>NC_140774.1:107425390-116572138 GCF_044657685.1 Stegodyphus dumicola
TAAGAGAAGCAAGGACTAATTATTCAATAAAATAGTTCTTAAAAATTTGCATAAACTATATTTTCAGGAAGCAATACCCTTGGATGTATCGTTAGGTTTTCCAATACTATTTCAGGCTACATTAAACTCCAGCATTTATGTTTGGCAATAACTGCTGCTCTGTTAATGAAAACATGTCTATTATTTTTTAGATGATAAAAGGAATTAAAAGAATTAACATTATTTGAATATAAATACATTATTAAAAAAATTACTACTTATATCATTGATACAGAAATGATTTCATAGAGATAATAGAAGTTAAAATTGAGAAGAGCCCTGAAATTCAAGAGACCCTCAAATCAATTCTCATATTTAATGCAACAATAAACATGTGGTATATTGTAAGATAAGAGCTTGCCAAAATTTAAATTGGGAAGGAGCCTCCATTTCATAAATCTTTCACTGTGTTTATGAGAAAAAATTTTTATTAAAATGCCTACAAGGCTTTAGAGAAATTGGAATATATATAAAATATATTAGGATTATTAACAAAATTATTATCCATATAGAGGAATAAATATATCAATATTTGAAATTTAATTTTCTAAGGGACACAGCTTTTGAATTTGCTTATGAAGAGCTACTTTTAACCTTTTGCAGACAACCACCACACATACATGGCAGACACAATATCACTTAAGACCACTATGATATATTATGCATGACAAAAGAAGTCTCACTTTGAAGACAGATATCATGTATGCCCGTTTCCATACAGAATGTATATGTAGCAATAACAGTTGGTTTTCTCACTAATTTTTGCAGGTTTTAATTTTTGGATTTTTATTATCCTTATTTTCTTTTCTTTGTTTTTTTAAAAGAATATTATTTAACATATAGTACACAATGTTAAATGTCAGGAAAAAATACCTCATAATTAAAAAGATTGGAATATTCAGATTACAGCGATACAGTTAAGAAATATCGGCCTATCAAGGTGAATGTCTTCATAAAAGACAATGAATGTATAAAGATAAATGCCTTCCTTTCTAAAGAAAGCTGGCTTATATTCACATTACACATGGAAAAAACCAGAACACTTATGTAGCCAGCCGAATCACCAGGACTTGAATCCAGGTTGAACTACCAGTGTTCAGTGATTTTACTATTTAGCTGCTGGTTGGCAATACTTCAGAATGAAAAAGGAGTTACAAAATTCTATGTTGTCTGTTGTAAGGTAGGAAGAGAATTAATTTTTTATTGCAATGATTGTTTATAATGAAAGTGAAGCAGATAATAAAGATTTGTGGATATTATCTTTGAAGTTACAAAATAGATAAGACAGTTCAATTACTCAGAAAAAGGTGCAATAGATGAGACATATGAGGTTGCTGACCCATTGTGAAGGATCTCTTTCCTCACCTATTCTTATAGCTTTGAGATTAAATTCTGAGGTTATCACCCGAATTAAAATTTACATATTACACAACAAAATATATTGTACAACAAACATTGCAAATAGATTTTGATTGCCAAAGGGATATTAATTTCATAAATCTTCCAACTTTAGAAGAATAAATACAGAAAAATTATGCTTACATTAATAAATAAAGTAAGAACTAAAGAAAAAATATTGAACACTACTATATTTTTATATACAAAGCTATATTTTATTATGATTTTCCATAAATCAGGCTTAGTGACAAAATTCTGCTATCATTTAAAGTGAAATTATTGGCAGCAGTCTTTGCCCACAAAGTTACAAAAATAAAATTTATTTCCAGTCCACAAAGGACTTCATGGAATATATTAACTGGACTTATGTAATTATTTAATTTTACTATATGTTATTAACCTTTCTGTTTATTAAGATATCTAGATCATTAAAAAGTACAAAACTTACAATAGTTCACACAAGATGGTATTATATGATAACTGACAGCTAATAACATGATTGGATGAAAGCAAAAGGATGAAAGGGTTAAACAAACTCGTTAAACTCAACAAAATTACATTCATGTTTCTGTAATAATGTTAATACTGACAGACAACAATACTTCATTACTTATTTTATAGCAGATCAGATTTTTTAAATAATTTTGTATTATGACTGATAAGTTTGTATTTAAGGTAAACATGCTATAATAACCCATTCCTTTACACAATGAAAATGCATTTGCCAGAAGGATGTAAATGGCTTCATAAAGCTAGAAACAAGTACTTTTGAATAGAATAGCTTACTGGGTTTTCAGAAGCTGCTCTTACAAGTACTTAGGAAAAGTGAGAGAAGGATAGCAAAACTTGTAGCACATTCCAAAGTACTAGATATTCACACCTGTTCATTTAATGAGGACAATATAAACTGTCCCAAGTGATGACAGCAAATGCCAGTTGATAGCATAACTGACAGCTAAATGTAACGCAGCTCCAAATATAAATGTATCTGAGCATGCAGTTCATCAGATTCTGTTGAATATAATTTTTGAAGTGGATGCCCCTCTCATGTGGCTTGTTAACCTTTTTCTGCAGGCTAGAATATATGTGACTGAAGCATTCATTACATTAAGTAAGGTTAAAAAAATCTTATACAGATTTAAAAAGTGCTGCTTAATCTGGAGCAATGGCAGATCCTGTCAATTTGTTTTTCTGTTCTTTGCTTCTTGAGTAATTATAAACAGCTTCGGTATATAAAAATTAGTCTCTTTAGTTCATGTGAAAAAGTTAACTCAGCATCACTGAGTTTTATGAGTCCATGAACATTCTAATTGGACCATGCAACAATGGGGAAAAAAGATTTGTTTGGTTGAATGAATCACAATATCTTTTATAAGTTGATGATCATGTCAGGGTAGGCTGTCTTCTTGGTAAATATCTGATCGACTCACAAGATGTGAAATACAAACAGGCTAGTGACAGAGAAATTTTCATAGTGTAGTCCAAGAAATCTCAGCAAACCAGGAAGAACTGCTTAAAATGCACTTAATTACAGAAATATTTCCAATTCTAAGTATTAAGTCAAGATATTAAATACATTTTAGATATACTATTTTAATCAAAGAGACTATAGAACAATTTATTTCTATTTTAAATGGAATTCATTCTGGTGTCTATAAACAACTCAGGATTTACGTATAAGCTACACAAGCTACAGCTTAGGGGCCCTGCTTTCTTGGGGGAAGGGCAAAATCCTCTACATACCCAAAAAACATATTTGGCACTGACATATAATATCTGGACTTACAAAGGGCCCCATATACCAAATAGCTTAGGAAATTATCAAGTCTAAATCCAGGCCTGTCTATAAAATTTACAAATGTTGAAATTAGTAATTAAGAAAAGAAACATTTTGTATCACAATTGGATAAGTCAAAGGATGAAAGAAACTTTTACTACACTAAATTTCAAAGATGTAATGCATGTAAGTAGCTCTCTTACTCACATATTTATTCATGCTTCTACACAAAAGTAGCATTTAATATGATTTATCTTCAATCCAACTTAAAAATTCATTTGCATGCTTTTTAAATTTATTCTTTGTATTTTCTGGCTCAAGTAGCATAGTCTAAACAACATTCTACACCATATATACACATTTATCACACAGAATTTTTTCTCTCTTTTGCTATTAATGAGGAAGATGATGCAATTTTAATTGAAACTTTTAAAAACTTTTAATTGTTTTCAGAATGTAAGTAAACACTTTATTAAAAATTTGTTGATTAATATAAAAATGTAATGAAAGTTTATATAGCCCATGTTAAGAAGTAAACAAATATTTTCTACACAAGTATTTAGAAAATTTCTAATTGTCTAATTTTTGAGGTTGTGCAACAGAAATTTGGGAAAGGTATCATACACAGAAATTCAAGGAAACAGAAATCATTACTTTATGAACTCCATCACTTTGTTTCTATATTCATCTCTGTATGCATCACAATCCATACAGATATAAATCCTATCCAAAGCAACTGCAACATGTGAAAGAGTGCGTTCTGTTATGCGCATACTACTTTCATAATGAATTTCTTGTAACTCACTGGACACATCAAGAAGACACCAAAGACCTAAAATAGATATATGATTAAAATTTCAAACATGAATTGATACTTATAGGTACAGTGCTCAAAAAAAAAAAAAAAAAAAAAAAAAAAAAAAAAAAAAAAAAGAGGACTCTTGCATATTTCTCGTTCTACTGGGCCGATTGATGAAATTCATCTTGTGTTTTCCATGTTTCGAAAGTGCGACTTAGGATATGTATTAGATTTATATATAGCATTATCCTAATATAAGTATTTCAATACAAAATCGGACTTTTTCTGATTTCAATTCTAAAACTCAAATTGTGCCAAATTGCCAAGTTTTGTAAAAATAGCACGAGGAATTTTTAAAAAATATAGCTCTTCAATGTTAATTGAATTGGATATATATTTATTAATATATTTTTTTTTATTAAACTTATTTGATGCTTCCTTTAACATTTCAAAATTTAGGTTCATTCCAAAGAAAATTTGCCCATTTTTTTATGATTTATTTTTAAAATTCGCATCTTTAAATAATTTTTATAAATTTTTCAAAAAAAATTTTGTATTATAATCTATAAAAATTTTACCATCATCTTAAAGTAGATGTATTTCTAAGCATACCTGCAAAAAATTAGTTTTTTTATTCAAAACTTCCAGAGATATACATAAATTTATATATTGGTGCGTTTTGAAATTTGGCATATTTGTTGAAAACGATAATAATAAAATCAGATGTGTTTTAGGCACTTTGTTAAAATTATTTGAAAGTAGAAATGATGTGACTTTTTCCCACTCGTGCACAATGTAAAAAGCTAGGAACGCTGTGAATTTTTTTTCTGCTCCTGCACAATAGAAGGCAAAGGAAAATAGGTTGCAATATATTAAGAAGATTGTTAAATGAATTATTCTTGGCACAAACTGGGGGGGGGAAAGCATTAAATTTTTTAATTTTTTGAAAAATTAAAAAAAATTAATATTTAGGCATAATTTGAGTTGTAGAATTAAAATATGGAAAAAAATTGGTATGTTATTCCAGAAAAAGTCCAATTTTGTGTCACAACAGACTATGTTAGAATCAGGGCTGTGGAGTCGGAGTCAGAATCGGGCAGATTTTGGGGTAAAAGGACCCAGAGCTGGAATCGCTAAAAACAAAGACTCCGACTCCAGTTTTTGTTGGACAGTTTGAATTTGAAATTAAATTAAAATGAATTGAAAAAAATTAATGACAAAGCTGAGTTATTATTTTTATTTATGGACTATATAATACATTAATAAATAGTTATTTTCTATTTTATTGACATATTAATAAATAAATATAAGGGAAGAGGATGGATGTGATATGTGCCATTAGTGATTAAACTGATTTATTTAGTTACAAATCTCACTGGTAAATTTAGATAAGCAGCAACAGCAGCAAGAACTCCCAAAATTGATGCCATTCTTAGGAAACGAGCAGGAAAAGGAACAATTATTGATCATGCAACGCGATATGGAAGTATATATTTGACGATAAAGAGGTTTTTAGAATTAAGAATTTTTTTACAAGATGTAGATAACCCTAATGTTTTACTAACAGAAAGACTGTGGAATGATTTTGCAGAATTGGAAACTCTTCTTTCTATACTATATACAGTCACAAAAAAGCTGCAATCTGAAGAATTGAAAGGAGGCGATAATGGAAGAATGGGGTGTTTGTTCTTTCTGCAATGGAGGATTTATTGCAGAAGGAATCATTTCTTCAGTGACGAAAAGAGAGTTTGCTAGACAATGAGATCTTGCTGGGGTCAATATATGTAGTTCCGAAACACCGAATTTTCTTGGATGACGAACAAATTAAAAAGGCAAATTAAAAAAGCAATCTATGAACTTTCATTAAGAATGAAATTATTCTCAGAACAATTGCAGAATTCGAATCAAAACAGTCAAACTGCAGACACTGCAATTGAGTCTCTATCATCCTCTTCCACTGATGAATTAGATTTTGAGAAATATTTTTGGATAATATTGAAAAGGCTAAGGGAAAGCGAATGAAAATAAAGAACCAAGAGCCTTTAGATATAAAAAATGATAAAATACAGAAAGGATTTCTACACAGCATTTAAAGAAATAGAGAAATATGATTGTGCTTGCAAGACACCTCTTTTAGAACTTACAAAAATCTATCCTGAAAAGTTAAAAGAAGTAGCCTTAACAGCTCTTCCTCCTACTCAAGTTAATATGGCAAGACTCTTCTCAGCTCTGAAGTTTATCAAATCAGATCTATGGCCCTGTAACAACGATCTTACCGAAGCTATACTGTTTCTTAGAAATAACTAATGCCAGTTTTCCCATTTCATAATAAATGCTAATTAATATAAATCATTTGATATGCTATCAAATTTTTTCCCTGTAACATCTATTACTTCTTTTATATTAAAAACATAAGCTGTAACTCATGTCTATATGTCGGAGTCATTAAAATTCCAGGAGTCGGTCATTTTTCCTACCGACTCCACAGCCCTGGTTAGAATGATGGTGTATATAAATCTAATACATATCCCAAGCCATGCTTTTAAGACATGAAAAACACAATTTGAAATACCTATGTTAGAACAATGCTATTTATCAATCTAATATATATACTAAGTTGCGCTTTTGAGACATGAAAAACGTAATTTGAATTTCGTCATTCGGCCCAGTAGAACGGGAGATATAGAACTATCCCCCCTTTTTTTTGCACAGTGTACATTATTTAGTTGATATGAAAGCTTTACTCTGAGCTATTTAAAAAAGTGCTTTTCTCCCCCTTTCAGACTTATCTGGTACAGCAGAATTTCATATAGCAGTGACCCCTACGATGACCATCTCTGAATGTGATCAAAATTTTTGAGATGACACTCAAATAATAATATTGATAATTATAGTACAGTACAAAGTCCGAAATCCAGACGTCCATTATCCGGAATGATCTAAAATTCGGACATCAAAACCACCAACAAAGTTTTTCTCACAGGCTTTACGCATGTGCATTTGATTCCTCCCTCCGTGCATAATAAAACATCTGGAGAGTCCCAATTCTTAATTTCATTTCGACACTAAAAATACCTTGTTATTGAAGAAACAATCATTTTAGTATAAATTTGTACCATCAGTAATTTGGCTCCGTTGCTGCGTATGTGCTTGGCACACATATCAAACTGAAACATTCCACACAGATGCATCATTGATCTGACGCCAACCTGGAGAATCATTATTTATTATACTTTCTTTTCACCACCACATGTTTATCAAAACATGACAACTTGAGTAATGACTCATGTAGCGATGCCTAAACAATTTTTTTATGTGAGTAATTCAATAATAAAGGAGTATGGTAAACTTTTACATTGATGATGAGTTTTTTATCGCTTAGCGATGATTACAGATTTAAGAAACTGCCCATAATGGTCTAAGTGAACAAAGAAGGAAAACCGGTGGCTATGGAACTGGATACAGGGGGTGCATTATCGGTAATGAGTTTAAGAAATTTCTGGCAAATTTCGAAAAAGAAAATTAAAAATACAAGTCTGGTATTTAAAACATATAACAGAGAAAAACTGATCCTTTTAGGATTTATTACAGTTAAGATAGAATATAAAGGTTAAAATAAAAATTTAAATCTTTACGTTGTTAAAGAAAACCTTGATACAATATTTGGTAGAGAATGGCTTTCAGAGATAAATTTAGATTGGTCCTCAATAAAGTCAATTTCTGTCTCTCAAAAGAGTAATTTAAATAAATTATTGGAAACAATATAAAGAGATTTTTGACATAAAATTAGGAGAGATAAAAAATTATGAGGTTCAACTTGAATTGAAGCCAAATGTTTCACCAAAATTTTGTAGAGCTAGGCAAGTACCATTTGCGTTAAAGACGTGTATAGATAAAGAAATTGTTAGAAAAAGAGGGTATAATCGAAAAGGTTGAAACTTCAAAATGGGCAACTCCGGTAGTACCAGTAGTTAAGCCGGACGGCTCTGAGTGCCGACTACTCGGTGACAATAAACCCAAATATTGTTATGCATAAACACCCTTTGCCAACCATTGAGGAAATATTTTCATGTTTGAGTGGGGAAAGCATTTTTCAAAAATTGATTTTAAACATGCTTATTTACAAACGAAAGTACACCCTGAAACTCAAAAATTGCTAACAATAAACACACAGAAGAGATTATATAAGTGTAAGAGATTAATGTTTGGGCTAAATGCAGCACCGGCAATCTGGCAACGTTACATAGACAGACTATTCCACGGAATGGAAGGGTGTAAGGTCTTCATGGATGATGCGTGGATAACAAGGGCGGATGATGAGGCACCTTTAAATACTTAAAAAAATTTCTTCGAGAAATGTAAAACTCGCGGGCTGAAATTAAATTTAGAGAAAAGTAAATGTTTTCAGGATGAGATACAATTTTTAGGTCATAAAATTGATGCTAATGGTTTACATAAAACTGATGAAAAAATATCGGTGATTGCGAAAGCCCCAAGGCCCAGAAATGTCCAGGAAATTCAATGTTTTTTGGGATTGGTTAATTGTTATGGAAAATTTTGCTCTAAATTAGCGACAATTGCCAATCCCTTATATCAATTAACTAAGAAAAACTCAAAATGGGTTTGGATGAAGTATTGTCAGCAGGCTTTTCTAAACATTAAAAAAGAATTGTGTTCACAAAAAGTTTTGATGCACTATGATCTAAAATTGCCCTTACCATTAGCACCTGATGCATCACCAGTGGGCGTTAAGTGCGGTACTTTCACACAAACTTTCTGATGGAACAGAAAGGCCAATTACATATGCTTCTAGAACATGGACTGAAACAGATAAAAAGTATTCTCAAACCGATAAAGAAGCTAAATAATTTTTTCTCTACTTAAAAGGCAGGAAATTTACATTAATTACGGATCATAAACCTGTTATTGCAATTTTCGGCTAAAAAAAAAGACATGCCAGTTTTGGCAGCAAGAAGACTCCTACATTACACTTTGGCTTTACAGTCATTCCAATTCGATATTATTTACCATAAAACAAACGAGCATGGTAATGCTGACTTTCTATCACGATTGCTGACAAACTCAGAGCAACTGTCTGTTCAGGATGATGTAACTATTTTTCAATTACAGCAGATTGAAACTCTTCCAGTTACTGCCAAAGAATTGGCTAAGGAAACTGAAATTGATGCAGAACTCAGTCCACTTCTACGAATACTTCTAAGCGGCGGTGAATTAAAAGGAAGGTAGATGGAGTACAGTCTCCAAGATGGCTGTATAATGTATGGTCAACACGTTTGTATTCCAAAACGATACCGTGAGAATGTTTGAATCATTTGCACCATGGACACTTAGGGACTGTAAAGATGAAAGCAATTGCTAGACCTTACGTATTTTGGAATAGTATAGATAAAGATATCGAATATACTTACAAAATCTGTTCTGAATGTGCAAAACATAAAATAGATCCTCCTAAGGTTCATCATTGGGAGTATCTGAGTGCTCCAATGGAAAGTATTCACATTGATTATGAAGGACCTATTTTTGAGCATATGTTTTTGATAATCGTCGATGCTCACTCAAAATGGCTAGAAGTCTATCCAATGAAATATCTAGCTCGACTTTCAAAACAATAGAATGTTTACGGGACTTTTTTTGCATGATTCGGATTATCAATATTGTTAGAGAGCGATAACAGACCACAATTCACTTCACACGAGTTTCAGATATTTCTACAGAGTAACGGAATCAAACACAAAGCTACAACACTATTTAAACCATCTAGTAATGGGCAGGCTGAACGGCATGTGCTTAGAGTAAAACAATCTTTAAGAATATTGTAAAATTATCCAGGAACTTTGAGACAAAAACTCAGTACATTTTTGATGCAATATAGGAAAGCTCAAAATTTAACTACTCTACTGAGCACTGCAATGCTAATGCTGAAGAGGGAAATTCGAACAAGAACAGATTTATTGAGACCAGATCTCAAAAGGAGGGTGGAAAAAAAAGTTCGAAAATGAACCTAGGAGTTTGCAAACAGAGGATTTAGAGTAGGAGATAGAGTGGCAGTAAAAATTATTGACAAGGTGACAGACGATGGAGATTTGGAACCATCCAATCCAAGGATGGGCAGCTTCATTACACCATAAATGTAAATGGTCAGCTATGGTGACGACGTGTCGAACAGACGCGTGATGGAGGAACCGTAACAGATGAGGGGTTCATATGTCCACCTGCAGCTCTCGTGATTTCCAAACAGCGTGATAAGAGTGGAGTTTCAGAACCATCCAAAGGTAATAGCCACCAGGCAGATGAGACTGTGTCGTCCTCCGAGCCCAAGGTTGCTTGGGATGTTCCATCCACCAGACCTGTTGCTGATACAACCAGGTTACCAAAGAAAGCAGCAGTGCCACAACCTTTGCGTCGGTCCAGTAGAATTCGACGTTCCCCAGATAAACTGCAGTTATGATAAAGGGGAAGGGATGTGGGATATTGAGAACTATTGATGTGGTATATCATAATCGGACTTAAAGGTGGCACAGCGTCAAGCCTCAAAGCATGCGCAGTAATAAGAAAATGACTGGAATGCGAGTAGCTGTAGGTATAAGTGTGTATGAGAGTGATGAGACATTTTATACATATAATAAAAGTAACATGTAGTTAAAAGAGTGTGTCTTGTGAAATAATTACCCACAAAAGGATACACGGTACTTTAGATGTACTTTTACCATTTTAAAATTTTATTCACTTAGAATGAATAAAACTTTAATCACAGAAAACCTTTTTTAAGCTTCTGTTAGTTCATTATCTATTGATTTATCTTTGTACATAGTTTTCATTTCATTAATTTTCTATATTGATATACTGAAGTTATGTTCTTCTATGTGTTCATTTTGCTTTAGTTCAAAAGCTTTTAGCAGGACAGAACCATTATGCAAATCAGTAACTACTATCAGCAATAGTCATCATTCAAAAAAGTAAAAATAAATCTAGTAGTTCACTAAGGTGACCCCTTTTAACATCAAAACATTTGCATCCATGAAACTTAGAGCCTTCAGTGCATTTATTTAATCCATTTGAATTGTACAGAGGGTGTTTACAGATTTTTAGAATGATTTTGAGTTTGTTTAATTAATGTTTGAAATGTAGAGAGTTCCTTTTTTAAATGTTCAATCTGATACATTTTTTTCCCTGGACTACAAGTTTGCATCATGATTTCCATGACTAGAAAGCTTTTCATGAAATTCCCAAGGGTACTAATTTTTATTCCTTTTCTACTACTTTCCAAAGTCTATTTATTATGGTGGAATTGGACTTAGTAAGAGCTTTTTTAAAGCCACTAGATCCATAAGTGACCAAGATATCAATGGTTCATAGGTGAAACATCAGGGGACTTAGCAGGTAAAAACTGAAAAGTTATATATGCAATACCTGTATCAGTCTTCTTTTTTTCAAGAAATGCAGTGGTACTTTTTGATGTATGACTCACTGGTTTGTTTTAACGAAGTTTCATTCTTTGAAAGTCACTGGGATTAAGGAATGAAATTTCTTCTATAAATACTGGATGTACAACTTTCTCTTGATGGTACAATGAATTGATTTTAACACTTTTTTCCTCTCTTGTTATTTTTAATTTGCCATCATAAGAGAATCCTGCAACAATCATAAACCACTTGCTGAAACTTTTTTACATTGATGGAATTAGACTTGTACATTTTTTCTCTTTGTTTTCAATAATTAATATAGATTTTTTTTGAGTCATTTAGGTAGGCTTCATTAAGCACCACAATGTATTTCCATTTATTCCCTGTTTAAACAGTTTTTATATAGGTTTTAAAAAAATTTTCTGCATTGAGCCACATGCTTTGGCAAAAGCTGGTAAACATTATGCTTTTTAGCTTTCTCAAGTTGTAAATCTTAATTATTTTATTTATTGTTACCACAGGTGCACTTAAAGACTCTGCAGTTGATTTCTATATTGATAATTTTCTCTCTTAACAACAATTGAACTTTAAGAAAGAGTATATACCATTTTTTAGGTATTCGTCTAGAGCCTTTTTTCTATCCAGAAGTAATGATTGACTGTATTTCTTTTTTTGATTAATAATGCAGCTTATTTTACCCTTAGAAATTTTAATATAATGCATTTTACAATTTTTCTGAATCATGGAATAGAAATATTTCATTTCAGAAAGCATAAAAATATATCCTTCAATCCAAAGTTTGTTTACATGTGATGTTTTAAAAGGAGAATAAATTTAAAAGTAGTAAATGATATTTCTTATTTTAAATAATAAGCTGCTAGCAAAAATTTTTATTCCAAAACATTCACTTTTTTTTTAAAATTCTTTATCACAATTGTTTTAAAAATGTGTTAACATTCTCTGCAATCTTTATACATTTAAATTGCACTGTTTACAGTTTAAAGCTTTACGTGTTCAGAAATGATCTGAAGATTCGACCAACTAGAATATTTAATGTTAAACATTTCAAAATAAAACATTTAAAAGTTTTAGACACTGATTCAATTTAGGCATTTTTTACAGGCAGCCATTTTACACAGAAAAAATATGTTCCAATGTTTTTTTTTTTTTTTTTAATTTTTAATAAAACAACTTCATATCTGCATTAAATGAAAATTGCAACGAAAATTATTATGCTATTTCAAATTCAGTCTACTTCAAAAATGCTTTCACGTTATACTAATACGACAATTTAAAAATCAGAAATAATTTACTAGAGCAACATCTTATCTATTATCACACAGACTCTTCAACAATTTTTTTTATTCTTGTCTGACTGAAGCAGCATCAAAAAAAATTTTGAAAGCAAGAACTAAATTTACACAATATTTGAGATTTGACGTACTTGATGAAATATTAATAGAATTTCGTGTAAATTATGATATTCCACATAAACTAATTTGTTAGGAGGGGCAAAAGGAAGGTGTTTAATAAGTCAGCAAACATTTAAAAAATAAGTTGTAATATTACATTATGTTAATCTAAACAGTTATTATGATTTATATCTTTCCCGTTATCTCCTTTCCATTTCCCTAACAGAATTCAAACTTAATTTCAGAGTGTTTAAGCTGAGGGTTTCAGTTTGTAAGACAAAACATGCTTCTGCCTCTCGAGGCCACATCATTATGTTTTGCTAACTCAGATAAAATTGTATTATTCAGCTTTGCATTATAGCTGCCAGCATTTAAATTGTTATGCCGGTGAAAAGTTCATGAGCCAACATCGCGTTAAATAAGTTGCATAGTTTTTTAACTACAAGATTTAGTTTTAAATCAAAACCTTCTGAAGGCTTTACAATTATTTTCAGACAATGCGATAATTCACTCCAAGTCTGTTAGGAATTTGGACTATTTTTCAACATTCGCTCCCGGAATTGAAATATTTATCATACTGTAGAATAAATGTTGTATTCCCCTCTGACAGAATTCTGCCACTTGCAATCAAGATAGCCCATTGAAATTTCCAGAGTGTTTGACATCAATGGTCAATGTTTACTACTTCATCTCTGGCCAGGAAGTCAATGAGCAGCATTTCTGCCCCAGAATAATGCACACACCAATTTTCAATAGAGTGTCTGATTAAACTTTCATGTGAGATCCATTGTGATGCTAATACATAACTTTTTGCTGGGTTTTCAGAACAAAATAAGCAACCCATATCTCATTGCCCATTGTTACCCTGTTCAGAAATTCATGACTGTAATCATAATATTGATGCAGAAAAATTAATGTTGATCCCATGCATTTGTTTTTGTGTTGAGGTACCACGCTCCTCAGTATTCATATGGCACAAAACTTTACGCCAAAAAAGGCTGCCATAAATGAGAAATGGTTCTCTAAAAAATGCACTTCCACACCTGCAGCATAAAAGCTTCACTGATAATGGACAGCCACCCAGTGTGTTTCTCAAAATGGATATCTTGACAATCTTTGAAAAATTACCTGCACTAATGTCACACCATTTATATGAAGTCAGGCCAGTGCACTTGATACAGCTGACAATGAATTTCAATTGACAGTACTTTCAGCACATCTAAAAACTTTATCATGAACTTGATCACAGATTTGACAAGAAAAAAATATAAGGCTGTAACATCTTAAGCTGCTATACATAACAGTGATACTATGAATGACTGGGAGGTAGCAACTGTTCCACATGATAGCTACATCTTAAACTCTCAGACAAAGGCATTTGCATTTTGCAATGCATGACATTTCATTTGCTGCTACTGAGCATACATTTCCTATTGTGCAGTTTCTTTCTTTTTTTCTAATTACAGCTATGTCTAACAAATGATAATGTATTAAACAGAAAGTCACAAAAAGGTCACTTGTACTAAAAGGCCAAAAATAGTTACAATTTTACAATCTTTCAGTTAGCTCAAAGATATAAGATATGGTAAAGAACTTGAAACAATAGATCCTTTGAAAAACCTACTAAGAAATGCAATGGGTCATTTATTGTAAAGCAAACTAAAGTCATCTTCCTGTGGAAGGGACAATTTAATAGAAAATTTTTTAAGGGACATGCCTATATTTCTATTGCATCTGAGGGGGAAAAAATTAAATTTCATAAAAACGGCCTTTTCAAATGGCAGGAACAAAACCTGGGCTGAATTACCAGGCAACATTTTGTGGCTTCAGCCATTTAGCCAACAAGGATCCCACAATATTTTATAAAAATAAACTTATACATTCATTCTTTTATCAGATAGGTTTAAAAAATACAAAGAAATCTGACATTTATCATAAAGCATAATTTTTTTTAATACAGTAAAAATAGTAGATTCATTACTTGCATATATTCATTATATATACAAATAATGAATCTACATTCAGGCAGTTAATTTTTTAAAATATATGAATTGCTTATATTTAGTTTCTCTTTGTATGCTATTTTATAAGCTTGCATATTTTCATTATTAAAATAAACTCATTTTTTAAAAAAAGGACACTGCTCACCATCACTCTGTACCAACTTCAATCCCCAATTCAGAGCATCATATTCAACATTTTTCATGATAAGTTCCAAAACAGCATCTCTACCAATAGCTGACATTACACGGCTGGAAACACTTTTGACCATAGTTTGCATTATTAAATCAATGGTTGATTCATTTCCTGAGAGAGAAAGGGAAAAGAAAAAATTTAGAACATGTGTGTACTTGTATATAACAGAAAGGAAACAGCAATCAGAAATGAAATAAACACATACATTTACAATCACCCATGCATTTGGAATAACATTCTTGATGTATTTCATTAAAAATAGTAGCATAGACAAATACAAAACTGACAATAAAAAATTCTCCTCAATCTAGTTACATAAAAACGAGCTTGAAATAAACAACACTTATATAATTTACCCACACTTATTTACTCGTACACTGCATGATAAAAATTTTATTATAACTGACAATTAAACTGCAAAAATTATACACTATAAAAACTTGGGTACTTTTTAATTTAAGCTATACTGCTTAAAGCCTTTTTTTTTTATTTTGATGCATTTTCTTGGCACCGGATCTCACCAGTTTGTTTTCGGCTTCTTTCCTGGCAATAACTGCTTTTACCTATGGCTGGTGCAATCACATTTTTATCTAATGACTCCTCCTCTTTTTTTAACTGCTATGAATTTTACAACTTAAAATTTGCCAAAATATACAAAAGCAACTATCCCATGTCTTCAAGAAAGAGATATTCTTCACAAAGAAAATCATGTTTGAGTAATCATCTCATGAAATAATTAAAATATAACTTGAAGCCAAAATGACTGGGCAGCCTTTGTTCATGCTGTGATGAAAAAAGGTGTCTAAACACCAACCTGGTTTTTTATATCACACATTCATTTCATTACTACCATATGATTCACTCACTGATGGAATCAGGAGTTAACATCTATTGCTTTTTATGAACCAAGATTTGCTTCATATAAATCACAACACAATAGCTGATTGGAATATGAAAGATGTATATCATATTTTTACTTATCTTGTTTCAACATTAACATTAATGGGTGTTCTGGAAATTGATCAAAGCTTATTCACACAGAAGGGGAAAAAAGGGGTGACATAATGTAGGCCACCACAACACATTTATAGAGAACTTTGTTGCAAAACTGAGAACATTCCTTGTTGCTGTTCCTGATTGTTCTGCACTGTCTAGTACTGAGATAAAAGCATGGGGAAAGATATTAATAAAAATGTACCAATACTATGTATTTTTAACAGAATCTGGGAGACAAGTCTTGTGCCTGCACAGCAGAAGACAGCTGTGGTTTTATTTACTCTAAAACAAAATAAGGCTCTGAAACTACTTAGTAGTTAGCCAATTTCTCTCACTAGTTTCTTAGAAAGATTATACAGAAACCAATTTTTAATAGGTTCAATTTTTCTCTGGAAGACAGAAAGCTAACAGCAAGCAAACAGACTGGGTTTCAAAAAAAAAAAAAAAAAAAAAAAAAAAGTCAACATGGGATCAGGTTGTTTACCTAAAATGGTAAAAGATGCTTTGGACAATCGAAATATTTTAACAGCAGTTTTTAAAGTGCCTAAGATATAATATGGAGAGAAAAAACTGCACCAAAAAGTGTTTAGTGCTGAAGTTTGTAGAAGTATGTTTAGGTGCATAAAGTATTTCACTGACCAACATAGCTGCAAGATCATATTTGGAAATGACTTCTCTAAACGTTCAACCTGCAAAAAGTGCAGTTTAATATCTATACCAGTGACTTAGTTTCTGCCCCAAAAATGTCAACTGTCTGTGCTTTGCAGATGATTTTGTCATCTGGATGCAGATACCACAGCGAAATGCAAAAGCCTTGATGAAAATGAAAGTTAATCAGGCTCTTGATAGAAATGAAAATTAATCAAGCTCTTGATATACTATCAGAATGTTGCATTGAAAATAATATGACTCTGAATTTAGAGAAGAGTGCTGTACAGTATTTTTTGCTGGCCTATCATGCACTACTCCCAAATTAGGCAAACAAAATAAGGAAAGTACAGAAATGTTGCTCTCATCCATACTAGCAAGTTCGGTCATTTGGAGGCGACTTTTGACACCAAAATGAACTGGAAGTTTTATTCTGAATCGATTTCAAGTCACTTTCTGAGCAGAGTGACACTAACTGGATCCCTTTGGGGAGGCAATAGATCAACTTAACATACTTTTATTCTATCCTTAATTACTTACTGCCGTGAACCACTTATTTTGGCAAGTGATCAAGTTTTAAGAAAACTGGAATTTTTACAGAATCAGATTCTAAGTCTTATTACTGCAGATGTCAAATCAACACCGACCGATGCTATGCTTTTGTTCACAAATAATAAACTCATTTAAGTCATCACCAAAGAAAAAGCTCTAACTCTTTATTAAAAATTAATTAGATCTGGAAATCATTACTGGATTAATTATCCGACACAAACACTAAAAATTTAAAAGCACAAAATGGTTTTGTTAACTTTGCCTGGGATGTCAGATGAAATTTTGAATAGTCAGATAATATTCAAGGATTTACAAAATTTTCAAACATACTTGAAACTGTACAGATTGAATAAAACTTGAGCCTTTTTCATGAACTACATTTCAAAAGAAACAACCGAAATATTATATTCTAGATACGATTGACACGATGTATCCAAAATCTGAGTGATTTCATGTTTTCGCAGATGTCTCCTTTCATGATGATCTAATTACTGCAGACTCAGGAATCTTTTTCAGCTTATTTTTCCTTTGTGATTCAGAGGGGATATATCAAACAGCTTTTGGTGGAAAGGTGTAGGCTTTCCAAATTGCTTATACAGATATACAGAAATATTTGCTGGTTTTTTAGGATAGATTTGCTAAAGTAGTCTTTTCCTGATTCCTGCACTGCAATATAGGCCATTAGGTCTTCAAGCTTTCCTCATCACAGGAAATCTCCCAGTGTAGGCATTATTTATGGGAGTTGGCTTTAAAAAGAAAACATGTGTTCTTTCAGTGGATATCTGGCCATTGTTGTATTTCTAAGAATGAGCAGTCCAACTGCCTCTCAATAAAGGAACTTGAGATGACAAAAACGTTTTGGACATTATTTTTCTTTCTATCAGGCTCTATATCATGCAGATAATGAAAAAAAGCATAAATTGCAAATTCAAGATAGGACAAAGCACTAGAGTACTGAAGATATCTAAGCAATCTCCAACAGTCCACAGTGAGAAGCTGTTGCCTAGTACCTGCTTCTGAATGGATATGATTGCTTGGCACAGCACCTCTAACACACTGAAATCTTTTCGAACCCTAGCTGCCCTCTCTGTAATTTGGCAGATCCAATGAATTGAGTCCCCCCCCCTGTCAATGCATGTCACTTCTTGGCAACTCCAAAACAGCAGTCTGAACATGGCATGGCAGAGAACTTTTGAAGCAATGACTTAAGTCACTTTTATGTATGCCTTTTATTGTTTGTTTGTACCTTTGTATTTGACTTGTCATTGGAAATAATGATAATTCAGACAGCATTAAGAAATTTGTGTGGAAGATATTATAATTAATTGAAATTAATTATTCAGATTACATCCAAGATGGTTTAACAAAGGATTTGCTGTCTTTTACTAAAATGTGACTGAATTAAGAATAGTTTTGGTTAATAATTCTACCTTTGACAATGAAATAAAAAACAGAAGAGCTAAAATTTAACTAACAGATCTGAAAGAGGGAGGAAATTTTAATTACTGCATACAGATTTGATATATTTTCACTATAAATGCACTTAAAAGCTCCTTAAGTAAAGCATTAATTTTCCTTTTTCATGCAAATAATAAAACTAGAATACAAATTCAAAATTAGTAAGAATTTTAATAGAGTTTTAGTATGTAACACATATAGGTTTATAGTATTTAAAAAAGCACATACATTCAAAATAAATATAAATCCAGAAATAATAACCTATAATCAAATCTATATCTGGTTTCTTTTCCTCCCTAACATCCATTCCAGATAGAGTATTAAGAATAACTTGGATGAAATACTGAACAGAATTTACATAATTTTCAGAATTGGAATTTATATTCTCAAACAAGAAAGGTACACCGATTATCTGTAGAACTAGAATTGTCTGAAAGAGAAATCAAAAGATTATTAAAGAGTACCTAAAAATATTAAACACAAAAATTACCATGTAACAGAAGACTAACATACTGCAATAAAAGGCACATACATCTTTAATAAATAATTTAATTTCATGTCTATAAGATGGATAAATTTGACCTTTTAGAGATATTTATATAGTGATTCAAATAAAATTACATAAATCAAAATTTAAACTTAAATTTGCAATAGGCTTGTAATTCTTTAATTTAATCTGGATATTTCAACTTTCTATCCTCTTCATAACAATAATAATATAGCAAATTTGGAGCTTAAAATCATAGTTTGCAAATTAAGTTCTCCTTTTGAACTAAGCATATATACTGGGTTATGCACTTTGCTTCTGCTTCTCCTACTAACAAGAACCATATGCAAGGTTTAAAAAAAAATAAAAATTCTAATTGTTATTTACAATAGTCCTTTGGCGCTGCATTTAAATTTGACTATTCTCACCTTCTGTCCTAAAAATAATAACTGCTCATAATAAATTTCGCAAACACTGCCATTTCCAAAATAATTCATATGATCTTATAAAATGCTCCTATGATTTAGCCAATCTCGATGATTCAAAAATAAATACTAACATTGGGAACAAAAACCTTGTGACTTTTTTTGGGGGGGGTGTCAGAATTTCTTGCTTTCCTCCCTATTTTCATCCATTGTCCCCCGTTATGCTTGCTGATAGCTAAATTCACACTGGTAAAGTCCTAGCTAACTTCGTGTTAAATTACTGTGTGTAACGTTTGGCTGTTAGTCATTTAAATTTATCATTATTTTAAATCTATCAAAAGGTTGGTCACAGGTTACAGTAATGAAAGACTTTAAAACTTATAAATTCTTAAAGGCTATGGCTAACTGCAGTTATGCAATTACACACTCTACATGACAACATTATCTACAAACATCGGCCATGATTGAAATTATTTGCCTTTTCTTGCATTCTAAATCATTTCACACACACAGACACACAGTGTCTGGCAAAAACATCATGGAGAAAACAACGCAAGACAAAAACATCATGTTACACACCATCATGGGAGAAAAGAAAGCAAAGAAAAAAAATAGTAGTTCTAAAACATCGTGGTACAAAATATCGTGGTCGAAAATAAAGTGGTTCAAAAACTTCACAGTTTAAAAACATCATCCTCAAAAATATTATGGTAAAATATAAAGTACCTACAAATCACTGCATGATGATAACATCGCACACAAGCATTTTCAGGATTTAAAACTTGTAAATATAATTCCGCATAATGATTTGGGAATGCAAGAAGGAAAAAGGGATTCTTTTACTTCTATATTTCATATTTTTGAATGAACTAATGTTTGCTGAAAAAATAAGAACCAAACTTAAGCATTTAAAAATTGAAAATGAGTAAAAAATTAATGCAACTTATAGAACTTAATAGAATTTTAAATTTACATAGTTAATTAACAAAGATCATTAATAAATTAACCTTTTTATAAAGTTTTACTGATAATATTTTTATGTAAACTACAGTCTAAAAATGCTTAGAAAAAGGAAGATTAACAACTGCATGAGGTCACCTCTAGAAAAGTTACTTGTTAATCTGATAATAATTTAGTGAAAATTATTTTGTTTTGGCTCCATTTATTCTTCAAGAGCCATTAACATTTTCATGTAAAAATTTTTGGATAAGTGCAATAAATTTTTGGATGTCGATTTAGTAGTTATGATGAAAGTCAGTTACATAATATGTCAGCTTGAAAAACACATGCGTGCGATGTTATCGTCATGTGATGAATTGCAGGTACTTTAATTTTTATCATGATATTTCCGACGACGATAATTTTATACTGCAAAGTTTTTGAATCGCCTTATTTTTGACCACACTATTGTTTACCATGATGTTTTCTCTTCTCCCATGATATTTAGTACCATGACGTTTCGACCTTGCATTGTTTTCACGACGTTTTCATCCACAGTGTTTTTGGCTGTAACCAGACACACATATACATAACGAAATAGTTTTTAAAAATAAATTACACAACAGAAATTAAATTAATATTCTAATGAACATCCTTCAAATAATTTTTCAGCAATATTATAAGCGTCAAAAGAAATATACACTATCATTCATACAGATAAGAACTCTAATAATTTATTTTTATAAAATACAAAATAAAAATATTTTCATGGTACTTAATAATTTTTATTTTATCCCTTCCGTAAGAGCCTCTCATGTAGACAATAGACTGATGATTAAATGAAATTCACACATTAATTACGTTTAGTTCTTCATTTATTAATTTAAAAAATTACACATTTTTTACTTCCTGAATCTGATGAATTTGCTTACATTTTAAAGGTAACAGGAGCGTAGAAAATTATCTAATAGTACTCAGTTTCTAAAATTTTGCTCATGTACAACTTCACTAGCAGTTTTATCTGTTTAACTGCTAGAAGATGCTGACACTAAATAAAATAAATAAAAAGAAAAAATAATGTTCATGAAAATAATAGTGCCTCAATTACTATAAAATACAGTCAAAAGTCGTTAATTCGGACACCCATAATCTGGAATGATCTATAATCCGGACCTCAAAGCTACAAACTTTCTGCGCATGCGTCAACGCATAATGCGTTCGTGCATGCGCATAGGCGTTTATGCATGCGCGTAATACTTTTATGCATAATACGTTTAATGTATAACGGACAGTATAAGCTAAGCTAAAATTATCTAATTATCTATTTCAGTTAATGTTGCAGATTGCGTTGTTCCTTAATCTTCGAATTGGATCTGGCTTATTATTTTTTGCAAACTGTTAGAGCAATTTTATAAAAGTAAGCTTGAACTTTCAATTATGTGAAACAGAATTTCCGATATATATTTACTAATACGTAAAGGATCTACAAAGGGAAAGTATGTTTCGATGCCCATCATACAAAAAGTGGAATTGCTGAAAAAAAAAATGAATAAAGGCATATGCTTTGTTTCTCTAACCATTCCGAAATCTGTTTATCAATTTCACGCTGCTCTGGGGGGGGTAAGGGGGAACATCGGGAACGCAATGATTTGGAAGTTGATCTGTCAGCACTATCCTTATCTTCAGGGCAGATGTTTTTATTTTATTAAGCTTATAATTCCTTACTAAACGTAGTATTTCATCTTGATGTATTCCGTCTTTGATATGATTTAAATCAAATTCTTCGTCATTATAAATATCACACATCAATTAGTTTTCTGGTTGCAATTTTCTAATTTTGTAATTCTTTATGTATATGTGTATCTGGTTACAGCCAAAAACACTGTGGATGACACGACTATGCGTAATGTATGCTTTACGCATGCGCGCATTGAAATAAATGTTTAATGAAGTAAACAAATAAATATTAAGCTTTTTTTTTTGTAAATTTTGATACCCTTTAGATCATAATTGCTCTTTATTTCATAAATTACAGTTTCATGTTTTTAATTTTATAATTTCTGCATGCCAGCTGACCAGATTTAAACTGATGATCTATAATCCGGAAAAATCGATAATCCAGAATCGCCGAAGTCCTGACGAGTCCCGATTAAAGACTTTTGACTGTACTGAGATTATTGTCGGCCAAATGATATAGTGGTTAGGGGAGCCTACTACGGTACCAAAGGGCCCGAGTTCGAATACCAGAGAAGACATGAATGTTTGTAAATGTATAGTGTTGGTGCGGCATGGCTAAACTCTAAATATGCGGCGAGCCGAAAGTCCTCTTGTGTGAAACGGTGGAAGGGGAGAGGGGTGGGAAACCCCTGGATCCCCCTCGAGGTGCTCTTCATCAAAACTGGGGTGGAAAATAGAAGTCCAACCTCTCTTCGAACCACATGTAATATGGACATGACAACAACTGCAATTATTAATATTTGATTTTGCATATCTTAGTTGCTACAAGAGAATTTCTTCTTTGAGCCTCAAAATTAAATATGTACCAAAATATATGTTGAACATAAAATAAATAAATAAAAAAAAACATACTCTAACTGGATTATTTCTGCAAAGTTCTCCAAGTGTTCTTATTACAGCAATAGATATTTCTTCACTTTTTTCCAGTTTCATGGCAGCCAGAAGTTTTGTTATTCCAGATTGCTCCATTATAAGTTCAGCACTAGCATTCTCTTTAGCCAAAACAATTATATTGTTAGCTGCCTTTAACAAAAATACCCATTGAATGACCATAAAATTTAATATGAAGTATACAAAAAATAAAACAACTACAAATCAGAAATAAAACAAAAACTTTGAAATATAAACAATAGTTTGGAATTGAGCCATTTAAATAGTGAAAAAGCAACAAGGGGTAAACATGTTGTAACATGGAAATGAATTTCTAGAACTTTATTTTAGAATACCTGACTTATAAGTTATATATGAAGAAAATACTGAGACACATTATTTCATTTTTACAAAAAAACATATTCATGGTTAATATCATATACGTTATGTAACTTTTGCTTATGATATCTCTTGATGAAAAATTTTTTGAAAGAAAGGTAAAGATTTGTAGTAAACCTTAGTATTAGTGTTGAATATATGGTTAATATAGCTTGTTATAAAATCATGACAGCTATACAGATCCAACTAAATTTTTGTTTTTCCTGGAATATAATACATAAAGATCCAAATGGACATACTCATTTTCTCTTTATTAAACTGTTTCATTAGTAATTTATTTAAAATACATTTTAATTCAATTTGAAATAAACTGACTTGCAAACAAAGTGAATATTTTTTAAACAGCTGAAATTCAATGAATTAGGCATTCACTTGAAATTAACAGCTGATTGAACTTATTCTTAGCTGTTTCATCACTGAGGATGTTGCCCAAGGTGCATGCATCTCCCAAGAAGAATAAACTCATATTATGCCAAAAAGAAGGGAAGAAGAACAATGTCACACAAACAGTCAAACCTTGCACAACTGAACCTGATCCTTCTAACTACTACACTATCTGGAACTGCATATATTAAATAATTAATGCATAATTTTAAGTTTTACATGAAGTGAAAATATTTCTTTATGCAAATCATTATAAAAATTATTAACTCCTTACATGAATTTATGAAACTTATACAAAACCATATAATAGCTGAAAAAGAACATAATTTTACATAAGATGGGGGAAAAAGTCTCATTAATAAAGCCGCTCATTAATATTATAATACTTTACTTAATATGGGTTTTTTATTAATTTTATTAAATTTCAAACTTATCCATAAAACACTTCATCTTACATTCCCCCAAAATTAATTTCTTTCAAATCTTTTGATAAGAAATAAAACTTCTCAGGTTTTTACTTCATATCACAGTTTTAAATATTCTAATACTTTCAAATAAACTTAGAACATTTTCAAACAGAAAAATAATCACATCTGCTAAAATAAAAACAACCATCTACAAGGTAGACATACATATATGAAACAAAATAAAACCTTAACTATTTAATAATTTCATCTATAGTACAAAGTCAGAGATCTGAAATTCTCAACAATTCTGGATTTTTGAACATCAGTTTAAATCTAGTAAGATGACATGAGCTGCCCAACCAGTACAGTGGTTAACATTGGTGATTGCTGTGCTGAAGGGGCTGAGTTTGAAAAGGCATGGATGTTTGTAAACATATAGTGTCGGTGCAGCATGATGGCACTCTAAATATGCAAAGAGCTGAAAGTCTTCTTGTGTGGTTTGGTGGAAGGGGAGATGGGTGGGAGACCCTTGGAACCAAATTCCCCCGGGATGCTCTCCATCAAAATTGGGGGCGGAAGTGAGCTAAGTCACATTGTCACCTGTAAGGTTTTCAAGGCACATGTCATCTTACTTGTTGCCATCGACAGGCATATCTTGCGCTCCTTGCCAGAAGGAATTTCGTGGGCTTGGGCTGATGTTACTGTCAGACAAATGAGCATAAGTGACAACAAGATGACACGTAGAAATTATGAAATCAAAAATATTCTTTATTAATATTGCTTTAAAAAAGAGGTATTTTGCATAAAGAAAAAAATTTTTTTGGAATCACCACTATGTGAAATTAAAACGTGACTCGAAGTTGAATTATTAAAATGGCAATATTTTCTGAATTTAAAACCATATACAAATATTTTCTGTTCTGTTAATTGACTGATGATTCAGATATTGTAATTGCCATATCAGTCTTCAGTTATATTATCTTCATTTAGTATCTCTTCTCATACCTCATTTAATTGGAAAATTTCACTTTCTACTTGTGATAACCTCCCAATTCACAGCTTTCCTTATCATCATCATGCAAAGCATTTAAAAAAATATCTGCATACAGTGGCTCCCAGAAGTGTTCGTACACTTATGATTTTCATTGAAATAGAGCTCTATCCATTAATTAATAGTAAACTTTCTAAATGAGATTTTAATAATAAGATCTATAATCTAGTCGTAACAAAATTACATGAAATATGTTTTAAATATAGCGAAACTTTATTTTTATGAAATTAATAATAAAAAAAGGACAAACATTTTATCTCACAAAAGTCTTTGCACACTTAAAAAAAATCTCAACATATTAGTAAATATTTTCATTTTTCGTTAAATTAATATTTAGTAGGATGTCCTTTAGCATCCACAACAGCTTTTAAATGTCTGGGAATAGATTTTAGTTTTTTGTAATTTCTGTATCAATGTTCCTTCATTCTTCCACCATGACTGGTTTGAGTTCGCTTTTCGTTTTGATGTCATGTTTTCGTACTTTAAACTCCAATTCTTTCCAAATGTGTTCTATAGGGTTTAAATCTGGCGACTGAGGTGTTTTCAAAACCTGTGGACAATTATAGAGACACCACAGGAGAACGTTGAGAGCCATATGCTTAGGATCGTTATCATGATTAAAAATTCCAATACCCAAATTTCGGACTGATAATTTTAAATTGTCTCTTAAAATATTTAAATAAAGAGAATGATTCATTATGCCATCAATAAATACCAAATTACCTTGTCCTGATGCTGCAGTGCACCCCCACACAAGAACACCTCCACCGCCATGCTTAACTGTTCCAACTAAGTTCTTAGAATAAAGTTCCTCATTTTTTTTTCCATACAGTTATTTGACTATCGGAACAAAAAAGTTAAATTTGCTTTTGTCAGCAAATAGGACATTATTCCAGTACATTTCAGGTGTATTTATCATTGATTTTGTGAATGAAAGCTTAAGCTTTCTATTTTTCTCACTAAGAAAACATTTTTTACAGGCAGAACGCCCATGTAATCCAGCTTCTCTGAGAACACGTCGAACAGTTTCAGGTGAAATTGAAGTAGAAAACATTGTATTAAATTCTGCAGAAACTTTTACAGCACTCAAAACGTGGATTTTCCACAAATTTTCTAATAATAAATCTCTTATCATGTTTAGTTAACTTTCTTGATCGACCTTCTCTTACCTTGTTTTCAATCCGATTTTCTTTTTTAAAGCGTTTTATCACATACTGCACTGGAGAATGGGATAAATTAACTAACTTAGTGATATTGCGAATTGATTTACCATTACTATGGTGAAAAATTATCAATTTTCAAATGCTGTTTGAAATTTCTTTACGACTGCGACCCATTTTTCAATAATAAATAGAATATTATGAAGTAAACAATAAAAAATGAAAGCAAATGATTTTTTAAATGCCACCACAATGCAAAAATTAAAAAAAGTGGTAAATTATAGTTCTAATTTTGATTTTATCCAAAAATATTTCAGTGTACAAAGACTTTTGTGAGATAAAATGTTTATCATTTTTTTATTATTAATTTCTTAAAAAATAAAGCTTTGTTATATTAAAAAAATATTTCATGTAATTTTGTTACAAATAGATTATAGATCTTATTATTAAAATCTCATTCAGAAAGTTTACTTTTAATTAATGGATAGAGCCCTATTTCAATAAAAATCATAAGTGTATGAACATTTTTGGAACCCAATGTATATATATATATATATGTGTGTGTGTGTGTGTGTGTGTGTGTGTATGTATGTATGCTGAAAAGCACTTTTGTATACGAGCACTTTTGGGAGCCACTGTATACATCATCTCATGATCTTGCAATGTCTCAAACATCAAATCACTCCCACAACCACTCAAGAGCTAAAAGAGTGTTTGTGACTAATATCAATACATGTATTGTCATATGCCATGGTGCAATTCCCTTGCCAGTAGGAGTTTGAAAGTGACATACAGGAATCTCAGTCAAGGTAAAAATTGCTTTTATGACACACTTGCTTTTTCTCAAGTATTGTGCTCTCCATTCCTAGACTTTGTAAAGAAAGAAAAAAAGAAAAAAAAAAAAAAAAAAAAAAACCTTTCCCCCACCTCCGATGGTTCAGACGTTACCAGATTTTGGTCTTTGTACTATATATACACGTACAGGAAAATCATAAACATAACTTTTTATAATTTTATGTAAATATAATCTCATCATAATTAGACATCTTAAAAAATCATAAGTACATATTTTAACATGGTAAGAATTCTTTTAAGAAACAGAAGCTTATAATTCAGTTTTTAAAAATTTTATCATAAGAGTCAGGATATATTAACAAAATTGCATCCTTACATTACCAAAATTCATAAGCAAAACAATTTCTATTTCCTGTACAGAAAGTGTAAAATAATGCAAACAAAGCTTATATACTTTTAAATAAAATATTAAACAAAATTTAAGAACAGAATATAAATTTTTTCACACAAAACACTACACCTTATTTTAAAAGATCCCAATTTGCTATAAAATAATTTTAAAAATCATTACATTTGAAGTAAAATAATTTTATAATAAACAAGTTTAAATCTGATTACTGAGTTTAATATTAATAAAAACTTATCTTTAGAGCATAAAATCTTTTATTATGAAAAATCAAGATTTAAAAAAAAAAAAAAAATGTTACCTGCAACTTATTTTCAGCTGATGTTTCTTCTCCAAGAAGGTATTCAAACATATTCTTTACTTTATTTACTGTACTTGCTTGCTCTTTAGCCTGAAGTAATATTAATAAGTTACAAAAGTGAAAAATATAAAGCATATAAATATACTAACATATATGGAAAATAATAATTATAATAAAATTCTCCTACATACAGTAAACAAAAATTCTTTCATTAAAAATGTACAGACTGGAAAAATATTTTTCTGTTAATTCAATTACATTTAAAAAAAAATGCCTATTAGAGCAAGTTTTATAAAATATGATTTTAAAAAAAGTGAAAAATGAAAAATATATAAATATAATAATGTATTTCACAAAATAAATTACAGCAATTTTATTTTATTTTGCGGTTAAAAAAAATCTCTGATTACAAATACACAGATTGGAAAAATACTTTTCTCCTAATTCAATTATTTTGTTTTCTTTTACTGCCTATTTATAGCAAAATTTCATAAACCATTAGTACTATTTAATTTTTCCATCTTATATTTAATGTATGTTAATCATTACTTTTTGTTAATATGATTAAAAGAACTACATTTTGGATTTGATGATTTCATAATAATTCAATCACGATTCAGTACAAAGTTCTGGAGATTTGATTTTTTATTCACGGTTTAAAAAAAAAAGTTAGTGGAAATATATTAAATGCCAGAATTTATTTGCATTCTGATTCAGTTGTTGATTGCAGTGTAAGTATGTGATTTTGGAATTTTGATTATTCGCAACTAAATAAGCTATTTCCTTATTCTCATGGTCCCATTACTTAAACAATGATAACAGCCTCTGGTAAACAGACTGTGCTAAAATAGCTAGCATTCCTACTCAGAGTTCTTGTGACTGGTATAAATGACCATGGTTAGATCTGCCAATCATTTGGTGATGATATGCAAAGAACTCCTAGTAAGGTTGCCGCTTTCACACAGCTATTCAACAAGAGGGCTTTTGATCCTGTTTAAAAAAGAGAGGCCAAAATTATAAGGAATTACTGAAAATAATTCTCTGACTAAAAATAAATTAATTAATTAAAGAAAACATACTATCTTTACTCACAAGTTCTTGTAACTTTGCATTTAGTCTTCTTAAAATAGGATGTACAGCACTATTCTTTGGATCTAAATGATTAACTGCTCTAGCATCCTTAAATGCTTCATTATACTGTCCAACTTGTTCATAAGCTTGACATCGACGAAATAGAGCTTTCACATCACTAGGAACTACCTCCAAAGCTTTTTTTTTTTTTTTTTAAAAAGAAAAAAAAAAAAAAAATTCCAAATTATTAGGGTCTAGATTATTACAAAACAAATTAGACTTTAGTAATGAATTTCAATTAAAACATTTGATTTTTTTTCGGGGGGGGGAGGTACTTTCTGGTTATCTGCACCTCTACAAAAAGTCAGCAACCTATCAACTTTGTGGATTGCCCCAAAACATTTATTTGGTTAATTTTATGGCTCATAGATACTGTTCTATTCACACATAATAATAAAAAGAAGCAACACAATTTTTTGCATGAAACAAGAAATGTTTTTTTTTTTTTTTTTTTTTTCCTAATTATCCCTTCCTCCCTGAAGTGCTTTCACAAGGCATTGTACTATGTTGTCAAAATAAGTAACTAATGACATCATAAAAATATATTCATATGGTAATCTAAGTATGCACACATGTGCAAATTATCACCTTCAAATTCAAGGGTCACAGACCATTTTCCTGATTAGTGTTTGTTTTTGTATTGACATTATGTTTTTGTTCTTGTAAGAAATAATAATAGGGTTGTGAAGTTTGCTGCTTGATCAAAAAGAAAGCAGTGCATTATTTCAGAAATATGGTACGAAATGACAGTGCGAAAATCTACATTCTATAAAGCTGTAGCTCTTAAATGATTGAAATTTGTGCACAAAACCCGATGTGTGCAATCCTTCCCTTTTTTAAGGGAAACGAGATTGCTATGTACACTGCAAAAAAAAAGGGGGGACTGTTCTATATCTCCCATTTTACTGGGCCGATTGACAAAATTCAAATTGCGTTTTTCATGTCTTGAAAGTGTGACTTAGGATATGAATTAGATTTATATATAGTGTTCTAATGTAGGTATTTTGACACATAACTGGACTTTTTCTGAAATGACGTGCCAATGTTTTTCCATATTTGGAATTTACGACTCAAATTATGTCAAGCTGCCAAGTTTTGTAAAAATTGCGCGAGTAATTAAAAAAAAATTAGCTCTAAAAATTTTAGCTTCTCAATGTTTAATTGAAGTTGATATATATTTATTAATATCTCTTTTTTTTATTAAACTTACTTATTCCTTTTTTCAGAATTCAAAATTCAGACTTAATCCAAATATAATTCACACATTTTTCATGATTTATTTTTAAAATTTATATTTTTAAATATTTCCTATTAATTTTTCAAAAACATTTTGTATTATAACCTATTAAATTTTTAACATCATCTTAAAGTAGATGTATTTCTAGGCACACCTGCAAAAAATTAGTTTTTTATTGAAAATTTTCTAAGATATACATGAATTTACATATTGGAGCATTTTTAAATTTGACATCTTTTTTTTGAGTGATAATAATGCCAATCCGTAACATGCACTTTGTTAAATTATTTGAAAGTATGAATGATGACTTTTTTCCGCACATCTACAATGCAAAAAAAAAAAAAAAAAAAAAAAAAAAAAAAAAAAAAAAGGAAAATAGGTAGCTATAAATTAAGCAGTTCACAGAGTAAATTATTCATGGCGAAAACTGAAAAAAATACGCCAAGATAAATTTTTGAATTTCTCTGTAAATTGCATACTAAATTTTACAAAATTTAATATTTAGGCATAATTTGAGTTGTAGAATCAAAATATGGAAAAATATTGGAATGTCATTTCAGATTTTGTGTCAAAGTACCTATGTCAGAATGATGCTATTTATAAATCTAATATCCTAAGTCTCGCTTTTGAGACATGAAAAACACAATTTGAATTTCCTCAACTGGTCCAGTAGAACAGGAGATATAGAACTGCCCCCTTTTTTTATGTGCAGGGTACATGGGAAGTACAAGAGCATGCTCAATGACAAATTTATGCAATTCTCTAATTTTTTTAAAGTGAAAACTGATCATTGTATACTTAGGGAGATCAACAGGGGAAAAAAAATGACATTCGGATTTCTTGAAAAGGACAAGTCCTTCTTTACAGAAGTTTTTTTTTTTTTTTTTTTTTTAATTTTATTGATTTATTGATTTATGGAGTTTTAAATTCACCACAATTTTCAAATGGCTGTTGCCTTTCGTACATTAGATTGGCAAAATTTTAGCCCGCAACAAGTTTATGAATTTTTGGTGGGGTAAGGATAGCAGAAAATAATAAAATTTTATAAGACAAAAATATTTATGACAGATATTTGTATTTATACTGAAATAGAGCATCAAAACAGAATATAGTGAAAAGATGATTAAATATATACTTGAACACATACGTACTACACGCACGCATTGGCTATCATCATGTGTATACTTGAAAATATGACAAAAACACAGCAGTTTTTTACTGAATGTTAGAAGCAGGGGAGTAGAACAATTAGAAAATGCCAGATAAATTTTCAAGTTAATATGTTTTTCTAGATAAGAAGCAAATTCCTATACATGCATTTATAAAAAATCACAGTATTTTTATTTATAATATTAAACTGAAAAAAAAAAAGAAAAAAAAAAAAAACTTTTTCACATTACACTTTTAAAAATTAAATTTTGAACTTGATTACTAACATATTCATCCTCTTTCAGTTATTTTACTATGCATACTTAGCATTTCCATTAATAGGATAGCAATCATAAGGAAACAATGTTGGTGGGAAATGTAGCCTGAAGTAATAATGGCAACCAAGGATAAGATTCAAGATTCCTCCCTGTTTGAAAATATATTCATATATGAAAATTAAAAAAATATATTACAGAGTTTCCTGAAGTGAATAATTATTTTATCATATCCAAGGTAATGAAATGTTGCAGCCCTGGTTACAGAACAGTACTGTATACTTCAATTCAGGAGAATTCCCCTATATTTGATTTATTCTGCTACTGTATACAGTAGAAAGTCGTTAATTCGGACCTCAAAGCTAAAAACTTTCTGCGCATGCGCCGCGTTGACACATGCGCATAGGCGTTTACACCTGCGCGTAACACCTTTACGACTGCGCATATGCGTGTGCGCAAGTGCAGAATAAGTTTTTGCGTGCGCGTTTAATGTATAATGGACAGTATGAGCTAAAATTATCTAATTATCTATTTCAGTTAATGTTGATGATTGCATTGTTCCTTAATTTTCGAACTGGATACGGCTTATTACTTTTTTCAGACTGTAAAAGCAATTTTATAAAAGTAAACATGAACTTTCGATTACGTCAAATAGAATTTCCGATGCTGGAGCTCCCAAAGGATCTACAAAACGAAAGTACGTTTCGATGTCCATCAAACAAAAAGTGGAATTGATGCAAAAAATGGATAAAGACATGAAGAATGTGACAGAGAGGTTAGTGAAAACGAAAAAATTTCAATTGACAAGTTAGTCGGTATTCTTGGCACAGCAATTACGGGACTTGAACAGCGGAACTTTGTAACTGAACAAGAAATTATGTCTGTTTATAGAATTAAAGAGAAAGTATTATCACATAAAAAACGAAGCAACTTAAACAACTTACATTGAAAGAAATGTTTAATAAAGTAAACAAATAAATATTAAGCTTTTTTTTTTTTTTTTTTTTTGTAAATTTTGATACCCTTTAGATCATCATTGTTCTTTATTTCATAAATTACGGTTTCATATTTTTAATTTTAGAATTTCTGCATGCTATCTTACGAGATTTAAAGTGATGATCTATAATTCGGAATCGCCGAAGTCCCGACGAGTCCCGATTAACTACTTTTGACTGTATTATATGAAATGTATTTTATTAGTTGAAACTTTTTAACAAGGTATTTGTAAAATACTTTTTCAGATAAATAAAAGTTTTAAATTTAAATCAATTACATTTAATTTGGATTTCTGGAAATTTGGACAATGTTCAAATGAGATAACTACAGATATGATAAAATTTTTCTACAGTAAAAATATACAAATTAGAACCAAAGGTATTCATTTGAAGAAAAATCAACAACTATTTTCTGTTGCATCATTACACATAAATCCCTCCTCCCAAAATCCATTTTAAGAAAATGATTTAAAATTTAAACATTATACAATTACCTTCTGAAGTATCTCTAATCACATTTTGATACTCTTCTAACTTTAAATAAGCAGCAGCTCTGTTTTTTAGAAGAGTAGCTTTATCTATCTTATCTTCACAAAGTTTTAAAGCTTTAGAATAAAATTTAACAGCCTTTTCATAATCACCAGCAGAAAAGTAAGAATTTCCTTCCTCTTTCAGCTGCAACATATCTTTTTCTGCATCTTTTGAATTTTCAGTTGAAGGAACTTGATTTCCACTTTCTTGCGCAATAACAGGCATCTAAGAATAGTCCATATGATATATATATTGAATTCTACAAAAGATAGCTTTTCATAAATACAAATTAAGATCTCACATCACAAATTTCAAAAAAAGTAAATGAAAATTCTTGTAAAAACCTTAGCAAATATATCCTGAGGCAAACATTTCAATAATTTTTCACTCTAACAAAGTTTGCAATAATTAATAGCATGATGTGATCACAGAATCTACTTTTGATTGACATTATATTTGATTGATATTATTGACATAGTGAACAATATGTAGTTACACATTTGAAAAAGTTAAAAACTTCAAAAATCTGAAGCAGCTCATTTCAGACAATATAAATGTTCATAGAAGCAAATAATAATAATAAATCTAAGTATTTTAAGAATTTAATTTCATAATTTTATTTTAATAATTTGGGAGTGGGAATAATGGCTATGGAATTTATAGTTTGAAAGCATGGCTATGTCCAGCATATTGGTAACAATTCTTCCTGTTTTTGTGGCTGAGAAGAGCAGGGTGATTTATCAACCTTGATGTGCCAGGACACTTAATTACTTATCTCTTTCAAGGAGTCAGTCAGTCTAGACTAATATACTCTGTATCTCTCTTTTAGGTCCTTCCAGTGTCCGAATGATTCAGACTACTGAATACTGATAGTTCAATTTGGATTAAAACCCAGGTGAATGAGTAAGTTGTACGGTTGATTTTTCATAAATTTTCCAATGTCCAGGGGCTTACCAAAGGCTTGGTGGACTGCCTTGGGCCTCTGACCAGGGCAGACTTCCAAACAACCTTAAAGTTTTTGAATATATGTAGGAATATAAAAAAGGAAGAAGCTAAAAAAGTAGTCCACATTGGAAATGAAGAATCAATCACTAAGTTATATTTGTCACTAAAGACTTTTTTGTTTTTGACAGTGTGGGCTTTAGTTGCTTCCAGTGACAGAAGCTTTTCAAAGCCAAAGTTGATTAAAAGCTTATCTTTGTTGAACATAGAACCAAGTAAGACTTTTTGGCCATCCTTTCTATTCCAAATGCTAAGAATTGTTTTATGTTAGGAAAAATTCCATTACAACTTAATGTTTTGGCAATCCTTTCCATTGCAAATGCACATGGGCAGTAGCTAAAAGCATTAATTCTGATGAAGATATAAATTTCAGAAGCTCAAAAAAAAAAAAAAAAAAAAAGTTTCAGATTTTTTTTTATTGACAGAAAAGTTTAAAATGCACTTTTATTCTTATAAAATCAACAAAATAGCAGATTAATAAGCTTTTTTAAACATATGTTGTCTGCTAGATGTAAGTTGTTTCTTCTTTAGTCTTAAAATTTTTTGCTTTTCAAATAATTTTAACTATTTAATTTTAATCATATATTTGCACTAACATTTTATATGGTGATCATTCTAATAACAGGGGCTCCAGGAAGATTTCTGGCTTAGGCCTCAATAGCTGTAAGCCTGCCACTGACCAGTGTAATTTTAATACTATGCAGTTTCCTTTAAAGAGTTCTCTACGAAGGCCTCCTACAACTTAAGCAGATAGTCCTTGTATGCTTTGCTGTATTCAAATATTGTAACCCTCATCTTTGGTGAAAACTCTTGAATTGTTTTAGAAAGGAGTGCAGCAGCAAACAATCACTATTACTACAAATAAAGAAAATAATTTGAAAGTGTGCTGCACTAGGTATGAGAAACCCCATCTTTTTAAGTGCTTTAAATGTATCCAGCCCCTGGTGAGAAAAGATTAAAAAGCATTAATGATTATTGAGGAGCAAATATAGGTTTTGCTTTCTGTTATAAAATGCCAGTTTTATGTTTGCTAATTTTGCTTGTAAAGTTATTGCTTAACAATTATGTTTTTCTAATGAGGGAAGACTAAACTGTGCAAATATATATAACTTATGCAAATATCATAAACACCATTGGTTAGACTATATTTTAGGGTACCCCTTGGATTATCGCCAAGTTGTTTCATTTATTGTAACCTGATTAACTGAATGTTATGGAAACCAAATTATGACATGATTGGTTGCGTGATTGCGGTGAATTTGACTAATGGGAAAATATCTGTAAGGGCTTATTTATGTGTTGGATGTTGATTAGGAAGTACATTGCTTATTTTGTGCTTTACACCATAAATAATTTTGAAATAATTATAAATACACCATAAATAATTTTTGGTGGTATGATTAAACTGAAGTTTCTGTACACTTTAGAACGATTGGGAAAGAAAACATTGACTGGTGTGTAAATAAAAATTTAAATGGCTTCGTTCATCTCTCGGTAAATTATGTAGTGAGATTTAAGGATTTGGAAACCAGAGCTTATATCAACACTATGGAAGGTATCTGCAGTGTAATGTAAAAGGATTTTCGAAAGAAATGCCATCAACAGTCCGGAGAATATTTGAAATTTTTACTTTTGTGAATTTATGTGGTGACTGCAGTATACAGATTCTAGTTTAAATAATCTTAAATTGTTTTTGGATGCTATTAAGGAACTTTGTGTGTCTCACATGGAGAAGAAACAGAAATTTTTAAATAAGGTAAGTCAATATTTCCTTTTTGTATTGCGTAGATTACATAACATATATTTCCATTCTAATATTATTTCCTAGTTTGATTTAAAATGCAGTTTAAAGAGATTATATATTGTTTTAATTATGTTTTATTGCATTATGTTTTGGATGCCATTTTACTGGGGAGGGTGTTAGACATAAACAGGAATGACGCAAAAAAATCGCCAAGGGGTACCCTGAAATATATTTTTACCGACACCACTTAATGTGATCATAGCTATTATTATCATTCAGGTATTGTTATCAAATTATCAAAATCCTGCTCATTTGCATATGAAACATGGAACATACATCAATTATTGTGGTCAACAGTTTGATTAATATGATTAAAATATTATATAATAAATTTTTTTAAGCTGAAGTTATGTCAAAATTGATTATAAAATTTTCCAAGTGAGAGAAAAATGTTACCAAATAAGGGATTAAGTTGGCAAACAGCTTGGTTTAAATTTCAATTAACCATTAAAAATTAGGCCACCAAAAAAAAAAAAAAAAAAAAGCAAACTTCTGACTAGATTTTGAATAACTCTATCAATTTTAACAGCAATCAGGCTTAGGTCCCTCTTCAAAAGCCAACAAATTACTGAAATGTCTATCCAAAGCAAAATTGCCTTTTTTTGCTTAATTTTAAATTTAACACAATAACACAATATGTTGTGTATAAATGGGGAAATGTAAGAAATTGTCATTGTTACTGATGGATGTTGTGTATTATGATTAGTCGTACAGCATCAGTCAAATAATTTCTAGCTTAAAAATTAACTTCTGCATTAATTGTGAACAAATGAACAATTCATAAACGAACTTGTTCACTTTCCTAATTAAAATGTGTAAAAATACCTATTTAGTCATATTTACTGTATATTTCTACATATAAGGTGAGAATTTTTAAAACTTTTTCTAAATTATGGAGGTTGGCTTACATAATAAATAGATCAGCTAATCTCGCAAAAAAGAGAGGAATTTTCCATCAGTGGACACAAGCAATAAATCACCCAATACAGCTTTTTTTCAATTCTTTAGTTTATATTACTTAAGTTTATGAAAAAAATTAAATGAAATAAATTGTTTCATTTTCAAAATTGTGTATGTTGGTTGCTTATTGTGGCATCTCCAAAACAAAAATAGCTTTAGTGTTGACACCTGACAGTCTGCTAAGAAAACACTTTCACATTTGCAGTCGTTAAATAGCAATGAATCCTGTTACATGCATGAGCCAATATAGTTTTCTTTAATTTTTTATCTTAGTGTTTTGATTGATTGATGCCTGTTTTTGTTTTTGAATAGCTGCTAACTAACTGGTTAAATTATAAATAAATGATAAATGAATTTCAAAAGAAGTTAATTTTGTTATTTTGCAGTTACAGTCCAGAACAGTGGTCATATTTAGTCCGAGCATCTTGGCAATATTCTAAACTTTTTTTTTTTTTCAGAGGAACTTGCTAAGAATAGGCACTATTACGTATTACTGTCCTTATTTGAAGAAGTAATTTGAAAACACAAATAATATGATTGACTAATAATGAGATAAAGATCAACACTATAGAACTGGAATGTAAGCTGGGCAATGTTAATATCATTTCAAATAAACTTGATTTACAGTTGAATTTATGGTGTTTTAAAAGATGAAGATTGTGAACAGCATGAAACTATCAAACTGGCACTTTTACATCAACATACTGTATTTCTGAAGAAATTTTGCCTACTGCAGGCAAATCCAACAGCATGCAGAAGTGACAATGCTGCTTGTTAAAACTGAATAACTGTTATGCACATGGTTGCCAGAGTTTGGTGCATTCTGAAAAACCTGGCAAATTTTATTTAGTAAGTTTTTCTAACATATAAGCACCATTTATGTTGTAATGGTACAATTATCTAATATGTAAGTTTCCCTCTATTACAGCACAAATGAGAAGATTTCATATAATTTTTGTCTGAAGAAGCTCACACCAGATCATTGTTCTAATAAAAATTTGACACTATTTTAGTACTAATTCAGAAGTCAAATAACAAAAATCAGCATTATATTTTCAAAATTTTCACAGGACTAGTTTCGATGGTTTTACCGAACCACCATCGTCAGCTGTAAAACAGCAAATGGTTCGAATATATAACGCTGATTTTTGTTGTTTGACTTCTGAATTTGTATTTGTTCGGCGTGTTATTGTGTTTTAACTATTTTAGTAGTAAGCAATATGGTGTGATGTTTGTACTTTAGCTTAATGTATGATACAAACCCATCTTATCCTTCCAGAGAAATGATGCCCTATACAAAATAAAAAATATTTCAGATTTCTATATCAAACAACACACTATGTATTCTTAACAGTAATTTGGAATAATGAACACATAATACTATCTATATCAAAATAATTAAATGTGGTGATAATTTCTATCCTCTACTTCAGAAAAAAACTATCTATGGTGATAAGCTATGAGAGAATAAATTAATTAGTATAGTAGTGGCATCTGTCAACACAAATACTCATCTGTCATTAAAAGCACAAAATTAATTGGCTATAGCTAAATCTAAACATTTTCATTTGTTAGCATAGTGTTTCATGGCATAAAAAATACATTTACAGTCTAAAGACTGTAAATGCCAAGTTTCCAGCTTCTGTTGTTCCATACAAACATCACTTCTAGCATACTGGCATGATGCGAGATTGCCATAAATTCCATTGCAACAGGCATATGCATTTAAAGAGAATAGATGAACTGTGTTATGTTGATGTACATGTGTGAACCATGTTACATTTAGACCAGACAGTGCTCCGATAACTTGATGACTTCATTGATTTGATGGAAAGGGATATTATCTCCCTTTTTATTGCTTCCTAAAATAAAATAATAATAAGAAGAAATATTGATTCCAAAATTAGTCTAATAGCAATCTCACATATGGATGTAGGTTAGAGTAGACTGAAGGGTACCCCTTGTATTATCGCGAAGTTGTTTCGTTTATCGCCAAGTTGTTTCATTTATGATAACCTGAGTAGTTGAATATTCCGTAAATATACTTTACCTAGAAATGGGTGCTCCTTTGACCTTTTAAGTGAAAATATATCGACATGTGTACATGGACAAAGTCAAGGCAGTGCACAATGCCAAGTTTGTGCAATTCTCTGATGTATTTTTAAATGGAAATAGGTCGACGTGTACATCAGGGTTCGTACACATTTCTGAACACGGAAATTAAGTACTTTTAAGGACCATTAATGAAAAAAAATTAAGGATCTATGAGCAAATGGAAACTGAATAAATTCAATTAAAAATACTATCTATGCCTGAATTTCACTTTTGTAATACCATCCTAAAAATAAAATAGATCCCTAGTAGTATGCATTATTATTAAAGATGAATTAATTAACATAATTATTAATAAGTTTGAGAATAAAATTAACTTTATGCAATTTATCAAGTAGCATTAAATACACTTATACTAGTTGGGCATATTTGAAAGAAGATAAGTGACATTTACTAACAGTTAGCTTTATGTTGATTTTTTTTATGTCATATACTTGGTCAGTCTAGAGATTTAGTTAATAGCAGGTAGATTTTATGTCAAATGGCATAGGTTAAAATGAGAAGTAAGATCATAATCAGCATGATTCATAAAAACAGACTAAATATTGTAACCGCTGCTGCTTGTCTAGAGAGAGACCTGCTGATTAGAACAAACCTGAAAGGCCTGATGTAGACCCGGTTGGCAAGTGTTGAAAGTTAGTCAGGTTCTGTTTGATGCAGTTAGTGTCGTAGCCTCGTGTCGAGTTCCAGGGGTTGTAACCCAGTTAATATACTTTAAGGTTCCAATAAGCCATCAAAGCACCAGAGGTGATAAGTTGTTTTGTATTATTTTAAGTCTCACTAGATGCAAAGAATAAGTTTTATTTGAATTTTTACATTTTTGTGTTTTATCTAGTAACCACAGCGAGTATTAATGAAAGCCAATAACTCGCTTTAATATGTAGAGATAACTTTTAAGGGTAAGCAGTTATAAATAATTAAAATAATTAAATTGGGTAGTTTGGTAACCTTAGTCATTGTGGATTTACATGGCCACTATTAAATTTTATTTTAACAATATTTTTTTAAAAAGCTCTTTTAAAATTGAAATCTAATAAAATTTCACACTTTAAAATACATGTAATTTATGACATTGACTCTTAAACAATATAAGGATTATTACAGATTAAACGCTACATAACATTTATGTTTTGCAACAACAACACTCAACAAAATATTTATCCGTCATTTTAATTTGAAGCCTTCCCAAACATTTTGGCTACTATATATCGATTTTCTTCTCTTTAAGCATCTTTTCTAACAATTAAGAGATTTGTCTCAATATGCAAACCAATGCTCTCACTAGTTTCTGCTTGCTTTATCTCCTAACTTGTCAACCTCTCTACAATGTACCCATGAGGGTTTACTTGATCTGGTAAAAGTTAAATAGTTCAAAACCCATAACAGACGTGAAGCATATTATTGATATTTTTTAAAGTAACTACAAATGTTTTGCAACAACAACACTCAACAAAATATTTATCCGTCATTTTAATTTGAAGCCTTTCCAAACATTTTGGCTACTATATATCGATTTCCTTCTCTTTAAGCATCATTTCTAACAATGACAAATTTGTCTCAATATGCAAACCAATGCTCTCACTAGTTTCTGTGTGCTTTACGTCCTAACTTGTCAACCTCTCCACAATGTACCTATGAGGGTTTACTTAATCTGGTAAAAGTTAAATAGTTCAAAACCCATAACAGACATGAAGCATATTATCGATATTTTTTAAAGTAACTACAATATCAGACAAAGGTTTAAAAAAGAACTCACAACATAAAGGCATGTTCTGATGCTAACAAAATCAATTACACTCATGGTGACGTAATTAAACAAGAACAATCAAACACAAACTAAAAATGTGGATTAGTGGTCAAAGCTTATACAATTTAATTTAAATTTAATCTGTCTCAGTAACTCTATCATATGAGGAAATAGAAATGGGAAATTATAGTAAAGGCTGAAATTATAAACAATTGGGTAATTTACATAATATCATATGTATATATCATATATCTTTGCACATATCTTTGAAGAATAATTTTTTTTTTGTGTATTCAGTTTCTTTCTTCAACACGTTTCCTTTTCATTTTTGGATTTAATTAAGGAATTCTGTTATTGTAAAATACACTAAATGCATTTAGAATGTATATAAAAAGCAGCTAATTTTATTTCTTTAGTAATATGAACATTCAACCAAATGACAAGTCTAGAAATGGCAAAACTTTTAGAATTTACACCAGGCATTGAAAGCAGAATTTAGAAAGACAATAGGCAGCAGAATTTAGGATCCACAGAGATTGCATCAGGTGGGAAAATGCCTAGTGCCAGCTATATGATGCATTAAGACTGCCAAAAATCGCCCCGCCAAAGGGTACCTTGGCGATTTTTGAGAAATATACTTTTACCATCCACTGTAAATATACTTTTACTGGATGAAAATTAAAAAAGCTGAATTTTTATCTTATAGTATCAAAACACAGGCATTTTAATTTATTGGTTATTGGCAGTAAATAAAAAAAGATGTTTACAGTAGGTGAAATTTACAGTTTGTATTTTCTGTAAGTGAGCAAGACAGTTATCCATCTTATATCTTTGTTTGTTTATTTACAGGAGAAATTACGTTTTCGTATTCAGTATTATAAAAAAATTGCTGTTCCATGAAATTAAATTAATACCTTTGAATTCTTTGTAAAAATGTTAATTATGACTTCCTCAAGTGATACGAGAGGAAGGCATGAGGTATTTGAAATAAAGAAATAGTTAGTTAGTAAGTTAAAGATATTCTGATGCGCAATCGAAATGCTGCTGTCAAAAAAAATTTTCCCTCTTTAAAATCCAATAATAACCATAATGATAAGAATTATATGGTAAAAATGTATGGCAATAATAAAAGAAAATACGTCAATACTGAATTTAAAACTATTCACAGATTATATATGTATTGGCAGCTGTTTTCTTATGCTATATATTAGTTTTGGTTTAATCTACTTTAAGAGGCTAAGGAATATCGATTGATGTTGGAGGTCAGAAGAAGAGAGTTCAACACTCTAGTGTAGAATTGGGTGCCCCTTCGGTTAGCGACAATTTTTTGAAAAATTTTGGCGATGAAATCTCATTTCTGGTTACCATGATAGTTTAACTTTGCTTTAGCCTCATGATTTTTTTAAAAATAAAAGTAGATTGATGTGTACATGATCAAATTTAAAGCAGTGCGCAATGCCTAGTTTGTGCAATTCTGGGATGTTTTTTCAAGTGAAAACAGATCGATGTGTACATGGACACAGAGTTTATGCAATTCTTTGACTTCTTATCTTGGTTTTGTGTAGCGGTCATCTTGAAATTGTGTCTTCCTGGCGCCGATCTTGGCGTCAAAAAAGAATCGCCAAAAAACAAGGGGCACCCAATTGTAAACTTCTACCAAATTAAGATTCAAATATAATAACAAATGAAGTAAACGATAAAAGTTACATTAAATTTGATTAATTGTTCTTGAGTAACTACTTAATGGAAAAAGTTCATTTAATGCTTATTTCCTCTAATGCGTTATTAGGGCAAAGATAATTATAATTAAGCTTTAGAAAAAGAATAACTACAATTATTCTTCGATTTCAAAACAGTGCATAACGTAGTAATTTTTGAATCATTTGCAAAACAACAATGCCAAATTATCAAGCAATAAACGCTGTGAAATTTCCAAATTATTTAGAAATTTTAACAGATCATGTACACCTTGGCAATACAATTTTCAAATTATAATTACAATTTTCAAATTATAATCATATATTAATTAATTATACTTACTGTGCTTGAAATAAAACCAAGTCTCGCAGAAGACGTATATTTCCAAATGGTCTAGGAAGAGGCACGCGCGAATTGTACCGTCTGCACCGGGAGAAAAACTATTTACAGAACGCTCCCATTATAGTAACAATTGACATACAAGCGTCTAGCCCCTCAGGTGCTAGTTTCCTCCTGATTCTCCCTGATCATTTGCGCAGGTTCACGCGCAGCGTGTTTATGTCAGGGAGCTCGGCATGCAGAAAGGAATTAGCTGACACAGACGCCGTGCCGTCAAGTTACGAAAGTGCTGCGCATTACTCAGTGCAAATTAATTTCTTTTATTAGTGTTTCTACAGTATTTTTCTTTTTAAGTCGGATACATATTTACATGTTGATATTGATTTTTGGTTGTTTCTCATTTTCTATCAAATAATATATTATTTTGATTTGTGTATAAAAGAATTACTGATATTTATTCATTCATTCATCTATACATCATCGCCCAAAGCTATTACAGATGCAGATATCAAAAGCTAGGAGCTCATTTCTTGTCTACTGAAGGCGTCATTTAAGAAGAGATTTTTAAAAATTCGGCACGCAATGGGGAGGAGGGCAAAAAATGTTTTTACGTTTTTTCATATAAGGAAGAAACAGATGTACACGAGAGTCTTGCTTTAAAATGTATGGAACATGAATACTTAAAAACCAGTTTCAGAAGTTCGACCCCCCCAAGGACCCTTACCCTTGAGAATTCGGCCCCCAAGGGGGTAGGGGGCTCTGGTAATACAATTTTTTATTAAGGTAGCACAATAATTGAGACAGATCGTAATAATCATAACAATAGAATAGAATAAATATTATTTTGTCTTTCATTGTTATGGGTTATCAGACTGGCAGCATTGTAATAGGCAAGTCGCCACAGGGGCAAAACATCTTTTCACATATTTCTTCACACTTTAGATATCCGTAAGATTCAGTGGTGGATAAGGCTGGTGCGGTTATGGGCTGATCAAGAAATTCGAACAATCGAATTGACACAGATGACTCGGCGAGATAGCCGTGCGAGGGAGGGTATGTGCGTAGAATTAATACTTTCTCTGAAAAGTATATCTTCCAATGGTATACACAAAATGCACAGATACGACAAATGGCAAAATCTATTCTGGATAAAATATCAACTTTTAGAATAATTTTGTCTGCTCGTGTATATTTGAAAATATTTCAGTATACTGAGCCAGTAATGAAATATTTGCAGACTAAAGGATTAGATTACATGCTAGCATATAATATAGTTAGGGAGGCTGCAAGCTCTTTAAAAGCCATCTCTAGAAACTTCAATTTAACATTTAATGCATCAAAATTGTTTGCAACGGATTACAATAATAAACTAGAAAGGCTGGGTTGTGATATAAAAGAAGAGCTACCTGTTAGAAGATACCAAAAGTGAAACAATTAGACGATGAAGAATCGGCCGACTATAATTTAAATTGCTCTATCAAACAAGTTATTGTCTTTACTTTTATATTGGATAACGCCATTTAATCGATGAATAGTAGGTTTAAAGGGCATAGGAAGTTGTATGAAGACATTCCCCAAAACATTTCGAAGCCATTGTCGCCGAACACTTTCGACTATTTTTCTATATTATTAGGGCATTATGCAGATGTAACAGCTGGTTAAAATTCTTAAGGATGAATATCAGGACCTAGTAATTAAATGTGAAATAATAAAAAATTCAACTGAAAATCATTATTCTGAATCTAATATTGAGTCAGAAAGAGAAAAAGCTCTATCTATTCATGAGCATTCATCCACTCATCCAAAGCTAAATGCAATTTCTTGTGTGTATATAAATTACGCTTGAAATATAATTTATGTAGTATTGTGTATGCCAATGTCTTTTTTGCTTATACGTTTGTACTCGGCCTATCTATAACGATGAATGTGAAATACCTTTTTCAAAATAAAAAATTGTAAAAAGTAGATTAAGGAGTGCAATGAATCAAGCTAATTTGAAGTCATTACTATTGATGAACATAGAAAAGCAAAAATTAAAGATATTATGGAGGAAATATTTGCCCAGGCACATGGAATTAAAAAAATCTTAATGGCTAATTATGAATCATATATGTTTTGTTTATATAATATTTAGTCACTGTTATTTATTGTTTGTAGTTTATTTGAATATATATATATCTGAATAAAGTGTTACTTTTCTGTAAAGGTAACACTTTATTCAGATATTCCGTCAAAACCGCTGCTGTGCGTTGAGCCGTATGTGGACGAGCATTGTCATGCAGGAGCACAAAACCTGCAGTAAGCATTCCATGCCTCTTGTTTCAAATGGCGCATCACAATTTCCACGGTGTTTCACAGTAACGGTAAGCGTTTACTGGTTCACCACGTGAAAGGAACTCAATGAGCAGAATGCCCTTCTTGTGCCAGAACACTGTGCACATCACTTTGCGTACCGATAGCGTCTGTTTGAATTTCGTCCCAACTGGAGATCCACTGTGCTGCCAATGCATTGACTGCTGCTTGTTTTCTGCGGTGAAGTGCAGAATCCAAGTCTGATTGCCCGTGACGATCCCATCGAGGAACGTGTCGTCGTCATCGTGATACCGTTACAGAAATGTCAGTGCTGCTCCTAAGCGTTCAATTTTGTGTTCAGATGTCGGGTTTTTCGGCACCCACCTGGCACACAATTTTTTGAACAGCAGGTGCTTAGTGACAATCTCTTGCAACAAGGATTGTGATATCTGCAGAAAATGGCTGCTCAGCTTCGTAATCGTGAAGCGACGGTTCTCCATCACAAGCTGCAGCACAAGCTCAACAAGATCATCATTGATGAGGGACTGTCTGCCACTGCACTCTTCATTATGAGCACTTTGACGACCTTCTGAAAACTGCCAACACCAACGATGCATCATCTGCTTTACTCATGATGTTTGTCCCATAGACCTGACAATTAATTTCAATTGGCGCAGTACTTGCATTCAAGAACTTTATCATTGACCCAACCTCGCAGGCGACAGGAGAAGGAATAAGAGCTTCCATCTCGAACCACTGCAACCACGCTACTGGCACGAGGCACAAGCGTCTAGCCCCTCAGATGCTAGTTTCCTCCTGATTCCTCCCTGATCATTTGTGCAGATTCACGCGCAGCGTATTTACTCCAAAAAGTTTGGAGTGGTCAAAGCCGTTTTTTTTAAAACGACACGCGTTTAAAACGTTGCAAACTTGGTGCGCATTACTGAGTGTAAATTAATCTCTTTTATTAGTTTATCTGAAATAGTTTTCTTTTTAACCCGGCGGAAGGCGCACCAAGAAACATTACTAGAACGGCCGCGTGGGGTATCACATACCCCAATATTTAAAATACAATAAAAATAGTATTATTTAGTTTAAATTTTTTTTTGTTCTTGTGTATTATAAATAAGTGAATAATAAGTGGGTTTAAAAAAATTAATTTCCGAAATAATCTTAGAGTTAAAATTAAGATAAATGAAAATAATAAACATCATGCCTCTAAGTTTCATTGCATCTCTAATACACCATGCTTTTTTTATTTCTTCACACTTTGAACGAAATTCATTCATGTGTTCTTGGCACAGAATGTTTTCACATTTTAAACATTGCATTCACGTTCTTCTGTCCTTGGTGAGAGGGTAAAAAATTTAACACATCTTTCATACTTAAATGTTTCTAATTTCATGTATTCGTTTTAATTCTTTATTGAAACTTCTGCTTTTGTTTTGCATGCAGTAAGTCAATTTCTTGGAAAAGTATTACTCTCTGATCTTTGTTCAATACTTTTTTTCATTAATTGTAATGCTAAGTCCTTCAAAAACAGACTTCTGTTTCTTGTCGGTGAATTAGCAGTTGAATGTAATATAATTGAAGCATTTATTACAGCAACATTCAGTGCAGAAAAGAAAATTACCATTGGCCATTTTCTCGTTATTCTGGCAATTGAATAATTGGCTGACATTTCATCCCCTATATCCACTGCTCCTTTAGTCATATTATTAAAACATATAATTCCTAACGTTTTATTTTCTCCAATAGTATTATCTATAGTATGATCGTTATATAATGTTATAATGATAGTTATATAAAGCATAAGAACAGTTTTTCCTTTTTTAGGAACATCAGGAATTAATGTTTTATCTTTTTCGAAACCAAAACATTGTAGAAAATATTCTTAGTTTCATCTTCAGTTTCCGAAATGCAATCTTCATCGCTTTCAAATATTTCTAATAAATCTCGCATGCGTTGCATCTCCAGTTCATAGGGACTCATTCTTTTTACCATAATGCAGTTAGAAAATTTTAAGAATTTAATGTCAAGTACTTTAAAATCACTTGCGAGTAGAAATATTTACTGTTACACTCTAGAAATAAATTTCTGAACTAAATATTCAGTCAGAAAAACACTTACACGGACAGGCGCGTGGGGTGTGACATACCCCAGTTCCAACAAAATACCGATAAATCTTTTTCTGAAACACACAGGCAAAGAAAAAGCGGTTCTGAAAGTCAACCACAACTAGAAACTCAGCTACTGAAAGCAGCACAGAATTTCAGTTTCACAAGTTAGGAATATTCCACTTTTATATAGGGTTGGGGTATGATACACCCCATGCGCCTTCCCGCGGGTTAATTGGTATACATATTTATTTGTTTAGATGTTTTATTATAAATCTATACATAAAGGAAGAATTCCTGATTTATTCACCTACAGATCATCGCCCAAAGCTATTAGAGATATCAAAACTTAGGAGCTTATTCCTTTTGTACCGAAGATGTTATTTAAGAAGCGATTTTTAAGATTCGACGGGCAAAACGTGTTTTTATGTTTTTTCATATAAGGAAGAAACAGATGTACATAAAATTCTTGCTTTAACTCTTTCGCATCGAGAGAGGGCAAAATCTCAATTCCCCAAACATCAAAAACGCCCGTATCTAAGAATTTCTCCTGGAATGCTTTTCCTTGCCCCATGACAAGTTGAATACTACAGTGCTAACAATAGCCTTACTTAAGTAAAGCGAGAACTTCTTTCTTCGACGCTTTGACACTGCGTGAAGTTCCCCCTTGGGACGGGATTGCAACTTCGGGCATTAAAAGCTAAACACTGACTGTAAACAAAGGAAAGGAAGGAACAAAGAAAACAAGGAAGCTACTTTTAGTAGCTTCAAAAGAATGATTGACATGTGATTTAACAACACCTGAAAGCAATGAGTAATGCAGTAACGTGATGGGGGGAAAGTACTGGGTAGGAAATTATTCGGGCTTCCAGCCGATGTCTGAATGCTCGGGCAAGCGACTTCGATGCGAAAGAGTTAAAATGTATGGAATATAAATACCTAAAAACCAATTTCAAATGTTTTCAAAATTCGGCCCCGAAGGGGGGGGAACGTGTTCTTTACATATTCCTTCATATCTCAGATATCTATAAGACAAACTTATGAATTATTGCTGTAAAATGTAAGGAATACGGATAAATGCTGACATCAACATGTGTGGGGAGGGGGACTGATTGGCATAAAATACAAGTTTACATAATGTACAAGTAAGCCTTATTCAAGGTACAGGAATACCAGGTACCTTTACCAGGTATGTAAAGCTAGTTAGCATTAAAAAAATTAAGGTTTCTACCATTTAATGTTATTAATAATTAAAACCCCAAAATAAAAATGTAGCAACATGTGGCAATTCACAAAACTGTGATGAGATTGTTACAATGTTCAGTTAGTTTTAAACAATTCTACACATAATAAAATGGCCAGTGCACAACATGTGAATGTACATGGGGTTGAATAATCAGAAAATAAAAAACTTGACAAATATTAAATAGTAGAAAATATTGCTTACTGTTCAAATTTGGGATTGACTCAGTTTCACCAAAATATATTTATCAACATTTGGTAATAATCTATTGACTGAACAGTATAAAAGTCAATGAATGATTGATTGTATGGACAATATTTGGTTCTGTTGGACTTGGGGGGGAGGAAGGAAGACAGTAATGCAAGGAGGAAAATAGACTTACTCATTAATCACAGAATACATCAGCCTATCACGAGGACCTGAGATAAAGGTTTAAAACCCTGTTCTGAACTTCTACATCTGTTTCTGATCATTTTAAGGATCAGAGTGGGAATTATCTTATTATTAAAGAGAAGTTCTGAAGAATGAGAGAGATATTATATAATTAAGAAAAAAAAATATCATCTGACACATATAAAATACTCACAGGCAGTTGAAAGAAGATGTTTTAGATGATAAAAATGGACAAAAGGAATTGTGAATAGGTACTAATGACTATTGTTAAAATATATATTTTTCACTAGATATGTTAAGTTTCTTCTGTGCTATTATGTGTAAAATTTTTGTGATCCAAAATAGTTTTTAGAATTGTATTATTATCTGTGAAGTTACTATTTTGTCAGTTCCCTTTTCGTTTTGTATTTGAGAATCTTTTGAGTATTATATTTTTATTAGGTGGAATATCTTTATTAGCACTTGGGAAATGCATTTCTTGTGCATTTAACATATCAGCCGCTTCTAGTTGTAGTGGTGCTGACTTTAGAATCTTGTTTAACACATCACATTGTTTGTCAGATTTTAATGAATCTACTAATTCTAAACATGTTTATTTTAGTTCATTCTTTCTGTGTTCCCAGGAGCATAGCTAGAGGGGGGCAAGGGGGGCATCTGTTCTCGGGCGCAGAATCCAAAGCGCCAAACTGATGTTACGACATTTTAGAATTAAATCTTTTCTATCCTTGGCGAGCAGTAGGGGGCGCGAAATCTTCAGTTGTCCCTGGGCGCTGAAAACCCTAGCTACGACTCTGTGTGTTCCAGTGAGAGGGTCTGTGATTTTTTTTTTCGGCTACTTAATTCAAAATTCATTTTCATCATCTATAATAAGTGGATAATTCATTATGTATTGTAGTTGTAGTATAAGTAGCAGTATTTCTAGTGTGCTGATGTAAGTAATGTATTTAATAAGTAGCAGTATTTCTAGTGTGCTGATGTAATTAATGTATCTAATAAGTAGCAGTATTTCTAGTGTGCTGATGTAAGTAATGTATTTAATAAGTAGCAGTATTTCTAGTGTGTTTGCACATACTCCACCTAACTTATAAGGTATTTCTCCCGCCTTCTTGGTGGGGTGGTCTGCACACTGGGCGCATATTCCAGAGGTCCGTGGTTCGATTCCCGGCGAAGGCATTGCTAATTTTTCAATCCCTCTAGCTTCCAATGTAAAATTCTAATGTCTGTACAGTGGTGCCCGAACTAAAAGGGTGTTAGATGATTGTTCTCCACACCCAGGATTTGGCGATTAGGTAAAGTATTTCTCCCATCTTCTTGGCATGCCTTCATGGTGTGATATGTATCCAGAGGTCAGCGGTTTGATTCCCGGTGAAGGCGTTGCATATTTTACATCTTGCCTGTTTTAAAAAAATACCTAATGTCTCTACAAACTGATGAATCAATACAGCTGCATATATATCATTGAATGCATAGATTACACACAGTGCACTGTATGTGACATGTACAAGTTTTGTTACTTTTATGTATAGTGTATATTTCTGTATGTGTTGATGAAACAGACCACCCATTCTCATTCACTATTACTTATAAACATAGTGTTTCATTTGTTTTATGTCTGATTCTTAAAACCCAAATCTTACTTGTTAATTTAACTTTATTTGCTGTAATTAAGCAGTTAATCATTGTATCTCTTACAAATCTCATAATACCATGTATGGTGTTATTCAATCTCTTAACATTTTTTCCATGAAGATAAATATATTTTAATGTTTGGTGAATTCATTCGATGTGCATGTTTGTGTTAACACCACTGTGAAGTCTATAACAGTATGCCCAGCTAGATGTATTTTGTAAATAATATGTTTCAAAGTAATTTACAAATTCAATAGTGTCAGGATCTTCTTTAAGTAATTTTATTGCTGCTTCTGTCAGTGTATGAAAGGTATGAATGTCTTGTTCTTCTAAGAGAGATCTAATAATTTTATATGTTTTTGCCTGTTTTTCAACACCATTGATTTTCTTTTTTTAAAATTGTTTGTCCAGGCTCTATCAATATGCCATGTACAAAAAAAAAGACGTTTCTGTAGTAAAACCATTTCAGACATAAATATTTGTGGTTGTATTTTCCCAACATCTTCTTTAATACATGAAAAAAAATGATAGCACTGGCTGATCACATGGATCAGAAATTAAAAATGCACACGGGAATCCTTGGCACAAATCATCTATTGTAAGTAAAGTTACGAGTTCAATTCTGTATGCATTCACCCCATGTGTACCATCAATACATATACAAGTCAGAACTAAATTTTTTCAGTATCTCTCTTTGTGCTTCTGTCATTATTATCAAAACAAAATGATTTCCTTTTAGAAATGAATATTGTGTACAATATTCACTCATGCTATGTTGATCCCTGGGTTTTATAAAATGAAATGCATGGATGTTCAGAATTTTGCATTTCAGGTACCCACGTTGTAAGGAACTTAAGTTTTACTAACGTTTATTATATTTTAAATCTTTACTATCACTTCTTATTTTCTACTTCCGGCCAGAATTATAAGCGTTAGCGTATTTATGCAAAGTTTGTCTGGCGAACGCCAAGTACTTAAGTTGTGGCTTTTTGCCAAGCGAGAGAGAGGAAGCAGTTAGTCGAAGCAGGCTGCTTACCTTAGAAGTTTTACTCAGTTGCTGGTTGCCTTCCAGGCCAGAGGTTTAATCCTCTTGATAACTTTAAACGTATTGTAGTGTTAGCAGTTCTCTGTACTACATACGGCTTCCTGTTAATATAAGGCCAATCTTCCACGTTTATTATTTTAAAGTTAAATTAGAGTTTAGTTATATTTTTATATTCTTACGTTTAGACCACAAGTAGTGGGTCTTTGTATTCCGAAGTACGGAAATTATTGTAAATAGAGAAAAATAAAGGGTTTTGTATACCCTTCTTGTGTATCCTGTCTACTTCCCACAGTTATTGAACATAGCTTTAGTAAGCTCTCTGTTCCGAGTCAGGTTCTTGCATGTTCCCGAAGAAAGTAAGACGGAACGTTGAACCTGATAGTGGCGCCGACGAAGAAGAATAACCATGGCCGAGTTTCAAGAAGAACCTGTGCTGCCTGCAGAAGCGGCTCAGAATTCAGAAATGCCAGCTGCCGCCCTGGAAGGATTCGGTTACATCGTCCAGACCATGCGCGCTTCGATGAAACCAGAAGCAACGTTTAACCGAAACTCACCGGTAACCAGTTTTTTGGAAAAATTGGATGACCACTTCATGCTCTACCCCGTGCACGAGTTTCAAAAAGTTACCTTAGCTACCAGCGCTTTGAGGGGCCAAGCGCTTAACTGGTTCAAATGTATCGGCAGAAGTCTCTTGGGTCAAGCAGGAAGTCCCACCTATACTTACGAAAATTTCAAGACTGCCCTACTAAAAGCCTTCCCTGTTGTAAGGGATCGTGCGAAATTAGAAACGGAACTTTTTAGTATATATCAACAAAGAATCGAAAACCTCTCGAGCTTTATTTTAAGAAAAATTCACGTCTTCAAACTCTTGTATGGAAACCGTCCGGATCCTGAGATAATTCAAGTGATTTTGCCGAGGTCACTGCGCCAAGTGCAAGACTTTATTGAATTAAGAAATCCGACTACACTGGAAAAGTTATTTGAGCTAGCAATCCAGTTTGAAAGTAGAAGAACGGCGGACATTAAAAGAAGACGCCAATATCAACAGCGAAACCAATTTGGTGCGCCAAGACTACAGCAAACTCAAGCACACGGCTACGGAAGCAAAGCGAATCAGTGGGCAAGGAAAGCCGAGCATTCAAAAACAGCCGGCCAACGTCGACAGTTCAATAGCAATCCAGGAAAAAAGTCTCAAGGCCAGTGGAAAAAGAAGGAAAGCACTGAAATGAAAAATAATTTAAACTAAAACGGATATCTGCTGACGAGAGGGTGCGGAAATCCGAAGGCCACGAAAACCCCTCTTTCTTCAAGTTAAATACAGTAATGGTGAAAAATTTGACTCTTCCGAAGATTGAAGTGTTGGTGAACAATATCCCAGCCACCGCACTCCTGGATACAGGCGCGCAGTGTTCCTGTGCGGCAGAAGATTTTTTTAGGAAGTATTTTCGGAAATACCGCATATATAATTCGGATAATACGACAGTGTTAGCGGCGCAAGGAGAAAAATGTAAGTGTATAGGTAAATTACCGCTGTTTGTCCGTATCAAGGACGAACAAGAAAAGGTTATGTTTTTCATAGTAAAGAATCTGCAAGCACATATTATTTTAGGAATAGATTTTCTTTCAGAGGCACAAGCAACGCTGGATTATAATGAAGCGTCCCTTAAGCTGGCGTTGAAACCAGTTCGTGGAGAAAAGGCTGAACCGCCGATGTTAAATCTTGACGACCTGCCTAATGACGAGCAACGAAGAAACCGACAAGTGGTAAGTGAATTTGCTTCGTTATTTAGTGATATTCCAGGATTTGCTCAGGTTACTAACCATAGTATTGACACCGGAGATTCACTGCCAGTTCGCCACAAAGCATACCGGTATGATAAAAATAAGGAAAAAATGACAGAATGGCATATCACCGATATGCTACGTAAATGGATCATAACGCCCATCTCAAGTAGTTATGCTAGCCCGGTGGTTTTATGTAAGAAAAATAATGACTATCCATTGACACATCCAAAAAGGTGGCGATTCGCGATTGACTACCGTAAATTAAATTCCATAACTAAATATCCGGTATATCCGTTACCTATTATTGAAGAAATTCTAAACAACATAACGTCTACCAAATATATGACGACTTTAGACTTAACGACTGGTTATTTTCAAATAGGGGTTAGACCTGAGGACGTGCCTAAGACTCCTTTTATAACCAAGTCTGGCACTTATGCATTTCTGCGTATGCCGTTTGGCCTTTCAGAGGCACCGGCAACATTTCAGCGATGTATGGACATTGTATTAAGGCCTGTTCTTGGAAAGTCCACATTTATCTATTTAGACGATATCATTATTACTAGTGATAATCTCGACCAACATGTACAGGATTTAAGACAGGTGTTTTCTTTATTAAATGAGGCCGGTCTAAAAGTTAATGTCGAAAAGTGCAAATTTGCAGCCCCTGAATTAAAATATTTAGGTTACAAAATATCTCAGAAAGGAATCGAGACAGACGAATCAAAAATAATCGCTGTACAAAAGTATCCGAATCCGAACGCGGCAAGAGAAGCTCTCTTCTTTTCTAGGACTTTGTTCATAATATAGGTCCTTTATAAAAGATTTTGCAGCTATTACTGAGCCATTGTTAAAATTAAAAAGGAAAAAGGCAAGATTCTCGTGGACGGCCGAAGCCAATAGTGCTTTCGAAAAATTAAAAAAAGCATTAACGCAAGCCCCTGTGTTGAAATTTCCTGAAAAGGATTAGAAATTTCAGCGGATGCTTCGGATTATGCGGTAGGAGCGGTACTTTCGCAAAATCAACAGCCCGTGGCATTTTTTAGCCGAACTTTAAATCAAACACAAAGAAACTATTCCGCGACCGAGAGAGAGGCACTTGCAGTTCTGTTAGCAGTGCAAAAGTTCCGAGTCTATTTTGGAAAGGCGCCAATAACAGTGTACTCTGATCATGCGGCGGTAACTAGATTGTACTCAGGGAAAAACTTATCTCCAAGGTTAATAAGATGGGCACTCAAGCTACAAGAATATAATCTGGTAATCAAGCATACCCCCGGAAAGGAAAATATCGTAGCAGATGCCCTATCAAGAATTAAAATAGACGAACAAGGAAATACCGTTAAGGTGGCAATGCTCACAGCATGTACAATAAATTCCCGAGAAACTGTAATAACCGAACTGGGTAAGGATCCTGAGTTTGGAAGCATTTATGAGTATTTAAAGGATCCTGAAAAGTTTAGCCACCAAGATATTGTGGCGATAAGAAATAGGGCGGCCCATTACGAACTAATAGATGGTCTATTATTCTATACAAAAACTACGAATTCCAACAACGAATTTCGACCTGTTATCCCAGCTAGTCTTAGATTAAATATCCTGCAGGAGCTCCATGACAGCCCTTTAGCTTCTCATGCTGGTATTCGAAAAACTATCCAACGCGTACGCGAGGCAGTCTATTTTCCTGAACTGCAAAAGTTAAGAAGGGCGTATGTCCAGTCCTGCCCAACATGTCAAGCAGTTAATTATATTAATTTCCGCCCGGCCGGGTTTGTAAATAGCATTAAATCGGAATTTCCAAATGAAATAATTGGCATCGATTTATTGGGCCCTTTCCCAAAAAGTCAGTTAAATAAAACTCGCTATCTCCTAGTTATGGTTGATCATTTTAGTAAGTGGACCGAAATTGTTCCCTTAAAACGAGCCTCCGCGAAATTAGTTACTGATTCTATTTTAAATAAATATATTTTAAAATACGGGGCGCCCCTAAAAGTTATATCGGATAATGGTCCTCAATTTGTAAGTAATGTATTTGAAGACATGTGCCAAAAACTGGGCATACGTCATTTAAAAATGGTCCCGTATCGGCCGCAATCAAATATAGCGGAACGGGTCAATAGAAATATAGTGAAAATTATCCGTAGTTATGTTAAAAATTTTGATAAAAGCTGGGATAACTATGTCAATGAATTTGCTTTCGCCCTTAGGACCGCAAAACATGATACAACGGGCAAAACTCCTGCTGAGTTATTTTTAGGCAGAAAGATTATAACGCCGTTAGATAAATTATTTTATCTGCAACAAAGAGCCCCAGAATTTAAAATTGGTGATATAGAAAAACTAATTAAAGAAGCAAAAAAGAATACGGAAGTAGCACAGAGAAAACAAAAGCTGTATTACGACTTGAAACGACGGGGAGTAACTTATAAAATAGGGGATGAAGTATTAAAAATTAAGCATTCACTTTCTTCAGCACCAGAAGATAAAACTGCCAAATTTTTTCCACGATTTGAAGGACCATATGTCATAGAAAAAATAACTCACGCTGTAGTAGTGTTAAAAGCCAGGAATGGGGAAACCTGCTCCGCAAACATTGATTAAATCAAACCCTACTATGATCGTAATAAATGCAAGTTTTCAAAGATCTTTTGCAGGATCCGGCAAGGCAGACACGGCAGGCACAAGCTCGAGAGGTGGAACAACGACAAGTACAAGGGCAAGCCATTAAGAGGCAGGAGCAAGTGAAAAGAAAGTTTCCCCGCGGAAAAATTGAAGGTAACAAGAAAAAGAAGCCGTTCCACCGTCCAGAAAAGAGAGCTCACGAACACACCCAGAGTGAAGAAAGGAGAAGGACGACGTATGCAAAGAGAGCCAGGAGAAATGACGGCAACTATAACGCGGCTCTAAAACGGAAGATCTACTCATCGGACAGGACTCTCCGCAGCAAATGTCGCCGAACTGCGGAAGGGCCACCAGCGGCGGAGGAAAAGTTACAAGGAAAATTTGAACGGCCAGCAACGAGGTCCAAGCAGGAACGCGAAAGAAGTCTCCCTGTTCCGCCAAGACACCTGCCATCGATCGGCCAGGACCACAGGCAGAGGCGAAAAAGAAGGTATTCAAGGGTGACCGAACTGGAAAAAAAAGAAAGCTTCTAGAGGGAGGCTCTGAAGGGCGAGCCCGCACGCGAAGGATGATAAATCAAACAAGAATCTACTCTACTTTCCAGGACTGGGCTCAGAAAAGAATGTCCGAATATCACAAAGATAAGTAAAATTTTATGTTACTTTGCAAACTTAAGTTAATCTTTCATTCTTACTGCAAGTGGCAGATTTCAAGAAGTTTTACCTCGTGCGAGGTCTACCTTTATCGCCAAAAGGGCGAGAAATGAGTTGTTACCGATTTTGGTAATATGTTTTTCAATTACTTGCGTGTAAAACTAAAGTTGATGTATAATAGCGATGTGTAAATACTTAAATATTGTAAAAGTTATTGTATAAATTTTATTTAAAACTTTCTGGCAAGAAAGAAGTTTTAGTCTGAAAGACTTTTTGAAATGTAGTATTTCAATGTAGAAAGAATTGGCACTTGCTTTGAAAAGAATAGAAGTTAACAATGTACTACTAATGTATGTTGTCAAATGCGTAAAATTAACGGCATGTTAATATGTTCTTATATACAATGTGAACTGTTATTTTAAATGCTAAGAAATACCGTGATATGGTAAAAGTGAAAGTAATGTTAAAAGTTTGTTATTCGTGTGACTGTAAAAAGACCAAATCATGGTGAATATGTGTTAAAGGTTGAATGAATGTAGTTAGGCTCTCTGACGCTATTCTTCAGAGTTAGCCACTTTCAGAATAGTACCTCAGGGTTTAGAGTTGAAGTTAGGGTGTGTTACGAGGTCTTGGTATGTTGAATTTTTAACATGTTAGTGATTTGATTGTAGGAGGAAGTGTTGAACACGTAGACATAAACACATTCGTGTTTGGTGTTCTTTTACAACACATGTCAGAGAGCATGGGGAGAGATAATTAAAATAGTCATGAATGAAATAAGAATGTTAAGAGAAATATAATTATACATGTTACTTGCCATTTCATTGTGTAACATTTCATTAAACTAGTTTTCCTTCCAGATCTCTGGAAGGAACCAGATTTGAATAAAAGCTCCTGTTTAGATGCAGTACATATGAAAAAATTGCGTGTCCTGGGAGCTGCTATTGTAAAAACAAATTTCTTTCTTTTAAATTTCTAGTTTCTAGCGAAAAATGTTTGTAAAAGATTGGCCTCGCGTTAGATTCTAGAGCTAAAAGTTTTCAACAAGGTCGTTTTAGACCTCAGTTTCAAACTAATTAACTCTGGCGGGAAGTATGTAAGTATCTTAAGTTTTACTAACGTTTATTTTATTTTAAATCTTTACTATCACTTCTTATTTTCTACTTCCGGCCAGAATTATAAGCGTGAAGGTTTTTATGCAAAGTTTGTCTGGCGAACGCCAAGTACTTAAGTTGTGGCTTTTTGCCAAGCAAGAGAGAGAGGAAGAAGTGAGTTCGAAGCAGGCCGCTTACCTTAGAAGTTACGCAGTTGCTATTTGCCTTCCAGGCCAGAGGTTTTAATCCTCTTGATAAATTAAACGTATTGTAGTGTTCACAGTCTCTGTGCTACATACGCTTTTTGTTATTATAAGGCCAATCTTCCACGTTTATTATTTTAAAGTTAAATTAGAGTTTAGTTATATTTTTATATTCTTACGTTTAGACCACAAGTAGTGGGTCTTTGTATTCCGAAGTACGGAAATTATTGTAAATAGAGAAAAATAAAGGGTTTTGTATACCCTTCTTGTGTATCCTGTCTACTTCTCACAGTTATTGAACATAGCTTTAGTAAGCTCTCTGTTCCGAGTCAGGTCCTTTCATGTTCCCGAAGAAAGTAAGACGGAACGTTGAACCTGATAACGTATCTACACAAACCTAATCATTTTCATGTTTAACAGAATTAGAAGACAAATTGAAAGATTTTTTTGATGTTATGTAAATCTTGTTTTGTAAGTAAATGAACCTTCTCAAGCCCAGCATCTCATAGAGAATTTCTAATTTCATCTAAAATATTATCCAGAGAAATTTTTGCTGCTATGTTTGATGCAATATTTTTTATTTCATCTGTTGTTAAATATAAGTGAACTAAATCATTCCGATGCCCAATATGTATTTTCTGATATGTGTGTGTGTGTGAGATTATGGCAAAGCCTTGAGGGCTATCTGTCTAAGGAGAGGGATGCCTTCGTGGAGCACTTTCGGTTTAATCCTAGTATCCGGTGCACACGGGATTTGGCGACTTTATGATGAGCAGTAAAAACGGGACATATACGATGAGTAGTTAACGGGTCATTCAAAGAAAATATACAGTTAAACATAGTATATACTATGTATATAGTATATATAGTATGTGTGTATAGTATATATATATAGACGTTCTTTGGATCATTTTTGGTGTTGGCGATAATTTTCAAAGTCGCGCCAAGGCTGCACCGTATACTAGGATTTTACCGCACTTTCTAAGGGAAACTAGTTCGTATACACGTTACACATGGGGAAAATCACGAAAACGCCCATGCAGCCAGTCCGTTTGCGGGATTCGAACCTCGGACCGAACTACCAGTGTTCAGCGACTTTACCGCTCGGCCGCTGGTGGGCCCTATTTTTCTGATATGACACTACACATTTGCCATCTGTATGTTCTGTTAATTTTAATTCAGCTGGGCAATATGCATTTATTTTATTGCTATCAAGGATTTTTAAGTGACGCAAACCTTTACTTTCTGATATAAAATTTCCTGAACAGTGGCATTACACCATGTATATTAAATATGCTTACTCCATAAGAAATTTTGATTTCGTATTATTTTCAATTTCTGCCTTCTATGGCAAAAAATCATCAAATGAATTAAACTCCAGCTCAGTATGATTCAAATCAACATCATGAACATTATTGAAATGAAATATTATTTCTCGCTTTTCAAAATTAGCATAACATACAGGACGCACATAATTACCTGTTAGAAGTATGAATTTTATTTTGATGATATTTCCAATTTTTTAGGTCACTAAATTTCAGATAGCAGTCCTCACATTTGTAGCTTGGTGATCGACCACTTTTTAAAGAATAAATAATGTAGTATTATTAGAGTGTAATGTGTTGGTATGGCGTTTCAAACTGCATTTATTTTGGTACGTTTTTAAGCAATCAGAGCATACAAAATTATTCTCAGCCACACTAAAATTATTTGCAGAATCAACCATACTATTAGAACTTAGTTTTCAGAGACTCAATTAATGTAGTATTATTGTAATGAAATTTATATGCACGGCGTTTCAAATTGTATCTATAGTTGAAAGTTTTAAGAAATCACAGCAAACAAAATTACTCTCAGCTATACTAAAATCATTTGCACAATGAACAATATCACTCGCAACACAATCAGAATTATCAGACATACCACAATTGGAATTATCGCACACGGTTATTCCTTCCTGATTTTGATTCGATTTAGAATCTAAAACACCTTCTGAGGAAACAGAAGTATTTGGCCCTGAAATGGGCAGTTTTTCTTGATTTTGTGCAGAAGATATAATAATCAAAGCAAAATAAAAAAAAGAGAACTGTATCAGCGATCACACGCTACCACAGCAGTTAAAGAGCAGAGTAAATAATAGTAAATACGAGGCGCCTTCAGGAAAATGACGACATGCGCAGTAACCTGCGCAGATGTTCAGGGAAGAACCAGGAGGAAACTAGCGTCTGAGGGGCTAGACGCTTGTCAATTGACATCGGTTAGAATAGAAGGAGCGAAGGTTCAACTCAAACGGTGAAGCTTAGCGGCCATGTTCCTGTTATCGCTGTGACTTGTGCAAGGAAGTCTGTAATTGCAATATTTTTTTCTTTTCTTTTTGAAGCATGTCAGCTTGTGTTGTATATGGATACACAAATAGATTTTCGAAAATGATTCCTGGGATTACTTTTCACGCGTAAGCATTGATTTTCTTTTTTTATGTAATTTGATAACTGGTAAAAAATATCACACTATCATGTTGTTTTCTTTTCAGATGCGAAAAAAAGACTTAAAAATAATCAAAATATGTTAAATACATTTCAATGTTTCTGTTTATAGCTGGCATCTTAGTTCCTTAACATACAATGATGTATGCTAGGATTTAAACTGTATAATTTGAACGTTTTAGGTAATTCGTTTGATAATTTTCATGAAAACTAAGACACCAGTTGTTACTATTTTTATGAATTGTAAAGGTGTTAAATAAAGTAATGCTTTTATTTATGTATTACTTATTATTCATTTTTAAATTTTTTGAACTGTTAAGAATATAATTTGTGCATCTGATCAAGATAAACTAACTTTTCTGTCGTTAAAATTTTTTTGCATAAATTTACAAATTTGTGGGCAGTATAGCGATAAAAGTAAGTAAAATATTTACACAACTGAACATGTGGAAAGATGTGTTGAAAAATATAGGTATATTTCTGTAATTCAGCTTAATTCAAGGGAATTTCTTTGAGATTCATAAATATGAAACGCGCATAAACTGAAATCACTGAACTCACATAAATCTGTTTTATTTTATTAATATTTATATTCTTGTTGTTACAAGGTTGTTGGTTGTGAAAAGAATCTATTTAAAACTTTCATTAAAAAAAATTGCAACCTGTGACTAATTTTTTAGATAATTATCTGCTATTAATTTCAGGTTAAATATATTTTAAATAATTCTTTAATAAATTACAATATTGTGAATAAATCAGAAATATCACTTCTTAAAGAAAAAACTGGAAAGTACGTCCAACAGGTTGCTAACAAACCCTAAACAAATTCTTGAAATATGCAAAAACATTATTTTTAAAGGCTTTAATGTTATGCACATGCATTTAGATTTCGAAATATTTCTTAATGATTTTCTGTACGTAATAAATTCACGGATATCATCTTTGTAACTTTTAAACAAAAACTAACAATAGCGAAGTATTTCATTATAAATTTTATATATTTTTATTGGAAAATACATGCACGGAGCAGCTTAAAAACACGTACGTTTCACTGCCGTAATGCAATGTTTTGAAGTTACAAACATGGACGCCGCTTGTTCCGTGGAGTTTCATTCAGGTCAGCGCTAAATCCTAGGACCCCAAACGCGCAGGAAGGTCACGTAACATCCGAACTACGTGTAAGAAGATGTCACATCAAAGATACGCACAGTAAATTTCTGCGCAGAAATTGAAAAATGCTTGTGCAACATGAATTTCAGAAGCAGAGAAAGTTTTTCTGAAAATATTACAAATGCTAACTAAATACATTCCGATATTAACATTTTAGCATGTATAGCTTTTCAATATAAGCTTGTGTTTATTTTAAATCACTGAGAAACATACGAGATTTCAGTTTTAAATTCATTCTGTTAATATTTCCAATACATTTCATCTAATAATTAGTGTTCTGTGCTTTAATTTCATCATTATATTAGAAAAAACTTAATATTTGTTTCTCTATATATTATTCAAATGAATAATTAATAAATTTAAAATTACAAACATTTTTTAATAAATGTGACAACTTGTATTATTTTATATAGTATATCTGAAAGGAATATGGTTTAAATATAAATTATTTACATAATCTTTGGATGGAAAAACTATCATGTAATATATTTAAAGAAAAGATCTACTGGAAGATTTTTTTTTTTAGTTTTTGCATGTTCAGAATTTTTAATTTGTATATAAGTTTGTTCTGAATAGTTTTGAAAAATATATTTCACCCACATTAAATTTAAATAACAAATTTTTATTCTGTGAAATACACTCAAATTTTAATATGAATGAGCTCTTGTGAAGCTGCCAAGGTATTTTCATAGAAAGCTAATATCAATTTAAGGCTTAAAAATGACTTCAAAAATGGATTCCAGGCTTTTCTAGTGTAGATACTAGCCAGTTTTCCCCGGAAAGTCCTTCACAAAGACATCCATCGTTTTAGGTTGATAGCCCTTACGTGCTATAATCAAATAAATTAAACCAAGCTTTCGTAAGGATGTGATATTCTTTCTTCCTTATTATTATGGATCCTGTTTTTTAAAGGTGTCAAGATTTTTGATAAATTGCCAATAAAAACTATTGTGAAACACCTAGCATCCCCAACAATGATGATTTACAGTTTGCTTATGAGGAGAGCTTCGAGGAGATCATGTGATCATATTTCTTACCATGCAAATGTTAATAATTCATAATCACTCAGAATTCTCTCATCACAACAAGAGCTCTCAGTATTCTATATGTTAATGAATTTTATTTACATTTTAAGATTAAAATTCTTAGTTTACTGAGAAGTGAGGAAGATGCTTGCTATAGCTTTCTTTCAAGAAATGAACATATTTTACATCACATTCGAATATGCAAAAATGGACATTCAATAAAATTTCACATCAGTGAAAGCATTTAGAGGTGCAGATTGAAAATTTGCAAATGAAAGAAAAGTATATGTTTTAACAGCTGGTTTAGTGGTTTGAGAATATTGTTTGTAACAGCATAAAATGAAAGAAACACTACAAAAATGTGACTATTCACTGAAACATTTTTACGAGAGAGATTTATTCTCTGCATATGATCCGCCAACCAAATATGTGAATAGATGGCCCTGAAAAAATTTTGAACATAGCAGAAAATCTGTTCATACAGCAAAAAACCAAAACTGGCATGATTCTTCCATAGTGCTGTATAAATGACAATTTATGCCCAAAACCTGAAAAATTCTTTCTCGCTCAGTTTCTAAATAGAGAGCCATCCACACTCATGCCAAAAGTTGTCGACCATCTACAAGAGGGAGTGAGAATTTATTCAAACTTCTGGTGAGAATATAAAAGACAAGAACTGGTAAATACCAGCTTACAGATATTTTTCTGCGGACAATAAATTTAATTTTCTTTATCTAACAACAGCTGCTCATATATACAATATCGAAAGACTGTGGAGCTCCGCTAAGTGGTGGAATAAAAATTGAAGAGGCACGTTTCGCTATCATCATGAATCTTACTTTGCAGAGTTAATACAGCAAAAATCTTTGAGACCTTGGAATGCTTCTTATACCACATTAAAAGCAATTGAGGAAGCAGGGCAGTAACAAAGTGTACATGAGACATCAACTTGGCAATAATTCTGATGCCAGATTGATGTTTAAAAAAATAGAAGCTGCAATACTAAAGAAGTATTGTCACATTTTTAAAACTAAGGTTCTGTTTATATTTCAGTTCATTTCATTGCCATATCAGTATGTTTTGATTTTGATGTCCTTCAATTATGAATGTCTTTTAATTTCTTTTTAAAATATAGAAATGTGTCATTATTCTGTATTACTTATGTTTTAGTTAATTTCATAAAACTCTCCATTACACTTGGACTTGAAAATGTACTGATGTCTCCTCACAGGAAATTTCTAAATCTATAAATGTCTGAGCATCATCATTCCACAGCAGCATGTGTTCCGTAAAAAACATTCTACAGTCCACCAGCTCTACAGAGTCACCGAAATCATCTCGCAAGGTATTCAGGAACGACAAACCACAGGTGCCATCTTCCTCGATGTAGCTAAAGCCTTTGATCGGGTTTGGCTGGAGGGCCTTATGTACAAAATCATCACCCTGGGTTCCCCAGACTACATCACAGCCATCACCACCTCCTATCTTAAGAATAGACACTTTATCGTTCGTGTAAACAACACTACCCCACGGGCTATCAGTGCCGGCGTCCCGCAAGCTCAAGGAGATAATCTACACGAACGATATCCCACAATCATTACATACCACTCTGGCAATGTACGCGGATGACACGGCAATTCTTTCAAAATATGCATCTCCTGGCCCAGTTATTGAAGCACTCCAATCACACATCTGCACTCTTGAGTCCTGGCTCAACGCCTGGAAATTCAAAATAAACGTAGAGAAGTCTGAGGATATTTGGTATACAAAAAAGGACCAACATGAATACTGAAGATTGCATATATATGTACGAGATCCTTATCTAGTGGACTAAGCAAGCCCGATACCTTGGTATTACTTTAGATGGGCGACTCACCTGGACCCCACACATTACACAGATTATCGCCAAGTTCTGTGCCCGTAAACGGACACTTACCCCCTTAATTGGCCGGAACTCTGTTCTCTCTATAAATAACAAATTGCTCAGTTACAAGACCCTTTTGCCTCCCATACTCTCTTACGCTTGCACTGTTTGGGGATATGCAAGCATTACAAATGTAAAGAAAATCCAAGTACTGCAAAATGGAACACTCCGACAAGTGGCGAACTGTCGTTGGTTTATTAGAAACACGGCAGTTCACCAGGAGCTCGAAATACTTACTATTTACGCTTACTTTGCTCTCCTTGCAGAAACTTTCTATAACAATATACCTAATGTAAATAATAGCACCATCCCAGTGCTAAATTATGACTTCATTGATGTAACAAATAGCAAACGACCGCTTGCGGTCCTCAGATACCTTCAATAGTAAATTTCCTAATAAATTCTGTGCTCACTCTACTGATATATTTAAATCCTCATGTACACCCTCTTTTACTGATTGTGTTTGTTTTGGTGTTGTTTTGCTGTAAATATTGTATATATTTTATTTTATTTCCCACTATGTATTATTTAAATGTTACTTATCGTTATGTAAACTACTATTGCACACACATATGTACTCTCTAGCTTCAGTGAGACTTAGGCATTTATTTTTTCTCGCTATTCTACATGCCATTGCTTATCCATGAGCACTACCTTTGTCACGGCCTGCACTGCAGGGGTACTTTCCGTTGGACTCTTTCATCGTATTCCTCCAGCTTATCACGGTTCTGAACTTCCATTTGTTTTCGTTACTTTCATCAATTGTTCGCAACTCCATAAAATCGAAAGTCGAAAGCATTATGCCGGGATAGCGATATAACGCGGGGACCCATATTGCGAAAAACTCTTCGAGTTTGCCTGAGCCGAGCAGAAAGAGGCTGTGTTGAAGTAGGTAAATGATTTTTTACTGGTTGACAAGGGCGTTATTTTAATAGCCGCGGTATTGTCTATTAAACACATAATTTATCTATTTCTGTATAATATATATTTCACTACTCCTTTATCAGGACCTAATTCAGAAATGTAGATATGTATGCATGTATATATGGATATATGTTTGTATGTGTTCATATATGTAAGTACGAATGTATGTGTATACACATACACATATATATGTACATGCATACATTTGTTAATCCGGTCCCGATAATAGAACAGTACCTAATATTTTGCCAGTTGATTTTCTTTCGTGCACCTCCACGCATAAGCCATGAGAATATATTGATGAAGCAACACACCATGCATTTACGAGGCAACCCATGATGTCGCCAAAAATATTTATTGTTCAACCCAGGCATACGTATAACATTCTCCCAGATGGTTCTTCAGTAGCATGACAGCTCATTATGATCCCTCCAATGGGAATTTTAATGTTTTAGCCTAGTAGTGGACAGCATAGTGCAGTTTTGTATGTTTTCGGCAAAATCTTATATTTAGCCTTCTGCATGCATAGACTGTAATGTGGCTTGCTTTTGCACCTTTTTTTCGTTTTTGATTTTAGGATTATAATAGCAAGTTTATAATATTCTCAGATGTTTCCTTACCTGAAAACAGATGACTGTGTATATGGTGAGAACGAAAGCACAAAAATTTAGACATATATGTCTGTTATATAGAAAAAGGAGAATATAGAAAAACAAGTGGTAGTGGATGAATCTTTGCAATAGATATAATGTTTCTTTTCAATGATGCAAATGAGTTATTACAGTTAAGGCCTAATGACCTTACAGGGTATGGATGCCTAGGAATACGAAACAATCAATAACACATATTACATATAATGAGTAATTTTCTCTGTAGCTCAAGAATTTTGTAAAAAATACCTTAAAATGTGTGATTTACCATAACTGTGAAAACTGCATTCAAATTTAAGGTTAGGTTATTTTAATATGGCACAAGTACACAAGGGCTACATGCCTAAGGACAGGGATATCTTTGCGGAGAACTTTCTAAGGGAAACTAGCTCATATTCATGTTACACGTGGAGGAAAAAAACCATGAAGCTAGTTAATTTGAGTATGTTCAAACCTGGGTTGAACTACCAGTGTTCATAACTTCTCAGTGACTGGTGGGACCCATATTTAATGTGTATTAACAATATTTTCCTGAAGCGGAAATGGTTTGTAATAGGCAATTGGTAAAACCGAGGAGTGTTGTTAGTTTAACCCAGTTTCAAATCCCAGCAAACGGATTGATTGCATGAGAGTTTTGTGGTTTTTCCATGTGTAACATGGAAGCGAGGAAATTCTCTTATAAAACGTATTCCACAACGACATTCTTCCTCTTAGGAAAATAGTTGTTCAGTCCTTTGTTATAATCTAAATAATGCAGTGTTAATTTGTAAGTATAATACTGATCCAAAAAGAACTATATTCAATAATTTAAAAACTTAAAATTGTAATTTTAGAAAAAGAATAGCTTGTTTATAGACTGTATCAGGACTTGTGTTCGTCTTTACTTGCTTTGGAAACATGAACTGTCCTGACTCGGAACAGGGAGCTTACTCAAGCTATGTTCAATAAATTGTGAAGTAGACAATACACACAGGAAGTATAAACAGGAAGTACACACCAAGAGTATACGAAACACTTTATTTTTCTATCTTTACAGAGATTTTCGGAACTTCGGAATACAGAGACCAACCACTTGTGGCCTGAACGTAAGAATATAAAACTACTAACTAAAACTCTAGCTAAAACTAACTTTGGATTAATATACAAGTGCCTAACTTTAAGATTGGCCATTATTTAACAAAATCCGTATGTAGTACAGAGAGCTGCTAAAACTACGATACGTTTGAAATTATCACGACGACTAAACCTCTGGCTTTGAAGGCAACCAGCAACGGAGTAAAACTACTATGGCCAGCGGCCTGCTTCTAATAACTCCTTCCTCTCTCTTGCTTGGCAAACTTAAGTACTTGGCGTTGGCAAGACAAATTTGCATAAATAAGTTAAAGCTTTTAATTCTGGCCGGAAGTAGAAAAAAAGAAGTGATAGTAAAGATTTAAAATAAAATAAACGTTAGTAAAACTTAGGATCCTTACATACTTCCCGCCAGAGTTAATTAGTTTGAAACTGAGGTCTAAAACGACCTTGTTGAAAACTTTTAGCTCTAGAATCTAACGCGAGGTCAATATTTTACAAACACTTCTCTCTAGAAACTAGAAATTAAATGTAAAAACGTTTTTACATTATCAACTCCATGGACAAGTAATTTTCATCTGTACTGCATCTATAAACAGGAGTTTGTTAGTTGAAATCTGGTTCCTTCCAGAGATCTGGAAGGAAAACTAGTTTAATGAAATGTTACAGAATCAAACGGCAAGTAACATGAATATTTATATTTCTCTTTTAAAATTATTTCATTTATGACGTTATTTAATTATCTCCCCGTGCTCTCTGACATTTGTTGTAAAGAAAAACACCAAACACGAGCCTGTCTATGTACAAGTGTTCAACACTACCGCCTGCAATCAAAACACTAACGTGTTAAAATTCAACATAACAAGACCTCAGAACACACCTTATATTCATCTCGAAACCCTGAGGTACTATTCTGAAAAGTGGCTAACTCTGAAGTGTAGCGTCAGAGAGCCTAACTACATTCATTCAACCTTTAACACATATTCACAATAATTTGCTCTTTTTACAGTCACATGAATAAGTTAAAATTTTTGGCATTACTCTAATAATTTCACTTTTAACATATCACAGTATTTCTTAACTTTTAAGGTAACAGTTCACATTGTATATAAGGACATATCAACATGCCGTTAATTTTACGCATTTTAAAACATACATTAGTAGTACATTGTTAACTTCTATTCTTTTCCAAGCAAGTGCCAATTCTTCTACATTGAAATACTACATTTCAAAAGTCTTTCAGATTAAAACTTCTTTCTTGCCAGAATCTTTTAAATAAAATTTTATACAATAATTTTTACAATTTTCTTAAGGTACCTTTCACAAAGATTATCAATGCTTTTACAACATTCAAGTATTTACACAATTATACATTAATTTTAGTTTTACTCGCGAGTAATTGAAAAACATAATACCAAAATAGGTAACCACACATTTCTCGCCTTTTTGGCGATAAAGGTAGGCCTCACATGAGGTAAAACTTCTTGAATTCTGCCACTTGCAGTAAGAATGAAAAATTAATGTTTCAAAGTAACATAAAGTTTTACTTATCTCTGTGATATTCAGACATCCTTTTTTCTGCCCAGTCGTGGAAAGTGGCGAAGACTACAGTCTGGTTGATCTTCCGTCTTGTGCGGGTTCGCCCTTCGGTTCCTTCCTCCATGAGCTTTCTTTTTCTTCCAGTTCGGTCAGCCTTGAAGACCTTCTTTTTAGCATCTGCTTGTGGTCTCGGCCGTTTGATGGCAGCTGGTCTTGGCGGAACCGGGACAACTCTTTCTTGTTGTTGCCTGGATCTCGTTGCTGGCTGTTCAAATTTTTCTTTCTTCTTTGCATATGCAGCTGGTCTTCCTTCATCAATTCGTCGACATTTGCTGCGTAGACTCTTATCCGATGGGTAGATCTTCCGTTTTGGAGCTGTGTTATAGTTGCTGCCATTTCTCCTGGCTCTCTTTGCATTAGTTGTACTTCTCTCTTCTTCATTCTGGGGGTGGTCGTGCCCTCTATTTTCTGGTCGGTGGAACGGCTTCTTTTTCTTGTTACCTTCAGTTTTCCAACGGGGGAACTTTCTTTTCAACTGCTCCTGTCTACTAATGGCTTGCCCATGTACTTGTCGTTGTTCCACCTCTGGAGCTTGTGCCTGCCGTGCCGGATCCTGCAAAAGATCTTTGAAAATTTGCATTTTATTACGATCATAGTAGGGTTTTATTTGATCAATGTTTGCGGAGCATGTTTCACCATGCCTGGCTTTTAACACCACTACAGTGTGAATTATTTTTTCTATGACATATGGTCCTTCAAATCGTGGAAAAAATTTGACGGTTTTGTCTTCTGGTGCTGAAGAAAGTGAATGCTTAATTTTTAACAATTCGTCCCCTACTTTATAAGTTACTCCTCGTCGTTACAAATCATAATAAAGTTTTTGTTTTCTCTGTGCTACTTCAGTAGTCGTTTTTGCTTCTTTAATTAATTTTTCTATATCACCCATTTTAAATTCTGGGGCTCTTTGTTGCACATAAAATAATTTATCTAACGGCGTTATAATCTTTCTGCCTAAAAATAACTCAGCAGGCGTTTTGCCCGTTGTATCATGTTTTGCGGTCCTAAGGGCGAAAGCAAATTCATTGACATAGTTATCCCAGCTTTTATGAAAATTTTTAACATAACTACGGATAATTTTCACTATATTTCTATTGACCCGTTCCGCTATATTTGATTGCGGCCCATACGGGACCATTTTTAAATGACGTATGCCCAGTTTTCGGCACATGTCTTCAAATACATTACTTACGAATTGAGGACCATAATCCGATATAACTTTTAGGGGCGCCCCGTATTTTAAAATATATTTATTTAAAATAGAATCAGTAACTAATTTCGCGGAGGCTCGTTTTAAAGGAACAATTTCGGTCCACTTAATAAAATGATCAACCATAACAAGGAGATACCGACTTTTATTTAACTGACTTTTTGGGAAAGGGCCCAATAAATCGATGCCAATTATTTCATTTGGAAATTCCGATTTAATGCTATTTAGAAACCTGGCCGGGCGGAAATTAATATAATTAACTGCTTGACATGTTGGGCAGGACTGGACATACGCCCTTGTTAACTTTTGCAGCTCAGGAAAATAAATTGCTTCGCGTACGCATTGGGTGGTCTTTCGAATACCAGCATGAGAAGCTAAAGGGGAGTCGTGTAACTCCTGCAGTATATTTAATCTAAGACTAGGTGGGATAACAGGTCGAAATTCGTTGTTGGAATTAGTAGTTTTTGTATAAAATAATAGACCATCTATTAGTTCGTAATGGGCCGCCCTTTTTCTTATCGCCACAATATCTTGGTGGCTAAAATTTTCAGAATCGTTTAAATAATCATAAATATTTTTAAATTCAGGATCCTTACCCAGTTCGGTTATTACAGTTTCTCGGGAATGTATCGGACATGCTGTGAGCATTGCCACCTTTACAGTATTACCTTCTTCATCTATTTTTATTCTGGATAGGGCATCTGCTACGATATTTTCCTTTCCGGGGGTGTGCTTAATTACCAGATTATACTCTTCAAACTTGAGTGCCCATCTTATTAACCTTGGGGATAAGTTTTCCCCTGAGTACAATCTACTTACCGCCGTATGATCAGAATACACTGTTATTGGCGCCCTTCCAAAATAGACTCGGAACTTTTGCACTGCTAACAGAACTGCAAGTTTCTCTCTCTCAGTCGCGGAATAATTTCTTTGGGTTTGATTTAAAGTTCTACTAAAAAAATGCCACGGGCTGCTGATTTTGCGAAAGTACAGCTCCTACCGCATAATCCGAAGCATCCGCTGAAATTTCTAAATTCTCATCGTTTTCAGGAAATTTCAGAACAGGGGCTTACGTTAATGCTTGCTTTAATTTTTCGAAAGCACTATTGGCTTCGGTCGTCCACGAGAATCTTGCCTTTTTCCTTTTTAATTTTAACAATGGTTCAGCAATAGCTGCAAAATCTTTTATAAAGGACCTATAATATGAACAAAGTCCTAGAAAAGTAGAGAGCTTCTTCGCCGTATTTGGCGGCGGATACTTTTGCACAGCGGTTATTTTTGATTTGTCCGTCTCGATACCTTTCTGAGATATTTTGTAACCTAAGTATTTTAATGCAGGGGCTGCAAATTTGCACTTTTCGACATTAACTTTTAGACCGGCCTCATTTAATAATGAAAACACCTGTCTTAAATCCTGTACATGTTGGTCGAGATTATCACTCGTAATAATGATATCGTCTAAATAGATAAATGGGGTCTTTCCTAGAATAGGCCTTAGCACAATGTCCATACATCGCTGAAATGTTGCCGGTGCCCCTGAAAGGCCAAACGGCATACGCAAGAATGCATAAGTGCCAGACTTGGTTATAAAAGCAGTCTTAGGCATATCTTCTAGTTTAACACCTATTTGAAAATAACCAGTCGTTAAATCTAACGTAGTGATATATTTCGTAGAAGTTATGTTCTTTAAAATTTCTTCAATAATAGGTAACGGATATACCGGATATTTAGTCATGGAGTTTAATTTACGATAGTCAATTGCAAAACGCCACATTTTTGGATGTGTTACTGGATAGTCATTATTTTTCTTACATAACACAACCGGGCTAGCATAACTACTTGAGATGGGCGTTATGATCTTTTTACGTAACATATCTCGAATGTGTCACTCTATAATTTTTTCTTTGTTCTTATCGTACCGATATGGTTTGTGTCGAACTGGCAGTGAATCTCCTGTGTCGATACTATGGTTAGTAACTTGAGTAAATCCGGGAATATCACTAAATAACGAAGCAAATTCACTTACCACTTGTCGAATTTTTTGTTGCTCTCCTTTAGGCAGGTGATTGAGATTTAATGTGGGTGGTTCTCTTTTTTCTTCCCGAACTGGTTGCATGGTCAGCTTAAGGGACGCTTGGTTGAAATCTAGCGTTGCTTCTGCCTCTGAAAGAAAATCTATCCCTAAAATGACATGCGCTTGTAAATTTTTTACGATAAAAAACATGATCTTTACTTGCTCGTCCTTGATGCGAATATATAATGGTATTTTACCTATGCATTTGCATCTTTCTACCTGCGCAGCTAACACTGTCGTATTATCCAAATTATATATGCGGTATTTACGGAAATACTTCCTAAAAAAATCTTCTGCCACACAGGAACACTGCGCGCCTGTATCCAGGAGTGCGGTGGCTGGGATGTTGTTCACCAAAACTTCAATCTTTGGAAGAGTCAAATTTTTCACCATTACTGTATTTAACTTGAAGAAAGAGGGGTTTTCGTGGCCTTCGGATTTCCGCACCCTCCCGTCAGCAGAAATCTGTTTTAGTTTAAATTTTCTTTCTTCCTTACCATGCCTTCCTTCTTTTTCCGATGGCCTTCAGACTATTTTCTGGCTTACTACTGAACTGTCGACGTTCGCCGGTTGTTTTCGGATATTCAGGTTTCCTTGCCCACTGATTCGATTTGCTTCGGTAGCCGTGTTCTTGACTTTGCTGTGGTCTTGGCGCACCAAATTGGCTTCGTTGCTCATACTGGCGTCTTCTTTCAATGTCCGCCGTTCTTCTACTTTCCAATTCAATTGCTAGGTCAAATAACCTTTCCAGTGTACTCGGATTCCTTAATTCAATAAAGTCTTGTACTTGGGGAAGTAGCCTCGGCAAAATCACTTGGATTATCTCAGGGTCCGGACGGCTTCCATACAAGAGTTTAAAGACGTGAATTTGTCTTAAAAAAAGCTTGAGAGATTTTCAATTCGTTGCTGGTATATGCTGAAGAGTTCCGCTTCTAATTTTGAACGATTTCTTATGACAGGAAAGGCTTTTACTAAGGCAGTCTTGAAATTTTCGTAAGTATAGGGGGGCTTCCCGCTTGACCCAAGAGGTTTCTGCCTATACATTTGAACCAATTAAGCGCTTGGCCCCTCAAAGAGCTCGTAGCTAAGGTGACTTTCTGGAATTCATGGATTGGATACAGCATGAAGTGGTTATCCAATTTTTCCAAAAAACTGGTTACCGGTGAGTTTCCATTGAAGGTTGCTTCTGGTTTCATCCATGCTCGCATGGTCTGGACGATGTACCCAAATCCTTCCAGGGCGGCAGCTGGCATTTCTGGATTCTGAGCCCCTTCTGCAGGCACCACAGATTCTTCTTGAAACTCGGCCATGGTAATTCTTCTTCGTCGGGCGCCACTATCAGGACTTGTGTTCCTTTTTACTTGCTTTGGAAACATGAACTGTCCTCACTCGGAACAGGAAGCTTACTCAAGCTATGTTCAATAAATTGTGAAGTAGACAATACACACAGGAAGGGTATACGAAACCCTTTATTTTTCTTTCTTTACAGAGATTTCCGGAACTTCGGAATACAGAGACCAACCACTTGTGGTCTGAACGTACGAATATAAAACTACTAACTAAAACTCTAACTAAAACTAACTTTGGATTAATATACAAGTGCCTAACTTTAAGATTGGCCGTTATTTAACAAAATCCGTATGTAGTACAGAGAGCTGCTAAAACTACGATACGTTTGAAATTATCAAGAGGACTAAATCTCTGGCTTTGAAGGCAACCAGCAACCGAGTAAAACTACTATGGCCAGCGGCCTGCTTCTAATAACTCCTTCCTCTCTCTTGCTTGGCAAACTTAAGTACTTGGCGTTGGCAAGACAAATTTGCATAAATAAGTTAAAGCTTTTAATTCTGGCCGGAAGTAGAAAATAAGAATTGATAGTAAAGATTTAAAATAAAATAAACGTTAGTAGAACTTAGGATCCTTACAACTGTACCAATTGCGTTAATAGCAAAGTACAGAATAATTTCTTTAAAACACGTGGTATCATATTTCCCTTCAGAGTTTATATTTCATAAACTATAATGTAATAGTAATATTAAATACAGCAAAAGTTGCTTAGCAGTACATAACAAATCTTTCCAAGTTTACTCTACATTATGAACTATCAAACAGAAGTATTTACAGAGAAGATAGTTCATGCATAGTGCAAAAAGTTTTGAAGAGACTGATTGCCTGTATGATGCAAATTGTTTTGTTATAATATTTGATACAGGCTAGCCAAAACTAGATGACAAAAGGAGATATACGTGTTTGGCATGTACAAAATTTGAAGAAGTTTTTTATTTACCACAAAGCACGTTTTTGCAGAATTTGTGATAGTTAACTGTAAATTTTTGTAACCGTAGTCCGACCTTGGCACCATTGCTGTAGAAGTACATGCCGGGAATCTTTCAAAGTATATGCCAGTTACCTCATGTGGTTGCGATGCATGTGTTGCTGTTAGTGAGAGTTTATTTGAACAGTTTTTATAAATATTAAACACTAGCAGCTTCGCTGCCAGCCTTCGTCTGGCTTTTAAATGTACCGGAAAAATAGCTGAAGGGAACACCAAACGTTAAATTTAAAAACTGCGTAGAATTTTACTCTGCAGAACAACTTCATAAAAAAAAAGTTATTACGTATAACAAAATTACAATGAAGTAAGCAATATCCCTTAATACAAATATAAATTCCCTAATAAATAAATTAACCAACTTCCCTTTGCGAAATCTTAAGAACTCAGATAGTACAAAGGAGGTTAAGAACTTTGTTTCCTAAAAAAATCACTCAAAACTTTTCAGTATCTTAAAAACAGTGAAATAAGCAATAAATAACATAAAAGAATACAAAAAACAAAAAATTCTGAAAAGCAAAGTATAAATAATGACATTTTATCTTATATTTTCAAGAGAAAAAAATTACAATGAAATAAGCTATATTTCTTAATACAAATATTAATTATCCTAATTTTCGTTAAAGAAACAAAATCATGCAAAACTTTGCAATATCATACAAACAGTGAAATTATCAGGTTCAATGTTCCGTCTTACTTTCTTTGGGAACATGCACAGACCTGACTCGGAACAGGGAGCTTACTAAAGCTATGTTCAATAACTGTGGGAAGTAGACAGGATACACAAGAAGGGTATACAAAACCCTTTATTTTTCTCTATTTACAATAATTTCCGTACTTCGGAATACAAAGACCCACTACTTGTGGTCTAAACGTAAGAATATAAAAATATAACTAAACTCTAATTTAACTTTAAAATAATAAACGTGGAAGATTGGCCTTATAATAACAGGAAGCCGTATGTAGTACAGAGCACTGTTAACACTACAATACGTTTAAAAATTATCAAGAGGATTAAACCTCTGGCCTGGAAGGCAACCAGCAACTGAGTAAAAGTGCTAAGGTAAGCGGCCTGCTTCGACTAACTGCTTCCTCTCTCTCGCTTGGCAAAAAGCAACAACTTAAGTACTTGGCGTTCGCCAGACAAACTTTGCATAAATACGTTAACGCTTATAATTCTGGCCGGAAGTAGAAAATAAGAAGTGATAGTAAAGATTTAAAATAAAATAAACGTTAGTAAAACTTAAGATCCTTACATACTTCCCGCCAGAGTTAATTAGTTTGAAACTGAGGTCTAAAACGACCTTGTTGAAAACTTTTAGCTCTAGAATCTAACGCGAGGCCAATCTTTTACAAACATTTCTCACTAGAAACTAGAAATTAAAAAAAAAAAAATTGTTTTTACAACATCAGTTCCATGGACAACCAATTTTTCATCTGTACTGCATCTAAACAGGAGCTTTTATTCAAATCTGGTTCCTTCCAGAGATCTGGAAGGAAAACTAGTTTAATGAAATGTTACACAATGGAATGGCAAGTAACATGTATAATTATATTTCTCTTAACATTCTTATTTCATTCATGACTATTTTAATTATCTCTCCCCGTGCTCTCTGACATGTGTTGTAAAAGAACACCAAACACGAATGTGTTTATGTATACGTGTTCAACACTGCCTCCTACAATCAAAACACTAACGTGTTAAAATTCAACGTAACAAGACCTCGTAACACACCCTATCTTCAACTCTAAACCCTGAGGTACTATTCTGAAAGTGGCTAACTCTGAAGTGTAGCGTCAGAGAGCCTAACTATATTCAATCAACCTTTAACACATATTCACCATAATTTGGTCTTTTTTCAGTCACACGAATAAGTTTTAATTTTTTTTTTTTTTTTTTGCATTACTTTCACTTTTACCGTATCATAGTATTTCTTAACATTTAAAATAACAGTTCACATTGTATATAAGAACATATTAACATGCCCTTAATTTTACGCATTTTAAAACATACATTAGTAGTACATTGTTAACTTCTATTCTTTTCCAAGCAAGTGCGAATTCTTCTACATTGAAATACTACATTTCAAAAGTCTTTCAGACTAAAACTTCTTTCTTGCCAGAATGTTTTAAATAAAATTTATACAATAACTTTTACAATATTTAAGTATTTACACATTCCTATTATACATCAACTTTAGTTTTACGCGCGAGTAATTGAAAAACATAATACCAAAATCAGTAACAACTCATTTCTCGCCTTTTTGGCGATAAAGGTAGACCTCACATGAGGTAAAACTTCTTGAAATCTGCCACTTGCAGTAAGAATGAAAGATTAACTTAAGTTTGCAAAGTAACATAAAATTTTACTTATCTTTGTGATATTCGCACATTCTTTTCTGAGCCCAGTCCTGGAAGGTAGCGCAGATTCTAGTTTGATTTACCCTCCTTCTTGTGCGGGCCCGCCCTTCAGTGCCTTCCTCTAGAAGCTTTCTTTTTCCTCCAGTTCGGTCAGCCTTGAATACCTTCTTTTTCGCCTCTGCCTGTGGTCTTGGCCGTTTGATGGCAGCTGGTCTTGGCGGAACCGGGATACTTCTCGCTCGTTCCTGCTTGGACCTCGTTGCTGGCCGTTCAAATTTTCCTTGTATCTTTTCCTCCGCCGCTGGTGGCCCTTCCGCAGTTCGGCGACATTTGCTGCGGAGAGTCCTGTCCGATGAGTAGATCTTCCGTTTGGGATCCGGGTTATACTTGCCGTTATTTCTCCTGGCTTTCTTTGCATTCGTCGTACTTCTCCCTTCTTCATTCTGGGGGTGTTCGTGAACTCTCTTTTCTGGACGGTGGAACGGCTTCTTTTTCTTGTTACCTTCAATTTTCCAGCGGGGAAACTTTCTTTTCAATTGCTCTTGCTTCCTAATGGCTTGCCCTTGTACTTGTCGTTGTTCCACCTCTGGAGCTTGTGCCTGCCGTGCCGGATCCTGCAAAAGATCTTTGAAAATTTGCATTTTATTACGATCATAGTAGGGTTTTATTTGATCAATGTTTGCGGAGCATGTTTCACCATGCCTGGCTTTTAACACCACTACAGTGTGAATTATTTTTTCTATGACATATGGTCCTTCAAATCGTGGAAAAAATTTGACGGTTTTGTCTTCTGGTGCTGAAGAAAGTGAATGCTTAATTTTTAACAATTCGTCCCCTACTTTATAAGTTACTCCTCGTCGTTACAAATCATAATAAAGTTTTTGTTTTCTCTGTGCTACTTCAGTATTCTTTTTTGCTTCTTTAATTAATTTTTCTACATCACCCATTTTAAATTCTGGGGCTCTTTGTTGCACATAAAATAATTTATCTAACGGCGTTATAATCTTTCCGCCTAAAAATAACTCAGCAGGAGTTTTGCCCGTTGTATTATGTTTTGCGGTCCTAAGGGCGAAAGCAAATTCATTGACATAGTTATCCCAGCTTTTATGAAAATTTTTAACATAACTACGGATAATTTTCACTATATTTCTATTGACCCGTTGCGCTATATTTGATTGCGGCCCATACGGGACCATTTTTAAATGACGTATGCCCAGTTTTCGGCACATGTCTTCAAATACATTACTTACGAATTGAGGACCATAATCCGATATAACTTTTAGGGGCGCCCCGTATTTTAAAATATATTTATTTAAAATAGAATCAGTAACTAATTTCGCGGAGGCTCGTTTTAAGGGAACAATTTCGGTCCACTTACTAAAATGATCAACCATAACAAGGAGATAGCGACTTTTATTTAACTGACTTTTTGGGAAAGGGCCCAATAAATCGATGCCAATTATTTCATTTGGAAATTCCGATTTAATGCTATTTACAAACCCGGCCGGGCGGAAATTAATATAATTAACTGCTTGACATGTTGGGCAGGACTGGACATACGCCCTTCTTAACTTTTGCAGTTCAGGAAAATAGACTGCCTCGCGTACGCGTTGGATAGTTTTTCGAATACCAGCATGAGAAGCTAAAGGGCTGTCATGGAGCTCCTGCAGGATATTTAATCTAAGACTAGCTGGGATAACAGGTCGAAATTCGTTGTTGGAATTCGTAGTTTTTGTATAGAATAATAGACCATCTATTAGTTCGTAATGGGCCGCCCTATTTCTTATCGCCACAATATCTTGGTGGCTAAACTTTTCAGGATCCTTTAAATACTCATAAATGCTTCCAAACTCAGGATCCTTACCCAGTTCGGTTATTACAGTTTCTCGGGAATTTATTGTACATGCTGTGAGCATTGCCACCTTAACGGTATTTCCTTGTTCGTCTATTTTAATTCTTGATAGGGCATCTGCTACGACATTTTCCTTTCCGGGGGTATGCTTGATTACCAGATTATATTCTTGTAGCTTGAGTGCCCATCTTATTAACCTTGGGGATAAGTTTTTCCCTGAGTAAAATCTAGTTACTGCCGCATGATCAGAATACACTGTTATTGGCGCCTTTCCAAAATAGACTCGGAACTTTTGCACTGCTAACAGAACTAACTGCAAGTGCCTCTCTCTCGGTCGCGGAATAGTTTCTTTGTGTTTGATTTAAAGTTCGGCTAAAAAATGCCACGGGCTGCTGATTTTGCGAAAGTACCGCTCCTACCGCATAATCCGAAGCCTCCGCTGAAATTTCTAAATTCTCATCCTTTTCAGGAAATTTCAACACAGGGGCTTGCGTTAATGCTTGTTTTAATTTTTCGAAAGCACTATTGGCTTCGGCCGTTCACGAGAATCTTGCCTTTTTCCTTTTTAATTTTAACAATGGCTCAGCAGTAGCTGCAAAATCTTTTATAAAGGACCTATAATATGAACAAAGTCCTAGAAACGAAAAGAGCTTCTCTTGCCGTGTTCGGAGTCGGATACTTTTGTACAGCGATTATTTTTTATTCGTCTGTCTCGATTCCTTTCTGAGACATTTTGTAACCTAAATATTTTAATTCAGGGGCTGCAAATTTGCACTTTTCGACATTAACTTTTAGACCGGCCTCATTTAATAAAGAAAACACCTGTCTTAAATCCTGTACATGTTTATCTAGATTATCACTAGTAATAATGATATCGTCTAAATAGATAAATGTGGACTTTCCAAGAACAGGCCTTAACACAATGTCCATACATCGCTGAAATGTTGCCGGTGCCTCTGAAAAGCCAAACGGCATACGTAGAAATGCATAAGTGCCAGACTTGGTTATAAAAGGAGTCTTAGGCACGTCCTCAGGTCTAACCCCTATTTTAAAATAACCAGTCGTTAAGTCTAAAGTCGTCATATATTTGGTAGACGTTATGTTCCTTAGAATTTCTTCAATAATAGGTAACGGATATACCGGATATTTAGTTATGGAGTTTAATTTACGGTAGTCAATCGCGAATCGCCACCTTTTTGGATGTGTCAATGGATAGTCATTATTTTTCTTACATAAAACCACCGGGCTAGCATAACTTCTTGAGATAGGCGTTATGATCTTTTTACGTAGCATATCGCTGATGTGCCATTCTATAATTTTTCCTTATTCTTATCATACCGGTATGCTTTGTGGCGAACTGGCATTGAATCTCCGGTGTCAATACTATGGTTAGTAACTTCAGTAAATCCTGGAATATCACTAAATAACGAAGCAAATTCATTTACCGCTTGTCGGATTCTTCGTTGCTCTTCATTAGGCAGGTGGTCAAGGTTTAACATCGGCGGTTCAGCCTTTTCTTCTCGAACTGGTTTCATCGTCAGCTTAAGGGACGCTTCATTAAAATCCAGCGTTGCTTGTGCCTCTGAAAGAAAATCTTTTCCTAAGATAATATGTGCTTGCAGATTCTTTACTATGAAAAACTTGTTCGTCCTTGATACGGACGTATAGCGGTAATTTACCTATGCACTTACATCTCTCTCCTTGCGCAGCTAACACTGTCGTATTATCCGAATTATATATGCGATATTTACGAAAATACTTCCTAAAAAAATCTTCTGCCACACAGGAACACTGCGCGCCTGTATCCAGGAGTGCGGTGGCTGGGATATTATTCACCAACACTTTAATCTTCGGAAGAGTCAAATTTTTCACCATTATTGTATTTAACTTGAAGGAAGAGGGGTTTTCTTGGCCTTCGGATTTCCGCACCCTCCCGTCAGCAGAAATCCGTTTTAGTTTAAATCATTTTTCATTTCTATGATTTCCTTCTTTTTCCACTGGCCTTGAGACTTTTTTCCTGGATTGCTGTTGAACTGTCGACGTTCGCCGGCTGTTTTTGAATGCTCGGGTTTCCTTGCCCACTGATTCGCTTTGCTTCCGTAGCCGTGTGCTTGACTTTGCTGTGGTCTTGGCGCACCAAATTGGTTTCGTTGTTGATATTGGCGTCTTCTTTCAATGTCCGCCGTTCTTCTACTTTCAAACTGGATTGCTAGCTCAAATAACTTTTCCAGTGTAGTCGGATTCCTTAATTCAATAAAGTCTTGCACTTGGGGAAGTAACCTCGGCAAAATCACTTGAATTATCTCAGGAACCGGACGGTTTCCATACAAGAGTTTGAAGACGTGAATTTTTCTTAAAATAAAGCTTGAGAGATTTTCGATTCTTTGCTGATATATGCTGAAAATTTCCGTTTCTAATTTCGCACGATCCCTTACGACAGGGAAGGCTTTTACTAGGGCAGTCTTGAAATTTTCGTAAGTATAGGTGGGACTTCCTGCTTGACCCAAGAGACTTCTGCCTATACATTTGAACCAGTTAAGCGCTTGGCCCCTCAAAGCGCTGGTAGCTAAGGTAACTTTTTGAAACTCGTGCACGGGGTAGAGCATGAAGTGGTCATCCAATTTTTCCCAAAAACTGGTTACCGGTGAGTTTCCATTAAATGTTGCTTCTGGTTTCATCGAAGCGCGCATGGTCTGGACGATGTACCCAAATCCTTCCAATGCGGTAGCTGGCATTTCTGGATTCTGAGCCGCTTCTGTAGGCAGCACGGGTTCTTCTTGAAACTCGGCCATGGTTATTCTTATTCGTTGGGCGCCACTATCAGGTTCAATGTTCCGTCTTACTTTCTTTGGGAACATGCACAGACCTGACTCGGAACAGGGAGCTTACTAAAGCTATGTTTAATAAATGTGGGAAGTAGACAAGATACACAGGAAGGGTATACGAAACCCTTTATTTTTTACTCTTTACATTAATTTCCGTACTTCGGAATACAGAGACCAACTACCTGTGGTCTGAACGTAAGAATATAAAAATATTTAACTAAACTCTAACTGAACTTTGGAATAATAAACAAGGGCCTGCGTGGAAGATTGGCCTTATACTATTAACAGGAAGCCGTATGTAGTACAGAGAACTGTTAACACTACAATACGTTTAAAAATTATCACGAGGATTAAACCTCTGGCCTGGAAGGCAACCAGCAACTGAGTAAAACTGCTAAGGTAAGCGGCCTGCTTCGACTAACTCCTTCCTCTCTCTCGCTTGGCAAAAAGCCACAACTTAAGTACTTGGCGTTCGCCAGAGAAATTTTGCATAAATAAGTTAACGCTTTTAATTCTGGCCGGAAGTAGAAAATAAGAAGTGATAGTAAAGATTTAATATAAAATAAACGTTAGTAAAACTTAAGATCCTTACAAAATAAGCAAAAAATAACATGAAAGCAACTCAAAAAACATAAAATTCCGCGCAGAATTTTACTCTGCAAAACAACTTTATCAAAAAAAAAAATTGTATTATATATATATAAAAATGACAATGAAATATGCCAATCTCTTAAAAAAAGTGACATAAGAAATACCATGAAAAATTGTTGCGAAAACCATATTTCTAAAAGAATGAAACTATTCAAAATGATGCGATTTCATCAAAAAACTATCGAAAACAATAAAACAGGAACATTGTTGCCAAAATCACATTTTTAAAGATGTGAGAAGTGTACTCGGAAGCTTTATTTAATTTCTTTTTTAAGTACAAAATATGTGGAAATATTTCGATGTGAAAATGAAGTGCGTAGAGTAAAATCTCGCCTTCCTCTAGCCCATTATGTCTCAAAATGACGCGAGTTCGTCACAAAACATAAAATAAAAAAAATTCGAATTCGAATTTTGAAAAAATCGCTTCGAGGTGCACTGGCTCTTGTCTAGATGCACCTATGTACCAAATTTCGTAGCCGTGGGTCTATTAGCTTACTCGCAACGTGAACGAAAGACACACACACACACAGAGACAGACTCTTTCTTTTATTATATGTAGAGATTATTCCTTATAAACATTCATTATTAAAATAATATTCTGTTTTCCACAGTTTCTTTGAGTATTTAAATTTTGAAACAGTCATGGATTTATTTTCTGTTTTGTAGCTTTGTAAAATTAAAAAGAAAAAGAAAGAAAAGAAAATGTATTGTTGCTGAAAATTCTGAAATAGCAAATTATATTATTCATTGGTTTGTTGATTATGTTGATTTGTCTATTAATATATAATTTATGTTCTTTAAAACAATTATTTTCCTGCTTGCTTATAGATTTTTAGCAATATATCATTGCAAGCATCTTACTTACTTATAATCTTTTAAACTAATGAAACTAATTCCATCTATGCATACCTTAGAATTAAAATAATAGTTTAATACTAAATCAAGTTTAGTAACAGAAATACAAGTGGTAAAGATGAATGCTGAAAACACAGAAAGTAAGTTGAATGGTTGATATTGTAGAAAAAAAACACATTCCTGGCACTGCTACCTATTATTTCCCAGTTTGGCAGAATCTGCATTTAATTTGTCTTTCTTAAACATGCAGCCTATACAATTGATATCTATTTTTTTTAATATTCAGAAATGCAGTGTTCTATAAAATTATAGCAGAGGCAACACTGCAGAACAAAAGTGTGTTGAATGCCACACATAAAATCTGATATTTGTTAATTTTTTTCAGTTTCACTTGAATTATTAAGATGCATGTTAAAAGTACACAATCATTTTAAAAACATACTTATTAGAGAAAAAATGAGCATAAAATTTTTAATAGGAACATTGTGCATGATTTTTTTAAAACATGTGAGCTTCTTGTTTGAAAAATATGATAATGATGGAAACAGTATTTCAAGATGTGTGCCTGAAATTTTGCTCATTTTATATTTTAATTGCATCATATAAAATTTTTACTCAAATGCACCTAATTTCAGCTTGCAATAAAAAACTGTCCTTTTTTCTGTAATTTCTGATTTATGTATCTGTTGGATTTGCGAAGTCAGCAAATAGAAATTGTCTACTTTTTTTTTTTTTTTTTTAACTTTATTGAATTGGCAAGGAACCTATTTAAAATTAGGTTAAAAGAAATAGGAGCCTAGATTTTGGATAAAATTAAATTGATTTTGAAAGTGAGAAAACACAAATCCCAATTTGCCTGGAGCAAAGAAATTCAGTTTCTAATTGTGTTGATATCATTATAAACTGTTATATGAGAATCAGATATTTATCCACAAGTATGAATGGTGGCATGATAAATATCTGTTATTATGCAAGCATCATGAATCCAATAAAACACACAGATCTTTTACGAGGGCAATCCCAAAAAAAGGTCTCCTATATTTTTAGATATATAAAGAATCGTTTATTTTCTATAATTGCTACATCACTTTAAAGATTGAAGAATGCTTTATTTTTCAACATAATCGCCATTTCGCTCGATGCATTTTTGTAGACGCTGTGGCAGTTTTACAATGCCCATTTCATACCAGCTTGCCGCCATGCCCTCAGGAAGCGTCAATCGAGTCCAAGAAGTTGTCCTTTTCGTCTCCATAGCGGCGAAGAAATTCGCGGGATGAATCAACCCGTTGCCGTTTGTGGTCTTCTGTCAGCATATGCGGCACCCATCTTGCACACACCTTCCAATATTGAAACTTTTCCGTTAAAATCCTGTGGATGGTGCTTCTGGAAACCTCAGGAACCAAAATGCAGAGAACTTTCGTGATTGTCTCGTAGGCAATTGACGGCCTCCCGCTCCTTTCTTTGTCATGAATTTCAGTACGACCTGCTGTAAACTCTCTACACCACTTGCGAACGTTTTTGACATCCATGCACGACTGTCCATACACTTCCGTCAATAGGCGGTGAAATTCAACCGGTTTAACGTCTTTTGCGTTCAAAAATCGAATAACTGAGCGCACTTCGCATTTGGCGGCAACGTTTATCGGGAGCTCTATTTCGAATGGCTGCCAAGCCAAGACTGAGCATCCTAGCGAAGCGCCTGCGTGCTTATGTGGTAGCGGAGAAGACAGGCGTCTCAAGACCAGAAGAGGAAAATGCGTAACCTAATGCTGATTGGTTATTAAAGGTCACGTGGTTTTCCTTACTTTGGACGTCAGCATTAACACTAGAACTTAGCTGGTAACGTTTACCACTTTTGGCGAAAATTTAACATTTAGAATCGCCAAAATAAAAACGCCATATCACAGTTGCTAGTTGCATCGTTTGTGATGAATTACCAAAATAATTCATTAGTAAGATGGGGTATATTAAAAGGAGCAACAGTTTGCTTAAAAATTTACATTAAGGTTCAGAAGTGGTGTCAGTTTTTTCAAAGTGAGCCAGAGTCAGGCCGAAATGTTAATACAACATTTTGTTTATTTAACACTGTTTATATTATATTGTAGTTCATATGTTTGCGATGTGCTGTTTACCACTTTTTGAGATGAATATATTTCAAAGACTAAAATCATATTTTGATGTTCAAAGTAAAGATATGATCACATTAAAATGGAATATATAACGCATTTTATAACGTATGGAATTATTTGCATGCATTTCTCCGGTCATAACTAAAGAATTATAAAACAAAATTAAGAATTCAAGTGTGAACAGGCATACCAAACAGTATATTTGAAGTACTATATTACACAGGAATTATATAGAAATTGATTTGAAATAACTGTTTTGGGTTTGTATTATAATAAGTTGCAATGACAGGAATATTATGGTAATGCCATTGTGAATTAAAGTATATTTCTGCTAACTTTTATTTTGCAACTGATGTCAAAATTAAAATTGCTATATTTTATAACTGCAAACTGGTTTAATAGTTATAAGTGTATCTACTTATAATTTCCATTAGAATATCATTTATGTTATTGATAATTTGTCAGTATGTTTTCTCATGTTAAGGAATTACATATTATTTATTTTGAAGATACAACTTTTGTACCTTTTTTTTTTTTTTTTTTTCAAATCCATTTCACTTAATAAATAATGTGAGGCATTTCAATATATATTCTTTCACAAGATATTTTGGCCCTGTTCTGTTATCGGAACCAGATTCAGAAATGTATATATCAGGGTTGGCCAAACTTCATTTCAGTAAGCACGTAAAAGCCACAAGTTCATATTTACATCATTACAGAAGTAGTGGAGGAGGTTTTAAATAGAAAGAAATCCCTGATAACTTTGTAAAAAGAGTCTAAACTAATTAATTACTTCCTTTTGGACACTGAATAGTTTTAGTTTACCATATTTTATATGCATGAGCCGCACAAATTGCCTGCAAGAGCCGTATAAGGCTCGCGAGCCGCACATTGGCCACAATTGATATATATGTTTTGCATGTGCAAAATATATATGTATGCATACACACACAAATAGACATGCACATGTATATACATACATACAATAAATCCTCATAACAGAAGAGTATCAATATTTCTAGCAGCTGCTTTCTTAATTTTGCATGAAGTTATCCTGGTTATGAAATCTCATTTTCATATTTGTTCAACTACCTTTCTTCTATAATTCAAGGTAATTTCATATGTTATATAAAAATTAAAAGCAGTTTTATAGAGTGTTCGTAAGATTATTCTTTATCTTCACCTGTGATTTTTTAATATTGTGAATTCATTGTATTCCTGATTACTTGTATTTACATTCCACAATAAAATATGAGCATATAAAAAGTGTGGTTTCATTTTGGCATGAATGCAACTTCAGTACTTGGTTTAAATTTCATAAAACTTTCCTGAGTCAATAGGTGTTTTTCTAAAATTAATACCATAAATACTTAAGTATACACTTATGCATTATTTCATTTAGCCTGTTTATATTATAGACTTTTAAAAATTTAGTAGCTTATTCATATTCAGTTCTTGTTCTTCATTTTTAATCTAACTGATATGCAGTTTGAAGTTTGCTCACATGGTATCAAGCTTGTAACAAATTGGTTAAATGTGGTACTTTATGGTGTATTTTCAGGAAAAGCAGCTACAGGTTTTATAATCTTAAATACTTTTCACAGTTATATATCCAGAAGTGTTTGTGCTCAGGGGAAACCCCGGAATTCTGGGGATTTTGAACTTCGATACCCGGAAATTCCGGGGATCGTCGTTCAAAAGGAAGTAGGAATAATAATGAATTATTTATTTTGATCTGGGTAATTTTGTTTGCTTTGAAATCAGAAAACGCAAGGTCAGTGTGTGTGGTGAAAACTTTTCCTTTCTTTCTCCAAAGGCAGTGATAATGCGTGAAAAGGGGGAAAAAACTTCTTTTTTGTTCTTTCCTTATCGCGAGTTATGACTCATTACCCCGGTTCTCGGACATTCTCTTCTGGATTCTTTTCGGCAAGTAGGACTTCGTTCGACCGGATGTGCGATCACGTGACTCTGAGTCCAAAGGTCTTATCTCTCCTGGCGTAGCGCCAATAAGTAGAGAAGGGGGATTTTTCGCTGTATTAGCTATTTGTCATTGATCGGTTCTCAACTTTTTTTTCTCCGCTGTGTAAAATTTTCGTTTCATTTATTGATGCATGTGTAAATTTTTCGTTTCGTTTATTCAAAAATCATCCAATAGCAAAAGAATTCCAAATTTCTCTGATGAAAGCGTATACTAATACAGCACAGCATATGAAACAGAAATTACCCCTTAAAAATTCATATCTAATTAGTTTTACAGCATTAGATCCAGAGCTAAGAGGTAAAACCAGTACAATATTAGCTTTTGAAAAATTATCATCTTTTATGTCCCATATTTTTAGTGATAATGAAAAGTCAAAAGTAGAAGCTGAAATAAGGTAAAGAGTGATATTGATATCACCAAAGAAATGCTCTACACATCTGATGAAAGTGGAAATCAAGTCAAGTATACAATTGATAAATATTGGTCTAAAGTTTTTAATTTAAAAGATGATTTCACAAATGATTATAAGTATCCTACATTGGCTAAATTGGTCAAAGCCTGGCTTAGCTGCTTCCATGGCCCATTAGTGGAAAGTGCATTCAACTTAATGGATACACTTGTCACTGAGTATAGAACATCTCTTAAGATTGATTCCCTAGATGCAGTGCAGACTATTAAATATGATTTAATGGCTTCTAAAGAAACCTCATGTGAAAAATATGGCTCAAAAAATCCAATGACTGATCCAATTCACAAAGATCTCTTACTGAATATAAACAGAAGTTGGAAAACATATCAAGAGGACTTAAAAACATGTATTTCAGATGAGTCACCTATAAAAGTCTCTGAAAAACCTTCTACATTAGCAGAAAAGCAAACTGCTTCTACCTCTGCATGTGCAGTTCTCGAGGAAATTTCTTCAACTGTAAATGAGGAAAATAAAAGTCAACCTTCCTGCAATTATGAAGTTCACCACAAAAGAAAGACAAGCCCACAAACATCAGAAAATAAAAAAAAGCAGCAGAAATTAGATAATTTTTTTTTAAAGGATTAATTCAGGTAGTTTAAAATATTTACATAAAATGTAGTAGTTTATATGTTTGAAAATTTATGGTTATTAATTTTGCAAAAAAAGTAATTCATTGAACTTTTATAATTAGGTCATTCACTACTTCATAATTGTAATTTTTCATTTCTCTCCCCCCCCTTCTCGAAACTCCAAAATGTCGGTTAGTAAGTCCGTAAAAGTTTCAGGGGATTTTTTGGGGTCTCACAAACACCCCTGTATATCTTTAAATTATAATATTTTTAAAATGTAGGGTTATGAAAACTATGTCAGTGCTTGCATTGTTATAGTATTCTATATTAAGAATTAGTCAACTTTTTATATAAACCAACAGATTTTTAACATCTGAGATAAGTATGAGTAGTGTGCTCTCTAAATTTTTTATCGCTTAATATTCAAATTTGGCATCTTCGCTTATTTGTTATCTGATGAAGGTTTTTACTTGTTTCATCCTCGTTATTCTCCATAATACAAATGAAATAGTTAAAAATTATCTTTCAAAAAATTAGTAAAAATATACAAATTTTATTCAGCTTTATTTTCCTAAAATAAACACTTGCATTTGTGCTGGAAATAAAGCAAAGATAGCAAATTTTCGTTATTTCATATAGCCCACCAGAGGCCAAGCGGTTAAGACACTGAACACTGGTAGTTCGGTCTGAGGTTCGAATCCCGCAAACGTGCTGGCTGCATGGGCGTTTTCATGGTTTTTCCCATGTGTAACATGTATACGAGCCAGTTTCCCTTAGAAAGTCATCCACGAAGGCATCCCTTCCCTTAGGCAGATAGCCATAATTAAATAAACCAAACCAAAACCATTATTGATCTTCATCAGTAACTAATAATAATATATGTAAAACAATAATAATAATTCATAATAAATTCTCCTGGTCAAAAGACAAAAAAAAAGTTAAAGTGAGACATTGAAATCAAATTATGAGCCATACTGTGCACTTTTATAACAACTTTTCCATATTAAGGAACAAGTAGTACAACAAATTATACATGGCAGTAGATAAAAAAAATAAGTTGCATTTTTTGTTAAATTTTTATAAGACATTAGAATAAAAATATACAAATTGAACCCACACAGAAAAATAATCTTGGTTGTTAAAACTATAGTGTGCTGAAATTATAAGTTTTATAGTAATTAATGTATGCTAATTTTTTCAAATAAATGTATATTTGTGTGCTGAAACAGCTTAAATTAATAATACCATATATATGGTGTTTTTTTCAAATAAATGTGTGTGCTGAAATAGCTTTAATGAATAACACCGTATTCATTAAGCTATTTAATTTGAATATAAAAAGTTTAAGGGCTATATACAGAAGTCACGTAATATATTTTGCTTATTTATAATTGAACTAAAGAACAAAATAAGGAAAAGATCATTACAAACCTTGCTTTTTATGGAACTCCAAGTTTCACACATTTTATCATGTTATTATAATTATGGCAAATCTTTAATCTTAAATCTTAAAGTGACTTAAAACTCACCTAAAAGTGAGATCTTAAATCTCCTGTGGTGAGAAACAGTTCTAGACATCCTACTTCACTGAATTTAATATTTTTTCACTTTACATTATGAATGCATATTCTGTGTTTGCTTAAAATTGATGCCGAATATGGCGTAACTTTAGCGACGGTATCTTTGTGCATACGTTTATGTGCTTTTAAATATCTCATCACATAGAAAGACACACTGCAAGATTTGCATTATGTTTAAATATCTATATAATATGGATATGTTTAAATATCCATCTCAGTAATAAAAGCAAAAAGAAAGAAAGCAAAGTGCAAGCTCTTTGATTTAAACAAACTGCTAACAATTGACGAGATACGCAGTTGGAGGAGAACTAGAAATAGAGCCAAAAACGTTTCAGGACTGTCATGTGATATAGTTAATGACAGTAAAGATAAGCATTTTACGTTATCTATCTTGAGATGCCTGTTGCAGCATGGCTCTAGAAACTTCTGGATGAATTGGTCACAGGGCTTCGAAAATAGGTTTTCGTGTCATAACGAACTTTGCATTTATCTTGCATAACGCATCCTGCAGAGTATAAATATGGGTCTGAGAACAAGAGAGTTTGCTTGTGAATCAGGTGCCAGACTTTGCAGTTAGCTGAATTACAAGTTAGTGTTTATCCTGAGAGAGTGATTTAGGAATCTGAGAAGTGATCCTTGATTTGTTTTCAGTCATTTTTGTTCTGTGTGTAATAGTATTGTGCCTATTCTCCTAATAAATTGTTCATACCATCTGGACTCATTATTTAAAGAAACATCAACAATCCTATCACCTAACTGGGCAATGATTACGTATATGATAAATGTGTAATTCACATTTACAGTAGAATAGTTATTATAAAACATGACTTTATAAATAGATTTAATATATGTGTAGATTAAGTATAGGATAAATGCATAGCTTAGATATACAGTAGAACAGTTATAACAATTTTGTTAAATTTATAAGATACATTATTAAATTAAAATAAGACATCCAGATTAGTTACATAAAAATCAAATAATTTGTTATAAATACACAAATTTTAAAAATACTTAAATAGCATAATTTTCTTAAACATTATTTAGTGACTTTTCTTTTAAACTTTTGGCATTCAATTCACTGCAATACAAATGATCATAGCTGGGATCTGAATTAACAATTAATTGATTTAATAAAATAGGTTTGGTATTATTTTTTTCTGCTGTTGAAGGATTTCCAAACTGTACTTTTTTACACACTTTTCGTTTTTTAACCGAATAAAATCTCTTTTGGGGAACAATTTTTTTTTATTTGTTGGTTCTTTTGAAATTGAAGCATGTGCTTTATCTAACAAAGGAACTTCTAATAATTAATCAATTGCATTTAAATGCTTTTTTATTTGTGTAGTAAGATTAATGTCCATATTTTCAATACAGTTTAATTTTTCAGAAATTGAAAATGAAGATTGAATAAGTTCACTAATGCATGTTTTACTTACTGTTTAAGATTCATAATTATTCCTAGTAGGTATTCTGTTTAGTGGGCCTATATAAGATTCTGTCTTTTTTTCAGACATGATTACAAAATGTATATGTTTACACATATTATTTAAAATAGAATAATCATGGCATGTACATTTATAAGCTTTTAAACAGCATGAACTAAGTCTACAAGTTATGAGGCATAAATCATTACAAACATGATCTCTGATAATTTTATAAAAATTTTCTCCCAGTTCTGATGAAACTTCTCATACATCATCTTTTTTTACACAGTTAGCATTTAAAAGCTCAGCAGCTTTATGACGTTGAAATGTTTTTGTTGTCTTCTTCGTTATTTTTCCTTTCTGATATTTTATGTAAGTGTCAAACTTTTGATCACTGACAAGATTAATTAACTCGATGATACATTTATCAACTCATTTGGTTTTCTTCCCATCTAAATAAATATATTTTAATTTCTGATGAAATGTTTCAACATACATATTGGTGTTGATTTTAGCCCCTTTTCTGAAACAGTATGCCCACATTTTGGCTCTTTCAAAATAGTATGTCATAAAATATTTATGGAATTCTCTCGTGTCTTCATCTTCACATAGTTGCTCAGAAAATGTTTCTAACATTTTGTTGAACATTTCTTCATCTAATTCATAGTTTTGTACACTGCTTGTCTTTTATGTTTTGGCACAGAATTCAAATGACCTTACCATGCTCTGTCCACATGCCAAGCACATAATAATTTTTGGCAAGAACCAAATGTATGCTCCCATGCATTATAGAACATGGGAGCATCATCGCTCATAAAAACCTTTGGCTTGATATCACTGATCTTTTTGATGCAGTTAAAAAAGTTTACCAAAATTTTATCTGATACTGTTGATGATATTAAGAAAGCAACTGGTATACCCTCTTCATACATATCAACGACAAGCAATGTTACGAGTTCAAATCCATAAGCAGAAATTCCATGTGTAGAATCAATACAGATTCCATCATTACCAAATTCTATCAACAGTTTTTTTTTTTTTTTTAATTCTGTCATTATTGCTAACATGAAATCATTTTCGTTTACATTTGCATATTTTTCTCCTTGACGTTTATACATCAGAATGGGGTTGAATTCCATTTGCGACATCGTATTAACCCAGGGCCAAACACTTGTCTCATCATCTGTTAAAATTAATCCGTTAGAATTAATGCTCAGACCAAAATCCCTCTTAATGTTATGCAGGTCTTTTCTCATTATTAACTGTTTTGTTTCAATATCATCTCTCGAAGAGAATCTTGCATCTTGCAAAATTCGTTTCTCTTCCACCCCCTGCAATAATTTACCTGAAATAATTTTAAAAAAAAATTAGGAGATAAAAATTATATATACTATAAGCAAAATAAAGTTTTTCATTTATATGAACATGAAAAGAAAATTTTATATTATTTTATACCTACTAAATATTAATTCCATGCAAACAATGGTATAATATTAGAATATCAGCTTGCAACTGAAATTTTTTTTTTTTTAATGAACACGAATACAATCATTGCCCTAATCAATTATTTCAACAATATATAAAATAGTAAGTGTTTTGAAATTTGAACATCAACTTAAGGAGTACAGCAACTGAGACCAATATTTATCCAGCGCTTTTTGCATTTCTGCCTTATAAGACACAAGCAACATACGTTGCAATGTTTCAGGAAGTGAAATGTTGGTACCCTAAGTAGAAGCTGGGCATTATAAAATTTGATTTTGAAGCCGCAGCCATCAATAGCTGTATGTTAGAATTTCCCAGTTTGACTATATCCGGTTGTAACTTTCATTTTAATCAATGTTTGTGACATAAGATGAATGGGGAGAAATGGGTGTAATAAAGGAATATAAAGAGAACGAAGATATAAGACATGTCTGTAGAACGATTTCTGCCTTAGCTTACTTGCCAATAGAACATGTAGATGATACTTGGAGCATTGTATGGGAAAAAGCTTTCAGCATTGACAAACTTACCACATTCATTGATTCTTTTGTCGAGCAGTGGATGGAAAATCCAAATATGCCCATTAAAATACGGAAACCAGTCTATTGTGCACTTATTAGTTAAAATACTAAAAGAAGAAACACAAAAAAGTGTCTTTTAATTTGAAAGCCAGAGAATTAGGCGACCCTGAAATAACAAGGAAAAAAGCATATGTAAAATTGGATGAAAGAATTAAAAACATCCTAAAAGAATTCGAAACATCAAACAATTTAGAAAAATGTCTAAAATCTTTAAGTTTTGTAACTAGGTTGGACTAAATTGTAAATTATATTTATGCCTTTATAATAAAGGATAGCTAGTATTTATTTACTAGTATCTGTTTTGTATATTTTACTTCTAATATTTATTTTTACTTACATTAATGCAGCTAATTAATTTTATGGTAACTGCACCTGTTCTAATATTTGACTCTAAAATACAGTTTTCCACAAAATCCCTGAAATTTTTATTTTTATTACATTTTATATTTACACAAAAGTTTTTATTTTTATTACATTTCGCTATGTTTAAAATGCATTCGCACTATAATATCATAACAATTTAAATACATATAAATAATTAAATATTATTGGCAAAAATATATTTATCATTGTAATTCGATAATCGAGTGCAAAAACAGAAAACGTCGGTAAAAGAGATTTGCCACTTAAAATACTGTTTTAAATTATATTTGCGATTTTTAAAAGTATTTATTTACTTATTTATATGCACCCTTTATCTGTTCTAAGATGGGGAAAAGATGTGCAGCTCTAACCACGATGAGTTTCGAAGTGTCCGCTCTGATCGCGAAATTGTATGTGTTCGCTCTGGCAACGTCCGCTGTAGCCACACCACCTGTTCACAAATGTGACAATAGATTACTGGCGAAAACTCTAAACTGACTATTAGGTCATTAGTATAATATAGTTACTGAAAAATGTAAATATCATAGCAGATGTATCTTATATACTAAAAACTAATGGAATAAAAAAAGTATCTTTAAATTTACAAATATGCCTATACAGTAGATTAGTAAGAAATATGATACTTAATTTAACAATAAGAAAAACAATTGTTACAAATATCAGGTTACTTAAATATAGATAATTAATCACTTTTATATAAATATTTAATATGCTGTTCATAAATACAAGAGAAAACAATTTACCATAATTTTAAATCAGGCAAAATATTAATCTTAGTTTCATCTAGATTTTGAATCACACTTCAGCATTTTCAAGGTCCCTCTTCTTCAAGAGAATTACCCAAATTTATATTAAAAGCAGTTGACAGAGAAACACAAACATTGCAACATTCAGATAAAACAGTAATGAAACAAATTAAGATATTAGAATTATAAATGTGTTAATTCCTTCATAACACATTTAGAATTATAATATCTTGGTTTTACATGCTTCATTATTATTTTCTACAGCAGACAGTGTTACGTTCAACTTTACTTTGCTCTACCCACTCCTTCCATTTTGCAAAAGTTTTGTACTCCTGAAGAGATACCTGTGTCTGTCCTCAAAGCTGATAATTTTATTTAAAATCTATGCAAATTAAGTCTGCTGTTAAGCCTAATTTTAAATTTCACACTCGTGTGTTTCTCTCCCAATCTGAATTTTCCATGAATGATTTTCATTATCAACTTCATTAATATTAAAATTCATTCACTTTTGGAATTTTGAACCACCTGTATATTAATGACAGCTGGAAAGGCTCCACCTGCATAAGTAATTATAGTTTTATTTAAGAGAAATTAATACAATCAAAATATGGTCTAACACATAACTTGCCTGCTATGCTTTGCTTTTCTTGTTTAGGAATAGGGAGATGACAAAGGGATTTTTCATGCTTGTAATGTTCTTTAAAATATACAGCTTCAAAACGATTGCCAAAATCTTTTAATATGACAGTAGCTGTGCAAGAGAAACCTGTTTTGGAAGTCCCTTGTGCTTTTAGCTGTCTTTCACCTTTGCCTTTTGCTTTGTATGTCCCACTTCTATTACAGCAAAACAGCGTCCTGGTGTAATTTTTATGTTTCTGCCCAGATGAATCTACCACAAAATGAGTCTTTGTTTTTCTTTCTCCATCCGATAGCCACGAATAAAAGTCTAATAAATAAATAAATGTATAAATTTTCATAATAAGGGCATCTAATTAGTAAATAAAAATATGCAGATTGCAGCCACACAGAAAAATAATCTTAATTGTTAAAACTATAGTGTTCTGAAATTATATGTTTCAAAGTAATTAATTTGTTAATTTTTTCAAATAAATGCATATTTGTGTGCTGAAACAGCTTAAATTAATAATACCATATATATGGTGTTTCTTCAAATAAATGTATTGCTGAACTAGCTTTAATGAAGCTATTTAATTTACAAATAAGTTATTTAATTTTAATGTAAAAAGATTAAGGGCTATATACAGAAGTTACGCAATATACTTTGCTTATTTATAATTGAACTAGGAAAACAAAATAATAAAAAGTTCATTGCATACCTTGCTTTTTTTTTAAACTCCAGTTTTATACATTTGGTCATATTCCTGTAATTATTTCAAGTCTCTAAGTGAGATCTTAAATCTCCTGTAGTAGGAAATAGTTCCCGGCATTCGTCTTCGCCGCATTTAATATTACTTCGCCTTATATTATGGATACGTATCCTATGTTTAGCTAAAGAATTTTTTGTACAAAATTGCTTCGTACAATACGTACACGAAAATGGTGCAACTTTATTGTTTAAATTCGCGTATTCTTTGTGCATGCGCTTTCAAATATCTTTTCGCATAAAAAGATGAACTGCAAGATTTACATTTAAACATATCCATTTTCCTCTTCTTGTCTTGAGACGCCTGTGCGGAACAGGGCACCACTCACAACAGTGTTGCCAACAACCGTATTAAAACTTTCTGTACATCCCCAAAAAACAGGAGACCTTTTTTTTGGGATTGCCCTCGTATTAGCAACTATATAAATTTTATTCGCAAGTTTGCCCATGACGATGAATGATGTGACACCAGAAAAAAATAGCAAATATATGAAAATGCAGTTGATTGGCATTTTCAAAAACTTAGATTCTATTTCTAAGGTCTGATTACAAAATAACAGATAACACTGTTTATTTATATTTTTTTAATACAAACACAGTTTCATTGTGAATTAAATTATTAATCTTATTGTGAGGTTACCATAATCCCAATTTTATTCTGAATATTCTTTGAAAGAGAAATTTATAGACTAAATATGCCTAGTTTGGCTTAATCAGTGAACTTGACAAAGCAATCGTATTATGTAAAAATAAGATTAAAATATCTGATACTAGAATATCTAACTGAACATTTTTTTACGTGCATTGCATTTTCTATATCAGACCAATCTATTTATTCTATCGCTTTCTTATACGGAGAAACATAACCAAGCGATTCAGTTGTGTAATGCTCAAAATCGTTCAAACATACATATTCACAGATATCCACAAAGATTTATTTTAGATTTCCGAATCAAAGTTGCGAACCATGTTTACGTTGACCGAAGTTGTTGTTGATGCTGGGCGGAGCTTCGTTGTGACATCGGCTTACGCATGAAGTGACGATCACGTGACCTAGCTGCGCGTACGGGGATTTAGCGCTGACTTTTCATTCCCCGATAGAGGAGGAAACTGCAGTCAGCGCTAAATCCCCGAACGCACAGGGAGGTCACGTGATCGTCACTTCATGTCAACTGAATGGCTTGGTTATGTTTCTTCGTATAAGAAAGTGAAAGAATAAATAGTATTAATTTTTTAGATTGGTGTTGTATAGAAAATGTAGTGCACTTAAAAAAATCTTCAGTAAGATTCTAGTATTAGATATTTTTACATGATACGATTGCTTTGTCAAGTTCACTGATTAAGCCAAACTTAGTCTATAAATTTCTCTTTCAAAGAATATTCAGAATAAAACTGGGATTATGGTAACGTCACAATTAGATTAGTAATTTAACTCACAATGGACTGTGTTTGAATAAAAAAATATAAATAAACAGTATTATCTGTTATTTTGTAATCAGACCTTAAAAGTAGATTATAAGTTTTTGAAAATGCCAATCAACTGCATTTCCATATATTATTTGCTATTTTTTCTCGTGTCACATCATTCATCATCATGGGCAAACTTGTGAATAAAATTTATATAATTGCTACTAAAACATCTGTGTGTTTTATTGGATTTATGATGCTTGCATAATAACACATATTTGTTACGCCACCATTCATGCTTTTGGATAAATATCTCTCAAATAACAGTTTATAATGATATCAACACAATTGGAAACTGAATTTCTTTGCGCCAGGCAAACTGGGATTTGTTTTTGCTCACTTTCAAAATCAATTTAATTTTATCCAAAATCTAGGCTCATATTCTTTTTACCTAATTTTAAGTAGATTCCTTGCCAATTCAATAAAGTTTAAAAAAAAAAAAAAAAAAAAAAAAAAAAAAAAGGGTAGACAGTTTCTATTCTCCGATTTCGCAAATCAACGGATACATAAATCAGAAATTACAGAAAAAATGACAGTTTTTTATTGCTGTTATATCGTGGAGCAAAATCAATTTTACTTTACACCTGACTGCCACTGGCTCCGACATAGCAATGTGAATACTTTACATCTAAAATTTTAAAACACCATTCCAGAATTTTAAAACGTTTATTTAATAGAATTCTATTCATATATTTGCAAGTTATACACTATAAACACAATAACAAAAATTTGAACTTATCTGCACCAGCGTGAATAAGCCTGGCACAATTTTTGAACTCGACGCAACTTTAGGAGGTAAAATACCGGAAATTCAAACGCAAGGGTTTCATCCCTTTCAACGCAGCTAATTTTCAAAATAAATTTTACTAATATCCGCAGCGTGGCAGCGGATTCCATTTCATTCACCCAAAACTCAAATTTTGTAACGTAATAGTATCGGCAAAAGACGCAAAAAACATCGCCTCAAAATCAAAATTAAAAATCTATAGAATATCATCCGCTGTTTCCATTCCAGCACTGCCAAGTTTTTCTTCCTGCAGCTGTTGCCAGACTTATCCTCGCTGTATGTGAGAGTTACAACATCCTCCCACCCTGATTTTCTCAAAATCAGACATTGCACAAAATTTTCTAACATTACGAATAAAACAAAACAGTACTATGTATTAGTTTAGTAAACACATAAAAGAAACTCGGTTAACATACAATATATATGACAGATCATACTAAAATGAGATCAATAAACTTCTAATTAAAGTAATTGCTAAAGAAAAGAGGATATAAGTCCAAAACGTCTATATTGTACATTATGTCTAAGGGCATGTCCTTGGTTTTAAGAGTCTACCGTATCTAGATCTGTTTTCAGTTGCCAGAGTTAGCACAGAATCACTGGTAGTTGAAACGTCTAGTGGATACAGTTTTTTGATTGGTCTTACCAAATATACACTGCTTGTTTTTACCTGTACCACTCTGGTAGCCCCATCTCTACTACTGAATATTTTTACAATTTTGCCCATTGGCCACATTGCACGTTTTTTTATTGTCTGGTTCTATGAGGACTACGTCCCCCACCTTTAGGTTTTCACATGAAGCGCTTGCCTTCTGCACCAGTTGAGCCAGATATTCCTTGCGGAAGCGACTTCTCAGTTCTTGTCTCAACGTATCGCAGTAATTTACACGCACATTCAGGTTCTGGAAATCGATGTAATCCAGATCTGGTACCCACACTTGTTTTATGTCTTGCAAAAACAAGGAAGGTGTCAGAGGTACGAGCTCTTCTGAATCATCATAGATGTACGTTAAAGGACGGTTGTTTAATGTGGATTCAACATCACACAGGACGGTCAGTAACTCCTCGAAATTCACCGACGATCTCCCTAGAATTCGCATGAGAAGAGTCTTGGTGGAACGAACCAAGCGCTCCCACCATCCCCCACACCGCAGCCGTAGGGGGGTGATCCATTTTATTGGAAAATACTCGTTTTCCGTGATTTTTCTCCAATCCAGGCCTCTCAGAGCATTGTCTGCTCCGGTAAAATTGGTTCCGTTATCTGAATACACTGTCGCAGGACCGCCTCGTCTGGCAATGAACCGTTTTAGAGCCTGTAGAAACGTTTCGGTACTCAGAGAGGTGATAGGTTCCAGGTGAATTGCCCGGTATACGGCGCAGGTGAACAAGACGATCCAAGCTTTACTCTTTGGTCTCAGAAGTAAAGGTCCACAAAGATCGACTCCAATTGCTTCAAAGACTGCCGAATCTCTTATTCTGTCATGGGGTAACTGGATCGGAGGGGTAGATAAAGCCTTAGCGGTAAATCTCCTACATACTACACATCGACTTACGCAAGATCTTATATTACGTTTCGACGAAATGATCCAGTATCGCTCTCTTTCACTTAGCAGCTAATATCTGCACTCTCGCACGACAGTTCTTTTCATGATACTCTCTTATGAGGCATTCAGTTAAATAATGCTTGGACGGAAGCAACAGGGGATAAAGGAAGCAGAATTCATCATCACGTTCAATGATTTTAGTTTTAACTCTGAGGACTTCATCGTTATCTCTCACTACCAACAATCCATGGACGGAATCTCCTTTCTCTTGAAAGTGCTTCTTTTGCTCTAAACTCCACAAAAATGTTTCGGCGTTAGTTTTTTCTTCTACTGTTAAGGTATCCGAAGAATAAGTATTTTTAATTTCTTCCCCCTTTTTAATCCACCTCTCCTCTCCAACTTAAACCACTCTTCCTCGCCTGTCTTCCCTTTAACTCTCTTAAAACTTCTCCGTCTTTTTTACAGTTAACTTTCTTCATGGTTCTTTCCACTCCAAAAGTTGCTCCTATTCTTCCTTCGCCACGGGCGGTAGGAGAACTTTTTCGCCTCTCGAATTCCCTTCCCCCCTCCTCTCTGCTCCTCCATCCCTTGCTCCGAGCTTTAGTCGCAAGACTCTCTCCCCCCAGCCCATCCCCAAGGCATTAGCAACTACTGCGGTTTTCCGTATTACCTAATATACCTTTCCCAAGCCCTGGAAAATTATGTTTCCCGGCTGATTGTCTTCCAATTTTTCCGATTCCATTAATGCATTGCATTCAGGAATTCGCCTTTAATCATCACCTCTCTCTCTTTCAATCTAGTAAAACAGGTTGAAAGCAGAAAGAATTTTTCGTCCTTAGTGTGGACTCCTTATCCACTTCTTTCCCCGTAAACCCTTAATGGTTTCCTTCATTACCCTTTAGCCAGTGCTTTTTCTTAATTACTTCAGTTTTCTTAACGAAGTTGTGGAGGTAATTGCATTAAGTTGCAAAGGTACTCCGGAAAATATCGCCTTGGGCCTTGGGCCGAAGAATAAGAGGGCTTCTTTAGGAGTTTATTAGTAAAGCGCAGAACCCAGCAGAATACTCGAACTATTTTAGAAAAACTCGAAAAACGTTTGTACCACTCAGAATCTTCTAATTTTATACTCAAATTGACAATTACTCCCTTCTTAATTTCTGCTGCAACAGAATTTTCGTCTGGAGTAAACTCAAAGTCTGGCCATTCTTTCGGAGAGCTTTTCAGAAATTCGGGGCCCTACCACCAATTTCATTGCCGAAAATGTTCAGGCGTAGAGCCACGAGATGCCACATCTGCCGGATTCAATTTCCCAGGGATATGTCTCCAACATTCCTGCTTCGAGAGTTTCCGAATCTCCTTTGCTCTATTATTCATAAATACTCCCCAGTTTTCCTCTCGTTGTATCCAGCTAAGAGCCACAGTAGCGTCTGTCCAGTAATATATCGGGACATCGACTAAGCACAGGGTTTCAACAGTATACCTTGCCAAGCGTGCACGTAGAACACAGGCTAGCAACTCCAAACGCGGAATAGTTATTTTCTTTAAGGGCGATACGCGTGATTATGCTATGACGAATTTCACGTAAACTTTGTCTTCTTCCTTACTTCGTAAGTAAATGACAGTTGCATAAGCGGCTTGACTGGCATCGCAAAAGATTTGTAGAGTCCATGTATCCTTAATTCCATGACCCATGCGACGAGGTAATTTAAGGCTGGAAAGACTAGGCAACCTTTCGTACCATCTCTCAAATCTTGTTTGAAGTTCATCTGGTAATGGCTTATCCCTGGTCGATTTTGTTACCCAAGCCTCTTGAAGAATTAATTTCGCAAGTAATATGACGGGCACAAAGAAACCTAGCGGGTCAAAAACAGCATGGATTAGAGACAATAATCTCCTTTTTGATAAGTCTCTTTTAACGATTTCGCTTTGGATGGATATTGTAAGGCTGTCATCTCGTCGGTCCCACTGCAAGCCTAGAACTGCGGAGACTGGATCACTATCTTCAGTTGCTAGCTCTTGATCACTGTATTGATTAAAAGTCCACATTAGAAGATCCATTTTGGCTTCTGCCATAATAGTAATCGACTGGCTCATAAAAACTTTTAGCTCATCGTTTTCATCGGCTGACGTGACACAATTGTCAACATAAAATGATTTGGCAAGTTTATTCGCAACAGCTTTGAATTCAGGTGAAACGTGGGACAAATGAAATGAAATCACAGCTGCCAATAAATAGGGGCTACTAGTTAACCCCAAAACAACCCTCTTGTGACGAAATACTTCAATTCTATTATTTACCCACTACAAAAACTTTAAGTAATTTTGATCCTCACGTTCTACCTCAATCTGTAAAAAGGCCCGCCTAATATCGGATGTTACACCAATTGCCTTTTCCCTAAACCGCATTAGAATGGCTCAGATTTCTTCTACAAGGTTTGGACCTTTTATCAAGCAATCATTTAGCGAAAGCGAACCAAGGACTTTGCTCGACGCATCGAATACAGGCCTAATCTTGGTAGTGAGGCTACCTAATTTTATTACTGGATGGTGTGGTAAATAATGCCCTCCGTCATTCTTTACTGATTTTGGGACAATTTCTATGACATGTTCCGCTAGCCATTCCTTAAATACTGTACTATACTCATCAAATTTATTTAATTTTCTCAATTTTCTCGTAGTAGCAAAGAGCCTCTTTTCTGCAATATGCCAGTTAGAGGGAATATCAGGAGGGAATTTTAGAGCCCAAGGTAAACTCACGCAATATCTACCATCTCCGGTTCTGCGAAGGCCCCTAAGAAATTGCCCTTTCACTGCTCGATCTTCTGCGACCCTGGAAATGCTTTGCGCATCATCTGCAATGCCGATAGTTTCTAATTTCCACATAAAGGAAGGTTCCATGTCTTGAATAAGAAGATTAGAGATTAGTTACTAACATAGATGGGGTACTCTCAAAACTTTGGATAATCGTTCTTTTCGATTCCCCGCACAGCGTCCATCCCAGTTTCGTATTTATGGCTGTCAAATCACCCTCAAGCTGAATTACTTCGCCAGTAAGTATTTGCCCATAAATATCACTCCCTATGAGGATTTCTATTTCCGGGTGACCCTCACCGACATCTGAAATCCAAATTCTGTGTCTTTTTAATTCCTTCAATAACGGTCCTTTAGGTATGCGTGGTATGCCTCCACAAATGGTATTTTGATCCAGAAAACTAAATTGGTACACTTTGTTTTTCCCAATCGGGCTTAGACCTATAGAATATCTCTTGTGAATTTTTGACTCAGTCCTTGTTCCGCCAAATAACGCGTGAGTTAAAGTCTCAGAGGAAGTGCTTTTCAGATTTAAAGCTTCAACTTGGGATTGTAAAACGTAAGATCTTTGGGATCCACAATCCAAGAGGCATCTGACCACCTTCTTTACAGTGCCTACAACTATTTCAACCATTAAACGTCCTAAGATTGACTTCATTCATACATAAGGGAGAGGACATTGTACTTTGTACCATTACTGACTCGTTTCGTTTTCCCTTATTGTCAGCATTATTTTCTGATACCTCCGGGCATAAAATTATAGGGTGAGATCGCCTACACAAATAGCATGTGGACATTTCTTCGCAAAATGCCCTGGTTTAAGACAGCGGAGGCAGCATTTTAATTCTCTTAATTTGTCTAATCTTTCCTTTAAGCTCATCGATCGAGCTGCAAAACATTCTTTGCTTTCGTGAGATTTTCCGCAAAAAACACATTTTTGTTCTTTGACAGCAACTAGACTTGCTGCGCTAGCGATTGGTTTTTTGGTCTTAACTTTTAAATCTTTAGAATGTTCATTGCGCGAAGTAGAAGAAATTTCAAATCCAGACCTGGCTAGTTTAACTCTCTGCTTTCCTTCGACCTCTTTACGCTAAAATTCGAGGAGATTTGTGAGACGTGATTCTTCTTTACTGAACAAAACGCTTCTCTGCCATACTCGAAGCATCTCAGCAGACAGACAAGACTCGACCATGGGATATAACCAGGTAACATTAGTATCCAGGGCTAAGACTTTAGAGATCTGAGATGGGATTCGATTTTGTCAAACGGTGACACTAGCGGCAACCGATCCTTCCCTTGTGAGCGTACATTTTGGATAATTCATTTTAACAATTCCCTCACATATATCTCAGTTAAAATTTCCGTGTTTCCAAAACGCTCCTCAAACGCAGAAATGGCTTTCGGGTAATTTTCAGCCGTTAAAGGCTAACTATCTATCAACAACTAGCCCTAGTTCCGGGTAACATTGATTGAGCTAAATAATGGCATTTGTCAACGTCATTAAACTCCTTATCCTCATGGATCTTTTTAAATTGACCCCAAAATGCAAGGTAAGTTAATAATTGTCCATCGAATTTTTAATTTGAATTTTCGGCAACTTGTACCGTTTTCCATCAGAAGCACTTATGCTACTATCCGTGTTAGAACTCGTATTGACACTACGGTCAACCGCATTATCTATATTCTCTTTCACCCGACGATTAAGCGTGATAAACTCATCTGAATATTCTTCGCAGCCTCTGTTTCCAGATCATCTTCAGCGGCTTTTACCTTAATCATTGAATCTAGTATTTCTGAATCGCAAGATCTCAACTCAGCAATTATCATCTGCAACTTGAAAATTTTGTCTTTCAATACATCTCTATCCGCTTGAACATCTTTACAAAGTTCGGTTTTTAGAATCTTAGCCGTTCTAGTAAAGGCACTGCGTGCCGTTGCACGCTTTTTCTTCAACATATCAACATCCATTTTATCTTTAAATGCAGACCCACTTAAAACTCAAAATCTGTAATCATCAATCCGACAAATCCTCAAAAACGTCTTTACTCAGCAATTCCAAAAATATAACTCTATATAATAAAAATGAATAACAATATGTCATAACATTCATAATACAGCAAAACAAAATTATTTTGAATATCACAGCAGAAGATTTAACGCATAACCTTTTCTACGTTTACACTGCAGACGATTTAACGCATTAGGTTTACAAATAATATTTAAATTAATATTTACTTTTACAATAACATAATATAGCAAACACAATACTTTCTCAACTATATTAATATAATAATCCCAACACATTCGAATCAGGATCGCGATCCTCGCTGGCTCGCCATTTTGTTATGTCGTGGAGCAAAAACAATTTTACTTTACACCTGACTGCCACTGGCTCCGAAATAGCAATTTGAATAATCTACATCTAAAATTTTAAAACACCATTCCAGAATTTTGAAATGTTTATTTAATAGAATTCTATTCATATATTTGCAAGTTACACACTATAAACACAATAACAAAAATTTGAACTTATCTGCACCAGCGTGAATAAGCCTGGCGTAATTTCTGAACTCGACGCAACTTTAGGAGGTAAAATACCGCAAATTCAAACACGAGGGTTTCATCCCTTTCAACGCAGCTAATTTTCAAAATATATTTTACTAATATCCGCAGCGTGGCAGTGGATTCCATTTCATTCACTCAAAACGCAAATTTTGTAACGCAATAGTATCGCAAAAGACGCAAAATCATCGACTCAAAATCGAAATTAAAAATCTATAGAATATCATCCGCTGTTTCCATTCCAGAACTGCCAAGTTTTTCTTCCTGCAGCTGTTGCCAGACTTATCCTCGCTGTATGTGAGAGGTACAACTATTGCTATCTGAAATTAGGGCCATTTGAGTAAAAATTTTATTATATGATGCAATTAAAATATAAAATGAGCAAAATTTCAGGCACACATCTTGTAAATACTATTTGCATCATTATCATATTTTTCAAACAAGAGCTCACATATGTTAAAAAATAATGATGCACAATGTTCCTACTAAAATTTTTATGCTCATTTTTTCTCTAATAAGTATGTTTTTAATATGTTTGTGTGCTTTTAACATAAATTTTAATAATACAAGTGAAACTGAGAAAAATGAATAAATATCAGATTTTATATTGGCGCTCAACACACTTTTGTTCTGCAGTGTTGCCTCTGTGATAATTTTATAGAACACTGCATTTATGAATCTTTAAAAAAAAAAAAAAAAAAAAAAATCCGAAATGTTTCAGATTTTAAATTACGTCCAAAGGGGCGTTTTTTAACATTTTGTGTGTTACCTTTCTTTATTAAATATCATGTTCCTCGCACTTAAACCATAAGATCCAGTGCAACAGCAATATCGCAAAATAGTTTTAAAACGAGCATATCTGTTCGCGCCTTATGTAAATTTTGATTTTGTTCCCTGCAAGAGGGCGCCTGCGAGCGCCGAACTACTTGTGTATCTATTGTACGAACTTGTTCTTCACACAGTCTAATAAACGCAGTAACGAACGTTTGAGTCTACTTTCCATCCGCTAACATGGTTCGTCGTGAGCCAGCGCATTTCTTTGGATGATGTGTCAAGACAATTTTTAACGTTCTGGTATAGAAGGACATTTCGTGCAGGAAAACGGATTTATATTTTGTCTGGATTGTGAAAACAGCGGCAGGAATATGGAGTCAATTTTAAAGCAAAAGCGTATCATTAAGGGTAAGTTGACTCGTTTAATTTCACAAATAAATAGTTTACAAAATCAAGAAAATTCTTTTTCTGCCATTGAAGTGTACGAAAATGATGTTAGTGCATTAAGTGTTGAAGTGAACTGTTTAAACGATAACATTCTTGGTACTTGTTCTGACGCAGAGTTTAGTAAATATGAAATAGAAATGAATGAACTATTTTTCAAATTAGATGTATTAAAAATTACTTTAAAGGAAGAATCAAGAAAACTTAGAAATTCAGGCAAAGATATAATAAATGCTAATGCAAACGGCTTGAAACTTCCTCGCGTGGAATTGCCAGTGTTTACTTCTAATTATGTTGATTGGATATCATTCAGGGATTTATTTCTTGCCAGTGTTGGAAATAATAGTACATTAAGTGACAGTCAAAAATTGCAATATCTTAAGCTTTCTGTGAAAGGTGAAGCTGCTGTTTTACTACAGTCAGTTCAAATTTCAAACGCGAATTATGAAAAGGCATGGGAAGCGCTTACTGAGCGTTATGAAAACGAAATAGAAATAATAAACGCAGCATTAAATAAATTAACTTCACAACCTGTTCTAAAACATGAATCAGCTTCAGGTTTGCGGAGATTAATTGATACAACACAACAGTGTATTGATACATTAAAAATCCTTAAACAGCCGGTAGAGCATTGGGATACTATGATTATTTTTCTGTTAAAAGGGAAACTTGATCATGAAACACTAAAAGAGTGGACGATGGAGCATTCGAACAAGAAAATTTCTGCTTTCGCTGAATTTAAGCGTTTTATTTTAAACAGAGCGAATGCTATTGCCTCTTTGGCGAAGTGCCAGAGGGAGAAGGCAGTTTTGCCTTCTGAAATTAAAACTCGCGGTTCAGGTAGCAGATATGCTTTTTTGGCCCAACTTGTGGCTAATGTGTGCGTTCATTGTAAGAGTAATTCTCATTCTCAGTTATTTAAATGTGATAGTTTTTTAGAACTCCCTATCAAAGAAAAATGGGATATTATTAAAAGGAATAAATTATGTGCTAATTGTTTGAAAGATAGTAAAACGAATCCCATTTTTAAATGTCGTGCAGGAATGTGTAAATATTGTTCAAAGCCACATAATACAGTGTTATGTTCGAAAAATTCAAATGATGAAAAATGTCATATACCCATGGAACACGGAACTTCTGCTATTAGTAGCAATAACGCCACGGTGCCTGTTGCGCAAGCAGTTTTATTGCCTACTGCGGTTGTTTATGTTAAAGAAATTAATGGCGATTTACAAAAATGCAGGATGCTAATTGATTCAGGTAGCCAGGGCTCATTTATTCGAGAGCACTGTGTAAATTTACTGCAGTTAAAGCGTACTAGTGCAAACATAAGTGTAAATGGCCTGAGCTCGCAAAAAATTGGAAAGGTTTCAGGTTCAGTTCAATTACAAGTAACATCTCCATTTTATAAAAACGCAAGCATTTCAGTTAATGCATTAATTATACCCAAGATCACGTATGACCTTCCTCAATATCAAGTTGATAGATCTGTTTTGACATCTTTCAAACATTTGTGGTTGGCAGATACAAATTGTTTCCAGCCTGGCCCAATAGATATTCTTTTGGGCGCAGATGTATTTATCGAGATAATGCTTCATGGACGTTTAACTGTTCCGGGTCATTCGTTAACAGCCTTGGAATCAATATTCGGCTGGGTCATTATCGGAAAGACTAAAAGTGTATCACAGACAATTGTATCTAATCATGCTAGTTGTACCAATGTTCAGCTCCAGCTTGAAAATTTTTGGAAATTGGAAGAAATTTCGGAGATAAAGCATTAGACAGAAGAGGAAATTGAATGTGAAAATCATTTCAAGCGGAATTTTTCTCGTGATTCAACAGGTAGATTTGTTGTTAAGTTTCCATTTCGTAGATCGGGAAATGAACTTGGGTCATCAAGGGATGTTGCTGTACATCGTTTACAAAGCATTGAACGTCAATTTATTAAGAATAAATCTCTTTCCAGTCAATATCACAAATTTATGGAGGACTATCAACAACTTGGTCATATGGAATTGATTCCAGGAAATGAAATTGATGTTCCAGCTAATTCTAGTTTTTACCTTCCGCACCATTCAGTTCCAGATAAAAATGGTGATAAATTTCGAGTCGTATTTGATGGTTCTGCAAAATCTTCTAGCGGTATTTCTCTTAATGAGAAATTGATGGTTGGTCCACAGTTGCAGACTGATCTGACAGCATTAATTATTCGTTTCAGAATTCACAGAATAGCTATAACTGCAGATATAGAGAAAATGTACAGACAAATTATACTAAAAGATGCAGACTTTCAGAGAATAGTTTGGCGTGATTCACTTTATAAACCAGTTCAGGATTTTCGATTAACTAGGATTGCTTACGGTACTGCATCAGCTTCGTACCTTGCGGTAAGATGTTTACAGCAGTTAGCCATAGATGAAGCAACTAATTTTTCTTTGGCTTCCAAGACATGTCTTAGGGACTTCTACGTTGATGATTTGATGTCCGGAGCCAATTCAGTTACTGAGGCTATAGAATTACAAATGCAATTGAATCAGATGTTGTCACGTGCAGGATTTATTCTAAGAAAATGGGCTTCTAACAGCAAAGAAGTCTTGAATTCAATTAATTCAGATTTGTGCTTATCAAATGTTTCTTTGAACATAGACAATGATGATACTGTAAAAACGTTAGGTATCCTGTGGCATCCAGCTTCAGATATGTTTTTATTCAAAGTCAATTCATCATATCCTGAAGTCTTAACCAAACGAACATTACTTTCAATAATCGCAAAGACCTTTGACCCTCTTGGATGGTTGGCACCGATCACGGTTCGGTATAAATTGATTATGCAAAGATTGTGGAAACATCAGTTTCAGTGGGATGAAAAGGTTCCTCCAGATATTGAATGTGAGTGGAAACAACTTACAGAAGATTTGATATTTATTAAAAGTATCAAAATTTCACGATTCTTGTTGGTTGAATCAGATAACCAGTTTCAACTGCACGGGTTTTGTGACGCCTCAGAGAAGGCCTACGCCGCTGCAATTTATTATCGTTCTGTGTTAGATACTGGACAAATTAATGTTCAGTTAGTGATAGCCAAAACAAGAGTTGCACCACTAAAAACCATATCACTTCCCCGATTGGAACTTTGTGGAGCATTACTGTTGACTAAATTAATGGATTTCACCTGTAGGGCTTTAAATACTCCTATATCGCAAGTTTATTTTCATACTGATTCCACTATTGTATTAGCCTGGATAAGATCTCATACAAGCCGATGGAAGACCTTCGTCGCCAACAGAGTAGCAAAAATCCAGACTTTATCCTCTCCTGTCCAGTGGCATCATGTGAGTGGAAATGCTAATCCTGCTGATCTTGCAACCCGTGGTGTGTCATCATCTGCACTGGTTACTTCATTGTGGTTACGTGGTCCAGATTTATTGTATAATTTATTTCCTTCTCAGCAAGCATTATCTGCACCACTACTGGATGATTCTGTGCCAGAGCAAAGATGTGCTTTACAGTCTACAACTGCTGCCAGTCACTTGACAGACGCTCATGATTTATTTTATAAATATTCCTCTCTCACTAAACTTAAACGTGTTGTAGCATTATGTCCGAGGTTTGTAAATAACTGTAAAAATTCAGAAGATCAGGTAAGTGGATTTCTAAAAACAAGTGAATTAACTAAAGCTATGCATGTGTTAATTAAATTAATGCAATATGTTGAATTTAAGAATGAAATTAACACTTTAGGCAGAAATCAATCATTATCTGGTACAAGCAAAATTTTATCTTTGAATCCATTTTTAGATAATTTAGGTATTCTCAGGGTGGGCGGTCGCTTGCGACATGCAAACCTTGCATATGGTTTTAGGCATCCAATTTTGCTTCCAAAGAAGCACATTTTAACTCATCTCATTGTTAGACATTACCATGAGACTTATGCAATCTTGCATTCAAGAACAATATTGGATCATAAATGGTAGAGCTGTTGTCAGAGATTTAGTTAGGAAATGTATAAGGTGTTGCAAAATTAGAGCATCTGTCACTAATCAATTGATGAGCGATTTGCCGTCTAGTCGCGTTTCGCCTGCTCCTGCGTTTTTGCGCTGTGGAGTGGATTACGCAGGTCCTTTTCAAATTAAAGCAAATAAGGGTCGAGGCTCTAGGTCATTCAAGGCATATATAGCTCTATTTGTTTGTTTTACGACAAGAGCTATTCACCTAGAATTAGTGACTGATCTTTCAGCAGATGCTTTTATTGCAGCTCTTAAGAGGTTCATTTCCCGCAGAGGCAAAAGCAGTGATATATATAGCGATTGTGGTTCCAATTTTGTTGGAGCAAAACGCAAACTGATGGAATTTGAAAGGCTTGCTAGGTCTGCAACTTATAACCAAAATGTTAGCAGATATTTGGTTGATAATGGCATTAAATGGCATCTAAACGTTCCAGGTGCGCCACATATGGGTGGACTCTGGGAAGCTGGCATAAAATCAACAAAATACCATTTAAAACGAGTAGTTGGTGAGGCGAGATTGACATATGAAGAATTTGAAACATTTCTCACACAAATAGAAGCTTGTCTTAATTCGCGACCTTTAACAAGTTTGTCTAATGATCCAAATGACTTGTCAGCATTAACGCCTGGTCATTTTCTTATTGGTAGATCATTAACAAGCATTCCTGAACCAAATTACATTGAAGTTTCCCATCTCACCAGATGGCAACATATTCAAAAAATGGTTCAACAATTTTGGAAGCGTTGGTACAAAGAATATCTGTGTCGATTACAACAAAGATCAAAATGGCTTTTGCCAAGTAAAAATCTTCAAGTTAATGATCTGTGTTTCATAAAGGAGGATAACTTACCTCCAACTAAATGGAAAATGGGTAGAATTACTCAGTTACATCCTGGTCTTGATAGTGTTGTTAGGGTTGTGACTATTAAGACTTCAGATGGCATGGTTAAAAGAAATATTACAAAATTGTGTCCATTACCAATTTGAGTTTTAATTCATGTATTATAAATTAAGTATTATATCATAATTTTAATATTGTATTGTGTTTTAAATTTACTGAATTTTGACCACTAAATGTTGAAATAGTATTTCAAGGTGGGCGGCATGTTCGCGCCTTATGTAAATTTTGATTTTGTTCCCTGCAAGAGGGCGCCTGCGAGCGCCGAACTACTTGTGTATCTATTGTACGAACTTGTTCTTCACACAGTCTAATAAACGCAGTAACGAACGTTTGAGTCTACTTTCCATCCGCTAACAATATCTTTAGAATTTCCGATACAGAGACTCACGCGCTGGAGATAAAAATTTTTTTTCTGCACAACGTTGCCATTGCTCGCTTTGAAATCCTTGAGTTTGTTAATCAAAAATTCGTCAAAGTTTTAAAAATTAGGAAATCGATCATAAAACAAATTTCAAATTTCAAATTTGGTCTTCCACATGCTCATATTCGTTGGAGGATTACGTTATTCAAAATTCGATGACTCTATGTACCGTTGTTTTATCACAATACGAGAAATATACATACATTTATGCAGATTTTTCATTATTTAATTTCTTCAAATATAATGCAGGACTCTAACATTTTGTGGCAACAGTTTGAAAAGTGAACCGACATTTATGAGTCCGACGCAAAATGCCAAAACGAAACTAATAGTCCTTCGGGATTCAAATCCCTTTGGACTAAAAAAAAGTATATCCATTGTATAGGCTGTATCTTTAAGAAAGACAAATTAAATACAGATTCTGCCAAATTGGGAAATAATAGGTAGCAATGCCAGAGATGTGTTTTTTTTCTACATATATCAACCATTCAACTTACTTTCTGTGTTTTCAGCATTCATCTTTACCACCTGTATTTTTGTTACTAAACTTGATTTAATATTAAACTATTATTTTAATTCTAAGGTATGCATAGATGTAATTAGTTTCATTAGTTAAAAAGATTATTAGTAAGTAAGATGCTTGCTTGCAATAGTATATAATTATAGATATATAAGCATGCAGGAAAAGAATTGTTTTAAAGGAAATAAGTTATATCTTAATGGACAAATCAACAAACCAATCAATATTATAATTTGCTATTTCAGAATTTTCAGCAACAATACATTTGCTTTCTTTTTTAAAAAAATTTTTCAAAGCTAGAAAACAGAAAATAAATCCATGACTGTGTAGGGTTTATATTTATTTTAACTAACTTTTATTTTAAGCTATCTTTCCTGTCAAGCTTTTACTTTCCCCTAGAATTGCCAATGCCAGAGTATGTAAATCGTAGTAGAACGCGCAGAGTATTCAAATTTTAGCAGAAGTAAATTGAGTTTAAATAGAAGGAAAACGAGATTGTAAGTGTGCTTCTTGAATCGCGAGCGTGAAGGTTGCTAGGTAGAAATTTTAAGAACCGCGCGTTTCGGCCTGTGTGCCTATTTCGGCAGTTCGTTGAATCTTTCAACTTCTTAATCAGTAAATTTGCTGAATCTCAGCTGTATCTTAGAACGCGGTTAAGTTAGTTACGATTATAGAGCCTCATAGATAGTGATTTCGTTATTTATTCATCCTGTCATTTATTTTTAGTTGTACTTTTCTATTTTGTTAAAACGCCGGGTCTGCGTAGTTTGTGAGCGTCAAGTGAACGCAACTGTGATTTCTAAAGTGGAATAAAAAGGGATTTAAACCCTTCTTACGAGTTTGTGTACTTTACAGTCCATAGCAGTCACTACTACTGTTGCTGACAAGTTGGGGCCACGCAACATCATAACTGTTTCAAAATTTAAATACTCAAAGAAAGTGTAGAGAACAAAGTATGATTTTAATATTGAATATTTATAAGAACTGTTGAAATAAACTATCACTAACAGCAACACATGCATCACAACCACAATGAGGTAATTGGCATATACTTCTACAGCAATGGTGCTAATTTGGTGCCAAGGTCAGACTGGGGTTTCATAAATTTATAGTTAACTATCACAAATTCTGCAAAAACATGCCTTGTGTGCCAAAATTTCTTTAAATTTTGTACATGCCAAACAGGTATTATATCTCATTTTGTGATAGAATTTTGGCTAGCCTATATCAAATAATACAATAAAAAGTCGTTAATCCGGACTCGTCGGGACTTCGGCGATTCCGGATTATCGATTTTACCGGATTATAGATCATCAGTTTAAATCTGGTAACATGGCATGCAGAAATTATAAAATTAAAAATATGAAACTATAATTTATGAAATAAAGAACAATTATGATCTAAAGGGTATCAAAATTTACAAAAAGAAAAATCTTAATATTTAATTGTTTACTTTATTAAACATTTCTTTCAATGTAAGTTGTTTAAGTTGCTTCGTTTCATATGATAATACTTTCTCTTTAATTCTATTAAACAGACATAATTTCTTGTTTAGTTACAAAGTTGCGCTGTTCAAGTCCTATAATTGCTGAGTCGAGAATACCGACTAATTTGTCAATCGAAATTTTTTCGGTTTCAATAACCTCTGCGTCACTTTCTTCACTATCGGAAGCGAATTATAATGACGAGGAACTTGATTTAAATCATATCAAAGACGGAGTACATCGAGATGAAATACTACATTTAGTAAGGAATTATAAGCCAAATAAAATAAAAACATCTGCCCTGAAGATAAGGATAGTGCTGACAGATCAACTTCCAATTCATTGCGCGCTGCGTCGTTTCCCTTCCCCCGCAGAGCAGCGTGAAATAGATAAACAGATTTCGGAACGATTAGATAATCAAAGGATATGCCTTTATCCAATTTTTGCAGCAATTCCACTTTCTGTTTAATGGACTTCGAAACATACTTTCGCTTTGTAGATCCTTTACATATTAGTAAATATATATCGGAAATTCTATTTGACATAATCGAAAGTTCAAGCTTACTTTTATAAAATTGCTCTAACAGTCTGCAAAAAATAATAAGCCGGATGCAATTCGAAAATTAAGGAACAACGCAATCTGCAACATTAACTGAATTAGATAATTTTAGCTTAGTTTATACCGTCCGTTATACATTAAACGCGCATGTGTAAACGTATTATGCGCATGCGTACACGCATATTCGCAGCCGTAAAGGTCTTACGCGCACGCGTAAACGCCTATGCGCATGCACAGAAAGTTTGTAGCTTTGAGGTCCGGAATATAGATCATTCCGGATTATGGGCGTCCGAATTAACGACTTTTGACTGTATAACAAAACCGTTTGCATCATGCAGGCAATCAGTCTCAACAAAATGTGTTGCACTATGCATGAACTATCTTCTCTGTAAATACTTCTGTTTGATACTTCATAATTTAGAGTAAACATGGAAAGATTTGTTATGTACTGCTAAGCAACTTTTGCTATATTTAATATTACTATTACATTAGCGCTTATAGAGTATAAACTCTGAAGGGAAATATGATACCTCATGTTTTAAAGAAATTATTCTGTACTTTGCTATTAACGCAATTCGTACATGCTATAAAACCAGTTATTCTTTTTTCTAAAATTAGTTTTAAGTTTTTAAATTATTGAATATAGTTCTGTTTGGATCATAACTATACTTACAAATTAACACTGCATTATTTAGATTATAACAAAGGACTGAACAGTTATTTGGCTAAGAGGAAGAATGCCTTTGCGGAATACTTTTTATAAGAAATGTTCCTCGCTTCCATGTTACACATGGAAAAACCACAAAAACTCTCATACAGTTAATCGATTTGCTGGGATTTGAAACTGGGTTGAACTAACAATACTCCTCAGTTTTATCAATTGCCTACTGTGAGCCATTTCATAGGAAAATATTGTTAATACACATTAAATATGGGTCCCACCAGTCTTTGGCAAGTTATGACCCCTGAACAATGGTAGTTCAACCTAGGTTTGAACACACTCAAATGGGCGAGCTGCATGATTGTTTTTCTCCATGTGTAACATGAATATGAGCTAGTGTCCATTAGCTCAACAAAGGTATCCCTGTCCTTAGGCATGTGGCCCTTGCGTACTTGTGCCATATTAAAATAACCTAACCTAACTTTAAATTTCAATGCAGTGTTCACAGTTAATGCGAAATCACACATTTAAAGCTATTTTTAAAAAATTTCTTGAAATATAGAGAAAATTAATAATCTGCAATATGTGTTTTTGATCGTTTCGCATTCCTAGACATTCATACCTTGTATGGTCATTAAACCTTTAACTGTAATAACTCATTTGCATCATTGGAAAGAAACATTATATCTATTGCAACGATTCATCCACTGCCACTTGTTTTTCTATATTCTCCTTTTTCTATATAAACGTCTAAGTTTTTGTGCTTTTGTTCTCACCATATGCATAGTCATCTGTTTTCAGGTAAGGAGACATCTGAGGATATTATAAACTTGATATTAAAATTCCAAAATCAGAAAGAAGAAAGAGGCGCATGATGTCTTTAAAGAAGCCACATTACAGTCTATGCATGCAGAAGGCTAAATATGAGATTTTGCCAAAAACAATCAAAACTGCACTATGCTGCCCACCACTAGGCTAAAACATTAAAATTCCTATTGGAGGGATCATAATCTGCAGTCATGCTACTGAAAAATTATCTGTGAGAATGCTATACATATGCCTGGGTTGAACAATAAATATTTTTTGGTGACATCATGGGTTGCCACGTAAATGATTTTTGGCGACATGGTGTCTTGCTTCATCAATATATTCTCATGGCTTATCGGTGGAGATGTACCAAAAAAAATTCAACTGGCAAAATATTAGGTACTGTTCTATTTTATCGGGACCGGATTGACAAATGTATGCATTGTTAGGCATGTATATATATATATGTATGTGAATACACATACATTCGTACTCACAATATATGAACACATACATCCATATATACATGCATACATATCTACATTTCTGAATTAGGTCCTGATAAAAGAACAGTGCCAAATATTTTACGCAAATAGATAAATTATGCATTTAATAGACAGTACTGTGGCTTTTAAAATAAAGCCCTCACCAACCAGTTAAAAATCCTTTACCTGCTTCAACACAGCCTCTTTCTACTCAGATATTTATAGATTAAAAAATTTCCTGTGAGGAGACATCAGTAAATTTTCAAGTCCTTGCAGCATAATGTAAAATTTTATGAAATTAACTAAAATATATGTAATACAGAGTAATGACACATTTCTATATTTTAAAAAGAAATTAAAAGACATTCATAATTAGAGGACATCAAAATCAAAACATACTGATATGGCAACGAAATGAACTGAAATATAAACAGAACCTTAGTTTTAAAAATGTTGCGATACTTCTTTTGTATTGCAGCTTCTATTTTTTAACCATCAAGCTGGCATCAGAAAATTATTGCCAAGTTGATGTCTCATGTACACTTTGTTGCTGCCCTACTTCCTCAGTTGCTTTTAATATGGCATAAGAACCATTCCAAAGTCTCAAAGATTTTTTCTATATTAACTCTGCAAAGTAAGATATATGATTAAGACACATTATTAGACACATGCATTAGTAAGATATATGATGATAGTGAAGCGTGCATCTTCAATTTTTATTCCACTTAACGGAGCTCCACAGTGTTTCTATATTTTATATATGAGCATCTGTTGTTAGACCAAGAAAATGAAATTTATATTCCGCAGAAAAATATCTCTTAAGCTGGTATTTACAAGTTCCTGTCTTTTATATTTTCACCAGAAGTTTGAATAAATTGTCACTCCCTCTTGTAGACGGTCGACAACTTTTGGCATGAGTGTAGATTGCTCTCTATTTAGAAACTGAACGAGAAAGAATTTTTCAGTTTTTTGGCATAACTTTTCATATATACAGTATTGGAGAAGTATCATGCCAGTTTTGGTTTTTTTGTTGTATGAACAGATTTTCAGCTATGTTGAAAATTTTTTCAGCGCCACCTATTCACATATTTGGTTGGTGGATCATATGCAGAGAATACATCTCTCTCGTAAAAATATTTCAGTGAATAGTCACATTTTTGTAGAGTTTCTTTCATTTTATGCTGTAACAAAGTGTATTCTGAAACCACTAAACCAGCTGTTAAAACATATTGTTACGGATTTGGTATTTAAATAGCTAATGTTAGTTGAATTATAAATTAAAATAGTTTTATTTCCCGCGCAGTGCAGCGCGTGATGAATATTAAAAGAAAGCTAAGCCGGAAAATTTAAAATACAAGAGCCCGTGCATTTAACATTTAATAAATATCTCTTTTTGATTTCGAGAAAGTTCCAGAAAGCTCTCGCGCGCGATTTAAAAGTCTTATGAAAAGGAGGAAAACCTCAGTGATTTTAGTTAGCTTGTTGTTGTTTTAAGAGTTTGTTTAGAAAACTGCTCTTGTTGATTGTAGCGAATTCGGGGATTAGCTTTTGTGGTAATAATTATTTCCGTTGGTTGTGGTGGCAAACGTATATGTCATATGTTATGATACACAGGAATATAGTGGCAACTTACCACAGGACAAAATCCAGGTCTATAGCCCGCCGTGACGAGAGAGTGACAAACACGTGAAAACAGATTTAATTTTTGCTTTATTGGATACTAACAATACTGAAGAGATATTCCTTTTTTTTAATCCGGTATGTCACATGACGATATGAGGCCTCCTCACTCAGAACAAAAAAAAAAAAAAAAAAAAAAAAAGATCAATTCTTCCACACAGCCCCTCGAAGACTTGGTGTATTTCAGCTCACACACATGCAGGTACTCTTCATCGGGATGCCGGGCGAAAATGACAAGCCCGGGAAAAAAGGAGATTTGCTTAAATTTTGCAGCTACAACATCAAAGAGAAAGAAAATCACTTCCTTCATACACACTGGGAGACCAAAGAAAGCTTGCACGATAAACTCCCACAAGTTTGCATTTTTACTCCACTCTTACTGTCTTTCTCTATGCAGCATCTCCATCTCGCACCTTCACAATCTCCTCCTTCTCGTCCCGCCTTGTAGACAAAAAATACCGCCTTTTATAAAGTTCCACAGTTAAGTTTTGCCGCCCAATGAAAAAAGATCCAGCGTCAGAAGGCAACCGATCTTCAGCTACCCAGGCAAACAGAAGTGAAGACGCTAGTTGTCTGACGCAATACTTTCCTCCGCTTACAACAGTTGTCTGAAGCAATACTTTCCTCCGCTTACAACAGTTGTCTGAAGCAATACTTTCCTCCGCTTACAACAGAAGTTGGCGAAAAAAATGAAACTGTCACCAAAGGAATCTGATGCAAATATCTAAATATTGCCATAACGTAGTAAATAATTAATTCAATGTGACCTCGTCACATATCCACCCCTCCTTCGGAAAAAAAAGGGTAAAAAAATTCCTATGTACACGAAGAACATTCCTAGTGTTAAGAGGGAGCCTCATATCAACACATGCCAATTCATGTGAAAGTGCTGGTTAAAAATACATATTACACATAAATTGCTATTTACATAATAAATAAAAGTACATAGTATACAAATGCCAGACAAATAACATAATCAAATGCGCTATAAATAAACATACAATTTCTAACATATTAAAACATGGAGATCACTTGGTTACATTGCTATCGTTTAACACCAAAGTATATGGAAAATTGTGCAAAGAATCCAATTTTACACTGTTGGCACAGATGATTAAAGTTCAATTGATAGTCTTCTGTGCATCACGCACAGTAATGGAAGCATTCATTTTAAAAGTCCATGAAAAATATTAGAGTCCATAATATCAAAAAGTCTATAAATTTAGCATAATTACCGTACTGAGTATTCAGGCACAGTCTCTAACACGTGTACTCAGTAATAAGTGATATAATCATTGCACATTCACATAATTTGTCCAAAATATTGAAGAACTAGGCACATAATTGATAATAAGTGTGCGTTAAAAAAAAGTACACAGTCCACAAAAGTAGTCGAGATGTCAAACAATTTGAACATTGTTCATATAGTTCATAACCTACATTCTGTTCTATTTGCACAGAATTCAGCATTTAAGAGGATATATGGATACACAAACACAGAAATATCATGTGTAAACAAAGTTAACTTGCAAGACATAAGACAGTTGTGGTGGTAAATGCATTAACAGTGAGTCCTCAAAGGCACAGTAATAGAATATCATGACATACAATACTTCTCATTCTATACAACAAACAAAATTCACATACCAACTTTTGATGCAAAACATGTTTCATGCTATAAATATGTAGTATAACACATACAGTTTCAAGATAAAAGTAGGGCGTATAAAATCTCATGGTGACTAAAGATTAGAGAACCGTTACAATAAAATAAGAAAACATTCTTTATGATAAAGCAAAATTGCAATTTTTACATAAACCTAGTTACACTTAATAAATAGCATTTATGATGACAAAATATTATAAGACAACTATAATCACATCATACAGAGAGATTTTGAAAAATAATCATTTTAAATGTCACCTTTAATCATTTTAAATATGTTAGGCACAATGTTGTTGAATCTATAATTGATATTTAAGGGTGATCAAGCCTTAAATACTAATGATTATGCCTGCACAATCATAAGAATTCAACAAAAGAGGCGCAACAGAATAAATTTGGTACAATTAGATATAAATACACTACTTAACAATATAATAACTTTTCATATATATCAACATTCTCCAATACACTACTATGTTAAGACGAGAAGAAAATTTAAACGTGCTGTCTTTTTCTTAGTTTATACTGATGTGTAACTTGAGGAGCAGGAGGTGGATTTTGAACTAAGTGAGAGAATCGTTTTGGAGCTAAACGAAGGCGATTGATGTGAATTTTGAATGGTTGAGCAAACTCATTGTCAAGTGCTCGAATAGTGTAGTTTACATCACTTGATTTTGAAACAATACAGAATGGTCCAGAAAATCTGGGTTTGAATGTATCCTTAGATTTCAGATACACTACGTCATCAATACTGAATGATCTTAATTTGGCATTTTTCAGTTGACGAGTATTTTGTTCTACTTGTTTTCGCTCAAGCGTCTCATAGGCATGTTCATAAGTTAATTTCAGCTGCGTTAGAAGATCACACAAATAATGGGATTTATCCAATTGAGCTGGCCTTGGATCAGGATGAAATGTATCAAAAAGTAAAGATAAGTTTCTTCCAAAATGCAAAATATTAGGAGAATAGCCTGTTGAAGGATGAATAGTACCATTGTAAATATTCTGATGGATTAACAATGCATTTTGAAATGAAACACCTTTTTCATGAAGGGTAAGTAAAGAAGTTTTGATTGAAGTATTAACTCGTTCACTTTGTGCATTGCATTCCGGTCTCTGAGGAGTACAATGAGATAATTTAATACCTAATGATTTTGTAATTGATTCAAACACTAATGAAGTGAATTGTGTGCCCAAATCAGTCAAGATCATTTCCGGTCGTCCATGTACAGATATATATTGTAATAAATGCCCTGTAATAGTTTCAGCAGTGAGATTTTTAAGTGGATATAAAGCAAGATGCTTAGAAAAATGATCTAAAACAGTAAGAACATGGCCACAATTCCTTATAGGACCGACAATATCCATGGAAATAAAGTCATTTGGGTACTTAGGTATTCTGGTGGCTTTATATGGTGCTTGTTTAGGAGTGAACGACTTATATTTGTTGCATAAATGACACGAGAGGACAAAGTTCTTTGTGTCGTTATACATGCCCTTCCAAAAGTAACGTTTCGATAAAATTTCATAAGTCTTTTGCACCCCAAGATGGGATATATGGGAAATTTCTAACACTTTAGATTTTAGTGCTTGTGGAACAACAATTAACTCAGCATTATTTTGTTTGTTTGAAATAAACATAAGAAGCTTGCTTGACTCATTAATGAAGAAATTATGTACCTTTGCAGCATTAAGCAAGGAAGGATTTTTCAAAATTGTGATAATTTCTGAAGTAAAAGGATCCGAACTTTGCTCAGCAAGAAACGTTGACTCAGAAATTTCATGAGCAGGATCTCCAGAAGAAACCAGGGCATTCACTTGGGGTCGTTCAACATTTTTTCAACAAACGGAAGAATAACTGAGTTATCTTCAGAGTTTTCAGCCAACACTGGCTGATTATGATCAGGATCTTGCATACGTGACATGTAATCAGCTAGAGAATTTAATTTTCCAGGAATGTGCTTAAATTCAAAAGTATATTCACTTAACTCCATAAGCCACCTAGTCAGCAGGTGACGTAGATTTTTGATAATGCAACAGAGGTTTACTATCAGTTAAAATTGTAAACTTTCGATTATATAAATATGATTTGAAAGCAGTAACAGACCGATAAATGGCATAAAGTTTTAATTTTATAGCTGGGTATTTTCTTTCAGATGGTGACAATGTTCGACTATAATATGACACAGGATGCAATTCATTGTTGTGTTCCTGCAGAAGAACTCCCGAAATAGCATGACCACTGGCATCAGTATTTAGTATAAATTCCTTGTCCCATTGTGGTAAGATAACAAAAGGTTCAGAAAAGAATATATGCTGAAGTTTCTCAAATGCAACGCTATGCGCATCAGTCCATTTAAATTTATTCTTCTTACTGGTCAATTGTGTCAAAATATCAGTAAGTTCGGCATAATTTGGTATGAGATGCCTATAGAAACCACAAAGGCCTAGAAATTTTCTGACCTGTCGGACAGTCTTAGGTGGTTGAAAGTTAGTGATCTTAGCAATATTAGTTGAAATGGGTTTAATTAAGTTATGAGAGATGTGAAATCCTAAATAATCTATAGCTGTTTTGAAAAAGACACATTTTGTAGGAGACAGTGTTATGTTATACTTAGATAAAATTTTCAATACTGCAGTCAACTTAGTCATCATATCATCAAAGTCAGAAGCACCTATTACAATATCATCCTGATATGCATGCACACCTACGATGCCGTCCAATTTTAGTTCATCAATAAGCGTATCCACTAAAGCTTGAAAAGTACTGGCGGCAGTCTTTAAGCCAAAAACTAGCCTTCTATTAGCAAAGGATCCAAAAGGTGTAGTAAATGTTAACACATCCTGCAAGTGATCGGGAAGTTTAATTTGCCAATAAGCATTTTTTAAGTCAAGTACTGAATAGTACTTGTAAGTGGAGATGTTGTTTATAAGCGTTGAAATCTTTGGAAGAGGATATGTTGAATGTTCAATAATAGAATTAAGCAATCTTAAATCAAGAGCCATGCGGTATTTGGGTGGATTATTAGGGTATTTGGGATCTGGCTTCTTTTTTACTAATAGCATGGGACAAGCCCATTCAGCAACATTTCGATGAATTAAACCAGCTTCCTGCAATTCCTGAAGATCCTCTTTAACTTGGGATTGCAATGAATAAGGAATTTCAAAAGGGAGGGTCCTAATGGGATTCGAAGACCTAAAACAAATTTGTGGGGTTACCCTATCAGTGCAGCCAAGTGATTTTAAAGATTTGGAAAAAGCTGCATAATTAGAGATTAACACATCCAATAAACACTGCCTTTGTTCAGGAGAAAGATGGTTAAGATCAAAGTTAGTTGGTAACAATTCTTGTTTCCTTATTTCTAAAACCTCTTTTGATGGAGTTATAAGATTGCAATACTCATTTTGAGGAGTATCCGAATTTACAGAATCAGGTATGGTCTCAGCAAATTCAATATCAGATGTGACTTGACCTAGCTTCTGATTTTTGTTTATATGAACATTGTTCGAACCAATATTTTTGATGACAGTAATGAAGGAATTGTCGTTTAGAGTGTGGATCGTAGGATGCAATTCAATATTGTGTTTACTTACAGTTGGTTGAAAAAGGACAGGTTGATTGTTAGCATGAGAACTATTGACTCTTAAGTGCGCAATTGTCGATTCTCCAGGATCTAACATAATTTTGTGTTTCAAAATTGCATAACATTCTGAAGGTACAGGATTACAATTATAATTTTTTACATTAGCCATATTAATTAGAGGTACATCAAAATTATTAAATTTTGCAACTGCACTTTTAGCACGTATTAAGACATCATGTTTGGATAAAAAGTCATAACCTAAAATTCCATGAAAATTTTGTTGAAAAGCATCAGATACATAAAAGGCGTGTTTAAAATGCTGCTTGTTTATCTTAAATGATATTTCTGCACAGGCTAAAAAATGTAAATTGGAATTGATAGTTTTAATTTGAACATGTCTGGATAAAAATCTAACTTTAGTATCCAATCTTATTGTATCAAACACAGCTTTTGATAACAATGACACAGAACTTCCTGAATCAAGTAATAAAGTGCACAAATTTTTACCAAATGTTACATGAATCAAAGGAAGAGTACAATCAGAAAAGACATTATTTATATGCACAATAGGTAAACAATTACTTTTACTTTTGACATGAAATTGTTGCAAAAACTCTTTGATAGAACTCGAGGGTTTACCACTGATTATCCTTTGCTTAGTTAAATATGTTTCAATACTCTCCGATTCTTTGCTCGTATGATAGTTGGTTTTTGGTGACTTGGTTGAAACATTAGAGGTCACATCGCCACCTACTTGTGAACTCCCCTTGTGTTTAAAGGAGTACTGTATCTTGGCTGATTATAATAATTTGGTCTCCGAACATAAGATGGAAATCTGTTAACATTTGAGTTATCACCTTGTCGGGAACTATTGCTATAGAACTGTGGTCTAGTGAGATTAGGACGACTGCTAACATAGTTACTCGAACTTCTAACCTGGTTCTGACGAGGGCTACACATCACCAAATACGCACGACATACTGACATTGAATGTCCAAATTTATGACAGTATAGGCATGGAAGTGGATATGGAGGATATATGGGAGTTTCTTGCATCCAATTTACACACTGGTCATTTGCATCTTGAGCATGTGTGGGATTACTTGTCCGTAAAGACAAAACAGCATTACATTGATTTAAGGGATGCTTATCTAAATTACAAAACTGACATTTTTCCTTCTGTAATGCAATTTGAAGACTGAGGTTTTCAACTTGACTTTTTAAACTCTCAATTGTATCATCTTTGCTATTCAAAGCAATGGAATGTGTTTGCATTATTTTCAAATTTTGCGAATTAGAATGATGTTGCTGAGCTAAATTCACAAGCTGATCAAAATTATCTGTAGATTCACTAATTAATTTTTCTTTGAGTTCTATTGATAAAGCAGCTAGAAACTGCAAAGATTTTATGTGGTTCAATGCTTTGCTATTTTGAACATGGTTGTATGTAGCATGAGCCAAAGTTTCAATGCGATGAGCAAGACTTTTCATTGACTCACCAGGTAACAGCTGAATGGTCTGGAAAGCAATTAAATTAGATGAAGAGTTAGAATCCTTTGAAAAGAAATTTATCAGTTTTTCACAAGCCTCGTCTAGGGAAGTCACATTTTGACAAGCAGGCGATTCTGCAAAGAACTGCTGTGCAGCACCAACAAGTTTACTTTTCAGATATAATAGTGCAACTTTATCATTCCAATTATTAAGAGTTTTATATTCTTTAATCTGGCTAGTGAACCAGCGAACGGTATCAGGATCACCAGAAAATGATGCAATATTAAATGTGAATGTTTTAGTTTCCATTTGTTCAGGAGATTGTTGTCGTGTCTTAGGCATACTCAATTAAACAAAATAACATTCTATGAAATGACACATATGATAAATATGCAAATTTTTGCCCAATAAAGGTATATACTATAAATCATATATATAATACTGTAAGGATCTTAAGTTTTACTAACGTTTATTTTATTTTAAATCTTTACTATCACTTCTTATTTTCTACTTCCGGCCAGAATTATAAGCGTGAAGGTTTTTATGCAAAGTTTGTCTGGCGAACGCCAAGTACTTAAGTTGTGGCTTTTTGCCAAGCAAGAGAGAGAGGAAGAAGTGAGTTCGAAGCAGGCCGCTTACCTTAGAAGTTACGCAGTTGCTATTTGCCTTCCAGGCCAGAGGTTTTAATCCTCTTGATAAATTAAACGTATTGTAGTGTTCACAGTCTCTGTGCTACATACGCTTCCTGATATTATAAGGCCAATCTTCCACGTGTATTGTTCTAAAGTTAAATTAGAGTTTAGTTTTATTTTTATATTTTTTTACGTTAGACCCCGAGTGGAGGGTCAGTGTATTCCGAAGTACGGAAGTTATTGTATATAGAGAAAAATAAAGGGTTTTGTATACCCTTCGTCTGTATCCTGTCTACTTACCACAATTAGTGAACATAGCTTTAGTAAGCTCTCTGTTCCGAGTCAGGTCCTTGTATGTTCCCGAAGAAGGTTAGAAGGAACATTGAACCTGATAGTGGCGCCCAACGAAGAAGAATAACCATGGCCGAGTTTCAAGAAGAACCTGTGCTGCCTGCAGAAACAGCTCAGAATCCAGAAATGCCAGCTGCCGCCCTGGAAGGATTCGGTTACATCGTCCAGACCATGCGCGCTTCGATGAAACCAGAAGCAACGTTTAACGGAAACTCACCGGTAACCAGTTTTTTGGAAAAATTGGATGACCACTTCATGCTCTACCCCGTGCACGAGTTTCAAAAAGTTACCTTAGCTACCAGCGCTTTGAGGGGCCAAGCGCTTAACTGGTTCAAATGTATCGGCAGAAGTCTCTTGGGTCAAGCAGGAAGTCCCACCTATACTTACGAAAATTTCAAGACTGCCCTACTAAAAGCCTTCCCTGTTGTAAGGGATCGTGCGAAATTAGAAACGGAACTTTTTAGTATATATCAACAAAGAATCGAAAACCTCTCGAGCTTTATTTTAAGAAAAATTCACGTTTTCAAGCTTTTGTGTGGAAACCGTCCGGATCTAGAAATAATTCAGGTGATTTTGCCGAGGTTACTACCCCAAGTGCAAGACTTTATTGAATTAAGAAATCCGACTACACTGGAAAAGTTATTTGAGCTAGCAATCCAGTTTGAAAGTAGAAGAACCGCGGACGTCGAAAGAAGACGCCAATATCAACAGCGAAACCAATTTGGTACGCCAAGACTACAGCAAACTCAAGCACATGCCTACGGAGAAAAAGCGAATCAGTGGGCAAGGAAACCCGAGCATTCAAAAACAGCCGGCGAACGTCGACAGTTCAATAGCAACCCAGGAAAAAAGTCTCAAGGCCAGGGGAAAAAGAAGGAAAGCACGGAAAGTAAAAATAATTTAAACTAAAACGGATTTCTGCTGACGAGAGGGTGCGGAAATCCGAAGGCCACGAAAACCCCTCTTCCTATAAGTTAAATACAGTAATGGTGAAAAATTTGACTCTTCCGAAGATTGAAGTCTTGGTGAATAATATCCCGGCCACCGCACTCCTGGATACCGGCGCGCAGTGTTCCTATGTGGCAGAAGTCTTTTTTAGAAAGTATTTTCGCAAATACCGCATATATAATGCGGATAATACGACAGTATTAGCGGCGCAAGGAGAACAATGTAAGTGCGTAGGTAAAGTACCTTTGTATATCCGTATCAAGGACGAACAAGTAAAGGTGATGTTTTTTATAGTAAAGAATTTGCAAGCACATTTGATCTTAGGAATAGACTTTCTTTCAGACGCACAAGCTACACTGGATTTTAATGAAGCGTCCCTTAAGCTGACAATGAAACCAGTGCGTGTAGAAAAGGTTGAACCGCCAAGGTTAAATCTTGACCACCTGCCTAATGACGAGCAAGATAGAATCCGACAAGTGGTAAGTGAATTTGCTTCGTTATTTAGTGATATTCCAGGATTTACTCAGATTACTAACCATAGTATTGACACCGGAGATGCATTGCCAGTTCGTCAAAAACCATACCGGTATGATAAGAATAAGGAAAAAATTATAGAATGGCATATTACCGATATGCTACGTAAAAAGATCATAACGCCCATCTCAAGTAGTTATGCTAGCCCGGTGGTTTTATGTAAGAAAAATAATGATTATCCTTTGGAGCATCCAAAAAGGTGGAGATTCGCTATTGATTACCGTAAATTAAATTCCATAACGAAATATCCGGTATATCTGTTACCGATCATAGAAGAAATTTTAAGGAACATAAAATCAACCAAATTTATGACGACTTTAGACTTAACGACTGGTTATTATCAAATAGGGGTGAGGCCTGAGGACGTGCCTAAGACTGCTTTTATAACCAAGTCTGGCACTTATGCATTTTTGCGTATGCCGTTTGGCCTTTCAGGGGCCCCGGCAACATTTCAGCGATGCATGGACATTGTGATAAGACCTGTTTTTGGAAAGTCCACATTTATCTATTTAGACGATATCATTATTACTAGTGATAATCTAGATAAACATGTAAAGGATTTAAGACAGGTGTTTTCTTTATTAAATGAGGCCGGTCTAAAAGTTAATGTCGAAAAGTGCAAATTTGCAGCCCCTGAATTAAAATATTTAGGTTACAAAATATCTCAAAAAGGGATCGAGACAGATGAATCAAAAATAATCGCTGTACAAAAGTATCCGACTCCAAACACGGCAAAGAAGCTCTCTTCTTTTCTAGGACTTTGTTCATATTATAGGTCCTTTATAAAAGATTTTGCGGCTATCGCTGAGCCATTGTTAAAATCAAAAAGGAAAAAGGCAAGATTCTCGTGGACGGCCGTAGCCAATAGTGCTTTCGAAAAATTAAAACAAGCATTAACGCAAGCCCCTGTGTTAAAATTTCCTGAAAAGGATGAAAATTTAGAAATTTCAGCGGATGCTTCGGATTATGCAGTAGGAGCGGTACTTTCGCAAAATCAGCAGCCCGTGGCATTTTTTAGCCGAACTTTAAATCAAACACAAAGAAACTATTCCGCGACCGAGAGAGAGGCACTTGCAGTTCTGTTAGCAGTGCAAAAGTTCCGAGTCTATTTTGGAAAGGCGCCGATAACAGTATACTCTGATCATGCGGCGGTAACTAGATTGTACTCGGAAAAATTTATCCCCAAGGTTAATAAGATGGGCACTCAAGCTACAAGAATATAATCTGGTAATCAAGCATAACCCCGGAAAGGAAAATATCGTAGCAGATGCCCTATCACGAATCAAATTAGACGAACAGCGTAATACCGTAAAAGTTGCAATGCTTACAGCGTGTACAATAAATTCCCGAGAAACTGTAATAACAGAACTGGGTAAGGATCCTGAGTTTGGAAGTATTTATGAGTATTTGAAGGATCCTGAAAATTTTAGCCACCAAGATATTGTGGCGATAATAAATAGGGCGGCCCATTACGAACTATTAGATGGTCTATTATTCTACACAAAAACTACGAATTCCAACAACGAATTTCGACCTGTTATCCCAGCTAGTCTTAGATTAAATATCTTGCATGAGCTCCATAACAGTCCTTTAGCTTCTCATGCTGGTATTCGAAAAACTATCCAACGCGTACGCGAGGCAGTCTACTTTCCTGAACTGCAAAAGTTAACAAGGGCGTATGTCCAGTCCTGCTCAACATGTCAAGCAGTTAATTATATTAATTTCCTCCCGGCCGGGTTTCTAAATAGTATTAAATCCGAATTTCCAAATGAAATAATTGGCATCGATTTATTGGGCCCTTTCCCAAAAAGTCAGTTAAATAAAAGTCGCTATCTCCTTGTTATGGTTGATCATTTTAGTAAATGGACCGAAATTGTTCCCTTAAAACGAGCCTCCACGAAATTAGTTACCGATTCTATTTTAAATAAATATATTTTAAAATACGGGCGCCCCTAAAAGTTATATCGGATAATGGTCCTCAATTTGTAAGTAATATATTTGAAGACATGTGCCAAAAACTGGGCATACGTCATTTAAAAATGGTCCCGTATCAGCCGCAATCAAATATAGCGGAACGGGTCAATAGAAATATAGTGAAAATTATCCGTAGTTATGTTAAAAATTTTCATAAAAGCTGGGATAACTATGTCAATGAATTTGCTTTCGCCCTTAGGACCGCAAAACATGATACAACGGGCAAAACTCCTGCTGAGTTATTTCTAGACAGAAAGATTATAACGCCATTAGATAAATTATTTTATGTGCAACAAAGAGCCCCAGAATTTAAAATGGGTGATATAGAAAAACTAATTAAGGAAGCAAAGAAGAATACGGAAGTAGCACAAAGAAAACAGAAGCTCTATTATGATTTGAAACGACGGGGAGTAACTTATAAAGTAGGGGATGAAGTTTTAAAAATTAAGCATTCACTTTCTTCAGCACCAGAAGATGCCAAATTTTTTCCACGATTTGAAGGACCATATGTTATAGAAAAAATTACTCACGCTGTAGTAGTGTTAAATGCCAGAAATGGTGAAACCTGCTCCGCAAACATTGATCAAATCAAACCCTACTTCGATTGTAATAAAATGCAAATCGTTTCAGATCTTTTGCAGGATCCGGCACGGCAGACACCGCAGGTACAAGTTCCAGAGGTGGGAAAACGACAAGTACAAGGGCGAGCCAATGAGAGACAGAAACAAGTGAAAAGAAAATTGCCCCGCGGAAAAATTGAATGTAACAAGAAAAAGAAGCCGTTCCACCGTCCAGAAAACAGAGTTCACGAACACCCCCAGAATGAAGAAGGGAGAAGGATGACGTATGTGAAGAGGACCAGGAGAAATGACGGCAACTATAACCCGGCTTTAAAACGGAAGATCTACTCATCCGACAGAACTCTCCGCAGCAAAAGTCGCCGAACTGCGGAAGGGCCATCAGCGGCGGAGGAAAAAGTACAAGAAAAATTTGAACGGCCAACAACGAGGTCCAAGCAGGATCACGACAGAAGTTTCCCGGTTCCGCCAAGACCAGCTGCCATCAAACGGCAAAGACCACAAGCAGAGGAGAAAAGGAAAGTATTCAAGGGTGGCCGTACTGGTGAGAAAAGGAAGCTTCCAGAGGAAAGCACTGAAGGGCGAGCCCGTACAAGAAGGAGGATAAACCAAGCTACTGTCTGCAGTACCTTTAAAGACTGGGCCCAGAAAAGGATGTCCGAATATTACAAAGATAAGTAAAATTTTATGTTACTTTGCAAATTTAAGTTAATCTTTCATTCTTACTGCAAGTGGCATTTTTCAAGAAGTTTTACCTCATGCGAGGTCTACCTTTATCGCCAAAAGGGCGAGAAATGAGTTGTGAACGATTTTCTTATTATGTTTTTCAATTACTCGCGCGTAAAACTAAAGTTGATGTATAATAGCGTTGTGTAAAAGCTTAAATATTGTAAAAAAAGTTATTGTATAAATTTTATTTAAAACATTCTAGCAAGAGAGAAGTTTTAGTCTGAAAGACTTTTTGAAATGTATTATTTCAATGTAGAAAGAATTGGCACTTGCTTTGAAAAGAATAGAAGTTAACAATGTACTACTAATGTATGTTTTCAAATGTGTAAAATTAACGGCATGTTGATATGTTCTTATATACATGTGAACTGTTATTTTAAATGTTAAGAAATACCGTGATATGGTAAAAGTGAAAGTAATGTTAAAAATTTGTTATTCGTGTGACTGTAAAGATTAAATCATGGCGAATATGTGGTAAAGGTTGAATGATGTAGTTAGGCTCTCTGACGCTACACTTCAGAGTTAGCCACTTTTAGAATAGTACCTCAGGGTTTAGATTTGAAAGTAGGGTGTGTTAAGAGGTCTCGTTATGTTGAATTTTAACACGTTAGTGTTTTGATTGTAGGAGGAAGTGTGGCACACGTAGACAGAAACACATTCGTGTTTGGTGTTCTTTTACAACACATGTCAGAGAGCACGGGGAGAGATAATTAAAATAGTCATGAATGAAATAAGAATGTTAAGAGAAGTATATTCTATATGTTATTTGCAATGTCATTGTGTAACATTTCATTAAACTAGTTTTCCTTCCAGATCTCTGGAAGGAACCAGAATTGAATAAAGCTCCTGTTTAGATGCAGTACAGATGAAAAAAAGATTGTTGTATATCCTGGGAGCTGCTATTGTAACAAATTTCTTTCTTTAAATTTTCTAGTTTCTAGCGAAGTTGTGTTTGTAAAAGGTTGGCCTCGCGTTAGATTCTAGAGCTAAAAGTTTTCAACTAGGTCGTTTTAGACCTCAGTTTCAAACTAATTAACTCTGGCGGGAAGTATGTAAGTATCTTAAGTTTTACTAACGTTTATTTTATTTTAAATCTTTACTATCACTTCTTATTTTCTACTTCCGGCCAGAATTATAAGCGTGAAGGTTTTTATGCAAAGTTTGTCTGGCGAACGCCAAGTACTTAAGTTGTGGCTTTTTGCCAAGCAAGAGAGAGAGGAAGAAGTGAGTTCGAAGCAGGCCGCTTACCTTAGAAGTTACGCAGTTGCTATTTGCCTTCCAGGCCAGAGGTTTTAATCCTCTTGATAAATTAAACGTATTGTAGTGTTCACAGTCTCTGTGCTACATACGCTTCCTGTTATTATAAGGCCAATCTTCCACGTGTATTGTTCTAAAGTTAAATTAGAGTTTAGTTTTATTTTTATATTTTTTTACGTTAGACCCCGAGGGAAGGGTCAGTGTATTCCGAAGTACGGAAGTTATTGTATATAGAGAAAAATAAAGGGTTTTGTATACCCTTCGTCTGTATCTTGTCTACTTACCACAATTAGTGAACATAGCTTTAGTAAGCTCTCTGTTCCGAGTCAGGTCCTTGTATGTTCCCGAAGAAGGTTAGAAGGAACATTGAACCTGATAATACAAATAAAAAAATTAATATCAAACAAATTTACCACTGCAGCATAAGACTTAAGTTAGACTTTGAATCATTCATGTGATTAATACAATTTATATTCATCTTAAATACATTCAGTTAGACTTTGAATCATTCATGTGATTAATACAATTTATATTCATCTTAAATACATTCAGTTAGACGTTGAATCATTCATGTGATTAATACAATCTATATTCACTTTAAATACTTTCATAAATACAACTGCTTTAAATACAGTCTTAGAATAGATACAGCTCAATGCAACGTTAATGTAATTGCCACAGCACACGAAACGGTTGGGCGCGGCACCAAGTGTGGTAATGATTATTTCCGTTGGTTGTGGTGGCAAACGTATATGTCATATGTTATGATAAACAGGAATATAGTGGCAACTTACCACAGGACAAGATCCAGGTCTATAGCCAGCCGTGACGAGAGAGTGACAAACACGTGAAAACAGATTTAATTTTTGCTTTATTGGATACTAACAATACTGAAGAGATATTCCTTTTTTTTAATCCGGTATGTCACATGACGATATGAGGCCTCCTCACTCAGAAAAAAAAAAAAAAAAAAAAAAAGGATAGATCAATTCTTCCACACAGCTCCTCGAAGACTTGGTGTATTTCAGCTCACACACATGCAGGTACTCTTCATCGGGATGCCGGGCGAAAATGACAAGCCCGGGAAAAAAGGAGATTAGCTTAAATTTTGCAGCTACAACATCAGAGAGAAAGAAAATCACTTCCTTCATACACACTGGGAGACCAAAGAAAGCTTGCACGATAAACTCCCACAAGTTTGCATTTTTACTCCACTCTTACTGTCTTTCTCTATGCAGCATCTCCATCTCGCACCTTCACAATCTCCTCCTTCTCATCCCGCCTTGTAGACAAAAAATACCGCCTTTTATAAAGTTCCACAGTTAAGTTTTGCCGCCCAATGAAAAAAGATCCAGCGTCAGAAGGCAACCGATCTTCAGCTACCCAGGCAAACAGAAGTGAAGACGCTAGTTGTCTGACGCAATACTTTCCTCCGCTTACAACAGTTGTCTGATGCAATACTTTCCTCCGCTTACAACAGTTGTCTGATGCAATACTTTCCTCCGCTTACAACAGTTGTCTGATGAAATCTGTTCCTCACCTTACAACACAAGTTGGCGAAAAAAATGAAACTGTCACCAAAGGAATCTGATGCAAATATCTAAATATTGCCATAACGTAGTAAATAATTAATTCAATGTGACCTCGTCACAGCTTTCTTTAGCTGTTTTGAATTAAGTTCTATTGAACGTTTGAGTAGTTAAGAGATAACTACTGTGAGATATTGTAATACTGCACGATAATTTGAGGAAATTTAAGCATATTTGTTATGATAATAATACATTTTGTTCATTTTTTCATCGGACTTATGCATTCATTTCGTGACGAACCCGTACGCACGCAACAATTTTTGGTGTCAGAAGTGGGATTTGAATGCCAATTACTAGAGTAATGGAGGAACAATTGAGGCAGCTAATTACTGCTTTTGCTGTATTTAAAGAAGAAATGAAAGAAAAGATGGATGCTGATCAGGAAAAGATGAAAGATTCTGTTAAAGATGAGATGAAATCCATTAAAGAGGTGATGCCATCAAGTCAGGAAAAGATTGAAGCAGGACAAAAAAAGATTGAAACAGGTCAAGAAGAGATGAAAAGAGAAATTACCTGCATAATAGGAAATAAATTTGAAGCTATGGAAGGCAGAATAGACGCGGTTGAAAGCAAAGTTGGGAAAATTGAAGAAAACGTTTCTTCTGTCGAAGAACAAATAGAAGAGAGAGTTTCGGCTGCAGAACAACAAATAGATTACAGAGTTTCTTCTGTAAAATATCAAATAGAGGATAGAGTTTCTGCTGTGGAGCAACGAATAGAAGGAAGAGATTCTGCCGTCCAACAACAAATTGATGACAGGGTTTCTGCTGCCGTCGCCAAAGAAGTTGACAGCCTAAAGAAATGCATAGCGATAGCAGGAAACAATTCTGAAGGTTTTAAATTTCTATCTATGCCTGCTCGTCCCTCTCTGAAGCTATTGACATATGATGGGAAGACCTCCTGGCAAGTATATAAGACACATATAGTGGCGGAGCAAATGGATGAGATTCCCAGGCTGAGGCCTGTCATCTCGCCGCTTCTTTAAGAGCAGACGCAGAGGATATCCTTCAGACTCTTCTCGAAAACAAAAGGCTAGATTTCGAAGCTCTGTCCGGCGCGTTGGAGCTGCGCTTTGGGGAAAAGTGTTTAAAAGACTACAGTAGGCTTCAATTAAAATCCCGCCAACAGAAAACCACGGAAACACTCCAGGAACTCGCCACAGATGTTGAAAGGCTGTTCCATCTCGCCCTTTCGGAGTGCCCGGCAGAAACAAGGGAAATCCTGTCCCTGCAATATTTCATCGAGGGCATCCGGGATCCTGAAATACAGAAAGCTCTACGAATCTCGGATGTTAAAGATTTGAAAAGCGCTTTAGCGTACGCCGTGAAATTCGAGGCAGCCCTGCAAGTCACTCGTCGAGATCGCTACCCAGTCAGAGCTGTGCGAGTCCACGAGCCAGTGGATCAATTGATGGCTCGTTTAGATGATTTAGCCAGAGAAGTCAACGCTTTGATACGGAATAGTAAGGAGAACAAAGTGGATCTAAGGTGCTGGAAATGGGGTATTGAAGGGCACATACGACGGCGCTGCAGGACACCCCAGGGCACGGATAATAAAGCGGATGATTTGATAAGACCAGTGAATGCCTTGAGACGGAATACTGGTGAGAATAAACCAACCCTAAAGTGCTGGAACTCCGGTGTTGAAGGCCACATGCGAAGGAACTGCAGAACACCCCAGAGCCCGGAAAATAAGAAAGGTAGCTTAAACAGACAATTAAATGTCATGGGACGGAAAAGGATTGACAAGAAACTAAAGTGCTGGAACTGTGGAACTGAAGGCCACGTACGATGGAACTGCAGAACACCCCAGGGCACAGAAATTGAGATCATTTCCCAGCAACGACGGAGGAAACAAATGAATGACCATATCGAGGAACGGAGGTTGCCAGAGAATGAAAAACCTTGTTTTAAAGCGCTCAAGATTTCTACAATGAATGGCAAAAGCAACGGACTGTCCATCAAGGGGCATATCGATGGAGTTCCTTGCAATATGATCATTGACACAGGAGCTAATGTTACCATCATTAGGAAAGATTTAGCTGAACAGTTTAAAGATAAACTTATTTGGACGCCATCCTGTGTTACCCTTCAGACTGCGTCTGGTGACAAGATCAACATAGCTTGGAAGTTAAACGAGAACATCACGTTTGGAAGTGCCGGCTACCATCACACGGCTTATGTGGCGGATATTACAGATCCATGCATACTCGGATCGAACTTTTTAAGGAAATACAATTTCTCCTTAGACTTCAAAAACAACAAACTGCTTTCAGCATCTGAAGACATGACTATCCATCCTCAAAAGGGATCCTCGCCTGGAAATGTCGACGCCATGTCCGAAAGACCCAGCTCGGGAAGCTGCCGAAATCATACTAGGGGCGAAAAGAAACGCAAGACTACCAGCTATTCTCCATCCCAGATGCTCTTCGGTCGAGACCTTCGTCTGCCTTGTGACCGCCTATTTGATCGCCATACGCATGCGCCTTCATCGCCTGAGGAACACATCCAAGATGTCAAGGCCCGTTTTGAAGTGATGCACCATTCCGCACGAAAGCGAGTGAACTTGGCGCCGGAGAAAGTGAAGTCCAGATACAACACGAGAGTTACTGGACATAGATCCAGCAAAGGAGACAAGGTGTGGTTGTGGAACCTGATTCGACGAAAAGGAGTCAGGCCTAAATTACAGTCACCTTGGGATGGTCCGTACATGGTCCTAGACAGGCTGAATGACTTCGTAGTTCGGATCCGTAAGTCTTCGAACTCTAAACCTAAAGTCGTTCATTACCACAGGTTAGCTTCTTACTATGGCCATAGTACGTAGGATAAATAATGGTAAATAATGTAAGACCATGGTCGTTTTGTTTCTAAATGTGTAGTATTTGATTTGTATTTTGTATTTGATTTGTATTTAGTATTTGATTTGAATTTAGTATTTGATTTGTATTTAGTATTTGATTGCATTTATTGTTCCTGTTTTTTTTTGTTTTGTTTTGTTATTGTAATGTAATGCTTATTATTGCATTTATGCCACAGTTGTAAGTTTGACTTCCTGTCCAGGGATTGTACTGCCCGGGACGTGCAGTCCTTGGGAAGGAGGCAGTGTTACGGATTTGGTATTTAAATAGATAATGTTAGTTGAATTTTAAAATGGTTTTATTTCCCGCGCAGTGCAGCGCGTGACGAATATTAAAAGAAAGCTAAGCGGGAAAATTGAAAATACAAGAGCGCGTGCATTTAACATTTAATAAATATCTCTTTTTGATTTCAAGAAAGTTCTCGCGCGCGATTTAAAAATCTTATGAAAAGGAGGCAAACCTCTCAATTCAGTTAGTCAGTGATTTTAGTTAGCTTGTTAGTGTTTTAAGAGTTTGTTTAGAAAATGCCTTTTGTTGATTGTAGCGAATTCGCGGATTAGCTTTCTTTAGCTGTTTTGAATTAAGTTCTGCTGAACGTTTGAGTAGTTAAAAGATAACTACTGTGAGATATTGTAATACTGCACTATAATTTGAGGAAATTTAAGCATATTTGTTGTAATAATAATAAATTTTGTTCATTTTTTCATCGGACTTGTGCATTCATTTCGTGACGAACCCGTACGCACGCAACAATATACCTTTCTTTCATTTGCAAATTTTCAAGCTGCACGTCTAAATGCTTTCATTGATGTGAAATTTTATTTAATGTCCATTTTTGCATATTGGAATGTGATGTAAAATATGCGCATTTCTTGAAAGAAAGCTATAGCAAGTATCTTCCTTACTTCTCAGTAAATTAAGAATTTTAAGATTAAAACGTAAATAAAATTCATTAACGTGTAGAATACTGAGAGCTCGTCTTGTGATGACAGAATTCTGAGTGATTATAAATTATTAGCATTTGCATGGTAAGAAATATGATAACATTGTTTCGTCGAAGGTCTTCTCATTACAAGCAAACTGTAAATCATCATTGTTGGGACTGCCAGATGTTTCAGAATAGGCGATTGGCGATTTATCAAAAATTTTGACACCTTTAAAAAACAGGGTCCATAATAATAAGAAAGAAACAATATCACATCCTTACGAAGGTTGATTTAATTTACACTCCTGTCCATAAATTAAGGATAATTCGGAGTCACGCGGAAATCGAACTCTAAAATAAATATATCACCTGTAAAATCACTACACACATCTTCAAGAATCATATGCAAATTTCAAGAAGTAACCAGATGACACCGATGGTACGTCACAATGACGAGAGTGTAAGAGAGTGATATATAAGGAATACAGGCAAAGAAGTAAAATTGTTCTCAGGCGCTTTATAAGCATTTCAGTGCAATAACCGAATAGTTATGACACAAAGGGCGCATTTGGATTATTTTTTACGTGATAGAATTATCGGCCGTCTGGAATGTGGGCGTACCCAACTGGAAGTATCAGACGAACTTGGAATTGCCCAGAGTGTCATCTCCAGGCTTTGGCAACGATTCCAAGATGATGGTACCGTGAGTAGACTTACAGCACAGGTCGCCCCACTGTTACAACGCCGAATGAGGACCGGTATTTGGCAGTTACTGCCAAAAGAAACAGGCGGAGCACAGCCTCAGACCCGTCTCGTGAGCTCTCTTCAGCCATTGGTATGACAATTTCAAGGCAGACCGTGTACAGACGCTTATGGCAGATTGGTTTATATGCTCGTAGACCTGTCAGATGCGTTCCACTTACTGCAACTCACTGTCGCCTGCGGTTAGCCTGGAGTAGAGAGTATGCATTGTGGACACCGCAACAGTGGGCTTGTGTGATGTTTTCCGATGAGTCCAGGTTTAGCCTGCAGTCTGATTCTCGCCGGACTTTCATATGGAGAGCTCCAGGTACCCGTTACCACCAAGAAAATATCACTGAACGACACCGTTACGGTGGTGCAGGAGTGCTCGTTTGCGCGTTTGGGGTGCAATTATTCTGGGTTCCAGAACTGACCTGCATGTTCAAATTGGAACCATGACAAGCCAAATCTATCGGGACGTCATTCTGGAACAACATGTACGTTTGTTTCGGGGCGCCATGGGCGCACAATTTGTGTTTATGGATGACAACGCCCGTCCTCACCGTGCAAACAGCGTAAGCGAATGCCTTCAATCGGAGGATATCACCCGTATGGACTGACCAGCATTCTCACCGGACTTGAATCCAGTAGAGCACGTGTGGGACATGCTTGGCCGATGAGTTGCAGCCCGTCAACCTCCTCCTACATGTCTACCGGAACTTCGGAGAGCATTGCTTTCTGAGTGGTGTAATATCTCCCAAGATGAGATCGATAATTTGATACTCAGCATGCCTAGGCGTTGTACGGACTATATTGCATCGTCTGGGAGACATACAATGTATTAACAATCATACCAACCATGTAATGTTGTTTTTTTGTAAATAAGTGTTTTTTGTAATTTGCTCCAGGGAGAAAAATCGCTAATTTTTTTAATAATATCAAACATATAGCATCTTTTTTTGCTCTTTACCTTTTATTTAATAAATAAGCTTTACAAATAAGTCAAATTTGTTTTTCTTCTAACTCTTTCATTGCCTGATTTTGCATTATCCTTAATTTATGGACATGAGTGTATTTGATTATAGCACGTAAGGGCTATCAACCTAAAACGATGGATGTCTTCGTGAAGGACTTTCTGGGGGAAACTGGCTCGTATCTACACTAGAAATGCCTGGAATCCATTTTTGAAGTCATTTTTAAGCTTGAAATTGATATTAGCTTTCTATGAAAATACTTTAGCAGCTCAGCTCCACAAGTGCTCATTCATATTAAAATTTGAGTGTATTTCACAGGATAAAAATTTGTTATTTAAGTTTAGTGTGGGTGCAATATATTTTTCAAAACTATTCAGAACAAACTTATATACGCATTAAAAATTCTGAACATGCAAAAACTATACAAAAAAATCTTCCAGTAGAGCTTTAGTTTAAATATACTGCATGATAGTTTTTCTATCCAAAGATTATGTAAATAATTTATATTTTAAACAGATTCCTTTCAGATATAGTATAAAATAATACAAGTTTTCACATTTATTACGAAATGTTCGTAATTTTAAATACAGTAATTATTCATTTGAATAATATATAGAGAAACAAATAATAATTTTTTTTTCAAATGCAATGATGAAATTAAAGCACAAAACATTAATTATTAGATGAAATGTTTTGCAAATATTAACAGAATTAATTTAAAACTGAAATCTCATATATTTCTCAGTGATTTAAAATAAACACACGAATATATTGGAAAGCTATACATGCTAAAATGTTAATATTTGGTATGTATTTAGTTAGCACCTGTAGTATTTTCAGAAACATTTTCTCTACATTCTGAAACTCATATTGTACAAGAATGTTTCAATTTATGCACAGAAATTTACTGAGCGTAAGGGGCGTATCTTTGATGTGACGAAACAGCTTCAGTATAGCCCACCTTCAAAGTTTGGCGAATTTGTTTTGGCGCCAAAGCACATGAAATATGTTGTTTTGAAAATTGGTTGCCATCCAGATTTTTGACGAAACTTCATGTTTCAAAAAATGGCGGCCATCTTGATTTCACGGGAAGAACGTGGATAATAGAAATAAATTTATGATTATTATACACGATTTTAACAGAAAGAAATGAGTAAGGTTAAAAGGATGTAATTTTAAGGTACAACTCTGATATACGCCCTAATTTCACCAAATGTGGCGATATGTGTTCTGCGCTGGTTTTTGGCGCGATTGCGTGCTGTATGGCAACCTTGTTGACGTTGAAAAATCTTTCGCTGGAGTTCGTTGGTTCGCGTCATGCTCTGTGTCTGAGAAGCTAGGGGGGAAAGATAAAATGGAAGTTGTTGAATTGAAGTTCGGGAAAAGGAAATATCGTTGTGGCCATCATGTTGAGGGGCAGTGGGTATTTGGAGGTGGGGAAAGAGGATCTGGGAGATTATTTTTAAGTCGCTGTGCATGATAGCAGTAGGGATTTGTGATTATTTGTTATTTTATTTATATTTGTGAACCATAGTATGAATTTTCTGGATAGTGTGTCTGGCTGTCATATAAATACGATAGTGATTACGTGGCGGCATGTTAAAGGCGGTATGAAATTGGTATTTCTGCTGTTCGAAAAATCATTAATTCATGGTAAGTGCATTTTATTTTATTCTTGTTCTTATTTTGTAGAATGTTATGTACAGTGTTTTTAGTATGAATTTCTGTCGTAATTTTTTTTTTTTTTTTTTTTTTTTATTGTTTGAAATTTATTTTAGTTATTTTGTTGATTAATGCGTACCGTCTAAATTGTGCAATTCGTAGATTTTTTTTAAGTTGAAACAGGACGCTGTGTACATAGTATTCTTTGAAATTTATTGTTGTTATGTTAATTTATTAAAGCGAGGTGTAGTTATTAGGGCTGATCTTTACAATATGGTAACTGGTAGTTTGGCGACATTTTGGAGGCGATAAAGGTTACTACCTGGGACTTTGGTAATAATGTGAGCAGTACTCAGTTCCGATTACGCATTATTTTGTATGAGGGAAATGAGAGATCATGTGATATGTCATGTGATATTAATGGACGAATTACGGTTCTTTAATCGTAAAAGGGGGGAAATCGGGAAAAAATCTGGAAATTTCCTATTTGCCTTTATTCTGTGTTGTGTGAAATAGTGTTCGTTAATTTTTGGATCCCATGGCACTAACTAAAGTGAATTCGAAATTGGTATTTAGTGGGATTGAAAGGGGTAATAAGTGTTTCTTTAAGGTTGTGCGAGATAGAAGTAAAGATGTTTTATTAAGTTATTTATTTTACCTGGTACCTTGGTGTGAACTATAAGTATGATTTTAAAGATCCTGAAACAGAAATAAGAAAAGTTTATCGGACACGTAATCAAGATTCTGAAGAAGAATAGGTAAGTTAGTATTTTTAATTATTTGAGGATATTATTTTTATGCATTATTCTAAATGTAAGGTGGAAGTAAAGTAATTTGCGTAAACGTGCATGGAAATAATTTAAATATTTGACACTAAGTATTTGTAATGAAGTAAAGGTATGAATTAGTTAGTGACGTTTGTAATATAATAGATAATGTAGAGGTAAAAGTTTTTGGATATTTTATTTATTTTATACGAGGAAACGTTCATATTTGAAAAGGGTATGTACTTTTTCGCGATCAGGTAATTTCATATATGTTCTTTTTACCGGGTTTAAAGATTCAGAAAATTGTTATGCATTTTCGTGAAATTTTTCTAATTTATGAGAAAAAAGCAGTGTACATGGATATAGTGAAGAGTGTGCGCAATGCCATTTTTGTGCAATTCTGGGATGTTTTTTTAAGTAAAAATAAGTCGACGTGTACATGGTTTAGTGATGTTTTAATTAAATGATAGTTATTTTGTGAATTTTATGTTTGTAGGAATTTGGCATACGTTTAAGTTGAAGTAAACGTGCATGGAAATAATTTAAATATTTGACACTAAGTATTTGTAATGCTTGCGGTATGAATTCGTTGGTGACGTGTATAATATAATAGATGATTTAGAGGTAAAAGTTTTTGGATATTTTATTTATTTTATATGTGGAAATGTTCATATTTGGAAAGGGTATAAACTTTTTCGCGATCAGGTAATTTCATATATGTTCTTTTTACCGGGTTTAAAGATTCAGAAAATTGTCATGTATTTTCGTGAAATTTTTCTAATTTATGAGTGTACATGGATATAGTGAAGAGTGTGCGCAATGCCATTTTTGTGTAATTCTGGGATGTTTTTTTAAGTAAAAATAAGTAGGCGTGTACATGCTTTATGTGTATGTGTTATTTTGAAAAACGCGTAAGGAGTATGGTATTGTGCACTTTTTCCCAATTTTGCAGTGAATATTTGTCATGATTAAGCAGTTTTGTTAGATAAAATTTCTAGCATAAGTGTAATTTGGCTAGTAGATTGTTGGAAGAAGTGTTCAGTAGATAAAAAGAAAAGAAACATGTCTTTACTTCGTGAAGACAAAATGGCGGCGGGGAAAAAAAAATAGAGGGTTGCTGTAGGAGAGTTGGTCGCCAAATTTTCGCCAAAAAAAGGCAAGTTACCATAATGTAAAGATCAACCGTTATTAGATTCGTTTGTTGCCTAAATTGTGCAATTCGTAGATGTTTTTTAAAGTTTAAACAGGATGTTGTGTACATGGTATTCTTCGTAGTTCGTAGATTCGTTCGTTGCCTAGATTGTGCCATTCGTAGACTTTTTTTTTTAAGTTAAAACATATCGTTGTGTACATGGACACTTGTCAAATAATTTTGGTTAGAAACTTTACGATTTTGCTACTTAAATTTTTTGTTTTTGTTCCGGATTTTTAGCTTAAATTGTGTGTTCAAAACGTGGTTTTTGCATTCGCGAAAACTGCGTTTTTGGAGACATTTTAGCTTAAATTTCGAAATGTAGACAGAAAATTTAGATAGCAATATGGCAGCGGGGAGTTTCTCGCCCAAAATGTTTGGCGAGAAATTTGGCGACTTGAGGGCGCATATCAGAGTAGTTCCAATTTTAAAAACAATACCGGAAACCTTCAGCTATTTCACCTTTAATAAATAATTTGGTAAAAAGCGTAGAATAGGCTGCATCAACAAAGTTGAGAAGGCGGAGCTGTGTGACGTCCATAAACGGTCGGGAATAAGCATGGACCTTAGAAGAAATAGACTAACCCAAACGGGTTTTCTCCCTCGTCTAAGGCGTTGCCGGCTGTCACATTGATCACATCCGGAGGAGTAGGGACGACTTGCAGAAATTTAACATTGGTTGCCTATTGCAGCATGTATAATTGTCAAGAAAAAGTTGGATATCGTTCACAAATTAGAATTTCTACATAGTTTTATTTTTGAAATTGAGATTGATTTTTAAAAATTTAGCATATTTATCAAGCATAATTAATGTTCCAAATAATTATAAAGCTATTGCATGCTTTCAGGACTGGATATTTTTTTAGCTTTTCCTATGCTGTAAGGAAATTTGCAACTATACTTCTTTAGAAAATAATATTTTAAATCTGAACTAATAGAAAATTTCAAACAAGCAATTTTCTCTTGCAATTTTTATGCTTTTTATTGGTGTAAATAAGTAAAAAATACTGAAATATTTAAAAAGGAATTTTTGAAAGTTGTGTTTAAAATTCTAAATTGAGCCGCTTTTTTAAAATTCTAGATGAGTATTATAGCACAATTTCTATAAAGGAATTTTATTTCAATCTTTCATAATACATCATAGTGATAAACACTTTTGACTCCTTAAAAATGTTTATATATTTCATTTTAATATTAAAATTGTATTTAACCGTAATAATTAATTTTGCTTGTATTTTATAGTGATTATTTTTTAAAATTTATTTTTAGTTCTGCATATGATTTTTTTTTATTTCCTGTTAATTTAATTTATTGGCCTAAAGGGGCGGTATCCCGGAAAGGCTGTTAGTTTCGAAGCAGCATTTTGCGCTGTTTTACTATAAATGTCCGTGTCTCCTTGCAAATTGTTGTAACCAAATATTATCGCCCTGTATTATACGCAAAGAAATTAAATAATGAAGCATCTACATGAATACAATGTATGTTTCTCGCACTGTGACAAAAACGACAGTATCTAGAGCCATGAAATCAGTTTTATCTCCAGTGAGGAAATTCTAAAGGTATGCTGTTTTCAAATGTATGTGGTTTACGGGGGAAGAACATGATATTCAATAAATATAGGTAACACACAAAACTTTTAAAAAAGGTTCCTTTTGGGCGTAATATAAAATCTGAGTGCTTCTAGATTTTATTTTATCTTTTTTTTTTTCTTACATTACGCTCAGAAAATTTTATTCTCCGAATTTTATGAATTAGTAGAATAACTAATCCACTTTAATGATCATATAATCAAATAAATATGATTGTAATGTTATTATAGTTTGGAAAATCACTGCCTGAAAATGTTCATTAAATTAAAAAAAATTATCAGATCTTGTTTAATTTTACCTTATTTATTTTAAACCATCGCTTACTATTAATCTTATTTAATTTTACTTTATTTTTACGCAAAATTAAGTTCATAAATTTTGTGCTTAGAGTTTTTACCGTTTTCCAATGTAAAGATGTTTGTACAAGAATTACGCATGAAAAAAATGAGCGAAATGCAGTAAAAAGTGCTTTCATGAGATATATTAAATCCTATTTGGGAAAAACTGTGGCTATTATAATCTCATCACTATACAACGTATCACATTTAATAATTGAAAAGAGTTATGTGATACAAACGCCATAGGTTTCAATGTTAAAGTAAACCAGATCGTCCCTACTCTTTCTTGTCGACATGTCGGTGACGCGCGCCCCGCCCACTGGGTTAGTCTATCTCTTATAAGGTCCATGGGAATAAGCTTGTGACGTCACAATGTACTCTCCATGCTACGCGGAATTTCTATTTTCTCTTAAAGAAAACAATAATAAATTGTTTATTATTGTAAATTAACATCAAACTCTTTACTTTAAATTTACATTTCTGACATTTAAGCTTAGGCGTAACTGAAAATAAGTATAATAAATTGTTTATATTTAAAATTACTATGATACAGTAAGCGAATTCTACCAATTATTAAAACGATAAAGAACGTCGCAGTCTCTCATACTTGTATTTCATACAGCTTCAGTATTTTCAAAGATTTTTAAGCTTCAGCATTTATACAAATAAATTTTTTTTTTTTTTAATTTTAAATTAATACTCTGGAATATTTCAATTTTATCATATTTACAAATTAACGTTTTGCTACATAACGACATAATCCCTTACATACCAGTAACTAGACAATTTTCCTTATTTTCTAAAAACTTTAAACTTCACATTAATGAAAAACAGGTTCTTAAATTCCTAAATCACATCATATTCTCTGTAGGCAGGCATACTCGAATTCTACACATTAATAAATAAAGAAATCTAATTTCTCACAATGAAAGAAAATATTATAAGAAAATAAATACTACAAATTTGGAACACTAAGCAATGCGTCACATACACTAACACATATTATCAAAGAACTCATATTATCAAGTGCAATTACGGTAGCAAACACTACGTATTATAATAATGAGGTAAAAGTTAGTTATAGTGTCAAAGTTTACAGTTTTGCTACTGTTGAGTAGATCGTCGGGCTATCGATATATATCGTAAGTCGGAAAGCATTATAAACATATCAAAATCAAAAAATTAAAAATACAATTTAAATGACAAATGATGTCTTAAATATAATTCACAATTAAAACAGCAATACAAATTTAAAACACACAAACGACATGTTAAACAATGCATATAAAATACGTTACATTACAGCTCGGCATCACACATTATCTCGTTTTCCTTTGTACACAACGATCCGTATTCGCCCGAAAAACATCAAAGAATTACACAAATTCGGTGTCCATGTACACATCCATCTATTTTCACCTTAAAAATATCAGAGAATTGCACAACCTCGGCATTGCACAATACATTCACTTTGCCCATGTACACATCGATCTATTTTCACTTAAAAAAATTCCGAGAATTGCACAAACTAGGCACCGCGCACAACCTCGGCATTGCGCACTACATTGGCTTTGCCCATGTATACATCGATCTATTTTCACTTAAAAAACATCCGAGAATTCACAAACGAGGCGCCGCCCACAACCTCGTCATTCCGCAATACATTGGCTTTGCCCATGTACACATCGATCTATTTTCACTTAAAAAAACATCCGAGAATTGGACAAACTAGGCACCGCGCACAACCTCGGCATTGCGCACTACATTGGCTTTGCCCATGTACACATCAATCTATTTTTACTTAAAAAACATCCGAGAATTTCACAAACTAGGCACCGCGCACTACATTGGCTCTGCCCATGTACGCATCAATCTATTTTCACTTGAAAAAACATCCTAGAATTGGACAAACTAGGCACCGCGCACAACCTCGACATTGCGCACTACATTGGCTTCGGCCATGTAGTCAGATTAAGACTTCAAGCAGAGACAAAGCCTCAATACCGGACAGATCCGGCCGAAAACGGAGCTGCGTCACCTTAAGCAGAAATTCGATGACAAGAAAGAAGATATCAGTCTATATTTGCTATTGTTTGAAAGGCAAGCAGAATGGGATCAAATTGATAAAGAAGAATTTGTATCTCATTTACTAGGACTACTTTCTTACGAAGTAACCCACTTAATAGCTAGAGAACCTTCCGAGAAAGCTAAAGACTATGAACACGTGAAGAATTTATTGCTAAGACGGCTTAAACTAAGCCCGGAAATGTTTAGGCAGAAATTTATGAAACATCAAAAGAGTACCGAATCCACATGGGTGGATTTCAAGTATAAAATAGAAAATTATTGCAAAGAATGGGTGACTGGTCTAGGAGTTAAGACTTTTAATCAGTTGCTAGATTTGATGGTGATTGACCAACTTAAGCGTCGAGTTTCTCCTGAAATTCGAGATCATTTTCTTGATGAGTGGGTAGAGATGATTTCATCTAAAAAATTAGCTGAAAAACGTGATGCCTATGAAAACGTTTGCGGAAACTTTAAAAAAAGGCTTGTAGTAGATCGGCAGAAAGAAAGATACAATGCACTAACTCAAGGTAAATTGAGTTCAGATAACAAAAATAAAACTGAAAAAAATTGTCATCAGGATTTAATTAGCAAAGCTGGTTTCATAGACCTAGAAATCCACGTCCAGATGATAAATATGAAAAACGAAAGACGCCACAATGCTATCAGTGTGGGTCCTATCAACATTTAAGACCTCAATGTCCAAAACGTAAGAATAGTACTGAATCTTCTGCTAATCTTAAGAAAATTAGTGCAAAACCAGAGGATAAATTTCTATTACCGTATACTAATATGGGTTACGTAAATGGTCATAAAATTCCTATATAAGGGATTCAGGTGCTAGTATTGATATAGTTTGTCGCAAATAGATCACGCCAGGAATGCTGACAGGTGAAAATGTGTGGGTGCTACAGCCATTAGATTTGAATCTAACCTGTTTATCATTGGCTGAGATCGAACTAAATTGCGATCTTGGGCGAGTAATAACTAAGGCTGCCATTATTAGAAATGAACTCGACAAAGGAAGGTATTTATTAGGCAATCGAACTTTTGCACTGTTGAATAAACAAGGAAAGGAATCTGATAGTTGTCCTCACCAGGTTAATGCTGTCTCTACTGGAGCTTAAAGGAAAAGAGAAATAGCTGAAGAGAAGATCTTGGAACCGATGAAGGACGAAAATAAAGCATTCAGAGATATTTTTGAAGAAGATAATTTACCGGAACTAAATACGGAAGATGAAGCTCTCATGAAACTGGTAAACACTGACTCAGAAGAAGTTACAAAACTTTAGCTTACTGATAAGGAACTGTCTAAAATCATCCAAGAAGTTAAAGAAGGTATATGCAAAATGAGAACTATAGTCTGACAAGAAAAGAGCTTTTAGTTAAAAAAACGACGGATAAAATGGGCTTTGAAAGACAGCTTGTAGTTATACCTGAAAAATTCAAGCCGTTAATTATAAGGATGTGCCACGAAGGAACTTCTGGTCATTTGGGTGCCAAAAAGACCAAATACAGACTTGCTAGATATATTTACTGGACGAGGTGTTGCAAAGAAATTGAAGATTTTATAAGAACCTGTGATGCTTGTCAGAGCGCTGGAAAAGGAAATGACAAAAAGAAGGCTCCAATGACATTAGTAGCAGTAATTTCCGAAATATTCACTAAAATAAATGTCGATGCTGTTGGTCCACTACCTATTTCAAAGACTGGAAAAAAATATATTATTACAGCTCTGTGTATGTCGTCCAAATATCCAGATGCTGTTGCGGTGACAGACATTTCTTCGCCATCTGGGATTGATGCTTTCTTACAGGTTTTCAGTCGTATGGGTTTCTCACAAGTGATCCAAACAGATCAGGGGACCTCTTTCGTCAGTGCTTTGACAGAGGAATTTTTGGAGCGTTTCGGCATTAAACATGTAAGAAGCTCTGTGTATCATCCGCAGAGTAATCCCGTTGAGCGATTCCATAGAACGCTAAAAAGTATGTTAAGAGTCGTATGTATAGAAGCGACTTCTGATTGGGAGAATTATCTACCATCAGTTCTTTTTGCTCTCAGAACAGTCACACACGAAACTGGTGTAAAGCAGTTCTGCTGGTGTAAAGCACTGGTTTTACACCAGCAGAATTAGTTCATGGCAAAAACCTACGAACGCCAGTCACTTTACTTTATGAGCAGTGGCTAGAACTGATTGAAGAAAGTAATAAAGTTGTCAGTTACGTTTTCGAACTTATTAATCGAATGAAGAAATGCCAAGAACTTGCCGTTGAAGACATGAAAGAAGCTCAACAACGGAGGAAAACATGGTACGATCGAAACGCAGTGAAAAGAGAATTTGCTAGAGGAGATTTAGTTCTTGTTTTATCAACGAATCGTCAAAATAAACTAGAAGTACAGTGGAAAGGATCTGGAAAAATACAGCAGAAAATTTCAGAAACCAATTATATTGTAACTTTCGAGGAACAAAATAAGCCAAATCAAGTATATCACATTAACATGCTAAAACCATATTACAAAACACCAGAAATAATTAATATGATAATTGAAGTGGAAGCAGACTTAGAAATGGACATTCCTCATTTACCTTCAATCCAAGTATATTAAATTTCTCGGACACCATAGAGGAGAATGAACTCGAGAAAAGGTTGAAACCCGAGCAAATAGAAGATTTACGAAAGGTTTTATGGAAATATGCTGGTTGTTTTTTAAATAATCCTGGACTAACAAACTTAGTTTGTCACAATATTGAGCAATTAAATAACGAACCAATACAAATAAAGCCATACAGACTGTCACCCCGACAGATTGAAATTCTCAAAAGGGAAATCCAGAAAATGCTCGATCTTAAAATTATAGAGCCGGGAGAATCGGACTATACATCTCCCATGATTTTGATAGAATCTTCATCAAAGGATCCTCGGCCTTGTATTGATTATCGTAAACTCAATGCTGTTACTAAAACTGAATACTATCCTTTGCCTAATATTGAAGAACGTATCGAAACTGTAGCAAAATCAAAATATATTACCCTATTAGATTTATCTAGAGGCTACTGGCAAATTCCGTTAACAGAAAGAGCCCAAAGGTATGTAACATTTGTAACTAGTTTTGAAAGTTTCAGGCCTCTACGATTATCCTTTGGATTAAAAAATGCCAGATATTTTTTTAGCAAAGTTATGACTAAAGTCCTGGCTGGATGCGAAGGATTCGTACCATACCTGGATGACATTGTCAGTAACTCAGAAAACTGGGAAGAGCACCTTAAAAACTTAACTTCTGTTCTAGAGAGAATACAGAAAGCAAACTTACGACTAAAACCATCAAAATGTAAATTTGCACAAGATCAAGTAAGATACCTAGGCCATGTTGTGGGACAAGGACAACGAACCCCGGATGAAGTAAAGATCCTGGCTGTAAAGGAGTATCCTACACCTAAAACCAGAACAGAAGTACTTGCTTTCTTAGGACTAGTAGGGTATTATCGCCAGTACATACCGAGATTTTCAGAAATTGCTTCACCCCTCACGGACGCTTTGAAGGGGGTAACAAAAAAAGGAAATATACGATGGTCTGAAATATGTGACAAAGCTTTTAAAAATTTAAAAGAGTTGCTATGCAAGAAACCAATTCTGTATGCTCCCGATTTTGATAAAAGGTTTATTTTACAAACCGATGCCTCAGACAATGGCATGGGCATAGTACTATGCCAATCAGATGATGAACAACATGAACATCCTATCTTTCATATAAGCAAAAAGTTTACTAAATTTGAAAAGAATTATTGTACTACTGAAAAGGAGTGCGCTGCTATCATCTACGCTCTCAAGAAACTGCATTTTTATCTGGATGGTAAGCAAGAATTCTTGATTCAAACTGATAATAACCCTTTCGTCTGGCTACAATACAACGCCAAATGTAACTCTAGATTGATGCGCTGGCTACTCTCATTACAACTTTATAATTTTAAGGTCATTCATCGCAAAGCATCTTTGCACAAGAACGTAGATGTTCTGAGTAGAATTAAGTAATATAATAACTCTTAGTGTATATAACCACGTTTAGAATTTATTTTATTTAATGTATGCTCAACTGATGTATTTGAACGTTCTCCATTTTTTTTCCTATTTAAATATGGTGTAAAAGTATTTGTTTAAAACTTAAAATTTTTGGTCTGAAATTTGGAAACTTATGAGAGAAGTTACCTTTTCTCTTTAAGCAATTGAGCAAGCCGAGCTTATAAACTTTCTAATTTTACAGAACTTTTCCCTTCGGTAAATGTCTCTCCGTTGGGGTAGAGGTTGTAATGGCTTTAAATATTATTAAAATCTTGTACTTTAAAATAAATAATTTATTTAGATGAACATTAAGGCATTAAGGTATATGTGATTGGCAATGACTCTCGCACGAAGAAAGTTTTTTTTTTTTTTTTTTTTTTTAAATGTTAGAATTCTTTTTTTTTTTCTTGTTTTCTATGTCGCCAGTTTGAGTGCTAAATAAAGTTTGTTTTCTGTGTTCCATCATTGGAGTTGCTTCATATTGCCAAAGAAGTATCACGTCTTTAACTGATTCTTCAACCTCATCCATCTCTTCTTCAACAGAATTCTTGACAAGCTTTTACATCTCCTTTAACAGAATCTTTCATGTCTTCTTTAAATTGTACAGTTGCGCGCCTCCAACCTGCACGCCACCAAGTGGTGACAGCTGAAACTGGAAATTAGACAGAGTCCTACGAAGGGTTTAAGTCCCTTTTTATTCAACTTTAGAAATTACAAATGCGTGCTCTTGACGCTCACAAACTACGCCGACCCGGCGGTTAAAATAAAAAATAAGAACCTGAAAAGAAATAATAACAAGAGACTAACTACGAGGCTCTCTAAACGTAACTAACCTCAGCCCGTTTTACAATACCGCTGCTAATTCAGCAAACTTTGAATATCACGTTGAACGATTAACAATTGGCCGAGACAAGCACACAAGCCGAAACGCGTGGTTCTTCAATTTCTGGCTACCTCCGCGCTCGTGAAGTAAGAACAGCACAACTCGAACTCGTTTCCTTTCTATTTAACTCAGAATACCTCCGCTGATAATTTGAATCCTTGCGCGTTCTACTAAAATTTACATACTCTGGCATTGGCAGTTCCAGGGGAAAGTAAGGCTTAACAGGAAAGATAGTTTAAACTTAAAATAAATGTTAGTTAAAATAAACATAAACCCTACATTTGCCGCTGCCAGAATTTGGAAAACTTGGAAGCAGGTCCTACAAACGACCTGTTGTAAAGTTTCTACAATTCTGAACTAACTTTTAAGAGCCTCGTTTACACAAAAAAAACTTATGTAACAAAAGGTATACTAAATTTCTGTAGATACTTATTTAAATCTCTTTTCTTACAGCAACTTTTCCTGGACTTCAGCAATCAATCTTGTTCTTTTCCTTCCAGCATCTGGAAGGAATAAGTATCAGTATCTTTCTAAATACATTATAATTTACACTTTCTTGACACTGAATACATTTTTGTTTTTAAACGATTTATTTTCCTTAGTTACTGCTTACTTCACATTCATTCAAGTGTTCAAACATTAATTTAGCTTTACCCTGGCTCTCCACCATGTGTGGTGTCAAACGGGAATATTCGTGTTTTAGTATTACAACACTTCCCCTAACCACCATGATTTGTTAGAATTCAACGACCAAATAGACACACCTTACTCGACATTCTACAACTCGATGAGCTACTTTAACATTCTTAAAATTCAAGTGTAGTTGGAGAACCCTGCAAAACACATTCATTCTAACTTCCCCCTCATTCATCTTGAGACATGCAGGCTTTCATTCTAAAGCATGATTTTATCTACAGTTTGATACTTAAATTTAAATTCATTGCTTTTGAGCATTTACTTTTAGCATCTAAAATTTTATGCTTCTATACTAAATTCTACTTTTACATAACATTCAAGTATCCGTCATTCTTTTCTGGCAGAACTGTTCCCACGTGATAGGTTTCATGGACGTCAATCTTCTCCTTACTGACCTCCGAGTGTCGTCCACATTAGTTTTTCTTTTGCGTCCTCTGCATGCTGGCCTCTTGGCGTAGTAGTCGTCGGGTTGCTGTCTTTTTTGTTTTTCCCTTGGACGGCTGGTCTTGACGTACTCCGGTCTGGAGTCCTTCTTGAATTTCATCTGTTGTTGCTGGTCTTTTCGTTCCTCCTGCTGTCTTTTTAGTTTCCGGAACGGCGGCCTTGTTTGCACCTGACTCTCTGGCCCTGGGAGCGTTCTCCTTGATGTATAATTTCTACTGTGATACGTTGTAGGTGCGGGCTAGGTCTCTCTTCAGTTCTCTGCTTCTTGGGTGGTGGAACGGGTGACGTTATTTCGGGACCTTCTACTTCTTTTACGCTTGAGTCCTGCAAGAAACTTTTAAGGATTTCAAAATCATTTTGATTATAGTATTTTTTCACCTGGTCGGGACTTGCTTTACAGATTTCCCCTCTCTCGTTCTTAAGGTATAATACGACTCCTTTGATTTCCTAAATTACATAGGGGCCGTCAAATTTTGGAGCTAACTTTGCAGTAAAATTGTCTGGGGCACTTGATAAAGAAAATTTCCGCTTCAATACTTTATCCCCAACTTTAAAATCTGCTTCACGGCGTTTTCTATCGTAATATATTTTTTGCTTATTTCTTGCCGTATCCGAGCTTTTAAGCGCCTGATCAATAAGTTTTTGCACATCTTTCTGTTTAAACTCTTGCTCTCTTTGTTGCACAAAGAATAATTTATCTAAAGGCGTAATTAACTTTCGGCCTAAAAATAATTCTGCTGGAGTTTTTCCCGTAGTATCGTGATTTGGCGTTCTTAAAGCATAAGCTAACTCATTTATGTAGCCATCCCAGCGCTTGTGATGTGTGCTAACGTAACTGCGAATTATTTTTACAATGTTTTTTTTCACTCTTTCTGCTATGTTTGCCTATGGTCTATACGGAACCATTTTGATATAACGTATGCCAAGTCCAGTGCATATGTTTTCAAATATTTGACTAATGAATTGTTTTCCGTTATCGCTAATGACTTTTATCGGTGCACCGTATTTTAAAATGTATCTGTGTAAGAATGCATCTGCGACTGTTTTGGCTGACGCGCGTTTAAGTGGAACAATTTCTGTCCATTTTGAAAAATGATCTACAATTACTAAAAGAAAACGATTTTTATTTAACTCGCTCTGGGGGGGAGATCTATGCCTAAAATTTCATTCGGAAATGTAGCGCAAATGCTATTTAAGTACCCGGCCGGGCTGTAATTAATATCATTTATTAACTGACATTGATTGCAGGACCTGACCTACGCAGTTACTATTTTGTATAATTTCGGGAAATATACCGCCTCGCGTACCCTTTTTAAAGTCTTTCTGACCCCTAAATGACCCGCTGTTTTCGCGTCGTGTAATTCCTTCAAAATGCTTAATCGAAGCGAGTCTGGGATGACTGGTTTGTACTCGAGATTTTCGTTTGTTGTTTTCGTATAAAATAATAAATTATCTATTATTTCATAGTTTTCTGCTCTATTTCTTATCGCATCGATATCTGTGTGCTCAAAGCTTTCGGGGTCTATCAAATATGCATAGATACTTCCAAATTCAGGATCAGCTTTCAGTTCAGCGATAATTGTATCTCTAGAATCTAAAATTTTTGAAGTCAACACAACACATTTAAGTTCATTACCTTCATCGTCCAGTTTTATACGAGAAAGTGCGTCAGCTACATTGTTTTCCTTACCCGGTTTATATTTTATTATTAGATTATATTCTTGGAGTTTTAAAGCCCATCTTATTAACCTGGGCGTTAGGTTTTCACCCGAGTAAAGTCTACCAACAGCCGAATGATCCGAAAAGACTGTTACTGGCGCTTTGCCGAAATAAACTCGAAATTTGTGTACAGCCATTAATACGGCTAATGTTTCTCTCTCTGTAGCTGTATAATTCCTTTGTGTGTGATTCAACGTTTTACTAAAAAATGCCAGAGGATGGCTATTTTGCATAAGAACCGCACCCACCGCATAGTCCGACGCATCTGCTGCAATTTCCAGGTTTTCGTCCCCCTCCGGGAATTTCAAAACAGGGGCATTGATGAGCGCTTCTTTTAATCTTTCAAATGCGGTATTTGCTTCCGCTGTCCACGTGAATTTAGTTTTCTTTCTTTTAATTACTAACAGGGGTTCAACAATATTAGCGAAATCTTTTATGAATGACCGATAATAAGAACATAACCCAAGGAAAGAAGAAAGTTTCTTGGCGGTGTTGGGCGGTGGGAAATTCTTGATTGCTTTTATTTTTGAATCTTGAGTTTCTATACCCTTTTGCGAAATTTTATAACCCAGATATTTAAGTTCTTTAGTTGCGAACTTGCATTTTGAGGCGTTAATTGTAAGACTGACCTCTTTTAATAATTTAAACACTTCTTCTAGATCTTTAATATGTTGTTCCAACGTACTACTCGTTATAATTATATCATCTAGATAGATTAAAGTCGATTTTCCTAGGACAGGCTTTAGAACAATGTCCATAGCTCTCTGGAATGTTGATGGGGCCCCACACAACCCAAAGTAATGCGTAAAAATGCATAAGTGCCCGATTTTGTTGTAAACGCAGTTTTATGTATGTCTTCGGGTTTCATAGCTATTTGATAGTAGCCAGACGTTAAGTCCAAAGTAGTCATGTATCTAGTAGATTTAATGTTTCTAATAATTTCCTCTATAACCGACAAAGGGTAAACTGGGAATTTAGTAATACTATTCAGTTTTCTGTAAACGATAGCAAACCTCCAAGCCCTTTTATCCGAAGGAGGAAACTCGTTCTTTTTCCTACATAGTACGACTGGACTCGCGTACTCACTATTTATGGGCGTTATTATTTTGTTCTGTAACATTTCCTGAATATGTTCTTCGATGATTAGGTCTTTTTGTTTATCATAACGATACGATTTAGTCCTACAAGGTCTTTCGGCAGTTAACTGTATCTGATGCGTAACTATTTGACAGCTACCAGGCTTTTCTGAAAACAAGTTAGAAAAATTACTCACCACTTGCTGGATGGCTTGACTTTCATAGTCATTCAAATGGCTAAGGTCAACTTGCGGTTGTTCCACAGGTTCCACCACCCTCTGGTCCATCTCCAGCACAATAGAATTGTCCTGAAAATTCAATTTGGTCCTCGCGGCCCTTAAAAACTCCATACCTAAAATAAGAGGATTTTGCAGATTCTTCACTACAAAAATTAATACTTTGAGGCTTTCCTCTTTTACCTGTATGTTTAATGCTAATTTCCCGATGCAGTGACAGGTTTTTCCTTGCGCCGCTATAATTTCTGTGTTTTTGTTTTTAAATAATCGTAACCTATAAAAATTCTTTTTGAAGAATGTCTCACTCATAAAATTGCCTTCTGCTCCTGTATCGATGAAGGCTTCTACTGGTACATCGCCAACCAGGACTTGTATAATTGGTAGATGTGAGTTTTTTACGATGACCGTATTTAAATATCTTTTCGAGGGTTTTTTTAAAACTTCCGGGGTCTGGACACTCGCTTTCACAGGGCCCTCTACTCGTTTAAAGCTTTCCTTTCAACTTCTGCCTTCTGGGTACGCGGACGTTTGCTTTCAAATTTCCTTTTTGGGCCTTGACCTTCGAGGTTCGATGAGTTAGCTTGATAGCTCTTTCCCCCATAAGAGCGGTTTGCATTTCTGGTTTGCTCATTTGAAGATTGCCTTCGGGTACTTTGAGAATACGATGCCCCTCTAGCTTTTTCCGCTATTCTGCGATTTTGAAACTTCACCGCCAATTCGAAGAGCTCCTGCAATGTGCTTGGGTTTCTAATTTCGAAGTAGTCTTGAACAGCAGGTAACAATCTTGGTAAGATTATTTCAATAATCTCCGCATCGGGTTTGTTCCCGTACAGCATATCCGTCAGCTTAATTTTTCGCAGAATAAAGTCCGTCAACTCTTCTATATCCCGTTGATAGAAACTATATAGTTCGGCTTCTAGCCTTGCTCGATCTTTCACTATGGGGAAGGCCTTTACTAACGATTTTTTGAAATTTTCAAATGTATATGTCTGGCCTCCAAATTCCCCTAATAAAAATTTGCCTATATTCTTCCACCATAGCGCGGCCTGTCCTCTTAGTGCAGATGTGGCGATGGCAACTTTTTGTCTTTCAGGCACAGGGTAGAGCTGAAAGTGATTGTCAAGGTTTTCTAGAAATATCGCCACCGCATTTTTTCCGTCGAAATTGACGTTTGGCTTGATTGACGCTCTCAACGTCTGGACCAGGTATTCAAATCCTTCCAATAGTCTTGCCATTTCTTGTTGTTGTCCCGCGGCTTCCATCCGATTTTCGGCCATTTCAGTTCGACAAGTGTTCGGGCGCCAATGTACAGTTGCGCGCCTCCAACCTGCACGCAACCAAGTGGTGACAGCTGAAACTGGAAATTAGACAGAGTCCTGCGAAGAGTTTAAGTCCCTTTTTATTCAACTTTAGAAATTACAAATGCGTGCTCTTGACGCTCACAAACTACGCCGACCCGGCGGTTAAAATAAAAAATAAGAACCTGAAAAGAAATAATAACAAGAGACTAACTACGAGGCTCTCTAAACGTAACTAACCTCAGCCCGTTTTACAATACCGCTGCTAATTCAGCAAACTTTGAATATCACGTTGAACGATTAACAATTGGCCGAGACAAGCACACAAGCCGAAACGCGTGGTTCTTCAATTTCTGGCTACCTCCACGCTCGTGAAGTAAGAACAGCACAACTCGAACTCGTTTCCTTTCTATTTAACTCAGAATACTTCCGCTGATAATTTGAATCCTTGCGCGTTCTACTAAAATTTACATACTCTGGCATTGGCAGTTCCAGGGGAAAGTAAGGCTTGACAGGAAAGATAGTTTAAACTTAAAATAAATGTTAGTTAAAATAAACATAAACCCTACAAAATGATGCTCAGCCAATTTCCATCATTTCTTGGAATGCAGCAAAAACTGCCATGAACTGCCTTAACTGCTCATCCGTCGCTCTAGTGATTGGCATTCAACCGCACTCATGACACAAAAGTGTTGCGTGCGTACGGGTTCGTAATAGATTGAATGCACAAGTCTGATGGAAAGTTAATAAAATTTATTCTTGTCACATGAAACAAAACAAAATGCTGTAATTTTTCCTTACAGATGTTTGTGCAATATCCCACAATAGTTATATTTTAAACTACTAAAACGTTGAATAGACCACAATGCCAAATGCTAAGCCGATCTCAACATTGCAGCAGATAAGTAAACGATAACAACCTAGTAAACAACTGAATTGAAATGTTTTTCTCCGGCTTTTACAAACTTTTTAATCAGTCGCCAGAAGCTTCTCGTAGTTTCTCGAGGTTTCTGGAAAGCAAAAGAGTAGAATTACAGTTACAGCTAACACACAATTACATTATTTCAATTCAAATATAAATTACGAGTTATCTATTATTAAATGCGCGTGCTCCTGTATTTTTACTTTTTCGGCGAAGCTTTCTCTTAAAACTCGTCACGCGCTGCACTACAGGGGGGAATAAAACAATTTTAATTACAATTCTACGAAAAATAGCTAAATAAATACAAAATCCGTAACAATATCTTAATTGATCCAATCTACTACAGTTATATATAATCATAATGCTTACATCATTGTGCAAATTAAGTTACAGTGTATTATGTATCAGTATCATAATAATTTAGACATGCTTAAATTCATGAAACTAAGGAAATGCTTAATTCTGGTATTCTATTGAGCATTTGTTTTCTGAGCAAATTCTCGCATCCATTTGTTGCATCTTCCATATTTTTCAAATAACTTCTTATTGTAACAGTGTCATCTAATAATTCCACTGTCTGATTTCTGAATGAGTCAGAAAGTTCAGTGACGGAAATTTTAAAAATAGAGGTCATACTGCAAACTAAAATAGTTGCTAGAAAAAAAAATGTCGGTAAAATAAATTTTAGGCTTTGTGACATCATCATCGTTGGCGGAGTTAAGGTGATGGTCATTTGGACTGTCTTGACTATATTCAAGTCATTGTCTTGACTATATTCAAGTCTGTGTACATTTTGCTTATATGCCGATGGGCACACGTTAAACGAACGGCAAGCGCCATGTGCCCGTGGACACAGGGTTGGAAACACCTGCTAGACTATCTGAGTATATAATGTATTGTTTATATAAAATACATAGGTTTCCGAAGAAATCTTGTGAAAAACCATGTAAAAAAGGTACATGTAAAAATTAGTTTCAAAGCGTAATGTCCAGTAGAAATAATAAATTGCTTTCGGACAAACCGTCCAAATTCTCTAAATATTTACATATTTTTACTTCCTTGGACGAAGTAAAAATGAAGTATTGTAATCGCGAAAAGTTTCAGGCATCATATTTCAACGAAAACATCCACTCACCGCTATCGAATGCAATTTAACGATATTTTTGCGTGACATCTGTACATAAGAACAGAATAAAGGACTCTTTTTCCCCAAAAAAATTACAAAACTGATTTAAAATGGATTCTAAGACATTTTTTCGTGGCGCCTGTACGTAAGTACGTACGTACGTATGTATGTATGTATCCCGCATAACTCAAAAACGAGTAGCCTCAGAATGTTGAAATTTTGTATATAAGACTACTATAACATGTAGATGTGCACCTCTTATTTTGGTTTCAATCGGCCGCTCCAAAAGTACATAAATATATCCAATCTGTTACTCAGCTCAGTGATCTCAGTTTCTTTATTCTTATATGTTTGTAAATTGTGCATTTTTTGCTTTAAAAATGATTGAATTATGTTATTCTTATCTTCCGGTTAAGGTTTTTATGCCTTTAGTAAATCTGCATCTGCATACAATATTTGTAGAATTATCAATAATTTAAAAGTTGTTTAAATGCAGCTAAGCCTAATTTTTGATTACCATAGCCACAATGTTTGTTACATTTGAAACTTAGCAGAATAGTGGATTTGTTGCCATTCCAGGTAAACTAAGCTTCGCGACAAGAAAGATAACGCCTTCTTTTATTATTACGAATTAAATCCTGCTTAATTCGTTCTGGAATTTATTCGAGGAAATAAGTGTTTAAGATTTACTTCGTAATTTTTAATATAGATATTTTGAAATTTTATGTATTTTAGCCTTATAGCGAAGTGAGGACTGAATTAATTGAATGAGAAATATTGAATCGTCTGTGAAAAACGGTTTCTTTCTTTCTTTCTTTTTTTGTTTTTGTTTTGGTTGTTATTTCTTTTATACATCGTTTTAGATTTATTATAACATTTGAATAGAATATGTGGAAACGGTTAGATTATTCTTCAGATGATATAAATTTTGTGCATTCTGAGTTATCAAATGAAAGAAATGTAACGCCAATGCCAATGATTAATTATTTCGGAGTGCCTATGGTTCTAAGCCATGTACACTAAGGAAAAAAAAAAAAAAAAAAAATCTGTTCTCATATCTTCCGTTCTACTGGGCCTATTGACAAAATTCAAATTGCGTTTTTCATGTCTCGAAAGTGCGACTTAGGATATATATTAGATTTATATATAAGACTATTCGGTACTTCTCCGTTTCGCCGGCGCAAATCTCGCCAAGTAGACTTTATTGGCGACAACATACAGTATACACATAAAAAATGTTAACAAATGTTAGTTCTAAGAATTTTTTATTTTGAAGACATAACCATTTTAATATCGAATAAAATTTTGTAAAAAGCAAATAAATAAAGACAATAAATTTGTAAGAAGACATTAATTTAAGAATTTACTATGCTTTCATGGTTCAACATCCTGATTCGCCGGTTCGTATCACGTGACCCCAAGTGATCGCATTTCACGTAAACCACAGGTGACTGTATCATGGCCTTGAAGCGAAATCAGTTTCGGAAGGTCACGTGATCGAAATAGTCGATCTCCTTTCTCTTTACCATAATCCCGGAATTAAAGTTTACCGAAATAATAGTTTGTCTTAGAATAAATATAAATTAATAAACGTGAGTAGGTCGTATGATTTACATTAAATTTTTCATACTGCAATATTTTAAAAGCGGTAAAAATGTATATCTTCAATAATTTTTAAAACAATTTGTACTTCGTTTATGTAACTAAAAATATCATTGAGAATCACCACATGCGAACTTCATTTGTGTAATTTTGATAAAAAATGAAATCCATTTACGTAATCTGAATCAAATTTATTGTCAAAATAATATAAAATCCACATAGGGGGGAATTCAATAGATTTATGTATGTAAATTTTAGATTTTCATACTAGTAAAATAAATATTAAGGGAAGAATTATTTTGTAAAACTCCATGCCGCTACCATCGCATCAGTTATATAAATTTTTAGAAGACAAATACCCATAGTCATCTCTCTTCACTCCATTCACTAATAAAATCTGCATATCTCAATTTTATCAAAACAGGAAAATGAATTAAAATTCCTTAAATGCTAGAAAATTTGAATATAAAGATGAACTTACATGCATGTTGTACTATAAATAAATCTTTCAAGATAATATCAAAGAACTAAATGCTAATTGCATTCATAAAAAAGGACAGTCATCTATTTGTACTAGTTCCAATTTAAATCAAATTCCAATCAAAATCACTTTTTCCAAACCATCCAAGAGGTAAGTGATTAGGCTTGGTTTTTTTTAAAGTGATTTCTCCAAATTACAGGTCTATTCCACTATTAAAAATAAATTCATAAAACTTGAAGCTGTACCATATACATACATGCTACATATTATACATAATCTATGCAGAAACAAAGCATAAATCAAAATAAACAATTGAGTTATTAACTGAAATTAATTAAATTTTTTAACATTTTTATATGAACATTTTATATTTTGCATAATTACTTAACATTATTTTACAAGTTATCAAACATATTTTCTAACCGAGTTTGTAAAGTCATTCCACAAGTGCAAGAATCTGTTAAATTAAAGTAACTGTATGGTGTACTAATCGTATCCAAGATAACTTATATAAAATATCCATTTTCTTTCCTGGCATAAGAAATGTATTTTCCATGTTTTTAAGAATTTCACCAAACAAGAAATATACAATTGAAGATTTTAATAGAGTAACTTCAGATGGAAAATTTTTAATTTCCCCCTTATCTAATTCTTTAAGAAAACCAAAAATATCATCTGCTGTATCTACTGAATGAATACTTTGCAACCAGTCCTGTCAAATATTGCATTTTATCACCCTTAATTTTTTCATGGCATCATAACCTGAAACATAAACTAGCACTGCTAAAATATCAGAAGAAACATTTTCTATAAAAAAATCATTAATTAGTAAATTTGAATAATCAATTAATATTCGCAAAAGTAAAGATAGAATCCTTATCATAATCTGGTAAAAGGGACATTCATATTTGATTGAAATTATAATATTGTTTTTAAAACGAAGCTTCTTCTCATTTTCTAATAATTGTAGGTCATTTATTTAATAATCTGAACCTGACATTTGCCGATACATTTCAAAACGTGATTCAGGAGCATTGAAATTTTCCTAACAATATGTATTCAGCTTCATACTTTTGTAACAAACATGGAATCAATTGAATGCATCTGTAATTGTTATTAATGACTGAAAAGTTTGTGGTGATAAAGTTTCTTTTATTGGGACAGAATGTCAAATATGCTATTAGAAAGAAATAATCAAAACAAGGAATTCCTAATTTACTATTCCAAACAAATATTCAAAACAACACTACGCGAAACGTCCAAACTAATGTATTTGATGTTATGTTAAAACGAAATACTTGAATAGGATTGAGAACAGCTACAAATTTTCCCAAATAAATCTAAAAATTAAAAAATTATAAAACGAAGTATAGATAAAACTATTATTTACCTTAGCATAAGTGATTTAAAATCACTTAATAGCAAAATATACATCCAAAAAATCCACGACCACGAGTTCACAACTACACACTACCACAAAAATACATCGACCATCTTGATCACGTGACTTTTGCGCTTCAAGGCCATTATAGAGTTGGCTGTGACGTAAACTACGGCACAAAAATCTCAGTAATTATCTACATTAATTTCAAGTTAAATCTTAATTTGGAATTCAAGTTGAAATGCAAGAATTATTTCTATTCGTACGAATAGCTTACTCAGAAATTATGTAAAACCGCAGTACTTTACTTCGCTAGAGCATTCTCATTAGAATTGATGAATTTAACCCTCGACTTTGCCTTTTCTATATTTTCGGCTTCGGGTAAGCGGTGTGATTGAATCCTAATTGACTTAATTACCGCGAATGTCCTTAGGTCATAAAATTGAACTATCTGGTAAAAATTCTATGTAATTGTATGCCAATATTGAAAGAAACAATCGATCTGATAAGAAATGGCTGCGACTTGTTTTAAAAATGAGGCGTAAAAGATTACCATCGAGGATATTCTGTTTGGCATCTGTTGTACCATTATTGGCGACTTTATCGGTTGCGCCGAAAAAATGGAAAAGTACCCACTGTTCTAACATAGGTACAATTTTGATACAAAATCGGACTTTTTCTGAAATAACATACCAATTGCTTTACATATTTCGATTCTACGAGTCAAATTATGCCTAAATATGAAATTTTGTAAAATGTGCTGCGAAATTTACGGAGAAATTCAAGAATTTATATTGGAGCTTTTTTTTTTCTTTTAGTTTGCGCCAAGAATAGTTCACTAGGGCGAAGTTCTTAATATACGGCAACCTATTTTTCTTTTCTTTTTTACATTGTGCGTGAGTGGAAAAGAGTCACAACGTTCGTTCTTTCAAATAATGTTCTTTATATTATATTTTTATATTATTATTTTAAATAATTTTTTGTTTCTTTTTCGAATTTCTTTTTAATTGTTTTTAAGTAGCATGGTTTCTTTCAAATAACTGTTTTAAAAATTTCTATTTACTCATTCGAACTGCGTAGTTTAAATAAAAGATGCATCTTTTATTATTATTATTGTTATTTTTTTCCAAATAGTCTTTTTTATACTATATTTTTTAGTCATCGTTATTATTTTAGGTAAATTTTTAATTTTTAGACTTTTAATAAATTTTTTTTGCGTTGCATTGTCTCTTCAGATAATTGTTTTAAAATTTTCTATTCATTCATTCGAACTGCGCATTTTAGATATATTTATTAATATCAATTTTCCAGAATTTTATTTTATTTATTTGAATTGCGTTTCTTCTTTGTGACTCAGACTATGATACGTTTGAAAGCTGCATATATTAAAAGAGAAAATACAGTAAAGCACAGTTAACACGCCTTTCAATTTTCCATTCAGAAAAGATAAAATAAGAGAGATATATCCGACATTTTAGGATAACTTGTAAACATTGCTTTAAAAAGGTTTATCATTGCGCCTATTGCTTTACACAATTTTATCATCCTATATTTAATTTCTTAAAATGTTACTCATATTTTAAGTCAAATATTTTATTTTTGAAATCGTAAGAATCAAATATCATAAAATTGAAAAAAAATTAAATAAAAAAATACTATATTTTATTGAAAAATTAATTTTTTCTTCTTGCTCTTTTTTTTTCAGGCATTCTGAAAGTATATTAAAAAGCATCCGACTTTTCGAAACATATTGGTATTTCTGACATTAATTTTAAATAAATTTATCGCCTTCCATTTCAAAAAAGCCCACAAATGGCCGAGCGGTGAAAACTCGTTGAATACTGGTTGTTCGCCCCGGGGTTCGAATCCCGGCGAACGGGCTGGTTGCATGGGCGTTTTCGTGGTTTTTCTCTTGTGTAACGTGTATACGAGCTGGTTTCGTATAGAAAGTTATTCACGAAGCCATCCCTCCTTTAAGGCAGATAGCCCGGCTTTACCGTAACTTAATCCAAATCAATCCATTTTATCAGTATTTAGTCAAAACCTTTATCTGTCCTTACAGGCTTAAGCATTTTGAAGGTTTGAGAGAGAGGAAAGATTGGTTTCCATCAAGAGGAAAAACGTCTTTAGCTTTTTTTTAGTCTTTTTTAAACGTCTTTAGCGTATCAGCTGGTATCTATATACGTCACTGGATAAATTCCGGAATCTTTAAATAATTCGACTGAGAAATCGTGAGATGCACCGTTTATGATACGTAATGATGTTCTATGAAGTCAATTAAATTTATACAACCATATAGTCAAAACCCAGTCGCTCTTTACTTTAATCTGCAATGAAATCAATTTTGTCTTTTCCTTTAGCACAAACGCAATTGCTGCTATTTGCTGGTGTACACGTCCAAGTGTTCTCTTACCCAACTTCCTTAAAATAGATTCCCCTTTAAATTTTTGCTTTCCCCCCCAATTTCCTTCTGCATTTGTTTTCAGTGCTGAAACAAGAAAATTAAGATTTTTGGATTGTTATACTTCCATAAATTTTGCATTCTTGTCAAATTTTTTAAAATAGCAGGTGCATCAAATGTGTATCAGATCAAAACAGCTTTTTATTTTCTAGACATTTTAACTATAAATAAAGTTTAAAGCAAAGTCCAAAGGATAAATATTTGAATTAAAAGATTTTTGTTAAATGAGGAAGAAATAAACCACTCCAGCAGCGCTCATCCTGTATCACAATGTGACCGGATTCTTAAATAGGGTGGAAATAATCTACAGTGTCTCACAAAAGTGCTGGGACACTTGTGCTTTACGAAAGGAAACTGCAGTAAAATAAATTAAAAAAACATGTAAAAATTTTTTGTGGGTGTGTTTCATACTTAAATTTAGTAACAATTATTACATAACATACATTTTCTCAAAATATTAAAATAGTAATTTAATAAAACTACAATTGTTTAGAACGGAGCAAAAAATGGCTCACATAAGTGATGGGACACTTACTTTTCCATCAAATATTTATCCAAAAATTTTACTTCTTAAAATGTTTTAATATTTTGTTGGATTTCCTTTTACTTTTAAAACGTGATTTAATCTTCTTGGGATGGATTCGACTAATTGTTTTGTGATTTCTGGAGTGATTTTACCCCATTCTTCTTGAAGCAATGATTTTAATTGTTGTTTTGAAGAAATGGTATGTTTGAGAATTCTTGATTCCAATTCTTGCCAAATATTCTCTATGTGATTTAATTCTGGAGATTGTGGTGGTGTTTTTATTATTTCAGGACAGTTATACAGCAGCCAGAGTCTAACGTTCAAAGCAGTGTGCTTGGGGTCATTGTCCTGGTAGAATTTAAAATCGTTATGAAGGATAAATTTTCGTGCTGAAGATTTCAAATTTTGATTTAAAATGTCAATATACTTGTACTGATTTATTATACTGTCAATAAAAACAAGATTACCAACTCCAGCGGACTACATACACCCCCATACCATAACTCCTCCTCCACCATGTTTTACTGTTGGCACCAAGTTCTGTTTGCGAAATTCTTTCCTGGGTTTTCTCTACACCAAGATTCTACCATCAGAACCAAATATATTAAATTTACTCTCATCAGCAAATATAACTTCATTCCAGTAATCAGAGTTCTTATTTATGTTGGATTTTGCGAAATCCAGTCTGAGTTTTCTATTCGTTTCACTCACGAAGAATTTTTTCCTGGCTGCTCTACCGTGATATCCAGCAGATGGAATTACTCTTCTAATAGTCTCAGGATTAACAAGTACTACATATAATGCTTGTAAATCAGCAGCAACTTTAGGAGCACTCATTCTTGGATTTTTTTAAATATTTTGAACAATAATTCGCTTTATTCCATTGGATAGCTTTGATGGTCGGCCAGGTCTTCTTTTATTCTGAATCATATGATTCTTTTTATATCGTTTAATGATATTGAAAACTGTTGAATGACTCATGTTAACTCTTTCAGCAGTTTCTCTAATAGATTTTCCACGTTCAATATGCAAATTAATAACTAATTTTCGAATTTCAGGCAAAGTTTCTTTTCGTTCAGCATTCATGGCTGTACAGAGCTAAAAAACACAAAAATTCCAAACCAAACTGGAGGGAAAGACTGCAGACGATTTTATAAATTATTGCCAATTGCTTTTTAGTAAAAATAAAAACCCCCCAAAATATTTTTATTGTAGTACGTAGTAGTATCTAATGGTGTCCCATCACTTATGTGAGCCATTTTTTGCTCCTTTCCAAACAATTGTATTTTTATTAAATTATTATTTTAATATTTTGAGAAAATGTATGTTATGTAATAATTGTTACTAAATTTAAGTATGAAACACACCCACAAAAAATTTTTACATGTTTTTTAAATTTATTTAATTACAGTTTCTTTTTGTAAAGCACAAGTATCCCATCACTTTTGTGAGACACTGTACATATTATTTAGAGTTTTTAAGCCTAATAATTTCTATATTAAAGATGTTTTTTTTATATAATCTACAACATGGAGAAACATTACTACTTAAAACATTCTTTCTAAGACGATTAATGTAAAAATTTATATTTATGTATATTTGTTTAAAGCTGGGACATGACGCAAACTGTCAACGTCCTGTTTACTTAAAAGCACTGTGAAAATAAACATCAAACGAACTTTTCTCAGTTTTAGAGAATTCAGTTTAAATGAAGTTAAAGTAAAGTAGCAGACGATAAAAAAATTATATTAAAAAAGAGAGAGAGAGAGAAAAAAGAAAGAAATTTAAAAAAAAATAGCTTTTCATAAAATATTAATAAATATTTATTACGCGCCATTGAGGGGAAAAATTTCATATAATTAATTCTTCGTGAAACTTTATTTGAAATTTTATTTGAAAAGTCAAAAATAACTGTGGCAATTCATTGTAACAAAATCCATAAACCACATTTGGCGTTATTATTGCTCCAAAAAAAGATGCCAAATTTCAAACCGCGCAAATATGTAAATTCGTGTATATCTTAGAAAATTTTGAATAAAAAAGTCTAAATTTTTGCAGGTATGCTTAGAAATACATCTACTTTAAGATGATGGTAAAAATTTTATAGGTTATAATTCAAAATTTTTTCGAAAAATTACTTAAAAATAGAAATTTTAAAAATAAATCATAAAAAAATGGATGAATTTTATTTTGAATGAACCTAAATTTCAAAATGTGAAAGGAAGAATAAAAAAGTTTAATAAAAAAAGAGATATAAATAAATATATACCAAATTCAATTATAAATGAGGAGCTAAAATTTTGAGAGGTAATTTTTTAAAAACTACTCGTGCGATTTTTACAAAATTTGGCAGTCTGGCATAATTTAAGTCGTAGAATCGAAATATGGGAAAAATTGGTATGTTATTTCAGAAAAAGTCCGATTTTGAGCCAAAATACCTATGTTAGAATAATGCTATATATAAATCTAATGTATATCCTAAGTCCTGCTTTCGAGACATGAAAAACGCAATTTGAATTTCGCCAATCGGCCCATTAGATAGGAAGATATAGGAACTGTCCCATTATTATTTTTTACGCAGTGTTCCTACACATCATAAAAATATCTAAGTAGTGAGCAGAAATAGAAAAATTATATAAATAGTTAGTTTGATGCAAGCTAGAGGGAGCCACATTAGCTCAAGAGAGTTTAGGTGTAGAAACGAATCATTAAGTTTTAATTTTTTTAAGTTTCTTATTTTTTTTTTTTTTTTTTTTTTTTTTTTTTGTATTTTTAATTAAAAATGCTTTTGGTATTTTTTTGGTATTTTAAATTTTTATGACGTAGATAAAACACAAAAGCAAAACGCGGAGAGGAAAGATTGTTAGAAATTAAGAGGCTTATTGGCATATTGCGCTAAATCAGAATGTAGTAAAGTTTGTGAAAACGCGAGGAAATATCAGAAATAAGGCAGGAATTAATTCTGAGAGCATGATGTGATTTTTAAAGGAACAGATTGATAACAGTGCGAAGAAGGCCACTTTTCAGTTGAACTTGAGAAGAAGATAGCAATTTGTCATAGTCAGTGAGATGAGGTTAGGTTAGGTTATTTAATTACGGCAAAGCCTCGAGGGCTATCTGCCTAAGGGGGGGATGCCTTTCGTGGAGGACTTTCGAAGAAAGTCAGTGAGGAATAGCAATTTTAGAAGATAGAAACGTCCATCTTTCACGGCGCGGGGGCTGGAACTGAAGAGGCGGAATCGTGTCTATGCCTTTTAGCAGGAGGATAGGTGCCGTAGTCTCGGCCCATGATGGCTCTTGGTCATTTTTGTGAACTTGGAATACCAGGATCGTAGACAGGAAGTTGTTGAAGTGCTCGGTTATCAATCTGCTCAATTTTGAGGAACAAATTTTGACTAAGTTTTTTAATAACAACATCAATTGGTTTAATGTTAAGGTCCGAATGAATCACATCAGTACGGACGTACCAGGCTGCACTAAGGACTAATGCTAAGGTTTTACTTTGAAAGACTTGTAATTTTTTTGATGTGAGTCTTCCCAAATGGTACATGCGTACGTAAAAGTTGGTCGAATAATTGAAAGTATAGAAAAGAGCTTTGTTTCTGATATAGACAGATGGTTCTTTCGGGCTAATAAGGGGTAAAGTTGGAATCTGACGCTCTTCGCTTTATTGCCAGTATTCTCAACGTGAAGATGCCAGAGTAGTTTTGAATCAAGTATCACTCCTAAATACTTATATGACTTTGACCAGGGAATATAGTCGTCAAAGAATTTTTAATTAATGAACGGGTACGGGAGTCGGGAGCGTGTGAATATCATGGCAGCACATTTAGCGATATTAATTTTGATGTTCCAAGTAATGAGAGAGTGCTCAAGGCTTGAGAGATAACTATGAATGTTGTGAACCAGTTTATCCAATTGTTTGTGCTTGGAGAGGACAGTCGTGTCACCTGCATAAAGTGCTAAAGTGACACTGGGTGATGAAAATGTTGAACAAAAAAGAGCGCTAAAGTACTAATCTTGTGGGACGCCACTTAGAATTGGGCGGGGCGTTGAAATGATAGAATTAACTCGTACTGAGAAAGAACGATTAGTGAGATACGAGTTAACTATGTGAATAAATTGAGCCGAAATATCAAGTTGCATGAGCTTGATTATGATTCCCATATGCCAAGTCCTAGCAAATTGGCTATGTCAAGAAAAAGTACGCCGGTAAGCATTTTGCTACGAAATCCTTCGTGGATGAATCCAATGTTCTCAGAAGCTGGTGCTTTGTGCAGTATTTTGCTCGGAAACCAAATTGTTCATCAGTAAGGACTTTTTGGCTCCGGAGAAAATCATTCAGGCGTTTAAGTAGCACAAATTCTTATATCTTAGATAACGAAGACAGGAGGCTGATGGGTCTAATTTTGAGGATTTGGTTGACATAGGACAGGTTTTTGAATATGCACTATAAGTGCACGCTTCCAGCTTTGAGGAAAATAGCAATGCAATAACATATAGTCTATAACCATTACTAAGAAAAATGTATAGCTGGTAGGAAGGTGTTTAATCATGCGGTTAGAAATCCTGGCGCCTTTTCAGGTTCGAGCTTAGCTATATATTCGCTAATTTCGCTCAATGTTGTGTATTGTAAGTCCCTACTACATGGAGAATGGAGAAATTGTTCAACATCATATTCGAAGGAACTTGAGGTATTAGAAAAAATCCCTTCATTATGTGTGAATTGAGTTTGGAGGCTGTCAGCTAATAATTCAGCTTTCTCTATGTCTGTATGAGCCATCACTGCGCCCTTTGCTAAGGACGGAATGCGTGACTTGTGTTTGCTTAGTGTGGCAGATGCACGCCAAAGGCTGTTATCTGAAGTTGAAGGACTGAATGTATACGGTGTATCGTAATTGGCTGAAATGCAACGCTGTTATGGGAACTTAGAGCCAGAGTGTCGCTATGGTAAAAAATATAGTGAATTTTTAAAGAGTGTATTTATTCTAGTGTGGTTTATGCGCTATTGTCGAAGTATATTTAATTCAATCCAATAAGTTTAAATGAAATGCAAGAAAAAATGCGTATAATTTAATATTTCATACAAGAAAGTCATGTGGTGTACACATCAGATTTTTTGTTCAGTGAAACACATTTCTTGGTGCATAAATTTATAAACATAATTTTATGCTTATGAAGATTATTAATTCTATGTTTATTAAAGATCATTTATAAAAGATTCGATGCTTATAAGAGATTATTCTTTTATAATTGGTGTTATAAAGTAAATTTTACTTTTTAAAGAAAATAATTTGCCTTTCATTCTAAAATACAAAATGACTAACATTGTGACAACTTAGTCTGTTTAATTAACAAGTTATTTTAAATTTGCGTTTTTAATGCCTTTTCTTACTTCAAATTACTCAACTTTGTCTTTCCAGAAGGTTGTGTAGAATTTTATGCGGCAAGTGTAGGTGTTAAAAATTTTAATCGTAGAAGCTGAGTAGCCGAGCGAATGAGAAACAGTGGGGCTGCGCTTAGAGTGAATTCGCGGAAGTTGGCCAGGGCCGTTACTAGCGAGGGGTGCAGCGCGTAAAAGTACGCGGGCGGCCAAAATCAGGGGCGGCCGAACTCTCGCGATGCCGCGCCTAAATATTTTAAATTCATTGTAAGTACTTGCCATATGTAAGTACTTTTTCACAGTTTGTCATGTGTAAGTACTTAGTGAGTAATGAAATACAAATTTTGTTAATCATTGAGTCATTTTTTTTTTTTTTTTAAATTTGTGGGCGATAATCCAATAGCCTAGGAACGGTTCTGATGTTGGCGAATGTCTGATGGCAATCCCAGTCAATGTAGAAGAATCTATCGAAATTATCGTCCAAATGGCAAGTTGCAATTGAGAGTTTAAACGTGTTACTCTCCGCTAGGGAATTGTGGTTGCTCCTAGATTCAATTGTATAGCAAACTCCTCGAGATTTAAATTTTGTTCTACAGGTAATGTCCAGTCAAGTTGGCTTAACACTAAATATATCTTGCAATATATTTTAAATTAAGATCTCAAGTAGAAACTCATTAAATCTGATTTAATTTAATTCAGTGTTCTATCTGACTGAACTCCTTTCACAAAAAAGCCCGTTACACAGAATTTATTGGCACTCGCTAGAACTCACATATTCTTGCAAGGTGATCTGGCTGTATCTCAAGTATTAATACATGGGTCATAACATATGTGTTGGATGCATATTTAATATTTGCATTTCTTTTTTTTTTTGTATATTTTATTTCCTCACTGCTTAATTTTATGTTATGATTTTGCAATAATCTTGTTACTGGCAACGTGCTTTATTTACTATTAAGTTTGTGTGAGTGGCAACAGTTGTTCATGTTTATGTTTCAGTAGAATAGCGTTCTTAGCCGCACTGCGCTGCAGGCAATATTTCTCTTAAAGAATTTTATGTTTTAGAATAACAATAAAGTTTATTATACAAAGCTGATGCTTTTTAGTTCAAGGCAACTATTTGGTTCCCCAGGTGAGGCATTTAATGCTATTTAATGTGTTATTATTATATGCTTTAGAACTGTGTTTAACGAACTTTTAAGTACTGGTACTGCGAATCGTCTGCGTGACGTCAGAAAGATAAGCGGAAATATTTTTTGCTGCTTAAGTATCTTGTTGAAGTTATTTGTGCTTATTAATCATTATTCATGGTAATAATGACAGAATTAAGTGAATCTGATCTTAAAAGATTAAGAGGACGAACGAAATCTACCCTAACGCGGCTTCACAATAGTTTCAGTAATCAGTTAAGTTTAACGGAATTAAAAGCACGATTAGAAAGAATTGAACAAATATTTAAAGAATTTGATCAATACGATGCTGCTTTACCCGAAGAAGCTTCTGAAATTGCTGAATTCGAAGCTAAATATTTTGAAACGAAAGTAATGTATCAATCCGCCATTGAATCCGTAACGGCCAGAAATGTTTTGATTTCAAATCCCACTGCAGTTGAGGCTAGCTTTAAACTTCCGCGTTTAAACATTCCGAGTTTCAATGGTAAATATACTGATTGGCTTAATTTTAAAGATCTGTACATGGCGACAGTTCATACCAATCAGTCATTAGCGAAAATTCAGAAATTCCAATATTTGATAGGACTTTTAAAAGACGAACCAGCTGCTATTATTAAGCACATTCCGATTTCCGAAGCTACATATGATGAGGCTTGGGATAAACTGATGAATCGTTATGATAGAAAAAATCAAATTGTAATGTCGCTTGTCAGAACATTTCTTGAGCAACCCAAAATTACTAGCGCTGATTCTGTTAATCTAAGAAAACTATCTGATACATCTGATGAAGTTATCCGTGGATTAAAATCTCTTGGCGAAAAGGCTTCGTCTAGAGATGTTTGGCTAATTTATTTTTGTTAGAAAAAGTCGATCCGGAAACGCGCCATTTATGGTCACAAAAAAATGGTGAAGAAGAATTTCCTACCTTAGAATGCTTTTTGGAATTCTTAAACTCAAGATGTGTTTCACTTGAAATGTTAAACACTCATAATAATGAAAAGCGAGTATCGCATAAAAATCAGTGCTCTGTTTCGAAGAATGTTTCACATAATAATAAAAATTCTGTTCTAAAATGTCAGCATTGCAATGGTTCTCATTTTTTATCAAAGTGTTATAAATTTAAAGGTGCAGATATTACGACTAGGAAAAATATCATTCGCAAGAATTTATTATGCTTCAATTGTTTCGGAAATCATCAATTAAAATTTTGTTCATCGCAGAATGTGTGTTCTATTTGCAAAGCAAAACACCATACTTTACTGCATGAAGATATTAAAAGTAATAACGTAGTTGTGTCAAATTCATCTCCATCTGATGAACAAATTTCTAATTCAGACGAACAAAATAATATTTCGAGTTTTTCTATTCAGGGTCAGAGTACTTCATTTTTACCAACGGCGGCAGTAATAATTTACGACTCTGCTGGTCAAGGTCATGAATGTATCATTCTTTTTGACAGTGGAAGTGAAGCTTCTTTCATCAGTGAATCATTTATTCGACTATTAAATATACGCAGACAAAATGCTCGTATTTGCGTAAAGGGACTTGGTGATTCTGAAGCAGCTTTGACTTGTGGTTATGTAAACGTAAAATTGTTTCCGAAATCTGAGTTGAAAAAAAATGGTGTTTTAATACAAGCATATATTCTTAAAAAATTAACTTCGCATTTGCCTTCAGTAAAGATTGATAGCAAGGACCTTGATTATTTGAATTCAATTAATCTTGCAGATCCGAATTTCAGTACGCCCAAACAAATAGACATGATAATTGGAGCTGACTATTTCTTTTCTCTGCTTCAGCCAGGGCAGATTGTTGGCTATAAAAATGTAATTGCGCAAAATACTATTTTTGGTTGGGTTGTATCAGGTAGAATTAAAACAGAAGGCAATACTCCGCATCCCATTCGTGTTAATCGCATTAGTTTACATATTGAGGATAACGTCGATGCAACACTTAAGCGTTTTTGGGAGTTGGAAGAATTAACGTTCCAAAATCAGAAATCAACGATTGAAGAAGAGTTTTGTGAGAAGCATTTTAAAGAAAATTATCGAGTAGACGGAAATGGCAGATTTGTTGTCCGACTGCCCATTTTCAGTAATGCTGAAGAGTTAGGCGACTCCAAACCTTTGGCTATTTCTCGTCTTCTATCCATGGAAAGAAAATTTGATTTAGATAAAGAACTTTGTAGGCAATACAAGGAGTTCATGCAAGAATACGAAACTTTAAATCATATGATTCCAGTTGTTGAGAATGAAGAAAATAAGCAAGTATATTATGTACCGCATCATGCTGTTGTTAAACCAAGTAGCTCTACCACTAAACTTCGTGTAGTATTTGACGGTTCATGTAAACCTAAAAATTCAGTTTCTTTGAACTCTGTTTTAGGGGTAGGTGCAACACTACAACGAGATATATTTTCAATATTGCTCAACTTTTGTATACATAAAATAGCTTTTTCTGCTGACATAGAAAAAATGTACCGCCAGATTTTAGTAGATAATGAGGATCAACATTTACAAAGAATTGTTTGGAGAGAATCTGTTAATTCAAAAATGCAGACATATAAATTATGTACAGTTACATATGGCACTGCATCTGCACCATTTTTAGCAACACGCTGTTTGTGGCAAATTGCTTTGGATGCAGAACAGGATCATCCTCATGTATCTTCCGTTCTTAAAAATGATTTCTATGTAGATGATTGTTTATCTGGAGCAAACAATTTAGAGGAAGCAGTTGACCTATGTTCTAAGCTTTCACAGCTATTAGAGAAACGTGGATTTAATTTAAGGAAATGGAGATCAAACTGCTCAAAGCTTCTCGAAAATTTATCCATTGATAATCATGAAGAAGATGACCTGGAAGTTCACTCAGATGAATGTGCCAAGACTTTAGGGCTGTTTTGGAACTCTACAGAAGACGTATTTTTATTTACCATTTCTATGGATTTTGGGACTGAAATTACTAAAAGAAGGTTCATTTCTCAATCTTCTAAAATCTTTGATCCTCTTGGCTTGCTATCACCATGTACAGTCAAGTTGAAAATGTTTTATCAGCAATTGTGGTTTTTAAAACTTGACTGGGATGCCCCACTGCCTAAAGAATGGGAAGAGAAGTTGCAGCGACTTCAAGAAGATCTTAAAGCTCTCAAAAATGTTAAAATTTCAAGGTGGCTTCAAACTACGTGTAACCACATCTATCTGCATGGTTTTTGTGACGCGTCAGAATCTGCTTACGCTGCTGTTATCTACTGTGTTCAACCAACATCTCACGACAGAAATGAAGTCAATTTGGTGGTTGCTAAAACCAAAGTTGCTCCCATTAAACAAGTGTCCATACCTAGACTGGAACTCCTAGGTGCATTGCTCCTTGCCAGATTAATCAAAGCTGTCCGTAAAGCCTTCTCCAGTACTGAAATTTTCTTTCACGCTTGGACTGACTCTAAGGTTGTTCTCTGTTGGTTAGCAGCTCATCCTCGAAAATGGAAGCCTTTTGTGGCAAACATGACTTCAGAAATATTAGATGCTATTCCCTATCAACAGTGGAGCTATATTTCGTCGAAACAGAATCCTGCCGATCTTCCTTCTAGAGGAATCGATCCTAAAGTTCTACCGAACATATCCCTATGGTGGCATGGGCCATCATTCTTAGCGTTCGACAGTTCAAAGTAGCCTCTACAATGTTCTGTCAGTAATGAGACTAACAGTGATGCAACTGTCTTAACTGAACAAAGGACAAAATCAATTTTTTGTACAACAGCTTATTTGACTAATGACACTCTGGACAATTTATTTCAGAACTGTTCTTCTTTATCTAAAATAGTTAATGTAATTTCCTTTTGTTTAAGATTTATTTCTAGGTGCAAAGAACGGGTCTTTGGTTCTGAAGATAATAGGTTAAAAAGTCCTGCAGTAGTACCTTCATCTAATGAAAGGCAAGCAGCTATGAAGTTGATCATTAAATGGATCCAGTTTGTACACTTCCATAAAGATATAAAGGATCTAAAAAAAAATTCATCTTTAAGTCCTAAAAGTCTTTTAAGCTCACTTTTTCCTTTTCTAGATGATGATGGTGTTTTACGGGTGGGAGGTAGGCTGCAAAATTCTGACTTGTCATTCAATGCTAAGCATCCCATAATTATACCAGGTCAACACAGGATTGCTTTGTTGCTTGTTAAACAATATCATGTAACTTATATGCATGCAGGGCCCAGTTTACTAGCTAATATTTTAAAGCAAAACTATTGGTTTGTAAATGGTAAGAAACTTATTGTCTTTTATCCGTAAATGTATTGTTTGTCACAGATATAAATTGTCATCTAATAATCAATTAATGGCAATATTAGAGTTGTTACAGTAAAAACTGTTAATGGTTATTTTAAAATACCCTTAGTAAAACTTTTACCGTTGCCATTGCATCGGGAATGATCTATTGTTAATGCAATGGCAAGGGTGGGAGTTAATGTTGGATGCATATTTAATATTTGCATTTCTTTTTTTTTGTATATTTTATTTCCTCACTGCTTAATTTTATGTTATGATTTTGCAATAATCTTGTTACTGGCAACGTGCTTTATTTACTATTAAGTTTGTGTGAGTGGCAACAGTTGTTCATGTTTATGTTTCAGTAGAATAGCGTTCTTAGCCGCACTGCGCTGCAGGCAATATTTCTCTTAAAGAATTTTATGTTTTAGAATAACAATAAAGTTTATTATACAAAGCTGATGCTTTTTAGTTCAAGGCAACTAATATGTGTTTTAGCTAGATTTTGTTTGAGTGCCGATTTCTGCGAAAACTGCATACTGATTTGCTTAAAATTAAAATTAAATACGGTATATATATATATTATTTACATATAGTAAATATTTTGTTTAGGACTTCATTCTAATGGCAGTATGCTTTGTGTGGCATGGTGTATAGTTATATTAATGTGCTTTATAGTTTGAAGTTATCATTTCGCAAAATGTGTACCTAGAGTGCATTCTATATGTGAATTAAACGTGGGCATGCTAAGTATAAGAATAGATTGCAATTATAAAGTTTAAAATATAATTTAGTTAAAAAGATTCTTAAGACTCTCCCCTTTCAGTCTCTTTTTAGCATTATTTCAAGCCAGTCAGTTTGATATTATGTCGCATGACATTAAATATTTACTTTTAATGACACTTTATGTAACACTTTGCTTCATCATCGCTTTTAACAATCTGCAGATATTAAGAATAATTCATAATAATATCATGATATGCAAATAATAAGTATCATTTGTGATAACATGGATGTATTTTTTGTGTTTCCAACCAAAAACATATTTTCGTTTTTTAACATCATGATTTAGAACTTTTGATATTTTCGTACATGTATTGAAAGTACATTATATAAAGTAACAGAGTTAAGCTATAAATTATGTATACTAGAAAGTAAATGTCTTGCAAGGTAATAAATACATTGCTGGTCACCCAAATTGCAACACCAAGAAAGACAAGAGATATCACAACAAAATTTATTTAGTAGATAACATGTTGACCAAGTATCAAATGATTAAATTTATAGACTTCTGTAAAGAAGCCTTCCAGAATCAGTAGCCAGAGTAGCCGCCATTGTTGGAGATCACCGCTGCCACAAGCCTCGAAATTGATTCAAAGAGGCTTTGGATGTGTTCTTGGGGTACAGCAGACCAAGCAGCTTCCACGCATTGCCAAAGTTGATCTGGTGTGGCAGCCTGGGATACGATCTGTGTCAATCGTTCAGCAACCATGGATCAAATGTTTTCTATCGCCGAAAGATCCAGAGAGCGTGCCGGCCGGGGAAGCAATTCAATTTGGCGATTGACGGAGAACCCTTGGACAATGCGCGCCACGAGTGCGAGAGTGATATCCAATACAGCCCCATACCATAATACCCGGTGCAGGATCGTGTGGCGGTGCATAACGCAGCTGTTCAGCATCCTCTCTCCACGGTGTCTCCAGACTGGAATCCGACCATCGTGGTGTTGCAGACAGAAGCGTGACTCGTCAGTAAAGACAATGTCATTCCATTCTGCCGTCCACATCCTTTCATCGCACCATTGGCGGCGGAGACGTCTGTGGTTAAGTGGATGAAGCGTTACAGACTGAATGTGCTGTGCTATGGTTCGTGATGTGACTGAACGATACGTCACTGCCATGCGCACAATGTTCCTGTCATCACGTGAAGTGGTGCACTGAGGTGGATGCGATCGAACACGTCGGTCCGTCGTACCCTCCTGCATCCAACGGTCCCATATCCGCATTACAGTTGTTTGGTTTCGTCCAACACGACTACCGAATTCCCTGAAAGATAATTTACACTCTCGGTAGGCCACTATCCTTCCTCTGTCGAACTCGGATACATGATCAAACGATGATCGGTGTTTACTACGAGACATAATTAATCTTTTTAAAAGGAAAAAAAAAAAAAAAAAAAAAAAAAAACACACAATTGCCGAATTTGAACTCGTCAAAAACTCCAAGCCTTAAATAGCGCTTTGAAGTGGCGCCACAGACGCGCGTGATGTGCACTTGCGCTGAAATTTTAATCATTTGCATATCTCACCTCCGATAATGCATGTTGTAAATTTAATGCTATTTGCATGCTTCCGTCAGAGCGTTACGGTGGCCAGCAGTTTATAACGCAGAAAATATTCAAATGAACTTTATACCTGATTGATTTGGTCAGGAGCTCTTTAATTTTTTATATTTTGCGCCATTTTTTATTTTATATTTACATAAGAATAAAAATATACGCTCCATCATACATGTAACAAAAGGGGAGCCCATTTTACATTTATTGCCGACCAGACAGTAAAATGGTAAGGGGAGCCTATTGCAGTACCAAAGGACCCGAGTCCGAATCCTAGAGAAGGCATGGCTGTAATTGTCCGTTCTTTTGTAGGAGGCAACGGTAGCTGCCTATTAGGTGCCTCCAAAATAAAATGGCCACCCCTTCAGGCCCTTTCTGGAGTTGCCAATGCTAAACAGGCAAGTGCCCTTTGAATAAGATGTTTAACTTTGAAGATCAGAACTGATAATAAATAATTTGCTAATTCAAAATTTTATTCTTTTAATTTTTTGACACACATTCGTTTCCTCTTTAACAGTAGTTCTTAGTAGAAAGTTTTCCTTCTTTCTTTTTTTAAAATTTCATAACTTTTTTTAAGCTACTAAAAGGATCCCGCATTTTGTTTTTTCTGCACCTATTGAAAATTTTTTTTTCCTGCCATGAGAATGTAGTATTTATATTTCATATTAGCTGAGAACTTTTCCTTTGAAAAAGTGTCGAAAAGACGTTAATGGGAAAAGTATTTCCGGTTAATTAGTGTTCTGGGGGAAGGTATATATTGAATGATGTTATAGCGTACGCTATAACAGGTATATATTAAAGGTATAGTATATTGAAGGTATATATTGAATGATATCCATTGTTTTACGTGAATTAATGTTTTCTCCCGAATTCCGATTAAACAGTAAACTTAATCATTTTTCATCTTCGAAAGTATAGGAAAAAGGGTTGGAGCGTCGGGGATTACAACCGTCCCTGCTTTTCAAGCAGTTCAACCCAGTTTGATTCCAAGCCGAGTTTAATTTCCTATTTTAGTTGGGGAAGAGTTCAGTTACAAACCAACATGTTTCGTTTCCTTCCACTAGAAATTCTTCTAACCGTTTCATTTTAAGTCTATTCTCCTGCCACAAACTACATACTTTGGTAAGAGAGGTAGTGTTTTCAGTCCAAAAATTCTGAAGTGAGTTTTCAATGAATAAGCGCACATTTAGAGTCCCCACAACACATTTTTACTATTTTTACATTGGTCTATGTCTGTCTGTATGTCTGCAGGTGTGTAACAATTTTTTTATCCACGATAACTCTCATACGAAACTTCCAAATTTTCTATTTTTCGTATTTAAGCTTTCTTATATTCATGTAAAGAGTTAATTTGATTTTGGGTAAAACCAGACAATCAGAAGTGTGCTTTAACACAAATCCCATAACAGTTTTTAATCGAAAACTATATTGAAATATTCCTTTCCTTTCATTAGTCAATACGATATATTTTTAAGCTATCTTTCCCTATTTTGTCTTAAAAAATTACAAAATAGCGGAAGAAATGTTAGCATGATTGTAAGCAGCTAAAATAACCCTAAATCTGATGACGGCAAAAATGGGACCTAGCATAATCTATTGAATACAGTAGAAAATGTTTTCTTTCGTCCTTCTACCAAATGGTTAGCAAATGATATAACACAAAGCTGAACGGATCAAGATTTGCTCAAGAAAACGCTTTCCAAACGACTAGAAAAAACAGTCTACGTGAAAAGAAGAGAAGGATGCATTATTAACCCGAAAGGGGCTATTAGTTTCGAAAATGTTGCATCAAATTACTAAGACGTAGTTTCATTTTTCAGACTGTCGCCATCAAACATACTGCTTTTATTACTTTTAAAGAAATTAAATAATGAAGCATCTGCATGTATCTATATATGTTCATCGCACTGTGAAAAAACGACGTCACCTAGAGTCATCAAATTTTGAATAACATAAACCTCCATTCGAACATGGGCACTTGGAAGTCCTAATTTTGAATTTCGAATTTGTTTTATTATTTATTTCTTATTTTATAAAAATTTAATGAATTTTTTATTAAAATTTCAACGATTTGGCAGCGAGCGGTGGCAACACTCTACGGAATAAAACATTTTTATCTCCAACGCAAGAGAGTGTCCATCAGAAATTCTAAGGATATGTTGTTTTTAAATATTTTGTGATGTTGTTGAATTGAATTTTTATGTTATGTTTTAATATTTTGAGATATTTCTGTTGAATCGAATTTCATGTAGCGTACTTGCAAAGAACTTGATATTTAATGAGTAAACACACAGAACGTTATAGTAAAAAATATATTAAGGAAAGTTTTGCAAGCCATCTTTCTAAAGCAAACTGAATATTGACATTACAAACTGAGAAAAGACGGAAAAATATTACAAAATGCATTCTAACACTGTGACGGGAATTCTCAACATATACTGCTTTGTGGCTTTTAAAATTTTTATGAACTTGTTGAATTGTATATGGCATACGTACGAAGAAAACGATGTTTAAAGCTAATTTTTTTTTTTTTTAAATTTTTGAAGAAAGGATTAGCATGACAGAGCGCAACAGCAGCCTAGTAAACTGCGAGTTCAGCAAGAGCGTAAAAGACCTTAACAAACCTTTCTGGGACACCATTAAAATCTGAAACCTTTCAGATTTTTTTTAAGATCAAAATTATTTCGAGGTGAAATGACTGCAGTTTTTAAGACGTTAATGATTTCATGAAAGAAAAGGCACCTCTCAAATATCCAGTTTAACTCCAAATATCCAGCTTAATATCCAGAATGTGTTATGACTTTTAAAATCTATTTAGCATATTTAAACAGTTGGCGATATAAGAGATTATGTCTTTATATATACTAATTTTGTTTTACGAATACCTCATTTTTTAATGTAAAAAGATCACGCTTATAGAGCATTTTTTAATGTAAAATTATGACTTTTTACAATCTATGAGGATAAAATTGCTTTAAAACTTGGCCACCGCCAAGGACTCTAAACTTCGAGAGAGACCTTGACCACAACGTATGTGAAAACATAATTTTTCTCTTATTAACAAAAGGTAATTAGTCAAATTGTTCATTACAGAACTATCTTTAATGCAAAGCAAATTGTTCATTAACCTATTTTTATCAGAAGTAACATATCGAGAAAGAACACGATATTTTATATTTTGACGTATTTTTTCCGTAACGCTTATAAACTGAAATTTCCTTAAAACGCTCGTAGAGTCGTTAGGTTGTTTTGAAGCAGGAGACCTGAAAAATGTGCAATACCCTCCCGAGACTCTCGGGACCTCTCGAATACGCGCCAAGTGTGTTAACAGTTACATCACGAAGGAGGGGAAAATAACTTTAAAGAATAATTTAAGGATAAGTTTAGGAATTTGTGCCTGAAAAGTTAAAGGTATGTGAGAATCTAAAATAAGCTGTTGAAAATGGACAAATGCTAAACGGTGAGAAAAAAATCCTGAGGTATTATTCTATTGTAAGCTAACTCACTTACTTACTAGTGCACTCATTTAATAGTAATAGTAATAAAAAGACTAATTATTGAAGATGTAGCTACGTCTTTGTTTCATTGGATTGCTTGATTATAAAGCTTGCAATAAACGCTTCTCTCAAATAGCAATATTTTGTATTTTGCTAGAAAACGAAATCATCTAAAAGGCTTTCTACGTGATGTTTAATAATAAATATAACATTAATCAGACTTGATGGCTACTGTACGATTAGCTAGTTAAATTTTAGCAAGCTTTTAATACTGAATAGTTTTGAAAAGTTCGGAGAATTATCAGAATGTGACAAAAATATGAAGCAAGCAAGAGACAAAACGTAACAGCATTAATCGAATTTTGCTGGATGAAGAAGATGTCCAGAAAAATTTTACTTGAACAAAAAACACAATATCAGATAACTTCAATAAAGGGAAACACAATAAAATTTGTTTCTTTTCAAATTACCTCAGTTATTTAAAATAATATGTCAAAACTACTTTTTACTCATGTTCACAGTTAATGACATTGTTTTTGAGTTTGGAATTGTTTTGCACGGTTCCAGTTTTACTCCTGCATGCCCTTATAGGAGGGCCGCAATCCAAGCTTTGTCAAAATTTCATTTTCTGCAGCTAAGTAGGTCCAATCAGTTCCTTTCATTGAGCTTTAAGATGCCCTGAGGCAAAGGCGGAGGACGCAAAACGCTTGATCGAGATTCTCTTACGGTGAGTTTTCTCATTCATATGCGAAGCAGGGCGTCTTTGAAAATAAAATAACAATGAAATAAATATTTCTAGGCCATTTACTCTTAGGTTGCGTGAACTTTAACACAAAAAGTCAAGGAATGATTGAACTTATTGTAATTATTCGTGAAGAATGAAACTGTCATTGTGAAAATCACGATCAGGATCAAGGAAAGGAGATGACGAGATTTTAGAGAAAAAGGGAATCGATTCTCCCGAGCAATTTCACTGAGCTATTAAAAAAACCCTTTTTTCTAAAGTTTTTTTTTTTTTTTTTAACCAGAGGTATTTTTTTCTTCTTTTCTTCTTTTTTTTAAACACAAATTAGCTAAATGTATCTAAACTGTAAATCAATAAGTAATGAAGTACGTTTACAGATCGATGTACGTTAGAATTTCTAACTCCAGAATATTTTAATTCGAAAGAAATTTCATTTTTTCTCAGGAATATTTATGACAGGACTTCGCGAGTTGGGAGCTCCATTTATCGGATGGCTTATTTTTCACCCCCCTAGGCGAAGTAAAATCATGTTAATTCTTAAATAGCTTACATTCTGTTCATTTAAATAAATTGAATTCTTTCAGTTCCTTTCCGGTCATTTAAATAAAGTTAAAAATTATGGTATAATCGGTTTAAGAAGATATTAAATTAAATATATCTGTATGTATTACAGTATATTTTCACGCACTGTTTGACGATTGTATAGCAGATAAAGAATAACGGAAAAATAGTGCACATTGTTTATTGTATACTATTTTATTTTGTTTATTTTACTGTATATATTGCATATATTTTTACTTTCTTTACTCGTGAGTCATTGTTCAACTAAACAGTTTCACTCAATTCATCAAACATTTTTTTATGTTAGTTGAAACTAAAATGGACTGTTATTCTTTGAACTAAAAAAAAAAAAGTTGTTTTTAAGTGTCAAATTAAAATAACTTCTTTGTTTAATTTTGTCGGAAAAGTGCGTTTTGTATTTTATTTCACGTCAGTAAAAATGCTTTTTTATTTTCACTGCCTGTAATATATTTTCTCCTTCCCATCCGCATGCCTTCGTGGTGTAACTGGAGGCGTACTCGACGAGCATTTGAGAGGTCCAAAGTGTAAATCTCGGCGAGGGCACTGCACATTTTTCACGTCTCCTATTTCAAAATAACCTAATGACTCTACAAGTGGCGCCGGAATTAAAAAAGTGATGAACAATAATTTGTTACCACCAGCATTTGGCGAGTATATAAAGCATTTTCCCCCTCCTTTCCGTACGTTTTCATGGTGTAACTGGAAGCATACTCGACGCATATTCGAGACATCGAGGGTTCGAATCCCGGTGAGGGCACTGCACATTTTTCACATCTTCTGCTTCAAAATAATCGAATGTCTGCGAAAACAATCCTAAAGTTGTGCTTTTTGGAGAAAACTTCCATACTTATGGAAGCTAGCTTTAGGTTAATTAAGTTATACGGATATGCAAAGCACATGAGGGAATATTTGATTAAGGGAATGGATGCCTCCATGGAAGGCTTTCTAAGAGAAACTGGCTCGTACCCACGATGCGCCAGAGGTTAGGATAGGTTAGGTTATTTGAATATGGCAAAGCCATGAAGGCTATCTGTTTAAGCGCAGGAATGATTTTATAGAGAACTTTCTGAGGAAAACTGGCTCACATTTACTTTACACATGAGGAAAACCACGAAAATAAACCATGCAGCCAGTCCGTTTGCTTTGTATAGAGCTTAAGTCGAATTCCTAGTATTCAGCGTTCTTAACGCCTAGGAGATGGTGGGTCAGGTTTAGCTTAAAATCTCGAATAAGGATGGCTATTTGTATAACCTTTTCATTCCTTTCTTGCAAGAGGAATAACACCTGTTTTCCTGTGATACAACAACGGAGCAAGGTTTTCCATACTGTTTGAGTGACAAAGATAACAAAATATCCAATTGATCTGGCCGTCGCCTGGTAATTGTCTGACCGAAAAATGCCTGCCCGGTGAAAGAGAGATCTGAAGTTAAGCCTAGATGATTTTATGGAATATTTGGTATTAGTTAAAAAAGTTCGAAGAGAGAAAGCATTTTCAAATAAAAAATGTTTTTAACTAAACTTCTTTAATAAAAAGACAAATTTCTTTCGCTAATTAAAAAAAAATCAATATTTAGCTTAAATTTTAGAATAGATGGAACAATTAACAGAATTAAATAATTAGGATAATTTAAGGTGTTCATTGCTGAGGAATTACATTGTTCTGAAGTTAAAACTTTTCCTCCTTACCTCTAACCTTTTTGAATGGTTCTTATGAAACTTTCGCATGGTCTAATCCGAATATGACATTTATTTTCCAAAATTGTCACCCACCAGTTTTTAGGAAATACATCTATATGAAGTTACAGCATTACATAAAAATGAATGTTTAGTTATGTTTCATTATAAAAAGTAGTTCAAATGTAGAAATTTAATTAACTGTTTACATAAACTCCGTTGAAAATAGGAATGCAATTTAAAAGCTCTGTTAATGTATAAAACTTGACTATATAAATTAAAAGTAAACATTTTCAGTGCCCGTGCAAACTAAAAAGTCATGTTTTAGTTAGTTTCCTATGTATGATAGCGCAATTAGCGCAATTTAGTTAGTTTCCTATGTATGATAGCGAAATACTTTTAATTAAAGGTACTTTTTTAAAACATTTAATTTGCAAATATTTAAAGCATAATTATAGCCATTAGAGGAAGCTCCGCTTAATGAAGCACAACATACTTGTAATAAATATTGAATGATATGCTTATTAAGTGATGCCTGAACACTAGTTGTATACACACATATGTATAGATAACATGGAACTAATTTGTGCAGAGATCATTGATACATATATACCATTAACTAACTTCCGTTTGTACTTTCAGGATATTGTTGTCTTTTTTATCCCCATGATTTCGGGCAGTTCCATACCTTAAAATATCAGGTTTTAAGATTGAAGATTTGATTAATAATCCAAGAATAAAGTGATGGATTATTATGCGCTTTTCTCCATAGGTTGACCCAAAGAGAGATGCATTTTCGGTTAATACTTTTTACCTAACTTTATCTAAATTTCGCAAATGCATTTTTATTTAAATTTTGATAACCGTGGTACCATATATTACAAAGTCACAGAAATAATTTAAAAAAAATATTCATTGACATTTAGATATTCCCTCCTTTTCGAAAACCAATAAAAACGATGATTTTTTCCTTTTGATTGAATTCAGCATTCCTTTTATACTATAAGATATTTTCTGTTCCAGCATACCTTCGGGGCGTAACGGTAGATTACTAAAAGCGTATTCGAGAGGTCCAGATTCGAGTCTCGGCGAGGGCATTGCTCATTTTTCATGTCTCCTGCTTCAAAATAACTTAAAAATTCTACAATGACGCTCGAGCTTAAAAGGTGGTAGACAATAATTCGTCACCCCCAGAATTTTGAGACTGGCTCGTCTAATCCGCAGTCGCTCTTTAAATGGGGAAGTGAATAAGGTATTTTCTCTCTCATTCCAGCAAGCATTCGTGATGTAACAGTAACACACTCGCATGTATTCCAGAGGTCCAGAATCGAGTCCCGGCCAGGCATTGCACGTTTTTTACGTCTCTCAGCATCGAAAAACCTAATGACTCTACAGTGCGATTAATTTTATATATTTTCGCATTTTGCAAATTATTAAGCATTTTTGTATGGATACTTAATGTCCACATATTTTATTCGACTTTGACGTTTCATTTCATTCAAAAATGACGTTTTCATTGTGGAACACAAGACGTGAAAAATATTTAAAAAGAAATATTCAAGAAATCCTTTAATCTTGTTAGTGCAAGTGAATGTGAAGTGGTGCCTTGATAAGATTAAAAATTAGGTATTTCATAATGTCAACTAATAACGATTCACTGCAGATGAATAATTTCTATCAGAGAAACACCAGCAGAATAAATAGTCCTATTTCTTCACAAATTGGTGTCAAATTTGAAAATTATCGAGGTATGGGCGAGATGCGGAAGTGAATATGTATCAGTTGACGCCAAAACTAAAGTTAAAAACTCAAGCATGTTTTCTCTTTAGGGGCGGGCGTGGTGTCGCCTGCAAATGATTTGCTGAAATATAATCAGGTGCATGTTCTATTTGGAACAAAGTAGCACTCTTTTGAAAGAATTAGTCAAAGATAAATTTTCATTTTGCATAAGTCAAATCTATCTAGCAACTTTTAAGAATCATATGTGCGATATATTTGATAACTAAACCCGAAATATATAAAAAATGAAACACAGGAGAATTTAACGTTAGAAAATCCTGATAACATACACATATCCTATATATGCATATGTGATGTTGTAGCTTTGGCGGAAGATGAAACCTTTTGCGTAGATGGCATGATGGAGCTGCAGACTGACGTGGCCAAATTCAACATAATTTTATTATTGGATAAAACAATTCTAGAGACACAACATTTGCTTCACACATGATTATGGGTGCAATATAGTACCCACAATTTCGAAAACTTAGCCCCACCTCAAACAATGGACGATATAGCGAAACGAGGGGCATGTGTAAGCTAGACCAAATGCAAAGCAGAATAAAGGAAAAAAAAAGGATTATTAGTTAGTTGCAGCGGTATTTATAGTAAAAGTTTTATTCAGTCTGATTGATTAAGAACTTTAGAAGATTAAGACGACATAATGTGGAATTAGTTTTTCAGGTATGTCGCAGTTTCAATAAAGTTAAATCTATTTTTAGAATAGAGAGGGGAAATTCCCAAATTTAAAAAGGAATTAAGGGGCTGTGTTTAACTTAAAGTATAGTTTATAGCTACGTATTTTTTTTTTATCTCAAAGATATATGTATATACCTCGCATTTTCCAGATAGTCGGTTTCGATTACAGATAGTATAAAGAAACGGTTTGAGACCGATCTTATCAAGGAACTAAATACATGCAAAAAATTAGTTCTCCCCTTCCAAAATTTTTTTTACCATTGATTTTCAATAAATAAAACGCGATTAATAAATTATTCATTATAATGATTTTTTTTCATAACGCATTATTTATTCTCTAAAAACTGCAATATTGATGTCTGCACATTTTCCCGCACGGGCCTTTTCTTTCAATACACTTCTTTGCAGCAAAGAATTGTATCATTTATCGTTTTGTGAATTGTAATGCTCCATTCAGTCTTGAGATAAGTTCCTTAATATACTAAGACAAGATTTAAACCATTCCAATAATTTTCCATAGTTGTTTCAGTTATGCTAATGCGCGTTCCGTTATCCAACGTTAGTGTTCGATATGATTCATTCAGCTATGTTGACGGAATCTAAATTGACTATGTAAAAAGATAAAAACCGTTTGTTTATGTATTAAAAATTACTCTGTACGCTAAGCTTTTTTTTTCAAGAATTTATTTTTATTTTGCTTAATTCAAATTCAGTTTGTTTTTAAATTTTCAGACCAGGCTATAGAAAATCCGAACTGATTGAAACCGGACTGTGCGTGGTAGAACTTAATTTGCATATGTAAAGATATTTCAAGGTATAACAAAAGTGTTCATTAGATTCTAACAGCATTTGTAATGATCTTTGATCACAAGGCAGTCTCAGTTAAAATTGAATTATTACTGCATTATGTTATCGTATTAAAATTATTTGTAGCTATATACGTTACTAGAAAGACAGTAGAGCTAAAGATCGTTCTGAATAATGTGATTGTCGAAAAATAAAAAAAAAGTCATAAAACTACTCGGCATTTTCGTTTATAACGGGGGACACTTTCGGAGTTCTAAAAATTAAGCTCTAATTCAAGTCCTAGAACTTATAGGCAACGCTATCGGCCAGAAACAAGTCTTGGTATGTTTACGCAGCTATACCGTGCAATATTGTTTGTGCAATTCAGTTGTCTGACAGATACAAGCGCATTTTTGTAGCACTGATTTTACAACTGTGGAAGACGCAAAGAGCAGTCGTTCTCTCACTCTCTCTCTTTTTTTTTTAAAAAAAATAGAAAGAGGATGTGAAAACTTCAGAACGTGTTCAATTTCTGCGAGGAGCTTTCTGTTCCCACATATGAAAAAAACCTTTACAGGGTGTTAGATTTGAGAATTTAGGCCATAAGGAGAGAGAAAGAGAGGAGACACGTAAAACATCCTTTGACTTACAAGGCTTACAAGGCTTTCGTTGGGATAAATATATTAATTTAAATGGAGATTGTGTCGAAAAGCTGCATTATAATATTGATAAAAACTGACGAAATAAAAAAAAACATATACCTTAATTGCTAGAAATCTGGAAACATTCTACATAGAAGCGGGGTGTGAGTTTGAATTAGAAATTATAGTAAGGGACGTTCACTTCAGGATCAGTTGGTAATGAAATTATCAGGGCTGAGTTAGGAAAAAACCTAATCGTTTGATTATCCATACATCTTCATTGATCCATTTCTAAATGCACGCATAAAATTGTTCTTAGATTTATATATTTTAATCTTTTGTTTCGATTTCAGAAAAATGTTAACTAAGCAATAAAACATCAAAGTTTAAAATTTTTCATCTAACAAATGGCGGGCACTTGTCCATAACGGCAGAATTCAGGAATATTAGAAAAGTGCTCGATTATAACCAAAATTAAAAATGCGCATACTTTGAAAACTTTACTGTAGCTAGGATTAATTACGCGGACAAATTGAATTTTGATTGAACACATAGAAAGTAACAAGAAGAACTATGCGATTAATTTTCCAATCACGTTTTTATGACCCTCATAAAGCTAATGACATGCTTTCTTAAACATAGGTAGAGAGAGAATATTTTTTGTCTCTTTGCAACCACTTTGAGTTCAGGGTTACGTCGCTTTCTTAGCTTAAACTGAGGAAAGGATAAGAATAAATGATTTACATAGAATATGATGATATATTATTAAGCGTGATAATACACTCACTTTTATGAATAATTTTGACCAAAAATTCAAACATATTTCTATTCAAACGTACGAAAGGTAGCACTTTTTAATTAATCGCATAATGTAATATCGTGATGAAAAACCGATGCAAATTTTGAAACATAAAAAGCGAGTAAGAAAAATCAAACTTTTGACGAAAATCAAACTTCAACTGTGCGAAAAGAGAAACTGTTTCCTGAACTTCCAAAACAGCTGATTATCTTTCTTACTTCATCATCTTGAAATTATTGGTTCATGATTTCACTCGGACTTCTCGAGGTGAGAACAGGGAGAGATATTATCTAGCTGATATGAATTGGGTTCTTAGTGTTGAGGCTTGGACAGCATATCTGTCCCTACATTGTCTTTCCCCGAAAATATTCCTTTTTCAGGTTCAGTGCCTGCAGTTGTAATGCTTGTCTCCTTAAGTGACCTGCCGGGGACCTGAGATTCATTAGAAATTTGAGGGGTTGTTGATCAGAAGCTATTGTAATGTGCCTTCAACATATCCCAGGAGCTTATTTAATGCGCAAACACCGACAACTGCTTCTCGTTCTGTTGTTAAGTAATTCTTTTCAGCAGAATTTAATAGTCTGCTTGCATATTCGATTGGATATAATCTGACGGACTGTCTACTTTTAGTAGAACCGCTTGGAAAGCATAACTATTGGCATCATTTCTTACAGCGAAAGCTTTAGACGCATCTGCCTGCTTTAGAATAGGTGGATTAACTAGGCATTTTCTCAGAGTTTGAAAAGCATGATCTTCTTGTTTTCCCCAAGATCAAATAATTGTTTCTTTACAAGGCTACTCAATGGTCTTGCAATTTCAGCAAAGTTCGGAGTGAACTTGCGGTACCACGAGGCATATTTGTATAAACGATTGTATTACTGATACATTTTTCGGAGCTGAAATTAACTGACCGGTTGTTTTGTTCTCAGAATCAGTTTGAATTCAATTAGGTGTGAGCTAGAGTTCACGATACTTTACTTGAGAGTTTCCAAATCTATTGGAGTAGAGGTTGAATTTCTCGTTTTCTGAAAACTGCTGTCAAGTCTGTATATGTTGCTCACAAGTAGGCGACAGGTTCATGATGTCATAAAAAAAAAACAAGCAACTTTACATAAGGAAGCCTTCTGAAGAAAAAAAAAAAAAAAAAAAAAAAGAGCAATTTTACAGAAAGAAGTCTACTTTGGAAATGATCCATGAGCCTTTGGAAAGTTGCTGGAGCATTCCGTAGCCTGAATGGCATTCTTTTAGACTTGCAGGTACCAAATGAGAAAACAAAAGCAGTTTTGTCTCTATCAAAAGGGTTTGCTTCTATCTGATGGTATCCGGATTTCATATCAATCGTTGACATGAATGGTGTCATTTTAGCGTGATGCAAAAGTCCAACAAAGTCCAACAAAATCAATAGCTACTTATCTAGAAGAGAGTTAGCATTGAGATTCCTGTAACCTACACAGTCTCACATCACCATTAGGTTTTGGGACTAAAGAGGTACTGATATGGAACGGTCATCTCTAATATTAATATAGTGGTTTAGAGTAGAGGTAGCACCTCTCCTTTGTTAAAAGATTCTTTGAAACGAGTTTATTAAAGAATCTTCTTAGAAAGAATTCATATCTTTGAGAACTTGTTAGATTTACTCCTTTTTCAGGAAGAAGAGAACATATTTCAAACGTGGAGTTTTCTCTGTCTTTCCTCTTCAGTAAACTATAAGGTCGAACACAATGGTTATCAAGAACCCTCAGCAGACAGCCAGTTGTTTTGACGGAAATGCCTAACGATGCCTACTTTTTGTAAACAGTCAACTCCCAAAAGATTTCGATTCCCTCTTGCATAAGGTAGAAATGGTAATTAGGTAAAATGAGTAGCCACGAGCGTATGGATGACGGAATGAAATGAAGAATTGTTGGTAGACTGGAGGCAGACAAATCACAAGCGCAGGTAGCTACAGAGCTGATTGTAATGACCAGTATATTCTGCACTTTGTGGAAATAGTTTCAAGTTCAACAGTTTCAAGTTATCTAGAAGATTTGGACGAGATCGACCAAGATCTGCAACGATGAATGAGGATTGTTAATTTAAACTTTCAGTTCAGTGTCACAAGACTGCGACAGCTTGATAGCTCTCACATGAGGTGTATGATGCCACTGAAATCCCAGTTTCACTGTGTACAATTGCTTGAAATTGTACACTATGAAATCTGAGTTTCATTAATCCAGTTAATCCCAGTTTCATAGTGTACAATTGCTTGAAATCTTTACGAGGTAGGCCTGTATGTCAAAAGGCACACACGAGGTAGGCCTGTATGTCATTGCAGCGCACAAGAGAGCTGTTTAGCAAGTTGCAGATAACGTGTGCCTTGAACCAGGCTTCACTGCAGTATCGTGGTTTTAACAAGAGAGGCGAAATTGAGCGGGACACTGATTAGTGACATACCTTGTATCTGGAGAGCGCCTAAAATACGATATCATCCCTCCCTCATCAGGAAAAAGATCATAATAATTGTGAAGTGTAATGATTTGAGCAGACATTATGTTGGATGCTGCACACCCCTGTATGTGTTTGAGAAAGATTCCCTGACTGCTGTGAAGTATAGAGAGGAGAACTTAGAGCCCTATGTTTGACCTTTCAGGGACACAGTTTGTCCTGGGTTAGTATTAATTAAAGACAACGGTCGTCTACATAGGGCTCAGCTGGTTGACGATTACATGGAAAGTGAGGATATTCATCGCATGGATTGGCCAGCCAGATCTCCTGACCTTAACAATATATAGCACGTCTGGGATGCTCTTGAGAGGACAACTGCATCTCGCCATTCCCATTCAAGAACCACCTCGGAGTTGAAAATTGCCTTGCTGCAGGAATGGGATCAACTGTTACAGCGACACCTTAACTACCTCTTGTCCGATGTTGTCATGCTGCGCAACCTATCTGGCTGTGAGAAGGAATCATATCTCATATTAGACTCATTTTCTGTTCGATATTGCAACATGGCTTTTGGACATCCCTGCACTATGAGCTTTACTGGTTGGGTATATAAAATGACGTCTGAATATCTCTGTTATAAATGCATATTCATGCCAAATTTCACAAAAATCTGTCTGTTAATTTTTCAGAAAGTCAACATAATGTGCAAATTGTCTTAATTTCACCCACTGGTATATTATTTGCTTGAAGGAAAATATAAAACACGAAAAACACTAAAAAAATTATAGATTAAAATAACTTTTATTTATTAACACATATAATTCATATCTATTTCAATGAATAAAATAAGCCATGAAATTAATTTTTTATTTATGCAGACATTACAAAGCCAGATAGCTATAAGCCAGATATAGCCAGATAGCTATATTTTTATTTAATATTTGTGGGATATTTATTTATCAAATATTGTATACAACATACATATCGTCCATATTCATCTAAATTAATTTAATAAATTCTTAAAATTTTATGCTTATTACTTGAATCAATCCCATTACTTAAATCAATGAATATTTAAACAACATTTACTTAACAATATTGTTAGTTTTAATTAGAAGTAATAACAAGCAATCCGCACAGTTGGAGTTCCTCATAACTAAAATCTAGATAAATGCATTTTGCAATAATTTCACTTTATTAGTGAAAATAAACACACACGTTTATTTACGTAAATATGCCAATTGAGTTATTTTTCATTGTGTGCGGAAATCTGGGAAACATACTGCAACAGCAAGAATTAGTCTCATTTATATCACAGGTCACCAAGCTACTCGCCTGCTTTGAATTAGTAGTGTCTTATATGTGCTGGTAAGCTGATGTATAAAATAAACATCTATGCCTTTCTGAGATTCGACCCTGGGCCCTTCGGTACTACAATCAGGGTCACTAACCATTATTCTGGCTTGGGCAGCCGAACAATGCAAGCAGTTCTTTCGAAATATTTAAAACAATTTCCTTTCTGGTTCGTATTACGTGAATCCACCCCTTTCTTCGCTTTAATATAACACAACTTATTTCTTATATGTCGGACCTGGAATACGATGGAAGCATAACTCAGCTTCCTTCTGCACCCTCTTGGGCATGCTTTTGTCTCTGCAATCCGTACTGGCGTGATATTTATGGACGATAATGACCTCACGCATAGAGCTCGAGTGATGCTGAATTATCCGAAGAGTGAATCTCTAATCTATACTGCGATATGATATTACGTGTCAAGTGAAATTCTAATGTTATACATGCTCCTAGTAGGTACGCCCAGAAACAGCCAATTTCAACATGGTTAATCGTATCAAAGCAAGTACTTTTCCCTCAATTTGGCAGGCTTAGGTATTAGATTGACTCCAGATGTTCTTGTGTTAGGATATAGCCTTACCACTCCAACCTGAAGGCTAATGGGAAAAGCACGTGATTAACTCTTGAATTTGTGTGGTAAATTTTCAGCAAACATGATATTTATCATTTATCACTGTTTACATAAGTATCACCTAATGTGACAAAAATTCCTCTGTAGCCATAACTACATCAGTTAATCGATAATTACTGCATATTGGTTTATCATTCTATATCGATTCCACGGTAAGGATTCCACTGTCCAATTGTGACACTGACCTTTTTCCTTCTGTCCTCCTTCACCAATAGATAACACTTCTAATTTTCTGCTAAGGTGTGTTAGAACCGCTTTTATTCTGACGGATGTGTCTACTTTATTAGGATAGACATGCATATAATGTGGAAACGTTGATTTAGAATTGAAAAGAGTGCCTTTCTTTTAGGCACAGCCTTTTCTTTGAGCTGTGTTTATTAGAATCTGTTTATAAATATTAGATCATTGATAGCCATGAATTTGCACTGATTTATACTGTACTGCATGCAAGAAGTAGGGCTGCACGTCGAAATAAAGCACGTGGTTCAAAAAGCAAATTTTCTGGTAGCAAAAAACCTATTAGCTTCGGTTATTTTGGAGTCGACGTTTTACGCGCGGCAAGCGCAGAATTAAGTTTCAAGAATTCTACCTGACAGGTGCAGATACACACTGTGAAAAAGAAGAGGGAGCCATACCGAAGTTGAACCTCAACTATCACCAGAAAGAGGAGAAAAAGAAAATGGAAAAAGTGGTAAGACAATTTGGTAAATTATTCGATGACAGATAAGGCTTCTGTCAGATAGTGCAACACGAGATTAATATTGGAAATGCTCCCCCTAATCCGGCCTAAGCCGTATTGATATGATTAAGTCAAAGAGGAGATACTGGAGCAGCATATTAAGAAAATGCTGGAAAATAAAGAAATTGTTCAAAGTAGCAGCCCCTACGCAAGCCCGGTAGTTTTATGTAGAAAGGAAAACGGTCTCCCACCATCAGATCCGAACTCATGGAGGTTCGCAGTTGATTACCGTAAACTGGATAGTATAACGAACTACCCCACGTATCCCCTTCCGATAACTGATGAAATAATAAGGAAAATCCATTCTACTAAGTATATGACTACGCTAGACCTAACGTCAGGCTACTTTCAAATCGCAGTAAAATCCGAGGATTTCGAGAAAACAGCTTTTATGACGAAGTAAGACGTGTATCCTTTTTTGAGAATGCCGTTTGGCTGAGCGGAGCTCCGGCTACATTCCAAAAAGTCATGAATATTGTATTAACACCCATCTTAAACAAAAGTACAATAATATATTTAGATGATATCATTGTGACTAGCGAAATGATAAACGAACACGTTTGGAGGAAGTTTTTACATTATTAAATGAAGCCAACCTCAATGTAAATCCGAAGAAATGCAAGTTTGTGGCCAAGGAGCTTAGGTAGCTCTGTTACAAAATGACGAAAAAAGGGATCAAGACGGACAATTCTGAAATATTAGCGATTAAAAGTTATCTACCTCCTTATACCGCCAAGAAATTATCATCCTTTTTGGGCATGTGCTCGTATTATAGAGTATTCATCAAAGACTTTGCGAAGATAATTGAACCCTTGCTGGTTCTCAAACGAAAAAAAAAAAAAAAGATTCACGTGGACCGCAGAGGCGGACACTGCTTTCGAAGAATTAAAAAATTCTCCTGTTTCTCTCTATATATAAAAGGCTTCGTTATTTCTAAGAAAGTCTTCTTTCAATTATACATATACTCAAAGTATAAATAAATGGATAAATTTTACTATGTACTTTTACTAAAATTTCCTTCAAAAAATTACTTTGCAGTTGCGTTAAATCAACTTTTGGTTCGAACCGGAGGGTGGTAAGGAAATTTTACTACCTACAAGGTAGGAGAAGCGTAAACAAGTAAACAAAAGCTCGATTTTTTTCTTGCTCTAATATGATTCTTACATAACATTAATAATGTAAGCACTTACATAAACGCTTTAGCCACTAATCATTTCAACAAATAATCACTAAGCAATAGAAATTAAATTGAAACTGAAAGCAAATCAGTCTGAAAGAGGGCTTCGTCTTGATCACGTCGCATTTCGCTTTCTCTTGTTAGCTAATCTGCAGCTTCGTCTGTTTCAAAATCGTAATAACAAGCGCTTATTGCACCAGTTTATCTGAGTTGGTTTCTAAAAATGTTTGTCAACAAGAATGAACAATATTAAAATAGGCCACGATTACAAGCTTCTTCTTTACGCCAACAACATCTGCCTTCAATATTCCAAATTATATCATCTATTGATAATAGCTTCGGTATTGTCTGCATATTTAATTCTAATGATAAAAGCCTGTGATAAATAACAATAAAACTATAAACGTATACTATATAATTTTAATTACTAATTATTACAAACTTACTTATATGAAACCCTTTTAGCTACATTTCCAGTACTAATTTAATTGACATTTGGTTGGATTTGCTTGATTACGGCAAAGCACACGAGGGCTATCTGCCTAAGGAAAGAGATGCCTTCGTGGAGGAAAACTGGCTCGTGACACATGAGGAAAGTCACGAAAGCGCTTATGCAGCCAGCCCGTTCAACAGGATCGAGCGTTCAGTGTTCAGCAACTTTACTGTCCGGCCAATGTTGGGGCTTTAAATGGTGATTCGATTGATGAAGTATTTTCTTCAGATTCACGTTAAACAAAAACACATCTACTGCGTTGGACTGTTTTTGCGATTTAGATTACGTTATTTTGCAAACGCTTCGCCACTTAATTTTTTAAGAACAATGCTATTCATACTTTTCTAGTCCAGTATTATAAAAAAGCTTCTCCGACTCCTTGGAAGAAGTTTAGGTTAATTATTATTTCGATTACATATATGATTTTTTGGACGAAAAAAATTTCCTACGTAACACTTAATGACTGTGTGTATAAATGTCATAAAGGTAACACAAACGAAGAAAAATAATAATAGCTGCTAATTACGCGTAGCGCTATTTGTTTCTGTAAATTTTTATTTATCTTTACCGTAAATAAGAAATCAGAAATATTTCACCTTGAAAAGAATGATGTATTCAGAAGATAATTCCGGTGTTTCTTCATACGCTTGAAAGAACGTAGATTTAACCGTGTATAAGCACGTCGGAACTTGTAGCTTTTGATTTAGGAGTTTAACAAAAGAGAAAGCCTTTAATAAAAATGTAGGAAATAGAAAACACACTTTTTTCATCCGTGAAGAAAAGAGTTGATTGATATCCGTTGGATAAGGCATCGGTGCACAAAGCTCCAGATCGTTGGATTGCTGCTGCTTTCAAACCTTTAAATCTTGCCTGTCATATCCATTCATGTATATAAACGAAAACTTTTATTTATGCCTGCTAATGAAAAATAATGCAATATAATTCTCAACTAAAAATTAGATATATGTTGAAGGATATATGTTGACATTTAAGAAAACGATTTGAGTCTAAAAAAATTTTCCATTTTTCTGCGTAGTGAAAATAAATTTCACTTCGCGCACTTTCCTTTTTTCTTTTATGTGTTTCTCTTCGAAGCAGAATATATTTATAATGGAACTTAGCTGAAATATTTAGTTATAATTACATTTAAAATATAATTGCTAAATGAATGTTATAAGATATTTTACATCTGTCATCATCGTTAAGGTGTTCCCCCCAAATGGCAGATTGTGAACAGTTACAGTTGTAACAGAGTCTATTAAACCTATACTAAGGCCAGATATGGTGGTCTCTTTATTATCGAGGCACCTAAGAGGTGGGCCACCATTGCCTGCTATAAAAGGACGGACAGTTACAACCATACCTTCTCCGGGATTCGAACCCAGGCCCTTGCAGTCAGGCTCCCCTAACTACTATACCGTCTGGGCGGCTCATTGTTAAGGTTTAATCATATAGTTTAGTTTCTTTTGCTTGAACGGCTGAAGGCCTGTTCCTCATTTTCTGAAGCTATTTAAGTTTTGTATACTTTTCAAGTGTCTCACATGTGGAAATGCTGTAGAACTTCACAGTCATTATATACCTACTATAGCTTATTACTTCTTAGCATGTTAATATGTAAGTATCGAAGTAGGCACTTCGATATAACGCAACCACCTTGGCGCAATCTGGCGACATTTTACAGATGAAAAAGTAAAAGTTACTTATCGGGTGCAAGTTGGCGGTTTTCACGCTTTTCTTAGAGAGATTTCCAAACTATCGATATTTATCATAAGGCGGTAAATATTATCAACATATGAAAAGAAAACATACTTTAGCAATTTAAAATAAAAATTTCAATAATTAAATAAGGATATTAAAAAATGAAACACATTCTTCGTATTCTGCAATATTTTTGTGCTGTTCTTCCGAAATAACACAGCGATCTATTTTCGCTTGAAAAACTATCATACAATTGCGAAGACTTGGCTTCGTGCAGACCTCAGCAACAGTGGCTATCTAGGAAACGCATTTCTCCGTTGTTCTCTTTAGAAAATATTCAGTAAACTTCTGTATTCCTGCAGAAATTTTACCGTACTTTCTTCCATGGCTCGTATTGGAATACAACAAAAACAAACGCATATAAAAATCGCGGCGTTATTTGACGCAGCGTTTATAGGATTGACGTGGCGTTTGTTCAAAAATATCTACCCAATTCTAGTTTTATCTATCTCATTTGGCTACATTTAGCTCTTGTTTTCTAAACTCTGGCATGCATACTTTTCGCTGTTAATTTGTGGGTGTCTGTCTCTTCTTTTAAGCTCCCGAATTTCGCTATGTCCATTATAAGCGCAGGTCTACCAATGAGTTATTTTAATAATAGTCAAACGTTTGACACAAAAGATTTTCCTGCGACTATTGCCAATATGTGCTGTAGAGTCCTTAGGTTATTTTTGAAAAAGGAAGAAGTGAAAAATGAGCAACGCCTTCGCCGGGAATCGAACCACAGATCTCTGGAATACGCGCCCAGCGTGCTGACCACTACACTACAAAGGCATGCTAAGAAGGCGGAAGAAATACCTACCTTATATACTTCCCCTTTTAAAGGGCGACTGGGGTTTAGGGGATCCAATCACAAATTCTGGGTGTGGAGAATCATCCACCACCCTTTTAGTTCGGGCGCCATTGTAGAGACATTAGGTTATTTCAAAACAGGAAACTTGAGAAATGAGCAATGCCCTCACCGGGAATCGTACCACGGACCTCTCGAATATGCGCCGAGCTTGCACACCACTACAATACGAAGGCATGCTAAGAAGGCAGGAGAAATACCTTCTAGTGCTAATATTTGAAAGTGCATTATAATAAGACTTCTAAATAAATAATGCAAATAATGAAATAAGCTATATAAGTGTAAATAAGTTATACAATATTATACAATAATGAAATAAGTTATGACAATATAAATGTTTCAGAGTGCAATCTATGTAGAATTTAAAACTATTTTCTCATTTAAAATTTTTAAACTAATAAAAATTCGTAATGTAACTTAAAATTCCTTCCTATTTTACAAGAAATTTGCAAAAAAGTTTTCATTTCCTATTATTTTTCTAATTGCTGCACAAAATGCAATTGTAATCCATCTTCGTTAAAAAGTGGGAAGATAGTGACTTTTAAACTATTTAACTTAATTTTTATTACTTACTTAAAAATATTGAATAATATTAAATTGTGGAGTTTAAAATTTATTTTTACTGTTAATATCCGCGATTATTTTTACTTTAAAAGTACAGGAAACCTTTTGTACGCATTCCTAAAAAATTACTTGCTTTCCTAAATTAATTCAATCCAAAAATTCCAATTTAAAAACTGGTAATACTTATCATTATATAATATGAATCCACCGTAAAGTTTTCCTACTCTATAAAAAACTACTTTTCAAAAATAATTCGAGATAAACAGAGGTGTGGAAACATAACTGAGGAAGGAACTCATTTAGTTCTTGAACAAGATTTAATTCCTAATCACTTATGGATAATGCGTATTAAGTTCTTTCTTTAGTGCAATGAGAAATCCTTCTGCTTCTTCTTTAACTTAGATCTGCTTAAGAATTATGAATGAAATGCACCGGGGTAATTCCCTGAAGGAAGAAGGTGTCTGGCAGCGAGTTTACTTCAGTATGTAACACGCGAAATGGAAATGTATCTTTTATGTTGCATTTAGATTTATCGCCCAAAACTGACTACTTTCCTATCTTTTTTTCCTCGTTTTAGGCTTATAACGCAGGAAAAAGATGTCACTATTGCAATTAGCCTTTTATGGGCCCTGTGAACGTGTTGTTTTGGGGTCTGTTAAAAGATGAGAATAATAATAGAAATACCATTTAATAGTTTTCAATGCGTAATTTCCACAGTTTAAAAATATGCGAAATCATTTGCATGTGTTATTAATAAATACCCGTAATTATTTTAATTACATTTTCTGGCTTTCATTTCTGCTGATTCATTGGTTCCATAATTGTTATTAACGTTATTAGACGTTATTATTAACGTTATCATTATTAACGCATTATTATATTGAATGGAAGTTACAAAAAGATTGTTAATTATTCCAGTTGCTCATAAATGAGTCTTAAACCGATCATAAATGATTCTTATTTCATTTCAACGTGAAAAAAACTTGCCTAATAAGATCAGCGGTATCGCCTTGAGTTCATGGAAACTAAAAGATATATATAATTATTCAGTCTTTTAGTTTAGTTTGGTTTACATGATCATGGCAAAAACTTGAGGGTTATCTGCCTAAGGGAAGGAATGCCTTCGTAGAGGACATTCCAAGGGAAACTAGCTTGTATATATGTTACATAGGGAGAAAACCAAGAAAACGTCCATGCAGCCAGCCCGTTAGGCGAGATTCGAACCCCGGACCAAATTACCAGTGTTCAGCGACTTTGCATCTCAGTCGCTGGTTGGCTATCCAGTTGTTTAACTATTTGATTTCAGAATACTAAACAAATATCTAGTTACGAAAATATTACATATTTATCACCACGAGAAATGAATACCAACTTCTTTCAGCTGTACACTAACACGTTTAAAAGTGGTTTAACTGCTAACTCGCTTATCACTGTGGCTGCAACATTAATTGATTGGGTAGTTGGTTGGTTAGCTGACTACGGCAAAGCATCTAAAAGTTAAATGCCTTAGAAAGAATGATTTCAGGAATTTTTGTGTAAAGGAAACTGGTGTCATATTGCATATGAAGACAAAAACCATACACCCATGCAGTTTGTTATCCAGTAACCAAATCGATCCAAACTACCGTTTTTCAACGACCTTATCCTATCAGCCATTGAAAGAATGCAGATAAATAAAGAATTTGTGCAGAAATTTTTTGTTCTTTTTAAAAAACTTTGCATCACGCATATTCGTAAATGAGTTTATTTAAATAAAATTGTGATTTAATTATTATACTAATTTTAAATTTAATAACATAAATTTTCATGTTTCTTCTAAATATATATGACATAATAAAAGCACAAAGAAAAGACGGAACACTGTAGATGCGTGATTAGATCCATATTGAAGAAGAATTTTGATTGCGTAGTATTTAAAGAACTTGGCAGTCGAGGCAGTTTTAATTCCATTTTTATTTCCAATCGATATTTGTGGCCACAATCACTTGGCACTCTAGTCGTGCCTTTCCACAGAAGATTTACATTTTTGATATTGTTGGGATAGAAAGCAAGCCAGCGAAATTACATCTTAGGACAGTAGAGAGCAAAAGCTGAAGTGCGTAGTTATGCAAGATGGAGGCAAGCGAAGAGAAAAGTTTTGGTTTACAAGGACAGTTTCAGTTCTTAATTATTACGTCATCAGAGTTGCGCAGGCCATAGAGTGATCTAGAAATGACGCAATGCAGAGAAGTTATTACGAGTTTAGAATAGAGAGGAAGAATTAATGTTTTTAGTTATATTATAATTCTGATTCATATAATTTTATCTTACATATTTGCATAGACGCAATGCAGAGAAGTTATTACGATTTTAGAATAGAGATTAAGAATTAATGTTTTTAGTTGTATTATAATTCTGATTCATATAATTTTATCTTACATACATACATATATATATATATATATATATATATATATATGTCATAATAAAAGCAAAGGAGAAGACGGAACACTGTAGATGCGTGATTAGACCCATATTGAAGAAGAGATTTTGATTGCGTAGTATGCTAGTAATGCTAACTTGGTAATATCTAAAGAACTTGGCAGTCGAGGCAGTTTTAATTCTATTTTTATTTGCAACCGATATTTGTGGCCACAATCACTTGGCACTCTAGTCGTGCCTTTCCACAGAAGATTTACATTTTTGATATTGTTGGGATAGAAAGCAAGCCAGCGAAATTACATCTTAGCACAGTAGAGAGCAAAAGCTGAAGTGCGTAGTTATGAAAGATGGAAGCACGCGAAGAGAAAAGTTTTGGTTTACAATTCGGTGATTGGTCGTCAAGAGGCATCTGGTATTAACGGTTACGTAAGATCGCATGATTAATTTGAATGACGCAATGCAGATAAGTTATTACGATTTTAGAATAGAGAGGAAGAATTAATGTTTATAGTTATATTATAATTCTGATTCATATATTTTATCTTACATACATATTAAAAAAGAATGCTTTTTTTTTAAATAAAATTAATTTCTGTAAACTTTGGAATAATGCCTAATACAAGTTAAATGAACATAAAGTATTTTTAGTGAATTATAAAAGAAATAACATAATACACACAATAAAAGAATAGATGGAAATAAACTAAAAATTAGAAACTTATAATTATTATGTACGAGAAGAAAATTTGACTGAATATAAAAACATATAAAGGAAAGTTTCATCTTTAATACATAAATTTTAAACGTTATTGAAAATTAATCCATTTGAAGTAGATTATTAGAGACAAAAACAGTTATTTTATCTCTTTATGCTATTGTAAATGAAGCCTTTTCTTTAATAAATGAAGAGGTTTGTAAGTTTGCAAGAAAAAAGTTTTAAATATAGAAATGAGTGAAGAAAACTAACTCTTTCCTTCTATTATAAAGCGTTTTCTTTACTGATTACGTAAATAAAATTAGAGGTAATCTTTTAAGCTTCAGTCTTTTGAATCTGTTGAAATCTCATGAAATATTCTGGAAAAAGTAAAAGAAATCTGTATGTAAAAGAAACTAAATTTATAATAAACTGTAAAAAAATAATTAGTTCAATTTTAACCTTTTAATTCACGTAAGAGGAACTTCAGACAATGAAGGTTATTTCCTCATCATTATTACCTACCACTTCCTTTAAAATTCTTTTCGTCGTCTGATAGAAATGCATGAGCAAGATTAAAAGAAATTTCCTACAAATCATGGTTAACCGTTAACCAAGAACAGAAATGTTACCATGTTGTTGCTGGTTCACTGAACCTTTTTACTACCGAGTGCTGAAGGTAGACGAAAAGGAATTTTGCTATTCTTTTCAGTTCGAAAGAGAGTAGATAGCGTTTCCCGTCAGTGATGATCTCAACTTCTTCCCGCTTCTTTCATATCCTATGATTATATTCATAATTTTACTTTCTTAATATGCAGTTTTCTCCTAATGATTCTTTAGAAGAATTTACAGCATTATGAGATAAGTGACAAAAAGCTTCGTTGTTGTTATTCATAGCGGAAGTATGAATTTTTACTGTACTCTAAAATTCAGTACTTGCAAAGAAGAAGAACATTTTGTTCAGCGAAATGTTATGAAAATCTTTAAGTAGTGTATCTTCAGCGTTATAAAAATTTTTATTTCGTGTATTGAAGGAATGCCAGTAAATGTAGAATCATTTCAAAATCTTCCTTTTACTCTTCTTGGGTATTTGAAAATTAAAATAATCGAATAACAAGAATTTTGCGGGAATATATGTTTCGTTATTTTTATTCATTATTTCAATTTTTATAGCGATATCTTACTAAGATTCTTCGGTAATATTCAAGCAAGATTTGAAGCACAGTAAAATGTTTTTACAGAAAATTTTTGCTACAGTTTCAGTCAACTGTGATATTTTGCCTCAAATTAGGTATGGAATAATATCAGTTTTAATTTAATTTTAAATGCTGCTTATATTTCCCTAATTAAAAGACGATTTTAGCGTTGATATTTCTTTTCGATGCAAAATCTAAGTCTTTTAAAACTTATAAAATATTTCAGTACATTCAAACAACAACACATACATTGGGAACTGAACTCCAATACACGGTGTTTTGCTTATTCATGCTACTTAAAGTGAATATATTAATCTAAAAATATCGTTTGTCATATCCAGAAGGTGCGTTTAGAGTAGGCAGGATAGACATTGCATATCTTTGTAAAAACAGAAAAAATACTCCAATTATTCTTTTGAGGTGGTTAAATTTTTTATTTCTCTCAGTTATGCCTCTTCCACTATAGTTAATTCGGTAATTCATAATGGCAAAGCACTTCAAAGTTACCAGATAAGCACGGTTTTATTGTGCTAAAAGCACGAGAAGCATCAGAATAAATATATCGCTAATGCATCGAAAAACAATATCGCCCTCATCGGAATTTGAGCGGACTTTCTATAGTTTCTAACTGAATGAATGTGCTAACCAGTGGTCTCAAACTGAAATTGCAAGTGGGCAAAAGCGTGATATGAATGCAGCTGAGCGGAGATCCAGTTAAAAAAATTCATTTGTTAACAAAAATCACTTGTATAAATATTAAAATTAATAGTTGACAATATTAAAATTTTCAAACTGACATTTATTCAAATAACTATCATACTTATATATTGAAGTGACCACTAAATAACTTACGTTTAACTTAATTTAATAGGAAATACACCAAAACTTCTCAAGACGAACAAAACTTGAAAATAAATAACGACAACCTATCCTTTTTCTTTTATTTATTACAGTTTTCTACGACGCATACATTTTTGAAGTTTACAGTTATTTACATACATATCTGAATGTAAATAATTATAAATTTCTTTGTTTCTTACTACACCTTTCAGTTACAACACCTCATGGCATTTTAATTTTTTGAAGTTTGAAACCTCGAAGGAAAATTCCTAGAAAGTATCTTCATCACAATTTGTAGATACTCATCGGCAATCTGATTCTTTTCGTAGACTCATAAACTTTCAAATGCGGAAAAAATAGTGTTAAATAGTGGACTGCAGTCTCAAATAAAGCGATTTTCTTATTGCAAAAATTCGTAATTGAGGATCTTTATCCTTTGACAAGTAGTACTAAAAATTAATCAAATTTGTATCATCAAATCTTTGAACAAGATTTATATCTCAGTGTAAATTAATTAGCTCCATTTCCAAATTTTCTGTGACGTCACTCATGTTCATTTTTGGTCATGAAAATAATATAAAATTGGACCCCAAACCATAAAAATTTTAAACATTTTCTTCAAATTCTTTTCATAAGAATGCTAATTAATTTACGGGCAATGTATTCGAGAGCCGCATAAAGTTGCTTCGGAGGCCACCAGTTTCAGAGCCCAATGTTAACCATTTACACTTCAAGGGGGCATAGGGATGAATAATATTATACATTACTTTCTTTCCTATTTAAACGGAGTCGCTGAACACTGGTAGTTCGGTCCGAGGTTTGAATCCCGCAAACGGGCTGGCTGCATGGGCGTCTTCATGGTTTTCCCCATGTGTAACGTGTACACGAGCCAGTTTCCCTTAGAAGGTCCTCCACGAAGGCATCTCTCCCTTAAGGCAGATAGCCCTGGAGTGCTTTGCCGTAATCTAATAAACCAAACCAAACCTATTTAAATGGCAGCTAGGGTATGCAGGAGATACAGTCTTTCAGATCGTGAGGCGGACAAGCTATTACCCACCAGACTATACTTCAGGGGCTGCTGAAGACGTTATTAGTTATTCATTATTATTCATTATTAGTTATTAGTTATTCATTATTAGGTTTTCCTGGAACGAGGGAGGAAAAAGGGCCTCCCTCGTTTCCGAGGAAAACGGCCTGATAATTGCCTTTGCCGGGTTTCGAGCCACGGATCATCCAATAGTAATTAGAAATAATAACTATATACACATTCTTCATATGTCAGCCTATAATAAAACAAAAAAGAAACAAAGTCTTCCACACCGCGATTTTCGATGGACAGATCATAGACCATAGATTAAATATAGCTTGTAGATCATAGATCGAATGCTTACAAGAAACAAAGGATGGGCAAATGGTCAATCAGAGAGATATCGTTTACCTCCGAGAGCTCGGAAAGTGAGTGAACCAGTGATTTATACTGAATTTTCTTCGTTTTCGAATATACGTTAATATAAATTTTATTTCCAGTGGCTAGATTAAAAGTTACAAAGAACTAAAATCTGATAGACAAAGGGTACAAACAATAAAAGTAAGAACAAAAGGACCGAAGTCATTGCCTAAACAGCGTTCTTGTCTCCCAGTATCTCGTTAATATAAAATACAACTTAACAAAATTACTTCCGGATTTGAAACTCTAAAGTGTACAATTGCCTTTCTCAAAGATGCATAAAAGCTCATCCAAAATTGAGCTCTGTTCTCTTTCTTAATATACAGTGGATTAAAAAAGTATTGGTAATTGCCTATAATTGATCATATTAGCTAACAAAGGAAATGATTGACAATTTTATCTGGAGATAACGAACACAAGAGATTGTAAGGATTATGTTAATTTTATTAACAGTTAAATTTTGAATTAAACTTCCTTTCCTATCGATTCGTAATTTCAACTTACCATTTCCAGCCAGAACGTAGTTCTAGAATCACGTCTGAATGCTAATGAGGAAAAGCGGTATTTTACCGCGGAGTTCTACTGTCTTAGAGAAAGAGAGATACCAGATATTCTGGTTGCACGCTTCCGCCTTTTTAGGCTACTCTCTCGTAACCTAATATTACGCTCAACCGTACTTTAAGCCCTTGATAGCTTTGCAGTCAATTAGCGTGAAGGGGCCAACTCTGCTAGAATTTTGATAGCTTCGGCTATATCTCTTTAGTTAAGATTAGTTTAGTTTAATTCTTAGTTTCTTAAGTTGAAGCCCAAGTAAGACGGAGTTCTGTTAAATCTTGATTGTGATAATAAAGGGTTATTTTACCCTTCTATCTTGTTGTTTCTTGTCACACGAACTCAAGCGATTATTCGCTTATCAGTTCTTAAGATTCTTCACTTTCAACGGTAACTTAGAATGACACAGTGGAGAATTCTACAAGGTAATAAACACACAAATCTAATGAAACCGCCATTTTAATATGCTTTTTACGCAAAATATACTAGAAAAACGTAAATTTGCATGTCAAAACTGTATTGACAAAGTTTTTACTAATAAAAATGTGTAAGTATAAAATATGCAGTGATACTTCAAAACTTATAAAACGTTATTTTCTAATACTGTGATAAAATGGTTTCGAAGTCGAAGGATTTGGATGTTAATGTTAAAAACATGATTATTCAGCTCAGAAATGAGAGTTTAACTTATCGTGCTGGAGGAATATAACTGAACATAAATTTATTTAATGTTAGAGGTGTTGTAAAAAAGTTGAACCAGACAGGATGGACGGGAAATAAGATTAGAAGTGGACGTCCTCGAATATTTTCTGCAAGGGAAAAACGTGGCATTATCAAAGAGGTAAAAAAAACCTAAAATAAGTACACCCCAGGTAGCCAAACACGATGCTAATAATTCACATAAAACCTTTAGTGTACAGACTAGACGGATTATTTTACATGAAGGAAGTCATTATGGAAGAGCAGCTAGAAAGAACCCTTTTATTTCAGAAATAAACAAGAGAAACAATTGTTACTTTGGTGTTCCAATTTTCTTATAACATGCTTCCATTGTACATAGTCCAACAAGGGCCGAACACTGAAATCGCTGAGCATTGATAGTTCCACCTGTATTCAAACCCTGGCGAACGACTTAGCTACAAAAGAGGTTTCGTCCTTTTTATTCATGTGTAATATGAATATGAGCCAGTTTCCAAACTCTGGAAAACATGCGCCTAACCGTTTTTCTGGCAACCTTGCTCATAACAGTTCTTAATATTAAAGAACCTTGAGTCAGGCAACGCCGCCATTTTCTTATTTATTGTATTCCGAGCTGCAACAATTTTTCTACAAAAATCGTGATATTTTTTGCCACAAATTTACTTTTAAAATATGAGTTTGTGGAATTTGCGAGCAATGGAAGAAACCACGGTAAAATTTCTGCAGGAATATAGAATTTTGCTGAACATTTTCTAAAGAGAACAACTAAGAAATGGGTTGCCTAGCCGCCGAGTCTTTGCAATTTTCCTGACATTTTTCTATGAGAAAACAGATCATTGTGTAGGTTGAGAGAAGATTAGTACAAAAAACGTACAGAAAGATGTGAAAAGGAACGTAAGTGTTTTAATTTTTTTAGTGTATCACGTAATCCTTATTTAATTATTCAGATTTGTATTTTAAACTGTTAAAGTATGTTTTCTTTTCGTATGTTGATAATGTTTATCAACTTACGATAAATATCAATAGTTTAGGAATCTTTCTTAAAAAAAAAAAAAAAAAAAAAAAAAAAAGGCGGAAAACCACCAGTTTGGGCACCCGATAAGTAACGTTTACGTCTTCTCGTGCAAAAACTTGCTCAACTGAGCGAAGGTGGTTGCGTTAATATATACTAAATACCCTAACATTATGCATGTTTATCATTGACGTGACTATTTCGTCTAGGAAAAATCAAAATGAACCAGAAAATGAATCTTACTAAACTTCGTTAGATTCTTAGCTGCTCTTTAATTATTTCTGTATTATTATCTATCTACCTGTAACTCTCATGCAAGCAACGGTGTAATTTTCTTTCTTCACTTTTTTTAAAAACAACTTCCATGCATCAAATTCAAACCATGAATTATCATAGAAACGTGAAACAGCCCATCTTCAGCGTACTTTTGAATTAAAGGTTATTTATTAATTCACATATTAGAGGGCCGGAAGGTGTTTTCTTTCACTTTTCATTAATTTTAGAACTGTCTTTATTTTTAGAAATCAAAATCATTCTTTTTTTCCAAATATTGAATTTTTGAAATTTTTTCATCCTAATTACTACATGTGAAGAGGTAGCAAGTATGTTCTGTAAAGTCTTAGCTCAGAAGTACACATATTTGACGCAGAAACAAAGTTTTCCCTCCCAGTATTTAACATTTTTCTTTCAGATCAAATTTGTAAATAAAACGTTGCTCGCCTTTCATATTATGCGCTTCAGCACCAAAAGCATGGAATTTTTAGAAGAGTTAGGTTCCTCCTTCAATTTATCGCAGACATACAATAAGCATTTCTCGTAATACACACTCCTTGAAAAATTTTTATATTGTCACGTGATTCTTTCATAATGGCATTAACGTGTATATAGTGTTTACATTACCAAGAAAAGCTACTTCAAAGTTTCTTTCAGATGCTTGATGACGTATTTACATTCATCCGGAATGCGTTGGTGCTCCAAGGTTGCAGGCATTCAATTTGTTTTACTGTAGAATTAGTGATCATCACTTTTGAAATTAAGTGTTAGAGGTCTTTGTTTCTCTCATGAAAACTACACATTGTTATACCTTTTTCTGAAAGACTGCATACCTTTAATTTTAATAATGAAAGCTCGGCTATCTTCGATAATTTGAGATTGCGAATAAGATCCTCTAAGCTAATGCCTGACTTAAGTAAGACATTTCAAGTAACAGCCTAAGGATTTGGTACTTACGTATTAACGTAACCACCTTAGCATTGTTTGGGGGTTTTTTAAAGATGGAAAGTTAAAAGTCACTTACGGGATGCAAGTTAGTTGTTTTAGCGATTTGTTTTTTAATTTTCAAATTATCGATATTCATCGTAACCTGGCAAACATTATCAACATATGAAAAACCATGAACATATTTTAGCAATTTAAAATGAAAATTTTAATTATTAAATAAAAATTACGGGATACATCAGAAAAATAAAGCACGTAATTTGTCTTCAAATATTGCGGCATTTTTTTTTTTTTTTTTTTTTTTGTTATGCTGTTTTTCTCTCCAAGCATACAGAGATCTAATTTCTCTTAAAAAAACATCAGAGAATTGTAAAGACTTGGCATCGCACAAACCACGGCAATCCGAGTTATCTATCAAACGTTATTTCCTTGGTGTTCCCTTTAGACATTTTCTATATTTTCACAAAAAGTTTACAGTTTAATCTATTGCTGACAAATTCTCAATTTTTCTCAATTTCTCTCAATTTTTCTCAAAATCAAATTTTAAAATTAAATTTTAAAAAAATGACAAAATTTTAAAATTAGGCAAAAATATCAGAGTTCCTTCATAAAAAACATTGGAGCTTGGAATGCAACATAAAGAACACATACGAAAATGGCGACGTTGTTAAGAGATTACTGTGAGCATGGCTGCCTGAAGTGCACGGTCGCCAGAGTTCGGTACCTTCTCAAAATTTTTTGATTTCTACTACGATGGCTGCGATAATACGGAAGTACCAAGAATTATATAATCTAAATCATCACCACAAATTGGGCTAGGTTAAACAATAATAACAACAACAACAAAAAAAGACTGAGTAATTAAACTCCTTAAAACGCAGTATTAATATACAATCTCTTATTCTTTTCTGAATGACTGAATTGACTAGATTCACGGGTTTTTACTGGTTTTTCGTGCATGTGAGGTTTTCATTAGTTCGTTAGTTTTTATTAGGAGCCAGTTTTCGTTAGAATGCTGTCCACTGTTTTTCCAGGATTAAAAGCTATATCGGATTAGATCAAAATAATGGGACTTGTTTTAAATTAAGTAATATAAAATTGTGTAGCTTATTAGCTTCCGAATGAATAAACAAACGAATGATAATAATTCATCTGAAGCTCAATGGAGATCGACTACTTTCATGTTTTACATGAATGCAAGCCTATTTCGGTTTGGAAGTCTACAATAAAAGTGAGATTCCTAAGACAGAGATAATCCATTATGTTTCCTAGTAATATATAACCGTAATATTTGTGTTTGGGTTTATGTGATTACGGCAAAACCTCGAGGGCTAGCTGCCTAAGAGGAGGGATGCCTTCGTGGAGGTCTTCCTAAGGGAACTGGCTCGTATACACGTTACATATGGAAAAAAAAAAAACACACGGAAACACCCATGCAGCCAGCCCGTTCAAGGAATTTGAACCTCGGTTCGAACTACCAGTATTCAGCGAATTTACCGCTCGGACCTCATAACTTAAATAACCTAAGCGTACTTGATACGACAAACATATGTATGGACCATCATTGTGAAATGTAGGTTAACAATGTCAGACGTTCACGAAATAAAACATTTTTATTAAAAAAAAAAAACACAGAGCTCTCAAATATTTGCAATTTTTTTCACTTAAAATAGTATTTAATTAAACTTTTAAGACGTTTAATATATATTATTTGATTACTTCCTTACTTAAAATGCAAATAATTTATTTTAGTTATTCGTTTGCTTAAGATTGTTATGAATTTTAATGTATCGAACTTCGTATTAAGCTAAATGTCTCAACAAGTAAATTTTCTGCAGACCTTAATTCAACTATGGCCCTTTCTTAATCAACACTCTCCACCCTATTTCATTTTTTTTGCAATGGTAAAGAACTGAATAGTTCCTGTCGTCAGCCCGAAAGTCTGTTTACTGAGTGACCTATAAGCTCATGACGCAAACAATACCAAACAATGCCATCACACACCTCAGATAAGTTACGCAATTGAAATTGTATTGGACTTTCTATTTTTCTGATGCATTTCATCTCATTTGAAATGAGGTTTGATATAAATGACTTGCCTAAAGCAGGAATCACGAATTAGTATTTAGAAAATAATTATGCTGATTCTTTAGCAGTTTTAGTGAACGGTTAATAATACCTTCTTAAGAGAGAATTTTTTTTTCTTTTTGGTTTTGAAGCATGTCTTGATGATTGGTTATAATTGAAATTCATTGCTCAATTTTCATGTTGTATGTACCTGACCAAGAGGTCAGTAAGCAACCAAACACATTTCATTTCCAGTTTCTTTCTAGAATTAAACCATTCAACTTTCATCAGTTTTTTATTAATATAAAATCTGGTGGGTACACCCCTTGACTTCCTTATACGGAATATTAAATTATACGCATTTTTTTCTGCATTTCATTTAAACTTATTGAATTAAATCTACTTCGTCAATAGCGCGTAAACCACAATAGAATAAATGCGCTTTTTTAAAATTCACTATATTTATTTACCATAGCGATACTCTGGCGCTAGGTTCACATAACAGCGTTACATCTCATTAATTTTATAGCCCACCAGCGGCCGAGCGGTAAAGTCGCTGAACACTGGTAGTTCGGTTCGAGGTTCGAATCCCGCGAACGGTCTGGCTGCATGGGCGTTTTCGTGGTTTTCCCCATGTGTAACGTATATACGAGCCAGTTTCCCTTATAAAGTCCTCCAGGAAGGCATCCCTCCTCTTAGGCAGCTAGCCCTAGTGTGCTTTGCCATAATTAAATACACCGTTAATTTTATAACTCAGAATGCACATAAATTATAGCATCTGAAGAATTATCTAATCATTGCCACATATTCTATTTAAATACTATAATAAATCTTATACAATGTGTAAAAGAAATAAACAATAAAATAATTAAAAAAAAAAGTTTTTCCACAGACGATTCAACGCTGCTTACAAGAGAACCCTGCTACCCATTTTCGGGCAGAGGAGTATGTATACGAGTAGCGCATGTGCTACTCGTAAACATTCTGCCCGAAACAGACTGGCGACAGTATTTTCTTTTAATATCAAACACTTATTTCCTCGAATTTCATTAGAGATATATTTCTCATTCATTTAATTCAGTTCTCACTTCGCGACAAGTCAAAAATAATAAAAACTCAAAATATCTTCATTAGAAATTGAAAGATATAGAAAACATAAAACACCAAATACAGTTAAAAAATTTTTTAAATTAAAATTACAGTTTCTACGTAAAAACAAGTAATTCGGCCAGCGGACAAGAAGATAGATTTTTCGGTGCACAAAACTGAAAGTTTACTTTTGGTCTCACTTGGCATAAAAGACACTGAAGGCGTAGAAATTTGTTGTAGACGCTATGCTGAGTCAATATATGAGATAATTTAATAACTTAAATGATAACTACAGAATGGATTAAGCATACTTTAATTCGCAATAATAAAAGAAGAGGTTTTCTTAGCAGCCATTAAACAGCTTTTAAGTTGTTGATAATTCTACAGCTATAACATTCAAATTAACTAAAGGTATAAAAACACTAACTGGAAGGTAAAAACAAAATAATTCACTCATTTTTAAAGCAAAAAAGCACAATTTACAAACATCTATAAATAAAGAAACTGAGCCAGGTAACAGTATCCACACTGTTACCTGGTTCAGTGAGCACCAAAAGTATATATATACTTTTGGTGCGGCCGATTGCAACCAAAACGGGTGGTGCACATTTACATGTTATAGCAGTCGCCACATACAAACGTTCAACCTTCTGAGTTTATTCGCTTTTCAGTTATGTGAGATACATACATACGTATGTACGTACAGACGCCACGAAAAAAAAAAAATCTCTTCTGAATCTATTTTAAATTAGTTTTATAATTCCTTTTGGGGAAAATGTGTCTTTTATTCTGTCCCTTACGTACAGATGTCACGCAAAAACATAGTTAAATTGCATTCGATAGCCGTCAAAATGGATATTTTCGTTGAAATTCTATGCCCGGAATTTTTCGTGATAACAATACTTCCTTTACTTCGTACAAGGAAGTAAAAACTGATGAAAGATTGTTAATGTTAAATCTACTTTTAAATAATGACTTTAAAAAGGAATGCTTCATGAAACATCCTCGATTTTTGCTCGATTTGATCAAAGAAAATAGACAGTTTCGGATAATTAACTCATAAAAGCATTTTCTGCCAATAAAAATTCATTTGTTGCCTATAAACATCGACAGAAGTTTGAGAGTTTCCATTACTAACGTAATTGGTTTTTAATTCAGAATAGGCTGGATAATTAGGTGCGGCAAAAGACGCAAGGTTTTTTTTGCATTAGGATGAATGCTTTCATAGAGGGCATTCATAAGGTAATTATGCATATTCAAATTACATATTGAGGAAGTCGTGCAAGCGACGTACAGGAACCTATTTCATGAAAAGCCGAATCTGGAACCAATGTTCAATGCTTACCAACTGATGAACAAATTAATTATTTAATGAAAATTGTGCAGTAGAATCTTATTAATCGAGGCATTGTGAAGTATTGTTCTGTGTCGGACTAAAACTGAAGACTAAACCAGAGAGTCACAATAATTTAAAAATCAGAATATTAGTAAAATTTGCCTATTAACTGGGTATGGTCTTTGATTCACAACGTTTCTGTGTGAAGCCACACTGAGAGTGTATTCATGTTACACACGAGAAAAACCCATAGATCTCCCATGCCAGTCTGTTTGCTCGGATTTGACTTCTGGTCTACATATGTGCTTTGCCATCAAGAAACTATTACATCAGTTGTGTACAAATAATAATAATAACGGAACTGTAATCTCAGTTTAAGACTATTTTAACTTAAAGTATACTTATTTATATCAAATAGGCCGAAAAGGGCCTATATTAAGCAACCTCGAAAATAAAAAACAAACTGCTCTCTTTCTTTGGTAACTGAGGCCCACCAGCGGCCGAGCGGTAAAGTTGCTGAACAGTGGTAGTTCGGTCCGAGGTTCGAATCCCGCGAACGGGCTGGCTGCATGGGCGTTTTCGTGGTTTTTCCCACGTGTAACGTGTATACGAGCCAGTTTCCCTTAGAAAGTCCTCCACGAAGGCATCTCTCCTCTTAGGCAGATAGCCCTAGTGTGCTTAGCCATAATTAAATACACACTCTTTGGTAACTGCACTCATAAGTAAGCGAGTGAGTAACTGAACTGTGGTTGTTCGATTCGGGTTCAAATCCTGAAGAAAATGATAGCTGCAGGAAAATGTTCATGGTTTTTCACATACATAACGTGACTAGAAACTATTAATTTACCTTAAAATGATCTTCATGAAGGCATTATTGAAAACATGTGGTCATGGACTGCTGAGAGACTGACCCATGCTTACAAATATAATCATTTTGTCTTCACGACATACTGTTTACGTGTAATAAATATCTTTTTTGTATTTGCTTTCCTTCATAGTGTTGCAATTTTAATAGCCAGCAGTGTAGTTTCCCACGGATGTAACATGAAATCAGTTAGTTTGCCTTAGAAAGACCTCTATGAAGGCATTCTTTTCCTTAGTCAGATTATCTTCGTATAATTCAAATAACTAATTTTTACTTTCTTGTACGAAGTAAAGGAAATATTGCAATCCCGAAAATTTTAGAAATCATCAATGGAAATGTCAATTTTGATAATTCCGAATTCATTTGGACGATTTTTTTTGCTTGACATCTGTACAGACGGAGAAAATAAAGGACCGTAACAGCTTTAAATAATATTAAAATCTTGTAGTTTAAATAATTTAAATAGATGAACATTAGGGTATTTGTGAATGGCAATATTTGAAACCAGACTCGAGTGCCTCGTGCGACTCTCGCACGAAGAATGTAATTTATTTTTAAATGTTAGAATATGTTTTTTTTTTCTTGTTTGTATGTCGCCATTTTTTTTAGTGTTAAAAAAACGTTTTTTCCTGTGTTCCATCATTGGAGTTGCTTCATTTCGCCAAAGAAGTATTACAGGACTCTTTTTCCCAAAACGGATTGTAAAATGGATTTAGAAGATATTTTTTACCCCTGACATCTGTACTTACCTATGTAAGTATGTATGTATTTCGCAAAACTAAAAAATTATTAGCTGTAACACGCTAAAATTTTATATATGGAACTGCTATAGCGTCTTTAGTTGTGCACCTCCCTTTTTCATTGCGATCGGTAGAATGAAACGTATATGTATATATACCCACCTCCTTATTCGGCCATACTGTCCTTACCCAGCCTTTATTTGCGCAATCGTTTGTAATTGTCATATACTTCTAAATACAGAAATGTTTTAAAGGACGAAAATATTTATCTTTCGGCAATGTCAAATTAAAAAAAAAATAGTTCTCGATAAATAATAAAATGTAACTTTAAAAAAAAATCTCCAGGTTCCTGTACTTATATTTGTGAAAGATTTATACTCGTTATGCAAAAATAAAATTGCAAGATGTTTGATACCTATATGACAAAAATTGACTGAAATATTACTTTCAAAATTTACGATTTTTGATGTCATTTTCAACTTACTTTAAGGGGTCGGTTAATTTAGACTAATTTGAGAAAATAAATTTAAATAAGTGCAATAAAAATGTGTGCGAGGTCGTATAAGGAAATCATATGGCGTGCACATCAGACGTTTTTTTCTTTTATGTTTGAATCTTGTAGCTAGGGGTATTTTTCTCCCATCATTTCCAGTAAACAAATTTAACTTTTTTTTTTAGACAGTCCGGTTATTCTGCAGTGTGTGTAATAAGTCTCCGGTTGATTAAGATATTTTCAAAATCAGTTCATTTTCAATTTATCAACTGTATTGAGGTTTTTAAAAAGTGCACAGTCTCATTATTTAATTGTAATACTTTATAATTATTACACATGTAGTTAGTAGTTATAGTTCAACCGTCTCAAACCCAACTTTGGCTGCCATTTTGACAAAACACATAAACTCGTTCAAAAGGGAGCGTTATTACTTGCTGTGAAGTGAAAGACTTCTCTTCGTAGATTGTAGATCATTCTTTTGCCATTTTGTTTCAACTACAAGGAGTTTTTACCTATCGTTTTTATTTGCCATTGGCCATTTGCGGTAGTTAGAAAAATTTAGATGTACATTTGTAAATCTTTCACCCGAAGGCGTGAGTCGTGAAGTCATGCATTTTAAGATCAAAGTTCGTACATAGCAATTATAAGCAACTACATAGCATATCACTATGGTAGTAACCAGTCGTCCTTACATTTAAAACAGATTAAGTTAAATTCTTTCTAAGTATTTGAGTTCGAGTAAAGTTTGAGAGCACTGTCAGTTCCGTAATTAAATGCGATTTCATAGGCATTCTTTTCTTCTACAGGGTGTATCAGAACAGCGGTGACAAACTTTCAGGAGAGATAGAGTACACCTAGGTGACGGGAAATCACATAGGAATGCATGGTCAGAAACGCTTTCCTGACGCGGTATTGACGACACTAAATGCAAAAAAGGAAGGACACAAACAGTGAGACAAAACATGTTTTATTATGTTTAATACAGCAGAAATCTATAAATAAGAACAAAAACAAACAACGATCTTATTTAAAAAGGTGCGCGAAATTACTACTCCGGACCGTGATGGACATTCTACAATACACTTCTCTGGCGCATGGAAGATCTGCATCACGAATGGAAGATCTCATAGAAGATGCATGACGCACGGTTCTTGCATCACGGTCCGGGTTGTAATTTCGAACACCTTCTTTTAATGGTGAACGCTGTCTCTTTATGTTGTTTTCTTTGTTTTTGTTGTACTACAGATAATAAACATGTTTTCTCACCCCTTTCGTGTCCTTCCTTTCTTGACTTTTCTGTCGTCATTACCGCGCCAGGAAAGCGTTTCCGACTATGCATTCCTATGTGATTTCCTATCGTCTAGGTGTACTCTGTCTCTCCTGAAAGTTTGTCACCGCTGTACTAATACACCCTGTATATTATGCGGTAATTTTCACTTGACAACACTTTCGTCATGCGCTAGCTTAGGTAAAAAAGGTCCAGCAAAGAAAAATTACATTTAAAATCTTGATTTATTTTAGGAAAAACTGAATTCTCCCGTTGAGATTTTCAGAATACGTGAAACATTCGAACGAATCAGAAGCCTTTCTGATAAATTATGTTAATTCCATTTCTAGTTTCAATTTTTGTAAGAGATCTTAAATTAATTTTGCTGTTCACAATACTTCCTTGTACACAATATTAAAATGCAGTAGAATAAAATAAGTAAAAATATTAAATAAGTATAATAAGAATAATATGATGAAAAGCAAAGTCCTTTTCCTGGCTTTGTCAAGAGCACAAAGTCTACGTTTATCTGCTTTGTCAGGTAAAATTACGAAAAACACTAAAAACACAGTTCTTGACTATTTACATTTATACATCACCAGGAAGCATTGTGGTAGATGGTTTTTTGCGTTTAACCACATTTTCAATTGTTGGGTCATAGTTTATGAGACTTGTAATGGAGTGTAGGGAGAGTTACGTAAACTTTCGAAAAATCTGTGTGGGATGATAAGTTCATGAATTGATTTGATTTAAAGATCATTCTGAATTTGTGAGCTTCTCACGTATATTCACAATGGCACAGAGGATCGTGTTTTGGAGAACAACTAATTTAGCTCTTTCGGTCTTATTAGCAGTCGCCCATGCAGGAACGACGTATAAGATGATCGGACGAATTAATGTGAGATGCATAGTCCTTTTGATTTTTATGTTAAGTTTTGACTTTCTTCTAATGATGCAGTAAAGGGCCATAAAGGCTGCTTTAGCTTTATTCAGGATTTATTTAATGTGATACTTGAACGAAAGTGTTTTATCTACAGTCACACCCAAATATTTATATGAATCTGCTGTGGGTATGATGTCATTTCCGATTTTTACATTTATTTGCACATTCGCAGCTTTTTTATATCTGCGGAATAACATTATACAGCATTTATTTGAATTAAGCTTGATTTCCCAGTCAACACACCAATTTTTGACTTTGTTGACTTAAAATTAAGATATCGATGGCAGTTTGTGGGTTAAAAGAGTCTGTAAGAATAACCGAGTCGTCTGCATATTTTAATAGCTTGGCTTCAAGTGGATTTGGGAGATCGTTAATAAAGACGTTGAAGAGACTTGGCCTCAAGACCGAGCCTTGAGTTTTTTCTTCTCCGGAAAGACAGAATTTATATGTTGGAAGGAAAGAAAGTCTCCATTCTTCCACCCTATTTTGAGAATAATTCGGTTCGAATGGCTTATGTGTGTTTGCGCTCACGGTCGCTGATGAGACGGTTGTATTTCAATGAAGGTTTAATGCGTCTGGGAGGTTGAAAGATCAATCAATAGTGAAACAGATATATAAACTGCGTTACTTTCTCTCAAATTCAATTTTGGGTTCCCAGGTCTTTTTTTTTTTTTTTTTTTTTTGAAAAAAAGTTTATAATGTTTTTCATTATACAAACAAATCAGTTTTTAAATTTGATTAGATTAACCGAGCTTTCTTCTTTCAGGGACGGATAGGCCCCTAAACTGCCATTTTATACTCAGTTTTTACTCATTTTTTACAGTTGGTATTAAAAAAAGTGTTTACCTTCAAGATTTATTTTACAGCTCTTTTTTAGCCGGTTTAGTCAGCTTAAAATAGGAGTTGTTCAGCCTTTTTCTTCTACGTTACGTTTCATTTGCGGATTCACCGTTTCGTACTTTTTGGTATCACCCCTCTTAGTGTTTATTTGCTTTCCTCCTAGAGTTTTTAATTTTTCCTTAGGGCGAATTATTTGTATTATTTTTATTTCTGCTTGTATTTATTTCTCTGTGCACTGTTTTCATTTGAATGTGATATCTGTCTATTGGTTTTGAATTTTATTCTTGATTCAGCGGTGCTTTCACCATTTAAATTTCAGTTATTTTTCCTGATTTGTTTTACCTTTTACGATACTTGGGTTTCTATTTTTACTGAAGTTTTCCTTTTTCTTTCTTTCTTTTTTTCTTTAAACCTTGTATTGTAATGTATTCAGCAGGTGTTTTCTTATCGATCGCTTTAGAGAATTGCTCTTTAGGTAATAGAATAATGGAAACTTTGGAATCATCTTCCATTTTGATTGATTTAGGAATGAAAAAAAATCCTCAAAATTTATTCGGGCTGAAAGTAACCACAAAACTTTTATTTCTATTTTCTAAATTACTTTTATAGTGTAAAGTATGCTCCGATGTTTTGTACGTAAACTATGCTGTATTAAGCATACATTTTGAAAATTCGGCTCGAAAATTGGTTGCGGCAGAACAAAGCTTTAATAAATTTGCAATCATGATAAAAAATTATTTTTTGTAAGTTTCAAATTTTCCCTCTTTGGTTTTTAGTTTTATTATTTCTAAAAATAATCCACTTAAATAACGATTTGATTACTTTAGCTTATCTCAGAAAAAATGAAAATATTGAGTATTTGCTTTTACTTGGCTTGAAAACTTTAAAAAAACTTCTAATTTTAGAACTGTTGCTTTCAGCAAAAAACCTATTAAATTCAGAAAATGTCTGAAACTTAAAATAATCTATACGTGATATTATCCTTCATTACATGAAATTTAACACTAAAACTTAACTTTCAATTAAAATCTCAGAAAAAGAATTTAAATATCATTCTAATCCGGATGTCGGTACCGCCGAAACTCGTAGATGGCAAGCGCAAGATAACTATTATAAAGAGCACATATTCTGAACACGTATGCACATAATTAAACTTTTAAACTTCATGAACGTAATATAATGATATTATGTTTCTGGGATAGATATATGGTTATGTTACAATTCGTACCAAAAATAATTTCTTCTTCTTCAGTTATAAAAATAATTCCTACCTTCTGCTAGGCATATTTATATTTACTGCTTTCCAAAAATTCACAAGTCCACCAGCGGCCAAGCGATAAAGACGCTGAACACTGGTAGTTCGATTCAACGTTCGAATCTCGTGATTGGGCTGGCTGCATGGGTGTTTTGTGGTTTTCCTCATGGTTAACGGGTATACGAGCCAGTTTCCCTTAAGTCCTCCACAAAGATGTCTCTTCCCTGAAGCAGATAGCCCTCGAGGTATTGCCGTAATCTCAGTAAACCAAACCAAAAATTCACAAAATTAGATTTTGACTCAGACGTATTGCTTTAATTTAAACTTTCCCTCATATCTACTGCATAAATATCTAGTCACTAGATCTTTTGCATTATTGGCTCAGTAAATGCTTTTAATAGAAAATTTTCATCTCTTTGTATATTATGTTCATAACACTTTTATCACGATTTCATTTCATGTTATGCCTTAAGTACATTTCGATGTTCGATGACAGTAAGGACTAAGATATCTGGAAACTAGGAATAGAGAAGTTTCTTTTCCAAGTTTAAAAGTTAGTTCCAAGTTAAGCTTGCTACTACGTTACTGAAATTTAAGCAAATCTAAGGCTACTACTTTACTAAAATTTTTCTTATGCAAGTCTAAAAGTTAACTTCAAAGTCACATTATTGTGAAATAGAATGATTAGCTAATGAGAATCCTCTCAGGTTTTGTTTCTGCTGATATTACATCTCTGCTTGAAATCTAAATCGCTCAAAAATGTCCGATATAAATGTTTGAGTTTGCGTTTGGTTTTTTGACGACATATTTACTCTCTTTGAGGGCAACAATGGCTATCTAACAAAAGTGTATTAGTTATGAGTCAAGATATAAAAAAAATCAATTGAACTTTGAACTCGAAGCGTTTAATTTCCTTCCTATCTCCAATATTCCAATTATAATAATGAAATTAATTTTATTGATACATATCAAATGCATACAGCGGATGTTTACACGTTTCTAAAATGATTTCAATAAAGAATGAAAAAGAAAGCAATGGTTTTGAATTTCTGGGAATAGCCTATTATTTGAAACGAGAAATAGGGTCTGCTACTTTTAAATTTATTTTTCTTCTAAAATGTCGCATGTAAACAAGCTGTTGATTGTAGGATATGTTTTTGCATGTATCCGAAGAGAAATATTCCCATTCCATGAGTGAAAAACGCTGTGAAATGCACGGTATTAAAATTTCCAAGTGCGAAGTAAGAAACGTTTTTCATCGGAAAGGGAAAAACCGCCAGTCAGTATTTCTATATAGAAAGAAAACTCCAAACGAATACCCGAAAAGTTACGTCCTATTTTTAATGTTTCTGAAGTTAAATCTTTGGTAACAAGAGACAATCCTCCAACTCGGAAATCAAATGAAAAGTCTTTAAATGCATCTATAGCAAGAATAAACGAAATAATAAACCAAGGTTTACAATATAAAAGAGCTAAAAAAAGTAATGTTCGCCAGCTTTTGCCAAAGCATGTAACTCGACGCACAACAGTTTGTAGAACTTTCTATGATAACTACAAATTTGGTTTAATTTGGTTTGTTTGATTACGGCAAAGCACTCGAGGGCTATCTGCCTAAGAAGAGGGATGCCTTTGTGGAGAACTTTCCAAAGGAACTTGGCTCTTCTCTCTTCTGGCGATTATTTTGAAATAGATAAATTTATTTGAAAGTTAGTAATCTTTTCCTTATTTATAAGAAATTATCTGATTACTCTACTCAGTTTGTATTTAGCGGAAGATACATTATGACCCTTGATAAAACATGGATTTACTTAAATGATTGCAACAAATTAAGGTCTATTTATTATGGAAAACAAACCTAGTTCCTAAAAAAAAAAAAAAAAAAAAAAAAAAAAAAACTAAAAGAAAAAAAAACCTACAAACCTAGTTCTGTCAATGCTAAGTAAGTTTCAATAAGGGATTTATGATTGCCGAAGGATAGAAAATTAAAAATAAGAAGAATGTAAAAAAATGTTAACGTCAACTCAACGTACTATCAAGAGATAGTTTTCCTATATTTTCCATTTCTTTATCCCAATGAATTTCAAAGAGCGAAATTTCATCAAAACAAAGCAATATATCATACTTCAAAAAGTACCATTACATTCCTTGTTACAGGTAATACATATATACGTTTTAAACGTATTCCTGCAAAAATCTCCTGATGTTTCACTCTCGAAAACGTTTTTTTTTTTTTTTTTTTTTTTTATTATTATTTCTTTAAACCCACTTCGATTGATGGACCCTAGAATGTAGTGGGAGAAGAATGGAAATCAATATCTCTCGAAATTTTACGAAAAGCCTTTCTATCATGGAAATCACGATGAAGAATTGTAGTCCAGAAAAGAAGGTTATCAGATCGCTCCTCTACAAAATACTCTTCACATTTTAAACATTAATTAAATGTGTAAACGCCTTTAGAGACATTAGGTTATTTCGAAGCAGGAGAGATGAAAAATGGGCACGCCCTGGCCGAGAAGCGAACCACTGACCTCTGGAATACGCGCGCAGCTTGCAGACCACTACACTACGAAGGCATGCTAAGAAGGCGGGAAAAATACCTTATATGCTTCTCCTTTTAAAGGGCGGTTTTAGAGGACCCAGTCGCCAAATCCTGGGTGTGGAGCATCCTCATCCACCACCCTTTTAGTTCGGGCGCCAATGTAGAGACACTAGGTTATTTCGAAGCAGGAGAGCTGAAAAATGAGCAACGCCCTCACCGGGAATCGAACCACGGACCTCTGGAATACGCGTCCAGCGTGCAGACTACTACACTACGAAGGCATGGTAAGAAGGCGGGAGAAATACCTTATAAGTGTTATTAAATCAAATTAGGAAAAGAATATGTAGATTATTTATCGCTAAATTTTCTGCAATCCAGAATTTGTATACAGAGAAATTTTCAAAACTTTAATTTTAAAAGCATTTAAAACTTCATGCTTCTTCAATTTAAGTGGTCATTTATTTGACATAGACGATATTGAATGATGAAATCTTTTTGGTTTTCGTAGAAGTGGAAGGGGTTCGAAATATTCTCTGATCCGAATGCTAAAAGGTTTCAAATCTCTTGAACTTTTGGAATCCTTCACATGAAAATAACAAAAAGAAGGAAAACGAAAAAACAAATATTTGATATTAAAAGGATTTATTAAAAGCAGCATTTTAACCTTTTGCGTACGAGAAACGTATTTGGCTTAATAACTAAGAGGACAGAGACTGCCATGAATGTTTTCTTTCCAAAAGAAAACATGTCCTTTGTCGTTAAACTTAATTTATAGAAAACTGTATAAAAAAATTCTTTATTTAGAACTGATAAATAATAGCTTTCTTTAGAGCTTAATTACTTTATTCATGTACTTATGGATAAATATTTCCTTATTTTATCTTTTAAAGTTGTAAAAGATGGAAGGAACACTGCTTTTAAGAAATGAAATATTTAATAGATTATACGTTATACATTTCCCAGCATAGTATGTAAATATTACACCAGGATATAATCTTGAAAGTTCAAGGAAGGGATCATGAAAGAGTCTTTATAACAGCGAACAGGCTTCGTACGTATATATCTCACCCATTGAAACTGTTTCTGAGCTGTGAAGCCAGCTCTAGGAAGTCTAGGAGTCTTCATTATCTGTATCACTATCATTCACTGTCATTATTGATTATGTTGATTATGATATTGATTATAATTGCTGAACAAAAAATAAAATATCTTCTTGAAATAAACAACATAGATTTTATAAGCTTTTTTCATTTTGATATATCTATTCTGATATAAATGGAAAATTATTCCTTTGAAAAATAATAAAACAGAAACACATAAAAATTAATGAAATAACTTAGAAAAAATAATAACTGCCCCAAACGAAAGGGATGAAGTCTAATGCTTATAGAGAAGATGCGAGATTTTGTTTGTATTTCAAAAAAAAATTGCTTTTATTTCTCGTTAAAGAGAAAAGAAAAAATATAAACTAATAAAAACTTAAGTAAAACTGTAATAAACATTCTGTACTTTGAAAATGGCGAAATGGTAAAATACATTACATCAAATGCAGTGGATGAGGAATGCAAATATTATATGCATACAGACATATTGCATGGGATACGCGCACATGCGCTGCCAGTTCTTTTATTTTCTCTGCTCATAAGCAGCACCCGTCTTTTTAAGCGAGTTCGTATCCGCCTCGTATAAGTGACAACTATCTGCAGTTGGCTGACGGTTTGGCTTGGTTAATTTGATTATAGTAAAGCGTGTACCACATTGGATTGATGAAAAATAAATTTAAGAATATAGTTTTTAAAAACAGATTTATATTTGTTGGAAAGATGTAAAGGAAATTTAATAAATGAAATACATATTTAAAAATTTTGAATTTGATTTAATATTCTCACCACAGTTTGATAAGAAATATTGGGCGAAATAGTTCCAAAGGTTTACATTTTTCATAAATCTTTTTGAACTAAAGTAAATGTAAAGGAGGGGATTATTTCAAGAGTAAACATACGTTAACGCTAATCATGAAACCACCGAAATATCTAAGTACCACCGAAATCACAGGGATTTATTTATTTATTTTTTAAGAATTGTAAGAATAATTTTATACTTATAACTCATTAATTGTAACTTATTAACTTCCTTTAATTCTTATAACTTATTAATTCCCTTTCCTATAAAGCCTCGTTTCACTTCCCTGCCAGAATCCAAATTTTCAGTGCGTGCAGTATTCAAATTAAGTAGAAAGACGGAAGTATTTAAAAGAAGGTTTTGGAGGGTGAAATTAGAGCGTGTTCTGCCTGCTTGAAGGCTGCGTTGATAACTTTGATTCTCTAGCGATTCTGCGGCGTTCAGTTATTCTTGTCATTAGGCTTATTTACGATGACTTCAGTTAGAGCCAGCTTGCACTCTGGTTAAACTGTATAGCCGTTAGGCTATATTTAAACTTCATTAATTTTAAGTTTATCCATTATCTTTGATTTTAAAAGTTGGCTTCTGTAAGCACTACTTGGTGTCGACATTTGGAGAAATACCAAAGGTTGGCTCACAGTTTACAATAGTGAAAGACTTAAAAACGTGATAGAATATTCAAAAATTTCGGATTAAAACATTTAAAGTTGTTTCAAGACTACGATTTGAAATTCGAACAACGAAAAAGTGTCGTGGATTCGGCTCTTTAAATTCCAGATCTTTTTGAAAATTCACGAGACCGAAGGATTCAGATAATTCCTAATTTTGAGTTATGGCAAAGTACGTGAGGGTATCTACTTAAGGGACGCATTCGTGGAGAGAGTTTAAAAGAAAACCGGGCCGCATTCAGATTATAAACGAGAAAAACAGTGAGCTCGTTCGCCAGAATATGAACTCGGATTGAACTAGTGTTCAGCAGTTTTACCGCTTGGCCAGTGGTAGATAAGAAATTCGACAATTTCGATTGAAAGGATTATCCAAGCTTCAGTTATGATTTAAATCAAAATTTTCTAAGTCTTTCAGAAACATCCGTCATCTTCTTCTTCTTTCAGATTTTGTTTTCGGGTTTTTTTTTTTTTTGAGTATTTAATTAAATTTCTTTTAAGGAAATGTTTCAAAAAATAAGACTGGCAAGGGAATTTTGCAAAATAATGCTTTTTCTAAGCATGTAAACGAAAGGCTTTTATGATAGATTAGCAATTTTCTATAAACCTAGAGCAAGAATTTTTTTCTTGCTTTCATACATTTTGAAAACGATATGCATATTACACGTACAAGATATTTAAAAACGCTTGAGTGACTAAATACGTATTTTATATTTGATTATAATCATCATTTGGTTTCGATTTAAATGATAAATTAAATAAAAGTATTTTCAGGCTGTGATATCTTCCGTCCTTTAGTAGATTTTAAGAGAAAAGTACGAAATTTTAATATTTATACGGTCTTTGTATGAAGTTCCAATAGGTTGATCTTACCTTATTGAAGATATTTTGAGGGATAGGTAAATCTGACCATAATATGCAAGACTGTTCCCAAACAAATTGTGAAATTTATATTACTGAAGCTATTTTTATTTGAAGAAAATAATAGACAAAATCATTCGTTTAGGGGTAGTATAAAACAGAATGTCATTAAGCATAAAATTTCGTATTTTGGAATTTCCGCAAATGATAATTTGCAACTAGAGCATCTAAATTAACGATTCCTTAGAGTGTCGCGTTTTTTTCTTAAAATCCACATTTGAAAACTTCACATACATAGCTGTCTTCATTAGTACATCTTTCGAACAAATTTTAATTAATATCTTTTTCAGTGGTGTACTGAGGATGAGACCGCCCTGGACCTCTGATCTGGAGTGGCTTCCGAAGAATCTTAAATTTTTAAGTATATGTATCTATATATAGGAATATAAAAAAGGACGAAGCAAAACGTGTTCTGCATTGAAAATGTGAAAGCCTTTTGTGGAAATGAACTTTCAAGATTAAATGCCTAACATTGTAGAGTCATTAGGTTAATTGGAAGCAGAAAAGATGAAAAATATGCAACCGCCTTCGCCGGGAATCGAACCACGGACCTCTGAAATACCGTCTCAGTGTGCAGGACCACTACACCACGAAGGCACGCTAGAGAAGTGGGAGAAATACCTTATAACATATATTTGGCGGTATAAGACATTTTCGACTGTGGGTCTTTCATTTGCTTCTAGTGAGGGAAGCTTTACAAAGATGAAGTTGATTAAAAGCTGTCTTTGATCAACAATGAATCAAGAAAGACTTAACGTTTTGGCAATTCTTTCCATTGCAAATGCAGTAGCTAAAAGCATTAATTTTGGGGAAGCTGCAAAAAATTTCAGAAGCCCCCCCCCAAAAAAAAATATTTTAGGCCTTTTCCATTGACAGAAAAACTAAAAACATTTTTTTTTTAAATCATCAAAAACTGTAGATCAATAAGTTTTATTAAATATATGTCTGTCTATGAGATGCAAATTGTTTTTCTTTAGTCTTGAGATATTTTCTTTTCCAAATAATTTTACTTATTTAATTTTAGTCAAATAAATGTTAATTATATATCTGTGTTCATTTTGTATGGTGATCATTACCATAAGGGGAGGCAGGGACATTTCAGCCCCACGCCTCGGTAGTTGAAGGTCTGCCATTGATTTTGGGTGCTTTTAATTGCATTAAGATAGATTTTTTCTTTTTCTGTTTTCGCCCACCTGTGATAGAGCGGTATAAAGTTTCTGATAACTAGTAGTTCGACGTGGGTTTCTATTCTAGGGAAACGGGCTGGCTGGATGGGCGGTTTCATGGTTTTCTCCATGTGTAACGTGGATGCGAGCCAGTTCTCTTTAGAAAGTCCTTAACGAAGGCATCCCTCTGCATAGGCAGATAGCCGTAGATTGCTTTGCTATAATCAAATAAATTAATGTTTTCTGTTTTTCTTTCTCGATAAATTCGGTTATGGAAAAACTTTTTGTAATGAAACTGTTTCTACAGGGTAGCATAAAAAATTAAGTTCCGGATACTTTTACTGAAAGATGTAACGAAATCAAAATAAGCTTAACGGCTTATTATTCGATGTGTTTCTTAAATTTAAGCGATTCGTCTACGACCAGTGGTTGCTTGGGAGCTATTTAGTTATGCATTTGTTTTCTGAAATATCATGTATAATTTAAACTCTATTAAACCTTTTTCTCTCTTTTTGTATAAAAACTTTACAATATTTTTTTTGCTTACAAATTTTTCATTAAAATTACAATAAGATGTTCGACAGTTATCTGAGTAAAATATTCCTTCTTGAAGTGCTTTTCAAGAGAAACATCCCATATTTGTGTTACATATGACAGAAAACAAAACAACTTCCTATAATCAGCCCGCTCATTGGTCAAGAACTGAATCCAGGACAAATGACCATGGCCTCGCGGCATAACCTGATCAGATATTATAAATAAAAAAATAATTGTGTTTTAACGCCACATAAATTATAACTAGTATATTCTTTAACGAATGTTTTCATCATATTATTGGTTAGGTGTACTAATAAAAAATCTTAAAGTATTTTGAATACATACTTACAAATTTAAGGAACATTTTAAAATAATCCATATAGTGTAATTATATAATCTGACTGTTGTCTGCGAATAATTTCAAAATCATATGTAGGGTACAAATCAATGAAATGTGGTGTTGAGCATTATATCTCTCATTAATATTCTGAGTTTAAAAATTTGTGCCCACAAACCACACATATTAGCTACAAATCTGAGAAGAATTTTCCTCCAACTAAAGAAAAAAATAAACTGTTAAAGTTTCTAGAAAAGAAATAATTACATAGTGAAGCAATAAAAGTACTTACACTGAAATAATGATACTAATATGTGTTTGTTATTTTCTTGTTTGTTCAGCTAGCTATGGCAGAGCCCAGGAGGGTTGCATTCGTGGAGGATTTCCTAAAGAGAAATTGACCTTTTACTCATATTACATATAAAGAAAACCATGAAAATACACATATACTCAGCTTTTTCGCTGGAATTCAAATCCAATGCAAATTATTAGATTAGGTAAAATTATGTGTATATGACAAAGCACACAAAAATTACCTGCTCGAGGGAGGGATGCCTCCTTGCAGGACTTTCTAAGGGAAATTGGCTCGTATTCACGTCACACATTGGAAAGAAAATTAATTATGCAGGTTACCCGTTTATCTGGGTTCGAGTCTAGATTGAAGTGTCAGTATTCTTTGATCATCATTAAGGCTACTATACAAGGTTTGCTTTTTTGTGATTTCACGAATTCCTTGTCTCCTCAAAAGTAACTACTCCCTTTCTGTCAGTCAGAGACATCAGTGTTGAAAAGAGCGTAACCTTGTTTGTCTACTGCCTTTGGTCTTAGCCACTCAGCGAACAAGTTGGCTGCATGGGCATTTTCGCGGTTTTGGGGTCATGAGTAACTTGTATACGAGCCAGTTTAGGTTAGAAAGTCTTCCACGAATGCATTCCTCCCTTAGACCGAGAGCATTCGAGTGTTTTGAATTTAATTAAGTGAGCCAAATTAAACTTTAACCAGTGATGGGGCCAGTTGAGTTATTAGAGTTCAGAGAATTTATCCAAGCGACCACTAATGGGGATGGTAGAGAATGAATTGACGATGAAATTAAAATACCTTTTTAGAAATGCAATTTGTATAGATCAAATTTATTTACTATTTCGTATGGTTAATTTTATTTAAAGCCTTTGAATAATCAATACTTTTTTTTTTTTTTTCAAAATACTTCTGTGAATTATATCGCTTTCGAAGCAGTTCTGCCTTTCTGTTTGCTCTCAATTTGTCTTTGTCTTGAGTTTTGATCCTTGAATAAGTTCTGAATTGGAACAGAAAGGAATAATTTAATATGGAATTCAATCTATTAATTGGGAAAACAGAGCACTAGGCATCTCATTCTCAGACCACTTGAAAGAAACATCACGAACTTCAACTCTAATTGGAGAAAATCAGTAAGCGTGGAAAAGCAATTTAAGATTTCATCACCGCAGAGGAACTTCTAGTTTCCTTAATGAGAAAGAGGAAAGTATTTATTATTATTATTATTTTTTTTTTTTGTTTGAAGTGAAAACATACTAATCTTTCCTTCCTCGGATCGCGTCGTTTTAATTTTACATAAAGCCTCTAATTTGAGGAATTGAGAACTATAATTGTTTTTAAAAAAGGAGTTAAATTTTATTGAAGACACGAAGAGCAGTTAATTTTAATATTATTTTTACAAGGTATTTCGAGTAGTTTTTAGTTAATTTTACTTCGTATAATAATTTTTTTCAATTCTAAATTTGCTTCCTTTTTAAATATTTAGAACAAAATATAAGATAAACAATAAGTTTCACAGTTTTTTAATCAGAAAAATTCTAGAAAGAAAGTACTAAAAGAATATACTAAAAGATATTGGTTGAGTAATATACATAATACGGAGTTATAAACATTGCTTTTATCAGGACATTACAAAATAAAACAAATTCCAAATTCGGGCTTCCAGGTGCCCATGTTCGGCCGGATGACTATATTATTCAAAATTGGATGATTGTAGGTACCGTTGTTTTTTCACAGTGCGAGAAACATGCATATATTCATGCAGATTCTTCATTATTTAGTTTCTTTAAATTTAAATATATTATAATACAGGGCGATAATATTGGGTGGCAACAATTAGAAAAGTGATACATCGCGTTTAACGCAAAATGCCCTTTCGAGACTAATAGCCCTTTCGGACTAACGCACTTTGGGCTAAAAATGTGTATTGTTTTTACATGATTAATAATTTCGTTTTCTTGAAAAGCGCTGTACTTCGGAATATTTAGAAATTTCTTATTTTGGCTAGTTGTGACTGATCCATTGATACCAACCATCTAATTTAATTTATTCATAGATAATAACTTTTGAGCCTATGATCTGATAATTATCTGACATAGATTACATGAATTAAACTTTTTAATAAATTCTGAAATTATTCTCAGATGCTTTGTTCATTGTTGTTCTTTTAATTTTCATTCAAAGTTTTCAGGGGTCAGATAGTAACGCATATTTTTAAGCTGGAAACACTGACTTTAAATTTAAACTTAAAAAAAGCTTAAATGAAAATGAAAATGACTCTTAATATAGGATGTCATTTTAATATTTTAACATATTTTTAAATTTATTTTCCCTACGTACCCACATCGGATATGTCTACCATTCGGACTATGGTAACGATGTTGTACGGCTCATGTACGGCTGCTAGAGTAACGATGTGAGATTACAAAAATTCTTTATTAACATTATGGGCTCAATAAGAGAACGTAAAAGTGCGTGAACTGGCAACGCATCTTATTTTGAAGCGAAGTCTGTTGTTCTTGAGTTCTATGAAAGGGTTTTCGGTCGTCGTGGATGCAATACATTCGTTTTCTGGTGTTAAATATTTTGTCACAAAAATAGGCTATCCAGAAGCGTATAGGACATAATATTATTATTACACATGAAAGTATTGACAGATTAAGGGCCAAAACTGTCTGTCCCCTAACAAAGATGTTGCCTTTTTACTATTTCCAGAAAATTCCTAAAAAATATAAGTAATATGTATTAATTTCTGCTTTAAATAAATTTATTAATGGTATGATGTTGCAATTTACTCTCTTACAATATGCAGATAAAAAATAATGAAACATCTATACGTACATCTACATTGTGACAGCTATACGTACGTATCTATGAATCTCGGATAATTCAAAAACGATTAGCCGTAGCACACTGGAATTTTGTAAATGGAACTACTAGTACATTTAGTTGTGCACCTCTCGTTTTCCTTGCAATCGATTGCGCCAAACATATATATATATTTCAACCCTGTTAACTGGCACGGCGAGGCCAGTTTTTTTTATTCTAAAGTATAATTGTGGACGTTTTTGCTTTAAAAGTAATCCTCCCCGGGGGGGGGGTCGACGTAAATAACTTTGCGAAGCTACTGGCTAGGATCTGTATCTAGGCAGTCTCGACCACGGGGATATAAAACTTACGAACCTAATGGTTCTGGAGGCCCCGGAAAGGTCACTCACTGGCCGGCCCGGTGGTCTGGCGAGTCCTAGAGAGGTGTGATTCTGGTAGCCGGGGGGGGTAGCGCGCTTTGCTTCGCTGGGTAATGTCCCACTGTGATGGGCAGCCCGAGCAACTGGCAGGAATCTGACGACCAGTGCCGCCTAAGGCAATGCATCCTTCTCTCCAAGGTGCAAGGGCGGAGGTTGAACCTCTGTGCCTGGTTCTAAGGGCCGAAGGAACTTATAGTGCGGTTAAATCTCGCGGAGTGAGGAATGCCCGTATCTTAAAAGCGATTAAATTATGTTGTTATTATGTTCCGGTTAGGGTTTTTATGCCTCTAGTTAATTTACATGCAATAGTTGTAGAATTATGAGCAATTTAAAAAGTTTAAGTTGTGCTAGGTCTAAAGAGGCCCCCCATTGGTTTACATTTGAACTATTATTAGAATAGTGAATTCAGTTGATGCACCAACTTCAGTGTCTTTTTACCCAGTGGGACTGAAAGTTAACTTTCAGTTAACTTTTTTGTACACTGAAGGTTTTTGTCTTCCTGTCCATTGGTCGAATGGCTGATTTTTGGCGTAGAAACTCTAATTTTAATTATAAAAAATGTTTGTTTAACTGTTCTTAACTATATTCGGCATTAAGTTTTTCTGTATTTTACAATTTTTTATGAAGGTGTTTTAAGTTTTTGCCTTGGCGTGAAGTGAAAACTGAACTGATTGAATGAGAAATATAGCTCTAATGAAATTCCAGGAAATAATTTTAAATCAAGTGCAGCCAAAAATGCGTACATTTTAGTAGTCCGTAGTAGTTATGTGGTGTCAACATCAGATATTTTTAGGCTTATCCAGTTTGATTTGTTCCAGTGTTTAAAATGTTAAATGTTTTTTAACTTTTCCAGACTGGGCCCAATTTCATATATTCTTCGGCAGAACTCTCTTTGATATATATTCCTGAAAATTTTCTCTGTCAAAAATTCCTGCTTATAGTGAGTTGTAAACATCATTCTTCACTGAAGATGATTGAGCATAATTCGAAAAATACTGAATAAACTTTCCGTTCTTTCTTCTGTTTTGGCGATTTCTTCATCGATGGCTGCGACACCTTTTTCAACAACACTTTCGAAATATCTGTTCCTTACGTTTCTAATGTCCACTTGAATACTTTGAAGGGATCTATACTTTATTTGAGTTTCGTTTTTATTCGAATTACCACCATATTCCTTCACTACATTTTCTAACCTAGTTAGTTTCGGTTTTAACGATGTTTTATTTCGGTCCGAAATCATTGTCAGCATGTCAGCATTTAGTTCTCTTCTCCAGCTGGGCTGTGCTTACATTTGTTGAGAAACGCAGTTTACGAAATCTACAGTCTGTACAGTGTGAAATAAATAGAATGGATAATTTTTGATCCTAGAAAAAATTTGAATACCAGGAAAATGTTGAGAAATTCCAAGCATAAGAATTTTGAAGAAGCACTATAGAAATCGTTTACCATTCACAGAAACCGTAATTTTCTAGATTGCGGCTTCTGGTAACGGTGAACTCTCTGATGAAGTTATCCAGTGTTTGGTCAAATGCTTCATGTAAACAGAAATAATTTTTTAAACTACTTTGGAGAGATAAACCTTTGTGCTCAAATGGCTAGCTGGATAGATTCAAGAAGCGGGACATTTCATAAGGTCAAAGAGAATCAAGGAGTGTTTCAAAACTCGATGCCATGAAATAGGAAAAATTTGGGGTTATACCTTTCGCCACTGCAATGAAAAAGACACTTTCAGCAGCTATGAAGATGGACAGTTCTACTATGATGCTTAACATATGTTAAAGAGCAAAAATGCACTGGTAGAAAACTGTAAAAACTGTGAATCAGAGTTTTTGTGAGTGCCAATCTATGTTTGCATGAATGGCACTGAGCTTTCTAGAATTTTTCAAATTAGAAACTCTGAAAAGCCAAGATGCTTAATATTTTGAAAATTCTTCTGCTTTCTGACAAAGTTAATCAGAAGGCATGGATGATATCCAAACTCTTTAGAGAAGGGCTAGCAATGAGTGATGAACTTTCGGCACCCAAACACATTTTTTCACTCTTTATTGGCAATTCCCTTACATACTCAGATGTCGAAAAATTTGTCCAAATGGGATTGGATTAGATCGTTTTCTTGACCCCGAATGCTGCTTCTATATTTCAACTTACACAGCAGGGAGTGATCAGGAATTTGAAGTGTCATTTAAGCATTTCGAAGTATAGTAATCAAGTACATTATGAAATGCTAGCATTAGAAAAGTCTTGGCAACTTGTTACAGAATCAGCCATCCCAAATTGTTTTCGGTACGCCAGTCTAACGATCAGTATTGAAAGGACAAATGATGAAGTCAAGGATTTGTCTGTAGCTAGGCGGCTATGAAAAGAACGGCATTTCAGTATTATATGGTTGTGAAATGATGCCACTGTTATACATAAAAATCTGATTGTTGAAGATTCTATGATAGAAATTAAAATGAAAAATGCTGACTTCAAAAATTCTTCTTCTGTTGCAGATGAAAATGTTGAAGAAACACAAGATACTTAAAGATAACTCCCAACCATAGATGATGCCAAAGTTGTAAGAGTTTGTTTAATACGACTTTATTCACATTAACGTCGGTCCGAAAATAATCCAGTCTCTTCGCATTTTGGACAAAAATATGGATAAAAAATTTCTGATATGAGCATAATGCTACCGCAAAGCTCAAGAAATGCTATCAGAAAGTTCTTCAATATTTTTTGTTTTTTGTATTTTTTGTTTTTATATTTTTAGTTAATAATTACATGTGTGTAGTTTAGAGATGAAGCTATAATTTCGAGGGAAGAATCTGAATCATGATTTTTATGCTAACTTATCGTGCGAAATAGTTACTGAAGAATAACAAAAATTTAATAATTGAGAGTAATTATAATTAATTCTTAATATTTTTTTAAATTGAAATTGTTATTCATTTCTTTGGATAAATGTGATAATGCCAATCAGTTTTAGGTGATTCAGGAGTCTATTTTTATAACTTTTGAGATAATTCACTTTTCGTTTTGGACAGAATATAGAAAACTACCAGATATATAAAAACCAAACTTTCGGTTTCTTGAACTTAATTGAGTTGGATTTGATTGTGTTCGTTTTAGTAAACAGTTCTGACCTTTTCAGTAAGAAGTATTATTAAGATATTAGAAAATAAGAAATATTTTCAGCAGATATCTGAGTAAATATCTATCTACTTTCTACACATAAAAATGTTGTCGTTTTCCTCAGATTGAATAAATATAGAATTTTGAGGGGAAAGAAATCCAGTCCTTAACAGTTTTCTACTACTTACATTATTTAATATTAACAAATAATTATTATTAATTCTAGCAACTAGATTTATTTCCTTGCAAAATATGCTTTCATTCAGTTGTTAAATAACGAAGAAGATAATAGGTTTAAAAATGTAGAAAGTAGTATAACGTAAAATTTTATTCATTTGATCCAATATCTATTAAATGATGTAAACATGCCATGTTTTACATTTCTGAAAGCATTTGGTCATTTCTTTTAGTAGCCAACTTTCAACAGTGCATTTTCTTAATCAAATAACCCACTCCAATCTCAGTTACTATTTTAAAACATTCTTATTTACCTGCTTCTTTTATTTCTACGCTTCATAAAAGTGCTTATTTTTTCATATGGGAACAAACGACTAATTATTTCGTAATTAAAATAAGGGATGTAGTGTGTTAAAATATCTGATTACTATTAAATACTTTTATATAGTTCTTAGCTTGCTTTCTTGCATCTACAGAGCCTATTTCAAGATTTTCCGATATGGAAACAGATCTATATGTGAAAGATATATACCACTGGGTAAAATGAAAAGTTAAGGCCTGAAAAAATAGTTAGGAAATCGTCAGTTTCTTTGAACCCTACATTTATATAAGAAAATGTAGCGTTCAAGGTATTTTATTGTAGAGTGAATTCCAAACTTTGGGACCCACCAATCACCAAGTGGCAAAGCCATTGTACAATGTTGGTTTCTACCTAGGTTCAAATCTTGGCGATCGGGTTGGCTGCATCGGAGTTTATGTGGATTTCTCCCATGTGTAAGGTGAATATATGCCAGTTTACCTTAGAAAGTCCTTCTCGAAGGCATGCGCCTTCTGAGGCAGTTAGGCTTAGAGAACTTTTCCATAATTTAAATAACCTTAATGCATACAAATGTTTAGAGTCGTCATTTGTGGAAGATCTGACAATTATAGCAAAACGCTAGAAAGGTGATTATAAGGAGAAATGCATCTTTAGGATGACTGAATGGGCTTCAAAATACTTTGCGATATCAAATTATGCATACGAAATTCTTGTATAAAATGTCCATTAAGCAACATTAATGCCCAATAGTAAGACTTCCAACCTCTGTAAAAATTATAGTTATTCTACAATTCATGCATAATGCATGTACCTGCTTATTTCCCAGCTTGAATTACAATTCTCTATGTATTTGGTTAGAATATATTTGATAAATCTGAAGCATTCATTTTCTGCTTGTGCAGACTGCTTGTGTCCTGACACTGCCATTTGTGCACTGCTAAGAGATATAGAATTCAGTCTTAAAAATTACTGCACTGATCTCTGCGAAAGACATGAGTCAGTTCTAATTCTTTATTTAACTTTGAATATGAGTAATGCATTTACATTCGCACTTTCTTATACTCTAAATTTACAGTAAGACCATGGAATGAATTTATTTCAGTATGAAGATTTTGTACTTAAAACGGAGATGCTTTTGTAAAGGACTAACTGGCTCTTACATTACCCGTTTATTTGAATGTTATTTGAATTGGGCAAAGCGCACTAGGGTTACCTGCCTAGGAGAAGGGATGCCCTTTGTAGAGAAATTTTTAAGCTCGTATTCGCGTTATACAAGGGGAAAATCACGAAAATCAATGTACCCTGCCTATCGCTCTGGTTTCGAATTCGTGTCAAACTACCAGTATTCAGAAGTCTTAACCACTCAGCCAATTGTGGGGCTGAGTGGTTAAGGGATAAGGGATAAGTACATATTGGGAAATCATAAAAACTTATAGACAAGCCTGTTCTTCCGATCAGTCTGGGTCAAGCTATAAGTGTGGAAGAATCTTGTCTACTTGGTCAATGGTAGCCTTTTATAGAATACAAAATCAAAATTAGAATATGGCGATTTTGACAATTGTCTCGATCTGTACGCGAACTTCCAAATGAGCTGGGCAGATGCTGCCGACAGTAAAAATGTTATCTAAGTTGTACTTAAAAATATTTTGCTAATATCCAAGAGCATGTGTGGTATGCTGAAACTGAATTTCTGCGAAATATGAAGCTATTCGCATTAAACCGATAGCTCTAATATTAACCTCTCTATGATTCAAATTTTTCGGATTCTAATGAAACCCATTAGTCACAAAGCGAAGTATTATTGTCACTTACTGTTTTTATTAGCATATAAAAATGCTTAACGACTTTGAAATTTTTATTAAAATTCATTTAGAAAAAAATGCTGAGTTAATTGTTTTGTTAATGCAATAAATTTTACATCCAAAAGGAGATTTCCGACACTACTGGATCTGATTTTTTAAACTAAAATTAATATTAAAAATTTTAGAAAACATATTTTCTTGATCAGCAAATCCATATCGCCAGTTTGAGTTAATATTTTAAATGTTCTTCGAATGATCTCAAGTTTGTGTTAGCCCAAAAATATAATACGTGAGTAAATAGAACGAACTTAATATCATTTTTAAAAAATAATATGGATGAATATTAAATTCATGAAAACTTCTGTTAGCTTTTTATAACATGCAAACTATATTTACTTGCTATTTTTAGCTAGTTACAGATTCTTTTCTATGTTAAATTGTTACATAGCTATGTTTTTACAGTGGCAGTTGAACAGATAGCATCTAATTTCCCACAAATAAAATACTTAAATTGAAAATTCAGTTTTTACTAAAGAATCCAATCGAAAAACCATAAGGCGCCCCCCCCGGGGCCAGCGCTAGGTTTTTTTGTTGCCCTTTGCAAACTCTACGCGTTCTGCTACCCAGTGTCTTCCTCAACTTTAAAAGGTTTGGCGCCCCCATATTCTGCAGTGTGACAGTATCTGCTCTAAACCAAGTGTAGTTAAATTTAAAATGAATCATTATTGAGTTTCAGGGCACTAGTGGGCCGGACATGCAAGACATTTGTGTTGCTTGTCATAATAATGTCAAATTTGTAGTCCTTTTAAAAGGATATAGAATAATTGACATTGAATCAAGTGATCTTTAAATTAAAAGTAGCACTTGATACAGAGTTTGTCTTCTGTTAGCTTCAAATTTTTATAGCACAGCATTTGAGTCGCACGGTATTTTTATGTATCAAATATTGCAATAAAATGTTTTCTGCTGTATTTTAACGAATACTTCAATTTCTGACAAATTTAAGACAGTTAAAGTATTATTTTTCTCCGCATTAACTAGAAATCTATTGTTTCATTTGATTTTCTTTTTAACAAGAAGCTGTAAACGGTTCTTCCTTACTTTCACTGAATCTCCTCTGAAGCCTGAAGGGCCGGTTAAAGTAGCTAGCTAGTTCACTGGGGAAAAAAGAACTTCATAAAGTAAACAAGCATAAAACATGAAAGCGAGAAGTAGTAACAAACTAGAATCAAAATAAAGATCAGACAGGATCAGTGTTGCGTGGCCGCGCCCCTTTCATAGTTACGGTGATGGGTATAAAAGCACGGATTCCGTCAGTGAGCGGAATCACTTTTAACAGTTTTTTCCTTTAGTTTACTTGTGTCACACTCGTTCCAAAGCACTCAGATTCTGATGGTAAGTTAGACAAATGATAACTTATGAATATTTTGATATTTTTTTCAGCAGTTTTGTAATTTGAATATTTGGCATTCCTATAATCACTGGTACAAATGTGGATAAAGCATAAATATTGTTAAAAAGTGTTAAATAATACTTGAATTATAAATAAGCAGAGAAAAAGTTCTGTTCATAATGTAATGTAATGAAAAAATAATATTTTTTTAAAGTGATCTCATGCTCCACTGAATCATTTAGATGTTTCTTGATGGAAAGGGTCTAGATAATACCTTTCAAAGTTCCGAAAAGATATTTTCAGTTTTAAGAATACAATCTGATTCATTTAATCTGACATTTATTTATTACCATGCAGTAAAATTTTAAAACAATTCCTCGTAAATATAAAAAAAAGTTAAAAAAATCGTAAATTTTCTCAATATTTCTGCTCTGTTTTTGTAAACAAAGTTTAGATATACGAATACTTTAAGAAATTATATATAAATGAAAAACATATAGCCTGCCATTCACAACGCAGTTAAAAGTATTTTCCGTAACTTTACAACTGCTGTTGCCATATGTATGATCTTAATTTTCTTCAGAAGAAAATTAATATTTTTCTGTAATTTAACATTGAAATATTTGTTCTTTTTCACCTAATAGCAGGAATTCTTTGTGTTTCGGCTTAATATATTTTTGAGCTCCCTCTTTTGTACGTTTAGTGATAACATAAGAACTGTAACTGTAAATGTGGGGGAAAATTATATAACATTCTTCGCTATTATTTTTAACCCTATTCCCTCTTACATAGATACTGTTTTATAAATACATATTAAAGAAATATTATTTGCATAATATTTTTTATTCTTCTCTTAAAACTAATATCGATTGTTTTCGAAAATTGGTTTATTAGAAAGTTAAAAGCCGAGGTAAAAAAAAGTGTGTCACATGTGTTTTAATTTAGAGTTTTTGGTTATAATGTCTCTATGCCTTCGAAATCTTTCGTATTTAGGAGCATTTATTGTAATAGCATGTACACATGATTTGAAGATAAGCAAAATAAAAACCCTGATTTACTTAAATTTATCCCTATTTATCTTGTAAAAGAGATTACGATGCAAATTAGCATTAAATATTCATAACAATTAACCTTACTTTTGAGGAATGAAAATTTTGACAAATTATTCGTAGCTATTGTTCATGTGATAGCTGAGATACATTGTCCATATTGCAGAGGACATTTACAAACGTTGATAGCATCCCAGTCGAAAACTACGTATATACAACGAACTTTGTTTCAGCAATATTGTCATTGCAATAGACATATGCCACGATTTTATTTATATTTTTACATAAAATCATAAAAATTGCCGTATCACTTATTTTTCTCTAATATTAAATAGCATGTGAGAAATTTATATAATTTAAGCATAAATTCAATTAAAAGTAATTTTAGTTAGATACCTTATTTTTATATGACAGAGATTTTAAGAAATTCCTTTCTCCTGCAGAATTCAAATTTTATGACATACATCTCCGTCCGTCTTCGCACATTCAATTGTTATACCTCATTTATATTTAGATACCTTTTATACCATAATTATGACCTAGAAATAGATGTATATACTTATTTTTTTTAAATAGCTGTGAATTTGTGCTTTCGTTGAATGTAAACAAACGAGATGAGAATCGTGTTCCATATATTATTAAGAGCTCTGAAAATTATGCATTAAAACTTGGTTTAAATTGGCAGTTAATCTGTAACAGTTATGACCGGTACCTTTGGGTCCACAGACAAAATTATAAATTATGGGAATGATTTAAAATAATATTTAATAAATTATAAATAACTATTAATAGGATATTATTCGTAATTTTATTTTAAATGAATGAAGAATTAATATTCCCGCTGAAAATGAGAAAGGCATCGAGACACACGTGGCATTCCGCAAGTAAATAAAAATATCTTTAGACCAAACTTGATGCTCAGGCCTCTGAAATCTCTAGCACACCAGCTAATGTCTAAACGAAAATCTGCAAAATTTATTAAAATGAATTATAAATGTGTTTCATACTAGTTATTATCAACGAAAAAAAAAAAAAAAAAAAAAAAAAACAGGTTCACGTTTTTTTAGTTTCATACAACTCAATATTATTAACAACGAAATCTATTTTTTTATATATTTATATAAATCTATATATTATAAAGCGTTTTACCGCAATTAAAGCTAACAAATTAACATATTTTGTTTATTGAAACAGAAAAAAAGTTAAAGTTCTAAATTGCATTTAGTTAAAAAAAGGAACTAGAAACAAGAGTATTTATAAATAGGAATTACGTTTCGAAGGATTAATGTATTGAAATGACAAGATTTTTTTTTTTTTTTTTTTTTTTTTTTTTCGGGAGAGAGGGTAGGGTTTGGACATAATATAAAATACTTTAAAGACCGAAACTCCCAAATTTAAGGCTATTTTATTGAAGATTTATTTTTTGATTTTAAACCAAATAAATCTCTATTAAATTACTTCTCTTAAAAGCACCTATTTGGATTAATGGTGTGTGACAAAAAAGCAGGTCTTTCTGGGTAAAAAAATGCCTAAAGCATGATTGTATTTGAAAATATAACCAGACTTAAAAAAATATGAAGGAAGATTTGGCTGCAAATATCATGTAATTATTTAGAACGTTTTATGGGAAATAAAGGATTAAAAACAAATTAACAGCAGCTCTTTCTTAATATTGTTTCTGTTCAAGCAAATCGCCTTTTCTAAAATAGATGTTATTCATCTTGTTTCCGAATAAAGATATTCGTGCCAGTAGTTTAAAGGAAAAGGAAATGCGCAATTTTCCCAAGAAATATGATCCCAATATTGTGAATAATTTAACAATCAGGGAGGAAAGCGCCTATTAAGTGCTTTCAAGTTTAAACTAAAAAAAATTAAAATCAGGTTATTTTCTTCACACATTTTATTTCCTTCTGTTAAAAAATGTAATAGCTCAACTTTGATTGCGAAGCTAAAAATTTGCTTAATAAGTGAGCATTAGCATAGCCTTTCTAATACCAAAATTTTGTATCTTACAGATTTCATCACTGTAAAATTAGGCTGGTTATACATATTCTTTATTTTTACTCTATTCTTATTCGTATGCATTTTCTCAATATCACATATCTCTAATAAAATTATAATCTCTAATGAATCTATCATAATCTTTAATGAAAGGTTAGAATGGATTACATTAAATGTAATCCATCCTAGCCTTTCATTAGAGATAATCGACTGCGCTAATTTTAGCAAAGTTTGGAATTAATATCATATAACACGAGAAAGTCTTGCTTTAATATATGATATCAGGGAGTCGATATGAGTCTCATTTGTTTATCAATGTTTACATTGTAGGGATTTTCTTTTAAAATCACACATTCATAAAAGAACAGAATGAAAACAGCCTTTATTTATTACTAGAAAAAAAATTAAAAGTAGCGAGGCAAACCAGTCACGAGTCGAGCATTGCTCTGTCAAAATATCAAAATTTCTAATCCAAATAAAAGTAATAGTGAAGTTAAGATCTGCTTGTCTTGCAACATCTAACAGAGAGAGATAAAATAGTTCAGTTAAAAGAATTTAAGGAATTATCCTAATATTTGCTTTTTTTCCTTTTTTAGTTCATGATATATTTCTCCCCGTTGACTGAAAAATTAAAATACACTGAGATTTTAGATTAGAGCTCTCAGTCGAAAGGGAATTCTTCCCTAGGAGGGAATTTCATAGTTCCAGAGGGAAAATGCGGTCAGCCTTTTAATTGCCTAGTGTTAAGAACTTAGTTTTATTTTGTAAATATACAAAACTAATTTAATTCAAGTTTCGGTACTTGTTGACATTTTCTTGTTTAATTTATAAAACACATTAAAAAATCTTAATTTAAATAAAGGTATATGTATTTTTCGAGTTTAGGAATAAGGAAGAAGGAATGATCGTCTAGCAATGATGAAAGGGATGCAGGGAGCAAAAAAAAGTTGAAAATAGCTACTTTAGATAATGCGCAGGTATTTACAATGTGTTTGACTATAAATCCCCCACCCTCCACATGTGCAGAGATAGCAGAAGTTCTTTGCAATTTCACGAAAGCTATCCCTCCTAATTTATAATCATTACGCTTCTAGCATATCAAATAAACAAAATAAAATAAATAAATAAATGCATTTAAAAAAGGTTTAGACTTTAAAATTTTTGAATGCTGCATAACTTCTACAGTCCACTCAATGGATCTATAACTATAATGATGCATTTTGCAAACACGTTTTAATATGTAATCAGTCGTTTTAAGAAAAATTATGCTGAAAAACTATTTTAATTGAAAATAATGAAAATACCGAGATTTGTGCATTATTACTCAGGTTAAAAAAAGAAAAGTGATGGATTAGACACCGGTCTGAGACCTGTACGTTACCAACTAAACGTTAAGTTTGATTAAAGAAAAACGAAATTAATAAGAAATACATGGCTGGGGATCAAGTCTCGGAATTTAAAATTTCATCAAACTTTATAGCAAAGATTTATAGGTCAAGAAATAAAAAATAAAAGTTCATTACAATAAACATAAAAGTTTAACTGCTTACCAAGAATTAAAAAGAAAACAAATAAAAAATCAGAGTAATGTCTATATTATGCAACAAATTGAAATTAGTACAATATGCTTAATTTTTTTAAATTAAAAACAGTTATTATCGCTCATAAAAAACCCCTAAAAATTACAAGCTCAGTTGCCGTGAAACAGTTGAACTCAAGCAGTTCGATCCAGTTTGAAATCCCAGCGAACGGAATTGCTGCGTGGAAGTTCCCGTGGTTTTCCAGTATGTACTTTGAGTTATACACTCTAATGAGTCCTCCACAAAGGCATCCCTTCTTTTCATAGCTCATAGGGGATTTCATAGTTTTAGGAGAAAATGTGTTCAGTTTTTTATTTAGTTATAAAATATTTAGTTTTAATTTCTGAATATTAAGAGTAATTTTATTCAAGCCTTGGTATTTACTATAATTTTCTGTACTTCTTTTGTTTAATTTATAAAACCACGTTAAAAAATAAACTAGATCTAAGTAAATGTGTATGCAATTTTCAAATTTCAGAAAGGATCTTCTAGGAACGGTGAAAGAGATGCAAAGGCAAAATAGGTTGAAAACCACTAGGCATCATTAAAAAGATATTTAGATTATGAAAAGTTTTTAGTCACATTCATAGTTAATGCAAACATTTTCATTCAGAATTACTGATTAATATCTAATTTTGGAAATATCATTTGCGTGAAACATAATAATAATAATAATAATAACATAAAAAAGATTCTGAGAGCTTTCAGATTTTATATTACACTCAAAGAGGAGGCTTCTTTTCCATTTTCATAAACATACACGTTTCCAGAGCATTTGGATTAATGTTCCTTAGGGCAAAAAATATTTTAAAACAGCCTCTCTTTAGAATTTTCGTCAGGCAGTTTTGCGCTGGAGATAAAATATAATTTTCCGTATATTGTTGCCATTGCTCAATTTGAAATCATTGAGGTTGTTTATAAAAAAATTTGATGAAGTATAAAATAAACTTAGGAAATATGAAAATCGAAATTCAAAATTCAGGCTTCCAGGTGCAAATTTTCGGGTTATTCAAAATTTGATGGCTCTAGGTACCTCTTTTTCTTCATAATGTGAAAAACATGCATATATTCATAAAAATGATTCATTATTTAATTTCTCTAAATATAATACAATGCGATAATATTTGGTGGCTACAATTTGAAAAGTGATTCAAACTTTTATAGTGATTTAACGCAAAATTCCGTTTTGAGACTAATAGCCCTTCTGGTCTAATGCTTCTTTGGCCTAATAATAAGGTATATGACGATGATAGAAGAAGTTGGCTTGGGTATAAGAGAAAAACTGCTTTCTTTGAAGATTTTTCTGAAAATCGTAACCTTTTATATAGCCACAGCATAACATTTAAAACTATAGCATGCTATTCGACGTGATGGTTAGCGGTACTGGTTGCATAATGCTGGGACGGATTCGATCCTTGAAAATGGCATATAAGTTTTAATTGTCTATAAACCCTTCCGCGGATGCAATAATTGTCCACCCTCAGGAGTGCACCATGAGCAACGTTCTCGTTAGTAAAACTGTTACGTGATGGAAGGGTTCATTTATTTTCAATCAGTGCTTAATAGTATCCGTAAAATTCTTTATTTACTCATTAATTATTAGGCTAAAAGAAAACGTATTTATTACCAATTCCTCCCTTAAATGTATGATGTGTAGATCATTTAATTACTTACTAATTTTCTTGCAGAAACTTTCAACATATCGAGTTCGTATACAGGAAGGCCCGCACATATACTTCCCCTCTCTTCATTTTTTTTATAAAACATCCTAAGAAATTAAAGGCTATTTCATTAGTGTTAAGCCATCTTATGTTCGATAATTGATTTTATGAAATCTGGAGTACATTTTGTGAAATTCAGAAGCATATTTATTTATTTATTTATTATGGGATAGTACACATTTATTATAGATGAAACATTTATGGGACTAGTGCACATTTGTCATATATGAAGTAGAAATATATTTGAGTTCTTAATAATTACTAAATAAAACTGGCTTTGTTACATGGGTTAGCAGACCAAATAATGGGACATTTATTGCGACTAGCCACTAGAAAATACCTTGTATTGGGATCAAGTAGTGTCCAAATAAGGACATAAAGTAGAAATAATATTAAGATAATATCTTTTGCGAAGAACTTCAGATCAGTCTCTACTAATTATCTGATAACACGAATGGACTTCAATTAATTGGACCGTAGCATTATTTTGCGCATCAGAAACTCTACGGCAATCTGGGTATCTGTTTAACTGTTGGTTTCATTCAATAGATTAATTTATCATTCATGTGGTTCAATAAACAAATAAATGCAGTTCACATGGTTTCATTAAAGAAAATTTCGTTGAATGAAAAAATTAATTTTATTCTTTTTTACCCTATTTAGGTGTAACGTGGGCTTTGCCGCAATTAAATAAACCAAACCAATTAGGTACATAATATAAATGAAAATGAAACTCTTTCTGAGAAATCAGTCAGCCAAAAAATAATGTATACAAAATCAGGACATGCGTGTACTTTTAATAATGATATTTTCTAAACCACTAAAATAAGACATATAACAACATATTAATCGAAACATGATTAGCAGAGAATAGAATATGTAATTGAACTTTAACCTTTACTACGACTGATTGCCGAATGAAGTTGGCAATGAATAATATTACCATTCCAGAATAAAATAATATTACAAGCTCGTTTAAGCGTCATAAAATACATTTGCTGCATTTTCGATAGCTTTAACAATACATAGCATAAAATAAATATCATACACATACATAGCATAAAATAAAGTCTCATTACGAAATGTTGACTATGCGCACCAGCGGCCAGCGATGACATCGATGAACATATGTAGTTTAATCTAGGTTCAAATTCCGTTGATCGGGTGGGCTGCATGAGAGTTTACAAGGCTTTCTCATTGTGCAACGTAAATATGAGCCGATTTTTCTTAAAAAGGTCCTCAACGAAGGCATCTCTCTCTTTGGAGAATACCCTTAATGAGTCACCATAATTTAAAAAAATAGGCCAGCTACAGATTTTGAGATTAAAACCATGAAACGCCCTTAAAATTGCATCAAGCTCTATTTTGACGGTTAAAAGCGCTGGCTGTATAACGTTCTTATGGTTTTCCTCTTACGACATGTAAATACGGACCAGTTACACTTAGGAAATATCCTAGGAAGGACCCCATCACGCAGATAACTATATGAAGACATTATACTACCTGCGTATAATGCCTTCAACAGCATCTTTTGTTTCGTAGAGTCTAGTGTCACTTTCCTAGCTTTCTCTCTAGCTCTGCCATCTAAATATTTTTTCAACTCTCATCTTTCTTCTTTTATGTCAAGTTCGTTCAGTGCTTTGCTTTTCTTATAAGGCTAAGTCGGTGTCACTTTTGCATGACCTGTAATTGCAGTTCTGCGCATATATGGCATTGCTGAACACTTATGTAATTGTAAATTGATTAGCAATGGCTACTTAATTTTACTGTTTTATTTTCAATTTTAGTATCTCGTAAAACCAGAAGTTGTTTATGTGAAATTAAATTTTATTGATCGTTGCATAATTCATAAGAAGATAAATAATTTACAGCTTCACTTCGAGACTAATGTCTGGAATGTAATGCAAAAGTTACTAAGATTAAAATTTATGTTTAAATTTGCATTGTAAAATCAAGCTTTATTATAGAAGCACCATGGAAATATTTTGAGGAAAAATTATGACTAAAGAATTTTTCTCAGTCTTCCTGTTTCGAAATGTACCCGAAAAGCTTACCTTTAAACTATTTAAGAGAAGTGTTTCTTTCTCTGACTACAGAAGTTCATGGATTTCTGTAACATAATATATTTCAATAATACAGGGTAAATTCTACCAGTTCTTGTGTGGATAACTTTGTGAGCGCTGGTAATTCAACCCATGTTCAAATTCCGGCCAAAGAGTTGGTTGTGCGTTTTTTTTTTTTTTTACAATATTACTTATTTCTGTATAATGTAACTACGAACTAGTAGGTAGTAGTTAATCTCTTCCTAAGACAAGTAGTCGTTGCGTGCCTTAAACATTTATCATGTCTGTGCTAATTTATTTTGCATACGGGAAATCATGCTATTTGCCTGAGGAGAAGGATGTTTTCATGGAGGTCTTTTGGAAAACAAAAATTATTTTTTCTACATACGCATGAGGCAAGCATCTATACAGCCAGCCCATTCTCTGAGACTCGAACCGAGAACACTGAACTTCTAGTGTTCGACAGTCTTAATCACACTGCCACTGCTAAGCATCAGCTAACTAAACCTAAAAGACTTAATGCTTTAGCATTGAGGGCTCATATTTTCTTCTCATCGTCGTGCCTTAATGTTCCATAATTTTCTTCAGTTGCCATCCTGATCTGTACAGTAGTTAGCAATATTGTTATCACAATGTTGGGCCCGAGTTCGAATCCCGGGAAGGCATGGATGTTTCAAAATATGTAATGTCTGTGCAGTATGAAGGCACATTAAACAAACGGCATGCTGAAAGTCCTTTGGAATCATCTTATTGTATGGGAAGAGGAGTGAGAAACTCTCAAATCGTCCTCGGGGTACTCTCCATCAAAACTTTGCAATTAGAATGGAGCTGCACAGTTAGTGCTGCGGGACTAGTGGTGAAAGAGAATGTTAGAATGTTGAGAGAGTGTTAGTGCGTGTAAGGTGGTGGGACGTGTAAGATTAGTGGTAAAATTTGTGTGTCCTACTTACTTGCACCTGTATCTGTACTTCCTTTAATAATTTTCCATTTTCTCATCCTGGTGCTATTGCCCCTAACTATTTTCATCAAGTTATTTTGAGGATTATGGAAGACCTCTATATTTCAGATTTATTTCATAAAATATTCCTAAAGAAAATAATTATAAAAAAGTCGTGTTTTCTGTTTATATTTCAGTTCAAATTTTAACGTCTTCCTCCCAAAGAAAAGTAAAAATACTAAATAATAATAATAACAGTAATAATAATGATAATAAAATATTTTACTATGACAGTTTCTTAGATGAAAACACGATCAAAATGCATAAAAATGTTTCATAATACGCACTAACATTTACAGTTACTAGACATGAATTAAGGATTTATTAGAAGTGATTACAGTGCGAAATTTTTGACTTATCGCACAATGATTTTTAGTAATTGACGATTTATTAAGTTTTACTTTATTGTCACATTAGGGAAATATCTCTATTTTTTTCCTTATTCAAATAATATTCATTTCTGAAACTAATGAATGAAATTGTGTTAGGCTTGTTAATCTTTGGCGTTTTGAAATTAAAAGCTACTGAAGAAGTTACAATAATTATATCTTTGGCAGATAGATGTATTTTAGAATATTTCAATGTATAACACAGAAGACATTAATGGCATTTTATAACGTTGCTTCAAATTAGTAAAATGATTCTGCGTAGAAATCTTTTTGTATGATCAGCTGTGCATGATTTCGTTAGCAATTCCATTTACAATGTTAAATATGTTATAAATTATATCAGTCAGGTATATTGTTACGAATAAAGACATAAATTATTAAGAAACTCATTTATTGCTTTTAAATCAGTTAATTGACCAAGCAGCTATACCTATAATTTGGAAGAAAAATTAAAATCTTACGTCACGGTGAGTGGGAACATTTTGTGAACTAGCTATAACGTCTGGCGACCAAAGATAAACACAATGGTACAATAACATAATGTTTTACGACAACGAAACACTCTATTTTGTTTTCATATTAAAGCAAAGAAGTCGCAGAGGCTTGGATACCTCCAATTTTTGTGAAAACTGATGTGTGCGCTATGTTGGGAAGAAAGGTCATGGTAATGAAATTTGCAATTCAAAAACCCTCATTGCATTAATTGTAAACGTTACCACCTAGCCTACATCCAGAATCATAATAAAAGGATACTAAGGAAGGTAATTCAGACCCTTAAATTGAAAAATAATATGACATAATTAAATGCTCCTAAAATTGTAGAAGACCGATCCCCCGCAGCAGGTGTATCATTAGCCTTCCAAACGGAAAAAATTCCAAACTGAAAGTCGTCAATCTCTAAATAAACTGACTCAGCAGTTCCTAGTGCAGCTCAGACGAATTCAAATTGCAAAATAAAAGGCCAAAGAATGTTTTCCGAAACATACCTAACATCTCTCTTGCAACAGTCGAAAACGTTATAGTCCAAAAAAAGGAGAAAAAAATAAGAGGAAAAAAAAAAAAAAAAAAAAAACAACCACCAGAAAAGAAACTTATATCAAAACTTGATCAATTGAAAGCCCAATATTTAAAGAAGAAAAAACAGCCTAAATTTGAAATCTTGACTGTTAATCGGTAAAGGGTTGAAAAAATTATGAGCTTAAGTTGGAAACTTCCAGTTTAAAATTTAGCTTGACTGAGACTGTTTAGTTGGCATTGAACAGTTTCTATAAATACAATTGTAAACTGATATTTCTTTTGTTCAAGCGCGCAGTAATATTAAGCATTGTTTACTTAATTACGAGATATGCATTCTTTTAAGCTGATTTTCAGAAATGTTGTCTGATTGAAAGGGAAATTGCTTAGCCGAATTTTCCTTATTCCTTCAGAGACTTCTTACGAGAAGAATCTTTTAGAATTTTCCTTTTGCCACCATCCATTTAAAAAAAATGTATCCTTAAATAGAATAAAATGAATTTCAATTTAAATTTTCCGTTATGTGTAAGTTTCTTAAAAAGTTAAGTCATAAGCATTATTTATTTAAGCCTAAGACATCGGTTTTGAATGCAAATGTATCGTTGGAGGAAACGGAAAAAAAGGGTCCCTCTAGATTCACTTTCACGCTTATTGAGTCACCGCTTGAATGCATACCACTAACTAACGGTTGCCGGTTTACGAAATGGTAGGCGACATACATGCTTGTTAGCTCAACACTGAACAAAATTCAACGCTTCGTGGAATAATTCATTAATGTTCGCAGCGTGCTTATCTTTTACTTTAGCGAGTAATTTCTCAAAAAGCTCATTGAGTAAAAGATCCAGGTAGTTCCATGTTTATCTTTTGCGGAAATCTCTGAAGAAGAATTTGAATTACATACTTTTTTATGTTATTCGAAAACAAGTAGTATATTTTTTTCTGGTATCTGAACTGGAGAACAGATGAGCAGCTTTGAGACCGCAGTTAACATTTTTGTTATGCTATGGATATGTAGGGATATATACAAAATTCTCGGAATTCAGATATAATATTTTTATTTCATCAATTTTCATAAATATTACAAAGCAGTTTTCAACTTAGTCGCATTTTAATTGAATACACTTATCCTAATTAAAACTAATTTTTGGTGTCTCCTCAATTCACTTATTTATAGTAGTGTTAAATTCTCAAATCGAACACCCTTTAAAGGTTCTTTTTTTGGATGTGAGAATAAAATACCCCGCGCAGACGTTGAACAATTTATCAACTTTTTTCATATTCTCTTTCCACAAAGGAAAAAAGAAATAAAAAATAGAAAATGATTGCTCTTTGCATCTTTCACGGTTGCAAAAACAATACTATAATAGTACGCCTGTATCAATCACACAACTAAATTAGTCTAAACACTATAACGTGGGACTGTTGCATAAACATGTTCTGCTTGTAAGTGGTAGGAATTGAAATTAGAGCTAAATTCCTAGAACTTTGGCAACACCTACGTACATTAAAATATTTCACCCCAACTTAATGAACAGGTTTTCTTTAATATTACATATGCATTTTAAACACCCCAAAGGAAATGTCTCCACGGGATTTAGTGCTTTAAGTTCTCACATGGTGTCCTGACAAAATAATAAAGTATTGCATCTTGAAGGAAATATTTATTCTAAGGTTCTTTTCAGGTAATTCGGAAATAAATTCGTAGCAGTCTCTTGACTAGTGAAATCGTTTCTTTACTAAAGATGTGCACACGTTTCCGTGTGACAAAGTACAATGAAATAATGTCACAATAATTCTTATCTCTACCTTTGGTTTTCCGATTTTGAAAAACTCGTTTAAAATCTAAGATTTCATGTTCTTATCTTTAATTTCTGGGGGAATAATTCTTAAACTAGTATTCTAACGTATCTTCTTCGTTTAAAATTATTTTTGGTATTTAACTGTAAGCTGCATACGAGTATCAAACTACAGCTTCTGTTAAATGTTTCTTTATATTTTTAAACTTAATTAAACTTTTTGAAATTTGAATGATATTCTGGAAGTGTTAGTTAATAATATAAGTATTTAGTTTGCAATCTTTTAACAATTTATAAACTAACCAAACTATATGAAAAGAGATCTCATAAAACTTGATGTATTAAGTTTTCTGAGAAAATATTTTAAAAATGTTATACTATGGTTACGCTGTACGTACTGTTGTTGAATATCGTAAACAATCATCAACAATTTCTCCTATAATGCAACTTCTGGTAAAATGATTAATCGAAGTAGTAAGTAGGAAGAATAAGTCTGTTCTATTTAGAGATTAATGAGCCATCAATAGAATTTCCTATTTCGGTTTCTTTCAGCATATGGTGTGTGATATGAAGTGAAGCGTAAGCATCAATAGAATTTCCTTGTTTCCTTTTAAAATCTGGTTGAAGGAATATAAATCTTCAGGGAATACCTAAACCAGCCCATAATTTTACTCACTTGTGTACCTGGAGAAACGCTTTAGAGTTGAATGAAACAACAGTTCGAAGGTCAATCAGTTACAGTTGAAGTTTGGTAAAAAGGAGGAATAGACGATGGGGAAGAAAGTTATAGTTCAATCATCTCAAGGTTTCTTCAGTACTACTCACGTAACATCATGAATTTTGCTTCCTGGAAAAGATTACCGTTATATCATGAACAAAATTGTTTTGCTGTAACTGTTTACTGTTTTACAAAGTTGTTTACCGTAATTTCTGTGATGTATGACTATGTGCTTTTCAACTTGTACCAAAACTCCTGTTCTGGAACATTGAAAACTCTAATAATTTGTCACATATAAAGTACACATCTAATGCTGTACTTTGTTTCCGGGAAGGTAGGTTGCTAAAGAAAACGTATCTACAATCCATAATGAATAAGTAAAAAGAAATTTTTTTGATTTGTTTGCTTACTCGAGCTCCATCTCTCGAGTTCCGCAAAGTGTACTTAGGAGTTTACTCAAGTTAAGCTATAGTGCTAGCAAAATAAATAAACAAAATGGAAAATATCAATGCACATAATAAAAAAGAAATAATAATTTAAAAATAAATAAATATTTAAAATGTCAAAAAATTCACTACAAAATCTCGAAAATTTCATAATAAGGAAGGAATATAAGATTCGCTTCAAACCTGAAATTCAAGTGCAAAAAGTTGTTTTCAAATAAATGATGCTAAAATCTTTATATTTAAATTCATTTTTGTTCATTTAAATACACTTTTACACATATGTTGTCTAAAAATGTCCTGAAAATCCGAATCACGAAGAAAACATTTTTTGAATACTTTTATAAACATTTTTTGAATAATAATTCGTTTGCGAACTTAAAGCGATGGATCAAACGATATATCAAACTAAGACAAAGTATCAGAGTTTTGTTCCTTTTTTATAATTACTTTGAAAAATTTCATAATTAATGAATAATGTCGAGGCGATACTCACGATGAAGATTCATTTCATGATCGCTCTAAAATACCTTTGCTACTGACTTATAAGGAGTGAAAACAAAATTTTTAACTTTAGCGCATTTCCCACAGAATATCATCCCCCCCCCCAAGATAAATTTCAACGAGGGAAATTTATTGCGTTTTCAGACTACTTAATACTACCTACATAGCATACTACATATATTGTACATCTTAAATTGTCACCAATGAGAGCTTTGAGTTTTAATCAAGATCAAAGTTAATGAATGAACTTAAGTTCATTAAAACTTACAGAGCACTGAGTGCACAAGATAAAGAGTACACAATAAAAAGAGATATATATAGCTGCTGTTATGACTGATAAATCTTTTAGGAATGGGAACAAATTCTTTACTATTTTTTAGATGTGGGGGTAAGAATTTGGCACTCCGAGATAAAAAGCATTTGAGAATATTTTACTAAAAAAAATTCAAACTAGACTCTAAAGGCTCTACTTGTATATTAGTCTTTAATGGTCCTGAATGAATTAATTAGTTGAATTAAACTATTTTTTCATAAATGCTCATGAGCTAATTCTCTCCTTTATGAGATTCAGAGATGGCAGAGTTTTCTGGGGGTGTCAGTTAGATATACAAAACTATGCATTTTCTGAAAATGACCAAGTTTGTAACATTTCACTATTTGTCAAAAGTTTTACGCAGGATCGCCAAATTAACAAAATAATGTATTGTCTCAGAAACTTTTAAAAGGTCTTACGTATTATCTCAACCACCTTATTAGAAGTTGCCGAATTTTCAGAATGTGCCAAACACTGGCAGCCATGCTCATAACAATGCTTTAGTCAAGCAAAGTCGGCATTTCCATATACATTCTTTTTATTGAAGTCCAACTACTTTTAGAGACAAATCGTGATATTTTTTGCCTTAAACTCAATCTTAAAATATGCAGTTTTTGGACTTTGACAGCAGTGCAAGAAACTTTGGTAACATTTCTACGTAAATACAGTATTTTACCTCGAAATTGCTGAAAGGAAAAATGAGGAGATAAGTTTGGTTAATAGCTGGTTTCCAACGCACCAGTTTGTGCAATTCTCTGATTCTTTTTGAAGTGAAAATAGATCGCTGAGTACATGAGGAGAAGAGCAACAACTCAATCAAGGAATTTTGCGAATTTGAGAGAACGATGTTTTATTTTTTAAACATATCATATAAATATTTAATAGCCAAAATTTGTATTTTAAATTTTTGAGTCTTTTTTTTCTTTTGAGGTGTTGATAATATTTTCCAGCTTATGTCAAGTATTTATAATTTCGAAATTCTTATTAAAAAACAAAGTAGCGAAAATCGCCATCTAACACCCGACAAGAAACCTTTACCTTATCATCTATAAAAAAGAGTCAAATAGAGACAAGGGGTTGCATCAATACATAAGTACCCTGTTAAATATTTCTATTAGAACGATGGTTCTCAACCTTTTTGTCCCATGCCCTTGTCACTATTGCTAGAAGATCATCACCCCTTTCTTTCCAAAATTGGAAAAATACATATGTATACATTTATTTACCTTTAAATTGTTTGCTAACGTGTTGTATAAGTTAAACAACAAAAAACTCTAGAAATTAGTAAGTACCAAAACTTGAAGGAAAGTAGATCTTTATATTCATAACTAAAACTAAATACTTGTAGAGACATTAGATAATTTTTGGAAGCAGGAAAGATGAAAACTATGCAACGCCTTCCCCGGGAATCGAACCGCAAACCTCTCAATTACGCGCTGAGCGTGCAAACCACTACACCACGGAGGCTCGCTAAGTAGGCGGGAAAAATACCTTATATACTTCCCCTTTTAAAGAGCGACTGGGGTTTTTTGGGGACCCAAACTCCAAATCCTAGGTGAGGAGAATCATCATCCAACACACTTTTAAATCGGGCGCCACTGTAGGGACATTAGGTAATTTTTGGAAGCAGGAAAGATGAAAAATAGACAACACCTTGGCCGGGAATCGAACCGCGGACCTCTTAATTACGCGCTGAGCTTGCAGACTACTACACCACGAAGGTTCGCTAAGATGACGGGAGAAATACCTTATATACTTAACAGCTAAATAAAATTTAGCCCTCATTCCCCCTTAAAACTACGAAATTCCGTTTAGGAGGAATTGCTTCTGCTAAAGAACTTCCTGTATTAGAATTTATGTTTAGGAGAAGCAAAATAAATAAAATATTTGGCAGTGAAGCAATAGTTGAGTACACATATGAAAAAAAAAAAGTATCTATATAAAATTTATGACATCATGTTGGAGCTACTATATGTAGATATCTTGCGCGGATTCTGTGAAGCATTTTTCAGCATGATCCCATCAGCGGCCGAACGGTAAAGTCGCTGAACTGTGGCAGTTCGACTTGGAATCGAATCCCGTAGACCTGGCTGTCTGCATGGTTGATTTTCGTGGTTCGTACATGTGTAACTTGTATACGTGCTTGTTTCCCTTAAAACGTCTTCCACGAAGGCATCTCTGCCTATAGGCTGGTAGTCGTAGTGTTGCTTCATCTTAATCAATTAACCTAATATGAAAAATTCTTGTGCGATATTCAAAATAGGGCCGGTAAATTCTTTTAATTAGTTAAATGAAGGACTGCGTAACGTGGACTTTATTTTCATATTTCATTCAATTTAATAGGCACTTGGCACTTGAACTATTCGGGTAAAATGTTTATTTGATTGCAGAAATTCATATATTAAGTGAACGAATATTCAAATCCTTGTTTTTTTTTTTTTTTTTTTTTTTTTTTTTGTTTACAATTAGGGAAAAAAGTGATTATAGGATAAATGACTTAATATTGATTCCCTAGACTTTTCTCTGTCTCGCTTTTTTTTTTTTTTTTTTTTTTTTTTAAATTCACGTTTTCATCTAACAGAAATCGCTGAATTTAAGCTGCTTTAGAGATAATGATCTAATATAATAAATAATAATCTAATGTAATAAAATTAGTGAAAGTGAATTAAAATTGAATTTAAGTAGTTGAATAATAAGATTTTTTTTAACTGAAGAGTAAGGAATTTTGCAGTCATTAATATGCTTTAATTAAACAAATTTAATTACATAATTTTCATACAAAAACTGTTTCATAATAAGAACTTTTAAAATTGGACGAAAAAGCAACCTTTTTTTTGATGTATATTTTGAATAAAATTCCACCAGTTTTGAGAGCACTCAGACAAGTTTTGTAGGAGAGGGATATGTCTGATAGCCTCTTTGGCCTGTTTCTGTTCCATTTAAATAAATACTTTCTTTCACCAGTATTTTAAAAAATAGCTTAGGAATGTCTTAGAAAGTCTTGTAACGCATCAATTTTAATTTTCTTCATTTCTCTACCTTTATATGCAATTCGAAATATGCAAACGCTTACTGGAAAAAGATTATGCAAAATAGCTCTGCTAGACTCTGCTAGGTAAAGTTGAAATGTTTAACAAGTGGTAAACTAAACTACTGGACTCAGCGAGATCCCAAACTTCAACTCCCTTCTAAAACTAATGGCAGCAGATAAATGGAATTAAGCCATTTGAACCAGCAATAATCTACAGCAGAGACGGCAGCTAGCGCCTAACTCTCTAACTTCCCTTTTAAAATCTCGGTATTTAAACTTTCCTCCTCAAGGTAGAATTTGCATTCTTCCACGCGCGCTACCAAATTTAACTATTCTGGCACTGACAATTAGGGGAATGAAGGCTTATAGGAAAGTCTGAACTAAAATTTTAAATTATTAGTTAAAATAAATATAAATCCCTACAGTTTTTTCAAGTCTGGGAGCAGATGTGTGAACAGAAATATGGAAACAAAATAATCATCGCCAAACGGTGAGAAATTTTTGATATTTTCACTCCCTCCTTCCACAAAAAGAAAATGATTGTTTTTCGCATCTTCCATGATTTCAAAAACAGTGCAAGAAAAATGCTCTTTCAAAGTCAAACAACTGAACAATATTGCATGATATAGCAGTATAAATATGTCAAGGCTTGTCTGTAGTCGCCTATTAATTCTACAAATTGACCTTTAACACAATTCTTAGATCTTTGGAAACAGCCTACGTACTTGATCATATTTTGCGATGTATGTTTGATGAGAGAATTAGATGTTGTTTTTGGGTTTCAAGATAAGTTACAGAATTTTGCGCTTCAAGCAATCTGATTTCTTTGGTATTGTTATTGCTATTGTACTGCAAGGAGCAGTTTCTTTATTTATATTGCTTTATGTAATGATCTTTAATTTTATCTGTTTATATCCTGCTTTGTTTTGCGCATGATTAGTAATGGTTTGAATAATAATAAACTGCTATTTTCAGCCATTTTATAAAATCGTCGGTAGATGAAAAGTTGACGTACTTAACAGACTAGAGAAATTACAGTTGTATAGTATATAGAGAAATTACAGCTGTATTGTATATAGTATATTTTGAAATGTCGAATAAGTTCCTTGTAAATAATTACTTTATTGAGGGTAATATTTATATCCAATATTTATTGAAGATAATATATTATATTTATCTATAAATGCACAAAGCCATTATCCCGTCCACCCTGAAAGTTGCCTGTTATCGAACCGTAAAAGTTGTCAGAAATGCCCCCAAAGTTGCGCTAATCACTCCTGAGGAATTCTGAAAACTAGGATCTCTATAATTAACAAAACAGTCGGAATTTGACGCTCTTCGTAAGAATACTTTTGTCGATTTTACAGCTTTGTTTGGCCATCTGATTTTACCCAAAATTCTGTTTAGAAAGCTATGAATCCAAACTTCCCTCAGATAATTGGGTGCTCTTCAGAGGACCGGATTCAGAAGTATGTGTATATATGTGTACACACACATATACATATGTATGTACATATATACATTGCGTACCTGAACACATCCATATATGCATACATGCATACATTTTGAGATCCGGTCCTGATAACAGAACAGTACCGGTAAGTGTTCCAATCTATAACTGTTTTGTTGCTCATATTTAGCCGACCATTATAGAGTTAATTGATACACACTTTTTTGATAGGATTCCACATTTTTGAAAATAATCCATTTTATTATGTAGAAGACAGATCTCAAATTTTAAACATTAATTTTCACAATGCAATTAAAAATACAGCAAGAAGAGTTAATTTATATCCTTGTTTCTGAGAATATAACGTGGCTAATCGAGAATCAATCGGGTTACATCAAATGAAAGTGCGGATGTTATGAGTATGCTGTTATGTCCCGCTTATCCATAACTGACGCTAATTCGCGCTGCTTAACGACAGTTTCACGGTCGACGGGTTAACACATAAGTACTTTTATCTACTTTAAAATGTCCTTTCTTCTTACCTTTATTTTAATACTCTTAAACCTTTTCTTTAATAGAAGCCATTTTTAATACTTGCACTATGCACCTTGCTGGTTACGGCAGAAAACCAGGAGAAAAAAGACACAAAAGCTGCACCCGAAAAGAAATCTGATGATTTACAAAGCCAGGAGTCAAGACGCTCTTATAATAGCTATCAAGGACCACCTCCACCATCTTCACCTCAGAAAAACGAATATGGATTGATACACGACTATCCTCCAAGTGGTTATGGCAAGCTTAGCGACAGTGGCCCCAAACCTTACCGAAAGGGTGTTGAATCGTCTTCTGATTATCATTCAGGGTATGCGCCTTATGACAACAGAGGACCGGCCTTGCCAAGTGCGTATGGGAAACCTTCAGGAGGATATGGCGGTAGCGCGTACAGCAGCCCCAGGTAAGAGAGCATGCTATCTGCAAATGTATACGTTTGTGATTTTCTAATGACTTAATATTTGATGCACAGGATGTTCCCAAAAAGACTGCCAGCAATATTATAAAGTGCCACCAGTGTTATGTTATAAAAGTATCAAAGAATGCAGAATGCACTATATTTTGTGGTTTAAAGAAACATATATCTAACTTTTACAAATGTTCTTTTTATGAAAGTGTTTTACAGAAATCTATAGAAAATCTCCATGAAGGTATTGCTTCCTTTAAGACAGGCAGTCCTATGCCGTAATTAATTAAGCCATATCAACATACGACTCTCTAGTGTGGATTCTGTTACTTTATAATAAAAATTTAATTTTAACCTCTTAGGAACAGCATTATCTTTAAAACAAAGCACTCCAAAATAAAATAAGTGCCTTCTTCATTCTCCCTCTACAATCCAGGCATTCAATATCAGTAATAATACCCAAAATTGTTTACGGATTTATTTTCACTCTTTGGTTATAACTAGCTATATTCTGTTCAAAAACTATATGTAACTCTACTTTCTCATTTAGAAAGAACCTAATTCAAATTTAGTTGATAGATGATTAATTATTGGATCCCTAATTCTGATACAACACTTTCTAATTACTTATTTTATAATAAGTATGAACCATAAGATAAAAACAGAGCCTCTAGTGGAATTGAAATCAAACAATCTTTGCTGTGCTTTGAAACAAATGTACCTTAGCTTGTAACCATATGCAGAATACAAAATTTCTATTTGATCAGGTTATATTTACCATTAGTTTTTGCTCAATGTATGAGACTACCATTGGCTGAAGGCTGAAATCTGCGAATCAGCTAGTTTATGAAAACAAAAACTGTTTTTCTTCGAATTTATGAAGCAAATACGAAGAAGTTTTCTCAAGATCTTCCTAAAAGGTGCCGCTTCTTGAACATCAAATATTCCTTATCAAGCATATACTGAAGACATATCATGGCATATTAGAATCTGTACGGTTGGCACCAAAATAATTACTACTAGAAAAAGAAGATAATTTACATTTATCGCATTATACAATTTTTCTGCAAATATTTATTCTGAATTTAGCCTTAAATTTTGAAATTACGAGACACAACGTTCTGATGTTTCGTTTTCAGATTTAATATGAAATCTGTTGGAAATCAACTTTAAAATTGGTTTCAAACATTTTGCAACATTTTAGGTGTAACAGAAAAGGAAATATGACTTATTGCTTTCAATTTAATATCTTTTTTAAATTTTTATTTATCTCAAACATACTTCTGAATCTATTTTCTTACTTGTTTATTGCTTATTGAAAGAACTTTTGGCAAAATTAAAAAGGAATTGAAAAAATTCATTACTTTCTAGATTATTTATTAGGTATAAAAATAGTTCTTTTTAGAATGTTAATTTATCAAACGTTTTCAGCTAATTACTTCAAGGAAAATGTTTTCTACCGTATCGTTATACTTGTAATCTGCAAACTAAAGAACTAAGAATTTTAATAATAGGAATTCATGCATATATATCTAATTTAAGCATGTGTCTGTCTGAATGTTTAACATATTTTTTAATTATTTTAGTTACAGTCCTGCTTCTGCTCCACATCCTGACTCCTACTCCAAACCAATAAGTGCTTACCGAGAACCAAGCAGTTACTCAAAGCCTTCTAGTGGTTATTCCAGACCACAAGGTGGATATGGTAGCGGATACAGTAGTCCATCCTCTTCTTTGTCTAGTAGTCATTCTAAGCCATTAAGTGGATATGGTAGCGGATACAGCGGACCTTCTTCATCATTATCTAGTGGCTACTCTAAGCCACTGAGTGGATACGATAGCCTATCGAAATATTCAAGTGGTTATTCGAAACCTCCATCCAGTGGTGTTCTATATTCTAAGCCGACTTCGTCGTTAAGTGGACCTTCCAAACTCTCAAGTGGTTATGACAGCGTAAGAACCTATGGAGCATACAGCTCAGCTCCCCCAAGTGGCCACGGTCCATCCATCTCCTCTGGTTATTCCCCTAAACCGTATGCCCCTGCAGTAGCACCCAAAACATCGAGTGGCTATGTTCCACCACCACCTCCAGCTTCTGGAAGCAGTTATGTTCCACCACCACCGCCAGCTTCTGGAAGCGGTTATGGAGCACCCGTTCACAGTGGATATTCTGCTGCAAAGCCACATAATGCTTATGGACCTCCATCATCATCATCTGGTAGTTATGCACCTGCTTCTCATGGTGCATATGGATCACCTTCTTCTTTGGGCAGTTATGCACCTGCCTCTCATAGTGCCTATGGACCTCCTCCTTCTCATAGTGCTTATGCTCCTCCTAGTAGCGCCTATTCTGCTCCTTCTTCAGCAGGTGGCTATGCCCCTAAAGTACCTGTTGGATATTCCGCACCCAGAGCATATGCTCCTAATGTACAAAATGGGTATTATGCTCCTGAAGCACTTGGGGGATACTCAGCACCACCATCACCTGTTAGCTATGCTCCGAAGGCTGCAAGATATTCATCTTCTTCCCAGAGTGGAGGTGGCTATGGTAGAGTGCCTTCCAGTGGGTATGCATCTGGAAGCTATGCGCCAGAAGGTTATGGAAAAGCATACGTTACTCAGAAAGAATATAGCAAGACCGTTGAGACATATGGTTCAACAGGAGGCCAAGTCAGTCATGGTAGTCCTTCAAGCTTGTATGGAAGTGGACTAGCCAGAAAAGCTTTACATTCCGATCACGGAGTATATGGAGCTGCCAGTTATGGTAAGAGGTACGATATAGCCCGTGACGAAAAGCTTGATGAGCCTCAAATTTACAGCGCTGATCAAGCTATTTATGGGGGATATGGACATTTATATTGAGTAGAGAATGCACAAAAGTTCAAAAGATTCTTGTGAATAGAATACATTGTTTGTAAACACTGTTGTTTATAACCAGATATTATTTTATGTTACCTGTTATATTTGTATATTTTATTACCAAAGAATAAAGTTCGAAAGGATTTTTACCTTTCAATGCTTCTGCTCTCAGTGACCTCCTAAAATATCTAAGAAAGTGTATGTCTTATTTAAAAAATTTTAAAAAGCAACACATAACATATTTAGAGCCGAACCTTATTACATTTTTAAAGAGACGTATTGCTCGCACTTGGATAAAAGCTTTTCCTGGGGAAAAATCTGATGGAAGGGAAGAAGGAAAAGAATTCAGAAACAGGGCTTTGTTAAATACTGCTACTGTAGGAAAAGAGCGCTGAGGAGTCACATGGTGTTGCTTCTTCTCATTAAAGCATAACATCTTAATTTCAACTTTCAAATTTAAATCAATTTGTTATTGATTACGAAACAGCGATTTAAAATATACAGCTAATAATTTATATGAACTTTTGCAGTTATTGCAAATTAATAAAGGCTGTTTCCAAAGCCTTATACTACTAAGTAATACAAAATTTGCTTTTTAAATTGCACAATGTTTTAAACTGAAATTGAAAAATTAAAAAAAAAATAATTCTTGAATTGGGAAAAATTGAACGAATATCTCCAATAAAAAGTTTATATCTTTGGCCAATAAATACACATGTGATTCAGAGAAAATTCCATTTCTGGAGACCTATAAATACGTGTGCATGTATATGTTACAGGCACTGAGGGATCAAGGAACATATGTCAAAATCAGATACACAGGATATTTTGTTGAAATAAAAGACATACACAAACGAAGATATGTAAATTTCGGCATTTTATAAACTCATTTTAATAAGTAGGCTTATATGTGCATTGCATGATCAACGAATAGAGTACCCTTTCATGGTTTTTAGATCTGTTTTTATTTCGAATTCTTCTGTGTTGAGTAAAACGGGTTCTATTGTATAATAAAATGAAATAATTCGGTTTTATATATGTTAAAAAAATTAATTACTCATAAAATTATTCTCAAATTCTAGTATGCATGCTCCCGGGAATATAAACTAGGATATTTAGCAGCAAACTAATTAAACAGTAGGGGAAAACGGCACTTAAGGGTAACATGAGAAATCTCGATTTTTAGTTCAGCATTATGAAGAATGGGCAAAACGTTTTCCTTCCTCTTCCTAACGTCAGTAAAAGGGATGGCTGGAATTCTTTTCCAAAGTTTCGGTATGTGAGATTAAAATAACATTAGATACATTAATTGCCCAACATTTCGCTAACAGTAAGAGCTGGTTTATTTGGTTTGGTTTATTTGATTACGGCAATAATCAAATCTGCGTAAGGGGCTATCTGCGTAAGGGGGGATGCCTCTGTGAAAGACTTTCTAATGGAAACTGGCTCGTATCCACGTTTCACATGGGAAAAAACACAAAAACACCCATGCAGCCAGCTTATTCGCAGGAATTTTAATCTCGAACCGAACTATCAATATTCAACGACTGTACTACTCGGCCGCTGGTGGACTAACGATAAAGGCATTCAATGAATTAAAACGCCCCTTGTGCTAATATTTTATTACAGTAATTGGCTGGCAAGGACTACGTAAGTGCAAAATAATTGGCAACTACTGATCTAAAATACTGATGCAACATAAAGGCAATACATGAGAATTTCCCCCTTTATGTACAACAATGACTGTGAAACAAAATTGTCAATTATAAAATGAACTTAAATACAAAGCAAGGATTACGATACTTTTTGCTGTTAAACTAACACTTTGTTAATATTATGTTTTTTGATTGCTTTCAAAAATATTAAAGTTTTGCTAAAAAAACGAGGATAGTATGATAACATATTTTGGCAACTTCTGATTCATTTCCGAATTTCTGATTTATCACTCAAATTAATAGCTTTTTAAAATATAATATATTATATTGTGTAATAATAAAAGCCATTAATTTGGGTGATATGTGAATCTTGAAGTTAACTGCTTTGCCTACCTTCTCTTCAGGTTTAAAATTTCTAGTTTACCTTTCATCAAATTAGGTCTTTATATCAAATTAGGTATAATTTATATTTTTCAATTTCCATTACAAATGGCCTTTTTTTTTTATTCCAGGATTTGTGGTAGCAAAGCTTTCAAAAGCATAGACTTTTTTTTTTTTCATTTTTATTTATTTTTTAAAATTTTATGACTGCGAGCATAAATCTTCCGTTTTTTTAGATCAGATATTATAACATTATCTGAATTATATAATCCTTTATGTAATTAATTTTATTTGGAGAATGTTATTTTTCTGCTTTTCTCTCGCCGTATAATTCCCATTTCTGCTAGGTGATAAAACTTCATGTAGTGACGTATTTGAAGTAAAAAGAATCTAGGGTTTAAAACAAGGATATTGGCAGGTACGAGAGGTAAGATTTATGAGAAAATGTTGGTGGTAGAGAAAGAGGCATGCGAGACTCTCGGACTGCAGCCCGGAGGGTTTTTTTTTTCCCGAACTCCATGCGGTTCAGAAGCTTAGCAGTTAGCAAAGTGAGGTGTTACTTGGATGCACAAATGCGAGGCTTTCTTCAACCGTACCTGTCCCCTCTCAAAAAAAAAAAAAAAGTTCTGTAATTGAAAGAAAGAACCAGAATACTGTTAGTTCCAGAATATCTGTCATTTTTATTTTGCAGATGATACACAAAAGTATTTAAATGTTCAGATATATTGATTAAGCTTTGATTAATTCAGCTTTCATTAAATTAATTTGATTTTCCTTGATTTACAATAAAACATTGCGCCCATATCTTAATTTTCAATTTCTTCATTAATTTTTTGGATCCATATTTTTTAAATGAAAAAAATGTAATAAAGTAATATACTAGAATATAACATGTAATCTGCTTTCAAAATATTATGAATCATTGTGTTTGGTTGTCATTCAACTAGCATTTAGATGTAAGAATGCGAAACGCTACCCGCTTCTGGTATGTTGAGAAGATGCTTTTTTGGTCTAGAAATCTAATTTACTGCGTTATTGTTCATGATTAACCAGCATTCGCAAGTTCTTGTCACTGTAAAGCAAAAGTGGTCTAAATTAAGGCCTGGAACTTCGTAAATGACTGAAATGTTATGAACCTTCAAAAGTTTGAATGGTGTTACTAAGCAAAAGCGTTTGATTCATTACTAGACTTGTAACACAGATAAGAATTATACAAGGAAAGAAAATACGAAATATTGTCAAATATCAACAGCTGACAAAATTTTCGATGGTGATCAATTTCAATCAGTTTCAAATATTATTGATATCAGACACTCACATGATCGCTCTACTTTTCTAATTATTTAAAACATTTATGAAAGAAGGAAGTTCGTTTCTTATTATGCGTATCTGAGAAATAACGATGAAAGGTTTACTCACAATAACAACATGCTTTCTTGAACTTTTTAGTTATCAATCATATTAAATGTCTCTATGAAAAAGAAAATTGTAGCTTATTGTTATGTTTGTTGCTAATCTCATTTATCTGATCTAATTAGGAGAAGTCCACAAACTTTATGGTGGAAAGGAGCATAAGATTGCGCTTTGTCCTTGGCTTTGAGAGCCATGTGACACAGTACGAATTTTGAAGGTATATTTTGAGTGCTCTCCCCTGTTGCACAGACCAAACATGCAACTTTTTTCCACGATTCAAGCAATCGGTACCCTTTCGGTACGGCAAGTCGGCGTCACTAACCACTATCTGCAGCATTTATGGCTTCAGAGTTTAAAATTATTTATTGTTTGTTTACATATGTCCTCTTATTTAAACAAAACGGAACTTAAAAATGTAAAAGCTAAGTATTTTTTTTAAAGTCAAAGAGATGTTATAATACCTATGAAGCGCAACTCAAACTGTTGAACTAGCGATAAAAAATCAATTTAAAATTATTTTGTGTTTCAAATTTTGTGTGTTGCAAAATTGTTGTCGCTTTGAATTATAACTGTCGTTTCGAAGAGAGATAAATATTTGGCGTATTCGATTCTCATTTTAAAGAAAAAAATGCATTTCATTCTTTAATAACAGTTTAGCACATATTATTCTTATTATTATTACTTATTTAAAATAGAAAGAATGCTTTAGAGCAAGAATTTTAAATTAATGATAACAATTAATAAGTGTAATTGATTGCTTTGTAAATGATTAATATAAAATTAATATAAAATTATATACAAAATATTCGTTAACATCAAGTTGCCTTTTAAATTAAAATCTTTTAACTACGAACTCTTCGGTATTTTTATAGGTGAAATATTTAAAATCTTTAATAAAATTTTGAATAGCTGGAAGTACGCTAATAATATCATTACAGGCTAAGAAGAATTCTTCTCAGAATATCAAATAGTTTTCTTTATTGTCTGAACCTTCACGACTTTCTTTTATAAGTGGAACTCACAACGTTTCATCCTCGTCGTTAATTTCTAAAGATTTCATTAATCCAACCTAACTAATATTTCAGAAACATCACGACACGTTCACTGTACACGATAGTTTAGTTTTAATCAAAAATTATTTAGTAAAAGTTTTGATTAAAATAATTATAGGAAAACTGAGAAAAGAAGGTAGTAGAGTAAACCATTGCGAGCAAGGATTTGTGGATTCTTCACATATGCGTTATCTGATTACTTTCATTTAATTTTTCTAATGCTAGAGTTACTTCATACGCGGTACACTGCAGAATGTCCGCCATAGCCAGAGAAGTTATATATATTGTGAAATCAATTGGCGGCGACGTATTTTCAGATATAGAAGAAGTCAAAGAATTAATCGAGAATGACGATCGATAAATGACTAATGAAGAATCGAATGATCTTATAAATATCAATGAAAGCAGTAGTAGTGAAGAGAATGATAAAGCGCTTTAAACTTATAAGAAGTTAAACGATTTGTTAAAAAAAACGTGTAGGAACTCTCATATTTTGCAATGGACATTAACCAAATCAAAAAAAGAACAGGACTGATGCTGATAATCTCTGCGCTCCCCATCGCGAAACTTAAAAAAAAAAAGAGTTTCATTAGTCATTGTCGCAATCAAAATTTACCAGCTTCTTTGAAAAGTATTTACAGTAATAAGAACTCCTTCAATTAACAGTTAAAATGTTTCTCATTTAATTCCAACAATATTTAGGTCTTAAAATTAGTTAAAACAAAAACCTAGTTTTCGGTTTAGATTTTAATCAAAGCTTCGAGTTCGTACAGATACAAATGAAACCGTTAGAGTTCCACTTATAGATTCTACGTCAAATACAAGGTTGTTTAGACTACTTTTGAGTTTTACTCTGGCGTGTTTCTCTTCTTAATATTTAGGTCTGCGTACATGCCTTTTTTATTTACCTAACACGTTTTCCAAAATTTCTGAAAATTTATGCGTATTCTTAATGAATTAATTTTTTAATCATACATTTGCTTCTAAAATTAAGACATTTATAATTAATTTTATTAATTTTCATCATTAGCGTATTTATAAATATTAGTTATTATTGAACAATTCAGAATAAAATACTTTTTTATTATTTTGTATTTATTTTATTATATTGTAATTATAAATTTTTCTTTTCTTATTCAAATTTCTAAATTTGATTGCACGGCATTTTCGCTTTTAGAAAATACATATGTTTTACATATCTCTTATTGCATGTGAAAGAATTTTCTGCTCGCGAAGTATTCAAACATTGGCAATCATAATATGAGGAATATCATATGCGTAAATGTATGAATATTGCCAAGTTTGGAAGTGCGTGTACAAATCTAAAGACTGCTATTACTTCCGACCTATTTCAAGGTGCCAGTTATATAGAAAGCGAGACAGTTGATTACCGAAACCTCCAACCTACAAATACAAGCAAAGTGAATATTTTGTCCACTCTCTGAGTTACATCAGGGTCTAGTTTTTTAATAGGAGTAGGATACCTATGAATTGACGCCAGAGGCATCAATGTTCTCCTTCCTGGAAGTGAATTGTGGTCGCATCTAATTAACGAGGTCACCAACGCCCTTTTTGTTCTTTTCGGAATCCGCTGGGTTCAACTCGCTCATTGACCCGGCGGGCATAACGTGTTTGCACTTGTGTGTAAAATTGGAGCGTCACCAAAGAGCTAGAAAATAATTACCAAACTGCTCGCTAATAGACTTTTAGGGTAATTTGTATATGATTATGCTAATTTAATTATGGTGGTAATTGAAAGCAGTTTGTCTACAAGAAATGTTAGCGATTCTATACATAAAAATGTATTAAATACTGTAATTATGCTTTATTTTTAATATCGATTTTTAATGTTTTTGCAGTTTAAAGCTAGATGAACTACGCCTAATTTCATGATATCTTTCTTTTTCATAAAATACGTTTAGCGGTTAACATTGTCGGCTAGGGGGTCATTGGAAACAGTTTCGAATATCGATAAAGGCTTGGGTGTTTTGGAGGTGCACACTATCTTTGCGACATGGAGATTTAAAATACACGATGAGCCAGAAGTCTTCCATTTGATGATAGCGCAAGAGGGATGAACGATCCTTGGATTCGTTTCCTGAAAGATTCCATATAATCGTAAGTCACCCACTTGGTGCCCAAGGTCCAGAAAAATGCAATCCTACGCTCTTGCCTCAATAAAATTCGTAGAATTATTCTCACTCTCAGACAAGTAAGATATGTCACAACAATAGCAACATTACATGAGACAATGGCGGCAGATGCTTTCTCTTTCAAGATAGTCTGAAATCAGTATCAAGATATTCTGATCATTTTACGTATACACCGAAACAAATGATACTATTTTGCATAAGTCAGAAATAAAGTACCCATAAACATAACTATATTTAGTATTCATAACTCTGCCTTCCTTATTCACTTCCTGAAGATGTATTCTAAGCCCTTTTTCGACATCAAACTCATAATACTATTACAGCATTATTCAGTTTAAAACATAACACGCATTGGAAATCATGAAGCTGTTATTTAACTTAAGGTTATAGTCATCTGACATCAGATCTGGTGGATACGGTTGTTACAGTATGTTTCAATGTTTGGAATGCTGGCAACCAGGTGGATAAGCAAACCGCGCTGTGAAGAGCACTTCAGAACTAACTTTAGAACTACATTTTGTATGTCAACTTTTTCCTCAGAATCCAACTCTTTTTTTCAAGTCACATATTTTCTTGAAACATTTGCAGTCTGTGGCTAGTAATTTAGTGAATAGTTTTAGACGCCTCCGATACGTGTTTAATCAGAATGACGAAAGGGATTAAATTTTCACTTTCGGATTTAAAAAAAAAATGAAACACTGCGGTATAAATGCTTCATATTATAGTCTAACACTTCGAAGAACTTACCAATAAAGTTTTAAAGAAATTAATTCTTAAGATATCAAAAATAAATATAAGATTGAACACTAAAATCGATCTTATCTTATACAGCAATTTCAATTTAATTCGTGAAACAATTTTAACATAATCAGTCTTAATAGATCTATTAGTTTTAGAATAACCACCAAAAATTAAATATAAAACAAATCCATAAAACACCTTTTAATTGAAACGAGCTTTTCAAAATAATAAAGCTATATAGTAGGAAAAATATTGCTCTCATATTTACTGACACCACGTGGAGATGTGCAGTTTTAATGCATAAAAGACTAATCATTCAAGACGTGATTGTGAACTTATTTCATTGAAATTTTTTTTTTTTTTTTTTTTGCAAGTCTTGCAAGAAATATTACGCTTACGCGGTGACACCTATTTTTTTAGGACATGGAATCTGCTTAGTCAAAGCAGTAAATACCTCTAGGAAGTTTCCTTCGAGGTATTAAGAAAGATTCGCAGAGCAAAAAAGTCTCATGACACAGTGTAACTGTATCGTTTTAAATTAGATGTATAGAAATCTACAAAACGTCTGGCTCACTAGCGGTTGAGCGATGAGCCAGAATTAAATGCTGATAGTTCGACTGTTAGTCGTTGAAAACTAGTAGTTCGCCCAGTCGTCAAATCCCTGCGAATGGGATGACTGCATGGGTGTTTTCATGGTTTCCCCATGGGTAATGTAGATACGAATCGATTTACCATAGAAATTCTTCCATAAAGGTATCTCTCCCTTTACGCAGATAACTCTAGAAAGCGTTTCCGTAATTAAACATATCAAACTATCTTTCTCGTCTCATTGTAAAACTGACAATGTCGATACAAATTAACTATAACCATTTTTACGAGAAAGAAAAAAATACAGTTGGTCGGTGCTATTACCTATACATAATGGTGAGTTATACAAATACAGCATTCTCCAAATCCTAAAAGTTTTCCACATATTTCTTATTGCAACTCTGTTTAAATATTGATTTTGTTTGCCTTTCCATTCACCCAAGATTTGTGTTACTTTCGCAAAACAATGTAGTTTAGGTTTTTTATATTAAACTTTTAAAAAGTTTAACAGAGCCTTGCTTTGAACACCTAATGTCTGTTCTATTAAGTCATCCTATTCTGCAGGTTTAATTCAATTCTATCACTTTTCTATATGTAAATTGACAGCCTAATGTAAAATGCAGAATACCTGGATATCTGGTGCAATCCTAGTAACAAATACAGACGAGTGTATAATTTTCATGTTAGAACTTTTAATACTACGTTTCGAACATAAGTAATTTGTACGCTGAGCGTAATGAATTTAATGATCTGATGCACTTCATCACAGTTTGTCTTTGTTTAAAGCTGGGAGACAGTCTTATCTGATGACAGCAGTTGGTTGTTATCTGAAGATGTAAGATATGTTCACTAGGTGATGGCAGTTGGTTGTTTAGGAACATGATGGGCGATATTCTCATTAGACGTTGGAAAATGGTCATTATTTGATGAGGGCGGATAATGGGAAATGAAGGCGGATAAAGGTGGATAATGGCAAATGCTTTTTATCTGACGATGGGAGATACTGGATGATGACAGCTGGTCCTTCTTGGATGAGAGGAAGTGGCTATATTATCTTACAGAAGTTGATTTTTCTTTGACAAAAGTAATAGATCTGCCGAAAATTTAAATAAAAATAATAGATCTGCCTAAAACTTAGAAACTGCCAAAAAATTCTAGTTATTATTCTCTGTACAGATCTTTACTTCCTTCTACGAAGTAACGGAAGCATTGTAATGGCGAAAGTTTCCAGAGAAAATATCCCTTATGACCGTTGCCGAATCCATTTCTAAAATTTTTCTGTGATGTCTGTATGTACGCAGAAAATAAAGGACTCTTTCACCCCCAAACGGATTGTACAGGGGAATTAAAATAGATTCCAAAGGGATTGTTTCGGGACATCTGTACGTTTAGAAAATGTGTAGAGAAAATTCTGGTACATTTGAGATTTGAGTTTTTGGTTTTATATGAATTTTTAAGTCTTTAGTAAAAAAAATTCATGAAATCTTTGTTTTTGTTTTCAAATGGACCAGGAGAACGAAACATATTTTCGAAATATATTATTCGACTTTTATTAAGTTTTAATTCATTTTCCCCTGATGAGTTCCCCCTGAATTGGAGTTTCAATGAAAGGAGAATAATTTTTATTTCTTTTATTTAGCATTTTTATTTTTCGAGTTTGTACTGCTACGAATTCTTTCTTTACCTGGAATTGTTCTTATATCGTGTTAAACCTCTTATATACGGTTGCAATTATTATATTACAGAGGAAGTGCCTTGCTTTTATTCCAATTAAATAATAAATGTAGATGCTTTACTTTTATTCTACTTCAATCCTGCAGCTATAGCGCAGGACGAGTTTAAAATTTTTTAATTATAATTTTAAGCCTTTTTTTATATTTTTTACATGTGTATCTCGTATAACTCAAAAAAATGATTAGCCGTAGAACGTTGCATTTTGACCGTTTTATCTAGTCGTACACTTTTTTTTAATTGCAATTAGCAGCAGCATACACGCACGCAAAGGCATACGCATATATATATATAACGCATATATATATATATGCGTATGTGTATATATATATATATATATATGTCATAATAAAAACACAAAGAAAAAGACGGAACACTGTAGATGCGTGCTTAGATCCATATTGAAGAAGAATTTTGATTGCGTAGTATTTAAAGAACTTGGCAGTCGAGGCAGTTTTAATTCCATTTTTATTTCCAATTGATATTTGTGGCCACAATCACTTGGCACTCTAGTCGTGCCTTTCCACAGAAGATTTACATTTTTGATATTGTTGGGATAGAAAGCAAGCCAGCGAAATTACATCTTAACGGAGTAGAGGGCAAAAGCTGAAGTACGTAGTTATGAAAGATGGAGGCACGCGAAGAGAAAAGTTTTGGTTTACAATTCGGTGATTGGTCGTAAAGAGGCATCTGGTATTAACGGTTACGTAAGATCGCATGATTAATTTGAATGACGCAATGCAGATAAGTTATTACGATTTTAGAATAGAGAGAAAGAATTAATGTTTATAGTTATATTATAATTCTGATTCATACATTTTTATCTTACATATTTCCCCCCTTCAAAAAGAAAAAGGCGTAGCGACAGAGAAGCCTTTTTAAAGAGAAAGAGTTAAAGCACTAGCAAATAAAAAAGAAAAACATAAATCATAAAATTTTGACTCTATAAAAGTATAATTTATAAATATCAATTTTTTTTAATAAATTTTTAATTTTTAGAATCCTATTGAATTTTTCAGCATTTCAGTCCAAAAGTCTTTTTGTTTGAGAATTCACATAATCATATTCTTCAGGGAAGGTTCTTGTTATCGCAGAATATCACAAAATAAACTTTTACATAATCATTACTTATAATTAAATGTAATGCACATAAATATTTATGATACTTATTTCCATACTGATAAATTATATTTTAACAGCATATAATAATAGGAATAACAGTTTCAGAAATTATGGTTTTCACCGTTATTATCTTTCATTTGCAATTCCTGATTTTACCAAACTGGAAGTCTCGCAATACTTCTTAACAAACATATCCATCAATAGGGCTGTCCTCTTGAGCTAACCAGTGTGTTCTCTGCACTGGTGGCCCAGGGTGCCTAGACAGTTACTTGAAAAGGCCTTCGTTCCTTGCATTAAGGTAACTGGCTTTTGAGAACTGCACTAATACATTCCATAATAAAAAATATAATAATAATATAAAAAAATTACAAACACTCATAAAATGAGAGCCTCCAACATTATCTTGCATGAAGAGGGTAAAAGGAACAACTGTACAGAGGTAATAACAGGCCTCTGTTGAAGGAACCAATACTCCCTCGACATACACTATACTTAACATACAATCACCCATAAATTTAACATGCATTTACCATAATTTCATATTACGTATCTGTAATAATTTTACTTATTTTTAACATCTTTATTTTTAGAATAATTATAAAATTCGTATTCAAAATTCTCAACAAAATTTCAAAAACATAAAAACTCATCTTAATATCCTTCCCTATGAATAATTTAAATAGCTTAAAATTCATTACTTAATTCGCTCACACATAATTATGAAAAATTAGAAAAATTAATGAACAAGAATTTCAGATTTTCTCAAAACAAATTGCAGAAATTTTAACCAAAGTTGAAATGAAAACTATAGAATCCGAAGCACATTAAATAATTTAGTTCCTGAGCTAGATTCACACGAATGTAATACATTTTGAGCTGTTGAAAAAGCGGAAGTGCAAATAATTTTCTGTCGCACATACTTGCAAACACTAATTCAGATCGACCTTGAACTCGCTGTAATGCTGAATTCCTAAACGGTAATACACTGATGATTTAAAGCACGTTTTTTCTAAACATTGTAGACATCGGCGAAGCAAATTCAATATTCCTTTTTACTAGCATTCGAACTTCTCAATTTATCGAGATATTACTTTCAATCTGTAAACACTACGCGTGATTATTTTTTGAAGCACTTGCAAAACACCACAGCAGAAGAATGATCTGTTATTTTTTAAACACTGAAAAAACAAACTTGATGATTCACTTATTTCACATTATCTTGGATTTATCACAAAACGATGATTTGAAGAGCTGAATTAAATTTTCCATTGAGGTTTCAGGCTGCAGGAAACTATCCTACCGGCTTAATTGTCATAATAAAAACACAAGGAAAAGGACGGAACACTGTAGATGCGTGCTTAGATCCATATTGAAGAAGAATTTTGATTGCGTAGTATTTAAAGAACTTGGCAGTCGAGGCAGTTTTAATTCCATTTTTATTTCCAATTGATATTTGTGGCCACAATCACTTGGCACTCTAGTCGTGCCTTTCCACAGAAGATTTACATTTTTGATATTGTTGGGATAGAAAGCAAGCCAGCGAAATTACACCTTAGCGGAGTAGAGGGCAAAAGCTGAAGTACGTAGTTATGAAAGATGGAGGCACGCGAAGAGAAAAGTTTTGGTTTACAATTCGGTGATTGGTCGTAAAGAGGCATCTGGTATTAACGGTTACGTAAGATCGCATGATTAATTTGAATGACGCAATGCAGATAAGTTATTACGATTTTAGAATAGAGAGAAAGAATTAATGTTTATAGTTATATTATAATTCTGATTCATACATTTTTATCTTACATATATATATTTACGCGCATATATATATATTTGGTAGATAGATAGATATATCTTACCGAGCTTAAAAGTCTTTATCTTGCCTTTTATTTTCACAATCGTTGGTGGTAGTCATATACTTTACAGAACTGTTTCAAATAAGGAAAAGATTCATGTTTTCGCAATACCAAATATGGAAACAAGTTTAATTTTCGACAAATAACAAAATCTAGCTTTTAAAGCTGTCTCATGGGAAAGTTTTATAGTCGCTATGAAAAAAATAAAATTACAAGAAATTTGACTCTTGCAAAACAAAAATTTACCAGGATATTTAATTTGAAAAATTTGTAATTTTTGATGTCATTTTCAAATTTTTTTGAGGGATCAATTAATAAATTTAGAATAATTTTAAGAAATAAGTTTAAATGAAGTGCGGCAGAAATATATAAAATTTTTTAGATGTGAAGAAGATATTCAGAAATATTCTAAAAGCATTTTTTTGAAAAAATTACCTTGAAAATTAACTCTTAATTTTATCTAAATATAGACATGTTAGAGTTTTAATTTTTCTGTTTTTCTAAGTCTTTGCATGTTTATTGACTCCTGAATTCTCTTTTTTAATCTAATTAAAATTAATTGTAAATTATTCTTAAGTGCATGTATATTTAATTTTACTAGTTTTTCTCTGAGACTTTTTGAATTAAAACTTTATATCAAAATAAATAAAAAGCAGCAAAACATTTGAAACATATGCACAATATTGTTAATCAGGTTTTTGGATTTCATTAAAATAATAATGCATGTAATAAACAGGTTTTGCTTTTTGTTTATTAAAAGAATTAAACTTTTGACCGGAAAACTAGCTTTATTATGCCGTTGCTGTATATTATCATACCTTGTTAAATTATAGTCAAACCAAAAAATTACAAGTAATAATCTGGATGAAGGATAGATGGCAGCACCATACAAAGACTGCTGAACTGCTCCTATGACCCATATTTAATATATACATTCATTCGACATAAATATTTTTTAAAAATTGGTCATAAATATAAACCTTAATATAAATCTTGTAACCTGTTGCCTTAGATGAACCATAATCAGTGCTAGAGTAAGAGTATTAAACAATAAGAATTTATGCTATGTAATGGAAAATTATCAGAGATCTTTTTATCATGCATTTCCAACAATCACTTTTGTAAGATTTCGGTGCTCAGATAAAGGGCTTTGAGACTCCGAAATAATATTTTCGAAGATGATTAAGAAAATAAAGAGAAAAAAAAATGTGTCTAAGTACATAAACACGCGCAAAAGAAAGCAAATTAGGGGTAAATTCAAACTACTTTAAGGGAAAAACAAAGTTACATTGAAAACGATTAAAGTGCTATAGCCATTAAAAGAAATAATGCCAGTGGATCTCGTAAAATATTACTGCTGCAAAAACATCAGCTTTTAATATAGGTCTGTTAAATGATTCATCGGATTTCAGAGTATTGTATTTTCAAAAATATTACATAAACGTAATAATGATACATAAAATAAATGAACCAGAAAATTTCAAGTTACCTCTTTCCCATACCCTTAAAATATTTGCTATGCGTACATCTATATCCTTAAAATATTTGCCATATTCACACGACATACGTCTAAGTGGTAGCAGAGCTCGGGACATACCTCCATGGCACATAGCATTCCTGGTACATAGCATTCCTTTAGCTTCTTCATTTTGGGTATATGGTTCTGAGGTACGTGTTGACATTTGTGATTGGGAGATTTGGCACCTATGGATATGCTGCTGTTATCAATAATAGCGCGAACTGAAATTCGCTTTCCTTTTGAATTACAAACATATGCTATTATAGTCGTTAATAACAGTTTTTCTCCTTGTCAATAGATGGATTTTTATGAGAACCATCTGTCTTTTTATTTTTAATTGCATCGCTGGAAGTTTCCGTTTTTGGTTTGTCTAACTGTTGATCGATGGCGCCATTGCTGAGTAAGCCATGATTATTATGTTTATGATAATAAAAAATTCGCTGCATAACACTTTCAATTTATTCATATTGCTTTGCGTTTGCGGGTTTGTTCTTGCTTTCCGTGAAGTTCCTCTTCAGTGATATGGAAATGTGAAGCTTTCTGTACAAGAAGGTAAGATTTTTTTACTTTTCATATAATTTTTCAATGTGAACAAAATATGTGTATCAGTGAGGTGTTAACAGTATTTTAATTGTTACTCATAATCAGGGGCGTAGCCTGAATTTCCATGAAGGCATGGATGGCCAAATGTTTCGAAAATTACATTAACATATGAAAATTAGAATTACATGTATTGGAAAGTGGAATATTCTTTTTGCGTATTAATATGTTGTTTTTAAGGTCTGATTTAAGTTTTTTTTTTTAAATTCATATTAGTGGTATATGCAAATATAAAATTATATATGTAGTGGTCCGTGAAGTTCTAAAGGTTGACGACCACTGGTCTAGATGAAGCTCTGATCAAGTTAGATTGAATTGTTGAATTTATAGCAGTTGTGAATGGAAGTCGAAGAAACGAGCGAGAGAAAATGCATTTGTTTCGGCCTTTTCGGCTCGAACAACTATTAGAAAATTTGAGGACACTGGGAACCATATCAAGAGCCAATCCAAGAGAAGGCAAAAAATTTTAGTTGGTTGTTAATATTCGTTAGTTAATCGACAGACTGCCCAACTGCTTCTGCTTATTCGAGGGATCATTATTATGTTTGAAGTGACTGTAGAATTAGCTTCTATAAATACTCAACATGGAACAACTAGTGTCAAGTCGAGAAAACGCTGATATAGTACAATTTACAGTGGAATCAGTTAAAATGTGTCGCAAGTGATGTTGATAAAAATATATGTGGCATGAGGAAAAGATTAGTTGAACAAATTTCTAAGACTTGTGAAGAAGCTAAATCTTCAACGCATTTAGTAATTCAATTGTGTTATTTTAACAGCAAAATATTTGCAGGAACCATTTCAATCTGTCACGTGCTATTGAATCAGTTGTGGGTCAGTGATTAATTTTATTCGGTTTTGTGGACTTAACCATCTTCAGTTTCGTGATATTTTTTTTAGAGATCTTACCATATAATGTGTCAGCAATAGAAGTGAAAGTTTTATTGAGATTATTGAACTCAAAGAAATAATACTATTTTTCTAAATGAGAAAAACTGCTCACAAACACTATTATCGAACAATAAATGGCTATGGAAATTAACATTTGATACAGATATCGTCGGATATATTAACAAATTTACCTTAAAATTGCAGAGGAAAATAGCATTCATATGTTGTAGGGTTTCCCTTAGTTTGAATAACCAATTATTAGCCCAAAGGGGCTATTTACCCAGAAGGATTATTAATTTCGTTTTGGCCTTTTGCATTGATTTACTGTAAACAGTGAATCACTTTTTTAATTGTTGCCACCACATATTAGAGCTCTGTATTATATTTAAAGAAATTAAATAATGAAGAATCTGCATAAATGTATGTATGTTTCTCGCATTGTGATAAAACAACAGTACGTAGAGCCATCAAATTTTGAATACATACGTCTCCACCGGAATATGGGCATCTGGAAGCCCAAATTTGGAATTCAGAATTTGTCTTTATTATCTATTTCATATTTTGTAAAGCGTTGATGAGTTTTTGATTAAAAAACTCAATGATTTCAAAGCGAGCAATGATAAAACTGTACAGGGGGGGGGGAATTATCTCCAGACTGGATATCAGAAATTCTAAAGACATGCTCATTTAAAAATTATTTATCGATATTGCTGTTGAATTGAATTTTATGGTTTAAGTGCGAAAAACATGATATTAATAAATAAAGGAAACACACAAAAACTTAAAAAAAAAAAAAAAAAAAAAAAAAAAAAAAAAAAACGTCTCTTTGAGCGTAATATAAAATCTGAAAGCTTTCAGATTTTTCGCCATAATTCTTTCCCTCACTAGCAACCGCATCTTTACTCAGGCAAGAATTAAAGGTATGTTTTTACTTCCTTACATGAAATAAAGGAAGTATTGTAATCACTAAAAATTCCGGGTATCATATTTCAACGAAAATATCCATTGTTAAGGTTATCGAATGCAATTTAACGGTGTTTTTGAGTGACATCTGTACGTAAGGACAGAATAAAGGTTTCTTTTTCCCCAAACGAATTATAAAACTGATTTAAATAATTGATTCAGAAGAGATTTTTTCCTGGTGTCTATACGTACGTACGTACGTATCTCGCATAACTCAAAAACAAGTAGCCTGAGGACGTTGAAATTTTGTATATAGGACTGCTAGTTGTGCACCTCCTATTTTGATTGCAGTTGGCAGCACTAAAACTCTCTCTCTCTCTCTCTCTATATATATATATATATACCCACTCTGTTACCCGGCTCCATGAACTCAGTTCTTTTTATTCTTATATGTTAGTAAAATACACACTTTTTTACACACTATGTTGTTCTTATCTTCCGGTAGAGGTGTTTGCGCCTTTAGTTAATCTACGTGCAATAGCTGTAGAATTATCAACAATTTAAAAGTTGTTTAACTGCCGCTAAACCTAATTTTTCTTCCACAGCAGCCATATTTGTTTACATTTAAGCAAAATAGTGAATTGTGTCTTTCTGCCCCTTCAGTGTCTTTTTGTCGAATGGGACGGAAAAAGGAAACTTTTAGTTTTGTGCACCGAAAAATCTACCTTTTTGCTTGCTGGACGAGTTGTTTGTTTTAATTTTGATACCTTTTCTGAACTCCTTATTTTCCCTCCGTTTCCTCGCCAGGATACAAATTAAGTTAAGTGAAGAGAATATTTAAACAGAACGAGAATGTTAGACAGAGCATGATTTCGCTAGTGTAGCACACGTTTGCAATTTTTTCCTCCAGCTGTTAAGCTTAGTTGCGGCTACGTATTCTGACCGTTTATTAAGTCTATTGCGGGTGTAGGTTGTTGAGCCGGCCTGTTAGCTTTAAGTGAATTGTGTAGTTTAGCACTACTATTTACCATTTTGAATTTATTGTTAAATTATCCTTAAGTTCGTCACCACAAGTAGTCAGTGTTATTATGAGCACGAAGTACATGCCTTTTTGTTAAAGAGTTTGAGAATAGAAGGGCTATTTACATCCTTTCTTCTGTGCTAATATTCTTCCTGCCAGTGGGAGAAGTAACCAGGCTTTCCACTAAGATCTTGATACTTGTATGATAGCGAAAAGGGTATTATCTTACATTATGAAACGTAAATCTAAATGTGAAACTTATCGTAAAGTTCTTATCGGCAATAATTTGCATTGTTTGAAACACAAATCACATAAAAATGTCTCCGTGCTGCAAAATTTTAAAATACTAGCGAAATCCTCACTTCCCTGGACCCCCCACCTCGAAAGAAAGCTTCTTGGCGGTTATATTTTCTGAACTTAAATTACAGTTGCAACAGAGTTTTTCGAATCTTGACGCAAGAGCAAAAACCATATTTCACTGTTCAACTAAGGAACTTCCTTCAGACTTTCAAGTAGAAGTGATTGGTCTATGAAATGATTATATGCTAAAATTAATGTGAAAAGAAGTGGTTCTAACCCAGCTCTACAAATATCATTCACAAAATAAATATGATCAATTAAATTCAAACACATGAGGATTGGATATGTATTTGGGATTACTTATCAATGTAAAACGACATTTTTGAATGAAACATGTAAAATTGCAATGCAGATCATTATTAACAGATGATTGTTTGAAAACAACGTTAATGAAAGGAAGTGCAAATTTCGAACTTCGGCATGATGAAATATTAGGGGGACTGGAAAGTAATGTCGTTTCTGCACATGTCGACAGCAAATCCATGTCAAACACTCTTAACCAACCTTGGTCGACCATCCAAGAACATTTAACGCAGAATGGAAAAATAAGCAAAGCAGGTGTTTGAGTCCCCCATAATCTGTTCGAAAAGAACAAAGCAAACCTATCCATCATGTGCAACGTATTGCTTCAACGGCACCATACAAAACCGTTTTTTATCGTTTGATTAGTGGAGACAAAAAAAAAATAAGTCCTATATGATAATCCAAAACTCAAAAGGCAGTTTTAATAGGGGTTTCAAAGGATTTACATCCCGAAAAGGCGCTTCTGGGTGTTTGACAGAGTATTCTCGGAATTGTTCATTTTGAATTGCTGAAACCTGGAAAAACTGTTAATGTAGACCTTTATTGTGAACAATTTGGATCTAGTGAACCAATCTTTAATCGAAAAATATCTGGTGATTGTCAACAGAAAAGGCGTCATTCTGCAACATGACAATGCAAGACTGTACTGTGGAAGACGAACACTGGAAAAATATAGTGAATTGGGGTGGGAGGTACTGCCTCACCCACCATATTCGCTCGATATCGCACCCTCGGATTTCCATTTATTCCGATCCCTACAAGATTTTCTCATTGACAAAAAATTTGAAAATTTGGATGATGTCCGAAATGCCATCTCGAGATATTTTACTCAAAAATCAATTGATTTTTTATCGGTCTGGGATTGAAATCGCCATACTAGATGGCAAAAGGTTGCTGATAACGAGGGTGATTATATTATTGATTAAAAATGAAAACTTGTTACAAATTTATTCGTTTGAATTTAATGTAAGAAAGCGACATTACTTTCCGGTCCCCTTATTATTATCTCAGAAAAACAGTTGTATTCATCGCGTAGTACAAAATTTAGCTTGTTCTATAATACGTTTATTAATAAATAGAAATATTTTTGTCTGCCAAATATGTATAAATATTATGTAAAAAATATATCTTCTTCAGGAAATTTTGAAAGTTTTGACCTCAAATTTTTACGATGTGGCTGTCTGTAAAGTAAGTTTATCTATCTCTGTTTTACATCCTAGTAGCATGTTCAAACCGACCACACAGGGTTTTGTTTGGTTTGTTTAATTATGACAAAGAACTTGAGGGCTATCTTCCTAAAGGAAGGGAAGTCTTCGTGGTGGACTTTTTAAGAGAAACTGGTTTCTTATACCCGTTACATATGGAGAAAACCCAAAAGGCGCCCATGCAGTGAGCCTGTTTGTCGGGATTCGAGCCGCGGACCCAACTACCAATGTACAGCGACTTTACCGGTCCACTGCTGGTAGGCCCCCGATTATACTAGAAGTGTTTCAGCACGAGCCTTTTTGAAGGGATGTTTTTCCTGTGGAGCTATCGAAGCCAATACAATCGTCCCTCGGTATACGTCATTAATCCATTTCAGAATCCTTCAGAGAAAATAATCCTGATTTCATTATTGTGACAATATTTAACACTTAAATGCAGTTGGTGAAATATATACTGTATATGAATAAAGCCAGGATATTGTTCATAAATGTTTTTCTGCTGTACAGATTAAAAACAATTTTTCATTAAGCTCTAACGTCTCTGATCATTGTTTGGTAATTGATTTCACCCCATTCGTGACATTACCTGATTTAATAGCGTCTTTGTGTTTTCACAACCGTTGATATCACTGTACTCGGCTAACGGTATGCAATAGCCTAGTCTTGGATACACATGCCATCTTCATACTTTTCAACGATCTCGTTTTTGATGTCCACAGTGATCCTAGGAATTTTCTTCTTTGCTTGACTATTCCCATTTACTTTCCTAAGCTCACTGGTAATGAATTTACAAAACGCTTTCGCGACAAAACGCAGGATCGCTTAAATATTCAGAGAATTATAGCGTGGTTTGCTTTCTGAGTAGTAGGAACAGGCATACTGACGCTCAGTGATAGTCAGCATTATCTCGAAAGAGCAGTGCGCGTAATCGTGACTCATTGAACTAGAATCATATTCGAAACAAAAATTTTCGCTTTCAAACTACGTCCGACGTATTTCAAAATAGTCATAAACCCTAGTACCACTGTTTTTAATTTTCAGTACTTAATTATTGAACGGCAAAGTAATTTTATGAAATATAATTAATATTCGTCAATAACTAGTAAAAACACCTTTCAAATCCATTTCATCAGATTTTATCGCATAAATAATAAGAACGTTATAATTGTTATATATCTTTAACTTTTCGATACATTGTTTCAGCGAAACTCGCATTCATAAAGATTTCATTTTCAGATTCATTAGTTAATTTTTTTAGCTCTATATTCTTTCTGGTCTTAAATTTGATGAATAATGTCTAATCTAACAGCTATACTAAAGTACATTAGACAGAACATGGATGCACAAAATTATAGTAAATAAATGCTTTGATATTTATTCAACCAATATCACTCTAATATTTTGGTTAGAAGGTAGTGAGAAGAAACTCTGCTTACTGATAATGTTTACGTTTCAGACTGCAAATGTATGATATGACACATTTAAAGAAAATAATAAACTGAAATCGCTCTTAACATCATCTAGACTGCGGCGAAAACCATTTATTTTATTTTATTTATTTATTTATTATTATTATTATTATTATTTTTTTTTTTTTTTTTTGGTGTATTCGAAAACTTACTTTTCTTTGTCGATGGTGACTGCTTTAATGCCGGAAATACAAAATAGACTAAAAGTTTGAAAATATTTATATACTATATGTACTTAAATTAAATTGAGCTCATGAATATAATGGAATGTGGGTTTCATGAAAATTAATGGTAATAAAAGGAATTTGGGAATAATCAGGGTAAGCATTTAATACAACGCTTCACCGATAGAGGGAGTTTTTCATACGACAACACAGCATCTTGTTCAGAATAGCTGTGGAAATGATACATGTAAGTGCCATGCGAAAAGCCTGTATGATTCATTGCCTCAGATAACAGTAATTCTATTTAGCACCGTTTTTAATCTAGCTAAAGGAGGAGGATTATGAATTCTGTTTATGATTTATCTTGTCCAAAAAACTTCCTATTGGTTAAAAATAAAAAAAAAATATTTTTATTCAAACCAAAATAATCCCCCTTTTTGCAATTCATTTGCTTATAAATAGCGCTCCATTACATGCATTGATATGAATTTTATTCATCCGTACAGGCTTTTGGAACACCCTATTTCATAAAGAATTACATTTTAGTTAGAATTAGAATCAGTGCAGTCCTTTGTCCATCCAAGTAAAAAAAATTAAACACCGTGACTATAAGGAATTGCCATACAGAAGCATAAAACTAGCAAACTGAAGCTAAAATTGTGTGTGGTAAGGAAAAAAAAATTCATAACCTGAGATTTTATTAAGATATTTATTCTTAATTTCTCGTTTAGATATTAATAATGAAAACTAAGTTCTTCAGACTATCATTTCATAAAATTATGTTATTTTCCGCACGTTAATTACATAATTTAATTAGTACTTTGTTTAATACGATTTACTTTAGTTCACAAGTATAATTTGCATTTTAAATTGCTAAAGTGTATATTTCTTTTGATATGTTTATAATATTGATTTACGATAAATGTCAATAATCTGAGATATTTTTTTTAAATCGCGAAAGACACTCATTTGCATCCGATAAGTAACTTTTACTTTTTCATCTATAAAAAATCGCCAAATTCGTGCGAAGGTGGTCACGTTAATACGTAAGTACTGACATTTCTAAATTTTAGCGGTTTGAGAAATAATAATGAGTTTAATATTATTTCCTTAAGACTAACATTTCATTGTGCATCTGCTCATGCGCCGGTCTTGTAAATATGCACGTATTTTTCAGGATGTAACGTAATTAGCCGACCACTTATACCAATATTTCTTTAAATAGAAAACTTGTGTTACGATGTGTTATATTTGAAATGACTCAAAAAAGATTTTGTGACAAGAAGTTTCTTTAAAAGAAATGACGCTTCAAGGATAAAGCGGCATTTCCTCTACTTAAATAAATTCATATTACACGGTGTGGATACTCTGGTGTCAAAATAGATATAGACAGACCAATAATGTAGATTAAATAGACATTGTAAAGTTTATTTGAGTTTCACATGTATTGTCTCAAGAAGCATTGTTTAAATTATCTCTTCCTTAGGATCAATTGAACCTTTTGTAACAACCTTTTTTACACAGAAGAAAGAACTATGAATTTTAGCTTTCGTGTCAACGGTCTGATCAATTGGTCAATCGGTCGGTCAACGGTCATCATACAATTGTCTCAGATTGCTTTGTTTTATTTAATTTACATAATTTCAAATGATGATTATTTCTATACAATTGTGCAAATTCGTAGTTCCACGTGCTTCTTTTTATGTAAGAGAATAAGTGTCTTTCTAAAAGTTTCAAAACTCTGAAGAGGAATGAAAATTTAAAACTAGCTGAATGAGAATAAATTAGATAATAAATATGCAATATATTGAAATAAATTCTAAAATCAAGTAATATTTATTAATAGATAAATTCGAAAAATGACCTTTAGCTTAAAATTTTGGCATTAGCTTTAGCAGAAATCAGTTGAGCCTTTAAATTAAAAATTTTTACCATAGTGGTGTAAATTTTTTTCACCTGCTTGTTAATGGTTTTCATGCCAATGTTTTCCATATATACAAAACACTTAAAAATCTTCTCATTATAAGGCACTTTCTCCTTCCTTCCAGCATGCCTTCGGGGGGTAACGATAGCACACTCGGGGCGTATGCAAGAGCTCCAGGTTCGAGTCCCGCCGAGGGCACTGCAAATTTTTCACGTCTCCTGCTTCAAAATAACCTATGTTTCTATAGCATCATTAAATCATTAAATATAGTACCTTAAATAGCCGTAATTCCATGAATACTATGCAGGAAATGAGTCAAAGCAGGCTTCAGATTCTGAGAATTTTAGTCACATCAAATGACACTTACTAACGAAAACAAAGGTATAATGGAGGATGCAAAATCCCGTTTCGAGTTATCATTACATTTTCGAGTCCGCTTCGAGACTAATCTAGCTCTGAATGGGCTAATAAGGTGGGCAACTCATAATTTGAAATCACTGGTATATGGAAATTAAAAATTTCCCTTGAATTTAAATTTTTGCTGCATTTTATTAAATGTGAAAAATGGCAGTTAAAATATTATTAAGCTCATGACCAATAATTTCAATACATACACCTTTTTTTAATTCCATTCAATGTGAGCTGGTAGTTGCCTTTCACTTTGAGATCAAAGTGAAAAATCTTTGCCGAAGATATTCAGAACTCTTTAAACTACATTTCTTTAATTAGTACTGCAATAAAAAAGCGCAAATTTAAATTAGTTTACTTAAAAATTAAGAAATAGGAAATTAAATAGGAAAGAATTAAGAAAGCTACTTTTCAATAAATCTGTGACCAACCAGCATTACAGTAAAAATTAATTTTAGGCAATGGATAAAAATTAACAACAGATATCTTTTTTTTTCTTTCAAGAGTATTTTCAATTCATAAATTGTAATGAACCGAATTTCAGAATGTGCTTACTTCCAACAGTGGCTTTTATTGCGAAATAGACATTGTTCAATAATTTTAGGGGATAATGCAATGTGTAATTCACAATTAGCAAAGTTGATACAAATACCGAGCATTTCTAACTACAATGAATCCTCCTGAAGTAACTATTCACGATTTTAGATGATTATAGTCTTCTTCAGAGATAATAATCAAATAAAATGTGATTTTCGGCGATGGCACTTATGATAACATCTGCTGTGATTTCAAATAAAGTCAGCTGCTTAATTGCCATCAAACGTAGATAATGCGCAGATTCTGCGAGGTAAATTATGACCACCAGAAATTCTAACTCTAAAATAAACAAACACAGAAGAAACATAATTTTAATTTTATTCTATCTCACTACTGATGAGAGGTTAAATAAATATATACAGCCTAAAGTTGTCGGCCAACTGAACCTGGCTTAAAGACTAGCTTCTTTCACAATTATAAATTCAACAATGTAATTTAACAATTAATTAGTAATTAACTTGAAACGTTCAACTTATCGGTGCAAAGCTATCTTTATTCTAGAATATTTAATTTAGGATTAACGTTGGAGTCGCTAGCAGTGCAGAACTTTACACGAAGAGGCAGATGCTGCTAGCATGCCAAAACTCTAGCACACAGCTACTCGTAATTGCTTCGAACTTTACAGTAAAACCGCTTGCACTCGAATCTACATACATTCTAGAAATAGCAAGCGACTTGGAGAGAGAAGGCAGAAACATATAAATTAAATCTGAGAAAGCTGTAAATTAAATAACATTTCTTTAGTAACTTAAACACAAATGTCACAAAATTACTAATTAGTAATTACAAAGATAAATAGGATATAATGTAGCAAAAAATTATGTTACATTTAATTTTCTGAAATCCTGTGAGCGAATAATGTTTTAATATATTAGAAGCATATGATATTTTTAAAAGAAAAGGAATCACAAAAATGTGTAAGTTTTACTTAGTAATTTCAGAAACATTTACTATTTATTAAAACATTTAGCCAGAAAAATCTCGTCTTTGGTTCCTTTTTGGTTAATCACTTCTCACCCTGAGACAGTTTTGGTTTTCATAAACGAAATCAATTAATTTATTATTCCCTAAATTACGCTCTGGATGTTTCAAGCTGCGCAGGACTTAGAATTTATAAAAATTTAACGAAAATGCATCAATTCTTAGACAATAAATTTTGCTTAGTAATTTCAAACATGGTTATTGCTAAACTCCTTCTTTTCTGTTAGTTTCCTCTGCAAAAGCTTGCCTGTAGCATTTTTTCCTCTAGTTTTTAATCGCACCTTTAACATCTGTTTACGTTTTTGTTTTATGGTTATCTTAATATACATTTAATCAGTTAAGAGTTTCAGAATTAAGAAAGAAAAGTGAAAAAATACATACACCCAAACACGCATCGAATTTCCAACATCAAAATAAATACGACTAGTTGCAACAATGTTAAAAATAGAAATGTATTACTCTGGAGTCTGTAAAAATTTTTTTGAAACATATTATATGTCAAACTTGTTAAAAACAGTTTAGAAATATCATGAATTACTTAAACAGTGCTGTATTATAACCGCCAAATCAAATCTCTTTGTTAAATTCAGCCATATTTAGAAGGGATAAAATTAATAATTTAGAAATGATGAATTATATTCCATAAAAGTAATTTTGCTATGTAAGAATTGTAATAGAGTTTCTTTATTTGCGTAGTGTATATAATATTTTATTTGGTAACGAAATTGGACATTCTGATGAATGTCCAAATATTCCTTTGATCGTTTCATTCGAGTCATCTCATGAATAATGAGGTTTATATATATTCTTAGAATAATTGGTCACAGTTAGAGGGGTAGCGATGAAAGGCTCCACTGCATTATGCAAATTTGTTTAATTCGTACGGATTGTTATAATGTGCAATGGACATTTGAGACCAAACAGACGGCGAATTTGGAAAATATCGATTATCAGCTAAAAACTTGATTCACTTTCGATGAAGCAGATGACCAGATAACCTACTCTTTCACTGTTTCTTCTAACTTACGCGCCGTACTGATTTGCGTAACAAATAACTACGTCTCACAATAGCGGCAGATTACGTGCTACATTATTTTCTCGCTTATCAATGGACAAAAACATTTCAGAGTTTTTTGATGCCACATAACAAAACAAAGCTACAAGAAAGCAATTGTTTTTTATTTTCATTAGCCAGCCCTTCCGCGAGACACTTGTTGTCATTGCATGTAACACACAACACCATCCCATGTCGTCGCGGTTGAGGAGATTCACATGAACTGAAAATGAAATGATCTGCCCCGGTTATCTCTATTACACAACAGTTCATTAAAGAACTCGCAAAAATTTCTGTCCTCTGAATGGGTGTTACATTTATGTTACAATTTCAGAGATAAATATTACCACTAACGAGATAAAGACGTGACCAAAATCTTCCAAAGTTTGCCCACAAAAGAACTTTAACGGTTTTAAAAAAATAAAAACACCACCCCACCCTCAAAAAATATATTGTCTCGTAATCGTTTATGTATTAAAAAAATTAAATTAACAATTGACATTCTACCATTATTTTACGATAAAAAATAGCAAAACAATTAAGTACTTAAAAACCATTACATTTCTAAAAGATTTTACCTATCTGCCATGTGCTTTTCCTGCAATATATCCGCCATGCGACGTTCCTTTAAAAATTCTCGTTTCTTTTTAGCAACTTATACAGGACCTAAATATCCGAAAGCTAAGTTATATCTCATTGTAGATAATCAAGTGATCTTCTTGGACTTCTAGTAAAAATTACTATAAATTCAGAAAAAGTTTAGAATACACCTTTCGTTGGAACTTCAAACTTAACAAAATACATAGTTGGCGTATTACAACATAAATCACCGTTGCTTGTGGGATTTAAACTAACACTAAACGTTAATGTAAAACCTAAATAATTAAAGTACTAAAATTCATTAGGTGTCCTGTTGTAATCTTAGGTGTCTAATCATGCCAGCAAAATACGGCTAGCAAAGGCTAAAGCCGATTCTGAGACTCTAAAAGCTGGATGAAAATAGGTCGCTGCCAAAAAACTCTCTCCTAACTTCAAAAGTTCTTTTTTAATGTACCTTAAATAATTTGCATAGGGGCCGGAAAGAGTATTAGTGATAGCAAAGATAAATATTGTAAGATGATGCGTTAATTAACATAAAAATCTTCCAAACTAGATGCATTGTTCTTACGTTTCAGCAGTATCAGATTTTGTCATTATCTTAGCACAATATTTGGTAAGCTTTCTTAAGCTATTCACATGTTATTAATTATGGAAAAATGTTTGCTTTGTTGATAAAGATTTCCGTATAAAGCAAGAGTGTAATACAATTATATAACCGAATAAGTACGATAAATGTAAAATGAGAAAATCCTAATCCATTTCATATCAGGTTTTGCTCTGATAGCTTATTACCTGATGTTTACCTGTTAACAATAGATTTACCGTGTTTTCATATAATAATTCGTAGAATATAGAATAGAAGATTCATAGGACATTTCGTAGAATATAGAATAGAAGATTCCTAGAATATTTCATAGAATATAGAATAGAATATTCCTAGAATATTTCGTGGAATATAGAATGCAAGATTCATAGAATATTTCGTAGAATATAGAAATTCATAGAAATTTTGCATTCTTTTTTATATTTCTTATTCTCTCTTTCTTTTCAATAAATTAAATTGTGAATTGCGAAGAAGATTCAACGAATGCTTATACAATCTAATATTTTCGTTCTTTGGAGCTCCTTTAATCTTGTCTGTTGTCTAGTGGCAAAGATTTATTTCTTTTCCCGAACATAAAGTAAGGAGAAAAAATGATGGTTTTTCTATTTTGCAATATTAATAACAAACGTCTGGAGCAGAATGTCACTTCTATTTATAGAAGAATGTTTCTCTGACTGCTGACATTCCAATGAGCGTTTCCTAAAACCTTCTTTAGGTAAGTTTTTTGGATAAAGAATCTAAAGTTTCAGAATCTTTGGTTACCACAGTTTCTGAAGCTCTTTATCAAATTACTGAAACAGTATAAAACTGCTTTCCAGTTCTCATATCACTAGAAGCGCCAAGCTTTCTCCCTACCTAGAAGAGCGAACGGCAGTCAAATTGACTACTAAGCTAATTAAATGTATATATCAAAAACGAAAATGCTTTATAATGCTTTTAAGAAAATTAAGTATAGTTGTTTAAGAACTTCTTTAAAGAAAAATAGATTCTCTTTATAAAAATAGATATTTTATTATAAATTTCAACTTACCCTTAATCAAACGCATTTTGTAGCTTTTTGTACACAACACAACTTTTTCAATACTGGAATTGCATTTTCCCATTTTCCATACACATAATATGAATTTTTTTATACACATCACTGGTTTTGTTGTTGTTACAAAGTCCAATCTGACATCTTTTCTTCGAGAGTCCATTGCTAGAGTTAAACTTTCTTGGGGCAAACCTGTGCTTTTCCTTCTCTTTAAATGAAGTTCTCTTAAAAATTTTAGTACAGATGCTCATGTTCGAAACACTTAACATTAGTATCAATTATTAGAAATATTTCTACCTATATATTACTCAGGCCTGTATGACAGATAGCCTTTCTATTCTGAATATGATGTGGATGGTCGAGATTCTTTTTGTTGTTCCACTCTTGTATATTTTTCGTTAGCTAATATTTTCCTTACAGATTGTTTTCTGAATTTTACATGTTCATAAAGATCACTACATGAATATTTGGAATTCCCTTCCTCCCCACCCAAGTTTAAATATTCTTTTAGTGTTGATTCCTGTAACTGACTTCTTGCTGAATATCAAATGTTGTTCGTCGTTGAAAAAATACTTTGTTGCAAAGCTGCTTATCTAGACATGAAATATCATTATCTAGACATGAAATAGCATTACCTAGACATGAAATCTCATTTAAAAATCTCGAATTAGTCCTGCGTAAAACCACGAATGCAGTTTTAAATCTCAGTTTGTCCTAGGTAGTTCCAAACGTCTGGTATGATAGATATACTGATCGTATTATCTCTTGACAGGTGAATCATGCAATGTACTCGTGTACCTATTATCCGTTTCTGGCACAAAAATGTCTAGCAAAATACATTTCTGAATTTTCGAAAATCTTTCCTCAGATTGGGTTATGAAAGAAGAGGTTCATTATTTTGACAGAATGATTTGAACTCAATAGTCAGCCTAAGCCATCTATCAACGAAACAGTTTTAATCTTTATATGCCTGTATGATTCAAAGTGATGTTGATCGCTATCGAAAATTGAATCTCTCTGTTATCTCTTCACTAATTTCGTCTCTCTCCTGACTGAGGCTACAGCTACAATATATTTCTGCATAACTTTTTAAAATCTTTTGTTAATCTTAACTTCCTTGAGTTTTAAACAGATGAAATAGAAATTTATGTATTTTTAAATATATATTTCCTTAGATTATTAGTATGAATTTCTGTTATTGACGAAATATAGTTAATATAACTCTTTTTATTTACAGATTATCCTTGTAATATTTATAAAGAAACTTGTTCTGTGTATTAGCCTTCATAATGTGGACAAAATATGCCAGATTATCATCCTGCCAAACACTTCAACATTAATTCGTTTCATGAAGAATGAAAGAAATGACCAAAACATTTTCTTGCAGTCTATTAAATATTTTTCGCCAACGGCATTACCGCTAGTATTACTTGAAATTAATAAATAAAAAAGAAATAAATGTAGAATCACACACAAATTCATTTACGTGAACTTGAACTATTTACATTGGGAAACGATTGCCTAATTTAAAAAGGTCAGAAAGAATACATCATTTTGAAAACATAAGCAATCAACATTCATGAAGATCTAATAATTATTTTTTGTGACAATAACAAACAAACTTCCCATCGATTGTAATTATCCTAATAGTTTGATTGATAGGTACCTCGGATGGCGAAATCTTTCCGAAGGGTATTTCCCGTCAATTGAGGATCTTTCAAGTTTTCACCACTTTTCAAAATCTTCTTAATAATACTTCTCAAATTACAGTTAGGGTCACTCTTTTGACATGTATCCGGCAGGAAGCTTCAGGTCAAGGTAAACATCTTAAAAGACACAGAAAAGAGGAGGAGAAAAGCGCTTTGGAAACAAACAAGTGGATGGCTGTTATTTCGCAATGTTTGAAATTCTCTTTACTTCAGAGAATGGCCGTTCTTCTTTCACACGAGACTTTGTTGCATTCTGGGGCATAAAGTGAGTCGGGGATGAGTGTTTTGTTTTGTTTATCACTGTCGTTTGTTAACAATGCTTTCCAAGTGAAGTGAAGCATCATCCAGTGACGTCTTATCTTACCAAAAGAGGAGAAAACTGCGTGTAGGCTCTGGGTTTTGTTCACCCATTTCCGTATTCGTTGCCCACGAAACAAAAGTACAGTGCAATAAAAGGAATTCAATTAATCTCAACCTGCAGGTGGACGTCTTAACGCATATTGCGTGACTGCCTTCGTGAAGATCTCATTGCACTGTTTAGTAAATGCTGCGTTTTTCCGTTAGCGTTAAGTTTCATAACTTTGCATTATCTGCAAAAGAGGGAATTGAAACCACTGAAACATTAATCGCTCAGTTTACATTCTGTTAATTAACCCAACTATGATGTTAACATATGAATTCAAATGACCTAATTTTGCTCTCAACCTTTTTTCTTCTATGTGAATTTAAATTTAAAAAAAGATTATTAGTCCAAAGGGGCAATTTGCCCTGAAGGACTATTAACCCTTTGACGCGCTGTGGTAGCGCCCTGAAACCACCATTTTCCGAATTTTTTTCTCCTCTTTTTTCCGAAATTTTTGAATGAAAATGAATTGATTACTGATCTTTTACATCTAAATAATACAAAATGACTGTAGAATCATATATGTTTTAGTTATTAATACTTCAGATCGGATGCCTTTTAAAATTCGTTTTCGATGAGACAAAATAACTTCCTTTTATTAATATAAACAACTTTAAATTTCGAAAATTAGTAATCGCACATCATGATTTCTATCATAAGCAATAAAAAATTGCAGTAATTAAACTGCATATATAAAAAATCCCTTTATATGTATGGCATTTGCTGTGGTTTCAGGGCGCGACCACTACGCCACTAGAGCATTGTGTCACAATGCTTACAATCCTCTAGAAGCTCGGTAGTCGCGCCTTGAAACCACTGGCGTTTGCTTCTCAATGGCGTTCGCTTGCTTTTCAAATAGGAATGTTTATTTTTACCCGGATATAGGTAAAGGGCTTTGAAACCACAGAGTTATTTTATTACTAAACAATACATGCACCTGCCCAGTAAAAGGGTCTTTCTTTTCCAAATACCTTTCTCTGACATCAACACACTTGCTCCCCAAGCTAGTATTGTGATTTTATAAATTAGTTCCTGTGGTTTAAATTTAATGTAAATATACTTTGCTATAATTAAAAATAGAAATTGCGTAAAAGTTTTATTTAATTTAAAAATATTTTGGGACGAAATACGAATAAAATAAGTTTGAATGGGAAACGAACGATCCGTACAAAGCCAAAAAGACCAAGCTCCCCGCCAATTCACATAAAAAACCACAAATTTCATGTGCCAGATGAAAAAAAACTAAATAACGCTGGACATATACCAGTGAAATTTAAATCCAGGCAGTGTACATTTTGTAGCACAAGGAAGAAACTTCATAGAACAAAATGTATGTGCGAAACGTGCAGTGTGGGTCTATGCATGTGCCAAAAAGACAAAACATGCTTTAAACAGTGTCACAAAAAAAAAAAAAAAAAAAAAAAAAAAAAAAAAAATTATTCTTTGAAATAAATAAATAAATAATAATAAAAAAAAACATTGAGTTCTTTTTTATCCTTATTTTATTGAGTTTTTCAATCCATTTATCCAAATGTCCTTATTATGTAGGTACTTATAGTGAAAACTGCTATAGAAAAATTACATAAATGTTTATTTTTTAGTTTTTTCTGACGATTTGTAAAATAATGTAAAAAAATTATATATAATGCAATTCTTACATAATTTTTTTTTAAATCCGTAAATTTCGTCATTTATTAAAAACGCGCGCGGAAAATGGTAAGTTTTTTGCCCCTACTACATCAGTAAGTTTCAAAGTCCTAGACGCGTGGTGATTTCACAGTGCGACCACCACCCACAGAACAATGGGCAAGAGTAGATTTTTTTTAATTCATATATTATTTGTCTCTAGGATCATAATATTCAATTTCTAGAGTTTTTAGTTAAAAAAATTGTAAAAATAATATCGCGCGCGTCAAAGGGTATATTTCGTTTTGGCATTTTGCTTTGAAAATTTTAAAAGGTTGTATCACTTTTTAAATCGTTGCCACCATATATTATCGCCCTGTCTTATATTCAAAGAAATTAAATAATGAAGAATCTGCATAAATGTATGTATGTTTCTCGCATTGTGATAAAACAAGGCTGCCTAGAGCCATCGAAATTTGAATAATTTGAATAATTTGAATTTGAAATTTGTTTTATTGTCGATTTCTTATTTTGTAACACTTCAACGAATTTTTGATTAAAAAAAACTAAACGATTTTAAAGCGAGCGATGGCAACACTGTATGGGGGAAGGGAGAAAAAAAATTTTTTTTATTTCCAGCGCACGAGACTCTGTATCGGAAATTCTAAAGATATGCTCATTTTAAAATTAATTTGCGATATTGCTGTTGTATTTTATGTTATAAGTGCGAAGAACATGATATTTAATAAATAAAGGCAACACATTATTACGTTAAAAAAACGCCCCTTTGGACGTAATTTAAAATGTAAAGATGAAAATTGAAGGGACGTAATTCAGATTTTTTTTTTTTCTGAAATTTTTAAAATTGTTATTGGAATTACGAAACGCTTATCCGTTGAATACTGATCCTGAATACGTTTAAGGTATTCGAAGACTTTGAAAAGGCCAATTTTTGCAAAAAATGGCAATTTTCTTTTATTCGTTCATTGGATAGCTTGTTTATTTAGCTTTCCAAAACTGAACTGCTTTTGTTTCTACGTTAATTAGAAACCGAGATATTAAGGATTTCATAAAGACGCAAAAACCGGAAATGAGTATTTAAATCACCGAAAGTGCGCATCAAAGGGTAGAAAAGAGCTAAAAATGGGTATAAACAAATTTTACCTTTGAAATGTAATGTAAAGACTGTAAGGATCTTAAGTTTTACTAACGTTTATTTTATTTTAAATCTTTACTATCACTTCTTATTTTCTACTTCCGGCCAGAATTAAAAGCTTTAACTTATTTATGCAAATTTGTCTTGCGAACGCCAAGTACTTAAGTTGTGGCTTTTTGCCAAGCAAGAGAGATGAAGGAGTGATTAGGAGCAGGCCGCTTGCCATAGCAGTTTTACTCGGTTCCTGGTTGCCTTCAAGGCCAGAGGTTTAATCCTCTTGATAATTTTAAACGTATCGTAGTGTTAACAGTTCTCTGTACGACATACGGCCTTTCTGTTAATATACGGCCAATCTTCAAGTAGACACTTGTTTATTAATTCAAAGTTAGTTTAGTTAGAATTTAGTTAATATTTTTATATTCTTACGTTCAGACCACAAGTGGTTGGTCTCTTTATTCCGAAGTCCGGAAATCATTGTAAAGAGAGAAAAATAAAGGGTTTCGTATACCCTTCCTGTGTATCTTGTCTACATCCCACATTTATTGAACATAGCTTTAGTAAGCTCCCTGTTCCGAGTCAGGTCATTTAATGTTCCCAAAGCAAGTAAGGAGGAACATAGAACCTGATAAGACTTTTAAAGAGGGGGAATTAATAGGATCTTATCTGTAATCTGTGCAGCAATATGAAATTATTTCCAATAAAATGCAATATTTTTATAAATTGCCCGTTGAAAGCGTTATATCCTCACTAGCATATGAGTTTGATTTGATTCGAAACATTGCATACTGCAATTAGATTCATCTTAGTCTTTGATTATTTTTAATAACATTCGAGTTAAAAGTATAATAAAGGGTGATAAAAATGTCGAAGCCGTGTTTGTAAACGAAAATGCGTAAGGAACAAATTTATGAAACGGGTTGCGAAGGAAATTGAGGATAATATTAATAAAGCAATTCCCATCGAGTGAACTAAAACTAAAATGTTTCTCGTCGGCAGGAGATGTTTTTGAAATTGATTTGTGATGTAAAAGATATTTATATTTAAGTAGTGTCACTAAATGTGAACGCATAAGTCATATTCAGAAGCCCCGTTCCAGAGTTAGAAAATTGAAGGGAAAACGAAAATATCTTGATGTCGCTCACTAATGGATAAAGTGCTGTAACTGCTCCATTTTTTCACACTTTCTGAAGTGCAAAACTACCAATACATGGTCAGTGCCCAGATTGACCAGACATTTTTTGTAAATATCAGCGAGCTGTATCAGTTAGAAAAGTGTACTCAAACAAATCCAAAGGACTGGGCCAAAGAATGCAATTAATATTCTTCAGAGTGTATATAAAACTATGTGAGCAGAAGCTCTTATAAGAGTGCTTATAAAGAAAGACACAAAAAGCAAACAAAATGTTAATGACATTTTTTGGAAATTTATACCGATTTTTGCCATTGTGGAATTACAAACTCTTAAATTGGGGACATATATAGCTGTTATACACTTTAACAGAGGGCTTTTAGGCTTACTAGATATTTAAAATTATATAGGTATGCAACATGGTGAATATGCAGTCGAGAGATTTAGTAAGCTCGACATGGAGCGAATAAGTCAATCAAAATATCACTCACCGCCCAGAGTAAAAATAATTGCCACAAAAAACAAATAGGCTGAATATAAACAGAAAAACAGATAGAGATAAACAAAAGGAAGGTATAACCTATCGATATGGGGAGTTTTAGGTATTTGGGTCAATAATAAAAATATTGCATTTCAAACTTTATATGAATTTTTCTCAAAATATATTTTTTTTAAAAACTGGCTCACTTGGTGCAAGATAAATCAAATTATTATTAATTTATTTTTATGAAACTTTGTATGCTTAATCTATATATCTAGGATAGGACATACCAGAATATTTATATGTTAAATATTTTTGAAATTGTGGCCTGTTATTTAAATAATGAAATCGTAAATTTATCGAAAATCTCATAAAAAAATTTCAAAATTCTGAAATTTTTTATTATTTAAGATATTCTTAAAATCCTATGTCATTCCCTAGATAAAAGAATGTAATTTATTATTCTATGACTTTTTTAATATAACTTTAATATTTTTTTCATATAGAATGTTTCAAATTGTTTTAAAATTTGTTTAAAATTTCACGTAAATTTAATATTTTTTGCAGGATAATATTAGTATATGTTAAATTTTAATATTCCATAATTCACCTCTGTAGATAATAAATGAGAAAATGTGTTTATAGATATACTGCTCGTAGTATACCTATACTGCCTTTTTGGAAAAAAAAAAAAAGTGCTCCGAACTTGGTGGGAAACCTTAATCGTTATTTATTATAACTATTTATGAAATATGTTGGCTTATGCAAAATTACTTTTATATTAAAACACTGTAACGAAGCTAGTAAAAACGTAAAAATATTTAAATGCACTTGGTAAAAAGATAATAAAATTTTGAGCAAATAATAATTTGAAATTAATTTCTTTTAGAAAAATTAAAATGACCAATAATAACTAATCAAAATATTATCTATTGGGCACAAATGTTATTTGGAATGGAACGATTTATCCTGGAATAAAGCTGGACTTTTTTAATAAGTTTTTATACCGATTCAAATGTCTACCTCTCTTTATCTTTTTCCTCCTCTCTTATTTGTGCTTTACATTATGTATTTGCGAGCTAAAAGATCTTAACAAGACACTCAAAGTACGAGGATGTTTTAGTATAGTTCCTCCCTCCTCCTCCACTAGATTTTCACCTACGCTAGATTTGAAAATTCTTCTAATTTTAAACTAACTTACGTAATTTTATGCAAATTAATCCTAGAATATCTTCTCTCAGTGGCTGAGTGGTTTAGACCCCTGAATACTGGTAGTTCAATCCGTTTTCGAACTTAAGTGAAAGGACTGGATGCATGATTGGTTTTTCCCATCTGTGACGTGAATACAAGTCAGTTTTATTTAAAGTCCTCTAGCAAGACAACGTTTTCCCTTTGGTAGATAGCTGTCCTTTACTTTGCCATATTCAGTAATCTAACCTAACCAATATCCGCTTACCAAAATTTTAAAATATATTACAAATCTATGTATAACATTTACTTCGAACATTCAATGATTAGCAAGTACAAATACGCTGAAAGATGCACACTGCGGGGAAAAAAAAAAAGGGGGGGGGACAGTTCTATATTTCCCGTTTTACTGGGTCGATTGACGAAATTCAACTTGCATTTTTCATGTCTCGAAAGCGCGATTTAGGATATGTATTAGATTTTTATATAGCATTGCTCTAATATAGGTATTTTGACACAAAACAGGACTTTTTCCGAAATAACATACCAATTTTTTTCCATATTTCGATTCAACGACTGAAATTACGCCAAACTACCAAGTTTTGTAAAAATCGCACGAGCAGTTTTTAAAAAATTAGCTCTAAAAATTTTAGCTCCTTAACGTTAATTGAGTTTGGTATGTATTTATTAATCTCTCTTTTTCTATAAAACTTATTTTATTCTCCCTTTCACATTTCGAAATTTAGGTTCATTCCAAATAAAATTCACCCATTTTTATGCTTTATTTTTAAAATTTGTATTTTTAAATAATTTTTATAAATTTTTGAAAATATTTTTGAATTATAATCTATAACATTTTTACCATCATCTTAAAGCAGATTTATTTCTAAGCATACCTGCAAAACATTACAGTTTTTTATTCAAAATTTCCGAAGATATACGTGAATTTATATATTGGGACGTTTTGAAATTTGGCGTACTTGTTGAAAGGGATATAACATCAAATGTGGCTTAGACACTTTGCTAAAATTATTTGGAAGTAGAAACGATGCGACTTTTTTTCCGTTCATGTAGTACAATGTAAAAAGGCAGGAACAAGGTGCCTTTTTTCCCGCTCCGGCAATGGAAGGAAAAGGAAAATTGGTTGTCACATTTTAAGATGTTCACCGAGTGAATTATTCTTGGCGAAAGCTGAAAACATTGTGCCAAGAGTATAGAGTGAGTGAGTGACGGAGGACATGGGCACCATCTCTCTACCGTTAAGGTTAATTGGTATGAGCACCACGTCCACCCTTATCTAGAATGACATAATTAGGTACTTAGGTTATCGCTACCCATTCAGACTTGCATGGTACATATTGCCATACTCTGACTTGCATGACTATTATACATGCCGTACCATATTCGGACATGCTTATTCATACTTGCATGGTGCATTTACATTCATAATTCATGGTACATATTTCACACATTACATATTACACATTACATTTACTAAGAAATTGAATATGACTTATGTTTAAGGTTCTTTGCATCCGTGAGGTTCAATATTTACGTTAATTATACATGATTAGATACTTAGGTTAACTCCATGCATTCATTATTATTTACAGATTTGCATGGTACATATTACACGCAGAGAGGTTAATTAATACTTATGGTAAATGTACTTTACATCTTAGGTACTTAGGTTAACACATAGTTTAACACTACGAATTCATTATTGTTTACAGGTTTGCATGGTGCATATTATAGACATTACATAGTACAGATTATATTTACTGAGAAGACTTGCAATGTACATAGTACACGCATTACATAATGCAGATTATATTTCTAAGAATTTAATTATTAATTAGTAATATGAATTAATACTTGCATGGTACATATTATACACATTTCATAGTGCAGTTTACATTTACTGAGAGATTGATTAATACTTTTGTTTAGGGTACTTAATATTTATGTTTAAGGTACTTTACACCTGTTTGGTTCAATTCTTACTATAAGTATGTATAGTTGGGTGCTTAGGTTAACACATAGGTTGGCTTTACGCATTAATTATTATTTACAGTTTGCACAGTACATATTACACACATTGGTACATATTACACACATTAAATCGTGCATACAAATTAATTATCATGGTACATATTATACACATTAAATAGTACTGTGAATATTGACATGGTACATATTACACACAATTACTGAGACATGGGGTATATTTGCATGGTACATATTACACACATTTACAGTTTACAGTTACTAAGAATACAATTGCTGAGAATATTAGCATGTTACATATTACAATAATATTAACATGGTACATATTGCACACATTAAATAGTACAGATTACAATTACTGAGAAATTTAATAGTACTTATTTCCGTTATGTTCAGACTTGCATGGTACCTATTACCATATTCTGACTTGCATGACTACTATATGTCCTATACCCTATCCAAACTTGCATATTCGGACTTGCTTGATGCATATACATTCATATTGCATGGTGCATATTCTCACACGTTACATACTACATATTGCATTTACTGAGAAATTGTTTTTACTTATGTTTAAGGTACGTTGCATCCGTAAGGTTCAATATTTTAATATTAATTAAACATAATTATGCATTCAATATTGTTTACAGACATGCATGGTACATAGTACACACATTACATAATACTGAGTACATTTACTAAGAAGTTAATTAATAGTTAATGATATTAATTAATACTTGCAGGGTGCATATTACTTGCTTATTATATTACAGTTTACATTTATTGAGAGATTGATGAATACTTGTGTTTAAAGTACTTAATACGTTCAGACTTGCAAATTCAGGCTTGTATGATACATATACATTCATATTTCATGGTACATATTTTACACATTACATACTACATATTGCGTTTACTTGGAAATTGAATATTGCATATTGTACGTTGCATCCGTTGAGTTCATGTTTACGTAATCATACTTAATTAGGTACTTAGGTTAACACTATGCATTCATTATTATTTACAGACTTGCATGATACATAGTACACACATTACATAATACTGATTACATTTACTAAGAAGTTGATTAATAGTTAATACTATTAATTAATACTTGCATGGTACATAGTACACACATTTCATAGTACATTTAACATTTAGTGAGACATTGAATAGTGCTTAAGTTTAAATACTGAGAGTCTTAGCATGGTACATATTACACATAATTACTGAGACATGGTACATATTACACACATTTACAGATTACAATTACTTAGAATATTAGCATGGTATATATTACACGCATTTACAGGTTACATTTATTTAGTATATTAGCATGGTACATATTACAATAATATTAGCATGGTACATATTACAATAATATTAGCATGGTACATATTACTGTTATATTGAAAAAAATTATGTTTTTATAACTATTTTAAACTTTAACTTAAACTGATGGTTGTGCCGGATAAAATTACCAAAAAAAAATATCATAATCAAATATCAAATAATTCAAAACATTCATTCAAAAACTATTTCATAATATTCATATATCATTTCGACATTCTTATAAATATTCGTATAGTAAATCTATCAATCAATCGTATAGTGGTATAGTACAATTTAACTTTTAGGTTTGCGTTGTGAGTAACCTATGTAAAGGGAAAATCAATAACTCCAAATTCAAGTAAACTCCATGTTTCTTAAAAGCCCCCCGGCTCAAACAAATGGAGGGACATGACAGACCACAGAAACTACGCTAAATTAAACAAATGAAACATAAAATACATATCAAACACATTTATTAATTTCTAGAATATTCAAACATATGATAACTAGGTAAACTGATCAGTCCCCTACAAATTAACCTTAAGATGTAAATTAACATATATATCATTTTAAATCTTATACTCATGTTAGGTGTACTAATTTTTTTTTAACATTACATAACTCACAATTTAGGCGGTTGTACCGTATATTAATATAGTATCATTACTCGGTTACAATTTAAATACAAAAGACAGAAAAAAAATTCACTCACAGGGTGAAGTTCATACATTCAACTCCTATGCCATCATCGACTGATTAATATGGAGTGCTGATAGTTCAACAGATCGTCCTACTCATTGCGTTGACCATTCGAAGAGATCGAGAATGCCATCATCGACGGATTAATACGGAGTTTTAGAGAGTTCAACAGATCGTCCAGCGTCCAAAGTTTACTCGAGCACCACATTATTCCTGCTGTCCTTTATTCACAAAATCATCGTTAATGGAGGCAGACAGTTCTTGCGAATTTTAAAGATGACTTGGTTGCAACACCATTGAAGCTGTCCTTACAATAAATAAATTCCAGAGCATGGAATGATGAAAACAAAATCGACGCAGCTGTCACAGGCAGAATAAACAGCAATACACACCTTAGAAGGGTCCTACACGAGTCTCTTTCATTCTGGAAGCCCCGAAACTCACCATAAGCGTAGAGCACCTTTGGAACAAAATCTAATTAGAAAGTCAAAGCCGGTAAAAACAGGAATACCTCATCAGGATGTCAGGATCACCAAGAGAATCTGCCGAACAATTCTTGGGATAAGAGAAATCGAAATTCTTCTGCTGAGCTCTATGCCTTATGCCAACGCAAATTCACGCCAGCTAAAAGCCGAGAGAAAAATCATACCCTCTGCCGGCTGTTCACGCGGCTCGCGAGAAGCAAGACCCGGAAGGGTCAAGCTCCCACTTTTTCTCCTCTTACTCTTCTTGTAAATCAGAATCCGAATGAATGAATCAGAATCCGAATCCGAATGGTGCAAGCACCCAGGAAATCTCGGTTTCTCCGCCTCTGTGAGTTCATAGGCTTTCAAAAAAAAAAAAAAAAAAAAAAAAAAAAAAAAAAAAAAAACAGAAAATTAAATCTTACCAATTCCGGAATTTTAAGTTATCTAAATTGAGAAAATGACACACCCATGACGAATCAAACATCAGAAAATCTGACAATGAAATCCGAAAAACATCTGCACTCATAACGTGAGAAAAAAAATAGACCCCCCAACTAACAAGTGAAACTAAGCTTTTACGAAAATCCAATTATTAGCCACCCCCACTGTCTTGAAGTAATAAAACTGCAAACTTACAAAGCGACAGGAAAGCGCTTTCGTTTCACACGCATGAGCTAAAAGGGCGACATTGTTAGTGAAAAGGCCATAAACCAGATGTGTGTCCTCGCAACCGTCTCTCGCCTTTGTTACAATTCCCACTCAAGAATAATGAGTTAAATAAAACCTTAAGAGCTTAAGAATACTTTTTTTCCCCCAGATTAAAATACACATGAATACAAATAAAAATATTAGAATAATAATAATATAAAACACATATTAATAATTTAAATTCGCTACATAACATTACTACAATATTAGCATGGTACATATTACACACATTAAATAGTACAGTTTACAATTACTGAGAAATTGAATAATACTTATGTTGAGGTACTTTGTGAAAATGATTAATACTTGTGTTTAAGGTACTTTATTGCTGTTAGATTCTATACTTACGTTTATTACACATAGTTATATACTTAGGTTAACACAATTCATTATTATTTAAAATCTTGCATGGTACACAGAATCGACTATAAATAGAATTGCGATGAGTTAGGTAAACATTATATTTTCATTATGTTCATTGGCGATGTTTGCCCAATTTACATGTTGCATATTACAAACCTACATATTACATACTACACACATTATATATATTCCAGGTTGCAGGTAAATATTAATTTGCATGTAATATATATGCAGTGAAAGTCACTATGTTGAAATATTGTAACATTATCAATTTACACAAGAAAAGGTTATCTACAGATTGGGGTGCGGTCTGTATATAAGTAGTCAGATATGTGATTAATAGGCATACTATATGCATAAGTTTGTGATTCATATGCAGTAGTCATTATGCTGCTTGACACCATAAGATACATTAAGCAGTTTGTTACAGTTCTGTGCCAAGTTTTACATAGTGCATATTACAAACCTGCATTTCACATATTACACACATTATGTAATACAAGTTAATATTAATTTGCACGCAATATACATGCAGAAAAAGTCGCTATGTTGAAATATTGTAACATTATTAATTGCACAAGGAAAGGTAATCTGCAGATTGGGGTGCAGTCTGTATACAAATAGTCTGATGTGATTAATAGGCATAGTACATGCATAAATTTGTGATTCATATGCAGTAGTCATTATGCTGCTTGACACCATATACATTAAGCAGTTTGACACAATTCTGTGCCAAGTGTCATTAGCTTTGACATGATGGCAGTGATTTGGCGTATTGTTTGCTTATGCTTAACGAGGAACCTGCAGAAGGCCAGTCGATCCGCTATAGGAATGGCAATATGGTGGTCCTCTGTAAGGGGACATGCAGTGATGTAATGGTCTACTGTGCCCTCTTCACCACAGGTGCATTCGTCAGTGCTGGTGATAGCGTGTCGATGATAGTACTGTGGGAAGGGACCATGACCGGATATGTAACGTACCAAGAGGGGATTGGCGATAAGTCTTTGTAAATCTACTTTTGGCTTGAAGTAAAATGTTCTTTTGCCGGTCAAGCTGTTCGTCCACTCCTGCTGCCATTTATTGCAAACAATTTGTCGTAAGGTCTTTTTTAGATATGAGGTAGGCCATGGGATCTGTGCTGTAGTAATGTTGTTCCTAGTGGCGGCGTCTTTTGCCAGGCCGTCTGCAAGTTCATTGCCATAAATACCTGTGTGCGCTTTAATCCATTTTATGACGTAATGATTGTGAGCATTTTCACGTAGGCTTTTTTGAATGCCTGAACCTCCTTACCATCGATGGTTTAGAACAGTGGCCTCAAATTGGCGGCCGCCTTAACAGTTTTATGTGGTCAGCGAATACGTTTTAAGTGTGTGTTTGTTGCAAATACGCTATTGCAAAATTTTAAATATTTTGATCATTTGAAGTTCGAGTTTGCAACATCTTCATTACTTTTAAAAACGAAAAAAAAAAAAAAAAAAAAAAAAAAAAAAAAAAAAATGACACACCATAAAATTATATAAATTAAGCAAATTAAATTGAAGTGTGATCTAAATTTTATTTAAAAGTTTGAAGATACAGATTTAACTTTTACTCGAACTTGTCAAAAAAATATGCTCAGTTACACATTTTGGCGGAAAGAGTAATAGTTTTGTTTGGGGATATATATAAGGTATCCGACCGCGTTCGGGTACCATTTTTTTAAAAATGGTTTTTATTTTAACTATAAACATATTAATTTGAAGATAAGCATATTAATGAGTGAAAACAATTTAAAACGTAATGTTAAGTAATTTTAATTTTGAAAAATAAGGAAAAAAAGGATAATTTTTGCTTAAATTTTGCCTTTACGTCAACAACCACGGTAAACAATGTATATATAAATATGCAGTTTTTTTAATTTGTATTTATATTTACACTTGTTTTGTATGCAATGAAGCAAAATAATTAAGAAATATTCATATATTCTTGAGATATGTCAAAATGTATAGTATTTACTGTATATTTTCTTATTATGGCATCCAAAATCTAAAAATAAAAAGTAACAATTCAACTTCTAATTAATATTTCTAAAATCTTTTGCTTCAGAGCATGCATCAGATTATATAAAACATGTATAGAAAGTATCATTAAATTTTATCCATAAAATTTTGAGTTATGGCTGTTACCATTGGCAATATTTACAGAAAAAACATTTTTCAGAAAACAAGTTTAAAGTTTTCATAAAACAATTTCTTAATGAAAAAAGCATCCCTGATAATTAAAATTCCCCTGCTTTGTAACTTAACACCTTGTTGTTTTCTTCCAACACTTTGCACCTTTTCTTTCGAACAAAGCGTAATTTTTTCTTTGGGTTTTTGTAAAACTTGTGGAATGCCACCAAAAGTCATGATTTTGCACTTTATCAAGTTTTCGAATTCCCTGCTCAGTGTAAAATTCAGGGCACATACCTAACCTTGAAAATGCTTCAAGCAAACCTATAAATCCATCATTAAATAACCCAACACTTAGATTTGCTCCAAACATTAATATTCGCAAGTTTATGAATATTTCTTTCGGAACAATTTGCAATGAAATGCTATTAAAATGTTCCTTGATATTTTGAGTTTGGCATGTAGACACTATTTAATAACTCTTGTTTATGTAGTCAACTCCATATATGTAGGTTTAATTCAATTTAAAATATATATTGATATACCAGAGGTTTTTGCCTAATTTTTTTCTTTCTGATTTTTTTCCTGATTTCTGCAATCACACATTCATAGTTGGACCAATTCATTGATTATTGAGGAGGGCATTTGCTTCGAAGAAGAGCTACAATGGAACAAGCAGTTAGTACAACCTGCTGCATCTCAATTAAGTTTCAAACATGACTTCTAATTGCAATCCCTAATTCTGCAGTTTATCAATAAAAGAATCAGTCAGTTTACCTTTTCCTTTCAATTCAGGAGCGGAGTTTCTTACTTTTCGTAGTCTACTACCAACCCTTTTCTGTACATGTTCAATGCATTCCACTTTCTTGAGCGAATCTTTACCATATATATCTTTCACAATTAAAAACCTCTTAGAATCCCCATCCTCGTAATACTCTGTGTGCTTCAACTTTCGAAATGTACTAGATCATTCAAACAGGGAATAAGCACCAACTGCTTCCATACCCGAAGCTGCTTCTTTATAATTTGCAGAACAATTATATTACGCTTTGCATATGTCGTGCTGAAAATTGTATGCCATTCTGTTTATTTTGTTGCAAATAATGCAAAAATGTGACATAGCTTTCAAATTAAGCACTTTGTCAACGCTAATCTACAAAGCAGCAACACATACATTCAACGTCGAATACCCTCTGCGCCAAATTAAATACGAAATTAAGGGGAAAAACTAACACCAGATTCTTAAAATGTATTACAAAATATCTAAACTTAGTACGCAGGTTTATAATTTACAAAATCTTGATGATAAATAAAGTTTCTAAATAGGTATATCTATTTAAACGCTCACTTTTGGCCCAGAATATTGAAACTTCCGGTTTATTCAGTTACAGAAAAATGCTTATAACTTCAGTTCTATTTAACCTATCAACAAGCAAAAACTTGTATTTGATAGCTAAAGATGTATTCTTTAAGATAATGTAATAAAGTAAAAATTGAAATTTTGACCGAAAATCGTCTTTTGTACGAGGTCGGATAACTTAAGTGCGAACAGCTTTTCTTCAAAATTGAAAATTAATAAGAAAAGTATCTGATCGAACGTCTACAATCCGTGATAATGATAATTTCCAGTAATTTTTCTTTAGTGCAAGGAAATTATACAAATTTTGTATTTACAAAGAACATTTATAATTATTTACATACAAAGCGTAAGTATTTTAATCCAGGTGTCGAAGAAAAATTCTATAAGAGGAAATAATTATGTTGTCATTATTTATTCTCAAATTTTGTCTCACTTAGAAAGTTTTCTCTTAAAAGTTTCCAAGTTTAATGTTTTATTAACTTGTTAAAATATTTGTTTTAATAATTTGTTAAAAGTTTTATATTTTATTTATTTTAATTCAAGTAATTTATTTAATTATTAAATAAACGTACAAGAATTATTGGAAGTAAATGTCAATCCGAAATATTAATGAATTTAGCTATCAACAGGTTTGAATTACAAATTGCTGTCATAAAAAATGTCTTGTACATAGTTACCAAACTTTACATTTCACGTAGGAAACAAATATAAATTAAATTTCTTTCCCTTTGCGTTATTATTATTATTGTTTTTGTATTTTTAATAAATATTTACTAAGTGGAATTTAAAATTTACTTAAAATAATTTTTATTTTATTGATAAAATTTTTTTATTTTGCTTAAAAAATAATAAAACCGGCCTGTCAGCTGTTTTCAGGTCGTACATCTGGCCCACATGCTGTCTAAATTTGAGACCACTGGACAAGAGGAAATATGTAAATGCGCTAACATTATAGGTGATCTAAAAATTATTAAAAGGAAATTAGCCTTTTCTGAAAAGGCTTGCTGCAGCGAAAAAGTACAGTCAAATTTTCACATGATTCGGATGAACTGATACTGCTTCTTCTCTATGCAGCCTGTACCACAGCGGTAAGTATCTAACTAACAGTCGCAATAAACTTAATTTTTTTTTCATAATTCTTGCAAATAGTGGTATTCTAACCTTTAGTGCGTACTTAAGCTTGTGTTCATGAAATTGTTTTTAGGCTGTGAGGAAAAAATTCAAATTAAAATATATTAATGCAATAATTCCAGGCAAGTGCACCAGAAAAGCGTTCTTCGCAACAGATCATTAGTGCCAGCGCGAGAGACACTGCAACTGCTCGGTCCCGCCGGACGGCCAAATTTTTAGAATTTAGATAAGCTGCTATGAGCATAATTTAGGGATGGCAAAATTTTTAGAATTTAGGGATAGTACTGGGCTGCAGAATTTAGTGGCGGAAAAAATTAAATTTCAATAAGCGACAGGCAGAGTAATTTAGGACCTTTAGAGATTACACCGGGTGGCGAAATGCCTAGCACCGACCTGGAATCCATTACAGATCATGAGGAAGCAAGCAACTTATAAAACTGCTTAGGAACGAAAGTTCTGAAAAATGGCATTTTAGATTTATGTTTTATTTATTTTTTAGCATTATTTATTATTTTAAATTTTACAAATATCAACAAGTTCTCAGAAACAAAATCACAGATTCCAGTGGCACTAAAGTTCGATTTTAATTAATGTGATGGCTATGCTTGATGTACTGATGCAGTGTTTTAAATATTTGCCATGAAACTGCTTAACTTAATTCTTAAATTACCTTGTCCATAAATATTCAAAGTATTTCTTGTTTTCAGTAGAAAATTAATGATTTGACTAAGGCCTGCTTGTACCATGGAGGGTATTGATGCAAGTTTTCTTGTTTCTTGGCAAATGATGATTTTCCTGAGTTTTAGTCTAGCTTTAGATGATTCGTAAAGTTGGCCCTAACAGAAAAGTTTGATGATGAATTCGATTGATGAAAACAAAGTTTTAGAAATTAACCATTCAAGTTTAAGAAGTTTTGTACAATTTACACTCTTAAACAAGAGACCGTTGTGAGACCTTATTCTTCAAGTAGTTAAATTCTAGAGAGGAAAGATGTAAAGTTTATCCTAAGTTTCTAACAGTTAATTTTAGTTAAAGTTACTTTCTTGTCTTTCCTAATTTCAGCTTACAAGTTTCTATCAGAATGTGTTTTTAGAATCGCGGTTAATGCAAATGAGTAAGAGTGGTATGTATATTGAAGTTCCACCGACTTCGAGAGAGAGTCTCAGAGTTTCTGATTAGAACGCGTTCGCCTTTTGGCTACGTCTCTCTCTAAGCTGTTACTACGCTCGGCCGTATTACAGGCCCTTACTAGCTTCGCTAGCTTATTTGATATTTAAGGGCCAACTATTTAGAGTTTTGATAGCTTTGGCTATATCATTTTAATTTAGCATTAGTTTAATCTTATTACTTTGAGTTAAAGTCCTAGTGGAGGCTTTGCTGTACGCCCTGAGAAAGTGGCCGACTGTTTTAATTCTTATTTTGAGAAATAAAGGGTAGTTAGCATTTCTTGAGTTTACGTCTCTGTTCCTGAACTAAAGCGATTATTCGCTTAACTGTTCACGAGGTTCCTACACATTTAGGTGTTGGATAAAAGAGTGGAACCCCACAAAGTCCTTAAGATATGATCTCAGTTTCTATTCTGCTTCTCGGCATCTAAGAACAAAACAAGCAAGTCATAAAAATAAAATACTCATGTCATAAACCTATTTAATGCATCTAACGTTTATTTTAATAGGCAATTAAGAATCTTAAACACAGGTTATCACCCGACTTTGAATTTTCCTAAAGCAGTTATTTTAAATGGGAATTCTGTTGGCGTTTACAGCAGAAACTCATTTAACCATTAAGAATAAAATTCGAAGCCAATAGTCAGTGTTTCACGGCATTAGACCACACAGTCACTATGTAACAGTTATTAGTGAAAGCAAGTATGTGAAATTTAGCAACAGTATTTCCTGATTTTAATTTAGCATTTCTATAAATTTTATTCCACTGCGTTGCAGTCCTAAATTGATCACAAAGCAACTGCAGTACCTAAACAAATTAAATCAATAATATATATTAAAAAACTACAGTTTATAGTCAAAAATCAGTTGATGAAACATAAGTAACAAAATACAATCAAAACATTTCAATTTTATGGAAATACACAACCGGATAATTAATAACTGAAGAAAAGAGCCATCTCCAAGCTTTTCGTCAATACTCTGAAGTAAGATGAAACACTTACCACTCAACTATGTCCAAGCATCATTTTTATTTAACTGTTGATAGTAATGCTATTCCAGATTTTTAGAGTCTTATTATGAAAATTTATCCAAGCTAAACTATGTGCAATCTTCTTTCATAAGAAATTATCGTTAAATAACTACTTACAGTTAAATACAAGACGAACAACGCCTGTATTTTTTGCCAAATCTGTGCTATTCTGAAATGAGCCCTGAGAATTTTGAAATTAGAAGCAAAAATAAAAAATCAAACTCTTTAGAACAGAAACAAACTCTTATTTTTAAGATAAAACAGGTTAATAATTAAAAATGAATTTTCCAATATTTAGATTGATGTAGTTTTAGTTCAGAAGAAAACGCAGACTTAGGCACTGGATAAATTGAAATTAGAATAAAATCTGGTACTAATTTCCATAAGCAAAAGCTATTTCCAAAATGATTCTGATAACACAAAATAGGAACTTTATCTGTGTTCCTTCTAAGCCGAAAGAAGTATAGTTGTATTTGTTTGATGAGAGTTCCGTTGATATTTACGAGGGTTGGGGCAAAAGTCATGGCAACTATTTTTTTCTAGTAGATATGTGAACGGATCACAAAACGTATGTGCCGTGTAGAAGTTCTGCAGGCATAGTATGTATGCAGAACATCAGATGGCTTTGTGATAGCTGGCTCTGTGGTAGCGAGGGCTCTGAAATCAGTCAGTTGGTGAGTGCCATGCGAGATGGAGTTAACCAGTGTTGAGCTTACATCAAAATAGCCGTTCTCCGATGAAAAAAAAATGAAAATAGTAGAAGTGAAATAGTAGACAGTGAAATAGTAGAAGCCCTTGGGAATAATGCCTTACCATATCGTACAGTAGCACGGTGGGTAGGAAAGTTTCAGCAAAGGCGTGTGTCAACTAATGGTGAGCAACCTTCGGGACGACCGGTGAGTATGCGGGCCGACTTGGCACGTGCCGTCATCGAGCACCTCATGGATGAAGACAGACGATAGGCATTACTGCAGTTAGAGAGGGCAAGTGGCATCGAGAAACGCACTGTCCACAGAATATGGCGTAATGAGCTAGCGTCAGAATCCTTCCCCAGTCAAATTGATGGTGATCGTCGCGTATGACGTCAGGAGTGTCATTGTTTGCCACTTTGTTCCTCATGGCAGAACAGTGACCGCACAGTACTACAGGGACTTCCTGGTGCGACAAGTACGACGTGGCGTTCGGAATAAACGTCTGGATCTTGTGGACAGTGCAATAAGTCTGCACGACAATGCAAGACCACATAAAGCAGAGTGTGTACGGCAGCTACTCCGACGTTGGAGATGGGAAGAATTGGAGCACCCATCGTGCTCTTCTGACCTTTTGCCCTGTGACTTTGATCTCATTCCAAAGATTAAGGAACCCATACGTGGTAGGTGGTTTGCAACACGAGAGGACATTGCTAATGATGTGCGCCAACAGATGACACGATTCACACATGGTGCGGCAAATGCTGAGGCTGATGGTATTCAGCGCCTCCCACATCGTTGGCAGCAGCAGGGGACTACATTGAGGGTCTTTAGACCCAGGTTTGTCATGTCAACTTTATGTGTATTGTGTCATTATTATTTTGCACAGTGAAGGCTATATTGCCCTGTATACTACCGTAATAAATTCGTGTGTTACGATATTTCAGTGGTATTCATTGTCCACACATGTAGTTAAGACCTTGTCCTTTCGTCTGTACATGTCACATTTTTCAACCGGACTGGTATCTTTAAGAAAAAAAAATAGTTGCCATAACTTTTGCTCCAACCTACGTATAAAATTTCATGACAATTTTGTCTGTATTTTTGTACCGCGCAACGTAAATAAAATTTGAGAAACTAATGATATGCTTTAATTATATAAAATTTGTATAAAATTATATCCTTATATTTAGTTTCAAAGCGCAAACACAGTTCCGCAAATGATAAATTTCGTAAGAAAATTTCATTAGTCAACAAAAAGCAAATTTTTTTACTTGAATTTTTGCTTTTATCCCCTTCAGTAAAATCTAAAACGTGCAACAAAGTACTACTGTTAACAACGATTTAGCCAATATCACCAAAAATTTAATATTAAAGAAATGTTAAATTAGAACATTAAAGAACAGATTGCAATTTTTAATTTTCATTCATTTATTTATTTATTGCGTATTTTTTGCATTCTATGAAATAGAGTCAACTGATTAAGCCGCTATTTTGTGACACAAATTAGAACGTCTGAAACGTATTACATGGACACAAGTACAAAAGCGTTTTCTTTTTTTTCTTGCTTTCAAGGATTAAAATTAATTTTTCTTTCATATTTTTTAACATTCAGGTCATAATTAGAAAGGCGTCTGCTATTTGAGAAACGACAGAATCTGGGCAGTGAAAAGAATCAGATGATGGCTTGTCTGACCGGAACTTTAAGAACAAGTGAAGAAGAAGAACTTCTTCACTTGTTCTTTACTTGTTTGTTCTTTACTTGTTCTTGTTTGAACTTTAAGAACAAGTGAAGAAGCAGAACTTCTTCACTTGTTCTTAAAGTTCAGAAGCGAACTTCGAATCTCTGAACTTTTATCCTGGATTTGCGAAACTGCTATCGAAAATGTACGTATCAAACCTGATCGCCAAATCCCCAGTTATTACTCTTCTTTTGTTGAGAAGATGCGCCGATGCAATTATATGGGACAAGGTTTCCGAATGGTGCAATGGAAAGCAGAAACACCTCATAGGTGAGGTGAATCACGAAGGAGAATCTCACGTTTTTCGTGAATATTTATGAAGCAGAAGTTTGACTAATTAGGTCTCGAAAAACCTTCTGGCAATAAGCGCTTGTTTGGTTTATTAACTTTTACAATACTGATTGTCTCGTTCTGAACAGGCTTTCGATCTTCTTGAAATGATTATTCAACGTGTTTGCTTTTTGTCATTTAAAGGCTACAGCCTGAACTCGAGATTAATTGTGTAAGCTGAAAGAAGTGACCATGGTTAATTTTGTTAGCCATAGTTTTCTTATTCTACGGAAATTAAATATTTTTTGTTATTAGAATTCGCTTGCCTGCATTTGACAGCTTGCAATAAGTTAAGGAACTACTGTTTAAAATTCATTCCGAAGCACAAGAAATTCATAAGCGTTCAAATACAGGTTGTTAGAATTTAAATTTAGTTAGCTGCGCACTGGCAACGGTGAGAGGCCTGGATATTTTATGATCTAATATTAAACAAATGAATATCTGAGTGAATTCAAAAATTGTTTTTGAAGGATTGTTTTCAAATTGTGCTCAGATAGATTTCTTTATCAATTTTGTCTGTAAATAAAGCGGTCTTGTGAAGTAAACCCTATGGTAGTAGCAAAGCTTGACCAACACACAGAATCATATGTACCAAAGCACAGAATAAAGGATCTTTTTTTAAAGACAGATTGTAAAATGGACTTAAAATTGATTCAAAAAGGTATTTTTTCGTGACGTCTGCACGTACGTCCGTACGTATGAATGCATTTCTCAAATTAAAAAACGATTAGCCGTATAACGGTTAAATTTTGTAAATAGGACAACTATAACATCTAGTTATGCGTCTACCTCTTTAACTGCAATCGGCAATACCAAATACACACACACACACATATATAAAGTAAGAAATTTAGAACAAATTTTACACAAAGACCAAAAACTAAAATTCATAGTAATAAATTTTAAAAATCCTATAAATGTATAAAGGAATTTAAAAAAATGCTAAAACTAAAATACTTTAAACAAGTTAAACCCTAATTTAAAAATTAATTAAATTTAAAGAATATAAAAGAGGATTTAAATCAACTTCAATGCCACTTCGTTAGGAGGATGCATTGAAATCAATTAAAATCTCTCTTCCATAAAAAATCCTTGCTTTTCTGTATCCAGAATAAGCTGATGAACCACTCCAATGTAATTTAATTATCATAGTTCACCCGAAAATTCCGCCCCCTCTCCAAAAACAAAGTAAATTAATATCAAAATTTCAGCTTGAAACGAAGAGAACTCTATTCCAAGAATTGAAAACGTAAGTTAAATTTTGTTTAAAGTATTTTAGTTTTAACACTTTTTAAAATTCTTTTATACATTTATAGGATTTTTTGAAATTTATTACTTATAAATTTCAATTTTTGATCTTTGTGTAAAATTGATTATAAATTTCTTACTTTTATGTCTTTACTGATAATTTTTCAGCAGCTTAATGCGCAAAAATACTTCTCCCGATTTCTATACTAATATTTGAGAAAGTTTTGGAAAAGTTTGTTATAAAAAAAAAATTAGAAGAAGTTTCACTTCCGTACGAGAAAAGTTGACCTCGATATTTAATTTCAACATTTGCAGTTTTTGATGTTATTTAAAAATGATCAATTAATTTAGTTAGAATAATTCAAGGAAACAAGTGAAGTGCAGCAAAAATGTGTATAATTTAATAGACCATACAAGAAAGTCGTATGGTGTCCACATCGAAATTTTTAAGAAAACGTTTAAGTGATTGGTTTCCGAATCTTTAAATTCGTCCATGAAACCATCTTCCTTGTGACAGCAATCTGCTACTGATTTTCCCTAAAATGAGTTCTCAAAATTTTTTAGACAGTGGATTGAAATGGAAAGCTATTGGTAGGGTTGAAGTTTATTACTCTTAAAACAGAGGTCGCTCGATGGTTAAGAGTGTCTTAAATGGCGATATCCAGATTAAGGCACGAATTTCAAATTACGGGTACCAACACCAGGATGCCAGACAAAGGTTGTACACTTGTAGAGGATTAACATGTTCCATTAAATATACATCACCACAGAGAGATAATGGTTAGCGAGCTGTTTCAGACCTCCCTCCTGAGTCTGGAAGAACAGTTTGCAAGAAAATTGAATACAGGGCTCTATCCCCAATACAAGCCTTTTACACACGACGACGCATACGTATGTCTTTCCAACAGATTGCAAAAGACAGCTTGTGTTTGTGAAAGCCAGGCATACCATTTATAGCGTTGATGCCACTGTGATCACATAGCGTTATATGGATCAGCAAATATAGAAGAAGATTCTATTTTTATGAACAATAACAGAGCTTAACTGCTTGGTGATTTTCTGGAGGAAGAAAATATTCACTATATGATGTAAATAATATACTGTATATTTAATACATTCTAAAAAGAGCCATTTTACTTCATCAACACGTTCTCACGTCCCTCCAGTGGGTGAGAGCCCCCCCTTCACGTCCCTTAAAATCATCGCTTTTAGAGGAATAGACTTGCAAAACTTGTAGCCATGTGATCATCAAGCTTTGATCACTTGATGCGGTACTAGTCGGGATTACTATTCAGTTGTTGTTTTGACATTGGTTTTTGAACTTAAAGATAATTCATTTGAATATTTTTTCTTGCACAAAGGATTTGTCTTAGGCGATGAGTTGTTATTAGATATAATATTTAAGCTATGATGTCTGTCTGTGACAAATAACTTCATATATCAACATTCAGAGGGCATCATCATAATATTAAGATACATATAAGCAACATTTTTCCATTATGATTTTACATAGCTATTGAAGAATTTAATAAATCAAGTTTAATATAACATAAAATTCAAATATAAAAACCAAAATCTGAAACTTCAGATTTACACTCTAACATTTAGAAAAGTTTATTAGTAAAATTTCAAAAAGTTAAAAATTATAATAAAATTTTATTAATGTAAAAAATAATTGGGTTAAAGTAGATTGTAATCTGTTCTTAATATACAGGGCTTAACACCTAAAACAAAAATAAAATAAGCAGTTGCAATAGGTCTAAAAACTTAAAAATTAGTTCTCCAGAACTTAAGATATAGAGAATAAAATTTTATATTTAAGGCGAATAGTTAAAATGTAGTAAATAAACAGTAGAAATAAATTACCATAATTTTATGATAAATTTACATAAGAAGACATTTATTTTATTCAATCCAAATAATTGCATTTTTCAAGCAGAAGTAGTTGCCATAACAGCTGCCATTGAATACGTGGCGCTCAACAACATCACACATGTACAGCTTTATACAGACAGTATGTCGACACTGCTTGCTCTTGACAAACATAGTCACGCCTCCCCGCTGATCATACGACTGCAGCATATCCTAAAAGATAATCGGCACGCACATGTTGACCTAGTACGGATTAAAGCTCATGCAGGTAACATGGGTAATGAGACGGCGGATGAACTCGCTAAAGAGGCTGCTTCGAACCAAAATGTCAGACCGATATCAGTATCAGCACCACCATCTTTCCTCAAAAGTCAACTGCAAAATGCCGCTATCCAGTGGTGGCAAAGAGAATGGGATCAGGGCGACACGGGAAGGAGAGCGCATAGCTTCTTGCCAAAAGTAACCACAGAGCGCCTTATGGCAATTGCTCCCCTTAACAACTTCATTACTGGTCATGGTCCCTTCCCGGATTACTTCTACCGCCGCACCATCTCAACCACGGATCGCTGTGTTTGCGAGGGTGAGGGGTCACCGGACCATTATATCTTTCAGTGCCCACTCACGGAAGAGTTCCACTTCCCGATACCAGCCAATATCTCAGCATTTCACAAGTTCCTAGCCAAAAACAGAGCGGCCATAAATAAAATCTGCAAAATAATAACCACCATTGCAGCATATGGCCAGGACCTCTGTCAACCAGAGTAATAGGGCTTACATGCATTACTTGCACTGACATATGCACTCTAATGCTCTACCATCTAATCTCTGACTGCATAGGGAGCAGAAGAAAATTGAACACCATTTTTAGGTGTTTAATTTTCTTCTTTTGTTATAACCTAATAAGTGTTTTTTTTTTTTTTTTTTTTTTTTTTTTTTAACCGTGCCTGTATGTTAATTCAAATGTACTTCAAATGCCAGATGCTAAACAGTTGCCCCTGTATGGTCATGTATCCACACTTATAACTATTAAATAAACTCCAGGGGAATATGTGGGACATATGCCTGTTAACCTCTGTTAAACTTCAGGCGTCCCCGTCCTCCGTCACCTGTCACCTGGCTAGCTTGAACATTAGATTTGCTTAAGTATGCAAATACTTTCTGCTTTTCCAGAATTTCTCACTGAAAATAATAGCTTGAACGGATTTTCTTCGAGTTACTTAAGAATATTTAAAAAAAAATAATAGTTAGCTAATTCGTAAGGCGCTTTATGTTAATTAACCAATTATTATGATTTAAGCGTTTACTATAACTTCTTCTTTTCGTAGTTCTCATTAGAATGCAAATTAGGTTTCTTGAGTGCATTTAAGCTGAGGGTTTTGAATGTTTAGATTAGAGCTTCTGGCAGTGGCGTCTTGTTTTCAGTCGCTAGCTTTGCCTAAGTTGTACTCCAGATTTAGCGTCTTTCTTGCCGACGTTTCTAAATATGGGCCGTTAAATATCTGAGCCAACATGAATAGCCTATTTTATGTGTAGTCGGAGTCTACACATAAAATAGAACATACTACACATAACCTAAATTTGAAATTTAACTTAATGAGATAGTGGAAGTTCATCTGTCCTACATGCTGTGATTTTGTGTTCATTTAAATCTTAAATAAAAAGATTATTTTAACCTTCTTTAGGCTCTCTGATTTACTATAGACGAAGCGATAACTCGCTGTTACTCTAGAGTCTTCAGGACCTTATCTGAAGCTTCTAGATGCAGTAGAACCCAACATATTTATTGCCCCTTAAATTAAATTTGAATATTAAAAACTCGTAGTTTGTCTTTTTCAGTAAATTAAATAAAATATTCATTCTTAGCAAACGGCACTAAAGGCTGAACTTTGCTTGAGCTATGCAGTACAGATGAACAAACTGAAACTTCACATAACTTTAATGACGAATGTGAAATGAAATAAACAGCAGTTAATTTAGCTTCAGCAGGTTTTTGTAATGCGAATCATAAGTGGGGCACATCAATCTCTAACCTATAATGACGAAAACTCATAAAAGAGATTCGAAAAGTTGGCTAATTGTCACTTTCCTCTCTAGTTTCGTATAGCACTTTATTTCGCAAATTAATTTCCGATAACGTTCTAACTACTTATGAATTCTTCCTGAGCCCAAGCAGGCATCAAGAGCAGAAAACAGCAGTTGAAAGTAGACGATAAATACGCGACTGGTTAATGCATCAGCGAAGAAGAAATCATTACGCTTTAAGTTTGCAGTTAAGTATTCTTCTCTAGAGTTAGGAAGTATAGAGTGTTCCAAATGAAAGCATACCCAGATTAAATTTCAAAACAACACTGTTTTTATTAGCATATATGCATATATACCATGTCCACCAAAGTCCTTACTCACCTTTGGTTTTGAAACCGCTGATTGTATGACGGAAATGTTCATGTTTCGGCATTTTTAAATTTAAAATAAAAAGTTTTACTAAAATTACTAAATACTTTTAAATTTTAATTCATTCAAATAAAGTTACGAGATGGCAATATCTATTAGTTTTTCTGGAATTCATTTTACACCTTCCCTCTGTCTCAATACTCCTATGTAGGAAATTGTTATTATAAATTTCATTGATACTCATTGATCATAAATTGCTCATTATAAAAAGCACAATATAAAGCGCGATTGCCGTACAAACTGACAGAAATATTTAGTTTTAAATTTGCACATCATATTCAAGTGTGATACACAAATTAATGTGCGAAATTTGCAGTTTAGGAAAAGTTATCTGATGTTAGGAGATTAAGTAATGAACATTTCTGTGCATATTATTGTAAAATGTATTGATCAATATGTTCTCCGCCCGCAACAAGAGATCTTATTCACATTCTTATTCCAGAAAACTAATAGATATTGCCATCTCGTAACTTTATTTGAATGAATTAAAATTTAAAAGTATTTCTTCTTAATGAATTTTTTGTATGATTTTGAGATTAGGATTTCAAAATGGTAAAACTGGATGAGAATATTAATAGCATATTTCTAACGTTTCAAAACATTTAAATATTTGTGTGATAATAAATATTTGGTGGTAACATCCTTTAATTGAAAAGTGATTCCACATAAAAATGAAAGTGTGATGTAGTAGCCGAAACCCCTATGCAAACCCTGGGTTGTGATATCAGATTCAAAACAAAACACAGCATAAAAATTTTATTGAACGAAAAAAAAATGGCTACATACAATTCGCCAAGAGAGAAACTTACTATTCCCAAAAATCAAATTCTATACATTTTACGTGCGAGAGCAATTCGTGGCTCTCGAGCTTGCGTTTTTAACATTGCCAACGATTTAATTATTTTAATAAAGACTATTTTAATAACTATTGAAAACGTATTTGTAAGTTAAAAACAATAATAATTTTCAGCTTATGCTCACGAGACATCCTTGTCCATATAAATCTTCAGTCTCTTCTTCTTTTATGTAACCTTATCACAACTCCTCCCTCATAAAGAAATTTTTCTTGACTATGGAAGGAAAAATTCTAAATACATTTCACTGCTTTCAAAACACAAGTGGTAACCATTTAAGTGATAATAGAGAAGCCAGTTATATTAAGAAAATTGAACACCATTTTTAGGTGTTTAATTTTCTTCTTTTGTTATAACCTATTAAGTGGGGTTTTTTTTTTTTTTTTTTTTTTTTTTTTTTTAACCGTGCCTGTATGTTAATTCAAATGTACTTCAAATGCCAGATGCTAAACAGTTGCCCCTGTATGATCATGTATCCACACTTATAACTATTAAATAAACTCCAGGGGAATATGTGGGACATATGCACTTATTGCACTTATTTCTAGATAACAAAAATGCAAAAATACAACAAAAAGATTTAAATTTTGAATCTACACAAAGTACCTTTTCAGTTTACAAAATGCTAATACTTAAACATTTGATTTAACCATTTTGAAAATGAAACACACTATGCAAACAAATTTAAATCTACAAAAATATAATTCCAAAACGCTACAAAAATCATTTTTCAAACAACAGTTTACAGAACAAAAAGCATTGGCTCCTCCATATACTTCATATGCTAAAGTTCCTGCTGTCAGTAGATCTGATCTCGAATAATCAATCACTGAGATAGGACACTCTTCAACATTTACAACTATATTTGGATGAGGTCCCAATTTCTTTTTTCTGACTTTATGATTTGTCAGTTCATCCAAAGAAAACTCGCCAATGGCTGGTAATGTCTCCTTATACATTGCACGCCATATAGCATATGCATTTTATTCAGCATTATAATTGAACATCATTTTTACAGCAAGGTTATTTGGAAGCAATTTCTCAGAAGAAAACGTCTTGATAGAAGTGCGTTTTTCGAATATCGAATTCTGCAGATCTTGTGTTCCTTCAGTATGCGATATAATACATTTTGTTTGGTGTTGAACATTATCATGAGTTTCCTTTGCTTGTGCTTCCGAGAATTCTGCTGGCAAAACATCCGCAAGGATAGTCCTTTCTTCTAAACTGATGTCTGGAATTTTAATGTCCTCCTCCGTATTACTGGTTAACCTCCTTTCTTCCGAATGCTCATTTTTGACGGCCCTTTCACTTTCTATCTCTTTCTTTTCTTCCGATTCGCTCTCTCTAAACTCCTGCGCGCATGCGCCTGACTACGATTCTCCACAGCATTCAAGAGAACCGGTCGTTCTCTAATTTCCTCAATCAACTGTGCAGTTTTGTTCCCTAACAAATAGTACTCTTTATCTAACTCTACCGGAGTAACCGCTGCCTTTGTGGTGACCACACCAAAATCACCTTCAACGGTGACTTTCGCCAAAGATAAAAATTTACATTCTGTGTCCAAAGACTGTTTCACCCATACAGTTTCCCCTAATAAGTCACTAGTATTAATCCAAGTACTATTACACAGATCTATACCAGCTCCAGTATCTCTCAGATATTCTCTCTCTATCCCATTAATTACTGCTTTCTTGAAATACGGCTCAAAACATTTTCCTAAATTAAACTAACTTCCATTAAACTCTCCGTTCCTAGATTATTCACCAGATTAGCCTTATTCTTTTCCAGCGATGGACAGTTAGGTCGGATATGTCCGTCCTTTCCACATTGGTAACACCTTATTTTCCGCTGTTTCTCGAAACCTGCTTCATTGAAAACTTGCTTTTTTTTAGGAGCCTCCACTTTTCTATGCTCCTCTGATTTAATTCTTTGATGACCACTACTTTTCTGATTATAACTACAGTTAGAATTTATATACCGCTCTCCATCTTTCTCAAATGGTTTCTTTAACCCCGCTCTCTGTTCTAACTTCCTCGTATCTCTTCGCAAAGCCTCATACTTGTCGCATTTCTCTGATAAAATGGAAGCTGTTTTAAATTCTTCCCAATTGTCCAAGTAGTGCTCTCTTATTTCTAGAGGGACTCACCGCTTAATTTGCTCAGTGAGCATAAGTTCCTTAAGACTTTCAAAATCTTGAACTTCTACTGAATCCAACCAATTCTCTAAATACACTCTCAGTTCATACACTAAATCCACCCATAACATTCCGGTTTCTCTAGAATGTTCTTCAAATTTTGTTTTTAGTGCCCAAGAACTAAGCTTGAATCTCTGCATGAGTAATTTCTTAACATGCCGATAATCATCCCCTTTATCCGCTAGTTCTTTCACTATTAACTGGGCTACATCGTGAGGTAATAAAGGAATTAATTGCAAGACCCAATCAATCTCATTAACGTTCTCTTTTTGAGCTTGTTTCTCAAATAGCATAAAGAATAATGAAATATCTATATTACTCGGTTCAAAACGCGGTACTAGATCTTTCATATTAACCTTTTTTTCTCTAGCTTGTTCAACTTTCGAAACCGTGGACGCTAGGCTATTAGTCTGAACCACATTCATCAGTTTTCGTTCTGCTCTCTCTTGTTCGGCTATTTCTTCTGCTTTTCTCTGTTCAGCCGCAGCCCAAATTCTTGCCGCGTATTCTTTCGCAGCTTCTTCTTCATAGTCCTCGTCATTTAGAATAGCCTGCCTAACTTCTCTTACTTTATTTGCCTGAGACACATTTGTTTCAATTTCCTCCGCTAACTCCAATAGCAGAGTTTTAGTAAATTTCCTCATAAGCTCACCCATTATGGAAAATTAAATTAAAATAACCTACCCCGAAATACAATAACACAAAAACAGCAACAGGTCTATCTCTCCAAAACTGAATAATTCCCTAACAATTCTGAACAAAAATTGCCTTACAACACTTAATGATAATACCTATGCCTACAAACAAAGCGTATATAAAAAAATGCTAAGTGCTACTTTGGTAGACGGTTGCACGGATTTTTGGCGATTCACGTTGGCGCAATTGTTGGCGCGATTTTTACAATCGTCAGCCATCTTGAAAAACGCTGTTTCTACGCATAATAAAGTATTCGAAACTTTAAAAAAAAAAAAAAAAAAAAAAAAAAAAAAAAAAAAAAAAATTATCGTTAAAAGTAATGGATTAATTTTTTGTTGAAAATGTCGTTTTTTAAGACGGCAGGCAAGTGTAAATAAATACATTTACTATGAGTATAAAATACTAAAGTAAGGCTATTATTACTTTCATATAGCAAAAAGAGAATAAAAACACCGCTATAAAAACATTGTGCCAACATTTAAAAGAATTAGAATATTATTAAATTCAAATACTTTAAAATACGTTATATAAAATATAATTAACATTAAAACATATGTGACAATAATTATCTCAGCAATTTTTGAAAATAGTGTATTAATTTTTTTAACAAAAATTGAAGTATACAATTATAAAATAAAAGAAAAATATGTACTTACATTTTTGTGAGTAATTTAACCTCTTGTTTATTGATAAGTACCACAAAAAAATCGAAATCATAATTGAATCGGCTCTTTTAACCATCTTCATCTGTTATCCAGATATCTCGCACTTCATTGAAGAAACAATTAGCGAAATTTCCTCCAAAAATTTAAAATAAATTTCCTCTGACGCTATTAACAATTTAAAAATAAATCTTTGATTAGGAAAGACAGGTTGGCCAAAATAAGGTCTCAAAAGGCAATTTTTTTATTCCAATACCAATAATTCTTGGTAATTACTAATAACATTGTTTTTCGAAACGGAGATATCCATTCCATTTGAAATTTGAGGAATTCGAAGAGATGAATAATAAAATTTTAAAATGGCGCGGTAACGCACAAAATATTCAGTAACCAATCAAGGAACTGATTACGTCACGCATAGAATTAAAATTATTTAAATAATCATTCATAATAAAATCATTTTTAAAACAAATGCAAAATTAAATTGTATTTTAATATTTAACAGCCATAAATAATGTTTAAAACATTAGAGTAAATTTATAGATATTAATAAAACCAATTACTTTTTTTAAGTAAGGTGACGTCATTGATTACATCATCCACAACATAAAATTATATAAAATATAAACAACAAAATTTTTATTTCAAATAAAAATGTAAAATTAAATTGATTTTTAATATTTAGAAGCCACAAATAATATTTAAAACACGGAAGTTATGCATAATAAAACGCATTATTCTTTTAATAAAATGACAACAAAGTATCGGTTACCATAAATAACTTATCCAGCAATGGGTTTACCATAAGTTGTATTACTCGCCAAAAGAAAAATCGCCAAAATCCATGCAACCGTCTATCAAAGTAGCACCAAATGCTAATTAAAAGGCAACCTTTTCCTGCTCCATATCCAAAATAAGCCTAGTCTCGAATAACTGGCATAATATCTCCAAAATCACAAAAATGGTACTCACCAATTTTGAAGACGCCTTCGATTGACTTTCCGGGAAATTTCACTATTTTGCGGCACTAGATCACGCTTCCTCCGGCGTTCCCTTCTGACACACTGTCACTTGTCACTGAAGAGGCTTCACCACGCGAACTGTCCTTGCACGCAAAATTAGATCGTTCCTGTAGAGAAGAAAGTCTTTACTGTTCATATAACACTCAAGTTCACAGGCGAAAAAGTTCGTTCCTAAATTTATTCTCAGGAACAATCCCTAAAAGCTGCCACCAACTTTTAATATTTACTGCTGTGGTGTAGTGGCCGAAACCCTGGGTTGTGACATCAGGTTCAAAACAAAACACAGCATAAAAATTCTATTGAAAAAAAAATGGCTACATACAATTTGACAAGAGAGAAACTTACTATTCCCAAAAATCAAATTCTATACATTTTACGTGCGAGAGCAATTCATGGCTCTCGAGCTTGCGTTTTAACATTGCCAACGATTTAATTATTTTAATAAAGACTATTTTAATAACTATTGAAAACGTATTTGTAAGTTAAAAACAATAATAATTTTCAGCTTATGCTCACGAGACATCCTTGTCCATATAAATCTTCAGTCTCTTCTTCTTTTATGTAACCCTATCACAAAAGGAATACAAAATTTAAGATTGAGGTTAAAATACTTAATTGCTTCATACCGATAGCTCGTCTGCATAATGAGCTTGTTCTCGTTACATTTGGGAGAATTTAAAGAATACACTTAAAGCTTATTAATTCAATATGTTATCTCAATCACACATGAATTTGAAACAACAAATTTGAGAAGTTTTGTATTATCTATAATATATCTTTTTTACCAAAGTCTGTTTAGAACTTCAAATAAAGTATCACTTCCATTTTATCAGTTTTAGCTAAAGTCTAATATACTAGTTCCCACTGATATCAAAGCCTTAAATACTAGAATTAAAAAAGTTTTGGATTATATTTTAATATAGTATTTCATTAAAAACTGTATGGCTTTCATGCAAAATACCACATCCGGTTGTTTAACAAAGACTACTATGAACTTCCGGTAAATTTACACTTTTGGTTGTCCAATTTTGTTCGAAATCTAATCAACTCTTTAAATGAATGTATAAGGCTTAAATTCGGAAAATAGAAGTTTTATCTGAGAATTATCGTAAGCGAAAAGTCGTCACGTAGTAGATACAGACACACAGACAGACATCATTGAAAAATAATAAAAACGTATCGTAAGACTTTATTCGTGTTTATTCTCTGAAAACTCGTCTCATAATTACAGACATACATTGTTGTAACAATGATAAAAACATGTCGTAGGGATCCTAATTTCCGTTTATTCACAGAAAACTCACTATCAAATTTTTAGATCGAAAACGTTATGTTTCCTATTTGTGTTGGTGGGAGATAAAAATATTAATGCTCTTTTTCCTTTCCTTGTACGAAGTAAAGGAAGTATTGTAATCACGAGAAATTCCAGGTGCCGTATTTCAACGAAAATATCCATTTTGACCGCTATCGAATGCAATTTAACGATGTTTCTGCGTGACGTCTGTACGTATGGAGAGAATAAAGGACTCTTTTTTTTTCCCGAAAATTATAAAACTGACATAAAATTGATTCGGAAGAGATTTTGTTTCATACGTAATACATACATACGTAATACATACGTAAATACGTATGAATGTGCGTATTTACGTATGTATCGCGCATAACTCAAAATCGAGAAGCCTCAGAACTTTGAAATTTTGTATATAAGACAGGTATAGGATGTAGCTGTGGGCCTCCCTTTTTGTTCGTTCTGTGTACCGCTTAACTTCTGATGCTTCAAGAATAACACTTCAAAAAAAAAAAAAAATAATTACCGAACAGTAGGTCCAGAAGGACAGAATAGAGGATGGTAAAGGGGCGTAACCACTTTTTTCTGATATTGTCTCTGGTCTCATATAGATTTTTCTAGCCCGTCGAAGTTTCTAGTAATTCCAATTTCTGAAAATTTCTGGAAAGCATACGCAGTTACAGTTATACAGGATAGGATATATTTACAGTTACACAGGGAGTGGACCAGTTACACAGGGATCGGGCCAAAATGCCACCTAATAGTCTCCAAGTTAAGCGACGAAAATTAGTCTTTAAGACAATCACCGTATTGGAGCTATTTTCGCTAATTTGGCGAGATAGGCACTTGGTAGGCGGACTTATCTCTGTAACCCTATTTTTCCGGCGATGCTTTGCATTCTTATGCGTTTCGTGCATCTGATGCGTTTTATGCAAGAGATACTATAATTTGCTTATAGTTTCACTAAAATAATTTGTATGTATTTAAAATTCGTAGCAATATATTTGTACGGGAACATGGGTTTTTTCATAGCTTAAAATTAATAAGAAAAGGAAACGACTGCCTGATGAGCATCTGCAGTCTATACGAAGATAATTTTTAGTTTCTCTCCAAGGCTACATATTTCTCAGAATCGAAAAGCTATTAAGAATCATGCTACGACAAGAAATAAAGAAGTTTATATTATTCACATACAAACATGTGTAATTTATTTATGCGTGGAAGAAAAATTTATTAAATAACAAAGAGATTACTCTGTTATTATTTATTCTCATATTTCGACCCGCTTGGTAAATTTTGTCCGAAAACTTACGAAGTTTTCATAATTTTTTAATTTTTATTTTAAATTAAAGAAAATTATTTATTAATTAATTAAGCATGTTAGATTTACTTGAAAAAATATGCAAGTTTAAGAATTGAACAATTAACTGTCAATGTAAATGTAACCAACAAAAATGTCTTGCAGATGCCAAATTTTAGGTTCCAGATAGAAAATAGTTATAAATTTCTATTTTTCCTTTGCGATATTATTATTATTATTATTATTCATGTATGTTTTGATAAATATTTAAAAAGCGAAATGTAAAATATTTTTATTCTGTTAATAAAATTTTTCATTTTATTAAAACATTCTGACTCATCATATGTTTTCAGATCGTGCTATTTTCGATCCGCTTACTCTTTGAGACCCCATACTCTATAATCCCCTGTGATGTTATAGATTGCTAAGTTTTGTTTACGAGAGTAGCGTACTTGGGGATTATCTGAAGATGGCGGAAATAGTGAGATAAAATTAATGCTGATTCGACCTATATATAAGTATGCAGGTATCTAAGATTACTAAGCCTAACTTGCTTAAAAAAATATTTCGAGATATTCATGAACGTCGTACGCTAGTTGGAGTTTTGTAAATAAATTCCTAATATTCGCAACAAATCTAAGTAAATACGCTGAGAATTTTTAACACTAACCTTTAAATGCGTACCGCTAATCTCTTGCAGAGATCACAGGAATGTTTTAAGATTATTAATGAATGATAACGAGAATACCGCAAAATATTTTTGGATTAGGCTCCATTATTTGATTACTGCAAAGCAGAAGAGAGGGATGCTTTTGTGAAGGATGTCTGAGAGAGAAGCTTTTCTGGAGCCCTTTCTAGGGAAAACTGGCTTGTACTCACGTTACATATACGGAAAAAATAAACTAAATACGTATTATATACTAAACCTATATATAAACTATGTAAAAACTATATACTAAAACCAAATATGCAGCCAGATTCTCGGATTAACAGATTACTCTGTTCCGCTAGCCGGCTGATAGGCAGCTAATAGTGAGTATAATGTCTATATTTTTCTCTTTTAAAATTTTAAGCTAATAAACTTAAAACAAAGAGAAAAGTCTACAGTTTTTCAAGTTTCATAAACAAGATTGGTTTAGAGTTAAATGTTTTGCGGCCCTCTGTCTTCCTTTGTTACTCTGCCTTTCTTTGTTCTTAAAATTTTTTAGAAGTACGTATATGCTAAGAATCTTATGTAATACTAATCTTATGAAATTTATTAAAGTCTTGTGAACGTAATTACGAGGGTTGGAACTTTAATAGTGGCAACACAGCTGAAAAAACGCTACGCAACAAAACCAAAGAATATCGCGTATACCACACGTAAACTACATACCTACCTTACCTCTCAGCAAAAAGACTCTTTCTGCCTACGTCATGCGCATGCTGAGTGACGCGAAGAACAAATCCTTGTATTATCTCGCGGTCTAAAGAAAGTGTTGTCAGGATGTTTTCAAAACAAGAACAAAGATGTTGGATAAAAATTGAATGTGCCAGAGGTCGTACAGCACGACAGTGCCATCAAGGGCTTCAAGGGGCTTGCGGGGAATCTGCATTACCTTACAGAATCGTAGCAAGATGGATGAAAGCATTCAATGAAGGACGCCAAAACGTGGCAGACATGCTGCGGCCAGGTCGTCCGAGTGACAGCGACGCAGACGTGCAAGCTGTTGCCGCAATAATGGACAGTGATCGTCGACAAACGATTCGTCAGCTGGCCGGACAAACAGGATTAGCGCATACGACTGTGCTTCACATTCTGAAGGAATGCCTGTCCATGAGAAAAACTGCTTCACGATGGGTTCCACATCAATTGACGGAAATGCAGAAATGGCTACGATACGATGCTGCCCGAATCCACCTGGAGCGCTATGAGCGCGAAGGAGATGCTTTTTTACGCCATATCATTACGCTGGATGAGACTTGGGCCCGATCGTACCAGCCAGAATTGAAACGCCAATCAAACAAATGGCAACATCACGGGTCACCACGACGTTCGAAATTTCGTCAGAACCCCAGCAATGTGAAAGTTATGGTAATTCTCGTGTACGAATGTGATGGTGTCATCCTAACGCATACCATTCCCCCACAGCAGACCGTCACTGCGCAGTATTACTGCTCATTTTTGGAGCACAATCTCCGACCAGGTTGAGAAAAAAAACGGCGACACTTTCTGCAGAACGCTCCTCTCATTTTGCATGACAATGCTCGGCCGCATGCAGCGCAAGCTGTGACTGATTTGTTCAAGCGATGGGGCTGGGAAGTGCTTTACCATCCACCATACTCCCCAGATCTAACCCCTTGTGACTATGACTTAATTCCTAAGATGAAGGAACCACTTCGTGGCACTCGCTTCCAAACTGTTCCTGAGATTCTTGCGGCAGTAGACCGGTCCATTCAAACTATCAACAAAACAGGCGCTGCTACAGGTATTCTGCGACTTCCACATCGTTGGAAACGGGTTGTACACAATGCTGGCGACTATATTGAAGGACTGTAAAACATGGTGACATGAATCACTTTTGTATTCCTTGTAAATAAATAGTTGCCACTATTAAAGTTCCAACCTCGTACAACTGAATACATATTCATGTAATCTTCTTAAATTACATATAATCTAAATGTAGGTACTCTTGAATTCTTTGCAGATCCTGACTGCAACTTAAGTTCCTAAGGTCCTCTTTAGAGAAAACCAAATCAGTTTGAAATTACTCATAATTTTGGTGTATTTTCTTAAGGCAATTAATCATTGGGGGCCTCACAAGTATAATATACCTTTTGAATCTCCTAATCGAGTCCTGATTTCACGAATCAAATCCAGCTATGCCTATTAAAGTCATTTTAAACCTAACTTAAGATTCTTTTCTTGTATATGCTAATAATTTCAAGATAAACTGAATCGCAGACTAAAAATGTAGTAGCATTAGGCAATTGAATAAATGAAAATTTTGGTCTATTTTCGAATTCCTGTAATTTAAACTTCCATTAGAATCTCTGAAAACGTAAACTCTCAACCTTATAAGAATTATCATTTTGGGAGGTAAAGTATGTTTATAGTATATACAATGTGAGAAATTAATTCATCAATAAAGGTATTATTTAATTTAGTAGGTACACTGCTCAAAAAAAAAAAAAAAAAAAAAAAAAAAAATGGGACAGTCCTATATCTCCCGATCTACTGGGCCGATTGACAAAATACAAATTGCGTTCTTCATGTCTCGAAAGCGCGACTTAGGATATATATTAGATTTATATATAGCACTATTCTAACATAGGTATTTTGACACAAAATCGGACTTTTTCTGAAATAACATACCAATTTTTTTACATATTTCGATTCTACGACTCAAATTACGCCTAAATATGAAATTTTGTAAAATTTGGAGCGAAATTTACGGAGAAATTCACAAATTTATGTTGGCACTTTTTTGTCAGTTTGCGCCAAGAATACTTCACTTGGCGAACTTTTTAATATATGGCAACCTAGTTTCCTTAGGAAAAAAAGTCACCATCGTTCCTTTTTTCCAAATAATATTCTTTATATTATATTTTTAATTATAACTTTTATTTGTAATTTTTTCTTTTCGAATTTCATTTTAATTGTTTAAGTTGCACGTTTTTTTTTTTTTTTTTTTTTTTTTTTTCCGAATAACTGTTTTAAAAATTTCTATTTACCTATTCGAACTGCGTAAATAAAGGTGCAGCGTTTATTTATTTTTTTTTCAAATAGTTTTCTATATATATACTTTCGTCATAGCTATTATTTTAGGTCATTTTTAAATTTTTATACTTTTGTTTGTGTTGCATTGTCTCTTCAGATAATTGTTTTAAAATTTTCTATTTATTCCTTCGAACTGAGCATTTTAAATATATTTATTAATATCAATTTTCCAGAATTTGATTTTATTTATTTGAACTGCGTTTTTTTCGGAAGAATACTTTGTAACCCAGACTACGAAGCGTTTGAAAACTGTATACTATATTAAAAGAGAAAATGCAGTAAAGCACAGTTTTACACGCCTTTCAATGTTCCGTTCAGAAAAAAATATATATAAATAAGAGAGATGTATAACCGATATTTTAACTTAGGATGACTTGCATACACTGCTTTAAACAGTTTTATCATTGTGCCCATTGCTTTACACAATTTTATCCTACATTTGGTTTCTTAAAATGTTATTCATATTTTAGTCAAATATTTTATTTTTGAAATCGCAAGAATCAAATATCATAAGATTGAAAAGTTTTAAATTTAAAAAAATACGAATCCTAAATTTTACGAAAAAATTTATTTTTCTTCTCTGTTCCTTTACGCATTCTGAAAGTATATTGAAAAGTATCCAACTTTTCGAAACATTTTGGTATTTCTGACAATCATTTTAAATAAAGTTATCGCCTTCCATTTCATAAAGGCCCACAAACGTTCGAGCGGTAAAGTTGCTGAACACTGGTAGTTCACTCCGGGGTTCGAACCCCGGTAAACGGGCTGGTTGCATGGGCGTTTTCGTGGATTTTCCATGTGTACCGCGTATGACAGCTGGTTTCCCTTAAAAAGTTCTTCAAGAAGTATTTCGTCAGAGCCATTATCAGTCTTTAGAGGCTAAACATTTTGAAGCTATGAGATGAAAGGAAAGACTGGTTTCATCAAAAGGTTTTGGTTTATTTTATTATGACAAAGCACACTACAGCTATCTGCCTAAGGGGAGGGATGCCTTCCTGGAGGACTTTCTAAGGGAAACTGGCTCGCATACACGTTACACATGGGGAAAACCACGAAAATTCCCATGTAGCCAGCCCGTTCGCGGGATTCGAACCTCGGACCGAACTACCAGTGTTCAGCGACTTCAGTGTATCACATTTTTCATTTCTGCCAAATTGTTTAGATTATCACCATAAACAGTGCTTTTGAGATAACCTCATAGACAAAAGTCACAGAGGTTGAGGTCTGGTGGGAAGAGGGGAAGTGTTGGCCTATAAGACGTTCATTCGTGAAATGTTGCCTAAGTAACTATGCGACACTCTTGAGGTGGTGCCCAGCCCTGCATAAAAATCGTAGTATCTAAAATGCCACGTTACTGCAGTTCATGTATCACGAAACATTTTAATATTGGCTCTAAGTGAGCTGCAATCGCAGTGGTCCAGCTGTCGACTGCTCTTCAGAAAAGAATGGTTCAGTTATAAAACTAGCTGTCATTCAACAGTAAACGGTGTGAAATGACTGTTATGCAATCGAATGCAGTAGGAGAATGCAATGGAACTAGATAGATAACATGAGAGATTTCTTTGGCCCAAATCGATTAAAAGCGTTCTGAATCAGTATCTTCATGTTTTAGTGCCGAATTCAGGCTTAAAAAATTACAAATTAGCGATCTGTAAGAAAACGATTTCCAGATTGTACGCACTTGTGAGAGTGATTTGCGATCTCACATTTTCTAATCGCTAATTCGTGGTTTTCACGGACGAAATTCTCACTTACAGGGATGGCGCACTCGACATTTATCGAATTTAACTTCTTTAAATAATAATTTGCCTACTTCAAAGTTTCTTAAGGGTATACAACATATTAAACCCGTTTAACAAAAGGTTAAGTTAGATTCCGACCCATATTTCGTTTAACAATATTTCATACAGCGCCATTTCCCCCCTGGTGGTGAGGTTTCGAACTTCCTTTTTTTCGCGGAAAATAAATTCCCATGACCTCCTTTACACGATTTCCAAGTTTGATAACATTTGATCCAGTAGTTTTCCTTTTATGACCGTTTCAATGTGGAACTTTAATTATAACCACTCTGTATATTATTAAATTTTAATTTGAAGCTATGCGTTATATGTATACCATGCGTAAAATTTTCGCTTTTATGGAAAAATAAAAAATCGAAGCAAATATACTTAGTATAATGGACCAAAACTGAAAACATTTCCCCTCCCTCCGAAAATAAAATATTGAAATTTCGAACTTGAATTTACTGGGTTATCGAAATATTTAATTTGACTTATCTTCTAAGTCCTAGTTCCGACAACAATTCCGTCAAAAATTCCGAATTTCTTAAGCTAAAGTTAAAGATTTAGTATATATTCACTGTATGTTAATAAAGTAATCAGAGTGTAATAAAAATAGATTATAGAATTTACGCTGATGTAACTTTTTGTCTGACTGCACAACATGTAATGGAAGAGAAGGTTTGTAGAGATCTGTTTTTCACATGCCTCTAAAAGTAGATTTCATATTAATTTTGTCTCTTCAATGTCAAAAAACTTTCCTTTGAGAGGCAACTTTAGTTTTTGAGAAAGAAAAAAAAAATCACAAGAAGACAAATTTGAAGAACATGCAGGACGATTGAATATACATACTTATTTTCGGAACACAAGCGGTTCTCCGACTGGTTATTGAATAATGAAAAGATGCATTGTCATGCAATACAAAACATTTGGAATACGTTTTCTGGCTGAATAACGTAAGATTAAAAGTCATCTGCTTAATTCACATCCATTTACAAGTCAACTACTGGGGCAATTGCAGAATCGTTTTGATCCTGAGATTGTAAGACAAACCTAATATCACTGGATTTAAACACTTCTTTAATCTTCCGAGAACGTTCCTTCTTTAGCTCATATTCCAAGAATATTAAGTGAATACAATCATTGCCAAAGAAATTGAATATTCATTTGCACTACGGCTTGGTAGTTTACTAACGAGTTAACAAAACTTAAATTCTGCTTTTTGTGTCAAAGAATACAACAATATTTTAAATATTTACAAATAAAATATTAAATTGGAGATTTAATTGGAGCCTCATCAGTTGCCTAGCATTTGAAAAAGAAAAGATTGTTAAATACTAATTGTTTGCTGCTCAGTCTAACCCAGGCTGCATGGTCGGTTTTCGTAGTTTTTTAGGTTCTCTTTACAAAGATTCTCTATGAAAGCATCTTAATCAAATAGCTCCCATGTTCTTTCTATGTTCAAATAACCAACTAACCTAGTTTAAGCGCGATTTCCAAGTGAAGTTACTAGTAAAATCCGAATACTCATTTAAAATCATGTAGCTAGCCAATCGGGAGTAACATGAAAGATACGGAACCAATAATTGAAATGTTGTTACGGTACGCTGTTCCTTAACTTAGATGGTCATTCCTTAATTAAATAGCCCACCAACAGCCGAGCGGCAAAGACGCTGAACACTGGTAGTTCGGTTCGAGTTTCGAATCCCGCGAACGGGCTGGCCGCATGAGCGGTTTCGTGGTTTTCCCCATGTGTAACGTGTATACGAGCCAGTTTCCCTTAGAAAGTCCTCCACGAAGGCATCCCTCCCTTTAGGCAGATAGCCCTCGTGTGCTTTGCCATAATTAAATAATCCAATTCAATCCTTAATTAAATATAATTGATTTGTAAATTCTACTAGAACTGACGGTAAGAATTGAAGTGGAAATAAGTAATATGGTGTGCAATCTTGATTAATATAAAATTAAATATATTTGCATAGAAAAATGTTTGCATTCAGACAGAAAGTTTTTTGAAATATTTGCAATTACTTTATAAGAAGGATTTATTAATAACAGTAATAATTACTTATTATATTACTGATGATTAGGATTCAGTTCTTGACAATTACATTCTAAATTAGAATTTTAAGGATATAATGAAAATACGCTACACACAAGAATACATTTTAGGAAAAAAATGAGTTGATTTTTTATGTTTTAAAACTTCTTAAATTCATTTAGTAAACATCGTATCCTCGTTGTTTATTGAATCCAGAATGTTGGTGTCGTTTATATAATTATTCTTACTTGTCCACAGAATCTGCTGACTTATCCAGCCATTAAGTAGCTGCAGATTATTTCTACATAACCATTGAACTTCCATTAATTCAGTCTCTAGAGGGTTGTATGTTTATATCATAATTTGACTTTTATAAAAAATGATTATTCTAAATATTATGTTTCTATAAAAATATATTGTGCTTTAAGAATATGGATAATAGTATCAGCCGCCCTTTCAGCCACTTCAAAAGCAATAGTTTGTTTAGAAATAAATTATGCAGTTAATGTCATAAAATTCAAATAAATATCAAACGAAAATTCTCAGTTTTAGACAATTCGATTTAAACGAAGTAAAGTAGCAGACGATAAAACGCCGAAGGTAAAAATTTACTCTTACAAAAACTTACTCTTAATTTTTTTAAAAAAAGAAAAGATACGAGAGAAATTTTTAAAAAAATAGTTAAAAATTTGAATAATATCATCTATAATTTAAAAAAATAGCCTTTCATATAGTATTAATAAATATTTATTACGCATCATTGAGGGAAAAAATGTCATATAATTAATTCTCCGTAAAATTTTACTTGAAGTTTAAGGTTAAAAATAGCTGTGGCAATTCAGTGTAACAAAAATCCATAGACCACATTTGGCGTTATTATCGCTCAAAAAAAAGGTGCCAAATTTCAAAACGCGAAATTATGTAAATACGTGTATATCTTAGAAAATTTTGAGTAAAAAAGTCTAATTTTTTGCAGATATGCTTAAAAATACACCTACTTTAAGCTGATGATAAAAATTTTATAGGTTATAATTCAAAATGTTTTTCGAAAAATCTATAGAAATTATTTAAAAATAAAAATTTAAAAAATAAAACGCAAAAAATGGGTAAATTTTATTTGGAATGAACCAAAATTTCGAAATGTGAGAGAAAAAATCAAAAAAGTTTAATAAAAAAAGAGATATTAATAAATATTTGCCAAATTCAATTAACATTGAGGAGCTAAAATTTTGAGAGCTAATATTTTAAAAACTATTCGTACAATTTTTACAAAACTTGGTATTCTGGCATAATTTGAGTCGTAGAATCGAAATATGTAAAAAAATTGGTATGTTATTTCAGAAAAAGTCCGATTTTGTGTCAAAATACCTATGTTAGAATAGTACTATATATAAATCTAATATATATCCTAAGTCGCGCTTTCGAGACATGAAAAACGTAGTTTGAATTTTGTCAATCGCCCCAGTAGAACGGGAGATATAGCACTGTCCCATTTTTTTTTGAGCAGTGTACATGAAAGAAATAAGGATATTTAGTAGTTATCAGTATGATTAATTTTGACACCCTACAATAAGAGATAGATTTCCTTATATTATTACTTAAGATGGAAGAAATATTACAAATTTTTACTTAATTTCTTCAGCATTTACTTAACCCTTTTTGTTTAGTGAAAAACTATAATTATTGAAGAACTGAAACACAGACATTCTTACCTACTTCTTTGAATGCTATTAGCTATTTAATAAAGCGTGTATCAGTCTACCGAACTACAATAATGGAAGTATTAATTTTCTATTCCGGCGAGAATAATGAGTAAGTTTTATCTTCTTCCTTAGCGTATTCTTTATGGTGTAATTATAAAATATATCCAGCTAGCAACTGGAAGGTCTGGATTCGAATCTGACGAGAGCAGTGACATTTTTCACGTTTCTTTCTCCGAAATAAAACGCCTAATATTCTCTAAAACTCTAATTTTCTTGACACGGGATGAGCTGTTCGTCGATTAAATATTTGAAGAAATGAAAGAAACGTTTTCAAATTTGGGATTAATATAAAATTTACGGAGGAGGTTTGAACATCTTTAGAATGATTTCGGTAAAATGTTTAAAAACCAGTTAACGCTTTGAAATAAAAATTTCTGGCAGCAACTTATTATTTGAAATTGGAAATATAGTCTACCACTTTTGAATTTATTCTTCTTTCAAGGTGTCGATTGTAAACAAGCTGTGGATTGAAGGATAAGATTTTGCGCTTTCCGAAGAATCATATTCCTAAGCCATAATTTAAAAACCATTCTAAAATGCATCATATTAAAATTTCTAATTGCAAATAAGCCTCATTACTAACTGGAAAGGGAAAAACAGTTAATTTATTACTTCTACATATTAAGAAGATACGAAAAAGATACATACTTGTTCTAAAGTTTCTATAGTTAAATCTTTGGGAGCAACAGAAAATCCGTCGACGTAGAAATCAGTTGTAGAATCTTTAAATACATCTAAGCAACAACAAATAAAATAATAAACCAAGATTTACGATGTTACCAGATTTTTCTAAGGCATGTAGCTCACCACAGAATAATTTGTAGAACCTTGTAAGAAAAGTATTTAGCAGGAGATAAATGGAAATACATTGTGGCCCTTGATGACGCATGGATTCACCTAAATGACTGCAGCAAAAATGGTTTTCACTATCGAAAGCGAAGAGAAAAATGTTTACACCAAAGTCAACACGAATAAGGTTTTAATGAGCGGTTTATGACTGTCGTAGGATTACCTTACAATGGGAAATTAAAACAAGAACATTGGGGAAAATATTAAATTTAACTCAACGTAGTATTAAAAGAAAGTCTTGTGTGTTAAATGTTCTAAATTTAAGCGTTTACAAGTGATAAATTTTGGCCTCCGTGTAAATGAATCTGTGAAAGAATTGAATATTTTAGTATATATATATGTGTGTTTAATGTTAGGCTCTCAGCTACTTTAAAGTAAATTTAAGCTTTCGCTTAGTACATTAGGAAAGTGTTGGCGTGTAGGAAGTCTTGTGAGGTCTAAGTATGTCAAATTTAACAAAGTTGGATGTTGTGTAGCGGTAGTTTTGTTCGCGGTAACACAACATAAGTACCCTAAGTACATTTCAGAATAATTTTTGGAGAGAAGGGGGGGGGAAACAGAAGTACGAATGAAAGTGTATGGGAGCCAAATGAGGCAATAAAGGAGTAATTGTAAGGAAGACGGAAATCTTTGTAAAAAATCTAGTACTAATATTTTTTCGTTCCAGACATGGAAGGACCAAGACTAATAACTTATGTATTAAAATGAATAACTAATGGATTAAAAGAAGTTGATGTTTGTCGAGAAACGGATGAAAATTGTGAAATTTTGTAAAATTTTATAGTTTTAGTCTAGCTAGATTTGCTGTAAAGTTGGTCCTAAGAACAGAAGTTTTAAAGTGAATCTAGTTAATGAAAGAGTTAGAAGTGTATAGTTTAACGTTAGAAAGTTTTTAGACTTTAAAGTCTTAATCAAGGTCGCTTAGAAACGTTTGATTTATGACTATTTAAAGTCTGGTCGGGAATTATTTAAAGATTATGTTAATTTTATTAACAGTTAAATTTTGAGGTAAACTTCCTTTTCTATCGATTCTTAATTTCAACATACCACCGGCCAGAATGTAGTTTTAGAATCACGTCTGAATGGTAATGAGAAAGAGCGGTATTTAACCGCGGAGTTCTACTGTCTTAGTGAGAGAGATACCAGATATTCTGGTCAGGATGCGTCCGTCTTTTCAAGCTACTCTCTCGTGAGCTATTATTACTCTCGGCCGTACTTTAGGCCCTTGATAGCTTCGAAGTCAATTAGCGTTAAAGAGCCAACTCTGTAAAATTTCGATAGCTTCGGCTATATCTCTATAGTTAAGATTAGTTTAGTTTGATTCTTAGTCTCTTAAGTTCAAACCCAAGTGTCGGCTTTATTGTACAACTCCAAGACGGAGTTTTGTTAACCTTTAGTTGGAATAATAAAGGGCTATTTCACCCTTCTCACTTGTTGTTTTCTACCTCACGAACTCAAGCGATTATTCGCTTACTAATTCTTTTGATTCTTCACATTTAACTGTAACTTAGAATTACACAGTGGAGAATCCTACATATTTAATAAATATTTTCCTCCTAATCGACTTTTATTAAACTTCCATACAGACATTTGGACTTTTTTGTATCAGTAAAATCTATGTTAACGCATTATCAGTTCAAAACGACAGTCACATAGTAGCGCGGCAGTAAAGGAATCGAGTTCCGTATCATTACCCTTTATGACTTCCAATTTTCAGAATATCTTTGCAGGTACATATATGGCATGGGAATTAACATGCTAGAGTCTGAGCTTTCTAAAAATTATTGCACTTAAGATACATATTTACCCCAAAGTGCGAGACAGAAGGTAACTTATAAAAAAAGTAATAGCTTCTTACATCTAAACATGCTTCTAAAATCATCAGTTTTTGATATTTACATAGAGAAGATACACAGACTAAAGACATATCAATTCACGAGTAAAATTCCAATTAAAAATAATTGTATTTTTCTTCCCATTTCGTAAAGCATTGTAAAGCTTTTTCCAATAACCCTTAAAGAGTAGACAAAGTGTTCCGAAGTTTTTATTCCACGCTTCCCTGCAAATAGCTGTCTCAATAGATCAGGAAAAAAGTCGCCAAAGGCCCTAAAGCTCATTATATAGACAAAAGAAACCGTGAAAAATACTAATAAGCTTATGATTGTAATCCTCCCTTTGCCACCCAACTGTCTGCATGGCCACTGTATCGGAAACAAAACATGATCCGATCGGCATGCAATTATCTACTAGAACGAGCTTACTTGCCCAATCTCAAAACCAAACGGAACGGAACATTGGTCTCGTTTAGGTGTGCAACCACGACCGTAAAACTGAGTCCATTATTTTCCCTTTCAGCAGAAGGTGGGAGACCACCCCACACAAAGCACCGTTTACAAAACAACCCCGACCCAATTGGTAGTGGCGTGTGTTTTAGAAATTTTTATTCTTTTTCTCTCATCTTCTTCGCATCAGCGAATTAAGTACCGTCTTTCCTGGGTGTTATTCAGATGGAAAGGGGATGTCTATACATTACATAATTATGAGAAAGCTTATGTTTGCATAATTTCTAGTTTAGGAAGACCTTTTTGATTTAGAATAGGATGCGTGTTTGATTAGAAGCTGTAACAGGGAATATGCTTATTGACAACGGGTCACTTGATGTAGCAGCGAAAAAATTAGCAGTAAGACATTTATGATTTGTTAGTCCCGGATATTAAATCTCGGTTCTCCGATTCTGCAAAAGTACTTTGTGCTATAATAATAAAGATTGTCAGATAACTTGTCATCAGGGCCGGCGTTAGGCATTTTATCGCCAGGTGTATTCTGTAGGGGTCCAAAATTTTGCTGTCTTGTGCTTTTCTAAATTCTAAAAATTTTTTAGCCTCTAAGTTTTCTGCCCATGGCCTCCCCTAAATATTAAATATTTAGCCATCCCTAAATTTTGTTTCGTTGTGTGTCACTAAATTCTTAAAATTTCGCCACACAGGCTCTGTCTTGTTTGCCGTTCCATGTGTATTATTACTAGAGGTAACAGAACTTAAAGTGAAGATTTAAAATAAAATTCTTTATTAAAGCTTCAACCTGAGGCTTTTAAAAGTGTAAAGCAAACAAACTTCGCTGCTTGCGAGTAATTTAGGACATACTTTAAAGTGACGTTGAACACTTCTAAGACATTTGGCTCGACCCTAAGTATTCGCGAAACAAAAGCGGCTTGCTGTGGCTCAAGCCGATAAATCAAATTAAGCTAGTATGAGATAGTAACTGTTAGTATTGTACTGCCAACTGCTGTGTCTTTAAGTTGAAATTCTAAATAGGTTAAAGAACTATGTTTTTAAACCATGCATTATTTTATCAAACGATTTCAGAAAATAAGTGTATTGATTAGAATATTTCAAACACTGATATAACGATGGATAATAGAATTGATAGATGTGTGTATTACAATGTAATAAATTCATATTATGTATGTTTTTAGGATGAACGCTCAGAAATATATATAAGACGTAAGAAAACATAAACGCATCTCCACTACATCTGGGGTTTTTTGCTTGATGAAATACAATAACTTCGTTTTAAATTATTATTCCACCGATAGAAAATCTCATCAATTCTGTTTTAAAGAGAATTTTAAAATAGTGAATAAAGTTATTTCGCTGTTGTGTCTTTCCATATTCCATATTTTCCATATTTCCATATTTTGCTTAGTTATCAAAATCTATCCTGTTTGCGCGAATTCATCAATCATTATTCTACCCATTTCTCATACTGTCTTCCCGTTATCACATAGTGATAAATGAAGTAATGTAATTTTCTTTCAAACTTTAGGAGTGACAGTAAACGTGTTGACGTATTTAGAAATTGTGGGATGTTGATTATTTGGCCCCGATTCTTATTAATATTTTTCTTTCTTTTGAAGGTTCTTTTAAAAAAATATTTCAGCCTCTGTTTCCTTAAATAAGGAAGGAATATTAAACGCTCCCTTCCATTTCTTGAAATGAAAATCTTCTGCATCCCATCTTGGATTCTTTCATTTCATTTAAGTGCTGTTTTCTTCCTTCTTTGCTTTCTAAGTATAAAAGCATAGATTGAACAAATTAAAATAAAAATGCGCGTTTAGCTTCACTTTTCAAGATTTGTATCAGCCCTAAAATTTAAAATACCGTCTTTCTACAATATTATTAATCATTCCTATATACTATTTTTACACTGCAATTAGAGTCTGTATTCTGAAATTTTCTATATTTCAAGCCGTTGATTGTGAAGACAGTTATGGAATAACTTATATCGATATACGCTTTAGTTAAAGAGGTTTCGTTTGGCTTAATTTTGGGGAATGGCAACAGGGAACTTATTTATTTACAGATAAAATGACATCCCACAGTGGAAAGCAATGTATGTTCTCTGGTTATGGACAACAAAATCTCCGAAAACAGTTCAGGAACCGTTTCGACATAAATTTATTAAACCTACGCCAACGTAAAAGTTAAAAAACAATTAAAACAGTTTCGAGGGACCGGACATATTTTGCATAAAGAAGATGCAGATAAACCAAGATTCAAAATCCATTCTCTGTGCCAACCTGCAAATGGGAATTCCCAGGTCATCTGTTCATGATGTTTTCATAAACAGTAGAAACTGACTGCATATATATTACAGATTTGTCAGCAAATCAAATCTAATCATCGAGTCGTTTGTATGGAATTTTCTGTGCACGTTCTTTAACCGTATAAGTAATGATGATCAGTTTCTTCAGAAAATAGTATTCAGCGATGAAGCAATATTTCATGTTTGCGGAGAGGTTAACAGACATAACTAAGTTAACGTTTCCTAAGTACTAACTCATAGCGAAGTGATCCTTTTTCAGAGTCATCAATTAATTCGGATGACTTCATCGATATGCTGAAAACTATTTTCGATACCGAAATTAGAAGTAATGAAGCCAATTTTTTCCCTCAGTAGGATAGGGCCCCTTTCACTGGGCTACACATAGATATGTATTCTTCGATGAAACATTCACTGGGCTACACATATATATGTATTTCGATGAAAGATTGTTGGATTGGTAGAGGTGGACCAATTAGTGTATTAACATAAAACTCTGAAGTGCTAAATAAAATTCAGCCAGTCTTTACTCTGTATTATTTAAAACATATCTTAATTCGGAGAATACATTCTGGACACTCTATGTAATGTTAATTAAATAATTAAATAAACATAGATATTTTTCTTTTCATATGTCACCTTTCTTCGTATATAACATCGAAAATCTGATGCATATTTGTTTTTCGAAAATCTGTAACACTTCCAGTTTTAATTGAGAAGTAAAACAACAAAAATCAGCGTTATATTTGCAAATTTTCACAGGACTAGTTTCGATGGTTTTACCGAACCTGCCAAAGTGCAAATGACAGCTGAGGATGATGGTTCGGTAAAACCATCGAAACTAGTCCTGTGAAAATTTGCAAATATAACGCTGACTTTTGTTGTTTGACTTCTACATTAATATTTCTTCGGCGTGGTATTTTGCCTTAATTACTTCAAATAGGAAGTAAAATTCTAACAAAAAAGTTCTTTCTGAAACTTTTCGTTTCTGCAGTTATTATACTGTAGATATTAACACCGTGCTGCTTATTAATTGCATTTTGAAAGATTTTACTTTTCATTTTGCTTCATAAACGAAATACATTTCCCCTTCAAAAAATCAATCACTTCCTTCTCTGAATAAATCAAGAGATTCTAAAGATTACTTAATGATTTAAAGAACTATTAATAGTTTCCATAGTTAATAATTTATAGTGAATGACAGTTTCCCAGAATCGCCCTGTAAAGTAGCTTCCTTTTTCTTTTTTTTCAATCCATTGCATTCTTGCTTTTGTATTCTTAACTTGCAAAAGTTTCAAATTATCTTGTAAGGTATTTTCTCCCTCTTTCCAGCATGCCTTCGAGGTATAACGATAGCACACTTGGCGTGTATTCGAGAGGTCCAGGTTCCAGTCCTCCTCCCAGCGGGCCTTCATGCTGTAAATGTAGCACACTCGACGCGTGTTCGAGAGGTACAGGTTCGAATTCCAGGGAGAGCATTGCACATTTTTGACATGTTATACTTCAAAAAATCCTAACGACTCTAAAACCTAAAGCGATAGAACAAGAAAATCATTAGCTTTTGATATTGGACCCATTTTTACTTCCATGTACGAAGTAAAAAGGAAGTATCATGTAATCGCTAAAATTTTCAGGCAGCATATTTCAACGAAAATATCCATTTTGACCACTATCGAATGCAATTTAACGATGTTTTTGCGTGACATCTGTACGTAAGGACAGAAGAGAAGACTCTTTTCCTCCAAAAAATTTATAAAACTGCTTTAAAATGAATTCCGAAGAGAATTTTCCGTGGCGTCTCTACACGTACGTGTACGTATCTCGAATAACTCAAAAACGAGTACTGTTTAGAACGTTGAAATTTTGTATACAGAACTGCTATAACATATAGATGTGCGCCTCGTATTTTGGTTGCAATCGGCCGCACCAAACGCATATAAATATATTTATATAAATATCCACTCTGTTACCCGGTACAGTGATCTCAGTTTCATTACTCTTATATGTTTGTAAATTGTGCATTATTTGCTTTAAAAATGATTGAATTATGTTGTTCTTATCTTCCGGTTAAGGTTTTTATGCCTTTGGTAATTCTGCAAGCAATATTTGTAGAATTATCAACAATTTAAAAGCTGTTTAAAGTACAGTTAAGCCTAATTTTTAAAAACATGGCGGACATATTTGTTTACATTTGAAACAGCAGAATAGTAGATTTGTTGCCAATCTAGAGAGACTAAGCTTCGCAACAACAAAGATAACGCATTCATTTAGTATTGTGAATTAAATCATGCTTAATCCTTTCTGGAAGTTTTTCGAGGAAATAAGGGTGTAAGATTTACTTCGTAATTTTTAATATAGATATTTTGAGTTTTTATGTATTTTTGTCTTGTAGCGAAGTGGGAACTGAATTAATTGAAAGAAAAATACTAAATCGTTTGTGAAAAACTGTTTCTTTTTTGTTTTGTTTGCTTAATTTCTTTTATACGTCGTTCTAGATTTATTATTGTATTTGAACAGAACATGTGGTAACGATTAGATAATTCTTCAAATGATATAAATTTTGGGCATTCTGAGTTATGATATGAACGAAATATAACGCTGTTAATTGAACCTAGCGCCAGAGTGTCACTATAGTAAACAAATATAGTGAATTTTAATGAGTGCATTTATTCTCTTGTGGTTTATGCGCTATCGGCGAAGTACATTTAATTCAGTCCAATATGTTTAAAGGAAATGAAAAAAAAAAAAAAAATGCGTATAATTTAATATTCCGTACAAGGAAGTCATGTGGTGCACACATAGGATTTTTTTATTGATATCATTTATAAAACTGATGGATTGTAATACTAATCATAAATTTAGATATATCGATAGAAGTTGCAATATACTGATTATCAACATACTGATATTGATTATAACATTCATTATAAAACACATTAATTATTGGGATCAGAAATATATACTTTATTATTAGGCTATTTATTTCCGATATCGGTATCCGAAAAAAATTAAGTATTTCTAATTTCGGCGTAATTTGATACTTTCCTGTTAATTGCCATTTTATGTTAAACGTAATTTCTTCCCATACACACAGAGATCAGTTAAAAACATCTCAGAATTCCACCGCGTACAGTTTTGTTTTGTTTTGGTTTGTTTGATTATGACAAAGCATTCAGGAGTTGTCTGCTAAAGAGAAGTGATGCCTTCGTGGAGGACTTTGTAAGGTAAATTAGATCGTATACACGTTATTCAAGGGAAAAGTCATGGAAGTGCCCATGCAGCCGAGCTGTACGCCTTGATTCGAGCCCCGGATAGGATTACCAGTGTTCAGTGACTTTACCGCTCGGCGGCTGATGGCTCAGCTTTGACAATGCTCACACTGAACATTATATACATATATTACATCATATGATACGTCAGTGTGATTTCAAGTTAATTTTTCTCCCCGTAAAGTTTATGTGATATTAGGATTGTCGCCATCTAGTTAAATTTCGCTAGTCACAATAGCTTTTACCACTCAGCCACTGGTGGGCTTCATTACACTATTAAACACCTGTAATGACGTCTATAAATAAACATTTTCTCAGTTTCTGTTGAAGGCTATGATTTCAGATCTGTTAATAATCTTAGAGAACGCATGTAAGGACATTTATAACTCAATATTTGCTCAAATTATCTTAAAAATATGAGATTTAAACCAATTTTTTATCTTACAGAACACTTGTAAGAACGTTTAAAAGAGCATATTTTTTCAGTTTTCTTCAAAATATGGATTTTAGACCATTTCATTATATAAGGGAACACCTGCAAGGACGTATATAACTCAATATTTTCTTAGTTTCGCTTCAAAATATGGTAATAGTCAAAATGGTATTTTGAAGTAGACCCTTTAATTACACAAGGGAATCATATGAGGCTAATATGTATGAACTAATTTTAAATATATCTTTTTCATAATAAAACATCTTTAGAAATGCAAGCGTTCTTTTAGAAGTTCCTTTATATCCAAATTAGGATAGCATTTAGTACACAGTCTTTCCTATAATTTCACATTATGCTCACTGCGAAAAAAAAAATGGGGGGGGGGCGGTTCTATATCTTCCGTTCTACTGGGCTGATAGACAAAATTGAAATTGCGCTCTCCATATGTCGAAAGCGCGACTTACGCTAAATATTAGATTTATATATAGCATTGTTCTAATATAGGTATTTTGACACAAAAACGGACTTTTTCTGAAATGACAGGCCAATATTTTTCCACATTTCGATTCTACTAAAATTATGCCTAAATATAAAATTTTGTAAAATTTGTGCCGAAATATAGAAATTTATTTTGGTGCAATTTTTTTAGTTTGGGCCGAAAGTAATTCATTTGACGAACTTCTTAATTTATAGCAACTTATTTTCCTTTCTTTTTTTCTCATTGTACACGAAGGGGAAAAAAGTCACCGTTCTTACTGTCAATTAATTTTAACAACGTGCGTAAACCACATTTGGCGTTATTATCGCTTGTAACAATTATGCCAAATTTCAAAACGCACAATATGTAAATTCCTGCGTATCTTATAAAATTTTGAATTAAAAACTGTAATTTTTTGCAAGTGTGCCTAGAAATACATCTACTTTAAGATGATGTTAAAAATTTTTTAGGTTATAATTCAACATTTTTTCGAAAAATTTATAAAAATTATTTAAAGATGCAAATTTTAAAAATAAATCATAAAAAAATGGGCGGATTTTCTTTGGAATGAACCTAAATTTCGAAGTGGGAATGGAAGAATCAAATAAGCTTAATAAAAAAGAGGTATTAAAAATATATACAAAATTCAATTAACATGGAGGAGCTAAAATTTTGAGAGCTAATTTTTTAAAAACTACTCCCGCGATTTTTACAAAACTTGGCACTTTGGCATGATTTGCGTTATAGAATCAAAATATGGAAAAAATTGGAATTTCAGAAAAAATCAGATTTTGTGTCAAAATACCTGTATTAGAACAATGTTATGTATAAATCTAACATATATCCGAATTCGCGCTTTCGAGACATGAAAAATGCAAGTTGAATTTCGTCAATCGGCTCAGTAAAATGGGAGATATAGAACTGTCATTTTTTTTTCGCAGTGTATATTTTCAGGCAAGCTCTAAATATTAAGGATAGGACGTTTCATTGTTCTAAAAATATTTCATAACCAACGTTCTAAGATGTCTTCCACATTTTACGACCCCTCACGACTTCTTTTCTAAAAATACAGTAGACATCACTTAATGTGACTATTAATATTATCATTCGGATATTATTAAACTGACGAAGCACCTTCAGTTTGCATACGGAAACATAGAAAATATATCCCTTATTGTAAACTGAAGCAAAGTCGTCAAATAAAGTCAAAATATTTTATAAAACTGCCGAGTGACAGAGAAATATCTTTAAATAATGATCTTGGATCTTCTAGCTGCGATTCTGTTTCATTCGAAGTTTTAACTTTTAACCAGTTTCTTTTAGTCTGGACGGAATTAGGCTCAAGGTATCTTGGTTCTCTAAATGTTCTCGAATAGAGTACTAGTTTTAAAAATTGATTGTTGAGTTAAATGATAATTAAATAGTAGAATTAATTAAATAAACCTTGTTTGTGCCTTATGAAACCTATAGTTCATTTTAAAATTGTACTCATTGTAAAATAATTCATTGTAAAATGTTCATTGTAAAATTGTTTGTGCCTTATGAAACCTAGAATTCATTGTAAAAAATTGTGCACTTTAACTTTCCTTCGTTTCATTCGGTTATTCATGTTTAGAAAGTGATGTTAACATGGATGGATGTGAAACTCTTTCTTAGTTTTGTTAATTTCAGTATCAGTTTACCAGTTTAAAACACTAATTTAAAAAAGAAATCGTCTAGAAATTCTTAATTACTGAATAGAATCCCTCATACACTTTTAAATCTCGAATTTTGATGGATAATATGTATTATTTTCAATTAATAATGACATTTCAAAAAATTATTTTTCTACTTCTCTATATCTGTAATAACATCTGTTTAAGTTCTCCTTTGAACAATTTTGAAAGAATTTTCTCAAATTAAAAATTAACCACATTAAAAAATTTAAATGCAATTTAATTAATTTAAATGCAAATTTTTTACTGTTCGACACTTCTGGTAAATTATGACTTTATAGTAACTCGATTAAAAAATGCAGCATTAAAAAAAGATTTAAATAAAGCAAACAATTGAACTACTGCTTGGTTATTTATCAAATATTTCGAGGAAAAATGTAAGTGTTTATTTGTATCGCTCTGTAATCGTTTCACAATGCTTTCAAACAGGTTCCAAAATGAATAATGTCTACTCTAGGAAATATGGAAACCATTAAATTCACATTTTCTGTCATTATATATATTGCCTTCCAAATGATACCTTTTATTTTATGTTCTGGACTCTTATTGTCGAAAGTCAGCATTGTGTGAAAGAACTATTTCCATTCTTTTTTTTAGATAAGCCAAGTTCACATCAAGTATATTTAGCTACAAAAAATATACACATTCCTATTAATCACGCACTTCAGTTTAAATTTTCTGGTAAAACGAAGCCTAAGGTACAGGATGGTTAGCCATTCTAATACATTAGTATATGATTACCTAATTTTATAAATGGACGATTCTCGAAACGAATTTGTTGTTATTTATAATCATGTCCAGATACATGACGCATGAATACATGGACATGAATGCGCATTTCGTTGCTGTATGGTGACTTGCAGCGAAAAGAATGGCTTCTAGTCTCTCATTCCTTCGATTGACAGCGCTTCAAGAAATGGCATCAGAAGTGCACTATTCCTCTCCTCTGCTAACAACAATTCAAGAATTCAACTACCAATAATTAATTAATTTCGGCTGTGCAGCTTTTCAATAAATCCATGCTGCAAAGATACATTCTAAGACACTATGAAGTTATAACACTGAACTCTAGGATCTGAAGTTATAACTCTAGGATCTGAAACAGGTTTGGTATATTTGATTATGGCAAAGCACTGAAGGGCTATCTGCCGAAAGGGAGGGATGCCCTCGTGGATGACTTTCTAAGTGAAAATGGCTCGTATACATGTTATACGTGGGGAAAATCACGAAAACGCCCATGTAGCCAGCCCGTTCGCGGGATCTGAACCTCGGACCGAATTACCAGTGGTCAGCGACTTTACCGCTGGTGGGTCGGATCTGAAATAGAACTTAAGAAAATAGTAAACCCCTATTGCTAACTTTATTGTCCGATTTAGTCTCGAAAAAAAAATTTTTACTAGTATTTTTGCTTAAATAAATTTATAAATTTGTTTTAAAATTTTGCTAGCCTGGATAGTTTTTGAAACATTAAGTTTCATAGATTTTTTAATATTCTCAGTTTCTGATTTTTTCAACAATATTAAGTTTATATTCAAAGGGTCTTTTTTTAATGTTTCGTGTGTGACCTTTATTTATTTAATATCATATTCTTCGCACTTAAGCCATTAAATTCAGTTCAAAAGCAATATCACAAGCTATTTAAAAAGAGAATATCTTTAGAATTTCCGATACACTGATTTGCGCACTGGAGATAAATTTTATTTCTTCTGTACAGTGTTGCCATTGCTCGTTTTGAAATCGTTGAGTTTGTTAATCAAAAATGTATTATTTTAACAAAATATAAAATAGATAATAAAACAAATTCATAATTCCAAATCTGGGCTTCCATATGCCCATATTCGAGTGGAGGACTATGTTATTCAAAATTTGATGTCTCTAGGTACCGTTGTTTTTTCACAAGAGAAACATACATATAAATTCATGCAGATTCTTCATGTTTTAATTTCTTTAAATATAATGCAGGGCTCTAATATTTGGTGGCAACAATTTGAAGAGTGAAATGACGTTTTATAGTGGACAATGCAAAACTCCAAAACACAATTAATAGCTCTTCTGGGCAAATTGCCCCTTTTAGCTTAAAAAAAAAACTTTTATTTACTTATTATTACGTGCGTAAGGATTCATAATGGATTGATTACACACAAAGCCAATGATAGCTTAATATTCCCCCCTCCCCGAAAAAAAAAGAAACACTTTACAGTTCGAGAACTTTTCCCAAAAGTACACGCAAGCCCTTCTCAGTAGGAAAGACTAATCAGTAGTTACCTCAAATTGAAAAAAACTTGCTTTGTTCTGATACTATCATCATTTATGTTAACTTGCCCAGAATTATGATGGCTTCTTAACGAAAATCCATTTCTCTATCAGAAAAATCACCCTTTTTTTAATAGGAGGAAGCTTTTGTTATCACATAATTGAACTTGATTGATTATTCACTTTTTTTAACTTGATGAACACTGGAGGTATCAGTTCGTTTAACTAGGGATTGTTTGTGATTAAACATCATTTTTTAAAGGATCAGCAGATGAAAAGAAGTGTTTGGGATATTTTCATTTCCTATTATGATGTAAAGAAAGTGTTGTAATTGCAAAAAATATCGGGCATCATATTTCAACGAAAATATCTATTTTGACCGTCTGGAATACATTTGTTTTGCGTGACATCTGTAGGTGCGGACAGAATAAAGGACTTGTTTTCAAAATGGATTGTGAAGCGGATATAAAATGGATTCAAAAGATATTTTCCCGTGACGTCTGTACGTACTTACGTACGTATGTATGTATCTTGCCTAACTAAAAAACGAGTAGCCGAAGAACGTTGAAATTTTATATGGACTGCTATAACATGTACCTCAGGGGTCTTGCATGAGTGCAGATCTCTGGAATATCAGCTTCAACAACATCATTGCCTATCCATGGCCAGATCACCCAAAAATTGTAGTTTTTGCAGATGATGTAGCTTTTATTACAAGTGGCCGTACCAGAGACATTTTACAGAATAATTGCAACGAAACACTCCAGTTATTTAACCAACTTTGCAAAATTCAGAAACTACAAATTTCACATAGTGAGTCCCAAGTCTTAGTGATCCATAAACCAGGACAAAATATAACTAAAGCTTTAGCTCTAAAAATTGACAATCAAAAGATCAAATCTGTGAACACAATCAAGTACCTCGGTTTAACAATCGACAAGAAATCCTCCTAGATTCCTCATCTACAAAATATTAAACTTCGTATAACATCAATAGCTAACTGCCTACGACGTATGCATGGATATAACTGGGGCTTAAATCCCCATATAACACGTATTCTTCTAAAAACAGTCATCTCAAAAATGGTAAATTACGGAGCTGGAATTTGGGCACAACCAATGACAGTAAGAAAGATGAAATGTTTAAATTCAATTCAAAGGCCTTTTACTCTTTGCATTACTCGGGCGTATCGCACAACTTCAAATATAGCTCTTGATACTCTAGCTGGTACTCTTCCGTTATCAATCAGAAATGGAATGCACCTATATGAAAGTTCTTCAACTTAACCAAGCCGCAGAATTCAACAACCAAACCTTTTGGCCATCCAACTATGAAAAGAAAATTAACCTCAATCTTATCCATCCAGCGCTTCGCTTCAGCAAAATAATATTCCCCACGTCTGAAGAAAATTCAAGTTCATCTCCAATTGCTTATACTGATGGATCAAAAATTGAAGGAAAAGTTGGTTCCGCAGTCTTTTTTCAAATTATCCCCTCAAATATCATCAAATGGAAAGGCCACCTCCATAATAATAATAGTGTTTTTCAAGCGGAATTGTCAGCTATAAAAGCAGCGATTGAAATAGCCATTCTCAAAAATCTCAACGAATTTAGCATAAAATCTGACTCCCAAGCAGCTATTCTAGCTATTAAAAATCCCTTACCTTCCTCTCCATTGATATCCGACATAAATTCTCTTCTTGGAAAAATCCCAAACTACAAAATTCAAATTTCAGGGATCAAAGGACATAGTGGCCATTTTGGTAATGATCAGGCAGATGAACTAGCGAAAGAAGCAGCTATTAATCAAGATGGTACTGAAATCATCATTCCGTGGCCTCGCTCAAATTTCAAGTACCAACTAAAACAACTTGCTTCAAATCTTGGCAAGATTTGTGGAACAATGCTTCACAGGGAAGACGCACATATAACTTGATGCCCAATGTAAGCTTAGCATCTCTGAACTCGAATCCTTCCCTAAATTACTTTATAACAGGACATGGACCCTTCCCCACATATTTCTACGCAAGAAATTTGGCAAATTCTGATATCTTCATATGTGGGGAACAGGGAACTCCTGATCACTACGTTTTCTCATGCCCCTTAACTGAGGATATTAACATAAAATCCCCAAGAACTGACCTCCTGGCATTCCAAAGATTTTTAATTAAAGATAAACATCAATATCCAAAGTTTCAGAAAATTATGCAACGACTCTCTTCCTACGGCCTAGATCTCTGTCAAGTGTAAGTCCACATACAGTTTAAACTTAGTGAACTTTTACATGCTGTGATTATGGACAAAATGGATCCACTCGTGAACTTTATAAACTGCAATAAACCAATATATCTGAAATAACCCATGGACACCTACCTCTTTAGCATTATTATAACAATTCATTTAACATTGTGTTGCCAGCACTAATTATAATTATCTCATTATGTTTATTTGTTTATTAATTATGTTTATCTCATATTTTTGTTGCACCAAATCAGTTGTTCAATTTATCTTGTGAATCTCAAATTGTATTCCTACTATTTTGTAATCTACTTATGCCCTACACCATTATTTTTAATAAATACTGGATGCGGGGCGTACTGTGGAATTTCACTATGTACCATAAAAGGCAAACTTTAGACCTTTTGAAAAGCTTCAGTCTATGCAAATTCTTCTAAAACTTGCAATTACCCCCCCTTTTTTTTTCTCTCAAAGAGTTAGTATGGGAAGGCATTACCAGTTGACCTATGGCACATCGCTGGTGTCCCCCATACTTTTACCTTTACCTTTACCTATAACATGTAGTTGTGTACCTCTCTTTTTCGTAGCAATTGGCTCCATCAAACGTTTATATATATATTCTCACTCTGTTACTCGGATCGGTGAGCTCATTTTTTATTCTTCTATGTTGGTAACCTGTGCATTTTTTGCTTTAAAAGTGATTGAATTATGTTGTTCTTATGTTCCAGATAATTATGCCTTTAGTTAATCTGTATGCAATAGTTCTAGAATTATCAACAATTTAAAAGTCGTTTAATTGGTACTAAGCCTAATGAAACTCCCATTTGTTTACATTTGAAACTTTTAGGAGAATTCACAATTAAGTCAGTTGGTGCACAACATCAGTGTCTTTTTGCTTAGTGGAACAAAACGCTAACTTCCAATTTTTTGCACCGAGAATTTTGCTTTCCTACAAGGTAGTCGAATTACTCGTGTTTTCCTAGAAACTCTAATTTTAATTGTACATTTTTTTAACTGCTTTTAACTGTATTTGGTGTTTTAGGTGTTTCTGTATTTTACAGTTTTTAATGAAGATGTTTTGAGATTTTATGTATTTTTGTCTTTCCCATAGTGAGAAATAAATTGATTGAATGAAAAATATAGCTCTAATGAAATTCGAGGAAATAATTTTAAATGAGGTGCAGCAAAAAATGTATATAATTTAATAGGTCGTACAAGGAAGTCATCTGGTGTCCACATCAGATATTTTCTCTTGGTGACATGAAATTTTTCATTGTAAAGTTTTCTTCAATTCCAAAAGGCTTGTTCACTGATTGAACTAAAGCTTGTTTTTTTATTGCCCTATATCAGAGCCGTGCCAAGATATTTTTTCACCTGACAAAAAGGTAAATGCGCGCCCCTATATATATGTATATACACAAATAGGTATTTTGATATATATATATATATATATATATATATCAATACATATCAAAACAGCTATATTTGTGACACAATAACACGCCGAATAAATACTAATTCAGAAGTCAAACAACAAAAATCAGCGTTAATTTACAAAATTTTCACAGGACTAGTTTCGATGGTTTTACCGAACCATCATCTTCAGCTGCAAAACCGCAAATGAACAAGATAGGAAATAATGATTAGATAAGATAAGAAAGCCTGGACAAGAATAAGCAAGTGGCGCCATCTGTTGGAGAAACCAGAACTAAAACATAATTTCTCTAAAAGCCGAAGGCAAATTTGGATTGGAATTAGGATCGTTAACTAGAACAGAAAGATTTTTATGAATGTGAAATGCCTCTAGAAAATCTAGTTCTCCAATGGAAGATGTTTTTTGAATAATTTTGGCAGCAGAAAAATTGAAAGTGTGATTTTCGGACCAACAATGTTGAGCGACAGAAGACTTCTGTGTTTCCTTTTTTCTAACATATGCCTCATGTTCTTTGACGCGAAATTTTAAGGCTCTCTTAGTTTGGCCAATGTAAATTAAACCACACTGGCAAGGAATCCTATAAATACCCCAGGAATTCATATCCGGAATGGGGTCCTTGAGTATAGAAGTTGGCATTTTATTGATGGGAGAATAAACAACCCGAAAGTTAAATTTCTGCAAAATATGTGCAACTTTATAGCTAATTGATGGAAAGAAGGGAATGACAACAGAATTTTTATAATCTCCTAAAATAAGAGTGTGGCTTTTTGTGTGTTGAGATGAAAATTTTTTAACTGCTTGATTAATAATGTTGGGTGAAAAGCCCCTGTCAATAGCTATTGCTTTTAAATAATTTAGTTCTTCATCAAGGGCTAGTTTGGAGGAGCAAACTTGAAGAGCACGGAAAACATAGGAATAAAATGAAGCTAACTTTTGTTTAGTTGGATGACATGATTTAAAGTGTGGTGGAAGGCAAACCGATGAAGGTTTACGGTAAACTGTAGTACTGAAGTTGGATGTGTTACGTGTGACCAGAATGTCGAGAAACGGAAGAGAATTGGAAGTCTCAAGTTCAAAAGTGAACTGAATAGCAGGATCAATAGAATTCATTGTTGAAAGAACTTTATTTAAATCATCTTTATTGCTCAACATTGTTGGTCCGAAAATCACACTTTCAATTTTTCTGCTGCCAAAATTATTCAAAAAACATCTTCCATTGGAGAACTAGATTTTCTAGAGGCATTTCACATTCATAAAAATCTTTCTGTTCTAGTTAACGATCCTAATTCCAATCCAAATTTGCCTTCGGCTTTTAGAGAAATTATGTTTTAGTTCTGGTTTCTCCAACAGATGGCGCCACTTGCTTATTCTTGTCCAGGCTTTCTTATCTTATCTAATCATTATTTCCTATCTTGTTCATTTGCGGTTTTGCAGCTGAAGATGATGGTTCGGTAAAACCATCGAAACTAGTCCTGTGAAAATTTTGTAAATTAACGCTGATTTTTGTTGTTTGACTTCTGAATTAGCACCTATATTTGTATTAAACAAAAGTAACTGTATTAAATCAAAATATCGTATTTCTTATACCATAATTCATAAAGTATTTTTATAGTTGCTTTATAAATTCAGAAAAATAATATACCCAATTATTTATAACTTTCAAATGAAAATGTTAAAAAATTCTTTTTTGATAAATAAGAAATAACATCGAAATGCACATTGCATTAATTTCGAGCATTTCCTGCTATTGTTTTATTAATTTAAGTTTGCCGAAGCTTATATCGCCTAATAATAACTGTCAAATTTAACAACACAATTCAAGTAATTTTCGAATTTCATATTGCGAATTTGGCGCCCCTTCTAGTGATTCACCTGAGGCAAGTGCCTCACTTGTCTCACCCTTGTCCCGGCTCTGCCCTATATATAACTTTTGGAGGTATAACGCGGTATTTACCATATACTACATTAATTTTAGAGCAGTCAGCCAAGGGTATTTAAATAATAATGGCTATCTAAAATTTCTTTTTACAGTTTTATTATTAAATGAAGAACCTGGAAATCCGTACTTCGATGTTGTTAGGGATAACAATCAGCTGCAAAAGATAGCAGAACATAAAGCTTTAGAAATTGCTATGATTAGAACCACAATTAAATAATGAAGCTTTCAAAAACCTGTTGTATATTTACCATTTCCCTATCAGACTACTATGTTACAGGGTGTTCATTAGTCCTGAAAACTTAATATGAAACCTATAGGATTTTAGAAAATGCTATGCTACTGCCTAACTACATTTTTATCTGTTGCTTAGAGAATAATACTCATTCAGGTGAAGCTGGATATTCAAAGCTAGAGTTATTTTCGGTTTTAAAAAATTACAAATTTAGAAAGTTTTATTCTTTTGTGACAGATATGAGCAATTTCACTAAAACAGATGCACGCTTTTATCCAAAGCAAGCTACAACATCATTTGTAAATCCCATAACTCAAAATGTACTTAATCGTTTCTTCGAAAAGTAGTGTGGTAGTCTCATTTAGAATTCTTTTTGAAGTCAGTAAACTGAAGAAATCCGCAATGCCGTTACAGGGATTCGAACTCCAGAACGCTAGATTACGTGCCGGACGTCCTATACAGTTACATCGCAAATGCACTCGGAGGGGAAGAAGAAAATACCTTATAAACTCATTGGTTCAGTGGTATAGTTGCTCTCGGACCTTAGGCAACTCCCGAAGGAATTTGATGCGGACTGCAAAGAAATTTCAATTGTGGTGTTATAAAGATTTAAGTTTAGTTATCTGAAATCCATCGGGATAGATAATAGGTGACTCCTGCATTTACAGCTACCCTAACCTATCTGAAGTGCGAGTTTACATTATTTCCATTTCAATTAAAAACAAATACGAATAACTCACCAAAAAATCTACAAACGGAGAAATTTAGTTTACAGTATGTGATATAAATCTTATTCAAATATTTGAAGACGCAGATTTTATTAACTTTCATTCGTACTTAGAAAAAAATAAATGAGCTCAGTTACGAATTTTTGCGCTAAGAATAATCGCTTTGTTTAGGAATGCGTTTATATGTGAACAGACGTTTTCACAGTTGAAAATTAGTAAGAAAAGAACCCTATCGACTGATGAGAATCTACAATCCATCATGAATATAATTTCTAATCATTTTTCTTCAAGTCTAAAAACTTTATCAGAATCGAAAAGCCATCAAGTATCATGCTACAATAAGAAATACAGAAGTTCATAATTATTTACATTCAAACATATGTATTTTTATTTATGCGTCGACGAAATATTTAATAATAAAAAAAGAAGCTAGGATTTAACTATTTATTCTTGTTTTGTCCCGCTTGATAAACTTTCTTTGAAAGCTTAGAATTATTTCTTAATTTTTTAATTTTTATTTTAATTTAAAGTTAGTTAAATTATTTGTTAATTGAAGATGTTAGAATTATTTGAAAAAACAAATTATATTTAGCTCTCAGAGTATCAGCACTGTATATCATAAACTGCAAAGTGTAACCAAGAAAAATATCTTACGGATACTAGACTTAAGATTTCAGATAGAAAATAAATATAAAGTTGAATTTTTTTTTTTAGTTTGCGATATTACTACTATTCTTTATGTACATTTTGAGAAATATTTAGTAAGCGAAATTCTAAATTTAGGTAAAATAATTAATTTTTATTTCGGTAATAAAATTTTTCATTTAGGGGGAACAAAAAGGGGCCAAATGTGTGCATTTGGTGCACGCGGAGCAGTTTGAGCTTGATACCATTGCTCTGGTTAATGTCTGCTGTGACTGCCTTCAATGATTTATCTGCGTGAAGTTCAATTATATACTGTATCAATGAAGAATGAAAACTGTCGTGTTGAAACTACGTATTTGTGTTTAGTCAAGCGAATCTGCAGAAATTACATCAGTAGTTAGTTCTATTGGCTTGTATGGTTTCGTTACAATTACAGTATCCCGAGAAGCTAGACACAATGAAAGTGCGGTTACGGTGATGAAGGGAAAATGCCTTACCACTGATGACCCCGAAGTATTCGTCTAACAGTGGCAGGGAGATGGAGACCCTTGACCTTTTGGTTTCGTTATTACCGCACCCGAACTGAGAGCCTATAACCATTCTCACGCTATTCTTCCTCGTTTAAGATCACGAGAGTTACTTTAACAGACGACAGCTTTATTCTATGTCAGTCGAAAATTAAAACAAAAATTGGAAATAATTATATAGTGGTTCTACTTTCAGCGAAAACGAATTCGAAAGAGCATTTAAACCGAGTACTTTTGAAGCATCAATGAAAATAATTTCGTTGTAATCTAAAGATGATGACACAGATAAAAAAAAATCTTCTTAGTTCTCTTTATTACCTTTTTTTTGAGGGACGAAGAACTATATTTTATATTTTGGCAAGATAGTTTGACGAAGGGATTAGTTGAATATATATATTTTTTTTCAGAAACTGTAAACTATTCAAGCATTTAAGTAGAAGGGTTGACTGTCAAGCAAGACAAGAGTAAAAGAAGAGTTTGGAGAGAGATCAGATTTAAGAAATTGCACTAAATCGAGCTCGCATTATTTTAGTACACTATATTAAATATGATGAATATCTAGTGGGTTTTGAGTGAGGTATAATAGAAACAGTTTCATCATTTTTGGTAAGTCAAACTAAAGAATTATTTGTTAGAAGATTTTGCTTTAAGAAAGAGTGTACGACGGCATTAGAATTATTGATTGACTTGAACATCTAGCATTGATCTTAACATTTGTCCTATCTAAATGAAATATATCGTAAATTATCTCAATTTATTTTTGGGAATCGCAATATCATTGTGACGTAATTTTTCTTGGTATATATCAGTTGTAAAAACAAATAAAAATATTTTGATCTGACTTTTACTTTTGAATGGTGTGTGTAACCGAACACTCTTCAGTATAACTACAATATATATAAAAGGAAAAATTAACTAAAATTCTATAAAATATCTGTAATAGAAACCATACTGAGGCATTTTCGGCATAAGCACTGCGGGAATGCCAATTTATCAATTAAGGCACTCAAATATTTGCAAGCAGGGCCGGATCAACAATTCACAAAAATTCTCGAGGCCGTTGTCTATGACGCTGCTTAGTTCCCTGATATCTATGGTTTAAAAACAAGAAGCATTAATCACAATATGTACAACTTATCCAGCGAAACGATAAACTTGTAGATAGAGAAAGATTTAAAGACAATGATAAAAAGTCGAAAGATAAATTAATGATGAAATTAACTAAAAGCAGCATTTTACCCCCATCGCCGTTAGCTCGTTTCGTATTTGGTAATTGTTGGATCCACTTCTTCAATCCATCGTATAAAAAAAAAAGGAAGAATTTTGATTTCCGACCACCCGGACGATTTCATAGAATGTTATAAAAATGGGGGCACATTTATACAAGTAGGCAACTGTTCGTCACAATTAAGAACTTCGCAGGGGTTTTAGCACCCTTGACGAGGGTCTCTTCCTCCATGATATCGAACTTTATAAGGATGCCGTCACATTTGTTGCCTTTATGTCAGGACACCTTTATGTCTTCGCGAGTGTCAGGGAACTTGAAAAATGTACTACTACCTTTGTGCCACAGAAACCTTTGCGCTTTGCCGAATGACAGGTGACATAGTAAAAGGGTGCCGGCACATTTTACAAGGTGTTCGCGCCTGTTACATCAATCCCATCCACATCTGCTTGCAGGCCATGTATAATACTAATCTCTCGGTTTGCTTCTGTATTTGTCTTTTTCAATTCTGTACGAAATGTAAATGTATCATAAGGTAAATGCAGTATAAATATAAATAACACCATTTAATGAACCTAATAAGTAAATGCATACGAAAGCAGTGTATATGATATAAATATCTTAAATTTGTATATAATGTACGTAAAATGTAACCAAATGTACTTAAATTTTCAATGTAATCTGCGTTCACAAACTCTGTAAAATGTATAATTATAATTATGCCCTTGTTTGGCCCTGTATTGCAACTAATTATTCTGCCTAAACTCTAGATAAAGGTGGACGTGGCGCTATACCAATTAACCAATTGGCAGAAGGATGGTGCCCACGTCCTCCGTCGCATGTCGCATGGTTCCAAGTGAGCCATTTAGAGAACATTATCGATTAGGTTCATTATTTTTATTTAATTATGTTCTTAACCGACTTTATCCAGTCATCAGAAGTTTTGCTACTTGGCATATATTAGCTTATAATTTGAGATATTTTTCTTTCTTACTTTCTTTAATAATGTATATATCATCTTCATGAATGTACATTTATGAAAATACAGACTAAAATAAGTAATTTACAAACTCAATTAATAAATGCTGTTTAAATACCGGTCTTCATGACAGATCTAAAATCCTGCACCTCTCAGAGGGTAATTCTTGCCAAATTCAGAATTTGTCATTTCAAGGAAGCTATACCCATGTTTATCGTAATAGCTGTATTTTGGGTAATTGAGTGAAAAGATAAATATTAATGATCATGACTCTGGTAAGAAAAAAAATAGTGTGGCTTAGCAATGGAAAATGAAGACAGCTTGAAGAGTAATGTAAAGAAATGTAATAATATAAGTTGTGCCAAATGTGATGATAGAAGTGTGTGGTCTAAAAGGAATATAAAATTTAAGTAACTTATCCCCAAAGGATGACACTTCAAATAATGTGAACTAAGTAATATTTATTATATCTTGACATCATAAAATTTTGAATTAATAATAGCATAAATTAAGTAAATATCGCCAGACAGAAGCTTATTAACCGTGATCGAATAGCGGCTGAAAGAAACAGTCCTACCATTTTGAAATCTAACTTTTCGTACAAGAAATGTGTAATATTCCAATCAAAGCAAATCTCAGTGCATCGTCTTTAAACAAAGTTTCATGATAAAAAAGTCAAATTTTATAACGGAGGAAATTGAGTTGACTGATTATTCCAATATATTTTTGAAGAAACACAATGCGAATATTCGTATCATCAGGTAAGTGGAACACGTGCACATGAAGTCCTTTCGAGGATAATTCAATTCCAATATATTTTTGAAGAGTCGTAGAACCTCGTTAATTTACTGCAGGAATCAGCATCTAGATAATTTTTAGTTGAATTTTCAGCACCAATTTCTTTACTCGGCGAAATACATTACTCTACACACAATATGGAGATGGCAGTCAAAAAGAAACGAAAAAAAAAAAAAAAAAAAAACATGGCGCACACGTTAGCCGGGGTCAAGACAGCCAGAAGAACGACCCACAACTTCGGAGCCCAACAGCAGAAAAGGAGAAACCGGTTGTAGTCGTCAATTTCGCTCTGTCATTGAGCGGTCGCAGTGAACAGACTTGATGTTGAATAAATGTGGAGGCTTGCCTGCACAAGAACAAGATTGTTAATTTGTAAAATGATATTATCTATGAACCAATAAATAATTGCAAGAGTTTTTAGAAAAGATATTATGAAGAATTCATGTCTATACAGTCAGTGGTTATAAATAGGGCTGCCCTAATAATGCAATACGATACCACTAGTAAGCATTGATATAAAGAAAATTAAATCATTAAAATTTTAAAAAACTTATTTCGAACTGATTCTGAAAGTGAAACGGGCTACTGCATTGAGTTTTCACAATTCATATCAATTGTAATAAACTCTTCTACAAGATCTCAGCCAAAATATGGCCTTTGGGTTCTTAATATTTAGTTTTCGAAAGCCAAAAAAAAAAAAAAAAAAAAAAATGTAAATTCATGGATGTTTCTTCTAAATTTGAAAAGTTCATCATTAAATGTCAATAATGATCAGACCACGGCTATCACTGTAATAAGAAGATCACAAGGTCAGCTTCCATATATGACATTGAGGGATGAACTTGACATGGCTTATAGAAATATCATCTTTAGATATACACTTAAAAGCTTTCGTTAAGTGAAAATTTTTTTTTTTAAAATGACTTCTTGCAACTAGTTTTAAAAATTTTGACATCACATATTGTCACATATATTTAAATTCAATTTTTAAATCAATGAAACGGATGAGGATATTTTCCAGTTAGGAATGTTCTCTTTACGTAGCTTCAGTTTTAAGAAAATCCTACATTAACATTTCTCCGGTAACCGAATGAAATTTGCACAAGATTTTCATTTTGTAAAAGAGAGTGAAAAGAGAAAAAATAATTTAGCTTCTATTTTATACAATAAAGGAAGAAAAGCTATGGTGCCATAATGAAAAAAACATGTCGACTTAAGGAAATTTTACAGGATATTTAGATTGTCTCCGAAGACCTTATATGATTCTAACAAAACTAAAGTCATTTGAAGGCCAGATCTTAACTTGAACTGTGATGCGACTATTCGCTGAGTTGATATTCTATCAGTAACAAGCACAAGAAGGGTGAAAAGACCCTTTTATTTCAACTCGAGAATAATATGAACAGATGGCACTCCTAGTGCGGACAAGGACATAGAATATGGGCATGTGAAAGCCTTAATTTGAATTTGAAATTTGTTTTATTATCGATTTCAGATTTTGTAACACTTCAACGAATTTTTGATTAAAAAAATAAACGATTCAAAAGTTAAAACGTTAAAAAAACTAAAGGAGTTTTTAAACGAAAACGAGCAATGGTAACACTGTACAAAAAGAAAAAAAAAAAAAAAAATCTCCAACGCGCGAGACTCTGTATCGGAAATTCTAAAGGTATGCTCATTTTAAAATTAATTTGCGATATTGCTGTTGAAATGAATGTTACAGTTTGAGTACTTAGAATATGATATTTAATAAATAAAGGTAACACACAAAACGTTAATAAAACGCCCCTTTGGACGTAAATTAAAATCTGAGACCTTTCAGATATATTTTCATATTTAATTTTTTTTTAAATTTTAATCTCTTTGATTACTAATTCAGAAGTCAAACAACAAAAATCAGCGTTATACCTACAAAATTTTCACAGGACTAATTTCGATGGTTTTACCGAACCATCATCTTCAGCTGCAAAACCGCAAATGAACAAGATAGGAAATAATGATTAGATAAGATAAGAAAGCCTGGACAAGAATAAGCAAGTGGCGCCATCTGTTGGCGAAACCAGAACTAAAACATAATTTCTCTAAAAGCCGAAGGCAAATTTGGATTGGAATTAGGATCGTTAACTAGAACAGAAAGATTTTTATGAATGTGAAATGCCTCTAGAAAATCCAGTTCTCCAATGGAAGATGTTTTTTGAATAATTTTGGCAGCAGAAAAATTGAAAGTGTGATTTTCGGACCAACAATGTTGAGCAACAGAAGACCTCTGTGTTTCCTTTTTTCTAACATATGCCTCATGTTCCTTGACGCGAAATTTTAAGGCTCTCTTAGTTTGGCCAATGGAAATTAAACCACACTGGCAAGGAATCCTATAAATACCCCAGGAATTCATATCCGGAATGGGGTCCTTGAGTATAAAAGTTGGAATTTTATTGATGGGAGAATAAACAACCCGAAAGTTAAATTTCTGCAAAATATGTGCAACTTTATAGCTAATTGATGGAAAGAAGGGAATGACAACAGAATTTTTATAATCTCCTAAAATAAGAGTGTGGCTTTTAGTGTGTTGAGATGAGAATTTTTTAACTGCTTGATTAATAATGTTGGATGAAAAGCCCCTGTCAATAGCTATTGCTTTTAAATAATTTAGTTCTTCATCAAGGGCTAGTTTGGAGGAGCAAACTTGAAGAGCACGGAAAACATAGGAATAAAATGAAGCTAGCTTTTGTTTAGTCGGATGACATGATTTAAAGTGTGGTGGAAGGCAAACCGATGAAGGTTTACGGTAAACTGTAGTACTGAAGTTGGATGTGTTACGTGTAACCAGAATGTCGAGAAACGGAAGAGAATTGCAAGTCTCAAGTTCAAAAGTGAACTGAATAGCAGGATCAATAGAATTCATTGTTGAAAGAACTTTATTTAAATCATCTTTATTACCTTCAAACAGGGTAAAAGTATCGTCTACGTAGCGGAACCATGCCGGGAAGTTTAAAGTTTCAAACAATTTTGATTCATAATAATGCATGTAGATATCAGCCAGGATGGGACTGAGGGGGCTTCCCATGACTAATCCCTCAGTTTGCTTGTAATATTTATTTTGGAAAACAAAATGTGTTTGTTTCAAACAGAGTTGAGTGAGAGAAATTAGCTCATCAATTTCGATGCAAGAGAAATGAAATTCGCGAAGTCTGGTTTCTAGACATCTTAATGCACCCTCTGGGACATTGGTGAATAATGATTTTACATCAAAAGAAACCATGAGTAAATTACTAGGAGAAATGTTTTTAACCTTTTTTACAAACTCTATTGAATTTTTTATGGTGTAAATGTTATTGTCTAATAGAGTGGAAAATCTAGAAACTAAATATTTAGCTAAAGGATACGAGGCAGTACCTAAATTTGATACAATAGGGCGGAAAGGAATACCACTTTTATGAATTTTGGGAAGAGCATATAATCTGGCACAATTCGCAACAGATGGGATAAGCGAATGTTTTAAGTTGCTTGAAATGATTTGCGAAGATTTGATCGCAGTTTTTATTTTGGATAAGTCCGAAGGTGAAGGATCTTTAGGGATCGGATTATATGGTTCTTCGTTTAAGAGTTTAGTGACACCATTGATGTAAGTGTTCTTATCCATGACGACTATCTGGCCACCTTTGTCGGCCTTTGAAATGATAATATCCGGGTTAGAATGAATTTCGCGCATTGTAGCTCTTTCTCTCACAGTTAGATTTGGTTTCAAAGGTTTATTATTGAATTTCACATTATGAGCGATAAGATGCCTAATCATTTCTTTCTGTGAATCTGAAACTTTACTGAACTTGAAAGCTTTTTCGATAGGAGCCATCTTATCGCTCATAATGTGAAATTCAATAATAAACCTTTGAAACCAAATCTAACTGTGAGAGAAAGAGCTACAATGAAATTCATTCTAACCCGGATATTATCATTTCAAAGGCCGACAAAGGTGGGCAGATAGTCGTCATGGATAAGAACACTTACATCGATGGTGTCACTAAACTCTCAAACGAAGGACCATATAATCCGATCCCTAAAGATCCTTCACCTTCGGACTTATCCAAAATAAAAACTGCGATCAAATCTTCGCAAATCATTTCAAGCAACTTAAAACATTCGCTTATCCCATCTGTTGCGAATTGTGCCAGATTATATGCTCTTCCCAAAATTCATAAAAGTGGTATTCCTTTCCGCCCTATTGTATCAAATTTAGGTACTGCCTCGTATCCTTTAGCTAAATATTTAGTTTCTAGATTTTCCACTCTATTAGACAATAACATTTACACCATAAAAAATTCAATAGAGTTTGTAAAAAAGGTTAAAAACATTTCTCCTAGTAATTTACTCATGGTTTCTTTTGATGTAAAATCATTATTCACCAATGTCCCAGCGGAGGGTGCATTAAGATGTCTAGAAATCAGACTTCGCGAATTTCATTTCCCTTGCATCGAAATTGATGAGCTAATTTCTCTCACTCAACTCTGAAACAAACACATTTTGTTTTCCAAAATAAATATTACAAGCAAACTGAGGGATTAGCCATGGGAAGCCCCCTCAGTCCCATCCTGGCTGATATCTACATGCATTATTATGAATCAAAATTGTTTGAAACTTTAAACTTCCCGGCATGGTTCCGCTACGTAGACGATACTTTTACCCTGTTTGAAGGTAATAAAGATGATTTAAATAAAGTTCTTTCAACAATGAATTCTATTGATCCTGCTATTCAGTTCACTTTTGAACTTGAGACTTGCAATTCTCTTCCGTTTCTCGACATTCTGGTCACACGTAACACATCCAACTTCAGTACTACAGTTTACCGTAAACCTTCATCGGTTTGCCTTCCACCACACTTTAAATCATGTCATCCGACTAAACAAAAGTTAGCTTCATTTTATTCCTATGTTTTCCGTGCTCTTTAAGTTTGCTTTTCCAAACTAGCCCTTGATGAAGAACTAAATTATTTAAAAGCAATAGCTATTGACAGGGGCTTTTCACCCAACATTATTAATCAAGCAGTTAAAAAATTCTCATCTCAACACACTAAAAGCCACACTCTTATTTTAGGAGATTATAAAAATTCTGTTGTCATTCCCTTCTTTCCATCAATTAGCTATAAAGTTGCACATATTTTGCAGAAATTTAACTTTCGGGTTGTTTATTCTCCCATCAATAAAATGCCAACTTCTATACTCAAGGACCCCATTCCGGATATGAATTCCTGGGGTATTTATAGGATTCCTTGCCAGTGTGGTTTAATTTACATTGGCCAAACTAAGAGAGCCTTAAAATTTCGCGTCAAGGAACATGAGGCATATGTTAGAAAAAAGGAAACACAGAAGTCTTCTGTTGCTCAACATTGTTGGTCCGAAAATCACACTTTCAATTTTTCTGCTGCCAAAATTATTCAAAAAACATCTTCCATTGGAGAATTGGATTTTCTAGAGGCATTTCACATTCATAAAAATCTTTCTGTTCTAGTTAACGATCCTAATTCCAATCCAAATTTGCCTTCGGCTTTTAGAGAAATTATGTTTTAGTTCTGGTTTCGCCAACAGATGGCGCCACTTGCTTATTCTTGTCCAGGCTTTCTTATCTTATCTAATCATTATTTCCTATCTTGTTCATTTGCGGTTTTGCAGCTGAAGATGATGGTTCGGTAAAACCATCGAAACTAGTCCTGTGAAAATTTTGTAGGTATAACGCTGATTTTTGTTGTTTGACTTCTGAATTAGTATTTATTCGGCGTGTTACTGTGTCTCTTTTGATTATTTTGTTTACATTGTGTATTGTGAACTAATCTGAAAGTTCCGTTTCATCGTTTTATTTTTGTCTTAAATTTTTAGTGTTAAGGACTGTGTACTAACGCCTTCGGTATACATCATTAATCCGTTTCAGATCTTTGGATATGATATCAAATGAACTTTCCAAATTAAAACTAAAGGGAAAATAATTAGTCTCTTTTTCTAAAAAATCTCATTGTTATTATTATAACACTGTTTAATACTAAAATACAAATGCAGTAAAAAAAGTATGTATGTTGTACATAAATGAAGCACTAGACATAATATTATACATAAATGTTTTTCTGTTATCTAAATCAAAAGCAATTTTACTGCACTGTAATCGATTCCCCCCCTTTGCAATGTTACGGAATTAATACCATCTTTGATTTTCACAATCTTAAGACACCATCGTTCTGGGCTTGCGGCTTGCAATAAAAAGTCTCGAATATTTATGCCGTCTTCGTATTGTTGCTTGACTCTTCAACAATTTTCCCAAAACATTTTGTTAAAGAATTTACCAGAAAAATACAAAATTCTTACAAAAAACAGGCATACTGACCCTTATGAGCAATGGTAACATTGTCTCGAAAGAGATAAATACGAGCGAGATAAATATTGCGAGCAGTCCTGAGTAAGTCGGGTGTCCTGTTCCAAATATCATAGATCAAACAAAAAGTTTCCAGTCCATATAAGACGTACTCTAAGTTAGACGTATTTTAAAGCGGATGCACACGGAGGTACCATTGCATTTTATTTTTCACATTAAAAAGTAAAATAGTTATAATACTTACTTCGTCTGTGCTAAATTATATCGTTTACGTAACTGAAAGGAACGTGCTGTTCATTTACATTTATTCAAATGTAATTATACAGTCAAAAATTTTTTCTGCTTTCTTTTCGATCGGGCACAAAGTAAATCAAGTCTTTTTCAAAAATGGATGCCATTTTCGTAAAGGCGGTCACCTTACATATTATTATTTTAAATAATATTTTCGCTTATATCTACTGCACTCCAAAACTAAAGATCTAGCCATCAAGCTGACTTTACGAATCTGTAGTGTGTAATTTGTTTCTGAGCTTGTAAAAACAGATTGTATCATGTAGCAATTTTAACTTGTTCAAATCCTCAATCTCACGTTTTATAAGAGAACTGAACTGAAGTGTCTTTTACTGAATGCCAAAAGAAAAAGAATGTTTTACCGTAAATCGAGGATTTGTTTGATAGCAATGCTGCAGATTCATACGATGATTTCTTTCCTGCCGAGTGTCACTAAGAAGAATACAAAGACTATAGAGCCATATAAAAGAGATCTTTCTGCGTTATTATACTTATTACGATAAAAAGATTAAATTGCTAATATTACTGAGTTAATAGAAATAAGGAGCATGTTCCGTGAATGTTGTTACTTCTGGTAGTAAAAACAGTTATTAATATTAAATTGTTAATGACAAGTTCTGCTAGATCGTTTAAAACACAGCTTTTAAATGCAATACTATATATATATAGTATTTAAATTTTAAAAACCATCGATTACAGTATGATTAAATTCACAATTACCTATCTGAATTTTAATCGCATTCCCTGGATTTAACTGTATAATCATATTTTAATGCGATTGTCATAATTTAAGTTACCTTTTGTAGACAACTTTCGTTGTCACGTTTCAAATATAAAAAGGAAAAATTATACAATTAATTCACATTAGCTAGATCTTGAAGCTATTGCTACTGGAAGAATTTACGATAGCTATATTCTAAGAGCACTTTCAAATGGACTGCGTTTCGATAAGAACTTAGTCAAGTTGAAAAGTCTTCTACTTATTAATTTTGTATCCGCTAAGTAATTTAGATTCACTTAATATCAAACACGATCATCTAAACTGGTTTTACTAATAGTGTGTTTGAAGTAATCACTGCACTATTTAATGATCTCGCTTTTGCGGCACCGAGACTCCAGACGAAGTTTGAGTTTATAAAATTGTGCTTTCCCAAAACATTTTGTTAAAGAATTTATTAGAAAAATACAAAATTCTTACAAAAAGCTGAATGAAAATTGTTTCTGCGAGAAGAAAATTTGCAATTCGTTAATTTTTTTATACGAGAACATCTTTTTAAAAAGCACTCTGTTAATTGTTTCTTGTTTCCCGAGACGGTATTTTTTTTGCGATTTACTAGGATTTAGTTACGTTAAAACGCAGGTCATATTTTAAACTAAAGGCCATCAGAAAAGTGTAAAAGAAATGGATATATGTATACTGATGACAAAAATTGTGTTTTTAGTCATCCCTCTGTCAGCTCGTTTGCTATTCTGATATTCTCATTTGCTATTTAGGTAAGAAAAAAACAACTTGTTGAGACCCTCTAAAAATTTATTTTTTACCATTTCATCCGAGACTTTTAGGCTCCTGCAATTTTATATTTCTTGTACGTTAAACCAGTGATCTTAAACGTGAATTGCATGTTGCGAATGCACGATCAGAAAACAGCTGGTGGGCCAAATTTTATTTTATTTATCTTTTAAGGGAAATAAAATTTTCACCTACAAAATTTTATTAAATCAATTAATTAATTTTAAATTTTAAATAAATTTTAAATTTTACATAGTAAATAATCATCAAAATTTATATGAACAATAATAACAAAATCGCAAAGGGAGGAAAAGTCAAATTTATGATTATTTTCTATCTGAAATCTTAAGTTTGGTTCCTGTAAGAAATTTTTGTTGATCACATTTTGCAATTTAAATATACTGACCGTTAAATATTAAATTCTTAGATTGACATTTCTTTCAAATAGCTCTATCATGTTTAATTACTCTTTAAGTGATTTACTTTAATTTAAATAAAAATAAACAAATTTTGAAAACTTTTCACAGTTTTCAAAATTTGTCAAATGGAACAGAACTTGAGAATAAGTAATAACAATTTAGGCGCTTTCTCTTATTTAATAAACTTTTCTTCAGCACATAAATAAAAATACATATGTTTGTACTAGAGAGAAATTACTAGAAATTATCTTCATTATGGATTGTAGACGCTCATCGGTTAATTGAGTTCTTTTCTTTTACTTTCAACTGTGGAAAATAAAAACCTGCTCACACATAAATATTCTTATAAAATATTTCCAAAACAAAGCTATTATTCTTATCCCAAAAATTCTTATCAGAGCTTAGTTATTTTTTGACAAACTATGAATAAAATTTAATAAAATCTGTATCTTCAAATCTTTGAAGAAGTTTTATATCACATAGCTTAATTTATAAATTTTCAAATGCGTTATTCCAGTTCATTTTTTAATGCAAATGAAAATAATATAAATTCGGATTTTAAATAATCTTGAAATCTTCTCAATACAGGATTTTCAACTAATATGTAGCAAAAATGTCTTTGCTGGAAGCATAACTAGGGCCGCATGCTACCGCAGGACGCCAGTTTGAGACCACTGCGTTACTCAAAGTTTATTGCACGCAGACGGTCCATTACTTTCATAAGGAGAATACATGCTTAGAAAATGCGTACTCTGAAAAGAGAAGTATTATATTCTTCCAAAATCGCTTCATTTTGGAGGTCTTTTTGAGGCAGGTGTTAAGTCCGTAAAATATCACTCGAAGAGAACAACTGTTGATAAATGGCGGTTGACTTCTGAAGAATTTCAAACAACTGTTATTCAAGTTGGAGGAACTCTAAATTCTGCCCTGTTATACTTCTGTCGATTGATAGCTACTACATCAGAGTTTTGACCCCGATCATTACAAATGATCCAATCATATCGATTACAAAAAGATGATTATTAAAGATATATAATCAGAAAAATTATCTTGTTTTGTTGAAGACCAGGTTTTCTTTTGTGTATATATGTGTTTTAATTAAGAATTCCCCCGAAAATGAATGCAATCTTCATGTATTACAAACGCGTTCTGAATTTTGATAAGAGATTAACATGAAAAAAAATAAGTGACGGTTTTCGTACAGTAAAGTTATATTTGCTCTACTAAACTCTTAAATATTTCTACAGCTATGTTAATATAAACTGAAGCATATAAATTTTTAAATTAAGCAAATAAAAATTCTCATCCTAAAGATTAATGTGTCTTTAAAATTAAGTATTCAAAATTCAAAACTTATGAGTCATTAAAAAAAGGCAACGCAAGAAAACTGTATTCTGTTTAAGAAATCAGTAACGAAAGCGAAACTTTCTTAGGAAAATAGATATTCATGAGATGAAGTTCTCTCCTGAGGCAAATAATATATTTAATAACAAATTTCAGTTTACTTTAAGCATCCTTGATTGATGCTTCATGCGCTGTTTTGTGGTCTTAAGATCAAAATGAGAATGAAACAGAAAGATTAATTACAGATTCAAAATTAATTAAAAATTAGTAAACTTTTAAAAACTTAAGTTTGGTGTCAGATGGCTCTAAATAATTACCATATTTGTTCAGAGACTAACTACTGCCGCACTTAATTACCATTTTGAAATGCTGCAAAACAATTTCTCCGAAAATTAGATAATTGTTTTAAAAATTAAATATATGCAAAGCATTTGCAATATTTGCCAGAGTAAGTGCAATACAAATTAATATTTGAAAGAATAGCAAACTGTTCGCTTTCAGTAGCATCAACATCAGTACCATCATCTGCGGATTCCCGCGGATCTTTCAAAAGGTGAAGAGATAAACAGTCTTTACTTGAACATCCGTATTCAGTATATCGGAATTAGTAAAAATTTATTGTTTTTATTTCGATGCCGTTTGGCTCTTGTTCAGTGTTAACAGACATAAAAGATACCGAAAAAGGAAGTCAAATTATCTTTTTCTTTGGATGACACAATTTTACCGCCCTTCGTTTTTCATATTATTGTCTTCTGCCAGTGCATTTTCTCAAAAAGATGTCATATGCGATAACCATAAGCAAATACTTTTGAAAGAGCTTATCTCGAAAGGTCACTCGAGGGAGGGGGATGAAAGGGAGAGAATTCTACGAACTTCTTTACTGAGAGATGAGCTTTCTGTTGAGAAGCGTGTGTGGGCAGCATGCTCAAGGTTTTTTCTCTCTATCAGATATACACACAATGCGGAAGATTAGAACAGGTGGACATAATTACATATTTTCAGTGGGAATCTTTTACCTGAGAAGCCAATTTCATTTTCGTATTCACACATGTTCAATGACAACTAGAAAAGTGCTTTTCATTAACATTGTGCAATGATACGTACAGGTTGTAAAACATTATTTTACGTTACGGAAAATAAGAATTATTCAGAGAAACAGCTTAAAAGTTAATACAATTAATCAGATGGAATACAAATATTTAAAACACTTGCTCTGTTGATGCAGAGTTCACTGTTATTTGAAAAAAATTCTCAGAAAAACGTATTATTGATTCAGTATAAAATTGATTGATCAATGTTCTGGATGTCATTGCTGAATGTTTGATGATATTAATGCATCAATACTTTTGATCGTGTTCTTTAGTATAAAATTGATTGATTCCATCAATGTCAAAAAGAAGTAATTTTTTTACAATATAGTTTCTCACATATACAAGGGTCACTATGGAATTTTTGAAGTACAGCTAAAAGGTACAAGTTAAACTTTCTAAGTTTTAGGTATGTCCCAAGTAGATTTTGTCAAAAATTAATACACTTTTGCTCTGCGAAATTTTGAAAGATTAAGTACTTTAAGCTATCTAAGAATCCACGAAAAATATGTTTTTACATCTTCATCAATTTCGTCTTCTGAAGATGACCACGTAGATTTTGTTTTAGTTTAAAAAATAGCCAAGGTCACGCAAAATCAAGAGAATAAGGTGGACGCGGTACCAGTTTGACGTGGTTTTGTTAAAAACTTTCAACTTTCAGTCTTGATGATGCATTATGATGTTGAAACTTGAGTATTCTAATATGAAGTTTGTGAAACGTTTCTATAAGACACCTAGCTGTGCCAGTTAGCTTTAACTATCCTCCGTCCCTTAAAATTGATAGCTTTAACCAGCCCTAAAGGTTAACCTTGAAGTTTTAAAGAAGACGGAATACATTGCGTTTTTCATTGCTCGTTGTCTTTTCTTCTTCGTTGGTTAGGGATTAACTTCAAAGACCTGAGGCGAAACACACAAAGAAAAGAAATTCGTGTGTGCGATTCCTTCAAGAGTCGTAGCTTTCGAGCTGTTACGAGGCGTGGGACGGCGTGCTCTAACACTGCATGAGCAATAACGTTTTCAGTAAAGCCTTCATTTGACATTACAAAAGCCAAAGTTTCTCGGCCAGTATCCGGAGATTTTAGCGATCTGCACCGGGACTGTCATCGAAGTTTCTCGATTTGAGTGTATCTGATGGACCCATGATCCTGTAGATCAAGATCAGGGATGTCAAACTCATAGGTACACTTGGGCCAAACAAACAAAGTTTAACTTTTGGTGGGCCGCAAAAACAAAATCAATATTCATAGAAACGTAGATTTATTTCGAATAATACAATAATAAACATATATATATATATATATATATATATATATATATATATATATATATATATATATAGAAAAGAACAAGAAAAATTTAGTGTTTACGTCCTGATACTTGACATCTCTTCTCTGCTATTATCTTTCCTATTTCGGGAGAAATTTTGTTTGCAGTGATAACTTTCAACGCTGATCCAAGGTGAGCATCATTAATACGGTTTCTAATAGGAGACTTATTACCTTTCATGACTAAAAATAACTGCTCGCACCGATAAGTGCTACCAAACATGGAAATAATTTCATATGCGAATTTTCGAGTATTTTCAAACCTGGCTGGTAAATATTTGTAAAATTCAGGCACGCCCACTTCAATGAATTTTGCTTTCAAATTTGAGTTGCATTGAATCTCGATCACCTCCTTTTGCATATGGCTGGGTACTGAGTCAATACTTATTGAGAAAATCGAAGAAAACAAAAAAAAAATTTGTCTTCGAGGGAACTAAAATCATTAAACCTCGTTTCAAATTCAGTTGTTAAATTTGAAATTTTTTCTGCGCATTTTTGGATACGAACAAGTATCATCTAAACTTGATTTGTTCATGCTGCACGTCGGGAAGTGCGTCAAATCTTCATTTTTAAGTTGCTTTTCCCAAAGAACTAGTTGACATTTGAATACTTTAATTATGTCAAACATGTTCGTAATGATATGATCTTTTCCTTGTAACGATAAATTTAAATCGGTTAAGTGTTTGGTTATATCAACCAAGAAAGATAAATCTTGTAACCATATTGGATCGTAAAACAAACTTACGTTTTGATTTTTCGTTTTTAAAAACTGACATATTTCTTCTTTCAAATCCCAGAATTGTTTGAGAATCTTGGAGCATGATAACCAAAGTACCTCGGTAGAGTAGGACAAACCCGAATATTCACTATCTAACTCACTTAAGAAAGCAGTGAATTGACGCTGATTTAAACCTCGAGATCTTATAAAATTTATAACTTTTTTATATATGATAAAACATTCTCCATATTTATTACTTTCGTGCATAGAACTTCTTGATGTATAATGCAATGCATATGATGAATGTTTGAACCGTTAATTTCACTAAGTTTTTTTCTTAGTAATGCTACGAAGCCCTTGTTTTTCCCGGTCATTGATGGAGCGCCATCTGTAGCTACAGAATTTAATTTTGCCAAAGGTAGATTGTATTTCTGCAGAAGTCCAAAAACACAAGTAAATATATCTTCTCCTGTGGTAGTACCAGGCATCGGTATTAGTTCCAGTAATTCCTCAAAAATGTTAAAATTCTTGTCACAAGAACGAAGATACACTGCTAATTGAGCTTTTGAGCTTTGCCACTAATGTCCGTGCTCTCGTCACGGGCAATGGAGAAACTTTCGAAACTAGATGATTTTGCTTTGATCTGATCACTTAAATTCGCGGCTAAATCAGTAACTCTTTCCGCAACTGTATTTCGAGACAATGAAATTGATGGAAAAGCCTTCACATTTCCAGGACAAACAATTTCTCCAGCTGTCATTAGGCATTCCTTGATGAAATCACCGTCAGTAAAAGGCTTCGAATGTTTAGCTATCAACTCGGACAAGACGTAGCTTGCATGTACCGCAGCTTCACTTTCTTGTAATACTTTGCTAAACATGGACTGTTGCTTTTTCACTCCTAACTTGAGCTCTTTCAACTTTTCTTCTCTCATTGATCCTTCGTAATTGTTATATTTCGATTTGTGTTGTTCGTAATAACGTTTAATATTATATAACTTTGGTACATTAATAGTATTATTACATATCAAGCAGATTATTTTATCTTTTATTTCACAGCAAAAATATTCTAATTCCCATTTTACTTGGAATATTCTATGTTCGTCAGCGATTTTTCGTTTAATTTTACTACCACTTGGTTTTGATATAGACAAACTGAATACAAAGGGCTGGAATAAACACGGTTAACGTTAAAAAGTTAACAAAAACTTATTCTTTCCACAAGAGATAAATAAAAATGCTGAAATATTTCTTCAAAAATATTGTAACAATATCACAAAATGTCAAACGTTTACCAAAATCAATTCAAAACAGAGAAACTAATTCTATCTCACAGCGAAATCGCTACAAATCAATCACAGCATTAAGTAAACCAAGGAGGTTAGAATCTATTTTAACCTCCTTGAAGTAAACAAACAGTTCGCTAGAACTACAGCTACTACTGAGATGAGTTGTTTGTTCTCGGCTTTTATAAGTTTCATAATTAATTTCTGGAATATACTGGAAACATCTATAAATATCTGGATTTTTGTGGATGGCAACAGCAATTACGAGATATTTATTTATTAGGTATTAAATGCACGCGCTGTTCTATTTTTAACCTTCCAACGCAGCTGTCTTTTCAAAAATCGTCTGCGTTGCTAAGGCAGCGTGAAGCAAATCTAATTACAATTCTAAATTAAAAAAAACTAACTAAATAAATAACTATGAAATCCGTAACAATATGAATTAAGTAATAATTAATAATAAAGCAAAGTGCATGCACATGCATGCACCAATATATCGTACAAAACTATGATTGGAAAACTGAGGCCATGAGTTCGGCCACATTCGGCTATCGGGGGATGCGTACAAGTTCTGAGTGCACGTGTCCCCCAAAAGCCGAAGGTAGCTGAACGCAAGCTACTCACACGCATTTGTAATTTAAGAAGTGTGTGTGTCAGCTCGCTGTGAGTAATCTAACAACACTGAACAAATTATCGTTAATTACTTAGCAGTAAACATTTCATTTTTTTCTTCGTCGATATGTTATTTTATTATTATATATTATTATTTGCCGATATATTGGCCGGGCCGCAAAAATATTTGTTGTGGGCCGCATGCGGCCCGCGGGCCTCGAGTTTGACATCCTTGCTGTAGATGTTCTAATATTGGCTTCGACTATAACGAATCAAATGACCTAAAACACAACCAAAATATTAAAAAGGCGTGACTAATTGAGTCTGAAAACCGTTTCATACAAAGGAAAATCACAGAATGCTCTCAACAAGAGAGACTTTGGCCGTTAACAAGATCCTCATATAACGAGGAGAATAACTTAACCTCCAAATGATTTATTCCTGTTCTTTCAATATTAATTGTCAATTGACTAATTGTACTGTTAATTAAGCGTTTCGCAGATTTATAATAAATGTGTGTTTAGTTATATATGCAGTAAGTAATACGGAACCTAAGCAAAACGCAAATCAACCAACTACCAATCATTACTCGGGGCCCTACCACTAGTGCACTATCACGCCCCCAGACTTTCTTGATGTGTTGGAACGTCAAAGAAAAATATATATGTTTCTTCATCAGTTACGATTTTAAAGAGAATGGTAGTGTCCACCATCATTAAACAATTATAGGGTTTCTTTACTGATTCTAACACGTTCAAGGTTTTGGTGTTCTGTTAACTCATGGGATCCAAGACAAAATAATTTTTTCCTATATACTAATAATAAAGAAATAAATTTATGCATACTAGCTGAGGATCCAATGTTGAGATCTTCCTGTTTCATTTGGCAGTTATAGCGATTATCACCGATTAATATTTTTCGTATGACCGACATTTTTCTGTGACTAAAAGTTGGCAAAAGACTTTTTGTATATTCTTCAACAGAAAGAATTTCAACTTCTGTGACATTCTGTAAACTGTAAACCGTCTCAACACAGTGACACTATATGGAGCTTCATTTGTATGTGCTAACTATCTGTATGTGTAGATGTTAAAGACAATCTTGTTGATTTAGTTCAATGTTAAAAATCATAGAAAATCATACCGCGATATCGCTCTCATGTCTCCTCGATTTTTATTTTTTTCAAAATTTATTCTGCGATATATATATTGCAGCTATTATCTTTTGCGGACATAAAAGAGTTCGTATTTACAATATATCATGACAAATTGTTTTTAGCGCATATTGTCAGCTTCTATAGAGACATTAGATTAGTAGGAAAAACCGGAGAAATGAAAAATGAGCAATCGCCTTCGCATGGAATCGAACCACGGAACTCTGGAATACCAGCCCAGCGTGCAGACCATCAAACCAAGAAGGCACACTAGGAAGGCGGGAGAAATGCTTTATACCTCTACTTTCAAAATTTCCGAATTACTTACGTGCTTTTGTTAGAAATGAAGAATCCAATCCACAAGTAAATAAAATAACGGAATACTAATTACATACTCCTAGTATTTATGAATTAATGCTTTATAATGTATTTTATCTATTCCCTTTCGACATTTCTTACTACAGCCTATGAAAAGGGAACTTTTGAAATCCAGTTGCAGCGATGGGCCAATCTTTAATAGGATTTTGGTGGCCTTATCTATAGTGTTCCTTCATAATGAAGGAGGAGATATATTACAACTATCCCACCGAATCATGTTGAAGTAGTCTATTACTTCGAAGTTGAGTTTTGGCGTGGTGAAGTTTCGAATAGCCTTTCCCTTGGAAAAGTGATTGAGCTTTCAGTAACTGGCGCAGCCCTAGTTGTCTGATGTGTCTTCGTTCATTCGGAATCATTACAAGGATCAAATTGTCGGAATGAAGAAAGAAAGCGTTCCTCTGAATTACTGGATGATATTTTCAGTAAATTTTGAGTCAGATATCGTAATGTTCTGATGGTTTAAAAAACTGCCTTTGCACCGTCTTGAAATTTTTGCTGTTTTTGATTTTGAAACACAGAAGCGTGCACCTAGCTATTCACAATTAAATGTATCCACTACCTAATTCCATTAGTTTGTTTTTCTATGCTTACGTAAAGTCTGAGAACTTGATTGGCTGTCATTATAATTGTGAAAGCGGACCTGGAGCTGTGAGTATGGTTGATCTTTGATCAACATATTCCTGTCAACTTGAAGTATAGAAATTCAACACGTTCAGAGAGAACCAATGCGAGGTTTTTCACAGCCAAAGAGTTTTTCCCGATCGGTCCACTGAAGAATTGGGCCTTGTAGGAACACAAGTTATGAAATAGGTGACGGCATTTTTCAAACGAGTATTAATTACAGTTTCATTGCTCTCAGTCACATCAAGGGAAATCTCCCGTGTAGTAAAATGGAAAATGTGGTAGAAGATATTTATTTAGCGAGTCGTGTAGAGGGAGAAATATGGATGATATATTCTGATTTGGTTCTTTTATGGGGAATAATAGCCCTCTTTTTCTGTTCTTGGAAAAAGTTTTTAATCTGTTTCTTTAATTACTATCGTGTCATCTTTTCTTCTATTAAAGTACAGACCACGTAGTATTTCCTTAATAAAATGATTATGCCAATCACTTCTGGTATAATGAGTTTTTCTCTTATTTTGTTTTTATCAATGTGAGAATTGTACTAATCAGTTATCGCATACTTAGTTACATAACATTTACAATTACGCCATATAGTTACAAAATAATTAATAATTAAAGTCACTATTTAAAAAGGTTTGTAGTAAAAATTACGAAATATTGCTGAGTTTACAAAAAATTGTGCTTTCCGAGCTCTTTGCGCAAACAATAAATAATTCGAAGTTACAGGTTTTGAACTTTTTTCGTGTTCCTCATGTCCCAGAATTCACATTATTACCTAAAACATTTCCTTTCGATAGTTGTGTATTTAGTAACTGCAAAAAAGTGACGAAAAGCATAAAATTTCTATATTTTACGAAACTTTGAATACGATGTGAGAAAGACCAATATAATTTTATTTGAAAATTATATTTTTAATTTTGCTTAGATAGGCGATAGACAACTTTTCCCAGGCATAGCGATAGAAAACTTTAAAAAAGTTTTTTTTATCGGCCCAGCATAATGCACATCCTGTTAAAAATTAATATACAAGTAACGTGTCACTACAGCATAAACTCTTCAAGATATATTCTTCTCTTCGAGTTTTATAAAAAGTGATTAAAGAATATTTTATTTTATATTTACATTAAAAAGCGTTCAAAACAATCTATGGCGTCTACATTTGCTGTGAAAATATGAGCCCGTTTTCTTTAAAAGCTTTTTCAGATGTCTTATTCCAGATGGATAATTCTCAAGTACTATACATTACTAGTTTAATAGGTTAAAAAATTCTAAACAAAATTATTTATTATAAACAAAATATATAATTATAAACTGAAGATAGGCAACTATTATATACATTTTAAAATTAATTACTTACAAATTAGTTTAATCGGAACTAAGACTGGAATGTAAAATCATGTGTATATAATAAATATAATTTTTTATAACTATTTCTCGTTATTATGGTGATTAAAAAAGTAACTAATCTGTAACCAGTATACATAAATTTTCTAGTATAAGTTATTTCTCCCGCCTTCTTAGTATGCCTTCGTAGTGTAGTGGTCTGCGTGCTGGGCGCGTATTCCAGAGGTCCGCGGTTCGATTCCCCGCGAGGGTGTTGCTCATTTCTCATCACTCCTGCTATAAAAAATATCCTAATGTCTCTACATTTGTACTAGCCGTATTCCATGTGAAGTGATAATGGAAAAAGATATATTCAAGGAAAACATTCAAATGTAAAATAAATTATTAAGGAGAATTTAATAGCATCTTCATACTACGAAGATCTATACTCAAAGTAAAAATTTCAGAAATAAATTTATTTTAGTGTGGCATCCAAGGTTTATATGTATGTGAAAGCAAATTTTTAGGTTTGTTTCAAATTTGAATAGTAACACATAATTGTATTTTTATCTATGTCCAAAAGAATTTAATAAGAAATTAAAATTCCAAAATTTTAAACAAATACAAATAAATAAAAAAATTTAATAATAAATTCAAATTCAGACTACTCACTAAAACCAAACGAGTATAATTCAAAGTAAATAAATATTTTCCCCCAAAAAAATTTGGTGGATAAAATTTTACTGCTGGTTGCACGAACGCAAAAAAAAAAAAAAAAAAAAAAAAAAAAAAAAATGTTTCTTTATACTTTTTTGCTAATTTCATTATTTTTTTATGCTTCGACACATTGAGGTGATGCTAATACTTACAAATGTATACTCTGTTTCAGATTTTATCTTATAGAAAAGAGATTAATCACATGCAAAAGAGTTTTTATTTGTTTAAAGTCTGCCAAAAATTCAGGTTATGACAATAGGTGTCAGTTTTAACAGAAACGGAACACTTTTTTATCATTTTGAAAAATGCATTTCCTTTGCCTAATTACATATGTATTATGGATACTTACCACTTCGAAATTCTTCTCAGCTGTGGCATGCGAATCGATAAGGATGATTATTCTGTCTTGAAAACCAGATCATAAAGAATAAAGATTCTACTTTTCTCATCATAGATTAAACATTTCCCATTGCTATACTCTTTTAATTCTTCATGCTTCCTTAACATACTGTCAGGGAAGTTTGGCAGAATCTAAAGATGAGAGAACAATATAAATGGATAATTAGCAGGTCCGTTCATTCACAATTGTCTAAGATATGCATGAATTTACATACTGGTGCGTTTTGAAATTTGGCATATTTGTTATAAGCGATAATAACGTCAAATGTGGTTTGAGCACTTTGTTAAAACTACTTGAAAGTATGAACGATAGCTTTTCCCCACTCGTTTGCAATGAAATAAAGGAAGGAAAATTGGTTGCTATAAATTAAGAAGTTCGCCAAGGGAATTATTCTTGGCGAAAACTGAAAAAAAAAAAAAAAAAAAAAAAAAAAAAAAAAAACATTAAGATATATTTTTGAACTCCTTAAACTTGAACCAAATTTTACAAAATTTAATATTTACGCATAATTTGAGTCATAGAATCGAAATATGAAAAAGATTTGGCATGTCATTTCAGAAAAAGCCCTATTTTGTGTCAAAATAGGAAGGAGGAAAATAGAGGAATTAAAATAGGAAATTAGAGGGATGCTATGTATATAATATATATCCTAAGTCGCGCTTTCGATACATGGAAAACCCAATTCGAATTTCGTCAATCGGAGCAGTAGAACAAGAGATATAGAACTGCCCCTTTTTTTGGTTAATAGTGTACTTCCTCCTTTATATGCATTTAAATATATAAGGTTTATCATCCATTTAACACTTGATGGCGCATCTAATTTACAAACAAGCCCACCAGCGGCTGAGCGGTAAAATCGCTGAACACTGGTAGTTCGGTCCGAGATTCGAATCCCGCGAACGGGCTGGCTGCATGGGTGTTTTCGTGGTTTTCCCCATGTGTAACGTGTATACGAGCCAGTTTCCCTTAGAAAGTCCTCCACGAAGGCATCCCTCCCCGTAGGCAGATAGCCCTCGAGGCATTGCCATAATCACACACACACACACTAATTTACAAACATTCAGGCATATTAAAAAATGCTGTTCATCGACTTCAGTAACACAGAAATCGTACCTTATATAATCGCATATTAAATCGTATATATAATCTGCATATAACTACGTTTTGTGTTCAAACTTTCATCGAAACGTGATATAAATATACATCAACGTAGATATCATTCTAGCAATTAACTTTTTATTTCCCTTATGCTCTACAAATTTTAATTAAATTAGAAAGTTTATTTTAGGAATATTCTGTAAGATTTATTCATGTATAGATTATATAACGTCAGAATGTGAAATTTGAAATAAAATGCTTTTAAGGGACTTGACTATTGCTAGAGGTAAAGTATAATATTTTAATACTGAAACAGATTTTTTTGGCAGTAATTTGTTTTTCTTTTGGAAATTAAATTAAGAAAAATATTTAGTAAAACTAGAAAAGTGTGTCTGGATTCAGCTTTAAAAAGAATTTAAAAATAATTTAAACAAAAAGAATGCACAATAATTCCTATTCATCGTAAATAAAACACGATAAGAAATTCACGCTCCTTAGCTCTTACTTTACAATACTCATTTGACCTTAAGATTATTCAACTGCTATTGAATGCGGTTAAAATTCCCCATCAAAAAGTCTAAAGTACCTAGTTACCCATTGGAAGAAAAACAGCCTAATAAGAAAGACGTGAAAGTGTTTGACGGACAATCTTTCAAACTCAATCATAAAATGAAGCTAAGATTGTTCAAGGAAATCTGCTGAGAAATATAAGATAAATTATTAATGTAAAACCTTGGGAATAATCGCTTTGAAAAGAGTGAAACATAGAAAGGACTGAAGAGGTTAATCACCATAATTAGAAATGGATGTTCATGATGTGGAAGATCAATTCAAAGCAGTTGAGAAATCTTACATCCTCCTCGAAGAACAATGTTATTTCTCACCTTGACTAAACACTTTCTTAAAGTAAATCCCTAATCATTTAAACAAGGTCAGATCAATTTCTTTGAGTCTTTTGTAATTTTATTTCCGTTATCATCAAAGAAATATGCGGCACGTTTATCAATGATTCACACTTTTAATCATAGCATAGAAACAATTTACTTATCATAGGTGAGATTAGTTGGTATCTCGAAAACTTACTTTACTAAATAAATGGTAAAAATGTTATCTGAATAAGCACTTAGAATACAAAAAGAATTTTACTGGAAAACCTGGTTAACAAAGTCAAAAAGCAATTATAATTTTATATCTATTATTGTTGCTATTATTTACATAAATTATTGTTTGCTACATATACTGTAAAGACAGCGAATTTTAATGTATTCTATGCCCATGTGGGCAGTTATGCCTAGATTTTCTACGTTGTTGAAACCAGACTACATGGCTAAACGTTCAGAAATCATTGTTCTATCCAAGTCTTTACATCACAAGATCAGTTGTGCATTTTCCATTATGCGCGAATACAAAAGGGGTGCGAGCACTTGAAAAAGAGGTTTCTTTCTCTTCTGGAGATAACTTTACCTTAAAACGAGTTCCCGACGAACTCCGTGATTTGACAGTGTGTGATATGACAGCGTTTCTTTGATGATTTAGATTGCAAATAGATTTTTTTCGTCTGTATTGTAATCCATAATATAGGTTTTTAGGCCTTTAACCTCGCAGCCCTAATTGCAGTCTGTGATACTGCAATACATAACAAATAATAATAATAACACACACAAATATATCTATGTATATGTATATATAATTATACCTAATTGATATGAACAAAATAATTTTTCTTATATTACATAAATGATTGCAAAAAATACATCAAATGATTTTATACTAAATAAGAAACACATATATGAAATAAATTAAAAATATCTATATTTATTTAATACCTATCTGTATGTAATACTTCGTACTTTAATTTTCATTCCGTGATTCGAATGATTTATTTTCACAAATTCACTTTAGTGATAAGGAATCATTCAGAAATGTTCTACTTATCAATTCAATTTATAAGTACTATTTTTCATAAAGGGCTAAATTCAACATAACTAGCACAATTAGTGATAGTATGTGTACATTATTGAGTGGACGAAACTTCCTTAAAAATGTATGAACTGAATTTATTTATCAAAGCTGAAACGGAAAAACACACAAATCTTTCTTAATAATGGAGTGCTAATACAATAAAGACAGTGATGGTTATTCTCGCAGCATATGACCAAACACTCTCCTAGTGACCTACTACCGATGAATTTTGAGATCGAGTCCACCACAGTCAATTGGAATGCCGATTAAATTGTTATACAACATACACACTACATTTCTAATATTCGTCTCTGATAACGATTGGAACAATTCAATCAGCTGTATAATATCTCTTGATTAAAGCAGTCTAATTTCATATTAGTTGATAGTCTATTATATTTCATTGTATTGTATTTTCACAAATAGCGTCCTGATACGTATTTAGCCACCCAACCGGCGTAGTGGTTTGTGACGCTGACTGCCGTACTCATGTGCCTAAGGTCGAATCCCGGAGAATACTTGTAAATGTACATAATCTGCGACAACGGGGCTTCAGAATGTACGGCGGCGAGTCAAAAGTCATTGCTAGCCTCCGAAGAGGCTAGCGGTAAGGCAAAGAGGGGTGAGAGATGCTCCCCGGAGGTGCTCTACGCCAAATCGGGCAGAACTGTACAGTCAGTGCTGTGAGACTATATCTGTACAGCCAAATGGTGAAATTCTGGTGTCACTTCTACCTTACCCATGTGTACCCGTTCAGACCATTTTATTATCCTAGAGAACACCTGTAAAAGCATTTATAAATTAGTATTTGCTCAGTATATGTTCAAAGTATGGATTTCAGATCACTTCATTATCCTAGAGAACACCTGTAAGAATGTTTATAACTCAATATTTTCTCAGTTTCTCTTCAGCGGATTTTAGATCATTTCATTATCCTAATATAAGTCAGGTTGTTTGAATACGCAAAGCTAATGTAGAGTCATTATAATGAGCATCAAAACAACCTATAGGTTGTTCTGATGCTGGATACGTGAAAAATGAGCAATGCCCTCGTCGGAACTAGAGCCTGGACCTCTCGAAAACGCCCTGGAAGACTTTCTGAGGAAACCTGTATCCGTATTCATGTTAAACTCAGGGAAAACCACGAAAACCAAACATGCAGTCAGCCGTTAGTGCCACCCAGATGGTACAGTGGTTACGACTGCAATACCGATCGCGTTCAAATTCCGAAGAAGGCATAATTATAACTGTCTGTCCGTTTATAGGAGGCAACGGCGGCCGCCTATTAGGTGCCTCCACAATAAAATGGTCACACTTCCTGCCTTAGGAGTGGCCAATGTTGAAAAGGCATGCACCCGCCGCTGAAAAAAAAATAAAATCAACCGTTAGTTTACGTTTGGACTCAAACCAAGTCGAACTACCAGTATTCAGCAGTCTTTACCACTCAGCCACCGGTAGGCTTCCTTATACTATAAGACACCTGTAATGAAGTCTATAAATCAACATTTTCTCAGTTTCTGTTCAAGGTTATGATTTCAGATCTGTTAATAATGTTAGGGAATACATGTAAGGACATTTATAACTTAATATTTGCTCAGTTTATCTTTAAAATATAAGTTTTAAACAATTTTTTTTTATCTTAGAGAACACCTGTAAGAACATTTAAAAGTGCTTATTTGTTCAGTTTTCTTCAAAGTATGGATTTTAAATCATTTCATTACCTTAGAGAACACCTGTAAGGACTTTTATAAGTCAATACTTGCTTCGTGTCTCTTCAAAGTATGCCTTTTAGAACATTTAATTACTCTAGAGAATACCACAAGTCAGATTATAACTCAATATTTTCTCCGTTTCCGCTGAAAGTATGGATTTTAGATCATTTCATCATCTTAGAGAACGCCTGCAAAGACGTACATAACTCAATATTTTCTTAGTTTCGGCTTCAAAATATGGTAATGGTCAAAATTGTATTTCGAAGCAGACCATTTAGTAAGAAAAAAGAATAATATCATACTAATATATATGAACTAATTTTAAATATAATATCTTTTCCATAATAAAACATCTTAAGAAGTGATTGCGTTCTTTTAGAAGTGACATCGTTTATATCCAAATTAGGATAGCATTTAGTACGTAGGCTTTCCTATAAGTTCACATGATGTACACTGCGTAAAATGAAAAAAAAAAGGAGGGGGGGGGCAGTTTTATATGTTTCGTTCTACTGGGCCGATCGACGAAATTCAACTTGCGTTTCTCATGTCTTGAAAGCGCGATTTAGGTTATGTATTATATTTATATATAGAATTGTTCTATTTTGTCACAAAATCGGAATTTTTCTGAAATAACATACCATTTTTTTCCATATTTCAATTCTACGACTCAAATTATGCCAGACTGCCAAGTTTTGTAAAAATTACAAGAATAGATTTTAAAGAATTAGCTCTCGAAGTTTTAACTCGTCAATGTTAACTTAATTGGATATATATTTATTAATATATCTTTTTTTATTAAACTTATTCGATGCTTCCTTTCACATTTCGAAATTTAGGTGTATTCCTAAATAAATTCGCCCATTTTTTACGATTTATTTTAAAAATTTGTATTTTAAAATAATTTTTATAAATTTTTCGAAAACAATTTTGAATTATAATCTATAAAATTTTTACCATCATCTTAAAGTTGATGTATTTCTAGGCAGGTAAGGATCTTAAGTTTTACTAACGTTTATTTTATTTTAAATCTTTACTATCACTTCTTATTTTCTACTTCCGGCCAGAATTAAAAGCGTTAACTTATTTATGCAAAATTTGTCTGGCGAACGCCAAGTACTTAAGTTGTGGCTTTTTGCCAAGCGAGAGAGAGGAAGGAATTAGTCGAAGCAGGCCGCTTACCTTAGCAGTTTTACTCGGTTGCTGGTTGCCTTCCAGGCCAGAGGTTTAATCCTCGTGATAATTTTAAACGTATTGTAGTGTTAACAGTTCTCTGTACTACATACGGCTTCCTGTTAATATACGGCCAATCTTCCACGTAGGCCCTTGTTTATTATTCCAAAGTTAAGTTAGAGTTTAGTTAAATATTTTTATATTCTTACGTTCAAACCACAAGTAGTTGGTCTCTGTATTCCGAAGTACGGAAATTATTGTAAAGAGTGAAAAATAGAGGGTTTCGTATACCCTTCCTGTGTATCTTGTCTACTTCCCACATTTATTGAACATAGCTTTAGTAAGCTCCCTGTTCCGAGTCAGGGTATTCGCATGTTCCCAAAGAAAGTAAGGCGGAACATTGAACCTGATAGTGGCGCCTAACTAAACCATGGCCGAGTTTCAAGAAGAACCTGTGCTGCCTGCAGAAGCGGCTCAGAATCCAGAAATGCCAGCTGCCGCCCTGGAAGGATTTGGTTACATCGTCCAGACCATGCGCGCAGCGATGAAACCAGAAGCAACATTTAATGGAAACTCACCGGTTACCAGTTTTTTGGAAAAACTAGATGACCACTTCATGCTCTACCCCGTGCACGAATTTCAGAAAGTGACCTTAGCTACCAGCGCTTTGAGGGGCCAAGCGCTTAACTGGTTCAAATGTATAGACAGAAGTCTCTTGGGTCAAGCAGGAAGTCCCACCTATACTTACGAAAATTTCAAGACTGCCCTAGTAAAAGCCTTCCCTGTCGTAAGGGATCGTGCGAAATTAGAAACGGAACGTTTCAGCATATATCAGCAAAGAATCGAAAATCTCTCAAGCTTTATTTTAAGAAAAATTCACGTCTTCAAACTCTTGTATGGAAACCGTCCGGATCCTGAGATAATTCAAGTGATTTTGCCGAGGTTACTTCCCCAAGTGCAAGACTTTATTGAATTAAGGAATCCGACTACACTGGAAAAGTTATTTGAGCTAGCAATCCAGTTTGAAAGTAGAAGAACGGCGGACATTGAAAGAAGACGCCAATATCAACAACGAAACCAATTTGGTGCGCCAAGACCACAGCAAAGTCAAGCACACGACTACGAAAGCAAAGCGAATCAGTGGGCAAGGAAACCCGAGCATCCAAAAACAGCCGGCGAACGTCGACAGTTCAATAGCAATCCAGAAAAAAAAGTCTCAAGGCCAGTGGAAAAAGAAGGAAAGCATGGAAAGAAAAAAGGATTTAAACCAAAACGGATTTCTGCTGACGGGAGGGTGCGGAAATCCGAAGGCCAAAAAACCCCTCTTCCTTCAAGTTAAATACAGTAATGGTGAAAAATTTGACTCTTCCGAAGATTGAAGTGTTGGTGAATAATATCCCAGCCACCGCACTCCTGGATACAGGCGCGCAGTGTTCCTGTGTGGCAGAAGATTTTTTTAGGAAGTATTTTCGTAAATATCGCATATATAATTCGGATAATACGACAGTGTTAGCTGCGCAAGGAGAAAGATGTAAGTGCATAGGTAAATTACCGCTATACGTCCGTATCAAGGACGAACAAGTAAAGGTTATGTTTTTTATAGTAAAGAATCTGCAAGCACATATTATTTTAGGAATAGATTTTCTTTCAGAGGCACAAGCAACGCTGGATTTTAATGAAGCGTCCCTTAAGCTGACGATGAAACCAGTTCGAGAAGAAAAATCGGAGCCGCCGATGTTAAAACTTGACCACCTGCCTAATGAAGAGCAACAAAGAATCCGACAAGTGGTAAGTGAATTTGCTTCGATATTTAGTGATGTTCCAGGATTTACTCAAGTTACTAACCATAGTATTGACACCGGAGATTCAATGCCAGTTCGCCACCATACCGGTATGATAAGAATAAAGAAGAAATTATAGAATGGCACATCAGCGATATGCTATGTAAAAAGATCATAACGCCCATCTCAAGTAGTTATGCTAGCCCGGTGGTTTTATGTAAGAAAAATAATACTATCCATTGACACATCCAAAAAGGTGGCGATTCGCGATTGACTACCGTAAATTAAACTCCATAACTAAATATCCGGTATATCCGTTACCTATTATTGAAGAAATTCTAAGGAACATAACGTCTACCAAATATATGACGACTTTAGACTTAACGACTGGTTATTTTCAAATAGGGGTTAGACGGGAGGACGTGCCTAAGACTGCTTTTATAATTAAGTCTGGCACTTATGCATTTCTGCGTATGCCCTTTGGCCTTTCAGGGGCACCGGCAACATTTCAGCGATGTATGGACATTGTGTTAAGGCCTGTTCTTGGAGAGTCCACATTTATCTATTTAGACGATATCATTATTACTAGTGATAATCTCGACCAACATGTACAGGATTTAAGACAGGTGTGTTCATTATTAAATGAGGCCGGTCTAAAAGTTAATGTCGAAAAGTGCAAATTTGCAGCCCCTGAATTAAAATATTTATTTTCCAAAATATCTCAGAAAGGAATCGAGACAGACGAATCAAAAATAATCGCTGTGGAAAAGTACCCGCCGCCACACACGGCGAAGAAGCTCTCTTCTTTTCTAGGACTTTGTTCATATTATAGGTCCTGTATAGAAGATTTTGCAGCTATTGCTGAACCATTGTTAAAATTAAAAAGGAAAAAGGCAAGATTCTCGTGGACGCCGAAGCCAATAGTGCTTTCGAAAAATTAAAACAAGCATTAACGCAAGCCCCTGTGTTGAAATTTCCTGAAAAGGATGAAAATTTAGAAATTTCAGCGGATGCTTCTGATTATGCGGTAGGAGCGGTACTTTCGCAAAATCAGCAGCCCGTGGCATTTTTAGTCGAACTTTAAATCAAACAGAAAGAAACTATTCCGCGACTGAGAGAGAGGCACTTGCAGTTCTGTTAGCAGTGCAAAAGTTCCGAGTCTATTTTGGAAAGGCGCCAATAACAGTGTATTCTGATCATGCGGCGGTAACTAGATTGTACTCAGGGAAAAACTTATCCCCAAGGTTAATACGATGGGCACTCAAGCTACAAGAATATAATTTGGTAATCAAGCATACCCCCGGAAAGGAAAATATCGTAGCAGATCCCCTATCCAGAATTAAAATAGATAAAGAAGGTAATACTGTAAAGGTGGCAATGCTCACAGCATGTACAATAAATTCCCGAGAAACTGTAATAACCGAACTGGGTAAGGATCCTGAGTTTGGAAGCATTTATGAGCATTTAAAGGATCTTGAAAATTTTAGCCACCAAGATATTGTGGCGATAAGAAATAGGGCGGCCCATTACGAACTAATAGATGGTCTATTATTTTATACAAAAACTACAAATTCCAACAACGAATTTCGACCTGTTATCCCAGCTAGTCTTAGATTAAATATCCTACAGGAGTTGCATGACAGCCCTTTAGCTTCTCATACTGGTATTCGAAAAACTATCCAACGCGTACGCGAGGCAGTCTATTCCTGAACTGCAAAAGTTAACAAGGGCGTATGTCCAACATGTCAAGCAGTTAATTATATTAATTTCCGCCTGGCCGGGTTTCTAAATAGTATTAAATCCGAATTTCCAAATGAAATAATTGGCATCGATTTATTGGGCCCTTTCCCCAAAAGTCAGTTAAATAAAAGTCGCTATCTCCTTGTTATGGTTGATCATTTTAGTAAGTGGACCAAAATTGTTCCCTTAAAACGAGCCTCCGCGAAATTAGTTACTGATTCTATTTTAAATAAATATATTTTAAAATACGGGGCGCCTCTAAAAGTTATATCGGATAATGGTCCTCAATTTGTAAGTAATATATTTGAAGACATGTGCCAAAAACTGGGCATACGTCATTTAAAAATGGTCCCGTATCGGCCGCAATCAAATATAGCGGAACGGGTCAATAGAAATATAGTGAAAATTATCCGTAGTTATGTTAAAAATTTTCATAAAAGCCGGGATAACTATGTCAATGAATTTGCTTTCGCCCTTAGGACCGCAAAACATGATACAACGGGCAAAACTTCTGCTGAGTTATTTTTAGGCAGAAAGATTATAACGCCGTTAGATAAATTATTTTATGTTCAACAAAGAGCCCCAGAATTTAAAATGGGTGATATAGAAAAATTAATTAAAGAAGCAAAAAAGAATACTAAAGTAGCACAGAGAAAACAGAAGCTGTATTATGATATGAAACGACGGGGAGTAACTTATAAAGTAGGGGATGAAATGTTAAAAATTAAGCATTCACTTTCTTCAGCACCAGAAGATAAAACTGCCAAATGTTTTCCACGATTTGAAGGACCATATGTCATAGAAAAAATAGCTCACGCTGTAGTGGTGTTAAAAGCCAGGAATGGTGAAACATGCTCCGCAAACAATGATCAAATAAAACCATATTATGATCGTAATAAAATGCAAATTTTCAAAGATCTTTTGCAGGATCCGGCACGGCAGGCACAAGCTCCAGAGGTGGAACAACGACAAGTACAAGGGCAAGCCATTAGGAGGCAGGAGCAATTGAAAAGAAAGTTTCCCCGCTGGGAAATTGAAGGTAACAAGAAAAAGAAGCCGTTCCACCGTCCAGAAAAGAGAGCTCACGACCACCCCCAGAATGAAGAAGGGAGAAGTACGACGAATGCAAAGAAAGCCAGGAGAAATAACGGCAACTATAACCCGGCTCCCAAACGGAAGATCTACTCATCGGACAGGACTCTCCGCAGCAAATGTCGCCGAACTGCGGAAGGGCCACTAGCGGCGGAGGAAAAGATACAAGGAAAATTTGAACGGCCAGCAACGAGGTCCAAGCAGGAACGAGAAAGAAGTGTCCCGGTTCCCCCAAGACCAGCTGCTATCAAACGGCCAGGACCACAGGCAGAGGCGAAAAAGAAGGTATTCACGGGTTACCGAACTGGAGGGAAAAGAAAGCTTCTAGAGGAAGGCACTGAAGGGCGAGCCCGCACAAGAAGGAGGGTAAATCAAACTAGAATCTGCGCTACCTTCCAAGACTGAGCTGAGAAAAGAATGTCCGAATATCACAAAGATAAGTAAAATTTTATGTTACTTTGCAAACATAAGTTAATCTTTCATTCTTACTGCAAGTGGCAGATTTCAAGAAGTTTTACCTCATGTGAGGTCTACCTTTATCGCCAAAAAGGTGAGAAATGAGTAGTTACCGATTTTGGTATTATGTTTTTCAATTACTCGCGAGTAAAACTAAAGTTTATGTATAATAGGAATGTGTAAATACTTGAATATTGTAAAAGTTATTGTATAAATTTTATTTAAAACATTCTGGCAAGAAAGAAGTTTTAGTCTGAAAGACTTTTGAAATGTAGTATTTGAATGTAGAAGAATTGGCACTTGCTTGGAAAAGAATAGAAGTTAACAATGTACTACTAATGTATGTTTTAAAATGCGTAAAATTAACGGCATGTTAATATGTTCTTATATACAATGCGAACTGTTATTTTAACTGTTAAGAAATACTGTGATATGGTAAAAGTGAGAGTAATGCAAAAAAATTTTAAACTTATTCGTGTGACTGTAAAAAGACCAAATTATGGTGATTATGTGTTAAAGGTTGAATGAATGTAGTTAGGCTCTCTGACGCTACACTTAACAGTTAGCCACTTTCAGAATAGTACCTCAGGGTTTAGAGTTGAAGATAGGGTGTGTTACGAGGTCTTGTTATGTTGAATTTTAACACGTTAGTGTTTTGATTGTAGGCGGCAATGTTGAACACGTATACATAAACACATTCGTGTTTGGTGTTTTCTTTTACAACACATGTCAGAGAGCACGGGGAGGGATAATTAAAATAAAGTCATGAATGAAATAAGAATGTTAAGAGAAATATAAATATTCATGTTACTTGCCATTTCATTGTGTAACATTTCATTAAACTAGTTTTCCTTCCAGATCTCTGGAAGGAACCAGATTTGAATAAAAGCTCCTGTTTAAATGCAGTACAGATGAAAAATTGGTTGTCCATGGAGCTGATGTTGTAAAAACAATTTTTTTTTTAATTTCTAGTTTCTAGTGAGAAATGTTTGTAAAAGATTGGCCTCGCGTTAGATTCTAGAGCTAAAAGTTTTCAACAAGGTCGTTTTAGACCTCAGTTTCAAACTAATTAACTCTGTCGGGAAGTATGTAAGGATCTTAAGTTTTACTAACGTTTATTTTATTTTAAATCTTTACTATCACTTCTTATTTTCTACTTCCAGAATTAAAAGCGTTAACTTATTTATGCAAAATTTGTCTGGCGAACGCCAAGTACTTAAGTTGTGGCTTTTTGCCAAGCGAGAGAGAGGAAGGAATTAGTCGAAGCAGGCCGCTTACCTTAGCAGTTTTACTCGGTTGCTGGTTGCCTTCCAGGCCAGAGGTTTAATCCTCGTGATAATTTTAAACGTATTGTAGTGTTAACAGTTCTCTGTACTACATACGGCTTCCTGTTAATATACGGCCAATCTTCCACGTAGGCCCTTGTTTATTATTCCAAAGTTAAGTTAGAGTTTAGTTAAATATTTTTATATTCTTACGTTCAAACCACAAGTAGTTGGTCTCTGTATTCCGAAGTACGGAAATTATTGTAAAGAGTGAAAAATAGAGGGTTTCGTATACCCTTCCTGTGTATCTTGTCTACTTCCCACATTTATTGAACATAGCTTTAGTAAGCTCCCTGTTCCGAGTCAGGGTCTTTGCATGTTCACAAAGAAAGTAAGGCGGAACATTGAACCTGATAGGCACACCTGCAAAAAAATACAGTTTTTAATTCAAAATTTCTTAAGAAATACGTGAATTTATATATTGGCGGGTTTTAAAATTTGGCATAATATTTGTTGAAAGCGATAATAATATAAAATGTGGTTAAGGCACTTTTTTAAAATTATTTGAAAGGAGGAACGATATGACATTTTTTCCGCTCATGCACAATGCAAAAAGCTAGGAACATGTATCTTTTTTTCCGGTCCTGCACTATGGAAGGGAAAGGAAAATGGGTTGCCATATATTAAGAAGTTCGCCAAATAAATTAATCTTGGCGAAAACTGAAAAAAGTAATCCAAGATAAATTTGTGAATTTCTCAGTAAATTTTGCACCAAATTTTATATTTAAGCATAATTTGAATCGTAGAATAGAAATATGGAAAAACATGGTATGTTATTTCAGAAAAAATCCGAAAAAGTCGGAAGTCGAATTCAGAAAAAGTCGCGCTTTCGAGAGATAAAAAATGCAATTTGAATTTCGTCAATCAGTCCAGTAGAACAAGAGATTCAGGACTGTCCCAATGTTTTTTTCGCAATGTGCATTCATAACTTTATCCTTTGTAGTGTAAACCTTACGAATAAACTCTTCCATAGTTCATCTGCGTAATAAAATGCATTTTCACCATTTGAAGGAAAAAGCATTTATATACATGTAATAAGCTAAGTAGAACAGAAAGCTGATATTCTGTTAATGTCTTAATTACAAAATAATACAAAGAAAATTATACTTGAACTCGCTAAACAATGCTAAACAATGCATTGTTTACTGGTCTAGATAATAGTAACATGCATTGTGTATTTATTCCTAATGAAAAAAGAATTTAAGGATTTCCTGTTCTTAATAAAAATGTCCCCAGAAAAGCAATTATAAATATAAATAAAACAGTATCAATTTCATTGCAATGATGCATCACAAAGTTCAACTCCATTGCACTCGGAAACAAATGCCATCACGCTTTATAAATATGCATCTAGGAAACCAAAGCAGTTAAATATATCCCTTAGCAGTTACCTCTTGATTGCCTTCTATAAGCGATATAATCCCTTTTTTTAACTTTCGGAATAACCCCTTACACCCAAAATACCTACCTATTCTTCGAAGATGCTCTCAAATAAAAAGTAAAGAAAGAAAGAATGAAAAATCATCTCTACAAGTGATGACTTCGATGATAGTCATTCTTTTCTGCCGCATTAGGAGAGCTACCGATAACGGCCCATCTTTTCCAAAGAGACCACTTTTTCCTCTCTGGCCGATGTAGAACAAAGGTCAAATGAAAAGGTGTCTGGGAAAAAAGGAAGAAAAGCTACTTCTTCGGCTCGTCTCCTTCGCTCAAAAGTCCATTGTTGCTCTTCCAGGTCATCTTCCACGTGACGTCACACGTCGGAGGCGGAAGAAACGGATTTGCTTTTTTAACTTGTTTTCAGTTTTAGTAAAGCACAAATCTGGTCTGAGTTCAGTTACTGGAGGATGCTTCCAAAGGAATTAATATGATGCTAGTGGTGAGTATTTTCCCTTAGCTAATCAGTGATTTGAATGGATTGTTATAATATCCCACTCTTTTTTCCTTTGATTCTCCTAATTACTGCAAATCTACCCAAATAGCGCTCATTGGCACAGTTATATAAAAGTATTGTAAGCGCCTATTTAACGTAAATATTCCTCAGTTATCTGTAATTAATATTTTATGCATAGTTTTGCAATTTATCCCGATTTCATTCTTTACAGTTAAAATTATTAGCATTTATATGAAAATGAAACCATGCTTTGATAGATTTAAAAATTCTGCATTTTCCCTGTAATGTAAGATATTCGTACATTTTTGAAGGTGATCATGAGGGGGAAAAGAGTTTGCACAAAAACGCAGTTTCAGGTTGAAGAACTTCATGTGCAAACTTCTAGAAGAAAGATGGTTAAAATATTTCAGAATTTTGAGGAAAATTCAATAATTTTCTTTTCGTTTAATACACGAAATTTGATCTTTTACAGAGGAAAACTGTTCAAAATTCTGATGATGTGAATTATAGTAATAGAGTTGTAAAAAGTATAACTATTAATTATAGCGTAAGGAATATAGCTATTTTATTTTCTTTATCAATATGAGTGTAGTACTGAAATTATCACAGGTAAAAGTAGATAAGAAATTCTGTGTTTTATTATATGTTGATTAAAAAAACTAATAGCTTAGTTATAAAAATTTTATAAGTAAAGTTTATTGAATTATTTTCTTCCAATATTGCTCCTCTATTAAACACTTAGATAATAAATAACATTGTAAATACTAAAATATTACATATATAACATCAAGTGCTTCATATATCAAACTAGAAAGTAAGTGATAAATTATCCTAATATATTTTATAATGCTAATCAGTGCATATAAAACAGACACTATATTCAAAGAAGCAATTTAAAAGGGAAAATTATTTGCTTATACTCCAGCGTATAAGCTAATACGTAGTAAATTTTATTACTCTTAATTTATTCGGACTTTGCTTTATGTTATTTGCATTACGTGTCTTAATAAGGGCTTTAATTTGATTATCTTCCTTCCTGTTATTGTAATGAACACGTAGTTTGATTTACTGCGGGGTAAAAGGGTTAAAAAGTTTGCTACACTGACAGACGTAAGCAATATATTTATAGGAAATATAAATTTGAATTATAAAACAGCGTAAAGCGGATAAAGGGACCTTTATTAAAATAACAATAACTTAGTTATAGACTATTTTACTAAACCATTTCCCATTAAATTTAGTCAAGGCTTTTGCTTCCAGAATTTCCAGCTGCAAAATTCGCGTTACTTTACCTTACCTAACGTTTATTTTCAATAGCTGAGGGTTTGATTGAATATTTGATTGTTGCAAAGCACACTAGAGCTATCTCTCTGCCTAGTGATGGCTTGGTTGAGAATTATCTAAAAGAAACCGATTCCTATTCAGATTACACTTCGCCATAAAAACGTCTATGCAGTCAGCCAGTTCGTCGGAATTCAATGCTGGATCGAATTATAACTGTCATCTGCTTATCTACTGGTAGAGCCTTCAATGGAGAAAGGAATTCACTCCATAGGATTTCTATATATTGTAAAATTGAATTAGTATTCGTGAGACTAGGGTCCACTAGCGGCCAAATAGTAAATTTATTTGACACTGTAGTAGTTCGCAAATTGAAATCTTGGAGAACAAGCTAACTACATGGGGTTTTTATGGTTTTTCCATAAGACATTTCTTCCGTTAAGCAGGTAAGCCTTGTGTATTTTAGCCTCCTTCAAATAATCCATTCCAATTCATAATACTAGAATGTCCTTTATCAGACAATCCTTGCGAGTATTGCTTTAAGTATTAAATTTTACTTCAATTGTTCATTCCAGCTAAAATAATTTACTTTAATTTTAATAATTAAACTATTACTTTAAAATAGGATTAGAGGTTTCTTTTGCTGTACATTATCTAAAATGTAATTTAAGAAACTGCATTGTTTAGAACTTTTTCGAATGAATTGTGGAATCTTTTAATTTTTGCTTCCAGTTTATTATTAACTTATTCTTTATGTCTTTAGAAAAAGATTTTCTAAAATGATAAAATATATTAAGACACAAAACTGCATGAAGCTTACAAAAAATTCCTTGTTTAAAATATTCACCCAGGAAGTGCTTAACGCAATGGAATATCAGAAATGTACTTTCACTAAGATGCATATTCTTCTTCTCATGAATAATTCTGAGTGTTGGTAATTTCCTCGTGACTGCGAAAAAAAAATGTTTTTTTTTTTAATCCGTATGAAAAGTTTCTAAGCTGCTTAAGCCTTTTCATGCAATCATCACTTTGTAGTACAGATAAGTTAAACAGTCATTTGGAAAACTACAGAAACTTATATCATTACAATGTAAAAGTTGTTTCTATGAACTATACAAACCGTACAAAAAGACAAGAGTGTTGAGAAAATTCCTTAAAACCCCGAAAATATATAAAACTAGATTAGAAAATAATGTTTATTCAAATTTTTATTTATTTATATTCGCACAACATTAAAAGCTTCAACCGCAATCTAGAAACGATTCGGGGCCCTGTAATGGAACGATTCCGAGGCTCTTTAATTAATGTTTAAAATGTAAAGAGTAGTTTTTTAAATGTTCGATCTGAAGGCCTGTTTTCTGGACTATAAATCTGAATCATGATTTACAAGACAGAACGTCCTTTCTCAAAATTGCCGTGAATATTGAATTTCAAGATATCAGAAGCACAACAGTCCATATGAGAAACGTCCGGGGACTTTGTAGGAGTACGTTGAAAATGTGAATATGCAACACTTGTATCAGTCTTCACTTTGGAAGGAATGCACTAGTATTTTTCGCAGCATGAACATTTGCTTTTTTTTTTTTTTTTTTTTTTTTTTGTGTGTGTGTGTGTGTGTGTGTGTGATAAGGTTCCACTCTCTTACACTGAGACGAAGAAATGGACGTTGAATTGATTTTTAATAATTTTCTCCACTCTTCCTATTTTTAATTTCTCAATGAAAGATAATTCTATGACAAATACAAACCGCTTACTGAAACTTTCTTTGCATTGATGCAACCAGCTCTCTAAATTTTTCGTTTCGTTTTCTATAATAAATAGACTTTTCTTGGTTACAGTCCCTTAGGTAATCCCAGGATTTATCAAGAGTCACAATGTATTTTCATTTACCTCCTGTTGAACAGTTTTCATACAGGGTTCTACAAATTGTTCTGAACTGAAGCTTAAGTTGTTAATCTTGTCTTATTATTTTGTTTATTGCTTGTTTACATGTGACATTTTGAAAGCAAAATAAATTTAAAAGTAGCAGAGGATATTTCTCATTTAAAATAATAAGATACTGCCAAAAAAAATTCATTTCAAACATTTCCTTTCTTTTTAATTCTTTATCAAAAGCCTTCTAAAAATATGTATTTCAGATATTTGGGCTTATATTTGTGGGGTTCCGCCCTTTTATCTAACATTTAAATGAGTATGGAGGAACCTCGTGAACAGCTAAGCGAATAATTGCTTAAGTTCAGTAACAGAGGGGAGTAACAGCTTAGAGAGACGTGGCCAAAAGGCAAACGCGCGCTAGTCAGAAACTCCGAGGCTGTCTCTCGAAGTCAGTGGAACTTAAATACTACTTTTACTCATTTGCATTAATCGCGATTCTTAAAACACATTCCGGTAGGAAATTGTGAACTAATATTAAAGGAGCGTTAACTTAAAATAACTGTTAAAATCAGGATAAATCTTACATATTGAGCAAGATAACATACAAAAATGCCTTTCTTCCAATCTTATTGGCAAGTTTCTGTTTCAAGAAAGACATGATGTTATTGAAATTATTACTTTTAGCAAATTGATGCTGAGTTCTTCAACCTATTTCTAACGAGAGCAAGACCTTATGTGTTGGCCTTGTGCAACATGAAAATAGTTTTATCTTCGTATCTTTTATGGGGCATTTACCTATATTATTTCTGTTACGATTATGTTTTGGGTCATTTATTGGAAATGCTGAAATTTTCTTTATCGGGAAAAGTTCTAGAAACCTAAAAGAAAATGTATTAAAAGTCAACACAATATTGTCAAAGGTTACTTCAAAAACTGCGGAAGACGTTCATAAAATATTACTACTCGTTTTATTTACTAAAATAATATGTTAAGTTATAGATTTCCAATAGCAAATTCCTTAAAATGAGGTGCAGAGTTTCATGAAGATTTTCAGGGAGAATGTGGGGAAGTTTCTATTAATATAAAATTAACTTTTTATACTATCCATAAGGAATAAAATTTCTGCTTACCAAATACTCAGTAGGCTCTAATTAGTTAAGAAACAAGAACTTCGGTTTTCCTATACTCTAAACTTTCAATTCGAGAACCATTTTGCAGATACTAGTCATTTACCCGTGCCTGCTACCAGCTTAATATTAAACTAATTTAAAACAATTTTATGCAGCAGCGATATAACAGAATTTTTGGGGTAAGGAAGATAATTGCTCCATCTTAAATAAAGCAGCATTAGTTATTAAAATTATCAAGATTTTCGTGTTTTGATGAAAATTTAAGATTTAACTTATATCTATTAATGTGATACCTAAAAATATCCGGTAATTTAACAGAAAAAATGCAAAAGCGTTGCATTTTATTATTTTATTTATAAATAAATATTTTAATTGCATTTTTATTTTAAGGGGGCGATAAAAATGTTATATAGTTTTTGCAGAGCCCGTCTCACTCTCCGTGTCGATAATTTATTAACAAGAGCGTGGGGTGCCCACGATAAATTTAAAAACGATTTAAACATACGACAATGCAATTAAATAAACAGAAAATTAAAAAAGATAATGCATCATACATTTTACATTATTAATGAATGCTATGAAATTAATTTGTCATTAAATTAATCGATTACGTTATTTAGCTATACCACGCTTTTATTATTAACGATGTAAAATTGTAGGTGAATAGAATTATTATTCCGATTAAAGTATATGATAAATAATGTTCCTTTTTTTAGCAATGCGTTACTTATCATACCGATTAAACAAAAGTAAGAAAATTATGAAATAAAGAAAAACAGCTGAACTTCATTTAAAGAATGAAGGAATCGCTTTTAATATTCTGTTTCGCAAATTGGATGTCATAACAATGTTGCCGCGAGCATTTTACTTGAAGCTAAAATAAAAAAATCTGATGTGTACACCACATGACTTCCTTGCACGGAATATTAAGTTATACGCATTTTTTCTTGCATTTCATTTAAACTTATTGGATTGAATTAAATCTACTTCGCCGACAGCGCATAAACTACAATAGAATAAATGCATTCTTTAAAATTTAGTCTGTTTTTCTACCATAGCGACACTCTGGCGCTAGATTCACTTAACAGTATTATATTGCGTTCATATTATAACTCAGAATGCACAAAATTTATATCATTTAAAGAATTATCTTATCGTTGCCACATGTTCTATTCAAATACTATAATAAAGCTAGAACGATGTATAAAAAAATTAAGCAAACAAAACAAAAAAGAAACAGTTTTTCACAGACGATTGAGTATTTCTCAGTCAATTAATTCAGTTCTCACTTCGCGACAAGGCAAAAATACATAAAAGCTCAAAATATCTGTATTAAAAATTACTAATTATTTAAAATTAAAATATTAAAAATTAAGTAAATCTTAAACAATTATTTTCTCTAAAAAATTCCAGAAAGGATTAAGCATGATTTAATTCGCAATAATAAATAAAGGCGTCATCTTTGTTGTTGCGAAGCTAAGTTTCTCTAGATGGCCAACAAATCCACTATTCCGCTGTTTCAAATGTAAACAAGCAATGGCCGCCATCAAAAAAAATATTAGGCTTAGCGGCACTTAAACAACTTTAAAATTGTTGATAATTCTAAAAATACTGCATACAGATTTACTAAAGGCATAAAAACCTCAACCGGAAGATAAGAACAACATAATTCAATCATTTTTAAAGCAAAAAATGTACAATTTACAAACATATAAGAGTAAAGAAACTGAGATCACTGAGCCGGGTAACAGAGTGGATATATATATAAATATATTTATATACGTTTGGCTCCGCCGATTGCAACCAAAATACAAGGTGCACATCTACATGTTATAGCAGTCCTATATACAAAATTTCAACGTTCTGAGGCTACTCGTTTTTGAGTTATGCGAGATACGTACGTACGTACATACGTTCGTAGAGACGCCACGAAAAATTCTGTTCAGAGTTCATTTTAAACCAGTTTTATAATTTTTTGGAGGGAAAGAGTCTTTTATTCTGGCCTTACGTACAGATATCAGGCAAATACATCGTTAAATTGCATTCGAAACGGTCAAAATGGATATTTTCTTAGAAATATGCTGCCTGAAACTTTTCACGATTACAATACTTCCTTTTTACTTCGTACAAGGAAGTAAAAAAGAACTTTGAAAAGTCTCTTAAAATTACATTTTACATTTCTTTGAAATAAAAAAATATGTTAAAAGTACAAGGCAATAAAAGCTTAATATTTACTGACTATTATAAAACATTTGTTATTAAAATTCAAACGATCATAGCTATGCGGAAAATAATATGTAGAATGAATTACAAATTGGTTTTAAAAGAATTAGTTGTAATAATGTTCTAAATTAAATCCTACAGAATTTAAAAAAAACAGTTTTGAAGGTTAATTATGCTTTAAATGTCATTTCCCCCTATAATGGATTTGAGTTTTTTTAAAGTTCATTTTTCTAATATCTGAATAAAATTTTTTTGTCATGTATTTAAGCAGATTAAGGTTTACTGTATAATATTTTCTTGTCAAAATATTAGCTATATACTATAAGAGAAAATTACACATGATAAACTGAAAAGTTAGAAACAGTTGTAAATAGTTCTGTATTGCAATGTAATTTAACACTTTATATTTTGTAATGCATAATAGATTTATGAAATATTTCATCATATGAGATATTTCATATATTTTATCATCAATAAATGTATTCTTTATGAATTTTATGAATACCTCTTTCACATTTGATGCGGAAAGGAAAAAAGTAAAAAGAGCTAAAATTAATTAATGAAACCTACTGACATTACCGTTTCTTTATTTTTGGTAAAGTCTTTAAATTTGAAGACATCAAAATATTTCTGAAGAAAATATGTAAAGCTAAATGTTCAACAAAATCAGAAATTTTAATTTTTTAACGGAAATGAAAGGGGAGAAAAGTAGGACCATTTTGCGAAATGACAGTTACGTAAAATAACAAAATATGTATTTTTTAGTCCAAAGGGATTTGAATCCCGAAGGACTATTAGTTTCATTTTGGCATTTTGCGTCGGACTCATAAATGTCGGTTCACTTTTCAAACTGTTGCCACAAAATGTTAAAGTCCTGCATTATATTTGAAGAAATTAAATAATGAAAAATCTGCATAAATGTATGTATATTTCTCGTATTGTGATAAAACAACGGTACATAGAGTCATCGAATTTTGAATAACGTAATCCTCCAACGAATATGAGCATGTGGAAGACCAAATTTGAAATTTAAAATTTGTTTTATGATCGATTTCCTATTTTTTAAAACTTTGACGAATTTTTGATTAACAAACTCAAGGATTTCAAAGCGAGCAATGGCAACGTTGTGCAGAAAAAACATTTTTATCTCCAGCGCGTGAGTCTCTGTATCGGAAATTCTAAAGATATGCTCGTTTTAAAACTATTTTGCGATATTGCTGTTGCACTGGATCTTATCTCCAGCGCGTGAGTCTCTGTATCGGAAATTCTAAAGATATGCTCGTTTTAAAACTATTTTGCGATATTGCTGTTGCACTGGATCTTATGGTTTAAGTGCGAGGAACATGATATTTAATAAAGAAAGGTAACACACAAAATGTTAAAAAACGCCCCTTTGGACGTAATTTAAAATCTGAAACATTTCAGATTTTGTTTCTTTTTAAGAAATTTTACCGACCTCATATCTGATACAGTTTTATCGACTCGCAGTTTTTTTTTTAAATTTAATTATACATTTTTAAAGCTAGGTAAAAACAAAATAATTTCGTCAGTATTATCAGTTACCTATCAGTTAAAAAGCTTTCTGTGCTGAACAATGCCGAACTGAATTTCACTTTCTTAAACAATTATTTATAGCACAAAGCCCGGTATTTAATTATTTTGATTAAATGGTACTAAATTATTAAATTATGATAGTAAATTATTTTTTAATTAATTAATTGCACTTAGGATTCAGAATGTTGCAGTTTTAATTTTTTATATGACTAAGTTGCAAAATTATTTTGAATCATCTGAAATTTTTTACATTTATAATGAAGGTTTCAATAATTTCACTTTATTTTCTTTAAATTAGTTTTGATTCTAAAAACTTTTTCGTAACGATTTTTTAATAAAATGAAAAACATCATTCAACTATTATAACTAATATAGTTTAAATTCAATTTATTCTTATGAAATAATATAGTTTAACTTTATTCTATAAAGAATGTAAAAATTAATAATTAAATTTTATAATTGTTTTTTTAAATGTTTCCATCAACAAGGGAATTTGGCATTTCATCAAAACAATTGTAATTCCTAAACCTCTACTAACTAACGCAAAATTAATCTGTCAGTATATTTTGTAATCCTAACTATTTACTCGTTCTTATTGACTTTTTTTGTTAATTTTATCGCTCGAAAATCAGGAGGGGAAAAATTATGGGGATAATTTAATTTCCGAAGAATGCAGTTACAGTAAGAACAAAACAAATGAAAAGTAGTCATAGACAAGTTATAGGTAAATATCACAATATCATTTCTTTGAAAGAAACCTACATTTTAAGAAGAATTCATTGTAATAGTAATACTACAGTACCTAATAAGATATTCTCATTTCTACTTTCCCATTCCATAGGCCTCAAATCCTGCATAAATAGTTAGAGAAAGTCAATATATATGCAGACTCAGAGAAATCGTGGACTGATTATCAGTTCGTGTTTGCTTCACTGTGATGGATCAGTTCTCATATTAGGCTGGCATAAAGTTCAACAGCTAGAAAGGAACAATTCGGCGTGACCTTCCTAGATAATTTGTGAGGATTTGCCTTTATTAATAAGACGAAAATAATCATTAAGTGGACGAATCTATTTTAAAATTTAATTTATGTCTTTCTCTGAATGCTCCGAAAAAATATAAACGAAATTTTTTAAAATTTTCAGAACAGGACGCTAGGGAAAATGTACGTGAGGAAATAAGGTATCTCATAAAATCTAATTTTTTTTAGACCTCCGAAATCTTTGAATACTACCAGTGCATCTATTATGAAACAATCATATTAATAAACTTGTAGATGTTTACCAGCATCTGCTCTCGGTTAATATGTGACTATATTCATAATTTCCTTTATCTCAATAATAATGACTTTCTGGCTTGCATTCATTGTAATGTATGACACAATACATTGCAATATTCCTTCCTATAAGCTATGGCTATGGAGAATGCTTGATATTACTTCGATTGGCAGTTAGCCCACGTTGTTCACAGTGCCTATCGTGCGTAATATCGAATCAAAGTTAAGATACTCTTATTATTACTTTGTTTCTTTTAGCGTGCAATGTTGGTCAGCTTCACGTATTAGGTATTTTTGATACTCTGGACTTTGTTAGTGATAAAATATTGAAACAACAGATGAGCTAGGCCATTCGGAGAATGTCTGATGGGAAACTGTCTAAATCTGAAACAGAATATATATTCTAGTGTTTGAATTTGATGTCTGTTTAAATTAATGTAAAATACTAGTGCGAAACATACTACAACATCATTCATACGAAACCATTTAATATTTCTTTCTTGTTGTAACATTCAAAATTTCAGTCGCATATTCAAATATTACTTACTTTGTTTCATGATATGAGTAATTTGAGAAACTATTAGGATTCCCATTCATACAACCTACTTACTGCAGTCTGAGACGCAGTTTTCTCATGCAGGATTGCTGAATGGAATATATCCAAAATAATAAAATTATACTTGGGGAATAGTTTGTTGTGCACTGATCTGTCACGTCGAGCTCTTCCCAGAATCAATCCTCTCTGAAAATTATTAGTATCTCTGAGAACACAATTAAATAATCACTGATAGTTTATGTTTGCTAACGGGATTGCCTCCACAGGAGACTAGAATCTTTTGAATCTATATGTAGTCACGTGTGCAAAATCGAGACAATTTGCCAGTTATGTCTATTTTTACGAAAAGTATTGAACCAAAGGTACTAATTATGCAAACGTAATGTCGAATACGCAAGCGTATACGTGCGTAGCTTTGGAACTGTGATTATAAAGGGGATATAAGCACAAGAGATATTGTCGTTGATTTATGTGGTCGTGCTCCTTCACGATATTCGGCATGTTTCTCGTAAGAGTTGGGTAAATTTTAAAAGGTATCAGGTAAAATGAGTAGCCACGAACACATGGATGACGCAAAGCGATGAAAAATTGTCGGTAGACTGGAAGCAGGCCAATCACAAGCGCAGTTGGTTACAGAGTTCAATGTAAGGCTCAGTATCGTCTGAAATTTGTAGAAACAGCTTCAGAACACTGGATCTATATCGAGAAAAAATGGGCAAGCTCGACAAAGATCCAAAACGATGAATGAGGATCGTTATTTGACACTTTCCAGGGCCTCGCAGAAGACTGCTATAGTTCTACAACTTTTACGTGAGCTGTATGTTACCATTGAAAGTTTCACAGTCTGCGGTTGCCCTGAGGCTTCATGAGATAGGGCTGTATGCTGGAAGACCTGCTGTTTACGTGTCCCATTCCCTGCAGCACACACGATAGTGATTTTAACGGGGTGCAGACAACATTCGCTTTGAATCAGACTTCACTGGAGTACCGCGCGTTTTGCAGATGAGATGATTCAGCTTAGACACTGATTCTTGACATACCTGCATGTGAAGAGAGCATGGAACACTATACCATTCCCCCTCATCAGAGGAAAGGATCATTACAGTGGCGGAATTGTATTGGTTTGAGCTGGTATTTGGTGCTGGACGGCCACACAACTCTGAATGCGTTTGTCAAAGGCTCCCTGATTGCTACGCGGTATAGAGAAGAGATCTTATAGTATTCGACATTTTAAGGACAGTGTTGGACTTGCGTTCCTGTTAATAGACGGTAACGCTCGTCCACATAGTGCTCAGCTACTCGAAGATTAAATGGAAAGTGAGGATTTTCGCCGCATGGATTGGCCAGCAAGATTTCCTGAACTTAAGCTTAAAAAGCATGTGTAGGATGCTCCTGGGAAAACAATTTCATCTTGTTATTCCCCTCCAAAAACCATTCCGGAGTTGACAGCTGCCTTGAATTAGGAATGGGGTTGGCTTCCACAGGGACTCCTTAGTTTCCTCCTGTCTAGTAAGCCATCAATTCTCTACCTGTCTAGCAGTGAAAGGGGAATATACCCCGTATTAGATTAATTTTATATTTGGATATCACGGAGCGGATTTCAGACTTCCGTGCACTATAATCAGTTGCGCACAAAATGACTTTTGAACGACTCATCTCTTTTTCTGTTATAAATAAATATTCATACCAATTGAACTATAATTTGTCCATTAGCTTTTACGACATAATGTGCAAATTCTCTTAATTTTCCCCCCAAATGTTTATATGTCTGGTTTGTGTTTCTATAGAGGGTTCTAGTTTGAGCTTCTGTTCTCAAGTGCTTCCGATGCTTCACATTTGGGCAAGCGCTAACTGGTATCAGCTCACTGACACACAAGAGCAAGGGTAGTTGACGTAAATAAGCTCAGTAACAATGGTGACACGGTAAAAGATTATGCTGCATTAAAGTATGTTATTGCTGTTAGAGCACATTAAGAAGACAAGCTTTAACAAAGAAAAAAATCCATCTTTGAGACAACAATGTAGATTACAGAAGGTTCTTACGTAAAGGAGCTTCTTGACAGATGTAAACGTTTGAACAACTTTCTCGATTACAGAAGATAAACATGGATTATGGTTGAACGGTTTTATGTCAGTAACATCGTATCACGGAGTGAGGTTGATTATTTTCTGTATGTCCACAATCCCATCAACTATGCTCATATAAACTCATAGAAACAACAAGAATGAGAATAAACTTTGAAAATAATTCTTGATGTATATATATTAATTCAAATTCTTTACAATATATGCATAATTTATTTACTTTGGAAAATTTTCGTCCAAGCATGCTGCATAGGAAATAATCGGTCTGCAGTAACGCTCTGTGATGTGGTTAGCTAAACCAATATTTTTCAGCCGGGTTTCTGAGCGAAGTAATGTATTTAGTAAACCATATATCTAACGAATCTGAAAAAAAATAATGCCCTTTTGGATTAAGAATGTTAACTTGTTAGAACTGCTTTGTAAGATTTCTAGTTTTAGGGAAAATATATAGATACTGGTTGCAAGAAAACAATCTGAGGTTGATATTTGTTATTCTTCACGGTTCAAGTCAACTGACAAGTCAATTCGGTTTTTAAATTCGAGGGAAACTGATTTTCAGTAGTCCGCACTAATTATATAATACAGAAATTTAGGATAAAACGTTCAAACCTTAAACCTATTATAGAGTAAAACTTTAATAATATTAATAGTGGTTTTTAATTTAGGTTAAAGTTAAGTACGAAGGAAAATACGAAAAAGGAACCTGCGCTTCCTGTGCCTACGCAACTGAATAATATTAACCCTTCGAAAACGGGTGTACCTCATAAGGCTACAGCATAAATAGAGCTTTCGAGTCTGATAGTGGTTTATTAAGACATCGTTTTGAAATACGAAAGATTTGCGGGGTTAGGAAACCGATGCTGCCTTGCTTTATTTAAATTTTTCCTTGAGTATAAAAACAGTAATTTTATTCGTACAGCCCAAAATAAGTCATGATTCATTTGAAACAACTGAAAGGTTAAATCGATTGATTTTGTTTATATTTTATTATATTCCAAAAATTTAACGTATTTTGACTATACTTTAATGTACTTAATTATTCTTATTTTTGCAGTGCATTTAGTCATAGAGATAGATAAGAATTTGTTTGTTTGTTGTTGTTGTTGTTGTTACTTACAGCTCACTTGCCTGACGTAGTTAGCATAAGCCCACGAAATTACTCGTGGCAGAGAGCTCAGGACTACGCCTGTCATTCGGCAACAGCCTTGAGCACCAAACAGAGGTAGTTCGGTGTGGGTTCTATCACAGACGAACGGAAAAGCTGTATGAGCGTTTCGTAGTTTCCGTTTATATAACATGGATAAAAGCCGATTTTGCTTAAAGTATTCCACGAAGATCTCATTCCCCTTAGGCAGATAGCTTTCACCTGCTTTTCCGAACCAAAGAAAGAAAACAAAGCTTTGCCTATAAGTTGGTCTAGATACACTGATTAACACAACAATATTCTGTACTCAGTAGAGCATTCACACCGACATTTTTATAATTGAATACGCAATTATTGTACACTGTTGAACTCCAACTGCTGTCATTAAATTATAGCAAATCATAATTAGTATTACAATTTTAAGTATAAGGACTTTCTGATGTCTGAAAATCACTTGTTGTGCTAGAGTAAAAGATGCAGAAAGGTCGCTCGGAAATTGCAGGGGCACAGATATATCACTGCTGATTCGAATTAAGTTTTGTCAAGGAAAACAAAGAATGAGTGTAAAATGTAAAATCTTATAATACTGTAGTAGCATGCGTATGGGTTCGTAATAGATTGAATGCACAATTCTGATGAAAAGTTAATAAAATTTATTCTTGTCACAAGAAGTAAAACAAAGTGCTGAAATGTTTTCTCACAGATATTCGTGCAATATCACAGTAGTTATATTTTAAACTACTGAAACGTTAAATAGAACACAATTCAAAGCGCAGAGAAAGTTAATCCGATCTCACTGCGAATTCCTTACAATCAACAACAAGAACTAAGTAAAAAAGTACAACTTAGTAAACAACTGAACTGAGATGTTTTTCTCCGGCTCTTTAATCCTGCACGAGAACACTCTGGTAAATCTATTTTCTCGAGGTTTCTAGAAAACAAAAGAGTAGAATTACAGATATGGCTAGTACACAATTCCATTTATTCATTTTAAATATAAATTACGAGATATCTATTTATTAAACGCACATGCTCCTGTATTTTTACTTTTTTTGGCGTAGCTTTCTCTTAAACTCATCAGGCGCTGCATTGCACGGGGAAATAAAACAATTTTAATTACAATGCTACTAAAAATAGCTAAAGACAAAATCCGTAACAATGCTTTCTCTTTTCTACTTCCCTGCACGAAGTAAAGGAAGTATTGTAAGCACGAAAAATTCCGGGTATCATATTTCAACGAGAATATCCATTTTGAACATTATCGAATGCGATTTAACGATGTTTTTTCGTGACATCTGTATGTAAGGACAGAATACAGAACTTTGTTTCCCAAACGAATTATAAACTGATTTAAAATGGATTCAGAAGCGATTTTTTTCCGTGCCGTCTGTACGTACGTATGTATGTATGTATCTCGCATAACTCTAAAACGAGTAGTCTCAGAACGTTGAAAATTTGTATATAGGACTGCTATAAAATGTAGTTGTGCACCTCGTTTCTTAATTGCAATCGGCCGCACCAAAAGAAAATATATCTATAGATATATACCCACTCTGTACTCGGCTCAGTGAGTTCAGGATTTTATTAATATATGTTATTAAATTGTGCATATTTGGCTTTTAAAATGATTGTATTATGTTGTTTTATCTTCCGGTTAAGGTTTTTGTGCCTTTAGTAAATTTGTATGCAATATGTTTAGAATTATCAACAATTTTAAAGTTGTCTAAGTGCCGCTAAGCCTTTTTTTTTATGGTGGCCATTGATGTTTACATTTGAAACTTAGCAGAATAGTGAATTAAGTCTTTCTGCACCTTCGGTGTCTTTTTGCTGTGTGGGAACAAAACGAAAATTTCAGTTTTGGGCACCGAAAAATCTGCAATCTCGCCTGCTGGCCGATTTGCTTGTTTTTGCGTAGATTTCAAAGAGAGCAATGGCAAGACTGTGCGGGGAAACAAATATCTCCAACGCGGCGAGAGTCTGTATTGGAAATTCTAAAGGTATGCTCATGTTAAAACTATTTTGCGATATTGCTCTTGAACTGAATTTTATGGTTTAAGTGTGAAGAACGTGATATTTAATAAATAAAGGTAACAGACAATATGTTAAAAAAACGCCCCTTTGGACGTAATATAAAATCTGAAACCTTTCAGGTTTTTTTAATTATTTTTTCTCAGTTTATATTATATCTACCTTTAATTTCTTAACAAGATGACCTGCACATTTTGTTTTCCTTTTTTATCGATAACCTTAAATACCACTTTCTTCGCACAGAAGCCACGTAAAATTTAACAGCAAACTCAGAAAATTTTTAAAAGCAGCTTATGTTTAAAATTCTCGAGACACTATTAAGTGTTGCCCTTCATTTTTTGAAAATTTTCTCAGTTCATCATATCAGTGCTTAGCTTCCTTAATAAGACAACTTACGCAATTTTTTTTTGTCTTTGCACTATTAACATTTTGCCTGTTTAACTGTATTTATTAAACATCATACACAAAATTGAAAGGCAAAATTACGAAATATTTAAAAACCGAGCATCTTTAGCTCTGTCTTTAGTTATTAGAGATTTCAGTGTTGCCTATATACGTACATATATACGTATATACTATATCCCCTATATCATTTCTTTAAAAATAATAACGGCAATAACATTTGGTGGCAACATCGTATTTGTTTTGTCATTCATTTTCTTATACTCGCTGTATTATTTCTTTAAAAATAGTGGCGATATCATTTGGTGATAATATCCTTTTATTTGAGAAATGATACTGTCACAAAGCCGATTCGGAGAAAAAGGTGAGGATCGAGACTAAAAGGCCCTTTTTAATGCTAATAAATAAAAAATTAACAGTCGAAAATTAATTTACAGAGCTTAACAAGTACAAACAATCGATAAAGTATGTAAGAAATCAAATTCCGCTAATTCGAATAATAATTTCTTTGTTTCAGTTGTCAAACATTTAATTTTGTAATAAATAACTTTTTTCGGGATCTGGAAGCTTGTGTAACAAAACTCTGTTAATCTGCAAATGATATTTGCGCGATTTACAATAGAGTATTTTTCTGCTGCAACTAATTTGTAAACTCAGAAACCAGTTTTAATTTCTCTGATCTTTCCACAAACTCAATTATTTCTTAACGAGGGTAAAGAAACAGCGATTGTTTCAAACAAAATCCATCATCTTATTAACATGTACTTCGTTTTATTAATCTGTGAGGCTTATTGCATTTCATTGCATGTGTAACACAATAGATAAAATCTATTTATTGTATCTATTGTGTTACACATGTGCATTTTAAGTATGTTACGAGTTTCCATATTTAAAATGCCTAGCTCGATAGTTTCTGCAACTAAAGCCGTATTCTGTTGTGAAATATGTATTTAATATTATGAGAGTTTTAAAATATAACAGAAATGTCTAGTTTTTCATGTAGTTTATTGTTAAGACGGTAAGCAAAGAATTTTGATAAGCTTTTCGTTTAAGCCAAAGAGGAATATTTATATTATTTAAACTAACATTTACTGAAAAGCATAAACATTTTGGATAATTATGTGGTATGAGATATACCGCTTTTACTTAGTTAATTATTTTTTTAGATGGCGGCCTTAAAATTGGTTGTCGTTTCTTTTAGTAATTTTAGCTCATTTCTTTTAGTAAAAATCAATTAATTAATTTTGTGAAGCTATTTATCACGAAAGTTTTGAGTTTTTTATAAAGCAACTTTGAATGAAAGAATGTTACATGTAATGATGCAATTTTAAAGTTACATAGAGTAAATTTATAACGCTGTAGCTTTTGTTGAAATATTTAACTATTTGATTAACGTTTGTTATTTCTTACAACTGGAACATAAAGTTTATTTCATTTTTCTACGTTGCAGACGCTATCCACTTTACTAATCAGTTACTATCCAGAGGACAATTCGTACCCTGAATTTGTTCACAAAGTGTTACTATGCCCGCTACGCGTATCTTTTAACCATATTCGTGAGATAAGAAGATAACTGTAAGTTCTATCACATAAACAATTAAAAATACTAAAACGAATAAATAATGCATTTTAAATTTTAAATACAGTACAATATAAATAAAAAAAGGATAATTAAATAAATAATTAATTTAGTATACAATATGTAATTGATTTGTCGTCTCTGAGACATTTGTGGTTGAGGTAATGCTGAGGTTAATAATTTTTACATAATTTTACATACAAATCAACGTTTGAATCGCCATCTCAAGATGCATTGATAAGTAAAGGGAAGATTTGTGATGAGGAACCTGTAGGAAAGACGGAAGGAGTTGTTATGTTAGATGGGCCAGCAGCAGCGATTTCTAAAGAGTCTATAGATTCTTGTTATCTTTGGTGGCATCCACTAACCATCTTTAGAAAGTCTATATGAGGACTTATCCTCAGGTCTTATAGAACAACAGACAAATTCCGAGGAAGCGGGTTAGAGAACCTTTTGTTCAATCACATAAAGTTGTACAGACGGCCACTTGGGCTTACATAACACAACACTTTTAGCTTAAATTAAACAAGTAATGCTGAACTTAAAATAAAATGTAATCAAAGTAGCCTAATGGCTCAGAGGATATTTAAACAGGTAGGAAGGCTCTGACTCGTAGAAGCCGGCAGAAACAAACCTAATAACTGGAAGCCCTCAACTCCGTAGAATTCCATCGCTAGTAAGTCAAAGTAACAATGTAGCCTTGAAGGAGGCGTAACGCGCTCTAAAAATCACCACAGATCATAGACCATAATTCGTGTTCAAGGTATTCGACCCTTGCTGGCCTATACCAGTTCCTATATCGTTTCTCTTCTTGGCTTAAAAAAGATGCGAAAAATTCAAATTCCAAACAAGTGGGAAGTCTTTTAGGCATGAGTCTTTGAAGAGTAGGCATAATATAAGTATAACACACATTGTAAGCAATTTTTTTTTTGACTAAAGTAAATCCAAACACACATTGTAGGCAATATTTTGGCAATTATAGGTAAATCTTGCGTAGATAATAATAACTTGAGTACACAGTAAAATAAAAATAAGTGAAGAAAAAATATAATATTTACAAGTACTTGCTGTATTTTTTGTTCGGCTGGGATCGAATCTGCACATCTAGAGTCCTGAGACGGAGCCTTTTTCAGAATCTCTTGGCTGTTGAGCTCTTTTCTTGAAATACGAATTTACCAATCACTATTATGGTGAGTTGTTCGGGGTCTCTTATGAGGTTGTTGAATAGTATAGTTGTAATTACCAATTTGTTTGATGACATCTTGAGTATTATTGTTACCGTTTTTGTAGAATTTACAAAAACGCGTATCTTAAAAATTAAGAGTCGATAGGTTTTATGTTCAAATCATTATGAATAAAAGTGTTTCTTGTAAACCAAGGGCCATTGGTGATAATTCGAAGTGCTTTATTTTGGAATTTGTAAAAGTAATATATTGCTTCTTGCACTAGCTGCAGGTGCTGCGTATAAAAGTTAAGAGAATTCTTTTTGTGTTGAGGTTAAGTTGGGAGTTTCTTCTAAATCATCGTAAATACACATCAGGGCTTTAAAAGCTTTGCCTCTTACATCATATAATATGATAAAATGCAACTTCCCCAGGTGAGGATCGAACTCACAACCTCCGCATTTCTCACATGTACTGTTTTATAAGTACGGCGCGCTAACCTGTTGCGCCACTGGGGACTTATAAGAATCATCTTCCAAATGTTTCGATTAAATAGCACTTCTTTTTCCCTTGAAAATACGCGCGTACTTATGCTACAGTACATGTCAGGAAAGCGTGGGTGAAAAGAAGAGTGGAAGGAAAGTTGCTTTTATTAAAAATTAACTATTAGTCCAAATAAATGAATCTCCACATGTCGTTTTTAAGAAAATAAGTATTTAAACTTGTCTGAACAATTTTTTTTTCATTCGTGAATAAGATTATAGCACTGTATGGCATCATTCAAGAGCAAACCTCTCAGAATTTGAGTTTTAGTTTTCCAAAATAGTGAAGCCTTCTTCAAACTTGGAAAACGCCACTGACATTAAATTTGCATCGAAATTTTTAATTGAGGCAGCCATCTCCTCTGTCCGTTGCTTTTCGAGATGCATCTGATCTGTTGATTGCATTTTTGACAGACAAGTATTGATTGAATTCGCACTGCATCTTCAAAATGTTCAGCTATTCGATTTTTTTTCTTAAGAATTATTCCGCTAGTAGGAAAGATTCATATTATTCGAAAGTGAGACGTTCAACATTATCTCATTACATTTCAGCATTTTCTAACAACTCATTTTATTATAGCAAGTTTCGTTTCAAGTGAAATAGTTTGTCGTCCTTTTGCTCTGCCACAATAGGCGCTTAATTTTTTTCTATTCACCAGCCATTTTTAAATCTATTAATATTCTTTGGAGTTGAAATAAATTTCTGCCTTTGAGAACAAGCTTGTTTCTTAAAGTGGGAAGCGTCTGTATATATTATGTATGAGAAAAAAAAACAGAATAATTTTTTAAAATATAAATCGTCTTTTCTTCTTTATTCTTTATGGAGTTACATTATTTGAAAACAGAAAGCAAGCATAAATTAAGTTTTTATGCTGAAACTCACTCATCTTCTTCTTTACCTTGGCATCTTCTTTACCTTAAGGAGGTCATCCGGTTAAAAGAATAACGGAAGCATCAAAGTGAAAAAAAAATTATAAACCAAATCACGATTTTGCTAGTCAAGCATGCGTAGCTATCGTCGCCACTTTCTTTTCCCGATTATTATATTTGTTATAGCACGAAGCCATCAAAGATAACTCTAAGCGTGACGGATAACCTTAGGGAAAATAACGTATTTTAAGGTTATTTGGGTGAAATAGCAATGATGACCTTGATCCAGGCACAATACTCTGCAAAACAGATATCTTAAAAAGTGAATTTCAGAATTGTTAATATGGCAATCCACATTATCGAGGTTATTCGATTAGGTTCGAATGATTTCTTTGTTTTTAAGGGTTATTTCAGCACTGCTTAAATTTCATCAGAAATATGTTTATGAAATTACGCAATCATTTAAACTGTTCCTGATTTACAGAAATCAGTTTGCAACAGTTTGTTTTATGAATTAAAGTGATTTCGAGATACGCTATTTTTAGAAGGAAGTTGGAAAGAATTCATTGCGTTCCACAGTTTTAGATGTTGAACGGTTTCATTATCAGGCTAAGCGTAAATTCTTTCAGAAACACTTCGATTCTCTGGCTCATACTTTGTTGAATAGCTAAGTTCACCTCTTAAATAAATTTCTGTTATACAAACCAAATAATTATGGAGTTCCAAGGAATAGTACATTTCTAAATGTAAAGCATTCCTATTTGAACACAATAGATATTTTAAAGATGTTTATGTAGTGCATTCTGAGAAATTAACATTTCTTCCTCGAGCATATCTTTCATGTTTATGATGAGAAATGAGTAATTTAAAGCAGTTAGACCGTAAATTCTTTTATATTGTACTGTTGAAACGTGTAACATATTTCCAACATAAAATTTCCTCAAATGCTATATTAAAAAGATATTATAATTAGTTGGTAAATTAATGAAACCATTTTTAATCAGCTTAAAAATATATTTTAATAAATATGAAATATCGCAAATATCATAATGCTAAAAATCCTACTTTTCCTATCTTAATACAATGTCTTACATTAGGCTCAGTTTAAAAAATAAAATGCTTCTATATGTAAAACATCAACAAAAGTCAGGGAAGCTGTTCATATTATGGTTGTGTAGGTCTTTTACGTACAGATTGCAGTATTCACAGCTTGTAGTATCAAAGTAGAAAATCCTCTTAAAATTCTCGCAAGTCAGAAAGATTATTAAAATACTCATTGTGAACTGTAAATAAAGTGCTTAATGCTGATCTTAATCTTCAAAAGGCGGAAAAACGTAATATCCATCGTCTTTCTCCACGACATATCACGGAAAGCAGAACGCGCAGCAGAATTCTCTGTGAGAAACAGTTATTCAGACAAAAATGGCAAAATGTTGCCACAATAGATGAATTTTGGGTATATTTAAGGTATCTGTTTCACTTAAAAGCAATTTTAAGTTGTCCGTTGTGTGCTTGTCTTGAGCGTTAAATTAATCCTTTAACATCCACATCATTGATCCACATCATTTATTAAACGACAGAGCATGTCGTTTAATAAATTATGCTAATTATTAGAATAACATATAGTTATTCTAATAATTAGAATTATTAGAATAACATATAGTTATTCTAATAATTAGCATAATTTATTAAACGACATGCTCTGAGTTTCCCTGCTGTAACTCAATTTTTTATAAGTGCATATATTTTACTCAGTAGAATAAGATTTTCAATATTTCTTCAGGACGATTTTTCTATTTCACAGTTAACAATATTTGCAGGAAACTTAAGAGAAAATGAGGGAAGTATGCTTAATTGTATGAAACGGTCTTAATTTTTTTCTTTTCTTGGGAAAAATGTGCATTAACTTCCATAATCCAAGGTCGTCTTATAGGACAGACGCAAAAAAATTTAGATTGAAATTTTTATAAATTAAAACAATTATAAAATAAAACAAATCATTTACCAATATATTTAAAATTCTGAAAAATCCTCACATTCACCATTTAATAGCCATTCACCACTTAAGCAAATAGCTCCTCAAGTACGTCCTGCCTTTTGTTGACAAGAAGCTCGTCGTGTGAGTTCCATTCTGCACAGTAGAATATGTCATACACTATGGTCAATTTCCGTTTTGTAATCAGTATCCGAAAACAAATGATCCTCAATGTCATCCATAGCATCAGTAATTCAACATTTTTTGAAGGATTTGTTCACTGTTTCAACTTTCACTTCTTTCCATGATTTAATCACGAAATCACAGACCACATCAAGTGATGAAGCTCGCATAGCTCCACCTTTCGTATACGACTTTTCGACACTCATCATCCGGTTATTCCATTGTTCACACGTGTTATCTTTGAATGGCTTTTTAAGAGAGATATCTAAAGGTTGTTGTATCAAAATTAAACCACCTGATATAACAGCAATCGACCTTAGTATTGTTCCGTGCTAAGCGATTTTTAGTGTTCTCAGTTAGGTGACTGCGAAACATATCCCACACTAAGAAAGTATGTTGATTTCGTAGAGCACCTTGTCGTCTCTGGCACACACTTTCTGTTTACACTATTCTCGTCCATCCACTCATTTGCATCAAAATGTACGAAAATGCTTTAAGAGAATTTTATTTTAGGAGTAGTTTTCCTCTTGAAAATGACCATGGATTTTAACTTTGTTCCATCATACATATTAATACTGTTGTAAACCTGTTCGTTTCATGGTCTGTTCTGATTTGAACAGATTTTTACGCTTTTTGTTTCCACCGTTCTATTGTTTATCAAATCGAAGTTTATCGGTGTGTCATCCATATTTCCAATATTGAATAACGAAAAGTTTTATTTTTGAAATCTCGTGACTTTATGATCAAGATTTTGTGGTAATTTCTGCGCAATTTTTGTTTTCTGTCATATTACCAGATTTTTCCTATTATGGAAAGACTGCACCAGCCTGCTGTTGCTTTAAATTCTTTGCATTGTTCTGGACTAGCCCGTGTCTACCTACCTGCATAAGCTCTAATCATTTTTCTTATAACAGCATAACAATTCTTCCTTTATTTTTGTACCCATTCTGCAACGTTATTTTCTAAATCTGGCCAGCAAAATAGCTCCTCCTAGCACAACATTTTTTAAACAGTATCTTCATTCTTTTTCTCAGTCTTTTACCATCTTCTCTGTTATATCGGAAGTCCTTGCTACTGACCAATTGCTCGATTCTTCAGCCTGTTTTATGACTTTGAACTCGAAGTTTGCTTCGTATTTCCTTCTTTTCGTTGGTTTCTTGATTACGGCCACACTTTACAAATTTTATGTTAATTTACACTTATAGTACAAATTGTTTCAACACACGACATAGCTTGCAATGTAACTTGTTAGAGGTACACGTGAATTCGTGATTCTGCATGTGATTCTATAGGTAGTGCTGCCAGATGCAAGGAAATAAGATTTGTTCTGGATGATGATCAGTGATCTAAACTAAATGCGTTGCTAGTTTAAAGATCATCTTGCAGGACAAATATATGCTAAAACTATTACCAAAATTCATGCCTCTTTTTATTTGAAGGGCGTCTTACCTGCGGAAATGCACCGTAAATTTTTTTCTGAATCTCATCTGAGTAAGTAAATAGTAGCAATATATTCTCATTGGGCTTACTTATATCTAGCAGAAATATTTCCTTACAAATACCTTACTTGTTTATGGTATTAAGCGGAGGGGACAAAATACAATGGAAACACCCTTAGCTCATTCTTAAAAACAGTATCTAAGCTTTCAAGTTAAAGGCAATATTCAAAAATAAACTTTAATCGTATGTAATGCGATTGTCCTCATCTTATAGTTTAATTAGAAATATTATTTCAAACCTAGTTTTAGATAATAAGTTTTATTTACAAAGTTACTTGACTAGAAACTTCATTAATAAGATAAGTTAATATTTATATTATCTTTTAATTATATTGCTAAACAGTATGGTGAGATTGGGAAAGATTTCAAAACTTCAGTGAACAACAGACAATAGAATATTCTATAATTTTTAAATCGAGGTTTACATTTTGAAAGTAAATATGAGTTTCTATCTTGAATACTGTTTGCATAAATAATGCTTAATAAATTTAGAAAAGATCACCAATAACTTTACCGGGAAAAAATGGGCTTCAAACCATTAATTTTAGAAATATTTAAACAAAGATCTATGAGAAGAAATAAATAAAAATCTATGAGAACAAGTATGATCTAATTTTAAAAATAATACCTTTTGTGCTTTTCTTTTAGAAAAGAATATTCATTTATTAGTAAAAAACTAAAGATAAAAAATAATTAGCTGTTGCGATCGATTTTGTTTACAAATTTAATTAAGCGAAATTCAACGTATTCAATAACTCTGGGTTAATCGATTACGAAGGAGGCATTGATTATGTGTAACATAACATTAAATCACAATAATGATACAATTCTGCTGCTGGAATACGATATGCGTGTAGATTTATAGGAATTATGACATGACAGCCACGTTTAATCAACAGATTTTTTTTATTGCAAATTGACGACACTTGAACTGGAGGCTAATATATCACATAGACGAGAATAATACTTTTTGAAATAAGAGGACTTGTTAAAATTTTCACGATGCTCTTTTCTCTGCCGTGAACTAACCATCTTAGAGTCACAGGATTCTACTGTAAGACAGAAAAAAGATTATTTTGGCTGAATATTAAAATGCTAAAACTTTGGGATATTTAAATGATTGAATACCTTACAAATAAACAGAAATTTAGGAAACATTTGCACAAAAAAGGTTGAATATTCACTGAGAATTGTTTAATACGTATTTTGTTTTCAAATAAAGTTTCTGACCAAACTGTAGGTTGCTCCCAAATTCTGCTAATTATTATTTAACATAAAAATGCATTAAGATTAAAAAACTTTAATAATATTTAAAATCTTAATATACTTTTATTGATTCATTTTATGTTGTACGTAGATATTTGGTATATTTCGAAATGTTATTCATTTTTCTGTTTTAATATATTACAGCACCCAGTATTACTGGGTTTCCTTTGGTCACTCTTGATTCAAGCATCGAGTGGCCAATCAAGCAGTGGCGAATCCAACAAAGTATATGCTTATTCCTACCATATTCAACATAATGGCACAACAAATTCCAAAGAAATACTAAGGAGCGTTCTTGGCGAAGATCCAGACTTAGGAATTGAACCACCAGAAGGCAGAAGCATTGTCAAGACATTCTCGAGCCCCAGTATTCGCGGCTTCTTCACCAAAGGAGTGCTACCCGCTGGCCCAGTGAATCGTAATTATAACCGCGGCTTTTATAACACAAATTCGGTGCTAGATGGGATTAAAAAAGTTGTTGAGGATAATCTGCAACCTCCCAGTCGCAATATTGCCACAGGTTTATTGCCTCCAATTTCGCCAGACATAGCTCGAGAATTTCCTGGAGACTTCAATGCAAATCATTTGGGAAATACCTTCCAAAATCAAGATGATTTCCCGAAAATACCTCCACCGCCACCACCAGTGATTAACAATAATAATGGAATTTCTAGGGTGCAAACATTTTCTAGAAATACTCCAGAAGGAGGACGAATTGTTGGGCAGCTGGAGACATTTTCATATAATCCACCACCAGTAACAAATACTAATTCTAGGTATCAGGAAAATTCTGAGGGATTCCGCAGGAAGGAGAATGTATTAAATAATAACCAAGAAGTCACTGGACACCGAACACAAACTTATTTCAGACAACAATTTCGAACTGTCACTCCTAATTTAGACAATAACCTACATCAAAACGGAATAGAAAATAGAAATGTGGGACACAATAGTAATAATAATAATAATAATAATAATAATAATAATAATAATAATCAATGGTGGAATGTAATGAGCGTACTTGGTAACAACAACAATAATAATAACGGCAATACTCGTAACACAGCAAACTTTAACCAGCAGATTGATCACAATATTAACCAGATAAGGAATAATTTAAATAATCAAATAACCAGAGAATTCGGAAGTAGAATTAATGCTTTTAACAATCGGCAAAACTTTCAAAATAATCATCCAAATAACAACATTCAAGGAAATTTTATTCCTGGTAATACAGGTTATAGGAATCCAGTCCAAAATATTAACAGCCAGTTGCCTAATAATATTCCTTTTCGTAATCATCAAAATAATGCTAAAACTTTCTTTAACAGTCAAAGAAATAGAGCTAATGCCTTTACTAATCAAAGAATTAACTCATATCCTCAGCCTTCACCAGTAAACAGTGCCTTAAGTAATCACCAAAACACTCAGAATTTTAACAATCAAAGAAATTTCAATGCTGCAAACAACCAGTTTTTAAATGACGACACTGCGAAAAAAGTTTTAAATCTTATTAACGACGTAAGTACTCATTTGAACAATTTAAATAATCAAAATGAGAGACAAGGCGTTAATAACATTGGATTAACTTGGGATGATGACATCACACCTAATGTGAATAATGATTGGAGCAACAGACAACCTCAGTCGAATGGAAGACCATTCTCAAACGCCCATTCAGGACCTTTACCGAATCCAGTTGAACCTAAGCCGGTTGAAGCCCTGAAAACAAAGATTGATGCTCTGATGGCTGGAAGAGGCTTCCAAGTCCCTTCCATTCCAATAAACGATAATCAGGGAGGAAATTACAGAAATGTCAATGGTGGAGGTGTGGAGAAATTTTTCGGGTTTGATAGAGTTATTGAAGGACCTAATTCTTTCAGCAGAAACCAGAGAAGAGGCTATGAAAGGAATGTGCAGATAAATTCTGACACTGGATATCAGAGGTCCAACCAGTGGTCCACTAATACTGTAAGGCGTCTGGATGCAGAAAGCACTAAAGCAAATTTCAGCAAAGACTTCATTGATGTATTCAGAGATGATTTCTGAACCAAATACTTAACTCCTGAATTGTGCAATATGAGAACTATAGTGACAAAAACTTTTTAATAATTTTTAATGTTTCATTTCTGTTTCCTGAGCAGGCAATAGGTAATTCTGATAAAAAGGAAAATATGCATTTTCTTGAGACTATATATATATATATATATAGTATTTATAATTAAAAGTAGAAACTCAGAAGCATTATTAAAAATTCAATGAAGGCTGAAAAATGAAATGATGTGAGTTAATTCAATTTAATCAATAACATATATATGAAAATAATATTTTGTTAATGAAGATAGTCAAGATCTTTGTGAGCATATATGAGTGAATCTTACTATGTCATGTAAAGTAATGAATTTTAAAATTTATACTTTCTAAATAATTTCTATAAGTAAACATAATTAATGGCAAAAAATTGTTTACGTAAATAAATTTTAAATGAATTATTATCACACTATTTTCCTATCATCCCTTTTTGTGAATGTGAGATAAAGAAGTCAATTTTTTCGAAGTAAATACCTAACCGAAATTAATTGTATTTCAATAGCTAAAGATGATTACAAATATTTATAATTTATTAAGTTCTATATTAATAAATATTGTGATGTAATTTGCGTTACTTTAAAGATAATACTGTGTCTGTAATACGGAATAATGAATTTTTAATTGTATAGTAAGACAGAAGTGGAAGTGCAAAACTTTAGAGTCTTTTATGACTAAATACTCAAAAACGAGTTTCTCAAAAGTTATTCTGTAACATTTCTTAAGTTACTGGGGAAAGTTATTGTGACACATGAACCTTTGGTGACGGTTTTTACAAATCAACAAAACCGTAATACACACAGGGTGTTGGTGGATGTTAAATTTGATTTTCTTCTGAATATTGCAACTTCTTAAGACTGCGCTGAAACTATGTTTTCTGTTGTAATTGAAGATATCATTTGAATTGTTGTTGTTGAAGATCGAAATTATCGATCATTTTATTAAATAAAAACTGGTTTTATTGTCTGTTTTAAATTCATTTTCATTGATTATATAATAACGCTGATAATTTAGAAATAAATACATTGCCAAGAAAAGCAACGATTATTTCGAGAGTTAATGGTTTGGTGTTTACAATAAAAGTTTACGCTTACAGTACACTTTTCGAATTATTTCGCATAAAATCCAATTTCACTTCTCTCCGTTCCAACTCTTCTCACATTCCTTAGCTGATGTCTGTGCGAGGCATAGGAATGGAGAAATAATTTGAAGAAAACAGCGTATATTACCACATTCTTCTAATAACTTTAATTTCGATGGAGTTTCTCCATAATTTTGAGAACCTGAACTAAGGAATACAAAAGAATGTTACGGAGTAAATATTACATAAATAGTTAAATCTGCCGAAATACTGCACATTTAATGGCGCAAAGAACACTCCAAAAGCGTACATTTAGTAGGCTTACTTATTTTTATTTCTTCTCCTATCTTCTAGTGAGTTATCACTTCAGAAGTCTACATAATTTTGCAAATAAATATAATAACTTACATTTATTTTAGTTCCAATTTGTGGTTTACAAACATTCGAAAAAAAAAGGTTACTCCATCTTCTGCAGTCACGCATTAAAGAGCAAAATTCTGTCTAAACTATTTATAATAACAATAAAAGACTGAATTAAATAATAAGAGAATCATATACATATTTAGCTTGTTAAGAGAAACATTTGCATATTTAGCTCGTATGGTTCCACTCTACTCTAATAACAAGTTCTAGAAACGGACAGATGACTTATTAGCAAACTCTTGCTTCTAAAAGTAAAGTACGTTTAAATAAACTCAAATGAAACAGTAAAATAAACTGAAATGTGCAGTAAAATAAACTGAAATGAAGGCTTAAAATAGCCTTACTTATTGAATCGTTAGTATGACTGTTATGCAAGGTAATCAATAACATAAAAGCAAAAATCACTACTTGTCGAAAACATTGAATGAATATTCCAGTCAAACCGAAGTATTAAATACTAAGTAACAAGTGTTTGAGTAAGGTTTGGCTCAGGCTTTAATATTTGCACGAAGCAGCATATTAAGTAATTCATTCACATGGAAAAGTAATAAGCTGGTGGTCAGCGGTGATTGCCAAAGTCTCTCTAAGCGAAAGAAATCTAGAACAGCAATCCAGTGTCTAGGGCAGTAGTCAGAGACGCGATGCAGGAAATGGAAACATCGCAAAATGTAAAAAGATCATAAAAACAGAAAAATAATGCACGTTTTCATAGACATGGAAATAAGCTTTGTGCTGTTGGAGAATAGTTTCTACGTCAACTGGAAGCTTCGAGAAAATCGGTTGTAGGTCCTCGAAAACGTGTTTTCTTGAAGTTTCGAAAATAGCTCTAAGTTAGCGAAAAATTGCAAAACGTTGCCAACTTGGAAAGTTTTGTGCCAAAGCCCTTTAGGAGCATTGAAAGATTAACAACTCTAATCGTAAATTCAATTACAAACAAAATATACCCTAAAAGCATTCTAAAAGCAACAAAAAATACGCTATTTTACAAAAACATGCGAAACTAACGATGCAATCAAATTGACTGAAATATTTTCAGAAATGTTTGCAGCGATGTGAATGCGATATAAAAAGCATATCGATATTACACTTATACTTCAAGAAATATAGATATTTATACCTTGTACGTTTTCGAAGTAATATAAAAGAGGGCTATGTGCGTTTGTTTAATTGCAACAGAAAATAGACTAAAGCAGTTTCTTTTGTGATACATCTATTTTTTAATACTATTCCTCCGATGTATGACTGAAAAGAATTTTGATTTTAACTGAATGTGTTGGCTCAAAATTAAAATTTCTACTCGAAGGTCAATGGCAAAAGTTTTGAAAGCTTTATCTGAACCTTAGGTTTTTTTTTTTTTGTTTTAATATAGAAAAGGCAAGAAGGCTATCTTCCTGAGAGAAGGATGCCTTCGTAGAGGATTTTGTAAGTGAAGCTTGCTTTTATTCACGTTACACATTGGGAAAATCACGAAAACCATCCATGCAGCCAGATCGTTCTCTTGTGGTTCTAAAGCAAGTCGAACTACTACTATTCAACGGTCTTAACCATTCGGCCCCTGGTGGAGCCACGTTATTTGAACAAAGCTTTTTAATGCTATTATTTTTAATTCGTAATGTTCCTGCCTTTGTAGATTTTTAAGGCTTCGTAGATCGCCTTCCTGTGAGAAGAGAAATCTTCGGACAACCAGTTCATATCCAAATCTTATTTCTTCATAAGTTAAATTTGCTATGGATGAATATGGAACACCAGTACTCCATTCCCCAAAATTTATCCCCTTTCCTCTCAAAGAGATTTCCTCTAGGTTTTCAAAGAGAAACAATTCACTTTGAAAATTTTTAGTCTTGGACAATTTATTGTTAGTGTCAGAACGTTGAAAAATTATTAAAAAAAGTAAAATTATATAAGTATTTTAGTATTAGAAAACTACAATCTGATACTTCAATTTCAGTTTAAATCCTGAAACAGTCTGAAGCTAAACGACTAAGAAAGGCATTGTAACAGCTTTAAATAATATTAAAATCTTGTAGATTAAATAATTTAATTAGATGAACATTGAGGTATTTGTGAATGGCAATATTTGAAACCAGACTCGAGTGCCTCGTGCGACTCCCGCACGAAGAATGTAATTTATTTTTAAAAGAATAGAATGTGTTTTCTCTTCTTGTTTGTATGTCGCCATTTTTTTGAGTGTTAAATAAAAGTTATTGCTGTGTTCCATCATTGGAGTTGCTTCATTTCACCAAAGAAGTATTACAGTCTTGAGTTGCTTCATTTCGCCAAAGAAGTATTACAGCATATTAGTTCAAGAAATTATATTCCTCAAATTCAATATGTAACGTATAAAATCACATAAATTTTAGTCCAAAGGTGCTTTGAGCCTGACGGACTATTGTTTTCGTTTTGCGATTTTGCGTCGATTCACCACAAACGGCGAATCCCTTTTCAAACTGTTGCCATAAAATATTATCGCCCTGTGTTATATTTAAAGAAATTAAATAATGAAAAATCTGCATAAATGTATGTATGTTTCTCGCATTGTGACAAAACAACGGCACATAGAGCCATCGAATTTTGAAAGACGTAATCTTCCTACGAATATGGGCATGTGGAAGACCAAATTGGAAATTTGTTTTATTATCGATTTCCTATATTGTAAAACTTTAACGAATTTTTGATTGACAAACTCAAGGATTTCAAAGCCAGCAATGGCAACGTTGTACAGAAAAACATTTTTACTTCCAGCGCGTGAGTCTCTGTATCGGAAATTCTAAAGATATGCTCATTTTAAAACTATCTTGTGATATTGCTGTTGAGCTGAATTTTATGGTTTAATTGCAAAGAACGTGATATTTAGTAAATAAATGTAACACAAAAACTGCTAAAAAAACGCCCTTTTGGACGTAATTTAAAATCTGAACCAATTCAGATTTTTTTTTATATATTTCTTTATCTTTTTTCCTAATTTTCGCCCAGGCAGTATTCACATTGCTGCAGGGAATCCTACTACGGTACCGAAGGGCCTGAGTTCGAACCCCGGAGAAGACAGGGATGTTTGCAAATGTATAGGGTCGGAGAGGCATGGCGGATCTCTAATTATGCGATGAGCCGAAAGTGCTATCGCTTGGATTGATGAAAGGGATGTGGGGTGGGAAACCCCAGGATTCCCCCTCAGGGTGTTCTATCTCAAAATTGGGTTGGGGAATAGAAATTCAACCTCTCTTCGGAGGAGTCTGTGGCAACCATTGTTTATGGACAAAACAATAACATTTTTTAAAATTAAGACCTTTTTTAATTTAAATATTTTAAGTTCGTTTTTAATTTAAACTATATTCTCTCTCATTCTCCGCTTAGTTCGTCAATAGTTATTACGGGAGTTTGCTCCACCAAGGTATGCAGGATGTCCTCGTCGAAATCTACAGATCTTCCAGAAAGAGAAGTAAATAATATAGTATATAGTTTTTTCTAATCTATAGTTTTCAGTTTGGAATTTCTGGAACCAGAGATGAAGCTCGATTATTATTCGATCCCATATCGCATCATTAATCTTTCTATTAATAATTATTTAAATATGAACTCGTAAAGTAAAATAAGGGCGAATATGCTGTATTGTCACTTTCATTTGCCTTTGAAATAATAACGGTTAAAATCGAACTGCACTGCATTCTTTAACACTTGAACTAAAAACAAAGCAAAATTACTTCCTGCTCTCATAACAAATTGATGTAGGTAGTCTATCTCAACCCCTTCCAAATTTAATTCACTTGTTAATACCGCATTATTTATGAGATGACCCATAATTCTATTCACCTTTCAGCTCGTCATATTTTACTTTTCTTCTGGCTTTGCTACATGTGTTCATGAAAATAAAAGTCCCATGAGCATCAACATATTCATTTTATTAATAATAGCTAGCAAATGTTGTCTACAAATATCATTGTCCATGCATGTAAATGAAAACTTTCTATAGGCCATTTATCCAGAGACTTTCTTTTCCTATTAAATTCATAGAATTAATAATACAATTTTAGGCAAAATTATGCTATATTACATATTCGTATATGAGAATTACGAATCAAAATTCATTTGGTTTATGAAAAATACTTTTTGCCACCAATAAATAATTTGCTTTTTGGAATATTTTCGAAACTAAAGAAATGTGTTTACAGTTCAGTTAACAGTTGCAATACGTTCTGTAAAATAATACAAATGAAATACAAATGCTTTTTTTATTAGCCCAAAGGGGAGTTAGACCAGAAGGATTATTAGTCTCTGAACGGCATTTTGCGTCGAATCACCAAAAATGTTGAATCACTTTTCAGATTTTCATCACCAAATATGCCCTATATTATATTTAAAGATCTTAAATAATGAAGAATCTTCATGAATATATATATATGTGTGTGTGTGTGTGTTTCTCGTACTGTGAAAACACAGCGGTACCTAGAGCCATCATTTTGAATAACATTGTCCTCCACCCGAATATGGACACGTGGAAGCCCGAATTTTGAATTTAGAATATGTTTTATTGTCTATAATGAATTTTTGATTGAAAAGCTCTACGATTTCAAAGTGAGAAGTGGCAATACTTCTACTACGGAATAAAACATTTTTACCTCCAGCGCTCGAGAAAATTCTAAAGATATGCTATTTTTAAATATTTTTGCCCAAGGGAGGGTTAGCCTAAATGCTCTCGAAACGTGTATGTGTGTAAAACGTCCCTTTGGGCGTAATATAAAATCTAAAAACTTTCAGATTTTTTTTCGCTTTTGGCCTTAATGTTCCTGGAATTGTAACATGGAACCGTTCATTATGGCTCTCAACATAATAACAATAAGTTAAATAAAAGTCTTCTGCTAAAGATTTGTGCCGTACTTTCAGACGAATGAAACATCATACTTTCAATTTCTTTCTTTCATTTTGAATACAGAATTTGAAAATGCTGCTTCTCTTCCTTTTGTAGTTTTCGTATGTCATAGAAGAAGAAAATAGACATTTGTAAGAGAATTCGTGACAATATCTTGCCGTGATTAGTAATTTGAGACAGAAACTGAGACAAAGACTTATTTCAAAGGAAAGCATACATGTCCTAAAGAAATCACGAAAGAAATGAAGTTCAGTGTACAAATCCATTGTTTCTCTTTTTTCTAAATTTAGTTTAGTGTTAAAATGAATTAATTTCAGAAATAAATTTGGAAGTTTCAAAGAAAATAGTTTGTTTTACATTCATGGAAGACATATAAATCTATTTTACATTTAATCCTGCTGAACAGCTTCGAAGATTACAAACTAATTTCGAATGTGTTCAGCTACAGTCGACAGAGGGCGCCATTATTGACTACGAGTTTCGTTTCTAAACTTTTTCTTTCTGGCACGTAATCGTATTAGTAAAGGCTTATTAGCGGACATTTTTGCTCATTGTTTTAAAATTCCATTTTTCTTCAATGCATATCTTTTTTCCTTCTAATTTACTGTATCTGCTATTTTCAAATATGTTTTCACCCATATGAATGAGCAAGATGATGTATATTTTCGTTTTACATTTTTGTATCTATTTTCAAGTTGAATAGCGTCATAATCTTTTATTTATAAAATTACTAACAGGACTATTTTTTCCTTTAACTGAAAATATCTTTGGAACATCGAAACACACTTTGTTGGCCAGTATTTATTCAAATCAGCTCCAATAACACGTGTACACAGTCGTCGAAGAACTACAATAAACACTCAGGACACGATCAGCGACACAGCCGTCACACTATCAGGCTATAACGGTGGAGACAGCTTCACGGCAAAGCACCAGAGTAGAGCGACCGCGTACTCTCGAGACTCTCCACGCTACAACTTGCGATGCACTCGACGAGACACAAGAATACAGCTCTCGATTCAGCACACTTTAAGACAAAACTCGACGATGCACTAACTCGCGATACATTAAAAGACTCTCTCGATGCAGTCGACGACCAACTCGGCGCTAGACTTCGAGACACTCTCTCAATGACTGATTAGCGACCCGCTAGACGAGGCATTACCTGACTGACTAACTCGATACTAATTGACTCTCCGCGTACCAGCAGGGTTTATCTAGCTTTTGGCTTGTGTTCGAGAACATCCTGGGCTAAACCAGTGAGAATTCGTTCCAGAAGGTTCTCCATCCGTCTATGGCATATCGCCAATTTTGTGGCCGAATGGGCGGTTTTCCCTGTAACCTTATTTTTTCGACACCTTTCATGTTACATTATACAAAAGATGCTACAATTTACATGCAGTTTGATGATGATTTACATATATACAAAATTCGCAATAGCATGTTTTTTAAAAAAATAAGCAAATGTTTGAATTGAAATTTTAGGAGATGTTACAAAAAAATGACGCAAAATATGTTTCCGTACGCAATACCCAAATTAATTTTGACGTTTCCTACAACTGGCTTTCAGTAGATTTTCGAAACTGGATGTATGTAAGCGTTATAAAGACATGATAGCAACAACTGTTTAATTCTAGCTTTTAGCTGACTGTCTTAAAATGGAAGATCCTAAAGTTAGTTGTCAATTGGTCATTCAGTTATGAAATGATAAATTACCTAAGAAAAAAATTGATGAAATCGGCAATAAATCAGTCGGCAGTACGATATAATACTGAAAGATTTCGTAAGCTGCAAGCATTGGAGAACAGAAGAACAAAGATCGGTTCAGAAGACAGCTGCATAATAGAAATGTGCACCTCAAATCGCAGCTAACTTAAAGACTGATAGCAACATTGAAATCTCAGCTCAAACGTAAGAAATGTCATTAAAAAGCAGGTTACAGAGGACGTGCAACACTAAAGAAACTTTTTTAAGTCTCTGTAACAGAAAAAGCGCCTCGAGTTTGCAACAAAGCATTAAGTAAGCTTTTATCGTTCTAGAAATAGGCCTTTTTTATTAGCATCTGTTAAATTTTGGCTAGAAGCCAGAAGTCAGATGATCTAGTTATGGTCTGGAGAAAACTAAATAAACAGATGCTAACAAAGAATTTATGTGTAACTGTCAAACACGGTGGCAGAAATTTCATGGATTAGGATTTGTGAGTGCTGCTGGTGTCGGCATTTTACGTTTTACGGAAGAAAATATGGATGGGTACATGTACTTTAACTTCCTAAAGCAAAACATCTTAATCAGTGCAAAAAAATTGTTCCTTGGAATTTGATTTACTATCCAAAAGGATAACGATTCTAAATACTTCACCAAGATTTGTCAAGAATGAGACCTCTGTGATTTTAAATACCAGTTTCATAATCCCCCCCCCTGTTTTACTATTTAACTATCATTGAATATTTATAGGAACAAACTGACGTGAACTTAAAAAAATGACTTCAAAAGAACAAAGTTGAACTAAAAACTGTCATTCAGGTGAGCCAACAAAAAACTCCTAAGAGTCATGCCATAACGTTTTAGAAAAGAAATAAAGGCCAAAGAAGGGCCTACTGACGGTTAAATATAATTTGATTAACAGAAAAAGATTTTTCATAAAGTGTGTAAATACCTTATGGAAACATTTTTTGTTCTTCATAAGTGACCTTTTTTGTTTCTTTGTATTTATTTTTTTAGTTATCTCGATAGTTTTTCTTTATAATATAATAATAAACAATATATGCTTATATTGTTATTTTCCATTTTCTTCACAAAGATTTTGTTTGACAAATTAAACTTTCATTATTAATTATTAAACTTATATAAGGAAACATTGTAGGGTAATATAAAATAAATAGCTGATGCGGACACTACATGACTTCCCCGTAATGCCTATTAAATTATACAGGTATTTTGCTGCACTTTATTTAAACGTATTTCTTCGAATTTCATTAGAGATATATTTCTTATTCAATCAATTCAATTCACACTTCGCTTCAAGGCATACATAAAAACTCAAAGGATCTTCATAAAAATTGTCAAATACAGAAAAAAACTTAAAACACCAAATACAATTAAAAAATAGTTGAAAAAAAAATTTGCGAAGAAAATTAGAGTTTCTGCTCTAAAACAATAATTCGGCCAGCGGGTAGGGAGAAAATATTTTCGGTACACAAAACGTTTGATATCACTGGGCAAAAAGACACCGAAGTTGGTACAGCAATTGGCTAAATTCACTATTCTACTAAGAGCAAATGGTAGCCTCGTTGCACTTAACTCGCCCCTTAAACTTTTAAATTATTGATAATACTGCAGCTATTGCATACAGGTGAGCCAACAATTTATTAACTAAAGGCATAAAAACCTTAACAACAATATAACTCAATAATTTTTCAAAGCCAAAAATGCATAATTTACTAACATATAAGAAAAAAATATTAAGTTCACCAAGCTGGGTAACAGATGGGAAATATATACATATATCTATCTACCTATCTACCTCTCTGTCTCTCTCTATACATATATATAATTTTTTTTATTTATATACGTTTGGTGAGGCCGATTGCCGCAGAAACAGCAGGTGCACAACTACATGTTATAGCAGTCCCATATACAAAATTCCAACCTTCTACGGCTACTCATTTTTTAGTTATGCGAGATACATATATACGTACGTACAGATTTCAAGAAAACAATCTCTTCTGATTCCACTTTAAATTCATTTTACAATCTGTGTTACAAAATGGTAGCCTCGTTGCTCATCTAGGGTCCTTAATTCTGTGCGTACGTACAGATATCACGCCAAGACATCGCTCAGATGGATTTGATAGAGGTCGAAAAGGACATTTTAGTTGAAATATGATACCCGAAATTTTTCGCTATTACAATTCTTCCTTTACTACGGACAACGAATTAAAAATTGGCTATAGGATATTTTTACGTCCAAAGGGGCGTTTTTTAACGTTTTGTATGTTACCTTTATTTATTAAATATCATCTTCTTCGCACATATACCACGTAAAATTTAATTCAACTGCAATATCACAAAATATTTAAAAACAGCGTATCTTTAGAATTTCCGATAGACAATCTCGCGCGCTGGAGATAAAAATGTTTTTTTACACAATGTTGTTATTACTCGCTTTGAAATCGTTGATCACTGAGAATCAGACGTTAATTAAAAACTCGTTAATGTTTTACAAAATGTGAAATAGATAATAAAACAAATTTGAAATTTAGAGTTTGGGATTCCAGGTGCTCATGTTCGGGTGGAGGATTACGTTATTCAAAATTTGATTGCTCTAAGTACCTTCGTTTTTTCTCAATGCGAGAAAGATCTACATTCTCGCATATTCCCCTTTACTTAATTTCTTTAAAAATAATACGGAGTAATATTTGGTGATAACAATTTGGGAAAGTAATTCAGGCTTTTACAGTGATTCAACGCAAAATCCCGTTCCAAGACTAATAGCCCTTCTGCTGCCCTTCCTTTAGGCTAATAAATAAATTTAAAAAAATTTTAACCGGCGTATCGAAAGAGATGTATTAAGAGCCATTTCTTGAGAGATCCTGCAAGTTTTTCCGTTAAATTTCGTTCAATGATAAATTTTATAAAGCAGTGAAGTCAAATGATTACTATGTAACGAGTTAGAAAAAATGCATGGCATTAGAAACAGCTTTTGTTAATTGCAGCAATGCAGAATATCTTCATAAAAACTAATACTTCAATATATTATGAATGTTATATTAATTAAAATCATAATAAGTTATATCAATTAGATACGCTACTAAAAATAAAATGAAAGTTCAAATAATTAGAAATACATGTATTTTTTTAAGTTTTTCAATTTTCTAAGCCAGTAACACAATTTTAAATTTTAAAGTAAACAGGGTACACGTCTTACGCCCCGTGGAATAGTAATTCACTGAGAATTAGATGTTTTGTTAGATATCGTGGATATTAAACTGAAGTTCAGAAAACGAAAAAGAGTAATCAAATTGCCAAATGTTTAATCATTTCATTCCTTCCTTCTCCCTCGCGTCAAAATTAGCGGGGTAAGGTTTTCTCTCTGTATTTCTCTTGCCCGTGAGATATTTTGGGGGGGATTACTTTAAAGAAACTTCCCAAAATGATTAAAAGCAATCTTAACCTAATTTTTTCTGATATATTTAGTTTTCTTCATTTCAAGTTAAGAAACTTTCCAAAACAAAAAATAAACAAATATGTTGTTCATACACTTATTTTTAAGCAACTTTCTTGAATAAAAAAGCAGTCACTTTCTTTACAGTTTTCTTGAAAATTATGCGATCTTAAATGAGTTAATCACGTTTTTGTTTGAACTTCCTACGTTTGCCACCAGAACACATGTCTAACGATTAGAGAAGGGCAAACAGCACTTTAAGCTGTGTAAATAAGATGATTCAAAATTTTCTATTCCATTTTTATCCTATATTTTTTTAACTAACAGCTGTTTCCTCGATTTATATTCAAGTAATATCGAAGCTGTGTTCGTCGGTCACGTGTTTACTCAGATTATCAAATAACGTTGTTGTATTTGATACTTTCCACTTCCTCGCTTCCTGATTCTCAAAATTGTGCAAAGACAACATCTAGTTATCGTATAAAATGCTTTCGTCAGAGGCGACAACAATAATTCAAAACAGACCTTTTTAAAAAATACTTGTACTAAAAATTTAATCACAATAATTGTACGCAGTTTGCGTTCTAGAATTCAGAGTCAAGCAGAAGATAAAAATTTTTTAACATAGTATATAATAACTCTTAACACAAGGTGTACATTTTAAATTTCTGAATAGTTTGCGTATAAATTAGACCTATTGCACTTGTTTTAACAGAAAAAATAAAGGAAAAAAAGCATTTTAGATATTATTCAGCTGATGCCTAAGCAAATATTAGTTGTCGCACATGAGTAACAAACCAGCAGCTTTTTCACAGAATTTTTGCAAGTAATGTTATCTCTGACTTTTTTCAATAATAAAGAATTATAATTCCGAATTTGAATTTTTGAATCTAAAAACAGCACTTCTTCCTCCTCACCCCACCGCAGAGGATAAAAGAAACTTTAATTCAACTGAAAATTTCATATCACAATTTAACACTTCAGAAAAGAATTAGCATTATGTTTTTTAATTTAAAATATTTTAAATATAAAAATTGTTCAAAGAGGTGCCTTCTTTTTTTATAAATAAAAGTAATGTAGACAATTCATAAAACTAAATCTTTGCTACTCTATAGAATTCAAACTAAGCACCTGAAATGAAAAGCTAAAAGCTCCCTCGTCTGATACTGTCATTCTTACTTAAAAATAAAATTGTGTGAAACGAAAGGAATCAAAATATTAAAAATATACGTTACACCTTTTTCAATAAAGTTAATCTAATATATGTAAGAGGCTGCAAAATAAAGTGCTATAGGAAAACTCTATCAATTTTTAGAATCCCTTTTCAAAGCATGCAAACATAAATAATAATAATGCATTAGAATTAAAAACATTGCAGTCAATCTGTTGCAGTGTTAAGAGACATATTTTATTTTCGACAGTTATGGTATCTAGTTATCTATATTTTTGAACTCTTGCCCCGTTCAATGAAGAGCACTGCGGAGAACAGATATGATATAAAGTAACAAGACTTACAAAATATTGATAAGAAGCTTAGATAAAATGCTTAGATAATAATTTAAAATAATTAATGTATAGCTGTCTTGAATAACGCATTTTTTGTAGTATCGAAAATAAGTGAAAAATCTTAGATAACCCCCTTGAAAAAAATTCAGCAATTTATCTGCAGAATAATAAAACTCTTCAATGGCCTTTAAATAATTTCATACGTTTATAGTGGCAACATGGATCCAGCATATGTAAAACACAAATACATGTACCAGAAAGAAAGTGCATTAAAATTTCAGCAAGTCATTGTTCAGCTTCTCAAATGAGAATGAAATGGTTCACTTCATTTGCAACAAACTCTGAAGCATTTGAATGCCTGCTGTGTAAAACAATCGGAGTTAGCCATGGTTAAACACAGCTTTCAACTTGTGAAGAGATACAAATTAATTTTTTCATATAATAACAAATTCATTTGTTTTACGCTTTGGTTTAAAGATAACATTCTGATTTGCTTGAATAAAAAGGAACGAAGCTCCGTATTTGAATACCTTTTGTAACAAAACAATACGGGTTTCGTAATGTTAGGCGGAATAGAGAAAGTGAAGATGAGTTATGGTGTGCGATGACGAAATGCATACTTGACATTTCTGGGGCGAAATAACACAGCTGCAATTTGCAGGTTAAATGAGATGCCTTCGAGGCTGAAGTTTGTAAAGGATAATAATGTCGATGAGAGCGATAAGTAGTTGCTTATCTTGCTCCCCTTTACACACTGTCATTACAGAAAATAAGATTCAAATACTGAATGGAAGTGAAATTGAAAGCTTTTTGAATGCAGTTATAATTAACGGAGAAGAAATGGAAATCCTTCTCTTTCCATTGTTAAGATTTTAAATTATTCCAGAAATAAAAGTTTTAAGATTATAAAGATACTTATTTATATTTGTTATCGTATCGATTGCAGAGATTATTAGAGATTCTCCCTTTTATTAAGATTGTGAAGATTGTTCTTTTCGGAGCAAAAAACACGAAACATCAGGCCTTGCGGGAATGTAACTTTCAATGCGGTCTCCAGGTTTCTGTAATTGTACTTGGAAGTTTCCTAAGTGTTAAAAAAATAATGTTATAAGAAGTTTGAATCCTGTTCTACAAAAATTAGGCGGGATATTTAATTTCAAAATTTGCAATTTTTGATGTCATTTGAACTTAGCTTGAGAGATTGGTTAATTAAGTTAGATTAATTTGAGGAAATAATTTCAAAAGAAGTGCTACAAAACTGTATGTGATTTAATAGGTTTGTAGAGTCTTCTTTATCTTTTCGAGATCATCAAGGGTAGACTCTGTTGAAAAGACTGAATAGCGAATTCTCGCTGTCTTTGAAGAATAGGTAATGCAGAAGAAGGTTTAAGTAACCTTTTTATCTGAACTAAACAAAAATTGCACTCACTTGGTTTTCACAATTACCACCACTTGTGGCTAAGTAACTCGAACAGAAAATAAAAAAAAAGTAAAATCACAATATAGTAAGACGGACTACTCGACTGGCTCCTACTCACACAGCAAAGTCGAACCTAGAATATCAATATGATCTAAAGAGAGTGGATAAGCACCAACCATTCACGTACAGGCTACTTCAAACATCCGGAACCAATTCGAAACTAACTCCCCTACTCCCTGTATTACTCTTAAAACCGCTGCTTAAATACTTATTGCGAACTCACTTAGATTTACATACCATGTCATTAAAATTTACACTCTAGCAGGAAACTGAAATCGAAAGAGAAAGGTAAGTTTTATAAACTAAAAATAATTAGTTAGAATAAAATAAGGTCTTTACAGGTTGTACAAATAAGTCATGTGGTGCCCAAGTCAGATTTTGTTTACTAAATTGAAATTTGAAAAGGGAAATTATGCCAATAACTGCATTTCAGAAAGACGCGGTTGCTAATAACCAACCCGGTAACTATTAAAACATAATTTCTTCTACTTTACTGTAAATTTAAATCTCGCCCGTTCTTACTGTTGTCCCTGTTACTTAGGTTTTAAATAATACATAATAATTACAATGAGTGTGAAACCGACTCTGCTAAATCTTAGACTGGATGTAATTTCGTGTTTGCTTCGCTGTGAACGGTCAGTCCTGGACTAGTACAAAATTTAACAGAAGACAAAGGTTTGGCTTAGCTTTCGCAGGTAGTTTGTGAGAGTTTTTCTTTGTTAGCTAGATGAAAACAATCACTACGTGGATGAATCCATTTTAAAATTTAAGGGAGCTCGCTCTTTGAACGCAATAAAGAAGGAAAAAATGACTCGAATATTATTTTAATTTTCTGAACTTGGTGTTAAAATTCTGAGTGATGGAGGCGAGGAACTACGGTATCTACTATTAAATACACCACTTATTGATACTTTTGTTAACTAGTATTAATTAGTTTTTCGGAGCATTTAATTTGTTACGCCATTATGTGAAGCGTGAAATTATCTTACTTGCTTGCCATAAAGCGAACTTTCATATCTTTCTTAATAGTATCTTAATTTAGCTCTCACTCATGCAAAAGATAACTTCAAACAATATTGGTTGAAAGGACATTGCCATTTACATCCGCAAAAATTCAGTATACTACAGCAAACGATCTAAAACCTAATTTTCGAAGATCATCATCATCTAACTTTAATACATCTTTAAAAACCTCAATTGCACTATCTCCATTTGATTAAGATGTTCCGTATAGTATTCTTTGTATCGAAGCTTAGGATTTTTATCTGGTTTCAAAACTGGTTTACAACATTATTTCTGTTCGAGTAGAATTTGAGGTCTAAGTTACGAACTCATTCATTGTTCGAAAGATGAAACACAAAGAAATGGTGATATAACAATGACTACTACATCAAACACTGATCACGACCTTTTACAAAGTTTGTAAATTCGTATTTGTTTCAGCTTTATTCTCTATATATTTAGCGGTGATTTAAATATATCTTTTTAAGAGCAGAAGTGGAGATAACAGGCTTTAAGTGCTTTATTTAGAAAATCGTGATTGCTTTTTAATTTCAGTTATCACTGTGAGCTCCTGCCTATATAACATAAAAAATAAAAGAGGGTCATTTTATTGCGGTCATAAATAATAATTAATATTTCCTCACAAGGAATAATGAATGTAATTTAAAATTTAATATTTAAAATTATTACATACATGTATTTTTCTGTCATGCTGTTTTCCTTTTCTTTATTTCTGTTTTAAAATAACCTTAATACTCTCGTTAAATCAATAACTTACTTGAAGAAACTCATCTAGATGGCTAAATAAAGTTTTAAATTTAACATTATATACTCTAATTTCGAAATTCGTCTAAGATTTTTCTTTTTCATTTTCTGCTTTATTGCCAGGGAAGAATAGCAATCCCAAAAAGTCTCTAATGGCTTAAGAAGAAATAACTAGTTCTATTTCTAGCTCATTTTAGACTTATATTCTTCACAAACTACAATAAAAGTGATGCTCCTAGAATGTGCATGTGTGATAGTGGAACAAAAATTATCCGTTACGTATTTCAATATATCTAAGCGTAGCATAAGCTTAATAATTACAGATTTATATTAATACCTTTCTAAATGTACATGAAACACAACACGAATCTGAAGTTTCGTTTCAAGCTTTCTAAATATGTGAAAGAAAGTCATGATATTCTGAAATAAATTTAGTTAATTGGAGCTGTATTTTTAGCGCATTTATGAGTGGTTTAAATGATTTCAGGACGGTTGCGATTCCATTGAAAACACTAAGTGGTAGTTCTACGGTTTCTCGTCATGGCAAAACATTGAAAAGGGAAGTTGTTAGCCAGGAAATGCAGCAATGAATACTAACATAACAAGAACGTTTGGGCAAATTTATTGTAAAGGATCCGTCGTATACGTCTAGAAACGCAGAGCAGGGCTCTTGGACGATTCTCCGTGATAAAGTCTAGTTACGTTCGGTTTCTGACGTGAAACAGTTAATGACCTTTAGAGGAAGTGTAACTCTCGATCATCCACCACATTCATCTGATCTTACTTCAACTGATTTCTATCTCTTCCTGAATTTGAAATTAGTCTTAGAAGAACAATGATTTTCGGATGTTCTAGACATTCAAAGACGAGTTTTCTCCTTGAAATACCGAAAGAGGTTGTTAGGTTATTTTGCAGCGGAAGATATGAAAAATGAGCAATGCCATCGTCGGGACTCGAACCTGGACCTCTTGGATATGCGCAGAGTCGGCTACCGTTACACCACGAAGGCATGCAGAAAGGAAGGAGAAAATACCTTATAAGGTCATTTACCACAGATTTTAGGAACTGTACATTCGTTATCAAAAGGACACAGAAAATGACCGACACTACCGTAATGAAATTAGATATAAGTATTTTGTTTATGGGCACATTTACCTAACTTAATTATTATACCATGTATTAATGTCTTGAAACACTGGATCATGTGATAACGAAATATCAGAAACCGGTTGCACGTTCTGTGTTAGTGAATGACTAAAAGAAAATTTAGCAACTTAACGGCGATATTGTTCTGGGCGAGAATCACTAATATAGTTCAAGTGTTTAAAATGGTATCTTGAAGAAATACCTGATTGAATTTAAAGCTGCAATTTAATAGCACTTCAAAACTTGTCTTTCCTCTTTTTTTATTTTATTTTCATTTATTTTGATCTCACTGAATTCAAATAGAATATTAATTTTTATTATCACCCATTGTCTTAAGAAAAATAATAAGCTGTATAAAATTAAAACATCATTAAAATTCATTACTTGTTCAATTTTAATTGCAACGAGCTTTTCAAATATGGAAGTTTAATTAACCGAAAATTTATGCAGTTCACCTAATTATAAAAGACATCTTATAACTATGTAAATTTTATTTTTTGACTTTTTCTTTATTAGGCTCTAACATGGGTCTGTCATAAAATAATCCAATGAAATCAGCTATAACATACAGTGAGACTTTTCATGAGTAATACTTCGCATGGATATTCTCCTCTGATAAGAAACAGTATTTCTAAGAACATAAATAAACAGCAGTATTAAATCTTACAGTAAGTTATCTCTATTTAACGAATACTCTGTTTTATAAATACTTCTATTTAGCGAATTTTTTCACGGTAATTTGTACGAGGTCTGAGTATTCTTGGATAAAATAACAGAGTACACTCTGTATTTAATAAAGGCTTTGAATGGATGATTTTTCAGGACTTCTCTTTCGACTTTAAAATTATTGATTTATTTGCTGTGACCCATACGTGCTTGCAGTTGCAGTTCTAAAAAAAGGCAGGGTACTCGCTATCTATTCTCACATTTCATTCTCTGTAAGGCATGTAGTGGAGGGAAGAAGATTCTCTAAACAACATTTACCCACCCTATTGTTAAAAATTCCTCAACCAATTCTCTTTCGCAAATCAGCTAAAGGTTAAGCAACAGTGGCATAATTTTTATTTCTGCTTTTTGTGGTTTCATACGATAGATCCTATTAAATGTTAGTTGTTCACTGAATGATAAAAATACCGAAACGGAAGGGAATTTGAAGAAATTGAAGCATTTAAATCCAGTATTTGAAGAAAAAATGCTGGTGCTCGAAGAAGTGAGCAAATGTGTAAAGAAGAAAGACATTTCGATAAAATTCTATATTTTGCAAGATAGTTTCTTGACAATCCTGAAAAATCGGTACAAAATTAGTATGCCATGAAATATTTTTCCAGACAGTCGAAACAAACTAAAGTAACTAATTGTTTGGGAAATGAATTAATGGATTTTCATAAGTAACTTCGATGGAATGAATACCTTAACGTATGTAATTTTGCATTTATATTTCATTTTACTATTACTTTATGTTTAAAATTTAAAAAGAAAAATCATTTTAAACAGTGTTTAATTATAACCTCCGTTTTTGCTAACTCCTTCATTTAGCAAAACTTTCCATGGGAATCTATGGCTTCGTTAAATGGAGGTTTGACTGCATTCTGACCAGCATTTCAGTGACCAGAGTTGCTGGGAACATAAATGAGCGCCAGCTTTAATAATATTAATATTATTTTTCTAGAAAATGTTTCAGCAACCAGTCGTCATGAGAATATAAATAAGCACCAGTATTTATAATTAAAATATTGTTATTTAAGACGGTATCTTCCTAATTCGACTGGAATCATTACTTATGTACAAAAGCGACCACGAAAATGTCTCATTTCGAATATCTATCAAATATAAAATAGCATTCATATAATATTTATGGTGCAAAATTTGCACCATAAATTTAAACTTCACATTTTTATTTAACATACTTTTTTTAAATGAAAACAGTAATTCAATGTTCTTTTGAAACATAAGTTTTATCCTATCAGCGCATCAAAATTTATCATACATATTGATATCCCGTTTTTCCGTACTTTTCATACTAATTTTTTTTTATTTCCTATCTATGCATGTGGTAACGTCTCTAAATTAACATTCAACTGGCGTATATGTCACTGGATTTATCATCAGTGTTAATTCATTATGTCCTCTTTTGCATACAAGTAAATTTTAATCTTTATATTTTGGAGATTTATATCATTTAAACTTAAATACCGGCGTCGTGCAGTGACTACTAGGATTATTCATCACTAGTTGCATGAAACTACAAATAATAAATTTTAACTTTCACCAACAATACAGACGAACTAGATGAACTAGCAGCTAGTTAAGTACTGACATTGAAAGAACTTAATTGAGACGAAGTCAAAAAAGTGAAGAAAACAACAGAAGTGTAGCTTCCTGGCAGTAAACTATTCTTGAAAAGCATGTCCATGTTTCTGCTTCTAAAATAATGAAAAAAAAAACTCTGATGGGGGAAGAAGGAGGAGATATACCGATACTTCCTTTAGATAAAGTTATAAATTAAGTTAACTTATTATCTAGCAGTATGATAAATGATGATTTCCTTTTTAAAATTCAAACTGGTTTAGAAAAGTAAGGGGTTAACAAAAAGATGAAATAGAATGAACAGGCTATACTGGTTGAATAGTATTGCGGTAAATATAATTGTAGTCACAAAACAAATTTCATTTTCTTGCAAAAAACATGCAGCAGGTTTGCTGCATGTTTTTTGCTCTTCATATAATATCTATTTTCCATATTTTAAAATATTATTCACATATAATACTTTAAGGAATCAAATTAATTCTTTTCGCAGTTTTGTTTGTGTGTTACATTATTTGCTATTAATCTTTAGAATTAATTATAGGGTACTATTATTATTATAACGAATGGTATTAATAAGCGGATATAAAACACTTCTACTTCAGCACATTCTCTGACCAATTCTATTGGCTTAAGTAGGGTAAATTCACATCTAAAATCTAAAACTGACATCGTCGATAGTCATCTGCTCTATTTACGATCAAGAAGGATCATCTTATTATGCCTAAATATTAAATTTTGTTAAATTCGAGGTGAAATTTATAAAGAAATTTAAAAATTTATGTTGGCGCATTTTTTTTCAGTTTCCAAAATCGCCCTTGGCGAACTTCTTAATATATGGCAACCAATTTGCCTTTCCATTTTTACATTGTGCCTGAGAAGGAAAAAAGTCATAACGTTCTTACTTTTAAATAATTTTAACAAAGTACCTAAACCCCATTTGATGTTATTATAGCTTTCAACAAATATGCCATATTTCAAACGGGCCAATATATAAATTCACGCATATCTTCGAAAATTTTGAATGAAAAACTCTATTTTTTGCAGGTATGCTTAGAAATATATCTACTTTAAGATGATGGCAAAACTTTTATAGATTATAAACCAAATCTTTTTCGAAAAATGTATAAAAATTATTTAATAAAAAAAGAGAAGATTTATAAATTATACCAAATTCAAATAAATGAACATTGAGGAACTAAAACTTTGAGAGCTATATTTTAAAAGAGCACTCGTGAGATTTTTATAAAACTTGGCAGTTTGGCATAATTTGAGTGGTTAAATCAAAATATGGAAAAAAAGTTTAACATGTCATTTCAGAGGCAATATTTTGAATAAATGTTTACCTCACTTAAAACCAAATGTTGCTAATCTGAATATATTTACATTAGTACTGTTTACTCGTTACAGTGATATAAAACTTTACTGTTACAGTGATATAAAACTTTGAGATAATTTTAATTTCTCATAGTTTATTCCTCAATCTTGTTTTCTTTTTTAAATATTATATAACTATATTATTATTATTAATATATGTATTACATTTTTCACAACAAATGAAATATTTCTGTTGTAAACAAAAGAGAAAACACACTTATTTTTACAAAATTGAATGATGAAACTATTTTTTATTTGCGCAAGTTTACAAATACAAACTGAAGCAAAACCGGTACTTGTGCATTCAGGTATACATATTAGCTACGAGAGATTTGGTAGGGCAGCTACGACAGAGCCAGGTTTAATTGCTAAGTTTCCGTTCTGGATGGAATTTGGAAGAAGCACTTCCCAAAGAGCAGACCAAGGGTCTCCCCCTTCTTTCCCTACCATGAACCTCTCGAAACGATTTCAGTTTACATTTTATTTTGAGAGCCTCTTTGCTGCACAGACACGACATGCATACAAATATTTATGACTTTTACGGGATTCTCGCCCGGGCCCTTTGGTAGGACAGTCATCATCATTAAACATTATCCCATTTAGACTGTGCGTAAGCATACAGCCCTTTGGTTTTCCGAATTAAAATAAAGCAAAATACAGAAGAGCTCTTACATAAGTCTGGGAAAAAGAAACCACGTAACGGCGCCTCAGTATTTAGAAAAAGAGAAGCATTTATTATATAATTAATCGGTACTTATGTATCAGCGCAACCAACTTGTAAAAAATTGGCGATATTTTATAGATGAAAAGTTACTTACCGGTGCAAACTGTGGTTCCACTAATTTTTTTAATAAGATTTCGGAACTATTGATATTTATCGTAGGGTGTCAAATAAAACCACCATATGAAAAGTCAACATACTTTAGCAAAAATTAAGTTTCAAATTTTAATTGTTAAATAAGGATTTTGTAACGCATTAAAAAATAAAACACATTCGTCTTCAAAATTTTCTGTTATTTTTTATGCTGTATTCTTTTCCCCAAACACACAGCCATCTGTTTTTGTTTAAAAAAATCAGAGAATTGCAGAGACTCGGAATAGCGCAAACTTTGGCAACAGTCGCTATCTATTAAACTCATCTCCTCGTTGTTTTTTTAAAGATTTTGCGGCAGAGGTTTTGTATTTCTGCAAAATGTTTTTCGCAGTTTCTTTTATTCTGGTAAATTCCATAAACGCCGATTTTAAAATTAAGTTTAAAGAAAAAAATATTACGGTTTGTTTAAAAAAACAGAATATAGAATAAACAAAAAGAAGGCATACAAAATTGAAGGCTTAATTGTTATGAGAACGGTTGCTTGAAGAATGGTTGCGTGCGTGGTTGCCAGAGTTTGAAACATTCTATAAATCTGACGATTTTTACTAAGCTAGTTGCTATGGCATATTAGTACCAACTGATCAATAATAACCGGAACAAAACAAGAGCAAACCTTTAGAGAGTATAGGTTATTTTCATGTGAATGATACTTTTTTATCGAATGATGTTGAGTGAAATATTATAGAATTAAACGTACAACAAATGTGAACGACATACATTGAATCATTTTCATCGTAAGCATTGAGAATGCTATGCATTTCATCTAAATTAATTTTTAATTTCTTAAAATATATTGGCCATTCACATTTAATTCCGAAAAATTTAAATATAATAAAAAAGCTTGATTTCGGTAAATTAACAGCGAGCTTAATTTTAAATAACTTCATGAGAAAAACATATGATTTGATTTTTGGAGTTTTACTATAATATACAACAAGTTCTTACAAGAAATCACAGGCCTTGTGTTACTGCAGTATAGTGGTTAACATAGCCAACCATCAATTGGAAGTCTGGTGTTTGATTCCCTAGCAAGGCATAGTAGTTTTCTTGTGAGTTCTTACGCCCAAACACTCAGTGACTCTATAGTACTGCTCAAACTGAAATTTAGGCAGGTTGATTCCGAACTATTTCTCTTTTCATACCTCTTAATGGTACTATTTTGTAATGTAGAGTATCTTCTAACCTCCTTTCAAAACTATGAACATTTCCCTCATCACCTTATAGTATTCTCGCAATTAAACTTCTATCTTACTACTGTATTCTTTTAGTCTAGAAAAATATGATGAATCAGGGACTGTTTATTACATTATTTACTTCAAATAAGCACGATATTAACACATGTACTTATTTGAAGCTTTTTCTTTAGTTCATAAATGGTGTTTCACTATGAGCGGAATTGTGTCATCGATTTTTAATCTACTTTCTGATCAGCTATATAATTCAAATTCTGTATACACGTTGTTTGTCATGACAATGCAATGTGCTGAAGAGATTGCTTTCAAAATTCGTTTCAATTTTTTTCTCCTTTAATGTTTAAAGGATTTTTCGAACATACAGTGTCTCACAAAAATGATCTGACACAATAACTTTTTTTAATATTTTAAGTGAGAGGAGGAAAGCTTTGAAATAAAATAATAAAGAATATTTTCCCTTGAATACACATTTTAGCTCCCTTTTTGTACTAAATAAATTTGAACAAATTAAATAGTAAATTTTAAAAATAATGTTTTAGGCTGAAATGAAAAAAAAAAAAAAAAGAGTTTTCACAAAATTAATCGGACATTTTAAGAATTTTTAATTAGAATCGTCTTCAACAAATAAAAAACGAACTTTTATGGAATTAGTTTGGATAAAGAAGCTAGGCAACAATCTAAAAATCGTGTGCTTTTATAACTGGAATTTTCTTTTCAGAGACTATTCATTATTTTAATGTTTTCTTACTACGGCTCGCTCATGAAAGCAAATATCTTTAGGAACCGCAGATTCGTAATTAATTTGCATTAAAAGGAAGAGAAATCTATTTGAAAAATTACCGACTGACTGAATTTAAGTAATTCTACAGTTTCTGATATTATTAAGAGTTATAAGGAACAAAATAATATTCAAAACAAAAGAAGATCAGAAAGACCATCTAAGTTATCGGATGGAATGAAACGCTTTATTCTAAGGTACATTAAAAAGAATCCAAGACTGAGTGCTCCTGCGGAACTACGTGAATTACATGGAACATTTGTAAATTCAGAAATTATAAGAAGAGTAATGCGATCTGAGGATATCATGGGCGAGTAGAAAAAAAAATTATGTCAGTAAGAACAATCGAAAATTTCGACTCCCTTTTGCAAAAACAAAACATACCCGTACCCGACTACTGAAAAAATATGTTATTTGTCAATGAAAAAGCAAATTTAACATCTTTGGCTCAGATGGACGAGTGCTGTTATGGAGAAAACCCAAAGAAGAATTTCGGGAGCATAACTTAGTACCAAGCGTTTAATAAGGCCGGGGAGGAGTTATGGTATTGTTATCTACGGCATATTCCGGAATTGGTAATATAGAGCTTATACATGGTATCACGGATCGTATAAGTACCTTGACACCTTGAAGTGAAATTTGACATCGTCAAAGCAAAAACTTAATATACAAAATAGTTCTTAATTCTACCAGTACAATGATCTAAAGCATACTGCGCACAATATTAGCCACTGGCTGTTACATAAGTGGCCAGAATTAATTAAAACGTAAAGGCCTTATATTTTGCCGAATGACGACAGTCTGACGCTCTGGAGAGAAAAATGCTTTCTTTCGAACAGTGTTGCTACTTCACGCTTTCAAATCGCTGAGTTAACTCATTAAGCTTGTATACAAGATATAAAACAAATAAAATTCGAAATTCAAAATTCTTTTTCCGTTGTGCACATGTTTGGATGGAAGACTATGTGTATTCAAATATTGGAAGCTCCAGGTGTTGCCGTTATGCAATGCCAGGAACATGCAAGATTCTTCATTTTTAAATAATAGATAGAGAATATTAATAATATTTCAAGAAATGCATAATAATGATTTTTCGATAAATGAAAAAAGTTTAAAAAAATCAGAAAACTAAGGTCCAGCAGGGCATCGTAGAACCTAGTTTTCACTAATTATTTTCAATGATCTTAAACACATACCCACATACAATAAATCACTGTGATTCGTCCAACAGAGGTTTTTTTTAAATCATATAATCACTTTTAAATTTTCAAATTGTTTTCATGTCGAGTTAATTGTTCTGGGAAAAAATTTCCACAAATTTGAATGAGATTCAAAAGAAGTTCAATGCCTTTTAATTCGTTTTGGACATCAACGAAGTCCAAGCATGCATATCTCTTGAAACCAGGCCACATACTGATAAAAATGTGCGATATTATGTAACGCAACCTTTTATTTTTGACCACACCTTTCAGAAATTTCTTATAGACAAGATTTTAAAAGCATTATTGGCGCTGTCTTGGTTTACCTACAAAGCAGACTTTTTGTTACATCAAAAAGACATTTGTATTTTCGAATCGAGGGCAACGAAATGAGATAAGTGAAAATAAAGCTTCTACATTCTAGACTCTCGAGCCTACGACTAGATGATGTCTTTCGTCTAACGATCTTCTTCAGAACTTCGTCACGATATTCAAGTTAAAAAAGAGGAAGAAGAGTAGATTAATCCAATTTTTCATTTTTTTTCCTCCTTTTCTTTTTTGATGAACTGCGGGTAATCTGGGACCTTTGAACTTTTAATCGTACAAACATTATATTCTATTTTCTCGTAAAGTAGGCCGCAGTTACTCTCGCGGTTTCCATGCTCTAGCAGAAAAATCACTTCATGTGATCGTCCAAGGAAATTGCTTCATTGTAACTGTAATCGTGGTCCATTACCAGAGCAGTTCATAGAAATGAAAGTCCGTTGTTTTCTTTTTCCTCTGTAATCATTAGAATTAATCGATTTTGAAACATATAGAGCGTGTACGTTGAGTTAAAAAACATAAATTTGCAGAAATATGAGACTGATAAATGAATGATGCTTTTTAACATTCCAAAAAAGTTTCAATTCAGTTTTGTACTTGATAGTTCAAGGTTTCTGTAGCTGTATTTACACAGTAGAATTCAAGTTTAATAAACTTTAACTCTTCTCGTTTGGAGCGATGAATCGAAGATAAATATCAGTTATGAAAAAATCTAGAAATTATTAAATAAAATAAAGCCCTTAAAAAGAAATATGGCAAAATGTTTTCAAAGAAACTTTTTACATACAGATTTTTTAATTAAATGATTAAATTCTGATAAAAAAGGTTCTATAACTACATTAACAGCCTCCCAAAAACATTACGTGAAATAAGATTCACACTCTAAATAATCTTGACACCTAAGTTGCGTGTTAAATTAAGTAAGTTCCAGGTTTTGATATTGGTGGGGACAGTGTTTTGCAAGTTTGTGTTCAGCATGTCCGCAACGGCACCGTTAGGAAAATGCAGCAATTTGATGAAGGTGCTTTGGTTTTATATCAAAGTTTAATATAATAATCAGATTAGTAAAGTAAATTCCTGTTTGCATAATTGCTATTTGACATAAGAGAACTGCTATCTTTGAGAAAGAAGTTTTCACTTATATGCCAGAGCACCCTTGTACCATTATGAAAATTTATGCTTAGCATAAGCAGGGCAACCTTCATGAAGACACCAGTACTATTATAAAGAGATCTCTGCTATTCATAGCTTATTATAAGCTTATGAAAAAATCTCACTTCATGTTAAGAAATTGCATAATTATAAAAAGATAAGGACATTTTCTTCTTTATCTTCTCCCGTTTATTATTCTTATAAACCGTATACACAAAAAGTCCTTTATTTTCGAAACTGTTTGTCATAAACATACACTTCCAGATATAAAAATGGCATTAATGAAGCAAATGTTTATATATATATTTAAACGAAAAGAATAAGAAGAATACTTTCTGTAGAAATTACGCAATTTTTCTATTTTCCCGAAGTCCCTATACTTATATTTAGGAAAATGCTACACTCTTTGCATTTGTAAAAAGCTCAATGGAAAAAGTATGACTATTATGTAACAAACGTTGACCGAGTACTTGGTTCCAAAGTTGGGAATTATATTTAGGGGTTGTATACAAATTGATGAATAAACTGTTTGCATTTAAACTTAATTAAAAATGAAACACGACCTTGGAGCATTTCTATGTATTGTCAAAAGTATTGATCAGTCAAATGGTTTTTAAAAAATAAATCTTATTCATAGAATCTTACAGAATTCTTGTTCTAAAAAATACTGGCAAGCTTCAGTATTGTCATACTGCCAACTCGTAACCTTATTTGTATAAATTAAAAATTTTAAATATTTCCAGTTGAAGGACATTTTTTTAGGATTAGAATTCTAAAGTAATAAAACTTCATACGAATATTAATAACGTATTTCTAGTATTTCAAAACTTATAAACTATTTGTGTGAAAATTCTTTTGGCATACCCGTTGTAAAAAAATTATAAATTAAAGAGTGTTACACACTAGAAAATCACAAAAGAATACCACTAAAGGATGTTTAAGGAAAATAAAAAAATTAAATTTGAAATATTATAATTTATTTATTAACCAATCTCTTGACGCAAGTTAAAAATGATGTCAAGAATTTAGAACTTTTGATTTGAAATATCTCGTTCAATTTAAATCATAAGAGAGTCAAATGCCTTGAATTGTGCTTTTTATGAGTATAAAATGTTTCTAAATATAAGAATAGGGACTAGAAGAAAATATAAAAGGTTACTTACATATTTAAAAAAAATTATTTTTTTAACTTAAAAATGGGAAACAGGAATAATTGCGTCATTTATAACATTTATGTAACTAGAAGTACAGGATCTTCATAAAAGAAAAACTGCCCTTACATATGAAGCCCTAATGGTCTATCCTCTCAACCAATCCAACTGAAATTCCATACATTGTTATGTGAAAATATGAGCTCGATATTGTGATGATTTAAAACAAATGAACCCTCACGGATACGGTGTAGAGTCATTACAGTTTTTTGAAGCAGCAGTACATGAGAAATAAGCAATGCACTCGCTAGCACTCGAGTCTTCACTTCTCGAATACGCGTCGAGTATGCTTCCAATTACACCATGAAGGCAGATGGAAAGGACGTTCACCACCTTTTAGTCTGCGCGTCACTTAAAGTCACTGAGTTATTTTGAAGCAGGAAAGACATGAAAATGAGTAATGCCCTCTCCTGGGATCGAACCTGTACCTCTCGAATATGAGTAAAGTATGCTTCAAATTACACCCCAAGGGCATGCGGAAAGAAGGGCAATTTGTGTTTGGTTTGGTTTAGTGTTCACGGCAAAGCATACTATTGATATCTGCCTAAGAGAAGGGATGCCTTATGCCTTCTTGGAGGACTTTCCAAGGGAAACTGGTTCATACAAATTACACACATTACATAACGCTCATGCAGGCAGCCCGTTCGCCTGAAATCAAACCCAGGCTGGAACTACTAGTGTTCAACGATTTTACTACTTGGCGGCTGGTGGGTCACTGTAGTCAGAGTCATTAAGGTCTTTCAAGCAGGAGGTGTGAAAAATATGCAATGCCCTCTCCGAGAGTAAAATCCGGAGCTCTGGAATACGGGCCGAGTATACTTCCAGTTACACCATGACGGCATGCGGAAAAGAGGGAGAACGTAATAACGAAATTTTGGTTTGATGATTTTAACTGTATGCTTGTTTTAATCAATGTTGGGTGTGCTGAGGCCGATTATTATCGTCTCAGCACACCCAACAGCTGAGGCCGATTATTAAAGCCATGAGGCCGATAATTATCAACCAGGAGGGTCGCAGCTCACTCGTATATTATATTAACTTATAACGGTTATAGGAAAAAAATTTCGAATGGCAGCAGTTCTCCTTCTCAAATTGATCAGCACACAGAAAAACTATAAATGAAGTTGGAATGATTCACGTATGACGAAAATTGCCGGGGTAAAACATTTGTGAAGAACATTTCAAACGGCCAGTGACTACACAAGACAGAAGAAGGGAAAAAAACTTTTATTGGAATTATAATTTTTCAAAATGCCTATTTTCAAAACGATAAAGCATTGCATGGGGAGGTTGTTGATAACAATGCCGAACATAACATCACAAGAGTAATCTGTATAACTTCATGTTTTATGTCATCTTTCAATTCTGTAACATCTTCTGGAATTGATGTGTACTACTTACACTATAGATAACCTCAGAAAACGAAATCCGGAGTGAGGTTTGTGGATCACTATGGCTACGTTACTGGAAGTGATTCTAGCTTGACATGTTGTACATTATGTTTTACAACGCTGTTCTTTGCAAATGTTTTATTCGACAGTTTTCTTGATACGTGTATTGTTACAACTTCTTTCTGGTTTTTATATGCCTTGATCAATTTTAGTTGGAGAAAAGTGTATTTGTCATTCAACAATTTTGAAATTTTTTCACGTAACCGTAATTGTGAGAGCCGGTGTATACCTTCAAATAAAAATGGAGGAAATCTCATTTCAGTTGGCTGAGCGAATAGGCCTTTGAGGTTCATATATTTGGGAAGTTTTTTTGTGACCTCTTTGTATATGTCTAGGATCAACGGTTGAGGATATAAAGAAAAGGTAAAATATTTTGTAATATAATGTATACTTCTAAACTAATTCTAAAATAATAATAATAATAATAATAGTAAATATAATAGTTAAAAAATTAAGCAGAAATTGAGGAATTAGAAATTCAGAAAGAGAAATTTTAATAAGGTCTAACGGAACAATTTTTTTATTAAAGTAATGATGAGAGATGGTAAGAGGTACTATACAGTGGAAAATACTGAATTAAATTTTAATTTCCAGCGATATTTTTTAACATTCTCCCTCTTGGAAACATAACAACTAAATTTGCTTTATTGCAAAGTGTAAGAAGAATACTTCAGTGGTTTGATAGCGTTTTCAAGATGGCAAAATCAGAGTTCTTTTCTTTTCTTTTCTTTTTTTTTTTTTTTTTTTTTGATTTAAAACCATTAACTTAACGAGTTATCCTAGAATATATTTAAATACTTTTTCTACTTCGCAAAGTATTATTGTGATAATGTCAAAGCCCACTCGGGCTATCTGCCTTGAGGGAAAAAGTCCGCTTTTACGTTTTTCTAAAGAAAACTGTCTCTAAATTGTATTACATGTTAAGAAGATCTATAGAACTTCATCATCATGTATGCAATCTTTCAAACCACTGGAAAAATTTTGCAGGAAAATTTTAATGTCTCTTGAGCTCTATCTTCAGAAACAGGCTTATGAAAAATAGTTTCATTAATACAGTTTCCTGCTTCTCTTTTCCCTTTTTTTTAAATTTTGCTGATTTTCAAATGTTTATTAACAGAGATTTCAAAATTAGTTCTTGACCTTTCTACATGTCGACAATTCAATGATAAGATGTAAAATTTAGCGTATTCCATTATGTATAGAATACGTTTTAAGAAGTTTCTGTTGGATCGTAGAAACAGAAGCATCCTACTGTCAATGCTTCAGTTTTCTCTTTTTGTCCGTTGGAATAATGTAATTATTCCTTTACCTTCTTTATTTAATTTGATATTTGGTAAAATTTGGTTTATTTTAAATAACAGTTGTTTTTATGTCATAGCTTTCCTGTAACTTTTATTTCTTCCATTAACTTCGTCAGACGGCAAATTAGGCAGACTTTAAACAGCAAAAGAATGTATGATTTATGTAGAGAGTTTCGGCAACGCATCGAGAAAGAGTTTGTCACTTGAGTCGCCCACTTGTTGATTGAACTAATTTTGTTAAGATTTTCTTGTCTTTGCTAATGTTTATTCTTAAACTGAAAGTAATAGGAATGGGTTGTGTAGGCATTAAATCTACTTTGTGTATTGCACATAATTAGCATTTGCATTCCGAACAGCCCGGAAAATACCAACGGATAAGTTTCGTTAAATATTATTCGTACTTGTAATGTGAATAAAATGTTGTTTGACCTTATTAATTCTGTTTCTTACATGTTCTAGGTTTCACGGTAAGTGTTACACGATGCGTTAAAAATGTGTAGTTTAAGTGTCAATTAGATTTAACATTACATTTTTTAATTTAATCTTTCTATTTCCTGTAATTTCCATATAAAAATACGAAATGTGAGCTTCCTAGAAACATCTATTCTGCGATAAATAAGAAAGAATAGCACATTATTGTTTTGTTGAAAGAAATTGTTTTAAAACTTTTCTCAACATCAACACTAATTAAAATAAACGAGAACTTGTGTAAATCTGTAAAAACATTAAATTGTCTTAAATATAAGACAGCTGCATAACTGAAGATGTTTTTACAATAAAAAAAAAAGATAAGTAAATGTAGACTTAAATATACGAGCTTGGTACAGTGAAACTGATGCACACCCTTTCCCAAGAAAGTGTCTAAATGCCTGTTTTGAATGAAAAGGGAATAAATATGTTTCCATTTAATGTAAAAGTAAGAAAGAAATGATAAATTATTTTAACATAGGTTTTTGAACATTCGGGTATTTGTGTAAGACAAGTATGGCTTTCAGAAAAGCATTTCAATAGAAAAAAATCTTCTACGGCTAATAAAGTAATGAATTTAAATAATGTTTTGCAAACGCTCTCGAAGGGAATATTAGCATGTAGACCCTTAAATACTGCACATACCTTTTTCTTTAGAACAAAATGGAACTTCCTGTCTATCAAGGGCGGCCCACCAGCGGCCGAGCGGTAAAATCGCTGAACACTGGTAGTTCGGTCCGAGGTTCGAATCCCGCGAACGGGCTGGCTGCATGGGTGTTTTCGTGGTTTTCCCCACGTGTAACGTATATATGAGCCAGTTTCCCTTAGAATGTCATCCTTTCCCTTAGGCAGATAGCCCTAGTGTGCTTTGCCGTAATTAAATACACCACCACCACACCAACTGTCTATCAAGGAAGTAAATGTTAAATCAATCAGTTTAATTGAAAAGACTGAAAGTTAAACACTTAGCAAATACTTCGACGAAGTTCGTTTCAATATACTTTTAATGGAAGCAAAACTGTAATCATGAATTACGAGGTTTCCTGCAAATGCACAAAGGCATTTATTTATACATTTAAAAAAAATCAGTCATGTATTTAATGAGATATCTGTTATTTTAAAGCTAGAAATGACTTTGGGTTATCTTTTCCAATGTTCCATTTCTCATTATTAAGAAAGTTCAAACTCTGTTGACCCAGTTTTCAAGAGAAATTTTATAAGGAGAGAATTTTTATTACTTTGCATGCAAAATATTGGCAGCAAAGATAGATTTAAGCAGAAAATCACAGCGCGCTGAATATTAAGTATATTCAAACAGACCTCAAAACACCGTTTCTAAATTTAGACTTTTTCTTTCACAAGTTTTCTGCCTGTAGCTTTTATTCTGACCATTTCTCTTCCAATCATGACTGGCAGTCATCAAATCGTCAGGCGTGACGTCGGACCTTCTCGAACAGTAGCAATTCATAATATTATCATCCTTCGTAATATACCGTTGCCATTGTCTTAGGACAAAGCTTCCGAAAAAAGAACACGAATGGTCATCCGGATTATTTATGATCACACCGTGCTGATTTAAAGGTCAGGAACACCTTAAAGAAATACAATCTCACTCTTTTTTTTAACGTTTTTATGTAGTAAGTGAACATCTCTTTTTTATTTATATCTTCTTTAGATGGTAATCTGTATCCGCTAACGATTTAGTTTGGAACATTTTTGTTACGAGTTCAATCAATTGGCAAAAAATAGAATGGGTTCAATGGGAGCGAATATGTTTCGAGGATCTGACCTTGTAACTTGGATCAGACAGCTCAATATAAATGTAAGATTTTTACGAACGCTCTCATTTGAATGAGTGCATCACTGTCAAACAGGTAGAGAATCTGACATCCCTAAGAACGCAAATTTTTCTTCAATAGGATACGTGAATTTAATCTCACAAGGTTGCTTACTTTCCATTTTGCTTGGTGGATATTTCTTCTTTGTGGATTAGAAACTCATTTCTAGATCATGGTGAGTTTTTAGTTTATCCAATAAGTACTTAATAATTATAAAATTGATATAAATTCTGGATAAAGAAGCCCAAGGCAGCATTTTCATGTAACATGTTCCAAATCTGTAACTGCAATATCGCATAAAAGCGATCGGACATTTTTCAGTTTTCGGAAATTAAGTAAAACCATATAAATGCTTTAAATGGAAACTGTGAAATGGGATTTTCTTTGAAGCATGCTTTCATTTAGAATTGTATACTAAATAAAATTTTCTCGGAATAGATTAAGTTATATTAAAAGATAAGATATTGTCATTCAAGCTCAGAAATCATGTCATGAAGTCTTCAGACGCTGCTGAAGCTAGAAATAAAATTATTTGCAGTAAATAACAAATTCTTGATACTGTTTTTGTACTCAAGCAATAAGCAATATCTAAAATAAAAAAAGTTGTCTTGAATTCTACATTAATAACAACAATTTTCATGAAATTTTGCTTAAATGAAAAGCAAAAGTATTCTCCTCTAATTCTTCATTTCCCCATTTGCATTATTTAAACGCTTTGTTGAAATAGTTGTTTCAAGAAAGCATAAACGAATAGAACTTTATAAATTAGCTTTTAATTTGCAGCTTGAAATAGAAAAATGTATTAGAAGTTTTTCTAAATTGTTCATTTAAAGTTTTTAACCGCTTCTGATAAAATATAAAATTATTGGAAGAATCATAAAATTAAAAATTAAAAAATAGGTGAGAGACATTCCGAACTATCCGTTCAATATTTCCATAAAAAATCGGAGACTGTGTGATTCCAAACTTGCAACAAAATTTAATTTCTGTTCTGTCATGTTATGCACACTTTAAGGGTAGCATTTTTACTTCCTAGTACGAAGTAGAGGAAGTATTGTAATCGCGAAAAATTTCGGGTACCATATTTCAACGAAAATATCCATTTTGACTGCTATTGAATCCAATTTAACGATGTTTTCGAGTGACAACTGTAAGTAAGGACAAAATAAATGATTCTTTTTCCCCAAACGGAGTATAAAATTGATTTAAAATGGATTCAAAAGAGATTTTTTTTCGTGATATGCGTACGTATGTACGTACAGAAGAAAGCGAAAGGATGGGCGCACTAAAGTGTGCATCTTTTTGTTTTAAAAAGGCTTAAATTATGTTATTCTTATCTTCCGGTTAAGGTTTTTATGCCTTTAGTTAATCTCCATGCAATAGTTGTAGAACTATCAACTATTTAAAAGTTGTTTAAGTGCGGCTAAGCCTATTTTTCCCCCAAGCAATTATATTTGTCTACATTTGAAACTTAGTACAATAACGAATAAGTCAGTTTCTGCACTTTCAGCGTCTTTTTTGCCTAGCGGGACCAAAAGTAAACTTTCAGTTTTACGCACCGAAAAATCTGTCTTCTTACCTGCTGGCCTAACTGCTTGTTTTTACGTAGAAAATCTAATTTTTTCTCCTTTTGTTTTGCTTTGACTGTATTTGGTGTTTTACGATTTCTTATATTTTTCAATTTTTAATGAAGATATTTTGATGTTTTATGCACTTTTTCTTTGCCGCAAAGGGAGCATTGAATTAATAAAATGAGAAATCTATCTCTAATGAAATTGGAGAAAAACAGTTTAAATGAAATGCAGCAAAAACTGCGTGTAATTTAACATTCCGTACAAGGAAGTCATGTGGTTTCCTCATCAGACTTTTTAATTCAGTGAAAAGAGTCGCTAAGCTTTAATGTTAAAATGTATATATATATATATATATTATGTTGTTGAAGAAAAAGTGTTTTTTAAATGCTTCCTAAAATACCAGAACCCGCTTTAATATAAATACCGTTTTTACTGGTATATTTCTTCCTCTCACATTTTTTTTTCTAGTTTTTTCAGCATATGACTTGGAAATTTCTGATTTATGGTAACAAGGAGGATTCACAAATAGGAGATTATCTGTGTAATTAAAAACAATATTGTTAAAATTAATAAGTCATTTTGAAATACACAATATAATATCAGCGTATCTTCCTGTGCGCTTTTTAATCTGCTGTATTTATCATTTAAGCTGTCTCTTTCGAAATATTATACGCGAGTATTTTTTCTCTTCCGGTTTTCATGGGGTAAAATTAGCAGAAAAAAGGGAAAGAATACGCGAGTACTAATTTTCTTTCATCCATAGAAATCTATATTTTCAGCACGGCAAAGTTCGTTTAAAAAAGTTCTTAATATAATTTTAAAAAATTCATAACAAATAATAAACTAAAAGCTGATGTACAAATAGTTACTGAAGTTTTATTTTAAATAAAGCTTATAAATTACTTTACATTAATTTTCAGGATAGTTATATAAAAACATCATTTATTTTTTCTTCTTAAATATGGGTGCACTTCTTTAATTTACCTCATATAGTAGGAAGTATTTGTCTTTTCTTTCAGTCAGTTTTATTGGATTCGAAAATATTGCACACGTGTGAGAACAAAAAATTAAACCGTCTTCATGTGCTATACCTGCGAACTTTGCATCGTACGCCTTCGTATTATGTACTCCGAATGCCTTTTTGAAAATGCAAAAGATCAGATTAGTTATAGAGTTTAGGCTTCTTTGGTAGCATAAACTAAGTCCAAACTCCGTGCGGACATAGAGAGAATTATCGCTTGGTCTGAAGTTAATGAGAGATAGTCTTGAAAAGGTTTGAAAGAATCTTTTTATTGAATCAGAAATTTAACATAAACGCATGACTCGTGCTTGACAAGTTCAGCCATCACGTGTGGCGAGTTTAAAGTCACAGTCAAATTCAAGATTTAAAACTAAGTCTAGTAACAAAAGACTACCCGACCGATTTAACGTTAAGCTGGCTCATACTTCTCACCGGCATAGCAATTTAAATGTCGGCAGCTACAATGCAAAGCTGAATAATACAATCTTCTCTAAGCTAGCGAAACCTATAAACATGGCCTCAGGAGCCAGAAACATGCTCTGGCTTACAATTCAAAAACCTCGGCTTAAATATTATCTGAAACTAAGTTTGCACTGTGGTAAGGAAACGGAAGAGAGAAATGACAGTAAAAATCTAAATCTTTATAATTCGTTAGATTTATATATTGGAACGTTATGCACATTACTCTCTCTTATTTCTGCACAATGCGCACAAAACCTGTTAAAACACAAATCTATTACGAAATATATATTTTTTTATAATGATAGGATCAACACTAAACGCACTAAAACGAACATTTTCTAAATAAAATTTAAGAACACTGAATAAAAAAATTCTTTTCAGTTGAGTAGACATTCAGTAAAATTAGTGTAGTATATATCTTCTTTGAGTCGCCAATACAGCGTGCTTTTTTGAGTAGAACAGATATTTAAATTGAACAAACATTTTCAAAAGACACTTTCTACATTATAATTCCCGTTTTATCCAAAAATTGCTTATTTTTGCAGTGTTATATCATGACAATTTCTATCGGACTATTTCTTGACTTCCTATAGATATTTCTTATTGTTAACAGCAGAACGTTTTTTTCATATCCTTCGTCCTGCTTAACCAATGCTTCCCATGACCCATCTAGTGTGTACGTTTAGAAAGCATCATTTTTTTTTCACTCCAAATAAAGAATATTCTAAGGGTAAAGCGTTACGAACTTTGAAGTAATATGGACATGATGCGGATTTAACCATTTGCCTGTTCTATCCTTTTATCAAAAATATTAATGTAGGTTTTCATGCAGCTATCATAATGGAGACGTACTCATTGATGAAAAAATAAGCAAAAAATTGAAAACTATAAGCAAAAAAATTGAAATTTTTCCATAAGTAAGAGAATTTTAAAACATTATTTTGATAACACCAAAGTGTTAATTTTTAACCCTTTTACGCCGTGACGTTCTTTAACTTAATTTTACCGCTGTATGAGAAATCAGCAACTACCAAAACTTCTACATTGAACCTCTCTTTAAATTCTAGAAACGAAGTTTCCAAGCCTTTTTCTATATCTCTGCAACAGTAAATCGATATTTTTTAATGCCATTTTAGATTTCTCCTTTCAGCCATAAGCCTAGGAAACCTACAAAACCTACACTGAACATTTTAATCAATTTAAAACTTAAATTTTGTTTATTAAGAAAAAAACAGTTATTTAAAAAGGTGGCAATTATATTTTATTATTTGTTTTTAAGAGCAGAGAATTCGCACTTGAAAGAACTGCGGAAGTACGTTTTACTACCTTCAGATATTTTCAAATTTTTTCAAGAAATTTTTCCTAAGTCTCGAAGATTGCTTTTTTATGGGTTTTCCCCTTTATTCTGAATAAAATTACTTGCTCTTCACCTAGAAAAAGTAAATCTATAACTTTTCTCAATTTTGTTTATTTATAATGTAGAGCTGTCAGGTATTTCAATAAGGAAGGAAAAGATTCTTTATATCCTCCTTCACTTAAGAAAACGAAGAGGAAGACCCAGTTGCCAAATTCAGGAGGTGAGGAATTATCGTCCACGACATCTTCGTTCGGGAGCCACTTGTAGGGTCAGATTAAAAGAACTATTGAAAAAACTCAGATTAAAAGACTTATCAATAGAAAGTCGGGAAAATGTGAAGAATGCTTGCCCATACACGTTCCAGATATTTTCTTTAAATACTGTGTTTTTTCTTTTTTTAATAAAACTTTAAATGTGCGAAATGCTTATTCATAAATGATAAAAGTTTTAATCTTTCAAGAATCTTCTTATACGTAAAAAACACTGTGAAATCGCATTAAAAAACTTTGCACATGGTTGTAAAAATTTTCATAATTTTACGATCATCTATTCAACAGAAATTTTCACGCCCGATTTGTTATCTAAGAAGCAAAACCTTTTCAGAAGATACATTTATCCAATCAGTTCGAACAAAATCGAACGTTTATTTGCAGTTAGGTTAAAGCTTACATTCAAATTTCGTGTCTTTCTTATCCGGCATATTCACACAGAAGATGAAAATCAAAACAAACAATATATATTCAAAGTAATATGCTATAAAAATGGGCAAATAGTAAGCTGACAAGGAGCATTTTATTTTTCGTACTTTAATGCTTTTGGGAGATAAGAGATGTGAGTTGCTGAGAAGGTACATTACCAAGCAAGTTACAATCGCAAATGGGGTTGAGAGGTTGGCAGCGGCCTTAAAGTGTCTATTTTAAAGTAACAGACTATGGCTATAGCACCAAGACAGTATTAAGTTTTAGCTTTAAATGATCACATTTGCTCTTAATTCCTGTCTATTCGGAATGTACTGCACAGCTATTCATTTAATTTTTCGAATAACCTACCCTATATGTAAAGAGGCTACTGAAATTTTCAGTAGAAGCAAGTTAATACCCTATTTTCTGGCATATTTCACCCTCCTCTACTTTTTCACTAATTGTTTTCATTCGGAAATCGAAAGAAAATGATACGAATAATTTAATTATCAAAGATCGGGATTACAGTAAGGAAAAAACAAATAAAAAGTAGTCATACAAGTAACTATCACAAAATTAATTATTTAAAAGAAACCTACATTTTAATAAGAATACATTGCAATAGTAATATTACAATATCTAATGAGATATCTTCATTTCTAATTTCCGGTAACTTGAATTTCGCCAGTTCTTATTATTGTGTCTGCTGCTTCATAGGCCTTAAATCTTCCATAAATAATTAGAGAATTTCGGTTCAGTTCACTTCATGATGAATGGGGACAACTGGCCTTTACCGATGTTTTACAGATATTGACACACATTCAACATTAACTAGGTTTATTTTAATTAAAAAAGTAAAAACCAAATTTTACTTTTTCCACATCTCAACACATGTAAAGGAATAAACTTAGAAATATATTTAGGTGAAAGAGGAATAAAAGATTAAAAATAAAATTTAATTGATTTGTAGAGACATTAGGCATTTTTGGAAGCAGACAAGATGAAAAATGAGCAATCGCGTTTGGCCGGGAATCGAACCACGGACCTCTGGAATACCGGCCCAGTGTGCAAACCACTACACCACGAAGGCAAGCTAGGAAGGCGGGAGAAATGCCTTATAGATTGAACTCAAACTTCAGAAAGTCTGCACATCATGTAGCCCATGATGTTTGATTAAATGTTCTTAAAATCAGTCAAGCAAATAATCATAATGTTTTAATCTTACTTCACGCTTTATACCTTATGTTCAGAAAATAAAGTTATTGTCTTGAGAACTTATAATCTTGTTTTAGCTTGATATCAATTTCAAGAGTTAGAAGCGAAGTGTTCGGAGGGACTTTCGCGAGATTTTGCGAGGGTTTAACTTTGTGAGTAAAATTGAAAACAATCTTTTATGAATGAATCCATTTTAAAATTTAGCGGAGCTCGTTCTCTGAATATATTGAGGAAGGCGAGAATTTTAAAAACTTAGGGAGATATATGTCTAAAGACTTAAAATATATACTTTGAAATACTGTACTTTGAATCCTTGATAAAATGATACTGTAGTGTGTATGTGCTAAAAATAGAAAAAAAAGTTTTAACACTTCTCGAAAAATAAAGAAGGAGGGAATAAGCAAAAAATTAAAACTCAAATGTATGATTTACGCTACACTCAGATTTCTTTGCGCACTGCGATTTTACGATATATTTCCTCAACAAGCTAATTATCTCTTACTCACGAATAATTAGGGATTCAATGCCGTTTTGCTAATTCTACCTCTCTCTTCCACTTTCTTTCTTAACGTTCAAGAACAAAGACTATGTAATTAACAAACATGCTAAAAATAAATTTCAGTTCGGAAAGACATTAAGACGATTCATTGCATGACTAAAATACTTTTAAAATGATACATTTAAGAATGATTACTCATTTATGTTTTCTTGTTTGGGAACACAATGTGTTAAGTAGACACCTAATTACAAACTATCTTCTTTGTGCCTTTAGATGATGCATGTGAGAAATTCTATGGATCATGTCCAATCTTACTTTGCTTTTGAAGTCTATCCATTTTACGCCCTGTGTCATCAATTCTGAAAGCAGAATGGGATTCCTGCCAAGTAATTTTACATTGTTCTTTTCTGAGAGATTTTCTAAATAGTATCTGAACTGAAACAGAATGAGCGCCCAAGATTTCGCTTTGGTTGATATTTAGATTTTCTGCACGCAATAAAATAAAGAAGAATTGAATCAGAAGATGTAAAAAGAGGGTATGAGACAAAAGTCAGATTTTACAGGGGCAAAAATAAAACTACTCTAGGAAAAACTAAGAAATGAAAAAACTATGAAATCGCAAAACAACAATTATATAAATTGTGAGAAAATTCAAAAAAATTATGAAATCTATGTAACTAGGATTCATACAATTCAACGTTTTTCAAACATCTTCTGAAAGTTTTTGAGGAATGAGAAACGTTTTTGTTGCTCCTGTAAAATTTGACTTTTATGACATATCCCGCTTTTGCATCTTCTGATTTAATTATCATTTATACAACAGATTAATAATTTTCGGATATTACATAGAACTAGGGAATATGTATTTTTAGTGGCGTAATTATACTAAGCAAATAAACTATTTGGTAATTTATCAATATTTGGGAAAAACTCAAATCAAAAGTGATTAAAAATATCAGAAAGTGAGAATTCTTTCATGATACCGTCTTCAAACTGCGCAGTTCTTGTGCTCAGGTAGAAATTTTTGTAAGGTTTTACTATTCCCCTTAAATTCTTTTCAAAGATTAGTCAGGGAATTTAAAAATTTTTTGTTGTATTCATATTATTTTATTTAGGATGAATGTATTTTGAATTTGTATTGTGATCATAGAATTAAAAGTAATATATTATTTAGACTGAAAAATTATGAAATTATAAATTTATGTATTTCATAACTACTTACGTAACTTGATTCTTTAATATTTTTGTAAGAAAGAATTATTTTCAAAACTTTGAAATGTACGTTAAATTTAAAAAAGTGCTATTGAAAATTCTTACCCAAAAAGTTATTTTTAAAATATTGTTACGGTTTTTTGATTTATTTAGTTATTAATCTATTAATTCTATTTTTATATAGAATAGAATAGGGCTATTAATTCTATTTTTAAATAGAATTATTATTAAATTGTTTCATTTCCCCTTGCAACGACCTATTTGAGGTAAGAGCTACGCCTTAAAAATAGAGGAGCACGCGCATTTAAAAAATAGATATTGTAATTGTAAGCTTTTGCTTTTCGAAAAAAGTACCAGAAAATTCTCGTGCATTTGAAAAACTTATATAAATGACATGAAAACACCTCAATTCAGTTGTTTTATGAGTTTTGTTTAGAAAACGGTTATTGTTTATTGTGGCGAATCCGGTGAATTTTGATTAGCTTTATCTATTTTGAATTAGTTCCGTTGAACGTTTTTAGTAGTTTAAAAGATAACTACTGTGAAATATTGGGATATTGTACGAATATATGAGGAACTTTAAGCATTTTGTTTTATTTGTTTTGATAATAATAAATTTTATTCATTTTTCATCGGACTTCTGCATTCAATTCATGACAAACTAGTACGCACGGAACAATTATTTCAAATTCGCATAAAAAATGTGAATCCATTTGCTATCATCTCGAAATTTAAAAGCCTTTCTGATTGGTTTGGCAATTAGCAATGCTGACTCCCATATCGTTGGGCTTAGGAAAAGGCATGTATATTTGTAAATGTATAGTGGTCTATCGGATACTTAAAATACTGATTAGTTGTGAGAGTCCTCTGGACAGTCTGATGGTAGCAGAAGGGAGGTAGGATACCCTTTCATTCTCTTTCCTAGGGATATCAATGAAACTGAGATCGACGGACGCCATTTACCTAAGCCAAGAATATGTGCGTGCTTTTTTCCTTTCGTCTATGGTGAATTTGTGAACTTGAATCGAGATCCACTGAGATCAGAAGGTTAACTAACAATAAAATTTTTATGAAAGTCTGTAGTAAAATTAATATCATGTTTATAAAAATTTAGATTAGTAATATCTTATTGGAATGAGATAGCGCTTTTGCTTTGCTTATGAGTAAATGCCTTCAATTATTTATTTTTATTTTCAACTACCAAGAAAGCATTACTGCTTCCAACCTTTTCCTATTCATAAACACAATTTAATCTTTTACATATGTTTCAAACTATCTTATATTCAGGTACATGTGTAAAAGGGGCGGGATACCGGAATTTTAGTTTTGGTGGTATAGATGCGGTTTCGTCTTACTAACTGTTTCACAAGCTCCCGTTGCGGCTCAATAGCTTTCTCCATAATTTTGATAGAGAAGAGTGTTCGAGCAATGGTGCGAACAGCTCTGACTCCTCTTGTCCTATCAACAACCGACAGAAAGAAATTTCAATTCGCCATGTATTTTGAGTTCCTCTGTTTCGCATAAACACTACACTAGCGAACATCCATGCTTTTTCCAGGATCACAACTCGAATGCAACGAAACAACAGCAAAGAGTACTAATCATTATAACAGATCAGAGCAGAAGTCTTATCTTTAATCAAACATTTAATAATGAGCAACTTGTAAAAGAGTATCGCAGTCTCCATGCATGCTCTTCTAATGTGAGTGGTCAACATATCAAGCTCACAAGTGGAAGATGAACATATACGGTTTGAATCCTGACGAGGACACAGCTGATTTTTCCGGTTTCTCTATTCAGAGAGCTTGATAGTCTCTACGAGCTTTTGCTTGAAACACCTTGCTTCCCAAATAAATTTAGAATTCTTAATGAAATATTTATTTCCAGTATCACTTCCCGTTTGCCAAATTTGCCTCGCGAAATAATTTTTTATTCACAAATTAAAAACTTAATTATTGGCTCAATTATCTGGTAACCGCACATTCAGTTCTACAGAAGAAAATGAATTATTAAATTAATAAAAGATGATTTACAGATTTATGTACGATATGTTCCTTTCTTGTAGCATGTATGTACATGTAATGTTTGGTAGTATTATCAATATCGATGTATTTTCATAGGAAAAGAAATATTACTTTTTATTATCTATGTTTAAGAAGACAAAAGGGCTGCGGGAGAAATAACTTCCTGATTTCATATGCAATTAATGAAGATGTGATATATGTTACGAAAAATATTATTTCGCAGTCTGAAAGAAGAAGGCTTTTAATTTCGTTTCTCTTATTAACTTTAACTTATGTACTAAGAAATAACTTTCTATGTGGTTTAAAATGATGGTACTACAGCACATATAGCAAGCGAATCGATGAGCGTACTGTGCTAAATGTTTCCAGGGTGTCAAACCTCAATTCGAAGTGTCATTCTTTAGCCAGTTTATTCTCTCGAACTTGCACTTTGTGACTCTGTAGCGATATCCGAAAGCAAAATTTACTGAGGTAAGTGGAAGACAAACAATGAAGGATGGAATCGGTAATGAAATCGCAGCAACATCGCAGCAGACATGACAAGTGAAGAGTGATGCAGAACTTCTTCAAGAACAGAGTAATGCAGTGTAGAAAGAGTCATACAGGGCGACGCTTGAGAAATGAGAGCTCAAGTCAGCATTTGGACGATACCATTTTCAAATGAAAGAGAATTATGTTTCACAAAATGGTGATTGTTGCAAGATGTTTGTTTTTATAAAAATGGTATACATATTTTTCGTCGTAATTCTGCACAGTGGTGTATTTTATTATTTAAAAATGTGACAAAAAAATTATAAAACTTGTTCTTTCCAACTGGGAAACAAAAGTATTATGTAATATCCATTATCGTTTTGTTATATGCATATGAAATACTAAAATATGAGAGTTATTTCTGCTGCTTCCAATAAAAAGAATTACTTTTAGCCAATCTCTCAATGAAATCAGGTATTGCTTATAAATAAATCTTTATAGAAGCAGCAAAGGCTTCCTAAAATTTTATGATTTTTCATGTTAAACGTTTTGTATACATTTATGAACGCGTTATGAATTCATATTATTTCATTTAGGATGAACGTATTTTGAATTTGTATTGTGATCATAGAATTAAAAGTAATATATTATTTAGACTGAAAAATTATGAAATTATAAATTTCTGTATTTCATAACTACTTACGTAACTTGATTCTTTAATATTTTTGTAAGAAAGAATTATTTTCAAAACTTTGAAATGTACGTTCAATTAAAAAAAGTGCTATTGAAAATTCTTGCCCAAAAAGTTATTTTTAAAATATTGTTACGGTTTTTGTACTGATTTATTACTAGAAACGGCTAAACACTTTTGAAATTGTTGCCATCAAATATTAGAGCCCTGTATTATACTTAAAGAAATTAAATAATGAAGAATCTGCATAAATGTTTGTATGTTTCTCGCATTGTAATAAAACAACGGTACCTACAGCCCTCGAATTTTGTATAACGTACGTGTCCACCCGAATATGGGCATTTGGAAGTCTGAATTTAGAATTTCTTTATCTGCGAACGAGCCTGCGTATCGAAAATTCTAAAGATATGTTCTTTTAAATATTTTGTGATATTGCTGTTGAATTAAATTTTATTGTTTAAGTGAGAAGATAATGAATTTAATAAATAAAGGTAACACGCAAAACGTTAAAAAACGCCCCTTTGAGCATAATATAAAATCTGAAGGCTTTCAGATTTATTTATTTATTTATTTATTTTTATTTATTTATTTATTTATTTATTTATTGATGTCATAAGGCTCGATATACAAAACGGGCTCAGATGATCCTAAAATTTTTAAGGGGTTTTACAAGGAAAAAAAATCTGATGTGTACACCACTACTTCCTTGTATAGAATATTAAATTATAAGCATTTTTTCATGCATTTTATTTAAACTTATTGGATTGAATTAAATCTGCTTCGTCGATAGCGCATAAACCACAATAGAATAAATGCACTCTTTAAAATTCACTATATATGTTTACCATAGCGACAATCTGGCGCTAGGTTCACTTAACAGCGTTATATTTCGTTCATATTATAACTCAGAATGCACAAAATTTATTTCATTTGACGAATTATCTAATCGTTGGCACATGTTCTATTCAAATACTACAATAAATCTAGAACGATATATAAAAGAAATTAAGCAAACAAACAAACAAAAAAGAAACAGTTTTTCACAGACGACTCAGTATTTCTCATTCAATTAATTTAGTTCTCACTTCGCGACAAGGCAAAAATACATAAAACCTCAAAATATCTCTATTAAAAATTACGAAGCAAATCTTAAACACTTATTTCCTCGAAAAAATTCCAGAAAGGATTAAGCATGATTTGATTCGCAATAATAAATGAAGGCGTTATCTTTGTTGTTGAGAAGCTTAGTCTCTCTAGATTGGCAACAAATCTACTATTCTACTGTTTCAAATATAAACAAATATAGCCACCATGTTATTTAAAAATTAGGCTTAACAGCACTTAAACAGCTTTTAAGTTGTTGATAATTCTACAAATATTGCTTACAGAGTTCCTGAAGGCATAAAAACCTTAACCGGAAGATAAAGAACTACATAATTCAATCATTTTTTAAAGCAAAAAACGCACAATTTACAAACATATAAGAGTAAAGAAACTGAGATCACTGTGTCGGGTAACAGAGTGGATATATACATAAATATTTTTAAAATACGTTTGGTTGCCGATTGCAACCAAAATACGAAATGCACATCTACATGTTATAGTAGTCTTCACTTTCGAGAGACTCACTTCGTGAGAAGGCAAAAATACATAAAAGCTTAAAATATCTATATTAAAAATTACGAAGTATATCTCAAACACATATTTCCTCGAAAAAATTCCAGAAAGAATTAAACATGATTTAATTGGCAATAATAAATGAATGCGTTATCTTTGTTGTTGCGAAGTTAAGTTTCTCTAGATTGGCAACAAATCCACAAGTCTCCTGTTTCAAATGTAAACATCAATGGCCGCCATTAAAAAAAGGCTTAGCGGCACTTAGACAACTTTAAAATTGCTGATAATTCTAAAACTATTGCACACAGATTTACTAAAGGAATAAAATCCTTAACCGGAAAATAAAAACAACATAATTCAATCATTTTTAAAGCAAAAAATGTACAATTTACAAACATATAAGAGTAAAGAAACTGAGATCACTGAGCCGGGTAACAGAGTGGATATATATGTATAAATATATTTATATACGTTTGGTGCGGCCGATTGCAAACAAAATACGAGGTGCACATCTACATGTTATAGCAGTCCTATATACAAAATTTCAACGCTCTGAGGCTACTCGTTTTTGAGTTATGCGAGATACGTACGTACGCACGTACGTACATACGTTCGTAGAGACAACAAGAAAAATTCTCTTCAGAATTAATTTTAAAGCAGTTTTATAATTTTTTGAAGGAAAAGAGTCTTTTATTCTGTCCTTACGTACAGATATCACGCAAAAACTTCGTTAAATTGCATTCGATAGCGGTCAAAATGGATATTTTCGTTGAAATATACTGCCTGAAACTTTTCACGATTACAATACTTCCTTTTTATTTCATACAAGGAAGTAAAATGGGCTTGCTTGTAAGACGACCTCTTATATATGAGCTTGATATGTTGATAACTGTCTACAATCCATAAGAAAAATAAATAATATAAATACTTATTCAGAGATAAAACTGTATAAATGCGTTTTCCTTTAACGCATATTTGAACGAATAATAAATGTTTTAGTATGTTTTTAAACTTTAGACTGCGCTTATAAGGCAAGTGAAGTTTTTAGAAAGAGGTTTAAAGGGAAAACACCCTACTAACAATACAGTATATAATTCTATAAAAGCAAGTTTAGGGTCAGTGGTGTTATTAAACCATTATGAACTGCGAAAGTGTTACGAAAGATTATGAAATTCCTTAAAATGAATGTAAAATTTCAAATTACTATATGCGAGCAGTTACGAAATTTAACTCTATACAGTAAAATAATAGTTTTAAGATTTTTCAGTTTCTCGTTAGTGTGCAGTCGAAAGCATTTTCTTTGTTTAAAAAGGATATTTTGCTTACTTAGGTATAAAAGTACTTGTATACTAAATGGAAAAATTTTATTGAACTTTGAATAAATGAAGATTCATTTCAATTCCGAACGTAAATTAAATGTTATCCAAATAGCTATTTAATTTCGAACGTAAGTGAAATCCACGACAGTATTAAACGTAAGTTAAACAATCAAATTAATCTTCTTGTGCTTACCAGCACTCAAGTGTTTTTGAATATATTTCAAGAAATTTTTTTTCTTCAGCTAGTCTAATCTCCTCGATATAGCTGATATTGGCTGTTTCTAACGAATCAGCAGAATTTGGCTTTTGATTCTTAAGAGCGCTCTTTGGGAAGCACAGCATGTACACTGTTCCTTAACTACACTCATTAATAGAACTGAATAATTATTTAATAGCTACTAATGAAGCTAAATCGATCGCGGACACTTAGCCGACAGGACACTTAACCGACACCAGTTAGCCGACAAGACATCTAGCCGATAGGGACACTTAGCCGACATGTACATTTAGCCGACAGGGACACTTAGCCGACAGGACATTTAACCGACACTGACACTTAGCCGACTGGACATTTAGCCGACAGGTCATTTAGCCGGTACGGGCAGTTAGCCGACAAGACACTTAGCCGACAAGGACACTTAGCCGACAGGAGATTTAGCCGACACGGACAGTTAGCCGACAGGATATTTAGTCGACAGGACATTTTGCTGACACAGAGAGTTAGCCGTCAAGACATTTAACTACAGGACACTTAACTATCAACACGTTTAGTCGACAAGACACAAAGCCGACAGTAACGTTTAGCTGGCACATACCCAATAATTATTCAAACTTACTATCAAATACAAATTTCTCGACTACTCCGTAAGTTCAATATTTAAGTTATTTTTTCACTATCAGTAAAATTCATTTTTCGATTCTTAAAGATCTCATATATACTTTTAATTATTGTGTTAATTTAGCATTGTTTGATATGTATCCATGGACCTTATAAGAAACAGACCAACCCAAATGGGTTTTCTCCCTTGCCGTGGCGTATTGCCGGCTGTCACCTTGACCACATCCGGAGTAGTAGGGACAACTTGCAGAAACTTAACAATAATTGGCTATTGCAGCGCGTATAATTTTCAAGAAAATGCTGGTGATAGCACCTCATTTCACAATTTAGAATTTTTAAATATTTTTATTTTAGAAACTGAGATTGATTTTTAAAAATTTAGTATGTTTATCAAGCGTAATTAATGTTCTAAATAATTATAAAGCTGTTACATGCTTTCAGGTCTGGATATTTTTTTAGCTTTTCCTATGCTGTAAGGAAATCTGTATCTCCTTCTTTTAAAAAATAATACTTTAAATCTGAAGTAATAGAAAAATTCAAACAAACAATTTTCTCTTACAATTTTTATGCTTTTTATTGGTGTAAATAAGTAAAAAATACTAAAATCGAAAAAAATGGATTTTTGAAAGTTTTTGCTTAAAATTCTTATTTGTACTACTTTTTTAAAAGTATATCTGAATATTATAGCATAATATTCTACAAAGGAGTTTTATTTCAATAATATTTCTAATACATCATAGTGATTAACACTTTTAACAATTTAATAATTTTTATGCATTTATTCTAATGTGAAAAATTGTATTTAACTGTAATAATTAATTGTGCTAGTATTTTATAGTGATTATTTTTTAATTTATGTCTAGTTCTGCATAAGTTTTCTTATTTATTGCTAATTTATTTTATTAACCCAAAGGGGCGGCAGCTCAGAAAAGCTATTAGTTTCGAAACGGCATTTTGCTTTATTTCACTATAAATGTCCGTTTCACTTTGCAAACTGTTGCCACCAAATATTATCGCCCTGTATTAAATTTAAAGAAATTATATAATGAAGAATCTGCATGAATGCATGTATGTTTCTCTCGCACTGTGAAAAAAACAACAGAATTTAGAACCATAAAATTTTGAATAACGTAATCCTCCACCCGAGCATGGGCACCTGGACGACCTAATTTCGAATTTGTTTTAATCCATTTCATATTTTGTAACTTTAACGAAGTTTTGATTAAGAAACTAAACGAGTTTAAAGCAAGCAATGACAACCCTGTACAGAAAATAACAATCTCCAGCGCGGAAATTCTAAAGATATGTCATTTTCAAATATTTTGTGATATTGTTCTTGAATTAAATTTTATGTGGTTTACTTGCGAAGAACATGTTTAATAAATAAAGGAACCACGCAAAACGTTACAAAAACGCTCCTTTGGGCGTAATATAAAATTATATTGCAGAGTGCTTCCAGAGTTTATCTTTTTTTTTGCCTCATTGCACTCAAAAATGTTTATGCTCCGAATTTTATGAATTACTAAAATAAATAATCATCCTGTAATGTTAATAATTAATTATCATATAATCAAATAAATGATCGTCCTGTTATGCTATAATAATTTTAAAAACTACTGCCTGAAAATGCTCATAAAATCAAAGAAAATTAGCAGATCTTGTTTAATTTTACCTTATTTGTTTCAAAGCATCATATGCTATCAGTATTATTTAATTTTACTTTATTTGTACACAAAAATAAGTTAATAAGTTTTGCAATAGAATTTTTACCGTTTTACTAAAGTAAAGAAATTTATACAAGAATTACGCTTGAAAAAAAATCCGCAAAATGCAGTAAAAAGTGCTTTTATGAGATATTTTTAATATTGTTTGCAAAAACTGTGACTTTCATAATCTCTTCACTTATACAACTTATCACATTTAATAATTAAAAACAGTTATGTGATACTAACGTTAGCGGTTTCCGTGTTAAAGTAAGCCAGATCGTCCCTATTCTTTCTTACGGACATGTGGGCGACGCACGCTCCGCCCACTGGGTTAGTCTATCTCTTATAAGGTTCATATATGTATCGTGCTGTTTGGTGTATATTGGCGAAATTGATAAAGCGCTGAATTTTCGCGTCAGGGAATATGAATGAAATTTCGAAAGGAAAAAAAAAATTTTTAGCTAAGTACGGCGGTCACTTAATTACATTTTAATGTGAGATCTTCAAAAATTATTCATGAAGCTCCTTCATTTAATTAACTGGGTTCTTTTGAACACTTACACTTCATTAATAATTTTTCTTGTTTACTTAATGATATTAATTTTCCAATCTCGCTCTTCCAAATGCTTTCAAATTTTGAATACCTTTACGTTTCATTACTATTTTACACATCACATCATGTTACATTCTTTCTCTTACAAAATCGTTTGGCTCTTCCCACTAATGAAATTTTCTTTCCCTGTCATGAAAATTCTGAATAATGCAATAAAAATTATTGTTATTCTTGAATTGTATTTTTTATGGAAACATATGGTGGTGAGAGCTAGTCGAGCAAATATATTTTATTTTGTTATTAAAAACAATTAAAAAAAAAGTGAATTTTTAAGACAAGCAAAGGTATAAATTATTTGCGACCTCTATAATTTGCAGTTCATGCCACCATTCTTGAGATAAAAATTCTGTAACATTTTATTGACCACGTCTCTCGTTTGAAATACTTACTTAGGTTAATGTTTATAGCCCTAAACTAGTGCATAATGTTTAATTTAGAAGTAAAATATTCTTTAAGGTTTTGTTTTATTCCTTTTCGAGAAATTTCAGCGCTTTTTCAATTTGGCCAATGAACACCAAACAGCACGATACATATCAAACAATGCTAAATTAACACAATAAATTAATATGATATCTTTAAGAATCGAAAAATGAATTTTACTGATAAGTGAAGAAAATGACTTAAATATTGAACTTATGGAGTAGTAGAGAAATTTTGTAATTGGTAGTTTAAATAATTTTTGGGTACGTGTCAGTTAAACGTCACTGTCGGCTTAGTAACCTGTTGACTAAATGTCTTGACAGGTAAGTGTTCCGTAGCTAAATGTCCTTATGGCTAACTCTGTGTGTCGGCCAAATGTCCTGTCGGCTAACTGTCCGTGTCGGCTAAATGTCCTGTCGGCTAAGTGTCCTTGTCGGCTAAATGTCCTGTCGGCTAACTGTCCGTGTCGGCTAAATGTCCTGTCGGTTAACTGTCCGTGTCGGCTAAATGTCCTGTCGTCTAAGTTTCCTTGTCGGCTAAATGTCTTGTCGGCTAACTGTCTGTGTCGGCTAAATGACCTGTCGGCTAGGTGTCCGTGTCGGCTAAATGTCCTGTAGGCTAAGTGTCCTTGTCGGCTAAGTGTCCGTGTCGGCTAAATGTCCTGTCGGCTAAGTGGTGTCGGTTAAGTGTCCCGTCAGCAAAGTGGTTGTCGGCTAAGTGTCACGGACCCAAGCTAAATAGCTATAAAATAGTTTAACTTCTTTTTGATGGTCATTTCTAAACTGAACTGTAAATGACTAGCGGAGATCTGCTATAAATGAAAGTTCAAGTCTACAAAGTGAATTCATAGGACCAGTTAACTTCAGTTTCATCACGCATCTTCACCTTTTACTAAAGATTTCAGTAAACTGGTTAATAATTCACATTAAATAGTAAGAAGAAATGAAAAATTTTATTTTTTACTGGACTGTTTTAATGAGCAAAATTTTATGCACTATATATGTTATAAAACTAGATCATGTAGATGAATAGAGCTAATATAGAATCAATGCTTAGAAACAGAATTCTTTATATATTACTCATTGCATAACTAAGAAATGTTTAGATAACTTAGGTCATCGTTTCGCTGAGAAATATCAATACTACTTGCTACCCTAAAATATTAATTGCTGAGAATGGTACATGTATCTAATATCTGCGGATTTCTTATGATTCACAAAGAAGTAACCCTATTTCTCCCCTCTAGTAAGTTGCACCTTAGAAGAATTTACAAAAAAAAAAAAAAAAAAAAAAGCTTTTATGAATATGCATATTTGACAAGACATATTAAACTCGCATTCACAAATTAATAAGGATTTTCAGACAAAGATTTATATTGTTTGACCTTGAATTATGTACTTCGAAGAAAAGCAGATTTATAGAAAAATTTACAATCTTTGTGCAAATTCTTTGAATTTTTATGCAGAAGAAAAGGGAAATTTGATAAACTAAAATTATTTTGTTTTATTACGTAGTAAACAAAGGACTCTGTTAAAGCATAACTGCTCAAAATAATTTTTATCGGTATTTTTGTTTCGATTTCTTAATTATTTAGAGATCTTAAATGAAATGTGAGTTTCTAATTTTATGAAATGACTTATAAAGACAAACGACCTTTGACTAAACACATTCCTTTTATAAAAGTTTTCATATTTTATCTGAGGCCAGATGAATGACATTAAAAGTAGTAAATCTTGATTGCATTTTGAACACATTTTTTTTTTTGTTTGTTTGTTTGTTTGTTTCTTGATTATTGCAGATACTGTCCAGTTAGAGCTTGAAATTTGCACCGCACCTTTTTTTGTTGTTGCCATTTGAATAACACATTTTTTTGTTATTTACAGATTTTCATCTTACTTCTGCCATGGATTTTGCTAACAGAAGGCTTTCAACCAATTCCCAAGTTACGTTCTTCTGATGTTCCTCTTATTGTCAGATCTCTGCAGAAATCAGCTTCGGAATACATAGCTCGTGCAGGAACATCAAAATTTGATGATTTCGAAGCTGCAGCAGACAGTCTTTCACCATTGTTCATAAGAGCTCCTTCCACTCAACTGTTACCTTTGTCATTCAATGAGCAACTGTGGCAGAATAGTTATAGACGTGATTCACCTTCTTCTGGGTGGTTTGGTTTTAATCATTTCATTCCGAGATCTGCAAGAAATTTCCCTACTAACGCGAATCGAAAAGCTCGGAGCTCTTATCTTCTAGGGGAAAGTTCACAGTTGCATCCTATGACAAATATTCAGAACTCTCATCCCACTGATGAACTGGATCTAGACATCGCGTTGAAGCTCAGACAACTTCAACAGAATCTACGTCTGTTACCTCAGCAGAAACCTTTCGAGCAACCCCATTTCGTTTTGATGGAACAAGCAATAAAATTACCTACGGGATTTCTTGTTCCTGCTGTGCGCAATCATCAGCAAAAGATTCGTCCAAGGCATTTGCACAGTCCAAACAATAGTCCTAGACATTCCCACAATCCAAACAAAGATAACCTAAGGCATTCCCACAATCCAAACAAAGATAACCTAAGGCATTCTCACAATCCAAACGATAGCCCAAATCATTCTAACTATAATCCGTCTTCTAACAACCATCTTCATAAATCAGCGTCAGCTTTGACTCCGGTGACCATCAAAATCCTGCCTCTAAAACTGACTTCAATAGAGATAGCGAACGCATTGAAAAGTGTGTCCTTTATGCCTATACCTCTAGACTTTCTGAACATAAAAGGTAACGGAGGCGGAAGCGACTTTGAAGATAAGCCAACCTATAATGACAGAGACGAATCTCAACCTGAAGAAGGATGGAATGATGAAGAAGAAGATTTACCACCTCCATCTTCGCATGTAGCAACACCACAAGATAAACCTCTCGGAATTACATATGCGGAAGGCCGAAGATCTGAGCGTTACATCAATAGATATCACCCCAGAAAATAGAACCTGATTCTATGATTAGAAGTCCTACATTGCAGAATAAGATTATTATCATCAAAATATTACTCTCATATCCTTTCAGATCTTTGAGAGAAAAAATAAGATATTCGTACAAAGATCTTACGAAGATTGTTTATTGTGCCACTTATGTTAAGAAATGTGAAAATTTTCACACATTTATGTTTTTCATTTTGTCTTTGGTTTGCTAAAAATGAAAGCAAAGCGTAACCTAAACAATTTCAGTTAAGTACTGAAAACTTACATTTTTCACTCCTGGTAAATTTTTAGGCAGCAAGAAATCTGGCATTATAAGTTTCTTAAAATAAACTTTATTCAAAATGATGAATTTCAAGATTCCTCAACGAGTTACTAGCTTTGATATGCATTGCATACGCAGAGTTCAGTACACTTACAAGGCGATGGACGACCTGATTTCCCATAATATTTTCTTTCCAGTTACTAAATATAGGCACAGCGTCGAGGGATAATTCTAAGTTATTGAAAATTACATTTTCACTAAATTGCTTCTACTAGAAGCAGAAATTTTATTTCAAAATTTTAAGCATTAAGCGTTAATTGGGATAGTCGCAGCAGTACATAACGATTAATTGTCGGAGAACAGATATGCAGTATTATCTTAGAGCAATAACGAGTTTATAATCACTTCATCAGAAAGGCTGATGTTTTGCTTGATATCATTTTGCGTTATGTTGGGAATCAGAAATGTTAAAGATAAAATAATGTGCTGTGCTGAATGCTTTTTGAAAATGGTTGGTATGAAAATTATATTTTACTATCATGTTATTTACTTAATTTGACAATATGTTATGTAATGAACGTTTAATGGTACTTTATGTACTATCAAGCTGTAGATCAAAAATTAAATTTTTTTAAGAAAAGATAATGGAAAAGAATAAAATATTAAAAAAAAGATTTTTCTGCAATTTCACATCCTGCCTGTTTCATTCTAATTTTTAATATTTTACTTCGTATTCAATTTACCAAAGCGAAATCAGACAATTTCGACAGTTAGAATATCAAAGGAATTGAAACACCTTAAAATTACGTCTACAAGTGTTTGAGAAGTGCCGAAGGTTCAAAATCATGAGTTTGGAAACCATAAAAATTTGAAATGTATGAGACACTGATAAATCAAATTTCAATTCAGACATATAGAAAGTTAAAGACATATATATAGACATATAGTTATTTTATCAATTGTGGAATTTGAGATTTTATCGGTACACATGTTGAATAAAATACTTCGATAGGGTCTTCGAAATTAACAACTGTATAAAATAGAAGCTGCGGCTTCTTTTTTATTGCTCATAATAATAATTTTAACTCTTTTATCTAAGGAGCTATGCTTTACTGAATTAAGTTCCTTCTTCAGATGTTAACTACCAAAGAAGCTATTGAAATTAAATAGTCATAATACATCTGAATGTAAATAAATAATTTTCAAGTGAATAAATTAATATACACAAAATAGATGTGCTCTTCGATATAACTCGACTGAATAATTACATAAATCCGTTTAACATCTGATGAAAATTAATTACGGCCATTTTATTCATACGCCTCCGATTCATTCGGACTAAATTCAAAAGAGCTATATTTCTATAATATTTGCTCAAGGTCAATAACTTCTTTTTAAATCACTATTTATTTTTAAAACACTATTATGATACTCACTACCATGATAATAATACTAGAACAGAAGGTATGTGAAGAATATATCGACTTAAATAAAACTGCACATATAGATTTTATTATAATTCATTGATTATTTTCTTTAGTTCAAGCATTAATATTTTACTGATCTGAAAGATTTTAGTAAACAAATTCTTCTGAAGATTTTCCGTTAAAGTAATTAGTTAAGTGTCTAGTTAAAATGAGACAAAAGTCAACTTTAAATTCCTTATGAAAATTCTATAAATTTCCAGAAAGATAAGCATGGATCTGCCTGAAAGGTAAAAAATATTGCCTTTTCAAGAAGACTTCAGACTTCAAAATGCTTTCTGCCGACAGAGTAATTTTGCTCCTTGAAGTAGAAGGTCTTTTTCATATTTGATATTGCCATGTTTCTTTTCAGTATAAAACTGTCTAGATTGGCACACTTTTCTTAAAAAATAATTTTTTAAGTATTTTAAATCTTTTTCATTAACTTATTGAATGCCCTTCACTTGCATTATGTCTCAAAATTCATGCAACATATTGTCATTAAATAATAATAGAAACGTAGTAAATATTACAGAAAGAAAAACTGAAAAACTGTTGAATCAAATCCGAGTCGACTGTAGGCGAACAACTAAAACATAGAGTCTATTAATTTCAGTTAAGTATTAAATGGATTTTATTTTTCTTTATAAAATATTGGCAGAAGGTGTAAAATTATTAAATATTTTTATAAGTTTAATTTATGGCCGGCATATCAACTACATGAATAGCTTTGTTACGAAACACGTGCATGAAGGTGTTTTCTGTGGAATAAGTTCTAAAAATTTATTTCTTCTTCGACATGTAACCTTCATGTATGTGTAGTTATATATATATATATATATTCACGTATATATGTAAGTATAAATTAGAATTTAAATTAACAATAGTCCCTTAATGCTTAGTTTTAATTTGGTATTCCCCTCTCTATTCTAAAATAGTAATCTTTTCCTGCACTGCGTCCTTTCAAAACTAATACGTGTCATATGAGTCTTGCATAACGCTGGTGATGTAAATAGAACTAAAACAGCCAATAATAATTTTAAAGCAGTATTACCTATCCAATCAAATACATCGAGAATCCAAACTAACTCATTTTGAATGAAGATTTTATCCTATCGACTTGAAGATGTGAAGCCGGTAGGATACGAAACTACGCGGGGAAACCGGGATTTCAATATATAAGACTAAAAATTATATGTAAATATATCAGTTAAATTAGCAATATTCCTTTAATGCTTAGTTTTAATTTAGTATTTCCTCTCCCTATTCTAGGAAAAGTTTTTTTTTTTTTTTTTTTTTTTTTTTTTTTTTTTTTTTTTTTTTTTGCGTTGCCTTATTCCGAGATTAATCCATATCTCGAGATTAATCCATATCTATCATATGACTCTTAAATAATGCTAGTGATGTAACTGGAACTAAAATTCAAACAGCCATTAATAATTTTACAGCAGTATTAATTTTCTACTTAAATGCGGACAACCATATGCAAATCGATTTCATTGAGAATATATCTGCGTATATTAGAAATAGCTGTAAACCATTGATCAAAGATATTTGACATTAACTTTTGATCAAATATTTTTAATCAGAAATCTTATTCAAAGAAAAGACTAATTCAGTCAAGAAGATCACCACTGAAAAAAATCTTTACTAAATACCTTGCTATATAATTACTGAAAAACCATATTCAAAATAAACATTTACCAAAAAAATACGTTGAAAAAATTATTAAGCTGCAATGAGAGGGGATTCCGTTTGGGGAGGATATAGCTTTAATAAAAAAAGTATTTTTATACAGTTTCTCTTATAAATCTATTTAAGTTTTTTTTTTTCAGAAACTTAATTTAGTAGATTCTTAATGATATGTTGAGAAGAACACTTGTCCTTTGGAAAGAAAAACATTTTCAGATATTTCAGGCATCCAAACATTTCTGAAAGAAACACTTATATGAAAAACTTAGCTAGCTAAATGAGCACTCGGTTTGAACAGAAAGAAAATGAGTGAAGAGAGAAGGCCAAATGAATAATGTATTAACTTTTAAAACAGCTTCTTATTGTTTTTCTTTTCCCTTATGTAAGTTAATATATGTATGACATCCAAGTGTCGTACACATGTTAAGTTATAAGTATGTTAATATGTGTATGACAACAAGTCAGCAATCAATCTTTTTAGAAAGTCAGCCAGATAATAACTGCACTGTGCATATGGATACTATATATCAGCACATATTAATTTTTAAATAAATTTTAAAAAATATTTCGAAGCTTAACGAGCCCTGAAATTATTTCACTCTCCCACTTTTATTTTAAATAGGCCGAAAAAATTAAATACCCAAAGACAAAGTTCAGTCATTTGAAAATCAAATGGAAAAGTTTGACTGGAATTTAATTACTTTGGAGTGTTTGTTCTACAGGAGTACTTCCTATTCATTTATCTTAAAAAATTTTTGTATTTAGCAAGTTTTGCATTTTATTAATATTAATTACTTTTATTTTAATAAAAACTTATAATTAATTTACTATATTCTTTTTGCTTAAACAGAATATTCTTATAGGTCATAACTAAAAAATTAACGTGAATTTTACCTTATCTACATACGTATAAAATTTCCGTTTTCTAATCTATATACTATTTTTACTTCCTTGTACGAAGTAAAGAGGAAGTATTGTAATCGCGAAAAGTTTCAGGCAGCATATTTCAACGAAAATATCCTTTTGACCACTTTCGAATGCAATTTAACGATGTTTTTGCTTGATACCTGTACGCAAGGGACAGAATGAAAGACTCTTTTCCTCCAAAAAAATTATAAAACTGCTTTAAAATGAATTCTGAAGAGAATTTTTCGTGGCGTCTGTACGAACGTATGTACGTACGTACGTATCTCGCATAACTCAAAAACGAGTAGCCTAAGAAGGTTGAAATTTTGTATATAGGACTACTATAACAAGAAGATGTGCACCTCGTATTTTGGTTGCAATCGGCCGCGCCAAACGTATATAAATATATTTATATATATATCCACTTTGTTACCCGGCTCAGTGATCTCAGTTTCTTTACTCTTATATGTTTGTAAATTGTACATTTTTTGCTTTAAAAATGATTGAATTACGTTGTTCTTATCTTCCGGTTAAGGTTTTTATGCCTTTAGTAAATCTGTATGCAATATTCTTAGAATTATCAACAATTTTAAAGTTGTTTAAGTGCCGCTAAGCCTAATAATTTTTTTGATGGCGGCCATTGCTTGTTTACATTTGGAACAGCAGAGTAGTGGATTTGTTGCCAATCTAGAGAAACGTAGCTTCGCAACAAAAAAGATAACGCCTTCATTTATTATTGCAAATTAAATCATGCTTAATCCTTTCTGGAATTTTTTCGAGGAAATAAGTATTTAAGAGTTACATAATTTTTAATAATTTAATTTTTAGTAATTACTAATTTTTAATACAGATATTTTGAGTTTTTATGTATTTTTGCCTTGTCGCGAAGTGAGAACTGAATTGAATGAGAAATACTCAATCGTCTGTGAACAACTGTTTCTTTTTTGTTTTGTTTGCTTAATTTCTTTTATACATCTTTCTAGCTTTATTATAGTATTTGAATAGAACATGTCACAACAATTATATAATTGTTTAAATGATATAGATTTTGTGCATTCTGAGTTATAATATGATCAGAAGACTCGCAACCAATGATAAGTCAGCTTGCAGCCCACGTCACAATTGGTCACGCCCCTTCGCCATTAGCTCCTGCACTTCTGGACTCACACCTCGAACTTATTCTCTTTTCAGCGCCCAAAGAGCAAACATCTGATGACAGCCGGAACACATCAAGCAGAATGCTTGATAATCTCGGCAAAAGTGTAACTTGGAACTTATAATATGAACGAAATATAATACTATTAAGTGAACCTAGCGCCAGAGTGTTGCTATGGTAAACAAATAGAATGAATTTTAAAGAATGCATTTATTCTATTGTGGTTTATGCGCTGTCGGCGAAGTAGATTTAATTAAATCCAATACGTTTAAACGAAATGCAATAAAAAAGGCGTATAATTTAATATTCCGTATAAGGAATTCATTTGGTGTACACTTCAGACTTTTTTAAATGAATTATAGATTCGGTACAGTTTGCTTATTAAAACTGTTAACGTATTTTGTCTAATTCATGACAGTTTCGATTGTAAGAAGTTATCCTTATAAAACCTTATTTATTACCCTTCAACTTTGCTATACCTTGAGTCGATTGTAATAATTGGAGTAATAAACACAACAATTAAAAAACTGTTTACATAAATTTTTATAGTAATGTTTGTATCATTAATAGAATAAAAAATGGTACTCTAAGAGGTTTCTGATACGTAGTATTTCCACTAATCAATTGCATGTCGGATACTTTCAGTATTATGAAAATTAGTGTTCCATCTTAAATCTTCTCTTCAGAACCAAAATTTGTTGCATGTGGGACTACATAGTCGAACGAAGATGTATTAAGGGCCTCGCAAGGGATTTACTATTTATTAATTACCAGCATGTCAATCTATAATTTTTATTAAATTAAATCTGAAAAAAAAGAAAAGAATTTACTTTTAAACTTAGAAGATACTGTTTTGAAAAAATAATTTTTAATGATGGACATGACATTTTGAATGCGAACATTCTGCATGTTTTTCTATACCACTATGATTGACGTGGTTACAATTGCAGCACATATGTTTAGGATATTCGTTTGAAATTTTTATTCTCATTTCATTTTATGAATGCTAATTTTTTTTTCAGATTTAAAAATAATTCTTTTTTATCAGATTTAAAAGTAATTCTTTCTTTTAAGAGAAGAGTGAATTCATTTTTTTTTTTTCAGATTTAATTTAATAAAAATTATAGATTGACATGCTGGTAGTTAATAAATAGTAAATCCCGTGCGAGGCCCTTAATACATCTTCGTTCGACTACGTAGTCCCAGATGCAACGAACTTTGTTCTGAAGAGAAGATTTAAGATGGAACACTAATCTTCATAATAGTGAAAGTATCCAACGTGCAATTCATTAGTGGAAATACTACGTATCAGAAACCTATTAAAGTACCATTTTTTATTGTATTAATGATACAAACATTAATATAAAAGTTTATGTAAACAGTATTTAAACTGTTGTGTTTATTACTGCAATTATTACAATCGACTCAAGGCGTAGCAAAGTTGAAGGATAATAAACTTAAAACAGAAAGTTTCTTTCAATTAAGACCTCTGAAGACTGAGAGTTTGATTCAGGCTCGATCCTTGCTGGCTGTAGGTTTTCGTGATTTAATTCATGTGTAAAAGTGAAAACGCTGAATACAAGACAGTTTCCAGACTGCCCTCCACGAAGCCATCCCTTTCTCTAGGCAGATAACGTACTTTGCCATATTAAAAAAAAAAAAAAAAAAAAAAAAAAAAGTCGCCTATTTTAGGGGGGGGAGGGAAGCGAAGTTATTTTATTTTCGGAAATACCTTTTTCTCCTTCCATCGGTCGAGCATTTACTCTTCAAGTACTGGTCAAAATAGCAGAATCTATCTCTCCTTTATAAAGGCGATAAAGCGATATTTCTCCGCGATAAACCTGTTTCGGGGCTAGGATAGTACATCTTCGGAAGAGGGGAGAAAGCTACAGCTTTCTTCGAGATTAAAACTCAGGTCGAAGATACGGCAACCAGACTTCCCAAAACAGCATGCCTTCAAGAATACTTAGGAGCCTAATACTGAGCGAATGAGTAAGACAGTTGAACAGGTTGTTAGAATCATGACGAATGGACTGATTATCCAGATTGTGATTTTTTCCATGGACAAGGTATATATGAATCATTTTTGCTTACATAGTTCTCCACAAAAGCATTCCCCTTTGGATTCTTGTATACATTTCACAGTCTTGTATTTAATTAAGAGTTAATCAAGACCAAATTTGAAAATTGAGTTTCTTCAGGCTGACATTTGACGGCTTTATCTTTCTCCGCCGATATTGTGGAGTCAAAGGCAAATGTCTTGGATTGAATTGGATTGGATTATTTAATTATGGCAAAGCACACGAGGGCTATTTACCTAAAGAGAGGGATGCCTTTCTAAGGAAAACTGGCTCGTATACACGTTACACATGGGGAAAACCACGAAAACGCCCATGCAGCCAGCCCGTACGCGGGATTCGAACCTCGGACCGAACTACCAGTGTTCAGCGTCTTTACCGCTCAGCCACTAAAGGCAAACGTCTTAAAGGCCTCTGTGAGCGTAACCCCGCCTCAGACAAGCGCCGTGAGATAGCGGACGGTACCACGGGAGGTATAGACGTGGCTGTAGTGCGTTGAATAGTCGACAATGATACCGTTGGAGACGGTTCGGGCCTGCCGAATAATCATCCTATTTTGCCTCGCATTTGTGCTCCTTGGCCTTCCAGAGCCTTTTTCGTCGGCAATTTCCTTGTAGCAACCATTGCTGCCAACATCTTTGCAGAACATTGTCTGTATGCTGTAGGTGGCGGCTTATTATTCGGTATGACCACCCAGCTTCAAGCAACCCTACAATGCGACCGCGTTCGAAGTTGTTTAGTTATCTGTAAGGTCTTGTGTATATAAATGTACGTAAATGTGAGTGCTACTGTTTATATCTGTCTATGAATCAGTTATTCAATTACTAACTATCTATATCACTGTTACCACTATCTCATAACTATATTAATATCCTAAATTAGCGTGCTATTATAAACTCATATGTTTATAATACGAGTACATATAAAACTGAAAAATCTATTTCATTTCTCCCAAGTAATTTATATAAGCTGCTCATTTTTCCCGTTTGAAAGCTTACATTAATTATGGATACATTTTGTTTCCTTTACATGCTTTAAAGATGTATAAAAGCTTTAAAAGAAAAATTCAAAAATTATTCTTATAAAATAATATTAATTTCTAAGATAATGTATTTAGAAATGATTAAATTCTAATCTCTTTATGAATATCAGCCTGATTATCGATTATTCTAAAAACAATTTCTTTTATTCAAAATATGTCCCTTTCAAGACGAAGGGAAACACGCCTGAAATAAATCATAAAAAATAAGCAACAACCTGTGTTATGCTTAGAGTTTTAGCATAGAAACTCTATCGATTTGCACCTGATGAAGAGGCACATTGTTCGCTCTCGAAATCGACAGAATTTCTATGCTAAAAATATACGCCTAACACAGATTCTTGCTTCACGTTTATGATGCCCCATTCAATTTATTCAGATAATTGAATTATGTCGTAATACTTTTAATTCAAATCATTAAAAAATATAGAAACAGTTGAATTATAAAATTTAATCGAATTAACATTTTGTAATCCAAAAAAATTTCATGCCTGAATATTTCCATTTAGAGTTCACCTTTAGCCACCATCTTTTATTAAATCTAATTTCCAGGTTATCTGTCTTCCAGGAATAATAGATATCGACAATAATCTTTACGGATAATTATCACGAAATGTGTATGAAGGAAAAACAAATGACTCAAAAACTTCATCGTTTTTATGTTGAAAGAAAATTTTTTATTATACGTATTTACACCGTTTGGGCATTGACAGAAAAATTAATTTATTGTGAATATAAAAAGATGTTTCCCATCACTGGCTCAACAGTAGAAGTCCATTTAACTTTCCGAAATATGTCAAACATTATAAACCTTAAGTTTACCAAATGCTACTGGCACCTAAACTGCCAAGACCAAGATGCGATTGGCTAGGAGACAGAATTTGTAGAGGACTTTGGTTATATCCCAATCCGTATCCTCGGATTCCACCCAAGCCATGAAGACCATTGATTCCACCTAAGCTGAGGTATCTAAACCTGTCTAAGGAGTTGCCGATTCCTGGGAGATAACTTTTCTGGACGTATTCAGGCTGGTAGACGACAACGGGCTGGGGACGTGCAACATTCAAATCTCGGAGCTTGAAATCTCTACCATAGTTGGACAAAATGTCACTTCCTCTATTGTGGTTGGCGGCGACATCAATGAGGGCATTGTTGTGTCCATAAGCATTGGAACCATGCTGATATCTGTTTCCATGGGAAGCCAAATCACGTAAAGCATTAGCACCTCTGTTGTAATGGTCTCTGTTTTCATTGTGTTTGTAGCCGCTGCCATAACTCTGAGCGTCCTGATTTCTGTCGTGGTGCTTTGTTTCACGTTCATAGCCGTAACCCTTTTCGTAACCATACTTCTTTTCGCGTTCGTATAAGCCACGGTCATGGGCCTTTCTTATATGACCTTCTTGTGCTCCAGCTGAATGGAGAGCTGCATGGGCACCCTGGTCGTGATGATTTTGAACAGCGAGATCCCTGAGGGCGTGGGCATTTCCAGCACCGAAATTGCTAGCTCCATGGCCAGACTGTAAATGCTGCAGATTTCTCAGGCCTCCATGGTCATATCCACGAGCAGCATGATTTCCGTATTCAAGGCCACTATTCAGATGCTCACTTAAATGTCGTGGTTGTTCATGAACATAGACTTGTGGCTGAAGATAGTAGCCATCAGAGGCCAATGTAACTGCAATGCAGCTGAGTGCAACCACGATTTTCTGCAAAATGAAACAAAGCACAATTAACATATCATCATTATAGACAATATTTTAAATCTCATGCCTACAGAAATATTACGAAAACATTAGATATGACATCTTAAATTTCGCATTAATCATCATCATTATAACTGAAATCATTTTAACACTAAAGGATTGATTATCTTAACACTGGAAGCTAATTGTAAGATGAGAAAATATTTTTCTTAAAATACTTTTCCGGCCTACCCTTTTAAGATATTTTAATTCCCAGATTTACATTATGTAATGTTATGAACACTTTAGAAACTTAGTTTGAGTTTATGAACATTTAAATTTTGGTAAGAAAACTTCAGAAAAATAAATTAGTGAAATATTTCGCTCAAAAATTGAAAGCCCGTGTGTATTTCTTTTATACCCTCGTAAAGCTTCTTTAACTAACAGAAATGTGTTGATTATAACTTCAGCATTTTAAAATTTCATTAACATGTCATCAAGAAAATGTTACTCCGGCAAACACGGAAGATACAAGCAGAGATTAGATCTGTAACATTTTAATTCTTCTTGCATTTAAGAAGAATATTTGCTACATTTAGCTGCATGATTAACAATTCTTTCACTAATAATATCACAATATTTATGTAATGTTATTAAGTAACTTTAAAAAGCAGTTTTTCCTTATTCATTGTTTCTTTTCTGTTTTTATAAATAAATTATCTGAAATTTAGCAAATATTAGCAAACATGCAACAGATGGCGCCACAAGATATGTTCTTACGTTGAATTTGAGCTTCGTCGAGCAAACAGGAAATCATGCTATCGAAAATAGATCAATTCCCCTGCTATGCACAGAAAAAGGGAAAGAGGTAAATATTGTTGTCATAATACAAGGAAAGGGAAAAAAAAAATCTTTCTTTCCTTCATTTTCTTCCCTCCTCCCTTTTCCTCCTCAATGCGTTAAGATGCACAGCCCATTTTGATAATGCCATTAGTGATAAGTAATATTAATTTACTTTATGTCATATCGTAAAAATATGATTATGATATCTAGTATTAGTGTTAAAATGTCATGTTACAAAGATACTGATTTGAGCTACAACAGCATTAAATGTCGCCTTTTCCCACTTCATTACAAAAAAGAAGTATCGTTCTGTAGCCAAGGTAAGGTATTACATGACGTTAGAAATATTTTTTATAAGTAAGGTATTACATGACAAGTAAGGTATTACATGACGTTAGAAATATTTTTTATAAGTTACTTTAAGGAAGGTGTTTATAAGAATTTCCTATTAGTTATATTATAAATTACAGCAAGCTATGTTATTAAAAGTGAAACAGGGATTAAATGTTTTAAGTAAATACGTTATTTTCAAATCATTCAGTTTTTTATGCTAAATGCAATGTGTCTCTATAATGAAAAATTTCATTTAAAAAATTCTCTTTCCAAAGATTGAGAAATTAGAAATCTGTCAGTAAACATAAATTAAAATTTGCTAAAGACTGAGAAAAATTACGAAAACTGACAGTTTGCCATTATGTCTATATCGTTATTCTTAAATGAATATATACTTCAACATTGTGGTACAGCTAATGGTAATAGGAAAGCAACTATTACAAAAATGAGCATTTATAATTGTCATTCTTTCCATTGGCTTCACGTTTCATATTCGTTTTATTTTTCAAATAATTAAACTATAAGGACCAGGAATAATGAATAATTAAGATGTAGTTTTTAAGTGTAAAGGCAACAATATTAAAGATGCAGTTAAAAAAAAGAATTTACAATTGAGGAAAATTAAAAACTGTGATGAAAAAGAAGTAAAAAAAATATTAGTAATTGTCCAAAATATTCTTTTTTACCTCCCTCCACCAGGAAAGGAAAAAGATTTGAGGGCAAGTAAAAATTAATATGGATTTAGATTTTGAAGGCATTATCTAACTTTCTCCTTGCCATTGTTCTCTTTAGTACAATAAAATAGGTCTCTAGAAAAGAAGACATTTGAAGCTAAAATTTACATTCTAAATTACGTAATGATCAGATTTTTATTTTCTTTACGGATAATAGCTGAATTTCTTGCTTCATTACCATGCTTCCTTATCTCAAGATAACTTAAAATAATGTAATTACTACAATAAAAAATTTCAGTTTTTGAAACTTTGATAATTTTGAGTTATATGCAAATTAAGATGATATTCTGAAGAAATAAAATTTAAACACAGGAACTTTTTAATTCATTTACATGTTCTAGGTATGACAGAGGACATACTGTATCGCAATGCTTTAACTCAACATTTTAGTTAAATTATTTTTAAGAAAATTCAAGAATCATCTTCAAACCCATAACTGATGATTTGTACAGTTTAGAAATTGAACTAGTATAGTTAATAAAATGTATACTCACTTTTTTAGGAGTAGTATAAGGGCCAGCTAATTTGCTGCTATAATTGGTATTAATATCAAGAAACAGTAAAGAATTTTGTAAAAATGAATAATTTCGATCGGAATATAAGCAATCCAGACTTAAGATCTCCATGAGACGAGTAAAAAAAGGCGCTTGAAAATTTTAAATATAATTAGGAAAGTCTACAACTGTAATAATAATGTGTAATTTTAATTACGTTTTGAAAGTTACTTAAAATCATAGTATTTGATTAAGAAAGAATTTTTTAAAAATATCTCAATTTAATATTTAGAAAACACCTTTGTAGAAGACAGATATAAGATATATTAAGTCCGTAACAAACTGATGAACAAATACGACTGCTTTTTAGCTCATGTTGCCATTTTCAAAATAAAAAATTTCTTAATTAGTAAGCTCGTGCAACAAAATAGTCAGCTGATGCAGAAAAGTTATTTATTAATTAATTATTAGTGCTTCCTGATTTGAATAGTTAATTTTTTCTTGACATTCATTCCTAATTAACAAATATAATTTTTTGAAAAGTTACTTTTCAATAAATATTTAAATATTGAACGAGAAATAAAAAAGATATGGATGTGTGGCAATAAAATGCGCAAGCTGTTTCGATAAATTTTTAGAACTGCAATTCGATTTTTTTGCATTTACTTTGTTATCCGATTTTTCTTAGAAAAAAAAAGAAAAAAACAATTTTTTAAATGGGACTAATTATTCTATTAATATAATGAATAAATTAGATCTTCATAATAATGCAACTGAGTATCTAATTAATAACATATTTTCCAAAGTCTATATAATTTCTATGTGGTAAGAACTTCTTTTTCATCCTAAACTATTTGAAAACGTCAACTATGTCATTTGAAACGTCTGCAGACAGAGGTGAAACCATTACAAAGAAATTAAATAAATTTGTCTTTGCATTGACTACCGAGATGAAACATTTCCTCCTTCTCATCTTCATTATTATTGCTATTAATTTTCCCTTAATTCAAAGATTCTGAATAACAGCCCTAACAAATGCTTTATCATTTGAATTAATAACTTTTCCTAAAATATTATTATTTATATTTTAAAATGCTTTTAACTGCCAATTTACCAAATTATTCTTCAAAATCAATAATCCAATTCTTGGGTTTCGAAAGAAACGGAAAGGTAAAACTTTGTTGTACTTACCAAAAACATGATTATTCCTTGATGATTGTTTGTTGAATGACATTTTGTTGATTCTGCGGTCTTTTATACCCACTTCAAAATCCTTCCAAAAATTCCATGCGTTCCAGAATCAAAACTCTGAATCAGATACCACGTGACTTACCACGGTCTCAATGGCACGGTGCTCTAGAGTTCCAATAATACATTACACAATAGATTCCTTAACTTTGGCTAAAAGGATCATGAAGATTAGGGATTAAGAGCAAGGTTAGAATCGCCAATAAGATTTGTATAAAGGGGAGGGGGAAAGATATGTCAAATTTGGCGATTTGTTCGGAGATAAAATTTAATTGTTCAAAACGTGGATCACATTTCTCAGTGAAGATTGTTGTGGTTAAGGTTTCCTGTGGAATACCTTTTACGCTTCGCTGCGTATTTCCATAAACTTAGAGCGATGAACCAGAACAGCAAAATACTTAAGAGTACTTTAATATCTAATTTACAAACAATGTAATTTCTTTTAATTTGCGAATATTATGTAATAATAGAATATGATCGTAGTTATAGGAAATAATACTCAGCTTTTTCTAATATTATTGATGCTAGATTATGAAGAATATTACTGTGAATTATTGTGTGATGAGGAACGATTACTGTGAAATATTTTCTAAATTTATATAGATCCAGTGAAAAGAAATGAAATTTTTACACGCAGAATTCGGCTTCAACTGGTTTTTTTAAATATTTAACAGCAATCTGCTCAGAGAAAAAACACGCATATTATTAGAGAAAACATCTATCTATAATGCGCTGTCTGGATTTTATTTCAATTCAATTATTTTATTTATTTACATTTTTTATTTTATTATTTATATATATTATTTATATATATTATTATTTATTTATATATATTATTTATTATTATTTATTTTTATTTTATTATTTATATATTTTACTTTTTCATTTTTTGCACTTTTAGCATTACCAAATTACCGAACTTTTAGTGTAATTTTGTTATTTAAAGTTTCTGATAACTGCTTAGTTACTACTTAGTTGAAACATTTTTTCCTGCAAGAGCACTAGCTGCAGACTGTTGATGAGAATCTCAATGTCAGCTATCTCTTTCACTAGAAGTATTAGTAAAGCAAGCAGTTTTTCTATATAATAGGAATATAACTATCTAAAATGTTTGTTCATTGAGTTCCACGGTCTGCAACTGTAACCATTTCGAATGAAATCTCTAAATAATTCAGATTATTTTTCTATAAATAACAACGCGCTGATACTAGATCCTAAAACTAAAATGGGACTCACCGTACTTATCGGCCAATTATGTTTCGTCGTTCTATTCTAGTTCCAGAATTTCTTATTCGAATCTATTGAAATTTATAAATGGCCTTTTTCTCTTTCAACCATTTCAAATATTTCAGTAAATATGATTAAATGATTTTTACGTCGGCTGTTCCTTAACTGTCTCTAGTCAGTGTAATCGTTTTTATTCATAATGGTCGTGACTTTCTTCCCTCTCACGAAACACTAAAGAAGCGGTTTTTGAAGTTCTTAAAATTGTGCAAAAATAATTAATATTCTCAGTGACCTCATATTTTTAATTTTAGCCGCGCAATGAAAATCAAATTAGTATGCCACATAATAAAAGATCCGTTGGAGGCTAAAACATATTATCTATACCATGTTTGCTCTTTTTCTGCTGCTTCATGACTTAAGTTAAAAATTTGTAAAAAAAACACACTTAGAGATATTGTTATGAATACTTTTTAAAAGAATTTTCTACTCTAAAACAAAAAGCTTTCGACATATCCAAGGGACGAAAGATCAGAAGCAATTAGAATATAGGCTGAAATTGCGGAGAAAAGAATCAGGTATGAAACATTATTAAATAATCAAAGATCGCAAAGTGATTTCAGGCTATCGCCCGATAAGAAATTAAAGTTTCCCTTCCTGGATGGTAAAAAAATAAACATTGTTTCATTACCCTTTGAGTAAGCACATTCAAGACTTGGAGAGTTTAAGTGGACATCATTCTACAAGCTATTAAAAAAGGCAGAATATCTGCGAAGAAGGTGATGAAACCTTCTATTTCATTTACATCTTGTAAACTGGTGAAATAAATTAAAAGAATTTGTAAATTTTACAGAATTGCATGAAAAGAACTGAACTGAAGGAAAAACCACTGCTTCTAGATAAAAAGGCAAATCTTGTACGGCAAATATGTAAGCGTACACGTGTGTGTAAGGCGAAGGCAGCAGAAGAACAGGCTTTATAAGCTCGTGGAGGGTAAGACGAATTGCGTTCGCTAGCACACCTCGGTGAATTTCTTGGTGTTATCTTGCAGTAATCGGTTAAATTTACATCAGAACAGTAAAAATGAGTAACCATCAACTTTTAGATAATGGAATAAGGTGGCGAATTGTGGGGAGGCTAGAGGCAGGCCAATCGCAAGTCCAGATATGCAGAGAGCTTAATTTAACGCCCAGCATCGTATGTAACCTATGGAACAGCTCCAGGATACTGGATCCATCGAGAGAAAGCCTGGGCAAGGTCGTCCAAGAGCCACGACGGCCAGACAAAATCGCTATTTATCCATTTTAACGAGGCGTAACTGAGGGGCTACAGCTTCTCAGCTCTCTCGGGACCTGTATGCAGCCACAAGAACCCGTATAACAAGGGTGACTGTTTCCAAAAGACTGAATGAGAGATGGTTTTTTGCCAGAAGACCAGCTGTTTGCTCACGTCTACGGACAGGAGAGTCCTATTAGCATGGTGCAGGGCAGCATAGTGATTCGAGTACGAAGCAATGGACGACCGTTCTGTTCACTGACGATTCTCGGTTTAGCCTAAACACCGATTCTCGCCATACTTTCATATGAAGAGAAACAGGGACCCGCTACCTACCCTCCAATGTCCGCGAAATCAACAATTATGGCGGTGGCGATGTAATGGTCTGGGCAGGCATTATGTTGGATGGCCGCACACCCCTCCATGTCTTTGACAGAGGCTCTGTGACTGGTGTGAGATATAGGGATGAGGTGTTGGAGCCCTAGGTTTGCATTTTCCGGGCTGCAGTGGGCCCCTAGTCCATCTTTCAGGAAGACAACGGGAGGCCACATAGAGCTCTTCTGGTCGACGAATTTCTCGAGAGTGCGGATATTCGCCGGATGGATTGTCCAGCCAGGTCTCCAGACTTCCATCCTATACAGCATATCTTGGAAGCTCTGAGAAGAGCAATTGCAACTCACAACTTCCCTCTGAGAACTATCCAGGAACTGAAAACAGCGTTGTTGAATGAGTGGGACCAATTGCCACAGGCACTGATAAACTCCCTTATTTCCAGTATGACAATATGCTGCCATTCCTGTATGACTGTAAGAGGGGACCATACCCCCTATTAAAACATTTCTTTTGTGTCTTCTGCAACCGCTGTTTCAGACCTTCAGACTCCCATGAGTGTTACACACGAACATGTGTGTCTACTATAACTGTTGAATGTTTAGTTTGTTTGTATTATATCAACCTATATTCACACTAAATTTTATTAAAATCTGTCTAGTTGTTCTGGAGATCTAAGATCAAATATGAAAATTCTCTTAATTTATTTTACCGGTGTACTTACTGAACCATCTAACTCAGGGTCTAGGACTTTTCACCGTGGCCGTTTCGACGTCGGGATATTTCGTCGTCGGGACGTTTCGCCGTCAAGACATATTTTTCTTTACATGACTGTATTTTATCTTGCCGTATTATACTCGTATTAAATTTATTTAGTTTAATAATTCTGTTTATCTTTTAGCTTTTGCATACTTAGTAAAGGTTGCTTTTAATATATAGTTATTTACAAGTATGAGATATAAAGGATTACATATAGTTGGAAAATTATGTCAGTATCAAAGAGAACTGGGCTAAACTTCTCATATAATATAAGTTATATTATCGATTTTAAAATTATGCGGGTACAATATTTACATGATTCGACTATATTTCTTGAAATTTTAATCTGTTAAATCAGACAAATCACTCATAAAAGCAGAAATTCACATTTTTATGAAATCTGAATGGAAAACGAAATTACTTTGGAATCTTGTCAGCACCTTAATATGTCATGTGTAACGGTGTATTTGTATAAAACTGTACACAAAACATTTTATTTAAAATTTTTATCAAATTAAATAAAATTTTTATCAAATTAAATAACATTTTTATCAAATTAAATAACATTTTTATCAAATTAATAACTGAACGCAGTTATTAGTTTAAATCAACTTAAAATAATACGACAAGATATAATAGTATATACGCCAATATGCCCGCGAGGGTATTTTTGTGCGCCCGCGACTGTCCGATATATACTATATCAATATCAACCGTGGCCAACCCGCGGTACGCCACGATTTTTTGTGTGGCCGCGAGATTCCTCTTACTTTTAGAAATAAAATATAAGTCGTAAAATTATTGTACTGGCAACACTGTTTTGTCTTATCAGTTGTTATTGTCTTTGAAGATCCTCGCGTTGAATCTGTTGCAGATTAAGAATTTTCTCAGATTTAACTTTTATAACTCTTTAATTTTAATTTTAGTTTTCTCACCGTAAAATGAGTTCCTCTAGCAAAAGGCAACGAATGTATCATTTCAACAGCGACTGCAGAGAAGACTACGGATATATATAGATAAAGAACAAGTGTGTTTGTTTGATTTTCATTAGTACTGTATCAGTTTTGAAGAAACATAACCTCGAACGCAATTTCAAGACTAATTACAATGCTTCCGACGTTGATTACCCGCCTAAAACAGAGTTGAGAAAAAGGAAAATTATTTAACTTAAATGAAGGCTATCTGCCCAGCAAGCGATTTTTACTAATCGTGCAAATAAAAATAAAAATGCCACAGTCGCTTCCTTCAAAATTTCTCATTTGTTGGAAAAAGGTAAAAAAACCTTTCTCAGACAGCGAATTAATCAAGAAAGCATTTCTAAAGGGAGCTGGATGCGTTGTTTGAAGGATTTCATAATAAGCAAGAAGTTATTGCAGTAATACAAGATGTGCAGTTATCTAACAATACAATTACTAAGAGAATACAGATGTTATCAACTAATTTACAAAGTCAGTTGAACTTTGTAAATTTCAACTATATATATATGGAAAAATGTGATTATATGGAAAAATGTGAATGGTTTTCACTTCGGTTAAACGTGTCGACAGATTTATTTGATACATTATGCATAAGGATGATTTTTAGCCATTTTAGTGTAGAAGAAGAACTACTAAAAGTACTACTAATGCATGAGCAAACAAGAGAAGAAGATATTTTTAATATCTTTAAAAATTATGTTAGAGAAATTAATATGCCTTTGCAAAAAGTATCAGCAATAACTACTGATTGGGCTCCACCAATGGTGAGCTGCAATAATGGATTCATATCTCGTTGCAAAAGATGAATCTTTCACATTCTTCATGCATTATCATCGCATTATTCACTAAGAAGCATTATGTGCTAAAATATTATCCTTTGAGCATCTCATGAATTTAGTTATAAAAATAATCAACAAAATTCGAACAAATTTTTTGTCACACAGAATCTATAAATCATTTGTAGAAGAGGGCAATTCTTCAAAGTCTGACCTTATTTTACACACAGACATAAGATGGTTAAGTAGAGGCAAAGTTCTCACCCGATTTTTTGAACATCTATAAGTGATTAAAAATATTTCATTTTAACTGATATTTGAGAAAAATTGAATATTTTAAGCCTTCAACTCCAGGGGAAAAAAATAAAGATATAGTGGAAATGGTTTCTGCAATTAATAATTTTAATAAAAATTACAATTCTGGAAATAAAATTTATCAAAAGGTTCTCTCGATTATTTTCCCCTAATGAGAAAAGTTATCGGTGAAAATTCGTTTGACCCAAATTTATTTATTACTCACCTTCAGAAGCTTTTGGAACAATTCGAAAATAGGTTCCAGCAATTTTCGGATTATTGAGCCATTGACTTCATTTTTTTCTGTAAACCCATTCAATCCGCAAATTAATATTTCTGAATTTGCAAATACCATGGAGAAAACTATTCAGGAAGAAGCATCTTCAACTGAAGATGAGATTTTAAGTATTCAGGTGATATTATATTAAAATTGTGCAGACTATGAAATTATTCGAAATCTATTGGAAGATAAAAAATAACCCCTTTTGAAAAAAGAAGCTTACAAATTAAAATCTTGTTTAGGTTCCACATATTTGTGTGATTCGTTATTTTTAACAATGGACGCAAGTAAATGAACAATTAGATCTCGACTTAACGATAGCAATCTTGAATATGCTATAAGATTGGGAATAACATCTTATATGCCTGACATTGAAAAATTAGCTGATAATATACAATGCCAAAAATGGCATTAAATTAACTGTTTTTAATTTTTGTTACCTTTTTAGTGTATGATACTGTTGTAAATTAAAAAAATATTATGAATCATCATACTTTTTTTTGAACTGCACCCGCCAGCAATTTCCTGTTTGTCAGATGTGCCCAGACGGGGGAATAAGGTTAAGAACCTCTGATCTAACTGAACAGAGATTTCTTGCACTAGATATTGAAAAGAATTATTGATTTTATTCGCAGGTGAAAATTGAATTCCATACCTCAAAGAAGCGATTATTATAATTTAGAATTTAAATCAATAATGATTAGAAGGCGTTTAAGGCCCTGATAACACCCCTTTTCTAAATGAAATGTCTCGTTGAATTCTTTTATGCCAGAAACTGCAGGCATGCTAGAAGTTATCATATTTCCATGCAATTAACTGAGATTTTAAAAAAACTTCGATAATAATAATGTTTCAGTTATCTAAAGGGATCGTTACGCAACAGAGATACTGTATAAATTCCAAACGTGAGACTAAAGAAATTCTGGAATTGGTTTAATATGTTTTCATTATCAGCCTATCGAAACTGAATAAATCTAACACGAAAACGGCCTTCAACAAATATTTCATCAGGTGTGTGAAGTGAGGGGGATTCGGGGGGGGGAAGGACTGGGATCGCACGAAGTTAAATTAAATAAATTAATTGATTAAAAAAACCTTTAAAGGAACCAAGAACATATTCTATTTTTCAGGTTGCTTAGAATTAACTAATTTCAAACTTTTCACTCGAAAATTATAATTTTTACACTTCATTTTTAAACAATTAGTCACTTTTAAGATATTTGCGTCAACTACCAAATTCTCCACTATAGTTTAAACCCAAGCACTATATCAGTATATTTCCTAGAACCATAAAAATTACACTTCCAAGAAGCATAAAATAAATTACCGTTTTTCAAATTTCTAGCTTACATACTTCTTATATTTGATTTAAAGGAAACTTTAATGATGTAATCAGATGGAAGCTGGCAATTCCTTTCCTCGCCTCTCAAAGAAGAATGAAGATTCACGTATAGAAAGTATTAACAATTCTAGACTTCTCAGGACAGCGGTAAAACAAGCCCGCAGTGCTAAATATTTCAAAATAAATCTGCAGTGCTGTATATCGGGGTAGGCTTAAAATTTATTATATTATGTTAGATTTCAACCTAGTGCAGTCAAATTAAACCGAGCTTATTTTATTGAATGGAGGACCCAATTCACAAGTCCAAACATTTTATACGCCATGTGGACCAGAATATAAATGATATTTTTTAACTTTACCGAAGTGAGCTTCTGGACGTCAAACTTGTCCTTTTGCGCACCTTAACATTTGAAAAATAGAGTAAGATGATTTATTAGCTGCCCATTAAACGAAAACACATTTGATTAATTTTAGCTTCAGATGATAAGCAGAGATTTAAATTTAGATAGTATTTTTCCTTGTAGAACGTTTTCACAACGTCAACCTGATATATGTGTGATGATGCTCTTTTTTTGTCCTTGAAAAGCATTTAGAAAAAGCAGGAAAATCTGAACGTAAGGCTGCCTTATATTACATCTATTGCGGCATATTTTGGTTGTGCTTAAATGTTACAAATAACATATCAGCTATAAAAGTGTTCCTAAACATTAAAATTATACGTACACTGCGCAAAAACAAAAGTGGAACAGTTCTATATGTTCTATTGGGCCGATTGACGAACTTCAACTTGCGTTTTTCCATGTGTAGAAAGCGCAACTTCGGATATGTATAAGATTGATATATATATCTATCATTGTTCCAATGTAGAATGAACTGAAATTCATTGAAATCGGAAACAAGTTTTTCTAAGTTTTCTTTCGCTATAGCTGCAAAGATAATAATAATTTATTTACTAAAGAAATATTGATTATCCTAATATAAATTTAGTAGAATGTATCAAAATGAGGTCCCCTTAAAAAACTTTTATTCAGGATTTACATTCAAGTTCTTTTTAAAAAAACAATTTTCGGAATTAAATTTCATACTTCTGGGCTACCTCATTTTGATGCATTCTACTAAATTTATATTAGGAGATAATATAATCAATATTTCTTTAGCAAATAAATTGTTCTAATATAGGTATTTTGACACAAAATCGGACTTTTTCTGAAATGATATGCCATTTGCTTTTCCATGTTTCGATTTTGCGCCTCCAATTATGCCAAACTGCCAAGTTTTGTAAAAATCGCGCTGGTAGTTTTTAAAAACTTAGCTCTAAAAATTTTAGTTCCTCAACGTTAATTGAATTTGATACATATTTTTTCATATCTCTTTTTTTTTATTAAACTTACTTTATTCCTTCTGCCAGAATTCGAAATTTAGACTTAATCCAAATATAATGCGCATATTTTATATGATTTATTTTTAAAATTTGTATTTTTCAATATTTTTTATAAATTTTTAGAAAATATTTTTGTACTATAACCTATAAAATTTTTAACATCATCTTAAAGTAGATGTATTTCTAGTAACACCTGCAAAAAATTAGAGTTTTTATTCAAAATTTTCTAAGATATACATGAATTTACATATTGGCGCGTTTTAAAATTCAACAATTCCTTTTTTTTTTTTTTTTTTTTTTTTTTTTTTTGAGCGATAATAACGCCAAATGTGCTTTACGCACTTTGTTAAAATTATTTGACGCACTGGGGAAACGGTGTAGCACCCACCAGGGAGCCTGGCTCAAGAACCTTACCCCTTGTAGAACAGATATGTTATTTCGAATACTGTTATGAGTAACTAATATATATTTAGAATTTTGTTTATATATATAATTAAATCATGTTTTTTAACATTTTTTTAAAGTTATAAGAATAAGTATAAACTAAAAGATAAATTGAAGGATAAATTTCTAAAAAAACTAAAGTGTGCGTCAAGTTTCAATATAGACCTGAAGTGCTATCTGGGAAGGCCGAGAAAGGAGGAATGCGCTGGCTATAGCCTGATGCAGAAAAAAACATTCATATAAACAATAGGCAAAGTAGTGTGAGTCTCTTGGTGCATTAGTAATAATTAAACCTTAAATCTACAATATTAAGAGGTACATAACAGATTAAATAAGTTATACAGAATGGGTACTAAGTATGGCCATACGCCGTTTACTATTATTTGGGTCTTAAAGTCGTAATCGTAAATCCTTATAACTGGGTTGTTGATATTAACATGATTGGCATAAAAGTTCTAGGCGAGCCGGCAGTAAAAACACTTAAGTATTTTCTTCATGTAACTTTTGATTTCGAACGTACCAGGGCGAATTGGTAATCTGTCTTAGGACACAATTTTGTCCCTGTTGCAATTTTTTTCTATAAGATTTGCATGAATATGCCCAGACCGAGCAGGCATAGCATAGTATAGGACGCAATACGGTTTTATAAATAAGCAAATTGTTGTCTATTAAAAGTACACTGTTTCGAGAAATAAGGGGTTAAGTGTGACTTTACTAACTCGAAACTTATTAAGGATAGATGTTATGTGTGGGTGTCATGATAAGGTTTTACTGAGGATCACCCCAAGATAAAGGACTTGCTTGGCCCATGGCATGACTTCTTCAAAGAGTTGCAGGTTTTGGTTGAATTTAATTTTCTTTGTAAAAGAATTGCTTAAGTAGTGTCCACATAAACTTTGATTTTCCATTTAATTAAAAATACTTGAAAGTATGAATGAAGCCTTTTCTTCCGCTAATCTACAACGAAAAAAATCTCATGTGTACACCACATGACTTCCTTATACGGAATATTAAATTATACGCATTTTTTCTTGCATTTTATTTAAACTTATTAGATTGAATTAAACCTACTTGCCGACAGCGCATAAACCACAATAGAATAAATGCATTTTTAAAATTCACTTTGTTTACCATAGCGACACTCTGGCGCTAGGTTTACTTAACAGTATTATATTTCGTTCATACTATAACTCTGAATGCACAAAATTTATATCATTTAAAGAATTATCTAATCGTTGCCACATCTTCTATTCAAATACTAAAGCTAGAACTATGTATAAAAGAAATTAAAGCAAACAAAACAAAACAAAAAAACAGTTTTTCACAGACGATTGAGTATTTCTCATTCAATTAATTCAGTTCTCACTTCGCGACAAGGCAAAAATACATAAAAACTCAAAATATCTCTATTAAAAATTACGAAGTAAATCTTAAACGCTTATTTCCTCGAAAACATTCAAGAAAGGATTAAGCATGATTTAATTGGCAATAATAAATGAATGCGTTATCTTTGTTGTTGCGAAGTTAAGTTTCTCTAGATTGGCAACAAATCCACAAGTCTCCTGTTTCAAATGTAAACATCAATGGCCGCCATTAAAAAAAGGCTTAGCGGCACTTAGACAACTTTAAAATTGCTGATAATTCTAAAACTATTGCACACAGATTTACTAAAGGAATAAAATCCTTAACCGGAAAATAAAAACAACATAATTCAATCATTTTTAAAGCAAAAAATGTACAATTTACAAACATATAAGAGTAAAGAAACTGAGATCACTGAGCCGGGTAACAGAGTGGATATATATGTATAAATATATTTATATACGTTTGGCGCGGCCGATTGAAACCAAAATACGAGGTGCACATCTACATGTTATCGTAGTCTTATATACAAAATTCCAACTTTCTGAGGCTACTCGTTTTTGAGTTATGCGAGATACGTACGTACGCACGTATTTTTCGTGGCGTCTGTACGAACGTATGTACGCACGTACGTACATACGTTCGTACAGACGCCACGAAAAATTCTCTTCAGAATTCATTTTAAAGCAGTTTTTTTGGAGGAAAAGAGTCTTTTATTCTGTCCTTACGTAGAGATATCACACAGAAACATCATTAAAATGCATTCGAAAGCGGTCAAAGTGGATATTTTCGTTGAAATATGCTGCCTGAAGCTTTTCGCGATTACAATACTTCCTTTTTACTTCGTGCAAAAGAGTAAAAAGGGAAGGAAAGTAGGTTGCTATAAATTAAGAAGTTCGCCAAGTAAATTATTCTAGGCGCAAACTAAAAATAATGCGCGAAGATTTTTTTTTTTTTTAATTTCTCGGTAAATTTCGATCCAAATTTTAGAAAATTTAATATTTAGGCATAATTCGAGTCGTAGAATGGAAATATTGAAAAAAAATGGCATGTTCATTTCACAAAAATTTCGATTTTGTGTCAAAATACCTGTGTTCGAATAATGCTATATATAAATCTAATTTATGTTCTAAGTCGCGCTTCCGAGACATGAAAAACGCAATTTGAACTTCGTCAATCGGTCCAGTAGAACGGGAGAAATGGAACTCTCTCCCTTTCTTTTTTACCCCTCTGTATACTTTGAATTCCAATGCAAAGGATTCAAAGTTATTCAAAGTTAGCAGTTCATTATATGATCTGCATAAGATATTTTGTAATTTTGATGAATTTATTTAAAATTCTTCTGCTATCAAAACTCACTTTTGATAAATATCATCTACTTAATTTTTGTGTTTTAAATATTAATAATATTTAATAAATTTAAATTTTTAAAATCTGAAACGGGTAAGTATTTAAATTAAGTTTATGGGCATTATACTGAACTTTATTTCCTGCACTGATCATTGATTTAGTTAAAAAAAGATTGACTAAATCTACAGTTAAAAAAAGAAATAAAAATTCTTTTGCATTACTTATTTTTTAGACCTCCTTTAAACAAACTGCGAGGAATTTTTTTTATAAAAACCGCACATAAAAATTCAAGAAAGGAAAATAATTGTTATATTAGCCTTTCAGTTATTTGAAAATTTAATTTCGTAATGATTAGTCGCGACTTTATTAGCCTCCGAAAAGATTTATTGATTCACATTTTGATTGTTTGCGGAGAAATGGCAATCAATGATACGAATTACAAACAAACAAATGAAGACCCTAGGAGGAAAACCATTTATGTCCGTTGATGGGAATTTTTAGTAAAATGAATTTTCAGTTTGTGTTACTTCAATGATATAGGAAATATTGTTACGAAATCATGCAAAAAATTCGTAATAAACTTTCAACCTTTATTTAACGAAATTTGCATTATAAACAATACATATACACAAAATAGGAGAGAAAAGAAAGTTTTTTTTTTTCCAGATGACTAAATTTCTTTCGCCCAGTTTGCTCTGCTAATCTTGGGAATACAAATCTTCCTCGTTGTTATAGCTGGCTATTGCTCAAATGAAGTTGTTTTCCCTTCGTTTCTTTTTTCAGGTCTTGAATACGTTTTGCTTTTTCTTGTCTTTAAGTAAGTTTTGCTGATTTTTATCAAGCATATCTGCCTCTGCTTTTTTAATGTCAGGAATTTTGAGGAATTGCATGTTTTTGGCTTCTATGTTCTCCTCCGCGGTTTAGCGGTGCTTCTCCGTCAAAGGCTATATTCTTTTAAGCCAATTTTTTGTAATATCGTGGAATGAAGCAAAGGCGTTTATAACCATTATGTTATGTTAGGTATAAGTGCAGGAGTCACCTATTGTTTACCCTGAATAAGTAGTAAAGGCCCCTTACACTAGCTATTCAGGTTAACAACACCTTCCTGGAGCAAAAGGTGCCATTCTGGTGCCGAAGTGCTACTGTTGTCTGGTGCAAACGACATCGCAAGTTATTCCACTGTTGACGATGTCGGTGTCCGCCGAAAAAGTCGCAGCAAAAACATCGCGAACGAACGAAGACGTCGCGGACAAAACAACGCAAGGCGAATTAATTTATTTTAAATCAAGTACTATTTTCGAAAAGTATTGTATCGGGGAATAATGCTCTTCAATTAATGTGGCAAACTGCAAATTATCTTTGTTGCTTCAAGTATTCCAATAGAAAGGAAGTCTGTCATAGTTAAAAGTTGTAACTAATGATTTTTTGAAATTCGTTTAGTCACATCTTGAAGGAATAAAATAAGAGGAAAGGCAATTAAGTTGCTCTCAAGTGAAAAATAAATGTAGAAGATTAAAAGTCCCTGTCACTTCAACTTTTAGAGCTTCTCAAGCTGCTTATAAATAATTTCGAAATTCTTGAGCCATCGACTTTACTTTGCATGAGGAAAAATAAGCTGTCTTAAAGAACAAGTCTTGAAAAGCCAAAGAAAAGCAAAAATCTAATTATCAGAATTTCAGTTATTCGAAGTTCAAATTTTTCGGATTATTTTTTTTTCTTTCAACTCCAAATAAAATAGCTCTGTTTTTAATTTATTTATATATTTTCTTTTATTTCTTTATTTATAAAATTAATGTGTGACAGATTTTTAAAAAAGTATTTTCTTTCTCATATTATAATATAAGACAGAAAATGCTTATTTAAAAATCTTTTATTTAATTTAAATGCATAATGTTCGATACGTTGACTGATCTTCAATATTCGCTAAACATGTAGTCATTAATTATTAATAGAAGACGGATTACGTAATTGTGTGCAGGTATAATATTTTCTCTCCGCGTGCAAAACGTTTTTTTTCCTACAGTATGCAGCGTAGTCACAACTGGCTACCAAGTAATAGATTTTTATTGTACATCGTAGACCAAAAATAAAACGTGAAAAGTACCTTGCAAAAAGCAAAATTTAATATATGTAAAAATGTTATACAAAAATGATGCATTTTTAATTGGTTTAGTTTTTAACATAAATTAAGTAAATTACAGTAAATGAAAAATAAAAATTTCATTCTGGCATTTAAGCAAATACGTAAGAGAAATTATCACGGTTTTTCGAATATCGGGATGGATTGTGATTTCAGTTAGTACTTTAATCGGAATACCTTTCATTTTAAATGTGAAAACCGGCGAATCTGGACCCAAGGAAATCTATCATTTTAAACTCTAAGCCAGTGGTCTCAAACTCAAATTGCATGCAGGTGGAATGCACGGTTGAAAAGGACCTGAGTTAATATTTAAGACTCAAATTAATTCAAGTAATTCTAATATGTTTAATTAATAATTAAATAATTTAATTTAATACATAAACGAACAAATTTTGAAAATTTTCCAAGTTTTCCGAGAAAATTTTAGCAGTTGGGCAAAACATAAGAATAAATTATAAGACTCTTACTCTTATTTATCAGATCTTTCACTGGTACATGAATTAAAATAGCTCGATGAGTATGTAAATTTGAATATTCGTATATAAATAATTTGTACATACATGTATGCAAATAATTACAAACTTATTTAATTCTTACTGTAGTTTGATATGACGTTCAATTCGCAGATAAAGTTCGCAGCCTTGGAGAAATATCTTCATCCCGGATTGCAGATACCCATCGGTCAATTGGGTTCTTTTCTTACTCATTTTAACTGTGAAAAAACGTTGTTCAGATATAAATGTATTTCAAAATAAAGCAGTTGTTCTTAGAACAAATATTCATAACTGAGGTAATTTATTTTTTGGAAAGTATGAATAAAGTTTAATCAAACCTGCTTCTTTAAATCTTTGAATAAGATTTATATCAAATTCTTCATTAATGAGCTCAATTTATAGATTTTGTTGCGTGTTATTCACGTCGGTTTTCAATGGTAATGGAAATAATGTAAACTCAGACTTAAATTCTTGAAATCTTTGCAACGCCGCATTTGCAGAAAATAAATAAGTGAAATGCGTTTGCGTACCACATAATATTGTCTGTGATCGGTGTTTGGATCGCAGTTCCATCAGTTCCGTCTATATGTACTGCAGTGCTATCAATGAACGAAATTTATTACAATGTATAAATTTATTACGTATTTGTCACAGGCCGCCTAAAATCACTTCAGAGACCGCATGTGGCCTGCAAACAGCCAGTTTTAGACCACTAGTCTAAGCTATTTCAAATAATCTTTTGAAAAAACAATAGTTTTTAAAATATGGGCAAATTCCTAGACTGCTGAAACTGAACTGAATCCCTTTGGAATGAAAAGCGAAGACACTAGTTTTAAAGTTTCTTCAGAAACAGTTTCCAATGAAGAAAGGAATCAAATTAGCTAAATTCTCTAAGAAATGAATATCAGGAGTAAAAAATTCTATTACTACATTAAACAGAGAAGAACGAAAGTGTAAAAGTGCAATAGAAATCGCTTCGAACAATCTTAATAATGTTTCTATTTCTAGAGGAAATAGCAGACAACAGAGAGATAGAGTTTTACATTCTTTGTGATGTCGAATAACAATAGCCCAGCTTTCCCATTTGTCTAATGAGTTGTTGCTTTTTTTAGAATATGGATTTCTAGTAGTGAATATGCGTCTGGGGTAAGATTACTTCTCTTTCGTCAAACAAAGGTTGTGTACTCTTGGGTTTGATTTCACCCCCTTATGTTGATCTCTTAAAGGATATAAAATATGCACATAATATATTGCAGTATGCTGTATAGTATTATGTGTATATAAAATGTTTATTTTTATGCATATGACATATGCTAAGAAAAAATTTCTCAAAGGGAGATATTTTAGAACCAGAAGCGCTAGTAATCTCGAAATTCGCTTTTTATCCATATAATTGTGCCCTAAACATTTTTATATTTTTGCACCAAATGTTACTGAAATGTATTATTTAAAAGAAAATTTGATAATGAAAAATGTCTAGGTATTTATGAATATTCCTTGCATTGTGGGAAAACGACAACATCTAAAGGCATGTAATTTTTCATGCACGTAAGCTGTTCACCAAAACATGTGCTAATCGAAGCCCAAAATTTGAATTTGAATTTGTTTTTTTACTTATTACATTTTATGCAAATTTAATGAATTTTTGATTAATTAATTCAGAGATTTGAAGAAGTAACAACACGATTCGAAAGAAAAGACTGTTGCCATTCAGTAAAATGCAAGATATTTACAAGTTTAATCAACAAACTCTTCTGTTTGAAAGCAATGACTTTCCGCTGCCAGAAATAAAATACTTTTATTTTTCATGCCCAAGCATGTTGAAATTTAGTACATCTTAAAATATTTAACTTTCAGACTTAAAGAGAAAGTTTACTGAGTAATTCATTTAAAAGAAATTTATAAACTAAGTCATTTAAAAGTAATAAACAAAGTTCCTAAAATATTTTTTTTTTACTTTTAAAAATGGATAATTAAAATACAATTGCATTGAGATCATGACTTATCAAGTAAGAAATATTGAGTATTTTTTTGAAAATACACTAGCTGGAATCATTAAAATTAATTAATTATACTAACGTATGTTAATTAATTATACGAATTATATATCACGTACGAAGAACGTGGTAGTTTCTAAACACACAAAATGGTAATACTAAAAGGATGCTTTATAAGTGACCTTATTCAGGAAACTGAGCATTGATATGACGAAGTGAGAAAGATCGGGAAAAAAAAATGGGAAAATGCATGCTAACACTTAACACTGCATCGAAAATTCTAAACATTGCTGCTATGCTGCTTTTCAAAATTTTGTGATTTTGCTGCTGTGTGTGGCAGAAGTGTAAAGAACGTGATGCTTAATAATAATGCTAGAAAGACACAGAATTCTGTTAGCAGGAGAAAGTTATGGAGCAGAGTGGTAACATGCGATGTTTAGCAAGAGCATAAAAAACGTGTTTTACAACTTTATTAATACATTTCTACAGTTGCGAAAATTACGTTATTATGAAAATAACGGTTTAGTTAAGTATTAGTGGAAATTGCTGGCAAATGAAAAAGTAAGCTGACAGAAGTTTGAGAAAAAACTTCGATTTTAAAAGGAATCTTATACAAACAAATTTAATATATTTTCATTCATTAAAGAAATTTTACTTCCAACATCGACAGAAAACTTTTAATTTATATGCCGATTTTCTCATTTTTCCTTAAATATTCACTTATATAAATAAGTTTTATCAAATATGCAGTTTTTTAGAAAGGAATGATTGCATCTACTTAGAAAATTGAAAATTGGGTAATTTATAGGAGACAGATAAAACCTGTATTTTTTTAATAAAACTAAAATGAATGCTCTTTTGAAAAAATTTGCATTGTTTTCAATTATTAGGGTCAAATTTTAAAAATTTCTAGAAAATAGCCTATTTATATTTCTTTATTGTTTCTGTCATAAAACGTGGCAAAGAATTTGTTTTACAATGTGTTAAAATTTCGAACTTTATAACGGATATATTTTTGAATACTCGAATTTTAAAGATCTAAAAAAATATAATGTTGAAATGAGATAATGTTGAATAAAATGAAATGTTGTGGACAAAATACAGAAAGTTATAGACTATCAATAATACTGAAAATTTCTTTGCAAAAAGGTTTTAAGCCCCAGTCATACATTAAGCTCTATTTTTTTGTACAGTAGGTAAAAGGATGAGACAATAAAATGAAATGATTAATAAAAGCTAAATCTTTCTTTATTAAAAAGTAGAATTTATTAAAATGGTAGAGGCCTAACTTTAGTAAGCCTAATTTCTTTGCAAATTATTCTTTCTGGATAAGAAAATATTGATAAATTAAGAATTAAGATAAGTATTAGAAAAATAAGAAATAGAATGTATTTAGAAAATTTCTAAAAAATTGCGAAATTAACCTTTTATTACTGTTCTTGTTTTGAAAGAGGACCAAGAGTTCACTTCATACTCTACAAAATTTTAAGAGTTTGCAGCAGATGAATTTTTGATTTTCTAACATAATAGCCGTAAAATGGTAAAAAAATGACTTATTTTTAAAAAATCTCTAAATGTTGGCAAATTATTTTAAAAATTTAGCATAAGCTTAATTTAAAAACACGTTTTTGAGCTCTACACGATGGCAAACAGAAATTTTACTACTTTTTAGATTTTCATTAAGCAAGGGCATGAGCAAAAAAAGGAAAAATCCTTTCAACGTTCAACTTGAAAATTGTCTAAAGTGAATTTTTAGAAAATCGGTTTGTAGTACACACTTTCATCTTCCGGACAACTTATATGCCAAATTTTATATACCTGGCACTATCTACCGTTGCGCTATGCAATGAAATCGCATGCTTGCAGATTCTTTATATTGTAACAATACAGTTACAGAGATAAAATCTTTCTACACTTTTCAATGAAATCTATTAATCCAAATAATATGAATAATTTTTTCTGGAGATATTCTCCTTCTCGACAAAAAACATTAGCAGTACTCTTTTCAGCACATTAGCTTTCTTTTCATTTTGCTGGTGACTACTCTGTAATCAGTAATTTTGAACCTGGATCATCATTATTATCTTTTGTGCTTTTGCATAATATATTTTTTTAGAAGTGATAAGGTGGTAAACTTCTTCAAGTGGACTTCTCCCAGTGAAGGGGTGAGCGGTTTTCCTTTTGAAATATCGTAAAAACAAATGTTATTTTTTTTTTTTTTTTTTTTTTTGCCTGCTATGGAAACGTTTCTTTAAAAGAAAATAAATAACATTATTTGTAAAGTTATAAATCCCAAAACATGATAAATATTTTTTTTCTTCACAGTTCTTGTCTTGAGTGAAACTTTTGGTATATGTGACAGAATATTTTCCTTTTCATTAAAGCTATATCAAAATATTTTGAAAATGAATTCTGTATCACAAGGTATAAGCAGTCGTGCAGTTTTCAAATTTCGTTTTAGCAACTGAATCATATTTAATTGGTTAAATATATATAAACACACTGCTTAAGCGAAAGAAGCGCACTCTTTTAAGATTTTACGGCTTCTAGAAGTATCTTCATTTGATCCAGAGTAGGTAAAAGAAGATTTAATTTTCGTTATTTTTTTATTTCTTTTCCTTTTGAATAGAAGGCCAGATTCATAAGTACAAGAGAGCAAATTTGTTGAGTAGTTGCTTCTATTTATTACAAATATAAATGAGAAGAGAATTATGAAGAAGGGTTTACAAGAGGAGTATGTAAAGCAGAGAACAATTTTAAAACGTTATAGCAATACAAATACGGGTACATATTTGTTGTACAGGCATAATCCAATCGCCCTAACTCTGCAGCACCACTCCAGCTTCAATGAAGAACACCGCAGAGGACTGATTCGAAAATCTCCCATCTTTTTCTCCTACACTAAACCACTAAACAGGATATTTTTTAAATCAAATGTTTTGAAAGGAAGTTTTAAAACGCATAAAATTGTTCTAAAATGAGTAAAAACCCTCTGTAGAATGCATTGTAATTCCCTTTTACATTTCTTAGAGGGAACTAACTTTTAATACTTCTGTTGTATTTATTGGCTTGTAACTATAAGATCACCAAACTGAATTTTCCAGTCTAACTTCTATTCGAAACATAACGGTAGAGCAAGCAAAACATTAGGTAATAAGACAGTATTACAAAAGGGACAATAGATTTCATTACTCTAAGTATTGGCTGATCGTTAAAGATGGAATTAAAATATGATTCTCTCCCTTACTAACTGCCACTATTCTGATGATTTTCCATACTGTCTACTTTCCTGAAAAGAAATTTTTTTTTTTTTTTTTTTTTTTTTTTTAAGGAAAATGATGGATCTGTTAACACTTCAGACTTTCAGACTTTATCAAAGCAGAAAAGACATAAGCTCTTTGCTAACTGTATAAAATGAAATATCCAAACTTGGAAATTTTTCTTGTGAAATTATTTTGATAATTTTTCTTGATTAAGAACTTTAAAAATAATTGCTGCTGGATCACAGACAAGTTCGAGTGCCCGTATATTACCCTTTCTCAACTATACCCATGGTTGGAGTATCTTAAAATCGCAGATATAATTTTGATATTTAGATGCATCCAAGGATAAATGACCATAGCAAGTTATATGTTTAGTTTCTCTCTTTTAAGCGAATATCTTTTCGAGCTTTTATAATTGCATATCTTTCAATAAAAAGTTTTACTAGGAGTTCTTTTAAAATTGTACGTTATTTATTAGGCTGAAGAAGCCAGAAGTCTTCAATAAGTAAAACGACAATAATCTATGACGGCGACACCTAAGAAATGATAAAAGGAATCATGCATGGATTGAAAATTTTTTATCCGTATTATAGAGTCTCGTTATATTTGGCAGCATAAACTAGCGAGCTCTAAAAGATTGTATGAGGAATCATTCTCAGGTCTTAATGATAACAGAAAGGTCAGAAGAAGGTGTAAAGAACCCTTTATTCCTTCAATATAGATGCACAGATGGTCCCATTTGTGCTTACAGAAAGCCATCACTTTGGGCTTGACTCAAAACAGATGATGATGAAAATGCATTAAATTTTGCCTAACGACTCGTAGGATAATGTAACGCGCAGGAAGTTTCTGACTCGTAGAAGTCGGCGGAGAACAAGCCTAATGGCTAGAAACATTCAGCGCCACAGCAATCAAATCGCTAGTAATTAAAAATAGCAACATCGCCTTCAAGTAGGCATAGCACACTCTAAGGATCACCATAGACCTCTAAAGACCAAAGACCACCATAGACACTCTAATAATCACCCACTAAAGTTTATAGACCACCATACATACTCTAATATCACCTTCCAATACCTTCCTCTTAAACAGCACTTGAATATACGGCGCGCTAACTTATTAGCATTCTGGCAGGAAAGAGTGCGTGAAAACGAGACTGAAAGAGAAGTTGCTTTAATAAAAATTAACCGTTAGTCAAACTAAATAAATCCCTACAGTATTATTCCGCGAAACCTGTAAACGCAGCATAAAGCCTAACAAAATTATTAGAGAAACTCCGAAAAGTCAAGAGAAATGTTACCACCATCAAGATTCTTACTTTCATACTGTGATTAGATTTCATTCCTTTTCCATTACAAGGTAACTATAAAAAAGAAATTTTGGAAAAAAAAAGAAATTTCATCACCGAAATACTGATTCCATAAAGCGTGACTCATGTATTAATGAAGATTTACTAATTTTATTTTATTTCATAATACCCTTCTTTTTAGTTAATCCGCTTATATAAGCAACGATAAGTGTTGTGCATGGAAAAGAATTCGGCCTCTCTTCTGAGAGATGCCTGAATATTGATCCTTCAGAGGATATACCACATGACGATTTGTAACTTCTGTCTCCTGGATTCTTTTTTGAGAATCCATTTCATATTTGTTTTTGTAAACCTTTTATTCCCGAGAATTAAAAGATTTTTTGAAAATTTTAAAAACAAATGTCTTAAACATGGAATAAGTAGAATAACGGAGTAGGTAGGTTTTTGGAATGAGGCAAAGCAGACAAGGGCTATTTGCCTAAGAGGAGTGATACTTTCGTGGAGGAGTTTCTATGGTAAACTGAATCGTATCTATGTTACACATAGTAGAAAACAAAAAAACTAATCACACTGCCAGACCATTTGCCTAGGGTCGAATTCTCAGTATTCAGCGGTATTAACCGTTCAGCCTCTGGTGGGGACGAAGGAAAACGGAGAGGTATAAAAAGTGAAATAAAGTTTAGCAATTCAAGGAACTAATGTTCAGCGAAAGAATTTTTGGACTCAAAAAAAGTAAAAATTATAGAAAATTATGCAAACTTGAAGCAGCTCTGTTTACTGTAAAAAGAAGTGCACTTTTACGTTTAAGAAAATTATACATAGAAAAAAAATTAACACAAGATATGATAAAGACTGGCGGAATGTTTCATACACAACAACAACAAAAAAAAATTAAAAATAATAAGAAAATCTGAAAGGTTTCAGATTTTACATTACGCCCAAAGGGACTTTTTCAACGTTTTGGGTATTACCTTTATTTATTAAATATCATGTTCTTTGCACTTAAAACATAAAATTCAATGAGCTTCCAGATGTCCAGATTAAGATTACGTTGATTGAACATTACGTTATTCAAAATTTGACGGCTGTAGGTCCTGTAATTTTATCACAATGCGAGAAACATTTACGCAGATTCTTCATTATTTAATTTCTTTAATATAACACAGGGCTCTAATATTTGGTGGCAACAATTTGAAAAGTGAAAAGGACATTTAAAGTTTCCGAAGCAAAATGCCAAAACGAAATTAATAGCCCTTTTGGGCTAACGACCTTTGGGCTAAAAAAAGAGGAGAAATAATAGTATCGTAGAGAAAAAGCATTTCCATTTTCGGAAAGTATCGTTGATTGAAACCGTTCTCGTTATTCTGTAACCATATATATAAAGACATAAATTTAAACAATCAAGATATTCTTTAGTATTGTAAAGGAACATGTTTTTAGACATAAATATACTGAAAGAATGCACCAAATACGCTTTCTTCATCCTCTTCCCCGATTCTGAGCACATTAGCCTATTGAAAAAGAATACTGTTTCCACCTCTGTACACAATGTCCGTAAAAATCCTTTTATGCCGTTTAGTTTCGCAACCACTGGTCATAGACTTGAACTTAAAAAAGGCCTTTAAATACCAAAAATCTTTATTTTATGTCAATTTTTAAATTTTAAAAATCAATTTTGAAAAAAATTTAAATCTAACTTTTTATACGTTTTCCCAGCCCTTCTAGTTATATTTAGTAAAATTTCTATTCATTATAAAAAAAATTAATTCCAAAATTAATTACAACTCCTGTATGCCAAAAATTAGCTTAGATATTTATACTCGAAGTAAGGGATTTTTTTATGTCATTCTCGGTTTGTAATGAGATATCGGTTGGGCAAAAAATATTTAAGATAATGTGAGGTTGATTCCCTCCCATTTAAATGCCATTCGGTGACATTCTTCCGTGATTTTACTAGTGTATAACACTCTTTAATTTTTCATTTTGTTGTTTCTGACACACAAAGTACTTTCATCCAAGTAATTTATAAGTTTCCAAACGCTAAATATGTTGTTAAAGTTCTTATGAAATTTTATTACTTTAGAATTATTTTTTGATAACCACACGCCATATTTTGCTAAAGAAATTAGATTACACTACCAGTATGTATAGTATGACGTAGCTGTCAAATAAAACGATCATGATTGCTTAACAGTATCAGAATTTTAAATCAAAAGATTTAATGCTTCATTGTTAGTAACCTCGTGATTTTAAGCCTTGAACAGATCAGATTTCTGAATAAAACAGAAATTTAAATAACCTTGGGAAAAATATGACGTCGCACGTTCTTCGTTGTTATGCTGATGAGTAGGAAAAATTTTCCTGCATTCAGAGAAAATGATTTTCTTTCTTTATTACTTTTCCACTATAACAGATTAAGAAATAAATTTAATTAAAAAAATTAATTCAACATTGTCAGTTAAATGCACTAAAATGTTTTTAAGAATTGTGTTTTTTAGCTGCTTTTAGCTCTTAACCATTTATATATGAAAATAAAATTTTGAAACCCGCAGGGGGTTTAAGAGAAATGTAATTACAGTTGGGAAAATATATAGGATGTCCGGAAAAGAAGCTTAACAAAGAATGACACATATGATATTCGAAATAAATATGTTTATTACATTGTGGTTTACCTAACCTGAAAGACCTGTTCACAGGAAGACTGGCGCGGAAGGAACTTCTGGCCCTTTCAGATATCTTTCTGTGGCGACTTGATCCTTTCCCATTTCTTCCTGTAGTATTAGCCGGGCATGTTTTCTTTAGTTCTTTTTTTTTTTTTTTCTATTGGGGTTTGTAAAAGACTCATACGCCTCGGCTCGCCATACGAATCGGCTCAGCCGAATCGCACGGTATCACACGCCTCGACCAGTGTTGTAGATCTTCCTGCACAAATTACGGAGACGAATGAACTGGTCTAATCATGATGCTTTCAAACAAGTGTAGGATGAGTATCACACCATAAAGAGTTCCATTTATCATAAAGATTAAGAAATGCTAGCCTAGACCAGGGTTTCTCAATGTTTAGTCTTTTGGATATCCCTTAATATATCCCTTAATAAAACTTTATAACATTAAAACTACTCCAAATTTGCTTTTTCCAAACTTATGATCCTCCTCCTTCCAATATTCTCGCAATATATCTTACTGTTGTATGATTTTCAACAGTGGAACTTTGGATCACAAACAGATCGGTTCAGGAAGAAATGTTTTAATCGAAAAATGTCTTGGATAAGGAATGATATCTCTAGATATGAGCAAGTAAGCCGGCAACTAATGAAAATCCAAAATATGGTTAATGCAGTATAGGAAATATCTTCGGAAGAAAAAAATGAAAGGGAGGATGCTCCTAGTTAATTTATCCGAGAAATTTATGCAAAGGTTCATAGAATATTTTTACCCTGAAAAAGCAGTAATAAGCTGTAGTATAATATTTTCAATGACAATGTCATGTTTTGCTTTAGAAGCTTTTTAAATCGTAACAAAAACAAATCACATTGAACACATTTCCAGTGAGGAAAGGATACAGCGAATCTCAAGTACAGGCGAATGGTGTCAAAAGAAAAAAAGAAGAAAAAAAAAACACAACAGCTGTCTGATATTTTTATCAAGAGGATCTCCCTGTCAACTGCTTTCAACCAATAACATTTTGCAGTTTGGTTTCTTCACCATTTTCTATTTACGTAATCAATTTCCGTTCGTACAGATACCGTAAACTTTAACTGAAGAGTCTTACCTTTTATATCTTTAGTATTGTGTTAAATATTATGTACGTGTTAAATTTAATGAATTCCATAAGTTTTGCATCATGAATTTACATTCAAAATATTCTTTTCTAAGCACTCCTCTGGGATTCTATAATGAATTAATAATTTCACATTAATTCCTGTCGAGAAAATGTTTTGGGTTTTGAATATTTTGGGCGATATAGTATCTTCAGGGATAAATACGATTCGTGAACCAAGATTTCGCTATACGATAAAATTAATAGACTACAATAAATCAAAAAACAAAATCTATTTGATAAACCTTCTCATTCGTTTCGAGAGGAAATGTTTGAAAATTTTTGGAGTTCTTTAAACTAGGCTATTATGCTCTTTTTGACTTCATTTGCACGTTGCATTTTTTTCTGATAAAAAATTGAAAGAGTCTTGAATAATTTGGTCACTTCTTTTCGTAACTTTTAAATATTTGATCATAGATTCAATTGCGTCAGACATTTTGAGAATAGTTACGAAACTGCTCTGTAGTTCTAAATTGAGTTTTGGGAAGTTATGCAAAACCTGCAAACATGTTTGACGCATATTCTAAGTCATAGCTGCATTTTATCCAAGATAATATCAGATTCATGAAAAGATCCAGTTTTTAGCCACTCTTTCATTTATAAAAATATAAACTTTTATTAATTTATAAAACGCATCCGTTCATGTTAAACAGCTTTAAAAAATATAAGCTAATTTAAAAAGAAACGACACACTCAAACTAGTTTTGTTGCCGCAGTTAAAAAAAAAAAAGAAAAAACTGCTAAATTGACTTGATGATTCACGGAATGCTAAAACTATGAGCTGCCAGCCGCTCCAGGTCAGTTACTTTAAAATAGGCTCATAGATAGTAATGACCCTCCCCTCATTTACAATGCTAGCACATGTCGTCATCACTGTTCAATTCTTATTTTGAATAATAAAGGGTAATTAACCCTTCTTGAGTTTTATGTTCGTGCTCCCGAATTCAAGCGATTATTCGCTTATCTGTTCACGAAGTTCCTATACACTTAGCTGTTAGATAAAAAAGTGGAACCCCACACCTTAATAATTTGTATACATTTATTCTAATGTTAAAATTGTATTTAACTGTAATTAATTGTGCTAGTATTTTATAGTTACTTTATTTCTAGTTTTGCATAAGAGTTTTTTATTTATTGTCAATTTAATTTATTAGCCCAGAAAGCCTATCAGTTTCGAAACGGCATTTTGTGCTGTTTCACGATAAATGTTCGATTCACTTTGCAAATTGTTGCCACTAAATATCATCGCCCTGTATTATATTTAAAGAAATTAAAGAATGAATAAAAATGCACGAATACATGTATGTTTCTCGCACTGTGAAAAGACGACAGCAACTAGAGTCACAAATTTTGAATAACGTAATCCTCCACCCTAACATGGGCACCTGGACCGCCGAATTTCGAATTTGTTTTAATCCATTTCATATTTTGTAAAACTTTAACGAATTTTTTGTTAACAAACTCAACGAGTTCAAAGCGAGCAATGGCAACACTGTACAGAAAATAACATTTTTATCTCCAGCGAGGAAACTCTAAAGATATGCTGTTTTCAAATATTTTCATATTACTGTTGAATTGAATTTTCTGTGGTTTATGTGAGAAGAACATGATATTCAATAAATAAAGGTAACACACAAAACGTTAACAAAATATCGCTTTGGGCGTAATATGAAATCTGAGTGCTTCCAAATTTTATTTTATGCTTTTTTCCGTTACCCTTTGAGAAGCTTCTACTCCGAATTTTATGAATTATTAAAATAAATAATCCTAGCACCTAATTTTTTTCTCTTGAAAATATAACATAAAATATCATTAATTATACTTGCTTTTCAGAATTTTTTGTTTTTTGTATTCTTTTATGTTATTTATTGCTCATTTCACTGTTTTTAAGATATTGAAAAGTTTTGAGTGATTTTTTTTTAGGAAACAAAGTTCTTAACCTCCTTTATACCATTTGATCATATGAATAGAGTCAGCGGTAAAGCTTTCGGAGTAGTCTTCCTTCTGTTCCCACTGCTCAAAAATGAATTGAGCATCTCATTGAATCTCAGCATCAAAAAGAGACTTTATGTATCGGTCATACGTCCTATTATGACCTACGCTTCCCCTGACTAGACCAATGAAAGTGAAAAAGAAACCCTGAGGCTGCAAATTCTACAGAACAAGGTGCTAAGAATTATTACCAACGCGCCTTGCTATGTGAGAAATAGAAGGCTTCACTCTGATCTGCATATCGAAAGTACTCCGGAGTTCCTATCCAGATTGAATAGTAATTTCTCTAATAGTTCCTTCATTACGAATGCAGCAAACTTTGCCGAAGTCCACGCGTATGAAATTCTAGCTGAGGATAACAGGTACCGTCCATTCGCCGCCCAACTCCTAAACTCCTAACTGGACCTGTGGACCAATCCGGAACCTCCAACTTGGCGAGAGATAGCCAGCAATATCTATGTTTTTGTTCTCCCTGGATTTAAGAAACTGACAAACTAATTAATGTACTCAGTGGACAGAACTTAATTTTGTGAATATTTTAAGTGGTCACACTACATGATCCGTTCAGAATTTTCACTGCAAAAACTGTAATTCTCACTTTTTCCATGCATCTCTAAGACCACGTGACCGTACGAAACAATGAGAAGACATAACCTCCCACTTAGAAATGCACTATGGTCTGTTTAATTTGTTCTGTATATCGTGACTCTCATATGGACTCAGACTCCATTGCAGAGAGGATAATTTTCTGAAGATAATAAGAGGTCACACTTACGTGTATGTAAATATTTGTATAAACTCTTATTTCGTTTTTGTGTATTGTGTACTGGATGTCTGCAGCTGACCGGTCGAGCGGCACCAGCCTCTAGACTGCAATTTACTAACTGCGCTATTCTGAGCTTACTTTTGATGCTGTACATAACTTTTATTATTAATTTCATTCAATTATTTTAGTATTTTTGTATCAAGTTTACCTTTTACTATGTACCTGCAACAAGATTTCATGAAGCAGCTGGCAAGCCCTTCCCCATCGTTTCCTGATTCGACGTTCAATGCCACGTGACACATGGCGTTTTTGGGCCTTCCTCCCGACAACAGCATTTTCAATTTGGCAGATTCCACGTAGGAGCAAAGTGCTCCGTCTCTTCTTTCCACTCAGATATGCCTCTTCGGAAGATCATCCTATCATCTGGTTTGATCGCCGTCAGGCCCATAAATGGATTAGATAACGAACTGGCAAAAGCAGGCTAAAATTACCTGCTGTGAGCCAGTACAACCCCAAAGTTCCAAAGGTTAAGTTATTCGAATATATTAAAGCACATGAACATCAGCTACACCTATGTTACACATACAGAAAATCACTACAAACAACCATGCAGCCAGACCATTTTCCTGATGATCAAAGGATGAGCGACGTAATGAAAACTTTTCTTCTATAACAGTACCCTCCTTCACTGTTAGGAAGGCTTCCCAAATGGCGAGTGTTTATAAACTCATACTTCCCAAATTCGATATAATAGTTATAAAAATTCTATTCTGTGTACTTCTAAGTCACAGTTCATTGTGAAGAATCTTAAGAACTAGTAAGCGAATAATCGCTTGAGTTCGTGGGGGTAGAAAACAACAAATGAGAAGGGTGAAATAACCCTTTATTATTTCAACTAAAGTTTAATAGAACTCCGTCTTGGAGTTTTACAATAAAGCTCGACACTCGGGCTTGAACTTAGGAAACTAAGAATTGAAACTTAACTAATCTTAACTAAAAAGATGTAACCGAAGCTATCAAGATTCTAACGGAGTTGGCCCCTTAACGTTAATTGACTGCGAAGCTATCAAGGACCTAAAGTACGGTCGAGCGTAATAATAGCTTAAGAGGGAGTAACCTAAAAAGGCGGACGCGTGCTAACCAGAATCTCTGGTTCTCTGTGACAAAGGCAGTAGAACTTCGCGGTTAAATAGTGCTCTACCTCACTTTGCATTCAAACGTGATTCTAAAACTACGTTCTGGTCGGAAGTGGTAAGTTGAAATTAAGAAGCGATAGGAAAGGAAGTTTAACTCAAAATTTAACTGTTAATAAAATTAACATAACCCTTACATAGTCACTAAAAACATGACATATGGAATACTCGAAGTTTTATGTTATAATAGCTGTTGAGCGAAATGGCTTTGATCAAATGCTATCAAGTCATTAATTTTATGTATGCCTAAGCTAAGCTATGGTGTTCGTTAGGTTAGGTACGTCAGATGTACTTTTATCCTATATATATTCAACTTAAGCGAGAGTTTTATCATAATGTAACTTATTGTAATTCAAGAAGAACCTATATCTTTTTCTCTTGAAAATACCAATGTTTTGCATTATATATATTATTTAAGTGTTTGGATTTGCTGATAAATGATAGCAAATTTTGAACAACATTTGGGAGTCTGATAAATAAACAAATAATTTTTTCTTTCCTTAATCGAGGGGATAATTATTCCATAAATTCAGAAACTGTGACATTTTAACTTCCGAATTCTTTATATCTATGAGGAATGCTAGAAATCTTAGATTAAGAGACGAAAGGAATGGAATAATTTGTTCCGGTCTCGTGGTTGAAAGAAAATAATTTATTCCCGATGATTAATTTCTTTATCTAATCGACAGATAAATACTAGCAAGAAAATAAATTATCTGTTCCAAGAAAGTAATTTTTAATAATTTTTAGCAATCGCGTGGAAAAATAAATGAAATATTTGAGAAATACTATATATAAAGGTAAGATAATCATACTAGTTTCTAGTCAGTTATCAAATATTATATAAAAGTATATAGGATTTATGAAATTGCGAGAAAGTACACTAGGGCTATCTGCTTAAGAAAAAGGATGTCTTTGTGGAATATTATCCTAGGAAAATATGCTCGCAGTTTCGTTACACAAGAGAAAAACTCCGCAAACTCCCATGCAGCCGATCCGTGCTTTGGACCTGAATCTTAAAGCCTATTCTGCGATCACTGGCTCTCATGTACTATATATTACATCTACTATATATATATACAGTATTGGCTCAAAAAAAAAAAACGCTAATGTCTATCGCCTCTAACTTTACGGAGAAAACCATTCTGTGGTCCCTGGTTGATACGCTGTCGGGTCCATTTAACTTCATTGTGAGAGGACAAGTCTTCAGGAAGCTTTAGACCGATCATAAGTAGCTTTAGACAAGTGACGTAGTATGTAGGACGTGGATAAAGTTCTACGAATATTTATTAAAGCGCTTTTCACCATCGTTTCACAGTGGACAGGGCAGCTACTTTTTTTGTAGAGATTTTTCCCTTCGAAGCGGTCCCTGAATACAAACAAATAACTAAAAAAATGACATATAGAGAAATAAATTTACTTTATTTTTGAAAAAAAATTTTAATTCCGATATTTTAAAATTATAATGTTATTTTGCTGTTTTTTGTTATGAAAACTCTGGAAGACATCGTAGAAATCTGCTTGTTTGCTGCAGCTCCTATAAAGAAAGATTTCTTAAATGAAAAAATAAACTTTTTACATGCTAAATAAGCCTTTTTTGTTCTAAAATACTTTTAAAATAATCATCTATATTCAGAATATTCTTCTCACAACCAGCAGTGCTTGCAGTGATTGTGATGAAAGTTTGCAATAATACTGGAATATTTGGAACTTATTTTGAAGATTGTATTTTAGAATAAACCGGTCAAATTTGAAAGGACCGCCCTTCCACGTAACATGAGAAACTGCTCTGCTAGCAGTAGACTGATTGACAGGCAGAAAAAATTCAATTGCTGTGGACTAGTGATATGATCCTAAAGCAAAAAGCCATAAGGCACAAAATATCTGAAATTATGAGAATTATATATTACTTATGAAACGGTATGCAAAATGAGTAAGGGATATTAAGATACATTAATCTACCGTTTAACCGGGACAGTGGTTATCGATGCTGACTGCTGTACCGGAGGGTCCGAGTTCGAATCCTGAAGAATCCTAGATCGAACGGTCAGTAAGTCGTAATTGTACCCACTCAGTGGGTGTAACCATTTGCATAATATATGACATTAAAATATTTACACTACCTCAACATATAATCAACTTATAAACTTATCACGGGTTGGCTCCAATAAGACCTTACAGTTAAACAATGAATAGTATAGGTGGGTTGGGTGGGACCTTGTTCTTAAGTTAAACTGAATGTAATCAAATTTTATAAGTTTAAGAAAAAATCTGCAATAGTAATATGGTGTTTAAAATTCAACTACGATAATTTTAGCAAAAAATTTTTATTTTGATATCTTATAAAGTATATCAGACTAGTGTGTTAAAAATAATTAAGATAAATATTATGAAGAAGGATGGACATCTTTTCTTGTTTCTAAATCCCTTGACTTGTTAATCCGTTGTTCTACATACTCTTAAAATTAGAAATAATTGAATTACAGATTTTCTCTACGACATTATAACTAAAGAATTAACTGCCTGTTTGATATCGTAGATAGTTACAACTGAGGTAGCTTAATGTAATACTAAATTGCAAAGATTTAACCATAGTCTTTTCTAACTTTATAATATTGCAGGAGATGAAATGCATTTTTCAGACTTTGTAAATAGCATATTATGGTTTTATATACGATACGAATAATGCAGGGGTGGTATTTAAATACACGGTAATGGAATGAAGTTGCTTAGCAATGCAGAATGATAACCTTATTAATGAAGTTTCAACAGGAACGTGAATTACAGTAAACCAGAGGCGCATTCATGGAATCGCTCTTAATTTATTGTTTAAAATAATAATGAACGTTGTGGCTTAGGAGGATTTGGTTTTATTAAATTACGCCCAAACTCATTAATTTCATCTTTCTATGGGAAAGGGTGCCTTCGTATAAAAAAGTTTTAAAGTTTTGCCTGGAGAATTTTCTTTTGGTATTTTTATTATTAGCTTTTTGTCTTTTTTAACTTCATTTATTAAACATCACTTTTCTTGCACTTACGCCATGTAAAATTCAATAGCAAATTCACAAAAATATTTAAAAATAGCTTATCTTTAAAATTCCTGATAGAGTTCTAAGTCTTGCGACGACTGACTAATCAAGACAAATCGAAATGCAAGCTGAACACAAACTCAATGAATATTCTCATAAAAATTACTGTAAAACATTAACTTTCTTTGTAAACTTTTAAAGATCTGGAAAAAAAAAGTCTTTTAATGGAGAAGCATATCTTACTTATGTCATGAAAATTCATTCTGACAGTGTTACTAGAACTGGGAATGGTCATTTATCATATGAAATCCAAATACATTATCTATTTTTAAACTGTATAACATTTTCCAAAACCTCTGCTAACTGCTTTTCTTGGGATTTAACTGGGAATTTTATGATAAATTCCTAATATAATTATAACTAATTTCCGATTATGAAATCATACATTGAAATGTGGATTACGGTCTCAGTACATTTAATCCAATTGTACTGAATTCATATATTGTATTTTATGTGAATGTGAAGTGTTTTTTTTTTTTATTTCAGCACATATTTTAAAGTTATTTAATCAATGAATTCAAAAATTTCAAGCTTGAGTAAAAAGATTTGATCCGGAAAGTTGATAAAAGTAAACCTTCCTTTAGTAGAATGCGGTAACCTTGGCTACAGTTGAATAAAGGTTAAGCTAATTTGTGTATAAATAATACACTTTATTGCACTTGAAGGACATTTTTAATAAATGCAGTTGTACGAGAGAGAAAGAGAACTCTCGTAACGTTTTTCAGGAGAAACATATAAGAAATTATATTCCTATTTAAATAGCGTAAAATACATAATCTATGGGAAAAGATTTAGAGTAATATAGATATTTAAAATGGAATATCTCAAACATGAAAGATTTTAAGCAAGTGCAAATTTTAATCGTAATAAAAGGTATCTGTTTTCTCCTTGTATCAGTTTTCCTCATTGTGAGAATTTTTGCATTGAATTACATGCATCAGTAAATTCAATTTTGCTCTATCAGCATACGCTCCATTTCCTGTCTCACAGACAGCCAGTCAGAGGATGGAATCCAAGAATCTCAACCCCCTTCGGAATATTTCTTTTCGATTGTGTTCAATATAATATATGTGTGTTATTTTTTAATTAATCTGGGACATTAGGGTAGGTATTATACAGAAATCATTGTGAGTCCGTCGCAATAAAAGGTGTCACATGCTTTTCGATTTCTGACAACACATAAAATTTTCTTCACATTACATGTACTGTAATATTATTTGTCAAGGCTTGTTCAATTTCTTACAATTTGTGTCCTGTAGAATTTGGGCTACTACTTTTGACGTCAATCCAGAATTTTTTCTTTGTGGTGAAAATTCGATTTGTTTTGGTTTATTGGATCATAGCAAAGTATTCAAGGGCTAGCTGCCTACTGGAAAGGATGCCTTCGTAAAGGACTTTCTAAGGAAAACTGCCTCGTATACACGCTACACATGGTAAAAAGCCCCAAACTGCCCATGCAGCCAGTCAGTTCGCCTAGAACCCAGGTCGAATTGCCAGTGTTCAGTAACTTTACTGCTCGGCCGCTGGTGGGCCCCTTTTATAATGCAATACAGTGTATTAAACAAAAGACTTTTAGTTTTTTATCTAGCTCAATGTTCGATAGGTAACGAATAGCTTTGAATATAGCTGCCTCTAAATTGAAGTTGCTAGATTTTTACGAAGTCGTCGTGGGGTAGGAAGATTTATGTGACTAAGGGGAGGAGGAATAAAAACGCTTTGTTTGAATCATAATCTTATTATTTCAATCAGTCAATATTATTTTTTTTAAATGCTTCCATGATACAGTGAAACAACGCAAACAAATCACATGGTTCCGAACGATTTGAGTCTTTTTTTAAGGTGGTTGCCGTAAAGAATTCATTGATGTTCAGTGCTAGTATTTATTTATATTTTAAGAAATAACTGCCTAGTTTCAGAGATGCTTGTTCTGACAGGTTTCATTGCATTTATTATCAACTACACAATGCATTGCTACAGTTGATTCCACTAAGCTGAGTTCGGTTAAGAATGTTATAGATAAAAAGAAACGTATTTGCTCCGATTATGGGAAGAATCTGCATGCCATTTCACTCAATCTCAATTTAATATATGGACAATAGTATAATTATTTCAGGTATTTCATAAAAATGTTTAACTATTTTTTATTATGTGATTATCCGTCATGTAAATATTTTCTTTTAGAAGTTAAGCTTTCCTGTGTGCGTTTACATTCTATAACATTTCCAAAAGCTGACCCATTTAAAATTCTACAGTTGATTTTATTTCATCGCCCATTTTCTAACTACGAAACAAGCTATATGAGAATTTCAGACGGTCTTTTAATGAACTTTGAAGTTCTTTATAACGTATACTTAGATAGCCTAGACGTATACCTAAGTTATTTTACCACTGAAAAGGGATGTTTTCTGATAAAAGCCCCCAAGGAAAAAGCTCATAGACTCTACAGTCATAATTTCCCCCACGAGAAACACCCACACATATAAAAGCTCATAGAAAAAAGCCCTCAGTGGTAAAACCCACACTAGTAAATGCCCATAATGATAAAAGCCCGCATAAATAACAGGGTGCATGATTGTTATCAACATACATCATAATTACTGTCAGCATAAAATGAGTTTTGATTATAATTATAATAAATGAAGTATTTGAGCTGTATTAAACTTTTTTTTTTATTTTATCTTAGATCCATTAGTCCTCATTGACGTTTCTATCTTAGATTCACAGTCATCGGTAATCTTCATAATTAAAAAATATTTTTAAGTATTATTTTATGCATGGGCAACCAACGGGCATTGTTCTACTATCTGAATACTAACTGGCCTGTTAATTTCCGGAAATTACGTTACAGATTCCGAAAAAGTTAGCCATAAACTCTTAGATAATAATTTCTCTATCCATCCGATGATGTAAAGAAAAAAAATTCTGCGATGATTATTTTGACCATAAAAATTATTTGTGAGAAAATTTCAGCATTAAAAAAGGGTACCCGTATCAATTATCAATTTTCTTTAAGTTTCACAGAATCTTGTATTGTAATTTCAAATACGAACGTTTAAAAATGTCCAAAAAATGGGTTTGATAGACGGGACTAAAAAGCTAAGATTTGACCTGAAAAAACAGACAAACTCCGTTAAATAAAGTTATGTAGTATAAAAGGATAGAAGAAATTTCTATTTTTATTAACATATATTTTGCATTAAAGCATATCTCTCATTAAGAAACTTAAGCTATTTCAATATTTAGTGATATTTTTATGGTAAAGTTTTACTTCCCTCATACACTACCTTAACTGATAGAATAGAAAATCCAAGTAAAACTACAATGAGGTAATAAAATATTTCTTAAAACTCTTTAAAGGCAAAATAATTATGCAGCAGTAAATTTAGACGTAAAATGCTTCAGCTTAACAGTCTAGTAAGTACTGCAAGCATTTAAATATCAGTATTAGAAAAAGCAATATCAAATTAGATTTTTTCGCAGAATGCTAAAAGCAAAAGAATGCTCGATTTGCATTTAACGGGATTCAGGATCAGTACGCGAAACTGAGCTCAGAAAATCCAAACAAATATTTTGACATCTCTGTACATTTGCTGAAGCAGTGTCAATCTTGATACTCATGAATATATCCAATGTTTTCCCTTAAATTGCGATTATTTAAATATACTCTATGATGCATGTTAAAAGTGCGTATAAAATGTGTAAAAGTGTAATTTTAAGAGTTTCTGTAACGGATGACCGATTTCTGCAGCTTTTTACTTAGAGTAATTGTTTCACTAGTGTTTTTCAACAACTGAGGGAAAAAAGGAAAAGATTTTTAACTACAACTGAGCAAGGGCAACAGGTACTCTTGCACAAGTTCCGCAACAAAAGCCATCCTGAAATGAAAGTGACCGAAAAAATTCTTAAAGTACAATTTCAGATTTTAAATTTAAGATCCAAACATGACTGTGCAGTTTAATTATTACACAATTATACTCATGAAATTAATATTATATTACTAAGAACATTAATTTTTAAAATACAATCAGTGCATTTGCTTTTGTGAAAGCTAGAAAAGGGCAGTTAAATTCAATGCAACTTTTTTATTTATAAATGCATAAGAATAAATCTATGTAATTCAATGCCAGATGGAAGTTAGTTAAAAAATATTGTTCATCGTATTTGTCTTTCACTCGTATTTCATTCCGCATCGTTCAGCTACCCATAAAGAGTCTTCATTAGAATATCTCAGAAGCTGATTACGGTAACCTCAGAAATAATAAGTACGACTGCTGAATTTTCTGCTATCTAAAGATAAAAATACACTCTTACTTAAAGCTTTCTAAAGAAGTCTAATGTGAAATAACTTTCTATATAACTTCCATCATCAAAAGTTCAATTAAATCGGGTCATTTTTGAGAGAAACGGAATTTTAAACGAAATTACCAGTTTTTTACGATTTTAATCACTTAACCGTTTATTACATTTCACAAGAATAGAGAAACAGAGTAGCTTCTTTCGGGAATTGGTACCTTTTTAATTGGTTCATGAACAACTAACTCCTGTCTAGAACTCAACTTTGTCCCTCGGCACTGTGAAAATTAAATATTAAATTGATATTAGTTTTTTTAAATATCTTTTAGCAATTACAGTTCTTTACCCGTTATACACCAATTTTTGGCATTCAGTGTGATTTTGTTTTTGAAATATAAATATAATTTGGAATAAATATCAAGTTATAATACAGTTTTTTTTAAAATACATATTGCTCCACCCTTAGTGACTTTGACTATCGTCCCGAAGGTCCCGGGATCAAATCCCAAAGAAGGCATGGACTTTTATAAATATATAGTGTCATTGCGGCATGGGGGGGGTAAGCTAAATGTATGGCGAGTAGAAAGTCCTCAACTGTGATTGGGTGGCAGGGGAAGAAAGGTGGGATACCCTCGGACCCATTCCCCGGAGTGCTCTCTCTCAAATTTGGGATTTAACTATGCAAAATCGTACTGTCAACCTTTATGGTGTCCAAGGCTCTTGCCAATAACAGACGTAATCTTGTACTCTTTGCCATGATAAATTTCGTGCGCTTGTTCTGAAGTCAAACAAGTGAGATAAGTTACAATAAAATTCAGTAATTTAATTTTATGATTCGTAATAATACTTTCAGCGCATGGCAACGCTCTATATATCCGCTAAAAACACCGCAGAAGGAAACGCTGCTATTTGGTTTATTTAATTATGGAAAAGCACTCAAGGTCTATTTGCCTAAGGGGGAGAGATGCCTTCATGAAGAACCTTCCGAAGGATTTGGATTTTTCAATTATTGCAAAGCACACGAGGGTTATCTGCCTAAAGGGAGGGATGCCTTCGTGGAGGACTTTCTAAGGGAAACTGGCTCGTATACACGTTACACATGAAGAAAACCACGAAAACACCCCTGCAGCCCGTCCATTCGTGGTGTTCGAATCTCGGACCGAACTACCAGTATTCAGCGTCTTTACCGCTCGGCCGCTGGTGGGCAACTTTCTGAAGGAAACTGCACATATACGTATTACATATGAGCAAAACTACGAAAACGCCCATGCAGCCAAGCTCATTCGCCAGAGTTCGAACCGCGGACCGAACTATCGGGTCGAAAACGCTGCGAAGGCTAAAACGTTGTCATATAAAACATCGTTGGAAAAAGAAGCAAGGAGAAAACTTTGCAGTTTTAAAACGTCATCGAAAATAAAGCGGTTCAAAAACATTGCAGCTTTGAAACACCGTCATAGAAAATATCGTGATAAAAAAATAAAACATCTGCAAATCATCATATGACGATAACATTGCAGACATCTGTTCTCAGACTTTAAAAGTTATAAATATATATTTGCATAATGATATGTGAGCACAAGAAGGAATGAAGAGTATTTTATCCCTATATTTCATATTTTTAAATTAACTAATAAATTTTTGCTAAAAATGTAGGAAACAAACTCTAGCATTCAAAAACTGGAAATAAGTAGAAAATTAATGCTACATGTAGCAGAAAATAGAATTTTAAATTAGAACATTTAAAAAATGTCTGTTTAAAAAATGAACTGAGATTTTTCTCCTTACTTTCTGTTCTCCCACGATATTTTACATTACGACGTTTTTGGCCGTGATATTTTAGCTGCGATGTTTTCGCCTGTAACCGGGCTTTCAGTGTACTGGCAGTTTTCTAGATCATGGGGTGATTGTTGTTTCATATCTTAATAAAGATTGGAAGAAATTATAATTACAGATATCAAAGTTTTCTTTCATGTGTTATTTCATTTGTTCTTTCGAAGGGAATTAATCGTAAAGCTTAAATTTCTACAAATCTACAATTTTATCATCCTAAGAATTTATATGTGACTAATATTTTCATTTTCATAATTCTGAAGTTTTTAATTGGTTTTAATCTTCTTTGATTATTTTATCCAATAATTAATTCAAGGAAGTAACTGCATTTTTAATGAAGGTATAGGGTTATTGGGACAAATATTAAGTATTTTGTTTTATTCTGCTACTTTTGCCATTTTAATTATTTTCACTTGATATAAGAAACGCTCGAGTATTTAAATATCCATTTATGATAAAATGAAATCAAATTTATCTGTATGATATAAGTCTATTTGTATGATCAACAAGCCACCTGTGAGAAGTTTCCTTGCATTCACAAGACATTGTCGAAACGAACATTTTCTTTTCCTCTAATGAAAAGTTAATCTCTTGTCTCTCTTAATCTCTTCTCAATCGTTGTTGGGAAATGCATAATTTTATACTTCCAAAAAAAAAAAAATTCCGAAAAAAGAAAGAGAGAGAGAGAACAGGAAAGAAAATAAAACCTGCTTTCTCGGGATTTCTTTCTTGCTTCTTTCTTTTTTTTTTTTTTTTTTTTTTTTTTTTTTTTTCCTCTTCAGTTTTTTTTTTTTTTTTTTTTTTTGTGTAAATCCCTAAGCTAAGGACTTTCTATGTTTACCGCGTGATTTCGCTATTTGCTATTTAAATTTGAAATTCACAAATTTATAAATTGTCTCATCACCTAAAAAGGAGATCAGAAAGTACGACCGATTTTACATACGCGAAAACGAGGATATTTCATCCCAATTTTGATAGAAAACATATTAAGGAAGACAGGTAAGAAGGGCGAAAGTCTTCCGCCCTTCTTACTCTCGTACCGAATCTCTCGAGAAAATTTACTGCTTGCCAGTATTAAGTACCCCTATGCCGCATAGATACTATAAACATACAAACATCAAGAGTTCTCCAGGATCAGAGCCCAGACCAGCAAGGCAACCAGCAGCTTTAATCACTGCGCCGACCAGGCCGGCTTTTCGAAGAGTTGCCATCAAATGTTTTAGGGTAAATCCACCAAAGTTTGCTTATGTTTGGTTAGAAACGAATTTCATTAACCCCAATCTTATCCATCCAGCGCTTCGCTTCAGCAAAATAATATTCTCCACGTCTGAAGAAAATTCAATTTCATCTCCAATTGCTTATACTGATGGATCAAAAATTGAAGGAAAAGTTGGTTCCGCAATCTTTTTTCAAATTACCCCCTCAAATATCATCAACTGGAAAGGCCATCTCGATAATTTTTTTCAAGCGGTGTTTTCCAAGCGGAATTGTCAGCTATAAAAGCAGCGATTGAAATAGCCATTCTCAAAAATCTCAACGAATTTAGCATAAAATCTGACTCCCAAGCAGCTATTCTAGCTATTAAGAATCCCTTACCTTCCTCTCCATTGATATCCGACATAAATTCTCTTCTTGGCAAAATTCCAAACTACAAAATTCAAATTTCATGGATCAAAGAACATAGTGGCCATTTTGTAATGATCAGGCAGATGAACTAGCCAAAGAAGCAGCTATTAATCAATGGTACTGAAATCATCATTCCGTGGCCTCGCTCAAATTTCAAGTACCAACTAAAACAACTTGCTTCAAAATCTTGGCAAGATTTGTGAAACAATGCTCCACAGGGAAGACGCACATATAACTTGATCCCCAATGTAAGTTTCGCATCTCTGTACTCGAATCCTTCACTAAATTACTTTATAACAGGACATGGACCCTTCCCCACATATTTCTACGCAAGAAATTTGGCAAATTCTGATATCTGTATATGTGGGGAACAGGAAACTCCTGATCATTACACTTTTTCATGCCCCTTAACTAAGGATATTCACATAAAATCCCCAAGAACTGACCTCCTGGCATTCCAAAGATTTTTAATTAAAGATAAACATCAGTATCCAAAGTTTCAAAAAATTATGCAAAGACTCTCTTCCTACGGTCTAGATCTCTGTCAAGCGTAAGTCCACATATTGTTTAAAACTTAGTGAAATTTTACATGCTGTGATTATGGACAAAATGGCTCCGCTCATGAACTTTATAATAATTGCAATAAACCAATATATCTGAAATAACCCATGGACACCCACCTCTTTAGCATTATTATTACAATTCCTTTTAACATTGTGTTGCCAGTACTAATTATAATTATTTCATTATGTTTTTCTGTTTATTAATTATGTTTATCTCCTATTTTTGTTGCACCAAATCAGATGTTCAATTTATCTTGTGAATCTCAAATTGTATTCCGACTATTTTGTAATCTACTTATGCCCTACATCATTATTTTTAATAAATACCGGATGCGGGGCGTACTTTGAGATTGCATGATGTACCATAATAGGCAAACCTTTTGGAAAGCTTCAGTCTATGCAAATTCTTTTAAAACTCGCAATACAGCCCCTTTTGTTTTTCAAAGAGTTAGTATGGGAAGGCATTACCAGTTGACCTATGGTACATCGCTGGTGTCTCCCATACTTTTACGTTTACCTTTACCTATATTTTAATTTCCTAATATTTTGGTGAAAATAAATATTTGAAACCATGCAAATTTTAATGGATAATAATTGCAATATACAATGATCTGTCATCAAGAAGCCCTTCGCTGTAATTCAGTCAATCAAATTTGAGTATAAGAACCTGCAGAAACGCACAAAGGTTGTTTTGCTAGAGTGCTGTGATAGCAAGCAGAAAATGGAGCTGCCTGTTAACTATAAATACTATTATCAGTAAATTTCTTCTAGAATTCTCAAGAAATCTTGAGGAAAACACAGTACAATAAATTTTTCGTGGTAAATGGAAAAGTCGAGAAATCTTAAACACTAATACTGTATAGCAGTGTTGTCAGATAGCGCTATTTTTCGCAACTTTGCTACTTTTGACAAACCTGTGCTACTAAAATTTGTGTCTTTGGGATTTAGTGATTTTTCTGTTACTCCATCATTTCCTTCTGCTACTTTTTGCTACTTAATTGTTTTTTCAATATATCATAAAGTTCGTGTATATTGATATAACATATCCATTGAAATTACTTTATGACTAAAATTAACAATTTATTTAGGCTTAAATAAAATTGGTAACGGGTAATAATGCGACCGTAGCCATGATTGTAGGCGCACTCAATACCAGCCCTAGCAACTGATATTTTTATGAACTTCTTTGGTTAATTTTTTAAATATTTTAGCTATCTATGAGCAGAATTCCAAAATTAAATTTTATGCTATGGTAACTAAAATGAATAAGGTGAAAAATTTCAGTGCTGACTTTCAAAACGATTGCCTTAAAATACCAGGCTGAAGAATTGTCTAGAAAGAATAAAAATGGACAAGTTAAAAGCTTATTGAAAATTACGTGAAATTAAACTGAGGGCTCATTAAATTGATTTAATGGAGTATAGTTCTTTAAAACATGTATTTTTGTCTGAAAACAGATGGCTATCTTAGAAAGTGTTCACTAAGTTTATTCCATAATACATTTTTTTTCCATAAAACAAAATGGAATAATTAATATGTACAGTCTAAACAAAACAGAATCAAAATTTACACCTTAAGACACATGACTGTCTGTTTATAATTAAAATAACTATCCATTTGTATCTGAAACGTACTCACACATCATTAACTTTTCCTTGTTAGAACTCAATTCCAAAGGTCAATATAAATTTCTAAAAATTTCTTTTATTTACTTATTCATTAAATAAATTAGTTTTCTGCTTTCTATGCTAATAACTTCAGCTTACGTCACCTTAATAACTTATACATATATATGTTTGTGTGTGTGCGTGTAAGATAAAAAAAATTTGTAAATCAAAATTAAAACTTAAAAAAAAAAAAAAAAAAAAAAAAAAAATCGCCGACGAACGTCGCGGAGAAAACAATGCAAGGCGAAAAGGCCGTGGTGCAAAACATCGTGAGCGAAAAGAAAGCAAAGAGAAAACATCGCGTTTCTAAAACATCGTGGTACAAAATATCATAGTAGATCGTAGAAAATAAAGCGGTTCAAAAACTTCGCAGTTTAAAAATATCGTCGTCGAAAATATCGTGGTAAAAAATAAAATACCTACAAAAATCATCGCATGACGATAACGTCGCACATGTGCGTTTTTCAGGTATTAAAAGTTGTAAATGCATTTTCGCATAATGATTTGGGAGCGCAAGAAAGAAAGTGGGATTATTTTTACTTATGTATTTCATATCTTTGAATGAACTAATAGATTTTTGCTGAAAAAGTAAGAAAATTTAAATATTTAAAAATTGAAAATGAGTAAGAAATTAATGCAACTTATTACATTTAATAGAATTTTAAATTTACATGGTTAATTAACCTCATGCAATTATTTATCTTCCTTTTCTAAACATTTTTAGACTGCATTTTTTTATGAAAAATTATCAGTAAAATTTTATAAAAAAATCTGATGTGTGCACCACATGACTTCCTTGACAGAATATTAAGTTATACACATTTTTCTTGCATTTCATTTAAACTCATTGAATTGAAATAAATCTACTTTGTCGATAGCGCATAAACCACAATAGGATAAATGCACTCTTTAAAATTCACTATATTAGTTTACTACAGCGACACTCTGGCCCTAGGTTTACTTAACAGCGCTACATTTCAATCATTTTTTAACTCAGAACGTACAAAATTTATTTCATCTTAAGAATTATCTAATCGTTGCCACATGTTATATTCAAATACTATAACAAATCTGAAACGATATATAAAAGAAATTAAGCAAAGAGCAACAACAAAAACAAACAAAAAAAGAAAAAGAAACAGTTTTTCACAGACGATTCAGTATTTCTCATTCAATTAATTCAGTTCTCACTTCGCGACAAGGCAAAACTACATAAAAACTCAAAATATCTGTATTGAAAATTATGAAGTAAATCTTAAGCACTTATTTGCTCGAATAAATTCCAGAATGGATTAAAAGAAGTCGTTATCTTTTATTATTGGGAATTAAATCATATAATATAAATTAATATGTAAATATTAATTTATTTTTACATATTTTGATTTACATATTATCGCGAAGCTTACTTTCTCTAGATTAGCAACAAATTTACTATTCTGTTTTTACTTCTTTGTACGAAGTAAAAAGAAATTAAAAAATCCTTGTAATCGCGAAAAGTTTCAGGCAACATATTTCAAGGAAAATATCCATTTGGACCGTTATCGAATGAGGTGTCCGCCGAAAACATCGCGGCAAAAACAACGCTAGGAGAAAACGTCGTGTTAGGAAACATTGTTGGAGAAAACATCTCAAAGAGAAAACATCGCAGTTCTAAAACATCGTGTTGCAAAATATCGTAGTCGACAACAAAGTGGTTCAAAAACTTCGCAGTTTAAAAACATCGTCGTCAAAAATATCATGGTAAAAAATAAAGTACTTACAAAATCATCGCATAACGATAACATCGCACACATGCGTTTTCAAGGTTTTGAAGACTGTAGATGCATGTTCGTATAAGGAAAGAGGGATTCTTTTTACTTTTCTATTTTATAACTAACACATTTTTGCTGAAAAAATAAGAAGGAAACTTAATCATTTAAAAATCAAAAATGAGTAGATAATTAATGCAACTTAAAAAGATTGATCGAATTTTAAATCTACATAGTTAATTAACAAAGGTCATTAATAAGTTAAGCTTTTTACTTCCTTAAGTAAAAAGGAAGTATTGTAATCGCGAAAAGTTTCAGGCAGCACATTTCAACGAAAATATCCATTTTGATCGCTATCGAATGCAATTTAACAATGTTTTTGCGTGACATCTGTAGAAGAGTCTTTTCCTCCAAAAAATTATAAAACTGCTTTAAAATAAATTCTGAAGATAATTTTTCGTGGCGTTTGTACGAACGTATGTACATACGTAGGTACGTACGTATCTCGCATAACTCAAAAACGAGTAGCCTCAGAACGTTGAAATTTTGTATATAGGACTGCTATAACATGTAGATGTGCACCTCGTATTTTGGTTTCAATCGGCCGCACCAAACGTATATAAATATATTTATATATATATCCACTCTGTTACCCGGCTCAGTGATCTCAGTTTCTTCACTCTTATATGTTTGTAAATTGTACATTTTTTCTTTAAAAATAATTATTATGTTGTTTTTATCTTCCGGTTAAGATTTTTATGCTTTAGTAAATCTGTACGCAATATTTTTAGAAAATATCAACAATTTTAAAGTTGTTTAAGTGCCGCTAAGCCTAGTAATTTTTTTTTATGGTGGCCATTGCTTGTTTCCATTTGAAACAGCAGAATAGTGAATTTGTTGCCAATCTAGAGAAACTTAGCTTCGCAACAACAAAGATAACGCCTTCATTTATTATTGCGAATTAAATCATGCTTAATCCTCTCTGGAATTTTTTCGAGGAAATAAATGTTTAAGATTTACTTCGTAATTTTTAATTCTTAATTCTCTTTCTCTTTTTTCTTTCTTTTTACTTGGAATTCTAAACATATTGTTGTACGGAACAGAAGCCGCACAAAACAAGTTTTTTGTTCAAAACCTACAAAGTTGGTTTATGCTTCTATCAAAAAGATATGACATGCTTTGAAAATTTCACGAAGCTATAAAATCGAAAAATTTGTAAATATTTTTGTATACAGGACTTGTGTATATACATATATTTACCTCATTTATCCATATATATTCAAGAAAGTTGTGTATATCCAGAAAACCCTGTATACAGCTATAATACAGTGTTTCTTTATTACTATAAAAAAGCTTCTACTCATTTCCGTGCTTCACTGCAATGCTCGCTTAGTCGCACTTTTAAGAGCTCTGGTGGCGCAGTGTTCCACAGAATTGAAATGGTAAGTGCAATTTTTACAATATTTTATCTATATACTCCTTTAGGTGTAGATATACTGCATACAACTTTGCTTGTTGAAATACCGACTTTAAAGTGTAGTGCACCACAAAGGGTTAAGTGAACCTAGCGCCAGAGTGTCGCTATGGTAAAAAAAATAGAGTGAATTTTAAAGAGTGCATTTATTCTATTGTGATTTATGCGCTGTCGACGAAGTAGATTTAATTCAATCCAATAAGTTTAAATGAAATGCAAGAAAAAAATGCGTATAATTTAATATTCCGTAGAAGGAAGTCATATGGTGTACACATCAGATTTTTTTATAAAGTTTCACTGATAATTTTTCATGAAAAATACAGTCTAAAAATGCTTAGAAAAAGGAAGGTAAATAACTGAATGAGGTTACCTCTATAAAAATTGCTTAATTAATGATCAAATTATTTTCTTTCACATTTGTTAATCTGATGTTGTTTTAATGAAAATTACACATTGCTATGTTTCCGTTCATTCTTAAAGTGTCGTTAACATTTTCATCTATAGTGTGCAATCAATTTTTTTGGATGTCGATTTGTTAGTTATGACGAAAGTCGATTACATAAAATGTCACTATGCGATTTGAAAAAGGCATGTATGCGCTGTTATCGTCATGCAATGATTTGTAGGTACTTTATTTTTTACCACAATATTTTCGACAACGATGTTTTTAAACTGCGAAATTTTTGAACCGCTTTATTTTCGAACAAGATATTTTGTACAACGACAAATTAGAACTGCCATGTTTTCTCTCTGTTTTCTCCTACGATGTTTTGTACCACGACGTTTTCTCCTGGAGTTGTTTTCTCCTCGATGTTTTCGGCTGTAACCATCGAATGCAATTTAACGATGTTTTTGCGTGACGTGTACGTAAAGACAGAATAAAAGATTCTTTTCCTCCAAAAAAATTTAAAAACTGCTTTAAAATGTATTCTGAAGAGAATTTTTCGTGGCGTCTGAACGAACGTATGTATGTACGCACGTATCTCGCATAACTCAAAAACCACGGAACGTTGAAATTTTGTATATAGGACTGCTATAACATGTAGATGTGCACCTCGTATTTTGGTTGCAATCGGCCTCACCAAACGTATATATGTATATATATATATATATGTGTGTAGAATCGGTACTTACTGTCTAGGAATATGATGTCTGTAGACGTACTTCCGATGTGGCTGTCTAGGGGCTAATAAACTAGTCCGATTTACAAGTAACTTGAATATTTAATGAAACATGAATAGTTGCAACAAACTACAAAGTAATTACATACGTAGAAGGAAATTGATGAGATTATTTACAGATGAAGGGAAGGAATCGTCTTTACATTCAAATATCTTTTAATCGCGTCATCGTCTTAATGGCGGAATCGTCTGCCTTCTGTCATCGGAAAAGTAAAAGATTTATTTTCACAGCTTGTCGCGTCATCTGATTATAATGAACGATGCCATCCCCCACAAATGCTCGTCCATCCTGATGGAATGCGGCCTCGCATTCTCGTAGCACCACCATCTCATCTAGGGATCTGAAAAGTAAAATTTAAAAAAACAAAAAAAGAGATTTTTAGTTACTATTGAGGGAAAAGTCGTCTTAAATGGTTTATTTCAGCCATCTTCCCTTATCATCTTAACATCCTCAGAAATAACGGCGTTAGCTCTTCTTAAATGCTCTTTCAGTGTTCGTTCATCTTGAACAGTCTATCTGAAAATATGTGTTTTACAAACACGTCTTCCTTTGATGCTGTCTGGAACAATTCATCTTTGTATTTACGTCTTCTTAAACATCGTGTGAATACGTCTTCTGAATGCCTCTTCTTAGATACCGTCTGGATACGTCTTCTGAATGCGTCTTATATATCTTTAAGATCCGTCATTCGAATGCGTCTTCTCAAAATCATCTTCTTTAAGTCGTCTTCCTTCATACATTTCATCCATAGACATCATCTTCAGTCTTCTTAAATTAGTTCACGTCTTTAAAACAATAGTCCATTAGTCAAATCGGGAGAAATTTGTCAAGTCGGGAAAAGTCTATATCGGGAATCATCAAAATCGTTATTTCATTATCAAAGATTTTCGATTTTCATCCTGGGTCTTTTGAATCTGCATTTCCGCTTCTTTTTTCTCACCTTCTTTAATTTCGTTTATTCCGTTTTTGCTTTCTGTATCAGCATCGTCGTCATCAGGTTTTCTGACTGACTTCTGTTTTTCAACCTTTTCCTTTTCTTCAGTGGTCTCTGTAGTTTCTTCGTCTCCAGTGGTTTATTTTACTTCTCTATTGCAAGGTATTTCACTGAAATTGTTCTAGTGGAATTTGCATTTGATTCATCATCTTTAGCAAATGACTCTTTTTCGGGAAAATGCTTCTCTTCAGAATCTCCTTTTGTAGTCACGTTTCTCCACGTTGGCTTCAGAGCTAATTGTATTATGCTTGAGTTTCCTTTTTGCACTAATTCATCTTTAATAGCATCATTTGCATTTACAGCGGAATCTGCATCACTCGGGACATCATCAGAATTCAAAATCATGGAATCATTGCCACTAGCTTTGATTGCAGATGAAGTATCCAGTTTGATCAAATTCTGTATTGTAACAGGAACTATACTAACAGGATCAGTTTCTGGGTTTGGAAGTAAAACACCATAATTAACAACTTTTCCATATCCTTCTTCAGAACCATTTCCATTGCAATAAGCATTTACTTGCTCTTCAGAATCATTCTCAGATTTCTTGTTTTCTGCGATAACGCAAATATTTGATCTAAATGAAGAACCATCAATTTGGAATTCACCTTCAAATCTCTCTATAGGTTTGTTGCCAAATTCCGTTAACTGTAGATCTGCCGACTTAAGTTCAGGAGAACCTATCTTCTTATGTATATCTTCGCGGATTAGCGTTACTTGACTACCAGTATCTATTAAAGCAACAATTTGCAAATTCCCCAAATTAGCAATTTTATGCATTTCTTTCTGACAAGTCTGAGTTATTGGAGTAACAGCTTTGGCATCTTGGATATTTTTAGATGATGTTTTCGAACGATCTACGGCTTTGTGTCCAAACAAATCGCATTTAAAACACTTAAATCCTTTACTCTTATTGTTACAAAAATTCGACTTATGGCCAAAACTTTCACAATTATAACACCTTGGCTCTTTAATCTTACTATGTATAGCGCGTGTTTTATTTTGTGTGTTATTACTTGAATATCCCTTATTCTTCGTATCTGGAACACGAATTTTCTCATAAATTTTTAATTTCTCTTTGAATTCAGAAATAGTTTTACACCCATACAAAATAATTTTGTTACTACTCTGATCTGGTATCCCATTGATTATATAATCAAGAATTGATGAATCATCAACAGAACCGCGACTGGCTATTTCACGCATGGCAATTAAATATTCGGAAAGTGATTCACCAGGTTTTAAGTGTCGATTCTGTGACAAATTATGAAGTTGTGCACTGTTTATTTTAGAACCAAATTCAGATAACAGATTTTCTTTTAATTTGCCTCATGATATTATACCCTTCAAAGACCTAATAAATACTTTATCAGAACCAGTAAGCAATTTTTTAGCAAACACAATTTTCTGTAATTCCGATAACTTAAATAATTTAAAAGATTCTTCTAAATCACCAATAAAGGATTCAACTGGATATGTATCAGTGCCATTAAATTCAGAAACAGTTTCTAAGCTATCACGAAAATGTAAGGAAATATTGCTAGGCATTATAATGTTTTCATCCACTGAGTTATTTATGGGAGGTGATTCTGACCGAACAGAATTAATATCATCATTTTTATCAGAATCATAAACACTTTCGTTTTCAGATAACTCATCATCGTCATCACTTTCGGATTTTAAAAGCTTAAAATCACAAAGACTATTCAATATTAAATCACAGTTTTTATCAGGATTTGAATCATAATTAAGATGTAACAAATTACACACAGAAATAAAATCATTTGCAGTAAGAGTTTTAAGTAATATTTGTTTTGTTTCTTCAATATTAAAATCAGATGGAAAACCACAAAAGTTACGCAATCTAGCTCTATTTTTTCGATCACCCAAAGTTCCAAACACAATTTGATGTAAAAGTTTAATTGACTTAGTAGGCCCAGTCTTTAAAGAATTTGAAATTCTAGGAATAGGATTTAAGGTAGTCATCTTAATTCACAGTATCATAGAACACTATTCTTAGAAGTAACAATGTGGAAATAATCGAAACAAAACTTACTTCTCTTCTTTTGTAATATTCATCATGCTTCTTCCTAGGCTCATCGCGGCCTGAGCGCCCAAATCTGTAGAATCGGTACTTACTGTCTAGGAATATGATGTCTGTAGACTTACTTCCGATGTGGCTGTCTAGGGGCTAATAAACTAGTCCGATTTACAAATAACTTGAATATTTAATGAAACATGAATAGTTGCAACAAACTACAAAGTAATTACATACGTAGAAGGAAATTGATGAGATTATTTACAGATGAAGAGAAGGAATCGTCTTTACATTCAAACATCTTTTAATCGCGTCATCGTCTTAATGGCGGAATCGTCTGCCTTCTATAATCGGAAAAGTAAAAGATTTATTTTCACAGCTTGTCGCGTCATCTGATTATAATGAACGATGCCATCCCACATATATATATCCACTCTGTTACCCGGATAAGTGATCTCAGTTTCTTTACTCTTATATGTTTATAAATTGTGCATTTTTTGCTTTAAAAATGATTGAATTATGTGGTTCTTATCTTCCGATTAAGGTTTTATGCCTTTAGTAAATCTGCAAACTATATTTGTACAATTATCAACAATTGAAAAGCTGTTTAAGTTCAGTTAAGCCTTAAGTTTAAAATAACATGGCGAACATATTTCTTTACATTTGAAACAGCATAATAGTAGATTTGTTGCCAATCTAGAGAGACTAAGCTTCTCAACAACAAAGATAACGTCTTCATTTATTATTTGCGAATCAATTCAGGCTTAATCCATTCTGGAATTTAGTCGAGCAAATAAGATAAGATTTACTTGGTAATTTTTAATACAGATATTTTGTGTTTTTATGTATTTTTGCCTTGTCGCGAAGTGAATTAATTGAATGAGAAATACTAAATCGTTATTGAAAAACTGTTTCTTTTTTGTTTTGTTTGCTTAATTTCTTTTATACATCGTTCTAGATATATTAGAGTATTTGAATAGAACATGTGGCAACGATTAGATAATTCTTCAAATAATATAAATTTTGAGTATTCTGAGTTAAGAAAATAGTGGAAACGATTAGATAATTCTTAAGATGATATAAATTTTGTGCATTCTGAGTTAAAAAATCAGAAAAAAATGAGATTCTGAGTTATAAAGTGAAGGCTGATGATTCTGAGTTAAAAAATGAGATGTGCTCTTGCGACGACGACTACTCTTCTAGATTTTTGGTAAATATCATTTTTGCTTGTTCTCCTCGATATGGCCAGTAATAGCGAACCACCTGATAGGGGCAAAATTCCTTGGCATGCCATTTTCAGCGATTATGATAGCGATAATGATTCGACTTATTCGAATTATTCAAGAAAATCGACTACATCCAAAGAGATGCCCGTACAATGTACCAAATGCAGAGTATGCACTGTATGTAAATAATTCAATGAGAATCTCTAATGAAGTAATGTATGCTCCTAATGTAGGGTATTCGTCGAATGTATCGTATGTCTCTAATGTAACCATGAATCCTTACAGAATTGTATAACTGTAATCGCACAAGATCGAAATGCATAAATTCGTACAATGTACCAAATGTAGTGCATGCATCGTAACATATGTAAATAATGTAATGCAAGTCTCTAATGAAGTAATGTATGTTCTTAATGTATTTATCCAATGTATTGTATGTCTCTAATGTAACCATGAATCCCTCCAGAATTGTATAACTGTAATTATCCCAGATCGAAATGTAAAACATCCGTACAATGCACCAATGTAGTGTATGCAACGAAACATGTAAATCATGCAACAGACGCCTCTAATGAAAGTATGTACATTATGTACTGAGCATATTTCCGCATAGCTGTTCTGCTTTACGCACACTTTACTATGTCTCATATGTTTCTTCTGTGTGCAATATTTACATTTATGTGCTCTACGTGTTTCCGTATGTATTCTATGTGTCATGTTATGTATTCTCGTGTGTGTTTTTATATCTTTATGTTACGTAATTATGAGTGTGTTTTTATGCTTTTACGTTTAATTTTGTACATCTATGTGTTTCAGCTTATATGTGTGTTTTAGTGTTTTAATGCTATCCTTTATATTATATTTAAGTTACTTTGTTTTATAAACAACGTCCTATGTAAAATCTACTTGGCATCTAGCCCCTGTATGGCCATGTAAACTCCCGGTGCAGCCTCACGGAGCTCCAGCGAGTTGTTTCTTCGAGATAGCGGAGGACGTGGGACATATGCCTGTTTACCTATATTATACGCCAGGCGTCCCCGTCCTTCGTCACCTGTCACCTGTAATTGCTTTAGATGACACGGCGCTTCAAAGTATAATTGCTACTCTAATTTCTACTAAGAAAAGTAAATCCCAGAGAAAAGAAAAGACATCCGCAGGAAGTCCTAAGAAAATAGCCGATAATACTAAGAAATTCAAACCCTCCCCTTCAAATTTTGAAGCAGTAGTTAACAAACACAGAAACGTTTTTTCTAATTTAACAGAGGCTATCTCGCAAGAATATCTTAATACGCAGCTTCCGACTAACCCAAGAGATCTCTCACTCAAATTAGAAAACGAAATCGCCGATAAATTAAACTGTATTGAGTTTATGAAGCCATTAACCTCCCACCCCCAACGATAGAAATGCGTTCAAAGTTATAAGAAGAAATTTAACAAAATCAGTTCATTTTAGCAAGCAAGCATTCAGAACACCCCGAAACTCGCAAATTCTAAAACAGATGATAAAACAATAAATCAGAAGGATTGGCAAACTCCAAAGGAAACAGCGCAAAATTCCGAGTCTATCCCACCACCAGATATTCTGCAAAATAATAGATTTGAAACTCTTAACAAAAATAAGGAAGCTATGGAAGTTACAGATGAAACGCAGACGACTACAACCCAGAATAACGCAGAAAATAAAACGAAAATTCCCGCATTAGTCATTCCAGAAAACGATGTTGATTGGCCTGAAATAGACAAAATGCTCAGAGAAATATGTAAAAACGAATTTTTATATCTTTATGTTACGTAATTATGAGTGTGTTTTTATGCATTTACGTTTAATTTTGTACATCTATGTGTTTCAGCTTATATGTGTGTTTTAGTGTTTTAATGCTATCCTTTATATTCTTTTTAAGTTACTTTGTTTTATAAACAACGTCCTATGTAAAATCTACTTGGTATCTAGCCCCTGTATGGCCATGTAAACTCCCGGTGCAGTTAAAGTTACAATCAAATCCAGACAGATTTTCCTTTACACTACCACCGAAGCCGATTATAAATCTACAGTTGATAAATTCCAGAAAGCACAGATTACTTTTCATACGTACGAAATTTCCTCAGCCTCTTCAATTAAATTTATACTTAAGAATATCCCAAGATCCTACACAGAGCAAGCAATTCACGCAGATTTAGAACTCAGAAGCTTCCCTATAACTAAAGTAAAGCAATTCACGAAGAAAGTAGAAGACCAAATTATTCGTTTACCCTATATTTTTTCTTGAACTGAAAAGAAATTCTGCAGGAGAGAAAATTCATGAATTAAACAATATGTTCAGATCCAATATCAGAATAGAAAATATCAGCCCAGAAAACGCCCAATTCAATGTTTCAACTGCCAGGAGTTCGTGCACTTCCAAAATAACTGCTTTAAAAAGATCAGGTGCTGTAAGTGCGGACAAAATCACAGATCCAACACCTGTAAATTAAATCCAGATGAAAAACAAACTTGCATTTACTGTCACGAAAATCACGTTTCTTCTTATCGTGGTTGTAAGGTATACGGAAAAAGATTCAATTATTTAGAATAGAAAAACCACTAAAGATGACTTCCCCGAATTCATTCAAGCTTCAGGCCGAACTAATCAAGAAATGCCTAAAAACCTTTACAGTGACAAAGTTAAGCAGAAAAACCCGGAGGAAAATTTAGCAGAAATCATTAACATTTTCAAAGATCAGAAAACCCTTTATCTCATGAAGTCAATAACCACAATAGCTCAGAGAATTAAATCAAAATCAAATATGCAGAAACTTTGTCTAGCTTTTCAGGCCATTGAGATTATTTTGAACTTTGCAGATCAAGATTAATTCGCAGCTTCTCTTAAGACAAGCATAGCCGAGAGGCAGAAATCCTCAAGCTGCAGATCTTCACATCATGGGGCCACGTTAAACTCTACACTAGGTGAAAAGAGTACGTTTCATTTTACTGGATTCAACTCATCATTAAAGGCACCCTATTTATAATATATCGGTAAAGATCGCACTAGCCCGATTGTCTCTTAATTGTGTTACAACATAGACATAGACATAGTTAAAAAAAATGATTGAAATGTAGCGCTGTTAAGTGAATATACGGCCAGGTAACAGGTGTCGCTATGGTAAACAAATATAGTGAATTTTAAAGAGTGTATTTATTCTATTGTGGTTTATGTGCTATCAACGAAGTAGATTTAATTCAATCCAATAAGTTCAAATGAAATGCAAGAAAAAATGCTTATAATATAATATTCCGTACAAGGAAGTCATGTGGTGTACACATCAGATTTTTTTAAATGTAAACAAGCAATGGCTGACATGGCAAAAATTATTACGCTTAGCAGCACTTAAACAATTTTAAATTGTTAATAATTCTAAAAATATTGCTTACAGATTTACTAAAGGCATAAAATCCTTAACCGGAAGATAAGAACAGCATAAGTCAATCATTTAAAAAAAATGCACAATTTAGAAGCATATAAGAATAAAGAAACTGAGATCACTGAGCCGAGTAACAGAGTGGATATATATATACATATACTTATATACTTATGGTGCGGCCGATTGCAACCAAAATACGAGGTGCACATCTACATGTTTTAGCAGTCCTACATACAAAATGTCAAGGTTCTGAGGCTACTCGTTTTTGAGTTATGCGAGATACATACGTATGCACGTACGCACAGACGCCACGAAAAATTCACTTCAGAATTCATTTTAAATTAGTTTTACACTTTTTTTGGGGGGGAAAGAGTCCTTTATTCTGTCCTTACGAACAGCTGTCAAGCAAAAACATCATTAAATTGCGTTCGATAGCGGGGAAAATGAATATTTGCTTTGAAATATGATGCCTGAAATTTTTCGCGATTATAGTACTTCCTTTTTACTTCGTATAAGGAAGTAAAAAGATTAATTTATTAATGATATTTCTTAATTAGTGAAAAGAGACCTAAGGAAACGTCTTAGAGTTAAGTATTTAGGACAACTGCGAGACGTGCATAAGGTAAAAAAGGAAAAAGGAAGAGGTTATAATTTTGTTCGGAAGTGATCATACGAAAAGTCTGAACTGGAATTTAGGGCGCATAGTGAAACTCTATCCTGGAAAGGTCCATCGCGTTAGAGTAGCTCTTGTGAAAACAGCATATGGTTCCTTTTTGCGTCTTGTGAGGAAATTGTTCCCATTGGAAGTGCAGGAAAAAAAATCTTTTTGTCCTACTAACTTTTCTTCTTTTTCAGATTCTTATGGACTGCATTTAACAGTTAATTTAGACCCAGGCACAGTTTGACAACGAAAGGCGAGAAGTATTTCATACCAATCTTGCTCCAATAACAATGGCAGTGAAGCTGTGCTGCAGAGGACAGTTCAGACTTTCAGACTGTCACCTGATGATCCAACTCCTACTCGAACATGAAAGCCTTATCATTCACATTATGGCAGACTTATTAAACCAACAAAAGTGAATTTTTAAATGTTGTTTGAATTTTAACATTAAATTGTTTAAAACTCAAAATGGCGAGTGCCAAAAATGGCCCCCAAAGAAAAAAAAATACAAACAAGAAAAATAAACATTTCTCTTTATTATCACTGGCAACAGTAGTTCCGTTTGAAAAAAAAAAAAAAAAAAGACAATTTTGATGTTGGTTCTAATTATTTTAGTACCGTCTGCGTGTAGATATCTAGTGTTTTTGTATCTACGTTTATTTTCGTGTTCGGCATGTAAAAATTATGAGAAATAAAAGTGTTTTCTGCTATAAATTAGGCTTCAAGTATAGCTTGATATTTTTTTACCTTTTAAGCTCGTCCCAGATTTGGAACCTTTGGAAGAAAAAAGGGTAAGTGAAAACTTATTTCTAAATTTAGAATTTTGAACTGAAAATTTTTGTAATAGTTTCTCAATACCAACTGTACTTTATTTCACTAAGCTCTGCTAAGACTATATTTCGGCGTTAGCCATTTTGCTAACAGAAGTCAAATCGCGTCGCAATTAGAAATTTGGTCTAATGATTTAGTATATGTACTGCTGAAGCAAAACCAGTTATATTGTAATCACAATGGCTACGAATCCATTTAAATTTGAATTCAAGTTTCTGTTGTTTAAACCCTACTAGTGGCGGACTTTTACTTTGCAAGTGCAAATTGGGCATTTACTAAATTTGGCTTTAATAAAAGTGTTATGTAATAACCTTTTTCGGACTTTGCACTATTTTCATGGCAGGAACGATACCTAGTTTGTCAATTATGGATGTTATGTCAAGTCAGTTAAACTAAGTATGTCAGTATTCTCAAGTCATATTAAATATGTCTGTCAGTTATGTTAAGTATGATTAAGGATTTTTAAATTAGAATTACACAGTATACAGGCGTACAGTCCTTGTTAAATTTGTATCGAATTGGCGAGACCTTGTTTTGTCGACCTGAACAAAAAATAAATACTAAAGCTGAACATATAGATGATTATATAATTAATGGTTCAAATTTATATTGATTTTCCGAAAATTATTTGAAAAATAATTTAACTGTATTTTTTCTGATGGAACTAGTGTAATGTTATTGAAGAAAGTCCAGTGTTGCATGCAACTTCTAAAAAAAAATCCTAACATGAATTATTCATTGTTTTAAAATAACACTAGAAGTTTCGATCAGAAGAGACAACGTTATATAGAAAAACGTTAACATGAACAATTTGGAAATATTTCTTGATAAATTATGTATCTTTTATCACCAATCCTTTATCAACAATTTTTTCTACGTAAAAGAACTGTCCAGCGATTTACAAGCTTAGAACAATAACTGTAAGTGGTTTCTAAACCGACTATGAATTTTCAAACCGACTCAAAACTCATGAATTTGGAATTTTGAAAATTGTGATTGGTATCCTACAAGAATTATCATATCAAATATTTAATTTTTAACCAGTTTTCTTAATTTTAATCTTTGCTTTTTTGTTTATGTATAATTGTTTGTATTTTCTGTTTTTGTAAAAAGTTATACTTGGATATTAGGTTTTTATACGATGAGTCTTTCTTTTTTAATTTTCATGTAGCTCATATAATTGACTGCACCATAGATCTTACAAAACGCTACTATGGATATTAGTTAGAATTTGCGGGGAAAAGGAATGTATCTATTGATCTGTTTTGACCTAACTCCAATTACACTAACTTTGCTGTTACTAGATTATGTTATATACTGAAACCAGAAATACCATCCTTAAAATATTTTCAAATTTTCCGCATAATTTACTTCTGGAAAATAGTTATGGTGAAATAAATCATTTCTCCTTGCTCCTGGGGAATTCAGTGAAGCTGAAATGAAAAGCAAGAGGCTCAACTATCTGAATAGATAGAAGAAGAAGTTATTGAAATAAACCTATCTGAAGCTTCGTCGTAAATTTAACAATAACAGTTCAAGTAATTCTCAATTTGCTACATATATCTAAATTAACAGGTATTTACTCTAACCATTAAAAATATTATCTTATTTTAGAAAGATCACTAGGTTTGGGATAAATTTACCAATTGCTTTACACGCTCTATTTATTGCCAGACCACAAAATTACCTTTGAACTGTTAATATAAGAACTTATTGGAAATGGACTTTCCGAGTTTTATAGTTGTTTCAAAACCGTGACATTACGACCTAAATCGAACACAGTTCAACACCGCATTAGCAGGCCCAAATTCGAAATTAATACATTTTTATCAGTTGATAATTCTAATCCTTTCGTAAGACTAATTTAAAAAGAATTTCTTTCACAAAAAGATACATGTAAAATGTGATGGAATGTAATGTAGTAGTGAGTATATAACTGATACTTATCAAAAGTCGGATACATTTATATGCAACGAGATAACTGTGCCAGTAATCAGTTTGTTTAACATGGTTATTACATTAAAAAAATCGTATAAGTTTCCATGTATTTTTCTGAGGTATTCAAATCTGCTGTCCTATTTTGTTTGCTAAATTTTAATGTACTTTAGTTTCAATTCGTATTTAAAGAACTAAAGAAAAGCGTTGGCCAAAAGACAGTCTTCCAGTTTTTTAATGAAACGCCCAAAGTTAAATATATGTTTCATAACTTAAATAACTGATCTCAGTTCATTTCTGCGCAAAATCTATGAAATCTTAGATTTGGACATGACAACGGATGACCTACTTTTAATAGCTGCAAAAGGTTTTCTTCGAAAAGGTTTAATTTCATTCCCTCATACCTTAATTAACTGCATAAAATGGCAGAGTTAAAGAATTATTGTAAATTTAAAAATATCTTGTATAGATTCCAAATGAGTTTCAACATTTTGTGAAGACTGGCGCTTTTGTCGCATCTAAAAAACTAAGGAAGAAAAATTGCTAAAAGTTACTTATCTAAACCTGGATTATAAAATATTAAACTTTTTTTCTTTTCGGATGCATATTATTTTTTTCATATCATTAAAATAAAAAATCTGATGTGAACACATCATGAATTCCTTGTACGCCCTATTAAATTATACTCATTTTTCTGCACTTTCTCGTTAGAGATATATTTCTCTTTCAATCAATTCAATTCTTACTTAGCGATAAGACAAAAATACATAAAATCTCAAATCAGTTTCACTAAAAATTGTAAAATACACAAAAAACTAAAAAAAAAAAAAAAAAAAAAAAATTAAATACAGTTAAAAACTAAAAAATGTTCATAATTAATATTAGAATTTCTGTGCACGAAACTTAAAATTAATTTTGATCTCACTAGGCAGAAAGACACTGAAGTTGACGACCCAACTGATTTAATTCACTATTCTACAAAAGTAAGCAAATGCCGGTCTCGTTAGGCTTAACTCGCTACTTAAACTTTCAAATTGTTGAAAATTCTACAACTTTTGCATAAAGATTAACTAAAGGCCCCAAAACTTTAACCAGAACATAAGAACAACATAATTCAATCACTTTTTAAGAAAAAGTTTATGCAGCCTGGAACAACAATTATTGCAGATTCATATTGTGAAACTTTGCAACGATTACGGAGAGCTATTCAAAACAAACGAAGAGGCATGCTGACTTCTGGAATTGTTCTGATCCATGACAATGCCCGTCCTCACAGCGCTCGTGTAACGCAACGGTTCCTTCAGCAATTTCAATGGGACACTTTCGAACATCCACCATATAGTCCTGACCTAGCGCCGAGTGACTTTCATCTGTTCCCTGAATTAAAGCAGTAGCTTGGCGGGAAGCGCTTCCAAAATGACGTGGAGCTGAAAGAAACCGTCACAACTCACTTCCAATCATTGGCGGGGACATTTTATGAAGAGGGTATTGCAAAGCTTGTTCACAGATATGACAAATGCCTTAATCGTCAAGGTGATTACGTAGATAAATAACCTGTATTGTACATTATTTTTGGTAATAGAATCTTTTTTGTATATTCACCCGTCTTTTCTTTATAGCCCATCGGAGGTTGAAAAAAAATAGCCCTCGTAAAATCGATTGAAGAATAATCTCATAAAATTTTGAGAGGGAAATCCAAAATTAAGAATAGGTTAAGAAAATGTAAAGCAGACACTGAAGTTAACGTAATTCAAAATGCACCTTTAACTCCTTAATAAAAAATAAATTTATTGCGGCAGTTAAGTTGCCGAAATTAAATATTAAATAGTTCTCTGGTGATCCCAGCATTTATTTAGGATTTCTTAACTGTTTCAAGAATTTTGTGGATAATAATGACTCTTTGTCAAAAATAAGTAAATTTCAATACCTGAAATCCCTTTTGACAGGTACTGCATATAATGTCGTATCAGGGTTTGATCTCACTGATGGGAGTTATGACGAATGCCTAAAATTGTTAAACGAAAGATATGGTAGGCGGAACACAATCATAAATTGTCATATAAAATCAAATTTTGAACTCAGAGCCAGTAAAATCATCTAATAATATAAGGGGGCTTTGAAATCTGTATGATAAATGTGAAATACTACATATCAGAAATCTTAAGTAAATGGGTGTAACAACAGGTTCATACGGGCATCTATTTTTGCCCACACTGTTAAAATTGTTACCAGAAAATATGGTTCTAGAATTTTATAAGAATACAGAAAATGAGTAAAATGTCAACGATCTGTTGGAATTTATAAAAGAAGATTTACGTGCCTGTGAGACCACATTATTACTTCTAATAATAAAATGCATGACACTTGCACTAGTTTCAATTCCAAACAAAAATATAAGGAGAACTTTTCTTCTGAGAAAAGTTCCTTCGCCTGCTGACTTTTCTATAAAAATATTTTGTGACTCATTAGATCATACAAGCTTAAGTTGTAAAAGGTATACAGACCAAGAGAAACGTTTACAATTAAAGAAGGGAGGACGTTGTTACAAGTTTTTCCTTAAATCCCACCTGTCTTCTAACTGTAAAAGTAAATCAACCCCATTTTCGAAATGTGATAATAAATTTCACAATGAGCTATCCTGTAATAAATCAGAAAAACATGAAAGTCCTGAAAATAATTACACATATAAATCAACAGTATCTTGCGTTTCTGAACAGAAAAGGAAAAAACTATTTCTACATTACTACAAACTTGTATTGTATGTGTCTCTGGTGGTGAAAGCAGAATGCATGCAAGGGTTTTGTGTGATAGTGGTTCAGAAAAATGCTTTATAAAAGGAAATTTAGTAAGAAAATTGAATTCAAAGCCCATTAGAAAAGAAAATTTATTAGTATATTCATTTGGCGAACGAAAATCACAAGAATCATCATTTAACGCAGTTTCTCTTGAGTTACAAAATGTTTCGCAACCAAGCAATTTCATAAATATTGAAGCCTTGGTAGTTGAAAAAATACCTGGCGCTACAGTCAAAATTCCTGACAAAGATTTGATTCAAAGCTTGAAAATGAGAGGATTTAATCCTGCTGATACAGGGCATGAACGAGAAATAACTATTTCACTAGGATCAGACTTTTTATGGCAAATTCAGTTAGGTATTGTGGAAAAATTGGAAAACATTTATACATTGCAAAAGCTATTTTACGACATACTATCCAGGGGCAGATAGAATCAAAAAATAGAAAAATAAATTGCTGTACTGTATTCAGTTGAGAGTGAAAATAATGAATTGAAGAAATTTTGGGATTTGGAAGTCATGGGTATTGCTGAGAATAACGAAAAGAATTCTAGTGATTTAGAAATTATAAATGACTTTCAAAATAATTTGAAATTCAAAAATGGTCGTTATGAGGTAAAATTACTATGGAACAAGTCATGCAATTTATTAAGAAACAATCTTGAAGTGGCAAAAAGAAGATTCGCTGGTCTAGAAAATAAATTTAAGTGTAATGAAATGTTATTTGAAGAATACAACAATATTCTAAGAAAACAATCATATTTGTGGATTGTTGAGGTTTGCAGCTCTACACTTAATTCTTGTTATATGCCTCATCATCCTGTAATTAGAGAGGACAAAACAACAAAGGTACGCATGGTTTACGACGCTTCTTCAAAATCAAATAATGCTCTTTCTCTCAATGACTGTCTTCACCCAGGGCCAAATCTAAATCCAAATGTTTTGTATGTTATTTTGAAATTCCGCGAAAATAGGATTGCCTTTTCAGCAGATATCGAAAAGGCATTCCTTCAAATATCAATCGCAGAAGAAGACAGAGATGATCTGAGATTCCTTTATTTTAAAAACCTCGATAGGAAGAGAGTGTAATTTCTTAAAAAATGACAAGAGCAACCTTTGGTGTATCTTGTAATCCTTTCATCCTTGCCTGTACAATAAAACATCACATTGATAAGTACAAGAGTTCTAACTTTAAGACTTTTGAAATGCTTAACTCAAATCTTAATGTGGACGACATATTTTTTGGAGCGACAACCGCAGAAGCTCTTAATCTATCAAATGAGTCTGTTAGAATTCTTCCTGAAGAAGGTCTAAATCTACGAAAATTCAAAATCAATTCCCTAGAGTTTAAGCAAATATGGCTTGAGGAAAAGTTAATCTCTTTCAATAGTGATACTCCATCCTTAAAGGTACTAAGTTTAATATGGAACAATGAGGAAAGTGTCTTCTAATTAAATGTTTATTGCAACAGCTAGGGCTTCAAGGGATAGCTTGGGATGAGGTGTCTTCTGCAGAACTCGAAAATGATTGGAAAATATGGCTCTTTGAAATAAAAGAACTTAAAATGTTGAAAATTCCCAGATATTATTTTTATGTACTAAATTTGGACAGGGACACTGTTCAGTTACACATTTTTAGTGACTCTAATCCGAATGCATATGGCTCAGTCTCATACTTGAGATATAGAACTGATGAAGATAAATTTGAAACTTCATTTGTTTTCGCAAAATCCCGTGTTGCAACATTAAAGAAGTTAAAGCTTCCCCGCTTTGAATTGATGGGAGCACTGGTGGGTGCTAAGGTTGTCAACTACCTGAAAAATATTCCACATATTTCAAATGTCATTTTTATGGTCATATTCCGAAACATTACAGTGGAATAAAAGTACAAATAAAAGATGGAAACCTTTCATTGCTAATAAAATTTCGGAAATTCATGAAATTTCAGATCCTTGTTTATGGAGACATTGCGAAGGAAAACTAAACCCTGCAGACATAATAACCATAGGTTGTTCTGCAAAAGAACTGATAAATTCTCCGAAATGGTGGCATGGCCCTGCATTTCTTTCGTTACCTGAAAGTCAATTGCCTAAAGCTAAACTATCAACACCAAAATTATATGATGTATCAGAAGAATCCCGAAAATCGGAAGCTATCCTATAGCGTGTGTTATCAAAACGGACAAAACTGATAAAGTTCCACTCATGAATTTGACAAAATTTAGTTCCTTGAAAAAATCTTTATCGTGTGATTGCCTGGATCTTCAGATTTATATCAAACTTGAAAGTAAAAAGAGAAAATAGAAATTTTGTGGAATTTTCAGCCGGAGAAATAAGTAAATCTGAAACCTTTTGGTTAAAACAATCCCAAGAAGATAATTTCCCTGAAGCTATAGAGTCCTTAAAAGAAAACAAGCATATTCCAAAACATTCAAAATTGTTCGAATTAAATCCCATATTATCAGATGAAGGTCTACTTTTGGTACGAGGTCGGTGACAAAAGTCAAACCTACTATTTAACTACAAACATTCAATAGTAATCCCTACAAAACCTAAATTAGGTGAGTTAGTAGTATGAGACGCTCATGAAAAGGTTTATCATGCGGGAGTATCTGATAATCTAAGTGCATATACGTGAAACATTCTGGCTCCTAAGTGGAAAACAATACTTCAAATTAATCCTGAGTAAATGCATAATATGCAAAAAATATAATGTACGTCCTGGGCAACAAGTCACTGCACCTCTTTCAGCGAATAATGTTAACGAAAATCCTCCTTCCGTAATTTGTGGCCTTGATTTTGCAGGTCTCTTGTATGTAAAAGAAAATGACAACAAATACTACATTTTATTGTTTACTTGCGCCACTACAAGAGCTTGTAAAAAGCATGAGCACTCAATTTTTACTTGCGTTTTGCAGGTTCGTATCCCGAAGAGGTTTGTGTTCCACTATGTACTCGCACAATGCTAGAACGTTTAAAAGAGCCGAACTTGAATTAAAGCAAATGTAGAAAGTGATTAGCCACCCTGAAGTTAAAAAATTTTATGCTTCTCATGGAATTGCATGAAAATATATTGCGGAACGAACTGTCTGGTGGGGCGGTTTTTGTAAACGTTTAGTTCGCAGTGTAAAAACTAGTTTATGGAAGAACATTGGGAATTCATCTTTAAATCAAAGTGAATTAAAAACGTTGTTACTTGAAATAGAAGCGATGATAACTCGCGCCTATTAACATATGTAACACTTAAAGGCTGAAAATCACTTTTAATATTTCATTTCAAAGTGACTACAAAATATGCAATAAATTTCGTAAACATGAATTCTATGTTTTAAATCAATTAATGCTATCGTTCATTTACATGGCATAAGAAAATGGCCTTTGGAAAAGCAAATAATTTAAAGTGTTATTTAGCAAAAATGTTTGCTACAGTTGTTTACTAAATTTAAATTTATGAAATGAATTTTGTAAATAAAAAAAATGTAAATGAACGATAGCATTAATTGATTAAAACATAGAATTCAGGTTTACGAAATTTATTGCATATTTTGTAGTCACTTTGAAATGAAATATTAAAAGTGATTTTCAGCCTTTAAGTGTTACGTAATTTTTAATAGAATTTTTTTTTCATTAACTAGTGCATTTAAATTTTCCAGCTATATATATTCCATATTGCTGTACATACCTAAAAGGCGGATATGTAAAAATTTTATATAAAAATGACATTTTATGTTTTAATTATAATATTCAGAAAATGTTTGCATAGATTTATATAAAAAATACCAGATTAAAATACACTGGTGTGAAAAAATTAAGGACGAAGTCGAAAAATTAGCATATCAGCTGAACGAAGAGGCAGAGCGGACAGAAAGACCAATCAGGAGATTAAGTAAGGTGATGTACGGTAGCACATGCGCAGATATGCAGGTAGACGTAATGGGGGAGTGTCTGAGTAGTATAAAGCATGTTGTCGGTGTAAGATCAGTATTTCTGGCAAAGATATTGCACGCCGTATAGCAGTTAAAATCACACCGAGTTGCTGCCTCAGCGAGAAATGGCGAATAATCAATCTGTTAGACGACATCTGGATGCTTTTACCCGAGGTCGAATCATTGGGAAGTTGGAGGAAGGCCGCAGTGTGACAAGTGTGGCTGCAGAGTTCGGAATTGCTCACAGCATCGTTTCACGACTTTGGAGACAATTTCAAACTACAGGAACCAGCTATCCGGGGGTTTAGTAGTGGTCATCCACAAGGAACCACACCCGCAGATGACCGGTATATTGCCTTACAGGCCAGAAGAAACAGGCGGGAGAAATCGCTAGACACACGACACAGGCGACTGGACGACCGATATCGCGTTTTACCGTGGCCAGAAGACTGCACGGTGGTTTTCTGTTTGCACAACGCCCTGTACGGTGTGTACCTCTAACGCCTGCCCATCGGAGAAGGCGTTCTCTGTGGTGCCGGAACACCGTTATTGTAACGAGATTCTTCTTTCATGTGTGCGTCTTTTTAGAGGCGCTATGGGTCCGCAGTTCCTTTTCATGGACGACAATGCACCATGTCATCGCACAGTAGCTGTCGAACAGCTCTTAGAGAGTGAGGATATTGAACGTATGGATTGGCCGGCACAATCTCCGGATCTCAATCCCATCGAGCATGTATGGGATTTTCTAGGCAGACGCTTGGCAGCTCGTACCTTACCACCAGTAACGATTCCGGAGCTTCGATTGGCGCTGCAAGACCAATGGGCAGCGATGCCTCAACAACTCATTGACACCCTCGTTCTCAGCATGGGCAGACGCTGTGAAACCTGCCTAGCAGTCAGGGGAGATCATATGCCCTATTAAAGACCGGATGTTTCTTGCTGGACACCCATCACAAAGATGTTTCGGCCTTCAGTCGCATTGCGCTCCATGCTACTTTTTCAATAAAGCTTCTTTTTATCCCTCTGATTTCTCTTTTAGTAAGTGTTGCTTACATTACCCATGTCCTTACGTATTGGGGATCTTACGGTATTAAATGTGTTGATTTGGAAAGCTTTTGTACAAAGTTATATTGAAAAAACCGTCTCGTCCTTAATTTTTGCACACCAGTGTAAGTACATTTTAGGAAAAATGCAGTAAAAAGGTAATTGGAGATTTATGCAAATTTTTTACCAAAAATGTGCATTTATACACAGTAAAGAGGAGAAGACATCGGACTAAATTTTTACTAGTCATTCGCATATGCAAAGAAAACATAGGGAAGATTTAATTCAATTACTATCAAATATATACGTTTTTGTACCGTAAAATACGGAAAATATCTACGTTAATTTCTATCTAAAGAGCAATATTGTTAATTACCGAATTCAGTAAACGATTGTAGCGCAAAAGAAAACATAATACATTTAGATTATTTTAATGAGTATGCTAAATTTTAAAATTGTTAAATATAAACCAGGAGGGATATTGTAGAAAACTTATCTTTTTCAATAGTTACGAAGTTGATTTTTTGCTTATTTTTCTTGAAGCTGAATGTTTAATGTAATGTCACAAATATTGCATTCACATCTTCAGATAATTATACATATATATATATATATATATATATATATATATTCATTTGTTAAAATTAAGTTTATAAAAAACATGTTAAAGAAAATATTATTAATTTGCATGCAAGTTAATCGAATAACTTCTGTTTTAGTTACACACATAATTATGATATGTAAAAATTTTACATTTATCAGTGAATCTTGCAATGTATTGTAATCTATTATTGTTATCTTTCTCAGTTTAAAATCTTATAAATATAGTAAGATCAGTACTAAAAATTCACCTCTACAAAAGAAATGCTTTATCGAGGCATTTTTATAAAGTTCTCTTTTACAATGTAACTGTTAATTTCATAAATAAGTTCATAAAATTATGCAAATTCAAAAATTACCTAAATATGTTCTTTATTTCATTTTATATACCACATGAAATTTTAAAAAGTTAATTTGGTTACGAATATTCAAATTTCTAAATGTTTATGTCATGTGACTTTTTCTCTAACATCATTATAAATGTACATGTTGATGTGGACATATCAATTATTTTTTTCATCAAATAGCTTTATGGTATTAAATAATTTAAAAGGAGGCAATTGGACAAAAGAAATCAATTAGAAGTTGGCTAATTTTTTATTAAATTGTTGTCAAATGCTATGCATTTTAGATTACGCTCATATAATGACAATGAGTTATTTAAATTATAAAATTAATATGAACATATCCCACATAAATTAACAAGTATCAAATTTCAAGTAGTTTGAATTATTATGAACTGTAATATTTGCAAAAGAAATACACCGGCATGGCTAGATTTTGCACCACCACTGTATTTAGACGAATTTCTGAGGGGCTTTCTTTCCCATTAGGTGACCGTGCCCCCTTACCGATCACCGGTTTCCGTTTAATTTGGTTTCCCGCTCCCTTTTTTCGCTGATTTTTACACCCGCCACTTTTTTCGCGCTTTATTTATTCTCTCTTTTGTTATTGGACTTTTCACCTCTTCCCGTCTGCCGATACGCACTCTGCTGAACTTGCGGTTTCTTCTGACGAGTAAACCTTGAAAGTTGGCCAAACTCGTCCGCATGTACTTTCTCCGAGTTCCTTCTGCTTTGGAACTTCACCGAAAGCTGGAATAAATTTTCTAATATTTGCGGGTAACGGACTTCGAGGAAATCTTGAGCTGACGGCAGAAGATGCGGTAGAATTACCTCCGATAAGTTCACTATCGGGCCTCTTCCCATACAATAAATTGAACACTTTTTCTTAGAACGAACTCCGTCAAATCCTCGATACTGCTTTGATATCTGCTAAACAATTCTGTCTCTAGCTTCGCACGGTCGTTAACAACTGGAAATGCTTTTAATAAGGCAGACTTGACATTTTCCCAGCTGTACGATTCCGAACATAGGTCCCCCAACAAGAATTTGACAATTCCTTTACACCAGCTGAAAGCTTGACCTCTGAGGTTTGTTGTAGCGATGGTAACTTTCTGCAGCTAGTTTACTGGGTATAAAGTAAAGTGCAGGTCCAGGTTGTTCCAGGAAGGTCATAACTGAGCATTAGCCATCAAATGTTGCGGCTGGGTTCATAGAGGCACGCATCGTTTCCACGATAAATCCGAATCCTTCCATTGCATTTGCGGACGTCTGAGGGACCTGAAAGGTCGGAGGGGTCAACGTGAACTTCTCGCTGTCTAACGACATGGTCCGTTGAAAACTTTTCGGGCGCCAATTGTAGGATTCTCCACTGTGTAATTCTAAGTTACAGATGAATGTGAAGAACCCTAAGAACTAATAAGCGAATAATCGCTTCTTGAGTTCGTGATACAGTAAATAAACTTGGAAACCGTTAAAAGACGCTTTATTATTCAAATAAGACTTAACAGAACTCCGTCTTGGAGTTGTACGATAAAGCCGACACTCGGGCTTGAACTTCAGAGATTAAGAATTAAACTAAACTAATCTTAACTAAAGAGATATAGCCGAAGCTATCTAAATCCTAACAGATTTGGCCCCTTAATGCCAATTGACTGCGAAGCTATCAAGGGCCTAAATTACGGCCGAGGGTAATAATAGCTTACGAGAGAGTAGCCTAAAAAGGCGGACGTGTGTTAGCCAGAATATCTGTATCTCTCTGACTAAGGCAGTAGAACTTCGCGGTTAAATACCGCTCTTCCTCAGTAGCATTCACACGTGATTCTAAAACTACATTCTGGCCGGAAATGGTAGGTTGAATTTAAGAAGCGATAGGAAAGGAAGTTTAACTGTTGATAAAATTAACATAATTCATACAACTTAAATCAGATTCGTTGAAGAAAATAGAAGTAAAATTTAATAACTTGACGCTTCACTTTAATAAATGGCGTTGAAGAGAAAAGATAGAGGTCCCTCGCAAATTACGAATTGATGGGAAAATTCGGAGGCTTGGGTGAATTCATTCAGCTATCTTGGAGTCTTTACTGACTTCAAGCTAAAACTTTATACCACATTTCAATTACAGATGAAATTTTAATAGTTATATTTTAAAGCAAAGGAAAGATATTTGAAAATTTCTCTACAAGAAATTTTTAAACCAATAGTTATCCACGTTACCATCGCTCAGGGTGGCAGGGCAGGGGTTTGAATCAGATTAACGTTGGATACCGCAGCGGGCTGACATTTGGCGATCACTCATTGTTTTCGCATAGTTTTAAGCGAGGTGTTATATCAAAGAATCTGTAAGGCCCTTACAAATTTTTTGGCTGTATGTCATGGGGGAAGAGAGCCACCTTGTTCTCTTCTTCGCATATTTCGTTTGGATAAAGCAATACTGAGTAATCTTAACAAGGCTTATATTAATTATGACGAAATTTGAGTTTTGCAGTCATTTACAGTTTTTAATATACATTTGATTAATCCTATTAATCGTGTTTCTATTCAATATGATAGATATGTTCCTGAAAGCAGTTCTATGATGACAATATAAATGAATCCTTCTGCTGACTAAAAAGGAGTCTTCTGAGTATATTCGTGTAAAATTTAGCGTAAAATAACAAGAAATGAGAAAGGTTTGTTACACATTTGAACTAAACTGGGCATAAATGTGCATGAATTTAGTGTTTAAATATTGAACATCTGAAAATAAATATTACTTTTTAAAAATAAAAATATCTGATATGCACATCATATACATATCAGATTTGTTAATGGCATGAAACTGTTGTGCTCCTTTTTCAAAGTCAGTTCATCGACTATAAAATATTTGTTTAAGTCTGTTATCACTTTTGAGGTAAAGAATTAAGAATTTAACTTGACCGTGTTTTAAAAGCAGGATAAAAATAAGGGAAAATGTAGAAATAGGAAATATAAATCAACGTCTCTTTGGACAAATTGGCCGAAACATTTTTCCGAAAAATCCCGAATGTAAATACTATCACTATACGTGTATTGAACTTTGATTATCCTGCTTATGAAAAGGCCGAAGGCCGTGCTGTGATATACCTTATGAATATTGTAACATGTGTATTGAATCTTGCATTATGTGCTCTATCTACCTATACCTCATTGCTTTTGCTTTCTGTCTCGTATTTTGCCTTGCCTCTGTAGTTTTATGCTCATGCTCATATTATTTATACTGTATAATTATACAAATTAATTGTATGTAACGGTTTCATGCAATTATTGGCAATTATTTTAAATACGGCTTTGCACTGATTAATCGCACTGTTATGGACTTTCCATGGATAATGGATCAAAGTTTTAGTGTTCCAGCAGATTTAAATATAATTCTAAGTAAAAAAGGCGGGAAATTTTATAATAAAATAACATAATATTATGTTAGAAATTCTAAAACAAAGATTCAACGAAAGTGTCTATTAAAATCTTCGAAATTAGTGCTACAGTTCATGCGATTTGAGCTGATTCATTTTAGCTTCAGTATCTCCAAAATTTTCTTCGCTTTGTTTTTGTAACTAATATTCATTATGATTCTCTTTTTACTGTTTTTAAAATCTATAGGTTTTGATTTGTGCATTAATTGTTATAAATTTATAAATTATGCATTTCATGATTATTGCTCAATTCTGTTGTTATAAATGTAAAATAACTTTGACGAAAAAGATCAGCAAAAATTTTTGCAGAAATAAATAATAAACTTTAAAAAACCCTGCTGTTTTATGGAGAACAAGAAAATGAACACTATGGAATTTTGCTCTTTTTTTTTTTATTTTAATCTTCAGTAATTTGTACATACTTAGAAATGACGCCACATTTCCGATCTCATAAAACATCCTTTTCATGCATATGCCGATAAATCATGTAACGTATTTCCATTAATCTCTAAGTTGCAGACGTCTTAGCAATAATGGTGGCAATCCAAGTTGAATGGCATATTTTTCTAAATTTCTAGTATTTTGTCTGATAGTTATATTACAGAGGTTTTCTAAGTTAAGACACTGCTTCGATTCATTAATAGCATAACTTAATAGGTAAGTATTTTTCTCATTTAATCTTCTAAAATTTCTCCACTGTTTTACAGTACGTTCCCACTCTCGCTCGTAAATTAGCGCCAGAAATTATGAGTAAATCAAGTAGTATCTGGCTTTCCTTGAGACATGCATAATGTAATGGAGTATTACCAAACCTGTCACGTCTGTTGATGTCACTTCCAGAAATAAGAAGTTCTCGAACTACATTTTCAAGCTGTCTAAAAACAGCCAAATGCAGAGCAGTTATACCATGCATGTGAGCAGCGTTAACATCACATCCACGGTCAATCAACAACATGCACAAATCTACACGGAGAATTTTGACTTTTAATGGAATACGTAGAAGGTAGCGTTACATTACCAGCTTTTCTTATAGCAATATTCAGTGGTGGTTCCCAAAAACGAACGTTCATCTGTGAAAGAAAGAGGATATAAATATTTGCATAACAATAGTTAAAAAAACGGTGCAAAAGAATTAATAAATCAAATATTCCGCCCTTCTCCCAAAAAATTATCTTTACCTCAATAAAGGCTTAATTATGAGAAATCTCTAGAAACACATTAGAGAAGAAATGTACCATGCAATGCTATCTGTTGAATTACTGAGTAAATACTGACTCAAAATTTCTTACGCTTCCTCGTTTTAAATATATATATCATTATATCAAAAGGGATTTCTGGAGCATGTAACTCCAGAAATCCCTTTTGATATAATGATATATATATTTAAAATTTTATTACTAATTTTTATTTACGATTATTCTGAAACTATCGTAAACTGAACTTACGTAAGTTTTTTTTTAGAAAATTCGTAAGAAAATATACCAGCAGATGTTTTAAATGTAATGGGAAAAACAAGTAAAATTTATCTTTTTTACCAATATTCCCAAGTTTTTTTAAATTCACATTTTTGCTCTCTAGTTTTGAAGTCATGAATAAAACATCTCACTTGCGGTTCTGAAAAGGCATAAATTATTAATATCGTTTATATAGATCTGGCAATGAAACTAAATTTTCTCCTTTTCTTTTTGCAAAATTTTGATTGAAATATTTTCAGTTTTTTAAGCAAATAAACCTGTCGTTATTTAGTCGCATTTGGATTCATTAATTAATTATTCAGAAAATTGGAATGGCCTTTATAAATTTTTTCGTTTCAATTTTGGAATTTTTTTTAATATTAGCGTTATTTGAAAAGAGTTTAGCAGTTTTAATTGCGGCGTGGTGAACATAAGCCACTGGTGTTACCATAAACTATAAAGAAATAATATTTCTATCATGATTACTCTCAAATAAGTGAATTCAAATTATATCACTAGTTCGAACGATGAAAAAAACAAAGCTTTGTACAGTAGAAAAATCTATCTAGAAAACTACTTTTCGTTTGAGTTATAAATAATGATCATTGGATACAAGTAGTTACAATGTTACATAGAATAGATCAGCAATGTTTTTGATGTGTGCCAAAACGCTATTTATATCTTCATTTTGAAATTTACGTTAACTGTTCTACAAAAATTAAATTTATGTTGAAGTGGGATATTATTAAATATATTTCATTATCATTGAAATCATTTCTCATAATAGTTAGTTCGCATAATGCTTCAAATTTGATGAATATTTGATGTATGTCTTTGTTTGTAGCGGTTTTGACTCGGTTTCGCTATGTTGCGAAAAACAAAAATTTCATTAAACGTATAATTTCAGAGAAACTGCATTTATCTCTTTATGTGTTAATATGTACATTACAGGATTGATTGTGACCACATTTCATATATACACACATATTTAATTTATTAAAATGAATTTGAGTTTCACCACACTACTTCACACAGTAATCATTTATTTGGATTATAATTGAAAAACTGTTACTACCTTTACGTTTAGTTGATTTTCGTGGAGAAGGGATTTTCATCTGAGAACTACTGATTTTACATTATTCTCGCTAACCACTGAGTATGATCTGCAGCCCATTTTGATGCAGATGGGTCATTATGAGAAACGGGCAAGAAAAAACGGGAAAGATTCATGGAATGTAATAATAATTTAATATTTTAATAAGCTTTCCAGTTATGCCATAAATTTTACCTAACATCTTTACCAATAGTTATTAAATCGGTTTTTGATCAAAATCTTTATGACTGCAGTCTTGTGTAATGAGAATAAATAAGATTTCAGCCTGTGCTATACCTAAGCTATTACCCAAGTAGCACATGACGTAGCAAAGACGTTGCAAATTGGTGCGAGAGGTTACAAAGTGGTCGTGGTAACTTTTATTAGAATTGTTACAAATTATTTCCGGTTGCATCTTGGCAATTTATCGACGTCGATGAAACGTCGTAATCTGACCGCTTTTAGGCGTGGTCGTTGTGCTTCGATATGGGAAATTTATTCGTGATGATACTGAAAATAAAAAAGCTATTCATGCTTCTTATTTATAAACATGATAGTATATTTCTTATGTAGGTAGGTCTTGAATGTAAATCGAATTATTACAAAAATGTTTTATGTTTCTAGTGAAATCTGGAAATTAAGGCCTTAACAGCATTAAACACGTTGCTGCGATTATTCGTTTAAATGAATAAACTTCTTTGAAATTAGATTTTTCATTTTCAAATGCTTGGTTTATGTGAATGATATGAATGTTTCAGGTTTTTGCTATATTGAAGAAAATGTTTTGGAAATTAGTTAATGACATTAATGCTCTTTCAAAAGATGTTGTTACTGTTAAAATTTGGTCTATATGAGTCTACTCATAACAATTACAGTTCTGAAAATAAATTCAGAAAACTAATATTCTCTTTATTTAGGATCACGATGGTATATTTTTGGCACAGGTAATAAGAAACTGTAAAGGACATCAGAAAAGAAAATACCTACTATTTTATAATCTTTCTAACCTAGATGTATGTATGGTGTGAATGTTTGTATAGGTAATATAAAAAACTATTTAAAACCATAAAAACAATGTTGGGGTTACTGATTTAAATAAGAATACTTTAAAACTCAGAGTTTAATATTAAAAATGTTTGACTTATATGAGTTTTGTCATATAATTTAAATGTTTTATGCTGTTGGCAGCATTTAAAATAAAGTTATAGATACATATGAAAGGCTACAGAATATCTTCGGAGTGTGTCTAACATTCAGATGTTTGGCTCAAGATAGTTTATTTGAAAATGAAACTAGGAAATTGATTACTTGCTTATTTTTTATCATGAATGTAAATTACGAATGAAAGTGAAAATAGGTCGATGTGTACATGAATACCGAGTTTGTACAATTCTTTGACTTGTTATTTTGTCTTTGTGTAGCGGGGATTTTTCACGCAGAAATCGCCGCTAGACAAAGCCAAAATAACAAGTCAAAGAATTGCACAAACTTCTTACTGATCATAATATTATGCCAAAACCCACTGCAAACAATATTTAAAATGATATTAGTAGACCTGGTGTAAGTTATGTCAATACATTTAGAGGAAGAGTGGACAAATCCGTTGGTCGGGGTAATTCGTCCAAATTGGATTCAATTGTTTAAAATAACGGCATAAAAATGCTGACTTTTTTTATTAAATTTACTGATATCTATAAAGTATTTAAGGAAATATGTAACATATTTGAAAGTCTCTCTGTTAATAATGGGTTAAGAAAAATCTCTGAAGAAATGTCTGAGTTACATACCTAATAATGCGCAAAATCCTGACTATTGCAAGTTAGAATTCACAGGTTATAAAATGAACTGAGAATTAACCCAATTAGAACTTTTTGATGTCGCCTTGAGGAGAAATTCTTACGAGTACCACGGTTTTCTATCTGTATAATTTATTCTTGTATTGTTTGTATCCATCTATTTATCTTTTGTGTTCTTTACTTCATTTATCATAATTTTTGTATGCATATTCGTGTAATATTGTACACTAGGTCTCGCATTTATCTTGTACCTGTTTGACAATTACATGTTTTTGTCATAGCTGTTCGCACTGGCTCGATGGGCTTCTTCAGCTTTTTCTGGATGGCATTTTCACTTTTTAACGATTCTTGTACTCTCTAATTGTTATAAATAATTACCCTAATCTCACTTACTATTTTCATCAACTATAATTTAAAAACATTAAGTCTAGTATTTTGTACATATTTATATATATCTATTAATTATGTTTTTGTGATTCGAAGTAGCCCATCTTCAATTAGGTGTAGGGTCTATGACCCGGGCACTCTGGTGCGTACCCATCACTCGCTGCGTATCAATTTTATTGTAAAATCCATGTATCTGAAGCTACAATATAATTTTTTTTTGTTTTGGTTGTGTAATTTATTATACATTTTCCTTTATATCATTCTATTATTAGTTCTAATATTTCCTAATTTTTTAAACTCTTAGAATACTATTATGAAATTCATCTGCAAGATAATTAATTGATCTTTTGATGAAAATAAAAATTTATATTTTTGATTTTTTAATTTACGAAATTTTCTAGCTCTATGAAAGGAATATTTCTGTGCATGTTATTCAAAGCTCATTTTAGAACATCTTCTTACAAATAATGTTCTAATTAATTTTTAAATGTAGAATTCTTGGAAAATATAAATTTATAGGCGATGAAAGCATACATGAAGGAGTGCATGATATTTAATTAAATACAGTATGTAAGAGAAACATCTACGAAAGTCGATAAACATGTTTTGACACTATTTGGTCGATTATTTTTTGCGATTTAAATTATCATTTTTAAAAATTGTTCTAAATTAGGCATAAATAATATGATTACCAACATAAAATAACTGCATATTAGGTAAATATAGAATAGTTTTTTCTGAAGTTATAATGTAAAATGTTATAATAATTTTTAATATAGATTAAGAAGAATGATTACTTGTAGAATCATTAGATAAAAAGAAAATTAAGTTTAAAATGTTTCTGATCTAAGCAATGGTATTGGTAAATTATATGTATTTAAAGTTCTACAATTAATTTATCAAAATGTAAACAAAAATAAAATGCTTTTCCCATAATTATTAATTGTTGAATTTATATTAATAAGCAAGTGGAATTAAAATCTAAAAATACTAAATTTATATTGTCATGAACTCTTCAGGTGACTGAATTTAAAAGAGGAAACATTCTTATTTTAATTTTCTGAAACTTAAAACATTTCACCATGAAATACTCTATTAAACAATTTGTCGTCAAAAGTTTCATTGATACATTTTTTTAAACATTGCTCTAACTTTGAGATGCAGCTTGTGTATTTACACAACTGTTCAATCAATATAAATAAATTTTTATAATGGATAAACTTAACGTGAATAATTTAGCATTTAGTGTTATATTGTTAAGGGTTTACGGTTACATAGTTTTCGATTAATATTACCCTTTCAAATTAAATGTTTTCTGTTAGAGTTTATGCATTTAATGAATTGCTGCAATTAAACAAACACTAGCATTTTTATGGTGCATAATTAACCATTTTATGTTATATTGTTAAAGTTTTATTACTTTATGTATTTTGACTAACATCATTATTTTTGAAATTAAAAGAAAAAAGTTTACTTATGTTAATAATATGTATTAAAGGAGCTTTTACAGTAATAATTTAATATATTTGAAATGATGTGGCTATTTTGCAAAGCTGTCTCTGAGATTTAACAGAAAATGTGATAATTCTGTTATAATTAAAAACGCTCTTTTTTTTTTTTTTTTTTTTTTTTTACCCACATATATAGCTTTAATTTTATTTATGTCTGACTGAGTTTTATTTACTTAACATACTATTATTGTTATATATTTATAAACCCCTTTCATAATTACTCGCACTTACATGCTAAAAGATTAAGAAAACAAATGATGAAATCTTAAATAATCGTAACTTGGAATTTAAGTTATTTAAAAAATATAGTTTAAAGTACTGAAAATAATTAAGGCTATTATTAATTATGCATATTTATTCTAAAGAGAAAAAATTATGTTATCTTCTGGTTTTCAGGAAATGATAAAATATTTAAACTTTAGAAAAATACAGGGAATACAAAATTCTAAAAAAAGAAGAAAAATACATTAATTATTAAGCTTATTTTTCTGCATAAATCAATATATAACACAAGGACATAATAACGACGTTTTCACAAATTTTGCAAAAAGGTCGAATTCTGCGAACATTTAGGCGTTTAAGACGTCGTTATACGATGCTTTCACAACCAAAACATAACCTAAGAAAGACGCAACAACGACGTCTGTGCGACAAAAACCTCATCTGCAAAGAGGTATTGCAACGTTTTTGCAACGAAATCTGTGACGAGTTTGCAACGTCGTTACGACGTTGCCATGCTCCTTGGGTAATGTTCGAAGATGTCCTTCATTCTGACGTAATATCACTCATATAATTATATAAACTTTATATAACAGATCCATGTCAGCAATTTTTAAGGATATTTAAGATTTTCAGTGTTGGATATTTCTATTTTGCATGTTTTCTCAGTCTGAATACTTCAAACCCAAATTTTTCAATATCTAATTTATCGTTTTCTGTATGTGACAAACAGCAAAATAGCGTTTTTTATAAGCCACACTTAGTTTCTACTACAGTTTACCATCTAATAAACTTTATAGAACCTAAAACCTATTGAATCTGAATGAAATATTACTTCTGAAAGAAAATTTGAAAGGAGATTTTGATTTGACGCATTTACTGATTACAGAATCTACAGTTTGACATCTAGTAATATTTATAGAACCTAAAACCTATTGACCATAATGAAATATTTGTTCTGAAACAAAATTTGAAAGGAGATTTTGATTTGACGCATTTACTGTTTAAAGAGTCTACACGTTCCATATGAGAAAGCGAAAAATTCGAAATTCTTCCTATATCCTGAGCACATTGACCCTTGTAATATTATTACCTTAACATTATAGATAACATTCATTCAGTCAAATAAACTAAAGAGAATATCTAGTTTTAAGATTATTTTCACTTACAAGACGTTATGAAATGCAAAAATTTTAATTTCTAATTTAATTAGTTAACTGTTACCGAATGTCATGAAATATCATACAAATTTACAAATTGCCCTTAATTTCATTACACATTGTTTATTCTAAAAATGTGTGAACAATTAAATTAATTCTTTAAAATAACTGTAATTCAAGGTAAAAGCTTTTCAATTTGAGAATCATTTTTTGCATATGACTGTTTTACAATTAAATATTAACTCTTGAAATTGACTTAATAAATCTCTAGACTTCCTCCTGAAAACACTCGCAAAATGCTAAAAATTGGGGAGAGAAAAATAAGATTATGTATTTATATGATAAAATATTTTTAATCAATTACCAAAAAAAATGGGTTATAGTTGCTTTCAATGCGATTAAATTTACGTGTCACAATGCAAATTTTCTATTGGTTAGTGATATCCGGATAAAGACTTACATTTTTTAAAAATTAATACTAAACATTTATCATTCAAAAACACTGATTTGATTTCGTTACTTACTTTTGCACCAGCGTCTACAAGTAGAGTTGCAATTGACGTTGCATATTCTGCCACGGGATTGTGTACAGCACGGAATAAAGGAAATCATAAGGAATTATTTGAGTCCAAACTACTGCCTTGTGACAAGAGAAACTGAACAACATCTGGGCTATTATATTCACAAACATAGTCTAAAGGCGTGTATCCCCATGTAGTCAGCAGGTCAAGAATATGTGGCGGCGATTTCTCAACTAGTAACTTTATCATTTCTGAAAAATAATGCATACATCAGCTTTAAGATTTTACAATAAATTCGGAAACAACAAAATGATTATTAGCATTTGTTACAAATGGGAATCGGATTCATTTATGTAGAGCGAGAACATACAAGTACTCAGAAATATTTTCTCAGTTTGTGCAATCAAAATTCTCTCTTGAGGGAATTCTAGAACAGAAATTGTCCTTTGTATGTTCAAATAGGAACTATTCGCATAATGTTTTTAAGAAGAAAAACCAGATTCTCTCACATCCTAAATTATTGCATTCATACGCACAATTTTAGATTATTTAATAACGAAGATAAAGATGAAATAGTCGTAAAAAGGAAGGATTTTCAAATTATCGGCATTCAATAAAGATTCAAAAATTTCCCATAAAGTTCATTTCGCAGACATTTTTCCCGGTCTATCCGAAACCAATAAACAACTGAGATATTTAATGTTTTCGTAAAATGGAGACTTTGTGCGATTAATTGTAACGGCATTTAATGAACACGAAGTTAAATCGATTTTGGAAAAATTACTACACTCTATTGATATCCATAAAACATTCTATATACCGCACACTACACTAATTCGAGGGCAATTTTGAATGCATTAATATTCTTTTCAGATTCTTTATAGAAACCATTCATTTTCTCACCTGCCGGAATGGTTCCTCAACGACAGCTATTAAATCGTCTGTCTTAAACTTGGCAGTTACAGTCATGCTCTAAACTATAAATTAAACTAAACAACAAAAACTACTTTTACATCAAATGAGTAGAATCGCTGAATTACTTACTCCATTTGCTTTTGTCAACTTATTTGAAACCAATACACAAACTGCATTCATCGATACGTGTAACTTAATGACATAATAAGTTTTAAACTGTTTTCTTAGAGAAAGGAAGAACGAGTATTCCTCTTTTACTTCAGAGAGCATTACAAAATCACGTGAATAATATTTTTTCTTGTTGTTCTTTTTTGAAAAGAATGTAATTTGTTTGTTTTATAATCTGTGAAGATTTCAAAACTTTATTTCTAATGCCTTTTTAGATGCTGACATTTAAATATAATAAAAATAAAACATTCTAGAATAATCCTGCGATTTTTCGAAATTCGCCAAAAGACAAAAGTTACATAAAGAATTTAAAAATTTCATTTAGTATATTTTTCCACTCAATCGGATAGTGCAAACAGTAAATATGTGAGATTTGTATCTGTTTTTGAACGAAGATAAGTGGGAAAAACTATTTAAACATCAAATCTATAAAAAAATCTAAATCAAGTTTTGAAACCATCTTCACTAGATTGTGCTGCCATACACAAACACTGTGTGCGGGAAATTTGACATCAGTAGCTTATCAAGATGTAGTTTAATAATCGAGGAAGAATTGACCATTACAGGGAAAACAAAACAGAACTAGTTAAAACTAATAAGAATGTTTTAATTTTTCATGTAATAAAGAGAAAAGAATTCGAACGGGTAGCCGAATGTTGGAAAGAACACGTAAATTAAAATATATCTGGAGATGAATATAGCGCTGTAATATCCAAATAGCCTTCATAAAAAACTGAAAATTCGTAACAAATTAATTTAGCGCGAAAAGATTTGTATATTTTCCGTTAAAAATTACGAATAATTGTCGGTTGTTAGATATGCACTGCTCTTAATGGCCCTAGAAATGGGGCAGGTAAGACTACCTACGCATATTCCCCCCCCCGCAATTTGAATTATTCTGATATCACAAATAGTCTCAGAACATCTTTCACTTTGTTAAGTAAACTGTTCTATTTTATTCTTCCTTACCAGCAGATAACTTCAGAATATCTCACTTTTTCTCAAGTGCTCTAACATGTCTTTCAAAAATTTTCGGATTCTCTTATGACAGCAAGTGAAAGCATGACTTTTACAAAAATGACGCTTCGACCTTCCTGAAGGATAAAATTTTGTCAGTGTGTCAAAACTCAGGCTTAAGGCCAGAGTCAAAATCAAAGGAACTCCCTTTGCTCAAAGCAAACGGATAGTTTTCTTTCTGATAGCAGCTATTTTGGAAGGTTGGATGAACAGTAAATTAGTCATTCCTAGAAGTTTCATTTTGATATGACCAATTGTTCCTTATTGTTTACAAGGCCAAACTGCGAGGCTACGTGGTTTGACTTTCATACTCCTCCAAATTATTTATTCGCAATTAAAAAAGCAGTTAGCGAAAGACATCAGATGAGTAAAATTAAGTAGGTCTTGCAAGTTTTGGACGAAATGTGGCAAAAAAGAGAATCCTCATATCGCTTGAACTTACATGTGTATAGGATAGAATGGAATTATTTGCAGTAATTCTACTGTGCCTGTATATACAGATGTTTTATGTAAAGTTAAATTTTAGATGTTTTTGCAGACATAACGGACGACGCCTTTTCACGTGCATACATTCTCGAAAAGCGCATTTTTAAGCATCAAAATTCCACATGCGGATTCGCACTGACTGCTCTTTTTCATGACTTCCTGGCTGACCTTCGGGTTACAATTTCGACATTTATTACTTTACTTTTTTTTACATATTTTTTTTACATAAATTTTCTGACTTTACTATTTTTTGACAGACGTGTGGCCCACGGATCTTTGTGAATTTATTGATGTGGCTCTCGGGCGTGAAAGGTTAAAAACCTCCTACTCTAAAATAATGTCTCCGTTCTGCGGGGCTTATGCTTCACGCACGCGCAGTGATACGCTTCGTTAGCGTAATAGGCTGGCATCTGCTATATACTATCGGCGATGTATCATAAGATTGCCGATTAAAGACATGTTGTTCCGCTAACTTTTGTCACTCTACGAAGTTAACCCTGACTTACCAGTTTACTTGTGACTTATTTAGTGTGATTATTACGGAAGAAATTTTTTTATGTTTGGAATGTTCGAAATCCTATTCATTCCGACGAAATCTACGGGCGCATATTATTAAGTGCCATCCTTCGAAATTAGTGGAATTAGCTCCTACATTAAGAACTGCTCGCAAATTTACATGTAATGACTGTGAGGAAGTTTTTTCAAAATAAAATCTGCTTCGTGCACATGAACGCACAGAACATGGTAAAAAGGACGCACCTGAAAAACTAAGATTTTTCTTTGAAAATAATGGAACTATTAATATCAATACAACCCTACAAGAATTTACAACCTTTTTGATTGATGTCTATCTTATACTGAGATAAAGGAAAACTGTTTTGGTGAGGTGGAATCTTTTATTTGAATAGACAACAGTAAATTAAAACGGTCTAAAATTGAAAATCCAAATAAAAAAAATAATTAAATTGTTATTATACAATAAATATGGATCAAGTTTTTGATTAATTAATGATTTCAAAAGGTTTGGTCAGCTAATTATGAAATTTAGAAAAGGAAAAATTGTGAAAAAATGGATAAAAAATTTCAGTCACTTCGGAGAAAAACGCGTTTCATTGCACAGTGCCATTTAAATGACAGAATACATTTTCAAGCATGCGAGACATACTGGCAGCAATCAAAATAATATTGTCAATTATATTACCATAAAAACTGGATTGAAGAAAGACGTAAATTGGCTGAATACACAGTTAAAGCTTTACTAAGCTGAAAAACTAATAGTCAACTAAATTGCAGTGAATTTTTCATCAATGTTCAAAGAATTTTTAAACAAAGTTCACACTAGTTATAAAAACACTAGTGTGAACACTAGACGCTAATGATAAATACTAATGAATAACGTATTGCGTTACTAAAAATTTATTTTAACTCATTGTTGTTTTTTGTTAATAACTTCTTTATTTAGCATTCTCAATCCTTCTTTATTTTCCTTTTTCCTTAGTAGTTGCTTTTTCAGGTTTTATTTTCTGTGGGAGTATTTTCTCAAAGTTCTTCCGGTTTGAGCAAAAAAAAATATGGTAAGCCTAGTCATTAGAGGCTCGATTACGAATAATGCGTATGTCTTTTGGATTACTAATAGATAAGATAATGTAATCAACAAGAAAATATAGACATATAATATCGAAAGATGTACATAGTATATGTATACAAGATATGGATGTATAATATATAAGAAAATATAGCTAGATACATAAACAGATATAAAACCTGCATTAGAAAAAAATTGTAAAATGAGTTTAAATTAATTGATTATGGCAAAGCACTTAACTATTATTTGGATGAGAGATGCCTTTGTGGAAAATATGAATTCAAATAAATTTCAAAAGAAATTTTGTAACAGCAGATATAAGATGGAATATTAAACAAAACTACATTAGGAAATAGATATGAAATAAGGTTAAGTAAATTGGTTATTAAGCGTTACGGTAACCTACCGAATTAATTCATCAGTATTAACATCAACACGTCAACAAAGAACAACGTCTAATTTGGAGAAAGAACATCTGTTTTCGCATAAACTTTTAAGTCCCAAGTAAATAAATTCCGCATTTCTGGGTTTATCAGAATAACAAATCAGTAATTCTTAATGCAAACAGTACGTAATATTTATCTTTTGAGCTAAAAATACTTCTAAGCATTTATTTTTTTGTATATGAATAAAAGATCACACACAATTCGCAGCAATTCATCATGCGTGCCTGAAGTCTAGATACGTCGACAATTGGCAAAGGTTGCTGTATAGAAAAAACGTCCATTGCGCGTGCGTGAAGAGTAAAGGCTCGTTTCCACTACTGCGTACGAACGCGTTGCGTCAATTGAAGACACGCCTACGGCATCCGTACAAGCGTTTCCACTGCTGCGTATGCGTAAAATATTTTCATTTTCCGCCGCTAGATGTCACTGTAATATTTTGGCGCATGCAATTCGCAAGTTACGACGCTGAACATCTGAATTTTTCCCGCTTAAGCGAGTATTGTTTGTTTTGGATTTGATATGGAATTTTAGATAAGTAAGGTTATAATGCATATTATGAACATCACGAATTCCATAGAAGCTGAACTAAATTTAAAAAAAAAAAAAAAAAAATTGTGTTTCTAGAAGCCTTAAATATTATGAAATAATATATATATTATTAAAATTAAAATGTACTGTTAGTGAAAAAGTAAACAAATAAATAACATAAAATAAAAAAGTTAAAGGGATTAAAAAATAGTTGGTACTTTAAAAGTACAGAGCAACTGTAAGGAAAGGTTCACAATATTTAAGCAAAATTTGCAATGCTTGTATACCGCTGACTTCAGGGTCATAGCTGGATAATTTATTGGAAATCTCGTTTGTTTTAAAATGCACTATGGGCAGTTATATTTTATACATAATCCATAAAATATTATTTTTAATTTAAACATTTTTAATTCATATCTCTTTTTATACAAGAAGTTATAAAAATAAGATTTTTCTCTTTATATATACACACATTAGGTAAAGAAAATGGAAATATTTAATTAATTAATTCCTGCGCTTCTGCAGGAGAGGACTGAATTTAAAAGCAATTATTATAGTAATTTTTTGTTAAAAAAATGTTTAGGGCATTAATACTGTCTCATGTTAATTGGAATGAAAGTTTAGAGTCGTAAACATCCCAAAGTCTGAGCACATGTATATACATTCACATAAAAGTGAAACGAAAATATATATATATATATATGCAGGGTTTCAAAATAAATTAAATTTAAATAATTCTCTTGCGCCATTGCTGCAAGGAATGAAATTTGAATTTAACGAACATTTTCTATTCGTAAAAATTAAAAGTTCATTAAATTTAAATAAAATTTAATGCAAACAAATAAAGGATTAATTATTGCTGCGAACTAATATACAATATCATTTAAATTCTGAGAGCATATGTAAATCAAGTGAAAGTATCAAAATCCATGAATAAATATATAATTCCAAAAATTTATTTATCCTATTATTCAGTTATGCATTTTTATAAGTTTTTTAGGATTAAATCTATCCTATTATTCATTTATGCATTTTTATAATTTTTTTAGGATTAATAATCTATCCCATTATTCACTTATGCATTTTTATAAATTTTATAAGGATTAATAAATTTTTGGAATTATATATTTATTCGTGGATTTTGATACTTGCACAGCAATAATTAATCATTTCTTTGTTTGCATTAAATTTCATTTAAATTTAATTAACTTTAAATTTGCTTTTTACGAATAGAGAATGTTTGTTAAATTCAAATATATATGTACAGGATATGCTTTAAATTAGTATTATATAATTTTCAAACTTTTTTGCGGGAAAAATTTAAATAAATAAGAGCATAAATAAAACAATATATTTAATGCATATAATAATAGAAATAAATTATAAAACACGAATATAGATCAAATTGGAATAAAAAGGTAAGAAAGTTGCAGACATGGTGCAAAAAGCGTATGGGATTCGAACTCACGACTCCAAAAAAATGGACATCGTTACCATCAGCTTTACCACTTAGCTAAGATTACACGTAAGTTGCATGCATATTTTGGGTTATATACATCATCAAGTAAATCAATTCTTAAAACTTAAGTTTTTTGGTCCTATTTCATTCAAATTATTTCATTCATATTTGTATCAAAGTTCCGAAATTTCATTAATACTTCATTTGCTATTCAATTAATTAAATATTCCGTACATTAAATGTATTTCTAATCTACAAGTGATTTCATTATGCAAATGAAAAAAAAAAAAAAAAAAAAAAAAAAAAAAAAAAAGACGTAAACACATTTAAAATATTTTTAACATTAAAGATGCTTTGACACAAGCAATATGTAGAGCTGTTCTCCCCTGTACGTCTGTGCTTGTAACATCGGCTCCCTTTTCTAGAAGCAAACTAATTAACTCCCAATCTGAAATGTAGGCTGCATGATAAAGCAGAACATGGCCTAGGTTGTTTCCATAATTCGGACAGAAATCGCCATCATATCTGAGAATATCTATAAAAGTACAATATATAATAATTACTGAAATCTCTGAATGACAATTCTACGTACTAAATATTATATTAGAAAGGAACATTTCATGATGTTATGGTTATTTAGTGTACAAGGTGAATGTTAATAAGGAACATTTATCAGAAACACGTAATATCATATGCACAAATAAAATCTTTGGCTCGAAATTATAGCAAAAATGGGATAAAACTATGTAGAGTCATCAGGTTATTTTGAAGCAGGAGACGTGAAAAATGTGAAATGCCCTCGCTGGAACTCGAACCCTGCATCTCTCGAATACGCGTCATGTGTGCTACTGTTACTTTCCGAAGGCGTGCTGGAAGAATGGAGAATATACCTTATATACTACTCCTTTTAAAGGGCGACTGGGGATTGGGGAACTCAAACACTAAATCCTAGTGGTGACGAACTATCGTCCACCACCTTTTAGTTTGGGCACCAATGTAGAGTCATTAGTTTATTTTGAAACAAGAGTCGTGAAAGATGTGCAGTCTCCTCTGCCGGACTCGAATCCTAGACCTCTCGAATATGCGCCGGATGTGCTACCGTTACACCACAAAGACATGCAGAAAGGAGGAAAAAATCACCTTATCAGTTCTTTTTTCCCCCACAAAAGGATAATGGAACCAACTTGATAGTCACAATTCTTAATGTTAATTTATCATTTTTAACACAAAATCAACTGATGTAATATTTTTACTAAAATTCTACCCGTCATCGGTTCCTTACGCTCGGAAATAATGCTTCGTTATACCACGTATAAAGGATAATTTCCTTTATAAAGAGCATGGATAAAATTCTCTATCTTTAAAAGAAATTTATTCCATATCAGAGACATCTTTTTTAGCTCAAAAGGAAGCTCGAAATGCAATTCTGCATGTTTCAATTTTCCTTCGAGTCTGTTGCCATTGAGGAAAATGTAAGATGTTTATCTTTCAAACTTAATCTGTTTGTTATTAATGAACAAACCAAGTTATTTAAAAGTAATGCATGCAGTAAAGGGAAGAGTCTCTCTGTATATACGTGCCTTTGGTTCTTCCTGCGTGTAAGCTAACAGACCCAGAACTACGAAATTTGGAAAATAGGTGCATCTAGACAAGAGCCGGCGTACCTAGAAGCGATTTTTTCAAATTCGAAAGAGCTTTTTTTATTTTATGTTTTTTTAGGAAATCGCGTCAAATCGGTAATTTTCTCTCATTGCATCAGCAACAATGACACGCAGGCATTGTTGTTGCTATATCACGATTGCCACGATCACGATTTATTGCTGATATGAACACTGTTGCCACTTGGAAAAATGAGGGCAAAAATTAGAGTTTTCAGAGATTTTCACTAATATCTCTGATTAAGATTTTTTTTTTTTTTTTTTTTTTTTTTTTTTTGTGGGGGGGAAGTGGATTTCGACCTTGTCCTGGACCCAGAAAAGAATGGTAAAATGTTTGGTGACGACAGTTACATTTTTTTTCCATGAAGTTGTTCTGCACAGTAAAATTATGTGCAGTTTTTAAATTTAATTTTTGGTGTTCCCTTTAGGCATATTTCTGGTGCATTTAAAAGCAAGACGAAGGCAGTTCATGATATATCTAGTTAAAATGTTAAATACATTTATAGAATTACGTAATGTTTTTTCACTTTTTAAATATACCGAAGGTATATAACGCTCCATGCTGGTTTAAATGCACATTCAACGAGTACTCTATATATACCTGGGCAAAGCCTATGAGTAATCTCTACTGATAAGCAATATTAGTTGCCGAAAGTTAACAACTGAATCCTATCCGTAATAAATATTGAAATATGTTCCTTCTTAAAATTTATCATATATTATATTGCTTTTTAATAAGAATTATGAATAAAATCGTTGCAGAAAAAGATTTATCGCAAATACAATTATGTATCTCCCGTCATACAAATAATAGAAAATCTTTAAAAAGGGAAGGAGACATTTTATATTATGACATTTTAATTCAAGCAAAATTTTAACACTGGCGTAAATGAAAATAAGTTTAAGAATACTTTTTTAAAAGTAAACTTAATTTTTTTTAAAAGGAGAGAACACAAATTAAATTAATGAAGCAAAATTGTAATTCTTGAGCACATCATTTTATTTTTTATACAAAATTTGGCAAAACATACTCTAGAGGTATACCATCTTTTTATAGGATATTTTTAACTTAAAAAAAATGACTTCAATAATCAACATTGTTAAACGCTACACATAAAACATTGATTTATCTCCAAAAAGTTGAAACCGTGTCCGTAAAGGCTACCAGGAGGTGATAAGTGTAATCCAAATCAAGTGAAATTTCAAACGTCTGTACATTTTTAAAGTACGTTTCTACTACATAGATATCAAGATAAAGGTAGAAAGAAACTAATCGTAGTAAAATTTTGAAGGAATGAATAAAATTTCGATTTTAATCATTCTTTTGTAATTATAAAGCATTAAAAAATGTGTGTGATAAAAAAAGTAAAAACATTACCTTGTACGATAGCTCTGGCTCGCAGGAACAGAATCCAAGCAGAAAGTCGCGCACGACCATCCGTCACCGAAGCGAAGATGTAATCCGCAAAACAATCTTGTCTTAAAATGCCTTTAATAGCTTCAGTATTGTCATACAACAAAGCTTGCATAGCAGCGTTGACAAGATTTTGTAGATCCTGTAAAGGAATGTAGTTTTTCCATTTATAATTATAAAATATTTCTTTAAAAGAAAAGGGAAAATGAGACCCAGAAACAAGTAACATTACTAACTGTGAGGAAGGAGAAACTTTACCTTACTTTCTAATTCTTCACAACACACATTACTTTTCGTACGCTTCCAAATTAAATTAAAAATTTCCGACAAAGTTATGAATATATCACTCATAAGAATTTATTTAGTTATCTAGTATTATCTTATTTTTAATAAACTATTTTAAGTCAAGATTTAATAAAAAATTTCTGTGATATTTTATTCCAAACATGAATGAACTACCATTTCAAAGAACTTAGTTACGTACAATTATTGCGAGCAGAATGCACACTCCTTTTTCTCTATCTTAATTAGATAAAGTTTATTCACGGTATAGTCTGAAAGTGTGGGCCAATCTTACAATGAAATAAAAGGAATTATAGAAGAATAAGGCGTTTAATTTCTGGCTAATCGCTACTACTCTTTTCAAGCAATGTGCTCTTACGGGCGGACAAGATTAAAGGCAGACGTATCGCTCCTCTGGCTAAAGGAAAGCGGCAATAAAATTCTCCTCATATTCTTTCTTGTCAGTGTCTTATCAGTTGCAAAAATCGGGCACGAATATGATTTCACACCAATGTAATGAAATGAAATTCAAAGTCTGTTATGGACCTGCTGAAATCATATCATATAATAATTTTAGAATTGCATTTGGACTTAGAAAATAGCTGAAATATGTCATTACCATATCACCACTTTGCCGTTTACAGTGGAGAGCCAAAGTCCCGTTTCGAGACTAACAGCCGATTCCGGCGAACGCCATTTTGAGCTAAAAATTAATATCGCACACTGCATTGTTATTAACTGCAGTTGCAGCATTGAAGAGGTATACATAAGGAAATACATAATAATACCGAATAATAATTAAAAATGATACTCATTTAATAAATGGTTTCTGTGTCCACGTCTCAGTGTAAAACAAGTACCTGATAGAAATAGTTACCGTTCATGGCTATAAATGCCGCTTGAAATGTACAAAAATATACAGGAAATTCAGATTAATAATATCGACATACGACATCGTTATTATAAATGTTCGAAGCTGTAAATGCCTCGAAGTTCTTGAAAGCAACTTTGTTCCAACTCCTTAGCCGATTAATATTAAAGCCAAGAAATTTCGAATGGCTAAGCATGAAAGATAAGATTGAACCAGTCTGAATTTCTTGCATATAGCTAAATATTTTGAACGAACGCTTATATCTGTATGACAATGTAACACTGTAAACAATTAAAAACAGCTTTTGAGCATGTGTAAAACCTGTAAAGGGATTATCCAGGAATTGAATTTTCTTTAAGAAAATGCTTAATTATAATGTTCCCAAATAAAATTAAGGTGCAGAAAATAAAAATCCTAGCTGAATTTTTTTTAAAAATTGTCAAAATACAATCTTAAGTACGATTTAGTTAAATGTTCTTTGTTTTTTTAAAAATAAAAATTTTTAAAAATGCATTTGTTAGAGTAATAAAAAGGTTTGAAGGAACCATTCGGCATATTGCCTTTTTTCTTCTGAGTATTATATTGACAAAAGTTTTAAATAGGGTAATAAATAATTAATAGATGCTCTCAATTTGAAATTCAGTTTAAAAGATAGCAGCTCTTTGAATTTACCATTAATGTTTATAAAGGTTGCAAAAATTTTAAAATGTGAAAAAATTATCACATTAAAAACGATATGCAATTTTTTGTAGATAATCCTATTTTTGTTTCACGTATGAAGCAATTTTATTAAAAGCGGTTGTTATAGAGCTTTCAGCTTAAGAATTAGTCCTTCCAAAATTACAAATACATAGCATGAAATCTTTCATTTAAAAGGAGCTGAGAAAGAAAGATTATTTCTAGATAAATATAATTATTATATATTTCAAGGCTAAGGGAGAAAATCCTTTTTTTAGACACGTTTTTAGCAAGAAGGTACAGCCAGAAAAAAAAATTTTTTTGTGAGGGAGAATTTTTTTGAAAGCCTTGTAATCAAAGTGATCCAGTTAAATATACGAACAACTCGTTTCCTTATTGTATAATCACGTATGTTTCAACGTGGTGATACCGTGGGAATAAGATCTAAATTAACTAGGAGAAATGGACTGCCCGATGCATTTTAGAGCCCATTCTCACAAATTACGCATTTTTAAAAAATATATTTCTGTTCCTAATGTAGAATTTTAAACTTTCAAAAGCAGCAGAAAATATCAAGTGCAGTTGCGTTGCATATGAAAGTTTTCACCATTTATATGCCAACGATATTGGTCTCTAACACGTATATATTTATGAATATAAAATACATATTAGATTGCCACTAACAACAATAATTTATCCCAAACCACGTGGTCTTTATGACATACTTCAGAACAAGGATTATATATATCTTATTTTTTTTATTAGCGAACGTTTTCATTTTAAGCTAAATTAAAATATCTTTTGCTTTACCTTAAATTGGACAGATTTATTACATTTTAGTTTTTGACTGATATTTAAAAAACACAAACATTAGAACTTATACATATCTTAGTGGGGAAAGGTCTTCACAGAAACCTCATAATTTACACTGATATACTGCTCTCCATTTTTAAATTCCAACTAATAAAATTAATGGGGAGAATGAATTGTCATTTAATTAATTGACCAAATAATGACATATTTCAGAAGAAATTGTAAAAATATCATTGACTTTCTCTCATAAAGCAGCTTTGATAAGAAAATATATGAATATTTAATAATAAAAATATTAACACAAAACGTGACCAAAACTATATTTAAAAATTGCAAGCGATTCTTAATTTTTGCACATACATATATTATTTATTAACAAAATATATTGAAAACATACCATGCTGAACACGTTTCTTGAAGTCTTATTAAGCAAACTACAGCCTGCTCCGTAAAACGTCAACAACGATATGAGAGATGTTTTTTCACTTCAAATTCCCACCCCAAGCGTTCAGCAAGACACGTTTCTATGCGCTTGCGCAATACGATCAATTGCTTTTATGACCAATCAACGTCGCTTATCTGACCATGATGTCTTACTCATGGTGGTGTTATTTCAAATCTGGAAATATCCCCGGTCATCACACACACACAAATAAAACAGACCAGTATTCATTAAAATCCTGTGCATTGTAGTTATAAAATACTAAATTCTATTTATGCTAATGGAAGATATATTACTTGTGATCGTATAAGATATTTATAGAGAAAAAAATCATACAAATAATTAAAATACAGGAAGACGAAGCCTGGCTCTTTCCACAAATTAATGCGAAGGGAAATCTTGATATTATTAAAATGTAAACTGGAATATAAATTATACATTGAATTAGCTTTTCGAAGTTTATGCAAAGAGAAATCATATCAGAATAAGCAGCTGGTTCGCTTGATTAGAATTTAAAATGAAATATGGCCTTATATTGGATGGATTTAGCTTCCAGTGACGTGATGTAAATAGACAAAACAGTTGTCGTGATTAAAACTTCGTTGATTGTCTTCACAAAAATACCTGTCATAAAAATCTTCTATAATTTATATAATTTCTATTAAAACAAAGTCATACTTTCTTGCCATTAAATGGCGGGCATCCTTGATTTTTCTTCATATTTTCTCTCATTCAGATCTGGGAACGAGACTGAATGCGAACAGCTTGCTGAGCCCGGGTAGTAGGCTGATTGGTCTATACGAATCCGGACGGTTGTCAGGCTTCTGTGGCTTTAAGAGAGGCGTGATGAGTGCAGTTTTCGAGGAACTTGGGAAGTGCTGCATACGAAGAACTTCGTTGAAGAGTTTAGTCAGGACTAGGACAACCTTGGTAGGAAACTTCTTCACCATGTAGTTAATAATTCTGTCCTTGCCTGGAGATTTCTTTTTCTTGAGTTTCTTGATGTAGCTAAGAACTTCTGAAGGCATAACTGGACTAATGTTGTCCGTGTGTGGAGTTGTAAAATTGGAGTGGAAATTAGAAACTAGATTTTTCTGTTGGAATGTCAGTAATGTTGTTCATGGAAAACTGAGATTCCAGATGCTGTGCTAAAAGTTCTGCCTCCTCAGTTTCGGTGTAGTGGATCCTGTTGAGGCCTTTAAGGGGCGGAATTTTATTGTGGCATTTTTTGTACCTGGACAAGGCTCTCCACAGTGAATTATCATCTGTAGAGAGTGAGTTCAGGTAGTTCGTCCAACTGTTTTGTGCTTGGAGTTTTGTAAGAGACTTGACTGCATTATTGAGATGATTGAAATGCTGCTTATCCTCACGGCTTCTGGTACGTTGGAAATGCCTTCTGGCAGCATTTCTCCTTTTAATAAGGGCATCAAGTTCACTGGATCTGATGTACTTTTTTCATTTAATTTCTTTTTGTGCGTGATCATACGCAGTTTTAATTTTATTCGTGAGCTCTTCCACGTAACTGTCAATGTCATCCCCTGAGTGGAATGCAGGTAGTGTGTATTGAATGTTGTTGAGAGGTGAATTGAGAGAGATGGTGGCTGAAGACTTTCTGTCTTTGGTGTGTCATTCGCTGGACACCATCTAATCCATGGAGGTAGGAAGTAAGATGGAGTAGCCCTAAACAAGTTTCTCCCGTACCCTGCTCTGAAGCACCGGCGATCCCTACGTGGTGACCAAAACATTGGGTCATTTACCATTGAGTTCAATGGGATTTGACGCGTTCGGATGTAAATATTTTGTAATTACGTCGTAAATATAACCTTTTAACAGATTGCTTTCCAATACGAACAATTCTTGCTTAAATAGTTTTATAACGTATTTGTCAACAGGATTTCAATTTATGTTTACAACCTACGTACGTTAGACCAGCATAAGTTAAGAAGCCAGCATAAAACTCGAATTTCCGAGAAAAAATGACTTGCGTGGGAAACATTTAACAATCTGGAATCAATAAGAGGACCATTCATGATCGGATCTCCTTTGGCAGGTCTGATGTGGTGTGATTATGGCAAAGCCTCGAAGGCTATCTGCCTAAGGGGAGGGATGCCTTCGTGGAGGACTTTCTAAGGGAAACTGGCTCGTATACACGTTACACATGGGGAAAACCACGAAAACACCCATGCTGCCAGCCCGTTCGCAGGATTTGAACCTCGGACCGAACTACCAGTGTTCAGCGACTTTACCGCTCGGCCGCTGGTGGGCCCTCTCCTTTGGCAGGATATACAAATGTTTTCACCTCCGTCGATTACCCTATTTTCAAATTCTTAATAAGCCGTCTTGATGATGTAGCACGTTCACATGGTCACATCATCTTGACCGCACATGGTACTTCCGCCAAATTCGCAAATGTATCCCTCTTCTGTTCCACACATTTGTGTAAAACTGTACATAATTTTATACAAATGTGTGATTCCAAATCAAGGGAAAGCTAACTTGTTGGCATATCTGTGTGTATATTTATTAATTTTGACGAGGATTGCAGCATTTGATGGTAATTTTATTTTTAATTAACCCAAATAAGTAAAACGTGTAAGCCCAAAGTGATTACTTTTCAGATATATAAAATTAAAACGATGGGTTTAAAATGAGCAGCAGTAAAGCCTCTCCTCTAAAAAATTTTAAAAGGTACATGTTACAATAATATATGGATGTGAAAAAAATTTGTTTTATTTAAAACATTTTGGCGTTCGGAAAATAAAATAAAAGTAGCGAATACTCTATCAAGGGTATCGAAAGACGTTTAAATGTACCGTAAGGTATTTTTCATTCTTTAAGCATGACATTTTTCTTAAAATCTATATTTATGTAGTGCAACAGCTTAGAATTTTATAAAACAAATTCATAATCAAAATCGCTGTTGTTAGTTATCGAAAAATAACCAAGATGTGATTTTTGCGTAAATGTCACTAAACTATACAAATTGCTATTATCCATCACACTATGAATGTTTCTTTCATGCGAAAGTGTCCCTTTTTCGATTTCTATGGAACTGTCGTGTGTCGAAATATTATCAGAATCCTGTCAAGCGAGCTTCTGAATGTAAACAAAGAACACCCCATCTGGTGACCCAAGCTTCAAAGCAGTGCTTCACTTCTAGCGCCTTTGGCCCCTCCTCCCTTTCCTATCTCCATGACCTCCCTTTCCTATCTCCATGATTCAATCACTGGGGGGAAAACGATTTTTAAGCCAGTTTTCAACGATTTGATTTTGAACCTGAAAAACATCGCTGATCTGACGGCAAGACTGCGTTTAAAATTATGAAGGCAGTGTTCGGATGGAGCGGCAGAAAATAGAATTGTTTAATTGTTGATGTGATGAAAATGTTCTACAGATACTAACGATAATACAGGAAGACATGGCCCGAATGAAGTTTCTGTGATTAAGATGGGAAGTGGTGGAAATTATATGAATGAAAAGGATCACCTAGAACGGGGGAATGATGAACTGGTTGTCCGCCCCAAAGATAGTAAGGCTAATGTATATGATATTCTAGAGAATGCCCTTAAATTAAGAGAAGCTTCAATTTTGCTAAATAGAATGTATTTAAATTTAGAAATTGTTGCTAAGAAAGGATTATCTATTTTCGGAGTGTGAGAGTTGGGTGAAGGACATTTTTCGTTTCTCTATTCGTCCACACCGGTTGTTATAATTGCCAAAAAAAAAAAAAAAAAAATGCCAGTATGAGGCCTGCTACCTTTCCTATACAGAAACTGTCCCCTCTAGAGATTGTAAGCGGACTTTCCTGCGAACAAATTTACGATTGCTGGGTATAATGTCGCTCATCTTGATGATTCATGGAACTACCCAGTCTTCGAAACGGATATTGACTTTACTAAGGCGCACAAGAACTTTAATTGCTAGAGGCTTTCTCTTGCTTTTAATTTTAGTTTCTGCGTTTCAGTTTTTTTTACTTTTTTTTTTTTTTTTTTTTTATTTTAGGCTTTATTGAGTTTTATCTGTTTATGTTGTTAGATTGTACTCCATTTTATTGGTGAATTTGCATCTTCTTGAAGAAATTCTTGAATTCTTGAAGAAAATCATTTTGAAGATTGTTGTTGTATTTTAAGGGTTTGTGTATTTTACATTCTTATATAATTAGTTTGAATTTTTATCGACATTATTAAGTTTTATAGTGTCTGATTGCATTTGTCCCCCCTTCCATCTTTTTATCTGGTTTTTAATGCTTATTTTTAAAACTAAATCACGTTAGCCCTGCAACTTGTCAGGTCATCTATACAGTACGGTAGCCTTAACATTTTAATGGTGTCCCCGCTTTTCTGCCTGGATATTGGTCAGCGGTGTTGAAAAAGGGCGGGAGAGGTGCCATTTATATTCTGAAAACACAATTGTTGCTATTAAGTGCGCAGTGCATCACTCTCGAAGTTTTGTCTGTTTTTTTTTTTTTTTTTTTTTTTTTTTGCCGGCCGAGAATATGAATGCACAATTTTTCAAGTTGTAGAACGTGATTAATATACTTAATTAATTTGTTTTTCTGGATATTTTAACTCGAAGAATTTTAATGAGGCAATTTTAATGATGGTAGGAGGATTTTAACTGGAGATTTTATTTTATTTTATTTATAGGTCTTTAATGATTTATATTTCTCCTTCCTTTCGTTTCCTGGTTTTCCCCATGTGTAATGTGTATACAAGCCAGTTTCCCTTAGAAAGTCCTCCACGAAGGCATCCCTCCCCTTAGGCAGATAGCCATCGTGTGTTTTGCCATAACCTTTCGCCACCTTTTGCCTTTAACACCACACACCTTTCGTTTCCTTCGTCGGTCGGCAGCGGACAGACCTATTCCTTAGATCCTCCTCAATGAGCAAATATTATATTAATTTTACAGTTTTAAAGGAAGAATCGCATAACGATTCATATGTACTTAAAGAAATCGGGAATTTAAAGCCATGAGACTCGAACGTTGTCTTTATTTTTTGATTTTTGGCTTATTTTATTTTTGCTTTTGGAAGTTCTCAAAAAATTGCTTTAATCCCTAAGGCGGAAGGAAGATCTTTACAGAAAAATTTGTATAACAACAACGGCTAAGTTTCTTAATAAAATTATTATACAAAGACTTTTCATTTTCCATTTCATCTAAACTTAATTTCAGAAAAACAATATGGTTTTGTCCCCGGCCATAGAATGGAGGGGGCACTCGACATCGTCATTAATTTTATTAGGACCACTACGAATAACAGTCATTTCGCGGTGGTCTCCAGTATTTTTCACGCTGTTTATTGGCCACCTCTTCCGTGTTCCTTAGTTGATAGGTATTAGCAAATCATTTATGAATTAATTGAAGATGTTTTTTACCGATCGGCGATTTTTACATTCCAGATCATTTAATAACAATCTCTAATATTTGTATAAGGTTTGCCTGCGGGGCTCATGCAGCACTTTTCTGCTCTGGGACATCGTAACTGACATATTATTAAGGCTTAGTACTGAAGAGTATTGATGGGACATGTTTACGCTTGTGGATTTATTCACAAACTTTATTGGCTTAGAATCTTTACCGACGTCAAGATAAAACATTATACAACAGTTTAATTAGCGACGAAATTTTAATAATTATATTTTAAAACAAAGGAAAGATATTTGAAAATTTTACAAGAATATTTTTATACTATAGCTTGTTACACTCCTTGGTGTGACGGGGCAGTGGTTCGGCTCAGATTAACGTTAGCTACCGCACAGCGGGCCTGGCGTTTGGCTATCACTCATTGTTTTCGTACAGTTTCGAGCGAGTATTGTATGTCTTGGGGCAAGTCTTGACACCTTATTCTATTCTTTACAAATTTCGTTTGGATAAAGCAATGCTGAGAAATCTTACCAAGGATTTTATTATTAATGACTAAACTAAGTCTTGTAGCCTTTTACAGCTTTTAATTTACATTTGATAAAACCTACTCATTGTGTTTCTATTCAATATGATAGTTATCTTCCTGAATGCAGTTGTATGTTGATAGTACAAATGAATTCTTCAGCTGAATAAAAAGGAGTGTTCTGTGTATATCTGTGTAAAATGTAGCGTAAAATGATATGAAATGAAATAATTTTGATCCTGTTTGAACTAAACTGGGCATAAATATTCCCGAATTTATTTGTTTAAAAATTAAACATCTAAAAATAAATATTAGTTTTGTAAAATAAAAATATCTGATAAGCAAACCACGACTTACTTAAATTTATTATTCCTATGAGATTTGTTCAAAGTTAGTAGATCTACTATATATATATATATATATATATATATATATATGTTTTTAAGTCTGTGGTCACTTTTGGAGAAAAGGAATTAAAAATGTAACTTGAGTATGTTTTAAAACAGTATAAAAGTAAGGGAAAATGTATGAATAAAAAATAGAAGGTATAAAATTTATATTTGTTGGATTGGTGATTCCTTTAAATTAAATAAGGATGTGTAAAAGAGTGGCGTTTTGGATAGACATGGTTTGGTGAACATTTTGAATAAAAGTAAGATGATCGGAAGAGAATGTGTGTTGTTTTGCATATTGCATCAAAATATCAACAAATAGTAGTTAGTAGAATATTATTGAATTGTGCAAAACGAAAGACGATTTGTTTGTCTAAAAGAGGATAGTCCCTGTTGAGGAAATCGGGTCACAGTTTTGCTGTAGCAGTAGATTTAAATATAAGTAAGAAGCAGGGAAAGTTTATTTCTTGCTGGAATTATTTTATAATTAAAGAACCTGATGTTATGTTAGAGATTTTAAAGCAAAGAAGATTCAACGTAAGTGACTATTAAAACCTTTGAAACAAGTCCTGCAATTGCGCTGATTCTTGTCAACTTCAGTATCTCAAATATTTTTCTTCGCCGTGTTATTGTAACTAATATTGAGTATGATATTCTTTTTACCGTTTTCAGAATCTATAGATTTTCATTTGTGTATTGTTTCTTATAAATATATAATATATGCATTTCGTGATTATTGCTCAATTCTGTTGCTATTGTTGAAATTATTTCTTTCCCCCTCCGATGGAGTCAATTTTTTTAAAATTTTTTATCGTCTGTCCCCGACTAGGTCATGTGACCGGCGGCAGAAAAAGAATGTAATAACTCTTTTAGTTTAGCTTGAGAGTGACGCTTGAAAAAAGCTTTATTTATTGGCCGCATGGCGGTAATCAGCAATTACAATATTGTTCTTGAAGTATTCAATCTTGGCCCTATGATGAGTAATTTTATACTACATGTAAATTTCGTGTTGGAATAATGTACATATTGTAAATAGTTTCTTCATTAGATCTTACTGTATTTCAATTGAAACTTGTCATTCTTGAGTTCTTTACGTGAAAATGGATATATTGACTCTTGATTAAAGTAACCACACGTTCCGATTTTGGCGGGACATTCCCGCTTTTTGGAGGACTACCGCGTCACGCCGATTTTTAAAAATGTCCCGCTTTTTAGAAAACATCTGCATTTCTTATTTTAAATGTACTGTAAAAATATATTACCTATTATTTATTATTTATTATAGCAAATATAAAGAAATAAAAAATACATAAACAAGAAAACACATAAAATCCATGCAGAGTAAACTAAATTAAGCGATGTAACGAGTTAGATTTACTCGGTGCTGTTCGATCATTCTCGTTACGTCTCGTCAAGGAATATGTATTGTTAACGGAGGAACAGCTAGCATTAGCTGAAGGGCTGTTTGCGTTCCACACCATAAACCACAATCAAAGTTTCAGATCAATAGATTGTACCTCGCAAATGATCAAAACATTGTACGACAAAAAATTTGCATGTGCAATTATACCGAAATTAACTAGCTAGCATTAGCAATTATACCATTTTGCATATGCAAAAACCGAAGCAATTATTTGTAATGTTTTTTCACTATATTCGTTTTCAAAATTGCAGAAAGAATTAGATAAGTGCACATATATATCCATATTATACGATGCTTCCAACCACAAATATTTAAAATTATTTCCCACAATTGTTAGACTTTTTGATCCAGAAACAGGAATTAAAACCAAAAAATTATTGGAGTAGGTTGTGCAGCGCACATTCTACACAATACTATTCAAACAGCCTCTGACTTACTTCCAGTGGATCTTGAAAATATTATTGTAAAAATTTTTTCCTTATTTTTATATATATACTGTGCGTGTTGAAAGTTTGAAGGATTTATGTGAAAGCGCAGAAATCAAATATCAAAGAATTGGGTGACATTAAAAAAGGAGATTTTATGGGAATATGTGGAAAAATCTTTTTAATATATATTTCAAAGTCTTTAATCTGGACTCGTCGGGACTTCGGCGATTCCGGATTAGGGTTTTTTTCCGGATTATAGATCATCAATTTAAATCTGGTAAGACAGTATGCAGAAATTATAAAATTAAAAATATGAATGCATAATTTATGAAATAAAGAGCAATTATGATCTAAAAGGTATCAAAATTTACAAAAAAAAAAAAAGCTTGATATTTATTTGTTTACTTTATTAAATATTTCTTTTAACGCGCATCATACATTACGCATAGTCGAAATTAGAAAATTGCAGCCAGAAAACTATTTGATGTGTATTCGTGATATTTATAATGACGAGGAATTTGATTTAAATCAGATCAAAGAGGGAGTACATCGAGATGAAATACTACATTTAGTAAGGAATTATAAGCCGAATAAAATAAAAACATCTGCCCTGAAGATGAGGATAGTGCTGACAGATCAACTTCCAGGTCATTGCGCACCTCGACGTTCCCCCCCCCAGCAGAGCAGCGTGAAATTGATAAACAGATTTCGGAATGATTAGAGAAACAAAGGATATGCCTTTATCCATTTTTTGCAGCAATTCCACTTTTTGTTTGATGGACATCGAAACATGCTTTGGCTTTGTAGATCCTTTGGCAGCTCCAGAATTGGAAACTCTTTTTGACTTAATCGAAAGTTTAAGCTTTTTATAAAATTGCTCTAACAGTTTGCAAAAAATAATAAGCTGGATCCAATTAGAAGATTAAGGAACAACGCAATCTGCAACATTAACTGAAGTAGATAATTAGATAATTTTAGCCTAGCTTATACCGTCCGTTATACATTAAACGCGCATGCGTATGCGTTTACGCATGCGCAGAAAATTTGTAGCTCTGAAATCCGGATTATAGATCGTTCTGGATTATGGACGTCCGGATTAAAGACTTTGTACTGCATTAGTAACCACTTTCTAAAAAAGAATATTTGTCAAAATGATCTATTTGATAAGGTGGCATTGGTAAAAAGATACGTTACTGAAGAAAAAATTAAATACTGGTTGTCTGCAAATGTGGAAACAGAAAAAAATGGACGGAGTTATTCCTCCATTTTAAACAGAATAATATTTCTTATGAAAATATTTTGAAAATTGTGGAACACGCGCTCTCCCTTCCAGGAACAAATGCAGCAGCAGGACGTGTTTTTTCTTGTATCAATAAAATATGGACAATTAAAAAAACGCAGTTGAACGTTAAAACTTTAAAATCTGTATTAAGGGTAAAATATAATTTGATCATTTCATGTGAGAAATTTCACGACATTTTAATAAATGATCCGAATCTACTGCAGAGTATTCATTCGGATAAAAAATATGACCGTGAAAGAAAATAATAATTTTTTAATTAATTAAAAAGCATATCATTCAAATTTACCAATAGTTAATAATATATATATTTTTGTATATTTATAGACAAGTATATGAATGTATACAATAAAATATATTATTTTTAGAATTATTGGTCTGCTTTCATAACTAAATTAGAATTTTCATTTCATTCCATTTGTCCCTCTTCGCCTCAATGAAAATGCACTCAATTTACTCTTGATATACTCGTATATTCTCGATTAAATTGATGCTCTCCCAACTCGTGAATAAAAGAGAATCGTGAATCGTGATCATAACGTTCAAGTTTTTACATTTTAGAGCCGAAATCCCGGGACCTTTAGAATCGAAAATGAATATAGTTCTTGATTATTCCTAGACTGGAGTAATGGAAGGATACCTGAAAATATCAGGTAAGCCATTTTCTTTTTATTCTTAAAGTATTCAACCTTGGAAGAAAAATGATTGATTAAATATTTTTACATACGTATATATTTGCATTTTCTTCGCATTGTGGTTAAATAGCGGCACCTAGCTGTGTGTTGCTACTCTGCAAGGCGCAAGATATTAACTATAACATATTTTCAAATTCTACTCGCTCCTTTGCAGGTAGAAAGAGTCAGGTGTTAGCAGTGGGATATTCAACAAAAATATTTAAATTTTTCTTTGTGTAAAAGGCGGCAAAATATCGCCTTAAAATTATGCTAACTGTTACAAACGAAGAGTATTAGCTGGGTACCCCTGCTTTTCTTGGGATCGTGGTTCGTGATTTTGAACTGAAATTAGAGCCATATCATTAAGAAAATAACAGAAAGTAGTAAAAAGAGTAGTAAAAATTATTAGTAGTTTCCGAAACGTATTTTTTGAGGATATTGATTTTAAATTGTCATGTAATGTGCTATTACTTATAAATTCAGCGATTTATTAAAAAAGAATATTGTCACTCGGAAAAATACAATATTCTTGATTTTAGGCTTTAATCCCGTTGTGGAGAAACTGAGGTACCTGCCTCTTAGTTTACATAGTTAGCCTGTTAGTTACCATAGTTACCAGCCTGTTAGTTACCAGCATCTGAAATCCTCCATTAGGATAAGTGCACCTAGAAGCCCAAATATTGGATTTCAATTTTTTTAAATTTATTTCAGATTTGGAGCAAATTTTGATTAGGAACTCAGAAATATAAAAGTTTTGTGTATTGTTTGTGTGTAAGTGTGCACAAGTCATTAAAATGTTAAAATATTCACTAAATATAAATATCGCGAATTTTTAAGAGCATTGTTAAATTTCTTCATTTTTCAGCAAAAATCTGCATCTGTTGAACGAAATGAACGAAGTTTTGATTTACATATCTCTATTCTTTTACAGTTTTTAAAACTGTCTTACTCGCAAATAAATAAAGGAATTATCAGTATTCAAACAACGTCCATATAAAAGCTCAATCATTTGCATATTTATTGTTATACGTTTTTGATATCAGGTAAAATGTAGATTTTTTCGGTTCCCTTGTAAATTTTTTTTTTCATTGAAAATGTACATTCATATTGATTTTAAAACAAGAATGTAAGAAAAAGTTGTGCAAAAAAATAAAAAATCTGAAAATTTCAATTCACCGTCTAGTACCTAGAATAATTTGCACTTAAATTTTCAGAAAAATTTAAAAATAATTTTAATTTTCAAAATATAAAAATCATAAGATTGAAACGAAGTTGCAGTGTCTAATCTATTGGCAGGATTCAGTTTAGCACCTGAAATAACTGTAAGTTAAGCAGTTATGATAGACCTGTTGTTTTAAGAATCGGCGCCCCAAACGTTAAACAAATAGAACATGACAAAATCTTATGCTTGGAAAAAGCTGTTCAAAATGAAAAAGTCAAATAATGACACTCAAATTTTGGTATGATATTGTTTTATCGTAAATTAATTCCATTTAGAGACAAGTGCATTTATTTAGTAAAGAAAAGACTTAATTATTCACGATGTAGCTGTATCATCGATGTAGCTATTCACGATGTAGCTGTATGTGTATCACTTGCGCATCCGCGGTGTCCGCCCAAAACATCGCTGCAAAAAGATCGCGGACGAAAACGTCTCGGAGAAACCAACGCAAGGAGCAAACGTCGTGGCACAAAATTTGTTGGAGAAAATAAAGCAAAGAGAAAACATCGCAGTTCTAAAACATTGTGGTACAAAATATTGTCGTAGAAAATAAAGCGGTTCAAAAACTTTACAGTTTAAAAACATCGTCGCCGAAAATATCGTGGTAAAAATTAAAGTACCTACAAATCATCGCTTGACGATAACATTGCACACATGCGTTTTTCATCCTTTAATAACTGCGAAAGGACACTGCGAAAGGATGTCTGCGATGTTATCGTCATGCGATGATTTGTAGGTACTTTATTGTTTACCTCGATATTTCTGACGACGATGTTTTTAAGCTGCGAAGTTTTTGAGCCGCTTTATTTTCGACGACGATATTTTGTATAACGATGTTTTAGAACTGCGATTTTTCTCTTTGCTTTATTTTCTCCCACGATGCTTTGTGCCACGACGTTTTCTCCTTGCGTTGTTTTCTCCGCGACGTTTTCGTCCGTTATTTTTTCGGCTGTGACCACATCAACAAATATTCTCTATGTTGCGATACTTTCCGTTTTTGCCTAGGCTCGAAATCTGTAAACTGAAAACTTCAGAAAGGTTTCTTTCGATGTGTTTAGAAATGTTAAAACAATGTTTTTGGTATGGTAAAAACGAATATCGATATTTGATTACATTCGGGAAAATTAATCTTACTATTATGAAAAACACGGATATTTCCTTAAAGTTACATATAAATGAGTCCCGACTTTCCGAGGTCTGAAAAGTGGCCTGATTACTGGAAATGTTGGATAGGAAAGAACTACCAAATATGGTATATTAAAGTAAATCCTCTAATATTTTAGAAATTGGACACAGTACGAAATACTCGCAGTTATAATTACTGCCTCCTGAAGATAACACTTTTTTTATTTTTAAATACTCTTATGCCTTTAACACTAAAATTATTTTATTAGAAAATAAGGAGACATGCATATCAGAATGTTAATATCAGGATCTGTATAAGAATATTTTCTAATATTCTATAAACAGGTCTATAATTATTTCACACACACACACACACACCATACAAAAAAAAAAAATAAAAATAAAAATAAATAAAATAAAAATAAAAATAATAATAAAACGAAATACAGTGATCCGTTCAGGATCCTTGTAAAAAGGACATATCTAACAAACGAACTTTTCTAATGAGAAACAAGGAAAGAATAATTAATTCGTCCTTATAAAAAGTCCTACTGTCATAATTATAATACCGTTTAGTAGTAATATACAAATTCAGTGCATTAAAAATATACTGTATGAAATTCTATGTATTGCACTGTACATAAATGTTTTTTGCTATCCATATCAAACGCAATTTTTCAACATGCTGTAACGCCTCTGTACTTTGTTTGGTAATCGATTTCACAGCCATCGCACCGTTAACCGATTTAATAACCATTGGTTCTCCCGCTCGTAGACACCATTACTCTTGGTATACGCTGTGCAATAAGCGTACCAACTCAGTACTTTTCAATAATCTTGTTTTCCCCTTTATGGTGATCCTAACAATTTTCTTCGTTGCTTGACTTTTCTCATTAACTTTTCTAAATCGTTGTTAATGAATTTGTACTAAATTTAAGGGGGAAAAACATGAAATCATTTTAAAATTCAGAAGCATGGATTATTTATTGAATACTAGCAACAGGCGTATTGACGCTTAAGGGTAGTCGTAGCATTGTTTCGAAACAGGTGAATAAGTGTAGTACGCATGTCGTGACTCATCGAACTCGCGTCATATTCTAAATAAATATCGTTTACCAAACAAAAGTTTTCGTTTCCATATTTCAGAGCGGTCGTATACCGAGGTATATTTTAGAGTGAGGCGATTATTAAAGGAAGTGATGTTATTTGTTTTTCCAGTTTCTTCAAACTGCTTTGCCAAAAAGTAAAGAAGTCAATAATAGTAATATTAGCATTTAGAATAATAATAATTTCTATCATGAACTCTTTTTTTTTTTCCTTTCTTTTTTCTTTCTTTCTTCTTTTCTTTCTTTCTTTCCCCCCTCCCCCAATGGCGAATAAATCGGAATTTCAGGTAATTGGAACTTGTTATTAATGTTTGTTTAAGTTGTATTTTCAAAATGCTGATGAATTAACAGATGATAAACTTGTTCTTTCAATTGAAAAGAAAGAAAGAATTTAAAAAAAAAGAGAGAGAGAAGAGAAAAGGTCATTAAGTTTTTGAACGAAAAACTAAAAGATTCTTAAAACTGATGTCAGTTTTAAGTGCACTTTTATTCGCCAATACAGTCTGTAAGACAGAAATATGGGTAAACGATGTAAACAAGAAAATTATCTAGAACCAGACTTTGAAAATAAGAAAGCATGTCTTTATTTTGAGTGAATAACAACATAGTCGCATTAGTAATCCTTACCCTTAGGCTTCAGGTATGAGCAAAAATCGAATGTAAAGCCTTTCTTTTTTTATTGTAAACGTAACACCCATTAGATAACACGAAATTCTCAATGGAAGGAAGAAATGTGAGAAATGTATTTCTTCAAAGAATAAGTTAGAAAATTGTTGATGCCCGTATTTTTTTAACGTAGCTTGTATGATTTATTGAGTAAAATCCCAAAATTCTACAATGCTTTTGTGCACTACATCTTAATCGCGCAAGGAATTTAAAACAGTTTTATCGAAATATTACTAATTGACATATAAATATTTACTAAATTAAATGTTTATCTTACACTGCAACTGAAAAATGCTGTGCATGTCTAAAATGAAATAAATGATTTTGCTCGGTAATATTTAAAAGTGATGCATATAATAAAAAATAATGCATGCATAAGGTAGCTTCGGAAATATTTTTCCTACCACATTGTTAAAAGCGTTCATTTAGGCAACTACGCAAATTGTTAATAAATATTGGAAACTAGTAATTTTTATAATTAAATTTCCTAATGAAGTGAGATTTTAAAGAGAAATGGAATAGTATTGCAATATTGCATTGAAAGAATTTACAATAAATCTGTCATTAGGCAAATTTTACTTAAATTTTAAAAAAACGCAAAAATGTCGAACTGATTTTGCATTTATTATCTGTTATTTATTATCCTTAATTTTGCATGTTAAAACAAATTTAATTAGAGTAAACATTGAATGATTATTAATAATGCTAATGATATCTACTTGTCCAAGTATTAATTGTTTTCAAAATATTTTGCAAAATATAAAATGCAGTATTTATTCTCTGTCAACACAACCTCTTTGGTCTTTGTGAGACTTAAAATAGGCTTTCTGAAACCTTTTTTTACCTTTTGCAGTCTTTGTCTTCCACTATCTCATTCACGAAGCTCACATTAGCTGGATTTTAACAGAGTGCTGGTAATTGAAAGAATTTCGCAACCCAGATCATTATTTTTATAAAACAAGGAGAAAATTCATTTTAGTGAGAGAGAGAAAAGGTCTGGTTATTTGGAACAAAACATAGTTACTTTATAACTTCATGCCAGGTCTTTCAGCGGTTGCACAATTTTTCCTCAAGCAAATTCCTTCCACAGATTAATAACTACTTAGCGGGTTAATCTGCTCCCGCTTCGCTGCAGATGTTTGGTTTTCCAATGCCTCTCCAACAAGATGGTCGACTTTCCATAAAAAGACTTCTGCAAACGAAGAGTATGGAAAAGACCTAGATAAGAAATATACTTTAATTACATAAACTAATATATTGCCTACGTTATTCAATTAACAAAAGCAGTAGTAATAAGTAGTTTTAGGTCAAATAGAAGATAATCTTTAAATGCAAGTGTTTAAAATATTTAAAATACAACCTTTTCAAATTAGCATGCATTTTATAAGGTATTTTAGGTATTTCTGCTATACATGATTCTACTATTTTTCTATTACATTTAAGCTACTTAGTATCCGTTGTACCTAATCTCATTTCGATCATATCATTTTACCACTTTAAGCCATTCTGATAATGACGTAGCTAGAAACTTCGGTCGCTCGATGCGGTTTTTTTACCGCACCTCTCAATTTACACTAAAAATCAAATCTATAAAATGTCAGAACGGCGTATAGAAAAATAAATAAAAGATATTAGCTAAGTTTTAAATAAAACTTTAATTACTACTTTTTAACTTCTATTTTGTGTCTTTTTCTGTCAGCAAAATCGTCAAAGGCATTCTAGAAGTTTTTTCATCATTCCAGTTTCTTTTCATTACTACAAACCAGTATTTATTTAATACAAAATTCTCATTTTTAGGTCTTAGGTGCTTCTTAACCGATTTGTATTTAGAAAAACTGCTCTCACAAAAAGTAATAATTACAGTAATTGTGAAAAAAAATTCAAAGATGAATTACAATATTTGGACTTTCGTTTTAGAATAAACTGTAAAAGTTCAAAGTAACTTAACTTTTACTTCTAGGTTTCATCTTCCCAAGTAGTAACAGAAATAAAACTGGAATTTTTGTTTCTTAGTGAGGAAGTCTTTCCTATTTAGGTCATTAAAATCACAATTCAATTGCCTTCGTATTTTCTATCAAAAGTTTTGATGGAGTAAAGAACGCATAGAAAGAAAGAAGCTATTTCTAATTTCTTTGAATACTATATATAGTCTAAAAACAATTATCCCCCACTTTTGTTTTGTATCCGATTCGACATCCTGTGATTCTTGACACCACCAATGACCGAGTGGTTAAGATGCTTAGCTGGTTCAAACCCCAAACAACGAGCTGACTGTCGTATGTTGTTTATTTTATGTATAACGTAGGGTTTGTAACATTGTATTCACTCATGCATGAAATGAACATTAGAAGTGAAAAAGGGCCAAAAAATGTTTGTTTTTTTTCAAATTTTATTATTTCCTGACACAAAAAACAGGGTTCCATTCGACGAAAAAAAAAAAACGCAGTAGAAAATTGCACCTCAATCGCGCGTCATCTTCAGGTTCTACATGAGGTAAATAAGAAGTTAGTATTAATGAAACCATCAAACTATTTTTAACAATATTTTTAATGATTTTTTACAACAATTTTGTTTCCTGACCCAACGTATGGTTGTAATTGGTAAATAAATGCCATTAAAAAGTTTCAGCTTCATCACTTGTCATCTTCAGGTTCCACAAGAGAACGAAGAAATTCATCTTGGTGTTGAACTTCGTAAGTTCGTTCCGGAACTTGATTCGACAGCGTATGAACCCATCCCTGGCTTCTGCAACATATGTTGCCAATAGTGCTTCTGTCACTGGTCTCACATGCCTCTCTACTACTTGAGAATGGTAAGGGAGCTTTCCTATTTCAAACTGAGAACCGCCTCTAACCAATCTTATTTCTTCGTCACTGAGGTTCAAGGTAGTCGGTGATTCCAAGGGACTGTCACAGCGAATCATCTGAAAATACTCTTCTGCTTTTGAAATTCAGTTTGGGCAGCATAAATTGTTGTATTTTGCCCTTCCAGTCAGTTTTCCTTTTCCTTTCAGTATTCTTCTCAGGCCAAGTTCACTCATATGTGCCCGTTCATTTCCCAGCATCGCCAACAGGATATTTTCAGAGCAAAATAACAGTTCTTCTGAATAATTTCGTGATCAATTTCCTTAACATTTTCTGGCAGGAATAAACTTCTCTCGATCATTCCGTGAAAATGACGTGCTCTATGTGTTACTTTCGGGATTTTCTTTATTTCAAACCAGGATGGCTCATAAATTTTTGCAATATATCCGGCTAGTAGCTTCAAGTCGACTGTTGGTTTGGCGGTTGACACATAAAGGTGAAGAATTCTGTTGGCTGTAGTGGGCCAGCTTCTCGGGACTCTTGTTTGCTAGATCTGAAGGGCACTCCTCCGAGGATACTGCGTTAGAAACATCAGGGAGGTATTTTTGGTCAGTACTCATATTTTTTTTGTCAATTTCGGATAGATCAACTGTAGTAGGAGCATAACCTGTTACGGGGAGGGGTTTTCCTTGTTTTCAGGGAATTTCTTATTGCTCCAGAAAACGGTTATGTTCCAGATGTATTTCAGTCAATCTTCTGGGAAAGATGACCTATGGAAAGTTCATTGTTTGAAACAAGCATAAAACCAATGCACCTTATGATCACCAGAGATCTCAAGACAACTGATTACGCAGTTTTTTTTCCAGTGTTGACAGTCGTTCCATCACATCCAACAGCAATCATTTTGAAAAGTTCAATCTTTTTCTGTGTAACAATGTTGGTGATGCTTTGTGTAATATGTGCACTGGACCCAGCAGCTGGAGTTACATGTCCTGTATAAACAAAACCAGCATCTGACAAGAGAACAATATGCAGTTTCTCAGCTGCAGTCCTGTAAAAAGAATTTCCCTTCTTCTTATATAATATAGTTTTGTCCTTCCTTCCTTCAACGTAGATGCCAAATACAAAGACTATACTATTGATGTAGCGGTTGATTGAAGCTGAGACCGTACCTTATTACGACGTTCGTTTCGCATCTTACTCCTCTCAATAACTTTCGTGAGGAATTTACTTGAGGTAATTTAACTAAAGTATGGTGCTTTTCTTTAAAATTCTTGAAATGTCACAGGAAACAATTTCGGCAATGTCTTTGATTGACGAGTCTTTCTCGTTCCCTTTCCAAAATAACTTATTTCTGACCCAAAGGAAATGCGTGTGGTAAATGTGGGTGAAACTGTCCCTTTAAGTTGTACTGGATTTCCAAAAATATTTCAAAAAGATGCACTTCTAGTTGATGTCATTTCAGTCAAATATAAACAATGACTATATAAAGCAGAATTGACAAAACACATCCGAACAACCAACTAATTAACAATAATAAGTTGTTGAAAGATCAGGGAAGCTACGTGATTGCTTACCCCGAGCTAGAACCAATAGTCAGATTAGAACCCGTTCTGCGCTCTAGTAGTATACTTTGAGTTAAATTTAATATTTTGGTGTTAGAAGCAATTTTCCGCGCTATTATGGCGTTTTTTTACAAAGCAGTTCATGAAAAAGCATAAAACCGTTCAAAACGTCAATACAAAGAACTTCAAGATGTCAGTATTTTGGGCTGAAATATGAACAGAACTTGTTCTTGCTCATTTGGAACCAAATAATGACACAGGCAATATGAATTTCAAAAAAAAGTATTTTCCCTCCACCCTAACGATCACGTGCCCCTTTCGTAACTAGGAGCAAATTCCCATGTTTACGCCTTTTGCGGAGAGTTTCAGTCTTCCAAGAAGGTATCCCGTCTTTTAGACAGATATCAGTAGTGAAATTTTCCATGATCTTGCAGGGATTTATATTTATTTTAACTAATAATTTAAATTTTAGTTCATACTTTCCTATAAGCCTTCATTCCCCTAATTGTCAGTGCCAGAATAGTTAAATTTGGTAGCGCGCGTAACGAGAATGCAAATTCTACTTTGAGGAGGAAAGTTTAAATACCGAGGTTTTAGAAGGGAAGTGAATGAGTTGGGCTCGAGCAGTAGTCTCTGCCGGAAAAAAAAAAAAAAGGGGGGGGGGACAGTTCTATATCTCCCGTTCTACTGGGCCGATTCACAAAATTCAAATTGCGTTCTTTATGTCTCGAATGCGCGACTTAGGATATATATTAGATGTATATATAACACTATTCTAACATAGGTATTTTGACACAAAATCGGACTTTTTCTGAAATAACATACCATTTTTTTTTTACATATTTCGATTCTACGACTAAAATTATGCCTAGATATTAAATTTTGTAAAATTTGGAGCGAAATTTACGGAGAAATTCAACAGTTTATGTTGGCGCTTTTTTTTTTCAGTTGCGCCAGGAATAGTTCACTTGGCGAACTTCTTAATATATGGCAACCTATTTTCCTTTCCCGTGAGCGGAAAAAAAGGCACAATCGTTCCTTTTTTTCAAACAATGTTCTTCATATTATATTTTTAATTATAATTGTTGTTATTTTAAGTAATTTTTTTCCTTTTTCGAACATTTTAATTGTTTAAGTTGTACGGTTTCTTTCGAATAACTATTTTAAAAATTTCTTTTTACCCATTCTTTTTACTCATTTGTTTTAGACAATTCGATTTAAACGACGTTAAAGTAAAGTAGCAGACGATAAAAAGCCGAAGATAAAAATTTACTCTTACAAATATGTTTAAAAAAAAAAGGAACATAGAGAGAAATTAAAAAAAATAGTAAAAAATTTGAATAATATCATCTATAATTTTTAAAAAATAGCTTTTCATATAGTATTAATAAATATTTATTACGCATCATTGAGGGAAAAAATTTCATATAATTAATTCTCCGTAAAATTTATTTGAAATTCAAGGTTAAATATAGCTGTGGCAATTCACTGCAACAAAAATCCACAAATCACATTTGGCGTTATTATCGCTCAAAAAAAGATGCCAAGTTTCAAAACGCGAAAATATGTAAATTCGTGTATATCTTAAAAATGTTTGAATAAAAAAGTCTAATTTTTTGCAGGTATGCTTAGAAATACACCTACTTTAAGATGATGGTAAACATTTTGTAAGTTATAATTCAAAATATTTTTCGAAAAATTTATAAAAATTATTTAAAAATAGAAATTAAAAAAATAAAACACAAAAAATGGGTAAATTTTATTTGGAATGAACCTAAATTTCGAAATGTGAAAGGAAAAATCAAAAAAGTTTAATAAAAAAAGAGATATTAATAAATATTTGCCAAATTCAATTAACATTGAGGAGCTAGAATTTTGAGAGCTAATATTTTAAAAACTACTCGTACGATTTTTACAAAACTTGGCATTCTGGCATAATTTGAGTCGTAGAATCGAAATATGGAAAAAAAATTGGTATGTTATTTCAGAAAAAGTCCGATTTTGTGTCAAAATACCTATGTTAGAATAGTGCTATATATAAATCTAATATATATCCCAAGTCGCGCTTTCGAGACATGAAAAATGCAGTTGCTTAAATGCATTTATCTGTTGCCACTAGTTTTAGAGGGGGACGAAGTTCGGTATCTCGCTGAGCCCTGCAGGTTAGTTTAGCACTTGTTACACATTTCAACATTTGATTTTCAATTACCTGCTTTTCGTTTACCGCCCAAGTAGAGGTGAATTGTGTTAGCGTCGAGTTGACGCAGTGTAAATTTTAAAGAGTTAATAAAGGGTTTGACCCCTTCTTCTGTGTAGTTTTCTGTTACTTCTGTATCCAGATAGAAGTTAAACCGCCTTGACACTACAATCTGATGAATGTCAGGGCGTATTTCTGCTTTTAAGGTCCATATAATTAACCACTTAATGTCTCAGAAAGTGTTTTTAAACACGGCATGAACAAGAAACAAAAAAGTCACGCTAACTTGCATAAGCATGCAGCAAAATTCGGGCATAACCAAATAGAAAAAAAAAAAAAAATAGTGAATATATCGTGACCGGAGTATTTACAATCTCAGAGCGCTTTGTTTTACTTAGCACAGTGCTTGGGCGATAGTGTTCGCATTGCGGTTACTGCATTTAATAATGCAGATGCTTGAAAATTAGAAATTTAAAGATTTATTATCAATTTTCTTTTAAATTCTGTATTTTATATGTCTTCCCTTCAAAGAGAAAATGGCTTGGCGACAGAAAAGCCGTTTGCGAGAAAAGCGTTAGAGTGTTAACAAAGGAAGAGAAATTTTGTACAATATTTACAACTTCAATCAGAAAGCAAATGAAGGGCTTTAGGATGTAATTTAGAAATACTAGAACAAAATACGATTCTGTAAATTAATTTTTGGGTCTGATTGTAAATTCTCTACTATGGAACGTTTTTAAACTTCTTGAGGTGAACGTTCGTGAAATTCTCTAATGAAGATCACATAAAAGATTTTGCAATCTTATACAAAATAAATGTTTTCCTCAAAGTAAAATCAAAATGTTTCTAATACAGAATCATGAAATTAAGTTAAAAATGAATAGTTGTTTTTGCACTGTAAAATAAAATTAGATATTCTTATTGTACAGCAATATAATAATTAATACATAAAAACTAAAAAATGCAATACAGAATGATAATAAACTTGGCAGATCTTCTACAAGCAAATCAGCGTAACGAGTTTCTGATGGCTGTGAGGTGCTTAAATGCAATTGGCATAAAAACCTTCATTCTTTATACAAGGTAACTGGTTTTAATATTTTATAAAACAAAATCAAATTTTTTATTTTAACTGTTTATGATCATAAAATTATTTATGATACGTACGTATAACAATATAGATATATAGAGAGAAAATTAAATTTCAAGTTAAGGCGAATAACTTTTATAATCCAGTTACTTCTTATAAATTTAGAATATCAGAATTTTACATTACTCTGCAGAAATAATAATAATAATAGTAATAATAATAATAATAATAATAATAATAATAATAATAATAATAATAATAATAATAATAATAATAAATAATAAATAATAATAATAATAATAATAATAATAATAATAATAATAATAAAATTTTCAGATAACAAGAAGACAGATTAAGAGAAAGAATAAAATTTGGAAGTAAAATTGTCACAATAAAGGTTTCATAAGGAATCTTTATAATCATTTGTTTAGGAAAACCCTTTCAAAATGTAAAATTTTTTAATACGTCCATTAATTCGTGTACATAATCGCAACAAATTACAAAATTCTATAATATAACTAATTTTCATTGTATTTAACATCAATCGAAATAGTTTTACAGAAGTTATGTTAGTAACACATGTTTAATTTACTTAATTTGCCCAAAACTAGAAGACTCCACAGCTTTCACTAAATACGAACATTTCCATCTTATGGTTAAATCCACATTAATAAACTGATGTATGAATTCACGAATGACTTCTAAACGTCCTCCGTTCCTTGTTTAAAGGCAAATGGTTTTTTTAAACTGCGCTAAAACATTGAATTATAATATATATATATATGAAATGTATTTTCTCATACATTATTTGTGTTGGGGCAACAGGAATGAGACAAATTTTAGAATTATAAAGTGATGCGTTACTTTGGCATCCATCTCACAAGCGTTCCCTCCTGTACCTTTGATACTTTGATATGCCTGTTTCAGCAGGAATTATATCCCGCTATTACAGGCACCTCAAATAACCCCGGTTAGGGAAGACATAACATACAGTGCTTCGCAGGAATACCTTGATAAGGAACTGCAGGAAAATTGTGTAAATGTGGCCCAGGCCAGTGTAAATGAAAAAGTCATACTTTGGAACTTCAAAATTTGCTGGCAGAAGTTAGGAATATTTATGGGGAATTCCGATGAATGTGGGTTGCATAGGGTTTAAATTGATGTCAATTTCTAGGAGCTCGTACTTAAAATTGTAAGAATAATTTACCTCCGCGTTGGTGATGGCTTTCTTGAAATAATTATCATTTAATTTATTGATGAATAACGCCAGATTTTGGAGTTTAACGGCTCTGTGTAGCTGTTCATTGCGAACGAACCAGGGGGCTCCTGTGATTTTTCGTAAGTAGTTGTTTTGGAAAACCTGCAATTTATTTAATACGAAGGGGGGAACAGAGCACCATGCAGGGGAGGCATATGTAAGGATGGGTCTTAATACTGATGTGTAAATGTGCTTCTTCTTGTGTAAATGTGCTTCACCGCTGGATCTTGCTCGCAAGATCCAGTGGTGAGGAGGCGTCAAGAAAGTTTCGGAGCTTCCTAGAGACTCTTATGGCTTTCCCTATGGTCATGGAAATGTGAGGACCCCATGTATGCGAGCCTTAAAACGAACTACAAGTATGTAGCCTCTCTGACTTTGGGCACTGTTTCATTAAAGAGGGTCAGATCTGCATCAATGTTTTTTCTTCTGTGCCGTCCTATCAGTAATAATTTAGATTTTGTGGCATTAATGGACGTCCTCCATTTGCGACGCCATTCCTCTATCTCGTGTGTGTGGTTTTGGATTCTGATCATGGGATGTTGTGGATTAAGTGAACTAGAAAGGATGGCGGTGTCGTCCGCGTAAGCAGGCGGTGATGCAGTTTGTATTTTCAATCATAGGGATGTCCTTAACATATATAAGATAGAGAATAGGCCCTGGATAAGGATGCTTCCCTGGGGGACGCCGGCTTTAATTATTGTGTTTTCAGAATAAACATCGCCCTGCCTGACATAGAAGGATCGATCACTTGAAAAGGGTGAAGAATCAAAATCATTTCCCTGGGGAGATCGAGAGAAGCAAGCTTGTAGATAAGTCCGTTATGCCACACGCAGTCAAAGGTTTTACCACGTCCAGCATAAGGAAAGCAGTTGTCTGGTGCTTATGAATAGCTGCGCTTAAAAATTCAACGATTCTGACAAGCTGCATTATGGTAAACAACCTTTTACGGAAACCAAACTGCTGGTTTGGAAGCGCGTTTAGGGCTGGCTGTGGTCTTCTGCAGATAATCCTCTCAGTGCAGGATAATCTTTCCCAGTGCAGGAAGTAAGCTGATTGGGCGAAACCCATCCACTCTTGTATTACCTTTTCCGGGTTTGGGAATTAAGATGACAACCGCTTGTTTCCACTCAGCTGGGAAATAGCATAGGTACAGGCAGGCATTGTAAATGCTACAGAGGAGTCTCATTTGGAGTGAACAGCTTGGCGAAGTGGGTGGCAAAGGCTTTTGCTTTGTCTTCGTTGCTGTATTAGAATCCAGTGTCGTCCTGTAGAGTAGAGGTTTGTTGCTTGTTTTTGTCGACTCCATTAAACGGAGGGACTTCCAGAATTCTCCGTCTTCCGCATTTAATTTTTCAATTTTGTTATTCCAAAGTTTAGTCTGGTGGGAGTCAATTAACCTTTTAATGTTGCGATTACGTTTATTAATTTGCAATTTAATTGCTGGGTCACGTGAGTGGGCGAAGATCTTGCGGAGTCTATTTCGTGTTTGGCTAATTAATTTACCTTCTTGCTGAAGTTTGAAGTGATGTTTTTTATTAATAATTTCTGTAGTAGAATTTTGCAATGCCGTATCAATGCAGGTGGTGATGCTTGTGATAGCCTGATCGATATCATGCGTATTTTCAAGTTACTCTGTTTTGGGGAGGTGATTGTTAACTTCAGATTTAAATTTGTCCCAATCAGTAATTTTGTAAGTGGTGTTGGCTTCAGGCCTGCTAATACCCAGGTGTGCCAGAACTGGCACGTGATCTGAAGAAAGGTCATTGATTACTTCCGTAGTGATTGGTAAGTTATCAGATGTGAGGAAAAGATCCAGTATGTCTGGATACTGTCTTGGGTTAGTAAGCCGGGAAGTAAAATCTTCTGGTGGGTAATTGAACAGGAAGTTTTGAAGGATATCACCGTTTTTATTTATTTTGCGGCATCCCCAGCTAACATGATTAGCATTAAGATCACCTCCGATTATGGTGGGAAAGGAGTTATTTAGCAAATTCTGTAAGTGTTGATCTTGCAGCCTGAGATCTGGAGTATTGTAAAGGGCGCATACAAGCATATTTCCCCAATTAGTGATCCGAACGACTACCCTTACTTCTTCAAACCCGTGAGAATTTTCAGAAGCGAAGAAGCAGGAGTCCAAACTCCGCCGATGTGAAGGATCCTTCACATCCAATCCTCCCGACACGGCCCTACATTGAAACAACCAGAACCGCCCGAAAACGGCCGAGATTATAATCTTCTTTTTTTCCCTCCCCCTAAGTAACAGGTGCACTTTCCCCAAACACATTATATCAGTTTACTGCAGACAGCTTGTCCTAAGAGGTTTCCTTATCTTTTGTTTGATCGTGACATTTCGTTGTTGATTCTTTTGTGGTACAGTGTGCTTTTAAGCTTTAAACAGCAATAAAAGAGCAGTTTAAAAATTTAAGGATTATATTTATTTTTAAACAATTTATTCCTTCCTATGAAAAAAAAAACGGAAATAAACAAAATCTCAGTCGTAATCATAACAAAGCCGGAAAGGCTTGTTGATCTGACCTTCAGAATAGTTTTATAAAGAACGGGTTCAAATGCTATGAAATCACGAGGTGACGCTATCTTCTCATCAAGAGTGTTCTTAAGGACTTTGTGTAATATGACAGATTTATGAGTTTGGCGATTTGGCGGGCGCCAACAGGTTAATATAATTTATAATAAAGGAAGGATTTCGCCAAAATTTAGGAACAGGGATGCAATTTAGGTAGAGAACCGTCAACACATTATTAAGGAATATGATTAGAATTTAATTTAATCAATTGATTTAAAAATATCATTACATAAATTATTTATCTTAGTTTTTTTAATTCATTAATTTTTTTATTATAATGGTGTGAAGTTTTTTAAAAAATTAATTAATTTTAAAATGTTAAACAATTTAAATTAAACTTAAATTTTAAAATTAATTAATCAAAATTAATTAATTAATTTTAAAATAGAAGTTTTTTTTAAATTAATTAATTAAAAAAAAACTAGGATAAATAATTATATTTTTTAATTTATGTTGAAAATTTTGCATTGCTGATAAGAATTCTTAAATGAATGAAATAATTTTTAAGAATTAGTACAGAGTATGATAAACATATAGTTTTTTAATATAAAAGAATTTTTTTTTAATGTAAAAGGAAAAGTCTTTTAATATAATAGAAAAGTAGGGAAGTAATTTTGAGTATCAGGAAAGAAAATGGATGTAAAATTATCTTTGAGTATAACATAGAAAATATTTGATATTTTGATAGTGAATATTGTTGTAATGAATATAACTAATTTTAGAGATTGAATAATTACAATAAAATTTATTATGCGTAAGGTAATTAAGAACTGAAATTAATACAAACGAGTAATATAAAAATGTGGTTAATGAATGTTAAAACTAATAGATAAGTGGTATGTTAACATAGAATATATTAAGATAAAGTTTCGTACCTTACGAAAAATTACTTAATTTTTTCTTATGTGATTATTATTTTTAATAGTCATTCTTTTTTTATATATAATTGTGAGAAATATTTTTCTTTAATATAATGTTTTAGTGCAATTCTAAAAGGTCAGTTGCTTTTAAATAAGGAATAGAGACATTTTTACAAGTAACTGCCGAGCACCCCATTATCCATTGGTGAGTTCATAAAACAATTTGTAAATGTGGATTTGCCTTTAAGATGGGCATGGTAGTATTTAGAGAAAGCTGTGCAATCTCCCAATTTTGCATAAAATAAGAAATACCTTAATAATAAGAAGAAAAGTATTAATTCAGTAAAACTAGTTTAAATAATGTTAATGAAAATTATAAAATACTGACATTTGTTGAGATTACGTAGACTAATTAATAGATGACTCAAATTTTTATATTTTTATAAAATTCCTTCCTTAAACAAATATGAGTAGGAAAATCATAATTTTAATTTTGACAGTTTACTTCCAAATTTGATTTTTCTTTCAGTCTGACTCCTTTTTTATCACGGTTTGTTTTTCTTAAAATTATTATTATAGCGTAATGTTTACTACATGTTTACTAAATTTTTAAGACCTAACTTAAGTATACAAGTTATTCGTCTTAATTTGAATTTCAATTTTGTGTATTTAATCTCTTTTATTACAAGTATGTACTATAAAACATTTTAAACTAGATCAAAACTCTGATTTTTTTTTTTTTTTTTTTTTTTTTTTTTTTTTTTTTTTTCCGTACAATGCTAAAAGCCAGTTAGTTACACTGTATAAAGACCGGATTTTTTTATGTCAGCTGCATTCAAACATCTTACAGACATCAGCAACTCGTTAGGCTGGTTTGCTTGTAGAGGACCTGCCATTTTTTTTCAAAGTTTATTATTATACTGTATTGTACTTTCTTAGTTCTTGTGTGTTAATTATTACATTGCTGTACACTAAGGACATCTAATTTTGATTTCTAATGTGTAAATAAGTGTTCATTTTAGCATAATTTCATGATTATAAATTTAACATTTTGATTTTATACTGATGTGAACATTTACAAATCTCTTATGTGCAAAAATCTCTTATGTGATCTTCCTACCACCTCAAGAACTTAAAAAACTTCAATTGTAGAAGATTTACAATTGGACTCTAAATTTAATTTACAGAATCATACTTTATTATTTCTGAATTGCTTGTGTTTGTGTTTGCAGTTGTTGCCCATGATGGTGCGGCGTATATTATCGGCCTAGCTTGTAAATATAGTATTCTTTTGGTATTTATGTTTAATTTAGATTTTCTTCCTACTAGCGCATAGATGCTCATTAGGGCATTATAAGCTTAATTTTTGACCGCGCTTTAAATGCTGCTAAAAGTGAGATGAACGTTGATATAGACTAGGAAATCATGTGACACGACTGAGAAATTAATAATGATGTCTTCTACATCACTGCTGATTGCATAATTCCTGACGTAAATCACAGAAGATTTCTGTGCATTATTTTTAATTTTCTAGGCTTGGAAACATGGAGCAATTTAGTTAGTAGTATCTTGAAGCTTGCTTCTTGCATGGTAAGGTTGACAGATAAACATAGAATATTTGTGTCACCATCGTGGCAAGCCATAAGTGCCTCACTGATCTTTGGGATATCATTAATGAAGATGTTGAATAGCACGGGCAAAATAACTGAACCGCGGGGTAAGCGTCACATTAATTCTGCGAGATACGAGTCCAAGTGATGTCTCACAGATCCTCTATGCTTCTTGCTCTACTATTTGGCGGATCACCAGAGCCTTTCTACGGTCTGCGTATGCGCCTCGGTTTTCTTATCCACGAAGTAATGTCGATGGTTCACTTTCAAATATTCAAAGTCGGCTTTTTCTAATTCTTCAGTTTTGTAGTCACTCCAGAAATCTGAAAATATCTTTGAGCACTGCGCTATGTATCCAACAATTTCTCGAAGAAGCGTACTTGCTTTCCAATCTAGCACCGCTATGAGAAAGCATTCCTTCACAATTTTCCAGCAAATGCCACCAAACACCCTTAGTCGGGGAGTAATCGGCCAAATTTACTTCACTGTAAAAAAAGAAATCTGTAAGGTTACTAAGAAAACTCATGGAAACTATGATGCCATGGTTATTTGAGTAACAGAAACAGGTGTTTTCTTTGTAACATTTGCCTGTCTTTCTTGTTGCCTTTAATGGTTACAGATCTTTTTCTTATAATATCACAACATATAGTTATGTAAGTAGAACATATTTTTCTCATGTAAATTCCCAAACGATATATCTGTAATGTTTACAGATTATTTGCGTGTAATATTACAGCAAATAATTATGTAAAAAGAACATGTTTTTCTCATGTAAAATCCCAAACGATATATCTGTAATGGTTACAGATTATTTGGTAGTAATATTACAGCAAATAATTATGTAAAAAGAACATATTTTTCTCATGTAAAATCTCAACAGATATATCTGTAACCGTTACAGGTTATTTGCTTGTATTATTTCAGCAAGTTATTATGTGAGTAGAAGATACTTTTCTTACGTAAAATTCCAATGGTTGTATCTGTAAAGGTTTCAGATTATTTCCTTCTAATATCTCATTAAGTAATTATATGTGTGTAGAATATATTTTTCATACATGAAATACTAAAGGATATGTCTATAAAAGTAATAGAGTTTTGTCTAAAATGATGTTTATTATAATAAAATACATTGAAATCAATATGTTTTGAGTAAAACAACTGTATGTATATATATCATTTTGATTAATAATCGATTTGAGCTTAATTTGATAATTAAGTTCAAATTGATATGCTACTCCTTACATTAAATTATATGTATATCCTTTATATAAAATAATGAAATGGCATCTGGAATTTATATTTGGCCTGTAAAATAGCTGAGAAAAAAAACAATATGCTTTATTTGCATGTTTTAGTGTCAATTATTAAGATATGTTCTAGAACTTTCTTTTTAGTAATTTTAGCTAAAATAGACACATATTGCTTTAGATTTAACTTATATGAGTAAACATGTTGCATGTTGATATGATCATATTATTACTGTAAAAGACATTTTGTGAAATATTCCTATCAAGAACTCAGAACAACTGTTCTTTACGTTTCAAAAATATTATATTCTCTCCTTCTAAAAAATGACATTTTCAGTAAATTAAAGAATTCAACATAGCAATGAACTTCATTTTGTTACTACAAGGAATTCAAAATTTTGTTCATAAGCTTGCATTACAACGTCCAACTAATCTTTTTATTCTTATCTGCACTTAGTGTTTGTCAACAGTCTGCTATTGTATGAAATAATAGATGGTAAATGCATAACGTTTTTAACTTACTTTCAAATAATTTCCTTTGAATTAACAGATAGAAGTCTTTCATTAAAAGCCTAATGTCATGTTTTTTTGAATAAGTATAAAACTTCACCAACTGACCTTAATTTTCAAAGCCTTGCTTCCATTAAAATTCTTAATGCTTAATGCAATTATGCCTTTAACAAATTTGTTTCAAAAATTAATACTTCACTTTATCTTAAAATTTAATGCATTTTAATTTTACCTATAATGTTTTACAAACATGATATGTAATAAATTTAAGCTTAATATTTATCATTTAGAAAGTGATACTAAAAAAGTATTCCTATTTATTATAAAGTTCGAGATTTGGATACAAAATTGTGAAATATACATGTGACACCAGAAAACAAACTTTATGCCCTATATATATATATATATAGGTACTTTTCCGTTTTGCCGACGCAAGCGATAAAGTCGTCAATAATGGTACAACCGATGCCAAACGGATTGTTCTCGCTGGTAACCTTTTACGCCTCATTTTCAAAACAAGTCGCAGCTTTTTCTTATCAGATTGATTGTTTCTTTGAATACTGGCATATCATTACATAGAATTTTTATCAGATAGTTCAGTTTTATGTCTAAGGCAATTTTCGGCAATTAAGTCAATTAGGATGCAATCACAGCGTTTACCCGAAGCCGAAAATATAGAAAAGTTAATGTCAAGGGTTAAATTCATCAATTCTAATGAGAATGCATTAGCGAAGTAAAGCACTGCAGTTTTACATAATTTCTGAGTAAGTTATTCGTACGAAATTGAAATATTTCTTGCATTTAGACTTGTGTTCCAAATTAAGATTTAACATGAAATTAATGTAGATAATTACTGAGAGCATTAGATTTTTGTAGAGTAGTTTACGTGACATGAGATCGCTTGGGGTGACGTGATATGAACCGGCGAATCAGGATGTTGAACCATGAAAGCATAGTAAATTCTTAAATTAATGTCTTTTTACAAATTTGTTGTCTTTATTTATTGGCTTTTTATAAAATTTTAAGCGATATTAAAATGTTTATGCCTTCTTTTTTAAAAAGAATTCTTAGAACTAACATATTTTTAAATATTTTTTATGTGTATACTGTATGTTGTCGCCAATAAAGTCTGCTTGGCGAGATTTGCGCCGGCGAAACGGAAAAGTACCTATATATATATATTACAGCATGTTAATTAAGAAGTTTATTGAATTTATAATTTTATTGTGAAATATTATGAAGCAAATAATATGCTAATTAAAATATAGAAGTAAAAATAATTTATTACTTAATTCATAAACTTTACATAAAATCTGAAAAAAAGAATTAATTAAAAAATAACATAATATAATTTAATAAACATTTCATAAAAATTCGTTTCGACTGCTTGGAAAAAATGAATGGTTTTCCCCCTTTTTGTAAACCATGTCTCCTAAATAAAGAAAAAAACATTTTTTTAAAATCATAACCATGCTCTTAAAAAGCTTATAAAAATTATTTTAATAGATGTTTTAAATGTGTGCATATATAACACTTTTAATCATATTCCTTTATAATATCTTAAGAAATTAAGAACAGCTTAAATTCTTCAAAATATTGGATTACAGTGAACCGTCTCATTACGACAAACTACCCCTGTCAACCACTTTTTAAATTTACCCAGCATTCCTCATAAAACAACTAATTAGTAAACATAACTTCTCCATGGTGCCCACTATCATTGAAGATGAAAATCTTCAGGAATCACGTATAGAAGAGAGAAGGTTCATTGTACAAAAACAGCCAATATGCAAATCTTTTCATAAATGAAGCCACCATAGTTATTAAATATAATATACAGTATACTTATATTCAGAATTCATAACTTGAATAAATTTCTCGAACTATTCTAGCATTCGAAAAATATTGTATTTATTACCTTAAATTTCTAAAACAATATTACATATTCGTCCAAATGAAACACTGGGACTCGGACAACATTTTTCCCCTAGCTTTCTTTTAGCACAGGATTCTGAATATGTTTTAATGATTTTGGTAATGTTTGTCTTCCTTAAGGCGCTCACAAAACGAGTTACCCTAAATTTTTCGTCCGCATAGTGGTCGTTTTCATCTTACTAACTGATTTGCTAAGGGATTTTGGGTGCATGGCCTATCATTGATGAAACAATAATAGTGAACAGCTTCAAGAAAATGGGGCTATCTAATGCTCTTGATGCCATATTACCACTTATTTTTACTAATTTTATCTTCCGAAAATTGAGAGGGAAAATTAGGCGAATAATTTAATTTCCAAAGAACACAGTCACAGTAATAATATAACAAATGAAAAGTAATCATGGATAAACTACTACTATCACAATATTATTTCTTTAAAAGAAACCTATAGTTCAATAAGAATACACACAATTGCAACATCTAATAAGTTATCTCATTTCTACTTCTTTATAATTTGAATTTCTTTCATTCTCATTGTTGTTCTTGCAACTCCTTAGGCCTCAGATCATACATAAATAATTAGAGAAGATGAATATGCAGCTGATATGGCAAAATTGCACAGTGAATGGCAGTTGGTATTTGCTTTAACTATCATAGATCATTTTTTTTATTAGCCTGACATAATATTCAACAGTTAGAAGAGAAAGATTCAACGGGGCCTTTAATGCGCAAAAGTTTGCCTTTGTCGACATAATGACGAAAATAATCATTATGTCGATAAATCCATTTTAAAATCTTGGGATCTTCATTTTCTGAATGCATTAAAAAGGGAAAAATTCTGCAAATATTTTTTTTAATTTTGAGAATCTGCTTCTAAAGCTGGGTGGGGTGGAAAATGCAACGCAATAGGGTAATTCTGAAGATCATTGCTCGTGCTAGCACAAACTGAACGGTGATAACTTGCATGCTGTAGAAGACGACACAAATTGCACTTCCAGATGCATTAAATGCTTTGAGGTCTAGGGAGTAGCAGTGGGCAATAATAAGAGTGAAATTCAAGGTATAGGGAAGTGGGAATGAAAATTATTATTATCAGATACTGAAATGTTAATGTTACTAAGCATTCTTATTGGAATGTAGGTCTCTTTTAAATAATAATATGATAGTTACCAGTAGTTCATTCATGGATATTTTTGATTGGTTATCTTACTGTAATCACACCCTTCAAAATTAAATTGATTGCTTAATTTCCCCCTTGATTTTCATACTATAATATTAGTAAAAAGGAAGAAAAAGGTCTGCAAGTAAACATAACTTCTCTTTCTCTCTCTCTCTCTCTATATGTATATATAATATGCATGTATCTTCGTGTGCAACTAAGCAAAACAAAGGTGACTTTTTCTTCTTTAAAAAAATTTGTGTTAATAAATATGGGGAGAATTAAGTTCATTTTAAAGACTTATGACACATGAAATATACATGATCAAAATAAATTAGAAAATTATAAATTACGTGTTTAAGTTGCAATAATTCAGTTGTAATCATTAATACTAACAAAACCAAACATCATATTCCCGTTCTGCAAAGTAAAAAAATTCTTCTGCAAAACTGCAAAAATTACCAACACTTTTGTTTATTTGATAACTTTCAAATTCACTCCTTTGTTTGCATTTAGAATTTTTAACTTTAATTTTCCACAGAAATTTGTTTTTGATTTTAAAACATTTCACTGGCATAATTTCAGTCACTTCTGCATGCATTAATAGATGCAGAAGGTTTTTATACCTTACATAATTTTAAACCTTACGTAACCATACGTAATTAATAAAAAATCAAAACATAGATCAGAAACTGCATAAAATGTAATTAATAATTACTACTAGTGTCACATGAAATGCTATGAAATTAATCAATAACATAAGAATGAGATAAAATAAATAGAATTAATATTCCACATGTGTGAGTTTGGAAGTTTTACGTTAAAAACTTTTCTTTAAATTAATTGTTTTTAAAAATGGCCTTTCGTAATTAGAACTTGCAAATCGACTTCACTAGTCTTTCATAACGTTGCTTTTCTTTTATTAACAAGAAATATTGCATTCAGTTATTTAATTTAAGATTTCCAAAAATAATGCTACTGAAAGATGTGAATACTTACTTAAATTTGAAATTAATTTGGTTAACTTAAAATAATATTTAAAAAAATTAATCTTCATATATACGTCTAAAACACCAGACCTTCATAAATTTCTTTTATTTGAACGATATCTGAATTCTGCATTACTTTGGACTAGTAAATCATTGGGCAATTAAATGTCAAGCTATAAGAGAACTAATGTAGTTTACAAATGAACTGAATTTTATTTCCTGCATTAACTTTAAAAAGTAAAATTTTTTGCCTATTTGCATCATTTGATTGATAGAATATGGCAAAGCATGCAAAGGCTATCAGCCTAAAGGAAAGTATATATTCATAGACGGCTTTGTAAGGAAAAATAGCTTGCACTTCCATTTATTCATGTGGGTATATAGTATATATATTTACATTGTTAAATGCTAAAATCAATGCTTCATTAAAATTTAATTATTATTTTATTTTACTACTAACATACAGATACAGAATTGTTTTAAATTCCAATAAACAATCATAATTTATTTTAAAGAAAACTTATTTTATGATTTATATATTATATTACATGAATAAGAGAAACATTTGTCAAGAAATGTATTAAACTTGTATTAGCAGATTCATGCTATCCTAGTAACAAGACTATCATACTTCAAAACTGTATTAAAACTGGGCAAAATAAAATCAACATAAATTCTACATTAAATGTTTAAAACTTATAAGTATGCAGTGGTAGATATTTATACAATATAATAAATTTTGTCATTTATAAAATATTAATGAAATGATATTTTTGGAAATAATGTACAAAATTTTAGTTTTCGTTTATAACTAGTTTAACGAATTTTTAGAAAAATATTTTAGGTCATTTCCATCTTTCCCCTGTTGATATTGGTATATTAAAATATATGGAATAATTAAGTTGCATCTAGTTAGTAAAACAGAACATTACGAAAAGTATTTGATGTGACATATTTTTAATCAATGTAATTACTTCATTTTGGAATTATAACATTTTCGTAAGAAATTAATACCAGTGAAAAAAATAATATTATTACACTAAAGAATAAATGAGATTCTCGACCGCGTTGTTCAAGTTTTTGTAATTTTACTTCATAACACACTCGTATATAAACATATTATTAGACTGAATTATAAACCAAGTATAATTAATCAGGTAATCCTAAAGAAAGAATAAACTAAACCTAGTAAGCAAAAAATATATACATTACATTCAGAATTCTAAATGTTTACATAAACTTTTCTCGCAAAGCCTGCCGGGAAAAGATGTCAAACGTTCTTTGGTCAGACGATTGCAAACGAACGCTAACATAATTAACATTGTTTTTAACAACCACATTACCGGTTCAATTAAATACCACAACAGTGATTAAATTTTGGAATAATTAGTAATAAATAATAATACGGGCAATTTAAGGCGTAATTTATCGGATGCACAGTGACAAAATACTACTATTAGATCTGCATTTGGAATAAATATTTTGCACTCTTTCAACTCATTAGACATTACGAACACTGATATTAATTAATCGCTAAGCTTAAACGTTTAAATACTTACTCACTACATGTAACAGTGCAAAGTGCATGAGAATAATCTGCATAAAATGAACAAAAAAAATATTTCAAACAGTAATTGTAAACATTTTCTTACTTACCTGCGCTATACAACCAACATGCATTCAGCTATGTGTTTTTTTTTTTTTTTTTTTGCAACTAGCTTTCAAACACTTTTCTCCTGATTGGCTAATTTTCAGTCAGTCACGTGATTCTTCCGCGCGGATTCTGAAAAATTATCTGTAATGCTACAGGCAAATCTGCTGTCCCCGCCACAGTTTGCTTTCAACCTATTACCATTACAGGAAATTCTTGTGTAACTTTTTGATTTCTGTAACTTTACAAAACTTTTGTTTGTAAAGAGCGAACTTTTTTTTTTACCATGTTCTTTGTTTCGAATCTGCAGTAGTTCTGGGCTGAAATCCACTTGACGTAGTCATCACGAGACAGAACTAAGTTCCTCGGCCCAATAGTAAATAAAGCGCAAGGAGTCCGCAAATGGAATTCTCGGTCTTCCAATCCAGTTCTTAACGAGAAGACCGACAGTACGCCAGCAACCGATAACGCTGCATCTCCAGCGGCACTTCTCGCCTACTTATAACCGCATTTCGTGACCATTTGAATAAAAATGCTTTCGTGGTAAAATATCTTTCTCTTGGAAGAAACTTATAGCATTTTCTTCCTTCCTAGAAAAATGCCAAATTTACATCGTTTTCGCAAAATGGCAGGAAAACCTAGACAAAAGTGTAACAGTAACGAAATGTCAATTCGAACAAACCTCTATTAACAAGTTGCCGATTTTTGAAAATAAACGCCATGTATTTTTCCCATAGACTGTTTGGAAGCACTGGCGATCTCTTCTTGGTGACCAGAACATTGGGTCATTTACCATTAAGATCAATGGGTTTTGATACGATCGGATGCATATATTTTGTAATCGCGTCGTAATTATACATATAAATGCATATATATTTTCTTTTTCTACAATATTTCAGAGTCCTACGTATATGAAAAGAATACATTTTTAAACAACATTTCTTTCTGAACGGAATTAAATGCTATACTTTTCACAGAACAGTTTGCTCCGAACGGTATAATTTGAATGAAATATTTTCACACGTTTTCCTTAATTACATTAGACAAAAAATTCAAGGTAATTCGATTTTACTCGGTTAAAGATTGCAAAAATTAAGATCAAAGTTTATTGTATTACTAATATTAAAATTATGCATTATTTCTTTTCTATTTATAGAGCTTCTTCCTAAAATACTTTCTCAAACATGGCATGATTTTTTAGTTCTGAGGCATCTTTTAAATCGAATTAATGTTCTATTCATCCATTTCAGAAACAAAAAAAAAAAAAAAAAAAAAAAAAAAAAAGACCGACAGTATGCCACCGACATTTCATTTCAAAAAAGAAATTTTCAGACCAATTAGAGCACCTTTTATTTTAATAGCGAAATACGTTAAATAGTACTTAACTTTCTCTGAATATTTCTGAAAGGGAATAAAAAAAGGATTTTTTTAATATTATTTAAAACTTCTAACTGAGCTATTATAAAATTTAAGGCGAATAATTCTTTAATTCCTTTAATTATACTTATCAGATTTTTTTTACCCTTAATTTCAACAATATATATTCTAAAAACTCTTCTTTATTACTTTCTTAAGTACGCATCTCACAGAATTTGCTTTGCAATACCTTTTAACAGATTGCTTTCCAATACGAACAATCAATAAGAGGACCATTCATGATCGGACCTGCTTTGGCACGTCACCCCCGTCGATTACCCTATTTTCAAATTCTTAATAAGCTGTTTTGATGATATGGCACATTCACATGGTCACATCATCTTGACCGCTCATGGTACTTCCGCCGAATTTGCAAATGTATCCGTCTTCTGTTCCATACATTTGTTGTAAAACTGTACATAATTTTACACAAATGTGTGCTTACAAATCAAGGAAAAGTTAACTTGTTGGCATGTGCATATTTATTAATTTTGACGAGGATTGCAGCATCTGGTGGTAATTTTATATTTTAATTAACCCAAATAAGTAATTAACCCAAAAAAGTAAAACGTGTAAACCCAAAGTGATTATGTTTAAACTATATAAAAATAAAATGATAAGTTTAAAATGAGCAACTGTAAAGCCTCTCCTCTAAAATTTTTTAAAAAGTACATATTACAATAATATGTGGATGACAAAAAAATTTATATTTTGTGTTTGGAACCTAAAATAAAAGTAACGAATACTCTATCAAGAGTATCGAAAGACGTAAACAATTTTAAAGGTACCATAAGGTATTTTTCATTCTTTAAGCATAACATTTTTTCTAAAATCTATATTTTTGTAGTTCAGCAGCTTAGAATTTCATAAAACAAATTCATAATCAAAATCGCTGTTGTTAGTTATGGAAAAATAACAAAGACGTCAAGGGAGCTTATCATGCTCGTCAACTTTCGAAAAACAGAAAAATGCTGCTCTACTGGGATAGGTTTTTAACCGGGTACCCATTTCACTGAACCTTCGGTTCACCGAGGCGAGAGCTTCTGAATGTAAACAAAAAATACCTCATCTAGTGATCGAAGCTTCGGAGCAGTGCTTCACTCTTAGCGCTGGCCACTCCTTCCTTTCTTACCTCCACGGTGTTTGTACGCTATACAGTATTTGTTTGGAATAAGGCTCAAGTTCGAGGAATCACGATTGCATGCGCTACACTTGTTTGCCTTTTTCGAGACAATGTTACGACGGGAAATGAGCGTTAGTACACCTGTTATTAATATGTGGACAACATCTGTAAAAATTGTCAAGTGTTTTTGTGCTTTTTCGAGTAAATTTTTTTTTTTTTTTTAAATTCTTTAATATTGAGTTTTAGGAAAGTTAATAATGTGAATAAAGCAACGAAGAAAATTGTTGGGATTACCACAGAGATGAAAAAAATATTGGTGAAACAACGAAAAGTTCATGCGTATCTGAAACTTGGCTATTACATACTGTATGCCGAAAGCGATGCAGTCTACAACTGCGAAAAACAAAAATGTCACTAAATCTAACTTTGGGAGAAGAACGAAATCGTTTAAATCGTTTACCAAGCAATCTGCAGCATTCATAAACAATCTGCATCTAAACATGAGAACTTGAATGCCAATGAAATAAAGGAGAAGATCAGAGACGTTAGAGCATGTTGAAAAACTGCTTTTAATCTGGATAGTTAGAGAAACATTTATGTACAACAGCATGTGCAATGTTTTATTTATGTACAGTATATTTTTCACTACTGCATTTATATTTTAGCACTGAACACTGTTATAACAATAACAGCGTCACTTTTCATAAGAACGGGTTAATTATATTCCTCTTATTTCTTCCTGGAAAATTTCGTTTGGTATACGTCCAGTTTGTTATGTCCAAGGATCTGTAAGAGATTTATGACTAACCGAACTATATTAAAAAAGTTTTTATATTATTTTATCTGCGTACTATTTTGTACCATAAATATGATAAATGAAATACCTTTCTATTTTCCTTAATATATCTGTTTGCAAAATTTCCGACTTTAATTCTTCAGAACGCTATCAACTGTATGTAAGGTACGACTACATCCAGAATAAAATCCAAAAGCGTGATGAAATTTTATAGTAACGTGTAGAATGTAATTAATTTTGTATATTTCTACCATGTAATTCTTTCAAGCAGTACTTTTTAATATATTTAAAACATATTTCGATAATTTTCTTTTATACTATTTTACACTCAGAAAAGAAATGCAGTGCAAACTCGACGTTTTTAAAACTGTGAAATTCTTTTTTAAATTAATTTTTTTCAGTACAAAAGATGCAGTTTTATACATTGGAAAGAACAAACAATCCTGCTATATATAAGAACAGAAGTGAAACATTTCTATGATTTTTTTTTTTTTTTTTTTTTTTTTTTTTTTTTTTTTTTTTTTTACGTACAGTAGCTTATATTCGTTTTCGGAAACACATGTATTTTAATTTTATTTGCAAACGTCAGTTACTAAATGCTAACGAAATGATTTTACTTTTCTTTCTCATATGCTGCTGATCATATACTTTTAAAACCTTCTTTCTACCTTTGAAAGAATTTATTCAAAACAAGTTGGGTTTAAAAAATATTCAAAGAATTTTGAAAATAAACTCACATAAGTATTCGGACGCTTTGAGAAAAGAGTTTATATTTAATAAAAACAACGAGAAATAAGATGAGATTCAACATTACGCTGGATATCCTTTCTATAAAATTACACTCTTGCATACTATGGCATAGATTCAACTAATTTTTAGCGTCAGAATGTTCCATTTTGTTCCGTTTCTCTGTAAGAATTGCTTTTAAAACAGGTTTTGAAGAAATGCTCCCTTATTCTATTTTCTCTCCATGGTCGATACAGTTTAAGTCCTAAGAATGTCCCGCACAGTTGAAAATTGATACGAAAAGTGCCCAGTTAAACACTGAGCATCTATAATCGGTGATGAAGATAATTTTTATTAATTCCTGTCCAAGGCTACGAACTTTAATCAGAATCGAAATGCTATCCAGTGTTAGGCTGTAAGAAGTAAAAGGTTTACAATTATTTACATGTAAACGTTTGTATTTTTATCTAAGTGTCTAATAAAAAAATGAATAAGTAAAAGAAAGAGCCTAGCATGTAATTATTCATTCTCAAATTGTGTTCTGTTTGGTAACTTTTTCTGAAAACTTCTAAACTTTTCCTAATTTGCTTATTGTTAATTCAAAGTAAGTAATTTACTCACATTTTGGAAAATAATATTCCGTATTCATGGTAGATAAAAAAAAAAAAAAAAAAAAAAAAAAAAAAAAAAAAAAAAAACAGAATTTTGTATCCATGTGTGTTTTATTTAATAGTACAATCAACCTTCTTTAAGTATATGATTTAAATATATATACTTAAATGTATATACAATAATTTAATATTCTCCCGACGGGAAAATTTAGTATAAAAATTGTTATTCTTTTATCCAATTCTTAAATTTATTGCTATAAGACATTACTAAATAAATTATATGAAACTGAAAATATCACGCAGATGTAACATTAAAAGAGTTAAATTTTTAATATAATATTTCTCTATTTAAGGTGGGGGGGAGTCAAGAATACAAAGCGTTTTAGTTTTATTTCAACAAAAAGCACTTAATAATTGTTTTCCTTATTATGCTTTTAAATAAATTTTAGTTCATACCTAGCAGATTTCATGCTCATTAAACTGGGTAACAAATTTAATTGTACAGAGCATGAAATGCAAAGGCATTCAACAATTCAATACATATTAGTTGCGGTAATGAGAAAATTGCCAAGTAATATGTAATTTAGAAAAGAGACTTAATTTGAATTAGAATTATTTTTAACGAAACCATGTTATAGAAGTGATTGTCTTCTTAGCGAAACGTATAATTTTAATTTTATTTTCTCGTTTTATTGCTTGATCTTTTATTTCTCATGCCAAGACGTAGATGGCGCCACTAATGAAATTACATGGAGAATCCTGTCACGTTTTATTATGGCATAAAATTCGCTTCCTAATGGTATGGCATTAAATTATAACTTTCAGAATTTCTTCTCATGAATAACACTTGGGAAAGCTGAACTTTTGGACTTTTTTTTGGCAGTTTCATTTTGATATGTATCCATTGCGAGTGAGGTATGAGATTAAAAAACTTTTGAATGTTAAAAATATTTCTTCTTGGTATGAAAATTTAAAGCTTTTGAAACTAAATTTAAATGAATTATGAAGGAAAGAATAATTTTAAATCGAATTTATGCTTTTGAAGTAATTTTTTGGTCTTTGCGTTCGATATTTTCTTTCTGCGGAAACATTAAAACAATTAGAAACACTTCATCATTTTGAAAAAGCAAAGGACACTGCCATATTCTAAATAATCGCAAGTTCTGTGATTTGGTGTAATATATACCGCCAAATAATATCCGAAATACTGATTCCCTGCAAGATTTTTTTTAAATAAATAAATGCTTTGCTAGTAAGCAATTACTAGTATTTGTCATTGCTAGTAATGTTCATAATTATATATTGCAAGACGTAAAACTCGTTTTAGCTCAATGGTAAAATAGAAAATGATGCTAATAAGTTTTTGTGAGGAATTTATCTTGTATAAATAACAAGGCCGCGGTAAGGTAAGATATTCCAACCTTAATGGAAAAAATAGAAGTGATTTAATATAATGGATTCTGAATCTGGCTACCTGTCTCCAACAATGGAGGCAAGTGTTGTCAGCTAACGGACTGGTGTATTGATTCTATAGAATTTTTTGTGATGTTATAAAAGATTTATATTCTATGGTATAAATCAGCAATAAATTTAACTTATCTATTACAAGTAGCGAAAGAAATAAGCACGAATGATGGGATTTTTAGTCCCAGGATCTCGTTTCTTTTACTGTAACATGAAACGTTAGTTAAAGCTAAATTTGTCTCGTGGACTGTCACGTGATCTGTATGTTTGTATGTTGTGCTGCATTTCATAATGGCGGCAAGAAAATGTGTGTCTACAATTGAAAACTTATGTGTCTTCTGCAAATGAAATGCATTTAAGCACGAAAAACACGAACTTCTTGCTTGTACGAACTATGAATATGTTATTTCAACCATGGTATTGTAGCAGGTAATTATTGATGAAGTAACTGAGATCAGCTGCTTGTATCATTTGCGTCAGAAAATAGTAAACTAAAATTCGAAATCATGTATACAAAAGTATATCCATGGACCGTACTAATAATGAATATTAAAACGTCAACAAAAGCTGTATAGACGCTCATTAAGATCTTGATTATCTTTTTATACTTCTAAAATCGGTAATAAATAGAATGTTGTTTTTTTCTTTTTGCCCCAAAAGCATGTAAACAAGAGAAGTGTTTTTTAACCCTACACATTGTCTGCATGAAATATACACATATATGTTTTGTATTTTGATGCCAAAGACAATGACCCAGTCTCTGACTATCTCAGATTTGTAAAAGGATTGCAAAACATATCTAATTTTTTAATTAGAACAAGGCTCTGTATATATTAGTCTTTTTCTGTTTATATGTATCTTAATTCGATATTTATGAATTTAAACTTTTTTTTTTTTTTCATTTTATGGAACAGTAAGAAAGTGCTTCGGAGAAGCTTTCTTGAATTTTACTATATATTAATCCCCCATTCCTTAGTGATTCATTTTATATATTGTTTAAGAAAACTGTATTTAGAAACTAAAAAAGCTGGTCATGCTTGTATTAATGTATTGTTATACGTGGTGCTTTTAAGCAAAATTAAGGAAGGAATATGAAAAATTAATATTTTTATCTAGTTAATACTTTTAAAAGATATTAATGCTTTAACACAGAAAAAGATATTAATGCTTTAACACAGAAATTTGCACAGTACACAACATAAATAATAACCAAATAGTCAGCTTTTTTCCCTTGAAATAAGAATTAAATTTAATGTTTTCTCAACACAAAGTAATATTAGAATCTATTCACACTATCCCTGCTTTCTGTTAATTTTGGAGCATGTTAAAGTGACAAACAACATTTAACTAAATGTTTACTATTAAACATACAGTTAATTTACTATTAATTGTTAGTACTATTTTATTGAAAAATTAATTTAATATAATTATTTTAATTAAAAAATTTTTGTAGCATCTGCATGCTTAAAATTTTCTGTTTTTCATATGGATTTTTCAAGGGAAACTTCAGTATATTATTTAACATAAATTACCATTTATACAAGTGTCAGTATTTTAGATTATTGGCAATAATCACTAGAAGTTCTGTAAAGTGTAAACTTCAATGGATATTTAATGAATACTTCAGTATTGTTATCATGACATTATTTACTTTGTCTTACACTTACTTTAGGCAATTTATTAAATATTTAATATATTTAAATAATGAAGAGTCTGTCTGTATGTATGTTCCTAGCATTGGGTAGAAGTGGAAGCAGCTAAAGCTACCAAATTTTGAACCTTATAGACAGACCTTCACTTGAACATCTGCACCTCAATGACCAAATTTTTAATTTCTAAATTGTTTTGTATTTGATATTTTGTGTATTTAATCGATTTTTGATTTATAAACTTAATGATTTAAAAGAAATGCATTACCACTCTGAAAAGCATAAAATATTTCTTTCATAGTTAACCAGAAATCTCAGCAATTTAGAAGAAGTGTGTGGTCTGTGCCCAATATGAAATACTTTTATTTTCATACACCGTTTTGTTACAGTTTAGCAAAGTATAAGATATTTATTTTTCTTTCAAATTTATCTGTTATTGATTAACAAACCAATTCATTTAAAAGCAACAACTACTGTTCTTCATCCTTTTTTTATTAATTACTAATAAAATCCATCAAAATTACATAAGTAGGAATCATTAAAATCATTATGTATATTTTTTTCTTTTCTTTAATAACTATTTTAGATGACTGGCCATGCAGGTGGCTAGTGTAATAAAAAATTAAATTTATCTGATATTTATAACTGACTGAATGATAACATTTTTCTATATAGATTTATATTACTTTTCAGCATTATTTCTGCCTGAAATTTCGTAAAAAATGGCGTCTTCTGCAAAAAGACGAACAAAAGGGAGTAAAGGTATCTATGTTTAAATTTCATCTTACTGTTTGCTAATTTACTTGAAATTAAATTCTGATTTAGATAGAAATATATTTACGGGTGCCCCTTGGTGATAATTGACAATTTTTGGCAGTACCTAGACACTGAATTTGTGCAATTCTTTGATTTGTTATTTTGGCTTCGTGTAAATATTTTGGCCCAAATTAGCCACCACACAAATCCAAAATAACAAGCTACAGAATTGCACCAACTCGGTATCCGTGTACACATCGACCTATTTTCACTTTAAAAAAAAAATAAAAAAAAATCTGAGAATTGTACAAACTAGGCATTGCGCACTCTCTTGACTTTGTCCATGTACACATCGATCTATATTCACTTAAAAGGTCAAAGGAGCAACCAGCAAAAAATATATAATCTCAATAAGCTACATTTTAAATCATACAATGAAATAACATAAAAATCAAAATTCATCTTAGCACTACACAAAGGAAATATTCACTTATGTTATTTACAAATTTCCGTGTCTTCAGTCAAACAAAATTCCTTAACAGCATCCAGAAACTTCTTAAAATTATCTGAACTAGAATCTGTTTACTGGCGTCGCCACGTAAATTCACAAAAATAAGAGTAAAAAATATCTTCCGTAGTGTCGATATCCTCCAACATTTGACCATATGCATTTCCTTCCTACAAACAAGATACTTATAATGGCTACTAAGTAAACCTTTATTTACACACCAGACAATTAATGCTTTTCTCCTTTTTGCTCCAAATCGTACAAAAACATCAAGCACATTCAAACATCAACCACATTCAGCCATTTTACCGTCTAAACCACAAAATAACACAAAATAACAACGTACTTCTTATCCAAAATCCAGCACACAAAAAAGCCTTCCAAAATCTTTTCCCATCATTCAAATTCACCGCAATCTCACAACCAGTTACGTCATAATAGGGTTTCCATAGCAATCAACTCCTTAGGTTACTATAAATGAAAGAACTTAGTGATAATCCAAGGGGCACCCTTAAAATCTACTGTAACCCTGATTTACATATTATGCTACATGATTTACATTCTTCTATTTATAATATATTTTTATATATTCTTGTTCAAAACACCTGTGCACTTTTTATTTACTGAAAGCATTTTTAAAAAAAGCTTTCTGAAATATCAGTGGTTTTAGTTGCAGCTTTTTAAATAAAAAGCAAAAATTGATGCTCTCATTTTATACTTTGTAAAATTCCAGGATGCTTCAAATAGGAACACAAAATCAGCAGCAAGGACAAATAACCTCACACATGGTACCTTATCTTTTGTGTGATCTTGGCGAAAGAAAAAAAAAAAAAATAATAATAATAAAAAAAATAAATAAAAGCACAAATGCAATTTGTGCTTAAGAAATTGTAATTTGTTGTCAAATATTGTGAATGTCCCCGAACACAAAATTTTGAGTATGGTAAATGATAAATCAACAATTCATTCAATATGCATAAATCACAAGTTATTTAATAGATACAGTACACTCTTAGACCAAAAAAAGGAAGCACCAAGAAGGAATTGTCTGCATATGACGAAAATCGGTAAAAGTGATGTACAGGTACAGAAAAAAAAAAAAAAATGATGACAGTTTGAGAAAAATTGGATGATTTATTGAAGCGATAGAGCTTTACAAAGTGAAAAAGTCAGTAACACTTTTGTCCACTTCTGGCCCTTATGCAAGCAGTTATTCGGCTTGGCATCGATTGATAGAGGTTGCGGATGTCCTCCTGAGGGATATCATGCCAAATTCTGTCCAACTGGGGCATTAGATCGTCAGCATCTCGAGCTGATTGGAAGGCCCTGCCCATAATGCTCGAAACGTGCTCAATAGGAGAGAGATCCGGCAACCTTGCTGGCCAAGGTAATGTTCGGCAAGCAGTAGAAACGTGTGCAGTGGGGGGAGGGGCGGTCATTATCTTGCTGAAATGTAAGCCTAGGGTGGCATGACATGAAGGGCAACACAACGGGCCTTAGAACTTTGTCAACGTACCGCTGTGCTGTTATGTTGCGACGGACAACCAAAGGGTTCGTACAATGAAATGCAATGGCACCCCAGACCATCATTCCTGGTTGTCGGCCTGTCCGCCGAAAGACAGGTTGCTATCACACCGCTGTCCGGGACATCTCCAGACTCGTCTTTGCTGGTCATCGGGGTTCAGTTCAAAGTGGGACTCATCACTGAAGACTATTCTACTCCAGTCAGTGACATTCCAGTGCGAATGAGCCTGACACCACTCCAAACAAGCTTGATGTTGTACAGATGTCAATGGTAGTTGGCGCAAGGGGTGTCGTGACCTCAGCCCCCTTTCTGTGAGCCATCTATGAATGGTCCTTGCGGTCACTGAAGCACTAGTTGCACATACGATCAATGATAATGATGCACCTGGGGCTGTGAGTTCCGCTCTGACGATCGCTCACTCTTCACGTTCTGTCATTTCTCTAGGCCTACCGCTTCCTTCTTGACACTGTGTGCGGCCGTGGTTCACCCATTCCTGCCATCATCGTGTAATAGTGGCATCGCTTCTGCTCAAATGTCGAGCTATTTGCCAATAAGACCAACTGGCTTCTTTGGCCCAACTACATGACCTCTCAAAATCGTAAAAACAACCTTGTATTTAGCGTAAGTATATTCAAACATTCAATCTCATTAATTTATTATAGTATTTAATAGATTTCGAAGGCAGCTAAAGGTTCCTCCTCATCAGGAGAAAGAAATACCTGGAAAGAAGAAAATAAAGGGGAAGGAGTTTCAGAAACACGTGGTCCTTATCAGCACTTATTGAGTGTTTGAATATACTTACGCTAAATACAAGGTTGTTTTTATGATTTTGATTGTCACATTAGCGTGTTTCTCTTCTAGTCTACATGACCTCACTCAAATTCTGACAAATGAACATATTATTCGCGCACCTGTATGCGAGGCATAGTTACTGTCTACCAGAATACATGGAATGAAATTCGTGAAGAATTTATGACCTGGAATCGTAATTTCTCCTCTTAAATATCCTGCCAGTTGTGGAGATCAGATGCGCTGTAGTGACAACCGTTCATTCATTGGCAGCCAAATGTAAAATTTTCCGTCTTCCATCGAAACTTGTATGCATATCAATTTGTGTCCAATTTGCTTTATAACTTCTCGGTGCGTCGTTTTTTTTTTGTTCAAGACTGTATATAGAAGGAATGTAATATAAATTTGCATTTATTATAGTATTTAATAGAGTTCTTTCAGCAGCATATTTAAAATAATAATGTATTTCGACAATATTTAACACAAATATTAATTTTCATACTTAATACAATTATGTAAGCAATTTATTTAAAATTACAACATAAAAAAACATACCAAAAATTTCTATTATTAAAGTACTGGAAAATTCTTTTTATTATTTTAGTAATTTTGACAGCAATTTATATAAAAAAAATACATAAGCATTCCAGAAAATTAATTTTTACAGACAATTGCTGGTGACCACAGTACAGCAATTGCTGCTATTACTGTCTCAGTCATCAATAATAGTTTCTTTTTCTGTTGAAAGTTTGAAAATAGTAAGCATAACAAGTAGTTTTTGGTAAAAAAAAAAACTGCTGTATTGGCACTGTGTAATTATAACTATCAAAGTCAAATAATTAACTGTTGTTGATTATCAGATTATTGATTATTAGATGTTGTGGATTATTTCATGCACATGTGCAAGTTTGTAGTTGTTTGTTTCTTCTAGAAATTTGGATCGATAACTATTTCTTTTTTGCTACTGTGCAAATGTGCCAAATCCACTTTCTTGGCAAGCCTATTTTAGAAGACGGGTACACTGCGCAAAGAAAAAAAGGGCACAGTTCTATATCTCCCGTTCTACTGGGCCAATTCGTGAAATTTAACTTGCGTTTTTCATATCTTGAAAGAGTGAATTAGGATATGTATTAGATTTATATATAGCATTGATATAATATAGTATTTTGACAAAAAATTGATTTTTTTCTGAAATGACATGCCAATTTTTTTTCCATATTTCGATTCTACGACTTAAATTATGCCAAACTGCCTGGTTTTGTAAAAATCGCACAAGTAGTTTTTAAAAAATTAACTCTTAAAATTTTAGCTCCTCATTGTTGATTGAATTTGATATATATTTATCAATATCTCTTTTTTTATTAAACTTATTTTATTCTTCTTTTTATATTTCAAAATTTAGGTTCATTCCAAATAAAATTCACGAATTTTTTATGATTTATTTTAAAAATTTGCATTGAAAAGATTTTGAATTATAACCTTTAAAATTGTTGCCATCATCTTAAATTAGATGTATTTCTAAGCATACCTGCAAAAAATTAGTTTTTTATTCAGAATTTCCTAAGATTTATGTGAATTTATATTTTGGCATGTTTTGAAATTTGACGTATTTATTATAAGCGATAATAATGAAAATGTGGTTTATGCACTCTGTTAAAATTATTTGAAAGTATGAATGATAACTTTTTTCTCACTCATGGCCAATGAAGAAAAGGAAAGAAAAATAGGTTGCTATAGATTAAGAAGTTTGCCAGTTGACTTATTCTTGGCACAAAATGAAAAAAATCAGCCAAGATAATTTTTTAAATTTCTCACCAAAAATTACAAACTTTAATATCTAGGCATAATTTGTATCTGAGAATTGAAATATGGATAAAAATTGGCATGTCATTTCAGAAAAGTCAGATTTTGGGACAAAATACCTATGTTAGGACACTACTATAAATCTAATATATATCCAAAGTCACACTTTCAAGACATGAAAAACACAGTTTGAATTTCATCAATCAGCTCAGTAGAACAGGAGATATAGAACTGTCCCAACTTTTTTTTTCACGGTGTACCCCACATAGATTGATAAACAAAATTTCAAGTTAACAATGTTTAGTGGAATGTACAAATTACAAAATGTGTGCATGAAATGTTGCTATTCTACTTTTTTTGCGGGTGCATTTATGTACATATGTGGGTATATGAAATGCCCTAATTAGTCAAAAATTCTGTTATGTGATTGCCTTTTATAATTGTAATGTTACAGTCAAGTTTCTGAAATACTTAGCCATATGTGAAAATTGTTTTGGAGCTTTTTTGAGACCTAATTTTTCTGTTTGTCAAGCAAGTCTGCATTAAATTGGGTTTTGATTTCAATTTAAGTGTTAGGATGTTGATCAGAAACTGGTTTTGAAGATTTCCATATCTCATTTACAACAGCTGCTTGCTTTATATGCTTTATATATTGTTGGGCAAAGGAATATATGTCAGCAAAATTCTGTGAAGAAGAATTGGGATTATTCCCGAGCACAACTATCAATTGATGTAATTATTACTGAGAAGTGTGTATGTCTTCTATGAAAAAAGAATATAAAAAAAATAGGCAATGCTGACTGCATCACTGAAATAGACCTAGGGCTACCCAAACAATCATTTTGTTAAGTCTACAATGAGTTTGAAGCTTTTTGGTGGGCTGCAGATATTTACAAAGTACTGCACTATGATTATTTGTTGGATACTATTTGATTTTCACAGTCCCCATTAGCAAAATGGCACCAAGATCATCGCCGAATATAAACTACTTGCCTATAGTTTGTGGCTGCTATATCTCCAAAATTGCTTTTAACCTTTTGAGGCCGGGGCTTTGGTAGCAGTAAAAGCTACCAAAGGACGGGGAATCTTGAACCGAATGCTTTCCCCCCTTTAAGAAATCACCTCCTATTTGCAACGGAGATTCTTGTGTGTAGTTTAATGGATTCTCAGAGGGGTGCATCTATGTCGCAAAAGGAAGACCTTTGAAAGAGATAAGTGGTTAAAACCCTAGGGACTCAAATTTGACATTTCACCCCACTTTTCAGTCTGGAAAATGGGGGAAAAAGACAAAAAAAGTTGACACTAAAGTGGACAACCCCGTCTTTTCAAAGAAAGGACTCTATGGCCACTATAATGGCCATCCCGTCTTCAAAAGGTTAATATGGTGTCAAAAGGCTTATCTTTCCAAGAGGATTTCTGGCACATGAGTTCCAAAATGTAATCGTACTAGATCATGTTGACCCATACATGACTACATATACGACTAGATCATGAAAGCATCCATTGTTGGATCAACAAAACTAAATTTGTGATTTGCAGTTAAATGGCTGTAAATAGCCTTTTCAAGCACATCTGTATTAGAGGCTCGCCAGTAATCTGAATATATCATCGATCCTTCCATTACATGGTCTACAATCATTGATATCAATGTGCTTGCTTGGAACCTGAACAAGAAAGCACTCGCTGTTAATGTGGCATAACCTACCAAATATCCACTGTTATGGAAGTACCCTGCCAGTATTGTTTTTCTGCCATATAAACAAACTTTTTTCAATTCCAACTATTTTTCCAGGTCTACCTATTCGGCTTTAGGTTGTTGAAGTACATACCTCTGTCCTAAAATTATTCCAGTCAGTTGTATGTTTTCACAGGTTGACTACTTATCGCAACACTTAGGCTCCATTCAGACGGGGGTATGAATGTCATAAATCATGCCAATTGGAGCGAATGCACAAAACGTTAATGGGAAAACAGTGGGGAAAAGCTGTATACATCTACACATGCGCGAAGTTATCTTCTCTAATTGGCTACTGCTTATACCCTGTCTTGCAGGTGTGAACGGAACTCCCATGTTTTTTATACATTATGACTAAGCCTCTATGACAGTTATGCAGCTTTAAGTGACGTTAAGTCCCTCTGCTCAACAGTAGATGAAACACAGCACTATTAGGAATGCTGTTCTGAAACCACTAAACCAGGTGTTGGATCGAATGGCCTTTTTTTGTTTACAGTTTTTTACATTGTGCCTTCACATACTTTCATTTATATATAATTTCATTTTGTCGCCATTTATGCATATTCGATTGTGAGATAATATACTTTTTCATGGAAAAATGATACAGCATCTTCCTGACTTCTCAGTAAATTAAAAGTTGTTAGCATTTTTTACAGTGTTTAAATTAAAAAAAAAAAAAGAAAGACTACTACAGTATTATGCTGTTCAACAAATTTGGTAAATAGAAGTCAAAAAGGACCCTCCTTTTTTTAACAAATTTGTTTAAATTGAAAAACAAATCATGATATCACGTGACTCATCAGTTTCCACAAATACAGGTCGAAAGTGAAAGTACCGTTTTGTACATAAATGTTTAAACTGAAAAAAGACTATTGTAATTTCATGCAGTTTACATAATTTGACGGTATATCATAGGAGCCGTGAAAATAAAGTAGGACCATTTATTGTTTGAGGCTCTTCATTAAAAGATAGTCACATGTCAAAATCGTAAAAAACAACCTTATATTTAGCGTAGGTATAATGAAACACTCAATCGATTTCGAGGGCAGCTAAAGGTCCCTCCTCATCAGGAGAAAGAAATACATAGAAAGAAGAAAATAAGAGAAGGAGTCACAGAAACACGTGGTGCTTATCAGCACTGCACGTGGTTATAACTAGATTTTTAATCAGAGTTGCACTGGCCGCCTACTTTTACTGAGCCAGGCTGTCTGATCGAGCATAAAGAAATATTAGCGAAGTTAAAATAGGGAAGGGCAAATGCACCTTACGCTCAAAATCTGAACTTCAAATAATGGAAAGCAACCACTGAACGGATTTTTATACCCTCTGGTAGTACCAAGCGCGAGGAGGTAACGCCATCTATCGGCAAAATAATTGAATTAAGATAGTAGAATTTTAAAGGCATTAGGAAGGACTGGATTGGACTTCAAATCATTAACTAAACTTTCTAAATCTTTGTGAATGTGAAAAGCCTCAAGAAAATCCAATTCACCTATGGAAGAAGCCTTTTGGATGATTTTTGCAGACCCAAAATCAAAATTATGGTTAAAAGTCCAGCTATGATACGCTATTGAAGACTTGTTAATTTCGCCTTTTTTGACATAAGATTCATGTTCCTTGATACGAAACTTCAACGCTCTTTTTGTTTGGCCAATATATCTTAAACCACACTGACATGATATACTATAAATTCCCCAAGAATTCAAGACAGAAACGCAATCTTTTAGAATCGAAGGGTGAATTTTATTAATAGGGGAGAAACCGACTTGAAAATTGAATTTCTGGAGAATCCGTGCAATTTTATAGCTAACAGAAGGATAAAATGGAAGCACAACAAGGTCATTAATATTATTTCTAACAGTGGAATGTCTTCTTTGATGGGAATCTGAAAATTTTTGACAGCTTTATCAATAATCACGGGAGAAAATCCACGGTCAATCGCAACTGCTCTCAAATAATTAAGTTCATTGGTAAGCAAAGATTCAGAGGAACAAACTTTTAGCGCGCGGAAAACATAATAGTAAAAAGAAGCCATTTTTTGCTTAACAGGGTGGCATGACTTGGCATGGGGTGGTAAACAAACTGCAAAGAGTTTACGGTACACAGTGGTGCTAAAATCGGTTTCATTGTGGATTATAAGAATATCGAGGAAGGGGAGGGAATTGTTGGATTCAATTTCAAGAGTGAATTGGATGGCTGGATCAATTGAATTCATAATAGATAGAATCTCGGATAAATCCTCTTTATAACCGTCAAAAAGTGCGAAAGTGTCATCAACATACCGAATCCAAAGACGAAAAGATAATTTATCAAATAATTTCATCTCAAAATAGTGCATATAAATGTCAGCAAGTACCGGACTGAGAGGATTACCCATAGCCAATCCTTCAACTTGACGAAAATATGCATTTTGGAAAACAAAGTGGGTTTGACTTAGAGAAACTTTAGTAAGCGAAACCAACTCATTAATTTCAGTATGTGTGAAGTGAAATTCCCGAAGCCTAATTTCAAGACAATTTAGTGCTCCTTCGACCGGAACATTAGTAAACAAGGATTTGACATCAAATGAAACCATAATGGAACGAAGTGGGGAAATATTTTTAGTTTATTTATTAGTTGAAGAAATCACTTATTCCGCCTATTACTAATTGCGCTAGACTTTATGCTCTTCCAAAAGTCCACAAAACCGGTATTCCTTTTCGACCAATTGTTTCCAACATAGGTACTGCTTCATATCCTTTGGCCAAATATTTAGTTTCCAGATTTTCTCCTCTACTTGCTAACAATATTCACACTGTAAAAAATTCTGTTGAAGTCATTGATAAACTTAAAAATATTTCCCCACTTCGTTCCATTATGGTTTCATTTGATGTCAAATCACTGTTTACTAATGTTCCGGTCGAAGGAGCACTAAATTGTCTTGAAACTAGGCTTCGGGAATTTCACTTCACACATACTGAAATTAATGAGTTGGTTTCGCTTACTAAAGTTTCTCTAAGTCAAACCCACTTTGTTTTCCAAAATGCATATTTTCGTCAAGTTGAAGGATTGGCTATGGGTAATCCTCTCAGTTCGGTACTTGCTGACATTTATATGCACTATTTTGAGATGAAATTATTTGATAAATTATCTTTTCGTCTTTGGATTCGGTATGTTGACGACACTTTCGCACTTTTTGACGGTTATAAAGAGCATTTATCCGAGATTCTATCTATTATGAATTCAATTGATCCAGCCATCCAATTCACTCTTGAAATTGAATCCAACAATTCCCTCCCCTTCCTCGATATTCTTATAATCCGCAATGAAACCGATTTTAGCACCACTGTGTACCGTAAACCCTTTGCAGTTTGTTTACCACCCCATGCCAAGTCATGCCACCCTGTTAAGCAAAAAATGGCTTCTTTTTACTATTATGTTTTCCGCGCGCTAAAAGTTTGTTCCTCTGAATCTTTGCTTACCAATGAACTTAATTATTTGAGAGCAGTTGCGATTGACCGTGGATTTTCTCCCGTGATTATTGATAAAGCCGTCAAAAAATTTTCAGATTCCCATCAAAGAAGACATTCCACTGTTAGAAATAATATTAATGACCTTGTCGTGCTTCCATTTTATCCTTCTGTTAGCTATAAAATTGCACGGATTCTCCAGAAATTCAATTTTCAAGTCGGTTTCTCCCCTATTAATAAAATTCACCCTTCGATTCTAAAAGATTGCGTTTCTGTCTTGAATTCTTGGGGAATTTATAGTATATCATGTCAGTGTGGTTTAAGATATATTGGCCAAACAAAAAGAGCGTTGAAGTTTCGTATCAAGGAACATGAATCTTATGTCAAAAAAGGCGAAATTAACAAGTCTTCAATAGCGTATCATAGCTGGACTTTTAACCATAATTTTGATTTTGGGTCTGCAAAAATCATCCAAAAGGCTTCTTCCATAGGTGAATTGGATTTTCTTGAGGCTTTTCACATTCACAAAGATTTAGAAAGTTTAGTTAATGATTTGAAGTCCAATCCAGTCCTTCCTAATGCCTTTAAAATTCTACTATCTTAATTCAATTATTTTGCCGATAGATGGCGTTACCTCCTCGCGCTTGGTACTACCAGAGGGTATAAAAATCCGTTCAGTGGTTGCTTTCCATTATTTGAAGTTCAGATTTTGAGCGTAAGGTGCATTTGCCCTTCCCTATTTTAACTTCGCTAATATTTCTTTATGCTCGATCAGACAGCCTGGCTCAGTAAAAGTAGGCGGCCAGTGCAACTCTGATTAAAAATCTAGTTATAACCACGTGCAGTGCTGATAAGCACCACGTGTTTCTGTGACTCCTTCTCTTATTTTCTTCTTTCTATGTATTTCTTTCTCCTGATGAGGAGGGACCTTTAGCTGCCCTCGAAATCGATTGAGTGTTTCATTATACCTACGCTAAATATAAGGTTGTTTTTTACGATTTTGATTGTCACATTAGCGTGTTTCTCTTCTAGTCTAGTCACATGTTTTTCATATTGGGAAAAAAAATCATTCAGGGTTTGTACAGTCCTTAAGAGTCCTTAAAAGTCCTTAAGTTTTTTGGAATCAATTTTTGGTCCTTAAAAGTCCTTAATTTCGGCCAAAATCGGCAGAAGGTCCTTAATTTTAATCATGTGAAATTTCTGTCCGTTTTTACGACTGCCATTTTTTTTAGTGTGTATTAGCATTTTAGAGGTATATTTTTGGCGATTCATTGATAAATATGGTTATCTTTTGAATCGGTTATAATTTGTTCCTATTTCTAATGTAAATGTGGGATACTCTAGTTTTTGAGCAAGAAGTGAAACATAAGCATTTAGAAATTACTTCACTTTTTCTAATGAAGAGATCTTAAACAACTTTTCTCTTTTGGAGATGTGAATTCTTTTATTGACTGGCTCTAAATTTGGCAATTTATCAACATTTTGGCAATTTTTAAGATCAATTTCTATAATAAATTTTTAATTCCAAGACCTGGGAATTTTTCTAGGTTTTTTTTTTCAAACATTGTAACATTCATAAATTTCATTAAAATGATGGTAATATATTGAAATTATATTTAAAAATTAACATTAAAATGTAACATTTTTATTTTTTGTTGTCATATTATAAAGTTTTATTTTGGCCACTTATTATATCTGAAAACTTATCACTTATATTATATCTAATCACTTATTATATTTTGAATCTGAAAAATAAACAAGGTATAATGCTATAAAGCACTATTTACGAAACATTTCTTAGCAAAAGCAAAATAGCTATGTAATTAATTAAAATTATCTTCTTTTTAATTTTCCCATGATAAGAGTTTTCTCATGTTATTGTCTTAGAATATTCAGAATTCTTATGCATCAGTTTTCTCTATAAAATTAATTTTACACATTTTTCCTGTGATTTTTTTAAAAATATTTCTGGCTGTGTGCTGTTACAAAATTAGTAGGGGTAATTTTGCTTCGGGACATTAGACATTTCAACTTGAAGAAGGATGCAAGTTGGAAAGTTTGGAAGGGTTTGAAAGCAAGATTTATAGACCCACGATTCTAGAAAAATGTCACAAAATGAAAGATATATCTATGGTATTAACATGTAATGGGTGTATTTTACAGAAAGTTTGCAATGAAGTTCTTACTTTTTGGAGAACATCTAGAAGAACAATGAAAAACATAATATTTGAATGTTTTACTTCTGATACTAAAATCTTTTTCTAAACGTGTTCGTCTTCCCTTTATTTTCTCTACTTTTCACTAGATACAAGCATGGAAAATATTGAAAGTGCTTCTAATAGTATCACATGGAGAGGCATTATAGAAAGGAATTTTTTGATTAATAAAGAAATTTGAAGCTGCCAGTTTTAAAAGATTAATCTAATATGTCTTAATGCATCATACACAGGTTTGACGCTTAGCATTGCCTCACCTGGTGCAATCATGTGGAACAAACATTAAACTTATCTCTGTAGATCCAAAATTTTGCTGACTAGTGCCTTTCAAAATTCTGCTTCCAGTGCCTGCTCTAAATTCTAAAAGTTTTGCCATGTCTAGATTTTTTGCTCGGTGTGTCACTAAATTCTAAAAATTCTGCCACACCAGCTCTGTAACCGGCTTTTACCATATATATTTCATATTTCTTCTCGATGTTCGTATTACTAAAGAAATAAAATTAGCAGCTTTTTCTATACATTCTAAATGCATCTAGTTTTTTTGGAATAACAGAAATTCAAAAATTCTAAAATGAAAAGGAAACGTGTTAAATAAAAAAACCAAATACATACAGAGAAAGAAAATTATTTTTCAAATATATATACAGATATTATTATGTAAATTACTCACTTGTTTATAATTTCAGCCTTTACTATAATTTCCCATTTCTATTTCCTCCCCAGAATGCAAATCACTTAGACAGTTTTTAGTTTTTAAACTGAGGTTTTTGGTGCGCAAGGCAGAATGTGTTTTTAATCTCCGCTTGCTCACTGCATTAGTTCCTGCCAGCTCTGATAATTTGTAATTTTTTTCTGCATTATTACTGCTGACATTTGAATTTGTTATGACAATAGAGTTACTGAGCCAGCTTAAATTAAAATTAAATTGTATAGTCTTTCACCACTAGTCCACTCTTTTTGTTTGAATTTGATCGTTCTTGTTTAATAACATCACCACAAGTTGCAATTGATTTTGTTAGCGTAAGACCATGCCTTAAGCTTTTTTTAAATAAGAGGCTTATTTAAACCTTTGTAGTTACTTTCAGACATAGCAATAATTTACTTCACGTCTATCGGGGGGTTTTGGACTATTTAACTTTTACCAGATCAAGTAAACCCTCATAGGTACATTGTGGAGAGGTTGACAAGTTAGGAGATAAAGCACGCAGAAACTAGTGAGAACAATGGTTTGCATATTGAGAGAAATTTCTAATTCTTAGAAAAGATGCTTAAAGAGAAGGAAATCTATGTAAATTAGCCAAAATGTCTGGGCAGGCTTCAAATTAAAAAGACGCATAAATGTTTTGTTGAGGGTTGTTGCTATAAAACATAAATCTTTTGTAGATTTTAATGTATAATTATCCTAATTTCAATGGAATATATTGCATGTATTTTAAACTGTGAAATTTTATTAGATTGTGATTTTAATAGGGCTTTTTAAGAAATATTCTTAAATAAGTAAAATTTAATAGTGGTCATAAAAATCCATAATGTTTAAGGTTATCTAACTACCTAATTTAATTATTTATAACTAACTGCTTACCCTTAAAATTATCTATCATATATTAAAGCGAATTATTGTCTTTCATTAAACCTTATCATAGGACAAGATAAAACACAAAAATGTAAAAATTTTTACAAAAATGTAAAAATTCATATAAAACTTATTCTTCATATCTAGCGAGACCTGAAATAATACAAAGCAACTTAGTATCACCTCTGGTGCTTTAGTGGTTTATTGAAACCTTAAAGTATATTAAGTGGGTTACAACCCCTGGAACTGTACACGAAGCTAGGACACTAACTGCATCAGACAGAGCCCAACTAACTTTCAAAACATGCCAACTGTGCCTACATCATGTCTTTCAGTTTTGTTCTGATCAGCAGGTCTCTGTGTAGGCAAGGAGCAGTGGTCACAACAGCCAGTCTTTTGTTATAAATCATTCTGATTATGATTTTACTTCTCATTTTAACCTATCCTGCTTGACATAAAATCTACCTCTTATTTACTAAACCTCCAGATTGAGCAAGTATGTGACAAAATGAGACATTAAAAAAATCAGTATGAAACTATTAGTAAAACGTAAATAAAGTGTCACTTATCTTCTTTCAAATATGCCGAACTATTATAAGTGTAAAATATGTAATGATATTTGATAAATTTCATAAAGTGTATTTTATTCTCAAACTTATTAATGTTAACTAAGTTATGTTTAATAATAATGTAGCCTACTTACGGATATATTTTATTTTTTGGATGGTATTACAAAAGTGAAGTTCAGGCATAGATAATATTTTAATTGAATTTATAAATTTGCTATTTGCTCATAGGTCCTTAATTTTTTCATTAATGGTCCTTAAAAGTCCTTAATTTCCATGTGCAGAAATGTGTTATGAACCCTGTCATCATAGCCAGGGTTCGTACGGTCCTTAAGAGTCCTTAAAAGTCCTTAAATTTTTTGGAATCGATTTTTGGTCCTTAAAAGTCCTTAATTTTGGCCAAAATCAGTAGGAGGTCCTTAATTTTAATCATCTGAAATTTCTGTCTGTTTTTATGACTGCCATTTTGAGTGTAAAATGTGTGAGTGTAAAAGTGTAAAAAGTGTGAATTAGCATTTTGGAGGAATATTTTTGGCATTTCACTGACGTATATTTGTTATCTTTTGAATGGGTTCATGGGTTTTAATTTGTTTCTATTTTTAGTATAAATGACGGGATACTCGAGTTTCTAAGCAAGAAGTGAAGCATAAGCATTTCGAAATTCATTTTTTGTAATAAAGAGCTCTTAAACAATTTTCGCTTTTGGGAATGTGAATTCTTTTATTAAATTGTTCTAAATTTGGCGACTTGTCAACATTTTGGTGATTTTAAGACCAGTTTCTGTAGAAAATTTTTAATTGCAAAATCAGATTTTTAAAAAAAAACATCATAACTTTGATAAATTTCATTAAAATAATGGCAATATATTGGAATTATATTTAAAAAATAACATTAAAATAAAACTTTATTTTCCGCTGTCATATTATAAAGTTTCATTTTGGCAACTTATTATGCAATGTTTTGAATCTGAAAAATAAACAAGGTATAATGCTATAACTATAATAAATATAAAGCACAATTTATGAAACAACTCTTAGCAAAAGCAAAATTAGCTATGTAATTAATTAAAAATATCTTCTTTTTAATTTTTTCATAGTAAGCGTTTTTCCCATGTAATTAATTGTCTCAGAATATTTAAAATTCTCAGAATATGTATCAGTTTTATCTATAAAAGTAATTTTACACTTTTTCCCTCCTTTTTTTTCCAAAATATTACCTTCTTTTTGCTGTTACAGAATTGGTTTGGATAATTTTTCTTTAGTATTTTTGACATTGCAGCTTGGAAAATTTAGAAGGATTTGAAGGCAAGATTTATAGACCAACGGTTCTAGAAGATTTGAGAAATATGTGACAAAGTGAAAAATGTCTCCATGGTATCAACGCATAATGGATGTATTTTACAGAATGTTTGCAATGAATTTCTTACTTTTTGGAGAATGTCTGGAAGAACAATGAAGACATAATATTTGAGTGTTTTACTCCTGATACTAGAATCTTTTTCTTAACATGTTTATCTTCCCTTTATTTTCTCTACTTTTCACTAGACACAAGCATGGAAAATATCAAAAATGCTTCTAATCGTATTACTTGGGCAGGCATTATAGAAAGGGATTTTTTTTATTAATAAAGAAATTGAAAACTTACAATTTAAAAGATCCATCTAATATGTTTTAATGCATCATACAATTTATGAAAGGTTGACAAATTAGGAGATAAAGCACGCAGAAACTAGCGATAGCATTGGTTTGCATATTGAGGCAAATCTCTAATTATTGTTAGAAAAGATGCTTAAAGAGAAGGAAATCGGTATAAACTAGTCAAAATGTTTGGGAAGGCTTCAAATTAAAATGAGGGATAAATATTTTGTTGAGTATTGTTGTTCCTAAACATAAATGTTTTGTAGCTTTTAATGTGTAATTATTCTAATACTGTTTAAGAATCAGTTTCATAAATAACATGTATTTTCAAATGTGAAATTTTATTAGATTTTGATTTTAATAGGGCTTTTTTAACAAATATTGTTAAAAAATAAAATTTAATACTGGCCATGTAAATCTATAATGACTACGGTTACCTATTTACCTAATTTATTTATTTATAACTAACTGCTTACCCTTAAAAATTATCTCTACATATTAAAGCGAGTTATTGCCTATCATTAATACTCACTGTGGTCGGAAGATAAAACACAAAAATGTAGAAATTCAATTAAAGCTTATTCTTTGCATCTAGTGAGACTTAATACAAAACAACTTATCACCTCTGGTGCTTTAATGGCTTATTGGAATCTGAAAGTATATTAACTGGGTTACAACCCCTGGAACTCTACATGAAGCTACAACACTAACTGCATCAAATAGAGCCTGACTAACTTTCAACACTTGCCAACCGTGCCTACATCATGCCTTTCAGGTTTGTTCTAATCAGCAGGTCTCTCTCTAGACAAGCAGCAGCAGTGATAACATTCAGTCTTTTGTTATGAATGATGCTGATTATGATACTTCTCATTTTAACCTATGCCGTTTGACATAAAATCTACCTGCTATTTACTAAACCTCTAGACAAGCGGTTCTCAACCTTTTGACTCACGTGTACCATCTGAATAAAAATTGAAAACCTGTAGTACCTCCAAAGTACTACTACCAAACAATGATTGATCTGAGCTTGCATAAATTTACGAGTGTTAGAGAAAAAACGCAATCAGGATGTTGGGGTTTTAATTTTTTAAATAAGTAGTTAAAAATACTTTGCTTCTTTGTGTGCCACCTATTTTTTCTTGCGTACCACCGGTTGAGAACCTCTACTTTAGACTGACCAAGTATGTGACAAAATAAGACATAAAAAAAATCAACATAAATCTAACTATTAGTAAAATGTAAACGTCACTTATTTTCTTTCAAATATGTCCAACCTATTATAAATGCTACTTGTAAAATTTTTAATGCTGCTTGATAAACTGCATGAAGTTTATTTTATTCTCAAACTTATTAATAATTATGTTAATTAATTTACGTTTGGTAATAATGCATGCTACTTAGGGATCTTTTTTTATTTTTAGGATGGTATTAGAAAAGTGAAATTCAGGCATAGAATAATATTTTTAATTGAATTTAATCAGTTCCCATATGCTCATAGGTCCTTAATTTTTTTCATTAATGGTCCTTAAAAGTCCTTAAAAGTTCTTAATTTCCTTGTGCAGAAATGTGTACGAACCCTGATAGCAGGGTCAAAGATTAAAATTGTGTCAAACCTTTAAATTACAAAATATAAATTAAGGAGTAATTTCTCTGCCTATAACTCAAATTATATTTTAGAAATTTTAAAGTTATGCCTAGGAACCAAAAGAAAGAAAACATTTTATTTACCCATTACTGTTATATACCTGTTTTTAAAATAATTCAAGGTACTTACTTAAATGTTTCTAGCATTACATTCATATTATTTTTTAAACTTTTTGCCAGTTATGTTGAATAGAACCAAGCCTCTCTATTTCCCTGTGTAAGGTCATTTAGATCACATTTTGTTTTTTATTAGCTGTATAGTTTGAGATCTTTATAAAAAGGTAAACTGCCTTTATTGTAGATGATGGCTTGGAAAAGATACAAAAATAAATATGCACAGTTTTTTTTTTAAATGTGAAAAGGAAATCTTTAGAAGTAGAAGGGGTTTTAAGTGCTTTTTAAAATTGAGATTTTGCATTTTCTAAAATGTGTGCCATTGGTAAAGATATTTCAGGGATTATGTTGTATTATAATGTTTTGGTAGCATATAATACATAAAATGTCTTAGCAGTTATATTAAAAGATAAAATTATCAATTTTCATTCTGTTGATAGCAATTGGTAGTTGTGGACTGTATATTAATTCATAAAAGTCAAGTTGAGAAACTTAACAACATTTATTTTCTTTCAAGAAAAATAATGCCGTTTAAACGGGCAAAGAGTGAGTAAGGAATAATTAAAAATTGACTGCCGCTTTGTTCGGGCAGAGGAACGGAGACTCGATGTTGACCGAGTGCATCCCTATCGCTTACTGATTAGTACTGGGCTCTCGCCACTAACATTATGTGGCACTGCAAACATTAAGCCAGTACAAATAGACATAAATATTCTAACCGAGACGGAACATTCAAAGAAAAATAATGCTGCTTAAACTGGCAAAGAGTGAGTAAGGAATAATTAACAATTGACTGCCGCTTTGTTCGGGCAGAGGAACGGAGACTCGATGTGGACCGAGTGCATCCCTATCGCTTACTGATTAGTACTGGGCTCTCGCCACTAACATTACGTGGCGCTGCAAACATTAAGCCAGTACAAATAGACATAAATATTCTAACCGAGACGGAACACATTCAACAACAAGATAAATTTTGCTATATAGAATGGAAGCTCAGAATTAAGGAATATCCTAAAATTCCAAAAATAATGTTTCTTTTTTAATTCCAAATTTTTCCAGGTGTATACTGTTTTCAATACTAAATTATATACTCATTGCCATAAAAATTTGTGCATCAAGAAAGAGTTGTCAGAATGAAACGAATTTTTTTTTTTTTTTTTTTTTTTTTTACATGTGAGTGAAACATTGATATAAGTAAGTGATTACAAAATCAAAGCTAAGGATCATATATTCCAGAAAAAGCTGCAAATGATTGAAGGTTCTAATACCCTGTTAGACCACCTCTGGTATACATACACGATGCAATACAATGGGCAATGAGGCATACAGATTATGCATAATCTCATTCCACAGGTGTTGTAATTTTACACTTTTAGTTTGAACCCAATTCCTAAGCTATCCAACTTGGCAACACAAGTGATCACAGACATGCTCGATCTAAAATAAATCTGGGAATCGGACAGGCTAGAGAAATGTAGTAATGTGGATGACACATTCTTGTGACACCCTTGCTGTGTATGGTCAAGCATTGTACTTTTGAAAAATGCATGCCATAAGAATGACAGGTCACAAATGTACCACTAGTAACATTAATCTATACTAAAAGATTAATGGTACTATAAAACTAGATGTCTGATGTGACAATATTCCATGTCATCACACCAACTGTGGGAACAATGTGCTGCTGTAAAACAGAGGCAAGATTGAGGCTTTTACCTCAAGTCTTTGTATACATACACAATTGTTGTCACTACCCAATTGAATCTCAATTCATCATCAACTGGGTTCCATTTCATTGTGATACAATCCTGCTGAGTGCAACAACACTTGGGTGAAGGTGACAAGTTCATTGGCAGTACATGTACCAAATGTCCTTGAGCCTGGCACCTCGGAGTGGTATTGGCATACACCCCACACAGTAAAGTAAGAGTGGCATAGATGTCAGGCTGCCGAGCTTGCTACTGGGCCTCCATGGTTCCCAATGATGAGCTCCCCATGATTTTTCCCTGATCAAAATCTGACAGCTGATCATATTGTTTTTAATTTCATCCCTAGTGTGAAAACAACCTCCACCTACAAAAGGTTAAGTGTTGTTAAAATGCCCTGCCCGCGTTTTTAATGTGCTAGAGAGAACAAAGTTAAGTGCCTTTTGGTGGCATGCAATGCACAATCACATTGTATTTCTAATCATTTGCATACATATACATTCTAATCATTTGCATCATATTGCTGACATATACTTTCATGTCATGTTTCGGTGTGATTTAACAATACTTTTTGCTGGGCAAAATTTTTATCTGTATTTAAAGACAAAAGCTAAATTTTAATAGAGGAATTAAACATATAAATTAAAATCAGGTTACATCAAGGAAGCTAACCATAGGAGGTCCCAAGATTAACACCAGTGTGGATAGAATAAATCTCATCATCAAATCATGAAATTTCATGTAAATCAGAAATGTTCATCTAAATCAGAAATCTCTAATCTTTTTCTTGCATCGACTCCATTTTAAAGGATAGTTTTCTTCATTGACCCCTCGTTACGTTTTTCTTTATATCAAGTTTCACAAATGGAAAAAGGGTTTTGAAAACAAAATTACAGATTCTAATTGCTTGGGTCATTTTATGAACTGATGCATTTTTTAAAAATACTTAATTCAAATTATTATTAATTATTTTTAAAACTGCTTAATTCAGTTCTTAAATTCCTCATTCAAAATTATCCAGCCTGTTTCTTGTTTTCTGTGCTAAATTATTAACTTGACTAAAGGTTGCTTAAACTAACTTGACTAAAGGTTGCTTATTAAGTAAGAAGAGACAAAAGTTAATAATGTTAGTTTTGTAACAATTTAGGCTATTTTTCTTGTGTAACTTTTAAATTCCTGAACAGCATACCCATGTGTTTTAAAAAAGACGTCACTTTGTATGATATAGTTCTATATCAATAAACAATTATTTATCAGTTTTATTATTATTATTATTATTATTATTTTGTAGTTAGTATGATCTTTATAATGCTGATCAATTACCTATGCGTATACAGCTATTGAGCTGTTGGTCATCTTTGACCCTGTTTAAAATTTCATTCACTTCCAAGTAATGAATACTACCCCGCTGGGACCCTCTGAACTGAATTTTATCCAAGAAAAATGATTTTAATGATATATAGCAGGGTTGGCCAACCTTCATATCAGTAAAAGCCGCACGTTTGAATTCAGGAACATTCAAGAGGCGCATCTAGAATTTCTAAAAGCCACAAGTTCATATTTACATCATTATAGAAGTAGTGGAGGAGATTTTAAATAGAAAGAAATCCCTGATAACTTTGTAAAAAGAGTCTAAACTAATCAATTACTTCCTTTTGGACACTGAATAGTTTTAGTTTAAGATATTTCATACATATATTTTATATGCATGAGCCGCACAAACTGCCCGCGAGAGCCGTACTTTGGCCACCCCTGATATATAATTTGCTGGCTAATTAAATTTTAAACATAGATTAGATTTGACATCATATAATGTAATTTTTGCTTTCTGTAGGGTGTTCTTAATAAAAAACAAGATTTAAGCTGTTACATTTTCATTCAGTTTGGCAGCATTGTAACTTAAGCATCTGTTCTGTAGATGTTTTGAGATTAATCGCCATGGGAAGTTGTAGAAAGGATCAAAGCATTAGTATTGTGAAATGTTATAGTGGCAAGAAAAGTTATGCAGACACTATTTTCTGATAGTTAAAAGAATCGGGACGGAAGAGAACCACACCTCAAATAAATTATAAAAGAGAAGCAACAACCTGTGTTGGGCATAGATTTTTAGCATAGAGACTCTATCAATTTCAAGGGGGAACAAAGTCCCTTTTCATTGGGAGCAACGAAAACCTGCAACTGAAAAATCAAGTTACGAACATATTTATATCCTAAGGAAGTTGAGAGAGTAGTGCCATCTGTTAGTAGAAATAAAATGAAAATTGAAAAATTAAGATAAACTTTTATGAGTTAAAACAATGTCTAAGAAATTAAGAATTGGGAAGTTAAGTTTGGTCATGGTCATTTAATAACTCATGTATACTAATAAGTCTCTGAATCTATTTCATATTTTGTAAAGTATTTATGAGTTTTTGATTAAGAAACTCAGCAATTTCAAAGCGAGCAATGGCAACACTGTACGGGAGGGGGACATTTTTTATCTCCAGCACACAAAACTAAGAGAAATTCTAAAGATATTCTCTTTTAAATATTTTGTGATATTGCTGTTGAATTGAATTATGGTTTAAGTGCAAAGAGCATGATATTTAATAATAAAGGTAACACACAAAATGTTTAAAAAAAAAGTCCCTTTGGGCATAATGTAAAATCTGAAAGCTTTCAGATTTTTTTTAAATTTCATTTATTTATTTTTCATTTTTATTTATTTATTTATTTTTTCTTCTGTATTTGACTTTAAAAGGAAATTTTAATTTTGTTTAAAAATTGATTGTAATCATTGTGCAGATTAGCATGAGAAGTCTCTTGTTAGCATGATATTTGAAGTTACAAAACCCATGTGTGCTATACTGCCCTTCTGGTTACTTTTGAGTAACCTTACATAGTAATAAAAAATTGATTAAACTCTTAGTTATTTATTTATAGTATATAATACAGTCAAAAGTCTTTAATCTGGACATCCATGAGTCCAAACGTCGCGGCGCGAAGTGAACTGGAAGTTGATCTGTCAGCACTATCCTTATCTTCAGGGCAGATGTTTTTATTTTATTCGCCTTATAATTCCTTACTAAATGTAGTATTTCGTCTTTGATATGATTTAAGTCAAATTCCTCATCATTATAAGTATCACGAATACACATCAAATAGTTTTCTGGTTGCAATTTTCTAATTTCGACTATGCGTAATGTATGTTTTACGCATGCGTGCATTGAAAGAAATGTTTAATAAAGTAAACAGATAAATATTAAGCTTTTTTTTTTTTTTTGTAAATTTTGATACCCTGTAGATCATAATTTAATCCCTGTAGATACCCTGTAGATAATCTTTATTTCATAAATTACGGTTTCATATTTTAAATTTAATAATTTCTGCATGCCATCTTACCAGATTTAAATTGATGATCTATAATCTGGAAAAACTGATAATCCAGAGACACCAAAGTCCTGATAAGTCCGGATTAAAGACTTTTGACTGTATACTGTGAATATATGTATATAATTATGTTTTTGTAGTTTTAATCATTTTTGTGTGCTAAATTGCTGTTACTTGTTCCTTTAGCTGCTGATGGAAAAAGGAAACGGAAGCATAGTGGCAGTGACGAAGATGGCCCAGGTAATTTTATTTAGAAAACATGATATTCTGAAATATTGTAGTATTTCCTTATTTTATAAATTTCATAAGCACTTAAGCATGATATCTATAATGTTTCTTATATTCTGTTGCAAATGTTTTAATTTCAGAGGACATTTTATTTGCATACTTTTTTTTTAACAAAAAATTTATGGATTCTAATTTCTTTTAGATGTGAAAAGGCTTAATCTAGATTGCTGAATGCAGATTAGAGCATTAATGTAGTTGCAGTTTTGTTTCCTTGTTTGTATGCAAATTGAAGAATTTCAGATCTCATATCCGTTTTAGACATATATTAAAAACAAAAAAAGAAATTGCAAAGGTTCTTTTAGAATATATTGTGAATATAGAATTTAGAATATATGATGAATTATTGATAGTTTATATATATATATATGTGATGTTCCAGCTTTTGTCCGGAATAAATAGATTGGTGAAGAATCATAGATGTAGTTGTAGCTCAAAAGTATCAGACGATAAGTTTAAAAAACAGGATCCATTTATTATTATTCAGGAGAAATAGCAATTACAAAAATCTGATCTTCAGAGTAAATAAAAATGAATTACTAATAACTTTTTGTATGAAGTTTTCTGCGTCGTTACATTAAAGAAAAGACCCCGATATTCCTTTGCGAGTTTTTTTATAGCCTCTGGAAAGGCGGAGCTTCCAAGAAATGTCATCAGCCTTTCCAGTTCGCTTTAAATATCTCCAGAACATTCTATAACTGTACGTGTAGAAAAGGCAGGAAAAACAAACTTGACTATGGGGCTGTGGATTTAATTCCACGTACTTTCAAATAAGAGACCGTCGCCATTAAAAATGAAAAGAACGTACAGTTAGAATTTTAAGTGTATTCTTGACTATGGAATTTTATTATTACATACATATATATATATATATATATATATATATATATATGAGATTGAAGTAAATGTATTAATTAATCATAATAATTGTCACTTGCACAAAAACTGCAAAGTAATAAAATAATAATTTATTTACTACAGTACAAAGTCCGCAATTCGGACGTTCATTATCTGTAATGATCTAAAATCCGGACCTCAAAACCACCAACAACATTTTTCTGGTAGGCTTTATGCATGTGCATTTGATTCCCCCATCTGCACATAATAAAACATCTGGAGAGTCCCAATTCTTAATTTCACTTTGACACTAAATAAAATACCTTGTTATTGAAGAAGCAATCATTTTAGCATAAACCTGTATGATCAATAATTTGGTTCCATTGCTGCGTATCTCAAACCGAAACATTCCACATAGACACATTATTCATCTGACGCCAATCTGGCAAATAATTATTTATTAACTTGTCGTTAGTCGCCAAGCTCATGTTGCATAGCCAAATATGCTTAGTAAAGGATAGCTAAATTTGATGATGATAGCCTCTAATTTTAAAGGTTTTCAGATATCGCGAAACAAAGGTAAAGTTTTCCAATTAACGGATTTTGTAAAAAAATGTGGAGAATCAGTGATATATGAAAATGGTATATACCAGAAAATACTGCTACTGGATAGTGAACAAAGTGACACAGAAGTTACTGAAAACGAAAAAATTTTGATTGACAAGTTAATCAGAAGTCTCGAAACAGCAGTTACAGGACTTTTAACAATGTACCTGAACAAGGGATTATGTCTGTCTACAGAATTAAAGAGGAAGTATTAGTACACACACAAAAAAAAAAAAAAAAAAAAAAAAAAATGAAGCAACTTAAACAACTTACATTGAAAAAAATGTTTAAGGGAAACAAATAAGTATTAAGCTTTTTTTTGTAAATTTTGATACCCTTTACATCATAAAACTTCATTATTTCATAAATCACGATTTCATATTTTATAATTTCTACATGCCATCTTATTAGATTTAAACTCATGATCTAATATCCAGAAAAATCCCAAATCCGGAATCGCCGAAGTCCCGATGAGTCCGGATTTCGGACTTTGTACTGTGATAGAATATTGAGTGTATTGAGAAAATTAGTAGAATTTTAGTTGAATGAAGTAACTTATAAGCATTTAATGGAATCTTGAAATTTTTTTAATGAAAACATCAAGTATGAATCATGCAAAAATTTAAAATAGAAATTTAAAAAAAAAAAATGACAAGCAATCAACAAACCAAGTAATTATCATCATTGATTGGAAGTTGATTGACTTTTCAAGGGGAATAAACCAACCCCTGATCAGTTAACAATAATTAATACATGCAAAGGTGTTTTGTCATTTATTCAAGTAAAAGTTGTGAGGCCAAACTGGTATTAGGTAAGTTAATTTTAAGCCAAGTGAGAACTTATTGTGTTATTTTGATAATTTAGCCATTTTTGACAGGGAGTTCTGCATTTTGAACGTACTAAATTTTTTAAAATTTTTAGTGATATAAATTAATGTATATATCTCATTAATCATTTAATCATTTCTCTCCTTTAGCAGCTATTAATTCAAGTGTGATTTTAGGAGCAATAAAATAGTTAATTTTATTATTAAATTTTAAGGGAGAGAGGTTCAAATACAGGAAATATAATGTGGCAAAAAATATATTGGAACCTGAAAATTTTATTTGACATCTTAGTTTTTTTTTTTGGGGGGGGGGTATAAATAAGTTTTCTGCAGAAACAAATTTCAGAAATAAGATTTCTGTAGAAAAAGTTTAAATTTTTTGTTCTATGTATTACTAATATTCTTGTATTTAATATTTTTTTTAATCAGTTAATTCTTTTTATGAAATGTTGAATTTATTTTTTGGTCTAATCAATCAAGGCTTAGTTTATAGAGATATAATAAATGTATGGAATTTTTCAAAGGTGTAAGCTTTTGTGGTTTGAACTCTTGTGTATTAATTGATTGTATACTGTTTGTCACATGTTTTTGACTATGCCTTTCTGCTTATTACTGTAATGCAGAAATTATCATCTGATTATAGGGGTGATAAGCAAACTGAATTTAAATATGGTAATGAAATCTAACTTAATTTGAAAACTATTGGTTACTGTTTTTTCTAGGTGTAATTTTTTTGGGGTGGCGGGGTCTCAATTTATGTAATATATGAGTAATGTAATGCATATATAAAAGTTGTAGCTGTATAAATGAAATTGTGTAAATTAGCAAATTTTCCTGAAACAGTGGTATTGGCTATTTTTTTGCTTGGCAAAAGTTGAAGAAGGTTGGTTAGCAAAAACAGGCATAAAAAATAATATGGCACAGCCTCTCCATGTGCCCAAAATGCTGTGGCTACTCAAAATAGCTTTAAGGAAGTAAGATCTTAACAAGTATATATCAAGAACATATTTCTATGTCTATTTGCAGTACAGTACAGCTTGCTGAATATCATTGCAAGGCGTTTATTTAGATCTGCATGTCTCAGTACTCAATACGTAAATCTGGAAATTGTAAGGCTCGTCAAATATCTGGAAGTCCAGTATTGCATTCATAAAGCTAATTCTGTATGGCCTTTGCCTGATAAGGAGAGACTTGTGTTAAGCTACTGGTACAAATCATGATTGCAGGAGAACACAGCTTGCTTAAAGATGCATAAATAGTGTGCAGTACATATTTTCTATTGAGAAATATTTCTATGTATCTGGATGAAAAAAGGACTTGATGCTGAATCATGACAACTTGCTTGCAGGGCAGTTTGCTGAAGGAGAAATCCATAGATTTATGTCTTCCTTATATTCATATGTCCATGTAAAAGGGTTGCTATTGATATTTCTTGCCTAATAATGAAAAAAAAAATGTTTATGATCGAAATTGGTTTTATTGTTTTTCAAAGTATTTTACATGAAGATCAATACACTTTTGCATGCGTTTGAACCAATTTTAGAAGCACATTTTCCACTCCATTTCAGGTAACTCCAAAATATGCATTTTGAATGCATCACCCGCTTCTTCGGGTGTCACAGATCGCTAACCACGTAATTTATTTTTGATGTGCCAAGATAAAAAAAAGTCATTGAGTGCCAAATCGGGCCAGTACAGCAGATGAACCGTCAAGTCACTGTTTTGGCCTGTCAAAAATTCCTTTGTTTGAGCCAAAATGTAAGAACTTGCATAGTCATGATGAAGAATGATTCGCATCTTCTGCTTTTTTTTAAATTTCTGCAATGACTTCCGGCAAACAAATAGTCGTGTACCATTCGGAATTGACCATCCTGCATTGCTCTAACGCCACTGTCGCCACGTGACAGGTAATGAAGAAAAAACAGGCAACCATATGCTTCAATGTACTTCTTCCATAAGCAACTTTGTTGGATTTGGCTCTTCTTGAAAGACCCATACAGTCGACTGCTGTTTTGTTTCAGGCTCATATGCATAGATACATGTTTCATCACTTGTGTAGATGTTATACGCACCTTGAATGTATTTTTATAACATTTCCTTGCACCAGTCAATATGAGCCTTCTTTTGAGCATCTGTCAGATTATGCTGAATCCAACACTATCAAATCTTTTTTATGGCCAAATGTTCTTGTAATATCTTATTGATGCTTGTCATATTAATGCCCAAAGCTGCCTCACTCTCATGGTATGTTTGTTGCATGACGATCTTGCTTTATCAGTTCTGGCATAACCGATTTTGGACGACTTTCATGGAATTCATCCTCGAGCAAACATCGACCACAATAGAATTCATTATGCCAGTTTTTTATAGTGATGTAGGATGGTACTTTATCACTATATAAAGGATTAAGTGCATCGAAGCACTTGATAATCCACGTCGAAAGTTATGAAAAGTAATCACATGAAAATGTTCCCGGGTCAGTTTAATTTTTTGCCTGAGAATTTTTCAGTTTACTGTAACAATACACATCAAGCTAAAATGACAAAATGTTCTGAAGAAGTTATGGTTAGAAATATCAAACTTTTGAAGGGAATCATCCGTGGTCATCTAGCAACACTTATTGTTGCCAAGGCCACAAATATAAATAGAAACCTTCATATTCAAATCAGCAAAAAAATTGAAATCTCTGACTAAATCACATAACATTAGTCATATGTATTCAAACAGTGATATCATCTGAGCCAGATGAAATACGTTATCTGATATCTAGATAACAAATGATAGCTGGAATAATTGTTGCAAAAAAATAATATGACCTGTTACATTATCCATTTAATTGAAATTCATATTCGTTTGCTTTGATGCTGTTTGATGGTAGCCATCATGTAATGTAGGTCATAATTACACCACCCCTGGGTCATTGTCTACGAAGTTGCTAAGTGATTTTGCAGATTAAAGCAGATCTGTGAGAAAAATACAGCCTTCACTACTGATAATTGTATTTGTTGCCTGGTATGAGTATTGGTTTGTCAACAAGCTACTCCACAGTCCTCTTGCTGCATTTGTAAAGTGATACTAGATGATCATCACAATTGAACCCATGTTATGACATGATTATGAGACCTGTACACTAAGGTACTTGATTGGCTTTTTTCCCAATGCTTGGATGTATTTAGGTGGTGTTTTTTTTTTTTTTTTTTTTTTTTTTTTTTTTTTTGTTATCACATTATAAAAAAGATATGCGATATGATATTGGCTATTATTTTCCCCAGCTGTGGAGGTGCTTGTGTATGTGTCTTGGTTTTCAGTGTGGGGGATGTAATGTTTTCTCACTTTGCTGCCTTTGCCGTTTCTTAGCAAAATTAATAGGTGCTGTGCTACTGTTGTTTTGGTGTCCTTGAAAGTAGTAAATGATCTTAAGGACTGAAACAAGTCTTAACTAAATATTACAAGTCTTAGAAACTAAATATTATACCACCACAACAAAAGTGCACTTTAGTTGTCACTACCAATTTTGGGATTTGTTTCTTGGTTTGGGTGCTAATTGTTCACTTGTACGCTAAACAAGTGTATGACAATTACAACATTAAAGCCTCACTAGAATTCACTAAAATATTCTCTGAGATTGTATTTATCTGCATACTATTATTAATAATTTAGTGGCAGTTTATTAGTTACATCCATCTTAATTATTTTTTAGAATGTATTTAAAATAAATAAATATTTAATACTTTTTATTTATAGCTTTTCTTTCATCAAAATATGCTGAACCGCCTGCTTCCAAAATCTATAATAGCCGTTTCCTCACCAATACGCCTGCTGAAGTGAGTTATGATTTTATTAAATAAATTAAATATTGTATGTTATTTTAAAGACATTTTAAATGCTGTTATTATGTCTCATTGGCTTAGTAGTACAGTAAAATTCCAGAAATTGCAAAGCTTGGGACCAGAGGTTGTGCGGATTTTAGAATTTTGCGGATTTCAGAACAGAAAAGATAAAGCATAATATTCAGACTAAAAGTGCAAAATGAATAAGGCGTATTAGATACATTTAATTAAATTATTATATACATTATTGCAATAATTTATTATATGCATTAAATTATTATTACATATGTAAATTGATTATATTATTCATTGTGTTATATGTACACAGCATCGAGGTTTGCCGATTTCGCCTCATGCAAAGATTTCCGGTTTCGGATTCCGGTGTTAGAATCACTGTTGTTGTAAAATTTCAACAGCTTTTCTTTATTTTTCCATATATCATACACAATCGTGTTGCAATTCGATACCATTCTGCTATAAATCGAGGAGTAGCACCTGCTTCCATCTTTTGCAGAATTTGCACATTTTGCGTTACAGTCAATGCAGCGTGTTTACATTTTTCAACGTTGCAAGCAGTAAAATCACGAGTGCATTTCTTATCTATCATTGTGTTAAAAAGAGCTGAAATTAAAAATATTCGTAATTTATCCACAAAATATCCGGATAAAAAAAAAAGGCAGCACTAAATCTCGTGAAATGAAATAACAAAGCTCAGAAAATACAACAGCGTGAATCGTGAACTTGAACAAAGAGTTGAGTGAATCATCTGCTTCTTTACCTCGATGCAGATTAGACGGAAAAAAACTTATCTTATTTTTTTAAACTTTTTTATATCAATAATTTGGTATTTCCATTTTGACTCATTATTATTCGGTAATTATGACGTCATTTATTCGGTAAGTATTTTTTCTTCGATATTTTGTACTCAATGTTGCGGTTTCTGGAACCTATAAACTGAATGTTTACATTCTGAGAGGCAACGTGGATTTCAGGTCGGCGGATTTTCTTTATTTGACTGTAGTAATAAAATGGTGCATAAAGCATCCATTTTATTATGACTACTTTATGTGTTAATAGAAGTTTCATTTTGTGCACTTTTTCCCATCTATTTGAGAAAAGCTTAAAAATTTTTTCTTTCTTATGTATTTAAAGATAGCTAATAAAAAGCTTGTTTTCAAAAAGCGCATTTAAAGTTGCATTTGTGAATATATATATATGCATATATGTCTATGTGTGTGTGTATATATATATAATAAAGCCAAAATGAATACTAAGGCCTATCTGAAAAAAGTAAAAATGGTTGTTTTCCATTTTGTAAGGTATTGAAAAGTTTATTTATTTCTGTTAATGCTATGATCTGAGCAGAAGAGCTTTTTGGATTCATTGATGAAGAGCTGTGTGCATGATTTTTTAAACTTAAATGTTAAATGTACATAAATACTTGCTTTACTTTTTGTTTTCATAAACTTTTATGTCACCCAATAGGATAGTGGTTAGTGACTCTGACTACTGTACCAAAGGGCCAAAGTTCGATTCCCAAAGAAGTTATGGATGTAGTAAATGTTAAATGTCTTTGTGGCACAGGGGCACTTGAAATATATGATGAGCTGTGAAAGTCCTCTCATGTGTTTTAGTGGTAGGGAAAGAGGGCAGGAGACCCTTGGATCACCTCCTGAGGTCTTTCAAAATTGGGAGGAAACTGGACAAAGTCATATTGTCACCTATATAAAGCACAAAACTCTTGCCAGCAATGGACACAATCTTTACTCCTTGCCACGATAAAGTTCTTGGGTTGTTGTTCTAATTCAGACAAATGAGATTAGCCACAGCATAATAGCATAGCCTTTTATTTATCAAAATGGAATAAAAAATAGAAAATAAAAAAATATTTAAAATAAAGTAATATTCATGAAATGACAGTGAACCTTATGACTGGATAAAAATGGTCATACTTGTCAGAAGGTTAATCTAATGCTGGAAATAAAAACTTCACCGACTTACAAATTGTAATAATGTACTTTTGTTTTTTTACTTTTACACTGCAGAAGAGGCCTGCTGACCCTACAGCTATAAAATTTGCCTCATGGCATTATTGTCCTTCTTGCAGAAGTGATCTAATGCTGCTGTGCCTCCTCTGCAGGAGGGCTGGCAGAACAGACTGCTATAAACACATGATTAAAAAGAAATTTGCAAGGCTATTTACAGTGATGCGCAAGTCCTTACTGGCTATACATCTTGTTCTAAACACCAACTAATTGAGATCACTGATGATCCTGTGTTCAAATAGAGATTACTGGTTGCAAGTTTAGGACTTGACAAGCACAGTTACAGTATTACAATCTAAGATACATGAGACTGCATTACAGATATATGACTTCACATTTAGAATACTTATCATATATTGTACCACTTTCAGGCTAACTTCACAAAACACTATTGAACAATGCATTGAAGCTGCTATTAATAGTACTTACTCTATTGCATGAAGCAAGTATGATAATAGAATTGAACAAAGTAATAATTATAGTACAATTGAATCGAAGACTGAATTTCGTTGTAACAGTGAACAGCAAAACGAAACAAGGGTTATACATAGATGCAGAGTGTATATAAATGTAATTACAATTGAGCAAACAACTTTGCTTTGAAAAGTACAACTTTGCTTTGCAGAGTGTCATTACACAGTCTTACAAATCATAGACTTATGATGTTCTGAGAAAAAGGTGTGCCTAGCTACTTGATTAATTTCTGATCGAGCAAAATGCCAAGTGTTAGGTTGCCCTGTTGTGCCCACTTACGGCTGAGTTTTTGTTGCACAGTACATAATAAGTTTTCTCAGCTTTACTCTGGCTATATTGTTCTTAATCAAATTTTCTGGCCATTGGGGTCAAAGTTGTTGACTTTGTTTCTTTTCACGAAGATGAGCAGTGTCAGGGCAAGAGAAGAGATAGTGATCTGGGTCACCCACTTCTCCACAGCCACACGTATCTGTTTTGCTTAGGTCGAATTGATGTAGATAAGCTTCAAAAGGGTCATGGCCTGTGAAAAAGTGGGTTAATTCACCAATATTGACTAAAAGTGGTTCCCTCACTTTCGGAAAAAAATTCATTTGTTCGTCTGCCTGTTGTTGCTGTTTCCCACCTCTGTTGCCACTGTGCAATGATCTGTTGATGTGTGACTCTTTTAAGTTGGAAGATGGGAAGTTTCACTAAATGTTCAAATAAAGCCATATCATTTGCTGCCGACTTCGCTGCCCTGTCTGCTTCCATATTGCCTTGGATCTCAACATGTGCCGGGACCCAATGAGGAATGGGACGGATTGCTTGTGGCTGCTGAAAGAGCAGACAGCGAATTTCCTGTACTTGTGGACTTTCATGGCTTCCAGGCAGGAGTTTTCACTAAAAGTGGCTATTTTACTGTCTAAATTATTTCTCACATATACTAAAGCTACCTTTAGTGTGGCTAATTCAGCTTCATACACTGAGGTGAATTCTTTCAGTCGCTTTCTCCACTCATGAAAGATCAGTCCTTTATAGCACAGAAGGCACTTCCTGTACCTTTTACAGTCTTGGATCCGTACAGTGAGAGTGCCATCCTACGTGGAGCCAAGTAAATGATAAAGATCATTTCATTTCATTTGCGGTTTTGCAGCTGAAGATGATGGTTCGGTAAAACCATCGAAACTAGTCCTGTGAAAATTGTGTAAATTAACGCTGATTTTTGTTGTTTGACTTCTGAATTAGTATTTATTCGGCGTGTTATTGTGTCTTAATTAAATGATAAAGATGTCAGCATTCAGATCAATGTCCACAGGGTGATCTAATAACTTCAGCCTGTGTTTTTATAATCCCTACCTAGCAAAGTGTACCATCCTCTTCAAGGAGGTGCACTCTTGAAATTAATGACTCTCTTACTGCAGTTAGGTCTAGTGGCAAGAGTCCTGCAAGAACCTGGAGTGCCATGGTTGCCATAGTTCTATATTTCTTGTAGATAAATGGCAGCTGCATTCTCTGCATGTTTAGACAGGGTTCGTAGCGGTCCTTGCAAGTGCTGATAAGTCCTTATATTTGAAAATAAAGTATAAAAACCCTTATAGGTGCTTATTTTTTCTCTAAAGCACTTACTTTTTGTTTTTAGTGCTTATTTTTTGCTTTTAGTGGTTTTTTTTTTTTTTTTTTTTTTTTTAACAAACGTACATTTTTTCTCCATACCAAAGCTGAAACTAAATAAACAACTTTTCTTACTTATATGGAACGTCAGATGGTGAATCATAATCCCAGAAATAGCTTTCCGCCCCTTTCCCTGCATTAACATAAAGTGCATGTCGCTCTATTGGTCAAAGAATTGCGAAAGAGATAGAAAATTCTGGTACATTCCGTATTCTTTTGCTCCCACCCAATACTACACACGTTTGAATTTCTATCAAGATTTTAATAATTTACATTCTCGTTCTGTGTGGTGAGTTCATGTTCGTGTTTATTATGATCGGTATGCTTATATCTTTATATATATAAGCAGCTAAAGTGTGTGTCGCTGATAGTTTATTGTTGCCACTAGGAATAATGAGCTCAGAAATTAACGTTTCTGCAGTTTTTAATTAATGTCTTGGCTGATTAAAGTCGCACAAAGATGAAAACGCTATCGATGGATTCGGAGAATTTTTTGGAATCCGAGGATACGCATTTGAGATTTCAACTCGGCGTCATTCCTTAGATACTCGAGAAAAAAGAATTTGGCACGTAGCCAAATCTCTGTAATAGGGAAAACCCAAGAAAGAAAGTGGAAAATGTAGGAGAAAATTAGTTTTTAATTAATATCTCGGCTAATTAAAGTTCCAAGAAGACACGAATGGTCAAAATGGCGTGCCACAGACCTGCGGAATCCAACGGTGTACTTCTCTAAGCCCAGAAGCCAGCCGTTTCGGAGGAAATGATGTTACTTCACCCCGTATATATATATGCGGCTTAAGTGTCTGTTTGTCGCTGATAGTTTATTGGTTGCTTGCGTAATTGTACTAGCCAATGGGGTGAAGTTGCCACGGCACAGGTTTGCTGTTTCAATTGAGACGTAGACAATTTCCTGTAAAACTTGCCTTTGCTATGACCATCCATAAGCCTCAGGGCCAAATGCTTAAGCGTGTTGGCATTTTTTTACCTGAACCTGCATTTGAGGTCAGCTGTATGTTGCCTGTTCAAGAGTTCATGAAAGAATGGACGTAAAATTAAAAATGATGGATGGTCTTCTGCAAGGTGAGTTTAAAAATGTTGGAAAGATTTACACAAGAAACGTTGTGTACAAAGAGATCTTTGACATGTGAATTAACATTTCATTATTTAAATCACCTTTATTGAATGAGCTAGCGGTGTCTTTTAAGAAATATACTGCCAGTGGTTTCCTTCATTGCACTCTACTTTAAGCAAGTAGAAGGGGGAAACCCCGTGGGGCAGTAAGCAAAGGGGCGTCCTCGCTGCCTGCCCTGAGTATTTCAGTTTAAATTAGCAGACACCTCTGCACAAATCATTTTAATTACAATTTAAAATATCTAGAACAGCAGTCATTTCGTATGACCGCTGGGCGTTCTAGTTATGAACATATGTATGAATATTTATAATATTGTATTTGCAGTTACTGCTGAAGTTATAATAGTACACAAACTTCAAAAATGAGTAAGTATGTTTTAACACAAATTTGTTTTCAAAGAAATAATATTCGGAATGGCATAAATAAAGTGAAAGTAATTAAATAGTCAAAAATTTTTTTCTTTTTTTGCCATTACATTATACAGAACGGAAGTTGGGGGTTCTCCCCTTTCTCCGTAAAATCTCGAATATTGAAACTGTTACAGTTCGCAGCAAAGCAAGGAATGGACTTTTTTTTTTGTCACTTTCCCATCTGAATTGAATAGGACTAAAAGTTCTGCGGTGTACCAACCCAAGCGAAGAATGATTCTATTCCAGAAATTTAACGCAGTCTGTTCAAAATTAGAATGACAAGCACCCCAGATTGGTAAATCTCTTTATTAATCAATATGAGTAAGGCGACGTGTCCTGCTCAATGATAAATATGCCACATGAGCGCATGACTGTGAAAACCGGATGAAGCAAAGGGGCGTTTTCCTTTATTTAGTTATTTATTCTCCGAATACCGGCAGCTGTTGATTCCGATTACGTAATATCACATGTGGAAGAATTAAGGCAGACGTATTGCGCAATAACGTTTGTGATATTTCACAGAGATAAAAGAGTCTTGCTGTGCTTGCTAAGCAGATTAATTTTCAGTTCCATTGGACTATTTTTTTATATGATGCACATATCGAAATGTCGAGCATTATTTAGCTGAAAAATCTAAAGAATGGCTACAACTTTTCATAAGTATTATGATTTCTTGTGGGAAATTAATTGTGTTGATGCATTTGATCAGGTGTTGAATGCATGAACCACAACGTGTTGAATGCCCCTTTGATGTCTCTAGAGATAATTAAAAATGTGGAGGCCTTGTTCTCTATTTGTCTGTATATTGTTAATGAGTTTATTAACTGCGTGTTCTGTAGAGATCCCCTTCCTGAATCCAAAGTGTAATTCACTGATAATGCTGTTTCTTCTAAGATAGTAATGTAGATGATTCAAGAGTACCTTCTCCATAACTTTACTAAGGGAGAGCAGGAGGCTGACCGGCCTGTAGGATTGTGGGTCTGTGGAGTCCCTTCCTACTTTAAGAGAGAGAACCACCACCTCTTCAGTTTTCATTTGATCAGAGAAAGTACCCACTCTCCAGCAGGCTTAACATAATGTGAGTAGGAGCTCTGGGAATTACTGTAGCTCTTTCAGCATTGCATTGTCAATGCCGTCTGGACCTAGAGCCTTGTCAATAGAGATATTGTGTATAATTCTATTTAGTTCCGACTGTGTTGGTGGTACCTAGTCTCTGTTACTGCTGCTTCAGCTGTATGTTTTTTCCAGGATTCATTCTTAGCTTTCATAATAGCTTTCTTGTACACTGCCCTTTCTTTTCGGTAAACAAGCATCTTTTTAGACCTTTGTTCTGTGTCAGTTTCTTTCTAGGGTTTCCAACAGAGTGCCCTGGCCTTGCTTCTCATGACTGTGAGTACAGTTCTCCACCAGGAAATTGAAGCTTTTTTTTTTTAGCGTACTTTTTCACTTTATAGACTATTTTTGCTGCTGTCATGAGCATTTGTATAAGGTTGAAGTAGGCAGTATCAATTTCTTCCTTTGTATTACTCTCCTTCAACTCCTCTATGAGCCCCTGGACCATTGGCTGGACAAAAACTTTGAATTTTTTGTGACCACCATACTTTGTCTTAAAAAGTTGCTTGGCAATGTAAACAACTTGGGAGTCTAGATTGAATTTGATGATTCTGTGATCACTAAGAGATGGTGTCTCAGATACCTCCCAATTGCACATCTGAGGGAATAGTGAGGAGGAGTCCAGTGTCACATCTGGTCATCCCTGTGCTCTGATAGTGAGGAGGGTGGGTGCAATTATTAAATACTGCCAACCTATGAGATTTAATTCCTGTAGCTTGATATTTAAGTCCCTACTTGGAGGAAAATAAAACACTCATTATGACTAATTTGATGTTAGTAGTCTCTAAAGTACTCTAAAGTAAATACTGCCAACCTATGAGCTGTGCCAAATTCTACAAGGCTATGTGCTCTAATATTTTCAGAGCAAGTGCCCCAAAGGGGCTTGTTGCATTAAAATCACACTCCAAAACATAAAATTTTGGATTAGGCACTACAGTGAGATTTAATTCCTGTAGCTTGATATTTAAGTCCCTACTTGGAGGAAAATAAAACACTCATTATGACTAATTTGATGTTAGTAGTCTCTAAAGCCATTGTGACAGTATTTTCTGTCTTGTCAAGGAAAAATGGTGCGAGGGGGCCAGGATATACTATGACCACTAGCTGTTATTCTGAATAATGAGCTATACTGCTAGTGTTACAGTAGAACTCCAATTATCCAAATCAGTTGGATCCGGACACCATTCAGATGGTCAAAAATTCAGATAATTTTATTTCTTCTGAAGAAAGGGTCTAGGTACACTTTAATTAATTATTATATGTACTATATGTTGAAAATGGGAGAAAAAAAGCTATTTTTGAAGAAAAAAGAGGTTTTAATTAATGAAAATGAAAAGGCAACACTTTTATATACATGTTCTGTACAGTATTTACAAGTGCTGAAAGTCTTTGATTGCTGAACATCTCGGTCAAAGTAAGCTGTTTGACTATCTTCATCCATTTTCGGGCAGCTAAGTCATGCATCTGCTTGATAATGAGAAGTTGTATGTGGTCACATTCGGGCTGACACTCCATCTACTTCAACGCAGTTTCAAGGCCGGCAAACGCTTCACTAGCTGATTGTCCCATGTCTGCTTCAACTTCGACATTAAGGTTATCTTCTTCCTCAGCACTTTCTTCTCTCATACTTTCAATAAGTTCATCATTTAGAATATGAAACCCAAGGTCTGACGAATCACACACCACCCATGACAAATTATATGCCATCACACGCCATTTGCTCCTTTTAATGTCTGAAATCGTTGATTGTCCAACACTGTACATCTCAGCAATAATAACACAATACATTTTCTTTTACTGTGGCTGTGGTGAACGACAAAATGCACTCATAAACAAAACAATGCACCGACGTAGAAAGAATATCACCATAGTACTGTAGGAGGTCAACAATCCGCTGACTGATTAGTAATCAAAATAAACAGTAACAGGTGGTCCGGGCCAGCCACCTGTAATGGATAACAGTACTGTAGTCAATAATAGAATTGCACTATGAGACGGTAACTCGTTATCCCAATAATGTTCGTACTACGCCTACACTAGCTTCGCAGAGGGAAGGACAATAGTGTGCAAAGACAGAATCACTATTTTGTGAATGATAGTACGTTTCTTTTGTGTGACTCCATTTTTTTTTCCCTCTATATTGACAGATATAAAATCAGACATCAAACTGTGATATGGATAATGCAAGTTCAACAGCCAGTGAAAGTGAAGCTTCACCTAATTTTCTTATTCATCTTAATCCGTGTTTCTCAATTCCCTGTACACGTGGCGGAAGAGGAAAATCTTGGCCAGGTCCAGTATATCATAGAGGCGGGATTCTCACCAAAAGGTTCCGTCGCCAAATCCCTTGCCGAATTTTCCCTCTTCTTTCTAGCGGCGTGGAAGACAAACTGGTTTACATTATGTCTATGGAGCCTTTCCTTCTTTACATAGATGTTCTTTGCTCCAATAGTCAGTAGTAGATTTCTCAGGATTTTCAACTTTATTAGCTGAGTCTTCCTCTGATCAGGATGCATACACATCAAAATTTAGGTGAGTGTGTTTTGGAAACTTCAAAAGGCATATAAATTTGTGGCAGAAATTTAAGTGTCAAGTACTGCAGTGGTTTGGTAGAAAATTTCTGCATGAATGATGAACTTTGATAAAAAAGTGAAAGCTCTTTTTGGTCTTCCTATAATTTCTGAGAGTAACTAAATCATGGGTGTCTGGTGAAGTCTACTAGCATGTTGTGCAAAAGAAGACTTTTCCATCGCAGATGTGCAGGGATTGTGTAGGAAATGAAAGCATTTTTATTGGTATGGATGTTTGTTCCTTGGATAGGGAAGCACTTAAAAGTTTTATTGTGCCAGAAATATATCTAGTTTATCAGTAAGAAAGGCAAATATCTCTAATTTTAAGAATACATTATAATATCCTTCAAGAGATCATCCTTTTGCTCCTAAATGTTTAACAGGTATTATAAGTTAAGACTTGTAGTAGAGAACTATACATACAGATACAAGAATTTGTATGTATTTAGTACCTTAGATATATTTTAATGTATTATTTTAATTCAGCATTATGTTAAAATATGAGGAGAAATGTGTATAAAATTATAGGAAAAGCCCAGTTATCTGGCATTCAGTTAACCTAGAAGCTCAAGTAGCTGGAACATTTTAATTTTTCTAACTTCTTGTTTTACCTTTTCCCCCCTCCTTCCACCCTTTTTCTCATAACCAATCAGAGATTTGTAAAGCCATCATAAAGCATGTGTGCATGTGTAGGATTATTACTCAAAACAAACAAAAAATGTTGCCAGTATAGTTAAACACCAATAACGGATAAGATCTTCATTTTAATTTTAAGATTTAGTCATTTTGACTTTGTATCCATAATTTTCACTTGTCCAGAATTTGACATTTCTCAAGCTTTTTTAGATAGTTGGCCTTTTAGTGCACTGTGAGCAAAATAATATTCTTCTATTTCTTATCATAAGTGAAATGGTACATGCCTAAAAATGTAATATTTAATTCTGTTTGTGATCATATATTATTTCATTTATATTGTGTACATCATTGAAAATGTTTTCCTTCTGTATTTTTGTTTCTTGCTCTTTTCCCCCTTTTTCTGTTTGTTTATTTTGCAACTTTTTTTGCTTATGAGTGATTAAGTAATTTATATTCATCTGTAGGGCAGTATAGTATACTTATACATAGTTTTTATACTCTTGCCATCTGTTACTTTAGATAGAAACAATTCTAATTTATAAAATTGTTCTAATAATTTTTTTCACCTAATTTTTTAATAGCTTTTCATTTACATTATGTTCATTTTTTAAATATTATTGAAAAGTGTTTTATTTCATATTTTATTGTAAATTAAAAAGTGCATTCTTAATTTAAATATCATGTTGTGTTCATGTATTAGTTATTTCGCAAAGATCTCATAAGTGCAATGAAGTTGCCTGATAGTGAACCATTGACTCCAGATGATTATTGGCTAATTGAAGATTCTTGGAAACCTGAATGGGAGAGGGGTGTCCAGGTTCCTGTATATCCTGAAGCTCTACCTGAGCCACATATTAGGTATGTCTTGACATATATCAGTTTACTGGCATTTTAGCTAAATTTTTCAATATAACTTTGATAACATTCATCCTTTTTTATTATTATTTTTTCAGCTGCATAAGTTGAGCCAAAAGATTGTTTTTGCGATGTTATCTCTGTCTTGAAGTTTTAAAATTTTTAGCCTATTTGCAATTTTTTTTTTTTTTTTTTTTTTCCCAAATTGCTATAATATTTTTCCCATCAATGGCTGAGTGATAAGATTGCTGAATGCTAGTAGTACAATCCTGGCTCATATCCTGTTAAATGGGTTGACTTGCATGAGATTTTCTGTCATTTTCCCCATGTGACATGAATATGAACCACTTTCTCTTGAAACATCCTCCATTAAGCTATTCTTCCCATAAGCATATAGCCGTGATATATTTTGTCATAATCACCCTACTTCCTATTAGAGTTAACTGCTTTGTAAATTGATCCAGAAAGTGAAATTGCAGTAATGCCATTGTATTTGAATTTTCAAATTTTTACTACAGTTTTTGTGTTAAAATTTTCACTGCTTAATATTATAGTTAACTTCTGTGTTGGTCTTCTGCATTTCTTTCTCCTGTAACTGTACATTTTGTCATTTTGTGATAGATTTAAACAATGCTTTTGATTATGATTATTAGTAATGGTATAAAGATGCCAATTTAGAAGTTCTTAGGAGCTTTGATCAAATGATAAAAGCTAAATATTCCAAAAGCACAAATTTAAATTTAAAAAAAAAAAATCCATCTTATGTCGCAATGTAGCAAGTACAAAAATATTTTTTAGGAGAATATGAGGTAAGTTTTTTCCATTTTTGAATAAGCATTTTTCTTGTCTTGGTGCTCTACTTAAATCATTATTTCCAATTAATTGCTGTTTTGTATTGTTATTTATTAAATATTAATTTTATTACTCTTTATCAAAAGGGGGAGAAAACTTTATAAATTAAAATAAATAAATGAGTGAAGCTAATCTTGAAAAATTTTGTTATAGTTGCATTTAATTACGTCTAATTTTTGTTACTGTTTATTATTATTACTGAAAGCTTGACCTGATGTGTTTCTTGTTTCATTGTAGAGTTTTAAGGAAGCAGAATAAAGAAGCAAATTTCAAGCTGTAAGTATTGTTTAATTTTATTCTTTATCAATTGTTGAAGTACATTTTAAATAAACTGCATTGTATTGAAATGCTCTGTATGAAAATCTATGATAATTCTTTGCAATCTCAGATTGACAAGTGTATTTTACTTTTTCATGCTTTTATGTTACTTTCCATTGTGAAATCGCCTGAAGTCTGTAAACTAAACTGGCATTACATTTATAGCAAATGGTGCATTACAATAGCTATGTTAAATTTATTGTGTTTTAAACATGCTCAAAGAAAAACAAAAAATCTTAGAGATTTGGAAAAAGAATTGTTCCATGTCACGTTTAAAATAAGCAATGAAGGAGACAGAGGTGAAGGAATTAAACCTGCACAGCAGTAAATTCAGACACTGAAACAGCAGTTTAAAACTCATGTTTTGATTTAACAATACTTCTCGCAGTCTGCTGTCTTGTAACATCATCTGCATACAATAGAGAAATATTTTCTTTTTGTAAAGAATTTTTTTATTTTATTGATTTCTAGAGATGGTGTCATGAGGGGCATGAAGGGAATTTTAGTGTTGTGTGCTCATTGCTGTTCTGCTTCTGATGGTGATAGAATTTTGGCCCTCTTAGTTTGTAGCTTGATTCCTCAACCAGTCAGACCAAAAACTGGAGAAACACCATCATGTCAGTTCCATTATGATGAGTGATCAATCCACTGTATAAATCCTGTGCAGTGCTTTTCAGGGGTACCATATTGCTAGTCAATACCTGTAAAATTATCATAGCACAGGTGGGATTTAAATTGATAAGCATGATTGAGGTTTTTTTTTTTTTTTTTTTTTTTTTTTTTGTATGTTTGACTGTTAGATTGTGGGGCAGAGTGTATGAATATCTGCTCAGTGCTGCTGAGTTGCGGTTGGATGAGCAGCTTCTCATCTACATTGTTCACCATTAAGAGTATAGTTTACTCTTTTTGCTTTGAGGTGTCATCTGTATTTGGAAGAGAAAACTATTTATTTTGTAGTGAATGGTGCTAATGCATCTCATGAGCAAAGTTGGTGTGCTACTGAAAATTCTTGGTGCATAGCTTGATGCTTCAGCTGATCAGGCCAAAAGCAAGTTCTAGGCATTCCTGAGCATTATGAGATCAGTGTCGTGTGGTGAGTGATGAATTTGAGTCTGTAACTAACTGCCTGTGGTGGTAATATGTTAGGATATTCATTCTGATGTGGGCTCATACGGATGTTGAATGCTCTTATGCAAAATGTTTTTCATATATATATAATTATTGTTTAGAAAGTTAGCATATTGCAAGATGGCTGTAACTTGAATCCTAATATGTCCTATATATGTTTCATTGGGGACAGGTTGGAAAACTTAGGTGGCCAAGAGACAGTTGTGTTATTTTACAAACATGCTGTGGAGATGATTGGTCATATGCAGTCTGACATTATTTTGATGAAAATTATCCAAAGTGGTAACAACAAGATAGCAGATTTCGAGATTTGTTTTATGTATCTCCAAGCAATTAAAATACAAGAAAGGGTTACAAAGGTGGCCAAGTGTCATATGGAATGGTTTCCTAAATGATTAGGTGTAATAATTACATGCTACTACACAATAATGTAGCATAAACTGGACTGACCTGTGTATGAACTCTTCAGTCATCTGAGCTGAATGTGGCACTTTTTTTTAAACGTTATTTTACCAACAGTTTGTTCTATACAATACATGAATGCCAGCATAGTTATTTGGTGGCGGTTATTAATAACTGGTTATCTGCTTTTTATCGAATTCATTCTGTTTCTAGTCATTCCCTAGCTTTTGAAACAAGTTGAATTCCATTTGTTCAGATAAAGTTTCATTGCCACAGCTCCTGCATTATGCTTATCTAGAGGGAAACTAATCAGAGATCAGTCTAAATCACCACCTGGATACCACTCATTATCAACGTTTAATAAACCCTTTATGTCTGTCTAAATTAATTTAGTTAATCAGTTATTTTTCATATTAATTCTTTTATACATTTCTTTCAACTTTCCCCAGAATGCAAATTAGGCTATGTTAAAATACCTAGCATTTAGGAAATGAGGATTGGTAGTGCTAGTGCTGCATTGGTCTAATGATTGTGTTCAGTTCATTTGATGATGAATGGGGACACCTGGTCCGTACCAGTGGTTAACTATTTACAGCTATTGTTCCACTTTAATCATTAACTAAATTTATTTTAATTTTAAATAGTAACCAAATTAATTACAACAAACTGAACCATGCCTTCAAGTGCTTGCTGATGGTAGTAGGCAAGTGATTATTTTTGTATTCAAAGTTTACTATTAGACAAAGGAAAATTTTAGTGAGGCGATTGTTCTGAATTTTAAAACATTTTGTACATATGTCATAGTGTCCGCTGCCTGTGTATATCATCTCTCAATCAGTGTTATATGTTCCTCAGATTTTCAACCTTTTCTTATTTCTTCCTCAGAAAACAGTCTCAGAGAATGATTCAGAGATAAATTTATTGACTAAGTGTATAATATATTAATTAAATTTTATTTTAGAATGAGAATTTTATAAAATTTTTAATTTATATTAATTAATGTATTCTGGTGTTCCTTTGTCTAAAAAAATTTAAATCCACATTATTAATAAATAGATATCTGATATATGCAATTTATTTCTGATTATTTTTTAGCCCCAAAAAGCTCATTCGTTTTACTCGTGATTGTTTTTTTAACCCGGAAGTGCATGTCATGAGCTATACGAATACGCTTGCTGAGAGAACTTGCCGGTATGATATGGATGATGTAGATTTGAATTGGCTAACCATGGTGAATGAAGATAGAGAAGATTATGGTAATAAATCTGAAATCTTTTTTATTATGCATAGTTTAAAAAAATAACATTTATTTTATTTTATTTAGTTTTTCTAATCCAGAAGAATTATGTAATGAATTACCATGAACTCCATAAATACACTCTTTGCTAAGTCAAACAAATGTTTGAATATATTATCTGTTAAAACTTCTCATGATATTGCATCTGCAGAAAGTATTTGTTAATCACACTGTACAAAATATATTGTTGTTAGAAAATTTGGTGGACATTATTATTTATTGAACTTTATGATAGCAATATTTTAATTTTTATACATTTCATTTTAAAGCTGGTATATTGATCTGAACTGTCATAGCTTTTAATAATATCATCTTTCTTTCTCAGTAATATCTCTTTTTCCTCTTAGTGCATGTGATAATAAAATTTTTATTTTTATAACTCCTTAATTAAAAAAAAATACAATTAGGCTTTTTCAAGACTAAAAAATGTAATGCTTTGGAATATTGATAGCTGTATAATATTAAAATGTAAAAATTTTTATCTTATCTATTAATATTTCAATCAAATCTTTCTAATTACTCTAAAATGGTAATATGTTTGCATTTAAAAAATAAAGAAACTCTGTTGAGTATTCTTTATTATGCTCTTTTTCCCCCTCTCTGATCCAAATTATTAAGATATTTTAAGTTGTAAAGTCTTAATATATACACAATAAAAGTCAACTATCTGACATTCAGCTAATTGGAATGTTTTATAATCGTATACTCCCTTAAAATTAAACAGATAAGAGATATGTAAAGCCATTTTAAAGCATGTATAAAACACTGTTGGCAAACAGTATGATTAAGCATCAATAATGTATAATAGAGACTTAACTCAGTCATAAAATCTTGGTCTAGGTTTTATGTAAACCTGATTTTGCTTTATAAGAGGGTTTAGTTTTTGTGAACAAGTACATAAGTTAACTGCTGTTTCTGTCTTTTCCCTCTCATTTGGGGGGGGGAGATTAAATTTGAGACCTGCCTCCTACAGAACAGCATGCAATGGAGAATTTTCTAAGTTGCAGATTCTCTCATTAAGAAAAGTGTACCCTAATGTGCAGGATATGCATTATAAATGGTTTAAATGTTTTTATATTCAGTGTCCATAACTTGTATCAGTTGATTATTTAAGTAAATAAAAAGTGATCTCAGGTTTAAAATTCAGAATGATTGGTGCAAGTTTGATGGACATCTCCATTAGTTTTCATAATTGGATAGGATGTGTACTTTCATATGTTAAAAGCCTGCAAAATTTGTCAACTTTTATGTCTGAACTTTTTTTTTTTAAACCTTTCCCTTCTGAATTTTATAATTTTAAATATAGGCTTTGATTTTAAGCTAATAACTAAGATAATTATTTTATAATTTTAGGTCTGAAATTTTTTTCATTCACTTGGCTTTTCTACCATAAATTTCATTTTCAATATGCTTTACTTTTCATAGTATTCACATATTTAGCATTTTATATCTCACATAACTGGTATCCTCACTTATCTGGTACTTCCTAAGCTTTTCATATAGTTGAGCTTTTATTGTGCGTGTAATATGATCCCCCTCATTGTATTCATATGAAAGAAAGATTGTAGATATATGTAACTGCTTATACTAATTTTAATAGATCTTTTGAAATATAGTCAATCTTATGTAAGTCAAAACTAAATGGAGCGGGGAAAAACTTTTGAGTAGTTAAAAATTATATTTAACGAGACTTGGAAAAACTGTACTTCTAAAGGACTTTGGATTTTACATAGATATGTTGTTATTTTCTTATCCATGAATTTCATGAAAGAATGGTTGTCAGAGCTCCAAGAAGATTGAACTTTTATTTCCACCCCAGTTTTTAGGGAGAACACCCTGGGGGGGGTCTGAGGGTCTCAAACCCCTCTTGCCTACCACCAATCCACACAAGAGGACTTTTGGCTCGCCATATATTTAGAGTGTCCCATGCCTCAAAGACACTATACGTTTACAAACATCCATACCTTCTCCGGGATTCGAACCTCAGGTTCTTGGGTATACTGCAGTAGGCTCCTTTAACCACTATATCATCTGGGCAGCCATAAATATGTGAATCAATATGTTTAACAAAGAGAGAAATTGTTGCATGGATATTGGGATAATTGTTTTGATAAAAACTGTTGAAACACAACTAAAATAAAGATAGCCGAATTTTTAATTATATATACGCATGAAGGATTAAGCAGCATAGGTCCACTTATAGGTGAAAATGAATATTAATAAAATGTTTGCTTTCTGTAGTATTACTTCTTCAGCAATGGGATTATTTCATGAAAACATTTATACAAACAGCATAATAAAAACTTTTCTTTATAGATGGTATATTTTAATTTTTTAAAGAAAATATTTTCATGTTTTAAACATTTTAAATAAAAATAGTAAAGTATTAGATGACTGAATTTTGCTGTATCCCAAATAAAAGCATAGAAGATTGCATTTCTGAAGTAAATTATAATTTTCTTTTTTAGTATATTTTTAAAAACATGAAGTGACATTAGTGCAGTAAATTTGCATGTAAAATTTCTACAGAGAAGGTTTCTATAGTGTCTATGGCTTGGGGTGATACTTCAATCTGTCATATATAGGAAGAATGCAAAGAAAATAATTCAACGCTATTTGAAAAAAGCACAATTTATATGTTGAATAATTGAGTTAAAGAAATTCTACTTAAATGAAAAGCATTAACATAAATTTTAATAGATTTTTATCAGGAAATAACGTGTATTCAACTTATTGAAAACTTTTAATTTTTCAAGTTCTAATAATGAGATTTATGACATGACATTTTTTTGATTGAAATTTTAATTCTTTAATACGGAAATTTTAAAATAAGAAAATTTAGTTTTGCTTTTTGCTATTTCTTAATTTAGCAAAAGAATTTATGTCTTATTTGAATTACAGATATATAAAGAATCTGTCTATATGAATGAGAAAAAGTTATAATAAATTGCTTAAACCAAAGGTTAGTTTTAAAGTAAAGCTTTATTTACAAATGTAGTTTAGTACTGGTAATAGATAGCTTGGTTATAAATCAATATTGAATCTTTAATTATAATATGCATGCCACGTTTTTAATAAATTGTTTGCAATAGTTAATCTGATATTAATTGCTATTTTGAAATTTAAAACAAAAAACACGTGCACATACTTATTGAATTGACATCAAAAGCAAAAATAAATTTTTTGGCAATACTTACACATTGATTTGTTATATGTCACCAGCTGTTCAGGCAGAAAATGAAAATAATTAGTATGAACAAATTATGTATGTAATGAAGTATTTATAGAATGCTGCATTATAACTACTGAATGAAACCTATGGGTGTGCAGTAGGTTGTTAAATGATGCAATTAATAATTAATCACCATTTTTCATAGCATTTTTGATATTACAGAAATAAGCTGAAAATGTACCTATAAAGGTTTCTTGTTATTGTTAAAATTAAAAGTTACAATAGTTGTTTAGTTCTCAAAAGTACTTTAGACTGAAACTGCACATTTTGGTCATGTTACTTGGATTAAGGTGTGGTTGCATTTGAAGAAGTTATTTTAATTATTAAGGACATTGTTTAGTTAGTTATCATAATACTGATTGTTTTCAGAGCCTGTCATTGAGAGAGGCTCCATTTTGATATTATCCAAACCATTTACAAATAAATTTGTGAATGCTTTAATTTTGCAGTGTTTATTTTATTTACCCATTATTTTAATGTATAAAACTGTTCTCATATTGTAATATTTTGCCTTTGTTTATAAATTATAGGCTCATTGACTTCTAAGAATTTATAATATTTTATTTTTAATTCGTTGTGTCCTCTTTTTGTATTTAGGTCTTCAGCCACTAGAAGAAACATTTGTGGAACAAGTTATTGAGGAGTTTGAAGTTCAGGTATAAATATATTTATATAATTTAAATACTGTTTCATTTAATAGCATCATATTTTGAATAAAAACAGAGAATAGATTGTATATTTAAAAATATAAATGAATATTTAATTTTTTCTTCAAAATGCTATTTTCCCATTATATGGAGGAGAAAATATATAATTTTATCATTTGCTCAAAACTTGATTTCTAGGCGTATGTAAATTTCCAAGAAGCAATAAAAAGTGAAGAAGGCTTAGGTATAGAATATGATGAAGATGCAATTTGTGATGTTTGTCGTTCTGTAAGTAATGGCTTTTAATTTTCAAGGGTAATATGAAAAGTATTGTCTAGAAGATATTTATAGCACCAGATAATAGTTTGCTACATGATATTTATGTAATTTGTGAGGATTGTAACTTAAAATTTTAACAATAATAATTATTTTTCTTTCCAATTGCAGCCAGATTCACATGAGGGTAATGAAATGGTATTTTGTGATGCTTGTAACATCTGTGTTCACCAGATATGTTATGGAATTACCAAAATACCAGAAGGGAGCTGGATATGTCGTACGTGTGCTCTTAGTATAAGGCCACCATGTGCTTTGTGTCCTAACAGAGGAGGAGCTATGAAGACAACAAGGTATGATTTGAAATGATTAATTACTTACATACAGTGCTCTCTGTAAGAAAGTGAAATATAAAGGTCACTAAAAGTTCTAATTACATTCTTTGATACAAGAAGAAAAAAAAAAAAAAAATGACGCACCGAGGAGATATAAAGCAAATTGGACACAAATTGATATGCATACAGGTTTTGACGGAAAATGCAAAATTTTACATTTTGTCTGCCAATGAATGCGGTGTTGAACTAAACCGCATCTCATCTGCACAACTGGCAGGATATTTAAGAGGAGAAATTACGATTCCAGGTCATAAATTCTTTACGAATTTCATTCCATGTACTCTGGTAGACAGTAAGTATTCCTCGCATACAGGTGCGCGAACGATATGCTCAGATGTCAGAATTTGAGAGAGGTTATGTAGTTGAGCTCAAAGAAGCCGGTTGTTCTTATTGCCAAATAGCTCAACATTTGAGCAGGCGCGATGCCATTATTAAGCGATGTTGGCAGGAATGGGTGAACCATGGCCGCACACAGCGTCAAGAAGGAATCGGTAGGCCTAGAGAAATGACAGAACGTGAAGATGAGCGATCGTCAGAGCGTCACTCACAGCCCCAGGTGCATCATTATCATCGATTATACGTGCAACTAGTGCTTCAGTGACCGCAAGGACCATTCATAGATGGCTCACAGAAAGGGGGCTGAGGTCACGGTTACAGCCGAAAACAGCGTAAGGCGAAAATGTCGTGGTACAAAACATCGTCGTCGAAAATAAAGCGGTTCAAAAACTTCGCAGTTTAAAAACATCGTCGTCGAAAATATCATGGTAAAAAATAAAGTATCTACAAATTATCGCATGACGATAACATCGCAGACATACTTTTTTCAGGCTTTAATAATTGTAAATGGATATTCCCATAATGATTTGTGAGCGCAAGATGGAAGAAGGATAATTTTTACTTTCATATTTTTTATTAACTTGTAGGGTTTATATTTATTTTAACTAACATTTATTTTAAGCTATCTTTCCTGTCAAGCCTTTACTTTCCCCTAGAATTGCCAATGCTAGAGTATGTAAATTGTAGTAGAGCGCGCATTATATTCAAATTTAGCAGAAGTAAGTTGAGTTTAAATAGAAGGAAAACGAGATTGTAGGTGTGCTTCTTGAATCGCGAACGTAAAGGTTGCTAGGTAGAAATTTAAGAACCGCGCGTTTCGGCCGGTGTGCCTATCTCAGCAGCTTTTGCTAAATCTTTCAACTGCTTAATTAGTAAGCTCGCTGAATCTCAGCGGTATTTTAGAACGCGGTTAGGTTAGTTTAACATCTCAGAGCTTTGTGGATAGTGATCTCGCTATTTTATTCATCCAGTCATTATTGTTCAGTTTTACGTTCTGTTTCAGTTAAACCGCCGGGTCGGCATAGTTTGTGAGCGTCAAGTGGACGCAGCTGTTATTTTTAAAGTTGAATAAAAAGGGCTTTAAACCCTTCTTACGTGCCTGTGTAAATTTACACTTAGTAGCAGTCACTATCACAGTTGCTGACAAGTTGGGGCCACAGGACACTACAAACTAATAAGTTTTTGCTGAAAAAATAAGAAGGAAACTTAAGCATAGAAAATTAATGCAACTTATAGCACTTAATAGAATTTTAAACCGACATAGTTAACTCACAAGGGCCATTAATAAATCATTTTTTATAAAGTTTTTACTGGTAAAAACTTACTTTTTCATGAAAAGTATAATCTATAAGTTGCATTTAATTTTCTGTGCTTAAGTTTCCTTCTTACTTTTTCAGCAAAAATTTATTAGTTAATAAAAATATGAAAGTAAAAATTATCCTTCTTTCCATCATGAGAATATCCATTTACAATTATTAAAACCTGAAAATGCATGTCTGCGATGTTATCGTTATGTGATGATTTGTAGATACTTTATTTTTTATAACAATATTTTCGACGACAATGTTTTTTAAACTGCGAAGTTTTTCAATCGCTTTATTTTTGACGACGTTGTTTTGTACCACTATGTTTTAGAACTGAAATGTTTTTTCTTTGCGATGTTTTTTCCCACGATGTTTTGTAGCACGGCGTTTTCGGCTTGCGTTGTTTTGTCCGTGACGTTTTCCTCTGCGTTGTTTTTGCCGCGATGTTTTCGGCGGACACCGAGGTCACGGCACCCCTTGCCCTGACTACCATTGACCTCTGTACAACGTCAAGCCCGTTTGCAGTGGTATCGGGCTCATTCGCTCTGGAATGTCACTGACTTAAGTAGAAGAGTCTTCAGTGATGAGTCCCGCTTTGAACTGAGCCCCGATGACCAGCGAAGGCGAGTTTGGAGATGCCCCGGACAGTGGTGTGATGCTAACCTGATAGGCCAACTACCAGGGGTGATGGTCTAAGGTGCCATTTTATTTCATAGTAGGGCTCCTTTGTTTGTCATGTGTCACAACCTTATAGCACAGCAGTACATCGATGAAGTCCTAAGGCCCGTTGTGTTGACCTTCATGTCATGCCACCCTGGTCTTACATACTAGATAATGCCTGCCTCCACACTGCGCAGATTTCTACTGCTTGCCAAACATTACCAATCAGCTCAGGATGTTGATGATCTAACGCAGCAGTTGGACAGAATTTGGCACGATATCCCTCAGGAGGACATCCGCAACCTCTATCAATCGATGCCAAGCCGAATAACTACTTGCATAAGGGCCAGAGGTGGACAAACGCGTTTCTGACTTTTTCACTTTGTGAAGCTCGATCACTTCAATAAATTATGCAATATTGTTTAAACTCTAATCACTTGTTTTTCTGTACATGTACATCAATTCTACCGATTTTCGTCCCATTCGGATAACTCCTTGGTCTTTTTTTTTTGTGTAAGAGTGTATTTCTTTTCCATAGAGTTACTATCAGTTTGTGAATTATTGAGTTATTTTCTTATCTAGCTTTAGTGTTATGAATTAAATATTCTTATAATTTTCAGATTGTCATACAAATGGGCAATTAATCATTAATTATTTAAGTGTAAGTTAATATGTGTGCAAGAATGCATGTTAATTTATAAGGAATGATACCCTTTTTTAATGTATAATAAATATATATCCAAAATTAGTTACAGATCATTTCAAATTGGGAGTTATTACTTTTTGAATGTATAACCAAATAAATTTTGAATGAATACATATGCATGTTAATGTATAAACTTAAATGTAGATAAAATAAATGATGTAAATGTAGCAGTTTGAGCACCTGTTGCTGGAGTACACAAATGTATGTTCGCAGTAATACAACCATCATAATTTAAAAAAAAAAAAATCTATTGGTAATTAAAGTTATTTGTCATGCACCATCTCATTGGGAGTGACAATGCATGACATATAGTCAACCTTTATTGTTGTAAGTGTGCAACTTATGCAATTTGGTAAGATTAGGAAAAAAGCAAAATTAATAAATGTCAGTAGCTAATAATGGTTAGGAGCTATGCACTCCACCTGAAGATTTCGGAAAATGTGAAGAATGTAACAAAGTGAACAAATATAGATGAAAATTATTAATGAAAAATTATTTGTTACTGTAACCAGCCTCCTTAGTAGAAATCACCAAATTTTCAGAATGTGCTAAACTCTGGCAACCATACACATAATGTTTCTTCGGGTAATCATGCTCATAACAAGCCTTCAGTCAAATTGTCTCCATTTTTGCATGCATTCTTTTGTTGTATTCCAGTGGCTTTTATTAAAAATCTCATCATATTTTATGCCTTAAACTTAATTTTAAAATATGTGTGCTGGTGATGGAAGAAACTGCAATGGAATTTCTTCAGGAGCTCTTGTTACATTAATATGTAAGTGCCATAAATAGTTATATGTTTTCAAACTGACCAGCAAAGAGCCATGAATGTGCTCTAAAACTCGGAAAAGCAAAACTGTAATTTCTGTTTTACATTTGCTACATAGCAAATAATATAATATATATTAAATAAAGTAAGTAATCTGCCCCCTAAATAAAAATTATTTAACAGTTGTTTTTCTAAGAAGTATTGATGGAAAAATATTGTGTTATCATAAAAGTTATGTTTTTTTTTTTCGAATGGAAGTGCAGTTTCTTCTAACTATTTTGTTACTGCTGATACCAAATAACTTTGATTGCAATGGATGTTTGAATAGTCCTTTCTGCTCCTGTTGCATAATTCTAGCATGTGTTGTGGCATAAGTTTTGTTGCAGTGCTAAAAATTCAGAACCCAAAATTTTATTTTTGTTATATTCTTTTGTTATAAAAAAGGGGAAAAAAGTGCTATTAAGACTGCTGGTAAAATTTGTACTGTATATGGGAAAAGGGCTGTTTCTGTTGATACAGTTTGAAGGTGGCTTGAGAAGCTTAAACATGGAAATTTCAGCCTTGAAGATGATGCCTTCTCCAGGTGTCCATCCACTGTAAGCAAGGAACTGTTAAAAGAAGCTATTGCTAAAAATCTAAGGTATACATTTGAGAAATTATTGGACAGGATCAATATTCCAAAAAGGGCACTATGTGATAATTCAAAAAAGTTAGGTATGTAAGATACTCTGATGGGTATCCCATACTTAAACAAAGCAGAATACATTTGCTTGGATTTTGGGGCGTGTGATTCACTGCTTGGGGGAGGGACAAAAAAAGCTGCTTTTTTTCTTTTTTTAAAAATGATGCATTACTGGAGATGCAAAATGTATAGTGTACTGTAATGTAAAAGAAAAAGATCATAGGGTAAGCCAAAAGAACATTCTTTAGCGATGTCAAGAAGGGATCTGCATCACAAAAAAATAATGCTTTGTGTGTGGTGACTCTACAAAGGAAATGCATAGTACGAATTGCTGCTACCAAATTGAACATTAAATTAAAAAATAGTCTTTTCCCAAATGGCAGTTTTAAAAGGTGGAAACTGAAGCAAAGTGTGCAGAACTGACTAATCTTTAATGTGTTATCTTCTATCATGACTATGTTTGGTATCACATTTTGATGAATTTTGGACAAGACCTATTGAGTGTGGCTGAAATGTTTTGTGTTATCTCTCATATTTGCTAGACTTCGCCCTCTCAGATTTGCATCTCTTCAAGTCACTTCAGAATTCTCTAAATGGTGTGGAGTCACTCTTTTGGAGAGTATCAAACAGCACATCAATATTGTCTACACCCCCCAAAAAAAACCTAATACCTTTTTAGAAAAAGGAATTTTCCATCTGCATGAAAGATGGCAAAAAGTCATAGAATAAAAGGGTGCTTAAGTGATTCAACAAAAATCTTTTTTGTTTTTGTACTGCTTCATTTATACTTATTTAAAAAAATGTAGGCTTTATAAAATAGCTCAATAAAATAAACTGGTGACAGTAAAATGCAAAAAAATAATTATAGCAGATCCCCAAAATAAATAAAACAACTTTCTAGGCAACAAGACCAGAAAATAGAAATTCCATCCCACTTTTTTTTTTTTTTTTTTTTTTTTTTTTTCAAAAGTGAAATAAGTGACAAACATTTAAAAAAAAAAGTACTAACATGTAAACTGTATAAATACTGCTTTGCTATAATAAATGAGAAAATCTTGCTAAATAATGCAGAAAACTGAGTAATGATCATTATTGGAAGTGATTTTGTACCATTACCATTTTCCTTTAATATTACAACTAAGAAACTCTTGCTAAATAATCCTGAAAAACATAAATTAGTTTTAAAATTAGTTTTAAACACCATGATGCCATTTTGCTAATGAGTGAAAGTAAAATTTATCAAAAGTGTATATTTAGAGTTTATTTTCAATAATAAAGCAACTTGAAATACTAGATGAATAAATAAGGAAAACTGCTTGACATGAAACATAGGAAAAGAAATTTTGGAATTGCAAATTTATAATATCATGTGCCATACAAAGTGAACCAAAAAGTTACAAAATTGCAAATTTACAGCATTAATGTGATTATTATTGTTTCAATAATAGTTGAAGGTTTATGAAAAGTACTATTTCAAGAATACAGTTAGTAAACTACTGAATAGCTGCTGAATAAAAATTAAATAGACTAGAAGAGAAACACGCTAATGTGACAATCAAAATCGTAAAAACAACCTTGTATTTAGCGTAGGTATAATGAAACACTGAATCGATTTCAAGGGCAGCTAAAGGTCCCTCCTCATCAGGAGAAAGAAATACTTAGAAAGAAGAAAATAAAGGAGTCACAGAAACATGTGGTCCTTATCAGCACTGCACGTGGTTATAACTAGATTTTTAATCAGAGTTGCACTGGCCGCCTACTTTTACTGAGCCAGGCTATCTGATCAAGCATGAAGGACAAGAAAAAATTAGTGAAGTTAAAATAGGGAGCGAGGGGAAATGCAAATGAAAACATTTGAAGTTCAGATTTTGAGCGTAAGGTGCATTTGCCCCTCGCTCCCTATTTTAACTTCACTAATTTTTTCTTGTCCTTTATGCTTGATCAGATAGCCTGGCTCAGTAAAAGTAGGCGGCCAGTGCAACTCTGATTAAAAATCTAGTTATAACCATGTGCAGTACTGATAAAGACTACATGTTTCTGTGACTCCTTTATTTTCTTCTTCCTAAGTATTTCTTTCTCCTGATGAGGAGAGACCTTTAGCTGCCCTCGAAATCGATTGAGTGTTTCATTATACCTACGCTAAATACAAGGTTGTTTTTACGATTTTGATTAAAAATTAAATATTAGAGATATTTTTTTAAACCAGACGTGTGATGAGCTCTTTTATTTTGCAGTAAAACACTGTTTGTTTTAGTTACTAAATGTATTGGACAGTTAGTTTTACGTAAGTGTGGTGTGGTGTGAAATATAGGAATATTAAATTAACCTGAATGTGTTAAAGAGAATATATAAATAATATAAAACTGAGATATGCAAAATGTAGGAAAAAGAACTCAAATGTCAAGTTAAAATAAAAATAATTTGTAACAGAAAAGCAGTATGCAATTTCATTTAAAATTGTGGTACTTTCTGATTATCTACACACCCTCTTCGAAAAAGTCATCAACCGTTGCTGGCTATTTTTCATTAAGCTAAGACATGGAAGACAACAAACGTTTTCAAAAATGGTGTTGCACCAAGTATTGCATAAAAGAGCAAACAGCTGACAAAATTAAAGATGCAAAAATCATCTAGCTTTTCAAAATCGTAAAAAACAACCTTATATTTAGCATAGGTATAATGAAACACTCAATCGATTTCGAGGGCAGCTAAAGGTCCCTCCTCATCAGGAGAAAGAAATACATAGAAAGAAGAAACTAGGAATCACAGAAACACGGGGTGCTTATCAGCACTGCACGTGGTTATAACTAGATTTTTAATCAGAGTTGCACTGGCCGCCTACTTTTACTGAGCCAGGCTGTCTGATCAAGCATAAAGAAATATTAGCGAAGTTAAAATAGGGAGCGAGGGGCAAATGCACATTACGCTCAAAATCTGAACTTCAAATAATGGAAAGCAACCACTGAACGGATTTTTATACCCTCTGGTAGTACCAAGTGTGAGGATGTAGCGCCATCTATCGGCAAAAATAATTGAATTAAGATAGTAGAATTTTAAAGGCATTAGGAAGGACTGGATTGGACTTCAAATCATTAACTAAACTTTCTAAATCTTTGTGAATGTGAAAAGCCTCAAGAAAATCCAATTCCCCTATGGAAGAAGCCTTTTGGATGATTTTTGCAGACCCAAAATCAAAATTATGGTTAAAAGTCCAGCTATGATACGCTATTGAAGACTTGTTAATTTCGCCTTTTTTGACATAAGATTCATGTTCCTTGATACGAAACTTCAACGCTCTTTTTGTTTGGCCAATATATCTTAAACCACACTGACATGATATACTATAAATTCCCCAAGAATTCAAGACAGAAACGCAATCTTTTAGAATCGAAGGGTGAATTTTATTAATAGGGGAGAAACCGACTTGAAAATTGAATTTCTGGAGAATCCGTGCAATTTTATAGCTAACAGAAGGATAAAATGGAAGCACGACAAGGTCATTGATATTATTCCTAACAGTGGAATGTCTTCTTTGATGGGAATCTGAAAATTTTTTGACGGCTTTATCAATAATCACGGGAGAAAATCCACGGTCAATCGCAACTGCTCTCAAATAATTAAGTTCATTGGTAAGCAAAGATTCAGAGGAACAAACTTTTAGCGCGCGGAAAACATAATAGTAAAAAGAAGCCATTTTTTGCTTAACAGGGTGGCATGACTTGGCATGGGGTGGTAAACAAACTGCAAAGGGTTTACGGTACACAGTGGTGCTAAAATCGGTTTCATTGCGGATTATAAGAATATCGAGGAAGGGGAGGGAATTGTTGGATTCAAGCTTTTGTTTTCTATTTTTGTGCTGTTCTTCCCACGACAGCTATCTTTTAGCAAAACATCAAAGAATTGCAAAAACTCCCCATCACGTGCATACGCTATCAGTACTCCACATGTATACATTGATCCATTTTTGCAAAAAAAATGTCGGAGAATTCCAAAAATTTACCATTGTTTATGCTGTTGTTTTCCCATGTACACAACAGACTGCTTTAAAAAAAAATTTCAGTGCACAAATTTTGATGTGTGAATTTTTTTTTATGAAATACGGTTTCATGGAATATGAATTTTTGCATTTTTTATAAAAAGGCACCATGTTTCTTAAATTTTTTTTTTTTTTTTTTTTTAATCAGCAAGCAAACTTCACAGTCTCATACAAGAAACATCCTTACAAGAAAATAAATACACTTGGTGTGATAAAAGCAAACACTAATGACTATCGAATCTGGAGGTTGGAAATTAGCTGTCATCTGCTACATGCATGCATACCTGAGTTTCCACATGAGTACATTTTTTTAATGTCATGGATTGCCTGTTTAGGCAGCCTAGCCTTTGAATAATACTTTTCAGAGGAGTGTAGATAATCAGAAATTACCAAAATTTTTTTGAAAAAATAAACCAAATTCCATAAGAAAGATTTAAAATTTTGTGTGATAGAAAGCATTCTCTGTGTACCTCCTGTGTAGATTTAAGCATAAACATTCATGTATTATCGATACTAATATATTTTAGTATGAGAAGTAAGCTAATTTTTTTATGAAATAATTGGAAGCTTTGTTAAGCTTTAAACAGTCAACTAATTTTTTTTTTTTTTTTTTTTTATTTAAATTCAGTGTAAAAAACCATTGAAATTGAAAATGTTTTGATTTTGAAAGCTTCATTAATGGAAGTTTCAGCAATAACTTTTCTAGATGCAATGGAATGCCAGTGGATGAATTTATTGGTACTAAAATTGAAAGTCTTCTTTTGAAATAGATGCCTAGATAATATTCTTCATAGTCATTACAAATTTTATTGAGCTATAGTTTGAGTTATTATTCTTCGCAATTTCTTGGTTATTGTTGATTGTGGTAATGTAATCAATATGTACCAGAGGTTTACTTAAAATAAATTGTGTTTGTTTTTATACATGTAATTGTATTCGTTAATGAAAATGAAAGTTTGTATATGACTAAAATAATTGTATTCCATTAATTTATAATGTAAATTTTTGTTAAACTATGTGCCTTATAGGTAAATGAGTAAAGTTATCGAAATTAATAATATGGTTAATTAAAAAAAACCTGAAAAAGCTGAAAGTGTCTTTCATAAATTTCATGAAGTGGCAATGATATATTCAAACACATAGCAATTAATATTCATGGCAATTTTTAAGCTTTTTAATTGTATTAATAATTTTCATTATTCATGATAATCCTGTGGTTATATTACTTTGTTTGTGTTATTATATACATATATTATATATATTTGTTTGTGTTATTATGGTACTGTTATATTATTGAGACTGGATTCAAATACTGCCAAAAGATAATGATCTGATGAAAAATTCAAAGCATAAAAATAATCGCCAAAATATTTAAATTAAGTTAAGCTGAAGGAAAATCCAAAGAAAAAACTAGCAACAGATGTTCATAAAATTTGAAATTTTTAATGTAAATTAAACAACTTGCCAAAGAAACTAAGGGGGAAAATCATTTTATGGTTTTTCGTGCACTTTTTTTCAGACTGAATAATTCCTTGTTCCTGAAAAAATTTTATGAAAACTATTTCATCACTAGGCAAGTCCAAATTTTCAAATCCATGGTAAATACAATAATAATAAAAACACAAGTGACCATTACATCTTTGGAATTTGCATTCTCATTGCCAATTTTGAAAAAGACATTCTTTTTCTTAAAAAAGTTAACATTTTAGCGACTTTAGAAGTAAACATTGATGACTTCTTATGAACAATCTCTTGGCAAGTTTAGCAAAATATTTGGCAATTACTCCAGTCCCAATAACAGAACAGTACTGTTTTTTATTTGTAAGGTTATTATTTCTATATCTATCTTTATATATATTCAAAAAGTATAATTAAACAATAAATGTTAATGTATATTTAATATTAAATTATACTGTTTATCAATATATATATATATATAAATTTTAAAAAAATATACAAAGTCCAAAATCCAGACTTCCAATATCCGAAATGATCTAAGAACATCAGGATAAATAAATAAATAAAATAATCTTTGTATAAAATCTAAGATTGGAGAATAAAAGGCTGAACAAAATGAAGCAAGTGTGTCATTAAATGTAGTTTTTCTCTGCAATAACTGAGACGTCTGCTTGCCATTTTTAAACACCCGTTGTCTAGGGAGTTGCACCATGGCCAATGACAATACATTCATTGATTGCATCACACATTCCATCCTTGAGTCGTTTTGGGGGTTAACATTTTTCTATCTGATCTAAATAATAGATGAAGCCCTAATGTTGCCATCTTACTGAAAATCTAAGGTTAGAAATATTCGAAATTCGAATCACAGAAGTCGCGACAATTCTTTAATTAGTACTATATTATTATATTCAAAATTTATTACTTTCTTCATTGATGCTGTGAACATATAAATAGAATTTTCTCTTTCTTTCAAATTGTGTGTTTCAGAAGTTATTTTTTGACATAGTTTTTCATTAAGCATATATTGCTGCCATCATGTTTATCAAATCATTACATATATTGTTAAAGGATTTAGTTATTTGTAGTTGTTTTTATGCATTCTTAAGATTACTGCACTGATGCTGTGTGTAAGCATGTGTTGCAAATACTTTGTTTTATAATTTTAAAACTCTTTGAATTTCTATGTATGGTAGATACTTGATAAATTTTATAATAGTATTAGGTACCACAGTCTAAACTTTAATTTTTCATGACTCCTTGCTATAAAACATCATCAAATGCTTAGCAAAGGCAAATACTTCATGGCAGCAAATATTTTCTGTATCTTGTGACCCACAAGCATGGAAAAGAAAAGAAATATCTTGTATCCTAGGTAATGAATTTCTTAGTGATTAAATTCATTTATATTGAAGGGAACCAGATGTGTTTTATCTAGTTTTTAGGCCATATTCTTGGAAGTGGAGTATCACAGTAAAATTCCTGCGTAACTGTACATTAAAATTCAGCTCTTGAGTTCTACATATCTTCATGCAGGTTTTTGTGTTAATGTTTCATTTTAGTAGAGATCTTTGCATATGAGAAAAATGTCTCTCTCTATTTAATCAGTAGATAAGATTGCTTAACACAGTAGTTTTTCCTAAGTTTGAGTCGCTGCAAATGAACTAGCTATGCAGGTACTTATGTTGTTTTCTCTATGTGTAATGGAAATATAAACCAGTTTTAATTAGAAATATCTCAGAATAAATAATAATATACAATAGTATCTCTTTTAGACAAATAGCTTTTATGCTTTGCATTACTCAAACAAAACAATAAGTACTATTTATGCAATGAATATAAAATGAAATGCGTACATGTTTGCTTGCAGAAAATTTATCACGGAAAAAATTAATTGATAAGTTTAACAATAAAAATGATCAAGATTCAATTCTTGACAATAATATTATTCCTGAAAAGGATCACTTGATTAGAATGGGGATGAAAATAAGAGCTTTTTCTAATGGGAAAACATAGAGAAGCAAGTGATAAAAAAGAAAATTTCAGGCTGAATTAAAGGAAAGAAAAGAAACTGGTAATTTTAAGCATTATTTATGAAATGATTTGGCATTATTAAAAAGAAATTATCTTGGAGTATAATTCCCCCCCCCCAATTAAATAGAGTACAAGGTCTGAGACCCGAACGTTCAGAATGATCTAAAACCTGAACCTCAAAGCCATCACCAACCTTATTTTATTTATTTATTTATTTTTGTATGCTTTACATATACGCATTTGCTTCCTCCTGTGCACATAATAAAACATGTGGAGAGTCCCAATTCTTAATTTCACTTCAGCACTAAATAAAATATCTCATTATTGAACAAACAACTTTTTTAGCATAAATTTGTGTGATCAATAATCGGGCTCTGCTGCTGCGTATCTGCTTGGCATACCGAAACATTCTAAATAGATACATCATTGATTTTACACTTACTAATATATTATATCCTTGCGAATCATCATTTATTATATTTTGCTTTCATCACCACATGTTTATTTATCAACACATGACAGCTTGAGTGATAACCCATGTAGCGATGCCTAAACTATTTTTTAATATTAGTAATTGAATAATAAAGATTATGGTAACCTTTTATGTTGACATTACACTTGGCAATTGATTACAGATTTAAGATAAATGCACTAAAAATGTTGACAAGGAAAAATTTAACAAAAATTCATTTTCATATGCTAAAAATAGATCTTTTTAATGATACACCTAGGCCAAAAGATTATATTTAGTGCTATTTGAATTAAGAATAACTGATTTGTTATTCACATAAACTCAAAACCAGCGCCAGGGCTTGTATGGTAACACTGGGTAGCAGAAATTAGGGAAGACCAAAGAAGGTGCTTGGTAGTAGAATTTAGGACTTACAGAGACTGCATCAGGCGGTAAGATATCTAGCGCCGGCCCTTAATAAGCTTTAAGTATATCTGGGAATTTATTTATTCAGGACCCAGATAAGCTTTACGTATGTGCAGGAAATAGACATTAAGTATAATAAATAACTAAAATAATACAATTCAGGCTGAATTGTCTCAATGTGCGATAAAAGCAAGATAAAATTTAGCGGAACAACTTGTTAGCTGACAATCTCATGATACATAGCCAAATATGTATAGTAAATGATAGCTAAATTGCATGATGATAGCTGCAAATTAAAGGTTTGGGGCTATCGCAAACCAAAGGTGAAATTCTCATTTATCCTTAAACTTAGGATTTTGTAAATTAATGGATTTTGTAAAGAAATATGAAAAAAGTGGTAATAAATGAAGATGATATAAAGAAGTTTTTCATTGTGATGACAGTGCTCCTCAATTATCAATTAGTTAATGGATGGCAAAATCTGTAGTATTGTTCTAGTTCAGTGATCGCCAAACCATCTATCGCGAGGTGCTAGTAGCTCATGGGAACATCTTCGGTAGATCACATTAACTATCTTCGGTTCGGGGACATCTTCATTACCTAACCTTGATTCTTCCACTGAGCTGATACTGACAAGAAGACACTGCTGCAGTTCGAACTGATTGATTTTCAAAATGATTTATCTGTAAGATCACTTTCTTCAAGCTATGAAAAATACTTGGTCTCTTGTTCCTTAAGAAGAACACTCAGTTTTGGTCCAGGTTTCTCTTAAAGTGAAGGCAATGTTCAGCTCTATATATCTGTGTGAAATTTCATTTTTCAGTATGAAATTTATCAAAAAAAAAAAAGTATAGGAACATACTTACTAATGATTACTTGGACACAGGGATAAATAGAAAGGGCTAGTTAATTCCTTTGTTCGACTCCTCACTGATGCGACCCTAATGGGGGGACTGAACCGGCAGCAATCTGACATCACTGTGATGCACCTGTTCTGATTTCCTGCATTTAAAACTGTAGTTTCATTCAGCTGCAATACGATTTTCTAGAGGTTACATATCCCAAATTAATTTTAATCATATATATTTGTTTTCTAATAATGTAAATACTTAAAATAATTTATATATATATATATATATTTAATCAGTTTTTATTTTAAATTCTATATTGTAAAGTATTGTTTATGTAATATGGCTTTTTGCGCTGTAGTAAAGTGCTGTAGCACTTATAGAAGTAGGAAAGGAGGAGATATTTTATTTCATGGGGCCAAAGGGCCCAAATGAAAATTTGCTTTTGACAAAAGAATGGATACACAAATGTCAAAAACAAGATTCTTTTAATGTGAAGAGCAGAAAAATCTGCACCGAACATTTTTAATTCAGTGTTTATGAAGATGATATGAAAAATCGCTTGTTTGGATAGTCACAAAAAGAAACTGTTGAAATGGAATGCTGTGCCGAAAGTAAATTATGATTACAATAATAAATCAAATGTTAATTATTGAAACAAAACTCGCAAATGAAAATGTAGATATTTCTGAATGTCCTAAGTTTAAGGATAAACAAGAATGCATTGATAATTTGAAAAACAAAATAATATCCTTAAGAAATTGTATTAAAGTATTGGAAAAGAAAAATTTTAGAATGTTTGTTCAGTGACAAAGAAGGTGAACGACATCTAAAAAGAAATTGGTATCAGAAATTAAAATCTCAAATAGCGAAATTTCGGGGGGCATAAATCAGAGAATTTGGAAAAACGTCTAAAGCCTTTTTTCTTATATAAAGACGCAGATTAATGCATTGTTGAAAAAGAAGGAAAAAATCAAGTGGACTAGTGAAGATATTTCACATTGCATTGTCATAAGAGCTCTGTCATCTTAAAGCTATGATTTTTGGAAATAAAAAAAAATTGGAATTCTTTTACCTAGTATTAGCAAATTAAAGAAATGGTGCACTAAAGTTTAGTGTAGTTCAAGAATTCAAAGTGATAGTCTTAAAAGAAGGAAAGAGGCAAATATTTGAATTCTGTAGAAAAAATGTGCATTCTCAGTTTCGACGAAATGCATATAGATTGAAAACTCTGCTAAAACAACTCTGCTCTAAACTGGACCAAGTTCTCGGTTCTTTTCAAAATGTGCATTTTATTTTAATCAGAGGTCTCATTTCGTGCTCTGCCTCAAATTACTGAGCAACCATGTTTTAGATAAAGAATTTGTTTTAAAAGATAGAACTGTTTTAAATTTTGATATTATTAAAGAAGTTTTAAATAGAGATTCAGAAGAAATCAAATTGTGTCTCAAACTAAAACCGAATTATTTAATGGTCAAGGGAAACGAGAGACAAAAAGTTGCTCCAATGAAAACATTATTTTCAAGAACTACCACAAAAGGTATACTCCTCCTCACAGGAAATCAAAAAGCATCTGACTTCTGTGAGTTAATCTATAATATCTTCAGTACCAACAAGAATAACAAGTACTTAACAAACTAATTTTATTAAGTACTTAATTAGTTATTCTTGTTGTATCCTTTGTAACTAATTACTGATTCGATTTTGTGCTAAGATTGGCATTCTAGATAAAATATAATAGTATAAAACATCAAGTAATTGGCATAAAAAGACCTGCCTCCTTTACTCACACTTTTGAAAAATTAAATAACTGTTTTAGGTACTGTGAGTAAAGCCATTTTATCAAAATTAAGGTAACAATCTTACATACATATATTTAATTGTAATATAGATGTAAGTATAAATTACAAAATTATAAAGTCAAACGTAGATTAGCAGAAATTTTGCCAGATATGTCATATATGTTTAAAACTGTGTCAATGTAAAGTTGTTTTTTTTGAGTAACTTTAAATAGCTGATATTATAGTTATGTTAGAAGCAGTATAAAAATTCTCTCAGTTAGCATGCAGATAAAGAAGTGATTTTAAATAAATGTGCATTAAATAAAAAACCTGCAAATAATAATAATAATAAAAAAAAAAAAAAAAAAAAAAAAAACCCATGGAACTTTGTGTTAAAAGAGTAGCGCATTTTGTCTATTATTTTTAAATTGAGTAAGTATTATTAAATTTTTAAATGGTTCAGTGTAAAATGCATACAGCAGTAACATTGTCTCTTCCAAATTATAGCTATCTTTTACCCACAGCTCATTTTAAACGCTGGTTCAAAAACACTAATTTCTAAGCTGTGAATTGCATTCTCCGCACTCAGTGTCATCATAACTACGTCATCACTTCTCACTTTCTGCTTCAGGGGGAAAAGGTCTATGAGCTCTCTCTTCTCTTTTAAGTCCTGACTTGAACAACTGTATTTGAATGGCAGCCACTACCTACTCTCTGACATTAAAAAACTTGTTGATGACAAAAATTCCATCCTCCTCTTTAATGTTAATCAGTCTGATAAAAAAGTCTGTTATTACATTTATTATTTATTACTAATTACACTTCAGTTCCTTTCTTATTTACAGTTAATTCCAATTTCTTTTTGTTATATATAGTTTAATTAAAATTTATTTCAAATTTACTAGAAATGTAAGTTTATGAGCAATAAACAAATATAACATTTTTTAAAAAAGAAGTTGATAGTTCTTTTTGGTAGCTCACAGTAGGATTTAAAAACGGTAGAGTAGTTCAGGAGCTTCATAAGTTTGGCGACCATTGTTTTAATTCCAGAAAATGCTGCTACCAATAGTGAAGAAAAGTGACAGGAAGGTTTCAGAAAATGAAAAAATTTCCATTGACAAGTTAGTTGAAATTGTTGACACGGCAATTACAGGACTTCAGCAATGTAACTGAACAAGAAATTATGTCTGTCTAGAAAATTAAGGAGAAAGTATTAGTACAAAAAATGAAGCAACTTTAACAAATTACACTGAAAGAAGTGTTTAATATAGTAAGCAAGTAAATATTAAGTTTTTTTTTTTTTTTATTTTTTGTAAATTTTTATACCCTTAGATTATAAATCACAATTTTATATTTTTAATTTTATAATTTCTACATGCCATCTTACTAGATTTAAACTGATGATCTAAATCTGGAAAAATCGTAAATCCAGAATCGCAGAAATCCTGATGAGTTCATATCTCGGACTTTGTACTATACTACAGTCAAAAGTCGTTAATCCGGACTCGTCGGGACTTCGGCGATTCCGGATTATCGATTTTTACGGATTATAGATCATCAGTTTAAATCACGTAAGATGGCATGCAGAAATTCTAAAATTAAAAATATGAAACCGTAATTTATGAAATAAAAAACATTTATGATCTAAAGGGTATCAAAATTTACAAAAAAAAGCTTAATATTTATTTGTTTACTTTATTAAACATTTCTTTCAATGTAAGTTGTTTAAGTTGCTTCGTTTTATGTGATAATACTTTCTCTTTAATTCTATAAACAGACATAATTTCTTGTTCAGTCAGAAGTTCCACTGTTCAAGTCCCGTTAATTGCTGTGCCGAGAATACCGACTAACTTGTCAAACGAAATTTTTTCATTTTCACTAACCTCTCTGTCACATTCTTCATGTTTTTATCCATTTTTTGCAGCAATTCCACTTTTTGTTTGTTGGACATCAAAACATACTTTCGTTTTGTAGATCCTTTGGAAGTTCCAGCATCGGAAATTCTATTTGACATAATCGAAAGTTCAAGTTTACTTTTATAAAATTGCTCTTACAGTCTGCAAAAAATAATAAGTGGGATCCAATTCAAAGGTTAAGGAACAACGCAATCATTAACATTAACTGAAATAGATAATTAGATAATTTTAGCTTACACCGTCCATTATACATTAAACGCGCAGGCGAAAACGTATTCTGCACTTGCACACACGCATATGCGCAGTAGTCAAGGTCTTAGCGCACGCGTAAAATGCCTGTGCGCATGTGCCAACGTGTCGCATGCGCAGAAAGTTTTTAGCTTTGAGGTCCGGATTATAGATCATTCCGGATTATGGTTGTCCGAATTAACGACTTTTGACTGTACTAATTATTGAACATTTTTAAAATAAAATACTTCACTCTTTTTCATGATTGATATCTTGAACAAGTGATCAATTTTTTGTGAGAAGGTTTTGTTTCTTCTTGAATGACACAATAATCTTTTGGTAGGATTATGTCATTTTGATGAGGTATGAAACTGCTAAATACATTTGCTGACTATTTAGCAATTTTTTCTGTTAGTGATGTTAACGGAAAGCACTTCTAATTCTAAAGGAATAATGTTCTAAGTGTTTGAATTCTCACCATTATGTAAAAGTCTCATCATTATAATTTTTATAGTCTCAAATCTGTAAATCCAGGATAGTACAGATCTCAGACAAATTAACAAATAGAAATTTGTTTTATTGAAGTAATTATTATGTGAAATAAAGTTTCATGAAGTGCTCATTGTGATAACTCTGCAAAATGTATTTCCATTGTCATATCCGTAAATGGTTATTTGTAGTTTTGTTGTTAATTCTGCTTCATATTTATTTATTTATTTTTTTTTTTTTTTTTTTCCTAGTGTTTTATGTTTTGTATGAGGATCTGATGGAAAATTTTTGTTCCAGGTGTGGCCAGAATTGGGCACATGTTAGTTGTGCTATATGGGTACCTGAAGTTTCATTTCTCAATTTTAAGAAAATGGAGCCAATAATAAAAGTTTCTCAGATACCTGTAAGTATAATTTTTTATACAGACATAAAAAAAAAAAAAAAAAAAAAAAAAAATCATGTATTTGAAAAGCATAACTGGTTACGTTATTGATGAATATTAAAATACTCTCATTTCATATTTGGGTAAAATATGTGTGGGGGAAAGGCAACGACCATAATTGATAACACACATTTATTACTATTTACAAATATAGATTACATTAGGATTATAATTAATGAAAATGGTATACGAGCGATCAAGCGACGTCTGCTGAAACACATGCTGACGCAATGCATACGTCACACAGTAGGATATTAGGGAATATCATGACATAACGTTTCCCACATATGTGCTTATTTACATGATATTTATAAAATTGTTTCCATTGGATGAATCATTTTTATATTCTCTTATTTCAAAATTTGCTGTAAAAACAATACAACAATACTCAGTTTCCCATGTGTAAAAGAATAAATCTTAATTGCATCTTTTCATGAAGCAGTTTCCTGTTTTTAAGGTTTCGTCTATATTCTGATAGTTTTGACTTTGCTACAGATATGTATATAAAACATTAGTCCTAAAGGAGAAATATAGAAAGTTAATTTCCATATTTTCCTTTGGTTGTGACATACTTAATTTAATTTTTTGTTTTATTACTTAAAAATATGTATCATGAATAATTCATTGTGTCATAGGAAATTTTGATAAAAATTTTAAAGTGTTGCATAGTTTTAAATAATGGACTTTAGTTTTAAATCTATTTATATTGCTGCAAGCCACTAGAGACTGTAATATTAGATGGATTTAAGTAACTTAATATGATTTTCAAGCTTAATTCTTTGCAAATTGTTTTTAAAGTTGCTTATAATTCGCTAGCATTTAGGTAAAATCATTGAGATCCATTTAGAGTACATGGTATACTGTATGTATAGTTATGTAAACAAAATCCTTACTCATGTACAGAAAGTTAAAAAATATTAGTGCATTTGTGTTAGAGGGTCTTTGATAGATAAGATATTTAATATTTTGAAAATTGCTCAAAATAAGCATGCAATAAATTATATACATTTATTTTAAGTTCATGAAATTTCAATGTAATGTAATTAATTAAAATGATAATTATAAAATTAAAGAGCTGAGAGGTATGCTTGCTCATTTTTATTCTTTTGTTTGCAGGCTAGCAGATGGGCTCTTGTGTGTTCATTATGCAAAGAAAAAACTGGAGCTTGTATTCAGTGCAGTGTAAGCAAATTTTTTATTCATATTAAAAAAAAAAAAAAAAAAAAAAAATGCAATTATCCTATGTTTCAATTTTTTTAGTTTCTATAAACTTTCAAGTATTATTTAAAACTGTAGTTTTGTATTAAAATACTTTTATTTTGTATATATATATATATATTTGTCTTTTGACCGTACATAAAAAAGGTTAAATTTGAAATTGGATCAATAGATTTTTGGGTAATGATGTTATATGGGATCTACCATTTTAAGTTATTTAATTTATTAGATGGCCCTCCTGAAACAGTTTTGAAATATGAAAATAAGTGCAAATAATTAAGGATATTTTAATGATTTTATTAATTAATTTGAAAACCTATTAAAATTTTAATTGCACTAAATTTGAATTCCTTCCAGTTTTACAAAATAAAAACAGCAGTGTCCTTTAAAAAGACCCATTTTTATGAATCATTCACCAAATACATTACAAATGCACAGCATGGCCCAAAAAATAATTATCAATTTTATTGCCTTATAAAAAAACATTAAAACAACAATTAATTGTAGTGGCACTATCTAAAAAGTGAAATAAATGCAGTATGTAGCATATTACATTATTACTGATTTTTGCGAGCATTGTTCTATTTTTGTCTAGATTTCAGAAATTATCTTATAATATAGCTTTATAATTCTCAATAAATAATCAACTATTAGGTTAAAAGTTCATTTCGTGCTAAAATTCCACAAGTATTTTTAATATGATTTTGCTTCTAGTTTAGTATTTGATTTTTTGCATTTAATTGCATTATTTTTATTAATTTATGTTATTATTTTCAGGAAAAAACTTGTAAAACTGCTTTTCATGTAACATGTGCTTTTAAAGAGGGACTGCAGATGAGAGCATCTGTGAAAAACACAGATACTGATGATGATAGTTTAAAAGTGAGCACATTATTCATATGTTGAAAAAATTATGCCACAAAAATAGCTGATAGCTTAATTTTAAAGATTATTTGTGTAATTTTGAATTTCAAGTTTGTTGACTGTAAAACTTAATTTGTAGTAATAAAGTAATTTTATCAGTTTTTAATGTAAAATATGTATAAATATATATTAAAAATTTAAACTACTTCTCTATTTTTGTTGCTCATGCAGCTGCAACAGAGTTGGATAGCATTCTGATTTGAATCATAGATAGTATTCTAATCTGAATAGTTTTCTTAAATACAAACTAAATGTTCATGCAGAGCTTAGAAATCTTGTAAGTTTGTAGTAATTTCCGCTGCTCATTGCTGACTTCCTTCATATGCCAACCATAAAAAATAAAGAAATATAAACATACATAATATGACCAGGGGCAACTATAACCAGGGGGAATAACCAGGGGCAAAACTATTTATGTCCATTGACAAAAGTTTTGAGAAAAATTAATTTTTATTTTGTGTAATGATACAAAGAATATATTGTAATAAAATTGTATAAAAATTTATGATAAACTTTCAACCTTTATTTACCAAAATTTGTTTTATAAACTATATGTATTCAAAATAGGGAAGTTTTTTTTTAAGTAACTAAAATTATTTTTCCCAGTTTCTTTTGTCAATCTTAGAAATACAAATTTTCTCTGTTGTAACGGGCTGTTTCTCAGATGAAGTTCTTTTCTGTCATTTTATTTTTCAGGTCTTGAATCAGTCTCTCTTTTTCTTGTCCTTCAACAAGTTTTTCTGATTTTTTTTAGCAAACATATAAATCTTTATTTTGAATGTATCACGAAAACTGCACTTATCCTTATTTGGATAAATGAATCTTATACGGTACAAAGTCCGTAATTTGGACTCGTCGGTACTTCGGTGATTCCGGATTAGGGTTTTTTCTGGATTATAGATCATCAATTTCAATCTGGTAAGATGGCATGCAGAAATTATACAATTAAAAATATGAAACCGTAATTTATAAAATAAAGAGCAATTATGATCTAAAGGGTATCAAAATTTACAAAAAAAAAGCTTAATAATTATTTGTTTACTTTATTAAACATTTCTTTCAATGTAAGTTGTTTAAGTTGCTTCGTTTTTTTGTGCTAATACTTTCTCTTTAATTCTATGAACAGACATAATTTCTTGTTCATTTGCAAAGTTCCAGTGTTCGTCCTGTAATTGCTGTGTGGAGAATACCGACTAATTTGTCAATCAAAATTTTTTCATTTTCAATAACCTCTGTGTCACTTTCTTCACTATCGGAAACGGTATTTTGTGGATCTAAAACCATACTACAGATTTCGCCGTCCGTTAATTGATTAATGATTGGAGCATTGTCGTCGCAATGAAAAAACTTCTGTTATATCATCTACATTTATTACTCATTCTCCATATTTCTTTACAAAATCCAATAGCTGGAAAATTTCACCTTTAGTTTGCGATGTCCAAAAACCTTAATTCGCGGCTATCATCGTCATCGTCCTCACCATGAAATATGGTAGCTGGCCATAAATTATGCCAAGCATTTTTTAACGTATCTGGAGACACATCCTCCCAACGCACATGTATAAATGCATTACAAGCATGTGTAAAGCATACAAAAAAAGAAGTTTGTGACTTTGAGGTTCGGATTATAGATCATTCCGGATTATGGACTTTGTACTTTAACTTTTTGTAACTTTTTGTAATTAAACTTTGAATTATGTATTGTATTAAACTTTGAATTAAAAATATCTCTGAATTTATGAGACAATACTGCATTGTTCAGATTGTTTGTTTTGTACATGTTATGTAATTTTGTGTTGTTCAGCACTTCGTACTGATATATTTCTTACTCTTTTTAAGAAATAATGAGACTTTTTCCTTTTGAGGGAGCTGATAAATTTGATTATTTTAGAAGTGGTTTTTCTAAGGAATTGCATGTTTTCAGCTTCTGTGTTTTCATTTGCACTCTACCAGTGCTTTTTTTGTCAACAGCCAAAATTTCACTTTTTTTTTAACCTGACTTTTTGTAACGTTGTGGATTTATATAAACTGGCACATTATTGCATTGTCGATCTTGGAAACAACTGCCCTCGATAAGTTGTGTGGGAAAATCCATTATTTCCCAAATGAGAGTGTTGGTGCTTTACAAGCAAAAACATTGTAAGTCTGGCTAGATAATAATTTCGGTTATGAAATAAAAGCTTTGAGAATTCATTGTTTTTCACTATCACAAATCAAAGAAATACACTGAAACCATTTGTGCTTAACAATCAGGTCCTAACTTGTGTGGTTGATCTTAAAATTTTCGTAGAATCGCAGATTCTCTCTGTTTTCCTCCTCTCCTTGGTAGAAAATTCAGCCAGTGAATCAAAGCCTCATTGGAGTCTGTACTTTCCATGTTCACAAGTGCTAGTGAAGAATTAATTGGATGAAACCAACAACGATAGGAAAGAGCAAACATGAATAAGCTTGATAAAAGAAGTTTAATGTACATGCTTCTTCTCTTGATGTGTGGACAAAAATAAATTGTTTTTCCTCAGTACACAAAATCTTTCCTCATGTACAGTTATTGCTCGCTAGATGATATTATTACTTTAGTTTTCACGAAAAAGGGTCCTCAGGTCTTCATGTATTTATGATTCTGGACCCTTATATGTCCTTGTTTCTGACATAGTGCATTTGGAAGGAAAGCTGTATAAAAGTTAATTGAGTGTATAAATTTTTTATTGACCACCTTGATACAAACTGATGCATTCATTCTGATGATTCATCATTTCAATCAGCTAATCCAGGAATTGGATTGAGATATAGAAAATATAATGGCCATCACATCAATTTAATAGATGTGTGTTCAAGGTAATAGTCTAAAATTTCTTCCACTGTAAATGATAATTTTCATCTAGCTGAGAAAAATTTCAGTTAATTAAGCCAGTATAAAATTTTGCACGCAGCTATCAGGGCCTAATTTAAATGCCTTTCTACTGTCACAGTTCTGCTTGTTAGTACATGCAGTTTGGGTATGCCATAAATGATATATTGAATCCACACCCTTGCACTTGTACAGGTGTTCAATGGTATTACTGAAGTAATTATGTATTTCTTTTTCTTTTTATTCCCTCACATGTTTACGAAATGTAGAGTAAACTTGATTCTTCTGGGAAGAATTTTTTGTCCCACGTATGGTATCGCTTTTGTTGTATTATCTGTGGGTATGAATGTCAAAGAAACAGAATATTTTGTTCCCATGCATATGTACTTTTCATGTGTAACTTTCAAGTTACAATATGTTTGGTATCACACTTCATATAGCTGTGGTAAAAAATTAGGGTTTGCTTTTGCTTGGCCGTTGTATTTGTCCATTAATGCAATAAACTCTTACTGAATGGGGGGGGGGGTACATCAAAGTGAAAAATGGGAATTGAATACTAATTAAAAAGTTTTTTATTACTGCTTAATAAATATGTAATGCTTTTTTTTATTGGTGATTTCTGCTTGAGACAATAAATAACACAACTTTTTAAAAATTTTGCAGAGTTTTTCAATGCTTTACATAAAGTGTCTTCTTTTCTGTTTGATTGAATCTCCATTGCAAAATCAGGCAGTTCATGTGCCTTTTCTAACAATTCATTTAAGGTGCTTCAACTTCATTATCACTACTTTCCACTGGCAGCTGGTGATGTTTTCATGTTGTCCCGTCAATTGTTTCACAACAGCAGGCAATCATTATTGCGGATTTCTAAAGGACACTGCCATCCATAATTGATGCTAAATCGCATTGCTGGGCTGGTGTGATTAAGATCATCCAAGTCTTCATTTTCCATTTCTTAATTAATTCTTTGACTTCTTCTATACCTGAAACCCCTTTGCTACCAATTATTTTTGCAATTTGTATCATTTTTTGGCTTTATTTTCAGTCAATGAAAATATGTTAAAATTGTTGATAACTTGTGGTGAAAACTAATGCCAGCAAGCATTCAGTGTTGATCAATAAATGCTGAACCATGTATGAACAAAATTCTAGTGTTTGACGAATCAAATGAAAACAATTAAGATATCCCATATAAGTGAAATCCTGTTCAGCAAATCCACGTTCAGTAATGGTTTACTGCACTACATATTTGTTATTAGGTTAAATCTTTAGGAAACAGAAGTATTTGTATGATAGTTAAATTGTTTTCTGTTACAGCGACAAATTATGGAGTGATCCACAGAAAAGAAATTCATCATTTCTGTTAGTATTACTAAGTTTTAGTCTATCCAGTAGCACTTCATTATTGGAATTTTTCAAGATAGTTACTCTAAGCCATGATAACCAACTCTTTATTCAAACTCAAATTTTTACAATTATTATTTTTAGGCATTTAAATTTTGGGTGCAAATGAATCATTTTCTTTTGCTTCCTGTACACAAAGTGTTACTTGTCATATGAGTTGATATATGCCTGCAATACATGTGATGGTAAACTATATGTGGTAAAATCCATAGGTGTATGAAAATATTGTTTTTAGTTCTTAACTTTTGAAGACTAGTGCATTTTTTATTATCATTTTATGTTTTGTTGGAAATAAATAAAACATACTAGCACTTGTCCTGATATTTGTTATTGACTGCATATTTAAAATCCATATTTCTATAATCCAAGTAAATTCCTTGAAAGTTTTTATCTATTTAGGCCTGTGATTTTGTTTCCTTATATTTAAAGTGGTCTCTCAACCAAGAAAATTCATTGTTATTTATATATGCAGTTTCTTCAGAGCATTTATCATATTCAAATACTTCAGTTCTTGCAGATACACTGGTGTGCAAAAATTCATGACAAAGTTGAAAAATTAGCTTATCAGTGGAATGAAGAGGCAGAGCAGACTGAAAGACTAATCAGAAGATTGACTAGGGTCAAGTATATTAGCATATATGCCACTAGATGTAATGAGGGAGTGTTGAAGGAGTGTAAAGATCACTGGAGGTGTGAATGTTCCCATTTTGGGGAAGCTATTGCACTGCATATGTCAGTTTAAACGAGGTCAATTTGCTGCATCAGTGTGAAATGTTGAAGATTAAATCTATTAGATGACATCTGAATGCTTTTACCTGAGATCGAATCATTGGAAAGATTGAGGAAGGTCGAAGTGTGGCTGTGGAGTTTGAGATTGCTCACATTGTTTCATGACTTTGGAGAGCATTTCAAACTACAAGAACAGCTGTCTGACAGTTCAGCAATGGTCGTTCACGAGCAACCACAGCAACGGGCGACCGGTATATTGCCATACAGGCAAGAAGAAACATTCAGCAAATAAAGAAGAAATCTCAAGACACAAGGAACATTGGATGACCGATATTTCGTTTTACCATGGCCAGGAGGCTGCACAATGACCTGTACAGCGTATAACCACAGAAAACGCCTACTCATCGGAGAAGACGTTTTCTGTGGTGCAGGGTCACCAGAATTGGACAGATGACTAATGGGGTCAAGTACTCTTTATGGATGAGAGCAGATTTAGTCTGAGATCGGTATATTGCCGAATAGGTAAGAAGAAACATTCAGCACACAGTGAGAGAAATCTCAAGACACAAGGAACATTGGATGACAGATATTTCGTTTTACCATGGCCAGGAGGCTGCACAATGGTGGTCTGTTTGCACAATGACCTGTACAGTGTATACCACAGAAAATGCTGCTCATCGGAGAAGGCGTTTTCTGTGCTGCAGGGAACACCAGAATTAGACAGATGATTAATGGGGTCAAGTACTCTTTATGGATGAGAGCAGATTTAGTCCGAGTTGCAATTCTAGAAGTATACACATCTTGAGAGAGTGGGTAACATGCAATAACCCCTTCAACATCATCAAAAGGGATCGGTTTGGAGGTCACGGAGTTCTCTTTTAGGGAGGCATAATGCTTGGTAACCGTACCAACCTTCACATTTTCCAAGGAGGTTCAGTCACAGGGAACTGCTATTGTAACAAGGTTCTCCTTCCTTACATGCATCTTTTCAGAGGGGCTTTAGGTCCTCAGTTTCTGCTCATGGGCGACAGTGCTCCACCTCATCGCGCAGTTGCTGTTGAAGAAATGTTGGAGAAGGAGGATATTGAACATATGAATTGACCAGCAATGTCTCTGGATTTAAATCCCATTGAGCAGTAGAGAAAAATATATGAAACTTTGTAGGGAGACGAATGTCAGCACGTAACTTATCGCCAGTAACGATTCCGGAGCTGCGACTGATGCTACAAGAGGAATGGGCAACAATGCCTCAAGAACTCATTAACAACATCATATTCAGCATGGACAAATTATATGAAACCTGCACAACAGTCAGGGGAGATCATATCCTTTACTAAAAGGCTGGATGTTTCTTGCTGGACACCTGTCACATGGATGTTTTGGCCTTCTGTTGCATTGTGCTCCATGCCACTTTATAATTAAAATTCCTTTCTTTTCCTCTTTTTTTTTTTTTTTTTTTTTTAGAAGTTTTGCTTACATTACCCATGTTCTTACATCTTAGGGATCTTATGGTATTATTTTTGTTGATCTGGAAAGCTTTTGTACAATGTTATATTGAAAAAACTGTCTCGTCCTTAATTTTTGCACACCAACATATATTTCTTTTGATTTCACTACAAAACCTTTAAGTTTGCTGTAAAGATATATATTTTGCCTTTTTAAGATCTGGCATTGTTAAAAGTACTGAGGAAATATGCAGCAAAAAAATTTGTTTTATGAGATTGAAAGTTATAAGAGGCAAGCAATGTGAGTTTGAGATATGTTTATTAGTGAATGATCATTAGCATCTTAAAAAGAGTTAACAACTTTTTAGCTGAAGGATTAATTATAATTTCAAACAAATAATTAACAAAGTAAGTCTTAAATTCCATATTCTGAAATGAGCATTTTTTGACAAATTAGAAAATTAATTTAACTAGTATTCATGTTAATTTTTTAAAATTTCTTTCTTGGCATTCTGTGATTGGTAGATGTGATGATATATCTTGAATGATTATTGGAGGAAAAAAAGAGTAAAATTATTCTTAGGTTGGGATTGTTAATCTAATTTTAATTTTGAATGTGGAGTGAGATATTTATGTGATTTTAATATTTAAAGGAATTTATGATAGGTAATTTCCGATATTCATATCCTTCTAATTAAATGTAAAAATTAAGTAATTAAAGTTTTCATAATATTTTAGGAAATTATATGCAATAACAGTCCTCTAACCAGGATATATTTCTCATGTGTCTATTACTTCAATATTTTTTAATTTTTCTCTCATTTTTCTAAAACGTGTCCTTTTACAATGCAATTGTTAAATTTATAAATTAAATCAGAAATGCTGCTAGAAAGGTAAGAGTTTTAGGAAATTATATGCAGTGAAAGTAATTATATAAACTATAGTTATATCAGTCTATTACTGTTTTATAATTACAATTTTGATTCCTGGCTACATAATATACAAGTAGCTGCAAATGTGATTTCCTTCAAGCATAAGCAAATACTTCTGAGTTTGAAGGTATTTAAAAAACTGTGTAGGTATTATATATTTTTGTTGTTGACATTCAGTTGTGGAATGAACTCTTAATTTTAATAAAAAAGGACAACATAGGAAGGTAATAGTTAGCACCTATAAATATTATTGTTTAGATGTAGAGTGCAGTTAAATTTTGAGGTGTTGTTAAATGTATAAAAATAAGAATACAGTATTGCGTACTGTTTGTTAAGTAGAATGAAGCTAATTTATTTTGTATTCTGTAGGTACTGTCTGACCACGGCAGTAGCGACATTGAGCTTAAATGCGCTAACCAAGCAGCATGGTTTACCAAACAGAATGGATGGGTTTGTTCTGTAAGGCAGCATCTTTATTATTATTTTATTTCCCATTATAATTCTTTATGATTTAACATCAAAACAAATTGTTTGGTAGCAGTTGCATAAAGGTAGGAGTAACAGTATCGCTACACATCTCCTTAAATCAAACCATAAAAGCATGTTATTTAATCCTCTGGATGCATTTTTTTTTACTTGACAGTCATGTTAGAAGGTGTGAATGTTTTGCGATATTGCTAAAGAGGCTTGCGCTATCCGTGGTCGAACAGTATTTTCATTCTTACTGGTATGCTTATTCCACAGAGACTTTTACTTACTTTTACTAATTTTTTTTTTTTTTTTTTTTTTTTTTTTTTTTTTTTTTTATTCTTATTTAGGCATTTTGCAAAAAGCATAGCAAGCAGAAACGCACTATTTTCTCTGATTCTGAAGATGATGAGGATGCAGTTAATGCAAAAGAAACGCTAACCAGTGAAGAGAGGGCCAATCTCAGACAGGAAAAGTATTAATCTGATTTTCATTTATTTATAAATAAATCACTCTCCTAAATGCAAGTATAAAGGTTCTTAAATGTGATTTCATTTGTGCAGTAAAGTGCATGTAATTACATTTAAAATTAATTAATTTGTAATTGCAATTTCTGGGGAGAAGTTCCTGTGCTTTTGTTGTTTAGCGTATACTTAATCCAATTGTAAATTAGTTTTTCTCATATGAAGGTTGAAGAAGATGGATGATAAATAAAAGATAATTTAAACTTTTTTTAATATATATTTTATATAGTAATCATTTAAGTAATCTGTCAAGCCTCGCGCTCGTTCAAACACGAGGTGGGTTCTTCTGTGTAAACTTACCATAGTGGGAAAATAACACTTGTCCGCTTTGACATTTTCTTCACTAATTTATTACACAAACTGCACTATTGATACACCATACAACGAATACACTGTAAAATAAACTATATACAATATATATATACAAGGCGCGCAAAAGAAATTAAAACATATTTCTTTTCTCTACGTTCTCACACGGCATGCTCGCCGGTCCAACTCCCAGTGCCCTCTCCATCCAGTCTTTCTTCCCCCCCACCAGCCTGTGTCGACCGGTTTTTCCGGGGTAAGTCACTTCCGTTCGTCTTTCATCAGGGGAAGGAACTTCACACCTCCCCTCTGGTTTGTAAATATTTACGACTGAGTCGAAAAATTTGAAACCGATATTATTTTGGCACTTACCAGGTAGTCCCTCTTTTCCGGGACACAGCACAAGGAATCACAGTAAAATCAGAGAGCAAAAAAAAAGGGTCATGCTACAGTTATAAACACTAACACAAAAAAGAACACTTAAAACACATAAACATAAAAACTGCACATGTCCAAATTTCTACAGCGATACAAACAAAACATTGCAATATCAACTCACTGACACTTCTTTAAGGAATAATTCGTTTACTAATATACCCTAATAACACAATCTTTTCTAGAGTAACCACAATAATACAAAAAAAAAATAATAATAAATGAAAATTACAATATCTATATACTTTTTGCCATACTAGCATTGAGCATTATCCTTCCTAGTGTTACAATAATAAACAAACACACACAAAAATATATATATATATGATACCAACATTAGTTTCTTTTTTTTTCAATTTAGTTCAGATTATTGGCCACTTATACATTCGTGAGGGATCCTCGACATGTCATGCCTCGCGCTTTTCAGCGAAATACATTTCGCTTGCTCCTGTCTAAAACGTTGAGTTTGCGATAAGGGTGGGTTATCAGCTGACACTTGCTCACTGCCTCCCACTTCTACTTCCCCCTCATCTTTACTCCTTACCAACGGTGTAGTACGAGCTATTTCCGCTTCACCTTCGACCTCGTGACTGGCTTTTTCTGTCGATTCCTTTCCGTCCAAGTTACTCGATACCTGACCAACTCCCAATACTAGTTTTTCTTCCTTATCTTCTCCCCAATAAATATTTCCTTGTTCCCTGAGAAGTCTAAAATCTCGAGGTGTCACCAGCGCTTCCTCGTTCAAATTATGCACTACTGCTGCATGAACGTTTACATAAGGCTGTACCTCCTCTTCTCCTGACCAGATGCTGATAGGTACTGTAACTAATCGGGCTTCTACCTGGGGTCCCACGGCGGGTTGTAACCATATCTTCCCTCCAGACTCCAAATATTTCTGTGGAACTACCGATTTCCGGATTACAGTAACTTCTGCTCCGCTATCAATCACTCCTTTGAATCTAGCGTTGCCTATCTGCAGTTCTATCCTAGGTAATTCCCCACTTGCCCTAGTTAACGGAATTTCTTCTGCATAGTTAGCTAACTTCAACCCTACGCATGTTTTATTTAATCCTTTTGCTTCCACCTCATCCGTATCCTCTTTTTCGCTTCCTCTCTTGGGTTTCGCTATCAGGTTTATCGCTGGACAAAAACATTTTATGTGTCCTTCACCCTGACACTGAAAACATTTTAGAACTTTCTTATTTGCCTGCATCATTCCTTGAGGTTCTAAAGTTTTTGCCCCTTTGTACTTCTCCTTATCAACCCTGTAATCAGAACTGAAATTCCCCTTACTCTTATTTGGTCGTCCTAATTTTTCCCCTTGTCTTATCGGTTCCTGTTTTGGTCCCACTTTATTTACTTCCTGAGCACTCGTATTGTAATTTCTAGGCATTGCTGCAACGTAATTATCCAAATCATTTGCAAGCTCTGACGGAGATAACCAGTTTTCTACCTCTTTTAACAGTATATGCGCCTTAACATTTGCGGGTAATTGATCTTTTACTTGATCGACAATCAATAGTTCTCTTAATTTATCAAAAGTCTTAACTTTTCTGGATTCTAAGTAGAAATCAAGTGCTGCCTCAACCCTCGCTATGTGCTGAGTATACGTTTCCTCATATCTTTTTACACATTTTTCTAAATTCTTTTTATGTTGCAATGGGGTAATCTGGAATTCTTTTAATACTGTATCTTTAATCTTAATATAATTATCCAAATCCCTTTCACCCAGAGTTGAAATCAAACTTTTAACTTTAGTTTTTAAACTCTGCAAAATAATTTTCCCCTTATGTTCTTCAGGAATTTTATAGAGATTAAACATCATTTCCGCATGATGGAAAAAGAACGGCCATTCCTCAGCTTTAGATGGCGGGTCAATCATAACTCCTTTCATTATTTTTAAATGTTTCAAGAAATCATTTCCCTTGCTTTCAGCATCTGAAACCCCTTCATCCTCTGAACCCGATTTATTTCCTCCTTTATCTATTTTTCTACTCTGAATTTCTAATTCTTTAATTTTTATCTCGTGTTCTCTCTCTAATTGTCTTTCCCGAAATTCCATCTCTTTTAATCGGTCTTTAGCTGCATCTGCCTCTAACTTACACTTTTCTAGCTGCAGCTCCATTTCCTTTAACTTAATTTGAGCCTGCATGTTCTTAATAATTTCATCAGATTCTTCTGACACCCTATTTCTCCTTTTAGGACCCATATTAACTTCTGGTATTTCTTTTCACAGCTTTACAACACATAAATAACACTTAATTTTACAGGCAAACATACATATTTCACTACTACTGAATACTACCATTATTCATTTAGCAAACATTATCATTAGTGAACACAATCATGAATACCTTTCTCATATTACTATTAACATATATTTCACCATATATTGTTAACACATAAATACCAAAAATTATATTAGCTTTTGAATTAGTACAAAAAAATAGTTCTGAATACTTTGGCCTTACGCCGTAATACCTTATATATTCTGGAAATGAAACAAACATTTACTTATTGTTCTCAAATCATTAAACTAATTAATTTTTAATCAACCTATTAACTTTAATGACTAAAACATTTTGCCAAAACACGGCAACAACAAAAATAGATAATTTCTACCTTAATTAGTAACATGAGCACACCATTAAATGTTTCGAAATTACTGCTGACATATTTTTGAATTATTTTAACATTCATTTAGCATACATTATCTCCTTAATAACAAAATTAATCATAATTCCTTATTTGCATATAAAATATACTTTCTAAGTGTCTACTGGCTTTAACGCCTGGCATTCTCATCATGTTATTAACCGACATTAACACAATTTTAATTTTCTCCGTTACTATAGTAATTATAGGGAGGAAGCTCTCTTCATTTATATATTGTGCTTCCCAAGAAATTAAGAGGGACTTACCTTTGATCCCGATAGTAGAAAATGACGAGTTGTGCTCAATTCTGTACAATTTCCTCATCGCGCTGCATAACACTTCACTTAATAATATCACCACGGTAATACTGATGATCACTTTTACCATCCACTGTTTCAACACTGCACGAACATTTCATTTAATAATATCACCACGGTAATACGGATGATCACTTTTACCAGCCACTGTTTCAACACTGCACGAACATTTCACTTAATAATATCACCACGGTAATACTGATGATCACTTTTCACACGATGAGGTTTCAAACACCCTTTCGTTTATTTGCACGTGTAGGCTTACACATGCCACTCTCCGTCTTTCATGACCATCTTTTGTCATCTTCCTTGCTTTCGTGACTTATTTCCTTCATTTAAACCATGTTCACTCAAATCACTTTTTACGATCTTACTTCCTTCGTATTTTTGGTGATTTCTTTTTTCCCACTATCCTGTCGACTGCGACATTTGTCAAGCCTCGCGCTCGTTCAAACACGAGGTGGGTTCTTCTGTGTAAACTTACCTTACTTAGTGGGAACTTACTTAGTGGGAAAATAACACTTGTCCGCTTTGACATTTTCTTCACTAATTTATTACACAAACTGCACTATTGATACACCATACAACGAATACACTGTAAAATAAACTATATACAATATATATATACAAGGCGCGCAAAAGAAATTAAAACATATTTCTTTTCTCTACGTTCTCACACGGCATGCTCGCCGGTCCAACTCCCAGTGCCCTCTCCGTCCAGTCTTTCTTCCCCCCCACCAGCCTGTGTCGACCGGTTTTTCCGGGGTAAGTCACTTCCGTTCGTCTTTCATCAGGGGAAGGAACTTCACATAATCCTTGAAATATCTATATCAGTTATGAAACTAGTTGAGTTATTTAGAAAGTTTTAGACTGGCTGTATTTCTCTTTCTTGATATTAAATGTATTAACCCTATTCTGAGTTTCATGAATGTTATAAATGTGTCTGAACTTGCATCTTTATAGCCATAGTCTTTCACTTTTAGTGAAAATGACTAAATATATCTTCTTATGAAGAAATTGGAGAAGACATCTGTACAAATATATGATTTATGTTATGTTCATTGAATGTTATAGTTCGCATATTGGGGCAAAATCAATCAATCATGCTTTCATTTTTTAATGATGGAGGTACTTTAAAGAGGGTAATGTACTGTGATTGATAAAGCATATTCTGGCAGGCTAAACACTAGGGTTATAAATGTCAACATTACTAAGCAGTTTTTAGATAGTGAACATTGAGCATTATGCAGATGTTTTGGAAACCCATTTTTGTGGAGCCATGAGGGAGGAAAGACTACATTCTCTGGTTTCTGATCCATGACATTGCTGGACCATATGTCTGTGACATGAAAAGTGCTTTCAAAAATAAATTGAATAGTACTAGAATAGCCTTCATATAGCCAGTATATAGTATCATACGATTACAGGAGCTGAAAGGACTATCAGGCAAAAAAGAAGTTTCTTTGCAGTTGAGGATGATAAAAATACTGCAATACAGTGAAAAGGAAGATGCCCTAAAACAGCTTGTTTCATGTTTTTGAATCATTCATAAAATGCTGTGAAAAATATAATGGATTTTGTAAGTCTTTGGGGGTATAGAGACTGTTCATTCATCAGGTTTGAATTAAAAAAAAGTGACAGCTTTAAACTTTTCATCTAGCTAAGGGAAAATGTACTTTTCCTGGTAATTTCGTATCAGCATCACTATTCTGATTTTAAGAAAGTTCTGTCTAAGGCAGGAACTTTACTTCAGCTGTGCTCAAGGGACTCTGCGACTTATTGAAAATCAAGAAAACACAGATGATTCTGTTATATCCACAGTCTGATGGCATGGTGGAGAGGTTTAACCGTACAATTCTTAACCACCTCTCGCTCATGGTTTCCAAAAACCAAGAAGACTGGAATCGCAAACTGCCCCTGTTCCTGCTTGCTTACTGTAGTGCAGTCCATGAAAGCACCGGCTATTCTCCATCACAGATGCTCTTCAGTCGCGATCTCCGTCTGCCAAATGACCCACTCTACGGTCGCCCTCCGGATGTGCATTGCTCGCCTGAGAAGTATGTGCAGGACCTCCAGGCCTGGTTGGAAACAGTACACAGGTTTGCTCTAGAGCGGATCAACATCTCAACGGACAGGATGAAGAAGAGATATGACGCAAGAGCCACCGAACATCAATTCAGGAAAATGACACGGTTTCGCTGTGGAATCCAAGTGGTCGTAAGGGCGTTTCTCCCAAGTAGTTGCATTGGGAGGGTCTCTATACAGTCCTCAACAGATTGAACGACGTTGTGATACGGATCCATAAATCCCCCAATTCAAAACCCAAGTTCGTTCATTATGACAGATTAGCCCCATACTATGGCCGTAGTACTTAGTGCTTCTCATTCTTAGGGGTACCCATAATTCTTGTGCATGAGTTTTCTTACCTAGTTTCTGTGTAAAGTTTGTATGTAGTGTAAATGTTTGTTTCTTTAGTTATGTTATTTGTTTGTTTTATTGCCTTTTGTTTGTATCAAATTATGCTTCTGACCAATGATTGTACTGCCAGGGACTTGCAGTCCTTGGGAGGGGGGGGCAGTGTTGCAAAATGTACAGGTGCAGTAAGATGGCTTCCCTGCAAAGCAGTTTTAGGGTTGCCATAAAATGCAAGGGAGGCAGGGTTTCCAAATTTGGCGACAAAATTGGCGATATACCATGGACGGATGGAGAACCTTCTGGAACGAATTCTTACCGGTTTAGCCCAGAGTGTTCTCGAACACAAGCAGAAGCTGTATAAACCCTGCTGGTCCACAGTCAGTTAGTGTGTGTGCCTCGTCTAGCGAGCTGATAGTCAGTCATTGAGCGAGTGTTTTGAAGTCTAGCGCCGAGTTGGTCGTTGAGTGCATCGAGAGAGTCTTTGAGTGCATCGTCGAGTTTTGTCTTAAACTGTGCTGAGTCAAGAGCTATACTCTTGTGTATTGTCGAGTGCATCGCCTGGAGAGTCTCAAGAGTACGTGGAGTTCCGAGAATGACCAAGCTGAGTTGGGAGCTGTACTCGGGTGCTTTGCATTGAAGATGTCTCCACCGTTATTGCCCGACAGTGTGAAGACTGTGTCGCTGAACGTATCAGCATGTTTATAACAGTTCGATGACTGTAAAAGTGATTTTGGAGCTATCTGATTAATATTGGTAAATAAAGTGTGTTTCGATACTTCATCAAATGTCGTCATTATTCACTTCAAATCTACAAACCCCGTATGAATGTCAAGGAAGGAAATAACATAACAATATATAATTGGAAAGATATAGGTTGCCTAGCATATACACTGGTCGTCATAAGGGTCATAAAATTAAAAGAAAATGAGAAAAAATATGCTGCAACCAATGCCCAATAATAATAATTATTTATGTCAATTAAATACAAGTGAATACAAAATTACACTTCCATGCATACATTAGCACCCGAAATATGCAAATTCGGTGATTGACAATGTGGTGCTCAGCAGACACATGTTGGAATTCTAGTCTGTAGCATTGTTTAAAGGGTTTCTGAGAGTGATGAGTATTCATTAGTTATAGCTCGAAGAAATCATTTAAGTGAAGGTCAAAAGTGCCGAATAATTGGGAGAATCGAGGAAGGTCAAACACAAATGGATGTCACCCAAGATTTGAATATTCTTCAAAGCGTCATATCAGTAGTTTTGAGCCACTGGATCAGTTGATGGATAGCCTGTTCAGGAGAGCACCAAGAATAACAACTGCATCAAAAGATTTATTTTCTGTCATTGTCCACAAAAGAAAGAAGAAACCATGAAGCTACTACAAGAGATTTGGTTTTAGACCTTCAGGCTGCCACAGTAACTCGAACTAGCCATTCTACTGCTGCACAAAGGCTTAACGAGGTTGGATTGTATGCAAGAAAAACAGTGGTTTCTGTCCCACTCACTCCAGCTTCCAGAGGAACCTGTTTAAACTGATGCAATCATTATGTTCAATAGAGTCAAGGCAGCTGGGCCTAAGTATTTTTTACTGGCAAATGCAGATATAATCTGAACAGTGATTCTATGTATGTTTTCATCTGAAGAGAGGAAAAAACATGGAACTTGCCTTCCCTTGTCTGTGAAATATCCTGTTTCGTGACCGTATTTTAATGGTTTAAGAAGGGAGGATCATGACAAATGGCTGCACCAAGTTGCTTATCTTTCAAGGAGGTTCTGTAACCACTCCCATGGGCGAGGTATTTGAGCCCCAAGTTAGAATAGGGATTGTTAGTTAGTTGGCCAAGTGTTTTTGCTAATGGATGATAATGCTCAGCTTCATCGAACATATATGGTGTCAGAATATTTGCAACCAGAAGCTATAACTCTAATGGATTGGCTGCCTTACTCATCCAACTTGAACAAGATTGAGCATGTGTGAAATACCTTAGGGTACCAAATTTCAGCTCGCCAAATTCCTCCCCGAACCCTACAGGAGCTGAAAAATGCACTTTTAGAAAAGTGGCATGCAATTCCATGAAACTTGATCAGTACTTTGGTAAGTCTATGAAATCAAGAGGTGAGGTATATGCATATCTGTCCAAGGTGACCATACTGCTAAAAAATGTTTCCACAAGAGGTGACTTAATTTTTCCATCATTTTCCGATTTCCATAAATTTTGTTTTAGTTTCAATATTTTGTGAATAATCAACTGCCAAACATTGTAATTTATGTTAACTAATGCTTTTGTGCAAATTTCTATTAATAAATTTTCATTAAGGATCAGTTATGTTTTAGTTCTGTCATTATCCTTTAATTTTATGACCAGTGTAAAAACATGCTAAGATCTGGAATTATCAGAGCCTCATCAATTTTGAATGTTGGAAACTTTCTGATTTTAGATGAATAATTTAACTCAAGTAAGATGCCATAAAATTAAATTATGGTATACTTGTTTATGAAATAATGAAGCATTTATGATCTTAATAAAAATTTACAAAAAATAGCTCATATTTATTTACTTTATTAAGTATTCCTTTCACTGTAAGTTGTTTAAGCTGCTTCATTTTTTGTGCTAATACTTTCAGTCTATTTTTATAGATAGACATAATTTCTTGTTTAGCTGCAAAGTTGCATTGTTCAAGATCATGTAATTGCCTTATAAAAAATTCTCATTAAGTTATCAATCACAATTTTCATTCTCGGCAACCTCTTTATCTCTTTCTTCACTATTGGTAGCAATATTTTCTGGATTTTTAAACTATATTGCAGATTTCTTTGTCCATTTATTAATTGATAACCAGACCATTTCCACTGCAATGGAAAACTTCTATATCAGTTTCATTTATTATCACTTCCTTATATTTCTTCACTAATTCTATCTACTGAACAATTTCGCCTTTTGCTTGTGATATCTGAAAATCTTCAAATGCATTACTGTCATCATCATCAATGAAATATGATAGCTGGCCATAAATTATGCCAAGCATTTTTAAAAATATATGACCTTGTAATGCTCTACACAGCAAAATTTATACTAAAATTTTAAAAAAACTTTTGAATAATCATGCCACTGTTCAAATATCTGCATTTCAGTGTGGTCAGCAATCCATTATCTCTTGGCTGAATAATGAATATGCAATTTGGAAGAAAGAATAAGACAAAGATGTTATCTTTTTAAAATTTCAAGTGAAGTATAAGCCAAAGCCAAACAGTTATCTATAATTAGAGCAGATTTTTAAAGCATCTAGTGAAGAGGGAGATATTGTCTTTTACTAAAACTTCGAGTGAAGAGTTAGCCAGGTAGTTATTTTAAAACCATGGCAATTTTAGCATCATCATGTGACATTGGATTTAAAATTTTGCTGAGCCTTGGGTATGAAATAATTTTCAAAATTAATCATCCATTAATGTTCCTTTGCCAAACCTCACTTATGAAATGATGTTCAAAAATCAGTCTTTCATACATGTTTGTGTCACCCATGCTCTTCTGTTTGAACAATAAATGACAGAGAGCATCTTTACTTTTTTAAATGCCTGAGGTCACGTATTCTGTGAGCCCACGACTCGCAGAATATTACTTGATAATATTTATAATATTTAATATTATTAATATTTCACAACAACTCAAGGACCAAAAGTGTGGTCATGGCCATTGTTAATTAGTGTATTGTCATTGGCCATGGTGGGACTTCCTACCGAGGAGGGCTTTCAAATTGAGATATAGAAGTCTGAGTGATTTAGGAGAAAAATTACTTTTACAGTGAAACTCAATCTACATTCCTAGACTAGAAAAACTTTTTTTTTTTTTTTTTTTTTTTGCAGGAGGTCTGGATTTCAGATTCTGTACTGTAGTCAAAAACTGATAAATATATCAAAATGATTCTGATATGAAAGTTCTATGAAATAATGTTCAGCACTTTCATCTTTTCTGTGTTTCAATAATAGCTCCATTTGTCGTTATTACATTGAATTGTGGTCTTACATTGTTGTGGCTGGATCAGCCTTGGAGATCATGAATCTTTACATCATGTACTATGTTCTTGACTTATTCGAATTTAAATAAGGGTATTGTCATATAGTGACTTTCTGGGAGATGCAGTTCTTCAGTAGGTCACCTGCTGTGAGAAATTTGATTTATCAAATTAAGAAATCGTTTTTCTGAAACCATTGTATGGTACAAGGTTATATATGGTAAGGTTAGAGATGGCATTTCAAGAATTGGGAAGTGTTTCATTCACATCTTTATGCTCGAAAATTATCCTCACATCCTCAAAAAGTTACATTGTTATATTTTAGCAGTTTAATCATTTCAGTGTGTTTAACAACTTTGGAATAACATACAGTGGAACCTCAAGATATGAATTTAATTCATTCAGGCATTGAGCTCATATAGCAAATTTCTCGTATCTTGAAACAAATTTCCCCATTGAATATAATGGAAAATAATGGTTAATCCATTCTGCATCCCCAAAAATATCAACATAAAATCAATTTTTCTAATAAATAACACTGGTAAATAATATAACCATAGTTTACCTTTATGATAGCTTCCGACACTGACTTTAATTGCTTCTCTGTAACCTTTTCATGACGGCGCACCTTTGTTTAAGACGCTTGTGCGGGACGGAAGGGAATCGAAGGCAGTCACCGTACAGGATGGAGGTTTGCATCAAAGCCTAATTTTATAAAAAAAATCAGAAAAAAAAAAAAGTTTCACTTCTAGCCTTGTAATTTTTGGTATCATTATAGATTGTTACTTGAGCTCTTATATATGTTAAAAATAGCACTTAATAACGTTTTTTTCTTTATTTTACATGAAAATATACTTAAAAATTTCCTTATCTTGTAAAATAATTTTCGGAAGCGCTATTCAAATTATTCCAAAATTTTAATTGATAAAATCCATCAATACAGTCTTAAATTAATAAAACAACACAATAAAGACTATTTACAGTAAGAAGTAACAAAATTTAAAATGAAGACTGAGTGTGGTAAATCTCGAAGTACGGAGAAGTATTACTTTCTAACTCTTAGAAAAAGTATCACTTTTAAATCTTCAGAAAACGAATCATCACTCTCATCTGCGTTAGTTAAATGGTTCATTAACCGTACGACGGTATTCTTCCTCTGATAAATAGTGCCTTCCCATTATAATAGACTGGAGGTGAGGCTTTCCAAAATAAAAAGAGAAAAAACGGAAACATATTTGAAGGCAATGCAAAACGTAACAGAACTCCACATAATAAACCTAAAAGACCATACATAGTAGAGGAAAAAATAGAATAAAAAAAGGAATTGGATATAAATCAGACACGTGAATATTCATATTAGCACACGGCAATTTAAAGAGCCCACCTTTGTTTATGCTTTCACTTCCCCCACCCCACCCTGGCAACAGTTGATGAGTAAAATACCAAAGTCAGACAGAATATATCAAACTCAAGGTCAGGAACCTAAAACTGTGTTCATTTCAAAAGTAATGGACATAGAATGCCATCTAGTGGCCTTCAGAAAAACGTTCCAGCTTAAAATGCGTATACGTATTACCCGTCCTCTGAATGCAGTCTCTAGCAATGCGTGGATGGGACGCCTGCTGTAAGAGATGTTCTTAGGGAATGCGTATATGGGACGCCCGTCCTGAAAGGGTTAATCCACACCAACAACAGCTTCAGTTTTACACAGTATTTGGAAGTAATGGTAACTCCTTTGCCTATATCAAGTTTCGAAATTTCTTCCTTCTTCTCCGGAACAGTACAGATTGTCGATGTTAAAACGCCGTAAGTCTCCGCTAATTCCGTCACTCTTTCAAAATGCTTATGATTTCTTTCTTAATTTCAATGGCCATGGCTTCCTTATTTTTCCTTGTAGCACTGTCTTCTTAGGCATCGTGAAATAATTATTTTCACGTTAAATGTAATAAACAATTAACTCACAAGCGCACGAATATGTAGATCAAGGAACACTGAATGATCTGACAAGAGTATTCCCCGAGTTGAGCTGAATCAGGAAATGGCATCACGCATACCAACAGCCTGAGTCTTTGCTCGTTACTCCAGTCAATACTCATACTTAGAGACAAATTTTTTGCTCATATTTTCCTTGCATCTCAAATTTCTCTTATATTGAAGTGCTCGTATCTGGAAGCTCCACTGTGTGGAAGTCGTATCTGGAAGTCCATCTTATGATTCTTTTTCAATAACCAATTTCTTTGAGCAAAAGTTAAGAAATTTATAAAAATAGTTATAAAGAGCAAAATTATATGAAGATTAAGCTAGATAAAAGAAGTTAAGGACGTTTTAAGAAAAAGCAAGTCTTGTTATTTTAAATAATTGTATATGAAATGTACTGTGACATATAAATTTTTCATTTCGAACTTTGTGATTTCTTTTACATCTTGTGATTTCTTCTAACATTTGCTAATATTCTGTAATTCTTATTACAGGATACATGAAAAAGAGGCAGAGTTCTATAATTATGTCAACATTGATGAAGTAGCAGAAATGTTTCAATATGACAGGACTGATATTGAAGTAATATTCAATTATTGGAAGTTAAAGAGAAGAGTAAGTAAATTTTTACTTAATTTTTTTCTGATATTGAGATTTTAAAAATCATTTTTATGCTTTCTCTTGAATTTTCTCCCTGAATAAAATTAAACATATCTTTTTAATATTTTTTTTTTAAAGGCTAATTTTTATTTATTTATTCTCCCCCTTCCCCCCCTGGGAATAAAAACGTATCAATCTTATTTCATGAGTGTAGTGAACTTAAAAATTCCATTTTGAGTTGCACATACTGTTTTGCTAGTAATTATTATCCATAGAAGTATTTGGTATGGATTGCATTTTTAAATATTAAGTAAAAATATTCTATTATATAGTTTAGGAAATTTTGAAATTTTTAGAAGATATAGATGTGTATGATAGAAACAGGACTGCCTCTAAGCATAGGCGATGATGTTCATTCACACTATGGATTAAACATTGTAATTACTGTAATCATAAGTCATGTTTCATATTAGCATTCTTGCTTACTGAAGTTTTAAATGATTTTGATCTAAGTCATTCAGGGAAAGATAATATTTCAGGTATTTGATTTATCTAGAATTTTGGTAAAGTTTAAATTCCAATAAGTTTACTTCACATGTGAATTCTAAATTTTTGTTTCCTCTTTTCTGTGGCTATTTGCAGCACAAAGATGCATTGTTAGAGGTTTTTTTTTTTTTTTTTTTTTAAATGTTATTTTTTATCTGGGTGAATTGAATAAATTTAAAATTTTGCTGCAAAAATATATTGAATGTGTTTGAAAAATAAATTGTGAAATCTTAAAAAAAAAAAAAAAAAAAAAAATTAATTGCATTAGAATTTATATTTGTTTTTAATTTATACAGTTTCCTTATTATTCTTTAATTTTTGAAAATATTCTAGCCCACCAGTGGCCAAAAGATTAAAATTGTAGAATGCTGATAGTTTAATCCTGGTGAAAAAAACTGTCTGCAAATTTAATGGTTTTCCCCATATTTAACATAAATAGAAACCAATTCTCAGAGAGTCCGTCTAATTCTGTGCTTTTATTTTATTTATATATTTTTAAATATTGAAGCAAAGTATAATTACTATGAACTAGAATGCTACATGGATTTAATGTTTGTCTTCCAGTCTCATTCATCTTGTAGTATTGAATATGTATGTGAGTTCATAGATATGCTAAAAGGTTATGTGCAAACTTATATGTGTGTTCTTATCTTATAATATTAGAAGCATGAAAAATTTTCTGTGTTTGAAGCACTTACTGTAGTTATTTTGCCTGCAGTTTGAAACTTTTATTTAAAAAAAAAAAAAAAAAGTGAAAATTATAATGATTCTTAAATGATCTTATAAGAAAAACATAAATCTAATAAACCATTTTTTCAAAACTTTTATTCATATCCTTAATCTAATTTTATTAAAAAGAATATATGAGGGTTGATGAAGTAAACTGTTTCTTTAAAATGGGTCAATAAAAGAACCTGGTTCTAGATAGTACTTTTACCGAATGTGTTTTACTATTATTTAAAATATCAGTATCATATTTTGAAATATTTTTAAATGCTATTATTTCTGGAAGTCATTTCATGTGTTTGTCAATTCTTTCATAGTAAGACAATAGCAATAAGGTATTTTTGTTATGGAATGTTTCATTGTTCCAGTTAAATTTTTTCTTTAGATTTAAAATTTTCTACAAGTTTTAGAAAAAAAAAAAAAAAAAGAAAGAAAGAAAATTATCTGTGTTGCTAGTTCTTTGCAGCATTAAAAAAAATAGAATGTTAATTTTAGTCCTTCCCAGTTTTGAAAATCATTTTATATTTTTTAATGCTGTTTGTAAATATCAGGTTCGTTTGTGCTGAGAAGCAAAATTAGATAAATATTTGATCTGCATAGGTTTCCTTTAGTAGATTGGAGAGATCCAATCTGCTAAAGGGTTTACTAAATTTAACTAAAATTAATGCTGTTTGTAAATATCAGGTTCGTTTGTGCTGAGAAGCAAAATTAGATAAATATTTGATCTGCATAGGTTTCCTTTAGCAGTTTGGAGAGATCCAATCTGCTAAAGGATTTACTAAATTTTACTAAAGGATTTACTTAATCTGCTAAAGGATTTAAATTGTTGATGATTCTACAACTATTGCATGCATAAAAACTGAAGACATAAAAACCTTAACCAGAAGATAAGAACAACTTAATTCAATAATTTTTAAAGCAAAAAATGCACATATTACCAACATATAAGAATAAAAAACCTGAGCTCATTGAGCCAAGCAACAGAGTGGGTATACTTGTATATATACAGTCAAAAGTCGTTAATTCGGACACCCATAATCCGGACCTCAAAGTTACAAACTTTCTGCGCATGTGCATAGTCGTTTACGCGTGCGCGTAAGACCTTTACGGCTTCGGATATGCATGTGCGCATGCGCATAATACGTTTACGCATGCGCGTTTAATGTATAACGGACGGTATAAGCTAAGCTAAAATTATCTAATTCAGTTGATGTTGCAGATTGCGTTGTTCCTTAATCTTCGAATTGGATCTGGCTTATTATTTTTTTGCAGACTGTTAGAGCAATTTTATAAAAATAAGCTTGAACTTTCGATTATGTCAAATAAAATTTCTGATATATATTTACTAATATGTAAAGGATCTACAAAGCGAAAGTATTTTTCGAAGTCCATTAAACAAAAAGTGGAATTGCTGCAAAAAATGGATAAAGGCATATACTTTGTTTTTCTAACCATTCCAAAATCTGTTTATCAATTTCACGCTGCTCTGCGGCAGGGGGGAAAGGGGAAACAGCACGGCGCGCAATGAATTGGAAGTTGATCTGTCAGCAATATCCTTATCTTCAGGGCAGATGTTTTTATTTGATTTGGCTTATAATTCCTTACTAAGTGTAGTATTTCATCTCGATGTACTCCGTCTTTGATATGATTTAAATCAAGTTCCTCGTCATTATAATTCTCTTCCGATCTCGATACAGCAATTATAGGACTTGAACAGCGGAATTTTGTAATTAAACAAGAAATTATGTCTGTTTAATAGAATTAAAGAGTAAGTATTATCATATAAAACGAAACAACTTACTTTGAAAGAAATGTTTAATAAAGTAAACAAATAAATATTAAGCTTTTTCTTTTTGTAAATTTTGATTCCCTTTAGATCATAATTGTTCTTTATTTTATAAGTTATGGTTTCATATTTTTAATTTTATAATTTCTGCATGCCATCTTACCAGATTTAAACTGATGATCTATAATCCGGAATGACCGAAGTCCCGACGAGTCCGGATTAATGACTTTTGACTGTATATTGGGTCATATAAAAAATCTCTGTATTTTTTTATACAGTTTTGAGCAAAAATTTTCTTTATTGAAAATCAATTTTAATCAAGTACATATTGACCATTATTATATATGTCCTTTTGCCATTTTTGAGGTAGCTTCATGATTCCATTGGTGTAGAACTTCTGTGGTTTATTGCTGAAAAACTTGGCTAAGTGATTTTGTGGCACTTCGGTCTGCCAATTTTTTACCATCAAGAGAGTTTTGCAGAGACCGGAACAAATGGTAGTGAAACAGAGCAAGGTCCGGGTTATACAGTGGATACATTGAAACTTCCTAACCAAGCAGCAGCTCATGGACAATTCCTTTTTTAATCCCACCAAACACTCAACATAACCTTATTTGGTGACAATCCAGACTTTGAGGTCGTTTGTGGAGGGTCACTGGCCTTTGACCATGATCACTTGCATTTGATATTTTTGTATTTCACCCATTTTTCATCGCCTGTAATAATTCACTCCAAAAATCCTTTGATTTCGTTCCGTTTCATCAGCATTTCACTGGCGGTAACTCGGTGAATCAAGTTTCTTTGCGTTAATTCATGTGGCACCCTAACATCGAGCTTCTTTTTGTAGCCTGCTCTTTTCAAATGATTCCAAACTGTCATGTTGTTGATGTTTAGTGCCTCCACTATTTCCTGACAGCTTGCATGCTAGTCTTCCTCCACCAGTTGCAAAATTTTATCGACTTTTTCAGTGACTGGCCGACCCGAGCAAAGTGCATCTTCGACATCGAAATTCCTAGAGCAGAATTGAGCAAACCAATCCTGGGTCCTTCGTTTACTCACTGCATTCTCACCGTACACTTCACAAATTGTTCAGCATGTTTTTGCAGCGTTTTTACCTTTTTTTTTTAGTAAAAAAGCATCACATAGTGTATTTCTTCAGATATTCCACTCAGTTTCAAATTCATATAACTTTTTACACGAGCAATGAATTGAAAAATTATCTTCACAAACAATGGAAACTGAATCTCACCTTTTAAGCGCATGTTCATTTGAGACAATCGGGGGAGTGTTGCCAGATGTATAGGCATCAACACCATCTAGTAGCAAAAAAAGCATGGAGACTTTTTAATGTGACCCAATTTATATACTTTTTTATGCAGTCAATTGCAACTAGAAAGGGAAGTCCGTAACTGCAAGTTATAGCAGTCTTATATACAAAATTTCAACATTCTGAGGCTACTCTTTTTCCAGATATGTGATACATACATATGTACACAATGCCAAAAAAATAGGACATTTCTATAACTCCCGTTTTCTGGGCCAGTTGACGACATTCAAATTGCATTTTTGATGTCTCGAAAGTGCAACTCAGGATATATATTAGATTTATAAAAAAAGCATTGTTCTAATATAGGTATTTTCACACAAATCCGGACTTTTTCTGAAATGACATGCCAATTTTTTCCATATTTCGATTCTATGACTCAGATTATGCCTAAATATTCCAATCCAAAATCCAAATCCATATGCTAAATATTAAGTTTTGTAAAATTTGGTGAGAAATTTAGGGAGAAATTCAAAAATTTATCTTGGTGCATTTATTTCCGTTTGCGACAAGAATAATTCACTTGGCAAACTTCTTAATTTATAGCAACCTATTTTCTTTTCCTTTTTTACTTCCTTTTATGAAGTAAAAAGGAAGTATTGTAGTCGCAGAAAATTTCAAGTATCATATTTAAACAAAAATATCCATTTTGTCTGCTATTAAATGCAATTTAACGATATTTTTTGCCTGATATCCGTACATAAGGACAGAATAAAGGAATCTTTTTCACCAAAAACATTATAAAACTGAACATTAAAATGAATTCTGAAGAAATTTTTTGTAGCATCTGTATGTATGTACATATGTATCTTGTGTAACTCAAAAACAGGTAGCCTCCGAACATTTAAATTTTGTATATAGGACTGCTGTAAGATATACATGTGCACCTCCCATTTTAGTTGCAATCTTCTGCACCAGAAAGTGTATAAATATATATATGTGTATCCACTCTGTTACTTGGCTCAGTGAGCTCAGTTTCTTTATTCATATAAGATATAGATATGCACCTCCCATTTTAGTTGCAATCTTCTGTACCAAAAAGTATATAAATATATATATATGTATATCCACTCTGTTACTCGGCTCAGTAAGCTGAATTTCTTTTTTCATATATGTTTGTAAATTGTACATTTTTTTGCTTTAAAAGTGATTGAATTATGTTGTTCTTATCTTCCGGTTAAGGTTTTTATGCCTTTATTTAACCTGCATGCAATAATTGTGGAATTATCAACAATTTAAAAGTGCAGCTAAGCCTAATTTTTGTTTAGCATCGCAGCCATATTTGTTTACATTTGAAACTTGGCAGAATAGTGGATTTGTTGCCAATCTAGGGAAACTAAGCTTTGCAGCAACAAAGTAATGCCTTCTTTTATTATTGTGAATTAAGTATGTTTAATTCATTTAGGAATTATCATTTAAGTGATTAGCTTGTTTTTCTGTAGAAACTGTATTTTAATTGTAAATTTTTTTAAAAATTATTTTAACTGTACTTCGTGTTTTATGTTTTTCTATGTCTTTCAGTTTTTAATAAAAATAGTTTGAAATTTTATTTATTTTTGCCTTGCCGTGAGGTGAGAACTGAATTAATTAGTAGCTTATGTGCATTAGGTAAGCGGCACTGAATTGTCTGTGAAAAATTGTTTCTTTTTAATTTGTTTAATTTTTTTTATACATCGTTCTAGATATTATAGTATTTGAATATAATGTGTGGTAATTCTTCAGATGATTTAATTTTTGTGCACTCTGAGTTATAAAATGAATGAGATGTAATGCTGTTAAGTGAACCTAGCACCGGAGTGTCGCTATAGTAAATAAACATAGTGAACTTTAAAGAGTGCATTTATTCTCTTGTGGTTTATGTGCTATTGAAGAAGTAGATTTAATTCAAAATTTGTTAACTATTAATTCAATAAGCTGAAATGAAATGCAGGAAAATTACATATAATTTAATATTCCATACAAGAAAGTCGTGGTGTACATACCATATTTTCTCATTGTGATGAGCCAGGAAAAAGTCAACGTTCTTTATTTTTAAATAATTTTTGAACAAAGTGCGTAAACCACATTTGACGTTATTATTTATTGCTTATAACAAATATGGCAAATTTCAAAACGCACCTGTATTTAGAAAATTGTGAATGAAAACTCTAATTTTTTGCAGGTGTGCCTAGAAATACATTTACTTTAAGATGATGTTGAAAATTTTATAGGTTATAATTCAAATTTAAAAAAAAATTTTAAAACTACGAATTTTAAAAATAAATCATAAAAAAGGGTGAATTTTATTTGGAATGAACTAAAATATTGAAATGTAAAAGGAACAATCAAATAAGTTTAATAAAAAAAGAGATATTAACAGAAATATACCAAATTCAATTAACATCGAGGAGCTAAAATTTTAAGAGCTTTTTTTTTAAAAAAACTACTCGTGTGATTTTTTACAAAACCTGACAGTTTCACATAATTTGAGTTGTAGAATCGAAATATGGAAAAAAATTGGCATGTCATTTCAGAAAAGTTCGATTTTTGTGTTAAAAGACTTATATTAGAACAATGCTATATGTAAATCTAATACATATCCTAAGTCATGCTTTCAAGACATGCAAAACGCAAGTTGAATTTCGTCAATCGGCCCAATAGAATGGGAGGCATAGAAATGCCCCTCCCCCCTTTTTTTCTTGTTTTGCGCAGAGTACTTGTTTCTGTTTGATTTGTTTGCAAGCAATTTTTTTACTGATTTTTAAAGCATAATTAAAAAGAGTTTTTTTTTAATTCTCTCTAAATATTACAGTTAAAAATCAAATTTCAAATCTGAAAATCTTTAATAAAAATTTATTCTTTTAGGCTAATTGGAACCGTGCACTTTTACCACCAAAAATTGATACTGATACCAGTTGCACTGAGGAGAATTCTCCTATTGCTTTTCTTAAAAAGCTTGTTCATCATAGGCAAGATTTAGAAAGGGTAACTATTTCTTTGCATTACATAACTTTTGAGCTTGACTTCTGTAATGTTTGAAAATTGAATTTCTTGAAGTATGTTCATTTCAAAATATTTTTTTAATTTGTTTATTTTTGATTTTAAGGCAAGAAATTTGTGTTACATGGTGATAAAACGTGAAAAACTTGTCAAGAGCTGGTTAAGGGTTAAAGAGCACATATTCCAGAAACAAGTAGATATCTTATCCAGAGAAAATGAAAAGTTATCAAAAGAGGAAAAAGAAGCTGTACTAAATGCAAATTGTGGGGATTTAGCATATGATAAGAAACATACGGGATTGAATGGTCCTTCACCCAACATGATTAGTGTACTCACTAACCTTGTGGGTGAAGATATCACAAAAACACACTTAAATGGTACAGTGAAAGCAGGTAGGAAAAGTAATCGAGAAAGATCTGAACCTTCTCCAAATCCATATGCTAAACATTACCTAAATGGGCTTGCAAAACGTTCTCAAAGATGGTATGATAAACAAAGGAGAGGATCCCATCTGCAAAGCACCAGCTCCTTGCAAGTTAATAAAAGTAATGTAAATCTTAGTTTTCAGTGGACCTCAGATCATCTTGTTAGTGATGATGGTTTAGAAGTGTCTAAAGATGGGGATGACATGAACTCTGATCAACAGCATCATTTCCTTACTCAGATTGAAACAAGTTATAAGTCTGTTGATTCTTGTGATGATGCTTATTCAAATGTAGTTGCATACAAATATATTGGTGATGATTCTTCAAGTAAAAATTTCTCAGACAGCCATTTTAAGGATGATAGTGATAATAAAGGAACTATTTGTTTCCCTCCTCTGAATTCATTTACTCCTGTAAAACATGAAATTGATTCTGTTTCTTCTAATGAATGTCTTTCTAAATCTTTAATTGAGAGTTGTGTAGAAATGAAAATCAAGGAGGAGATTAAGTCAGATAATGAGACTTCTGATTGCAATAATGGATGTAAGTCCAGCAGAGGCCTTAAAACTGTAGAAGATAGTTCTAATTTTACCAAAGAGGAGGAATCAAAAGCTTCTGATTTGAAATCAAAAAATAATTTTATTTCAGGCAAAAGAAGAAGGTGTAAAAAAGGTAATTTAGATGAAAAATCTAATCTTGTCAACCACATACAAGATCATTCTGCTTTAGTGAATGATGTAAATAATATTATAAGTTCTCCTCTTGATGAATCTCTTTCAACAAACTATCTTAATGTTATGGAAATAGAAATGAAAAATCACGAGGCTTCAGAAGCTGATCTGAAACAATTTGTTGAGCAGTTGGAAGCAAATTTAAATCTTAACTCTTGTATTACAGTCCCATCAGAACTTGATAGTGCCACTGAAAACCAGTCTTGTATAGATTTGCCTATACATTGTGAAAGTATAAAAGCTGAAGATCAAGAAAAAACTGAAAGTTATGCTGATGTTATGGAGCAAAAAAATATTGAAATTTCAGTTGATAAATGTTTATTAAATCAAAGTAATGATTCAAATGAAAGCAAAGATAATAATATTGTTATTCATCATGCAAAAATCTTAGAATTGAACTGTAATCCAGTTGTAGTACTTGATAAATCTGAAGCCAAGATTCGTCCATCTGTTAAAAGCGATTCACCTGTTAGGACTCATTCTCCTTCACCTCATAAAGTATCAGAGAATGGAATCATTAAATATAATAAGCCTAGCCCTAAGTATAATTCACAGGATAAATCAGTAACATCAAAATCATGTGCATTAAAATCTAAACATATGAGTAATTCTCATTCAGTATCATCTGTATCTGTGAATAAACATCAATCATCTTCATTAACAAAGTGCCAGGAAAAAACTGCTTCTGTGGTAAAGTTGGAAGAAGATGTTTCAGAGCCAAAAGAATGTTTGACTAGTGGGAAAAATACGTCCCGAGAATTACCTATGCCAAAAAAGGACATGCTGCGGGGATATAAGATTCCAAAAAAACCAAGGTCTGATAAACCTGAAGAGAATAGCTTGGACTTGAAGCGGGGAAATTCTCCTCTTTCTCCACTGCCAGATATCACAACAAGTGGTGTAGGTGGTTATCACAAAGCTAAGTCCTCATGGAGGAAGCTAGAACCAAGGCCAAGCCAAGTGATAACTTCCAATCCAAGACCTCCAATCAATGGGGATGCACAACAGCAGTCAGAGAGACTAGTCTTAAAACTGAAAAAGGATACAACAGATCCGGAATCGCAGAGGTGGAAAACTGATGCTACTATTTATAATAGGGGCATCATCCCCAACTGGATAGGTGATTTCCCACGTATGCCTCCACCTATGCTACGTCCGCGATATTCTCATCCTCCAGGACATTGGCCTCGAATGCGAACTCGAGGTGGGTTTCGAAGAATTCATATGAACTATGGTGCTGGGCCATATACGTGACGAATGTGGAACAGTTAGTTGCAATTTGTGATAATCACCTAAACATTTTCCCATGCAGCACAAGAGAACTTTTCATGCATAAATAAAACCATATCTTAATATAGTTTATTTTACAAAACTATATTAACTGTAACATCACTCAGAATTTGGCATTTATAAATTTCTAAAATCGTCTGAATTATAAACGCAAAGATCACACTTAAATCTCAAAGATTTTTCTTGATTGCTATTGAAACTGTATATTTTTTTAATAATAGTTATATCTCATTACTCAAAGATGTTTGTTTGCTCAATGCTATTTTAATTAAATAAAATTTTAAAGATTTTAGATTATAATTTTAATATTAATTATTGACAGTAGTATGTAATTGCATTGTTAATATGTCATTTTATAAAAGGTGAGATTTCTTGATCGGATTTTTGTAAAAGCATTTGTTGTTGACATTTTTTTCATCTAAGTTTTAGAATCCATAATCATTTCCACTCTTTGCTTTTCTGTATTTAGTAAATAATTTATTTTTCCAAATGTGGTATTGTTGCTAATGTTTCACTGAAGTGAAGGCATATTTTATGTGAAAAGTGTTTGATTCACAGAAGCATTTAAATTGTGCATGGATGAAAATCTGTTGTGTATTAACGTAAAACTTGGCAGCAATTTTAGATTAACAGTAAACTGAGTACATTCGTATCATTGGTTTATGCACATTATTACTCACTACATAATTCTGAAAATTAAAATTTGATAAGCTCAGTGATCAGCCAACTTGCTTGGTCTAAGTTCTGCCTTTTCTTCTTTTTTGGTGGAATTTTTAGGACCTGTTTTCTAATTTTATTTTCAAATTACGTGTTTAAATGTTTTTACTGCGAAAAATGAAGTTTTCTTAATGTTCATAACTACCTCATAAGTTAAGGTTCATAACTATGAGATTACTTTAAGGAATTTTCGAAAGAAATTTTTTGAATCAATAAAAGCCATCAAATTTTAGTATTTTAAATAAAATTATACAATAAACAGCAACAGAGGTTTGGAGTTTTATTTATTTATTTATTTTTAAGTGGCAAGCAAAAAGTGTTTTCGTAGTATTTTATATGTTAGGATTAATGTTTTTATTTTTTGGGGGGGATAGCACATCCATGGCTTCTTACAGAATGCCTGACCCAAAAGATTCAGCTGATATAGGTGTACTTTTAATTTTTTGAAATTTTACCATTGTCTTTCTATTATTCTCAGAAGGGAGCATAAAGTTAAGATAGATGTTATGGCAAAATTTCTATTCCCATCAGGTACTCCTTGACAAAAATATCCCAATGTTGTGATATAACTGTGTGGATAAGTAGGTAGTTTGGATTTCAAATCCATTTTACAAGGTATTAAAATTGTAATCACAGTTAAATGCTAAAAAATTGGGGCTGTAATGGAATAAGGCAAACCTGTATCAATAACTTGCTTTCTTGAAGTTATTCCTTGAATATTAAAGTTATTAGGATTTAAATATGACATATTACCTTCATTTGATGATGGTACTAATTTTACAAATTCATGATGGCCAAAATTTATTTTTTCTGTACCTAGAAAAGTAAATCCCTCCTTCACAAATGTAAAATATTACATTCATAATTACTCTTTTATATACCAAACATGTTAAAATCATTAGTTTAGCTTTTCTTTAAATTTTGCAATTTTTATTGTGTAGATTTGGAACTATTTGGAACTTGGCATTCCCCCCTCTCCAACTTTTTATTTATTTCCACATTGTTTCATTGCTTATAATTATCAGTTCTTAAATATTACTGAATTTTTGTCTTAGTACAATTTGTGATTTCTGGACCAGATTTTTTTTTAATTATTTATTTTTTGAATAGCAATCTTAAGTTTCAGCATTGTCATCAAAACTTCTCTTTCGTATTATAAATTTAATATATTATTATGCCAGAACATATATTCAGAAAATAGTGACTATTTTATGCAGTTATTTTTATAAGACTAAAAATTTTTAGTATGTTAAAACTTAAATAGCTGCCTCCCCCATTATGAATTGCTGACTGTAGATAGGTATCTGGCATTACTTCTCTAAACACAGAAGGATGTTCGTCGTATTGCATAATATGGGAAATTTTCAAAAATTTTATTTAGAATATTTAATAATCATAGGCTTTAGAAGGATCGGTGTACGTGAAACGTAATCTTATCTAAGCAGTATTTAATAAAAAAGTTTTTTTTTCTTCTGTTTTGTAAATTGCAAATTTTTTTGATAGGAAATCTGAGAATTTGATTATAAAAATTCAGCTTTCCCTAGTATTTGAATAAAGCAATTTCATGAAAAGCCCATTTTTTTCCATATCATGCATATAAACAATTCTGAATTCAAAATGATTTGATGACATTTTGTACACTATTGCATATATATATGCATTTTTTAAAATAGTTTCACATATCTGTGATAGACCAGGGATAAACTAATGTTCATATGTGTTTAATAACTAGAATCTTTTGCTTTCTATCGTTAAGTAGATATAGAGTTTATCCACTTCTAAATTAATTATAGTTTACTTTGAAGTCCCCCCCATAAGTCTAATTCCAATATATACTTAAATTCTTCACTAATTTGGCTATATTTTTTTAAGTGGTAAAATATTTCTTTTCTAGATTAACTTTTTGAAAAATATATTTCAAAATGTTATTGTTTATCATGATTAAAGCTTTTTAACAGAGACCTTTATCATCTGCTAATTGATATACATGTTCTCTTTGTTATCTGAATATGCAGCATTCCTGTGTAACCTTTCATAATCTGAAATAATGTAAAACAAAAATGACAGTTACCAATAATTTATTTGTGAAAATTTGCTGAGTGAGCTGAGATTAATAGAAACTAACTTGCCAGATAATGTATCAAACTCAAAATAATACTAATGTGTGGTAAAAGCAAAACAAAATAAAAATTTACAATCTATATCAATAAGAAATAATGAATAAAAAATGTAATTTCATTATCCAGAATTAGAAAAGTCGTATGAACATTAGAGACACAATGATGGAGATGATGGTTTGTTAGCCAAAGCCATTGCAAGTTAGGTAAGTGATGAATTAGAAGAGAAGGTGAAGGTTTGTTGTCTGTTGTGTTAAGATGGAAAAGACTTAATATATGGCAATGCACTTCTTACTTTCTCATATTACTTGTTATACTGTTTGTTGCATTTTCAAATTAAAATGAACAGTCAAAATATGTTATAAATCTTCATGTCCTGTATATGTTACTGTGAAAGACCGAAATTGGAGAATATCGACTTTCACAGGAGAATATCAACATTCACCAAATACGTCGGTGAAAGACCGAATATTTCACTACATTCTTGTATATTCGGACCCTCACCGGTGTATGTCGACAATCACAGATATGCTCTGGTGAAAGTCGAAAAGAGAGGTCATAAAGTGCCATAATAGTTTAAGTTGTTGCAATAAATAAGATTTGAATCACATAATTTAGTAAATTTTTTTATTACTCTTATTTTATTTTCTCATTTAGAACGTACTGTATAATTAAGTAAGTTTTTAACTTCTATTATTTTGCTTTCTCATTTTGAATGTATTGTGTGTTTTAGGTTCTCATGTTCTTAGGTTTTTGTTTCAAGTCTCAAGTGTGTTTATTCGCGACTGAATTACGGAGAAGAAAATATAATATTGTTATATGTTCAACATTCACCATTAGTACATGGTGAATGTCGACATTGACCAGTGTAAGTCAGAAGTAAGGAAAATATTTCGGACATACACCAAGAGACTATGTGAATGTTGACATTCACCGGTGAAAGTCGACATTCTCCAGATTTTGTAGTATCACTGTAACATATATACTAAAACCTTGTTGCTAAGTACAATACTTTTTCCCATGGGGGGTGTTGCTAGTGGGAAAATTAATGTAAATTAAATTGGACCATTTTCTTATAAATGATGGCAACCTCATTCTATAAATATGTAGTCAACTTATTTCACTGTAGTGTATTAGTATGGACAAATTAATTTTATTTTATGACTTGCATTTTTTATCTGCCTTCCTTATTGGACTTAATTACAAAAAATAAATAAATAATAAACTAAATTCAAGCCTTCTGATTAAGAAATTCAGTTATAATGATGGATGACTATCTTGCACATAGTGAGATTTTAAATTCAAAGGAATACTGACGATGTGAATACACTTCTCTTGGAATGCTATCTTCATTTTTTTACTTTTTTCTTATAAAATTCTCTGACTACTCATAGCAGTAAAAATTGAAAATCTGCAAAATGTTTTGTAAGTTTAATAGAATTAATATTCACCGGAATATTTTTCTCTTAATCGGGTAATTATTTATCTTCTTTTATAAATTTGCTAGCATGTTAAAAAAATTTATGATTTATAAATCTCTAATATTTTCATCTTGAAAGTTGCTGATCACTGTGCTATAAAAAATTCAGATTTGTGTAATTGTAATATTATTATTATTTCTATGGGATGATTTATATGCATATTTATTTGACTAGTTGTTATGAATGTTTATATTGTACAAATTAAGTTATGTGTAGAATGTTACAATTGCTTCTGACAGAATGGTAAAATAGATTAGATTTTGAATTGACAAACTAATGGATGAGAAATTAGCACAAAGTACCAAGGTGTTTTCACATTTTCTGCTTTGTAAATAGCACAGCTGTTAGACAGTATACAGTTAAACCTGCATTGAAGAATGTGTATGTGTATTGTTGAAATAGTATGGACAAATTATTGGAAAGTCCTAAAATTTAAATATTAGTTTATTGATATAAAGTAGCAGCAATAAATATTAGTGCTTTCATCCTTAAATCTTCATTTTTCCTGTATATGATGTGTGGTAGTAGTGCTTTCATTTTTAAATTTCATTGAAAATTAAATTTTAATTTCCTCCGTATATGATGTGTAGTACTATATCTTAAAATATGGCTTTAGTGAACTTATTTTAGTTTTATATGTTATGTTTTTTAATATTCAATTTTGTGTATTTGAAGATTTAAAAATGAAGAATGCCTTCAGATTTATGGTAAAATTACCATAATTCTAGACTTATGTGTATTACTTTATGCCTCTATTAAAAGCAATAGTTTTATTTTCTACTCAGTGGGAATTCTTTAACATTCATGTTTTAATATCGTTAATATTCCTGTTTCCAGACAGAAAACTAAATTAAAAATACAGTTGAGGCAAAAATTAATGTAAAACATACCATGAATTTTTTCATATTATAATGGGAAGTCTTGTAAACTTGATGTATTTACACTGAAATCAAATGCGAAGTATAGTGAAATGAAGCAGGATCTTGCTATAAATTCATTGTAAATTGTAAAAGAATCTCATTTGCAAGTGTAAAAGTATTTTATTTATATTATTTCAAAGCAAAACGGAGAAAAATGTAAATTAGTAAAAATTTGATAATACTCCCCCTTCTCTTAATTATAGGAATATGATTTTGTGTTAATATATTGATTATTATGCAACATGAAGTATATGTTTAGACTTCAGAATTTTTAATATTGAATTTGCTGCTGTAGAAACATTACAGGATGATTTTGTTTTGTTCTCTAAATTTGTAGTGCTTATAAAAAAACTGGGGGGAGAGAGGAAATGTAATTAGAAAAGAATATACAGCTAACTGATGCAAATTTTAAGTTTCAAATGCAGTATTGTAATAGAAATGTCTATATTCAGGTGTGGTATTTTACTGCATTTGCATGAAATATGGCTTATAAAATTTTGTAGTCATGCTCTCATTTATCAGTTTATGATAGTTACAATAGAGAAAATTGCAGACAGTATGGGTAGGAATTCAAAAGAAAAATTGTATACCATCTGAAGTGATACCAGTTTCAGCAATACCAAAAAAGTTCTCTTTTCCCTTCTGAATTTTAGTAGACTTTGTATAGTTTCTTATTAATACTGGCAGTTTCTGCAGGAAAATGCTGTATACATGTGTAAATGATTTGTTTGTATATAAATGTATAAACATCCATTCTTTAAGATTTTTTTTTAAAAGATCGTGATACTTTTACCATTTTTTCTGTGAATGATATTTCATTCCATGCATAGTGTATATACATAAATAATATAAATATTATACATATGGTATATATGTGTACATTTATGATAGAACAGGTTGACAAATTGAAAGAAGTTTGATTTTTTATTAATGGACTCTTGTGCATATAGCAAGTGAATAACATTGTTATAATTTAGAATTTTATTTATCATTTTTGTACTGTTCACAGAAATTTTAATGCAAACTCTTAACATCATCACACACTAAAAGTAGACTGTGTGCTTATAAATGTACCCCACCTGTGTTCATCATTTATTTGATTTTTCTGTTTATAAATGTTCTGCTTAGTGTGCATGTCAAAAGTTCTTATTTTATCATAGCCTTTGTCAGAATATTTTTTTAAACAAATAATATACAGTGATCTTTTTGTTTTTCTTAGCAGTTATTGCAGTTTTAGATGGTACCCATAATAATTCTGTTTTGGAACCATTGTGTAGACTTCCTCCTGTAAGAATGATCTGCAGTACTAGCTGTGGCCCCTGAAAGTAAAACAGGAGCACTATGAAACAGTAGCAATTCCATTCAAATATAAATATAATATCTTAGTATTTATATTAAATTAGTATGTATGGTATCTTTATGAAAATATAATATTTATGCTCATGCTAATATATTTACTCATATGTATGTATTTGCATATATTTATGAATTTATACATGCACAAAATGGGCTATAACTAAGAGTCACTAAAAACAGCCAGTCTGCAGGTCATTTAATTTTGGCTACTTTTTTCTGTGGTGTTAATTTATGAACTTGAAATGAATTGCTTTAAGTAATTTGAGCTTGCTGTGCTGTATGATTTACATTTTATTGTTAGAAAATTTTCCATATATCTGTAATATTTATAATTTTCTTTGATGCCTTAATTTCCGTCTTGTTAAATTCAAGGAAAGTAAATGTAATTATTGTTGATCTAGAATGTTGGATTTCATCTTATTTATTGTTCAAAAGCATTATCATTATATAAAAATGGTATAGTTCTGTAAAAAATATTATATTTCCTTCTTTTTATGTCACCGTGTCTTTAATTTGCGGAAAAGAAAAATGTTAAAACTGCATAACTATTTTGACCAGTTAATTTTAAAATGGTTTATATGAAGTATATTTTTTGTGAAGACAAAAATTAGTAATAAAAATAATTTGAATAACCGATTATATTTCTATAAAAATGTAACATGTCCCCCCCCACCTTTATTCCTTTATAATAAATGTGAATAGTAAAACCAAACATGAAGTAATTTTTCCCATATTTATATTATTTTTGTGAACCCATTTCTGAAAAGTGTTAGATTTTGACTAATAAACTGGTATTTTTTGTGTTAATTTGAGTTACTATAAAATCTGTCCCTAAAATTATATTTTTTATTTATTCATAAATAATTTAAATACCTAAAAATTAATTTTAATCTCTTGACCAATTTTATTTTAATATTTTAAATTATATTGTACCCTTAAATTAATTTTTTGAATATAGCTTCTAGACATAGAGATTCAGAAATAATATGAATTTGTTTTTGACTGCTTTCTTATTGTCTAATAGAAAGTATCAAAATTTAAAGGAATCATCAAAATGTGTTAAAATCTAGAAAAATGTTCTTCACTCACAAATATATAAAATAGGTGTATTTAACTATTTCGTTGCATTTTGAAATTTGATTTAAATTTGAGTATCTTTTATACATATATAATTGACTTGGCCTTTAAAAAAGTAACAGTATATTTTTATAAAAACAGTAAGTTGGAGCTTCATGCTATGCAAATAATTTCATATGAAAGTATGATATCATTATGCATTAAATGTAAGATTCAAAAATCTGTTGTATATTCATTCCTATTCAGAACTTATTTTTCATGATTCATGAATCTGTGCCCAGACATCAAGTACAAACCCTATGCATTGTTTGCATTGTTCATTTTTTCTTTTCCTTACATCGAAAAAATGTAGTGTTTGATGTATATGCAAGCACTTGCTTTGTAAAAATAATGCTGTGTGTGACGATGGTCAGAGATTTTTATGAAAAGCAGGTCTGTACTGGTTTTTTACTAATTCATTGATTGTTGCTCTCATTTAAGATGAGTACCTTTGCAAGTGAAATAAAAACTGTTATGGCCATATTGTAAGATTGTATACAAGAGTACAAGTATATACTTGTAAATTTGAATAGAGGTCATTAAAAAAAATTTGACTTTATATTGAAATAAAAAAAAACTTCTTTCTAAAATGTGTCCTTAACTATGTATTTTGATTTGAAAATAGAAAAACAGAATATAAATTATCAGTTACGACTTTATGATCAATCATTATAAATCAGTGAGTATATAGATGTGTGTTTGTTTGTAAGTTAAGATAAAGTTATGATTTTAATAACCCCTAAAATCCTTTTAATTCAGCGATTTCTTCTTTTCTGCTGTAAAAGTAATTCCTTGTTTATTATATTTATTTTTTATGCAGGTCATTTCTTAATGGTTTCCAATTGTTACTTATACTGTTAACATACGTATTTATACTGTAACTAGCAAGACTATAGACGAACATATTTGAGATTTAAACAAAGTGTTTTCGGTTCTAAAAGAAGTAGGATTGAAAATAAATGCATTCAAATGAAAATTTGTCACCAAAGAAATTCGTTACTTGGGTTATATCTCAAATCGGAATTTAAGGTTCCAAAAAAGATGCAATAAAAAATTACCCTCCACATAATACAGCTAAGAGGTTAGCCATCTTGCGCTTGTGCTCCTATTATAGAAATTTTATCACACTTCATACAGCTAGCAAAGCTGCTATTAAAATTAAAGAAAACGAGGTTTACTTGAAGGCCGAAACAAACGGAACATCCGAAATGCTTAAGATCACATTAATACAAGTGCCAGTTTTGAAATTTCCTGAAGATGACACAAACCTAAAAATTTTCGCAGTTGCATCATATTTCGCGATAGGAGCTGTGCTTATGCAAGACGGTCAGCCATTTGTATATTTTAGTAAGATTCTTTATGGAACTCAAGGGAATTACAGTCAAAAGTCGTTAATCCGGAATGATCTATAATCCGGACCTCAAAGCTACGAACTTTCTGCACATGCGTCAACGCATAATGCGTTCATGCATGCACGTAATACTTTTATGCAAGTGCGTGTACGCATGCACATAATACGTTTACGCATGCGAGTTTAATGTGTAACGGACGGTATAAGCTAAGCTAAAATTATCTAATTCAGTTGATGTTGCAGATTGCGTTGTTCCTTAATCTTCGAATTGGATCCGGCTTATTATTTTTTGCAGACTGTTAGAGCAATTTTATAAAAGTAAGCTTGAACTTTCGATTATGTCAAATAGAATTTCCGATATATATTTACTAATATGTAAAGGATCTACAATGCGAAAGTATGTTTTGATGTCCACAAAAAGTGGAATTGCTGCAAAAAATGGATAAAGGCATATCCTTTGTTTCTCTAACCATTCCGAAATCTGTTTATCAATTTCACGCTGCTCTGCGGGGGTGGGAACGTCGCGGCGCACAATGAACTGGAAGTTGATCTGTCAGCACTATCCTTATCTTCAGGGCAGATGTTTTTATTTTATTTGGCTTATAATTCCTTACATAATGTAGTATCTCATTTCGAGGTATTCCATCTTTGATATGATTTAAATCAAATTCCTCGTCATTATAAATATCAGGAGTGCACATCAAATAGTTTTCTGGTTGCAATTTTCTAATTTCGACTATGCGTAATGTATGCTTTATGCATGTGCGCGTTGAAAGAAATGTTTAATAAAATAAACAAATAAATATTAAGCTTTTTTTTTTTTTTTTTTTTTTTTTTTTTGTAAATTTTGATACCCTTTAGATCATAATTGCTCTGTAATAAATTACGGTTTCATATTTTAATTTTATAATTTCTGCATGCCATCTTACCAGACTTAAACTGATGATCTATAATCCGGAAAAATCGATAATTCGGAATCGCCGAAGTCCCGACAAGTCCGGATTAAAGACTTTTGACTGTATATAACTACAGGAAGAGAAACGTTAGCAGTTCTTTTGGCGTTGAAAAATTTCGAGTGTTTTTTGGAAAAGCACCTCTTACATTTATTCAGATCATGCCGTTGCGGATCGTTTGAATTCCGGGAAAAATTTCTTATCAAGACTCATAAGATGGTCCCTTATATTTATTGTAAGAATGCAACTTAATAATTAAACATACTCCAGGAAAAAGGGAACGCCGTGGCCAACGCTCTATCGAGAATACAATTAGATGAAAAGGGGAATGAACTTAAGTATGCAATGTTCACTTAAAAAATTTTGGATTCTCGTTACACCATCATTTCTGGGTTAGATACAAATCTTTAATTTACAAATATTTATGTTTTTCTTAAAGATCTTGATAATTTCAAACCCCAGAATAGAATATTAACGGCTATCAAAAACCAGAGCCGCAAATCATGAGATTATTGACAATCTCTCTTTTCCAAATTAAAAAACGAAAATAATGCATGAAGACCAGCTGTTATCCCAACAAGTTTAAAATTTAGTATTTTGCAGGAACTACATGATGCGCCAATACGATGTAAATTATAGCCCGGCCGGGTATCTAAATTGCCTGAACGCTACATCCCCGAATGAATTATTAGGCCCATACATATGTAGTGAATTGAATTATAAGGCCCATGCACATGTCGTGAGATTAATAAAAATAGGTACTTACTCATTATCGTGGATTATATTTCAAATGCGTAGAAATAGTTTCCCTCAAAAGAGCTCCAGCTAAAATTGTCTCAGATTCTTTTTTAGATAATTTGTTTTAAAATATGTAGCTCCATCCAAAGTAATTTCAGACAACTGCAATCAGTTCATTACTCAAATATTTCAGGATTTATGCGCAGGACTTGGCATACGCATTTAAAGATGCTCCCTTATCGACGACAGGCTAATATCGCACAGCAGGTAAACAGAAACATTGTTAAGCTTATTTGTAATAATGAAAAAAAAAATATCATAAGCTCTGCATAACTGTGTCAATGAACTCGCAGACTCCACCTGAATTATTTCTTGGCAGTAACTTAGTTACCCTCTGGATAAACCAATTTTCGTTCGGAAGAGGGCTACAGAATTTAAGGTGACAGATATCCAGAAATTAGTAGTTGAAGATGCGCGAAATTCAGATATTGCAGGACAAAAGAAAAACTGTATTAAGACAAGAAATGGTGCGTTTTTGATTTTAAGGGGGAGACAAAATTTTGAAAATTAAACATTCTGTTTCATGTGCATCTGAAGACAAAGTGGGAAACATTTGCCCTAAAATTAAATGCCTTTTCATAATTGAAAGAATAAGATAATCTGTGATAAAGTCAAAAAATGGGGGAAATATGGTTGCAAACTTGGATCAATTAAAGCGATATTATGAGAGCGCTGATATGGAAATCTAAGATATCTTGCAGGAATCACCTGTTGAGAAAAACGGAGCCAACTGTTAAAGACTGTAGAAGTTCCATCGACTTCGAGAATACTAGTGCCGGAAAGGAAAAAATGGAGACCGCAACACCTAGATACGATGCATCGAAAGGAAGCGAGCTAACGGAGAAAAGGGGGCCAAGACTAACGATTAGCAAAGCTTCTGGAAAGAAAAGGAAAGTACAACGATCCATCAGATCTAGCGAAGTATGGATGAAAAATCAGCGCCAGCTGAGTTGTAACGAACGAGATTTCAAGTGCCAAAAAGTGATGGCGGCGACGGACCTTCAAGGCAAGATATAGGCTGTAAACGGTCAGCGGAGGAGAAACTACCTAAAGAGGAGAAATTATTACAAGAACCAGAGGACAGCTCCGGCAAACCAAACGAGGAATTTAGTATATAAACAAGGAGATCCGAATGCAAGTTTTGATAAGAAGAAGCAGCTCGTGACTTCAGATTTCCCGAACGCCAGACGAAGTTCACAAAATTCCGAGGAAATAGCTGAAAAACGAAAACATCATTTCACTCACAGGGTGAGTCAAAGCCGAGAAGAAGAATAAAATTGCAGCTGTCAAGAACGTATCCTTCTTGAAAGGAATACCTCTCAAAACGGATGAAGGAGTACGATCGAAGCAAATAATGGCTGGAAGGAGAGGAGATGCTTGTAGGAAAGAATAAATTTATTCCTCAAAGAATGGTCCAATGATGAATCTCTGTATTGTAAAAGCTTTTAATTTTAAAGTTTCGAATTGTTGCTTGTAAAAAGTAATTAATTTAATTTTATATTATTATTACTCTTAAGTTAAAAGAAAAATGATATATTTGTTTTTAATAATTCAAGGCTATTAGAGTTTTGATAATATTATTAACCAAAAATTCAATAAATATTGCATTCTAAATTAATGAGATGAAGGAGTTTGCACAGCTATTCTGTGTTTGGATGCAAGTTGGCAAACTTAAGTCTAAAATCGGTACATACGGTTACGTCGATTTTGGTCGTTTGTTTTTATAGGAGTCAGTGCTGAAAACCCTTTCTTTTACAGATATGTAGACGAAAATTGAGTTTAAATGTCTAAAACATCATTGTGCAGTCACAATATTGACTTGACTTTTCGAGATGCGACCATATATGTCATTTCGTAATTTTGTAATAACGATATAATTTTCTACTACGAAGATTCTAGGGTTGAAAATAATGAAAGCTTTCTGTGTTTTACATGAGTAACCTAGCAATAAAATTTCCTCTAAGACCCCCTTTAATTTCTCATAAGCATTGAGAAAAGTCAAATAATTACTTTCTTGACAAAGATTTAATTGATACACTTTTGAGAATACATATGAAAGGTAGACCAGCGTACCACGTATCATCAGCAAGAAATTATGTAAAATCTTAATTTTGTTCCAAATATCAGAAAACATTTTTGCAAATTTAGGCGAACCACAGTGGCAGGCTGTGACGACCACTTATGGTCCTCGGATAGTTTTCCCACCTCTCCCGGAACTGAGTCGTGGAAATTAAAATCTCCCTGCTCCCGGAAGGAATTCAAAATAAATATTACTCTCCCGGAATATCAAGTTTCTCGAAAATGACACAGAGAGCATCGAAAATCACACGACCGCGCACAGCAGCCAAAGAACGTCTATGACCTATGTCAATACATATTCTTTGCAGCAGCGACCTGCGGTAAGCGCCTTACGGAATGTATCGTGGTTTCATGCCGGCCTATCGCGCGCACGCGCCCTCGTCTCTCCTCACCCTCTCATTTTCAATCCATTCTTTCATTTAGTCTGCAGTTAACTAACTATCCACAAACAAGTGCGTATTTTGAAATTATTTAAATGCTTTCATAATAATGTGTAGTGAAAAAAACTATTTTGATTCTGCAAGTGAATAAGTCCACAAAGACAAAATATTCGAAATCGTTTCAAGACTCAATTTGATTGGCTTATGAAGAGAGACAACTTTAACGGAGAATGTAAAGTATGTAGGAAAATGGTTAATATTAAGTACGAGAATGTTAGAGTTTTAACTGGACATTCCCAAAGCAAGAAACGCCAGTCGTTAATACTGAATAGGGATTCACCACAATCGGTTTCGAACTTTTTCGTGAAGAAATCTTTAGGAGAACAAGACAATATATCAGCAATTGAAATTACTTCAGTCTATCATAGGATTAAGCACCATCACACTTTTAATAGCCAGGATTGCACAAATTATATAGCACTCTATTTCCAGGTTCTTTTTTGGCAAAAAACTATTTTGCCAAAAATTACTACGATTTCTTGTGGTAAACAAAAAATGTACAAGTAGTTGCGAGAGTGTGCTTGCTCCTGCAGCTCAAAAAATACTTTTAAACGAGATTAAGGAGGCGGAGTTTCTTTCAGTTGCGACTGAAAAAAAAACTTTTTTTTGCTTCTCCCGGAAACTTTTTTTCCTCTCCCGCATTTTGACACACAAGAGGTGGCAACGGACCATAGTTTGAGAAAAGCTGTTTTAGAATATTCGGCTAATCTTTCGAATATGGTAACAGGTAGTTTGGCGACATTTTGGTAAGGCGATAAAGGTTATTAGCTAGGACTTTAGCAGTGTACATGGATAAAGTCAAGAGTGTGCGCAATGCCATTTTTGTGCAATTCTGGGATTTTTTTTAAGTGAAAATAGGTCGACGTGTACATGGATGATATCGTGTATGTGCAATTCTTAAAAACGCGGCAAGCAGTGGGCGATTCTGCACTTACAATTTCGCACCTAATCTTCGTCATGACTAAGCACTTTTGTTCCATAAAAGTTCTAGCATAAGCGTAATTCGGCTAGCAGATTGTTGGAAAAAATGTTGAGAAAAAAAAAAAAAGAAAAAGAAAAACATGCCTTTATTTCGTTAAAACAAAATGGCGTCCAAAACAAAACTAGCAGGTTGCTGTAGCAGGGTTGGTCGCCAAATTTTCGCCAAGTGACCATAATCCAAAGATTAACCGAATATTCTTTTACATCTAATCGATATAAAAATATGTTCAAAATGCTTGGTTCTCCACGGTTGCATTCCATAGCCAGTCTCTTTACAGCGATAAAATACCTTGAAAAGAATATTTTATTGTATAAGGGTTACAAAGTAATTTTTCTCAATTAACACATTTAAAACCGTTTATAAATAACTTTGGATTTTGTTAGTATTTCTTAAAATCGTAATGCAACTGATATATTTTTATTTGTCATTATGAGTGCTGACACTGTTTAGATCATTACCCTTTAATAGTAGACTTTTATATATAACCATTTCAGACAGGGCCGAAGGTAAAAAATATCAAACGGAGAAATTTGTCCGATTTTTTGAACTTGCATGCAAAGCCTTAAAACAAATTTCTAATAGCACTGTTTTTCTTCAACCCGAGAACAAGCGAAATATTATAGAGTGACTTTATTGACTCTAGCAGAATTTTCGTTACCTGAACATTATGGCATATTAAAGTACAACATAATTAAGAGAAATCATTCTCAGAACAAAATTAAACAGATCAGGGAAAGAAGGAGGAAGAAATAGTTAATTGTGTCTCACTTAGTCGAGCATTTTCTGAATGGAGATCCACCGAAAAAAGCACGAAATTTAAGAAAGAACTTCACAAAGGCTTAGCTTTATACAACGAAATTCATAAAGACCTCTTAGCTAACAGCAAAATAAAATTTAAAAAAAAAAAAAAAAAATTCTTTTTCTATTCAAAGTACAACACAGAAGTAAAGATGTTGAAGAAATCTCTAATGATAAAAGATTTTTCGTAGGTGGTAGCGGGGGGAAACTTTCGTTTTGTTGCAATATTAATACCTAATACTTTTTATCAATTAATGGCCCACCAGCGGCCGAGCGGTAAACTCGCTGAACACTGGTAGTTCGGTCCGAGGTTAGAATCCCGCGAACGGGCTGCCTGCATGGGTGTTTTCGTGGTTTTCCCCATGTGCAACGTGTATACGAGCCAGTTTTCCTTAGAAAGTCCTCCACGAAGGCAACCCTTCCCTTAGACACATAGCCCTAGTGTGCTTTGTCATAATTAAATACACCACAACACACCAATTAATGTTTAATAAATATACGTCTTTTAGTTACAAAATGCAATCATAGTTTTTTTTTTTTTGTTTGTTTGTTTGTTTGTTTTGTTTTGTTTAGGCTATTTGAACATGCCCAAATATACGAGGGCCATCTGCTCAAGGGTAGGGGACTTTCATAGAGGAAATAATAAAGTAAATGGCTCGTATTCACGTTACACATGAAGAAAACCATGGAGCCAGCCCGTTTGCTTGGTACCAATATTCAGCAGCTTTTAATTGCTCGGCCATTAGTAAGGCCTTTTTAATTTTTAGAATCTAATCCAGTTTTCTGGCCTAGTTCCTTGATTTTATAACATAAATTAGTATAACATGGTACTTTTTAAGAACTTAATGGTAATCACTAGTATTCGCTAAATTATTACAAATGGTATATTGGTATTACAAGCGGTGTATTGTGTGTTATTCATTTTTGTGTTTGCCAGCTTGGTGTCATCTCTAATGAAGTGTTGGGTGTAAGAGGGGTTAAAAATTGATCTAAGTTTCATGATATGCCTTCAAATCATAGAAATCGTGTTTTAAGGATTTCTTCAGCTTACTAAAACGATTACGGGGTGACTTTCCTAAAATTTCTTTATCGTATTTGACACACTAACAGATTTCATAATACAACGGAAATAATCCTTGAAGTTTCATAGGTCAAGGAAGCCATTTCTGAAGTTCAAGCATTTATGAGAAAGCTATATTGCAGTTTCGCAATCAAAATGATTAGTACAAAAGCTAGAATTACAGATAACCAACCATATGACGGTTTCAATCGAAAGATTTTCGGTTTGCTATTTCTTCAGCCGTCTTAACAATCAAGTGGTGTTGAGCTAACATCGATAGCCCCTTTATAACAGTATCACATGCCGTCAGGTTAGCTGGCATGTGATGCCTTTGTAACGGATGTTGGTAAATCTTATGCGAGTAACACAACCAGTTTATCTTTTGCCGAACATTTCTAGTAACGAATCTTTTCATTATCTTTCTTTTTAAGATTAGATATTAATAGATTCAAAATAATTTATTGGTATAACTTTTCTGTATATTTGAAGATTTTTAATTTGAAGTTATGTATTTATCATCTGTAAATATAATTTAAGTGTAACAGTGACCTGAAAATTATTCAAGAACTGAATTTTCCTCATTGTGCTAAACAGTACAGCCTAATTTTGTTTGGTTTATGTGATTATGGCAAAGAACTCGAGGGCTATATCTGCATAAAAGAAGGGATGCCTTCGTGGAGGACTTTCTAAGGAAAACTGTCTCGTATACACGTTACACATGGGGAAAAACACGAAAACGCTTATGCAGCCAGCCCATTCTCAGGATTCGAACCTCGGACAGAAGTACCAGTGTTCAGAGCCTTTACCGCTTGGCCGCTGGTGAGCGCATTAAGCTAGGATATTCTTTCTGTTTGGATGATTTTCCAATTGCCCTGGCCCACTTTCTCCAATATGTCAGAACAGCATTTTGAATATCAATTCAATAATTCTTTTAGCAAGATTTTAGCACTTGTATACAAAGTGTATAAAAATATTTATAGAATTAACAACAGCAGTGAGTAAAACTGTTATGTAATTTTTTGATAAACTGACTTAATACTTGATAAAAAACAGTTATATACATATAAAATGTATTTTTAGCTATTCATCGAAGAAAAATTTAACAAATAAGAGAAAGAGAGAGTTATCATTAGACTTAAATTATTAGGTTTGCCGCACTTGGAAAATTTTCTCCGAAAATTTAGAAAATTTTTATAATTTGTTTATTTTTAGCTTAAAGGAAGCTATTTCATGATTATTTAAATATCTTAGAATCATTTTAAATAAATGTAAGTCTGAAAATTTAATGTTTAGATGTCAGTATATTTGAATTACAAAGTGTAACCAACAAAAATGTCTTTCAGATACTAAACTATAGATTTCAGATAGAGAATAAATATAAACTTGATTTTTTTCCATCTGCATTATTATTATTATGACTTATGCATGCTTTCTAAGATTTAGTAAGCGAAAATTAACATTTATTAAAATATTTTTTATTTTGTTAATAAAAAATTTTCATTTGGTTTAAAAACGTATTCTGGCTCGTCACCTGTTTCCAGATCGTGCATGCACATGCAGTTTGATTTTGAGCCCACTGCCCTATACTATTCATCTGTAGGCAAAAATATCTCAGAAGTTATTCATTTACTTCTAACACGAATGATTACTTCTTATTAAATTATGGAACTGCGTTCAATATTGCAGTAAGTCTCTTCGTTAAGATAACTTCTGTTTTAATTGATAATTTCTTGCATTAACATTTTCTTATATTTTTAACAGCCTGAATTTATACTGCTTTGTTAAACAGAACACTTCAAATATTAAATTACGTTAGATTATTGATTATTTTAGTTGCAGTTTTTTAGGCCTAATAGGCGTTAGCCCAGGGCTATTAGTCTGGAAACGGCATTTTGCGTCGAATCACTTTAAATGTCCGAATCACTATTCGGATTGTTGCCACCAAACATTATTGCTCTGTATTATATTTAAAGAAACTAAATAATAAAGAATCCACGTGAATGCATGTATGTTTCTCGCATTGTGACGAAAAATAACGATATTTAAAGTCATCAAATTTTGAATAACATAGTCCTCCATTCGAACATGGGCACCTGGAAGCCCGAATTTGGAATTTGTTTCATTGTCTACTTCATATTTTGTGAAACTTTAACGAATTTTTGATTAAAAAACTCGAAAGTTTCAAAACGAGCGGTGACAACACTGTAGGGAATACATTTTTATCTCCAGCGTGTGAGACTGTCTATCGGAAATTCTAAAGATCTGGTATTCTTAAATATTTTTAGCACAATGTAGCATTAGCCGAAATACTCTCGAAACGTGTATGTGTCTGTAAATGAAAAAAACGCCCGTTTGGGCGTAATATAAAATCTGAAAGCTTTCAGATTTTATTTTATTTTTAATTTATTTATTGATTTGTATTCCACTTGATATAAACTTAAGATTAGTATTTATAATAGGCACATAGCAACCGAGAAGATAAGATTTCTGAAAATAATGGTAGTTATCCAGAAATCCGGGTTTGGTTCTGGTGTATAGTCTGGTTGCATGAGAATTTCGTGTTTTTCGCCACATGTAAAAGTTAATGAAATCGATACTATATTAATCTCGGGCAATTAACCAGACCCTATTTTAGAAGAAATACAACCAAAAGTGGTAAACTATCTGGCAAAAAAAGAAAAAAAAAATTAAGGATAATTTGGAGTAACTTAATTGGAACTAGCATAATTTACAGTTAAAAGAATTAAAAAAAAAAAAAAAAAAAAAAAAAACTAAAATCAAATTAGAGATTTATCCACTTTGTGAAGATGCCAAATTATTATTCTAGGGCGAAAGAAGCCAAAAAGTTATTATTATTAATAATGAATACATGCAAAAGTTTCACTGGTATAGAAAAAATTCAAGCATGAGTAATCTGTGCGTAAAACATGAATTAATCAAGAGAGTTTAGAAATATTATTGATGTTCATAAAAAGGAAAAGAAAGACAATTAATGCAATACCTTTTTATTATATGCATTATTATTTATATTACTTCAATGTTAATTTCTATTTATCAAAAAGGTATTTTTAAATGTTTCGATTTAAAAATTATAAATCATCACCTGTATTATTTTTTAGAATATATAAAATTATAATTATAAATATAATAAGAGTATTACAATTCAAATATATAGTATTATGACTTAAAATAGTTAGTTTTGTTGAATATAAAATTGTATATATATAGTTAATTTTTCCACTTTGTAGAAAAAATTAATTTTGTACAGCATTGTGCAAAAGAACTTGGCAACACATGAAAACCGTGGGATCGATGTTGAGTTGATGGGTCACAAACCACAGCAGGATAAAGGACGGCAAATTATCTCAGATGGCCTCATGAATAAATTTTACATCTAAATATTATCCTTATGTTGAACCTACTCCAGAAAACATATTTATCACCCGCATCATCATAATATCAGCAGCATTTGCATTTCCAGATGAATATTCAAAGGAAGATTATTGGATTATTGGACACAGGTTAGTTTTTTTTTTAGATATTAACAACTTACGTACTGTCATAACTCCAGGGGGGGGGAATTCTTTCTTGAAATACAGTCAGTTTACGGTATAGCGACGAATCCAGTTTATAATGAACCATCGGATTTAACAGACAAAGTTTCTGATCCCGTCTTTATACACTTGTAAGGTATTTTCTCCCTTCTTACCGCGTTTCTTCGTGGTGTAATTGCAAGCATGTCCGGCTGACAATCAGAAAGGTCTGGAGTTGGTATCTCGGCAAGGCACTACATGTTTTTTAAGTTTCCCGCTTCGAAATACCTAACCACTACATGTTATGTTATTTATCGTAGTGAACTTACAAGGGTATAAAAATCCTATATAAGGTCCTTTATGGAATTTTCGACTGAAACGTTTTTTGAATTTTTCATAATTGTATCTACAATACCTATAAGTTTTAACTAAACATTTCCAACGCTTAAAATTACCTGTGTTTAGGATTGTAACGTACTTGCGTTGCTACGCTACCAACATAATTCCACTAAATGTAAATTACCGCAGACGATGCGCGCGCTCAAAAAATGTTTTTCAGTTATTCTGTAAGTTTTGACTAATAAAGTTTGTTGTTCGTTCAAAAATGGCGAGAGTTTTTTAAAACTTCATTGCAGGATGTTAGTATTCTATCTGTATAAAAGTAGCGGAAAACACTTTTATACCATTCTTCTTTTATCTTCATCTCCACTTTGTGTTCTAAATAATGGTTATGCCTGGCAGGTGTAATACTTAGTTCCTGGAGAACCAGAGTACAAGATAGGACATCATATGATGGCCTTTACTACAGTGTCAGAGAATTTGAATGGGTTTATTTGATTCCCTTCAAGTTCTTTGACTGAGCTGTCAGACGGAACTCTGATCACGGTTCAAGGCGGATACTACGATGGAAATTTTGAAATTTTAGCTATTCAAGGAAAGGGGAACTAGTGAATAGATTCTTATGCGCTTCGGAGAATGCAGGTGATTCTTCTTGGAATGGAAGTTTTTATAATTTTAGTTTCAGTATTTAAAACACTGTCGAAGTTTTTCTTCTGATTGGGAGGGGGTTCACATTCTTTCGATCTTTTTCAAGATTTAGGATGTTTTTTATAACGGCTACTTCACTTTTGATTTGAAACCATACGATTCATTCGACAGATTAGTGATGAAATTATCTTCAGTTCATATTTTCCAGAGCGGCGAAACTACGTATTCTTTTAACTTAACTCTCTTTGCACTACAGTCGGAAAATTTTGAGTCAATTTCATCTGTAAGTCGTGCAGGAAACGTATGGCATTTTGGCCTGAAGGTAAGCATTAATTGAAAAATGGATGTAGCCAAATGAGCATCTGTTGGGAATATAATTTATCCAAACCTTTAGTTGATACCATGTGAAGTAATCGAAACTCGATAATTTCTACTCATGGAAAAAAAAAAAAAAAAAATTGGATACGAGTTAACATTTTAAAAAGGCCAAGCAAAAGGGTGTTGAAGAAACATTGCTGAAATAATTCATCATTCAAAGAAACCATGACCATTTATCTGGACAAATGCTAATTATAAATGTTTATTTTAGATGGAGATGTATAATTAAAGATTGAAGGGATGGATCTAAAATATGATTTTTATGCTAAGTAATTTATTGTGGAAAATTATTAGCGTATGGTGAAACTAAAAAACCACAAAAATAATTAGTAATTATACATATTAATAATTCAAATTAACCTTTAATAATAGAGTTATTAGTATACATATCTACTCGTGACAATGCTAATCAGAATTTTATTTATTTATTTATTTATTTGTGATTCATTATTCAATTTTTTTGTTATTTTGTGAGATAATCTATTTTTTCAAATTTTCGGTCTCTTAAATTTCGTTATGGGTTGTCATCAGCTGAGAATTTCAGATCGAAAGCTGCCGAAAACTAGACGAACTGGCCAAAACGCCTAATGATTCAATAATTACTGTAATAGTAGTAACAATATTGTTGCAAAGTTCAGCTGATAAATTTTAAAGAAAGTTGTTTTGAGAAAAAAGTGCATATGAAAATTATCCAAAGGAAGACTTTGTACGATTAAATTATTATATTCTGTAAATATTCCATTCACATAAATAACCGAAAGTTAATAAAATATTTGCAAATTATACCAGAATAAATTTAGGGGATAAACGAATCAGTAAATTCATTTATCGACTATATCCCTGATGTGATAAGCTTATAAAGCACTCGTCCTACCTTTTAACTTCGAACGCCGCCCATAATGCCTTTCTTCGCTTTTCGGAAGGGGGGCAATAAAACGAATTGGTCTCAGTCGGGTGCCTATCTGATGAAATTAACGACCCTTTATCTCGAAGCAAATCTAGTGCTTAATTTCCGCCTTTTCTTTCAGTGAGCTTTTAGCTCGACCACCTTAATGGTGATGTTCATTGCGAGTTGAAATATAGTTGTAATTACGGAACGCGGCTTTTATTTTAAATTTATTCTATCAGGTAAATTGAACGAAAGTCTTGGCTTGATACCAGTATCGTAGCTTTGAGGGTGGTCTTTCCTCTTGCAAAGGCAAGCGCAATTTTATTACTAGGTTTAGTACAAAATTTAATAAGTATCATATTATCAAAATAATTGAAGATACGTGCGAAGTTCTTCATTGCAGGAATATAAAGTAAGCCTTGCCAGAATTCAGGCCAAGTAGTCGCTAATTTATAACATACAGTAAAATCACGATTGTCTGAGAACAATGAATCATTCAAAAAGTTGTTTCGTTTGAACATCTTAAAAACATAACGCAACATTACAATAATTAATTAATACAATAAATAAAACTATACAAATAGTATGATCATTGTCTTACACTATAAATAATATACTCATATATATCTCACACTAAATAAATAGTACGCTCATTGCAAAATTTTTAACTCTAGACCTTTAATTAATTACCATCTGCATTAGTTACGAAATATTGTAATGGTGAAATAGATATTTCATAACCTTATATTAGAAAAGGCGAAGAGAAAGAATGTGCGTGGCGTGGACGCACTTCGCTGATCAATATTTATGTTTAACAATGTTTAATAATGTTTGTATCCGAAACATGGTGTACAGTTAAGTTTTTGATTAATTTCACGAGTTGATTTATTTTGCTAACTTAAACTGCTCATTGTTACGCAAAGTTTGGGTTATGTTATAAAACAATAAAATAATTGACCCACTTTCGTTTAATCTTTATTAAATGTTATTTATTTATACTTCAGTTTCGTGTAGTCTTCATTTAATCTTATCACCAAGTGGAAAAAAACGTGTATACGACTTTGAAGTTAGATCTATTATCTATTTTTTATCTCTTTTCTCTCATTTCCAAGCAGTCGACCAGTGGCCGAGCGGTAAAGTCACTGAACACTGGTAGTTCGGTTCGGGGTCGAATCTCAATGAACGGGCTGGCTGCAAGGGCGTTTTCGTGGTTTTCCCCATCTGTAATGTGTATAATAGCCAGTTTCCCTTCAAAAGTCCTTCATGAAGGCATCCCTTCTCTTAGGCGGATAAACGTCGAGTGCTTTGTCAAATTAAATATAACATACCATACCACTCCCAAGCAATTCATAACATAGCAAGTTTAACGTTTTAGCTTATTTAATTCGTTAGAGAATGGAGGTCTTACTTATAAAATAAAGACTGCAACTGTATCAATGTGTTTTATTTTTCATTTTGCCTCAAATAATAACGGTACTACACTTTTCTGATATTAACCTATTTACGTGATTTTACTCCTCGCTCAACAACAATAACAAACAATCTGATGTGTGCACCCCATGACTTCCTTGTACGGAATATTAAATTATACGCATTTTTTCTTGCATTTCATTTAAACTTATTGGATTGAATTAAATCTACTTCGTCGATAGCGCATAAACCACAATAAAATAAATGCACTCTTTAAAATTTACTACATTTGTTTACCATAGCGACACTCTGGCGCTCTTAACAGCGTTATATTTCGTTCATATTATAAATCAGAATATACAAAATTTATATCATTTGAAGAATTATCTAATCGTTGCCACATGTTCTATTCAAATACTATAATAAATCTAAAACGAAGTATAAAAGAAATTAAGCAAACAAAACAAAAAAGAAACAATTTTTCACAGACAATTCAGTATTTCTCGTTCAACTAGTTCAGTTCTCACTTCGCGACAAGGCAAAAATACATAAAAACTCAAAATATCTATATTAAAAATTACGAAGTAAATCTTAAAACACTTATTTCCTCGAACAAATTCCAGAAAGAATTAAGCATGATTTAATTCGCAATAATAAATGAAGGCGTTATCTTTGCTGTTGAAAAGCTTAGTCTCTCTAGATTGGCAACAAATCTACTATTCTGCTTTTTCAAATGCAAACAAATATGTCCGCATTATTATTTAAAAATAAAATTATTATTTAAAAATTAAAATAACCACACTTAAACAGCTTGTAATTCTACAAATATTGCTTGCAGATTTCCTGAAGGCATAAAAACCTTAACCAGAAAATAAGAACAACATAATTTAATAATTTTTAAAGCAAAAAATGCACAATTTACAAACATGTAAGAGTAAAGAAAAAAACTGAGATCACTGAGCAGGGTAACAGAGTGGATATATATATATATATTTATATACGTTTGGTACGGCCGATTGCAACCAAAATACAAGTGCACATCTACATGTTATAGCAGTCCTATATACAAAATTTCAACGTTCTGAGGCTACTCGTTTTTGAGTTATGCGAGATACATACGTACGTACGTACGTCCGTACAAACACCACGGAAAAATTCTCTTCAGAATTCATTTTAAAGCAGTTTTTATAATTTTTTTTTTTTTTTTTTTTGAGGAAAAGAATCTTTTATTCTGTCCTTACGTACAGATGTCACGCAAAAACATCGCATTCGATAGCGGTCAGAATGAATATTTTCCTTGAAATATGCTGCCTGAAATTTTTCGCGATTACAATACTTCCTTTTTACTTCGCACGAGGAAGTAAAAAGGTACAAAAGTTGTAGTTTTCAAAAGCAAAATTTTTTGCGATTTTTTTTTTTTTAAATTTTATTGTTCAACTAAAAAAACGACTCTTTTCTTTTTTAAAATTTTGTTCTCCGTCCCGTTTTGGTAAGTTTTAAAATATTTTTTTTTTTTTCAAAAGGACATCGGAGTAGTTTATTTTACGCCCTTACATAGTTAGCAGAATTTATTAAATAATCAGTAACTCACCAGTACCGGAGTTAAGAGAGCTAAACGCTGGTAGTTCGACTCGGTTTTGAATCCCTATCTGACTGCATGAGAATTTGAGTGACTTTCTGTATGGGTGTCATGAATACGAGTTTTCCATTACAAAATCTTTCGCGAAAGCCATTTCTATTTTTAGACAGATAGCCCTTACTTGCTTAACAATAAGTCAGTGGAGGTCAGTTTTGTGCATTATTTAAGATGAGAACTTGTGGACAGCGTAACTGTTTTATTTAACTAATATTAGGCATTACATTCTGAAATAATATTTACTCTGTACAGATGTTGCCCACATAAATCTTTTTTCTCTCTGCATAAAATACTTAAAATCACTACGACAGTTTTTGCAGAGGAACCAGAACACAAAATTAAAATGTTGGGAGCGAAAAACGTTAATTATTGCCCAATACCAGCCATCTTTAAATCAATTCTCACAATTAATCTAATCCAATTAAAAGATAAATATGCGAATTCAAAATTAAAATTTAGGAAAAAAATTAGATCAGTGTAAATTTTGAATTAAACACTTTTTATAAGAATTTCCATATGACTATTTTCACTAAGATTTTGTTTTTTCAGCGAATCGTATTTCTTTTGCCAACTCAATAAAATTGCATAGTGTGCACTGCACGTAAAATATGTATTTATTACAAAACGCACGAGAGTAGTCTAAAGGAAGGAGTATGATTATGTTAGATGATGATTATGTTACAGTATGATTTTCTAAGGACTACAGCCTAAACGTTTCGTTACAAAGGCACATAACTTAGGCATTAGAAATTTTTTAACAATGAATACAATTCTATATGTGTTTATAAATGCTAACTAGATATATTTTTAATTAAATGAATTTTAAAGGACATCACCTAGCCATGTTATTAAAACATAGAATAAAAATTTAAATTATTGAGATCGCTGTTCGTTTTCGAAAGAAAAGTTTGTTGTAATTTGGAAGAAAATTAAAGATCTTATGCCACATCAAATGTACAACCACATCCGTCTGAAAACTGTTCGACAGATCGCGTGAAAGGTATGTTAAAGATATAAAATCCCCGTTTGGTAACATATATTAAGCAGACTACAATTTAAACGGTAGGCTAAAGTAACATAACGTTACCCCTCTAAAATCTGGAATGGCTCAAAATGCTTTTAATATTAATAAATGCTTAACAAAATATGCCCCACAGACGTCAGTTAATCGGAAATCTACTGCATATGCCCCACTGCAAGAAATATTATCTTATCTGCGTTATTAAATAATATTCTATAAAACGCATTGTCTTTGACCAATGTTCTGTAAATTTTATCTTTCCGCATTTTCTGTCTGGGAGATGAAAGAGAAAAAAAAGATGCCAAGTGAGATAACATGAAATCTGGAATAAAGAATTGTGGTGAGAAAAAGGTCATGATTTTTATTTGACAAATCTAAGCAACGCCTATTTTTGTATCGGCCGCAACATTAAATTACTCAAATGTCAGGAAACGGATCACCTCTCACCCTGCCTTCATGTCAGTATTTACAACCCCAAAACTGGTCCTCTTTTGACAATCCAGTGAAGTTTATTTTTTGACTTACTTCCCTTGCAATAATAGTTTAAAATACTAGCCCTAATTCTAGTTGGCAGTACTTCAAAGTTTCAAAATTATTGCCATTCAAGCAGGAAAAAAGTCTGATATGACCAGCACATGATTTCACGCCATTCCGTATTATAACAACCAGCTTTACGTAAAGTATCGCTTGATACTCTACTTAAAAAGCTCGTTGCTGTTTAAAACGTGAAACTGGTTAATCGTTTGTAAATAAAATTTGATATGTTTACTAACTTTATGGCTCAATGTTAATTAAATGCACTATTCAACTGGAACTTCAAAAATGATGAAAAACTTAATATCATAAACGAAAACTTAACATCTTAGGTGGAAACATTCAAAATGCTTTAAAGTGTCAGCTATTCCGGCACGGCGAAGAACACTTTCTTTAAAAGGACAAAATCCATCTAGCCCTTTCGGCATATATCTCCATTTTAGTTTCGCTGGATTCAGACTTCAGCTCCTACGTGTTTTGGACTTAAACGGCCGGACTGGAACTGAAACAGGACTGGAACCGGAACAAGACGGGAACCAGAACAGGACGAGAATCGGAACAGGACGGAAATCGGAACAAGACGGGAATCGGAACAAGATTGAAACCGGAACCTATCATCCCCTGGCTTCTTCCCCGAGCAGGTCTACTCTGGCTCGAACTGAAAATGAACTGCGCTGCTACCAAGGAAAGCACCTCCTTTTATTGACGGCGGTTGCCGTTACTACAGGCGATTATGCAAAATATTTAACATGTAGTGTTCGGTTTCACAAGTCAATGATTTAAATAAACTCAGAATTTTTTAAGGCAGTCTATGTCTTTAGATTTCCCGAATAAAGTGTTAAATATTGCCACACATTTTTTCCAGTCTTTTCTCAGTTCATGAAATCACCGTTCGGTTTTTGTAATAAGATAACAACTTTTTTATTGTCCTTTTAGCTTTATGTATTGAACATCACTTTCCTTGCAGATAGCCAAGTAAAATTAACAACAAAATCACGAATTCTTTAAAAGCGGCATATCTTTAGAATTCCCAATAAAGTGTTAGGGATAATATTTGTGGCAGCATCCTTTTATTTGAAAAGTGATTGGACACAAGAGTAAAGCGGACACAAAATTGACTATTGAGGCTAATACATTTAATTGTTTCCTAATGTCAACTCAGCTTCATGATGAGCTTATTCTCGTTGCATTTGATACAATTTCAAGAATACATTTCATACTTAATAAGTAATATACTGTTGTCAATCACATATACGTTTTGCCCACCAGCGGCTGAGCGGCAAAGTCGCTGAACAGTGGTAGTTCGGTCCGAGTTTCGAATCCTGGGAACGGGCTGGCTGCACGGACATTTTCGTGGCTTTACGCATATGTAACGTGTATACGATAGTTTTCCTTGGAAAGTTCTTCACAAAGGCATCCCTCCCCTCAGACTTTCCCATAATCAAACCAAACACGTTTTAAATACCAAATCTCAAATAATGGAACAGGAAATTTTTGAAAGTTTCATATAAGATTTATCGTGGACGAAAATATCGTCATACACATGCACACAGACAGACAAATATCATTCTAAAAATAGTGAAAATGTGTTGTAGATACCTTAATTCGTGCTTATTCAATGAAAACTCACTATCGAATTTTCGAGAGAAAACCTAACTTGCATAGGTTGGTGGGAGGTGAAAGTGTGAAAATAGTTAATCCGCTCATGAAATTGCACCCTCCCCTCAGACTCCCTCAGACTTTCCCATAATCACATAAACCAAACACGTTTTAAATACCAAATCTCAAATAATGGAACAGGAAATTTTTGAAAGTTTCATATAAGATTTATCGTGGACGAAAATATCGTCATACACATGCACACAGACAGACAAATATCATTCTAAAAATAGTGAAAATGTGTTGTAGATACCTTAATTCGTGCTTATTCAATGAAAACTCACTATCGAATTTTCGAGAGAAAACCTAACTTGCATAGGTTGGTGGGAGGTGAAAGTGTGAAAGTTAATCCGCTCATGAAATTGCAGTCTACACCTGTAAACTAACAATTTTTCACGCGAAAGATAAAACTTGCATTTTTAGTCCAAAGGGGCAATTTGCCCAGGACTATTAATTTCGTTTTGGCATAATGGTATGTTAAAGATACTGTTTAAAGAAAAGGATCTAAGTTTCATCACTTAATTAATCATATCAGCGAAAATGAATATCCGTATTTGGGAGTATTTATATCAATGCGAAAAGATATTTTCGAAAGTATGTAAAATCGCAGTTCAGATCCTTATTAACAAATGACCATTTGCAATCAGCTTCGAATTCCAATATGACGAAATATTACCTCAAAAAAAAAAAAAAAAACAGTTACATTCTTTTCATTAGAAATTTTAATCTTTGTAATAGTAACTTTTTTAATGCGCAAATGTAAATCTTTTATTTTTTTGCCCAAATATTATATAAAAGTATCACTTCAAGAAAAGTTTTTTTTTTTTTTTTTTTTTTTTTTTTTTTTTTGTATGAGAAAATCACCTATCGTATCTTAATGTTTGCTACTTGCTCTGCTGGGCCTAAAGTTTTTACAGTGTGGCCTTTTCTAAAAATTTTCGCTGGCTCCTGCTTTATGCCATCGGCTTAAATCTCCTCTTTATGTTTAGGTGTTGGTGCAGCCTCCAGTCCACCTAGCCGGCTTAAGCCGGCCATATCACTGAAAGGAGGACCGGCCCTAAGCTACTTGCTGCATCAGAGCGTACAGTACGACGATCGACCTTCTTTGAGCAGTCTCACCCATTTTCACACTTTACTGCCACGCTATTTGCATCGCACCCTTCCCGTATGTGGCAATGAATATTCGAAGTTTTCAGGTTTGGATGACTGATCGTGTCACACTACGAAGCGAATAGACTAGCGAAAAAAATGCAAGTACTTTTCCAGTTTTTTGGGGCAAAGAATGTCGAGACTTCGCGTGCGCACGCATTCTTACGCAAGCGCGAAATTTGAAACTGTAGTTACAAACGAACCTTACTCAAAAAAATAACCCTTAGTACATTAATAATACTGTAGTCTGCAATTTTTGATACTTAAGTTTGCATCCTTTGTTTGCAAATTCGTCTGCCTGTCGGTATATAAGAATCAGCTTTGTCTGGCAGGATAAAAGTGTTGGTTATGCATTATGCATGTTATTCATATAACTAGCATTTAACATCAAAAATGAAAACGTTTCCGTAAAATAACTGTACATCTTGTTTGGAAAAAATATTACTCAACACATTGCGAAAACTGAGTATAATTTTATGCATTGTTAATTTAATTTCTATTTGTAGGCTACACCTTTCGTCTGCATTTCTTTCAAAATATTTTTAATCTAAAAAAGGGGGAAGCTATTTATTGAAGAAGAGGGGAAATTTTCCGTGAAAATGGACCCCACAATTCAAACCCCCGTTTTAAGGGGTCAACTGTATTAAAGATTTCCTCTTGCAATTTGATCTTATTTTAAAAGAATGGGAATCGCTCTCTGGATAGAGCTATCAATCTCGCCTTTTAAATAAAGATATCAAAACTGATAAGGGATGGAACTGACAGCTTATTTCGATAAAGCAATTAGTCTCTCGAATTTCCAGCAAATAACAGCAGAATGCTATCAGGAGGGATTAACGGGAACGTTAATTCCACTAATTGAAGTTATCAAGTCTATCTATCTTATTGGATATTAATTAAGAAAATATTCCATTCTTGTCACCTCGGGCAATAAGCCATTTTTCTGTTAAAGAATTTTGTTTATTGCTGTTTTTAATTTCATATGTTAAAATAATCTGAAAAGATTTAAAACATTTAGAAAATTGTTTCTTACCACAAATTACGGAATAGAAGAAAAAAGAATTTATTTAGGTATTCGGTTTAAGGTGTGAAAATTGTGTATTTGAGATATATTTTAAGTAGTTATTTTTAAGAGTATGAGCACTTTGGTTGTGGTTCATCAAAGATATACTGAGACCGTAACCTTCTGATACAACTGAACAGCTGCCTCAAGTACCAAGATTTTTTTTAATTAAAGAAATTGTAAAAAAATCATCCATTATGCATTATTTATTCAAAAGAATTCCGTAACAAAAGGAGCAACATACATTTTTATATCATAATATTTTCCAGTATACATTGGTTACTCTTAAAATGCTTAAGATAAACGGCAATATTGAGAAGGTTTTTAACTTATGTTTTAATTTTAAAATATATTTAATTTTATATATTAAATATGTATATGTTCATTTATTAGTACTAATCCAAAGAATTATTTTAGGAAGGATTTATATGGTATGGTACATTGTGCGGTCTTTTTGACTTCGTATAAACAAAACCGACGTAGAAAACTGATACCCCTATGAAAAACAATCATGTATCAACATATAGAGGTCAGTATTTCATTCCCATTTTTTTTTTAAATAAAATATAATCGTAACTGACGCATGCATTTTCTGATAGTCCTTCAAGTAATCTGTGTTATAACAAAAATAATTCACTATTTCTGGTGGAAAGACACCAAGAATTTCTGCAGTAATGCTCTCTGCAACCCACCAAATATTCCTTAAACGAAAGTTTAAAAGGTATCTTTCTTCTTCATGCAGAACGATTAATATTAGTTAACTGTCTTCGAATGTTACATTTGTAGGTATTCAAAACGCCAGATTACCTGGTATGAGTTGTTTCCATGGTACCCTGATGGATACCCCCCCCCGATGCAAAGTGGTATCCTATTCTAAATAATAACAAAAATCTGGGAATATTTTTAGTCAGGATTTTTAAGTATTATTTCAAATAATCGTTCTAGATCAAAAGCATGCATTAAGTCTGTTACTTTATTAGTAGGCTTTTAAAGGAATCTCGCCAAATCATGCCTCATAACCATGGTAGCAACTGCTACGGATAAAATGTCATACCTCTAATCTGCCAAAATCCGAAAGTTTCCTCTGTGTGGAGATGATGACACACACTATGACCATAAATCAGAGAAGGGTCACTAAGACCAAGGTCATTAAACAAGCTAGGTTAAACTTTTCCTGATGCTAATGTCTACAAAACTGGGAAAACAAAGATATAAGAGAAAACGTTGTTTTTCAGAAAACTAGGACAAGAGAAATAACTAATACAGGAAAGACATCATACAAAGCAAACTTTGAAATATAGTTACCTTAACTACGACATTTAAGTGCACATTTTAATGTAACAGACTAGTCCCAAAGCATGCATTAATCGTCCATAATGAAGTAGTCATTCTGTTCAGTGGAGTCCACTACTTTCACTTTAAATTCATTAAAACTAGGTTCCGCTTATTGGTTATATTGATCTGATGATGAATGCATGTAAAACTTTATTGCTCAACAATTTTAATTGCCATGAACATGAACTAAATTAATTGGTTGAACGTAGGATTTTTAAAGTGGCTTTATTGGAAACTAGATAAAAAGTGAACTGAGCTTTTATGCGTTAAAGGAACATGGATATGATTTAATTAAAGCCCTTATGAAAACTTAATCTTCGCAATTTTTCATTCTTTTGCAATATTTAATAACACAAAAGTTATTAACTAAAAATTAAAAACCTATAAATCATACATTCTAAGTGGTTCACTAGAACTGTCATTTGAATTCTCACTTGCTTGTCATCGTCCTCGTATACAAACTACTGCAAACTTTTTATACTCCCTACCTCCCGCAGACCATGTTTTCAGCATATTTCCCTTTTCATTTAACTCAGATCATCATGGAAATTTTACTGTTTGGTGTGTATGTGTGTGTATTTAATTATGGCAAAGCGCACTAGGGCTATCTGCCTAATGGGAGGGATGCCTTCGTGGATGACTTTCTAAGGGAGACTGGCTCGTATACACGTTACACATGGGGAAAACCACGAAAACGCCCATGCAGCCGGCCCGTTCGCGGGATTCGAACCTCGGACCAAACTACCAGTGTTCAGCGTCTTTACCGCTCGGCCGCTGGTGGGCTTTTACTGTTTGGAATGATTATGGAAATCGTATTAAAAGTTAAATTTTACACTTATAAAACCTTTTACCCAAAGTTATGGAACTGTTTTCATAAAATTCTCTACTGTATTTTGTAAAACCTAATATTTGAGGGAATGAAATTTGCAGTCATTTTATAAAACATCGAAATGTTACTCTTTTGCATTTTTATTCTAATGAAGCTTTAATCGCATTTCTGTAATGCAGTATTTAAACATGAAAGCATTCACATGCGAATTGAGGGCTTTTTAGCTGACCAAGATGAGGGTAAATTCTTTATCTAAATTTTCAAGCGACATCTAATACACTTAGATATTAATGCAGCCACAAGAATGTTTTTGACAACGAAAGCGTAGTCGCGCTTTTTTTTCCAGTTTTTGTGTAGTGTATCTGAGCATGAGAGGATTTTCTGCTTTAAGAAGAAATTTTATTTTATCATGAAGTGTCCTTTTATTTGCAGTTTATTTCACAATTGTAAAATATCTCAATTGAACAAAATTTTAAGGGGTAAAAATCAATTTACAGTTAATAGTTCTGAATTGAAAACAAAAAAATATGGGTCGAGATTCGCATTTATTTTGAAATTCTCAGGAATGTTATTGCAGGCGAGGAAGAAATTTACATTTAAAACTTCTGGTATAAATATTGAAATATGAAGAAAGCAACATCCAATAACATACTTTTTAAAATTAGGCAAAATCTAAATTAATACTGACGTTAATTTCATTTGAATACGATTTTCCAGAAATTTTTAGACAGTCAGAACGTTTACATTTTACCTACTTTTCAGTATCAAACTGGCATGCTCTTTTTTTCATATTTCATTAATATTTTTATTTCATGTTTATTAAAAAATTCTGCATTTGTAATTTTATGTGCATGTAGCCTGATAGCTATATCACGAATTGATATTCTTGCAGTTGTCAAAAGACTGAGTGCATGAAAATCAAAATTAATTTTTTAATTAACGGCTTAAATAAAGTTAAAAAGAGGAATGAGACATACAAACTATTTCAGTTCGTACTCTTAGAAAGTATTGGGGTAAAGGAAATGAAAGACAGAAGTTGTGACATTTGTGGTAGCACGACTCGCACTTGCAATAACATCAATCCATCTTGAAAACGTAAATCAAATCCAGTTACTCAAACTGGATCAGTTAGAAAAGCCTACTGACTTTTAAGTGTCGCTGTCATCGTATACCATAACTGGTTAATGCGGTTTTGGATTTATAAGCAACGGAAATTTGTTTTATGGAAGTTATCTCGCGCTGGCCGGATGCATGATCTGAAAGTAACTAACAAGCCAGAACATTTTTTAAAAGAATTTAATGCATTCTTAACAACAATAAAAAAATTTATGAAAATTTTTAATAAATTTTAATAAATACTAATCAATTTAAAAGAAATAAACAGAGATTTTAGAAATTTTTTTGTACTTTTTAGTGTGATTGATTTAAATAAACATGTATTAAATTTATGAGATACCTAATTAGAAACAATATTTTTATGAAATTACTTTAGCTGGAACTAGTTAAAATCATTATATACTTTTCCTTTTTTATAATGCCTATTTTATGCGGCTGGCCAAGTAAGCGGCTAGTTTTTAGAGAAATAATATAGGGAATAAATATATATATATATATATATATATATATATATATATACATGTAAACACTTAACACTGTATCAGGAATTTTAAAGATATGATAATTTTAAATATGCTGCAACTTTGCTGTTGAATTTTATGTGGTATAGGTGCAAAGAATGTAATATTTAATAAATAAAATTATAAAACACAAAAAGGTAGTAATAAAAAGACAAAAAACACTTTGATATGGTAAGTCATCTTTACAAGAAAACTGAATTTCGATATGGTAAACTAAGAAAAGACTCTTTAAAAAAAAAAAAACAGAAAAATGTATGGCAACATTTAACACTGTATCGGAAGTTCTGAACATTCTAAACATATGCTGCTTTTAAAAATGCTGTGATTTCGTGTTCAATTTATGGCGTAAGTTCGAAGAAAGCGATTCGTAATAGTAAAGCTGAAAAGACAAAAGTAAAGTTGTGTTAGCAGGAGTGAATTAAAGAGCAGACTAGTGAACTTTGAGCTCAGCGACAGATAGAATAAGATTTTTTTTTTTTTTTATAAAAGTTTGACAAAGAAAAACAAACCAAAACAGCAAGCACTATGTAAAAGCTTTGATAATTTGAATATTAATACTTTCCCTAGATGAATGAGTAACTTCTCTTAAGAGAAAAATGAAGCTCATTATTGTTTTACGAAGACTCATTTTTATTCTTTCTCTTCTTTTTTAGTTTGTTGCTCCATCTGTTGAGAAAAAGATTTGCTTACCAAAATTATGAAAAGTATATTTTAAAATTTATTACGGAAATGCTGAAACCGAGAGCACTATGACGCAGATGTCAACTGCTGGAGTCTCAGATTTAATTTTTTTACTGTAGAGCCCACCCGCACCCGCATACGTAGTCTGCCAGCTAAATTTTCACCTCGTTAAAACTTATTTTTTCTTCAGTGCACTGGAAATATTTCACTGCGATCTGTTTTGACAAGCTGAAAGATATTTACCGCCATATGTCCTTCGCTTTGTGTAAGAATTTTTACTTTTTTTTTATTACTCATCTGTCCCACAGAGGGTCCGATACAAGCATCTGTCTTCTAGCACGGACGGTTTTGGCATTCAAACAAACACTGACACTGAGGTACAAAATATATCTTGTTGAATTTTAAGATTTACTTATGTTAGGGAGATAGTCTGAAAAATGGTGTTTTCAGGTATACCTGCTCCTCTTTTTTTTTTTTTTTTTTTTTTAGCTCATTGTGCGTTTTGGTAAAGTTACACGAATTTGTATCGTACGTTGAATATCTTTTAGATATTTAGAATTTTTTTTTAAACGTTGGAACAAGACTTGCATTCCTCCTCCTAACTTAGAACGTTTTAGGTGCAATGGCTATATCTTATTCGTGTTAGAAATTAGGATTGTTGCCCTTATTCCTGCCATCATTATTGCCAGAAGTTATAGTTGTTTCGAACGGAGTAAAATATCGGGCTCGTATATGCATCAGTAGCAAACTTGAGTCTGAAGTGTTATTTTATTTTCAAGCAAAATATTACTCCGGTTCTGTTGAACAGCAATATGCCTGAGGCATGGTAATGGGTCAGGCTGCATGAATATGTAAGGAATTTTGTTCTTCTTTGTAGCGTTCCTTCGTGGTGTAACTTGAAAACAGGTCTGGCCAGCAATCGAAAGGTCCGAAGTTTTAGTCCCAACAGGATTTTCGCTGATTATTCAGATTTGATTTTCCAAAATAAATTATTCTACAAGTAGCGCCCAGACTAAAATGTGCTAGAAGATCATTCGTCACCATCTGAATTTCACGATTGGGTCCCCTCTTCCCCATTCGATATTTAAGTGGAAGAAAATATAAGAAACTTTTTCTTTCTTAATCCCTGCCTTTGTAGTAAAACTAAAGAACACGCCTAACTAGTAATCAGAAGGTCCATAGTTAAAAATCTCGGGAGCGAATCGCTGATTTTTCATGTTTCCTGCTCCAAAAAATTCTAAAAATATCCACAAATGAGAAGTTAAAGATTTTAACGCTTCGTAGAATGGGGATCCCTGCTGTGCTGGTACAAGTATATGCTTCGGAAGGTGATATAGAATCAAGTAGATGATATAATGTGTGATATAGATGTCATATAATTTAAAAACCTCATTTTAATTCGTAAGAACTAAGACACTCTAATTTGGCTTTTTATATATAAGATCTAGTTGGAATAATTATGACTAGAGGCTTATTTTTTCTTCTGTTTTCTCTCTGAAGAATGTTCTTGAAAATAATTTTAATTAAATACCTGCTGGATGTTTGGAAATGAAAAGTATGAATTTGAGCAGCGACAAAACTGCTTCAAAACATATAACATATAATAAATGATGAGCCAAACAAAACAAAATATTAGACGATGGCACATCTGGACTTAATTGTAAGGTTATTATTTAAAATAACCAGTTAGGTCTTTACTATAACTTCTCCTCTCCGTATTCCTCACCAGATTGCAAATGAGTAGCCAGTATTTAAGCTGAGGTTTTTTGATTTAAAGACAGAGCGTATTTCTAGCTTCATATGCACTTTACATGTTTAGCGGTCTATCGCTACCGACACTTTGGTTTTGGCGTTCCGATAGAGTTACTGAGCCAGCTTATAGGAACATGTAATTGTGTAGTCTTTGGTTACTGTTCCAATTTAAATTTAAATGTGGCTATTCTATTTAATTTCTTCAACACGAGCTGTGGCTGATACTGTCGCATAAGATTGTGCGTTCATATTCTAAATCTGTTTATAAATAAAAAGATTATTTAAACCTTCTCACAACTCTGTAGTTACTTCAGTCATAGTGATAATTCGCTTTATGTCTGTTAGGGTTAGTGGACTAATTAATGCTGCCAGATCAAGTAAAACCCTACAAAATAAATATATTTCTTAAATCGTAATTTTATTGGAATAATACGTGCTCTAATAAATGCCCTAGATCTAACACTTAAATTAAGCCAAAAGAGCACAAAACTAACATAGTTTCGAAAATAAATTTGCATTTTCTCATATAAAATGTCACAGACATAACTAGACAATATTTAAAGATTTGAACATCTTTTTATTAGTGAGTTTGTGACTGGGGTGTTTGTTATAGGAAATACTTTGCATAAATAAATAAGCACAAATAATGAGAAATAAAACACAAATAATCACAAAAATGAGTTATATAAGTGGACGTACGTTTTAGTAAGTTCTTTTGCTGAGAGTACTCACGTGTTGAAATATGGTTTTAATTTAAAAACAAAATTAGTAAAAAGTTTTTTCCCCGCCGAAATAGATGTACTGCTTATCAAAACTAAAATTTCACTTATAAAGAAATTATGGTGTAGTAACTAAGTGAACTAACAAATAAAAATTTATGAATTTTTGTTATCAAATAACTAAAAATATTTATAAGCAAATCAAAAGCCCAGATAAAAGCTAAAAATGAGCAAGCAAGTTAAGCAAAATTTAGGAAATTATAATTATGAACTAAGATTTGCTCGACAAAAGGCTACTGTTTCTCAATTTACAAAGCTCTACTTTATCATCATACTTCCATAATACCATAACTTCTTCATAAGTTATGGAAGTCTAAGTCGCCGCCAAGAGGTCATTGAGATGAGGATCGAGTTTGTATACTGGCAAAATATGGATCTTCGCAAAAATCGGCACTTAACAATCATCCATCCAAAAGTCCGTTGAAGAGGTTGATAGAAGGGAAAATGGGTACGAGACTCTCGCTTTCCATTCATTGGAATGTTTAAGATCATAAGAGTGTGAAACTCAGATAAAAACACTTGTGTTCTTTGCTTTAAGTGAATAAACATGTTACTTAGAAGCCAGCTATAGCTGTTTGAATAAAATGTTACATAGCTGTTTGAATAAAATGTTACATAGCTGTTTGAATAAAATGTGTTGCATAACATTTTTAGGAAAGAAATTGTATGCTTAAAGAATTTCAATTAACGTTTTAAGCCAAATTAAATAATCTTTACTGCCTAACGCAATTAGCTTTCTTGTATCTATTATCACAGAACTTCACGTGAAGTGACAGCACCAACTGCAGTGCCTACCAAATGCATAAAATATTTCTTCTCTCCCATAAAGTGTATTTTACGATTCGCGGTTTGAAACCTATAATTCAATCATCCGACATCTCTCTGACACTGTTACCCCAACTTCCTTATAGCTATACGTGTAAAAGAGAAATTTTTACACGGTTCCAAACGCCTTACGTGAAACATTTAACACAAAAATTATGACCTCAGGCGAATTGTAGTTGTAATTCAATCTTCAAATCCAAGTGCCCGTAAATCAGCCTTAAATCGCTATTATCTAAAAGATAAACCTCAACTATAATTACCAGTGATAGACCTAACAGATTTCTACCCATCCCTTTCATTCGCTTGAGAGACAATAAAGAGAACTATGTCATTAGTGTAGCTGCGCTGCGGATGTGAAGGGTACTGTATAATCTTGGTGATTCGTAGGTAGTTTTCGCTATATATTAGGTTCAATGATATGATCTTTTCTGTTGGTTGAGTTTTAAGTAGTCCGCACCTAATACACGTAAAGATGATGGATAGATTTAAATGTGCTGAAAAGGTCAGTGTTAAAGTAATTTGAAAAAAGGTCTGATGTGGCAAGTACATGACCTGCCGCTAATTCCATTTTAAATAGCAACGAGTTTTAAGTAAAATGTCACTTCTGGTTTACCATTTGTAAATATAATCTAATTTATTGCTCCAATAAATAGAAAGGTGTGTAATACGAAATTCTGAATTATATTTTGTTGGGTGTAATTGAAATTATACCTAAGGTTATGGATAAGAATTGATTCCTTCGAATTTATACCAACATAATGAAATATTGAAAATTTTATATTTTTTAAATTCAAAATTATATTTTATTGGGCAGTAGAATAACGTATAATTTAATTGGTTTTTAATTAAAGAAAATTCGTGTGTGGGATATATTTAAAAGGAATACTTCGAAATGAATACTGTAACTTAACTTTCTTCCATGTAAGTTCTATAATATCAACAAACCTAAATTCATTTTGATCTGCGTGTATAACCCCGTGATGTTTAGATATCAGCAAACAATTCTCCTTCAATACAACAATATGTTATGGTTTATACATGCAATAATATATTATGTTGATTGCAGCAAAGCTGTTACGGGCTTCAGGTAAGTATCATTTCCGGCTGTCCATTAAATATTGTTATGAGCTATTGAAATTCCACTTCCGGTTGTCCAATTTTACCCAAAATATGATCAACTATTTATATGAATTCGGAAAGCTTAAATACGAAGCATAGAATTTTTCAGAAGTTTAATATAAAACTATAAAACCACACATATGCACAGACAGAAAGACAGATATCATTGTAAAAAGTAGTAAAACACGTATTGTGGGGATCCTAATTCATACTTATTCACGAAAGACTTACTCTTACTTGAACCGAAAACATTAACTCCCTTTTCTCAGTTATTCTTTTGTTGAATTTAAGAATTGGTATATAAATACTAAAATTATTTCATACAATTACATTCTATTTATCAAGTAACAATTTTATTCTAATTTTTTTTTATTTCGAAAATTTTTAACAAACGTTCTCTTTAAAAGAATAAGTGAATTTTCATGCATGCAACACATATTTATTATTTGTTTGGTTGTTTATTTATTTATTCAGTATTAAAAACCTGAAATCAGGTGTTATTATTTTCACCAAGCGTGTTACTTTAGTACTTAATCTCCTCTTAAAGGTATGTTCACCTAACGGCCTCTGAAAGTTGCTTTTTAAACATGGACGAGTTATATTAATGATTACAATGAAATTGACTTAAGTACAAATCAAAATCACGGGCGTCTATTTGAACACTTTGGATACATTACAACTAAAGAGAGTTACAGCTTTGGTAGAAAGGCAACTTTTTGCGTAACAACAAGCTATGTGGCAGTTAATATTCGCTAGCTCTTAAAAATCTCTCCTGCCTGTTTTGGATTTATTTCTATAACTTTCTGGTTTGAGTTAATATAATAGATTAGGGCTCGCCAACGACAGAGTAGTAAAATTGCTGAATACTGGTACTTTTAACCTGGGTTCGATTCCTGGCGAACGGGCTGGCTGCATGGACGTTTTCGTGGGTTTCCCACGCGCAACGTGGATAGGAGCCAGTTTTCCTCAGAAAGACCTCCACGAAGGCATCTCTCTCTTTAAGCAAATATATTTCGCATTCTTTGCCATAATTAAATAAAACAAATCAAACCAATGGGGTCAGGATAGCAAAACTCGTGCAATATAATGCAAAAGGCAATTTACTCAGCGTTCTATCAACTTTCAACGTTTTGGAAAACTTCATATATAGGAAGATCTTTCAAAGGTGCAAGATCCAGACAGTCTTATGCCCAAAATAAAGAATGGAGTTGGAATGGTGAAGGCTGGACCGTAACGCTGGTGATGTCTTCGAAAACAGTGATTCTTTTATATCTCTGTCTCAAACTCTCAATCCACCCAGTTGTTCAGATTTTTATGCCCAAAACGTGCCGTGTATCAAGATAACAATATATTAATTACCACTACAGAATTAATGACAGATTAGACTAAAGAACATGAAAGTGAGTTCAAACATCTACCTCCTTATGCACAATTCGGTGGTCTCAGTACCGGTGAGCACATCTGGAAACGCGAAAGGACAAATTAGAAAAGGTATTCGTCCTTCATCATCGTGAGTGAAAGAAACAAGAATCACTATAGTACTCGTAGTAGCCTCCAAAAAAGGGTCTGCACGTTATTTAATAAAGTATTACTCTATCGATGAAAGTGTTTCAGTTTGTTTTCTAACCCCTGTACATTTATATGTAGTATATAATGATGTAAGATAAATTTATGTGGATATAGGCATATAAAATATACACATTTTTTGTGTAGGAATAGCATATACATTCTGTATAGCTCATCGAACATTTTAAAGTAAGGAAATTTACTGAATAAGAGTTTTGTTATGTTTTATATGAAATAAAATCTATATGAAGTTAATGCAGTTCATTTGTATCGGCTCTTAGATAATTTTTTTTTAAATTATGAAGTAGGAAAGAAACAAAATGATGAAAAATTTGTAAAAATTTGAAATTATCTTTATTAAATGATTCAGTTTCTTGTATTCCCACATGAAATTTTCATGTGTATGAATCTTTACGGATAGAGTTTGATTTCAATGAGCCTTTCTATATGGAAATCTACTTTCATGATATGGACAGTTTATTAGAACAAATAATTTTTTACGGGCGGGATGAGAAATAAATTATTTAGTAGAAGTATTTTATTTACGGATGGTTTGCAGTTTATATTTTAAAATACCCACGCTCTTCATGCAATGAAAATTCGTTGACAAAGGGAGTTACGTATTTCTTTACTTTTAAAGGAGTTTAAGTCTTTTTTGTTTTTGTTTTTCAGTTTTATTAATATCGGTAAACTTAGAAGTATAGTTAAAATATTTCACACTTAGAATCTTTATACAACACTAAAATATACATGATTTATTTCAAAAAAATCTAATCGCTGTTCTAAATTTATTGCAAGCCAGGTATATGACACAAATATTTTCATACATACCACCTACGTATCATGAATATTTCAAAATACGAAATGAAAAATAAAATCGTTAAAAGTTATAGCAGCGTTAAACTTAATGAACGTAATACGATTTAAAGATAATGAAACAAATATTGAAGTTAAATACTAAGGGTATTTCATTTATTTATTTCTTTATTTGTAAACAAAGCTGGATTCAACTGATTTAATTTAAAAAAAAAAAAAAAATTCAAACATTAAATTTTTTTTTTTTTTTTTTTTTTTTGATGTGAACAGGTATAAAGATTGTTTAAGTTGACAGTATAATCTAAGCAATATTTGGATTTGTCAATTCTCATATAAACTAAATGTATTGTGAACTTAAACATAACTAAAAAAATTAAGCTTTATTGATTTAAACAATTGTGAAGATTATAAAATCCAAAAGCAATATTTGGATTTGTCACTTCTCGTATAAATTGATTGTGTCGTGAATTTATAAATATTTAAATTCATAAAAATGTGGACAAACTTAGTTGAAATTATTTGTAACTTTTTGAATTAACTGATATACAAACCTTTCACAAAATAAACTGGACTTGCACTACTTACCAGAAAAATAGCCCACGTTTTGACCATTAAACTTGGTGAAAAAGAATAAATCCCGTGGCACTCGATAATGGCAATCTTTACAAAATATATACATACAACTCAATTAATTGCATAAAGTATAGCATTTGTACGGTTATGTGACGTAAATCATTCGTCATATTATTCTAAATGAAACACTTTTCGGGTGTTTTATTAAGTTCTGTCATCGAGGGCGTGATGAGGGGGTTCTTGTTCCTCGGATGATGGATTGTGCTTCAAAAACCGCCCCTTACACCAACCACGTTTTCTAAATATCTGACCCTACAGATCATCTCATACACCTAACAATCCCCCAGTCACGACTTTTGAACAAAATACCAACTGAAAGGACTTCTTTCCTGCCCTATTCTTACCCCCGCTAAAGGCTTTTAAAATTTTGTGAGGTCGCTGTATAACATGATCATTACCTTAAAGGCATCAGTTTCCAAATCGCTTCTTTCAGAAGTTATAGCAGCTGTCACGTTGTAATGTTTGATTTGTGGCATACATATACTTTAATAAGGAGGAAACTTTGATCAGCAAAGGATTTAAATTCTTTGTTTATGATCTTTGTTTTTATTTGCGTTAAAAATTATTGTTGTAAATAACAAAATAAAATGCTTCCATGTTGTAAAATTTTTGACATATCATGGTTTAGGACACCATGCTCGTGTTGCCGAAAATTATATAAAAAAACACAGGCGTCGAATAAGCTGAACACAAAACACTGATTCTTCAACAAAATTTTTTTTTTTTTTAAGCATCAAAGGTTTACCTTGTAGAAAACACGGTCTTTATATAATGTGCTCAGCCGCCTATTTTAGATCTTCGACGATATTATTCACGACCAAACGTTTAATTATATAGGAAAAGACTTAAACAATGCTTATAGTGTATGAAAAGTAAAATATAATACAAAAGAAATAGAAAATATTAAAACAATGATTTGGAGTTTCGGAAAAATAAAAAAAAAAAAAAAAAGAACGCGGTTAATAAGTATATGTTATGTTTGACTTTACTCCATTTTTTAGAAAAGGCTAGAAGATTTGCCAGTTATAGTATACATGGAGGTAGGAAGTAAGATGGAGTCGCCCTAAACAAGTTTCTCCGTACCCTGCTTTGAAGGACCGGCGATCCCTACGTGGTAACCAAAACATTGGGTTATTTACCATTGAGTTCTATGGGATTTGACGCGTTCGGGTGTAAATATTTTGTAATTACGTCGCAAATATACATATAAATGTATATATTTTCTTTTTCTACAACACTTCAGAGTCCTAAGTATGTGAAAACAACATATTTTTAAACAACATTTCATTCTGAACGGAATTAAATGCTATACTTTGCACAGGACAGTTTTCTCAGAATGCTTTAATTTGAATGAAATATTTTCACAAGTTTTCGTTAATTACATTAGAAAAAAAATTAAGGTAATTCGATTTTATTCGGTTAAGGTACAAAAATTAAGATCAAAGTTTATTGTATTATTAATATTAAAATTATGCATTATTTCTTTTCTATTTATAGAGCTTCTTCCTAAAATACTTTCTTAAATATGACATGATTTTTTGGTTTCTTTTAAATCGAAAAATGTAAGTCAATTTATAATTAATGCTCTATTCGGTTCATTTTAAATTAGAGAATTATTAGGAATTAGCGAAATACTTTAAATAAGTATTTCGCTAATTCCTAATAATTAAATAGGTATTAAATAGTATTTGACTTTCTCTGAACATTTCTGAAAGGGAAGTATTATTTAAAACTTGTAACTGAGTTATTATAAAATGTAAAGGGAATAATTCTTTTAATTATACTTATCAGATTTTTTTTTACCCTTCATTTCAACAATACATATTCCAAAACTCTTTATTACGTTCTTAAGTGCGCATCTCATAGTATTTGCTTTACAATACCTTTTAACATATTGCTTTCCGATATGAACAATTCTTGCTTAAATAGTTTTATAACGTATTTGTCAACAGGATTTCAATTTATGTTTACAATTCAATATTAAGGTTATTATATATTTAGATAACATTTATAATCATTATAAATTAGATACATTTAATCATAGGATTTCTTCAGAGTATTTTCACAGTTGTTTATAAGTGAATAAATTCTTCATTTCAAATACATTTATAAATAATTTAATGAATATTTAAGTATTTTGTTATATTAAGGCAGATACATGCTTTTTGCAAGCACATGCATAAATACCCATACATATTTCCTATTTATCATTTCCGGCATGTGCAAATCTTTAATTTCTGTGCATTCACTATATTTTTCGTGTAAAGTAATTTACACTAATTTAGCATACACCCAAAAGTTTTACATAAAAAATATATATGAATATAATTTGAATGAAAATTATAAGTATTATTTTTAATACCCACTCAAAGGTCAGTTTTTCTTGAAAATTCCTCCACGATGGCATCTCTCTCTTTAGGCAGATAGCCCTTGCATGCGTTACTCTATTTAATAAAAACTTAATCTGACCTATGTGCCTAATTACAAATATTTTAACATACATAATTTTATATTTACATTTAGCCATCAAGTTTCAAACTTTTCAAATCTTCTAGAAAATAAATTTTGGCAGATCTCTTTTAGCAATTTTCTTAAAATCTATATTTTTGTAGTGCAACAGCTTAGAATTTTATAAAATAAATTCATAATCAAAATCGCTGTTGTTAGTTATCGAAAAATAACCAAGATGTGATTTTTGCGTAAATGTCAGTAAACTATACAAATTGCTATTATCCATCACACTATGAATGTTCCTTTAAAATTGAGAATTTGCAAATCTAGGTAATTAATATCTCCTTGTTGAAAGTTAGTTTCATTGAGTTTCAAACATGAAGGATAAATATGATCGTATTCTATTTTATTGAAGTTGTTTATTGCAATAATATCATCCATGTATTTGTAAATGTTAGAGTAACATGAAACTTGCACTTGAGATAAATGTTGCAGATTCTTCGTGAACTTGAGATAACTGTTGTTGGAAAAGAAATTCCTTGGAAAATCGCTGAACTCATGCTAGTTCGCTGAAAGTTTTCAACGCAAAATCGCAAAACGAAAACAATAGTCCTTCAGGGACAAAGCCCCTTTGGACTAAAAATGTTTAAAATCAACTCAACGCACTATCAAGAGAAAGTTTTACGTTCGATATTTGTAGAAGAAATTCGATTTCTTTATTCCAATGACTCTCAAGAAGAGAAACTTCATAAAGACAAAGCAACAAGTCATACTTCGAAAAGGGCCATTGCATTCCTTGAAAAACTGAAAGCTGATGCAGGTATTGCTGTTCGAGATTTGCAAGAGAACTACCCGTTCTCCTTTCTCCTAATAAACGTAAAATAAAATAAACATTCTACAGCGTCATATTTATTTTCAAAATCCTTAGAACTACAAGAAACTACAACAAAGATCAGATGGTTGCCACTCTTACAGTGATAAACAATGAAAAGAAAAATAACAACTGAGGCTGGGTTCTAACAATACTCCCACCTTTTGATTGATGACATATACTTAATCAATCAAAACAAAATATAATAAAAAATACTGTCCATACAAATATTAAGGCTAAATAGTAAACAAAACAAAAAAGTTAAGTTTTTAAATTTCTACTCTAAAATAACTCAAGTAGTGTTCAGGTTAGAAATCTAGATGGAATTTTAATTTGTCGTCCACTTCTAGTCACAACAGTCTTAATGTCCTTTAATAAATCTGCAGCTGAATTATTCTTTGGTAATTTTGAGACTAAACTGTCTTCACTCTGCGTCTCAGTTTCATTTGCCTCATCTGACTCCAAAGATGAAGGTATTTTGAGAGGGAATATTCTCTGGATTGGTCGAACTAATTCTCCAGACATGGTTTTGACACGAACTACTCGAATGTTGCCGTCTTTTCCGGGATATAGTTCAATTACTTTTGCTAGAGGCCACAACACCTTGCGTTTGTCATCACATTCGATAAGAACTATATCACCGATTTTTATCTGTTGAGAAATCGGCACTGTAGATGGACGTTGTACTAGCAGGCCGAGATATTCATTTCTAAATCTTTTTCTGAAGAGCTCTCGTAAATTCTGTAAATGTCTCAGTCTCTTGTTGAAATCAACTTTGTCAAGATGATCCAAGTCAGGAACTCCAAAGACTGGAATTTCACCTAAACACAAGGACGGTGTCAAAGATGTGAGATCATCAGAGTCCTCTGACACATACGTGAGTGGTCTGGCATTCACAGTTGCTTCGCAGTCGCACAGCACACGCATCAATTCTTCATAATTCAGACATGGAACTCGGAACAAAAGGAAATAAGAAAATTTCGCCATTGCAGAGTAGTCTTCGGACTAAAATGCAGTCCGTTTCTTTTAGGACCAGTGATCAACTCTCATTTAGACCAATGTGAACCTTCTTTGAAGGAAGTGGCTACAAAATTGAAAAATTCCTTCTATGTTGACAACTGTGTCACTTCAGTGAATTCGAATGAAGAAGCAGAATACTTTATTGCAAAATCAACTCAGTTAATGGCAAGTGCTAACTTTGACTTAAGAGGGTGGGAGCAAACAGAACTGAGCAGTGGAAAATCTACAATGAGCGAACCATTGAAAGTACTTGGTCTTCTGTGGGATAAATATGAAGATTCTTTGTCTTGTGACATCCCTAATATCAACTTGACTGATCTATCAGTGACAAGACGAAACGTACTATCAATTGTACAGAGAGTTTTTGACCCAATAGGTTTCACATGCCCTTTTACACTCCTTCCAAAGTTATACTTGCAAAAGAGCTGGGAAACTAAATTGAGCTAGGACTCGACGCAAAAGCTTCTTAATCATTTGAAAGTCGTTCCCAAAAGCCACTCCACCATGGTGCTGCGGGTGGACTGAACTTCCAGTCGATCTTGTTTGTGGCGGCTTCTATGGCAATGGTATTCCAATTAATCGATCTCAAGAGATTATTGGATCCGACAAAATTGCTTCCCTTATCGCTATAAATTATCGATGGCCTCCCTCTACGAGCAATAAATCTTGTAAGACCAAGTAAAAATCCTTGAGTTGAAAGGGACAAAATCAGTTCCAAATGGACCGCCCTGAAAACAGCACATGTGAAAAGTAAAATCCAAGCTTTTCTTTTATCCTTCAAAATTAATGGGCCAGCTAAATCAACGCCGACAATCTCGAAAACACGAGCCTCTCTAACTCTGTTTTCTGGTAGAGTAGCAGGCATAGTCTGTAGTCGTTTACCTCCATGTCTCCTGCACCTGACACATGCATATAAAGCTTTTCGAATAGTAGCTCTACTTTTTCAGGATCCAAAACGTCTCTCTAAGTGTTGACATCAGTACGTGAATTCCTGCATGAGACATAGAGAGATGTTTATAAATAATCAATTCCTCCACAATTTTATGATTCTTTGGAAGTAACATCGGATAAATAAAAAAATTTTCATGGTCTTTCCTTTCAGTCAATCAATGGGCCCACCAGCGGCCGAGCGGTAAAGTCGCTGAACACTGGTAGTTCGGTCCGAGGTTCGAATCCCGCGAACGGGCTGGCTGCATGGGTGTTTTCGTGGTTTTCCCCATGTGTAACGTGTATACGAGCCAGTTTCCCTTAGAAAGTCCTCCACGAAAGGCATCCCTCCCCTTAGGCAGATAGCCCTAGTGTGCTTTGCCATAATTAAATACACCACCAACACCAACATCTTTCAGTCAATCTAGACTTGACACGCAAAATGCTCTCGTCATCTTTGAACGCACTTACTGACTTCAGCTTCATAATATCATCAGATGAAAAAGAATCATGTTGAATAATCTTCACGATAGATTTCTCAGCCCTTATCAATTCATAAACTTTTAACTCTCCTGATTCTCTTTCTTCTTTCCTCTTTCGGATATTTCCTATGAATCTGTGTATCCACCCAATCATTCTAAGTATTTTCTTATACTTTGAAAAATAGCCAAAGAATTGTGAAGACATATCGCTAACATTGCTTAACGAAACTATAACTGCTTTACTTTTCAGTATTAACCTCTTCTTTATTATCGATTGGGATAGAACGAGGCCATTCTTTTTCCGGCAGTGCCAACCAAGGTGGGCCCTCCCACCATCTTGATTCAATGAGTTTCTTCACAGAACATCCTCTTGATGGCATATCGGCTGGGTTTTCCGCACCTGGTACATGACGCCAATTTTCACGATCCGATAGGATTCTAATTTCTGAAACTCTGTTATTCACAAAAGTGCTCCAAACTTCTACGTTCTTTATCCAGAACAGTGCTGTTGACGAATCGGTTCAGTAATATCCCTTTGAAATTTCGAGGTTAAGGTTTTTCTTGACAAATGGTGCTAATCGCACCCCAATAAGACAAGCAAGCAACTCAAGTCGTGGTATACTTATTTTTTTCAAGGGAGCCACTCGTGCTTTGGCTTGCACTAGGGTCACTTCTCAAATATACTGCACTTGCATAAGATCCCTGTGAAGCATCGGAAAACATGCAAACTAAAAGATTGTCCTTCTGTCAATGAAAGTAGTCTGGAAATCTTCACAGAGGATAACAAGGGCAATTCTTTGACCCACTTCAAGAATTTTCTTTTACTATCTTCAGGTAGCTCTGCATCCCAGCTCAATTTAGTTTCCCAGCTCTTTTGCAAGTATAACTTTGAAAGGAGTATAAAAGGGCATGTGAAACCTATTGGGTCAAAAACTCTCTGTACAATTGATAGTACGTTTCGTCTTGTCACTGATAGATCAGTCAAGTTGATATTAGGGATGTCACAAGACAAACAATCTTCATATTTATCCCACAGAAGACCAAGTACTTTCAATGGTTCGCTCATTGTAGATTTTCCACTGCTCAGTTCTGTTTGCTCCCACCCTCTTAAGTCAAAGTTAGCACTTGCCATTAACTGAGTTGATTTTGCAATAAAGTATTCTACTTCTTCATTCGAATTCACTGAAGTGACACAGTTGTCAACATAGAAGGAATTTTTCAATTTTGTAGCCACTTCCTTCAAAGAAGGTTCACATTGGTCTAAATGAGAGTTGATCACTGCTCCTAAAAGAAACGAACTGCATTTTAGTTCGAAGACTACTCTGCAATGGCGAAATTTTCTTATTTCCTTTTGTTCCGAGTTTTTCCACCATAGGAATCTTAAGAAATCACGATCAGATCTTTGAACAGATATTTGAAGAAAATCTCTTTTAATATCTGAGATAATCCCTATTTTTCCTTGCCTAAATTCAAGAAGCAATCTAGGTGGTAATTCAATTAAATTTTGACCTTTTGCTAAACAGTCATTAAGTGACAGGAAATCTTTTTGCTTGCACGAAGCATCAAATACAGGCCTTACTGCTGTTCTACAGTTATCTTTGAAGACCGGTCTGTGGAGAAGATAATGATTGTTAACTCGTTCCTCTTCTTCTGTTACTTCTTCTATTACTCCAGATACGAGCCATTCTTCGAATACTGCATTGTATGTTTCAAATTTATCTTTCAACATGAGCTTCTTTGTCGTGGAAATCAATCGCTTTTCAGCAACTTCTCTGTTACTTGGTAAAGCTTCTTTATCGTTGATCCAAGGTAAACTGACTTCATAGCGATCATCCACCCTATTCAAAGTCTTGTGAAAGTGATCCCACACTGCTTCTTCTAACTCTGAGTCAGTTTTACTTTCTTTGGCATCTGTAATTCCCAGTGCTTCTAGTTTCCACAAGTTTTCTATGTCACTGCTGTGAGTCAACATCGACGTTATGGTTGAAGACATGGACAAGGAGTTTCTTTCAGAAACATTATATTTTATCTTTTCCATAATTGTCCATCCACATAGTGATTCGACAGCAGTCGGCCCATTTTCTAATTTCTGAATTCTTCCGGTTAACAGAACACCTGTGACGTCAGCTCCAATAAGAACTTCTATTTTCAATTCCCTTTTACCTACATCAGATGCATGGAAATTCTTCTGTCTTAGTTCTTCTATCCATGGTCCGGGCTGTAAACTGACTACTGGTCCACAAATCTTCGACTGTTCCAACAAGATTAGTCGTCTAGAAAAATCACTTCTTAGGCTTCCTAACGTTCACTTCATAGCGTTTGTGAATTTCTCTCTTTGTTGTTACTTCTCCAAAAAGTGCATGGATTAAAGATTCAGATCCAATTGCGTGGCACCCTATGTCTACAGCAGTCTTCTTTAATATGTATGAACGTTGCGATCCTGTATCTATAAGTGAACTTACTGTCTTCTGCTTTTTGTTTACGTCTATATTAATTAATAGTGTTTGAAGAAACACTTCATCTAGGAAATTAGTGCTCGCAAGTGATACATTTTGTGTTTCCTCTTCTTTATTCTTTTCAACATCATTGCTCTCTTGATTGGTGGGCAAATCCGGACACATGACACCCCAATGTCTTTTCGAGCATATCAAACATCGTACATTTGTCTTGGATGGCTTGGCCCTGTGTCCAATTTTGAGCCAGAAGAAGCACCCTTTCTTTTTCTTAATTTCATCATTCTTTTGACTCAGAGGCATCTTCTGAGCAACAAAGCAATCTCGACTTTCATGAAATTTTTCACAAAATATAATCTTCTCACTGTAATTGGTTGCTTTATTTTGGCCTGAGAATAAATCATTTGCTGTAGGCACGAAATGTTCACTCTGGTACTTTTTATCTTTTCTACTTTCTTTCTTGGCACCCGAATCAATTAATTTAAATCCAGCTTTTGCCAAAGAAATTCTCTGCTCTCCTTCCACTTCATTCTTTAAAAACAATAATAATTGTTTCAATTTCTCAGAGTGAGAATTTTCTGCTGTAATTATTGATACATAATTTCTAATCCAAACTCGTAAAATTTCCTCGGGAATGCAAGATTCCACGAGCGGAAACAGCATTGCAGCGTATTTATCGCTTGTCATTCCTATTGACTCCAACGAACGCAAATACGACTCTAACTTGTCATACAATTCTGATATACTGTATTTTCCATTTCGATCAGTGACATTTTTAATAATGAAACCTAATAATTCCCAAATATAGAATTCTACCAACAATTCTTCCCTGCCAAACCTATTTTTTAAGCTTTCTATAACTTTTTCATAATTTTCGGCAGTTGCAGGTAAGCTGTTTACAATATCCTGTGGTCTCGTACCGGGTACGGTCGCTTGAACGAGATAATGCATCTTATCCTCGTTTTGAATTTCTTTATCTTCATGTATTCACCGAAATTGCCCTCAAAACGGTAACCAATCTTTAATTTCGCCACCGAATTGTTTTAACTCTATTTTAGGTAATTTCAGTTTCCGTTTGTTCGAATTCGGCGGAACACTGCCGATGGATAGTGTCGTTTGGCGATTGAAGAATAATTTCGTTTCTACTCGTATTAAATCTAATTTTTCTTTGTATTCTTCAATTTTCGCCCATTCACTTTCAAACTGATCATTTGAAGAAAATTCCGAATTTAATATTTGAGTATCAAATGCATTAAGTTCAATAGATAAACGTTCTAAAGTAACAAGTTTCCTTATTACAGATTTTGCATCAGGAATTGCCTTTTCTACTTCTTGCAAAATTGCATTCATTGTTCTCGTAAAAGACGCTCTGACAGGTTTTCGTTTTTCAATTAACGATTCCATTTCAATAAAAATAAATCCAATAAAGTCAAATAGAATTAAATTCGATAAAACCAACAAAATTACCTTGACTTGTTTTACCGATCACTTCCGTCGTCACCAAAATTGTTCGAGATTTGCAAGAACTACCCGTTCTCCTTTCTCCTAATAAACTTAAAATAAAATAACTTTACATATAAAATTCTACAGCGTCATATTTATTTTCAAAATCCATAGAACTACAAGAAACTACAACAAAGATTAGATGGTTGCCACTCTTACAGTGATAAACTATGAAAAGAAAAATAACAACTGAGGCTGGGTTCTAACAATTGCATATATACATTTCAACGTTTCCAAAGTTCCCTGAAGTTTCACTTACGAACCATTAAGTCTTGGCCTCTTAAAAAGAGCTCTTTTTTAACCGCAAACCGACTATTATTGATCGACTCGGAAAACAATCAAATATGAATGTAAATCTATAATAATCTTGTAAATTTTACAAAATCTTTTCTATCATGGAAATCACGATGAAGACGTACAGTTCACAAAAAAGGCTATCGGATCAAAAAAAATACTCTTTACAATTTAAACATTAATTAAGCGGGTCGGAAATCGTTCTAAAAATGTGTAAATACGTTCTGTAATTTTAAAACCCGCATTATAGATCATAAAATGATTTTAAGTCAAATTTTTGGATGGATTTCAATTTTTTTTCTGTATAAAAACCTGAACAGAATCGAGGTATAAATAAATCTAACAAGTATAAACGATTATCGATATAAGAATTAATATTTAATTTACGTAATTAGTTATTCATCAAAAGCTAATTCGATAGATTTATGAAAGTACGATTCAGATGTTTTAACGAAGTTTCGGGTAAGAATGGGACAAATGGGAGATTTAAAAAATCAATGCTATAATTCATATGAAAATAAAATTTGCGTCGGAGCATTATTAAATTAGTTTCTTTTCGATGCGAACGATAAAAATTTTGTGTAAATTCCTTTTGGCCTATCTTAGATCTTTTAGATTTTATTCCTGCTGTCTTAATGCACTATTGTACTATTTCTTTAGAAATCTATTTTTTTTAAAGGCTAAATCTCTAAAATCAATCAAGGTTTTATGTCCCTTTTCTATATTCGAGTAATTGCTGTCAAAAATGCCTTAAAACTTTCGGTACTTCTAGTTTGCGGTATGCTGGGGACATCATTCAATTTAGACAGAAAAAAAAATTTTTCTGGTTGTTCAAATTCTTCCTTTGTACAGTGGTTGGCAGGTAAAACTATGAAAAGAAAATATCAATAAAAAATAAATTACATCTATTTTATATGACGAATTCCACCCACTTCCGGTTGGAAATAATTGCTTATACATTTTAAGGTATTTATTTGGGGAGGGCGGGGAAACAGTTTTTTTTTTTTTTTTTTTTTTGTTTTGTTGTTGTTATTTTGGAGCCGTTTGTTGCGTATAAGATCCTAAATCCAGGTATTCCTTAATTCCATGAAAGGTTAATTTTGATAGCTTCAATTTTCGAGCAACTTGACGAAATGCAGATATCCGGTTCCATGACAAGTTTAGTGATTTTTAAGACCCTTATTACTTTCCTATTGGAATTATTTTTCAAAATTTGAATGACGTCAACAAGTCCGTGCTACTTAACCGTTTTAAAACTCAAAACGGTATTGCCTCTGGTATTTGATTTAGTCTGTAACATTTTAAAATAGCAGTTTTATTTCTTTCGGCTCCATATAATAAAAACACATAATTTCATTAACGGCTTTCGTAAACATCGAGAGTGAGGTGAAATTTTATAAACTCTTCTAAAATTTAATTGAAACTGATGTTGTTTTAAAATAAATAAATAACTGTTACCTTCTCAGCTTGCAGAAGTTGTATATTAAAATTCATTTGGCTGAGATAATTAATGCATTTGTTTTACAGATGGACGAATCGCTCCGGAATCGACTCAAAGAACGGATTCCCTTGACTGAAAGAATAATCTGCGCTCGGAGAAAACGGAGCTTCCCCCAGCTCAGTTCACCGATAGTTGTTGGAAAGCGTGCCAAAAATTTTATTCCTTTTATATATATATATAAACACATAATATATAAATATATATATTTTATATATTATGTGTACTTTTGGTTTGCTTCTGTTCCATCTAGTAATTAAAAAACAAAATATTAAATAAACCGATGCATCTCAGCGAAACTGATCACCCCTGTTTGCAAATGGAGGGAGCTTTTTTTCCCATCTGGCGGTGCGAGAATCTGTTTAAAGTACGTAGATTACAGAAACTAGTTTCTCGGATTCCAGCTGTCAGTGCTCCGACACTAATCGGAATCGTGATTGGATCTGATTCTCTCGAGTCTTCATTATTCGTTATTTAAAATCAAACTCCTGCAGAGTCTTGATTATTTGCTCTTTTCGTTTTCTCGGAGCTGTTCCTTTGAGTTCCATTTCGATTCTTTGAATACCGTGCCATAGTATTGCTATGTATATTAGGTATTACCTTTTTTATACAATATTACTGTAATATTTATGTTAAATAATAAAGTATATTTTTATTTATTTACTTATTTTACTAAAGTCTTAGAATCAAGAGCTGTGAATTTCTCTTTAATCTTCTTTAGAATTAGTATATATTTATAAACATAAATTTTTTCATCTAATGTGTTTTTTCCAAGTTGCAGGAAAAAATATGGATCCTACCGACTAGAAAAATTTCGAATGATATTTGGTATCATTTTGTCAAATTAGATTAAAAAAAAAAAAAAAAAAAGAAAAGAAAAGAAAAGGGAAAATGCCACCATTGTCAGCAGACAGTTCCTTGTTCTTCGGGATCTGCCTCCAATCTACAAATTAATTTGTACACTGTGCTTTGTAGTAGCAACAAAATATCAAGTATAGTAATAAAATAATGTAATTTTTAACAAAAGTGACTTTAGTTTTCATTTTTTTAAAACTTTTTTAGCATTTTTTAAATTTCAGAATTTGATTGTTGTTCTATGTAGAAAATTTTTTTTTAGAGAATCTCGAAAGTACTTTTAAAAAAATCAGTCCAGGGAGTAAGCGGTTTGATTGAGTTGATTCCACAATCAATAAATCCGCGTGTGACCACAGCCCATCCAAATTATCGTAAAGCCCAGATAAATGTCTTACCTTTGTGTATGTTTAATGGGCAGTTACTGTAATACCAATGAGGGGATTTGATATTTTAATTTATTGTTTCTTTTCACAACAAAGATTATGTACCTAAAATAGACATTTTTTTTTATTTCCTTGAAAAAGCACAAAGCATAGTTTTTGGACAAAATTAAACAATAGAATTGACTTTCATTTAAGTATACCTTGCAGCATTAAAAGAATAAAAAAAGAGGTGGAAGGGCGTTTATTATAGTACCTAATCAGTTTTCCACCAATTGTAGCAGAATAGAATATTTAGCACTTTTTCTGTTATTTAAATGCAAATAAAAAGTTTAAATTAGAAAATATGAAGTTTACTCATGCGAAATTTTCATTCGAAAATGGCCTTTTTTTATCATTTAATAAAAACAAGCGAGAACAGAGTTTATAAAAATTGCTTATCCATCCATTTAATTCGTATGAAGGGGTTGTACTCTACTACAATAGCTGAAATTTGTGTGTAATTGTCTATCACTATTTGACCTCTTTATATTCATATTCACGAGTATGTACTTTCTGTTCAAGCAAGCTGTACAGATTCGCACTCACTGACGACGTTTCTAATTATTTTTATTTGTTTACTTTTTTATTATATATAACGTTACTATACACGTCATATGTTTACGAAGACATGCTGGTGTCGCAGAAATCAGACGTCAAGCAGCGGAGCGGAAAATCTTTATGGAAAAAATAAGTCTATAAATAAATGAAAATTAACCGAAACGTACTTATATATTAAAAAAAAGAAGGGGCTGAAACTGTATGTGCTAAATCATTCACCTCTGCTTGCAAGAAAGCAAGACGTACGCACATTTGCTAGAAGTTGGATCCTGAGTTTTGCAGTTATCATCGCCTCTCACATTACAAGGAAGGAAAAAATTGGTTAGCAAAAAGGAAGCCGATAGAGACATTACATAGCGGAAGGTTTTCCTTTTAAAGGAAAGATACTTGTCTATCAAAGATTATCACTTGACACTGAATAGGAAAACGTTAAACTCAACACTGAATAGGAAAACGTTAAACTCAACGCTAAAAAAATGCTCAAACGTTCAACCGGGAGTTAATCAGTGGTTTTTTTGAAGAGATTTCAGTATTAAACGTGTGCCAAGAGTATTCAAAAGTGTTCACACCCAGAGCACGACAAACTCAGCTTCAGTTACTTATTGTATGAGGGTGCTTCGTTTTTGTTTAGGGTTCTGTCTATTCCTGCTCCCATCCATATTTACCGAACTGTAAATGAAAACTTAATTAATTTAGGGAAACTTGTACGTGCAATTTATCACCGAATTTGTAAGATACTTTATATTTTACTGAAATATAACTTTTGGTAGTTCTAGCATTACACATTTGTTAAATTCCTATTCCGAATTGGGCCGTTAATTGCTTGATAAACTAAAATTTAATTATACCGGCCACTTCCATGCCCTGTGAGGGGAGTTCCTTTAGAAGGGAATGTTATTGTCTCAAATGTAAAAACTACCCACTGAAAAATAACTCCATGACAATATGATCCTATAAAAATAACAAGGGAGAAGTGCGATACCACATCTCATGACACAATAGATCATACAAAATTCACTTGAGTAGCAGTTTTTTTTTTAAATTAATATTTGAAGACGGGTTCAACAGCAGCCGAACGATACCCACTAAACGCTGGTAGTTCCACTTCAGGCAAACGAGTTTGTAGAGTCTCTTCCTCTGTGGTAGTATATAATAGTGAACTTTTGAAAGACTGCAGAAGAATAATCCTCTTGTCTTAAACTGCAGACAGACAAAGTCAGAAGAAGGGTGTAAATAGCCCTTTTATTCGAACACCAAATTAACAATTACCCAATTTGGGTTTACAAAAGCCAAGCACTCCTGGTTTAATAAACGCGTAACGTTGAACACATTCAAATATGGTAGATTAGCCTAACGGCTCACAGAATAATTTAACGCACATGAAAGAGTCTGGTTTGTAGAAAACCGGCGAGACAAGCCAAACGGATAGACGCACTCAACGCCACAGAATCAAATCGCTAATGAATCACGACACATCGTGGCCTGAACGAAGCAGACACGCTCTGATACTAACTTGCTTAAATAGCACTTCTTTCTACCTTAATATGAATAAACGCTCGCTATCTCATTTACATTCTGGCATGAAAAGCGTGAGTGAAAAGTGTGTGATAGGAAAGTACTAAAAATTAAGTACTAGTTGAAAATAAATAGATAAACCTTACAAGTTGACTGCATGGGCATTTTTGTAGTTTTCTCCATGTATAACGTGGATACGACCCAGGTTTCCTCAGAAAATCCTCCATGAAGGGATCCATCTCTTTAGGCATAGCCCTAGCGTTCTTTGTTATAATCAAAGTTCAAGGAAACGTGACTCAGGCACTTCTTCAAATCAAACTTCAAATCAAAAATCCTTAAACTTTGTGTGCGGGGTGTCAAATGTGGGTGCGGTCGTGAAAATTGTTAACAAGGGGAATGGGGATCGTCGAAGTTCAAAATGGCGGCGTTAAGAAACTCTAAAAGATACTGTCTTCTGTAAAATCTTAAAACGTGAAAATGGTACTAAGAAAGTGGTAGATTTTGCAGAAGACAGAATCTTTTAGAGTTTTTTAATGCCGCCAGTTTGACTTCATTTCAAACGCCGACGACACGTGCATAGGACAAATGCATGAGTAAATACGAAATATCAAGCTCATATATGAAAGATTGTCACTTCTTCCTTTTAAAACAGGTTTAAATATTTAGGGATGACTAGTATTTGAGATTAGCAGAACTAATTGGTATAGCAGTTAGCAATATTGGATGCCGTATCGTTGAACGCGAGATCGAATCTCAGAGAAGGTTTGGGTGTTTATTATTATATACAATGTCTGTGTGTATATACAATGTCTGTGTGGCATGAGGGGCACTTAAAATACTGTCGAACCGAAAGTCTTTTCGAGATACTTGGTGTAGGGGCAGAGGCACTATAGGCCGTTGGATTCATCTCCCGGACTGTTCTGCATCAAAACTTAGAAGCTTCCTGTTTTCGCGTACGTAATATCAGCCCCTCCTGTAGTGCTTCTTGGGCAACGTTTTCGGTAATAAGATGGCTAAATGACGACTGGTATTGGCCATTTCTGAGGCATGCATAAAATTGCAAGCATCTGACCATTCGAAACAACACCAATATATTTGTGTCTATCTTTTATTCAGACTGGTATGTACCATAGTCTGAATAAAAGCTTGGAAATTCATATAAGCTTGAAAACGTTGTGGCTAATATTCAAAGTCAAACAGCTTCCTGTGATTAATTTCGTGGTTTTTAGAAGTATAAAATGAGTGAGAAAGGCCTAAAATTGTCAGTTTCATTCCAACATCTTTTCCTATCGCCACTGTTAACTGTAAAACAAATAAATAAATAAATAAAAACAAAAATAATAAGCCTATTTCGCCTTTTACAAAACAAACTTTCTTGCCTTTATCGCTAAATGGCGACTCTTTATTCCCTGTGTATTTGACTCTGTTGCTACGACATAACTATTGACTTTACAAATAGAGATTTGAAGACCCTTAATATGCGTTTTCCTATTTATTTTCTTTTACAAATTTTTAATGCTTACAAACCACTTTTTTGAGGAAGGGGCTCTTATAACTTTCCCATTTCTTTTCATGTTAAACATATATGACTCCATTAATATTATTTAAACAGAAATAAAACTGAAAATTCAGTATATAAAATAAAATATGATAAAACAAAACTGAAAAATGAGGAATAAAACTGAAATTTGTGCATACAGAATAAAAATGACTGTATTGCCCTGCATGGGGATAGATAGCTTGTTCAAAAAAGGACCAAATTAATACCGAATTTGTAATATGACTAACAGAAAGCGTAAAGAATTCCTTAGTCTTATCACTTCTCAAAAGGATATGCACAGCTGTTGTTGACTAGCGAGGTGAAACCTGAAAAGCGATTAAAAAAATCTTCCATTTTTATCTGTTTTTTTTATCCCACAGCCACTCATACAAAGCGCAATTTGTTCTTTGGTATTTGCTACATGAAACTAAAATTTATGTTCTTTCAACTTTAATTTTTTTCCCATTAGTGAAAGAGTTTTTTCCTCCTAGTTTTCCTTTCTTTCTTTTTTCTTTCTCTTCTTTTTTTTTAAACATTTAAGAATAAAGAGTGTACATTTTGCATGTGTGATGTATGCATTGAGCTTCGGATTTAGTGTCTGAATTAATGCGCGATTCACACGGAAACAGAGACATCCTGCATGTATGCAAATGAGGAACTTTTTTTCTATAAAGTGGATTAGATGTTTTTAAATAAAATACATGTATGTTATGCTGCTTAAACTGGGTTTATTGAAAATAAGGATACAATTTACGAAGAGTTTCAAGTTTTTTTCTGGGAAAAATCTGTGATATCGCTTTGAGAGCCATACTCACATCATGTTAGATAATTTGGGGGAATTCTACGTGATTATGATGTTATTAAAATCTCAATTTTCCTCCTTCATATATCCTAGAGAATAGCTTGTTCTATAGTGCATCAAAAATATTTAAATACTTACATTATCTTTACTCCTGACGATTTTAAAGCGATTTATTTCATTTGAATGGTAAAAAATACACATAAATAATCAAATTCAGAAACTGAATTGAATGATCAGATTCACAAATTGAACTGCTGCCCTTTAAGCTTCGCGATGGATTATGTTAGATCATATGAGAAAGTATTTATCTAAAATGCCGTGTGGGAATGAACTATCGGACAGAGACAGCAATTGGAATGCTGAGGCATGAAGTATCTTCGGAAAATATTCCCATTGTCATTTTGGAGATTTAAGTTATCTTCTCATACAAGACTAACCAATCAACAATTAACATAACCATGCAGTAATCGAGAATTTATACATAACATCACCGTGGTTTATCTTTGTTATGTAACACTACCATGATTTACTTTTGTTATTTCATCATCGTGGTTTATCTTTGTTGCATAACATCACAATAGTTTGGTTTGTTACTTATTATTCATTGTTTCGTAACATCACCTTCGTTAAATGCCGGATATGATTTTAATAGGGACTTATGCTTTACATTTTCATTGACAAACTTTTTCCCTTTATCTGATAGCAAAAGTAAGTTTTCTCCACCCATAGTATAAGCTTTTGACTTCATTTCAAGTCTTAGCAAAGAGATTTGCTGTATTAAAAGTCAAATTTCTTCCGAAACATCGAATCCAACAATTTCCCTAAAAAACGATGAATTTTTTATCCGCAATCAGGATCATACTGACAAACATAAATCAAGATAACTGTTGCTTGCGGCAATTTAACATTTTTATGTCTAATCTTATTTTTTTAAGTAATAGTTTCTAATTTTTCTCGAGCATCTATTGATAATTTGCAAAGATGATAATCCGTTAACAGATAATGATCTGGGTATATGCAAAATTATTTGCAAAGGCTGGCTATAGTCCTTACTAAACAGAACATGGGGATAAGAATTTTCTGCAAATACAAAATATAACTTTTAATATGGCATCCGTAGGAAAATAAATCTTAATAATAAAATGTTCATTATGCTTTAATAGAAAATGTTTACCAGATTACTGCAAAATTCGGTGAGGTACTATAAATTAACAAATTCATATCGCCAGACACAAATTTAAAAATAGTACAATTTTCTTCAATGATGAATAATCGATCATCAGGCTAAGCCAGTTTTATTTTGTTGTTTCTCTTTAAATCTGATGAAAATTTTGCAGGAATCAATTAGTAAAAGGCTCTACAAATGTCCAAATTTAATGAATTTAAAAGGTATTTCTCCCGCCTTCTTAGTATGCTTTCGTGATGTCCCGGCGAGGGCATTGCTGATTTTTCACGTCTTCTGAAATATCCTAATGTCTCAACAGTGGAACCCGAACTAAAAATTGTGGTGGCTGATGATTCTACACCACCAGGATTTGGCGACTGGGTCTCCTAATCTCTAGTCACCCTTTAAAAGGGGTGAGTATATGAGGTATTTCTCCCATCTTCTTAGTATGTTTTCGTGGTGTAGTGGTCAGAACGCTCGGCGCTTATTCGAGAGGTCCGTGTTTCGAGTTCCCGCAAGGACATTACTCATTTTTCAGATCTGCTTCCAAAATATCCTAATGTCTCTAAAAATTTATTCTCGAATATTTCCATGAATATTTGTGTAAAAAATGAGGTACTTATCTTCTTACTTTGGCTGATCTTTAGAATATGGTAACTGGTAGTTTGGCGACATTTTGGAGGCGATAAAGGTTACTACCTAGGACTTTGGTAATAATGGGAGAAGCACGCAGTTCCGATTACGCATTATTTTGTGTGAGGGAAATGAGAGATCATGAGATATGTCATGTGACATTAATGGACGAATTACAGTTGTTTAATCGGAAAAGGGGGGAAATCTGGAAATTTCGTATTTAGCTATATTCTGTGTTGTGTGAAACGTGACATTAATGGACGAATTACAGTTCTTTAATCGGAAAAGGGGGTTAATTTGGAAAAGCTTCATTGTGTGTTGTGTGAAATAGTGTTGATTAATTTTCGGATTGCATGGCGCTTTGTAAAGTGAATTCTAAATTTTTAATGCGTTTATCTGATAATAATAATAAGATGAGATTGTGTGAAAGGAAGGATATTACAAGTTTAAATGGCGGTGCAAGAAATATGGTGAAAATGGACATTTTGTGAAAAGGAGTGTAAGGAAGGGTACTTAGTTTGCTGAAAGTAGTTTGAGTATAGGTGAAATTTTATTAATTTCTTATTACTTGGTGAATAGACTTCTAGTTGACTACTGGATTTAGGATTTAGAAATTAGCAGTAGTACTGCAGCGACGTAATGAAGATTCTGAAGAAGATTAGGTAAGTTAGTATTTTTAATCATTTGAGGATATTATTTTTATGCATTGTTCTAAATGTAAGGAGTAAATAAATTAAAATGGTATTATTTGAAAATTGTTATTAGCAATGATTTAGTTTAAAGTAATTAGGATTGTAATCTAATTTTTATTAATTTAATGTATGTGCTTATTTATATTTTAAGTAGTGTTTTTTAATTTAATTATATTTTAATTTAATGATCGTGATTTTGTGAGTTATATGTTTGTAGTATTTTGGAATATATTTGAGTAGTATACGTTGAGTATTTTCATGCATTTTCGTGAAATTTTTCTAATTTATGAGAAAAAAGCAGTGTACATGGATATAGTGATGAGTGTGCGCAATGCCATTTTTGTGCAATTCTGGGATGTTTTTTTAAGTAAAAATAAGTCGATGTGAACATGGTTTAGTGATATTTTAATTAAATGATAGTTATTTTGTGAATTTTATGTTCATAGGAATTTGGTATACGTTTTAGCTGAAGTAAACGTGCATGGAAATAATTTAAATATTTGACACTAAGTATTTGTAATGTTTGCGGTATGAATTCGTTGGTAACGATTAAAATATAATAGATAATTTAGAGGTAAAAGTTTTTACATATTTTATTTATTTTATACGTGGAAATGTTTATATTTGGAAAGGGTATATACTTTTTCGCGATAAGGTAATTTCATATATGTTCTTTTTACCGGGTTTAAAGATTCAGAAAATTGTTATGCATTTTCGTGAAATTTTTCTAATTTATGAGAAAAAAGCAGTGAAGAGTGTGCGCAATGCCATTTTTGTGTAATTCTGGGATGTTTTTTTAAGTAAAAATAAGTCGACGTGTACATGGTTTATGTGTATGTGTTATTTTGAAAAACGCGTAAGGAGTATGGTATTGTGCACTTTTTCCCAATTTTGCAGTGAATATTTGTCATAATTAAGCAGTTTTGTTAGATAAAATTTTTAGCATAAGTGTAATTCGGCTAGTAGATTGTTGGAAGAAGTGTTCAGCAGATAAAAAGAAAAGAAACATGTCTTTACTTCGTGAAGACAAAATGGCGGCGGGAAAAAAAAATAGAGGGTTGCTGTAGGAGAGTTGGTCGCCAAAGTTTCGCCAAAAATCGCCAAGTTACCATAATGTAAAGATCAACCCTTACTTTACTTATTAAAACATTATGAACGCTTTATTAGCTGAACATTTTAATTTGGCCACCATATAAAAATTGAAGTTCTGAATTTACAAAACCATTTACCACTTCTAATGATGAAGATAGCTCCATAAAATGATTTTTCAGTTTAAAGACCTTTGAAATAACATATTTAAGAGAATAAGTCTTTTAGCCACTATAATTAGCGCAGTTGTATTTTCTAGGAAGAGCCAAAGATGGAAAATGATAGGTCTCGGGCATGTATGGCCGTTATAGAAATAATTTCACGTGGTGTAAACGGAAATTATTTTTAATTTAAAAAATCAGTAATGTGTTTCTATGCATAAAAAAGTGCTAAATACGTCATACTTTTATTGTATGTACTAAGCTATGCTTGCTTTCCTTGTTTAATCGCTCTTAAGCAAAAGAGGAATTTATATCCATATGTATAATGCTGACTAACACATGAAATCTTGCTCAAAATGGTTTATTAACTAAAACGGTAATCTCAATAAATAATTGACCTCTTTTTACTTAATATGAAATATCACATTTAAAATATTATACGTAATTTTAAGTTTTCTGTTAATAAATTATTGTTTTCCTTGCTAATATTTGATGTATTTTTAATGTTTTGATCTTTAGATATATTAATTTAGTAAAAGAAGTGATATGTTAACTTAACACTCTACTATTTCATTCAAAAAGTAAAGACATACAATATAAAATCTTATATTTGAAATGAGTAAAATGAGTAGTTCGTATTTCCAAAGCCAAATGGTAGAAAAAAGGATGCTATGATGTTGCAAAATAATTTCTATTATGTAAGATTATTGGGATCATAGCCACTTAGAATAATCGAAAGTCGGTTGACGCAAATTAAGTTTTAAGTCATACTAATTTTTCTTTTAGCAATGTTATCTGAAAATGTGTATGTGAAATTTTAAAAATAAGGGCACAGATGTTAAGATTTTTACAAGCTTTTTTTCTGCTGGATAGAATTTATTTTCTTCAGTTAAAAATAATAATCCGTGGAATATTTCATTACAAAAATATTCACGAAAAAACAGTATACAAACTCAATCAAAATTTAAGCAAACTGTGAAATTCTGTCAAATTTCTTCTATATACTTTTACGAGAAAAAGTTCGTTAACCGTTTTTTGAAACAGTATACTATAAACTCTATGAGTTATCAATCACGTCAATTTTTTATTAGAAAAATTTCTATAGGAAGAGCATCAGGATGTTGCTTTAAATATTAAAAAAACTTTGCTTAATGTTCAACGCCCAGTCTAGCGGTCAAACTGTTGAATACTGGTGGTTTGAACCCTATTCAAAACCCGATGAAAGGGCTGAATGTATGAAAGAGCTCATGGTTTTCCTCATATGTAACGTATATTGTATATATGAGCCAAATTCTCTTTAAAATGTCTTCCATGAATGCACAGAGTGCCCCTGCGTACTTTGCCATCATCAAAATAAGACTAATGCTTTGGCATATTTAATTTTCAAACTGTAAATTTCTGTTCATTTTCAACATTATTCTCATCGCTGTAATTTCGCTTGTTTTACATATCTACGCTGCAAATGATTCCTTTATCTTTCAAAACGTGACAATTTTGTTAAGTGTTTTAATACCTTTACCGACTTCGAAACGGCAGCCTGAGCAACGTCTTCGCATCCTTCTGCCCTTTGACACAAACTCATTGAGAGCTAGCGCTACTTTAATTCACCTAAATCTTATCTTTTACCATAACGTAAATTAGGAAAATAGTTAGATAACCTATCACAGAAAACAGAAACCAAAATATCTACCACCGATAAGACAGTTCTCGAAATTGCTCGCGTTTGCTGTACCCTTTCTAATACTCTTGCGTTTTCCCAATGATTGAATGGTTTCTTTAAACTGATTACCATCTTTTACAATTTCACAGAGCTTCAATTTGATAGAGGTTTGGTTAATAGAGTTCTATTACATTTCACCATAAATTAAAGTTACGCGGAGACTAGTGCACTTATTTAATAAACAAATCGCTTAATTATTCAAGACTTAGCTGTCCATTTACTTCATTATATGGCTTGTGCACGAGACTTGAAGCATTTCCCTCAAATGATAAAACTTTCTGTATTATCAGCATATGAATGTAAGAACTGGAAACAATAAACATCTCGAAGAGCTTTTCTTCAAGGTGTTTGAAAAATAAGTGCCTTATTCTTTGTAGACGATACGTATAAAGTATACGTATAAAGCATATTTTTATGGGCAATAAAAACCAAAAATTTTCAGTAACTCGTTTGATTGTCATGTGTAAAGTCTGAAGTTATTTATTGCCTTTAAAAATCATCAAAAATTCTCGTGCTTTCTAGTTTCGTTTTCTTACCGCCTCATGCGGGAAATTTTCTCAAACCACATGACTTATTCTGAACAGACATTCCCAATTCTATTTCTATTATTAAAATTCAATAACGAATCGGCATCTGAATCTTCCCCATACGATGAATTTGTTCAGCGTTCATAAGAATACGAAGAAAAAAAAATTGAGCTTCTACAGCGGGAAGTAGATGTTAAAAAAAAGGAAACGCGTTTTCTCTCCAGAATAATCAAATTTCCATACTGGAAACCAAATCTTTCGTCTATTTCGAAAGATGCAAGACACCGTCACATGTGGGTAAGCATAAAAATAAACAAATAAATACTGAAGTCTGTGGCAAAGAAAATGCTTGAGATCGAATCTCGCAATTTCGATTTGAGAATGCGACATTTCTCAAAACCGATACAAATCTCAAATTCTATTTTCTGTTTTCTACACAAAAGAGGGTTTTCTCCACGCTCCCCTGTTTCCCACAATTTTATTTGTATGTGCAAAAGCAAGCAGACGCAAATGGTTGGCGCACTTGGTTCTGAATAGCGTGGACCAAGAAGAGCATAACTGTTAATTCGAATAATATTTGTTGAAACTTCTATTAGAATCTAACAAAGAGAATCCCATTAAATTTAAGTAATAATCACTTTCTTTATTTCTTATTTAATGGGCGTATTTAAACTGTAAGAATATAAAAAAGTGAATTAAAAAGGCTAAATTCAAAATGGGAATTTGTGTCTGAAAATATAACGGAAACCTTGAAGATTTGTACGCTTCTGTAGTAACTCACAATTCATCCCTGTAGTTCTAGAAATATCGGGAAAAAATCAAGAAAAAAATGTGTATACCATAAAGTATATAAATGTTATATATGATATTAATTCTTCATCTTTCAATGCTGTAAAATACATATACACACCAAATCACAAAAGGGCTTTTCATTTCTGTTTTCTCTCGTTTGCAAAACATGTAACTTCTAAAGTGCTTTTACTCCGTACATAAAATTATTTATGCAGTTAAAAATAAATAAGGAATAAATTACAGAATACTTTACAAATAAATAGAGGATATAAATAAGGCACATTAACATTCTTTTACGTAGAACGTACAAAAGGTTCTCTTTTTGCAACACAGCCCACCACATCACAATACTGAGACTGATGGAGATTGATTTCATAAAAAAAAAATATTTACTTCAAGACATTTTTCAGCTTTGCAGAAGCATTCATATGGGATCACGTTTTAAGAAAATAATAATATAGTCACCGTAAAAAAAATAAGAAAAGGGGACAGTTCTATATCTCCTGTTCTACTGGGCCGAGTGACGAAATTTAACTTGCATTTTCCATGTCTCGAAAGAGCGACTTAAGATATATATTAGACTTACTTATAGCACTGTTATAACAGAGTTATTCAGACAAAAAATTGGACTTTTTCTAGAACAACAAACCTGTTTTTTCATATTATGATTTTACGACTCAAATTACGCCAAAGTGCCAAGTTTTGTAAAAATCGCAAGAGCAGTTTTTAAAAAATTAGCTTCCAAAGGTTTAACTCCTATCAGTACTTCTCTTTTATTAAACTTACTTGATTCCTTTTTCACAATTCGAAACTGAGGTTAAATGATTCTACAGCTGCGCCCGAACTAAAAGGTGGTAGAAGATAATTCATCATCATTAAGATTTGGCGAGTGGATCCCCTAATGCCCAATCTCCTTTTAAAAGGGGAAGTATGTAAGGTATTTTTTCCCTTCTTTCCACCTGCCTTCGTGGTGTAATTGGAAGCATATTCGTCGTGAATTGGAAAGGTTCAAGGTTCGAGTCCGGGCTCGGGCATTGCATATTTTTCACGTCTTTTGCTTCAAAAATCTTAATGACTTTACAAGGTACAACTAAAGATATAACAATTTAGTCACCCTTCCTTCCGAAGTCTTGGAATACAGAAAAGCTTAAAAATGGGCAATACAATAAGTGTATTTAATTTTTATTAAGCCGGCTCAAAATTATTCGCGATCTCTTTGCATAACATTTTACTTTACTTTCTCCACCGACAAGGCAGTTGATCTATTTGGGAATTATGTTTATCTGCAAAATTAAACCAAGCATAAACACTAGCATAAACCAGAAAACAATCACAGAAACTTATGCAACTGATGGGCGGTTTACGAAATAAAACAATGTTGCTCATGCATTGCCTAACTCTCTCTCTCAGTTAATACCTTTACTCAGTATTTAAATGCCAGCTAATTTGTATTCTGGTGACACAGAAATAGCAGAACATAAAAATAATGAGTTATATAATAGAAACCTTTCAGGCTAATACAGACCTTTCTAACGTGAAAACGAATAGGTAATTGATCATATGTTATCTCCAGTTAAATTCGTCTGAAATTCATTTCTGTCTTCTTTCGTAATCTTTCTTTTATAAGATTTATGGTACGCCACTAAAAGTTTTCTCGTAACCAACGAAAAACTTTTTTAATTCTTCGAGGCTAAAGATTTCTTATTACCCGAATAATGGAAGAATCATAACGAAAAGGTTAAGAGAATAGTTAACAGAAATACCTTATCACTTTCGCCAGTCTCGTAAAACCAGACATTTCTTTTGAGAAGTTGATACTCCCTCAGCCCCAGCTGTGATGAGACATTACGTTGAGGAAATAATGCAGTTTGGCAGGTAGGTGCGATACCGCAACCGTAACTGTCACATTGAATTAGCCGCGGAGGAGTCTTCTACCGTAGTTGCGTCACCTTGTCTGTCGATTCATTCTGCCTTCGTTTCCAGACCTCGATGAAAGGATAATGTGACACGTCGTCTGAATATGTCAGAATATATTACGTTGACACATATAGATAAAACAGAATAGCAAAGTAATGGGAAGATGACATGAAAATGGGGGTATTTTTAGAAGGGGAAGAGGAGGAAGGAAAAAAAGAAGGGATTTATTGCTTTCCCGAATGCCACACACTCATATTAATACAACTACGATTTCCAAAACTTGCACTCATATTAATACTACTAAACAACTACTATACACTGATGCCTTGTTATAACGCAGAAGCTTAGCGAGAACTACGCCCGCATTACAAAGGCGTGGTTTGACGTGGAATATTCACGAATATTTTAGCACGAAAGATGTACAAACAGATTACATTTAGTGCATATATAACACTGGTTTCAAACTCAAATTGCATGCGGGCCACATGCACGATTTGAAAACGGTTGACGGGCAAGGTAAATAAATTTAAAATTTGCTACTAAATATTTATCAAAGCAATACATAAACAATAATAATACTGATATTGGAAAGGAAAAACATGGGTACTTACTTTTCCGTTATGCACCTGCCAGGTATTTTAGAGGTATTTATTGTAGTTAATATGCATATGTATATTTTTTCTTGTATTCTCACACATATACATACACACATAGTCCTTGGATGGTATTATCATTACGTCTCGGCATGTGGTTGACTTCTCTTTCACAGGGGCGAAAAAGGCGTGCCATGCGCATAACAGAAAAATACCAAAAATTCAAATTTATATTTATTTTTTGCCTGAAATCTAAAATTTGCTACCTCTAATATAGTTTTTTTTGTTGAACTTTTCTATTCATATATAATGACAGCTAGATATTAAATTTTCAGATTGATATTTATTTCAAATAATTCTAACATATCTAATTATTCATTAAATAACTTGTTTTAATTTATACTAAAAATAAAGATTTTATGAAAACCTTCAAAGTATTTAGAAAAAATTTTGGAACAAAACTTGAGAATAAATGATAACTACATAATCTATTTCTCTTATCTGTTACATTTTTATGATACATAAGTAAAATACCTATGTTTATACGTAAATAATTATAAAATTTTTATTTCAATTCAGCTGGGGTTTCCGGCTTAGCTTAGGGAGTTAGTATGAGATTGTGTGGTAGTTGGAATAAAAGGATAAACTAATAATAAGATAAACTAAAAATAAAAGAGGTAAATCTTTTTATTGAAAACATATTCTAACGACTTATAATATTTGTTTATAAATAAATTTATTCATTTTGTTTTCCGAGGTATATATGTACAAATTCTTCGAATTTCCTAAACGAGGACAAGCTACGTATAGCTAGCTGACCGCAAGAAAAGCAGGAGTCTTTGACGCTGATGTCGCAGTGTTTCAAAGTTTGCCCTTGCGCTTTCTTAATTGTAAAACTATAGACTAATTTGATTGAAAATTGCAGTCTTTTAAATTCAAAAGCCAGTTCAGGAGATATCACAAGTAGCACATGGCGTTGCAAAGACGTTGCAAACTAGTCCGAGAGGTTGCAAAGTGGTCGTGGTAACTTTTACCACGTCTTTACAACGTTGCGAAGACGCAAAATATTTGCCGTTGCATCTTGGCAATTTGTCGACGTCGCTGAAACGCCATATGACCGCTTTTAGACATGGTCGTTTTAGCACTTTTTCCATTACTTTATTTCATCTAAATATATTAATCTAAGGTTGTTTCATCTAATGAAATATAAATTTAATATAAATAATTTTGATTTATTAAATTTATATAGTATTAAAAATAAATTGTTTAAATAATTGTTTAAAATTTTGTTAAAATAATTAACACTTAAAATATTTTTTGTAAATATTATAGCAAAATATTTAAAAATGAAACTAATCTATAAAATAAGTTATTAAATTATGCATTTTATATATTTTAAAAAATCATATTTCCAAAATCAATGCAAATTACATGTTAGAAATTATTTCTCTATTGAAATATGACTTTATTTATTATTTTTGAAGCAAGGACGAATTTATTTGAATTAATATGGTGACATTATATGAAACATTTTACCGCATACAGTGCAAAAAGTACAATTTTTGCGAAGCTATGATTGTACGTGAAGATGTATTCACGGATAAAAATGGGCCGATTTTAAGAATTTCGAGAAAACGTCCAATGTTAAAATACGATGCATATTTAACGGCTGTCTTGTCCAATATATATGACGGAAAACTCATCGACAGTCAAGAGAAGCAGAACGGTACATTATTTACTGGATGCTTATATAAACGAACCTCTCGAGATTTGTGCACTTCACAAATATCTTTAATGCCTGCTTAAGATTAAACCTTTTTCCTGGCAACTGGAAACACGCCGTTATTTTTGTACTGAAGAAGCGTGGGAAGAACGGTTCTGAAACTTCAGATTACCGACCTATTAGCTTACTCTAGCTTTAGGAAAATTATTTGAACGTCTCATCATTAATAGAATCAATACCTTCACAGAAGATCATAACATCATTAGGCATCACCAATTTGGCTTTAGGCATGGGTTTCCTACTACAAGCAAAAACACGTATAGTTAAGCTTATAGGGGAAAGTTTTAACAAAAAGGAGATTCATCGACACAGAAAAAGCCTTTGACAGAGTTTGGCATCCAGGCCTACTCATTAAATTAATGGTATATAAATTTTCACCAGAAATTCTTTTTTTCCATAGCCAGTTATCTTCACTCGCGCACCTTCCATGTTAAAATTAAAGATTCCTTATCTGAAATTAAAAACATCACTTCAGGAGTAGCAGAAGATAGTATTTTAGCACCTGTGCTCTTCAACATATACATCAACGACATCCCTAATTATCCTAGAGAAGCTCTCATCGTATGCTATGCCGAAGACACGGCGATTTTAAGCAAATCTTTGAATCCTAAAAAAGCCGTCTCCAAACTTCAAGCAGTTTTTGATAAGATTTATCCTTGGTTTGAAAATCACATCAATTATATCTGCAAGAAAGCAAACCAAGCTATTGGAAGTGCTTATGCAATTATAGGCAGACACTCAACTCTTAGCATCGCTACTAAAAGAATTTTATATTTACAAGCCATAAGACCCTATACTACTCTATGCTTCTCCAGCTTGAGCTGCTACCGCTCGTACGAACAGATTGAAAATTCAAAGAATACAAAATAAGTCTTGGGAATCATAGCCAATGCTCCCTGGTTCGTAAGAAACTAACTCCACTCTGCATAATGACCTTAGGATTAAATCTACAGATTCAGAAATTCTAAAATTCGCGCAGGAATTCTTCCTCAAATGTGATCAACACAACAAGGAAATTATTAAGAAATTAAGCAATTATGACTACGTCATAGAGCAAAATTATAAAAGACCTCGCACTATCCATCATAATTCTATATGGTAGGGCTGGTTTATAGTATCTAATATTTTTTCATTTACTTCATTTAAACAAGTTTTATATTTTATTCATATTTAACAAAGTTTTTATTTCGTACCTTGCAAAGAAGAGCTTTGTACCTGATATAGCAGGTTTTGGGGACTGCATTTGTATATATTGTATTCTGTATGGCGATAGCCCTATGGCGTAGTAGATAAGACAAACAATTGGAAAATTTCCATAACCAGTTCGAGTCCCGATAGAATTGTTTACGCACATAATACCTCTACAAACTAAAATTGTTTCTTTTCTTTGCAACTTATTTTTATGCTCTTCACTGTATTTATGCCAAATAGAATTTGTCTCAAGAAACTATCTCAAGGAAAATCTACTTCTTCAAAGTTATGCCATTGCTTTATCCCATGGCATCAGATGGCGCCACATGAACGTCACTCCAAAGATATGCCATTACTGAAGATTCTACACAAGTCAACAGAGCTCTTATGTGATCCGCACCCAATGCTCTCAGCGTTACGGCCGGAAAATTCCGTACAGAAGGTTGCCTTCCACATTCATTATACATGAAAATTTCTGCTAGCTTTTAATGTATCTGATTTCAGTTTGGATGTATATTGGAAGAAAAGGAATCAAGGTACAAAATGAAAGAGTCATTTTTTAATTAAAATCAAGAAAATATCACTTATTCACGACATTTTGAGGAACTTTGAAATTTCAGGGCTAAACCCGTAACGCTCAGAGGGTTTAAGACTTGTTTTCCGCTTGTTCGGATTTTTTTTCTCTCATCTTTATGCCATTAGGAACTTAAGAAATATACACTAGTAAAGGCCTCAACAGGCCGCATGCCTTTTAAACGAATGATGATCTGTGATTTGCGCGCTTTGGCTATAGCTGCCAAATTCGAACAAGGAACTGCGCAATTAATTGAGATTCTAGCCAAGCCCGCACCAAACCTAATCGGCGCCGTCGTGCAAATGTCTATGAAGCGCCTTTATGTAGTGACGACGCGCAATGGGGGCACTCCAAATAGGCGAGGCGAAAGTCCTCTTGAAAGGTTGGTGGTAGGGAAAGAGGGGTGGGAGACGCTCGGGCCTGTCTCCCCAGGGTGCTTTCCCTCAAAATTGGGGGCGAAACTGAGCTAAATCTCACTGTCACCTGTAAGGTGCTCAAAGCTGTTGCCAACAGAAGGCGTATCTTGCGCTCCTTGCCACGAGGAACTTCGTGGGCTTGGGCTGACTATAGGCCAGATAAGTGAGCATGAGTCAACAACAGCTACATGTTATAAAAAAATAACACTTCAAGTGAAGCGAAATAATATACTAAACGCATTGCATACCAAATATATTCCTGAACATTATTTATTATCTTAAAATTAAAAACAAATTAATATATATAACTAATAAGTTTGCACTGAATAAATTGTTGTTCGCAGCGTAGTTTACGACAAGGTTAAAACTGTGATTACAACAGGGCACAAAAAATGCTCTAGGGCTGATATCTAGGGATATATCCAAAATTCTTGTTTACACACCGCTATGTTGTTGACAGCGATGTAGTTTAGAGTTCCAATCAACGATGCTACATTTCCTCCAAAAGTTTGCAAAAACTGCAGTTCATGCATAAGATCTATAGTATATATATCGCTTTGATTTTTATCAGTTAATGCTTTTTGCAATTTTTGACGTAAATTGAGCTGATCTTGTAAATATATATGAACGAAAATACGTAATGCCGATGCGTATGTAAGGGTACAGGGGACGCCGTACACGCGTTCGACAAATTGCTTAGTCCTTATTTTGTTCTACTGCTGCAATCGTAGTAATTTGGGCAACATTTATTTCTTTTTTGTGATTTTTTGGGGGAAGGGGAGGTGATTGCTTGTTGTTATTGATATTCTACGTAAAAAAATGTACGTACAGTTACATATTAGGTTAAACTTAGGTTAGCTTTGTAATTCAGCAAAGCGGCGATTTGAGCATAATTACTCGAATTTTTTTTTTTTTTTTTTACTTAAACCATTTTTTATTAAACTAAAAATTATTATCTTTCGAGAAGAAAGGATTGACATATTTACGGAGTACCACTAAATTTAAAATATACCTATCTGAGATTTGGAGTTAAGTAAAAATATACAAAGTATTCTGAAATCAAAAACTGGCCATTTTCCGATCGCTTTTTAGCTATACGGAAAACCGAAGGAAAATGTTTCGTTATTTTCATTACATTTTAAATTTGATTTATTTACTTGATTTATTATTTATATATTATTTCGATTTATTATTTTATTACTTTAATAAACAAAAAAGTACCACCCTCTTCTGAAATTATTTAATATTGATCTAATAATTTATATATTTTCCAAGAAATAGTTTAAGATATACTCTCTTTTTCACAAGTAAGGTAAATTATTTCAAACAGTAACTTTCCGAATATTTTTAAGAAGTGTTTTACGCTTAGTTCTTATAATAGTTATTTTCTGCTTTCATTTTTACTTCTACTTTTTCTGTTTTCATTTTTTCCTAGATGTCAGAAGACAGAAACAGAAAAAAACTGTTTGAATATCAGAATGTAATAAGCTAAAGAAAAGGTGAGAGGGAGACTTAATAAACCAGAACTTTAAAATTATTTAGTTTTTCCAAAACCCAAAGAATACCTAAGCTGACGCTACTAGCAATAGTTATCCATCAGCGTCTCAGCTAACATTGAAATTAACAAAAGAACTTAATAATCAGAAAGAGTTTAGAAAGCATTTTCACCCGAGAATTACCTTTAACTTTAATGCAGCCGGTCAAAAAAAAAAAAAAAAAAAAGTAATACTATTAAAATCTACAATTTTCTGCAATAGATACGCATTTGCCTGTGCCTGATGATTCGGGATTATGCACAAGTACATTATTGCCATCTCAAGTTCAAGCGTAAATAGAAAATGGTCCTGGATATTACCAAAACTTGATTTCGAGTTTCAGTTTCCCAAAAGACAAAATTGGACGTCAATTTCTTTAGATGTACTCATGTCGAATCTTGCCAGACAACGAAAGAGTTAATCCGATTTCTTAGAACGATTACGAAAGAATAAACCTGTTAATTCGGAATCTCAAATTTTATTAAAAAAAGAGACTAAGCATTGGCGCGATGTTATTGAAAGAATTATCTATGCCATTTAGTTTTTAGCCAAATAAAACTTAGCCTTCCGTGGTTCCAGTAACAAATTATTCGAAAGAAATAATAATTTTTTAAAGTGTATGAAAATGATCACAATATTTGACCCTATCATGTCTGTATATATTAATAAAATTCAAAATAAAAACTAATACTTTATTACCTTGGAGATAAAATTCAAAATAAAATAATTAGCTTATTAGGGAATAATACAAAGCAAATTATTTTAAATAAGGTCAAACAGGCAAAGCATTTTACTGTTTTACTTGATTGTACCCCTGATGCTAGCCATCCAAGAGCAGATAGTATTATTTTGTGTGAGGTATTTTAATTTAGAAAATACAGACATGAGTATCGAAGAAAGGTTTTTAGTATTTTGTGTTACAACAGATACGATCGGTGGAAGACGAACAACGTTCTTATTAAAGACTTTAGAGGAAAATGGTTTAGATGTTACTAGTAATTTACGCGGCCAAGAATACGACAATGGTTCAAACATGAGAATTAAACAGTTTTCGAGTAATTATGCTCAAATCTTCGCTTCTCCGAATTAAAAAGTTAAGTTTAGCATAATATGTAACTGCACTTATCTTTTTTTATGTGCAAAAACAATAACAACGAGCAATCACAAAAAAAAAAAAAAAAAAAAAAAAGAAAAAAAGAAATATTGAAAAATTTACCACTTTCGCAACAGTAGACACAAAATAAGGATTAAGCAATTGGTCGAACGCATCTTACCATTAGATACGCATCGGCATCAAGTATTTGCAAAATTTACCACATTGCAACAGTAGACACAAAATAAGGATTAAGCAATTGGTCGAACGCATCTTACCATTAGATACGCATCGGCATCAAGTATTTGCACGTTCAAATAAGACAGAAGAGAACACCAGAGACGAACTCCTTCCCTGGTTATAATTTTCGTTCAAATAAGATAGTGTGCTAGGAGGAAAGGGCACTCAGAGCTGGCAAGCTCGAGACTGCGCTACCACAGTTAAACGCACCAACCCCTAAAGGCGATCCAAGAAGCCACTAACCTATCAGTCCAGTAGACAAGGTAAGACTAAGCTGAGTCGACAGGAATAATCAGCAACTCACATTCCACGTCCCTGTTCTGGAGGGAAGGTAAAAACATCTGCCATAAACAGGGGCACCAACCCCGGACAGCAGAATGAAGTCATTCAAACACTGTCAGACCAATCCGGCCTACTAACATTAAATCATGGTATACAGATGTCGGATTTAGGCGCCTCCAGGGGGAAACCGAGAAAGGATATGAATATGAAGTTTTGAGGCTTCAGTCGCAATGGAAACCTCAAGCAGTTTAAAGGCTCGCTGAATTCGCCAATTCAATCAACGGGGGTGTTTCACCCCGGACAACTATGAATATCTGACTATATAGCTCCACTAACACCAACAGAACGGACAAGATGGTACCATACGGTCCCTACCGAGCCTGAAACAGCCATCGCCAGTGATGACTCCAGTCCTGTGGAGACTGATTTTAAATACCCGTGGCCGAGACTGCCTAGGTACAGAACCTAAACAGTAGCTTCCCAGGTTTTACCTGAGTCGACCCCTGGAGGGTGTCAAGACCTAGACAAGACAAGAAATAAGACAAGACCTAGACAAGAAATAAGACAAGAATTTTCCTATTCAGACAGGCAGCGATACGAACTGCTTGTTTTAATGATCGCCTGGCGCCTTCTTGAATCAGCGCCGTCGTGCGCCGCACCACCTTGCGCCTATTGTCGGCGCGAGCCTGATTCTAGCAGTTCTTTCAAGTAATTTGGTGTTGGTGTGTTGGTGTATTTAATTATGGCAAAGTGTATTTAATTATGGCTATCTGCCTAAGGGTAGGGATGCCTTTCGTGGAGGACTTTCTAAGAGAAACTGGCTCGTATACACGTTACACATGGGGAAAACCACGAAAACGCCCATGCAGCCAGCTCGTTCGCGGGATTCGAACCTCCAATCAAGTAATTTGGTAAAGATGCGATCTGTAAGGTGTTTGAAAAGACTGACTTCATGCTTGAAATTCAATCAAGAAATGACTGATATAAATAATATTGCTTATCTTAAAAGTAATAATGCACTGTCAATAAAAGAACGCATTGTGAATCTTCTCATTGTTCTGTATCTACTTAATTCAAGTGCCTTCAGTGAGTGAAATTCCATTGCTGCGAGCTCCTATTTGGAAGCCTCTGAATTGAGGAGAATTTGTGAGAATGCTGAATTCGTGCTTATTTTGTTTGTGAATATCTGCTCTACAAGAAATGCTACGATACTAATTGTGAATATAGTGTTTGTGAAATAGTGTTGTGTGTGTTTCCGGCGGTTAAAAAATATGGTGGTGTTCTCCAATCTCCGTGGTTCCAGCGGCGCAATATTTGGATATCCTTATTAGCTTTGTGCTTCGGTTATAACGTCCTAAGTACTATATAGTATATCACTTATATTAATCGATTATTGTATTCATATTGAAAAGTTGGTTCTCAGAATTAATTCATATAAAACCAAAAATAATATACAACGGTAAAGTACTTTCCGGTTTTCCGGAAAATGCAATTAATACACTTGCAACAACAATTGAAGCTGTTATGGTATGTTCATTATTTTCAAAATACAAAGAAATTATTGGACTGGTACCAGTTCTTAATATGGTATCAGTCCAATAATGTAATGATGAATTAGATATATGTAATAGCAAGAAGCAATACATTAAAATTAATAATAATAAAATTAATTAATTGCTGTTATGTATATTTATTAGATTATCTTAATAAATGAATGTTGGAAATAAGGTTTTATTTTTTATTAAATTTAAGTACATTCTATTTTCTTCTCTTACTTTTTATGTGCTTGTGATTACAAAGAAATTCATGATATAGAAACAAAAAGTTTCATCGTGTGCTATTTAACGTACTTAGCTTACAATCATATACTATATTATTTAAATTATTTCTGTACAATAACAAAAGGATAGTTATTGATTATAAAAAGTGCATGAAGTAATCATTGTAATCTACCACCATTCTAAAACGTAGAAACTAAAAATAAGTAAATACATTAACATATCGAAAGAAATGGTGATAAGAAACATCAGTATTACTAGTGAATACTGCAATCCATAATTATTGCACTTTTAATTGCTTACTATTTAAAAAACACAAATAATTTTTTATTAGTTGGAAATTTTAGTTCTCTTACCTTTCTTCCGCTATTTATACTTTCAAAAACTATTAATTCATGTTTTTTCTTAAATAGTGCTGTCATGTATGTTGTTTGTTAGGTTATTATTTCATTTTAGATATGAATATGGGAAGTTATTAGATTTAGGTATATTTTTGTATGAAATATTTTTTATCACATTTATTAACTACTTTATACAGTCTTTCATTTGCGTATCTTGGAGATATAGAAGTTAATGGTTATATTTTTTACTGTGGAACGTGAATAGATTTATACTTAAGTTCGGGTAAAACACTGATTATGTTACTTTAAGAACCGCTTCCTAATTTATTATGACAGGGGCAATTTTCAATGTCTCTGAGATTTAACAGAAATAAATGTGATAATGTTGTTATCAAAAACACTCTTTTTTTTACCCACATATATATCTTTACTTTTATTTGTGTCTAATTGAGTTTTATTTACTTAAAAACCTACTATTAATGTTATATATTTATAATAACCACTTTCATAATTACTCTCACTTAAGGAAAAAAAAAATGATGAAATCTTAAATAACCGTAACTTAGAATTTAAGTTATTTAAAAAATATAGTTTAAAGTACTGAAAATAACTAAAGCTATTATTAATTATGCATATTTAGTCTAAAGAGAAATTTAAGAACTATAGTTTAAAGTAATGAAGATAATCAAAGCTATTATTAATTATGCATATTTAGTCTAAAGAGAAATTTAAGAACTATAGTTTAAAGTAATGAAGATAATCAAAGCTATTATTAATTATGCATATTTAGTGTAAAGAGAAAAAATTGTATTATCTTCTGGTTTTCAGGAAATGATAAAATATTTAAACTTTAGAAAAATACAAGGAATACTAAATTTTAAAAAGAAGAAAAATATATTAATTATTGTTATATTGCAACGTTAGATGTTATATTGCAACACGACTCGCGACCATTTTGCAACGTCGTTGCTACGTTGCCGTGCTACTTGGGATCAGGAGTATATTGAAGAAAAATACTGTGCGTCCTTTGTCCTTTCTAGTCATAAGTTCGGCTTCGATAATATTATTCGGACTATATTTGTTCCATTATATAGTTTCAGTGAGTTGAGATTTCCGAGTAGTATCATCGGAAATTCAATTTTCATTCGAAGGCAGTGTAATGGCATTCTTGGCACTTACAAAGAGCTTAAAAATACTGTAGAGAAGTTAACACGTCCTTCAATGTTTACAATCTTGTTAATCGATTTGTATATTCTCTCTTCACTGGGAATTTTCTTTTGAATATTAAAGTTGATTTCGTCGACACTATTATTTTTAGTTGGCAAAATGATCCTTTCACATAGCCACACCGGATTGGTACAGTTGTGAACAATGATTGGATAAATTTGGTCGATGAGTTCACTTTCAGTAGTGGCTATGTTGCAGAAATCATTGTTGAGTTCAATGAGGCTGGTCGTCTGGTCAGTAGGATATGTGCTTTCGCCTATTTGTAAAAGGTTTGGAGCAAAATTTGCTGTTGTTTCGTCTTTCGATAGTTCAACTCTCATATTTTTTGTCAGTCGCAGTATTTGTATATGTGGCTACAGATGTAAGTTTTTTAAGCATGCATTGATTTCATCTGCTGGTGTTGATTTGGGAATAACTGGAAATGTTTGTCGAAAGTCTCCTGAGAGTAGAGCTCCTCCCTTCACTTCAGAGTTTCCCATCACTCCAAAGTTCTTAGGTGGTTCGTTGGCAATTTTTATGGCGGTATCTTTTATGAAGTAAATTCTCTGTCCATTCTTCAAATGCACTGCTAGATTTCGCACAGTTGGTTCGTATTCGTGTGTGAGAAAACCGCAAATCCGCCACTATGCTTCGTTATTCTTGATGTGTCTTCCAATTGTTTTGTTGTTCGTTGTCTTTAGCTATTTGAAATACTGACATGTCACTGCCTTTGTTCACATACTTACAGACATATTTAATGAATTTCACTGAATTGTAGTATTCTACGTTTATGTGTGCTTGGAACATTTTGGAAAGTAGTATATTATATGGTACTACCTACTGATTATTTATTTCCGTCTCTGCCTCGTATTCGTATTTTTGAAGTTATCGTTTTTGGGTGATTGTCTTCTGCATTTGGGATAGCCATCATCTCCGGTTTGTGTCTCGTTCAAGTATGGTTTGAGGTACGTTTTTGTACATTTCACATCACTAATACATGGCAAATTTGTGTTTAATGGTCCGCATGGTCCGTGAATCATATTTTCCACGTCGACTCGAATTATAACTTTATAGTCATCAGAAATCATTTGGCATAGTGCTCTTTTGAATATATGAATAAGTTGATTGTATTTGTGTAAAATCCTCTGTATATCTTGGATTATTTCTCATCTCAATCCACTGATGTTTATGCATCGTTGATCAGTTTCTCTTTCTACATTTCCGATGAAATATATTTGCAGAAATTTATAGTCTTCTTTGGGCAGTGAGAGTAATGACCGTATTTTGTGACAGATTTGTCCTTGGATAGGAAAAAAACATAATCGATTTTATATCTGTTAGTGTTGATAGGAGTGATACCGAAAGAAGTAACGTTGCCACCCTTTGACTGTAAAAATCCGGGGGAGGAAAAAAAAGTTTCCGAGAGAAGAAAAAAGTTTTTTTTTTTCAGTCGGAACTGAAAAAATCTCTGCCTCCTAAATCTCGTTTAAAAGTATATTTTCAGTTGCAGGAGCAAGCATACTCACCGCAAATACTTGTACCAACCCTAGCTATTAAACGTGTGATGGTTCTTAATCCTATGATAAACTGAAGTAATTTCAATTGCTAATATATTGTCCTGTTCTTCTGAAGATTTCTTCATGAAAAAGTTCGAAACCTATTGCGAAGAATCCCTATTCAATATTAACGACTAGTGTTTCCTGCTTTGGGAAAGTACAGTCAAAGCTCTAACATACTCGTACTTAATATTAACCATTTTCCGACATGCTTTATATTCTCCGTTAAAGTTGTATTTCTTCATAAACTAATCAAATTGAGTTAACCACTTGTCTTAAAACGACGTCGAATATTTTGTCTTTTTTTTTTTGTCTTTTTTTTTTTTTTCTTTTTGGAACTTGTTTACTTGCAGAATCAGAATCGTTTTTTTCACTAGACGTTATTATGAAAGCAATCGTTGATTTCACTAAACATTATTATGAAAGCATTTAAAAGATTTCAAAATACGCACTTGCTTGTAGATAGTTAGCTAACTGTAGAGTAAATGAAAGAATGGACTGAAAATGAGAAGGTGAGGGGAGATGAGCGGCGCGTGCGCGCGACGCGCCGGCATAAAACCACGACTCATCCCGTAAAATTTAAGGCGCTTACTCACCGCAGATCGCTGCTGTAAAGACATCGCACCGTAGACTGCTGCTGTAAGTATTGACAATGACAAAGACGTTCTTTGGCTGCTGTGCGCGGTCGTGTGATTTTCGATGCTTTCAACCATCTCGTCCGTACACATTGTGCCGTTATTTTTGAGAAACTTGATATTTCGGGAGAATAATATTTATTTTAAGTTCCTTCCGGGAGATTTTAATTTTCAGGACTCAATTCCGGGTTAGTCCTGAAATGAAATTGAGTCCTGAAATTGAGTCCTGAATTGAGTCCTGAATGAGGAATTGAGAAGTGGGAACCCTAGAAAGAAGTCATTTGGAACCAGGCGTTGTATGCTTTTATACCTTTTAATAAAGTGTTTTGGTTCTGAAGTTTCCCAGGTAATATAATGTAGAAATTTTTGCGGAGGTGCTTCCGGTGGTGGTAATCGAATTTTTCTATTCGTGCATCTTATTTCTGTCGTTTCTCTACTGAATTTTTTTGCGTTTTACAAATGTCGGATATTATCCATTTTTTCGATTACGACGGGTTTGTTATGCTTTTCGTCGGACCGCAGTGGAATGCTTCATTTGTTAGGTTGTACGTTTTACTTGTCTTCGTCCGCGCTTCTCGTAGAGTGATATTTTCATGGATGGCTTGCGTCCGCACTCTTTTATTATAAGATTGTGTCGCAATTCTTGATTCTTCAATTCATTCATTTCGTTCTTTTTCGGTTTTTCTGCTTCTAACGGTGCTTATTCTCCTTCGTTGGGAACGCAAACATGCTTTATGCTTTTCGACTCTTTCGTTTTTTCGCTGTTCTTTTTGTTTTTGTCGATTTGCTTCAGAACTGGGAATATCTCCTCCTCTTTTAAGTCTGGACATTCTATGAAATATAAATAAAATTAGTTTTTATTAAGAAACACACTAAATATACTTTGCATACTTTATTTTCAATTTATGTCACTGTATCACTTTGATTACTTACACTTGTTTGTTTTTATTCACTTACTGCACTTCACTGATAAGAAACTGACGTTCGAATTCCCGACGGATCTCGCATTATATACTTCTATATTCCCCACCCATACGAAAAGGGCTTCAAATGGTCCACAATGATCCAGAACATTCCACAACATTCGAGAGCGTTCCGGAATGTTCCACAATGATCTGGGATGTTCGCAAATTTGAAACACTCGGAATTCTTGAATCTAGCGCAGAAGAGTTATTTTGTCCTAGCAGCAGAGGATTCGACTCCCATTACACGTATTCAAGCTCTATACTCGAAGCCAAGCGGTCTCTCACATCGCGCTTCTGACTCTACCCATACATGTTGCCACGAGCAAAATCTCCGCTTAAAAAACCGAATGCGTCTCAGAACGATCATCATGGCCTCGCAGCCGCTAAATATCTATAGGTTCTCAATAAAATATGTATCTTCAAATCTTTGTATAAGATTTATATCACACTATAAATTAATTAGTTCCATTTGTAGAATTTTTGGGGTATTATTCATGTTCCCTTTTAATGATAATAAAAATAATATAAACTGTGACTTCAAATAACTAAGATCTTAAAATCTGTAGTGGCTTAATTATCGAACGAGTAATAATTATTTTTAGTTTCAAGTATTTAATATTTTTTCACGTCTTCAATTATTTTGTAAAATTAACTTTAATGATTTGTTAATATTTATATTGATATTTATTTTATGTTGAATGGTAACAAGTAGTTGTTGGTGATGATTTTGAATTTGAATTTGGATTCTGTTGTTTATGTCTTTCCAAGTTGCAGCTCATTTTGATAGCTCAAAATAAAGGACGTAAACTTAGTTACCTGATTGTGATTCTGCTCTTCTTTATAAATTGTAATCAAATTTGAATACCAGTAATTAACGGCTACATACTGGAGACCCCTTTATGCTTCTGAAATGACAAAAAGCGAGTTGTCTGAAACTACTGCGATACGAAGCTTCATAAAGTGAGTGTAGTCGCCCAGACAACATAGTGGTTTGGGGAGCGTACTGAGGTACCAAAAGGCCTGGGTTGGAATCCCGGAAAAAGTATGCTTGTAACTGTCTGTCGCTTCATAAGATGCAGCAATGGCCGTCTGTTAAGTGCATCCACAATAAAATGGCCACCGCTTCTGGACTTAAGAGTGGCCAATGACGAATAGGGAAGTGCCAATCATTGAATTAAAACAAACAAATAAGTAAAGTGAGTGTAAAGATACTACCTTTTTGTGTTGATAAGCCAGAAATATGGTTTCTCAAGTTGAGATCCAGTTCAAAATCAATAACATTGGTTCAGAAGAAACGAAATTTAATTACAGTAAGACCCCGCTTAACGCTGTTTCGTTTAGCGCTGTTTCGGTTTAGCGCTCTTTTATTTCAACCCGGGGATTCTCCGAAATTGTGCGCAGCGCTAGGTTTCCAAATAACATATCCGAAACAGTGAAGTTGTGTTTCTTGCTTGGTGGACGCATTTTTATCATTTGAAACATTTGTTGACATTATTGTAAGTTTAAATTTGTATAATACTATAACGATTAATACAGTGACAAATATTACGATCTTTAGTTTTTATCATGGGTGATAATAAAAAACAAGAAAAGAAAGCAACCAGAAAAAGCATTTCACTGGAAACTCAAATGCAAGTGATTAGAAGATTAGATTCTGGTGAACGTCAATCTCAAATTAGTGCTGCATTGATTTTGGCAACTTCAACAATAAGGACAATTCTTAAGAATAAAGAAAAAATACTGTCATCGGCAACTGCAACTACGTCAAGCTCTGCAACTAGAATTACCCGTTCTAGAAATAACATTATAGAGGAAATGGAAAAACGACTGTCTATATGGATTGACGACGAAATTGAACGCAATATGCCATTAAGCCAATCTATCATAATGCCTTCTTAACAAAAAGGCAGAAAATTGGAAACCCAAAATAGACTGAATGATCTGACTGAGAATTTTATTTGTTTTTAAAAGTGTATGCGTTTATATTGTTTTTATTTTTGTAAGAAATAAATGTTTGATTTTATTTTTATTAAAAAAAACATTATTAAATTTAATGCCTAACCATTTTTTATCCGTCTTCCCCTAACCCCATTATGTACATGTTAAGATAGCCTCGCTTAGCGCTGTTTCGCATTACGCTCTACTTCGATGGAACGTATCCCCCGCGTTAAGCGGGGTCTTACTGTACTTAATTTCAAAACTTTCGAATCCGCAGTAGGTTCGACGACAAACTCGTCTGCCAGGTAATACGAAGGATTTTCGCAAATTTCGTTTTTTTTTTCGCTATCGAAGATCAGATTTGTACTTTCCTGCAGACAGCGGTTATGATTTGGTCATGCATGTCAGCAGATGGTATTGGTCGCCTTCATGTCATCGATGGGACACTGAATGCCAGAAAATACATTGACACTATTTTAGAACTAAAACTTCTACCTTCCATCAGAGATCTCTTTCCCAACAATGATTCGTTAATTTTTCAGCAGAATTCTGCTCCTTGCCGCACGGCCAAAATATCGAAAGAGTGGTTTCGTACAAAGAGCATTAAATTGTTGTCATGGCCAGGAAACAGTCCTGACCTCAATCCTATCGAAAATTTGTGGCACCGTTTGAAACCTCTTGTCCGAATGAGGTGCCCATCAAATAATGGGAACTAATTGAGGCTATAATTGTTTCCTGGCATAATGTAATAACGAAAGAAGAGCTTAAAACTCTTGTCAGCTCAATGAAACGTCGATGTGAAGCTGTAATCAAAAATAAAGGGTACCCTACTAAATACTGATAACTCACTGCAATCATCACTATCTAATGTATATCGATAACTATTATCGTTTAACTTTTTTTGTATTGCAAATAATTGAATTTTGTGTTTTGTATTGAATTCAGTAATAAATTCTCTTTAAAATGATATATACAAGTTTGTATTTTGTGAAACGTAACGTTTTGTATAAGCATACAAAGTTCAAAAACATAAAAATTTCCAAACGTGTCCACAATTTCGTCGATATCTCTGCTAGAAGCCATGGATTATAAAGTCAATGCAGGAAACTAATCTCTTAAAATCCGTTTAAAACTATTTTCGAAAGCTTGATTTTATGTAGAGGAATAGAAAATTATAGCTAATATTTCAAACATTAGTGAGGGAAGTTATGAAGATGAAGTTTTAGAAAATAAATAAAATATAAATCCATTTACAATAATATTGAGACAATCTTGTATAAAAACTGATATGAAAGTGGTAAAAGAACTGCGCAGACTGACAGCAAAAGCGATATAGAAAAAAGGGATGATACGCAATCATCAAATCGAATCAAGAAAAGGACTGCAAGTTCTAAGAAAATATCTTGAACTAAAAGATACTGATTGAAAAAGCTTCCAGCAGTTTTACGAAATTAAGATTACAATTGAGTAACTGTTGTTGAATGATATGAAATAAAAACAAATAGAATAGTTTTTAAAAGAGATAAAATTTCATCAAGAATGTAATTATAGTAATATTTTTATAAAAAATTAAAAAATGAATTTCAAAAGTGCGTAAATAATTTAATTTGAGTATTAATTTTTAATTATTATTTAAGGATTCATTATTGAGTTATATACTACTTATTATTTTACTTGAAAAGTTTAAAATCGATACCACGATTTGCAGTACACAAATTGCCGTCTGTTAAACTCAGCCACTTTATAAGCTCAAGCATGTTTAGAATGTAAGTGATTTTTAATTAGCGGCAGGTACTATATTCGCCTTTCGTCAAAACATTGACAAAGCAGAAACCTAGGCAAATCCGCCAGCTTTATTATGTCTCCTAGTTTTTGATTGATATCACACATGTAAAAGCTAAAATTGATATTGCAGACTATGTATTATCTTGAGTTAATGAAATTTTATCAATACATTATGATAAAATAGCTGATGAACAGACTCGAGACGAAGAATTGAAAACATCGCAAGCTATTACTTCTTTGAATTTAAAGCAATGTTCTCTGCCTTCGGGGAAATATTTGTGACGTGATATATCAATTAAAAATATCCCCTCACATATTCCTCACTGTTTCAGGAAAGAAAACGTTCAAAGAATTAACTGTTTACCGCATCCAGGAATAAAGTCAATTACAAAGCTAATGACATCAAAATTCACTTGGCCTAACATTAGAAAAGATATACAGTTCCGGACGCGAACCTGTATTCTTTGCCAAACAACTAAAATCAGCCGGCATACCAAAGCAAAGCTGGGTGAGTTTGAAGTACCACCAGTAAGATTTCCTGTAATTCATACCGATATCGTTAGACCATTTCCCCATCCAAAGAGAACATTCACTGTCTTATTGCATTGACATATTTTCGAATGGCATGGAAGCAACTCCTTTAAATAATATTTAAGCTGATACTGTGTCAAGAGCCTTTTACAGCAACTGCATTGTGCATTTCGAAACGCGAAACAAACTCAGCGATTGTGGATCCCAATTTAAATGTGAAACATTATGAGCTTTGTCCAAAATCTGTGGTATCAAGTTGCAGCATACTACTGCTTATCATCTTTCGTATATAATGGCAAAGTTGAACGCCTTCATAGAAAGTTAAAAACAGCATTAAAGGCTCCCAAAACTTGTCTTGGACTGACACCTTACCAAAAGAACTTTTGAGTCTGTGTACTACTATCCTAGAAGATACCAAACATTGTATTGCACGACTAGTTTAAGGCTACAGTCTCAGACTTCCTAGTTTATGGAGAGTGTTTCAGCGAACCAAGTATCCAGACAGCATCGGAGAGTTTTGTTGACCTCTAGGAACAGACGGAAATCGTCGGACCCACATATTCGTTAAAATTCATTTCAACAGATATTTGCACAGAAATACATAGAAAGCTCTTCTTATGTGCTTCAGCGAATAGATCAGATTAAAAATATACCTCTGGAACCTGTATTTGAAGGACCATTCCCTGTCATTGAACGCAAGGATAAATATGTTACTATTAGTACATATAAAAATAAAATATGTCAATGTATTTCTCGATCGCTTGAAACCAACTGATATTTTAGTTCAGGAGTATTATCAGTTGACAAAACCTGGTCACAACGAATTGCAGAGACCGGACACAAGTCCATATGTGGAAAAAAAAATTCTTGCACACTATACGTTTACCTGTCAGAATCAAGGACTGTACTTAAAAATTCTTCTGACAATGGCTTAACATTGCAATACTAGTCATTCCCTATTTCTCAAACTTCGTAACGTAACTTATTTACTGGTGGAAGTAGTGTAATGGTTTAGTTACTGCACGAGTAATGGTTATTTTTAATTTAACGTCTTTTACATTTTTGCATGTTTTTAATTATTTTAAATTTTAAGTATTTTATATTTTTACACGTGTTTAATTATTTTGTGAAATGAACGTTTTGCCAATATTTATTTTATATCGAATGGCAGCAAGTATTGTTCGTGATGATTTTGATCCTATTCTTCAAATCGTTCTCATTAAGTTACATCTCATTTTGATAGTTAAAATTAAAAACAGTAAACTTAGTTATCTGGTTGTGATTCTTCCTGTTTCTATAATTGTAGTAAAATTTGAATACTGGTAGTCAACGGCTACAAATTTTTGCCATAAATACATGCTTGAAATGTATTTGCGGGCTGCATAGAACAGCTTCGGGGGCCGCATGCGGCCAGCAAGTCTCCAATTTGAGACCAATGACATGTCATATAAAAGTCTTTATTACACTACCATCGTGAATAAAAATATTTGGAACTAATGTGCTATTTTTATAATTCAATATGTTTGTCTATGAATAAACATCGCAAATTAAGTCTAAAATGTCTTTCATTCCGAATGAAGATTTTTAAGCCCCTATAATATCCTGTAAATGTCTATTGTTCTAATAATACGCTTTAAAACTCTGACAGAAGTGGAGTATTTTTCCATTCCTAGAAACACGCATAAGGCTCCTATGATATTATCCCCTCTTAAAACATACGCGCACTTACTAAAACTCATGTTTTGATTAATATCTCGGCGCCAGAAATAGTGGAAATGAAGGATATGCTTACTAAAAGGGAAATTCCTTGTTAAGATTTTGCCACTTTGGGCCCCCACAACTGCAGGTTTCTATTAAGAACTCTTTCTTGCGTTACGGGCTAAGAAGGAGGGTGGGTCGAGAAAACTCGATAACAGAACATCATCATTAATCTTTCGTCTTCCTTACAGAATGCTGGAAACTGTTGAAAAGAGATGTGTTAAAAGTCTTGTTTCAACTCAGAAACGAGGGGGCTGCCGTTCTAGAGAATTTATCGCCCACTTTTTGCCATTTAATCCCACTATGTTTACAATTAAAACTAGTGATGTACGTGACTTAGTAAGCTATTTTTTCTGCATTTTTTAAATGTTTCTTTTGGAACTGTAAAAGTTAGCATTATTAGTATTTCTGTTACGTTGTCAGAACTTTCCAATCTTACATTATTTTCAACCAAAATCGATCAAAATAATCCTAAAAAAAATTTTTATTTTTCTGTAAAACGGCAGTACCAATTTAGTTGATATTTTTTAATTTGCGAAATGACATCATGTTTAATTCACTCCAAAGTACTTGTAAGGCGTAAGTACGTATAGTAGTTTTATCTGATTTTAATATAAATAATATGCATATACGACGGTATCTCGATATACGGCAGTAATCCGTTTTAGATCTTTTGATGTAACCAACTGAAAGAAATGTTTCGACAAGAAATGAAAGGAAAATAATTAATTGGTTCCGAAATAAACGAAAAACTCCTATTGTTATTACGTTTAATACTTTTAAATGCAGTGAGCGAAATATAGTATATTGTACATAAATGAAACACTGCACACTGTACATAAATGGTTTTCTGTTATACAGCTCAAAAGCAATTTTGCAACATATGCTAACATCTCTCATCTTTGTCTATTATTATGTACATGTTTCGCGCTAGGGCACTACACGGAAGGGAGAAATAACTTCGTGTAGGACTTGCTAGAGAAACCGGTTCGTATTAACACATTACACATGGGAAAACCACGAAAACGCCCATGCAGCCAGCCATTTGCGTAATTTGATCCTCGCACCGAACAGAGATTAAATATTCTTCAGAATCTACAAAATGTAAGTACTTCAAATTTAATTTTGAACGAATCTGTTAATGAGAATGTATGTAAAAGTACATTTAAACTTCCAGAGCTTGAATTACGAAAATTTGATGGTGAAATTAAGGAATGGTTACTTTTTTGGAGTCAGTTTGAAAAATTGACAAAGATACTACGATTTCTGATAGTGATAAATTTCAATATTTATTACAAGCGACTGTTGAGGGTTCGCGTGCAAGGAAGGTTCTAGAAAGTTTTCCTCCTACATCTGCTAATTATCCCAAGGCCATAGAATGTCTGAAGGCTCGTTTTGGTCGAAATGACTTGCAAATGGAAGTTTATGTGAGAGAATTATTGAAATTGGTCCTGAGAAATGCAAATTCTAGTAATTCCTGTAATAACTTATGTGCATTATATGATAATTTGGAACAACAAATTCGGGCTCTGGAAACCCTTGGCGTCACTACAAATAAAAGTGCTGCATTACTTTATCCTTTAGTTGAATCTTGCTTGCCTGAGGATTTTTTAAGAGCCTATCCAAGAAGGGAAAATGTTGATCATGGTCCAGACCCAAAATGCAGACTGGACAGTTTATTAAAATTTTTGAAATCAGAAGTAGAATCCAAGAACACATAAGTTTAGCTATGGCTGGTTTTGGTTTGAAGAACGAAGTGACCTGTGGGATTAACTCTATTAAAACTGTTCACGATTGACCATCTACAGCAGCAAGTTTGTTGAATGCTGATTCTCCCGCTAAGAAGTGCGTGTTTTGCAGCGGAAAACATGATTCATTTAATTCATTCCAAAGACTTTATCGTTCGGCCGCTGGTGGACCCTCTCATCTTTATTAAGTAATCGATTTCACATCCTTCGCAAATTTAGCCGATTTAACAGCGGTTTTGTTTTTCACAGCCGTAGATACCATCGGATTCGGCATCATACTTTTCAACAATCTCATTTTTCACATCTATGATTATTTTAAGAATTGTGTCCTGCTTTTTTACCTGCTTGATTCTTCTAATTAACTTTCCTAAAACTCATTATTAATGAATTTACAAAAGCTTTCGGCGAAAAAATGTTAAACCATTTGAAAATTCAGAGTTATAATGTGTGTTGTTGTACTGAATAGTAGCAAAATAAGCATACTGACGCTCATAAGCAGGCGTAGCATTGTCTTGAAAGAGATATACAAATGTAGTGCACGCAGTCGTAACTCATCGAACCCGAGTCATATTCCAAACAAAAATTTCAATCGATTATGCAGTTTTAAAATTCTTCTCTGTTTCTCTTGAGCCACACTTTCTCTTGAGCAGATAACCGTCGCGTTCTTTGTCATATTCTAGCAAACTGCTTAATTGCATCGTTTTTTTCCCCTTTGAGAAGTAACATTAAATTTGTCATTAATTTATTTACATGTTTTTATTTTTTTCATTTATGCAAGTAATATAAAAGATAAAACAGTTCACATTTTTGAGAAATAATAGTGTTTGTATTGATGCAATTATTTTACCCATTAAAAAATATTATCCCAGTATCCTGCGGCCGCTCGGGGGAGTGGGCGAAATCGTAAGGGATATTTTTTCTTACCCGAGCAAAAATGAGGTTACCTGAATTGATTTTTTTTTTCTTTTGCGGGGGGATAAAAGATCATTTTACTTTATAGAATATTTTTTACTGCGTCTTTACTAAAATAAAAGAACGGTAAAAAGGAAAAAAAGTTAAATTTTCAATTGCAATAAATATATTTGTATGTAACAATTTTGAAGGTTGGTGGCATAGATAGAGCGCATAAAGAAGAAAAGAGACTTGTAGATGTGCATAAATTCAATTATTTCCTTTTTATTTATGGTTGACACACTTTTTTTCATTCAGCAAACGCATAAAATGGACGTTATAGAGCCCTGTTCTTGAAGAATTTTCACATCGGTACAGATAAACTTGAGAAATGCGTTTTTGAAGACGGAGAAACAACGATTTGTAAGAGCGATGCAGAAGCGAAAAGTGACGAGCATGCAGAACAAGCGAGGAAAAGTATAAAAAGTTTCGGTTCTTAATAGAAATCTGATTCAGTGATTGGATAAAAGGATATCTGCGTTGCTGCGTTATGTAATATCGTATGACACAGATTAATTTTGAAACGACAAAGTTCAGCTTGATCTAATGTAATAAATAATTACTATTTTTAGGGCAGTGAGGGGAAATAGCCTAGTTAAAATGAAGAATAAAAGGGACTATTGTCAACTGAAATTAGAAGTCTGCTTTAAACATTTTCATTTTACATACATACACACCCACACACGTATATATATATGTAATGATTTCAAATGCGTAGATGAAAGCAGTGGACCTCCCAACAGCTTACGATACTGCGTAGATGACCGAGAAGACCGTAGTGGCTTGAAGGTGGCAGAGTGGAAAGCATGATAACGCAATTTAGCACAACATATCTTGAAACATCACAATCTTTATTTTTTCCATGCATATCAAATAATCCTTTTTCAGACAAGATATTTCTTAATAATATTTTGAATAGAATAACTCCCATTTTGAAGTACGACGTCATCTTGAGCAAGTAAGCGGCAGCAGCATGGATGAAAAGCGTCTTACCAGCAGGAGAGCTAACGCGGAAAAGGGGAAGGTTATAGTACTTTCATAGGAAGAAGGCTGGGAGTGGGAAAGTTTCAGTTCAGAGTTTAGAATTAATTTGAATTAATTGGTTTAGAATTAATTTGGTTGGACAAGAGGTATCTTCATTAAAACGTTACGTAAGATAGAAAACTCTGGAACCTGTGAGAAGAGATGAATTTAGGGGTAGATCATCAACTTTAGAATGTTAATTTGGAGGTCATCAATTATATTTTGAAACAGCTATCATATTTTGCTATATCTTACATATCCCCCCTTCAAAAGGTTGTGTGAGCAGAGTGGAAGAAAAAGCATTAGAGCAGCAAAATGTTAAAGTTATAATTGTGAAAATACAAAACATATTTACTCTTTTTTTTTTTTTTTTTTTAAACAAAAAATTATTGCCATAAAACTTCTCTACTGTGCTAAGATGTAATTTCGCTGGCTTGCTTTCTATCTCAACAATATCAAAAATGTAAATCTTCTGAGGAAAGGCACGACTAAAGTGCCGGGTGATTGTGGCGACAAATATCAGTTGCAAATAAAAATGGAATTAAAACTGCGTCGACTGCCAAGTTGCCATTACTAGCATACTACGCAATCAAAATTTTCTTCAATATGGGTCTAATCACGCATCTACAGTGTTCCGTCTTTTCCTTTGCTTTTATTATGAGATATATATATATATAAACTTAAAGCATCTGAACTTAAATTGGAATCAAAGCAAAGCAGTTCCTCAACAATATTAATAATTGCAACCGTGTACAAGAGGTTTAACATAATATCTAAACAAATCAAAATTAAAATAGGAATTCACAGTAGAACAAACTCGAAAAATAAAAATGCGAAAGGGAAAATATACAAATTATAAAAATATAAATATTAATCTCCTTTTACTGAAATTTCAAGTCAGAATTCATCAGAGGAAAAGAAATTAAAATTTCATAAAAGCCAATATGTTTCGAAAACATGTTTCGTTCTCTGGTTCATTTGAGATCAAAAACTATAAAAAGATTCAATTAAATTTTCATTTAAGACATTAAAATTCATATAAAACCGAGAAATCGAAACTCAAATGTATCAGAATTTTCCCTACACGCTTTCGAAAATGAATAAAACATATATATATACATTGGGTCAAACTGATTCCTCAAAAAAACATAAAAGTTTACATTGTGCAAATTGAACATTACCCCCTCCCGAAAAAAACCCACTAAATTAATCTAAAACCATTATATGAAAATCCGAAATTCAAAACCAATTATAGCTAAATAGCAAAACAAATATACTTTGAACCAAATTGTCATTTAAACAATTAAAAGTTGAAATTGGGTGGTCCCCAATTATGCTAAACTAAACTTTTAATACCAAGAAAACAAATAACTTTTCACAGAGATTTATATATATATATAAGATTTACGTAAACAAATAAATTGTTCGTAAAAACTATGGAATATCGAGTAGATTATTTCCTTACATAAAGTTAGTAAAATTGTATTTGAATGAAGTAACCCGGAAGCATTAAAATTGAATTCCGAAAAAAAAATTCTGAAAAACGAAATTTGAATTTTAATCATGAAAAATAGAAATGGAAAGTTTTAAAATGAAAATTAATCAATAAACTAAGTAATTGTCGTCATTGATCGGAAATTGGTTGACTTTTCAAGGGGAACAAACCAATCCCCGTTCAATAAATAATAATTAATAATTAATAATCAATAAATGCGAAGGTGTTTCATCTTTTACTCAAGTAAGAAGTAAACTGGCCAAACTGGTAAGTTGAGTTTAATCCAATTAGTGAGATTAAAATGAGATAAATTAAAGGACTATATATAATTCATTATGATTGTAGCAGTTCCGTTAAGCTTATGAATTTTTTATATATCATGAGATATTATTGCCGAATTGAGCAGCAGTAAAAAATTTCTTTACTAAATTAAGTTGTAGTAAAAATTTTTCTCTTTTACTTTAGTAAAGTGTTCCTCCTGGCTTTCATTCATCTTAATTCAAAGTAATCTTTATAAACATAATAAACAGAATGTAATGTTTGCCAAATTTATGAAATATAATTCAAAGTAATCGTAATTTTTTTCAAGAATCAGTTTTAATGCTTCTGGGATACTTCATCCAAATACAATTTTACTAACCTTGTATAAGGAGATAATCTACTCAATATTCCATTAGTAAATAAATTATTACTTTATTACTTTGCAGCTACTGCACAAGTATTAGTCAATTTATTTCGATATATCAATGTATTTCAATTAATTTAATCTTTGATAATATATCAAAGATTACATATATATATGGTCTACAGGTTAAAAGCAAGCGAATTATACAGGTTTCCTAAAGTCTATATTACTTGAATATGAGCCAGATTACATCAGAAAGTCCTCTACGAAGACATTCCTCCTCTTAAACAGGCAGCCCTTGTGTTTTGCCATATTCAGATAAAATAACATAACGTAATATGAAAACTGTGGTTCTGGTTGGTCTTGGATATTCGGGGGCTTGCTGCATAAAGAAAACTGATTTATTTTGCTATTTTTTAACTAATTTTAATTTTTTCATGCTGAATTTATACATATACTTTAGTTTTCTTTTTAACCTTTTTAATACTTTTTTATTATTTCAGTTTTTTTTTCATGTTAACTGAACAGTGAACGAAATGTATTTAGCTTGATTTATATTAAAATATATTTAATTCAGTTCCCCCTCCCTGCAGATGGATTTGGATTATTTAAATTATGGCAAAAAGAATTGGCTATGTCTTTTAGGGAAGATGTGCTTTCGTGGGAGAGTTGAGAGGAGTTGGCTTGAATTCTCGCTTCACACGAGGAAAGCTATAAAAACTCCACGCAACCAGCCCGTTGACTGGGATTTGAACCCGGATTGAATTACCAGTGTTCAAAGATATTTCGTTGGAAGAGACCCATATGTTGTGTAACTTGGTTGTTTTAAAATTTCATTAAACACAAAGCATAAATTGGACATTTTAATAGCTTTTTAGGAACTAAATAGTAATGTGAATTGCAAATATTCAAAATATCGTTGTCTCGTTATCAAAGTCGGGAATCTGTGTTCTTTTGCTGTCTGTATTTTTTGGAACGACTTTTCTTTCATTATTTACTCTAGTTTTGTAAGCCATTTTTCGATATTTTACAGTGTATCAAAAGAAAAGATCCATATGTTTAAGTTAAGGTTTTTCATAACCCATCTCACGATAAAAGTTTAAAAGCATTTTTCTCGAGACAACAATTCTTCTCGTTTGACAGTGTATGTAAGGTTCGTCTTATTTCTTTTTGTTGATTTTTTTATTAAAAAATTATTATTCTATTCGATTATCTTGTTCCTTTCTTTTTAAACATTCCCTTTACCCACATTTTTGCTCCAAATGAATTTATTCAAAAGAAAAGTTTAGCAGCACTTTCAGAAGCTTCTTTTTCTTCCCGCTCTTTTTTTTTAGCATCAATTTTTCTTTCTCCTCCGATTCGGCGGGACAGCGTGTTTCAATTTACAGCGCGATAAGCGAGAAGAAATTTTCGAGTCGAGTTGATCTGTTGCTTCTGTTCCGGGGAGTAATGTTTCCTTCAGATTATTTTTTTTTTTTTTAACTGTCAGTGGTGTTTCGATGAGAAAGAAGAAAACAGTGGGAAAAACCGGAACAGAATACCTCTTTAAAATAATTTTCCACTTCCTTTTTGAGCATAAATACTTTTTTTTTTCAATGATTACTTGAAAATGATAAGGTAGTGAACCTCATATCTTTGCGCAGCATGGGTTCAAAAGAGTGTTATGTAACAGCTATATATCTGTAGGGTTAAAAGGTATTTAATTTAAACACGAATACTATTTATTACTGTTTTTATTTTAAAAACATTCTCTTAAAAAATTACCGTACTTTTGTGTGTATAATTCGCTCCCTTAATTTATAACTGTAATTTAAAAAAAAAAAAAAAAAATTCTTTTCCTAAAAAAATGATAAGATGCGAATACTCTGTTTGCCATGACCGTATGTTTTTCGTTTTGGAAGTGTGAAAGCAGCTAGAATACTAAGTAACGTACACTGAACAACAATGAATTTTATATTCAATCGTTAAATACGCGCTGTTGTGTTTCTGTATGTTTGTATGTACCTATTTCTAATCATTTACACGTATAAGCTACACCCCTCATTTTTATCTGTTTTTTGTGAAAGAAATGCAGCTTATACACGAGAGATTGCGGTATTATAGCCGTTATTATTTACGTTCCTTAGGAGATTTAATCTAAACGCAGAATAGGAGGTACTATTTGAAAATATATTCTGAGCTTTTGTTGTCGTTAAAGAGTAGTATTAAAATATGAAAAAATAAAGAAACCTATTAAAAAATTTTAGATTTTTAGGATAGGAATTAAGGATAAAAATTTCATTGATCACAGGCTTATTCTCTAAACGCAGTTTTTAATAGACCCTCTCTAACATCCAGTCTTGCTTCATGCAGCAATATTAGGGAGAAGAATTTTTTTTTCCTATTCGCGTTTCCATTGTTAATTTTATGATAACGTACAGTGCATTGCACTTGCCAGCGTCCAGGCTGGCTAGCCAAACTGGCCAGAGTCAAGGATTGTACGAGACGTTTAGTGCAGTGTTTCGTTTCAGGATATGACGCTTAAAACATAAATATTCCTACATTTTATAAATAGTTGACATGAATTTCTGTAGTACCGTTGTATGGAGATATTTTGCGGCATCAGAAAAGAAATATATACATCAATTAAATATTAGACATCAGTTTCATGAATTTTATTATTTACTCCACGATCATTTTAGAAAATGATCGTGGTGCAATAAAACGATGATTTATAATAAACATTTGGGAACTACTACATTTGGGCGCTCTGTACTAGGAAAAATTGGTACTATATGAAGGATGTTTCAACAGTTCTAGAAATTTAGATAAAAGTTTCTCCTTTCCTAAATTTTCATTAATATTATAATGCAGTTTTCCAATATACTCTCCATTTAATTGAATGTATTTATCCCATCTAAAAGCTAATTTTTTAAACCGTTCTGAGAGAACTTTTTCATTGTCTCTTCTGCCTCTTTATGGTATGATTAAACTCTCAAATCGGCACATCGCGCAAAAAGGTTTTTTTTCTTTTTTAGATATGGGAACAGAAATATAGAAACAAAATACTCCTTGCGGCCGTTGAACAAATTCTGAATTGCCAAAACATCTTTTCCACAAAAAGAAAATGTGTGCTTCTTGCATCTTTTACATGGCTGCAAAGACAGTTCTACAAAAATGTGCCTGCATGAATCAAAAACTGAATTGGATTAAACGTTATTGTCAGCAATAGTTGTATAAACATGTTCAGACTTGTCTCTAATCGACAACGTTCCTTGTAAATTCTAGGATACGAGCTAGAACTCAGCAGAAATACCCCCCCCCCCCCAGTGTTGCCAGAAATTTTTCAATTATAGTAGTGAAGGAAAAATAGAAAAGTAATTAAAAGTAACACGCAATTTTGGTGACGTGATAGTTTTGTATGTTCACATGACCTCTGACATCATTTTAAGTTCAATCTCCATTGGTTCCGTAAGTTACGGATTATAATTCGATTTTTAGTCGTTTTAATTATGTATCTTATTTATGACGAAAATTTTATGACTATATCTAATTTTCCATTGTTTAAACATTCATTTTTTCTTTGAATTAATTCTCAGTTAATTTACGCTCTTATTTGTAAATCAATTTTTTTATATCCCATTGCTAACTGCTTCTCCATATTTGGATTTTTGATGGTTTCATACTAATTTTTTTGAGATGGCAGTTCATATTTTTAATTCATTGTTTTTTGTTTTATTTTAATTGTGAAATCTTTCCTTTTTGATTGACATTATCAAATTCTGGTTATTAATAAAATTCCAGTTTGTTAAATTTCTTTGTGTTGTTATTTAGAATATCGATATTGCTTTTAGTAAGACATCTCTGTTGTTCGTCTTAGCAACATTGCAATCAGGCGAATGAATTCCATTTCTTTTTTTGTTTAAATATCCAAAGTACCCAATATATGAAGCTCACGCTACAAATCGCTTCGTTATCACCATAGAATTGGGGGAAAGCTGGCTTAAAAGCAAAATTTGTAAAGCAATAAAATTATTAGTATTAAGGCACATAACTCTGTTTTACTTTCTTTTTGCAATATTTTTTCTTTTATTACTATGTTTTTACGGAATTGGCCTATCTACTATTAATCCAATAAAATCTTTGCTTTATGAGTTCAAAGGGAAAAAAAAAGTAAATTGCCCTTTACACTGTACGGATTTATATTTATTTTAACTAATAATTTAAAGTTTTATTTTAAACTTTCCTATAAGTCTTCATTCCCCTAATTGTCAATGCCAGAACAGGTAAATGTTGTAGTGCGCGTGAACGCATGCAAATTTTTTACTTGGAAGGACGTAGTTAAAAGCCGAGTTTCGGTAGGAGAAAGGGAGAGTTAGGCTCTAGCCGCCGTCTCTTCCGTAGGTACGTTTGCTTACTGCTGGTTCAAGTGGCTTAATCGCATTTATCTGCTGCCACTAACTTCGAACGGGGTTCAAGTTACGGAACCTCGCTGAGCCCTGTAGTCTAGGTCTATCGTTTGTTAATATCTTCAAATTTTAGTTTAATTACGTGAATTTCAGTTACCGCCCAAGCAGAGGCGAGGTTTGTTAGCGTCTAGTTGACTCATTGTAAATTTTCAAAAGATTTAATAAAGGGTATTTTAACCCTTCTCTTGTGTAGTTTCCTGCTACTCCAATTTCAGATAGAAGCTCATCCATCTGGAGTCTACAACACAAAAGGCAAACAACTAAAGTATGCATCGTTTTCTACAATACATTTAATTTTTGAAATTACATATATATTCTCCAGTGCCTAAGCAGAATTTTGTAGCAGCAGCGATTCTTACCCGAAACTATGATTCAGAACGATCGAGTCATAAAACTTTAAATGTGATTCTTTTGTTCTGCACTTAGTACTGTAATATTTAACATTCACTTATGCCACTCGCAAAACCGCCTTTTTACTTTTATTTATCTTGTTATTTTTTCCATTAGAAATAACAGCTAGTAGAATTCTTGCTAATGTAATCTAATTTAATGTAAACTAATTTACAAGAATTGCAAATAAAACTGATCAGTTTTTTGCATTACACTTTCATCAGTTTATAATTCTTTTACTTACCTTTCACATTATTCTTTGGCTTTAGAATATATTATCTAATACATGTTTTATTCATCTTAAATTCTGAACTTGCAATAAGTGACTCATATTTAATTTTTTTGGTGACGCATATAGATAAACCATGGATGTCCAAACATTTAAATTTCTGGATCGCATAAACCAACTAAAATGGGATAAGGGTCGCATACATAATTTGTTGCTTATTAACTACTCAACACGAGCTACATTAATATTGCATTAATAAAATAATACTTACTTTTTATTTCAGAATATTTATATTAGTGGAGAAATATGAACCTAACATTTTTAAAAGTAAGCACTGAGCCTCATTCTTTGAATTCTAGTGAAATTGTTATTTGTTTGATAGATATAGTAGTGATTGTGAAGCAGGTATACAAAATATTCATATGAAAGTTTTGTTCTTATTTGATTTTCTATATGCGCTTCACATGCGGCATAATTTCTGATAAATATATATGCATCCACAAATAGGCATTAAAAACAAGAAATGCTCCTGAAGATTTATAAGTTTTTCTCAGTGTAAATAGGATTTATGGAAATTCATTTGCATTATTAAATTTTCTACACGTTACGTGTCTGCTTGTAGCTTTCATTTGAGAGTTCACGGATAAATTTGATGCAAAAGAAAATGGAGCAGCAAATGCACAGAAACTTAGTTGAAAATACATTTCTGTACATTTCAACTACAGTGCAACTGGAAAGGGAATTTCTTTTATTTCTAGATGTACTATAAAATTTTGTAATGGAATAGCTACTAATATCTCGCAGTTTTAGTTGTTTTCATGAGTTCATCCAGACAAAGCTGTAGAGTGAATTAATATGTTGCTCTTAATGGGAGATTTTAGTGTAATTTCATTTTTATCAAAGCAGAAAATATGAAAATTCATCGATGTCCCCATAGAGACTGTAACTCCAGACCTACCGGTTGCTAGCCAGACATACTTTCCAATTACCTCATAAAGGCTGTAATAAAAAGTAGAACATTTCTTATACAAAATGCCGCAATTCGAAGGTATACATTCTTTGAAATAATATTTACAGCCATTCCTCCCGTTGGCAGAAACTTATAGAACCAAGGCTTTTAATCTTTTACCAGGATGTGTTCAAAAGGCGAGTGCATTGGTCTTCTATTCAGAGAGCCCAGGGAATGCAAGAATTACGTATCTACTAATTGAGACTGTCAACTAAAAAGGAGTATGCATTAACTGAAGTTCGACTGTTTGGGGAGGGAGCCTTAAAGATACATATTCCGTTTATTTCATCAAGCAATTATTATCAGTAAAAATAATTCAACTAGCTTTCATTTTCAAATTCATGTTCCATTTACTACGCATTTATCTAACTCGGGGCTCATCAGCGGACTCTGAGATCAATGAAAGTACCCGTTGGGCTGAAAGGCAATGATTTAGGACTTTTATTTATTTATTTATTTTTAAATCTGCTTCATTATTTACTATTTTTTGTTGCAGTATATTTACCCATCCTAAAATATATCTCGATTCTATTCCGTAATCACTAGACTACTAGTCAACGATTCTTTCGCCCAGGCGCTTTGTAATTTTATGGCATATTTTATGAGGTACAATGCCTTATACTTGCATTATATGGAGTTTAAAAAAGTCCGCGAAACAAAACCCATTCACTAAATAACAACATTTAGTGGCTTTTAACTGATATTACAGTTTCTTTGCTTATGAGGGAAAAAATCAGTAAAAATGAAAAAATTTTTATCTATTGCTTGCTAATAGCAGTTATTGGTTGGTATTTTTATTTTTATTAGATAACGATGGAAGCTGTTAATATTATTATCTTCAACTGATTTTACTGTTACAGAAGGAAATACTTAGTTTTAATATTTATTTAAGTAAGGTAGATGAATGCTAAATAAAAAAAAAAAAAAAAAAAAAAAAAAAAACTGTACTCCAGGTAATAAATATTTAAAGGAAATAATTATTTAATTATTTAACTATTAATTATTAATTACTTAATTATTTACTCAAAGGAAGTAATTATTTAAAATTCCTTAAAGTATATCTTATCCAATTTAAAATTTAACGAGAAATTTCAGTGAAATTCAATAAAATTTGAAAACAAAAAGCTTTAAGCATGAAAAATTGGGTGCTTAAGACTTCAAAAGATTTTAGTAAGTTTTAAAATGCTTGGAAGCATGATTTTTTAGTTTTAACCGCCGCAATTCCTTTCAAACTTTTTTCTCCTCTCTTTTTTTCTCAGTAATTTTAGCTTAATTTGCATTGCCTTTCATAAGCTAAAAAGGTTATGTGATTGTATATTATAGTTGTCAGTTCATTTATTAACTGAAATTAATCTCACATGCAATTTACTCACGTTTCTAGGTAAAATAGACAATGATAAATATTTGATTAGTAACAATTTTATAACTAAATTTATTAATTGCGCAATTAAGTTCATCCACAAATGTTCAAAAACAACGAAAGATCTCTCTAATGCGAAGTGCCTATTCACGCTGAAGGTTAAAAAAGTTGTTCCAATGTCAGCACAAATGTTAATTTCTTCTTTATACGCATTTTAAAAAATTAATGTAAAATTTGATGTAAATATAAAAAGCAATGAGGGACTTTGATGCAAAATATTTTCATGAGTTATTCATAGTAATGGTTGCATAATTCAAAACTAAATATTTCTATGAAAATATAAACATATTGGAGAGATCAAGTGTTCAGATAAAAGTCAAATCTAAGCCATAACTATAAATAAAACTTTTTTCTTTTGCTTCCTAGCCCAGTAACCAGTCTCTTCTAATATATAATTGAATGTCAGTCAGCCGATTGCGACTTTACGAAGTACTATTAAAATTACCACAGGGTTTAAAATTAGGTATGAAATTTAAAGAAAAAGTTAGATTTTTGTTGCAATTAAATAAGCATATATGATTCGTAAATTTTAAAAATTAAGTAAAAAATAGTTTCTTTAACCTTTTTATAAAAGTACCATATGATCTAATGGACAAATTGTATATTCGTGTATTTTTAAAATATGAAAGAAAAATAAATGTTTGAAATTAATGACGGAAGAATAAAGAAAAACAATATATATTTAAAAATTTATAAGCCCTCTCTTAGCTTTTTTTTCTTTTATTTCATCGACAACTTCAGCATAAGAATGCAATTCGAAAAGCTCTAATTTAGTTTTATTACAAATAAAAGTTGCATGCCTGGCATGATCTTGTATCTCTGGCACCTGTTTCAATGGAAGTAAGAAGAATAAGGAGTCAAAGAAAAAGAAAATAAGAAAAGAAATAAAATTTTTCCTCACCCTGTATCCCTCCGCCACAAAAACCACGTGCTTGGGGATATCCTCTCTCACTCTCACGGCCGCTGACTGACGCTTACGACACCCGCCGCGAGCAGACGATCTCCGCTCACTCTTCGACCCTCTCCACACCTCCGCACGTCACTTTAGATACAGCTCCCAGTCCTTCTCCAATGTACCTAAAGCCCTTCGCAGGAGCTAGAAAGATAGAAGAGCAAAATTAATATTTCAAAATGCTTTTGCCCTTTTGTGTTAGTTTTTTCGTTGCAGTGAACTTTGCTGAAGCGCAGAGAAGGCATTTGCCCAATTCGATCGCCGATGCGGACATAGTTCAAGTGAATGCTGGAATATCTGTACCATTTGGCAGGTCCGTGTACATCGACCCCGAGCTGGACTTAAATATCCGTGTCCGTCCGGGTGACCGTTGCACAATTAGGATCATTCAAAACGATCCACTGTCGCAGAGGCCAGGAAAACTTACGCCGATTCATTTTCCATGCCAGTTTGGACACGAAGAAGTCCAATATTCTCACTATGGAGCCAGAAGTCCGGCCCAGGACAAAGTAAAATTGATGATTAGGTACGATTCGCATAATGATACTTTGATCATCCCAGTCGTAGTCAACGTTCAAGTTCTCTTCGAGCAGTTAGAAGTAGTAACTAAGAATATTCCATTAAGTGTGGACAAACTCCGTGGACTGAGTAATCCTATTGACAGCAAAGTCTTGCAGTTTACTTATGACAGAGGTCAACAAGTGTGCAAAGTGACAATTCTAAGTGCTGCTAGTGGCTTACCTGCCTACGGAGAACTGATTAATGACTCATCGGATGGGCTCATGCAAGACTGCGATGCTCTCCTGAAATCAGATATCAGGTAATTATAACTTAATATAATTCTCTCATCTTCAGAATAATTCTCAGTTTTAATATTAAAAAAATATTAGTCATATTTTTATCTGACCTCCTTTCCCATACTGGATCCTTGCATTATTTTATAGAAATTAAGACAGATTTCCTAAACGTAATAGAGTTATCATTAGATTCTTTATTTATTTTTACAGATATTTTTTGAGTTGCAGAATTATAAATCATATCTGTGTAAAATTATTCAATCAAATCTCGCTAGTAAATCATGTAAGGATTTAATTAAAAACTACGTATGAAGCGGGCTAACGTTTGAAAAAAAGTTTACAAAATTTATTTTTAAGTTATTTTCAATAAACTTCTAATTCATACATCACTTCGACTTACTACTTTAAGGGGTAAAAACTCAGTTTTTTCCCTAGTGTGTCCAACATATCATAATCTTTAGCTATTGTTTAATTACAATAAAATTTAAGTTTTTAATGTGATCATAAGTGTGTTTTTCTTAGTGGTTTCGGTAGATTATCTTTCTTAATAATGATAACCGTTTAAAATTGGAAGAATTCTTTGCTTTCTTGAGTTGAAAACTTGAGTTGCTACCTAGGCTATTCAGTATTTTAACAATAAAGAAATAATATTTATCCGTATTTTCTGCTTCTTTTCCTCGAGTTTTCAATGTTGAAAGAAAATTGTACAATTCTGAAGAAATACTTTGTAACTCTCATTTTTGAAGTATTAAACCTATGTTCATAAAAGTGACGACTGAAAGCCGCAGATGAAATTAAAAAAACGAAAATGAATATTTCTTTAAAAAATCCTATTTCAGAAATGTTGTTATAAGGTATTTCTCCCACTTCCCTAGCGTGCCTTCGTGGTGTAACGGTAGCACGCTGGGCCGGTATTCCAGAGGTCCGTGGTTCGATTCCCGGCGAAGGCGGTTGCTCATTTTCCTCTCTCCGGCCTCCAAACAAATCTTAATATCTCTACAAGTGGCGCCCGAACTAAAAGGGTTGTGGATGATGATTCTCCTCACCCAGGATTTGGCGACTAGGTCCCCTAAAACTCTAGTCGCCCTTTAAAAAGGGTAGCATATAAGGTATTTCTACCACTTTCCTAGCGTGCCTTCGTGGTGCAACGGTATTAGAAACACAATCTTAGTAAGATCAAGTTTAAATATAAGGAAAAAATAATTAATGCACTAATTTCTAATATTATAATTTTCAAATGAATAACATATTTTTTTTTTTTTTTTTTTTTTCTTAGTTAGTCAATTTTCTAGCATTCTATCCCGCAGTCTTAAACTGGAAGGCCGCATACGGCTTCCCGAAATAATTTTACACAGTCCGCGAACATATTTCAGTTATGCATTTCTTGTAAATAAGATTCTTTAACTTTTAAAAATGCGGATTGACCTTATGTGCAATGATGTTATTGAAGGAGAAAAAGATAAAAGGAATATCTTATTCGCTGTATGTATACTACATGCTAGGCCATGCGATTGTTGTAAGCTGGGAGAATTTCTCATACAGGTACAATCAGTAAATGTAGTTCGCCAGTCGCAGTTGGTGGTGCTTCAGTGCTCTGGCGTTTCTGGTTTTAAAGTTTTAAATTTCTATTAAGTTTGTACTTCTGATAAATTCTTGAGTCACTCCTAACCGGTTAGCAGCATGCAAATCTGCGCAATTCATGCAATTTGAATATATATAGAAGAATTAAAAATTTTTGAACCCAATACTTATATAACTTTGAGTAAGGAATTGTCAAAAATAAAAATTTAAAAAAGTAAAAAATAAAAATTAAATTATTTACAAATGCACTAAACCACTGTGAAAAATAAATATGTCCAGCATTTAGATCAACAATGCATAAATGCATAAAAATGTTATAAAAATATATAGGGCGAAAAATAGTGACTACAGTAAGAAATTTAATGTATATATGTAAAAGATTTTGTATCTCTTACCTTTTAATTGTTTATACTATTTATATTCTCTCTTTCTACTTTTTGTAAATTTATACCGGCAAATCTGGCTGTTACTGAATGGGGTTTCTAGTTTCTAAGTCGTATTGTACCCCGATTACGAGAAGACATTTACCTTTTACAACATATATCTTTTTCCTTTTCCGAAACTTTGAGCCAGATATGTTTTCGCGCTTTAAAATTTTAGAAGTTTCTTACGCCGCCATTTTGGGCTAAAGATCACCCCCTCCTCAACGGTAATAATTTTATAATAGGGTAGAACATTTTGAACACATGTTTGAACACTTTGTTCTGCTATTGGACAGTTTGAACTTGTCACATACATTTTCCAAGAACTACAAAATTTCGGCTTACCCAGAGGAGTTGAATTCTACTTTCTTTAGCAAGAACACCGTTTGGTCATCTTTAGGATTCAGTAAAATTTCAGTAAGTTTACGATTTTTAATTTTTTTTCAATTATTGTTTCAATTTAGTTTTAATAACTGTAAACAAGTTTTAAGTTTTTGCTGTTTAAAGCTCAGTTTTAACCTTTTTATTTATAAAAATCTCTAAGTACAGTTTTTCGTTTTCTTGTTATTAAAAAAATTGTTTAGCATAATCGGGGACATTCTCATTTTTAGTTTGTTTAAATGACTATTCGTTTGGCTCTTTATTTATACTTGATTTTGGATTTCAGATTTGCAATATATTGGTTTCAGACCAAACTTTTTTTCTTTTTTTAAAAGTTTTGTTGAATTTTAATGTACATAATGTAAAGTTCTAAGGTTTTTAACTGTCATTTTGGCACTATGTATGTTTCTTATATTGGTTTTAGACGAATTCGTTTTTTTTTAGTTTTGTTGAATTTTATTTTACATAAAGTTCTATGGTTTTTAACTGTCATTTTGTCATTATGTATGTTTATACTTTTTTCCAAGTGTTTCGAAAATGTGTAGGGAAAATTCTGGTACATTTGAGATTGGAGGTTTCATTTTTATATGAAAAAAGTCTTTAATAAAAATTTGATGAAATCTTTTTATGGTTTCTGATCTCAAATGGACCAGGAGAACGAAACATATTAATCGACTTTTATTATGAAGCTTTAATTCAATTTCTCCTGATAAGTTCTGAATTGGAACTGTTTCAATAAAAGGAGATTAATTTTTTATTTGTATAATTTTGTATATTTTCCTTTTCGCATTTCTATTTTTCGAGATTGTTCTACTATGAATTCCCTCTTTAATTCTATTAGTTCTGATATTATGTTATAACACAGTTGGAATTATTATATTATAGTGGAATTGCGTTGATTTTAGTCCAATTTACTAATTAATTTAGATGCTTTATGATTATTCTACATTTATATAATATATTATATATAAATTCCGACAGATCGGATTTGCTTTCAGATCGTGCAAATGGCTCGCATGCAGTTTGTGTTTCAGACCATTGAAAGTATTACTCCCATGTTTGCTTGCAGTGTAATGCTTAGAACATGTAGTTAGTGGCAAGAAGGTCTCAATTACGATAACTGAAGATGGCACGTTTAAGTTTTCAAAATTCCTCCTCACAGAAACTTTAGCAACTCCACAATAGCAGCTGAACTCGAAGGCATTTTATGAATAGTCGTCACTGCCTTGATTTTGCTCACTAAGTCTCGCTTCTTCTCCTACTTATAAACGGAGATATTAAAGGCATTTTTAGCAGGTGCAGTGGTCAGTAGCCGCCCAACGGGATAGTGATTAATTGCGCTGGCTATCGTACCGAAAGGCCTGAATTCGAATACCGGAAAAGGCATGGATATTTGTAAGCGTACGAGTGGTCAAGGGGCACTTAAACTACAAGCCTAAATCGTCTCTAAAGGTTGGTGGTAAGTTGAGTTGGGTTGAGTAGAGAAAAGAGTCTGAATACCCGTACGGCTTACTTAGACTATACGGGTCTAGTCCAGACTCCGCAACTATCCGGGGCAACACCTCATGGGCCCATAACGGCATACATTGACCCTGTTCATAAAAGATGCTCACATAGTTCATACATACACATGCTTACATAGTTCATAATAGACATAGTTCATAGTACATGCTTACATACAAGGTAGCTCATAATACATGTTTAGACGTAGTTAATACATACTTACATAGTTCATAATGCATTGATCCTGTTTCATAATACATGCTTAAATTTTCTTTGGCCATAATACATAAATGTTTCATAATATATACAGTACTTACACAATGCTGATCTCTACTAAATCTGCAGGAAAACAAAAATAAATAAATAAATAAAAGAGAGAGATTGACTGGGATCTATTCCGCACTGCACAAGTCTCCAGTTTCCAGTCCAATTCCTTCAGTTTCTGTATTAGCTAGCATATTTTGCTGCGAAATGCTGCCTGTTTGATCAGATAACGCTTATGAGAAACTGCCTGTTACGGAAGCTGCACACGCCACTGTGCGGTTAGAGGGCACTGGGTCAAGTAATGGTCTGTTTTGCCCATGGTTCTACAGATTCATCTTTCCGTATTTGCAATTCCTCGTTCATAGTAATACAAGAAGAAAGGCCGTGCCCCGTCACAAATTACGTTATTTGTGGGGATGACTCAAAACGGTCGGGCGAAACTTTATGGTATTATGGTATTCATAGGTTCTTCTGCTTTGTTCGGTAGTGTCCCATTCCCATTGCCACTGGTGCTGAGCTGCTGCCCGTGTCACTTTTTTAAGGTGAGGCCACGGGAATTTGGTTATAACGTTTTGAGCATCGATACTGTGAGCTGCTTCTTTTGCTAACCTGTCGGCTTCCTCATTACCTTGAATGCCAGCATGCGCCTTTATCTAGGAAATGAGAGTACTCGTTGTCGGCGAACGCTCCTTCAGTATATCCTGAATCTCCGCTATGATAGGAGAAGGATGTCTGGGATTTCGCAAGGCATATATGACCGACAGGCTGTCTGTAAGAATATTGATAGTGGATCCTACTGAGGGGCTTGTTAACTCGATAGCTTTGCGAATCGCAATTGCTTCTGCATGGAATACTGAATTATTCTCTCCTATATGACCTTTCTATGTTATCAGCCTTTCCTTGTTCTTAGTTACTATGAGGCCACAGCTTACTTGTTCGTCAACTTTTGAACCATCCGTGTCTATATAGTATTGATCCTTTATGTCAGAGTCATCTTTCCGTGATGTGTCGGCAGAGGCTTCTTTTCCATGGTTGGTCGGATGGACGATATTTACTGGCCTTTTTTCTTCATGGGAGCTGCGCTTAGAGGTGGTGTATGCTATAACCTCTTTTTCATGGTGTGATGGATGGGTTGCATTATGAGACGTTTTGTTTCATAGTCCTATGGTTCATAACATAGCTGTCCAAAAGTGGTGCAAAGATGTAATTGCAGGACAGTCGTTACTGCTGCTTCTTGTGCTGCTAGAATATGTAGTGGCAAAATTCCCGCCAGTATTGTAGCTGCCGCTGTCGCTGTTTGTACGGTATCCTTTTGTAATAGCCAGAGCAAAGGGGCGTTGTATACTACTGAGCAATTTCCTTTTCCTTTCGTTCATTGGAGTTGCCTAGATTGCCGCTTCATAGAGGACCATTTTTTCCATGACGTACTGATAGAGGATTTTTAGAATATGTGGTCTAAGGCCTCAGTCTGTGCCTTGAAAACGGAAGACAGTGTGTGACCCTTAGATCTCCCTACTGGTTATTCTCCCTCGGAATTCCATTCGGGATGAAACCTAGAAGTTAGCAAGGCCGGATGATACCTAATGTCTTAAATGGAACACAGGTGCCGGACTTGCTTTAGCTTGTACCTGAGGGGTCAGCAAATCCATTTTATGACCCGAAGATTCGCGTTCGATTCTTAGAGGAAGCACAGTTATTTGTTTCCACAAGATTTTCTACTCCAAAACAATTTAACGATTTCTTCGATCACATTTGTTGCACCAAACAAGTTTTTATTAAATTCAAGATTAAGACGATAATCTGTAATCGATAATCTGTGATATAATTACAGTACATTTAGAAAGGAAGTAAAGAAAACTACTTGAGGATGCCTATTACCTACTTTACGCATATACACTTTTTTGTGGAAGTTAAAGTGGAAATTTGGTATTTTCAAGCAGTAAAAGGGTACAGAGTCCCTTCTTAATACTACATCTTAATTAAATAGTCCGTTCAAGATTTCCGCGCTATATCGATTATTTGTTTAAAAAAAATCTGATGTGTACACCATATGACTTCCTTGTACAAGCTTATTGAAGTGAATTAAATCTACTTCATCGATAGCGCATAAAGAACAATAGGATAAATGCGCTTTTTAAAATTCACTTTAATTGTTTACTACAGCGATGCTCTGGCACTAGGTTCACTTAACAGCGTTACATCTCATTCATTTTATAACTCAAAAAGCAAAAAATTATATCATCTGAAGAATTATCTAATCGTTGCCACATGTTCTATTCAAATACAATAATAAATAATATACTTATTTATTATACTATTTGAATTTATTTATTATAGTATTTATATGCTATAATAAATAATATATTCAAATACTATAGAAATTAAACAAATAAAAAAAAAAGTTTTTCACAGCCGATTCAGCTCTGCTTACCTAATGCGCATGCGCTACTCGTAAACATTTTCCTCTGTCAGAAACAGACTTGCCACAGTATTTTCTGCTAATATGAAACGCGTATTTCCCGAACTTCATTAGAAATGTATTTTTCATTCAATTAATTCAGTTCTCACTTCGTGGCAAGGCAAAAATAATAAAAACACAAAATATCCTCATTAAAAGTTTAAAGATATACAATAACATAAAACACCAAATACAGTTACAAAATTAAAAAAAAAAGTTTTTTACAGTTATAATTACAGTTTCTACGCAAAAACAAGCAATTCGGCCAGCGACAAGAAGACAAATTTTGCGGTGCACAAAACTGAAATTTACTTTTGGTCTCACTCAGCAAAAGGACACTTAAAGCGTAGAAACTGACTTAATTTGTTGTGGACGCTGTGCTGAGTCATTACATGGGATAATTTAATTTTACTGCGAAGCTTAGTTTCTCTAGATTGGCAACATATCCACTATTCTACTAAGTTTCAAATGTAAACAAATATGTCTGCTATAGCAAAAAAATTAGGCTTAGCCGTACATAAACAACTTTTAAATTGTTGATAGTTCTACAACTATAACATGCAGGTTAACTAAAGGCATAAAAACCTTAACCGGAAGTTAGGAACTACATAATTCAATCAATTTTTAAGCAAAAAATGCAGAATTTACAAACATATAAGAATAAAGAATTTGAGCTCACTGAGCCAGGTAACAGAGTGGATATATATATATTTATATAATGTTGGCGCAGCCGATTGCAACCAAAATAGGAGGTGCGGATCTACATGTTATAGCAGTCTCATATATAAAATTTCAACTTTCTGAGGCTACTCGTTTTTGAGTTATGCGAGATACATACATACGTACCTACGTACATACAGACGCCAGGAAAAAAAATCTCTTCAGAATTCATTTTAAATCACTTTTATAATTTTTTGGGGGAAAAAGAATCCTTTATCCTGTCCTTACGTACAGACGTTACGCAAAAACATCGTTAAATTGCATTCGATAGCGGTCAAAATGGACATTTCCGTTGAAATATGGTACTCGAAATTATTCGCGATTACAATACTTACTTTATACTTCGTACAAGGCAGTAAAAACTGCATTTATGAAAAAAAGATTTCAATCAGTATTAAATTTAAGTCAAAAATATCTATACAAAATTTCATTTATAATTATAAATAACATTCATAATGGAATAAATAGAAGAAAGTTTATGATAAATAATTTGAAGCAAAACATAATTATTAAAGCATCAGATTAGTAAGCTATACCGAAATTTTAAATCTAGCTGTGAAATTTGAAATACATTTCAAAATCTTCGTATCATCTGAAGCGAAATAAATTATGAGATTTCATACACGATTATAATCATTGAATTGAATGAATATATAGTTCTAAACTAAGTGTATGTAATTATTAGTGTTAACCAAAAATTTCACAGTATTTAACCTTTTCTCATATCCTATTCCCTGAATAGTAAAAGTTCATTCGAGAAAGCGTAAGCGAGTCGCCTTTTTTCTGTAGCTGTTGTTTCCCTGGTTACGAGTGAAACTGGGTGACGGAAAATAACCTTGAAGTGCTATTTCAAAGTAATAGAATATAGTAACTGAAAAAGATATTATCAGTTATAAATGGGAGTGATTCCGCCTCAGAAAGTCACCATATTCTCATTATAAAATTTGCATACAGTACTTAAAATACTAATGTTTAAATGTAAAAGTGTTGATACCATTCTGTCAGAGAACGGAAGTATGCTTTAACATACATTTCGTATTATACTGATGCTCATTCATAGCATAAAAGTGCACTCATTACCTCTTGCGCAATTTTTCTGCATTTTTATCTTAAGTGGAAATAAATGTACATGAAATAAATGTAGCATGAAGTATTTAACCGATCCCCATGCTTAATTTACTTTGACCGTAAATGCGAAAATTTTGAAATGTTGGATGTTTATAGTGACTCTGTTTCTGCCACAATTGATAGACGGCAGGCAACATGCGTATAATATTTGCAAATGAAATAGAATAGCAAAATCCTAATTGCAATGGAATTTGGTAGATAAGAAAACCTAGCGGCAGGCATCAGTTGTGTTAATCTCTCGATCTGTCGAGTTAGTAAGGGGATGCATACATATATATACGTTTGGTACACTGACGATTGCAATAATAAAGAGAGGGGCAAAACTAGATGTTATAGCAGTCCCATGTACAAGTTTTCAATGTTCTATGGTTAATCATTTTTCAGTTATGCAAGATACATACTTACGTACCTGTATACGTACATACGAAGAGACGTCACGAAGAAAGATCTTTTTTAATCCAGTTTAAAACCAATTTACAACCCGTTTTCGAAAAAAGAGTCCTTCATTCTTTTCGCGCGTGGTTACAGTAAAAACGCCGTAAAAACGAAAACGTCGCGGAGAAAACAACGCAAGGCGAAAACGTCGCGGTACAAAACATCGTAGAAGAAAAGAAAGCAAAGAAAACATCGCAGTTCTAAAATATCGTGGTACAAAATATCATGGTCGAAAATAAAGCGGTTCAAAAACTTTGCAGTTTAAAAACATTGTCGTCGAACATATCGTGGTAAAAAATAAAGTACCTACAAATCATCGCGTGATGATAACATCGCACACATGCGTTTTTCAAATCCCATACTAACATATTATGACTGACTTTCGTCATAACTAACAAATCGGCATCAAAAAAGTTGATTGCACGCTATATATGAAAATGTTAACGACACTCTAAGAATAAACGGGAACAAAACAAAATATAATTTTCACTAAAACAATATCAGATTAATAAATGTGAAAGAAAATAACTTCATAATTAACTCAACAATTTTTATAGAGGTAATCTTCTGCCGTTATTTAGCTTCCTTTTTCTAAGCACTTTCAGACTGTATTCTTCATAAAAAATTATCAGTAAACATTTATAAAAAAATCTGATGTGTAAACCACATGACTTCCTTGTATTGGAATATTAAATTATAAGCATTTTTTCTTGCATTTCATTTAAACTTATTGGATTGAATTAAATCTACTTTGCCGACAGCGCATAAAACACAATGGAATAAATGCATTCTTTAAAATTCACTCTAGTATTTGTTTACCATAGCGACACTCTGGCGCTAGATTCACTTAACAGTATTAATAATTATATAACAGTTTACTTATATAATAATTTTATATCGGAAACTAAGTTAACTGTTATATAACCCAATAATTATATAACAGTTAACTTATATATTTCGTTCATATTATAACTCATAATGCACAAAATTTATATCATTTAAAGAATAGAATTATCTAATCGTTGCCACATGTTCTATTCAAATACTATAACAAAGCTAGAATGATGTATAAAAGAAATTAAGCAAACAAAACAAAAAAGAAACAGTTTTTCACAGACGATTGAGTATTTCTCATTTAATTAATTCAGTTCTCACTTCGCGAGAAGGCAAAACTACATAAAAACTCAAAATATCTATATTAAAAATTACGAAGTTAATCTTAAACGCTTATTTCCTCGAAAAAATTCCAGAAAGTATTAAGCATGATTTAAATAATAAATGAAGGCGTTATCTTTGTTGTTGCGAACCTAAGTTTCTCTAGATTGGCAACAAATCCACTAGTCTCCTGTTTCAAATGTAAACATCAATGGCCGCCATTAAAAAAGGCTTAGCGGCAATTAAAAAACTTTAAAATTGCTAAGAATTCTAAACATATTGCACACAGATTTACTAAAGGCATAAAATCCTTAACCGGAAGATAAAACCAACATAATTCAATCATTTTTAAAGCAAAAAATGTACAATTTACGAACATATAAGAGTAAAGAAACTGAGATCACTGAGCCGGGTATATATATATATAAATATATATATAAATATAGATATATATATAAATATATTTATATACGTTTGGTGCGGCGATTGCAACCAAAATACGAGGTGCACATCTACATGTTATAGCAGTCCTATATACAAAATTTCAACGTTCTGAGGCTACTCGTTTTTGAGTTATGCGAGATACGTACGTACGCACGCACGTACGTACATACGTTCGTACTGATGCCACGAAAAATTCTCTTCAGAATTAATTTTAAAGCAGTTTTATAATTTTTTTGAAGGAAAAGGGTATTTTATTCTGTCCTTACGTACAGATATCACGCAAAAACATCGTTAAATTGCATTCGATAGCGATCAAAATGGATATTTTTGTTGAAATATGCTATCTGAAACTTTTTGCGATTATAATACTTCCTTTTTAGTTCGTACAAGGAAGTAAAAAGGTTGATTTATTAATGACCTCTTTTAATTAAATATGCAAATTTATAATTCTATTAAGTTCCTTAAGTTGCATTAATTTTCTACTCACATTTAATTTTTAAATGCTTAAATTTCCTTCTTATTTTTTCAGCAAAAAATTATTAGTTCATTCAAAAATATGAATTAAAAATAGAATTAAAAAATCCATCTTTCCTTTTTGCGCTCCCAAATCATTATGCGAAGATGCATTTACAACTTTTAGAACCTGAAAACAAATGTGTGCGATGTTACCATCATGCGGTGATTTGTAAATACTTTATTTTTGTACCACGATATTTTCGAGGACGATGTTTTAAACTGCGAAGTTTTGAACTGCTTTATTTCCGACCACGATATTTTGTACCACGATGTTTTAGAACTGTGATGTTTTCTCTTTGCTTTCTTTTCTCCCACGATGTTTTGTACCGCGACGTTTCCGCCTCACGTTGATTTCTCCGAGACGTTTTCGTCCGTCATGTTTTCGGCGGACACCTCGCGTATACATTCGTTATGCAAAAAAAAAATCGTCCATATGGATTCGGGACCGGTCAAAATGGATATTTCTATTAAAATATGATACCCGAAATTTTTCGAGATGACAATACTTCCTTCACAAGGAAATAAAGAGTTAATTATTCAAGGAGTATATATACATTTAATTCACCGAATCACTTGCGCATGAGGTTTTAAGAAATGTTTCTCTCATGTGGCAGTATTTTTTGTTTTGTCTTTGTAGGACATCAGATACACTTAATGAAAACTATAACCTCTTCGAAGAGTTTAAAAAGTATCAAAAGCAAATAAGAAAGCATGATTTTAGATTAAATGATCAAAACTGTTAGTTCAAGCCATAGTAATAACTTTGTAATTCTAATTTCTGTTTTTTTAAAGTAATTTATTACATAAAGTCAGCAACTGCTGTATTTATCAATGACTAAAAATACGTGAACTTATCGTGCATTGTGAAAGTATTCCTCACTAATCAACTTATCTCATCTTTTATCAAACTGTATGTCTTTCGTTTACGAAACACGCGAACGGAACACAGAAAATGTAATTCAGATAATCTAATCCGCAGGATATCAAATGATTTCTTTGAATCGAAATTGAAATTCGATTCTTCCTTAAAATGACTGAATTATGGCCAATAGTATCTGCTTTGAAATCTCTCTTACGGACACATGTAGCGTTAGTTAAGTATTTAGATTAAGTAGCGATGCTCAACTTCGAAAGGTGTGAAAAAAATTTTAAACAAGTATAAAAATTAAAAAAAAAAAAAAAAAAAACGAAACTGTTTTAAAAAAGCGTTTTTACTTTAATTTCATAAATTACTTGATGAATGATTAAAGCATATTGGGAGTTACTGAAATAATAGAGTTTCATAATTTTTCAACACCAGTAACTGTATCCATATCGTATTATCACGAGACTGAGCTTTCATAAACTATTACTATGTTTAAGATTTATTATTTCAATTACTTTTCTTTTATAGGCTGTTGCTATTGTATTAACCTGCTATTACATAACTGTTACTCTGAATAAGAGAAAATAAGGTTCTTTTTTCTAAAATTCAGTCGCTTGGTATTAAAATTTCCAAATGGTTGACGTCAAAAAAGGTAGTATTTCACATGTTAAATGGAAACTGTCATAATTTAATTAGTGCATTTATAGAGTTTGACTTGATTTTATAGCATAAACTAGATCCAAACTTCTGACAGACTTGGAGTGAATTAAAATTAAGGTCTGTAAAGAGACCATGGATATATATCTAACTGCATGTGTGGAAGCTTGCAGCTAAACTGAATGATATTTGATAATTCAAATTGTTGAGCTATACTTCTAAATTTTCAGCAGGCATAGGAGGTTCCTTTATTTTGAAAAGCTAAGCTTAATTGTCTGGCTCATTACACTTAATTACAATCCATTCAATTATTATTTTCGCAAATAAGTAATTCTAAATAAATTTTAGTAGCGAAGATAAGAACTTGAACATTAATCTAGATTAGGTAAACTTACCTACTGCATTACCTACTACTTGGGGTAGCCTACTGCATTACCGAAAGGCCCGGTTCGAATCCGGAGAAGGCATGAATGTCTGTAAATATATATCGCCTTTGCGGCATGGGGGCACTCTAAATATATGGTGAGCAGGAAATCCTCTCAAGAGGTTGGTGGTAGGGTAGGAGTGGGAGGTGTGAGACCCTATGACCCGTCGTCAGAAAGTGACTAAAGTCACAAAAACCGCAGATTAGAAAAACTCGGACATAAATTAGACTATTCCTCATAGTTTATAGTTTAAATTAACCACAGTAGTCACAGTTATTAGCTTAGTTTCAAGAACTCAAATATTTAAAAGCGTAAAACGCACAGTCTAACGTTCATCTAAATAACTGGGCTGCGGCGTATGGGGATTTTAACCTTGTACTCTGAGAGATTATTCAACCACACATCGACTAAATGGGCGGCTTCTCTTTTCAGGGTAACATGCTCTACTGAGTTATCACCATAATATTCACACTTAATTACAACTTCACTCGCTATTTAAACTCAATCTAATTTTTTTTCTGGTAACAATTGAGGAAAGAAGTATAAAATGCAGAAAATAATTAACAGAAGATACTGTATTAGTTAAAGTAAATGCTACAATATCTGACTTTTTCATATATATCGCAAAATTGGAACTTTATGTTACAAGTTTTCATAATAGAACCTAATATTTTATATTAATTTTATTTAAAAGGAGAGTGATATTAAGAGAATAGGAAGGGAGTATTTTATGAATGAAAAAGTCAAATTTCAGTCTTTCGAAAATAACTTTTTTGAATAAAATTTTAAAAAATACTGATTAAAATTTCAATTATTTAACTTCTGAATGTAACCTTTCTTTAGCAAGAATAGTAAACTTGACACTTTGACCTCATACTTCCAACCTTGAATGGAAAGGCTGAAAATCGCTGCAATAAACTTTATTTTCGACGTGTTTGTTGCATTTTGCTAAAAATTACTTTTTTTTTATCGGAACAAAACATTTTAAATACTGAATGCGATTTCGAAAAGGCTAACCATAATTTCTTTTTAGTTCTGTTTAATTTCGTTTCCAGCATTTCATTTCAGCCAGCTATGCAATTCTCGATTATTTAGCTTCAGTTAACACTTTTTTTAAAATTTCAATTCAATTTTTAAAACATATTTAAAAAAGAAAATAGTTTAGTTATTAGAAAAGAAATGTCATCTCTCTCATTCAATTTATTACACAAATTAAAATATTTTTCTTTATAGATTATCAACAATTTAAAAGTTTACACAGAAATATCTTATGAATATTTATTTTTGAATTTAGAATGAAACACACATTGTTAGATTTATTTTTGATTATTTTCTTTAAAACAGCTCCTGCTAATTACAGAATTCACATGAGGAAGCTTAAAATTTTCTGCAGGAAAAAGACAATTATTGAAGTACATCTTAAAAGTTTATAATTTTACAGTAACTTTTCTGAATACAAAACTTTTCGTACATAGCTTAAAAGATATATGCAATATGTTTACGACAGATTTGTTATGTGGCTTTAAAATACTGTTCAGATTAGAAATAGTTTTATGTATCTTTTCCGCAGTCAGCTAATTAGCTTCCCCCTAATTGACAGCGAAAAGCCAATAAGAAAAACAAACCGTCAGGGGAAGTCTAGTTTGTCTGCGGTAACTTCAGTAGGATGTTCCTACCTGTGTTTCAGGTTGGTTTTTAGCCGGTGTGGCTGTATAATTTTGGGAATCGTTGAGATAATATTTGAATTTAAAATGCTTAAATCTATGGTTGTTTCTTCAACCTATATTAGATAAATGATAAAATTAACTAATAATATAATTAAACTATATTAGGTAACTTTCTAAATATTAGTTATGTAAATAGATCAAATAATTAAGCAATAAAATGTTAAAAGTAAATTTATCTTGGGTATGATACTTTCGCTATCCTGTCAACCATGGACAATGGAAAAAACCGTTCTTTTATGGGATCGGATCAGAACCGTTAGCTTACTGAACTGATAAGTTCTTTTTTATGACTCACCGCTCTCTAAATACCCTTGATGAAAAACATTGGAAACGAGGAGTGCATCAAGAATGGTTAGCGAGTACGCAGCAGCGGGATCGGAAGAATCGTCTCAGTCAAACGTTAACTCCCAGAACTAATTACTTTCAACTATAGTTTTGAAATTCCCTAAAACCTTGTTTCTGCATAGATGTAACAAAAAAAATTCCAAAAATTTGGAAAATGATAAACTTTTAATATGGGAGGATAAATATTCTTTTCTTCTCTAAAAGTGAAACTGACTTTTCTTGGCACGCTTCCAAGCAGAGCTTCGCTATTTTTTGGCAAATGATATGTTTGCTCACTCAGTAAAATGAATCATTTTTGTAAACGAATAGTACATGTCTGTTCCTTGCACACTTCCCAACAAGATCTCTCAGCGAACTGTAATAGAGCTACTACTCCGTTTTTTGGAATCAACTGTTCATCGTTCAGTAAAGTGAATCGGTTCCTTAAATCAGCTCCGGAGAGGATCGTCTAACTCTAGAGTAAATTCACATACAGGAGCCCTTTCAATATGAAAATATTATGCTAAGAAAAGTATTGGATCTTTGCGTAAACCATTGATAAATTTTAGTAAAGATATTGCACTGTTAAAATTTAAATGTTTAATTATGCTCATTTTAGATGCATGCTAAATTAACATCAAATTATAAATACATATCCTAATTTGAAAGAAGTATTCCACAGAAAACGAAACATTTTTGCTTAAACTATCAAAAAGTTTATTTAACCAACCACTGAGAATTAACTTGATTATGTCAATTTAAACTAATACAGTTAAATTTAATTAATGCACAGTTAAAAATTAAGTATGTTACTAATAAAAGATTTATAAGCAGCACTATTCGGTAGTTAATTTAATTTTTATATTTCATTTCCTTTAGGTATCAACATACATCTCAGAATGAGACACCAAACAGGGATTACATACCGATGGTAGTGGAACTCAGTGACACCGATGGCAACCTAATCAAACAGGAGTATTTCCAAATGATGGTTCGGATTAAAGAAGGTGAAGAGAATACAGCGCCTCAGCTTAGCTTCAGCGCTCTTTTACTGATGGATGTTAATCAATTCGTTATGACCGCAATAACTCCAAATATACTCATAGCCGAAGACCTAGAAACACCAGCAGACAAGTTAATATTTAACATCACTAATCCTTTAGGTTATGGTGAAGGTTCCATTGTTAGCACAGACGACCAAAATGTGCCTATTACTTCCTTTTACCAGAAAGATTTGAATGATTTGAAAATTGCATACAAGCCTCCTGCATCAGATTCAGATGTCAGGCGATTTTATTTGGTTGAAATGGAAGTTGTCGATTCAGAGGGGCTGACATCAGATCCTTTCAGTTTGACAATTGTTGTGAACCCTATGAACACTTTAGCTCCCTTGGCTACCAAAAATGCTGGGTTGGTGCTTTTTGAAGGGCAATCGAGAAGATTACAAAGCTCTAAGAACTTGGAAATATCTGATGAAGACAATATAGATGATGTTACAATAAGTGTGGTAGGGGGCTTAAAACACGGTAAGCTTTTACTGATGGGAACTCCTGTAAAGCACTTCACACCGGCAGATTTAGACGCAGGGCTTGTGATATATGAACACGATGGCAGTGACACATACAGCGATAATATCATATTTCGTCTGAACGATCGGAAGCACCAAGTAGAATTTTTATTTCCAGTTACAGTTTATCCAGAAGATGATGATGCCCCAATATTAAACGTTAACACTGGAATAACAATTACTCGCGGCGAGGAAGTAGAAATTACGCCTTTCGTTTTGAGTGCAACTGATATAGACAGTGATGATGCATCCATTAAATTTACGCTTGTTCAACCTCTCTCTTCCGATTCTTCAATACTAAAGAAACAAGCTGAGATTCCAGAAGATCCTGAAAATTGGATTTATGACGAATACTTGTATGAAAAAGAAGTAACCTCTTGGACGCAGCAAGATTTGATTGAAGGTAGTATATTTTATAGACATTCAGGTGAATATATTTCTGATCCCATTATTGAACATGTGAGATTCAGATTGAGTGATGACAATGTGCCTCCTAATGAATCACCAGTTCAGGAATTTCTTATTCGGATTATGCCACTTGATAACACCCCTCCAGAGATATATCCAGGGACATCTCTACAAATGACCGTAGAAGAATTTCAGTTAACAGATATAACTAAACAGCAACTTCACTTCACAGATTCGGATACTAGAGATAGAGATTTAATAATCCAAATTACAGAGAAACCATTTGACACAGACGAAAATAACCCAGTAGATCCTGGTAAAATAGTTTTATCTGAAAATCCAGATGTGGAAGTTACTGAATTCAGTCAAGCTCAAATTAATCACCACAAAATTGCCTATAAGCCTCCTTCAGTTGAATTGGGAATGGTACCAAGACTCATTCAGTTTAAATTTGATGTCAGAGATAAAGCAGGAAATATATTACCTGAACAAAAATTTTTAATATTGTTGCAACCGGTTGACAACAAACCTCCAATTATTCACAACAAAGGTTTGGAGGTTTTCGAAAATGGATTTGCAGCATTAACTCCAGATGTAATTGATGTTGTTGATGAGGATACGGATCCAAATTTATTAATATTTACAATAACACGAACTCCTCAACATGGAAGTTTGCAAATTGGAAGTTTGGAAATGGCAGAAGGAGATTCGTTTACCAAACCTGATATAAATAGTGGTATCGTAACATACATAAATAGTGGTTCAGAAATGGACAGAGATAAATTAAGTCTAGAAGTTACGGATGGTATCCATAAAGTACCTGTGACTATTGAAGTACTGATCAGAAACATTGACGATGAAGCACCGAAGTTAGATATAGCTCCAGGAACGTTGGGTCTACGAATTGAAGTAGATGAAGGTAGCAAAACTCCTGTAACGAACGAACTCATTAGAGCCTCTGATCCAGATACAGAGGATGATATGATAACTTTTATAATTGATCCTTTGCCGCTCATGGGCTCGATAGAAGTCAATGGCGTTATTGTAGATCGTTTTAAGCAAGAAGATTTGCAAAAAGGTCGAGTATTTTACCTTCATAATGGCATAGAAATAGGTCAGGAACCACTTGAAGATTCATTTAATCTATCCATATCAGATATGTCAAATGACTGGATTGTTGGAGGAAATGTAGTTGATCGAGTATACGTATCAGTTCTCATTCAACCAGTTGATAATTCTCCTCCAAAGATAGAACTGGGAAATTTATTTTCTGTCCAAGAAGGAAATAAAAGTTTGATAACTATATTTCATCTTAATGTCACTGACGTAGATACACCTGAAGAAGATATAATATGTACGATCATTAAACAACCTTCACATGGATATTTAGAGAATCTTTCTCCAGCTCCTGGATCTGAACGACCTAGAATAGGAATTCCTGTGACTGCGTTTTCATTCTCAGATGTTGTTCATGATTATATTAGTTACGTACAGAGTATTCATAAAGGTTTAGAACCAATAGAAGACAAATTTTCCTTTATTTGTTCAGACGGAGTGAATTCTTCACCAGAAATAACATTTCCAATTCGAATAGAACCAGCTAATGACGAAGTGCCTGAAATTTATATAAGAGAATTCATTGTTATGGAAGGAACAGATTTAATTATTGATCTTCCAATTTTGAATGCACTTGACTTAGATATTCCGAAGGACAAGCTTGTATTTATTATCACCAAAGAACCAAAACACGGTGTTATTGCATCACATATGCCAACGGGAACAGTAACTGTAAAAAATTTTACATTAGACCGTATTTCCAGAGGATCTACAATTGTATATCAGCACGATGATAGTGAGACAACAAACGACAATTTCGAATTGACAGTCACTGATGGAATTCATAATTCCAGTAAAACCTTATTGGTCTTAATCATACCAGTTGACGATGAAACGCCACGACTTGTTATTAACGATGGCTTAGATATTAATGTTGGAGAATCGAAGCGCATCACTAATCGCGTACTAAAGGCTGAAGATTTGGATTCTGATGACGCTTCTATCACTTACGTTATTCGACAGGTTCCAAGGTATGGGAGTATTACATATTTGGATTCTTCTGGAGTGCCTCTTTATAACTTGACGCATGGTATGAACTTTACACAAGCAGATATTGACAATGAACTTATCGAGTATACACATTTTGGATTGGAAAGTGTGAGGGATATAATAAAATTTGATGTGACTGATGGTTACAATCCATTTGTAGATCGTTATTTTTGGATAACTGTTGAAGGTGTAGACTCAGTATATCCCGATGTCATCAATAAAGGTGTTGAACTTCCTGAAGGAGGTAAAGTCATCCTAGATACGAATATTCTCAGTACTAGCGATTTAAATAGCGATGATGAATTCTTGGTTTTCACGATAACTCGAGCTCCAACACGGGGACATCTGGAGAATACGGATTTCCCGGATGTTCCCATTACATCATTTACACAGTTAGACTTGGCAGGGAGTAAAATATATTACGTGCATACCAGTGATGATGAGATTAAAACGGACAGTTTCGAATTTGAAGTAAGTGATGGATATAATTCAGTATACAGGACATTCAGAATATCACTAAGTGACGTAGATAATAAGAAACCTATTGTCCGGAAGACTTTATTAAGAGTTAAGGAAGGAGGACAGAGGTTAATAACACCTTTCGAATTGAAAGCTGATGACAGTGATACAGAAGCGGAAAGAGTTAAATTTACTATTACACAAGCACCAATTAATGGTAAGATCATGAGAGATAACTTGACTCCAGTGACTTCATTTACCATGGCAGACTTAGTTGAAAATATGATCTCTTATCATCATGATGGCTCAGAAACAAAGGAAGATTCTTTTTCTTTTGTCGTCACCGATGGAAAGCATATGGAATTTTTTCTGTATCCAGATGTTGATAAACCCATACGTCGTCCTATCAAAATGGAAATAGCTGTTGCTCCCGTGGATAACAAAGTTCCTCAGTTGGTCATGAACCGTGGAGCTACATCTATTAAAACTTTGGATAATGGTAACTTCGGATTTAGATACACAAAGAAAATATTACGTGCTGAAGATAGGGATAGTAAAGATTCAGAACTCACTTTCGTAATTACGACTCCATCGAAGCATGGAATAATCATCAATGAGGCCTTGGGGAATCAAAGTATTTCAAATTTCACTCAAGGTAAGCTTTATCCTCCTATTCTTCTGTACTAAGTTCATGTAATTATGAATCATAAATCTATCAACCTTTTAAATTCACCAGTTTGACTGCTTCTAAATGAATTCTTTTATTTAAATTTAAATTTCTTTTTGTCAATGTTGTCTGGTCTCTTGTTCTACATTTTACTTTATTGCTTTTGAAAATGCGTCCTTTTGTGTAGGTTCTTATAGGAAACAAAACAAAGTATTTCCTCTTCTTTCGAACTATTCATTTATTTATTATTTATTTATTGCTTGTCCTATATGTCGGTCATTCACTATAACCGTCTAGGTTATTGAATTTTTATAGAGATAAAAGTGAAACTATCTAACTTAGATATATGTAAAGCATACTGAATTTGTTCACCTTGGTAAAAATGTTAGAATTCGTTGTTTTAAACATCATTTCATTAATGTTTAAGTCATCAAACCCATATGGTTTAAAAAAGAATGGAAATAGTACTGTTAATTCCGAGCGCAGATTTCGGCCAGCTGTAAATTTTACTCCAAAAATTGGGAAATACAATTAACATTTATTACATAGCATTTTTAAACAAAAAGGAAAAATTCTTTTTTTATTGTAAATCAGCATAACGCGCTACAAGAGAACTCGTATGAACTTTTCTTTAAAGTTTCTTTCTTTATAGCTTAATTAACACGCCGAAGAAAAAATTTGATAAAAGTGGGCATAATTACCATTGCCTTCAAAGTGCAATATAAATTTTATACAGATCATTATATCTGTAATGCTTATTAAATTGAATAAATTATTGTGTAATTTTGTAATTAAGCTTATTTAACTCAAAAACAAAATGAGAAAATTTTAAATTATTATACATAAAATAAATCTGCGAGCTTAAAGCAATAAATAATCAAATAAAATAAACTAAAATTTCCCTTTCACTTTTCCTAAAGATGAATCTAAGATCGATAGTTTAGTACTCTAATAACTTATATTTTTTATTTAAAAATATTTTAAATATATTTGAATTTAAAAATATTTCATTTTCCCTTGCTTTTTATACAAAACTCCAGAAATATAGAACCTGAAAGAATTGTTTGCACCCGCGGCTAAGCCATAAGTCAACCACGGTTGCGGTTACCATCGAGGCCTAGTTTCTCCTAAGTGTCATCCATAGTTGGCTCACGTAGGGGAACGAAAAATATTTCTCTTCCTCTCCGAAAATGTGGCTGGGTTTGCATCAGAAGTTGGAAGTAGAGATTTTGACAGGTATAAAACATCACCTTGTTGGTAGTGGTCCTTTTTAATAGTGTTTAACACAGGGGGAATAAAAATCTGTTCGAGAACTTATGCGATCGTTTCGTCATTTGTTTTGTTGCCATACGAAAGGAAGGGAATACACAACTCGCCTGCCGAGAAAATGGAATTTGACATATTTCTTCATTGACAATGGTAGATCTTTAGCTGGTGAAGTACGCTGGTTTCTGTCAAACTTAAATAAATGAACCATAGAAGGTAAAGTAAGCTGGCCACTATACATCTTACATAAGTGAGCAAAAAATAGCTTTCGTTTAGCAACACTAATTAAGCGTATAAAAGCAAGAGAAATTCATTTGTGGAAATCTTGCCTTCCAGATGAATCTGCCTTGAATTTTCGCATAACTAAGCTAATTAAGCTTTCTTTCCTTATTAAATCAAAATTCCTTGAGAAAGTTATGCTCTGCTTTAACAAGAATATTTAGGGTTGCATTTTTGGACATTTGCACCATTACTGTAAATGATAAAAGATGTTTCTAATGCCATACTTTATGTACCTCATTACAGAGTAATCTTTACTTTTTTGTCATTTTTCCCAGTTTGTGAGTTTATACATCTTTCAAACATTACACAGAGTTTCTGAAAAAATACCACATATTTCTTTTCTACAAACGCCAGTTCATTTTTGCCTTCTTTATTATTTTTTGCAGTATTTGAATGTAGTTTATGATTCATAAAACTTTAACATCTCATAAATTATATATTTAAATCTTTATTTCTTAGTTTCTTAATTATTAATTTATTTTATTTTATTTTTTCATAATTTTGAGACGAAATTAATCAAAATTTTGTTGATAATATTATTTCTTGTTTTATTTTATTTTTACATTCCCTTTACTGAAATGTTTACTTTTATTGGAGAGAAATGTTCTGAAAAGAGACTTTTGTTATTTTCAAACAGTTCTTCGAAAACAACCTCCGACAGTTTTTATTGCATTCCAATTTCAAACGGATCTGTATCACAGTGGATTTATTTTCGTGACAAATATTAAAGAGTTATATTGTCTAATTCTGAGCAAGACCACAATCTGCATGAAGCATCTTTAAAGGATCTCTATTTTTGGAATTTGATTTTACGCTTTTAAAATCTCATCGCGCTGAAATTAATAGAGCAGGAAAGCGTGGGTAGAAGTCGTATAAAATCTCACTTAATTAGGCGCCCTCAGCCAAAGGCATGCGTATTAAATATCCCTTAATGAAACTCAGTTTCGCTTTCCACTGTGGTAAGTTGTTCACTTCTTTTATTTACTATGAGTGAAGTGAGATCGCAGATTTCGAAAGCAAGTCGAAATCTTGATCGACACTGTATTTAAAAGTATTACTATTCAATTAACAAAATCCGAGTAACTGCGGCAAATGTAAGAAAAACATTTGTTGTTTTTAATATGCTTCACACACATTTCTTACATTTCCGATTTAAGAAAAACATGTATTTCTACAGGGTGTCCCACTCGAAAGGGGTCCCGGGTAAAGTGTGATAAAAATCTTACAACAAGATGAAATGAAACCAAATTTTTATACGGCATGCCTTTATTTTAGAGAAATGAAAGTACATTACAAGAAGTGCCGGAAGGGATCCTCTCCCTGTGTACACAATTCAACACGGCGTTGCATTTTCGTGTATGCTGCTGTCAGAGTACACGTGGTACAGTGATGAAGCGTGGTTCCAATTGTCATGATACCTAAACTAACTAAACACACGTTTATGGAGTAGTGGCGCTCATCATACTGTCGAGGAACCCCTTCATTTACAGAAGATGGGTGTGTTCTGTGTATTTTCATAGCGGACCATCATCGGGCCAATTCGTTTGAGACTACTGTCACCAGTGCCCCCATTACTGCTGACGACACTACTGTCACCAATGAAGTGTACCAGACACTTTTTCCTGAATCTGTGAGCCAGTTGGAGGATGTGGAGCTGACACTTGGCTGGTATCAGCAAAATGGGGCAATGTGTCACACATCTATAGCGAGTATGACTGCTGTAGAGTCTTTTTTCAAGATTGACCCACCTTGGTCTATATGGCGTCGCTTTAAAGGTAATACCTATAAGCGCAAACCACGTACCATCGACGAGTTATGTCAGAACATTCGTCGTGAAATCTAGGACGTAATGCCCCTGCGCCCAGTACTCAGGGAGCAGCATACGCGAACATGCAGTGCCGTGTTGAACTCTGTGTATAGGTGGGGAGAGATCACTTCCAACTCCTCTTGAAATGCACTTTCATTTTTCAAACATAAAGGTATGTCATGTAAATGTTTGGTTTAATTTCCTCTTGTAAGATTTTTATCACACTTTTTCCGGGGCCCCTTTCGAGTGGGACAGTCTGTATGTAGTAAAAGCCTTATTATCGCCTAAGTCCACAGAAACGGACTTAGATTTTTGGCTATCCTAAAATTCTCCTGTATATTCTTCAGTATATGAAATCCTATTATTAAAGTAGAATGATTGAATCTTAGCTTAGATACTAAAAAATTCAATAGAGCGAATGAAAACAATCATTTTCGAATTGAAAGTTACAGCTGCAAAACATCTCATCAATTTATCCAATTCAGTTCATATTTAAACTTACTTTCACATTTTAGTGTTTTTTAACGGTTTATAAAATTAGATAAAATTCGCATTCATAGCCAACTTTATAGTAACATTATTTATTACATAGCTAAAAGATAACATTTAAGAATAAAATTGGCATTATTATAATAACATTTTCGTTTACTGGTTACTTACAGATTACATTGAATCCGAACAGATACTAAACAAATTAAAAACCAAAAAGCTAGTAAATTTTCACATAAACATTGCACACTTGACATTAAATAGTTTCTTCCTATTAATTTATCGTTTTTTTTTTTTTTTTTTTTTTTTTTTTTTTTGCTGCAGGAATTCTACAGTTATGTTTAATGTTTCATCTTTTTAAACCTTTCAACCATCGATATCGGGTCACAAAGCAGTGTCACAGACGGCGGAGCTTCGGGAGATTTTTTGCCCGATAGGCACATCCGCACCTGATTTAGTATGTCCAACCGTGGCCTTCGAGATAACAATAATCTCGAAGGCCACGGTCCAACCCGCAATAGAAGATCCGTCGCTCGAACCCATGCCACAGCAGCTGAATTACCGTTTTTCATGATTTTAAAACTCCTATGTATTTATACGTATACACCTGTACAGTGTATATATAAAATTATTTTCTCGATCCGCAGCCATAACATATGAATTTTTGAATTGCCAATAAAATGATGGCACCGCTAAAAATACGTCTTCTGTTTAATTTCCTTATCTTTATAGCTGGTTAGGTGACAGAATGTAAGCAATTATTTTCATGATTTGGAAAAATACGTCTGAAAAGGGGAAAAAAATCATTAAAAAGCTGAAATAAATAATTTCGATAGTAAGAAGTCTTCTAATTAATTTTAATACAAATTAATTAAGGACAAAGTGATTATTTTCAATTAAGCGAGACTTTAGTCATAAATAAATAAATAAAAACAGATTAACTGAAAGGAACGAAATAAAACTCAAAATTCTAATTCAAGAGGGCTTTAATAAGCTGAATATCCACTACTCAAGCTTCAACTTTTTAGAATTTTTCTCTTTATGATTAATTGTTCGAGTATGTATGTACGCTATTTCTCTAAATAAGAATATTCTATTATACCCTTAAAAAATCAATCCGGAGTTAATTTTAAATAATATTATTTTTTTATTATGTAACATTAACATATAGAAAACAATAAACAGAAAACGGAATTACATAAAATAGTTCAAAGTTTAGGCCGTGAGTTCAACAATAACAGCTCACTTGTGCAGCTCGCGTGCGTTGAACTGAGCATTTTCTCTATATCGTGGGTAGAGGGCGTTGCCGACGATATTCATTTATCACAACATTAATTTTCAAGATCAAATATCTATCTTAAGTATTGTTACTTTTTATTCAACACCAGAGTGCTTTTAAATATGGAATTCTTAAGCAAAAATTATTATATAAAATTGCATACAGTTTGACTGTAGTTTGTTGAGGATTACAGAAACCATAATTCTTGAAACTCAATTGAGCGGATTCGCAATTACTAGAAAAAATTTAATATGTCAAAATTGTAAAAGACCTATGTAACATTTTATAAAATTGCAAAAATTTTGTAATGGAAAAAATAATGAAATATATTAATTTATTTAATTTGTTTAATTATGGCAAAGTACTTGAGGACTATATGTCTAAGGGAAAGGATACCTTAGTGAAAGAGCATTCTAAAGAACACTAACTTGTATCTACATTACACATGAAAATAACGAAGAACGAAGAAAAGATCTATGTAGCCAGTCTTTGTTCGCGGGATTTGAACTTAAATCACACCCCTAGTGTTTACTTAACTTTAACATTCTTCTAAAATGAGTGACATCAATTTGAAATCAGAAAAAAACAAAACGAGAGGAAGTCGAGTGTAGAAAATTACATCATTTCTTCGCTCAAAGTTTTGTAATGTAAGATTAGTACAAGCTCATTCGGCTTAGTGTAAGTGACAGAGGGAAAATCAGTGGTTTGAATTCCGGAAGGGTTACAATCGATTTTTCACGTTTCCGGTCACGAAATGTCTAAAAGTCTCTATTATAGAGCCCAGACTTTAGGCAAAATGATATCTGTCATCCCTTGGATATAGTTAAATGAGTATCGTGTCTTGATCTGGGAATAATTTTTCCCCGCACGAGTTGTCATAGTGCAAAATGTTAGCGCATCCAGCTAGCTGTGGTTCGAATATACGTGGCTCGAATCTTGGTAAGAGCACAATTATTTTTTCGTATTTCTTGTTTCATAATTAGGGAAAACAAGTTATTTCATTACTTTTTCTTGCCATTAATGCGCTGAACTAGCACATATGCATATGTCTTCAGCGCATGATAGTGGCGAGATGAAATCTTTCAAAAATGTTGTGCATACTGAAAAGGTAAACACTAACTTGTATATCATGTCATGGCTGGACGTCTTGTTAGGAAAATAAATGTAGCAGGGCAACATTTAATATATATGACTTATAATGGCAAATTCTACGTGGAAATTTGATTTATAAAAATAAGTTAATTTTTTATTTTTGTGTGCGATATGAAATTAAACGATATTAGACTTTAGGATGTTAATTATAGTATTGATGTATGCAGTAGAGAATTTTAAATAAAAGAATTTTTTTTAGTTTCATGCAATAATTTTGATGACCCTAATAATGAAATATTATAGTCAGTTTGCAAGGAATTTTGCTAGCTAATATTTTTTCTATATATACTATCTGAATAAATTTCTAAACCATTAAAACTATTGGAAATCAGCGAGCTTTCGCAATAATCTATGTTTATATGTGAAAGATACAATTTCGACACAATATCTCAGTGTGTTGGCCTGACGAATGAAGTTTAATATATTTTTGTATTCTTCTGGTTAATTCTTTGCCCTAAAATATAATCCCATATTATTAGAGGAGTCAAAGCAACAATAAACTGGTTTCGAAGATTTAAATATAGAACCGACTTCTTCAGCTGCAGAAGTGCAAATGACGAAAGAGATGTCATTGATAAGACAAGGCGACAAGAAAGAGGGGAAGGAAGTCAAACTACTTTAGTCAAACTACTAGTCAAACTACTGGCGCCATTTATAGATGAAAAAATGAAAACAACTATGAAATAATTCCCTTAAAAGCTGAGGTTAGAGACATTGAAAATGAGACCTTTAAAACTGAAATATTTTTAAGAATATAAAACGCCTTTAAAATAGCTAGTTCGCCAACTTTTTGGTTTGAAAACAGAGGATTTATGGGTTTCCTCTTTTCCTCACATAGTATGTCTCCTATTCCTTAACGCGAAATATTAAAGCTCAGATAGAGGCTTTTTACCTAACATTATTGACCAAGCGGTTAATAATTTCTCATCTCAAAACATCAAAAAGCACTTTTTCATTTTAAGAAATTATAAAAATTCTGTTGCCATTTTCTTTCTTTCCATCAATTAGCTATAAAATTGCGCGCATTTTTAAAAATTCAACTTCTGCGTCGTATTTCCTTCTGTCAATGCGCAGTTTCATACTTAAGGGCCCACATTCCAGATAAAAACTTCTAGAGTATGTGCAGGATTCCTTTTCAGTGCGCTTTAATTTACATTGGTCAAACTAACAGAAACTTAAAACTTCCTGCTAAGGAACATGTTCGAAAGAATGCGTTCTTTTATGGCGATTTTTAGCAAAATTAACTAAAGCGCTCAAAAATAAGGATTACTACATATTTTTGATATATCTATACAGTATGCCTGCACTTGTCAACATACCTGCTCACAATTTCATCTTATTAACATTTTATTTAATATTTTAAGCTCTGGGCCTTGAATTAAATGCTGGTTGGTACACATTTTCTTCTTGGATACGGTTCGATATATTTGCTTTTTAAGATTAGTGTGTCCTTGAAATTTGATCTCGGAGAGTGGATAAATACAAATCAAAATATCAGATCTCAAACTATCCACAATAATTCATAATCAAAACACCTTATATGGATGCCATTCCAGCGGCATCTTCTAACGAGGCAACCGTGATGGATGTTCCAGTTCTCATTCAACGTCACGCGATCCCGCTGGATCTCAGTTTCATTCATCCACTTTCGTAGTACAATTTGGATAAATGTTGAAAAAAAGAAGATATATAATTGTATTTTTTAATGTAGACGACAACGATATCTATTTCGAAGACTTTTTCAGAGGCTTTTCGCAGTTAATTGGATGACTCTGACGCAGATGGGTTCAGAAGTATTTACGACCTTGTGGCGTCATGTGCAATCGCACTTGCGATAGATAAGATGCGAAATTTTTTTATACATCATAGTAGGTTAGTGACATATTTCTGTGACCCTACGAAAGCAAATAGGCAAATTAGTTTCAAATTAAATAGGGTAAGACGGACTTTGACATTGAAAAGATATAACTAGCATACTAATCTAGCAGCCACGAACTTTAACGGCACACGACATTCAGATATTTAATGGTATTTTAATATTCCTTTTAAAAAATCGTATATGAATGAATGCGTTTCTTTCTAAAAGACTCGAGAAAAAATTTTTAATGAAACTGTATCTCTTGAAATTATGAAGCGATACTTTTACTCCTACGAGTCCTTCAATTCGATTACTTTTGCTTTTTATGTGATATTAAATATCTCATAGTAGGTCAAGGCTTAAACAAAAATTTTAAGTCTAATTTTGGCATCATATGTTTTAAGAATGCATGAAATTTTATTGCAAACAATTTGTAACTTCGAAGCACTGCTTGTAAAATTATTAAAAAACGTTTTGTGGTTTACTATTTAAAAATAATAATAAGGAAGAAATAAGCATACATGTGCAAGAAATCCGTTGAACAGTTATTCCTTATTTCAAATTTCACTAGAAGATCATTTCTGCAGCAGGAGGATATAATGTTGCCAGTTTTTAAGGAAGAAAAGTAATTGTCATATATGTTAGAATGACTGAGGAATATTAACAGCAATGTGGCGGACTGTCAAATGACTTTTAGCATATACGCATATTAAGAAGCATACAAAAATTCATAGAATAACTAACAAATAAAACTGATAGGGTAATAATAATAATATAAAGAACTGAACTTTTAGCATATAAAGAAGTGATAGCTACTGCGTGTTATTTTCAACCCAAAAGGGCTATTAGTCTCGAAACACGATTTTACATTGTTTCATTTAAAGGCATTGTTTCACTTTTCATTCGAGTCTGTTGCCATTCGGAAAAATATAAAATAGTAATTAGTCCAAAGGGGCTTTGTCCCTGTAGGACTATTGTTTTCTCTTTGCGATTTTGAGTTGAATCACTATAAACGGCGAATCACTTTTCAAACTGTTGCCACCAAATGTTAGAGCCCTGCATTGTATTTGAAGAAATTAAATAATGAAAAATCTGTATAATTTTACGTATATTTTCTCGCATTGTGGTAAAACGACGGTACATAGAGCCATCGAATTTTGAATGACGTAATCTTCCTACGAATATGGGCATGAGGAAGACCAAATTTGAAATTTGGAATTTGTTTTATTATCGATTTCCTATTTTGTATATCTTTAACGAATTTTTGATTAACAAACTCAAGGATTTCAAAGCGACCAATGGCAAGGTTGTACAGAAAAAGCATTGTTATCTCCAGCGCGTGAGACTGTGTATCGGAAATTCTAAAGGGATATGCTCATTTTAAAACTATTTTGTGATATTGCTGTTGAACTAAATTTTAAGTGCGAAGAACGTGATATTTAATACATAGATGAAACACACAAAATGTTAAAAAAACGCCCCTTTGGACATAATTTAAAATCTGAAATATTTCAGATATTTTTAAAATTTTTTAAATTTTATATTTAATTTGTCCGTTATTAATTAAAAAACTAACTATTTAAAAGCAACCGATGTATAGATCTTAAGAATATTTTTTTTCGCTTTTTAATCTGATTGATATAAATAAAAGTGAATTAATTTAGTTCATGATATATCTAATTAAAAACATTAAATATTTTTACAGAACTTCATTACATATTTTTGAAATATACAGAAGATATTTAGTATTGCCATGTTAGTCTAAATACGTATTCATCTAAAATTCCCATAAATTTTTCGCTATTTCACCTGGGCTATCTCTATCTATAATGTTTACTCACAAACCATACATATTTTTGAAATATGCAGAAGATAATTAATACATATTGTATTAAACATGAAATTTTATCCATATTAAACTTTAAAAGAGCCCTTTTGGGCGATTGTTAGTCTAAACCTTTACAGATTTATTTATTTATGTTTTTGTTGTTGTTGTTATTATGGATGATAAAACAAAGAAAGTGAAGTTAAAACTAACGAGAAATTATTTTTTTAAAATTAAATGAAACTTAGTATACAGGATAAAATTTCATCTTTTAATACAAACGGAATTTATATTTTACATTACATATCAATATAATTATAAAACTTAAAAGTTTTCGAATTGTATACCTCAACTCTGGTTTTTAACATCATTGTTCTTCGTATGAAATTTAGTTTGCTTTGCATAAATGCGTAGTGAAATACCGGTAGATGTTATATTTTTACAAAATCAGTTTTATTTGGAAAGCTCATGCATTTCTAAACAACAGTTCGTCATATATTAGAGTTTACTCCGGTAATTAGAGCATAAAAATGTATTTTTAGAAAACGTATAATATCTATCATTATTTTACAAAACTTCACGTGAGGGGATTTATCACAATGCGCAACAGGATATTATTTCTTTTGTAATAGTATCCATACATGTAATATGCTTAGATCCCTTTCTGTTATTAGTTCAAAAAATCTGATGTGTACACCACATGACTTCCTTGTACGGAATATTAAATTATACGCATTTTTTCTTGCATTTAATTTAAACTTATTGGATTGAATTAAATCTACTTCGTCGACAGCGCATAAACCACATTAGAATAAATGCATTCTTTAAAATTCACTCTAGTATTTGTTTACTAGAGCGACACTCTGGCGCTAGATTCACTTAACAGTATTAATAACTATTACTCTACTCGTTTTTGACTTATGCGAGATACGTACGTACGCACGTACCTTCATACGTTCGTACAGACGCCACGAAAAATTCTCTTCAGAATTAATTTTAAAGCAGTTTTATAATTTTTTTGAAGGAAAAGAGTATTTTATTCTGTCCTTACGTACAGATATCACGCAAAAACATCGTTAAATTGCATTCGATAGCGGTCAAAATGGATATTTTCGTTGAAATATGCTGCCTGAAACTATTCGCGATTACAATACTTCCTTTTTACTTCGTACAAGGAAGTAAAAAGAAGCACTGAAAGTTCATGAAATTTATACATACCTTTAATTTATAAGCATTCGATTTTATAGAAAAAGCCACTTTAACAGCCTTAAGATAAATAAAAATTTTGTTATGCTGAAAAATCAACCATTATTTGTTCATGTTCAAAACACATAACATGATTTTCTATTTCAGAAAAAAAAAGCTAAGGAACATTTTAAAACTGCAATGTTTATTATCACATAAAAGTTATAAATTTCTTAGAATAAGGGTATATAGCGCCGAATGTCTGCCTGTTTACAAATATGTTGAAATAGTTTTACAGATTCGCTATGCAATGAAGCTTCGTAACGTCATACATGAACATTTATGAAAGTCTGTAGTTTTCGTCAGCTTTCTTCCACGTAAGTTTATTGCTCTGTGTGTCATTTTCATATACATCCTTGCCCTCCTGCTCCTCTCTGTCTTCTTCCTTCCCGATTATTTCATCGTCATCTTGCGAAAAGTGCAACGGGAACAGACTTCATTACATCCATCCAGGCCTGTACCTTCTCTTCACTAACACTATCCTTCTCCGAATATGTAAGTAAATCTAAGATATTTGACAAAATTGTCGGAAATATTTTACAGCAAAGAGAATATTTGCCTCCTCTTCTACGAACATGATCACAGGCCAAAATTTACGCCAACAGCGCCGTATTAAAATGTTCTTTATATTTTTCTAGTAGGTAATATGGTTTTTAGTAGGTAATGGCGTCCTTTACTGTGAACTGCTTCGGGAGATCGAGGATACTTCTTTCAAAATTCACACATGGACGCATAGAAAGGTATCGATAGTTCATCTTTACATTTTGTATAATTCGTCAATTCACTAGTTGGATAAGACTTGTTACTTTGGGCGGCAGAAATACAGCAAAAATGTTTTCAGTAGTTAAGTCTTCAAATTACAAGCCCATTACATACTTTATCTCATAGACCTATATTTCGGATTTAATTTAGACATTCAAAAGGGCTGTTATTTTGATATTGCCGGTTAATTTTATACCCATTATGATGGATTATATAGTAAATGGAAATTTGAAAAAAAATCTATCGTTTTGTAGTGCCGTAAATATGTACGCGGGAAAAATTTAAAGAAAATCTGGTGTGCAGAAGGGAGTCAAAAGTTAATTTCAAGATTTTATCCAAACAAGCAAACCAAGAAAAACAAAGAGAGAAACCAAGTTAACTCTAGCTATTTAAAAATGAAAGATGTCTTTTATGTATTATACTATAAATGGAAAAATTAATAAAATAAAGTACGTGTTTTCAAATTAGAAAGAAAATAAGAGTTAAAAACTTAACAATTCAATTCAGAATATTTTCCTCCTGAAACAAAAATTTAAATGATTTGACGCATTTTAGGGGATACTAAGAACATTACTAGTTGTTTTCTGAAAGATGATTTTCAATATTACATTTCCCAACAAGGTATCAGGTATCAGGAATAGAAATTAACAAGCGCACGTAAGCTATTCAGATTCTTAGATGAAGTTTATTTTACACTGAGCTTTTAGATATCATAATAAAAGGCACATAAACTATTTCTTTACAAAGTTTTACAAGTGAAGTTTGATTAATCGATTATGGAAGCAGATGTGACTTATTTAGATCAGGCAAAAATATATTAGAGTAGGATTTTCTAAGGAAACTGGCTTTTTTACACACAGGGAAATTATGAAAACGATCATTCAGTCAGCGTGATCGCCGGTGATCGAACCTGAGTAGAATTACTAGAGATCACCAGCCTTAACAACTCAGTCACTGGTGAACTTGACTCCTAAAGCTCTTTCTCAATGAAAGAAACATGTAAATTATGAAGATTTATTTTATAGAAGTAGGCACTTCATGCTTCTAAAGCGCGAACGGGCTGGCTGCATGGGCGTTTTCGTGGTTTTCCCCATGTGTAACGTGTATACGAGCCAGTTTCCCTTAGAAAGTCCTCCACGAAAGGCATCCCTCCCCTTAGGCAGATAGCCCTAGTGTGCTTTGCCATAATTAAATACACAATGCTTCTAAAGCCATACTTTACTTATTTTACATACAATACACTTACTGTCATCTGTAGTATGATTTTGTTTATTTTTTAATATTTTTTTAAGCAAAAGCATTTAACGAATATAAATAACAATATCAGAGATTTTGAAGATAACAATGGAACTGCTCCATGGAATCGCTGTTAAAATTACAGATATTAATTAACTAAGACTTCTTCTTGGAAAGCACAACAGACTTTCATTTCACAATACAATATTATATAAACACAGTGACAATATTCCATCCGATAGAAAATGATATTCCGTCAGCATTACTTTACGTCTCCCCCTTCTGGAAACAACAAAACAAATACCTATAAAATACAAATTGTGCAAAACAAAATTTCTTTGAAAAATAGTAATCGCTTCTTGTTTTATAAGGAACTAGTCGTACGGCTTCCCTTGAGTAACCCATTATTCCAATTTTTTTATATTTTTTCTGAAATCCTCAATTCCCTCGCATTTCTTCGCCAGTATTCAAATTAAATTAAAGGTAAAGAACAGTATTTAAACTTACGAAAAGAGAAAATTAGACAGGGCGGAATTTCGCTAGCATAGAGCACGTTGCTATTCTGTCCTTCTGCTGTTACTCTGAATTGCTGATACGCCTTCTGGCCGTTCATTTAAAGTATATCGCCTGTGTAGGATGCTCAGTCCGCCTGTTAGTCTTAAGCAATCCAACACTTTTCTTTGCCATTTATTGTTTAATTATTCTTAAGTTCCCATCTCAAATAGTTGGTTTTATTGTGAGCACGAAGTACATGCATTTTTGTTATGCTAAAGAGTTTAATCAAATAAAAAGCAATTTAAACCCTTTCCTTGTGTGTTTATTTCTTCACGCCTGAGCGAAAGGTCAGCTGGATTATTACTAAGATCGTACCTTTGCATGGTAGCAAAAAGGGTATGATACTACATAGTAAGCCCCGATTCTCTAACGAATCGGTTACTGCTTTAAATTCAAATGACCATCTAACGCACCTGTACCCCGCACAACATTCAAACTTTGTTTTCAAGTCTCAATGATCTGTCTCGAATATATTTTTTTAATGTGCTAATATTGAGGTTTTGTCTCGTCTAGCGCAGGGAAAAAACTAAATATTTTTGACTGCTCAAAGTGTCTGAAGAAGAGAACTCTCATGAGTATTTGAAGTGGTTTGAAATTGAAATGAGAATTTATTTTTTATTTTCTTACGTATAAGTGCATATTTATAAAATAATCTTTTTTTAATCCTTGTAATATTTTTTATAATTTGAAGTGGTGTCGACATTACAGTCATTTTTAATAGTTCAAAATAGCAACAGGAGGAAAACAACAAAAACAACAACAAAAAAGAAGGACCAAAATTTAAAATATATTACTAAGTTCTTTTTACTAAAAATAAGAAAGTATGCAATCATTATTTTTGAAATATCGCTAGCAGCCACTGCACGTCCACGCTACACACATTTTTTTTTTCTCTTCGCCCTTCTTTCTTCTCTTCCTCTTTCTGAATTATATTAACAAATATGCTGATACCACTGGTAATGATAGGATTAATAACTAAAGCAACAATAAATAATAACTAAAGTAGGCAACTCGTACGTTATAACGCATACCTTAAAATATACATAAAATCATTTGGCTGATTGCAAATCATAAAATTGATCATAATAATGAGATCACAACATCCTACATATTATATTATTGGAATCTTAAAATTGACAATTTTAAATATATAAAAATAAAATCTTAGCTGTTTTCAAAAAAAAAAAGTTTTAAAACTTAACATTCCATTTTAAACTGCTTTAACCACAGCTTTGCCATCCATAGCTTCAAAACAAAGACTAATTTTATTAAACATTTTGATATTTTCTAATGTTTTCAGACAATGAATTAGAATTTTTTGTGTTAACAGTTCGCATCAACTTCGTGAATAAACATAGCAGAAGTGCAAAAATATTAAACGGAAAATGAGAGCCTTTTTATAGCTCCAATCGGTAACAATTTTCATGAGTAAAAATATCTGGAGCAAATTCATTCAGATAATTTCATGAATTTACATTACAAATATAATAAATAGTAGAGCTATAGATATATATAAAAAAAGAGAGAGAAAAAAAGCATCGCTTAGCATTCTGTAAACGGTAAACGCATCAGCTGACTTGCGTCCATGGTACACACATTTTCCTTTTCTAATATAAAATAACATATTTACTCGTACAAACTTATTTCCCAAGCTCTTCAAAATCATGAACCACGGCCACTAGAAAAGCACACGTACGCAGTTAATATTCTTCTTTTTATAGTAACTGGCATTATCTTAAGCGGGACAGTAGATCATGTATCACATGGAGAACAATTTAAATTTTTTCACGAACATCCCATTGTTAATTTTTACAGACTTTTGCTACCTGCAACAGAGTTGAGAGGCCTATTTTCCGGAACTTCAAAATAGCATATTTTCCTGTTTGAGGCAGATATTTTATTAAAAATCTCGTTGCCATTGAGAACTATTAAAATAATATTAGGATGTATATTGGTGGACTCTGTTATAATTAACCAAAAATACACTATCCCAATTTGAAAGTTCTTTTAGAAAATCACCTGCACGACAATTATACATGGAAATTTGGTTGCACCATTCTATTTATTTATAAATTTGTTTATTTCGTTTTCTTTATTTTTTCTTCTTGTTTCTTTTCTTTCCATTTTTTCCCTTCTCGTGCCAGAAATAAAATTGTCAAGAGGATTTTAAGTTATTATTTTGTAGAGTAGATTTTATAAAATTATATGAAAAAACTAACAAATATATTTTATTATAACATGTATTATCAAATTTGCCTTCAAGAAAGCAATAAATCTAACAAATCAAATAAGCTCTCGCTGAAAGAAAAGTGTGAAAAAAGTTTTTTAAACGTAATTTAGCAATCAGTTCTTAACAGGTGAATTCACGAACTTTAAATTCAAATGTTTATTCATTTTACATCTAAAGAATATGTTCTCCATAGGTTTTCTACACTCAGAAGCCTGTGACGAAAAGATTATTGTATCACTTGAGGCTGATGGGGGACTTAATTAACGTTACTCCCTACAAGGAATACAGAATTGCAATTGGCCCAGTTATTTTACGCCCTGAATTCAGTTAAAAAAAAACTGTCTTTTCAGTTGTCAGTTATCCGTGCACCTGCCCATTGCAGTTGTCTTGTAAATGGCTTTTGCCACCCCGTGTACGAGTGACGAGAGCTTTATGTTGATGTCGTTGCGGGTTGATGTTATTTGTGTAGGTCCGTTCTCAAGACAAAGAACAAGTTACCTCATTGTGTATTTTGCCAGAAAACTATGCCACCCCATGAGCAGCAGCACAACAGAATCATAAATTGCATTGTACTTGAAAGCAACTAAATGCTAGTATTATATCTATTACCCTGTATCTGTTTACAAATAAATAAGTTAAAAATATTTTCTTCCAGTTTCAAATGAGTACATGTACGTAGTTTCTTATTCTTTTTCATCATTTTTTTATCACAAGCATTTTTGTTACCATAAAAACATTCAGTTAAAAAAACTGTGGAATTATATGAGAGTCAACTTGTTAGGATTTTTTGAATAATAACTAATACTAAGATAATAATTATTTAATTTACTACAGTCAATTCTCCCAGTAGAGGCAAGGTAAATACCCCGGACAACCTCGTGATTAACGCAAAACCACTGTTAATCAGAGGGTAGGAGAAAGGAAAAACACATATAACAACCAACAGAAAAGCTACTATTAACTATTTTCCTGTAAAATATAATTTAAAGATTAAGATAATTTAGTTATGGAAAAAAAAAAAAAAAAAGAACGTTTTTGGTTATATTCTTGTACTTTAATAAAAGTGAGTGGGAAATAGAAAAATAACAAATGTACATTTGATTAAGTTTTATTATTTAGACATTTATTTTTTATATTTATGTATTATTTATATACTAGTAAGCCCCCGATTCTCTAACTAATGCTTGAAATTAAAACTACCAATGCTAACAATAAATAACAGCTAAGTAAACAAGAACTAAAACAGGCAACTCCTGCCTTAAACTTCATTCATCTCATAATATCAAAAGACTTCATAGAACCAAATAACATTAAATAATAATAATAATAAGGCTTAGAATATCCTATGGAATGCATTATCGGAATCTTAAAATTCAAGGTTTTAAATGTATAAAAATAACATCTTACCTGTTTCACAAAAAAAAAGTTTTGAAACTTACGGTTTCATATTAAACTGCTTTACAAATCGTTGCCATCTACACATTAAAACAATAACTAATTTAAATATTTTGACATTTTTCAGTGTTTTCAAATATTGAGTTAGTATTTTTTGAGTTAAGAATCTGATAAACTTTGTGAGTAAATATACATGATAGAAGAGCAACCTTTTTTTACAACTACAAGCAATCACAATTTCTATAGATGAAGATATCTGGGTATCTTCCTCATCCGGATACTTTCATTTATTTATATATCAAATAAAAATAGTTAAGCGAAAAAAAAAATATGATGTGCACACAGCATGATTTCCTTGTACTGCCTGTAAATAATGCACGTTTTTTGCTGCAGTTTATTTAAACTTATTTCCTTCAATTATTCTAATTTAATTAATTGATCCCTCAAAAAAGTTGAAAATGACATCAAAAACTGCAAATTTTGAAACAAAATATCCCAATCAGTTTTTGTCGCACTGAGTCAAACTTCTTATAATTTTATTTTTTCATAACGAATATAAAACTTTTCCGAATGTAAGTATAAAAAAACAGGAGGTCGCATTAAAAGTTAGATTTCGTTATCTGTCGAAAATTAATTTTTGTTTATATTTTACATTCCCGAAACATGTATATTTTCCTCATTTAAAACACTACCGTAACTCGAAGTGTATATCTTCGACCAACGATTGCGAAAATAAAGGCCCTGTAAAAGAATAACATTAATGAACTCATTTTATTACATAATTTGCTGTTAACATTAATGAACATCCACTTTAAGTAGTATTGAAATAAAATATGAAGCATGAACAGAATATTCTAAATAAAATTGCGTTTTGCTAAAGAAATATAATATTATGCGCTTGCAGATACCAGCTTAAATTATTTAATCCTAATTATCCTAATCTTTTCAGCAATGTCTTAGCTATTTAAAAGTTATTAAATTTATGATTAATTGAAAAAAATTTATATTAATTATCATTTAATTCTTAGATTGGTATTTTTAACCGTCATTTAATTAATAATTTTTTAGTATTTAGATTTAGCATTAATTCAGAAGACCAGGTTACTCAGAAAACAGAAAATTTTCAATAATGAATAATGGAAGAACAATAATAAAAAATAAATATACAATCAATAAATAGTATTTCTTCCCATAGGAAGATGTAATTGCTAAGCAACAACGATTTCATTCGTTTATAATTTTTTTCTGATTAAAACTACCACCGGGAAATCTAATAAGTTCCAGTTGACTAAGTGGCGAATAAATTATATTCCAGGAAGCTTTTCTTTTACCATATATGATGCTCTATGCAAGGTTTCCTGAACAATTTCTGGATTCCAGAATTACACAGTAGAAAACAATTTGTTGAATTAGGCTCACATAGCATTTGGAAACGACTTAAAATGATTCTTACCTCTTAAACCCGTAGTACATGTACCTAGTTAACTACGCAATACACTTTTTCGTTTTTAATTATTGATTCTATTTAAGTCCCAAAAGTCAACATAATGTGTTCTCAACAGTCTTACTTGCATTTTTCTAAATCACTTAACGTAACAACCAACAAAAGAAAAAAAAAGTCTGACATTTGGCTTCAAATACGAAGTTTCAGAAGTTGCTGTGACCGCTATATAAGGAATATTTCTAATCTGAAACATTGAAAACTTATAACTGACATTTAAAATATTTTTAAAAAATAAAACGTACTATTTTTCGCTAATTAATAGTTTATTCCCTTTAGTTTCCTGAATATTTAGATATTTGTGGCTAATTTATCTTGTCTGACCTAATTGGGACAAGCCCGCATAAGCCTTGAGTATCAGTGCGACTTTTCCCAATTCCACCTCAGATTTGAAGGAAAGAGCCCAGGAAGACGGATCTGAAGGTCTCCCACTCGAGAGAACTTTCGACTCGCCGTATATTTTGAGTGTTTCCATGCTGCACAGACACATAGATTTACAAACATCCATGTCTTCTCTGGGATTCGAACACTGGCAGCGGCACTAACCACTATGTCATCTGGATGGTCAATGTTTAGACTAAATATTTAATAGAATGTTTAGCTTAAACTTTTAAATCACTTACTTCCGTCTTACGATGAATATTATGGTTTGCCATACACTATTCAAAGTACTGGTGAGGAATTTTTTTATGGATGTTAACCTATCAAAGACTTTCTTATTTCGGAGACACTAATTCAGCGCGCAAATAAAACAAGAGGATAAAAGTTATAATAATGTATGCATTTAAAAAATACTTTACATTAAGGAAAACTAATTACCATTATTAGACAGAAATATCGAAAATTTTATTGATTTAGAAATAAAGTACAAATTCTGTCAAGTAATCACTTTTAAGAATAATAATAATAATAATAAAGGCTTGCAACTTCCGAGATCGAAGGATTGCGAGATCCAAGGTAAAACTGGTAAGAATTATTTTTTATCTGTTTCCAATATTATCGATATTTTGAAGCACAAATCCTGGAAAATCGAAAGGAACTATACGAGTGATAAATAAGTGAAACGAGATAGCTATACTTAATGAAACATTTTATATAATCTCATATTTAACTGTCCATCTGCGCGAGCAGCTTGCAGTCTGGCAAAATCCGATCTTGGCTGAGAAGTAATGGGAAAATTAAAATTATTACTACTGCTTCAAAAAATATTGAATATGTAAATTCAGAAAAATATTAGAACACAGTAGAATGTTAAGAATGCAAATTCGCATGCAAAGAAAGCGGAGGTTTGCCGAATCCTGAGACATAAAAATTTCCAGTCGCAGGAAATTTTTCAAACGTTTCGATCTACGAATTCGAATACAGTCGCATGCAAATGCTACTAACTGTGAGACAAATAGTTTTGGCATAATAAACAAAGCGAAGAATTTATTAAAAGAAATTTTAAGTGAATTTTTTAAATCGCCAAAAATTCAGTTTTCAAAATTAAGAGGTGAATAAAAATTAATTAAATTAACTTCGTTTCTCCTCTTTACAAAGGTAAAACGTTTTAGCTTTAAAATGATATAGATATTTATTTAGCGATCTATAATTTTTTAATAATCTACAATTTAAAAATAATATGTTTTTTGTTACATATTGGGATCTTCATTTATTGTGTGGGTGAAAGAAGTGAAACACACTTCGTCTGAAAGATAATGTTCCTAGTTTATAACAGCAAAAATGGGAAACTTTTCGATGAGATAATACAGTATCTGAGAGTAGAAAAGTGTTCGAAATTCTTTAAAATTCGCAAAAAATATGAAATAAATAAGGAACAAATTCTAAATTCAAAATCTGCCCTTCGAAGTGCACATGTTTGATCTACTTGTTATCAAAATGTTTTGGCTTTAGTTGCCACACTCTTCCCGAAATTCGACGAACTCACATACTCAATCATAGATTCTGTTTTTTATATTAAAAACAACAACAATAAAACAAACAAACAAAAAAAAAACAGAGATTTGTTTTGTGACTTATGTCACTTTTCTGACGGCGATGTCGGATCAAGGCCACCGAACCCACGATTTTATCATGGCTAGGAGAGAAGGACTGCGTCTCTCATAGGCATAAGTCTTGGGTACTATACAGATAATAGTACAAATTTGCTCATTTCTGACCCATTTTGACGAGCACCCACCCCCCGGCAAACGGGTCCAAGCGTCTCTCACCCCTCTTCCCCTCCTACCAAGCCACTAGAAGATACTTCCAGCTCGCCCTTTATTTTAAGTGTCTCTATGCCGCAATGACATTATACACTAACAAACATGCAAGCCTTTTCCGTGATCCGAGCCTGGGTCCGGTATCCATGAACGCTAACAACTATACCGATCAGGCTGGAACAATAGCGATATGAAAACAGAATATGTGTGTCTGGACCTGTATGTAGTTTACATGAGATGTAAGATTAAGAGGTATTTTTCGGTTATGGTACTAATCACTAATTTTATTTTCATATACATGAATTTAATTTCTTCTATAATTTGGATATTCTATACCTTCCAAAACTAAACTAAAATGTATAAATAAGTGAGGCTTATCTGATACATTTCTGCAAATATATGTAAATATATTACTTTATTTCTTGCTGTATGGATGTATAAACAAAACATCATCTACACAGAAATAATAATCTTTCATTTGTCTTTGAACAGCCATTTCTATAAGATCAGGATTTGAAACTTGACGTAAAAAATCTCATATACACAAGAGACCCTTGCTGTCTCGTTAAGTGTGGATCTGATTGACATTTACTTTCTTTACTGCCTAACGGGGTGCCCTTAAAAAAGGAGAAATTCGAACTATGCCTTTAAAGGAAAGATTTTATAGGTTCATAAAAAATAATTGTTTTCCAAGAAGTCGTTGATTTATAAGATATTTGAGAGCTTGAAATGCGTTTAAAAAGATGCCTTGCAGGGAAAAGTTTGTTGCAAAACATTTTATACAAATTTTGTAGATGTTGAAATAAGAACTGAAAAATCCCTTGATCTTAACTATTGGCTCATCCTGTAATTAATGTGATTTTCTTAAACTTCTTTTAGTTTTAAAAATTAAGAAAAGCAAAGATTGAACCAGTATATTCTCCTTCAACGTCTGCTAGCTCCTCAAGGATACGATGGGACTTATCTCCTGCAGGATTTGGAGGACATTCTCGTTAAGCTTTTCTACAGACTTTCTGGAACGAGGCTCATCTTCTAAGCCGTAGTTTTCTCGGTTCTGAATTCTGGAACCACCGTTGACACTGGCTGATGTTTAATGCCTGATTCCCATATACTGCATTAATATTCATATTCATAATTATTTAACATAAAGCAAACTATGCCAGATTTGCTCCTCTGTCACTTTAACTATATAGCTATAAGGTATTTCTCCCGCCTTTTTAGCATGCCTTCGTGGTGTGGTGGTCTGCACGCTGGACGCGTATTCTAGAGGTCCATGGTTCGATTCCCGGCGAAGGCGTTGCTCATTTTTCATATTGCCTGCTTCCACTTCATTACCTGCTCTCCTGCCTTCTGACAGAGCACCTTCGACAGCAGTTCTTTCCTTCCGACTAAATCACATTTCCTGTGAATAGACTATTCACGGACTATTACTGCAACAAGGGCATCTTAGAGATAATGAAGCAAGTGAATGAAAAGAATTATATCCAATAAACTGAAGATTAATGTAAAATGTAGAAAGGTAGCCGAACCGTCAGATTGCTATCAACGACTAGGATGACTTCCTAACCCTGTAGTGCCATTAACTTAGTTTGGCGGAACAGGTTAAGTAAAGTGACCATCTTGCCTGCTTCAAAAAAAAAAAAAAAAAAAAAAAAAAAAATACCTAATGTCTCTAGAGTGGCGCCAAAACTAAAAGGGTGGTAGATGATGATTCTCCACACCCAGAATTTGGCGATTGGGTCCCCTAAAAACTCCAGTCGCCTTTTAAAAGGGGAAGTGTATACGGTATTTCTCCAGCCTTCTTAACGTTCGTTCGTGGTGTGGTGGTCTGCATGCTGGGCGCGTATTTCAGAGGTCCGTGGTTCTTCGAAAAAATACCTAATGTCTCTACACAACTTTTAAAAAATAATTGTAAAAATTAAACCGCATTTTTCAAAACTTGCTCTAAGAATAAGAACAAGGTAAAATTACTACCAGCTTTTATAGCAAGTTGATGCAGGTAATTTAGCCTGCCCCATGAAAAAAAAAAGTATTTTTAATGTGATAACGCAATATATCACATCCATCCTTGCTTCCTCATTTCCGAATTAACGATGGTTGAATTTTTTTTTTTTTTTCTGTCTATGATTATGCAGCAACAGTATACTTTTAATATAAGTCGAACTTCTAATTTCGCCTTTTGATCGTTTTTACACTTGGAATGGTTTATGATACGACACATAAATGGATAGAGACAAAATTTTCATTAGCAGATATAAGATGCTATTGTTTGCCGTACAGTAATGTGTAATTAGTGACTGACTGAATGACGAATATTTTGGTTAATTAGTATGGCGCTGCGTCCACCTTTATCTTTATTTAAAAAATATACGAAAATACATAGATACATTTGATGAAATATACATAAGATTAAATATTTATTTTAGAGTCATATATTCAGAGTTATTCAAAAATCCATAGATTAATAACTCATTTAAAATTCATTGACTGCAGACCACGAGTACTTATTTACTATACTTATGCAGTGAGACACAAGTCTGGTCGAAGTGCGGATAGTTTTTTTTCATGGCTTGGGTAACCTTTTCAATTAAATATCTTTGCTTTATTAAGTACTTACAATATGCCTGCATATTTGTTGTTTCAAGTTTTATAGATAGACTGCTGGTTAAAGGGCAGCTCATCAAGTAGTGATCTGGATTTCCTATTTCTCCACAACTACAGAGTTCTATGTCTCTGATTCCAAATATGTAAGGAACATAAAGAACGTATTATATGGTCAAAACTTGATAGCTTACTAAAGAAATCTATGTAGATGGGAATTATCAACAAATGTGGGAAGTCTAGTGCTATTCTTGACCCAAAAGAAGCGACAGAATTTGATGAACTTGATAATGTATCTTCTCCACCATTCAGTTACTCATAAACGAAATTAATAACGAATATTTTAACGAATATTTTGGGACAATATAAGCTTTATGTTTGATAATTTTGCCGAACTGTAAATCTCTTGGGCACAATCAAGAAAATCTAGACTAAGCTGTATTGTTTTCGGTAGTTTAGATGTACTATATATATGTACATATCTATTTAGAAAATTTTCAGCTTACAGTGGCTTTATCAGGACTCAATATCATTGTTAATCAAGTTTCAACTTCTCTTAGCTTCTAAGCTTTAGACAAGTAAGTCCTCTGGGAAGGAGCAACTGCATTTTTAATGTAAGACCACAGTTATTAGTTGACTAATCTTAAACTAAAATGGAAGGGTTATTGCAGTTAAAGGTTACACAAAAATCCTTCACTATCAAGCACGTAAATAATAATAGCTGTGAAATTGCAAGCTGGATTGAAAAGGGTGGACTTCTAAAAGTGCTTGGAGCAGGCATCAAATCATAACATTTAACTTCGGTAACTTTTCATCTGTGAGAAGACATACATTTTAACCGTTTATCCATTTTTATATAAACATTCTCATTTACAAATTTGAAAAGAGTATATATTAATTTAAAACGACGCATCATACTCAAACTGGATTGAATAGCACAGTTGTAAAGGAAGAGATTTAGGTAACTGACTTGATGATTCTCTCAATATTGAAATATGATTGGCTGTAGCCACGTAACTGAGTGAATTACTATCAGGAATGAAAATATGGTTGTATGCTAATTGTTTTGGATGTTATGCAATAACAGAGCAGAGAAGGGAAAGCTACATGCGAGGTGTAAATACTCCACTAACTAATATCATTAATTCTGTATATATTTTTGGTCAGTAATGGTCACACATGAAATCCTCGGAGTTGCTTTCCCTTTTATTTAATAAACAAATTTAAATATCCTGAATATTTCCTGTTTCATTATCATTTTTAATACTTTGTATTATTGATAATTTTTTCGCGTAACCGTTGAGGTATCTGTATCACAGGTTGGGAATCATCGGTACAAACTGGTACAAAATCACTTGTTTTCAAAATATTTAAAACGCTTTACATTAAAAAAGCTATTTAAATACTTAATTTTTTTAAAAAAAATAATAATAAAACTATCCTTTGAGTTGTAAACTGATTATAAAGTTAAAATACAGCATTCCTCTTCCACTTTCGAATGAAATCAAGGAAAGCTCGAAACGCAGCTTTGAGTTCAAACTGAACCACTCACGGCCATCAAGTAATGATCAAGACATATCTGCATTTATTGCTGAGTCATAACATCTACTTAAATTTCATCTGCACATATTTCTGAAGCGTAAAGCGAAGTAAACATTGATACACTAGATCGTTACTTTGGAAATATTATGCCATATTTACGTCATATCACGTTTCCAAAATACTAATATTTGAGACCTAAGACTAATTTTAAGATATATATGTGAGACAAAAAGTTTTCAAAATTCTGCCGAAGGATATGGAGTATTTGCTAATTAATGACATGTAGTTGTTACAACAGTTAGCAGTCAATTTGGTTGCAGAAATCCCCCCCTCCCCCTTCACTCGTGTTGCAGGTATAGGGGAGGCGGCGGGAACTTCCAATAATTTACTTCCAAAGTTGTTAGTTTCAGAACATCCTTCCGAGAGTTATTATGGTGCAAGAGTAATTACACCATGTGGATCGAAGTAAAACTAATGGACATTTCAACGCTCTGGAATCGTGACTCGATCAGTTTGTGCTCTCCGCTGAATACCGCCTGTATTGGTTTTATTCTCAATTAGGCTATCTCAGGTCGTATTTATTTTGTATAATTTTATCGAATTTCTTTACACGATGAGTTAAAAAATAGGTTCATTCGTGCTGTGACCGTACATAAATTTACTAATAAGTGCGTATAAATATATTCTTTTTAATAAAGATAGATCTAGTCCTAAGTTTTCTGGAAATCAAATCTAAAACTTCAAAAGTTTTGGAATTTGTTTAATTTTTCGTTTAAGAATAATAATAAGAACAAAAAAAATACTTAGCACTCTAAAATTTTAATTATTAATAAAGCAAGATTTAAAAATCTATAGTTAAGGATAAACGAATTTAAGAATGCAGCTTTTAAAAATACATCTGTATTTATTAAGAATTGGCTACAGTGTTAATATTCCTTACCAGTTTGAAGCGAAAACTGCTTGTAAAATTTTAAGATGCCTTTTGGAAAGTCAAGTACATCAAAAAATGTTTTTAATTACAAAAGAGAATAACGAATTTGCTAATAACTTAAGATGATTTTTTAAAATATATTTTGCTAAAAATACCACAGCAAATAATCGAGTAAAAGGATTTTAGTTTTAATATGAATACCAGTAATGTTTAATTACAGTTGTTTAAATAATTGCTATAATAAAAATCGTAATTATAATGATGATGCTTATTTTTGTATAAATTAGAGAAAAAGTTTAAGCATAATATGGTAAGGACATATGAAATCACTCAGGATCAGGTTTATTTAAAGTTAATGGATTTTGTTACATGTTTGTATTTTCAATGTAATGAATCCGGAATAAGAGGATAAATTTTAGTAGCAAAATACACTGTTAATAGGCAGCTAACTTTCTGTTAACAGTCAGCCAGATCTGGTTGAGTGTGTAAGACTGCTATAAATGGTGTCCGAACTACGCTCATTTCTTGGCAAATGGGCTTTTCGAATTTTACCAGTGTGTAATATAAATGTATACCAGTTTCATTAAGAAGGTCCTAGAAAAATGCGTGTCACCCCTTAGACAGATAGCTCTGGCATGCATAATTTATTAACTAACCGACTATTAAGTGAGTTTGACTATGTTCACAATAAATTGTCAATCATATGGAAACCTTCATAATAGCTGAAAAAATGGTTAATAAATCTAGGGTACAGTCTTATATTAGCAAGGAGTGTGAAAAGCTAAACTATGTTGTAACACCTATCTAGGACTTAATCCAATCTTAACTAGCTGTAGTACAAGTTTACAATTTACTTAGGCTTTTCTTAAAGTTTTTGGGTGAGATTTCATAACGAATACAACTAAGCGTTACAAAAGAACAAGCACAGATATTAATTTAATTAAAGCTTATTCCACCTCATCAATGGGAAGGTTAAACTCAAAATATTACAAAACAAAGTTACCAGTCATCTGAACCAGGCGATGGACACAGTTTACCTTTAAATTTCCTGCAAATACAGTAACTTATTATCTTCTACTAGAATTACAGTTTACGAGTGATTACTGACATTTACCCAAAATCTGAACTCAACAAGTCTATCTTGAAATTTTACTATTCTAAGAGGCAGCAGCTATTCGCCAAGTAACAAGCTGTATGGCAAGTAGCCGACGTTAATCAATACTCTCATACGGTTACGATCTACTATTCTAACTTTAAAATAAAATATTTTCCACTCAAATCTGCATTATTTTTTGAATGACACAGGCCGTGATGAAATGAAGAAGTAACAAAAATATAAATTAAAAATCATTGATTGATGAAACTCAAATATAATGCCACAATTTTAGTTTTATGCATTTTCCATATGGGTTTCACTTTGCTGTGTAAAATTATTTTATATTATAATAGATAAATCTAATCTAATTATGTTATAATAGATACTTTAAACTGCGATTAAAAGTACAAAATTATAAGATGATTGATCTATCGATATAAAATGTCTTAAAATGCTATGGAATTTTCTGCGTGTCTGGTTAGTAATTTTGTATTTTATATACCGCATTTCCTCGCGTAATTCTTTCTTTTCTTAAACTTATTTTATAGTCCGAAAATCGAAAGGGAAAAATTATTTGAATATTTTAATTTCCGAAAAATGCAATTGTAGTAACAACATAAAAAATAAAAAGTAGTCATGAATAATGGTAACTATAGAGGAAATACTTTTTAAAAGAAACCTATGTTCCAATAAGAATACATAGCAATATTAAAATTACAATGTCTGACGAATATTGAGCCGATATTTTGACGATAACTAAGCCGGGCGATTTATCTGGCTTATTAACTTGATGGACATCGGTGGAACGAAGAAGAAGAGTAGCCCAAAAAAAGACACAGATTTACATAAGATCGAAGGCATCGGCAATAGATAAGACTATAATAAACTAGAACGTAAGTAAAAGAAGTAAGGCGAAATCACATGTTTGGAAAATTTTTTAAGTGTGAAAACAACTGCCACGTCTGGATAAGTTAATGAAGAATAAGCACAAAATACATTTCAAATAATAAAAGCAAAGGACAATAAAATGGATGAAATTCATTCTTATACAAAAAAGAAAATGCATACTGAATAAAAATAATAAAAGGAATACAATTTGCCAATAAACTAACCCTCAGAGGGAAAACGCTGTGTACAATAAAAGAAGGGAAAATCGTGCGAATACTTTTAATATTTTCAGAACCTAGCGGCTAAAAAGCTAGGAGGATATTCTAGGAAATATGGTAATACTGAAACAAAGCCTAAAACATACCGAAAGCAAAGCAGAAGTATGCAAGCATATTTTAAAAAGCAACTAAAATAAGAAAGGCTTCATGGCATTAGAGGAAAATATTTATGTTTCTTAAAAATCACAATTCGAACTTGCGTTATCGTACTTTCCCACGAAACATTACGATAATGTCCCATAAAATTTTCATAAATGGACTCTAGTGCTTCAAGTGACAAACATAACTAACATAGTTTTTCTGTTCACGATGACATGTATTGCATCTAAAAGCTCCATTTGACAAGCTTCCATTTTTTCCTTTGTACGCGTGTATCATTCTTTTAGAAATGCTCCAACGCGTTGTTGAAGATTCAGTTCCGAAATATAGATAACAGGGCTTGAAGAATGTCGTTATAAACTGCTGCTTTTTAGTCTTATCTCTCGTATGACATTTTTATGAATATGGATATTATGATTGGATGTCTAAGAGCTGTTTAAGAGTTTTCATCATTTTTTTAAATGTTATTCTCTCCAAGCAGTTTTCGGGATGCTGAATGAAGAGTAACCTTCCATGAAAAAAATTAAGTGTTATGAAAACGTTTTTTAAAATATTTATATTTCGCTATTTTATCATATACATATTCGCTTATTTTATTTATATTCTAAGTATTTGTTTATCAGTGCTGATATTGAAGTTTTATAGAATATTTTTAATACAACACATGAAGGATTTTAAAAAATGTGGTTTAATTGTTCAAATTCGGAGAAGTTCTAAATTCAAAGAAGATTGGTGGGGTTTCAAATTCGAAGAAGATGTTTAAGAAAATAACTTATCTTGGAGGGTATTCTGCTTATCGATGAAGATGCATGTTATCACAGATTAAAAATACTGTGAGTCAATATGCATATAATATTAAGTTTTTCGAAGGACGAAACATGGAAAATCAGTTCTGCCGTAGCCAGGATTCGAACCACGGATCTTCCAATCGCTAGCAATACCTGCTAACACCGACAGCACGCGCAGGGAATCTGATGATTTCGTGCAAGTTTAAGCCTAATATTATGTACATTCACTAGAAAGAAATTATTATAAGGCATTAAAGGCATTAAAGATGCTGCTCACATAATTAAACAACTTTCGCTATCTCTCAAATACGGAAGGTTCCGAGCTTTCTTTGGCTTGCAGATTTTAAGCTGTCAAGGGTACAAGTGGCGAAATGGTTAGACGTGAATACGTATACGTCGAACGGATGTCGGAAATGAAGATTTTTGTGCCAGTGGACAGGATGAAATGTGATGATCGATGTCTCTCGTACTATTCGCTGTAAGCAGCGCATCTAGTCGATTATGGTATGGTATGCTTGGTTAGTAAGTCGAGATACTTATTCCATAATATGCCGACATGAGCTTTTATTCATCTTATGCTGGGAAGCCCCGCTTTTGATGAAGATAGTTAAACTTTTGACTTACTTGACTATGGAGCGATTAGCAAATGTTCCATTAGCTCTCTCAGTACTGCAGTAACTGTCTCATGCGTCGATGATAGCCAGTATTTCACTTCTGGTATCAAACTGATAGAAGTTGGAAACTGATACTTTAGTTCCTGATCTATCTTCTGGCAACTGATATTATGTCTTACAAAGGATTAATAGTGAGGTGCTGAAAGGAATGTCACGAAGAAATCCTTCTCCAAGATTAACATTTGCAAATAATTAACCTTTCAAAAAAGTCGTATTTTCTGTTATTCAAAGTTTGTGAATTATCAAACTCTGCTTTCTTTTGCACTGTTGTACATTATAGTTTCTGATTTTTTATAGCATTCGTTGATGCTAAGCGAAATACTTTTATGATTATTAGAAGAAATTAATGCTATTAATGAAATTAATGCAAACTGCTTTATTAGTAATTCTTTATTTGTAATTTATTATAATTTAAATCTTATTTATTTATTATAATTCTTTATTAGTAATTTATTATAATTTAAATTTTATTTATTTATTATAATTCTTCATTAACATTAGGTCATGCTTTATTAATAATTCTTTCACCAAACTGTGATTGTATTGCATTCTTTACAATACTTTTAAAAATAAAGAAGAGTATAGTACCTGGTTCTATGTTTCCAAAAAAGAAAAATGATGCCACTGTTGCTTTTGAGAAGTAATGGAAGTGGTTCACTTCGAAAGCATTTTTGTCTTTAAATACCTCTTCGAGCTAATTTGACATATAACAGTAAGGTACATCAAACGTTTAATTATTTGCAAGCGCAAAGTGTAACAGCACTTCGCAAATATTGTTTTGGTTTATCTAATGCTGCTGTTTGTGCTACAACGTTTTATGACTATGTTAAATTAATTTTTGCTGTATTCTCCTCTGCTTAAAGTAAATTTTGTTCGCAACGTTTCCCCCTTCTTTTTCATGTTTCCTTTAACTTTAGTCAAGAAATCATCTGAAAATACCTAAGCTATTTTATCATTATACCTATTATTCAGTTGAACTGTAACACCTTCTATGGGCTCCAAATAACTTAGATAGGTTAATACAATAACAATAACGCTTATGCTATAATACATACGTTATAACTCTTAAGGGTTATTCTACCTCACCACTTTTGAGTGATTAAATTGAAATATACAAACATAAATTTACCAGCCGACCAGGACCTAGTTTAAATTCAAAGCTTTCTTTCAAATGGATACAAATTCAGCAGTTTAAATCTAATTTAATTAGAAACTATAAGCTTGCATAGATTTCGGCAGAAATTCAAACATGCACTTAACCAAAACAGGTTTTAACCTCAACAGCAAGACCAGCATTAGCGTAGCCAACTGACTGCTTTAAATCGCCAAGGCAGAAGACCGCAGGTCAAACTTTCATACTCCAGTTCGTAAATCTCTAAACTTTATTGTAAAACTGCTTGCCACTAAATTCTACATAAAATCTTCAAGGAGCAAACTTCTCGGAAAAAAAGAGACAAAAAGGAAAGAATTAAATTAAATAAGATTTTATCAATAAAACTTAAACATAAATGTCGCAGAACATGATAAATTATTTGCATACATCTTCTAGCAACTATTTCCATTCTTTCTTTTTATATACAAAGATATTTATATTTATTTATTATTGTTCGTAAATACATATAATCTTATTCTAATTTTTTAGATGATATCAACAACATGCGAATCTTTTATGTTCTCAGTCCCGGTGAGAATGCCACCAGTGATATTATGCATTTCAAGGTGGTCGATAAAGGTAAGTTGTTAACATATCATTAGTTTTGAAAGCATTGTCAAATTTGAAATTTAAAGTTCTGTGAATTATTTAGAATGAAAATATCGTAAAAAATTGAAGTGTTGATGTTTATTTATAAGTTATCAAGTATAGTACATGCGATGCATTATATTCGCTTCAGAGAAATGCAGATAACTTTACCGGTTTTTTACTGTATGGTAAATTTTTTAGAGTTAATATTTCATTCAGGTGTAATAAAATTATATTTTCGGCTTTTATCGAATTTCCTGTACGCTTCTTAATACAATTCTGAAGATATTATTCTATTTGTTATTAATTAATATAAATCACAGATTTTTTCTCCTGCTATGAAAGATTACTTAATGTTAATAGGCATTATTTTGTTTCAAAAACGCTTGAAATATATGATAATGTTGGAATAAAACGGTGTTAGTCAGTATCACAATATTCAAATTTACAAGCAATATGTTTATTATGAACGCTTATATCCATTCACATAACTGAAATACTTAATTATGCGGACGTAAAGCTTGTTTTCGTTGTTATGTACCTGGAAATCACAAACAAAATTTTCTGTCTTTAAGCTTAAAAATTATAGTTCATAATAGAGTACTATCTAAAGGAAAATACAATGTTCTTTGTATGATCACAGTACTTTTTAGTCAATAAATGGCCAAGACTTTTAATTCAGTATTGATTTTCTGCTTAAAAACTAGCTGAGTTGCATATTTAGGATTATATAATTATTAACATAAGCTGTAATTTTTAGGCTATGCATGCTTTTTCTATGTATAATTAATCCCAAGCGGAATTAAATTCAAAACCTGGAAATATTTAGATTATTAATTAGCATGTGGTAGACGTGGAACAATTTTTTAAATTAAGATCCATGCCCAGTTACATAAAATTCTTCTATGCATATTTATGCTAATAGTAGTTTAGCGAATACTTTTTATTCAGTTTAAAGTTTCTATATAAATTAGAAAGAAAACATTTAAATTCTATATTCTCTGATGTAAAGAAAGTTATCAACATATTAAAAATTTGTATTAGGCGTAAATTTTGCATTTGCTTGAATTACGCAGAAAGAAACTAACTAACTAATTAACTAACAAACATTAAAGCCTATTCCGCTAAAATTTAGTAATCACTCCAAGAAAACCAGAAGACATTTGTTATAAACATGCAGCAATATTTGTCCTGACCTAAATCTAAAAATATCTGAGGTTAAGTTAGTGTTTATGATATTAAAATTTATAAAATCAGAATTTATTAAGTCTGTGAATTTGAATTAAGGATTATTAATGAATTAAGGGTATCTGAGACACGAAACTTCAAGGAATACGTTCAGCGCCAGAACAAAAAAGGGATTCTGATTTTAATCGCAGCAATAATCTTTAGTTCTCTTTAAAACAAAATGAGCATTTCCAGAATATTTTCATTCCCCTTCTCCACAGATATTTCTTTTCTAGCGAGAGATATCTAATTTGTTTCTTGTCTGACATCCCGATAAACCCGTAACTGTCTGCCAACAAGAAGTCCTTTGAAGACCCCTCGTATGTCAGAGCAAGAGAAAGAAACTTCAGCATTGCCTGACGGTCATACATCATCATCGCAGTTGCTTTTTTAAACACTTGTTGGAAATCGAGTTGCATAAAAGACATGTAAGCTTGCTAATGACACCAAGCGACAGAAAAAATCATTACGAAGCACATTGCTATGCGGCTTAATTTGTAACCTAGTTAATTATTGGAACGTGTGTAATCAAAGCAAAGGTCTGTTCGTTTTAGCCTTGCTGGTTAAAATTTCATATTCAGTTCCATACCCTACATACCGCTACCAGGAATGAAAAAAAAGGCACAATTGAAAAATTTGCAATTTATTTAGCCCAAAGTGGCATTAGTCCAGAAGGGCTATTAGTCTGGAAATGGTATTTTGCGTTGAATCACTTTAAATATCCGAATCGCTATTCAAGTCGTTGCCACCAAATATTATCGCCTTGTGTTATATTTAAAGAAAATAAATAATGAAAAATCTCCATGAATGTATGTATATTTCTCGCATTGTGAAAAAACAACGGTATTTAGAGTCATTTTAAATAACGTAGTCCTCCACATGAACATCGGCAACTGGAAGTCCGAATTTGGAATTTATTTTATTGTCTATTTCATATTTGTATAAGTGTTTAACAAATATTCGATTAAAAAACTAAAGAATTTCAAAGCGAGCAGTGGCAACACTGTAGGTAAAAAAAAATTTTATCTCCACCGTGCGAGACTGTCTATTGGAAATTCTAAAGATATGCAGTTTTTAAATATGTTTAGCCCAAAAAGTGGCGCTAGCCCAAATGCTCTCGAAGCGTGTATGTGTCTGTAAATGGAAAAAACTCCCGTTTGGTTGTAATATAAAATCTGAAAGCTTTCAAATTTTATTTTCAGCTGCTGTTTTTCAATAATGAAGTATTTCAAATGAAAATTTTGAGACTTTTTGCCAAACTTTAGTTTACGGATTGCTTTGAATTTCTTCCCAGTTAGCGCACCGCAGGGCACTTATACAGTAAATAGCACAAACACGACAGGATATACATCTAAAGAAGAAAAAAAAAATTAAGTAAATAAATAAATAAATAAATAAATAAAAAACCTTAAATTAGAACATATTACGATGTAAATAGAAAAGAGAGGAATTTCTTTAATTTATACTAGGAATTTAATATAACTATTTCAAATTAATTTCTCTAATCTATATATTTCTCGATACTCTTAATTTAATGACTGCTGACAGCGGAATTTAAATGTAAAACATTGGAATGTTTTTTTCAGTATTCTGTCGCGAATATGTCTTGGACTAGAAAGTTCCTTTGTTGACTTTCGTATTGACTTCTTTAAAATTTCTAGTGTGCTCTTATTTTAAGAGGCTAATGTGCTTCGTTTTTAAAAAATACTTCACATTAATTACTTTATTAGATGGCAAAAGTTTGCATTTTTGTTAGCATTCCCAACAATAAAGACTGCCTGTTTTCTTTTAAATGAGCGCAACAGGCATCACCGAGCAAGGTAATGCTCCATTTTTGAGCTACACAAAGAGGATCGAAATGTCTGGATGAGCACTGTTCATTGAATTGTAGCATAATTGTGGTATAATTTTAAAGTGTGTAGCTATCATTGTGTTTTTATTTTGTGCATTCGTAAATATTTTTCTATATATATATAAAACGTAACTGTTATTTGAGAAAGATATCGTATATCAATTGAAACATCTTAATCGGAGCTATGCGGTAATGTACGTAAAGATCCAATGGCAGCCTACGTCTTGGCAGTTAAATTTTAATGCACCCATTTTTCGCGAATTGTACCTGTAAACGTGTTATCAAGGGTGTACGGTGTTACATCACATTTAGACATCGTAACAGTTGCACTCTACAGATTTCTCTATTGTATTAAAAATAATGCTTTGGCTGTCTTTTCGGATTGTAAGCGAAAATGTAATTGTACATTAAAATATACAAAGCTGACTAAAAATATTCATTACAATTCAAGAACTGAACTTAACCTAAGAACTGAACTAATTTACCCTTATTCATGTGTAAAGTCTGTGCTTAAACTTCAGAAGCTTTGCATATAATCCACATATCGATTACAGCAAAACAAATATCTCTTAAATGCTGGTTGAGGTATTTCATAAGTAACACTTGCCAAATTGGCTTATAGCTCAAAGTACCGCTGCATCCAGTTGTATCATGATGATCCATATGGTTCCCATTAAATATGCATGAATATTTCTTGCTAACCATATGATTAAGCAACTGAGGAGAAATTTGATTTGCGGTTGTGTTTCTTAGAAATCACATGAGTGAATCCATCACCTTTTCAATGGTGATATTACTCTTTAGATATTCGAACTGAAAATCTTTCTGAATTGGAAGCTGGAAGTTTCATGTTTATATCTCGTCTAAGCAAAACTCTGTGACAAATATAGGCTATATTGAATTGAAAAACTTGAGTTCATAAGGTCTCAGATTTATTGTGTGGCAATTAGCAAATTCCGTGTATTCAGAATGCAATAATTCTCATGTCATTTACACTCTTAGCTAAAACTATGCGTATAAAAATAAGGCATTTTTATTTGAAGAATGCTGGCTAACAGAAAGACCTCATCGGCTTTTGGTTTTTCTATATTTAAATAACCTAAGCGATTACCTAATTTATTGGGAACCGACGTTTAACTTGAGATGGAGAATGGATTGCAACGTATAATGAAGATAATTGTAGTGATATTTGATGATCATCTAAGCCATGATGCTGTTTTGATAAGCTCCTAGGGAGCAAAATTTTTAATGATAACCAAGAAGCGTGATTTCACAGTTACTGAAGTGAAACTTCTGGGAGATGTCCAGGGCCTTTCGTTGCGATATCCCTGATGCGTGAATAGTTAGAAAAGATATTACTTTGCTTACAAATAAACAACTTCCTAATGCAATGTGAAGAATGCTTTTATGACAAAGTTAAGAGACATGAAGTAACGAAAAGCTTTCATAGAACTAAATTAAGCAATTTCCAACTTTTCTAAGTAGTACAATACGCTAAAATTTGGTTCTTTAATCATTATGTACACTGCGGGAAAAAAAATGGGACAGTTCTATATCTCCCGTTCTACTGGACCGATTGACTAAATTAAACTTGCGTTTTCCATCTCTCGAAAGCTCGACTTAGATTTATATATAGCATTATTAGATTTATATATAGCACTGTTTTATTATAGGTATTTTGACACAAAATCGGACTTTTTCTGGAATGACATATGCCAATTAGTTTCCATATTTCGATTCTGGCACTCAAATTATGCCAAACTGTCAAGTTATGCAAAAATCGCCCGAGTAGTTTTTTAAAAATTAGCTCACAAAATTTTAGCTTCTAAATGTTAATTAAATTTGATATATATTTGTTAATATCTCCGTTTTTATTAAACCTACTTGAATTCTTCTTCCATAATTTTAATTTAGGCTTAATCCAAATATAATTCGCACATTATTTTATTATTAATTTAAAAAAAAATTATTTTTTAATATTTTTTATAATTTTTTTAAAAAACATTTTGTATAAACCCATACAGTTTTGAACACCATCTTAAAGTAGATGTATTTCTAAGCATATCTGCAAAACATTTGTGTATTTTATTCAAAATTTCCTAAGATATAGTTTAATTTACATTTTGGCGCATTTTGAAATTTGGTGTGTTTAATATAAGCGATAATAACCAAAATGGGATTTACGCACTTTGTGAAAATTACTTGAAAAATGAACTATGGACCATTTTTCCTCTCGTGCATCAATGAAAAAAAATCTGAAAGGTGTCAGGTTTTAAATTACGTCCGAAGGGGCGGTTTTTTTTTTTTTTTTTTTTTTTTTTTAACGTTTTGTGTGTTACCTTTCTTTTATTCGGTATCTTGGTCTACATACTCAAACCATAAAATTCAGTTCAACAGCAGTATCGCAAAATAATTTTTAAATGAGCATATCTTTAGAATTTCCTATACAGAGTCTCGTGCGCTGGAGATAATTTTTTTTTCAGCGCAGTGTTGCCATTGCTCGCTTTGAAATCGTTTAGTTTTTTTGATTAAAAAAATCAAAAATTTTATAAAATAGGAAACTGATAATAAAGCAAATTTGAAATTCAAATTAGGGCTTCCACATACCCCATATTCTATGAAAGATTACGTTATTCAAAATTTGATGGCTCTAGGTACCGTTGTTTATCACAATGCGAGAAACATACATACATTCATGTAGATTCTTCATTATTTAATTTCTTTAAATATAATGCAGGGCGATAATATTTGTTTGCAACAATTTGAAAAGTGATTCGCCGTTTATAGTTTTCAACGCAAAATGCCAAAACGAAATTAATAGTCCTTCAGGTCCAGTTGCCCCTTTGGAGTAAAAATTAAAGTAGGTTACTATAAATTAAGAATTCCGCCAAGTGAATTATTACTGAAAACAAAGATAAATTTTTAAATTTCTCCATAAATATTTCACCAAAAATTACAAAATTTAATATCTGGGCATAATTTGAGTCGTAGAATTGAAATATGGGGAAAATTATGTTATTTCAGAAAAAAGCCCGATTTTGTGTCAATATACCTGTGTTGTGATAATGCTATATATAAATCTAATATTTATCTTAAGTCGCACTTTCGAAACATGAAAAACGCAATTTGAATTTCGTCAATCGGACCAGTAGAACAAGAGATACCGAAATGTCCCTTTTTATTTTGGGCAGTGTGCATGGTCACAAAATGATCTTGATTTTTTTGCTTGTCTAGCATAAAGGAAAGCGAATATAATCTAAGACCCAGACATAGACTATGAGTAGGCTTACCATAGTAGTTTTTGCTAAAATCGGAACCATTTTGAGAAAATACTTACAGCACAAAATAAAATCTTTTAGGATAAATACCTGTGGCTGGAAAAACTAAATACAGAAGTTGTTAACAAACAAACAAAAAAGTTTAAAAAAAATTAATAACTCACCTGAACATACCTTATTATCATTAAGAAATTATCACATTTCATCAGTATTTAATTTCCTAGTGTGCACGTTCTCTAAAAATTCTTTGTTATTTTAATGGCATTGAAATTTTCAATGCAATTTAAATTCAGTGTTAATATTGGAGTCAATTTTACGTAGTCCATATGATCCTCAGACCATATGATATTGCAGTACTGAGAATACTAACCATTTCGACTAGTGCCGATGCCTAGTATGCTGAAAATGTATGTTCTGATTTGAACAAGATAGGGTAATGAAATGCTTTTTTCTTCAAATTATTCTTCAAATTCACAATTAAAATTCGGAGATGTATGCATTTTTCTTCACAACTTTCATTTTTCAAAATTTCATAGTTAGCTGACCCAAAAGCTTTTGCAATAATTACTTCATCAGAAAGCTGTACTGTATTTTTGCGGCAGTGTTATTAATTTTTTCTTTTGAAACTGCGATTCCAGACTATGTTAATTTAGTGTGGTTGACCAAAATAAAAGATTCTGCTTCACAAAATTGTTTTTTCATTGCTCAGTGTAAGGAAGAAACATGTTTTAAAATGCTGTAAACTCGAAGAATGATATAATTGCATTATTTTCTAGTATTCTAAAAGTTGTTTTCCTTTTTTGTCCATAAATTATTTACCCCGCTTTTCATAAATGTTTGCTTTTAGTTTTCCAATTTCACTGGCAATATAAGTCGCATTCGCTTTTATACTTTCCATCATCAAGATTAGCTTTTTAAATAGTTTGAGCTGATCTTACAAATACCATAAATATATTCCACCGCAATCATTATCAAAAAAACTATTTTTTTATCACTGGACAGTATTCTGCTATAAAATAAGATTTCAGTCGTTCGTAGGTTTGAAGTGTTCTGCCAATAGCCAGATGTAGTTAAAAGAAAAAAAAAACTGGTGTTTGCCACATTGAAAAACTTTTTTATTCTCTGAATTTACCAATTCACGGAACTCTTTTAATTTAGTGACTCGGACAGTGTAAATGTGGAGATATTTATAACTTTTTACTGCTAAAGCTTCTGCTTCAATAGATAGAATAACAGCTGCAAACTGAGCACTGCAGACAGTGCCAACGATATTTCTTCCTAGTTCATTCTTCAGTCTATTTCAAATATTGGTTTCGCCTCTATGATTTAACACCTCCAAAACTAATATTGCAGCTATATCCCCCAAATCCATACAACTTTGTTTCCTATTTATAAGTTTTTATAACTATATATAATATTAAATGGTTTGTTAGTATTTCTTCAGTTTCAATGGGCACTGAAAGAAATTCTAAAAGATTAACTTTTACGTCCCAGTCTGGTACAAAATACAGCACAACAACTGGCACAATTAAGATTCTTATTAGAAGAATCTATTCACACATCACAAAATAATTTAGATGAACAATGAACCGACTTGAAGCTTAGATTGTGAATAGCAACGTGAAATGCAAAAGTTGCTTCTTGAGCTGCTATTAAGAATTTTTTGTCAATTAAATCAGTACCTTTAAAACATAATATATTTAAGGAAGTTACTGCCGCTGCCTTACTTTTCATTCATTTCAGGTCATTCGTAATGTCCGAACACCCTCAATGAGCTACTGAAAATTCTGAAGAGCACAGTTCACAAACTTTTTTTTAAAATGGGTAATACTTTTTTAATTCATCAATAAACACATAGTTTTGTTTTTCACATTTTTTGGAGGCTAAATTAATTTAACATACAATACAAACCCAATTCCAATCCAGACTGACCAGCTGGCTATGTGGTTGGTTTCCCTCATGTGTAACTAGAATACGAGCCAGTTTCCTCATAAATTTCTGCACGGAGGCATCCGTTCTTTTAGGCAAATAGCTCTCGTATGCTTCACCATATTCAAATAACCTAACCTAACTCCGATCGTATAATACTTACCCACGAAAATAGTCACTGCAGATCTAGTTTATTAACAACTTTATTTCCAGTTTCTTTTAAACACTAATTTTTATATGATTGATATGTAATCAAATATGTAAATCTAATTTTTAAAATTTTTGATTGAGGTAAGATCAGGGAATACTTATATGCGATCTATTTAAAAGAAAAATTAAACTTTATTGAACTCCATTTATTAAAGTACATTTATTTTTTGAAATTAAATTGACCTCCAATTGGTGATTAAAAATCTCATTTTCTTCCAAAAAGAGTCTCACGAACAATTCAATAAAAGTATTATTAAGTATGTCAATTTCCAGCAGAGAAATAACTTATAAACCGTGAAAAAGAAGCTACACCATTTACTACAGTTTGCATGTGCACAACAGTTTGCTATTTTTTGGTCTATTATACAAAGATTAAAGCTCCAATTTGGATTTTATGAACCCAAATCCTTTCCTTTTCGCTCTCATGCTTCTTTTCACATCGATGTACTAAAACTGGTGACAGGGTTTGGATGCTATATATTACTTGAAGTGGGATATTATCTATTACTCGATGTAAAATTTTGAAGCGTAGTCTACAGGGCTTGACCTAAGAACCTTTTCACATTTTTCCCCTTCCGTTTTGACAGGACAGGACAGGACTAAGTGTGGGAAGCACCAATACATCGCCATTGGCAGAACTGGTGTCGCTCCTTCACACTAATCGTCTTGAGAAGAACACCTCCACAGGGCGTACTTACGCCACGCATCGGTGTTATCATTAAGGCATAGAGAGCTTGTGGTACAGTGCATGGCCAGGAGATACAGTTGCTGATGGCAATGACATTACAATACAATACCATACATTACAGTTGATGGTGAAATATAAATATAAATATAAGTATATATACGCAAAATAAACACAAATAAACAAATAGAATTGAATGGAAAAACATTAAACATTATTATCTTGGTTAAGTTATTGTAATATTAATGTGACGTTTTTGGGACAGTGTAGCAGTTCATTGACAGTTCGTGAAAAGTTCATGGATTGAGTCAGAGCTCATACATACAGTCGAGTTCACCAGTTCCAGTTATGCCATTTTTGATGTGCATAACTGTGGTCGTATTGTCTAGGTGCTAAATCAGTACTGACCTTGATACACTAAGATAATCTATTGCAATGACTATAAAGGCACCCCCATTGGAAAACTGGCGTTTGTGCCAGAGAAGAAAAAGCACTTATAACAGTTATGGTGCACACAGTTCCAAGCCGTGACGATGGAGTGTGTCAATTATGTTTTTGATACTAATGTGGATTTTCAGGTGCTTTATCAGGAAGCGTTTGAAGTGTGTTCCTGGTGCTGTGGGATGGCGGATATGATTGTCTGCTGTTATTGGGCATTGAAATAAATAATGGTCTGGATCACCCGGATTGCCACAAACGCATAATTCAGTCTCTGAAAGGTTTCGTTCATAGAAGTACTTTGGGTTCGGTCTATGACCAGAGATATATTGAGAGAGATAATAATTATAAATGGTGCGCTCAGTATCGACACATGGGAGAAGTGAATGCGTCCTTCTGCCTTGCGGTTCCTTGGTCCGTTGTCTCTGCCACTCTTCTTTGGCCATCACTTTTAGCGTAAACTTCAGTGTGGAGCATGGCTATGGGATGTGGATGGTAGTGTCTGACTGCTCCAGGGCTGCCTGCTTTGCCAGGAAGTCCGCTCTTTCATTCCCGGCGCAATTGCTATGACCTTTCGTCCATGTAAGAACGAAGTTCTTTTGGCTGGAATTGATAATTGTTTGTATTTGTTGGGCTATTGGTGAATTTGTGCAGGGATTTTTGCTACGATAAATTGATGATTGGCTGTCACTGACGATATGGACTGTGTCCGTTGGTAGTTGGTGGAGCTCTTGCATACTGTAGAGGATTGCTGTGCCTCAAGTGAAGGAAACGAGAGAAAGTAGCCCTGATTTTTATTAGTAAATGGACATTATTGTAAAGCCTTGGGTCTGGCGCACGTTAAGGAACCTTACGAAGCATGGAACGCAGCACAATAAATGCAATTATTTTTCCATTGCTAAATTAGTTATTAGCATCAGAGCTTTGTTAACTCTGACTTACTTATAATGCGGTGTACGAAGTTACGTAACATTTTGCGAGTATCTGCCAATTTGAAGACTTTTTCAAATACTTTCTTAAAATACGAGTATCTTAAGCATTAAGCAAAAAGTGTCTTTTATAAATATGTTCATACGTAAAGAAAAATATCTATCTTTGTAAATAAAATAAAACCGTCTTTAATGAATATACATTTAATCGGATTTTTAAGCTTAAAATGGCATGCTTCGGAGTAGTATACTTTTCCATTCGAGTACGGCGCCGCTCGGAATATCAGACGACCTCTAAAAGGGTTTAAACCTTGACCTTTCACGAACCCTCTCACCTTGTAGTTTATTTCAGCTCACTGGCGGAAGCACTTCCGTGTTATAATTAAAATAAACATGTCCAGTAGCTGACGGTAGTTTTTTTTCCCCACAATAATACTCTTTTATGCGGCTCTAAGCATTTTTTTGCTTACTAATAATTTTTCAGAAAGGGTTTTCCTGCTACTCTTTCTACGATTATCTTTATTTCGAAACCGATGATTATATCTGTGCTAACAGATCATATAACGCCGTTAAAGGCGAAATGCGTGAATGACCTTGCAATTATGAAAACGCAGTAAATTCCCTCAAATTCTGTTAATCTCGTCGAAAGAAAGAGAAAATATGATCAAACGGTTATTAAGCTGACAAGTGTTGTTTTGTTAGTATTGGTGATTTAATGCAATTAAAGAAGCTTAGGAGATTTCTTATCTAAATTATATGTTTCCCGCCACTAATAACACTGCATTAAAAAATGAAAAGTATTTTCGAGCTTATAGGGTTGAATTGCATTTGAATATTTTATTGCTTGTCACTGGTTTGAGCTTAAACTCCTGAAAAAGTGGGCGGTTAGAAGAAAAAATACTAAATTGTACTGCATCTCCACAATGATTTAGAAATGTCAATGAAATAGTACAATCCCAGTAATACAGAAAATGTCTCCAAACAACCTCCAATGAGCAAACAAAAATTCTGTGCATTTAATTAAAAAATTAGGGTCTCCGGATGGAGCAAAATCTCTGACATTAGCTTAGTATCAATGTTACTGTAAAAGCTCGAAGTCTGCTAAATCCTAGGTTTTACCCAAGGGCCGTACAGTGAACTGTACGGACCTTGGGTTTTACCGGTAAAACCTAGTTTTTACCAAAGTAGCTTGGTAAAAGTCCGAAATATGCTTTAATATGATTCCATTTTGGACTTTTACCAAGCCTTTGCAGTAAAACCTAGGGATTACCAACGCCTTCCGGTAAAAGTCCGAAATGAGGGATTTAAATCGACTCTGAATAAATCCGAACATGCAAATTCCGTCGCAATACTTTTCTGTTCCTGCTCCTTCTAATTTGCGCCATTTGCAGTGTAGCTTCGAGCGAATTCAAACAAGTGTAAGCGGCTACAATCTAAAATAGAAGTAGTTCGTTTCCATTTCAACATATTTTGCGTTTTTTATTTTGTTGAAAGGCAATGAGTGAAGATTTGCGGAAAAAGTTCTACAATACTTTGTTTGAATCTGTAAAAAATAAGCACAATAACAGGAAACACACTTCTTTAATAAATGCAGTGAAAGAAGCAAAATGTGTGAAGCAAAAATAATCAGTTCATTAACAGAAGGTTGAAACGTTATGATATTCTAAATATTGGAGGAGAGGACAAACTTATAGCCTGACTAGCTGCATAAGCAGAAATCCTGTATTATGTTACAATTTATGAAATCTTCAACTTCATACGCAATGCTCCTATCGCAGTTGGCCATAGTGGAAGAAGCTGTATGATTAAGGAACTGAATCGCAAGTACAAGAATGTAGTAGTAGAATCTATCGTCACGTATTTGAGACTATGTGAACCATGTCACATAGTCTCAAATAATGACTAAATGAAATGTGGAGTGGTATAAAAATAGTTCACGGTAAGCCGAGACGCAGTCCAGCGCAAGGTTCTGTCGAAGAGGCTAACCAAGACGTTGAGAACATATTGGCAACATGGAAGGAAACAAATAAGACAGAAAAGTGGTGGGAAGGGATTAAATTTGTTGAAGGATGGAGAAACAAAGCATATCACTAGGGATCCGAATGTTCACCTTACAGAGCTATGGTTACCCTATGAAGCTGGGACTTGCTAACTTAGTTTTTCCACGTAATTTGATCAGTAACATGACCACTAAATAGGACTTCGAAAAAATTATAAATACTAATAATTAATGCATAGTTATTAACCATGATGACGGCACAGAACATAAAAGCAGATTAACAGAAGATGAAAGTACTAATCTCGAACGAACAGTTGATTTAGAATCGCAAGATAATAATAATAATAATACAAGTGATAAAGAATAATGCATAACTATGGAAGCAGATACAGAAGTTCAAATTGAAAAAAAAAAAAAAAAAAAGAATCCGATATATGCTCTAAGGCAACGGCTGTGATTATCAGCAAAGTTCAAAATGTTAAAGTGTTTCGAAAGGAAGAACATGAGAGCAGGCAAAGAACATGAGAAGCAGGCAAAGAAAATGAAGATTGCATCTACTAAAAACTTTACGAAATCTATATATGACAAAGTGTTAAAATAAAGGTATCTGATATTGATAGATCGAAAATGGATTCAAAATCAGTAAGAGCCGTTATTACAGACATTAAAGATGATGAGTTTCGTGTTCTTGGTACTAAATTTGATAAATTAAAATCGTTGACCAGAAGAAACCAGGTTACCTTTTGGAAAGAAAAGTAGTTATCCGGAGAATTGTGCATTCATACAGCTTTTTCACATGGGATCTTATTTCTGAAATGGCATAAATATTGCAAGACAGTTTCATTGACATAATCTTGAATCATATCTTATTTTTATGACTTTTACAATTTAAGTTATCAATTAAAAAGTTAAAGTATGCTTTCACTTTTTTTTTTTTGGACACACTGTATACAATATCTCTTCGAATAGAAAATCCTATCGCAAGTAATCCCTCGTTTCGGGCTTTTACCGGAAGACGTTGGTTCGTCCTTGGTTTCACTGCAAAAGCTTGGTAAAAGTCCGAAATAGAATCATATTCATGTTAAAGCATACTTCGGACTTTTATAAAAACAACAACATAATTTTGGATTTAAAAAAGCTAAATAAAAGTGCGGAATTCTTTCAATAAGATAATGCTGTAAATAAACTGGTTCACTGAGCAAAGGCTTAAAATGCAGTAATATTTGAAACACTTTCAGAGTTCTTCCAGAATTCAGCAGCCTGAGAAGGAGAAAAATAATTCCGGAACTTTTTGCAACTTTCTGCCCCATAGTCGTAGGCTTTCTTAAAACAAATATTGTGGATGCTTCGAGCAATCGCCAGACTTGGTATATTCCAACAGATGATAGTTGTTCTTTGGAGCTACTCGCCAATTTTCATCATTTATGTGAATAAGAATTCATATTTTTATATTCTTACGTTCAGACCACAAGTAGTTGGTCTCTGTATTCCGAAGTAAGAAAATTATTGTAAAGAGTGAAAAATAAAGGGTTTTGTATACCTGTGTATCCTGTCTACTTCCCACATTTATTGAACACAGCTTTAGTAAGCTCCCTGTTCCGAGTCAGGTCCTTGCATGTTCCCAAAGAAAGTAAGGCGGAACATAGAACCTGATAAATCAAATCTGTATCTTCAAATCTTTGAATAAGATTTGTATTACAAAGTAAATTAATTAGCTCCATTTATTGATTTCTGGAGCGTTACTCACATTCATTTTTAATGGTAATGAAGATAATGTAAATCTGGACTCATCATCAGATCGCTGCCATAATAAACAATATCATAATAATGTCAATTAATTTACGGGAAATGTTTTCGTGGAACCCATAAAATTTCTTCGAGGGCCGCCAGTTTGAAACCACTGGTATAAGCAGTCTTTCTGTGGTAAAATAACTATTCTCTTGCTTCATTGTTACAGCCTTTTATTTCGCATTTTTAATTCATTTCATGTGTATTTCTGGTCCCGGTGCACATTTGTGAGATATTCGTACTCATTGACGATATCCGTAAAACTGCTTTCGTCAAACAGAATTTAAAAACAAAAAGCGTTAAATGTTAGGACTGTTTGAGACATCGCTTTTCATTGAATATTATGCAATAAAAAAAAGTTTTAAACTAGCTGCTTGAATACGAAAGGAGTAATTGATTGATGCTTGTACTTCGAAGAATAGAAACATAGGTACCGTAAGAAATGAGCGCGAAAATAGAAAACTAACAATAAATATTATTCTGTCAGTTTTATGAGCTTCAAGGAATGCTTATTTTTTAAACCGCATGCAGTTATGCAAAGTTGAAGTGGTACAAAAAAATTCACAGCTAGGGAAGAGGAATTCGTTAGAACTTAAAACGTTATGTACGGTTATGTAATTATTGTAAAGGAAAATTAGATTCGTTATCGTAAAATCAGGCATTTTATTTATACCAAGTGGGTGGTACATAAAACTTAAAATGTTCTGAGCAATAAAATAGGACTAAAATTATTATAGACGGCGTGGGAATGATTAGTGTTGACCCAGGTATATATCATATCAGCATGATATTAGAAATAACCTTTATTACGATAATGATGGAACTAACATTATCAGTTAGGTTTGTGTTATAAATCACATGATTTAACATCATTATAAGTAACATCAATCAGGGATATTATTAAAACTTAAAATTGAAATATAAATTATTAAAATGTAAGTATAATACATTGCTGCAAGTATAATGCTGAGTGGTATATTCTGTATTGACCTAAATTACTAGAAATATCACAAATTGTGCATATGAAAACAGTATTTATTGCATTAACATTAAGTGCAGTACTTAATATTACAAAGCACAAATTAATTTTGCAATTGTTACAGCTTAGGATGATATTAGCGAAATCAAATCTGGATGGTTATACTTCAGACAGGTGTAAAGTATCCTTTACTCTAAGTATAATAATTTTTAAACCAATTTATTTCATGTTAATTATCCTCCATATTGCTTGTAATATATGTCAAAATAACAGAAAAAAAATTAAATGCTAAAAACTAGAGATAGTTGTAGAGACATTAGGTTATTTCGAAGCAGTTGAGATGAAAAATGAACAATGCCCTTGCTGGGACTCGAACCACGGACTTCTCGAATACGCGTCAAGCACGCTGACCACTACACCACGAAGGCATGCTAAGAAGGCGGGAAAACTACCTTGTATACTCCCCCTTTTAGAGGGCGACTGGGTATCAGGGGACCCATAATCGCCAAATCCTGGTGGTGGAGAATCATCATCCATCGCCTTTTGTTTCAGTTCGGGCGCCACTTTAGAGACCTTAGGTTATTTCGAAGCAGGAGATATGAAAAACAAGCAATGCCCTCGTCGGGACTCGAACCACGGACCTCTCGAATACGCGTCGAACGTGCTGACCAGCACACCGCGAAGGCATGCTAAGAAGGCGGGAGAAATACCTTATAAGTTGTTAAAATACCAAAAATGCTTAAAATTATAAAGGAAAAATATTCATACAATTAACAAGTTAAAAATTTTATTTGGTTACTACAGCAGCAACTAATTATGTAATTTATTGCTCAGTTCTGTTTATTTTACAAGTTGCTTATATGAATTGCTATCGTTTTTATGAAAATATGAGTTAAAACAGAAGATACGTGCGCTGATATCAGAAATCACAGCATAAAATTCTTTAAAAAATGGAAAAATCTCTTCGTGACATAGAAACTATAGTAAATAAATTATTGTTATATGCAGTATACTCTTATTACAGATTTAAATAGTCTGGGCTTGTAGAAAATAAGCATCGATCTAATAAGCATTGAAGCTAAGTGAGAGAAACTAATAATTCATTTCGAATAAAAGACTTCTGTAATTTCGTCTTGGACTGCATGAGAACTTGATACTTCTGTGCCTTTCGGATGTAGAACGCGACAGAGTTTTCTATTCGAAGTTGAACGCAAAGTGAAGTATATTTTACTAATTACATCACTGCGCAAAAGTTAATGTTTATTATTAGCAATGAATGTATTTTAATTTGTTAAGTTTTCGCTGCATAATTTATATGAACGAATGCTTTTCGCAATAAAATTTACAATAGTTAAATAACAATGTATGCGTTTCGATCTATAGTATTCTAAGATTAAATACAAAATTTAAGCTAGAGGAAAACAGTATTTAAACGAGTCTTCAGTATGGCTTGTGCCTTAGAAAATACATCTTTTTCTAAATGATGGACTTTTAGAATTTCCTACCCCCGCTTTTTTTTCGTGTCTATATTATTTTTATTTATAGATAACTTTTAACCTTTTTTATTTCAAGTACAGCAAATTGTTATGCGGGAGTATACGAAACTTTAACTCTTTAAAATTGTAAATTAGCTAATGCTTCCTTGCCACATTTACAGTATAAACAAGAGAAAAAAATCATAAATTAAACTAGTCTGTATCTGTTGCAAATTCGTAATATTTTTTCCAAAGTTAACTTATTGAAACCACTTCACTTAAATCATTCAAAAGCAGGATTATGTAAATTCTGAAAAGAAAGGAATTCCAAAATAAGGCAAATCTCCAGTAAATAAAATATATTATATGTTTCATTTTTGAAAGCGAATCCCTAATGTTAAAGTTACTTAAGATATTGACTTGCTTATTTACAAGGAAAGAGAAGTTAAAGGAATTCAGATTATGAAAGCTAAATTAATTTCAATGCAAGGATAATAGTAATAAAGTAAACGTGTGAGCTCAAAATTGAAGTAGCAAGAGAAGTTCTTCCCTCGAGTAAGGAAAGAGGGAAAGAGGAAACAGGATTTAAGTTAATATAAATTAAGTCACTGAGGTACTCTGGAAAAGTGACGTGATAAGCAGAGTGACGTGTTATTCAGGTACTGACTGAAAGATGTTTCACTGATTTTCATCTTTGTTGGTCTTTTGGCATATGTGTTTCTGCCTTAAGCCAAATATACACAGATAGCATCATAAATAATGCTATAATGAACTTATTTGTGGTGAAGAAAACGTGTATCTATTAACCTTTGAATATCGAAATCTCATTCTATTGTTAAATTTCCCCGATTTGTGTATGTAGAGAAAGGATAAATGGCCCAAATGATAACGAGATTTGACATGTCTACCCTTCTTTCACGCTTACTGTAAATATAAATTAGAAGTTCGAAAGAGCGTACGATGAACAAACATATTAAAGAATACTTTACCGAGACCACGCCTTGGTCCCTTCTGGTCTGAGGAATATCCTTAAGCCGAAACAGAAATACAATATATCTTTCGAAAAGTTGTCTTGCAGTAGCTATTCAAAAGCGCATTTACGGCGGGGTGGAGCAATTGGTCGACCTTCTTCCCCAACCCACTTCCAATCTGCCAGGGGTGCCGCCACTCAATTACAATACAGATGAGGTCCCTTGTCCATTAAACAATACTTAAACAGCCTGTGCCGAGACTTAACAGCGATTGTTATCTTGGGGGGGAGCAGGTGCGTTTGATATCTGAATTAAGAAAAGTCCATATTTCTTTTTATTTCTCGTTTCAATGTCAACCCACAGAGCTCATCTGAGCAGAGGATGAGAGAGAAGTTTCCTTCGCCTGGAGAATGCAAGGGTGGGAGTATGAAAATATAACACATAAATTTCAACTGCGTCCGGTTGCGCAAGTGCCAGACAGGGGGCAGAAACATTTTTCTGTAATGAAATCAGATACGAAGAAGAAGGATGTAGAATAATAAAAATTTGGGATTAGGTTTAGCAACCGTATCGTAAAACATCACACATTATGTTGCTAATGGCAATGCAAAGAATCAGTTAAGTTATTACTGATTATATTACTTCACATATCACAAATTAATGTCCTTGTAAAAAAGACTTTAATTTTTCGACAATTAACTATAGTTTATAACAATTTCGACAGTTAAAAGTCCATAACTTTAGTTCATAACTACTTGTATCTTAGGTAGTCCATAACGTTTTCGATAGTTATTTCAACTAATGAAATGTGTAAAACTTGTAAATCAGCATTTCTCGATCTGTGGAGGACAAGCGGTCCTCAAAGCCAGCTCTTGTGGTCTTCTCGTATTTCCAAAAAAGAAGTTAAAAAATTAATTCAATAAACAACGCCACGGATGAAAGTTTCAGAGTTTCGAAATGATTACACATGGCAATCACTTTCCTCCCAAGAGTGACTGACATTTTATGAAATTTGTTACTGAAATTTATTACGATGAGTTAATTATTACTGGTAGGTGGGTAAAATCTTCTTACTCTAGCTTTACCAAAAAAAGACGGATGAATAGCTAGTCGCCAGTCAGAGTTTTATATTTAACTACCTCTAATTTTTATACTGTCATGAGCATAATTGTTAATTTTGACACACGAAATACAATTTATTGAATGCAACTACATATCTAGTTTTTTGAACATATATTATCGCTTCTATCACATTCTCCAAATTCGATATCTATTTCACACTTAATTAGTAGTGTCATTTTTGGTTTGCTTCATGGAAGTAATTCTTATCATTCCGTTTAATATGAGATAAAACAAGTGGCAATTTCCCTATAAATTGTTGATATCAGTTAAAGATATTCAACCACTTCCTCCATAAATCTACTGAAATTCTGAGAAAAGCTCAAACGATTGGTGTTGAAAATAACGATGGGTGTCGAAAATATACGCTCAATGATTGAAAGTCTTGACTACTACCGCAGAGGGACTAACTCCATATTAATTTAGATACCCTTATTAAATTTCTTACCTGCCGACTTTTAATTTTGATGGAATCCTATAGGCGGGTTTTTTTAAATCTCAATAATATTCATTATGTGAATTTTGTCGGGAAACACTAAAATACAAATCGCGATCGACCATGACTGGTTTTAAGTAGTTACACATAATCAAACATGCCAAGAAGCGATGGAAACAATTTACCCTTTAAGAAATTAAAAACTGTAAAATTCATAAAATATGGTCATAAAATTTTAACAAATTAAATTTTTACAAACCAATAAAATTATATAAAAATTGTGAAATAATACACAGAGAAGAATCACGTATCTTGCTCCGAAAACATTATCATTCTTCAAATGCTTTGGCAGTTATTATTGTTATGCCTTAAAAAATATATAAATGTCCAACGTACATTTTTATTTGATTTTAAATTTTTGAGGTAATTTTCTATACCTTTGCTGCAAACTTGACATATTTTCGATATATGACTCTTTACGAATATTATTTGAATTAAAAAATATGATGAAAACACTATTATTTGAAGAATTTATTCTCCGTAAATGCCATAATTTAAAATCAACTGATTATTAGTGTTACAAACATGGCTCTTCTTTACAGGTTCAATATTTTGTACTTAAATATCATCGGATAATTAATATTGGTGTTAAAACTATTATACAACATTTAAGACGAGAAAACAAAGTGGAAATCATATTTATTTAATTATGTAATTATGCAGCATAAAGCGCTCAAAAATGAAATCTTCGGTTTTCTTGAGACGAGTGCATTACGAAAAAATCTAATGTGGACACCATATGACTTTTTGTACGGCCTATTAAATTATACACATTTTCCCCTCCATTTCATTTAAACTTATTTCCTTGAATTTCTTAGAGATATATTTCTCATTCAGTTAATGCGGTTCTCACTTCGCGACTTCTATATTTAAACTTCACAATTAAAATTGAAGTTTCTACGCAAAAACAAGCAATTCGGCCAGCGTCCAAGAAGGCAGATTTTTCGGCGCACAAAACTGAAAGTTTACTTTTGGTCCCACTCGGCAAAAAGATATTGAAGGTGTAGAAACTGACTTAATTCACTATTCTCTTGAGTTTCAAATGTAGACAAATGGCAGTTCGTTAGGCTTAACTCGCCGTTTAAACCTTTAAATTGTTGACAATTCTACAAGTATTGCATGCAGATCAATTAAAGGCATAAAAACCTTAACCGGAACATAAAAACCACATAATTCAATCACTTTTAAAACAAAAAAAGCACAATTTACCAACATATAAGAGTAGAAAAACTGAGCTCCCAGAGCCAGGTAACAGAGTGAGAATATATATATGATTGATGCAGCCTATTGCAACCAAAAAGGAAGGTGCACAACTACATGTTATAGCAGTCCCATATACAAAATTTTAACTTTCTGAGGCTACTCGTTTTTGAGTTATGCGAGATACATACATACGTACGTACGTACAGAGGTCACGAAACAAAATCTCTTCTTAATCCATTTTAAATGCATTTTACAATCCGTTTTGCAAAAAAGAGTCCTTTATTCTGTCCTTACGTACAGATGTCACGTTAAAACATTGTTAAATTGCATTCGATAGCGGTCAAAATTCCCCTTTCCCCGGATGCTGAACTATGTCAGTAATAAGCAAGAAAAAATATAAATTTATAAACTTACCCGTGGAAATACGGTAAATGATTTAAAGTAGGAGGGAATTCATCCTTCCATGGTAATTTTGACATCATGTAGAATGTTTAGACATTTATTTATGAGAAGAAATAAACAAAAATATGTTTTTGCATCCAATTAAGGTCAAAAGAAAAATGTGTCATTTCAGAAGAGCCTACTGTCCACTCTTAAAACGACTTAACCCTTTGAGGCACAGTGTGTCCAGTTTGGACACACCTAAAAATTTCCTTCTGTCCGCACAGAAAAATTGAATGAAAAAGGATTTATAGGTTATTATAGGTTATTCTGAACCTTCTTTATTTATAGTAGATGGCATCTCGACACAAACCAGTCCATATATTTTAGCCATGTTTAGTTTCTTAAGACCCCCATTTTTTCAAAGAAATCTTCCAGATTTTTTTTTAGGGTATAAAAGGAGTTGTTTGAAAAGAAATTTCTATGTTATTTTTTGGCTGTATGCTAATCTCCTTATTCTATATTAGTTTTAAATTTTTACCTCGAAATCTTGCCTAAAATCAAACGGCGAGCCCTAGGTGTGCCCAGACCGGGCTCACCGATGATCTAGGACAACTGAGAGTCTATATTCTTTTTTTCTCCGCATCTCATCGGTCAGTTCATTGAAAACAATGCTCGTTTCTGCACTCTTTTCGAAGCTCTATTCAATCAGTGGGCACACCCACAGAATTAAAAGATAAGTGCTATCTTCACAAAATTTTACTTGTGTACTCCTCTAAGCCTAATTAAACTGCCTACTTTTTTTTTTTTTTTTTTTTTAAATAAAAACTCCAATTTTAAAAGGTAGCGTGCCGGAAAGGGCTAAAAAAAGACAGCGGTTACGCTTCATTTCACTAGAGAAATGATGATATGAAGACTATGAGATTTCAGAGTTTCAAATTAATAATATTATTTGAATTAAAATAAAAATTGATTATCTGATTGTCTTATACCTGGAATGTCTCATTGAAAGAATGCAAGCTAAAAATACGATATGAAATCTGACAGCGGCTTTTATAAAAGAAACAGCAGAAATTTCTCGCATGTCGCGTGTTATATTTCGTAGTTTTCTGGAAATATATACTACTTCGCTTGGTGTGGTGAGAATTCTTACCGTTTTATCTCATCATATCTCAACTTAAATATAGAATAGATAATGATCAGCTGTGCCCAATGTGACTACTTCAAAAGACCTAATGTATTACCTTCATCGGCTGAAGCCGCCGAAAAGCATGTCTAACAGCATTTTCTACAGAGACAGATTTTATCTCTTTATTTTATCTTGTGGGGTCTGGCTGTATTTGCTACTAGGCACGTTAGTATGCGCTGTCTTGTTTTATATACCTATAAAAATGAATGCTTATGGACTATTAAATAAACTGTTTAAATTTATATAACATCGGATGACAGTTGCTCCAGTACTGATAGGATGGTAGGCTGAGAGAAATGATTAAAAAAATCTTGAAAACATTTTCTGATATCTTTTTCAGTTTTATCGTTCAGTCACAAAATTGTGTAGGTAGTACAAGTTTCATCATAATTTTATGAAGTATTTAAAGATTATTATAAACAAATTATCCAAGCTATAACAAATGTTAGTGAATCACTAAGTGTTTTTACATAATTTCCAAATTTTAATATGTTGGCCTTTTTTAATACATTTTACCCCAAACTTATCAGTTTACCAGCATATTGGTGCCATGCTTATTACTCTGCCAGTAGATTTTTCAGCTCCCGCCGACTGACCAGGCTCTATCTCAATCTCGGTGATAGCATCGAAGAGATTCTGGAGATTAGTAGACATTACAGACTTAATCTCTGGCAAAGCTCAGCAAGGAACATCATCTCTGGCAAAGCTCAACAAGGAAAATTCACACTTCCCGACAGATGAACTATGCACAGATTTCTTCCGGAATTTCTCATTCCAATTGCTAATACTGCGGAAAATACGTACTTTCTGGTACCTAACTCAAAATTGCTACTGTATATCCAAACGACGAAGTGTTTGCGTCATCCCAGACTCAACTCTATTGCTTAAAATTTACTGAACATCATACTGATGTCTCTTACACGCAGATCATAGCAAATATGCATTTAGACATTTCGTTAAAGACATGAAAAGCTGCTTCTCCTAAAGGCGCAAAAGAGTCATAGTAATTCATCGGAGAGTTTATTTTATATGAATTTGAAACTTTTTTATGCTTATTTGTAGCACAATTACTGTAACTGCAACGTCAAGTGAGAGCAGAGAACATACATATTATTAGTTTTTTAACTTAAATAAAAAAGTAGTTTTTTTTGTTGTTAATATTTTCTGAAGCTGGCGTTAATCTTTTCTGAAAACTAGGTTATTGAAAGTTGTTTTGCGTAAGCCAAGAAATAGTTGATATTCTTTTATTATTACAGATTTTAAACAAAAAAAACTGATATTTCAAAGAGCGTGATCGAGGTTTAAAAGCTATGTTTTACTAGTCATTTTCATCTCTTTTTTTTAAGGAATCCGTCACTCTTCTTTACTTTTGGAAGAAATGTCTTTATTGCTGCAAAGTTGAAAACACATAAGACAAGCCACAGGACAATCATAGGTAATGGTTGCAATCCATCGAGATGTAACAGTAATATATTGCATGGAATCGATGCGTTTGTCATGTTTTCCTTGAAGCTGTCACAGGAAAGTCAATGAGAATGATAGAAATTAGAAATTTTTACTTAAGGTTGAGAGTCCTCCCCCCTTTCTGAAATTATGAGTCTTTATAAATGCTACTTTTTTTGTGATATTTGCTCTTTGCCATTATCAAATTTTTGCTTGGCCTTGAACATATGACCTAACCAATACTGAAACATCACGCAAAGAAATAAATGCTTAGACGCCTGAAAAACGATTTCTCTTACTTCATATGACATAGCATATTATCTTTCGTTAACTTAGAAACTGTCAGCTGTCCTGCTTCATTGTTGGTGAACTAAGACAGCGTTATTAAATAATCAATATTACTTATTGTAAATTTATTGCAGAATTTACTGTAAAATTATCATTTTATTTTTTACTGAAATAATACCATTTATTCCTCTCTGGTGAATTCTGTAATGCTCTTGAGGTAAAATACGTATGAATTTAAATACCTTACTACAAATTAAAATATAAAATATAATTCAATCAGTACGCAAATATATAAAATCGAAATCTACGAAACGGGATGTACAACGCACAGAAAGTAAGTGCATATGAAAAGAATGTGTATTTCGCATTCCCATCATGCTTACATATTTGCAAAGTATTTCTAATGAAAATGAGATTGATTCTAATTTCAAGATGTTGTGAAGCAATTTTTGAAATCAGTGTACATGTTACATATAGACAAATTTTATCTATTCGCTAGAAAATCTCTTAAGGACAATTAATAAACGAAATGCAATGATATTTTTGTACTTTTGGCGATTTAATTTTTCATTTTTGTATACGGTATTGAATCTTATTCTCAATACTAGCGGATCTCATCCCTTCTGCTCCAAGCACCCCTTTTAACATTGCTATAAGACAATGTCCCTCTCTTTTTCCAAAACTTGAAAAACACATGTAGATAATATTTTAACGGCACAGCAGGAGACAGAAGGAGACAGACTGACCGCATTCTCCCCTTGAACTATGAAATTTCCCCTAAGAGGAATTTCCCCTTGGTTGAAAAACTTCTGCTCTGTCCTCTCTTCAGGCTCTTGCCTTTTTCTTCGTTTATGAAATCCAGCTCTTCTAGTGTTTCAGAGACTATTAATTTATGAAATACTCACTCTCAAGTACTTAAAAAAGAATCCATTGAATTGTACCAGAAAACATTTTTAACGGTAATCTAATCTAAAAACTCATCATTTTGCTAGGAAAAAATGAAAGATTTGAATGAAAATGAAGATGCAATTAGCTGCACATGCCTATGGCAGATTTTATAGGGATTTTATAACGGCGCATATATGTAGGTGCGACAGGGTATTGACAAACTGGCTTAATAAGCTGGGGAGCTAGTTCAATGAACTAGCTGTAGCACTTACCTATATGAATTATAACTAAATTTGTATAGAAACTGTAACTATAATTGAAATTGTAATTCTTATCTGTTTCAATCAATACCAAGAAAGGTTTTGGAAGACCTTAGTTTTTGAACACCGTATTAATTTATCTTTAATTCAGGTTTATAAAAAGACAGAGATAAGAGAAACAGAAAATAGACAGATCATCCACAGACAGCCGAGAGTCTGTCAAGAAGTTTTGGAATTTTCCCTAGGAATGGAAAGAGTTTCAAAAAAGTTTTGAATACAAATTTAGTGCCGAAACCATTTTATTAAAAGTATCTCTGATGTATCTAATGTATCTAATCAAAAGATACGTAATTTGATTATCGAGTCTGTTCAGAAAATTATTCCCGAATACAAAATGAGAAGTTCTAGACCTTTCTGAAACAAAGAACTAACACGTTTAAAAAAATCACGATAAAGCCCTGCATAGAGCTGAAAAATTGAAGAAAAAGGAAGACATGAATGTATAAAGAATACCAGCCAGAGACATAAAAGTAAAAACTAATGAGTTTAAGAGATCTTCACGGAATCGATTCCTTTCTAATCTAGATTATAAAGAAGAGAGTAAAAATATTTATAAGTTACTGTCTTTTTTGATAAATAGATATTTTGTTGAAAATAAATTATTTTAACAATAGGCATTTGACATCATGGGTGTAGGAAATATAAGCTCTCATGGATAAAATGCTTATATACTCTCATGAATAAAATTCTTTGTAGTTCATTACGGGTAAAGTATGTCTAGGTACATGTTGACATACTGTGGATTACAGATCGGAGATATGACATGGGCAACCGCCATTCTAATATCGCCATAAATAACTTACGAAAAACATCACAAGTGTCTAGCGATGGATAAATTAAAGATGGAAAAAATCGCTGTTTTATGAGATAGAATCAGGAACTGTTAGCTCACTGAACTGAATCAGTTTTTTATGACAATAACCTTGATGAAAAACATCAGAAACGAGGAGTGAATCAAGAGCGGTTAGCGAAATGAAGAGAAGGGCGGAAAGAATTGAATGCGCTGTGGGATCGGGAAAGATTAGCGAGGCTGAAAGGAAGAACGAAAACAAAATCGGACATGCAGTGGGATCGGCAGAATTGACTCAATCAAATTTTAAATTCTGTAACTGATTTCTTTAAACTGTAGTTTTTAAATTCCCTAAAAACCTCCTTTTTACATTGATCTAAGAATAAAATTCTAGACTAATTTTCAAAAAGTTGGGAAATGATAAAATTTAAACTCATTTATAACATGGGAAAGTAAGAATTCTTTTCTCTGCTAAAATGGAAACCGAACAATCCTGACACGCTTCGAACAAAAGCTCAGGGTGAGAGAATTCTAAAATACCTCCACTCTTTTTTCGTGGATCAAGTTTTCGTGCGCTGAGTAAAGCGAGTCAGTTCGTGAAATAATAGCACATCTTTATACCTGATACGCTTCCAACAACAGCTCTCCGTGAACTGTAAAAGAGCTACTACTTCGTTTTCTGGAATCATTATTCATTCGCTCAGTAAATTGGATCGACTCTTTGAGTCAGTTCCGCAGCGAATCGTCCAACTCTATTGGAAAAGTGACAGAAATATATTTCCTGTATTCTGATTAAAATGAGTAAATGGATAAAACTTATGATCTATATATAAAGCCGCTAATATATTATTATTGCGAACTGTTGATATACTTTTAGTACTGCATGCATGTTTAGGCTTGGTATTCTATAAACACCAACCATAAAAATAATGACTAGGACTCTTAGGAGTAGCCTAATCCAGGCTTGTAAGGAATGTTTTCACCGCGTGCCTTCATGTTGCAGATGAAAGCATGTCAGACTAACGAATAGAAGTTCGGAACTCGAATTCCACGGACGGTACAACTGTTTTTCACGATTCTAGTTCCAAAAATTTTAGGCATGCTAGCAGTCGAGCAGTAAAATCGTTGAACGCTGAACTCGATCTGCGCTCGATACCAGGTAAATGGGTTGGTTGCGTGGACGTTCTGTGATATCTCTCACGTCTAACGTGAATACGAGCAAATTTCCTTTATACGAAGCTATTTTTGGCCTTAAGGCAGGTAGCCCTTTTGTGTTTTGCTATTATCAAGTAAAATAAACGAAATCAAAAATTTTAAAAAACTCAGCAGAGGAGCTCGAATTAAAAAGCTGCGTACGATAATTTGTCACCACAAGGATTTTGTTGTTCTTTAAGTGAGGATAATGTCAAAAATATTCTCCCTCTTTTGCTGCTTACCTTCGTGAAGCAATTGGAAGCTGTTTAGGAATAGAAATAAGTTAAAGCACTCAGTTTATGTCGGTTGTAGAGAGATGAACTTTACTTCTTAGATTGAGTTACTCTAATAGTTAAAACTGTTGAAGAATAACATTGCACTTCAACATTGTTTTTCGTGATTCGGGCTCACCCAAAGCTCTAGAGTAGAGGCGTTTTGATTTTTAAGACAAAGACGTGCAGAATAAAAAATTAAATAAAACTATGTGTTTTCTAATTAAGACACAATAACACGCCGAATAAATACTAATTCAGAAGTCAAACAACAAAAATCAGCGTTATACCTACAAAATTTTCACAGGACTAGTTTCGATGGACTAGTTCGAAATAATGATTCATTATTTCCTATCTTGTTCTTTTGCGGTTTTGCAGCTGAAGATGATGGTTCGGTAAAACCATCGAAACTAGTCCTGTGAAAATTTTGTAGGTATAACGCTGATTTTTGTTGTTTGACTTCTGAATTATGTGTTTTCTATTTTACAATATCCGAACTCATGTTTAGATGACCAGCATTTGCGACTGTATGTGTTCTGTATATGTTTTAATAAAAGGATTTCATAGACCAAATATTAGAACTCCAAGCTATATGTAATCAAGAGTTCATTTAATAGCTTTCTTGACAATAAGAATAAAATAAATTTTAGTCCTTTTATAATAAACTTCAGTCTTAGGCATTATATTTTAAATAATAGGATGAAAAAGTCCTGTTATTCTTTCATAAGATTTTATTTAAAGAATTTCCATCTCTTATATAAAACTGAGAAACATCTCTTTAATCAATCTTCAGCTGCAGAAAATTGTGATTCATCTCTTAGCCGGTTTAGGCGCAGTATAGTTTTCGGTGTGACACAAAGGGATGATAACGCATTGTTTATAGCCTATGTAGTGAACTTACATCCTGCAGCTCCCTCAGAGGCTGATAGCATGTCGCGCTTGTCTCATTTACGTAGTTTTCGACGCGGAGGTTTTGGGGTGGCATTCGCCTCATGGTCTTTATGATGGTTGCAATACTTTATTCGTTGCTTGTACTTAACTTTTTACTCTCTGTAACGTATATGAAGGAGCCCAGCTTCGTGAGAACATCCCAGTCTGCAGAATGAGAATGTTATACGATGAAAGATAAATGAATGTTTGAAAATTATTAGTATGAAATTATATAACTTTTATTTCTGTGAAAACCGTTTCATCGTGTATGCCAACTTTTATCAATATATACTTACATGTATTATGAGTTTTTGTGAATGCATGTAAGAATGCGTGTGTATGCAATAGAATTTTTTATTTTTATGAAGTAAAAGTGATCGTGGAGTTTGTGCATGAAGATATAACAGCAATCGTGGCGATTTAACATTTCTTTTATTGTACGTAAAACATTTCTAATGCTGACACACGCGGCTAAGCCGGTGCAAGGCAAGCGCTCATTCTCTAACAAATTTTCCTACTTTCCCCATTTTTGAAGTAAGCAAGAAAAACGGTAACCACAAACTGCCGAAACAGAAAAGTGGAGAAGAAATGTATGGATCAGGAAAGAATTCACAGAATTTTGGATTGAGATCATTCCTACTGGCTAATTAAGATTTTAGTTCGCAATCTTTTTAATATTATTAGTGGCTAAAACGTTAGGTAAGTGTTTGCACTATGTAAGACTCATATCATGAAATGACGCAGTTTAGAGAAAGAATTTATTATAAGTATCTTCTTATTTTTAAGATAGAAAAGGGAAATAATTAAATTAATAGAAGGCTTATGAATTTTAATAACTGATTGCAACAATTCAAAATTGTATTAATTGATTAAATAGCTAAAAGAGCTCCAATATTTCAGTTTTTTCTCTATATTTTGCAGCTAAATATTATTAGGTAATTAAAGAAATATGAAGTGATATCGGTAAATATTTTATTTGCTTTCCGCAAATCATTAACTACAGCAGCAACGAAGACATGCATTTGAAAATTTTAAAATATGAAAAAGCATGTCTGCAATATTTTTGTCATGCGAAGCTTTACTTATTTTTTTTAACTTTTAATAATGCGATGTTTTTTTATGATAATGTTTTAAAACTAAAATTATTTTCTTTGCTTCCTTTTCTACCACGATGTTTATACTGCTATGTATTAGAACTACTATGTTGACTCTTCTATTCTGTCATTATGTTTTTGCTACGACTTCTTTCGTGTTATTTTTTCAGCCACTTTTCCTCTACGATGTTTTTGGCCACAGTGTTTTCGGGTAGCACTCATTAGAACTGTGTTTCCTTTATATTCTACCATTGGCAAATAGCTTTTTCTTGCCATCTGGTGTCTCAAGTTTATGAGTTAATTGCTGGCTTTTTTATAATATTTTTTCAGTATTTTGCTTCTCTTTGATGGAAATTATTTTAATTAGAGTAAATTACTTCCAATCTTTTACTTATCATTATCAGCTTTCAATGCATGAAGTTTTTTAGCATTATGAGTTATTGCTATTATTATCATCATTATTAAATTATGTACTACCTCAAGGTATAGTTAATTTCTAATCTCCAGTTGTACAGATATAATTATTAATCGTATTAATCATCGGAAATTAGTTTCTAACTGCTCTACTATAATGTGAAGTGAAAAGCCATTGAATCCTAACAACTGAAACATCCTCACTTTCGTGGGGATCAAAAATTCTTATTACCTTTCCCTTTTCTGTCACCTCTAGTTGTATCAAAAATTTCATATCCAAGGTTACGTTCTAGAAAATTGAAAAGTAACTACTTTAAGCCAATTACCACTGAAACATCGCAGCTATTAACGAAAAAAGGCCATGTCAAAAAATGAGTAATCACTATCATGACAAGCAATTACTAATTACTCTAGTTTTTCGAGGTACCGTGGCCCACCAAAGGCGAAGCAAATCTACGGCATAGTAGCACGGAACAGAAGAAACTTTACATTTGGGGATGGGGAGGGGGCTGATGAAGTTTATTTTTTATCTGCGTATGTGTTAGATAGGGGGTGGTATGAAATGACCTCACGTTAGGCAAGATCACGGACTATTTTTTAATCTTTAAAGAGCACGTAGGTTGGAGAGTTGGGTAGGTTCTTTGAAGATTGCTGGATGGGTGTAGGTATCGCCTGGATATCTTCAGGGGGTGGAGTCCTTTTAAGGAAAGCGAATTGGATTGCAGTAGTGCTTTACTTGTGACACCTGCCGAAGACGACAGACCTTTGAATTTACATTCTTTCTCGCGGGCATAGGCATTATGGAAATACACTCTTATGGCTGCAAGAAGGAAGTCATCTAATGCAAAGTAATGAATACATTGTTTGATATTAGGGCTCATATAAATCTACTATTTGCGTATAGATTGTTTGTGATAAATTAGTAATGACATGTAAAAAAAAGGATATTAGTCACTGTTAATGGAAATTTGAAGGACAACTGACAAAGAAGGAAACAATCAGAAGGATGCACTCTTATGTTGGGGGATAAACCAAAACACTGGACCAAATGTTATGTTGGGATTGAATAAACCAACACTGTCCGGATGGGTGATCGGATAAACCAAGATAATTGGATAATACAGAGCTAACAAAAATCATATAAACATATTAAAATTAATTTACTGAATAAAAATATTACAGAAATGGTAATATGAAAGGCAGGCATATTAACTGTACATTGAAATCTACTAGTAATTTTATGCCTATGGTAGTAAAATTACTTAATTAGAAAATGATATCATGTGTCTTATAACCGAATGACTAAGTAAATAAATAATTAGTATATAAATAACTGAGGGAGTTGAATTCAAGTGAGGCTGAATTTGAAAATTAGGAACACTTAATTGATTTTTAGTGAATCTAAATTTAGTAAGTTTCTAAAATCTTAAATTACAGTCTAATGCCTCAAAGATTTAAAAGTTTAAGAAATCTTTAAAAATTAAAAATATATATATAAAAATTCGCAATATTGGATGTTAATACAGGTCTTCGTTTTATACCTAAAACAGTTTAAAGCTACATAGTTACGATATCCCTACTAATTTAAAAATCAACCTCTTTCTCTTGAAATTAAAAACACGAAACTTTTTGTTAAAAAGGGGAAAGACGGATGCTAGGAAAAGATAACAAGATATTATTTCATTCCAAATTAACATCCCGTGGAGACTTGTGTACTGACTGGAAGGAAATATTTAATTATTCAAGATATAATTGTGCATTTATTTCACTGGATTGCTTGCAATAAATATTTCCTTAAAAATGCCAATAATTTTTTATTTTTATTTTTTTACCAAAACATGAATTGAAAAACTTTAAGAGGTTTCTTTCTATGTTTTTAATGCTGTTTCAAACAATGATAGCATTCTAAATAAAACTGAATTCTCTCAATTACACATTAATTTGTTCTAAGATTCTTACCGTGCTAAATCATGTAAATAATAACAAAAAAAATGCTACAGCGCCTTGCCAGTTTGGTGCTTATGCATTAAGGCAACCCACCTTAGCGCAGTTTGGCTATTTTTGTACAGATAAAAAGGTAAGAGTTACTTATCCGGTACAAGTTGGGGATTTTTTGACATTTTCTAGAAGGATTCCCAACTAAACAGAGATTTGTTTTCGCTTAAAGACGTCAAAGATTTGCAGAGACTTAAGTCGAAAATTTCGATACCAACGGGCTATCTACCAAACACGTCTCTTTGTTGTACCCAGTACAGATTTTGTGGTAAAATTCTGCAGAAACTTTACCGAAGTTTCTTTCATCGCTGGCAAATTTCACAAATGGCAAATTTCACACGCTGGCAATTTTCATCGCTGGCAAATTTCATATTTTAAAACTAAGCAAAAATATTACAGCTTGTTTTTAGTGGTTTATGTGCATGGCTTGCAGAGTTTTGTACATTCTGAAAATTTGAGGACTTCTACTAAGGTGGGTAACATCTGTTGCATTTCAGTGTATTAGCTTCTCCATTCTCAGTTGACATCCAATTTACCTTCAAACTTTCTTTTAGCAAGTTCGATTACTTTGCGTATCCTTTTGCAACTCTATAGATTTTCTTTGTAAACTTGCAAATGAAATGTATAGAATTGCAATGGGAGATTAATGCAATAGAAGATCTGAAAAGTAAATATTTATACAGGTGAATCTGAACAAGTGGGCGAAACTTTAGGGGCTGATAGAAGGCAGCAATACGAGTAAAATTCGTCATAGAATGTATGATCGGAACGCAAGAGGCGAGAAGTTAACGGGTAGTTTTCTACTGTCATATTTAAAGAATTAACACAATGAGAGGGGATACTTTAGAAAACACTTTTTTAACAGGAATGTAATTGATGATCATTCTCAAAGAAATGGCTCAAAAGATCCTCCACTAGTTGTAATGCACCTGAGGAATAGAGACAGATGCGCATTTGCGAAGGCACCAGCGATTTCCCTCCTATCGCCGGGAACAAAGGAGATCCTGGCGACTAGATCCATATTGGTTTAAATGGAACATACGCAGATTAGGCTTTTCGTATGGCCCCCCACGGGAAAAAAGTCCAAACACGGGAAATCCGGTGATCTTGGCTGCCAAGCTATGGGGCCACTTCGACCAATCTGTAGCCCTGGAAATTTCGTGGTTCGTATAAACAGCCATCCTCTCGGCGATTCACGGGTGCTAGGACCGACCCTTTTTATACCATTTATAAAGCCACCTAGCGGCTGGCCGTTTGCGTTCCGACCATACACTATATGACGATATTGCTCGTATAGCTTCCTTCTCTCCCCCTAAAGGTTTGCCCACATGTTCAAATTTACCTTGTACATATATTGAAATGAACCTTTTTTAGTTACCTAGAGAAAAATGTTCGCTTTTCCTTACATTCTCTGTTTGTGACACCTCTTTCTGAAAATATATATGTTTGTGAGCAGAATTTATGTTTTTGCAAAACTGTTATTTAAAATTCATGTACAATAATAAAGGATTTCCCCTTCTCGAAGAGTAACTTCACCTTCCTCCCAGGAGATAAACTAATGTGTCAAAAATATACAGAACTATACATCCTACCGTATGTCTTGTCGTATCACAATATGCATCACTATTATTCATAACTGCAAAAGCATGTTTATGCACAATACTAGTTTAGATCATAATAAGTTATTCATGCGTAAATAATCTAACTATGTATGTAATATTTATATTGCGTGTATGTATGTACCGTCTCCAATTCTAATTTTCATGTAATGTTTTTCTAATACTCTAATGTATCTATACATATCTGGTACAAGATATAAAATATATACCTGCCGAATTGGTAAACATCTTCGTTCGGGTACCGCCAGGCCAAGGGCCTACTCCGGTGCCGTTCTATTCTGTTCTGTATGCAATTTGCCAAAAGGAAAGTAAGAATAAAAATTTGAGGATATACATGCTCTGGGTATGAAAAACCAAGCTCAATCTACAAATTAGAAATATTATTCATATTCGCATTTTTTTTGTAGTACAGGTCTTTTGCATTAAAAAGAAAATTTAATTTTATTAGAAGCAATAGTAATCAATGAGGTACATCGTGGCATTAATGATTACCATTAAGTTTTGGATATTGCTGTAGGCTCACTTCTAAAGTGCCATGCGACCTAGAAAGTTTGGATACTCCTTTGTCTTAGCTGTCTTAGCTGGTTTCCAACAACGCTCGATATTTTATTTAGCATTTATTACTTCTACATCATGTTCTGTTGCAGATGAAACGCCAGGTCATGGCCGTAATTAAATATAAATCTACATATGTTAAAAGTAACAAGAATCAGCGTAAATTGCATAAATTATCTGTACCTTTTTTCCGATGGCGTGTAATTGCCTATTCAGCATTTGCCATTCCTAAGGGCAGAAACAATGTTCGTTTTATTGTGGAAGCACCTAATGGGCGGCCACAATAAAGGGACGGAAAGTTAAAACCATGCCTTCTCCGGGACTCGAACCCGGGTCCTTCGGTACTGTAGTAGGCTCCTCTAATCATTGTATCGTCAATGAGGCTTAAATTTTCAGGACTGGTTTCAAAGGTTAAATAACGGAAGAAGTTCTTACAACTTTAGAAGAGTCTACAAAATGCGCTCGTAAAGCAACCGGAAAAACTCAAAGACTAAACTATAAAATGTAAAAATGAAGGAATAAATGCATGTCCATAAAAACTGATATCTCATTAAAAGTCAGTTTAAACTGATTATTTTGTCAACTGCATATCAAAATGCGGTAATCATTTTCATTTAAAAAGAAGAAATTGTACAAAAATTTTTTTCTTCCAAATGGAATAACGTTATAAGATTAAATTTTGTTTCAAGTTAGATAAATCTGATACTGAAACCTTAGAGATGTTTTGAACAATATATGGTATTGCATCTTTATCAAGAACACAAGTGTATGAGCTACAACCAGCTTTCAAAGTGGGAAGTTGGACCAAAAGGTAGGGCTTCAGATCAACTTCAAATGTTGCGAACGGTCAGTTCCAATGCCTATAAACAGTGTTTCGATGCCCTGAAGAAACGTTAAAAAATATATATAGACTTCTCTGAAAATTTCGAAGAAATAAATTTATTTGAAAATTAGTAATAATTTTGTTTTCATTTATAAGAAATTGTCCGGTTACTTTATGAGTGCAGCTTGTATTGAACAGTCGAAACTAGTCTTGCAACTCCTATAGCTGAACAAAAAGATTCTATTTTATCTTCAAAACTAGCCCTGTAAATTTACACAACTTACGCTGATTTTTGTTGCTATAATACAGTGGTAGCGAACCTTTTTGGGGCCGCGTACCCAAAATTCAACCAAAACGCACTTATTTATAGCAAAATGCCAACACTTCAATAAAACCTGAAAATTGGGGTTTGGCTTAGCAAAACAACACACTCTTGTCTTAAGAAAAAAAAAAAAAAAAAAAAAAAAAACAAAAAAAAAACAAGAAGAGAGTTTTTAATGATACAAAAAACTTTTTATTACAGGAAATAGATTGGTTTTGCGTAATTAATGAGATTTTTGCTGTTGTACCAACACTGATAATTCGTCAAACCTTGGCTCATACTTCGTTAATTTGAGCGCACACATGCACTCAGGTTATCAGTCAGTCTGTTCTTGTGTCACATTTGATATAATTCAAAGCTCAAGACAGATGTTAGCATGCATAAGATGATCCAAACAAAGTAGTAATAGCACCACCAAGTGTTTTCACTAACTTACACGTATTTGGCAGAAAATTCCACGCTTTAAGGATTTCATTTTCATAACTATCAATTGTGCTGTCCTGTGTGATCCTTTAACACTTCATCTTCCCTATTGTTGCACACAGATCAAATAATTTTCTTTTCCAAGTAGAACTTTCTTGAAATTCCATTAGCTCCATCTCCAGCTTTTCAAGATCTAACCATTATAAGCAAGAAAGATCAAATTCTTCAAACTTAGATTTATCTGGAGAAGTAAGAAAACACAATCTGTAGGAAAAGTAGAAATCTCTCATTAAAATTGTCCTTTGCAGCCGCTACGATGCTCGAAAATTCCATGTAGATTTCTTCGTGACTTAAAGGATTGTGTGCAAATTGTGTAGAATTTTCTAGATGCATCTTTAGATTTGGAAAATATTTCATTTGCCAACTTGCAAGATCTCTTTCAAAAACATGCAGTTTTTCCTCAAATGATTTTATACCGCAAAACAACCTTTCTGTCATTTTTCCCAAGCCTTGCAATTGCTTGTTCAATACATTGAAGTTCTGTGTAAAATCTATAAAAACATAACGTTATTAAGCCAGACCATATCAGTGAGCTGTGGATAATCCTGCCCTTTTTCATCCAAAAATAGCCTAATTTCATCCAAGCAGCTTACAAATCTCTCTAAAACCATCTGCTTAAGCATCGGACATTATTGTACATAAGCAAAGTGTTATATTGTGCCTGAACCTCATCAAGAAGACTGATGGGAAAATATTGAAACTGTCGGCAATTAAGAGCTCGAGCCATGATGTAATTCACCATTTTGATGACATCTTTGAGAACATCGTGTAATATTTTGCAGCTGTCTGGCACAAAGAGCTTCTTGGTGAATGAGACAATGAAATTGAATAACTGGATGTTTTGCTTCTTTAACAAAGAACTGTTTGAAACCAGATGTTGTTCCTAACATGCAGGGCGCACCATGACTAATAATTGAAACTACTTTTTCTGGTCTTATGTCTTATTGCAAAAACACTTACATCAGAGCATTATAAATGTCTATTCCTTGTGTTCCTCCGGGCAAAGATGCCAATTTAACCAGCTCTTCTCTCATCGTATCACCAACAGCATAAAGCAAAATTATTGCTAGGCTTGCGTAGTTATTTATATCTATGCTTTCATACAAGCACAGTAACAGTTGTTTTTTGTAAGTCAGTGGTGAGCTTCTGACCAATATCACTTGCCATCCGTACGACTCGATCTTTAACAGTATTTCTGCTAAATGACATATCAGCAATGCGTTGTTTAATTTGGAAAGTCAAGAAAAAGGGATTTACTCCCAGATAACATGACCTCTTTGATTAAATCCCCATTGGAGAGCGTTTTACCATGTTTGGCCAGGCACAGTGAAATTTGAAAGCTGGCTTTTGTCAGATGGTTTGCTTTAGAAAGATAATTGCAAAAACCAGCTTTCTGGTAATTATAATTCCTCAATTTCCCTTCAATAAACACCTTCCGTTTGCTTCATCAAGTTCGGCAACTACCTTGTCGTTGGTGTTAAAGCGCCGTCTGACACTAGATAGACGGCACACAACACTTTCTCCGCACAGAATGCATAATGCTTTCCTATTGTGTTCGATAACTCCAAATGAGGACCAACACCTGTCCAGGTCTCTTGAAATGATCTTCCACTATCAATATGCTTTTGCTCCTTTCTGCTAGAGTCATTTGTGAAAGTTCAAAACCTGGAGTATAGAAAAGCAAAAAAATTAAACTGAAGCACTAAATAGTCTTCTACATATGTTATCGGTAAACGCGAGTAAATGTTTTGGTGCTAAGATACGAGCGTATACTTCGATATTTTTTCCTAAAGCAGTTAAAGCTTGCAGCCTTCGGTTGCACTCAAAACATTCATTCATGGTTACAACTGACGGATGTCGCATTGGTGTAATATTTTCCCCAAATCGAGCTGAGCTTGAAGTATTCAATTTTTGTCACCATATTTGTTAATAAGGAGGGTTCTTGTAGTTTCATAAGTTCTACATAATACTTATTCCATGAATTAATGTCTTCAGTTCATCTTCTAGTTAAACTCAGAAAAATATGTGGTAAAAAAACATTTAAGGTTGCCCCTTTGCGAAAACTGGCGATTTTGGGCGATTGGCCAGCAAGGCACAATTTCAAGATGGCCGCTACAAAACCAAAATAACAAGAATTGCACAAACTCGACATTGCGCACTAGCTTGACTTTGTCCATGTACACATCTATCTATTTTCACTTAAAAATCGAAGGAGCACCCAATTCTGCACTAGAGCCAAACAAAAAATATATAATCTCTCATAAACTTCTTTTTAAATCAAACAATGAAATAATAACATAAAAAAACACTACGCACTACTATCGCATCTACGCACTACACAAAAGAAACATCCACTTATTTTATTTAGAAATTTTTGTGTCTTCAGTCTGTGGAACACAAAATTCCTTAGCAGCATCCAAAAGCTTTCCTCAAACCATGTTCCCTTTCTAATGGAACGCTTTATATGGTGAGCATTTTAACCTTTCTTGTGACAAACCCATTCAAAGCCATCTGGACGATCTTTACTTTCGACCACACGTATTTCCTTCGTACAAACATGACACTCATAATTCCGTTGTATTACATTAAACAAAGTTTCTTTTCTTTTGTTCTTAACCACTTAAAAAAAAAACACCTTCCGCTCTTCCACACACCCAACTTACCACCGGCAGCCTTTTTACAATGCAAAGCACACAGTACGCAACGCAGAAATAAGCCCTTACAAATATTTTCCCATCAGTCAAATTCACAGCAATCACGCAACCAATCACGTCATAATAGGGTTTCCATAACATTCAACTATTCTGATTACCATAAATGAAACAACTTAGCGATAAATGAAATAACAACTTGCCGATAATCTAAGGGGCACCCTAAAATACAGGCTAACCAAATATGTGTTTATAAATTGCTAAAAGATTTAGATTACCATCAAAAGATTTAAATTGTTTCCAAAAACTTTGAAACTGTTCTACATCCCCACGGAACAGTTCAAGTATAAGTGTTGGTAACTTCACAGTATTGAAAAGAGAAACGGACATAGGAGTATCTGGGAGAAAATTAGAAACTGGAACTTCATTAGCAGTTACAGATATGACATTTTGAACAGCTTTACGTGCTTTAAAAATAGCGAGTTTGGCACTGTCTGTGTATTCTTCACAATGTAAAACATCAAACGCATATTCAGCATCGCATAAATTATGAATACTGTTATCTTAGAATTTCATTTCACTCAACAAATCTAAAAATCGATCACAAAAATATTCTAAATCATTGGTATTCACATTTTTGGAACTATCATTATTAGCATCTGTCAACTTCGTAATAAAGCAATATTTGTTCTAACAGACTTTCATTTCATTTAGGAAGCGTAATATAACCCCAGCGTCACCTTAGAACAACATTTCAAAAGTACAGTTAAAGAAACAAATTCTAAACAATATGAATGAAGCAAAATAAAATCATACTTGCTTCTAATTCGAGATATCAGAAGCGTAAATGTTTAAATTTCCGCATATATCAAGTTTCTGCAACAAAACGTTGTGTTTTTTTATTCTGATTTTACTTTATTATTCAATATACAACGTTCTAAACATAAACATATCATTTGAAAAGACGTTTTTGTTCATACCTTGACCTTTTTCTCACAGCTTTAAAAATTTGTTTGCTAAGGCAAATTAAATGAAAAATTATTTAGTGAGAAACAAGTTTGGTTCAAATACAGAGATAGCTCAAGTTGACAAAAAATATCTATTCAATGATCAAAGATTAAATCGTATTCAGCAATAAATAAGTAATAATTTAAACAAAATCAGGTTTCGTGTGATAACCTTAGAACTAATTGGTTCTTAAACATTCTCATGGAGGAAACGTTAACAAAAATTTTGTGCTGTTTATGTGCAAAATGCTGAGAGAGCTATTACGAATTTCCTTTGTTGTTTAGAGAGTTTATGAACCATAACATTGTCGATAGCTGGAAATCACCAAAATGCAAATCGAAAAATAGCAGAAATATTGTGTTCACGGAAAATATAGGACCTTTCATATGCTTGTAAAATTTGATTTTGGTGTAGTTGTTGTGGCCATTCTCACTTGTCTGACCTATTCAAAATAAGCCCACAAGTTTTCTTCTGGCAAGAAGAGCAAAACTGCGTCTGTCACTGCCTTGAGCTTTATATAGGTGACAGAATGACTTTGCTCAGACGTTAAATATTTTTTTTTGTTTTGTTTTGCAGGTCGGAATGAACTTACAGATCAAAGTTTCCGATTCAACTGGGCTTGGATCAGTTTCGAAAAAGCCAAATATACGATAAAAGAAACAGAAGATTTTCTTCACATTACTTTATTACGGAGAGGATACCTTGGAGAAACATCTTTTGTTGGTAAGTTTTAAAATAATCTTTGTCGATTCTTAAAATTCTGCTCCTTCCCCAAAGCAAGTAAAAAAAAAAACAAAGTAAATTCTAATCAAAATTTTTTACCTTAAAATAAAGAGAAATCTGTTCAAAGAATTGAAACCGTAAGTGAAATAAAAAAATACTTTAGAGAAAAATTCAAGTCTAAATGTTATCTTTAAACAAAGAAAACATTATCCAAAGAATTGAAAACGTTGGCGAAATTATAAAATTTTAGTAAAAAGACTTAGTCTTAACGGAATTGAAAAAAAACTCACAAGAAATAATTAAAAACTTCGAGCACTTTCAAATACAACAAACACAACCGAAACTATAAAAAAGATCGTTGCAGTAGTGACTTTTAGGTTTACCAGTTTGGTTTCATTAGCGAAATTAAAATACCGTGGCGTGAAAGTACTCCCTCAAAAGGCTAAAAATTGGAACAAACGATAGAATTTTGAAACCAAAGGAAAAACTTTTTAAAACTTCTATTAAAATTTTTTTTAATTAAATAGATATTTTGAAAAAGAAAATATTAGTTTACTAATTAAAATGAAATTTAAGTAAATTCTCACCTTTCTTTAAAACAATTAGGGAATAAAGAATGTGATTCAATGTAAAACTTTAATTAAATTTTAGAATTAATATTCATTAAAATTAATAGACTCACAGAAAAATGCAGAAGAAAGCTAGAAAAAGAAGTAAATAAACTATGGTTAAAAAAGTAAAATATCTTTACGTCATTTAGCTTATCATGATAACTTTGAATATAGGAAGCCCTTGCTTTAATAAAAGAATAGTTATTAAGAGAAAAAATTAAAAAAAAATTAATAAAAACCTTAAAAAGTTTACACTGAAATAGAAACACAAAAAGGAGAAATTCTAATTCTCACCAAACTTTTAAAAGAACATTAATTTCCTATAATTTCATTAATAGTCTTTTAAAAAAGTCTGGAGTAGTCTACACCCTATAATACTTTTTAAAAGTATGAATTTTTTATCTGAAAGCTCCAAAAGAGAAGGATAAAGAAGGGTGTTTGAAAGGGTTTATAGTATTTGCAATAACTTTTTTAGAGGTCTTGGAGTTTCAATTTATAAGTTTAATAGTAGAAAAATTAAATTGTTTTCTTAATAAAAAAAATTTAATTTATTTAAGATTATGAATACTTAGATCAAAATAAATTATTTCTATTTAGCTTTTATTGGTCTTATTAAGTTTTAGACAGCTTGGGTAGATGTTCTTATTTTCTATGAGATTATAGTTGGTCAAAGTAATAATATCATCAATATATCTATAAGTGTGTTCAAATTTACTGATATCGTTATCAGAAAAAGGCTTTTTAGGAATTTGAATTCTTTAGAAAATAGAAGTAGAATAGTGGTATTCTTTTGGTAAAGAATATGAACTTCCCATTAGAATTCCTTGTGTTTGCAGGTAAAGAAATTTTGAATAATTTATATAGTTATTCTATAGCGAAAAATGTAGAAATTCTTTCCTTCTTTGAAAATCCAGAATATTAAATATTTCAGGAAAAAATTTTGCCATTTCCAAAAGACTTTCGTAGATTTCTTTGAGTGTTAGAGACGTGTAGAGGTATTCAAATAATATTGTAAATTTTAAGATTTCTAACTAATATATTATACATATATATATATATGTGTGTGTGTAATGAAAGCAAATTTTAGAAGGTGATGTATGTATCCTGATGTAGGAACACGTAGAAGACGTAGAAGCGAAGCAGTGTTGTTTGGCGTAAGTACTTGATGCTTAAAACGTCGACCCATATTAAAGAGGAAGACGTCGAGCCGGATTAAATTCCATTTTTATTTAAATTCGCACTTGTGCTCGCAAGCGCAGAAATTACGTATAAGCTCTACAAGCTTTAGCTTAGGGATCCAACTTTCTTGGGAGGGGACAAAGAATTAAAATATAGTATAAAGGGCCCCATATCTTAGCTTAGGCTGTCATCAAGTTTAAATCCAGCTCTGGTGGCCACAATTCATTTGGGACTCTAATTGGGCCAATTCAAGAAGATTACATTTTTGAATACTATTGGGATGGGAAGAGATCACAGCGACATCCAAACAACACAGAAGGTGAAGCTAAAAGTACGCATTTATCCATTATGGCAGTCTGATAAGAGAAAGGTTTTGGTTTAAGTTAGAAAGGTTTCTGTTCTCAGAGTTTAGGTTCCCAATTAACTACGTCATCAGCGTTACGCAAGCTTTGTGGCATAGACTAATATTGAAAGGTCGCAGTCCAGAAATGTTGTTATTATTTTTAGAACAGAGAGACGAAATACCCAAATTATAAAATGAAAAAAACCTTACTCGACCTTGGGAGGTATATTTTAATATTTAACAGTTATTTTAATTTCACAGTCCTTTCCTATCAGTTCTTTTCTACTACCAGAATGTTCTTAGAATCGCGTTGAATACAGATGAGTGAGGAGAAGTATTTAAGGAAGGTTCAACTTCGATACAGACTGCTAGGAATCCTTAGTAGCGCGTGTTTTCCTGCGGGCTAACTCACTCTTGAAGCTATTAATTGTTACAAATTATTTCTTAAAAACATATTTGCGAAAACATAAATATAAAACCACATTTTATATATTATGGAAAAGATTACTTCCCATTGCACATTCTTGATTCTAATTCCACTTCCAATTTGTACCTTTAGAGCAGTGCTCCGCAACCGGTGTGCCGCGGCACTCTGGTGTGCCATGAGTAGGATATAGGTGTGCCGCAATCAAATACATGTATTTGACATTTTGCAATTTTTATCATGTATTTAATACACAATGACAATTTTTTTCCTAAATAATGTCTATTTTAAATGTTTTTATATATTTCACTGTTGTGTGGTTGTGTGTGTGATTGTAAGTGTGGCAGCATTTGAATTTTTTCGGCACTTCCTTGATAACTCGGAACTCTTTGGTGTGCCACGAAATTCCAGAAAGATTTTTTGTGCGTCGCAGGTGAGAAAAGGTTGCGGAGCACTGCTTTAGAGCTTAAAGTATATATGCTACTTTAGTTCCTAGACATATTTCAAGATATAAGTCTGTGCATTTAAAAATATCAAGTTTTAATAGCTTTGACCGTATATCTACGTTTAGCCGCTCAGAGAGTTTGAGAAGTGAGTACTTTAAATATTTAGTACGGACAAAATACTCATTCTTTTCTTTGGAAAATATTTTACCTGTTTTGACAGCATAAATATTTCAACTGATACCATTTGGATCCCGATGACTATGATGATGAATATATTTTATTTAAAAAGCGTTTTTGTTTGGAAAATGTCATTTACTTAGAATGCTTTCATTGTTTTCAGAATTTATTTTATCTTACAGTAAAATAATTGATCATCTCTATTTCTAACTGACTAAATATTTGAAAAAAAGCAGTAAAAATTAAATTTTAGTAAAAGTATCTAATACCCACACTATATCAACTATGCACAAATGTTTCTCAACACTAGCTAAAAGTTAAAAGTTATAATTTGTTTCAGGAATTCTAAATTATTAATGCTACTAGTTAACACGGTAAATCGATTCAGTAAGTAACATCTACTTCAGAATCGTTGAATTTGAGATGTTTTGTCAGTGTTTTTCAAGTGGAAATAACAGCCATCATAGATGATTGTACAAACGTGCTATTATTATCAGGGCAACAGATTTCAACCTCACGAAATAGTTAAGAATAAAGCCCCATCAACGATCTTCAAGAGAACCAGAAGACATTTCATGTTATTTATTTAAATTTCTTATCTCTCAAGTGCTCATGAACAGCATTTGTGCAGTATGATGAGGGTCAAAGGCGGCTGTCTAAGCTTATTGGAAAATAAAGATTGAAAAAGAGACCCGCTATCATTTGCGACGCACGAATGGGCTTTTACTATCATCATTCCCGTGTGAAGACATGTGTTTTTAGGTTTTTGAAAGCTACAAAAGCGCTCCCGGAATTTCCTAGCCACCCAAGTAGATACTAATTAGGGTCCAAAAGCATAATATGAAGTTTGATTGATGTTGGTGTTATTCACCTTCTGTTTGATTTACGTAGTTCTGCGTCACTTTACTATCTCTTTTGCTTTTGAAGTATTAGGTTTTGCTTTAAAAGTTTCTTATGTTTACATGGGCTTCATAGTCCATAATACTGCATTTAAAAGGGTTTAGATATACAATAATCACCCGAGGAATGTAAGGAATGCGTTGCGTAAACCCTTTCATAACTCGAATCGTAAAATTTACAACTTTCTTAAGTTAAGAAAGCATATTGCTTATGGTAAGATACTGAATTAATATTTATTAAGTAAATATATTATTCATACATTACTATTTTATAAATGAAACATTACAAAAACAATAATACTCTGATATAAATTATAAGAGTATGAAAAATATACAAAATTATATAAAAATAAATTGCCATGTTACTAATTAATATAAAAATAAGCCTGCTGATACAAATGTCTTGGAGACATTTTTTATTTTCCCCCGAACATTGTTTGAATGCAAAAGAAGTACGTCTTGGGTAAAGGAGAAATTGTTCTCGGAGTTCTTATTTCTATTTGGCAGGTTTGAGTTCGAATGTTTAGTCGTTTGCTCACTTAGTAACTGCGACTTTACGAAGTCGCATGTTACGTAAATTGGGAGTCGCATCATCTAAGTTACTGTCAAAACATTTCATTACATATCTGAAATATTTTAGATTTAAAGGTAATTAGTTAGTTAAATATTGCGACACGTTAAATAGTTCCTGTCTAAGAAAAAATAGATGCATTTGTAAAGGGAAAGAATTAGAGGCATCTAAGAACTAGAGGTTACGTAGGGATGATCATAATCCTTGCTTAATAGCATATTAGACCAACGATTTTCTAACATTTATTGTTCGTTTTCCATTATCGTTTCTGTGACTTCCTTTGTTTAAATTTTCAAAACCGAATCATACAGTGTTTAAATTCTCCAGAAATAAATGTGAGATTCGACGTTGTTTCTTCTTCACCAGGATCTTTATTAAATAATAGGGTGGAGCGGAAAAATAAACCTTTTTTTTTTAATTCATATTGCCGGAGTCATTAAATGATTCTCAATGTGTTAGAACAAATTAAATTTAAATTTCAGCCCAAAATATTGACATCTTGAGGTTCCACATCTCAAGTGAATATTTGTACTGACTTTTTTAAATTATGGTTTCTTTTTAATAAATTGCTTTGTCAAACCAGGGAAAAGTAGAGAATTAAATATTGCATTTAAAATCTACACAATTCAAACTAAAACTATTGAGGTTTTTTTTTAGAATTTTCGAAGGCAGGAACATAATTAAACAGCAATGCCCTTGCTGGGATTCGAACTCCGAACCTCCCGATTGTTAGCATGACGTCCTTTTTCTTTAGATATTTTATTCGCGAACAGATTTTTTCGTAATCCAAAGAAAGTTTCACTGTAGAAAAAAGATGCTCCTGAAGGAAGGGCATGGAGATTTTAGGCAATGCGAACTACGAGTATAACAAAAGCTATTTGGTGTAGTACACTACTTTGGATAATATTACAATGCAAATATTCGACGAGTACAGTGATGTAAAGTACAGACTCCCAACCTTTAATTCCATTCTCAAGTATTAAAATAAAAAGTAATGGTTACAAAATCAGGAGAGAAAAAGAGAATTTTCAGTATGACTCTGAATGTTGAGTATCGAAGATTTCAACAATTTCATAATGGTGTGTTGAAAAATGGATTTGTTGCTTAAGTTTTGCACATTAATGTACTTCATGTGTATAATTCCTCTACAGGCTTTTATTCTGCAACTCTGCAATAAGTTTATGTACAAATAGAGCATTCCTTTTCCTACATCATAAACTTAACTAGTTAGTCTATGTAATTTGACGAACGTGTCCCTCATCTTAGGCAGACAGCCTTGTAGGCTTTCCATAATCTAAATAATCCAATTTGTATAATGTAGAAGTAATAATGTCGGTATCTCTGCGATATGTAAGTAACTTTAGTAAGCTTTAGGTAAAAATGTATATAAAAGTACATTTTGTGAATCGTAATATAATTTAAAATTATTTTATAACCCTAAATATTGTTTTATTTTTGTAGTCCGAAATTTTTATATATTATGAGTATTCATTTGTATAAAATCACTTTATTTCTTATACAGGTCTAAATTTGAAGAATGTGACTGCGAAAGAAGGCTTAGATTTTGGAGGTCTGTATGCTCACCAGGTTCAGTTTAATCCAGGTCAGTCCGAAGCACTGTGGAAACTAAAGATTTTCGATGATAGTTCGTTTGAAAAAGAGGAACTTTTCCAAATTGAATTAGAGGAGCCCGTGTTAGCTGCTTTAGAAAATCCAAAGGTTGCGGATGTTGTAATATTGGATGAAGAAGATGGTAATCTATCTGAGATATTTATTATATAAATCAATGCTTCTTGAGTAAGGACAACTACGCATTTAAATTTTAACTTCCGTAGTTATAAATTTTATTTAATTTTTTGCGATATTCTTTAAAATATGTTGGTATGTAATAATGATACATAATTAAATACATGCTCTGAATTCCACAAAACGCTAGGTTAAATAAAAGCGTTAAAAGTTATTCCTAAATACACTAATGTTAATTTCAAAATTTCTATTCTAATATGAATATACAGGGTTATTGAAAGTCGTGCATGTCAAACTTTCGGGAACTGTGGAAATTCGAAAATGGATATTAAAGGAAAATTATTTCGATGGATGCCACCCTTACACTGTAACAAGTAGTATATCACTTGAAGTTTCAGTTGTAGTTTAAACTGTTTTAAACCGATTATTAAATTGTAGGATGGATTCGCTTGGGGAAATTGTATCTCCATCTTGCACCATACAAGCGGTTTTTAAAAATAACAAAATAAGTTTCAAATGAAATTTCAAGTGACACATTACTAGTTACAGTGTAAATATTGCATCCACTGAAATAATTTGCCATTAATATGCAGTTATGGATTTCCACACTATTTGAAAATTTGATGTGCGCAGCGTTTGGATCGCTAATATTTCGTTGCGTGAAACATAAGTGAAAATAGGTTTGTTCTGTAACTTACAGAACCCTATGCATTTGTTTGATTTATTTGAATTCTCTTAGACAGAAACATGGGATCTATATTAGAAATTTATTATGATTTCACTTTTTAAAAATTTGTTAAAGCATTTTAGAGCTAGTATTTTTAACAATATAACTCATAGATTTGTTGCATAATATTTCGTTACGTCTACAAGAATGTGATTTATTTTTACATGATCATTTGCACACTTTTTAAAGCACCTTTCGCTTTAAAAAGTTACAGGTATTATTAAAAGTAACTATAAAATGGTGGAAATATTTAAAATAAATTAATTTTAATAAAGAAGATATGAAACAGTCCTTTAACAATGGGGAAACTAACTTATTTAAGGCAAATTTTACAAATTTGTGCTAACTGTACGATTTAGCGCCAAATGAAGTTAAGTTTTGGATGATATATTTTCATGGCTCTAATAACCCTTTCATTACATCATTGACTTAGGGGTATCGTATTTGCTGGGACGAATGTTATTTATATATGCTTTAGCGAAATATTGTGAGCTGCGCAGCTATTACTTGTAAGAATACTTCAGTTTTTTATTGGCGTTCAAAATACATTGCTGAGTTTATTCACATTATCCAAATCTGCAGTTGCATTTGACTTAAATTAATTATGTCACACGGTTTATGACAATAAATAATGCACTATCCTATGTTTCTGTACAAAAATGGGTGAAATTTCAACAATCTGACAAAACAAACTCGAATAGTAACATTAATCACGCTCACACACACTGCGATTATGACTGCAACCCTGTATGACAGTTGCTATAACAAAAATTATCAGATATGCTCCAATAGCCAGCAAATAAATAAAAATGTGGATAAATGGAATTATTTTTACATATAATTAATCATATTAGTTAGAAAGTTATTGGTTTATCTTCAAGTAACTTTCTTAGTTTCAAATACCAGTTTTGGTTTTTTTAAATCAATGTTTTGAAATATCGCATTAAATAATCTTTTCCTTACCTTTCCTGGCATACTGATGCAGAGAGATTTGTCTTTTATTTATCACAATAATTTTTTATGTTTTGTTTATTTATTTTTATTTAGGAAACATCATTAAGGTTGTTTAAAAAAGATGGTATGAATGTTTGCGATTTTTCCGTGTAGACGTATGGATCCACTGGTGAGATTATTATCGAATTTCAACACCAGAAAGCCACACTCAGATGTTGTAGCCAGTTGCCTTATCCAAAAATGTTTCTTACTCAAAATGATACTGACAAAAAAAACAAAAAAAAAAAGGTCAACGCTGCTGCTGTTCTCGTTGTTTTGTGCTTTTACAACGAAAGCACAGAATTTGTGAAATGACACTTTCGCTAACTGTTTCTCTCCCTGAATGAGATTAGATCAGTCTATAATAATTGCAGTCCTCCACGGTCTTCATCTGTCTGACCTTTTTTTTTTTCTCTAACTTTCTTTATTAATCCACCTCTCATGAAATTGTCATAAATTACGCCTACTCTGCATTCAATTTCACGTAGTTTTCGATCATTTTCACGCTCTCTGCAATCAGTTTGAAAATTATAACATTCCATTGTTTGTTTAGATAATTTGTCCGCGAACCGAACAATTTGTGAAGGGATCCGAGATTCCACTGTATAACGTTTACTGCGCAAGCGCGAATTCTTGCTTCTATTAGATTCTGCGCAATAGAACGGCAGAAGTTCTTTCCGAATAAGCTACGTAGAAATCAGCAGCAATAGCGTTGACATACTGTCAAAACATTTTGAAATATTTTTATGATGAAATATGATACCTATCTAGAACATTAAAATGTTTCTCACTGTGCAGTATTTCTCCGTAAAAAACACATAACTCCATTAAACGCATTGTGCCTTATATTTTATGTTTTTTATTTATTAAAATATTGCTTTTTATTTTTCAGAATCAGTAGTATTCATACCTGAAGAACTTTATGAAGTCGATGAAAATGTGAGAAGACTGGAAATACCACTTAAAAGAATAGGAGATGTATCAAATGAAATGATGGTCATTTGTTCCACAGAAGGAGGTGATTGACATTAAAGTTACAATAGTGTCTAACTTATTATTATAAATTACGATAAAAATATATCTAACTCTTAAACCCAAATAAACTAGTATTTTAATTATAGGTAAGAAATATCTGGCATATAAAATAAAAATATTTTGTTCCATTCATTGTTATAACCTAAGCACAGACTTCTATTTCGTCATTTGCACTTCTAAAACAGAAGAAGAAGTATCTATGTTTAAACCTTCGAAACTGGTCTTGCAAATTTATGAATATTACACCTCCAATACTCTTTCTCCTATTAAGTAAATTTTTTCGACTCAGAAATTAAAGTATATATGTATGTAAATAATAAAAAAAACTTCTTTATTTCTTACTATAGTTTGACAGTTGATAGCGTGTCTATTCTGTAAGTTGAAGCGTTGGAGGAAAATTATTGGAAATTATCTTCTTCACTGATTGTAGATTTTCATCGTCAATAGGGTTCTTTTCGGATTAATTTTCAACTGAAAAAGAATGCTCTTCATTTATAAATATATTCCAAAACAAATCGATTATCCTTAGTGCAAAAATTCGTAAATGAGCTTATTTATCTTATATATCTATCAATTAAAAAGTATGAATAAAAGTTAATCAACTCTGTATCTTATAATAAGATTTATAACGCAATATAAGTTAATTAGCTCGATTTATATACTTATACTTGTGCATTTTTCTCTTTCATTTTTAATGGTAATGAGAATAATATAAACTCGTACTTCAAACACAATGTAAGTAAGTAGCTCAATCTATAGATATACTTGTGCATTTTTCTCCTTCATTTTTAATGGTAATGAGAATAATATAAACTTGTAATTTAAAAAATAAAATTCCTAAATTCTGTACACCAAATACATAATACGTTATTCAGTTATGCATTTGCAACAAATACATAACTGAAATGTATTCCCGAACTGCCAGTTTAAGGAAACTGTGATAGGTAATATCAAATATGGTACTAATTATAAGATGGTTTACATAGCACTCGAGGGCTATCTGCCTAAGGGAAGGGATGCCTTTGTGGAGAACATTCTAAGGGAAAGTGGCTCGTATACATGTTACACATGGGGAAAACATGAAAATGCCCATGCAGTTATCCCGTTCACAGGGACTCGAACCCTGGAACGAACTATCAGTGTTCAGCAACGTTACCGCTTGGCCGCTGGTAGACACTGTGTAAGGTTATTTTAATTTTGAGTAAAACTTCTTTCGTATCAAATCTTTAACTTCAACTTACGACTTTCGGCCAGAACGTAGTTTTAGAATCTCTCTGAATACATAATGAGGAGCAGTGGTATTTAAACCGTGAAGTTCTACTTGCTTAGTTAGACAGAATCAGAGTTTCTGATTTGCGTGCGTCTGCCTTTTGATTACTCTCTCGCAAAGCTGTTATTACGCTAGGCCGTACTCAGGCCCTTGATAGCTTCGTAGTCAAATAGAGTTAAGGGGCCAACTCGGTTAGAATCTTGATAGCTTCGGTTACATCTCTTTTAGTTTAAAATTAGTTGTAGTTTATTTGTTAGTCTCTTAAGTTCAAGCCCAAGTGTCGGCTTTTATTGTACACTCCAAGACGGAGTTCTATTAAGTCTTATTTGAATAATAAAGGGTTAGTTACCCTTCCATCTTGTTGTTTCTTGTCACACGAACTTAAGCGATTATTCGCTTAGTAGTTCTTAAGATTATTCACTTTCTACAGTAACTGAGAAATACACAAGTGAGAATCTCGCAGCTAATTATAAGAATAATTCACATAAACAAATATCGAACTGAAGCATCATTTTTGCTCCTTTATTCCCATTTGATGTATATGACCGTACTCAGAGTTTCTGAAGATCGCTGGTTTTGCTTTGTTGGTTTCTAGCAAATGTATCAAGGGCTATCTATTTGAGGAGAGAGATGCCTTCGTGGAGGCTTTCTAACGGAAAATGGCTCGTATCCATGTTATACAATGAGAAAATCACGAAAGCGCCTATGCAGCCAACTTATTTGCCTAGAATCGAACCCAGGTCAAACTAACAGTGTTCAGGAACTTTACCTTTCGGTCTCTGGTAGATGTCTGAAGATACCTGAATTATGATAAAGAACATTGTTTTGCAAAACATTCAAGTCAAATCATTCTGAATGTAAGTCGTAGAATTAGACTTTATTCAAATCTTATTATTTATAACTAGGTAAAACTAGATTTTTCATATTGATTGCGACTAGTCAATTAAGACAGACTAGGTTTAACATACTCATTGCAACTAATAAATTTAACATTAGAATTTTGCCTTTCGTATTGAAATAACTTTATTTGCATAGAAACAGCTGCCACTATGAATTTTCTTCAATTACTGTAATGTCTTAATTCCTTAACTAAATATTCTTTCAAAGCTTTTATACTGTTTAAAATATTACAGGCAATGACAAAATAATACTTTTTAATAAAAAGAATAAAACAAAATTGAAATTTAATTTTTAATTATCAAAAGCTAAATTTTATTTCTGTTAACGGAAGACTAATTCTTTTTATAAATACTATATTGCCTGATATTGTAAAAGTACCTTATAGTCATAAAAGGAACTCTTTTGGCTTTATTTTCAGTACATTTCACATTTTTGACCAAAAATGTAAATAAAATCTGCTTAAAAATCTAATAAATAGATTACACTATAAAAAAGCTTTCAGCTTTAACACATACTCTGTATGAACTACAGAACACTTTTTAAAACTCATCTCGCCTTTAAAGATGCACTTACCGCTGAATCCGTCTGAGGTATTATCAAAAGCACTTCTTTTAGAACTATAAACACAAGGGGATCTTCTAAAACAATTTTCACAAAGACACAAACAGAAATAACAATGATAGGCATAAACGTTAAATTTAACCACTCGAGACTGCTTCTTCCAGCTCTCAAACTTTTCCCATTTCCTGTTTCTTTTGCAGGATGAGTTTATGTATAATCCTTTTAGGTGGCTTTGTTGATTTCTAGAAGTGCTTTCGTCAAAAATCTTACAGGGAGGTAAGACTAAGAAACTCTTCTCCAGCAAAATAACATCCGCTTGAATAATTCATTTTCTTTCCGTTAACAAACGATGCGGGAGACAAAGCCGCTAAAATATTACAGCTGAGCATTAAATTGACTTTATTAGATCACCATTTAATGTTGCACTTTATTATTAGATGAGAATTAAATGCTGCAATTTAACAGCTGTTTCGAAGTGTTAATGGTAATCTTAGAAGAATCTAGGTTTTATTTTAATTGTGACTCTTTTTAAAAGTTAAATGCATATTTGAATGCTGTATCGCTGATTTTATAAAATTGTAATATAAATTTAAATATTCCTTTCTAACACGTTGACGAAGATACTATTGTTTTCACTATAGACAGGTAATATTGTTTCAGTATGCAGAATCATGGCTAGGCAAAGAATAATTTCCTCTATTTCATTTGCCACAAGTATTTGTTACGAACCTCGTACGGAAGCAATTTAGTGACAACAAACTGACAGCTATTAGCTATTGCTTAAATATTTCTTTTCTTTATTAATTAAATGCAAAACTATCGACGTGGTATTAATTTATGATGGATAATTTTACAACCAATTTGTTTTTCTTCTATTTTGTGTTGCTATTTTGAATTTATGTTTAGTATCCTAAATTTCTCGAATTCGGTTCTTAAACTAGAAGACTCATCGTAACTTTAAAACTGTTTTAGATATTAGGCTGGAATTCGATTATGGAAATTCACTGGTAACTTGGTCCGGGGTTCGAATCCCGGCAAACGGGCTAACTGCATGGCTGTTTTCGTTGTTTTCCTCATGTGTAACGTGTATATGAGCCAGTTTTCGTTATTAAGTCCTTCGCAATTATCCCTTTCCTTAGGCAGATAGCTCTCGAGTGCTTTGCCATAATTAAATAAACCAAACCAAACCACAGAAATAAGATTGCAACTTAATTAAAAAAAAAAAATATGATCCTTATAAAGTTATACACCCTGTATCCACGGAATTAGTTGTTCACAGCGGAAGTAAAAAAGGTGTTTTGAATTTCAAAATGTACTTCAAGTTATCTATCTTTATTTCTTAACACCAGCCCCGTTCGTTGAAGAACACTGCTGGAAATGCTTCTAGCCATAACAGCGAATTGTGGATGCTGATAGCCATAACATTCCACAAAATTAGACTTAAATTAGATCCTTGATGTGGGCCATTGCAATAATTTCTGAAGACATTGACACCATCTCTTTCATAGCTGGCTTTTCTATTATGATAATAATTCTTTGATGAAGAGATTTACTGAACAATTAAGATCTTGGAGTATGACGAGTAGACCGAGTCACCAAAGATTATTTAAGGCGGACATTACATCGAGAGAAATTACGCAATTGTGCCAATTTCGAGTACAATTGTTTTTGACGACGATTATTAGATCGTCCAGTGTATACACTGTTTCTTTATTTGGTGTAAATCTAAATTAGGTTTCATGTAATAGTTTATTATTCAAGAGAACATATGTGACTTTTTGTGCTAATAGTTAATCTAAACTTAATTTCAGGTGGAGAAAAGGCAGATCGGTCGATAGACACTAGGATATAATTTAGATTTTCCTTTTTGGGGAGTAAATAGCACTAAATTGGCGACTTTGCATAACTCTGGAAAATAGCTAAATTCAAGGCAAGAGTTCATTATGTGTAAGAAAAGTTCGCTAGTTGTCAACTGAAGTTCCAAAGTGATTCCATCGACTAGTTCTAAAATGATTCTCTATCTTTATTTGTCATTTTAAAGATATCTTAATAGTAAACTCAGTTTTTTACTCCAAGTGATAAACAGCTTATGACCAAGTGCGAAACACAGAAACCAAAACACATTAAACACTGCATTCTCTCGGTGATCACCGGTATATGCATGTGCGTACATATTTAATAACAATAATGGTCATTATCGTGATCTCATGTACATTCTCAAGTTACAGGTCGCTTCACGAAACTGGGCTTTTCTCAATTGTTTTTATCCCTTGACGGCTCGAAAGATGTCAGCAGGAGACATGGACTATCAATGCTCAAAATAACTGATTTCTCCCTCATGTATACAGAGTTTTCCTTTTCAATTTGTCTCAGTTGTGCTTTTAAGAATTTCCCTGTTACGGTTACACTAGAAAGCCTGGAGGTCATACGAAATGACCGCTGTTCTAGATATTATAAATTGTAATTAAAATGATTTGTGCAAAGGTGTCTGCTAATTCAAACTGAATTATCCACGGCAGGCGGCGAGGATGCCCCTTTGCTATTGCCCCTCCCCGGGGGTTTCCCACTTCTACTTACTTAATTGCTTAAAGTAGAGTGTAATGAAGGAAACCACTGCGGGGTACATTTCTTAAAACCCACCGCTATCTCATTAAATAAAGGTGATTTAAATAATAAAATGTTAATTTACATGTCAAAGATCCCTTTGTACACAACATTTCTTGTGTAGATCTTTCCATTATTTTTTTCCATCATTTTGCAGAGGACCATCAATTATTTTTAATTTTACGCCCGTTCTTTCACGAACTCTTGAACAGGCAACATAAAGTTGACGTGTTCAAATGCAGGCTCAGGTAAAAAAATGCCAACGCGCTTAAGCGTGACTTATTGATGCTCATAGCAAAAGCAAGTTTTAGAGGAAATTGTCTACGTCTCAATTGAAACGGTAACCCTGTGCCGTGGTAACTTCACCCCATTGGCTAGTACAGTTACGCAAGCAACCATTAAAATATCGGCTACAAACAGACATTTAAGCCGCATATATATATATATATATATGAGGTGAAGTAACATCATCTCCTCCGAAACGACTGGCTCCCGGGCTTAGCGAAACACACCGCTGGATTCCGCAGGTCCGTGGCACGCCATTTTGACCATTCGCGTGTTCGCAGGACTTTAATTAGCTGAGATATTAATTAAAAACTAATTTTACCCTATGTTTTCCACTTTCTTTCTTGAGGGATTTGGCTACGTGCCAAATTCTTTTCCTCGAATATCTACGGAACGGCGCCGAGTTGAAATTCGAGACGCGTATCCTCGGATTCCAAAAAAAATCTCCGAATCCACCGATACCGTTCTCATCTTCGTACGACTTTAATCGGCCGAGATATTAATTAAAAACTGCAGAAACGTTAATTTGCGAGCTCATTTTTCCGAGTGGCAACAATAAACTATTGGCGACACACACTTTAGCCGCTTATATATATGTATAAAGAAGATTACGACATTATGTGTCAGGTATCGAATTAGAAATTTTTTATTCACCTTACAGAGGCTGCCAAGAGTAACAGCAGCGATGTCACCAGCGCTCCTAAACTTTAAAGCTGATATTCTGTCTACATCAAAAGTTCTCAACCAGGGAAGAATATCCCGCCCCCCTGTAAGAATTTTATAGTTTCTGGGGGAGTTGAGATCAACCTGATTTCACCTGTTTCCTGTTGTGCCATTAAAAAATAATGTAAACCTAAATAAACGTGTATGCATTTTTCGAGTTTGGGGAGGGAGGGGTATGATCTTTTAGCAGAAATGGTGAAAAGAATGCATGGGATAAAAAAGGGGGAGTACCACTGGTCTATAAAACGTAATATCAGAAGTGAGAAATAAGAGTTCACAGTATATTTTAACTTAATAATAACTGGTGATACTGTGTCAAATGTATTCATTAAATTTTGTTGAATTTATTTTTGTTACATGGACATGTTGTAGTACTATATAGCTTTCGCTGCTATCCTGAAACGAATTACCCGCGGATACAGATACTGTTTTTTTCAACTTTGTTTATATTTTCTTAATTTTTTCATATTATTAATGAAATCTTTTTTATTGTATTAGTATATAATCTGAAATTTTCAGACTAACCATGAAAACTTATCGTTCGTAATTTTGCTTATTTTCTTATTAGGGTCGGCTCAAGGCACATCTTCAACCCCTCTTCTCTCTTACATGGATTACATTAGCAGACCCAGTGACCATCGCGGCATTATCCACTTCCTCAGTGGCGAAGATCTTCACTTCTGCAGAGTGACAATTATAGATGATTCACTTTACGAAGACGAAGAAACTTTTAAAATCAAACTCACGACACCACTAGGAGGCAGACTTGGCGTGCACAATGAAACAACAATTAAAATATTACCAGACTTAAAAGATGGTGCGTATAAGTTTCTTTCTTTTAATAAGCATTTTCACAACTTTCTCGTTAAAACTGCTACTGCGTTTAATCGCAAAAATTACAAACTTATTTGCTTAGTCAGTAACAAGCAAAATACAAATTTCGTCAAGGAAGTGCCATATTTAATTATTTTCTGGGAAAGTGTAAGCGAGTTTTGAAGAATTCGTCGAAATGAAAACTATCGTTATACCATAAAGGAAAGTTTTATTCTTTACGCTTTTCGTGCATTACATATTTATCGTATGGTACTGGCATAATATAATACAGGGTCTCTTAACTGAGGATAGTATCAAAGCGAAGTGTTCGGGTCTCGAAAATTTAATTCCGATGTATGAATTTAAAGAAATTACATTAAGAACACTTTTACAGAAATTACATAAATTGACATTAATGAGAAATATCACCAGCCATATAAAGCCCAAAAGGAATATGGTAAGTATCAAGTGACTCAAAATTTGAAATTTCACAAAAATCTTTCACTGCATTCTGGATACTTTATTCTTTAGTAAACATAATATATATGGAGAGAAGTAATTCTGTGATTTGAAGTCAGGAAATTTGATTGTTTATGTGACACAGAACAAGAACATTCATATCATTAAAGCACAATTTTCTTTTATTAATTTCATGATAACCTCCGTGCGATTCTTGTCCCCCCCCCGAATTTCATAATTCTTGTCCCCGCTCGATCCTGGTCGACAAGTTCCGTGAAAATGAAAATATACAACGCATGCAGTGACTCCGTTCACTTTCCTGATCTTAAGCCCATACAGCATGTGTGGAATATGATCGGGAGACAAATTGCAACTCTTCTGCACCCACCAAATCCCGTTTCAGAACTTAAAGTTGGCTCTTCTTAATGCTTGGAGCTGTTTGAGGCCACAACTCATCCATACTCTCACATCATATATGGACAATCGCTATGCAGCATGCGTGGCTACCAGAAGTGACTACACACCTTATTAAATTGCCATTTAACCTTTTTATTTAATTTTTTTCACTAAAGTAGAAACTTTTAGTTTACGTTGTTTTCTTTCAAACTGTTTCTTTGGTAATAAAAAAGATTAATTTTTTTTTGAATTATTGCCATATGATATAACCGTATCATACTCGCATATTACGTTTCTCACCATTATATCATAGATTTTCTTAAATATTTACATAAGCATCAATTATTGTTAACTTTTGTCATCAGTGTAATTATAATTCTGAAAGTTCTTAGTCATCAGCACAATAACTAGCCATTTTATACAGGTTCAATGTTTGCACAGTTAATAAAAATTTCTTGATATTCTAATTAGTTCAGGTGAATTATGCACGCAAGCAGAAAAATTGTATTTTTATGAAATTTCAATTGCAAAACAAAATTACTCCGAAATCTTAGTCTCGGAAGCATTACTTTTCTAAATTACTAAATATATGTATTGGTATGTTAGTAGGTTAACTCTTGTATCGTGCATAACTATTCATTTATATAAAAATTGTATGCAAATGTATTTTATGTATATAGTACAGAAGATTTAACATCCGGACTTTTGTGAAATGCCAAATATAAATTTACCACCTGACTCCTTAAATAGCAAAAGTGAAAACATTTTTTTTTAACCATGCCTCAGGTTTTAGGTCAAATTTTTACACGAAACTTGCTTAAAAATGCTTGTAAGAAATCGATTTTTTAATATAACATCCTAAAGCAATTTTAGTTTTTTTAATTTTTTTTTATTCTTTTTTTAAGAAAACTTAACCCATAAATTTCTACAGTGAATAAATTTACATTTTAAACAATTTTTTCGTCTAATAATATAACATGCTTTTGCTTTTCAGTGCCTTCGATTTATTTTGGTGAGGCTGAGCTGTTCGTAGACGAAAGCGATGGATATGTCGAAGTACTTGTTTGGCGCACTGGCACTGATTTGAGCCGTCCAGCTAAAGTCACTGTCCAATCAAAGCCTTCAGATCCAGTTTCTGCTGAATGTAAGCAAAATTTTTTACATGCTTAGGAAGAATTTTGAAATTGTAATAAGTTCACTCATAAGTAGTCGTTCTGCATACGCACGAAAGCAAAGAAATGCGTAGTATGGCATGTAACAGGCACGTATCACAGTTCTACAAGCTTCACGACCTTTCTTAAAATAATAAAACTTCCATTGTTTTTAACATGGTCATTAGACAGATAGGCTTATGTCTTTTCAATCCCAAACCTTTCGCTTTCCAATGCTCGAGATAGTGACACATCTGCTCAGTATCTGCTCAGTGATCAGTTTAATCTTGCTCTGCAACAGGACATCGACGTAACCACACTGGCTGATCTCAGTCGAGAAAAGAAAACTTTTGGGAATTGTGACCTTGGTTTTCAAAGACAAAAGAACCCTTCCGAATGTCATGGATGAAGATATTTTAAGATTTGATTTCTTCCTTCTGCAAAAGTTTAATAAGTATTTGGATTAATCATAATTAGATTCGAGTAAAACTGATGCTGTTAAATTATTCTTATCAGTCCTTATGACATCCAGAACAGCGGTTATGACTGCCCCCTCTTGAAATCCGTTTCCAAAAAGGCATTGAAAATTTTCTCATTGCATTATTTATTTATAATTACAGCATAGAAATCTGAAATAACAGTAGCTGATTAATTAAATGTTTTCGTTGAAGTAACGGATGACTAGAGGAATATTGATCCTAAGATCATTTTCATCTAGATGTGATTTGTTTGATTATGGCAAAATACCCAAAAGCCAGCTTAGAGATATTCCTTAAGGAAAGGGATACTTTCCTGGAGGACTTTCTACAAGGAACTTGACTGGTATTTATGCTACGTATTGTTAAAATCATCAGAACACCCATGCAGCTGGGATTTAACCCAGAGGCGAAATACTGCTGTTCAACGACTTTACCGTTCGGCTGCTGGTGAAAGGCTTTTCAAGCCAGAAAAAAAAAAAAAAAAAAAAAAAAAAAAAATTAGTAACCGCTGTTGTCAGCGATAAATGTTATAATCTATACTGCAAGCTATAGCAACGAGGAAATTATAACTTAACATTTCTGGAACTGTATGGTTCAAAAATTTCTTACATTGTTTTTTTCACACCCAGCCTTCTGTCGTATATTTTTATCAAGAGAAAAGAAAAAATTTTTCATTTTTAAGTATTCAAATATTGTGATGTCCTTGCTCAAATTAATTGTATATTTTGTAAGCTAGTAGTATCTTAAAAGCTCTCCTTCTCAAAATGCTGCTCATTAATTAGTATAACTCAAGCATGTACAACCAAGCAGTAACTGGAGGTTGAATGGAAGATGAAAAGCGAAACGGAAGGTTAAGTAAACGGCAGGTATCACATATAAATATGCCTTAACTAACCTCACAAAAAAGTAGAATTTATACTTTTGTTTCAAATGTCTTCAACGTGTAAGACATGCCATTTAAAACATTAAAAAAAAAAAAAAAAAAACATAAAAAGATTTGTTGTACGGAATTTTAATTTTTTTTTTATTCTCTCTCAATTTCTGTTTTGCTAAATTACTCCCAGACACCTTCAGCCTATAAATTATATTCCTTTTAAGTCTCAGGTATTTATTAAAATCTGTGCGCACTAATTAATTTTTTTACTGTAACTAAATAACTAAATATACCTTCTTTACTCTTAAATGCACCTACGTCATTTCGCGAAACACTTTTATTCCTTTTTTGTAGCTTTTTAGTTCTTTACCTTCTTTAATTATGTTCCTATTAATTTAATAAAATCATTGTAGAAGCACAGGCCAATTTGATCCTGATCGATGAATTTCCGCGATTTTTCACTTTTATAGGAAATCCTTGCTGTTATTGTTTAAAATGCATTTAGCGCCTTGCCGGAATTAATTCCAAAGCTGAATTACACTTATTATTGAAACTGGTGAGCATTAAATACAACTGTATTACATAACATTTCTTTGCCTCATATATTAATGCGTCTGATTGCATAAGACAATGCGCCTTCAAGGTCTCTTCTGCTTTATATACTGCTTTACAGTATGATTCTTCTCAGCATCACTCAGCTAATATACATTCTATAAAATTCATTACAAAAAAATTTAAATATTAAAGTATTATAAAAAAACATTTCTCAGAAAAAAAAATCTGAAAGGTTTTAGATTTTAAATTACGTCCAAAGGGTCGTTTTTTAACGTTTTGTGTGTTACCTTTAGTTATTAAATATCATGTTCTTTGCACTTACACCATAAAATTCAGTCAAGAGCAATGTCGCAAAATAATTTTAAAATGAGCATATCTTTAGAATTTCCGATACACAGTTCCGCACGCTGGACATAAAAAAGTTTTTTTTTCCCCGTAGAGTGTTGCCATTGCTCGCCTTGAAATCCTCGAGTGTGTTACTCAAAAATTCGTTAAGTTTCACGAGATATGAAATCGATAATTCCAAATTTCAAATTTTGTCTTCCACATGCCCATATTCGTAGGAGGATTACGTCATTCAAAATTCGATGGCTCTATGTACCGTTGTTTTATCACAATGCGAGAAATGTACATACATTTATGCAGATTTTCAATTATTTAATTTCTTCAAATATAATGCAGGACTCTAACATTTGGTGGCAACAGTTTGAAAAGTGAAACGCACATTTATGATAAATGGATATTTATAGTGATTCAACGCAAAACGAAAACAATAGTCCTTCAGGGACAAAGATCCTTTGGACTAAAAATGAATTACTCATAAACGCAGGAGACTTATTTAGCTGTATACTGTTGATATACTAACCACCTCATCACAGAAAAACAACGTGATAAAATACCACTTCTCATATGATCTTTTAATTGCTTTTTAATCACCCGAAAATTGATGACACTTGCACGGAAACATTTTTCAATTCTTTTTCAAGGAACTTTTAATCTGAATATTCCATTCCATTATTTTGCAGTAATGTAATAATATCCTAATGAACGTACAATTTTATTTTTATGGAAATTGGTATTTTCTTACAATGATAGACTGATCTAAGATTTTATACATTAAAAATAAATTATAGCGTTTCTAAAACATTTTTTAAGTGTCGACCACTTTTATAAATTAGAATGTTCTACCGGCCATCTTACTTTTGTCCCCTCGAAAACAACTTTGTAGCATATGTTATTACCAGTATACTTATGCTTTATAAAATACAATTAATTAAAATCAATTGATTTTAGATTGATATTATGTTAATAGAAGAAAAGTTACATCTGTTTTAATAATCTTTATCTTAATTAACCGAAAATTAAATAAATGTTGGTACTCTCGTTAGTGAGAGGGATGAGTCTGCATAACTATTCTATGTTTGGTTGTATACTCGTAAGAACCACCATAGTGGTTTAATAAATCCCTGTTCTGTTGCTAAGTCTAGAACGAGAAGTCCGTAGATAACGTAATCGACAATAAAATTTCATACAATGTCACTCTTGGGAGAAAACGGGATTGACAGTTGCCACGCGTAATATCCAAATTCTGACATATTTAGCTGTATGGTGGTATACAAAGTTAATTTAAATAGTATTTTTTGGAAATATAGAAAGATTACAAGGGCAGGTTTCGAAGACCACAGTTTGAGAAAAGGTGATATTGAGATATTTAAATGCCACGTATTTCACCGAAACAGGAATAAATAATAATCCATTTGGATAGTACCTGAAAAATTCTTTTACAGTATATAATTAATATTTGCCATTTTTAAGAGTAGTAATTTATATTAGTGGCTTAACGATGCTATGGGGAACATTTATAGAACCAGTTATAATATCTCTGGTTGCCCTAGTCAAAACCATGAGAGCTGGTGCCTGTGTGAATATATCTACAAGCTATTTACATCCATTTTTGGTGTCTGTTTTTCAAAATGACGGTAAACTCTTCCTGCAGGACAACTGTTGAATATCTGACAATTTTTAACTTTGTTTTAATACTTTTTACTTTGACTTTGACTCATGGTGCCGGACACACTAACAAAAAAAAAATCAAATAATTCAAAACAAATCTAAATCATAATATTCAAAGGATCAATCAAATAAACAATCAAACGTATAGTGGTATTGGTTTAGTACAAGGGCGCATTGTGAAGCCCACTAGGGAAAAATCAATAACCCCAAATTCAATTAAACTCCATGTTTCTTAAAAGCCTCCCGGCTCAAACAAATGGAGGGACATGACAGACCACAGTAAATTATACACTAAATTTAACAAATGAAACATAAAATATATATCAAACACATTTATTAATTTCTAGAATATTCAAACATATGATAACTAGGTAAACTGATCAGTCCCCTACAAATTAACCTTAAGATGTAAATTAACATGTATATCATTTTAAATCTTACACTCATGTTAAGTGTAGTCATGTAAGTACTAACTTTTTTTTTAACATTACATAACTCACAATTTAGGTGGTTGTACCAATTTTCTAATTATTCGTTTACAGGTATATTTAAATAACTTGTCATTACTTAAATCTTCAAAACATTTTGTTTACAAGTACATTAATATAACCACTCATTATTCGTTTACAGGTATATTTAAATAACTTGTCATTACTTAAATCTTCAAAACATTTCGTTTACAAGTACATTAATATAACCACTCATTATTTAATTCTTCTATTCACTTCGTTTACACGTATATTAATATAAGTATCATTACTCGGTTACAGTTTAAATAGAAAAGACAGAAAAAAAAATCACTCACAGGGTGAAGTTCATACATCAAACTCCTATTTTCCCGCGTGTGCCATCATCGACGGATAAATACGGAGTTTTAAATAGTTCAACAATTAGCCGTGCTTATTTTGTTGACTGATTAATACGGAGTGTTAATAGCTCAACAGATCGTTTAACTCATTTCGTTGACCATTCGAAGAAATCCACAAAACCCAAATCTTGCTGCTTGCCGGATGCAGGCCAATGATGCGCACTGCATTCCGGAACACTTCACTCAAGTCAGAACCCCAGGAATATACTGGTATCAGGCAGCGATTTTTTTTAAAAATCGGGAACACTCTTATTCAGGAACGCTAACGTTTCAACAAAATCAAGACCCAAGGAAGACTCAGGTATCGGGATGCTTCTTTTAAATCCGGAACCATTCTTTATCAGGAACGCTTCAATAAACCAGGGAAAAACGTCTTGAAAGGACCCAAACTGGAAAGGCACTAGGCAGGATAAACAAGAAACCCACTGGTATCTGCATCACCCTGAGAATATCTATTTACGATTCTCGGAAAATTATAATGGAGAAGCGACGATGCTATAAATTTTTGCGATGAGTTCTAGCGCCTTTTTTTTTAAATGTAATTTCTCATCTGATCAAAGCCGGGAATCCGTAGCCGCAGCCCGCTGGTACACGCCGTGCGCGAGAGCAAGACCCGCAAGGGGTCAAGCCCCGCCACTCTTTCTCTTCTTACTATTAGCTTGTAAATCATAATCAGGGATAACGAACTCTAGCCTGGTGCAAGCACCCAGGAAATCTCGGTTTCTCCGCCTCTGTGAGTTCATAGGCTTTCAAAAAATCATAAAATTAAAATCACACCAATGCCGGAATTTTACGTTATCTAAACTGAGAAAATGACACACCTATGACGAATCAAACACCAGAAAATCTGACGGTACAGTCCGAAAAACATCTGTACACACAACGTGAGAAAAAAATGGACCCCCCAACTAACAAGCGGAACTAAGCTTTACGAGAATCCAATTACCTAAGCTTAGTTCAACCCCACTGTCTTGAAGTAAGCAAAACTGCAACTTTAACAAAGCGAAGGCAAGACGATTTTCGTTTCACAAGCCACTAGTAAAAGGCGATAACAGCATCCTACTGCCTCCACTGTTAGTAAAAAGTTCATAAACCAATATATCAGATGTGTTTCCTCGCAACCGTCACTCGCCTTTGTTACAATTCCTACTCAAGAATAACGAGTTAAATAGAGCCTTAACAGCTTAAGAATACTTTTTTTCCAGATTAAAATATACATGAATACAAATAAGAATATTAGAATAATAATAACTTAAAACGCATATTAATAATTCGCTACATAACACAACGCATCCTGTCACAAGGCCAAGACTGTGTCCACATGGTTTCCGAAGAAAGCCTTACAGTTCAGCCTCGTCACCTAATTTCCCAGATCTCTGTCTAGTTTAGCATCTGATGTGCAGTTTCTTTGAGTTCCTGATCCACTGCCATGTCTCGTGTTCTGGCTTTTACAAACGGCATGGAGTCCACTGTTCTTTTGCAGCGTTAGGTCTGTGGGCAGGGACGCGGTACAGCTCACCGGTTGAGATATGACTACCGCTGCTAGCCGGGACTTGGCTTTGACCGGTTTTACGCACACTCTGTCGCGAAGTTCTTTCGAGATGGAAGAGTGAGTTATCCTCCTACGGACTATGCATGTTAGTTCGCTTGTCGCTAGGGCTTCCCTCGTCTTCTCAAGGCGATGTTGACAATCGATGCCGTCATCAGCACATCTGCGAGCAGCTCGCCCCGTTGTTGCGTGTCGCACAAACGTGACAAAAACTTATACAGAGTTTTTTATCTGCATCCCACACAGTAAAGCCTTTTGATGCCCACGAAGACTGTCCCCACCGGAGATGATGCCAGCCTACTTACCTGAGCCCCTAATTCTTCAGACCTTTGTCTAGTTTATCTAGTTTATCATCTGATGGACAGCTCCTTTGAGTTTCTGATCCACCGCCGCGTAATTTACGTATGTGAACTGATGGACCTGTGCTAGGAGATCCGGCATGCTTTGCCTGCGGACGTATACCAGAAGCCCAACGAGTTCATGCCTGCACGCACTGAAGTTTTTATGAGAGCTTAAAGATGGACTATAAAAAGTTTTAGATAAATGGTCATGATGATTTGCTCTTCATTGGACATCCCTACATATTATAAAAGACTGATCTAACAGCGACGACTTATTTTGTACTGACCACTTGACTCAGTATCTCTCTTTCCCTTCTATTCCTGCGCTGCAGTCATTACGTTCTTGCCGTCTCTCTTTAACAATAAAACAGCAAGCGTCTGCTTTTGATAAAAGTGCTTAAAGTATGCATAGATGTGTAGCACCTATAAATCTCATTCTGAGAACAAAATTGAGATGTTTCTAGGAGGCTGTTATCTGTCCTGTCTTTGAATTTTCAAAATACAAAACAGAAAGCTCTTGCAGGGTGATAATCCTCTCAGAATAATATATGATAATTATTTTTGCGGATTGCTCATTCACACCTTTTGTAACTTTTTTTGTTGAAAGAATATATTATTTTGCTTATCTTTTTATAATTATTTAAATTATCTACCATGCATCAATTAAATATTTATCCATAACATTTGAACTTTGCGCTTTAATGTTTAGTAAAAAATAAAAGCTATAGTGAAACCAAATAATTCCTGGGCGAGTTCTATTTCTCAGCTTGTTACAAATTACACTAACTTCTAATAAATGTTTTCATTAATAATTTTTTCAATTATATTTTCTTTATGTCTTCCAAGTTATTTCATCATCAACTTACCTTTTAAACATAATTGGAAGAGAAATTGTTGCTTAATGAAGCATACGAAGTTCCATTAATTTGAGGAGTATTGGAAAGAACGCAAGCATAATATTAAATGCTAAAAGCCATTAATCATTTTTTTCTCTTAAAGGGGCTAGCCCTTTTCAAGTTTTCGGAGTGATAAACATACCACCACGAGGCTTTATGCAGCGAAGGAGAATACTAGGAAAGCCATCATTTAATGACAAACAACTCGCTTTCAAAATGCTTATTAGAATTCCTTCTTTTTATTAATATTCATATTTGAATTAAACGATAATTCCTCAAAATGAAATACTGTTTTAAGTTATTTTTCTTTTGACAGCATTACGCAGAGATGCTGTTTGAAGAAGCAAACAGGGAGAAATTTAAGATTCGAATTATTCAATTTTTTAAAAAAAGGTCATTTTTTTATACATAAGAGAAGATTGTTACTTAAAGATGTATGCTGGATCCCCGGGTTTGCAATGTATTTTGATTGGTAAATATTTAAGAATATTTATTATTCATACTGGTTTTATCATAAGTTCTTATATTTATTTCAAATTGTTTCTATAAACAATTTTATGTAGTTAACAACGACAAACCCAAATGTTAAGTTACACACATAAGAATTATATAAGCCTATTTTGAGTACATGTACATCTTTAAATAAAATTCAAGTCAATGAGAATGAATGCTGCAAGTTTTCGCGAGAAGCAAGAAGTCTGTCAAAGTTTGATGGTGATGTTGATTTCTTCACGAAGTTCAGAAATCAATCGGTTTTCTTCAAGATGATTTAAATGTGTTCGTAACACAAAGTTGCAATGACAGTACATACCTCACCTAAAAAGGAAAAGTTAATACTCGTAGATTATGCTCCCGTATTTTCACTTCCGTATAACATGTTATGAAAACTCAGTTGATGACCACCGTTGAATTGCTTGGTGCGTAAGTTGCTGTTGGGTTTCTGTTTCTTTAAACTAGAAAATCTAGTGAATTTTTTTCTGTGAAGGTTCACCAAAGACGAAGAGTACCTTTGGGTCTCATCCCAAATAACACACAGTATAATAAATTCGCTATAATAAATACTGTATAGAATTTAGAGAGTTTCCTTTGGTTGTCAAAGAAGAAGCGTTTAATACTACTCTCAAGGGAGTCGACTTACTTTTCTCTTCTCCCCTATATACTCCAATATGAGGAATGTAATATGATCCTCGTTCCACCTCGCTTTCACTTACCTCAACCATATGTCCTAACTGTTGATATTCTTCTAAAAAATCTGAATATAATTTTAAATATTCGGGATTCTTTACTAAGCGTTTCCATAAGAAATTTAATTTACTCGTTGCAATTTATTTAGAACTTCCTAAAGTGTTCGGATTTTCCTTTAATGGCATTTTAACAACGTACCTACCGGTTTTATCTCGTGTATAAGTTTCTACAAAATGTTTCTCCCAAATTATAGATTCTTTGTTTTTGGGTTTATCAGTTTCAATATTCTCTAATTCCCAAAATTTTCTAAGAGTTTTATCTAAGTTGTCTTCTTCCTTTATCAATCCACAATGAACCCTGTTTTCAGTCTCTGTTGGAATACTTCCAGACACGATAAAAACAAAAACTGTATCTTGAAAAAAATTATCAGGATTATTCATTCGAATTTAACTCGGTTTCAAAAGTTCATAAAAAACTCCTGCTCCCAACAGCATATTTACCCTTTCTGGAACATTAAATCCTTCATCTGCTAATTTTAAATTAGGAAGATCTTGCACTGAAATTTTAATTTTGCGCGAAGGTGTTAAATCAGCAGTTATTTTTGGAATTACTAAAAAGTTCAAATTCTGTATAAAAGTTCCTTGTTTATTGCATATCGAAGCATTAATTTTATGCTTTATTGTTAAAGTAGCATCATTTATTCCCGAAACCGAAATGTTGGTTTTTTCTTTCTCTAACTGCAAGTGCTCAATAAAATTACGTGTCAAAAAGTTCGACATACTGCCGCTTTCCAGCAGATCTGATAACATCTGATAAAAACACTGATAAACATCTGATAAATAACAACAGATAACACAGATAAATAGCAACTGATAACACAGATCTGATAAAAACACTTTAGCTATACTTTTTGAGCTGTTATAATTACGATTAACATGAGAATTCTCAGTAAGAGGTTTTCCTGGTGATGTGAAATATAAATCTATTTCTTTACCTAACTCACTGGGTGAAAACCATGAATCACCTTGCCTCACTGCAATGTGAGAAGCTGTTCCCGTATCTAAAGATTGGTATAACCTGTCTGAAACTATTAGTTGTTTGAGGGTCTCAAAGTCAGTTAGTTACCTTCCTTAATTTTAAATAATAATCCCAGACAGTTATTAAGCAGCGTGAAGCAAATTGCACATGAGTTTCATGTGGTTGTTTAACAGTTTTTCTAAAGTTTTCTAAACACGAATATGGTGTTGGCTGAAACTCCTTCAGAACTACTTCTTTTACTTTTTCATAATTCGCGATATCCTTATCATGTAAATAGGTTATTATATTCGAAGCTTTGTCTCCTAACAGATTTAACAGAATTTCTGCTTTATAGTCCTCCGAAATATTTTTTGTAATAAACGCTCGTTCTAATGACCAAAAGAAAAATCCCAACTCTCAGGCCGTATAGGAATTTTTACAGTTAAGGTTCTGATACTTTTTATTAATGGATCTAGTGACTCTGATTTTGCTTCGGTTTCGCTTATACCATCAAGTTCTGTTTCTGCTTTAAGCTTTGCCAACTCTAACTCATTCTTTGATCTCTCAACTTTTATTTTTTCTAACTCGACAAGTTTTTGCTCTTCTTGTTTCTTATTTTCGATAATAGAGTTTGCTATCTCTTTTACTAAATCATGTTTAGTGTTAAAAATTTCACTATTCTCAATAATATCAATTAAATCTGCTAGTCATTTTTTAGTCAACATTTAAATTTATTTCTAAGGCTATAAGCCTTAAATCTTCTTTTTTAGCACCCTTAAATAACATTGTTATTTATAACAGAACAAGCACAGAATGTACAGAATTAAGAAGAGAGGAATCACTTACCTCTGCAGTGATTCACTTTTGCTGAATATCCTTATACAAAACCAGCGATATTCTTTGAAAAGAACAAGCTGAAAATACTGGCAAACACAAACACTTCTGCGTTCTCAAAACCGAAACACTATTTATTCACGCACAAAACTCAATTTCCTGCTTTGTGGGACCAGATATGTTTGAGTCTCATCCCAAATAACACACACTATAATAAATTCGCTCGTTTGGTTCTTTATTAATTATTAAATCACAATCACTTATTATTAACTCATAGCTGTGGCCAGCCCTCAAACACTGTCGATGGCGATTCTCAAACTCGTCTGAAGAACATAACAGATGCGCATGCGCAGATTACATTACAAGTGCGCAGGCATGAACAAGTACGTTTCACCCTTATAGACTGTAGTGCAAATTTTTCGTGAGCAAACTGATGTAACAATGCATTCGATAACTGTTGCTGAGTTAGAACGCAAGTGGCAGGAAATTGAGTATCTTGTCAAGGTATGTCGATATACAGGAGGGGATTACCGTATCATGTGATACAGCACACACTTCTGTAACATAAGAAAAAAGGCACGTTGATCAAAATAGTGGTTAAAGATGTTAATTTATGATACCATTTGGACCGGATTGGAATCCCTCAGAATTCTTGGATATTCGGAAGTGTATAATATCTACGCGCATGATGGTGCTTAAAATATTTTTGAGCCGAAAGTCCTGTTGAGAGGTTTCGTGGTAGAGGAAGAGAAGGGGAATCCTCAAATTAGTCCTCGAAGTGTTCTATATCAAAACTGGTATGGAATTAACCTTTTCTCGCCGGTTTAATTTGATCATCCCCTATGGTGCACCCTGCCACTTCTATCGATAGAGTGGTTAGCGCTTCTAGATGCTGTATGGTTTTGTTCGGTTCGATAATTCAAAGCCAGGCATAATTATTTGTAGTATATAGTGTCCTAACGACGTGGGGGCACTCACAATACACGCCGAACGGAAAGACCTCTCGTGTAATTTTGTGGTAGGGAAAGAGAAATTGAGGTAGGGAAAGAGTATTGAAGACCTTCGAACCGATCTACGGGGTATTTGTCATCAAAATTGGGTCGGAGCTTGACAACTAGGGCAGCCGGACTACACCTATGTGACCAATAGTGAATTTCTGCTGTTCCGTCCTACTTTTACGTGTACCCGTGGTGCTACCTGATAAACTTCTCAGTGGTGGGATAGCTGGGCATCGGCTAGTCACAATGACTATATTAAGTTGCAAGCGTCCGGCTATTTGGTGCAGTAACATATAAAAAAACACCAGGAGAGTGGTATAGTGACTCTTGACTGCCGTATCGAAGGGCCGGATTTGAATCACGGATGGGACATAGTTATTTGTAAATGTATAGTGTATGTGTGGCATGGGGGTATTCTAAATATGCTGCGAGTCGAAAGTCTTCTCGAGAGGTTGAGGTAGGGAAAGAGAGGTGGAAGACCTTTGGACCTGTCATCCCAGGGTGCTATTTCTCAAAATAGGAGGGGTAACTGAGTTAAAGTCGGGCTGTCACCTATATTATGCTCAATGCTCTTGCCAACGATCATCGCATTTGACTCCTTGCTTGACTCCATTTGACTCTTTCGCATTTAACGAGGAATGTTGTGGGCTTGTGCTGACCGGTATCAGATAAGTGAGACTGGTAGCAACACTAACAATATATAAGAAAAAATAATTTCGCAAGTATGTAAGGTAAGCTCTTTCTTTTTGAATCAAGATAGAAATGAATAAATTCGGCCATATTTGTAGCAGCGATAGAATTGTAGCATGTCGTTTTGCCAGCCTCAAAGTAGAAACATATGGCAAGAAAAGTTATTTTAAGAACAAAATTTAGAGCTAGCATATCTAAAGAAAAAGATATTTAATTTATTTGCTGTATTTTTTCATGTGATCTTCCACATTCATAAGTTTTCACATGCAGATGTGATCTTACCCATCCTTAAGTTTCTCATTACTACTTTATAATTACAAATATCTTTGTAAAGTCTCTTTGTAAAGACTTATTTAGTTGTAAAGCTAATAAGTCTTTACAAAACAGGGACAAGATTTGTTTCATTTGTGTTCAACTCACATAAATTGAGAAGATTTTAATTAATACATTAATTAAAATTAATATATATATAGCATATTAATACTGTAATTGACATTTTCTTTTCAATAGCTGGCCTGGATTACATAGGAATTGGGAGAACGTTAGATTTTGCTCCTGGTGTGACAATGCAAACATTCCGAGTCACCATTCTGGATGATTTAGGACAACCTCTTCTGGAAGGTCCTGAAACTTTTGAGCTCGTACTGCGTATGCCAGTGAATGCAGTGTTGGGAACACCAGACAAAGTTACTGTCGTCATAAATGATTCAACTTCAGATTGTAAGTCTTCTTAAATTACCTTCTAGTTTTATTTTATTTTGCTCTTTCTCTTTGGTATTTTTACAATCTCGTAATTTTTTTTCTTTTATCAGTGCCTAAATTTCAGTTCAAGGATGCTGCTTACATCGTGTTTGAAAACGATAGTAGGCTGAATACCGTGATCACACGATCTGGTGACTTAAAACATTCTGCAGCTGTCCGTTGTTATACCCGCCAAAAATCTGCAAAAGTTGAAGACGATTTTCAGGAGCGACCAGACACGGACGAAAGTCTGATAGTTTTCCAGCCGGGTGAGAACTACTTTAAAATAAAGTATATTACAAGTGTTAATAACATAATACGATTATAAATAAGTTTTTAATTAAGTATGGTTGCAAACGTTTGGTCTTTTCCACTTAATATTGACTTAACCGTGTCCCTCAGAAACACCCACTTCATGTGAATAATTCTTTATATATATAATTATTTGCGTTTTTTTCCCTTTAATCAACATTATCCATTTCATATAAACTGGAGAATTATCACTTCACCGCAATTTCTACTAGTTACTGTATGGGAACTGAAGAAACTTTTATGTTTCTCTTTCTACTTTTGGGTAATTTTAATTGCATTAAATGTTACTCTGCTTTTTATGCAAATTTGACAACGGCGATGATTTTTCTTGTTTATATATTAAAACATTTCTAATCTTGCTTTCCATTAAAAGATTCCATTACACTGAATTATTTCATTTTCATCTCTTACCTTTTACATGAGCATTACAATAGCTTTAACGTGTTTTAAAAATGTTAATACCTTGCACAAGGCGTTTTGTGATTGGAGCGTCTGCTGTCTACCCCCGTGAATAACGCAAAGTGTGTCAATGCACCTTCTTTCTGTGTTGCCATTGGACCTTTAAAGTACTCTTCTTTGCAAATGTTTTGAATTCCTGTCATACGTGTATCTTTCTAACCCATTTATGATTTTTTCCTATGGCCTGATAAGTTTTCGCAGGAAAAATGTAGCTGTTGCCATTCGAAAAATCTCGAAACATTTGCACTCTAACCGTAACCAGGAGAGGGCTATTGTTTTAAATTTTCACAATCCCGAACGCATACCTTCAGATAACAATGTCGATTGATTGAGCGAATAGATCGCTGCTGGTTCATATATCGGGGAAGTTAGAAAGTAACTAAATTTTATACAATGACCAAATAAAAACTAATTTATTCATTCCAAGATTTTATAATTAAGTGCATTTGCAACATTAATTTATTAAAGGGTGCCAATTTCTGCAAAAAATATTTTAAATGTTTTCGAACTGTCCATTTACCAGAACCATGTATAATAAACGCAAACAAGAACTGTAAATGATACAAAACAAAAAATAAAATGTTTATATTATTTAATTTAAAAAATAGAAGAAGCAAATAAGCAGGTGAAAAAACAACAAATAAAGCTTAAGCTAATAAAGTTAAAACTTGGAACGGAATGTTATTGCCTTGACTAAGGTGTTTTATTGAATTATAATTAAATTTAAGAACATCTTATAATTCTACGAAATGTTGTATTAGACTTTCTGCATTGGAACGCAATTGCCTGAGTTGAACTCGCTCAGCCCCTCTACAATGAACGGTTTCAAGGCAATAATATTCCTTTTCAAGTTTCATGTTATCAATTTTTTCTTATTCACATTTAATCTCTTGTTTACCGTACCATCAAATTTTCCATTTTCTTTTTTAAATTGAATATAAGTATTCCTCTCTTTTTTTGGCTACCACTTACAATTCTTGTTTGAGCTTATCATATATGTTTCAGGAAAGTTTCAAACTATTTAAAGTAATTTGTAGACATTGCTACCAGTATATATGTGAAGATTTGGGAATGTCACAGATACATGTTGAAGTACACATAGGAGATCTGTAATGAAGAAAACTTAGAAGTCGTGTGATGCAGTAGATGCTGCGTGCAGACGCAGTATATTTAATTAATAATGCTTTTACTGTAATTAAACATTTTGCAACCACAAATAATTTGGCGCATTTTCATCTTTCATTTTGTTTTATAAGAAGAAAAGTAGGAAGCCTCAGTGTATCTTTTCTGAGAAGCAGGAGGAAAGTCCGTTATTATTCAGTATGGTAGCTTAGTTTAAGAGAAAAGTTTCATTTCTTGCAATTTTGGTTTGAAGTTCCGAATTAGCTATGTCGTAAACGTCATGTGATATGGGTTAATCTAAAAATGACGAAAACCAGAAAAATGTATTATAAGCAATTGCTGATTTTAGAATAGAGAGAGGAAATACGTAAATTAGAATGAAGAATAAAGGGGGTACTACTAATTTAAGGTATAATTTTGCACAAATACACGCACTTATCTCTCTCTCTCTATATATATATATATATATGCATACAGACAGAGAGAGAAAGAGAGAAAAACACAAACACATATGTACGTATAGTATATTTGTTTCTTAATAAGAAATATTATTTATTCATACCCTCATATACACGGGATGATCCGAAGGTTCTTGTAAAATATTGTTTAGAAAGGAGTTATGATTTGTATTCATAAAATTTGTATAAATTTCAGTGATATATACCCATAATTTCCGTTTCTTGAATAATGCCTTAGAAAAATCAATGTATACTCAGACTTCGTTTTATAAAAATATTTTTATTTGCCAGTTCTTTCAGGAAAATCATTTATGTCTTCGTAAATCTTGTTTAAAATATTCTGTTATTAATTTTTAGTAGAAATAAAACGAGCAAAATGATTTACTTGAGTGCAGTAAGTTTGAATTTCAGTTCTATAAAAGTAAAGAATGCAGTAATTAGAAAAAAAAATTGTGTTTTAGACGAAATGGAAAAACTGTGCTCCGTAACTCTGGTAGACGATTCCATCTACGAAGGAGATGAGGAATTTCGATTGGTTCTTGGATCTCCAATCAGCGATTCTGCAGGAGGAGCCATTTTGGGATATAGAAATACAACTATTGTCACTATAAAGGATGACAATGACAGTAAGTTTTGTAGTATAATTTTTGCATTTTATATCAAAACTAAATTATATTTTAAAATGGGAATATTTAAGTTTACAAACCTTCTTCATCAGTATCATGTTTTTATTTACTTAACGCATGGAACAACTAAATCCATGAGTCATTAAACCCTCTAATCACTCAGAATGTTGCGCAGTGTTTCCAGAAAGTATTAAACATTATTACATCTGCAGGGGCGATAATAAAAATTTCAAACTCCTATTCAACCTCAAGCTGACCACCATACTTGTCTGTTATACTGAGGAAAAAAGAAACATGTACAAGGAAAGCAGCACATATTGTAAAATCGTGCATATTTTAAGTAATATTTAAATTTGCTTTATTCAGGTACACATATCACCATCTAATTTTTTCATATAATGAACTTGGGATTTCGTAATAACTAATAAAACGTGCAGCTTGAGTTTTTCTTAAATGGGGGGAGGGGAAGGTAGAAGTTGCAGCAATTAATATTTAAATTATTTCCTCACTAATGCTGGATGCAAAGAAGAATGTCAACTTGAACCCATCTCACCTCGAAAGTTAAACTTCTGGCAGTTATTCACAAGTTTACTAATAGTGAGTAGTTGCAGTTTCAATTAAAATTCTATGATTCTTAGATAATCGCGATACTCGCTCATACCAGAAAGTTTATACGAACTGAATGGCAAACGATATAATTTAAAAGTAGGATGTTAATTTTAACTGTGAGCAGAGTGTAGCTTAAACCGCTTTGTTGCCATCTTGCCTGTGCAAGAGGCCTGTAATAATTAATTGTAAAGGAAATACCCAGAGGTTTCGGTTGTGTTTGGTAAGTTGTTTGAGAAGTTTGTTGCATCAGATTCAGTGCAGGTCTTATAAGTTTGAGATGTGAGTTGCTGTTGCAAACAACTATGGGATCTTAATATTAAATCAAGTAGCCTACAGCATAAGCTATTGTACCAAAATTCATTAAAGTTAACCTACCAGGAATATTTAATAAAGTTCTGAATTGATTTTACACTTGAATTGCGTACATTGTTAGAAGGTAAATAACAGTAGGGACGATAACACGACAACTGTGGACGCTACGTTTAATCTGTTACTTTATGATATGCACTTCAGGGTCATTTTATCTCACCTTGATTGCCTCCTAATCATAGTAAAGACAGCTGCAGCAAATGGTCAAATTCCCTAATTATTGCTTTTTTCTTCACTTTTTTTTTTTTTCTGTTTATCACGTTTCGCTTTTTGAAAAGCACCCGAATTGAGGCTGACATGAATTACGGTATCCAATGAGTAAGGGCTGTGTGGTGATGGCGACATGTATTATAATCGAAAATGAAGGAGGTTGATAAGACCTTGAAGTGCTTATTTTAAAGTATCAGACTGTATAAGAAGTTATTTTACATCATTCAAGGCATTGTAGCTCGCGAACTTTAGATATTTTTTAACTGTTAAAGAAACGTTCTGTGTATTTTTAGAGAACGGATGTCACTCAGTAAACAAAGATTTTCTATTATATTGTGATAAAGAAAATGAGATTGATGAGACTTCTGTAGTTGTTGTAGATAAAAGGCAACAATAAAATAATTGCTTATTTATTACTAATCTCAAATTTTATGCAGGCCGAATGCACGATCTGCAAGCAGTTGACGGGTCAGAAATTTTTATTTTAAACAAAAAAGATATTTTTCCTTAACAAAATACAAAATATTTTAAATTTTGCTTATTAAAGTGTTTATCAAAGCATACATAAACAATAATAATATATCACAGATGGGAGGGATAATTTGTATTTATTTTCTAGCTGAAATCTAAAGGTTGCTAACTGCAAGATATTTTCTTGGTTGCACATTGTTATTCAAATACATTGGTAGCTAAATTTTAAATTTTAAAACTAATATTTATTTAAAGTAGTTCTAACATTTTAATTAAACTTTAAATAACTTAGTTTAGTTTAAAATAAACAAATTATGAAAACTTTTTAAACGAGACAAAACTTGAAAATAAATGTTGACAACTCAGCATCTTTTACCTTTTAAATTTTCCTTTAACACATAAATTAAAATACATGTGTTTGTACAGAAATAATTATAATTTTTTTTTGTAAATACCATATTTGTTTGTTTAATGTACGTGCACTGAAGAAAGAATTCTAGAAATTATCTTCATCACGGATTGTTCATACTTATCGTTCAATCGGGTTCTTTTCTTATTACTAATTTTCAGCTATAAAATAAAACTATTTAGATATAAATGTGTTCTCAAACAAAGCGATTATTCTCAGTGAAAATTTCGTAACTTAGCATATTTATTTTTTGATAATTATGAATAAAAGTTAATCAAATCTATATCTTCATATCTTTGAATAAGATTTATATTCCCCTGTGATTTGATTAGATCCATTTGTAGATTTACTAGGGTGTTGTTCGCATTCCTTTTTAATGGTAATGAAAATAATGTAAACTCGTACTTCAAATAAATAAAATTCTTAAAAATGATTTTATTTATTTGAAATCCGAGTATAAATAAAATTATTTTTACTAAAGTTTATTTATTTTAATTTTTAAAAAAAAAATTAATTAAATTTTTTAATGTATTTTTATTTGAAAAATTTTATTCCCCTTCAAATCAATAAAACTATTGAAACCTTTGCAACAAATACATATTTTAAATCTATTCATGGGCTTCATGAAATTACTTTGAAACTCTGGTTTACAGATGTAAATTTGCAATAAATAGTTCGGAAAAATTCAGCATACATCTGGTATGCCAAAAGAAATTAATATATAAGTTTTCAAATGTTAAATGTATGTTATTGATATTATCATGAAGTTTTGTTATTTTGTTAATTTTTAGTTATAATAATGAGAAATAAAATTACATAATGGTAAGGAATAAAGAAAGATAATAATTAGAAAAATTGAGAATAATTATAATGAGAGTATGATAATACCATAATGATAAATATTATATTACTGAATTACTTTTTCTCAGTATTTATAATAAAAAATAAGTTATTGAGCTAGAAATTTTTAAAATTTGTAATTCCTGCAAATAATGTTACGAGTTGGTTATGCGACAATAAGCAAGGCTGGAAGTGTTTTCTAGATCGTTAATTTTATAATTCTGTAAATACGTTCTCCTTTTAAAAAATGTCTGTTGATCAAGACTTTAAACAACAATCTGCATAGAAATGCTCGTCACTTAATCTGTTAACATCAGAAACCTTTTTCTACACTTATATTTTATGTTTAATTTCGTATAAATGAAAACATTATGCTCTTAATTTTTGTGTACCGTCTCTGAATATGATTTAAAAACATTAAAATGGAATACTTCGGTCAGTTTTTGTCGTACGGGGGATCACACTTTTGTATTTTAACTTTTATAAAGAAGATAAAATTATCTTTAATAATCCTATTGTAAGCACCGTGAAAATGTATAAAACGTTAGATTTCATAATTTTTACAGAATTCATCTCTTAAGTTTAAAAGGGCCAAAACATGAATATTTATGTTATTTAAAACATTTCTGTAATATATGTGTACGATGAACCGTTGCTAAAAATAAAGTCTAGACTTTTCAGGATATGGTGTATAGCTAAATGTTCTTCATAGCAATACGAATTTGTCTTTTGTCGCCACATTACTGCAAGTTTCGGATCTAATGACGTTCCGTGATAACACACTTTGTTTCAAGTATAATGTTTATTAATTTGTTCTATTAATCTTTGAATTCTATCTAAGCTCTTAAGAAGCTTATATATTTATGCATCTCTATTTTTACAGAGCCAATCATCAAACTCGAGAAAAACCGTTATACAGTAAAGGAGCCGGAAAAAGCTGGAGAATCTTCTATCCTAAAAATTCCAGTCGTTAGATCAGGAGATCTCTCTAAGCTGTCACTCATCAGAATTCACACAAAGGACGGATCAGCAAAGTCTGGTGTCGACTATGTTCCTTATTCGAAAGGTTTCGTAAGCTAGTTCAGTAAATAATTTCTTTTCTTTTATTGCAAGCGATTATAATTATGATGTTTGCATTTTGAAACGTTTAATATTTTTCTTGTGTGTCTAAAGCATCGAACGTAGATATATTGTAATTACTAAACAGTCCAAAAAGGTGCTTGTCTTCTGCAGCTGTCTTGGAGAAGAAAGAGCCTGTAAACAATTAATTTCCGGTATATATATATATATATATATGTATATTAATCATACATAATTTTAGATCAATATATATATATGTGTGTGTGCGTGTAATAAAAAGAAATTTGCAGTATTGGTGATGTAGAACGTAGAAGGCTGAATCCGTAATGAAGAGCAAGAATTTTGATTGCGTAGAATGCTAATCGAATAATAATATAGGAAAATGGCAGCCCAAGCAAATGAAATCTTCATTTTATTTTCAGTAAACATGTTGAGGCCGTGTTAAATCTGAAGTTTCGGCACCAATGTTAAATAGCTTTACTTCAAGGTACCATTGTTAAATAAGAAACTACTTGCCGTGAAAGGTTTCTACTTCCTCTTAGGGAGGAAACTAAACTCTTAAGAATTTTTGCTAATTACCCAAACTTTTAGTGATCGTATAGTGAAACGGTAAAGCATTTTGCGTTGTGAAAAAATGCATCCCGGGACCGCGCCGTGAGAGGATCGAAAACATAAGAAAAACATATACAAGATATATAGGAAAAACATATTAAATATATAAAGAAAACATACTGTAATAGGTTTCCAGATTAAATATCAGTTTATTCAATTACATCACAATAAAAAAAATCTTAACCTCATCTGAGAGTCTAAGGAGAAGTCATTAATTTGTCATTTACTTTTTTTTTTCATTTAAATTCATATAAAAAAAAAACTTAAGGTTTGTCTGGTAATTTAAAAGGGGAAAGGGAAACAATTTAAGGCCTGAGAATTAATTTAAGATTCGACGTTGTTTTTACATTCTAAGAAAAGTTATTGAAAACTTACTTAAAGTTCAAACACAAAAAATAGAACTTAACTTGGGTGGACATCTTGAAGTGGAGGACTCGTGTCCTAATAAGCGTTGACGTCGGCGGGGCTCATCTTTACACTGGTTCTCATAATGTCGACATTATTTTACCTCTGTAGAACAGAAACAGGAGCACTGCTGCCCAGCACGGCTATCCTCTTGGTCTTGAAAGTCTTAAGTCAACACGCAGGTAACTGGTTTTCATAATGACGAAGCATTTCTTTAAGTCTGTAAAACAGAAACAGGAGCACTGCTATCCGCTTGGTCTTGAAGGTCTTAATTCAACACGCAGGTAGCTGGTTCAAATTTCGCCTTTTTAACAGAACGCGGCAAGAGAGCATGTTTGCAGCTCCCGGCCAGAAACGTTTTTCTAGGCAATTACGGCTCGCCTGTTCTTGCTCATCCCAAGAGCAAGCTTCACGAGTAACGTCCAAAGTAAGTTCCACACGCCAGTCAGTAAGAGAGTGAATCCAACTCGAATTTCCTTCGTCTCCTTCACAAACGCGGGCTCCCACTATGGCTTCACTTATCGCCCCCTTAATTTTGGCAAAATTTGCGCTTTCAACTCCAGAATGCGGAAATAAGGGTGATCGCGCATGCGCGCCCTTCTTCACTTGGCCAACAACCGGACCCTCAATCGCCAAAAACCTGAATGACTTACACTGAAAGACAAGTAGCAACCTTTGACCTTTTTGTCACGTACTTCCTCTCTTAAGGTCAACTCCACAATGAAAATTCCTTCTAGAACATTCTAAAGGACAAGCGCGCGAAATCATGACTTGGCAAAAAAATTGCCTCCCTTTCCCTGCTTCTTTCACAATGAATCAAAGTTTGTACAAGATTTGCAAATAGAGGAAAATAAATAATATTCTTTTAAACTAAATAATATTCCGAGAAGCATCTGTTTTTCCCCAAAATTAAAGCCTTAAAATAAATAATTCAGAATCAAATAAAATTAAAATTTCTATAAATCAGAAAATCATTCACCTAGTTTTTATACCGTTATCAGACAAATTCTCTACACAACAGCCGCAAACAACTTGGCCCATCATTTGTGCCTATTTAAAAATTTTTATATTTTTGATGGATTTGCAATAACAAGAGGACAGCAGGCAGCAGTCCAGTTAGGCCGAACAGTAGCATATATTCAGGATGAAATCTTAATTCAGACTGAGTTAATTTTAGTTCTCGATGCATTTTGATTGGATAATTAGTACTGCAGTAAAATTATTATTGGCTTTGAGTTTTAGTTAAATTTACATCATCAGAATTATGTAAGATTCCCATAACAAGGATTACTCTCGAAATAACGCAGTGCAAAGAGAAATTACTATTTTTAGAATAGAGAAGGGAAATTAATTTACGCTGCTAAATTAAATTATAATTTATCTTTCACATATTCTTTATTTCTCTTGCATACATATATTAATAAATTTCTAACATTATTGTATTAAATAAAGGAATAAATAGTATTTAATAAAGGAATAAATAGTATTTTCTGGCGTGTTTGTATGTGAAGTTAATTTAAGTTAGTTAAGTAATTGTAATAATTAATGCATGTTTTAAACATGTTCTGTTAAATTGCGTTATTTTAAAAAAGTTGTTGACAAAATTTTATAATATACTATAGTAAATACAAATTTATATTAAATTCTTTCTATATGTATGTATGAAATACCTTATATTGTGTAAATATTGAATGAATTACAGTTTATCATAGTCGATTTAATTTTCGTGCATGCTTATAAAAATTGACAACAAATCACATTTTACGCCCACCAATACCGTTTTCACTTGCCAATCCCGTGTTACGTAAAGTAAAATAATAATTTACCTTTTAACATTTAAACTCAACTTTTACACTCACTACTTCTTTTTGGTGCCGCGACATATAAAATACTAAAACTAAAACTAAACTAAACACTTACTCTCATAATCAAAATCTTAACGCTTTAAAATCAAAGAAAATCAAAGCAAAATATCCTCTCTGGTGTTTTGTTAGAATCAAAGAATATTTATCAAAACAAAATGTTAAATGCACTTCCACAACAAAATCATTACACGCTATCTCTCACTAAAATAAAGCTAATTCAGATCTCCAACCTGAAAACACATAAATTTCATTACAAATCTAGAGATAGCCCGCTAAAACATTCTACATTTAAAATACTGCACAAAACTCTTCAAAACACCAGGGAAAGACAAATCTCTCACCAAAGAAGTCCACTCACAAAATCAAAATAAATTAATTAAGCCGATCGTATAGTCACAACTCTTAAATGTGATTTTTTCTACCACCGCAAAATGGTTACCCAGGTTCGATTGAATAACCATGTTCCGTAAGGATCACATGGGTGACCTACAGTAGACCACAATTAAAACTAAAAAGAAAGAAAAAAAACATACAATAATTAAATCAATAAACACGTTTATTAAATATTCCGAATATTATAATCTAAGATAGCTGGCCAGACTACCCCTATAAAATCCTTTTAAAAGTTACTCATTATTTCAATCTCATTGTTAACATAATTCACGTCAAACAAAATCATAATGAAACACCTCGTATTAACCTTCTAAACATGTACTCAAAAATTTAAACTCATGGCAATTAAACATTAAAAGGAAACTAACACTTTCGCAACTATTAATTGATTGAGTAATAGCAAAATATAAATTTTAATCTACATAAAAAGTCAGCTAAGGCGTTAGAATTTAACTCTACCAAAATCCAACTATTACTTATAAAAGAAAGGCAAAATGAAAATAAAAATGTTTTCTCACGGAATCCGCATACCCAGCAGCCTGAGGGACTCGGGCAGCTGCTGGGATCCAGTTACAAAACGTCGAAACAAAACGGTCCAACTTCATCGTTGACAGAGAAACCAATACTGGAGTCTATTCAAAGCACAACGAGAATTTTCTCATAGTTCCACTTCATCGTTGTCAGGAAAACCGATACTTATGTCTGTTCATAGCATAACGGGAATTTTCTCATAGTTTCACTTCATCGTTGTCAGGAAAACCAATACTGATGTCTGTTCAAAGCACAACGAGAATTTTCTCATAGTTCTACTTCATCGTTGTCAGGGAAACCGATACTGATGTCTGTTCATAGCACAATGGTAATTTTCTCATAGTTCCACTTCATCGTTGTCTGGAAAACCGATACTGATGTCTGTTCAAAGCACAACGGGAATTTTCTCATAGTTCTACTTCATCGTTGTTAGAGAAACCGATACTGGAGTCTATTCATAGCACAACAGGAATTTTCTCATAGTTCCACTTCATCGTTGTCAGGAAAACCGATACTGATGTCTGTTCATAGCACAACGAGAATTTTCTCATAGTTCCACTTCATCGTTGTCAGGAAAACCGATACTGATGTCTGTTCAAAGCACAACGGGAATTTTCTCATAGTTCTACTTCATCGTTGTTAGAGAAACCGATACTGGAGTCTATTCATAGCACAACAGGAATTTTCTCATAGTTCCACTTCATCGTTGTCAGGAAAACCGATACTGATGTCTGTTCAAAGCACAACGGGAATTTTCTCATAGTTCTACTTCATCGTTGTTAAAGAAACCGATACTGGAGTCTATTCAAGGCACCACAGCGCGAAACCTTCGGAATTTTACTTGATAAGAAGCTCCCACTCAGAAGAGTTGGTCAGAACTCGCGTACAAATCCGCTATCACCCATTGTTCGATGCAGCAGTACATCACTGACCGCGGCCAGCCCCAAAGAGCCGCCGTCTATGAATTAAACCCGAAAAATCTGCTAAACAAAATCTGCTAAAATCTCCTAAAATCTGCTTCTGCTTCTCGTGTAACGGCTTAAGAAAACTCGGTTGATACTCACAAGGAAACACCTCAAATTCACCATTGGCTCAAACAACACTAAAATTAAAATTTAGCCAACCTTTAACAAAACTTGGACCCTTCTAAGCCACTAGAACAAAGGCAATAAATAACCTCAAGAATTCGAAGAAATTCAGATCTCTCTACAAGATGACAGACCCTTTCTTTCCCAAGCAACAGAAGAATGTTTCCAACCTATAACTCTGTCAAATAATCGCCGCTCTTTAGAACTCTTCGCCTCTGAACGAAACACGTGTTTTCAACCCCCGCAAAGAAAGGAAAATGCAGTTGGCCGCAAACTAACCGCTTCGTGGGAAACGGAAGTAACAATCCTCGCCCTTTTTTCTGAATCACATCTTCAGCTAAACTTAAAGGAGCTTTGCCGTAATTGAGTTAAAGTTTAAACAATACTAAATATTATACATTAATTCTTAAATACGAACGATACAAATTTATTAAGCACAGTAAAATAATATAATAATTGTGCGCAACAAAATAATATATAACCATTTTCCATAACACCTGTTACAAAAGACAAGTACCTAATTTTCCGTATGTGAAGCCATTGAGTATAGATGTAGTGTAATTTAAAAGCAGTGCTTAAGGTAAGAAACAAAGAAATAAAAATTCAGAAGATTACACTACACATAGACTAATATAAAATTAATTTTTATCTCTGCATATACGCAAGATCTTGAATTCTCAAAGATAAAATATTTCTGTTAAATGCAAAACCATTAATCGAATTTCAAATGACCTCATTTTTTTTATTTATGAACATAGCGTGAAAAATAATACGTAAAGTGAATGAAAATTCTCCAAGCTTTATTTTAGACTGTTTTTTCTGTGCCTCTTTCTTTCGTTACAGGAATAATTTCAGGATAATCATGAAGCTTTTATCGTACTTTCTCCAGCATATATTTCGGAAATGTCTCCGAAGCTATTTGCTGCTGGCATCCCAGCGTGATATTTCGAAATCATACAGGCTTGGGGGGGGAATGTTACATGGACATTTATTATCTCAAGCATACCAACAAAGGAAAATCTTGTATGGTCTAGTGTCGGGGACTTAAAAAGTTAAATGTGGAATACCAAGTCATTAGATCCACTATGTTTTATTCAACATGTGTCTGAGTGGTAGAAGCACTTCCTTAAGGTTTGGTTTACTTGTCTATGGCAAAGCTCTCGAGGGCTATCTACCTACTAGGGAGGATGTCTTTATGGAGACTTTCTAAGAGAAACTGACTCGTATATACGTTACACATAGGAAAATCCATGGAAACGACCGTGCAGCCAGCCCGTTCCCTGGAATTGAATCTAGGTCGAACAACCAGTGTTCAGCGAATTTACCGCTCCACCGCTGGTGGGCATGCACTTCATTAAGAACAAGTGACATATGACAGCAAAAGTTTGGTAACATTCCTAACTCAGAGATTTAAGCAGTTTTTGGTAACGAACATAGGAATTGTTTAAAAAGATTAAGAATTAAATCTTTAATAGTTGTGCTGCCAAGCAAGTGTTAAAATAACTCTTTTAATTAGCCTCTAGAATCGGATAATTTTGAATTGCATGGTGTCCTTGGTATTGACTTTAATATAAACAGAACAGTGGTCTTTTCCCTTCAGAAATAAATTGTTTTTCCAATTTTAATTTGTTCTTGGTGACTCCTGTTTTGTCTCTCGAAATACATTAGATCGAATCATTCGTTATCGACATCAAAGCTGTAATGTTGCCTCTCGATATTGTGAACTTATGTAAATTTTGATTTTAACTCAGTATTTTGCTAACAGTTATTTTATTATTTCTGTTTGCTTTCATAATAAAAGTACCATATTTGCTCTAACGAAATACGATCCTTCTTTTCCTTTTTTTTTAACTCTTTTAAAAAATATATCAGGTTTTTACGGGAAAATTAGCATTAAAAAATCCATTAAGTAATTTATCATTTTAAAAGAAAATCGTATTTGTTTAATTTTTCTTAAATATATTCTAGTCAAACCAATTCTGTAAAAAATACTTTTAAACTATAGAGTGTCATATGTGATATGTTATCTTACATATGAAACCCGATTTTCCTTATAAAACATCTTACAAAGTTTAGATTTGTCCTATATGTAGAACCGACGTCTGAGGATAAATCAATTTGATGATAATAAATGTAACTTTACATGCTTAAAGGTTTCTTTATGTTCTTTATTTATTTGACAGAGCTGCAGTTCCAACCAAACGTCAGTCGACTGGAGGTAGAGGTCGAGATTCTGTATGATGGCGAGAAAGAGCACAGGGAGGCTTTTACTCTGCATCTGAAGCCAGACAGAAAGCTAGTGGCGGAAATTAAAGTAAGCTGCAATGAACAAGACCGTATGTGTAGAAAAATATTTCACAAATTAGAATTAATTTAAGCATGTACTTAATAATGCAAACACGCTGCCTGCTGTACCTAGTGATTGATTTTCCTGTAGCGTAACTAATACTATAATTATTTCAAGTTTAAACTAAAGTATAGACAATATACATCGTGTTCACTAAGTCCTTAGCTGGCTTTGATTTTCACAACCTTTGGTCGTAGATCTATACCTCCAAATACAAAAATGTTTCAGATGACGTAAATATTTATTCTTACGGCTTTCTTAAATTTGAAAAAAGAATTTTTGGAATTTTTCTTAAAATTTCAAAATCTAACTTTTTATATGTTCCTCCTGTCTCGAGACTTACATTTAAAACATTTTTATGCAAATTATAAGAAATACAAAAGGTTTCATTCCCGTACAACAAAAATTGACCTCGATACTTAATTTTAAAGCTGATAATCATATTCAAGAGCCATACTCAAATTGAAGAGCGAAATGCTTGCATTTGTAGGTATCTAAAAATAAAATCACAGTTTAGAAAAAAGGTTCTGATGTTAATAGATTAAATGACGAACATTTCTATACAAATTATCGGATAACATACTAATCAGCAATATTTTTTTTTCAAAAAGGAGATTTTATTTACAGAATCATAAAATTCGTGTTCAAAAAATCACCAGCGGGCACATTTGCGTGATTTTAAAATTAAAAATATCTCTAGTTCAATGAATTTTTAAGATTATTAAGTAATGATTCTAAAGGAATAAAACTTCAGGAGCAAGTTAATAACATACTTTTAGCGTTTTAAAATTTATAAATTATTTATGTGAAAATTTTATCATCATAGCAGTTGCAACAAAATTATAAATTAAACATTGTTCCACACTATAGTATCCACACTATTTTTCACACTACTTTTTATAGTAAATCACAAAAGAACATAAGTAAAAGACATTTAAGGGGAAAAAAGTCAACCCCGAATTCTTTCAATTAATTTGTTAACCGATTCTTCAAGGCAAGTTAGAAACGATGTCAACTATCCCCAAAAATTTGAAATTAAATATCTCGGTCAACTTTTACCGTATGGGAGTCAAATGTTTTGCATTTTATTCTTATTGGACCGCAGGACAGCATAAAAAATGTACTTCTTAATTTTTAAATTATTTAAGTAATACAAATTTTATTAAATACATTTTTATAAATTTTAAAATGCCTGAACATGAATACTTGCGTCATTTAAAGCATTCTTGCAAGTGAACTTAGATCTCTACGAACAAAGATTGCGAAAATAAAGGTCAAATGAGAACTTTTGTGAACACGGTGCAAATGCCATTAACAAACGTTAGTTATTGTCGTTGGGTTCTGTGTAAAATTCTACAATAGAGTGGCGTTAATTGCTCTCTTTTACAGAATATCTTCGATATATAATATGTTGGAAAAGTAAAATTTTGACAGAATATTTTTATTCCTCAGAGGAAATAAGAGAAAGAGACCGCTTATTTGATGCCTTCGAAAGTGATAGAGTGATAAAACCAACCTCAGTACAAGCTCATTTTTTCTTAATATTACAAAAAGCGTTAAGTTATCAACTTTTAATGTTTTTCTATTCTGGCTACAGTAACCGTTTTACTTATGTACTATACTATATGATTTCATTATTATCAAAATGAATTTCGAAATGTCGTAATTTTAATTTTTAAGGATATTAAAGTAATGCATTGTTACAAAACATTTTTTTAAAATCCTGTCATTGAAATATCAGTTCTAATAAAAGATGCATAAATATTAATCACAAAAGTTTTAAAAGATTTGTAAATTTTATAACTTGCAAATGCTCATCGTTATCATTGAATTTTTAAGTTCGTTTGAAACGTCTTTTAAAGTTCTTTACTATAATATTAAAAAATTACTTAAAATTACTATGAAAATTTAAAGTTCTTTACTTTAAATTTTTCAAAAATAGGTGTTAGGCTTCAAGCTATTTATTATAAAACAAATTTTGCGTTAACAATACGTGAGTTCCATTAAAAGTTTATGTTTATTAGCAGAAAGATTATGATCGTTTTTCTAGATTATTTTCTGGTAAAAAAAAAACACAGTTTTCAATTTGTATGTTTTTAGTTTTGCAGTTTTACATTTTAAATAACATTTATATCAACACTAATAATTATTTATCTTTTAATAAACTTAATCAATTAAAATAATAGTCTTTTTTCTAAATTAGAATATATTGCTTATTTCAAAATAAAAATTCTACATTTTATTTTAAGTTTTTTTTTTTTTTTTTTTAGTCCAAAGGGATTTGAATCCCAAAGGACTATTAGTTTCGTTTTGGCATTTTGCGTCGGACTCATAAATGTCGGTTCACTTTTCAAACTGTTGCCACAAAATGTTAGAGTCCTGCATTATATTTGAAGAAATTAAATAATGAAAAATCTGCATAAATGTATGTATATTTCTCGTATTGTGATAAAACAACGGTACATAGAGTCATCGAATTTTGAATAACGTAATCCTCCAACGAATATGAGCATGTGGAAAACCAAATTTGAAATTTGAAATTTTTTTTATGATCGATTTCCTATTTTTTAAAACTTTGACGAATTTTTGATTAACAAACTCAAGGATTTCAAAGCAAACAATGGCAACGTTCTGCAGAAAAAACATTTTTATCTCCAGCGCGTGAGTCTCTGTATCGGAAATTCTAAAGATATGCTCGTTTTCAAACTATTTTGCGATATTGCTGTTGCACTGGATCTTATGGTTTAAGTGCGAGGAACATGATATTTAATAAAGAAAGGTAACACACAAAATGTTAAAAAACGCCCCTTTGGACGTAATTTAAAATCTGAAACATTTCAGTTTTTTTTTTTTTTTTTTTTTTTTCATTATCAGGAACCGAAGGCTATCGTTTACATACAAGAAATGGATATCGTTGCTGACGTAACATTCCCAACAAGACCTATGATCGTATCATTACGTGACTATGATGACGCCGGTAAAGCCAGTAAAGAACCAGTTTCCGGGTATCCAGTTGTTTGTATAACGGTAAGAAAATTATTTGTTCTTAAATTTTCCATATTCTTGCTTTTCCTGTTCAATTTGTTTTATTTTATGCCCAGTTTTAACGAGAATCGTAATAATTTAATTCATTTGTGAGTAGTAAACATTTCATTCTTAAACTCAAAAATAAGAACATATATTAGCATCCAAAATTAAATGAATAACTGTGATAATAGTAACAAATCTTTAACTCCGCAAAGTAATTGATGACTTTACAAATTATTCATAAAAATGCATTCAGTACTAAGCAATAACAATAATTTTTTTCCTACTTACACTATGATTCATAAGTTTGCGATTGTAAAACGGATTCAAAGGGATGTTTTCGTGACGTCTGTACATATATGTATGTATCTGGCATAATTAGAAAACGATTAACTGTAGAACGCTGAAATTTTGTATGTGGGAGTGCTGTAACATCTAGTTGTGCACCTCCCTTTTTTATTGAGGTCGGCAGTACCAAATGTATATATTGATGTTTCTTTTTTTTAAAAAAAAATTTAAGATTTAATTTTAAATGCTTCTAAGTTATCTCATTTAACTACAATTCTACGAACTTTCTCTAAGGAGATAATGTACTCAATAATCCATTAGTAAATAAATTATTATTTTATTACTTTGCAGTTATTGCTCAAGTATTAGGCAATTTATTACAATTTGTTAATATATTTAACTTAATTTAATCTTTGATATATATATTTACGAATTGCATGTATATATATATATATATATATACCCACCGCCTTATCCGACTTTAAATTCTTACGTAGTCCTTATTTTCGTAGTCATAGACTTTCAATTACAGAAATGTTTTAAATGACGAAAATATTCACATTTTGGCAATGTCAAATTTAAAAAGAATTATCTTTCGATATAAAAGCCATGTGATGTAAAAACTGCTTTTTTGAATTATCGTTTTCGGTCAAAGATAAATCAGTCAAGAAAATTTATTGATTGTTTTTTAAAGACCATTGGTAATAAAGGACTGTTTACTATTATAATAAGTGTAAGGATTGTTTATTACATAAGTAGAACTATAAAAACCCTAAAATTAACCGAAATTCCTCCAAGTCATAAATTTGCTAATGATTTGCCAACTTCTTGTCGGGTGCAGATAATCAGAAAGTGCCGGAAAATTATAAGTTGGTATATATAAGTTCTCCAAAAGTTACGATACGTAAGGCTGAATTTGGATAGACTTGGCAGTTGTTACTCTCACTTGCTTAGCCTCATTTAGAGAGATTTAAACTATGTCCATTACAAAAGTTAAATTTCTAATTAACTAATTATGTTAAATTTCTAATTAAATTAAACTAAATTAGAAGTATTTCGTAGGTAAAGAGGATTAATATGTTAATAACAATTTATGCAGTAGCCTAGGATAAATGAAAGAAATTACATAATTGGTCACAGAATCGGGTAAACTAAGTTGCTAGAAATTTTCTAAACTTCGTGATCAAAGAAGTTTTGATAAGCTTACCTGAAATAAATTGGGTCTGCATTGACTTCAGAATAGTCTCATTTTACCTGTATGTATCTATTCCAATTTTTGAACCAAGGTTGATGTGTACTCTTTTGAAATTCTTTAACTGAAACTTATTTACTCTCCTTTGCGTCTAATCAGTACTTCAGGGTATTTTGAGACTTCTACAATGTCTCAAAATGGAAAACTTCGAGATCAAGGAGATTAAAAAAAGGCTGAAATACAAAGTGATGTGCCATAATTTTCACGCCACAAGCGACATCCAGGTAGAAACTTAGGAAAATAAGAAATAAGGGAAGCATATAAATTAAAATAATTAGTACTTTTCCGTTTCACCGGCGCAAGCGATAAAGTCGTCAAAAATGGTACAACCGATGCCAAACGGAATATCCTCGCTGGTAACCTTTCACGCCACATTTTCACAACAAGTCGCTGCTATTTCTTCTCAGATGAATCGTTTCTTTTAATATTGGCATACAGTTACATAGAAATTTTAAATTATAATATTGAAGTAATTCTTACATTTAAACTAGTATTCCATACTAAGATTTAACTTGAACTTAATGAAGATAATTACTGAGAGAATCAGATTTTGTAGCTAGTTTATGTGAGATGAGATTACTTGGAGTCACGTGATATGAATCTGCGAATCAGGATGTTGTACCATGAAAGCAAAGTAAATCCTTAAATTAACGTCTTTTTACAAAATGTCCAAAATAGATGAAAAACCAATAAAAATTTGGTATTTTTCCAGGACAGAGGAAGAATCTGTAAGATTCTTTCAAGCGAAAGACGTTTTGCCTAACATTGCTATTTGTGATAATAATCATGAAATGAAATTATACTTTGGAGACGAAATTCAGTGGCGCTGCAACCTTTCAACTTGCCGCAGTAAAAGAAGTATACGGAAAGGCACACGGTTTGAGTCATCGAAATTGAGTTTCTTGGAGTGTGTGAGATTTATCTGTGGTTGGAGTGAAGAATTAACTTTAGTTAAATGGTGCAAAAAGCAGTTGGCAATCAGTCACGGAACAGTTGTGGTTTGGAATAACTACATGCGCGAGGTTTATGAGGATTCTTTACTTAAACGTCAACAACGCAAAATAGGAGGACCTGGTATGATCTTTGAAGTGGATGAAAGTATGTTCACGAAGCGCAAAAACAACGCGAGACGGATTCTACCACAACAGAATAGTGGATCTTTGGTGGAGTTTGTCGTGAAACAAACGAATGTTTCCTTGTGAAGGTGCAAAACCGATCTATGAATTATATTGCACTGAAAAACTGGAAGAGGAAAGTTTCAAACAGAGTGAACCATAAATACAATTTTGTCAATACGGAAACTGGAACGCACACACACAAAAAATAGAAAGACTATGAGGTAGCGCCAAATGGCGGAATAAGAAACACAGAGGAACGACACGTCATCATCTAGAAGGTTACCTCGCCGAATTTATGTGGCAAAAGGACACAAATAAAAAAAAATTTGAAAAAATTTTAAACGATATTAAAATACTTATGCCTCCAAAATAAAAAAAATTCTTAGAACTAACATTTATTAACATTTTTATGTGTATACAGTGTGTTGTCGCGAATAAAGTTTTCTTGGCGAGATTTTGTTCCGGCGAAACGGAAAAGTACTAAGTAATTCTAGCGATAATTTCAGTCACAGTGCAAGTTCTTGAATCGATATGTAAATACAAAAGGCACTACTTTGGAGGTGGATAAAAAAAGTTTAACGATAAGTCTTCAAAATATGATTGATTTTCTTCAGTTTCTGTTAAACGCATTAATGCTTTTGTTAAAAGCTAAAAATCTGTTCGGATGATTAGTGTTATTTTGTTATCGTCGTTTGCTTTTAGAATGTGTGTATTACCCTTAATTCTCATTGCTAATAGTAAAAGTATAGGAGTATCTAGGATTAAGAACTTTCAATTCAGTTGGAACACTGAAAACAACAAGCTTTTACAGATGCATTGGAAGCATTAATTAATTATTCTATAATTAGAATTTAACCATATTAATAGAGTTCTATTTCAGCCTTGTAATCCGAAGTACTCGGATTTCTCTCGAACGGGAAACATCTGCTCCAGAGAAGGTATCAATGATACTTTAACACAATACCGATGGAGGGTTTCCGCTCCCAGTGGTCAAGACGGAGTCACTAGCGAGCTGAGAGATGTGGAATCAGCAACTTTTTTTTCGGGAACCCATCATATTACATTGGACAGTATTTATTTTACTTCAGGTACGTGTATATTTATTACAGCTTGTCCATTTTAATTGCATAATCAAATCTAGAGATTGCAATTCATTCTCATACAAAATTTTCTGTGACTGTTTTTTTGTCATAGTTCCCCACACCATTATTAAATCCATTTATGATGCTTATTTTTCCTTAGCAGCAACTACTAATTTTAAGATAAACAAGAAGTGATAGGAAATTAAGACATTTAATAGTATTATCTGGCAAAAAAAAATTTCAAGTATGGCAACTTAACATCATATTTTACCTTTGTTTACCATAAAAGCGAACTATGAAAAACAGTAAATTTCTTTTTATATATATATCTCATTACTTTCTTTCCAAGGGAGCATTACCTACCATGGGAGCATTACCTTCACAATACTTTCCTTCGGTCTCATCTCAATCCAAATTCTAAGAAAAGCATTTAAAAGGGAATAAAGTACTAAATGCAGCTAAAGTGAATCATTGCAAGAAGATAAAAGTTATTCTTCCTCATAATCCTTATAGCTTTGGGATTTCTCATTTCTTCCAAAGTTGCTTCAAATATTTCGAAATGTATTTGAGAATTTTTGTTCTATTTCATTCAAGCTCTCGCTGAAGTTAACGTTTCATGACGTTTTCTAACTTGTAATCGTATAAAAGTTTTGTTTACTTGAAAACTCACTTGGTAGGAAATATTCCTGTCGGAAAAGAAAGCTTCACTTTGTATAGTCGTATCTTTAATGAACTATTAATGAGGCCCATTTTAGCACTAACTCGCGATAAGTAAATCGTCCTTCCATTTCATTCGCTTTTTTTTGAACGTATCAATTTTGAGTCCGAAACACTTTTCAAGTTGCTATCAAATGTTACCGAGATGAATTATTTTTAAAAATTAAATAATGAAGAAGCTGTGAAGATATACGTACATTCCTCGCATTCTGAGAAAACGACGGTTCCTAGAGTCGCTGGCAACAGTCCTCTCCAGACACGAACACGGTAGTCACCTGATTCAATAGTGAAGCGGGATTCATCGCTGAACACTATACGATGGCAGCCATGATAATCGGCTGCGACACCACTTCAGACGACTCCGCTGGTGTTGTGGAGTCAAAGGCAAACATCTTAAAGGCCTCTCTGTGAGTGTAAATTCGCCTCAGACAAGCGCCGTGAGATGGTGGACATTACCACAGGAGATATACACGTGGCTGCAGTGCGTTGAATAGTCGACAATGATAACGTTGGGGCGTTTCGGGCATGGCAAACAATTATCCTATGTTGCCTCGTATTTGTGCTCCTTGGCCTTTCAGAGGCTTCATTTCGTTGACAATTTCCTTATAGTAACCATTGCTGCCAATATCTTTGCACATCAGAGTCTGTACGCTGCAGGTGGCGGCTTATTGTTCGGTACGACCACCCAGCTTCACGCAGCCCTACAATGTCGTTTAGTTGTCTGTAAGGTCTTCGATAGCATGGTAATATTATTATCTTTAGTTGCTTTTTTACGGAATTACAATGGCAGCAACAAAAAAAGATAAATAAAGAATTTTTTGCATACCAAATTTCTTCACGATGGGAAAAGTCCTTCTTGGTGCTCGATTTTTTTGCATAAGAGTGTATATTAGTATGGCCAATAGCAAAATAATAGAGGTGCACCGCTAGATGTTATAGCAGTTCATATACAAAATTTCAACGTTCTGCGGCTACGAACTTTTGAGTTATGCGAGATACGTACATATACACGTACGTACAGACGTCACGAAAAATATCCCTTCCGAATCAATTTTAGAATCCGCTTTGAAAAATATTCCTTTGTTCATTTCGTACCTACAGATGTCACGCAAAAAAATCGTCTAAATGGTTTTGAAAGTGGTCACAATGGATATTTTCCTTGAAATATGATACCCGGAATTTTCTGCGATTACAATACTTCCTTTACTTTGTACAAGTAAGTAAAAAAAGTATGGCAACCCTAACATTTTATTGGAAATTCTAAAGACATGCAGTTTTTAAATATTTAGTTATATGCTTTTGAAATTTATTTGTCATAAGTGCGAGAAAGCGAATGCCTACCAATAAAGCTTAAAAACAAAATATTGCATTAGTCAGATTCAGTCCAAGATAAGATTGGTAACCTGCAATGCTCAGCGAGAGCATAGAAAAGGTAACAAACATTTCGATGCGATTTTAAAATCTGAACCCTTTCAGACTTTTTTTTTATCTTATAGTGGTTTTTCCTTGCTGAACAATTCCATTCTCCTAAGAAATAACAATATTTGATGTTACTTGCTGTGCTATTAACAGTATTACAGTCATTAAATAAGTTCAGAAATTCCAGGGATAGTCTTCTTAGTGCAAATTTTGAAACTCTCGAAATTTTTTATAAATATCTTTCACACTCACAACAAAAGCAATTGCAAGATAGGAAAGTGAATTCTCATAGAAACGGGAAACTTTATAACTTATTTTAAATGCATCGACAATAAGTCATCAGTCATCCGAATTATATCACAGTTTAAGTTCATCAGTCATTTACTGGTTCTGAGAATTTGAAAAGTATTTGCCTAATTTTCTTCTTCCTCAGTGCATTCAGAGAACGACCTCCCATGAATTTTAAAATGGATTCACGTAGTGATTATTTCGTCTCATTAACAAAAACAAACCTTCCAGAATTTCGTTTGAAGCTCACGCTGAGCCTGTCTCTTCCAGCTGTTGCACTTTATGGCTGACTAATACAGAAATCGAACCATCACAGACACACAAACACAAACGGACATCTACGAGTTGAGTAATCTACACATTCAGCTTCTATAAACATTTATGAGAGGAGCAGTAAAGATGAGGATTAGCAAAGAGAACAATTAGAAAAGGTGAAACTCAAGTTACAAGGAAGCAAACATGAAGTTGTCTTATTAGATACCTGTAATGTTAATATTACTCTGTGTTATTATTGGAATGTAGGCTTCTTTTAAAAAAGCAAAATTGGGACAGTTACAAGTACTTTATCCATGAATATTTTTCGATTGTTTTATTCTTACCGTAACCTCGTCCTTCGGAAATTAAAATTATTCGCATATTTTTTTGCTCTCCATTTTCGAACGATATTATTAGTAAAACAAATGGGAGGAAATACGGCAATGTAATACGGCAAGATCTTCCATTTTATAGTATTTGGATAATTCATTATAACAATAAATTCGTAGTGGTCTATGATAAAAGAAACGTTTCTGTGATAGAGCGTATACTATTTAGAAGTTATCATTTGGTAAAGCATAGTTACTTATTATTCGAAATTGGTGGTTTATGCATCATTTTTTAAAGCGCATTCTAGTAGTAAATGTGACTTAAATTGCACTGGACTCTCTTTAGTTTCACGGATTTTTGCAGTAGAGTTGAAAAATTCTTGACGATTATCTTTTATTTTTTAGATTTATAAATTTTCTCATTCGGATTTTAATTTTTTTATTTTGTTGACATGTAAATAGTCTGAAAGCTTCACGATGATCATGAAAGTAATGTTTCCAATAGCAAAATCATTTTAATAGGAGAAATAACTTTTTATTTTTATTAATTTTAAAAAGACAGTAACTTCATATTTCTTTCTAGGAAGTCGCGTACAATGTGCTGCAAGAGCAGTTAGCAAAGATGGCGATGCTGGTTTGGAACTGAGCAGCGTTCCTGTCATTATATCGAAGGATGAAGGTCTTTGTGCTCCGAAATTTGAAGGTTCGGTCGGAGCGGAACCATTTACTGCTAAAATGCGTTATACAGGTAAAGCCTGAATAAACTAATGATTTCAATTATAATTAATCTCGAGAAAAATATTTCAATTAATATTATTGCATTGTTTCTTCTTTTTCATTTGTCAGATATTCTCTCAATACTTGTACTCTAGAAGTAAACATCGTGCAAGCGAATGGAGAAACTGAAGTTGATCTTTCTTTTAATGATAACAAAGATCCATTCGCAGTTATAAATACTTCTTGCCTGCAACATATAATTTTCGCATCGATTCCAACTCATGGATTCGACGACGCAGACATTTAATTAAATAAATAATAGGAAAAAAATATTGCATGTGTAATGATAATAGGTTTACATTTTAACAGAACGCGATTTTCCGTACATGAGAATTGCATCGTACACTGAAAACAAAATACAGTGATACCTCGCTCTTTAAAGCAAATACTTTAATAATACATATTATTTAATGACGAAACTTCGCGTTTGCTATACGGTATTTGTTTGGAATACGACTGGATGAGTCACGACTGCACGTAATGTCCTTGCTTACCTCTTTCGAGATCAATTTTGAATCAAAAATCAGACAGATTCTGCAGGAATTTGAGAAGAAGGACCACAAGTCTAAGGTAACTACACTCTTTTCAGGCTTCAGATGAGGTGGAGGTCAAAGAAGACTCTGTTTCTTTAATCAAGGAAATTTTTGCCAAATGAATGGATGTTAAAGCTTTGTAGAGTCATTAGGTTAATTGGAAGCAGAAAAGGTGAAAAATATGCAACCACCTTCGCCGGGAATCGAACCACAGACCTCTGGAATACCGGCCCAGCGTGCTAACGTTACACCACGTAGGCACGCTAGGGAAGTGGGAGAAATACCTTATAGCTTTTCCCAGACGAACCATCCCAATAAAGCTCAAATAAGTTACAATAGTGTTGTCTGGAATTATCAAACAATGTTACATTACCGAAACCTCCTGAAGAGAAGGCAAAAGCAAAATTCTTTGGGCAGATTTTCTGTAAACATTAGACTTTGTGATTCTCCACCAAGAAATGACCTGAAAAAAGAAAAGAGACACAAACAAGATAAATATGTTTGATAACTTTTTATTTACGTACAGTATATATTTCATCCATTGCATTTGTATTTTATCAGTAAAAAACATTATGATAATAACAGCAAGATTTTTTATGAGAATAGATCAATTAGTTACCCTTTATATTTTATTGGAAAAATTCGTTTAGTGTACATCCAGTTCGGAATGAATAAGTCCAGGCATAAAGAGTGGATTAATGACAAAATTGGAAATAAGGAAAAAAAGTGGTGGATGGGAAAATAAAGCGATTAATATATATTCAAAACTTTATATTAATTTAATAAAAGATCTAATGCTTAAAAATCTCCAAAATTAAGGATGCAAATGAATACTGGTTAATTAAAGAGTATGCCTCGGTATTAAACATTTGTACTGGAAACCAGCATTTAATAATTTTACATAAAATTGAAATTTTTCTTAATGTCACAGTGGCAACCCAAATATACATGTTCGTTCTATGTTTTAAAGGTTTCATCTGAAGAAGAACATGTCAATAATTTTCATATGTATCAGTTTGAAATTCATAGTGTGTACGTGTTTATATAATTATTCAGCAGTGTGATTGTTATAAGTTCTTCCAAAGTTCAAATAAATTATTTTTCAAATGAAATTGTGTTCTAGTGTGAACCCCCCCCCCCACAAAAAATGTAATTATATTTTCACTACTTTTTTCCTCATTGATCATCAACCAACATCTTCCTTCAAACATTTTGTTGCTCAAATAGCAACGTAATAATAATAATAATAATAATCGTAATAAAAATGTCATACAATTATTTTTTACACAATCATAATAGCTGTTGAGTAACGATTCCTTATAAAGCTTAGTATGATGCTCAAAAATCAGCAATTTTCGAAAATTGTTGGCAATAAAAATAGGCATTAACATTTTTTGAATCAGCATACTTGAAAATTTACTTGATTAGAAACGCTATAATTTCAATATGAGTTCCAATTTCTTGAGAAATTAATGTTATTATATTGATTTTGATATTGATTATTAATTTTAAATTCATAACGTTAGACTTGAATATTGCACATGAGCAAACACTGCAAAAAGTTAGCGACAGTGAATAATTAGTTGCCAAAAAATGTGCTCAATTTGTATCTGCATATTTATAGAACTCACGCATTTTATTTCCCCACGCATTTATTTATTAATTGAAACGTATTTTGTGTAGATTCTTCGTTAAGCTACCCAGATGTATCAGAAATATGCAACAAATAATCTACTTTTTACCGTTAGTAGCATGTTAATTCTTTTCAGAGAAAATCGTATCTTTTGTAAGATGTTTTGAAGAATGCAAGATGTTGTAATAGATAATGACACACAAATGTAATTGAGCTTCATCTTCTCATAATACTATTGTTAAAATATAAAAAATGTATTTAGCAGAGTGATTTGAAGTACGAGGCTCTACGTAGAGGGTGTATAAACAAGTTTTTATATACAGGATTCAAAAAAGCGCTTCTATAAAGAAATAGGGTTTATGTTATAAATATATACGAGAAGGCTTTAGGAAGGAAACATAAAATAATTATAATAGCAAGAATAATAATAATAATAATAAATAATAATTATAGTAATAGTATTAGTTTTGGCATTAGTTGCAAAAATAATAATAACCGAGAAATAGCTGTAAAGGCATTAGTTTATGTCGATACAGGAAGGTGAAAAGTATTCAATGCCTTCACCGGGATTCGATCTCCGGACTTTCCGAATGCACGTCGAGCATGCTTTCAGTTACACGACGAAGGTATGCGGAAAAGGGAGAAAAAATACCTTATATACGCCTCTTTAGAAGGCGACTGGGTATTAGGGGACCCAATCGCCAAATCTTGGTGGTGACGAATTATGCTCCATCACATTTTAGTTCGGGCACCAATTGTAGTGTCACTAGGTTATATCGATGCAGGAACAGTAAAAATTTGCAGTGCTCCCGTCTGAATTTGAACTCGGGATCTCCCGAATAAGAGCGATCGTGCTTTTCGTTACATCATGATGACATGCGGAAAGGAGGGAGAAAGTACCTTATATAGTAATAAAATAACTGAATGTGAAAAACAGTATATGTTGATGCTAGTACTTAATATCACATACTAACACAAAAATATTTGCGAAAATATTTATAAAAGTTTTAGTTTTTGATTTATGGTTTCAGTAATATATATATTATATATTTTTGTGTCGTGTAAGATGATATTGATAGATGCAGCAACAAACAAACGAGCCGTCTTGCAGAAAACAGGAATTTAGACATCGAAAAATACAGTATTATAAATTGTATTTATAATTCCTTTTCCTTTGCATCACATTGTTTTTCCTCTGGCTTGCTTTATTGTAAAATTGATACAATATCTAATACAGTGGTTCTCAACCTGCTTTGTCCCATGCACTCATTTTACTACTGTTGGAAAATCATTTCCTCCTCCTTTCCAAAACTCAATTAGATTATTTTTGAATGTGTTTTTAAATTAAACAAAAAGAGTATAAAAAATGTTGATAAATACCAAAACGTAAATAACAGCAGTTTTTTATATTCATAAACTTAAACTAACAACGTAGCAGTTAATTACAAAGTGACTTCATTCCCTCCACCTGAAACTATAAAATTCTCCCCACTACCATAGAGGAACTCCTCCTTGGTTGAGTATCCCTGCTCTAATATGTATAATGCACGATATATGTGTTGTTGTTAAAGATTTCGATTGACAGTCAGCTACTAGTACGTTTTAAGAGGACTCAAAAATGTTATGGGAATTTGATATGTCGTAGGGTTACAGAGTTGCTCAGATCTAATGTTGCTTAAAAGTCAACTAAATTGCGAAAATGACATGCAAGTGCACAAATTTTGAATCTCAGACATTTGAAAAAGAGAGAACACGAGGAAATCTATGGCAAAATGAAATCAGATTCCTGAGAAAGTAAAATTAAATAAATCTTTTTTTATATGTACTTGAAGTGTAAATATTTGAAGTTTGTTACATTTAAAGAAGAGTATACGAAGTTTATTCTACCAATATAACTCAAATACATAACTTATTTAGTAATAATTGAATTTAGGTCCATCTGATCCAGAAAATCCCAACCTTATCAAGCTGACTATCACCATTCCACATTGGGATGGCATGTTGCCGGTGATCTCGACAAGGAAGCTGACCAACTTCGAATTGACTCTTAGCCCGGACGGACTGCGAGTAGGAACCCATAAATGCTCAAATCTTTTGGATTATTATGAGCTGGAGACTAAGCATGGTTTCTTAACTAACGCCACCAAGAATCCCAACGTGGTTGGAGAAGTGGAGCCATACCAGCACAGTGCTCAAATGAGGAGTGAACCTACTTTGAGGTAGGCATGGAATTCCTTTAAAATAGCTCGTCATTAACGAACTTTGAAAACCAACAAATCGTCGAAAGGGTTTTTTTATTAAACTATTCGAAACAGAAAAGTTTCTAAAGTTAACATTTTAAGACAGAAGGAAATGACATTATATAATTTTCTTCTTAACAGCCATTCGACAGAAAATGTCGACGTTTGAAAAACTTTCAGTTAACTCCTTTAGGTTATTTTTCTGTCTTTCACTATATCTTACTAACTCAAAATTAACTTACGTAACCCAGGAAATTAAAATGTCAGAGTTGATGGAAACTCGACGATAATGCATTTTTCTAGCATTTTTAAAACTGGCATCCTTTTCGAATCTGCTGTATATGAGTATTTAGCTTTTTAATTTTTTTTTTTTTAATCAGCGGCCGAGCGGTAAAGTCGCTGAACACTGGTAGTTCGGTCCGAGGTTCGAATCCCGCGAACGGGCTGGCTGCATGGGCGTTTTCGTGGTTTTCTCCATGTGTAACGTGTATACGAGCCAGTTTGCCTTAGAAAGTCCTCCACGAAGGCATCCCTCCTCTTAGGCAGATAGCCCTCGAGGCTTTACCATAATCACACACACACACTTTTTAATTTTTTTATTGTACATTTGTTATGACTATGGTCGAGTGACTGACGAATAATCGAGGTTCCGCATACTCTCAAAAGCAGAGAACTGAACTGCTTTATAGACTTGTCAACATACTGTATTGAGTATTATATTTAAGCAACAGGCTGGCCAGAATTTTAAAACTTTGACAACAGTCTTGGATCCAGTATCTTAAAATTCATATTTTTTCATTGCTTTGGAAATACAACGGAGACTTGATTTGTAGTATACGAAATTTAACTTTTGTAACATTTGAGGCAGTCATGAAGATCTTATAAGCTTATAAAATATTAAGACACGATAAATTACAATAAAGCAATGTATGCAAAAAGGAAATAAATTAAAAATGAGCGCTTTTATATTATGAAAAGTACAAAAAAAGTATTTAGTTTTAATAGACACTGAGTTTTAATATTGAATGCATAAATATTACCTATTTGAGGTACATGCAAGCGGCAGAAGTAGCTAATTCTTCAATGTTATCTTAAAACACTCACTGTTTATACTTTTCATATTGAAATTGCAATAAAGTATGGTGTTATTTGATATAATTGTATTGAAAACAGGAATCATACTTTTATTGCACATTAATGAAAATGTATTGTTTAAAAATACCAACAAAGAGTCAACCTTTTCTACCCCTACTTTGCAGCTAACAGAGTTTCCAGTTAAATTTTCCAACAGTGCTCTTTTGAATGAGAACATTTCGTCAGTAGCCGATTTAATTGGTTTAAAATTATTATCAGACTAATTTATAATCTTTCAATAACACCATCATCTAACCGACTCTTAAATGTCAAATTTAATGTAAGCAAAAATTTAGTATACTCCCTCTAGTTAACAAATCCTTTGTCTCTTTGATCATTTTTAGAGGTCAATGATACCATCATATAAACTTACTGGCTTTCTTTCATGAATCATTTGTCTTTCATGAATTGATTTTAAAAAACTAAGCTGAAAACTATTACGCTTAAAAATAATCTACTTCAGGTATAAGCGAAATCGAAAAGCGCCCTGCATTAAATAATACCTTGAGGATGATTATTTCTGATGATAGTGAAGATCAACTATTACAACAGATATAGAAATTAATTATTATACATTAAATAAAGAATTATAATGTTTTAGATAAAAAAATTCTTTGCAAACTTTTGAATTAATGATGAATTAGGTTTAAAAAATAACAGTTATTCGCGAAGTAATTTTGTGATATATTTTTAGCAGCTTTAGGCGTCATAAAAGCAAAGAAATTACTAAAATCTCCTTTCCAAATACCTAAGCTTTAAAAAAAAGATGTTAATAATGCACTGTTTTTCTTTACAGGTTTTATCGCAATCTTGATTTGGAAGCATGCATGTGGGAATTTAGCTCTTATTATGATATGTCCGAACTGGTGAACGAATGTGGAGGAACTATTGCTACGGATGGTCAAGTAAGTTAATTTATTTTTCTTCGCTATGTGATTTATTTAGGGTGGCACAACTGATACTTTTATTAACAGTCATGTAATTTTTATCAGCATCATTTCATATCTATCTAAAACGCTATTTTAAGTGCTACAGCTTTCACCTTTCTGACATGAAGTCCAGACTTCGAAATCACGTCCAACGAGTAAACGAAGCTGTTGCAACTCTACACAATGAAAGACCTTTGATTTACAGTCGAACCCCGCTAAAAAAACTTAAAGAGACCGCAAGTTTGGTTCTTTGTATCTAATTCGATACAAAAAGCAGACTGTCTCACAAAAATATAAAAACACTGTTTTTTTATTTTGTATTATATAATTTATATTTTATGAAATAATTATTTGTATGAAATTTTATTTTGTATGAAATATTTGTATGAAAGCGAACAACAAAACATGTTAGCGAATTCCTTTAATTTTTACTTCAGATATGGATGGTTGCAAAGAAAAGATTCAATAATTTGTGTAAAGAATATCCTATGAATTTATTATATCCTAATTTAAAAGACCTAAAGTACAAAATCTCCATTCGGAGGAAGAACTTGGTTAGCATTTTTACCGAAACAAAAATAAAAACTGACAAGGATAAAAAAATTTCATTTCCTAAAAGAATGATCAACTATGTAATCCAAAATAATAAATTCCCTACTTCCTGAATAGTGAAAATTCAGAATTCCAAAATTTCCATCATAGTATCAATTTTAAATAGTCTGCGTCTTACAACTTAGTTAAAGAACTTCAATGAAATCAAAGAACTCACTTACGTTCTTTGGTTTAACACTTGCACCATATACAAAGAACGTCATATGGTGGCCTAAGATTGACTTACTGAATTCTCTTTCTCCTGTACTGGGTGTCAGACCTACTTGGCATAAACCAACAGTTTAGAACACTAAAAGAAGTGGTGTTTAACATAAAAGAAAAGCAATGTAAAGTTGTTTTTCTTTATGAAACGAATGTGGAATATAGCTCCTGACATCCTAAACATGGGTGATTTTAAAGGTTACTAATTCTTTCATTAAAACCTGCAGAAATGTTTAAATTACACGAAAAATACAAAAGCATTTCAGTGAAAGATATTCATTTGATTCGTTATATTCAATTTCTTAGTTTTAGAATTCACTATAACAATATAAAATAACATTAAATATGTAGGAAATTAGACTGGACCAAAATGTTCCTTCGTTATATTTGGACTTTCGTTATAACGGAGTTTGACTGTAGAATCTAAATCATAACAGAAATTCCTCATCAATATAAAGAGCTATTTTATCAGATCATTTGAAAATTCTACTCATATTTATCTCTCAACTCCATTAAAATATGTTTGATTTCTCATATAAATCGTGCGTTTTCATACTAATAAAAACCTAAACATTTTAGCTACATACGGATCAGTTTTCCTTTTTACGAGATAACAATTTTCCTTTTTAATTTATGAAAACTATTGCTTTAAAAATGGTTAGTACGAAGTAAAAATGCTAGCAGGTTTGAATTCAAAGTGCAGTGTGAAGTAAATTTTTCAGAATATGCTATAAGGCTATAGACTATAATTAATATACATTACCGACTAAAAGAGTTCAATTTTTGTCTACAAAAATTTTGTGTAAACACGAAGAAAAGGAATGTTAGGCGTGTTTTAGATGATAAATTAGCATTCATAATGACGTTTTCAAAGGGCTGGCTGGGACAATCCATAACTAACATATGTATAAAACCATCATTTAACTCTTGGTAACAGAGGGATATCTTAATTCAATAACCTTAATGAACGGGGAAAATAAAAATATTAAATATGTTTTCACAATTTAGCGTATCCCTAACCGAAAAAGGCAGCAAAATACAGTACCTAGTGTCCTATCTTTCATCATTTCAGCAAAATGAAATGAAAATTACTTGATTGGATGCGACCTGCGACAAAAAAAAAAGTACATTCTGTACGGTTACACTCACAGTTATCGCCATCAAACTATCGCTAAACGATTTCAAAGAAATACTTTAATCCTGAAATGGTATCACTTCTCTCAGGACTTTGCAGAGCGGTTAGTTATTTACAATTTGCTGTCAATTTTTTATAAGGATTCGATAAATATTCACTTGCTTTCGATATTTCTTTTAAAATACTAGAATAGAGACAACCCTCGAAACTAAAAATCAAGAACACTATAGCGGCTTAATACAAAGGCTCCTTGCAGAATATAACACGTGCAGTTATCAAAATATTCCCAGCAGTTGCAGAAATGTTGCAAAAAGAAAAATGCTTTTTTTTTATATTAATTTTTTTAAGGACGCTTCATTCTCAAAATACGGAAACCAATTTAGAAATTGTCGCAGGAATTTCTTGATAATTAAGTTACAAAATGAAATTATCCTTTTTCTAATAATGAAACTCAAATGAAAAATTTCACATTTCAGGTGTTAAATCTTGTACAGTCATACGTATCTGTCCGTGTACCGCTGTATGTATCGTACATATTTCACTCCCCTGTCGCCACAGGAGGCTGGCAGCACAACGATCTGAGTTCTCAATTGAGACTGACTTTTGTGTACGATACTGCCATCCTTTGGCAACATGGCATTGGAGCACCAGAAGAATCTCATCTCCAGGGTAATACACAGTTATATGATTTGTAATAAATATTTTAACCAGTGTTGTAGCTGGTAGATAATCAAAAAAAAAAAAAAAACATGTGTCATGTTAACATTTTTTTTTTTGTTCTAAAAGTGTTCAATTTCTAAATATTCATGTAAGATTAGATTCCTTTCTTGATGCACATATTGTCTACTTACAATAATGACTGCCCATTTAAACTGATTTATAATGAATATCAAAGACAGAGCATCTTCCTTACTATCGTATTTCAAGAAATAATAAACAGCGTTGGTGTTTCATTAGAAATTTTCATATTTCAATATGCAAGATGTTCCAGAAAATATTTCTACAAGCTTTATTTCCTTTAATTATTGATCATAGATAGGTTACTAATCCCCAGAGGTAAAACATATCGCTAGAAGATTTGTACATATGGGGCACTGAAGTATTTTCTCAGCTGAGAGGAAAAAATCGTGTTTCTTCTTTGCTGTTAAAAAATGTGTATTTTGACCAAATGATTTCTTCACTTGCTGGCCTATGTGACAATGTAGAATCTCCGATGAGTTCTAAAAGCAGTTCAAAAATTCGTGTGAAGCATAACAGTCGCTTAACTCTCCCACGTAAATAAAATTTGTTATTGCAGCATGTAATCAATATCAATTATTTAATTGTAACACAACGTTTCTTAAACTATAGGCTACCTCTATCTAACAAGAATGACTATAGGGCAGGATGGGAAACTGCTGGTGAATTTTAGAACAGAGCCCAGGTTTAGAGGCCAGTTTGTTCTTAGCCATCCTGGTAAGTATATTTTATGTGTTTGAAAGCTTATTCACTGTTCGCTAAATGTGCATTCTGAATGTTAGTCATGTTAGAAAGTTCTAAATTAACAGGTTAATGTAAAATTACCTCTACGCGTAGAGATACTAATAATAAAATACGCAATCAGAAAGTCTATCTGAAGTCCTTTGTTTTTGCTCTCTTTCTAGATTCCGGGTTTACCTCAATGGTTCTAGCACCTGATCATCTGGACTTGACGTTCACATTGGAGCTTGTACGTACAGAACCCACATTTGCTCAACCAGAACAAGAGTGGCAGTTTGTCTCTGATTATGCAGTAAGTTAACAACATTTTATTATACATTCCTAAATTCAGATTGCTAAAACAGAATACTGTAGATCTGTTTGTATTTAGATCATGTAAATACTTCTAATTTTTAGGGAAGTAAGCAAACTTAAATACGTTAGGTATTCCCGATGAATGTCCACCAGTTACGATACTTCTATATTGAAAAGCTGTTTGTAAAGAATTACATGTAAAGAATAAATGTAAGTGGTGTAGAATAGATGTAAAAGAGTTTTATGGAAAGGTAAAGTTTCAGAATTCACAGTCCAAAAATATTCGAGGTTTCGATAGCAAGACAAAAATGTGCAGTTTCTAAAAATTAAAGTAAACAAACTTATTGAGAGTGAGTGAAGACAAACAAAAAGGGACCTAAGCTAATGAGGTATCGAAAAGTAAAGTTGGAAGAAAGATTATTTTATCTTTTACAAAATGATAACAACTTGGCGGAATCAGGAAGAGGATCTAAAAAAAAGCAACTCACGGTCAACATATCCTACGAACGTGTGGCAGAGCTGAGTACTTGGATTCTAGACCACAGAAAAGCGGGAATTTCAGTCTCTACAAAAATGATTATTCATCAAGCGAAATCGATAATTATGATTCTTCTATCAAATATTATTGATTTTGACCAAATCTAATATCAGTTACCTATGTAAGAATGAATTTTGTGATGAGCGTTAAAAGTACTAATTCCCATCTATATTACACATATATTACACATTTGAGATATGCCCTCCAGATAGATCATTTGGAACTCTTAATTGCAAACAGTCATTTTCTTCGTCTTCACCGTATAAAGAATATGATCTTTATTATATTTAGTAATAGAGAATAAGAAGAATAAAAATATAAAATACCGTATTTGCCGGCATATAAGGCGCGCTTTTTCTCTTTGAAAATGGGTCTGAAAAACGGGTGCGTCTTATTCGCCGATATTCAATTTTTGATTACATTCATTTCTGGAAATTTCCTATATTCGGAGTTATGCGATTTTTTTTCTGTTTCCTTGCGGAGTGTGAGTTTAGTGAATGCGCATGCACTATCATCGACAATCATAGCTGGGTTCGTTTTAACTTTTCAATTTTTGTGAAAGACTTTTAAGAGTATGAAATTTCTGTTCAATTTCCTTAAATTTGTTGGCAAGTTATGGCTCAAAATCAACGTTGGCATTGCTATAACATAACATACAAGCTACATGTTTTTGTGGATGCTAAAGAACATGGAAATAGGGCTGCATAGAGGCATTTTGGGCAACCCCCGACTGAGAAAATGATAACAACTTGGCGGAATCAGGATGAGGATCTTAAAAAAAGCAACTCACAGTCAACATATCCTACGAACGTGTGGCAGAGCTGAGTACTTGGATTCTAGACCACAGAAAAGCGGGAATTTCAATCTCTACAAAAATAATTATTCATCAAGCGAAAGAGATAGCAACTGATAGAGAGATTGTCGATTTTACTGGATCAACATCATGGTGTTCAAGATTCATAAAGGGACAACAACTATGTATGCGAACTAAAACATTAATATCGCAAAAAATGCCGGAAGAGTATGAAGAAAAAATTGCAGAACATTTGAATGCAGTCTTCAAATTTTGAGGTTACACCATCAGGAAGAAGGAAAAGGCCTAGCATTTCACAAGCTTGTGAATGGGTCAAAGCTTCTTGGGATGCTGTGAAAAGAGAGACAGTGTTTAAATCATTTAAGAAGGGCATTAGTAATGCACTGTATGGTACAGAAGACAGTTTGTTATATGAGGACTCAGATGTTGATTTAGAAGAGGTTTCAAGTGACTCTTCATTTAGCTCTGGAGATAAATGTCTGGGCTTTGACGAAGAAGATTAAAAGGTGTTCTTTCTCAGATAGATTTGGTATTTGCAGAAAGTATTACTTCGTATTTCTATTACTTTATATTTAAAATACTGTAAATTTATTGTAATGATCAGTAATAAAGTTTTATGTTTCAAAAATGTGTATAAAAAAGGGGTGCGTCTTATATGCCGGCAAGTACGGTAAATAGAGAATGAATCATTATAATACATGAGGGTTGCCTCTACCCTTTCGATTTGCTTTGTAGATGAATACGTTTCATTGAATATAAACCTACTATTTTCGTGTCCTGTGAATATTTGCAAAGCTTGTCAAAATATGATTTTACGAAATGTCACTTTATGGTTTCTTTATGTAATATTTTTACGTAAACATAATCACATATGGTAAATTTAAAAAATTATTGCTTTTTTACCTACGTGTTTCGACAGTCTGGTAAAATATTATGAAATCCCATTAATGATTGGTTATATTTCTTACGTATTTTATTCTACAAACGATATTTGAAAGGAAGTAATGAATTTGAACCTCCTTTATAAATTTCGCTCTAAAATTGTGTAAGTTGTAATGATTTTGATTGCACATAAATTCCGTAATGTTAATAGTATTAATGATAAGATATGATGTAAGTTATTTTAAAGATTTCTCTTTTACTGCAATTGTTATAGTCTTTGTTCTTATTTATGTAACTTAATTTTTAATTTTATTCTTAACTACTGTTAAAAATTCACGAAACTTAAAAAAGGAAATGATAACGCTAACGTAGATTCTGGAAGATATTTCTAAAACTTAAGAGTAACCCTTTTTGATTTCAAACATATATGTAAAATAAAAATTAAAGAAATGATTTAAGTCTTTCATTAATATTCGTAACAGAACGTACAGAAGAGATTAAACGTTTCATTAGCTTGTGAGAAATAAAAAAAGTAAAATCATCTATTTGGTTTTTATGTATTTGAATTTAAAAATAAAAGTTAGATATAAATATATTCAAAAAATTAAAACTGAATGTCAAAATTTCTTAAGTCCGCTAACGCAAACTAATAAGCGCATATGCATTCTAATAATCAGTTCGAGACCTGTTCAATAAGTAACAAATAAAGCTAGCTTGTTACCTCCAATACAAAATTTATATGATGAAATATGTGAGCAAATAATTCTTATAATTTCATAAGAGAATAATGTTATGCAAAAATTAATAATATTTGAGCTTTGTACTTACGTATTAGCGCAGTGTGATAATTTATTCTAGAATATTTTCTAGATTTTTTCTGGAATGGCTTATAATTGATAAACATTATTCTGACATATTATTTAATATATATTTTAACTTTTAATTAAATATTTATTTAGAAAATCAACCAATAAGCTTACTTACAAGTGTGGGGGGGGTTTCTTTGGTTGTGTTGGAAATTTTATGTCGATGGCTTTATGAATAAATTAAAAGCAGCTGTTCTGCAGTTTCTTCCACTGAAGAGATTTATTACAAACGTATATTCTGAGAGTAAAACAAAAATAACATGATTTGCGTATGAAAATTAATAGAACTTGAAATGCAACAAAAAATACTGACAAAACTGGGTACGTTGCTTGTTAATACTAGAGAATTGCTAGACTCATGTTTGCTAGAATTTGGCGCCTTCTGAAGCTTTGGCGATTTCTACCAACGCGATTGCGCTAAAGCGAAAGTACCTCAAGCTTTGTGCATTTCATCTACGTACTGAAATGTATTCATTTTCTAATCAATATATTTCCTTCCAGTTCTAATGTAAATCATTTATCCTGATAGGTTAGAGATTATTCCGGTTTATATCACGTGAAATTAATCCCTTGCACAGTGACAGAGGACGTTGAGTACTCGAACCCTCCTCAATGTAACCCTCGAGATCCTGTAAGTTTCGACTTGCACGTGAGATTCCAACAAGTAAGTGACCCTGTGCCAGCTGAGTATAGCCTCAACACTCAACTTCATCTGATGCGCAAGAGGGATCTATGGCTCTCCAATGGCAGTATGGGCTTTGGAGAAGATAGTGACGCATCTTTTGTGCCAGGTAGGTTTCTGGTAGTCGCTTTTTCTTATTTTACCCTGATTTTAGTTTAAAAAATGCAAAATAATGACTTACAAGAAATATTATAGATAAGAAATTCTTTAGTTACAAAGTACGCAGATGAGTATAATGATTTTCTAATGGCAATTACGTTAAAAAAATTCCATTGGAATGAACTACACAACTGTTCTCATGGATTTATCAACAACTAGAGATATTTAATTTTACAACATGCATATTCAGCGGAAAGAAATTTATTATATAATGTGCTTGTTTTTTGAAGAAAGGAAAAATGTTAAAAAATGAAGTTGATTTCTCGGATTACATTCACAATATAGACACTGCGTAGAACCGACAAATATGATGATACGATGATACGAAAGACACGATGATAAACTATGATGTGTTGTGCGTGATATGATTGTATTATGTACTATTGAACATTATATTCTTATATATTATTATTATACTGTGATTCATTTTATATTCTTTCTCAGTACAGAAAAATCATATACTAATACCATGATGTTTACGAGTTACTTTATTATAAAGATAGACCTGCTCAGAGAATTGCGAAGGAATTTCTGTTACAAAAGGAAGAATGGTCTGAATGTTCGAGAACCTCTGTTAAATTCCTGTTGATGCATCATTTTGTTTTGAATTTTTTTACATTTTGGCCAATCTTTTAAAGAATCCAATAAGTTATACCCTAAAGGTGTACGATTTCAGTTTATGATCGACATTTTTTCTTAAAAATGTGTTGCAATCTACATACGCAAATGTTATTTTATTAGCAATATTTATGAATTGAAAAGTACGGCGGAATAAATATAGATTAATTTTTATTTTATTACCCATTCATTGAAGGGAAGTATGCATCTGCATGTCTCCAAGCAAGCGTTCTTGATTTGGTATATATCATGACAAAGATAATGCTAATGAAATTTCAGTATGAAAATCATACGACGGGAATGATTACAGTTTTCGTAAATGTAAAAAATATTTTAAATGTAAAAAAATAATAGAAAAACCAGATTCACATAAGTAAGTAGATCTAAAACAAAAGTATATATATATATATATGTAAGATAATATATATATATATATATATTGTATGATCTTAAATTCATTTAGTGCGAAAACAAGTTACTACTACTTGCGCAATTGCTGCAAAGTAAGTTAATAATAATTTATTTACTAAAAAATATTGATTAATTGATTATATAATCTCCTAAGTTTAATTATAGTAGGATTATCTTAAAAGAGTGGATCCATACTAGTAAAAATTATAATTTAAACTTGTGGGGTAACCCGTTAATTCTCCCTCTCCATTCTAAGATAAGGTCCCAGTGACTATAGGATAAGGCAGGGGAATTTCCCACATTGGTACAATCAGTAAATTTAATTTGTCCACAGTTAGCGGCATTTTAGTATTCTGGTTCTTTCGGTTTTTTAACTTAGGTTAAAAGTAAGCTATTTAGTGGCTCATCAATATGTTAGAGTTACTTGAAACAAATGTCAGCCTAAAATGTAATATTTAGCATTCAATACATTCGGATTACATAGTTATAACCAGCAGAAATTTCTTCTAGGTATCAACTTTTAGACATTCAGATAGGAAATAATTAAAAATTTGATTTTTTTTCTTTTGCGCTATTATTGTTCGTGTATGTTTTGGTAAATATTTATCAAGTAGAATTTAAAATTGAGTTTTGGGTAAAAAAAATTTCAAGCCCTTTAGCTGCTGTCAGATCGTGCGTTCTGCCGAACTGGAATTTAAGTTTGAGACCACTGGTTTACGAAAAGTTTGATAATCCGATAAAAATTTCTCCGATTATTTACAAAGCGATATTTTTTAGCCATAATATTTTCTCATTTAAGCAAGCAAAAAAAATCAGCATAGGAATTTAAAATATGCTTAATAAACACATATTTGTGCTGGTAACATTCGCTAAATTTTCCAACTTACTACATGATCTAGATTTCATGCGAATGCAATGATTCTAGTTTGTCTTAAGTCAGTGCAATGGAAGTTAATCACAAATGCAAAAATTTTTTTAAAAAAAATACATTTTCCTGCATGACTAGAAGGCTTAGTTGCAATCTCATAAGATCACTTTTGTTTTATCTGGTCTTATCTTTTTTCTTGAAAGATTTGCTACCAGAAAACATATATCTAGCATCACGCTACTTGATCTTCTGTCAACATTCCTAATTCTTTATTTTCCGAGAAAGATCTTACACAGAAGAAACATGATTGGCACATCATCACTTGCTATCACTTTAAGTGATAAATGTTAACTTTTAAATAACTATTCCTATATACGGCTATGTATTCATAAAGGAATTTTTTATAAGAGATTTACTTTGTTTGTAATCCTTTTTTACTGTTTTATGCATTTTTATGTATTAAGACGTTAATGTCAAATGTTATAATTTTATTCTATAAAGGTGTCTAATAAATCATCATCTCATTGCACCTGATAAAGTAAAAAAATGGATACCTGTATGCATAAATTATGAACTCATTATGAATTGCATGTTTATGAATGAATAATCGATGACAGATACAAAGGCATGTGATTTTTCAGCTTGTTAAGGTATTCATACTCGTATTAACAATGAACAAATAAACTGCTGAAACTTCTGGCTGGTAAATCAAGGTAGCAATGTTTCAAATCTTGGTTAGAGAAGAAATGTTATGCAGCTTTTGTAGAAAACATAACGTTTCCTGTATAATTCAAATTTAACATAATCTGAACATTAAGTGATGATCATGAGAGCATTTTGAGGTATCTGAAAATAGTTGCTCTTCTTATATAATGTTTTGTTATTTCTACGTTTTTTCTTATATAAGTGTTTGTTATTATTATATCCATACTCTTTGAGTTTAAAGTCGTTCATTATAGGCGTGTTATTTTACTAATGAAAATAATTTATTCGAAATAATACAACATTTAATTAAAATATATTTTAAAATCATAAATAAATTTTTAGCGTAGGTTTCGAGCCTAAGTCCAAGGCGTTTTAATAATGTTTTTAACTAGAGAAAGTATTCTAATTATTATTTTATTTAATTCCAATATACGTTAATCAAATTTTTAATAACTGAATCTAGGGCTGAATTTCTAGCAGTTCTCAGATGTCTCCACTTGATACAGGGTAAATGTGTATTAATATTATCTTTCTTCATCAGGCCATTAACATCGTTATCACCCATATCGTAGATAATATCAACTTAAGTTCCGTCTATAGAACTGCTCAGCAAAAGTAATAGCTTTTAGTTGGAAACTAGCAGGCTATGCAGCAAATTTTTTCCGGGTATGCAGCAACTTTTTTCCTGGGCATATTTCACCATATAGCAGAAATAAAGAATTTTATTTTCCCGGTGAAAACGAGAGCGCAGTAAATGGAGGCCAGCTTGTAATTGCTTAGGAATCATTACCACCACTGATCTGAGAAAATTTGTCATGCTATGCCCAAAAGGCCAAATGATGAGCACCATTTAATGATGGAGCACTGAGAAAGATAAACTATTTACGCCAAAACTGTTCTTTCATTCTATAATTCATGCATCAGATTAGAAATAGTATTATTTTATTATTCCACTCAGTTGCTTATTATCGTGCTTAAATATATGTATACCACGCTTAATGCTTAAATTTATAGGCGAAAGTTTCATGTGCTATAGAAAGTAATATTAAATTTGTTAATAAACGTATATTTTATTTTTATTTTCTTTCAGGGGATACAGTCTACGGTCGTCTAATGATGGATCCAACTCAAAATCTGGGAGAATCATTTTTTGTGAATGTCGAAAAATGCTTCTTGTGTACTGGAGTCGACGGATACGTGCCTAAATATAAACCACAAAATAATGAATACGGCTGTGTTGCTGATTCCGAAAATTTATTACATTCCTTCAAAATTATTGTGAGTCACTGAATCTTTTTTTAATTCATTTACAAAGCTTTATATTTAAACAGTTCTTTTTCAGCCACATGAGTGCAAATAGTAAACGAAATGTAACCCCAAACGAAAGGTTATCTTTTTGAAATCTCTTACCTTTATGAAAAGCGATGTTTCTTCATTAAAGTTTATCCCGCGAAAAAACGTTCAATGCCGTCATATTTTTTGCTCTAATTTCAAATGTTTTAAACAAAAATCTTATTTTTTATGCCTTATTTTATTTAATTTCTATTGCTGGAGGTTAGGCTTATTTATATTGTATTTGTATTGATATGTTTATGGATTTGTATTTAGATTTCTTATTCATAACGAAGACACTTCGGCATCTGGTACTTGGACTAGTATTGATAAGTCATAATTTCTTATTTCTCAGTTATAAGTTACACTATCCCATTATTTCTTGCCTATTCCACTATTTTTTGTTGCTGTTGTTGATGGTTAAATAGACGAATCATTCTAGATATTCCCGTGTACTTTCTAAATCGCATCAAAAAAACATTCATTTCCAAGGAAATATATGAGACCACTCAAAATCACACACCTTTCATACAAAAATTATTGTCCTGTAAATTATTTGCATCGTAAGGATTGTTCCATTAAAAAAATGTTTTTTCCGCTGTTTTATTAATTTCAAGGCGTAGTATTATTTATTAAGTACAATGCAACTATTTTGAGTATAACAGATATTTATTTTACTTTTATGTTTTATATATTACATGCTATTTAATTTTTAAAATTATTTATTGCATAAGATATTTTCTTCCTCCTTTCTGCATGCCTTCTTGGTGTAACGGTAGCATACCACGGCGCGTATTCGAGAGGTCCGTGTTCGAGTCCCGCCGAGGGCACTGCACATTTTTATAACACCTGCTTCAAAAAAACATAATGTCTCTACAGTGGCGCTCGAACTAAAAGATGGTGTATGATGATTCTTCACCAGGATTTGGCGATTGGGTCTCCTCATTCCCAGTCTCTCTTTAAAAGGGGGGTATACAAGGTGTTTTCTCCCTCCTTTCTGCATGCCTTCGTGGTGTAACGGTAACACACTCGGCCCGTATTCTAGAGGTCCAATTTCGAGTCCCGGCGACGGCATACCACATTTTTCATTTACTCTATCATCAAAATAACCTAATGACTCTACAGTTACTTTCTGACCGTATTCTTTGGGACAAGTAATGAATTTCCAGAGCGTGTCAGATCGAAGACTGTCTTTTTCATGTGCTCTTATGTTGAAATTCAGATTTTACGGTTAAAACACTCTGCAATATACTTTCTATTTTGATTCTTTCATCAATGTCAGTAGCTCTTCCACTGCAGCTGCAAGGCTTCTTCTTAATGAAGTACGTTTTAGAAATAGAATACTTTCTTGATTTTTTCATGTCTTTTCATACCCTTTGCGTCGACGACGATTATGCCCCTTTACGTTTGCTTCAACATTAGCAAATTCTCTGTCACAATAGCGTTTGGCTCAGGTTATTAATTTTTTAAATTTCTCAATGGTTTCCGTAGAATCGCAAGTCCCTCTTCATACTTTCAACTGCGTTTCTTCCCCATAGCTTTATAAAAAGAATGAAAATAAATTGACTTAATAAAAACCGTATGACAGTATAAAAATTGTGTTTTAGAAAAGGAGAAGGTAACGTACCCAAAACCCCTCTCCACGCTTCTATCTCCTTAATTCGATTATACAAACGTATAATTGGAGAACCATTTATATAAAAAATTACTTCCTTCGAATCGAGAAACTTTTTATACACTCTCAGAGATTTTGATACTTTGAAGAGCAGTTTTTATTCCCTCGCATCGGCTATTTATGAAGTTCTTTCCTTTTAATTATTTTTAGTAGGTTGTACATAGAACTACTAGAAAGATTCATATGTAAGAAACATAGGTAGGAAAACCTAGAAAAGACATAAAAACGATTAGTTAGTGTATCTTACCACTGTCCTTCAAATGATAAGCAATCAGACCTCGATCTGTACCTGTTATGTAAAATATCTTCTGAAGACTCTTTATTCTTCAAGCGTTCTACTTTAGTCTTTACCACGTAAAATGCTATTCATCACCTAGTTTTTGAATGTAGAAACTAGATATTTGTTTATGAACACGTGAACGTGTTTTTGCCAACGATAGTATTAGACCATCATTCCTATTCACATGAATGTTCGCCTACCTGGTGCATTCTAACAAGCTAAATTATTTATTTATATGAAGTTCTAGTAATTTTATAATTTTTTATTTCTTCAATTTCATCAATATCACAATTTAGTTTTCCAACGCAATCCCCGGTTAATTGAATGCACTTATCAACATTGCCTCCTCAATCCATCTGTCTATGACATGGTTAAACTTTTAAATCGAACACTAATGTTTTTTCCCCAACTGTGGAAACAGATGTAGAAGCAGAAATGTGGTTTCAGAATACTTTTCTAAAGCTTTTTACAGCTTCTTTCTGGAAAAAAAAAGTTTGCTCTTAACATCTTCTACGGTTTCAAAAACAATGCTAAAAATATGTGCCTGTATCACTCAAACACCTGAATCATATTAAAGAATATGTCATGGGATAACTACATAAACATGTCGAGACTTGACTCTGGCCAATAGCGTTGCTTATAAGTTCCAGGAATTGAACTAGAGTTCAGTTCCTAGAACTTCAGAAACATCGCTCGTACAAGCAGTGACATATCTCGAGTAATTCGACCATACGATTAATTTCGATTCCACCATACGATAAATTCTTATTATATTATTATTCATTTGCACTTATGGGATTAATGAACAAAACATTAATTAGTGATAAATAATGAATTAATTAAAAAGAATAAATTAAAAAGCTACTAATTGATTGTATTTATTAGTAAAAGTATTCTATTTAAAATACGAATCTGTTTTTGCTTTAACCATGCGTACTGCACTTGTATTCCTAATACTTTATTGTTATAGGACAAAGGAGCCCCACGATCGGTAACCAAAGAATTTCGCAATGTTCCATTCAATGCAGTTTTGGCATCTGACGATCCCAACAAGGAAGTTCAGGCTTTGAGAAAACAAGCTGCTGCTGATGGCTTCTATTTTGATTCTGCTCCATTATTTCAGGTATAAAGTTTGTTACCAATTTTGTACCTATGTAGATAATTTAAATTTTTGTATACATGTACATAATCTTAATGTAATTATAATTTTTAATGAAATTATGGTTCAAATTGTAGTATCTCTTGTATAATGTAGCGTAAAAGGCCTCAAGAATGTGAAGGGTCACTGGAAAAATAATGCTATGTGCAAGTCCGTTTAACATTGAGTTAAATTTCTATTTCTCCAAACTGGCGAGACTGCACCAAGCTGACGATGTTTCTGTCGACTAATTTCTGTTGCCAAATTTCACAAAAAATCGCCAAAAGTTGCCATTTGGCGACATTTTGATTTGATTACTATTAAACTGCAATTGGTCTGATCCTTATGTATAGGTATAACTGTGTATGCCTTTCAATAATTTCAAGAAATCGAAAGTACTCGAAATTTTTCGGCGGACGAGGGGAACTGTACTATAACATCGGAAAGAGCATCAGTTCTCAATTTTTAGTTCAGAGTTGAGTTCGGAGTACTGAGAAATCTCCATGCGAACTTCGCTCTTTAGGTGCGCTTTGCATTTTGTTCTGTTTAACGTTCGTAGTAGTTTGGAGTTATAACGTCTGATTGAGCTCTGTTACACTGAGATGAGCTGTACGAATACTTATATGAAATGTTCCATACCTGTAAAGCGTTTCTTTGGGGAAAATAAATTTTGTCAAGTTATCATCGGTTCTGTGTGCATTCAATCCATTACGAACCCGTACCCATGCGGTATTCTCTTATGAACATCTTGCAATGACGCGATATATGATAAATGGTGGTGAGAACAAAAATACCGCTCATTTTATTTGCATTCTGTGCTTATGTAAAGACTATATCTATTTAGTAAAAATTATTTAGGAGAATCTAATTAATTTAACCCATAAACATTATTTATCCAGATGAACGCATGTTGTTCAAACTGCAGTTTCGTATGATTAGAGAAAATTATAGAAAGTTCTAAGTAACGTCTACCGGATGTTTTTAACGTCCGCATGAAGATCGAGTTTCAAAAGGCACTTAAAATCCAACAAGAAAACAAATTCGGGCAACATACAGTTAGTCACAAAAGTCTGCATACAGACTAAATTTTAAATTAAAAAACACTTAAAGCATAGAAAAATGTATTTTAATCATTGCATTTTTTTCTTCTATTAGCTGAAATTGTAAGCTTAAATAAAAAGTAAATAATATCAGTGTAATACTTTTTACATTTTTTCAAAAATATATTTTGTCAAAAAAACTCAGAAATTCCTTTCAATAAGTCTGCGTACACTTAAAAAAAAGCAAAATATAAGTTTTTTACATTACTTCAATACTTTGTAGGATATCCTTTATTCTTCAAAACAGCTTGCAGACGTCTGGGCATTGACTGAACTAGTTTTTCGGTGTCATCCAACGTAAATTTCGCCCATTCTTCTTGCAATTTACTAATTAGCTTATTTCGCGACGTAATATTGTGTTTTCGAATTCGTTTCTCTAATTTTGCCCACAAATGTTCGATTGGATTGAGGTCTGGTGACTGTGGAGGAGTACGCAACTGTCTTGGAGTGTGATAGAGGAGATATTCCTCTACAATTTTAGCTGTATGTTTCGGGTCGTTGTCTTGTTGGAAAATAAAGGTATTAGAAAGGTGTAAATTTCGGGCACTGTCTCGTAGATTTTTCTTCATAATATCCAGATAAACATACTTATCCATGACTTTATCAATAATGTGAAAATTTCCAACTCCTTTCGACGACATACACCCCCATACCATCACACCGCCAACTCCATGTTTGACAGTTGGATTTAAATTTCTCAGATTCAGTTCTGTTCCTGGTTTTCTCCATACAATAGGGTGGCCATTAACTTTAAATATTGTAAATTTACTTTCATCTGACCAAATTACATTGTTCCAGAAGTCCTGCGAAGAGTTTAAATATGTTTTGGCAAAAGCAATTCTTTTCTTTCTATTTGTCTCGGAAATGTATGGCTTAGACCTAGGTTTGCGTCCATGATAATCGGACTTTCGCAGCACTTTTCGTACAGTTTCAGGAGAAATTTCCTTGTTGCTAGTTAAAAAAAAAGTCTTTTGCAATGCTTGCAGCAGAAAGTTTAGGATTTTGTTTAATTCGTAAAAGAATTTTTCTTTCTTCTCTCTGCATTAGCTTCTTCGGTCTCCCACATCTTGGTTTTACAGCAAGACTACTAGTGTCAAGATAGTTTTGAATAACTCTTTGCACTCTAGAAAATGGTTTTCCTATGGTTTTACCAATATAACGAAGAGTTTTACCTTCATCTCTCAATTTGATAATTAGCTGTCTCGTAACTAGAGGAATTTCTTTATTGGTTGTCATTTTCGTCAAAGAAAATAGAAATAGCAACTTCCAATCAACGTGAAATTTGCTTCGGAAGTCAATGACCTTGAAAGTGTAACCTTTTTTGCATTCTCAAGTTTGAAGTTTAAAAGTTAGATAAGAAATCCCCCGCCTCCTACGCGTTGTACGCAAACTTTATTGGCTTTGATTTCTGGCCACTTATTTTTTAAAAATTAGTATGGATAAATTATTAGATATGAAAATATTACAGTTAAATAATTTTAATATAATAAGTCCCTTATTGAAACTAAATATTTAAAAAATAAAACTTTAAGAAACTACCCTTTTCGCACCTTAAAATTTGGATTTGATATTACTTTTCTTGATGTACGCAGACTTTATTGACTAACTGTATATATCACTCTACTTGCAGTAATTATATTATATTCATCTTTTACAGATACCAATTCTCGTGGGTAATTTTTAAGCCTAATAATAATGCAAAGACATATTTCGGAATTATTATTATTAAAAATAATTATATTGTAGATACAGAAGACAAGGAAAAATATTTAGTCTTGGTGCAATCGCTGAATTTTTATCGCTAATCATTTGAAAATTCCTTATGTCCCAATACTTTTCTGAGTCACTGTGTATTTACTTAACTAATTAGTTAGACTTGAGTCTTTCTTTGGATAATTTTGTTGCAGCGAAGATATTCTTCAGGTACTATCATTCTTTAATTAATTCTATAGACAATTATTCATGTTATACAAGTATTTCGCCCCAGCGGGCTGGTCAAATTTGTACAGTCCTAAGATCTGTGTCCCATAAAATGCAAAGGAAATTTCTTGTACATTAGAGAAAAAAATTAATTAATGTGATCACCGTTAATGTTTCTCCCCTCTCCAATGGCGAGCACGAGTCATCATAGACGTTAGCCACTACTAAAGCCAGAAGCGGTGGACTCTTTATTATGGAGGCACATAGGTTGGCCATCTTTTCCTCCTATGAATGGACAGACAGTTACACCCATGCATTCTCCAAACCTGGGCCCTTCGATATCGTAGTCGGCTCCCCTAACCACTATACCATCTGGGCGGCTAATGCTGTCAAAATAGCGATGGACAAACGTGATCACATAATGCGGCGAGTACTATAGCAGCCTTGTTACTACATAAGATTTATAACTGATTGGTTTTATTTTGCTTCTGATGATTAGTAAAAATGGTTCTTAGAGTTGAAAAAATCCCTTTTATCTATTTTTATTAATTTGTAACATGAGTATGTTTATGTGATAATTAAAAACTTCTACTTTTATTGTTTCACAGGTATCTTATGGTCGACAGTGGTTCGTACATTGCATATACACTGTCCGCTCTAAGGAAAATGCAGCAAGAGGTATTGGAAAACGCAGCATCCAGAGTCAAGTCATCTTCAGAACACGGCGTGCATCCTTTGATGTCAATGATGATGTCGAGATAGGCTTTAACGGTTGTGGTACTAATATGAACAGAATAGTTTTGGATTATTCAAGGAAGAAACGAGATCAAGGCACAGCCCAAAGTCCCGAACAAAAGAGGCCAGCTACGTCCAGAAGCGATTCGATTGCTCTTATGGTAGTGCTTGGTGTTATCGGGTCGTTGCTGATTATTGCAATCACGGTATTACTGTTATCGAAGAGACAGAGACGGTCGGAATCTCAACCACCATCGCATGCACCGACTGTTATTAGTACATCCAAAGGACAGAGCAGGATTGTGAGTGTGAGACATTTTAATATATCAGATGACCACACGGAAGTATAACCTGCGTGGTATTTCAAATTAGGATCTTCACATTTCAATTAGTTCACATCTTGATCTCGAATGTCCATATCTTGTCGATAACTTGATCTCGAGTGTTTTCGTTGAGACATTATTTAAAAAATACAGTATTGAAATTTTGCGAACACCAATCAAAATTAATATCTTATTTAATATAAATTAAAGAATTCGTTGCGGTTAGGATACAAAAAATAATAGCTAAGAAAGAAAAGTTGAGCATATTTTCTGACTAAAAACACAACGAGGAGTTGTATTTATATTTTAAATTCCTTTAAGTGATTTCGTGTATTGTTTTATCAAATAAGTATTTCATTAACACATAGTTGCTCGTTTACTGTTGGAGAAAATGTTTACGGACGTTATGCGAAGCAATCGAAAGCATACAAAGAAAAGACTGGTTTGCAAATCAAGTTAAAAAAATATAATTGCCAGTCGTCATGTCCTTTTTTAATTATAACCATCTTTCAATTTTCATAGGTGATAATAAAATTAATTTAATTTCCTTTTGAAAAAATTAGACAAGTTATTTCTTTTCAAGCTTCGTTTTAGTAACACTTTACAAATCGTTGTAAAAAAGACCTAAAGTAACAAATGAGTTTTTTTTTAAATGATCTAAAAATGTATTTTATTTTCTTTCTTTTTATAATGTAATAAATTAAGATTAATTTTTTTAAATGGATTATTAGAGATTCAAAATTTAAAACATTGTAAGATAAATTACGAACAGCCATTTGAATTTTATGTAAAAATATCGGAAATCTATTTCTTACTACTAAAACACCATTCTATTAAATGAGCTCTTATTTGTATTTGCTTTTCACTGCTTTGGAAAACTTAGGAAAAGCAAGTAATGTTCATATTAACCGAATGAAAACTTTTAAAATGAGAGTAAATGGGAATTATTTTCATTTACGTTTCATACTTGCTTTGAGGTTTTTTAACGCTAATTTTGCACAACTTATACGATTCTTCTTTTCGATCTCTTTTTAATAGCATTTCGAGAAGATATTGTGTTTGTGTATAAAAACTACATTCTTTAATAATTCGTTCGTAATGTTCATGGATATACTTTTCATAATCATATTTGTAATTTCCGGAAATTTAAACTACAACCCAATTTATCTTGAAAAACAAACTTAGTCCTCTAATGTATTTCTTGATAATTTTTTTGTATCAGTGTTATATGAAATGGAACTGTTAAAAAATTTAAACCCTTGTGTTTTATAAATTAGCTATTAATAACTATGATACAGCTCAATGAATGGTAAATCAATCATATGGTAATAAAGGCTACATGGTTTGCGAATGAGTCACCATGTTAATTACTAGTAATTTTAAATTGGAAAGTTTAGATTAAAATCACACAGAAAACTCTAAATTTTTCACCTTATTTTCTTGAATTATTGCATTTTGTATGTATAAAATGGAAGCATTCATATGTTATTTATAAAGTATGATTTTCTATAAAAATAATGCACAATGCATTTGTGTTGACAACTCGGTGCTCATTGTAGGAAACTTTAATGTGTGCCTTTTAAGTGCTGTTTTAGTTAAATTTTAAATGTTATTGTTCCTTGTTTTGTACCTCCATGTGCATCTGTATATCAGATTAAATAAATCTTGTTTCCTTGTTGTGTACGCTTCTTCTCAATGATTTCCTAAAATTTTTGTTCTTTAATTAAAAAAAAAAATAAAAATAGTCTGTAAACTTCAGAAACTTGAGGAAAAAATTTGAAGGATTCAAGGAAATAACATAAGAATCAGTCTGATGTTGTCATGCAGATTTCTCTTTAATATTTGAAAGAATTTTAAGCAAAGCAGTTGCAATAGGATTATTACTTTAAAAATTAGTTTCTTTGGGGGAATTCATACACCGTATTTAGTCGCATATTTTCCCTTTTTTTATTAATTTTATCGGACCAAAATCGAGAGTGGAAAATAATGTGAATAACTTGTTTTCAGAAGAACACGGTTACAGTAAGAACACAATAAATGAAATGTACTCACGGATAAACCACCAGTATCTATAACAATATTATTTATTTAAAAGCAAACTACATTCTAATAAGATTACGCAGTAATATTAACAATGTCGAATTTTCATTTCTACTACTTTTTTTTTTCTTTTCATCTTGAATCTCATCCTCTCTTATTGTTATCATTGCTATTCCTTAGCCATCAAATCATTTGCTGCTAGAATTCTCTCTGTGTCATCTGTTACAAGTTGCAAGATATCCCCATCGTCACAGCTGTCATAGTCTTCGTCATCGTTCAGTCTACCTTCCCACTTGAATTGATCTTTAGAATCATCATGAACAATTATGAACATGAATATCCATTTTCTTGAAGCTGTTCGCAAATGAATTAGCAAGGTGAAAACAACGTGGATGAACACGTTTTAAAATGTTGGGAAACTTGCTTTCTGATTGCCTTGAGGGATGGTAAAATTACGTGAATGCTTAAAACATTTCCATAACAGTATGACAAAAAGTTAGGAAAGGGGAATTAGGCGAGTAAAAACGGTATTTAAAATGAGTTTCTTAAATGTAAACCCAAACGGAATAAAAATTTTCTCTAAGATGTTATTTTATCTTAAATTGACGCCATGCAGAGAATTGAGCAATAAATACCAAATTAAGACGCAGTACAGCATTTATTTCATTATAACGTTTGCAGTATATATTTCCTTTAAGTAGCAAAGATTTTATTTTTCTAGGACACGAAATCCTTTTACAGAAAACAATAATAATAAAATAAAAAATAATTTGATAAAAACTGGTTTTTAATTCTCAGAGTAATACAGATTTCTACCTACAATACATGTTTGATAAAATTTCTCAATAGTACTCAGAAGCATGAGAATGTATCGTTAAAATGTTTACAAACATGAAAAACGTGAGATAAACTTTCAACTTGAGTAGTAAATAGAAAATGGGAGCATGAATTCGCATTGCATGTGTCACATTATTTTCTGAGAAAATTCAGTTAATTTCATTTACATCTGGCAAAGTATCTAGGTTAATGTAAAATTAATAAATAAATAAATAAAATAAAATGTTAGTTCTACGTTTGCTGTACATTTGGGAAAAAAAAGGGGGAGGGGAAATTTGAAAGTGTTCAGAATTCAAAGTCGCGCCAGATGTTTTGTTAAAAGTTTTTTTATGCTTTTGCTGAGCATTGCAGGTTACCAGTTCACTCTTGAACTCACTCCTGCTAACACAATCGTGTGTCCTTTTAACTTTATTATTAAGCATCTCTTGCTTTGCATTTATACCACAAAAATTTCAACAACAAAATCGCAAAATATTAAAAAAAATTGTATATCTTTAGAATTCCCGATGGAATTTTAATGGTAGCTATACATCTTTTTATAATCGCGGTATTATTTCTTTGAAAACTAGTCGCTCGAGCTCCCAGCCGCCTAAAAGAGTTGTCATAAAAAAGAAAAAAGTATATGATGATTTTTAAAAAACTCCATGTGTTATTACATAAAAATGTTTAATATTTCTAGTTAGACATCTCATCGTTTAAATGCATTTTTATTAAATCAATGAGATTAAAAAGTAGAACAAATATTTTTAAGAAGTGCGTTGATTGCTTTTCAGTTACTTAGCTTGCTGCTATTCAGTAACAGAAGGATTAAATTTGAACATTAAATCTTATTATTTTATTTATTTATTATTGTTTTTTGAATGGCAACACGCTGGTGCGCAAAGATAATAATTATTCCCTTTGAGGCAGTGACAAATGCTTTTGTGGATTTGTGGCTAGCCATGTGGATTAAAATTGAAAGATAAATATCCTACATTTTAGAGAAAGGCAACTCTCAGGTACGCTGGAGATAAATATATTTTATATCGAACGCTTTTTCCGATTTCAAATCGTTGAATTGGTTAAATCAGCGTTCGTTAAACCTGCAAAAAAATATGAAATAAACCAAAAGAAATTCAAAATTCGGGCTTCGGTGTGCCCATTTCGGGTGGAGAAGTACATGCTATCATTTTTATCTACAATAATTTAATACATGTATCATTTTGATTTGAGTCCGATTATTATCGGCCAGGAAGGTTGCAGCATACTCGTATACAAATAGATTAAGATAACACACCACGAATTAACAACAATGAATCACGAATTAACAACGGGTTAACGACGCATCACGAATTTTACTACTCCGCTACTTACGGGTGATGGAAGATGGAATCATCTTGAGAATAATTCACATTTTCATTTACTTAATTTCGCAAAAATCTTAAACTTATTATACCAAATTTTGCAAATTATTTTGATTATAAAAATTCACTCTTTGTTCTGCTGTACTTATATCATTTTTAGCAGAGACAAGACATTGGAAACTTCAAATCTAATGAATCTTGTGAATTATTCATCATTCCAAAACTCCAATCTCTAGAATTTTTCAGTATTCGAATTCAAACTTAAAAATGGGTTAAATGTTTTAGCTTTCTTTCATTTTCTGAAGAGAATTAGGCATAAAATGTTTAGTGTTTAAACTCTCGAAATAATTCTAGCAACGGTATACTTGTTTAATTAAACAAAAATTGTCGAGGCATATACTATACATTCTGGAGAAAATTTGGCATTTCATATTTAGTGTTTATCTATGCTAAATCTTGAATCCTCGCAAACTCTACATTTGTTTTAAATTAAAAAGAAAAAGGACCGTGGCTCATATTTTTTAATTTCCTGAACAGAATTTGGTGTTCTATGTGTAGTATTTATCTATGTATGTTAAAATAACCCTCCGTCCTCTACATTTGCTTTAATAAAATAAATAAAAATAAAAAACACCTTGTTTATATTCTCTAATGTTCTGGACAGAATGAGGTACTCCATGTTTGGTGTTTATCTATGCTAATTTCGTAAAATAATCATCTCAACTTTACACTTGCTTTAGTTAAAAAAAAGGAAAAGGCAAAAAATAGTTGCTTTTATTCTTATATTTTCCTGGAGAGAATTAGGAGTTCCATGTTTAAAGTTTCCCGCTATGGACTTTTGAAATAAACCTCCTTTTTTTTTACATTTGTTTTGATTTGTAAAAACTTACACATTCATCAGAATCAAGAGAGAGATCAGAAACAATAGCTAGGAAGATATCTGAATTATTTGTGATGAGACTTAAGGTTTGATTATGTAGAAAAGGAAAAAAGTCAAAACAAATTTTAGAATTTTCCAAAATCTGTACTTCTCTCAGGATTTAATATCTGTATTTGCATTTGGTTTATAGATTATTTTGTTACATATTGGAGAAACTAAGCTGTAGAATTTTATTTGCAAGCAAATGTTGCAGAAGGGAACTGGCAAAATTTTAGCAGCATCTTTACTAAGCAGTTCACAAACAATACAGATTGGCTACGGAATAAAGCCCCATATATATCATCTTTTAACCGATCCGCATATCATGATAGTGTAAATGTGCTATGTCCCGAATTTTAATTATATTAATGTTTGTTTTAAGTTATCATTATTCTAGTGTTTTTATTTGTACTAGTGTGTATTTTAATTCGGTAAAAAACAGTATTCTCAAGTTGTTAAGAGCCTTATTTAGCTGGTAGTTCTTGAAACTGTTCGTGTAACAAAGACAGGAAACGTTTACGAGAACACACCTGGTTTATGGCCTTTTTACTAACAGTCGAAGCAGTTAGCGTGTTGTCGTTTTCTTTGCTGGTGGCCATTTTTACTAATGGCGCTGAAACGAAAATCCGCTTATACATTTTCGCTTTGTTATAGTTGCAATTTTGTTTACTTCAAGACAGTGAGTATACTGCTTGTTAGGTGGGGGGGGGGGTTTAGTTCCCACATTTTTCCCAAAGTACAGATGGTCAGAACTGCATTGTCCAGTTTGCCTTGTTTTGATTCGTTGTGGGGGCGAAAGTTCTCAGTTATAGATAAAGTAAAATTCTGGGATTGATGTGATTTAATTTTATGATTTTTTGTAAGCTTATGAAATTTTCGGTGGCGGAGAGACGAGTTTACTTAGGTGCTTGCACCTTGTTAGAATTCATTCTGATTCTGATTTTTGATATAAAGGAAAAGGAGAAAAAGAGTGGGGGTTTGATCCCTTGTGGGTCTTGCTCTTGCGAGCAGCGTGTACCAGCGGGCTACGGACTTGGATTTCTCTCAGCTTTCAGATGATGAGAATTTTGCTCGATTTGAGACAAAGTGCTTTACGCAAAATATAACTTCGCTGTTTCTTCGTTATATTTTTCCGAAAACTTTAATTAGACATTCTTAAGGAGATCCTAATACAGGTGTTCGTCCTGGATATCTCTACTTTTTCCTGACCAGTGTTTTTCCAGATTAGTCCAAGGCGTTCCTGATAAAGAATGTTCCTGAGTACTACTTTAGCGCATGATTGTTAATGAATATATCTGACACTTGTAAGTTCCGGATCGACGTGAGTTATTACTATCCGGCTGTTGTGGTTCCTGACACATAGACGTTCCACACAGAAATATGTTCCTGAAGAACGAACTTTTCCCTGATTTGGCGGTTAGTTTTACAAAAAGGACTTCATCCCGTTTCCATATATTCTTGTACAGAATGGACTTCAGCGCGCGATTGTTAATTTATTAACTGTAATCAAGGTGTTGGCTCAAGGAAATAGACTTCCTCCGTGAGAAAAATTGGTCGCTTCCCTCAAGATTATATGCTCTAGCTAATTTGTGAGTTATTTTTTAAATTTGTCTACTTCTCTATCTTTTCAAATTACTTACTAAATAAAAGAAGAAAAAAACATTGTTTTATATGTGTAAACTACTAAGTGATTAAAATATTTTGAATAATGACCAGTTAATTTAAAGTCTCTAAATGAATGTTTAAATATTTGTTTACCAGCTTAATTTGTGAGCTATTGAATGTCAAAAATAGACAAATTAATATGAGTATGTTAATTTTGGAATGAGATAGGTGTTAATTTTCATAATCATGAGATAGTATGTTAATTTTGGAATGAGATAGGTGTTAATTTTCAAGGTTTATTAATTATTGTAAGCTGTAATTTGATGTGATATTTTGCGTTATTTTGCAGAGTATTATTATGGTAGGGAACTGATTAGTTTACCCATTTTATGTATGTTAGAATTATTCAAGAAAATTAATAAATGTATTTGTCTTATAATTTTATTGCATCTATTTATCTTGTGTATATTTTTTGGGTGGTCTGTCATGTCCCTCCATTTGTTTGAGCTGGGAGGCTTTTAAGAAACATGGAGCTTTTATTGAATTTGGATTATTGTTTTTCCCTAGTGGGATTCACAACGCGCCCTATTGTGCTAATAACCCATTACCACTATACGATTGTTCTTATGATATATAATGATTAGTTCTATTCGTCACCATGTGTTGAGTTAGTAGTTTACAAGTTAAAACCATGTAATTTTCAGCTATTCAACAAATGTTTGCAATTATTATGAATTATATATCTATGAATTACGTCAGTCAAACATATTATCAAAAATAAAATTAAGATAAAACTTGTATAAAGTATGTACATCATGTTTAAACATCGACAGAGACATCTGCCATACACTGTAAGTTAAATTAAAGATATTATTTTTGAAGAATGGAAACAGCTTTTAGCACTGGCTGTTGTGTGCATGATAAACTGCTTAATAGCGAATATAACGTGACTCGAAAGAGGGAAAAAAACTACACAGTAAACGTTTCTAACAGCAAAAAAGCAAATTATAGTTAGATTTTAAATACATAAATTTTTAGAGGGCAGTGATTTTTTTGGGGGGATGGAGAAAAATAAAATTACAAGACGTTTCCTACTCTGCATATTATGCAATACGTAAATAATATATATGATGTTGAAAACGTCTTCAATGATAGCTCTAATTTTGCAAATGACTATAGAAATTATCATTTAGATACATCATAGTACATTATAAACAACATTTACAGTACTCACAATGTATGTTACTGATATTTATATACATTACTTAGCAGCGTATTATTTTTTTAAGTCACTCAGCATACTGATACGAATAGTGTTTTGCTATAACTTGCAACATAAATTGATACCATCTTTGGGAATTTAAGACTTGTAGGTTGGTGTGAATATTTAATGTCGCAGTAGCACAATGCAACACGAAGCGCAAAAGAGATAAAAAAAAACTGATTATTAATGGTTCTAGTGTCAAATCAACACAAATTTGCTTCAATCAGTTTCGTTATTTGAATCAAAAAATTGCAAATTGCAAATGAAGTAAACAAATCGGGAGCAAAGTTTAGTCAGTAATGAAATCTCGAAACAGAGTTAAAATTCCAGCTTTATTTTACGTTACCTGGTTTCAACAGAACCCTCGATTTAAAAGTGAATATACATTTTTTCTCTTCTCTCACCTAACTAAAAATACTGTTTTAGAGTTCCGCCACTAATGCAGTTTAATGGAACCGCGGGAAAACGAAAACGAAAAACGTTTTCCATCCGCGTAACTCAATGAGAATTGTAAGCGAAGCGAGTAGGCGCCGAGCTGTAATGAATTCATGGTAAAAAATGCGTCCTATCGTGACTTGGTGTTAGCTTATCGCAATGCGGAAAGCGTTGAAACGAATTCGCTGCTGTCTCGTAACTTCTGCTTCCCTTTGCCGCTGTGCCTCCTCACCCTCCACCGCTTTCAGAAAATACGCGATCAGATGAAATCGGCGTGTCAAAGAACACGACTGTTGATTTAATATAATATATTTACGCTGATATAACGAGTGGGCTGTGTAATTCAAAGCGAATTTGGGAAATGTAATATGAGAACATCTGCTCTTCTAGAAGATTATTTCATGATTTATTCTGTTTCCAGATAATTTCTATTCAGAAGTGAGCAGTAAGTAAAAGCCTCTACATGAAACCAAGGTTGCTAGATAAAAATTTGATTTAAAGCCAAATAATCATAGAAAGAGGCTGAATAAATTTAAATGTATTTTTCTCGCCTGTCATCACATTAAAAGTTCCAGATCCGAGGAATATGTGCCATCCTACTAAAAGGAGTGAAATCTAGGGCAATAAATCTTGTCACATGTAAAGACGTTTGTTCTTACAGAAGGCATCCTTATATATAAGGCCTAACAAGAACAATCATACATTTTTAGTTTCCGAAATTAATGTGGTAACGTTTAAATGCATAAAATGGAAATTATAAGACGTGGTTTGATTTAAAATATGCCTAAATATGAGCCAATTTTGGTTAGAACAGGAGTTGTCAACCAGAGGGAAATGCCATCAGCCTGACCGCACTTGCTTCGTTTAAAAACAGCCTAAATCTAAATAAATTTATATGTATTTTTTTTCGAGGTTTGGAAAGGGTGGGATGATATTCTAGCTCTGGTAAATGGGTGCATGGGATTAAACAGGCTGAGAACCATTAGCCCAGAAGGTACTCTAGGACCGTGGTCCGCAGAGCACTGGTGCTCCGTGAAGCCACATCAAGCCTTCCGCGGAAAAAATCAAATACTCAATTAAAAATTGTTATAAAATAGAAATAAATCTAATGTAAAGTTTGTTTGTATGGTATTGTAACCATCAAACGTGAATGACAGTTCTTAAAAAGTACAACTCTTAAGCAAGGGTGACCCAATCTGCGTCCGCAACACGATTCCGTTTTCCTTCTCCTTAATAATGGAACAATTTTTACAAGAAATATTTTTTTTTCCATTTTACCCTTAATTTAAAAAGATTTGCTACCGTGCTTTAACCATTTAATGGTCTTGAACGAGCTCAACTTGTATACCAGTTACGCACTACAGTGGGTACAAATGAACACAACTCGTATTAAAAATTTAGCGACTGACAGATATCGCTAGTAATTGGGAAGAAAGCCTGCTTAATATCGCAACAGCCGAAGATTTAAAAAGTATGTTGGTAAGTAGACTAGAAGAGAAACACGCTAATGTGACAATCAAAATCGTAAAAACAACCTTATATTTAGCGTAGGTATAATGAAACACTCAATCGATTTCGAGGGCAGCTAAAGGTCCCTCCTCATCAGGAGAAAGAAATACATAGAAAGAAGAAAATAGGAGAAGGAGTCACAGAAACACGTAGCGCTTATCAGCACTGCACGTGGTTATAACTAGATTTTTAATCAGAGTTGCACTGGCCGCCTACTTTTACTGAGCCAGGCTGTCTGATCAAGCATAAAGAAAAATTAGCGAAGTTAAAATAGGGAGCGAGGGGCAAATGCACATTACGCTCAAAATCTGAACTTCAAATAATGGAAAGCAACCACTGAACGGATTTTTATACCCTCTGGTAGTACCAAACGCGAGGAGGTAACGCCATCTATCGGCAAAAATAATTGAATTAAGATAGTAGAATTTTAAAGGCATTAGGAAGGACTGGATTGGACTTCAAATCATTAACTAAACTTTTTAAATCTTTGTGAATGTGAAAAGGCTCAAGAAAATCCAATTCGCCTATGGAAGAAGCCTTTTGGATGATTTTTTCAGACCCAAAATCAAAATTATGGTTAAAAGTCCAGCTATGATACGCTATTGAAGACTTGTTAATTTCGCCTTTTTTGACATAAGATTCATGTTCCTTGATACGAAACTTCAACGCTCTTTTTGTTTGGCCAATATATCTTAAACCACACTGACATGATATACTATAAATTCCCCAAGAATTCAAGACAGAAACGCAATCTTTTAGAATCGAAGGGTGAATTTTATTAATAGGGGAGAAACCGACTTGAAAATTGAATTTCTGGAGAATCCGTGCAATTTTATAGCTAACAGAAGGATAAAATGGAAGCACGACAAGGTCATTAATATTATTTCTAACAGTGGAATGTCTTCTTTGATGGGAATCTGAAAATGTTTTGACGGCTTTATCAATAATCACGGGAGAAAATCCACGGTCAATCGCAACTGCTCTCAAATAATTAAGTTCATTGGTAAGCAAAGATTCAGAGGAACAAACTTTTAGCGCGCGGAAAACATAATAGTAAAAAGAAGCCATTTTTTGCTTAACAGGGTGGCATGACTTGGCATGGGGTGGTAAACAAACTGCAAAGGGTTTACGGTACACAGTGGTGCTAAAATCGGTTTCATTGCGGATTATAAGAATATCGAGGAAGGGGAGGGAAATGTTGGATTCAATTTCAAGAGTGAATTGGATGGCTGGATCAATTGAATTCATAATAGATAGAATCTCGGATAAATGCTCTTTATAACCGTCAAAAAGTGCGAAAGTGTCGTCAACATACCGAATCCAAAGACGAAAAGATAATTTATCAAATAATTTCATCTCAAAATAGTGCATATAAATGTCAGCAAGTACCGGACTGAGAGGATTACCCATAGCCAATCCTTCAACTTGACGAAAATATGCATTTTGGAAAACAAAGTGGGTTTGACTTAGAGAAACTTTAGTAGGCGAAACCAACTCATTAATTTCAGTATGTGTGAAGTGAAATTCCCGAAGCCTAGTTTCAAGACAATTTAGTGCTCCTTCGACCGGAACATTAGTAAACAATGATTTGACATCAAATGAAACCATAATGGAACGAAGTGGGGAAATATTTTTAAGTTTATCAATGACTTCAACAGAATTTTTTACAATGTGAATATTGTTAGCAAGTAGAGGAGAAAATCTGGAAACTAAATATTTGGCCAAAGGATATGAAGCAGTACCTATGTTGGAAACAATTGGTCGAAAATGAAATTGGTCGAGATGAAATTATTTGATAAATTATCTTTTCGTCTTTGGATTCGGTATGTTGACGACACTGTCGCACTTTTTGACGGTTATAAAGAGGATTTATCCGAGATTCTATCTATTATGAATTCAATTGATCCAGCCATCCAATTCACTCTTGAAACTGAATCCAACAATTCCCTCCCCTTCCTCGATATTCTTATAATCCGCAATGAAACCGATTTTAGCACCACTGTGTACCGTAAACCCTTTGCAGTTTGTTTACCACCCCATGCCAAGTCATGCCACCCTGTTAAGCAAAAAATGGCTTCTTTTTACTATTATGTTTTCCGCGCGCTAAAAGTTTGTTCCTCTGAATCTTTGCTTACCAATGAACTTAATTATTTGAGAGCAGTTGCGATTGACGGTGGATTTTCTCCCGTGATTATTGATAAAGCCGTCAAAAAATTTTCAGATTCCCATCAAAGAAGACATTCCACTGTTAGAAATAATATTAATGACCTTGTCGTGCTTCCATTTTATCCTTCTTTTAGCTATAAAATTGCACGGATTCTCCAGAAATTCAATTTCCAAGTCGGTTTCTCCCCTATTAATAAAATTCACCCTTCGATTCTAAAAGATTGCGTTTCTGTCTTGAATTCTTGGGGAATTTATAGTATATCATGTCAGTGTGGTTTAAGATGTATTGGCCAAACAAAAAGAGCGTTGAAGTTTCGTATCAAGGAACATGAATCTTATGTCAAAAAAGGCGAAATTAACAAGTCTTCAATAGCGTATCATAGCTGGACTTTTAACCATAATTTTGATTTTGGGTCTGCAAAAATCATCCAAAAGGCTTCTTCCATAGGCGAATTGGATTTTCTTGAGGCTTTTCACATTCACAAAGATTTAAAAAGTTTAGTTAATGATTTGAAGTCCAATCCAGTCCTTCCTAATGCCTTTAAAATTCTACTATCTTAATTCAATTATTTTTGCCGATAGATGGCGTTACCTCCTCGCGTTTGGTACTACCAGAGGGTATAAAAATCCGTTCAGTGGTTGCTTTCCATTATTTGAAGTTCAGATTTTGAGCGTAATGTGCATTTGCCCCTCGCTCCCTATTTTAACTTCGCTAATATTTCTTTATGCTTGATCAGACAGCCTGGCTCAGTAAAAGTAGGCGGCCAGTGCAACTCTGATTAAAAATCTAGTTATAACCACGTGCAGTGCTGATAAGCACTACGTGTTTCTGTGACTCCTTCTCCTATTTTCTTCTTTCTATGTATTTCTTTCTCCTGATGAGGAGGGACCTTTAGCTGCCCTCGAAATCGATTGAGTGTTTCATTATATCTACGCTAAATATAAGGTTGTTTTTTACGATTTTGATGTTGGTAAGTGTTCGAGCAAACAAATGTCAGAATTTAAGCCTCTATGAAAGGATCGTTTTCCTTCAACAATACAGCACTCGAGGGTTTTGCCGTATTCATTTCCACAAACGCTGTAATATGCGTTTACCTAAGCTTCTTTCTACGCTAAATCTTTTTTTTTTTTTTTTTTTTTTGTTCAAAAATAAAATATTGAGTTTAAAAATAATACATTTTCTGTTTAGAATGGGAAAAACCATTTCACAAAACTATTCGAAAAACAACGAATATTGCAAGCAAAATGATTTGCAGGATATGTAAATTAATGACAACATTTTTTTCTATAAAGAGATAGGTAATATGTAAAGAATCGTCTGTTTGAATTTTTCAATCACATTTTCTTCGAATTTGCGTTACTTCAAGGTTTGTTATCACTGATGCATTTGAAATTCGTAAATTAGTTCTTAATTTATAACTAGCAAAGACAGAAATCTGTTAGACTTGATAGTTACCTATTGAAGCAAATAACCGAGAGCTGTTTGCCTAAAGAAGGGATAAATTCATAGAGGACTTTGTAAGAAAAATTTACTCGCATTCGTGTCATATATTGAGAAATCCGCGAAACCTCCTTGAACCCAGCTCATTCATTCACTATTTAGTGGTCTTATCCAATTTTTCTATTAATTTGCTTCTTAGATTTTATTGAGATATGCTAGTGTTAAATTTTAAAAGTCCGTTGCTTAATTAAAAATAGGCCTATGTTTAATAAAAGACCTCTTTAGTATTAAGGTCTGTGTGTGCATCATCTGGTAAATGATTTAATGTCACACCTCTTTTAGTTAACATAAGGAGATAATCGCATCTTCAAAAAATCGTAGAAGAACAAGTTTCCAGAAAAGGTTAGGAATCCACCAGCTATCTTTTGATTCCCACGCATTTCAGAGAAGGTGAAAAACAATTATTTTCCCGTAAATTCTGAAGAATTGACTACGGTAATACTGTAGAGCCATAAGGTATTTTTGCAAGCAGGCAAGATGAAAAATGAGCAATTGTCTTCGCCGGGAATCGAACCACGGACCTCTGGAATACCGGCCCAGCGTACAGAACCACTACACCACGGAGGCTCGCCAAGAAGGTGGGAGAAATACCTTATATACTCCCTTTTTTAAAGGGCGACTAGGGTTTCAGGGGGCCTAGTCGCCAAATCCTGGGTGTGTAGAATCATCATCCAACACCCTTTTAGATCGGGCGCCACTACACCACGAAGGCACGCTAGAAAAGCGGGAGAAATACCTTATAATGCAAAGCATTAAAACTCACCATTAAATATCTCTTCAGTGATATTCATAGCTCTTTATCGGTTTTGAGAAAAGAATAGAATAAGGTAAATATGTAGATTGCCTCAATTTGGCTTTCAAAGTGTGAAAGAAAGAATAAAGAAATAAATCCTTGTTTCCACCTTATTCATCCAATGAAACGGGGTTAAAATTTAGAGCTTTATGTTTTCACACTTATATTTTTCAGAAGTTTATACAGCTTTAAGTCCAGTCTGATCTTCTACAAAGGTGTTTTAGCACAAGTATCTAAGTTATCATCTTCGACCAGATGCAAACTGTTAGAAGTTCCAGAAACTATAGCCACATTCAAAAATTCTTGATAAATTAATTAAAAAAGGTTTTCAAAACCTCTTCCTTCTTTACAACAATCTTTCTTTTAATGTTCTGTTTTGAGATGATCTGCTCTGAGTTCCAATTTTAAGAATTAAAAACATTTTTTGAAGTTTTCGTTGTCCTCTATGAGCTTCTTTTAGTTTGCTGTTTTCAGGAAATGGCGATTTCTGAACTTAGGAAGAAATTTTACCGCTCACTAAATAAATTATGGTAACTGAGCCCAAAACTCTGGTTTAGGGGATCGTCGAGAACACGTGCGGTTCTCTCTTTCGGAAGAATGACCGAATTTTCGAAGAGCATTGCACTAAACTCTTTCTCTCTCTTGGATCCCGAACCGAGACGATTAGATGTAGCAGCTGAAGGTAAAGCAAAGTCAAACCTTAAATTCTGACTGGTGGATTTTGCCAGATTTTAAACTTAATAGTAAATAATTCATATATACCCTGGTCGGGGTACTCAGCACTAAAACTTTATGAGATCTTGTTGAAAATCTTCAAATTACTTGCAAACTGGCGGAAAAATTTTAAAACATCAAGTATTGATATTTTCTAGCAGGGATGTAAAGCAATGGGCACTAATTCCTAATTCTGGCAGTGATGTAAAGCAATGGGCTCCAATCGCCGAAATGAAAATTCCTTCGGTAACTTACCATTCGTGTGCAAATCGAATTTCTTGATGAGCCAGCTGATAACCATGGCGCTTACATTAGACATCGTGAAAAACGGGAATACTTTTGGTCCTCTGAAATGTTGCTTCTGGCCCCCTAAAGCGCACTGAAATTCAAATCTGCTTTCGTCGAACGCGTCATAGCCATATTAAAGCGTGATTCGAATTTTCAAATCTGCAAATCTGCAAATGTTAAAAACAGCTTAATCGGATAAGGCTGCAAGAAGGCATCGAAATCTTGAACAGAGTTCTGCTTAAGCAGATCTCGTACCTCTTTTCAGGATGTCTAAAATATGGGACAGTATATCGGAAAGAATCTAATCTCCGCTTCCTACGTACAGTAATGTATTCAACTGCACAGTTTGTTGCTGATATTTTTAAAGAACGTTTTGAAAGTTTGTAAGGATTATGTTAATTTTATTAACAGTTAAATTTTAAGTTAAGTTCCTTTCCTGTCAAATTCTTAACTTCAACTTACTACTTCCGGCCAGAACGTAATTTTGGAATCTTGCTGAATATTTAATGAGGAGGAGCGGTATTTAAACCACGAAGTTACTTACAGAGTGAGAGAGAATCAGAGTTTCTGATTTACGAGCGTCTGCCCTTTTGGCCACTATCTCTCTCAAAGCTGTTATTACGCTCGGCCGTACTCAGGCCCTTGCTAAGCTTCGTAGTCAAATAAGTTAAGGGGCCAACTCGATTTGAATCTTGATAGCTTCGGCTATATTTCTTTAGTTAATCTTAGTTTTAGTTTAATTCTTAGTCTCTTTTCAAGCACAAGTGTCGGCTTTGTTTGTACACTCCCAGGTGGAGTTTTGTTAAATCTTATTGGTATAATAAAGAGTTAGTTACCCTTCTATCTTGTTGTTTCTTGTCACCCGAACTTAAGCGATTATTCGCTATCTAGTTAAGACTCGTCACTTCTACAGTAACTGAGATTTACACAGTGAAAGTCTTACAAGGTAATATTCTGAGCAACAATTTGGATATTCTGGAGTTCAGCATAGTACATTTCCGTCATCTTTGGAATTACATATATGTCCATCACCCTAAGTAAAGTTTTCACTCAAAATTGAAAGATAATCTGAACTTTTATTAAGTAAGACTTCCAGGTACAAGCTTGCGAGTTCATTTCATTATGTCACAAGCCAGAATGATAAAGCATATTCTTTGGATCACGTAACTTCATTATTACTCGATTAAACGTTTAGTTTAATCGAGTTTAAACGTTTAGTTAAACGTTAGTTAAACGTTTAGTTTTAAACGTTTAGTTAGAGTCAAAATACGTTTAGCCACAGTATCCAGAGATTCATAATTATTTTCCTAATATTTCAGCCTTTTCAGATATTTTATTACAAAATAATTATAACTCTTCTCCGCGAATAATTCTTTATTTTTGAGGGTTTTGGGCGCTTAACATGCATTTTCGTAACAACTTTTGCCAGGCACCTTATAAGTTCGAACTAAACTGTCCATTTGTAATTGACGAAGTTCAAAATAAAAAGTTACTTAAATCTAGTTAGTTATTTCTCGAGCACTAATGGAGACTATGAACAACCAAGGTTATGCGTAAGGGGTGTTCCCCCCTAAAATTTTCATTTTTTCCCCCTTTAGTACCATTATTTGTTTTCTAGAGATTCACAAAAATCCTAAAGTGGTTCGCTTTTAAAATATATTCCTACTTTCTTCTAAAATAGCAGCAATCGATGTGCACCGCCCTTCTTTTAAATGTATACTTTACACGCAAAGAACGGGACAGTTCTACATCTCTTATTCTAGTTGGCTTATAGACGAAATTTTTCACATCTTCAAAGCGCGACTTGGGATATATATTAGATTTATATATTGCATTGCTCTATGATAGGCATTCTGACATAAAATTGGACTTTTACTGAAATAGCATACCAATTTTTTTCCCATTTTTCGATTCTACGACTCAAATTTTAAAATGCTAAATTTTGGAAAAATCCCACGAGTAGATTTTAAACAATTAGCTCTCAGAATTTTAGCTCCTCGCGCTCTGAAGATAAAAAAGTTTTCTTTTTCCATGCAGTGTTGCCATTGCTCGTTTTGAAAACGTTAAGTTTCTTAGTCAGAAACTCGTAAATGTTTTACAAAATATGAGTAGATAAAAAACCAAATTCCAAATTTGGGCATTTAGATGTCCATAATCGGATGGAGACGCACGTTATTCACCATTTGATGGCTCTAGGTACCGTCGTTTTATCACAATGCGAAAAATATACATTTATTTATGCAGATTCTTCATTATTTTATTTCTTTAAATATAATACAGGGCTCTAATATTTGGTGGCAACAATTTAAGAAGCGATTCGCCGTTTATAGTGAATCAACGCAAAATGCCAAAACGAAATTAATAGCCCTTCTGGGCTAACGCCCTTAGGGCGAAAAATGGGTTGCTATAAATCTATAATTTCGCCAAGTGAATTATTCTTGGCGTAAATTGGAAAAGTGTGCCAAGATAATTTTTTTAATTTCTCTCCAAATTTTACAAAATTTAATATTTGGGCATAATTTGAGTAATAGAAACGAAATATGGGAAAAAAATCGGCATACCATTTCAGAAAAAATCTGCTTTTGCGTCAAAATACCTAAGTTAGAACAATACTACATATAAATCTATTACATATCCTAAGTCGCACTTTCGAGACATGAAAAACGCAAGTTAAGTTTCAACAGTTCAGTAGAACGGGATATACAGATCCGTCTGATGTAGAAAGGGAGATGGACCAAACCGCTCCTTTAAAATCGGTACCGTTCACTCACTGAAGTGAATCTTTAACGATTCGCCGCTAACTGACAATGACCTTGATGAATGCGCTCGAAAGAGGCGTGGATCAAGAGCGGTGGGCAAAGATGCGGGAAAAGCAGAAATAATTGAATGAGGAGCGGGATCGCTGGAATCATCTCAACGAAACCGCTCACTCTCTGGACTGATTTCTTTGAATTGTACTTTTGGAATTCCCTAAAAAATCCTTTCTACATAGAACAACAATAAAATTCTGGAATAAAAAATGCTAAAAGTTAAAAATTATGAAACTAAACTGACTTTTATTAAAGATTATTTTACTACTATAAATAATATTTTGTTGCTACTACAAAACACAATGTAAAACTAAATTTTTAGATTGGAGGCAGATACTAAAGAAAAGGAAATTTTCTGCTGACAATAGCGGCATTTCCTTTTTTTATATAGTTTGACAAAATAGTACCAAACATCGCTCGAAGTTCTCGCTCGATAATGCAGATCTGAAAAAGTCATCAAGGGTTCACTAAAAGTTTCGAGGAGTACACTCCAAGTATTGCTATAAAGATGACAGCTTATAGTAAGGATCAGAGATCTGATATCTTTTGTTCGTTCCCTGAGAATACTATATACAGGTACCAATTTGAATTCTCTAAAATCTCCCAAAATTGGACGAATTTTGGTGGAAAAAGGCCAGCAGGTTTCAGCAGTAGTAGGCGATAATCTCGGGTCTATTTCAGTTATTTGTAAAACTTTAACTATCTTTTATTCAGAATTTCAGATTCTAAATTATTATAAAGCCATTAATCTCACAAATACACATTTCTTGCACATAAAAAAATTATTATTATATATGTAAGTTTGTTATAAGATTAAATTAGCAGTATTACGAAGCCGATAAAAATACAAGGAATAAAAATATACATTTGCATAAACTTATAAACTTGCACTCGCACACACATTTGAGTGCGTAGCTAGACACGGTTTAGTTTCCAGTCGTCGACCTGAGTGGAGAGGCACACAGAGGCTGAGTGGAGAGGCACACAGACAAAAGAAAGGTTGGGAGAGCATGGTGGAAGAAAAAGCATTAGTGTATTAGCGAATCAAAGAAGAAAGTTTAGCATATGAGGAAAGACACGAGGAAGCATCAAGGGTATAACCTGTAGTTTTTCCTATGCCCCATCATTGTTCATGAACTTTCTCATATATAGATTATGAAATATAATGTCTCTTGAGGAAGATAGTTCCACAAGGTCAATGTTCGAATGTTTCGACAAAGTAAATGTTCAAATGTTTTTCAAATTTTCTTGATGAAAATATTTTCATGAATTTGATAAATTATCATGTGGAAATATAATACACAATTATGGTTAATTGAATTAATTCTTCTTATTGTGGATACACATATTTAATACAATAGAAAATTCGATATAAAACCATAATAATATAATACAATCATGAATAACATAATAATACTTTGACGATTACTTGGCATGTTCTCTCCAACAAAATCAGCGTACCAGCTTGTTGATGGTTGGGGGATGTTTAAGTACAATATAAACCTCCGTTCCTTAGAAAAAGTTAACTGGTTTTCGGCATTGTACAATTGTCAAAGAAAAATCTTTTATATTAATTCATAAAAATACAAAATCATACAAAATTAAGACTGAAATTTAAGACAAATATCTCGTATAATCAAGTTAAAGGCTTTTAAATTTTACAAAAATATAATTGAATATTAGCCTGCAATAAGAAAAAAGAAAGGAAAAATTTTTGTTTTAAAATTATGTAAAATGTGTGGGGTTGTGTGCTAAGCTATGGCCAGAGGATTGTGACTGGTAAAGAAAATAAAAAAACCCAAGTCAGTTTCATAATCCTAGCTGAATCTCCTAACAAATAAAAACAATAAAATTTTGGGTGTGTTAGGAGTGTTCCTAAAGAGACAGAGGGCGTGTGCTATCGTTTCTTGTATCCTCCCTAAAGAGAGGATGCAAGGAGTAATACACATGCTGTAAAAACTCATGTCGGAAAAGAAAAAGAAAAATGTATCGTCTTTGAATGTGGTATTAGAGTTTTCTCCTCATCTCCTAGGCAATGGGGTCGTATACAACAAATTTTGAACGGAAAAACTCTGGGAAGAATTAAAGGCAGGACAGGAAAGGAGGCCGACTGGAAAAGGTAAAAATCAGGAAAAGTAAATTGTCATAATTAGGTTTTAATGCCATCATTGGGAAAAAAAAAATGATGCAGGATTTAGAAAACTAAAATAAATTAATTTTGCACAGACACAGCGATTCTACTACTTCTAAGTGTTAGTTTAAATTCGCTAGAAGATAACATAGAAAAAACAGCACCTGAATGTTCGTCGCAAATAAATCACGTCGCATAACAGGCGAAGGGAATGTACACAGCAAACACTACTAACTTCGGTGAATTTCAAAGAACTTTTGAGCATGGCATTAAATCACTTTTTAATTTTTGTTTTCGCAGTCATTTGATCGTATCGTTCGAAACTCTACTGGGAACTTTCACTTTAAGTAATCCTGGCAGGTTTTTCATATACACTCTTTTGCAAAAAAAGTCGAAGTACCAAAAAGGACTTTTGCGATCGTGACAAAATTTGGTACGCAAAAACATCTTGATCGAACATGCAAATGATCAAAGTTTCAAGGCAAATAAACAAGAACTACGATCATAGCGCGCATTTCTAATGTGCAATTCTCAAACTATAAAACTAGTAGCAGAGGCGGAAAATTTATCTCTTTGTTGTTGTTGTTGTTGTTGTTGCCATTTTATTCCTTAAAATAGCAACTAAAGATGCCATTACGACGATATCGAAGATCTTACAAACAACCAAATGACTTTGAACGTGGTCGCATTGTAGGGTTGCGTGAAGCTGGATGGTCATACCGAGCAATAGGCCGCCACTTGCAGCGTAGAGGCACTGCTATGCAAAGATGTTGGCAACAATTGTTGCTACAAAGAAATTGCCGACGAAATGAAGGTGCTGGAAGGCCAAGAAGCACAAATGCGAGGCAAGATAGGATGATTGTTTGCCACGCCCGAACCGCCCCAATGGTATCATTGTTGACTATTCAACGCACTACAGCCTCGTGTATACCTTCCGTGGTAACGTTCACCATCTCATAACGCTTGGGGCCAGCGGTCCCAATCAGCCTTTGTTTTACAAAGGCATACAGCCATAACCCCTGATGTGATGGTGTGGGGCGCTATTCCTTTTGACAGCAGATCATCTTTAGTCATCCTCCGTACATCTTTAACAGTTCAACGATATGTTGACCCCATCCTGCGGCCGGTTGCATTACCCTTCATGGTACGTCATCCTGGGGCCATTTTTTAACAAGATATTGCCATGCCACATACCGCTGGCATATCTCTAGACTGTTTACGTGCGATTGATACTCTTCCTTGGCCAGCAAGGTCACCAGACCTTTCAACAATCGAGCATGTCTGGGATATGGTAGGCCGCCAGATTCGGTGTATTCGGACACCATAAAATATCGCTGATCTGGACCGACAACTAATGAATGCCTGGCAGAATGTGTCGCAGGACGACATTAGGAACCTTTATAACTCCTTGCCTCGACGAATTGAAGCATGTATTGCCGCCAGGGACGGTTAGACCAACTACTAATTTGAACACTCAATGGTCTGTCTGAATGAACTAACTCAGTCAAAAACTTAAGACTTCACCCTGAACATAACGCACTTGCTTCCTATGCTATGGCTTAGCTGGACTGCAGCCTGTCTGCTCCTTCTTTTTTACTGCAGATTTAGCTAAAATATAAACTTTTTGGAATAGGCACATTTAATGTACAAACTTGTTTGTAGCCGCAACATGTTTGCTGAAATAAAATATGAAGATTTAATCTGCCTTCGCCTCCAATTTCCTATTCATTATAGATCAACACTTCTACGCCATCAAAATTACTGCTAGTCATTACTTCTGACTTTGTTTTTATTATATATATATATATGCATGCACACACACACACACACACACATATATATATATACAAAAAGTAAGAAATTTAGAAACAATTCCACAAAGACCCAAAAGAAGTAAAATTTAATATTAGTAAATTTCAAAATTTCCTATAAATATATATGTAAAATATAACAAAATCAGAAAAATTAAAGAAATACCCCCCAAATACAAAACAACAAATTAGTATTACTAATTAATATTAAAGCAATTAATTAAAAAACTGGAAAGTTAAAAGAAGTGTGAAAATGTTTTTAAAAAAGTAGCGAAAAGTCTAAAATAATTCTAGCATGTAACCCAAAATTTGGATAAATTAAACCTTTTGCGAAATAGAGATAATTTAGAAAGAAACACTTCTTTTAAAAAATTAATAATCACTAAATACATTTCTTTAAAAGTAGCGAATTATTGGTAATCGTCTGTAAAGACATGTATTTCTTCTTTGTTTCGTATCTAATAAATTAATTGTGTATAAAACGGCAGATATACAAAATTTTCGTACAATAAAAATATTGAAAAATCTTTGTCTCACAATATTTAAAAATTTAAGCATACAGTTCATTTCTTATTTATGCATTAAAAAACAATTACATAAAAATATAAAGAAAAAGTAAAAGTTCAACCAATAGATGGCACCACGAGTCGTAACAAAGTAGCATTATGAACGAGAAACTACTCGCAGTTAAGCTGGGAGTAATGAGCCAATAGTTTCTGTTTAACCTAAGAAAAACGTTTTAACGTTCTTTTCTTCTGTTGCTCGGATTTTGGTTTATGGGAGGGACGTGAGGAGGGGAACAAAAAAGAAAAAGAGAGGCGCAGAAGAAAATTGAATATTTTACGACCACCAATGAGATTATTTCTTTTAGAAAGGATTTTATTTTTCAACTTTTTCTTTTCTGCTCGTTACTCACTGATGTACTCAGAGGTAGTATGGCTTTTTAACGATAAGGAGAAAAAGATCTCATTATAGAAAATTGGCTTTATATTCTTTTCCGCTGAAACGTTATTAAAAGCATTTCTGATTTTCTAGAAAAGAATTCACAATAATTAAAAAATAAATAAATAAAAAGAAGAGGGGAAGAAGAAAGCGAAAAAAGAAAACAGTTGATAACACCATATGCCAATTCGTTTTCATTAGCATTTTTAACTTTCTTCCTACCTAATCAATAATAATAAACCTGAGTTTAGTAATTAATATTTTTTTTTTCATTCAGATATGAGAGTGCTGAAAAAGATGGTGCAGTAAATATTGCACACTCGCAGGCAGAATAAAGCATTTATTTTTTACATTACAGACATTATAACAATTTGAAATATTTAAGGGGGGGAAGAAGTGATGAAATTTTCTCTTTTTCAAAACGAAAATGCGGAATTAGGGAAAGCCTTCCTCAATTACTACCTTTTAATGTTAGTCGTATTTTTAGCGATACTTTCCCCAAAATTTTGTAACCGTTACATAACGATATACTATCATTCATTTATCCTCCCCGTAAGCGAGTGTTGCCATTGTGCGAAACATTTTATTTGTGTGTCCTAAGATTAATAAATACCTGGTTTCTAGTTCTATTGCATTCAATGTAACAAGCACTTTATCTTTCAAATAATAACTGCTTAGTAAACTTCTTGATTAGTATATTTAAAAAACAATAACTGCTTAGTAAACTTCTTGATTAGTATATTTAAAAAACAATAACTGCTTAGTAAACTTCTTGATTAGTATATTTAAAAATAATAGATACGCCTCTTAACAATTTGAATCTTAATTTTAAATTTTAGAATTGCAGCTATTTTACATAATTTAAAATATATTTAATTTATGACATGCACAATTAAAAACTATGGGCTTTTTGCAACATAACTGTAGCTAATAAATGATCTAAAACTATAATGTATATCACTGATTATCTTACTTTTTTTTTTTTTTCCAAGTAGCACAGCAACGTCGTTACGACGTTGCAAACTCGTCGCGGATGTCGTTGCAAAAACGTTGCAATATGTCGTCTTTAAGACCCCCCAGATGTCCGATAAACTCCCCTGTTTTGCAACCGTTGCAAAGACGTCTTTATTACGTCTTTGCAGATGAGGTTTATGTCGCATAGACGTCGTTATTGCGTCTTTCGCAGGTGATATTTTGGTTGTGAAAGCATCGTATCAGGAAGTCTTAAAGACGGCTTAATGTTCGCAAAATTCCACCTTTTTGCAAGTTGTGAAAATGTCGTTATTATGTCTTTGTGGTACATATTGATTTATGCAGAAAAATAAGCTTAATAATTCATATATTTTTGTTCTTTTTAAAATTTTGTATTCCTTATATTTATCTAAAGTTTAAATATTTTATCATTTCCTGAAAACCAGAAGATAATACAATTTTTTTCTCTTTAGACTAAATATGCATAATTGATAATAGCCTTAATTATTTTCAGTACTCTAAACTACAATTTTTGAATTTAACTTTAGACTAAGTATGCATAATTAATAATAGCCTTAACTATTTTCAGCACTTTAAACTATAGTTTTGAAATTTCTCTTTAGACTAAATATGCATAATTAATAATAGACTTAATTATTTTCAGAGCTTTAAACTATATTTTTTTAAATAACTTAAATTGTAAGTTACGATTATTTAAGATTTCATCATTTTTTTCTCTTAAGTGAGAGTAATTATGAAAGTGTTTATTATAAATATATAACATTAATAGTAGGTTTTAGGTAAATAAAATTCAATTAGACATAAATAAAAGTAAAGATATATATATATGTATATATATGGGGGGGGGTAAAAAAAAGCGTTTATGATAACAACATTATCACATTTATTTCTGTTAAATCTCAGAGACATTGAAAATTGCCCCTGCCATGATAAATTAGGAAGCGGTTCTTAAGGTAACATAATCAGTATTTTACCTGAACTCAAGTATAAATTTATTCGCATTTCACAGAAAAAAATATAACTATTAACTTCTATATCTCCAAGGGCCCACCAGCGGCCGAGCGGTAAAGTCGCTGAACACTGGTAGTTCGGTCCGAGGTTCGAATCCCGCGAACGGGCTGGCTGCATGGGTGTTTTCGTGGTTTTCCCCATGTGTAACGTGTATACGAGCCAGTTTCCCTTAGAAAGTCCTCCACGAAAGGCATCCCTCCCCTTAGGCAGATAGCCCTAGTGTGCTTTGCCGTAAATACACCACACACCACACACACTCTATATCTCCAAGCTATGCAAATGAAAGACAGTATAATGTAGTTAATAAATGTGATAAAAATATACCTAAATCTAATAACTTCCCATAATCATATCGAAAAGGAAATAATAACCTAATAAGCAACATACATGACAGCTCTATTTAAGAAAAAACATGAAAAGTAAACTCCTCGTTAAATAGCACATGATGAAACTTTTCGTTTCTATTTATTATGAATTTCTTTGTTATCACAAGCCCATAAAAAGTAAGCGAAAAAAATACTTAAATTTAATAAAAAATAAAACCTAATTTCCCACATTCATTTATTCAGATAATCTAATAAACATACATAACGACAATATTAAAAAAAAGCGAATTACACAGAGTTTTGGAAGAATAGATACTAAACGAAAAGTAATAAAACTGCAATTTGCAACCAATAAAAAATATTTAATGTTTTTTAATATTACACAATTAAATATCACATAATTATAGATTACCATATTTCATAGAAATGCTAATGTTTCCTTAACACTAGTTTTCCGATCATACATTTCATACACTGTTTAAAATCATTAACCTTTTCTGCTTACTATAGAATGTGCATTATTATTAATTTTAATAATTAATTAATTGCTTATATTATATATGTATCTAATTCATCTTCCTCAGTCATATTAAGTACTAGTACCAGTCCAATAATTTCTTTGTATTTTGAAAATAATGAACATACCATAACAGACTGAATTGTTGTTGCTTCTGTATTGATTGCATTTTCAGCAAAACCAGAAAATGGCTTACAGTTTTATTTTATTTTTGGTTTTATATGAATTTATTCTGAAGTCCAACTTTTCAATATGAACACAATAATCAATTAATATGAATGATATGCAATATAGCACTCAGCCGAAGCACAAAGCTAAGTAGGGTATCCAAATATTGCACCGCTGGAACCACAGTGATTGGAGACAGACACTATTTACACAGAGACACTATTTCAGGAACCACAGAGACACTAGTTCACGAACAATATATACCACAAACCACTATAGATCACAGAGACACTATTTCAGGAACAATATATACCACAGACCACTATAGATCACAGAGACACTACTTCACGAACACTAGATTCACGATTAGTATTGTAGCATTTCTTGTAGAGCAGATATTCACACACAAATTAAGCACAAATTCAGCATTCTCACGATAATTTCACTCGCTGAAGGCAGTTGAAGTAAGTAAATACAGAACAATGAGAAGGTTCATAATGGGTTTTTTGATTGACATTTACTTTTAATATAAGCAATATTATTTATATCACTCATTGCTTGATTCAATTTCAAACAAGAAATCAGTCTTCAAACGCCTTACAGATGGCATCTTCACCAAATTACTTGAAAGAACTGCTAGAATCTGAATTGATTGCGCAATTGTTCGAATTTGGCAGCTAGCCAAAGCGCGCAAATCTCGAGATGTTCGTTTATATAAGCATTCAGTAAATAATGTACAGGTCTGCTTCTCCTGACCGTTGATGAGTTTTCCGCAATATGTATATTCGACAGGAGTGAATTCGTCCTTACTTCAAAAATAAGAAATAAAGTCATATTTCAGTAGTGAAATAATGGCTAACATGTGATTTGTATTGATTTCGGAAATATGATTTTTAAAGTATATAAAATGCATAACTTAATAACTTAATAACTTACTTTATAGATTAGTTTCATTTTGAAATATTTTGCTGTAATATTTATAAAAAATATTTTAAGTATTAATTATTTTAACAAATTTGAAACAATTATTTAGCACGTATTTTTAGTACTAATTAAATTTAATAAATCAAAAGTATTTATATTAAATTTACATTTCATTAGATGAATCTACCTTAGATTAATATATTCAGATGAAATAAAGTAATGAAACATTGAAAAGTAAATCTTATGCGGACTTCAGATTTTTGATTTAGTCTCTTTTCATTCTAAAAGTAACGCTGATAAAGAAAAAAAAAAAAAAAAAAAAAAAAATCTTAAACGACCACATCTAAAAGCTGTCATATCATGACGTTTTAGTGACGTCGACGGCAAATATTTTGCGTCTTCGCAACGTTGTAAAGACGTCGTAAAAGTTATCACGACCACTTTGCAACCTCTCGGACCAGTTTGCAACATCTTTGCAACGTCGTGTGCTACTTGGGTACCTCATTTTGTTTATGTAGATGAAATATGAGACGACGCATGACAAGCATGGTCGTTCAATACTCTTTATTATTTCAAATAATTGAAACATTTTGATTATTTCTCAATAGAATCTTGTTTTTTCTACAGTGAATTGTCTTCCTAAATTATATGTATTTCCTGAAATATGAGAAGTTTCTTCTTATTTAGCCTAAATACTTCATTTGCTGTTATTAATTAATTTGTTTTTGAAGTATCGATAAAAGCTTCCGGTACTGTTCGGTTTTGAGGGCCGTAAAAAATCGCCAAACTATTCTTGATACCAATGTTGCCAAAAATAATTGTGGCAACCCTAATGCAAGAAAGGAAGTACAATAGTAAATAACTATCTAAGATTGATGTTTTAATTTAGATGAAAGGTTAATTTCATATAATACATTTTTATTATTATAATTTATATGAAAAAGGCTAAACATGACTGAATGGAAGCATAAGAGTAAATAACTATTTCAGATCATTATTATAATTTATATAAAAATTGCTAAACATAACTGAATGGATGCCTGCATCGATTTTTCGCTACCGACTTATCGCTAAAGCATAATTTCAGCTCGTTGGTTGTTCAAACGTAATTTTCTATAATGAATGATGCCTTCTTTTTTAAAAAATATTCTCGGTAAAGCGCAGAATCACTCACTTATTTGTTTGCCGCTTTTTACAACGGTAAAAACAATTGAATTTTTGTCAATTTTCTTTTACTTTTTAAGTGAAAATAGGTCGATGTGTACATAGATAATGTCAAGGGTGTGCGCAGTGCCATTTTTGTGCAATTCTGGGAATTTTTTTTAAGTGAAAATAGGTCGATGTGCACATGGATACCGAGTATGTTCAGTTCTTAAAAACGCGTCAAGCAGTGAGTGATTCTGCAATTTACTCAAAATTCTATTGCCAGCTTTTCGTCATGGGCAATTCCCAAATTGTTGAATCTATAGGATATCAAAAAATGATTTAAAATCAAAAAAAGGATTTAAAAATTAAACTAGTATTTCAATGGCGTCTTAAGAAATAGAGAACTATATAAACTTACGCAATCTGAAATCAGCGCCGTGCGCTAGATTTGGCGCGCTGTTTAAATGGGCGCGTTTTCTAGATTTGCACTTTTGTGCATACATTTTCGCTGCAATTTTTTTACGGTCCTCAAAACGGAATAGTACCAAGCTTCCTTACTTTTTATTTTTACTTATTTATTTATCTATTTTTATGCATCACTTCTTGTGTTTGAAGGATATATTTACGTAGAGTATAACGCATTCTAACTTTGGAGATCTGTAGCAATCTGTAGCAATCTTGCTTTTAAGCAAGAAAAAAGGAGGTGAGGACTTTGGCAAACGCCGTTTCCTCAAGTCCGTGAGGAAATTTTGAGATAAACAACTCTTTAGAACAACATCATTAGTAATCTTTTGTTGCCATTCCAAGAACAACAAAAATTGCATAATCTTTTTGTTGCCATTCCAAGAGCAACAAAAATTGAATAATCTTTTTGTTGCCACTCTCAAAAACAACAAAAAACAAATAAAACAGTATTAATCAGTATTTAAAGTTTCTGTATAAGTTCAAGCCACAACAGTACTCCCTTCCCAGTAATTAAGTTACGGTACAGCATAATATTACCATTAAAACACACTTTTTACAAAAAATATATTATTCATACGTATAAATGCTAATTCCGAAATCGCACAGGGGGTTTTATTGTCCGCCCTACACGCGACTGTTTTGCAGGGAACTTGTTAATTTTAGGAGGTAAGTCTGCTGAAGGTTTGACAGGTTGTCTTATTAACGTTGTTGACTGCTTCGTAGTAATGTGTTTGCAAGAAATATGCAGGTTTTGCAAGAAATATGCAACAGACACTGCAACATCTTTGTGATTAATTTTTACTGTAAAATGTTTTTCTTTTCTGTCAAACACTTGAAAAGGACCATCGCAAGGGGGTTCTAATTGCTTATTAACTCTGTCTTTGCGAATAAACACATGTGATGTTGTTTTCAAGTCTTTAGGGACGAATATTTTTTGGACATATTTATCAGATACTGTTCTTTCCAATTTGTTCCATATTTTTTTTAGCTGCTTGACAAAAATATCAGGTTTTGTAGTTGTGCTATCGTAGAAAAATTCTGCAGGTAATCGTATATTTTGTCCATAAACCATTTGAGGAATGGTATATGCAGAGTCTTCTTGCATAGCTGTGCGTAAGCCAAGAACAGTTGAAAGTGTTTCACTCCAGGCCAGGCTATTGTGCGCCATAAGTGCGGTCTTCAGAGATCTATGAAAGCACTTTACCTTCCCATTTGCTTGGTGGTGGTAAGCCGTTGTATGTTGAAATTTTATTCCACACATTTTTGATAGGTTGTTGAACAACTCTGAACTAAACTGCGGTCCACGCTCTGTAACTAGGCGACATGGCGTCCCAAATCTTGAAATCCAATTAGAATAAAATGTTTTAGCAACTGTGTCTGTTAAAATGTTGTTAAGTGGAATCACTTCCATCCAGTTAGAGTATAAGTAATATGACATTAATATGACTATTTGAATAATATGAATATTTGAAGACATCAGCAATTTCCCTGAACTTCAAGCAGTATCCGTTACCTTCTGGGAAGTCTTTGTGGTGTGAAACTTCAACGAATGATATCAGACCATATATTCCTGACAATTATCGGAAGAAAATATTTCATCAAATGCATAATGCAGCCCATCCTGACAGTAAATATTCCCATTTGATGGTGGCAGGGGTCCAATGAGGTCCATATGCACGTCACAAAATCTTTCTGAAGGCAGTTGAAACTCGCCGAAACTTGATTTTGTGTGTCGATTAATTTTACTTTTTTGGCAAGCCATGCAAGATCGAGTTCAAAGCTGTACATCTTTACGGATACTTGGCCAAATAAATTTAGACGATAAGAGTTTTACAGATGACTTAATGCCAGGATGGGCTGCATTATGCATTTGATGAAATATTTTCTTCCGATAATTGTCAGGAATATATGGTCTGATATCATTCGTTGAAGTTTCACACCACAAAGACTTCCCAGAAGGTAACGGATACTGCTTGAAGTTCAGGGAAATTGCTGATGTCTTCAAATTTTGCAATTCTTTATCCATAATTGTTCATCTGCAATTTTGTCATAGTCGATCAAAGAAATTTCTTCAATTCTCGATAAAGTATCTGCAACGATGTTGTCTCGACCTTCTACGTGCTGTATATCAGTTTAAAATTGAGAGATGTATTGTAAATGTCTAAGTTGACGAGGTGATGCTTTTTCTGACTTTGATGCAGAGATTATGGGTTTATGGTCTGTGAATATTGTAAATGTTCTTAATTCCAGTAAAAATTTTAAGTGTTTGATGGAGAGGTAAATTCCTAGTAACTCTCTATCGTAAGTACTATAATGCTTTTGTGCTTCGTTTAGCTTTTTGGAATTCCATCCGTTACCTTCAAATTGTTGAAGTACCGCTCCAATCGCCGAGTCTGATATATAATGATAGAGGTCGTTCATGATTCGGGAATGATAAGAGTGTTGTATTGACTAAATCATCTTTGCATCGCTGAAATTGTTCCTTAGCTTCATCTGTTCACTAAATTTTCCGTTTATCATTTTTTCGGGCTCCTTTAAGGTATTCGTGTAGGATAGATTGGATTTTTGATGCATTTTTTAAATATCGCCGATAAAAATTAATAAAGCCTAAGAATGTTCTGAGTTCGTGAATGGTTGTTGGAAGCTTGTAATTAACAATGGTTTGGACTTTCTCAGGTAAACGTCGTGATCCTTGAAGAATAATTAAATAACCCAAGACTTCTATTTCTTGTGTGCCAAAGATGGATTTGGAAACATTAATGCGGAGTCCATAGGCATTTAATCTTTCAAACACTAGCTTCAAATGGATTCTGTGTTGTTCTTCACTAGTAGATCCTATCAGAATGTCGTCTAAGTATGGAAAAACGAAATTTAGACCAGAAAGAACTGTATTTATAAATCTTTGAAACGTTGCTGGTGCATTCTTTAAACCAAAACTCACAAAATTCATATAATCCAAAAGGAGTAATAAAAGCAGTTTTACATCTGTCTTCTTAGGCAGTGGGTAATTGAGAGTAGGCTTTAAATAAATCTGTTTTGAAATAAATATTCGTACCTTTTAAAATATGATGGAATTCCTCTATCATGGGAATAGGATGATATCCTATTCCCATGATAGATTCCTATTCCCATGCAGGAATTGTTCAATCGTTTAGCATTCTATAATCTCCACATGGGCGAAGAGTACTATCTTTTTTTTTTTTTTTTTTTTTTTTTTTTTTTAACGCCACATGCAGAGGACTTGCCCATTGAGAAGTCGAGGGTCTTATTATGTTATTGTCCAACATGAATTGGAACTCTTGCTTAACTACTTCAAGCTTTTGAGGATCCAACAGTCTTGCTTTAGAATGCACATGTTTACCCTGTGTTATGATATGTTGAACCTTATGTTTTAAACCTGATAAGAATAAATTTGGTTTGCATAAGTCTGGGTATTGTTTTAGAAGAGTATTACATTTTGTTGAATAGGTTGCAGTAAAAATATCAGTATTTTCCCTGATGGAAGCAACTTCATCAGTTATCTTTAGTTGAGTTTCTCTATCAATCCGTTTTTTGCCATGTAAATCAATTATTAATTTAAATTTGTTAAGGAAATCAGCTCCTAAAATTCCTTCATCAATTTTGGCTACTATAAATGTAAATTGGAACCCACGCCTAAGTCCTAAATCAAGTGTTAACATTTTTATACCACATGTTTCGATTTCCGTACCATTCGCTGCATACAACTTGAAATCCGCGGATTGTTTGTCTTGTGCTGATGCAGGTAAAATGCTAACGTCTACACAGCTATCCACTAAGAAACGCACTTTCGATTTTTCATCTCTGATAATTAGGGGGAATTGACGACATTCTTTAACATTATCGGTAGTAGAGCTTTCCGCCTTTTCTACTGCGCATTGTCGTTTCCCTGATTGGATGATCTATCAGTTGACCAACTGCACGGCTGAGTACATTTATCCTGATGACATTTGTTACCGAAAAGGAAATGATAAAAACAATATTTTCATTTAGGATTAAATCTTTTCCTAGAAGTACTGCGAGATAGTCTTCAGGACGGAGAGTTTTTTCTAAATCGTGGTCTCGATATATGATGAACAGGCATTTGTTGTTCAAGGGATTGAATTTTCATTAACAGTTATGTATTCGAGAAATTTCTAGCTGTTGATAGACTACAAATCTCTTTAGAAGGCATCATATCAGAAATTTTATCAGCCATGATCGCTAACTTAGGTAATTCTTCATCACTAACAAGTATTATATTACGCATAGAATCTGGCAATTTCTCTAACCATAACACTTTAATTAAATTTTCGAACACATCCGATGTTGCAACAGATTTTAATTTTTGTAATAATTGACTGGGTTTCAAGTTGCCTAAATAGATTCCTGTAAGAAGTTTTTTGGTAAACGTTTACAATTGGGTGCCCCTTGTTTTTTGGCGATTCTTTTTTGACGCCAAGATCGGCGCCAGGAAGACACAATTTCAAGATGGCCGCTACGCAAAACCAAAATAAGAAATCAAAGAATTGCATAAACTCTATGTCTATGTACACATCGATCTGTTTTCACTTAAAAAAAACATCCTAGAATTGCACAAACTAGGCAATGCGCACTGCTTTAAATTGTCCATGTACACGTCAATCTATATTTATTAAAAAAAAACAGGAGACTAAAGCAAAGTTAAACTATCATGGTAACCAGAAATGAGATTTCATCGCCAAAATTTTACAAAAAATTGTCGCTAATCGAAGGAGCACCCAATTCTACACTAGAGGTAGTTTTTTAATTCTAGTACTTTCGCTTTCCTTAAATAATTCCAGAATACTTGTTTTGTATTCTGAATATTTAGTAGCGGAATTACTTGTTACGATATGCCAGATGTTCTCAGCATATTTTGGTTCTAACTGTGATACTAAATAGTTAAATTTCGTTTTTTCCGAAACAATTCCATTAATCTTAAACTGAGCCTCAACTAGAAAAAACCATTAAAATAACTAAATAGTTAAATTTCATTTTTTCCGAAACAATTCCATTAATCTTAAACTGAGCCTCAACTAGAAAAAACCATTTTTCTGGGCGATAACCAAAATGGAGGAATTTTGACACTTACCTTACACAGTTCGTGTGCAGGATCCGTGACAATTTTATCGTCTTCAAACATATTTACTTTAAAATCGAAACTCCAAGTCACCAGTTATTGGCTGTGACTCCATATAAATCTTTATTTTTAGAACTCCGTTTCATCAAAAAACGTTAATCCACGTTTTAAATCAAAAATAATCTCTATTTCGTTTTTAGCAAATGTAAACAACTCTTTAGAACAACATCATTAGTAATCTTTTGTTGCCATTCCAAGAACGACAAAAATTGAATAATCTTTTGTTGCCGTACTCAAAACAACAACAACAACAACAAAATATTAATCAGTATTTAAAGTTTTTGTATAAGTTCAAGACGAGTCTATGTATACATATAAAAATAAAAAAAACTTACCAAATTTTTATTAGTTTGATCAATACACCCTGTCCTAACAATAGCACAATAATATAATCCCACTGTTAATCATTTTTACTTAGATGGAATGGGAGAGAGTACCTTAAGCATAGTCCAACGTTACATTTTTTATAAATAATTGTGGGTTTTGCTGTGCAAGTTTTTAGCTGACATCTTCTTTGTCTATTTTATGGGTTTTTAGAATAAACTGCTCATTTTGAAGCTTTAGAAAATCTTCATTAACCAGTTGAACGTCCCGTTTTCTGCAAGATGGTTTTCTTGTCCGAAGTAGGCAATTGTTAATAGTAATAAAAGTCCCAAATAGGCAACTGTTATGTGTCTTCGAAAATTAAGCAGGCTCAGACTATCATCACTAAATATAACTGATTAAGCTTCCATGAAGCAACAAATGCTGTTTCAAATGCATTAACAAATAAAGGCCAGTACCCTTTCTTTCCTTGAATTGAAGTAACATAAGCTGCTGTATCATTATCAAACAGGTCAACACCGTTCTTATATTTACTGCAGGATTCAATGCACATTGGTTTTTTATGTTTACCTGTTTCCTACCACCTTTTACTCTTCTTTCTATGATTGATACACTTTTTGTTTCTTCGAAATTGAACATTACCGAAACAACACGACAGTCATTCCATCGAACTGCTGCAACTTTTTTGAATCCAAACTGCTATCTGAAGAGCCGCGTTCCATTTTTGACTTTATTTTAGAGGGTACGAGTGGACATTTAGCCATTCTGTGTTCTCCAACAGTATCTGTAACGAAGAAGTTTCTATTTGCAAGAACGGATAATAATTCATGAGAAGCAAAGAAATTATCCATATAAAACTTATGTATCTCAGGGTTTGTAATTATTGGGAGCAAAATCTGGATACCTGTACGAGATAATGGCCTCATTCACGATTTTCTTAGTAGGTATCTTCTTTTGTGTCTGGATTTTTATTCTTCTCCAAAATTCAAGCATGCAAAAACGAGAGACTTAGTCTACTGAATTTCAGAATACAAACTGACTTCATGAATCAATGTTTGAAACATTCACTCAATTCTCTCCCCCACATTTCATACACCTGTCTGTCAAGTGATGTGCACCTGCTATCTAAACTTAAGTACCTGGGTTGGTTGTAGAATAGCAGAGAAAGAAAGAATTATCTCCATTACCAAACTGTTGGGATACGGTAGTAGTGGATTTTACCTCCTCTTACTTTTCGGACAGTTAAAATTTCAAGGAAAATTTATCTTTTAGATAAAACGTTTTGATAATGTTTTTAATTAGTATAAAAGTATGGAATATTATCTAAATAAATTTATATGTACGTTTATATTGGACTCAAAATTTTAAAAAAAATTATCCGTTGAAAATATAAGCAAAAAAAAAAATCCCTATTTAAAAGAATTAATAAAAATACCTAAATTAATTCTAACTTGTGATAAAGACAAATGTGTAGTTAAATGACTCTTAAATAATAAATTTGATTTAAATTATTTCAAAGATTTTATACAAAGATCTTTTATGTGTGCTGTCCTATTTTTAGGACGATGAGGAAATGTGGGTTAAGTTTCTTAATATTTTCATAAACATGGATCTCCATATTTTGAGCTTGCTAGTAGTACTAGGAGGTTGATAAGAGGCGGAAATGACTCAGCTAAAGAGAAATGTGGTTGAAAACGTCATCGAATGAGATTTCCTGTCTCCTTCTGGTATGATGCGGGATAAATAATAAGGGGTTCCATTTCTGTTGTTTAGGTCTTCCTCGCTAGCTTTGATTTCGTTTTCCGCCATTTTGGAAGATGTTTCAATTACAGATAATTTCGGGGGAATCATTTTAATGACATCTTCTGTTGTGTTGAGTCGCATAATCTTTTGAATATTTCTTAATCTTATCGTAACTGACGTAAATTTTCAATAATTTATACTGATTTTCATCAACCAAATTGGTTTTGCTTCACCTACTCACGTGATAATCTTCAAGCATCTTAATTAAGAAACTTGGAAGGCGACTTTTATTGTCATCTTTCGGAGACAAAAAAATATTCTAATTATTAAAAAGATTCAGAAATCCTAGTTTGAACATAACACTATTTAGTTCGTAACCGTGTTCTCTAAGAACTGAGCTTCTTGGTTAGCTCTATAAAGGTTATATAACGGTACATATGATAAACAGAAAATAGCAAATAAAATGAGCAAACAATATAATTTATTTTCATATTGCATTATCTGTTTTATTTTTATAAAACGATTACATTTTACAAAATTTAGGGGATTCCCCCCCTCCTCCAGATATAATGCCTTTTAACTTTTTTCCTAATTTGCAATTTATGAATTAAAGTGATAATTTTTTTCCTTTTCCTTACAATTCACTTTTGGATTTCGAAATTCAGCAATTTTATTTCTGTGATAATTTATTTGGGATGATTTTAATTTTAATTGAAGATCGCAGTTTACTTCTTATCTACTATTTCTTATGTGTATCTCAATTCAAGGATTCTCAGATGAAACTTTTTTGAAAATCATCCGATTTCAGATTTTCAGCTTTTCTTACCATCGAGCCTTTCTCGATGGGGTAAGAAAGATTCTCATTTCAGGCATTTCATTTAAAGTCACGTCAAAAACATGATCAAAGAACATCTGACTGTGAAATATGGCTGAAGTGATGTCACAATGACTTCTTCTCAGCTTCTTAACTCCAAAATCAGACACTACTCAGGTACAACATTAATATCATTGGTAGTGATATCTAATGCAATAAACATGAATATTATTTTATTTGATTATTATATAATGCAGCTGTTACTATAAAATATGGTCTCATCTATTTTTAAAGAAATGTGGCGACTAAAATATGTCGAAAAATCTACGCATTAAATGAAAGCGAAAACTGAGAACTTTTAATAATTGGTTTACAATTAAATTAAATTTTATAATATAATAAAGTTATATAAATATTAAATGTGTCGGTTACTGAAATAGATAATAAATATAAATAATAAAAATGTTAAATTATAATAATAATCTATACATACAAGATCAATATCAATATTTCTATGATGATGATTACTATTTACTGGTTTAGCAGCGTGGCTTAAGAGTTGCTTTAGCTTCACGACTAACAGGAAAGACCCACATAAGCTAATTAATAAATCAGTGTTGTGAGCCTTTGCTTGTAATTCCCGTTCCTGCTTTTCTCTTTTCCACAATTTGTTTTCTAGAACTGGCAACAAGAAAAGTGGGATTCAGTAACTCAGTTTCTTTCAACTGACTGTAGGAAAAAAAAAAAAAAAAGAACACTGGTTTTTGATGTTTGAAGTAATAATACTTTTCACTTCCAACATAAATACTATAAAAGTTTTGTTTGCAGAATAAAAATTTTTATAAATTTTCAGATACTTTCGGTATTCGATTTAGCGCTATCCCAATCGGTTTATTATCTAAAACATTAGATACCCTTCGATAGACTATATTACACTTTTTAATCACTCAAAATGGCATCATGATTTTATATAATAAGTTACTCTGTAGGAATCTACTGTATCTAGAAGCTTGTGCTAATGTTCTGTAGAATCTATTAGACTGGAAGCGAGTTATTACTTACTCTGAAACAAATCACCAAATCTAAAGAAGATTAATAAAAAAAATCTGAAAGGTTTCGGATTTTAACGTCATCCAAAAGGGTTTGTTAAGGTTTTTTACGCTAATGCTGAGCTCGCAGGCTATCAATCTGCAGTTACACTCACTCCTGCTAACTCATTTCTTTTTTTCTTCTTAGCTTTATTATTAAGCATAATTTTCTTCACATTTCCGCCGTATAGAGTTCAACAGCAAAATTACAAACATTTTATAAGCAGCATATCTTTAGAATTCCTGATGCAGTGTTAAGTGTTGGCATACATTTTTCTATTTTTTCAATCCATCAGATTAATGTTTAGTATTCTTAGTAAGGTAGCTTGCGAAACAATTTTTTGTCTCTTTATTATTAACGTTTTTAGGGTTTACTACGGAGATTAGAATAGATGGAATAAGCTTCCTCCGTATGTGACGTGCAATGAAATTGAAATCATGAAATGTCACGGTATAACGTCACCACTTATCATAGCCCTACCAGTAAGCGAACTTCTGGTCGGACGTTAGGTTAGAAAAGATATACTATTTTCGTACGAGTTCTACACAGGATGTGGTTTTATAACCCGGGTGCCTGCTGAAAAGTGTTTCTAACACCTGAGTCTTCTGGTTAGTTTTGTTAACATTCTAATGGGCGTTGTTTGCATATTAACTATTCATCATTGAACCTTTATAAGTCTGCTGTTCTAATTTTAATATTTAACGTAAGAGATTTTCTACTTAATACATTAAAAAAACACAAGGACTGCAAATATCTTTTCAAAATTTATTAAAATCTAGTTACATGAAAATTTGTAAATGGTTACTATAACACAAATGTATGCATGAGAAAACCTGGAAGATCAGTGGAAGTTTCAATAATATTTAATGCAAATTAAGCCTAAAAACATTTTCCTGAGCTTACGGACGTTAATATTTGCTTTCAAATTCGGTGAAAATTTATTTAACAATATGTTTCGTAGTCTTGTAAGGATCTTAAGTTTTACTAACGTTTATTTTATTTTAAATCTTTACTATCACTTCTTATTTTCTACTTCCGGCCAGAATTATAAGCGTGAAGGTTTTTATGCAAAGTTTGTCTGGCGAACGCCAAGTATTTAAGTGTGGCCTTTTTTGCCAAGCGAGAGAGAGGAAGCAGTGAGTTCGAAGCAGGCCGCTTACCTGAGAAGTTACGCAGTTGCTATTTGCCTTCCAGGCCAGAGGTTTTAATCCTCTTGATAAATTAAACGTATTGTAGTGTTCACAGTCTCTGTGCTACATACGCTTCCTGTTATTATAAGGCCAATCTTACACGTGTATTATTCTAAAGTTAAATTAGAGTTTAGTTTTATTTTGATATCTTTTACGTTAGACCCCGAGTGGAGGGTCATTGTATTCCGAAGTACGGAAGTCATTGTATATAAAGAAAAATAAAGGGTTTTGTATACCCTTCGTCTGTATCCTGTCTACTTACTACAATTAGTGAACATAGCTTTAGTAAGCTCTCTGTTCTTAGTCAGGTCCTTGTATGTTTCCGAAGAAGGTTAGAAGAAACATTGAACCTGATAGTGGCGCCCGACGAAGAATAACCATGGCCGAATTTCAAGAAGAACCTGTGCTGCCTGCAGAAACGGCTCAGAATCCAGAAATGCCAGCTGCCGCCCTGGAATGATTTGGGTACATCGTCCAGACCATGCGCGCGTCGATGAAACCAGAAGCAACGTTTAATGGAAACTCACCGGTAACCAGTTTTTTGGAAAAATTGGATGACCACTTCATGCTCTACCCCGTGCACGAGTTTCAAAAAGTTACCTTAGCTACCAGCGCTTTGAGGGGCCAAGCGCTTAACTGGTTCAAATGTATCGGCAGAAGTCTCTTGGGTCAAGCAGGAAGTCCCACCTATACTTATGAAAATTTCAAGACTGCCCTACTAAAAGCCTTCCCTGTTGTAAGGGATCGTGCGAAATTAGAAACGGAACTTTTTAGCATATATCAACAAAGAATCGAAAACCTGTCGAGCTTTATTTTAAGAAAAATTCACGTTTTCAAGCTCTTGTATGGAAACCGTCCGGATCCTGAAATAATTCAAGTGATTTTGCCGAGGTTACTACCCCAAGTGCAAGACTTTATTGAATTAAGAAATCCCACTACACTGGAAAAGTTATTTGAGCTAGCAATCCAGTTTGAAAGTAGAAGAACGGCAGACGTCGAAAGAAGACGCCAATATCAACAGCGAAACCAATTTGGTACGCCAAGACTACAGCAAACTCAAGCATACGGCTACGGAGAAAAAGCGAATCAGTGGGCAAGGAAACCCGAGCATTCAAAAACAGCCGGCGAACGTCGACAGTTCAATAGCAATCCAGGAAAAAAGTCTCAAGGCCAGGGGAAAAAGAAGGAAAGCACGGAAAGGAAAAATAATTTAAACTAAAACGGATTTCTGCTGACGAGAGGGTGCGGAAATCCGAAGGCCACGAAAACTCCTCTTCCTTCAAGTTAAATACAGTAATGGTGAAAAATTTGACTCTTCCGAAGATTGAAGTGTTGGTAAATAATATCCCGGCCACCGCACTCCTGGATACCGGCGCGCAGTGTTCCTGTGTGGCAGAAGTCTTTTTTAGAAAGTATTTTCGCAAATACCGCATATATAATGCGGATAATACGACAGTATTAGCGGCGCAAGGAAAAGAATGTAAGTGCGTAGGTAAAGTACCTTTATATATCCGTATCAAGGACGAACAAGTAAAGGTGATGTTTTTTATAGTAAAGAATTTGCAAGCACATTTAATCCTAGGAATAGACTTTCTTTCAGACGCACAAGCTACACTGGATTTTAATGAAGCGTCCCTTAGGCTGACAATGAAACCAGTGCGTGTAGAAAAGGTTGAACCGCCAAGGTTAAATCTTGACCACCTGCCTAATGACGAGCAAGATAGAATCCGACAAGTGGTAAGTGAATTTGCTTCCTTATTTAGTGATATTCCAGGATTTACTCAGGTTACTAACCATAGTATTGACACCGGAGATGCATTGCCGGTTCGTCAAAAACCATACCGGTATGATAAGAATAAGGAAAAAATTATAGAATGGCATATTACCGATATGCTACGTAAAAAGATCATAACGCCTATCTCAAGTAGTTATGCTAGCCCGGTGGTTTTATGTAAGAAAAATAATGATTATCCTTTGGAGCATCCAAAAAGGTGGAGATTCGCTATTGATTACCGTAAATTAAATTCCATAACGAAATATCCGGTATATCCGTTACCGATCATAGAAGAAATTTTAAGGAACATAAAATCAACCAAATTTATGACGACTTTAGACTTAACGAATGGTTATTTTCAAATAGGGGTCAGGCCTGAGGACGTGCCTAAGACTGCTTTTATAACCAAGTCTGGCACTTATGCATTTTTGCGTATGCCGTTTGGCCTTTCTGGGGCCCCAGCAACATTTCAGCGATGCATGGACATTGTGTTAAGGCCTGTTCTTGGAAAGTCCACATTTATCTATTTAGACGATATCATTATTACTAGTGATAATCTAGACCAACATGTACAGGATTTAAGACAGGTGTTTTCTTTATTAAATGAGGCCGGTCTAAAAGTTAATGTCGAAAAGTGCAAATTTGCAGCCCCTGAATTAAAATATTTAGGTTACAAAATATCGCAAAAAGGGATCGAGACAGATGAATCAAAAATAATCGCTGTACAAAAGTATCCGACTCCAAACACGGCAAAGAAGCTCTCTTCTTTTCTAGGACTTTGTTCATATTATAGGTCCTTTATAAAAGATTTTGCGGCTATCGCTGAGCCATTGTTAAAATTAAAAAGGAAAAAGGCAAGATTCTCGTGGACGGCCGAAGCCAATAGTGCTTTCGAAAAATTAAAACAAGCATTAACGCAAGCCCCTGTGTTGAAATTTCCTGAAAAGGATGAAAATTTAGAAATTTCAGCGGATGCTTCGGATTATGCGGTAGGAGCGGTACTTTCGCAAAATCAGCAGCCCGTGGCATTTTTTAGCCGAACTTTAAATCAAACACAAAGAAACTATTCCGCGACCGAGAGAGAGGCACTTGCAGTTCTGTTAGCAGTGCAAAAGTTCCGAGTCTATTTTGGAAAGGCGCCGATAACAGTGTATTCTGATCATGCGGCGGTAACTAGATTGTACTCAGGGAAAAATTTATCCCCAAGGTTAATAAGATGGGCACTCAAGCTGCAAGAATATAATCTGGTAATCAAGCATACCCCCGGAAAGGAAAATATCGTAGCAGATGCCCTATCACGAATTAAATTAGACGAACAGGGTAATACCGTAAAAGTTGCAATGCTTACAGAGTGTACAATAAATTCCCGAGAAACTGTAATAACAGAACTGAGTAAGGATCCTGAGTTTGGAAGTATTTATGAGTATTTGAAGGATCCTGAAAATTTTAGCCACCAAGATATTGTGGCGATAAGAAATAGGGCGGCCCATTACGAACTAATAGATGGTCTATTATTTTATACAAAAGCTACGAATTCCAACAACGAATTTCGACCTGTTATCCCAGCTAGTCTTAGATTAAATATCCTGCATGAGCTCCATAACAGCCCTTTAGCTTCTCATGCTGGTATTCGAAAAACTATCCAACGCGTACGCGAGGCAGTCTACTTTCCTGAACTGCAAAAGTTAACAAGGGCGTATGTCCAGTCTTGCCCAACATGTCAAGCCGTTAATTATATTAATTTCCGCCCGGCCGGGTTTCTAAATAGTATTAAATCCGAATTTCCAAATGAAATAATTGGCATCGATTTATTGGGCCCTTTCCCAAAAAGTCAGTTAAATAAAAGTCGCTATCTCCTTGTTATGGTTGATCATTTTAGTAAATGGACCGAAATTGTTCCCTTAAAACGAGCCTCCGCGAAATTAGTTACTGATTCTATTTTAAATAAATATATTTTAAAATACGGGGCGCCCCTAAAAGTTATATCGGATAATGGTCCTCAATTTGTAAGTAATATATTTGAAGACATGTGCCAAAAACTGGGCATACGTCATTTAAAAATGGTCCCGTATCGGCCGCAATCAAATATAGCGGAACGGGTCAACAGAAATATAGTGAAAATTATCCGTAGTTATGTTAAAAATTTTCATAAAAGCTGGGATAACTATGTCAATGAATTTGCTTTCGCCCTTATGACCGCAAAACATGATACAACGGGAAAAACTCCTGCTGAGTTATTTCTAGGCAGAAAGATTATAACACCGTTAGATAAACTATTTTATGTGCAACAAAGAGCCCCAGAATTTAAAATGGGTGATATAGAAAAACTAATTAAGGAAGCAAAGAAGAATACTGAAGTAGCACAAAGAAAACAAAAACTGTATTATGACTTGAAATGACGGGGAGTAACTTATAAAGTAGGGGATGAAGTTTTAAAAATTAAGCATTCACTTTCTTCAGCACCAGAAGATAAAACTGCCAAATTTTTTCCACGATTTGAAGGACCATATGTTATAGAAAAAATAACTCACGCTGTTGAAGTGTTAAAGGCCAGAAATGGTGAAACCTGTTCCTCAAATATTGATCAAATTAAGCCCTACTTCGATCGTAATAAAATGCAAATCTTTTCAGATCTTTTGCAGGATCCGGCACGGCAGACACCGCAGGTACAAGTTCCAGAGGTGGGAAAACGACAAGTACAAGGGCAAGCCAATGAGAGACAGAAGCAAGTGAAAAGAAAATTGCCCCGCGGAAAAATTGAAGGTAAAAAGAAAAAGAAGTCGTTCCACCGTCCAGAAAACAGAGTTCACGAACACCCCCAGAATGAAGAAGGGAGAAGGACGACGTATGTGAAGAGGACCAGGAGAAAGGACGGCAACTATAACCCGGCTTTAAAACGGAAGATCGACTCATCCGACAGAACTCTCCGCAGCAAAAGTCGCCGAACTGCGGAAGGGCCATCAGCGGCGGAGGAAAAAGTACAAGAAAAATTTGAACGGCCAACAACGAGGTCCAAGCAGGATCACGACAGAAGTTTCCCGGTTCCGCCAAGACCAGCTGCCTTCAAACGGCCAAGACCACAAGCAGAGGGGAAAAGGAAGGTGTTCAAGGGTGGCCGTACTGGTGAAAAACGGAAGCTTCCAGAGGAAAGCACTGAAGGGCGAGCCCGTACAAGAAGGAGGATAAACCAGGCTACGGTCGGCAGTACCTTTAAAGACTGGGCCCAGAAAAGGATGTCCGAATATTACAAAGATAAGTAAAATTTTATGTTACGTTGCAAACTTAAGTTAATCTTTCATTCTTACTGCAAGTGGCAGATTTCAAGAAGTTTTACCTCATGCGAGGTCTACCTTTATCGCCAAAAGGGCGAGAAATGAGTTGTGACCGATTTTCTTATTATGTTTTTCAATTACTCGCGCGTAAAACTAAAGTTGATGTATAATAGCGTTGTGTAAAGACTTAAATATTGTAAAAAGTTATTGTATAAATTTTATTTAAAACATTCTAGCAAGAAAGAAGTTTTAGTCTGAAAGACTTTTTGAAATGTAGTATTATTTCAATGTAGAAAGAATTGGCACTTGCTTTGAAAAGAATAGAAGTTAACAATGTACTACTAATGTATGTTTTCAAATGTGTAAAATTAACGGCATGTTGATATGTTCTTATATATCAACATACATGTGTTCTGTTATTTTAAATGTTAAGAAATACCGTGATATGGTAAAAGTGAAAGTAATGTTAAAAATTTGTTATTCGTGTGACTGTAAAGACTAAATCATGGCGAATATATGTTAAAGGTTGAATGATGTAGTTAGGCTCTCTGACGCTACACTTTAGAGTTAGCCACTTTTAGAATAGTACCTCAGGGTTTAGAGTTGAAAGTAGGGTGTGTTAAGAGGTCTCGTTATGTTGAATTTTAACACGTTAGTGTTTTGATTGTAGGAGGAAGTGTTGAACACATAGACATAAACACATTCGTGTTTGGTGTTCTTTTACAACACATGTCAGAGAGCAAGGGGAGAGATAATTAAAATAGTCATGAATGAAATAAGAATGTTAAGAGAAGTATATTCTATATGTTATTTGCAATGTCATTGTGTAACATTTCATTAAACTAGTTTTCCTTCCAGATCTCTGGAAGGAACCAGAATTGAATAAAGCTCCTGTTTAGATGCAGTACAGATGAAAAAAAAAAAAAAAAGATTGTTGTAGATCCTGGGAGCTGCTATTGTAACAAATTTCTTTCTTTTAAATTTTCTAGTTTCTAACGAAGTTATGATTGTAAAAGGTTGGCCTCGCGTTATATTCTAGAGCTAAAAGTTTTCAACAAGGTCGTTTTAGACCTCAGTTTCAAACTAATTAACTCTGGCGGGAAGTATGTAAGGATCTTAAGTTTTACTAACGTTTATTTTATTTTAAATCTTTACTATCACTTCTTATTTTCTACTTCCGGCCAGAATTATAAGCGTGAAGGTTTTTATGCAAAGTTTGTCTGGCGAACGCCAAGTATTTAAGTGTGGCCTTTTTTGCCAAGCGAGAGAGAGGAAGCAGTGAGTTCGAAGCAGGCCGCTTACCTGAGAAGTTACGCAGTTGCTATTTGCCTTCCAGGCCAGAGGTTTTAATCCTCTTGATAAATTAAACGTATTGTAGTGTTCACAGTCTCTGTGCTACATACGCTTCCTGTTATTATAAGGCCAATCTTACACGTGTATTATTCTAAAGTTAAATTAGAGTTTAGTTTTATTTTGATATCTTTTACGTTAGATCCCGAGTGGAGGGTCATTGTATTCCGAAGTACGGAAGTCATTGTATATAAAGAAAAATAAAGGGTTTTGTATACCCTTCGTCTGTATCCTGTCTACTTACTACAATTAGTGAACATAGCTTTAGTAAGCTCTCTGTTCTTAGTCAGGTCCTTGTATGTTTCCGAAGAAGGTTAGAAGAAACATTGAACCTGATAGTCTTACCCGCACTTATAATCCTTATAGATTAAAAAATTAAATATATAAAAAAATTAAGATTAACTAATTGACAAGCGATAACGAAAATAACAAACTGTTACTGAATGAAAGCTCGAACTCTCGAATGACACCGAGCTTAAAATGAATTCAAAGCAGAAGGTATGGCTAATTTATAAACCTCATTCTCAGGAAAAAAGGAATATAGTGAATTACACAATGATGATTTAAGTATTATTGTTCGAAAAGGGCTATTAGCCTAGAAATGGGATTTTGCGTCGAATCACTATTTCACTTTTCATTTGAATCTGTTGCCATTTGGCAAAATGTAAGATATCTTTCAAACTGAAGCTGCCTGTTGCGGATTTACAAGCTAAGCTATTTGAAAGCAAAAGATGCGGTTCTTAAGTATATTCGTTTTTTAATTTTGAATCGAATCGATTCAAATAATAATAAATAATAAAAAAAAAATCTGAAAAGTTTCAGATTTTAAATTACGTCCAAAGGGGCATTTTTTTAACGTTTTGTGTGTTACCTTTATTTATTGAATATCATGTTCTTCGCACTTAAACCATAAATTTCAGTTCAATAGCAATGTCGCAAAATAATTTTAAAACGAGCTTATGTTTAGAATTTCTGATACACAGTTCCGCGCGCTGTAGATAAAAGGTTTTCCTTTTTTTTTTTTTTTTTTTTTTTTTTAATTTCCCCGTAGATTGTTGCCATTACTCGCTTTCAAATCGTTGAGTTTGTTACTCAAAAATTCGTTAAAGGTTCACAAAATACGAAATCGATAATAAAACAAATTCCAAATTTCAAATTTGGGCTTCCACATATTCCACATATTCGCAGTAGGATTACGTCATTCAAAATTCGATGGCTATATGTACCGTTGTTTTATCACAATGAGAGATATATGCATACATTTATGTAGATTTTTCATTATTTAATTTCTTCAAATATAATGCAGTACTCTAACATTTGGTGGCAACAGTTTGAAAAGTTTAACGGACTTTTATAGTGATTCAACGCAAGATCGCAAAACGAAAACAATAGTCCTTCAGGGACAAAACCACTTTCGACTAAAAATGCATTTAATTCATGATATGTTGAAAAAAATATTCATTATTTTCATAGAATGAAGTTACATATTTTTTAATTGCTGATTTCATATTTTTTATAACTTTAATGAATTTTTTATTATCAAACTCAACGATTTGAAAGGGAGCCATGGCAATACTGTTCCACGGAATGAAACGTTTTAATCTCCAGCGGGTAAGACTGTATATCGGAAATTTTAAAGACATACTGTTTTTAAATATTTTTGATTTTCTGTTAAATTGAATTTTATATAAAGGATGTGATATTTAATAAATAAAGTTAACATCTAAAAGTTTAATAATAAAAAGAAATTTACTGCCCGTTTTCCGGAAGAAACTGAATACTGATATGATAAACTGTGAAAAGATTGAAAAAATAAAGGTAGGTTTACCAGGAGTGTGTGCAACAGCAGACTGGTAGACTGTGAGCTTAGCGAGAACGTAAAAATGACCGTTAAAATGGTAGATATTTTGAAGTAGAGAATAGCTGAAAAATTAATTCAAGCTATTGACTGAAAATGGTCTAGCTAGGGAAATTCCTCGAAATGTTCCACTAGAGAGATGCTGTGGAAATTTAACTGTCAGTCTGATATGGGTTTAGCTTTATTTTAAATGCCAACACCCAACATTAGTTCAACAACCTGACAGCAGTACAGACAATCGAACGAATACGTCTCTTTGTGTCGCAAATTTTTTCCAGTGTTCTCTGCAAGCCTTAACAAGATAGAGCTTTGCGAATATTTGATAATGCGAAAAAGAATGAAAAAAAGGGGGGGAAGGGTGGAAGAGACACACGTAATTAGAAAAAATCGCTTAAATTGCAAGTAGTCCCATGACACTAAATTCATTGAACCAAACGAATAAACTAGGATTTCTCCTCTCCACGTTTCTCGATTTATGACCAAATAACGAATGGCATACTTAACTGCGGTTCTCTCTCCTCCTACCCCATCCTCCGATGACTAGCTTAAGTTCTAAGAGAATTCATTTCCTGTCTGTAACTAACTGATAAGCAATAGCGTCTGGGATAATCGATGTTTGTTTTCTTCTGATGTGAAAATGCTTGTCCATTTCAGATTATTTTAAATGATTTTTTTAAATGTACATATATTAGAATGTGTGACTTTCTATTTCTCGTTTCACTTATTGAAAAAAAATCTATCTTTACAAAAAATTTAAAAGCGTGAGCGAGGCTAAAATAATATGTAACTCAATCCGAACAAAACTGCTAAAGCAGAAAAACTAAGGCAAAAGGGTTTGAACTAAACTTAATTAAGCAAACATTAAGGAAAAAGTAGAATTTTAACATAAGTGTACTTTGTAAGAATTACTCACTTGAATTAAGGAATCATCTTTACGATTTTGCTAACAAAATACATTAAATTTTAATCTTTGACTTTAATAAACAAAAGTAATAGCTATACGAAGATTAACATGAAATTAGTTTTGAGTTTAATTTAAACTTCACATATAGCAAATGAATGTAAATTTGAAATTTTAAGGCATGATACTTTGCAAATATTTTCATTAGTTCTTTTATTGGATCGTACCCTTATCCGATGATTACTTAGATACTCAAAAATGTTTTCAATGATCAGTCAGTAGGTAGTATATACAGCTAGGGCCGGATTTACATATAAGCTACACTAGCTGTAGCTTAAAGTCCCCACTTTTATGGGAGCCACCAAAAAAATTAAAATATAGTATAAATAATATTGCGAATATTAAAATATATTTTAACAGACTTATAAAGGACCCCATATCTCAAATAGCTTAGGGAGTTATCAAGTCTAAATCTGGCTCTGTATACAGCTTATGTTGAAAACGATCTTCCTCATATGAGCTTGGTATCTTGAAGATGATCGAAAAGACGTTAATTAAAATGATATAGTTATCGAATCTCGGAGTAAAAATATGTGTATGTGTTTCTGTTTAATGCAGAAACTAGCGAATAAATGAGAAATTGCTTGAATACATTTTCTAAATATTAGTTGCTCATGTAACGTAAGTAGGAGTTTAAAAAATAAACATTGTTTAATATCCTCGTCACACTGTTCCTCCACACGTCCGCTTTGAAATGCATCCCGTTTGGAAGCGAATATATTTGTTTGGTATTCGATATCTGGAATGAGACTCGAGTACGACGAGTCCCGAACCATGCGCACTACACTACGCTTTACGCCTGTTGCTATCGCCTGTTGTTACCTCTTTCGAGAAAACTTTACGACTGCCTATGAATGCCAGTATGCCTGTTATTATTATTCAGTAAACAAACCGCATTGTAACTCTGAATTTTCAAGTGATTTTTTGCTTTTCGCTCAAATGTTTTGTAAATTCAGTAACAATGAGTCTTAGAAAAGTTAATGAGAGTAATGAGAGGAACACAGCAAAGACGAAAATTGATAGAATCACCATAGTTATGAGAAACGCAATTGCTGAAAAGCATGAAGATGGCATGAATATCCGGAACTTACTGATTGCATACTGTATGGAGAGTGCGATATTCTCTGTGATTGTGAAAAACGAAGACACAGTTAAATCCAATAACGTTACGCAGAGTGGTGACATTAATTATTAAACAAAGATCACAGATGTTCGAGCATATTTTAAAATTGCTTTTGATCTGTATATCAGAAAAAATTTATGCCAAGTATCCCGTGAAACGCTTCGTTTATGATCAGTATACATTTCGCAATTTGTACATGTATTTTAGTATTAAATAATGTTATAATAATAAAAATAACATTTTTTTTATGAGAACGGATTAGATTTGCGCTTTATTTCTTATCGGAAAATTTCGTTTTGTGTATGTTCAAGGATCTAGAAGGTGTTAATGACGTATACCGAGCTACCAAAATATTTGGTTTTTGAGAATTAAATTCCAATGCATATTTTTATAAAAGATACTGTTAGAATTGCGCAAGATAAAAATACATCATGTCAAATGAAAAGTCAATTTTTCCTCACTTAATGTGCGCTAAATAAAAATTGTACAGAGATAATAAAAATTAAAAAATATTCGTGGATAAACAAGATTAGCCGTGCAGCATTTTTCTCTGAAAATACATTTGTTGTGCATTTTCTAAAACATTCAGAATCTCACCCCAAACCTTTATTGTTAATTCTTAAAAAATATTCATCTATGGATCTGTGTCTGACTGTTTCTGACATCTTTGTATTTCAAATCAAGTCAGTTCGTCTGCCGCTACGCTGATAGCGAAAGGCGGAAATATCCACCGACTCACTTGCCAGGCTGAATAACTCCTCTGAAAGAATGATCACATTCAATTCGCTCCAACAACACTTCCTACTTTTATTTCTTTTGTCTGGAAGAGTCTTTATCTTTCGAAGGCTGTTATTTCTCCATCATGCATCTAACTGGATAAAGATTGGGTTCGAAAAGAATTTAATGGCATCGAATAGCAAATGCAATAGTGCTTCTTTCTCGTTACAACACAGAGGCAGAAGACAGAAAGAAACTCATTGTAAGGTCATATATAACATATAGGATGTTTATGAAAGGCAGTTAAAGGCTTTATTTTCTTAACTATTAGTCGTTAGCATGTATTTCAAGTTGTAAAATTTCTGTAAGTAAACTAGATAATTTTATGAAAAAACTTGCAGCGCGTAAAACTATATTAACAAAATTAAACGCTTTTTATGATCCACAGAATAAAGTAGAATGCCTAGTTAAAAATGTTCTTTTTTTATGTTTTATCAAGTCAAATGTAAATATATATATATATATATATATATATTATTATTATTATTATTAAAAGGAATTACTCCTTTAAATGTGAAAGGTGTTGTTGCGTAAGCTTTTATTTCCACTTCCAAGAGGCAATATTATAGCGATGCACACAAAGGTGTCTGCCAAAGGAAGAGATTCCTTCAAGGAGGATTTTTAAAAGGGAACTGAGCCATATGAACGTGACATACGGGAAAAATACGACAGCAACTGGCAACCAAGCCGTTTATCGGGAATTTTTTTAATCTGAATCCATTTACCAGTGTTCACCGACGTTACTTGGCTGCTAGTAGGCCAGTTGTGTTAAGTGGGTTAGCACATCCTGTTAGCAACTATAAGATCTGTGATTCAAAACTCAGTGAGGGATCATTTGAATTCTGGCTTTTCTTGTCTCGAAAAAAATATGAATTAGTTTCTTTAGTGACATTCAGTCTCTTAGTGTGAGTTTTGATGTGATAGCGATTTCTTTTTACCACATGAATTTAGTCTACTGGGAGTTGTGCCTCTCTCCATTTGCCTTTAAGAGGAAAAAATGTAAAGAATTATCCTGTCCTTCAAGAACACTCTCTTGATGTAAATGATTAACGTGACAAAGAGCAATGGGAACATCCTTGACTTGAATATCATCGAAGGAACAATTGAATTTGCACATCTTCGGTCTCAAAACAACGATATAAAAGGGTTGCTACATTTCTGCGTGAAAAATATGAGCTCCTAGAAATTTCTCGACTTGTCATTTATTCAATAGCAGTTACATACGATTTAACAAAACCTAAAAACATTAAATTTTGTTTGAAACATGCTTTAAGATATTCAAATAAACAGTTTATTTTCTAATGCTTTTAAGAATTTTAAGCGTAACGCCACGGAACATTTCGCATTTAAATTACGAAATAATAATGAGAATTTTTATCATTGACATTGTCCTCTGCAAGGATGATATAAATGCCTGTGTGTTTGTATATGAAAACATGGAGATACATAACTTACTGTGATCAACATTTCAGTTATTATGACCAAACTATTGTAGAATAAATTTTTAAACTTAAGTGAAGTTGCTATGTAAGTTCAAAATTGATAGTAAAAACTGCCAATTGTCAGAGAAATGTTGCCAAGCGGGAGATTAAGTTACCAAATGGCTTGGTTTCTATTTAGCCAATCATTTAACCATTTTATTGCCAATGATTTGCTATTCATTATGGGGGGGAAAACCTAGTTTGATTTACGTTTTTAATAACTCTATCAGCTTTGAAAGCGATCACACAAAGTTCCCTTTTCTTCAAGAGTAGGGAAAAAAATCCCCCTGAATTTATTTTTTCCCGAAATAAATATTTTTTGCAAGTATTTACATCCAACTAAGCGTTTTTTCCTCCTAATTTTAAATTGTACACAGGCAAATTCTTCCCTTTGGAGTACTACGATTAAGGGGGACAATATTGGTCAAACAATTCCCAAAAACATTATGAGCAGTTCATAAATGAACGTTTGCATTTTCTTAATTAAAATTCTGTAAAAGTATGTATTTACACGTTATTTGATATATTAAATTAGTTAAAATCCATCGCTATTTTGAAGCGATATTTTTCCTCGTCGTTTAGTGTTACCATTCGGTTAATATTATCAAAATAGCCATAAACGTAATCACGTGAAGCGAGGCTTACTGTACATATCGTTGCGTGCTTATGGGTGTGTGTGTGTGTGTATTTAATTATGGCAAAGCACACTAGGGCTATCTGCCTAAGGGGAGGGATGCCTTTCGTGGAGGACTTTCTAAGGGAAACTGGCTCGTATACACGTTACACATGGGGAAAACCACGAAAACGCCCATGCAGCCAGCCCGTTCGCGGGATTCGAACCTCGGACCGAACTACCAGTGTTCAGCGTCTTTACCGCTCGGCCGCTGGTGGGCTCGCGTGCTTATGGGCTCGTAACAGATTGAATACACACATACATCGATAATAGCTTGATAAAATTTATTTTAACAAAAGAGACATTTGTTGGTTTCTCCCCAAAGTTGACGACAAAATTAGTCGCAAACCGGCGCCAGCTTGGCGATATCTCGCCAATTTAGCGAGATAGTCATTTTCTCAATGCTAAGACTTGCCCCTGTATTCCCAGCAAAGCATCGCATCTTCAGATTTTCATAGTTATATTGGTACTTTTCCGTTTCGCCGGCGCAAATCTGGCCAAGCAGTCTTTATTGGCGACAGCATACAGTATACGCATAAAAAATGTTAACAAATGTTGGTTCTAAGAATTTTTTATTTTGAAGGCATAAACATTTTAATATCGTTTAAAATTTTGTATAAAGCCAGTAAGTAACGACAATAAATTTGAAAATGACACTAATTTAAGAATATATTATGCTTTCACGGTTCAACATTCTGATTCGCCGGTTCATATCACATGAGCCCAAGTGATCTCATCTCACGTAAACTACGCTACAAAAATCTAATTCTCTCAGTAATTATCTACATTAATTTCAAGTTAAATCTTAATTTTGAATACAAGTTTAAATGCAAGAATTATTTAAGTTTCTACGAATAGCTTACTCAGAAATTATGTAAAACCGCAGTGCTTTACTTCGTTAGTGCATTCTCATTAGAATTGAGGAATTTAACCCTTGACTTTGCCTTTTCTATATTTTCTTCGGGTGAGCGGTGTGATTGCATCCTAAGTGGCTTAAAATTACCGCGAATGGAATTAGGGCATAAAATTGAACTGTCTGGTAAAATTTCTATGTAATTGTATGCCAATATTGAAAGAAGCAATCAATCTGATAAGAAATGGCTGCGACTTGTTTTGAAAAGGAAGCGTCAAAAGTTACGAGCAAGGATATTGAGTTTGGCATCGTCCACCAGCGGCCGAGCGGTAAAGTCGCTGAACACTGGTAGTTCGGTCCGAGGTTCGAATCGCGCGAACGGGCTGGATGCATTTGCGTTTTCGTGGTTTTCCGCATGTGTAACGTGTATACGATCTAGTTTCCCTTAGAAAGTCCTCCACAAAGGCATCCCTCCCCTTAGGCAGATAGCCCTCGAGGCTTTGCCATAATCACACACACACAAAATTAACTATAACAATTGTTTGAAATTAAAATAAATAAGAAGCCAAATAAAGTCACACAGGTGGAAACACAGAGCATATACATTACGTTTGGCATTAGTTGTACCATTATTGGCGACGTTTTCGCTTGCACCGGCAAAATGGAAAATACCGTTATATTATACAACAAAAATACGATTTTACATAAAATTTCACTACAATTATTTATGTGAGTACAAAATTTATAAAAATATAAATGCACAGATATATTTGCACGCATTTGTTTTTTTTTTTCACGGCTGGAGTATCGTATTTTGTACTTCCCATTTAATTTGTCACTTTTTAGTTACATAATTTGTTGAGTAAAATGCATGGAAATGTAATTCTGATCTTCGCAGTCTGTAAGTATAGTTAATCAAATTGTTAACGTACTGTTTCTAATTACATAAAAATTAAGCTGTATATAAATTTATTAAATAATTAAAAATAATATAGAAAGATAATAAGTTCATTACTAGTTTTAAAGAAACTATTAAATTAGTTTAGATGAAGATATGCGACATGTAAATTGGTCAATAACACCTTTGTCAAATTTGATGCTCTGCATTTTAATTGAAGACGTGCTGTATAAGCTCGTTGTTTTTAGTTTGTTTTCAGAGCCACTTTTTTAACACGTGTTTCTTTTTTGAAAAAGATCTGAAGAAAATATTTTTGTAAAAAGAAGCATACTAAGTGCTCCTTTTCTAGGAACAGTCTAAATAATAATGGCACCGTTATGTCATTTTTTACTCCAAGAAAGGAAGTTTTATCTTAACATATATGGCTTAACTATATTCCGTTATATTTTATTAATCCTCTATTATGACAAGAAATAGATATAATTTCCTAATTTAAGTTTTTGGAAAACAGAGCGTTTTGTATTTGCTTTACAGAAATAGAAATATTTTCTTTTAACTAGATATAAAGTATGGTAAACAAAAAACAAAATCCCTTAGTTGCATTACAGTAAACAAGTACATGACATACACGCCTACAAAAAAAAGTAAAGATCCTTTATTAGAAATTATTTGCATATTTGAATGAAATGTGAGACTGCTGATGTTTAATTCCAGATATTTAAAAGTTCTGCCACATTTTAATAACTTTTGCGAAATTATGTCAGAAGACGTAGCTTCTTAATTCATATCACAAATTGCTTACGGTTTATAACTTTGATAATTTCAAGCAATAGGCTTCATTTATTTTCATAGTTTTCTATTTTAATATTATTTCAAAATTTTAATTAAATTTTTTAATTGGCTGCCACGCAGTAAAAATAAGGAATCTAGCACTGACATTTAGATTTTGCTGGGTTTTGACAGGTTTTTATTAAATTTTTCGTATCAAGCAAATTCTTTCGACGGGTATAAGTTATGAAATTCTAAAGAATGATATGCTGAAAAACGATTTACCAATTCATGTTTTCGTAAATCATTTCTATAGCAAGTATAAAAACATAAAACTCGATTTGCTTGCCATGAAACTTTATATTTATCAAATATTTATGAAAAAGTTCATTATTTGACATTTCGGCATTATAACTGAAGAAATATCCAGGTATTGTATTCAGTACAGTACAGTAAGTTTTCATTACTTATCACACTATCAGATTAAAATAAAGAGTTGGCCTGATCGATAGGGGTTAGCGTTGCTATATGTCCAGGTATAGGTCCTGGTATAGGCGATATAGGGGTTAGAAGTCAAAGTACGAATGGCTTGAATGTTTGAAAGTGTATAGTGTCTTTGCAGCACGGGAGCACTTAAAATACACCGTAAGCGAGAAGTGCTCGATTTGGTGGGAGGGAAGAAGAATGGGACATCTTTGGGCCCCTTTCCTAGGGGATTCTCCTTCAAAACTGATAAGCGGAATTACCTAAAGTTCTGCTGCCATCTATAAGATGCCCAAGGCCATGTTGACAACAGATGCAATCTTGCGCTCCTTGTCACGATAAAATTCATGGACTTATTTTGATGTTACTGTTAGGAAAGTGTAAGTCACAATGACAAAATTAAGAGATTTTTGCGTAAAAGTTTACGGGAGTAGTCTAATGCACTGCCATATCTGCGTTTTAACCTTTCTAATCATAAGATATCAACTTCATACCTACAACGTAAATATAAAGTTTTTTTTAACTAATTTCGTAAAATCTCAAAGTTGAAGAAAATAATGTTCTTGCCTTATAGCCTTCAGTGTAAATTCTTGTAAGTTTTTTAGAACGTTTGGTATGTTTATGCAGCTGCTTGATTCCTCATCTTTTGTAATACCATTTTACTATTATTCATCTTTTGGAATACTGTTGCTGTTGAATGTTTCTGGTCAAAATTTTCTGAATCGCTTTAGTGTTAATAAAATAATGACTTCTGATGCGATGTTTCAATTTAGTGAAGCGAAAACAGTCTGCAGGTAACAAATCTGATAAATTAGAGCTAGTAAGTACTGTAATCTTTCATGCGCTGAAAACAGTTTGATGAGAAGGGAACTGTTTGTTGAGTAACAAAAGCTACTAATTATTTTATTGAGGTTTTCCAGCTCGTTGCGCTGAATTTTTTTCAACAACATATCCATTATGCCTTTATAAGACATAGGGTTCAAAATTTATTCCTGAATAAAAAATTTTTATGAATTGTTATTTTCCTGTTAAAAGTTACTGTCTTTTCTCGAGACTCCAGAAACCCAAGTTTTTGTGGCCCATTTGAATGTTCTTAAACTGAAGCAGATGATTACAGTTTTATTTCAAGAAATCAGCAAAGCATAAAATTTAATCACCAATCAATATTTATTTGAAGAAGTCTGCTGTTATTCGAAGAGACAGGTGATGACTTTTCAGCAACAATTTTCGAACTTTTCCGATGCTATCATATTTTCGAGGCGGCCAGGGGCGATTACTCCCTAATTCATCATCAGCATCTTCATGTCCATTACGAAAATGCCCGTTCAAGCAAAAACGTTGGTACAGACGATATTCTGGGAGAAGTAATTTGAGATGTCATTTTAATAAAGATTGTCAGTTAAAGTTTGCAGGTTTACTGGAATTTGTTAAAAATTTAGTCGCAAAGCTTTGTACTAGCACTGAGTACACTGTGACGTATCAGAAGTGTAATATTAAGAAAGACCAATCGTTTTACAGTCTTGTGTCTCATATGGAACTTAAGCCACAAAGATGGAATTGCTCAATTCAGGTCAATTCAACTTAAAATAAATGCATAAAATAAAATATATATAAAGAAATAAGCATCTTGTGTGTCAGTTGGATTAACAATAACTTCTGCTACAATTCTCGTTATAAGAGTAGATATGTGTATGGTTTCGGTATATTAGTCAATGTAGTAGCTATATGTTCCAAATTTTATCTGCTACAGCCGAAAGGGGTCAGTATGGTGCCAGTCTTCGTGTGATAACGGGCCAGACATGTTCTGTAACTTCAGATCTGATAAATGCCAGAGATGTCCAGTTTGTAATTATCCGTTAGAATGACCTGGAAATAAAGGATAACAATACAGGTTTTGACAAACTCAGAGATATAAAGATGAATGTGTTTAAGGTACTGGAAATAGGTAAATGAATGGAGTGAGACTGGAAACGGATGCTTGCTACCAAAATATAAGGTACACTAGTCCTTGTTAGTTTCTTCTGCATTTAAATTAATAACTCATAAGAAGTTTTGAAAAAGACAAACTAACATTTATTAAAAGATAAATGGTACTGGTAACTTAATAGGTCTATATGTAACTTAGTCTGAATGGTAACGAAATACAGATTGCATACTAAAGAGAAGCCTTTTGCTTTTTCCTATTATATTGTATTCAAGGAGCGCTGCTGGTTTGCACATATCCTATGCTGCTAATAATTTACAGGTTCTAATTTATTTACACTTACTCGTGATGCAGCCGTCGGGTGGCTTTTATTTATCCATCATAGTGCTGAGTTTGTTTTAAAATTTCATATGTTATCAAGGCAGGATACAAAGAATGGCTTGCTGTAAAAGTTTTGCTTTTTAATAATAATCGAATGTCTTAAAGACTAAAAAGTACTACATTTTAACAATTTATTGTAAAAAAAAATTTGATTATCTGTTTTTCGATAAAAATGACCTTCTGCTTCGCATGAGAAAGTTTTTTTTAATGGGTATACATCAGATCTCACTGTGTTGTGGAACATATATTGCAAACATGTACAAAAAAGTAAAATAACGGAATATGAAGTTTTTAAGAAAAATAATTGGATATTTACTGCAATTAAAATATCTTTCTAAAATTTTTCCAATAATTCTTTTATTAAAAATGAAAAATATGTTAATTCTTTCTGCCCATGCTTTTCCTGCAATAGACATATCGAATGTATTTATAAACACACTTATAATATTTGAAATACTGAAGTAATAAATATATAAAAACTGACTCGTATAGAAAGTCAACTACTTTACATTTTCATGTTCAATGGGAAAAAGTATTTATGTAGAAATTAGCTACACTATCTTCCGTGCAGGTTCAATAGGGTTTATACATTATCCACTATTCAATTATGTTTGATTAAATATGTAGAAGGAAGGTGCAAGGATCAATTATGAGCTTAGAATTAACAATGCCATGTACTACCATCAAACACACAAAACATTCTCTTCACTTGCAAGCCAGTTCGTTTTCAGTTTTGCAGTGCTCTCTTACACATACGTGTGCATGTGGAATTCTTATTGGAATAGTAGAATATGTGGTTTATTTCCCTGAATTCCTGTAATAGTATCAATACGATTCTTTAAATAAACAAATTTACTAAGTCTTGTATCACATTATAAGGTGTTTCTCATGCCTTCGTGAAGTAGTGGGCAGAACGCTCGACGCGTATTCGAGAGGTCCGTGATTCGAGTCCCGGCTAGGGCATTGCTCATTTTTTACGTCTTCCGCATCAGAAATACCTAATGTCTCTACAGTGGCGCCCGAACAGTGGATGATGTTTCTCCACCACCAGGATTTGGCGACTGGGTCCCCTAATACCCAGTCGCCCTTTAAAAGGGGGAGTATATAAGGTATTTCTCCCAGCTTCTTAGCATGCCTTCGTGGTGTAGTAGTCAGCCCGCTCGATGCGTATTCGAGATTGCCGTGGTTCAAGTCCCGGCGAGGGCATTGCTCATTTTTCATGTCTCTCGCATCAGAGAAATACCTAATGTCTACAGTAAAACTAATTAATTTTATGTTTTTCATTAATACTTCATATTACGGGTAAGCGATAATTTCATCATGAAGAAATCTCGTCTTTATGACAATGCAATGATCGTCTTCAATTGTGCTGCTAGTAGAATTCAATACGATGCAGAAGAGATAAAAACTTAAAATCAACTCGAAATATCAGTCGCTTGTATAAAGCAGAATATTTTAAGTTTTGATTTACCTGGACTGGAAATACACATTGTCAAACTCCTCTCTGCGCAGAATGGAAAAGAAACTTGCCAATATAGTGCCCTGTAAATTTTTAGTCATTTTTTAACTGCACATAAAAATCCTTCAAAAGAATATTTTAAAAGGGTTTTGGAAACGCAGAAACAACGAAAGTAAGTGATAAACTTCAACTTACATAGTATAAAATTGCTGAAATAAAAACTAAAATAAAAACTACACGCGATAACACAATCTGTCATGTTACCTGACTGCTGTAAAATAGAGACAATTTTATTTGGGTGATGCAAGGATTCAGTTCCTGGTATATGAGGCACGATTCGCAGAACAATTAATGATACGTCCTGCAACACTGAAAGAACTGCGACAGGGCAACATGTGAATATGTCCTTTGCATTATTAGACGAATCAACTGTTCAAACAAGCACGGCGCTCTATAAGGATTTGTGCGATTTATTTACGAAATTGTGGGATATAATAAGTTTCGCTATCATAAAATGGTTAACTAGATCACTTAAGTGTACCGTGCTACTTCCCGCACAGGCTTGAAGATAAACATAACCATGGAGAGGGTGTTAAAGACCTTTTTATTTATCACAAACTGTTTAACAGAAGACACGGACTTACGTGCGTGCAAAACAGCACAGACCACTTGCGGTGAGAATTTAAAAGTTAATTTAACAATAAATTTGAAGGTAAAGATTGTGCTAGACTATACAATGCAATTTATTATAACAGGTTGACTCAGAAAATTTACACTGGCAGGATACTAACTCGATGGGCAAGAATGCGTAGCCGCTATTAAGATTAACAGTTAATGAAAAACTAGCAAACGTGCGCTTTCACTAGCGAAATCACTCTCTCTCTCTAACCTTTTCATTTCAACATTTTAAATACTCTCGTTCACCCTACTTAATTTTCCTTCTGGTGAGGAAATGCGAGCGGAAATAAAGAGAATTAGGAAAAACACCAAAATTAAAATAACTAGTTAGTAAACTAAGGGGAACCTTACAAGCTCTCTCGCAACCGCAGATTGTCTTGCACCAGGTTACAACATTCCGACAGCTCTCCAACGCATTTCACCGTGCAGATGGTGTCTTAGGCTCATTCTTTCAGCTTTGGATGCCTCGGATTACATGAAACTACCACTGCTTGTGAACTGTTGTGTTCACAAATTAAAAATAACTATTAGTAAAACTAAATAGGACCCTACATACTTGAAATCATATTTTATGCTGGAAAGAAAGAGGAGGATAACAGACCAGACCACAAACATAATTTTTGAATACGTTAAATTTGCCATGAATCAATACATCTGTATTTGTACCGACGTAGCAGCATCTGTTATACGATCAGAAAAGGATTTTTGAATTCTTCTTCATACAGAAATAAGGTAGCTGAAGTGTGGAAAGATTTTAAACCGCTCATTGGAATGAATAAAGGAAATGCCAGTTCCTTTTCCTAAAAAATAAACGTTTAGAAAATATCTGCAAAATGATAATAGACGCAATAATTTGGCATATTTGGTCGATATTTTTGATTGGCTTAATACGATCAAAATAAGTATGCAAGGAAACAATTTCTTATATTCGACAAATTTTTATGTCGATTGACAAACTATGTGAAATGAAAAAAAATTGGGGGGGGGTGGGACAAACTCCTCACCCACAAAACGAGCGCGACACTGTTTTGATTCTCTTTCTTTCCTTTCGATTTTGTTTTGTTTCGTTTTTCATTCAGAAAAATGGAGTTATTTTCCCTAGTAGAGTCCTTTTCTTTTTATTGCGCCATTAAAAACCAAAAACGAAAATAGTTGGCCACTGTTGCTTAAAACTTCCCTGTTTACTCTGCTTTAATATTTTACCCTGTTTTAACATTTATATACATTCTATTTTATTGTAACTATTCTGCTCAAAAAAGGTGTTCTGCGATATCAAAAATTATGAGAAACAGAGCCCGGCATTTTTTGTTATACAGTTATCTATACACTAACCAGTCAAAATCATATAGTATAACGATCTTCTGAAATAAAGCAAAACGTGAGCCTTTTTCACCAAAAATAATTAGTATTTTTTATTTTTTAAGGCAATAAGGAGGGCAACTGAAATGAAACTTCAGCTACTTTTCATCGCACCTCCCAAGTCACAAACACATCCATATCTAGAAAAAAAAGACTGAATGATACTGTAAGGCATTATATAACAATATAATGTTGTAATTTGACAAAAAAAGTGTTCTGTTAGTTTAAAAAGAGTAAATTTAATTGTTTTTTACACTATACTGAGACTCCTCTTCCTTAGAAATTTAAGTTAAGCAGACAGGTTGCAACTGTCCGAATACTGTTAAATATGAGATCATTATCCGAAACCTGCTTCGCCCGTACATGCGTTTTAATACGAGTAATTTTATAATAATAATGAATTTATCTAAGGTATTTTGGTTGTTGTATTATGGTTTTTGGTTTGTATTATAGCTGTTTTGTAATTATTCCTATGAATTGCTGTAATAGCAGCTCTAATCTATACTACATTGGTTAGGGCTGCTGACGGCCGTATCAATGCGTCTTAATATCACAGAAGGTTTGGATGTTTGTAATACACAGTATTTAATGCGACATGGTCGTACTTGTAAATATTAGCTAGCTGAACGTCTTCCAGGGATATTTTGTAGCATAAGACACTGAGTTCTATTGCTTGGGGAATTCTTCATCAAAACTGAGATGGATCTTCCGTTTTCTCACTAGCGTAATACGATCGACCCTTGTCCAACGTTTTTGCTGATAGAATGTCTAATGACCAAGGGTACAGGACATTCCCAACGAATGCATTAATTATGACTATCCCACCGTTTGAAATAACAACAATTATTATTGTTATTATTTCTCATCCCTTCTTATGTTCTTAAAATTTCATAGAAGCAATTGTTCTGAATTGAAGCTGCCCAGATGGGATAGTGATTAGTGAGGCTAACTGCCGTAACGTAGGTCCTGGGTTTCAAACCCCGGAAAAGGCATGGTTGTTTGTAAGCATATAGTATTTGTGTCGCGAGAAGGCACTCAAAATACTCGGCGAGCCGAAATCCTTTAAAAGACTTAAATGATAGGGAAAGAGGGATGGAAGGCACAGAGACTGCTCCCCCTTTTTTTCAGAATGCAAATTCGGAAGGAAGCTTGGTAAGTTAGATAGGTACAGCAATGTCTTAATGACCTATGGTACAATAGTGGTGCTGGCCTGGCTTTTAGCTGTACATGTGCTGAGTTTAAGATAAGACAACATGAATAATTCATATTCTCTCTGAAGGCAGTTAAAATGTAAGCATTATTTCTCGTTTCATTCAGAACTTTCATGCGCTGAGTGTACATTGTTAGAACCGAAAGGCCCTTTTTTTTATTAGTTGATACTAAATTAAAGATTTTAGATTCTATAGGTAACGATAAAGATTTTAGATCCTACAGAGCTTATAGATGCTCTAAAACGAAAAGGGCTGAAGTTTTACAGTTATCCAAAGAGTTTTATTTCCTGCTATCAAAAACAGGTAAACAATTATTATTCAGCATAGTAAAACGTAGAAAAGTAAATCCGAAGTAACTGTATTTACAGAAAACAATTGTGGAATAGTTAAGATGAATGAGCTCAAAAATTAATTTGAAGGATTGAAATTAGCCGAAAACCTTTAAATGGCGATAAACTGCAAGTTTCAGAAGGTTACTATCACGAAGAATTTCATAGGCTTGGCTGACTATGTCAGACAAACGAGCACATGCAACAACAACAGAAGGTCACTATACACTGAAGTGACAAAAGTCATGGGATAGCAATATGCAAATATACAGATGGCAGTAGCATCGCGTAGAAAATTTATAAATGCGAAATGCTTTGGCAGGGCTTTCATTTGTGTTCAAGTTATTCATGTGAAGAGGCTTTGACGTGATTATGGCCGCACGACGAGAATTAACAGACTTTGAACGCTGAATGGTTAGTTGGAGCTAGACGCATGGGTAATTCCATTTCGGATATCGTTAGGGAATTCAACATTCAGAGATCCACAGTGTCAAGAGTGTGCCGAGAGTATCTAATTTCAGGTATAACATTCCACCATGGACAGCGCAGTGGCCGACCACTTGCACTTAACGACCGAGACCAGCGACGTCTGCGTAAAGTTGTCAATGTTCACATACAAGCAACACTGCGTCAAATAACCGCAGAAATCAATGTGGGACGTACGAGGGACGTGTCCGATAGAACAGTGCGGCGAAATTTGTCTTCCTTGGGCTATGCCAGCAGAAGACCGACTCGAGTGCCTTTACTGACAGCACGACATTGCTTGCAGCGACTCTCGTGGGCTCGTGAGCATATCGGTTGGTCCCTAAACGAGTGGAAAACCGTGGCTTGGTCAGATGAGTCACGATTTCAGTTGGTAAGAGATGATGGTAGGGTTCGAGTGTGGCGCAGACCCCACGAAGCCATGGACCCAAGTTGTCAACAAGGAACTGTTCAAGCTGGTGGTGGTTCCATAATGGTATGGACTGTTTTTACATGGCATGGACTCGGTCCTCTGGTACAACGGAACCGATCATTGACTGGAAATGGATATCTTCAGCTACTTGGAGATCACTTACAGCCATTCATGGACTTCACGTACTCAAACAACGATGGGATTTTTATGGATGACAATGCGCCATGTCACCGGGCCACAATTGTTCGCGATTGGTTAGAAGAACATTCTGGACAATTCCAGCGAATGATCTGGCCACTTAGATCGCCTGACATGAATCCCATCGAACATTTATGGGACATCATCGAGAGGTCAGTTCGTGCTCAAAACCCTGCACCGTCAACACTTTCACAATTATGGACGTCTATAGAGGCAGCATGGCTCAATATTCCTGCAGGGGACTTCCAACGACTTGTTGAGTCCATGCCACGTCGAGTTGCTGCACTTCGCCGGGCAAAAGGAGGACCGACAAAATATTAGGAGGTATCCCATGACTTTTGTTACTTCAGTGTAGAGTTTTATATAACGAAATGGACTTGTATATCTGCTGACTGACAAGTTTCTGTTAGAAATCATTAATCACCAGCATGGTTATAAACATCAGGTTTTTAGGTGCAACAGCAGCAGTGTTCTAGGTGTCCTCCAATAAAGGAACTGTGTGACGTACACTTCATTCCTTCACGGCGAAGTGAAAGGAGAGAGTAAAATAAAATTTCGCATAATGATTATATAAATTTCTCTATTGAAAATCATGTACTGTAAAACATCTAACTATTCATATCCTGCATTAAATGATTTCTTATACCATTTCGCTTACAGTCGCTTTTTGGATTACTCAGAGGAAGACTATGTTGATGCATGTTACTACTCAGAAGATAAGCCAAGAAAAATATATCATTTCTTACTTCAGTAACCTGCTGTGTAAATATTTATAGAAGTTTCTGCCACTTTTTTCTTATTCAAAATCAAGTAACTCTATGGATCTTGTACTTTTCTTTTCAAATTAAAATCCTTCTGACTGTACAGCATTTTCTAAACGATTGAAAAACGTGAAATCGATAGTGTTGCGACACCCTTTTTAATATTACAGACTTACCTTTTCTCACTTCTTCATCTAAAGAGAACATATTTCCGCTGCCGTTTCAAAGATTTGAATGTTGTAAAACCCGTGTCACTAAGGCTGGACTATATGAATGTTTAGAGCAGAGTTTGTTAAATGTTTTTCGGTCGCGACCCCTTTTTATAACTGAGATTTTTTCGCGACCCCCAAGACCCCATAATATTTACAAACATTTTGTGGAACCCCATAATTATTGCCCAAATCCGGAACACGCGTGAATGAAACTATCAATTTTTTCTCTTGTACTGTAATATACTATACTATTGCAGTTTTATGTAACTTTAATTTATAATTTTAAGACATAGAACAATGTGAAAATTTTAAATAAGTAGCAGACAAAATGATAGCTTCATGTGCAAAGCAAGGAAAATGAACGTTTATATTATAAAAAGAATGCGTCGAAACGTTTTCGTTTTTTTCTTTGTCTATATTGATTTATCTTTATCTATTTTCAGATACATTGTTTAAAAATATTGGTAATTGTAAAATTATTATAATAAGAAATATCAAAACTGCTAACATTTTTGGAGAACCCCTGCTGCAGGTCCTGCGAACCCCTTGGGAGTCGCTACCCACAGTTTAAGAAACCCTGGTTTAGAGAATGATTTCGGATAGATCGTTGACGGCAGGCTTCACTCAAATAGTCTTCAAGATATTTACATAATAATTGCTGCTCACTGTCTGCCAATGGATGTGCACTGTTGACATCCACAACCGCAGCGGATAACCTTCCAGAAGCCGCAGACAATAACCAACTGCAGCGAATAACGTTTCAACTTCGTCAATTCCTCACCTACTACCAACTTAATATGTCTTTACTATTAAAAACACGAAGCAGGCATAGCTATTTCATTACTGTATGATGTAATGATGTTTCATTACTGCATGCGTGATGTTTCGAGTGCTTCTTTACTGCTTTTCCAAAATTTAATATAAAATTCATTCACATCTCTGTCGTATAATCATAGAGATGTCTTCGTCACCCTTTCCTTGAGAACAAGAGCTAGCTGCCTCGACTCGTTATAATCAAATATTAAATGTCATGTCTGTATAACTGTAGGTTCAAATATATCGATATATAAACTATACAAAGTCTCGTACAAAGTTGCCGTGTTTCGCACAGGGAAAGGTAAGCAGAAGAGTCCTAAAATTTTCATTCATTCATTATATTTTGAAAACAACCGTGTTGTGATAATGTTTTTATGTTTAGTGCAAAACTTCACCCCTAGACAAAAACCGAAATTAAAGAAAGATTTTGATGAATCTAATCGAGAATATACATTCCAATGCTGGAGATATTAAAGTAGCAAGTAAGTTTGCTGGACTAATTTCGGAAGTTTGACTAGAACTTTCTTCAGCTGCAGGAGTAAAATCGATGAAGAAGAAGCATGTACTAGCGTGATAACAACAGGCCAGAAATTTCGACAAAGTTTCAGTTAAGGAAAGTAACAAAACTATTGAGACTATCCATTGACAAAATCTGAAACCCACTATTAAGCCATTTCTTCAAAAGCTGAAGATTAAGATGGATTAGATTTGGGATCACTAACTAGAATTGAAAGATTTTTAATGAATGTTAAACGTCTTTTATGCACCTTTAGCTGATTCTTGTAGCTTTAGTATCTTCAATATTTGCTCTTTGGTGTGTTATTGTGGTTAAATTTAGTTCAATTATACATTTAGTTCTAACGAAACAGAGAGTATTTTAAACCTATTCTATGACCACTCTTTTATTTTTAAAGAATCGATATTGTACAGAAAAAGACTCTGAAAAGCAAATATATCTGTACTTTTATTCCCGAAAATGTCTGGAACAGGAAAACATCATCTTTATTTAACAGGAAAATCTGATAAAGCTGATGTTTTAAAGGTATCATTTCTCATCTTGTAATACGTAAAGGAAATGAAAACACTGAACAAATGTGATATTTTCCGACCGTGGGTGCACAAGTTCGACTTAAGTAAAAATAAAACGATACCAAAGTAAAAGAAAAGTATCATTATTGCTCATTGAAGCTTACTTTACACGTATTCTTAAAATATTAGTAAAAATCTGAAGTCACGCGCAAATTGTCTGAACAAAACTCTCTCGGATTACGAACGGTGTTTTGAATTACGAACACTCAAGTTCGCAAAAAAGATTTTTTAAGGAAACTTTGAAATAACTTCTGATATTGAATTAACATTTACGAACGTCTAGAAACATTATATTGATATTTTCCGATACATAACTCTCATTAGGAAAGCCTCGCCATTTACATTTACATAATCCTTAAACCAGATTTTTTTTTTTTTTTTTTTTTTTTTTTTTTTTGACGTAGCAAGGTCTGTTTGCCTAGCAACGAGGCTCGGCTTAGAGCTCTTATGACGATAAAACCATTGGGTAAACGAAGGTTTATCAGAACCGAGGATAACATATTTAAGTGTTCTGAATCATAGTTTTTGAGCATTCACACAATTCCAGATGTAAAATCTAGCAGCATTTTGCAAAATGTGATGATAAAATTTGTCAGCCTAGAAGATTCCAAAAGCCGAACTTAAAATTTACACGAGCTATTGACAAAGTTCAGTCTTGTTATCTACTGATAGTTTATACACAGATATGTAATAAATTGATTACACATTTAAGTACACAAATATTATTTACAAAATAAAATCATGACAAAATGTTAAAATGAATATACCCTCGCCCCCGCCAAAAAAAAAAAAAAAAAAAAAAAAAAAAAAAAAAACTGCAGTCAAACAAGATGTAAAACAAATAATTTGTAATTTAAAATAAATGTAAACAATTACGTAAATAAGAATACTTATTAATACATACAAATATTTACTAAAGTTCAGGGCAATATTGAAATTTTGCTATAGGGTACTGGCGCGAAGAAGCACAAATGAAATATAAATTTACACAACAAAAGAAATATACTCCACAGATTAAATGCAGATATCGTAGACTGCACTCGGAATTGCAAACAATGGGATCAAGAATATTAAATATCATAAGCGAGGAAAGATATTCTTATTTGTCATTCCGTGTTTAAAGCTGTCCATTTCCGGCACTGGGGCTAGGAAAACAATCCCCCATAAAAATCGTCACGCAAGAACATATTTTTCATTTTCGTTTGCATTTGCAATTTACTTTCTCGCTCGAGATGTCTTCCCTCTCTTTTCAAAGGATCATACAATGGTTACGTGTCTGCTTTCTTATATTCGCGTAAATATTTGCAACAGCAATTTCCTTATTCTCGCACACATTCCATACTCCTTTTCAGAGATAAACTTCAAAACACGACATCATCGAGAAGAAAACGTTTCCTGCTTATTCTATGATTACGTTCATTTTCCTTCTTCGTCATCTCTAGAGAAATAATTAACAGAAAGCTTCCTACCTTAAAATTAAATTTCTGTCGAAGAATTCATAAGATTAATGCTTCAGATTATCTTATGGACTGTTTTAATGCATAATTTCATCTTTTATTATTTCAGAATTTAATAAATAGAACCCTTTTTGTGTGTGAGATGATGAAAGATGTTGCAAATGCATAGCAATGGTTTTTTAACCAGTTGTTAGAAAGTGTTATTGTTTCGTCAATGCGAATCATACCTTCACATAATATATTGCTACCATTTCATTCGTGGGGCGTATTTGTTGCAAGCCTCGTACATAATTGAATCTCCTGCGGAAAAGAATCCATAATTAAGTCTTAATTTTTTTAATTTATAAAAAAACTACAATAATTAGATTAAAAATTTGAAAAACTATGTGGAATTAATTTGTAATGTAATAATACCAAAGCATTCTTTTTTGTTTTTAGTTAATTTGTGTTTTACCTTTTGACACTGTTATTTTAAGCAACTTGATTTAAATATTTAAATTTGTGTTCTGTAAGTTGAATTTCTAGGAAATAAACACTATTTATTTCTAGGAAATAAATAGTGTATGTTACTTTAGAACAGACACTTCGGAGCCTTCTTACTCCAACCAGCTTGCCTCGTTATCATGCTAATGACAGCTGCGACAGATGGTTAAGTGCTTTCTTTTTCCACTTGATTTTCGTTTAGTGTCCTTCGTATCCTGAAAAGCGCAACAGTAAGGTGACTTAAATTAGAGCCTAAGATGAGGTGGACAAAAGAATTCGAGTATTAAGTTCATTCGGAGTATCAAAGTGGAATCTGAATATAATAAGAGTGAATTTTAAAAAAAAGTTTAATCTATCTATCTATCTCTACATATATATAAGCCGAAGAAGTACCTGCCTTTAATTTTTATGAGAAAATTTGCTGATTATTTTAAGGTACACACAAAAACATCATCCCAAAATAACGATAAATCATGCATAAATCTCAAATAACGCATGGAACTAAACAATGCCAACATGCAGGAAAAGCAAACACGATATGGATGAATACTTAACGCAACTACATAGAAATAATAAATACTTGCTTCAAGAACATTTGGAAACGGATCGTAATTTTGAGCAAAAAATTATCTGCTCAGATGAAGCTAACTTCTACTCTTTAACAAAAGAAATTGTCGTTTATGATGTGAAAACAATCCACAAAAGATGCACTATAAGCATTCGCAAAAGGTAAACTGTATGGTGTGGTTTATGGCATACTGGTATCAGATTAACATTTTTTGTTTTTCTAAATCAAAGGAGGGGATGCAGTTACAAAGAGAGATACCATTTAATGATTACACATATTTTGTAACTGAATTTGGAGGACATGTTTTTACAACAAAACATTGCCATATATCGCACCGCTAACACAGTTATCTACGTATTGCAAGAAACATTTAAAAGACAGGTAATTTCACGAAATTAAGCTGTTAGTTTGCCTTCCAGAAGTTGTGAATTGATTCCTTTAGATTACTCTTTCAGGGGGCATTTGAAGTCAGTGGTCTATGCGAACAAACCAAGAACCTTTGAAGCATTAAAGATAAACATCGAATGTTGCACTCATGACATTAGACACGAATTGTTGCATATAGTCATCTAAAACTAGGTGCATCGAATTATCTCTCGTACGTTAAGTCGAGAAAGGTACTTAAATGATGTTTAATGCAAAATATAATGTCATAAATTGCACTTTAAAATAATACAAAAATTTTGATTGTATTTGGAATAGTTGCTATTTTTATTTCCTTTTAAAATCATATCATTTTTATTGAAAGATACTTTAAATTTAAGACTAACGTAGTTGCGCACTACTAAAATCTCGAAGACAGTGAACAGAGCACTGGATATCGAGGTTAGACTGGGAGGATGTTGTGTAAAGTGCTACTCTGAAGACCGAATTTGTGGGAGATATAGGAAAGAGATCCTAGTCAAACGAAGTCATATCATGTTAGTATGGCGAATTCCAGTACTTCCCATTGCCAGGAGATCCATGACAGCGATCGTCTTATGATTTCAGGATATCGGTGATAGCCCTCGCATTATGATATTGTCTGTTATTATGGATGATGATGGAATCCGTGATCTGTGTACAGAAAATTAGAATTTTGAAGCGTGTTACCTGCTCATGACAAATCACAGCATCTTTCAGGACAATACTCGGTATCATAACGCAAGGGCTGTCTATCTCCGGTGACGACGGTCATGAGAGGTACTGGACAACCCGCCATAGTGTTCTGATGTCAGTCTGTAGGACTATTATAATAGTTAACGCATAATCAATTTGTGCAGCTTAAATCCGATGTTTTCAAACAGAGATATTTGTTCAATACTATTATTTACTTTATATTTGCAGCTTGCAGAATTGTAATATAAATGGAGCTAAAAGCATTTAGTTTTACAGTTTTCATGGATTAATTTAAAGGTATTAACGCCTTTTATTACTGAAAAATGTGATTTTTTGTAGACTTTAAACTTTAGTCTAAAATTAAGGTAGGCAAACTTGCTAAGTATGTATAAGACCCTTTTATTTTAAACTTAGTAAGCTGAACAGAAGGCAGCCCTGGGGCCTACTGTCCGCCTGCACTTATGGCGAGAACTCAAAGGCTACATATAGAGCAATTTAATCGAGAAGCTGGCTTGGAATTACTGTCGTGATTTTAACTATCAGTACGTAGCAACGCCGAAGACAGAGCCTCTTATCTAGAGTAGCAAAACTAGTAATAACGTGGCCTTCAAACGGCAGAACAAGCTCTGACTTAGTAATCACAAGTGCTCACTTAAATGCACGCTAGCTAATGTGTATTCTGTCAGGAAAATAAAAAGAGGGAAATGACAGTAAAGATTCCAAACATAAAATAACTGTTACGTACATTAAATAAACCTTACAATGTGAATCGAGTTTTGAATAACATTACTCTAGAAAGGGAAAGGTTGGGGAGAATAACTGTCTGCCCACCTTCCATTCACTTGATTTGACTCAATGGACTATTTTCATGGGGTCATATTTACAATTTTCTGCCCAACAAAGCTGCATTCTTTAAATGCCTTCAGAATCAGATTGACAAAAATTACCGATGCAATTATTGAACAACAACTGAGGAGTTGTTAAATGAGTTTTAAAACTTAGCTGCCCGATGTTTCATAAAAAATAGTAACCCCAAAGGTAAAAAATCAGGCTATAAGGTAAATTAGGAGATTTTGCCTATCATAAGAAGAACATTTAAAAAATATTTAGCAAGAAAATAACTGGCTTGCATGTAAAATAGTGCCATATATATGGCTTTCGTAAACTAAAGTTGTTCCAGAAGAAAGCAATAAAATAACCTAACTATCAAGCTTTGAGATAAAATTTAGCATGTCTTTGTGAATAGGTACATTATACAAAAGAGTATTTTAAACAAAAAAAAAGTTACATTACCTGTCAATCAATCAAAAATGAATTATAAATAAAAAAATAAAATTTTCAATTGCACTAATAATGTATTTCCATCACCTTCACGTTTAAAATTATTTAAGTTCAAAACATTGAGAAAGGGTTTTATAAAAAGTCCTACGTATAGAGTATGGGTTCCCTAGAGGAGCCAGAGTTAACTCCTTTTGGGTCGATGAAATTATAAAGCGAGACGGTGATAATAAATGGGCCAATAGCCAAATATGTACCGCAGGTTAATCGGCATGCATCAAGACCCCCATTGATTAGAAAGGAAATTTTTTAATAAAACTGATAATTAATTTCTTGTTGATATAAAGCTTTATCATATAGTAGGGATATTATATAGTACAATAATATGATATTTCTCTGTCCAGCATTGTTGCAGCTTCTTGTGAGGACTCACCAGCGATAATTAAAAATATTGAGGCTTTTTAGCATATGTGAATATGATCTTATAGGGGCGATTCAGACACAACTTGTTATATAAAGCTTATTCATTATGATCTGACTGATCAGATCGTAATGCTTGTAAAAGACATTTCGGGACAACCCGTAAATTGTGTTATATACGAGCCACTTTCAAATTTAAAACAAAATTTTAATATTCGCTTCTAAGATATTGCATTCAATGTGCCAGCATGGTCATAGAACCACTGAGTTGTGATATATCTGATTCTGATACTACACTGACTACCAATAAGTATTTGGACACCTATTCAAATGACGATATCTGCGGTCCTAAGGTACGTCACGGACTCCGCCGGTATATATCGTGTAGGAAACAGCATCGGCTTTAGTCGCATGCAAGATGCCTCGCAGTTCGGAGCTCTGTGATTTCGAGAAATGTATAATTATCGGGTATCACAAATGTGGCCGATCCTTAAGGGACATATCTAGCGATCTGAAGTACCCAAAATCGACAGTGGCCTATGTGATTAAGAAGTGGAAGGTGAGCGGTGATTGTCGGAATGTGCCCCGAGTCAGCAGACGAACGAAATTGGGAGATAGAGACCGACGAGTGCTGTCCAGAGAAATTCGGAAGAACCGCACCTAACCGATGGCCCTCATCCGCGAGGAGTTTCAACAGGCATCGGGGAGTATTGCTTCAATGAATACCTTCCGTAAGGAAGCACATCTGCTTGATTTTCATGGTCGTGCTGCTGCCCATAAGCCTTTGATCACAAATTTCAACCGCGCTGCTCGGTTAATGTGGTGCAAAGCACATTGAAATTGGACCGTAGATCAGTGGAAACGGGTTCTTTGGAGTGACGAATCAAAGTTCACCCTTTACCGTTCGGATGGCAGGGTCTGGGTCTGGCATCTACCTGGAGAACGTCTCCTGCCAGAATGCATCGTGCCAACAGTCAAGTTCGGCGGAGGTGGAATTATGGTCTGGGCGTGTTTCTCCTGGTATGGGCTGGGACCCTGGGTCCCCATTCATGGTAAGCTCAACTCCGATGCCTACTGCACTATTTTGGATGACAATGTGCTTCCTACGTTGTGGCAGTTTTACGAGTTGGACCCCTGTTTCTTTCAGGACGACAATGCCAGTTGTCATGTTTCGACGTTAACCAAGGCTTGGTATGGTGCCAATGGAGTTCATCGAATGCACTGGTCTGTCCAGAGTCCAGACCTGAACCCTATCGAGAACCTCTGGGACGAGTTGCATCGCCGAATTCAGGGGTGCACTATCCGTGCAAAATCGGTGAAGGAACTTCTATGTCTTCTCCAAGCCGAGTGGAAGAAAATACCACTAGCTGTCATACGAAGACTTGTGGAAAGTATGCCTCGGAGGGTCCACGCTGTAATTACTTCTCGTAGAGGCTCTACCAACTATTGATTTTGAATAAAGTTAGTTTTTCTTTTCTATCACAGGTGTCCAAATACCTATTGATAGTCAGTGTACAATGCGATTAGGTGTCGTTTTAGAGCATGACATGCACGAGGCACATGCCTATAAATTTGAAATAGTAGAAAAAGGAATGCCTTCTCTATTATGCCTCTGCATATCTATATTTTTCCTGCAGCAACATGAAAGCGTATCTAAATTTTCTTAATGCATGAGATGCTTTTATCGCATTCAGGTGGAGGAAATGAGTATTCGTTGTTTAGCACTTAATTTGGTGCAATTATTGCGTTTTAGGTATCATTATTATATAAAGGCGAGTATTCTGCTTCGAAGTTATGCAAAGTTGACTTCTGTATTTATTTATTTTTTCGATGCTTCTTTTAAAGTTTCGTATGATTATGCAGCCGTTTCGTATGAATATGCAGCCATTTCGTATGGCAATGCATCTGTTCGTATGATAATGCAACAGCTGCATAAAATTGTTTCGGCGTCCGCGGTCCGCATGCAGCAACCGGCAACCCGCAAATACATTTCCTCTTAATTAGCATAGTTATGAAAAAAATTTAAGAAAATATTTTAATGAACTGGAATCCAATTTTACATAATATTCAGCGCCAAGAACAAATGCAATTCTCCGGAAAATAAAGAAATAGAGTTGATTAATCGGTACTGAGATATAAATCTTTTATAAGATTTGAAGATTCAAATTATTATTATTAGTACTAATTTAAAGATAAATATTCTGTGTTACAAAATTTTACAATAAAAATAACCGCTTTCTTTCTGAGTACATTCATGCACTGAATATTAGTTTATTTCTTTGGTATTTTTTACTTCTACTTCCTTGTACGAAGTAAAAAGAAAGTATTGTAATCGCGAAAAGTTTCAGGCAGCATATTTCAACGAAATTATCCACTTTGACCGCTATCGAATGCAATTTAACGGTGTTTTTGCGTGATATCTGTACGTAAGGACAGAATAAAATACTCTTTTCCTTCAAAAAATTATAAAACTGCTTTAAAATTAATTCTGAAGAGAATTTTTCGTGGCGTCTGTACGAAAGTATGTACGTACGTGCGTACGTATCTCGCATAACTCAAAAACGAGTAGCCTCAGAACGTTGAAATTTTGTACATAGGACTGCTATAACATGTAGATGTGCACCTCCCTTTTTGGTTGCAATCGGCCGCACCAAAAGTATATAAATATATATATCCACTCTGTTACTCGGCTCAGTGAGCTTAATTATTCTTATATGTTCGTAAATTGTGCATTTTTTGCTTAAAAAGGATTGAATTATGTTGTTCTGGTTAAGATTTTTATGCCTTTAGTTAACCTGCATGCAATAATTACAGAATTGTCAACAATTTAAAAGTTTTTTAAGTGCGTCTAAGCCTAATTTTTGATTACCATGGCAGCCATGTTTGTTTACATTTGAAACTTGGCAGGATAGTGGATTTGTTGCCAATCTAGAGAAACTAAGCTTCGCAACAGCAAAGATAACGCCCTCTTTTATAATTGTGAATTAAATCCTGCTTAATCCATTCTGGAATTTATTCGAGGAAATAAGTGCTTAAGATTTACTTTGTAATTTTTAATATAGATATTTTGAGTTTTTATGTATTTTAGCTTTGTCGTGAAGTGAGAACTGAATTAATTGAATGAGAAATACTCAATTGTCTGCGAAAAACTGTTTCTTTCTCCCCCCCCCTTTTTTTTTTTTGTTTATTTAATTTCTTTTGTACATTGTTTTATATTTATATTTGAATAGAACATGTGGTAACGATTAGATATAATTCTTCACATGATATAAATTTTGTGCATTCTGAGTTATAAAATGAATGAAATGAAACGCTGTTAAGGAAACAGCACCAGAGTTTCACTATGGTAAACAAATGTAGTGAATTTTAAAGAGTACGTTTATTCTATTGTGGTTTATGTGTTATCGACGAAATAGATTTAATTCAATCCAATAAAATGAAATGCAAGAAAAAAGGTGTGTAATTTAATATTCCGCACAAGGAAGTCATGCGGTGTACACATCAGATTTTTTCTGTATGTGTTATGAAAAATGTAATAAATAAAAGAGAAAGAATAGATATCATTGTTTATTCTCAAGTTTTTTCCCGTCTAGGCAAATTTTACTATATTTCTTTTTAGTTTAGTTAAAACAAAATGTTATTTACAAGTAACTTCAGTATATTGCAGTTATTTAAATGAATGTCAGTTTAAAAATCTTAATATTTTGCTGTCAATTGGTTTGAATTACAAACTGTTACAAAGAGAAATTTCCTGCAGATACCAACTTTTAGATTTATGGCAGAAAATAAGTAGAAAATTGAATTTTGTTTTACTTTATTTTTATATGGTCGTTTTAAAAATAAGTAGTAAAAAAGTTTTAAATTTATTTAACAAATTTTGTTTTGTTAAAAAAATCTTTTTATTTCTTTGTTTCTTTTCTTTTCTTTTTTTTTTAAACTGTGGCCCGTCTGCTACTTTCAGCTCATGCATTTAGCACACGTGCAATTTGAGTCTAAGACCACCGTGATAATATATTAAACCTGAATTATTAAGGGAAGCAGCTTTTAATTATTATTAGCCCGAAGAACGTTAGCTCATAAGGGCTATCTTTTTTGGCATTTTGAGTCGAAAACTTTAAATGTTTGTTTCACTTTTGAAATTGTGGCCACCAAATACCATCGCCCTTTGTTATATTTAAATAAAATAAATAATGAAGAATCTGCAAAAATGTATGCATGTTTATCGCATTGTGATAAAACAACGGTACCCAAAGCCATCAAATTTTGAATAACCAGTGGCGTAAATAAGGGTATGGTAAATAGGAATCCGAAGGCTTAAGGGGCCCTTGAATGTTCTGCTGAACTACATTCACATGATTAAACTTAAAAAAAATACGCATTCTTTTATAGATACTATGACGAAAGGCAAGGTGCCCCCATAAAAGCTGAATTCAGTGTTACATGTACCAAAATGTCGGGTATACGGAAATATCCATTTTGACCGTTCTCAAATGCATTTTTACGGTTTATTCTCGTGACATTTGTACGTACGGACAGAATAATGGGCTCTTCGTTTCAAAAAGGATTATAAAATGGGTTTAACACGGATTCAAAGTACGTACAAATGACATCTGTACGTTCGCATATACGTGCATACGTACGTGTACAGAGAGATAGAGATATATATCTCGCATAACTCAAAGATGATTAGCAGCAGAACGTTGAAATCTTGTACATGGGAGTGCTATAATAGCTAGTTGTGCACTTCACTTTTTTATTGCAATTGGCAGAATAGTATATATCCACCCACTTTTCCGTCTTAAAAGTACTGTAAATTTAATAGCGGGCCCAAAAATGTTTCTGCATAGGGGCCCAAGAGTTCTAGTTACTCCACTGTGAATAACGTAATCCTCCACCGAATATGGATATCTGGAAGCCCTAATTTGGAATTCGTTTTATTATCGATTTCATATTTTGTAACACTTTAACGAAGTTTGATTAACAAACTCAAGGATTTCAAAGCGAGCAATGGCAACGCTGTACAGAAAAAACATGTTTATATCCGGCGCGCGAGACTATGTATCGGAAATTCTAAAGATATGCTCATTTGAAAACTATTTTGCGATATTCCTGTTGAATTGAATTTTATGGTTTGAGTGCAAAGAACGTCATATTTAATAAATAAAGGTAACACACAAAAATCTTAAAAAAACACTCCTTTGGACGTAATGTATTATTTTTAATTATTTATTTATTGTTATTATTATTTTCTTTAAATTTGAAGCATGACTGAAAATGAAACATAGGAGCTTATAAAAGGGCTAATTCAACAGATAGTTAAATTTTGATCGTCCTCTAAAAAGTAAAAAATATTTAAAGATGATAAAACGTAAAGCGAATGTACATACAAAGGCCAATAGAAGAGACATACTCAAACTGTGCTTAATATTAAACTTCTACGTAAGTTCATATCGTGCATAAATACCAATAGTATTCTTAGCATGATCAGTAAAATTTATAAGATTGGGAGTAATTGATTTCGCTAATATCAGCATTAATTGTAACACTGTTCAAATTTTATCAACTATTGATATAAAATTTTTATTAATAATTAATACATTTGCAGATTATACTTAAAAATATATTATAGTGCGATCTGCATAAATGAGGTAAAACTGAATTATGCTGCGAACCTTACCTGAAAAATTTCCATTTAAGACTTTAAATAGGAATTTAAAACATTTATTATATGCAATTAATTATTTTTCAGATTATTCAGTGTTTAACACCATATTAATGCACAAAAACTATATTCAACTTTCGATACATGCAGTTCTAATTTCCGTTTACTAATATAATTTTCGAAACATCTGGTGTTCAGCATGCCCTTTATGGAAATTTAGGATACGATCCTGGATGCGAGAAGAGCTGATTGCATTGAAGAAAGATGCAAACGCAAGTTGCATTCAAAACACTTGATTACATTCAATGTTTTGAGCTGAAAGACATCCAAGAGAAGCATCCCGAAATAAAATTTGCCTATCGAACCAACATTAATGACTTTCCCCTCTTTCTAATCGGGCTTTAGTCAAATCAATAATTTACTATGCAAAACAAGAAACAGGTTGAATAGTTATGAAAGTATATTTTACGTCAAATATAATATTAAATCAAATATTATAAAATATCTGAATATTTATGAAAGCAATTTTACGTCAAATTAATATTAAATCAGGCAATTTTACATCAAATATTAAAATAAAATTGCATCAATACATTAAGCGCAGCAATCACATTAGAGAAAATTTAGATTTCGTGCAATTAGAAGAAAAAAATAAATGTAATAAACCATTTTGTTTTAAAAACTTTCGTTCATATTTATAGTTTAATTGTTATGTTTAAGTTATTTATATGCAGTTATGTTTATCATGATTTTATTGCATATTGTACATTATAGAGAAAAATATAAGGGGTGGGTAGTTGAAGAAATTTATTGTTTTAAAAAGGGGTCGATGCAAAAAAAGGATTGACTCATTTTAATATTCTCGACCAGAGCAAAAATTTGATTTAATTTAAACTCGTTTTGAAAGCATTTACAATATAAAAATGCATGTAAAATTTAAAACAGCTTTTGACCAAAAAAAAAAAAAAAAGTTCTAATTTAGAAAGGGAAGTAATTCAACCTGCTTATCTATACATGTAATTATCGCCATCGATATCCCTAAATGCTAATGATAAATGAAAACCAAATATTCATAAAATTCTTGTTCCACGCAAAATAATTTTCGCGCCTTAATTCGGGAATAAACAGAGAAGTGAAACTTTAGAATAAATTAAGTTTCACAGACGTTCCAGTTGGGATTACCCCGTCACTTCTAATATTCCTTTTACACCATCGCCTATTAATGACGAAGTACCAAGCAGAAAATAGGTCACGCATTTTTAAATCATCGCTTTGGAAAATTTGACTGAATAAATACTTTGGGCAATGGATAGTTTTTTTTAACTTAGGGTGTCTAGTTTTAAGATAATTCTTTCGAAAATTTCTGCTTTAATGCTAAAATATGCAAGCAGACAATAAACTTTAACCGAATCATAAGAATTAGGTAGCAACTTTAAAATTTTAAACTGAAGAATAAGCAATGCATTTTATAATGATTTTGAATTAATCTATGTAAACTTCTAACCGCAGTGATTTGATGTTTGAAAATTACATTTTCTATCTACTACTGAATACATTTCAGAAGTGTTTTGCATTATTTCATTCTTGTGGAAATTAAAGTCACTTGAACTCTATTTATAGTTCTTGTTGAATAAAGAAACTGAGCTCTAATTCGCTACTAAAATGGCAATTCCGCAATAAAAATTGAAAGAATGTATAAAATTAATTTTTCTTATTATTATTGCCACTGTTGTATTTTACCGAAGTGTATGCTAAAGAGAAATCTGAAGATGTCACATAAAATGTTTGTTCTAATTTTATAGCAAAAACAATACACGAATTTTGCTTTATAAACTGGTAACTTCAGAGTTACTGTGCAAAGATAACAATTTTTAAATAATTTTTAATGTTTTGTATGCATATACGTATACATTTAAGTAAAATAAGACATCAGAAATTAAATAATTTATTTATACATATATAAATGTACGTATATATACGTATATGTGTGCGAGTGATAATTCAATAAGTGACATTTTATAAGAACCATATTCCATAAAGTCTATTCCATAACGGAGAACTAACTAAATTGAACTCGAAAGGAATATGAGTTTGGATGTGGATGTTATTATTGAAGTGCTGGAGGGAGTGTGATAAACTGCGTTAGCTAAAGGACGTAATGTAGCAGTAGATGAACGATGATGCCGATAGAGACTAAAAGAAAACAGCAATTCAAAGTACTGAAACAAATAAATATTCTATTTTAAGCATTAAATATAGCGCATTATAAATAAAAAATAAAATGTAATAAAAAAGAAATTCTGAAAAGATTAAAGAAAATTAAAAATTAAAAGATTAAAAAAAATTGCGATTTTAATCGTCGTCCAAAAGGGCTCTTTTAAAGTTTAATACTGTTGATCAGTAGATATTAACAATAGCCAGATGAAATAGCGGGATATTTTATAGGATAATAGATGAGAACAGTTGTTCTCAACCTTTTTGCCCAATGCACCCTTTTGGGCATTGCTTACGATCATTCTCTCCCCTTCCTTCCCAGGACTCGAAAATTACATATACATTTAATTACCTATACATTACGAAAATTACATATACATATACATACAATGACATGGGTTAGAACGATGATTCATTTTCTAAAGTCATATTTCTAGTGATCCTGATAGAGGCATTTGTCAGAGATCGAGTTCCCTGAGTGCCTGCCCTTCGCCCTGAACGATTTTATTACATCTTCTTGTAAATAGACTCTTTTGTACTTTATAAAATTAATTTTGAAGTTTATTAACGTGTTTTGTCAATTGAAACTTCGGTATAATTTGAATAGCTCATCCGAAAATTATTTTTAAGGTAAGCAGGTTTTTTTAATAGATTTTCATGCAAAGTAAAGAAAAAAGACCAAATAATGCTAATTTTAAAGTGTATGATAGCCTAAGTAATAATCTAAAGTGATACCAAAAATTATGACGTTACGACTTTAGAACTTTTTTGATGTTTTTTTTTTTTTCTAAAGTTAGGCTTAAAGATGCAGACTCCTCCACCCCCCGGTCTGTGGCAGCATTCCTTTCGGCTCTCCTCCGTCCCGAGGGAATGTCTTAAACAAAGGCGTGCCGCTTCGAAAGTGTTAAAGTGTTTGTGGAAAAAAAAAAAAAAAAAAATTAACCATTACTGCCAAAAAATTACTTGCGCACCTATATCCTACAATGCGTCCGCTGGTACGTCTTTTAACATAATTTGAATGACTGGAAGGCCAAATTTCTACTACTACATAATTTAAGTGAATCTGAGAGGGATTTTGCTCCTTCCGAGATAACTGCATGCTCTATATTTCACCTCACCCTTCATTAGTTTAAGCTCTTACCGTCTTCCCCCTGTTTCCTCTTTTGTAATTTATCTTGGCGATCGCTATTTCGCGGGTGAAGATTTCTTTCTATTGTCAAAACGTTGGTCTTCCTTCCGCTGCAGATCATAGTCCCCTGGATCTCTACTCGTATCCTTCTGTACGTTTACTAATTGATACCCTCCTACTTCTACCCACTATGATCACTATGATCAAGCCACTATGATCTTCTCGGCCATCTACGCAACATCGAAAGCTGTTAAAAGTTCCAGTGCCTTTATCTACGTATTTTAAAATCATTACATATATATTAAAATAAATACATATGATTGGAAAAAGCAAATGTTCATGGCGTAGAACGCAGATCCATATTGAAGGAAAAGCTTGGCAGCCGAAGCGGATTAAATATTCACTTTATTTCAATTGATAGTTGTGGCCACAATTTATTTGTCACTCTAATCGTGCGAATTCAAGAACATTTACACTTTTGATACTGTTGCGATAGGAGAAGAGCAGAGCGAAATCGCATCCGAGCTACAACAGAGGTAGAAGCAAAAGTTTGGAAATATCCAATATGAAGGCTCACCAAGAAAAGGTTTTGGTTTAGGTTGCTTATTAAGAGAACGTTTTCAGTTCTAGAAATTCTGAGGATATAGGATTTCCCTTATTTTGCATAACAAATTATTTTAAGTTTGACACCTTTCCTGAACTCCTCAACTTCCCCTCGCAATTTCCTCACCAGGATGTAAATTCAAAGTTAAGTGAAGTGAGTATTTAAACGGGTGAATCTCTAAGTTTATTCAGACTATGTTTTCGCTAGACAGCGCACGTTTCATTGCTGTTACGCTAGTGCATCCCCTGGCCATTTCCGATAATCGTCACGCCCGTTAGGTTTTTGTTGAATCAACCTAAGTTAGACGCAACTTAACGTGCTAATCCAGTACTATTCTATTTTAAATTTGAATTGATTTATATTCTACGTTCAAGTTCCACCGCAGTTGGTCGGTGTTATTGTACAGCACGATGTCCGTGCCTTTCTGTTCAGAGTTGAATTAATAAAGGGTTTCTTTTCACCCTTCTTATGTGCTGGTATTTCATTCACGCCTGTGCGAGAATTAGCCTGGTTCAGTGTACTATCTAGTTTAGTTTATGTGGAATAAAAGAGACATATCTTACAAGTTCAGGTTCCGAATTAGCTACGTTTTGAGCATTACACAAACCGTGTATACTAGAATGATCTAGAAATGACGCAGTCCAAGAAAATTAATATTACTTCTAGAATACAGAGAGGAAATACTCAAATTAAAAATGAGGAATTACTACATTAAGTTATAAAGCTGACTCATATATTTTTTTAATATTATACATAATGATTTAATGTTTTCTTTCAAAAAGGCTTTTCTGCCGCCAAGTTGTTTTCTCTTTGAAGGGGGAATACGTAAGATAAAAAATTATCCGTGGATAAGTTCTGAATCACCAAGAATTTTTTTGTATTACTTGAGAAAACTGAAACTGTTTACGAAAAAATTATTTATTAAAACAAGGTGAAGTAATTAGCTTGAACTGTATTAAAACGGGTTTTTGATTTAATAATTGAAATAAAAAAATCATTCTCATGACATATACATGCATATATAAATAAAATAAAACCAAGCTACATAACGATATGTGGCATAATATATTTAGCAATTTTATTGACTTAACTGATCATTTAAATATTCTCGATAAAGAATTGTAAAGAAAGAATGTGTGACCATATATGTGGAAAAAAAAGAACACGTGTGCTTGTATTAATGCTTTTAACCTTCCTACGTTACAGGTCTCGGTCTAAAATTTCAGAGTTGACCAAAATGCCATAAATAAGTGTATTTTACTGATTGCAACTCCAAAGTGATCGTCTCACTTTGTCCATTGACTACCAATATATAGTGGTGGACAAAATTGTGGACACTTTTGGAAATTTTTATGTTTTTGAACTTTGTATGCTTATCGAAAATGTTAGGTTTCACAAAATGCGAACTTGTATATATCATTTTAAAGAGAATTTATTACTGAGTTCAATACAAAACACAAAATTCAATTATTTGCAATACAAAAAAAGTTAAACGATAATAGTTATCGATATACATTAGATAGTGATGACTGCAGTGAATTATCAGTACTTAGTAGGGTACCATTTATTTTTAATTACAGCTTCACATCGACGTTTCATTGAGCTGACAAGAGTTTTAAGCTCTTCTTTCGTTATTACATGATGCCAGGAAACAATTACAGCCTCAATTAGTTCCCTTTTTTTTATGGGTGCCTCATTCGGACAAGAGATTTCAAACGATGCCATAAAGAAGTGTATTTTACTGATTGCAATTCCAAAGTGACCGTCTCACCTTGTTCATTGACTACCAATATAGTACATCCAGCCTGAAATCGGATTAATCGGATCAGACAGAAATTTACGTATGTAACAAATAGAGAATCTATTTATATATCTCCTTTGACACTGAATTTTAAGTTCCTAACTCTTGGTGGTTTTTAAAGGTAAATTAAATTTTTTTGAAGCACACATTTTATCAAATTTTTCGTGTATTTCTTACAACATGAATATTTCCCTATTATTCCAAATGACAGATCTCAAGAATATGAAAGAAAAACAGCATTTTTACATTAAGAATTTGAAGAAAGATTTAACGAGTTTAATGATTTGGATTACGATTTACAGTATTTCCATTGCCATTAAAAGCTAATAAACATGAGGAACGCACCAGAAAATCTTCGAATGGAACTACTAATTTACATTGTCTTATAATAAATTTTTATTAAAGATTTGACGACACATCTTTGATTAGCTTTAATTCGTACATTCTAAAAGATAAATACCTTTTAGTTAGGAAATTTTATAATCAGAATACTCGCTGTGTTTGGGTGAACACCTAGTAATTTTTCTCTAAGGCTACATTTTTTTAGAGACAAAACGTCATCAAGTGTCATATTTTAATATGAAATAAAGATGTTTATAATAATTTATCGACAATTATACGCATTTATTCTGTATGCGGTGAAAAAGAAATTTAATAAATAAATAAAAAAGTGAAGATGCTGCTGTAATTTATTCTCATGTTTTGTCCAACTTAAAAATTTCCATAATTTGTTTTGAAAATGAGTTATTTAATGGCTAATTGGACATATTAGAGTTATTTGAAATAAATGACAGTTTGACTATTTAATATTTGACTGTCAATAAGTTTTATGTATAAAGTGTAACCAACCCAAATTCCCTCTATATAGCTTTAGATTTCAGATAGAAAATAAATATAAATTTGAATCTTTTTTCCCTTTTTATTATTATTGTTGATTATGCTTGTCTTAATAAATATTCAAAAGCGTGATTTAGAATTCAGTTAAAAGTTTTTATTCTGTTAAAATACTTTGTAATTTATATATTGAAAACAATTCCGGCCTATCCCTGCTTTCAGATTGCACACTCGGCCCGCATTAAATCTGAGTTCGAGACCACTGGTTTAACGATAAAAATTCTGTCATGATTAGCTTGATCATCAAAGAAGGATTTGTGAGAAAAATTCAACACAATAAAAATGTCTCTGCTTCGAACTATGTTAAATTCTTTAGTATACTGCATTCCCATTCTAAGTACTTATACGCGAAAGATTTAAAGAAATTCTTCTGTATGTTAAAAAATAAATCAGCATTAAACAACCAAAAAATTAAAATCTGCACAATTTCGAAAAAAAAATATTTTAAAGGAATAATGAAGCCTTATCATACATATTTATACGCGCAAAATTTTAGGAAAATCTCTTGCAGTTGAACAGCATTAATTTCAAGATTAGTTAAAATAAAGTTAAATAAATTCCTATAAAAATTTGCGGCTACACTATTTAATCGTAATTAGTTTCAAGATTTAATCCAAACAAATGGAAAATAAATTTAAGTAAATTCGTGTAAAATCAAAGTTTAGTATATAGCTTAAAATCAAGACTCGCCTTCTTGTAAAACTTATTACTGTTTCTGATATTGCCATTCTTCTTCTTAGTATTATTATTTCAGGATGGTAGTAATAATTTCAAATTTTCGATTAATTTAAGTTATTGATATGTTATGCTTCTCTATTCCAGATATCTATGCAGCTCCTCTCAATAATCTTCCGTTCGGCAAAGCAATCAAATTGAAACTAGAATGAATAAAATTTGGTTGGAGGAAGTCTTCAATTAGGCACGGAGTTTCGCATGTCATGTCCGGTATGTGCAGCAGTAGAATCTACTCTTCAGGTGCGCTTTGGTTGATTCAAATTATAATTAAACAAATTGTTTTAACGTGGCTCTATGAATATATTATTGAAACATAATATATTCATAGAGCCACGTTATAACTTAATTTTCATTATTCAAGAATTAATTTTAATTAGTTAGATTAAGAATAACGACAAGTTAGTCGAAGTTTTATTACTCACTAGCAACGATGTCTGTCATAATAATAGACTCTAGAAAATAGCTGTTGTCTTTTCTTTTATCTTTTATGAAACATTATAGAATAAGGTCCCGCTTTAAAGAAATGTTCAGCTAAAATATGCATTAAATGGAGAAGTAAACAATGGCCAGATCGTTAAACACGAAACCATTTCATTTCCAGTTTTTTTAAGTAATTAATCTTTACTTATTTTTTCAATATGAAGAAATGAATGCATATATCTTATATATATAAGTGAAATATTTTCTCTTTTAATGGAAATAACCTTGACCATGGATTATACGAAAAAACCTGTTATCCGAAATAGCTCTGTCTCCTTTAGCTCGGATGAATGGGTTGCCAATACACAAAATGCTGCACTAGCGACGAATTTATTTAAATCGCTATTTCCAAATGTATGATCATTTAGTTCTCCAAAAGAAAGTTTCTAAAGCTAACTTGTTCAATGTTGTAGCTACATAAAGTTTTCTTAAGTATTCTGTTGTATGACGTAGATAGGAATTGCCATGGAAGGTCCTGAACTCTGTCATCTTTCTTTCTCATAAATGAGTAACAACAAAATACGACAATTAAATGACCACAATTTTTTTATACAATAAATTTATTAGCTATTAATTGGAAATAAATCCTAGAGTCTTTTACAATAGTGCCCCTTCAATTTAAGGCCCTTGTGGCAGCTTTTCTTCCAATGTAGAAAGCAGTGCAAAATTCATCTGAAACTATGCTATTTCTAAACTTTATCGAGTTTAAGCCAGTCAAGAAAATGCGGGATATTTGAGAATTAGAAAGACAAATTTTAAAACTATAACTATTCCTTTTGCAACTGCAAATCTCTGAAAACAAATTACTGCCATTTACTTAACGACGAAAGTTTACATAACATACCGTTAAAGGTAAATCGTCAAAATAAAAATTATGTTATAATTGTTTTAGGATTGGTTGCATTTATAGCTTCGATATATTGAACAGGTCGTTACTTCTAGTTTTGACATTTCAGAATTTTTTTAATAATCTAATCGAGCTCATTATCATTATTTCGTTGGATAAAAGGAATCTTGATTATTTGCCGAAATTTTAGTAACAGAATTAATGTCTTTACTTTCATTAACTTACTCAGCTTGACTCTCGACGCAAAAAAAAATCCCCTAAGAGGTTTCTTGGCATATTTTCAACTCTAGTATTGATTTGTTGAATCAAGTGAAAGCTGTCGACATTATTTAATGAAGTAAAAGGTGAACCATTCATAATTTCTTAATAATTGTTTGACTGCTTCTTACAGCTGAGTAGTTTCATGCTACATAACTTTAAATGAGGCTTCAACAAGTTGCAAGCAGCCCATTTTACACAAAAGAACAAAAAGCGATTGTGTGTGCCTTTATAATAGCTTTCAATAAATTATGGTGAGAGTAGTGGAAGTAAATTAAGAGGAATGCATTATTGAAAGAGTACTATGAATACTTTTATACTAATAAAGCATGCAAACGGGATTAAAAACTCTTAAAACAGTATTCACCATACTAAATGCAACTCTGTTAATGTAACAATAAACCTGAATTTGACTCGATAAAAAGTCTTCCGTGACTGATTGATAATCCTTAATGCACCTCATTGCTAAAATTGAACCACTTGCAACAAATGTTTCTTTGAGAAATCCGTTCACAAATGTGATGAAGTTATCATGTTTCTTAACATTTCATGACTGCTTGTTTCTTTAAAATTAGGCAAAAAGCAATCTTAGTTCGTTTTTTTATTTTGAATAAAACTATCGATTACGGCTATAATCAGACACAAGTCCTACGTCTTCAGGAATAAAATGTTTTTGCGAACGAAATGGAAACATGGGGTAAATAATAAAACTGTAAGAAATATTTCAAAATTACCAGTTGGTAGTTATAATTCAAACTAGAAGAGAAACACACCAACGTAAAATTGTAAGTTAGAGAAAAACAAAAACTTTAGCAGAGATTTTAAATATACCGTCTCAAAATCTATTTCAAAGTAAGACTGCAATTGTAATTTTGCCTAATTTTAATGTTTTCAATGGTATGTTTCTCTCCATTTCGCTCGCTCTTCTCTTGGTATATGTTTCGAAGTGCAGGCATCTCTATGGGTATTTTCGAACATCATATTCCTTGAAAACCTGATGAGACGGGGTGCACTAAAATCTCAAACTGGAAGGCCTAGTATATACATAACACAGCGGTCTAATATCTGTTTATGGCATTTTTTGGCCAGGTTATTTTTTATATCTTTCTAATAGAAGGCTTTTGAAGGAAACGATTTTATTATGAACCGATTTGTTTAAGATTCTTTGATGAAGAAAGCACTAACGTCGCCGATTGGCGTAATATGCTGCTTTCGTAAATTCGCAGTTATATAAGTGCGCAAAAAATAATAATATTCAAATGGAAACAAATACGGACTATTAACAAATAAGGACTCCATAGGCAATTCCTCCTCTCCAGACCCTTACATTTTACATTAAAAAAATATACGTACCGTTAATTTGCAATGTAATACTTTGCAAATAATATGCACCCTATCTACAAAAATCCTTACTCAGCCTTTACTTTCGCAATGATTGGTCGTAGACACAGATTTTCAATTATAATGTTTTGAATGATCCAAATATGTGTGTCTTGGCATTTTCAAAATAAAAGCATAAATTTTTAAAAATTTACAAAATTAATTTTTGCCCGTAAATTTAGAAGCACTTTATGCTTATTATGCACAATAAAAAATAAAACCTTCCATTCCCAAACGCCGAAAACTTACTGAGATCCGTAATTTTAAAATTTTAGACATTTCACGGCATTTTCAAGTAACCTTGCGGGGTAGTTTGGTTTTGGTTTTATTAGATTATGGCAAAGCACTCGAGGGCTATCTGCCTTAAGGGAGGGATGCCTTTGTGGAGGACTTTATAAGGAAAACTGGCTCGTATACACGTTACACATGGGGAAAAACACGAAAACGCCCATGCAGCCATTCGCGGGATTCGAACCTCGAACCGAACTACCAGTGTTCAGCTACGTTACCGCTCAGCCGCTGGTGGGCCCTTTGCGGGTTAGAGCAAGTAGCCTTAGATTACGAATGGTCTGTCGAAAGAATATTCACACAAGTGATTTATAACATTTCAATCCTAAATAATTCAATAATTATTAATATTCTCATAAAGCTTTTTTACACTAGAATCATACTGTAGCTGCTTAAACTTTAATATTTTCAACGTTTCATTTATACTAATAATGTTACAAGTTGGCTTTGAGCCAATATTGAAGCCTACCAGGATTTTCTAGAACACGAATTCTATAAGATTCTTGGAATAAAACCCCCTTTTTTAAGAACATTTATAGAAAGCAATACTTTTCATGAAAATCTGTCTAGAAATGCTCATGACTTAAATTATAAACACCAGAAACCTTTTCCTAACTGTCAACACCAGTAGCCGAGTGGCTAAAGATAGCGAACTACTGGTAGTTTGATCTGGGGTCGAACTAGTCGAGCGGGCTAACTTACATGACTGATTTTCCGATCTCTAACTTGAATACAAGCCAGTTTCCATTAGAAATTCTTCTCTGAAGGTATCTTTACTCCTACCCAGATAGCCCTCATACGCGCTGCTGTATTTAAACAATCTAAACTAGCCTAGTTTTTTTTTATTTTTTATAAACAGCTATTGCATTTTTACTTATGCACAAACTTAAACATTTCGCTGGGTATGGCCCCTTAATATGATCTTCTATTTAAAATTAAATATTCTGTGAAACTTTTGTAGTACAATAGTCACAATTTTTATATTTTGATTTTTATACTGTGTATAAAATTTTCCTGCATATAAGTATAGGGTGTGCGAAAAATTTATAATAAACAGGATTACGTAATTTTTACAAACCTCTTCTTTTTTAAATTGAAAAATGTGAAAACATGAATATTTGCACCATTTTAAACTTTCTATTACTGGAAGTATAATTACTATGAAAGAATTAAATTTTACGCCTCACGTCACGATGCAAGCATCACGTCTCCGACGTATGGAAAATCCATGCTCTAGAAAATATCTGGCTTGTCCCGGACTTTTAACAGGGATTTCTTACACTAGTGTCTTGACTTATCCCCAGAGAAAGTAGTCAATGCAAGTGAGGTGTAGCGATTTTGCTGGCCAATGCACCGGACTACCACTGCCGATCCTATGTTAAGAATATGCTTCATTCAGGTGGAGATGCACATCAAAGCTCTTAATGTGTGCAAAAATTAAAAACATTGCCAACATTTTAGCTGCACTGAACATAATAAACATGTTTTCTCAAGCTGTTCTTTTCTATTCTTTCTTGTGCTTTGTGTCGTCACTACGCGCCAGAAAAGAGTTTCCGACCATGTATTGCTGTGCGATTTTCCATTTTCTATGTGTACTCTATCTTTCCTGAAAGAAAATCGCACAGCAATACATGTAACCGAATTGCTGAAACTCCCTGTATATATTAATTCCGAAAGTTACCTTTAGGGCAAAATGATGAGCTGTTCTGGTCTACACAACTGAGTACTAAAATCAAAGAAGAAATTTCAGTGCAGCATTGCTTTAATGCAGTTGCGGCGGACCGTAAAATGATAAGAAATTCATGTGTGGGGTCACACAGAGGTTGCAGCATTTGAGCTGTTAGGAGGTATGAGACGAGATGCTCGGGCATTGTAATAATTCGTTCAGTTACGGCTCTATTTGCCATTAAAATAATCATAACTCACGGCCACTGTCAAGGGATTTTAGTGATCTACCCTGTGTCTATCACCAAAGCTTCTCGATTTCCGGGAGGCTGAGGGACCAACGATCCTGCTGCTCCTTTGATATCATTTCACTATAAAGAATCAACGGATGTAAAATACAGCCGACAAATTGAGCGTAACTAATTTAGTCTGTAAACTGTTTTTAGATAAGCTAAGGACTCAGAATACTATTAACCTCTCGACTGGAGAGACTCTTACTCCTAGAAAGAGCCTCACATAATGAGGGTAATAACCTACAATAATTACTTATATGCCTTCAATGTTGTTATATATTGTTAATTTATTTTCTCATAGATTTATAAATGTATTTTAGTTATATATGCAGTAAGTAATACGCAACCTTAACAAAAGCAACGAACACCAGTTACCACATGGAGTCACGCTATCAATGCAGTCTACCATCATCACCCTGCAGCAAATAAACTGCCCGAAGGGTTACAGATATGATATTCCATTGCACCATTATACTTTATTTAATAAAAGCTTTTCCTCGGCGAGTACATAGACCACTTACAACGTGACCACCTTCTCGGGGATCACACACTATATCATGTACACAACATTCTCGACGACTGAGCGTAACATACCACCAGAAATGCTCAGAGATCCCATCAAGATGGACCTTGAACTTCAAATAACCCCAAAGATAAAAGTCACATCATGGGGCGAGATCCTGAGAGCGAGGTATCCATGGAAGTGGAAAACAAGCGACTTATGACACTTTCTTCTATAAAGTGATGGCGGAACAGCCCCTGTACCGACAGACCAATGTGCTGTGCTCTGTCCTGCATAAAAGCTACTTGATGCAGTAATTGCCTCTACTGAAGATGTGCAGTGATAGAAACCGGTCTACATATCATGATATTTTTGCGCGCTAACGGTACAGGAAAGTGGCCCTTTTAGAGTTTTTAGAGTACAGTTCTCAAAAAAGAATGGTCTGCTAATGAAATCTGTTTTAAAGCCATGCCAAGCAGTGACGTTTGGTGAATGCAATGGGATTTCCTGAATTGCTTGGAGTTGCTCGGATGCCCATAGTTATGAATTCGGAGTGTTAACAGTCCCATTTAGATGAAAATTAGGTTCATCTCTCCGAAGAATTCTCCACGGCCAAATGTCGTCAACCTCTATCTTCGCATGTAATGTCACAGCAAAGGTCACCCATTTATCATAATCATTGTGTTTTAATTCCTGCACGCGTCTTAATTCGTATGAGTATGTAGGGTTTATATTTATTTTAACTAACATTTATTTTAAGTTTAAACTACCTTTCCTGTCAAGCCTTACTTTCCCCTGGAACTGCCAATGCCAGAGTATGTAAATTTTAGTAGAACGCGCAAGGATTCAAATTATCAGCGGAAGTATTCTGAGTTAAATAGAAAGGAAACGAGTTCGAGGTGTGCTGTTCTTACTTCACGAGCGCGGAGGTAGTTGGCCAGAAATTGAAGAACCCCGCGTTTCGGCCTGTGTGCTTGCCTGGAAGTATTGTTAACCCCTTAACTGCCGCGGGCGTATATATACGCCTTGCTCAGCCGATGCGTTAACTGCCCCAGGCGTATATATACGTCCTTCTAAACTGCTATCATTTGCTTTGCGCTGCTACACCTAAAATTATTCGCAAAGTTAACGCATCGGCTGCGCATCTGGGCGCATCTGGGGCAGTTAACGCATCGGCTGAGCAAGGCGTATATATACGCCCGCGGCAGTTAAGGGGTTAATCGTTCAACGTGATCTTCAAGTTTGCTGAATTAGCAGCGGTATTGTAAAACGCGGTGAGGTTAGTTACTTTTAGAGAGCCTCGTAGTTAGAGTCTTGTCTTTAGTTTCTTTTCAGGTTATTATTTTTATTTTACCGCCAAGTTGGCGTAGTTTGTGAGCGTCAAGAGCACGCACTTGTAATTTATTACGTTGAATAAAAAGGGACTTAAACCCTTAACAAGACTCTGTCTTTTATCCAGTTTCAACAGTCACCTCTTGGTTGCGTGCAAGTTGGAGGCGCGCAACGCTGCAAGTAGAAGTGAAGATTTTTTTACGAGATTTGTTATACCGCTAAAAGATTCAAATCCATATATAACGCTATACTCCAGGCATTGTCACTGTCAGCAGTGGCCTCATGGGTGCCATCAACGATTGCAGTCGTGTTTTGAAACCGGTTTCCGCTCACTACCAAACCTAACTGCTAAAGATCCTGTTTCTTTAAATTTCTGAATCATTCCTTTCAGTGCTTTGATTGAAAGGACTTTACATAGAATATTACGACTTCTAAACTCACGAAGACCGGCGATTGTGTTCTATCGATGAAGATAAAAGAAACTTTATAAGTAACGCGCGTTGAAGCAAAGTGAGAGACTGAATTACTGCCACTACTGTAATTTATGTAACCGAGAATCTGCATTTTAAAATTTGACCTGCGTTTCTTGGGTTGTGTAGATTAGAACAGCGCCAAAGCTTCTCCTATTGACAATTTTCGGAACTAATTTTTTAATCATTTTTTCCATGTCGTCATTAGTCCCCCTATCAATTTATTGATATTTGGTATCTTTCTATTTGATAAATCGAGCTATAAACGACTCTAAGGAGTGTCAATTTTACAAAAACACTCTTTATATGTATAATAAATATTACAATTTCGTAGAAAATTACACCTTAATACATAAGCAATTTAAAACTCATATTACGTAAAATTTAAGTTATGTAAAAGTTTACTGAACGCATTATTTGCGTAACTCGGTGTCGGAGGAAATGTGCTGTAAAAGTGTGTTTTCTAAGCTGTTAAACGATTATAGTTTCAAGCAGCGCTTGCTACAAATAAACGGATAATTTTCCCTCATATTTACGGGAGTTTTCTAGCTCTCTTTACACTAAAAGGAAATAAAATGTAACTCGTTTCTAGTAGCACCTGCACGAAAGTGATTCCATTTCAATAGGAACGCACTCTGATGCTCTGCCATAATCAATTATTCAAACGTAACCCCTAAAATTTTGCTTGGAATTTATATAAATTTATCTCAGTTCTGTTGTGCGATTATTTATATTGCAAAACATATGGTATGACATGCAGCTAAATTCATATATTCACTATTGAGTATCTGTAATAACAACAGTTACACTATCTGTCACTAACTTCCACGTAGCGTTCTGTGCAAAATAGAGTGTAAGTGTAAGCTTAGAGTTAAAGAGCATATAAAGCGCCCTCATTGTAACAAATTGTAAAATGTAGCTTGTGGCCTCCGAAGCAAAGATTCGCTACTAGGAGCTATTTAACCTCAATTTTTGTTTTGTTCATTGTAGTTTATACACACTTACACAGGAGTTTCATTACGTATGCAGTATATATAGTACAATGCAAAAGTTACATTCAAAGGTTTCTGCAATTTACTTCGAAAGCACTGTTTCCTGTTCGATAGTTGGTATGATTACATCAAAGAACTCGGAGTGTTTTTCGAAAAGTTGCTAGAATTACTCCGAAGACCACATATTACTTTTCGAAAGTCGCTATAATTACTTTGAGATCATGGGTTCTTTTTCAGAAGTTGCTATGATTATTTCGGAGATTTTTTTTGATAATATTACCATTACACATATGTTTCATTTTGATAGTTTCTATTATCTGGTACCTCATTATATTTCTAAAGTTTGTTAATAATTTTTAGACCCTATGCAAGATTAGTTCCGCACCATAATGAGAAGAATTGGAAAGACTTCTGAAATATATAAGGAAAAGATGATAGAATTTCGGCTTTACATTTATTCGTTTTATTTCACAGGGTGTATTATGAGTGGCTTATATATTTAAATTTATTATTAATTCTATTTTATTCTCTAGTAATTTTAAAAAGTAATTTCACTTTAGCTAATGTGGCTTCCTTCATAATTATAATTGTATGATTCTTTCTGCCAAGTTTCAAATAATTACACTCTGCAAGTATAATGAAAGCAATCATTGAATAAGATATTTTTTAAATTTTCAGTTTCTTCCTGCTAGAGGTTCAATTTCTTTGATGGCGAGTTTCGGTTTTTAACGTTCTTAATCAGCAGTTTCTAATGCCATGAATAGAAATTCAATCAGAATAGTCCGAAATGTAATTACCATGCAAATCAAATTTCTAAAATATCATTCCCAAACTTTTATGAAAAAAAAAAAGACAATGAAGAAAATATGCAAATTTAAAAACAATATTTTGAAAAAATATTAAAGCTGATTTAATTGATTGTGTGGTAAGGGACTGAATAAATTCTGATGTATGACATATTTCTGATATTATTTTCAATGAGAGAAATATTTTGTTGGATATGTGTGATTTATATTTCAGATTCTTTGCATCCAAAATTTTATTCAACAACGTCTAACCTAGAAAATATTTCCTCATACGCTAGACAAACAATTTCGATTTATATGATCAATACCTCATCTGATTTTGTACCATTCAGCCTTAAACTCATTTTATCCCATTTTTTATACCGTCAAAGAAATATCGGCAGCAGATTGAATAAAGGAACGTTCGCTGTGAATGATTGATAGTGTTATACAAATAGGCCTTATTACACTCCGAAATCTCTTGAAAGGTGATCTTTTTCTTGTATCGAACAGAACAGCGCATTTCGTATGTTCAGAAACAGTGGTTCTAAGTATTATTATGATAAGTATTTTTATTTTGTCTTTTTCTCCCTTTCATTTGATGACATAGCTCAAGAATACATTTAGGTGTAAAAAAAAGGAGTAACCTTTTTTGCCTGCCTATGGTCTTAAAAGCTTTGGAATTTTTCCTATACATATAATACAGCGCTTCGAATTTCTTCATAAAAAAATCGTCATCACTGCACATTGAGAATTATTTTTATATTGTCTATTAACCAAGCATTTTATAAGCAATTTAAATGTATCTCTTAAACTATCTTTAATGATTATACCATTTATAGATTTATATATGTTATTTCTAAAATAGTGCTTTGTGCTTTATCTCCGTTACGTAAATTTTACTCAGCGTTACTATATACGTTTGAATCTGATACCTTTTATGTATGCTAGATGATGTAACTTATAACATGTGAACAACAGCATCATGATTATTTATCAAACGTATCCTCTGTTAAGTGCAAATATAATTTTCTATTATATTTGTGCAACATTAATTTTGATAGATTCCGAAAAGTGGATTATCAGGTATTGTTTATAGCGTCTCATTTGACTTTTAACTACATTTATTTGACAACGCTTAGCCAAAAAATTGTTTATATAAAATTTCAAAGTCTGTGAATTTCTGTTTAGCAAAGTTCAATTGAGCAAATGTTGAAAGCTGTGCTTTGAATATCATTTTTTGTATCTTAGTATGAATTTATGTTATAATTTCATAGATGAAAAGTACTTTGTAAAAAATAAAGCTGTGGCCTCAAACTGAAATTGCATGCAGGTCAAATGCCTAATCTGGAAAAAGCTGGAGGACTTAAATTTTTTTATTTAACAAAATAAAAAATTAGGTAAATTCTTGAATAAACTAATTAACTAAATAAACTTAATTCTTAAATAATTAAATTTTAAAAATACTTAATAATTATTTAGTAAAAAATACATAAACATTGCTTATTATAATAACTTAAACATTCAAATTTATATTCATTTTCTATCTGAAATCTGAAGTGTAGTGTCTGCAAGACATTTTTGTTGGCTACATTTTAATGCATTTAAAAGCAATATTCAAATGTTATGCACAATTCCAGTCATAGATATTGATATAAACTTTGATACAACTATAGATATTGATATAAGATCTAATGAAAAGCTAGAATAAACATGATTTATATTCAGTTCTTTAGTTTGTAGCAATACGAACTGCGAAACTGTACAGCCAACTAGTTACTTATTCAAACAAATTATGCATCAGAAATATCAACTCTCTATGAAAAAAAAGAAACAACAGAATGCTAAAGCACTACCAACTGCCTACTGATCAATTAAATTTACTTATTTTACAGACGTGTGATTTCTCTCACCTTACCCCCGCCACGTAGCATGGCATACAAGCATGCCTTTATTCTATCTCTTTTCGGCTCAACAGCGATAGCCCGCAAGATCTCAGTCCACATCCCTACGTCTCTAGAACTATAAGCATTAAATATTTGATGCATTCACGGGCTGTTTAAAATTGCTTTGAGGGCTGTCATGTTTGAGACCACAGAACTAGAGCAATATCTTTGATTGATGGTTTCACACTAATATTACTTTTTAATTTTGTGAAATGCATGTGAGTATATAGAAATGAAAAATAACACAATTTCAGCCTACTTCCTCACACAGTGCATCTCGGGTCACGGTTCCTTCCCCAAGTATTTTTATGATCGCAATATGGCTACGTCGTATAGATGCATATGCGGGGAAGGCGGAGACTCTGAACATTACATGTTTCAGTGTCCGCTAACGTCAGCCCATCACATTCGCCATCCCACCGATACTGGAATAGAATTTAGATGATTCATCATTAAGCACCGTAAAGTTTTCCAAAACATCAAAAATATTATTGATTTTCTACACCGCCAAGGACTGGACCTGTGTCACCCATAGCTTACAACCCAAAATAATCCTCTAAGTTCATAAAACACAACAATAACAATATCCACTCTCACTCTCATATTATATAAGGGTGCCTTTAGAAAAACACATGACTTTTCTCATACTACTCAAAATACGAACTATGAACTACTTCATACTGTGCAATGTGTGACAGATGCGCCAGTACTACGTACTCAACACTATGTATCATGAAATGAATTCATAACTGTATGCTGAACTATGAACTGCACTATGAATGAAGTTATAAACTGTAAACCGTGTAACAAATAAACCAAACAAACAACGAACCACATACCATAAACATTCCCTCCCGCCAACATAGCTCCAAACCGAAACCCAAAAGAAATTTGTATATACATTTGGTAAATAACTTACTGTAATTATCCATTGTAATTATTGTATTTATCCATTCAACTGAAAAGTACCCGTGTAAAGTATATCTTAGACAATATTGTCTGCAATGTAAATTATGCACCATTAATATATAACTGTGTATTATGAATGCTGTAATGTAAACAAATTTCCGAGCATGGTGTTAGCTTTCCCGATCAGGGTACACTTCCATAGACGGTTACTGCAGTGGGGCGATACCAGTTTTGCTCATGGCGATGTTTTAGTGCCCGCTGTACCTCTTTCTGTCTGTCTGTGAGTATATAGATGTTTAGAAAGTGATCAAAATGTGCAAGATCATCCTGCAAACGTTTCTGTATTCTGTATTTTAATGTTTCATAAGAAGTGAAAGAAAGAATAACGAAAACTCATCCTTGTAGAATTTCGATGCAGGATTATGGGGAAAGAAGAAAAAGCGTTTCTGCTAGTGAAATTTTCAGTCCATTATTATTGGGTCTTGTTTCCTTAAATATACATTAGTGATATCTGCCATCACTTTATTGGTAAATCATATTTGATGTAGATTTTTATATTGTGGGCATTATACTCTTATGTTATGAACTTGAATGGTGAACAATGGATGATTTATGACTTTGAAGTCAATCGATGTTCATCATTATTGATCTTTCGAAAGCGAATTTAAAATTTCTTTTGCCAAACTGTTAGAAGAGTTTTCTCAGTTGGTAAACTGGGCTTTCTTGGAAGCTTTTATATCTAGAAAAGACTTTTCATTTCAGTAAGTGACTCGAATTTTATTCGTTCCTTAACTCATTTCTTTATAAGTGAATTAAGTCATGTGGCTTCAGTTCAATGTTGGAATAATATACCAAATATTCTCCCGTTTTTACTATATCATAATGTCACTTTTGAACAAACAGTTTTAAATGTATAATTTGATATTCAATATTTTGAATTTCTGGGGATTAATTCTTAAATTTAGCAGGTTTATAGCAGTTAATTAATTTAAAACTGCTTCATTTTTTAAACATGAATTTGAATACGAAACTCAGAAAACCTGGTAGAGACACCACATGACTTGAACTCCTACATCCTATTAAATTATACTCATTTTTTGATGCATTTCGTTTAAACTTATTTCTTCGAATTATTTTAACTTGAATAACCAATTCTTCAAAGCAAGTTGAAAATGACATCAAAAACTGCAAATTTTGAAATGAAATATCCCGGTCAATTTTTGTCGTACGGCAGTGAAACTCCTTATAATTTTACTTTTTTATAAAGAGTATAAAACGTTCCCAAATATAAGTCTAGGAGAGACCGCATTAAAAGTTAAATTTCGATATTTGTCGAAAATTAATTTTTTTTTAATTTGACATCGCCAGAAAATTATATTTTCGTCATTTAAAATACGTCTGTAACTGGAAGCTCAGAGTGACACAGAATAACAAAAATTTTTGTAATGCATAGTGGCAGCCAGGTGACAGTACTGCCGACACCACGTCTCGGTGGTGTCGGTACTGCGGGACAGCGACCTTGAGCAAGTAAATACTTCACCATTTTAGTAATCATGGATCAGTGGAATGGGCAACAGACACAGATGCTAATTACTCACAAATCACACAAATCCTAATGAAGTTCCTGAGCGCCCTTTACACGCTAGTAATAAGTATGGTGTGTTGTTTCATTATTATAGGATCATCGGACCTTTTATTTTATTTATTTATTTATTTATTTATTTATTTTGAAAATGAACAGGGAATCGCAGTAACTGTCAATGCGAATCGTTACACGGAGCTGTGACAAGCTTTTGTTACACCTGAGTTGAAAATTTTCTATATGTACAAGAAACCTAATTCCAACAGGATGGAACCACATCATCACGGCAATCCATGATCCCAGCTGAGGTGTTGCAGCGGTCAATGAGAAATCTCAACAGCAGATTTCAAGAATTAATTCATACAGGAGGACGCCATCAAAAATAAATAATTTTAAAAAAATGATAAATTTCATTTATGTTTCTTAAATGGCGAGTTTTAAACTCGCCATTTAAGAAACATAAATGAATTTTACGGTTTCAAATAACGGTTTCAACGTTCAAATAACGGTATAATAATAAAACGGTTTCAATTACTATGAATAAAATTTTTTCTTACATCACTTTTGTTTTTATTGGATTGTTAAAACGTTCCCGTGTTTTTGTGTCAACGTGTATACAACTACGTCCAACGATTGCGAAAATAAATCCCGGGTAAAGAATTCTAAGCCGGGTAAGGCATTGAGTATATATATATATATATAACATTTGGTACTGCCGATTGCAGTAGATATGGGAGGTGCACAACTAGATGTTATAGCAGACTCACATACAGAATTTCAACGTTCTACTGCTCATCGTTTTTGATTCACGCGAGATACATGCATACAAATGTATGTACACTGCTCAAAAATAAATAAATAAATAAATAAAAATAAAAAAAAATAAATGGGACAGTCCTATGTCTCCCGATCTACTGGGCCGATTGACAAAATTCAAACTGCCTTCTTCATGTCTCGAAAGCGCGACTTAGGATATATATTAGATTTATATATAGCACTATTCTAACATAGGCATTTTGACACAAAATCGGACTTTTTCTGAAATAACATACCAAATTTTTTACATATTTCGATTCTACGACTCAAATTACACCTAAATATGAAATTTTGTAAAATTTGGAGCAAAATTTACGGAGAAATTCACAAATTTATGTTGGCACTATTTTGCCAGTTTTTGCCAAGAATAGTTCACTTGGCGAACTTCTTAATATATGGCAACCTAGTTTCCTTTCCCGTGAGAGGAAAAAAAGTCACCATCGTTCCTTTTTTTCCAAATAATATTCTTTATATTGTATTTTTAATTATAACTTATTATTTTAAGTAATTTTTTCTTTTTCGAATTTCATTTTAATTGTTTAAGTTGCATGGTTTTTTTCGAATAACCGTTTTAAAAATTTCTATTTACCTATTCGAACTGCGTAAATAAAAGTGCAACGTTTATTTTTTTTCAAATAGTTTTCTTTATATATATTTTTTGTCATAGTTATTATTTTAGGTAATTTTTTAAATTCTTATACTTTTATTTTAATTGTTTGTGTTGCATTGTCTCTTCAGATAATTGTTTTAAAATTTTCTATTTATTCCTTCGAACTGAGCATTTTAAATAAATTTTCCAGAATTTGATTTTATTTATTTGAATTGCGTTTCTTTCGGAGGAATACTTTGTAACCCAGATTACGATGCGTTTCAAAACTGCATATATTAAAAGAACACATACAGTAAAGCATAGTTAACACGCCTTTCAATGTTCCGTTCAGGAAAGATATATATAAATAAGACAGACCATTTTAACTTAGGATGACTTGCATACACTGCTTTAATCAGTTTTATCATTGTGCCCATTGCTTTACACAATTTTATAATACATTTGGTTTCTTAAATGTTATTCATATTTTAGTCAAATATTTTATTTTTGAAATCGTAAGAATCAAATATCATAAGATTAAAAAGTTTTAAATTAAAAAAAAATACAAATACTAAATTTTACCCAAAAATTTATTTTTTCTTCTCTTTTTCTTCAGGCATTCTACTTTATTCTTGCTCTTTATCTTTAGGCATTCCGCAAGTATATTAAAAAGCATCCAACTTTTCGAAATAATCTTGATATTTCTGACAATCATTTTAAATAAAGTTATCGCCTTCCATTTCATAAAGGCCCACAAACGGCCGATCGGTAAAGTCGCTGAACACTGGTAGTTCACACTGGTAGTTCGAATCCCGGCAAACGGGCTGGTTGCATGGGTGTTTTCGTGGATTTTCTCATGTGTACCGTGTATGCCAGCTGGTTTTCCTTTGAAAGTTCTTCACAAAGGCATCCTTCCTTTTAGGCAGATAACCCTGCTTTGACGTAACTTAATAATCCAATTCAATCCATTTCATCAATATTTGGTCAGAGCCTTTATCAGTCTTTAGAGGCTAAACATTTTGAAGGTATGAGATGAAAAAAAAGACCGGTTTCATCAAGAAGTTTTGGTTTATTTAATTATGACAAAGCACACTAGTGCTATCTGCCTAAGGGGAGGGATGCCTTCGTGGAGGACTTTCTAAGGAAAACTGGCTCGCATACACGTTACACATGGGGAAAACCACGAAAACGCCCATGCAGCCAGCCCGTTCGCGGGATTTGAACCTCGGACCGAACTACCAGAGTACAGCGACTTTACCGCTCGGCCGCTGTTTCATCAGGAGGAAAAAAAACGCCTTTAGGTGACATTCACATACAATACTGGATAAACTCCTGAATCTTCAAATAATTCGACTGAGAAAATCATAGGATTCTCCATTTATGGTACGATATGATGTTCTATAACGTAATTTAAATTTATACAACCATCTAGTCTAAAACCAGTCGCTCTTCATTTTAATCTGCAATGATATCGTTTTTGTCTTTTCTGATAACACAAGCTCAATTGATGGTATTTGCTGGTATACACGTCCAAGTGTTTTCTCTTTGAACGCCTAAATTCTTTGAAGTAACCTGAAAGAATACTCAAAAGCGTCCAACTTTTTTAAACATCTTAGTATGTCTAAGAGCCAAATTTTCCCTGCAAATTTTTGCTTGCTTTTCTCCCTAATTTTCTTCTTTCATTCTACAGTTATCAGGTTCAATGTTCCGTCTTACTTTCTTTGGGAACATGCACAGACCTGACTCGGAACAGGGAGCTTACTAAAGCTATGTTCAATAACTGTGGGAAGTAGACAAGATACACAGGAAGGGTATACAAAACCCTTTATTTTTCACTCTTTACAATAATTTCCGTACTTCGGAATACAGAGAGCAATTACTTGTGGTCTGAACGTAAGAATATAAAAATATAACTAAACTCTAACTTAAATTTGGAATAATCAACAAGGGCCTACGTGTAAGATTGGCCGGATATAACCAGGAAGCCGTATGTAGTACAGAGAACTGTTAACACTACAATACGTTTAAAATTATCACGAGGATTAAACCTCTGGCCTGGAAGGCAAACAGCAACCGAGTAAAACTTCTAAGGCAAGCGGCCTGCTTCGACTAACTCCTTCCTCTCTCTCGCTTGGCAAAAAGCCACAACTTAAGTACTTGGCGTTCGCCAGACAAATTTTGCATAAATAAGTTAACGCTTTTAATTCTGGCCGGAAGTAGAAAATAAGAAGTGATAGTAAAGATTTAAAATAAAATAAACGTTAGTAAAACTTAAGATCCTTACACAGTTATTTTAAGTGCTCACACAAGAAAATTAAGATTTTTTGATTGCTAGATTTTCATAAATTTTGCATTCTTGTCAATTTTTTAAAATATCAATTGCATCAACTGTGTTTCAGCTGAAGACAGCTTTTCATTTTTTAGACATTTTAACTATAAGTCCAAAGGATAAATATTTTAATTAAAAGATTTTTTGCTAAATGACAAAGAAATAAAACAGTCCAGCAGTGTTTATTCTTCACCACCGAATAACCCGATTCTTATATCGGCTGAAACAATCTAAATCATATTAAAATTCATGTTTTTTTATACAATCTATAACGCGAGGGAAAACTTAGCTTCTTAAAACATTTTTTCTGAGAAGATTAATATAAAAGATTATATTTATATATATATATTTAAAGCTGGGACTTGAACCAAACAGTCAAACTTTTAAAGTTTAATTTACAAGGTGGTTATAATTAAAATTCCAATTTGAAATGGTCATAAAAGGAAAACTACCGGACCAAATGTTATCAAACTTGGGAATCGTGTAAAAAAGGAGGTTATGGGAATTTATTTTCCGCGGAAAAAGAAAGAGTTCAAAAACTCACCACCAGGGGGGAAAATGGCGCTGTATACAATATTGTTAAATGAAATAAGACACAAAAACATCTGTTTAAAATGCGTTTAATATTTTCCGAAACGTGTTACAAAGCAGGTTCAATCTAGCGTCCAGCATTTTCCGAAAGTATGTTAAATCCTGTTACTGCATTCTCGACAGCAGCTCTTAGCATATCAGGAGGAATGTTACGGACATGTCAGTGTATCACATTTTTCATTTCTGCCAAATTGTTTAGATTATCACCATAAACAGTGCTTTTGAGATAACCCCATAGCCAAGAGTCACAGAGGTTGAGGTCTGGTGAGAAGAGGGGAAGTGTTGGCCCATAAGACTTTCATTCGTGAAATGTTGCCTAAGTAACTGTGCGACACACGTGAGGTGGGGCCCAGCCCTGCATAAAAATTGTAGTATCTAAAATGCCACGTTACTGCAGTTCATGTATCACGAAACATTTTAACATTGACTCTAAGTGAGCTGCAATCACAGTGGTTCAGCTGTCGACTGCTCTTCAGAGAAAAATGGTTCACTTATAATACTAGCTGTCATTCAACACTAAACGGTGTGGAATGACTGCTATGAAATCGAATGCAGTAGGAGAATGCAATGGAACTAGATAGATAACATGAGAGATTTCTTTGGCCCAAATCGATTAAAAGCGTTTTGAATCAGTATCTTCATGTTTTAGTGCCGAATTCAGACTTCAAAAATTACTAATTAGCGATCTGTAAGAAAACGATCTCCAGATTGTACGCACTTGTGCGAGTGATTTGCGATCTCACATTTTCTAATCGCTAATTCGTGGTTCACTCGACGTTTATCGAATTTAACGCCTTTAAAATGGTAATTTGCCTACTTCAAAGTTTCTTAAGGGTATACAACATATTAAACCCGTGTAACAAAAGGTTAAGTTAGATTCCGACCCATATTTCGTTTAACAATATTGCATACAGAGCCATTTTCCCCTGGTGGTGAGGTTTCCAACTTTCTTTTTTTCGCAGAAAATAAATTCCTATGACATCCTTTACACGGTTACAAAGTTAGATAACACTTGATCCAGTAGTTTTCCTTTTATGACCGTTTCAAAGTAAAATTTTAATTATAACCACCCTGTATATTATTAAATTTCAATTTGAAGCTATGCGTTATATGTATACCATGCGTAAGATTTTCGCTTTTATGGAAAAAATAAAGAATCGAAGCAAATATACTTAGGATATTAGACCAAAACTGAAAAAATTTCCCCTCCCTCCGAAAATAAAATATTGAAACTTCGACCATGAATTTATTGAATTATCTAAATATTCAATTTGACTTATCTTCTAAGTCCTAGTTCCGACAACAATTCCGTCAAAAATTCCTAATTACTGAAGCTGAAGTAAAAGGTTTAGTATATATTCACTGTATGTTAATAAAGTAATAAGAGTGTTACAAAAAATAGATTATAGAATTTACGCTGATGCAACTATTTGTCTGAATGCACAACATGTAATAGAAGAGAAGGCTTGTAGAGATCTGTTTTTGACATGCCTCTAAAAGTAGATGTCATACTCCTTTTGTCTCCTCAATGTCAAAAAACTTTCCTTTGAGAGGCCTTTAGTTTTGGGGAGGAAAAAATCATAAGAAGACAAATTTGAAGAACATGCAGGACAATTGAGTACACATACTTATTTTCGGAGCACAAGCGGTTCTCCGATTGGTTATTGAATAATGAAAAGATGCATTGCCATGCAATACAAAACATTTGGAATACGTTTTCTGACTGAAAACGTAAGATTAAAAGTCATCTGCTTAATTCACAGCCATTTACAAGTCAACTACTCGGGCAATTGCAGAATCGTTTTGATCCTAAGCTTGTAAGACAAACGTAATATCACTGGATTTAAACACTTTTTAAATCTTCCGAGAACGTTCCTTCTTTAGCTCATATTCCAAGAATATTAAGTGAATACAATTATTGCAAAAGAAATTGAATATTCATTTGCACTACGGCTTGGTAGTTTACTAACAAGTTAACAAAACTTAAATTCTGCTTTTTGTGTCTAAGAGTACAACAATATTTTAAATATTTACAAATAAAATATTAAATTGGAGATTTAATTGGAGCCTCACCAGTTGCCTAGCATTTGAAGATTGTTAAATACTAATTGTTTGTTGCGAAGTCTAACCCAGGCTTGCATAGTTGGTTTTCGTAGTTTTCTAGGTTCTCTTTACAAAGGTTCTCTATGAAAGCATCTTAATCAAATAGCTCCCATGTTCTTTCTATGTTCAAATAACCAACTAACCTAGTTTAAGCGCGATTTCCAAGCGCGATCATGTAGCTTGCCAATCGGGAGTAACATGAAAGATACGGCGCCAATAATTGAATTGCTGTTACGGTACGCTGTTTCTAAACTTAGATGGTCATTCCTTAATTAAATAGCCCACCAGCGGCCGAGCGGCAAAGACGCTGATCATTGGTAGTTCGGTCCGAGGTTCGAATCTCGCGAACGGGCTGAGCGCATCGGCGTTTTCGTGGTTTTCCCCATGTATAACGTGTATACGAGCCAGTTTACCTTAGAACGTCCTCCACGAAGGCATCTCTCCCCTTAGGGAGATAGCCCTCGTGTGCTTTGCCATAATTAAATAATCCAATCCAATCCTTAATTAAATATAATTGATTTGTAACTTCTACTGGAACTGACAGTAAGAATTGAAGTGCAAATAAATAATATCGTGTGCAATCTTGATTAATATAAAATTTAAAATATTTGCATAGAAAAATATTTGCATTTAGACAGAAAGTTTTTTGAAATATTTGCAATTACTTTATAAGAAGGATTTATTAATAACCGTAATAATTACTTATTATATTACTGATGATTAGGATTCAGTTCTTGTCAATTACATTCTAAATTAGAATTTTAAGGATATAATGAAAATACGCTACGCACAAAAATACATTTTAGGATAAAATTGAGTTGGTTTTTTATGTTTTAAAATTTCTTAAATTCATTTAATAAACATCCTATCCTCGTTGTTAATTGAATCCTGAATGTTGGGTGGCGTTTATAGAATTATTCTTACTTGTCCACAGAATCTGCTGACTTATCCAGCCATTAATTAGCTGCAGATCATTTCTACATAACCATTGAACTTCCATTAATTCAGTCTCTAGAGGGCTGTATGTTTATATCAGAATTTGACTTTTATAAAAATGATTATTCTAAATATTATGTTTCTATAAAAATATACTGTGCTTTAAAAGTGTGGATGATAGTATCAGCCGCTCTTTCAGCCACTTCAAAAGCAACAGTTTGTTTAGAAATAAATTATGCAGTTAATGTCATAAAATTCAAATAAATTTCAAACGAAAATTCTCAGTTTTAGACAATTCGATTTAAACGAAGTAAAGTAGCAGACGATAAAACGCCGAAGGTAAAAATTTACTCTTATTTTTTTTTGAAAAAAAGAAGATAGAGAGAAATTAAAAAAAAATAGTTAAAAATTTGAATAATATCATCTATAATTTTTAAAAAATAGCTTTTCATATAGTATTAATAAATATTTATTACGCTTCATTGAGGGAAAAAATGTTATATAATTAATTCTTCGTAAAATCTTACTTGAAATTTAAGGTTAAAAAATAGCTGTGGCAATTCACTGTAACAAAAATCCAAAAACCACATTTGGCGTTATTATCGCTCAAAAAAAAAAGATGCCAAATTTCAAAACTCGAAAATATGTAATTTCGTGTATATCTTAGAAAATTTTGAATAAAAAAGTCTAATTTTTTGCAGATATGCTTAAAAATACACCTACTTTAATATGATGGTAAAAATTTTATAGGTTATAATTCAAAATTTTTTTCGAAAAATTTATAAAAATTATTAAAAAATAGAAATTTAAAAAATAAAACACAAAAATGGATAAATTTTATTTGGAATGAACCTAAATTTCGAAATGTGAGAGAAAAAATCAAAAAATTATAATAAAAAAAGAGATATTAATAAATATTTGCCAAATTCAATTAACATTGAGGAGCTAAAATTTTGAGAGCTAATATTTTAAAAACTACTCGTACGATTTTTATAAAACTTGGTATTCTGGCATAATTTGAGACGTAGAATCGAGATATGGAAAAAACGTGGTATGTTATTTAAAAAAAAGTCCGATTTTGTGTCAAAATACCCATGTTAGAATAGTGCTATATATAAATCTAATATATATCCTAAGTCGCGCTTTCGAGACATGAAAAACGCAATTTGAATTTTGTCAATCGGCCCAGTAGAACGGGAGATATAGCACTGTCCTTTTTTTTTTTTTTTGAGCAGTGTACATACATACGTACATGTATACATATATGTACCTATACGTATGCACATATACTCAAGAAAAAAAATTTCTTCTGAATCCAATTTAAATCCATTTTACAATTCAGTTTGGAAACATCGGTTCTTTATTCTGTCCGTACGTACATATGTCACACAAAAACATCGTCTAAATGGAATCGGAAACAGTCCAAATGGATATTTCGCTGAAATATGATACTCGAAATGTTTCGCAATTACACTACTTCCTTTACTTTGTACAGGGAAGTAAAAATCAAAAATTATCCTGCTCTTGAAGAAGAGGAACTTGTATTTGATCACTCGCGAAATCGATAGCGTTTTATTTAAAATACACAATAAGGTCGCCTTTTTTTTTTTTAACTAATTTAAAAAATTACGTAGATTACATTTCATAGTTTTAAAAGTGTACGATTTTTAGTACTTTTAGTAATTTAATACACAGATCGATCAAAAAGAAATGCTTTGTGCATGGTAAACATTAGACAAGTGTAATTTTGTGTGAAGTGTAATTTTGAAGAAGTATTGGTTCTTTGGAAGTATCATTCAGTATACGATTTATTCGTTTTACTGCAGCTATCTTTGTTTCCATGACAAGAATTCATTTCCATTCCATCAACTGCCTTTTTCTCTCGAGATCGAAATGAAACAGCCAAATTTCGCCATACGCGATGATTTCAAGAAAACATTTTGGACAGCCTCGACAGAAACTTTGCAGAAGATCATAATATGCTTTCCTTTTGATTTGCATCATCTCCCTTTTCAAGAGCCGTGGAATAAATCGAGCACAAATGTTTTTGCAGCCGAATTGTTGGGTTACTGTTAGCATAACTGCTAATTAAAGTAAAAATAAAACAACGAATAATGATAATTGGAAATTCTAAGGGAACACGAATCAGAGGTATTTTGGCATTTGTGCTGTATGATCTGTTTCATTGTGATGCACCTATAAATTTGAATGAGTTCCTCGATGACAGATGAATTTATATCGGTTGTGATGGTCTACCTGATTGTAACTGGTTCTAGGGGTTGCAGTTACCTCTCCAAACTTCTGAAGCAAACATTGATACACACTTACTTCCTTTCATTGTTTGTCTCCATAGATCGGCAGCATCTTACTGTAAATCGATGTAGCCGAATTATCTCTGGATTCCCAGAACAATTCGATCAATGTACGTTGGCACAGCAGAGCCTCACGTTGATCAATATGGTGGTTTTCTTGCGAGAACAAGAAAAACGTATTAGATACAGGTTAAATGGTAAATAACAAATGCTTTTACCCATAAATTTTCATTTATCTAGTGGTTACCATTCCCGAAGTATAGTGGAGTGTGCGTTATTTTTTACTGACCAATGTATATTTTGAAAATTTTAATGGCAAAACTTTCTTTGAAATATTAAAGTGTGATTTAAGGTTTTCAGCTTGAAATTAGTTTATTTATTTTACTTCTATCTTTTTTTACAGCAAAAGATATACTATATGGTCTCGAAACTAACTTTTTGTCCTTATCACTTTAATGTCCGAATAACTTTCCAAATTGTTGCAACCAGATGCTATAGCTATATATTACTTTAAAAAAATGAAGAATGTGTATGTATGTTCCTCGCACTGTGGAAAAGCAGCGGCACCTAGAAAAATGTTTAGTATCCGTAGTTGTCCACTCCCAAGCATAAGCATCTTGAATTCGGAATTTTTTTTCCTTTAATCCAAAGGAGCGTTAGTTCAAAAGGGCCATTAATTTCGTTTTGCCATTTTATATCAATTCACTATAAACGGCGAATCACTTTTCAAATTGTTGCTATCAAATATTATCGCCCCATCAAATATTATCAAATAAATTAAATAATGAAGAATCTGCATAAATGTATGTATGTTTCTAGCACTGTGATAAAGCAACGGTACCTAAAGCCATAAAATTTTGAATAACGTACGTGTGTACCCGGATTATGGGCATCTGAAAGCCCAACTTTGTAATTTGTAATTTGTTTTATTACCTATTTCATACTGTGTAAAGCATTTATGAGTTTTTGATTAAGTAACGCAACGATTTCAAAGCGAGCAATGGCAATACTGCGCGGGGGGGATATTTTTATCTCCAGCGAGAGAGTCTGTATATCGAAAATTCTAAAAATATGCTCTTTTAAACATTTGGCGATATTGCTGTTGGATTGAATTTTATGATTTAAGTGCGAAGAACGTAATATTTAATAAATAAATTTAACACACAAAACGTTATAAAAACGCCCCTTTGGGTGTAAAATAAAATCTGAAAACTTTCAGATTTTTTATTTTTTTAAATTGAGTTTATATTTTGTACAGATTTAATGAATTTTTATTTACAAACTCAGATATTTGTAAATGAGAAATGACAATATTGTTTCGAAATAAACAGGTTTATCTTCAGCTGAGCATACTCTTGCCATTCAGTAAAATATAATATTTATCTTTCAGTTTTAATCCACAAATTCGGATATTTGTAATATAAAATCATTACATGCACTATTTTATGTAAACTCTTTTAGATGGCTGGTGTGTTGAACGGTAAGTTTTCAAATGAATAATGCAGTCAATATAAAATACTGTATGGTACCTCTAACACGCTTTCGGGAATTCTGAAGATTTGCTTTTTTAAAAGTATATTGTGATTTTGCTCTTGCATTTTATATGGTGTTAAAGTGAAAAAAATTATTCTTACTAAGTAAAGACAAATGATACTTAATAAGAATCGATTTTTAATGTGCCATGCTCAACAAGATAATAAAAAACCTTAATAAGCCTTCTTGTGCGATATTAAAATCTGAATCCTTCCGATTTTTTAATTTAAAATATTTCTCTTTATTGTCTAAAATCTATCTAATATCTTTTGAACAAGCAAGTAAAAATTTATGCATTTGATTTGCTTCATTTCCTCCCAGATTTTCTGTTTGCTAGAATGTTCTTTTGATATTTTAATATTTCATCACTTTCCCAAACTCTCCACTATTAATGCACATTTTCACAAATATAAGAGTGTATGCAAAAAAAAAAGTAAATGTTCGAAATAATATTCAAAACATTTTTAATTATTATTTTAAATTACGTAAATGATTAATGGGATAAAATTAAGAAAACGACCTTTAAAATCTATGTATCGAATAAATACATGTGAATTAATCTTAAAGACAACAGTTTACGATTTATTTCCCAGCAAATATAACTCATTTTTAAAGCATAGCATGAATTCATTGGAGATTTAAATGTCGGTTTTTAAAATATCTTGCATTCGAATAAATTTCTTTGTAAAGCTCCCGTTCTTTCTTTCTAATTCCTGAAAATGTTTAAAAAATATATTCCAAAATTTTATAATGAGAATAAGTTCCATTTTGTTTATTTTGATTGTCCATTCATGATAATGGATATGATGCGATGTAACGTATCTTGGCATTGAATAAAAAAGACGCTACAATTTGAGTTTCGATGGCTACGGCTCAATGGATTGCAAAAAACTTCACCGTCTAAAAATTTTGGTTTACGTATTCATGTCTCCCGAGCTTTTGAGAAACAAACTTCTTTTCTTGGATTACGTCAAACAATTTTGTTTTTCTAAAAAAAAATAACCTTTAGAATTCTTATATACTTTCCCTTTGCGTTTTAGCAGACGATCACACGAGCGCAAAGGAGATATTTCTTCTTTCTTTATAATTCTCTTTTTTATTTGGTAACAGTCTTCGATTTGTATTCTTCCCAAAAATAGCGATTCGGGAGCGAGTGGAATTTTACTCAACAGCTTTCCAATTTATTTGTCAAATCTTTCTAGAATGTAAAATACATGACATGACACCTTCAACATCTGAGTTTTTTAAGATAAGGAATATGTTTTTACGTACGACTTCTTCCAGTTTCGCATTAGACTACAAAACTTGTTATTTTGTGATGATTCCTTTTGAGCGCGGGATAAGTATTGCCTAGAATTTGTATTTTTTATTTCATTTTTCTTTTACTTATTTTTTGTTTGATATTATTTTATTTATCTAGTGTAGGTAGATTCTGAAATTGCGTCTAAAATTGCATAGTGTTGCATATCTGCTAATTCCTGTGGGTCGCCTGTATAAACAGATAAGATAAAGAGGAAAATATGAAATTTCATTCCACTCTAAATCGTAATTTCTAAGCCAGATGAGAAAAATGTCAAATAATTTCAAGTAGTACAAAGTTATGACTGAAATCTTCCTTGAAACAGGTAAAACAAATATACAGATTTGCTTCTAGAACTGAGCCAAATCACTTGCTGCCAGATCACCTGCATCCACCCATTTAGGTGTCCTCGGTAACCTACTGTTCAATGAAACTACAATCTATATATACATATAAAGAAGAAAAGTCTGTATGTTTGTTTGTTCGCTAATAACTCAGGCACTACAGACATCGTCACCAAACATTATACAGTTCTTTTCTGGGTCCTGGAAAAAAAAAAAAAAAGCTAAATCGCAGATATTAATTAAAAACGCTTAAAACGCTAATTGTCGTCCTCATTTTTCCGAGTGGCAACAGTACTGATATCAGCAGCAAAGGTAACAGTGATATATCACAGCAACAATGTCTTGCGTGCCTTTGATATAATGAGAGATATAATGCTTTGATATAATGCTGATATAATGAGAGATAATTAGTCATTTTTTCTACCGAAATTTTTATGTGGGTTCAGACTGAAAAATGCATTATTATGAAACGTATTTTTTTTTTTTTTTTTTTTTTTTTTGTTCAAAATAATGCATTTGTTTTTCTTTTTGCTGACCCAAATGGCAATTCCATATATCATATGGGTATATATACCATATGATTCTGTGATTACGTAGTCAGTTGTGGATACATGCACTGAATATTAGTTTATTTCTTTGGTATTTTTTACTTCCTTGTACGAAGTAAAAAGAAAGTATTGTAATCGCGAAAAGTTTCAGGCAGCATATTTCAACGAAATTATCCACTTTGACCGCTATCGAATGCAATTTAACGGTGTTTTTGCGTGATATCTGTACGTAAGGACAGAATAAAATACTCTTTTCCTTCAAAAAATTATAAAACTGCTTTAAAATTAATTCTGAAGAGAATTTTTCGTGGCATCTGTACGAACGTATGTACGTACGTGCGTACGTATCTCGCATAACTCAAAAACGAGTAGCCTCAGAACGTTGAAATTTTGTATATAGGACTGCTATAACATGTAGATGTGCACCTCGTATTTTGGTTGCAATCGGCCGCACCAAACGTATATAAATATATTTATATATATATCCACTCTGTTACCCGGCTCAGTGATCTCAGTTTCTTTACTCTTATATGTTTGTAAATTGTACATTTTTTGCTTTAAAAATGATTGTATTATTTTGTTTTTATCTTCCGGTTAAGGTTTTTATGCCTTTAATAAATCTGTATGCAATATTTTTAGAATCATCAACAATTTTAAAGTTGTCTAAGTGCCGCTAAGCCTTTTTTTGATGGCGGCCATTGATGTTTACATTTGAAACAGGATACTAGTGGATTTGTTGCCAATCTAGAGAAACTTAGCTTCTCAACAACAAAGATAACGCATTCATTTATTATTGCCAATTAAATCATGCTTAATTCTTTCTGGAATTTTTTCGAGGAAATAAGTGTTTAAGATTTACTTCGTAATTTTTAATATAGATGTGGGAGTCATCAACGTCCAATGCTGAATTAGAATACCAGGATTATGACGTCATCAGTATAGCATCACCCAGCGCAGTAAGAATCATCCCAGACAGCGCTGAGACCTGGTCGAGAGTGGAGGGCAGACGTGAGCAGACGGCTCACACGTCTTCAAGAGTTTATGAATTTAGATTGTGCTTTTGATGTTATGCCTTTAGGTGTAAAAGGATTGTTGGTGCATCATTATGTTAATCCTGCATACCGTTAACTTCATCTTTATATACTTTTCTTAATTACTTTTATTTCTTTCTATTAAATAAACCATTTAAATATTACTTCGTGCTCTCATGCTGTGAATTAAGTCAAATTCTACAAAAAAATATGGCGACCAACCGTGCGGCCTCGAATTCCAAAATGTGCGAGTAGTAGAACTGTCCTTTGAACTACTGAGTGAAAATTATTCGATTTATTGGATTACTCGTATAAAGTGTGGATTACCCAATTGACGACGATCATCTGTCGGGTGAGTACAAAACTTTCTTTCCAATATGAAGTTAGTAGAAATTCCAGATTTGGAAGCAGCTTTAAAGAACAGTAAAAGTTCTGAAATCAAAAGTTTGCATAAGCTTATTTTTAATACTAATGGAGATCGAAATAACCGGAAACGATTACGTGAATTTTCTGGCTTTATATTTAAACCATTTTCTGAAGAATTTAATAAGAAAATAGATGCAGTGCAGAATAGTTTTACTTTGAATGAGTTAATTAAAGTTTGCAATGTATTGTGCATAAATTCAGAAGGTTCAAAAATGGAAGTCGTAACCCGAATTGTCTCTTTCCTATGTGATTTATCTGTACTATTTGAAAATATTTTGCATGAAGAAAATAGTGATATTGAAGATGAAACTATTAATAAAATTTCTGAAGTAATGCTTGATGATAATCAAAGAGACAATCCTGGTTTTAATGAGTGTCAAGTAAATAATAGTATGCAGCTTCCAATTCAAGATCATTTTAAACCTCATCTTAGTTTTTCGGATATTGAAAGTATTGTTAATCCTTTTTCTGGTAATGCATATGAAAATGTTGATAAATGGATTGATGAATTTGAAGATGTTATAAATTCTTTGAAATTAAGTGATTTGCATAAATTAGTTTTTGCTAAAAGATCATTAAAAGGTAAAGCGAAACTATTTATTCAGAGTGAACCTAAAGTTAATGACTGGTGTAAGTTAAAAAAGCTTTTGAAATCTGAATATGGTAAAGCTTTTAATTCTGCTGAATTGCATGAAATGTTATGTAAAAGTAAATTAATGCCTAATGAATCTTTAGATGAGTATTTTTTGAAAATGAAAGAAATGTGTTCGCGAGGTAACATTGAAGATGCTTCATTAATTAAATATGTTATTAATGAATGTATTCCCGATTCGGTGGTTAGGAAAACTATACTATATGGTTGCGAAACAATATCTGAATTTAAACAAAGGCTTAAAATTTATGATAAAATGAGATCGGACAAAGATAAGTTTAAAAATCCGAAACCGAAAGTAGACACTCAAGTTAAAGATAGAAGTAAGCTTTCGTCATCAAACCGAAATCAATCTAACGTTAATAAGGTCAAATGTTTTAATTGCCAAGAATTTGGACATTATTCAAAACATTGTGTAAACAAATCAAAGGGTGTAAAATGTATAAAATGTAAAAAGTATGGGCATTATTCAACTGACTGTCCAGAGCAGACCCCCGAGAAACAAGCAGCTTTATTACAACGAATTTGTGACAAGGATAGAATTATGAAGACTGTAGAAATAAATAATCATTTAGTTGATAGTCTAGTTGACACTGGTTCAGATGTAACGATATGCAGCGTAGAGTTACACAAGCGGATTGGTTCTCCTAATTTAAATTGTAGCGATATCACATTAAACGGAATTGAATCAAAGCAAACGTACCCCATCGGCTTTTTCATTTCTAATATTTTAATTGATGGTTTTTTACTTCGTACGAAAATTTATGTTGTCAAGTCATTATGTAATCAAATTGTATTAGGTTTGGATGTATTGAATCAGTTTAACTTCTCTTTTACCGAGAATGGCCTTCAAATAATTTCTCATCGGAATAAAAGTAATGTAAACTTGATAACTGCTGAGTCATCTCGAAATTCTAACGTTCGTTGCGTTATGGGAAATTTGAATATTGCTTTCTCATTGAAGAATGCTTATGATCCTTCGCGATCGTCTGGCGTCTCTGTTAATGTAAACAAAAGTCCCGAAAGCGGAAGTAGCTCGACGTTTAATTACCTTTCACATCTGGTGAATGCTATTTCTGTCAACGAGATTTATTCATCGCATATTTCGAATGTAGAACATAAAGAAAGACTGTGTAATTTAATTAATTCGTACCAGCCTCGGAAAAATAGACAATCTGACTTCAAAATGCAAATAAATTTATGTGATGATATTCCTGTCTGTCAAAATAGAAGATACATGTCTTTTGCAGAACAAAAAGTTGTTGACGATCAAATTAAGAAATGGTTGAAAGAGGGCATAATAAAGCCTAGCAATTCTAATTATTCGGCGCCTATTGTTTTGTGTAACAAGCGTGATAATTCGAAACGTTTATGCGTGGACTATCGGAAATTAAATAAGAAGATTATTAAAGACAAATTCCCACTGCCTTTAATTTCGGAAGTACTTGATCACTTAGAACAGTCAAAGGTCTTCACTACACTAGATTTGAAAAATGGCTTTTTCCATGTAGACATAGACGAAAATTGCACCAAATATACCGCATTTGTAACACATAATGGTATCTACGAATTTCTTAAAGCTCCTTTTGGTTTATGTATTAGTCCAAATGTTTTTCAAAGGTATATTTATTCAGTATTCCGTGACTTGTTAAATGAAGGTGTACTAATTATTGATATGGAGGATATAGTCATACCGGCTAATGATGAAGCTGAATGTTTAGACAAATTAGAAAGAGTATTCAAAACTGCTTCGGAGTATGGGTTACAAATAAATTTCAAAAAGTGCCAATTCTTAAAACGTAAAATTGAATTTTTGGTACATGTAATTGAAAACGAAACTATTCGACCATCGCCTTCCAAAACTGTTGCTGTTCGAAACTTTCCACAACCGCGTAACTGTAAACAACTACAAAGCTTTTTAGGACTAACAGGTTATTTCCGTAAATTCATTCCTCAGTATGCTAAAATAGCTAAACCTCTTAGTGACTTACTTAGAAAAGGTATTGGTTTTAAGTTCGATTCCGAACAACAGGAAGCTTTTTGCAGATTGAAAGAAATTCTCTCTCAGGCACCTGTTCTACACATATTTAGGCAATGATATCCATTAGAACTTCATACTGATGCTAGTAGTCAAGGCTTTGGTGCGGTATTACTCCAATTGTCTGATGATGGTAATTATCATCCAATCCAGTATATGAGTAAGAAGACTTCACCGCAGCAAGAGAAACTCTGTAGTTACGAATTAGAAGCTCTTGCAGTAATAGAAGCTCTGAAGAAATTTCGAAACTATTTGTTAGGGGCTAAATTCAAAATTGTAACTGATTGTAGTGCTTTTCATAAAACTTTAGATAAAAAAGATTTAACTCCTAAAATTGCAAGATGGGCAATGTTTATTGAAGAATTCGATTACGAAATTGTACATCGTTCAGGAAGCCAAATGAAACATGTTGATGCTTTAAGTAGAAATGCTTTAATTTTAACATCATACACATCCGATGTAACTGAGAAGATTCGGTTAGCACAACAACAGAATGAAGATGAACATGTGAAATTGATAAAGAATTTAGTTGAGAAGGGAGAAGAAAATGGATTCTTGGTGAGAAATGATATTTTGTAAAAATTTGAAAATGGTAAAGATCTTCTAGTAGTGCCAGAATCCTTACAGAATGAAATCATACAGAAGGTACATAAAAAAGGTCACTTTGCTGTAGATAAAACTGTGAATGCCGTAGAGCAAGAATTCTATATTCCCAGACTGAAATGTAAAGTTGAAAAAGTAATTGCTAACTGAATAGAATGTATACTGTACAACAAGAAGCAAGGAAAAGCTGAAGGATTTCTTCATCCTGTACCGAAAGAAAACGTTTCCTTGAGTACGTATCATATCGACTTTATTGGACCTCTTCCATCGACGAACAAGAGATACCAACACATTCTAACTGTTGTCGACGCTTTTACGAAATTTACTTGGTTCTATCCAGTGAAATCACCAACTACGCAAGAAGTTATTTCAAAATTGAAGCAACAACAGACTGTATTTGGAAATCCAGCCAGAATCATTTCAGATCGAGGTAGTGCCTTTACATCGAAAGAATTTTCAGCGTATTGTACTGAAGAAGGTATAGAACATGTCAAAATTACTACCGGTATTCCAAGAGGTAACGGACAAATTGAGCGAATTCATAGAATTTTGATTCCTGTTTTGTCAAAATTATCACATGAAGATTCAACGAAATGGTTTAAGTATGTTCCAGATGTTCAGAGAATAATCAACAGTACAACTACGAGAAGTACGAAATATTCACCGTTTGAGCTTCTCATAGGCACGAAAATGAAGAATAAAGAAGATTTGAGAATTGGCGAGATATTGAATGAAGAATATCTAAAACAATTGATACAAGAACGTGATGAAATGAGAGAAGATGCTAAAAACAACATTTTGAGGATTCAAGAAGAGAACCGTAAACAATTCAACAAGAAACGTAAGAAACCGAAACTATACAAGATTGGCGACTTGGTAGCCATTCAGAGAACTCAATATGGGACTGGTTTGAAACTACGACCTAAATTTCATGGACCGTATAAAATCATAGCTGTTCGACCAAATGACAGATATGAAGTCGAGAAAGTAGGATGCCATGAAGGACCGAATTTGACATCTACTGCGGCTGACCATATGAAGCCATGGTCAAATTGATTTAATGCTTGTATCAGCTCAAAGCCTAAGGACCTGATACTCTTTTTTCTTTCTTTTTTTTTTTATTCTCTTTGCAGGTACATGATGGTGATGTCCATTCAACAGACATCGAGGACGATGCCTCTTCAGGCTGGCCGAAGCTGTGGGAGTCATCAACGTCCAATGCTGAATTAGAATACCAGGATTATGACGTCATCAGTATAGCATCACCCAGCGCAGTAAGAATCATCCCAGACAGCGCTGAGACCTGGTCGAGAGTGGAGGGCAGACGTGAGCAGACGGCTCACACGTCTTCAAGAGTTTATGAATTTAGATTGTGCTTTTGATGTTATGCCTTTAGGTGTAAAAGGACTGTTGGTGCATCATTATGTTAATCCTGCATACCGTTAACTTCATCTTTATATACTTTTCTTAATTACTTTTATTTCTTTCTATTAAATAAACCATTTAAATATTACTTCGTGCTCTCATGCTGTGAATTAAGTCAAATTCTACATAGATATTTTGAGTTTTTATGTATTTTTGCCTTCTCGCGAAGTGAGAACTGAATTAATTAAATGAGAAATACTCAATCGTCTGTGAAAAACTGTTTCCTTTTTGTTTTGTTTGCTTAATTTCTTTTATACATCATTCTAGCTTTATTATAGTATTTGAAGAGAACATGTGGCAACGATTAGATAATTCTATTCTTGAAATGATATAAATTTTGTGCATTATGAGTTATAATATGAACGAAATATATAAGTTACCTGTTATATAATTATTGGATTATATAACAATTAACTTAGTTTCCGTTATATAATATATAATTATTAATACTGTTAAGTGAATCTAGCGCCAGAGTGTCGCTATGGTAAACAAATACTAGAGTGAATTTTAAAGAATGCATGTATTCTATTGTGGTTTATGCGCTGTCGGCGAAGTAGATTTAATTCAATCCAATAAGTTTAAATGAAATGCAAGAAAAAATGCGTATAATTTAATATTCCGTACAAGGAAGTCATGTGATGTACACATCAGATTTTTATGTATTACAATGATGACGTGTAATATGCTATTATACGAATTTTCAAATGATGTCTTAAGCAAAATAATACATTACTCGCAATCTAACTTAACTGTATCGGGTACTTCCGCTATTAAGTATAAAGTATAATTCATGAATTTTCTTATTGCCATTCAAAACATCTTACAATGGACATAGCCGCCTTCTAATGTCTTTGTCGAGCCTAGTAGTCTTTTCTAGTGATGGAAATATGCACGAAAAGCTTTGTACTTGCCAAGATTTTAACCAAGGATTTTTCATACTGCCAAATAAGTATGATAACCATTTATATCACAAGATAATGCAGTAATTATGTACATTCTACCCTTCTTAAAGGGTTTCTGGAGACAGAAATGAGACCCAGTCGATCACATCCAGATGGGGAGAATTATTATTCACCAAATACTAGTTTTGAAGTTACACGATGTAACTAAGTTTTAACAAATATTAGTTACATCGCATCATATCCATTACCATGAATGGACAATCAAAATAAACAAAATGGAACTTATTCTCATTATAAAATTTTGGAATATATATTTTTTTAATTTTCATGAATTACAAAGAAAGCACAGGAAATTTATTGCAGAAACAATCAGATTTTTCGAAATAGGAAACATAAAATATCAAATGCACAGTCGCCGAAATTCAAACCGCTGGATCTTCAAATTGCTAAATGGAATCACTTTTATTATGAGGGACAATGGGATACATTCATGTTTTACTTTCCTATGAGATTGTGCTCTTTAACCTTTTCGATCCATGCTAAGCTGCAGAAACGAACTGTACACCGGATACTAAAACAAAAGTCTTAAATTCACCACGCAGTTCAAATGCACAACCTAAAAACAGCTGAAGAGGACAGTTTTTCTCTTTTTTCTTTCTTTCTTTTTTCTAAGCAAAATGAAACTTTGTTATCAGAAAGAAAAACATAAATTAATTTTTAAATTTTGCTTGTTAAATGTTTATTAAAATATACATAAGTAATAATAATAATAACCTGAAGGACAAAATTCAAATTAAAACTTATTTTCAATATGAAATTTTAAGTTTTGTTACGTGCAAAATATTTTTGTTAGTTACAGCTTTGTACGTCAAACATATTGACAGCTAAATATTAATTTTCAAACTGATATTTAATTCAAATAATTCTAATATGCTTAATTTATCATTAAACAATTTACTTCCATTTAAACTAAAAATAAACAAACTATGAAAATTTTCAAAGTGGGACAAAAGTTGAGAATGAATAATGACAACTTAGTTCCTTTCTCTTATTAGTCCAAAGAGGCATTTTACCCAGAAGGACTATTAATTTCGTTTTGGTATTTTCCGTTGGTTCACTATAAATGTCGGTTGACTCTTCAAATTGTGGCCACCAAATATTAGAGCCCTATATTATATTTAAAGAAATTTAATAACGAAGAATCTCACTAAATGTATGTATGTTTCTCACATTGTGTTAAAACAAAGGTACCTAGAGCCATAAAATTTTGAATAACGTACGTTTCCACCCGAATATGGGCATCTGGGATTTGGAATTTGTTTTATTGCCTATTTCATATTTTGTAAAACTTTAACAAATTTTGGATTAACAAACTTAATGATTTCAAAGCGAGCAATGGCAACACTGTACGGAAAAAAAATTATCTCCAGCGCGCGAGACTGTGTATCGGAAATTCTAAAGATATGCTCATTTTGAAATTATTTTGCGGTATTGCTGTTGAACTAAATTTTATGGTTTAAGTGCGAAGAACATGATATTTAATAAATAAAGGTAACACACAAAACGTTACAAAAACGCCTGTTTGGGCGTAAGGTAAAATTTGAAAGCTTTCAGATTTTTTTAAAATTTTTCATTAAACTTTTCTTCGATACAAATTAAAAAAACATGTCATCGTATACGAACAATTATAAAGTTAATTTTTTCTTATCATAGTTTGACACTCGAAGTCATTTCTATTCTTATAAAAAACATTATTAGACATTATCGTCATTACGAATGATAGATACTCATCGGTGAAACAGTTTTAGTATTATCGAGTTTTAACTGTCAAAAAGTACTGTTTGCATATAAAAGCATCCTAGATAAAGAGACTGACTGACCCCAGTTATTTTTTAACAGAAGCGAATAAATGTTAATCCAATTTGTTTCTTCGAAATTTTGAATAAAATTTAAATCTCAGTGTAAACTAATAAGCCCAATTTATAGATTTTTCTGGTACGTTATTCATGCTCGCTTTTAATTGTAATCAAAGTAATGTAAAGTAGGACTTCATACACTTCAAATTTTTATATAACACAGTATTTGTAACAAATACACAATTGAAATTTATATTCGTAGTCCGTACAAAATGACTTCGGGGACCACAAGTTGAGATCAATGCACTACAATATTAAATTACGGATACGTCTGATAAGAAGCGTTGTCAAGTGTCCCAAATTACAGCGCTTCCTACAGAAGCGACTGCAATTTTCTAAAGCAATGAAGCAACATAATATTGCGAAAAACTTTCTAACGATGATGTCTGCACCAGTCCGTCTATATAGAGAAACACGCTGCTAGCGCAAGTGAAACATGTTGCTAAAGCCTGCAACAGGGCTACTGACCGTCAGCACGATGGGAAACAAAGTTATAATCGCAACAGCCAATGAAAACGCGCTGGGAAATCACGAGGTATAGAGACATGTTCAATTTCATGTTGTTATTCTTTTTATTATATCACTTAATTTAATTTTTATATTTCAGTTTCTTTATGATATTATCAATTAAGCTTAACTTAGAACGGCTGTCAGTTGTTTATGATTAGATGAATCCATGTCGACACTCTGATATCCGTCATTTACATACTCGTCTCTATATTTTCCATAGATGAATAGAAAGATTATCTAAACAGGAAGAAGAAACACGATTATGCAAACAGCGTTGACTCTACCGTCACATTTCCAGCGGAATTTACGTCTGCTTATCGATACAACAGAGGCTTCCTATTGAAAGAAAGTAACGATATTTCTACCTTTTTGGCTTAATAGCTCAGAATCACAAGAGTACCCTTTATAGACGAGCTGCAGTAAAGTATAAGGTTTTGATGGAAACTTATTGCATAGCCGAGCAATGTTGTCGCTTCGTTTAGGTAGGCTCCGCACGACGGCGCCGAGTGAAAAAGGCGCCGGGCAAACATTAAAACAAGCAGTTCGTCTCGCTGCCTGTCTGAACAAGAAAATTCTTGTCTTATTTGAACGCCCCTCCTGGGGGGTCGACCAAGGTAAAACCTGGGAAGCTACTGATTACGATCTGTACCTAGGCAGTCTCGGCCACGGGTGTTTAAAATCAGTCTCTAGAGAACAGGATTCATCGCCAGCGATGGCTGTTTCAGACTCGGCAGGAACCATATGGCATTTTCGTCCGTTCCGTTGGTTGTGGTTCAGCTATATATTGAGATATTCATGGTTATTCGGGGTGAAACACCCCCGTCGGTGGAGTTGGCCAATTCAAGGAGCCTTTAAACTGCTTGAGGTTTCCAGTAAGCGCCTGGAGGCTCAAAACTGCATATTCATATCCTTCCATGGTTTCCCCCTGAGGGTGCCTAAAGCCGGCATCTGTATACCATGATGTATTATTAGCAAGCCGGATTGGTGGACTGGTCTGTCTGACAGTGTTTGAGTGATTTCGTTCTCCTGTCCGGCATTGGGGCCCCTGTTGATGGCAGATGTTTTTACTATCCCTCCAGAACGGGGACGTGGAATGTGAGTTGCTGGATATTCCTGTCCACTCAGCTGAGTCCTAGCTCGTTGGCTCGACCGATAGGTTAGCGGCTTCTTGGATCACCTTTAGGGGTTGGGGTGTTTAACTGTGTAATGGCAGCCTCGAGCTTGCCAGGTCTGAGTACCCCTTCCTCCTAGTACACTGTCTTATTTAACCGAAAGTTATAACTAGGACATGAGTTCGTCTCTTATTTGAACGTGAAAATACGTGATGCCAATGAGTATGTATTAAGACGCATTCGACAAATTGCTTAATAATTATTTTGTGTCTACTGGTACAATAATACTAATCTGTTGCAACATTTATATTTTTTGATTGCTTATTGTTGTTGTTTTTCTACATAAAAAAGTTAAGTGTACATATTATTTGCATATTATGTTAAACTTAGTTTAATTTTTTAATTTGGAAAATCAACGATTTTAGCATAATTAGTCGAAAACCTCTCATCTTTGAACCGCTGTCGTATTCTTGGCCGCGTAAATTATTAATATCTAAAACATTTCCTCTAAGTCTTTAATAAGAATGTTGTTCGTTATTCACCGGTCGTATCTGTTGAAACACAAAATACTAAAAACCTTTTTTCAGTACTCATGTCTGAATTTTCTAAATTAAGATACCTCATACAAACAAATAACTGCTGTTGATGGCTGGCATCAGGGGTACAATCAAGTAAAATAGAAAAAATACTTTGCCTGTTTGACCTTACTTAAAATAATTTGCTTTATATTATTTCTTAATAAGCTCATTGTTTCATTTGGAATTTTATCTTCAAGGTACTGAAGCATGACTTTTTGAGTTTGAATTTTATTAATATATAGAGACATGATAGGGGCAAATTTTGTTATCAATTTTATGCATTTTAAAAATTAATATTTCTTTCGAATAACTTGTTACTGGAACGACGGAAAGGAGCGCAAGTTACGCCTGTAGTTGGCAACAGCCTTGAGCACCTTACAGATGACAGTGCGATTTAGCTCAGTTTTGCCCCAATTTTGAGGGAGAGCATCCTGGGGGGCGGGTCTGAGCGTCTCTCTCCCTTCTACCTCTACTACCAACCTTTCGAGAGAACTTTCAACGCGCATATTTAGAATGCCCCCCATGCCGCATGGACATTATACATTTACAAACATCCATGCCTTCTCGAAGATTCGAACCCGGGCACTTCGGCACCGCAGTCAGCAACGCTAACCACTATACCGGCTGAGCGGCTTTTTATAACATAAATGTATGTATAATTCTTCAGTAAATATGTTTGAGTGTGGGTTTTAATAAAGCACAAAATGTTTGCATATTTAGACAAAAGATAAAATGTAATTTTTTTTCGTGTTTCATATTATTATGTTCATAATGCTTCATTTTAAATGTTAACCAAAAGCAAAAGGCGTCACTGCATAAAGGCGCTCGCTAGACATTTGCACGACGGCGCCGATTAGGCTTGGCGCGGGCCTGCGTTTAGGCGGCCTTTTAGTGATTTTCTTTAGGTGCTATCAAGTCAGCCTTGTTACCATTTGAATATCTGTTTTATAAACCAAATGGACTCTTATCAATTGTATACATCTGTATATAATGATTTTATGTTCAACTAACCTCGCATAATTCCAAATCAGGAAATTCCATTGTTTTTTCCAAAGGTATATTTGTCTCTTCTTTATTTTAGTTATTGCAGTTCAAAACAGACTTCAAATTACGTACATTCAGTAATTAAATCAATCAACACGGACAAAGTTTTCTGTAAACGAACTACGAAATAAATGCACAGTCTTTTCTTTCTGGCAAAAAAACCAATACAGACTAGTTAGCTTATTTTTAACAATCATACATTAACAATCTAGACATCATGCTGAATATATAAAGTAGATTTGATCATTACACAGGCGTATCACGTCTGTGAGGGCTTCGAGTAACAAGGCGAGGCCATTTAGCTCAAAATATAGTCAGAATATAGCCGCATTTGAAGCTTAGGAATTAATTCCCTAAATTAACTAAATTAACAGCTCACGGAGGAAGTTTTATTGATTTTATGCCACAACGGCCATTTTAGCCATTTAAATTTTGTTTATTTTACCGCATTAGAATTATTATTCTGAATGAGTTTGGGTAATCAGCATTCAAAAGAGAGATTAAAAGACTGACGTCAAAACAGTCTGGAAATTCGTCTGAAATTAGTCAATTAGTTCTAAAACATTTTGTTTTCAAAAAAATGCATTGCATACATTAGGAAGCTTTGCGCATGATAATTCTTTATTAAATACTTCTATCAGATTTACATACTTTGATATACAGCAGATTCCATAATTGATTCTGAAGAGTCACTGATCTGTAATCGGCTTATAAAACACACCACAAACCACAACTGGTGAACTGATAGCAATGGGAGGCCATTTCTGTTTTTGTCTTTTTTGGTTGTTAACAGAATATTGATTAAATACCTGGAAGAAAACTTGTCATTGCTTTCATTTCGTTTAATTTCTGGCCTGGAAAAATAAAAAGTATTACCATTTTAAAGAAATATTTGTTACAAATTTCGTGCACAAACGATCCACTGAAATAAATTTTTCTTTTTTTTAATCAGTTTTTTTTCTTTATTAAAGAAGTGCATAAGTCTTTACTCGATGTTAATTTACGGTGTAAAATCACAACTAATTTTTCTTCCTGTTTTTTGCCTTTGTTATATCATTTTAATTGTAAGATATTATGTTTTAAAGTTTTTATTTCTGGAGAATTAAAGACTATACATTTTATATCTTTAATTTCTAGGAAATTCATTCTTAAAATAATAGGCTTGTAGTTCCATTTTTACTTAAAATTATATCAAGTGTCAACCTGCTATATGCTTAAGATCAGATTTCAGTTTTATTTTACACTTATGAGTTTTATATCTCTAAATACTTTTTAATACTTTTTAACTTTAAATTTTGGAAGAGTTAACCTGTAATTCAAAGATTTTGGATCAAAGTTTATAATTATAGTCAATTAGTTTGGATGTTGTGATGCATTCATGTTTTTATACTCTTTACTATGTTTTGCTCTGTTAGTATTTAATAATTCGTCATGAAATTAAAAGCAAATCTTATTTCAGAATAGTAGCAGTATGTAACGAATTGTCTTTACTTGGACATATTTAGGATTCGCTCAAAATATCAACTAATATCATTAAAAATATACCTAGATAACCTGCTGATGCTTATGGGCATTAAGAGTTCACTTAATATTCATTATATATTTCAGTCACAACATTTAAGGATATAAACATTTCACTGGAAAAAAAATATCTGATGTGTACACCACATGACTTCCTTTTTGGTCTATTAATTTATACACATTTTTTGCTGAATTTCATGTAAACGTATTTCCTCGAATTTTATTACAGACATATTTCTCATTTAATCAATTCACTACTCATTTCGCGGTTAGGCAAAAATACATAAAACCTGAAAACATCATTAAAAATTGTAAAACACAGAAAAATGTAAAATAGTTTAAAGACAAATTTTTACAGTTAAATTTATAGTTTCTACGCAACAATAAGCAATTCAGCCAGCGGGCAAGAAGGCAGAAACGGTTGTTTCGGTGAACAAAACTGAAAGTTTACTTTCGGTCCCACTCGGTAAAAGGACACTGAAGTTGGTGTAGAAACTCACTTAATTCACTATTCTGCTAAGAGTTTCAAATGCAAACAAATGGCGGCTTCGTTAGTAGCACTTAAACAACTTTTAAATGTTTATAATTCTACAATTATTGCGTGCAGATTTACTAAAGGCATAAAACACTTAACTGTAACATAAGAACAACATAATGCAATCACTTGTAAATCCAAAAAAAAAAAAAAAAAAAAAAAAAGGCACAATTTACCAATATATAAGCATAAAAAATTTGAGCTCACTGAGCCGGATAACAGGTTGGGCATGTGTTTATGTGAGTATCGTTTGCTTCATTTTATTGTTGCAAACAGCGTAAATTTCTTTTGTTTTTCTTCCTTTAGTTTCGAACTTTATATGTGTATGTGGCAACAAGATAATTGATTGATAGCATTGTGTTTGTGACAGCCATGTAGAATGGCTCGCTTATTTTGTATCAATTATTTCGCATCTCTGACACATTATTTATAATTAGTGTAATGAAATAAAAGTGAAGGAATACAGTCCATGTGTTACGTATTTATTGTTTGTGAAACATATTAAGTAAAGATAATTTATTATTGGTCAAAAGTCTAGCCGGAGTGCTAGTAAAGATAGTGACTGTTCTAAGCGCATTGTAACAACACAAATATGCATATGGTTGGAGAAAAATTACTCCACTTTGTGATGTAAGTGGATTTTGAACATTTATATTCTACTAAAAATTCATTTATAACGGATTTTAAGAAAAATGTTGTAATACAGCATAGAAAAGTGTTTCGATTTCGTTTTAATAATAAATAGTGTTAAGTGATTTAAGAACAATTTCTGTTTTTGAATTGATCAATTATGAGTGAACTTATAACTTTTAAAACGAAAAGAGCGGTTTTACGCAGGAGTGTTACTAATTATGTAAAGAAAATTGAAACTATTTTAACTGTAGATGAAATTAATTTAATAGAACTAGAGAAATGTGTCGAATTATTGACACAAAAAGAAACTGAGTTAAGGAAGCTTGATTCTGAAATCGAAAGTTTAATTACAGATACTAAAGAATTAGAAAACGAAATAGATAATGTTCAGGAGTACACAGATAAAATTTATTTGTGGAAATTTAAAGGTAAAAAAAGATTAAAAAATCAAAATAGTAAAAATAATTCTAATAGTGTAATTTCAGAACAGATTCTTGACAATATTAAATTACTTAAGTTAACATTACCGACTTTTGGTGGTAATATTACAGAATGGATAGCTTTTAAAGATCTTTTCAGTGCTTGTGTAAGAAATAATACAAATTTATCTAATGCTAAAAAATTACAGTATTTGAAGGCTTCGTTGAAAGGTGAAGCATATCGCATTATTCAAACCATTCAAATTTCGGATTGTAATTTTGAAATAGCATGGAATTTGTTAGACGAAAGATATTCAAATAAGAGAGAACGAATTTTTGCATATATTAAACGTTTTCTAAGCTTACCAACTACAGTACACTCCCGATTATCCGAGGAATTGGGTGGCGCGGCCGCTGTTGATAACAAAAAACGCGGATAATCCAAAAAAAGCTCAAAACGAGTATAGCAAATAAGAAAACAGTCATTCAAACTTTGAAAAATCGTTTTATGTACAATAAAACGTAAAATAAACAGCAGGAAATGTTTAACTAACGCTTAATATTTTAGCTCATTAGGCTTAATATATTCTCCCCATGAAGTCCAATTTCTCGAATTCCATGTCGCTGCTTAAAACGCGTCAACCAGCCAGAAGGCGCATCAAAATTTCCTTTCAGGCCTAACAACTCAAAAAAGGTTTTTGCCTTCGCCACAATGACAGGACCATTTACATGAGAACCTATTTTGTGCTAAACACACTGTCAATGCCATGTCTACCTCATCAAAGGTCAACCCTTCATAGTTTTTCGCGTTTTCATTGCAGAAGCGCTGTCCGACATTGATGCGAAGTTCACCAGTTTGTCTTTTTGCTTTGGAATGTCACGCACTGTTGTTTCCGTGATTCCGCAATCCAATTCCATCTGCTAATTTGAAAATTAATTCTAGTTTTTGCGCAATCTTCAACACAACCTTCTTTCGTTTTCCTGACATTTTAAATCGGTAACGAAAAACACAAAACCAAAAAGTACAAGCACTGAGCACATTAAAAGATAAGAAATTAACTCCGACCAGTTCGCAAACACTATCAGGCTTAAACTAACAATGGCGAGTGGGAAGAAGTGGACGTGTCAGTAAGATTAAGACGCGAGAGGGCGGTGGAGCAGGCACTGCAAGGGTGAGTAAGAAATCACTTACTCATCAGAGGGGATGGTTCCGAGAAGGCCGAGGATATTTTTGCCATAAATAAGCACGATATTAGCAAATTTAACTTTTCTCTCAGTTTTGTGAACATTTTTATTTTCTTTGCTTTACGCTTGTAAAAAAAAAAAAAAAAAAATTTGTGCAGCAGGCGCGGATAATCGGCCCGCGGATAACCGGGAGTCTACTGTATTCAAAATGAATCAGCATTTCCTATTTTAAATTTAGTTGACAACATTAATGAAGTAATTCGTTCTTTAGAAGTATTGAATCAAACCATTGATAATTTTGGTGACACTTTAATGACTTATTTAATTTTGCAAAAATTAAACCCTTCTACAAAATTATGGTGGGAACGTCAGTTAAAATGTTATGAGATTCCAAAACTTATGGCTTTAATTGAATTCCTAAAAAAACTATGCAAGAACACTTCAAAACAGCAAATCAACAAGTAATAAGGTACCTAAATCTGTGTTTCAAAATAAGAATAATGTTCTGGTTGCTACTTTGGGTTGTGGTTATTGTAAAGAAGATCATAGCTTAGCCAAAATTTCGAAATTTCTAAATTTATCTGTTCAGCAGAGAATAGAATTTGTAAAATCTAATTGTTATTGTTTTAATTATTTATCTAATATGCACTTGCTCAAAAAATGTAAGAGTTTAAATACATGTCAACATTGCTTTAAGAAACATCACAGTATTTTACACATTGTAAATAATTCAAAGAATAAAACTCAGTTAAACAGTATATCTCCGCCTACGCAGTCTATCCCTAAAAGAGATGAATTAACGAGTCTTAAGGATGTTTTAGCCACAGTTTGTTCCTCTCATTATGATTCGAATGCAAAAAGTAATCAAACTAGTCACATTTTATTGTGTACTGCTTTAATAAAAGTTCAAAATTCTGAACAACAATTTGTGAAGTGTAGATGTTGATGTGACACTGGATCTCAGAGATCATTTATTTCAAGGGATTGTGTGAAGAAATTAGGATTACGAGTGAAAGATAATTCCATTTCTGTATCATGTCTAGGAGAATTTAATACTATAAGTAATGGGGAAGTCGATTTAGTATTCATTTCTCATTTTAAAAGTGATATTCGTGTATCAACATCAGCGTTTGTACTGAGCAAGGTGACAGGTAACATTTCCTATGTATCTTTGCCATCAATCATCTTTGATAACTTCAGTGATTTACAATTAGCTAATTCATTATTTTACAAGTCACAACCAGTTGACATTTTATTTGGAGTAAATGTATTTCTGCATTTAATGACGGGAGAAATTGCCAAACGTGGTCCTGATCTACCATTTGCTCTAAATTCGAGGTTGGGATGGATAATTTCGGGTACTACAAATTTTGAATCTACAAATTTTGAGCCAGTATATGTAAATCATTTGAATACAAACACAGATGAGTTAGTAAATTCTTTCTGGGAGTTAGAAAAGTTTCCAAATGTACAACCTTTAACAAATGAAGAAAAACTTTGTGAAGAGCATTTTAAAAACTCGCATTTTAGAGACACATCAGGTCGTTATTCAGTTGCATTACCATTCAAACATAATAGAGATATTCCAGGTGACTCCCGTGAAATGGCGCACAGAAGATTTCAATACTTGGAGAAGAGGTTGTTATCTATGAAGGAAATTTACAACCAGTATATTCAGTTTATGAAAGAGTACTTTTCACTAGAACACGTAGAATTAGTGCCAGACACAGATTATGAATTAGAGAATAAATACTACTATATCCCACATCACTTCGTGTTGAAAGACTCTAGCTTAACAACAAAATTGAGAGTTGTTTTCGATGCGAGTGCTAAAACAACCACAGATGTTTCTTTAAATGAAACGCTAATGATAGGCCCACAAATACAAGATGACTTAATTTGCATTTTACTAAGATTTAGACTTCATAACATTGCAATAATCGCTGATATTAAAATGATGTACAGCAGATAAAGGTTCATGAAAATGATAGAGATTTTCAGAGAATATTATGGAGAGATAGCCCGTATAAACAAATACAAGTTGGTCGTTTTTGAAAACAGTTACATATGGAACTGCAGCTGCTCCATATCTTGCAACCAAAGTTTTGAGTCAGTTAGCGATTGATGAAGGATTGAACTTTCCAAAGGCAAAGAATATAGTTTTAAGAGATTTTTATGTTGATGATATGTTAACTGGTGTAAAAGATAGTTCGGAAGGTATTGCATTGATAGACGAATTGCAACAACTGCTAAAAAGGGGTGGCTTTGAGCTTCACAAATGGTCGACAAGTGAACCGTCATTGTTAAAATCCTCTGGCTTAACAAACACAGATAGTGACAATATTCACCGTGTAATAGAAGATAAAACATTGAAAGTTCTGGGATTGGAATGGCATCCGGACAATGATGAATTCAAATGTAATGTCGGTGTAATAGAGTATCAAAGTGTTCCGACTAAAAGGATTATTGTGTCATTCATAGCAAAGCTATTCGATCCGTTGGGGTGGATAGCTCCATTTGGTAATTCTCGCTAAAATGATCCTTCAGCAATTGTGGAAATTACAATTATCATGGGATGATCCTGTAACAGAGGAGATTGATCGAAATTGGAGAAATCTATGTAGAGAAGTTAAACTTTTGAATTCTATAAATATACCTAGGAAAATTCTGCTACCTGATTATTTTCGATGTGAACTTCACGGATTTTGTGATGCGTCTGAAAGCGGTTATGCAGCAGTTATTTATATCAAAACTTGCAATAACTCTGACATTAATGTTAAACTTGTAACAGCTAAAACTCTTGTAGCACCATTAAAATCTATTACGATTCGAAGACTGGAATTATGCGCCAGCAGTGTTATTGGCACGCTTCATTCAGTCTGTAAAAGCTGCATTAGTTATAAATTTTGATTTAGTGCAAGCTTGGAGTGATTCACAAATCGTGTTGTCATGGCTAAAGTCAGATCCTAAAAAATGGCAAGTATTCGTATCCAATAGATTTTCTGAAATACAATCCATCTTAACACCTGAAAACTGGAGTCATGTTGATGGGAAAGAAAATCCAGCTGATTGTGCTTCACGTGGGTTATTTCCTGCAGAACTATTATCTCATCAATTGTGGTGTAATGGTCCTTCTTGGTTAAAGTGCAGTGAGATTGCCTTGTCAAAAAATATTCTTATAGATGAAAAGGCATTATCAGATGCACGTAAAACAGTCTCATTTGTAGTTTCTGAACCTGTACAGGAACTTGCTATTATATCAAATATATCTTCATTTGCAAAGTTACAACGCATATTTGCTTGGATATTAAGATTCATATCGAATTCAAAAGTAGCATATCTAGAAAGAAATACGTCTTTTTTATTTAGTAATGAAATTCGAGCTGCAACTTTCTGTATTGTCCGAATAATACAGTGATTTCACTTTTTAAAAGAAATTCAATGTTTGAAGTTGGGAAAGGACTTACCTACAAACAGCAACCTCCTTAGCTTGTGTCCAATTTTAGATGACAACAAAGTGTTACGTGTAGGAGGAAGACTGAAAAAAGGGCAACTATCAGAAAATGAAAAACATCCGATCTTATTACCTTCAAAACACCATCTGACAGAAATCATAATTAGACACTTTCATGTCAAATATCTGCATGCAGCACCAGAACTTCTTCTATCTTTAATTAGACAGCAATTTTGGATCATATCTGCTAGATCTGCTGTCCGAAAAGTAGTAAGATCTTGTATCACGTGTTGCAAACTTAGAGCTAAAACTGCAAGTCAAAAAATGGCTGATCTACCGGAATCTAGAGTAACACAATCGCGACCATTTCATCGAACTGGAAAAGATTTTTGTGGACCGTTCATGATTAACCCTTTCAGGGGCGGTGGTTGCGCCTTGAGACCGCATTTTCAACATTTTTTTAATTAAAGAAATTGTTTTTTTTTTTTTTTTTTTTCCTCAAAACCGCTGCTAAAATTAAATTACTTCTTAAAGCTGATAACAGATGGCAGCAGCAAACCTTTCTGAGCATCCATTAATTGATACGAATCATTCAAAAATAGCTTCTTTTGCACACTACTCTTTTTGACCCATTTTAAAAACAAAAAGCCCAAAAATTTAAAAATTTTTCCCCAATATATTTTATAAGCAGGCATCAATGAGTAATGAAATGTCCTTAGTTCACAAAAAAAGTAATGGAACCCTTTTAATTTTGAATGTTTTCATTGCGGTTTCAGTATGAAACCACCGCCCCTCTGAGACATCGAAGGAAGGATCAGATGACGCAGTCGCGAGATTTTTTGCAGTTGTGTTTATTGCTTTCGGATCACTGCTGTAAACAGTTGCACAATATCTTCATTTGAGTGGCTTCAAAGATGAGGATTTATGGAGCTTTTGAGAGAGAGAAAACATTTCTTATTTTTTACAGAGACACAGAGCACACTGAAAAACACTCACAGTTGCGTTTTTATTATGCTTCTCTTAGCGGTCGCTTTTCTCATGCTTCTAGTTCATAGTAAAATAATTGTATGCATCTTAATTTATTTTATTTTTACATATAATTTTCTTAGTTTTAAGCATAATTTTAAAAAATATTTCATAGTTTTATGCAAGTAAATTAGTGCATTATTAGTTACTTTTTGTCTCATACTTTTTTGTTTCCTGTTTTAAATTTTTTATTTATAATTTAAAATGCGTGTCTATGCAAATATTACTTACTTCATTAGTTGTTCAGTAATTTACTAGTATAATCTGCAATTTGGGTTACGTTCAGATACTTTTCAGCAAAGTAAAGATAAATAAGCAAATGTTTAGTCTTAAATGCTCTAGACGGGCGCTGGTTTCAAGGCGAAACCGGTCCCCTTTCCATAAAGGGAGACGAAAAAAATTTTTTAAACTCATTTATGTTGTCTATAGGACCACTGCATGTCATTATGCTTACTTTTTCATAACTTTTAAAAAATCATAACATTGCGCCCCTGTTAAAGATGCAGACAAAGAAACCAGAAAATATTTTTTGCAATGTAAGCAAAAATCAAGAAATTCACAAATTTTTGTCTTTAGAGGAAATAAAATGGATATTCAACCCGCCATCATCTCCCCATTTTGGTGGACTATGGGAATCGGCAGAAAAGTCAATGAAATTACATCTATAAAGGACTGTTGGTGATACTGTGCTGACCTATCCGGAATTTCAGACCTTGATAGCGCAGGTTGAGGCTTGTCTCAACTCTAGGCCATTGTGTCCAACATCGGCTGATCCAAATGATTTAACTGCATTAACACCTGGTCATTTCCTAATAGGAACGTCTTTAACTGCCATACCTGAACCAGACCTAAGTTATAGTTCCTTCAATCACCTTGACAGATGGCATGTGAGACAGTTTATTTTTCAGCACTTCTGGAAAAGATGGCGTCGAGAATACCTGTCTCAGCTTCAGGAAAGACCTAAATGGCAAAAACGTCAAAACAATTTAAAAGTCAATGATTTACTCCTCATCAAAGAAGACAATCTTCCGCCTCTTAAGTGGAGGTTAGGGAGAATAATTGCTGTTCATCCGGGCTCAGATCATAGAGTTAGACTTGTTAGTATTAAAACTGGTCATGGTGTCACAAAACGACCAGTAGTGAAATTGTGTCCTCTTCCTATTCAGACTAAAAATTGCATATAATATTTTGTATTATTTTTCTTATGTTTATCTTTTATTATAGACTAAGAAGTTTCAAAATGCTCCAACAGTTGAAATCCCCTGGGATTTCAACGAGGGCCAGGATGTTTATGTGAGTATCGTTTGCTTCATTTTATTGTTGCAAACAGCGTAAATTTCTTTTGTTTTTCTTCCTTTAGTTTTGAACTTTATGTGTGGCAACAAGATAATTGATTGATAGAATTGTGTTTGTGACAGCCATGTAGAATGGCTCGCTTATTTTGTATCAATTATTTCGCATCTCTGACATCTTATTTATAATTAGTGTAATGAAATAAAAGTGAAGGAATACAGTCCATGTGTTACGTATTTATTGTTTGTGAAACATATTAAGTAAAGATCATCATGTATATATACATTTTTGGTTCAGCCTATTGCAACCGAAAAGGGAGGTGTACAACTACGTACTAGTTCCATATACAAAATTGCAACGTTCTGAGGTTAATCGTATTTGAGTTATGCGAGATACTTGTACGTCTATATTTTGAGTTATGTGAAATACGTAAGTATTTCACATAACTCAAAATGTAGACGTACAACTACGTAATAGTTTTATATACAAAATTTCAACTTTCTGAGGTTAGTCGTGTTTGAGTAATGCGAGATACGTACGTATTTCATATAACTCAAAACGTAGACGTATGTACATACGAACAGACGTCACGAAAAAAGTCTCTTCTGAATCCATTTGGCGATCCGTTTTGTGAAAACGATTTCTTTATTCTGTCTCTAAGTACAGACATCACGCAAAAACATCGTTCAAATGGATTCGAGAACGGCCAAAATGGATGTTTTCGTTGAAATATGATACCCGAAAATTTTCGCAATTAAATACTTCCTTTACTTCGTACAAGGAAGTAAAAACAAAAACAAAAAAGAAATGTTTTCAATTCCTTATGTATGTGACACTACATTGTGTAAGTGCTTACTAGCCGCAATCAAATAAAAAATGTAATTAAAAATGCATATTTTTACCAAGATGTATCCGAAATATTGGCAAATCAAAGCGTTTATGGTATTTAGCACTGACTTATATCTTTAACTGGCTCTGATATATAATAAAAATGTTGGTTACCTCTGCGAAAAAGAAACCGAGATTGAGCTTTCAATCTTTTTTCAGTAATAAAACACATGAAAAGGAACTTATTGGATAAAAAGTTCATACTAAACTATTGGACGCAAAAACTTTATGTCTTTTAAAAATGGAAAGTGAAATACACTTTTAGGTTTTTCTTTCCGTTATTCTTAGGTGCACCTTCTTCTCAGTAAAGGCTTCTTATCTCCTTGTCTCAATGACGAACAAAACTCGTAAAAACTTATAGTGCTATTGCTTATAGTGCTTCTCCTTTTAGTCAGAATAACTTCGAAGACAGTAGGCTCCTTTTAGAAAGCGACTTTTATTGCGACTGCTATAAACTTTTCTGAAGTTTTTAACAACTGGATAGTAATAAAGTCGTTCGCGCTTTATTGAAACAATTTTCCAGTTAAATTTTCTGATAAATATTTTTAGATAAAGATTTGACATTTTCATTATAATCAGCTGCTATTGTTTTGTTTTGATTGAAATGCAGAATGAGATTTTAATTTTGGAAATGGCTCCAAAATTGATAGATGGCTCGAAGGTTACGTAAATGCACTTCCTGATGAAAAATATTCGTATCAACAAATGGTAAAGGCTTGTAAAAAACCAAGGTTAATACAAAGAAAGATGCTTTAAATATATTAATCTTGAAAGAGAAAAAGCATTTCCCTGAGAGTAAAAGCAATGACACTGAAGACACTGAAGTATCTGAAAGTATCCTGAAGCATCTTGAAAGAAAGCCCGTCGAATCGAAAATCTGTTGCATCGGAACTGGGAATGCCTTAAGGCGCTGTAAGTTAAATCATTCATAAAACTGAAGTTAAAAAAGTTTGTAGAGTAACTACGATTTTGGATGCAGGAAACGTAAAAAATTTTCAATGCCCTCGCCGGAACTCGAACCTGGGCCTTTTGAATACGCGCCGAGTGTGATATCGTTACACTACAAAGGCATGCAGAAAGGAGGGAGAAAACACCTTATATACTCCTCCTTTTAAAGGGTGACTGAGGATTTGGGGACCCCCTCGTTAAATCCTGCTGGTGAAGAATCATCATCTACCCCTTGTTTTGGTTCGAGCCCCACTGTAGAGTCATTAAGACTTTTGAAGTAAGAAACAAGAAAAATAAGCAATGCACTCGCCAGAACTCGGAGCTGGAACTCTCTAATACGAGCCGATTGTGTTACCGTTACACCACAGAGGCATGCAGAAAAGTGGGAGAAAACACCTTATAAGTTAAGGGCGTGGTCTATTATGATCATAAGACCAAATTGTTTGGTTAGGTGGGTCGGGCTGAGCCCACTTCTGGTACTTTATACGTCAATTTCTTTTGCCAGAGTGTATTTTGGAAAGAAAAATAAATTGTAGATAATTATTTGAAGAATACTTACCTACTGATAAATGGAAACTTGTGGCAATATTCAGTGAGAATATTTAAGTGACTGTCATTAAAAAGTTTTGTCAGTTTTCTATTACTCAGCTGACGAAAATGACCGTATAAAAATGGCTTCGTCAATATACAAAAAAAGTTCCCAGCAGGATTAATAATAGCTGCAGCATTTTGTTGCAACAATAAATTAAAACTAAAAAATGTCTCAGATAAAGTTAAAATGAATTCACAGTACTATCAACAGAAAATTTTGTAGCCAATTGTTTTCAGAAGAAATTCCAGTCTTATATGGACAAGACATCAAAAACGTTCAACTTCGTGTGGATTATGTTTCTAGTCACACGTCTAAGTCAGCTGCCTGTTATTTAGCAAAAAAAGAATTAGAAACAAGAAAAAATATATAAATTAATAAAATGTCTGCAAAATCACTTAAAGCTTCTCCTATGGTCTTCCGTGCTTTCGGTTTATTACACCGAGCTTTAAGGTAAAGGCATTGAAGAACTATGAATGGAATTTGGAAAACCAATAAAAACGAAGAATGGGATAAAATTGACGTCACGATATTAAGGAAAAAACTACTTTCATCGAAGATTCGAGCTAGAGCTGTAGCCAAGAATCCAGCCTATCTGACAAAATCACTTCGCGCAAGAAATACGCCTATTTTGTATAAAAACCAATTACTAAAATCGTTTCTACAAAGTTCGAATGACCTTCTGCATAACTAAGCATTAACAGTCTATCTAAGATTCGCTTCTAAGCTGCTCTCCATTATGGCGCTTGTGTTAAAGTTCTTTCTCGCCAGCCCTTAATGCGATAACTGAAGTTTCAACTTTTCACATTTGCAGTCTTAAACCTAATGAATTTTCTCCATATCGAGCATTTAGGCACTCATAAGGAAACCTTCCGTAAACAGGTTTTCAGTACGCAAAACTTACGTAATTACCAAAGCACTTAGATGAAATATCCCTAAATAATTTATTTACAAAGTGAAAAATATGCTTCATATAAAATTCCTTGACGCTGATGTATTAAATTATTAATTAAAACCGTATTTACATTTATTATTTCAGCTATTATAAATGCTTATATTATTTTATTATTCCATAATAAGGCAAAATTTAATAAATAATTTTGATTCTTCTAATTTAGCTCTTCCTTACTGATATGAGGTATGGATGTAAATTCTTGTAAGAAAGAAATGCCTCTTTCCTGTTCTAGTCGATTAACCAAATGTGTTCCACTGCGGTAAAACACGAAACAGGAGATTTTAGTACACTTCCACATTCTGGATGCGTATTGTCAAACAGAATGGCTGTTGGCTGAAAGTCAAGAGGCATTAGAGTAGCAACTGTAGAAGGACGTATGGTTAAAAGGAAAGAGTACATTTTAATTTAAATCATGCATAGTTAATTTTATGTCCAGTTTATATAGGTTGTATCGGTACTAAGGTTACAAAATTGTAGGAGGGGTAGGGTGCACCCAGATAACCTAAAATTGCATAGCAATGCAGGGTCGGAAATACTTTCCTGACACGGAATATGGCGTCTATCCCAGCACTCTTGCACGGAAGAGTCATTTTACGCAAGGACGCTGGAGTAGGAGGATTGGATTGGTGATTATACCAATACGGAGTTGGGCGATATGCAACAAGTAAACAAGGCTACTTGGATGTTACCATTTGGCCAACAGTGGGCGTCATGATGTGATGTATAACCCTATACGATACCGAGACAGGGCATACATAGATTGCTTCTTAAGAGGACATATGTAAACACTGCTATGTAACACCCCTGTTTACAGCACCGAGGAACTGGTTGCACTCTTCGCAGTAACTGTCAGAGAGGCCTGAGACATACCTGGTATTCTCCAGAAACTTTGGGATTCCATGCACCGGAGATGTTGTTGCTGTGACTTATCTCGCTTGTCTGACAGTAACATCAGAGCAAGCCCACAAAATTCATCGTGGCAAGGGTTGCAAATTGCGCCTGTCGTTGGCAAGGGCTTAGAGTACCATACGGGTGACAGTACGACTTTGCTCAGTTCCACACCCAATTTTAAAGGAGAGTACCCCGAGAGGACGGGGCCGAGGGTCTCTCACCCCTCCTCCCCTACCACACCCTCTCGAGAGGAGCTTCGTCTAGCAGCATATTTAGTGGCTTAATGACTAGGTCACTGAACACTAGTAGTTCGGTCCGAGGTTCGAATCCCGCCAACGGGCTGGCTTTCAATTAAAATATGTATAAAATTACGTTAGTTTAGTTATATTATAAATATTTTATCATGATATTGTTAAGCGTCAATTCCAGGCAAGAAATATTTGTGAATTTTGCCTCTCTTCCCTTCGCAATAAAATTAGCATCCTAATTTAAATAAGAAAGCATTTCCATTCATTCCTATAGGCTTATTTAATGTCTAAATATTTCCCAACTCTTCTTGCTCACGTAGTTAAAACCAAGCCTTAGCGTTTCTCTGCCGCGAATTTTGGATACAGTTTAAGATCGAATATTCTCTCTCTATCCTAGTCACAATAGCTTTTCCACCTGTTCAGAGTCCGTCTCCTAGATCAGAGATCTCAAACTGGCGACTCACGGTTGCGTGTGACTCCGGAATCAATTTTATACTGCCTGTGAAGGCATTTCAGGTGCGTATATGTTGCAAATACGTTGTTGCAAAGATTTCAAAATTCTAGTTGTTTATAGTTAAGTTTATATAGTTTATATATAGTTTATATAAGTTTATATAGTTAAGTTTATATTATTTTAATTTACATTGAAAACGAACGTGAATAAAGAACTTGAAAATTCTGTAAATGAAGGCAATTAATTTAAAGTGTAAAAAAATTTTATTCAAAGATTTGAGGGTACAGATTTTATTAACTTTTATTACTGCTCTATAAAAAATAAATAATATATAAACTCATTTGCGAATTATTGCTCTAAGAATAATCGTATTGTTTTAACATTTATAATTAAACAGCTTTTTTTTTATTCTTCAAAATTATTAAGAAAAGCACCGAGGTAATCGATGAGCTTCTACAATATATGATGAAGATAATTTCCAGAAATGTCTCTCCAAGTAGTTAGGTCTAGTTACAAGTATTATCAGAATCGAAATTCCATCAAATGACAAGCTATAGTAAGAAATGAAGAAGTTTGTAATTATTTACATTCAAACATATGTATTTTTATTTACGCTTCGGAGAAAAAATTAATAAATATCAGAAAGAGGCTAGGTTGTTATTATCTGTTCCCAAGTTTTGACTGACTTGATAAATTTTCTCGCTTAGGAGTACGGTTATATGTGAACAACTTTATTTCACAGTTGAAAACTAATAAAAAAAAAGAGCCCGATTGAACGATCGATGAGCATCTACAATACCTGATGAAGATAATTTCTAATAATTTTTTTCTAGTGCATGGACAATATACAAGCAATTTTGTATAATGTCCATGCACTAGAAAAAAATTTGTATTTACGAACAAGACTTAAACTATTTACATACAAACACATGTATTTTAATTTATGTGTCAAAGAAAAATTTAAATTTGAATTTTTTTTTACTTTGCGATAATATTATTATTTTAATTTACGTTCCGATAAATTTAATTACTTTTTTAAAATTTTGTTAACAAAATTTCATTTAAAAAAAAATATTCTAGCTTGTCAGCTGATTTCTGAACTGGGACTCGGCCCGCATGCAATTTTAAAATCGAAACTACTGTTCTAGATCATAAGTTTAATCATATATTGCAAGAAGTATTGTATTTAAGTTATTTTCTTATGTTATTTCAGAAATTAAAATTTCATATTGTCAGCAAAAATAATTCATTTTTAATAAAAATCAATCTTACTTATGTCATGTTTTATCTTTAATAAAAACAGAGTGACTTTTATTTAAAAAATGAATTGATCTACCCTGGTTTTCTGGGAAGTAATTGAAAAACGATTTGAGAGGAAACCGATGTACGCTTATAAAGTAATATTGAGCCATTTCTTATGTTATTACTGGATGAAAAATTTCCTTCCGTTTGCCTTCACTTTTTCCTTGCATCATTCGCTATTTGAAGCAGACAAATGAATCATTATTTCATACCTAAATGATTATTTCGAAAATTCCACGGAATGTTTGTAATTCCATTTGGGAAAATTAAATAAATTTAAACAAATCTGAAAGCTTTTAGGTTTTATTTTATGCCCAAAAGCTCGTTTTTGTTTTATTTACAGAAACATGAAGGTTTCGAGAGCATTTGGGTTAACGCTACTTTGCACTAAAAATTTTAGAAAACTGCATAGCGCATATATTAAGTGTTTCCTATAGGCAGTTTCGCGCGGCGGAGATAAAAATGTTTTATTCCCTACAGTGTTGCCACTGCTCGCTTTGAAATCGTTCAGTTTTTTATTCGTTAAAGTTTTAGAAAATATGAAACAGACAATTAAATGAATTCCAAATTGAGGCTCTCAGTTGCCCATGTTCGGACGGAGGACTATTTTATTTAGAATTTAATGGCTCTAGTTATCGTTGTTTTTTCACAATGCGTTCATGCAGATTCTTCATTATGTAATTTCTTTAAATATAATACAAATCCTCTCTCTTTTAGCGTCTTGATTAAGAAATTATTATTTTAAATTATAATAATTCGCATAAAAATACTAAAAACATCAAAAGCTCTTTAGTTAAAATATTTTGACCAAACCCTCAAAATCCTTTTTCTTGTTCTACAGAAAAGAATTGAAAAAGAAAGAAATCTATGGCTCCAATGGATATTGGAAATTATTTCAGCTGGCAATTATTACAAATGTTCTCAAAATGTCGTGTGAGAAAAGATTCTGAGAAGAAAATTATCCAAATTTAACAGCATAGTGAAGTTTCTGTTAATGGACACTCTTTCTTTAGAAGACACCTCTCATTAACAGGCAGTTTCTAAGTTACCTTTGTCTAGAAGTAGACAATTAATACACTTGATCTTAGTGTTCCTGATAATGGACAAAAACTTGGTCCCGTATACATACTCTAACGGAAGGTTCAGCTCTACCTCTATTGCTTTCAGTATTGATCGTAATGCAAAACTTAATTTTATATGCAATTAAATTATCATCTGTTGTCTTCTTTCGGATAACCTAATCTGAATTATCTTCCCTCAGATAAGAAGCTGAAACAAAATTTTACATTAAGAGGGAAAACTGCTTCCAGAACAAGTTCTGAAAGCATGCAGCATTATCCCTACACCTTATTAAGCTGTATGGATAATTTGAAATCTGAAAGAAGCCACATTTTTAAAATTATAAAAGATGCTAATCCTTTACTGTTTTAAGTTTTCGAATTAATCTTTTTGTAGTTCCCTCAGCCTTTCTTTTGGCGAAAAGAAATCCTTCACATTATTTTAATGACATCTAAAATATCGAAATAATAAAAATATTAAAGTTTGACAGATAGTCTTCCTCTTTTATGTTCTCTAGGTATTCATTGGCTTAAAATTATAATTCTAGAACTTATGATTTCTTTCTTAAGATTTCTTTTTCTCCAGACGAGAGTAGAGACTAAATTTTACTTTATGATTTAATTACACTTAATAATTCTGTCATTTTTTCGAAGTCAACCCCAATAAATTGGAGTCGTTACGATCACAGACACAAAACTGCCATTGTTATCTTAACTACCTAGCATACTGCAAAGTTAATTAGGTTATTTTCAATTCACGTTCACCTATAACGTATTATGAAGGATGTTATTCATCCTGCAGTAAAATCCTATGCTAAAATTTAAAAATTGCTATCCCAAAATTTCAAATTGTGATCTAACACCTTTAAGTGTTTAGCATTATTTAAGTCACAAAAAATAAATGCATATAAATCAAAGTAGAGAGTATATATATATATAAGATATTTAAAAATTTTTAAACTATACAAATCTTAAACTGATCCACTGGATCGTGGACTCGCACAACTCTGACTGGGTAGCGATCTCTACGAGTTGCTTGCTGGGTTGCCTCGACTTTCATGGCATACGCTAGAGCGCTTTTTAAATCTTTAACATCCGCCATTCGCAGTGCCTTCTGCATTTCAGAATCCCGGATGCCATCACTGAAATATTGCAGCGACAGGATTTCTCTTGTTTCTGTCGGGCACTCCGAAAATGCGAGATAGGACAGCATTTCAACATCCGTGGCGAACTCCTGAAGTGTTTCGGTGGAACTGAATTGTTCCAAGTTCCAAGTTACACTTATGCCAAGATTATCAAGCATTCTGCTTGATGTGTTCCGGCTATCATCAGATGTTTGCTCTTTGGGCGCTGAAAAGAGAATAAGTTCGAAGTGTGAATCCAGAAGGGCAGGAGCTAATGGCGAAGGAGCGTGACCAGTTGTCACGTAGGCTGCAAACTGACTTATCATTGGTTACGGAACTGAATTGAGAGGTTTTTCTCCTTTTTATAAGATTTTTAAATCGCGCGCGAGAACTTTCTGGAACTTTCTCGAAATCGAAAAGAGATATTTATTTATTAAATATTAAATGCACGTGCTCTTGTATTTTTAATTTTCCGGCTTAGCTTTCCTTTAATATTCATCACGCGCTACACTGCACGGGGAATAAAACAATTTGATTTATAATTCAACCAACATTAGCTACTTAAATTCGAAATCCGTAACAGTATAGTATTTAGTATTGTTTAAACTTTGAGTGTGATTCAGAGAAAAGGAAGAGGCTTGTACTTCCGTTTCACACGAAGCGGTCAATTGCGGCCAGCTGCAATTTCCTTTTCGTGGGGGTTGAACACACTTGTTTTGCTCGTTCAGAGCCGAATATTTCTAAGGGGCGGCGATTTTTGACAGAGTTATAGGTTGGAAACATTCCTCTTTGCGTGGGAAAGAAAGGGTCTGTCATCTTGCTGAGAGTTCTGAATTTAGAGAGTTAGAAATTGCGTAATGGTTTATCACCAGTTTGTAGTTGGCCAGAGGGGGGTTCTAAATTCTTTAAGATTGGTTAAATTTTTAATTTTAGTGTGGTTTGAGCCAATAGTGATTTTGAGGCGTTTCTTGGTGAGTGTCAACCGAGCTTTTAAAAGCCGTTGCAGGGTAGGATTTAGAATTTAGGAACGGGGAAGACGGGCACCACGCCTTTACCATTTGGTTAATTGGTTTAGCGCCGTCTCCCCACTACGTGATCCCAAGCCGTTTATTAATATTAGCAAACAGATACATAATTGGAAATGAATACATAATTTGAAATGAATACATAATTTGCTATGATACATAGTTTGGAAAGAAAAAAATTGAAGCATAATAAATAAAATAGCATAATTATAAACGTACAGAATTTTGAATGTAATACAAAAACTTTAAAATATGACATAACTCTTTAAAATATGTGCGGAATTTTGAATATAATATGCGACGAAAAGAAATAGTAGTGATGAAGAGTAGTTTGTAGTTCCAACAAAAGTCTATAGTTCAAAGTCTATATTCAGAATTCACAGTTCAAAGTCTATAGTCCATATTCTATAGATGTAGTACAAAATCTATAGATCAAAGTCTGCAAGTTAAATATTTTGTTTATGTAATTCATGTATATTGCTCAAATTTGCAGATTTTGAAAGTCAGTAGGATGTAGTCGGCTCAGTAGGATAAAGTTCTTACATTCAGTAAAAAATTGTACAATACAAACTGGCAAAGGGCCCACCAGCGGCCGAGCGGTAAAGTCGCTGAACACTGATAGTTCGGTCCGAGGTTCGAATCTCGCAAACGGGCTGGCTGCATGGGTGTTTTCGTGGTTTTCCCTATGTGTAACGTGTATACGAGCCAGTTTCCCTTAGAAAGTCCTCCACGAAAGGCATCCCTCCTCTTAGGCAGATAGCCCTAGTGTGCTTTGCCATAATTAAATACACCACACCACCACACCAAACTGGCTAAATAGTTGGGATCCCGATGCAGGCTAACGTGACAAATTCTTACTACATTAGATAAGTTCAAAATAAATAACTAACATGTTGCCATCAAACTAACATTTACAGTTTTTGGTATGGTAAAGAGCTGACAGAAATAATACAGTTGAACATATAGTACAATAGAACATAGTAACATAGTGTACTGATAATGCTAGATTTGTTGACTGGATGATAATGCATGCTAATATAATATAAAAAGAAAAGCATACAACAATTATTTTCATATAAACAAGTAGATAAATGAAAAATGCGTAAAAACAGTAGAAAATACAGTACAGTGCAAATAAACCAACATGAAATCTATATAAATGCTTGGCTCAAAATTCGATAGGTAAACAAGAACATATACAAATGCTATATGCTATATAATATTTACTTTTTAATTAAAAAGTTGACAGATTCATACAGCGATAGATAGTACAATGCAATTAGCTAACATGATGCCAAACTAACATTTACAGTTTCTAGTATGCTAAAGAGCTGACCTAACATATTGTACAATGGAACTTAGTAACATAGTATGCGGATAATGTTATACCTGCTGACTGAATGATAATGCTTGCCATTATAAAATTAAGGGGAAAAAAAAACAAGTAACTAAATGAAAAATGCATATGAACAGTAGGAGAGTACGGAACAAACAAACAAGTTATCTATAAAAAATACTAGGCTCAAATATGCAATAGTTAAACAAAAATATATACAAAGACAGAAAGTTGCTTACAAACAAAGAAGAATTTGCGGAAAAAGCTATAGCTATACTTGCTGACTGAAACTATCCATATTGTCAGCAATAGCTATAGTACCGACAGAACTATATTACTGACTGAATGCGATATTTGCAGACCGACTAGAATTATTTACTGATAATGCTATACTTGCTGACTTAAGAATGAAACTAGCTAACATAAGACAAGAAACAATGATATTTAAATTGTGTACTAAATAAAAAGTAGACAGATTCTTACAACATGAGACAGATTTCAATGTAATTAGATTAACATGATGCCATCAAATAAACATTTACAATTTCTGTTATAGTGCAAAAGCTCACTATAGATTACAATAGAACATACCAACATAATTTACTGATAATACTATACTGAATGAAGATACTTGTAAGCATGATACAATGATTAAGATAATGATTGTCTTATAGACAATCAACTTAATAAGAAAAGCATACTATCGATAGAAGAGTACAGTACATAAATAATAATAATAATAATAATAATAATAATAATAATAATACAAAATCGATTACGAATTTAATACATACATACATATATATATATATATATATATGTAATGTTTTCAGTTATTCCATCACATCGTGGGCGAATGGTGAGACTATTCCATTACACGTTCTGGCAGATGGTTGATGAAGCTGGGATGATTGAAGTACGGAGAAAAATGACGACTCAGGACTTTTCACTTTTAACAGCAAGCATGTCTTTATTTTAATTTATAGCAGATGACTTTTTCCAGATGAAGTTAATCAAATAACTTATTCAGTAATTGAACTATTAGATACGATTGACTTTAAACTTTAATACATCATAACGTTCTAACAAAGAAAGAGGAGCATAGCGGAAGCGTTAGCAGGACGAAGGCGAGAAGGCATCTGTCTAGGAGAACTTATGACTCAGCATTTATATGAATGGTTATGTAACAGAGTAGCTTCTAGAAAAATGTAGAAAAACTTATGACGCAGCATTTATGTAAATCTTCTGTGGAAAGGCACGACTAGAGTGCCAAGTGATTGTGGCCACAAATATCAATTGGAAATAAAAATGGAATTAAAATCGCTTCTACTGCCAAGTTTAATTTACGAAGTCAACACATTAGCTTACGACGCAATCAGATTACTTCCTCTTCAATATAGGATAACTACGCATCTACAGTGTTCCGTTATTTCCTTTTCCTTTGCTCTTATTATGACATATATATATATATAAATAGATAAATAAAAATAAAAATAAAAATTTCTAACAAACCTGAAAAGGTGATAGATGAAGTTCGATACACACAAACTAACGTGATGCAGTCAAACTTATATTTCATTTGTTATTAACAGTCTAGCTACAAAAAGCAGATAGTACATGGTTAATACATTTCCTGAAAACCATTTAGATTAAACTTGACATAGGTCAAGCCCAACGCTGGAGACTTTCTCCATTACGCAATTTAGTTTGCGGATCAGGTGTCTTTGCTTAACTAAGAGTTTGCAAAATGCCTGACGATTTTGCGTAGGAAATAGTATGTGTAGGCCTTCTGTCAGGGGACAATTGGCTAAATAGTGCTCCGGAGAGCCGAGTTCACCACAACTGCAGACATTGGTATCACTAATGTGCGAAGAATTCAGGAAAAGGTGCATGCCCCGAAATGTAACGGGAAAGATGGGCATTGCCACAGCAGCGATCATATGAAAGATGGTAGAAAGTACGTCGACCGGTGAAGCTATTGTCCCATTCCTCTTGCCACTTATTAATTGCTCGAAGACGTAAAGTTCGCTTGAGAAAAGAATGTGGCCAAGGAATGGATATATTCTCATCAGCATCACCAGAAGCCGCCTCATTGGCATAGGCATCTGCAAGTTCGTTACCATATTCTCCCACATGCTGTTTAACCCAATAGTGAAATAGTGAATAGTGAAAGACAGAGAAGCACGTAAGTCCTGTTGAATGTCTCGTATAATTGGAGAGGAATGCTCAGGATTGCCAATGGCGTGGATGACAGAAAGGCTATCAGAATTGATTGTCGCTTGTGTTATATTCTGAGTCAGCAAGTAGCGGATAGCGCGTGCTATCGCCACTGCTTCCCCTTGAAAAACACTATTCTGCATAGATAAATGTCCCTTCCAGTGGGCTAGAGGAAGATTATCATGAAAAGCAACAAAAGCGCTTCCTACGTTATCATCTATCTTTGAGCCATCAGTATATATCACGTGGCTTGAAGAATTATGAAACACTGATGGTGGAATATGGAGCCTAACTCCAACCCCATAGTCTGCTGGATGAGTACTAAAAGGTTTCAATTTTGCTTCATAGTCATCAGGCAAATAATGTTCTCCATCACATGTGATAGGCCTGCGTAGTTGCACAAGTAATTGACGAACAGCCTCTTCCTCAGTTCTAATATGAAGAGGGAGTAAACCGGCTAGAACATTTAGTGAGTCCGAAGAAGTTGTAATGGCCGTTGCAGGGTAGGAGGAGAGAAGTTTTTTGCCGTTGCAGGGTAGGAGGAGAGAATTTTTTTTTAGCAGATTTTGGCAGATTTTGTTTAGCAAATTTTTCAGAGCGTTAGTGGGTTTGATTCCTTGACGGCGGCCCTTTCGGGACCGGCCGCGGTCAGTGAGGTGCTAAGATGGAGAGGAGAAAAAAAAACGCGGCTGCTCTTTGGGGGTCGACCGCGGTTTACAATTAAAGCTGTTTATCTCCGAGATTCTGGTTACCTATCCGAGATGGTGCGGGTGCTCGTCGTGTTGGACGGCGGCGATTCCTGTCCTGCGGCCTATTATTTTCGATTTCGTCGCTGATATTTTTTCCACTTGTGGAAGAATTGAGTCTAAACTGCTCGTGCTGGAGTTCCTGTTTTGCTTTTGAAAATATGAAAGAGGGACGTCGTCATCCCCTGAGGTCTGCCTTGGTTTGTTGCCTCCAGTTTCGACCTCCTTCTGTTATCTTCAGTGGAACTTTGAAATTTTAGAAAAGTTGATTTTGTTGAGTTAAAATTCTGCTTGACGGAGGTTAGTGCTGGAACTATGAAAAAACTCCCTTGAGATTCCCGTTGAACAGATTTCAATATCGGTTCCTGAAATCGATGAAGATTTGACAGTTATTGTTTCGACGTTTTGTGACTGGATTCGGGCAGCTCCCCGAGTCCCTCATATGTGCGTACGCGGATTTCGTGAGTGACTTTATCTTTTCATTGGTGCTTTTTTTTTTGATAATTAATCTTTATAAATTTGCAAATGTTTAATACTAAAGCAAGGGCTGTCATGTTCAAGTAGATGAAAACTGAATATTTATTGTTACTAAATTTCTAGCTGAGAATTTAATTTTTTTTTATTAATGCTTGATTGTCAGAAGTTAATTGAACTAATTGGAGGAAGGGAATTTTTGATTTAATGTTTAAGTGCTATGTTCATGTAATTTCAATTGACCGAGGATGAATATACTGATGTATAACAGTTGAAGGAAATATGATTTATTCTAAACTAGCTTTTATAAATGAGTTTAAACTTCTTGAGTTCCTGTTTAAAATGATTAAAAACTGTGACGTGTTTCATTATGATTTAGTATAATTTGAATAACGTTAACTATGAGATTGAAATAATGAGTATATTTTAAGAGTATGTTTTATAGGGGTAGTCTGATCAGCTATTTTAAATTATAATATTTGAATTATTTAATAAATGTGTTTATTATTTTTATTATTGCATGTTTCTTTGTGTTTAATTGTGGTCTACTGTAGGTCACCCGTGTGTTCCTTACGGAAACATGGTTAGTATATCGAAGCTGGGTAACCATATTGCGGTAGTAGAGAAAAATCAGTTTTAAGTGTTGGTGACGATCGGCTTAATTAATTTATCTTGATTTGTTGAGTAGACTTCTTAAGTGTGTGGCTTTCTCTAGATTTGTATTAAAATTTATGTGTTTCAGGTTGGTGATCTGAATTAGTTTTATTTTAGTGAGAGATAGCCTGTTAAAGATTTTGTTACGGAAATGCCTTTTCGCATTTTGGTTTTGATAAATAATCTTTGTTGTTATCAAAACACGAGGCAGGATATTTTCCTTTGATTTTAAAGTGTTTTTTATTTTGATTGTGAAAGTAATTAAGTAGTACTTAGAATTAATTTTAGTTTTATTTATTTATTTTTATTTATTTATTTATTTTTTTGTCGCGGCACCAAGAAAGTAGTCAATTAAAAGTTGAGTTTAAAAGTTAAATATTTTTTTTCCACGTAACATTATAACATATATCATATATAATTAATTTTTGCCATTAAGAATATAATGGTTAGTAAAATGTGCTTGTTAAAACTGCAATTTTTAAATCTTCTCAAAAACCACTCTTTAAGTAAGGAGCGTCATAAATCGCTTTAAATTAATTCTTGCTAGCGTGTAAACGAATTAGAAGTTAAATTATTCCAAACAATTACTGGAAAAACAGTGACGGAATGAATTATCCACATGACAACATTCAATTTAATTTGCGATCCGTGTAAATAAGCCTTGTTGATCGTTAATTGCAAACGCAGGAAAGACTGGGATTTGTCTAATCCTCTCTCTCAGCATAATTTAAGCATCTATCGCTGAAATACAAGTCAATGAACACGTTTAGATGATTAATATTTGTCGAGGTTGTGAAATCGGTCGAATTAGCATATATCTTTCTGTCCTGCAAAGTTTGTAGTTAATAGAAGTTATTTCGTCGTAACTGTGAACAGTGATGAAAGTTGTATTCGACTTCATTTCAAAAGATATAGGTAGACAGTTAAGCTACGTATACAGATATTGTTATCAAATCAAACTGATGAAGCTATAAGGTATTTTCCCCCCCTTTCCAGCATGCCTTCATGGTCTAACGGTAACACATTTGGCGCGTATTCGACAGATGCAAGGTTCGAATCTCAGCGAGAGCACTGCGGATTTCTTCGATTTCCTTCTTTCGAAAAATTCGAAAATGTGTCTATAGTAGCTCCCAAACTAAAAAAAAGTAGTAAATAATGATTCTTCACTACCAGGATTTAGCGATTGGGTCCCCTAATCCCTAGTCGCCCTTTAGAAAATGGAGAGTATATAAGGTATTTTCTCCCTACTTTCTGCATGCCTTCGTGGTGTAACGATAGCACACTCGGGACATATTCGAAAGGTCCAGGTTCGAGTCCCGGAGAGCGCATTGCTCATTTTTCATCTCTCGTGCTTCAAAAATAACCTAATGACTCTACAGAGTAATGTACCTTGATTAAGCCTGATTTTGTATTTAAAAACGTTTTTCAAAAGCTTAAAAAAGGAACTAATACTGTTATCACTCGCTTTCTTAAAAATATACAGGATTTACAGCTATATGTAATGTATGCCGACAGTAATGGATGTATGCCAATAGTAATAAATAGTATGTATATATGATGATAATAATGAATAGACGTATTCCTTTCTTCTCTTGAGTATTATCTGTATTAGAACAATTTTAGCTGTCAAAGAATAATACCTGAATTGCGTAAAGTGAAAAGCATTTATTGATAAATAATATTAATAGCATTAACTAATTAATATTAATACTTCTTAGAAACTGGTTAACACTAATTGCGTAACTTTCCACAATCCTCGCCTAGGTTAAGAATTTTTAAAATCTGTGTTTTGATTTAAATTTTGCCAAAAAACTTAAAATCTCTTTGGGTGCCTTTAGAACATATTTACCATTTTCATACATAAAGTGCAACTGTAAGCTTTAGAAAAACTTACCAGCACCATTTCTACAGTTTTATAAACGCTGCAAGCCATCCCACACATTTTGTACGGCTTAAGCTGCACTACGTTTTAAAAAATGTACCTTCCATCCAACAAGATTTTGTTATTATTGCGAGTGGATCCGGGAGACACATCATATTTTAAGCTTATTAGCTTCTTGGTATTAACTTATGAAACGAAAGTGGAAGTAAAAAGTGTGTGAATCAAGTTTGAAAAAACTATATAACACCGAAGATGATTCTGTGTACTGCTGGAGACAAATGGATCTGTATCTGTTTTTTTCTCACGTCATCCCTTCCGAAGGAAACATATTGAAGACATTGCTGTTACCGTTAGGTTTTAGCTTTTGATTGCAATCAGACATTATATACAAGACATAACCTAGTGTCCTTCAGTGTTGCACCTTAGTTAAACACCACGTGTAAGCTTAGCCCTCACTGCTTCCTGTTAGTGTTCTAGTTTAATCAGCAATAATAAACTAGGTCTTTGATACAACACATATTTGGATATTTTCATAAAAACGGCTATCGAAATAAATTAATTGTATACAATCTTACCAATGTGATACAGCAACCATGGCAAAAGAGTAGTCACTCGACTATTTTGGCTTATCGGTCCACCAGCGGCCGAGCGATCAAAGCTGAACACTCGTAATTCGGTCCGGGGTTCGAGTCCCGGCAAACGGGCTGGCTGCATCGTGTTTTCGTGGTTTTTCCCATGTGTATTGTAGATACGAGTCATTCCTCCCTTTCCGTGTAGCGCCTAAGGGAAAATCACATAATAAGTAAAGAAATAATACATATAAAATCTACATTTGCAGCACAATTACTTTAATGCAATAGTGATATTTTCCTTTCAAATCAAATGTGTAACGTGTATAAGAGCCAATTTTACTTAGAAGTTCCACCACGAAGGACCCTTCCACTTATGCAGATAGTCCTATGTGCTTTGCTGTAATTAAAAAAAACTTTTCATTCTTCCTGGCTGCTGTTTCTTTTTCTGCTATGCATGTATTCTTGCCTCACTCTTGATACCACGGAATGAGAAAACTTAATTTTCAAACTATTTCTGACACCAAATGTGTAAAGCAACTATTATTTGTTCTCATATGAAGGCATCTAGATTGCGAGTTTTTGCTAGCATGGTACTTTTAATAATTGCTTAGAAAGGGTTTTGCTTCGATCCATATAAAGGGTACCTGAAGATATTTGGCAAAAATGTAAAGGCAGGCAGAAGGGAACGAAATAAATAGACTATGTATGGAACGTATATATCCTAATGGCGCGTTGTGGAGTTACAGATTACTGTTGAGTGGGAGATAATGAGAATTCTCATTTCCTGTGCGGATTTCGAGTGACACTCATCGCTACTCGACAGTGAAGTGTGCCGCCAAGCATTTTATCTGTAGGACTTCAGATGGAAACGGAGTCGCTCCTCAAAGTAGATACATGAAAGTAGTTCATTGTACCTCTTTTTAGCACCTGCTTTGTTTTAGCCACATTCCCATAGATAAACTTCACATCGGTGACCTTCGCGTTCGTGTAGCAATGCATACTCCTCGAAATATGTAGGGGGGGGAGACAATTTAGGCCAGTTGAACGCTTTTTTTTTACCATTCAACAGCGCTCGAATCATATAAACTTCATTTTGATATTACGTAATTTGCTCATTTTGGTATCCTGTGTCTACCTTTACATTTTTGTCAGATATTTTCCTAGCAGCCTGTGCAACGCCCTCATAAGCGCTAATGTGAGGCAGCAAGGCCCCGATATTTGCATAATGCCATCCATCCTAATTCAGTAGCAATTCAGTGTGTGTTGCTTGATCTATATATATATATATATATATTTTTTTTTTTTGGTAAACTAAACAAATCGTTTTTATTGCGACCAACTATGCACTGAATAATGCGAGAAAATTTTTGAAAAGTACCGGAAGAAGTAATGTCATATTCGTGTAAAGTTTATATAATTTTCTCTAAAATTTGTAATATTCTTAAAAAAAAAAGAAAAGAAAAAAAGAAACGAAAAGGGAAAAATTCATCAGAACACAATTTGAGAGCAAGCATAGTAAAGTTAATCCTTTGAATGCTTGAATAATAAACATAGTATTAATCTATGAACGTTAACATTCCAACATCTGGCTACAATTTGGCCCAATTTCAGTGTAATAATTACAAATTGTTTGAAACGCTGTGAGAACCAGAATATTGCGAAAATTAGTATTGGAATGTGGTAGATGCAAAATTACGAGTATATACTGTTAGATAATGGCGCTGATCGTTAGTGTAGAATTACCTCAAGCATCGATTTCTAATACAGAACAATATCCACGAAGGGCAGTAAATCATATACAATATTACAACTATGGTCAGTTCAATTTATGATTTAGGTTAACCAGTAGCTAAGATGGACAAAGTGTTATTAACTACTACGCACTGATAGTTTCATTGCATTTCGATATCGTTGGGGATTGAGCGGATTTAGCCTATCGTCGTAGCAGCATCAGTGAAATGTTGCCGTATAATATATATGCTCCGCAAATGAAACTAGAGGGATACAAAAGATTAATAAATAGAGGAGAACAAGAATCATGACTTCCAATATTTCTTCACTTATTTATTTATTGATTGATTCTAAATGTCGAAGGTGAAGGAAGAAATTGTCTCTTTATGTATACTTCCTCTCTCTCCAATGTTTTTTATTTGTTTAGAAGTGCACTTAACAGCCATTTTCACACAGAGATTTTCCTTTTTGCCCCGTAAATACCTATATGTATTGCATTTGAAAAATTATTCAGAGGCTACGTGATTATTTTTTTTTCAGTGTAATAATCAACTTTTGGCTGTACTTTAGTTTTTTCGGTTTACAAAATTTTTGTTTTGATCGAAATGTCAGCATTACTATTTATACATAGATAAAGTGTCAATAAACTAATGATGTCTAACAAATATCAGTCTAAGGTTGAATTTAAAAAAAAGGGCAGAACACGAACAATAATTTAAAATTTTTAGGGCTTGATGCCCAAGCTATTAGTCACGTTCGAAACAATATTTAATTTCCCCGCACGAGAGTTAAACAAGTAGCATCAATGAGGGTGGTACTTTGAACATCATTAACGAAGTGTGAGTTGTATAAGGTGGCGAGAAGCCTGCGCCGATTTTCTGGCTTGACCTTAAAAGTCGGAGTCCCGTTTCCATGGTAGCCATCGATCCTCTGGTTCCTTTTTGAAGACACCTTCACACCTGCCACACTTCGGGACCAATGTTGGGAGGATAGGGGTTTGATTTGGGCGTCCCGCATGTCCAATTGTGGCCTCGAGCGAAAGTTCGTGCTGTTAATGATACCGTCCTTAAATGGATTAAGCCTCCTCTCTTTCGTTTCCAATTACCGTCGCAGTTGCGTTTCCTATTACTGAAATTTGGAAGAAAAAAAATCATAAATGTCTCAGATGCCGGTAACTTAACCATTGAAAATGCCATTCCCCAGGAATTAATCTTAAGAAATCCGTTATGATTTTGGTATTACTTTCTGATATTGCTCCACAGTTTTTCGAATTACTTGATCATTAGAATCAAGCCGAAAGGCATTTCGTTAGCAGTCGAAGATAAATTATAATTTGTTAACCTGTGGTTAGATTATTACACGAACAATTTTTTTTTCTTTAAGCAGATTCATTGTAACCCGATTCTTTTTGACGAAACTGATTCTTAATATTATATCGCCAATTTTTTTCCCAGAAGATTTTAAGCCGTCTACCAGCTTTCCTTTAAAAGCCCGCTTTGATATTAATTCTACAGAATTTTACTTCTGAAGTTTAAGTCTGATTATACGAGAGAGATATTTCCGAAGTTGTATGAAATTAGGCATTTTTTTTTTTTTTTTTTTATTTCTTCGATTTTCGTCAATACCATAAAGCAGTTTTTCAACATGATCCTCATTTAATTTAATACACTTACCCAAAGAAAAATTAATTTTTCTAAACCAGCCTCAAAGAACTTTTCTATTGTCTACTCGGTTCACCTATTTATGGCATGGTTAATAACAATAATGGCATGGTAATAATAATAGTAACAAAGTAAAAAAAAGTCAAATTCATATTTATTATCCATCTGAAATTTAAAATTTCCATCTCCAAGACAATTTTTAGTTACATTTTGTAATTCAGATATATTGACAGTTAAATATTACATTTCTTGATTGACATTTATTTAAAATAACTCTAACATGTTTAATTAATCAGTATATAATTTAATTTAAACTAAAAAAATTATTGAAATTTTCTAAGTTTTAAAGAAAATTTTCCAAGTGAGACAAAACTTGTGAATAAATAATGACAACCTATGGTCTCTTTCGTACATTTATTAAATTCTCCTTTGAAGCATAGATAGAAATGTATATGTTTGTATGTAAATAACTATCCATTTTTTATTTTTTAGTACAGCTTGATTGCGTATTGATTCTGAAGCTTGTAGCCTTGAAGAGAAATTAGAAAAAATAATTTAATCACGGATTGTAGATGCTCATCGGACAATGGAATTTTTTTCTTATTAATTGCCAACTGTTTAAAAAGTGCTGCTTACATATAATGCATTTCCAAACAAAGTGATTATTAGTGCAAAAAAACTGAGCTTGCTAACTTTTTGACATGTAAGAATAAAAATTAATAAAATCTGCATCTTCAAATTTTTAAATGAAATATTTATCACACTGTAAATCAATTAGGTCCATTTATAGATTTTCCCGTGCACTATTCATGTTTGTTTTAATGGTAAATAAAATAATCTAAATTCGTTCTTCAGGTAACTAGAATATTTGCAACGTCGTATTTATAATAAATGCATAGTTGAAATCTATTCGCGGGCCGTATAAATTTGCTTTGGAAGTTGCCAGTTTGACATCCTTGCCTTATACTATTACAAAAATGTCAAAAGAAATGGTAGTTTAGAACTATAAAGATATTACTGAAATGAAACAAAAATTGGATCTTCTTTTCAGGTATAACGTTTCCTTAAATTTCACGGTGCCAAAAGGAAAGAAAATCAGGATCTCATTTGTATGTTTTTGGATTTGCGACACTGAATCTTAATAATTTTTAACAATTGACAGAAAACAGAATTAAAAAAATTAGCCTTTATTGGCTCCAAACAGTAAATGCGATAATAAACATTTAATAATTTTAAGCCTTTGAAAGACTATTGTTTGACCTAACCTGAACAAGCAAAATAATGAAAAACTTTCCTTCATTCAAAACTCATCTGTTAGTCTATTTCTATTAGTTAACATTATACTTCAGCGGAAGCTTATTTTGTTAAGAGAAGTCACATGGCTCTTTTGCTTGGAATTCACCTAATAGTATAAGAAAATTCTGTCAAGAAAATGAAGATTATTTTAGAATACGGAATAAAAAGGTAGTACATATAAATTCATAAAAAAGAAGGTAGAGGAGACTTATATGAAGGCTGAAGCTTCCTCAACGAAACTATTACTTACTAAAAATACGATATCGGCTTATCATATATTGGGGTTCCAAATACTTTTTCCTGCCGCTCCTACTTAGAAATAAACCACATAAAATGATAATCCTTAAAAATTGCCAAATAAAAAAAAAATAAATAAAAAGTGTTCCTGGGTTAATTTAAAACTAATGCATATGTTAAGTTTTATTAAGAAAAGAGTTTTCAGTGTAAAACAAAAGAATAAATTTTAGTCTTCATTCCAACAGAAATAAAAATTCACAGAAATGCATAATTTTTGCAAAATCTGATTACAAATCTGCATTTGTTTATGTATCAATAAACAAATAAACTGTTTGATCTTATTTCATACATTGAAAAATCGGATGTGGACACCACGTGACTTCCTTGTACAGATTATTAAATTATAAACATTTTTTGCTGCATTTAATTTAAACTTATTTCCACAAATTTCATGAAAGATATAGTTTTCATTCAATTAATTCAGATCTCACATCGCAGCAAGGCAAAAATACAAAAAATCTCAAAATATTTTCATTAAAAATTCTAAAGTACAGAAAAAAATAAAACACCAGAACACTTAAAAAAATATTTTTACAATTAAATTTAGAGTTTCTACGCAAAAACAAGCAACTCGGCCAGCGAGCAAGAAGGCAGATTGTTTTGATGCACAAAATTGAAATTTTACTTTTGTACACAAAAAGACACTGAAGGTACAGAAATCGACTTAATTTCCTATTCTACTAAAGATTTTCAAAGTTAAACAAATGGGGGTACGTTCGGCTTAGTCGCACAACTTTTAAATTGTTGATAATTCTACAACTATTGCATGCAGATAAACTAAAGACATAAAAACCTCAAGCGAAGCATAAGAATAACATAATTCAATCATTTTTAAAGCAAAAAAAAAAAAAATGCAAAATTTACCAACGTATAACCATAAAAACTGAGCTCAACGACCCAAGTAACAGAATGAGCTTTGTGGAATCATTTTCGTCAAGATATTTTACACAAACAGTTTTTCATTGAACATTCAAAAGACACTGGATATTTTCACAACTTGAGAACTTTAAAAATTATATTTGTGTTAATTTATTATTTTTAGTTTTATTTAGAAATTATATTGTTGTTATAATACTAACTGAAAATTAGTTCTTTAAGTATTACATAATCTGTATATGAGAAAGGTCAGGGCATGGGAAAATCTGCAGGCTATGTCCTTGATGCCTCTTAACGTCTTTTCTCATATGATAAGCTTTCTCTTCCTTCTCTAATTCACTAATGCTTTTCCGACACGCTGCTCTCCCAACCTTTCTTTTTGAAGGGTTCTTTATCGTATTTTGTTATATATGTAAGATATAACAAAATACGATAGCTGCTTTAAAAATAATTGGCTACCTCAAAATTAACTATTCTAGATTTGGTGCTTTCCCCCTAAATTCATGTGTTCCCCCAAATTCGAGATCTTTCCATGTTATATAACATTGCTTGAAAAAGGTAACTAAAACTCAAATTAACTAATCACAGCCTGTCTCTACAATTGCATTTACTTCAGTGTAAATACTGCTCGCCTATTAATTACGTTATTCTTTTTCTAGTTCCTGCCACGCTATCAACTTTATGCTACCCTCCCTGTCTTTCTCTTATTCTAAAACAGACGTCGTATTCCCGCTGTGTATATAAGAAAATAGTGTAATTGCTTATGACCTAGAAGTCTACGAAGAATTCCTCTAATGGGACTAGAAATAAAAGTGGTAATTAGCTGAACTCGGTTTGGTATCAACATCTTCTTTCCATCTTGCCACTCTGCCATCACGACTACGCATTAATATATTACACACCCACACACACACACACACATATATATATATATATATATGCTGCTGAGTATCAAAAAATTGCGACACCAGGCATTAATGATCTGGCGAATGTCAAAATCATATTAGAGGAAGAAGTTGGGATATGCAAATGATTAGTATCTCAGCGCATTTAGACGACGCAGGAGGGAGAAACAACATCTGAAGTACTGCTTCAAAGAAAAGTTGTGCAGTGGATTTCTCATTCTGAAAGTGCTTTGTAAGGTTGGAGTTTGCTAAGAATAGCGTGTTAAGCATCGAATAAGAAGAGGAAATGCTTACCAGCAAGTTCGAAATTCGGTAGCGGCAGGATCGTTGCCTATCGAAAATGTAGATTATCGTTCCGTGATATCGCCGATTTTACTGGTCGATATCGAACCACCGTCATGCGAATATGGAATCAATGGATTGCTGAGGGTCAAACTGATCTGCTTGCAGTGTAAGGATCTTAAGTTTTACTAACGTTTATTTTATTTTAAATCTTTACTATCACTTCTTATTTTCTACTTCCGGCCAGAATTAAAAGCTTTAACTTATTTATGCAAATTTGTCTTGCGAACGCCAAGTACTTAAGTTGTGGCTTTTTGCCAAGCAAGAGAGAGGAAGGAGCTATTAGAAGCAGGCCGCTTGCCATAGTAGTTTTACTCGGTTGCTGGTTGCCTTCAAGGCCAGAGGTTTAATCCTCTTGATAATTTTAAACGTATCGTAGTGTTAGCAGTTCTCTGTACTACATACGGCTTTTTGCTAATATACGGCCAATCTTGGAGTAGGAACTTGTTTGATTAATCCAAAGTTAGTTTAGTTAGAGTTTAGTTAATATTTTTATATTCCTACGTTCAGACCACAAGTGGTTGGTCTCTGTATTCCGAAGTCCGGAAATCATTGTAAAGAGAGAAAAATAAAGAGTTTCGTATACCCTTCTTGTGTGTATTCTCTACTTCCCAAATTTATTGAACATAGCTTTAGTAAGCTCCCTGTTCCGAGTCAGGATAGTAAATGTTTCCAAAGCAAGTAAGGAGGAATACAGAACCTGATAGCAGGAGCTCAAAGCCCTCCCATGACTAACTCACGAAAGACAGACATATTGTGAGGTCAGCCCTGAAAAACCGTGCGACCACATCACGGACCATTAGTCAGGAATTGGGCATGTTTGCAGCACGCCAAGTATCAGCTCGTAAGGTGCGTCGACTTTGCAGCAGCGTGGACTATCAGCAGGATGACCATTATTTCGGCTTCCCTTGACAATGCAGCATGTCTCTCTCTCTATGCTGCATAGAGAATGCCTAATGCAGCATAGAGAGAGACGTGCGCCAAATGACAAGGCAGGGTGCAGGAGTGGCAAAATGCCGCCTTTTCAAACGATTCCTGGTTCTAAGGGCAATAGTCTGATAGCCGTATACGTGTCTGGAGTGTCCGAGGAGACGGCACATCGTCTGCTTGCATTCGATATCGGCATAGGGGCCCTACACCTGGTGTGATGGTTTGAGCAGCCATTGGGGACACGACACGCCCATCTTCAGTTCGGATCGACGGTAATTTGAATGCAGATGGGTACATTTCTGACATCTTACGTCCTGCGGTTGTTCCCTGTATTCGGGGCCCCCAAACGCAATGTTCCAACAAGATAATGCGAGACTTCATGTTGCACGTCGTTAGTTTAGTTAGAGTATTCGTCGTTAGTTTAGTTAGAGTTCTTCTAAGTATTCGACTATCCAGCGCGGCGAATCCGAATATTTAAATTGATAGTTAATTCAAGAAATAACAACTAATTTAGGAATTTTTGAGTTTCGGAAACTCTTTTAACGCTTTCGGAAGTTTAAGCGAAAACAGTCAGCTTTCATGGATCCAGTTTTTTCATTTATCCTATATATTCGATACAAAATTTATTAATGCTATATACAGTGATGTTCTTCAATATAAATATTGCATTCATCAATGACAACTTAAATCTGATACGATAACCGCAGAATACATTTTGTAATCATTGAGATCATTAAACATATTTAAAGATATTGGCACTTATAGTGGTATAATGGTCATTAATTCGTTAAAAATCTTTTGATTTGATCTTTGATTTAAATTCAAAGGTACGTTATCAGTAAGAAATAATGGGAAACTAATTAATCCATTCTTATGGAAAAAATCCTACTTGCAAATGCAAATGCAAATGTAGCAAATGTAGTGGGTGAAATACGCAAGTGCAATTATATGTGAAATTGCTGTATTTCCTGTGTAATGTAACGCAAAACTAATTTTAAAAGAAAGTAAGAATACAGGGCCAAATCCTTTTAACATTGAGCAAAAGGGTATCTCAATAATTTGGCGAAAAATCGCCAAAAGTCGTCAATTTTGGCGGCCATGTGGCGACATTTTGCTCGGGTCCCGGTATCACCGTAATAAGTATTGTAACTGAATAAATGTAATTGACCACTTTGTTAGCTGTAACCATAATTCGACCCTTATATTGTTTTCGAGTAATTTCGAGAAGCAGAAAGTACTATAAATATATCGGTGGCCTCCTTAAAAGTCTATTACCGATTGGCTCCAATTAAATTTGTTTTACACTTTATATTTTACATATATATACATATATCTATATTGTTGCGTTCTACGGTTTCGTGGATTTGTAATGATTGATGACGACACTTGATGAAGAAACAAAACACAATTTATTCGTCAGTGTTACACAGGAGAGTTCCAAAGACACTTTCATAGCCGTGTCTTTGGAACTTCTTTTCAGCGATAAACACGCTGAAACAATCAGCAACACAGCCTTCAGGCTATCAAACTATAACGGTGAAGACAGCTTCACGGCAAAGCACCAAAGTAAAGATCTCGACTCGGTTCAGTCGGTTTCAGAGCTCAAGACACTACTACTGAACGTACTATCGATATGCTCCACGATACAACTCAATACACTGCTACTCCGAGTACAGACAAGGTTTATATAGCTTCTGACCTGCCTTCGAGAACATTTGGGGAAAACTGGTAAGAATTCGTTCTAGAGAAATGTTCTCGCTCCGTCTATGGCAGGTCGCCAATTTTGTTGCAAAATTCGCCAAATGGGCGGTTTCACACCAAATCTGGCAGCCCTGACTTTCCTTGCCATTTTCTGGCAACCCTAAACCCATTTTGCAGGGAAGCTATCTTAGTGCAGTTGGTCATCTCGTAACAATATATATATATAAATTCAAAATAAAGTAACTAAAAGTAAATTAAAAAGCCTTAAACTTGCGCTAAAGCTAATTACTTAAATTTAATTTAACTTTACTATTTATTCTTTTGAAACAAATATATATATATATATATATAAAGCAATTTCAACGTTATATAGGGATTATCCTATCGAAGGAAGGGCCCACCAGCGGCCGAGCGATAAAGTCGCTGAACACTGGTAATTCGGTCCGAGGTTCGAATCCCGTGAACGGGCTGGCTGCATGGGCGTTTCCGTGGTTTTTCCTATGTGTAACGTGTATACTAGCCAGTTTCCCTTAGAAAGTCCTCCACAAAGGCATCCCTCACCTTAGGCAGATAGCCCTAATGTGCTTTGCCATAATTAAATACACCACACGTATCCAAGGAAAAAGTGTAGTGAAGTAATATAGTAAGCCTATTGTACGGGAAACATTAACCGGTAAAATTTTAAGGTGTACCAAAATTAAAATGAAAGTTCATATATATATATATAGATAGATAGATAGATATAAGATGAGAATATGAAAGCAAACTTTTAATTTTAATTGGTTATAACTTCTTTATTTTTTAAACTGGGGACTACCTCTGTCTGTCTGAAAAATAATGCTATAAGTCTTAACTGCGTCATACAAATTAATCATGCGATCCTGCATAACGCTTAATTCAGATACCTCTGACCCAATCAAATAATTGTAAACTAAAACTTTTGTAACTCGAACTGAAACTTTTGACTCCCTCCCTTCTTTCTCTGATTTGCTACGTTTTTTTCGCTTACGATTTTCTCCTGCCAAGACGTTCCCCTTCCATGCTGCTGCTTACTTGCCTAAGATGACGTCGTACTTTAAAACCCGTGCACATGGAAATTATTATATTCAAGTAGGATTGAAAAATTTCTTATCTAGAGAAAAATGATCTGATGGGAATTATCCTGCATTAAAATTATGTTTCGAAACGGCCACATCTGGAAGTTTTTGATTTATGCATTCATCCTTCCAACTACGTAATAATGTGTCTTAAAGGCCAGAAATTAAAGTACCGGATTCCTTCATCTATGCATTAAAACATGACATATATATATATATCTATAAACACACATATCCAGGCCACCTATCCGGCTTAAAAGTGCTTATCCGGCTTAAAAGTGCTTACCCGGCTTTTATTTTCACAATCATTGGTCACAGACATATACATCTAAACAGAGGTATTTTAAGTGATGAAAACATTTATGTTTTAGCAACTTCAAATTCAAATAAGTTCATTTTTCAGAAATAACGAAATACAACTTTTAATGCTATCTTCCGAATCCATATACTTATATTTGTGAGTTTTATACTCTTTATAAAAAAATAAGATTAAAATAAATCTGAGAACAATTGACCGACGATGACAAAAATTTGCCGGGATATATTTAATTTCAAAATTTGCAATTTTTGATGTTATTTTCAACTTGCATTGGGGGATCGATTAATTTAGTTAAAATATTTCTAGGGAATGAGTTTAAATGATGTGCACCAAGAAATGTCTATAATTTAACAGGCGTACAATGAATGATGTTGTGCCCACATGAGATGTTTTGAACTCTAGCAATGTTAATTTAATTTACTTGCTTAAGGTAATTTAACATACTTTTGCGAAACTCAGTTTCGTTTTAAGTTGCGTACCTCACTATAGCTTTTGTTGTAAATGATGTTAAAAAAAAACTATCAACGAAAACGTAAATAGAAAATAAAATCGTGCTCAGAAAAAAAAAGTTTTCTATTTTTAAATCAATTTTGCTAATTGATCTATTCTGGAATAGGGGCATCTGAAATCTGGAGACATTTATATACTGACTTCTAGTTGGAGCTTATTTTATTAGGACTAATCCTCTGAATATCCCTCATTGCTCAAATAGGTCACCACAAATCCGTGTCTCAGAAATAATCTGACGTTAGAATGGCACTAAAAGCTTAAGGGCTTTTCCTCTAGTAAATTATATTTATTTCGCAACTGGAAAACCTGGAGAATTCTCTCTTACAGTGAATTTTACTCCGTTAATGATAGTCATTTCTATGACTACATCCGATTCTTTGTTGGAAAGTAAGAGAAAGGATCCGAAATGAGTTGTCTTATTTGATAACTTCTTGCGTATCAAGAAGCATCTCGTATTTTGCATAGCTTCCTTTTTTCTTGGAAAGAAACACGTCCCATTTCCTCAAAATACTCATAACTGCGATCTATGTCATGATTTATGATTCATATTCATTTGATTCATTCATAGTCATTTATTCATTAGTTCTTTTACAGATTGTACAAATCTCTAAAGGAAAACTAATATAAATATAATTTTACATTTTACACCATACCTGTCGTGAACCTATATCTCTACAACCAAACTCGGAAACAAAATAGAAGTGAATAAAGCCTTCTTACATATTTGTTGGCATAGTAACAAACGCGATAGAACATGCATAAATCCCTGTCACTTCACGAATGTTATACTTTAAAGAACTTGAGCCAAATAAAACACAGCACATCACTTGTGTATGTCAAATATCATTGCATGTACAGATCTATGATGTTATTTTGAGAATTTTTAGCTAGACTAGATACATTCTTTTAAATATTAGATACTTTTTAAAGTAAAAATTAATATTACTAACATACAACATTGTTATCAACTGACGTGATTTCGTATGTTTCTTATAAAACCAAATGTCATTTGAATAATGAAGGAAATGTTTAAATGCTAGGTAAAAGTCGTCCAATAAATCAAAAATTTTAATTGCATCCTTGCTTCTTGACCTACCTCCTTTTTAGCAATCAATCGCTGAATATTCCAGGTCGATGTGAATTAAATCCGGGTGAACAGAAGGCTGCATAGGAATTTTCGTAACTTACTTCATGTGCAACGTGAATAAGAACTAGTTTCCTTAAAGGAACCTCATGAAGGTATCTTTTACCTAATTGAGTATTTAACCCCTAGCTAAATAATCCACTTGGTTTTTCACCACTCTGTAATGACAGCAAAGTTCGATCTTCTAAGACATTAGAACCCACCACTGAATGAAAGCTTCCATGTTGAAAAATTATGCTAGGTTGCGCTAAGTTAATTGAATGTGGCAGATTACATTAGGGTTACCTGTCTTAGGAAGGGTTACCGTGGATGATATTTTAAGGGATGATAGCTCGTAATCACGTTACATGGGAAAAACCACTAAAATCATCTATGGCTCTAGCCCGCTTGTCTGGGATCGAGCCTTGGTCGAACTCCAAGCATTTAGTAGTCTTAAATGCTCTGTCATTGGTGAGGCTGAACGTTATGCCAAATGAAAGTATGATTTATGTGGAATGTTAAGTCGCAATTAAGTAATAATGCAACAAATGGATAGAAAATCATTCACTGTACAAAAAAATTGCAATGGAATCTATGAAAATGTTATTGGTCGTTTCTTTCATTTTTCATAAAATAATAAAATTAGAAATGCCGAAGAAACTACGACGAAGTACAATTAGGTAACTTTCAGTAATGTTTATGCATAGAATACAGAAATACTAGAATACTGCATATTTATTCATATGCAGCTTCGAGACTAATGAAGTTTACTTTTACGAGATTTTGGATAAATTTATTAAAGATTTTATGGTAAATCTTGCATGTGCCACATCACGGAAATTATTCTCTGAGTCATATACACTGAGACATGTTTATAAACATCATTTCTAACAATATTTATAAACGTGTGGTGAAAAGGATCTTTAATTATAAAATCTAACTTTATTATGAGCCTTAAAGTAAAAGCTTTTTAAGAGTAAGATATTTATTTAACTTTAATGATTTAGAAACACTAAATTTCATACTTTTATGCACAAAATTCGATGAGATCTCAGTTTTGTTTTTTATGCATTATCGGCAGTTGCCTGTAGTCTGGAAAAAAATTAGATGTAAGCATGGGAAAAGACATAACGAACTGAATTCACTCTCGAGATTTTCACTTAGAGATACAAACGATTAGGTTAGGTTAGGTTATTTCGCTATGGCTAAGCACACGAGGATTATCTGCCTAACCAGCCCGTTCACCTAAGTTCGAAACCGCATCAGACTATCAGTATGCCATGATCTTTACCACTCAGCCATTAGTAGGTTCTTAGAGATACGGAACTTTGGATATTTTTATTCGACAGGGAAGAATATAAAATTTAGACTTTGTTTTTACAAACTTCTGTCACTCATAGAACTGAAGACAATTTCATAAAATTCTGAATTCTTATTTTAAAACATTTTATGACTGTCAGTACACGTCTACATCTAATGTTTAAGAAAATAAGATTTAGTAGCGCATTTTACGAAGAGTCTATATATCTAAAAGATTAAAATTCTTATGCGCATTCAAAGTTCTCGAGAACTATTTTCCCCATGTGAAGCCGCTGAATTCTAATAGCTCGAACCAGGATCCAACCACTGCGAATGGGCTGGCATCATGCTTGTGTTCGTAGTTTTCCTTCTACATAATTCCGGGAGAATGGGCTGGTTGTCTGGGCATTTTCGTGGTTTCCCTATGTGTAAAGTGGATATGAAACAGTTTTCCTTAGAAAGTCCTCCACAATGCCTTCTATCCCTTAGGAAGATAAACCTGGAATGCTTTGCCATAATTACATAAACCAACCCCGAATATAAGGTGAATACGAGTCTGCTCCCTTCGAAAACTCTGCACGAATTCATAATCCTTAGGCAGATAGTTCTCGAGCTTTTGTGTAATACCTTGATGTATAACAATTTGAATGTAAAAGTTCACATATTTTGTCTTCTAATTGTGGATCTCAGTGAGATTTTTTCTAAATTTCTAACTTGTTTATTGTAACATAATGTGTTAGCGAAAGTAATCTATCATAATGTCAAAATTTTCTACAGTTCAAGGAAAAACACATATAAAAAAGATTTATGAATTTTAAGAACACAATAATCTAAGAAAATTACTTATTTATTTTAGAATGAATCAGCTATAGTGTTGGGCTCGCATATATATTAATAAATTAGCTAGAGGATACTTTCAAAAACCATGTTAAAAACTGACTGAAATTACAGAATGTGACTTTCTTTAAAACAAAAGCTTATCTAGGCTGTATTTTGTTTCAGTAAAGGAAGTATATATTTTCCGAATAATTATGTATAAATGACATAAAGTAAGAAATTTAGAATTTAATGTTTCACGAAGACCAAACACTCTGAAATTTCTAACTAATAAATTTCTAATAATCTCTTTAAAAAACTGTTTGTAATTATAAATGTATAAATGGATATATATAGTTGTGGATAAGGCAGCTGAACATTGCTAATCAACACGGGCTTATATATCGACAAGTCGGCTGGCTGCAAGGTTTGTCTGTCGTTTTCGTCATGTGTGATCTGAACACGAGCAGCCAGTTTTCCTTGAAAAGTCTTTCACAAAAGCATCTCTACGATTAGATAAATACCTTTGTGGGTTTTGGCATAATCAAATAATTTTTAAAATCCCTGGGATAAGAAATTTATTTGAAAGATTCCACGCGGACAAAAAGGTCGAATTGCTGGATTAAGCGATAATAAGTGTCTATGTTATTGAAGAAAAAAAGTGATCACAAAATAAAATGAGTACGCAAAATGTTTTACATATATAAAAAAATTTTCGAAAATACAAAAAGTTCCAAAAAACTTAACTCATGGCAATTTAGAATTTAAAAACTAATTTATCATCTTATGTAGTTAACTACCCTTTTAAAATCGGTCATGTAAACAAGTTTTGGGTCCTAGCCTATGATTATTCTCTTTCCAAAGTGAAGCATCCTAATTATGTATTTAAACAATCCGTGAAAATCATATAATTAGCATTTCGAATTGCAAACTAGTGTTTTTCATGACAAAGAAGAAACTCACCAAACTTTTTTTATCATATAAAATAAAGCAAATTGTTTTAAAATGTGATTTTTTTAAAACTTATTTCAAAATGTGTCAGCAGCCTTGTCAGAATAACAGAAGAGTTCTGTAGATATTGCCATAAAACCGGAAACCAATTTTATTTCAGAATACAAATGGATTCACATATGGCAATTATTTTAATTCGAAATTAAAATTGAACTGTTATGTTAAAAATTTATTTAGTTTTTATATTTTAATGCGATCTCTCAGTAATAATGTTACGGAATAGTTTTCGTTTTAACATTTGGCATAAATTTTTAAGAATTTATCATAAATCTTGTTTAGTATTTATCGTAAATTTCAAGCACAGCTATTTCATCTTTAAATATTCTACCACAGTACATTTGGTTCTTTACATGCAGTTGGTCTATCAATAGGCTGAGTGGTTAAAACCGTTGAAAACTGGCATTTTGTCTAGGGTTTAAACCAAGGTGAATGGGCTAGCTGCTTGGTTGGTTCTCCCCATGTGCAACTTTAAATACGAGTGGGTTTCTATTAGGAAGTCCTCCACGAATGCATCACTCAGAGAAACAGTCCTCGTGAGATTTGCTCATTCAATTGACTTAACCTTTACGTGAAATTGCTGTTCATATATTCATGAGAAACAAAGTATAGCTATCCTTCTGTAACAAGCTAGAGAACACATATTTTAATCTTTTTTTGTGTGAAGGTCTGACTTGTGGCTTTTAAAGTTGAATATATACTGAAAAGGATTCATTCTCACTATGGACTTCTTGCACGAATAAAAATTTGTGTTCAAGCAGGACAGCTGCATTATAGAAGAAGTGAAGATCTTCTCAAGCTTACTACAGTTATATTTGTGAAACTAATGTTTTGCTTCTTCTAAGCGCATGGTATACTTAAAATGGAACATACATAATATCAACGTTTTGAATGTCTCCTATGGGGTAATACTAATATTATCACTAAGTGTATCAATCCAAAACTACGGCTTGTTCAAAAAATCAAAGCAAAATTTTCGAAGTTGAGAATTTAGATGCTGGATGGTTAATTTATGTAAAACTAGATAATTTGCAGTTTCTAGTTATCTTAATGTACAAGACGAAGATCGTTTAGCATAGAAAATAGTGTGTATATGTTTAACAAGCGAATTCAGAAAAACATTTAAGTAAATTACATTCATGCAAACCTACAACAGACTACTTAAGCATATATGTTGTAATTGTGTCTTATTCTTTATAAACATTGTCTGATCATGGCACTCCTTTGATTACAAATAAATAAATAAATAAAAATAAACAGAAACAAAAAAAATATCTATCTTGTCTTAACCTTTTTCTGTTACGCATTTTTCTCACAGTTTGTCGTTAATGATAAATCCATCCAATAGCAGAAGCCAATCGCTGAAACCGATAGCAGGAAGATACAGAACAAAATTCTGCGCTCCAGCATAATGCTTTCTGCTATGAGAGAGATAAAAATTTTTATTGTGACAGAAAAACAGAACCTATAGAAAAGTTTTCATCCTCTATACAATATATCTTACTGAACAATGGAATATTCGTGGTCAAGCGGGACATCTGTATCTTAGAAGAAATGAAGACTTTGGCAAGCCTAACGCACAGCTTAATTGTGAGTTTAATGCTTCTAAGTATAGGATATTCTCAAAATGAAATTTAATCCCAAAATTGTGGGCACTATTCGCAAATGTAATGACGCTTTTCCAAAGATTTTACAAGATTGAGAACTCTTACTATAACTGTGACTCTAAAGTATGTCGAGAGAACGTAAGAAATAAACCATTTGCCCCTTACTCCTCTAAAGTACTATATATATGTAACTTTTATTCTAAATCTCCTGCATTACATTATGATGTTTACTTTTCATATGTATTTCATCAGTTATTCAGTTTTCTTTTAGACTTTTGACACCATTCTTAAACCCTGATAATATCTGTAACTCATCAACAGGTTTCTCAGATGGCAATGACCTTTCATTTATTTCTCTTTACCCACAGACACGCCCTTTATAAGAACTACTTCCTCTCTAGGCGTTGCCTTATAAGTGTCTGCGAGCGCCAGATAACTATCACACTGCAAGTCAAATTCTAATCAATTGATAAATCCAGAGCCAGATTTAGACTTGATAAGGCTCTAAGCTATTTGAGATATGGGGCCCTTTATAAGTCTGTTATAATATGTTTTAATACTATTTATTCCATATTTTAATTTTGGGCACCCCCCCCAAGAAAGTGGGGTTCATTCTTGGTCCCAAGCTTATTTAATTAAAATAGTATTAAAATAGTTATATTTCATTGAATTTATTGTAATTTAATAATAGCAATTAGACAGATTATTAACAGCTCAAATAAATATGTATTATTTTTTTTTCAGATAAAATAAGTCCGTTATAAGAAGTGGTTGTTGCCACAAGATCTTTCATTTGTCATTCATGTCATAAAAATGTATTATTTATATGTTCAATATATGTTGAGCTTTTAAAAGTTATTTTAGGAACTTCTCGGAGAACATTTTACGACAATTATTATTTTATTGTTATCGTAAATAAAAACAATTAAATAACAATTGTTATCGTAAATAAAAAAAAGTGTTTTTATAACCTATACTAATTTAGATTAAAATAACACACTGAATAATGATTAGTGGAGACGTCAAACAACAAGAATCAGCTTTATATTTGTAAATTTTCCAGGACTGGTTTCGATGGTTCTGTAGTCAAACCATCGAAACTAGTCCTGGACTATTTACAAATATAACGCTGATTCTTGTTGTTTGACTTCTCCAATAACCTATTCTAGGTTGAATGCAAAATTTCTAACCCTGCCTTTTATGTAGACCGTTTTTTACATCTAAAATAAATTTAATTATTATGAGGAAATTGGATAATGACGTATCGATCCTCAAGTATCTATAAACTTCTCTTTTATGTTTTGTCCAAACGATGTTATGCGTTTTTAACATTTTGAAATTATTTTGTTTGTAACAGTTTATGCTCATAAACAAAAAAGTAGAAACAAGCACTAAAGCTATAAAATAAAATTCTATTCATGTTAACTTTTAATTTCATAAGATTTTAATAATAAATATACTTTTTATTCAAGAAATATGAAATAGTTACATGATTTTCAGAATTAAAATTTTTCTAAAAGTTAAACATTCTTGGAGGACTTAAACTGTAGCCTGAAGTATATAGAGTACAGATTTTTTTAAAATAAAATAAAGACTTAAATTACCGTACTCGCGTTACCCCCCGCCCCATTTTAGAATCGAAAAATCGAGAAGAGAAAATTATGTGAACAATACAGTTTCCGAAGGACGCTGTTATAGTAAGGCCAATATAAATTTAAAGTATTCATGGTTAAATTACTAGTAACTATCACAATATTAGCTACTTAAAAGGACCCACATCGTAATAGGAATGTGAAGTAATGTTAGTATTACAATATCTAATATAGCGTACCTTCATTTCTGCTTCTCTGTACCTTGAATCTCTCTCGCTTTTATTGTTATTCATCCCTACTCCCTAGGCACCAAAACAGTTTATTCTGCTGGAAGTGCATTCTGTGTTGTCTGCTGCAGCTTGAAAATCTTAGTCATGGTTACTGTTGCCATCGACTTCATCACCGTTCATCCTGTCTTTGTACGTGCAATGATCTTCAAAATAATCAAGAATGTTAGACATCTCCATTTTTTGTGGCTCATCACTATTATATTATCAATCAAAGCCCAAGCACACAAAATCCATGAACAAATCAATTAGAAAGAGAAAACAATCACTAGGTGGACGAATTTTATTTTAGTATTTAAGGAAGCTCACTTTCTGAACGTCTTAAAGAAAGGGAAAATTACATGAATACTGTTATGTAGAGAAATTATCTGATAGCGTTGTAAAAACTAGGTGAATGATTTTATGATTTATGGAAATTTAAATTTTATTTTGATTCTGAATTATTTAATTTAAGGCTTTAATTTTGGGGAAAAACAGATGCTTCTGGAAATATTATTTAGTTTAAAAGAGTATTATTTATTTTCCTCTATTTGTAAATCTTGTACAAACTTTTATTCATTGTGAAAGAAGCAGGGAAAGGGAGGCAATTTTCGCCCAAGTCATGATTTCGCGCGCTTTAGAATGTTCGAGAAAGAATTTTCATTGTTAGTTGACCTTAAGAGAGGAAAGTACGTGACGGAAAGGTCAAAGGTTGCTACTTGTCTTTCAATGTAAGTCATTCAGGTTTTTGGCGATTGAGGGTCCGGTTGTTGGCTAAGTGAAGAAGGGCGCGCATGCGCGATCACCCTTATTTCCGCATTCTGGAGTTGACAACGAAGATTTTGCCATAATTAAGGGGGCGATAAGTGAAGCCATAGTGGGAGCCCGTTTTGTGAAGGAGACGAAGGAAATTCGAGTTGGATTCACATTTTTCTCTGGACACACTTACTCTTGACTCGCTTAGGCACTCACTGCTTGGATTCGCCGATTTTCGGGCTTGACGGACTTGTTGACGGAGACTGAGAAAAAACTTGTGGGTGTTGCGAAGGAGAAAGGAAAAGATTTAGTCGGCATCGAGCTGTGCTTCCGGCGGGGAGCGGCAATTATGCTCCCCGGCCGCGGGTTTTCTCAAAAATGCGAAGAAAAAAAAAACTGTTGAGCGAATAACAAAAAAATTAACAGAGACTTGGGTCTCTATCTGTATCGGCAAAAGTCAGGACGATGTCCTCTGAACTCCGACTTGAAAACAGAAGGAATTATGTCACCTTAGTCAACTGGAAGCCTGCGTTAGCCGTTCTCTAAAATGCCTAGCTTAATTGTCTACGTTTTCCTTGGTGGAGCTGAGAGTCTAGGCAGACAGCCGTGCGGTGTAAGCTGTTCTCTTGCTTCCAGTGGGAATAATTTTCTTCTATGGAAACCAGTAGCAGGCGTAAGATTTGACGGTATAGCTGATGTAATTTATTGTCGTGCCGTTCGAGTCTCTGTCTTGCGGATTTGCCAAGTGACGTAAGGATAGAGCTAAGATATGAGCTCTCCTCCACTTCAAGATGTCCACTCAAGATAAGTATTATTTTTTTTGGTGTGTTGGAACTTTAGGCAAGTTTTTTCAAAAACGTCCTTAGCAGTAAAAACAACGTCGAATCTAAAATTTAACTCTCAGGCCATAAATTGTTTCCCTTTCCTTTCTTTTAAATCACCAGACAAACCTTAAGTTTTTTTATGAATTTAAATGAACAGACTCTCAGATGAGGTTAAGACTTTTCTTATTGTGTTGTAATTGAATAAACTGATATTTAATCTGGAACCTCTTACAGTATGTTTTCTTTATATATTTAATATGAACTTTTCCTTTATATCTTGTATATGTTTTATGTTTTCGATCCTCTCACGGCGCGGTCCCGGAATGCATTTTTTTCACAACGCAAAAATGCTGTACACGTTTCACTATACGATCACTTCCTTTAACGGCAAGTAGTTTCATATTTAACATTTAACAATATAGGAATTTCAGATATAACTGGTACCTAGAAGTAAACTATTTAACCTTGGTGGCGAAACTTTCTTCTATATAACATTGGTGCCGTGAAGTAAGATTCATAACATTATTTCCCGGCGTGAACTTAAGCAATTTAACAATACTTTAAAGACTTTCAGAACCTTGCGCTAAAAAGCTAGGGAAAAAATTACGCTAGTAAGCACGGTAATCAAGAGTGATCAAGTCACGGTAATCAAGATTTTTCTTTTTGAAGCCCTCGGTTTGTTAAGCAAATAAAATTTTAAAGATAGTTATAAGGACTGAACATTATTCGGGAAATTGGCTGCTTGCTTCCCCGTGAAAGATAAGTTAGATATTTTATATTTAGCGCAATGGCAATACTTGCCAATATGATTGGACACAGTAGCATAATGTAAGGGTCCAAAACTTTATAAAGAATTTCCTAAAATGTTACCAGCATCAAAATTTAAAATAAGCTAAAAAATATTAAGAATTTGTTTTAAATTCCTCCACGAGACATGCAACAGCAGTCTTAATTTAAAAGATGAATCTTAACGCCACGTTGAATGAAAACGTTGATGCACGCTTTTCACTATGTGCAGCGTGGAAGATAAAAATCCTGTGTCTCGTAGAATGGTAACACTTGTCATGCTGCATGGATAATAAAACCTTGGTAACGTTCTTTATGTAACGAAAGGGCAATTAATGAAAAGAGTAAGCTAAAATGAAAGAGTTTCTTACATCAAAACTGAACCATTTTGCTGCTGTCAATTTAGAATTAACTGAATGGCGTGGCAGGATTGCAGCTCTTAAACAATTTTTATTTCTGAAATGACTTTTCAATATAAATATAAATCGTATTATCACATGCTTTTATAACAAATAGTGATTACAATTTTTAAATTGCATGTGCAATTATTTTAAACAATTTAAACTGGGTACCGTTTCCGCGAGTTATTACCGTGCTGATATTACTTTCAGCACAGGTAAGAGCTGTCGAGGTAGCAGAAAAGGCAAATACGTAACTAATATGCTGCACAGATCATGTAGCCTAAATTTCATTAAACAGTACCATCAATATGGTCATTGTAACTTCTATTGAAAAAATAAAACATGGATGATAATCCATTTTGCATGTAATGAAGGAATAAATGATTACGGATCAGCTTTTATCGCTGGTTGACCATCTTGTTAGATGTGTTGGGAAATTGAATTGCCTTTTTTATGCAAAAGTCCTGCTTAGTTTATCTAACTTAACCCTAAACTTTACGGTGTTTCTTTGGCAATTCGAATTCCAAGGAATGCATGTGCTTTTCTGGTTGCATTGGTGTTTGCTGTAAATAAAATGATCATGTGATCTCTGACAATCGTGCGTGTCCAATCGTTTGATATCTTTTTCCCGACAGGTCTTGCGATAAATGTTTATGTTAAAACCTTTAGAATTCCGAAATGTAACTTATATATTTTGCTTACTAGGTTTAGTTTATTATTTTCCTCTTATTACCTGATTAATTATACTTGGTTTATAATTAAGTATAATACGTTTATGTAAGAGATGTGTTATGAATTAAAATTAGAAAAAACTTGGACAACACCGTCTTTATGCGAGAACCTAGTTTGTTTCTTTAGTGTAAAATAATGTTGATTTTTCAGTGTTTTCATGAATTTCCGCATACCTAACATAAATACTCTGCTCTTAGAAAGTCGTCCTTGAAGGCATTCCTCCTTTTCGGTAGATAATCTCGTCTGCTTAGCCGTACTCACAAAAGTAAACAAATAATTTAGGCTTTGTTTGAATGGAGTATTAAGATCAGGTTGTGTATTTATATCAGTAATTTGAAAAAATGATTTCGAAAACACATTTAGAGAAAGCATATACGTATAGAGAAAGAGAGTTCCTAAATTGATGTATTTCAAAACCCCAAAGAAATACGGTTAGATGTAGATGTTTATTCTATGCAGCATTAACCGTCCGTTTCGTATTCGAAGAAAACTTTCATTTATTATTAAGGGAGGAAACACCCTTTTTGGAATCATGATCACTCAAATAACAACACCGTTTTATTAAATATCTCCCGCTGGTCGGTACTGTTTAAGAATATATTAAATTCAGAAAGGCTTATATTTTGCATTATTCCAGAGACCGATTTTTGTCCGCGGTAGCCATAAAAGCCATATTTCACGCTGCAGGGTCATTTATGACAAAATAAAAGACGATTAATGTTCAGCGCTCGCCAGCCGTAGCGTATTATGCTTTCGCCAATGAGCTTCTTCCAGCTTTGTCAAAATTTAAATTTGCCTCGCAGACTGTGGAAAATTTATGAATTAATCTCCTAAACTTTTATGCGCATCGTGCATGCAAAAGTTTTAAAAAATTACACGATTAAATATCTCTTAAATGAACAATCATATATCAATGATTTCAAGCTAAGACATTAATCCAATAAGACAGGCCTTCAGATAACGATTGTTATGGTAACGTCATGATTTCTTATTGAATCATATGAAACCTAAGTTTTTATATTGACTTCAGCAAAGAAACATTTCAATGCAAAACTGTTTTTCATAATCTAATAAATAAATAAAAGATTTTCATCGTCATACGACTAAAATTATTGGAGGTGTTTATTAAAAACAATTTTTGAGAACCTTATAAATTTATTTCTATTGATGACTGCGCATTTCAGTTTTCAAACACGAATTTGCAAAAGGTATATTTTACGTCAGAAAATATTAATTTAGGAGTGCTGACATCACATTACGATCTGTAGAAAGTCTGAAATTCGACAGGTTTACATTTAAAAAATTTCACACACTTCGATTTGTCTTCATTACTATTTCAAAAAGAAAAGAAAGAGTTTGTTTTGTGATATATAGAAAAATAGAAATTTTTATAAAGCATACGATTTTGGCAATGGAAATTTTAAAACCGCTGATGTGTACTAGCCAAAAAAAGATCGAAGTACCTCAAAAAATCGCCAAACATTAGAGATTCCAAATTAACTTTTTTAAAGAATTTTTTTCGCTCTATCCAATGACGACAGTAATGAAATTCCGAGATTTTTAGCTCATTTATAAGATATGTGTAAACATTAATAAATTCGTTTTAAACTGACATAAAAAGATTATAAATCGAATTATTAACACATCTCTTGGAGATAACATAAACACCACATTTCGTAGCTTTGGGTTTAACGATCTCTTTTCCGTACGACACACGTACACGCTGATCAACTGTGTATAACATTTTTATATTCTCTAAATTTATATGATACAATTTTGGGTCTGACATAGAGTTCAGCTCGTTCTCCAGGATTTGAACCCGAGTCGACTAGATGATGATAGCTAGATAGTAACAATAGAGACGAATGGCTGTCCTTTATTTATGGCATAGTATCAACGAAGTAAGCGTGTGTATCTAAATTGGTATATGAGGAGCGCCTATTATTCAATAGTTATGAACGACTATTCATATATTTATAGCGTTACATCTAGTGATGAAAAACCTGGTACCAGAAGCAAAGGTAGGTTCTAGATACTTAGTGATAAAATGTTTTGGTGTAATTTCTTGAATAATGAACTCAACCAAGACATATAAGCGCCCAAGCGGGTACAACCTATATTTAGCAATTTCGTATATTGCAGCACTACGGCTAGAAAGAAACTGCACGTTAGCAGCCCAGACACTATTTGGTAAAGAACTAAGATTATGCTATTCGTGTTAAGTTTAGAATAGGTAATTACTCTCTTACTTAATAGGAAACTTTATTATTATTGGTCTGTTAACATTATGGTTTAAATGTAATTAAGGGATTTGGGTTTCCCTTTCCCATTACCCACTTCATTTGCTTTATATCAAATTACATTAAAATATGATAGGGAATTATTTTGAAATAATGTGCTTCAGAAAGATTTATTAAAGCATATTTTCAAGAGGGGATGATGAAGAAAGAAAACAATCAAATTAAAAAAGAAGATTTTGAAGGCTATTGAAAATTAATCATAAAATTTAAAATTCCAATAGTCCTCTGAGTTATGTAAATATGTAGAGTATGTACGTATCTCTCGATGGTATTCGAAATCTGGACCTCCCGATTGCTAATGGTTCAGTTTGCTTGATTATGACAAAGCACTCGAGAGCTATCTGCCTAAGAGCTGGGATGTCTTCGTGCAGGACTTTCTAAGAGAAGCTAACATGTATTTACGGCAATAGTTGCGAAAATTTCCATGCATTCATTCCGTTCGCCGAGATTTAATTCCAGTTCAAATGACTAGTGTTTAGTAACTTTACAGTTCAGCTGCTGGCGAATCGAATGCTAACCGAACGTGCTTTCAGTTACACAGCGAAGGCCCTCTATAAAAAACAGACAATTCCTTACATTCTCCCACACTTAAAGAGCGAATAGGCGGGAGGGGATCCAAATCCAATTGATAACAAATTATCATTCAAAAAACTTTAGTTCAGATACTACATATAGGGTCATTAGCATTACTTCGGAGCAGGAAATATGAAATATAAGTAAAGCCCTCTCCGGGATTCAAAACCCATTCCTCCCGATCGCTAGCCTGACGTGTTTCCAATTAAGACACGGACAATGAAGAAGAAAATTTCCTTACAAGGCTTAATACCATAAACATTTGAAAAGCCTTAAATTTATGAAAACTGAACATGTACATTGCTTAAAATAACTTCGTGAAAACGCGTAATATTTTTAAACATATATACATATTATTATTTCATAAATTAACCGCGAGAATGAGTGTAAGAATTTAGGTAGGGAAAGGAGAATTTGTTCATTGAGTTCGTATTTCTAATTCTTTTGTTTCAGGTTGAATAATATAGCTTTTGCGCTCTTACTTAATTGCGAATTTAACTACATCGCGTATTACATACATCAAGAGTTACTGTAACTGCATAGAAAGAGAGAGAATAAGAATATATGTTACCCAACGGTAATCCTATGCTCTTGAGACAATTGTTGTTGAGACTATTGTTTAATATTATATAAGAAATGAGTATAAGTTATTATAGAGTCGAATACAATACTAAATAGGAAAACATACCAAGCAAAAGTAAGTTCGTAATATAATCTAAGCAGAATCTAACTATTCGAATTACGAATGTTTTCTGCAGTGAAAGAAACAAAATTCACTGAAAAGTTTGCATATATATCGCCTTTGCATACATTTGCTCGGAAAAAACTGCCTCTATGATAATAGCAGCTCTCGTGACCCAGATTCTTGGCAGCTTGCCAGAATCTTTTTATGCAGATGATAGTTTCACTTTTTTCGCTTTAAATTCCGTGAATACAAACACTTCAGTTGGATGATTGCTTTTTCAAAAGGATGCAGCCTCTTGGCTCCATACAGAGAAGGAAAAGTGTAATTTTCGAATAAATGTTTGTATCGTTGCTCACAGTTGGCTTTGTTTGTTGATTCCATGGTAATATTATAATGAAAATTAAATACGTATGCGTTAATTTTTTTAAAACAGACATATATCACTATAAAATATGACATATATCATAATTATTTGTCATAATGTGATAAAGAAATAAATGTTTAATTGCGACTGCAGAAGATCCCTTTCCAAGCAAAATAAACAAATAAAAAGTTTTAATTTAAAACGTTTCAAAAATTCAAAACAGACTGGAAGCAAGAGAAGTAAAACTGAGCAACACCTTCGCCGGGAATCGAACCACGGACCTCTGGAATACTCGTCCAGCGTGCAGACCACCACACCACGAAGGCATGCCAAGAAGGCGGGAGAAATACCTTACAAGCTTACAAGTGGCATCCAGCAATAGCAACTGTCTTGAGAGTTTGTCTCATAGAAGTCTGTGAGCCACTCTCTCATAGAAGTCTATGAGAGCCACTGATAAAGAATTCCTTTCGACAACTTTCCTCTTCTTCTGCCCTTATTTTCCCTCTTCATTTGCTCTTATTTTTTCACTCCATTTGGGTATTAATTGTGCATAATACTCCAGTGTGCCTGTGTTTTCATGCTGGTGGTAATCAATCAATAATGACATTTGGCATCCCAGAAAATACTGAGCGGAAGTTCGATTCATGATATTTTTGCTTCCGAGAAAAGAGGCATGTTTCCATGTAATCAATTCTTATTTGGCTCGGGATCGAAATGGCGCAGCCATATTTCATTCACGGTCACATATCTATGCAAAGCATTCTCAAAACTGAATCATTGTCAAACTGTGAAATCCTCCGATGATCGATCTGTTTCTTGTGGGTATCCTGACATTATATTTACCCCTATTTTCAAAACGAATTTTGAACACAAATATTTATCTGTTTTTGGATATTTCTGGTGTCCTTCATTTCTGGTCTTCTATTTCGAGAACTGACTACTTGTTAAGAAAACGCCCAGAAATTTTAATGTTTCTAATTACCTGTTGAGCCTATGTAGCTATCAGTCTTCCTACAGTTCCCTTAACTATAGAACCCAATAGTAAAACGAATTATAAATACAAATTTACATAGTCATTGAAACTTCAAGTTGCAAAACAAAGTTTGCTGTTACACTCCTGTCTAAATTTGTTTGGTTTACTCCGTAATTTTTTTATTAATAATGCAATCTATTTTGATCTTAGATCCATCATTAGTAAATTCTACAAGTGTTACTTTTCAATGGCTACATACCAGTTTTGCATTTATTATAATAAATTATAGCGAAGAAGATTAGATGCCAATTTTTATGCCATAGTAAAGATATTAGACGGTAATATTCATGAATAACAGTCTATCGAAAGCTTATTGGACGAAAGTTACCTGGTTCAATGCATTCAAGAGGGAATTCAAATTCCTTGTTGCCAAAATAATAATGACTGTAATTCAAAACTAGTATTTTCCCTTTTTACTGAAGGTTAATATAGCAATCAATAGCAGTGACACAACAGAAATTCAAATTTATTTTCCCTTCTCCCTACTATACCGATTTTCAAATACTGCTACTTCACTCTTATCGTAACCTCTATAGAATTCTCGGTGACTAGATTACATTCTTTTTCTCGGCGATGTTGCCAGAAGAGAAATTTATTCTTTGCTTGACTAAAGCCGATCAGAGTTGATGCAGAAATTGACATAAGAAAGAATTTGTTTTCTTCGTCACTTTCTTCGGATTTTGGCACAGTGTCTAAGATTCGATCTCTGTGGCTCGGAGCCAAGATTTTATCCTCCTGAATAAACTTCTTATTTTGTGACATAAAAGCCTATTCAGACAGTATTAAAGTATTTTGACAGAGTAATACGTATTTCAACAATATGTTTTCTTTAATCTTTAACGTATGGTTTTTAATTTTTATTTAAAAATCATTCTTTTGGATCTTTTTATATTTTATTTAAAACTTTTTTACAAAGGCAGAGTCGACAGCAGTGGCTTAGAGCTTAACATAAATGTATAAATGTAATGGTGTCTAAACTTTAGTTTAAATAGATGTTGAAAAACGTGTCAGTTTCTGATTGCAATAATTATCGACTCTAACTTTTGTTTGTTTTTAAGCATATAGCAGCAGACGGAAACCTTTTTTAAAACAACTTGGTATGAGTTATTCCTAAACATTACATTCCAAGACGTTAAAACTTAAGTTGTTTCATATGTAAGTACCTATAAAACAAATATTTGAGCATATTCTTTGTTAAAGGTACTCAAATTACACATATAAGTATAATTATTTACAATATTGTTTAACTAACGGGGGAGATCAATATTTTTTAATTGAAGATGATAATAGTTCACTTAAGTTATAAACTGGGATTCCTGTTAACAAAATCCTTTTGAAAATGTTCATCTGTTAGCGATGCTTTATAGTAAGATTTTCTTTATTCCATCTTCATGAATATTTTTTCAGAGCTAGATGATGCTAAGAACTGGTGCATCCAAAATCCATAAGCATATTATTTTCACCGAGGACAATCATCGAGTAGATAGCATTTATAAAATTCTGTGAAAGTTATTTCTTAATAAAATTTTGAAAAAAAAAATGTTTTTTTTAAATGCTGTCAATTTACGAGAAAAATACAATGGCAAATGTTTTCATACTCTACATTTGACTTAATCGTGGCATTTCACTGTTCATTGTGGCTTCGTATTTTAATACTTTACAGGTTTTTACTTCTAATGAAATGTTAAATTTATATTATTTTCAAGGGCTCCTACTTCATGCACTTTGCAAACATGTAAATTCACTTAAGGGGCCGAATGTCGGCTACACGTTGTAATTTTCTGGCCTTCTGTTAATGAATTCGCAGTTCTCATCAATAAATATTCTGTAATAAAATCTGCAATAATAAACTGCTTTTTATCTATAAAATCAAAATGTTTTACAGAACAAGGAAAGTGAAAATGGGTAGAATTAACTTGTAGCGTTGCGCGCCTCCAACTTGCACGCAACCAAGAGGTGACTGTTGAAACTGGATAAAAGACAGAGTCTTGTTAAGGGTTTAAGTCCCTTTTTATTCAACGTAATAAATTACAAGTGCGTGCTCTTGACGCTCACAAACTACGCCAACTTGGCGGTAAAATAAAAATAATAACCTGAAAAGAAACTAAAGACAAGACTCTAACTACGAGGCTCTCTAAAAGTAACTAACCTCAACGCGTTTTACAATACCGCTGCTAATTCAGCAAACTTGAAGATCACGTTGAACGATTAACAATACTTCCAGGTAAGCACACAGGCCGAAACGCGGGGTTCTTCAATTTCTGGCTAACTACCTCCGCGCTCGTGAAGTAAGAACAGCACACCTCGAACTCGTTTCCTTTCTATTTAACTCAGAATACTTCCGCTGATAATTTGAATCTTTGCGCGTTCTACTAAAATTTACATACTCTGGCATTGGCAGTTCCGGGGGAAAGTAAGGCTTGACAGGAAAGGTAGTTTAAACTTAAAATAAATGTTAGTTAAAATAAATATAAACCCTACAAACTAAAACGGGGAAAACTTTAGAAGAAAAAATTTATGATCGGGAAACCAGATGGGCTTATACGGAATGTCCAGACGAAAAGAAGTCAAAATATTGAAATTGCATCTTGAAAAATATTTATTATAATCATTTCTGGTTCATTCCAATATTCAAAAAGAACTGCAAAAGATTTTCTTATTCTTAGTAGTCTCAATGAGTTTCCGTACGGACGACATAGAAAGCATCAGAACATATATTTACACCAAGGATTCTCATCACTTGTTTTGCATTGACCCCTTTTTAAAGAATGGTTTTTTTCATCAACCATGTTATGTTTTTCTTTGTAAGATACAGCATAAAACATAATCATAATGTAAATAATTGCAGGAAAGTAACTTAAATTAACTACTACATTAAGAATTTCCCAAAGGTTTTGAAATGGTTTATTAGATTTAAGTTTTGTTCTTTTTTTATTAGTGTTATTTATAATTTTACAGATATAAACAAGTTTTCAGAAAAAAATTCACAGATTCTAATTGCACAAAATTTCGATTTTAATTAATATGATGATTGCACCTAATATATTAATGCCAGTTTTTAAACATTTGGCATACAATTTCTTAATTTAATTATTAAATCACCTCGTTCAAAAATATTCATCCTGTTTCTTGTTTACCGTAGAAAATTATTATCTCGGCTAAAGCTTTCTTTCACTATGTAAGACCAGAGAAAAGTCAATAATGTTGGTTATGTAACGGTTTTAATTTCGGGACATTTCTTTCGGATGAATTTTAAATTCTACAAATTAGCCTGCCCATTTGTTTTGAGTAAGACTTGTGCTTCAGCATCTTTCTACAATGAAATCAGTTCTTCTTGCTCCATAATATCAAGATCAGTTATATTGGAGCTCAGCGGTTACATGAAAATTTTCGCTGTCTTGGAAGCGAACATTAAAATCTTTTTAAGTTTTGTAAGTGGCTTGTATGTTATAATATATCTCCTGGAAAAATACTTTTCAATAATGGACAATTGCATTAAGTTCGTTCTCTGGGCAAATGTATTCTTTAAATTTTTGGGTTGCGTTTTCCTTATGATCCGGCGTTTTACTTTTTATATTTCACTTATTGAATACAATATTTATATATTTTTAAAAATATTATTGATTTTTAAAATATAAATAAGCTTATATTTACTCTTATATTTGTTTTATATGATTTCTTGCTTACAGTATGATATAGCTTTATATATTAGTAAACAATTAATTATAAGTTTTATTAATACATTTTTGTACTCAATGGTATCTTAATTATGGCGATCATTTGCCACTTCATGTTCGGCTTCGAGTCTTTGATCATCCTTCCCACCGTTAAAAATTTCATCATCCCCCAGAAAAATACCAATCCTGTTGGAAACTAGCGGCCGAGCGGTAAGTTCCTGAGCACTAGTAGTTCGGTCCGTTTTCGTGGTTTTCCTCAAGTGTAATGTGTACACGATCTAGTTTCTCTTTGAAAGTCTTCCACGAATGTACTCCTTCCTTTAGGGAGGTAGTTCTTGAGGCTTTGCCGTAATTACATAAACCAAACCAAATCAAAGGTTAGGAATCCCTAATCTACAGGATAGTCTATCTCTTTTTACATTATTTGAAGTGTGTTATGTATGATTATAGCCACAGCGTCTAATATGTAGGCATTTAATGATCTTAATCTGGTGGAAATATTTTTGGCATAATCCAAAAGTAAATCAGTTAGGACTCATAAAGCTGTTACAGATGTTCTCAAATGTATTGGTGATATCTCCCGTTGCTCCAGGAAAAAAAATGCTGTACTATAATAACTGTTATCAGTAATACCTCCTAATAGGACAGAAGAATTAATCAGTAATACCTCCTAAAGAAGAATTCTAATTTCGTACAATTTTTTTCCAGTATTTTCAGTATGTCACTGAATGTGCTCTTCAGGCCTTAGATGACGTCCTAGAGTCCAAGTCTTGTTGAACAGCACAGTCAAATCCACGAAACATTGAAAGGTTCTTTTTGCAACAGGCAAACCAGAAATATTCGGGTAGGATTTTTCCGTCTACCTGAATCTTTATTAAAATGAAATGCCAAAGCTAAGAATGGTAATCATAAATTTACAGGAAAAACATTTTGGTGTTAAAGACCAAAAATTTGTTACTCGGAAAAGAAGCCTGCCAATTCATATATTAAGAAATGCTTAAATTTTAGAAGGATGTTAGATGATAATAATAAAAAAGTAATGATTCTAAAAACATACAACTTCCATAAAGTAAAAATAATACATTATGTATAGAACAAATAGCCAGCATAATTTATCCATGCCCTGGCATTAACCGCGATACTGGCGTGATTAGTCTCGGTTTCTATTACAATGAATTATACTTCCCAGTCAAATAAAACAATTGCATACAGAAATTGATTGATTGAATGCGACTAATGACTAAGACTGAATCTACCTGATATTTTTTCCGTATGAGAGGGAACATAAAATATGGAATTAAAGAGCGAGACACCTTGTCTGAATGAAAAGCAGAGTGATTTGGTATATCAAGAGAGCTGTTCTTAAGCAATTAATTCATCTGACTTTTGAGTTTTGACGGAGAGGAGAATAATTCAAATAAGAAGTAGAGGTATTAGAATTTTTTCGAAATCAGGAAACTGAAGAAATCCACAATGGTGTCACCGGAATTCAAACTCCAAGGGTCCATAATGCACGTCAGACGTGCTTTCAATTATACCACAAAGACATGCGGAAAGGAGGGAAAATATCCTTATATACTTCCTTCTCTAAAGAGCAACTGGGAAACAGGAGACGTAGTCGTCACACCCTAGTGGCGATGACTTTATCATGCACCACCGTTTAATTCAGGCGCCACTTCCTTTTAGAATTTTTCGATGTCAGGAAAAGAACAAACCCACGATGTCTTCGTTAAGAAATTTGAACTCCAGAGCTCCCGAATATTTCTCGAATGTGCATCCAGTTACACCACGAAGGATGCGGAAAGGAGTGGACGAGAAAAAGACGGGTCAGGTGACTTCTCTTGTTGCAGCTACATATAATGAGCAAGTAAACTTGGAAACTAGTTTAGTTTAGTTTTTCTGTGATTTCTGCTAAGAAAAATGTAAGTAAAGTTTTCTCTAATGATGATTTAGTTGTTTTGAATTTATTGGTTATGTCGATAATACTGCTTGTAAAATTATTTAGTTCAAAATCTGTGAAAGATGGCTTTATGAGGTTCACATTCATTTCACCAAGGTGATCCCATGGTGATCCTAGTTAGAAGATGTCTTCTATTAGAAGAATCATTTCCTTTTTGCCGAATTTCTAATATTAAAATCAGAAATTGCGAACCAGCCGGTATTAGCCAGACAATGACACTGACTGCCGTAGGATGGTCCTGCGTCCGAATTCCGGAGAAGGCATGGTTGTAACTGTCCGTCCCTTCTTAGGAGGCAACGAGCCGCCTATTAGATCCTTCCATAATGAAATAGCCGCCACTTTCGGCCTCTGTAGTGGCGCAAGGATAGTGGCTCTTAAATAAAGCGCCCGACCATTACTGGAAAAAAAATCAGAACTTTTTTCCTGGTAGAATGATTTTGAAATTTGGGGTGCAACGGACAACCTTTGTGAAAACAAGTCTTCAGATTTTACATCTAACACTCTGGCTTTCTCTCATTAAGCATTTGTCAATATAGGTAAAATGACTCCGCTTGTAACATTGCGGATTGTTGTTATAGTAGGCAATCTAACTGTGTCCAAAACGTTGGTTTCGAAAGCATATCATGAGAGATTTCTTCGAACGGTATTTTTTTATGTTGATCTTCTGTCCAGCAAATATTCCTAGTGGAAAACCAGTCTTCCCTTATCATTGCGTTGCACCCATGAAGCATTTCGACATCATTTACTTTCTTTGACATAAACTTAGTTTTGCGAAATAGCCAACTGCAGTAAGAAAGCTTCCCCGCAAAACGGTTTTAGGGTTGCTAGAAAATGGCAATAAAAGACCGTGTTGCTAGATTTGGCGTGAAATCGCCCATTTGGCGATATTGGGGACGAAATTGGCGATATGCTATAGACGGAGCGAGAACATTCTAAAATGAATTCTTCCTGATTTTGCCCCAGAATATTCTCGAAGACAGGTCAAAAGTACGCTGAGTAGCGGTGTGTCGTGAGTTTTATTGTGACGAGTATCTTAGGTGTGTTGAGCTCCGAGAGCGATCGACCGAGTCGGGAGCTATATTTAGTGTTTTGCCGTGAAGCTGTCTTTAGCGTTATAGCCTGATAGCCTGAAGGCTGTGTTGCTAATAGTTTCAGCGTGTTTATCGTAGTTTTTCCAGACTGTAAACGAGTCTTTGGAATTCTCCTGTGTAATACTAGCAAATAAATTGTGTTTTGATACTTCATCAATCAATCAATCACTTCAAATTCACGAACCCGTAGAACGCAACATTAGTAATCTTTGTGGAAGGGAAACTCGTACGGAAATGGAGTATTCAAAGGAGGTACTCTGAGCCTCCTTTTAGTAGGTGCTCCATTTGAGTCGTTATCCTATAGGTAAAATGCCTATGGACAAGTTTCGCAATCATGTAAAAACATTGCCTACCGCTTGAAATTCATACGGAGAATGACGGTTTAAACAAACAGAACGCTTTTATCTAACGCTCAACATCACCTTGGGCACCTCAACGCACCATTTCCGCACCTAATGGCTAGAAGCACATAACGCCACAGAACCAAATCGCTAGAGGTTCGACGTGGCCTACAACGTGACCTGCAAGCAGGCATAATACGCTCTAAAATCAGGTTCCAAAAGCCTCGCTTAAATAACGCTTCTTTCTACTTTAATTTGAATACACTGGTGGTATCTGATTAGCTTGGCAGGAAACATGCGTGAAAACAAAGCTGAAAGGAGAGTTGCTTTAACTAAAAATTAGCTGTTACTCAAAATAAATAAATCTCCACAAAACTATGTGGAATTACAATACTTAAAAGGCAGCCATGAACCTGAATATTTAATGCCAGTTCCAATACCTTATAAGATATTTCTCCCTATAATGTATATCTTCCTAGCGTGCCTTGGTGTAGCGGTTCTGCACGCTGCGCCGGTATCCAGAGGTCAGAGATTCGATTCCCGGCGAAGGCGTTGTTAATTTTTCATCTTGCCTGCTTCCAAAAATATACTTAATGTCCCTACAACTTAACTTTCAATCATTTGATATCTAATACTAAAATAGAGTCGTACTTTACAGTAAGGGACAACCACCGGACCAGATATTTTGTTCATTAAACAGAGGTGTCCCTTCTTCACAGGGTACATACTAAAAGCTGTAATTTATAATGTTTCTCAGTACTTTGTCTAGATAAAATGTCGATGAACCTAGCGAATTATAGCTGAGTTCAAGTAGTTGCTACAGAGACTTGAGAAGGGTTAAAATAGCCTATTCACTTAAAGAAATAATCACAGATGGCCCCTTCTCGGACTAACAGTAAAGCCTCCACTTGGCTTTTAAATCAGGATAAGAAAAATAAGAAACTAATATAATACTAAACTAAATATACTTAGTCGAAGCTAGACACAAATATCTAACGTAGTAGTTAGCCCTTAAATTAAACTAGCCGACGATTCTCAACAAATACGTGCAATACAGCCTAGCGTAATAGATTCAAGAACGAAGTAGCCAAAAGGCAAACACGCGCCACTTAGGACTCATTTATAACTCGATTCTAAAACTTATTCTGGTAAGCAGTTGGGAGTGAGAAACAAAAATTGAAAGGTAAGGGTTTCAAAGTTAACAATAGCATATAAAATTAAAATACACCTTACGAATTTAATTAGAAATTCATGTTCTATCAAGTTTTACATAAATGATATATAAATAAGTACATAGCCACAGGTATTTTTGGACTTGAATTTAATGAAAAAAGGGCCTTAGTTAAAAAAGTTTAATTATTGCAAAAATGCATAAAATGAGCTATAGAATTTTGTACTACACGGGTTCGTTTGAAGGTCTGTATCACAATTAAAATAGTAGAGGAAACTAAGAGCTTTGCACTTCAGTCTGAAACAGACGCCAAAAAAGTGTTGTTGGGAACAGTACGTCGCCTTTTATCTACCGAGACCCTCCTTTCCATACTTTCCACGCATGACAAGCACGCAGGCTGTTTTCTCTTCTTGACAAACTAGAAACAAAGGTATGTAACAGCACCACACTTTGAGCCCCAATATCAAAGGAGGATTAAAAGAAGAAAGAGGATTGGAGCCCTGGATCGTGACTCCGTCTCACCATGAAGGTGATCATCTGAAGGACTAGGCTGTCTTGGTATTGTTACGAAATGTACAGGCGCGGTAAGATAGCTTCCCCACAAAGCAGTTTTAGGGTTGCCATAAAAATGGCAAGGGAAGGCAGGGTTGCCACATTTGGCGAGAAATTGCCCATTTTGCGACATTTTGGGACAAAATTGTCGATATACCATGGGCGGATGGAGAAACTTCTGGAACGAATTCTTACCGGTTTAGCCCAGAATGTTCTCGAACACAACCCGAAAGCTATATAAACCTTGCTGGTCCGCAGTCAGTTAGTGTGTGTGTCTCTCATCGAGTGTGTCTCCGAGAGTGTGCCTCGTCTAGCGAGCCGTGAGGAGTCGATCGAGTTGACAGCCGGGCAACGAGTGCCGAGTGAGGCGTCGAGTGGACCGAAGGAAACTCTAAGTGTATCGCGGTTAGTGCATCGTCGAGAGAGCGTGTTGAGCTCCGGGAACGACTGAACCGAAGATTCGGGAGCTGTGCTCGTGTGTCGTCGAGTGCATCGCGAGTTGTAGCGTGGAGAGTCTCGAGAGTACGTGGAGTTCCGAGAAGGACCAAGCAGAGTCGGGAGCTGTACTCCGGAAAGCAGAGTCGGGTGCTTTGCAGGAAGTTGTCTCTACCGTTATTGCCTGACAATGTGAAGGCTGTGTCTCTGATTGTTCCAGCGTGTTTCTAGTAGATCATCGACAACTGTAAAAGTGTTTTGGAGCTGTTCTGATTGATATTGGTAAATAAAATGCGTTTCGATACTTCAAGTAGTGTCATCATTATTCACTCCAAATCCATACGAATCCCGTACGAACGTGAAGGAAGAAAATAACGTAACAACTGGTGTTAGTCGAAAAAAAACGCAACAGTATTGTCATATCCGTATTTACAGAGAGTGAGCCTCTAAGAGCTGTAAACAAAGTTACACACTCTTTAAGCAAATAACTTTCACGTGCTTTGCTGTAATCTAAATAATGATTCTAAAAGAATTTTTCGGGAGATTTTTATATTATTCTATCAAAAGAAATTTGATTTATTAAGAAAAATTGTATCAAATGAATGTGCTCATAGAGGAAATTGCTTGCGCGATATTTAATGAAAATATTTTTTCCCAAGTCATTTGCACATTCATATTAGGTACCATCTTTTTCCAAGAAGCTAATTTACTTATCTAATGCTTTTTATAAACTAAATTACTTTTAAAAACTTCTTTGTTTACCGGTTAACTGTGGATTGAATGCACACAGAACGATGAAAGCTTGATGAAATTAATTTTCCTTAAACACTTCACAGTTCTGGACCTTTTCACACAAAAATGCTTGTCAGCTCTTCTTAGAATCAAGCTTCTAAGAAATTTCAAACTACTAAGAATGTCGAGCACAATGCTAAAAGAGCCTCAAATGCGCCAGCTAGCATAATGTTTTCTCAATACTTTCTGAGCTAAAGTTGTTACTTTCTCTAGTCCTATGTATGGTACTTCCCCGTCACAGAGACATTTTCATTACCTTTGATTTCTCAAAATTCCTAGGAGGCAAACACAATTACAATTACAAAGGCTTGATGCAGTTACATTTACACATCAATCGAACCAGATACATTTAGACCAGGATCAAACCAAAATGTGGCCGAATGTACGGTGATTTCCCTCCAAATCTGGTGACAAAAATTAGTCGCTAAATCTATCGCTAGCTTGACGCTCTCACCAAAGCCATTTACCTCAGTGTTAAATGAACTTACTCATATAATGCTAATTTTTCCGCGATTCTTCTTATTTTGTGGCCTTTCGTGTTATTTTATATAAGACATATTACACTTGCACTAAAACTCGTGATAATGTTTTATTAATTAGGTTTTTCATCAAATAAAAAGATTAACTACTACTCTTGAATTCTGTTTGTGAGTACGCATGGTCCGCGACTTAATAAATTTATCATTCTTCATGACTATGCAGAAGTTCATGAAGTCCCAAAATTTTCTCAAAGAAATTTTTATGATGTTTAGAATATATCTAAAATAGTCACAAAATATTTTGTGTTTTTTATAATTAAAGTATGATCATAGGAAACATCGTGTTTCTGAGCTTTTATTATAAGCACAATCAATAAACCTCTTACAGGAGTTTCAGTTAGCGACTAATTACATCCTAGATAAACTGACGTTGTTGCCAAAGTGATGATGCATAAATATATAATTTATTTTTGTGTTATATTAGTAAGTAAATGAACGTAACATTATTCGTTCAAAAAGTAATTTTACATGGGCATTTTAACATCCAGAACGTGAAAATCTCCACATAACTGATGGATTGCAAAATTTCTAACTACGCTTTGTAGGTGTTCTATCGGCTGGATTTTTAATAAAATTTAATGATCAGGATGAAATATTTTCGTAACAGATAGACTAAAAGTCAGCCTCTTTACACGGTTGTTTTTTTAATTTTATCATAAAGGTGATATAATTTTTCAATATTTTTTCCCATCACTTTGTTTAAAAAATCTGATGTGTACACCACATGACTCCCTCATACAGAATATTAAATTACACGCTTTTTTCTTGCATTTCATTTAAACGTATTGAATTGAATTAAATCTACTTCGCCGACAGCGCATAAACCACAGTAGAATAAATATATTCTTTAAAATTCCTTCTATTTGTTTATCATAGCGACATTCTGGCGCTAGATTCACTTAACAGTATTATATTTCGTTCATATTATAACACAAAATGCACAAAATTTACATCATTTAAAGAATTATCTAATCGTTGCCACATGTTCTATTCAAATACTATAATAAAGCTAGAATGATGTATAAAAGAAATTAAGCAAACAAAACAAAAAAGAAACAGATTTCACAGACGATTGAGTACTTCTCATTCAACTAATTCAGTTCTCACTTCTCGACAAGGCAAAAATACATAAAAACTGAAAATATCTGTATTAAAAATTACGAAGTAAATCTTAAACACTTATTTCCTCGAAAAAATTCCAGAAAGGATTAAGTATGCTTTAATTCGCAATAATAAATGAATGCGTTATCTTCGTTGTTGCGAAGCTAAGTTTCTCTAGATTGGCAACAAATCCACTATCCTGCTGTTTCAAATGTAAACAAGCGATGGCCGCCATCAAGAAAATTATTAGGCTTAGCGGCCCTTAAACAACTTTAAAATTGTTGATAATTCTAAAAATATTGCATAGAGAATTACTAAAGGCACAAAATCCTTAACCAGAAGATAAGAACAACATAATTCAATCAATTTTAAAGCAAAAAATGTACAATTTACAAACATATAAGAGTAAAGAAACTGAGATCACTGAGCCGAATAACTGAGTCTATATATATATAAATATATTTTCTAGACCAAAATTGGTTTTTTAAAAATTGTTATTACTGCTTTGCTTGATAAATTATATAAATATATTTATATACGTTTGGAGCGGCCAATTGCAACCAAAATACGAGGTGCACATCTACATGTTATAGCAGTCCTATATACAAAATTTCAACGTTCTGAGGCTACTCGTTTTTGAGTAATGCGAAATACGTACGTACGTAAGTACGTACGCACATACGTACATACGTTCGTACAGACTTTACGAAAAATTCTCTTCAGAATTCATTTTAAAGCAGTTTTATAATTTTTTTGATGGAAAAGAGTACTTTATTCTGTCCTTACGTACAGATATCACGCAAAAACATCGTTAAATCAAATCGGTCAAAATGAATATTTTCGTTGAAATATGCTGCCTGAAACTTTTCGCAATTACAATACTTCCTTTTTACTTCGTACAAGGAAGTAAAAAGGGCAGAAATAAATGAAGCATTTAAAATTAAATCGTTTTGATATTTTTTTCAAAAGAAAAGATTTACTTTCTCGCGAATTTCAGTAGTAAACTTCTTAAATTTTAATTTAGTTCTGTAAGTCGCTGCATACTGTTGACTTAAATGTTTGCTTAAATTCTAACTCTACTACCAGTTTCATAGCTGAAATACTCTTTTTGCTTTTTTTTTTCTTTCTTTCTTTTTTTTCCATTTTAAGTTGGAATTTTCATTACCTCAATATTGGATACCCAGTAGTTTCATTACACAGTAGTTCTTGGTGAAGGCGAAACTTCGCCGCTGATTAAAACATTTTACATAACTGGAAAGATTTTAAAACTTAAGTTTACAGTTTTAAGCTAGCACTCTGCATTCTCATAACGCTTAGTTAAAAATTTGTTACCAACGTCATTTAATGAAGCAGGTAATAATAGGCAGACATAGCTCGAAATTTAGGATTTTGTCTAATCCTGAAAAAAGTATTTTTGATTCATTGGCGGCAAACTGAACGTTTATAATTTTTATCGCTTTGTTAATTTGTAATACTTTTATTAATAAGTATCGCTTTGTTAATTTGTAATACTTTTACTAATATGAGATAAATACCACTGATATGAACCAAACTTCAACATAAATAGGAGCAATAAAATGAATAGGAATACTTTAATGTCAGTTCCAGACAACAAATTTAGATATATGCTTTAAAGATTTATTTTGTTACATCGCATTACCGACTAATTGTGTCTATTTATATTTGTTTGAAATTACTAAGTTCAGATTTACTGACACTTAAATCTATGCCATTTACCCTTTTTTTCCCCTGCAATTCAAAAGCAATAAAATAGCTTCGACTGCAAAATTTTAGGAAACTAGATCAATATCGTATCTTATGAAAAATTCGAAAAAATAGAAACTACAGGTAACAGAATCGATTTTAATGCTACAAAGTATATAATTATGTTGGTAACGTATAAATATCTCCTTTAATGACTAGCATTTAACATGTCAGCCGTTAAGTTCAAAATTGTTAAGCTCAAAAACCGACTGTGGAACTGAACAAATATATTAGTCCATTGTTATTTAAATGCAATAATATGTGAAGGGAAAAAAAGAACTGAACTTCTTTCATAAACTATAATTCATACGCTATAATTTGCTGGAATTGAGAACATTTTGATCTTAATGATCCAAAACCATTCCCTTTGTACATCATAAAATTTTATGAGAGTTGAATATCCATCCTTAAAAGACATGAAATATACCACCTTGCATATGGCTTTGAGTTAGGTCATAAATATGCATGTCATTTAAGAAATAAGGAGACCTTCTTTCAGGCAGAAAAACTGTAAGGAATAAACACTTGCATTTTTAAAAATTATCACAGCAACAACCTTGTGTGCGGCACAGACTTTGTTGATTTCGAGAGCAAACAGGTGGCAGGTCCCTCTTCATCGGGAGCAAAGAAATCTGCAATGAAAAGAAACTGAGGTTGTATAAGTAAAGTGGTAGTTTTATGTTTTACTTTGAAATGTTTCTCTTCTGTGGTGACTTGCATTTCTTTTTGGATTATTCTCCTTTTCATCTGAAACGTACGTATACAGCTGAAAAACACGCTCCTTTTGATATGCATATATCCGTTATATAAATGCTGAGTCCCGTAATTTATACTAACTACGAAATTATGTTTTTACTTCAGCGGATCACGAAAGTTGAAGACGTCATATCTGATCAATACGAAAGTTGCTTATTTATTTCGATGTTTACTTTATTTTTTCAATAACTTTCTGGTCAGGCAAAGTAGGATACGCAAGAAAATTTTGCCGTTACTTTGCGTTTTCTTATTCACTTTGCTTCATTTTGCTGTCACTTGCTATGAGCCAGTTGGCTTCTCGCAGTTTTCGACATGCACCCAGCTGATATTTGCACTATGTTAACAATTTTATTATGGTCATATCGCGATCTTCGCCAAGTATTACCTCTTTGTTACTGGAATTAATTTCTGTAGCTGGAAAAAATATTTACTTTAGCATGGAACGTCTTCCAGATACTTTTCGCCATTCACAGTTTTTTTTTTTTTTTTTTTTTGTGGTTTCAGAAACAGTTGCTTTTGACAAAGCATTTTACTTGCCCAGCATGTAGCAGATGATAGATGTGTTGATAAGATGGATAGAGAATAACAGTTTGTCTTCGAATTCAGATCCTGGTGAACAGACTGTCTGCATAAGCATTTTTGATGTTTTCCTATGTATAAAGGGACTTTGCAAGGCTTTCATATAAAGGTATTTCTCAATTTTGAGCACATAATCCTAGTATTATTTTCAACATTTACCGACTAAACATCTTCATTAAATTGTTTTAATCGAACGCGTTTTCAGTGACAACTTCATACAAATGCACGCAAAATTTGATATCCGTTCTTTGCTCCCCTTTTAAATCCATACTGGATTACAAGGAACTCGTCTGAACTCATCATAATCTACTAAAAATTGTGGAATTAAATTCCATTCAGCGACATTTTTTGTGATTTAGTAGTGATTTTATTTACAATTTTGTTATATTTGATATACAGAAAGAAATTTCGCAAGTAATTTATGAGTTTTCAAAGTCTAAAAATTCGTTATAGTCTCACAAAATTTTATTACTTTAGAACCATAATCTCGTTACTGTAAAAAAATTCATTAAAATACGAACATTTTTTATTTTTAATTAATGACAGTAATATTACCTAACCTTTGCTCATAACAAAATTATAAGCCACTTACTAGTGACTTATAATGTATGACTTATAAGAAATAATTAATTATTCCCTTTGGTATAGAGAAGGAAATTTTACACAAGTAATTTACACAATTTTTATACAAGTCAAAAAGTGCGTTATTAAACTTATCGTACAGTGTTATTGCTTTAGAAACTAATAATGGCAATTAATCTAATACTGATGAAAAAATCATTAAACAAGAATATTTTTATTTTTATTTAGCACAAATAATGTTACTAATTGGCTGTTTACCAATACTCCAGCCTGCCAGTGTTTTCTAGAACGCAATCTCTATAACATACCTTCACGCTCAAAAACAGTTTACAGTAATTAATACTTTTCAAGAAAATCTTCACAGGAATGTTCGTCACTTAATTTACTAACAATAGAAACCCTTCCTCTTAGCTGGTGTTTTATTTTTACTCCCATACAAATGCAAAAATTTCGCCTTTCAATTTGTGCATCAGCCCTAAGTATGATTTGCAGGGTTAACTGCAAATATCTCGGTCGCATTTTGTAGTAAGGGAGTAACACTTTTTTTAAATTTTATTTTTAAAAACAAGTATAGAATTTCTTTAAAGTATAGGGACCAGGAAAACGGACTGTGAGTCACTTGTACAAAAATATGCTGGAGCAGAGCAAGCTTGCAAACGAAAGTAGTAGTCAAAAAGTTATTAGGCTATCCAAATATATTTAAAAACTTTATAAATATTTCTTTACTAATGTAGTGGGCCTCCTTTGCTCCTCATGAATTCACTGAGTCTTCTAGAAATGGATTTTATAAGATTTTGGCTAGATCTGCTTTTGTTACTTTCCATTTTGTGGTGAATTTTTGTCTAAGTACATTTTTTTTTTCCAAATTCTGACTTTATTAATTTTGTCCTGCAAATGGTTCCAAATATGTTCAATAGGACTAAGGTATGGACTAAACACAAGCGTTTTCATTACATGGGAATAGGTATATAAAGCCCCCAGTTTGCAAATATGTGTCGCTGGAGGCTGTGTCGTGTTTATAGTAGTTCATCGACGACTGTATAAACGTGTTTTGGAGCTGACCTGACAATACTGGCCAATAAAGTGTGTTTCGATACTTCATCAAGTAGTATTGTCATTATTCACTCCAAATCCTCACGAACCCCGTACGTGAACCCCACGTGAAGGAAGAAAATAATGTAACAATATGTTTAGCTACAAAAGCGGTACATTTAGAGGTAGTAACTGATTTAACCACAGATTCATTACTTGCTACTATTAAAAGATTTATTTTTAGACGTGGAAAATGTAATACCATAATGTCAGATAACGATACTAATATGGTTGGTGCAAAATCAGAACTAAAAACATTGCATAACTTAGTCCTTAAATCTAATTCTGACATAGCAGATTTCTTAACATCTGAATGTATAAATTGGGAACTAATTCCACCTAGAGCACCAAATTTCGGTGGTTTGTGGGAAGCAGGTATTAAGTCATTTTAATATCATCTTCAGCGTACAATCAGCAGTTATAAATTAACTTTAGAAGAATTTTGGACTGTTGTCACCCAGATTGAAGGTATTCTCAATTATCGTCCAATTTTACATTTATCAACAGATGCAAATGACTTTGAAGCCTTAACGCTGGGTCATTTCTTAATTGGACGTTCCATTACTTCATATCCTGAACCAGATTTGTCTCATCTTACAGATAATAGACTTTCTAAATGGCAAGTTATTACCAAGTTCACTCAAGTTATTTGGAAACGTTGGCAAACTGATTAATTTAAATCATCTCCAACAACGCACCAAATGGTTTATTAATAAAGAAAATTTAAAGGCAGGTATGTTAGTTGTGTTAAAGGAAGATAATCTTTCCCCATTTAAATGGTCTTTAGCTAGAATTCTAGAAGTTTTACCTGGTAAAGAAAATAAAGCCAGAGTTGTTAAAGTGAAAACATCAAATGGTGTGTATATTCGATGTATTAGTAAAATTTGTTTATTACCTATCCAGGATAATAATGCTTAGCTTACATTATTATGTTCTTATTGAAAATTGTTTTTTACATTAAAATGGAACTGTTTTAAAGAATAAGTTCGATTGTAGCATAGTGAATGTTAATGTTCTTGAATGTTTATATTATTTTATATTATATTCATGATAAAATATTATTTATTAGCTTTCATATTGTACTTTAGAATTAGTTTTCTAGATTTGTTGAATTGTATGTATGTTTGTAATTTGCATGTTGAAATTTGGAATTTCAACGGGCGGCGGCATGTTAAGATAGAATACAGCGCCACCTATTGGATATGGTGAGAAACGCTCACTTGGCCATCTGGATTCGGCTAAGAACCATGCCAGAGCATTTATTAGATCTAAATGTAGTTAATTACTGTCAATAAATTAGTTAGTTCTTTTGCTATACAGTACACTCATTAGTTTAGAATCATCGTACAGACACCATGTATTATGTCATGAAAATGCCGTGTTGCTTGGAACGGCAATTTTGCGCTTATATTCACAAAACAGCAAACCACAGTACGCACGAAGTTCTAATACTAGCTTTGTAACATAACCTGCGATTAATTTCTCTCTTATATCTCACATTGCTTTTACAAAAATATGATCTACTTATAGACAGAATTTAGTATGTTTGTACAAATTTCTAACAAGTTTTGCTAGGCTGACAAAACTATGCTAACACGTTTGGCTAGAAATGGCTGATATTTTTCAAACAAATGGTGAGATAAAAACTTAATGCTTTGCTTATATCCTGATAGAACACAGCGATCATATGTTTGTGTTTTAGATGGTTCAACACGGCCACTGACACTTCGGTTTCAGAAATCTCCAGTAAAGACAACATTATTTACTTTTTGTGATTGGAAAGAGATAATCCACAACGAAATTTTCCTTAAGGATAAACAATGTATTCCATATGTTATAAAGAGATAATGGACCGACTTCTGAAGAGAAGTAAGAGCATCAGGCCTGAGAAAACTCAGTGAAATGCTATTTTCTGCTGCAGGCAATGCCCGCGTTTCTATTCTTTTCACGCAATTTCTAGCAAGGAAAAATAGTCAGAATTCTGAATCACACCCCTTGTTCAACAGCTTCGGCATCTACAAATTACTTTCCCTTCCCTAAAGTGAAGTTTAACTTGAAAAGTTATTAGTTTCATAGAAGTGAATAAATTCAGAAATAGTGTAACTAGAAATATTGTTTCGTTATTTTCTCTTCCTGACACCAGTTGTTACGTTATTTTCTTCCTTCACGTTCGTACGGGGTTCGTAGATTTGGAGTGAATAACGACGACACTTGATGAAGTATCGAAACACACTTTATTTAGCCAGTATTAATCAGGACAGCTCCAATAACACTTTTTACAGTCGTCGAAAATCTACTATAAACACGCTGGAATAATCAGCGACACAGCCTTCACACTGTCAGGCAATAACGGTGGAAATAGCTTCACTGCAAAGCACCAGAGTACAGCTTTCGACTCCGTTTGGTCGTTCTCGGAACTCCACGTAATCTCGAGACTCTCAACGCGATGCACTCGACGATACACAAGAGTATAACTCTCGAGTCAGCACAGTCTAGGACAAAACTCAAAGATGCACTAAAAGACTCTCTCGATGCACTCGACGACCAACTCGGCGCTAGATTTCGAGACACTCGCTCAATGACTATCAGCTCGCTAGACGAGGCACACACACACACACACAGTCGATAAGAGACGCACACTAACTGACTGCGGACCAGCAGGGTTTATATAGCTTTTGGCTTGCGTTTGAGAACATTCTGGGCTAAATCGGTAAGAATACGTTTCAGAAGGTTCTCCATCCGTCCATGGGATATCGCCAGTTTTGTCGCCAAATGGGCTATTTCTTGCCAAATGTGGTAACCCTGCCTTCCCTTACCATTTTATGGCAACCCTAAAACTGCTTTGCGGGGAAGCCATCTTACCGCGCCTGTACATTTCGTAACAATATAAACAGTAATCCAAATCACGTTTTATATGAAGGAATCAAGCAGCTATATGGACATGATAAATACTGTATAGATAAATACTGTAATAAGTATTGTCCAACATAATCTAAAACTTTGTAGAGGCACTCTGTATGTGAGAAGTCAGTTTCTTAAATAATGTCGATGAGAAGAAGTATTTTTAAAGTAGATGTGAAATAAGTCTTTCCAGCTCTCTGGATTTTTAGATTAACTTCACTTCAGATAATGACAATGAACACCTTCTTTTTAATTGTTTTCCTTCTTGATTTGTACTTTAAATCTCATTTTTAAATGAACTTTGCATTTGATAGTTCTCTAAGAAAAAATACATGCTATTAAATATATACCAATTAACCAATAAGTTTAGCTTAGCCTTACTATTAACACATATTTCCCTTAAATTCAACATTATGTCTAGAACTGCTCGTTCACCAACGACCAGATAGTTAAAATTCCTGAAACCTCTAGCAGTTCAATCCAACTCGATAAGTAGACAGCATGGGGTTTTTGAGGTTTTCTATACATATGACGTTAACGCTATTCATTTGCTAGTAGAAATTATTTCACGAAGGCCTCTCTTTCAGGCAAACTAATCCCCGACTACTTTCCGTAATAACACGATTTAGAAATTTTTTAAAACTCATATGAAAATCATAACACGATAATGACATCATTTTAATTATCATAATCATAATTAATCATAACACGATAATGACATCAATTAACATTTCGTACTGTAAAGGAAGATAATTTAATATTAAATATTTTCGGACTGAAATATAAAGACTTTTTCTTACACCTTTCGATGAATTAAAATGTTGCAAGGTACTCATGTATGACTGGAAACAGAGAAATTTGAACTTCGGAAAGTTCTAACCTCGAATTCTACGCATTTCGATATCACAATCCAACTGTCATTAAAAGCTGACTAAAGTGAAAAGAAGGTCAGAAGTCAAGGCTATTGAGTGTCGTAGTCGCTAGGGCGTGGAACTCCCTCATGTTATTTATTACAGAACAATATCATTTCATTCGCTTTCCCATTTATTTGCAAAAGAAAAGTCTGCAAGTTAAGTCCTTGCAAATGTAAAAGCATTTATTCGTTTGAAGAACAAAGTAAATTGCAGTATAAAGAAATTAAACTTTATATTCTGCTGATAAATAAATATCTTTAAATATTAACTTTAAAATTAGATATTTATTAGCCTTCATAAAATTAAGTTAAATTTCATATTACTTTCCGATTATTCTGTTTGATGTCTAGTCATCATATAAGGATTAACCTGAAATTTACCTTAATCTCTAAAATTTGTCTAATTATTGCGTATAAAACCAAACTCAAACTATTAGTGATCGGTAATTTTATGTAATAGCCTAGTGTTAAAATCAGTGAAAGCTGGCATTCATCTCTTGTTCTATGCCAGGCTATGAAACCTCTACCAGGCGTGTCCTATTAGGTCTAGAACCGTGGAACCTTTCCACGAATAAAGTGAATAATTTTTTTTTTTCAATTCCTTTATGAAATCAAGGAAACCTTCAGCATTTTTCTATAATTAGTTAATTCAAATCACCTAAATTTGCATTCCATCTCAGAATATTTCGGAAAGGAAGTGCACAATAAGCGACTTAAAAACGATTTTTAACAATTACAATTGTAAAGGTTTTATGCTAATTAACTAATTATTATAATTTGAAACTTTATTATAACTTCTTCTTTCCGTAATCCTTACTAGAATGCAGATTAGTTAAATTAGTTTCAATGTTTAAGAGTCAGAGATTTTGGAAACCTCACTTGCATTTATATCCTATCGTCAGCTGTGCCAAATATTATATCGGCTTTAGTCATTTTACTTGCCGATGTCAAAAGTGCGATCTTAACTATTTGAACCACTTCAAGCAGATCATTTTGTACAGTATCCGGCTACGACACTTGAATTTAAATTTCCTTTTATATTATTTTAAATACTCGCAAATGACGGAATTGTTTTGTAAGCACAAGTCGAGCTTTCTGTTAAACTTAAAAAGTTAAAGGTTATTTTAACCTTTGTAAGATTTTGTCGTCTTAATTCAGACCGGAGCGATAACTCGCTTGCCAGTCTAGTAGAGCCTGAAGAACATTGATTTGAGCTTCTATATAAGTAAAACTCTACACACAAATGGAAAAACATTTTTATCAGAAAGTTAGAAAATTCCTCGCTTTGTTTCCATCAGCAGCTGAATGAGTAATACCTCTGAACACGGGTAGTTCGACATGGGTTCAAATACAAGCAAATATAACTAACTGGAAGGGCGTTTTCCTGATTTTTCTCCGTGTGTAATTTAAATACGATCTTTCTACTACAAGAAATTTGGGTACTTACGTATTATCACAAGCACTTCAGTAAAAGTCGCCTAAGTTTCAGGATGTGCCAAACTCTGGTTTTATAAACAAATCGTGATATTTTATGCCTTAATTTTAAAATATAAGCTTGTAGAATTCTCTAGCGATGGGAAAAACTGAGGTAAAATTTCTTTAGAAACATATTCTGGTGCTAAAATCCCTAAAGGGAACAACAAGAAGATGTGTTTGGCAGAAAGCCGATGTTACCGGAATTAGAGGGAAGCCAAATCTCTGATGCTTTTTTAAGTGTAAACAAACCGTTGTGTACTTGGGAAGAAGAATAGCATAAAAAAGTTCCAGAAAGATTTAGAGAGAAATATAAATGTTCTATTTTTAACGTATCACGTGATACTTATTTAATAATTAAAACTTGTATTTTAAATTACTAAAGTACTAATTCAGAATTCAAACAACAAAAATGAGCGTTATATTTTCAAATTTTCACGGGACTAGTTTCGATGGTTTTACCGAAACAGCATCCTCAGCTGCAAAAGCGCAAATGGAGTTTATTTTTCAGAGTTTCCTAAAGTATGTTTCCTTTTCAGAGATTGATAATGTTTGCGAGCTTACATTACATATAGATGAACTTTTTAAAAGAAAATTTACGAAAACCACCCACTCAGAGCCAGTTAACCGGATAATTAACTTTTACCTTTTCTTCTGTAAAAATCGCCAAACTGTTCCAAGATAGCTGCGTTAATACTTAAGTACCTAAATTTCCCTATGAAAGCATCCCTAGTCCCTTAAGTAATTCCGTAAAGTAGAAAACTCTAGAGTGCTTTGCGTCCTAATTAAATGAAAATATTTTTCTACAGTTATGATGTGGTACTAGAAACAGCAGGGTACAGATGTTTCTAACGACAAAACAAAATTTTAAAAATTTTCATGGGAGTTCTTAGAAATGCAGCAGACTTTTCTTCACCAACTGGGTATTTTCAACAAAATCTTCCAGCTCAAGCATCTTACTTCTCCTACTTATGTTTTTATGTCACCAATTTTCTTCATTGTTTTCTCTTTCTTTGTTACAAATTGCTTGCGAATCATTAATTCGCAACAATGACAAGTTTTGTTTAAATCTTGTTTGATTTCTTTGGTAACTATTGCTTGTGTTAGCATTTCGAAATCAGTTCCGCTTTTTTAAACCTCTCGCCGAAAGTATATTATACATAAATAAGGGAAAAAATATGTTTGGTCCAAAAATTCTATAGCTCGTTTTCAATGAATAAGTATGAATTAGGCTCTTCATAATATGATTTTGCTGCTTTTATAGTGATGTGTGTCTGTGTGCGTATGGGTGTGACGATGTTTTTATGTGCCATAACGCTTATTTGAAACTTCCAGAAACTTCTATTTTGCATAGTTAAGGATTTTGCATTCATATGGAAATGTGATTAGGTTTTGGGTTAAACTGGACAACTAAAAGTGGTACTAGAACTAGAAATTGCGCAAATGGATGTCCATAACAGTTTTTAATGAAAAACCGTATCAAAATACTATCCAAAACGTTTCAATTTTCGTATTTAAAAGTTTTATATAAATGAGAACAACATGTTATATTTTAGCTAAAATTGATGAAACAAAAGAGATACTTTACTAGACGCTCTGAACAGATACTCATGAAAAAAATGTATTATAATGCAATTTAAAATTGCTCAAATTTAGTAATTAAAACTCGTACGCACATGCAATCACGATTGAAAGCATCATATTACATATTTACTTTATATGATAAACCTGAAGTGGTACTTTATTTGGAACTCTTTGAAGATTTTCATGGGAAAATATAAAATAATTCTAATTAAGAAATATAAATAGAAAACAATTATAATTAGCGATTAATCTTAAAATAATGCAACATATATTGAGGCTATTTCTCTTATATAGAGACATGATAGTTATTTACACACACTTCCAAAAGTTAAACACGGAGAAGAAAATGCTAATTTCCGGAAGCCAATCAGAATTTCAATTCGCTGCAATTCAGCAGAGGTAGCGGAAGCAATTCGCTGCAGAGGTAGATGGAAGTATGCAAATATGTTAGCGAACAGTCAATCGCGCTTTCACGTCAAGAAATAAGCAAAAAAGGCAGTCTTATAAGAAGCCAGCTTTATGAAGGGTTACAGAAGTTGATTGTAAGTGCTGATAGAAGGTGTTTAAAACTCAGACATATGTGTTTCTATGACTTCCAGAAGACGAATGGAAGATTCTGACCACTGGCGTGAGGTGGGGCGCATTGAAGCAGTACAGTCGATCACAGATGTTGCTCTTTTCTTCGGCGTTCATCATTCTGTAATTTCACGTTTATGGAAACAATTCCAAACCACACAGACAGTTGTCCGAAGGCCAGTAGCCGGTCGCCCAAGGGTTACAACCCCCGCAGAAGATCGATATATTCCTATTGTAGCCAAGCGGAATCGCAGAGCGACTTCCACACACGTGACGTCTATGGTTACAACGTCCATTAGTAAGGCGATATCTGCAGCTACTGTACGCCGAAGATTACGTATGAGTAGACTATACACCCGAGTACCTCGAGTTTGTGTTCCTCTATCTGTCCAATCAAGGGGGGCACGATTACAGTGGTGCCGGGAACATGTCAATTGGAATGTGTCTGACTGGGGCAATGTCGTGTTAACTGATGAGTCAAGATTTGCTCTGGAGCCAGATGACAAGCGTATAAGGATATGGCGTGAACAACGAACACGCAATCAGTCCCAAAACATCACGCATTCCGAGCTCGAAGCATTATGGTGTGGGTAGGGATTTCATTAGGATACCGCACCGACCTGCACATCTTTAAACGGGGTTATTTGACGGCTGTCCGGTATCGAGATGAAGTCCTAGAACCCATATTGAGATTGTACGCTGCAACAGTTGGCCCTACTTTTGTTTTAATCGACGATAACGCATGTTCCCATAGAGCTGACATCGTCGATGACTACCTGGAGCGTGAAGGGATTGCGCATATGGCGTGACCAGCATATGCGCCCGACCTTAATCCCATTGAAAATCTTTGGGATGCTCTCGGCTGGGCTGTATCTTCACGTTTCCCACCTCCAGCCACTCTTATTGAGCTAGAAACTGCTCTACAAGAAGAATGGCGATTGCTTAATTCTGCGGTGGTTGACCCACTAATTCAAAGCATGGTCACAAGTTGTAAACTTTGTATACAGATTAGGAAGAATCACATACCCTATTTAATGTTCTTTTTACTTCCTACAAAGGAAGTATTCTAATCGCGAAAAGATTCAGGCAGCATATTTCAACGAAAATATCCATTTTGACCGCTATCGAATGCAATTTAACGATGTTTTTGCGTGTTATCTGTCCTTACACAGAATACAAGACTCGTTTCCTTCAAAAAAATTATAAAACTGCTTTAAAATTAATTCTGAAGAGAATTTTTCGTGGCGTCTGTACGAACGTATGTACGTACGTACGTATCTAGCATAACTCAAAAACGAGTAGCCTCAGAACGTTGAAATTTTGTATATAGGAATGCTATAACATGTGCACCTCGTATTTTGGTTGCAAACGGCCGCACCAAACGTATATAAATATATTTATATAGTATATATCCACTCTGTTACCCGACTCAGTGATCTCAGTTTCTTTACTCGTATATGTTTGTAAATTGTGCATTTTTTGCTTTAAAAATGATTGAATTATATTGTTTTTATCTTCCGGTTAAGGTTTTTATGCCTTTAGTAAATCTGTATGCAATATTTTTAGAATTATCAACAATTTTAAAGTTGTTTAAGTGCCGCTTAGCCTTTTTTTTTTATGGCGCCCATTGATTGTTTACATTTGAAACAGCAGACTAGTGGATTTGTTGCCAATCTAGAGAAACTTAGCTTCGCAACAACAAAGGTAACGTCTTCATTTATTATTGTCAATTAAATCATGCTTAATCCTTTCTGAAATTTTTTCGAGGAAATAAGTGTTTAAGATTTACTTCTTAATTATCAATATAGGTATTTTGAGTTTTTATATATTTTTGCTTTCTCGCGAAGTGAGAACTGAATTAATTGAATGAGAAATACTCAATCGTCTGTGAAAAACTGTTTCTTTTTTGTTTTGTTTGCTTAATTTCTTTTATACATCATTCTAGCTTTATTATAGTATTTGAATAGAGCATGTAACAACGATTAGATAATTCTATTCTTTAAATTATATAAATTTTGTGCATTATGAGTTATAATATGAACGAAATATAATACTGTTAAGTTAATCTAGCGCCAGAGTGTCCCTATGGTAAACAAATACTAGGGTGAATTTTAAAGACTGCATTTATTTTATTGTGGTTTATGCGCTGTCGGCGAAGTAGATTTAATTCAATCCAATAAGTTTAAATGAAATGCAAGAAGAAATGCATATAATTTAATATTCCGTACAAGGAAGTCATGTGGTGTACACATCAAATTTTTTAATTTTATGCTACTTATTTTCACTTTGCACATAATTCTGTTTAAGTCTCCAGTATGTCATTATCTGATAACTTACAAAAAATTAATATTGTTTCCATTTCTGTATATAATTATTGATTTTGTTTTATGCATAAATATAAATGCTATTCCCCTGCCGAATTTTGTGACAATCAAAGCAGTATTTTTTAATTTTTTTTTTTTTTTTTTTTTCATTTTACATTTTCGTGCTTAAGTTTTGGAAGTGAATGTATATTAAATCATAGAAGAGAATAATTTTTATAACAGCAATTTATTTGGGGAACTTCAAAATCTTTTGTAAAGCAAAACTGCAACTACTATTCTTTAGTACTGTTGATGATGCCCAGGTACAAGAGTAAATAGCAATTTCGAAAATATTTATTTCTGATCTAAGCTTACCGATCCCAGAACGGGCTGTAATCACTATTCAGCTACAATCCCAAAAATTAAGGAACACGCTTTACTGATGCGTAAATATTGCAGGTACACACGTACAGATAGAAATTAATTTAAATTTGTTTATATTGTAGATTTTTCCCCCATGGAGAGCCTTTTAGTCGACTTAATCTTGGCCACTATTAAGGCCAGAAGTGGTGGCCAGTTTATTATGGTAGGTCTTATGCTGTTTGCATCACTTTTAGTTTTGTTGTTGTTCTTACATTGTTTCTAAAATGTTTCACAGAGAAGGATAAAAATTTACTTTCTTTTAATTTATTCTACCGAAAGGATAGATATATCATTTGATTTTGTAAATATCGCAAAAATAGAGAAGAAATATTCTAGGTAATGTTGCAGAAAATTGTGTGTTTCTAAAATAAAATCTCTAATTCTTTAGACTGTTTCCGTCCATATTCTTTCTGTAATCATGACTGTTTCTGCCCATATTCTTTCTGTAATCCTAAAAAATTATGTCCATACTGTATGATTGTATAAGTTAATGATTACCGGATAATTGCTAACATCACACAGAATATGAAATATTATTTCTTTATATTAATCTTTTGATGACCACCTGAAATTTATGTAGCTTTCTCCTGATGTGATGTTAAATACAAGAAGTCTTCTACAAATATTTTCCATAAAGGCATCCATCCAATGGTAAACAGAATTTTGAGTGCTTTATCTGAATAAATTAGTATATATGATTTGGAAATGTCGATTACAATTATAATAGAAGTTGAACCAGAGATAGAAGATCCATAATGAAAAGCAAACTTGCTGTCGAGTGGCAGATTTAATAAGAAATGGTCGTAGCAGATTTAACTATTGTAAGAAGTTACACCCAGCCAAATGTGGAGCTGACGTCACTCCAGGTTGCCGCCAGTAGAGTTTTCAGGACTGCAGTTGCTTCTAATTGCCCTTGGAAACATTTACTAATCCTGAATCGGAGCAGGGAACTTACTCAAACTACTCAAACTATTCTCGTGTGTGTGTAGGACAAACACCACGACTAAGATGTGTTAACTTTACCCTTTATTTCTCACAGTCGCTCCTGCACTTCGGGATACAAAGACCAGCACTTATGGTCTAAAACGTAGAAAATAAGATGTAAACTAACTTAACTACGGTCAAAAGTTTTTAATCCGGAATGATCTATAATCCGGACCTCAAAGCTACAAACTTTCTGCGCATTATGCGTTTATGCATGCGCATAATACGTTTACGCATGCGCGTTTAATGTATAACGGATGGTATAAGCTAAGCTAAAATTATCTAATTATCTATTTCAGTTAATGTTGCAGATTGCGTTGTTCCTTAAACTTCTATTTGGGTCCGGCTTATTATTTTTTGCAGACTGTTAAAGCAATTTTATAAAAGTAAGCTTGAATTTTCGATTATGTCAAAAAGAATTTCCGATTCTGGAGCTGCCAAAGGATCTACAAAGAGAAAGCATGTTTCGATGTGCATCAAACAAAAAGGGTGTCCGCCGATAACATCGCGGCAAAAACATCGTCGACGGAAACGTCGCAGAGAAAACAACGCAAGGTGAAAACGCCATGCTACAAAACATCGTGGGAGAAAACATCGCAAAGAGAAAACATCGCAGTTCTAGAACATCGTGGTACAAAACATCGTCGTAGAAAATAAAGCGGTTCAAAAACATCGCAGTTTAAAAACATCGTCGTCGAAAATATCGTGGTAAAAAATAAAGTATCTACAAATCATCGCATGACGATAATATCGCAGACATGCTTTTTTCAGGTTTTAATAATTGTAAATGGATATTCCCATAATGATTTGTGAGCGCAAGGTGTAAAGAAGGATAAATTTTACTTTCACATATTTTATTAACTAATAAATTTTTGCTGAAAACGTAAGAAGGAAACTTAAGCATAGAAAATTAAATGTAACTTATAGATTATACTTTTCATGAAATATTACCAGTAAAAACTTTATAAAAATGATTTATTAATGGCCTTTGTTAGTTAACTATGTCGGTTTAAAATTATATTAAGTGCTATAAGTTGCATTAATTTTTTATGCTTAAATTTCCTTTTTATTTTCTCAGCAAAAATTTATTAATTAATAAAAAATATGAAAGTAAAAATTATCCTTCTTTCCATCTTGCGCTCACAAATCATTATGGGAATATCCATTTACACTTATTAAAGCATGCCTGAAAAAAGCATGTCTGCGATGTTATCGTCATGCGATGATTTGTAGATACTTTATTTTTTACCACGATATTTTCGACCGACGATATTTTTAAACTGCGATGTTTTTGAGCCGCTTTATTTTCTACGACGATGTTTTGTACCACGATGTTTTAGAACTGCGATGTTTTCTCTTTGCGATGTTTTCTCCCACGATGTTTTGTAGCACGACGTTTTCGCCTTGCGTTGTTTTCTCCGCGACATTTTCGTCTGCGATGTTTTTGCCGCGATGTTTTCGGCTGTAACCACAAAAAGTGGAATTGCTGCAGAAAATGGATAAAGGCATGAAGAAAGTGACAGAGAGGTGATTTGTTTCTCTAACCATTACGAAATCTGTTTATCAATTTCACGCTGCTCTGCGGGGGGGGGAACGTCGCGGCGCGCAATGAACTGGAAGTTGATCTGTCAGCACTATCCTCATCTTCAGGGCAGATGTTTTTATTTTATTCGGCTTATAATTCCTTATTAAATGTAGTATTTCATTTCGATGAACTCTGTATGATTTAAATCAAATTCCTCGTCATTATAAATATCACGAATACACATCAAATAGTTTTCTGGTTGCAATTTTCTAATTTCGACTATGCGTAATGTATGCTTTACGCATGCGCGTGTTGAAAGAAATGTTTAATAAAGTAAACAAATAAATATTAAGCTTTTTTTTGTAAATTTTGATACCCTTTAGATCATAATTGCTCTTTATTTCATAAATTAAGGTTTCATATTTTTAATTGTATAATTTCTTCATGCCATCTTACCAGATTTAAACCGATGATCTATTATCCGGAAAAACCGATAATCCGGAATCGCCGAAGTCCCGATGAGTCCAGATTAAAGAATTTTGACTGTATATAAGAACTCAACTTAGATGCTTTTCAGAGACTAGTAACGCGAAGATTGGCCTTTTGATACTACGTATGTAGTGAGCGAAATGCAAAAACTACAATACGTCTTCAAATATCAGCGGAACTAAGTTCTGGCCTTAAAGTCAGACATGAACTGACTGAAAAGCATGCGCTTGGTAAAGCAGCGAAAATTCTCTCTCTCTCTTTCTTGGCTTTTAGCCAAGAGAGAGACATTTTGTAACCTCATTAGCATACACAATTTTACTCACGCTTATTCTGGCCGGAAATGGAAAATAAGAGAGGATAGCAAAGTTTTAAAATAAAATAAACGTTAGTAAAACTTAAAATCCTTACAGAGTAACAGATGAGCGGTTGACCTGGACGAAAGCAGACCCGCTTTGTTACAGTGGAAGCCATGAGGCAAATGGCAGCAATGCAGATAGGCTAACAAGCCTTATTGGGGTTTGGAAGATGTCTTCCAGATGTATGGACTATCATATTTTTGTGGGGTTGCTCATCAATTGTGTACCAAATCCTAGCTAGACAGTTATCTTACTTAATCACAATTAGTTAACAAGTAGTTAATAAAATACCATAGATTAAACTTTGCATTGTGCTCTTCGTTTACACGCCACATTAATATCCCTTTTATTTTAAGCGTCCACAAAGGACTTGGCACACTAATCGTACCAGTTCTGGAACATTTTTGTTATCGTTGCAACGAGAGGAGAGCAGCACAGCAGCAGTCTAACTATGCTGAAAAGAAGGAGCGAAGTACGTTATATTAAAGATATATCTTAATTCAAAGTGTGATAGTTTCCATTTCAGTACCATTTGATTGCATTATTAATAATGCTTTAAAATTATTATTGGTTGAAGGAATATGTAAATTACTTTACCCAGAGTCATATGATGTGGATTAATCTAGAAATGACTCACTGTAGAAACGCTTATTATAAGGATTTACTATTTTTGGAACAGAAACGGAAAGCACCCAAATTAAAGTGAAGGATAAAAGGAGTTACTGCAAATTAAAATTAGAAGTTTGCTTTACATGTGTGTGCTTACACATATGTGTGTGTATGCATGTAGTACTTTAATTGCGTAAGAGGAATCCGGTACTTTTTAACAGCTTTCGATATTCGTCATGCCTGGGAAGACAGTAGTGGCTGAGGGTAAAGGTATGATGACGCAGTTAACACAACTAAGCTTGAAATATCACAATCTTTGTTTTCACACACATCAAGCCATCTTAGTAGACATTTATCCAATCGTTATGAAATACGGTAATTTTTATATACACTGGTTTTTAAAAGTACGGCGTAAGAATTTTAGACAGGACAGCATAAGTGGCGCAGAGTTGTTTGCAAGGTAGAAGTTACGAAAAGGAATGACGTAGTTGTTTTGCAAAGAGTATTTATACTAAGTACGATGCAGAAGTACATCTAATCTATGATTGGTTAATTTTAGGTTGTTATGTAACATGGAAGGATCTCAAGTTTGGCAGAACAAATAAATTTAGGGGGCAGAACACCAAATTAAGAATAGTTAATTATGAGGCCTCCAAACATTTCTTAAAGCAGCCAACGTATTTTTTTATATCTTACGTATATATTTATATTTATACCTCCTTGACAACTGATGTCGCCAGTACTGTGTATATTTCGAAATTAAGTTATATTTTGGAATTTGTACTGTACTCTTCGATTGAACAAAAAAAGTAAACATATATTTCAATTGAAAAATATGAAAGATTTCAGATTTTAATGTTGCACCAGAAAATTTTTTAAGGTTTGTTATGCTCTTGCGAAACTTTCAGTAGCTTAGAGCTAGACTTACCCTGTTAACACAATTTTTTAAAAAATCTTTTTAGCTTTATTATTTAAGCATCGCTTTATTCCCACTTACGCCAAATAAAATTTAGCAGGAAATTCACAAACATTTTAATAGCAGCATATGTTTATAATTTTCGATACAGTTTTAATTGTTGGCATGTATTTTTCTATTTTTTTTCAATCCTTTCTCGGTTTATTATGCTAACGTTCATATTTCTTAATAAGATGGCTCACAAAAGACTTTTTCGTCTTTTTATTAATAAGTTTTTGCGTGTTTACGTTCTTCGCACTTACACTACATTAAATTCAACAACAAAATAACAACTTATTCTTGGGCATAAAAGTGCGAAGACCTTTAACAGCGTTATTACTTTTATAAACCGACCGAATGTACGATTTTACAGGTAACTTGACTGATGAACTGTGGATTTCATGAGCTCTATACTGTAATCTTACTGTTATTAGGTTCTAGTTTAGTTTGTTGTTCCTCATTCATACATATATACAATATATTTCAAACTTCAGCCATATAAATTATGTATTAAAATTCAAATAATGTAATTATGTTATGTATTTTAGTAGCACATACTGTTTAATATACCTGTAAACCATAGGTAAAGATCATGTATCTTCGTTCATCGTCAAGTGAATTGAATTGAATAAATTTTGCTTATTGGTCAGCGTTATAAAAGTGAAATGAATGAACAGGGAAATGTGATTCTGAATATGAAAATCTGCTTTCTTATCGAATGTCTTTCATATTGCTTTTAACTTCAAATTTTTATCTCTGTAGAAATGACCTCAACTCCTTTGTTTACTAATCTATAATGTCATCTATCCCTTTTACTTTTTTTTCCAAGATGAACTGGTGTCTTGGACAATAATATCTTTTGAAAATTAACTTAATCCTATGCGCGTCAGTAAATGCGACGAAATGTGAAAAGAATCTTCAAAAAGTTGGTACTCTGCCAACTATTTTGTCAAAAGAATGTCAGAAGCTGAAAAAGAAGTTTTGCTTCTGAAAAGAGTGCGCGTAGTGTATGACGCAGTGACAACATTTAGCAAGTAACGAACGTAGAACTATTGTTTTTCCCAGCATAAACTCTAAGGTATAACCTACGGTGCAGGGTGACACTGGGTCGCAAATCCTACTTTTCTGCTCCTTATTATATAATGCGTTACCAGTTCGTTTATGGCAGTTACTATAGCTTATTATCAGTCAACCTCAGAAATAAAAATATGACTTGTAATGACCCACAATGAGAAGCAATTTTGCTTTAATTTGAAGTAAAAACGAAATATTCCCGTTTCACTGAAAAATATTGGTTTTCGGGAAGCAAAATACATCGCTGAAGGGTGCCTTCTTCGTTTTGGAATTAAATGTAGGGCATGTACTAAGCTAATTAAATTAACTTTATTTCAGAAAATGTTTCTTTTCTAAAGTTCCCAGAAATAATTCCATCTTTCCCATTCCGAATGAGAACAATGCTTTATTTTTAGCCTATGAAATCGTATTCTTTATATTAACAGTTCTGTATTTGCCTTTTAATAACATACATAACTTTCATTTTAATAAGATATTGTTGCATGCGTACGGGTTCGTAATACGAGATTGAATGCACAAGTCCGATAATAAGTTAATAAATTTATTCTGATCAACAGAAATATATCAGAACTCTTGAATTCTCAGTAGAGATATTCTTACAAGTGTTCAGAATATCAAGCAGTATAATCAGTAGTTATACTTCAAACTACTAAAAACATTAAATAGAACGGAGTGCACAGGGCATTTAAAGAGAATAATCCGATCTCACGCTGAATTCGCAACAATAATCAACAGCAGCTAACTAAACACTTGAACTGAGACAGGTTCGGGGTTCCGCTATATGCCGAGAATAACATGCAATTTGCATTTTTTTATCCTGCTGTCGTAAGGCAGGTGCCACTGGAGGCGCTTGAGGTAAAATGAATGCTGGAGGTAGGCCCGGGAGGACCGTATAGGTAGTGCTGAACTCTTTTTCTCCGGCTTTAAATAGTTTTCAACCGGCCGCGCGAGGTCTTTCCAGTAATTTCTGCCTCTCGAGATTTCTGGAAAACAAAGAGTGGAATTACGGTTACAGCTAACGTAGAGTTCAATTATATTGATTCAATTTAAATATAAATTACCGAGATAAACTTACTCAATGTTAAATTTTTTTGCGCGTGCTAATGCATTTTTAATTTTCCGACATAGCTTTATTTTAAAATCTGTATCGCATTGCATTGCACGAGTAAATACAACAATTTTAATTATAATTTTACTAAAACTAGCTATCTAAATACAAAATTCGTAACAATATTTTACTTCCAATCGTTAAAATCATGGTATTCGCAATACAGAGTAAATATTTTTATTTTTAATATCATATAAAACGATGTTAATGGCGTATATTACTCCTAATCTTTGGAATGATATTATTTATGTCATAATTTAAATATTAGTATTTTCAATAGCATATACAGTGTACCGTTTAATAACATATTTTACTTCCATTCTTTAGAATGATATTCTTCTTATTACAATTGAAATACTGTTATTTTAATCACAAATATATATATTTTTAATGGCATATCTTATACCTATTCTTTAGAGTGTTATTATTATATTATAATTTGACTATTTTTTAATAATACATATAACGAATGTTTTTAATAACATGTTTTACTTCCATTTTTTAAAATGATACCTTCATATTATAATTTAAACATTTTTTTTATTCTAGAGGTTCTATTATATTTTTGCTGAGTGAAATTTGAAAAATGAAACATGCGCTTTCCCGTAATCGAATTTCAGAACTTCTGTTTGTTAGCTGGATTTGCTAGATTTGGGCTAGATAGGCAGGAGCATACACACATTGGAGGAATGAATTCTCTAGGGAGAATGTAATTTATTACATTTTCTTAATACTTTCGATAGTGGTGAGAGAACTAAAATAGGATAAACTGTCATTAGAGCGAGGCTAAATTTTCTGAGAAGCAACTGAGTAAAATTATCTATTTTGTGGGGAAATCAACATCTGGTAGATGCACGCGCACAGAGGCTTTAGTGGGAATGAATAAGCAGATCGTCTGGCCAGAAGAGGCAGCATTAGACTCCAGAGTCTCGAATGTAAATAACTAAGAATTCTTTAATGCATATATTTTTATTTTAATGTACTCTGAAATATTATCATTATGCTTTCTGAAATGTGTATACATAAATGTTTACCGCTTCTTTCTAATGCAGCAGTGTAATAGGACTGGATTCTGACTACCGTTCGTAATAGTACAGATGCCTTATATTCCTCTCTCTTTTTCTCTATATCATCAGCACCTTACAGTATCTTTATATAGCATAGTACTGCAGCAGCACTGAACCAGAATGGCTGAAGGCGAAGCTCCGATGTCCTGGTACATTTGCTGTACTATCCTGCTATCTGTATGGGCTAATTATTATAAAAGCAAGAATGGGAGGTGGTAGTCATGTTTCATCAAAAACTCTAGGAGTTCACTAAGTTTTTCCAAGTATACTGAAAATCCTACTTTATTTTTTAACATTCCAATGTTAAAGAAGTTGGTTCATCAGGGCAGTTTTAATGTAATTTTAACGCAATAAATTAGATGCGCAACATTAATTCGACTGTTCATAACGGGATAGTATTTCGGTTTTTCTGTATTTTCATTTTCATGAGGATCCATTATTCAATATGTCTAAATATATATATTCTTGATTTTTTTTTATTATAGTTTCTTGATTTTTTCAGAAGTAATTTAATCTTTCATAGTGAGAATTATCTTTAGTTTTCATTACATTTCTTTTCATTTTGTTATACTCACATGTGTTTTATATTCTCATTCTATTTTACGACACTGCTGTTTCTATTTTATTTATATACCCTATTTTTATTATTCTTCAGAACAGGTTCGATCAAATATAGACATATGAAAACGTATTTAAATTCCTCTCATTTTTAATGAAATTAAAAGCAATGTATTCATAACAACAAAATTGAAATTTCATTTCACGGTGTCATACATATTACTTCATATATAATCTTTTAATATAAAGTTTTAAATACTTTTTAGTTCATCTCTTTCGAAAGTAATAAATGCGAAAAAATATCTTAGTATTTTTTTTTAATTTATTCACTGGTAATGAAAGACATATTTTATTACAGCATATATATTTCATTACAGAGATTAAATTTTATTCCTCGCTCTAATATATAATTTATAATGAAAAATATGAAGCATATTATTATTTAGCGATTTTCTTTATACAAAGTGACGTTACTTATGTCATTATAATGATGCTGAGGGTATCAGACTGTGTAGAGACATTAGGACTTTTTTGGAAAAGCCGGAGAGATAAAAAAATAGCAATCGTCTTCGTTGGGAATCGAACCACGGACCTTCGAAATACCGGCTCAGTGTGCTGACCACTACACCACGAAGGTACGCTAGATAGGTGGGAGAAATACCTTATATACTCCCCCTTTTAAAGGGCAACTAGAGTTTTTAGGGGACCCAATCGCCAAATCCTGGGTGAGGAGAATCATCATCCAACACCCTTTTTTAGTTCGGGCGCCACTGTAGAGACATTAGGTATTTTTTGGAATCAGGAGAAATAAGTGATAAGTGACAAGTGACGGAGGACGCGAGCACCACCCCTCTACCATAGCGGTTAATTGATGTAGCGCCGCGTCCCCGTTGTCTAGAGCACCCTAAGATGGTATGGGGAAGGGTGAGGGGCCACATGAACCCCTGAAACCGAAGAAGGAAAAATGAGCGACACCTTCGCCGGGAATTGAACCACGGACCTCTGGAATACGCGCCCATCATGCAGACCACTACACTACGAAGGCGGGAGAAATACCTTATAACTATTAAATACTAAAAATACCCTACGGACTAAAATACAAATTAGAGTCTTATTAGAAAATGAACTGATATTATACATAAACATACTACATCTAAATTTAATAATATCTGCCAAATCTATCTTATTACATTTTGTTCTGTTTTCCGTTCCCCAGAAAAATAGACGGCACATATATCTGCTGGACTTTGAGACATATAATTTTTAGTAATAATATGAGTGTTGAATTATGAATGACATATCAATAAATTAAATTTAATCTCAATTAAATTATGATTTTTTTACATATATCCTACAGGATAACGCAATATTAAGAGAAAGAAAAAGATCTGGATTGGAAGAAAGTTCAAACTTTCATTAAGTTTATTATTTGAAATGAAGATTCACATGAATTAATGAATAGGTGATTGAGAAATTTAATTTTCACTGGCTAGTAATTCCCCTCTTACAAGGAACATTTAAATTTAGCCGATTTCCCCAAAAACCGATTCATTTTGCAAAGAGAATAGATGTATCATTATTGCATTTTATGATAATTTTAAAAAGAGTGGATTATTGCAGATGACTATGCGTATGAAAAATAAAATTCGCGAATGTAAGGAATGTAAGGAGAATGGCTTTTATGTTTGCTTAAAAGGATATAAAATTTTATGATTCGCAGACTTCTATATTTTAACAAACACAAGTACAATGAAGAAATAGAAAATTCCTATTTTTCGCTTTAAGTAAAAGAGATGATGATAAAAGATAAATCATAAGCACTTATTAATTTTTTTCTTCCATGACACTTTTTTATAATGGAGATTTTTTTCGTAAGCCCATATATTAAATATAAATAGAAATATAAAAATAATTTTTTTTCTATTAGTAAATTATTTCTTAGTAAACAATATATATATGTGAAAATTTTAGGATTTGTTTCAAGCAACCAAAAATTAATGTATTAAAGTCACGTTTTAATGAGGTCTGATATGCCTGATTTTTGCTACGTAGCAAATTAAACCTTGGCGTAAAATTTGACACTGCTGGATGCAAAGTATCTTCAGCGATTTTCAGTGTTTAATGACATCTGAGCTTAAGAAACATTAATAGCTGAAAAAGACCTTTCATATAAGCGCTGAATGGCAGGCGGTTTAATGCCATTTCAGAAAACACAGGAAATTCAGTTTTAGGCCCGATCCGGAATTCAGTCAAAGACTTTCGTGGGAACTAAAGTTTTAAGTTTCAGTCACTCTGCAGCAGAACAAATTCCTTTTGGGCTTTACATAGCAGATGATTAATCATATTACAGTAAATAAAATTTAAAAATTTTTTTTATTATTATTCCAAGATAATGTTTTGAAATAAAAATTCGCTATGCAGTATTTGCAAAACTGTGTTTCTAGAGTCTTTAAATGATCTATAATAACTTTTGTACTTTTTTCTTCAATTATGAAACAGTTAATACTCAGAAATATATGTAATAAATAATTTACCACTCTATTCATAAAAATATTGATCTTTTTAATAAAATCTTTAATTTCATCGTTCGAAGTAGATACATTTCTGATTTTTCCTTGAAGAGATAAGTTAAGATCGTTTAGTTTCAGAAAAATATCTGACAAACAGCGCAGTTTTCATAGCCATACGTCGTTTTGAAATGAGCAACTAGATCAAATTGATTTTTGTTCGGCTGCAAATATAATAATTTTGTCTTTTAATAATTATATTTTTAAATTTCACCCTCTTGATATGCATCTTACTTCTGCGTAAAATAATAATTTTTGTATTCGGATTCAATGTCTTTATATAAATTTTTAAAAAAAATAAATAAAAGCTGTAAAAAGTATAGAGGCCGAGCGGTAAAGTCGCTAAACCCTGGTAGTTCGATCTGGGGTTCAAATCCCGGCGAACGGGCTCGCTACATGGGCGTTTTCTTTGTTTACGCTGGGTGTAACGTGTACACGAGCCAGTTTTAATTAGAAGGTCTTCGACGACAAGGCCTTAGGCAAGACAGTCCTCAAGTCAACATAAGCCAAACCAAATAATGAACATAAACCAAACATAATAGTCATAGTCAACATAAACCAAACCAAAGCAAACTTATGATGCATAACCTTGTATGGGCTCTGAAGAAAGTTTCGATCAGTAAAATATTCCTTATGTTTTTAAGGATTTATTGGGGAAACATCCATCATATGCAAAACTGGCAATGAAAAACATTGTTGTTTTTTTTTTTTAATTGTGTGGTTTTAAACCACTTTCATGTAGGAAATGAAGCACAGGATTTACATGGCAGCTCAAACCTAGGGTTGGATCCTATGCTAATATCGATTCTATGCCGGAACTGAACGTATACAAGTATCCTAAAAGTCATAATTTAACAAAATTCATTACATTGTTATTAAAAGCCTAAACCAATATCAATCGTTAAGCTGGCGTCTATTGTACAGGGTGGTCTTAATGCCGGTACTTTTATACTAAAGCCATATCATTTTGGAGCACTTTTTTTTTTTGTTCTGGCGTTGAGTTCTGGTGCTTTCGAAGCCAAGTGTAGCTAGTTTCGTTTGACTTCTTTCCTGGCAGTAACTATCTTTATAATAAACGTTTGTGCGACCATGTTTTTCATCTAATCATTTTTTTCAACTTCAATAGATTCCACTAGTTAGAATTTAAAAGTGATAAAAAGAAATTATCTTGTTTTTTCAAGCAAAACAAAAAAAGCGTCATTCGTCAAAAGAAAGATTTTGGGAACTTATGTATCATCCCGTCGACCGTGAAATTGTCATTAAACAGCGCGATTTAGCACCACATATGGATAAGCGAGACGTCACATCACATTCATTCTATTTGCGCTACTATTTGATGTAATCCTGATTGATTCTAAATAAGCCACATCTTGTTTTTGATAACTGATAAATTATCGAATGCAACGTGAAAAATTGTGACAAGAGAATATTCATTTGAAAAGGAATGTGGTTTGAAAGCTTAGAATTATATTTGTAGCTGTCTTCATTTACAGCTGATCGAAAGATTTAATATCTGTAATAAGTAAAAGAACAGTTAAACATGGCGAGAAAAACAGTGATAGATTGAAAAAATTACCTACGGGACGTTTTATTCATAGCGTTCTAAACGGAGCTTGCGGTAAACCTGGAGGACCTAACAAAACAGCAGAAAAGCACAAGAGAATTTTTACGAAGCGCAAAAGCGAGTTAAATACTGATTGTTTATGGAATAAAGGGTCATTAATTTCTTTAGAATTCTACAGGAACGACTGGTGAAACTCTGGCGGGATCCTTGCCAGCTTTCAGGGTTCGATGGTAGCCAACTTTCATGGTCAACGGGTTAGTACGTAAGAACCGATTCTATTCGTATAGCCTCTTTATGAAATTAAAATGTGATTCGAAGCCGAAATTGTAGTGCAGCTTTCGCTCATGTAGGGAAGAAAAAGCTGTCCAAGTATAAAAGTAGTTTATTGGATCACGCAAAATTCTTCCTTCCGCTACTGCAGTAAGATTTATGTACTTATATTGTTAAGAATTAACACCTACTGTGTGAACCAAAATGTACTTCAAATGAATCAGAACGTAGCGGTTGATTGGAATAATTACATAACAGAGGTATGTGCTGGTTCCTTACTATCTCATCCTGACGATAAAATTGATGAACACAGCAAAGTTGATGGATACGTATTTACAACATATAAATAAAAAATTATTGTAGGCCGTGTTCTTCTCCATAATCCGTTATGAGATTTTTTTTTTTTTTTTTTGTGAAACTGCCAAAATCTGCCTAAATGCCGCCCAGTGGCTTGGCTTTCAATGTAAATGCCATAATGTTTATGATGAATGTACGCAGAGGGTAAATATGCATCAATCTTTTATCTCAGTGTTACACAAACTAAGATCCTCGAAGCCTGTGGTTGTGTCCTTCTAAATTTAAAGTAAATAAATAAATTATTTAATTAAATTCAAATTAACTGAGTCCGCAACATTTTAGAGAAAAATTCGGGAGTTCCAAATTTACACCGTGACAATTGTCCATCACTTTTCACCAAAGACCGATATGTTATGAAATTTACAGAGGGCGTTTAGACATTTTTAAGAAGGATTAAGATAAAGAATTTTAAAAAGCAAATGTTTTGGACTAAAGACTTCTGAAAACAATTTGTTATCTGAAATTAGAAATATCATCTGCTACTTTTAAATTTATTCTTCTTTCAAAATGTCGCATGTAAACAAGCTGTGAAATAAAGTATATGTTTCTCCGCTTTCCAAAGATAAATACTTCTATTCCATAATTCAAAGCGATCGTGAAATGCATAGTATTAAAACTCCTAAGCTCAAAATAAGCAATATTATTAGTCGGAAACAAAAACCATCTGTCATTACATTTACATAAAAAGAAGACTCCAAACAAATACCCGAAAAAGATACGTACTGTTTCTAACGTTTCTTAAGTTAAATCGTTGGTAACAACAAAAAACCCACAGACTCAGAAATCAGTTGCAAACACTCTTTTCCAAAAAAAAATCGAAGCAGAAAGAAGGACTTTTGCGATCCTGAAGAAATTTGGTATGCAAAAACATCTTGATCGGACATGCAAATGATCAAAGTTTCAAGGCAAATTAACAGAAATTGCGATCATAGCGCGCATTTGTAGTGCGCAATACGCAAAGTATAAAACCAGTAACAGAGGCGGAAAATTTACCTTTTTTTTTTTTTTTGCAGCTTCCGTAAAGAAGCAAATAAAGATGCCATTACGACGATATCGAAGACATTACAGATAACTAAACGACTTCGAATGTGGTCGCATTGTAAGATTGCGAGAAGCTGGGTGGTCATATCGAGCAATAAGCCGCCACCTGCAGCGTACAGACACTGCTGTGCAAAGATGTTTGCTACAAGGAACTTGCCGACGAAATGAAGGCTCTGGGAGGCCAATTAACACAAATGAGAGGCAAGATAGGATGAATGTTCGCCAGGCCCGAACCGCCCCAACGGTATCATTGTCTACTATTCAATTCACTACAGTTACGTCTATAACTCCCGTGGTATCATCCACCATCTCACTGCGCTTGTCTGAGGCGGGGTGACGCTCACAGAGGCCGTTAAGACGTTTGCCTTTGACCCCACAACATCGACGGAGACGTCTGGAGTGGTGTTGCAGCTCGTCATCATGGTTGTTATCAGACTGGTATCGTATAGTGTTCAGCTATGAATCTCGCTTCACTATTTAAGCAGATGACCACCGTGTTCGTGTCTGAAGAAGACGGGGCCGGCGGTCCCAATCAGCCTTTGTTTTACAAAGGCATACAGCCATAACCCCTGATGTGATTGTGTGGGGCGCTATTTCTTATGACATCAAGTCATCTTTAGTCATCCTTCATACATCTTTAACAGCTCAACCATCCTGCAGCCGGTTGTGTGTGCGTCCACGTAAGGCATTGAGCAATGGACACACACACACACACACACACATATATATATAGTGATAATTTTGATTGGGAAACTGGATACACTAAAAGATTATAGCGAAAATCTAGAAGACACCGTTAAACGATGACATGATCTGCCTCTTATTTACTTGGTGAGACCCCAATGCGTAGATTCGCAAAAAGAAATAAGGAAGACAACTTTGAAGAAAAGAAGACATTAATTTATTCGTGAACATAGTTGTAGTCCACATCAGTCTTAAGCGTGTGATGCAAACCACGATTTTAGTGCAGAGTAATTTACATCTGAACAATAAACAGAGAGGAGCCTAGCAAAGTATGTTTGTTAGGAAAAAGCGAAGAGAAGAAAGGTTAAAAACAGTGCTCGGTGTGAACCGTGAATCCTTGGTGGGTGCTTAGGCTTGCAACTACTAAGAGTTTAAACCTATGGAATGGTATTGCTCAAAGGCCGGTGGCGTTAATTAAGGAATAAGCACAGCATGAAAAACAATATTTTACATGCTAAAACAATCTGTATTCTTTAAATACGCAGTGAAAATAGTGAGAGGACAGCTGTCGAACTGGTGATGAAAACACTCGTGCAGGCAGCCTATTCGCAGGATTCGAGCATCAGACCGAACTACCACTATTCAGCCACTTTACAGCTCGGCCGCTGGTGGGCCTACAGTACTCAGTTAGTATCTCTGGTATTTACGTAAGAAGTTACATCCAGAAGATATACACAGCCGAAGATATACATGGACCTTATAATAGATAGACTAACCCAGTGGGCGGGGCGCGTGTCACCGACATGTCCGCAAGAAAGAGTAGGGACGATCTGGCTTACTTTAACACTGAAACCTATGGCGTTTGTACCACATAACTGTTTTTAATTATTAAATGTGATACGTTGTATAGTGATGAGATTATGAAAGTCACAGTTTTTTTCAAATAGGATTTGATATATCTCATTAAGGCACTTTTTAGTGCATTTCGCGCATTTTTTTTCACGCGTAATTCTTGAACGCACATCTTTACTTTGGTAAAACGGTAAAAACTCTAAGCACAAAATTTATGAACTTAATTTTGCGTACAAATAAAGTAAAATTAAATAAGATTATTAATTTGATTGTTAATTGATGCTTTGAAATAAATAAGGTAAAATTAAACAAGATCTGATAATTTTTTTAATTTAATGAACATTTTCAGGCAGTGATTTTCCAAACTATAATAACATCACAAAACGATCATTTATTTGATTTTGTGATCATAAAATTATTAACATTAAAGTGAATTATTTATTTTAATAATTCATAAAATTCGGAGCATAAAATTATGAAAACAAATTCGACTGTCCAGATGCCCATGTTCGGGTGGAGGATTACGTTATTCAAAATTTGAAAGCTCTAGATACCGACGTTTTTGTCACAGTGCGAGAAACATACATGCATTCATGTAGATTCTTCATTATTTAATTTCTTTAAATATAATATAGGGCGATAATATTTTGTAACAACAATTTGCAAGGACACACGGACATTTAAAGTGAAACAGCGCAAAATGCCGCTTCGAAACTAACAGCCTTTCTAGGCTACTGACCCTTTGTGCTAATAAATTAAATTAACAGTAAATAAAAAAAATCTTACGCAGAACTAAAAAATAAATTTAAAAAATAATCGTTATAAAATACAACCAAATTAATTATTACGGTTAAAATACAATTTTAATATTAGAATTAAATGTAGATGTCAAAAGTTTTTATCACTATGATGTATTATGAAATATAATTGAAGTAAAATTCCTTTATAGAAATTGCGCTACAATACTCATCTATAATTTACTTATTTATACCAATAAAAAGCATAAAAATTGCAAGAGAAAATTGCTTATTTGAAAGTTTCTATTAATTCAGATTAAAAATATTATTTTCTAAAAGAAGTAGTTACAAATTTCCTTATAGCATAGGAAAAGCTAAAAATAAATCCAGCCCTAAAAGCATGCAACAGCTTTATAATAATTTGGAACGTTAATTATGCTTGATAAATATGCTAAATTTTTTTAAATCGATCTGAGTTTCAAAAATAAAAATATGTAGAAATTTTAATTTGTGAAATGAGGCGCTACAACCAATTTGTTGTTGACAATTATACACACTGCAATAGTCAACCATTGTAAGTTTCTGCAAGTCGTCCCTACTCCTCCAGATGTGATGAAGGTGACAAATGTCAGAAGAGGGAGAAAAGCCATTTGGGTTGGTCTATTTCTTATAAGGTCCATGAAGATATAGGACTGAAGTCACTCTATGTCGCTGCAGCACAGTATCAGATGAGCAGTGGACGTGGAAGAAAGCAGACGTGCTTTGGAAGCAGTGAGGCAGGTGGTTTAACTGGAGAAAGAAAAGCATTCCAGGAGTTTGTGTAGAATGGTGGTCTTTCAGATGTTTTATACTGTTCATCCAGCATTTGAAAATATTTGAGCTTTGTGCCAAAACTGCATAAATTATCCTGTGAACCGTGTGTAGACTATCATATTCTTGTGGGGGGGGGGGTCTCCCAGTAACTATGTATTAAATCCTAGCTAGCCGATTTTCTTATTTAATCACAATAGTTTAATTAATAAAGAAGTAGAATTTAAACTTTGTATCATGCTTTTCGTTTACAGCCCCAATTTATAGTAAAAACTTTCTTTAATCTGATTGGCTGAGATTTCATCGCATTGCAGACATGATTAAAGAAACGGATTAATTTTGAAAGACGTACTTTAGAAAAAGTTATTATAATTTTTAGAATAGAGAGAAACTACTTAGATTAAAAGGAAGAATTATAAAGCTATTGCTAATTTAAAGTTTAATTTATAGTTGCATATTTCTATCTTACAGACACACATATATATATGCATGTATATATTTCTATGTAAAATATATAATTATATAAATTATATAGATACACACAAATGTTCAGATATATTTTGTACAAAACATCAGATATGTGAGTCTAGAATTTCTTTGAAACATTCGCAAATATTTTCGAATGCTTGGATATATTTAGCCAAATACCACCATCTAAAGTGCAGTTTGAAAATTACCTTTCCAAGAAACAAAACTTCTAGTAAGCTTTTGAAACATAAAGACATTCTTGAAAAGCAGCAGCCAAATTTCCTGCCATCATTTTGTCTTTTCAAACTCATATTTTTATTTCTTTCCATTAAGTTTTACGACAGCCATTACAAAACCTTTCGAAAGTATTTTATTTACTTCTATTCAACTCTAGTACTATCACTTCTTTTCTTCTCGGTGGGTAGCAAAACTGACATTTCTAGTTAAAAATGATTTGCAAGAAGATCTAGAGAAAAAAAAATTTACTCTCCTGTTGAAATATTAAATGGAATTTGAATGAGATACCAAACGTCTAGATTTTACTTGTCTTCGGCAATTTTTTGACTGCTGTATTTTGTCGAACGTAAAATATATTTTTTGTCTTTTTTTAACATTGATGAAGTCACAAAAACTCATTAAAGATACTCCGAAACTTGAAACTATTATTGCCGTAGATGTGGATAAACCAAAAAATTGTTAAATGTTACGTTTTTGAATGTTAAATGCGAGTTTTATGGCAAAATCTGGCAACATTTTAAAATTTTGATTTGATTCTAAGCAGAACTAAATTGTCAAACACAGTTACAAAAATAAGTTTTCAAGCATAAGTTTATATCAATTTTGTAACTATTTTTTTTTTTTGGTTGGGTACTTCTAAATGGGCAAAATAGTTTACAGTATTATATGTATTGCTGCAATTTACAATATTCTATTTTGCAAATAGTTTCTCAGTTTTGTTGAATTAGCTTATTCAATGCTGCATCAAATTTGCAATCTACATTTTGAACAGTGTATTTGGATTGCTGCAAAGCTCGTGAAAGCTATTTGTCTAAAAGAAGAAAGACTATCGTGGAGGATTTTTAACGGAAAACTGGCTCGTATTTTCATTACACGAGAAAAATCACGAAACTTCTCCTCCACTCCTCGGAATTTAAACCTGGGTCAAACTACTAGTATTCAACAATTTTAACGCTGGGCCGCTGGAAGGAGTAATCTGACTAAAGGAAGGATACTTCGTGGAGATCTTTCTTAAAGGAAATGTTTCGGCTTCATTTTACACAAAAGGAAACCCACGAAAAACAACCATGCAGCGAGCTGTCTTGCTGGATTCGAATCAGGATCGAGCTACGGTGAGGAAAAGCAATATTTCTTCACTTTTTGGTTTGAAAACAATGAAACACTGTACGAAGAATTTAAAATTTAAATATGCTGATTCATATTTAAATGAATGAAATGATCAAAACAGAAAAGAACATGCCAAAGTGAAACATAAAAGTAGCAAAGGAACAACTTTGTAGAACAAACAGGTAGAGATCGCTCTAAGCAGTAAAGACATCTTCAAGACTTGAAAGCATCTTCAACTTCCTCTTCGCGATTATCGGGAATTTTACTTGATGTATTCCTGCTCTTGCAAATAAATACCATAAGGGCGCATAACGTGAAATATATCTGTACAGTTAGTCCCACGAAAGGTCATTGGCACAACAATCAGTGGCGTAAAGGGCCACTATGCAAAAAAAGAAAAAAAAAAAAAAAAAAAAAAAAAAAAACTTGGCCCCCTAATAAATTTACAGTACTAACCGCCCCACTCCAAAAAATTTGAGGTTTTCAGGAGCCAACATTTTGATAATGATTTTATAAGATTAGGATTAATAGTTAAAAATCTGATATGGACACACATGACTTCCTTGTATCGCCTATTAAATTATACACACTTTTTGCTGCATTTCATTTAAAGTTATTTTATCGAATAATTTTAACTTAATTATTCGATCCCTCAAGGCAAGTTGAAAATGTCATCAAAAATTGTAAATTTTGAATTAAATATCCCGGTCAGTTTTTGTCGCACGGGAGTCAAATTTCTTCTAATTTATTTTTTCATAATGAGTAGAGATCTTTCCCAACTATAGGAATTGGGAGACCGAATGAAAAGTTAAATTTCGTTTTTTTGTCGAAAATAATGATTTTTTATTTATTTATTTATTTATTTATTTATTTGACTTAACCAAAACATTTTTCGTCATTTAAAACACTTCTGTATTGGGCAGATATGACTATGACCAACGATTTTGAAAATAAAGGCCCGGGTAAGGGGGTGATATATATGTAGATGTACACTGCCTAAAGCAATAAAAAAGAGAAGTTCACAAATGGCTATTATAGCAGCCCATGTGCAAAATTTTAACGCTCCACGGCTAAGCGTTTTAGAGTTAAGCGATGTATATCGCTTACATACATCTATGTGCATACATACGTACGTACATACAAGTGTCGAGGAAAAAATCCCTTTTGAATCCATTTTAGAATAAAAGATTATTTCTGTACGTACAGACGTAACGCCGCCCCCCCCCAAAAAATTGATTCGGTTTGGTTTATGCGATTACGGCAAAGCCTCAAGGGATGCCTTCGTGGAGAGGGAAAATGGTTCGTATACACGTTACACATGGGGAAAACTACGAAGGCTCATGCAGCTAGGCCGTTCGGGGGATTCGAACCTTTGACCGAACTACCAGTGTTTAGCGACTTTACTGTTCGGCCGCTGGTGGGCCCCAGATGGATTCGGGAACGGTCAGAATGGATATTTCCATTGAAATATGATAACCGAAGATTTTTGTGATTACGATTACTTTGTACACGATATTCGTACAAAGAAATAAAAAAGAGAATTTTTAATTTCAACCAAGAGCTTTGTTTTCAAACAAATACTACTTAAAAAATCATTTAACTCATTTTATGTATCAGAATTCAAATATTTAACAGTGCTTGAGAGCATTTTTATAACGTTGTAAGGTCCTCCCGCCTTCTTGGCATGCCTTTGTGATGTAGGGATCAGCACATTCGGCGCGTATCGAGATGACCGTGTTTCGAAACCCGGCGAGGCCATTGCTCATTTTTCATCTCTCCCGCTTTCAAACAAAAAAAAAGTAATGTTTCTACAGTGGCGCCCGAACTAAAATGGTGGTGGATGATGATTCTCCACCACCAGGACTTGGTGATTGAGTCCCCTAACCTTCAGTCGCCATTTAAAAGGGGGTATGTAAGGTATTTCTCCCGCCTTCTTGGCATGCCTACGTGGTGTAGTGATCAGCACGCTTGGCGCGTACTCGAGAGGTCCGTGGTTCGAGTCCCGGCGAGGGATTTTCTCATTTGCCATCTCTCCTGTTTTCAAAAAACACCTAATGTCTCTACAACGTCATTCATCACAACGTCATATTCTTCCAACAATTTAACATCAGGTAAAAAATTAGCTATGTATGTTATCATTGTTACTTTTCAATAAAGTTATCTGGATGTAATCTCTTTTAAACTAACTGAAGTTTATTTCATCTTTTACAGATTTTTTCTATATTTGAGCAATACTGTCATTTGCTTCCCAATTTTTCTTTTCGATACAGTTTGCTATATGATGAGAACTTCTCTCGCGCTTTTTGTTTTTCTTATGGGTTACGTTTGCCAGTGCTGTATTCCTGTCGATCACATCTGTCCTTATTTGAAATTAACCAACATGGTTCGCAATAGTTTTTGTTAAGTTTAAGTGAATAACAAAGCAAAATCTGTCTCTAAAACGAAGTTATTAATCACTGTATAATGAACAGAAGAAAATAATCTCCTGTCTTTATTTTGGAGAAAATCGATATCTTTTGGCTACAAAGGCCAACATTTAAAATAAATTCTTTCTTATTCTTTGTAAGAATTTCTGGATAATGACCAAAATCGGATGAATATCTTTCATTTTTTACATCTCTAAGAACAGTTGGAATATTGTCTGACCTTTCGTCACCTATTCTCAGATAGTTCGCCTTCTTCAGTGATTTCATGCCGAAATATTTTATGGTACATTTTTAATTCTTATGTTCCGAAGGTCTTCCTTTCTGCCAAACCACGCGAGAGGACTTTCGACTCGCCGCATATTTAGATTGCGGCCATGCCGCACCGATACTACAAACATCCATGCCTTCCCATCTCCGGAATTCGAAACCGGGCCCTTCAGCACGGCAGCCAGCGCCGCTAGCTGGGCGGCGAAAGCTCTCCTCTAGAAGGAAATCAAAATAAAAGCATAGAGCTTTTTTGCTTTGTATTTAGTTGAAGTTTTGGTGTATGTAACACTGAATTCATTTTTTTTTTTTTTTTAATGTCTGTTTCCAAGAGCCCCCTAACTGTGTCATATGACACAGAGGGCCCCTGGAAAATTAAAAGAAGACGAATTCTCTTATATATATAGTATTTATAAAAGAATCTATCGTTTGTTAGATTTAAACATATAAATGTAGTTCAGCAGGGTATTCAAGGGCCCCCTAATCCTTCGGGCCCTTATGCGATGGCATTCTTTGCATACCCTTATTTACGCCACTGACAACAATCATATTTATATCCTACAGCAATAAAGCGAACGGGAATCTGCCCGCAGAAATAGTAACGAAAATTTAAAAATTAAGTTAGTAGAATTTTCAAAGCGTTAGCAAGGACCGGATTGGAATTAAAGTCATAAACTGAACAAGATAAATCTTTAAAATACAATAACACGCCGAATAAGTATTAATGTAGAAGTTAAACGACAAAAATCAGCGTTATATTTTCAAATTTTGTGAAAATTTGAAAATATAAAACTGATTTTTGTTGTTTGATTTCTGAATTAATAAGATGAATCTTTGTGAATGTGAAAAGCTTTAAGAAAATCCAGTTCATCAATGGAAGAAGCTTTTTAGATAATTTTTACAGTAAAGTCAAAATTATGATTAAATTTCTAACTATAATTTGCAGTCAAAGACTTGCCAATTTCGCCTTCCCAAGGAAAAAACTTCTAAAAATGACTTGAAAATTGAACTTCTGTCAATCATAAAATTGCATGGATTCTCAGTTTCAATTTTCAAGTCATTTTTTCGTCTGCCAATAAAATCCATGGTTCGATTCTTTAAAGACTTCATTTTTGACTTTAATTCTTGGGGAACTTATAGCATATTTCGGGTGTTTTAAGATATATCGGTGATACCAGTAGCGTTAACCCAGCGGAACGTGAGTGAATTGCTCGAAAAGAGGAAAATGCGCACATATCAGATACCCGAGCGCATTTTTAGCATTTAAAATATCTTAAATAATAACGGTTTGTGAGAAGCATGCCTTATGAAGTGAAATCAACTAACACAAATAAAATTTAATTAAAATAAATTTTTGCTTACGAATAGAATTTTCAGACGAATAGAATTTTACGAATTGAAGACACATACTCTATACATGTGTGTTTGTTACGTAAAGGGCAACAATATTTCGATTTTCGATTTTTTTTAACTGAGATTCTGAATACCTTTTAAAGCAGGTTTCAACTACATTCCTTCATATGTGGCTCATTAAAGGTTGATTATTTTTTACTTTCAGATTTTTAGGATGCATAGACATTTTGTGTTTTTCTTCAATGTAGTATTTCGAAAGCTTAAGTCCTAATGATTTTTGAAAACGTCTGCTGGTTGTAAACGCTGGATCTTTGGGACAAACAAGAAATGTTGAGTTTATTGAAGCTACATTTAGTATTGTAAAGAAAATTACCATGTGCTTCTTTCTTGATATTCGAGGCGTAAAATAAGTAGCACTCATTTCGTCAACTACATCTACTGCACCGTCTGTATTGAAGTGATATTATTTCTGATTTTCGAGTTTTTCCAGAATATCTAACAGTTTCATTGTCAGTGCGCATCGCTGATTTCCTTTTTAGGGGAAAAATAGGAAATGATAGTAGATGATAATAGTGTCTTTTTGGAATGCAAAAAGTGACGAATGCACAGGTCGTTTATTTGTTGTAAAAAATTATGGGTGTATTTGGTTTTTAATTTTTTTCACTTGTAGAGATATTTGGATTATTTTTGGAAGCAGAAGAGATGAAAAATTAGCAACACCTTCGCCAGGAATCGAACCACGGACCTCTGAAATACCGGCTTCGTGTGCTGACCACTACACCACGAAGGCACGCTAGGAAGGCGGGAGAAATACCTTACACACTGTACAGACTAATGTATTTTTATACAAGTTCTTGAGACAATCAATATCCTGTGTACAATTGTACACAGTTAAACTACTTCCACAATTAGCCAATGGTTCTATCGAGCGCTTTACAACAAATTTTGAGTTATTATGAACTCAGTAAAAACTGACTGGACGTTTCCCCGCATAGATTTCCGTATCCTAAGTATGAAACTCTCTGTCCGAAAATATTACCAAACAGTTTACCAACGCAAATATTTTTATGCACGGCTCAGCTGGGTTATTTGGCAAATACTGTTTTAACGTGCATCGTCATCTAGGAGGTTAAACCTTCTCATTAATAGTCATATATTTGTCAACAAGATAAGTTTGTTGACTGCTTTGAATAAATCTTTCAAAAAAATCTCAAATAGAAGTTTATTTTGCTCTCGTTTGCTCGGCCTATCATGAATATCATCAAAGAAGATACATCTCATTATAAATAGAAATCCATTGCATGACATTGGTTTTCAAAAAATGTAAATTCATTTCTATCTGTTGCCCATAAATCTTTCATATTTACATGGGATGACTTGTTTACTCAAGATATGTATAAGAGTCCCATTAGCACTTTAACTTTCGCTCACGAAAAACTTTATCTCGAATTGAATCGACATATATATATATATATGGGGTGTCTTTCTACTTTACTTTAAGAATGACACCAATGTTAAGATTTAGTATTTTAATGAAAAAAAAAGAAACATAGAAAGATGAAAAGAAGTAAGATAAAAATTTAGCTCCATAGCATAGCATAGGGTGACTTCACAATAGTGGTAATCCTCACACCAAATGGGAAAGTCTCTAACTACTACGTAATAGTTTTTTATGATCCATTCACCACGTTGCCTTCGCAGCATCTCTCACGCGCAGAAGTGAAGGAGTCAACTCATCACACAGCTACGAGAATCATCTAGCTGCTGATGCGGTTGCCAGGTGCAGGAAGGAGAAAGGTCGATGCGTTGTAAGATCGAATGACCACATATGTGTGTGTGTGTGTTACTTACTAATTTATTGATCATGTCATCGTCTACAAAAACATCCTAGTATTACCCGGGAGCTTAAATAGTATGTTTTCGTAGATACTCCAATATTAGCTCAAAATTCCTCTTTCGATCATTTAGTTCCATCTTTTCCTCAACAAGTTACCAGACACAAGTTAACTCTTCCCTTACCACCGAACCACTTAAGGGAAGTTTCAATTTACCGATATTTTAAGTCTCCTAATGCCATACATACACTATACACTTACAACAAGCATTCGTGCCTTCTCCAGTATTGAAACCCAGTCCCAACGATACGGCAGCCAGCGTCAATACTATTGTACTGATCAGGGCAACAACATTTTATCGCAGGCACAGGTATAAATTGGTTTCGACATCAGCTGTTCACCACTGGTTGTACAGATGTAGTTTGGCATCACTATAGCTATAAAACTCCGTCTTAATAGAGAACTTCCCGGAGGAAGTCCGAGGATCTGTCACCACATCGCCTACGTCAACTACTCAAGAGGACTTTCAGCTTGGCTTGTATTTTAAGTGCTCTCTTGCTGCACAGACAGGTATAGGTACAAGTGGGTGGGACATCAGAATTTCACTATAGATTGTATAGCCATGTTCTTCTGGATTAGGACCTGGGCCCATCGGTGCGATGAACAATACGGCGCAAAGTTTCACCAAAGAACAGAACAGAAATAAGCATGCGGAACACTAGGATTTTACCATATCATAATACTGCCGCGTAGTGCTACTCATCCAGTGAAGCATCCTACAGAAGCTCCGTGCAATCTTTCCAAACCACGTCTAGTTATTGTTTAGAAGAATCTGTATACTAATATAAAGCCTTTTCGTAACAGTTATTGCTCACCAATATCTTGGCCTTATATATCCGAAAGTTAATTTACGATATTTTTGACGTTGTGATGAAACTTTGGATTATTTATGGGATATCTTCGACACTGGAGTTCGTTTGTAGCTGGTCTAATGCTTTGCTGCGATTGTGTTAATGGACATGAGAAGAGGTAGTATTCTTGAGATCCTCTTTAGCCGAAAACACAATTTGAGGAAGAGATATGTCTCTCGTAGTAACAAGTGGGGAAGGGTTCATGTCCAGATATGAATTGATTTAAGCAGGTTTTAATGAGATTGACCGCCCAGTGGCGAAGTGGCTAGCGCGTCGCGCAGCTGCGCAACAGGTCCGGGGTTCGATCTCCAGGCTTGGCAAGGTTGACTCAGTCTTTCAATCCTTGAATGGGTGGATAAAATGAATACTAAGTTCGCTTGGGGATTAAACACCGGCGGTTCTTCGACAAGGTGACCACTTTTCCAGGGCATATGCTGATGCAATTCGGGGCCCAAAAGTCAAGAAAGCAGAGAAAAGGTACTGCAGGCTGTAGCCCTCTATGGCTGTTGCGCCACTGAATTTAGTTTAGTTTAATGAGATATCTTTTCTCGTTTATTATGCTGATTAGTTCACGTGTCCTCCTGCTTTGGAAAAATAGAGTTCCATTCGTTCTGCCAGATTTGATTTATATCCTTATATGCTATTTTTTTAAGTATGACTTACGCCATTTTAAGTTCATATTTCCAAAATCAGGAGTAGTAGCTGCATCTTTAGAAAGGCAGGGTCGGCGTCTTCGTTTCCATAGTACCTGCATAGGCTTGGATATTTTCTTGGAGGAGATGAAAGGTATCTTGTACTATTGGAGGAGTATGATTAAAGTTCGCTATTGCATGTAACGAAGAAAGAGAATCTGATTGAATTATGAGCTGACTCCGTTGCCTTTTTAATTGATAAAATTTCAGTTTGAAAAAATGTATTTTCCGGGCACAAGTGTCTTTTCCAGAGTATTTTTAAATTTTCGGCTTCGTGAAGAATTCAGGTTGATCCCAGTTTCTCATTTATTTTTTTATCTATCTATAAATGCTATTGATTATACACTGATAATTATAGGCTGTTTAAAGTAAATTTTGGTGTTAAGAGAAATTACAGGGTATCGAGGGTATGGAGAAGTTGGGAATTCAACACTATTGGGATCATAAGTTTATCTGTGTAAGCATGATTCCTAAGATGTAATATTTTGGCTTTAAACGCTTCTAACTCCGATAGAAGCTGTAAAGGAGGAGTACGCACAGTGTAGCGTTAGAAGTGGTGCAGAAAGATTTAGTTATAATTAAGTAGAAATGTTATTGAATGGCCCAGAGCTGTTGCTTCTTCCTTTCTGTCATAACAGTAGTCCAAATAACAGCTCCATAATTAACAATTTTCTCTATCACAGTGTTGAACAGTACCTTCTGGATATAAGAATATAAGCCCCGATCATATCCTATCATTCTTTTTATGGATATGGTTATTTCTGAAGCTTTAATTATAATATCTTTAAGGCGTTCTGTTCAGTGGCGTTTCCCGGTTCTTGTAATTCCAAGAAATTTCAATTTGTTATCTTCATTTTCTTTCCGTTCATTTCGAAAGCTGGTTTTCTTAATGTGGTTTGATTCGGCTTGTAAAATATCGTCGCTTTATTTTTTCCTCTGAAATTGTTAGTTTTTGTGCGTTACATAGTTAGAAAACTGCGATGGTATGGTTAATATTATCTTTCTCTTTCCCTGCCAGAGGTGATGAATGCCATATCATCTGCGAATGCCAGAACCTTTGTATAATTTGGCCACTTGGAATTGATGATATGATTTACAACTTGATGATGATAATTTATGATAATGATTGATGATAATTGATGGGATATGAGTTACCACTGTCTGAAAGATTAAATAACGAAAGTATATTTTTTACTGAAAATATCAGGTTGGGGAGCGTATCTCTGCAGAGAAAGTTGTTTACCGCATTAATGTCCTGTAACAAAAAACATCCCCTACTTTTCTGAAGGTGCCCATCGATTTACACTGGTGTAAGAAATTAAGAGAATTTTCATATTTGATCTACGATCTCCAGAACTACTCGACAGATTTTAATAAAATTTGGTGTGAACATAGGTTGATATAATACAAACTAAATGAACATTCAACAGTTATAACAGCCACACATGTTCATGTGTAACACTCATGGGAGTCTGAAGGTCTGAAACAGCAGTTGCAGAAGGCACAAAAGAAATGGGTTAATAGCGGTATGGTCCCCTCTTACAGCCATATAGGCCTTGCAGCGTGATGTCATACTGGAAATAAGGCATTTTATCAGTGTTTGTTGCAAATAGTCCCACTCATTCAGCAATGCTGTTTTCAGTTCCTGGATGGATCTAGGAGGGAAGTCTTACAGCCATATAGGCCTTGCAGCGTGATGTCATACTGGAAATAAGGCATTTTATCAGTGTTTGTTGCAAATAGTCCCACTCATTCAGCAATGCTGTTTTCAGTTCCTGGATGGATCTAGGAGGGAAGTTGCGAGTTGCAATGTTTTTCCCAGAGCATCCCAGACATGCTATATAGGGCTGAGGTCTGGAGACCTGGCTGGCCAAACCCTCCGGCGAATATTCTCACTCTCGGGAAAGTCGTCGACCAGAAGAACTTTCGCTATTGCATGTAACGAAGAAAGTGTGCCCTCGAATTATCGTCCTGTAAGATGAACTCGGGGCTCACTGCACCCCGGAAAAGGCGAACATAGGGCTGCAAGAACTCAATCCTATACCTCACACCAGTCACAGAGCCTCTGTCAAAGACGTGGAGAGGTGTTCGACCATCCAACATGACGCCTGCCCAGACCATTACCCCACCACCGCCATAATTGTTGATTTCGCGGACATTGAATGGTAGGTAGCGGATCCCTGGCTCTCTCCATATGAAACTACTGCGAGAATTGGTGTTTAGGCTAAAACGGGACTCGTCGGTGAACAGAACGGTCGTCCATTGCTTCGTACTCCAATCACCATGCTGCCTGCACCATGCTAATCGGACTCTCCTGTCCGTAGACGTGAGCGGGAAGCAAACAGCCGGTCTTCTGAGAAACAACCCTCTCTCATTCAGTCTTTCGGAAACAGTCACCCTTGTTACACGGGTTCTTGTGGCTGCATACAGGTCCCGAGAGAGCTGAGAATCTGTAGCCCCTCTGTTACGCCTCGCTAAAATGGACAAATAGCGATCTTCTCTGGCCGTCGTGGCTCTTGTACGACCTTGACCAGGCTTTCTCTCGATGGATCCAGTATCCTGGAACTGTTTCCATAGGTTACACACGATGCTGGGCGTTACATTAAACTCTCTGCATATCTGGACTTGCGATTGCCCTGCCTCTAGCCTCCCCACAATTCCCCACTTGATTCCATTATCTAAACGTTGGTGGATACTCATTTTTACTGTTCTGATGTGAATTTAACCGACTGCTGCAAGCTAACACCAATAATTTCGCCGAGGTGTGCTAGCGAACCCAATTCGCCTTACCCTCCACGCGCTTATAAAGCCTGTTTTTCTGCTAGCTTCGCGTACACACACGTGGACGCTTACGTATTTGCCGTACAAGATTTGCATTTTTATCTAGAAGCAGTGGTTTTTCCTTCAGTTCAGTTTTTTTCACGCAGTTCGATAAAATATGCAAATTCTCTTAATTTATTTCACCACTGTACACACTGTCTCTCCTCCTTGTCCACAACGCCTGCCATACATATTAGTGGGAAGTTTGAAAGAAAGTATTCTTAATATCCAAACCAATATAGATTAGTTTAATACATGCCAGTATTTTGAAGTCTGAACTTCAAGAAATTTTTAAAGGTTTTAAAGAAATTTAAAAAATTTTTAAAGGTACAAAAAATATAAGAAATTGTCTCTTTTCTAAAACTTTATTTAACCAAATTAATCCAAAACTCTGCCGATTGCCTTTAAAGGAAGTGTAATAAAATTCTAGCCGAGACATATATTTATTTTGTGTCATTTAATATCCATTTCAAAATCATATAGCTACCTTCATTAAATGATGACAAATTTAGCAGTGTCAGGCTGCATCCTAGGAGATCTGCTACGTACAGCTCTCATTCAAAAATCATATGTGTATATTAAAGTATTAAGGTATTAAAGTTTGAAAATCAAAGCATATTAATTTATCTCACAAAATTTATTGTTAGATCCTTTATTTATTACAAACTAACATTTCGAATGAATCAAAACTATTTTAACCTTGCATATATCGTCGCTTTAATTTTTCCTAGTGTTTAAAAAGTAGTAAATTCGCTGATACAAAAAAAAAAAAAAAAAAAAAACCGCAAAATATAGAAAACGTTAAAAGCAGTATTTTGTTTATAAGTAACACGTTATAACGGAACATATTTTCGATTAATACTGGAATAAAACTGCTATACTAAAAAGCTGATCTTTCGTCATAAAAAAACATATCATTTATCAACCAGGAGATCGATTGACTCGACAGCTCGACAAATTATTCTGCGTGTTATTCAATATGTCATTTAAAAGGTTTCCTGAAAATTACAGTGTGGAATTCTCAGAATATTTTTATACTCATCAGTACCATAAGTATTCAATCGATTCGTGTGTTGGAAAATTTATTTCTGGCACCTTGTAGCTATATAATTTTTATTGCAATGTATTTTATGAATATTCTGAAATCAGAAATATTAGATAGGATAACAGAACAGTTCTTTTACTCGATTGTCAGTATCTGATATATCACGAAGCCTTAACTGGGTTATAAATCATTACTGTGGTTTGGTTTGGTTTGATTATTGCAAAGCACTCTAAGGTTATCTGCCCCAAAGGATGTGTTGTCTTTGGAGAACTTCCTAAGAGAATCCGTTTCGTATACAAGTTACATATAAGCAAAACACGAAAACATGTATGCAGCCAACCCGTGGTTTAGAATCCAACCTAGGTCTAACCCTCATTATTCACCGCCTGGCCGCCGGTAACCTTCAGAATATTGCTCAATGATTTCTATGTGCAGTAATTGCGACAGTTTTGTTAATTAGAATCTGGGCATAGTGCCACTTGCCTGGTGAAGATAAATTTACTTTATAGCCAATATTGGGCTACACCCGGAAAAAACACCAACACAACACAAAATGAAAGACAGAAACTAAAAAAAAAAAAACTAATATAAGACAAAGGATGCTATGAAATAAAGAGAAGGAAAAGCATATAATCCCAAGCGTGCACACATCATATATACACATGGAGAAATAAATAATCACGTTCACTAGTAATTTTAAATTCTTCAGTGAAACCAGCAGTTAGTTCAAGTGATTCCAGAAAATGCATATTATCATCTACTATATTACAAATTTTATAGTATAGATTGTCCTAGACACCAGATCTTGTTAAATATCGTGGGAAGCGGATATGGTACGTGACAAGTTGATTCAAGTCGACATTCTTCTTGATTTTCATTTATTTTCTTTTCCAGTTTCAAGAAACGTAAGAGATTTTTATTTTTATTACACTTCATCTAGAATATAATCCAAGATTCCAGTACATTTCTAAGCATAACAAAATTGCTATCTTGTCTCGAACCTGACATCGATCTCATAATCACCCAAAGCATGCGTCGCCTCCTTGGCTAAGGCAACCGTCTTGTGTAGTGGCCCTGGAAACATGTTCGCCTTGACCCATGAATAAAAAATTCCATAGTGTTCTTTTAAATGTACATTTACATCTTTAATGTCACCGAAGGCTTGATTGTAATTATCCGGGCAGGAGAGATCCTTAAACACAGAAAAACAATCTAAGTATACAAAAACTGTATGTCCACTTTTTAAGTTCTTGTCTATTCATATTAGGGCATAAAAATGGCCTGCACTTAAACATGAAATACTGAATCATACATCTGCAATTTTATCCTTGATTCTGTATTTCTGTGCTATCATTGTATCCTTTATTTCTGTGCTATCATTGTATCCTTTATTTCTGTGCTATCATTGTATCCTTTATTTCTGTACGTGAGATAGATTAAGTCTCGAGGGCAGTTCTTATTACTACAGAATCTTCATATAGTTTCATTTCCAAGGGACGAGATCTTAACAGAAATTTGTCATAAAAGTACTGAGAGACAAATGAGAGGTTCGGAATTCCAGCAAATAGGGAGAAAACTTCCGTAGATGTAGTCCTAAATAATCTCGTAATGTACAGCATCCAATTCTCTGTATAGTATTTAGTTTTCATCGCAATCTTAATAATATGGCCAATCTAGCCCCCCCCCAGGCACAGATATCGTATATTGCAGTTGGAATAATTACGTTTTGATAAATCTGTCCAAGGATAAAATGTTTCAAAGCAAAGACATTTGAACCAAAATTTCTTCTATATTTGTTTATTATCATTACTATTTCTTTATTTTTGTAATTAAAATGTCAAAACACGTTCAGTTTTCTTTCCAATGTTAACACCCAAATGAGTAAAATTATACAAAAAAATTATTTTACTACTCTTATGCTTTAAATTGAGATTTCTTATCTTCTTTCCTTCGCTGGGGAAAAATAGAACATTAGTTTTCCCTAAAATTAAAAGTAAGCCTTTCCACCTCTCGCCAATTTTTCAATGCAATAATAATTTTCTGTAGTTCTTTTCTCTAGTTTCTCAAGAGAAGAATCAACCATGCAGATGAGATCATCCGCATTATCCGCACCAATGAGTGCCAATCAAATCCTCATCATCCGTACCAAACAGTGCCTACGGGAAGATGCGTTATCAGTTTATTTATTGCAACATTTCGCAACAGTGGCGACCTGCAAGGGCCCTGATGGCATCTTTTCCAAATACTGAGATAAGTCATACGAAATTCATATGAGATAGTAAAAGCAGTCCTTCTGTTATTAATAAAGTCATTCGATAACTGAAAAATTTCCAACGAGGTTTTTGGATCATGCAATGTTCCCATGAAGGAGGACCAGCAAACACTGTCAAAACTTTACTGATATCGAATGAAATCAATACAACGTAAATTCATTCGAAAATTTGGAATTTTTGATTCGAAGCTGATTGGAAAATTTGAAAAAAATGGATTATATTTTATTAGGTATAATTTATGGCGTATAAAAGTTAGTTTTTAAATTTGTACCAGAAAATAATCAAATGTCTGTCCTTTATTTTTTCTTTAAAAATTGCATTTTATTGGGTAGTTAAATAGTATGTAATTTAATTGGTTTTTACATGTTATTTCTAGTGTCAACAAATATATATTTATTTTGATTTGCCGTATTGCGATATTTAGGTATCCGTTAACAATGCTCGTTCATATGCAGCCATGTATTACGTTTTATATATGCAACAATATGTTACGTTGAGTGCTGGAAACTGTTATGGATTTTAAGTGAAATGCCGTTTCTGGTTGCGTATTAAAACCTGTTACGGGCTTTTAGTACCCCGTTCTGTTTTACCCAAAATTTATCAGCATAAATAAGCAATGGATAAGCTTGATTTAAGTATTATGTTGGACAAAAAGAATCGTCACGCGCTTACACACACAGAGAGACAGATATGATTATAAAATAGGAAAACCATCCTGTGGAGACAGCAATTTGTGTTTATTCACTGAAAACATTGGATATTTGGACCAAAAATATTACCTTCCTATTCTATGGCTATAGGTTATATATATTGAAGGGAGGTAAAAAAAAACAGACACCGCAAACGAAATTTCTGTAGTTTGACCTGAGTACATTTCTAGTTGAAGGGCTATTTAAATAGATGTTTTTATTGTTTTTGCCATGTGTAATGTAGATACTAGACAGCTTTCCTTAGAAAGTCCTCCACGAAACCACCCTTACTTTTGGGAAATAACCTTAGCGTACTTTGCCATAATCAGATAAAATGAAACGAATTTTCTGATTTAAGGGAATTACTCTTGGTTGCAATAAATCATCGAAATAAGGGCACATCTATTATTACTAACTTAAGATTTAATTTACATGTTTTTTCTTATTTGCATGCATGCAAATAAATTGTTTATGAATGTGACATAAGTTTATGCGCCCTTAAACACATATTATGCTAAATTAAAGCCTAATTCATAAAAATATTATCAGGAGTATCAAGAATTAAAAAAGCTTTGATTTATGTTAGAATCGACTTACGACAAGACTACTTGAACGTCACTCGTCGTAAATCAAGAGAATTGCTCTTAAACATTTCATTCAAAACAGAATGCAGTTTAAATTCCAAATTAATGTATTAGTATATTTTTCGGTACTTATCTGTAAAAGGGGCTATGGTTGTCAAATCTGCGGCAAAGCGCCAAATATGTAGCCTGTTTACAACGCGTCATGAGTAGTTGTGATGTTTAATGAGCAAAAACCTGAGGCTATGCGCAATGCTAACTTTGTGTGGTCTGTTTCTTCTTCTTCTTCCAAAAAAAAAAAAAAGAAAAAGAAAAAAAAAAAGAAAGGTTTCAGATTTTAAAATATGTCTAAAGGGGCTTTTTTAACGTTTTATGTGTTACCTTTATTTATTAAATATTATGTTCTTTGCACTTACGCCATAAAACTCAGCTCAATAGCAATGTCGCAAAATAATTTTAAAATGAGCATATCTTTAGAATTTCCGATACACAGTTCCGCGCACTGGAGATAAAAAGTTTCTTTCCCCTCGTAGAGTGTTGCGATTGCTCGCTTTTAAATCGTTGAGTTTGTTAATCATGTAATCGATAATAAAACAAATTCCAAATTTCAAATTTGGGCCTTCAGATGCCCGTATTCGCAGAAGGATTACGTCGTTCAAAATTGGATGGCTCTAGGTACTGTTGTTTTATCACAATACGAGAAACATGCATTTATGCAGATTCTTCATTATTTAATTTCTTCAACTATAATACAGGGCGCCGCAAAATCGCAAAATGAAAACAATAGTCCTTCAGGGACACAGCCCTTTTGGACTAAAAAAAAGAGAGAGAGAGAGAGCGAAATTCAAGGCTGGACACATTAACTATTATATGTATTATATTATACTATAATACGATATACATTAATGTTATTACAAGCTACTTTTTCCATGAAGCTCTATGTATCGTTAGGGTCGCCGCAATCTACATAGATTTTGTGCCAACTTTTATATTTGGGGCTAAGTCTCTGCAGTTTCGTTAACAGAAAAATATATTTCTAGATCTTATTACATATATTTCTAGATTTTATTGCATATATTTCTAGATAAGATTTTGAATCCTTTAGGATTCAAAATTACGAATACTGATAGCGCTTATAGCAAAACAAGTTTAGAATAACTCTATAATTGCGCACTGTTTTCGAAATATGATGTACTTTATTGTTTTCAGTATGCCATATTTTACAAGATTGCAAACTGTATAAATCACTTATAGGCAACAGTATTTTGATAATCAAGAAAACTTTCATTAAATGAGCTCTGCTAATGGAATTTTGTGAGATCGATAGAAATGGTAATTTATTTCACATTTCAGTTGCTTAAAGTAGCAATTTCCGATTGCATTCTATAATATCCGTAGTTGAAGTGATTACTATTTCGATTATTTATTTGATAAAGAGCACTATGTTTCATGTCGAAAATGTAACTTTTCGTGAAATGATGCAGTATTAGGAATCGATATTGCGTGACAGTCGAATCCATTTTTCATTGCATATCCAATTATTTAATGCGCTTGCTTTATTTTGCTCTTCCCACTTCATTTCTAATAATAATTAATTTGTTCAGATTACCCCTAAAGGTAACATTTTAGCTCATAAACTCTTACTATAGTATGCTTCTACTTAGCTATGATTATGATTCAGATCTTGGACTTGTTCTAATTTTTGAAGGTATAGAAGATGTCTTATGCGTAAATATATTTGAGACACATTTACTAACAAGGTTTTGGTTTATCGAGATTACGGCTATCTGCCTAAGGTAAGGAATGACAATGTGGAGGACTTTCTAAAGGAAAGTGGCTCGTATACACGTTACACATGGGGAAAACCACGAAACACCCATACAGTCAACCCGTTCACCTAGAATCGAACCCACGTCGGAACTGCCAGTGTTCAGAGACTTTAACGCTCGGCCGCTGGTGTGCTCATTTATTAATAAATCAAATTTGATTAAATTTTATTTAATCTCAAAAGATGATCCATAATATATATTTCCATAAATGAACTAAAAGTGCATTACAGAATATTTAGTATGAAGATTAAAACATGAATTTCCTTTTACTTAAATGAGGCCTGATAGTACTTGAATTGAAAAACAACATAGTTTTAGGCATACGTTCCATTTTTAAGTATCATTTGTTAAAATTTAACTTGCTGTTAATTGCTACATAATACAATTAACATAAATATCAGTAAGGTAACTTTGCATTTTGTCGAGTCTTATCAGTAGCAAAGCGGCAAGATTACTGAACACTGGTACTTCCATTTAAGCTCAAATTTTAATCAACAGAATGGCTGCATTTCTTGGGTTTCTGATTTTGTAATGTCAATGCGACCTAGCCAGTTTAGTGGTTAGTGAACCTGACTGCGGTACAGATGAAACCGGGTTCAACAATTCCCAGTGTTCTCAGCTGTTAAAACTGAGACATTACTGCTTGTACCTGTACAATCAGTGGTGGAATTCTGCTTTCCCATTCACTTCTATTTGCACCTGTGTAACGTGAGAGCCAGCTATCCATAAAAAATTTCTACGAAGATGTTTTTTGGCTTTTAACAGCGCCTACCAGCTACCAAGCAGGAAAGTCGCTGAACACGAGTAGTTCGACTTGGTTCGATTCCAAGCGAAAAAGCTGGATACATGGGCGTTTTCGTAGTTTTCCTACATGTAATGTGGGTATGAACCAGTTTCCCTTAGATAATCTTCCACGAAGAAGTACCTCCCTTTAGGCAAATAGCCCTGGCGTTCTTTTCCATAATCAAATAAACAAACAAAACCTAGCTTTGGTCAGATAGTTCTTATTTGCTTTGCCATAATGGAAACGAACTAGCCAATTTATCGAATCTTATCTCAGGTGCCTCTAGCTTATACAAAAAAAGAGGAAGAGCAACTCTCTTCAAACATTGAAAACTCCTTGACAGAAATAAAAAAGCTAAGAAATGAGAAGCTTCGTAGTTTGACGGAGCATGACAAAACAAAGGAGATCTATTTGCCTATGTGCAGGTATGCTTTCGTGAAGTATGTTGTAGGAGATTGTATTCACTCGTATTTACGTCATAGATGGAGAAAACGTACTGAAATGAGAATCCTATCATTTTATTAGGGTTCTAGAGTGTCTGAGGCCACAAAACTGCTGAACTGTGGTAATTCAACCGGCCTTCAAGTTCGGAAAACTGGCTGGCTGCGTAAATGTTTTTTTGGTAAAACTTTTACCCAAGGTTAATATAGTACGATGTTTGATCTTGTATGATGTCACTGACTCCTATTCTGCTCACACTTTTGTTTCTGCAATTAATAAGTGACATAAGCTTTGAGAAGAGTCTAACTTTGTTTATCTAATGAGCTTAGCTTTACCCATTTGTAAATTTCATCCATTTTTTGTTAGAAATTTCTCTACATAGACATCCCTTCCCTTGCTTATTGCCCGTCGTTAAATTCAGTGTATTCCTCTTATTCTTTATTGATATTGCACTTACTGTATTCCGAATTTCGAAAATATCGTCGATAAAAGAATTTAAAATTTTTCATTCTATTTCTTTTTTTGTTTAACTAAACCTAAGAGATAATATCTTACATTTAAATAAAAAATACTTTACCATAGTCATATTGAGTTCATGATGTAATAATGGCATCTCTGTAGAAATGTCAGATTGACTCAATTATTTATCTAAAGAAAACTACCGCGTGTTGTCCTCTAGTGAGGAAAGGTCTTAAACTTTTCTAAGTTTTATTTAATGCTACCATTTTGCACTTATATTTATGATTAATTCGTAATTTTAGTAGCCCAGCAGTATACGAGAATGAAACACTGCTCAACACCGGCAAGCCTGATTTGAATTCCGCTGAACGAGCTGGCTGCATGAAAGTTTTTGTTGCTTTTTCAATATGCAGCATAATTACGAGCCAGTTCTCCTTAGAAATCTCTCTTAGATCTTCTTTTCGTTAGGTAAATAGTTTTCGTGTCTTTTATTCTATTCAGTTAAACAATAAAATATAATTGAAATAATATTAATGGCGTTAACATACCAATATATCGCGCTTCTGTTTCAGTTTTGCATTTTAGTAGACTTCAGTAGCATTAAGTATAATGTTCTTATTATACCACACTGGCGACTACTGACACCAAGGTTTTCCTTTGTAACACGACTACCCCGACAGAATAAAAAAAAGAGTTCCTGGAATCATGGACGTCCATGTTAAAGAGGATTCATTGTTTTTCAACAATATTTTTACAGTTGTAGGCAATACAGAATGACTGTCCTTAGAAATCTTCCATAGACTAATGCATCGTCGTAATAAATAGCCTGATTTAATCTTATTTCAATAAGGTATATCATCTGAAATACTTTCTTGAAACCATTTAAACTAACTGAGGGACAAGAAGCAAAATGAGGCTATACAAAATGACATCCATTAGAAATCTCCTATTGATAAACCATCGTCGTAATAAATAATATAACTTAATCCACTTGCAGTAAGATAATATGTCATTTTAAATACTCTTGAAAGTATTTCGTAAAACAATAGTGAGATATGAAGGATCACAAACAGTTCTTTTTAACTCAGGGCAATACAAAATTGCTTCCCTCAAAAATCTTCTATTGCCTAGTGCATCGTCGTAATAAATAATCTAACTTAATCCAGGTGCAGTAAAATATTATATCACCTTAAATACTCTTGAAAGTATTCCTTAAAACTATTGTAAGATATGAAGGTTTTTTTTTTAATAAGTTCAGGTTTGCTTACTTCTACAGAATTTTGGCTACAGCTGAAATGTTGACGGTTCGTTCCATTATTTAAAATTACATCCTTCGCAAACAACTATATTTTTATTGAAACATCGTATTTGTGAGGAATGTCTTAAAGTAAACTGAAAAATAAGATTTAAATGAAAAGCGAGTGCTTCTGAAGTCTTAGAATAACGGATTCTTATTTTGAAACGTAAATATTTATGAAAAGTGTCGAGTTTGTAAACGTAAAAATAAGATGTTTCTTCGGGAAAAAAAGTTTTGTTTCTCTTTCTTGGCAAATGTTTTCTGCCAAGTCGTAATATATGGATCTGCAAAGTTGTCAAAAGATGAAGTGAACTTAATGTTATGGAAGCATTCTTTGAAAGGAGTATCAATAAACTTTTCAGGCTCCGTGTTATGAAGTTTTTTTAAATTGTTCTTTTCTACTTCTGTCGTAGACAAAATAACAAGTTTTCCTATGCTAATATTTCACAAATAAAGTCTGACCAAATGTATAAAATGGTAACAAAAATCAGCGTAAGGAATATGCGAATTATTATTATTATTATTATTATTATTATTATTATTATTATTTCTTATAACCTAAGAATTGTATAAAAGACTGCTTTCTAATTTGCATTATTATTCTACCCATTTAGCTTATATTTTTCTTTACTTTTAGCTTATATTTTTCTTTACTATTAGCTTATCAATATTCTGCATCATCATTAGAATAAATTAATAAGGGATGGAGACTATTAAAGCTGACGTTTACTGCTCTAACTTCGAATAATATGAAATATAATTAACTATAAGTGTAAAAAGAAATCTTCAAGCAATCGAAGAAATTCTCCGAGTCTGGGAAAATTTCCGAAATATAATTTACTATGTCGAAACCGCCACAATACTAAAAATATAAGGTTGCTTGTTATTAATGCTAAAAATACTATTACTATTTTTCTTATTGGAAACGGTTGTAACAAAATATTTCATCTCTTAATCATTTACGTAATTATCATCATTATCAATTATTGTGCGCTACATTTGAACAAAATGCTCAATATTCTCTCCTATTATGATAACAGATAAAAAGTTGCCTGTATGCAGAACTATTTTGACCTTGTTTAACATTTTGGAAGGGATAGGTTTTCTGAATATGTCAAAGCGTACAAGTGCTACTTACTTAAGGGAAGCGATACCATCACAGAGAAATTTCTGTGGGAAATTGGCTGGTATTTACGTTTCTCATGGGAAAAACCAGAAAAAACAACCACACAGTCAGTCCGTTCGACTGAATTCGAACGTAGGTTGAACTATCAGTATTCAGAGGTCTCAATCACACAGCTACTTGCTTGGCTAGTAGCTGATTGATGTTCTCATAGCAGTCTAGCGATTGGAATGTATGATAATCTGTCTTTTTGGGCCAACTGAGCAAGAAATGACGAAGAAACGCTGGCTTTATGTTACCTGAGAGTGGTAAAGAAACTCCTTGTCGATTTTCTATCCGCCAAAAAACATCTCCCTACAGAATATTCATAGCCGTTTTTTGTCAAAGGAGCGAGCTGCAACCCATACTTCATACATATATCTTGAAAAAAAAAATGCATTTAATGTCACCAGCTTGTTGCACATAATACTGAGTTGAGGAAAATTACTTCTGATTATTGATTGAAATAAACCTTTTTGATTTTTGACTGGAGCTGTGTGACTTTGTCTTTCCCGTCCCCAACAAATACCAAAATAACAAAAACAACAAAATACAAAATAACAAAAAACCTTTTACCTGACTTACCCACTATTTGAAATGTACAAGACCTGTTATAGTGACTGCCAGGAGGAATACGAAACTGTACTCGTACACCAGAGCGATACCTGTGCGCCAGAAAGTTTTTCACGATTTAATCTGAACTACAAGATTTGATTCGAAGCTTGCATCTGGCCAAAGAAAATTCAGAACTGCTTGGTTCGAGGCTTAAACAGAGGAACCTGCTCGCCAGTTGCTACTTCATTTTCTTGGTTCGGGTACAGCGAAATGTATTTTCTTCCATATTTTTCAAAAAAAGGGAGCTTTGTCTTTTGCACTGATGTACGTGGACGTTTGAATCAATTTAATATTCCGCACGAAAGTACTGGCTGGAGACTTTTCATATATTAGTTCAAACGAAGATTCAGAGTTTTCCCTCTTTACAATGGGAATACGTATGCCTCGATACCCGTCGGACATTATGTTCATTTCAAAGAGCGTTACGAAGATTTGGAATCCATTCTCGGTGAAATTAAACACGACGATCATAAGTGGATTATGTGCGCAGATCTCAAAATAATATCGAGTTTCCTAGGATAGTAAGAAGACTACACAAAATAGCCTTGTTTTTTGTGTGAATGGATAGAAGTGACAGAGAAAACCATTCGAATTAGAAAGATTAGACTAACAGGGTTTCGATAGAGCCTGGAATCTAAAATGTGCTCTGGAAGGCTCTCGTAGACCAGAATAAAGTTCTTCTTCTCTGCATACCAAAGTAGGCTTTATAAGGAAATTTGTCAAAGCCTTACCAAACGAAAATCAATGTTTTAATACTTCTGTGGCAAATTTACAGACTTATCAACCACCAAACTAAAATAGGGTGTCTTTACTGGTCCTGACGTTAGAAATCTTTGCAGAGATGGAATTTTGAGAAACAAATAGAAGTTGCGAAAAAGAAGTCTGGAGAGCCTTCAGAGACGTAGTAATCAAGTTTCTGGGCAATAAGAAAGATCAAAACTTTAATTAAATTGTTGTTAATTTCATTGCAGATTTAGGTTTTTAACACATTGCAGATTTAGGACAAATTTAGGTTGCTCCGCGATTTAAAGGTTCACCTTCTAAATTCATAATTGGACATTTTCCCCGAAAATATGGGTGAATTTTGTAAACAGATGGGTGAGATTTCATCAAGACATCAAAGGAATGGAAAGAAAGTATCAAAGAAAATGGACTACTTCCCCGATGATGCTGACTATTGCTGGCTAGATGAACACCATTAAGAACATTAATTATCCGTTTATGACTGCAATTATTTTTATCATGACTTTCAAATAAAAATTTGCATATCTGATATTTTCTTCTGTCACCTTGAAAAAAGTTTAAAAATATACTGTTAGCGCTAATCTTGGGAAAAACGCGAAACAGAGCTTGAGCGGTTCACGGAAACCTCGACATATGGAAATTAAAAAAAATTGTATGTTTTATGCACGTTTGTTTTATTACAGGCTAAAAAAACGAATGAACTCTAACAAAAGATGTTTTACATTTATTTTAAATGCTCAGATATTAGCAAATTTTCGAATTTTTAAAAATTTTAAGGTTGCGATTTTCGAAACATCCTCACGTGATAGAAACAAAAAATATACTCCATTTACGGATTCAGCACTAAGACATACTTAGAAGTTAACTAACAAAAGTTAAAAAACATGACACGAATTTTGTGGGCTTATGTTATTTTATGCTAACTATGACTGTATATATTATCCGTTTATAACTGCTGTTATCTTTTATTATGACTTTCAAATGAAAATCTGCATATCCGATATTTTCTTCTGTCACCTTGAAAATAGTTTAAAAATATACTGTTTGCGCTAAACTTGGGAAACGTATGCTCCGTGTCATGACTATTTCGTGTCGTTTTAAATAATAAAATTAACTGTGTTCTGTAATAACTAATATTTTATTTAACTTACACGGGATCAGATAATGTTCCATTATCCAGGTGCAATAAGTTTTAATTAGTTGCTAAGTCACTTTAACTAATGTAGAAGGCGTTTTCAGGAAGTCACGAAAGGGAAAGCGAAGCTAATTGATCGATGTACCCAAAGCTTGAAGCTTGCAAAAAAAAAATAACTAAATAACTTTTAAAAGAAAAATCCAAAACGAAATTTGGAATAAAATTTCTTCTTTTTCTTTGCAAGCTCTTTTTTCGCCATCTATTGTTTTTCCTTTCTTTCGTAACCTGAAAATAAATACGCCTGAGGAAATATTTTCCTTCTACTCTTTTAATAATCCGTGGTTTAGTGAAAATAAAGTAAAAATACTTATTTAAAGAATAAAATATGCTACTCTGTGGACTTTTACTACTATTTCCAAAATCTTGGTTATAGAAAGCACTTCTTAAAAATACGTTTCAAAAGTAAATCAACAAGACAGCGCGTAACTTTAACGATGGTTGAGTATTTTGTGTTATTTGAGTATTTTGTGTATTTGAGTATTTGTGACTCAAAAGGGTGAAACGTAAGCGAACCGAAACCAACCGAGATGACTCCTTATTAGCTGTATAAACTAATTATATATTAATAAATATATAAATTCTATATATTTATTCAATGTAATAAATATTAAGAGGATTTATGTGCATTTTTATAGAATGAATTAACAAATATTATTTGATTCCCATATTATTTCTAATACATCAGTTGAATTATAAATTCTTAAAGGACATGACATTCTGTAACAAGATAAAAAGCAAAAAATGTGGCAAAAAGTTTTTTGAACCTCTTAGTTATATTATTTATAATGGCAAAGCGGTTAAGGGTTGTCTTCTTTCGAAAATGTAGCCACCAACTCTAAAAAAAGACGCTCCTTCGCTCTAAAGAAAGACGCCGCTTCCTCAACGTTAGAGGCCGAAAAAATATTTTTACTTAGTCATTTGTAGCGTTGTGCCACAAAACTGAAAGGCAGAAGTTCAGGCTTCGACACTAATAGAGCAGCAATAGATATCGGCGTTCACTGATGCTATATATCGCTAGACATCGTTATTAACAAATCTAAATCGCGTTTTTCATTAAATACTTCTGATTACCAAATATAAAAGGCTCCAAAAGATCAAACCAAGTCGCACGACCACAAATAAGTAGCCGTAGTTATGAAAAATTATTTCTGTAGTCTCTAAGAACCGAACCCATTGCGAAATTACTTTTTAGAGATCTTCCGTATGCTTAACCATTGTATAGATTCGGTCGCACTAAATTTGAAAGAAACAAAATTAATCCTTCATAAAATGACTTATAAAATAATTTGCAACGTACACTGAAGTTATTTCTTTACTAACGTGCACAAAATATGTACTCCATAATTCATTAGTAGCTAAGGTAAATAATAAAACAATATATTTTTAAGTAGTATAATCAATAATTAAAAGATTTATTTTTCAGCACAAACTGGGAATGTTTTGCAGCCGAAACACATATCACGTGGATTCGGCAACTTAATTAACATATTAATTTAATTAAAGAAACAACATTTTAAAATTAAGTTATATGTGTAAACATTAAAGAAGCAAGTTTGTTTACATAAAGTATAACGTTGCAGTTATCGGTAGCAGGTTTGCTAGTTAAGATAAAAGATATAAAAGCTATGTTTATGAAAAAAGATGTTTTTATAACAATAAATTATTTATGTTTTGAATTCTTATAGAAAAAATACGGAAACCGCATGCAGTCATCTAGTTATCGCTTCCGACAATTCTCAATCATCTTCCCTTGAGCAACTTTTTCATTGTCTTCTATACTGTACGACATACTATCACACATGCACAAGTCTCCTGCAATATGAGTCAAGAAGAAAAATTCCATTAACCTAGACCATTAATCTTCAAAACTCCAGCAATAGTGCAGGCTAGTCCACGAAAAAATAGCTTGGCTTTGGCGATAATATGCCAAGACAGATAATCCCTTTCTGATGCAATGTGCACAGAAGGAAAAAAAAAAAAAAAAAAAGACAAAATAAAACTGGGCCAGTACTTTATTTTGCGACAAGTCATCAGACACATTGACAGTTGACAGAGCAAGAGAATACAGCCTCTTCCAAAGGACGTTTACTGGAAACTGTAAATCTTCATAATGGTGCCGCACCTTTATGCAAATCAACCGCTCTTCGAAAACACGGAAATCTTCATAATGGTGCAGCTGCATGCGCACGAATTGAAGATTACTTTCTTCCTTAAACTGATCTTCGGTTCACATATGGCAGTCCGGCGTTTTTTCATAAAGGTGCGAGCATCCGTATGCAAGTCCGATTTTCCTTTAAATTATTGGCTAATTAATTAAGTAGGGCATAAAATAAATCTTCGGCGCCTTTATGGAAAACGTAGGTTTTAAAAAAGGGTGCTCTCAACATTACGAAGAACGCTGAGTCATTATAAAGCTGCTCTCGCCTTTATGGAAAACACCAGACTAGCTTAAGAGTGCGTGCCAACGATCAGTTTGAAGCAAATCAGTTTTGGTACTTTCCCTTATGTCGTTGCACTGTTAGGAATATATCTATCATTTCGAACAGTGCCAACTTTCATAAGGGTACGGCACCATTATGAAGCGGTTCCGTGGAGCCACTACTGAAGGTGATCCACACTTATTTCAAGACAGAACCCATCCAATGAGAAGTTGCACAGCTGCAGCTTTTGCCAACTGGAGCGATGCATTTGCCCATTTTGAGTGCATGTAAAAAATCTATAAAAATAAATAAAATGTGTAAAATATATAATATAAAATGAAGATGACATACAGTATAAAAGCTAAGTATTTTTATATCTGAAATAAATCTTTAATTCCAGCAATTTAAAATACTATCTCGCTTGTTGTTTTTCTTTTAGCAAAATCGTAGATGACCTTATAGAAGTTTGTTTCATTAATCCGTTGATGATCTTAGATAGTAGAATTTAAATTTTTAAATGCAGGGTGTTCATTCTTCCATCTCTCTGTTTCGTATTCCCAAGCAGTAACAGAAATAAAACTTTGAGGTATTTCTTTCTCAGTGAAGAACTTTTAATTATTTAATGTGATTATGCTCATAATTTAGTTGATATTCGTATTTTTCTTTTAAAAGTTTGATGGAATAAGGAAGGCATAGCATGAGCACGAAGCTGTCGAAATCTCTTTGGAATTTTTTTGGATATTTTAACCAGTGTAAAAACTTCTCTTTTTTATTCATTTTTGCAAGAGTATCCAGCATCTCGTGTTTATTCACCTAATCAATGAGCCAATGAATAAGATGACTGAATACTGATTGTTCGACTTGGAATTCAACTTGCACGGCGTTTGACTTGCACGAGCGTTTTTGTGGCTTTCGAAGGTGTAATGTACTCATGCTTCCACGATTTGAATAAGATCCAGCGCTCTACGTGATGGGATGAGTAACTTTAGAATTATTAAGCCTTTTTTGTAGAACCTTAGTCCTCTGCGAAGGAAGACAGAAAGCCTTAGTGAGCTTTGCTATAATATAATAAATTATAATCCTGTATTCAGCTCTGAAGATCCATACGACTAACCTCTATCACATGTTTTACGTGAAGAGTGTTGTTCCCAAAAGTCTGGTCGAAACTATTATAAAGAAGCTAATATATGTGTGGGGGGGGGAAATAATGGAACGCAAAAAAAAGCGTTTACTGGATTTAGTCCATGTTCATACACCATTTTCAATTTAACAGAGAGAAATGAAACTAAATGTAACAAGGTAAACCCCTTATTTCTTTTCTCCCCCTTTTTTTGGTGTATTATAAAAGTAGTATAATTTTTTCAATGTGTATGTTGTTATTATGATCAACAAAATGGATGTATTTTTAAAATTTTTCTGTTGGTACTCCAGTTGATAGAAAAATCAAAAACTAGTTTCAGGATTTGATCCAAAGATATGGAGAAACCTAGTGAAATGTAACTTGTAAAATTCGAAAAGGAACAATATAATAATACTAAAAAATGTTAAAAAAATCATTCATAAAAGAATTTTAAAATCTGAAAGTTTTCAGATTTTAACGGTACCGCAAAAGAGTTAAGGATTTTTTTTTCCCGCTCTCGTTGATCCTACAGTTAACCAGTTTGCTCTTGCACTCACTCCTTCTAACCCAATTTTTTTTTTTTTTTTTTTGTATCTTTTTAGTTTTATTACGAAACATCATTTTCTTCGCACTTAAACCATATACAATTCATCAGTAAAATTACTAAAATTTTAAAAGCAGCATAACAGCATACATTTAGAATTCCCTATAAGGTCTTAAGTTGTAGAGACATTAGGTTATTTACAAGCAGGAGCGATGAAAAATGAGCAGTGCTCTAGCCGGGACTCGAGCCACAAACCTCTCGAATACGCGTCGAGTGTGCTGATCACTATACCACGAAGGCGGAGGAAATACCTTATAAAATGTTGTCATACTTTTTGGCATTTTTTTCAATCTTTTATCATTTCATAATATCAATATTCAGTTTTTTTAGTAAGATGGTTAACAAAAACGTTTTTTGTCTTTTTATTATTATTAACTTTGCAGAGACATTAGGCACTTTTTTTAAGCAGGGAAGATGAAAAATAGCAAACGCTTTCGCCGGGAATCGAACCACGGACTTCTGGAATACCAGCCCAGTGTGCAGAACCACTACACCACGAAGGCATGCTAGGAAGGCGGGAGAAATACCTTATATACTCCCCCCTTTTAAAGGGCGACTGGGCTTTTTAAGTGACTCAATCGTCAAGTCCTGGATGAGGAGAATCATCATTCCCAACTCCTTTAGTTCAGGCGCTACTGTAGAGTCATTAGAAATTTTTTTGGAAGCAGGCAAGATGAAAAATTAGAAAACGCCTTCGCCGGGAATCGAACCACGAACCTCTCAATTACACGCTGAGCGTGCAGACCACTACACTACGAAGGCTCGTTAAGAAGGCGGGAGAAATACCTTATGACTTTTATATTTTAACTTTATTTATTAAATATCACGTATTTCGCACTCATGCTGCATAAAATTCCACAACAAAATCACAAAATATTTAAAAGCAGCATAGCTTGAGAATTCCCTATAGTGTTATAGGTTGCCTTGTATGTTTTTATATTTCCTATATTATTTTCTTAAAATTTAAATCAGTTACCATAAAAAAGGAAAAATATATAATGATTTAAGTGAGTCCACTTGGTGCAATTTCATAAAAGTGTCGAAATTTCTAATTAGCTACATCCTGATTTTAGTACACGTTTATTATTAAGCTGTATGCTGCCACTGTAACCTAATTTTCCTGGTCTACAGTTGTCCGTGGGCTTCATAAGATAGGATTGTATGTCAGAACACCCACTGTTTGCGTTTCACTCACTGCAACATGCAAGACATGGCGTTTAGCATGGTACAGAAAACATGCGCCTTGGACCAGACTTCAATGGACGCTCCGTGCCTTTTACAGATGAGTCGAGATTCAATCTGAAAACTGATTCTTGGCGCTCCTGTATCTGGAGAGAGCCTGGAATGCGATGCTATTCCTCTCTCATTAGAAAAAGTATTATTACCGTAGTGGAGGTGTAATGATTGGTGCAGGCATCAATGGACAGCCGCACGCCCCTGCATGTGTTTGACAAAAGCTCCCTGACTGCTATGACGACTATGTTCCCTATGTTCGACGTTTCAGTGGTGTAGTGTTTCCTGGGTTCCTAATAGCGCTAGTCCACATCTGGTCAATAATTACCTTAAAAGTGAGAATATTCGCCGCATGGATCGGCCAGCCAGATCTGCTGACCTTAATCCTGGTAGAGCATGTATGGAACACTCTTGGAAAAGCTATTTAATCTCGCCGTGGTCTTCAGAGTGGAAAACTGCTTTGCTACAGAAATTGGATCGAGTGCCACAAAGACTCCTCAGCTGCCTCCTATACAATATGCCGTCACGCTATGCGACCTGTCGGGCTCTGAGAGGGGAGCATATCTCATATTAAATTTATTTACAGTTCGACATCACAACGTGAAATTTGGGAACCCTGCAATATGAGCTTTACAATTAATCATACGTACATAAAATGACTTTTGATTGGTATATCACTTTCTCTGTTATAACTGTAAATTCATACTAAACTTCAATAAAATCTGCCCATCAGAGTTTCAGAAATTCAAAAACACTTGCCAAGAATTGCTTCTAGCTTATTTCCATTTTGCAATTTTTCGTTTATTAATACAGCCTAATTACAGATTCAGTTATAAATTAAAAGAACAAATATATTAATTATTAAGAGCTGACTTTCAGAAAATCTCCACCAGAATGTCGTAAGTGCATACCTAATATATACGTTAGATATAAAAGAAAAAGATGCAGTGCAAAGCAGAACGCCTGCATGACATCTGGACCAATTATTTGAGTCATTTCAAATACAGTCGGAAGCGTCTGTCAGGTTGTCATTTTATTTTTTGCAGCCACCTGCTAATTCTGTTTAAAAATCACTTGACGTTTCTCGCAGATTTTAAGTAAAGTATATTACATCAATACAGTGTAGATGAACAAGTATTAATTCTTTTCAAAAGACAGCAAAACAAATATCCAGCATTTCCAAAGAATATATGACTGAATACATTTTGAATAGGCGATTGTAGAGGATTGATTCCCTTTTTTAGGTCTTTAATTTACAAAATGGCAAAATATTATATCTAAAAGAAAAAAAATTAGTTAAAATAGTCAGGTATAAGACGGGTTTATAGAAAATTTTTCCCAAGATTTTCTTAATTAATGTAAGAAAGAAATACTCATTTAGAAGCAATAATATCAAATTATCATTTGCAAAACAAGCAAATGTTTGAAATTTTATGTTTATAGGATTTGATTTTATACGACATTTAAAATTAATGTTTTTTCACTGCATAAAAACGGTTATAACTTTGGCAATTTTCTTCAGAGCCACTTTTACGTGTAATGGACAACTATCCCTTCTAGAAGACTTTCACTAAGAACAATTTAGCTAAACGTTTCTACCATGAAATTTGTATAAAAATTCAAATTTCGCATAATTTTACAACTTTATCGGAACAGAATGAGTTTTGTGTTATATTTTGATCCATTTCTTAAAATAGAACCTTACGTTTGTGATTAATCGTTCAAGAAGTATTATAAACATTATGATACAGATTGCATATTTCGAGAAAATGTAATTTCTTCATATAAATGCATAATTCTTTCTTAAGAATGAATGAAAGAAAGAGAAGAAAACGAGAGAATGCATCTCAGCAGAGCAAAGTTAAATGTTTTTTTCTATACTTTTGCATTCAAGGATAGGAACCGCCATCCAATCGGGATAGTGTTTAGTGACTCTAACTGCTTCACCGAAGGGCCCAAGTTCAAATCCCTAAGGCTCAACTCTTGCCAACGGCAGGCGCTGACTTATTGCCAAGATGAAGATCTTAGGCTTGTGCTGACCATTGCCTGATAAGTGAAATTGGTAACAACAACAGAATAGGAAACTGATGTTGTGACTTATTTCACTTGTCTGATAGTAACATGAAAACAATTTCACAAATTTTATCATAGCCAGGAACTCAGAATATCTTCTGCCGTTCGCATGGGCCTTGCGCACTTTATAGGTAAAAACGACTTTGCACAGCTCCGTTTCAATTTTGAAGGAGAATCCGCTCGGTTAACGGAGAAATCCTCTTGGGAAAGCCCCGCTTTTTATGGATTCCCCCCCCCCTTTTCTCTTACTATCAAACCACTCGAAAGAATTTTCAGCTCGGCTTTTAAAATACCGCATACCACAAAGGCACTATATATTTACAAACATTTAAGCCATCTTAGAAATTCGAGCTCGAGCACAATAATACTGTATTCAGGAAAGCTAACTGTTATACTAATCAAGGCGGCTGGATAAAAATCTTAATCTCTTTTAATTTAAAATGAAAAAACTGGGAGTGAGTAGACGTTTTCATCGCATTATGGAAAGACTGGGGGCACTATGGAATCGCATTATGGAAAGACTGGGAGCGACAAAATGTTTCCAAAGATAGCTACTACACGTAGCCCTGCGCATGAAGAAATTGAATCCTGATCTTCGCATATCGAATTTGTTTATTTAAATTGTTGTACGAATTAAGTGAATTTATGACATTTTTCCACTACAAATGTTAATCGTAAAGCTTATATATTCGTAAGTGCATTATTTCAAATAAAATACACTCTTTTGCAAAAACATAGAAGCACCAAGGACTTTTGCGATCGTGACGAAATTTGGTATGCAAAAGCATCTTGATCGAACATGCAAATGATCAACGTTTCAAAGCAAATGAACAGGAAATGCGATCATAGCGCGCATTTCTAGTGCGTAATTCGCAAAGTATAAAACCAGTAACAGAGGCGGAAAATTTATCTATTTTGTTGCTGCCATTATAATTTCGTAAAGAAGCAACTAAAGAGGCCATTACGATGATATCGAAGACCTTACAGACAACTAAACGATTTCGAACGTCATCGCATTGTAGGGATGCGTGAAGCTGGGTGGTCATACCGAGCAGCAAGCCGCCACATGCAGCGCCTGCATGTGCAAAGGTGTTGGCAGCAACGGTTGCTACAAGGAAATTGCCGACAAAATGAAAGCTCTGGAAGGCCAAGGAGCACAAATGCGAGGCAAGACAGGATGATTGTTCGTCAGGCCTGAACCGCCCCAACGATATTGTCGACTATTCAACGCACTACAACCACGTATGTACCTTCCGTGGTACCGTTCATCATCTCATGGCGCTTATCTGAGGCGGGGTTACGCTCACAGAGGCCTTTAAGACGTTTGCCTTTGACTCCACAACATCGGCGGAGTCGTCTGGAGGGGTGTCGCAACCGATCATCGTGGCTGCCATCAGACTCGCATCGTACAGTGTTCAGCGATGAATCCCACTTCGCTCTTGAAGCAAATGACTACCGTGTTCGTGTCTGGAGAGGACGGGGCCAGCGATCCCAATCAGCCTTTGTTTTACAAAGGCATATAGCCATAACCCGTGGTGTAATGTTGTCAGGCGCTATTTTTTATGCCAGCAGGTCATCCTCCGTACATCTTTAACAGCTCAACGATATGTTGATACCATACTGCGGCCGGTTGCATTACCCTTCTTGGCATGTCATTCTGGGGCTATTTTCCAATAAGATAATGCCAGACCACATACCGCTCGCATATCTCTGGACTGTCTCCGTGCGGTTGATGCTCTTCCTTGGCCAGCAAGATCACCAGACCTTTCACCAATCGAGCATGTTTGGGACATGGTGGGCATCTGATTTGGGCACCACAAAATATGCAGATCTGGAGCGACAACTGATGAATGCCTGGCAGAATGTATCACAGGATGACATTAGGAATCCCTACCACTCCTTGCCTCGACGAATTCAAGCATGCATTGTCGCCAGAGGCGGTTCGACCAGCTACTAATTTGAACACTCAGCGGGTGACTGTGAACTGTGAACAGGTACTATGACCTTGAATTTTAATCATTTTATTATCCGTGTATGAGCTATACACATATTCAATTTCATCATAAAAAACCACTTCCTTCATGGTGCTTAGATGTTTTTGCAAAAGAGTGTATATTCTATCTGTTTTTTAAAAATTGGATTTTTACGATTTTTTAAGAAAAAGTCACAAAACATAGAAACATACGGAAATTGTTTCTAAATACTGATTATAAATCTCAGATCACAGGAATATATATATAAAGATGCGAGAAAACACAGTACATATATATATATATATGTGTGTGTGTGTGTGTGTGTGTACTGTGTTTCCTCGCAACTTTTCCTCCTTTTCTTAACTAATTTCATTTTCAGAAAATCTAGAGGGAAAAAATTATGCCAGTAATTTAATTACCAAACAACGTGGTTACAATAAGAACATAACAATTGAAAAGTAGTCATGGATAAATTACTGGTAATTATTATAGTATTGTTGTGTGCATACGGGTTCGTAATAAATTGAATGCACTAGTCCAATAAAAAGTTAATTATACTTATTCTTAGCACAAGAAATAAAACAAACTGCGGGAATTTTTCCTCAGAGATATTCGTATAATATCACATTATTGCTAAATATAATCAGTAGCTATCCTTCAAACTACTAAAAATATTAGAATACAAAGCAATCCACAGCGCAGAGAAAGCTAATCCGAGTAACAAAATTACAGCACCTAAGTAAACAAGAACTCAGATGAGATGTTCTCTCTCTGGCCTTTTATAGCTTTCTAAATCGGCCGCGCGATACAGTTCTCGCAATTTCTAGAAAGCAAAAAGAATGGAATTACGGTTACAGCTAACATAGTAGTCAATTTCATTTATTCGAATTAAATATCAATTACAAATTAAAGATATACGCATTTATTCAATGTTAAATGCACATGCTCTTTCATTTCTACTTTTTCGGCGTAGCTTTCTCTTAATATTTGTCTCGTGCTGCATTGCACGGGTATAATTATAATTCTGCTAAAAATACCTAACTAAATACAAAATTATTCTTTTGAAAAAATTATTTCTTTTAAAAAAAACCAACATTTCGATGTGAATACATGGTAACATTAGTATTGCAATATGTGACCGATATTGAGCCGGTATCTGACGGATATTTGATATTTGACTGATTCCGGCTCAATTATCTTGCAAAGCCCTACAGACATCTCACATGACTCTTGACTGTAGTTCCTAAAAGAGGCATCAGAGGAATGAGGGACAATGGGAAAGGAAAAAAAAAAATACCCGTATTTCCCCAAAGATGGAACATATCAGCAGCAGTTAACCCGGGAGCAAGCGCACTCATATGAGTTACACTAACGCGCTCACCCGGTTCCGGTTTTTTGAAGAAAATGTTGTAAATATTCAGAAAACGTGTTACATCTATATCAATAATGAATTTTATGATGAAATTAAAAAAATATGCACATTAAAATTTTTAATTTCTCCAAATGCTTTTACGAAATAAAATTTATTAAAGTAATAGAAAATCTAATTATTTATTAAGCGTAGGGTAAAAAATAGAATATCTTTATTCTGTATCAATTCTTGTTTTCTTTATTAACGCTGTAGGCACAGAGGAAAATACAATAACAAATGTGAGCAGCACATCGAAGAAAATGTTTTCGTGTGTTCCAAATAAAAATATTTTTCAGATTCGGCAAAGAAATATTTTTAGTCCAAACGGGTATTTTTATTTTTCTGTGCTTTTGTGTTGACAAACATTGCATTTTTTTATTTCCTTTTCTTTTCTTTCATTATTTCTCCGATAATTTTTGCGAAAATAAATTTGTCTTTCTCACTCTCGTTTTCAGAATCTATATCACTGTCTAATTCAGAATCATGTGAATTAAAAATTCATTAGCACTCCCATCCTCATTTTCTTCAATACATTCTTCGCCATTTGATATATCTCTGATAACTTTTGCGATACTGCTTTGTTGTAAGATAATTAACGTGACATGGTTGTCGCTTTCTATACTACCGCAAATCAACTGTGTAATAGTAACACGAATAAGCACGCTGAGTCTATTACCTGATCCGATAAAATTCAAGACTCCGAATCAAAGCCCCAACGAAAAAAAATTCAGAAATATAAAGAGGTCGACACTAGACCTTAAGAACTTGCGTGAAACAGGCCGCGCTTTGAGAAAGGTTTGTTTAATAGCACGGGTCCATTGGACCCAGTTCGCGGGCTTGCGAATTAAGGCAGCAATGAGTTGGAACGTAAATAATAGAAGTCAGGTGAAATCACATGTTTGGAAAGTTCTTAATGTGAGGAAAACCGGCCACGTCCGGATAGCTTAAAGAAGAATCTGCAAAAAAACGTTTCAAATAATAAATGCAAGGGGAAAGTAAAATGTATGAAATAGTAATACAAATTGATTATGCTGGAAAAATAATCAAAGAAATATGATTTACCAATAAACTAGCACTCAGAAGAGAAAACGATATACAATAAAGCAAAAAAATATATTGTGCAATTTTTAGTCCAAACGGGCAAATTGCCCTGAAGAACTATTAATTTCGTTTGGGCATTTTGTGTTGATTCACTACAAGCCTTACAGACGATAATATTGCCACCAAATATTATCGCCCTGTATTATATTTACAGAAATTAAATAATAAAGAATCTGCATAAATGCATGTATGTTTCTTGCATTGTAATAAAACAACGGAAACTAAAGCCATCCAATTTTGAATAACGTAATCCTCCTGCGAATATGGACATCTGGGAGCCCAAATTTGAAATTTGGAATTTGGAATTTGTTTTATTATTGATTTCCTATTTTATAAAACTTAACGAATTCTTGATTAACAAGGATTTCAAAGCGAGTAATGGCAACATTGTACAGAAAAAACATTTTTATCTCCAGCCCTCGAGACTGTGTATCGGAAATTCTAAAGATATGCTCATTGTAAAGTTAATTTGTGATACTGTCTTGAACTGAATTTTATGGTTTAAATGATATTTAATAAATAAATGTATGCGGGTTTCTTTTTTTTTCTTTTTTTTTTTTTTTAATTTTCATTTATGGTATATGTTTAGAAAAAACATCAAGACAAAAAAATTCTAAATTTGAGACCCGTTAAATTAAACAAGAATTTAAAATTTACATCTTAAGAAGAAACAGGATGCGCAGTACACATTTGTACAGTATTATTGACCATTTTGGCATATGGTTTTCTTTTTAGGATAAATACGTTATATAGTGAATTGCACTGCGTAAATAAAAGTAAATTCTAATGGACTGCCATAGCGTTCATCTGAGCTGATTAAAAATTAAACTTCTTATCGGCTGAGTTAAACAACAGAACAAGACAAAAACTTTCTAGAAACGAGTTAACTAAATGTTTTTCCTCTCAATTTCTTCTCTTAATCCTGGAATGCGAAGCTTTTTCGCTGTCATAATTGGCTCTTCCTCAAATAAAGTTCTTTTTGCGTCATTTTATTTTTTCAGGTCTTGAATTAGTTTTGCTTTTACTTGACTTATAGCAAGTTTTTACTGATTTTTAGCAAGCATACCAATTTCTGCTTTCAATGCATCACATGACTATATGTGTCCTTTCTTGGATAACCGACTCCAATGCTGAACGTAGAGTTAAAATTCTCTCTAAATTTATCATACGACACTAAGATTGTTCGTTTTGTAGATGTCGTGTGATATTAGGATGTTTAACTTTACCGGGAGATATACCTTCTTACACTTTTTAAGGAATCAGGAGATTTTCTGTTGATTAATTTAGAAATTATTTCCTTAGGGATTGTATGCGTTCAGTTTTCGTAATTTTCTTTACCATCTGCCGGTGGTTTTTTTTTCCCTGTCAACTGCCAAATCCTCTCTTGGTTTTTCAACCTTGATTTTTTGTAATGCTCTGGAATGAAGCAGAGACGTTTATGTCTCTGTTTCATTTTAGAGCATTACAAAAAGATCAAGTTCATTTTTTGTGTCTGACTGGCACGTAATAACAAATCAAATCATTACGTGCCCATCTTGGAAATAACGTACTCGATAAGAATAAGAGCCAATGTGTGATAAATCCTCATTTTCCAAATGAAAAGATCGGCGCATCACAGGCTTAAAGCATTAAGAATGGTGAGTCAATGATTTTAAATACTGTAAATCTCAAGTTCATTAAAAGCTTTGGCAATTCGTTGTTTCTCACTATCACAAATCAAGGAAAAACGCTGCCGCCCAACCGGTATAGTGGTTAGCATCGCTGACCGCCATACTGAAGGGCCCAGGTTCGAATCGCGGAGAAGGCATGCATGCTTGTAAGTTTATAGTGTCCGTGTGGCGTGGGGGTACTCTAAATATGCGGCGATCCGAAGGTCCTCTCGGGAGGTTGATGATAGGAATAGAGGGGTGGGAGAACCTCCTACTCATACCCTTTTTACCCCTTTATATGATATAGCGAACCAGACATTCAAGCTGTTTACAGAAGGTTCGTCTGTGGGAGAGAGACAGAGGGTTTACAGAGGGTTCTTCTATAAGCCATATTTATGGAAACTTATAAAGATAAGTGCAATCTTACCTATATTCAATATCAGCTTGTATCCCTATCACTTATTTGTGCAGATCATTCGAATTGATAAAATAAGTATAAGGTTGAATCAAATAGGTGGTTAAGTAAGTATAGCGTATTTCTGCCTATTATAAAGGAAAGCAGTAAGTATTGGATGTGAAATAGCATTGTTTTATATCGAATTGCTATAAATAATATGAAAAATTTTAATTACTGAAAGTTATAAAGCGCCATTTATAGTGTATCTAATAACAGCTCATTAAGCAACTAAAATTAAATCTAAAAATTTTAATTAAATGACACATCATTGAAATTTAACTGCGATCAAAGTCAGTCTAATAGTATAACGCATGTACTAGGTATTTCCCGCTTCTGGCATTGAACACAGTCTCTGAATTTCCAATTTGCAAGTTTGACGGACAGTTGCATTAGAATAACATTTCGTCCTTGTCCACTGTAATTAAATGCATTCATTCGGAACATCGGAAATGTCTAACTAAACACTATTTTAAGACTCTCTGTATTGAAGCTTAGTGAAGTGGTTGGACCATCACTATGACGAGATAGCGAAAGACGCCTTTCGCAGTATGTCAGAATGCATCATAATTTACGTCAGTGGCACTTTCAGAAATCATTATAAGCTTTACCAGTACCGTCGAATAAATTGTTTTGGCAGCAGCTTCGTTATGCCGGCTTTTCGCTGATACTCGTAAAGACTTAGTTGTGGGGAAAGAAACACATTTTTAGGACACTGTGAGTTGATGAATTTTCCACGTAATATTGTGCCACTCTGCTTTCTTTTATTAACGGAGATAGCTTTGAAGAGTGAATTCATTCATGTATTCAGGATTTCTTAATTTTTTTTCAATCGTGACCCTTCTTTTATCACTGAGATTTTTTCGCGACCCCCCAGGACCCCATATATTTACAAAAAAATTTTTGAACCCCATATGTATTGCGCAAATCCGACACACGAGCGAGTGAACTGTCAATTTTTTCACTTGTGATGTAATACACTATTGCAGTTTTAGGTCATTAACTTTAATTTATAATTTTAAGACATATAACAATGTAAACATTTTAAATAAGTAACAGACGAAATGACAGGGTCACGTGAAGGAAAATGAACGTTTATATTATAAAAAGAATGCGTCGAAACGTTTTCGTTTTTTTCTTTGTCTATATTGTCTTATCTTTATCTATTTTCAGTTACACTGTGTAAAAATATTTGGTAATTGCAAAATTATTATAATAAGTTAAAGAAAAATCTAAACTGCTAAAATGTTTGGCGAACCCCTACTGCAAATCCGGAGACCAGTTTAAGAAACCCTGATGAATATAAACCCACATCATTATTTCTCTATTTCCTATATCTCCGTGCCAGTTTTTGAAACAGCTGTTAATACAATAAAAATAAAATAAAATGACTATTTTCTCCCCTAAATGAAATATTAAAATAAAATATATGAAAAACTGTGTAAACCGTGTCCCCGAAAGTCCTTATTCGGCCTTTATAGGGCCGGTAAGAATATTTCACAATCCCTTCCAGTTACAAAAGTGTTTTAAATGACACATATATTTACATTATGGCTTTAAAGAAATCAGTTTTCGCAAAATGAAGAAATCTAATATTTTATACTTTTCTCTATTCCATACATTTATAGTTAGGGAAATTCTGCGCTCGTAGTAAGAAATGAAGCACCAAAAGGTTGACCTTCTTAAAAGCAAAATGTAAAATGTTCTGTGTTTTAAAAACACATACAGATTAAACTTTTCAACAAATTCGCTAGGGTAGGAGCGATAAGGAATATATTCAAATTTTGACGTAAGCAAGTAAAATCAACAAAATAAATACATAAATAAATTTTATAAGGTAAAAACAAACTCTGAAAGGATTCAAATATTAATGGGAGACGATTTATTAAGGTTTTCTATGCTCTTGCTGAGCATCGCAAGTTACCAATCAGTGGCGTAGTGAGGGGGGCAAGGGGTGTATGATGGCCCGGGCGCAGCTCGCAGAGGAGCACCAAATGGTCTCCAAACAAGATTTTTCGGAAAATTTCAGTTTTTATCTTGATCGATTTCTAGAAAATATATTTAGAATTAATATTTGTTTTACTGTAATTATTTTCTTAATTTGTCTGATAAAATATGTAACAAAATGTTTGCAGTAAATCAACCAAATATCTTTTTATACAATACGTTCTTTCTGACCACTTTATTTCTCTAAAAATATATCTTTTTTAACGAAATACACGTACGGTTCCCGCTTTTATTTTAAAACGATAACACGACTCTGAGTTTCTCAAACATATCCAGTTTCCCCAAAACAGATTCGATCGTCTGGAAATGACATTTTGGGAAACTCCTTACTCTTCCGCTACAAGGGATCGCGTTTGACTCTCCTGTAAACGACTGATGGCCTTCCTGGCTACCGATTCAACTAAGTCATCTTGTTGAGACATCGTATATTCACTGATACAAAGCAATAAACGCGTGTCGATTGTTTTTAGTCTCCTACTGCAAAAGGAATGCTGCAGGTTGCTCTTTACTCCTTATCTAAAACGCATAGTTTTCGATGTCACAGACTAAATTTGCATATTCCCAACTTCGTAAACGTTATCATTTTCTTTTATAATCTCTTCTATTTCCTTTAGTTAAAAAAGGTTGTCGATTATATGGTTATTTTATACCAAACTCGCAATATCCCCTAATTGTTTTGAGCAGTGTTTGTGACTGCAAGATGTTACTCCGTAGTAGTAAAGAAACTGAATCTCCGACACAGATACATTTTCGAATTCAATGCTAGTGCAGTTAGGTAGTAACTGTTCTTGATAAGTAGCGTATTCGGAAACTAAGTACCGTTTCGTTCTAGCGCCGTCGCAGCGCTGTGGTAGGCGTCCCGCGCATGCGCACTAGTCTTTCTTGTTCACTGACTTTCAATTGTCGCCATTTTGGTTGCTCTATGTTGTGTTTTCAGTTTGCTGTGCACATTCAAAATGTTTAAGACAATTAGTTCTCCCGCTGACCGTGAGATTCGTGCCGTGATTAAATTTTTGAACGCGAAGAATGTTAAACCGGCCGAAATTTATCGTCAAGTGACAGAAGTTTACGGTGAATACGCGATAAGTGATGGAATGGTGAGAAAGTTTGTAAGAATGTTTAATGCAGGTCAAACAAATGTCCCCGCCGAGGCTCGGAGTGGTCGGCCTTCTGTTGTCACCGATGATTTGGTAAGGAAAGTTGATGAAGCAATTCATGAGAACAGACGCTTCACAATGACAACTCTTTCAGAGGCATTTCCACAAATTTCACGTACTGTTTTGTTCGAAATTGTGTCTGACCGCTTGAATTATCGCAAACTGTGTTCCCGATGGGTTCCAAAAATGCTCACTAATGTTCACAAAACAAAGCGACTTGGTAGTGCCCTGACATTTCTCACGCGGTACAGTGATGAAGGAGAAAACCTTTTAAACCAAAGTGTGACAGGTGATGAAACTTAGGTGTGTCATTTCACACCAGAATCGAAACAACAATCGATGGAGTGGAGACACACTCATTCTCCGAAAAAACAAAAGTTCAAAGTGACAATGTCATCACAAAAAATCATGTGCACTGTCTTCTGGGATAGGAAAGGCGTTTTACTTACTGAATTTCTTCCCAGAGATGAAACCATTAATGCGGTACGATATTGTGAGACTTTAACAAAACTAAGGCGTGCCATTCAAAACAAACGAACAGGAATGCTCAGTAAAGTAATTGTGTTACTCCATGACAATGCTCGGCCTCATACTGCTGGTGTCACTCAATCGTTAATTCGACAGTTTCATTGGGAGCAGTTCGATCACCCGCCGTACAGCCCGGACATGGCGCCGTCCGACTATCACTTGTTCCTGTACATGAAGCGCGAGTTTGGTGGCAAGCGCTTTGGATCTGACGATGACACGAAAAATGCTGTGGAGGCGTGGTTATCGAAACTGGCGGGAAGTTTCTTTGACGATGGTATACAAAAACTGGTCACCCGCTATGACAAGTGTTTGATCATTGACGGAAACTATGTTGAAAAATAGTTTAAGACATGCATTTTCATGTAAAAATAAAATTGGATTCGAAAAAATTGTTTTACTTTTTTTTTTTTTTTTCAAAACGGTACTTAGTTTCCGAATACGCCTCGTATATCTTAGAATATTTTATGGCAGATTCAGCAATTTATTATTATTTGCATTATTTTCTTATTACTAATATATTCTATATATCATATTACTGTAAGTGTTTTTTGGGGGGGGGCGCCAAAAAGGTATTTTGTCCCGGGCGCCAGTTATGCTCGCTACTCCACTGTTACCAATCTGCTCTTGGATTAGCTCCTGTTAATTTGTTATATATATATTTGTAAGATAAAAAATATGAAAGTAAACTTCTGATTTTAATTCACTATAACCTATTTTATTTTTTACTTCATTTGGGAACTTCATCTCTCTGTCCTAAAAATAGCGCCATAAGTTTAAACAGCGTCATTCAAATTAGTCACGCGACTTTACGAAACGCTTAACGCAGATGTCTCTTGACCAATCACCAATTGTAAGCCAAAACTTAAAACTGAAACTTTTGCCTCCTTTCCTTCCTTCTTTGCATTACCACTGCGACACTCTCGCTCTTCTCGCTTACGCTTCTTCAAGTATCTACGCCACAGCATTTCTGCGTATCTACGTCGTAGTGTTCTTACACTCAATGCTTCCAACATTGTATTAATATTACATGTATATGCCTTTTTAGCTTAATTACATTACGCATCGCTTTCTTCGCAGTTGTGTACATAAAATTCAAGAGAAAAGTCACAAAATATTTTAAAACAGTGTAACTTTAGAATTTCCAAAAGAGTGTTAGGTGTTGATATACATTTCTTTTTACATCCGCTATATTATTTATTAAAAAACTAGCCGCTCGAGTGGTCAGTCACTTAAAATAGCCATAAAAATATGTAATTGTTTTAATGTGTCCATTTGGTAACATTTCATCAAAATATTTAACATTTCTAATTAAATATCTGATGTTTAAATGCAGTTTTATTTAAATCAATCAGATGAGAAAATTTAAAAATATGTATTTGTTTACAGCGTTTATTGTTTATCAGTCGCTTCCTTTGCTACTCAGCAGCAGAAAGATTAATTTCGAAAGTTAATTATCGTACACTTTATTGAATGCACAGGCCGGTGCAAGGCGATAATAGCTCTCCTGTTATGAGTATAGTGTACTAGAAGATATAGTGAAATTATCGGCGTTATTTTTGGTAACGAATTTTGACATTCCGCTAGATGGCTCTGTGATCGTATGTGCTCCATTAATCCGAAACATTTACTGCAATTTCAGTTGTGTTTAAAGGTTTAAATTAACACATTTCACATTAAATTTTTCTCCTTCTTTTTTATAAGTATATTTATTTAATTTTATGTGCCTTTAATTGTCCTACAAGACCTTTTTTTAAATACTTTTTGCTTTAATTAAGACACAATAACACGCCGAATAAATACAAATTCAGAAGTCAAACAACAAAAATCAGCGTTATATTTACAAAATTTTCGCAGGACTAGTTTCGATGGTTTTACCGAACCACCATCTTCAGCTGCAAAACCGCAAATGAACAAGATAGGAAATAATGATTAGATAAGATAAGAAAGCCTGGACAAAAATAAGCAAGTGGCGCCATCTGTTGGCGAAACCAAAACTAAAAAATAATTTCTCTAAAAGCCGAAGGCAAATTTGGATTGGAATTAGGATCGTTAACTAGAACAGAAAGATTTTTATGAATGTGAAATGCCTCTAGAAAATCCAGTTCTCCAATGGAAGATGTTTTTTGAATAATTTTGGCAGCAGAAAAATTGAAAGTGTGATTTTCGGACCAACAATGTTGAGCAACAGAAGACTTCTGTGTTTCCTTTTTTCTAACATATGCCTCATGTTCTTTGACGCGAAATTTTAAGGCTCTCTTAGTTTGGCCATATTTAGCTAAAGGATACGAGGCAGTACCTAAATTTGATACAATAGGGCGGAAAGGAATACCACTTTTATGAATTTTGGGAAGAGCATATAATCTGGCACAATTCGCAACACATGGGATAAGCGAATGTTTTAAGTTGCTTGAAATGATTTGCGAAGATTTGATCGCAGCTTTTATTTTGGACAAGTCCGAAGGTGAAGGATCTTTAGGGATCGGATTATATGGTCCTTCGTTTAAGAGTTTAGTGACACCATCGATGTAAGTGTTCTTATCCATGACGACTATCTGGCCGCCTTTGTCGGCTTTTAAATTATAATATCCGGGTTAGAATGAATTTCGCGCATTGTAGCTCTTTCTCTCGCAGTTAGATTTGGTTTCAAAGGTTTATTATTGAATTTCACATTATGAGCGATAAGAAGCCTAATCATTTCTTTCTGTGAATCTGAAACTTTACTGAACTTGAAAGCTTTTTCGATAGGAGCCAAAATCTTTGGAATCGAGGGTTTACAGGTTTGTGAGAAATTAAAATTATATTTTAGAATTCTCTCTTGTTCTTCTGAAAGACTAACATTAGAAATATTAACTATTGGCTTGATGTTTACAATGGGAAGATTTTTTGAACTACTTGAACTGGAAGACTGTAAAAGAAGTTTTTCGAATTTAACTGCAAGGGTGTTTTTATGACGGTTAACTGCATTCTGCGTTCTAGACCAAGACTTTTGTTCAAGGGCAGTGAATTTTGGATATGATTTAGCGAGTTCCAGATGAAGCTTATAGAGTTCATGTTCAATTTTGGACAATTGTTGACGTGTATCCCTTATCACGGACCGAAGTAAGGCAAGCTTGCAATTTAACAGAATTCTTGAAACGCAACTCGAAGGTTTTTGATTAGATTTGATTTGAATAAAATTGGGGATCAATTTTTTACATTTACATTTAAGTAAAAAGTCAAGATGATTCAGGAATTTTTGCCGTTTCAGGCGTAATTTAGTGAAACGATTAACGGATGAAGGCATGATAAACAATGCAGAAAATCAAACTAAATTAACTAAGCAATAATAAAGTACACACAAAACAGCAGAAAAATCCCTCACTGAAATTAATAGAAAACAAAACGTTTGTAAGCAAACTGCATGAAATCAGACAAGCAAAGCACAATATCCATATGTACAAAACATAAACATAACTTGAAAATTGCAAAAAAGTACTCACCGAAACTCCTACAATCACAAAATGGCGGCCACACCACGTGCAGAAAAGAAAGCAAAATATAAGCCTGTTTGGGGCTTCTATAATTAAGACACAATAACACGCCGAATAAACACTAATTCAGAAGTCAAACAACAAAAATCAGCGTTATATTTACAAAATTTTCACAGGACTAGTTTCGATGGTTTTACCGAACCACCATCTTCAGCTGCAAAACCGCAAGTGAACAAGATAGGAAATAATGATTAGATAAGATAAGAAAGCCTGGACAAGAATAAGCAAGTGGCGCCATCTGTTGGCGAAACCAACCGATGGTGGTTCGGTAAAACCATCGAAACTAGTCCTGTGAAAATTTTGTAAATATAACGCTGATTTTTGTTGTTTGACTTCTGAATTAGTACTTTTGGCTTGCGTATATTAAATTCTATACCCTATAATTTTAATTGTTAGATTTGATTCACCCTAGATTTAATATTTTTGATAATGATATTTTTTCATTTCATAGAGAAAACTAAAATTAACTTTCTAAATAGTAATATTTATAAATTAAGAAATAAATAAAAATTTAGGAAGTTGAATAATTAAAAAATTTTATTACCTTTTTAAGCTTGCCTTTTTCTAAATATTATGCTGAATATTTCTATTATAATATTCAAACTTTGGCTTAAACACATTTTTTGGCGAAATGGTTCATCTACATTAAAAATGTCATGAATGTATCTCAAACACGTTTTTGAAGTAATAAACATTCAATTCTTTCTATTCATAAGTATTTCATAAATAAATTCTTCGTAAAATTCCAGGAGCTTATATTTGTGCTGGTATTTGCATTAACTAAAGTTTAGTACGTTCTATCTTTTATCAAGTGAGCAAATGAATTCAATCAAAGCAATATAGTCACACCTTCATACACTACACTACTTACATGAATATAAAACACTACTTACATGACACTACTTACTTCATACACTACTTACATGAATATAAAACTTGTATATGAATTTTTTAATATGTGTATTTCGCAATCAATATGCCGGCATGGTTCAAGAATAAATATGCGCTCAGCCGCATTACAGACTGCACTACCATTGCTAAAAGCATTGCTAACAGACTTGAGTGACTTCTTTCCTTGGACACCGTGCCGTCAGCAGCTCGTTCCGTAGATACAGTAAGACGCTGTTTGTTTAGCACTGTTTCGGTTTAGTGCTCTTTTGGGGATTACCCGAAATTGCTCGCAGCACTACGGGGATTCCCCGAAATTGTGCGCAGCGCTTGGTTTCGAAGTAACGTATCCGAAACAGTGTAGTTGTGCTTCTTGTTTGGTCCGGTGATGTACGGACACACTTTTATCATTTGAAACATTTGTTGACATTATTGCAAGTATAAATTTATATAATACTATAACGATTAATACAGCGATAAATATTATGATCTTTAGTTTTTATCATGGGTGATAATATAAAACAAGAGAAGAAAGCAACCAGAAAAACCATTTCACTGGAAACTAAAATGCAAGTGATTAGAAGATTAGATTCTGGTGAACGTCAATCTCAAATTAGTGCTGCATTGAATCTGGCAACTTCAACAATAAGGACAATTCTTAAGAATAAAGAAAAAATACTGTCATCGGCAACTGCAACTACGTCAAGCTCTGCAACTAGAATTACCCGTTCTAGAAGTAGCATTATAGAGGAAATGGAAAAACGACTGTCTATATGGATTGACGACGAAATTGAACGCAATATGCCATTAAGCTAATCTATCATAATGCCTTCTTGACAAAAAGGCAGAAAATTGGAAACACAGAATAGACTGAATGATCTGACTGAAAATTTTATTTGTTTTTATAGGTATATTCATTTATATTGTTTCCATTTTTGTAAGAAATAAATGTTTGGTTTTATTTTTATTTAAAAAAAATTATTAAATTTAATACCTAACCAATTTTATATTAATCTCTCCCTAACCCCATTATTTACATGTTAAGATAGCCTCGTTTAGCGCTGTTTCGCATTACGCTCTACTTTGATGGAACGTATCCCTCGCCCTTAAGTAGGGTCTTACTGTATATTTTTTTACTTAATCTCTTGTGATTTTTTTTCTGTTATTGTTTTTTATTTTTGCTGTTTTTAATTATATGTAATATTATGATTAACCCAGAACTCATTTAATGTATTCCACAATTTGTAATGTTTTTGATCATCTTTACATCTGTACCTGATTATTATAGTAAATCCTTAATATAACTCTATGCCTAACATGTACCATAATAGTGAAAAGTGTTCCGCTTAGCATCAGCAATCCCCACCATGCACCTTCTTTCCATATCCTGGTCCTTATTTCAGTGTTCCTCGTTTCGTGGCCAATCCCCGGAGGACACAGTACTAAGCTCTTTATTTATATTTATTCATGTATTTATTTTTAATTCCATCGACGGAATCCAACAGGCTGAAAAGCACCTAACCCAGTGGACCAGCTATTCCATCGATGGCGAAAAGAAAGAAAGTATCTGTATCTTAATATGACACTGTGAAAATTGAATTATATCACTAAAAATGAATTCATCTGTAAAACTTTAGACAAATTTTATTCAAATTCGTGAATATTCAAAGCTCTATATTTTTAGTCCTCAAGATTTTTTCCGTGATATTAAAATATTTATCTTATTGTACTGAGAGATAATGTCTGAATTAAGTGCACAAAAGTCTGAAACAATCTTTTATCATTCTGAGGCCCATCAACGGCCAAAAGATAAAACTGTTGGACACTGGTAGTTCGACCTAGATTTAATAATGCATGTGATTTTGAGGGTTTTTCCCCGGCGTAATGTGCAGCTAAGTCAGCTTCCAATTGAAAATCCTCTACAAAAGCATTCCTTCTCTTAGGCAGATAACCTTCAATGTTATTTGACTTAATTAACTTAACTTGATCATTTCGAAGTTATAATGAAACCACCTTTTAGTTTGTTCTCTGGACCCACCCTGAGCATACAACTCACTGCATCACTCGTAGTAGTACCTTATGTGACGACAGCCGGAACAAACTTGCAAACTACTCACGGCCTAACATCAGAACTGAAACTGGGGGTTCGAACGTCAGTTTATTATCAGTGAAATGCAGTGAGTGAATAATGCGTGCAGCAGTAAGTTTTTTATCAGTGAAGTGCAGACGATCTGTCTCATCAAACTCAACAATGATTTCTGCAACATAGCCACTACCGAAAACGATGTCACAGATTAATAGAAAACATCTTTTAAGTACCAAGATGGGCAACATAAAACAAACATTGTTATATAATACAGCAACTTGGACATTATACATAACACAAAGAGATCAACATTCATTTCATTCCTTCTCCCTGCTTAAAAATAAATAATTTTAGTTTCTTTAGTCTTTTAAAAACAAAGACAGGTAAACTGACATTGTTCATGAAACATTTTGGATAGTCATCCATAAAAAACGTTCTTTTTTTTACAATGGTCTACCTTTTTCATAATATATAATCCTCAATAAACCAAATATTTAATAATGCTGCAGTCAGAATTTAAAAATAAAGCTTCTGCAGGATATCTAGATCTCATTACAAAAATCAATGAATTTACCTGTTCCACAAACTTTACTGTACCTTCTAAATTCCCGTACAACTCTTCTATTTCATTATGGAAGAAATTCAAGCCATTGATTACATCAAACAACTGAACAGTTAAATCCACTCGCATCTTTTCAAAGTGATTGGGAAAAGATGCTTTCTATTAATATGTGGCATTGTTTTTAAAGTAATAGTGCCATAACGTTTCTTCCATGCACAAACTGTATGATCCGGCCGCACATTCCATATGGTGTTTAAAATCCATGTTTCAAAAAGACATTTCGCATGCATTTTATTAAATGCAGAAGGTAGAAAATAAAATGTTTCACTACATGGATGATTTATCTGATATTCAAATTGTATTATCGGATCGAGTTCCTATACCAAATTTCTTCCACATTACTTTAGTCCATGTAGAGCCATCACAAGTATATAATCTACACAGAGACCTGCATTTTCTAAAACGTTTTTGTTTCTATAATCAAGTCAGTAAACAAGGTCCCTTGAATATTGTTGCATATGGCAAAAACTGCAATAATCTGTTTCCATTCACTGATAAATGGTTGAAAGAAGAATCCATGACTGCTTTGGTATTTTTCATTTTGAAAATATCCCAAGTCCACAGATCCATCAGTTTCACCATTTGAACATCCACATGCACTTTTTCAGACAATTTCATTTCTTCTGTTTATTTGTATACAACCATGGAGAAAATAGGTTTCCATATTTTGAGTTTTCAGTTTGATTTCTTGAAAAATAGAATCTCCGAAACAAATCGACTGCGATAATTCTTAACGTATCTTTGAAGGCAGTTTTCAGGCACAATCAGAATTTTATTTTCATTGATATTTTTATTCTCCTTATTATGCATTCGCATATCTCTTCGCGTTTTCTAATATAAGTTGTTTGTGTAGTAAAATGTTAAAAAGCAATATGCTTTTTAACATTTTATTTGATATGAAAGCTGTTAATAGCGGCTTTCATTTTTAAATTAATAATACCATAGTTTGAAATATACAAATATAAAATACAGTTATTAACTTTAAACAAGTGCATTATTTTGAAATCGGTATGAACACTAATTGTAAAGTAAAAGTAATATGGCAATACAGCAATGTTACTTTTACCTGTGTAATAAATTACCCGCGGTACATCGAGCAATTTAATAACTGTTCTCAGTACTTTTAGAAGTCTTCATAATTAATATAACTGCAATTACATTTGTTTTGAAATTACTATGAAATTAATTTATGCTTGTACGATAATGCTAATTGTTATACGGCAGAAGTATTTTAGTTTTATACTCATTTTTAAATTAAGGTTATTCAAACACTTTTTCAGCCGCACGATGTGTAAAAATATGTTTCATGCAGGAATTTTACATTGTTATAAAAGTTGCCCACTTCCTGTTCCAATATGTTCTTCATGAATAAAGCACATTTTCAGAATTATATTACATGATTTCCTCGATAATTGTAAAATAATAAATGTATATGAAACAGCGTTAAATATAACCAATTAAGATATACTAAAATTAAAAATCTATCATTCATAAATTATATATCTGACATAATAAGAAAGAAAAAATAAGTAACGTAAAATACATTAATGAAATGCAAATTTCCTTTTAACTGAAACTGGAACTGTTTTTTGCTAAAGTAGCAAATTCTGAAAGAGAATTGTTTCAGTCATACATGTTTAAGCTGACACTTTTCTTAAATTTAACATTTACAAAAGCTTCGGCATGTAGTCTTTAAGTTTCAAGTTGGATGAATAAAATAACACTAAACAAATATACGCATTACATTTGACTTGAGCCATAGCTATCCAGATATTAGGGGTATTTTACCTTTCTTTTCTGATAGTCAAACTGCTTATTTACATAACGTTAAGATAAGGCCTTTTGGCTCTTTATTAAAACAAACCACACAAGCCTGTTCGCTTAAGGAAAAAGATGGTTTCATGGAAGATATTCTAGAGAGGAAAAAAGCTGCATACTATTAACCCGTTCACCGTGGTTTATATCCAATCGAGTATTAGAGTTGAATGATCGTATCCACTTGATCGCTGAAGTGCTGTAAAAGAAGAAATTTTATTCTTTTTTTCGTTTATTGTACTTTATTTCTATAAAGCTTGCACACTTAAAAAATGCTTTTAAGCAAAATGTGATACAAAATGCGATTTTTATTTAAAAAAGACTACAAATTAAGATATATTTATTTAAAATAAAATACACACAATTCTTTTCCGGAAAGTTAAAAACTAACTAAACTTTTTTTTTTTTTTTTTTTTTTATCTAAGCAAAACAAAATGCATAAACTATTCCTATTAAGGGGACTCGTACACCTTAAAACAAATAAGATCTTCGAATATGGGACTGTTGCAAGAATTGGGATTACTTATTTATTTTAAAAGCAATTACTTTAAAACTTTTATAGTTGACTGCATAATATAGCTGCTTTCTAAAATAGTAATCAGAAAGTTTGTGTTGCCAAAAATATTTTTATAATTTAATCCGCTTTGTGACAATATGTTTCATCATCTTTCCACCTTGCGCGCACAGCTTAAGACATTCTATTGCATAATTTAATTCCTTATTTAATATATAGCTTTTATAACATCTGGAAACTATTGTGAACCAAAAATTTTAAGAATTTCATGTTAAAGTTTATTTTATTTGGAGTCGAGTTTATAAAATGTATTTTATTAAAAAAAATCTGTAAGGTTTTCGTGCATAAAATTTTTTAATATTAAAATATTCATCATGTTTTTGGTTCTGTTAAAAATAGTGACCATATAAGGAATTCCATCAAATTTCAAGTAGGTACCATTAGCCATTTTTAAAATATCATGCGTGCAAGGTGGAAACCTGACGAAGAATGTTGTCACAAAGCGAATTAAATTTAAAAAAATATTTGTGGCAACACAAACTTTATGGTTACTAGTTTCCAAAGCAGATATATTATGCAGTCAGCTGTAAAACGTTGGAAGTAATTGCTTTCAAAATAAATAAAATATCCTAATTCTTGCAACAATCACATATTCGAAGATCATAAGGGGCTTAAGGTGTGTGAGCACCCTTAACTAAATTCAACTAATAAATATAAATAAAACAGTTGGGGGAGGATAAATTAGTAAATTAGCAATATAATTCATATAATTAAATTTATATAGTCGCAGATTATAACATTGTTAAATTAAAAACCTCTTCTGGTCTCTTACGAAAATGCGTTTAACCTGAAAATGCGTTTAACTTAATAGTTTGCCGATAAACATATACTTCTGCTGTGGCTTCAGTTGTAGCAGCATTAGTCCTCTAAAGCTTATTTCTCTTTCTTACAGTAAATCGCTATTTTCATTTATATTTCTTGAATGATCAAACAGTTATGAAATTTTGTGCAAATGCTGTGAAATTAATCGACAAATAAAAGAAGATAACGTAAAATTTAGCACGAACGCAAAATAAAGATAAATGTAAAATGCTAGTGTATCGTATAAAAATAGATTTTTTGAACAAGATCTATCTTTGCAAAAGAACATGCTGTTTCTATCGTTAATTTTTTTGTGTATGTGAAACTGTAATTCTTACCCGGAAGTTGACCGGACGAACTGAGGTGGGGCTCGAAACGGTTTGTTTTTCGCGTGCCTAGAACAGGAACTGGGTAAAGGCAATCTTGCCGACAAGGTAGACTTCATGAAGAAGAATAAAATTAATGCAGTTTTAAGTTTGTGGGCGAGTCTGTGTGATCAGTAATAGCAGTTAATTGTGTTTAAGAGAATATGATAAAACTTCTCGAAAATGATGCAAATGTGGTGCGAACAGCATAGAATTTTTATTTTTACGTCTGTTCATTGTAAAGCTTTCATTTTCATTCAGCCCTTGTTACATTACGTCACACAAAATTTTCATCTTCATATTACCACTAAGTGAAGAAACTAAATAATATTTAAATTATTCATATAATATTCGCATATACTTGCATAAGTAGATCCAAAAGTTTCTGACCTGGGACACTTCTAAAAAAAAAGTTTTAACAACTTATTTTTCATTCGATATACTTATCTTTCACGTCTTTAATAAGTACTTTTTATGAGCCTGGAAACGTAATCTGAAGGGTTGCCCTCAATATATTCCATAATTATCATCATCGTCAACTCTCCATTCATAAAGGTTAGAGTAAAACTGCGGAATAGGTAATAATCACTTGAGGATAAATCTGGTCTGTAAGGAGGATGCCGGATTCTTTAACACACATTTCTTTACTGATTCTTTAGCTACGACAGCTGAATGCCCGTGAGTATTATCATGGAAAAGATGAATTATGTAGCTCAGCGTTCCACGCTTTTTTATTTTAATTTATTGCGGAATTAAAAGAATTATACAAAAGTTTTAAATAATATTCTCCATTAATGGCCTTGCTTATTTCTTTAAAGTTTATCAGAAATATCTTGTCACAATCCCCTTCCCAAATAGTGGCTGTTGTCATTTCCATTGCTTGCTACATCTTCACTATTCTTGGTGATACTTCACCTCGTGTCTTCCATTCCACTGATTCTCGCTTCGATATTAAGTTAAAGTATAAGAAGACCATTGCTTCATCACCAGCGCTACGATCGACTGTGAAATTTTTCTCTGTTCTGCACTGTAAAGCTTCAGCAACTGCTCACAGCAAATGATATATTAAATTTTAAACTGTTGAAATAAATCGCGGTGCTTATCTTTGACCATGTGAAGAGGTTCGTGTAGAACGTTTAAGATTAGATCTAATCTTGCTGCTATCTCCGTAACTTTTAATCTCATTTTATTCAATATTTCCTCCTGGACATCTAAGTCGTGACCAGTCTTAATTCGTAAGGTTGTTGTAGATAAAACGTAATATTCATGTCATTGTGGACTATTTGTGTCCATACATGTCGTCTGTTTTCCTAAATGACAACTTACTGTCGCAGCAGTACAGAGCCCTGCCGAAGAACTAAGACTGGATCCACATAGTTTCAAGAATATGCCTCAGAATTCAATCTCTTTTCCTAGCCGCCTAATTCATAGATCTCAATCTAGTTAAGTATCTGCAGAATTTATCATCTGAGTTCATGAACTGAAGCCGAGTAAATTTATGCAAACAGGTCGTGCTGTGCTTAGGCATTTGGTACGCTTTGCCTGCGAACACATACCCGAAACGCGAGTCCATGCCCGCACGCATTTAAGGAAAATGTAACGTGCCGAGAACATAGGGAAAATTCAGCCCTGATGATTGGTCAGAACATAAACAACGTTTCACAAAGTAGCACGAATAACATACAGCGTTTGTGCACGATTTGGTTTCGTTGAATAGTAATGTCAGATGAAAAGCACTTACATGCGCAAACCATCTTCTTTATTTATGAAACAATCAAAATACAATAAACACTGTGAATCAAGCCGCCAATGCCGCTGATTGTTTCCTGCTCATTCCAATATTTAAATTTTCCACTTTAATCATTAAACAATAATGTGATATTCTGCATTACTATTACTAGTCACCAGTAAAACAATAATGAAATGCATGAAAACAAACAATATGGATATGTGCTTTCAAAGCTAAACGGCTCCAAGTCATTTAGCTTTGAAAAGAAGTCATTTGATTTCATCTACTAGAGAACGAATGATGGCATGAAGCTTAATCACGATAACCTATTTTCCTCTGCATTCGCTGTGCTGTACGGTTTGCTTAAATGCTGCCTATATATATTGAAACCGTAGCAGGAGATAAAGTTGTTTTAGGTAGGTGGGCATTATATTTTGGCTCTTCAGTAAAATATAATCTCTTATACTGCAAAATTTGAAAATTCCAACTAAGCTCGTTATATATGATTTTTAAACGATATGGTTAAGTAGAGAAAAATAGTTAAGAAGTGTAAGCGTTGTAATTTTTAGAACGTTTTCCAAAAATAGTACAAAGCTAGATACCCCTTGAGCGACTGTTCACAGGCTCTTAGTTCTTTCCATTTCCTTTTTAGTTAAGGCATCAAATAAATAAGACAGGCTTTCAATCTGCAGCTCTTCAAAGAAAATTCTCACAATAAAAAAATTTCCATGATTACACTGAAAGAAAACATTTTACATGAAAAAAAAAAAGAAAAAAAAAAACATTTTTCATAAAAAAAATTAAAAAGAAATTCACCTTGCTGAGAGATGTTTAATTCAAATATCACTGAGAAATGAAGATCTCACACAGATTGCATACGTAGAAAGCTATGCGTATAACTACATAAACTTCTCTAAATGCCTCTCATATTGGATAAAAGTGAAAAAATAAAATTGCATTTAACATTTGCATTTGTAGAAACAGTAATCTCACGAAATTTGCATTTCATATGACCGCTTACATGGATTCTTTTTCGTGAGGGGAGAAGAGGTAATGATTTAAGTCAAACTATTTTTATTAATTTATAATTAAGTCAAAATCATATTTAAAAAAATCTAATGTATACATCTAATAACTTCCGTGCTTACCTTGCACGAAAAATTAGATTATACGCATTTTGTCCACAATTTCATTTAAATTTATTTCCTCGAATATCATTAGAGATATATTCCTCATTCAATTAATTCAGTTCTCACGCCGTGACAAGACAAAAATACATAAATCCTCAAAATATCTTTATTAACAATTAAAAAATATAGAAAATATCAAACACCAAATATACACTAATGTCCATAAATTAAGAATAATTCAGAATCACTCGGAAATCGAACTTTAAAGTAAAAATTTCACATGTAGAATAATCGCACACATCTTCAAGAATAAAATGCAAATTGCAGGAAGCCATCAAATGACGCCGACAGTACATCACAATGACGAGAGTGTAAGAAAAGTGTATATAAGGAATAGTAGCAAAGTGTAAAAAATTTCACAAGCTTTTCTGCAAGCCGCTTAGTGCCACAACTGAATACTTATGACACATAGGACGTATGTGGATGATTTTTTTCTTGGTAGAATTATCGGCCGCCTGGAATGTTTGAGTAGTCAGATGGAAGTATCCGAGGAAATTGGAATAGCCCAAAGTATCATCTCTAGGCTTTGGCAACGATTCCAAAATAATGAAAATGTCAGTAGACGTTACAGTACAAGTCGCCTCCATGTTACAATGCCAAATGAAAACCGCTATTTGGCAATAACTGTCAAAAGAAGCAGAGAAAGCATAGCATCAGACCTGTCTCGTCAACTAACTTCAGCCACTGGTACGACAGTTTCAAGGCAAATTGTAAAGATACTTTTGGGACAGATTGGTCTATATGCTCGCAGGCCTGTCATATGTGTTCCGCTCACGGCAACTTACTATCGCCAGCGGTTTGCCCGGAGTAGAAAACATGCGATGTGGACATCGCATGTTCTCTACTCCGCATGTTCCTACATGATGTTTTCCGACGAGTCCAGGTTTAGCTTGCAGTCTGATTCACGTTGGACTTTCATGGAGAACTCCAGGTACACGTTACCACCAAGATAATATCATTGAATGACACTGTTACGGTGGTGCAGGATTGCTCGTTTGGGGTAGACTTATACTGGGGTTCGTTTGGGGTAGACTTATACTTAACCAACTGCAGCCCGTCAAGCATCTCGTGATGTGTACCGAAACTTCGGAGAGCTTTGTTTGCTGACTGGAGTAATCTTCCTCAAGATCAGCTCGATAATTTGATACTCGGCATGCCTAGACGTTGTATGGACTATATTTCACCGTCTGGGAGACATATTATGTGCTAACCGTCATACTAGTCATGTAACGTTAAGTTTTTGTAAGGGAGGTATTTTTCGTAATTGCTTCCGGGAGCAAAAATCGTAGTTTTTACGAATGGTATCGTACATACGTTATCTTTTCTGTTCTTTATCTTTTGTTTAATAAATAGCTTTATGAATAAGTCACATTTGTTTTGTTTCTGAATGTATATTTGCCGGAGCTGACATTATCCTTAATTTATGGACATGAGTGTAGTTAAAACAAATAAAATTAGAGTTTCTACTCAAAACGAAGCAATTTGGCTAGCCGGCAAGAAGGCAGATTTTTTGGTGCACAAAACTGAAAGTTAACTTTTGATCCCCCTCGGCAAAAAGACACTGAAAGTGCAGAAACTAACTTAATTCACTATTTTGCTAAGTTTAAAATGTAAACAAATACAGCTGCTATGATAAAAATATAGGTTTAGCCGCATTTAAGCAACTCTTATAATTCTACAACTATTACATGCAGATTAACTATAGGCGTAAAAACCTTAACCGGAAAATAAGAACAACATAATTCAATGATTTAAAAAAAAACTGAGCTTACTGAGCCGAGTAACAGAGCGGATATATATATATATATATATATATATAAGTTAAAAGAAAATTCCTAGTTCGTGCTCCAAAAATATTCTTAGATACTGTGGTTCCATTGACAATATTAACACAAGTAAAATAAAGTACAGTGAAATGTGTAAATATAAAAGATTAAATAAACAATATAAACACTTGAATATTAGTGTAATATATTTAGTTTGTTCTCTTTTCTTTGCCAATTGCAATTAAAAAGGGAGGCGCAGAACTACATGCTGTGGCAGTCCCATATGCAAAATTTCAACGTTCTGAGGCTACTCTTTTTTGAGTGATGGGACATGCATACAAACATAGATACATACATACATACGTACAGACGGCATGAAAAAAGACTCTTCTGAATCCAGTTTAAATCTTTCTACAATCCGTTTTTGGAAAAAAGGGCCTTTCTTCTGTCCTTACATACAGATGTCACGCAAAATCATTCTTAAATTGCACTCGATAGCGGTTAAAAATGAATATTTTCGTTGACGTTATGACACCCGAAAGTTTTCGCCATTACAATTCTTCCTTTACTTTGTATAAGGAAGTAAAAAACGAGAGGAAAAAACATGTATTGCGTGAATGCACTTATCTAATCCATATTTACAATTACAAAGTGTCATTCGCTATACTATTTATTTTATTATATTTGGAATACAAATGGAAGTAGATATCTAGATTTGCTCTAGATATCTTCACCTGTAAAAATTGTTACTGCTTGTAGTTATAAAAACGGTTCCAAATTTTTGCCTAATATTTTTTCCTCTTCTTAAATCTTTATTCACAAAGTTTATGCGAATTGTTAAAAAATAACTCAGTATTTAAAAAAAAAAAACACTGAAAAATGTCAAAATAGTTAATTTAATTGTTCTTTGTTTTGAAGCTGAGGATGGCAACAACTTAAAATGCAGTCCTGTGTTTGAAGACTTTTTCGAAAACATGTTAAGATACTATTAAGATTCCAGTAAATGGTCAATAGGATGTTATAAGCCTTGTTATTATCATTTCCATTCTGAGAACTCTTTTGAAGGTAGTTTTAAGATGAGATGAATGAGCTTTAAAGAATGGATTGCCTACTTTAGCTTTTGTTTACTTTAATTATTTATTGTTAGTTACAATTTCCAGCGTTAGCATTGATATCAGCATCTTGTTTTATATTATGTAGAAAGGTAAGAAAATTGGCGAAGAAAAAGAAGAGCGTACAGAGAGAAAAAGGGTGTGTTGCACTCACCTGATCAATGTTTAAGTTTACAAGTAATGTTTTCGAGAATGAAAGTAATTAAGAATAATCTGAGAGATATAATTGATCCTCCATTGTTTAACCTTTTTTCCTTGTAACAAATGTCAAAATGTACGTAAGACTTAAAGATAAATTTATTCTCTACTTTTTGATTCTCCTATCCTCCTTCCCATGCAACTCATAACGTAACGAGTTTTATGCTTTCGCTTACACCATTGGTTAGAGAATTGAGACTAGTTTTACATAAAAAGAAATAGAGTTCTTTAGATGAGAGCTTTTATTAATCGGAGAAATAACTTATTAATAAATAAAGAAGTAATTAGTGCTTTCTAATAGACGATTCTTAACAGATTCGTATAAAAATTGAAATTTTGTAGAATTTGCTGTAAGGTGTTACTTGACGAAAGCCTGATATTCCTGATATCTGCAATCATAGACTTGCTGATATTTGTAATTATAAATGCAATACAGCTTGCCTGATATTTTAAATTATAAATTAATTGCATTAAATTAAACTATTACTTTCTTCTATACATTTAATCGTAAAAAAGGAGGAATTATATTTAAAAAAATATGAAGTCAAGTAACTATAAAAGATAGATAAACATATTGTTACGTTATTTTCTTCCTTACTCAGTTCGTACGGGGCTCGTAGATTTGGAGTGAATAACGACGACACTTGATGAAGTATCGTAATACAACTTATTTACCAATACTAATCAGGACAGCTCCAAAACACTTTTACAGTCGTCGAAGATCTACCATAAACGCGCTGGCATGATCAGCGACACAACCTTCAGATTATCCTGCTATCACGGTGGAGACAGCTTCACTGCAAAGCACCAGAGTACAGCTCCCGACTCTGCTTGGTCGTTCTCGGAACTCCACGTACTCTCGCTTCGGTTCGGTCGTTCCCGGAGTTCAACACGCTCTCTCGACGATGCACTAATTCGCGATGCACTAAAAGTCTCCTTCGGTGAACTTGACGACCCACTCGGCACTCGCTGCTCGGCTGTCAACTCGATCGACTCGGCAAGGATTAACTCGCTAGACGAGACATCAATTCGATACTGACTATCTTGTACTCCAGACGAGGCACACACACTTTGGACCAGCAGGGTTTATATAGCTTTCGCCTTGTGTTCGAGAACATTCTGGGTTAAACCGGTAAGAATTCGTTCCAGAAGGTTCTCCACCGTCCATGGCATATCACCAATTTTGTCACCAAATGTCGCCAAATGGGCGGTTTCTCGCCAAATATGGCAACCCAGCCTTAACGTGCCATTTTATGACAACCCTAAAACTGCTTTGCGGGGAAGCTATCTCAACGCCCCTGTACATTTCGTAACAATATTAAAAAGAAAATTTATTTTTAAATATTCCAAAAAAATTTAGATAATAATTAAAATCCATAATTGAAATAATCCGTTTCTTGTTTAATATTTTTGTCAAGGGATTTAATTCTTTTTTTTTTTTTTTTTTTGGCTTTCTATTCTTTCAAAAATTCCTCTTCTTAGCATAATTATTTTATTTTTATTCTTATGTATTCAGTTCTTTTTCTTAGTGTAATACGTAGCATATACGAAATCTGAATTTCATCCAAGTCATTTTGCCAACTAATTTGAAACTGTTCTTCCATAAAGTGGTAAAATGTTTCGAAAGAGAGAAAGTATAAATTGAAAAATTTTCTGAAAAACCCATCAATCAATGTCTATGTATAAATAGACGGAGAAAAGCGGTAATGGGAAAATGATCAATGTGTGCATAGAAGGATGCATTAGGTATCAACTGAATGTTTTCGTTGAGTCCTGTTTTCCGGCCTGTTTATACCCTAAGATCAAGTTCATAGATAAATGCTGACATATATTGGAAAGATGCCCAGAAGGAGGAGGAAATTGCTAAGTTTCGGAATTTTGTGTGCCAAGAGAGTTTTTTGGGTTAATATATTATTTAATGTTCGAATACGACTCAGAATTACACTTTATTTCACACACCTTTTGAAAAAGGGTTTTTGTAAATGACTGAGAAATTCTTATGAAAAATTCCTGATGAGAAAAATTAAATACTTTTAATGTATTCTAAATAATGTTTATTCTAACTAAAATTACTTCCCTCATTGATTGGTTTGGTTTATTTGATTATGATCAGGCACTCCTGGAATCGAGCCCGAGGTCGAACTACCAGCAGTCAGCGACTTTACGGCTCATCTGCTGACTGGTTCATTGCTAATTGAAAAGAAAGAGTTTAAAAGATAACATTTCAGTAAAACTGAAATATTGTTGTAAAACTTTAACGTTGTAATCACGTTTCACGATTCTATTTCATTCATGAATTGGGAAAGCAAATGAAAATTTCCAGTTGAAACATAGTAAGATTTAATGAACAAACTATTTACAATATGCACATTATTCAAACACGAAATTCACATGTAATATAAAATTCCCCATCATAAAGCCAAAATGAGTTTTATGAAGAGCAAATATTATTATTGTTTATTACCGCTATGCGGCCAAGAACAGATCATTTTCAAGCGTCACACTGAAACTCAAAGAGTTATTACATTCTTTCTCTGTAGCCGGTCACGTGACCTATTCGGCGACAGACGATAAATAATAAAAGAAAAATTGACTCCATCGGAGGAAAAAAGAAATCATTTCAACAATTGTAAAAAGTGCTTAAGATGTTTACAAATTTCTTGCTTTATAGAAATGCTTCTCATAACAAGATATATGGGAAAGGGGGCCAAGTTCGGGAGAAACGAAATTCGGTGTAGTCAGTGTCACCGACAAAAGAGTTGAGGTCTAAAGCAGCGGTCGTCAACCCTTAGAACTTCACAGATCACTACATGTATAATTTTATATTTGGCGGACCACTAATATGAATTAAAAAAGGTAAATACATTTATGCAATAATAATTAACAAACTACACATATTTCGTTCACATTAAAGAGTTACATGAAAAGTATATAAATCTTACCTTCTTGTACAGAAAGCTTCATGTTTCCATATATAAATAGGAACTTCACGAAAAGCAAGAACAAACTGGCAAAGGCAAAGCAATATCAATAAACTGACACTGTTATGCCGCCAATTTTTAATTATTGTAAACATAATAATCATGGCTTACTCAGCAATGGCGCATCGATCAACAGTTACACAAAACAAAAACGGAAATTTCCAGTGATGCAATTATAAACAAGAATGCTGATGGTTCTCATAAAAATCCATCAAGGTGCCTGTTGACACGGAGAAAAACTGTGTTATTAATGACCACAATACCATATGTTTGTAATTCAAAAGGAAAGGGAATTCCAGTTCGCGATATTATTGATAATAGCAGCATATCCATGGATGTGAGCTCTCACTTTCAAATGTCGCTGGATACACCTGCAAAAGTGGCTAAAAAGTCGCTAAATTCAGAAAGAATTTCGCTAAAAGTAGTAGCTAAAATTTTAAAAAAATATAATCCATATTCCATAATAGGTTTTGTTACTTGTCATTTTTTAAAGTGAATCCTCATAAAAATATAAATAATGTTCCAATTTTTCTGCGCACAATCAAAAAGTTTTCACGGACCACCGATTTACGACCGCTGGTCTAAAGGATTAGAAAATTCCATAGCAGTTCCTTTAATCGTAACTGTAGGAATGTACAACATTCTTCAATTCATTTAAAAAAACAATTTATTACTTTCTTTGACATCGGATTTCTAACTTGGCAAGCTTTAATTGTCAATAAATTACCTTCAAATAATTTGACTTCTCCACTTAGAAACTAACTTGTGAAGTTAGAAATAAGATATCAAAGAGAGTAATAAATATTGTTTTTAATGAATTGAAGAACATTGTACATTCCCACAGCTATGATTAAAGGAACTGCTATGGAACTCGCCATCCGTTAGATCTCAACTCTTTTGTGGATGACACCGACTACACCGAATGTCGTTTTTACCGAACTTAGTCCCTTTTTCACATTTATGTTGTTGTTATGATATGATTAATTTTTAAAAAGCTAAATTGAAGGTTATGTTCTTATTTAGACACTTAAACGAAGAAGCGTCTAAACATATGCGTGATCTTCAATTTTTTTTCTTCCATTTACGCTGCGCTGGTTTCTTTTTATTAGCAATTTCTATATTTTCCATAATGGTGGAAGTGTCGCGTTTACGCTGCACTGGTTTCTTTTTACAAAGAGTTTCTATAGTTTCCATAACGGTGGAAATGTTGCGTTTACGTTGCATCAATTTCTTTTTATTAGCGATTTCTTAATTAGTAAATTGTCAAAGTTCCCATGAGTATTATTTGGTTGAACCTCGATAATAATGTAGTTTTTTAAAGTTTTAGATTTTTTTCTTTGTATATGCTTAATGATCTACCTTGATGCCAAATTTCAAGTGTCTAAGTCATTTACAAGTGGTGAAAGTTTTCGCTCAGTCAGTGAGTGATAAAAATGACACTTTTCAGATCTCAATAATTCCATAATCATATAAGAGATAGAATAATGAAATTTGGGATTCTAGGTGCTCAAGGACATTCTATTAGACACAGAAAATTGCAATTTCGTATACCTAATAGATTTTGAGTAATGGGAGGGGGGTCGAAAGTAACTCGAAATGGTTCTCGTTAGATACACATAGCCGGTGTCTCGTTGTTTTTCTTTCCGTCTGTTCCGAATTTGCCTGACACACCTCCGTGTGTCGACTGCCACAGTAAAGAGTTTAGATTTGCAAAGGATTTGATTAACTTTCTAAATGGCATTAGAACAATACTGGGGATATTGGTTTGATGTTTTTGACAGAGTTTCTATTTTAATCTGTGCTTCAATCTTTTGTTTTTATCTTTTAACTGTATTTTTGTTTGTCTGTGTTGGGTTTTGGGGGGATTTTCTGGTTCTCATGCTATTAAATTGAAATCTAGATACTTTGCTTATAAATATCAAACTCAACGAACGCATTTATAATTTAAGAATTATATTATCAAGATTTATTGAATATAAAATTCTTATAATTTTAATATGAAGCAAATAATATCAATACAACGGGGAAAGTAGCGGAAAGATAAAAATTTTTCAGGAAATAAAATATTTCTTTTTGTAAAAATATTTCGAAGAGTTTTGTGTAAACACGCGTACATCCATCAACTAAATTATTTTCAAAACAATTTTAAGCCTCTTAAAGGAGAAAGCGCAATAAAAAAGCACATTGTTAACAAAATCCTAAACAGTAATGATTTCCCTTAACTGAATTTTAATAGTAGTTCTGCCATTACTTTCATGCAAGAGAAACTAAATTAACAACACAATGAAAAATTCAAATTCTGACATTACTAAAAGAACATTTCTCTATAATTTAGCTTCCTTTTCTTCATGATGTTTTCTAACTTTAAATGCCAGAAGCATCTTTACAAGTGCTGTTTTCAAGAATCTGCTCCCGTTCCCTACTTTTGTAAACACATTTGCTCGTTGCGAAGAATGTAAACAAACCAGCTTCAAAGTTCATTTAAATTCGAAAGCATCTCTGAAAAGTTGTGTAGGAATAAATACATGACATATGTTACACAAATTTAAAATTAATTAAATAAATAAATGCAAAATTAATAATATTGAATGTCATCTGAATATGCAACTGAAAACAGGAACAATTATTGAGACTCGATTTTCGTTCATTATAAAAGGAAAACTCTGATATGGGTGAGCAAAAATAATTTCAAGAATAATATAAATTCCTTTTTTAATCTATATATGTTATAGATGTCATATATTTTTATTAAAATGCTTGTTTTCATGTACATATAATAAAAAATTACCATTAAATTTACCATGCTGAATTTTTTTTTTTTTTTTTTTTTTTTTTAATATCGATATTCCAGTTGCATTCAAAACTGAAAGCAGGTTATGGGCATTGTTTGGTTATTGCAGTTCTGCTGTTTAAAGTAATTCATAGCATAAGGTATTCTCTCCCTCTTTTCTGCATGACTTCGGGGTGTAACGGTAACACACTTGGCGTATTCGAGAAGTTCAGGTTAGAGACCGGGCAAGAGCATTGCTCATTAATCACGTCTTCCGCATCCAAAAACCCTAAAGATCTCTACAGTGACGCTCGGATTAAAAAAAGGTGGTGGATGATGATTCTTCACCACCAAGATTTGGCGATTAGGTCCCCTAATCCTCAGTCGTCCATTAAAAGGGAGAGTATATAACGCTGCCGTTGTTGTTGTTGTTGCAAGGGGTGAAACCCCGGCCCCGGCGGGCGGAAACAAGTTCAACCAACACTCCATCACAGGGGCCAACCCGTCAAACAATAATAGAGAACAGCGAGCCAGCCGTGTTCCATCAAATTATCCATTCAAACAAATCCCTATCGCTTCTTTATTCTGGTTAATTCTCATCATAATTTCTTCAACTACTTGTTTAAATTTCTGATAATTGTCAAAATTACCGTTTTTTATCAAACTGGTGTCTCTGACCTATGTATGTAGTAAAACTGCAAGATTCAAGAAAGTAGCAATTATTACCTTTACAAAATTGACAGTTTTCTTTTCTTGAAGACCAAATCTCTTAAAATATGCAGAGAATCGTCCGTGACCAGTAATAATTTGGTTCATATCTATGTTATTAAATATATTTTTCACTTTACTAATTTTCTAAAATTTGATATAACTATTCTTTTAACTATTTTTAATTTATAATTTAATTATTTATTTTTATAATATAACTATTCTAGTTTTCTTTCCATTCCATAAATATCTCCTTTTTCATAATATTTAGTAACTTTCTTTTCGAATACAACACTTCAGTATCTTCCTTTTTTAGGCTTTGAGCACCTTCCTTTGCCAGCGTATCCGCCCTCTCATTACCAATATACCCAACATAGGCCTGGATGCAGTGTAAATTTATAAATGTATATATATATATATATATATATAATGTTGTATGAACTTAAATCCATTTAGTGCGAATACAAGTTATTATTACTTGCGCAATTGCTGCAAAGTTAGTTAATAATAATTTATTTCCTAAACCGTATTGATTAATTGATTATATTATCTCCTAAGTTTAATTAAAGTAGAATTATTTTAAAAGTGTGCATCCATACTGGTAAGTTATATTTTGAAAGATGTTTTGAAGTAATTTGAAAGCAAAATGTTAATAATGTTTTAACGGGGACTGGAGTTAAATCATCACGAAGAATAATATTACAATTGCAAAAGTAAAAATTAAAACATGTAATTATTGTCATTGATCGGAAATTAGTTGACTTTTCAAGGGGAACAAACCAACTCCCGTTCAATGATCAATAATTGATAGAAATACGTAAATATGAAAGTGTTTCGTCTTTACTCGAGTTATAAATTAAAGCCAAACCGGCAATTCTAGTCAGGCCAAATATTTCCGCGAATAGTTGTTACTCAAAGAACTGATTCTCATGAAGCATTTTAGTCAATTCAATTTGGAGTAAAAATCAATTACTGTAGAGAAATCTTGTAAAACTCGAGTAATCGTCCCCGACACTATCATCTTTATGTATTTGAGTACTATATTATTTGTAGAAATTAAACATTGGAAACTGTCATTATGAAATCGAAATCAAAGTAAAGTTGAAATAAACATAGAAGATTATAAAAAAGATAAATAATGCAAACTTTGCAAAAACAAATCAAAGAGAACATAAAAATAATATAAAAATAATATAAAAATAAAATAGAAAATAATATAAATAAGATCAGTGAATGTACATGAAGATATAAAGGCCAGAAAGGTATTAAGTAACTTACATTCTTTCTAGTGGGGGAGTTGGCAGTGTGTTCTCTTCGTGTCTGACTCAGAAGTGTAGGGTGTCCGAAAATTCTTAGCGGCAGTAAGGGCTTTGAATTATATCAGTCGGCAAGACTTGGGTGAAGAAATTTATGGTAGTGGGTGGGACTTGGAATTCTTGAGGGATGTATTTTGTGGAGTTCTTATCTGAGAGAGACCGTCTGTTAAGATTTTTTTAAAAATACTAGTGAATGGAAATTAATTAATTTCTGGCTAATTGTCGTGTCGCAATGATTAAGAATTTAAGAAAGGAAAAAGGCATTTTCGCTATCCAAGAGCTAGTAGACAGTCTAAAGGCAGGAAATAGGCCCATTTTTTTAGTAACAGTATAGTAACAGTATATGTCTGAAGACAATTAGCTTTTTACAATATATACAATTGAGTAATTACACTATATACAAATCTTTCAACTGACAGTCATCCAACTTATACCGCCTTCTCAGGTTTAGGAATAAATTATCATATCCCTATCAGTTAAATGATTTAGAGTGAGTATTTAACGCCTGCTCTTTTAAGGCAATGGTTGATAAATTGAAAGGGAATTAGATTATTTTTGAGAATTTTGATAAGGATCAAAATTTCGCGTTGTAAATCTATTGTATCTGTGCATATAGTTTTAATTCGTTGTATTTGATTAATTATAGTATTGTTAATTACTTTTTTGGATATGTTGGAGTTCCAATTTATTAATTTGTTAGTATTGAAATTGAAGTTTCTTGTTTTGTCAAAAAGTAAAATTTTTTTGTAGTTAATGATTTGAAGATCTAGAAAGTCTATGCTATTTTGTGAATTATTAGTTTTATTAAGTTTAAGACAATTGGGATAAATGTCGGAGTTTTCAATTTTACCAAAATTATTAATTGTAATAAGGTCATCAATAAATCTGTAGGTGTGTTTGTAGTAATTTAACTCTTGTGGTTGTAGATTTTTTTGGAAGTTAAATTCTTTGACAAATAAAAAGATATTACAGATCGAGGTGCTGGAATGTAAGCCCATTGGCAATCCTCTGACTTAACATTAACTGCTATGATTTTGAAAACTTATATACCTCACTTCCTCTAGAAGAAATCTATACCAGTCTACTTGATCTACCAAAACTTTTCCCTAATATACTCAATATCATGACTCTTGACAAATGGAAAACCTACCTAAAATGCACACTTTTTCATAACTACATCAAGTTTCAAAATCAACTTTTTAAACAAGTCAGAGGATTGCCAATGGGCTTACATTCCAGCACCTCGATCTGTAATATCTTTTTATTTGTCAAAGAATTTAACTTCCAAAAAAATCTACAACCACAAGAGTTAAATTACTACAAACACACCTACAGATTTATTGATGACCTTATTACAATTAATAATTTTGGTAAAATTGAAAACTCCGACATTTATCCGCATTGTATTAAACTAATAATTAAACTAATAATTCACAAAATAGCATAGACTTTCTAGATCTTCAAATCATTAACTACAAAAAAATTTTACTTTTTGACAAAACAAGAAACTTCAATTTCAATACTAACAAATTAATAAATTGGAACTCCAACATATCCAAAAAAGTAATTAACAATACTATAATTAATCAAGAATTCCAAGTCCCACCCACTACCATAAATTTCTTCACCCAAGTCTTGCCGACTGATATAATTCAAAGCCCCTACTGCCGCTAAGAATTTTCGGACACCCTACACTTCTGAGTCAGACACGAAGAGAACACACTGCCAACTCCCCCACTAGAAAGAATGTAAGTTACTTAATACCTTTCTGATCTTATTTATATTATTTTCTATTTTATTTTTATATTATTTTTATATTATTTTTATGTTCTCTTTGATTTGTTTTTGCAAAGTTTGCATTATTTATCTTTTTTATAATCTTCTATGTTTATTTCAACTTTACTTTGATTTCGATTTCATAATGACAATTTCCAATGTTTAATTTCTACAAATAATATAGTACTCAAATACATAAAGATGATAGTGTCGGGGACGATTACTCGAGTTTTACAAGATTTCTCTACAGTAATTGATTTTTACTCCAAATTGAATTGACTAAAATGCTTCATGAGAATCAGTTCTTTGAGTAACAACTATTCGCGGAAATATTTGGCCTGACTAGAATTGCCGGTTTGGCTTTAATTTATAACTCGAGTAAAGACGAAACACTTTCATATTTACGTATTTCTATCAATTATTGATCATTGAACGGGAGTTGGTTTGTTCCCCTTGAAAAGTCAACTAATTTCCGATCAATGACAATAATTACATGTTTTAATTTTTACTTTTGCAATTGTAATATTATTCTTCGTGATGATTTAACTCCAGTCCCCGTTAAAACATTATTAACATTTTGCTTTCAAATTACTTCAAAACATCTTTCAAAATATAACTTACCAGTATGGATGCACACTTTTAAAATAATTCTACTTTAATTAAACTTAGGAGATAATATAATCAATTAATCAATACGGTTTAGGAAATAAATTATATATATATATATATATATATATATATATATATATATATATAAGGTATTTTCTTCCTCCTTTCTGCATGCCTTCGTGGTGTAACCGGTAGCACACTCGGAGCGTATTCGAGAGGTCCAGGTTCGAGTTCCGGTGAGATCATTGCACATTTTTCACATCTCCTGCTTTTAAAAGTCCGAACGACTTTACAGTGGCGCTCGAATTAAAGGGTTTCATCACCAGCATTTGGCGACTGGGTCCCCTAACCCCCAGTCGTCCTTTAAAAGGAGGTGTATATAAAGTATTTTCTTCCTCCTTTCTTCATCCTTTTGTGGTGTAACGGAAACCCATTTGGCGTATTCAAGAAGTCCAGGTTCGTGTCCCGGTAATGTCACTGTTCATTAATTACGTTTTCCACATTAACAAAAAACCTAATGACTCTAAAATAATTTCCATTAAAAATGTTAGAGATGTATTTAATAAATATTTCTAAACGCCAATGGCAAACTTTCCATGCATTCACAAATTTTGCATGTAAAGATGTAAACCTTTTATTTTTAACTTGTTAAAGAATAAAATTACATTAGCGGTTTTTTTCCCTCCATGAATATTGTGTGAAAAACTCCATTTATAGAGATCCCTCTAATTCAGACTGATGAAACAATTATCATGATATGTTCTGTCTTTCTATAAGTACGTATAAATAAATATATTTTTCTGGTGCTATGTATATATTCGATTTTTTATTCTGATATTATTTTAACTAAAGTATCTTTGAAATTAACTTTAAAGTATATTCGATAATTAATTTTGGGGATGGGATTGCTATGTAAACAGTAGATTTTTTTATTAGAATTTTAGTTTAATAAAAGGTATCTTTGAAGTTTACTATTAAAGACATACCAACATAATTTTTTTTCTCGTACTATATAATACTCATTTTCCCCCCCTCTTTAGGGAGCTGATTTAACTCGTGTCCAACCATCCGTTTAACATAAACAAAAACAAAAAAAAAGCTGTGATTTTTTTTTTCACTTTTATTAGGCTGTTTTGCTTTTAAGAACTTAAATAAAAAGGGATATTTGCAGCGTACAGAAATTTAGGGGTACCTAAAAAACGTTGTCTTCTGTTCTTATTTATTCCGTAGATGCAACTGAACAAGCATAACTGCTTTGCAAAACGCTTATGCAGGTGGCCTTCGTTTCCCTAACAGCATTATCATCGATCATATAAGGTAAATGACATCAAATGTTTAAGGCTAATTACCACTCTAGAAGTGCAAAGTACTTGATAGAACAGATTGCTTTGTAACTTGCCTTTTCCCTTTGACCTAATCCACTTTGCATGCATCTGTTCCTTGTTTGGGTGGCCTGCTTTCCATAACAGAGTTCAAGGTAGAAATATTTATTAATTATTATATCGAAATGCTTTGAGATCATTAAAGTATCTCATTTTACACGTATCTGAACATCCACGTTTTCGTGATTTCACAAAAAGTTCGAAAGCACGCTTTTCTGTTAAATTCATGCACGTTGCACGTTTTGCTTCCTGCAGCACGATGTTTTCCACATACATTTTTTAGCTTTAAAGATGTAGAAAACACTGTATTTGACCTGATTATAATGCAATGTTTCACTCAAAATGCGCTTCTGAAAACTACTAGGCTGCTATTTAAGAAATATATTAAAGAAATTTACCATACATTCTTTACTTTTCACATTAAATGTAGAATGTGAAACTATATGTAACTCCACATTCAGAAACCCATTCAGAAACCTTATGCATGTTCCTTTCTTACATTCGGGTCAGTAAATTCATAAATCTGTTATTTTTAATAAATGCACTTAAAAGATAAATTTGAATCTTTTATAGATATTAAATAATATGGAATGCATTTCTGTACAAATTATGTAAATCGTCCCTAAAACGTTTTACCGTATAAAGTTAGGAATGCAGGAATAAGTTTACATTTGAGTGTCATCACATCAAACAAACTATAAATTGCAATTTCTTGTAAAATTATTACTTATTATAGTTATGATAGGTATATATATCCCTCTTATATTTTATCAATATAATCTTTTTTTGTGTGTGTGTTATTGTAAGTTCAGCACTTATGTTTAAAAATACTTAGATTCTCAATTAAAGAATTCATTCATTAATGTTACAATTTTTGTTTCATGATCTGAAACATTCTTGGCTGTAAGCGTGCGGAATCATGAAAAACGCTGAAACTGAAATCGTGTTCCCCATCCCTTTCCTCTGATATAGTAATCATGGGCAATTTTTTTTTTAATTGGAAACTAAACTTTTTAAAACTCACAAGTAAAACGTAAAATGAGATGAATAGTGATTTTTTAAACGATAGCAGCTCAAGGGTACCTGATAGTGTCTCCCAATGTCACTTATGAACCTACATATGGATTGCCAATTCAGACTCATGTTTTACTGTTTGTTCAGTGTTTGGATGCATAAACTGAGTTTAATTTTTCAGTCATATATTGAAACTATATGAAATAATACAAAGTGTTTTTTTATCTTTTATTGATGATTGTATTAAATGAATTTCTTCTTTTACCGTTTCTCGAGTATGAAGTTAAAACTTAAGCATTTCTTGCATTTTGTACAAGCTTTTGCTTGTAAAATTTGAATGTAAATGTAAAATGTAGTGCAGAGAGCATTTTATTGTTAAATATTCTATTTCATACTCTCATGCCTCACTCTAGGTAATATATTAATTAAAATTTAATGTATTCAAATCACTATGTATTATATTTTATAACATTTAAAAGCTTAAAACGTTTCACCCTACATAAAAAAAAAAAAAAAAAAAAAACTATTGTGATGAGCTTCTGTCTTAGGAAAACTGGCATATTCAAAGAATTGTTACAGCTTTTTTTTTTAAGTATATTATCATATGACAAACTTAAAGATTTTTATCCAAAATGATCTGTAAATGTTTAACAAACTGAGTTATATATCTTATTTTTTATAACATATCTAATTGCTCTAATTTGCCAATTACAACTTATTTTACCACAAATATTCAATTTGATTTTCTTTTTGGAAGTCATTTATATTTCCTGAAGACTAACCTGCCTGTTTATGTTTGATTTACACAGGCTAAAAATAAGTGTCGGGTGCTGGACGTAATCGATTAAACAAGGAAACAACGCAAGACGGGACATGTAAATATAGAAAGATAGGTGTGCTTAATAGTAAATATTCCATTCAAGCTGCTTTTTTAAATTGTCCATTTGTGATATTTCAACAGCTGCCAGGTTCCCAAGCACATTGCATTAAACAGAAAGGTGGCACTCATAGGTTTCGGCTGCATGGATATAAAAATTGTTATTGTAGACTTGCTTTCATATGAACGACTGTTGACGAGACAGAGTTCAGGTTTGCAAACACTTTTATATATGTGATCTATCTAACAGAGTTTCTTCTTCCTTTCCCCTTTGGATTTATGTTGTACCAACAGAGGTCTCAATTATTTGAGTAAATTAAATATCATGCTATACGTATTACTTGAAAAAACTGTAAACTTTAGCATTATGCTCCAGCATTTCTGCTTTAAATTTTAACGGATGCGTTAGCAAGTTCTCGGTCATTAATTTGATAACGGTTACCATGCATAAATTTGTATAATCATATGGCATCTTTAAAAAGAAAGCATAAATATTTGCTTGAGTTTAGCAGAGTGATGATTTCTAAAACACTGAACAAGGCAAAGAAAAAAAATTTGAATTTGAATATTGTTGTAAGAAAAGCAATTAAGAGATTTCAGGAACAGAAGATACCTAAGTTCTAAATCTCTTAAGTTTGAATTTAACTTTGTTGTGTTATATCCACAAGTAGTAGAAATTTTGTATGTAACACAAGTTGTGCCTATCCTGCTACACTTAAAATTAAATAAAAACGTTATTCTAATCTTCTTCAGAACTTTGTGAGTTGTTTAAAACGTAGCGGTAACTCACTGTTAGAACAGTAGGTTCTGCAAAACTTCAGCTTCCAGTTACAAGAGGAACTCTACAAAATTCTTAAACTAATAATTCGAATATTTTCCCCTGTACCACCGGTTATGTTTGAATAGCACTGATTTTAATAAAGCACTCAAGCAATTTCATATGTAATGAACCATAGAATACGCTTCAATCGTAAACTTAGCCCACTTGTGAATACTACAAGAGAGGTGCTTCAAATCACGAATAAATAGCGAAATTTTGAAATTGAATATTTAAATGGCATTATGAATCAAATTGTTGTTAAAGGAATTGTACGGTATAATAAATTTGAGAATGAGTTCGAAGAAGTAAAGGCGTGCAATATAAATGGTATTTTCAATCCAATAAAGTTTAGAAGCATAATACTTGAATCAATACAATGAAACACAAATATTAGTTGAAATGAAGTCATCCCACTAAACGCGACCAAATGTATAGCACTATATGAAACTAAAAGCAGCTGAAAGATAGTTAAATGTTTCAGAATTGTTACTTTGAAAATAATTTTATAAAATATTCATACCTTATAGGATTTTGATTCATTTATCTGTACATTTTCGTGTTTTTAGTGCACCGTAAAGAGTTTTGCACTTGGATATTTTTCTTTATTGCTTTTTATTTACATAATTTGGAGGTTGAATTGCATAAAAGTGTTTTTTAAGTTTAATGTCAAGTTTACTAGTGAATATTTTTCTCACTCATTTTCTATTTGGAAAGCACTAACTTAAATTGAAATGCCAGTTTTTCATTCATATACCATTACTCACGATATAACAAGACAGAACTGAGCCTGTAACATTTATATCACACTTACGAATACAAAATGCAATAGGAACTTTTCTCCAGAATAAGTTTGAATAGCAAATTGCTAGATGTAATATTAGCAACGATGGCGAAAATACTCCTTTCGGTGTTGTGTTGCAAGTATGCCAAGGAATTAAAAGAAAACAAAGATCGCGAAACCTGACTACGAAAAATCCCTGAAAGTTCAGAATCCTCCGAAAATTGCGCTGAATGAGATGTTAAAGCACAAAGTTACTCGATCAGATAGAACTCTAAGCACTGAAATTACATTGTTCTGAAATACAAGAAAATGTTTGACTGTCAAAGTATAACACTTACCCTTATAATCTAATAATTATAACTATCGTAAAAAAGAACTGATTTCTAATTTATAAGAAATTAAATGTCATTTTGATCATTTTGAAATACTACAACTGTATTTAAATGCTTTTGACTGCAATTTTTCATTCAGCTTCTGTTTTAACTTACACTATTTCAGGTGAGTAATTAATATGAATATCATAACAATAATGCTGTGATTTCACGAACTGAAATTTAATTCAGCTTGAAATATGAATTAACTATCATATTAGGAAGCTAAGCATAACGAAGATTCTAGGAGTAACCATTAAAGTTTAAGATATTATTACAATAGTAATAATACGCACGTCTTCAAAATGTGGAAATTTTTCGGGATTTCAGACAGTTAACTTCTGAGGACGTTTTTTACGCCCATGTGACATCCATAATGACATTGCCATATTTATTCATACCTCCCCAAAACCGTTAAGTCTATAAATTGCACAATGGTTTTTGTATGCATTACCGTAAATGGCAATAACAATCCTCATTGGAATAAATACTGTAGGCGTTGAGAGAGAGTAACGCAGGTGAGCTAACACAAGTTGTTAACATTTTTTTTCGAAACTGTAGGTATAGAGAGCTCTTATTTCGATGGACTGTTTACTTCGGAGATAAATGTTAGTGCCTTGAAACGCTATTTCGCACACATGCATTACCGTTTCCGATTAAATCCCGAAGAATAAATATCTCACTTTTCATTGCGTCAGATTTCTGGAAAGCTTTCGATTACCAGTTTCTAAGTAAATGATCTTCGGAGAAAAATATCTACTTTCTCGCTCTTCACTTTCGAGAATCATTTAACGTCTGAATTGGTATCACAGATCCTATTATGAGGAAAGCTATGCTGTTCGGAGGGAAGTTTGAAATTAATTTAAGCATAAAACTTGCTGCTTACTAAGCAAGCTAATATGTAAGGTATAATTAATAATTAAATATATTTTTATCTTTGATCTCAAATATGTACCTTACTGCGATAAGAAAAAAATAAAAAAGGAATTTCTAAATCAATAGTTATAATAATTATACGATAATAAATAGTTATTTTAGTTATTTAAATAATTATAATTAATTTATTATAATAAATAATTATTATATTAAGTTTCGATTTTTGTGATAAAATCTATATGGATTGTTATACATATTGGGGGGGTGAAGGACATGAAATTTATTTTAGAATAGGAATGAACATTACTCTGGTATAAAAGATCACAACATTGGCAAATATTGCATTAAATGAGTTGCAGTCTGGAACAGATCCCGCTCAAATGGGATAGAAACTTGTCAACCTTCACCCTTCTTTTTTTTAACTACAAAAAGAATATTTTCGCCGAGAAAATAAAATTTCATGATTTATCTTGATTCTTATTCATGATTTATCTTGATTTATCTTTATTCTTGATTTTAAAAGTAAGCTATGAAACATGCACTATTTGTATGAACTCATAACTTAGGGAGGAAAATTCCATTTTTGACTTCCATGAAGCAAATCAGTGTAACTTCTAGCATTTATTTCTGCGACTATTAACCAAAGGTGAAAAAGACAAGTGATGTAGAATCGCACGATAACACAAGGACTTTCCCTTTTTCAGTCGTAAATTCTCTCTTTCCGGCGATAGTACATCTTTTTTCAGTATGACAGAGTACAGTCAGTACTTAACATTTCATACTACTAAGAACGTTAAACATAAGGCAATCCAAAGCGAAATCTCTCACGGTGGTCTTTCAGTACTTTGAATTAAATTGATAATTGCTCCAATTCCAATTTCTTCTAGCCCACCCAATGGCCGATCGAAGTAGATGAATACTGGTAGCTCGGTCCGGGGTTCGAAGCCCGGTGGACAGACATAGGCGTTTTCGTGGCTTTCCCCATATGTAACGTGAATACGAACCCGTTTCCTTCAGAAAGTCTTTCATGAAGACATCTCTCCCCTTAAGCAAATAGACCTCGAATGCTTTGCCAGAATAACCAAGCCAACAAAACCAGCTTCTTCTATATGCCGCGATTATCAAGCTAACTGCTCGATGTTTTCCGACTCTCGTGGGCAAATGCCGCAGAGGGAGCATAATAATAGATTCTTGCCAAAACAAGAAGTATCTTCTAAAAGACTTGTAAGGTTATCAGGGAAAAACGCCTAGGACATCACAGGCGTTGAGGGAAATTCATGCATTAGAATTGCAAGCTGTTGCCGTGATCACGTGACTGAAAACTGATTCTGTGTCTGGTCTTACATAATTTTTCCCCGTCCCCCAAGAAATTTCCAGTACTTTTCAGTTTCTCGAAATTACTGGAAGGCATACATTAGTTACAGTTACATAAGAATCGGCCCAGTTACAATTGCAGAAGGATCGGATCAAAATATCGCCAAATTTTCACCAAGCTTGGCGACTTTTGACGATTTTCAGCCAAATTTATCCACAAAAATTAGTTGTCAAAACCATCATCATTGGCGAGATAGCCATTTACCTTAACGTTAGAAGGATTTACCCTGTAACCCTCTTTTTCCGACAATGCTTCACACTCTGAGGCCTTTCAAAAAAAAAGACATACTAAAATTTATATATGATTTCTATATATATATTCTAAATATATATATAGAAATCATATATAAAAATCATAAATGGCGTTGGAACATTAAAAAATCATAAATGGCGTTGGAACAATACTCGTACAACGAAACTTGTTGGCTAAAACATTTGCAAAGAAGTTTTCAGTTTCCATCATTTAGTATTTCCGTTATTTTATATATTAATTCCAATACACAGCTTTTGGTTTCTTAAAATTTTTATTGCTAATTATTTTTCATATTTGCTTAGGTAGTATTTTTAAGTGCTTCTAATTATTTGTATAAATAGCACTTTAATTTTTTTTTATTTATCAAATGCCTGGTAATTGACCATTAGGTCATCAGGCAACGAGCTCTCCAATACTTCTTTACAATACAGTCCAAACTGCAGAGCACACGTCCAGATGAGCAGCGTCCATGACTTGTCCAGAATCACACAAAGCACATAAAGGTGAGGCTGATTCAAACGCCTCAATAGTGAAATATTTTATTATAAATAAATTTAATGCTTTAAGTTGGGGACTTCCGACCGAATTCGGACCGAAGTAACCGAATTCCTTTATTCTGAAACGTCGCTTTTATTTCTAATATAATATACTACTAAATTTGAATACTCATTTATACGATCAGAAAGGGTTTGAGTAAAGTAGTCCATAAATAACCGATATTATAATTTAATTCGTGATTTTCTAGCATTAGGTGAGTCTTCAGGGGTTATATAAGGGACCTGAAGTTACAAATGCTCATGGAAGCCTCTGGTGTTTACAAACTGGTTCATGTTATAACGGATTTCGACGTTAACTGTAACGTCATGAGAATAAAAATGTAGCGTTAAAAAAAAAGCACGTTTGCTTAAAGATTGACATTAAAAACAGAAATGGCCTTCAATATGTAGTATGTATATTTTATTATTTTTGGGTCAACAAATATTTTAAGCTTGGTTTCAATAAGAAATAATCTAGAAAGGAATGCGATATTGGAAATTTTCAAGGCGGAGTTTTAACCCAAAAATTTTTAACACCTTAAAGAAGCTTATAAAATTAGTTATCCGGATAATACATATTTAAATCAACTACCCTGAAAAATCTTTTTTGACTTGTGCTAGAGAAGATAACGATTTCTCCACTGAAGTTCTAGGGAAAATATTATGGATATGTGCTATTTAGTAAAGCCGAAAGTTTTATCTGATTCGTAAATGCAGCAAAATTGATAGAATTCCATAAAAACCTCATGTGAATGAAATTTTTTTCAATAAATATTTTTGTTATATTAAAATTAGACAAAAGTCTTTTTAGATTGACAATATTTTTGTAGGGAGAATGTATCCATTTGGAAGGGTACAAGATATTTATTGATGGAACTTTTATTTTCAATAATATTTTTTTAAAAAAGTAAAAGTATATTTTCGACCCTTAAAAGAAAGGAGTTTCTAATTCTTATCGTCTTCGAAACAGATAATTTCCCATAAAATCAACATTAATCTAATAATTCCTATAAAACCCATCCTAATTATTCCTATAACACTTATTAAAGCAACATTGATTTTTAACCAATTTTCTGATTCTGACACTGTGCTTTCTTATTTCATATATTTTTACAATACTTTTATCACTTAGAGCAGATCTTTTATGATTTTTACCTTATAACTTAATTTTTTCACACATATTTAGAGGAAACATAAATAATGTTGTTCTTGTGACTAACCTCGCTTATCTGATATCAGACAAGCTCACGAATTTCATCGTATTAAGGAGGCAAGATCGCGCCTTTTATTTACAATAGCCTTGGGCACCATACAAATGACAGTACAATTTTGCTCAATTCTGATAACCCCAATTTTGAAGGAAAGCACCCCTGGGGGACAGGTGCGAGGGTCTCCACTGCTCTTCTACCATCAACCTCGCGAGAGGACTTTCGGCTCGCCGCATATTTTGAGTGCCTCCATGCCGCATAGACACTATACATTTATAAATATCCATGCCTTCTCCGGAATTCAAACCCCAGGCGCTTCGGTCCGACAGTCAGAGTCACTAACTACTATCCCAATTGAGCGGCTCTAAATAATAATTACTGCAATTCCTGTTATATTTAAAACTTTCCTCTGCTATATATTATATACCACACCCTCGCTTAGATGGATTGATTGTGTCTAAAAGATCTTCATATTTTTAAGGTAACTGGAAGAAAGTTGCCAAAAGTAGAGATTCCTGGAGAAGGCCAGGGCCCACTCAGGGCTGTCTAGATATTGAAGACGACGTTATGCACCACAATTATTTTCCATGTTACGTTTTATTGTTACTCAGATATTGAGAAATTTGTGTTTTCTAGGCTAAGAAAATATAAATGTCTGTTTTCTAAGTTATATCTTTTGAAGAAAATAATCCACAGTACAAAAACAGTCATCTTTCGCCAAAAGTGATGTTTTTAAAATGTTTCGATGTGAAATGAATGTTTTCTTGGTATTTATTAAAATAACTAATTATGAACTGGTATTCGAATTATACAGCAGCTCCTAAAATTGCTGGGATATTTCAAATTCTTAAAAGCAGCATGTAAGAGATTTACATTCTATTATTTTCTTCCTACACCTTTACATTTGTGTTTTTTACATGCAACATCTTTATTCTATTCTTTCCATAATTATGCATAATTTTTTATCAAAAAATTAATTCACATTTTAAACAATTAAAAATTAACTAACAGTATAGAAAAGGATCTATGAAAGTTTAAGGATACCTATTTTTTCGGAAAAATTAAAATGAGTTCTGACAGTGTGAACATAATTTCATGTATGGAAACTTATCCTGCAATAGTTTTCAGTTTAATTTGTTTTGTGAAATTATGGAACGATATAAGAAAAAAACATAAAACTCAGCTAAAAAGGAATTGCCTTTTTATTTCAAAAAGGAAAAGTCTACTACATAAATTGCTAGGAAAGTGAACTTATCCTGTTCTTTTATGTACTGTAATGTTATAAAGCTACTAAAAAAAGGAAACATTCTGAGAGATTCAATAAAGGAATCTGATACCATCATTTTTTCTAATCCTGAGAGATGTATTATTGGATCAGATGGGTATCTGATATCAAAAAAGAAAATTCAGGAGAAAAGAGTCCAAGATCTTAGTAAAATCAATGACAAATAAATCGTCAGAGTTAAATTCAAATAACTTAATACCAACATTAAGGCATGGCAACAGAGGAGTACTTCGGTCTCGGGCTTACCCGTCTGCAGCAAGTTAAATTTTATTGAAACCATACCGGATCACTTTAAATATTATATATGGAAAGTGAACGACAAAACATCACTGCAAACAAAAGGCTATCAGAAATAATTCTAAATTATACTATTTCGATCTGTTTGTTTTGTTTTGTTTGATTACGGCAAAGCACATCAGAGCTAGCTGCCTAAAGAAAGGGATGCCTTCATGCAGGACTTTCTAAATTAAACTGGCTAGTATGCACGTTACACTTGGGGAAAATCACAAAAGCACCCATGCAGCTAGCCCGTTCGCCAGAATTCAAACCCCCACCGAACTACCAGTGCTCAGCGACTTTAACGAGCGGCCGCTCGTAGGCCATACTATTTCGATATTAAACATTTTGCTTTAGATGTCAGCCGATGGTTTTTTTACAGTTGCAATTATTAGTGCTAAATTAGTGCAAAATGGGGCAAAGGGAAAAGGTTCACCGAACATTATCTCCCTGATAAAGCAGTAGTAAACCATAGCATAAATATTTGCAATGACAGGTGCCATGTCTTGTTTTATAATAACATTTTAAAACATTAACAGAAACAAATCCTATTGAACAAATTTTTAATGGGAAAAGGAGTCAGCGATTCTCAAATAAGGAAGAGCGGTTGATATTTTCGCGGAATAAGATTTTACTTTCAAACAATAGCATTAGCATTTTTGGCTTCTTTAATGTTTTCTTATGCCGTCAACTTATATGACAGAATTCAAGTCAAGTTTTCCTATTTTTTTTTTTTTTTTTTTTTTTTTTGTGTGTGTATGTTAATGTTGTGTATATATTAATATTTAATTAATTCCATTGGTTTTGCATTATGAGCTAACATATAAAGTACTATTTTCTAAGCAAGCACTTGGAATCTGAGAACATTAATTCTTATGTGAAAAATTGCTTCGGTTTACGAATATTTCGGATGACGAATTAGCTTCAGGAACGAATTAATTTCATGAACCAAGATTCCACTGTAGTACATAATGCATCAAAAGCATGAACCAAAATTTCACTGTTACAGTTGTAGATAACTTATACAGTAAATAATCAATCTGATTTCTTCTGGAATCACTAAATCTGAATTTTTAAAGATCAACGAGAAATCTCACAAGCTGCATGCAGAGTTTTCATGAATTATGTCCTTTTTATTAGGCTTTTCTCACATAAAATGTTTAATCCCATGACTCAAGAGAATGCAATTTTATGAAAATTTATAAGTAAGTTCTGAAAAATATGTATTCGAAAATTTCATTTCAATGTCTTCTTTCTCTTGAAATTTATTAAATTATAATTTTGACTATTGATGTTTCAAACTTCATATATTCAATTACGTTTAAAAACAACCTCTTTTTAAATAACGCAGTCTTATTTAAAATATAACTCACTATTATGTAGAGAAAATCAAAACTTTTGATGTTTTTATAGAGCATGGAACAGTAAGAGAAAGAGTAGATATGTATTTTGCCAATATATAATTCTGTTTTAAATATTACACAGAGAAAAGGCCATCCTGCTGTCGAATATGTTATTACGCTCGAGATAACAAGGAAGTTATTCGTATCTTTTACCTTTGAAGTAGTGAAATGTTTACACACTTCTTAATCAAGTGACAGGGTTGAGAAGTTAATGTTACTATAACGTCACTAGCTGGGATGTCACTAATGTCACTAGCAGGGATCCATTTAGCTGAAACTATCACTTACGATGACGGGCCAGTTTGCATTCTGAATAAATATTTTAAGCATGATTATGTACTATTGAATATTCATAGTATCTGATGTTCTTGCCTTATTTTCAAAGAAATATGATGTCAGATTCCGAAACGATTAAATTCCATTCTACATTTTGTCATTAGAAAGAAAGGTGCGGATTCACTCCTGTGGATTCTTTGAAGTTGAAATATCAGTAATTCTGCTTGCACAGATTAACAAAACTTCCTGAGTAACACAGAATTAATTGCGTTGACGAAAGCTTCATATCGACTATACTTCAGCTATACTGACCACAGCCAAGCAACAAACATTGTGTCTATTTCCGTTCGAAAATAGTCAGTGCCATTGATTTATCCTATATTTTCAAATCTCAATCATTTAAATACATACAGTAAAATATCAAAGTTTAAATTTGATAGTTTGAATAAGTTACTTAAACAGAGTCAGAAGTAAATTGAAATATAACAGCAAATATCAACATAATTACTAATTGTTAATTAATGCTGTACTGGAATATAAACATGCAAAACTAAATGATAGATTTATATAATATCTGCAAGTTTTTGTTTGCATGCAAAAATTTATAAGCTATCTCTTGCTATTCTTTTTGGTGGTTTAAGTGCAATCATTAATTGATAGTATTTTGTCAATTTTAATGCACAGTAAGCTGCTGAGAATTAGATTAACAGTTCTTTTCCGTTATTTCATACCTCCACATAAAGTTTCCCACAGATATTTAAAAAAGCCTCCCAAAATAATGTCTTTTGAGTTGCTTTCATTCAAATGCGCAATTCCAAGTGTTTGTGAAACTGCTTTTAAGAGCATTAGAAAAGCTGAATCTTTTTCTCTGAAACCAAGAAAAACAATCAGTTGCGGATTCCTTTTTTTTACTCCCTTGAATTAATTAAATTAAAGTATTCGTGCATAAATAAGATGAAATTGCATAATCAGTTATTATCCTATTGTCTTTAATCGGCTTTCTCCGTTAATAAGTCTTTCTTCTCATGAAGTTCTTAAAATTTCTTATCGTTGAAAATCTTCTAAACACGATTTTAATCTATTATGCGTCTTGAATTAAGTCATAAAAACAGGGGCCAATTTGCAAAATCTTATATAATCAGTAAAACCTCTTACAAAAGCCTCTCCTCCAATTCTTTTCAAAGTAAAACTTTTTAGTCTATTAATTCTTAACTTTTTTTTTCATTATAATCAGTTAAACAACAAAAAATTGTAGAGCCTTACGCTATTTTTCTAACAGTTAATTTTTAATTGGAAATAGCTTTCTTTTACTTCCTTATTTTCCTACCTACGATTTCCTGCCAGAATAAGCTTTCAGTTTTGCAATTTATGCAAAATAGGTTAGAAACTACTATTTAAGCTGAGGTCTCAGCTACTTCAGTCAGAGTATGTTCTGCCTTTCAGTCACGTTGTTCTTATGAATTAAAGCTTACCATTTTACGTGCCTTTAGTCTACGCTGATGATTTTACTTAAGAGCCAATTACGCGTTAAACAACTCTGTGCAGCTTAAGCTAATTATTCTGCTTAGCATTTGTTTACATTTTCTATTTTCATTTCATGCTATAGGTGCTGAATTCCTGTACGTCCAAGGGGGGAGCATCTGTGAAATATATTTGAGTTACAATAAAAAGTATTTTAACCTTTCTTCGTATTTGTTACTTACAGAACTTAGCGAATAGTCGCTTCGCAGTTTTACTTGGCTCTTAGTAGTCAAATAACTTTATTTTATTTTCCGGGGTTCGAGTCCCGACGACCGTTTGTATGGACTGTATGGACGTTTTCATGGTTTTTCCCATTTGTAACGTGGATACGAGTCAGTTTCCTTTAAAAATCCTCCACGGGGCATCTCTACCTTTCCGTGTAGTGTCTAATCGCGGAGCACGTAATAATACAAATAACTTTATTTTAGCTAGAACACTACAAAATCATCCTCTTGTATATTTTGTTTTCATAGTTTTATTTTATTATGTGTTGTATAAAATTTAAGAATACGCATTTTTTACCAAGCTCTTATTTTTTCTTAGATTTTTCTTAGTCAGATTAAGGTAATTCATAAAGAGTAAAACACAGAAGTTTTTATTTTTCTCAACATTGAAAGAAATTGGAAGAAAGAGAACCTTAAATTTTTTTTAACTTTTACTCTGCTTCTAATTTTATAAATCCTAGGATTTACAAAATACATTAAATCATATATAGTTTAAACAATGTAAGAGGATTTGGAGGAATCTTTGAGAGTGGAGATGCGGAGTAAGTGTCTTGTCTATCCTCGAGTAAAACAGTTCACGATGACAATGCGCTGGAATGAAATCATAATAGAAAAGCAATAAATACAAAAATAAAAATTATTAATTCGAATGGTGTTAACTAAATAATTAAATTTCAGATAGTTGTTTAAAATATTCGAATCAGTTATCATTTTTAAGTTCTTTTTCCAGAAAAACCTTTCACTTAGTCTAGTTGTAAGGATCTTAAGTTTTACTAACGTTTATTTTATTTTAAATCTTTACTATCACTTCTTATTTTCTACTTCCGGCCAGAATTAAAAGCTTTAACCTATTTATGCAAATTTGTCTTGTGAACGCCAAGTACTTAAGTTGTGGCTTTTTGCCAAGCAAGAGAGAGGAAGGAGCAATTAGAAGCAGGCCGCTTGTCATAGTAGTTTTACTCGGTTGCTGGTTGCCTTCAAGGCCAGAGGTTTAATCCTCTTGATAATTTTAAACGTATCGTAGTGTTAGCAGTTCTCTGTACTACATACGGCTTTTTGTTAATATACGGCCAATCTTGGAGTAGGCACTTGTTTGATTAATCCAAAGTTAAGTTTAGTTAGAGTTTAGTTAATATTTTTATATTCTTATGTTCAGACCACAAGTGGTTGGGCTCTGTATTCCGAAGTCCGGAAATCATTGTAAAGAGAGAAAAATAAAGGGTTTCGTATACCCTTCCTGTGTGTATTGTCTACTTCCCAAATTTATTGAACATAGCTTTAGTAAGCTCCCTGTTCCGAGTCAGGATAGTCAATGTTCCATAAGCAAGTAAAGAGGAACGCAAAACCTGATAGTGGCGCCCGACGAAAAAGAATAACCATGGCCGAGTTTCAAGAAGAACCTATGCTGCCTGCAGAAGCGGCTCAGAATCCAGAAATGCCAGCTGCCGCCCTGGAAGGATTTGGTTACATCGTCCAGACCATGCGCGCTTCGATGAAACCAGAAGCAACATTTAATGGAAACTCACCGGTAACCAGTTTTTTGGAAAAATTGGATGACCACTTCATGCTGCATCCAGTGCATGAGTTCCAGAAAGTCACCTTAGCTACCAGCGCTTTGAGGGGCCAAGCGCTTAATTGGTTCAAATGTATAGGCAGAAGCCTCTTGGGTCAAGCGGGAAGTCCCACCTATACTTACGAAAATTTTAAGACCGCCTTAGTAAAAGCCTTGCCTGTCGTAAGAGATCGTGCAAGATTAGAAACGGAACTTTTAAGCATATATCAGCAACGAATCGAAAATCTTTCCACCTTTATTTTAAGAAAAATTCACGTCTTTAAACTCTTGTATGGAAACCGTCCGGATCCTGAGATAATTCAAGTGATTTTGCCGAGGTTACTTCCCCAAGTACAAGACTTTATTGAATTAAGGAATCCGACTACACTGGAAAAGTTATTTGAGCTAGCAATCCAGTTTGAAAGTAGAAGAACGGCGGACATTGAAAGAAGACGCCAGTATGAATAACGAAGCCAATTTGGTGCGCCAAGACCACAGCAAAGTCAAGAACACGGCTACGGAAGCAAAGCGAATCAGTGGGCAAGGAAGCCCGAGTATCCAAAAACAACCGGCGAACGTCGACAGTTCAATAGTAAGCCACAAAAAAGTCTGAAGGCCAGTGGAAAAAGAAGGAAGGCATGGAAAGGAAGAAACAAGATTTAAACTAAAACGGATTTCTGCTGACGGGAGGGTGCGGAAATCCAAAGGCCAAGAAAACCCCTCTTCCTTCAAGTTAAATACAGTGATGGTGAAAAATTTGAATCTTCCAAAGATTGAAGTGTTGGTGAATAACATCCCAGACACCGCACTCCTGGATATAGGAGCGCAGTGTTCCTGTGTGGCAGAAGATTTTTTTAGGAAGTATTTCCGTAAATAACGCATATATAATTCGGATAATACGACAGTGTTAGCTGCGCAGGGAGAAAGATGCACCGTTATACGTTCGTATCAAGGACGAGCAAGTAAAGATTATGTTTTTTATAGTAAAGAATTTGCAAGCATATATCATCTTAGGGATAGACTTTCTTTCAGAGGCAGAAGCAACGCTGGATTTTAACGAAGCGTCCCTTAAGCTGACGATGAAACCAGTTCGAGAAGAAAAAACAAAACCGCCAATGTTAAACCTTGACCACCTGCCTAAGGAAGAACAACAAAAAATTCGACAAGTGGTAAGTGAATTTGCTTCGTTATTTAGTGATATTCCAGGATTTACTCAAGTTACTAACCATAGTATCGACACCGGAGATTCACTGCCAGTTCGCCACAAACCATACCGATATGATAAGAATAAAGAAAAAATTATAGAGTGGCACATTAGAGATATGTTACGTAAAAAGATCATAACGCCCATCTCAAGTAGTTATGCTAGCCCGGTTGTGTTATGTAAGAAAAACAATGACTATCCGGTAACACATCCAAGAAGGTGGCGTTTTGCAATTGACTATCGTAAATTAAACTCCATAACTAAATATCCGGTATATCCGTTACCTATTATCGAAGAAATTCTAAGGAACATAACTTCTACCAAATACATGACTACTTTAGACTTAAGGACTGGTTATTTTCAAATAGGGGTCTTGGCCTAAAGATGTGCCTAAGACTGCTTTTATAACCAAGTCTGGCACTTATGCATTCCTGCGTATGCCGTGTGGCCTTTCAGGGGCACCGGCAACATTTCAGCGATGTATGGACATTGTGCCAAGGCCTGTTCTTGGAAAGTCCACATTTATCTATTTAGACGATATCATTATTACTAGTGATAATCTGGACCAACATGTACAGGATTTAAGACAGGTGTTTTCATTATTAAATGAGGCCGGTCTAAAAGTTAATGTCGAAAAGTGCAAATTTTCAGCCCCTGAATTAAAATACTTAGGTTACAAAATATCTCAGAAAGGAATCGAGACAGACGAATCAAAAATAATCGCTGTGCAAAAGTATCCGCCGCCAAATACGGCGAAGAAGCTCTCTTCTTTTCTAGGACTTTGTTCATATTATAGGTCCTTTATAAGAGATTTTGCAGCTATTGCTGAACCATTGTTAAAATTAAAAAGGAAAAAGGCAAGATTCTCGTGAACGGCCGAAGCCAATAGTGCTTTCGAAAAATTAAAGCAAGCATTAACGCAAGCCCCTGTTTTGAAATTTCCTGAAAAGGATGAGAATTTAGAAATTTCAGCGGATGCTTCGGATTATGCGGTAGGAGCGGTACTTTCGCAAAATCAGCAGCCCGTGGCATTTTTTAGTCGAACTTTAAATCAAACACAAAGAAATTATTCCGCGACTGAGAGAGAGGCACTTGCAGTTCTGTTAGCAGTGCAAAAGTTCCGAGTCTATTTTGGAAGGGCGCCAATAACATTGTATTCTTATCATGCGGCGGTAACTAGATTGTACTCAGGGAAAAACATATCCCCAAGGTTAATAAGATGGGCACTCAAGTTACAAGAGTATAATCTGGTAATCAAGCACACGCCCGGAAAGGAAAATATCGTAGCAGATGCCCTATCCAGAATAAAAATAGATGAAGAAGTTAATACTATAAAGGTGGCAATGCTCACAGCATGTACGATAAATTCCCGAGAAACTGTAATAACCGAACTGGGTAAGGATCCTGAATTTAAAAACATTTATGAGTATTTAAAGGATCCTGAAAATTTTAGCCACCAAGATACTGTGGCGATAAGAAATAGGGCGGCCCATTACGAACTAATAGATGGTCTATTATTTTATACAAAAACTACAAAGTCCAACAACGAATTTCGACCTGTTATCCCAGCTAGTCTTAGATTAAATATACCGCAGGAGTTACACGACTGCCCTTTAGCTTCTCATGCTGGTATTCGAAAAACCATCCAACGCGTACGCGAAGCAGTTTATTTTCCTGAACTGCAAAAGTTAACAAGGACGTATGTCCAGTCCTGCCCAACATGTCAAGCAGTTAATTATATTAATTTCCGCCCGGCCGGGTTTCTAAATAGCATTAAATCCGAATTTCCAAATGAAATAATTGGCATCGATTTATTGGGCCCTTTCCCAAAAAGTCAGTTAAATAAAAGTCGGTATCTCCTTGTTATGGTTGATCATTTTAGTAAGTGGACCGAAATTGTTCCCTTAAAACGAGCCTCCGCGAAATTAGTTACTGATTCTATTTTAAATAAATATCTTTTAAAATACGGGGCGCCCCTAAAAGTTATATCGGATAATGGTCCTCAATTTGTAAGTAATATATTTGAAGACATGTGCCAAAAACTGGGCATACGTCATTTAAAAATGGTCCCGTATCGGCCGCAATCAAATATAGCGGAACGAGTCAATAGAAATATAGTGAAAATTATCCGTAGTTATGTTAAAAATTTTCATAAAAGCTGGGATAACTATGTCAATGAATTAGCTTTCGCCCTTAGGACCGCAAAACATGATACAACGGGCAAAACTCCTGCTGAGTTATTTTTAGGCAGAAAGATTATAACGCGTTAGATAAATTATTTTATGTTCAACAAAGAGCCCCAGAATTTAAAATGGGCGATATAGAAAAATTAATTAAAGAAGCAAAAAAGAACACTGAAGTAGCACAGAGAAAACAGAAACTCTATTACGATTTGAAACGACGGGGAGTAACTTATAAAGTAGGAGATGAAGTGTTAAAAATTAAGCATTCACTTTCTTCAGCACCAGAAGATAAAATTGCCAAATTTTTTCCACGATTTGAAGGACCATATGTCATAGAAAAAATAACTCAGGCTGTAGTGGTGTTAAAAGCCAGGAATGGTGAAACATGCTCCGCAAACATTGACCAGATAAAACCATTCTATATTCGTAATAAAATGCAAATATTTAAAGATCTTTTGCAGGATCCGGCACGGCAGGAACTGCAGGCACAAGCGCCAGAGGTGGAACAACGACAATCACAAGGGCAAGCCATTAGGAGGCAGGAGCAATTGAAAAGAAAGTTTTCCCGTTGGAAAATTGAAGGTAACAAGAAAAAGAAGCCGTTCCACCGACCAGAAAAGAGAGAGCACGACCATCCCCAGAATGAAGAAGGGAGAAGTACGACGAATGCAAAGAGAACCAGGAGAAATGACGGCAACTATAACCGGGCGGAAACGGAAGATCTAAAACGGAAGATCTACCCATCGGACAGGAGTCTACGCAGCAAATGTCGACGAATTGATGAAGGAACACCAGCTGCGGAGACAAAGAAACAGGGAAAATTTGAACAGCCAGCAACGAGATCCAGGCAGGAACGAGAGAGAGTTGTCCCGGTTCAGCCAAGACCAGCTGCCATCAAACGGCCGAGACCACAGGCAGAGGCTAAAAAGAAGGTCTTCAAGGGTGACCAAACTTGAAGGAAAAGAAAGGTCATGGAGGAAGGAACTGAAGGGCGAACCCGCACAAGAAGGAAGATAAACCAAACCGTAATCTGCGCTACCTTCCAGGACTGGGCAGAAAAAAGGATGTCCGAATATCACAAAGATAAGTAAAACTTTATGTTACTTTGAAACCTTAAGTTAATCTTTCATTCTTACTGCAAGTGGCAGAATTCAAGACGTTTTACCTCATGTGAGGTCTACCTTTATCGCCAAAAAGGTGAGAAATGAATTGTTACCTATTTTGGTATTATGTTTTTCAATTACTCGCGAGTAAAACTAAAATTAATGTATAATAGGAATGTGTAAATACTTGAATATTGTAAAAGTTATTGTATAAAATTTTATTTTAAAGATTCTGGCAAGAAAGAAGTTTTAGTCTGAAAGACTTTTGAAATGTAGTATTTCAATGTAGAAGAATTGGCACTCTTTAATATTTAATCTGAATGTTTTCATTTGACTGCTAATTCTTGTATTTCTCCCAAGCTAATTTAATTTTTTAATCCATAAGAGGTTTACGACAGTTTTTCTTTTTTCGTTGTTACACAATTTGTGTACAGTTTGTGTGTTTAAATTTTAACTGACATTATAAAGAGTAGTAATTCTTTGCAACAGTAAATGGCAGAAATTTGTGGAGAATAATTGATCCTTTACAAATCAAGTGGATATGACAATTATATTTATAAGTGTTTTTGCTAAAAGCTCTCTTTATGTAGATAATTAGAATGGTCACTGTGTTACCGCTATATGAAAGCGACACACAGGAAGTTACATTATAGTCTTTTATTTTTATAGAAAAGGCGCTTTGGGGTGTTCCTCCCCCTCGCCCGGCCTGCCTTTGTAACTATGGTACAACCAGCCGCGGTAAATGTTTGAGCCCCCTAATTTTTTTTTTTTTTTTTTTTTCTTTTTCTGCTTCATTTTCTTTCGGATAGGGTATTTCGCTTCCTGAAAGGCGAGTAAATGAAGGCTGACTTGAACTAATTTCTAATGAGGTGAGAAAGACTAGATTTATTTCGCTTGCATCAAATTATATTACAATTACACATCTACACTGATGACGGCGCAGTAAATGAGGGAGAAGAAAGATTTTGAAGTGCTAATTTGAAAGTTACTAACTATAGAAAAGTTCCTTCCACGAGTAAATCTGACACCCCCGCGCATCAAATCTAGATTCCTTAAAAAAGGGGAGAGAAAAAATAATTCTTCAAGAAATACGATATATCATGCAATCACCCTGCGCTTTTTTGTTTTAAATGTGACCACAAATTCTTAGTCTCTAGAAAATCAAGAAATCAATCTGACGTTGATGAAATATTGAGCAGAGTGTACATGAGTAAAAGTAACCTTTGTAGTTCATGTTGCATGCTTTAATCGCAGTGATATAACGTAAAATTTTATTTCACGTCTATGATGCATTTCCTTTATATCTAGAAGTTTATGGTTCAAATTTATTTTTGTTCTGAGAGAAGCAACTGGAAGACATAAGAATGTACATACATACAGACAGACAAGACTGCAGACACGAAAAAAAATCAAAGCATATGTACAAATTACAGTTAAAGAATCTTAAAAAAAAAGTAAAAAGTAAAAGGTAGGTATTAAAAACTGAATAACAGCCCTGAAGGTCATGCTATTTTCCTTTATAATATTTATAATTTGCTTACCACGCAAATAAGTGTACAATTCTGCTTGCTAGACATTATGTTCTTTCAATAAAACATAGGCATTTGTGCTTTATCTAACAATAAAATGTTACGCATGAGTGAACTACTGCCCTACAAAATGCTTTTACTTAACAAAAGCTTTTGTCTTTTTGTATTGCCTCATGTCTTTATAACGGTAATACACATTAATTATTTCGTGAGTGCAAGCGCGTGGCATTTTAAAACTTTTGCTCCAATCGAAAGATGAATTGACTTTTGTTCCTTACAGAAGTTAATTTTCACATCTTGTTTCAAGAGAATACTACCTCTTCACAGCCTTTCTCATTACATTTTATACTAATTGAGTAAATTCTATCTGCAGTACATAGTCTGAGAGAAGAATTTATATGATATATGAAATGGAAATAAAAAAGACAACTGCGATAGAATGTTAACTTTTCTTAATAATGATGAAGAAGCACCATATGCCCTTTATAACCATAAATGCGAGAGTAATTGTTTTTGCTCTTTTCCAGCAATAACACAATGTCAATATCACGCATGTGAGCAATATACTTGTTTTAAATTATTATATGGCACAAATGCTTACCTTCCTTTTGTATACCTTTTTTAGTCTGATCCAGAAGTTTCGTATAGCTCTATTTTTACCCCTTGAGGCAGTAAACCATCAGCTGGTGAATGTGCAGGTCTTGAGATGTTGAAATATAGTATTTAGAAAAGATTCTTTTCTGGAATGGCATGAGAACTTTTGTTGTATAAAGTTATTGCAGGACTTACATAGTTCGTATCACATTATATCATTATTACAGGCCCACACTGTTGAGGATAAATGGCACAGTTTTCTCCTTCTGGAATGAAAGACTGTATTGTGACACTGATTTGTAATTTGCATTTCATTTCAGGGAGATTTTTTTGCCGTATCTTTTATAAGGATCTCTTAACATAAATACTTAACATGTGTGCATTTGACGAAAAGAGTTGGAATTCTAATTTTTTTAAGTTTTGATTAACGTGCATTGCTAGAGGCAAACTTTGTAACCGGCTTCTCGCTTACATATTCTTTTAGTCCGTAGTTTCCATTTGGTTAAAGATATTGAAGGATTAGCCTGTTTTCACCATAATACGACTAAAAATTGAATGGCTGAGTTTTTACTGCGTTCTGATGAATTACAAGGTACCTTTCTGGTTTCTTGTAACGATGCATGACAGTCTTCTCTTCCTTTAACAGTTAATAGTACGCTTAAAGCCACGTTTATATCTTTGCTTAGAGAATATATCTTTGCTTAGAGTTTATATCTTCGCTTAGAGTTTATATCTTTGCTTAGAGAATTTGTCAAAGACAAATTTTATTTTTGCCTTGATTCACAAATGTATTTCTCTAAGTATTTCTCTCGTAGAGTCTAGATAAGTGCTTCTTTTATGGTCATTATTAAATTCAGCCTTTCGTGATGTAAAGGAACATTGTATGTTTATACACAAAGTTTGTATAAAAATTCGATCTTTGAGCTTATTTGAAGTCTAAATATAATTCTTTTACAGTAACACCATAACAATTAAGAGAATAATTAAATAATGTACCAACTTCAGTTGCTGGATCTTAAAAACCTTTCATGGTAAAAGTAAGTATTTTTGAATTAAACATTAATTGTTAAAATATAATTTTTCTTTAATTTTTTAATTGTTGAAATATAATTTTTCTTTAATTTTTTAATTTTTAAAATATAATTTTTTCCCTTAAGTTTTAACTTAATGATGTCTTGCTTAAAAGCTCAATTACCTTTATTCTCACTTTATGGATCTATTACCATAATAAAGCTAGAAGTTTTGCTTTGTTAATGGACAGTTCTTTTTTTTCACTTTTCGGTATCTGTGAATTAATTAACTGCTCGTTAATCTAATTTTTTAGAGACAGTGCTCTATAAAGGCGAATACAGACTTTATTTCCTTAAATATTGATCCTAGGCATCCATTTCTAACATCAAGGTCATTCAAAATAAGGTACTTTATGTAAATACAAACTTCTTATAAGGTCGCAGTTGAGCAGGAAACTTTTCAATTCGTTTATTATGCTTTCAGAAGAAATACAAAATACTTCATATCTGACTGTGACATCTTATGCTTTTCCTCTAGTAATTTTTTCCTTATTAAAGATAAAAGTGTTCCTCATCAGCCTTCATCAGAAGTGCTCTGTATTTGATAACTTATATGAAGATTCCTGTTATCTGGAAACTTCATGAGAAATGGTAAAAATTAGAATAATAGTTAGCAGCTTTTAGTATAATAGTATAACACGTGTTTACTGGTATTTATTTTGTTAAAAATTGCATTATTCAAAGTATACAAGTAGACGTAGATAAACCTCACATTATTTTATCAGATAAATTCGGAAATACAATAGAGTCCTGCAAACTCGATCCCTGATTGCAGGACAATCCGTAAAACTGGACGATTACCTTTTTAATTTCTATATTATGTCTGATGATCAAGCAGAATATTAACTTTTAAATAATTTTCTTATTTTTAGTAGCTGAACTGTAAACATGTCTAATATCTCCTATGTGGTGCAAACAGTTTATGTACATTTTAATTAATATATTATTTTAATGACAGTACATATTTATTGTAATTACAGTACATATTTATGCATGCAAAGATCCGCATGTTTTCTGGTTCTGTTCAAATGATTTGTTATGGTACTATAATTTTGCAAAGTAAAAGCATAATAACATTATAGAGTTTCTCATTTTTATTCTGTGAAATTAAGTTGCGAGGAACCTAGTGAACTGCTAAGCGAATAATCGCTTAAGTCCAAGAACAGAAACTTAAACTCAAGAAGGGTTAATTACCCTTTATTCAATAAAAATAAGATTAAGAGTCGATCCCCTTTCTTTGGGTATACAGCAAAGCCTCCACTTGGGCTTAAGCTTGAAATGTAAAAAATAAGAACTAATGATTAAGAGGTTTAGCCGAAGCTAACACAATTCTAAAGTAGTTGGCCCATAATATTAAATTAGCCAGCGAACAATCAAAAGGCACGTAATACGACTGAGCGTAGCAACAGCTTAGAGAGACGTAGCCCAAAGGCAAACGCACGCTACGCAGGAGTCATAGCTCTCTCTCTCTCTCTCGAAGTTAGTTGAACTTAAATACTATTCTCTGCCTCATTAGCATTAAACGCTATTTTAAAAACTCATTCTGGTAGGGAGTTGTAAGTTAAAACTAGATCAGATAGGAAAGATGCATTAAATTAAAACAAATGTTGCAAAATTAAAATGTACCTTACAACATAAATAAACTTCCATAATAACATAAATAATCTTCCTCCTTGTGACACTATATCTTGGGACCCGTGTAAGTAATTTAGTAACAGATTTCGTTCTTTTTGTCAAAATTTCAGTTTGCTCCTTTCCTTCTCTCAACGACAAAGTGGTTGAAGAAAGTTAGGTTCCCGTTGTCGATTACCACTGTCATTTCTTTCTGTTGCTAGCCATTAGAAGACTTAGATTAGTACGTTTATGGTTGTACTCTAATGTAAGCTAAACTTTTAGTTCATTCAGGTCTGGATAGATTTTCTCTAGTACAGCCAATGTTCTCTTATATCCTAGGCTTACAAGTATAATATTATGTGTACAAGTGAAAATGTTGAAAGAAAAGAAAGCAAATTAGCATCACATTGGGAATGAAGTTGGAATGACGTAAGGGACTGAACAAAGAATAAAATATTAATAAAATTGCCACGGATTTAGGTATTTAACGAAATATTATGAGTTGTGAATAACCCATCTCTTCTTCCCTAAAACTCGAAATTTTCGATAATTCATTATCCTCTCAAGTCTATGTTAGGTCGAGTTTGCGAGGCTTTACTCTACTCTCGTCGTCATCAATAAATTTAAACAATTACAGTCACAAGTAAATTTAACAGTTAATGCACTTCCATTTTAATATTTCCATCAATAAATTTAAGCAATTAAGCAGTCACAAGTAAAATTTTAGAGTTATTATACTTCCATTTTTGACTGATATTGTAAAAAAAAAAAAAATGTTTTCCGCACGTCTATTTTTTCGTCTTTCGCACTTTAAATGTAGGGAAAGAAATTTGTAGGTTGAAAAATTAGAAGTTTTGAAATTTTCTTTCACGTAAAAAATGTTCCCATCTTAGCAGCATTTTACTATGTGTAACGTAAAAGTAAAATATGAAATTTCCTTTCCATCGTGTTTAATCTTAAAACTAGGAACAGCATGTACAAATCCGTTGATATTCATAATAGACCAACATTACGGCGTATTATTCTAAGAAGATTGGAACAAATCTTCAAATCAGTACTCCATAAACTCAAAATGTTATATTTTATTTCATTTTCTGATAATTATCCAAAAATGCATGAAGCTTCTTTAAATCGAAAGGAAAAGAAGAGGAAGAAGACAGAGAAGTAGCTGAAAATTGTAACTTATGACAATGTTTAGATTTTATGTTATTTTGATACTTTTGCTTCTACTTTCGTGAACTCCCACCAGAATGCAAGTTATTAGTCATAAAGTATATTGAGATTTCAACATACTTTATAACTAATAATTAATAAATAATCGCAGGGTATAAATAATTGAAGAGTTCTAAGTTTGAGGGAGGTCTTTTAGCAACTACGATGACTGTTACTTTGTTACGCTTCGTTGCTGCTTTAAATTGGTCTACCGGTTTTAGCCAGCAAGCCAGATTTGCCTTGCGGATACTTAATACCTAATTAAGATTTATGTAGGTCCATGTTACTTTGTATTCCCTACTTTAATGTGTTGTCCACAAGTTTTGGGGATAATTTATAATTTTTGTTATATTCTGAGTTGTGTAACAGTCGGATTCATGTCCTAATAAATAGGTTTATTTAAAATCGCCAGTTTGAATTTGTTATTGCTGTAATTAAAAGACAGACGGGTGATAAATCATCTGACTGAATTTATGGTTCTAGACGTTTGCCATTTTAAAGTGCTGTAGAACCGTACAAAACTATAATTCTAAAATTTCAGATTTTTAATTTTGCAAGTGATGATAATTCTTGTGGTCGTATTAGCTTACAATGATGAATGTCCTTGAATTCAGACATTGTAATATCATCCCTTATTCAATTGTTAATTTCAAGTTACGTTTGTATCTTATTTTACAACAGATATTATTTCTTTCGTTTAAAAGTGCAGTGAAGAAGGTTAGAAAAGTAAAGAATATAATATTCTCCAAAATTTAGTAAATTTAAAGAAAAAATACAGAGAAACTGAATGTCTTGGTTACTTTTCAGCATGAGATTCTAAGGTCGCGATACATTTTCCCAATCATGATTTCAGTTTTATAATACTGAAAAAGATATCTTATAATAAATCTTCATGAAAACCCGTTTTTCAGACCTATAGCCAATTGCGAGGGATCGATAGGATTTCTTTAACCGAAATGATGGTTTGAATTATCATGAATGTTTTCACATAATTTATCAAATTAAAATCCACGTGCTTCTGACTTTCAAACGAGGCTTTTTGTTTAAAAATGTACCCAAAAATTATTGTTGCTCTTTAAATGTAGAAGGTATTAAAAATACTATAGCTTTGTGCTATTATTTATTATTAATAATAAATAACGCGGCTTTTTTTGTGCTATAGACATTGACAAAAGACATATGCCTGTGCTGTATTTCATTAATGAACGGTATTTGTTTAATATCATAATCACGTATGGGGAATCAACACTTTGGTCAGCTAAAACAGTCCTATTCTTTCCATAACGTCAGAAGGTTAAACTTATAATGCAATAAAAACTTATCACCAATCTTTCGGTCATTGAATAGAATAAAATAACATATAAATGACAAAAACATTTTAATCCGCATGCGTTTATGACCCCTGGTGAACGTTCCTTGTAGAGTAGTTGAATATAATGGGAAATATTCGTCAGTTAAAAACTCTAGGAAGAAACTAGGCTAGATTTTCAGACAGCTAATCTAATAAAAAACAAATTTAACACTAAAAATGCTTTAGAGACTTTTATATTTTATTTCTAACAATTAATTTTTTATTACATTTGCAACAGCGTGTACGAGAGTAAAAAGGCGTAAATTAAAAAAGGTCCTATAACGAAAGCAAAAAATAAAAAGTGGTTGTCTTAACTTAGATAGTCTGTAATACAACAAAAGCGGCAGGCACAGAGAGCAGGAAGGGAATTTTCCTGTTGTCATCGAACTTTTAAGACTATTCGCTCGTTCTTGAACTCGAGGAACATTTGTTCTTTCGCTCTAGAGTTCAAATATCCTTGTCCAACCCACTGCATTCGCAGAATGCTTTAGATGAGCCAGTAGTGTTCACTACTAGGACCATCTAGTAGCGCTAGTCAGAAACCAACAGCAGTGAAGCAGAATAGAATCGAAAATGCAGTCTCCGCAACGCTATAGTTATGAAAATGCAATAACTATTAATACGTCTCTGACTATAGTTTCATACTTACTGTTATAAGCACTTACTCATGTGACGTCAGCTTCAGGTCCGTAGTAAATAGGAAATGCAGATTTCCAACCACATTAATATTTAATAATATTAAATAGCAAAATATTTCACATATATACAATAATAGTTTATAAATATTTCTTTAAATAATAATTCGCAAGTCTATTTTCTTTAAGAATTCTTCATTTCTCTTTATCTGTTGACTGAACTCCTTTGATGATTCAGCAAAATTATATTTTAGGATTATTATAGTCTCTAGTGGTAGTAGGACAGTGGCCTTGAGATGATTAAACCACATCCACGTATTATTCAATGCGGCAAACGCATGCTTTCTTATTTTATCTTTTTCTTGAAAATACTAACCTATTCCTCTACTTCTGATACATTTTAGTACTCTAAGATATATTTTACTGTGATATGTTTAAAATTCCATTTTTAGGTGATTTAACTACTTCGAGGATTTTAAACGTGTATCTTAAAATGCCTTCTTTTCATTTATAGCACAAGTTCCTTAAAAAAAATATTTCCAGAACACTTTCAGGAAGCGATCAGGAATTTCTTAGATTGCGGAGTAAGAAGTGGGCAATTTTATATGGAATATTTACGCAATGTTAGATAAATTTATATAAGACATAAAAACAAATGCCTGTAACTCACTTTACAATCTGTAACAGTTTTAAATAGCCGAAGTCTGAATTTCGAATTTGCTCAGTCAAAGTCTCCAAAGATGGACGAAATTTGATGTCCATAATATACGCCTTATTGTTGACATTTTCTAAAAAATATATCATATGAGAACTTTAAAACGCATTTAATGCATTTTAAATATATATATATATATATATATATATATATCAAGCAAAGTAGTAATTACAATATTGAATAACCAATTTGGTCTAGAAAACATCTTGCGCAATATGCTGCAAAATAAGTAAAATAGAAATTGTAGTAAGCTCGCCTAAAAGTTACCAGGAGCTGTTGCTCCAAAAAGTTCAACACGTTTTAAAAAAATTAGAAAATCAAACCATTAAACATGTAAAACATTAAAAAAACAGAATCAGATAAAAAAGTAAGCGGAAAATGGTAAATTAGCCTAACTCGACTTCCAAACTGGCTTTTCAAGGGAAATTTAATTTGTTTGAACGTCGAATCAAGCTAACCCCATTACGCGTTTCGCCGAAACAGACAATTGAAACTTTTTCGCTACAAAAAATTTTTTAATGTAGACAAAGTGTCTTGGAAAATTTTAATAGTCTCAATTCTCTGTTCCAATTTCCCGACGCGTCCGCACAAAATGACACATTAAGGTGTTAAAAAATGTAAAAACTATTCCGAAACATCTTAAATCTAGACTAAAATAAAAATCAAAATCAAAATGAAAATAAAAATAGAAACATATATATATATATATATATTTAATTTGCGAATTTTTTCTCCCCTTTTTGATTTTGATTTTAAAGTCATCTCGATTTGTAATTTTAACATTTAGCTTTTACGTGTTAGCTTTTACTACTTTATTGTTGTTTCTAGTTGTTGCATGAGTTTACATTTTTGCTAAGGAACTATAGAATCAAATGTATTTTTTAGCATAAGCTTTTAAACATTCCTCTTACTTCTAAAATTAAAAAAATTTTGCAGCTCAATCCGCAAAATTCTTGACCACTTAATGGAATTGACTAAGGTCTTTCTAATTCATGTTGTCTTGCTACTTTCGTTGCAAATCTCGCATGCAGACAGAGTTTGTGTACTTATTTGAATGAATCAAAGCTTATGAGGGCTATCTCTTTAGACAGAAGAATATTCCTGTAGGTACTTCTGAAAGAACCTGCTCCGCTACATATAAGAAAAGGCATAAGAATGCTCGTGCAATCGGCTCGGTCCAGAATTCAAAACTGGGTCAAACTGTCAGTGTTTAGCGAACTTAATCACTCTGCTTACTAGAGGGAATAGGCTATGCAGTGTAATAAATGCACAACAGAACTTAAATAATTATGTATTTTCTTTATTAAGTAAGTTCAGTACTGTCCTTGTGGCGCTAGTTTAAATGGAATCATGCCACAGCACTTTCTCTGTGTTATTTTACACTGATATTTTGAACAGCTCATTTTAAATAATTTATTTTACAATTTATATCTCTAATATCTGAGGATTAACTTTAGACTTATCGCAATATTTTACTTTCAAGCTGTTTACATTAAATTTTCATAATATAAAAATATGATTGCACGTTTAAAACTGAATAATGTAAATTTATTTAATACAATTAAGCAATTACGCTTTTCCAGATTTTGGGAAAGCAAATCTAAATAACAAGGAAAAATTCTAATTAACTATTCAAATAAACTTTGCGCATTGTTAGCAACTAGTATTTATGATCCAATCTCCTTAAATACAAAGCTTAGGTAAACAGTGTAATGTATAAAATAAATTACATGTGCTTCTAAATTCACCAATGAAAACTACTCTCAAATTTCGTTTTGCAAAGAACAGGGATAAGGAATATTTTTGTAAAGACTTGCAGATAATCGTATTCTGTCCTAATTCTTTTTACCGCATGCATCTCCGAATCGGACAAGATAAGTCCTTTGATTATGAAATTAATGGTAGAGATCTTTTGATATTATACACATTACCATTACAGACTCATTGACTTAATGCATAAACTTCGTTGCGTTAGGCACTTAATGGAATTGGCATCTGGGACATATATGCAACCGAACTAAAGTAGATTCCGGGACGGCTGTTCACTCCCCATATGAATTTACAGACCACATATACATCAGCCAGGGTGTCGCTTCTTGCCGAAATGACCCAACTGAATAGTCGAATGAGCTTTATTAATTAATTACCGAATGCAAACTATGTAAATTCCTAAGCTCGGCTTAATTTCAAAATGAAGTACTGCAGAATCTAAGTCTATGACGAAGAAAATACTGGCTGGCCGCATATAGTTATGATTAGGCCGCATTTAGTTATGATCGCATACAGTTTTACACCAATATCACGGTTCACAATGAAGAAAAAAAAATAAATGCCGTTTAAAATTTCAAAACCGCTTATGCAAATGACAAACCGCTTATGGCTAAATGTTAAACAAGCTATGCTCTATGAAATATATTCTAACAATGACGATCATATGCACGTCCATTTACTTTTCTAGTAGATAAAACTAAATAACGAGGATAAAAATAGTCATTTTGGGAACTTTTTTTTAAATTTGTTTATTTACGTTATACTGGCTTTCAAGCGAAATAGTAGTAATGCTATGAGGACTTTTTAAACTGAAGAAAAGCTGCGATGAGAGAACAAATCCATTAAGAGAGAACAAAACTTATGAAAATTAAATTTTTGATTATTGTATTAACAATACAATATATAAAGTGAGAGAATTCGCAGGATATTTCATAATTATTTATTAATATTGATAACGTCTTACTATGCCAAATTTAGCATTTATTCTCCACCAAATTTATCTATGTTACAAGGATATCCTGTTCAACTTAGCGTTTAGTTCTTAGCCGTGATTTCATGCTTTCGCATTATGTCCCAGAACAAATTAATCGCAGATATATAAGGTAGTTTACTTTGTATGCATTTTTAAAAAGCAGAATGTAGTAAGCGTTAAAGTCATATGGCTGGTTATTGTTTAAAAATTTCGTGATGCAGCGTTTCAATCAATATTCTTATTTTCTTGCCTTTTATAGAAGAATCAAACATAAAAGGGAAAATATCCATATGCTCGTATAGATATACGTATAATGCTAAAATTATAAAATATCAAATTCAAAGGCAATGAAGCATAGGATTATGTTGGATATTTCGAAATCCTCGGAGTTTCCTCAGATAGAGGAGTAAAGGTCTTTATATGGAATAGAACCGACGCCGATTTTAAAATGAATTAACACCTATCGCTCAGATAATTTTGCAACTACCTTTAAACTTACTAAACTGCAGAATCTTTCATGTACGAAGGTCCAGGTCATTAAAACGCAAATACGGTATATGAGATTTTTATTCATTGAATTCAATAAAGGAAAATGTAACCTCGACGTTTGTACTTCGATGTGCAGCATTCAGTTTTATGAGGACGGTTTTCTTTTCCTCTTGAGGAGCAAAAAAAAAAAAAAAAAAGGGCGGAAAGAGTTGAAATCGAAGAACACGTACATTTTGAATTAGCAGGAAACGGCCGAAAGATATCTTTCGTTGCTTCAAATTACTAAGCTTTTGTTTTTCTTAATTTTTTCCCGACAAAAAAGAGTTTTCTACGTCAGAAAAGTTGAAAGATGATTGTCCAAAGCAATTTAGTGAATCGACAGATGTTATTTAAGTTAAACTTTAAATTGGCGGTTTAGTAACGAATTTATTTGTACGTAGAAAATCTTTTTCACACATGTACACGCACATGACAACTAGGAAACTGGAGAAGCTATCATTTTTTTAACTCAAGTCAGTGACAAATATTCAGACACCTTTCCCTTTAATCGTAAAAGAAAGTTTTTATTCCCTTTCTCTTAAAGGCTATCCTAAAGTCAACGTATTTGCGAAAATCTTGCCGTCAATTGAGCTAATGTAAAATAATCTTGAATACTTAACATTTTTTTTTTTTTTTTTTTTTTTTTAAATAATCTTGAATACTTAACATTTTTTTTTTTTTTTTTTTTTTTTTTTTTTTAGAATGAATTCAGATAAGCACAAAGTCTATATTTTAGTCGATTTTTGCAAGCATTCCATTAGTACACACAAGGTATAGTGGCTTCCAAAAAGTGTTTGTACACTTACGAGTTTCAGTGAAATAGGGTTTTTTCATTAATAAAATTAATATTTGAAAATTAGAATTTTTTTATATCTACAAATTTCTTAGCAAAAATACATCAATTACTTTATGAGCATAGTAAACGTTTTTATTGGAAAATTAATAATAAAAAAGTAGAGAAAATTTACCTAAAAAAGTCTTCGTACACTTTAAAGAAATCTCCACGTATTAGTAAATATTGCAGTATTTCTATTAATATTTTGTGAGATAACTTCAATATTTATGACAGCCTTCAAACGACTAGACATAGAGTTGACCAGTTTTTTTTGGGGGGGGGGATAATATCTGCAGCAATGTTCTTCCGTAATTCCTGTTGTTAGATCGATTTTCTTTTTATGTTGTGTCTTCGTACTCTAACCACTAATTTTCTCCAAATACGTTCCATTAGGTTTTCATTTAGTGACTGATGCTTGGGATCGTTATCTTGATAAAAAAATAAAGTTGTATACAATACCCAAATTTGGGGCGGATAATTTAAAATTATCTTTTAAAATATTTAAATAAAGAGCATGGTTCATTATGTCATCAATGAATACTAAATTACTTAATCCTGATGGTGACATGCACTTCCACTTAAGGATAATTCCACCACTATACTGTTCCAACCAAGTTCTTGGGATAAGTTCCTCATTTCTCTTCTAGATTAAATTATATGCCCATCGGAATGAAAAACGTCAAATTTGTTTTCTTCTGCAAATAAGACATTATTCCAATAAGCATTGGGTTTATTTATGGATTTTTCGAAGAAAAGAATAAGCGTTCTACTTTTTTGCACTTACAAAAGGTTTACTTCGAGCAGAGCGCGCACGTAATCCAGCTAATCTGAGTGTTTGTCGAACAGTTTCAGGTGAAAGTACAGTAGAAAATCTTTCTCTAAATTCTGTAGAAACCTTTACAACACTTACATTTGAATTTTTCACAAATGTTCCACCTTTATAATGAACAAATGATCAATTTTCGAATGATATTTGTTGTTTCCTTACGACTGCGATCAATTTTTTAAATATTAAATAAAATATAACGAAGTAAGCAAGCAAAGAATAAAGCCAAGCAAATTTTTAAACGTCATCAAAATGAAAAATAAAAAAGTGGCGGAAGATAATTTTATTTATGACATTTTACCCAAATGTTTCGGCGTACGATCACTTTTGTAACGTGTTTCATCTCTGCCTCCTTACATTTTTCAGTTTAAAAAAATAAAAGAAGTCAGTATTAAAAAAAAGCTTAGTTTTATTCAAAATCGCATGGAGATGATATGAAAAAATATTGGGTTTTATATTCCAATTCATTTCCGGGCTACAGCGGTTTTTCTACAAAAAGAGTACAAACACTTTTGGGAGCCACTGCATGTCATCTCTCATAAGCAACAATTTTAACTTTTAATTTCGGAAAAATTAATTATCCATTAAAAGTCAAAAACATTAAAAGTAATAGCTAATTATCGATTAAACTTCTTCAGATGTTGAATTAGAACTTCTCAAATATTTTCCTTACTCTTTGAAGTTAGTAAATTTAATTAAGTGGTATTAATTCAAAATATGACATTAATTCCAACTATTCAAGGATTTTTTTTCTTAAATAGGTGGTGTTAAATATCGCTTGCTTATCTTGTGTCTGAAAACTATCTTGTGTCAGCTTGATAATGCACACTCTGCTTTCCTGATGTTAAAACAAACTAATTTATTGCAGTTAAAATTTATTTCTATTATTCAGAGATACTTTATAATACAAACTAAGAACAAAATGTGCTTGTAACATTGTGCTGCAGGAGAATTCTATCAGCTTCAAAACATATGTATGTAATTTTATTTTACATTTAATTCGCATCATTACATGGCATTATAATCTAATCTGCCTTGCATAATTGCAATATATACGCTAAGTTTACTGAAGCTCTTTCAAATTATAAGGTATTTCTCCTGCCTTCCTAGCGCGTATTCGTGGTGTAGTAGCTTTGCACACTGGGCCGGTATCCAGAGGTCCATGGTTCGATTCCCGGCGAAGGCGTTTGCATATTTTTCATCTTTCCTGTTTCAAATTTCCTAATGTCTCTGCAGTGGTGCCCGAACTAAAAGGGTGTTGGCTGAGGATTCTCCACACCCAGGATTTGGCGATTGGTACCCCTAAAAACCCCAGTCGCCTTTTAAAAGGGGGAGTATGTAAGGTATTTCTCCCGCCTTTCTAGCGTACCTTCGTGGTGTAGTGGTTCTGCACGCGGGGGTGGTATTTCCAGAGGTCCGTGGTTCGATTTCCGGTAAAGGCGTTTGCTAATTTTTCATCTTGCCTGCTTCCAAAAATCCTAATGCCTCTACAAAATCATTGCCAAATTTAAAATACGTGTAATATTTCAGCCTTAATTCTCCTGCTAGACAGGACAATTTTGAAAAGTATAGTATATATCTCAGTTAGATCTATGCAATATTTTTTCTGTGAGCTACAAGTAAAACTCCTTTTATTTAATTTAATATTTATATACTTCATTTTTGCTTTTAGTTAGGATTAAAATTCAAATTTTAATTTGAGGCAATTTCTGGAACCATATTAGAGCAAAATTGCGTTGTAGGAATGCCAAGGTCTATGAAGATAGACCGTATTTAAAATTCTTTTATTTTTCTTTTCTGTTTAAATTATTACAAACAGCTTTAATTTTTCAAAGCAAATGATGTGTTTCTCAAATAGTTTTATCAAAATATTTAATTGTGTTTATTTTAAGAAGAATAATGAGAAACCTATCTTATCTGAAAAATCGTAATTTATGTATTATGTATCGTATTTTTATTTTGTTTAGAGTGAAAAGGGGAGTATTTTTGGTATCTAAATAAAAATATATAATTTTATTCGCATTTTAAAAAAAGTGTGAAACAAAGTATTATAAATATTCTACTGATTTACAAAATAAAATGTAATATTTTAGATACTGCACAATTCCTGTCTTGTTTTAGAGTAATGAAGGAGCTTCGGTTTAATAAATCACGTAATTTATTGCAGTTAGTACAAAAGTATTTTAATTATTTTAAGTTATTTTTCCTTTAAAATAATTATAATATACCGTGTTAATTTTGATAGATTTATCTGCAGAACCATCCCTGCACTCCGCCTCAGTGAGGTACGGCTGGTGACAGGTGACAGAGGACGCGAACGCCAGGTATTTAACAGAGGTAAACAGGCATTTGTCCCGCGCCCTCCCCTATCTAGTGGCAGCAACTCCCTGGAGCCTCCCTGAGGCTCCAGGGAGGTTGGTTGGTTGGTAACGGAGGACGGGGACGCCTGATGTCTAACAGAGGTAAACAGGCATGTGTCCCGCGCCCTCCACTAACCAGGAACAACTCCCTGGGGCCTCAAGAGGCCGCCTCGGGAGCTTTTTAGGATGTTAACAAGATCATTTACATGGCCATACAAGGGCAGATTGCATTCGTTTTACCGTTTTGACATTTGTTGTTGCAATTTGCTATGGTAATTTTGCACATTCACAATAAAATTCTAATAAAATACAAATTAAATATACAGATACAAAAATACAGTTACAAAATAATAGGATCAAAATACACGCTCATAGGGAAAAAAAAAAAAATAAATAAATAAATAAATAAAAATAAAAATAAAAAAAATAGTATTATGCATATACAGAAGAGGAAATGTTAAATACATTTGATTGTGCATTATTTGAAAGGTGTCTGTAATAGGGACTTATGTAAATTTTAGGAGTAGTCTTATGTGTCTGAGAATGTGGAACTGCATGCTGACTTAGTTAGTGTATCATGTCTTGAGAGTTTTGGTTAATGAGGAGAGCACAAATCTTGGCCCATTCTCTTGAGCTTGTTAACAACTTTGCAAATTGTATTTACTGCCGGTTTGTGCTTTATAAGGAAGCGGTGATAAGCTTCACTATTGTTGATAGGAAGAGGGAGGTGATTTCCTGCTGTCAGATGGCATTCAAAAACATAGTGGTCTGGGGAGCCTTCCGCTCCGCAGGCGCATATGTCCGTGGTTGTTATGCCATGTCTATTGAAGTAGGTCGGGAATGGGCCGTGTCCCGTAATATAAGCCGTAAGAGGAGCTATTGCAATGTTGCGTTCAGTGCTGACTTTCGGGAGATAGCTGTATGTACGTCTTCCAGTTGTGCAGTGCGTCCAGTCTTCCTGCCAAAGATTTAGGCCTTGACCCCGTAATAGCCCTTTGAGGTAGGAAGGAGGGGCTGGGATTGTGATTTTTTCAGCTTCTGGATCAGTGGCTGCTTGCTTGGCCAGGCTATCAGCTGCTTCATTCCCCTCATTTTCTGCATGTGCCTTGATCCATGTTAAGGAGAGATGTTTCTGCGGGTTGCGCTGTAAAAGTTGTTGTAATTTGATGATCAAGGGCGAGGTGTGGTTGTGATTATCTAGTGCTAGAAGCGTTGACATACTGTCAGTGAAAATTTTCGCCCGTTCTATATTATTATTGAAAATGTAATCTACCGCGGTTATAATTGCTTGCACCTCCGCCTGGAACACACTGTTGTTTAAGTCAAGGCGTCCTTTCCATACATGGATGATTCTTCCTTTGTCATAGTGTGCAAAGGCGCTGCCTACTCCATCTTCCTGCTTAGAGCCGTCGGTGTATATTTGCGTATCCCTTGAAACTCGCGTCATTGACAGTGGCTGTATCCGTGAGATGTTAATTCTTATTCCTGTGCCTTTACGTGCAGGATGAGTGTGAAGAGTGTTACCTGGGCTTTGAAATTGCAGAGGGCTGTATGTTATGTTGCCAAATGTTGCATCTTTGCGGAGGTATATGAGGGTGGTGTACACTGCCTCTTGTTCTGCCCGTATGTGGAGTGGAATGAGCCCTGCAAGGACTGTCGCTGAGCTGGTGGCTGTGGTGCGGTACGCTTTACAGAGATTCAGGGCGAATGGTCGTTGAAGAGATGTAAGATGTTTGATCTTTCGTCCTCCCATCGGTTGGGCCCATACGGCAGCAGCATACAAGACTATTTTTTCAGCTACCACATGGTAGAGGATCTTCTGAATATGATGATTCTGACCCCAGTTTTTACCTTGGAAGGCGCGGGCCTTTCTGGCAATAGCTGATGTTTTGTTTTTTAGTTCTTGGATGTGAGGGATCCAGGTTAGTTTTTTATCCCATATTACACCTAGGTATTTTAGCGTTTGGACAATCTTTATGTTGGCTCCTTGTAGTTTGATGCAGGGGCGGCGCGTTGGATTCGTGCCTGCTTTGGGTATTATTATTGCTGATGACTTTGCGGTAGAGATTGTAAGCTTTAAGTTGCTGCAGATATTGGCGAGGAGGGAGCAGACTTCGGTGCCGTTTTTCTCGAGCTCCGCACGAGTGCGACCTTTGACAAGAAGAGCTGCGTCGTCTGCGTAGGCGATGACACTTGTATGTCGTGGCCAGTTTGCATCCAGTACAGAGTTGAATGTTAAATGCCAGAGAATCGGTCCAGCACAAGAGCCTTGGGGACATCCTCTTTCTTGCACTTTGAAGGTAGTGTCGTTGTTGATGGCTATGAGAAGACTACGATTCTCTAGATAACTACTAAAAACGCTGAAGAGGTTGGATGGACACTGTGCGTCTCGGAGGGCCTGTCTTATCGCTGGCCACCAGAGTGTGTCAAACGCACTCTGGAGGTCAATGGATATGAAAGCTGTATGGAAACCTGTGGTGCTATTGCGTTGAATTGTTTCACGAATTTTGCAGAGGGCATGCGTAGTGGACAGACCAGTGCGAAAGCCACACTGCCTGGGGCTGAGATGATTGTTGCTATGGAGATGATATTTTAGTCTGTTAACAATTAATTTCTCGTAAATTTTGCCCAGGGTTGGCAAAAGGCATATCGGGCGAAAAGAACGCGGGTCTTGCGGGCTTTTATTCTTTTTCAGGAATAGGACAACTTGTCCTTTCTTGAATGCCTGCGGGAATATTTGGTTGTCAAACAGTTGGTTAAAGAATTTGTAGAAGAAGGAGGGACGTGCTTTGTATGCAACTTTGATGATGCTATAGTCCAAGCCGTCTGGACCGGGGGCCTTTTTCAGGGGTAGGTGTTGGAAAATTTGCTTGACTTCCTTGTCACTAAATGGTATATCATGTGGAGTCGGTGGGATGGTGGTATTCATGCGAACAATTTTCTGTGCTGGCGTATCTTCCTCCGCGTTGTCTGTGGGGAAGACTTCGTTGAGGATTGTGGTGGCTGTATTTTGTACTGGATTGTCGTTGCTTGTATTTGGTGGCTGCATGAAGATTTGAGCTGGCTGATATATTTTACTTGAGGCTAGCTTGTGGAGGATTCCATACGGATTGCTGTTTTCGGTGCAAAATTTCCTCCAACTGGTAATTTTGGCCGCTAGTATGTTGTTTTTGTAAAGAGCTCGCTCCTTGCGGAATGTCGCCAATAGTTGGATTTTTCTGTCTTCATTGGTGGTGGAACGTATGCGGCGTCTGATAGCTCTGCATTTTTGCCGTTGTTGTCTGAGCTCTTTCGTCCACCACTTAACTCCTTGTATTTTCTTCGCTGCGCGTGTGGGGAGTAGTTCACTACAGGCTGCTTTAAGGTTTCCAAGTAGTCGGTCTGTGAAAATCTCCATGCCTTCTGGGCTGTTGTGAAGCGCAAGGTTGTTTTCCTCATTACTTAAGATGCGTGTGAAGGAGCGACTGAGGGGGTGGATCTTGTTGCCTGGAAGCCTGTACCTACGTAGGACTGTGATTTTCGTGTCACAGTTTATGAGAAAGTGAAGGTATTTGTGATCGGAGCAGCTCTCATCATCGACCACAGTCCAGTCTTGCACTAGGTTTGCGATACTGCTTGAACAGAGGGTGAGATCTGGCCAGCCCACATGATAGGTATTATCAAATGTAGGTGGGGAATCGGATGTATTTAATAGGTGAATGTTATTGGCTGCCAGAAAGTCCTCAAGCTCCTGTCCCTTCGTCGTAGTATCTACATATCCCCATATGGTGTTATGCGCATTAAAATCACCACTAAGAAGCAGAGGGGTTGAAGGGCATCGTTGTATGGTGTCAAGAATGTATGAGGTGGTGCCAGTGATACTGTCCGTTGGGGAAGAGTAAATTGAAGCTATTATGTACTGTGCGTTATTGAATGCTAGTAAGATGGCAACGAAGTCTCGTTCTTGCTTGATGACTATTGGAGACCAGGATGGGTTGGTGCATGCTATTGCGGCTCTGGGGGATTTTTCGTTAGTTTCTGATTTACGCTGATAGACTTTCCACGATATGGGAAGGCTTGCTACTTGACCCTCTCTACAATAAGGTTCCTGTATCAGGAGTAGATCTGCATCGTAGGATGTTGCATGAGTGACTGCTTGAGATGTCGCTGCCTGCGCTCTTTGTAGATTAATCTGGACGCATTTTATGGGGCTAAATGTTACTTGGTTGTTGTGGTCTCTAGGCATAGATTGATGGATGTCTGCAGTGCTATTACTCATAGGTTGTGCTGCGTTTGATTCTTTCAACGTACCTGCTGTAGGTGGGACAGGAGATGTCATAGGCGGGGTGGGCGCAGGATATTTTGTTATTACTTCTGTAGTTATAGTCTGCACAGTTGATGCAGGTGGCCATCCCGGATTTGCAGTTCTTGACGTTGTGGCTTCCGGAGCAGTACGCACAGTAGACTTTGTTCTTGCAGTCTTGCTGCGTGTGCCCGAATTCCTGGCACTGGAAGCATCGTCTGGTGTTGAAGAATTCAGCAATTCGGTGCACTCTCCAGCCAAGATACAATCTGGGATATTGCATGATGCGGTGGAAGGCTGATGGCTGACATTCCAGCACCCATTTGACGCCATTTGCTTTATCTTTTAGCCGGTATAAGACTTTTGTAGTGCTGCTGGTAAGGTTGTGTTCAGAGCCTAGTGCCCGTTCAATGTCCTCCTTGGTGACGTCTAGTTTTACGTCGTGGATTGCGACTCTAGGTAGTCTGACTGCTGGCAGTTTTGTTTTGGCAAATTGTTTGCCTTGCGTGCTTTCTAGTGTCTTTGTGAGGTGGGTGAGATCCTCTTTGGTGGCGCAGTCAACAGCAATCCCCTCCTTCTGGATATTTCTAACTGAGTGTATTTTTACACCTAGTGATGGGAGAGGGAATTTGGCGTTCAGGTGTTCCTTTAGTACTTTCCTTGTGGCGTTCGAGTCTTCTTTTGGGTAAATAAGAAGTATGTGTTTCGTAGAATGTGATGCCACTTGCGCGTAGGAACGCTCGATAACCGGAGCTGCTGCTGGGTGTATTGTTGGTTGAGGTGGAGAGTAGGAAAGTCCTGAATCAGTATTAACACCTGTGTTGGTTTTAGCTGGAGGTGGAGTGGCAGCAGGTCCTCTGGTGGCTAGAGTCCAGAAGGCCTCTAAAATGGCCAATAGTTTCTTTCTTTGCTCTGTCGGTAACAGGTACTTGTTATTTTTTGTACTGGTGCCAATGTCTTTGGCTTTCTCGTAGAGTGTATTAATCTTTTGTTCGTAATTAAGACTTTCAGTTAATACGATTGTTGCTGCGTCGAATTTGCAAAGGCGCACTGACGCTTCTGCATCAGGCATAGTGCTGGTTTGTGCTGGAAGGAATATGGGTGATGATGAAGTTGAGTATAGCAATCAAGGGGTATTTTGGTGTATTTACCAGTGTAGAAATGCCGCTAGATAAGTTGCATGAAAGTTGTATAAGTATACATAAGCACTGGTCATACACTGCTCGATCAGGATAGTGGGAATATTCTGCTCAATCTGGGAAAGTGACAAGTAATGCAAGTAATACTCTGCTCAATCAAATATGACAGAAAACACACTGCTCATTTAAAACAGTAGCAGTAGAGCTGTACACTTCTTAATTAGTAAAGATCAATTAAAAGTCTATGGGTCGTATAATAAAGGTATAGAACATAATATCACACAGAATACAAGCACTGAAACTATTCTCTGTATAAAAATTAATTCAATCAAATTATTATTATTAGCTAGAAGTAAATAACACAAAATATCAGCATAAATACTTAATTAGCTAAATTATTGTAAGCCAGAATTATATAATTATACAACACATTAGGGGGAAAACTTGATTAATTAAATTTTTGTAAGCTAGAAATACATTACACAAGATACTAGCACTTACTGATATATAAACACTCACAGATATAAGTATGGTAAAATGTATAAAACAGGAAAATATACAAGATACGATCACTGAATCAAATATGACTGAATTAAATATGACAAATACTCTGCTCAATCAAATATGACAGGTAACACACTGCTCAATTAATAAAGTAGCAGTAGCGCTGTACACTGCTTAATTAGTAAAGATCAATGAATAAGTCTATGGGCCGCATAATAAAGGTATAGAACATGATATCACACAGAATATAAGCGCTGAAACTATTCTCTGTATAAAAACTAAATCAATTAAATTATTATTATTAGCTAGAAGTACATAACACAAAATATCAGCATAAATACTTAATTAGTTAAATTATTGTAAGCCATAGTTATATAACGCACATCAAGGGGAAAAAAAAAAAAAAAAAAAAAACTAGCACTTACTGATATATAAACACTCACAAATATGAGTATAGTTAAATGTATAAAACAGGAAAATATACAAGATATGATCACTGAAACGAATCCTTGCAAAACTGCTAATATTTAGGAGGGTGGTATACAGGATTAAGGAATGAATACGCAGCTAATTTACCAGCTCCTTATTGAACGCACAAAATCATAAGTTTTAAACAGCTATTATTACCCTGATGCTATTTAGGTGACTGCTATTGTGTAAATGTAATGCAATCTTAATTATTGCTCGTAGGATTATCGGATATTTTGTTTACCGGATAATTAAAACAATCCTACCTTGATTGCAGGGCTTCTTCTGCGCTTCCTTTGTTCTCTATGAAGTAAACACAATAATATTTATTAAGCACTAATAGTGCTGAGTACTACACACACACGCTGTAGAACACTGTATTCGCACAACACTATCATTGTGTCACTAATTAGCTCACACTACTACGTTAATTGTTGGTTTCAGCTGAGAAAACCGAAGTTTCTGATTCGTACTGCTACGTCACACTGCTATGTGAATTGCTCTTTTCAGCTGGGAAATCCTTGGTCGTTTATCTTCTATGTATTTCATCTGTTGAATTAGGTAATCCAAAAGCGAAGGCACAACACAATTAGAACAGATCACTATAACGCACTAATGAGCACTACACTGTAAGAACTGATGTCAACACACTCACCATGATACACACTACGCTGTGAGAACTGATGTAACACACTAAGATGAATAATTAAGCTTTTTTTGTAAAAAAAAAAAAAAAAAAAAAAGTCGTAATTTGCGAACCACTAGTCAGAATATTATCAGATAAAGAAACTTGGATCCGTCTCGATGAGCAGAGATCAAAGATGCTAGCCCTCTCTTGGTACACTAATTAGTTCTACTATAAACACTGTGTATGAAAACGCCCACTTCTCTATTTTTGAAGCATTCTTTGCGGTCACTCCGTAGCGAATTCCGTTGGGGAGGGGGAGACGAGTGCAACGGCCTTTTGCTCAAGGTCAGAGTTCACAATCGCATTCCACACCGTGTGTAAAATCGCAAATTTAATAATATTAAATTCCCTAATTAATAGAACGACTTGAGCTTGGTCTTAAAATGCTCCTGGAAAGCTTACACATCCGATGGTAAAAGTTACTTGAAGATCCAATGAGCGGCGGCTCATATAGAACGGTGGAAAGTTGTAGCTTGCGTAATTACAATACTTTTGCCATTTCAGAGTTTTGAACAATCTGAAAATTCATAAATCATTTTCTATCAATCTCTCTATCACAAATCTGGTATCTTTGTAATCCTTAGATCTTCCTCTTAACGATAATGCGAAATTTGTATGCTTTAGCACAATAATTCCGCAAGATGAGCAGGCAAGAAGCGGAGCGATAAAAAACGCGTGCGTCTCCTCAGAAGGTTGAGGGGTCTCTTTTTGCTCCAGGGAGGTGTTGCCTGAAAGGTGTTGCCTATAAGGAGGTGTTGCCTGAGGCCACTTCGGGAGTTTATTGAAGAATTTTACGTAATTGTGCATGGCCATACAGGGGCGTCTTAAGAATACATTAGTTTTGATCAATAGGCGAATGATTTGTTACATCTTGGTTTGTTAAACACAAATTACAGCATATATAAACACATACACTTATAAAGACACATATGAAGACACATACAAAACACGTGTAAAACACATATAAGAGCACATATATAACGCATATAAAACATGTAAACACATTATAGAATAATAGAAATTAGAAATTAGTTTGCACACACTTATACAAGCAAAACATATATTTACAATGAAACATAATTAAGCTAATATATATTATACATATAGCTAAAGCATACATTACATACAGCTAAAGCGTACATATACATTATGCTAATATATATATAGTGAGGTACGGCAGTGAACATTCATTTGAAGAGATAGCAATTAGGTGAACCTTTTTCGATGGTTAAACTATAAGGTATTTCTCCCACTTTCCTAGCGTGGCTTCGTGGTGTAGTGGTTCTGCACACTGGGCCGGTATTCCAGAGTTCCGTGGTTCGATTCCCGGTGAGGGCATTTGCTAGTTTTTCATTTTGCCTGCTTCCAAAAAAATCCTAATGTCTCTACAAAACTAGAAAATAGATTATACATTTTTTTTTTTTTTTTTCACTTCATGTAGTATCATTTCACTACATGTAGAAAGGTCTCGACTGGCAAGCTCATGTAAAACTTAACTCCATTTTAATTTAATGTTCTTTTGTGTGAGTGGCACAAAAGTCTTTTTGGGGGAATTTTAGGCCAGACTTACATATCCTCGGGATTGTCATATCATCAGTGTCATTGGATTGAAAGAACAGGTATAATCTTTATCCTGTTATCTAATTCGAATTTAATAGATCTTCTTTGTTTAAAAAAACGTAACACAATTAAATTTAATTTGCAAGATACTTTATAACACAAAAATGAAATCATTAAAATTTCAGATACGTTGGACAAACAGAATGTGATAGCTAGCTCTCAGTATGGCCAATATGAACAAAATAACTACTAATAAACACCAAAGCATAAAAATTTTAGGACTTTTCAATGGAATTTAAGGTTTTTTTTTTTTTTTTTTTTTTTTTCAGTCGCAGTTTTTTCGACTGCTAACATGCACAAACGTAATTTATAACCAGATTTCAGCTACTGTTGCTGTTGTTTGTGATGGCAGCGTGTGCGACCAGACATGTTCAACAGAGGAAAGATGTTATGAATACGCCATCGAAAATGGAACAATAAACCGTTTCTATGTCGAAGATATTCCGGATGTCGAGTGCGACTTGTAGTAGTACACTATATAGTCAGAAGGTGAAAAAATGTTTGTTTAAGGTGCATTTTGATGCATGAAAAAAATCACAGGTCTTAATACATCTGTAATATAGGCTTAATTGGAGAGAATGATAGATTTGCGTACTGCACGCAAGCAGAATTCGTGTCCAGTCGCTTGTCATAACTCTTGGTATATGAACAATATGATGATGTATAAGTCAAGATCCCAACGAAGCTCCCCACAGCGTCACGATATGCGCAATTAATAGTTTTGCATGCAGAAGGAGAATTCGTCTGAGAAGATGACGTTTTGCCGTTTCTTCGTTCAACTACGTTCAGTACACCACTGTAGACACAGATGACTGTGCTATACTTTTAAACGTAGGAAAATAACGGCCGCGCAAACGGCCCACAATCTGTTGCATTCAAAGTGAATCTGTTGCCCTCAAAATGACGTCTCAACATCTGTGTACACATTTCTTGCCGTACCACACAGCATATTTCTCAGGTTCGGTTGTAGGTTGCAATTGTAGAATCCATACGGAGTATTCACTTAAGAACTTTGGCCTTTCAGGCACTGGTGTGTTGAGGTCGTTGTGAACCTAAATAATGTTCTCCGCGTCGTATTTTACCAACATAATTTTTTATTTACATGATAATTGTCAGATTTCGATCGATGCGGCCAGCAGTTTGACAGTATGATAATACTCTATCATGATACTCTGTTATTCAACGCAATCCAATTCAGATATATGATTGCTATACAATGTGTTTTTACGCTTCTCGAGACATACTTTACATTTACAGTCAAATAAACAAGGAGGAAATACGATTACAGTGTTGAAAAACTAGCATCTCTTCTTGTCTTCAACGTTGATTCCATGTAACATTATAGGCGTCCATTACATGCGTATGTGTTATTCTGTTGATAATTTTCATGCCTTATCATGCTTAACCTACTTTCCAAATTTTATGACTATTAGCTGCTTTCTCCTTGTAACGCGGTTTTAGTCAGATACTTATTATAATTCTAAGTTGTACAGCTTTGCTGTGGATAGAAATAATGGAATCTTTTTAGCTTCCCCTTTGAAACAAGCAAAGAAAGTTAAATAATACTTAATAAAGTGCCATTGAAACATAAAACAATCAAGGCCCCGAAGATCTCTGAAAGAAGCCTCAATTATATTTTGACAAATAGTGATTTGACTGTTATTTGATTACGGCAAAGCACATGAGGACTATCGTACCTAAGAAAGGGATGTCTTCATGGAGAACTTTCTAAACGAAACCTGCTCGTGTATAGATTGTACATTAGGAAAGGTACAAAGGTCATGCAGCCAGCCCGTTCGCCGAGATTCGAACCCTGAACCGAACTCCACTGTTCAGCGACTTTATCGCTCGCCCGCTGTTGGGCGTCTAGAACTCCAAATCAAGATAATTTTATTATTAGTCCAAAGGGGCTTTGTTCCTGAAGGACTATTGGTTTCGTTTTGTGATTTTGCGTTGAATCACTATAAGCGGCGAATCACTTTTCAAAGTGTTGTCACCAAATGTTAGAGTCCTGTATTATATTTGAAGAAATTAAATAATGAAAAATCTGCATAAATGTATGTATATTTCTCGCATTGTGATAAAACGTTGGTACATAGAACATCGAATTTTAAATGACGTAACCCTCCTACGAATATGGGCATGTGGAAGACCAAATTTAAAATTTGGAATTTGTTTCATTATCGATTACATATTTTGTAAAACATTAAGGAATTTTTGAGTAACAAACTCAACGATTTAAAAGCGAGAAATGGCAACACTCTACGGGGGAGGGGAAACCTTTTTATCGCCAGCTCGCGGAACTGTGTATCGGGAAATTCTAAAGATATGCTCATTTTAAAATTATTTTCCGATATTGCTATTGAACGGAATTTTATGGTTAAGTGCAAAGAACATGATATTTAATAAATAAATGTAACACACAAAATGTTACAAAAACTCCCCTTTGGACATAATTTGAAATCTGAAACCTTTCAGCATTTTTTTTTTTTTTTTAAAGTATTTTTATTAGCACATCCTTTAATCAGTTTCGTCAGTACTTTCCGGGTGGATATTGCAGATAATAAACATCGGTTTCCATAAAAGACGACAACGTTAGAGATTCAGAACTTAGAAAGATACTCTGTATAATACAAATTTGAAAAAGATTTTATTTATGGAAGAAGTTTACTTTAATTAACTAGTTATTATGATTTGCTGTCACTTTTTCTCGGTTTCCATGCGCAAGAATGCAAATTAGTTCGTGTGTATTTAAACTGAGGTTTTTAGATTGTGTTAGAGTGTTCTGCCTCTCGAGGTCATGTTGTTAAGTTGCTGCTAGCTCAGATTGTAGAGACAATAGATTATTTTGAAACTGGAGAGATGAAAAATGAGCAACGTCTTTGCCAGGGTTCGAAACACCTGCCTCTCGAATTACGCGCCGAGCGTGCTGACCACTACACTACGAAGACATGCTAAGAAGGCGGGAGAAATACATTATAAGATAAGGTTTACAGTCTTCGGCCTTGCATTATAGTTGCCGGTATCTGAATATCTACACCGGTTAGGTTTGTGAGCTAACTTTGCTTTAAACTGATATTGGTAGCCTTCGGCTACCAGTTTATTTGAATTTAATTTCTTACATTTGACTGTTACTTTATGTTACCTCGCCGTAAATGCTGGATGAGCTTATAAGTACCAGGTGTGCCTTCTGTACACCTGGTACTTGGTACCTGGTAAGCTCATTCAGCACTTACGGCGATTTCTAAATAAAAGATCTTTTACATTCTTCTCAAGGCTCAGGTGTTATTTTATACTTAGCCATACTTCACTTAACGTCTACCAAGAGTTTGGACAGTAACTAAAGACAAACATACGAAATTTTGGAACATTTTAGCAACATATTTTATTTTAGATACGAAATATAAAGAGAAATTTTAAATTTTATGTTGCTAGAAGCATCTGTAATTAATTGAGGGTTGATGAAATTTTGAAGTGTAGATCATAGACACAAACAAAAGAAAAAACAAGTAATTATTGCCATATGTGATTAATTCTTTTTGCCAGCTTTGAGTCTTCTCAGCGTATTTTATGTTTCAGAAATTCAAAATCTGAAGGTAAAATAATATGAATAAAGAAAAATAAGAAAAGGAAGATGAAAAGTTTAATTAAGTGCTACAAATATTTGCAATCCATCCATAGCAGTGATTATAAAGTGAATATGAAACTCAAGGAATAACAGTAGCATACTTATATGGCAAAAAACATAAGTCATTATCTTTTCTATTGCGTGAATAATCCTATCAGCTATCCATATCAAATGTAAATTTCTAACACTATTTTAAATCCTGTCTAAGAAACTATCCTAGTTTCTGCACCAAAGTACTGCAAACAAGTTTAACATTTTTACCACGGGAAAGTTTTTTTTTTAATAAATTTTGCTTCGATGTTTAACTTATTGAGAAAGATGCTATGAAATATTAATATATGGCGTCATTAATACGCCTTCTCTGATCCAGTATCCGCGATTAAGAACAACAGAAGTTTCGTTAAGTTTCAAGATACAGGCTAAGGGAAAACATGTATCCTAGCCAAAATATAGTATTTCAGATACAAACATGCTATCCTCCCATGCATCTGCAGACTCTTTTCAAGCCGATATTAGAAATTACTCTTAATAGAAATGGTAATTTACGAACCTGCATTTTCAGGTTTTACACAGTCTCTCAAACTATGAGCTCACACGCACAGTTTGATTATCATAAATACCTTGGTAGCGAATTTAGCCTTTCAGAAGTCAAAAGAATATTTGACTTCTGATACTGTTCTTCTTCCTTTGAAATTAGCTTCCATTTAAGCATTTACCCTATTCTCACGAATAACGTGGGATCACATTGTAAGAATCTTAAGTTTTACTAACGTTTATTTTATTTTAAATCTTTACTATCACTTCTTATTTTCTACTTCCGGCCAGAATTAAAAGCTTTAAATTATTTATGCAAATTTGTCTTGCGAACGCCAAGTACTTAAGTTGTGGCTTTTTGCCAAGCAAGAGAGGGAGGAAGGAGTTAGTAGAAGCAGGCCGCTTGCCATAGCAGTTTTACTCGGTTGCTGGTTGCCTTCATGGCCAGAGGTTTAATCCTCTTGATAATTTTAAACGTATCGTAGTGTTAACAGTTCTCTGTACTACATACGGCCTTTCTGTTAATATACGGTCAATCTTCGAGTAGACACTTGTTTATTAATCCAAAGTTAGTTTAGTTAGAATTTAGTTAATATTTTTATATTCTTACGTTCAGACCACAAGTGGTTGGTCTCTGTATTCCGAAGTCCGGAAATCTTCGTAAAGAGAGAAAAATAAAGGGTTTCGTATACCCTTCCTGTGCATCTTGTCTACTTCCCACATTTATTGAACATAGCTTTAGTAAGCTCCCTGTTCCGAGTCAGGTCATTGAATGTTCCCCAAGCAAGTAAGGAGAAACACTGAACCTGATAACATGACTCCTACTGTCAAAGGTCTTTAATTACCACAATCAGATCCCAAAGATTATGAGTAGTGACGTTTAATTGCTTGGAAACTACTAGTGAGCTATTATGCCTACGAAAATAAATAAAGCTTATTTCTACCATCCTTTGAAATAATATGTTTTGTTGTGTATTACATTAAGAACTATCTTTTCTCTTTTCTTATAAATATTTTGCTGGTTTTAATTTCAAAATCCTTTATTTTTACTAGGCATGAGAGAGCATATACTCTTGTGAACAATACCCTAGGATTTAGGTGAGCAAAAGATTTTATTTAAAGGGGACAATAAGAGAAAAGGCGATACTTTCTCAAGTGTCGATTTAAAATAAAAGGCAATCAATTGCTGAGGTTTTCAAAGTGACTGTCTCCGGAGGAGACGAAATAACGAAACTTACCTTTGGCAAAATAGGGATTATTTAGCAAAGTATTTGTACACAAGTTATATTTTGCCAAAGTTGAAATTATTACGAGAATTGAAAAATAGTAATATTTTGAGGTCTTCGATAAAATTTACGACTTGAGATAAAGATTATAGTTTATATAATAGACAGAAAGAAAAGAAAAGAATCAAGGAAAAAGAATATAAAGAAATTAAGTAGACTTAAATCAATTAATTCAAGTCTAGAGAGTATTGTTACGAAATGTACAGGCGCAGTAAGATGGATTCCCCGGAAAGCAGTTTTAGGGTTGCCACATTTGCGAAAAATCGCGTATTTGCCGACATTTGACGACAAAACTGGCGATATGCCATAGACGGGTGGAGAACCTTCTGGAGCGAATTCTTACCGGTATAGCCCAGAATTGAGGGTTGATGAAATTTTGAATTCAAACACAAGCAGAAAGCTATATAACCTCTGCTGGTCCGTAGTCAGTTAGAGTGTGCCTCGTCTAGCGAGCTAATAAATCTACTCATTGAGCGAGTGTCTGGAAGTCTAGCGCCGAGTGGATCGTCGAGTGCATCGAATTCTTAGTGTATCGCGGTTAGTGCATCGTCGAGAGAGTGTGTTAAGCTACGGGAACGACTGAACCGAAGAGTCGAGAACTGTGCTCTGTCGTCGAGTGCATCATGAGTTGTAGCGTGGAGAGTGTCGAGAGTACGTGAGTTCCGAGAACGACCGAGCAGAGTCGGGAGCTGTACTCTGGTGCATTGCAGTGAAACTGTCTGCACCGTTATTGCCTGACAGTGTGAAGGCTGTGTCGTTGATTGTTCCAGCGTGTTTAGAGTAGATCTTCGACGACTGTAAAATATGACATTTTGAGCTGTCCGATTAATATTGCTAAATAAAGTGTGTTTGGATACTTCATCAAGTGCTGTCGTCATTATTCACTCAAAATCCTCACGAACCCTGTATGAACGTGAAGGAAGAAAATAACGTAACAACTAGTGTCAAAAGAAAACGTAACAGTATGGAAACCGGTGTATGGATTAATGATTTAGGTAGTATAAGTCATGATTTTTGTCCTGATTGACGAGTAGATAGTTCCAAAAGTAATCTGCGTTAAAGAATGGGCATTAAATCATATTCCTAAATCTTCAAGAATTGCTATCTTCGTGGTATATGAGCATTATATATAAATTTTGCATCTGAGAATGAGGGACAGCGAGGCTATATTGTTCATCGTTATGTTAACTATTGCAAAAAATTAATTTAATTTAATATCAAAATCGATAAAACATACAATGTACTTAAAATTTTACTATTATACTTGTATATCATAGTAATTATGAAAACCATACTGTATTATATGCTTAATTACGTATAGGGAGAAAAAATTTATTTTATCAGCGAATATATGCAAACGTTCCTACTTTAAAAATTATTTTTACTTTCCGTTAAAATTTGTAATTAATACATTCTCAAGAAATAGGCTCTATTAAGTCAATTTATTTGTCATGAAATTTATTCTAAAATTTAGACTCCTTCAAACAGAAACAGCTTAATTTTTTAAAAGTTCACTGGCATAAAAATTCATAGAAACATACAAGGAACTATGATTTATTTTCTTATGTGTATATTTTTTCAACAAATCAGTTATTTTCCAGATATTTTACGACTGGTGTAAAAAGGTTTCATATTTTTATTTTAATAAGAGTAACCGTATATTTCCTTTACCTATATTCTGATGCAAAATGTTACATAATATATCAATTGATATAAATTAAGAAAAACTCTAATTCTAGTTCTAGGTCTACATGTGTGCTAAAATCTCCTGATCAATTTATAGAAAGAACTTCAACTTTTAATTCAAATTTTAGAAGAGCAAAATTTGTTTTTATGTCAAGGCTAAGTCAGTTGAACGTTCGGATTGTATTTATATAAACCATTCTATAATGTAGGCTTCCACAGCAGGATCCACTCAGATTAGACTTCTGTGAAAACTTAAGGAAATGTCTTAGACTGGCGGGAGACAGAAAAATATTAGTTTTTAGTCAATAGATTAGTCTACTTAGGAAAAAAGGAACGAAGTTTAGACCTATTAAATTCATTAAAGAATTGCATTGCATAGAAAGTACTTCTACAGATATTGTTAATTCCATCTTTAAAGTAAGTTCTCAACTAAATTTACACACATCTATTTAAAGAATGGAAGAATGAGATTATTACTCAAAGCAAAAAGAAAATTGAAAAAATTCAAGGATTTAAAGTTACTAGCCGGAAAAATTTGATGTTTCACACAAATTCTGAAGTTTTCACAAATAAAAAAGCAATATACCATAACCAAAATTGATAAAGCAAACCATAATTTCAGCATTTTATGAAAAGAGTTTGGTTAAAATGCAGTTTAGCCCACTGCTTGGCGATTGTTTTTCAATGGGCAATAAACGCGCCAACATGGCTAACCCGATGTTTTGAAGCTGTGTTGTTATTATGTTGCCACTAAATGTTATCGCCCTGTGTTATATTTAAAGAAATTAAATATTGAAAAATCTGCATAAATGTTTCTCGCATTGTGATAAAACAACGGTACCTAGAGCCATCAAATTTTGAATAACATACGTTTCCAACCTAATATGGGCATCTGGAAGCCCAAACTTGGAATTATTTTTATTATCTGATTGATATTTTGTAAACCTTGAACGAAATTTGTATTAGCAAACTCAAAGATTTCAAAGCGAGCAACTGCAACACAGTACGAGAAAAAAAAAAAAAAAAAAAACATTTTTACGTGCAGAGCGCAAAACTGTGTATCAGAAATTCTAAAGATATGCTCATTTTAAAATTATTTTGCGATATGGCTGTTGAACTGAATTTTATGGTTTAAGTGTAAAGAACATTATATGATAAAGAAATGTAACACACAAAACGTTAAATGAAAGCTTTCATTATTTTTATTTTATTTATTTATTTATTTATTTATTTTTACTTGTTAATTCTGTTGCGGTTTGAATGTTCTTATGTGCAATTCTGGGATATTTTTTTAAGTGAAAATAGATCCATGTGCACAAGGGCAAAGCCAATGTGGTGCGCAATGCCGAGGTTGTGCGCGATGCCGAGTTTGTGCAATTCTGGGATGTTTTTTAAGTGAAAATAGATCGATGTGCACATGGGCAAAGCCAATGTAGCCAATGTTTCAAATTGTGGCCAACAAATATTATCGCCCTGTATTATATTTAAAGGAATTAAACGATTAAAAATCTTCTTAAATGTATGTATGTTTCCCTCATTTTGATAAAACAACGGTACCCAGAAACATCAAATTTAGAATAACGTCATCCTCCTGCGAATATGGGCATCTGGAAGCCCAAATTTGAAATTTGTAATTTGTTTTATTATCGTTTTCATATTTTGTAAAACTTTAACGAATTTTTTCTTAACATACTGAGGGATTTCAAAGCAAGCAATGACAATGCTCTACAGATAAAAACATTTTTATCTCCAGCGCGCGAGACTGTGTATCGGAAAATCTAAAGATATGCTTATTTTAAAATTATTTTGTGATATTGCTGTTGAACTGAATTTTACGGTTTAAGTGCGAAGAACATGATATTTAATTAATAAAGGTAACACGCAAAGTGTTAAAAAAATGCACCTTTGGAGCGTAATGTAAAATCTTAAATTTCAGATTTTATTTTGTTTTTTAATTTCATTATATTTGTTGTCTTTTTTTTTCTAATTTCCTATTGTTGACAATATTACCTATCGTAGCTTTAGATATAGAAAAGCCATGGCTTTCACAGCGCTTTTTAATAACTAGATACGAATAAATTTTTTCGGAGAGAGCACAAATGTCAGAAGACAAATTGTCAAGTAGCAGACGATAATTTATGCTTTCAAAACTATACTTGCAGTTAAAAAGAATTTCCAAGCAGACGATTTCTTTTGGAATTTTTACTTCGTAATTTGAGCAGTTAATTCATTTGCCGTTTGAATGTTCATATGTGGTAGTTATCAATCGAGTGGTTTTATTTGTCTGTTTTTGCAATTTTTCTGCATATATTTCGTTAAATAAACAATCGCTATGGATTTATCTGTGATGCTGAGAAAGGTGAGTGAATGTAGTACATGTAAATTTATTACTTTATTGGAAATGCAAGGGAAACGTGCCGTCATTGTCAAAAAGACTTTTTATTTTCCTGAAAAGGGTAAGTGAAAATATTTTTTCCTTTTAAAATTGCTTATTTTTAATATTTTCTTATTTTCTTTCATTGTGAGAAATTAGATTTTTTAAATTCATTAATGTGTAGAATTCTAATACGAAAGTGTAGAACGTGGTTTAGGAATTTAAGAAACATGGAAATGAAAGCCGTGTATGATGTTGATATTCAACAATAAATATTTTTCTTTTTTATTAATATAAAGCTTAAAAATTTTTAGAAATTAATGAAGATTGTTTACTTACTAGTATGTAAGAGATAGTGTCGTTACGTAGCAATAAGGTAATTTTGTAAAGATGATAAATTTAAAATGTTCCGCAATATGAAATTAAAATTAAAAAAAAAAAAAAAAAATCTGAAATGTTTCAGATTTTAAATTACGTCCAAAGGGGCGTTTTTTAACATTTTGTGTGTTACCTTTCTTTATTAAATATCATGTTCCTCGCACTTAAACCATAAGATCCAGTGCAACAGCAATATCGCAAAATAGTTTTAAAACGAGCATATCTTTAGAATTTCCGATATAGAGACTCACGCGCTGGAGATAAAAATGTTTTTTCTGCACAACGTTGCCATTGCTCGCTTTGAAATCCTTGAGTTTGTTAATCAAAAATTCGTCAAAGTTTTAAAAAATAGGAAATCGATCATAAAACAAATTTCAAATTTCAAATTTGGTCTTCCACATGCTCATATTCGTTGGAGGATTACGTTATTCAAAATTCGATGACTCTATGTACCGTTGTTTTATCACAATACGAGAAATATACATACATTTATGCAGATTTTTCATTATTTAATTTCTTCAAATATAATGCAGGACTCTAACATTTTGTGGCAACAGTTTGAAAAGTGAACCGACATTTATGAGTCCGACGCAAAATGCCAAAACGAAACTAATAGTCCTTCGGGATTCAAATCCCTTTGGACTAAAAATCTGTTTTTATTTGTATAAATACTAAAGCTTAAAAATATTCACCCTGTATGAGAGACTGCAACGTTGTTTACAGTTTTAATAACTGTTACAATTCACTTACCGTATTTAATAGTTTGAAATACAAAAAATTTAGTATACTTATTTCTACATCTGTAGAGAATACATTGTGACGTCACAATCTTAGTCCCACCCATTTATGAACGTCACATAGCTCCGGCTTCGCAACTTTGTTTATACAACGTTTACTGGCGATTTTCAAAAAATCGCCGCTACTGAAATCGCCAAGCAGTGGGCTAAAGCACATTTTCACCAAAAGTTCTATAATTCTATAACTGAATATGAACTGAAAATTCTTCTACCTATAGTATCGGCAAGGAGAAAAAAAGAACTGCTATTAACAACATTTCTGCTTTTCACAAAAAATGGAGAATTTGTCTTTTCACTACAAATTATAGATTTGCTAATCTTTACCAAAATTTCATAAAACTCCTTGCCAATGGTACTAGAAATTTCAAGAATACTTTTGATAATATTTTTACAAATCTGCTTAAAACTATTTTAATATAGTTTTTGAACAAGTTGTCAAAAACTTCTGCTGGATTATTTACGACAACTTGAAAATGGTTGAAGAAGTTAGAAATCTTAAAATTTTCAATATTTACTGCTATGACTTGGCAAACCTCTACACGTCTTTACCACTCAAAGAAATCTACGAAAGTACTTTAGAAATGACAAAATTTGTTTCCTGAAATACTTAATATTCTGAATTTACAAAAACGGAAAGAATTTCTACATTTTTCGCTACACAATAACTATTTTAAATATTCAAAATTTCTTTACCTGCAAACACAAGGAATTACAATGAGAAATTCACATTTAACTCATCTTTGTAATTTATTTCTATTTCCTAAATACCTAAAATGCCTTTCTGATAAAGATTTCAGTAAATTTGAACACACTTATCGATATATTGATGCCATTCTTACTTTCAGCAATTATAATCTCATAGAAAATTGCAAAATTTACCCAAGCTATCTAAAACTTAATAAGACCAATAAAAAACAAACAGAAGTAGTTTATATTGATCTAAGTATTCATAATCTTAAAGAAATTAAACTTTTTGATAAAAGAAAAGAATTTAATTTCTCTACTATTAATCTTATAAATTTCAACTCTAACATGTCTAAAAAAGTTATTGCAAATATTATTATTAACTAAATTACCCGAATTAAGAAAGTTTAATCTGAAATAGAAACACAAAAAGAAAAAATTCCAATTCCCACCAAATTTTTAAAGGAAATAAAAATTCTTATAAAATTCAATAGTAGTCTTTTTAAGAAAACCTGCAGTACTCTACCCCTTATAATACTTTTTAAAAGTATGAGTTTTTATCTGAAAGCTCCAAAACAGAAAGATAAAGAAGAATGTTTTAAAGGGTTTATAGGCTTTTATTAAAAAAAATTATTATTTATTTATTTATTATCTTAACTACTATTCTTATATTAAAACAAGGGCGTCCTATATTCAAAGTCATCATTATAGACCTATGAGGTGAAGACTTTTTACTTTTCTAACAATAGTTCCTTCACTTCTTTTTCAAGCTTTTTTCTACACTTTTTTTTTGTAATTTTTAAATAAAAAATTTTAAAATCTAAAATAAAACTTATAGGTTTTTTTTTACTCATTTCTACAAAACAATTTATAAAAACTTTCTGACCACCTTTTTCAGCCCCTTAGTGATTTTACTAATTTTAAAGTAAAATCAATAATAATATATATATAATATTTAAAGTATAATTAATTCTAAAATTTAATTAAAGTTTCATACTGAATCATATTCCTTATTCCCTATTTGTTTTTAAAAATGTCAGAATTCACTTAAATTTCATTTTAATTAAGAAAGTAAAATTTTTCTTTTTAAAAATATCTGTTTTAAATTTAAAAAAGAATTAATAGAAGTTGTTTGATATTGTTTATGTTAGCAATGCGAATTTAATTAAAACCGAATTTTAACTAAAAAAAAGAGTTGTTAATTTTTTAAAGTATCGTATTAATTCATCGTAATATTTGTTTTCCGTGGAATAGCGGAGTTTTATTTTTTGCGAATCCTTACTGCTTTCCGGCACGGTGTGCCCGGTCTGAGCACACCTAAAAATTTCCTTCTGTACGCACAGAAAAATTGAAAGCAAAAGGATTTAGAACTATAGGTTACTATGAACCTTCTGTATTTGTACTGGAAGGCAGCTGAACACAAATGAGTCCATATATTTTAACCATGTTTAGTTTTTTAAGAGCTTCATTTTTCAAAGAAATTTTCCAGATTTTTTTAGGGTATAAAAGGAATTGTTTGAAAAGAAATGTCTATGTTATTTTTTTGGCTCTATGCTAATCTCCTTATTCTATATTAGTCTTAAATTTTTACCTTGAAATCTTGCCTAAAATCGAACGGCAAACCCCCGATAATCTAGGACAACTGAGAGTCTGTATTCTTTGTTTCTCCGCATTTCATCGGTCAGTTCATTGACAACAGAAAGGTGGGTCCACATCTGTGTTTCATTTCCTGTTTTTCACTTTTTTTTTTTTTTTTTTTTTTTGAGGGGACGTTTGGTTATCAACTAACAAATTGTTGGGGTGATTTTCTGAAGGTCAATGGTAATTTTATCAGTTAGCTGTTTGTTTTTCCACTAGAGCAGTTCTCTTTTTCTCTTTCCCTTTCGTTCAAAGTTTCACTAGCGCTACGTTTAATAATTTTCAGTTATAGACGTTTATTTAATTTTATTTTATAGTTTATAATTTCTAATTGTAGATAAAATATTAGTTTAATTTTTTCGGACTTTTGATTATTTTCCAAACGGTTCGGAGAGAGCTGACCATTTCTGAAGCACTGAAAGTGCTACACGAATTGCTTTCTGATAGTGAATCTGATACGGATCACGGTACATGTGCAAAACATGCAATATTGGGTTGTGGTTTTTTAAAGGTGGTGTCACTTTCTTCGAAAAGTACCGCCATGAAAAAATAGACTAACGTGTAAATATAAAATGTAAGTAATGTAAATATCATATACCCAAGTTACTTTTTTCCCATTCATACGCATGTAATCATCATATAACCAAAAAATGAGCGTTTTAGGGGGGGTGTAGAGTAACAGGTCTTCCCGTGGCACACCTTGGGTAATACTAAATCTGCTACGGTATTCAGAATCTAGTGTTTTATAATCGTAGGCAAAATCTCTTACTCTTTTACGCGCTTCCCAACAATGCTCGTTTCAGCACTCCTTTTGAAGCTATATTCAATCAGTGTGCCTGCTTCGGGCACACCCACAGAATTAAAACGATAAGTGCTATCTTCACAAAATTTTACTTGTGTAATCCTCTAGGCCTAATTAGACTGCTACCATTTCTTTTATTGAATTTCCAACTTTAAAAGGTAGCGTGCTGGAAAGGGTTACCAACTTTCTGAGAGGGAGCGGAGAAGAAACGCTACGGCCCTTCGGGGATCGACCGCGGTTTGCAGATAAGTATTACCGCGTCCCCTTGCTTCTGGCTGCGGGCTCCCAAACGCGTGGAGGACTCCCTTCTTGACAGATGTCGGCGAGGTTTTTTTTTCTACGTAACGTCAAGGTATTTTGACATCAAGGTCTATTTTGACGTATGCAAATCCCGCATGCGGCACAGCAGCAATTACTAACAGGAAATATATCCAAAGTTTCCAAAATATACAAATTTACAAAGCTCCTTAGTTTGTTATAAGCGAGGATATTTGTAATATTCATCTACGAAAAATTTACAAAGCTTCTTAGTTTGTTATGAAGGAGGATATTTATAATCCCGCCAAAATTATTCTCTTGAATCGTTTTATGCTGCGATTTTCGGTAAACTTTTTCATAAGAATTTCTTCGATCGGAAACTCCATTCACCATGCGTTGCCTATTTATCATCCTGAAATTGCTTCCTCAAAGAAAAGATCCAGAACTACTCTGGAAAACACATATAATGCGTTACCATTTCCTAAGGGGCTTTACTTATAGAGACGAGGAGCGCCAAAACTGTCACTCTACTCTTTCGATGCCTCCCCCCTGGCGTCTGAGGGAGTTCGCTGTTCTTTCAGCTTCATTCAGGATCACTCTCTTTGTTCCGTAAACGTGCTTTATTATCTCTTTCAACCGTAAACGGTTGTAATTTAACTTAAGCACTTCTTTGTTCCCTGTTAAAAGTGTTCGCGTGCACTTTCTAATGTTAAATTTTAATCTCTTTAAGAGAATTTATCTTTTGTATTATTGGATCCTAACACTTAAAATTAAAGCTACTTAATTATTTATCAGTCTACTTTCTCCTCAGAGGCAGATCTAGCTCTATCTCTTCAAATCAAGCTCGCCTGACGAGTTCTAGCAACTCTTCCTCCCAAAACCCGAATCGCTTGGGACATGAATGACCTTTCCCGACTGGTTCCTTTCTCGTGTTTGTTACATCACATGACAATTGATCAAGGAAACATAGAATCGTTTCAGAATTCATGACATAACCCTTCAAAATCGATTCTGGCCCTTTTTGATATCAAAATTATTAAATTAAGAACTTCAGTGTTTTTACCTTTTTTCACTCTGGAAGGAATTGCCATTGTTTATTTTTACCATTTGTTTCATTTTTAACAAACCAACTGTACCTCTTTGTGGAACCACCTTTTTTTAGGGGTGATAATAATTAATATTTGACGATGTGGGAATAAAGGAATAGAGCCTATGAGCCTCGTAACTGAGACCTTCTTTGGTTCGGATATATTAGCACTCTATAAATTTAAATTCATAGAAAAGCTTTATTCGTGTCATGAGTTTCGAAGACCAATGTTATGCTGATATGCCAAAGAGCAATGTTTGTTACTGGATATCTAGATAACAATAAATTGAACAAAAATATGCAAAATAGGAAGATTTGAAGCCATCTTAAAATTGAAAATATTGCTCAGTAATGTCAGAAATTAAATATCTGAGACTGAAATGCTAGTGTAAATAGGAATTCTTAAACTGTTCTTTGCCGGTTGTGAAAGATAATTTCAAGGAATATTATGATTTTTTTTTTTTTTTTTTTACTTTTATGGATTCTAGCATTTTTAGATAAAAAAAAAAACTTTATTTCGAATCAGGTGGTAAACAATTTATCCCAACCACGTTTGAGAGTCTTTCGTGAGGGACCAATCACTTTCGCTTGTAAAGCAGCCGAATCGTTTGCTGTATTCATCAGAAATGCGGGTGTGAGCAGACACGTTATCATTTATTGAAATCAGTGGTTCGCTAGTTGGAGAAAAACTGAAAATTATCTATATTTCCTGGCAAACCCTATGTACTTATTATTCAGTGACGTCACCAATAGCTATGTCCTGTTTAGCTTCATCCAGAGGATCGTACTGCTGTGATCTGTAGCAATGTCCGTTTCTCCGGTGTTTACCTAAGATTGTGTGTGTAAAACTATCGTACAAGTTTAGTAGTTGCTCAGAAAAATTTTAATTAATGGTGTAGTATTTTTAAAATATTAAGAACACGATGCCGTTATTTGGGAAAAAAGATGCTCAACGAAAAAAGGAAACTGCTTCTGTCGAAGATAAATATGAATTTAAAGACCTACTTGGGACGTAAGTGAGAAAGTATTAATGAGATTTCTTTCTTGTAATACGATAAATCTGGTACTTCAAATTAGTGCTGTAACTAATAGTTTTTGATTATATATATTATTCATTAAAAATTTTTAAATGAGTTGGATTTTACTTTCCGTATTTATGTTCCGAAAGAACAGTTTTGGGGGCAAAAATTTATATTATTTTAGTAACAAATGAGTTAAAAGATCACTGCAGAATTCTGAGCATGAGCATATAAAATGAAATATATCATTTTTCTTTCAATCATTTTCGGATATATTTAAGAATATTTTAATGCCAATATTTTTTTCTGCTGTGCTCACGTTTGAATTTGGATATTACTTGTTTTCCAGTTATATAAGTGTATGGAATGGAAATAGTGAAAGTTATTTTCTGGAATGAAAGTTATGGGATACATAAATCACACAATTTCCAGTATGTTTTGGCTTTTTATTTTTATAAATCATAACTGATCATTCGTTATGTATAGTAATTTTAAAATTTCTGCAAGAGTGTGATTCTTTGGAATCATTCTAAAGCCTTTGCAATTATTTTGAAAAAGCGTTCGTTTTTTTTTTTTTTTTTTTTTTTTTTCTTTGTCCTGCCCATTTCAAAATTTTTGCATATTTAAGGAAAGGTATCCATATATTGTTGATAACATAATCACTTAATACCTGGTAATGTGTAAATTCGATCTTTCAGCGTTTTTAACTACAAAAAAGTCAAGTTGCAGTGTGTTTGCTTATTTTTTATTGGATACTTTAGTAAGGGAATTTTCTGCAGTATGCATTTTTATATCAGATTGTTAATATGATTGTCATTTTAATTAAAGTACTGAATGTAATGTATTTAATATTTAGAATCGAAGTACAGAATTGTGTTTACATGCATTTGGTTAGTATTAATGACCATTAAAAAAAATCAAAATTGGAATTTTAAAACTTCCCAAAAAACTGTGTTTTAAGTAGAAAATTCTTTAATTGAAAATGCATAATCTGTTTCCGTAAACTGTGGATATTATATGAAATAGTAATGCTGTTAGTGTTGTGAAAAAACACCTTTTTCATCATTAAATAATGTTTTAAATTACAGTTATTAGATCGCATATGATCACATATTTCATCGCTTAGGTAACATGCAAATTAAAGCTAATGCCGTGCTTCTTAATATCAAATGTATTTTAAAGTAATGTGATAGGATTGCTCGAATAAAACATTTTGTCGTGATGAAATCTTTGAGAATTATAACATTAACAATATTTACTTAATTTATTATTTACTCAGAAATGTAGTAACTTCAGCAGATATGTTATAAATTTGTAATTTATCCCCAGTAATATGAATACGTAAGAGATGACTTTGTGTTCGTCTGATTGATTATATATAAGCATTTTGTTACGTGTCGCAGGCCATATAGAATATTAAATGTTAATTTATGCACTAATATTGTTTGCACAAAGTTTTCTTAATGGGTTAATTAAGAAAATAATGCTTAAGTAGACAAGTTGAGTATTCCATTTAAACACCTGGAAACATTTTATTTTTCGTTCAGTTCTGTAGATAATTTGTATAGTGTTCGGATTGCCTTTGAATAACTGAAACTTAAGTCATCTCTTATGTATTCTAGATAATTTGTATAGTGTTCGGATTGCCTTTGAATAACTGAAACTTAAGTCATTTCTTATGTATTCATATTACAAATTCACAAGATATTTGCTGAAGTTACAACATTTCTGAGTGAATAACAGTTTAAGAATTATAACATTAACAATATTTACTTAAAGATTTCATCACAAGAAAATGTTTTATTTGAGCAATCCTATCACATTATTTTAAAGTACATTTGATATTAAGAAACACAGCATTAGCTGTAATTTGCATGTTTCCTGAGCGATGAAAGTTTATTTACTATCATATGTGATCTAATAACTGTAATTAGAGTTTTGTCATGTTTGAATCAAACAGGAACATATGTTGTGTAAAAGAAATATCGGCTAATGTTTGGAATATGGTAACAGGTAGTTTGGCGACATTTTGGTAAGGCGATAAAAGTTACTAGCTAGGACTTTAGCAGTGTACATGGATAAAGTCAAGAGTGTGCGCAATGCCATTTTTGTGCAATTCTGGGATTTTTTTTAAGGGAAAATAGGTCGACGTGTACATGGATGATACCATGTATGTGCAATTCTTAAAAACGCGGCAAGCAGTGGGCGATTCTGCACCTTCTTCCAATTTCACACCTAATCTTGGTCATGATTAAGCGCTTTTGTTCCATAAAAGTTCTAGCATAAGCGTAATTCGGCTAGCAGATTGTTGAAAAAAAATGTTGAGTTAAAAAAAAAAAAAAAAAAGCGTTTGATCTTTGGATTATGGTAACTTGGCGGTTTTTTGGCGAAAATTTGGCGACCAACTTTGCTACAGCAACCCTGTATTTGTTTTCGCCGCCATTTTGTCTTCACAAAGTAGAGACATGTTTCTTTTCTTTTTATTTACTGAACACTTTTTCCAACAATCTACCAGCCGAATTGCACTTATGCTAGAAATTTTATGTAACAAAACTGCTTAATCATGACAAATATTAACTGCAAAATTGGGAAAAAGTTCACAATCGCAAACTCCTTGCACGTTTTTCAGAATAGCACATACACATAAACCATTTACACGTCGACTTATTTTTACTTAACATCCCAGAATTGCACAAAAATGGCATTGCACACACTCTGAACTTTATCCATCTACACTGCTATTTTCTCATAAATTACAAAAATTTGCACGAAAATGCAAAAAAATTCTGTGAATCTTTAAACTTGGTAAAAAGCACACACATGAAATTACCTGATTGCGAAAAAGGGTTGATCTTTACATTACGGTAACTGGTAGTTTGGCGACATTTTGGAGGCGATAAAGGTTACTACCTGGGACTTTAGTAATAATGTGAGCAGTACTGAGTTCCGATTACGCATTATTTTGTGTGGGGGAAATGAGAGATCATGGGATATGTCATGTGATATTAATGGACGAATTACGGTTCTTTAATCGGAAAAGGGGGAAATCGGGAAAAAATCTGGAAATTTTGTATTTGGCTTTATTCTGTGTTGTGTGAAATAGTGTTTGTGAATTTTTGGATCCCATGGCCGTAAGTAAAGTGAATTCAAAATGGGTATTTAGTGGTATTGAAAAGGATAGTAAGAAATGTTTTTTAAGGTTGTGTGAGAGAGAAATAAACATGTTTTATTATGTTATTTATTTTACCTGGTATCTTGCTTTGAAAGATAAGTATGATTTTAAAGATTCTGAAAGAGAATGAAGAAAAGTGTATCCGCCACGTAATGAAGATTCTGAAGGAGATTAGGTAAGTTAGTATTTTTAATTATTTTTATGCATTGTTGGAAATGTAAGGTGGAAAGGAATTTGGTATTATTGGGAAAATTGTTATTAGCAATGATTTAGTTTAAAGTAATTAGGATTGTAAGGTAATTTTTATTAATTGAACGTATGTGCTCATGTATATTTTAAGTGGTGTTTTTGAATTTAATTATATTTTAATGAAATGATAGTTATTTTGTGAATTTTATACTTGTAGGAATTTGGTGTATGTTTAAGTTGAAATAAATGTGCATGGAAATAATTTAAATATTTGATAATAAATATTTGTATTGCTTCATGTATGAATTCGTTGGTGACGTGTATAATGTAATAGATGATTTAGAGGTAAAAGTTTTTGGATATTTTATTTATTTTATATGTGGAAATGTTCATATTTGTAAAGGGTAAATACTTTTTCGCGATCATGTAATTTCATATATGTTCTTTTTACCGGGTTTAAAGATTGAGAAAATTGTCATGTATTTTCGTGAAATTTTTTTAATTTATGAGATAAAAGCAGTGTACATGGATATAGTGAAGAGTGTGCGCAATGCCATTTTTGTGCAATTCTGGGATGTTTTTTTAAGTAAAAATAAGTCGACGTGTACATGGTTCAGTGATATTTTAATGAAATGATAGTTATTTTGTGAATTTTATGCTTGTAGGAATTTGGTTTACGTTTAAGTTGAAATAAACGTGCATGGAAATAATTTAAATATTTGATACTAAATATTTGTAATGCTTCATGTATGAATTCGTTGGTGACGTGTATAATGTAATAGATGATTTAGAGGTAAAAGTTTTTGGATATTTTATTTATTTTATATGTGGAAATGTATATTTGTAAAGGGTAAATACTTTTTCGCGATCAGGTAATTTCATATATGTTCTTTTTACCGGGTTTAAAGATTGAGAAAATTGTCATGTATTTTCGTGAAATTTTTCGAATTTATGAGAAAAAAGCAGTGTACATGGATATAGTGAAGAGTGTGCGCAATGCCATTTTTGTGCAATTCTGGGATTTTTTTTAAGTAAAAATAAGTCGGCGTGTACATGGTTTATGTGTATGTGTTTTTTTGAAAAACGCGTAAGGTGTATGGTATTGTGCACTTTTTCCGAATTTTGCAGTGAATATTTGTCATGATTAAGCAGTTTTGTTTGATAAAATTTCTAGCATAAGTGTAATTCGGCTAGTAGATTGTTGGAAGAAGTGTTCAGTAGATAAGAAGAAAAGAAACATGTCTTTACTTAGTGAAGACAAAATGGCGGCGGGGAAAAAAAAAAATAGAGGGTTGCTGTAGGGGAGTTGGTCGCCAAATTTTCGCCAAAAAATCGCCAAGTTACCGTAATGTAAAGATCAACCCGAAAAAGTATATACCCTTTCCAAGGATGAACATTTCCACGTATAAAATAAATAAAATTTCCAAAAACTTTTACCTCTAAATTAGCTATTATATTATAAACGTCACCAATGAATTCATACCGCAAACATTACAAATGGTTACAAATACTTAGTGTCAAATATTTAAATTATTTCCATTCATGTTTACTTCAACTGAAACATATACCAAATTCCTACAAACATAAAATTCACAAAATAACTATCATTTAATTAAAATATCACTAAACCATGTACACATCAACGTATTTTTACTTAAAAAAACATCCCAGAATTGCACAAAAATGGCATTGTGCACATTCTTCACTATATCCATGTACACTGCTTTTTTCTCATAAATTACAAAAGTTGGCTATTCTTAGGTTCAGTTAGCAAAGGACTTGAATATCTTAGTTTTATACTGTTGTGGCAGTAATTTAATAATTTGATAGCTGTATCATAAAGGTTTCATCTCAGTTATTCAGAACTAAATTCATTATAATTGCCCTATCTTTTTCTAACAACAGCCATGGCAGCCAACTGATATTATTTTATCGAGATGAAGAAATTAATTTTGGTGGTGGATAATTTATGATTTATTTGCACTCTAATGTAGAATTGGGTGCCCCTGCGATTAGCGGCAGATGAAACCCCATTTCTGGTACCATGATAGTTTTAACTTGTTGTTTCCTGATTTTTATGTTTTACCTTCCTGATTTTTTTGTGATGTGTACATAGACAGTGCATAGTGCCTAGTTTGTGCTATTCTCTTAATGTTTCTCCAAGTGAAAATATATCAATATGTACATGGACACCGAGTTTGTGCAACTCTTTTGAGTTCTTTTAGTTTCGTTTAGTGGCCATCTTGAAATTGTGCCTTCCTGGTGCTAATCTTGGCATCAAAAAAGAATCGCCAAAAAAACAAGGGTTATACCCAATTATAAACTTTTACTATGATTTTGTATAGCCATATTGTAAAATAATGTTATATGAACTTCCGGGTTTTAGGATCTGTCAAATCATCCTACAGTTTTTCATAAACCTGCTTTTCATCTTAAAGTAAGTAGACAGTAGGATCTTAGAATTAGTGTCATACCAGGGCCAAGATTCTTGTCTAGTTTTTTGTGAGAGTTTTGAAGTTACCTGAAGAGATTAAAATCTGAGAAAGCTAGGTCCCATTAATATGGGAGGTGACATAAACATCTCAGCCAAAGAATGTATATGGAAAGAAGGAAAGCTTCAAGAGATGTAATGTAAACCTGTTTGATTATTGTGCTGTTAAATCATGGAGGGACAAATTTTTATTGCCAAATGGCATGGTGTACAGTAAATCGAAGAATATGGTGCACAACCAAAGAACTTACAAAATCCATTCTTTGACACAATTTTGTAATAATTTGAGCTTGGAGATTTTGTAAATTTTGTTACTCAAAGTAAAGAGTCCATTAATTAATCTAATGGATTGCGGATATAACTCGCATCAATATGCGAGGGAAAAATAGTGTCTCCGAACTCTTAACAAATGTGTGATTTCAACACCTGTTTCAGGCATGTACAAAAAAGCTAGATGGATAACCTCTGTAAAGTAAGCATCATGTATATTTTCCACCCTTTGGTCTGAAGAGCAACTCCTACTTTGGTTGAAACTTTCATTCTTAATTTTAGTTCTTTATCTCAGCTATATTCAGTAAGTTTTTGTCTAACATTCATTGAAATGTGGGGCTGAGAAGCCCACATTTCAATGGAAGACACCTGGAAGATTGGTGGGCTGTGGGTATTTTCTTCAGTTTCTCCTTGCCGTTTAGAAACAGTATTTTTCCAAATTTAATGTCTGATTTGGTTGCAACAATTCATAGTGTACATGTCCTTTTCAGAGTCACCATACACTAAGCATTACTTTTTTGAGATGCAGCCTTTCTCTCGATGTTACTAGACGAGGTTCTTTTGACTTACTCAGGATCTTTTTCGTGTAACATTATTGTACGGTATACACTTCTGATATCAGATAATAAGCCATTTAAATAAATATAGCAACTTTCTTTCTTTCTTTCTTTCTCTCTTTTTTTTTTTTTTTACAGTAAAAAATTGCATGCCAGATTTCAAGCAAGGATATTCTGCTCTTTTGTGTTCAAGTATAGTTTATATTATCTACTCTTCAAAAAATTATATACTGTATTTTTAATTCCTGAAATGTATACGTCATATTTTCACTGATAGCTTCTTTTAAATAGGTCCTTGTTTACAGAGGATGGTCATCTAGAGCTAGCATAATCTTTGAGGCTGAAATCTCCATACTTAAACTTCTCAAACTATGTTAAAATTCTGTTTATCAAAAACTGCACTTTTTCCATGCGTAGTAGAAATTTTAAAAGCAGTTTGACTAGCATTTTTTTTTTTCTTTTTAAAAAAAAAAAAAAAAATAATATGGTGAAAATGAATTTGGGGGGTTCTCTATTTTCTAGACTGCACTGAAACGTAAATTATGCCAAAACATGTGCTAGAGTTTTGTGAGCAGAAAAGACTATACTTAAACATCTTCAGCTGTAATAAAATAATTAGAAGAAAATGCTTGGATTTGAAAAACTGCAGAACTGTCGCAATCATATGTCCAAAAATGATAGTTAGGTATTAGTGCAATCATGAAATCCCCTTAGTAAAAAGTGCAGATGTTCAAGAATGCTCCAAACTGTGCATATAACATTTTTAGCCTTTTTATTCTTCAGTTTTAGTTAAGCACTGTGCAGCAGTGTTTTTAGAATTTAGGGAAGTATCAGGTAGCAAAATTTAAGTGATGCAAAGTTTGCACCAAAAGCAACAAAGTGTATAGCACTGGTCCTGCATGGTGCTAGTTAGGTTCTTTGGTACAACAATTTTTAATGCAGAAGAATCTCAATCAGTCATTGCCATTTTCATGTACATTCTTTTTGTTGTAGAAGAGTCATCACCATTTTCATATGTATTCTTAAGTCCACCAGTTTTTATAGACTAACTGTAATCTTTATTTGTGTCTTCAACTCAGTTTTAAAATGAAAGGAATAGTTGCTTTTAATTTTTTTAAAGAGTTGGCCCAAATTTTTGTACCAGAACAAACAAATAAATGATAAAAGGCTTTTAAATGAGTTTGATTGGTTTTTGGGATAAATACTTCATTGCTACTCTGCCATCAAAAATATCTTCCTTTGCAGGTACATTTGAACTAATGAATATGGCAGCATTTCCTCTATTGGATGCTAATCTTTTGAATGGAAAAACATTAAAAAAAATTCACTGTAGCAGAATTGAATTAGAGTTGCATGAATAGATCAATAATGCAAGATTATGCTGTAAAAGCTTGTTTTTATTTTCATCCTGATTATTAGGTAAATTTGTATGCCCTAGACATAAGGCAGAAAACCAGTGCAACCAATGCAGCAATGTTTGTAGAATTTAGAAAAGTACTGGGTAGCAAAACTTAGATAATGCAAAGTTTGTGCTGGGCGGCAAATTGCTTAGTTCTGGCCCTTGTGGTAGTACTATTTTTCATATAACAATTTTTAAAGCAGTGGAACTTTGGTAAATTATTACCACATATGTTGTTCATCATGTTTGGTCTTGTAAAAGTCATCTATAAGTACATAGGTCTCAGCCTTGGCTCATTTTGGTGAGTTTTCACAGGGAAAAATTAAAGACATACATATCCATACATATCTTATGTTTGAATTAGATATTTAATCTCTAAATACATAGACTTTTTAATAAACCAGTTTTTTTGTTTGTTTGTTTGTTCTAGTGGAAATTTTGTGACAATCGCTTTAAGAATTATTGCAAAGTCATTGTTCTCATTAACCCTTTTAGGGGCAGTATATAAAATAATTTAAATTGTGGTAAAATTTTGGATGAATTGTGACATATTAGGACTCAAAATTGAGACTTAAGTAAATTCTAGAATGAAATCCTGAATTTTGAAGGCTGGTATATATTTTATACCGGTGCCCCTCTATGACATTTTTTCCCCAGGTAGCTACCAATTGTTAATTTTTGTTTTTTTTCATCTATTTTTTGCAAACTTTTGATGTGCATCTATAAAGCTGGTTGCTTAAGTACAGCTATGTAAGTCTGAAGGCAAAAAAACTTTTAAAATTTCGCTAGAAATTTAAAATTAGAAAATAAAATTTATGTTTTTTGCACTATGATGATGCCACCCAGCTAAATATACTTACGTAAAATATGGGTAAAAAGATTTTAAAAGTGATTTAAATTTAATATTATTATTTTATGAAAAATTTTAGCAAATGTGGATGCATTTGTGCATGCAGAAGCCATATCATGCTGTAATTGAGCTAGTATAATGTTACAAGGAGATGTTACTCAGGTGAAAAATTTTAAAAAAAATTGAAAAATGAAACACTACGACTCAGCTGAAAAATTATGTTGCATTTTTTAAGTTATTATATCTTATGCTTTAAATAATATATAAAAGAGTATGCCTCATGCTATGGTAGCAAGAATCGCCCCCCCCCACACACACGCTCTTTCAATTATCAGGCTCGGTAAGGGGCCCTTTTTAATTTTTTGTAAATATAGATTGTAATATATTATTTTGTTCAAGAAGAAAAGCTGTTAAATGACTTTATTATTTGATACACCTCAAAGCTCTTATTTCCATCAAAACTTTAAAAACGCAAATATCTGCCCCCCCTTTTTTTTCCTTCCAAAGATAAATGTTTTGCATCTAAAACTGGCCTTAGAAATGTTTCCCTCCTTTCACCAGCTGTGAACCACATACTTCTATCCCAAAGAAAGTCTACAATACATATTCTTTGTTCTATTATAAATACTATTGTTTTGCAGTTGCAAAAGTTTATTTCTGTTAGTAATTTCCATTTATTTATTTCTCCTACTATTCAGGGATGGTACCTCAAGAAGTGTTGAGAAAGATGAAGATAGAAACCAAAGTAGGCAGCGAAAACATTTTGTCTCAAAAATTTGTATTTTCAGTTGAAACAAAATTTAACTAAAAAGAAAAAAAAAAAAAAAAAATTGTCCACAACTTTTATATTGAAAAGTAAATTTTCAATGTAGCATATTTGTGTTCTTTATTTATTCAGTACAGAGTCAGACATCTTAGTCAGAATTTTGGTGGCTCTGGAAATTTTTCAGGTTTTAGATCCTCAGTTTAAATTCAGTAAAATGAGATGCGGAAATTATAAAATTAAGAGGGAAAATATACACTCATGTCCATAAATTAAGGATAATGCAAAATCAGGCAAAAGAAGAGTTAGAAGCAAAACAAATTTGACTTATTTGTAAAACTTATTTATTAAACAAAAGGTAAAGAGCAAAAAAAGATGCTATATATTTGATATTATTAAAAAAATTAGCGATTTTTTCTCCCTGGAGCAAATTACAAAAAAAACCTATTTACAAAAAACCAATATTACATGGTTGGTATGATTGTTAATACATTGTATATCTCCCAGACGATGCAATACATTCCGTACAACGCCTAGGCATGTTGAGTATCAAATTATCGATCTGATCTTGGGGGATATTACACCACTCAAAAAGCAATGCTCTCCGAAGTTCCGGTAGACATGTAGGAGGAGATTGACGGGCTGCAACTCATCGTACAAGCATGTTCCAGACGTGCTCTACTGGATTCAAGTCCGGTGAGAATACTGGCCAGTCCATATGGGTGATATCCTCCGATCGAAGGCATTTGCTTACAATGTTTGCACGGTGAGGACGGGCATTGTCATCCATAAACACAAATGTGCACCCATGGCACCCCGAAACAAACGTACATGTTGTTCCAGAATGAGGTCCCAATTGATTTGGCTTGTCATGGTTCCAATTTGAACATGCAGGTCAGTTCTGAAACCCAGAATAATTCCACCCCAAATGAGCACTCCTGTACCACCGTAACGGTGTCGTTCATTGATGTTTTCTTGGTGGTAACGGGTACCTGGAGCTCTCCATATGAAAGTCCGGCGAGAATCAGACTGCAAGCTAAACCTGGACTTGTCGGAAAACATCACAGAAGCCCACTGTTGCGGTGTCCACAATGCATGCTGTTTACTCCAGGCTCACCGCAGGGGACAGTGAGTTGCAGTAAGTGGAACGCATCTGACAGGTCTACGAGCATATAGACCAGTCTGCCCTAAGCGTCTGTACACGGTCTGCCTTGAAATTGTCGTACCAGTGGCTGAAGAGAACTGACGAGACAGGTCTGAGGCTGTGCTCCGCCTGTTTCTTTTCGCAGTAACTGCCAAATACTGGTCCTCATTTGGCGTTGTAACTCTGGGGCGACCTGTGCTGTAACGTCTACTCATATTACCATCATCTTGGAATTGTTGCCAAAGCCTGGAGATGACACTCTGGGCAATTCCAAGTTTGTCTGATACTTCCAGTTGGGTACGTCCCCATTTCAGACGGCCAATAATTCTACCACGTGAAAAATTCCCCAAACGCGTCCTTTGTGTCATAACTATTCGGTTATTGCACTGAAATGCTTATAAAGTGCCTGTGAACAATTTTACTTCTTTGCCTGTATTCCTTATATATCACTCTCTTACACTCTCGTCATTGTGACGTACTGTCGGTATCATCTGGTTACTTCCTAAAATTTGCATATGATTCTTGAAGATGTGTGTAGTGATTTTACAGGTAATATATTTATTTTAGAGTTCGATTTCCGCGTGACTCCGAATTATCCTTAATTTATGGACATGAGTGTATTTCATAGTCCTCCTGGCAAAAATTGGTGATTTTTTTTGCATCATTCTTGTTTATGTGCAATACCCCTGCAAGTAAAATGGCATCCAAAACATAAAAAAAATTATAATCTCAATAAACTGCATTTTAAAGCAAAATAAAACAAGGAAATAACATGAAAATGGAAATACGTGTTATCTAATCTGCATAGTACAAAAAGGAAATATTGATTTACCTCATTCGTCTGGCAAACATTTTTTTTTTTTTTTCATCATTCCTGTTTATGTGCAATGTCCCATCCAAAACATAAAAAAATTATAATCTCAATAACTGCATTTTAAATCAAAATAAAACAAGGAAATAACATAAAAATAGAAATACATGTTATCTAATCTGCACAGTACAAAAAGGAAATGTTGATTTACATTATTTAGGAATTTCTTTGACTTCTGTGTGGGGCACAGCATTCCTTAACAGCATTCAAAAACTGTTTAATGTTATCTGAACTAGAATCTAAGTATTGCCACTGCCACATAAATTCGTAAAAGTAAGAATCAAAAATATCCTCCACAGTACTGGACAATTGGTGGCATTTTGTTTGAAAATCCCTTTTTATTACATGCCACATACCTCGAAAGCGTTGATATTAGCTCCAGTTTCTAAATCCTTAAATTTCCTTTTCAGGTTACCATAAATGAAAAACAACAACTTCGTGATAATCCAAGGGGTACCCCCAAAATATAGACTACCCAAATTAAGAATTTAATGTAGTTTATAAAATATGAAGATTTTATGATGTAAGCAGTATCCAAATTTGTAAAAATAGTTCAATGTTTATTTGTTTTATTAAATGTTTCTTTCAATGTAATTTCCTTAAACTATTTATTTTTCATTAATATTTATGTTTTATAGATGACATGCTTTTTTTGTTCAGTTTCATTGTTCAAGTCCTGCAATTCTTGCATCCAGAACTCTCATTAAATCTTCACTTTCTTCATTATCAGTAACGATATTTTCTGGGTTTAAAATCATACTACATTTTTTGCCACGTAATGGATGATTGGGATAGAGATCAAAAACTTCTGTAAAATCATCTTCATGTCTTATCATTTGTTTGCGCTTCTTCACAAAGTCCATTAATTCGAAAACTTCAGCTGTGACCTTGTAATGATCCACACAACAGATTTTATGTTAAAATGCATAAAGAATTCTTGAATGGTCTTACTGTCGAAAAATTAAGCATAGATTTTAAAATGTGCTTTATATTTGCATTTCATCTCAAGCAGTTTTCCAATATCTATTGGCTGAATGATGGTTGCATAAGATAAAAACATTACTTTTTACTAAAACTTTTAAGTGAAGTATAAATTGTCTATAAGAATCAAAACAATTTTTGCATTATCTGGTAAACAACAGATGACAGGGAACATCTTTACTCTTTCAAATGTCCAATGTGTTCTCACTTCAGAATCCTTTATGCAAATTGGTGTCTTTTCTGCAGAAATCGCCGAAATATTTCAGACCGTACATATTGCCAGAAAAGGCCAGTTTCGTCAGCATTATTAATTTATTCTAAAAATAACTTTTTGCTATGAGTTTACTGAATTCATTTGCAAAATCTTCAAGTGCCTCAATATCAGCTGAAGTCTTTTACACTTGAAATTTTTTAATAACGTAAAACCATGATAATTATTATTATTATTATTTTTTTTTTTTAATTTAGTAAACCAACATGTGGAATATGGGCACTCAATTTATTGTAGTCCATTTCTTCATGAAAAAATTTAGCTTGAGACATTAGATTTGAACCCATCAGTGTGATTTCTATCTCATCCATTTAATCATGACCTTGACATGATCATCACTGACATGATCATTTAATCATGACCTTGACATGATAGCATAACAAGTGGTTTTTCTGTAATTCATCATGAATGAAGTGTTAAAAGTCCACAAAAAATTGTAAACATTTTTATTTCTTTTCTTCCTCCCCCATGCTGTATTCTGTTGACTTTCTGGTGCAATACTCTTTGCATAATTTTAAGGCAGACATGCCTGTGTTAATTTTCTCAGAGTTTTTCGTTTTCACGTGTTTTATACCGAAACATGAATTAGTTTTGCAGATCTTTTTGCAACTACAGGTTTAGAAATTCTTATGAACATAATTTAAAATTCAAACCTTAATTTTGGTTAGAGCTGTAATAATAAATAGCCAGCAAAAAATAATAAACAGAATTAAATTATAAAGTTATGGAAGAGTGCAATTTGCTGTTTTAATTGAAAGCAAGTTCTTTGGAATTTGTCTCCCTTCTCTACTGCAAAGACAACAAACGAAAAACACATCAAACGCAGAACAAATTTGCTTTGAGGCATCATTTATAGTGTTAAGTCAGATAAAAAATGCCCTCCAAAATCACTCAAGGGTGAAAGTGTAGTCATTATGATGTCAACTGATGTGTTGTTGTTGGATATGCTGGGATTGAATCTCAATAAATCAAAAGAAAATTTGTATTAAAGCACACCTTCTTTTTCTTGAGTATAATATTCTCCATTCCTAGCTGTTTTAAAGGAAAGAAAAACTCTGCATTTTTTTATCTGTGATGGTCTGAAGTCAGGGATAAATAGAAGGGCTAACTCATTTCTTTGTTCGACTCCTCGCCGACACGAGCCTAATGGGGGGGACGTTACAGGCAATAATCTGACATCACTGTGATGCTACCTGTCCTGATTTCCCGCGTTTAAAACAGTAGTTTCATTGAGCTGCGAGACGATTTTCTAGAGGTTACATATCCCAAATTAATTTTAATAATATATATATCTGTTTTCTAATAATGTATATATTTAAAATAATTTATATATATGTAATTTTAGTCAGTTTTTATTTTAAATTCTATATTGTAAAGTATCGTTTACGTAATATGGCTTTTTGCGCTGCAGTAACGTGCTGTAGCACTTACAGAAGTATGAAAGGATGAGATATTTTATTTCATGGGATCAAAGGATGATCCAAATGAGAGTTTGCTTTTACGAAAGAATGGATACACAAATGTCAAAGAGAAGATTATATTAATGTGAAGAGCGGAAAAATCTGCAGCGAACATTTTCTATGCAGTGTTTATGAAGATGATATGAAAAATCACTTGTTTGGATAGCCACAAAAAGAAACTATTGAAATGGAATGCTGTGCCGAAAGTAAATTATGATGACAATAATAAATCGAAATTGATGATGACAATAATAAATCAAATTTTAATGATTTTGAAATAAAACTCACAAATGAAAATGTAGATCATCCTGAATGTTTAAGGATAAACAAGAATGCATTGATAATTTGAAGAACAAAATAATATCCTTAGAAAAATTTATTAAATTGTATTAAAGTATTGAAAAATAGAGAAAAGAAAAATTTTAGAATGTTTGTTCAGCGACAAAGAAGGTGGACGACATCTAAACAGAAATTGGTATCAGAAATTAAAATCTCAAATAGCGAAATTTGGGGGGGGGGAGCACAAATCAGAGAATTTGGAAAAATGTCTAAAGCCTATTTTTATAAAGACGCAGATTAATACATTACTGAAAAAGAAGAAAAAAATCAGGTGGACTAGTGAAAATATTTCACGTTGTATCGTCATAAGAGCTCTCTCATCTTAAAGCTATGATTTTTGGAAAGAAAAAAATTGGAATGTCTTTACCTAGTATTATCATATTAAAGAAATGGTGTTTATTTTATTTTTTAGTGTTTTCTAAATTTTAGTGTAGTCCAAGAATTCAAAGTAATGTTCTTACTCTAAAGAAGGAAAGAGGCGAATATTTGTATTCTGTAGAAAAAATATGCGTTCTCAGTTTCGACAGAATGCATATAGATTGAAAACTCTGCTATGACTCTAAACTGGACTAAGTTGGTTCTTTTCAAAATGTGCAGTTTGTTTTAATCAGAGGTCTCATTTCGCGTTCTGCCTCAAATTACTGAGAAACCGCGTTTTAGATAGAGGATTTGTTTTAGAAGATGTAACTGTTTTAAATTTTGATATTATTAAAGAGGTTTTAAATAGAGATTGAGAAGAAATCAAATTGTGTCACAAACTAAAACCAAATTATTTAATGGTCAAGGGAAATGAGAGACAAAAAGTCGCTCCAGAGAAAGCATTATTTTCAAAAAGTACTGCAAAAGGTATACTCTATCCCACAGGAAATCAGAAAGCATCTGACTTCTATGAGTTAATCGATAATATCTTCGGTATTATGAATAGTACCAAAATAGTACCAACAAGAATAACAAGTACTTAACAAAATACTTGTTAAAGTTATTCTTATTGTATCCTTTGTAACTAATTATTGATTAGATTTTGTGCTAAATTAGCATTCTAGATAAAATATAATAGTATAAAACATCAAAGTAATTGACATAAAAAGACCTGCTTCCTTTACTCACTCTTTTGAAAAATTAAATAACTGTTTTAGGTACTCTGAATAAAGCTATTTTGTCAAAATTAAGGTAACAATCTTATATACATTTATTTAATTGTAATATAAGTATAAATTACAAAATTGTTTAAAAATATCTATTATATTGAATCGGAAGAGAATTATAACAATGTAAAATTTACAATGAGGCAAAAAATCGAACGTAGGCTAGCAGAAATGTTGCCATATATGTCATATATGTTTAAACCTATGTCAATGTAAAGTTTTTGAGTAAATTTAAATAGCTGCTATTATAGTTATCTTAGAAGCAGTATAAAAATTCTTTCAGTTAGCATGCAAATAAAGAAATGATTAGAAATAAACATGCATTAAATAAAAAAACCTGCAAATAATAATAATAAAAAAACCACGGAACTTTATGTTAAAAGAGTAGCACATTTTATCTATTATTTTAAAATTGAGTAAGCATTATTAAATTTTTTAATGGTTCAGTCTAAAATGCATAAAGCAGTAACATTGCCTCTTCCAAGTTATAGCTATCTTTCATACAAAGCTCATTTTAAACGCTGGTTCAAAAACACTAATTTCCAAGCTGTGAATTATATTGGTGCGCTCAGTGTCATCATGGCTACGTCATCACTTCTCACTTTCTGCTTCAGGGAGAAAAGCTCTATGAGCTAGCCCTTCTCTTCTAAGTCCTGGTCTGAAGTATACATGGGGAAAATACCTCTATCAGATTCAGATCAGAGGCTCATGCTCAGTGAACAAAAATGACTTCCTTTTTATGACTTATCACTCACTAACAATAACATTGATGAAAAAGATTGGGAACAAAGAGTGAATTAAGAATGGTTAGTGAGGATGGAGCAAAGAATTGAATGAACAGTAAGATTAGGAAAGTTACAGGAACATGGAGTGAAAGCAATAAGAATCTAATGACCAGTAGTATCTGAAGAATTGACTCATTCAAACACAAACTTCTTGAATTGATCCCTTTCAACTATAGCTTTGAGATTTCGTAAAGCTTCATTTTTACATAAAACTAACAATAAAATTACAGAATAAAAAAAATTCAAAAGTTAAGAAATGATAAAAATGTAATGCACTTTTAACATGGGAGAATAAACATTCTTTTCTCCCCTAAAGTGGTAAGTGATGTTACATTGTATGCCTCCAACAAGAACTCTCAGTGGGTAAATCTAAGAGCTGCAGCACTTTTTACGACATTTAGGTTTTCACTCACTCAGTAAAATGAATTGATTCTTAGAATTATTTCATGTATGAATAGCACATCTCTAGTCCAGAGGTCCAGATATTAGATCATTCTGGATTTTGTACTTTATACTGTAATATATTAATTTCTTGCAGACAGTTTCCCCCTGTTGTAATGGTTTTCTTGTATTCATCATTCCGTCCCTTTGCCTCACTGAAAATAATACATTTGGGTTCCACTTTAAGAACGTAGACAGAAGAAAATCCAAGATCCGAATTCATTGGGACCTCTGCAATTTGAGACTACGAAATTCCAGATTTAGGAAATTTCTAGATTTTAGATCATCAGTTTAAATCTAGTAAAATGACATGTAGAAATTATAAAATTAAGTATGAAACTATGAAATAATTCAGCATTTATGACCTTAAGGGAATTAATTTACCAAAAAAGTTCAATGTTGTTTCTTTTATTAAACATTTTTTTCAATGTAAGTTGTTTAAGTTTTTTTTTTTTTTTTTTTTGCACTAATACCTTCTCAAATTTTAAAGATGCACCTCATTTCATGCTCCGTCACAAAATTCCTTTGTTAAAGTTCTGCTTTTGCTGTGTTGAGAATTCCCACTAAATTATCAGTAGGAATTTTTTATTCTCGTCAATCTGTTTCTTTCACTCTCTTCTGTATTGGTCACAATATTTTCTGGGTTTAGAATCATATAAACAATTTTGCTCTCTGTTAGTTAAATGATGATCAGGACATCATTATCAGAATAAAAAAGTTGTGTTGTACCATGTTCATTTATTATCACATCTCCATTTTTCATAGCAAATTCCATTAAATGGAGGATTTCTCCTGTTGTTTTGCGATGTCTGAGAACATTCAGATTCATTACTATCATTGTCATCACCATGAAATATGGTAGCTGGCCATGAATTATGCCAAGTAATTTTTAAATACCTGCAAATATCTTCCTATGACCCTGCAATGCTACACACAGTAGATTTTATGTTAAAATATTTTCAAAAAATTAGTGGTCTTGCTACTGTTCAGAAAATTTAGCATAGATTTTCGAAAAGCTGCTCTATGTCTGCATTTTTGGGTGCGTAATATTCCAATATCCAAAGGCTGAATGATAGATGTATAGTTTGGAGGAAAGAATAATTATAAAAGTCATAAGAAAGTGTGATCTTTCATCTGAACTGTAAGTTGGGAGGAGTCAAACGGTGGTCTATAATCAGGATTTTTCTTTTGGCAACACCCAGTAAATCTATGAATTTCAAATATTGCCAAGCCTCAAATATAAAATGATTTTCAAAATAAACATTCATTAATATGTGTGACATCCATACTCTTTTATTGGGACAATAGATGAATCTTTACTTATTTAAATGCCTTGAGTCCTTTATTTTTTTCTGATTACAAAAAGTTTTTAGTTGTGCATTCTGGCAGCATTTCATCACGTTAAAATTATTAGTCTTGATTTAAAATCTTTGACACCAGATGGAGACTTTTCTGCAGAGGTTGTCAAGATATATGAGGCTACATATTGCCAGAAAAGACCAGTTTCATTGTAATTTTTTCTGGACATAACTTTTCTGTGTTCAGTCAATTCATCTGCAAATAGTTCAGCTGAAGCTTTATCATGTGAAACATTTAACTGACATCCTAAGACAGCTGTTAAATTTAGTTAACCATCCTGTCGTGTTTGTGCATTCATTTTTAGCCCATTTTCACTTTAAATATTTTGGCCTGAGCAGTTCACATTGGACATGTGAATGAGTAACTTTTCTAGTGCCATATGCCTCACATAATTTTAAGACAGATGTCTCTTTATGAATTTTTTGCAGCAATTCCACTTTTTGCATAATAGACATCGAAACATGCTTTCACTTTGCGAGTCCTGCTGGAGCTCCAGAATTGGAAACTTTTTTCGACATACTTGAAAATTTATAAGATTAATTTTCATAAGATTTTTATAAAAATAATATCCTGAAAAAATAATAAGCTTTATAAAATTAGACAGCTAAGGAACAGTGCAGTTTATCTATATTAACTGAACTTAAGTTCCTCAAAATCAGTAGTGTTTTAGCATAGCTTCATACATAGCCACATCTGCTATGCACTACTGGCAGTATATCATGAGACTGGTGACTAAAGCCATGTTGTTCCACTAAATTATATTTTGCTTCTATTGCATGCTGAGGAAGTTAAGCCTAAATATTAGTTATTTATTTTAACTCGCATGTAATCTGAGCGGCAGTTCGTCGAAACATGCTTTCGCTTTGTAGATCCTTTGGCGTCTCCAGAATCGGAAACTCTTTTTGACATAATAGAAAGTTCAAGCTTACTTTATATAAAATTGCTCTAACAGTTTGCAAAAAATAATAAGCCGGATCCAATTAGAAGATTAAGGAACAACGCAATCTGCAACATTAACTGAAATAGAAAATTGGATAATTTTAACCTAGCTTATACCGTCTGTTATACATTAAATGCGCAGAAAGTTTGTAGCTTTGTGGTCTGGATTATAGATCATTCCATATTATGAATGCCCAGATTAAAGACTTTGTACTGTAATACTCTGAGTTCTGAATAAATAAATTCCCACATATACTTGAAGCTTAACAAATTGGTACTATTCGGTTTCGACGGCCGTGAAAAAATTGCAGCGAAAATATATGCAGGAAAGCGCCAAATCTAGCAAACACGTCCATTTAACAGCGTGCCAAATCTCGCATACGCGCTGATTTCAGATTGCGTAAGTTTATATAGTTCAATATTTCATAAGACGCCATTGAAATACCAGTTTAATTTTTAATTCCTTTTTTGATATCCTATGGATTTAACAATTTGGGAATTTCCTATGATGAAAAGTCTGCGATAGAATTTTGGGTAAAGTGCAGAATCACCCACTGCTTGATGCGTTTTTAAGAATTACACATACTCGGTATCCATGTACACATCGACTTATTTTCACTTAAAAAAAAATCCCAGAATTACACAAAAATGGCCCCCACCGACGACTTTATCTATGTACAGATCGACCTATTGTCACTTAAAAAGTAAAAGAAAAATTGACCAAATTCCAATTGTTTTTACCTTTGTAAAAAGCGGCAAAGAAATAAGCGGGCGATTCTGCACTTTACCGAAAATGTTTTCAAAGAAAAGGCATCATTCATTATAGAAAATTATGTTTGAACAACCAACGACATGACATTATGCTTTAGCGATAACTCGGTAGCGAAATATTATATGAAATTAAACTTTCATCTAGATTAAACCATCAATATTTAGATAGTTGTTTACTATTATACTTCTTTTCTTGCGTTAGGGTTGCTACAATTACTTTTGGCAGCACTAGCATCAACAATAGTTTGGCGATTTTTTATGGCCCTCGAAACCGAATAGTACCAACAAATTAATTATTTTTCATTCAAACAGCTTTAAATGTAATCTTTTGGCCTAATCATTTACAAAATCTATTTTTTGCGTATGGAAGGAAATCTTTGTTAATGATTATTGTCAACACTTTGCATGCAGGTGTTGGCTGAAGTCTGTAATTGTCAAGTGATACAGACATACCGTACTTCATACCATGTACAGTCAAAAGTCGTTAATTTGGACTCCCATAATCCGGAATGATCTATAATCTGGACCTCAAAGCTAAAAACTTTCTGCGCATGCGGCGCATTGACACATGCGAAAAGGCGTTTACGCGTGTGCGTAAGACCTTTACGACTTTGCATATGCATGTGCACAAGCGCAGAATATGTTTTCGCGTGCCTGTTTAATGTATAACGTACGGTATAAGCTAAAATTATCTAATTATCTATTTCAGTTAATGTTGATGATTGTGTTGTTCCTTAATCTTCGAGTTGGATGTGGCTTATTATTTTTTGCAGACTGTAAGAACAATTTTATAAAAGTAAACTTGAAGTTTCGTATAGATTATGTCAAATAGAATTTCCGATGCTGGAGCTCCCAAAGGATCTACAAAACAAAAGTATGTTTCGATGTTCGTCAAACAAAAAGTGGAATTGCTGCAAAAAATGGATAAAGACATGAAGAAGGTGACAGAGAGGTTAGTGAAAATGAAAAAATTTCGATTGACAAGTTAGTCGGTATTCTCGGCACAGCAATTACGGTACTTGAACAGCGGAACTTTGTAACTGAACAAGAAATTATGTCTATTTATAGAATTAAAGAGAAAGTATTATCACATAAAACGAAGCAACTTAAACAACTTACATTGAAAGAAATGTTTAATAAAGTAAACAAATAAATATTAAGCTTTTTTTTTTGTAAATTTTGATACCCTTTAGATCATAATTGTTCTTTATTTCATAAATTACGGTTTTATATTTTTAATTTTAGAATTTCTGCATGCCATCTTACGAGATTTAAACTGATGATCTATAATCTGGAAAAATCGATAATCCAGAATCGACGAAGTCCCAATGAGTCCGGATTAACTACTTTTGACTGTATTCCATCGGCAATGTTGAATGTATTCCATTGGTAATGTTGAATGTGTTCCATTGCTAATGTTGAAGAATCATTTCTGAGGTTGCAATAAGTTGATAATCATGTGGTGGTGAAAGCCAAAAATAATAAAAATTTATTTGCCAGTTTAAAGTCAAGAATATAAGTTATTCAGTAAGTGTAAAACCAGTGAGGAGCTTTGGTAGAATGCTTTAATATTTGTGATGCATGCATAGAAAAAACGACAGCTACAGAGTCAAGTTATTGATCATACATATTTATGCTAATAAATGATTATGGAAGTGTTTTATTTAGTGCTTAAGTGAAATTAAGAATCAGGATCTTCCATGTGCTTTATTATGGAAAAGTGTGTACTGTGTATATGTGGAACATTAAGCATATCCTAATACAAGGCACTACTCTCAGAATCAATTTCTTTCTTCCATTTTGCAAAAACTGGTGGTTCGGAGGGCATATTGGATTTTCAGACTTCATACTGTACATTTAGAAATTGGTTTATTTTTTTAGTATTATGCTAGTTTATGAAAAATTGATTAAAAACCAAAATTTCCAGTTAAAAGAAATTGATTTAAATGGGGAGGATTTTATATACGTTTTTATGAAATTCAGCATTTTAACTTTTTAGTTGGGGAGTACAGTAAAATCTGTCTCAGCTATGATGAAAGGTAGATTTGCTTAACATCTGAGCAAAATAGCATTTAGTTCAGGAATTCCTCCTGGGGGAAGATTTCTTAGATTCAGGGTAGAATATGGTCTGCCGATTTCACCTGCTTCCTGCTGTGCAGTTAAAAAGTAATCTAAATAAATACATATGTATTTTTTCAATTTTTGGGAGAGAGAGAAGATGAGTGATCTAACAGTGGCGAAAGTTCCATGGGATTAACAGATTGAGAACTACTGATCTAGTCAAATATAAGAAATTGATTATTTAATCCCCCTATTCTCTCATTACTTATAAATGAATACATATTTTATGATGCTAACAAATAATGTCAATATATTACATAAAAATAGGGTACTTTTCTGTTAAAGAGGGTACCAGTAGCCAAATGTTGTAGCTAATTTATATCGTGTTCTGAATAGTTGTGTAATTCTGTGATGTTCTTAAGCAAAGCAGATTGGGAAGAACAAATTCGTTTTCCTCACAGATAGTGATCTGTTTTCGCATAATAATAATAATAATAATAATAATAATAAATGGTGAATTACACAAATTTGATATTGGGCACATTAAACTGTATATGAAGTAATTAATGTATGTAAATAAAAGTATAAATCAATGTATATAAAGTAATTATTCTTTTCATGAAGCTATGTGAATTGTTAGAGTTGCTGCTATCTAGTTAGGTGTTGGTGTATTTAATTATGGCAAAGCACACTAGGGCTATCTGCCTAAGGGGAGGGATGCCTTCGTGGAGGACTTTCTAAGGGAAACTGGCTCGTATACACGTTACACATGGGGAAAACCACGAAAACACCCATGCAGCCAGCCCGTTCGTGGGATTCGAACCTCAGACCGAACTACCAGTGTTCAGCGACTTTACTGCTTGGCCGCTGGTGGGCCTCGCTATCTAGTTAGATTTGTACCAATGTCCATGTTTGGTGCTAAGTGGCACCTTGTAAGCAAAAAAGTACCAAAAATACTTAAACTCTACCTAGGAAATGATATTTAAGAAACTGCATTCATTCATGAAGTATAGCTTGGTTGTACTGTAAATTATATTATTATTCTCAAATTGTAATATTGAAGATCAAATTCACAGGTGTGAAACTGCATTTGCATACTCAGTCCTGTTGAAACTTTTGCCGACAACTTTCTCTTCTTTATTATTTAAGTTTTAGCTGATGAGATAGGCTGGCTTTCCGTGGCGCTTTTCTTAAAACTGATTATAGTTATGTAATTTAAAGCATATGGAATTTATACTGTGCTGTTTAAAACTGTAAAATTCTATTCCTTTCAGTGGAGCATTTTCTCAAGTGGTGCTGGCGGAAAGTAAAGAGGAAAGCTCAAAGATGTATGCCATTAAATGTATCGACAAAAAGGCACTTAAAGGAAAAGAAGATTCTTTAGAAAATGAAATAAAAGTATTGAGGAGGTGAGGCTAAATTTCTACTTAATTAATTTTATTAGACTTTGAAATGATATGTAATGCAAAAATTAACTTTTAGTAAACTGCTGTAATTTCATGTTATTTAGAAGTACAGTACCCTTATGTACATATTCATTATATCGAGTATTTATTTCAGTTTTTGACATTTGCTGTTATTGAGTTTCCTTCAAAATATAAGCCCAAGTAATTTTATTTGAAGCTTCAGAAGAAATGCCATTTATTCATTGGATTGGTTATTAAGTACTTGAGGTACTTCTTCTTATGTGGCCACCTCAGGCAGTCACCAAAATTGAAAGACAAGTAGCCAGTCTTAGCAGATTTAATCTCCAAATTTTTAACCTGAAATGGATTTGATTTTCATTGTAGAAGTGCCTATTTTCAATGTAGGTTCAAATAACTATATGCATGCATATATATTTATGTGTATATATAGGTAATTTCAAAACTATGCAGCCTGATATACTTCTAAAAAAATGGAGGCCATTTTAATGCTTTATTTATCAATATTGTTGCGTGCGTACGGGTTTGTTACGAAATGAATGCACAAGTCCAATGAAAAATGAAGAAAATTTATTATTATCACAACAAATATGATTAAATGTCCTCAAATAATCATGCAGTATCACAATGTATCACAGTAGTATCTTCTAACTACTCAAACGTTCAAGAGAACTTAATTCAAAACAGCTAAAGAAAGCTAATCCTCGAATTCGCTACAATCAACAAGAGCAGTTTTCTAAACAAACTCAAAACAACAACAAACAAACTCATCGAATTGAGAGGTTTTCCTTCTATTTATAACATTTTAAATCGCGCGGGAGAATTTTCTGGAACTTTCTCGAAATCAAAAAGAGATATTTATTAAATGTTAAATGCACGCGCTCTTGTATTTTCAATTTTCCGGCTTAACTTTCTTTTAATATTCGTCACGCGCTGCACTGCGCGGGAAATAAAACCATTTAATTTACAATTCAACTAACGTTGATTATTTAAATGCCAAATTCGTAACACTGCCCCCTTCCCAAGGACTGCACGTCCGGGGCAGTACAATCCCTGGACAGGAAGCCAGACTTACAAGTGTGGCATAAATGCAGTAATAAGCATTACATTACAATAATAAACAACATGAACAATAAATGCAATAACTATAACTTTAAACAAATCAAATGCTATCAAATACTAAATACAAATCAAATCAAATCAAATACACATTTAGTAACAAAAAGGACCATGGTCTTACACTATTTACAATTATTTACACTACGTACTATGGCCATAGTAATGAGCTAACCTGTCATAATGAACGACTTTAGGTTTAGAGTTTGAAGACTTCGAATCCGAACCACAACGTCATTCAGCCTGTTTAGGACTGTGTACGGGCCATCCCAAGGTGACTGTAATTCCAGCCTGACTCCTTTTCGTCGAATCGGGTTCCACAACCACACCTTGTCTCCTCTGTTGAATCTATGTCCAATAGCTCTCGTGTTGTATCTGGTCTTCACTTTCTCCGTCGCCAAGTTGACTCGCTTTCGTGCGGAACGGTGCATCACTTCAAAACGGGCCTGGACATCTTGGATGTACTCCTCAGGTGATGAAGGCGCATCCATAGGGCGACCAAATAGGCTGTCACAATGCTAACGAAGGTCTCCACCGAAGAGCATCTGCGATAGAGAATGGCTGGTAGTCTGGTGTTTCTTTCTGACCCTCGGCAGAATATTGGCAGTTTTCTGAGCTGGGTCTTTCAGACAAGGCATCAGCGTTTCCAGGTGAGGATCCCTTTTGAGTATGGATAGTCATGTCCTCAGATGCTGAGAACAGCTTGTTGTTTTTAAAGTTTAAGGAAAAATTGTATTTCCTTAAAAAGTCCAATCCAAGTATGCATGGATCTGTGATATCCGCCTCATAAGCAGTGTGTTGGTAGACAGAACTTCCAAACATGATGCTCACATTTAACTTCCCAGCTATGGAGATTTCTTCACCAGATGCAGTCTGGAAGGTAAGACAGGATGGCATCCAAATCAGTTTATCTTTAAATTGTTGAGTTAAATCTTTCCGAATGATCGTAACATTAGCTCCTGTGTCAATGATCATATTGCAAGGACCTCCGTCGATATGCCCATTGATGGATAGTCCATTACTGTTGCCACTCACTGCTGAAATCTTGAGCACTCTAAAAGGGTGTTTTTCATTCTCTGGCAACCTCAGTTCTTCGATATGGTCACTAATTTGTTTCCTGCGTTGTTGCTGGGAAATAGTCTTAATTTCCGTGTGCTAAGGTGTTCTGCAGTTCCTTCGCACGTGGCCTTCAGCTCCGCAGTTCCATCATTTTGGTCTCTTGTCACTTCTGTTTCATTTCAGGGCATTTAATAGTCTGTTTAGCTCCTCTGTCTTTTTTTCCGTGCTCTGGGATGTTCTGCAGTTCCTTCGTGTGTGGCCATCAACACACTGCTGTTCCAGCCCTTTAGGGTTCGTTTCCTCTCACCAATATCCCGTCTCAAGGCGTTTACTGGTCTTGTCAAATCATCCATTATATTATCCGTGCCCTGGGGTGTTCTGCAGTGCCGTCATATGTGCCCTTCAATACGACATTTCCAACACCTTAGAGCCACTTTGTTCTCACTCCTACCCCATATCAAAGCATTTACTTCTCTGGCTAAATCATCTAAATGAGCCATCAGTTGATCTACTGGCTCGTGGACTCGAGCAGCTCTGACTGGGTGGCGGTCTCGATGAGTGGCTTGCTGTGCTGCCTTGAATTTCATGGCATACACTAAAGCGCTTTTCAAATCTTTAACGTCCGCCATTCACAGTGCTTTCTGTATTTCAGGGTCATGGATGCCATCGATAAAGTATTGCAAGGACAGGATTTCCCTTGTTTCTGTCGGCATTCTGAAAAGGCGAGATGGGACAGCCTTTCAACATCCGTGGTGAGCTCCTGAAGTGTTTCGGTAGGCATCTGTCAACGAGATTTGAATTGGAGCCTGCTGTAGTCTTTTAAACACTTCTCCCCAAAGCGCAGCTCCAAGGCACCGAACAGAGCTTCGAAATCTAACCTTTTGTTTTCGGGAAGAGTCCGAAGGATATCCGCTGCGTTGGCTCTCTAAGAAGCGGCGAGATGACAGGCCTTAGCTTGGGAAGCCCATCCATTTGCATCTGCCACAATAGAAAATTGTGTCTTATACACCTGCCAGGAGGTCTTCCCATCATATGTCGATAGCTTCAGAGAGGGATGATCAGGCATGTGTAGAAATTTTAAACCATTTGAAGTGCTCCCTGCCGTCGCTACAAATTTCTTTAAAGTGTCAACATCTTTGGCGATGACAGCAGAAATTCTATCTTCGATTTGTTGTTCAATATGTCCTTGAACAGCAGAAACTATTTCTTCAATTTGTTGTTGGAAGGCCGAAACTCTTCCTTCGACTCGTTGCTCCACAGCCAACACTCTATCTTCTATTTCATCTTTGACAGGAAAGAAACCTTTTCTTCAATTTGCCCGACTTTATTTTCGACAGCTCCTATTCTGTCTTCCATAGCCTCAAATTTACTTTCTATTACGCAGGTTATTTCTCTTTTCATTTCGTCTTGACCTGCTTCAATCTTTTCGTGTACAGCTTTTATGTCTTCTTTAAAAGTTACTTGACCAGCTTCCAACTTTTCCAGGGTTTGTACGGTCCTTAAGAGTCCTTAAAAGTCCTTAATTTCGGCCAAAATCGTCAGAAGGTCCTTAATTTTAATCATCAGAAATTTCTGTCTGTTTTTACGACTGCCATTTTGAGTGTGAATCAACATTTTAAAGTAATATTTTTGGCTATTTTCTGACAAATATTCATGGATTATAATTTGTTCCTATTTCTAATATTAAATGGTGGGATACTCGAGTTTCTGAGCAGGAAGTGAAACATGAGCATTTCAAAATTATTTCATTTTTTCTAATGAAGAGCTCTTAAACAATTTTTTGCTTTTGGGGATGTTAATTCTTTTATTAAACCCTTCTAAATTTTTGGCAACTTATCATAATTTTGGCGATTTTAAGATCTATTTCTATAGAAAATTTTTAATTCCTTGATCTAGGATATTTTCGACAGTTTTTTTTTAGAACATTGTAATTTCAGCCATTTATTATATGTGGAAAATAAGCAAGGTATAATGCTATAAAGCAACATTTATGAAACAGTTCTTAGCAAAAGCAAACTAGCTATGTGATTAATTAAAAATGCATTTTTAATATTTTCATGGTAAGAGCTTTTCCCATGTAATTGTCTGAGAATATTCAGAATTCTCAAAATATACATTAGTTTTCTCCAGAGCTTAAATTGCGCCGGAGCAGGGCTCGGTCGCAATTTAAGCTCTGGAAGAACAATGAAAACATTATAGTAGAATGTTTTACTTCTGATACTAGAATCTTTTCTTAACATTTTAATCTTCCCTTTATTTTCTCTACTTTTCACTAGACACAAACATAGAAAATATCAAAAATGCTTCTAATCTTATCATATGAACAGGCATTATAGAAAGGAATTCTTTTATTAATAAAGATATTGAGAATTGAGAATTTAAAAGATTCATCTAATATGTCTTAATGCATCACACACAGGGCTGGCACTAGGCATTTTCCAATCTGATCTCTCGGTGTGTTACTAAATTCTAAAAATGATGCCACATCAGCTCTCTAACCGAAGCTTACCATATATATTTCATATTACTTCTAAATGTTCATATTACTAAAGAAATAAAATTAGCAGCTGTTTCTATGCATTCTAAATGCATTTAGTTTATTTAGAATATCAGAAATCTTTAATTAAATCCAAAAATTCTAAAATGAAGAGAAAACATGGAAGAAGAAACTGAATACCTAACGAAAAACAAATTTATTCTTCAAAGATATGTACAGTTATTATTATGTAAATTACCCAATTGTTTACAATTTCAGCCCTTACTATAATTTCTCTTTTCTATTTTCTCACCAGAATGCAAATCCCGTAGACAGTTTTTAAACCGAGATTTTTGGAGTGCAAGACAAGAGTGTGTTTCTGAAATCCATTTGCTCACTGCATTAGATCCTGCCTGCTCTGATAATTTGTAATTATTAGTCTTGGATTACCGTTGACGACATTTGAGTTTGTTATGATGATAGAGAGTTATTGAGCCAGCCTTAAAATCAAGTTAAATTGTATAGTCTTTGACCACTAATTCATATTTTTAGTTTGAATTTGAGTCTTCTTGTTTCATTACATCGCTACGAGCTGTAATTGATGTTATTAGCATAAGAACATGCCTTTATTTTTGAAGTTCTTTTTAAATAAGAATCTTATTTAAACCTTTGTCAGACATTGTAGTTACTTTCAGACATAGCGATAATTTGCTTCATATCTGTTGATGTGTTTTGGACTATTAACTTTTACCAGATCAAATAAACCTTCATAGATACATTGTGGACAGGTTGACAGATTAGGAGATAAAACACGCAGAAATTAGTGAGAGCATTCTTTTGTGTATTGAAACAAATTCCTAATTGTTAAAAAAGGTGCTTAAAGAGAAGGAAATCGATATAAATTAACCAAAATATCTGGGAAGGCTTCAGATTAAAAAGATGCATAACTATTTTGTTGAGTAGTGCTACTACAAAACATAAATGTTTTACGTGTGATTATTCGAATATCATTTAAGAATCAATGTCATAAATTACATGTATTTTAAATTGTAAAATTTTATTAGATTGGGATTTTAATTGGGCTAAAAAAATAATATTTAATAGTGACCATGCAAATCCACAATGACTAAGGTTATATTGTACCTAATTTAATTACTTATAACTTACCCTTAAAATTTATCTCTGCATATTAAAGCGAGTTATTGCCTTTCATTAACCCTTACCGTAGTCACAAGATAAAACACAAGAATGTAAAACTTATTCTTTGCATCTAGCGAGACTTAAAATAATGTAAAACAACTTATCACCTCTGGTGCTTTAGTGGCTTATTAGAACCTTAAAGTATATTAACTAAGTCACAACCCCTGCAGGTAAGCAGTAGCAGTGACAACAGCCAGTCTTTTGTTGTTCATCATGCTGATTATGATTTTACCTCTCATTTTAACCTGTGCCGCTTCACATAAAATCTGCTTACTATTTACTAAAGCTTTAGACTGAGCAAGTATGTGACAAAATACGGTATAAAATAAAATCAACATAAAACTAACTGTTAGTAAAACATAAATAAAATTTCACTTATCTCCTTTCAGATATGTTCAGTTCTTATAAGTGTAAAATATATAATGCTCCTTGATAAATTTCATATATTTTATTCTCAGACTTAATAATAATTATGTTAATTAAGTCATGTTTAATAATAATGCATCCTACTTACAGATCTATTTTATTTCTAGGATGGTATTACAAAAGTGAAGTTTAGGCATAGATAATATTCTGAATTGAATTTATTCAGTTCCCATTCGCTCATAGGTCCTTAATTTTTTTCATTAATGGTCCTTAAAAGTACTTAATTTCCGTGTCCAGAAATGTGTACGAACCCTGTTTTCGTGAACAGCTTCCATTTCCTTTTTAACGGATTCTTCCATCTTTTCCTGACCAGATTTCATCTCGTCTTTCATTTCTTCTTGTCCCGCTTTCATTTCCTCCTTAAACGAGGTAAAGGCTGATATCAAGTGCCTCAACTTTCTTCCATTTCTCTTGTTATTGGCATTCAAATCCCACTTCTGACACCAAAAATTGTTGCGTGCGTACGGGTTCGTTACGAAATGAATGCACAAGTCCAATGAAAAATGAAGAAAATTTATTATTATCACAACAAATGTGATTAAATGTCCTCAAATAATCGTGCAGTATCACAATATATCACAGCAGTTTCTTCTAACTACTCAAACGTTCAAGAGAACTTTATTCAAAACAGCTAAAGAAAGCTAATCCGCAAATTCGCTACAATCAACAAGAGCAGTTTTCTAAACAAACTCTTAAAACAACAACAAACTAACTAACTCATTGAATTGAGAGGTTTTCCTCCTATTTATAAGATTTTAAAAATCGTGCGCGAGAATTTTCTGGAACTTTCTGGAAATCAAAAAGAGATATTTATTAAATGTTAAATGCACACGCTCTTGTACTTTCAATTTTCCGGCTTAGCTTTCTTTTAATATTCGTCACGCACTGCACTGCACGGGAAATAAAACCATTTAATGTACAATTCAACTAACGTTAATTATTTAAATGCCAAATTCGTAACAATATGATATACTTTGAAGTACTTTTAACAACATTTAATGAGCTACTTTATGCTGCAGAAAAAGTAATCTGAAGTTTTGTTCACAGAATGTTCCATAACTGCTCTTTTTATGTTATCGTTATTAAATCTGTTTCTGCAAAGGTCAGAGTTCAATTTGGAGAGCAGATAGTAATCACTTGGAGCTAAATCTATGTTGTAAGAGAGTGGTCAGGCTCCTTAAACCACATTGTTTTTGAATTGCTGAAAGAAGTAATGATAAACATCTTGCAAAGACTTTGTTCATGTGAATATGCTTATGTAGAATGTGCAGAACCTCTTTTAGATAGATGCAATCTTGCTGCTATCTCCTAGATTTAAATTTTATATGTCTCGGTATTTTATCCGGGATACGAGCACATTTTCTGGATACAAGCACATGTCAGTGTCTTCAGTGATCAATCATCACAAGAATCATCATCTATAGATTCTTGGCCCATATGGGAAATTCTGCTATCCATTCTTTCACAGTAGAATAGGAAGGATATGAATCAGCATACATAGAATTCAAGCATTGTTTTACTTCTTTGGGATTCTTTAGTCAAAAATTTAGTCTCAAATGACACTCAATTTTAAACATTTCAAAACAAACTACCACATCGCTTTATTCAGTGAATAGTCATTAAAGCATGCATGTGGATTCTGTAAAAAGGGTCTTAAATTTATCTAGTCTGCAGTGTCTGCAAAAGGAATTTAATGCATAACAATTAATCATATGTGACAGAAGTATATCATATGTTAATTATATTAAACAAGAAAAAGTATCTGATGTGGACACCTCATGACTTCCTTTTGCGGCGCATTAATATATACATGTTTTTTTTTTTTTTTTTGCTGCAATTCATTTAGTTATTTCTATTTAAAGAGATTTAAAATCTTGCAAACTGTTATCCCATTTAGGCTGAAGCATCCAAACATTGTGCAGCTTGTTGAAACATTTGAAGACAAAAATAAAGTGTATCTTGTCATGGAGTTGTAAGTATTTATGAAATTCTTTTAAATGAAGTTTTTAAATTTACAGTTGTGGGAAAAAAATATGTATCAACTCTTATGTTTGTAAAAATTAAGAGATACTACATATAAATTCTATAAGAATCCTAAACTATTGCATCATAATTGAAGCAATTGCATCTTTTACTAGTTATGAGTACTTAAATCATTAAACAATTTGTTCAGTTTAAAGGCCTGGAGGAAAGTGTCAGAGTTGCGAGTCTATACATGTAGCATAATATATTTAATTTTGTGTAGGAGCTGAAATCTGCCAGTCATCCTGATAAAACTGGGAGACTCCTGATATTTTTAGCTATCTACTAGTTTTTAATTTATTTGAATAATTAAGTCATCTGTTTTAAATGCAATCTTAGACGAATTTTTATTGAATAATTTTGAAAAATTAAATATATGAAAGTAATTCTGATTGAAAATTGAAAAAGTGTAAAAGCAGCTGAATTTTTCTTAAATGAAACTCAGATTATGCAAAATCAAATTATTTTCAAATGATTTTTTTTTATTCATTTTTATTCGGTCTGAATTATTTTAAGCCATTATAGAGATTTGCATATTACTATTATTTTAAGTCTGTTTAATAGGGAAATGTTTATACAGATGCTCACTGTTTTATGAACTTTCACAGATATAAACAAACCTATTATTAATCCGTGAAATTTGTTTGGAGTCAAAAAGAAAATAAACAAATGACCATGCACAATGTCATACACTGCTCTGTTCGGACAAATTCGGACACTTATTTTCATGCTTCGGGAATTGGTGTTGCTGAACAACTCCTCCTGCCTCTTTTACAGCCACCTTATCGTAAATATCCCCTTTCCTTGTCGCTGAGTTCTTCCAAACATTGACTCACTCACACCCATAATATGAACTACTAGCCTCAAATGTATACACAACACAGTAAAGTAATTCTATATTTATATATATAATTTTCTACTTCACTGTATATAGAGTTTAAAATATATTTCCATTTATGTAATATTTTTAATTGCTTATATGATAGTATTTATAGCTCTTATCTAACAAACATCATTAGGAGATAATGTGTAGTGAACCTATTAACATTTTATAAACAAATTCAGGATACAAATGGAACATTCAAACTTAATGCTTGTAAGATGAGGATATATAATATTATTACTAATGTTTAATAAGTGAATATTCTATTTAATTTCGCTTTAAATTTATAAATAATACTTTGCTAATTTATGTGATTATATATCTGTTGTAAAACCAAAACACATAAGAAAAAATTTAAATTATTGAATTAAATATTAAATTAGTATAATATTGCAACAAGCAACATTATTCTTAGTCACTTTCTAAGTAGTTTAATAATCCAAATTACACATTCTTAATTTAGTCTGTCAAATTTATGAATGATATGCTTTAGAAATTGTATTGCTGAGCAGTACATGAGCCTGACAGGTTTCCATATTTCAATATTGGCAGTTAGGGAAAATCTTATGAAGTGCGTATACTATAAATAATTGAAGTTTTAGAACTTTTTCAACCCTAAAATATCATTTACTTAATCACAAAATTTTGGGTACTTGCTTGTTTTTAACAGAAAAGGAAAAATTTGGCAGAAAAAGAGCGAGTAATTGCAAACTTTGGCACCATAATACAAATTAGTTACTATTACAACTGTATGATATACTCTGGAATGCATGGATCTACGGGTTCTGTTAAACAATGAAGGTGATACTATTAGTTTCTTTCAAGAGTAAATTAATATATTGCTTAATAATCATCAGTGTTCTAATTTGCACATTTCGGATCCACAGTCTGGAGTTAACATGCAACAACATATCAAGTGAGTGTATAAATGATAGAATACTTGAGTTTCTAAGCAGGAAGTGAAACATAAGCATTTCGAAATTGATTTTTCTAATAAAGAGCTCTTAAACAACTTTCTGCTTTTGGGGATGTGAATTCTTTTATTAAACGGTTCTAAATTTGCCGACTTGTCAACATTTTGGTGATTTTAAGATCAGTTTCTATAGAAAATTTTTAATTCCGAGATGAGAATTTTTCGACGATGTTTTTTTAAAAACATCATAACACTGATAAATTTCATTATTATATTTAGAAAAATACATTAAAATAAAACATTTTTATTTTTTTGCTGTCATATTATAAAGTTTCATTTTGGCAACTTATTATAAAATATTTTGAATCTGAAAAATAAACAAGGTATAATGCTATAAAGCATAATTTATGAAACGTCTCTTAGCAAAAGCAAAATTTGCTATGTAATTATTTAAAAAGTCTTCTTTTTAATTTTTCATAGTAAGCATTTTTCCCATGTAATTTTCTCAGAATATGCATCTGTTTTCTCTATAAAATTAATTTTACACTTTTTCCCCCCTCCTTTTTTTTTTCAAAATATTTCTGGATTTTTGCTGTTACAGAATTGGTAGGGATAATGTTTCTTTAGTATGTTAGACATTGCAGCTTGGAAAGAATTTGAAGGCAAGATTTGTAGACCCACGATTCAAGAAATATGTGACAAAATGAAAAATGTCTCCATGGTATCAACACGTAATAGATGATTTTTACAGAAAGTTTGTGATGAATTTCTTACTTTTTGGAGAATGTCAGGAAGAATAATGAAAACATAATATTTGAATGTTTTGTTCCTGATACTAGAATCTTTTACTTAACATGTTTATCTTCCCTTTATTTTCTCGACTTTTCACTAGAGACAAGCATGGAAAATATAAAAAATGTGTCTAATCTTATCACTTGTGCAGGCATTATAGAAAAGGATTTTTTTAAATATAAAAATTGAAAACTTACAATTTAAAAGATTCATCTAATATGTCTTAATGCATCATAGATAGAGCTGGCACTAGGCATTTTCCCACCTGATGCAATCTCTGTGGGTCCTAAATCCTGCTGCCGTTCTAATTCTAGTGCCGTTTTAAATTCTACTTCCAATGCCTGCACTAAATTCTAAAAGTTTTGCCATTTCTAGATTTTGTTGTTCGGTGTGTTGCTAAATTCTGAAAATTCTGCCAGCTCTGTACCCAGCCTTTAACATATATATTTCATATTTCTTCTGAATTTTCATATTACAAAAGAAATAAAATTAGCCACTTTTTCTATACATTGTAAATGCATTTATTGTTTTTTAGAATAACAGAAATTCTTAGTTAAATCCAAAAATACTAAAATGAAAAGGATGCGTGTTGAAGAAAGAAACTGAATACATAAAGAAAATTATTCTTCAAAGTTATGTGCAGTTGTTATGTAAATTAACCAATTGTATGTGCAGTTATTATTATGTAAATAACCAATTGTTTATGTTTTCAGCCTCTACTATAATTTCCCATTTCTGTTTCCTCATATGATAGAGTTACTGAGCCAGATTAAATTAAAATTAAATTGTATAATCTTTGACCAGTAGTCCACATTTTTAGTTTTAATTTGACTTTTCTTGTTTAATTACGTCACCGTGAGCTGTAATTGTTTTGTTAGCATCAGAACATGACTTTATTTTTTAAGTTCTTTTCAAATAAGAGGTTTATTTAAACCTTTGTTTGATATTGTAGTTACTTTCAGACATACCGATAATTTGTTTCACGTCTGTCGGGGGTTTGGGACTATTTAACTTTTACCAGATCAAGTAAACCTTCATAGGTACATTGAAAAGTTGGGAGATAAAGCATGCAGAAACTAGCGAGAGCATTGGTTTGCAATTTGAGACAAATTTCTGCTTGTTATAAAAGATGCTTAAAGAGAAGGAAATCGATATAAACCAGCCAAAATGCTTGGGAAGGCTTCAAATTAAAATGACGGATAAATATTTTGTTGAGTGTTGTTGTTACAAAACATTTATACTTTGTAACAACAAAGGTACAAAATATAAATGTTTTGTAGTTTTTAATGTGTAATTATCCTAATGTTGTTTAGGAATCAATATTATAAATTACATGTATTTCAAACTGTGAAATTTTATTAGATTTTGATTTTAATATGGCTTTTAACAACTATTATTAAGAAATAAAATTTAATAGTGGCCATGTAAATTCATAATGACTAAGGTTATCTAATTACCTAATTTAATTATTTATAACTAAATTATCTCTACATATTGAAGCGAGTGCCTTTCATTAATACTCACTGTAGTCACTAAGTAAAACACAAAAATGTAAAAATTCAAGTAAATAGTGAGACTTAAAATGCAAAACAACTTATCACCTCTGGTGCTTTAATGGCTTATCGGAACCTTAAAGTATATTAACTGTGTTACAACCCCTGGAACTCTACATAAAGCTATGACACTAACTGCATCAAACAGAGCCTGACTAACTTTCAACACTTGCCTACATCAGGCCTTTCAGGTTTGTTTTAATCAGCAGGTCTCTCTCTAGACAAGCAGCGGTGACAGCATTCAGTCTTTTGTTATGAATCATGCTGATTATGATCTTATTTCTTATTTTAACCTATGTCTTTTGACATAAAATCTACATGCTATTTATTAAACCTCTAGACTGACCAACTATATGACAAAACGAGACATAAAAAAATCAGCATGAGGCTAACTATTAGTAAAACATAAATGGCACTCATCTTATTTCAAATATGTCCAACTATTATAAGTGTAAAATATTTAATGCTACCTGATAAATTGCATAAAGTTTATTTTATTCTCAAACTTGTTAATAATTATGTTAATTAATTCATGTTTAGTAATAATGCATACTACTTAGGGATCTATTTTATTTTTAGGATGGTATTAAAAAGTGAAATTCAGGCATAGAATAATATTTTTAATTCAATTTTTTCAGTTCCCAATTTTTCATAACTCCTTAATTTTTTCCATAAAAGTCCTTAATTTCTGTGTGCAGAAATGTGTATGAACCTTGCTAGTCCTTCTGGCAAATTGCCAAAAATGTCACCTTTCCTAGTAAACAAATACATCCATTTGTGCATTGGTGAGCAAAGGAGCATATAGCTTTTCTGTTCCCGAGACTTGCTTATTGGTACCATTTCGACCACCCAGTTTGCTTCCCTTTTACGTCAAACCAAACTTGGTCAAGCATCTGTAACTGTGTTGATGCATAAAACACTTAACTTATGCTGAGACGGGATTTTGGAAATCAACCTTTTGCTTGTTTTGGAAGGAGAGTTTCTGAGTTAGTTGACCAAAAGATTTGGGCTGTTAAGTGGATCAAGATGTGTAAGGAAAGGCAGTTGATTGGCTCAAGACATCTGATCTCCTTTCACTTGCCTGATCTGCCAAAGACTATTAAGGCTGAATATCTTAATTGTCTTGTAAGATCTTATATCCCAAACTCTATGCTATATTTCCAATGTGAGCATTTTGCCATTCTAAAATGTCCTTTGAAGACAACCGGTGCCTGTTGCTTGGTCAAGATAGCGATCATTGCACTTCTATGCCATTGTATGAAAATTGCAAGGATGAGTACCCAGCGTTTTCTCTTTCATGTCCAAAATGGAAATTGCAAAGAGAAGTTCAGGCAGCTAAAGCACCTAGAAATAGTAGTACATAATACTGAAGCTAGGAGAATAGTGGAAAATTTGCAACTACACCCAAATACATACATCTTTTATCGGTGTTGTAAAATCCGTGAGATCTATCGCGCCGTCCAAACATCTGTCGGTGCATCTAGCATTCTGTCATCCAAAATTCAAGACAGTGCAGTTAAAATTTAGAAACAGCCAATTCAGTCAATAAAGAAAAAAGAAATAATAGTTCAGCACAAACAGAAAAATATCTCTCAAAAAGCTGCTGACAAAATTCAAAATCAGAGTAGCAGATCTATAGAGTCGGACTACAATGTAGAACCATTGCCTAGTCTATAATTTCAAACTCCTTTGACTGAGATAATATAGAAATTGAGTTACAAAAACCTCCTCCCACGAAAAAGAGAAAAGCAAGGATCAAGCATAATGGCCATCTTCATAATATGGAACTGCTGTGGACTCCACCACAATTTCGTTAACATCAATGAAATTTTCAATGTTCATCAGCCTGTGTGCTTCAACGCAACAAGAAACAGTGCTGAAACAAGAACAAAATGTCCCACGAAAAAGAGAAAAGCAAGCATCAAGTATGATGGCCATCTTCATAATATGGAACTGCTGTGGACTCCACCACAATCTCGTTAACATCAAAGAGATGATCAATGTTCATCAGCCTATGCGTTTCACGCAACAGGAAACAGCGCTGAAACAAGAACAAAATGCAAAGCTTGAGGTATGTTTTGGTCAGGAAAGACAATCTGGTAGGTGAACGAGTTAGAGGAGGTGTGGGTTTTCTCACCTTTCTCAGTTGTCTATCAACTACTCTTCATTCGACAACATGCTTTTGAGCTGTCATTGTACAAACAAAGTTTTACATTTTACTTACTGATGTTCCTATTTATTTGGCACCACATGATTACATCAACGAGATTTGGATCACCTAATTGAACAGCTGCCAGAACTCTTTATAATAGTTGATTTAAATGGTCACAGTCTACTCTGGAAGAGTAAGGACACAAATCCTTGATGTAGACAAATTGAGCAAACTATCGAAGATCATTATCTGTGTCTCCTCAGTAATGGACGGACATCTACTTTTACTAGCCTACATGAACCTTTCCTTTTATCTGTTACCATGTATTTTGTCTTTTTGTACATTTAGTGTTGGAAATGATCCATACAACAGTAATCATTTTCCCATTTTTGTATCTCTCGAACAGGAGAAAGCAAATCCCATGTCAAGAACTCCTTGTTTTATACCTAATAGGGCAGACTGGAAATGTTTCACATTTCTCACAGAGCTAACAGAAGGAATGGTAAAATATGTACCTGTCAGTGATGCAGTGCAAGCCATTAGTGATACTATAGTTCAGGCAGCTAGACTTTCTATTCCTATGACATCAACAAGGCTACCAAATTATTCAGTAATGTAGTGGAATAGTGAATGTCAGAAGAAGCTGAGACAACAGAGAGCTTGGAGAAGCTTTTGCCAGTTTCTCACTTTGTCTAACCTTATAGCCTTCAAAAAGGCAAAAGTGCATACAAGAAAAGTAAAACATCAGAGCCAGAGGGATTCATGGATCTCATATGTGTGTAAGTAACATCCCCGACAACAGAGGAAGGCAGACTTTACTGAGGTATGGGCTACTTCTAATTTTTTCAAGGTACTGCGGTCCAGACCCAGTGGCATAGTTGTGCTAAGCTAAAAAAAAAGGTGTACAATATTTATTATAACTTAATAAATAATAAATACGGAATATGTACTTACCTACCTAACCCTGCTACCTAGAAAGAAACTTTCTCTTTTAAAACCATATTTAAAGCAAAGTGCAAGATACAAACATAATTAATAATAAGTCACAAATATAATAATTTCAAATGATACATTTATTACCAGACAATTCAAAATGCATTAAATAAATGATTATCATCTAAAAGTTAGTTCTCATAGTTATAGTTAGTAGCAGACTTGGTATGCATACTGTCCACCAATCTTTAATATCTCGATACATAATTACTAACTGCTAATCTTGCACTGGATTCTAAAGGGTCGTTTGTGAAACAGGAACGATATGTTGTCTTAATTATATTCATCTTTGAAAATGCAGATTTGCACAGGTAGGTAGAGCCAAAGAAAGATGAATGAAATGCAGCCTTTTTTTTTTTTTTTTTTAATTAGGATACTTTACTTCATCCATTAGATTCCAAAAGTCATTCTTAGGTTCTGAACTGTGTGCTTTTAAAATTATGTCGTTTTGAAGGAGAAAAACTTTGTTTTCCTCAAGAGATAAAGGGAATAATCTATATTTTCAGTTATTTCTTCCACCTCAACATTGCCAAATGAGTAACGCATGAAGTAGCAATTGGTTTTAGTTTAAATCCTTGAAAAACGTCTCTCAGATTCGAGTGAAGTTTTATTATTGCATCATAATATTTCTCTTTATTTAATGTACCTCATTTTAAAAAGCTCGTCAGAAATATTTTTGGAATTTTTTTAGTTCATTCCTTATCAACTGGGAAGATATAAGCTTTAATTTGTTTTTGAAAATATTAGCAAATCCAATCAATTCTACTATTTTTTTATTTTTTCCTTGCAACTGTAAGTTCAATTCATTAAGATGGCTTGTTATATCAACAACAAAAGCTAAATCCATCAACCAAACATCATCACTAAGTTCAATATATCCTTTATCATTTGTTTCCAAAATATATTTTACCTCTTGTAGTAGGTCCCTAAATCTTTGTAAAAGTATGCTAACCAGCGAACATCCGCATGATATAACAATTCCGCATAATCAACTTCGTTTTCTTCTAATTGGCCCGAAACCTTCTTCTCTGAAGACTTCTACCTTAAACTGAGTTCACTGTTTTCATGCAGATTCCCATAACATGATGCATATTTAGAATTTTATACCAGAGGGCCCGTAGGTGAATAATGCAATGATAAGAAAGGAAATGCAGTATGTCATCATCTCTCATACACATAGCCAAAAATATATTGACTGTACCAGTCATTGATGGAGCTTCATCAACTTTATAATTGGAATTGTTACTTCCTCTGTGTATTTTTTGAAAGTGCAGTAAACATCTTCACTTTGTGTTTTCTTCTTTAGAGGTAATATTGTTACTAATTCTTCTTTTACATTCATATCCTTGAAAGCCATTCTTATAAAAAAACAAAATTGAGAAATACCATCCATGTCCATAGATTTGTCAAACTGCAAGAAAAAGCATCTGCAATTAGTAATATTGTCGGTCAGCTGTTCAACCAGATCAGAATTCATCATTTCTCTTCGGGTGAAATTCTATGCAAAAGTTGTGTGTTTTAAAGTGTGGAAATAATTTCATTTTTGTTCTTGAATGAATTAAATAATGAATTGTTGGCTTCCAGGAATGCTTTTTTTTTTTTTTGTTATTTCTCAATCTGCAATAGGGATCTTATGTTTTGGCATTTTTTTTTTTAAGGTGCAGTAAACATCTTCACTTCCTGTTTTCTTCTTTAAAGGTAATATTGTTAATAATGCTTCTTTTACATTCATAGCCTTGAAAGCGATCTTATGAAAAAGCAAAGTTGAGAAATACCATCCATGTCCATAGATTCGTCAAACTGCAAGAAAAAGCATCTGCAGTTAGCAATATCATCGGTCAGCTGTTCAGCCAGATCAGAATTCATCCATTTCTGTTCAAGTCCATACGACAATTCTATGCAAAAGTTGTGCGTTTTAAATTGTGGAAATAATTTCATTTTTGTTCTTGAATGAATTAAATAATGAATTGTTGGCTTCCAGAAATGCTTTTTTTGTTATTTCTCAATCTGCAATCTGTCTTATGTTTTGCTAACACATGACTCGCATGAAAAGATGCAGCTGTTGCAGCCTTAGGCATAGTATTGGGTTTAATAAAGTAAGATTGTTATCCGATTAATTGCAATTTAAATTCTTTTAACTTTTGTTTACACAGTTTGCTTTTCAACATAAAATCTGTATCGAAACTTCCATGCATGCTTTTGAAATGCCTTTTAACATTTCCTATTTTTGGAAGTGCCACACTTGCATGACATACATAGTACACACATTTTGCATTCACCATTGTAAAGAAAAACTGTTCTTCCCATTCTGTGTTAAAACTGTATGTTTTTTCTTCTAACACTTGTTTTTGACATTGTAGCCTTTTTTTAAATATGACAGATTGCTATTTTTTCTACAAAAATACAACACAGAATTGTCAAGTTGTATGCTTAAAGAACTTTAGCGACTGCTAGACTGTGGAGCATGCACATATTCAGTGCAATGAACATATGTGAACCGATGACTCTGTAATTGATGTATGGACTTGAGCTTCATCGTGTGCTTCCTGTGAAGCTACATGTGTTTTCTACACAGTAAACAAATCATTTGCTTAGGCAAGCACAGTTGCATTAATTGTGAAAAGCTGGTTCTCCAGCCTAGCTGGCGTCGGTGTTCCATAACTTTGTATTTTTTTAGTATGCACAACTTAGGTCTTAGTAAAGGCAGTTACCCCCAAAATGTCTTGATGGTCTACCACTCGATTGCAATTGACTTAATGCCCACCTCTGCTCTACAACAAGTAAAAGAGTTTGGGAAGAGCATTGTAGCCCTCTTAAATAATAAAGTTAAAAAATATGCAGATTTTATAAAGACCGCTCACTTTCTTTTCTGGAAGAAGATAGCCGAAAGATTAGCAACCACAGAAGAAATTGCAAACACTCTTGATGAGGCATTTGCTGCTGTTTCTTCCAGCACGAATTACCAACCAGCATTTCTTTTTGAAAAGCATTGCTCAAAGAATATTCCCATTACATTTGATTCAGCCATACTGGAGCCATATAATGATGAGTTTTTCACGTGGGAGCGAAAGAGAACTTTGTTGCAGACACATAAGTATGCCCCAGTTTCAGATGGCATTAGTTATGAAATGCTTAAGCATCTTTCATTTAAGTCATTAACTGCTGTTTATAACCGAGTGTGGAAAGAGCATATTTTATCCAATGCATGGAAGAAACCCGTAGTCATTCGCATAGCTAAGCCTGGGAAAGAGCCGAAAAGTCCCCAAATTATCAGCTCATTGCATTTACAAGCTGTATCTGTAAGCTTTTTGAAAAATGGTAAATTGCCACCTAGTTTATTTATTGCCTAGGAGGGGAGAAAAACATAATCTCACTTTATCAGAGCAGCTTCTGCAAAGGAAGAATGATCATTGATAACATGCTTCATTTGGAAACTTTCCATTAACAAAGCCTTTATGAAAAGAAACCATGTAGTTTATTTGTATTTTGACATAGAAAAGATGTATGATAAAGCATGGAGATATGATATTTTTCATGATCCATGCTACTATTTTTCATGGTAACCTGCCTATTTTCATAAATTTTTTGAAGGCTGGGGCTTTCCAGATAAGGATTGTGGTGTCAGATAGATTTTTCAAGAATTGAGATGTGCCTCAGGGTAGTGTTATTGGTGTTTCACTTTTCAGTTAAAAAGTAAATTCTGTTCCAAGAGAACTCTCTCCAGCCATTTTAGTGTCAGTTTATGCTGATGACCTCCAGATTAGTTATCAAGGTGCAGACATGAGATTTATATAGAAAGACAATTACAAATTACTCTTAATAGGCATCAGGGATGGTCAGATGGAAAAGAAGAAGACATTTTCATTCACTTTTGTAGAAAGCGTAACCTTCATTCTGAGCCTGAACTTCATCTATAAGATCTATTATTTCTCGTTCTATCTGAAACTGAATTTTCTAGGAATAATGTTTGACAGAAAGCTAACTTTTCTTCTACTTGTCCATTACTTGATAAAGAAGTATTTTAAAACAGTAAACATCTTTAAAGTCTTGGTTACAACTTCCTGGCTTGCAGAAAGTAGCTCACGGCTCCATATTCACAGAGCACTATTTCACTGTAGATTAGATTATGACTCACTTGTTTATGGATCAGGAAGGCCTTTTGTTTTACAGAAAATAGATCTTGTTCATCTGTTCTATCATCAGGCTCTGTGGATTTGTTTTAAATCTTTCAGGGCATCTCTTTTACAGGATCTATATGTGTACTGCTCTGAATCATTGCTTCAGTTCAGATGTAAGCAGATGTCTCTCTTATTATTTCAATATATTTTCAGAGCCTAGTTGTCTCCCAGTGCTTGGTAACTGTTATAACATTTTGTTTGTCGAGTCTTTGTGTGCTTCCATTCCTCGGAAGAGTTCAGTTGTTAACTGAAACATACTGCATGTTTGGTATAAATACTCAGTGAAGCAGCTAAATTCTGCCTTGAGAGTATGTGCAAATTCAACTTCTGGATGTTTTTCACTATTTTGATAAGAGAAGTACTGGCGAGATCCTGTACAAACATTTCACCAAGATTTGTACTCATTTCAGAATTCGCTCCTATTTATTGTGTACCTTCTTTAATTTCTAATCTCAATTTAAAGACTCGTGGCGACAAAATTCTTTATTGTTGAGTTCCCAGACATATTGGGATGAAGAGCAACAAACCAGCAAATATCAAAGGAGAGTCTGCTGCGGGTCTATCCAGTGTTTTAGTTTCTTTTAATGATACCAGCATGATAATTGACGTTAAGATTTTTGGTAAATGTCAAGCACTCTAGGATTCGTAATTTATTATTCAGTTGATATTATTCAATGGAATAATAAATTAAGTAATATAAAACTGATAATAAAGCATTAGGATGCAAATAGGAATTGAAAGGGGGAGATTTTGTTAACTCATTTAAGAATTGGCCTGTCTCGAATCACTCATAGTTAGTTACCTTCTAGTATCTTTTTAGTAGAATGTTCTTATTTTAACAGACTTTTGAGGTATTTTAATGAGTGTGACTTGCTTCTTGATCGTTTGATTTTATCTCTGTTATTTATAAAAATCTGAGTTTTTATATATTGTTCACCTTGGCGTAATTATACTCATTAACTTGATTTTTAAGTCGGCCGTTTTTTAAACTTGTGTTTAAAATATGAAGTTGTTGTTTTAACATATTTAACATGTGTTTGGCACATAAAACCTTTCAGGTTATGTGCCAATAAATCCACCATCACAACCACCACCTTTCTTTTTAGAGAGAATGTATTATTTATTTTTGACAGATGTTTAAAAAGAAACATTTATTCTAAAAAGGATTTAACAACATTGCAGAACTTACATTATCTTATGTCATTTTCTCTTTATTTCAGGGTAACAGGGGGTGAATTATTTGATAGAATTGTTGAGAAAGGAAGTTACACTGAAAAAGATGCTAGTCATCTAATTCGGCAAATTTTAGAAGCTGTAGATTATATGCATTCTCAAGGTGTTGTTCATAGAGATTTGAAGGTAATGTGGATTATAAATATTGTTGTAATATCTCATAGTATTAATTCAACCACTGATTAATTAATCAATTATTTCACAGTAATATCAAGATATAAGTTGTAAATTCCATTTGAATCAGGCTTACAATGATGAAAAAATTATTCCCAGTTATGAAATCTTGTTATTCTAATATATATGTGTGTGCATATGTATAAAGAAAAGAAAGGGAAAAAAGAAAGAATTGCATGAAAAATAATTACAAAACCATTCCTTTGAAAATTCATTACATTTTTTTATAAATATGTGTATTGTGTGTCAAGTCGTAGCCTGTATATTATTGTCTTTAATAATTATTACTCTCTTTTCTTTTCTGTTTAATAGCCAGAAAACTTATTATACTATAGTCCAGATGAAGACTCCAAGATCATGATTAGTGATTTCGGTCTCTCCAAAATGGAAGATTCAGGAATAATGGCAACTGCTTGTGGGACCCCAGGATATGTAGGTATGTATAACAATTTAGCATTTTATTTATAGCATTTTATTTAAGCCAACAACACTGAAAAACTGTAAATGAGGGAATATCTGTAATAATTAATAGAGATATCTGTCATTTCATTAGCACATCTCACACAGCTTCATTTTAAGCTTATGAAAATGTGCTACAGATACAGCTCATCATCATTCCTTATTCCATCTATTGCTTAATGTTCATTCCATAATTTCATCTCTATTCCTAGGATAACTTGAATCCCATGCAAGCAGTTAGTGTAATTTACTTTGGTGCTATTAAATAATCCATTCTAATCTGAAGATGATACAGACTTTTCATGACCTCCCATAAATAATGTGCTGGTTGTAATTTTATGTACAAAAATGTTATTTTATTTTTTATTAAATAAAGACCAATCTATTTAAAATTTTGTAAATTACAAATTTTTCAGTAAATTTTAAGTACTTAATTATACTTGCACAATATTATTAAAATTATTTTCCTAGGTTTCTGCTTAGTTCCTCTCAACCTTATTAACTTAACTAAGCTTTATTTTATATATATATATGTACTGAAATTCAGTAATAAAATTTTTAAGACATTTGAAATGATTTTATGACCATTACTGCAGCTTAACACGGATCCATTAAGCATAGAATTTAGGGCAGAAAAAATTATGACAGCCCTTAACCCTTTGCGGCATAGTGCGCCCGGTCTGGGCACACCTAAAAATTTCCTTCTGTATGCACAGAAAAATTGAATGAAAAAGGATTTATATGTTACTGTAGGTTACTCTGAATCTTCTTTATTTATAGTAGATGCGAGTTCATCACAAACCAGTCCATATATTTTAGCCATAATTAGTTTTTTAAGAGCCTCATTTTTCAAGGAAATCATCCAGATTTTTTTAGGGTATAAAAGGAATTGTTTGAAAAGAAATTTCTATGTTATTTTGTTGGCTCTATGCTAATCTCCTTATTCTATATTAGTTTTAAATTTTTACCTTGAAATCTTGCCTAAAATCGAATGGTAAACCTCCGATAATCTAGGACAACTGAGAGTCTGTATTCTTTGTTTTTCCGCATTTCATCAGTCAGTTCATTGACAACAGAAAGGTGGGTCCACATCTGTGTTTCATTTCCTGTTTTTCACTTTTCTTCCTTTTTTTTTTTTTTTGAGGGGATGTTTGGTTATCAACTAACAAATTGTTGGGGTGATTTTCTGAAGGTCAATGGTAATTTTATCAGTTAGCTGTTTGTTTTTCCACTAGAGCAGTTCTCTTTTTCTCTTTCGCTTTCTTTCAAAGTTTCGCTAGGGCTATGTTTAATAGTTTTGAGTTGTAGACGTTTATTTAATTTTATTTTATAGTTTATAATTTCTAATTTTATAGTTTATATTTTCTTGTAGATATAATATTAGTTTATTTTTTCAAATTTTTAATTATTTCCCAAACGGATTATAGAGGATCAGAGGGCTGACCATTTCTGAAGCACTGAAAATGCTACACGAATATCACTATTAGATTCTGACTTCAGATTTCAGTGAATCAGATAGTGAATCTGATACGGATCCTAGTACATGTGCGAAACATGCAATATTGGGTTGTGGTTTTTTAAAGGTGGTGTCACTTTCTTTGAAAAGTACCACCATGGAAAAAAATAGACTAAAGTGTAAATATGAATAATATAAATATCATATAACCAAGTTACCTTTTTTTTCCATGCATATGCATGTAATCATCATATAACCAAAAAAGAGCTTTTTAGGGGGTGTAGAGTAGCAGGTCTTCCCGTGGCACAACCTTGGTAATGCTAAATATGCTACGGTATTCAGAATCTAGTGTTTTTTAATCATAGGCAAAATCTCTTACTCTTTTATGCACTTCCCAGCAATGCTGGTTTCAGCACTCTTTTAGAAGCTGTATTCAATCAGTGTGCCTGCTTCGGCCACACCCACTGAATTAAAACGATAAGTGCTATCTTCACAAAATTTTACTTGTGCACTATTCTAGGCCTAATTAGACTGCCTACCTTTTTTTTTTTTTTTTTTAAATCGAAGTTCCAACTTTAAAAGGTAGCGTACCATAAAGGGTTAAACCATTCTTGAATGGGGTTTTTTAAGTCATTTTCATCACTGTAACATGAAACATGTGAATGCTGCTTCCGTTTTTTAAATGAGTAGTTGTAATTTAAGGCTGCTGTAGTGATAATGGTGTAAAGGAGAGAAATTTGCATTGCTGAATAGCAGTGTGTGAAATCTGAGTTGTATGTGTTTGAAACATTGAGCAAAATAAACACTTTTGTGACTTTTAGTTTTGAGTAAAGAAGTAAAAATAATAAATAATTGTTACCTCGGTATTATATATTATAAAATCAGTAAGAAGTAATTTTTCTCACCAAATAATGATGCCCAAACCCTCCTTAGAGTTTTCTGGATTTTGAACTCATGTTCAAGGAGAACCATTTTTTTTCTGCACCATTCTCTATTATTTAATTTCTGAGTTTCAATCGCAAAAGCATTCTTCATTTCTTGTGATTAGCTCTGAATAAAAGATTCTGTTGCCCATTTGTAATGAAGAGTTCTTGAGAATTTTTAACCTGTTCTTCAGATCTGTGATCAACATTTATGCTACCTATATGGTTCTTACTTTCAACAGCAGCAGGTTTTCATGTTAGATTTTGCTCACTAATCCAATAAAAATGCCCATTTCTATGATGATATAACAAACTGTCATTTCTTTATTTTTTGTGTGGTATTCCTGGACTTTTAGACATATTTCTTTAATGATCACATCCATATTGTGAACTGATCTGGGATTAACTTCAAGTGATATTGTCTAAACATAGCATAAAATGTGCATATCAGCTTAGATTGCAACCTCACTTTCATGAATATCTATTGGATGTTATGTCTTGTTTTGTCAAGAACTCAGTCAATGAATGATGTTCTATATTTTCACTTGTAATAAGTATTACTAACTGACAACATTTAACAAATTTTCAAAAATCAAGTAAGACTACCTGTTCTGGATATTTTTGTTTTTATGTTTTTAAAGGGTGATGCAATTAGTTCACCATACTTTGACTAAATATTTACTGAAGAGTCTTTGTATTCCAGGCAGAAGTGGAAAGTGACATTTCAGCCTGCCAAATTGAAGCCGTGAACAATAAGAGCTTCATAGCAGGGTCTATGCATTTTATACCTTCTATTCGATCATTGTGTTAATATAATTTCTTTTTTCTTCAACTATTTCAGTTTTAGATTTATCTGTTTAGAGTGCTTTCATTCATTATTTGACTATGCAGTCTTTGCTTTCTAGCATAATGTATACTCATCATTAAAATTAAGTTTGCATATTATTGGTTTTTTTGTCTGAACTTCTTTACTAAGCCCCGTTCACATGCAATGCTCTTTCAAGCAGCTACCGTTTGTATTAGAGAGAAACGGGGATATGAAACAGTTTCGCCTTCAGGACCAGTTCAGATGCACATCTTCTTCCATCCCTTAACCCATAAGCCACTGCGAGCAATGATGTCACAAACGCCAAATGGATTGGCGGATTTCTAACGTTTGCTTACATCTTTTTTTGACGTTGTTTACTATTTCTATAGAAGCCATCGAAGCGCCATTAACTCTTTAATTAATGAAAATACACCTAAATTAATTTAAAATTCAATTTATGTTCAAGATCAAATGGTTAAAAGAATAAAATAAATCACCTATGCTGCTGAATGGTTTTAAATAAAATGTTTTGTGGCTCTTAAAATTTCAAACTTTGCTTTTTGAAAAAATGAATAAAATGACAAAGTATTATTATTAATTTTAATAAATGTTTTAGAAAATATATTTTTATAATTAGTTCATATATTAAAATTATTTTAAACGTGCTTTACAAAGATATTAAATAGAAACTTGTAATTTATGTTTATATTAACCAGTTCAATAGCACTAAGCTTTATTTTATATATATATATGTACTGAAATTCAGTAATAAAATTTTTAAGACATTTGAAATGATTTTATGACCATTTAGACAGTTTATATTCTTTAAACTGTGTTTTCTTAGTTTGCATTTTTTCGATAAATCCTTTTACTTAAGGTCCTAAAACTTATATTGATATGGATTAAATTATTTAATATTTTTAGTGCTTATCTAAAATTATATACTTTATTGATACAAGAATGAGTTTTGCAAAGTACTGAAAAAAATTATTTAAAGTGAAAATGTGGTTGAGATCATATTTGCTTCAAAGTTTTTACATAAAAACATGTTTTTAATTTTTCCTAAAAACTAATTCATTAATTTCAAAATCGACCCATAAGGATATTAAGAACACTATAATAAATACAATAAGAAAAACTGGAGGAAAAACATTGAAAATTCTAAAACATTTTAATTATTATACATTTCTTCCAAAAATTTTAATTAAAAAAAAATTACTGGCAAAAAAAGCTTTTTCAGCTTAAAATCATTTTGTGTTACGAAACCATTTAATAATATTCATAAAAAGTAGATGAAACTTCTTAAATGAAAAAAAAAAAATCATTCAAATGGTACCGAGTCCCCTGGTCGCGTTGAAGCCGATATGTGAGTGTTTAGTTTCAATATGAACAGTAATTCTGGAATACCGAGCATCAGACAACCTTGTCTGTACTTATTTACATATTTCTGAGTTTCGTACGGTTCCATCTATTGTTTTGATGACATCGCATTTCTAGATATCTATTAAAGCGACTGTTTCTCTGAAAGTCCAGCGAGCTATCAGTTGGATGTCAGCCATGTTGTTTGCTAAAATTAAGTGAACGGCACAATGCAGTATGGGAAATCTCTCTATTTGCCCTGCTCCGGAGAGGTAGGAACATTCAACCAAGTTCTGCCTCCAATTCTGAGGGACAGTTAATGCTTGTTCGCCGTGTGAATGGGACGTGTTGGAAGAACTGGTTTTTGCTGCTGGTTAAATCTGCTCTTGTAAACGGGACTATAGTGAACAATCTGTATACTCCTCACATTGCAGAAAACTGACAGCACCTAGAGCCATTAAATTTTAAACACACACAGTCCTCCACTCAAGTATGTGTGCCTTGAAGCCAAAATTTTGAATTTGTTTTTGATTTATTTCATTTTTTGTGCCAATGTAAGAATTTTTGATTTATTTCATTTTTTGTGCCAATGTAAGAATTTTTGATTTACAAACTCAGTGACTTGAAAGCAAAAAGTGACAGCACTGTTGAGAATAAAACATGTTTATCTTCAGCATGTTAAAAAATAAACTATTTAAGCTTTGTTTTAACCAATAAACTATTTAAATGCTAATTGTAGCACTCTCTGAAGTAAATTTTTTTTATCTCCCATTCTCTAGCATGTTGCCATTCAGTAAAGTGTAAAATATTTAATTAAGGTATTTCTCCTGCCTTCTCAGCATGCGTTCGTAACATATGATCCTGTATGCTGGGCGCATATTCCAGAGGTCTGTGGTTCGATTTCCAGCGAAGGCATTGCTCATTTTTCATCTCTCCTGCTTTCAAAAATACCTAATGACTCTACATTGGTGCCCAAACAGGGACAGGGTGGTGGATGATGATTCTCCACACCCAGGATTTGGCAATTGAGTCCCCTAAACTCCAGCCACCATTTAAAAAGGGGGAGTATTTAAGGTATTTCTCTTGCTGTCTTAGCATTCCTTCATAGTGTAGTGGTCAGCACACTGGGCACATATTCCAGAGGTCTGTGGTTCGATATTCCAGAGGTCCGTGGTTAGAGGTTCGTGGTCCCGACAAAGCCGTTTCTCATTTTTCATCTCTCCTGCTTTCAAAAATACCTATTGATGCTACATTTTTAACATTCAAGTTTAATCTTTTATTGATTAAACAAACCAAGTGATTTAAAGGCATTAAACACATATTCTTAAGAATATATTTTCTGATTTTTGATTAATTTAAATAAAAATGCATTTTAATTGCAAAATGTCTAATTAAATATTAATTATTTTTCTGAACTTAACACTACCTGGACTCATTAAAATTGATATACAGTTTTCCATTTTAATAATAACTATTTTAGGCAGCTGGGCATGCTAATTTTTCAGAAAATTTCCCTTCATAGCTCCTTGGTAAAGTGAGTTTCCCTCCCCCCTAGAACATATACAGGTTGCTTATAATTAAAATTCCAGTTTGAAAAGGCTGTAAAAAAAAAAAAAAAAAAGCAGTCACTATGACCTGAATATACATGAAGCTATGCAAAGTTGTGTGATGAAATGAAAAAAATCAAAATTTTATCAAAGCATGGCGCTGTAGTTGTAATAATGTGCTAATTAAGAGATGTGACATGTACATTTTATGTTAGACATAATAAAAACACAGAGTATGTGAATTTCTGATTATTCTGCATCTGAGAAGCTGTTTATGATTCTGGAAGAACTCTGCTTGTTAAACTTTTTACAGGAACGGTGACTGTCCTGTAACTGCTCTGAAGAAGTTTAGACATTAATGGGTATAAAACTTGGCTCTAATCCGATGTCTATCAAGGGTCTGTGGAAGGTGATTTATAAATTCGAAGATACTTTTTCATTTTACCAGATCTGGCACAGGGAGGAAAGCAGTTGCTTTGACATCAGTGGAAGAGGTGGCTATAGCATTGGCAAGAAGAGACCAGAAGTGATGTGGGAATGTGCAGTGCATGGGGAATTGTTTAATCATTAGACATACCTATCAGCATGGTTTGTAAAATTTTATGAAACATCCTGAAATCCTAGCCATTCAAAATTGTGCATTGCAAATATGTCAAACATTTGCCCTATAATTTCTTGTTTGGGTGAAAATGGACAGTGTGGGGCTGTGAAACATTTTGTGAACAGATGAAACTCATTTTCATCTCTAAGGCTGTGTCTATACTTAAAATTGTAGATGTTGGACTAAAACTGCATCGTATACCCATTAATATTCAGAATGTCTTTGGGGAACTTGAAGCTTAATCACCATTCTTGAATAAAAGCTTCACAAGCTGAGCTCGATCCTTCATTAACTGGGTCATGATGAGCTTCTCAGATGCAGAATAATGGGCACATACTCCATGTTTTTATTCTGTTATTAGGTATGCATGTAACGTCTTTTAATTAGCATGTAATGACAGGTGTATCACCATACATTGATAAAATTTAGAACTATTTTCTTTGTTTTGCCAGACAAATTGCCATTGCTTCATGTATATTCAGATCATTCTTATTTTTTTTTCTATTTTTAACAGGCTTTTGAAAATGAAACTTTGATTATAATGATCCTGTATGTTAACTTTTCAGCTGGTTGCTTATTTGTGTTGTAAGACTGTTTAATCAAGGAAACCTAAAACTGTCATAATTGAATTTTCTTGCTCTTCCTTTCTTTATTTGAAAGTTATGTGTTTTCTTTCAATAAAAATAATATTTTACTATATTTGAGGAACGGAGTTTGTCTGTTGCAGTCTTTTATTTAATAAATATTTCTAAACATTTTCTTACTTCACACTTCATTGAAGAAATAAATGTTCCCTTTTGACTCAAAGCATGCATAAATAATAGTAAAAAGACTGATAGCCCTTGCCTGCTTCACCATCATCTAAATATTTCAATTCTAAAGTAAAATGTGACTAAAAGTAAAAATTTTTTGCTTTCAGTAATCAGAGTACTAAAGTTTTTACTTTTTCATTTTTATATGTTTGATGTTTTCAGTATTTCACACAAACATAATAGATACTCTGATGTATAGACAAGAAGAGAGAAAATTGTGACAAATTAAAAATATCGATTTTGCTGTAATACTTAAGTATAGTATATTAAATTGATAATAAAGCTCTAAAATTATCTTAATTATTGAGAACAACATATAATTAACTGAAATAACGTGACTGAGTACTTCCTTCCCCTTCCCTCCAAAAAGAAAATAAAACTGAACAAATGTATTTTCATATGATATGTGTGATAACCATAATTCTTATTTCTTTTCTGTATGATGTTAAGAGTTGTGCTCTTTATGTGCCTATAAAAAAATACTACAATTTTTAAAAAATACTTATTTTCATTGTGTCGCTGATATATAAACATACAACTGTTAAATTTCCACATGTTGCATTTTTTAGACCTTTTGTATTGTTAATTTTTTAATACATGCATATCTTTTATTTATCTGTGTAATGCTTTTAATTTCCTCCTATCTATTTCCTCCAGCTCCTGAAGTTTTAGCTCAGAAACCTTATGGCAAAGCTGTAGACGTATGGTCTATTGGAGTCATTGCATATATTTTGTATGTATGAAGTTTTAAAATTAATACTTTTTTTAAACTGTTAAATTTAATTTCACAGGTGTATGTATCACATGGTGTATCATGGTGTACAACTTAATCATAATAAAAACTTAAAGCTGGCACTGCGCCAAGCATCGCAAGCGCATGAAGTAGTTGTAAACCAGAACTAAGACTGGAATGCAAGTAATTGTAAGATATATGTGTATTCGAGTGATGAGGTCTTTTGTACATAATAAAGTAACATGTAGTTTAACAGAGTGTCTTGTGAAATAATTACCTACTAAGGATGTACAACATCTGGCGATGATGGATGTTGGATTTTTGGAAATAAGAAAAGTGCCTTCGCGACATGTTTCAATGCTATTGGAATAACTCGAGGATTAGAGAATTCCCCAAAGACTGCTCAACGTGAAACTTTTATAATCATTTTTCTTTCGGAGGATTCAGCATAGAGCAGCTTATAACTGAGTTATTAGAGCAGAATAGAGCTCTAATGGAGAGATTTACTTCAGTTATTACTCCACAAATGGACAATTTGAAAGTTTCGGTTCAGTTTGAAAAATATAATGAACTCGAAGAACAGTTTGATTCTTTTTTAGAGAGATTCGAAATTTATTTAGATATACAAAATTTTTCATAAAACAAGTGGTATCGGTAATGAGTTTAAAAAATTTCCGACAAATTTTGTAAAATAAAATTCAAAATGCAAGTCTTTTTTTATTTTATTTAAGGTATTTAAAACATATAAGTGGGAAAAACTTAAATCTTTTACATTGTTTAAGAAAACCTGGATACAATATTTGGTCTAGAATGGCTTTCAGAGATAAAATTAGATTGGACCTCAATTAAATCAATTTCTGTCTCTCAAAAGAGTAGTTTAAATAAATTATTGGAACAATATAAAGAGATTTTTGACAGAAAATTAGGAGAGATAAAAAATTATGAGGTTCAACTTAAATTGAAACCAAATGTTTTACCAAAATTTTGTAGAGCTAAGCAAGTACCATTTGTATTAAAAGGCCTGATAGATGAAGAAATTGATCACTTGGAAAAAGAGTGGATAATTGAAAAGGTTGAAACATCAGAATATGCAACTCCGGTATTACCAGTAGTTAAGCCGGACGGCTCTATACGACTTTGTGCCGACTACTCGGTGACAGTAAACCCAAATATTGTTACGCATTAACACCCTTTGCCGACCATTGAGGAAATATTTTCATGTTTGAGCGGGGGAAAGCATTTTTCAAAAATTGATTTTAAACATGCTTATTTGCACATGAAAGTACACTCTGAGACTCAAAACTTGCTAACAATAAACACACAGAAAAGATTATATAAGTGTAGGAAATTAATGTTCGGGCTAAATGCAACGCTGGCAACGTTACATAGGCGGACTTTTCCAAGGAATAGAAGTGTATAAAGCCTTCATGGATGATGCACAAATAACAGAGTCTGATGAGGAGGCACATTTAAATACTTTAAAAAATTTCTACAAGAAATGTAAAACTTAACGGACTGAAATTAAATTTAGAGAAAAGTAATTTTTTTCAGGATGAGATACAATTTTTGTCATAAAAATCATGCTAATGGTTTATATAAAACTGACACAAAAATATCAGCGATTGCAAAAGCCCCAAAACCCAGAAATGCTCAGAAAATTCAAAGTTTTTTGGGATTGGTTAATTTTTATGAAGCATTTTTGCCCTAAATTAGCGACATCGCAAACCCCTTATACCACCTAACTAAGAAAAACTCAAAATGGGTTTAGACGAAGAACTGCAGTAGGCTTTTCTAAATATTAAAAAATAATTGTGTTCACAAAAAGTTTTTATGCATTATGATCCAAAATTGCCTTTAACATCGGCAACTGATGCATCACCAGTAGGGTTAGGTGCAGTACTTTCTCACAAAGTTCCTAATGGAATAGAAAAGCCAATTGCATATGCTTCTAGAACACTGACTGAAATGGAAAAAAAAAAAAGATTCTCAAACCGATAAAGAAACTTTGTCAATTATTTGGGGAACTAAAAAATTTTTTCTGTACTTAAAGGCAGGAAATTTACATTAATTACAGATCATAAACCTCTTATTGTAATTTTCATTTCATAGAAAGGCTTGCCAGTTTTGGCAGCAACAAGACTCCTGCATTATGCTTTGGCTTTAAAGTCATTCCGCTTCGACATTATTTGCCATAAAACAAACGAGCACGGTAGTGCTGACTTTCTATGACGATTACCGACGAACCAGTGCAACTGTCTGTTCAGGATGATGTAACTATTTTTCAATTACAACAGATCGAAACTCTTCCAATCACAGCCACAGATTTGGATAAAGGAACTGAAATTGATGCAGAACTCAGCTCTCTGATACGAATACTTCAAAGGGGTGGTGAGTTGAAAGGAAGGTAGATGGAGTATAGTCTCCAAGATGGCTGTATAATGTATGGTCAATGCCTTTGTATTCCAAAATGATACCGTGAGAATGTTTTGAAAGAGTTGCATCGTGGACATTTAAAGACTGTAAAGATGAAAGCAATTACTAGATCTTACGTGGAATGGTATAGATAAAGATATCAAAAATACTACTAAAAACTGTTCTGAATGTGCAAAACATAATATAGATTCTCCTAAGGTAAAATTTCATCATTGGGAGTGCCGAAGCACTCCAATGGAATGTATTCACATCGATTATGCAGGACATATTTTTTAGCATATGTTTTTGATAATCATTGATGCTCACTCAAAATGGCTAGAAACCTATCTAATGAAATCAAGCTCGACTCTCAAAGAATGTTTACGGGACTTCCCTTATACCACCTAACTAAGAAAAACTCAAAATGGGTTTAGACGAAGAACTGTCAGTAGGCTTTTCTAATATTAAAAAATAATTGTGTTCACAAAAAGTTTTGATGCATTACGATCCAAAATTGCCTTTAACATCAGCAACTGATGCATCACCAGTGGGGTTAGGTGCAGTACTTTCTCACAAAGTTCCTAATGGAATAGAAAAGCCAATTGCATATGCTTCTAGAAAACTGACTGAAATGGAAAAAAAAATATTCTCAAACCGATAAAGAAACTTTGTCAATTATTTGGGGAACTAAAAAATTTTTTCTGTACTTGAAAGGCAGGAAATTTACATTAAACCTCTTGTTGTAATTTTCATTTCATAGAAAGGCATGCCAGTTTTGGCAGCAACAAGACTCCTGCATTACGCTTTGGCTTTTTTTTTAAGTCATTCCTCTTTGACATTATTTACTGTAAAACAAACGAGCACGGTAGTGCTGACTTTCTATCACGATTACCGACGAACCAGTGCAACTGTCTGTTCAGGATGATGTAACTATTTTTCAATTACAACAGATCAAAATTCTTCCAATCACAGCCACAGATTTGGATAAAGGAACTGAAATTGATGCAGAACTCAGCTCTCTGATACGAATACTTCAAAGGGGCGGTGAGTTGAAAGGAAGGTAGATGGAGTATAGTCTCCAAGATGGCTGTATAATGTATGGTCAATGCCTTTGTATTCCAAAATGATACCGTGAGAATGTTTTGAAAGAGTTGCATCGGGGACATTTAAAGACTGTAAAGATGAAAGCAATTGCTAGATCTTACGTGGAATGGTATAGATAAAGACATCAAAAATACTGCTAAAAACTGTTCTGAATGTGCAAAACATATGGAGTCTTCTAAGGTAAAATTTCATCATTGGGAGTGCCGAAGCATTCCAATAAAATGTATTCACATCGATTATGCAGGACATATTTTTTAGCATATGTTTTTGATAATCGTTGATCCTCACTCAAAATGGCTAGAAACCTATCTAATGAAATCAAGCTCGACTCTCAAAGAATGTTACAGACTTTCTTACGTGATTCGGATTACCAGTATTGTTAGTGAGTCATAACGGGTCACAATTGACTTCACATGAGTTTAAGATATTTATACAGAGTAACGAAATAAAACACAAAACTACAGCACTATTTAAACCATCTAGTAATGGGAAGGCTGAACGGTATATGTTTACAGAAAAACAATCTTAAGAACAATGCAGAATTATCCAGGATCTTTGAGACAAAAACTCAGTAGTACATTTTTGATGCAATATAGGAAAGCTCCAAATTTAACTGCTCTACAGAGCCCTGCGATGCTAATACTGAAGAGGGAAATTCGAACAAGAATATATTTATGGAGACCAGATCTTAAAAGGAGGGTGAAAGACTGTTCAAAAAGGAACCTATGAGTTTGCAAGCCAAGGACTTAGAGTTGGCAATAAAGTGGCAGTAAGAAATTATCGCCAACGAGACAGACGATGGAGATTTGTATCCGTCCAATTCAAGGATGGGCAACTTCATTGCACTACAAATGTAGATGGTCAGCTATGGTGACGGCATATCGATCAAATGCGTGATAGAGCAACCATAACAGATGAGGGATTCATATGTCCACTGTCCAGGTCTCATGATTTCCAAAGAGCCTGCTAAGAGTAGAGTTCCAAAACCATCTAATGATAATAGTCACCAGGTAAATGCATGTGTGTCATCTTCCCAGCCTAAGGTTGTACCAGATGTTCCATCCACCAGACCTGCTGCTGAAGTAACCAGATTACCAGAGAATTCAGCTGTGCCACAACCTTTGCATCAATCCAGTAGAATTTGACGTTCCCCAGATAGACTGCAATTGTGATAAAGGGGGAGGGATGTGGTGTATCGAGAACTTAATCATAATCAAACTTACAGTTGGCACTATGCCAAGCATCGCAAGTGCATGAAGTAGTTAGTTGTAAACCAGAATTAAGACTGGAATGCAAGTAGTTGTAAGGTAGGTGTGTGTGCAAGTGATGAGGTCTTTTGTACGTAATAAAGTTATAGCATGTAGTTTAACAGAGTGTCTTGTGAAATATATTTGCACAGTTTAAATTTTATTATTAAATTAAGGAAGCTTAAATTCTGAAAATTTCATTCTCCTATCCCTAGTGAACTTCAGCATAATTTTTCTTTTAAAATTTTATTTGATCTGAATTGTCTTAATCCATTGTACATACTTAAAGGATTTATATGATGATCCAACCAAATATTTAATCGGTAAATATTTGTATTTAGTTTTATTCAATATATGGATTCATTAGGTCCGTTTCAGAGCAGGAAATCTAAAAAAAGTGCAGTGCTTTCTCTGGGATTCAAACTCTGGACCTTCCAGTTATTAGCTAGATAGGCTTCTAATTATACCATGAAGGCAGACGGGATTTTGGATCTAGGCACCAAATCCTGGTGGTGATGAAGTATCATCACCACATCTTAATTTATGCACTGTACAGCCATATTTTAATTTTTTAGAGGCGGGAGAAGTAAAAAGTGTAAAATGCTTTCGCTGGGATTCAAACTCCAAAACTGGTTGCTAGTGGAATGTGCTTCCAATTACATCATGAAGGCAAGCGGTAAGAAGGGAAAAAGTATCTTACAAATATATGGTACAATACTAAGTTGGTCCACACAATAGTGTGCACATTAATTATCAATTTTATTTTTACCCTATTTAAAAGTATGTAAGAATTCTAATTTTAATTTATCAGTTGTTTATAATTTCAGCTTTTATAGTAACTTCTCTTACCATCAGAACATTTCTTCACCAGAAATGTAAATGAATTAGAGAGTATTTAAATGGAAGTTTTTTAATCGTAAAACAGTGTTTCTACCTCTCAAGACCACATTACTTAGTTTTGCTAGGTCTGATAAGATTGCAATTATTTGGCTTTGTGTTATACCTGCAATCATTTAGATTGTTGCGCTGGTGAGTTGTCCTGAGCCAAGTTAGATTTCATTTAAAGTGTGTAGTCTTTGACGTATATGCTAAGTTTAAAATTCTGAAAACTGTTACTTTAGGCAAGCGAGTAATTAAAAATAACTTTAGTTTCATCGTTCCAGGTGATTGCTAATCCTGTGAGCACAAGAAGTACACTTACGTTCTAAGTTCTGTTAACCCTCTAAGCGGCAAGGCTGTATATATGCAGCTTAGAATATGTTTTTGCGACATCTGTAAGAATGTATATATATGTGCATATTAAAATATGTCGAAGAAATTAAGGCAATATATCAAAAGTACACAAATCCAGGTATGAAATACCAGGAGAGTTTTTACATTAAAATCAAAAAAATAGTTTGTATAGTAGTTTTGGAAAATTTGTGCTTTCTAACCGAAAACCCTGGCCGCTCAGAGGGTTAAATAAAAAGGTTCGTTTTTAACCTTTTTAAGGCTATGCAATTCATTTCTAGTGCAGCGATAATTCGTGTAACGTCCATTAGGAGTTTTGATACTAGTTTATTCTACCGAAGACAGTCAAACTCTAAAAGTATTTTGATAAACTGAAGCTTTCCTTCCCTACCCAGAACCTAAAAGTGTAAGAAAATTTCAGAATGAAATTAGCCAAGGAACATGAAAGTTAGATTATGTAACTAATATGTCTTACATCAAAATTATAATATAAATGGAATTATGAATTTAAATAAATTTTGAGTTCTTTTAAAATAGTGATGCTACAAAATGCAAAAACATCCTGGGAACTCCCTGTTTTTTCATATTTCAAGGATGGCAGCCGTGGTGCATCTATTAAAAGTAGCAGTTGTAAAAATTAAAGATTGCAGTGCTTTTATATGCTGCAAAATTTGCATCAAGGTCGTATTTGTTAGTATCGAACTGTTTTTTAAGGCAGGCAATATTCTGTGTAAATACTTGTGATAAATCTTAAATATCATTCAGAATGATATACAGTCAAAAGTCGTTAATCTGGACTCGTCGGATTATCGATTTTTCCGGATTATAGATCATCAGTTTAAATCTCGTAAGATGGCATGCAGAAATTCTAAAATTAAAAATATGAAACCATAATTTATGAAATAAAGAACAATTATGATCTAAAGGGTATCAAAATTTACAAAAAAAAAAAAAAAAAAAAAAAAAGCTTAATATTTATTTGTTTACTTTATTAAACATTTCTTTCAATGTAAGTTGTTTAAGTTGCTTCGTTTTATGTCATAATACTTTCTCTTTAATTCTATAAACAGACATAATTTCTTGTTCAGTTACAAAGTTCCGCTGTTCAAGTCCCGTTAATTGCTGTGCCGAGAATACCGACTAACTTGTCAACCGAAATTTTTTCATTTTCACTAACCTCTCTGTCACATTCTTCATGTTTTTATCCATTTTTTGCAGCAATTCCACTTTTTGTTTGTTTGATATCGAAACATACTTTCGTTTTGTAGATCCTTTGGAAGTTCCAGCATCGGAAATTCTATTTGACATAATCAAAAGTTCAAGTTTACTTTTATAAAATTGCTCTTACAGTCTGCAAAAAATAATAAGTGGGATCCAATTCGAAGATTAAGGAACAACGCAATCATTAACTGAAGTAGATAATTAGATAATTTTAGCTTACACCGTCCGTTATACATTAAACGCACAGGCGAAAACGTATTCTGCACTTGCGCACACGCATATGCGCAGTAGTCAAAATCTTTCGCGCATGCGTAAAACGCCTGTGCGCATGTGCCAACGCGGCGCATGCACAGAAAGTTTTTAGCTTTGAGGTTCGGATTATAAATCATTCCGGATTATGGGTGTCCGAATTAACGACTTTTGACTGTATATCTTTATTTGATTTGGGTATTAAAGTATGAAATATTGCATAACATGCTAATAATTTTGTATGAAATTACACACTTATTCTCTAATTTATGGTGAACTATATGTTTGTCATATGCTATAAAGAATAATGTAATAATGTGTGAATTAATCTGAACAATAGATGATCTTACAAAAGTACAAGGCATCCACAAATGATGTATATAATTTGAGGCTGCTCTTGAAACGAGGTTACACAGTGAAGAACTGGTATTTTGTTATTATCATAACCACTTTGGCTCAGTTTAACCTTTTTTTTTTAAGAGTGGTAATTTCAAATCAGAGAAAGTTATTTATTTCATATCATACATGTTATTAGATACATATTTTAATTCAAAATTTATTCAAGAAAACAAAACTACCTGTAAAATGGTATCTCCTGCATTCCAATCTAACCCAGTCTTACCGGCCATTTCTAGCTCTTCCAAGCAAAATTTAACACTTGTTAATGTTTTACTCCTGCAGTATGCTTACTCGTTAAAACTTTTACTGCAGCAGTCACATTTATATATGACTGATGCAATAAATGGCAGATGACTGTTCTCAAACCAAATACTGCTTCGAACACCAGTGTGTTCATTGCACATTTCTATGTCGTATTTCCAAAATGCATCATCATCAAATGCCAATCTGAACATCCCTTCATGATGTACTAGAGCAAGAAAACATGTTATAAAACTGCTTACAACTACTATCTCCCATATTCCAGTCTAATGCAATCGTACCGGCCTGTAAAGAACGCTCCTGAACTCTCTACTAGAAAGACCTATGATGCTCTTGACTAGAGAGAACGTCGTTAGCAAACTCCTCACACTACGAGTACTATAATTCATTTTAACACCTTATTTAAAGAACTGTGAATGGCAACGACTTAACTGAGAATTACGCATGCGTAAAGAGATGAGATTTCTGTGAGACGCCTGTCAGAGAGGAGAGAGTTTGGGAAGCTCTGCCAGCGAGCTGAGGTGTGGAGTTAAAATTGGTCCAGTGATGACGAGTGCTATCTTCGTTATCGTCTCTGATCGTGTCACCAACTCGGATATGTACTCAAGTTTTTCTAAATGTATTAATTAAATGTTGTATCTGTATTATGTTGTGTAATTAAAGTGATGCATCACCAATACCAGTGTTGATTCCGTTCCCACTGAAGCATCCACGACGTCACAGACAAAAGAAAATAAAAATTGGAGGTTCCAACCGAGATTTGTGTGACAAGAGACTAGGTATGTGTTCTCCACAATATTCATTTCCAGGCCTGAAGTGTATAATGTAGTTATTTATTACTTATTCGGGAAATCAATTCCCAAAGCAGAAGTAGCACATCAGTGCATAAGAGTTTTAAACACTCACTGTGTTTGGTTTATAGTATATCTAACAAGATATTTTCCTTTTGTGGTATATTCGGGAAAAACATTTTCCCATTAACACGTAGCACATCAGTGTATTTTATAGCACGTCAGTGCATAAGAGTTTTTGAAAACAATCAAAGTATTGCGTTTATATATCTAAGGAGATATTTTTCTTTAGTATGATAATGGGGAAAATCCATTCCTGTAAATAAACAGCACATCAGTGTATTTATGTTTAACGTTTCGTTATAAATTGGTGTGATAGAATCTGAACTGTTTATTTTGTGTATATGTGAAAGCACATCAGTGCAATATTGCAATTTTCATTTCTAAGTCATTACAAGAAAATTTATGTTAAATTCTTGTGAAAGAAATAAGTTGTTGAATATATTAAAAACTTGTTACTCTTGTTTTCTCATGAAAGCACACCAGTGCTGTATTTTAATAGGATGTGTATTTTCTGAGAAGTAGAATGTTAAATTTTATCATTTCATTTTACATTTTAAAGCTTTGAGCAGTAAAGAAAAGTTCTAATAGTGTTCTGATTTAAACCTGCGCCTATCGAATTTACGTAGTAGGTGTTTATATTTATTGGCGCCACTGTTTTTTTTTTTTCTGTCTGGCTCTACTAAATGAAAAGAATTTGTTATTATTTTTTTATATGAAGTATTCAGTAAGGTTGTTTATTCGTTTTATGTTTGAATGGAAATAAATCCACAGTGATTAATGCTTTTATTAACCTTTTATTTTTATTTGCCTAATTTTGTAAGAAAGAAGAAAGTGTTTTTTTTTTATATCTCTGATATATTTTTATGTGTATTATTTGTGAATAACTATTTGAGTTCTTATTTGTTTTGAGCAATTACTTTTGTGAAAATGGCATTTTTGGGAAAAGCTAAGAAAAGGGATCTATTCCTTGTCGCTTCAGAACTTGGGGAAATAGCTTTACAAGATATGAAAGTGATAGATTTAAAGCATTTAATAACGAATAGTAAAAATTATGAGGAAGAATTTGTTAAAAATGTGTTAGAAAGTATTATGACTGATAGGATAGAAAAGGAAAACTTAGAGAAGCAAACAAGAGTGAAAGAACTACAGTTAGAACAGGAAGCTAGGGAGAGGGAATTTCAGATACTACAACAAAATAAAGAAATTGAAAAGCAACAGTTAGAACTAGAATGCCTTAAAGCAAAACATAACACTGAATCTGCTAAACCTGCAGGTGAAACCGTATTTAATCAGAATTCTCAAAGACTAATGCCCAAGTTTAATTTAAAGACTGATGATATCAGTTTATTCTTAGAACTTTTTGAGAGGCAAGCTAAAGTTCTAAAATTGCCCATGGATCAATGGGTGACATATCTCATTGGTGTCCTTCCGGTTGAGGTAAATAATATAATTGCTAGGGAACCTGAAGAACAGGCTAGAGATTACAAACATATTAAAGAATTACTACTTAAAAGATTTAAATTAAATGCGGAGAAGTTTCGGCAACTTCTTGTTAAGACTCAGAAAAATCCGGATTCTACGTGGTACGATTTTTATCACGAAATTAAAACATTTTTAGATGGGTGGCTCAAGGGATTAAAAATCGAAACATTTGAGCAACTCAAGGATTTAATGTTGGTAGATCAGATTAAAAGGCACACGCCTAATGAGTTTAAGGAACATTTTATAGATGAATGGGCCACGATCACTTCACCAAAACTGTTGGTGGGTAAAATAGAGGAATTTGATGATGCGAAAAAGACGATGGTTGGGAAAACGAAATTGGGTGAAATGAAAACAAAAATATCAGGTAGACAAATGGGTGTTTTTCAGTCCACTGGTATTGTTTTCAAAAATAAAAAAAACCCTCAAGGCACACAATTTAAAAAAGATGATGATGCACGCAATGTTGGGAAAAAGTCAGACTCGAATTTTGATAGGAGAAAAAGACTCCAGTGCTATGAATGTGGATCTTTTGACCATTTACGTCCTCAGTGCCCTAAATTGAAAACTCAAAAGGCAGATTTGTATCGGATAAACGGGAGATCAGAGAAGAATCTGTTAGATCCTTATACATTAAATGGAAGAGTAAATGGTTTTGAAGTACCTATTCTAAGAGATACAGGAGCAACGGTAGATATTATTTGTCAGAAATATGTAGACAGAGATAGAATGAAGGGGGAACATGTGTGGGTTCGACATTTGTTGGATGATCATATGGCTTGTTTACCTATTGCTGAAGTAGATATTGAATGCGATTTGGGTACAGTAACCACCAAAGCAGCTGTTATAGGAGACTACTTAGACCAAGGGCAATATATATTAGGCAACCAAACAGCGGCTGTTCTCAGAGGAACTGAGAAAAATTATTCGTCATATGTCGGTAATGTTAATGCGGTCGTTACTCGATCTCAAGCACGACAATTAAAGGAAGCGGAAAATTTATGTGAGACGAATCAAAATTCTGAGCAGAATGAGTTAGAATTGGAAGAGGAGGACTATGCTCATGAGAGGTCTGAAAACAGAGAGATATTACCTCCTGTCAACCTTTGTGTCCCCACAAGTCCTGCGATTCAAATAGACTCAAGTACTTTTATTGATGAACAACAAAAAAGTAAAGAACTTGCACCTTTATTAGAACTAGTAAAAAGCGGAAGTAAAACAAGTTATGGGATTAAAAATGGGGTTTTAAAATGTGGTAAAAAAGAAGGTAAATAAGTTAAGAGGAGAAGAACATTTAATTGTTGTTCCAGAAAACCTCAGAGAGCAAATTAAAGCAATTTATCATGAAGGAACTTCAGGTCACTTAGGAGTTCTGAAAACAAAAGACCGGTTACTAAGACATTTTTTCTGGCCAAATTGTTATAAAGACATTGAGGAATTCGTTAAAACATGTGACTCCTGTCAACGTGTAGGAAAAGCAAGTGACAAAAAGAAAGCACCTTTGGTAATAGTACCTGTGATATCTGTAGTAAGGTTAATGTAGATGCTTGCGGGCCTATGCCTACATCTACTGAAGGTAATAAATATCTTATTACAGTTATGTGCTTAGCATCTAAATATCCTGACGCCGTCCCGGTACCGGATATAACGTCGAAATCTGTTGTAAGTGCACTCTTGCAGGTATTTAGTCGGATGGGCTTTCCAAGGGAGGTTCAAACTGATCAAGGGAAATCTTTTATAAGTCGCTTAACCGTTGAATTTTTGAAGAGGTTTGGTATAAAAATTTCCAGAAGTTCGGTTTACCACCCTCAGAGCAATCCTGTGGAACGGTTCCATAGGTCAATAAAAAGGGTCTTAAAGGTATTATGTATTGAAGCTGCCCCAAATTGGGAAGTACAATTACCTGCCGCTCTCTTTGCTCTGCGGACAGTAACTCATGATAGTACAGGATTTAGTCCAGCTGAATTAGTGTACGGGACCAACCTCAGAACACCTGTCGCATTATTGTATGAGAAATGGTTAGATCCTCAGGAAAAAGAAGATACCGTAATAGAATATGTTTTCGAATTAATCAATAGGTTAAAGAAATGTAGAGAATTAGCTACAGAGAAAATGGAAGAGGTGAGAGACAAAAGGAAGAAATGGTATGACAAAAATGCCGTGAAAAGGGAATTCCAGCCAGGAGATTCCGTATTAGTATTAGCAGTGAATCAACCACATAAACTTGCTCCTCAATGGAAAGGGCCGGGAAAAATAGAGAAAAGATTATCAGAAACAAACTATGTGGTTAGTTTTGAAGGGAATCAGGAAGGGAATAAAGTGTATCACATCAGTATGTTAAAACCTTATCATAAGAAACCTGAACTTTTGAATATGGTGCTCCTTGACAACGAGGAGATACTTGAACCCTCGGAATTAGAGGAGGATTTTTCTTATATGTTAACCGACCCCAATGTGTTTGATTTTAATGAAATAATATCAAAAGATAATCTTAAAGAAAGACTTGGTGATAAACAAATCCTGCAGTTGGGAAAGTTGTTGATAAAGTTTTCTGCTATATTTTCGAATATTCCAGGGAAAACAAATTTAGTCGAACATGATATCGAACTAATCAGTGGCAAACGCGTACAGCATAAGTCTTATAGAATGACAAATCGACAGAACGAAATTCTTAAAGTTGAGATTGAAAAAATGTTAAAATACAAGATTATTGAACCAGAGCCCTCTGAGTATACTTCACCCATGATCCTTGTTGAAGCACCAGGTAGGTCCTAGGCCAATCCTAGGCCGTGTATTGATTACAGAAAGTTAAACGAAATAACGCGTACTGAGTTCTATCCGATCCCCAATATAGAGCAACGTGTTGAAACTGTTGCAGCAGCCAAATTTATCACCCTGATAGACTTAACTAAAGGTTATTGGCAAATTCCACTGACCCCTAGGGCTCAGAAAATTGCTGCATTTGCTACAAATTTTGGTGTATATAGGCCTTTGTGCATGCCATTTGGGCTTAAAAATGCTCCTTATTATTTCAGTAAAATGATGAGCAAAATATTGTGCGGATGTGAGAAATATGCTACCCCTTATTTAGATGATATTGCTATTTTTTCTGAAACGTGGGAGGAACACTTACAACATTTACATGAAATTTTAGAAAGAATAAGAAAAGCCAATTTAACTATTAAACCCTCTAAGTGCAAGTTTGCACAAGAAGAAGTGCAATATCTCGGTCACATAGTAGGTCGAGGAAAACGTTCTCCAGCAGAACTAAAAATCGAGGCGGTTCAAAATTTTCCTGTTCCCACAACTAAAACTGAGATTAGAGCTTTCTTAGAGCTTGTAGCTGGATACTACAGACAATATATATCTATGTTTTCTGCTATAGCCGCACCTTTGACAGATTTGTTAAAAGGGAATAACAAAAAGGGTAAAATTGTTTGGAATGATGAATGTAATGAATCCTTCAAATCGTTAAAGGAAAAGCTGTCTAGTGGGCCTGTGCTACATGCACCCGATTTTTCTAAACCATTTATACTACAGACAGACACATCAGATCAAGGATATGGTGTTGTTTTAGCCCAAAAGGATGATAAAGGAGAAGAACATCCCATATTGTATCTCAGTAAAAAATTTACTGATAGTGAGCGGAAGTATTCCACCACTGAAAAAGAGTGTGCCGCAATTCTGTATGGAATAAAAAAATTGAAAGGGTATATAGATGGGCAGACTAAATTTTCCATTCAAACGGACCATAATCCCCTAGTATGGCTAAAAGATAATGCAGGTAGAAATGGTCGATTATTACGCTGGGCCTTAGCCTTGCAATCTTATAATTTTACGAAACATCATAAAAAGGGAAATGACAACTTAAATGTAGACTGCTTAAGTAGAAACTCTGTACGTGCCAGTTAAATAGACTAGTTATCATTTCTTTTAAGTTGTCTTGTTATTTGATTATGTATATTGTATTTATTTATTTTTTTTTTAAATTCATACTATATAGTAAATTGTTAGCTTTATTCTTAAAGACAAACATTTTTGTGTTGATTTTCCATATATTGTATATGTATTTTTATATGTGTTCTTTTTATGATGGCCTGGTTATGAGAGTGGAGAGCCTTTGTAACAGTGTGATTTAAAATTAACTGGTAAAATGTTGAACAATCTATTGAAACCATAAACTGTGAACTGTGAAGGTTTACTTCTCCTGTGTCCGGAGAAACAAAAACTGGAGGCGGAAGTAGCGAACGCCTGCCTGAACTTGTATTTTATCCCGTAGGAACTTAAAAAAAAGTTTGTTTCCTCTGTGTCCGAGGAAAACAAAATCTGAAGGCGGAAGGAACGCTCCTGTCTGTAAAGAACGCTCCTGAACTCTCTACTAGAAAGACCTTTGATGCTCTTGACTAGAGAGAACGTCGTTAGCAAACTCCTCACACTACGAGTACTATAATTCATTTTAACACCTTATTTAAAGAACTGTGAATGGCAACGACTTAACTGAGAATTACGCATGCGTAAAGAGATGAGATTTCTGCGAGACGCCTGTCAGAGAGGAGAGAGTTTGGGAAGCTCTGCCAGCGAGCTGAGGTGTGGAGATTAAATTTGTCCAGTGATGACGAGTGCTATCTTCATTAACGTCTCTGATCGTGTCACCAACTCGGATATGTACTCAAGTTTTTCTAAATGTATTAATTAAATGTTGTATCTGTGTTATGTTGTGTAATTAAAGTGATGCATCACCAATACCAGTGTTGATTCCGTTCCCACTGAAGCATCCACGACGTCACAGGCCATTTCTAACTATTCCAAGCAAAATTTAACACCCGTTAATTCATTACTGATGCAGTTTATAAATTTGACTGCTGCAGTAAATGGCAGATGACTGTTCTCATACCAATTGCTGCTTTGAATACCAATGTGGTCATTGCACTTTTCTATGTCGCATTTCCAAGAAGGTTGTTTTCCAAAATACATCTTAATCAAACGCAGATATGAACATTCCTGATTTTGTGGCAAAATATTTTATGCCTGCAAAAATTTCACAGAACTTTCTTTCTTTGCAGGCAGATTCCACAAGTGCATATTTCAAAATTCAGCTGAAAACCAAAAATTTTGTAGTTTTAGTGGCTCTAAATTCAACTAAAGCAGCACATAAAAAAATGTCATTGTTGCTTATTCAAACTTAGTTATTGATATAGTTACTGAAGAATTATTATGCGCAAAATTTCCACAATTTGGCTATTCTACTAAGGTGGTTGCGATAATACCAAAATAGTGAAGAATTTTTATAAGTCAAAAATAAACATATTACCCAAGCTTTGTACAGTTTTATGAGTTTGTGTCCACAAATGCACCATTAGTTGTATGTAGGATATCCATATATTTCATTTCTGTGATTCAACATATGCTGTACATTGTCAGTTCTGGGATATTTGAAGGTTGTTGAGAAGTCGAGAAGATGCCTTTAGCATTATGGTTATACAGTACAAAGTCCGAAATCCGGAATGATCTAAAATCCGGAGCTCAAAATCACCAACAACTTTTTCTCATAGATTTTATAGATTTTACGCATGCGCATTTGATTCCCCCCTCTATGCATAATAAAACATCTGGAGAGTCGCCATTCTTAATTTCACTTTGACACTAAATAAAATACCTTGTTATTGAAAAAAACAATTATTTTATCGTAAATTTGTATGATCAGTAATTTGGCTCCGTTGCTGTGTATGTGCTTGGCCATATATCTCAAACCCAAACATTCCACATAGATACATCGTTGATCTGACGTGAACCGGGAATCATTATTTATTATACTTTTCTTTCATGACAAAACATGACAAATTGAGTAATGACTCATGTAGCGATGCCTAAACAATTTTTAAGTTAGTAATTTAATAATAAAGGAGTATGAAAACCTTTCCATTGACATTATGCATGGTGATGATTACAAATTTAAGTTAAATGTCCTAAAAAATGTTGACGAGGAAAAATTTACCAAAACTTTCTTTCCATATGCTAAAAATAGATTTTGTTGATGATACTCATAGACTCAAGAGTACATTTAGGGCTATTTGAATTAAGAATAACTGATTTGTTATTCACATAAACCCAGGACCAGTACCAGGGCTCGTGTGGCCGCATCGAATCAGAGAATTTAGAGCCACAGAGACTGCATCAGGCGATAAGATATCTAGTGCCGGTTCTCAATAAGGCTTAAGTATGTGGTGGGATTTTATTTATTCAGAACTCTGATAAGCTTTAAGCATGTGCAAGAAATAGACATAAATATAATAAATAACTAAACTAATACAATTTAATCTTAATTGTCTCAGTGCATGATAGAAGCAAGATAAAATATAAGGGAACAACTTATCGTTAGTCGCCAAGCTCATGATGCATAGCCAAATATGTATAGTGAAGGACGGCTAATTTTAAAGGTTTTCGGATATCGCAAAACAAAGGTGAAATTTTCCAATTAACAGATTTTGTAAAGAAATGTGGAGAAGCGGTAATAAATGAAGATTATATAAAAGAAGTTTTTCATTGTGATAAAAATGCTTCTCAATCATCAATCAATTAAATAATGGCGAAATCTGTAGTATGGTTCTCAATCCAGAAAAAATCACTCCCGATAGCTGAGAAAGTGACAGAGAAGTTAATGAAAACGAGAAAATTTTGATTGACAAGTTAGTTGGAATTCTCAAAATAGCAGGACTTCAATGTAACTAAACAAGAGATTATGTCTGTCTACAGAATTAAAGAGAAAGTATTAGCACAAAAAATGAAGCAACTTGCATTGAAAGGAATGTTTTAATAAGTTAAACAAATAAATATTCAGATTTTTTTTTTTTTTTTTTTTTTTTGTATATTTTGATACTCTTTAGATCATAAATACTTCATTATTTCATAAATCATGATTTCATATTTTTTATTTTATAATTTCTACATGCCATCTTACTAGATTTAAACTGATGATCTGTTATCCGGAAAAATCCCAAATCTGGAATCGCCGAAGTCCCAACGAGTCTGGAATTCAGACTTTGTACTGTATTATCAAAATTCAAGAATATGTGAATCATCTTTACTTCATTTTGAGTGGGCAGTCTACATAATGTTATGGAGGATCAGTCCTGATTTTCATAGGTTTATTATATCAGGATCAGTTATTACATCATGTGTGATTAATGTGAGTCAGCTGTTTTAAAAAAGTCCTAATTCATTTTATTATTATATAAAAAATTATTTAAGAAATAATGACTAATTTGATTATTATTGAATATTTTTTTCCTGATATCTGAATTAAAACTTAGAAAAAAGCTAAATTCTTCCTGAGAATAAATTATAGTTTATACTGAAACTTCAAAATCAATTTTCAGTAAACATCAACATAGTTGAAATTGTTTTTATACATACTGTATTTACATTTTTATTCATTTTATTTCAGACTTTGTGGATACCCTCCATTTTATGATGAAAATGATGCCAATTTATTTGCACAAATACTGAAAGGAGAGTTTGAATTTGATTCTCCATATTGGGATGAAATATCTGACTCTGGTAAAGAAATTTATTTCATTGTTATTTAAAAAAGAAGATAGTTAAGGTTAGTTAGAAACATATACATACTGTTATGATTTAAACACATTTTTAAATTTGAAGCAATAACTTTTATTCGGAGAGAAATTTTAGGAGAAATAATTTCATTTTGAAAAACCGGATGATCGAGGAGTAAACTATTGTCTCATACCAGTGATTGAAATAAATAGAAATAGAAAGAAAATTGAATTTATGTAGTAGCAAAATAAAATCCTCTTATAGATAACATTATATACTTGTAGTATTGGGGTGATAAAAAAATTTATATATTTAACTCATAGAGTGGCAGCACTTTTTGTAGACAATTTTTAAAGTAATATATTTATTAAGAGTCACTTTTATTCCATAATTTCATAACAAAAATTATATGAGAATGATTTCTAGTCATTAAAAATACTTGAAAAGAAAATATTTTAAAGAGCAAAGTAATACATATAAATTGGCAACACATCTTGGGATTTAATGAAAATAATCTGGCTAAGAAGTTTTAAATGTCTTGATGTTGTTTTCTTAATAGAAAAGTGAACCTGCATTAATGAAGATGTTTTGGCAAGCTTCACTAACTGCTATAAGAGCAACCTGATTATCTGCACTCCCACCAAAATGTCACAAACTCATTATTGACTTCAGATGGCATTCACAAACTCGTTGGCAACTAAATTTTTGACACTCTAATGCATGAAAGGCAACAGTCATTTTCAAGATGATGGTGCACCAAGAATTCCATATTAGAGCAAAAATTGTGCACAGTTCCATATTAGTGCATTATTTTCATATTAGAGTTATTCCATATGCACATCAATCTCATTTTACTTTAAAAAAATATCAGAGTATTGGATAAACTTGTCATTTGGCATTGCGTATAAGCCGAAACAGACGTGCTGTGTATGTAAATCAGTTCTGTTTCAGGTTGCCATATAACTATTTTACTAACATGCTACTCCCCCTTTTTAAGGGTACTTTTCAAAAGGGGCTATAATTAGGAAGTATCCATCTCTCTCTCTCTCTTTTTTTTTTTTTTTTTTTTTTTTTAAATGTACGAAAATCTTTTAGATATTTTTTATTCTGAACCAATCTTTTATTTGGTGATAGTCAAGTGACTTTATTGTTTGAGATAATAAAAGGGCTAATTAACTTGTATTTAGGTTATTGTATTTTTAACTTAATTATATATGGTTGTTAATTGAAGTTCTTGCTTTATAAAAAATTCAGTAATCTATTAAGATTTATCAACTTATAAAATTATTATTCTGTCGATTTTATTAGAATTTATTATCATTAAAAGTTAAAAAAATTCCTCAGCAGAACTGTTAAGTATTAGTTCTGTCAAACATACCAAGTTCATTTGCATGATTTAAAACGAAATTATTTTGCTTGTTAATTTTGCATTTTTCTCAAGAGGATATGTTTCATTAAATTGTAATCTGATCAATTTCAATGCAATTAAAAACACATTTTGAGTGATATGAAAGCTTTTTTGTTTTCTATTAAAAGAGTAGTATAAACTTAATAATTATTATGAATTTGACTAACAAATCTGCGGACACAGACCAGACTAAGTAATCCACCCCCCAACTTAGTATATTTTAAATTCTTTGAATAAAATTAAGTATTTTTATGTCATTTGAGAAATACTAAAACGAATTCTGTTTCTTTGATTTATTAAATTATTATGAAGTTTGCACCAACTTTTTAGGATTTCATATGATTAAGTCTGTTTTTTAAATGTGATTGATATTAACAGTTTATATATTATTGTATTATTTGTGATAAGTACTTACAGTTTTCAAGTGATTTATTTGATTTAATTGTGCAGAACAAGTTTTTTTATTTCATTTTTCTCGATAATGGAAGAAAAAGTAATTTACTAGAACTAGTCAAACATAACATGACTGAAATATTTACACTATAATATATAGTTACTTTAAATCTTGCCCTTTGCATGCTAATATGCCATTTTACATATTGCATTATAATTTTTTTTTTTTTTTCCAGCAAAAGATTTTATCCGTCACTTAATATGTGTGGATATGGAAAAGCGATATACATGCAAACAAGCATTAGCTCACCCGTGGTATAGTTTTCTTCTTTTTTCTTTAATAGATTTTGATAATTTTATTGATAGATTTAAAATATTTCTGTTGTGTTTTCTGTTACATAGGATCAGTGGCAATACTGCTAGTGATAAGAATATACAAGCTAGTGTGAGTGAACAGTTGAAGAAGAATTTTGCCAAGACAAAATGGAGGGTAAAATATCTGTTTCAGTTTATTTCTTAGTTCAACAAGATTTGCATTATTACTGTAATGTACTACTCATTTTCCATACTTGTACATTCTAGACCTTGGTTAATTGTCAGTTTTTCTTCAAGCATAAGAAATTTGTCAGTTTAAATCATAGTAAAAAAATTGTGATTTGATGTATTTCATGGTTAGAAAATTTGGAATTAATATTTATACTTTACACTGACATTGGTTTTAAATAAAAGTTTGAAAATATATTGCAAAACTACCTTGAAGCGCAGTATTCTGCACGGTCACATCACTGTGAATATCAGTGGTGATTTATGATGCCAGTTAAATAATCAAAAGGGAGGGATTGTAAAATAAAAACTTTTCAAAGTCCAAAGCTTTTTGTTTATATATTTTGAATATTTTTATCTACAGAAAAGTTAGAAAACTAGCTTGATTGACCAAAAATCATTTAATGCTGAAAAATGTATTACAGGGTAACCAAAAACATTTGTGCCGGTTTGCACAGTTAGAAATAAAAACTCGTAAAACAAATAATAATCACCATCGGCATCCAGTTCCTTTTGCCAATGAATGGCTAGCTGTGCGATGCGATCGCGGTAAAACTCGGGAGTCTTGGATGCAAAGAAGTCTGTGAGGGTCTTTTGAGGTCTGGATGGTTGTTGAAGAATTTCCCATGAAGATGATTGTCCAGGGAATGGAAAAGGTGGTAGTCTGTTGGTACGAGGTCTGGGGAGTATGGTGGATGGGATACTGTCTCCCAGTCCAGCCGCTGGATGGTATCCCTGGTCTCCCAAGCCACATGCGGCCTCGCTTTGTCATAGAGGAAGAGTACACCATAATGATTGACCAATGCTGGCTCTTTATGCATCAGTGCCTGATGCACACGCTCCAGTTGATGCAAGTACAGGCGTGCCGTGATTGTTTGGCCCACTGGCAGGAGCTCATAGTGCACAACTTGGCGACTAGTTCACCAGATACAGAGCATGATCTTGTGTGGGTGCAGAGAAGGTCTCGCAGTGTGAGGCACCGGGTGTGTCATACTGGAACCACTTTTCATCACTGGTGAGTACTCGTTCAAATATGGATGCATTGCAGTGCCAAATAGGCAATGACAAACAGGCAGTGACACACTGTTGCTTGTTTGCATCAGACAGTGAGTGGGATGCCCACTTGCTCAGTTTATGTGCCTTTCCTATGCGGTGCAAATGGAGTCTGATCATTTTATCAGATACATAGAAGTGTGCAGCAAAGTTACCACATGTTTGGCTATTCTCATTCTCTATGACTGCTCTCAGGGCCTCATCATCCAGCGCTTGTGGCCGACCACTGCGTTTTGCATCACTAAGAGACATATCCCCTGACCTGAACTTCTGGAACCATTGCTTAATCAAACCGGCACAAATGTTTTTGGTTACCCTGTAATACATTTTTCAGCATTAAATGATTTTGGTTTGTTCGTTAACAGGATCATCCCCAAAGGCCAAGCAAATTCGGCAACTTGCTTCTGCTACTGACCGGCCCACTTTAAAATCATACACAAGGTTCATACGGTCCTTAAGAGTCCTTAAAAAGCCCTTATTTTTTTTGGAATCGAGTTTTGGTACTTAAAAGTCTTTAATTTCGACCAAAATCGGCAGAAGGTAATCATCTGAAATTTAATCCTTAATTTTAATCATCTGAAATTTCTGTCTGTTTTTACGACTGCCATTTTGAGTGTGAATTAGCATTCATTATTTTTGGCGATTTGCTGACAAATATGGTTATCTTTTGAATGGGTTCATGGGTTATAATTTGTTCCTATTTCTAATATAAATGGGGGGATAGTAGAGTTTCTGAGCAAGAAGTGAAAAACAAGCATTTTGAAATTATTTCAAAATGCTTGTTTTTCACTTCTTGCTCAGAAACTCTACTATCCCCCCATTTAGCAAAACGTTATCCCCCAAAAAGCAAAAAGTTGTTTAAGAGCTCTTTTATAATGAAGAGCTCTTAAACAACTTTTTGCTTTTTGAGATGTGAATTCGTTAATTAAACCATTCGAAATTTGGCGACTTATCAAATTTTGGCAATTCTAAGATCTGTTTCTATAGAAAATTTTTAATTCCAAGATCTAGGAATTTTTCTACAGTTTTTTTTAGAACATTGATAAATTTAATTTAAGTAATGGTAATATTTTTGAATTATATTTATGAAATAAGATTAAAATAAAGCATTTTTATTTTTCGCTGTGATATTATAAAGTTCCATTTCGGCCATTTATCATATGTGGAAAATAAGCAAGATATAATGCTATAAAGCACCATTTACAAAACAGTTCTTAGCAAAAGAAAACTAGCTATGTAATTAATTAAAAATGTATTTTTAATATTTTCATGGTAAGAATTTTTCCCATGTAATTGTCTCAAAATGTATTCAGAATTTTTAAAATATGCATCATTTTTCTCTAGAGCTTAAGTTGCGCCAGACCCTTCTCTGGTACTTCTTAGTTTTGGGGATAAATCATAATTTTACCCGGAGCACTAAATACGAAAGCTGTGACACTTATTTTATGTACCTAAACAAAATTTCAGTAGAAATTTAATCTCGAAAATTTTATTTTTAGTAATAAAATTATATTAAAAATCACGTATTAAATTTTAATTTATCTCTTAATATTTCAAGTTTTTTATTTATACTATTTAATTTCTTTAAGCATTAATTATTGAATTATTTTAATAATTAATATTTTTTTAAATTATTAGTGATTTTATTAGTCATATTGTTTATTTATTTTAGTACCTCTTTTCTGATGGTGCTCCATGGGACTGTAGCACATCTAATTTTAGAAATTAAGCCCTATTTTTCTCTATAAAATTAATTTTACACTATTTTCCTCCGATTTTTTTTTTTTTTTTTTTTTTTTCAAAATATTTCTGGCTTTATGCTGTTACAGAATTGGTAGGGGTAATTTTTTTTTAGGATTTTATCGATTGCAGCTTGGAAAGTTCAGAAAGATAGGAAGGCAAAATTTATAGACTCGCGAATCTAGAAGATTCCAGAAAGAATGTGACAAAATTAAAAATGTCTCCATAGTATTAACACGTAATTTCTTACTTTTTGGAGAACATCTGGAAGAACAGTGAAAACATTATAGTTGAATGCTTTATTTCTGATACTAGAATCTTTTTCTTAACATTTTTATCCCTTTATTTTCTCTACTATTCACTAGAACACAAACATGAAAAATATCAAAAATGCTTTTAATCTTTTCATATGGACAGGCATTATAGAAAGGAATTCTTTTATTAATAAAGAAATTGAAAACTGACAATTTAAAAAATTCATCTAATGCATCATGCACAAAGCTGCCACTAGGCACTTTCCCACCTGATGCAGTCTCTGTGGATCTTAGATTCTGCTGCCTGGTGCCTTTCTAAATTCTGCTTCCAATGCTTGTTGTAAATTCTAAAGGTTTTGCCATTTCAAGAGTTTGTTTGTCAGTGTGTCACTAAATTCTAAAAATTATGCCACATCGGCTGTCTAACCGAACCTTACCATATGTATTTCGTATTTCTTCTGAATGTTCATATTACTAAAGAAATAAAATTAGCAGCTTTTTCTATACATTCTAAATGCATTTAGTTTATTTAGAATAACAGAAGTGTTTAATTAAATCCAAAAATTCTAAAATGAAGAGGAAACGTGGAAGAAAGAAACTGAAACATGAAAAAAAAAAAAAAGAAAGAAAGAAAGAAAGAAAGAATAAAATTAATCTTCAAACATGTGTACAGTTATTATTATGTAAATTATCCAATTATTTACGATTTTAGCCTTTACTATAATTTCCCATTTCTATTTTCTCACCGGAATGCAAATCACTTTGACAGTTTTTAAACTGAGGGTTTTGGAGTGTAAAACAAGAGTGTGTTTCTAACCTCTATTTGCTCTCTGCTTTAGTTCCTGCCAGCTCTGATAATTTGTAATTATTCGTCTTTACATTACCGCTGCCGACATTTGAGTTTGATTTGATCATTTGATGATAGAGTTTATTGAGCCGGCTTAAAATGAAATTAAATTGTATCGTCTTTGACCACTAGTGCATATCTTTAGTTTGAATTTCACTCTTCTTGTTTAATTACATCACTACAAGCTATAATTGATTTTGTTAGCATAAGAACAGGCCTTTATTTTTTAAGTTCTTTTTAAATAAGAAGCTTATTTAAACCTTTGTCGGACATTGTAGTTACTTTTAGACTTAACGATAATGTGCTTCATATCTGTTGATTGGTTTTCAGACTATTTAACTTTTATCAGATCAAATAAACCCTCATAGGTACATTGTGGACAGGTTCAAAGATAAAACACGCAGAAAGTAGTGAGAACATTTTTTTGTGCATTGAGACAAATTTTTGATTATTAGAAAAGATGCTTAAAGAGAAGGAAATCGATATAAATTAGCCAAAATGTCTTTGAATGTTTCAAATTAAAAAGACGCATAAATATTTTATTGAATATTGTTGCTACAAAACATAAATGTTTTGTGGCTTTTAATGAGTAATTATCCGAATATCGTTTAAGAATCAATGTCATAAATTACGTGCATTTTAAACTGTGAAATTTTATAGATTGGGAATTTAATAGGGCCTTTTTTTAACAAATATTGTTAAAAAATAAATAAAATTTAATAGTGGCCATGTAAATCCATAATGTCTAAAATTATCTAATGCCTAATTTAATTACTTATAAGTAACTGCTTGCAGTTATTGCCTTTCGTTAACTCCTACCGTGGTCACAAGATAAAACGCAAAAATGTAAAAGTTTATGAACTTTTTCTTTGCATCTAGTGAGACTTCAAATAATGCAAAACAACTTATCATCTGTAGTGCTTTAAGGGCTTATTAGAACCTTAAAGTTTATTAACTGAGTCACAACCCCTGGAAGCTAGGACACTAACTGCGTCAGACAGAGCCCAGCTAATTTTCAGAACTTGCTAATCCTGCCTACATCAGGCCTTTCAGGTTTGTTCTGATCTTCAGGTCTCTCTCGAGGCAAGCAGCAGCGGTGGCAACAGCCAGTCTTTTGTTGTAAATCGTCCTGGTTATGACTTTACTTCTCATTTTAACTTACCGCTTGACATAAAATGTGCTTACTATTTACTAAAGCTCTAGACTGAGCAAGTATGTGACAAAATGAGATATAAAATAAAGTCAGCATAAAACTAACTGTTAGTAAAACGTAAATAAAATGTCACTTATCTCCTTTCAAATATGTTCAACTCTTATAAGTGTAAAATATATAATGCTCCTTGATTAATTTTATAAAGTTTATTTTATTCTCAACCTTAATAATTATTTTAATTAAATCATTTTTAATAATACTGCATCTTACTTACCGTTCTATTTTATTTTTAGGATGGTATTACAAAAGTGAAGTTCAGGCATAGATAATAATTTTAATTGAATTTATTCAGTTCCCATTTGCTTATAGGTCCTTAATTTTTTTCACTAATGGTCCTTAAAAGTACTTAATTTCCGTGTGCAGATATGTGTATGAACCTTGCATACAGCAACCAACTCCGAACGAGCTTCTTTGACGTATGCATTTCAATCAGCCCTTGTGTGAGTTAGGTTTGAAGTACCGATGCAACGTGCTTTTATACTCTTGGTCAGTGTTCAAATATCATGGGGCACACATTTGCAGTCGAATGTAGCAAGCCGCATTGAAATTGAATCATTAGTTCTCAAGAAGGTATATGCAAAATGCTTTTCTCTGCAAGAAGCGCAATTTGCAGATTTTAATATGAATATCTTGGGAACAGATCGACCGATTTTGATACAGCTTGTTGCATTCGAAGGCATTTTTAATGCCCCATCATTTGGATGTAAGTTTTGTGTTGGTACCTGAATTAGGGCACATGGGGTGCAATCGAAATATGGAAAAAAATCGGCATGCCATTTCAGAAAAAGTCCGATTTTGTATCAAAATACCTATAGTAGAACAATGCTGTATATAAATCTGATATATATCCTAAGGCACGCTTTAGAGACATGGAAAACACAATTTGAATTTCGTCATCATCAGCCAGTAGAATAGGTGATATAGAACTGTCTTTCCCCCCCCCTCCCCGCGTTGTACATTCAGCAATATTCATCCTAATACCTTCAAGTAGTTCATGTCCGTGCATCTTGAATACATCCAAGCCATTAAAGCTATTTATATGTCAGAAGGGAAAGCCATTTTTAAGTGGCAGAGGCATTTTTATTATATGATAAAAAAATTTGAAATGTTTCAGATTTTAAATTACATCCAAAGGGGCGTTTTTTTAACGTTTTTTGTGTTACGTTTATTTATTAAATATCAAGTTTTTTACACTTAAACCATAAAATTGAGTTCAACAGCAATACGCTGGAGATAATTTTTTTTTTTTTTTTTTTTTTTTTTTTTTTTGTACAATGTTGCCATTCCTCGCTTTGAAGTCCTTGAATTTGTTAATCAAAAATTTGTTAAAGTTTTACAAAATAGGAAATTGATAATAAAACAGATTCCAGATTTCAAATTTGGTCTTCCACATGCCCATATTCGTAGGAGGATTTTGTCTTTAAAATTCAATGGCTCTATGTACAGTTGTTTTATCACAATGTGAGAAATATACGTACATTTATGCAAATTTTTCATTATTTAATTTCTTTAAATATGACACAGGGCTATAATTCTTTTTGGCCTTAGTTTGAAAAGTGATTTGCCGTTTGTAGTGAATCGATGCAAAATCGCAAAGCGAAAACAAGTCCTTCAGGGACAAAGCCCCTTTGGACTAAAATTAATTCTTTATTAAGGATTATTAGAGTAATTTGAAATATTTGAGGCAAACTCTTGGCCACTGGAAATGTTAAAAATTTGTGAATTTATTGCACCACCTCACACTAGCTATCTAAGGGCTTATTACCAATAAGACACAAGTAACCCACTGTTTTGACAGCCACTTATATCCTTCATTTTAATTATTTTTAAAGAAAGATCATCAAATTTATTGCATTAATATGTGAATTGATTGTTCTTGACAATTAGTTCATAGGTCAACTTGTCTCTTTGGCTCTAGTTTAATTTAATGTTAAAATCTATCTAAATTTACTGCAATCAGTTTAGATTAGTATTAACTGCCTTGAGGGCACTGAGAAATTTCAATTTTATCATATTTAATAAGAGATATTATTTAACATTTGGTTCGTCACTTGTTTGAAATGCCAACAGGCAGAACTTTTGCAATATGCAGTCTTGATATTTCATTGAATCCTAGACCTTTATCTAGCTTACAAACAATCCTATACAATTCAGTGCTTTTTTAGAGAACCCATTTTTCATCACTAGTCACCATTAGATGTAAAAAAAAATGTGTATTGTCTGCTGGGCAAACACAGCATTTCTGCTTTTCACTCGGCATCTCTTTCTGCAATTTCCTGTGATTTGCAAATGTTCAAATTTATCACAGTTTCGAAGTATGGATATTCCTTTCCAGTATCATCCTATGAACCTAGATTTTCTGCTATTTCTGCCTCAATAATCTTTTCATTGCTGCATGGCTTTCATCATATCATCTCAAGGGCTTCCGGATCTTGGTTAGTCTTTGAACTGCCTTTCAGTATTATTAAAAGCATTGAAATCAGCTTTGAAATGAATAGTCTTTTACAGCATTATTACTGTGTGTGCCACAGACTTTTCCTTATCACATATAAGTAATGTTCAATGCCTGCATCTACACCTTTTCTAGACTGAATATTGGATAATCCATACTGAATTGTTATTAATTAATGACCTAAGCAAACATTTTTAAAAGTTGGAAGGTTTAGTGCAGTAAAAACATTTATACATACCTAATATATCATAAGTTTTAAGTTAAATTTTGCATTGCTTTGAAATCATTATGCTACTTGATTTCAAAGCTATGCAAATCATTATACTATCATATGCTTAATTATTGCAGTGTGTATATTTAAGCTTTTATTTCAGTGAAGGTTGACTGAATATTTAAGGGTGGATTTAGGGAAAGTCTTTAATTGTTATTATCATTTAGAGTAATTTATTAAGGGAGTTAATACTAGCACACCAGATCCTGATTATCGATTCCACATATGTATTTTCTTTTTTTGTGTTGAATTTTCTTACAATAGTTGACGGTCTTGCTTAGATAGATACTGTTAGGATTTGTCTGAAATGTGGAAATCATATATGCTCATTTTTAAGCACATAATAGGAATGTAGGTATTTAATTCTTGACATTACAGCATTTATTTTCATCAGAAATATACAGTTTTTATACAGAGTAACTTCACATTGTAGCGGTTGTATTTTTGCTTGCTGGACACTTATATTGCTGAAATTAGTATAGCTGTGTTATGGAAGACAATAATAACATTAAATTTTGAAAACTTTAGACTGGGCAGGGGTTCTTTGTAATTGTTTATTTTTCATAGAATTATTTAGGGTTTTTACCATGTATGGAACTGAGTTGTCTGTGAAATTATTAAGCTTATTCTCTCTGCACATTTTCATGTGAAACAATGTTGTTGACTGAGTTGTCTGTGAAATTATTAAGCTTATTCTCTCTGCACATTTTCATGTGAAACAATGTTGTTGAATCTCAGAAGTTTTATTTTGGTGAGAGGAATATGCTTATGAAAGTACTTTTTAATGTCTTGTAGCAAAATATTTAATTTTATAAGCTGCTATGATAAGATGAGAATAAAAGATAAAAAATCACTTTGTATGCAGTCTTTTAAATGTCCCCTCCCCAGTTAAAAACAGAGTTTATTTAGATGTTTTTATGATTATAATTTTAGTTATAGAATATAAAAAATTAATTACATAATAAATAGAAAGTGTGGCTTGATTCAGGTCTTATATCCCAGTTTTATTTATGTTGAAGGTAATAATTCTTTTAAATGCATAGTAATGTTTAAAGTGTACAATCCCTTCTTTGGAGAATTTTCATCGTATTAAATTTGCTTGACATTTTTATCCAGAAGTTTTTTTACTATCACTTTTTCTTTTTTTCATAGTTGTCTTTTTTATTCTGAATATTAGGTGTGTGTTTGTATATATATATATATATATATATATATATATATATATATATATGTCATGTTTTAACGCATAAAAGAAGGAATCCAGTATTTTAATTTCTGGCCTCTGAAGACACTTTATTGCATAGTTGGAAGCATGAACGCATAAACCAAAAGCTTACAGATACAACCATTTTAAAACATAATTTTATTGTAAGATAATTCACATCAGATCATCTTTCTGTAGATAAGATATTTTTCAATCATAGTTGAATGCAATAATTTCCATGTACACGGGTTTTAAAGTACTACATCATCTTAAGCAAATAAGCAGCAGCATGGAACAGGAGCGTCTTGCGAGGATGAAAGTGTAAGCGAGAAGGGAAGAGGATCGTAATACTTCAAAGGAAGAAGGGAGGGAGTTGAAAAGTTTCAGTTTGGAGTTAAAAAAGTTTTGGTTTTCAATTATTTGATTGGGCAAGAGGTATCTGCATTAAGCATTATGTAGGATTGCATGATCAATTTGAATGACACAGTTTAGACTTACAGCATTATTTTTAAGGTAGAGAAAAGAAGTCCCAAAATTAAATTTAAAATATAAAAGAGGTTATAGCCAATTAAAATTAGAAGTTTGCTTTCATATTTTTTATCTTGCATCAGTTAAACAGAAGATCAGTTAATGGTTGAACATTTATGGTCCGGCAAGACCAAGGAATCTTTATAAGGCCTTATGACTCTTAGGTTCAGGATAATTAATATCAGCAGCTGTTTTAAGAGGAGATGAAAACAGTTGACCATTTTCGGTGACATGACCAGGGAATTTAATTCCACAATTTAAAAATTTAGGTTTCTTAAAATTAATTTCTAGTCCATAAGCAAATGTAACTGAGAAAACAGATTTCAAATGTTGGATCCCATCACCTTCATCTTTAGCAGCAATTATGATATCATCTAGATACAGTAAAACATGACCTTGCAAGATTAAATCCTTGAAAATGGAATTTACAGATTGTTGAAATACAGAAGGCGAGGTGCAGAGACCGAAAGGTACACTAGAAACTGATATTGTTCATTATGTGTGACAAATGAAGTGTAATGTCAGCTGTTTTTGTCAACACTAACATGAAAGAAAGCATTTTTTAAATCGATTGTGGTGAATGTATGAGCATCTTGTAGTTTATCTATTAAATCTTCTATTAAGAGTAAGATATACCGATCAACTATTTTCTTGTTTAATTTGCAATAGTCCATACAAACTCTAGGATAGCCCCCACCCCACCTTTTTTTTTTTTTTTTTTACTATTACAACTTGACTAGAATATACAGAAGAACAAAATTGAATTATGCCTTCAGTTAACCAAGTTTGAACTTGCTTGTCTACAATGTCTCTTTCAACAAAAGATAATTGCCAAGGTCTGTGAAAAAAAATAGGTGTTTTATCTTTTACTTGAATAGTCATCTCAGTAGACTAGAAGAGAAACACGCTAATGTGACAATCAAAATCGTAAAAACAACTTTGTATTTAGCGTAAGTATATTCAAACACTCAATCAATTTCGAGGGCAGCTAAAGGTCCCTCCTCATCAGGAGAAAGAAATACCTAGAGAGAAGAAAATAAAGGGGAAGGAGTCTCAGAAACATGTGGTCCTTCATTATTTGAAGTTCAGATTTTGAGCTTGAAGGTGCATTTGCCCCTCGCTCCCTATTTTTAACTTCGCTAATTTTTCTTGTTCCTTATGCTTGATCAGATAGCCTAGCTCAGTAAAAGTAGGCAGCCAGTGCAACTCTGATTAAAAATCCAGTTATAACCACGTGCAGTGCTGATAAGGACCACGTGTTTCTGAGACTCCTTCCCCTTTATTTTCTTCTTTCTAGGTATTTCTTTCTCCTGATGAGGAGGGACCTTTAGCTGCCCTCGAAATCGATTGAGTGTTTGAATATACTTACGCTAAACACAAGGTTGTTATTACAATTTTGATAGTCATCTCAGTGTTCATAGTTTTGGTTTTGAAAAGTTTGTAATCGGAGACAAGATTCTCAATAATCGTAACTTGTTCTTTTGTAGCAGTAGGACCTATTTCTAATTCAAATCTTTGATTAAGGGAAATATTATTGATGTACACATCTTCCAGATCAGTTTGTTTCATGTTTAGAAATATGGACACCATCGTTGTTTATATTAACTTCACCTTGTTAAAGAATAACCATGCCAATTATAGCATCAAATGACATTACATTACTGTCTACAACATATACATTAGTCTTGAATAATTCCGTATCTGTTAAAATGTCAGCTGCAAAATAATCCATTGGTTTAATATTGTCATTACCAAATCCAGTTAACATATTCTGAAACATGCTTAAAGGGGAATTCCCTATTTGTTTATAAATGTTGTTAGACAGGACTGTTGCTTCGCTTCCAGTATCAATTTTATCATTGATACTGGAAGTGATATATCACTTATATCATTAGTTTGAGACAGGTGAGTCAGTGAGGATATATGACATATCATTAAATGATGATTAATGATATATCATATATAGATATATCATTAGGTAATTTATCATTAGTTTTGATTATATGAGTAATATATCATTAATTTGATATAGATGAGATATATCATTAATTTGATATAGATGAGGATATATCATTAATTTTGATTACTTTATGGAATAGGTTTGGCTCATGAAAGTTGATTGATGTGATAGCATTTGTTTTTTCAGATGGAGTGCTGTTTTTGTCAGCATTTTGCCTTTGAGATTTTTTAATGCACATAAGGGATTTATGACCGAAATTTCCACAAGGTAAACATTTGGGGCCGCAATGTTTATCGGGGCAAAACTTAGATAAAAGACAAAACCCATTACAATTACAGCATTTCGATGACTGGTAATTACTGTAATTTTCTGAGATACTTTTTCTGTCACGTAAAGCTAAAAATATAGATTCATGAGATTGAATTTCCCATTTTAAAAAAGGAAGAAGATCAGAAATGTTACATCACATTTTGAATATGTGTTTCACTTAAAATCTAAAGCAAGATTTTCTGGCAATAAATTTGGAACAATTGAAATCAAAAGTGGAACATAGGATTTTGAATCCTCTTGCATTGAATCTAAATTTTGTGTAGTGATATTAAGCTAGCTCATCATATAACCTTCTCAAAGCTGGAACATTTGAAGAATTTTTAGCACTTTGCAAGTTTAAAAGTTTACTCATAAAAAATCAATGATGATATCATTTTGACCAAAAGATCTTTTAGTAATTTTACACAGTTGTCATAAATTTTATCTGTTAATTGAAAACCAGATATTACACTTAATGCTCTTCCACTTAAGTATGTTTTTAAATAGGCAAATGTTTCAATTTCGGAAAGTGAATCATTTTGATCGATACTTGTTTCAAACGTATTCCAGAATTCATTCCACAATTTTAGGTCTCTTGAATACGGTTTGTTTGTTAACTTAGGAAGTTAACTGAAGAGAGTAAATTTAAGCTATCATTCAGAGTACTTAACAGTTTATCAGACGTCAATGAGCTAGTACAGTCAGAAGTCTTTAATCTGGACTCGTCGGGACTTCACCGATTCTGGATTATTGGTTTTTCCGGATTATATATCATCAGTTTAAATCTGGTAAGATGGCATGCAGAAATTATAAAATTAAAAATATGAAACTGTAATTTATGAAATAAAGAGCAATTATGGTCTAAAGGGTATCAAAATTTACAAAAAAAAAGCTTAATATTTATTTGTTTACTTTATTAAACATTTCTTTCAATGTGCGCATGCATAAAGTATACATTACGCATAGTCAAAATTAGAAAATTGCAACCAGAAAACTGTTTGATTCGTATTCGAGATATTTATAATGACAAGGAATTTGATTTAAATCATATCAAAGACGGAGTACATCGAGAGAAAATACTACAATTAGTAAGGAATTATAAGCCGAATAAAATAAAAACATCTGCCCTGAAGATAAGGATAGTGCTGATGGATCACTTCCAGTTCATTGCGTGCTGCAACGTCCTCCCCTTCCCTACAGAGCAGCGTGAAATTGATAAACAGATTTCGGAATGGTTAGAGAAACAAAGGATATGCCTTTATCCAATTTGTGCAGCAATTCCATTTTTTGTTTGATGGACATCGAAACATGCTTTCACTTTGTAGATCCTTTGGCAGCTCCAGAATCGGAAATTCTTTTTGACATAATCAAAAGTTCAAGCTTACTTTTATAAAATTGCTTAAATTATAAAATAAATTATAAAATTGCTCTAACAGTCTGGAAAAAATAATAAGCCAGATCCAATTAGAAGATTAAGGAACATTGCAATCTGCAACATTAACTGAAATAGATAATTAGATCATTTTAGCTTAGCTTATACCGTCCGTTATACATTAAACGGGCATGCGTAAACATATTATGTGCATGCATAAACACATAAATGCGTTTACGCATGCACAGAAAATTTATAGCTTTGAGGTCCGGATTATTTACGTCGGGATTAAAGACTTTTGACAAAGTTTTCTTCTGTGTCAATAAGTTTGTTAGTATACCTGAGACATTTTTCTTGGTAATCAGTCCTAGTGTTTACTTCTTCCTCAATTAAGTTTACATGAATGAAATGTTCAATTTGTCTATCTAAGGACTTTAGTTTATTCATTTTTTTCTATTAAAACTTCTAGATATCCGTCTAAGATATCACATATAACATTTTCATCCGCTAAAGCAACATCAATTCTTGAAATTGGTTTGGTAGTACTGCTTTCAATACTACGCTTTTGTTTTAATTTTTCAAAATTTTCTTCAGAAAAGAAACATTTCACATATTCATTACTTTAAACAATTATACAGTCAACGTGATATTGATAAATGTAAAGTGCTCACCTGTAATCCTTTTAAAAATGGGTGAAGTTTAATAATACAGATACAATGGTGATCAGAATCTAGTGCAGGTGATGTAACACAATCCAACTATGGGCATGAAATCGAAACTACTTCTGTCACCAAAATATAGGGAAGAATTGATGATCAGCATTACTACAACTCATGAAGTTATTGTTAAACTAGGATTTATTTATTTACATTAGAATGAAAAGAAAAGTAAAAGGAATAATCTTCAAAACATTTTGGACATGTCTGTCCTTACTATCAATCGGCTCTCGTTTGACTGTGCCCTCATCTAGATGGCATTTTTACTTAATCTTACTTAGTTACAGTTCCCTTATAAGTGTATGTTGCTAGGCATTAGAGATTCAAAGTAAAGTGAACACAGCTTTTAAGTGATGGTGATTATTGAAGCACAATGTGAAATATTTTAAATTAAACCATAATATACAAAATATTTTAATGTTTAAAATTATTTTAGGATGTGGCATGTCTTATTACGTATGTTTCAATTCTTTCATTGTATGTATTACTTGAGTCCACTTCTGTCTTTTTCAATGAAGTCTATTAAACATATTGTTGGGGGGAGAAGAATATCATATAATGAAAGTTAAGTTTATTTTGTTTTCTCCTAGAATTAAGTAGAGACATGATGAATTTTTCTTTTTAAATTTTTATGCGCATTTTTATATTTATTTGAAAGACTTAAACTTTATGCAAAACATTTAAAGAATATATGATTGATATCTGTATTTCAGAAATCCCTTTCTTGTAGCCTTTTTATATCTGTTTAGTTTCATTTTTATATTATGTAGTTCAGTTTAATGTAAAAATATGTATTTTTTCAAACTCAGATTTACATTTTCAAAACTGTTGTGCATTTTATATTTTTCAAATATAAGTGAGCATTTTATTATACAAATTGAAGATAGGAAAGTTGATTATATTAAATCAAAATGAAGTAATAATATTTTTTTACATCTTGAATCAGTTTCTTAAGATTGCTGCTTCATTCTAAAAATTTACAAATCATAAAATATTAACTGTAGATAAATGCTTAGTTTTTTAGTTCTCTTTTCCTACCATAAGTACCATAGTTGAAGTGTTATATCAATTGTTCTTAACATTGATTTTTGCAGCAAGCATACAATGCCACTGCCGTCATACGTCAGATGAGGAAGCTAGCAATGTCAAGTACTGGAAGCTCAATGGACAGCAGCACAAATTTGCTTGGCACTTCAAGTCAAACATTAAATGCAGCAGCTGGGCAAACATCTCTTGCAAATAAAACATCCAGCACACCAACACCTACAAATTAAGGTGAAGGCATGGTAAAAAACAATGAAAATATTGGTGTTTGGAAGTGGGGGAAAGAAGTCAAACATGCTGCAGTTCATTGCAGACATTTTTGCTTCAAACTGCATGCCCTTGGTGTAATTTAAATTGTAATTTAATATATAAAGAAACAGTGCTATGAGGCAGTGAAATAGGAAATCAAGTTTTCTCCTCCTGTGGATGTACATATTAAATTATGCAATACTAGTGTTTAATTAACCTTTTTTTCCCTTTCTCTCTTTTATTTGTGGGCTGATACAAATACTGATCCTACTATTGTAACAAATAATAGATCCTGAAGTATAAGGAGGAGCTATCAGGAGAAGTGCTGAAGATGTTAGATTTGTTTCAAATCAAGAACTTTGAAGAGAATTTATCATGTTTTTTGATTAATTGGTGCAGACTATTTTAATCTCATTGTTGATATACTTAGAGTAACAAAATTAACAAACATTCTTTTACTGCTGTATGTTTTTTCATCTATGCAGACGAAAAGAAGAAAAATTGTTTCTTATAAATTTATTTATAAGCAAGTTGAACACTTAATTAATATTAATAGTGTGGACAAAATAATTAATGATATTTCACATTGGCTTTTTTGTGTATGTAGTTGCATTAAAAGGATGGATTTTAATGAGCTAAAGGTTGTAGTATGTTTTTCCTCCTCTAAATATCTAAAAAGGGTTGAAATGGCTGCAAGATTTTATCTTTCAGTGTTTACTTTCTGTGACAAAGTTCAAAATTGTGTGGAAAATATTTTAACATTGTGGGTAGAAAGGTTCTGTAAATTAAATCCTAACTTTTATAATGATATTCGCAGTGCAAAAATTTCAGTTAATGAAATTTTTGTAATGATTTACTATCACATCATTATGCACAGCATCTGTGGATATGTTTGAGTAATATATCTTTATTTCTTTTCAATGGTTGTCAGTGATGAAAATTCATAGTTTTCAGCCAAATTTAGGATGTAATTACAAAACAAAAGTAACTTGTTTGAGATATTACTGGCTCCATGTTGAGTAAATGAACATCCACTATAAAATTTGTAATTAATTCCTTGAAAATATTTGTTGCAGAACTGTTTTTTTAGATTTGCACAAATGGCCCACATACAGATTTGTGTATTTAATTATTGAAATTTTTCATTTAAGAGAATCATGCAAGCATAGTAAAAGCCTGGCTATCTGTTATTCAGTTAATCTGAAACCTCAATCTTCTGAAAAATTAAGCAAATGAAGGATTTTTAAAGCCATTATAAAGCATGTATATACATACTGTTGCTAGTGTGTTTTAACACCACTAATTTGATAAGCAGATTACAGTTTCAGTAAGCTGGTTTAGTTTTTGTAAACAAGAATGTACATTAACTGCTATTTATCTTTTTTTTTTTTTTTTTTTTTGCATGCATGCATGCATGCATTTAGAACTTCATTTGAAATAAGCTAAAAAATAATGATGCAGCATAAGAAATTATAATGCATGATATAACATTTTTATTTGCTATATCGGTAACTTGCATCTTTTGATTCTCTAATTATAAGTAGAGAATAATCTGTTCCATTAAAAATGTACAGAAATGGTTAGCACAAGTTTAGCAACAATTCTGCCAACTTTCATGATTAGTGGAATTTCAAAGTCAGACAAAATATTTTGCTGTCAACCTTAAGAAGAATGCCTAGAAAATATATTGGTTATGTCTGAAATGCTTCCCCCCCCCCACTCCTAACATCTTACATAATTACTAAATGTAAGTTTTTTATATTTAAATTGGTAACAAATTAAGATGACTGTTTTTGTAATTTTAGACCAAAATTTTCTTCCACTCGTTGTGCTTTCATGATTTGTATTGTTTATGCTTTCAACTATATAAGATTTTCATGTTTCTGGAATTCAGCATTTCCTGAACTGTTCAGATAGTAACCCTCTTACTATTAGTATTCGAAAACATTTCTTAAAATTCTCTTACTTTATTTTGAGAAATGATAATTAAAAGTTTTTCGCAAAGGAAATGATACCCACAGCCATTTTTCAAACACCATATATATTTTATTAAAGTTTAAGTTCTCTCTTCTTATTTTTTAGGTTTGTTTATGATGTAAAAGTAAACATTATTCTGTTATTTGACAGGCAAAGAAAATTATTCAGTTAAAATAAAGTTTTTTTTTTTTTTTTTTTTTTTTTTTTTTTTTTTTTTTTACAGGTATGTCTTAGTTTCATAATAATAATCAGTCTTGTACTGTTGAATGGAAGTCGTAATAAATTAATTCAAAGTATCAACAACTGAATGTAAACAACACTTAATAGTTGCTGGCAGGATCCTGTGCTGTACAGCACAGATTTTCTCTTAAATAATTTGAGGGAATTTCCTTTCCAGCATTCCTATAAATATTGTTAGAGTTACATTTTCATAATGAAATGAAATAATTTTCATAATGAAAATTTCTTCAGTTTTAAAAAAAAAGTGATGTTCTTTCTAATATTTTGTGAAAGAAGCACTGAATTGAAGTGTGCTTATTACATCATAAAAGCTTAGCTCCAAATAATTAAGTATATGAAGGTCTCTTAATTCAAAGATGATGTTGAAAAGCTCAAAAGATGAGGATGTTTCCCCAAAAAGAAAAAAAAAAAAAAAAAAAAAACACTCATGAGTCCAGTTCCTAATTAATACTGTAAATAAGAAGTACATTTATTGCTTTGTTTGCTAATGAGTGGCAGACAAATTAAATTTGAAACAAAAATTAAACATCTTGCACTTTCCTGAATAGCAACACACTAGCATAAAGTATTTTATTTTGGGTAGTGGCAACAAATTTCTTTTAAATCACTGTGAGTTTTATGATTAAATTTGAAAATTAAATATTTTACTCTTTCTTGAGTGGCAACATATTGCTTTTAAATTTCTGAATTTGTTAATCATTTGTTTCTGAATTTATTAAATTTGCACAAAATATGAAATAAGTAAAAAACGAATTTGGTGTTCCAAGGTGCTGCCTTTTTCTCACAATGCAAGGAACATATCAGATAGGTTCTTCATTATTTAATAATAAAGATTAATATCTAATCTTTTAAATAATATTAATAAACATTTTTTTAATAATTAAATTTTATACTTACCCCCCCTTTTTTTGTGCATGTAGTGCATGCTGCTGCTTTGTTTGTATTATGCAAATTCTCAGCATTTTTTTTAGAAACATAACAACCTTCTTATACAGAGGTTAATTGTACTTTAAGGTATTATTGCTTAGCTTTAATTTGCTTTCTTGTCCTTCTATTAAGTTAAATGAATTTAAATTATTATCTAAAAATTGTAATTTGCACTTTAAATGTGTAGTGTAAACTGATTTTAGAGTGTGAAATTCAAGTTAAAATTTCTATACTGATTACTTTTGAATGTCAATTTTAAATCAATATAAATTTACAAATGTGGATTTTTTTTATGAAGTAATAAATTTTCGTCCTGTTTTGTTTAGCTGGTCAGTTAAAAGTAAAATGAACTTTTGTTCCATTTAGCTGTGATATTATAAGGAGATGAGTATAAAGTGTGGTGTTGTTGCTTTCTATTTGTGTATATATATATATTTGTATAGCCCACAAATAATTTTGAATTCTAGTTGAGTTCATAGAGTGAAATACTATAGCTATGAAATCAAGAAAATGTGTGTCTTGGTTTTTCACAAAATAATTTAATTTTTAATAACTGTATACATAATGCATATATAAATAAATATATCTATACATAAGACATTAATGCCATTTACTGTTTGTAAAATATTCAGCCAAAAAGATTATTTTATTTCTGTGTTTGTTTTAAATGCTGCACAAATGTTTTTGAGGTATCTTATATCTGTGATGTAATGTGTGTTCAAGTGCCATTTGCCACCATAACTTATTTTAGCAAAAGGTGGATTTAATTTTCTCAAAACATGCTTGTTTTTTTTTTTTTTTTTTTTTTTTTTTTTTTTTTTTTTTTTTTCTTCTGTACCTTTAAGCATTTAGTTTGAATCCAGAAGTGTAGGGATATTTGAATCTAATGCAGTATTCTTATTATGGTTATAATAGCAAAATCCCTTCGTTTAATTAGATAGTTGAACTGAAATTTGATTTTATTCTTATATCAAATGTAATATAATTATGTAGTTCTCTTTACAATTTCAACTGAAATTTTTATCACTTTATCAAAAATCAAAATTTTAGTACCTTTTTAAGTAATTAATGTTTTCTGTCTCTCTCTTTTTTTTTTTTTTTTTTCTTTTTTTTACCTCTTTTCTTTTCTTTTTTTTTTTTTTTTTTTAATACGGAAATCTTTTTAAGAAAGTCTTCTCTTATATGCTAGATGAACTTAATAAAGCATTTTAAGAAATTTTTCACTATAATTTGGTTTTTCTTTTAGTGACAATTGTTACAGGTTTTATAAATTATATTCTTTGTTATCAGCTTCAAATTTTACAAACTTATTTTAGTGTTGAATCTAAATTTAAGTTTTAGTTGTGTATCACGTTCTTTGAGGAATACAGAAGGTTTAGTTTAAACCATTTTTAATTACTGCTGCTGCTTTGTGTTTTCATGTTGCACTTTCTAGCAGTTTTATTACTAGTATAAAATTTTTACTTGTAAATGCAGTATATGTCATAAATCATAATTTTTTAATCAGTTTTGTTCCTATATGTATATATAAGATAAATAACTATTTATTTGTTTATTGCTAAATTTTCTTCCTAAAAAAGGAAAAGTTTCCTTGCATTTGTTAAGATTAAAATAGAAAACGTATGCAAGCTAAAATGTAGCATGTTGAGTAAATTTTATCTCTTCTTATGTATGTATTCCTGTTCTGTGGAAAGAAGATGTTATCATGTAAACTGAAATTTCAAAAATATTATATAATTTTTTTAGAAATAAACAAAATATTTGTTTTATATTTTATATTTGTTACAGTTTTTCTGCTTTGCATTAATGTGTTTGTCAAGATTTGCCTGCCAGGTAATTAAACCCATCTGTGTAAAAATATTGCAAGCGCAGCCATGACTCTAAATGTTGTTTAATAGTGATGTAATTTATTAAACATAAACTTGTATATATGATCGGGATTTTTAAAATTATTGTTGTTTTTTAAGGGGTGGAGATGGATAATATCTTTGCATATTGAGGTTTTAATTTTTTATCAAAATTATAATTTACAAACTTTGCATTACAGGCAACCTGCGATTCTCATTGCTAGTTTTATTGTAATTTAATCTTTTACATAAATCTGAACAGACAAGAGTAAATTGACAGCGCTCAATTTTTCTACTTGAATCTTATCTCTTATATTGTAGTAATATGTGTAAACTCCATATTGTTTTATACTTTCATACTTTTTTTAATTATTCTTCTGTATGTGTCCCATATGTATGTGTCTGTACTATGCAATATAAATGCACTTTTATAATATTTTGTGTTGAGTTCCAGTGGGCTTATTGAGTACAGAATTTTTAATTATTTAAGAATTTTGTTTATTTGTTGTGATTTTGCCTCAACTGTAGGGTCCATGTTTGTCCATCACCTTTTGAAATTTCTTGAGCTCTTTTACCACATTTTAATGAGGACAAGCATCGCAGTCTAAATAAAGTTGCAGTACGTCTTTCATTTTATTTTTGTTGTATATGTTGCACATTGTGGTGCAAATATTAGCCTGAAATTTTGTTGCACAGTTTTAAGTGCATAGTAGTAGTGAAATAATCTTTGTTCTTTTCAGTTTGAAGAAAGTCTATTTTCACATAAATATAAAGTATGTGTTTGAAAATTAGTAGTTGAAAAGAACATGTTGTGAGAATGCTTGTGATTGATGAGTGCTGTCACTGAAGCAGAATTTCGGCTGAGCTTCTCTATGCATTCCATGACTATTACTGATATATTATTTCTTCTTATACCATGGTTATACTAATGTTAAATTTCTCTAATCACATTATAAAAAATTAATTTATTGAAGTGGATCATATAACTGAAATTTTTTTAGTAGCATTTTGCTAAGCTATAAGAGGTGATTTTTTTTTAAATGTGTGTGTGTCTGTCTGTATTGTTTTTGCCTCTGTCAACAATTATCATACAGAAACTATTTTTTTTGGGGGGGGGTTATGTGTTGAAAACCTACATAATTTGTTTGAAGTGCATGATAAAGATTCAGGGATATCCTATTTCCTAGTATAGTCCATGACTATTAAAGTACTAGTTTTGAGTATGGCGACAAATCTGAATCATACTATTTGCTTATGAATGCACTAGTGGAAAAGCTGAAACTGATTTTTATTAAACTTTTTTAAGCAGGAAGTAAAGCTTAATAAAATTAAAATGTTTGAAAAGTGTCATTTTAGTCAGGATAAGATTGGAATATATGTATATATTTATATGTTTTTGTATATATTTAACTTTTTCATTAGGGTGCCATATTTTATTCTTTCTTTAATAGAGATTGCATACATATGTTTTGACCAACCAACTTCACGTTTAAAAAGAAAAAATTGCTTACTCTTGGCAAAACTGTACTTGCAAACAGAAATTTTTGACTTATTACAATCTTTGAGAAATTCTTTTATGCATGCTTTTTTTTCAAAGTTAATTAAAGTTGGTGGATTATAATACTTGTGTGTATATTCATGGAGTGTAAAAGCTTTTCTAAATGATATATAAAGTACTGTGTGATATTTGTACAGAAAAATAAGGCTAATGAATACTGAAATAGTTAAATGATTACAGATGTGAATGAAAGTGAATTTGGCTGACAAGAGGATTAATTTGTCCTAACTTATTTAGGTTGTGTTATTTTTGTATTATTATTTAATTCAGAGTTTTGATTATAGTGAGTTCTGTAAATTTCTTTCAGATGTGGTTAGCTGGCATGTGACAAATATAACAGAGTATTATTATATACAAGCAGACAACTAATAGCTAGTTTAGTGCAAGATAATAATTAACTGTAAATTTAATTTGTGTTCATTAAAAGGAAAATTAATTCTTTTCTGTAGTTGATTTTTTTTAAAATTTTTATTTACACAATTGAACTTAATGCATTATTTGGAATAGCTTTCATAAATTAAATAATGGTTCATATTGTAAGAAATTGTGTAGAAAATTTTCATTTATTATGAAAAATAGCATTTTAAGAAATTTGATCTGTGTAATTAACACTAAATTTATGTTCCAGCTGTTTATAGTTTCTTCCTAAAATTTTGTTTTACTGTGTTGCATGATTAAGATTTAAGAGTCCTTCTTAAAATCAGTTTGATTTGTTCTTTTACGTGGTCACAAAATTTACATTTGGGAACTAAAAGACCAATTTTTTCCTATCTTTGATTTGTTCTTTTACGTGGTCACAAAATTTACATTTGGGAACTAAAAGACCAATTTTTTCCTATCTTTTAGAAGTGGGCAAAATTCAAATTTCTGTCAACACTAGTTTTATGAAAAAAACTGTGCATTTTAAAAAAGACAGGCACAGATTTTTTCTTCTTCAGAAAATTTTTTACTTCTTGAAGAAGAACCTGCCTATCTTCCCTGAAACATTTTTTTTTCTGTGAAACTAAAATACCAGGAAAAGATTGATTAATCATAGTGTATAAAATGTTGCAAAATTAACTGAGGATTGAGTAAGAAATGCAATAGTACCAAGTTAAGAATGTTTTTCAAAGGTCTGAAGATCAGGAACTTTACAGGCAGGGAGACCTTATTCAGAGGAAGATACTATTAAAACAAAAGGTTTGTAAGTGGTACATTTAATGTAAGGAATCAAAAAGAAGTCATCATGTGTATGCACTTAACAGTTTAATTGAGCAATTACAGTAAAGTGAAAATCGGTTAACAATTTATGAATCATTGACTAGTTTAGTTAGTAAATGATATAAAATATGCCACGAGCATTAAATAGACATAAGAAAATTGTATGACAATTTGTAATAAATTGATTTAATAAGTCTATCCTTTAAATTTTTATAAAACTAATTTTGAAAGAAACTTTTTTAACATACTGCATGTAATTGCAGTTCCAGCAATTTTTTTAGTTTAAAATTCAGTATTCAATGGATATATGCAGAATATAATGAACATCAGCATGTATTTTTTATTGATTTTAATTGGCTAATTAACTGCCATAATCAGTATATAATTGTCTGAGCTGTATCAGTTGAAAACTGTCTGAAAAGAAACTTCTGTTCACGTGTGTGAAGATTGATTGTAGTGTGACATATATCGATAGCCTAATAGTTAGACAGTTAATTAAAACTCAAAAAAAAAATTTCATTTCTAAAGGGAATAAAACTTTAAAAATTAAGCTTTTATACATAAACTTAAAAACTTTATTAAACTTATGAAATTTGATAAAAATTATGTCATTTTGGTGTTATTGGATCAGACTTCTAAACAGCCAAAATTTCATATCCAGAGAATGTAATGTAACCATCGTATTTTATTTTGAAACTTTAAAAAGTTAGTCTTCTTATGCATAAATTACTTGCACATGGACTTTTTATGCGAGTTCTGCTGTATATGAAATTTAGAAACTAAGTTAACTCAATGCATGTCTTAAACAATATAATATTAGTTGAAACATTTTTGTACTTTATGTATTTCAATATGGCCTCCATGTATTTACTTTTATATTATATGTATTTTAGAAATATCACATATAGCCATAATTGCTTAAATTCCTTTGAACCTTCTCATAGTAGTAAGCAAAGAGACTAAAAGTTTAAGTATATTAGTTTCTAGGACAACCTAAGAAGAAAAGTTTGAAATTCATCTTATTTTAATCAGTATGTAGAGGATACCATTTATTTTGCATTTTTCTTCAACTTGATTTTTAATGATACTTTTTATGAATTTTTAAATTTTATTATAAAGAGTGCATACCAAACAGTTTGAACATTGATAAATATTTTAGTAAATTTTAATGCTGAAATTTTCATCAGTTCTGCAAGAATAAATATATAATATTTGTAAGAACATGGCTAAAAATGATCATTCCCATATTTAAGACACAGCGTAATTTTTAAATTTTTCAAACATATCAGCAATCATTTATAGAAATAATCATAAATAAGTTATTAAAATACCATTTTAATTTTATGTATCTATAAAGTTGTATTTTGAAGTAAAATTGTGAACATAAAATATAAAGGGTGTCCCAACAGGAATGCTGGATTTAATATGCCTAGCAAAATCCTGTATTTTTTTAGGAAATGGAAAATATTTTTACAAACTTACAACAGATAAATTTTCCGATTTAAGAATGAATATCTACCACAACTGCAGCAGTGCACTCTTTTGATGAAATTCTTAATCACTTTTCACACATCTGCTTATCATGATAATGACACTTTTCGAGCTAAGTTCTTTTGTTGCATAAGTTTGGATTGTTTGGAACTTGTAATAAATAACACTGTCGCACACCGTACGTAACACACAACAGTGATGTTTTCAACAGATAGGCTGGATCGAGAGGTGGTAGCCAAATGTCTGCCATTGAACCTGTGCTGTCAGATTTCTTTATTAATCTGTACTCTTTTGTTTCAATAGGTGCACTCTTTATGCTCGAAGACTATATGAAGTTTCGTAAGCGTGTGTGCATAACACTCACTGTTTTCGTAGTGAGTTTCGATATTCAAAACTCATTCTTTTTCATAGCTTTCTGTGCTGACTAAGCTACTGTAAAATGAATTTACAGTGATAAAATACCAGTTTGTTGGTTAAATCAAGCCTAAGAGTCTTAAATGAGACCATTTATCTCTTGAATGTGTGGAAAACTATTTTTCATTTAAAAAAAAAATAAAGCATTTGTTGGGGGGGGGTCATGTTAAATACAGCATTTTTGTTGGGATGCCGTATATATTATATGTGTAGAATGTTCTTGCAATTATAGCTGAATTTTTTTTTTAAACTCAAATATAACATAATATGGATGTACTTAATAAGCTATATTAGTAAATTGGCAGTGGAAATGAAATAGATAGTGAAGTGTTAAAAAAATGTTTTCCTTAGCTATTTAATACCACATTTTAATATATTAGTTCTGAAAAACCCTTGTCATATGTGATCAGAGGATAATGTTGTGTAATTAATTACACGTTGGTATGAGATTGTGCATGACTGTACATTATATGAAAATTGAAAGAGTAATTTCTCCACAATCTGATGAATATTCAAATGCTGTTTTTAAACTGTGAAATGTGTGTATATATATATATATTGGAATATAGATTTATTGGTAAATTGTTGCTTTTGCAAAATGCATTTTTTCTCCCTTCTTTCACTATTGTTTTATAAATATGAATCATAAATGTATACAATTATAAAACCAAATATAAATTGCACATTTAATTTTCTCTGTGAAATTCTAAATGTTAAAAAAGCTTTAGTTTCCCATTTTTTATGATGGTGAATTTATTTGAAATAGCTTCTGTTACTTGTAGTTGAATAATAGTTATATTTCAAATTAATTCTTCACATTAATATATAAACAGTCTTTCTGTATCAGGAAAGAAAATAACTAATAAATAGTTTGAACAATTAAAGGATGTTCATATCCTATTTAAATGAAATTATAGGAATAATTTTGAATTGTGTTTGATTTAGTAAATCCAGTCTATGTAATATTGTAGTTGCTTTTTTTTTTACATCAATATGTACTAAATTTACCATTTGTAATGTACATTTCCCCATTCATGACTAGAAATTTCTTATTAGAACTGTTAAGATAAAAATATGTATTTTAATGTAAAGCAAATATATGTTTAATTCAGGACACTATTTCTTGTGTTAGTGAATTGTGAAATACATTATGTTATGTACGTAACAGTTGCCACAATTTGTTTGTGTTGTTATTTTGAATTTTGAAATATCTAATGCAATTTTCTTCAATGATGCTATAAGATTTGTTGTTATTTTTGTATAAATTGTGTTTCATTTTATACTTTTTTAAAATTTTTTTAAAGAATTAATATTGTTATTCTGAGGCTGATAAATTTATTCATTATGAGCTACTTTTGTGCACATATTTTAGTTCAATATATCATATTTTTAAAGTGTTCTTAGGCAAATAAATTAAACAGGAATTTGTTATTCTGAGATTGGAATTTTGAAAGATGTGCCAAAAATGTTATGAAAATATGAATATATTTTGCGTATGAACAACCATTAAATTTCATACATTTTAAACATTTTTAAAACATCTGTAAAAATGTATAATTTTTTTCTAATGAAGTTCATATAATAGCCAAAGCTGAAACTGTTTATCTTTGTGTAAAAGCACTTTTTTTAGGGAGGCTATGATAATCTTATTTTGTCCAAAAAACTGTTACCTGTGTTTTTGCAAATTGTAATGTAAAATTATTTTTGTATTTTTTAATTATTTACATATGAGGAAGCACTTTGCAATATGTGGTATAGCTTGCAGTATTTTACTTTCATAAAATGTGTTAATAAAGTCATGTATAAGTTTAAAATAAAGTATTAAAGTTGTGTGATTAGTTCTTCCTGTCATTTTACCTTAATCAATAAATTTTAGTTTTCACATAAAAGCTTTTCAGATGCTTAGGTTGATATTTAAGCTAATAAAATCATAGAAAACTTTTCTAAATTATATCATATTTTTTATTCTCTTTTTCTTCTTCCCAGGAGGGGTGTTTTTTCTTATTGTCTAAGGAAGTGATTTTGGATTTTTTACTTGTTAGTAATGAATATTTGTAATATAACATTTAGCTAAAGCTTGGTATATTTTTCTTCCTCTCCTGTTTGCAGATTAAGTCCTGAATCTTGATTTACAAATATTAAATAAAATTTTGATTTTAACATAAATATTGCAAAAAGCTGTAAAGATATTACTGATAAAATAATTGAAGTGTATGTTCAAGTTAATTGTAAAGTGATATGAAATAGTTAATTTTTGAACATTTTTGAAAGAAATATATGCATTATGTTATACAACAGTTCATGTTGTTACACTCTCTCTTGACTTATGCACATAAGCTTTTTTTATTGCTCTGTTTTGCTTTTATGATTATTAGACCTGAACATTTGAACAGCTTAATTAGTGCTGAATAAAGTAATAAGTTCATTACAAGAATATTTTATCTTAAACATTAATATTTATTTTGTTGATATAAGAAGAAATAGAATGATCAGGAACAGCAGCAAGGAACATTCTATGATGACCTAAATTGTTATCCCCCCCCTTTCATAGAAAAGTTTTCATCATTTCCACAATTTTATTGTGTTTTCAACAAAATCCTCTAAAAACATATGGGGGAAGATGGCCTGTTTTATGAGGAGATAATAAGGAATTGGATCATACCTCTATAATGGAATTATTCCAATCATTTGTTGGGTTATTATTAATTTGAAGCAAGCTTTGATTCACTAAACTCAGTTGATTTTAGCTGCTGACGCTATAAATAAGTAGGAGTAACTAAAGGAATGTGTGCAATCCTAAAAACCATGTGTGTTTGGATAACCTTTTCATTCCCAGAATGAGTGAAGGCTGTGTAGCCATTTCAATTTTGAGATACTGCATTTTAATTTCATATGGTGGTTATTTGAACACTCTCACTGTAGTCAAGAACATATATTTCTTAAAGAAACAGGCTAGCTGCAGCTTCATCTCTTGACAAATCTCAAATCCATTTAAAAATGGTAAATAGGGAAAAGAATAGTAAATGAAAAATGGTTGCATAAAATATGGTTAAAAACAGTTATCATTGGTAAAGAAGTTAAACTGACCTAGTGACACTTAGTGCTGAGGAAATAAATATGCCCAAAATCAAAAAAATTATATAAATGTGATGTGGAATGTTAATTTAATGGAAAAATACTGTATACTTTTTTACATGCAGTATTTTTTTTTTCCACTTGTTAAAAAAGATTGTTATGTTTAACATATGGCATTATTGTGCTATCATTACTATAAATAACTATACCATAGCTTTTTTTTCTTTTTAATAAGTAGCTTTGTTGCCAAGATTTTAAATTATGATCTTTTACTTTCTAGTCCAAGATCAGTGTTGCTTTAATTGCATCTGCATCTTGGTTGCTGCAAGTGTACATATGCTGTCTCCTTAAAATAATTTTGTGTTATTTTTATAATTGTTATTTTAAACTTCAACTTGTATGTATAGCATTTTTGCACTTGCCAAAAACATTTTTTAGAAATTTGATAAACATTACATAATCTTCCTTTTTTGTACTATAATTTGTAGTAGACAATAAGTGTAGTAAATTGAATATTTTCTGCACTTTAATTCAGTTGTAATAAAGTGTCCCAGTATGTACATACACAGTACATATATATATCCATATACATACACAGTGGAACTCCAGTTATTAATAATAACCTGTCTTCTCCATCATTTCTTGTTCTTTAGAGCCTGTAAAGTGTACAGTAAACACATAGTTACCTTTCTTAGTGTATGTGTGTGTGGGGGGGGGGGACTTATCCATATTTGTTATGATTCCATTTGATTCTAGTGACTAAAGTTCTGCTATCTGTGTGTATACTTATGAACAAATTATTTAGAAAGCATTCTTGTATATAAAACTGTGAGCTGACTGTGACAAAATCTTTTTGTTTCATGGAAAGATAAATCATACCTTTTAAATTAAAGTATAATTTATATGTCATATGCAGCTAATTAATACCAGAATATTTACTTTAAAATTATTTGCATTAAAATTTTGAAGACTTATAATGATGAGAATATTATTAAAGATTTTGGGCATGTTATTTTAGCATTTGTTGAAAACAACTTGCTTTTAAACAAGACTTATCCTCTTAACTCTGCAAAAACAATATTTTATTGCTTTCATTTAATTCAAAGAAAAATTCAAGAACCAGGACTTAATCTACTCTTTTTATTTAAATTATGCAAGTTTAAATAGGACTGCTTATTGAGTGTAATAGTGAAAATTATGGTTTCAAATTTTTATTTCTGTAGTTTTAATTCTAGTGTCAAACTCAACTATCCTAAGCCTTTTAACCTTTGACATAAATTGTATATCTTATTTAAATAATGAAATATACTATGAATCTTGTAAACCTCCCAAATCATGTTATTTCCTAATTGCTATTTGTAGTATGTTTCAGTTTTACTAAAGCAGACTGACTTCTGTAATCAGCATGATGTAGCAATAATCTATGTTGTATTTTATCAAAAAATGTTTCCTGAATTATAACTTGTAGCTGAATGATAACATAATTGGACTATACAAGCTTCTCCTATTAATAATTTTTTATATTAAAATTGCTTTTACCTTGTATTTTTCTTCCTTTAAAACTGCTCGATTTTCCGTTGTATATTTTTGAAAAGGGGGTTGTGATAGTTAATTGGCCAAATTATTAGGAAGAGGAAAGAATAGTTCTAATTTTTTAGTTGCTATCATGTTTATATATAGTTTCTATGTAATGTTTCTAGAAATTTTCTCTCATTTTCTGTTCACATGTAAATGAGGCCACTATAAGTCTTTTTATTTTTTTCATAGTTGGGTCTATTTTCAAGTATTCTAAAACTATAGTACTATCTTGCAGTATTGTTATCATTTAACATAAAATAGCAGTACAAAAGGAGTATTTATATCTTTTCATTGTTTTAATGATACATTAATATAACATTAGGTAGCAAAATGTTCAGACCATCAGTTACAGCAAATAAGTAGGTCATTGTATTAGTTTCTGTTTTTATGATTTTAAGACTTATTGTTTTGATTAGAACCTAATGAGTGCTTCATAATTAATATAAGTTTAATCAAAATGTTTGATGTACTAGAATGAATCTTACTATGGAAACTTAAGTAATTTAGAGTCCTGAGGAAAGATGCATGAAAGCTAGCTGTTTTTAGTGTTAGATATAGGTGCAAAGTTATTGGACTGATAAGAAATTTATTAACAATAATGAATAAAGGAGATTATTTTTTCTTGTTTGCTATTGTAATATGGAAGCACAATTTATTTGTTACTATGTTACATCTTAAATGGATTTTGGGAGAACTTCAGCATCTGTTATAGTATAGAATCAGAAAACCTGGTATCATACAATAATGGAACTCTGTTGTATCATTAAGTGGATGGCTAGATTGGGTTAAGTTTTTTTTAAATGGCAGAGCACTCAAGAGCTATCTGCTGAATGTGAGCTGTGCTTTCATGGGGCATTTTTTAAGACAAACTAACATCCTACACATTGGAAAAAATAAGCCTGAATTTGAACGAGGCTTGAATTGCCAGTATTTGGGCATTTTAACCAAATTGCCACTGGTAGTTTGGTTTATTTAATTATGGCATAGCATGGAAAGACTGCCTGCCTAACGCGATGGATGCTTTCGGGGGGGTATAAGGGAAACTCTTATATACACGAAAAACTACAAAAATGCCCTTACATCTAATCTGTTCACCTGGAGTTGAACTTCTTCTAGTGTTCAGCGAAATTTTGCTCAGACGTTGGTGGGCACATTCATTGGTGGAGCTGCTGAACGAATGGATCAAATCCTATTGTACCTACTGATCTGAACTGAGATTGGAATGTAATTTAGATAAATTAATAAGTGAATGGGATTAACTGGAAATAAATATTTTAAAAATATGATCAGATAAAATTGTATGAGAAAATGTATAATTTAAATGTTTAGGACTTACATAGTCACTTGTCTGATAATTCCTTTTAAATGAAATAGAAATAATGTATATTGCAGTGCCATTTACTTACGGAAAATCGAGAATTTTTCTACATACTTTTTCTTCTGTGGAACTGAATGCATCTGTGAATATACTTTATTTTTTTAAAACTTAAATATGAGTAAATAAATTTTATTTAAATTTCTGGTGTGACCAAGCTGAGTGTTTCTCAAACTATAGTACTCAGGTGTGTCACAAGAAAAGGAGATTATATTAAAACATTTCTGTATCAGGCATAAGAATAAAATAAATTAATTTAAGAAAACTAAAAAGTTCAGTTTATAATAATTAAAAATTCTATCTGCAGTATTTTTAGATAAGAAAAGTTTAAGCAGAAATTGGAAGCAAAGCTACTGCACCTAACAATTCTCATCAGCATTATACATTTCATTGAACTTTTAATTCAATTTTGATATGTTATATTGTAATATATCATTCTGTCTGAGCATATGGCATAGAAGTTAATTGGATTTTTCAATAGAAATTTGCTAGCTCTAAATGAATTTGAATATAATACTAAAGTCTGGTTATTCTTTTCACATCTTGCATCTTTTGGCAAATAATATATTAAAACATCTAAACATTAAATAATTTATTTTCAAGTGCTTTTCTAGATAGCAGTTTTAAAAATTGGATATATGTTTATAATTAATTATTTATGAAATCTCCTTAAAACTTTCATTTCTTAAAGAGACTGATCAACATTCCTAATACCAAGGCAATTATTAAGGAAGGTTAAGTTTGAGGAACACTACATACAGTATGGTGAATCTCAAAGTATGTTAGTGTAATCAAAATAAAATTTTGCTAAACTCTTTTTTTTTAATACTATGCTTTAGTTCTTTATTGAATTTATTATTTAAGTTCTTATATTGAATTTTTCAGTGACTTCATTGAAAGGAATGACTTTATATATTTGGATTTATAAGAATGTAAATTCGCTCCGAGATATAGTTCGGGTTGCATTTTTATTGTCTTAAACAGTTACAAAATTTTTGTAAATTTCAGCTGTTTAACTGTAGCTCAATTCTTTATTTCTCCTCTAGTACATAACTTCTCATGTATCTCTTTCCTGAAACTCTTGTATATCTCTCCAAAACTATATTAGTATTTCGATTGCTGTCATTGAAGATTTTTGATGTTTCAAAGAAAGAAAATATGTAAGTTTGATCAAATGAAGATCGTGTTAGTAGCGATAAATTTCAAAAAATTTCTATATATGAATATATAATATATTATACTCCTAGATTGGATGTTATGTCTTCCTGCTTTTATTACATTCCGTTTTTTAGTTTTGTTATTTCCAAGCAGTGTACAAATAAAACGTTCCTCGACTGTTGCTTTCTCGATTTGTCTATGTGTAAAATTTCGGAAGACATATGAACAGTTAGTTTACTGTTTATGGCAAACCATATGTGAATTAATTGTTAGGTAACTGATTATCACAAAGCACATAGTTGTTTAAAGATCTTATTTAACCATTAATATTACTGACAATAAAAGTCTGCCAACTTTGAACTTTCAATGATTCTGAAAATATATAAATAAATCTACGTATTTAAAAAATGCATATATATATATATATGTATATACACCTTGTCATAAGGCGGACCAGACTGCATCCTAAATATATATATATACACATTGAAGGGCCATTACATTATGACTAACCTGTTAATAACATGTAGCACCACTGTGCCAGCACCCGACGTGAAATTGACTCCATAAGGTGCTGATGGGTGGTCTGAGGTATCTGGTACCAAGCGCTCACCAACTGGTCCGTACATTCCCGCAGATTGCGAGGGGATAACGTGGCAGCACGAATTTGGCTTTCTAGATGGACCACAAATGCTCTATTGGATTAATGTTAGGTGAATTTAGAAGCTAAGACATGATTTGAAAGTCACTGGAATGTTCCTCGAACCATTCCCTGATGATTCAACCCTTATGACATGCTGCATTATCCTGTTGGTAAACACCATCCCCCACCGGAAATACTGTTATCATGAGTGTGTGAACTTGATCTGCAGTGATGTTGACATAGCGCACAGACATCAGGGATTGTTCTATGAGGATTATGGGTCCTAATGTGCTATATGAAAACATTGCCCACACCGTAATACCCCCGCCTCCGGCTTATCTTCTTCCAACTGTGCATCCAGAAGCCAGTTTCGTTTAGAAATCGCCGTGTTGGCACACACCCGTCGATGTGATGGATTAGAAAACATGATTCAGGGTTGCCACGCTACCTGGAAAACCGGGAAAAGTCAGGGAATTCGAAAATTGACCAAAATATTCAGGGAAAAGTCAGGGAATTTAAGTATTTTTGTCAAAATCTGGAAAAGTCAGGGAAGTTCATACAACGATCCCGCCAAAAAAAGCGATTTTTGCGGCGACGTCGGAAGAGGTAACTTTTTTGGCGAATTATGCATCACGTGAGTGTCATTCAGGTAGTTGGCATAGAGCCAATTTTCGCAGCTCCAATTTGATTGTCTTTTAGAAAGGCAAAGCAACTTTCTCGCAACTTTTGGTTTCCAGTATTCTCGAGAATCGCATGTGCAGTGCATGAACTAAAGAAAGTACCTGTTCTCGTATAAAACAAAATGGGTTTAATCCTAGTATACGGTACCATGGAGGTTAGAATCAAAGAAATATGTATCGTAAAGAAGGAAAACCTCTCTGCAACAGACGTGGCTGTGGCTCCGTTCCATCATAGAGGGAAACAGCTGTGCATGTCTGATATATCTGTTGCCAAAGCTCGAAACCGGTGTCGAAGTTCGAAGGTCACGTTATCAAGAGTTCATAAAATGAATATCGTTTAAAATTTCTTTAACCACTTGCGCTAAAAAGACGTGCCACGCACGTCAAGATGCTTTTGTCTCAACCCGTGAGCGACGTGAACACCACATCGATAAGCATTTATCGCAAAAATGAAAATAACGTGGTGCACACGCCGCCTAACAACGAGATTGTTTATTTCTCGAGTTAGCTCTGGATTGCACTCGCAGATGCGGAGCGGCGTAAATGAGACACTTTACCGCTTGTTATATTGTAGCGCACGGCACCGCAACCGTGAAGTTTAGTCTTAGCGGAAGTGGTTAAACTCTAAAGGAAAAGAAAATATTTTTTGGCGCAAGTAAATTAATTCATGGATTAGTTATTTTCAGGGAAAAAAAAAACTACGAAAATCCGTTTTTAAAACTATTGCGAAAAATCCAAGAAGAAACGTCCTTTGATAAAACGTTTCTTCTTGGATTTTTCGCAATAATTTAAAAACGGGTTTTCGTAGTTTTCTTTTTGTCAAAGAGTGTTTCTTCTTAACACGTGTTTCTCAATTTCCTGTACACATCGCGGAGAGGGAAATTCTGGCCGCCAGGTTCCGTCGCCAAATCCCTTGGCAAATTTTCCCTCCGCATTCTAGCGAGGTAATAGCATTTTACTTGAATGGAACCTTTTCTTCTTTACATAGACGTTCTTTGGTTAGAATAATAATGGGATTTGGCGACATCTTGATGCGCAATAAACGGGTCATTTCTGTCTTGGCGACAATTTTCAAAATCGTGCCAAAGCCTTACCGTATACTAGAATTTTACCGCAAAATCTTTTTAAACCTTTTTTTTTTTTTTTTTTTTTTTTTTTAATAAATACCTTGTCATTTTGCAGTAAAATAAAAAAAATAGTAATCAGTCATCTAGGCTAGCCATGTAATATAACTATATTCGCTAAAATATCGTTGATTATTCTAATTCAATTTTTAAGTAATTATTTTTATGTTATTCATATAATTTAATGTTGCTTCTTCCCTCTAAATTTATTTATTATTAGTAAATAATATTTCCAAATTTCAGGATATTTTCTCTGTCATAATCCTGAAATTAATTATAGCAGTATGATGACATACCATCACGAAATTTAATGCACATATTTTTTCCTTATGTATGCTGCGAAATAAATATAAAATACTTCAATTTATTAAAATAGATTTCTTTCTTTCGTTTAGCTGCAGAATGTCTGCAAAAAAAGCCTTATTTTATTCCAGATTGGGAAGATTCTAATCTCAATCTTCAATGGAGAAAACAACAACTATTATAATTATATTTGTGTTTTCAAGTGTTAAGGTGCCTTTTAAGAACATACCTCACACAAATTAAATTTATCTAAAATCTAACCGAACTATTTAGCATTGCGTTGTGATTTATAAGGACCGGATTAGCCTCGTGTTGAACTGGTGATGATCATGAGTAATAATTAAATAAAACATACATTTGTTATCCAATATATATATCTTAAATTTTATTAAGTTTCTTAAGTGGAAAACTAAACAAAATTATCAAACAAAGTATAGCAAGAATAATTAAGAATAAATGTCCTCTGGGATTTATTGAATAATTAAGTGAATTTGCTACACAATACAAGTAATACCATAATTAATTTACATCTTAGCACAGCCAACGTACATTACGCGGATAGACTGGAATTTTCTTGAAACACACCTGGAAAAGTCAGGGAATTTCATTCTCCTGTTTGAGTGGCAACCCTGATGATTCGTTTGACCATGCGACTTCCTTCCATTCTTCTAATGTTTCTTGGCCCATTGCAGACGCAGCTGGCGTTGACGTGCCGTCAGTGCAGGGGCATGCTTCGGCCTCCGGCTGCGTAGGCTCGCGCAGCAATGTACGCTGCACAGTGTGTTGAGAAGCACTGACTGGCTTGCAACTGTTGTAGCTGGTGGTGATTTCGGCTGTCATAGTTCTTCGGTCACAGCGAATAATGCGTAGCAATCTCCGCTCTCCTCTGGAATAAATACGCCAGCGACGACACACTGCTGGCCAGCGACTGGTTATTTCACCATCCATACACCACTTTTGATATCTGCTCACAACAACTGTACGTGAACAGCCCACTAAACGCACCGTTTCTGATGTTGACCTTCTCAGTTACCAAGCCATAACGATTTGACCTTTATGGAAGGCTGATAAATCAGCTGCTTTTCCCTTTATGTCGCTATGAATAGCATATTCTATTGCATAGCCCTTTATATACACCAACAACAGCCACGCACCCGCAGTGGTATTGTTCCTGTGCGAGCCCATTGTTATAAGTGGAGGGTGGTCATAATGTAGTGGCTCATCGGTGTATATATATCTAGATGTATACGATGATGTGTGGATTTTATATTTCATGTGTTGTAGACTTTAATTTTCTTAGTAGTGATTAAAAGTCTGCAAAATTCGCATTTAGCTATAAATGATCTATTAAGATATATAATATGTATCTTCCGTATTATATTGTTTAAGATGAGATATAGTGCAGAAAATATGACTTTCATATTGCGCGTATAGGGTTTTTAACCACCATTGTAATTACACAACATCAAGACAGTAATCAAAATCATTCTATATTTTCTTCAGCATTATTCTTTGCTGATTTTTACACAGTAACTGTGCATTATGAAATCATGGAGATTTATGGGCAGAGTTTGTTGTGCAATACATTCAAATTCACATTAGCAGATCTTTAACGAATCTCTAAAGGCAAATGTTGCTTGGTGTATCAACCTTGGCTTAGAAAGACATTTAACAAAATTAGCAGGTATGCACTGCGACTTAGCTAAAGTATATGATTTAGCTGAAGATTGATGATTTCGTGGAAACAGGAACGTTTTTGAGAACCGCTCAAACAGGAATCGCGGAAAAAGGAAGACACCAGTATATAAGGGCCAATGATGTCTTCGTTATGAGAGCATGAAAGATTATAAGGTTTTGGTGACATTCTAAAACGTATAAAGTTCATATTTCATTTAGAGTTCGTCAAATTAATGTGATTTTAATTTATGCTACTCTGAAATTGGATGAGTCATTTTGAATAATTCACTATTATTCAGAAGTTTGCCAATTCGCTGTGTGATAAATAAAATGTGTTGCAGGGTTTGCAAGAATTGATCAATTCTTCCATTTGTTTTATTTAATTTTTCTTTTTAATTAACTATTTTATATAGATATTGTTGGACCCTGTATAGCGCGACTTCGATTGCAAACATCATGCACGATCCGAATCGATATTCATGCACATTAAGTAAACGTCTTATTATAAATTGAACAGCTGTTGTAATGACTGTAGCGTCTAGCGCCGAGGTGGCCAACTTCTGTATGTATACACGATCGACTTTTTTTTATCTTAAAGCTGTACTGTGCAATGCGATCTGGATACTAAAAATCTTGATATTTAACGCATTCAAACTTGTGACACAGCATTAGTGGCATTGGAGAAGGAGAAATTAAACTAACATAAAATTTATTAATTGAAAAGTAGCCATAGAAAAAAGTATAGATTAAAGTTTATTTTTTTAACGGTAATTCTTTAGCATGTCTTCAACTGAGGGTTGGTAATTTGGTGTCTATCCATGTAATGATAATGAATCATTAGTAAGGAAATCGGCAAGTAGGGACCAACGTTTACCACTCCATAACCTTAAATATAAAAAAGCCGTTTCATTTAAAATGATTTTTGAAAACGAGCTAATGTGTTCGCTAAATTATCTACAAAATGATAACTTAAAAGACTTAAGATCCGTAATTTTAGATTTACTTAATATATTTTGCAGATAATTTGATATTTGTTATGTGTAGTTAAAAAATGATGACCCAGATTATCTTTTATATTAACGGCTATGGAGGCATAGCATATTAAGCAACAATATTTGTCACTCATCAGTGTTCAAAAGTAGTCCATTTTTCGTGAAAATGGTAAGTCTTTGATTTATTTTGGTGGGGGGGTGTTATTAATTTTAATGAGTACTAAAATGCAAAAGTAATATACAAGTAGACAATTTCAATTTCAATAGAAAGAAGATGCTTACATTTTTGCACTGCACTAATGATAAAAAAAACTTTACACTTTTTCTTAGAAATACTCATACAATGTGACCACTGTGGTAAATACTATCTTATGTGTTGTTACAGCAAGGATTAAAAGAGCAATCTGGTTGATGGGATGACAGCTGAATGAAGGACGTCGTTTTCCCACTTGCTCGACCGTTGGTGCAGAAGCCAAATTATCAGCGTTAATTATGAAACTGAATGGGCCACGACCGTCTGTTTTCATGGTGGTGGTTCTTAAACTTCTTGAAGTCAGGGCGCATCTAAAATATCATAGATTATTGTAGCATACTATATACATGTTTCGGAAAATAATAATTCAGATATTACAGATTCTTGTGTAATGAGAAACACGACCCTGATCTGTCTCAGCTAATCAGTGTTTGGGCATATAATATTTGAAAGGCATATTTTCATCTCATCGTCATTATTTTGAAGAATTCTCTTTTTTTTTTTTTTTTTTTTTTTTTTAACACTTCCTATCTTAATTCATATAAATATGATGTTGTAAACAGTGGTAAAACATTCAAACCTTTTTTCAGATATTGACTCGTTTTTTTACTGTATCATTTTACATCATGGGATATTTTCCGTGCTCTTAAGTTTACTCCTCCAAACTATCCCTTGATGAAGAACTAAATTATTTAAAAGCAATAGCTATTGACAGGGGCTTTTCACCCAACATTATTAATCAAGCAGTTAAAAAATTCTCATCTCAACACACTAAAAGGCACACTCTTGTTTTAGGAGATTATAAAAATTCTGTTGTCCATTCCCTTCTTTCCATCAATTAGCTATAAAGTAGCAGAAATTTAACTTTCAGATCATTTATTCTCCCATCAATAAAATTCCGAGTTCCATACTCAAGGACCCCATTCCGGATATGAATTCCTGGGGTATTTATAGGATTCCTTGCCAGTGTGGTTTAATTTAGATTGGCCAAACTAAGAGAGCCTTAAAATTTTGCCTCAAGGAACATGAGGCATATGTTAGAAAAAGGAAACGCAGACGTCTTCTGTTCCCCAACATCGTTGGTCCGAAAATCACACTTTCAATTTTTCTGCTGCCAAAATTATTTGAAACACATTTTCCATTGGAGAATTGGATTTTCTAGAGGCATTTCGCATTCAAAAAAATCTTTCTGTTCTAGTTAACGATCCTAATTCCAATCCATCTTTGCCTTCGGCCTTTAAAGAAATTATGTTTTATTTCTGGTTTCATCAACAGATGGCGCCACTAGCTTATTTTCTGTCCAGGCTTTCTTATCTTGTCTGATCATTATATCCTATCTTGTTCATTTGCGCTTTTGCAGCTGAGGATGGTGGTTCGGTAAAACCATCGAATAAACTAGTCCTGTGAAAATTTGAAAATATAACGCTGATTTTTGTTGTTGGACTTCTGAATTAGTATTTGTTCGGCGTGTTATTGTGTCTTAATGAGGACTTCCTAAAACATACCCTAAACATGACTTTTAAACTAGATAAATCATACTGTTTCCGACGATCCTCAAATTAGAAGAAATTACGGACTGTCTCTCCCGAGACTAGCAACGGTGACAACTAGTCACCCTTTTTTCTGCCTTTTCCTGCTTTATTTCCTATGAGGTACCACTGTTAAGATTTTTTTTTTCAGGTGATGCGTCTACAAGGCGCTACAATAATTGCGAGAAATACTTGAATAGTAACATAGATATTCTTTTTCCTTGATCTAATTTTGGAAGCGACCGTCTTGACTTTGGCCTTGTGGAAGTGAGAGAAGAAATGTTTCGATTCGAGAAGTTCTTTTGTCAATACTAATTATGAGCATATATATTTTATTCAACTTATCTTTGAGTAAATGAAGTATAATTATGAGATTATGAGAAGATTTATGATTTTCCCTCTGCAATTAGTCAAATGTATGCGATTTTAAGTATAGTTGTTCTTTACCGTTGTTAAATAAATATTCTTAATATAATAAACAATTGTTCTTAAATTCTCCTGTTCTCATATCTTCTGCTTCAACATCACAGAAAGTCTGAAACTTATGAAAAGAAACAAAAACTTAATAGGCTACTCTTTACCCAGAAAATCGCTGTTAAATAACATAATGATATGTTTCAAAAAGAGATGCATATCCATGGTGCACCCTTTAAGAATAACTGTTATATGATTACAACTAAGATGCGTTTTTGCGAATTGAAATCGTCTCGTGTCGGCTGTGATCGACCAGGAATCACTTCACAACCGACTTGCTAACCATTTCTAGAGTTACCAACTCTGCATATAAGATAAAGAGTAAGCATTCGCGCAATCACCATTTTATAAAAAAAATATTTACGTTATATCATAAAAGAACAAAAAAAAAAAAAAAAATTCAATATTTAACCAATGCAATATGCATTTTGTTGAAAAAATATAATTTTTGAATAAAACTAAATTTTAAAAAACAAACATAATGTACACTGCGCAAAAAAATAATAATAATAAATAAAATAAGTGAGACAGTTCTATATCTCCCGTTCTATTGGGCCGATTGACGAAATTCAAATTGCATTCTTCATGTCTCGAAAGCGCGACTTAGGATATATATTAGATTTATATATAGCATTGTTCTAACATAGGTATTTTGACACAAAATCGAACTTTTTCTGAAATAACATACCAACGTTTTTCCATATTTTGATTCTGCGACTCAAATTATGCGAAACTGTCAGGTTTTGTAAAAAATCGCACGAGTAGTTTTTAAAATATTAGCTTTCAAAATTTTAGCTTCTCAATGTTAATTGAATTTCGTATGTATTTATTAATATCTCTTTTTTAGTAAACTTTTTTTATTCTTCCTTTCACATTTCGAAATTTAGGTTCATTCCAAATAAAATTCACCTATTTTTTTATGATTTATTTTTTAAATTTCTATTTTTAAATAATTTTTATAAATTTTTCGAAAAAAAAATTGAATTATTTCTATAAAATTTTTACCATCATCTTAAAGTAGCAAATTTAACCTGCAAAAAATTAGTTTTTCATTCAGAATTTTCTAAGATAAGATGTGCACTAATTGACATATTTTCGCGTTTTGAAATTTAGCATTTTTTTTTTTTTTTTTTTTTTTTTTTTTTTTGACCGATAATAACGCCAAATAATGGTTTGTGGATTTTAGTTACAGTGTATTGCCACAGCTATTTTTAGCCTTAAATTTTTACGAAGAATTAGTTATATGAACTTTTTTCCTCAATGATGCGTAACAAATATTTATTAATACTATATGAAAAGCTACTTTCTTTTAAATTATTGCTGATATTATTCAAATATTCAACTTTTTTAAAAATTTCTTTCTTTCTCCTTTTTTTTTTTTTTTTTTTTTTTTTTTTTAAATATTTGTAAGAGTAATTTTTTACCTTCGCCGTGTTATCGTCTGCTACTTTACTTTAGCTGCATTTAAATTGAATTGTCTAAAACTAAGAAAATTCGTTTGATGTTTATTTTCACAATGTTTTTAAGCAAACAGAACGTTGACAGTTTGGGTCATGTCCCAGCTTCGAAATAAACACTGCTGGCCACCCAAATTGCAACACCAAGTAAGACAAGAGATATCACAACAAAATTTATTTAGTAGATAACATGTTGACCAAGTATCAAATGATTAAATTTATAGACTTCTGTGAAGTGTGGTTCTTTCTAGAATCAGTAGCCGCCATTGTTGGAGATCACCGCTGCCACACGTCTCGGCATTGATTCAAAGAGACTTTGGATGTGCTGTTGGGGTACAGCAGACCAAGCAACTTCCACAGCTACAGGTAGAAGCTAGGCCAAGTAAGGTAATCGAGGTATTGCTGAACCTAGCTAACTGTTAGCCAAAGTTGATCTGGTGTGGCAGCTTGAATGTAATCTGCGTCAATCGTTCAGCATCCATGGACCACATGTTTTCTATCGGCGAAAAATCCGGTGAGCGAGCCGGTCAGGAAAGCAATTCTATCTGGCGATTGACGAAGAACCCTTGGAGAATGCGTGCCACATGTGGTCGCGCATTATCCTGTTGAAATATGGCTGTGGACAAGCCCTGAAGGTAAGGAAGGACAACTGGCTCCAACACCTCGGAGATGAATCACTGGCTGTTTAAAGCACCGGCAATGCTTATTAGAGGAGTGCGAGAAGTGATATCCAATACCACCCCATACCATAATACCCTGTGCCTGGTGTCTCCAGGCTTGAAACCGACCATCGTGGTGTTGCAGACAAAAGCGTGACTCGTCAATAAAGACAATTTCATTCCATTCTACTGTCCACATCCTTCTTTCATCGCACCATTGGCGGCGGAGACGTCTGTGGTTCTGCGTCAAAGGTAGACGAAGCAATGGTTGTCTTGCGGACAGACCACTCTGGTGTAAGCGGCGTCGAATGGTACGCGCAGACACTGGATGATGCGTTACAGACTGAATTTGCTGTACTTATGGTTCGTGATGTGACTGAGCGATCCGTCACTGCCATGCGCACAATGTTCCTGTTATCACGTGAATTGGTGCACTGAGGTAGATGTCATCGAACACGTTGGTCCGTCGTACCCTCCTGCATCCAACGGTCACATATCCGCATTACAGTTGTTTGGTCTCGTCCAACATGACTACCGATTTCCCTGAAAGATAATCCACACTCTCGGTAGGCCACTATACTTCCTCTGTCGAACTCGGATACTTGATTAAACGACGATCGCTGTTTACTACGAGGCATAATTGATTGTATTTTTGAAAAAAAAAAAAAAAAAAATTGCCGAATTTGAAATCGTCGAAAACTCCAAGCCTTAAATAGCTCTTCGAAGTGGCTCCACAGGCCCACGTGATGTGCGTCTGCGCTGAAATTCTAATCATTTGCATATCTCACCTCCGCTAATGTATGTTGTAAATTTCATGTTATTTGCATGCTTCCTTTAGGGTGTTGCATTTACGGCGGCCAGCAGTGTATAAATTTTTACAATAATTCTCTTAGAAAGAATGTTTTAAGTAGTAATTTCCTCTTATGTTGCAGATCATATAAAATGGCAGCAATTGAGTTAGTACTAACGGAAAAAACAAAAACCATAACATTGCAGATTAAATTGAAGAGCGACTGGTTTTCGGCTATATGGTTGTATAAATTTAAATTAAAAAGACCATCATATCGTATTATAAACGGAACATCCCATGATTTCTCAGTCGAATTATTTGAAGATTCAGGAATTTATCCAGTGACGTTATAATGTATTACTCCCGCCTTCTTAGCGTGCCTTCGTGGTGTAATGGTCTGCACGCTTTGTGCGTATTCGAGAGGTCCATGGTTCGATTCCCGACGAGGGCATTGTTCATTTCTCATTTCCCCTGCTTCCAAAATAAATACCTAATGTCTCTACAGTGGCGCCCGAACTAAAAGGTGGTGAATGCTTATTCTTCACCACCAGGATTTCGGGACTGGGTTTCCCAGTCGCCCTCAAAATGGGGGTATATAATGTATTTCTCCCGCCTTTGCGTTCCTTCTTGGTGTAGTGGTCTGACCTGTCGAATATTCTCGGCGCGTATTCGACAGGTCTGTGGTTCAATTCTTGACGAGGGCATTGCTCATTTTTCGTCTCCTGCTTCCAAAAATCATAATATCTCTAAAACGTATATGGATATCATCTAAAGATGTTTTTCCTCTTGATGAAACCAGTCTTTCCTTTCACCTCACGCATTTAAAATGTCTAGCCTCTAAAGACTGATAAAGACCCTGACTAAATGCTGATGAAATGGATTGAATTGAATTATTAAGTTACGGCAAAGCAGGGCTATCTGCCTAAAAGGAAGGTTGCCTTTGTGAAGAACTTTCTAATGGAAACCAGCCGGCATACACGTTACGCGTGAGGGAAACCACGAAAACGCCCAGCCCCCAGCCCGTTTGCCGGGATTCGAACCCCGGAGCGAACTACCAGTATTCAGCGACGTTACCGCTCGGCCGTTTGTGGGCCCTTTTGAAAAGTATGGCGAGAGCTTTATTTAAAATTAATGTCAGAAATACCAAGATGTTTCGAAAAGTTGAATGCTTTTTTGTATACTTGCAAAATGCCTGAAGAAAAAGAGCAAGCCATTAAGAATAAAAAATAAATTTTTGCATAAAATTTAATATTTTTTTTAATTTAAAACTTTTCAATCTTATGATATCTGATTCTTGCGATTTAAAAAATAAAATATTTGACTAAAATAGAATAACATTTTAAGAAATTATATGTACAATGATAAAATTGTGTAAAGCAATGTGCACAATCATAAAGCTGTTTAAAGCAATGTATGCAAATCATCCTAAGTTAAAATGTCGGCTATACATCTCTCATATTTATATATCTTTCCTGAACGGAACATTGAAAGGTGTGTTAACTATGCTTTACTGGGTAGAGTTCCTCATTTTGTAAAGTTTCTGTTGAACGTGAAGAATCTTAAGAACTGTTAAGCGAATAATCTCTTGAGTTCGTGTGACAAGAAACAAGAAGATTGAAGGGTGAATAACCCTTTATTATTCAAATAAGATTTAACAGAACTCCGTCTTGGTGTGTACAATAAAAGAAGACACTTGGGCTTGAATTTAAGAGACTAAGAAGTAAACTAAAACTATTCTAAAAAGATTATAGCCGAAGCTATCAAGATTCTAACCGAGTTGGCCCCTTAAAGCTAACTGACTGCGAAGCTATCAAGGGCCTGAGTACGGCCGAGCGTAATAACAGCTTAGAGAGAGAGCAGCCAAAAGGCAGACGCGCGCAAATCAGAAACTCTGATTCTCTCTAACTCAGCAAGTAGAACTTCGCGGTTAAATACAGCTCTTCCTCATTAGTTTAGTTTAGTGACGGAGGACGTGGGCACCACACCTTTACCATTATGGTTAATTGGTTTAGCGCCACGTCCACCCTTATCTAAAGCTGACTCATGTTAGGGCCACACGAGATCCACTCATAGGGCACATTGATTAGTGTTACAAAACATAGATATTAAAAATGGTTACATCTGTGTGAACACAGTACTTATGAGTTATGAACAAAACTTTAGCATAAGATTACAATTTAATACCCTATCAAGTAATTTTAGCAAGTTACATATAAAGTTTACAATTCAAAACATAAAGAAGATATATCATACATAATGATTATATTGTACTGTTGTGATTGATAAGTGACGACATTGTCAACATGAATTTACTAATGCAAAATTCAACATTTAAACTCAGTATACAAAAAGCGAAGAACATACAAATGCTTATATTTCATACATTGCCAACTCAAATTTATAGTGGAGAAGTATAAAAATGCTTAGATCTCACATAAGTCTCTAATTATTCTGAATGTCATTGTTAACTTTTATATTACAGCTTACTACTAAAGACACAGTTATTATATTAAAATTGGATGTATTCAGAGTGATTCTAAAACTGAACTGGGTTCTGGCCGGAAGTAGTAAGTTGAAGTTAAGAATCGACAGGAAAGGAACTTTGACTCAAAATTTAACTGTTAATAAAATTAACATAATCCTTACAACTGTATTTTCTCTTTTAATACATGCAGTTTTCAAATGCATTGTAGTTTGGGTCACAAAGTATTCTTCCGGAAGAAACGCAATTCAAATAAATAAAATCAAATTCTGGAAAATTTATATTAATAAATATATTTAAAATGCTCTGTTCGAGTGAATAAATAGAAAATTTTAAAACAATTATCTGAAGAGACAATGCAGCACAAACAATTAAAATAAAAGTCTAAAAATTTAAAAATTACCTAAAATATTATCTATGACAAAAATTATAAAGCAAACTATTTGGAAAAAAAAATAAATAAATAAAAGATGCACCTTTTATTTAAACTACGCAGTTCGAAAGGGAAAATATAAAATTTTAAAACAGTTATTCGAAAGAAACCATGCAACTTAAACAATTAAAATGAAATTTTAAAAAGGAAAAATACTTAAAATAATAACAACTGTCCATTAAAAATATAACATAAAGAACATTATTTGAAAAAAAGGAACGATTGAAACTTTTTTCCCGTCACGCACGATGTAAAAAGGGAAAGGAAAATAGGTTGCCATATATTAAGAAGTTCGCCAAGTGAACTATTCTTGGCGCAACTGAAAAAAAGCGCCAACATAAATTTGCGAATTTCTCCGTAAACTTCATACCAAATTTTACAAAATTTCATATTTAGGTATAATTTGAGTCGTAAAATCGAAATATGGAAAATATTTGTATGTTATTCAGAAAATTTGCGATTTTGTGTCAAAATACCTATGTTAGAATATATAAATCTGATACATATCCTAAGTCGCGTTTCGAGACATAAAGAACGCAATTTGAATTTCGTCAATCGGCCCAGCAGAACGGGAAATATATAACTAGACACTTTTTTTTTTCGCAGTGTACATACAAAACATTTTTATTTTGCTCTTTTAAACAAAATCATATTTTGCCTGGCTTCCTACTTCTTTGAAAATATTTTTTTGGGCTGAAGCAGAATTCATAAAATTTTTGGCAGCTCATGTTTAAATTTTGGTGTATCATAATCAACTTTTCCATTGACTCTGGTGGAAACCTGTTTCGTTCATCTGTCTATATTGATTTTATAATATTAAAGACCATTTCAACATTAGCATTATGAGTTGTAATTGCAAAGAACAATGAACTTTTTTTTTTTAATTTATAATTCTGAGGACTGAGTCTCAGTTCTTTAGGAAAAGTATTTTGCGTATTTCAAATCAGTCAGAAGAGTTAAAAATCTAGCACTGCGTTCTATTTCTTGAAAAAAAAAAGTTTAAATTAAGTGACTGATCAAATAATGAAGAGTTATTAAGCTGCAGTCCTCGTCTGCTTAAGTATGCAAGGCATTGTTCAGAATCCTTCCAAGAAGGTATCTTTTCCAGTAACATCCAATCAAAAATTTCAAATTCTTTTAAAGAAATCTATTTATTCGTATGAAAAATTTCCCGTTCATAAATGTGAATAAACTCTTGCATAACTGAGCTTCTTGAATTTTCTACTTTATTTTTTATAATTTCCTTCACTTTCATTAACAAAAATATTCGTTCCTTTCTTTTAGTTAAACTAGCTTTAATTGAATATAATTTTTTGGGGTTTTAACTGAATATAAACTTTGTTATTACTTCCGAGAAAGTTATTCTCTTTTTACTTGTTTTCTATTTCTTGTTTCCTTTTTACTTATTTTTACTTGTTTGTGGAACACCATAGAATGTATAAACCATAAATGCGCATCGTTCAAATCATTAAAAAAATTAATTCACATGGGTGCTCTCGCGATAAAAAATGTATGGGTTTATTTCCAGGATTCATTAAACGGCGGGAACAAAAAATAACCGTCTTATTTTTGAGTGAAATAGCAACTTTTCGTATTATATTTCAACAGAATTACAAAACTCTTTCAATCCTTCGATTCTTACCCTGTAAATCGGAAAATAATTATACACTTTTAAGATTCAAGATCCAGTGTCCATCTAAGGCTGAGGTGTCCTACCCGCGGGCCGCTTGCAGCCTAAAGGAAATGTCAGTGCTGTTCAAGAAGAGAGTACAAAACGCAAAAGAAATATCAGAACCCAACACTGATGATACATTTTACTGTTGTGATAGGAGTTCGAGGCTGGCTTTCAATATGGACGGCCGGATTTGACGCTCCGAGTTGAAGCGAAATAAAATGCATTTTGAGCGGCGGTTCCAAATCTTCTTTTGACTTGTACGCGAAGTGATTATTTTCATTCCGGTATATTATTTGTATTTGTACGCTTCGCCAGGATGAAGATATCAAGATTAATATTTCCAGAGTATTCTTTCATGTTCAAATTGCAATAGATACCAGCATGAGCGTAGCCTACGGGGTGTAGGGATGTGCGTTTGCATCATCCTAAAGAAATGCAATTTTTTTTTCCTACTCCGATATTAATCTGCACAACGTGCCAAAATATTTGCTGTCTTTTTTATTATTATATTAAGTTTTTCAGTGGAAAAATTCGAGGGCCCTGGACCGACAATTTTAATTTTTCTTAACTTCATGAATTGTCATGCAAACAAACAGCAATCGTCTTGTCACTTGAGTCGGAATAGCCTTTTATCTAATCTCACCTTAAAAGATACACATGAGTAGGGGGCAACTGATTGTAATTTCAAGAGTTTTCTGTAGACAGTATTAGTTTTGTGTCTTATTAGTGGACCAACGAATATATCACTTTCTCAGTACCCATGGGAGCCTCACTACCAAGCGAAGCTTGTATTGGAAAAATTAGGGAGTATACCATTTGGGAGTCTCAGATTTCTTTGTACGGTTTATGAAAAAGGGAATGGGAATTGCTGCAAACTCCCCTTAATTTCATTCATTCATTACAATTGTTGTTTCATTGTATGGTGGTAGTTCGAAACTTCCTTGCATCCATTCACCTTAGAACTGCTGAAGATGATTGATTCCTTTTGAATTGAAGGTAATGAAAATAATCTTTTAATCTGTACAAATATTAACTCACGCTTATTCGAGTTCTCCTTCAATAATTCCCAAGCTACAATAATATTGTGCTCGCAACTGCTTACACAATTCGATCTGCATCATCTTTTAATGAAGATTTTAAACACTAACTTTTGAGCGTTAAAAGATATCCGCTCTTGCAAAATTCCACTAAATGTTGACAGATTTAATTTTTAGGAAATTTAGCACTTTTAGCCTTTATCTCTAACTTGAAACCCAACTTAACTGCCTCTGAGTTTATATTTAAATTTAAGATTACTTCATCTGGATTTTCCTGAATACTAAACTGTTCCTCAACATACTTTTCAAGACCATTTTCTCTACAACTTATATGCAACTAATCAAACATTTCTTTCAGTTCACTACTAAATACATAATACATTTTTAAAAGTAATTCGCATGTACTTAAGTCCACATTTTCTATGTTATCTTTATATTTCATTATTTATGATTTTAACACTCTCTTATCTCTTATCTTTTATCTTCCTGATTCATATTTAAAATAGCTTAAAACACAACTTATACTTTATTCGCCATCTGGACACCACTTAACGGGAATAACGCATTCGAGCAGAAAGTCTCCGGTATAGATAGACTGACCATTAACTTGTCATAAGAGAAACACCTGATGATTTGTTTTGTCATTGCTCGTGATTCATTTAAGGCAAAGATTGAAGAAGTATATAAAAACATATATTTCCCAGGTTACAGTCCACTGATGAAATCACCTCCATATGGCTCAACAATAAATGTTCTTGCGTGAACATTTTGTACTAATTATACATTTTTGGGATTGAAAGCAGTCTTTTCTGTACTTAGAGAAATGTACTGAAACCCATTTCCTGTGAGTTACCCAAAACTTTCCTATTAGGTCTGTTTTAATTTTTTTAGATCTATTATACTTTTTAGACTATCAGATTATAAGGTATTTCTCCCGCCTTCTTAGCATGCCTTCGTAGTGTGGTGGTCAGCACGCTCGGCGCGTATTCGAGAGGTCCGTGGTTCGAGTCCTGGCAAGGGCATTACCCACTTTTCATGTCTCCTGCTTCGAAATAACCTAATGACTCTACAGTGGCGTCCGAACTAAAAATGTTGATGGATGATGATTCTTCACCACCGGGATTTGGCGATTGGGTCCCCTAATCCCCAGTTCCATTTAAAAGGGGGAGTATATAAGGCATTTCTCCCTCCTTCTTAGCATTCCTTCGGGGTGTAATGGTCAGCACGCTCGTCGCGTATTCGAGAGGTCCGTTGTTCGAGTTCTGGCATTGCTCATTTTTCGTGTCTCCTGCTTCGAAATAACCTAATGTCTCTACAAGATTCTTGCAAAACATGGTCACAACCATAAACTGAAACATTTGACTTATCACCACAGTTGGCAGTAACTCTAAGAGAATATACAGTAGGCCTTCATTCAGATGGATTTTTTTATGATATATTAGTTTCAGCATTTAGTGAGAAATTCTTCTCAAATTTAGCATTAAATTTTCCCGTAGGTTTTGCATAAGTCTCAGCAATAAACATTCTAACATGCCATTCTAACTTTCCAGTATTCTGTTAATTATTTCTTTCATGAGTACTTTTGGTAAAGATGAGCTCCCAGCTCCATATAAGGCTTCCTTTCTCTCTTTCTCTCTCTCTCTCTTTTTTTTTTTTTTTTGTGTGTGTGTGTGTGTATGTGTGTGTGTGTGTTTTAATTCAGCTGCACTTCAATTTGTATGAATAATTTAGACAAATATGCATAGTAATATAAATTTAGATTGAATGGACATTGCCTTTGTACATTATGTTGGTTTCAAATTTTGATAAGTACCTAAATAAATTTATTGGTATTAAGTTCGTTGGTTCAAGTTCATTGTTCTAGTTCTAGCAGAAATAATGGCACGAAATTTGAACATTCTGCAGGTTCCTTCCCTTATAACTTCTTTAACGTGTGCTGGAGAGCTGCGCATTTCATATCATTCGTATAACTCTGTGACACGCGTTTCCCTTGAAATTTGCAAACGTTTCGGGCCTCTGCTTCCTTGTGTTGCCTTTTCAATATCGGGTAGTGTACTTTTAGAAAACAGTGTGCCATCATTTTATATGATAAGCAATATTCTGAGTCCTGTAAATCTGTATCGACGAAAGAACACAGAGAAATCTCTATTTTCATATTCTGAGACAAATGATGAATCATCGTCATTTACTCCTAAACAACACTCAAAACTCATCATTTGTCTCAGACTACGAAGACAGTGAGTTTGAAGTATCCTTTTGGCGATAAGAAGAATAGTCGAATAGCCAGCCTTCTGTCGATAAGAAAGTAGACTGTATGTCCATAGATCGCTGGTTCGGCTCCGGCTCGACAAAACAAACTGCATATTGTTTTGTTGTATGTGCTGGTTCAAAAATTAATTTTATATATCACATGGATATGAACTATAATCCTTTTATTGTTGCTAGTATACTTCAGGTTACACAGAATTTCTTCTTCAGTTTTACATTTACTCCAATGTTCCAAATTGATGCGACTGTTGGCGGCCTCTCTTTCACTCTCTTCCTTCATTATACAAGCTCTGCCACTGCCTTCGCACTGCTTCTTTGCAACCACATATATCAGAAACTCTCTCGGCATCACTACTCATGACGCACAAACAATAGTCTAGCTGTAGAGTGTGGCAAAGAGCTTAGCGATAAATAGTTGTAAAGAACATATGCTGTAGACATGGATGTAGCCAGTGGGGTGCAGGGAGGTGCATTTGCACTCTAAATAAATGCAGTTTTTTTCCCTTGTCAGATATTAACTAACAAAAAGTTACAAAAGAATTTGCTCCGTTAAACTTTTTTTTCAAGGCAAAAATTCAAGGACCTCTGAACCAACAATTTAAATCTTTTCCTAAACCTCACACTTGCCATGTAAATAATTAGCAGTCGCTTGAGGTCGGGGTGACCTTTTATCTACGTTCACTTTAAAAAATACAAATGAGTAGAGGATAATTGGTAGTAATTTCAGAAGTTTTTTGCAAGTAACACTAGCTTTTTGTTCTGTTGGCTGACAAATGCGTATATCATTTCCTCAGTACCTTCGGGGTGGGGGCTGAAGAGAAACTTATTCGGGTAAAATTAGGGACTATGCCTACAAAGAGTCTCAGATCTCTTTGTAGGATTAATGAGAAAGGAAAATGATATTGTTATAAACTCACCAGTATATCACAATATTAACCATTAAGCAAAATAAGCACATGCTTAGGGTATCAGTGATAAGATTAGGGGACAACACTGAAAAGGTCCTTGAAACTCATGGAACAGGGGCATCACAAAAATTATCATTGTTGATTTTATCACAGAATGCATGCAGTTAAGCCAAAACCGAGAGAAGAAACTGGGTATTATAACTATAAATGTATTACCTGGGGTATCAAAATCCTTTAAAAGCTTACGGCCTTTATTTAAACACTCTGAAAACTCTTTATTTGAAAAATTATTTTCTGATCTACCTTACTGGTGCAAGGATCGGAATTCTGAGACTATTCAAATAAGGATGTGAGTAAAGATATCAGTACTAAGTAAAAAAAAATCTACCTAGGTATTTAAAATATTTTTGTATGTGATATTTTTCAGTCATCACAGGTGCATAAGTGAAAATTTTGGAGTAAGTCCGGTTGGTAGAATATTGAAAAACTGGCTTCAAGATTTGATCCAAACAAATACTGAAACCAAGTAAAATATAACTTTGTAAAAAATATAGCTCATAAAAATGCGATTTAACATCTTATTACGATTTTTTAACTATTTACATGGAGTTCCCACATCAGGAACATCATCAGTTTCTTTGTATGTTTGTTTAACCAATGATCGAGTGGATAGGATAAAATATTACGTAGTTGGACCCGATTTTTGGAGTTCCGAAGTGCCAGAGCTTTTATGATCCACTCTAAGTATAATGCAAATACGAGTCAGTATCCTTTAGAAAGACGTCTATGAACGCATCCCTTCCCTATTGGATAGCAACTCTTGCGTGCTTTACTGTCAACAACTAAATACAAAAATCCAGTCCCTTATATCAGTGATCTCAAATTGGCGGTTTGCGAGCCGCATGCGGTTCTCTTAGTAATTTTATGCCTTCTACGAAGACATTTTAATTATGGTGTTGGACCTATTTCAAGATTTTGGTTATTTGTTGTCTGAATTTACATTATTTTCCTTACTATTAAAAATGAAAAAAATAACACAGTAGCAAATCTATAAATAGAGCTAATTAATTTACAATGCGATATAACTCATATTAAAGTATTTGAAAACACAGATTTTTATTACCTTTTTTTATGCGTACTTGCCAAAAAAATTAAATACTCTCAGTTACGATTTTTTGTGCTGAGAATTTTTTGTATTCCCAACTTTTTTTCACAATTGGCAGTTAATAAGAAAGAACTAGATTAACTAATGAGCATCTATCTATATTCCTTGATGAAGATAATATCTAGTAATTTCTCTTCAAGGTTAGAAACTATATCTGAATAAGAACAAACCACGCCATTACGAGTCATGCTGCAGTAAGAAGTAAAGTTTATAATTCTTTACATACAAATAATATGTGTTTTATTCATGCGCTGAAGAAAAAATAAATAAATAACAGAAGTTATTCTAAAGTTTGGTTAGTTATTCTAAAGAGTGGCTTGTTATTCTAAAGTTTTGAATTTCGAATTTGTTTTATTATCTATTTCATATTTTGTAAAACTTTAACAAATTTTTGATAAGCAAACTCAACGATTTCAAAGCGAGCAATTGCAACACTGTACAGGGGAAAAAAAAGAAAAAAAAAAGCTATTTTTATCTCCAGCTTGCAAGATTGTAATCAAAAATTCTAAAGGTACCTTTTTGAATTATTTTGTGTTATTGCTGCTGAGTTGAATTTTATGGTTTAAGTGCAAAGAATATGATATTTAATGAATAAAGGTAATGCACAAAACTAAAAAAAAAAAAAAAAAAAAAAAAAAAAAAAAAAAAAAAAACAGTTCACATAGCTCAGAACATTGCCATTGAATTACAAATGCCGAGAATTTTAAGTGCAACGACATTTTTCAAATACTTTAACATCTAAATCTGACAAACTTTAAAAAAGGTTTCTTCTAGATACCCTCTAAATACAAGAAACCCTCTAGATACGTAATTAACCTACGTATCTAGGTTCTTTATTATCAGCGGAGAAAATATTTTCCAGCGACAATTTTTTATTGTTATTGTTTTTTACTGGTTGTCTGAAAGGTGCTGGCTGAAAAAATTAGCAAATTATTGCAGTATTTCGTGATTTTTATGACTTCGAAAATTTTGAAAGTGAGATAGAACTTTGGCACAATTTTTAAATAACAGTAAAGATTGACAAAGGAAAAAGACTTCTTGACAATGAGTTTTTTCCACAAACAAAATATACACTTCTTACTTTTTTGCCGCTCATCAGAGGCCGAGCGGTTAATGGCAAAATCTCCCCTAGAAGCAACACAGCACATACAGCGATGTGCGATACTGTCAATTATGCATTCTATCAGTTTCGTAGGAAGTGAGAGCCTTTGCTCTTGCAAAGCAGTTGCAAGCGTGGCAAGGGTCTGAAGAGGAGAATTGATAATAGCTATACATCTTCTTAAAGCATCTCAAATATACTCGATAGGATTCAGGTCTGGTGGTCGAACTGACCACTCCATACGCTGAATTCATTGGTGCTGAAGATAATCATCTACAATGCGTGCCCTGTGCGGTCTAGCGTTGTCGCCCTGTAGCAGAAAATTATAACATATTGCAACGGCCTAAGGGCGCACATGAGCACCAAAGATGTTATAAGTTTGAGCATTCATTATTCCCCGTGAAAGGACATAGAGGTGTGTGCGAAAAAGATACCACCTCTAAACACAGATACTGCCTCCTCCGTATGCATCTCTTTCACGGATATTTTGATGGATGATAACTGATTCCAGGTTCTCTCCAAATCAAATAACGCCTACTATCGTTTTGGAGGTTACACCTGGAAACATCTGTAAAGACAACAGCCCTCCGTTGATCAGCTGTCAAGTGGACATGATGACGTGCCTAACTGAAAAGTTCCCTTCTGTGACGTGACGTGAGCAGCACGCAAATGTTGAGTGCCTCGCGTACATACCTCCTTCGTAAAGCATTCTACGCACGGTGGACGTTGACTCAAACCTTCCAGAGGCTGCAGCAAAAGAAGATCTCGGTTGAGTTGGAGTTGCGGTTATATTCCTTCGTGAAAATAACAACAAACTATCGGTCATCAGCGCTCATTATAGCGGTTGGACGACCTGGACTGAACCTCCTGAATTCTGAATCTGTAGTTAGAAATTGTCGCCAAAGTCTATGAACGACAAAAGGACAAAAATATTTAACCATCTGGCCACTTCTGTCTAACTTTGCCTTGCCTCTAGTCTTCCAATAGCTCTCCATCGCAGTTCTTCGGTCAATGCTGCCTGAAGGTGATTCTTACAAATTAGCTATCCCGGATTTCGTATCTCAGTATCACAGCAAAATTTGCAGGCTTGCTCTGAAGCATGTAGTTTTATGCTCTTCTCAGATGACATATTTCGATGGCAGCGCCATTAATTTGCAATTTTTACATTAATTAATTTGTATTAATAAAACTCGCTATGGCATCTTAAGTATTCCGAGGTTTTCTTTAGATTACTGCTTCCCAGCTTGTTTTATGCGGTTTACCCTTAAAATTTGAAATTTGTTTTTAATTTTTCAACCATACAATAGAAGATGAAGTAATGTATCTGTTATCGGCAAAGTAATGAAACGCCGGCATTTTATAGAATGCCTAGGCATCGTACATAATGCCGGACCATTTTAGACAAACTATGAAATATGAGAATTATTACATACTTTCCCTAGGCGTTGTATAGAATACCTAGGCATTCTGTAGAATGACAAATTCTCTTTTGGAAAAGTATAAAAAAAACCTTATGAATAAGGCTATTATTTAAAAGACGTTCATTCCTTAAAAATACAAACATTATTTTGGAAAAAAAAAAAAAAAAAAAAAAAAAAAAAAAAAAAAACCATTTAAAAAAACTGTTATTCGAAGTATGTAAAAAAGGTATAGCGAGATTATCTTGACACAATATATTAAATTTGTATTTTCTGTCTGGCTGAGACAGGGAATCAGTAAGATCTACCTGACAACGGAAATTAAATCCAGAAACAATAATAAGTTTCACAACAATGTCCATTTTAATATCTTTTTGTTTTTTCTGGTAGGGATCACATAGGTGGTTCTAGAGTTCCAATACCATTACGTGCAAAGTTTTTTTATTTGGTTGAAAGTTCTTTCAACATTCTGTCACGTCGTCCGTGTGCAGTATTTGACGCCTAAAGAGTTTTCATAAAGTACAGGAAATAACTCATCCATGACGTAATAATATTGTATAGTACTGACGCTTTCTTTAACAGTATAAATTAATGTAATTTTATTTTCCACAATCACTATATCCTAGTGATTCAGAAGCCAGTAGTCCCACGGTTCCCTCTTAGTAGTCATTTCAGCCATTTTACATCATTTTTTAACTTCTGGTAAGTAGCTGGGGTCTTCGAAACGAATCGAAAATGCATTTCATACTTTGCCGGTTTGTCATTTGGCATTCTATAGAATGCCTAGGAAATGTGTGAAATATGAATCGTTTCATACATTGGCGGCTAGGTTTTAGGCATTCTATAGAATGCTGGGTTTCAAACTTTGCCGGTAACATATCCAAACGAATTGTACCATAGCTCAGATTGGGAACCCTTGCTCTAACTCTTTTCTCAGGCTGTACCTACATCATGAGTAAGTATTTCGGCTGAATGCTATCTATGATCGAAATCTGTAACAACCATCCAAGGACGGGATTTGATGCATGGTCTGTTGATTAATTTTGATCTTGTGGTCACTATGATCTATTTTCCATTATTTTCACAGAAATTCTACAAATGTGCATTTCTAAAGTACATTCAAGAAACTAGATTTTTGGGCATATAACACTGGTTAACATTAATTAAAGAACTGATTATCATTAATTAAGTAAATTGGAAAACTTGTGGAATTAACCACTATATGCACATCATGATTTATAAGCAGACCTATTTAATGAGTACCTATAAATAATATAAATTTTCTTCCCCGCGTTTTTTCACAAGAGATGGGTAAATTTTATAAGGTATCAGGTAAAATGAGTAGCCACGAAGGTGATTAAATGTGATAGAGAATTGTCGGTACATTTGAGGCAAACCAATCAAAAGCAAACATAGCTACAGAGCTCAATGTAACGCCCAGTGGCAACTGCAATTTGTGGAAAAAGTTTCAGGAAACTGGATCTATATCGAGAAGACCTGGACAAGTTCGATCAAGATCCACAACGTACGGCGACATGGGATAGATACAGCTTCACAATTCTCACGAGAGCTATACGCTGCCACTGTACCTGGGGAGAGACTGGAACATGATACCATCCGTCATCAGGGAAAATTATCTTTGCGATGGGGGAGGAATAAAGGTTTGGGCAGGTATTAAATTGGACCAATTCACACCCCTGCACGTGTTTGGAAAGGCTTCGTGGCTGCTTTGAGATATAGAACAGGGATCTTTGAGCCCTATGTTCGAATTTTAGGGACGCAGTTGGTACTGGATTCCTGTTAATAGGCAACAATGTTCGTCCACATACCGCTGAGTTGGTCAACGATTAATTGGAAAAGGAGGATATTCGCCTCATGGATCGACCAGCCAGATCTCCTGACGTTACCCCTATGAAGTATATCTGACACGCTTTCGGGACAGCTATTTAAATGCTTTTTCTCTGTTATAAATGTATATTTATACGAAATTACGTTAAAAATTGTCCATTAGTTTTTCAAAAATTCGACGTAATATGCAGATTCTCTTAATTTTGTACATGAGTGTCCGTTAACACCTAATTCGCATTTTTATAGTATTTACATTTTGATAAGTAATAAAAAATTACCAGCATTTAGTAAAAAACTGATTTGCATATAATTTATACTCGCGAATTTCTGAACTGAACTTCGATTGAAATATTGCAGACAGCAAGATTCAGATTTCGGCTTAAATATGTTTATGAAAATAACAGATAAAATTAATAATTCATAGAAAGACCACTGAGATTCGTCTTTTGTATTAATTAGGCAAGTATCGATTTTTTTTAACAGAATTCTTTCATGCTTTTAGGCTGTGTACAGAGGGATATGAAAGTCCATAAACCCTTAGAAAATTTGGATTTTTATGAATTTGCAATATATGGTAAAATAGTAACCGTAAAAATGCATAAAATGCCTGTAGAAATTAAGAAGTTTATTATGTAAATTTTGATTACAGTAATTTTAAGCTTGCATTGCTAGGGTATAAGCTTATACAACAGCTGACATTTTGTTAAAAGCAAGAATAATAATTTATATATTATCATTTACTGCTAAAGCTTTTTTATTCAAAATTTGAAAAGATATCAGCTGTATTTACAATGATTTTTCGTGGATTCGAGATATGTAAAAGGACCAATGACTGTCAGAAATCTGAAGACATTTAGAAATTTGATTTAACAGGTTGTTTGGAAGATTTTTCGTAAAATGCAAGACCAGAGGGGATTGATGTTTCAGAACTGGACACTGCTAAATTATGAGTACGCAGAAAGAAAGTTGTGCTGAAATTTCCCATTGAGACTAATTCTTTGTACGTACTTACATGAAATTCAGCATCCTGAGAAAATTAAAACCGATTTTGAAGGTATTAATTGCTTTTTATTACAGATCGAATGCGATCTGGTAATTACAAATAGAACTAAAATATGGATGATACTGATTATCCGATAGCGGATCCTCTCCACAACAGTTCCTCAGAATGGCACCTGAAGAAAATGACTTTTCATGCAGCCAACTTCATTACTAAAGTGAAAATGAAATCTTACGCTTATTCATACTGGAAAAACTGAATCTTGATTTCGTAAAATTAAGAAAGCTGTAACAGCAAAGAATTTCATCGAAGTTATTTTGGTGTTCATTAGGAAACGTAAGCTTCGTTAGGAAATGCAAGAAACGAAAACAGATATGCGAGTGGAGAAGACTACGAACTGTAAATACTATAGCATTTCGCCAAGGATGACATTCTTGATGCTGTAACTCAATAGGAGTCAGTAGAGGAAAGTAAAGAAGAAAATGGCGATGAAACTGTGAGACTAGTCATGATATCTAATATTGGACTAATGTGGACGAATTTAGTGTATATAGGACTCGATTGAACGCGACCTAAATAACGTTATTGGTTCACGCATCGTTTGTCGCACTCTGTGGAAGAATGTCGACCTTTCGACAAAAAAAGAATACAAGAGACTTTTTTCAGAATAAAAACATTTAAGCGTATGTAAATTTTACTGCTATTTTAATTGAACCCCATTTTAGACAATAAAACATTAAGTTCATTTGAAAACCTTTAAATAATTTATTTTTTAACTCTTTCGCTACGAAAGAGCTGGTCGCAGTTATTCATTCGTGGCACGAGAAAGTTTTCCACAAGAGAAGTTGCAATCTGCCGCAGCGTAAGCCGCGAAAAAATGCTTTGCGGCATTCATTCATTCATATTCATTCATCATATTCATTCATTTAACGAAGCAGCAATAAAACATTTTCATTAATGAAAAGTACCGATCTTTGCTCATAATTTCACTGGAAATATCGCTTTGGAGAAACTTACTTTTTAAATCAATGTTCCTTTAAGGTTAACTTTTTGTTCCGCGTTATTAATAACGAAGCAGCAATAAAACAATATAATTCTTTCAATTCCGTCCCTTCTGACACCTGTACGTGATTCCTTTTAAGTTGTCGTTAAAAGTAGTTTGTTTTTCCCACAATTAATTGAATTAAATATTCAGAAAACGCAGTCAAAAGTAATCTAAAATTCTCAGCAAGCGATTTAAATTGCTTTCTACTGCTCCCGAATGTTGTGGCATAAAATCATTAACATTTGGGCTAAACTTCTTAGAAGTCCATTTGATACCAGAAGAGTAGGAAATCGTATTTTAAATTCCTCTTTTTCTTTAGATTCTGAAGTGCTAAGTATACGTGCTGTATTGTTTTTCCTTCTTTTGCAAAATGCTAAATTATACTCATTTTCTTCATCAAAATCACTTCCTGAATCAATTATTTCCTTTATCCATCGTTCTCCTTTCAAGCTCCTTTCAAGCACTCATCTTTTAGGAAACTACATTCAGACTGTAAGTAAAATATTAAAAGATTTACGATATAAACAAACATACCAATTTGTTTTCCGCAACTTATCTGTATAATATAGAATATATATAATTAACGCACGCTGTTGACTAGTTTCTAATCATATAATGGAATGATAAGAGCGGTCGTACCCAGAGAATGTTTCGTGATTGCCGCTATACCTAGACAACATTTCGTCGCTCTGCCGCCTGGCAGCAGCACCTAAAACATTTCGTGTAATTTTATGTAATGTTTTCTCTCTTAACTGTAAAATTATACGGTGTTAATTCATTGAAATGCGATTATTTTTAAATATTTACAGATTTTTTAATCGCACTGTATATATCTGCGAATCATGAAAAGTCCATAAAGCAATATGTTAGTAGCACATTCCTATCGAAAATATGTTTCATACCCTTTGAGTATAATTTTTTCTTAGGTACTCAGCTACGAGATAATTTTGTTTGCCTTTTTATTTTCACATCTAGCTTATAAACAATACCCTTTTATTTCTGTCACCATACACATTATTGCAGTCAATAATATGAAATAAATTTTCACATGCTGATGGCTATTATTACGAATAAAACAGTTGTAAACATTTTGAAAATAGAAGACATGTTTCTGCAAGCTGAATTTCTGTAAATGCGACTGCTGTGTCTTGTTACTGGTAGAGGATAAATTACAGTGCGAGGTGTCCAAGCTGGGGTAGTATACGGAGCTGCTCTTGTATTCAGTAGGTAAGCTGATGTGGACAATGGACTGTAAGTCTGTTCTAATTGCCGCAGTGCTGGTTTTGGATTATAATCTTGAGTTTGTTGAATGGAGACATCCGATGGGCAAATCTTATCAGTTGATTTCAATCTGAAATGGAAGCAGGTTGCGTTATTTTTTAATTAAATAAGTAACACATTTAATTAGTTCAACGCACTTAAAAATAGGTGATCGTCTGAAATCTTAAGCTTCTAAGTTAAAGAAAGGAAAGTTTAGCATTGAAGGAACTATATTTATTGTCCATGAACTATTTTTTAAAATTTATCTAAAAAATTACGTTAACAGACTCTTTGAAAAATTATCGAAAATCAAGTATATATATATTTTGACTCACGGAAGAATTTCCTTTCGCAAATGATTTTCAAACTTGCAGTTTTAATGGTTCTTCCCCTCTCCCCCAGTTTTCCCTCAAATATGCTTAACGACGTTTGCGCGGGTAGATACTACTAATAGAATTATTTTACATCTACATTTTCCAATAGCTGTTGTCAAAGGTACTTCCATATTTAAATAACATTCATTTTTGAATCATAGAAATATCATACAACATATATATATAATTTAAAGTCAAGTTGTAAGAACAAACGAAAAAAGACCCATGTTGTCAAAATTTTGCGCATTGAGCTGTAAAATTAAGGACATTAGAAGATAAATTTTAGTACGCACGCTAAAAAGTTACCAGAAACTGTGGCTCCGTGAAAACTTCAGCATAAGCATATTTAGTTGCTATGAAATGTGTGAAAGAGGAGAAAAATACAATATTTGAATATTTACAAGTAAAATTAATAAAAAGTAAGCTATATACTAAACTAATTAAGTAATTTTTAACGCAGTAAAAAAACAAATCAATTGAACGAGGTAAAATAAAAATAGTAAGCTATATGCTAAACGAATAAAGTATATTTAAAACACAGTAAAATACTAATCAATTGGTCAAGGTAAAATATAAAATAAATATTAATATATATATATATATATATATATGTGTGTGTGTGTGTGTATAAGAATTTACTTAAATTACCTATTTAAAGAGTGTAAACTGAAGTGTATTATTTTATAGGATATGCAAGCTAATGTAACATATATTTGTGATATATCATTATATCCTTGATGAATAAGCAATGTTTTCCATCTTGGAAGTTCGGAATAATCTTATTTATATATAATCATAGCTAGAATATCACTACTGTTCCTGTTAGTGAAATTTTCAAGCTTCTATTAGTTGCTTCAAAAACATTGTTCTTTTTCACCAATATCATTGTCATGATTCTCATACTTATTCTTAGTATCTAACACTGTTAATAAATGTGCAATACGACTAAAGAGTTCTCAGTAGGACAAGCATAGGAATTTTAAAAAATGCTATCGAGCTTTTAAACTGAGATTCAAGATTTTTATTTATGTTTCACACAAACATATAACTTTTGACCGCGATATCCGCAAACAGCAAGTTTGTCATTTATTCTGAATATACACGAGGACCATTCTCACCGTACTGCCAATTAAATTTTGTCGTACATTAATGCGGTAATTACTATTTCTCCGTGAACTTATGGTTTCATTTGAATCATTATTCCCATATTTATGAATTTTGTACCCAAGGTTTTAGTTTCACATATTATCTATCCTATGGTTAACAAGTGTACCTGTAATATTGAATAGCAGGTGAAAAATCCTGTAACTTGCCATATGTATATAATGAAACTTGCTGAAAACAGTTGTAAAAGTAAAAATCAACTTACGCTTGTGTTACCGTGTCGCATCTGGATTTCAGTGATGACATCGAATCGTCCAGGATATGCAAGGCTTGAGGACCGCACAGTGTTTGAATTGGTTCCGAGACACACTTCTCATACTGTCGATAAGCACTAATGAAAACAAATATGTGAAAAGATATCCCTAAAAATCTTAAACAAATTTCACTTGCAAATGTCATCATTATTATTACGAAATAACGAATAGAAAGTTTTAACTCGAAATTGGAATTTTATTATTATTAATTTCCTAGTCAATTACGGAAACGAAATACTTCTATGTATATTTTTATTAAAAATTAAATATGCAAGGTCACTAAAAAATTGCAAATTCTACCTGTAAAACCTTTATATCTTCTGTATACTTACTTGTAAACTGCAATAAAAAAACGAATGGTTCATCACCTGATAAACAGTATACGTGACATGTCTATACCAGATAATTTAGGCGCCACTTCGAGTCAACCGACATAATCAAAGCAATTGTCAATTTTATTCGGCACGTGTTCTAGCTGCGCTTTTTCTAACTTACATAGAAAGCAGTGTTATAACCAAGGCTTGGATTTTGAAGGTATATGCATTTTTTTGCTTTTATTTTTAGTATTTTCATTAAGTGCTTTTCTTAAAAGTTTTTCGAGTAACTGAAAAATAAAATCACCTTTAATGGTTAGGTAAGGATTGTAAATGGGGTTCTGTGGAAGAAGTAACAGCATCAGATCCTACTGAAAATCATTTCTAATGTTAAAAGTTTTAAGAATGCTAAGTGATAAGGCAGGGAAGAATGATTATAGAAAAAGAATGGCAATAAAGGGTCTGTGCGATTTTAGTTCAGACCAAGGGTCTGTGAGATAAATAAAGGGTCTGTGAGACTTTAGTTCAGACCAAGATGTTCTCAAAACAATAATTCAAACGAAATCCTGACCATAGAGATCTAAAAGTAAACATTTGATATGAAAATTTGAAATAGACTATAAAATTTGTCAAAACCTTATTAATTAATATTCTGAGTTTTAATGACGTTATAGCTTTTCAAAGCAGACTGCACATTATCTGAAAGAATGTCAATATGGCTCTCAATCTCTTTCTACCTTTTAAAAGCAATAAAAGACGGCAGCTTTGAAAACTTCAAAATACGATCTAATACTTTAAAAATGAATTTACCATAAAATTCATTTTAAATTTAAGAAGTATAAAAGAATTAAAAAATAAAAAATTGAAAACAATCATAAAAAAATCTGAATGTTTTCAGATTTTACATTACGCCCAAACAGGCATTATTTTCTTTACAGTTGTAAAAGTAAACACACACACACACGTTTCAAGAGCATTTGGGCTGAAAATATTTAAAACCAGCATATGTTTAGAATTTCTGATAGGCAGTCCGGCTCCTTGGAGAAAAAATGTTTTATTCTCTACAGTGTTGTCACTGTACTCTTTGAAATCGTTGAGTTTTTTAATCAAAAATTCGTTAAAGTTTCACAAAATATGAAATATGCAATAAAGTAAATTCCAAATTCGGGCTGCCATATTTGAGTGGAGGGCTACGCCATTCAAAATTTGAATAACTCTGGGTACCGCTGTTTTTTCACAATACGAGAAATATACATACCTTCATTCAGATTCTTTATTATTTAATTTCTTTAAATATAAAACAAGGCAATGATATTTGGTGGCAATAAATTGAAAAGTGATTCAACGCAAAATTCTGTTTTGAGACTAATAACCCTTCTTGACAACGCCATTTGGGCTAAAATTACTCTGTTCTTTTGTTTGCTATTAAATAATGAAAAATATGTATGTATGTAAGTAAGTTTGTACGTTTTTCGCATTGCGAAAAAACGAAGGCACCTAGAGCCATCAAATTTTGAATATAGGTAGTCTTCCACCCGAACATGTGCACTTCGAAGCCCGAATTTTGAACTTCAAATTTATTTTTGTATTATTTCGCATTTTATACGAAGCGATATAAAAGCTTTGCGCTTTTACTCAGAAAGATGTTTATGTTTTGAATTTAATTAGAAAATCAGCGATATAAAAGATGTGTGTTAGCACTCCACAAAACGCAATACATTTGTCTTTCGAAATGAATTAATAAACTCATCGATTTAAAAGAAAATGTTGTTTCTGCCTAAATTAAAAGTACTTTAGTGTATTGCCCTTTGCTAAAACGTAAAATTTTTAATTTTTCTTAAATTTGTTTTTCTTATTAATTAACAAACTAAGTGATTTCAAATCAATAAACGCAGATGCCTTTCCATTATTATTAATTACTTTGCTGGATCCATGAAATTCAATCAGCTTGATTCATTAAGATCAAGCGGCCAGTCTTACATAAAAATATTATAGTTACTCTTTATCAGAACTGTTTGAACATATCATTACGCTTTCTGTTAATAAATTAATTATATTCAACGATTCAGCAAGTAATTGTTTTCAGCATATAAGTTTTTAGTAAATGAGTGGATTTATTTATACTCTTTCAATAAAAACTGAACATTTCGGATCTAAAAACCATTATCGTTTCGCTTGTTGGTATTGGAAACTGTACCTTAATTAATTAATTAAAAAAAAAACTACCTATTTGAAAGCGTTAACCTTCCAAATGTTTTTTTCCGTGTCTCTTTCTAACGTCAAACGAATCCTTCTGGATTCGAAAGGTTTCTGAAAATAACCTTCACAGCGACCGAATGACTTCATATTCTTTGACTAAAATTTACCTACCACGCTAAGTTTTGACTGTGAACTTATGTTAACTTCGCTACAGTAGTATAGAAACATTCATCATATTATTAACAACTGAAGTAACTGAAACCATTTACATTCAAAGCAATCATGCAAAACGACTTGCATGATTGCTTTCACGACAAATTTTCTTTATGTCTTCTTGCAGTCATCATGCAACAACATTTATTTCATACAGATTAAAAAGTATCGGGTATGTGTTCGTCAGGGAATTAAATTGAAACTCAGTAGGAAAACGTTTAGAGAAATATTAATGAACACAATTGTTTAACTAAAAGCAAAAAATATTAAATGCACATAAAAAATAAAGTCTTAAAAAAAGGAGCACGAAAGATTATTTATTTTTCTAAGAGAAATGACAGTTTTTAATAATATTATGTTTTTATTTCATTCGAAAAAGACTTATAACTTAACAGATGTTTGTAGAAACAAAACATTAGGTATCTAGGCAACAGAATCATAGCTTCTAATTAAAATATGGAGAAGGAGAAGGAGAAAAAAATTTAAAACTGTCAAACTGTCATTATTTCCGTCAATTATTTTTGCCAAATATTTACTTTCCATCGATTTACCATGATCTTTTTCACAACGCTTTTTTCCCAGTTAAAAAGATTTTCTTATAATGTACAAATTGCATTTAACGCATTAAAATAGAATCCTATATTCTTTATGCAGATAGTAATGATTAAACATTTTAATAAACTGAAAGTGAACTGAAAAATGGTTACAACCAATCCTGGGATCCTGAGACAAAACTGTTAGTTTTATAACCAATAACTGGAATTTATTTCCAGAAAATGAACTTGAGAATTGATTCATTTCAAAATATGAAATGAGAGTTTGTAGAAAAATTAAGGTTAGAGATAGAATGGATTTTTCATGTATTTATATTCCTATGTGTTACTGAAGTAGAAACTGCATGCATAGTGCATGAAGACTGTTATTAGTATCATCAAGATTGTTGTAGAACACTGATTTTTTTTATTGAATGCTCCAAAAATTTTCCAAAAAAATGCTGAAACTGAATCAACAGCGAAGCTACGTTAAATCTTTTATCACTTCTCATAATTCAGATCTTTACAATAATTTCTTACTGGTTTTCAAGTTCTTTTTTATTCTAGGAGTGCCTTACCCGGAAAACAGACAAATGAAAATTATAAAATTGATTGAAAAATTGCTTTACTTTCTGTTCAATGTAGTATTGCTTTACACCGCTGCTATAAACATTTACACTATTTACAAGAATGGTTTTGGCAATAGAAAAATAATACCATTTTGTGTTTGCCAAACATTTGCCTCACTTATGCGTTTGCATTTTATTTTCAAAGGAAAAGCAATAGTCAAAGAATTTAAGACTATAACGAGTGACTGTTCTGTACAGAAGGCATCCCCAACAGCAGCTTGGAAAGCAGGTACAATCATTGTATTTGTTTTAATTGCAGGACTTACAATTGGCATCGTGATATTTTCAATGTTACACACAGAATGCTTTCTTGATCAAGCAAGATTTATCTTATTTGACTGCTGTTTTCAACTCAATAATAGTTTGTTGGCGTTAACCATAGCTTTAATATTTTGTAATTGTTGTATCACATTCATTATTCCTGCATTAAGTGTCGTATTATGTTCCTTTGTGTACTGTAACTTAGGCTATCTGATATTAGATTTCGAAACGAAAGTCCAGAAGCTTTGCACCCAACCAAAGGTAACCACAAAAGAAATGCAAGAATTCGCATTAGAACTCAGCAAAATATTTCGTTTGATATCCGATACAGATAAATTATTGTCACCCTTAGCTTTATATCTGGCATTTTCTTCCACAGCTTTTGTACTAATTTTGATTATTGCATTTCAGACAAACGAGCACAATATAATTTACTTCACATTTCAGAGTATTGTATTTGGATGTGTCCTGGCTTCCATCCTAACCGTGATCATTTTTGCATCAAGAATACCTGAATGCTTTCATAGGATTGCAATAATTATTGCATCCAAAGTCGGAGGCCAAGAAAATATCTACTTTAACCAGTCTGATAGATTGAGTTATATGGCTCTTTGCGATATGATGAGTTTGCTTAAAACTGATTCCTATATGACAGCAATGGGAATGTTTAAATTCAATAGACATCTTATCATTACTTCACTGTGCGCTTTTATAACCTACGGTGTCATTTTTCATCAGCTATCTATCGATAATTAATGATTATTGTGGGAACAAGATATCAAGCAGAATTTTTTTTCTGGGATAAGGTGAAAATTAGAGAGGATTTTAAAATATCTGTTTTATTTTTATATCTTCGGCCGTGGAAAAATTTAATTTCAAGATGAAAGCGAAGCTGATCATGTAAATTATTTCCGGTTAATTACATACAATTACTTAATTTCGGCAACTAAATGTTTTCATGTACGACAGAGCTGTTGGTTGCTCTGATATCACCAACACCTTTCAAGAAACAATCACAACTCTTTAAGATGAAAGCAACTGTGTTCACTAAAATAACTTTTTGCTTGATTTACAGGAATAATAACTACTGATTACAAGACTGACTGACAAGAATAATAGCTACTACTAACTGAATAATAATTACTGACAAGAATAATAACTGCTACAGCTAACTGATTTTAGCCTTTGACTTGAATATAATCTCAAATTAATGGATATCTTGAAGTTAAGAAATTAGCCTTATAAATTTGAAAAGATCGAGATTACGATCTTCCGAATTCTCTTATTTGGAAACTTCAAACCACATTCTGCACTATGGCAACAGCTTAGTTAATGGCTTTCCGTTTCCTTCTTCACCTTATAGCTGCAATATGCCGCGAACGTTTTGTTATAATAAGTATGCTAGATAGACGACTTACAAATTTACTATCACTAACTTCTGCTATTGTTAAAACTACTTTTCTCCCTAGGGAGTGTTGAAATATAGCATTACAAACACTAATAAATATTTTCAGAATTGTAACAAAAAAAGGCGAATGTGTATGTCCTGGACGAAGTCAGATGATCAAGGTCAAAGGGATTTTGCTTTTTTCTCCTGCCCTCTCGCAATATGAAAGCATAGATGAATTTTTCGCTATTTGCAGGAAAAAGTGAGTATTTTTTGTTCGCGCTGAGTGTGCCGTAATTTATTATTACGTTTTAGTTAACACAAAGCGGTTTTCTGTCTCGATGTTTATATTTAGTTTGTAGAACTATACATGTATGTATCATATTTATATTAATTTTTAGCAATGTTTTTACCTGAAGCATTGTATACAGCGAAGTTTTTGTTTAATTTCATAAGATGATTCATTTTAACTTTACTGCTCATTGTTACGCAAAATTTGAGTTATGTTGTAAAATAAAGCCTTAAAATAATCAATCCATCTTTTTTAATCTTTATTTAATGTTATTTATTTATTATTTAATTTCGTTTAATCTTATCGAGAAGTCTCAAGAAGTGTATACGACATTAAAGTTGGATTAATTTTCTACTTTTTAATTCTCCCATTCTCATACTTATAAAGAGTTTCATGCGTTCGCTTATTCAATTCGTTAGAGAATCGAGGTTTACTAGTAAATCATAGAAGGATTGCATTGAAAGTGATGTAAGCATGGTGTTGCAGTAAAAATATAAGTTAAAAAAATTATGATAAAAAGCGTATATCATATTTCTTCACTATTATGTAAAGTATAATAGCTATGGAAGCAATTGAAGTAATCTTGTCTCGAAGCTGAGTGCTAAATATAATTATATGTAGAAGTACAAGACAAAACTTTGCTGATAAGGATGATTCGAGAGATGTTGTAATTAAAGCCGGGGTATCATCAACAAAGTAGATTTCAAAATATGAGAAAGTGACAGCCATTATCTCGAAAATAACTGAATAACACACAGAGAATAAAGAAATCACTTTGAATATTCAGTTTTGGAATTTGAATGTAATAATTTACTTTACGAAATTTTAACTTCAAGCTAAAATGAGAAAACGAGTATCACCAATTCATCATTACTTTCGCCAAGATGGCAAACTTCGTCATTAAGTGCGCCAAAATGGGGAAACTCAAAACCCTTTTTTTCCGTCTGCTACAGACTGCAACACCATGTTTTTCAAAACTTTGTTTCCGATATATTTTTAAATGCTGCATTTTAAAATCTAAACGTCAAATAGTCTAAAAAACCGAGCGATTCTCAGAAATTCGCGAAACATTCAGAAATTAAGTTACAAAAGTTTCATTTAAAAAAACATTTTTCCACTGTATTTAAAGATGCAAACAGTAAAATTTTGATAGACTCAGTTTATTCTTTAAAGGAAGATATATGTGAAAAATTGTTTAAACATTAAATTAAAAAAAAAAACAGATTTAAAAAAATCGTCTCTACCCATTACATTGGCATCGAAGAAACAGTACGTGTACAAAATTTGAACTCGATAGCTAACGTAGGTTAAAAATCGATGACAAAATTCCACCCACGGTGAAATACCACGAGTGAGACCCCTGATGTAGTCAATCCGAATAGGCTTATCCTATGTTACTGTTGTATTCAATGCAACGAGAAGTTATTGGCTATAAGAATATCGAATCTAATTACGCACGTAAACAAAATTCATGAGATTCGCACGCAAATGTAGCGGAATGTATTATCTTTAATATTAATTCTGTTAAAAGAAATTACAGACACAAATAAGAACCTATACATATTTTATTCGGATGGACACTCCTGCCATTCACACCATAAAAATACGCAGCATAACCTCATCACATTACAATAGCACAACCAGAGTGTCACTTCTTTTCCATCCTAACATTGGGCTTCGCTGTAGCCATCATATATGGATATTGCTGAGCATTCCTAATTTAAGTTTTAAGCATGGTTTTACGTTATTTTTTAGACTTTTTTCTGCTTTATTCAAAAACCACATAAAAGGGGAATGAATTCATGGGCGCAAACGCGCTGATTTTGTGTCCCGGGATACTGTTTTTTCACTTCTCTAACTGCTGTTGGCTGATTCTCAGTTGGCCCTATTCATTCCTTCTTGTAACAACATGGCTACAAAGAAGAACCAAAGAAAACGGAAGAAGAAATCCACCGTGAATTTCAAGTTGGATGGACTGAGATTTTCGCGTTTATTGGACGTGTGGTATATGACTGAGATGTGCGGTATATGTTTATTGGACGTGTGGTACCAAAGCAATGTTAGAAAGCTTTTTTTTTTTTACCTGAAACTATCATAAAATAATCATTTAGGGAATATAACTATGGGCTAAGTCAGTGATCAGCAAACCGTGGCTCGCGAACCAAATGTGGCTTTTTCGCTCCTAGAGTGTGGAAGTCCATAAAATAGGACATGCGGGCGCGCGCATGTAAAAAACAAGAAATTCTTGAACCATCAGATTTTACGCAAGCATAAAAACAACTGTAAACAAATCTGCCAATGTTATTCCTAGGAAATATTTTGTACCGATTTCGGCGTTTTGATGGTGCTGATTATACATCAATTTACGTGTTCGTAGTAATTGTCATATGTCAAATTTTAACTAATGAAATGCTTTGCATTAATATGACATTAAATGGCAGTTTTAACTTGAATGAGAAACTAAATAACGTAAAAATTAAATTTAATTTCAAAATATTAGGAATTTTAGCTTCTAGACTTTTCAAATTTGAAGTTTCCTCAGTGCCTAAAGCAAACCTTTTCCTAGCAACTGAATTTAGGCAACATAAAGTGCATAAACCATGCTTGGGTTGCATATGATATGAATAGTCTTCAAATTAAGAAATATCTAAAAACTGAAAACCCAAGATATTTTGATACAAAATTTCATTTTTAGGTTATTTGGCATATCAAGTTAAAATTACCATTGTTCTGATTCAAGTAAGGTTTTTACTAATGTTTTGATGTGCCGACATCAGTAAAAAATCTGTTCGACGATGTTACTGGCCATTGTACTGATTTCAGTGCAACTGTACCGACAAGGATAACACTGATATGCGCCATTCGATAGTGTCCCTGCCTCGATGCGATGCGCTCGTTTTATGCGATTTATTACTCTATTCTACTGAAGAATTGTTTCTATACCCAATATAATTGCTTATCTTCTTGTTTCACACTTCACTACCTTCAGCTACTTGTTAGAAAGTACTACAGGTTCGAAAATCGGCTAGTTATGTTACACCGGATTAGCGACTCTACGCGGACACCTATCAACAGCTATACGCATTTCGCTTGGGTTCCCTCATTTCTGGCGATGCGCGCGCAGTTCATCCATGACTTGAGTTAGTGTTATTATTTCTGTGAGGTAGTCAGTCAGGAGGCTTGTTATGGGGAGGTTAATGCAAGACGTTTCCTCTGTTTTATAAAAAGGGAAATGGATTCATGGATGTAAACGCGCTGATTTGTGTCCCGGGATACCGTTGTTTTACTTCCCTAACTGCTGTTGGCTGGTTCTCAATCATTTCGCTATTTCTGGCCCTATTCATTCCTTCTTGTAACAACACGGCTACAAAGAAGAAGCAAAGAAAAACGGAAGATGAAATCCACCGTGAATTTCAAGTTGAATGGACTGAGACTTTAGCGTTTATTCAAAACTCAAATGGCCTTCCGACCTATCTTATTTGTCGGGAAAAACTGGTTAATATCAAGAAATCAAATGTGGACACTTCACAACAAAATACGTCTTATTTAGTTCTAATTATCCTGTCGTTGCTGCAGGGAAGAAAGCAACTGAGGAAGTTCAAAAGAGTCGAGAAAAATCAAGTTCTGTATTTAATTACTGGATGGTAATCTTCCAATAATGTTAATATTGCAAGTTTTGTGATTAGTCAAGATACTGCTAAAAGAGGGAAACCATATACAGATGGCGAATACATAAAAAGTTTTTTTTTTTTTTTTTATAAATGCAGCCGAAGAGATGCTTCGAGATTTTAAGATCAAAGCACGGATATTCTAAAAAAATTAAAGGGTTACCATTGTCTGCTAAAACAGGGAAAGACAGAATAGTCAAAATGTCTTCAAATATAACCAACCAGCAAGTCGAAGATCTTAAATTGGTTTCAGCTTTATCAATAGCAGCTGACGAGTTTTGTGGCATAAATGATACAGAGCAAATTTCACTTTTTGTACAATTTATTTCATCTACAGTTCTCAAAGAAGAATTTTTAGGATTATTGCCACTCAAAGGTCAAACACATGGAGAGAGTATAACAAATAAGAGAGAGTAAAGCTGTAATTGGATGCATTGAAAAACATCATATCCCACTCAATAAAACTGTCTGAATTGCAAACAGACGAGGCAAAAAGGTATGACCGGCGTAGAAAAAAATTGTTGTTGTTTTGAAAAGTTTGTTGCTATTTTGAAAGATAAAGACATCACGACATACTTACTTACCACTGTACCATTCATCAAGAAGCTCTTTATGCTTATACATTTCCAGAAGAAATTTGCAAAGTTATGGAATTGATGATTAAAATTATCAACTCCATTTCAGGTACAGCTCTTATTCATCACTAGGTTAAAGAATTTTTAAAGGAAATGGAGAGTGTGTACACACATCTTTTGCTACATAACAAAGTACGTTGGTTATCAAAAGGCAACGTTTCACATCCTTATTAACAGAAATTAAAGCATTTCTCCTTGAAAAGGGTGTTTATTATCCAGAACTAATGGATGATCAGTGGATCCAAAAATTTTATTTCATGGTAGATGTTACGTCTCATCTAAATCAGCTTAATTAAAAACTATAGGGAAAAAAGAATCACAATTTTTTCGATGTTAGAAGAAGTCATTTCATTTGAAAACAAATTATCTCTTTTTGCTCAAAATTTTGAAAGAGAAACTTTTATTCACTTTCCATGCCTGTTGAACATCGCGAAGAAAATAATCCTGATATTGACATTAGCTATTTCAAAACAACAGCTTTAAATATGAGAGAAGTTTTTCTCAGGTTTCAGGAATTCAGAAACAACAAAGCGATATTAGCCTTTGTTAAAAAAACCTCTTAATACTACGTAACAGAATTAATTTTTCTCGCTGACATTGGCAACTTTGAAATCCAGTTGGTGGATTTAAAAAACAAAGATTTATGCAGCTCGAAATTTGAACATCTTAACGAGTATTCAGAAAAACAAACGTGAGCTTAGTTCACAGCACAAATGGTCTGCTTTGAAAGACCTTTAGAAGGACGATTTGTTGATTTTTAACACATGGAATAGTATTCCTGACTTATATAATAGGCTGAGAAAGCTAGCGTTTACTATTCTTTCCTTATTCGGGTCTACATATTCATCCGATTAATAACTTTCAAGCATGAACCTTATTAAGAATAAATTGCGAAGTCGTCTTATAACCTGGAATCATGCTTAAAATTAAAAACAACAACATACAAACCTGAGTTACACAAACTTTCCAAGGAAATGCAAGGCCATTTCTCATCATTATCATTTAAGTTTTTGGATACTTTACAGTTTTACTTTATCAATAAATAGTATCATTATTAAGTAAAATATCAAGCTTTATTTGACACATCTATATACTAGTTTAACTAAGCTTTAAATATTGAAGTATCAAGTTAATTTTATGAAGTATTGTGGAGTGAAAGAAGATCTAGTGCTGAGAATTAAGAAAGGTATGTTAAAATGGTTTGGACATACAGAAAGGATAAACGAAAGAAGATACACGAACCCAATATACAAGACAAGTGTGGATGGGAGAGTTGGAAGAGGGTCTGCTTGAGGGAACGTACGTTAATCAGATTGAGGACGTTCTTAGTAAAAGCCAGCGTAAGAGTACGCTTTTTAAGTAAATAGCAGTACACCTACCTGTATAATGTAAGTTAAAAAAATGTGGCTCTCAAAAGCGATTTCAGTCATTGAACTGTTGATAACTGGCTCTGTTAACCAATGCGTTTGCCGATAACTGGGCTAAGTAATTAGTTAAGATATTTTTTTAATAGATGTTGTTAAGGCAGAAGTGATCTGGCAACCACGATGAGAGAAAACAGCAACGTGGTTAGCTAGAGGCCATTATTGTGCTTGATTGCGTGCTGCTTGTATGCGATGGCAAGAGTGTCCATCCAAACAGAAGTTAAGAGAAATAAAATTACAGTCCATTAAATCCTAGTGTTTGTGTTTCATGAGTACTTTTATTCTCGAACATATTGTGGTCCGTCGAGCCGGAGGAACTAGCGACCTATGGATAAAGTGCTGGTTAAAACGCTTAAAGGTGAAGTGTTAAATTGATAAAAAAGTGTGATATGTTACTTCGCATTCGACAAGATAATTAAAAACCTAGTGTGTGATTGGATTTACAAATTTCGGTTTCATTTGGATTACCTCAAACGGAGGTAAGTGAATTTGCTCATATATGTACGGTATTATTAATTAACGTTAATTATGGAAGCACTTTTAATTAAGAAAAGACTTTTTAAAGTATAACGAAAGCAACTTCAGATTTCGAAAAATATACTTGTGATGAATTTCAGATACAACTTTTTGAAAATAAATGTGCAAAATTTAATAATGAGTGTTCAGAGATTTTTGATAAATTATTTGTAGGAGTAGATGAAAAAGAGTTTGACAAATATGTAACTGAACTGCAAACTGTTCAAGAGAGCATTGATACTTTGTGGGTTAAGGTTAAACGGCAAATGTCAAAATTTAGTGCTAAAGATGCAAGTAATGTAAAGATTGAAAATACCAGTGCACAAAGTATGAAATTACCTAAATTAATCTTGCCATCTTTTAGTGGAAATATTCAAGATTGTTTAAGCTTTCGGGATCTTTTCATTTCAAGCATTCATAATAATAATGTATTATCGGATTTCCAAAAGCTCTCGTATTTGAAGTTATCGCTTAAAGGCGAAGCAGCTAGGATTATTCAATCAGTCACAATTTGTGATAGTAACTATAAAATTGCTTGGGATTTTTTAGAAGAGAGATACTCCAATAAACGTGATCAGGTTTTCGCTCAGATAAAGCGTTTCATGTCAATTTCTCCCATACAAAATGAAAGCCCGTCTTCTATTTTGAAATTAGTAGACACAGTGAATGAAAGTGTAAGGTCTCTGGAAATATTAGACCAAAAAATAGAGGGATTCGCAGAAACATTTCTTGCATATATTTTGCTGCAAAAATTGGATGTTTCCACTTGTCTTTGGTGGGAAAGAGATTCAAAAACAAGTGACTTACCTAAATTAGCTGAGCTTATTACATTTCTAAAAAATCATGCTAGAACTTTGCAGTCGTCAAAGTCATCTAATGTGTGTAATGCAAAAAAGGCTCAAACTATTCAAAAGGTGACTGCCTTGGTGTCAAATGTTAAAGGTCAAGATTTTAAATGTATTTGTTGTAAAAGTAACAATTTTCACAAGTTGTATAAATGTAATTCTTTCTTGAAAATGACTGTAAGTGAACGTCTTGAATTTGTTAAGAAACATAAATTATGCTTTGCTTGGGTTTTAATCCAACTCATTCTGCAAAGAACTGTCGTTCAGAATTCAGCTGTTCAAAATGCATGAAAAAACACCATAGTTTACTGCATTTTCTCAATCAAGACATTTCGCATTCACCTGCTACTATAGCGAGTTGTGTGGGGAGGGAGGAAACACCGGTTAATAATTCTGACCCTCCTTTAGTAGACAACTCGAATCTAAACCTTGACGCCAGATGTTTTGAAATGTTATCTAATTGCAACCAAATAAACAATTCGGAATTTATTTGTTCGTCTGTAACTGCTTCACAAGTGATTTCGAAAGAGGTATTACTATCTACTGCTATTATTTATGTTAAAAATTCTTTCGGGAATTTTATTGCTTGTCGAGCTTTACTTGACTGCGGAAGTCAGTGTTCGTGTTTTACCTATGATTTCGCTAATAGGCTTGGAATAAAAGGGAATAAAATTAACATATCAATTTCATGTTTAAATGGAAAAGCTCTATCGGTAAAATCCAAGCTTACTGCTGTGATATCAAACAAGCGTGATTACCACCGTGCTCTTCAATTCTTTGTTGTACCTAAAATTAATGATTTAGTACCAGTGAATTATTTTAAATTTTCATTTTCACAACTTCCGCAAAAGATCAAACTAGCGGATCCTCATTTTAACAAGCCCCAGAAAATAGATGCCTTGTTAGGTGCAGAATGCTTTTATGAACTATTGAAGGCTGATCAAACTCATCCACGAAATTCTAATTTAACCCTTCAAAATTCTGTATTTGGATACATTGCTACCGGTGTAAATGTTGTTTCAAATTCAGCAAATACGATTCAGTGCGGAGTTAGGAAAGTCAAAGAAGACTTAAATTTACTAATCAAGTCCTTTTGGGAAATTGAGGCTGTTACAGAATCTCTCAAAATAAAAAATAAAGAAGAAGTAGAATGTGAGGAGCATTTTGTGAAAACCAATCAGAGGGATATTAAGGGTAGATATGTAGTGACTCTACCATTAAGGCAAGATGTTCATTTGGGTGATTCTTCTCAATTAGCCACCCAACGGTTAAATAGTTTGTGGAAGAGACTAGACAAAACCCCTGACATGTCTAGGATGTATTGTGAGTTCATGAGTGAATATGTAGCGTTAGGGCATATGCAAAAAATGCAGAGTGTGACGGAAACTCCTAAATACATAATGCCTCATCATGGTGTTGATAAGGCAGAGAGCAGTACAACTAAGTTACGAGTGGTATTCGACGCATCGGCTCCTTCATCGTCTGGTTTTTCATTAAACGATTGTTTGATGAATGGAGGTGTAGTTCAAGATGACCTGTTTTCTATCTTGCTACGATTTAGAAAACACAAGGTGGCTTTCACTGCTGATATATGTAAAATGTATCGACAGATTCGTATAGATCCTGAGCAACGCAAACTTCAATGCATACTTTGGAAAAATACGTTGAATGATGCATCTAAACTTTATCAATTACTTACGGTAACATATGGAACAAAATCAGCGCCATTTTTTAGCAACAAGAGTGTTGAAGCAGTTAGCCGTAGATGAAAAGGATAAGTATCCATTGGCTTCTAAAACGACACTCAACGATTTTTATGTTGATGACATTTTGTCTGATGCAGAAGATGTCACCTCTGCTGTAGAATTGCAGCGGCAGTTAATAGACATGCTACAATCTGCGAAAATGGAATTGCACAAGTGGTTCTCAAACGAAAAAATTCTTTTAGAACAAGTTCCATTCGAAAAACAAGAGTATCGTTTTGGAGAATCTTCACAAAGTACCGTGAAGACTCTGGGTTTAAGATGGAATCCAGAAGAAGACTCTTTTAGTTTTACTGTGTCTAGTTCGTCAAAAATCTGTAAAAAAGGCACGGTTTTGGCAGATATTGCTAAACTATTTGATCCTTTAGGTTTCCTAGGGCCTGTAATCATGCGTGCTAAGATATTCCTGCAAAGGCTGTGGCTTTTACATCTAGAGTGGGATGATCCACTTCCTTTCAAAGAGCGACAAGAATGGGAGACATTTCAAAAGGCCCTACCAGAGTTGAAACAAATTAAAGTCCCTCGTTGCACTCTAATAGAATCAATTAAAGAAATTGAGCTCCACTGTTTTGCTGATGCTTCAAAGTTTGGATATGGTGGAGTAATTTACTTGCTCTGTGTCTCTAAAATTGGAGAAGTGACTTTACTTTGCAGTAAATCTCGAGTATCGCCTATCAAAGTAGTAACCATTCCTTGTCTGGAGTTGTGTGCAGCAGAGCTCCTTTCCAAACTTGTGTGTAAGGTAATAACATCTTTGAGTTTATATGTTGACAAAGTTATTCTGTACACAGATTCAACAATTGTGTTAGCCTGGATTGCTACATCTCCTCATCTTCTAAAAGTGTTTGTGTCAAATAGAGTAGCTCGTATCCAAGAGCTAACTAAGGATTTCTGCTGGCAACATGTCAGAACCGCAGACAATCCCGCTGACCTAATTTCTCGCGGTCTGAGCCCGGAAATTATTGCTGACAACTCTTTGTGGTTTCAAGGATCAAATTTTCTGCATCAACAAGTCATTAATTATAATAGTGTTAATAATAACTTTGAAAATTCAAATGAGAACTATGTGCGCGAACTGAAACTTATTTCTAATGTAAATTTGACAGTAACTGTTAAAAATTCTCTTTTGGATTATGTTTTTAGTATTACTAATTGTTATGCTAAATTAATTAATGTTTTTGCTTATGTTTTAAGATTTATAAGAAATTGTAGATCCAAGGAAAAACAAGTAGGTCATCTGACAGTAGATGAGGTTTCGTTAAGCGAAAATAAATTACTTTCCTTAGTCCAACGTCAAAGCTTTCCTGAAGAATTCAAGAACTTAAGTAAGAAAAGGGAAGTATGTAAAAATAGCCAGTTAAAATTTTTATGTCCCTTTTTAGATGAATCTCAAGTTATTAGAGTAGGTGGTAGACTGCAGGAAGCTAACTTGCCCTTCAACACCAAGCACCCTGCTGTCCTGCCAAAAAATCATAAACTGACTCATTTAATTATGTTACATTACCATATTCGAAACTTTCATACTGGAGCACAAGCGCTCTTGCATAGTGTTAGACAAAGATTTTGGCCGATAAGTGGACGTAATCTTGCTAGAAATATAGTAAGAGAGTGTGTTACGTGTGCCAAGGTAAAACCAGTATTGCTGGATCAAAAGATGGGAAATTTACCATTAGAGAGACTAAATCCATCCTTTCCCTTTAACCATACTGGTGTTGACTTTTGTGGTCCTTTTGGTATAAAGTATACAACTCAGAAGAAGAGCGTAGTGCACAAGATTTATGTTGCAATTTTTGTTTGCCTCTTGATTCGTGCAGTCCACCTAGAGATCGTTTCAAATTTGTCTACATAATCATTTATTGCTGCTTTGAAGCGATTGATTTCTAGAAGGGGTAAATGCGCAACATTATTTAGCGATAACGCTCGAAATTTTGTTGGGGCTAGCAATGAATTGAAGCGACTCTACAATTTGTTGAAATACCCTGATGAATTCTTAACCAAATATCTGACATCTAAAAGAATTCATTGGAAGTTTATCCCTCCCAGGGCTCTTCACTTTGGAGGTACCTGGGAGGCAGGTGTTAAGTCGTTTAAGTTTTATCTTAAGCGTGCAGTTGGGAGATTGATTTTTAAATTTGAGGAGTTTCTTACAATTTTGAACCAGATTGAAGGAATTTTAAATTCACGTCCAATATCCCCTTTGTCAAATGACACCAATGATTTAGAAGCTCTTACACCCGCACACTTTCTAGTCGGGCGACCTTTAACATCAATAATAGAGCCTGATTTAACTGATTTTTCTGATAGTTCTTTAAAGCGCTGGCAACGCACTACTAAAGTAACGCAATATTTGTGGAAATGATGGCAAAATGATTACATCAGTCATTTACAGCAACGATTTAAGTGGTATTTCTCTAAGGATAACATTAAAAAGGGCACTATAGTTTTAGTAAAGGAAGACAACATGCCCACTTCGACTTGGTTACTGGGTAAAATAGAAGAGGTAATTTATGGTAAGGATAAAAAGGTTGGAGTTTGTATTGTAAAAACCAAGTCAGGCTTTTTAAAAAGACCAATAACTAAATTAACTGTACTACCAGTAGATGTTACATAATTTCATGTATATTTCCTGAGTTCAAAAAATTATTATATATGTATTGTATTTTAATTTAGATGTTGTGCATTTCATGTTCTGTGGTTAATTATGTTTATTACTTTTGTTCATGTGTATCAATTTAAATTTTGTGATATATGATTTGGACTATATAGTGATTTAAAACTGTTTAATTTTGGTTATTGTTAACTATGTAACAAATGCCCAACCCGGGCGGTATGTTAAGGCAGAAGTGATCTGGCAACCACGATGAGAGAAAACAGCAACGTGGTTAGCTAGCAGCCATTATTGTGCTTGCTTGCGTGCTGCTTGTATGCGATGGCAAGACTGTCCATCCAAACAGAAGTTAAGAGACATAAAATTACAGTCCATTAAATCCTAGTGTTTGTGTTTCATGAGTACTTTTATTCTCGAACAGATGTTACAGTTCGTGTATTATTGTCTCGGACGTTTTACTTGATTTCCGATTCCATATGCCATGTATTAATTGCATCTAAAACAACACGCTTTCATCATGAAATTTTATCGCCGAAAAAAATAAAAATAGTCGAAATGATACACAGAAGTAAATGATTAATATCATTGTTCTCCACGGTTCCTTTAATAAATAGACTATATATAAAACTTACAAATACTTCTACCTATAAAACTTTTCTGCTTAAATCATTTAACCAATAGTCTAGGTATACAACAAATAGGGAGGTATGCTTTAAATACTTAATCAACGAAAGACATTTATTAAAAGGTCACTTAAGTCATGCAAAAGCTATCCACCCTTGGACTAGACTTGTTGGCCCAAAAGGGCGTTAGCCCGAATGGGCTGTTTGTCTCGAAATGGGATTTGACAACGTATTGCTTTAAAGGTCTCAATCACTTTTCAAAATGTTGCCACGAAATATTAACACCGTGTATTACTTTTAAAGAAATTAAATAATGAAAAATAGGAATGAATATATGTATGTTTTTCAGACTGCTAAAAACGACCTTGGGCCGTTAAAATTTGAATAACATTGTCCTCCATTCGATATGTGCACCTGAAAGCGCAAATTTTGAATTTCGAATATTATATTTCCTGTTTTGTAAAAACTTTAATGAATTCTTTAACAAACTCAGTAATTTCAAAACAAGCAGTGGCAACACTGTACGGATTAGAGTATTATTATCTCCAGCGCGCGAGACTGTATATTGGAAATTCTAGATATGCTGTTTCTAAATATTTTGTGATTTTGCTATTCAACTAAATTTTACATGGGGTAATTGCGAAGAACATGATATTTAATTAGTAAATTTAATAAACAAAACGTTATTAATGAAAAGACAAAAAAAAAATGTTTTGCAAGCCATCTAGGAAAAGTGTACATAAATGAAAAACTAAGAAAAGACTGAAAAATAGAGAAATGTATACCAACAATTAACATTTCACAGAGAATTCTAAACTCATGCTGCTTTTAAAATTGCTGTAATTTTGCTGTTGAATTGTATATGGCTTAAGTGTGAAGAAATGATGTTCAGTAACAAAGCTAAAAAGACAGAAAGAAACGGGTTAACAGGAGGGGCACTGGTAGGCTGCGAGCTCAGCGAGAGCGTTGAAAAACCTTAACAAACCCTTTTAGGCGATCGTTAAAATCTGAGTCCTTCCAGAATTTTATTTTATCTCTCTACATTAAACACAGTGTATTCATAATTTAAACCCGGATAACAAAATCAAATTGAAATATAATTTTACGAAGCAACAGGAAATAATTTGTATCGATACAATCTTTAGTTTAAGAAATTTCATTTACTCTAATTTTTGGGAATGGCAACAAGGAACTTGTTTGTTTACAGAAAAAAATGGCGTCATGCATTGAAAAGAAATATGCCTTCTTTGATCATGGGAAATGAAATCTCGAAAAAGAAATCAGAGGCAGTTCCAACTTTTGGGAATGGCAACAAGAAACTTGTTTGCTTACAGAAAAAAAATGGAGTCATGCATTGAAAAGAAATATGTCTCCTCTGTTTACGAGAAATGAAATCTCGAAAAAGAATTTAGAGGCAATTCCAGCATGAATTTAATAATCGTCTACCAATGAAACAATAACTTAAAAGATGATTAAGACAATTTCGAGAGAGAGGACATGGTTTGCATAAAGGAAGTGCTAGTAAGCCAAGCTTCAGCGATGGAAAGGTTTCTGCCATTCGAGATGTGTTTGTGTGCAATGCCCGTAAATAAAACAGTCGTGTTTCCGAGATTGTATGTTAATAAAGTTGTTCATCGATGTTATAACTAACTGCGTATAAACTACAGATGTCAACAAATCAAACCTAATGATCGAGTAGTTCGTAAGGAAATTTCTGTTTACCGAATAAGTAAGTAATGATGATCAGTTTCTTCAGAAAAACGTATTCAGTGATGAAGCAATATTTCATGTTTGAGGAGAGATTAATTGGCACAACTACAAGATTTTGATATCAGAAAGCACGCATTTTGTAAAAAAAATCATGCGAAATAGCCCTTAAGTTACGTTAATGTGCACTAACTCATAACAAACTGACTAGTCCCTTTTTTCTCGGTATAATCAGTTAATTCGGGTGATTACTGTCGATGGGTTCAGGGTCTTCTTTGACGCATTTTCTCTTGGAAAGATTAGTCTAGAAATTCCAGAAAGTTTACTTTTAGACATCTTTTTCAGTATTTTACTAAAAAGAAGATGCGTCAGATGAAAAGAATTATTACTTGCGATGATCTCACTTACTTCAGAAATTCATTGCTCAGATCCTAAAAGCAATTCCAACATTTTTCTTAATTAAAAAAATTTTAACCCCCTTTTTTTACAACAGATGATTGACTCGTGAGTTACTTGAGAAACTATTTTTGCTAAATATGAATTGCATTTTGAAGAATATTGCATCTCGTAAATTTTTTCCCTCATCGGATCCATTAAGCGTTGCAATTACTTTGATGTGCTGAGACTAATTTCGGTACCTCAATTAGATGAAATGAAGACAAACTTTTTCCAACAAGATGGGGCCCCCTGTCATTGGGCTGCGCATGATCTACACTACATTTGCCTTGATGATCGCAGGTCGTTGGATTGGTACAAGTGAAATAATTTCACGGCTAATCCCGTTCTCCGACGTCACACTACTCCATTTCTTTCTTCTGGGGGATACCTGAAGAACTGAGTTTATGCCGCAGAGATTCGCAGCACCGAAGAAATAAAAAATTTGGATCACTACAGAAACAGCTACTGTGACTCCTCAAAGCTCTGGAGGGAAATCGAGCATATACTTTATATTCTCCGAGCAACTATTGATACTCGTCTTGAAGTGCATTAGCATAAAATTCTTTGAAGTGCTTAGTAAAACTTTAATCAGTCTTTTTCCGTCATTCTTAGTCTTTCGTATTTGAAATATATCTTTATCCGGTGAATAAATTATTGACACCCTGTATGATAAATAAAATACACTTCTTGTGTAGTAGTGAGTAAAGTTTAAACAAGTTACTAACATTAGGAATCTTAAATAACTCTGCCTTTGTAAATGATTTAGAAATTTGAATGTAAGTATGAATTATGACTATGATGTATCAGTATGATTATGAATATGCATATTATTTGACTTAAGACTATGATTGCAGAATTAGTATTCAACTATATGTATATATGTTACAATTATATCGATATTTAGGACTCGATCATGAGATTGTGAAAAACTGATGTGGGAAATTCTCTCTATATTACACGCGAGTGGACATACTTTAGATATTCATTTTACCTACGTTCGAGGCCACAGTGATGTTCTTGGTAATGAGAAGGATGACCAGTTAGCTAAGCAAGCGACTTTCGTGATATTGATTTAATGTTGTCTGTTCCCAAGTTTTATTGGAAGCATGTGGCTTGGCAGAAAACTGATTGGAATGCTAAATATATTTCTTCTTTTGCAAACATTATATTTTTTAGTTTTAATTTTGATGATAAATATAATTTAATATCGAAATAAGTGCTAAATGCTTCAAAATAAATTTATGTTTACTTAAATGGTATTTACGTATTATCGCGACCACTTTAGTAGAAATCGCCATCATGCTAAACTTTGGCAACCATGCTCATAAACATTTATCAAGCAACCTTGCCCATAATAATGCTTCAGTCAAACAACGTCGCCATTTTCGCATGCCTTTTTTTTTTTTTTTTTTTTTTTTTTTTGTTGCATTCTGGGTTCCGTCAGTGTTCAGAGACAAATAGTGATATCTTTTGCCTTTAATTCGGTTCTAAAATATCTCTTATGGAGTTTGTGAGCAGTGGATGAAACTATGTTAAAATATCTCACATATACACTGTTTTGCCGCAGAATCGTTAATGAAAAAACAGCCCCTCCCCAGCGGCCGAGCGGTAAAGTCGCTAATTCGGTTCGAGGTTCGAATCCCACGAACGGACTGGCTGTATGGGCGTTTTCGTGGTTTTCCCCATGTGTAACGTGTATACGAGCTAGTTTCCCTTAGAACGTCCTCCACGAAGGCATTCCTCCTCTTAGACAGATAGCCCTAGTAGGCTTTGCCATAATTAAATAAACCAAACCAAACCTAAATGAAAAAACAACCAGATGAATTGGGTAGACAGACGGTGCGCAATACCGAGTTGCTTGAGTACTTTCATTGTATTAAAGTGAAAACAGATTGCTGTGTACATGGTCCGATGAACAACACCAAAACATTAGATTCAGCAAAAGATGTAACTGTTTTGATTTTTTAAATGTGTCTCATAATCTTTATTTAATAATTAAATATTTCATTTAAAATTTTAAAAGTGGGATTTCGTTCGAAGTTGATAAAGTTTGCCGACTTACGATAAATATCGATAGTCGGGAAATATTCCAAACAAGGAGTAGAGGAAACGTCAACTTAAATCTGATAAATAATTTTAACTTTTCATCTATAAAATATAGCCAGATTTCGCCAACGTGGTAGTATTAATAGGTAAGTGATAAATAAATAATGTAACGATTTTTTTTTACTTTGAGAATCGATTATTTTATTGATCGGTCTTAGTGGATTCAGCTAATTGGTAATCAATCCTTCCCCCATTTTGATGAAACTTTTCACATTAACCAGAAGTTAGAAAAACTTACCAACATATCTGTAACTCAGAGGAATGTGGGTTATACGCACTGTCGACCATTTTCTTGAAATGCTGACCACAGTTGTCCATAGACACTTTTCTGTAGCACGTTGCATATTCTAAGTAATCTGCGAAACATAAAAAATGTTTAACGGGCGAAATGTAAACGGTGAAATATATAAATTTAAATCATACAGTTTAATATAAAATTGTGTTATATGTATTTCCTAAAAATATTTGGCACTTACGTATTACCACCTCGATCGTGAAACTGTCACCAGTGCTATTTAGATCAAGTAAAGGATATCCTTGGCGTCGAAACACATTTATGACGTCTGCGCTTTCGTCTGATGTAAGCTGGATCTATTCTCGATAAGTATCCTTTTCTTTTATGAACAACGATAGAAAGTAATAAATGTTGTTATATTCTTCCATGTCTTTTAAAAGAAATTATTAAAATTGGAACCTACCCTTTAGAGAACAACAAGAAGTGGATTTTTTTTTTCAAATTTACAAAACAGTAATATATTGGAACAATTACGTACAGAAGTTTATACTCACTAGTCTTCTAAACAGAACTTCGAGAAAAATCGGAGGGCCTAAACAAGTAGTAGAACCTGACGAAGCTGACCTTTTAGGAGTTCAAAAACGAAGCGGGTCGAATACTTCCCGCAGTTCGCATTTTAGCGAATTGATTTATCTCTTAATTTAAAAACCTTAATTAATACAGGTTTTTAAGGTGATAAATTTTTAATTTGGATCTGTCGATTTTATAATGCAATGTGTGATTGTTTATGAAATAAAAAGACTTCAGCTCTTTATTTAATGAACAAGCACATTATTTTATAAATTTTTTATAAATAATAGTTAATAAACACTAACATAAGTAAATATTTAATAAATAATAGAAATTACTGTTTATTAATAACATTTCATTTAATAAACAACAATTATTTTAGAATTCCGCTACAACGATTGTCGTCTACAGCTTAGATGAGATCTCCGCCAACTCTCACGATCGACGAGATATAATACAAAAATACCAAATATTTTCAACGTGACTAAATAATATTTATTATATATGATTTAAATGGCCCAATTGCAACAAAGTGATCAAGAATTAACTTCTTGGGAAGGGGTATCATCACGTTTTAACTGTCTTAAACTATCTTGCCAAAGGTAGTGTAAAACTAATTAATCTAGCTAAAGCATATATCGTGCCTCACAAAAGCGATTGTATATTTTCGATTTTTGTAAATAATATCAAAATTTTTAAATACATTAAACTGAAACTAAACATAATTTTCTTTGAAATGTGCGTTTTTCTGGTGTTTTTCTTATATCAAATGTTTTTTACAAAATTAAATTTAGTACTTAAAATTTAATCTCTTTTCTTTTGGGGGGGGAATGAAATCATAAAAGTGATCGTACACTGATTTTTCTATCACATAAAAATTTCAAATAAATTTTTTAAAGTTTTTCTAATGTTTTATTAGCACTTAGAAGCGTAATGTTATCTTTTTTGTCTAAATTCAACTAGATTTTTTAATATTTAGAGCATAATGTTTCGTCATTTCCCTTACATTAATACACTGGTGTGCAAAAATTAAGGACGAAGTCGAAAATTAGCATATCAGCTGAACGAAGAGGCAGAGCGGACAGAAAGACCAATCAGGAGATTAAGTAAGGTGATGTACGGTAGCACATGAGCAGGTATGCAGGTAGACGTAATGGGGGAGTGTCTGAGTAGTATAAAGCATGTTGTCGGTGTAAGATCAGTATTTCTGGCAAAGAGATTGCACGCCGTATAGCAGTTAAAATCACACCGAGTTGCTGCCTCAGCAAGAAATGGCGAATAATCAATCTGTTAGACGACATCTGGATGCTTTCACCCGAGGTCGAATCATTGGGAAGTTGGAGGAAGGCCGCAGTGTGACAAGTGTGGCTGCAGAGTTCGGAATTGCTCACAGCATCGTTTCACGACTTTGGAGACAATTTCAAACTACAGGAACAGCTATCCGGGGTTTTAGTAGTGGTCGTCCACGAGGAACCACACCCGCAGATGACCGGTATATTGCCTTACAGACCAGAAGAAACAGGCGGCAGGCAGCGGCAGAAATCGCTAGACACACGACACAGACGACTGGACGACCGATATCGCGTTTTACCGTGGCCAGAAGACTGCACGGTGGTGGTCTGTTTGCACGACGCCCTGTATGGTGTGTACCTCTAACATCGTACAGGATTCCGGAGCTTCGATTGGCGCTGCAAGATGAATGGGCAGCAATGCTTCAACAACTCACTGACACCTTCATTCTCAGCATGGGCAGACGCTGTGAAACCTGCCTAGCAGTCAGGGGAGATCATATCCCCTATTAAAGACCGGATGTTTCTTGCTGGACACCCATCACAGGGATGTTTCGGCCTTCAGTCGCATTGCGCTCCATGCTACTTTTTCAATAAAGCTTCTTTTTATCCCTCTGATTTCTCTTTTAGTAAGTGTTGCTTACATTACTCATGTCTTTACGTATTGGGGATCTTACAGTATTAAATGTGTTGATTTGGAAAGCTTTTGTACAAAGTTATATTGAAAAAACCGTCTCGTCCTTAATTTTTGCACACCAGTGTAGTTTGAATGGTTCCAAAGAAATATTTTATTTTGGAATTTCAAATTTCGTTGTTTGCCAAATATGCTGGGTTGGATTTAAATCCGAACATTAAAATGGTATTTTGATAAAATTACAGTGGCTTAGGTTTGTTTTCGTATACTTATGTTCTTCAGTTTTATTTGCCAATATCAGTTACTATTAGCAAAATGCCTTTATTTTTCTTTCAGTTGTCCTATTCATTGTCTATTTTAAAACCTGCTTGCTGTGAAAAATGTGATTTAAGGCGTTATTAGTTAAAAACATAATTTATTTAAAATGTTATGAAAATAAACTCTCGTAAAAATTCTGACACTTTGAACGAGTTTATGTTTAGTAAAAAAGTAACGGGACATTAAATAATTTTTTGGATATCCTTTAACTAAAATTACACATTTCATGCACTTTCTCATTGATTCTATATTTTTTTTGGGGGGGAGGGGTTTAAGAATATTCCATTTTGTACTGCTCCTTCGTCAGAATTGCTTTTCGTACAGCTTTCGGAGAAATATTGTGTTTCCATATTCTTTATCATGCTCACTCTGCATATTGAAGAAATATGATACAAGGTCAAACATGTAGACGTTAGCTTAAACAGTATTTTCGTTATTAATTATATCACGAATTTTACCTACAGTACGCTTAGTAGCAAAACAAAGAATATGGCGTATATATCTGCATAATTCATACTATTACCGATATTTACTAAATTTCTTATTCCAAAGGCAGTGGAAAATCCCCATATCGTTATGCCTCTACCCTCATGCTTTACAATAGGCAACAGGTTTTTCAAATTCAGTTCTTAATTCGGATTTTGCTACATATTAATTCCTCTGTCGGCCCCAGATATATTAAATTTCGACATTTCTGTAATTATAATTGCGATATGAAGTAACTTTATTTACTATAGATTTTCCGAGTACTTCTTTGTTTTCGTGTTCAGAACTACCTTTATGCTGAACGCTCATTGTATCCATTTGCCTTAAATAATGCTTCTAAAAACATTTATTTCAAAACGTCCTTCTAAATCTATTGAACGTTTTACAATACTGATTTTTAGGTGTTCTTTGATTTTTCCTAGAATGAATCTGCTATTCTCTGGGGTTAGCCTGGAATGTGTTCCAGAATCCACTGCATTTTCCACAGTTCCATTCAGTTCGCATCGTTTTGTTACATTAAAGGTAGTTAAGTGCTTTCGATAAATTTTACTATCTTTGAAAAAAGATGAATTATTAAGTTTCTTACAGAATGCTAAACAATTAAAAATTTTCAAATGCGGACCACAATTTTTTGTGATGTATTGTCATTTGAAAGAAAAAAAATTATAACAAAAAATGTTGTGTACCAAAACATCTCAATGGAAATTTGGAGTGTTTGAATGATTATGCGAGTTACTGATTAGCAATTTCTGAACAAATTACTTTATTGCAAGGAATATTTTGATTATATTTGCTTTAGAACAAGCAAGGTTTAAAATAAAGAAAAATAATATATTAGAAAAAAATGAAATCTATGTTTTAATATGTAGTACAATATCTCTGCAAATAAATTTCAAAGATACAGTTGTCCAAAAAGAACTTAAAATAGTAGCTAGAACCACTAGCTCATAGCAATATGCTCATGATCTTTACATTAACAAAATTTGGAATTAGTTTATGGTTAAGGTTTATTAAACTGATGATTTCGAATTATATTTTGAGATTCAACAAATTTAAAACTCCATCTTCAAAAAGCGGCATACACTCCCTAAATCATTTCTGCGCCATTTTCTGCTGTTCGAACTAGCTTTAGTTTTCAAAATTCTTCTTTGGTATTTCTACTTGTCTAACTGCATAATAATCAAAGATATTAAATTACTTTTCTCTTCAAATGTTACTCAATTAAAGTATCCCAAATGCTTACTTCACAAAGTTTTTAGGTAAAAAAAAAAGACTTTTACTGTTTCAATAACACAGATTTCTTAACTTGCTAACCTAACAGTACTCCGTATATCGGATTAGTATTTTAACAGTCTTTTGATTTTTCTATATGATTATTCTGCATGCTTATTTATTTAAATTATTCTAAATGATCATTTATTTTAATTATTCTACATGATTATTATTATTGAATATTCTACATGATTATTTAAATTCTTCAACTTTGGGAACACCTAGTAACTAACACCAGTTATCGATAACAGTTATCAATCAACCACCGATCTGATTATTTTAGGAAACATTGTGTTACATTTTACCGGACATCTTAGGTGGCGTTATAAATATTTTTTATTTCCAATTTTGTCATGCTTTGATTAATATTTTATCAAACACTGTTGACTGCTTTAAATAAAAGGCAAATTTCAGATTAAAAATTTTTAAGATTTAAAATCTTAGATTAAAAAATGCTTAAGCAAATTTTCTGACAGGTTTTGCTTTTTCTAGTTGAAAATTAAGAACAAAGTTTAAACTTCTAAACACATATGGTTTTTAGAACAAGCTATGGAACTGAAATGTTGAAATAACACAAATGATAAGAAAACTTTATTAAAAACTCAAGAAGACGGCTTTTTAGATTTTGATTATTGTGGTTTGATAATGTAATAAATGCGCATGTCGTATTACTTTTTTATTTTTGGAGATCGAAGATATTTATACATTATTATCATCAAAAGAATACCAGTTACGCTGAACAGCTACCTGTTGGCCAACCCAGCTGAGCAATTTTAGAAATATGGTTCTCCTGAAATTTGTGCAGTTTATTGATAATATTTACAAGTGATTATTTTAGCTAATTAAATTAATCTGTCTATTTACTGTTTCAAATGCAGAAATATCTCCATATAAGAGGATAATACTTTCCAACACTTACCACAGTGACATGAGTAAACTGATGATATTGAACATTATGTATAAAGATTTTCCTGTAAGATTTTTTGAAAACGGTAAAGCTTAACTAACAAATAAACATTAAGCAAAATAATAATTAAGGGCATTTTATTCTTTACTATAGACTGCAAATGCACATTTTCAAAGCACCTTTCTTGCCTCATTTTCTCTCATGTTTATGAAAAAGAACTTTGATGTTTTATACTAATGCCTAAGGAAGCATATCAATGAAAATGGAATGTTTGTTTGTTATCGAGTATAGTTTTAAATGTGATAGAACTACAAAAATAATGCATTCTCTCAAAACATTTCATAAGCAATGAAATATTTATTTAGTCACGCATAGTCGGTACATATTCTTATAAGGTCATACAAATATATTTGACTTCAGTATTGGGAACTACTTTCGAGACACAGTTCGGGACAAGTTTGGCTTACTGCATTGCACAATATTACGCCGTGTTCTCAATTCACAGGCGTTTTGTAATTCACAAAATAGTTACTTATTTACTTTTCTAAATTTTTCATTATGAAATGTTTTTGGTTTACCTCTTCGATAACGTTCCGAGCTGCAAATGGCGTGAACAGAGTCAATAGAATTACTGACAGCTTCATTGAATTTCGTTCTTTGCTCTTCTGAAGAACAATCGATGACGTATTTTCTGATACAGTCCATAATATGGCTCCATACTCTGGAAAAAAAAGCAGATTCTTTCTAAAAAGGTTAAGGATAATTTTAAGAGTAATTTTAGATTCTCAAATAATTGTCTAACGATGAAAAATTGTCTTTGATTCTTTTCAAATGCGAGTATCTGTGTATGTTTCAGTAGTGTTGAATCGGTTTCAGTTGAAAAATTTCTGACTGAGAAGTTTCAAAATTAGAAGTGTTTATTGAATTCTTAGTTCCATTGACATCTCTTGGCATTAAATCATAGGCATCAAAATTAGTTTAATTTTGAAAATGCATTATTTTCTTTCCTAATAATTATCATAAACTTTTTAAAGATGACTTTTTCTCGGTAAAATATTTTTTGGGTTGCAAAGGATGCTCGAAAAAAACTATAGCAAGGAAAAATACGAGTATTTTCTGTATGACAGAAAATAACAGTAGATCAATGATTAAATGTGGAAATGTTCTGTTGTTCATAGATGATGTGGATTTTTTACACTAAGATCGTCTATAACTGATTGAGTTGAAAAAGAGTTATTCAATTTTAGTAAATGATAAATGTCAAGGAAATAATCAATAAACAAGAGTTTGATAGAGGTATATTATCTTTTTTATAGTTATAAATTTTTACGACGTTAATTCTACTAGACTGACCGATACTCGAAAATGCTGAAATGTGGGTGGTCACATGGCCGTCTTCATATTCGAAGTTGCTAAATTTTCAGTCTGTATTTAAAGGTTTGTGAGTTAAGTGCGCAATATCATGCATGGACTTACCAATTTAAGCATGTCATAGGTAAAGTCTGTGGCATTGCCAACCAGCTTCCTATGCTTTTTGAAAATTACTTCGGACTGTCTTTCAATATAAAGAGAAGGATTTACCTATGCATTATGAATACAGTTCTATACTACCCCCTCCATCCTGGGTCCAAACTATCTTCCATCCTCATCTATTTATTTAGGCAGGCTAGATAGATGAGTCATCTATCTAAAAGACAGACGTCCACACACTTTAGCTAGTATAGAATAGGATTCTGCGAAGGATTGTAAATGGTCATTACCGGATGAAAAGAAAATGTCCATGGTGACTTGACGATCCATCCTATAGTGTACTACATAACTAAATAAGCGTTTCTTCAAAACTGGAATTAGTTGTATTATTACAAATTTTTCAGAAGTTCTAGTTATCAAACCATTCCAGAAGATAATTTGATCAGACCATTTGTTACTCACATGTTTTGAGACCACAGCTTCGGAAACCTCACTTGGAGTGCTGATGTTTACTTCTTTTTTTTTTGTGTGGCGATACTTTTGTCTTTCGTCACTTTCCAACTGATTGCCATACAAGCAATATAAGAGACAATGGTCTCCTCACGTTTACCTTACTTTCTTGAGTTTCATAAGCTGGCTCATCAAAGTAATGGGCCCTCAGAGGCTTAAATTTCTCATCAAGTTTATTAAGGTATCCTTTGGAGCCACATAAGCATCCGTATGCGGGCAATATTATGATTAAAACCGTTATTTCGATCTAGATTTCCCGTTGTTAAATTTTATCAGGCCTTACTACACATGTCCATGTTGCATTAATGTTTCCCCTTTTTATTCCACCAAGTTTCTAGTTTCATATCTTGGTAACATTCAAAATACCAGAGCATCTTTTGAAAAATCCTTTGACCACTGTTAGCTCTTCAATTTTAGCATGCTAAGATGCTTGAAGGATTTTTCTGATCTATTTCACCTAAATTTAAGAATAGAAAGAAAACTTGAAATGTTCTTGTACCAGGAGCGATCAAGATCATCCAGCTGACTATGTACATGTACTCTACGCACAGGAAAACTTGGAGAAAGGAAAGGAACTTCCATAAAACTAACTCCGGATACCATTTTCGGATAACATTGCTAAAAAAGGAAAGGTGATGCGTGATAAGAGGCCTAAAAATGAGCCTTGTAAGATGACAAAATTGGCCAGTCTTTGGAACTCAGAAAATGTTTAGAATAGTAGAATGCAAAAATTTCCATACGGAAAATTACAAAGTCTATTAGACCATGCGAAAAGGTAAAAATTCTTTTACGAAAATTAAATATTAAGGTGTTGACAGTTGAAATCCTACCGAGATATGACGCTGAAAACTTTATTTTCAGAAACGTACTTATAAAACTCAAAAATGCAAACTTCGTATAATTTCTAATACTTTTTCTTCGATGTTAGAGTTCTGTTCTAGTCGTATTCAGTATAGATTAGTTCGATTTCTCCAACAGAATCTCTGATTTAGATGGTGAAAACAGAAAAAAGTACTCAGAAGATTTTACAAGACAAGCCGTGCAACGACATTGCTCTTTATGGATTATGGCATAGGGCGTACCAAATGGGAAAACTCACAGATTACCCTAAATTAAACTTACAGCACTTGCATTAAACATATTTTCAAATATGGAAGTGAGGTGTTAATCTCTACCACATAAGGGAAGATTGACTCTTTGGAAAGGGTCCAAAGCAAACTCTTCGAACTATCACAGAAGCGGTGAAAGCTACCCCGATTACAGCTATGCAAAGCTATACTTCCAACCCACTAATTGCTACTGAAATCAAGAAACAAGCAGTTGGTACATTCGTTAAAATGAAAGCATCGAAAACAGCGCATTGGATGAACGAATGTAAACCAAGTACTATGAGGACCCAAAAGTCTTCCCTAGAGGCTTGTGAGAAATTATTAAAAGAAACAGATGAAAACAAACCGATGAATTGTAAAAATTTCATGGTTAATCCCCTTGAATACACTGATATCAAATACCAGCTAGATATATATGATTTGGAAAAGAAAAACATTCCTGATGCAATATTAAAATCAAACATATTATGTATGTTATATGAACAATACCCTGAACCTGAATGAACTAGAGTATACACTGATGGCTCTAAAATACAAAATACTAGGGTAGTGTATGAATTAAACGTTTTTCTCAATGTACTCCTGTGGGACACTTCATGTCGAATTTTGATGCAGAGATCATTGCAATCTCACTGGCTCTGGAAAACCTCAAGGTAAAGATCGATGGTTTCTATAAAGCAGTTATTTTAGTCGATTCCAAAGCAGTCATCCAGGCTGTAGTTATAAATCATGACTCAGATACTCAGATTATCTGAGAAATAAGACAAACCCTGAACTTTCATTATAAACACAACAAAACAATCGTTTCTCAATAGATCCCTTCACATGTAGATGCCGACGGTAACGAAAAGGCAGACTCACTAACTAAGAGAGGAACACTTGCGCCACAAGACAGCAAACCACTTCCTCCAGAGTCACTTAAAAAGCATATTGTTGGGAAATTCATGGGTATTTTTTACATTTTACCAGGCAGCAAAATCGACAACCAAATCCTGGGCTAACGTTCAAACACACGCGGAAAAGGTTTTTGTCAAAAACCCCGTGAAGAGGCTGTGACAAATTTCAGACTACAAACAGGTCACGATTACATGGCACATCATCTTAATATTTTGGCATCCTTGCATCTAGTATATGCCAACGTTGCAATTCGAGCATCATGAATGCAGAGCATCTTCTTATATGTCCAGATCTAGATTAAGAGTCTCAGAAACGAGGTGAAATAAGTAAACTATATTGGAATGCCAGAGCTTTCATGAACTCCTTGTAAAGACTACATATCTTACGCTCCTTTCCTTGTTGTTTAAATTTTTAACTTTTTACTTTTTGTTCCCATGTTCATTTATTCTGATTCTTATTTTATAAATATATGTTTTTTATTATTTATCACTGCTCTTATATGATACTTGAGCTGTTTCGTATGTTTGGATTGATATTTTCAATAAATCCATATGTAACAACAATAAAACGTAGTCATAGATAAACACAGGTAACTCTGCTGCTGCTGAGGTCTCAAATCACCAATAAATAATTGGAGAAAGTCAGCTGACTTTGTAAAATGGAAGATTAAATTTCAGTCCAGTTTTGTTTCCCGTGATGACTCAGTTGTTTCATTAGGTTGCATAAAGTTCGACAATTGGATGAGAAAAGTCCGACGTGACCTTTTCAAGTAGTTTGCGAGTGTTTATTAGCAAGACGAAATCAATCTACATGGGCGAATCTATCTTAAAATTTAGGGAAGCTCGTCTTCTGAATGCATTGCGGACAGAGAAAATTATGGGGAAATTTTTCAAAATTTCAGGACCTGGTCCTGAAAGGCTGATAGAAAAAGTACACAAGAAAATACGGTAATAGGTTATTAATGTTTAGTATATCACTGATTGTTCAGTATTTTTGTATCCATTTAACGCTTACATTATTTTCGGTAAAAGCAATAATTTGCTTTCACAGATCTTAATATAAACCTTCACAGATTAATTTTAAGAAATTATAATAAAGTTAAGTAGATAGAGTCAAGAAAAAAAAATGGCGACCTTACATAGCAATGACCAAATTCGTGGACCCTTTTTGAAATTCAGAGGAGCAGCCTTTATACGTCTTTCACATTTACACGTCTTTCCATATTGATTCCGAATCAGTCCTATTTATTTTAATAGTAAAATATTTCTTTTATACTTCCCGTAACTTTAGCTGTATATCGCTTTCGCTTGACCTACTGCACTGGTTTTACATTTCGGAGACCCAGCGTTAAAGTATTTTTCTCAGAAATGGGGACAGGAGAAGTAAAAAAAGCATGAGACTGTGCTTTCACTTCTCTCTTTCCGTTTCCCCGCAAGAATACTAATTAGTTCACGTGTATTTAAGTGAGGTCTAAGATCGTGGCCACGTTACTAGATTTGCTATTCTGAATAAAAGTTCCTGTCTTCCGCCTTGCATTATAACTGCCGATAGTTGAAATACATGCCAGTGAAGTTCTGATCCACTTTCGAGCCTCCGGTTTCAAGCCTGTGGTACTTAGCAATAAGTCGCTTAACATCTACAGAATGCCCAACAGAGTTAAACTTATAGACTGAAAACAAACAGACTGAAAATATCTTACCAGATGAATATTTAAGTAGGGGTGTGAAAAAGAAAATGAAGAAATAATCCTATCTTCTTTTTAAAATGTTAGCTTCTACACTGACACTCTCGGAAATTTCTTTGGGTGTAATAAAGCCAGCGAGAAAATATTTCAAGAACAGCATTCAATTCACAGTGTTTAAGATTCAGAATCAAAAGACACGTCAGATGACAATTAGACATTTTCTTTTAAAAAAAGTTAAAATTTCTTGTACACTGGTGTGCAAAACTTAAGCCACAGGTCTTCTTTTTGGCATAACTCCACGAGAAATCATCTGAGAGACATGAAATTCATAATTAAGAGACAGCATTTTATATTTAAACGATGACGAAAGCATAATTGCTCTAAAAGTGAATACAGTGCATACAGTATGGAATCAAACAAAAATAGGCTTTATTGAACTCATAGTATCGTTACACATGATTGTCTGTACAAAAGGAAGAACAACAAGCAGGTGTTCCTTAGTATGGGATATGCTCCAATGGTCTCCCTTACTCCAATGGTTACTTCGAACGGTCTCTCCATACTCAGCACCAAGATTTTCCAACAGATCTTGAGGTAAGAGTGCCCATTCCTCACTCAGCATTTGTTTCAGTTGTTGAGTGTTCCCCGGTGAATGTAATCGTGTCACAAGCGTCTCCCCAAAGCATTCCACACATGTTCTATGGGGTTTAAATCAAGGGAGCACGCTGGTCAATCCATTCGAGTGATATCTTCACTTTTCAGTAACTTCTGAACAGCAAGAGTCCGATGTGTGGCCGTGCATTGTCATCCATAAAAACAAAGTCTGCTCCAATGGCACCTTGGAGTGAGTGAGTGAGTGAGTGCACCGCTATGATGGCTTCCGACTACGGACATGAACCAAACGGAATTATATACCATCACGGCGGGAAAGACTCCAGAATAACAAGGTTGAATATTATAAACTAATAATAGTTTTTACATATTGTTAACTGCAAGGCACTAAGCGTTATTCTGGTTATCTGCTTTAAGTTCTGAACTTTTGAAACATTATAATATTATCCACGGTTGTTTCTGAACAGACGCACATGGGGAAGGATCACCTCGTGACGATAGCAATCTCTGGTTACAAAACTTCTGTCGAAAACGTGGATCTCCGTCCGCCCGTTCAGCATAATGCCTCTCCAGACGAGATCTTCAGGACACCGTAACGGTCTCTTTCCGTAATGTTACTGAGATTAAACCGTGTCCTGACCTCTCTCCAAATCAATTTGTGTTTAGAATCGCTTGTGGCACTAAAACGATTCTCCTCTGTAAGGAGGATACGACTCCATTGATGAGATGCCCAGTTTTTGCGCTTCTTGCACCACTGTAAACGGTGATGCCGATGGCCAACTTTCAAAGGGATGCAGCGTTCAAAACGACAGGCGCATAGGCCACCTTTGTGAAGGTGTTTGGACACAGTAAACCACGACAATTGTCGCCCGTTGCTGTTCACAGTTGTTGAGCTGTGGCGCTTGCTGATTGGTTTCGGACTCTTTTCGTCTGCAGGACTATATATCGGTTATTTACTGCAGTTGTTTTCCTGGTACGGCCACCACCAACCTTTCTAACAGCTGTACCTATAGTATGGAAGGCTTTCTAAACGCGCGAAACGCCACTTTGTTGATTCCGAACTCTTCAGCTATACTGGTCACACTTCGCCCCTACTCCAGATTTTCGATCATTCTTCCACGTGTGAAGTCATCCAGATCATTTCTTCTAGCCATATTTCACGAAAAAACTCCTTGCACTTGCAGCGAATGTCTTTAATTTCATCTCCATCCTTCCTTTTATGGTAATCTCGAGTTGAGCGCGCCGACGGTATGCATATTGCGTACGCTCACGTAGCCTGTGAGCTTTTTTTCTTGACATCTGCATACACATGACCTTTCTACTGAATTGTGTGTTCATTGTACTGAACGCAAGAACCCCTTTTCTACAATTTCATGGCTATCTGATTAAAATTTACATCGTTTCTTAAGTTTTGCACACCAGTGTAAAATGTTCTTGGGGGGGGGGGAATTGTTACCTACTTAAGATAATAATTCAAATAAAAGTAGGAATTTTGTTACTCAATTTTACGTGACTACCCACAGATATTTATATTCTTATGATTTTAAAAACATTAAATTTGTATCGATATTTTTTAAAAATATTACTTGTAAAAATTTTAAAATTTGTTTATTGTTTGAAATATTCATATTAAATAAATATTTACTTAAATATTAATTTTAATTTTGTTTCAACATAGTTAATATCTTAAATACATTGAAAATACTATAATAAAATCGTGTAATATTGTATACACAAAAGACAAATCAACGTGGTGTTCACACAAAAGACAAATCAACGTGGTGTTCAACTCTGTAAGAAAACCTAAGACTTTGGCACATCCTGAGGCTCACTTAGGTTATTCCCGTTGTTAATTTCGAAGAGCTCGAGACTGATTTGTGACATTTGTTCCTAATGTTTGGAGGAAATTTGGCTATGTCTTTAATATTACCGGAGATATCTCTGACGCTATTTCTCCTCCTCAACGGTATTAATTCTTAACTCTTTGGGCGCACAATAAAAATCAAGGTTTTTCTTTCCATCTGGCTTTGTTATTAGAAAGGACAAGCAGTAACTGCTAATGCGTAAGACTGTACTTTTCTGTTATATTTTCCCTCTTCCTTTTAAACTCCCGATTGCTTTCATTTTTAGAAAAAGGAAGTGCCTTTCTTCTACAGCAGTTCGGTATTCTTTTGAAGTGAGATTTATTGAGGCGAAGTCATGTTCTAAAGGTACTTGAGCAAGAAACCTGAAAATTTAACTAGGTTCTCACCTGGTTTCGAACTATATATGGAACTACTATCACTTAACATCGAGCATTACACAACTTACTTATACGAGGTATGCGGCAATTCTTTATATTCGCTCCTCTCTACTTCCAGTCTTACGCAGGGCGACTAGAGACAGTCACGAAACTCAGTATATCAGGACTTGTGTTTCTCTTAATTTGCTTAGGAAACATGATGTGTCCTGAATGGGAACAGGGAGCTTACTCAAGCTATGTTCAAAACAGATGTGGAATGGGCAACACAAGCAGGAAGGATTGATTTTACCCTTTATTCTCTATAAGATTACAGGTGCTCCCGCACTTCGGGATACAGGGACCAACCACTTGTGGTCTGAACGTAAAAATATAAAACTACTAAAATTTTAAATAAGAGCTAACTTTGAATTAGTTTACAAATGCCTAACGCTAAGACTGGCCTTTTAAATTATTACGTATGTAGTACCCAAACTGCCGAAACTACAATACATTTTTATATATCAAGAGGACTAAACCTCTGGCCTTAAAGGCGGGCAGCGCTAATTGAAAACGCGCGTGTAATGCAGTGGCAAGGCGACTAACTTCCTCCCTCTCTCTTTTACTCTTGACAAATAGCCACAACTTAAATAATTGGGCGTTAGCAAGTACAATTTCCATAAACAAATTAACACATTTAATTCTGGCCGGAAGTAGAAAATAAGAAGTGATAGTAAAGTTTTAAAATAAAATAAATGTTATAAAACTTAAATTCCTTTCAAATAGACCAATTCAGGTGATGACAGTGCATTTTATTCCGGATCTGCTATAGAAACATTTAGACTTTTCAAAGCAAGAATTACCAGAAAACAACTAAGCTTTTACTGAGATTCGAATCACAGACATTCCAGTGCTAGTTAGACGTGCTTACTACTTATTCGGATAATTTCTTGTAATGTGGCTAACACCACATACAGTTATAAGTTTTAACTATAACTGAAACTGCGATATTTTGTTTATTATAAACTAGGTAGATCATCAAGCAATATCAGGCATTATGTTTCTTACAGTTATCTACTTATACTTAACAGTTATTGAAGAACTCATTAAACGTTTTGCTTCTTGAAACTTATGTCAGTTAAGCCTCTTTTCTCTTTTTACCTATTGACAAATTTAATTCATGAGAAAACATAGTCATAGGGAAAAAATCGCTCTTCTAATTACCGAGAAATAATTAGTATGTATAATTAATCAGTATGCTTTTTATTCCGTCACAGAAAATGCATGACAAAAACGTCACAGAAAAATAATAAAATAGTACAGAAATATGATTTACATTAATCTCTTTATATTTACACAGAGAAGAATTAAAAGGAATACGCAATAAAAAGTAAGGTCAAAGATTACGTTTTTTAAAGACAAAGTTCTATGGTAACATCTCTTCTGTGCCCACGTGTTTATCCATAATCAACAGGTGAAAGTTGGACAAAAGGAGAGTTTTCGAAACAGGAAATCCATTTTTGCAACAGTTTGCCTGCATCCTCAATTTAATATTTTTTTAACGCTGCTTCATTTGCTTTGTTTACTGGAGCTTTGTTGTCAAAGGGCGTAGTGACATTGTAAGCGCAATCTTTCACTAGAACTTTTTTGTTACCTTCGCTGTTAAAGGGAAAGTAAATAAAGCCCTCCAATTAGGTAAAAATAATGTTTTCTGTACCACCGGCTTCGCACTTAATGATACATAGGAGAATATTTTGCAGGAAATTTATGGGAATTTCATGGACACTGTATTAAAATCTGACATGTTACCTCGAAAGATAAGTATGTTGTGTCAGGAACTTAAGACTCATACAGATCTCTTTAATAATTATTCCAGAAAAAGTGTAATCAGTTTGGTTTATTCGATTATGGCAAAGCATAATAAGTGCTGTCTGCATAAGGGAGGGGATGTCTTCACGTAGAACCTCCTAAGAGGGACTAGCTTGTATCTACATTACAAATCAGGAAAATCACAAAAACGTCCACGCACCCAGCTCGTTCACCGGGATACGAACCCGGATCGCTTAACCAATGTTCACCTACTTTACCATTCGATAACTGGTAGGCGGCAGAAATTAAAACGTTTTTGGAATAAATAGAAGCTCACAGCAAAGTAAACATCTATAAACATCTCAACGGAGAACAGATAGAAAGAATGAAAAACAGATAAAGAAAATTCTTTAAACTATACGAGGGCTTCAAATATCACTCATAGAGTAAATTCTAAAACGTTAATCACTGAGCAAGACATCAATGTAGTCGTATAGTTTTGAAATTTTTGTAACTAGCTGAGACCTACGCCTAAACACAGCAGTACGTGTAGAGCCTAGCGCTTCTAGATGCTTTGGAAAAAATAGTTCTTAAGTTTCTAAATGCGCATTTTCCGGAAACTTCAGAAACAGTTTTTCCAAAACTTCCTAGTTAAAATGGAGGGAAATCGCGAAACATAGATTATAAGTATTTTCCTAATTAATCTGATAATCAGTTTCTTTTGTTTTCTTTTGTTCTGCAGAAGGGTTACCAATATTAAAGGTTAAATTCCATTTATTTATGGCAGAATCCTTTTTGGTCCTTAAGAAGAGGACTTATGTTTGATCAGGTTCAAAATAAATAGAAGTTTTGCTCAAAATCTATTCAGTATAAAGTTGCTGTTTTGCCTAATTTTAAATTTTACATTAGCATGTTTGTCTTCAATTTGGGATAGCGGTAGTTAACAAAATTCTGATGGTTAACTGATTGCAAACGAAAAATATCCAGCTGTTCACAAAAGTGAAGAAAAAGACATGTAATTTTACTTGAAGAAGATGAATGCAAAACCCCACAAAGCTGTGAGCATGGTCTATAGTTCATTGCATTTTGTAAAACTGCACAGTTTATAAGGTATTTTCTCCCGTCTTCTTAGCGTGCCTTCGTGGTGTAGTAGTCTGCATGCTGGGCGCGTATTCCAGAGGTCCGTAGTTCGATTCCTAGCGAAGGCGTTGCTCATTTTTTTATCTCTTCTGCTTTCAAAAATACCTAATGTCTCTATAAGTTGTTTTAATTTAATGTTCTCACCATCTTCTGTGTAACATAAGCTTACAAAACATTCCTGATGATCTAATTAATACAACGCTCAGTTTATAAGACTAAACATTAATTTCACTTCCCCTACTTGTTTTAATAGAGCAAGCACCGAAGCTCTTAACCAAGAGTCAACTAGGATAAATATTCAAACGAGATTGAATACCCCGATACCTGAGAGTGTTTAAAAATCATTTAGCGATCACACAGGCTGAGTTACACTTGATAGAATCGTTACGAGTACCGTTAACTGACGGGGCACCTTAGAAACAGTGATTCTAGTCCCTTATACCGTTCGTATAGCTTAAAAGGAAGAAACAGAAAGGAAAATTCTTCTAAACATGCAAGGGTTTCCCAGATCACGAATATCATTCACAGTGAGAGAAATCGTTCTAAAGCGCAATGGAGGGGAACTCGGTGCATGTTTTGAAAGAAAATGTGCAGGACTGATGAACAGTCAACGGTTTGAAACTAGGAAATATGAAAAAATAAGAAAAAAAAATTCATGGTAGGTGGTGAGAAGTACAAATGGTTTTCCTTTATATATTTGACGCCATTTCTTTTGATGATTAACCTTATATTGGGAAAAGATATAATTAAACAGGTAGACTGTCTACGGGGTCTATTATTTCTTGAGTCTTTCTTTCTAATATCTTTGGTTTTCGGTCATGCGCTGAACGATGAGAGAAAACCGTCGTTGCATAATTTTATTATACCCGTAGTTCTAAATAGATTTCGAAAAAGAGGTGTGATATACCACCTGACAAATGTAAAATGACGTGAGGCCTGGTTACGACAAGTGTCAGTTTTTATTGATAATGAAGAAAAGACATAAATAGTGAAAATATTGTCAAAAACGGGAGGAGGAAAAAGAGAAAAGGAAAGAAGAAAAAGAAAAGAGGATGATCTGAGTTTGTGGAATGAGAAGGAGAAAGGATTTTTTTTTTGGGGGGGGGGAAGATACGAGTATGAAGAAAATAAAGAAATGGAGAATAGACAGAAGAGGGCTGCGTTTATTTTGTAACATGAAGAAAGGATAAATGACGATGTATGCGGTAAATCTCCAAATTTGTCCCATGGATGTGACGAATTTAGACTTATAAAATATATATTCTTTGCCTTAAATACAGATTAGACATTTAGATTCGCTTTGAATGAAGTTATATTTGTCCTTGAATGATTATCAACGGAATTATTGTTCGAGATTGCATGTAGTGTGCAATAGATAGAAAAAAGTCTGATGTGGCCACCACATGACTTCCTTGTAAGGCCTATTAAATTTTACACATTTTTGCCGCTCTTTATTCAAATTTATTTCCACGAATTATTCTAATCTAACCAAACTCTGAAAGCAAGTTGAAAATGACATCTGAAAACTGAATATTTTGAAATTAATATCCTGGTGAATTTTTGTCACACGGGAGTCAAACTTCTTCTAATTTTATTTTTCCATAGAAGATAAAATGTTTCCAAAGTATAGAAACTGGGAGACTGCATTAAAAATTAAATTTAGTTATTTATCGAAATTAAATTTAATTTTTAAATTTATAATTGCCAAAACACGAATATTTTCGTCATTTAAGCCACTTCTATAGCTGTAAGTTCATGGGCATGACGAACGACTGGGAAAATAATGGCCGGATAAGGACTTTTAGGCCAGGAAAGAAATAAAATACATGTACACATAATATATATATATATATATATATATATATAAATACACAATCAAATGTAAGGAAGGATTATTAAGAGTCCTGCGCCTAGGCTGCAATGATTTAATTAAACATAATTATACTTAAAAGTGGATTACTCTTATTAAAATTCTTATAGTTTAGATTAAATTAAGAAAGTCAATAAAGTAAAAGAATACCTGAAGAGTCGGTGTATTGTTTCATTAAATTCATTCCATTGGGTAAAGCAATTTTTCCATGCCGATTTATATTTTACTATTTAACACTTGTAAAACTTTTTAAAATTTAAAAAGTTTTAAACATTATTTAAAAATTACGAATTCGTAAACTGGAATTTATTGGGACTTCAAATTGTAATTCTTTTACTTTAATGGCTTTTTTAATTTAATTTGAAATATAAGAATTTTAATAATTTTAATAGGAGTATTGCCCTATATATATATATATATATACATACACACACACACACACACAGATACGTTTGGCTATGCAATAAAATGGGAGGTGCACAGCTATTGGGACAGCTGTTATAGCAGTCCCATGCAGAAAATTTCAACATTCTACGGCTAATCATTTTTGCAGTTATGCGAGATACATACATATATACGTACGTACTTACAGATGTCAGGGAAAAAAACCTTTGAATCCATTTTAAATCTATTTGGGAAAACAGCAGTCCTTTATTCTGTCGTACGTACAAAAGTCACCCAAAAAATTCGTCCAGATGGATTCGGGAATGGTCAAAGTATGTATTTCTGTGGAAGTATGATACCCGAAACTTTTAGCGGTAAGACTATTTCTTTTACTTCTTGCAAAAAGTAAAAAACGGGATGTGAGCATGCCAGCTCTATTTTTAAGAGATCTGGAGTTTCTGGCCCGTTTGTGACATGTTGACTGACTATCTATTTGATGTGTTCCTGCCTACTGCGATTTAGGTAGAGACTGCTTCTTGTGGGTCAGAGTTGATTCTGCCTTGTCTAGGATTCTAGAACGCTGATATGGGCCTGACAAAGCGCAAATTACTATTTTCCTGGAATGACATCAACTGAAATATTACGTTCGAAACAGTTATTTAGTGCATAATGGAAGGGGGTGGTGGATGTGATAAACTCTGGATGAAAAGCTCTGGCTTTTTGGCTTTCGATTAAGATGTAAGATGCGCAGGAATAGTCTTGTCCACTGCTATTTAAGAAGAAATTAATTCTCGAGAGTTTTTGTTCCTGAGGCTTCGATAATTTGAACCTGCATATTGCCATCTTGAGCTCAATGGTTACAGTCGAAAATATCACGGCAAAAACATCGCGGACGAAAACGTCGCGGGGAAAACAACACAAGGCGAAAACGTCGTGGTACGAAACGTCGTGGGAGGAAAGAAAGCAAAGAGAAAATTTCGCATTTCTAAAAACATCGTGGCACAAAATATCGTCATCGAAAATAAAGCGGTTCAGAAACTTCGCAGTTTAAAATCATCGTCGTCGAAAATATCGTGGTAAAAAATAAAGCACCTACAAATCATCGCATGACGATAACATCGCAGACATGCGTTTTTCAGCTTTTAAAAGTTGTAAATGCATATTCGCATAAAGATTTGAAAGCGCAAGAAATTTTAACGACACTAAGAATAAACGGAAACAAAACAAGATATAATTTTTACCAAATTATATCTTGTTTTGTTTCCGTTTAAAATTAAAAAACGTGAAGTAAAGTAATTTGATAATTAACTATGTAATTTTTATAAAGATTATTCATCTTCACGCAGTTATCTTCTTTTTTTCTAAATATTTTAGGCTGTATTTTTCATGAAAAATATGAGTAAAACGGTATAAAAATATTAATTTATTAATGATATTTGTTAATTAACTATGTAAATTAAAATTTTGTTAAGTGCTCTAAGTTGCATTAACTTTCTACTCATTTTCAGTTTTAAATGTTTAAATTTCCTTCTTTTTCATTAAATTTTATTAGTTCATTCAAAAATATGAAATATAAAAGCAAAAATATTCCTCTTTTCTTCTTGCGTTCCCAAATCATTATGTGAAAATACATTTACAGCTTTAAAAACTTGAAAACGCATACTTGCGGTGTTATTGTCATGCAAAGATTTGTAGGTTCTTTATTTTTTACCACGATATTTTCGACGACGATGTTTTTAAACTGAGAAGATTTTGAACCGCTCTATTTTCGATGACGATATTTTGTGCCACGATGTTTTAGAAATGCGATGTTTTCTCTTTGCTTTCTTTTCTCCCACGATGTTTTGTAGCACGACATTTTCGTCTTGCGTTGTTTTCTCCGCGATGTTTTCGGCGGACACCGATCTATACTGAGAATCCTTTGAATCCTGTTGTTTCCTGAGACGATTTTACACTGTTTATAAGAATGATGAAATTTGGTGTGCAATGTCAGGGCTATCTTTTGCAAAGAGCAGTGTTTCAAAATTATGCCTATTAACAATCAGGTAGAAAATTCATTCTTCATTTACAGGCCAGGATTTGTTACACAAGACTTTCCTGAGATATTAAAATTTTACTGAAGATTGATTTAGTAATAATTTAGACCCATATAATGAGTTTAATCTGAAATATTTAAAAACTGAGTGAATAATTTAGTGAAAATATTATAACATATATTTTTGTTTTTAAATGTTTATCTTATTTAGTTGTTTACTGTTTTTAGATCCACTGTTTTAAGGACCTAAATTGTTTTTTCCAAGCTTGCCCTTGAGCAAGAGGTGGCAACGCTAGTCACGACAGTCTCATTTGGGGAACTTACTCGTAAACCGATTGATCCGTCAATCAAAGTTCAACTGTACTTCATTGTGTTTCATTTTGACCAGTGTTTAGTTGAAATATTTTTAATTACTTTTGAGATGATGACGATATATTTTTTTTTGAAATCATAAACCTTTGCATATGATGAAACCAAAATATATATGACCGAAAGTAAAAAAGAAACAGGATGCACGTACTTGCACATTCCTTCTATTTCAAGTTGAGTTGTGGGAAACATGTAACGAACTTCATTCAGCACTGGTTGCATCATTCCAGTACAATTGTGCAGCTTCCGATCGCAAGCCTCTTTACATTCTATAATCCTCAGATGACCTGAAAAATAAAACGTTTCCAGCTGATATAATTGACATAATAAAAATGTTAAACAAAGCTCAGAATTTTCTATTGAATATTTTTTTAAAGCAATAGTTTTGAAATAGTAGCGAATGAATGCGGAAATGTATTTTTTAATCTACTAATATAAACTAAAAAATAAAATACACAAAAAATTTAAGGTTTTGTGATTTTATTTTAAAAAAACTAAAAACTAAAAATAACGTTTTAGCTGTCATAATATCCTTTGTCGTATGTGGCTAAAACATTGCTTAGGTGCTAAAGATATGTCTTACAACTCAAAATTGTCAAAAAGAAGGAATTCTCATTTGTTTTCGAGCACTTGTATTTTCGAAACTTATTTGCATTAGTCTGTACTAAATATTGAAACACAAACTCAAAATCTTTTTTTCTAATATACTATTTTCACTCTATTTCAAGCCTCGTGTGTTACAAAATAAATGTTATCAAAATATTTCTTACAGTAAAATAATTTATTTAAGAAGTGTTTATCAATAATTCACATGACAATTCGGACACTCGAAAGTTTGTTGAGATATTTTTGTTAAGAAGTGGAGCTTGTCGAAATTCTTTATTTTAAACAAAAATACGTCACAAAATTATTTATCTGCATTTTCAACAAAATATATTAACATTTCCATATCTAAAGTGAACATGGCAAGACGCTAAAAACTAAAGACAAATCGTGCTAAAAATTTAACAATTCACAAAATCTAAAAATAGTAAAAGTGTTCAAAAAGCCCAACAAATCTTTCATGTAATACATCTAACTATCTTTGGTGTATTAAAAGGATGAAAATTGCTTAGAACTGTTAAAAATGTCCGAAAGTCTGAACCATATTCCAAACTAACGCGAAGGTATTAGTATTTGAATATATATGGGTCCGCTAGGCGAATTGCAAAGTCGAAAGAAAAATTGAATCTTTAAACTCTACAGTTAAGTACTCTGATATATAAGCAAGTCTATGTCTGAAAACTCTACTGTTAAGCACAAGGATGGAACAAAATTATTGAGAGATTTTAATGAAAATCTGAAAACATCTTGAAGAAAACTTGGAATGCAAAATACATTCATATTCTGTCAAAATAACGATCCTAAACATGCAGCCTTAAATGTTCGCTTGAGGTATACAACTGTCCTATTATACAACTGTCTCGAAGTTATCAAAATTGTTTCCTATTCTTTGCACTTAAATCCTATTGAACATGTATGGAATGAGTTGACGAGAAAGAATATGGAAACATGACATTTCTTCGAAAGCTCTACTAAAAGCAATTCCTGTGAAGGAACAGTATAAAATAGATATTTTTACATGAAAACAAATTATTGAATCGATGAAAAAGTGCATGAAAAGTGTAGTTTTTAGCTAAAGGATATCCAACGAAATATTGTATGTCCAGTTATTTTCATCTTTGTTTTCAATATAAACTGTTTCTACATAGTGTACTAATATTTATATGAGCTCAACTTTTACTGTGTAACTTTTTGAATAAACTATTTCTTTGTTCAAAACACTTTGAATAGTTGTATTCAAAACAAGCAAATTTTAAAAGGAATGATAGGATAATACATGTAGAATTAAAATAAAGATAAGACGCAAGAGAAACACGCCGACGTGGAAAATAAATCAGGCAAATCGACAACCTTGTATTCGGCGCAGATTTTGTAAAATCCCAATCGATTTCGAGGGCAAAACGGGTCCTCTTTCATGAAGGAGACCCGTTTCACCCTCAAAATCGATCAATTGATTTGCCCTTGACGAAGGGGGACCTGTTTTGCTCTCGAAATCGATTAGGATTTACAAAATCTACGTCGAAAACAAGGTTGTCGATTTGCCTATTTTATTAAAATAAAATAATTTCGCCAATATTTAGTAACTAATATTCGCCAATAAAACTATGTAATTTCTATATAACCACCTCTGTTTTCCCTTAAAATTCTGTTAATGTTCTAATTAATACATTTCGTATATGGTCATCCAGCATAACAACGGTGCTAAAAGATATTTCTTACTTTTTAGTACATTTAAATAAAATCATTTAATTAAAACATTATTTTTATTACTTTACTTTCCTGTGTATATAAGGCATAAAAGTAATAAGAAAAGGAAATACATTGTCTCTATGAAAATTGTTCATTCAATCAGCGTCGCTACTAAGTACAGGCGTTGATATCTTTCTTCTAAAATCTTCCGTTCCATCTGATATCGTTTAAATTTTGGTCTGATTTTAAATCCGATTTCGTCATCTCTTAAAATCATGCATTAATATTGAAAGGCTATAAAATGTTTTGATTTAAAAAATTCATCATTATAATATCCACAGCTAAAAATAGTCGTACGATTTTTGAAAAACCGCAATAATTGATTAGCGTGCTTTAGAAACACAGAAAAATCTTCATTTGGAGAATTTTTTCGATCTCTCTAATGAAGATCGAAACTCGATGAATAGTTTGGGTGTTAAAATAGGATATATGAGAAAAGCTATATAAATAAAAAATAAATCGAAATAAAATTTTGAAATATTCACATTATAACTTTGTATGTCAAATTCTGAAATATTTACATTTCAAATTTGTATGTAAAAACATTTTACGAAAATTGCGTGGGTAGAAGGGAGTCAAAAAGTAATTGCAAATTTGGATCCAAACAAACGAGAGCCAAGTTAAAAGAAAAACTGGGTAAAATTAACTTAAATCAGCTCAAAATCGTTTCCATTTTATAGCCAAAAATTCACATTTGAGGTCTAAAAGATAATTCTTATTGCCTCACGTTCTTACAATGCAAAAAATATAGTTTTTTAAGTATGTTCCATGAATCTAAAAGTTTGGAAAGTTATATTCTGAGAAATCTTCATAAAAATCTTCAAATAAAGTAACTAATTTATGTTAAGAAAGCAAGTCACAGTGTCTAAATATGGCGGGTTGTTTACGTAATTGTTGATTTCACATCACAGGGAGAAGTAATTTGTCAATTGATCATTTAACCTTGAAGAAAACTCCTATTAGTTTTATATCAAATATAGTAATTAGAACATGAATAGGAAATTTCGACTAACTAAAAACCAGAAGTACACGTCAAACAGTCTTTTAGCCTTGACATAACTTAGTGGTTAGTTTTGCTTCAAGTATAGTAGTTAAAGCAATTAGGAAACTTCGCATCATAAAACTCTTCTAAAGCTTCTTTTCGTTTCACAAGTGTAAATTTTCTTAGATTTCGTGAACGTTCGTTGTTCATGTAATGTATGCAGTAGGATTTTCTAAAGCACATTCAATCAATATTGTTGATAAAAATTTCATTATAATGAGCTACAATTAACTAAAAACTAAACGTTCCTCTAGTCTTTCATCTTCCGAAACTCTCGAATCTTTCAAATGATAATAATAAGAAAAATAGGAAAGAAAATTACTTCGTTTTTAATTAAAGCAAAATTTGAAACCTGTATTTGATAAAAAGCAGATTTAAAAAGTTTCTAAAAGTATTTACTAATTATACTTGTAATATATTTATTAATACAGCCTATATTTATTAATAAGATCCAAATTAAATTTAGTAATGAAGTAAATAACTAAAAGTCTTGAAATCTGAGGTTTATTTTTCTTAACAATTGGACAAAAAAAATATACGAAAAACTTCAAAATCCCATTAACACTTCAAAATTGACTCCAAAACACGCGAAGGATATCTGCTTAAGGAAAGGAATGCCTTCGTGACGAGATACATTTTTTTGACGAAAAATAATTATTTGAAGAAATGTTGCACTTAGAAAGCATGCACAATGTCCGAAAAATTAAGCAGTTTTCCTAAATTAAAACTGAAACTGGATGAAAAAGAGTGAGATTTTATACATAATTGGAACAATGATGTTATTTTTAAATCTGAAACAAAAATAATCTAAGTTTGCTTACTGGGAGCAATGGCAGCAATATGACGTATATTCGATAATAAACAGTGTGAAACCTTTCGTAGCATCCTCTCAAACAATCAACAGTATTTTTCAAAAATATATAAATAAATAGGCTTAGATTGTTTGAATAAGGCGAAGTAAGGATTAATTGTCAAAGGGGGAGGATGTTTCCCGGGAAAGTGGCTCGTATCTACGTGACACATGAGGAAAAGTACGAAAGATAGTTAGCCCATTCTTCAGAATTTGAGCTTGGGTCTAACTACCATGTTCAGTGACTGATCAGCAATTTCTGGCCAAAGTTTTATTTCATCATTAAATTTCAGAGTTGTAGAGCCGTGAATAATTAGTTCAACTGATGGACAACTGGAATCACGGCGCGAAACAGCAGTTATCTAGCCTGGCAAGTGCTGCTAGAAATATCCAGCACGTATTAGTAATAAGACATCTATGTTCAGAACTATTGAGATGATTTTAAAGTTACTGTCAGGAATTCTCGGCAAGGCATAGTGTACCGATTATTTGAAAATTGAGGCAGGTTTCATTAAATGACATGTTGATATAGTGTGGCGTTTAAGGCTACAAAAATGTGATACTGAGAATCCGACTAGCACTAAATTGAAAACATTATTTAAAGAACATTATCATTAAGACATCAATTAGTTCCAAAATTTCTTGCTGAAATGTTCGACGATTTTTTAGGTTAGGATTCTAAAGGTTTGAATGACCGAAAAATGCATGAATATTCGAAGAATGCGAATGTACCATCCTACTAAACACCAGAAGACTGCAGTACAAAAATTTAATATTTGCTTGTAATGGCTTATTATACAAGTTATTCATTGCCATATTCCCTATCAGGTTATTCCAGGACTTCATTCTTATATATGAAATGAAAATAATCACTTAGCTTGTGACTAATTAAAATGTACTTCGATAGAAAACTCATAATATGCCCTATGTGATAAATTTACTTCTGTGAAGCTGTATGTCTATGCGGAATATTTAAAGTTCCTTATTTTGGATAAGAATCGAGGCTTAAATTATTGGAGATAACGACTTCATCTTAAACTACGATAAGAAAGCCATTTCTTTATAAAACTTTCCTTCCCCATACTACTTCGAGAATTCAGTGATTTTATTTATATTTTTAACTTCACATTATAGAAACAATTGATCTCGATACTATCAGTCAGTCAGTGCTAGAAAAGCTTTCCTTCAACGTAAACTAAGAGTAATGTTTCCAGAGTTCTAGGAATTTAAGTATAAGTTTTTTATTTTGTTAATTTTCATCAATATTACAATGCAGTTTTTCGATACATTCCCCATTTAATTGAATTACGTTTATGCCGCAGAAAAACTAATTTTGTAATCTGTCCTCAAAGAATTTATTCTGAATTCCCTTAATTCACCTATTTGTGGCATGATCCAAGGTTTTGTAAAATGTGAGAAGAGAATAATCTATGCAGAGGTTGAACAATTTTAGAAATTTTCACCCCTCTTTCTCCAAAAGTAAAAAGATTGCTCTTCACATCTTCCATGGTTGCAAAAACAGTGCTGCAAAAACTCGCATGAATCAGTCAAACAACTTAATCTAACTAAACTACATGAGATAGCTACAAAAACATATCAAGACTTTATACGGTGATCATTATTTAAGCTAACCAATAATTTATAATTTCAATCTTTATTATAACTTCTCCTTTCTGTTTCCTCACCAGAATGCAAACCAGTTAGCCAGTATTCAAGTTGAGGTTTTTGAATTATAAAACAGAGCGTTTTTCTGCCTTTCCAGGGGACGTTAGGTTAGTTCCTGCCAGCTCTGATTAAGTTTGTAATTATGCGGCTTTAGGTTATTGTTACCGAAATTTGAGTTTAATACTCCGGTTAAAACTTCTGAGCTAATTTTGATTAAAGTTTAATTCTGTAGTCTTTGATTACTATTCTGCGTTTTAAATAGATTTTGACTATTACTTTAGCTGTACCACCACGAGTTGTAGCGACTTTATGAGCAAAAGACAATTAATTTTGCTCAAAGCTGATGGCCTAAAGCGTTTCCTGTAAATCCTAAGAACTGAACTAGAGCTTAATTTCTAGAACTTTGGAAACACTCCTATATACTTGCTGTATAAATAAGGTAATCGGATACGCGCCTGCTCATTTTGAAGTTGCATTCTTTATGCACTTTAGTGCTGTTTCAGACTACCTTACTATTCTTAATCTGATGGAATTGGTGACTTTTCTGTTCTCCTGGTTTATTTCATTAATCGCTGATTGTCTCTTGATACCACTGAGTTTCCTTTAAACTATAGACAGCTCAAGGGACATAGTGCTCAAAATGAGAGTGTTGTCCAAACACAGCTGGTGTATGCTTTTCTCCTCAGCTGCTATAAGTTTTATTTCTCTGACTCTTTATAAATTAAACGACATGAATTGCTAATTAGAATATAATTGTACTCGTCCAAGGATCAGATTTGCATCTTAAAGACCAAATGTGGTCTTTCAAATGTAAGATTCCGTATTTTCAGTTTCCTCTTTTATGCAGTATTTCACATTGGTTTGGTTTGGTTTATTTGATTATGGCAAAGAACGTAATTATGACAAAGCACTTGTCAGTTATCTGCCCTCCACAAAGAGTTTCTTGAAGCAGATAGTTTTCTATACATAAGTTCTAGCGAAATTTAAACAGAAAGCATTTAAATTTAAGCACATAAATAGCCTTACCGTCTAGAAAACATTTCTTCATAACTCCATGGATCGCTTTTTTTGGTAATAATTACCTGCATGATCATCATGATACATCTTTGAAGTGATGGATTTAAAGGTTTGGTTCCTGAAAATTCCATGTCACTTGCGCGAAACGTGCAGTAATTGATCTGCTATTGCAGAGCATTATCATAGTCTATATAGAAGGAGTCACATCGCAAGCAAAGCAGAATTTATGTTGTCCTGGAAATTAATTTAAAACAACTTTTGATCATTCAACGCGATGCCGCATTTTGAGCAAAGATGCTTGAGATCATTTAATTGGAAACAGATCTCTGTCATGCCACAACCAAAATATTTGCCACATTTCTTTCCCTCGACTGTTCTCTTTTACTAAGATAGCGCTTAAATCAATGCTTATAGAGAACTCAAGTTATCGAAACTTAGGCGACGGCCGCGTGTGATAGATATCAAAAGGCACATACTAACAATTTTGCAAGAATATGAGAGGTGTTAGAGCAAATGTTGCATGTTCCATATTTATTTGTGGATTAGGCAATTGGTTTTCATGTTTCGTTAATACTCTATTTAATTTTATCTTTATTTTGATATTTACATAAGCTTTATAAGTATTTTCTGAAGACATTTATTTTAAACACAAAACTATTATAAACATAATTAGGTTCAGCTCCTTAATTGCTGGGGCTTAAATGGTAACGCTCTATTCAGGAGTAATTAACTTGGAGGCTACTGTTATTTAGAGCACATCTAAAAAAATAAATATTTTTAATATAACGGGGGAATTTTCTTTTACACCTACAATATTTTGTTTAATTACTTTTAATACCGTAGGCGACGCTATGTGATCGCGGGTAATGTTATGATTCGGATAATGTTGTCGAACTACCCAAGTCCCGTCCGTTTGTGTACAAACACATGGAAAATACACGGCTGATTTCAGTCAATGTAGATTTTGAATAACTTTATCGATTTTGAAGGTGCTGAGACGCAGATCTGTCTTCTTTAGAATCAAAACAATTTCTGCATATTTTCCCTTCTTTAAAAAAAATCTTGCATTGACATATTCTGTTTTAATTTGATTAAGTTGACCATGAAAATGAAATTTTTTTTTCCAAAAGTTAAAGAATATGCATTGGACTAACGAGCTTATCGGAATTTGCCAGTATTTCTGAAACAAATTTAAGCAAATAGCTTGACAAACTTTATGAAAATGACTATGTCGATATCTTTGAACATACTACAAAGGATGAGATGAGGATACCTTCCGATTATTAAGATTACAGGTACAGAATCAGTCAAATATTCACCCAAAACATTATGAACAATTCATAAGTGAACTTTTGCGTAACACTTGCAGACATTCCGTTCGTAATGACTTTCTTTCTAAGTAAAACGTTAGACGGAAAGAAATAAAAATAAAAATTAAAGGTTTATAAAGCTCTGAGGAAGGAATTTAATGTAATCCTATTTCTACTATTTCTTCAAGTGGTACAATAGCTTAACGTTGGCTTCATGTTTTAAGTTCGTGTTAATTCTTCACTGCCAGCTTTTCCATTACGATTATCAACAGACAATAAAAAATGATTACGAACACTCTATGTATGTGCGGCTTTTGAAGCTCTTGAAATAAAACGGGTTTGTATTTTCTAGAGTTCTTATGCAAAACAATAAATTGAGTTTGTACTTTTTGTAATTCTTATGCAAAGCATGAAAATAGAATTTTTTTCAACTTTTATTTTTAGCTTGTTCTAACTCTACTCTTATGCTCTTGCCTAAATATATAGCTTAAATATTTAAATTTCTTTGAGATCATGTGACTTAACCTAAAGTTGTAAATTGCTTTGGGTTTGGTTTCTAGTTGTGCTTAGAAAGAATGAAAACATGTCTTCGCTGATGCGATTACAAACATTTATTCTGCGCAGAAGTAGTAGACTTGTATATACAGTGACGTAGCTAGAGTTCCCAGCGTCCGGGGACAATTGAAGAATTTGCGCCCCTTCCCGTGTGCCAAGAATGGAAAACATTTCATTAAAAAATTTCGTTGCATCAATCTGGCGCCCCTTGGATGCTGCCCCGGGACAGATGTCCTCCCTTGCCCCACTCTAGTTGCGCCACTGTGTACATAACATTTCAAGATTTCATTTAAAGATTCACAACATAATATTCAGTACATTCATCAAATACATGTTGTAAATTTTAATATCTACATCTATATACCCGATAAAAGTCTGTAAGTGAAAATCTGCTTTCTTGATTAATTTTCTGTGAAGGATAACTTCTTAGATGAAAGCCACAAATACTTAATTAAAGCGATGTTTTATCTATCATAATATTCATGGTCGTATGTGGTAAGAAATAAAATAGTGGGACACTCATATAAGAGCTATATGGGGACATTAACAATATTTTAAGTAGCAACAGAAGTGATAATATAGATATGACATATATACAAATGATTGCATTCAATACACTTAAATTTTTATTTACAATTTACCCTTAAAATTCGCTATTATTTCTTAGCTAAATTATTTTTTTAGTCTTACATGAAAAATAATATTATATTTGTTAAAAATTGTATTTTACTGTATGGTACATTCATCTTAAATCCTTAAAAGACCTTTTTATATTCCTTATTTCATGTTTTTAGAATACTGAAGAAGGGAAAATGATTGTTTTTTCTAGGCCTTTTAAGAAAATTAATTCTTCTAATCAATATGGCAACAAAGCGTGTGATGTTCTCTTTCTTTCAAGGTTTTCCGGGGTCTTAAGGTAACATTCAATTAATTTAAATTTCTGTCTTAATTTGAAACTCCGGTCTTATTAATACTTAAAATTGATGTCATACTATTGATAATGAAAGCTTAAATATTTCGACTTAAAAATCCGTACTCGTAAGTAACCACTTGAAACTCCGCACAAATTTTCAAGAAAATCGATTTGGTGCAAGGGAATCAAGAACTAATTTCAAGTTTTTATTCCAATAAACGAAGAAGGAATCCAGATTAAATAAAAGCATGTAAAATACGATAAATCAATTATTAAGAATTTTTCTTGAGCAGATAAGAATTCATGGAATATACAATTTTCAAAAATTAATTAAAACCTTTTTACTTACCTAACGCGATGAGCACTAGCACTGCTGTTGAAGTTTTTAAAAATAAAGACAGCATTTTAATTAATCTTCTACACTAGATTGCAGAAATTTTATGCTTTCAAGTCTAATGTTAAATTCCAGTGGCAACACAACTTAGGAGATCATCTTTATAACTTACAATATTTTAAAAAAATTCTTGACATATTTCACTGCTGAAGATCACCACTATATTTTTAAAAGTAAATTAAAACTGTGCATCAAACTACTTTTCGAAGTTGTTCCGGTTAACTAAGGACTTCGATGCATACCCTAATGTAGGAACAGCGAATGTGTTTCAAGGTCAGAATTTACTAAGCAAAGAGGTAAAAGCTATTATGCGATTTGAGCAAATCGCTGACGTTATCAATAAAGCTGTAAACAAGTAAATAACTGGAAAATGTCTGAAACATCTGCCATCGCAGAAGCGTGTAGTTTGCAAAATACTTCAGGCGGGGTCAAACGTGCTATTCTTCTGGTAGCACCAAATTCTCTGGCTCGATGACCAACAGAGCGCAGTTCCAGGACGTCCGCCATATTGTGATGATGGCATTTTTTGCCCCGAAATATTTCTATTCCTATAAAGGCGGTGACATCCAATAGTCCGTCATGTTAGATAGTGAATGGACTGCGTGTATAGAGCGGGAGGCGGATTCATTGCTGAAGCATAAGAACAATCACAACTTTAAATGTACCGTTTGTTGAATCACTCTCCGGGGCCATGGAACTTGGAAGTCTACCAACAGATTTCAGTGTATTTATTATTTATTTAATTCAGTTACTAAATGAAATTCGAATAGCTGTTGTCATCCGGTTCTCACGTTGTCGAGATTATAAAAAGAAGAAATGAAATATGACATGGGCATCATTTAGTAAAGAAAGTTCAACAGCGTAACCAGCATGTTAGAATTTCAAATAGCATTTTACTGTTGACCTGTCATAGAATTATTTTTTGAGGCGAAATTTTATATTTGGCTAACTATTAATGTTTATCATTGCGCTTAATTCATGAAGTTTAAACGATGTTAACGTGAAACAGAATAAATTTTAAGAAGTATTCTTACCATCTTAGGTTTAGTAAATCATTTAACTGGGATTTATTTTTATGGTCTTCAGATTTAAATATATAGATTATTCATCAGGGCATTGAATCTGTTACGGACAACGTTTGCCTTCATTTGATGTCTGTAATTTCATTTCCGTTTATTTGCTACATTTATATGATTTATCTGATACTATGAATTCCTTTATTATCTACAATTTTAAACAGTTAAAAGTAAAGAACCTTACACAATTAGGAGGGTAACTACTACTTAAGTACTACTACTACTTATTTTGGAAGTTACTAAATAGGTGTTTGTTAGCAAAAAATTTTACAATGATTTATTTATCCTCGGAAATAGCAAAATCTCTTGAAAAGCAATTTCATTTCATTTAGTTTGGAACTATTTGGCTTCTATTTCTGCTTTCAGCATAACGTATTGTAAATAAATTTCAATATATTGAAAAGCTAAAATTGTATTCATTGAGAAAAAATTTAACGACTTCCTTGTATAAATTGCACGTAACAAAACAAAAAGCAAACGAACCAAAACGAAACAAAACAAAAAAAAAAAAAAAAAAACAGAAAACTTTCTTTGTCTTATAAATCACTAAATGAAATGAAAAACTTAAATTGAAGGCTCTTTCTAGAACTGAAATCTTATCAGCATTTAATATTTTAAACTGCATTTCTGTCAGTCTATTGCAAAAGAGGAAAAAGGCAGTCGATCTTAAAGACAATAAACTGATAACATAGTAAACAGAAATTGGGAAATCAGAAATGTCCCAATTAACAATAATAACAGTAATAATAATATGGTAATGATAAAACTAAAGAAATAATACTTAAGTAATGTTAGAATTGCATAATGTCCTAATAAAAGAATGTCATTTATTTTATTTTTTAAAATATGAAAATATTTTTAATGACATCGAAAATTTATGATATTTTTATGAAAATAGAGGGAAAGAAGGAATAATTTATTAATACAATATAAAGCTTTCAGAAGTTTTATACTATTAAATTTTACCAAAGTATTTAACTTTGAATTTTACTTTAATTGACAAACTTATTTTCCTAAATTAAAGACTGTTTCAATTTATTGCACCTACCAAAAAAAACCAAAAATCTATGTCTTATATATTAAAAAATGAAAAATAAAAACTTTTTAAAACATTAATATTTTGTAACATAAACATAACCTATTTTATAAACGTTAATAGCATTTTCATCAATAATCTAAAATCTATAAAATTATTTAAAATTTGCTGTTATTAATAAAGCACATTTATTGACATTAAGCAAATAAATTGCTAAATTTATAAACTATTAATATAAAAAATAAATGTTTCTTTAAAATGATAATAAGCGAAACAATCTAAATTTTTCTTTTTCAACGAAATTCAAAGCTAATATGATGATGTTATACACTTTTCTCGGGCATCGCGTGACAAAACATATTTTGAGCCTTTGGTAGATCCAAAATTCTAGTTAAAAAATTTGATGTGGACACTACATGATTTCCTTGTACGCCGTATTAAATTATACACACTTTTTGCTGCATTTCATTTAAACTTATTTCCTCGAGTTTAATTGGAGATATAATTCGCATTCAATTAATTCAGTTCTCACTTCGCGGCAAGGCAAAAATACATAAAAACTCAAAACATCTTAATTAAAAATTCGAAAATATCGAAAAACATAAAACACTATATACAGTTAAAACAATTAAAAAACAATTTTTACAGTTAAAATGAATTGCAAAAACAAGCAATTCAGACAGCGGAAAGAAGGCAGATTTTTCAATTCAGAAAACTGAAAATTTACTTTTGGTCCTACTCGGCAAAAAGACACTGAAGATGCAGAAATTGACTTTATTTACTACTTTGCACAGTTTCAAATGTAAACAAATATGGCTGTTCCCTTAGGGTTAGCCGCACTTAAACAACTTTCAAACTGCTGATAAATCTGCAACTATTGCATGCAGATTAATTAAAGACATAAAAACCTTAAACGGAACACAAGAACAATATAATTTAATGATCTTTAAAGTAAAATATGCACAGTTTACCAACATCTAAGGATACAAAACCTGAGCTCACCAAGCCGAGTAACAGAGCGGGTATATATTATATGTAAAATATAAAAAATACGATGCCTTTGCTCTAAGCGAACAGTCAACCTCTAATTAACTTTCCGCATTCCCTAGATCAGTACTTTCGAGAACTTTTGGCATGTTATGTAACCGCTGGTATAAATACAGAGTACGCGCCATTTTTCGTCAGACTGCTTCCTACTATTGCTGCGACAAGACTCTGCGCTGTTTTGTCCATCTTTCTTACCTTAGTTAGAATATTTATGATGTCAAAAGCCTAGATTTCGTCTTATTTAACTTAAAACACTATTTGATATGTAATTTGGAGAATTCATCTAAAAGAAAAATGATCTGCCATTTGAATTGAATAAAGATATGCAATTAAAAGCAAAATCCTCCTGTGTCATCATTTTGTCACTCAGCCAAACAACGCCCGGACTCTGATACCAAGCTTCGTTATTCCTATGCCTATCTGCATAATCATAAGATATATATATATATATATGTATATATATATATATATATAGAGAGAGAGAGAGAGATGTATTTTTGGTGTGCCCGATTATAACCAAAAAATGAGGTGCACAACTACATGTTATAACTGTCCTATATACGAAATTTCAACGTTCTGAGGCTACTCGCTTTAGAGTTATGCCTGATACATACATACGTACGTACGTACGGAGGAAAAAAACTCTTCTTAATCCATTTTACAATTCGTTTTAGGAAAAAGAGTTCTTTATTCTGTATTCGGGCACGTCGTGGAGGTTAAACCTCCACTATTACCCTCCAGCAGAGCCGCGCACCTCCTGGATACGTCACCAGGCAGCACCGGTCGTCAATTGCTCCTGCCAGTCGCTCGGGCGAGCCCGTCGCAGCGGGACATTACCCAGCGACCCCGGGGGAAATCCCCACGGGTTACTAGCACCACGCCGCGCTAGGACGTGCCAGACTCCGAGGCCGGCCAATAAGTGACCTTTCCCAGAGCCTTCAGAACCACCAAGCTCATAAATTTTATACCCCCGTGGCCGAGACTGCCTAGGTACAGATCCTAGCCAGTAGCTTCGCAGAGTTCTCTACGTCGACCCCCGGGGGGGACCTCTGTACTGGCCCAGGGTGCAAAACCACTACACCACGAAGACACGCTAGGAAAGCGGGAGAAATACCTTATAAGGTCAAACATCAAAATTTGACTTAACAGGTTTTCCTTTGATAACTCAAAGCCTTTGATAAGTCATTCAAATTAGTTTTGAAGCTAATGTTGGATTTGATTGTACTCTGAAAATCAGTGACAGTTCACCTGAATTGTTTCCTTCTGGTGTTATCGTAAAATACTCTAAAGGTAGAAATGTTTTCATATCATTACCTTGCTCTCTGCGTTTTTTGGTACAAAAATATTGTTGCAGTCATTGTTGGCCCACTAGCAATACTGAACTCGCACACATTTCAGTAAGCTATGACTCTTACCCCCTTCCATGTAGAACTGGTTCAGAAACTCAACATAGATGCATTTTCACTCATGCGTATAACATACTAAATATTACCATAATCTGAAGGTTTATCTTATTTGATTCATTCTGAAACTGGAATCACTGGTCAACGACTAACCATTTAAGAGGTACTTAGTCTTACAATATTTTTAAACTTTTATGATCAGAATGATAAAATTTCTGTCATTGAAAAAGGAAAGAACTAGTCATCAACAACTTGAAAATAAAGAGGATGAATTTTTAATAACTTATCCTCAGTTAATCGCTTAGCTTAACGAAGAATGTTTCAACCGAAAAAAAAAAAAAAAAAAAAAAAAAAAAAAAAAATATCCCTTCTGTTCTTTTCGATGACGGCTGGAGACCTCAGTTGTACTGCAGTAAATATTCCTTGATTTAGAATGAAATATTATCATATCATTCAATTCTTTTTTTTCTTGGTAGCAGGACATTACTCTCTACGGCTCTGTTCAACTAGAATACATCATGGCTAACTGGAGCTATGGAAAATAAATATGATTTGACAGACTATTGAAGCAGCCCATACTTTTCTAGCTAGCATTGTGTTTCATTGCGCGATAACTAGCTGTGGGTTTCCTGTAATATTTATTAAATTTTTACTGGTATTAACAAAAAGATCTCTAAATGTAAAAACATTTTCGAAGCAGTAACTTGCTGTCTGTGTTCTTGAGGCAAGGATGTTGTTGCTATCAATGCTGATCTATAAGGAATGCTGTACTTCAGTAAACTTTGTAAATATTGAAAGACACAGACTTTAATCCTAACTATTGTTATCTCCATTTCCCTAAATAAGGAAAAAAATATATTTCTTCTCCGATGTCGTTTTCACATTGCTTTCAACGTCAATTTTTTTTTAAAAGTGGAACTAAGTGATCAATGAGATCTAATTATGACAGTAAGCGCGAAACTGGCGTAGCAAAAAAAAAAAAAAAAAAAAAAAAAAAAAAAAAAAATTCCGTATCAGAAATGGTGAAGGGTAATTACGATTATTACGATCAGATTATATTGACTTGATTAGCAAGTGTTTATTATTTGATATACTGAGTTAAATGTATACTAAATTTTTCATATTAAAATTCCTTGATATCTAGATGGAATTTAATGGGAAAGATGTCTTTGAATATTAGAGGCTTTGAATCATAACAAAAAATTACGGAAGAATGTGAAATCTGATACTTGGGCCGAGAGAATGAAAAACCACTAATTCAAATGCGACAGTAATGAGAAATGTGCAAGAACTGATTGTGTTATTTACTCTTGAAACACTATATAACAGCAATGCAGTAAAACTACATTTATGATATTCTGTATTTGTCAAAATGACACCGATTTCTTATTTTTGCCTTTTTTTATTCATGAGAGCTCATAAAGATGTTTTTTAAATTTTGCTAATATTTCCATAGCAAGGTTTGAGAATTGATAATGATGAAGAACTCAGGTTATTTTGATTTTTCACGGCAGTTTCCAGTTTTACTTCATGGGATACTAGATATATACATTGCTTTACTAAAATAATTGTAATTATATTGATGGATTAATATGTAAGTTAATGTTTAAGGTTTAATAATCCTTTAGACTTAGTAGATTTACGTGATCGTACTTAGATATTATCGATTTTTTCAACTATCATAAGTAGAGTAATTCGAATGCGGCATTTAAATTATTTATTACTTTGGGAAAAGCTTTCGAAGCATTAAGGTTTTAAGCGACATCTAAGCCTTTGGCATCATTATACAGCCAATTTTAAGTAACCTGGGACAAAAATTTTATTAATTTCGAAGTACGTTAGACTATGTCATCAGGAAGTTAAAAAATGTTCTTGTAAATGTTGTAAAAGGGTAGGCAATCAGTGCATTCTGCATTGATCTTCATGCCATCACAGTAGAAACAAGCACAAAACTTTCTTGAATTCATTTTATTAGAATGGTAACAGTACGTCAAATGTGGTAATGAGAATATAAAAGAATATATGTGGTAATGAGAATATAAAAGAATGTATGAAAGATCCATGTACAGAAGTGGGTTAAGATAACTGAAAGGAGCATTATATTTATGTTTTAATTTGAAGTTTTTCAGTGTTGTTATTTCCTTCAAAAATAGAAGATAGATACAAGAATGTACATTAGAAAACAGTTTCAGAGGAAACTGATATAACTTACATAAAGAAGTATTAAAAACTTAAAGGTATGCGTTATTTAATATTTATCGCTTCTCTCACAGTGTTACGTAGCAGTTTTCATTATACCCTTTTCTTATACCCATTCTTCCATTTAATAAACTAAAAAAAAAAAAAATAAAATGGGAGTTAAGAATGCTGAGTTCTTTATTGCAACGTTGGATTGACAATAGGATATGTGTGGAAAAAGGACATAAAGACGACGCCAAGTATCCAAGGTCACTCTTGAGTAATTATTTGATTGACCTCAATAACGAATTCTGAAGTGTTGCAGTCTTCTGAAAATTATGTTTTTATACAGAGAATGAAAACAGCATGTCTAAGTACCTAATAACAAAAAATGTTAAAACTGTGATTGCAGTGCTAACATTAGCTTAAGAGTTCTTTATTTGCCAGTCATTACGTGTTAGCTACAAAGTGGAAGAGGCTTTTATTTCCTTATTATATTGAAAACTTAGAAAAAAGAGCTGACATATTTCGAATTAAGTGTTCCTGTTTCAAGTCAACTTATTTACTTAGTTTAATTATTTTCATGCTATGTGACAAAAATTTGCATAATGCGTAGTTCTTCATCAGGCTTTAAAAAAGTCACTGGACATCACAGTTTTCAACTCTTTCAGATCTAATAATACTGTTCATTGACTAATAAATGAATCAGCATCATGGATGAAAGATAGAAATATTATTTAGAAATATTATAGAAATATTATTTAAAAACCTTCAGAACATTTATTAGTAACAATTAATTTCAAACATTTCTCTTTATAAATTTCAGTTTTTCAAGATATCATGCATTAGATCTATTTGACTATCTATCATACGTTAGTTCTATCTTTACCATAGCTCCTAATTCCAATGTCAGAAACTTTCGGAGCTGGCAAGATCTAAAAATTTGAATGCTTTCATTTAATTCATGATCTTCATGAGCATCGGGTGCTTTGCTACAAAATATCCACTAAATGCAGTTTTCTGTTATTAAATATATTTTTTATTTTTACAGATATAGTTTCTTTTTTCTGTTTAAATGTATATTTTCTGTTTTTAAAGGTAGTTTTCTCTTCAACACATATATATACTATACTCCTAATTTCTTTTTCTGACTATTTGTGGATCACTATGCAATTATCCAATTCCAAAAACTCACCTGACAAACATTTCATATTGTAAGAAATACTTGTTGATACTTCTAACTTTTCAGTGGTTATTTTGCTATTATTAGCATACTTTTCAGACTTTATGTAATAAAGAAATCTACGTTTTAAATATAATGTATCACAACAGGGAATGTTTCTTTTTTTAGTCCAAAGGGATTTGAATCCCGAAGGACTATTAGTTTCGTTTTGGCATTTTGCGTCGGACTCATAAATGTCGGTTCACTTTTCAAACTGTTGCCACAAAATGTTAGAGTCCTGCATTATATTTGAAGAAATTAAATAATGAAAAATCTACATAAATGTATGTATATTTCTCGTATTGTGATAAAACAACGGTACATAGAGTCATCGAATTTTGAATAACGTAATCCTCCAACGAATATGAGCATGTGGAAGACCAAATTTGAAATTTGAAATTTGTTTTATGATCGATTTCCTATTTTTTAAAACTTTGACGAATTTTTGATTAACAAACTCAAAGATTTCAAAGCGAGCAATGGCAACGTTGTGCATAAAAAACATTTTTATCTCCAGCGCGTGAGTCTCTGTATCGGAAATTCTAAAGATATGCTCGTTTTAAAACTATTTTGCGATATTGCTGTTGCACTGGATCTTATGGTTTAAGTGCGAGGAACATGATATTTAATAAAGAAAGGTAACACACAAAATGTTAAAAAACGCCCCTTTGGACGTAATTTAAAATCTGAAACATTTCAGATTTTTTTTTTTTTTTTTGACTATATAAACCTTTTGTGCAATTTGGGAGTTATATTACTATTTAGACATCAGTAAACAGTACTCGTTAATTTTTGGAATTATAGCTGGATAGTGATTACCATTTGTTCCGGGTGCAGTAAGAAATAAAGCAACACGGGTGTGTTCGAATTTGCTACTGCTTCTTCATTATCAGCAGTGCATCAGCAGTGCAATAAGTGCGTGTTTTTTGTAACATGTCTGCTTTACAAGAAATTTGTAATTCTGCAAACGAAATGCTGTTATAAAAAATCATTTGCGGCCATGGCTGGGTATAAATAGGTACCACTTTTAGCAATAACAAAAGTAGCCTTTATATATGTTGCATTATTTTAGATTAAATTCTTTCTATAGTGATTCTGTTTTCCAGAAAAATATGTTAAGTACCACTTCCGGTTCATCATATGTAGATAAAATCTAATGTGGCGTTTTCAATAATGACTGCGGAGTTAGTTTGATATACATTTTTTCACAGTTCACTGTATAGTTGCATTTTCTCAGTTCACTCAGTTCACGCATACACAAGTTTTAAACATCAAATATGAGAAGTTTTGGATTATATCTTAATATATTTTTTCAGGAAAATCTGTTTAGGGCTTCATGAAAAATATAACTTTATTTTATCAATTATAGCCCAAATCTCATATATTGTTCCCATTGATATAAAAGTCTTAAATAATAAAACTGAAAATTTTTTATTCTATTTCAATACAGTTTTTCATTAAAAACTGCTATAAGTAAAGTACCACTTCCGGTTGTTCAATAAAATCTGCTATGGGCTTCAAGTAAAGTACCACGTTCAGTTTTCCAGTTTTAACCTAAAATTTAATAAATCATGTATATGAATGTAGAAAGCTTGAATATGAGAAATGTATTTGTTTTGGAAGTTTTATGTTAGAGTAATCGTGGCCGAAAAAATCACATAGACAGTCAACCATCACTGCAAAAATAGTAAAAACCCTATTGTGGAGACCCTAATCATTGCTTATTTACTAAAAGTCCAACACCGAATTTTCGGACCGAAAACTATGTGTACGGCAGGGTTCGGCGACCTTGTAGCTGTGGTGTGCCAAATAAGTCTGTCAGTATGATTCAGGATGCCGCGCAGTAGGAAATACGTATTTCAAAACAATTCGATTACTGCGGCAATACATGCAGAATTATGGAACAGAGGAAAACATTCAGACTTGAGTTTTATTATATATTAATTATGCGTCATTTAAAGATATTTATTAACACAAAAATGAAGAACATAAAATATAACTATTCATTCAACATAAATAAATAGTTAAAATTGTACATATATTATGTATCTTTTAATCTTATTTATAAAAATAAAAAACAAGCAACTAAAATATAAGTATTCCTTCAATAGAGTTAAATAAAAAATATAAATTTTAAAGCGAATCTTCTCCCTGAATTGCTCTACTTAATATCTCAGTATCAGGAGTATGATTTGTGACTTTCAATCTGACACATGATTCTGAATATTCAGTTGTTAAACAACTTCTTTTTGGACTTTTTATATTAGATATATTATTTTTATATATTTATATATATTTTTTATATATATTTTTTATATTAGAAAGATTTGTTCACATACATATGTGGAACCAAAAGCAGAAAGCAGAGCACATACAGTTTTCTTCAGAAAATTAAATCTGTCCAGCACTAACATCCAGCGATTTAAAATACATGTCAATTTATTGTTATCTTCCAGATTTTTTTCGTAATTCCATAAATTTTGCTTTCTATAATGCTCAAGATGTTAGTTCTATAAGTTCCATTTCAAAATTATCAGCTTCTATTCACTCATAAACTGACAAATGGAATGGGATTATTAATGGGTCTATTAAATCTCGTTTGATTAGGATGGAAAATATAGGCATACAAGCTTCAAAGTTTTTACTTTATTTGAAACACTTTTCCTTATGTTCTTTAACGTATGTTTGAAGTTCATCTTTGTCTAAGATTGACGTATTTGCAAGCGCTTTGCACCTGGGAAGTATTTACAGATACTAGTATTAATATCAAGGGAAAATATATTTAATTTTGTAGCAAAGCCTTTTCAATATTCAGAATATTCAAGCGCTGTTTGGCCTTTTCCTTGAAATCCTTAGTTCATTGAGATGTTTACTTATATGATTCAAAACCATCAATTTTTATAAACATTCTTTATCGTTCAATTCAGGGGAGTGTTGATTTTTCTCATTATAAAAAACTTTTATGTGTTCCATGCTGACGCAAAAGTATTCAAGATGTTACCTCAACTAAGCCAATAAACAGGGTTTTGTAAGTGAAGATCCATATATTCGCTCTCCATTTCTTCTAGAAGAGATTTAAATTGCCTGGGTACCAATGAAGAAGGAGATACTATGAAATTTATCAATTTAACAAGTGTGTTTATTACAGAAATTAGGCGCTATGATGAAATTTTTGTAACTAAACTTTCCTGACGGTTCAGAGAGGAGAGATAGTGCACTATATAACTTGTCTGATAACTTTGTAGAGTAGTTTAGACTGCCACCGAGAATTGTATCGTGTGCCCATAGGTTGTCGATATCTAGTATATAGGTTGGAGGGAGGTTAAAAAAAAAAAGGCAAGTTTCAGATTACCTTTTATTTCATTCTTTTTCACGGAATCCGCCAAATAAATTCTTTATATATATGCCAGTCAACAATTTTAGTATGAAGTACACAGCTTTTAATAAATCAAGAACCAATACCAAACGCATAAAAAGCAACCAAATTTTAAATATGACTCTAGGAACATTAAAAAAATTCTAGTCAAGAAAATTAAAAACATTTAAGAAAACAATTTGAATAAATACTCCTGAAAACTGAACTGCTAATTAAACTATTTTCAAATCAGTTTTTTAGTTCAGTTAATCAAATATCATAATCAAATCGGTTATAATTATTAACCGATTGTTATATCTATTTTATCATATGTCACCGAACTGACAAATTTGGTGACATTTAGTTGTAATACCTACTATAATCAAGGAATTAGCCATTCTGTATTAGGGTTTTAAAAATTGGCGTTAGAAATATTTTTCATTAACTGCAATAGCAGAGAAAGTATTTATAAAGCTTATCACTTAGGTCCATTATAAATCATAAAATTTAGGTACATTACAAATTATATCAATAGCAAGTAAGAGGACAGTATTTTACAAGTCCTTAATATTTTTTTAAAAATTAGGCCATAAAAATTTGTAAATAATAGAATTAAATTAAAATAAAATAAAGAGGGTTAAAAATTCGTTATAAAGCTGCGAATGAACGATCGTTCTCTACTGACGTACATAATGTATGGTTTAAAATAATAGTTTAAGTAAACACTTATAAAAATATCAATTAAGTACTATGTTAATAAATTACGTGAACTAGATTCGTAATAAATTGCATTAATTACACATAAAATAAAGACATAAATTATTGATAAGTACGTGTTATTCTTTAAAGACAACCAATTACTTAAGGTATGTGAGTTATAAATTAAAGATCTTATGCCTATTTTATAGGTTAGGTTAATTTATTCAGGCAAAGTAAGTCGAGGGTTATCTGCCTACGAGGAAGAATATCTTCGTGGAGGATTTTTAAGGGAAAATGCGCTAGTATCCACGTTACACATGGGAAAGGCCATGAAATCTTCCATGTAGCCAGCTCGTTTGCTGGGATTCAAACTACCGTCTAAATACCAGTTCCACAACATTCAAAACCTCTGCGAACGAGATTTGGGAAGCAACGGTGTTGTGAAATTAAAGATCTTAATATCTTGTAGAAGGTAACACTAACCATGCGACTTGGATGATAAATTATGCGATAATTATAGCCTAGTAGAGTAACATAACGTAAAGAAATGCGGAAAATAGATGAAATGATTTTAACATCGAAATGATTTTCGAAATTGACTCTCAAATACATAAATACGAATAAACTTTACTGCACAAATGTCCGTTACGAGACTTTCGCTTTCACTATTAAACTGGTTAAACGATCATACTACCTAACTACACTCATGTTCATAAATTAAGGATAATTCGGAGTCACGCAGAAATCGAACTCTAAAATAAATATATCACCTGTAAAATCACTACACACAACTTCAAGAATCATATGCAAATTTCAGGAAGTAACCAGATGACACCGATGGTACGTCACAATAACGAGAGTGTAAGAGGGTGATATATAAGGAATACAGGCAAAAAAGTAAAATTGTTCGGAGGCGCTTTATAAGCATTTCAGTGCATTAACCGAATAGTTACGACTCAAAGGACGCATTTGGATGATTATTTACGTGGTAGAATTATCAACCGTCTGGAATGTGGGCGTACCCAACTGGAAGTATCAGACGAACTTGGAATTGCCCAGAGTGTCATCTCCAGGCTTTGGCAACGATTCCAAGATGATGGTATTGTGAGTAGACGTTACAGCAGAGGTCGCCACAGAGTTAAAACGCCGAATGAGGACCGGTATTTGGCAGTTACTCCTAAAAGAAACAGGCGGAGCACAGCCTCAGACCTGTCTCGTCAGCTCTCTTCAGCCACTGGTACGACAATTTTAAGGCAGACCGTGTACAAACGCTTAGGGCAGATTGGTCTATATGCTCGTAGACCTGTCAGATGCGTTCCACTTACTGCAACTCACTGTCGCCTGCGGTTAGCCTGGAGTAGAGAGCATGCATTGTGGACACCGCAACAATGGGATTGTGTGATGTTTTCCGACGAGTCCAGGTTTAGCTTGCAGTTTGATTCTCGTCGGACTTTCACATGGAGAGCTACAGGTACCCGTTACCACCAAGAAAACATCATTGAACGACACCGTTACGGTGGTGCAGGAGTGCTCGTTTGGGGTGGAATTATTCTGGGTTCCAGAACTGACCTGCATGCTCAAATTGGAACCATGACAAGCCAAATCTATCGGGACGTCATTCTGGAACAACATGTACGTTTGTTTCGAGATGCCATGGGCGCACAATTTGTGTTTATGGATGACAACGCCCGTCCTCACCGTGCAAACATCGTAGGCGAATGCGTTCAATCGGAGGATATTACTCGTATGGACTGGCCAGCATTCTCACCGGACTTGAATCAGTAGAGCACGTGTGGGACATGTTTGGCCGACGAGTAGCAGCCCGTCAACCTCCTCCTACATGTCTACCGGAACTTCGGAAAGCATTGCTTTTTGAGTGGTGTAATTAATATCCCCCAAGATCAGATAGATAATTTGATACTCAGCATGCCTAGGCTTTGTACGGACTGTATTGCATCGTCTGGGAGACATAAAATGTATTAATAATCATACCAACCATGTAATATTGGTTTTTTGTAAATAGGTTTTTTTGTAATTTGCTCCAGGGAGAAAAAATCGCTAATTTTTTTAATAATATCAAACATATAGCATCTTTTTTTGCTCTTTACCTTTTGTTTAATAAACAAGCTTTACAAATAAGTCAAATTTGTTTTGCTTCTAACTCTTCCTTTGCCTGATTTTGCATTATCCTTAATTTATGGACATGAGTGTATATAATGTTGCATAATTCTTGCATTTCCTACTTTCAAATTCAAAGAAAGTAGAAAGAAAAAAAACACATTTATAATAATATTGCTATTCATAGCTTGTAACGCTTTTTCTAGTGAAAGTTTACGGAAGTGTTACTTTAAGGGTCTTCAAGCTGTCAATCTATAAATACACAATTAGTCTGTTGAACACTGTAACTCGAAATAGAGGAAAATGTGGCACTTGCCGTGTCAACATCCTAGAAAAGCGGAGAAAAAATAATAGCTCTTCTGTAACGAGTTTAGAAAGCAGGTCACTTGTCGAGTCGCTGAGCACACCTGCCAAGAGGTTTATTTTTCATTTAAATAGTGATCGTCATTCGGGAAATATACAACGGGCCCTAATCTTTTCTTCCCTCTTTTCATGAAATATTAAAATAGAAAGCTTTCTCTATAGCCGAAACGGAATAAATACTTTCGACGAGAAGGGAGACAGCATCTGCAGCACAATTTTATTATTTCATGCAATTTATACTCTCAGTTGGAACATTTCAATTGCTCAAAAGCTATATTCAATCCTTTTTATTGAACTCAGGTATACATACGATTTCTGTTTTCTGTGAAGGCAATCTCCTAAGAGAATACAAATATTGGCGATGTCCACTACCATATTTATGTCAAAACCGTTGAATACTGCTAGTTCAACACGGTTTTGGACTCATACTGGCTGCATGGTACGTGGTTTTCTCTATTTTATGAATGTACAAGAATTTCCCCTACATGTACATGAATACAAGAATTTCCCCTAGACAATTTTCCATGAAAGTCTTCCTCTCCTTAAGGCAGTTTTCGTGTGCTTTGCCTTTTCAAACAATCTAACTCTATTTATTTATGTTTTTGGAAATATTTTTCATCTTAAAGATGATGCTATTAGAGGTTTCATTCCATTTATTATGGAATAGTCGTTATATTTCTCCATAATTCAGAACAAAGAATCATTCAGAACAAAAGGATCAAAATTATCAAATTTTTCAGATAAATGTTTAAGAGTTAAAATAAGAAGAAAGTTAAAATAAGAGAAGTAAATAATCATATTTTCTTAATGACATAAGTCCCGTAAAGAGAATTAAAGTAATATCCAATTAACAATTTAGAATCACTGCATACTCTGAAAAAAAAAAAAAAAACGCAATAGTGCCAAAAATAGAACGTCATCAGATCTAAGCTGAGAACAATCTTAAACAAATTGGATAAGTCTGGAAAGCAAAATAAAGCCATGGAAAGTGTTTAAATCATCTATATCCATATCGGAAGATGGATTGCAGTTTGTGTAGAGCCACTGCTATGTAGAGGCTGCATATGTCATTCGACTATGGCTGCGACTTTACTGGACTTTCCTGTGTTAATAAATTGACCGTTATCTGGTGATGAAGGGAGAGATTCGGTTCTAGAAGATGTGGACATGGAGATCTGCTTAGAGAGAATGAAAAGATTTCTGTCTCATATTTCTTTTATTTTCGTTAAGAATTAAACAACTAGGAACAAGTACTTAAAAATATCACTTTGTTCCCAGCCGCTGCCATTTCTGCTAGACTCTTCAATTAGAGCATATGGAAGGACATACTTAAGGGCATCCAGTTTGCGTTACTCTTGTTCTTTGGTGTTTCTCCGTTTCTCCGTTTCTATAGGTATATTAAATTGTACCTAAAGAGACGGAGAAGTTATTATTTTAGTTCTTAGTTCTTCAGTAATTCTTCGTCTTAATCAATTATGAGATACAAGGCAATGCAGTGGATCAAAACAGACTAAGAAGAGAAGACTGAGTGTAGCTGTTACAGATGGCAATCGCCTGATCCGTATAGACGTCAGTATATAGATTAGAGATGCTGCATGTCGTACCCATGACCCTAGGCTTGAATCCCAGAGAGAAGGCTTGGAACGTGGATGTTTGTAAGTGTCTGTGCTGAATGGGGCACTTAAAATACTGACATGTCGAAAGTCCACTTAAGGGATTTAGTGGTAGCGAAAGACTGGTTAGAGAACCATGGTGTTTCCCATTAAAATTAAGACGAAGGCAGGTGGAGATTATACTTGTAAAATCATTGGTGAAATTTTGGTGACTCGTCCATTCATTTTTGTTCTGTTAACTTCGACTGCGGTCGTGGTTTTATAATTATGTTTCTACTCAAGAAATTTAATTTTTAGTCCGACGGGGCAATTTCCGCAGAAGGACTATTAATTTCGTTTTGGCATTTTGCGTTCATTCGTAGTATAAATGTCGATTCACTTTTCAAATTGTTGCCACCAAATAGTAGAGTCCTGTATTATACGTATATTTTTAAAAAACAAATGATGAAGAATCTGCATAAATTTTGAATAATGTATGTTTTCACACGAATTTGGGTACCTGGAAGCCCAAATTTGGAATTTGTTTTATTACCTATTTCATATTTTGTAAAACTTTAATGAATTTTTGATTAAGAAACTCAACGATTTCAAAGCGAGCAATGGCAACACTGTACCAAAAAAAAAAAAAAAAAAAAGCATTTTTATCTCCAGCGAGCAAGACTGTGTATCGGCAATTCTAAAGATATGCGGATTTTAAAATTATTTTGCATTATATTTAATAAATAAAGGTAACACACAAAACGTTTAAAAAACGCCCCTTTGGGCGAAATGTAAAATCTGAAAGCTTTCAGATTTATATATATATATTTTGTAACTTGCACTTATCTCTCTTTGTTTCTTTCTCTCAGAACAAAGAGAGAGATAAAGAGAGAAAGAATTTTTTTCCTATTTGGATTTAGTTTCTAAACGCATATAAATTAGAAATATCGTAAAATATAGCGTGTATATATGCACAATTGTATACAACCTGCTGTATGTAAAAATACAAATACATTGATGTAAAAATATAAATGGCTACAAGGGCAGTTAAATATTATTTTCGCTCACTAAAGTACAATTCAAATTGATTTTATTTTTACACATACATAGTATACGTTTCCTGTCTGTCAAGTGTGTATGAGAGAAAAATGTATTGAAAAAGAAATTGTACATATCCTGTAAAATGTTTACAATTCATACAGTTATGGGATTGACACAACGTTAAAAGAAATCTTACTTTTATGAACAATGCATAAGCAATGAAATATTCGTCAAAATCCGAAAGCCTAGAAACATGCCTGTTCTCAATATCGGAGCTATGGTGAAAAAACAGTATTGTATATTTTTAGACTTGTTTTTAATAATGTGACCTTATTTTGCCTTTTGTAACTTAAGAATCACTTTTTTATCAATTTTCAAAAAATTTTGGACCTCTCTAAAGTTAGCATAATTAACATCACAGAGACAGAAGCAGTGGATGTTGGGGCACAACCAAGTATATTTTTTCCCTCAGTGTTATTCTTTGTCTTCCTTCATATTCTTCACTGCATACTACATAAAGCAAAGCGGTACGTATACATAAAAGCTTCCGTCTGCATACATAAAGCAGGTCTGCATACATAAAGCCTCCTTGCAAATGAAACCATTTCTAATCATTAAAAAAAAAAAAAAACCTTCGAAATTACAAGAATTGTGTAGCACTAGCTCGTCAAAATTTTAATTCTGTCGATGACTTAGGACACTTTTCCTGTAGATTGCGCAAGACTGCTGAATACAATTTTAGAAGAAAGAAATCTTTATTGTCATATTTAAACTCAGATCAAAAGTTTAACTACATTTATGTCTTTAAGTTGAACAGCATGCATAAAGCTTAAAAGTCAGAGGGTGCGGATTTATAAATATGAGATCAGACAAACACAGAATTAGATGTGAAAAATGCGTAATCGTATGAAAAAGTTTCAAGTAGAATATCTCATAACCTTTCCATTGTGTACCCATTTTGTAGATTACCTCTGGATTTAAAAGGAAGATTAAGATATGAAATCGTAGCATTGAACTTTTAAGATTCTGAAAGAAAAAAGACTTGAATATTTTGCTGTGCAAATAATAACGGAACTCGTTTCATTAACTCTGACTACAGAATATTGGTTTATTTTAGTCAGAAATTTAACGAAAATTGCCTTCAACAAGTATTGCACATTTAAGTCAAAAATATCATTCTAAATTTCTCATTAAATTTGGAATGCATGTCATCAATACAAAAAAACTATTCTACCAACATACAGTCATTCCGATTTATTTTTCCTTCTTATATTTCAGCATCGAACTCCAACTTTCTTCGAGTTTTCTCCAGATAAATGTTTCTTAAAGGTCTACTTACAGCAGCATGATTTTTACGTGACTAGCTTGCAGTTCTTTCCAAATTAGAGTTGATCCAGAAATTTACGGCATCACGATTTTACCATGACTCTCACTCTCACTGACCCTATTACCTTGAACGTCCAGAAAGATGAGTCCTTGACACTGTACATGGGTCAACAGAACGCATATATCAAATCTTGGGTAACCATTTTTTTATTAAACCTGTTTGCCTAGATCCTCGCTTTCAACGTGCCAAAAACTGGTTAATGTCCTACCAGATTTTAACGGTTGCCGGCGATTGAAATAAAATAACTCTCCTAATTGTAACTTCGAGCAAAATTTCTCTCTCTTCCTATTTTTCTTCTTCTTCTTTTTCCTTTCCTGGGAATTTTTTAAATATTTTTAGGGATTCCAGAGCCGTGCAAAATAATCTATGCCGTTAAAGATTTATTAGCTAATCCATTCATTTAAGAAATAATATTCAAAAAGTTATTAATAGTACTATTTAAGGTGAAGAAATTCTGCTTGTTTTATCTAAAACGTTTCTTATATCCTTTTTTATGCAACTGGTTGTCATATTTTCAGTCATTAATTTCGTATCAAATGAGTAGTTTGCTCATTCATTCATTTCAAAACGGCGCCCACCAGCGGCCCGAGCGGTAAAATCGCTGAACACTGGTAGTTCGGTCCGAGGTTCGAATCCCGCGGACGGGCTGGCTGCATGGGCGTTTTCGTGGTTTTCTCCATGTGTAACGTGTATACGAGTCAGTTCCCCTTAGAAAGTCCTCCACGAAGGCATCCCTCTCCTCAGGCAGATAGCCCTAGTGTGCTTTGCCGTATTCTCAATACACAATACACACATTTCGAAACAAGCAAATAAGGATCCAGCACACGAAGCAACTTTATGCGGCCCTCGAATACATTTCGGTTGTATATTTGTTGCATATACGTTCTTGAAAACAGCTTCAAGATTTTAGTTATTTGAAGTTTGAGTTTATATTATTTTCATTACCAATAAAAACAAATATGAGTAACACACTAGAAAATCTATAAATGGAGCTCATTAATTTACAACAGGATATAAATCTTATTCAAAGATTTGAAGGATGCAGAGCTTTTATTTGTACTAGTGAAAACATAAATGCAATCAGTTATGATTTTTTTGCAATACGAATAATTGATCTGCTTGGGAATACACACACTCAGTTGAAAATTAACAAGGAAAGAACCCGGTTGACCGATGAGCATCAGCAATCAGTAAAGAAGATAATTTCGTGTAATTTCTCTCCTAAAAACTTCGAACAGATCAGAATCGAAACGCCACAAGTGTCAAGCTGCAATAAGAATCTGCCTCTGCTTTCTATCATATTATGTGCCTAATTAAAACCATGGGCTAAAAAATTACCAATAAAAACGTGGAGAAGTTACTAGAAGACCATTAAAATGATCTCAGAGGAAAGAATCTGAAGCAGCAACTGCGATTGTAGAAGAAATGTTTTCAACAGAGAGAAGGAAAGAAAAATAACGACCCTGGTTATCTGATCCATGAAATGTGCGCAAAATGTGGTAAAATACAAAGTTTTTATGTAGCAGTCTCGATGCAATAGCAAGCAACAACTTAACCATTTTTCAATGATAATGCCATATCTTTAAACATTTTAAAACATAGGCAGAAACAAACCGCAGCAGACAAAGTAAAAAGAAGTTCAGTGAGTCTCAAGCAGAATCGAGTGGCGCTTTGAGGCAAAGAAATGATAAAAGGAGATACTTCCTAAAGCGAGATATCTGATTTTGCATCCGAAGAATAATTTTTTACTCATCATTTTGCCCTTATGTTGTCTTCTTCATACACTTTCTTTTGTGCAGGCATAATAAATTTAGATTTTGTTCTGTCTTATCTGTTTCAATATTTGCTTTATATGTAATGATTTCCATCGACATGAGGTTATGTACTTGGGCACAAAGTATGTTATAAATATTAAAGAAGCAATCATCTGAGGTCCAGGAGCAAGTTAATTCCTATAGGGAAAATTGTTTCGGTTGACGAACGACCTTCAAGAACGAATAAGTTCGGGAAACAGGGTATCATTATAATTAAATTTAACTTTTGATTCTGTTTCTCCAAAAGCTGTGAACCTTCTTTTCTCTTATTACGCAGTTTGTATTATCTTCAAACTGACTATTCAATAAAAATACTTCTTGTAGTTAATATAGGGAGAATTTCAAGACTAGAGGTAGGTTATCTGGCTATCTTTATTAGTCAGTTAACGTATCCTTGCAATTTCGAAAAATGATGACTTGCAAAAAAACATATTACATATGTATTTGCAACTTTTTCCTCGAAACGAAATGGCAGTGATAAAAAATAAAATATTCGGGAGGAATCACTGTGGAAGCTGGCGCAATAGGAGCTCCGAAAATTCCTATACCGGTTCAGCTAATGACCATTTCCGATTGTAAGAGGTTGCCTAGACTAGTACGTAGTTTCGCTTTCGAAAGTAGGCTAGCTAGTTCATCATTAAACATTTGTTTGTAGATATGTATTTTTCATAACTTCCATTAACTTATTTTATTGCATTCGAAACTTCTTTTATGATAAGATATTATGAGGTCAGATAATGCAAATAACCCGTCTCATAATCAAAATATGAGAAAGGTAATCAGCCCCCCTTATTCTGACGATTCATTTTTTGCGACATTTAATTAAAGAAAATTATAAAACATCCGCTGCTATGTTTTACATGGATTTTTTACAGACTGATCAATTGCAACTCGGTTTATAATAAAAAAATTCGAGACTATATTGAGTAACAGAAATATTTTAGTTTTGTTAACCCCGGGTCGAATTACTGCTGCTCAACGCTCTTATCCACTCTGGCACAAGTAAAATTTATAACGGAGATACTATGTAAGAATTATAATGAAAGATTTTTTCACTCGGAAACGCATTTTCTTATTGAAGGCATTCTTTATTTCTTTCCCAGTAATCGTTTTTAATGCATATTTTAACTTCATAGTTATTTTTTTACTTAAAGCTATATCTTTGAAAATTCTTCGATTCAGTTGTAGCAAGGTAATACGTTTTCCTTCATCTGTGCATGATTCTACTTTAGATGCAAGAGTGATAATTATAGAAGTATGATTACTTTTACATTTGTTACTATCAGAATAAATTTTATAAATTATCATCAGTTCAGTATACTATATAAGAGCTTATTCAAAAGTCTAAGTACCTATTTAGCATTTAGATATGTAACTGTTTTAAAATAGTTTATGTTAATATTGCAATTTTTAAATATTTAATAATTTTTAACGATGAACAAGCAAATTAAAAGAGATTTTATAAAATTGTTTTTAACGTGAATCAAAGCAGCTTTTATGAGAAGTATTAATACTGTAATCAAAACATTTTTTTTCCATATACGCCATTTTGCACTAGACTCAAATTATTATAATTTTAGGTCATGTTTTATCCTTTACATGTGTGTGAAAATACCTTGCAGTTTTAAAAAGCTGAAACTGACAAATTAAAAAATATATATAAAAATATTCCTATCACTGAATATACTCTGGAATTTTTTATTACATACCGATATGTAATTTATCAGTCTATAAAAAAATCCATGTAAAACATAGCAGTGAATATTTTAAAAGTTTCTTTAATTAAATGATGCGAAAATGAAACATCAGAAGATAATGGGTTTACTTTCCTGTATTTGGATTATGAGACAGGTTACTTGCCTTATCTGACCTCATAGTACATCATCATAAAAGCAATATCGAATGCAATAAAATAAGTAAATGCAAGTTATGAAAAATATGTATGTAGCATGTAAGTATAGGCATGTGGAAGCTCTAATTTGAATTTGAATTTTTTTTTATTATCGGTTTCAGATTTTGTAACACTTCAACGAATTTTTGATTAAAAAACTAAACGATTTCAAAGCGAACAATGACAACATTGTACCGAAAAAAATCTATCTTCATGCGAGACTCTGTATCGGAAATTCTAAAGATACGCTCATTTTAAAATTAATCTGCGATATTGCTGTTGAACTGAATTTTATAGTTTGAGTACGTAGAACATGATATTTAATAAATAAAGGTAACACACAAAACGTTAAAAAAGCGCCCTTTTGGAAGAAATTTAAAATCTGAGACCTTTCAGATTTTTTTTTTTTTTTTTTTTTTCTGTTTTCTTTCTTTTTGTACTTTCTTTCTCCCGGTGATTATCAAAAGGTAACGTGTGAAAAAATTTATCGAAAAGAAAGATGAAGTTTCATTGCTATTAGAGCATGCTTAAAACTGATAAGAGATGTCTTATCTGAAGTGAAAGGAATTCTTTAATTTGATAGGTTATCAATGGTAATTTATTAAGCAGATACATATGTTATCCCACATGAGCTAAACATAAATCTGCAAGGCACTAACGTAAATGTTTTTAAGTTCTCAAGGATAATTAAAATTACCTTTAAAAGATTAAAAGTTATAGATTATTCGGATATGGCAAAGCACGTGAGAACTATGCTTGTATTTAAGTTACAGAAGGAAAAGAATAAAAATTACCCATAGAGCCAGCCCGTCCACCAGAGTTAAGCAACTCGAGATGAAATACCAATATTTAACGGTTTTGAGTAGAACCGGGACAATGGTGAGGCAAGTGTCTTATCTGAGTGCCTAAAACGGGCTCCAAGCTAGTTGCGAAATTTTACGAATACATTAAAAAATGAAACTGACTTTTAGTTTTCATTTTCTGAATGTTTCAAGAAGTTCCATTTTAAAATGCAAAAGCGATAAAAAGAGTGCTACATTCTTTGAGCCGTTGCGGACCCTCATATTTTCTCTTAAATAATTAAAGGAAACCAAATCAAAAGCTTAATTAATTATTAAATATTAAATAAAATAAGGTAGAAAATCATTATTATATTATATTTTATATTATTTAAACTCTTTGTTACTGTTTTGAATTTACATAAATGCATCATATTTATACTAGGCATCAAGCGATAAATTATTACAATGGTTGAACTATATGCTTCTTTAAGTAAATCAGTTTAACATTTTTATGTATACCTTAGGGAAATGATCGCCAGCGTCGAGCGGTAAAGTCGCTGAACACTGGTAGTTCGGTCCGAGGTTCGAATCCCGCGAACGGGCTGGCTGCATGGGCGTTTTCGTGGTTTTCCCTATGTGTAACGTGTATACGAGTCAGTTTGCTTAGGAAGTCCTCCACGAAGGCATCCCTTTCCTTAGGCAAATAGCCCTAGTGTGCTTTGTCATAGTTAAATAAACCAACCAAACCTTCGGGAAACTGAATACTGCAAGAAAGAGAGAAGGTAAATAAAGCCTTGCAATCAAAAATTTTTAAGTATGCATAAAGCTCCGCTCTTAAAAGGGGGATTTTTCTATCGAATCCCGGCGAATGGATTTGCTACATGGGTTATTCGTACTTTTCCCTAAATACAAGCCAGTCTTGCGAAGGCATTTCTCTCTTTAGGCAAGTAACCGTAGTATAACTTGCCATATTCAATAAAACAAAACACTAACTGATGGATTTTGTTATACTTTACGGCAAATAAAAGAATTCTTGAAAATTGGGAAAATTTATCTCTAAAGATAAATATATCAACAGAATAAAAAAAATGAAAAAAATGTTGTAAATCAGATTATCAAGAATGAATTGATAACAAAACTACTTTTCAGAAAAATTCTTTTTCATAATAGGAATAATAGAAGTGATAGATGATCTAATCTCACAACTAAAATGGAGAAATGAAAAATGAAATCTTACGATTAAAAATTTTTGACCGGTGAATTATTAAAGAAACTGGATTCAGGTATTTCGAAAGTAGAAGCTTATAGCGTAGCATTTAAGTATCTAAATGATATAAATTCTCTAGATATTCCATTAGAAATATAAAGTTTTAAAAACCGCGCTATTTTAAAAATTCTGGTGGCTAGAGGAGGGTCAAATTTTTTCAACGAAGTTCAGGAGTACAGCTTATTTCAATCATGTCCGATTTCCTGATTAGCATTGAGAATATTTTTAACGTTAACAATTGTTACTGTGAACGAACAAAAAAACTTAAGATAAAAAAAAAAGAAAGTTATGCAAAATCTTCTGATGGCATTGGAAAAAAAATTCAAATACTACTGCTTTCTCTATAGAACATGAATTAAATAATCAAGTAAATATTGTATATTTTACTTCATTTAAAGCAAGAAAAATTAAATTAAAATGTCTGGTGTGGAAACCACATCGTTTCCTTGCATGGCTTATTAAATTATACAAATGTGTTTGCTATACTCCATTGAAATTTATTTTCTCGAATTATTCTAATTTAATTAATCGATCTTTCAAGGCAAGTTGGAAATTCAAAAACTGCAAATTATAAAATTAAATATGGCAGTCAGTTTTTGTCGGAATCAAATTTCTTGAAATAAAGAGTATAAAACGTTCCCTAATATAAGAACTGGGAGATCGCATTAAAAATTAGATTTCGTTCTTTTCGAAAAATTTTTATTTCAATTCGGCATCGTCAAAACATGAATAGTTTCGTAATTTTAATCATATGACTATGACCAACGGTTGCGAAAGTCCGGATAAGGACTTTTAAGCCGGGTAATGGAATGGGTATATTTATATACAAATTTGATTCTGCCGATTGCACTAAAAAATGGAGCTGCACAATTAGGTATTATTGTAGTCCCATATACAAAATAACAACCTTCAGCGGCTAATTTCTTCTTGAGTTATGAGGATACATACATACATACTTACAAACGTCACAAAAAATTCCTTTTGAATACATTTTAAATCTATTTTACAATCCATTTTAGCGAAAAAAATTCCTCCATTCTGTCCTTACGTACAGACGTCACACGCAAAAAAAAATCTTTCAAATGGATTCCGAAACGGTCAAAATTGATATCTCCGTTTAAATATGTAACCGAAATTTTTCGCGATTACAATACTTCCTTTGCTTCTTGCAGGAATATAAAAAGAACTTAAATATTAATTATATCATTGTTTTTATTATTTCAAAACTAATTTATATTTATCAAAAACATACTTTTCAATTTAAAATTCATAAATAATTTACATATATTATTTTTATACATTAAAAATAATGTAAGAGTTAGAGTATGATTTAGTTTAATTAATTTTGTTGAACATAAAATGCACAAATATACTTAATTTGGTTATATTAGAGATGCATATTTATCTTTAAGCCTTCGATAAAAAAATACCGAGGCACAACTCTGGTCTTGACCACTCAGAACTATAATTAAGTCATTCTGCAATCGAAAAGAAAGATGAATTTTGTCCTCCCCCCTCCCTTTAACTAAGTTTTTGGAATACCATGTGAAAATTAGAAACTTATCTGCGCTTTCTACAAGCCTAAAATATATAGCATTAAAACTATCCTCGAATTAAATGACTGACTAAATGATATTATATCTAGTGATTGAAAAGTTTTTGTAGCTTAAATACACAAAATAAAACTTAAAGTAATATGACATACACACACGCACTGGGGGGAACAGAATTTGTTTTCAGAACTTTAGAGTATAATCTTCACTTCCGCTTGTTTTAAGTTGGTCGAGTTCCCTTTTAGCAAACAATTAAATCTTGCGATTTCAGTGAAGTCCTTTTCAAAAAGTGCGGAAAAAATTATCTGATAAAAATAACCACTTGAATAGCAAAAACACTATACCAAAAGATAAAAGCTACTCTACCAACTCTGTAGAACTAGAAATGCCGGAAATTTCACATTATGAAAAGTTTAAGTAACATAAGCACATTTGTCTTCTTCTGCAAAACCATTTGACAGATTTTGAAAATATCCTTTTCTTTTCCTTCCCCCTCCTTTAATTTCACCTTGAAATATTTTTTACTCTTCATAAAGGTGTCATCTGGCGCACTTTATGACTTAAAATGTTCTAAACGCCCAGCTGTTTTAATTGTAACTACTTGTTCTGTTTTTACATGTATTGTCAATCAGCTAGTGAAAGTGGAATTTCGAGTCGAATAGCTCCGCCCCTTTGTCTCGAGAGTCTTATCCTTGGATGAAGAGTTCAAGAGAAGTTTTATCTTTTCTTCTATGTGATTTCGAATGGCAGTTGAATCTTTCGCTCGCTCTTAGGTGAGTTTTCCTTTTCATTCTTGCTTCCTGTGAGTTTTTTCTTTCCATTTCTGATTTGTATGCATTTTTAATGAAAACAATGTAATCAATAAAAATGCCTTCATTACTTACCTCACTATAAATGTGAAATTAAACTGAACATGTAATGTTTTAGATAGCTATTAGCTCTTCTAAATAAAAATGAGTAAGATTTGAATATTAAAGATACTGATGAGCAACATAAAACAGCGTAACATGTATAAATTTGCAGTAATATAATTTGGAAATTTGACTACAGCATTCTTCTTGAGGCTGATGGTAATGACACATGTGGCGTTTGAGTGGCTTATAATATTATTTGCTGTGTTTTTAATTTTAAATGCAAATTGCCATTATTAGTGTAGGCAAACTACAATTTCAAAGATCCGTTTCATATTTAAAAGTCCTTTTTTTTTTTTTTTTTTTTAGTCTTAAAAATAGTCCTTGTTAACTGACAAAAAAATAAGACAAATAGAAAAAAAATATTTAGAATTATAAATAACAATTAAAGCTTTTTATAGAATTTCAATTATAATTTCGCAAATGATTGGGCTAAATATTGAAGATTTCAAGCACAATACTACCGAAAATTTACAGCATCATACTTACAAAGAGAAATTATAATCCTTCTACTACAAATCTATCTGTCAGATTTGAAAATGACGTAAAGTGTTTATTTTGTGAAATATTTAAAATTTTGTTTTGTGCCAAATTCTGAAGATTTAACGTAGTATACATCTGTAAATATTGCAAACATTATGCTATGATAAATTTCACAAGGCAAAACATTTAAAAAGATGAAAAATTTAATCCAGAACATGTATTTATTTGCAGGGTTGCCAAAGTGATTTAAAAATATTTCTAAAAAGCGTTTATTTTGCATAAAATTAAATGATGTGTTAGATTTAAGTTAATATTTGTAGCGTTATTTTCTCCTCTACCGCGGGCCTTCGTAGTATAACTGGAAACACATCACGTCTAGAAACTGAAAGGTTCGGAGTTCAAATTCCAGCGAGTACTGTATATTTTCCTGTTCCGAAAATTTTATAACTCCGATGGGCCGGCGCCAGAGTATACGCAACCGATACGATCGCACCGGACGGCAGAATTTAAGGGCGGCAAATTTTTAGAATTTTGGAAGGGGCCAGGTGGGAAAATTTTGGGGCGCAGAGTTTGCACCGGGAGGCGAAAAGTATAGCACCAGCCCTGGATACCCACATCTTTTGTCTCTCATTAAGTGGGAAGACTATAAAGTATTTCTCCTTTTTGCTACGTGCCTTTGAGTTATGCTGGAAGCACGTCCATCTAGCAAGTTGGAGATCCGAAGTTTGAATGCTGGCGAGGGTACCGCTCGTTTTACGTTTCCTGTTCCAAAAAAAATCTTAATACTCTAAGTATTAATTAGCAAAAAGAAATTTAAATCTTAATATTTAAAAAAAGACTTGGACTTTTGAAAATTTGATTCTTTGAAAGATAATTATTACCTTCTAATTGAGTAAGCAAAATGTAGTGTTTCATTTTAATATAATATTATAATAAAATATTTACTTTTTCTCCAGCACTAATCAAATCTGAAAAATTATTATTTCAAGAAACTACATCTAAACGTTTGACACGTGTTATTAAAATTTATTCATATAATATAAAAATTAAGTTTAATATTTTAAAACTAAATTATGAATTCTGTATACTAATTCTTCCTATGCGTATCTATGTCTTTCGGCATAAGGGAAAGAACATTATAGAAAATACATGGAAGCAAAACCACCGAAAATGTTCCTGTTTTTGGTGCGCTGCTGACGTTACTTTAATAGCGTTTTAATTAAGATTTACTGTAATTTTGTGGAAACTATAGAGTATTTTTGAATAGTAACATTTTTAATAGCATGTACTACCTTAAGAATGCGATTTCTATGTATGGATTTTAATATATCCTTATCAAAATATTCCTGTCAGCATTTATTCTAATAATAAAGTTTCAAAAAGACTTTATTTAAATATAGTATCTGCTCTCATTATATTAATATAAATACGTTTGAATATATTTCTATTAATAAATTCTTTATTATTTCCTTTTTTTAATCTTCGTTTAACTGATATCACTAAGTCTCAAAAACTTACATACAACTTTAAAGTTGTACTTATTCTCTACCTTTTTCCCATACAATTCATACCATAGCGTTCGCTTATTCGATTCGTTAGAGAATCGGGGCTAACTAATATCAAATATGTGATAAAAATCTTGTCTGAAGAAGAGAATTAAAGTTTTAACAATTGTCATTGGTTAATCAAGACCCATACCCAGAAGCAGATTTTAATAACCAAGCGCGAGGAGAAAAAATGTCATTTTGTTTTGCCGTACGCTGTAATTGGATTTACCTTGATGAAGAATCTTCTTCAAATTGTGAAATTTGCGAAACTCTACAATTCGAAAGTTTATTTTTTAATTCTAATTTGCAGCGTACAAAACAAACTTTCTACTTTTTTAAAAAATTAAAGATAACTTAGCCATGCATCAAGTTTCGTTTATGTTAACTTTTGACCCGTTTCTCTTAAAATTCTTTGTACTGCATTGTAAATGCGTTATTTTAGTAGAACTAATAAGCAGCTCATCATTTTTATTGTGAACACAGAAATATATTAGTAACAAAAATTCCTCTTTGTCCATTTTTTACTTCGCAGTTTTGAACTCAGACTTTCATTCTGAAATTAAATCAACAAGCCTCTCAAACATTGAGCAATTGAAAACTAAATTGTGCAATGTATAGAAAAGTCCAAGGTCAGTTATAAAGGGACACAACCTCTGAAACAAACAACTCTTTGAAAACATATCTTGATACTTCAGAAAGCTGGCCAAGGAGAGCAAGTTTCAATTCGTAATATGAAATGAAGTAAAATTTTACTTCACCTCCTTTCAGTATTATTCTTAAACTCTGGCTATAAGGTAGATATATTAATCAAAATACCCACAAAAATAAAATTTCCTACGTGCATCTATATAGCAAAAAATAGAATAGATACGCCGAAATACGATTTTGATATCTGATGCTTATCGTATTCGTCTTGTTCAATTTGATAACAAGAAAATGACAAATATATTTCTTATTAGAAAGCTTTTCTCGTAATCAACTCTTACTCAGAAAAATAAAGCTCACCATAAATCAATTACTAATCTATCGGTCACGATCACATTTTAATTTCGTCTATGTTAGCATGCAATATGCTTCTTCTCATAAGCTAAGTTTCCTGCCCATGCATGACAATCCTCAGCGGTTGGCTAGCCGGAGATGGTAGTTTAATGGACAATCAAATACATAGTGGTCGAGGTCGCCATATATGCAAAGATAATTTTTCATGAAACCTAACCAACCGTTCATGCAGAGTGAAGAACTGTGTAAACTCTGGAATGCCTGTTTTGAGAACTGATTCAACTTCTGGAATGAAAGTGACTCTTTTACCTGTAAATTCATTGTTCCAATCTAGTTGCCATTTATTATAACGAAGTTGACACGTCGAAGATTTTATACGAGAAGCTGGCAGTTTTACATTGAGAGTTCTAATCTGAATTTTTTTGTTTCCGTTGGTTTTGTTATCTGGTCAGCTATGTCATTGCCAACAATTTCAATATGCGGGTATTTAAACTAATATAAATTTATATTTCAGAATAAAGGTGAGTAATCGTAGATTATACAAATTGGCTTATTTAAGCTGGATCAGTCTTTTAGTGGAATGTTTCAAATTCCAGCTAGTGAAATGGCTAAAACTAAAATACTCTTTAGCAGAAAAGTGCAATAGAACGTAAACTGCAGGCGTCACTGCCATGGGCTGTAATTCTAAAGTACTCAACTCTAAAACTATACTCTTCTAAAGTATTTTACAACTTAATTTCACCCTAGTTAGGACTACGGAAAGAAGAAATTACAATAAAGGTTTAAATCACAGTAATTGGCTAATTAGCATAAAATACTCTACAAATAAAAACCCTTAACCTCTCATCTAGCGTAAAGTTTATTACGCATTGACGTTCATTACGCAGACTACTCACTAAGATCTCCAGAATTTAACTGTAGTATTATTACATCTTAACCGAAATTACAAGGTGGTACAGGTAAAGGGAATAAAAAGAAAATTGTTCAAAGACTTTTATAATACTTTGTAAAATTTTTATTCTCCTTTTGTAACTGGCAAATATTTATAGCTGGCTTGTGTTTGCCAAGCTTTTACTAATTCACATAAATTTCAATTTTGTTCCTTGTCTTTCTTGAAAAAACAAATTAGCCAAAGAAGGAATTGGGAGCCACATCTTACCTGGCCGCATCAGTCACTGCATTTAACGTCACGCGACTTTTCCTTCTGTGCGAAGGTTAGGACCAGATATTTAACCCCCTTTAATATCAAGATTAAACGTAATTGAAAAAAGGTATTATCACGACTATTCTTCATGTAAACCAAGCATTGCTAGAGCGTGTATAGTTACGATGGAAATTTGCCTGACATGAAGAGCCTACATATCTATAATTTGTTAAGTATACAAAATCTTTAAACATTTCTCATTCTATTACCTTGAAACTGCGCAAAATTATCTTTCTGTTTTAATGTAGATGCAAGGCGAAATTTCTGAGGAAATTATGACTATCCTAATATTATAGGCATAGTTTTTCCGATCAGTTCAGGTACTGATCATACATTACGTAACCGATAAGCTTAGATTAATAAATAATAAAAATTTCAAATATTATTACACTTTCTTAAATTCTTCTTCTAAGTCTAGATGACAAAACTACTAAACATTTTGCAAGTTTTCTGAATATTTAATGAATCATTTCTTTTCAACACGATGTTAAGAGAGAGCTAATATTTTTACACGATTACTAAGATAAGTATTTTTCCTATGTTGTTTATTCAATGTTTTTTGATTATTTAGGAATCAAATTTTACCTCTACCAATCAACTTCAGATAACACCCAATCGCAACTGTGTTAATTCAAAAGTATTTCTCGAGTCTTCCAGCTTTACTAATAATAAAAAAACCGTTTCAACTTTTAGCTATTTTTAAACGTCTCACAGAAATAAATTAAAGCATTTCAAGTATGCTTAATAAAATGAAAGATACACAATTGATACACAATCTGATTTACACAAATTGAAAAAAATTTTAATATCAGCTACCATCAAATATATATACTGAAGCTTTCAGGTCTTGAAAGCACTATGCATGCATGATGATTAATCTCATTTATATTTAGAAAGAAAGGGACTTTGTACATTTTCCATCGTCTATGGATACTACAGGACATCTAAATCTCAATGAAACTCTACTTATCTGCATTAAACCACTCGCTTCAGTTCCTTTCGGAGAGACCAAAGCTCTCTATGGAAATTCACTATATATATGGCAAATTTCGCTAAAAATAGCAAAAGACCGAAATGAGAGACGAGATATTAGTTGCTGTATACTCAGTGACAGGTCTTTTCTTCTTTATCTATGCAAAGAATTCAAGAAGGGCTGGAAGGCTTAATTTATTAAGCGAGAGGAAAGGGTAGTTGATTAACTTTCGCTGAAAAAAACGCATGTAGGATAACATTCAACAAAATAAAATATAAAAATTGAAATTGAATTTTCATTCTTTAAGCACTGGTTATAGAAACTGCAGAATAACTTAAATACTGCCTTTCTTTGTATTATTTCATGAAATCATAGAAATCCTTAAATCGTTTTAATAAATTTACCTTTCAACAATATCATTTATCAACTCCATTTATACCTGCCTCATATACTAAAGGGCATTTAAATCATTTTCTTCTACTTGATATATCAGAGTCATTTTTATTATATTGGTTTATTTGGTACCAGTCATTGCTAACTCACTTTTCTTAGTATGCCATGCCAGGGAAAACGAAAAGGGAGGAAATGTCCATGAAACGTTTAAATGTAAATTGCTTATTGTTAGGCAGAGGAAGATCAAGGTATCACAATAGCAGGAGACAACCGAAAACATAAACATACTTAAAGTACATTTTTTAAGAAGAAATTTAATTTTGATTCATTTCATGCCAAGGACTTTATCGAGTTAAGAGTTCTGCTCCATTAATATTCTGTAACAAAGTAGTATGTGTATTAGAAGCTGTGTAATTAGGCTTTTTCTTCTGATTAGAATAACTTTAGCATAATGATATTTACAGGTCGCTTAGAAGGAAAATAATTACTCGTTATAATTGTTTCCAAAATACCTTTCAATACCTTTAATTGTAAGCTTATTTTTTTCTGCAAAATGCTATGATTGGAACATCGCTTACACATGTAAATTTTATTTCACAGAACACAAATTTATTGAAGTTTGGAGAGGAGAAGAAGAATTAAATATAAAACTCTTAATTCTTACATTATGAAAAATAACACATCAAGTTAGTTCTATAAAGAAACTTTATACTCAGCAAACATTGAATGCTTTTCCACTTTTCCAATCTCTGGGCTTAATTTTTTTACGTTAAGTTAAATTATTTGAATTTGGCAAAGCCCGGGTTATCTGCCTAAGGGAAGAGGTGACTTCTTGGAGGACTTTCAAACGGAAAACTGGCTCACTTAAACATGGAGAAAATCATGAAAACAAGCCATGCAGCCAACAAGACATTCAGCAGCCTTAACCATTCGGACACTAATGGGGGTTTCACATTTTTTAATATTTGCTTATGTATAATCAGTTAATAAATTTAAATGCATTATCATGTAAAAATATTTTCCTTTGCGATAACGTTTAGTGAAACTGACTGCCGTACCGATGGGCCTAGGTCCGAATACTGTATAAGGCATGAATGCTTTAAAGAGTATACTGTCTGAGCGGCAAGGAGTCACTCAAAATACCCGGCGAATCGGAATTCCTGTCGAATGGTTGAGGGTAGAGGAAAGGAGGTAGGAGACTGTTGGACTGCCCTGCGGGATATTCTGTATCAAAATTGGCACGCCCGGACTCTACCTTGTAGGGTTTATATTTATTTTAACTAACATTTATTTTAAGTTTAAACTATCTTTCCTGTCAAGCCTTACTTTCCCCTGGAACTGCCAATGCCAGAATATGTAAATTTGAGTAGAACGCGCAAGCATTCAAATTATCAGCGGAAGTATTCTGATTTAAATAGAGAGGAAACGAGTTCGGTGTGTGATATTCTTACTTCACGAGCGCGGAGGTAGTTAGCGAGAAATTGAAGAACCCCGCGTTTCGGCCTATGTGCTTGGCGGGAAGTAGTGTTAATCGTCCAAGTGAGCTTCAAGTCTGCTGAATTAGCAGCGGTATTGTAAAACGCGGTGAGTTAGTTATTTTAGAGAGCCTCGTAGTTAGAGTCTTGTCTTTAATTTCTTTTCAGGTTATTATTTTTATTTGACCGCCGAGTTGGCGCCGTCTGTAAGCGTCAAGAGCACGCAATTGTAATTTATTACGTTGAATAAAAAGGGACTTAAACCCTTCACAAGACTCGGTGTTTTATCCAGTTTCCACAGTCACCTCTTGGTTGCGTGCAAGTTGGAGGCGCGCAACGTTACATTGGCGCCCGAACAATTATCGAACTGAAATGGCCGAAAATTGGATGGAAGCCGCTGGACAACACCAAGAAATGACAAGCCAGTTAGAAGGATTTGGATACCTGGTCCAGACTTTGAGAGCGTCAATCAAGCCAAACGTCCATTTCGACGGAAAAATTCGGTGGCGGTATTTCTAGAAGGTCTAGAAAACCACTTTCAGCTCTACCCTGTTCCCGAAAGACAAAAAGTTGCCATCGCCACATCAGCACTAAGAGGACAGGCCGCGCTATGGTGGGAAAACATAGGCAAATTTTTATTAGGGGAATTTGGAAGCCAGACGTATATATTTGAAAATTTCAAAAAATCGTAAGTAAAGGCCTTTCCCATAGTGAAAGATCGCGCACGGCTGGAAGCCGAGCTATATAGTTTCTATCAACGGGATACAGCAGAATTGACGGACTTTATTCTACGAAAAATCAAGCTAACGGATATGCTGTATGGAAAGAAACCCGATGCGGAGATTATTGAAATAATATTACCAAGATTGTTACCCGCTGTTCAAGACTACTTTGAAATTAGAAACCCAAGCACATTGCAGGAACTTTTCGAATTGGCGGTGAAGTTTCAAAATCGCAGAATAGCGGAAAAAGCGAGAGGGGAAACATATTCTCAAAGTACCCGAAGGAAATCTTCAAAGGAGGAAACCAGAAATGGAAATCGCTCTTATGGGGGAAAAAGCTATCAAGCTAACGCATCGAAACTCGAAGGTCAAGGCCCAAAAAGAAAATTTGAAAATAAGCATCCGCGTACCCAGAAGACACAGATTGAAAGGAAAGCTTTAAACGAGTAGAGGGGCCTGTGAAAGGGAGGGTCCAGACCCCGGAAGTTTAAAAAAAACCCTCAAATAGACATTTAAATACGGTCATCGTAAAAAACTCACAGCTACCAATTATACAAGTCCTGGTTGGCGATGTACCAGTAGAAGCCCTCATCGATACAGGAGCAGAAGGAAATTTTATGAGTGAAAATTTCTTCAAAAAGAATTTTGATAGGGTACGACTATTTAAAACCAAAAATACGGAAATTATAGCGGCGCAAGGAAAAACATGTCACTGCATCGGGAAATTATCATTAAACTTACAGGTAAAAGAGGAAAGTCTCAAAGTATTAATTTTTGTGGTGAAAGATCTGCAACACTCTCTTATTTTAGGTATGGACTTTTTAAGGGCCGCGAGGGCCAAATTAAATTTTCAAGATAGTTCCGTGGTGTTGGAGATGGACCAGAGGGTAGTGGAACCTGTGGAGACACTGCAATTGGACCTTAGCCATCTGAATGACCATGAAAGGAAAGCAATACAGCAAGTGGTGAGTAATTTTTCTCATTTATTTTCAGAAAAAACAGGAAACTGCCAAATAGTGACGCACAAGATTCAATTAAATGCCGAAAAACCTTGTAGGACTAAACCTTACCGCTATGACAAACAAAAAGACGTAATCATCGAAGAACATATTCAGGAGATGTTAAAGAATAAAATAATAACGCCCATAAATAGTGAGTACGCGAGTCCAGTCGTACTATGTAGGAAAAAGAACGAGTTTCCTCCTTCGGATAAAAGGGCTTGGAGGTTTGCTATTGATTACAGAAAACTAAATAGTATTACCAAATTTCCAGTTTACCCTTTGCCGGTTATAGACGAGATCATTAGACAGATCAAATCGACAAGATATATGTCTACTTTGGACTTAACGTCTGGCTACTATCAAATAGCTATGAGACCCGAAGATATACATAAAACCGCGTTTACAACAAAATCGGGCACTTATGCATTTTTACGCATGCCTTTTGGGTTGTGTGGGGCCCCATCAACATTCCAGAGAGCTATGGACATTGTTCTAAAGCCTGTCCTAGGAAAATCAACTTTAATTTATCTAGATGATATAATTATAACGAGTAGTACGTTGGAACAACACATTAATGACCTCGAACAAGTTTTTAAATTATTAAAAGAGGCCGGTCTTACAATTAACGCCTCAAAATGCAAGTTCGCAACTAAAGAACTTAAATATCTCGGTTATAAAATTTCGCAAAAGGGTATAGAAAGGCAAGATTCAAAAATAAAAGCTATTAAGAATTTCCCACCGCCCAACACCGCCAAGAAACTTTCTTCCTTCCTTGGGTTATGTTCTTACTATCGATCTTTCATAAAAGATTTCGCTAATATTGTTGAACCACTCTTAGTAATCAAAAGAAAAAGGGCTAAATTTACGTGGACAGCGGAAGCTAACACAGCCTTTGAAAGATTAAAAGAAGTGCTTATTAATGCCCTGTTTTAAAATTCCCGGAGGGGGACGAAAACCTGGAAATTGCAGCAGATGCGTCTGACTATGCGGTGGGTGCGGTTCTTATACAAAATAACCATCCTCTGGCATTTTTTAGTGAAACGTTGAATCAGACACAAAGGAATTATACAGCTACAGAAAGAGAAACATTAGCCGTATTAATGGCTGTACACAAATTTCGAGTTTATTTCGGCAAATCGCCAGTAACAGTCTTTTCGGATCATGCGGCTGTTGGTAGACTTTACTCGGGGAAAAACCTAACGCCCAGGTTAATAAGATGGGCTTTAAAACTCCAAGAATATAATATCACAATAAAATATAAACCAGGTAAGGAAAACAATGTAGCTGACGCACTTTCTCGTATAAAACTGGACGATGAAGGAAATGAACTTAAATGCGCTGTGTTGACTTCAAAAATTTTAGATTCTAGAGATACGGTTATTACTGAACTGAAAGCTGATCCTGAATTTGGAAATATCTATACTTATTTGAAAGACCCCGAAAGCTTTGAGCACACAGATATCGATGCGATAAGAAATAGAGCAAAAAACTATGAAATAATAGATAATTTATTATTTTATACGAAAACAACAAACGAAAATCTTGAGTATAAACCAGTCATCCCAGCCTCGCTTCGATTAAGCATTTTGAAGGAGTTGCACGAAGCAAAAACAGCGGGCCACCTAGGGGTCAGAAAGACTTTAAAAAGGGTACGCGAGGCGGTATATTTCCCGCAATTATACAAAATAGTAACGGCGTATGTCAGGTCCTGCAATCAATGTCAGTTAATAAATGATATTAATTACAGCCCGGCCGGGTACTTAAATAGCATTCGCGCTACATTTCCGAATGAAATTTTAGGCATAGATCTTCTTGGTCCCTTCCCCCAGAGCGAGTTAAATAAAAATCGTTTTTTTTTTTTTAGTAATAGTAGATCATTTTTCAAAATGGACAGAAATTGTTCCACTTAAACGCGCGTCAGCCAAAACAGTCGCAGATGCATTCTTACTCAGATACATTTTAAAATACGGTGCACCGATAAAAGTCATTAGCGATAACGGAAAACAATTCATTAGTCAAATATTTGAAAACATATGCAATGGACTTGGCATACGCCATATCAAAATGGTTCCGTATAGACCACAAGCTAACATAGCAGAAAGAGTTAATAAAAACATAGTAAAAATAATTCGCAGTTACGTGAGCACACATCACAAGCGCTGGGATGGCTACATAAATGAATTAGCTTATGCTTTAAGAACGGCACATCATGATACTACGGGAAAAACTCCAGCAGAATTATTCTTAGGCCGAAAATTAATTACGCCTTTAGATAAATTATTCTTTGTGCAACAAAGAGAGCAGGAGTTTAAACAAAAAGATGTGCAAAAGCTAATTGATCAGGCGCTTAAAACCTCGGATACGGCACGAAATAGGCAGAAAATATATTATGATAGAAAACGCCGTGAAGCAGATTTTAAAGTTGGGGATAAAGTATTGAAGCGAAAATTTTCTTTATCAAGTGCCCCAGACAATTTTATGGCAAAGCTAGCTCCAAAGTTTGAAGGCCCCTATGTAATTCAGGAAATCAAAGGAGTCTTATTATATCTTAAGAACGAGAGAGGGGAAATCTGTAAAGCAAGTCCCGACCAGGTGAAAAAATACTATAATCCAAATGATTTTGAAATCCTTAAAAGTTTCTTGCAGGACTCAAGTCTAAACGAAATAGAAGGTCCAGAGACAACAACTATTCCACCACCCAAGAAACAGAGAACTGAAGAGAGACCTAGCACTTCTACAACCCGGACGTCGGTATCAAAAAGAAAAAATAATTTTCAAACTCCAGCGTTTAAGAAAAACAAAAATACAGATGCACCGGGTAAAGAAACCGTGGTAAAGAGAAAAACACCACCTACAAAGGATTGCAGGAAAAATTATACATCAAGGAGAACGCGCACACGGCCACAGAGTCAGGTGCCAGCAAGGCCGCCGTTCCGGAAACTGAAACGCCAACAGGAGGCACAAAAATACGAGGAACAGAAGAAATTCAAGAAGGACTCCAGACCGGAGGACGTCAAGACCAGCCGTCCCAGGGAGAAACGGAAAAGCCAACAACCAGACGATTACTCCGCCAAGAGGCCAGCATGTAGAGGACGCAAAAGAAAAAGCAACGTGGACCACACTCGGAGATCAATAAGGAGAAGATTGACATCCATGAAACCTCTAACTTGGGATCAGTTTTGCCATAAACGGATGACGGAGTTTCAAGCATCGAAAACTCAAAGATAAGTTAAAACCTTCTATAAATTTTTTTCTCTTTTGTTCCGAAATGTTATGCATAAGTACGAAGTTCTATGTTTTGACGAAAGTCAATATGTCTCGGTTGAGACTTAGTTTTGTTTTACTTCATTTAGCTAAGGCAAAAGTATTATTTTCTTCAAGTGTAAAAGCTAAAAACAAGCATTTTCTATTGGTCGAAAGACTAATTCTGTTATGTTAAAGCCAAAATTTGGCCGAAGATAAAAATAACTTCGTATTCTTGTACTAATAAGAATTTTATTCATTTTATGGTAAATTGTAAAAATCATATATTTTGTAAATGTACATAAATACTTGAATGTTATGTAAAAGTAGAATTTAGTCTAGAAGCATAAAATTGTAGATGCTAAAAGTGAATGCTTAAAAGCAATGAAGTCAAAATTTAAGTATTAAATTGTAGATAAAGTCATGCTTTAGAGCGAAAGCCTGCATGTTTAAAGATGAATGAGGGGGAAGTTAGAATGAATGTGTTTTGTAGGGTTCTCCACCTACATTTGAATTTTTAAGAATATTAAAGTAGCTCATTGAGTTGTAGAATGTCGAGTAAGGTGTGTCTATTTGGTCGTTGAATTCTAACAAATCATGGTGGTTAGGGGAAGTGTTGTAAGACTAAAACACGAATATTCCCGTTTGACACCACACACGGTGGAGAGCCAGGGTAAAGTTAAATTAATGCTTGAAAAATTGAATGAATGTGAAGTAAGCAATAACTAAGAAAAACGAATCGTTTAAAAACAAAAATTTATTGTTTCAAGAAAGTGTAAATTATAATGTATGTAGGAAGATACTGATACTTATTCCTTCCAGATGCTGGAAGGAAAGACCAAGATTGATTGATGAAGTCCAGGAAAAGTTGCTGTAAGAAGAGAGCTTTATAACGAGCAACAGAATTTTAGTATACAAATTGTTACATAAGATATTTTTTTGTGTAAACGAGGTTCTCGCCAATTAGTTCAGAATTAGAGAAACTTACAACAGGTCGTTTGTAGGACCTGCTTCCAAGTTTTCCAAATTCTGGCAGCGGCAAATGTAGGGTTTATATTTATTTTAACTAACATTTATTTTAAGTTTAAACTATCTTTCCTGTCAAGCCTTACTTTCCCCTGGAACTGCCAATGCCAGAATATGTAAATTTGAGTAGAACGCGCAAGCATTCAAATTATCAGCGGAAGTATTCTGATTTAAATAGAGAGGAAACGAGTTCGGTGTGTGATATTCTTACTTCACGAGCGCGGAGGTAGTTAGCGAGAAATTGAAGAACCCCGCGTTTCGGCCTATGTGCTTGGCGGGAAGTAGTGTTAATCGTCCAAGTGAGCTTCAAGTCTGCTGAATTAGCAGCGGTATTGTAAAACGCGGTGAGTTAGTTATTTTAGAGAGCCTCGTAGTTAGAGTCTTGTCTTTAATTTCTTTTCAGGTTATTACTTTTATTTGACCGCCGAGTTGGCGCCGTCTGTAAGCGTCAAGAGCACGCAATTGTAATTTATTACGTTGAATAAAAAGGGACTTAAACCCTTCACAAGACTCGGTGTTTTATCCAGTTTCCACAGTCACCTCTTGGTTGCGTGCAAGTTGGAGGCGCGCAACGTTACAACCTGTACCATCAATGGTGAAATTCTGGTGTCTAGTCAACTTCTTACCGCATCTTCGCTTGCTGAAGTTGATTTCTTTAACCTGCAAGAGAATTTTCTGTAATGAATCACATTAAGGCTATCAAATTGCTGAAAATATTCAATGAAAAGTCATTTTTTGACACACACACACACATATATATATATCAATATTATTTAGTAACTTGTACCACCCAGACGGGAAAGTGGTTAGTGACTCTGACTGCCATACTGAAGGGCCCGGGTTCGAATCCCGGAGAAAGTATTGATGTAAATTGTCTGTCCCTTCATAGGGGGGACGACGACCACGTAGCAGGGGCCTCCATTATAAAATAACCGCCGCTTCTGACCAAACCCTAAAATGGCTAGTGAGTGCCTTAAATAAATAAAAAATTAGTAATATGCATATGATTTAGATTTAAGAGAAAATTTATAAAACTTAGTGCTACTTTCGTTTTTTGTAGTAAAAGTTTCAAAATTCAAGGCCATTTCGAGGCTGTATTGAAAAGTTAAACACGTAGATAGATAAAAAATTATTTTCATTGCCACTTAACGTGACATTTCCTATGGTAATTAAACTGTTGCATTTAACCGTTAGAGAATCAAGTTCAGCCATCAAAGAGGCTTTTACAGAACAAGTGAGAAAGTTAAACGGTCTGCTGTGACAAGGTTAATAACTGGTTTGGCTCGCCTACAAAACTTCAGAGTTGAAGGTCTTTCTCTATAAGAATGTACAATGGATGATAGCTATCTTTACCTCTCATCTCATTTTAGGTAGAGGACAAGGTCTATTAAGTAAGATTAGAACAAGGATACTCTTTCAGATTTCAACAGTTGCGAAAGTTGATGCAAATACGGAATGTATTTTCTTTGTTTTGTGTTTCTGAAAGGATTTAGAATCTTGCTGTCATCCATAGCAAGTAGAATGTGGAATCGATGTAACAATATTCTATATTTTAATCGGCACACTAGGCAAAAAAAGTTAAATTTGCCATTAATTTCCAGACGATTGAAAAAATATTTAACCTAATTATAATGTGTTAAATATTTTTAATGAAGGTATCAAATAATGAAATGATGATATAAAATAAATAAATATATCTGCAATTATTTGATCCCATATATGTATTTACGTATTAAATTTGTGTTTAATGTGGCCTCAGAATAAAGTAGACACTATGAAAAAAATAAGTGTCGGGATCATCATCTTCCTCCCTAACATCACTCTCATCTTGGTATTTTATTCTATTAAATAGGATTGTTAAATAGTCTACAAGTTTGAGCAAAATTCTCATTTTTTTTTCCTTGGTGCATGTGCTGGAATTAGAGCTTAATTAAGAACAAAAATGCGTTAAATAGCGTGGCTTCCTTATATTGTCCTTAACTATATTTCAGCTACTCTTGCGATACATTTTAAAATCTTTATTGAAGCACTTTATGTGCCTTCTTTATAACTTCTTAAGGGATAACAAATCAGAGAATATTATATCAGGTGAAGACAAAATGAAAATATCATGAATGGTTCCAGAATACTTATATGTTAGCGCAACCATCTTAGTAGAAGTCTGATAACCTTCCGCATAACCATTCTTCAGGCTACCATATTCCTAAAAACTCTTCAATTTAGCTACGTCGTCATTTTTGTTACTTTTTTTAATTGGATTCCAAGTTCCAATACGTTTTATAGGTAAATCATGATATATTTAGCTTTAAACTCAATTTTGAAATCTGTGCTTGTAGTATTTCCCAGCAATGGAAGAAACTGCGGTTTAATTTCTGCAAGAATACAGTATTTTGTCGCAAAAGTGCTAAAGGAAGCAATCGTTTTAAATCTTTTGTTAAAACAATCGCCCTAAATTCTCCACCAGAGCAGGAAAAAATCAAAAGTATCTTGTAAGTAGATTTATTGATCGATTTTGGGTATAAATACCTGATCATAATGTAAAACATATAAATGCTAATAAGTATATATGTAATAAATTAATTTTTTCAGTTATGATAAATAATGAACTACGTCATGATTTGTAAAAAGTCGCCACACTGCGTCAAACTGCGTGCTTTTTCTGCAAAAAATTCCAGCCATACTCTGGACAAATTTACTGAACTTATTGGCATCAATAATTATAGTAATGTCATATAATAATAAATGTAATTTTTTAGCTTTTAATCTAGTTAGCAGCTTAATTTCTTGCAGAGCGTTCAGGATCGACAAAAAGAATTTTGTCCGCTATCCGTAATTTGAAACACAGGAACCTGGTTTACATCTGTCCATATTTAATCCAAAATTTTCTCTAAATGAATTTTGGATATGTTTTCTAATTTATCTGGCTGTCTCTTTATTCTCTCCTTGGGTTTATTTATTGGAAGACTTCAGAAAATATTCCAAAAAGGTGTCCATCTGTATAATACTGACAATTTTTCTTATAAATTTTCGGTCTGTCTACCTCTATTTACCATTATGTCAATAAGCTGAATTTCCATTTATGCCACAACTTAATAAACATTCTTGTGCCGCTGAAATATAGTTACGAAGGATAGTGAATGAAAACGTCTTATGTGCACACCTCATGACTTCCCTGCACGACTTATTATACATATTTTTTTGCTGCACTTTATTTAAACTTATTTTCTCAAATTTCTTCAGAGGTATTTTTCATTCAATAAATTCAGTTTTCACTTCGCGAAATTAAGGCAAATTTCATAAAAGCTCAAAACTTTTATATTAAAAATGATAAAATATAGAAAATCGTAAAATACCAAATAAAATTAAAATAGTTTAAAAAACAATTTTTGTAATTGAAATTAGAGTTTCTACAGAAAAATAAGAAATTCGACCAACGTGCAGGAACACAAAATTTTCGGTGCAAAAACATTTCAGTGACCCAAAGTTTGGGCAAAAAGATTCTGAAGTTGGTGCACGAACAGACTTAATATTCTGACTACTAATAGTTTCAAATGTAAACAAAGAACCGCCACGCTGGTAAACCTCACAAAGCATCAAGTACTAAGTACCGTCTTTCGATGAATTCCCAATACCTTCGATTTCTTGAAATTGCTGGAAGGCATTCATAATTATAGTTACATAAGGTCAAAAGCAATTACAGTTACATATGAAACCAATTACAGCTATACAGGGATCGGGCCAAAATGTCACAAAATTTTCGCCAAGTTTGACGACATTTGGAGATTTCTCGCCAAATTTGGCGATAGAAATTAGTTGCCAAAGCCATCGACCGCTTGGCGAGATAACCATGTGCCTTATAAGGTATTTCTTTCGCCTTCTTAGCGAGCCTTCGTGATGTAGTGGTCTTTTAAATTGGAATGGCATTTCAGTAGATATCAGTGATATGGGGATAAATACTTCGTATCCGTTTCCCTTTTCAGTCATAAGTTCGGCTTCGATGATGTTAATTCGATAGCTGTTTCACGACCACCTTTGTTCCATTACATAGTTTTAGTGAGTTGAGATTTCCGAGTAGGATCATCCGGAGATCCAGTTTTTCGTCGAAGGTAGTGTAATGACATTCCCTGGCACTTGCGAAGAGTTTAAAACGTTTACCATTGTGTCAATCGATTTGTATATTCTCTCTTCACATAGAATTTTCGTTTGAATATTAAAGTTGATATTGTCTACAATATTATTTTAGTTGCCAAAATTGCCCTTTGAAACAGGCACGCCGGATTGGTGTTTTTGTGTTTGTTATATTCTTTCGCCGGGGTAGTAGTGGGATGTTTCATTTGTTAGGTTGTACTGTTTACTTGTCCTTGTCAGCGCTTCTCGTAGGGTGATATTTTTCATGGGTGGCTTGCGTTCGCAGTCTTTTATTATAGGATTGTGTCACAATTCTTGATTCTTCAATTCGTTCATTTCGTTGTTCTTCTGTTTCTCTGCTTCTTAGAGTGCTCTTCTCCTTCGTTGGCAACGTAAACGCGCTTCGCGCACTTCGACTGTTTCGTTTTTTCGTTGTTCTTTTCGTTTTTTCCGTTTTGTCTCAGAACCGGCAAGATCTTCTCCTCTTTTACGTTTGGACATTCTAATGAATCAAATCTACTTTTTATAGAAATACCGTAAGTATCTTATATTCAGTCACTGTATCACTTTGATTACTCACACTTCACTGTTTGTTTTTATTAACTTGTTGCATTTCACTGATGAGAAACTGACGTTCGAACCCACGACGGATCTTGGTTTATGTACTCCTACAAATGGGTATCCCCACCCATACAAAAACGGCTTGAAATGATCCACAATGTTCTAGAACATTTCACAACATTCGAGAGTGTTCTGGAATGTTCCACAATGATCTGGGATGTTCCCGAACATTCTATAATGTTATGAAATGTTGCGGAATGCTCTCGAATGTTCTGGACTGTTCTAGAAATTTCTAAAGGGCGAAACTTTCGGCCCTTAAATCTTCAAAAGCACGCTCTTCAGGTAAAAACGGGAACTTTCTCCATGGATCGGGCATAGAGGGCTATCACGCCATATAAATCCACTAATCGTACCAGGACTCGTTTCTGAGGTTTAGCGGCACGCACATTGTACAGTTACTTTTAAAATATATATCTATGTATTATAGAGAATATTTATTGCTTTGAATTATAGGAGTTATTTTTCAAAACTGCTACTGTCTTTTTTCAAAATGTTAAGTATGTACTAGGTAAAATAATATACCATATTTAATAGGTTTTTTTTTTATTATTATTCTTTTCCTGCTGCACAAAATGTCCGCCGGTTTAGATTCGGCTCAATAATATTGCCAGATATCACTAAATGTTATTTATTGTTAGCTTCAGTTTTCTGGAATTTGTTTATAATCAGTGCTGGCTTAGGATTGAATAAATACGATATATCTGATCAGATATCCTCTTAGCAACAGGCGAATGAAGTGAGAAATAGAGAAATAATAATTGAAATTCAAACGTCAGTCAGCAATCATTTAGAATTTGAATTTTTTTTCCTTCGATTACGAATAATCGTTTCAAGCTAATGCGGTAAAGACAGACGAACATGTTAATGTATGCGAGTGCTATAACGAGGAAAGCATTCAATTTTTCATCTGATGAAGGATTTTTAAGCATTTTACTCAAATGCTCCTGAACAGATGTTTACTTTTATATTATATTAATTAAAGACTTGGTGAAAATCCATTTATCGCTAGACGATTTATTATTTTAAGAGTTGTTATTATTATATTTATTACAGGTATAACCAAAATGATACCTGTGCTTGAATTCTTCTTTCCGGTCACTTGGTTTTTACTCTTACTGTTTCTCGTTTGGTACTTCCTGTTAACGGACTGTGATGCTGTTTTAGCATTTGCGGAAAAGTTCGGTCGTCCAGTAGGTAAGTGATTTTCCTTCCTTTTCAACCAAGAATATTGTCATTGAAACTCAGTAAGTTATTACGATATTATCCGAAATCAGATATACAAGGTATTAGGTTATAAGTAAACCCTGTTTATATTTTAGTTCTAGTATAAGTTTCTTTCTCAACAGCGCGGTAGACTGAGAAGGTTCGGATTTTCTGTTTCTTATGCATGTGCGAAAGTAGAAAGTTTCATTTCGCAGAGCGGCGCCTTTTGTGGGGGTATAACTACTGTGTCTTAACCTCTATTATAAAGTTTTAGTTTGATTAGATTTGGTTCATTTGATTACGGCAAAGCTCTCGAGAGATAGCTACCTAAGAGGAGGAATGCCTTCGTAGAGGACTTTAAACTGGCTCGTATACACGCTTTACATGGAGAAAACCAAGAAAACACCCATGCAGCCAACCCGTTCGTTGGAATTCGAACCACGGACCGAACTACCAGTGTTCAACGACTTTATCGCTTGTAATCAGCTGGGTCTAACCTCTGTAAAGAGATCATCCTGGACTTGAGAGCCCTAATGCTTCCAGAATCATATGAAGAAGAATGTTTTTAAATGAGACACTAGGCTTAAAATGAGAGTCCGAATCTCTCATTTTAAGAGTATTTTCATGTTGAGATCTCTATAAACATACCTTAACTTCCAGTAAGGCTGTAAGGTATTTTTTCCAGGTAATATAACTAAAAGTGCGTCTAGTTGGGGATCGTAAGGTCCGGAGATCGAATCCCGGCGAGAGCACGGCTAATTTTTTATGTTTTCTGCTCCAGATAAACTTAATTACTCCATACGGTCATGGAGTGAAGATAATTGCATTGCAGCCGTTTTTTTTTTCAAGGTAAAAGATTAAAAGCAGAGAGTTATTAACTTGATTCATCAACGAAACACTACCTAAATGCCAGTTTTATTTCTTCTTAACAGATTGAAATCAACGAGTTGTACAGTTCTCAGACAAAAATGTTTCCATCATTCTCATATTGTGGAAACAGTATTGTTTTGAAAATCTTTCATGCAAACATCTCTTCCATCTCATATGGAAGACACTCATGTGAATATTAAATACCATTTTAAACTAAGGAAAAATCAGTCTTGGATGTATGTTGATTTTTTTTTAATCTTAACTTGTTTCAATTGTAGAGTCATTAGCTTATTTCGTTAGCAGGAAACATGAAAAATGAGCAATGTTCTCACCGGAACTCGAACCTGTTCCTCTCGAATACGCGTTAAGTGTATTAGCGTTACACCATGAATGCATGCAGAAAGTAGGAAGAAAATACCTTATTCTATGAATGCAAGTACAAGGTCGCTTTTCTACAAGAAGCAGAATTCTACTTATTTAAGACAGATTCATTTTCAATTAGAATCAGAATTAGAACTGCAACCGAAATACTTTAGCTGCTCGAAGAAGGGAGAAGACTTCCTTATCTTCATTAAAAAAAAGCAGTAGTGTTTCATCAAAATCAATTTCCTAGGTTGGCTTTTGTTTAAGCTTGTTGATGTCAAACAGCAGTTATACATGCAGGGCATTTAGAACTTTAGCAGTAGATATTACTGATATAATGTATAATAATATGGTATAAATATTAAATTTAACCCTGTCAGGAACTGATAGATTATTCTGCGATTTACATAATTATAAAAATCTAATTTCTTTATATTTTTCCACCTCTAACTATTGCATTGTTATCTAGTAAGAATTTACTTTTTGTTATCAGGAACCGACTTGATCTGCTAAACAACAGTGAAAATTATTGCTCTTTTTTTGCATATTCCTTCAAACGAATATTCATCATCAAAAAGGTCGCATTACGATAAGTCCTTTTTCCCTACTTACCATGCATAAAAGTTTGTTTTATGTGAATAGATGGGAATAAAGCAATATAGCATTCAACAGACATGCAGGGTTTTATGTTAATTTAACTAAATCAGTGGTTTTCAAAGTGGTCCCTACGGACCCCCAGGGGTCCCCGGTATCATTCAGGGGCTCCGCGAAAAATTAAAATTGATTTAGGGGACCCTGAACAACGTCAGGGGGTCCGTGCAAAGTTTACTATAATAAAATTCTGTTCCATTTTTATCGTTATGGAAATTTAAATAAATAACAATAAATAACATAGTAGCGATTTTTACGTCCTGAGTAAAATATAAATATAGGTGGGTGCTTAAAATACAGTATGTTACGTAAGCACTGAGCGTTATGTAATACCTTTTGTGAATAAGCATTGCATAATTCCACTGATTTTTCACTTGTATTAAAAACAGTGGTGTATACAACTTGTTTTAATGTTATTACTAAAACTTAGCTATTGTTCAATTTACTTCAATAAATTTACGCTTTCAATTTCCATCAACACGCTAACAACAATATAACAACAAAATAATAAAGAAATAACAGTTAAAAAACTGAGATAATTCGTCAGATACGAAAATAAAAGAAAAAATCCACTGACACGCGCCTATGATTTAATATTTCTAGATGGCGCCAACTACTTAAGTTAATAACAAACATGGCACGATGCGAGACAGATGGCCGAAAACAGGTTTATACAGGAACGCAATAACGCCGCTATATGCACTAACTTTTCTACAATATAAATATAAACTACACTCGCTATTATAATTGCAACACCAGGAAGGAATGATCTGACGAATGTCAAAAATCACATGTAACGAAGAAGAGGTTGGGATATGCAAATGATTAGTATTTCAGCGCATTTAGACGACACGGGAGGCAGATCTGAATCATTGCATAAAAGGAGAGTTGTGTAGTGGATTTCTCATTCGGAAAGCGCTTTGTAAGGTCGGCGTTTGCTCAGAATATCGTGTTACGCCTCGAATAAGAAGATGACGTGGTTACAGCAAGTATCGGAATTCGATAGAGGCAAGATCGTTGCCTGTCGAGAACATCGATTATCGTTCCGTGATTTCGCCCGTCGCACTGGAAAACATCAATGTGTTGCTGAGGGTCATACTGAACGGCAGGCAGGATCTCAACACCCTCCCATGACTAACTCCCAAGAAGACAGCTATATTGTGAGGTCAGTCCTGCAAAATTGTACGGCTACATCACGGACCATTAGTCAGAAAATGGCCATGTTTGCAGCACGCCCAGTATCCGCTCGTACGGTGCGTCGACCTTTAGAGCAGAGTGGACTATCAGCACGACGACCATTCCTTCAGCTTCCCTTGACAATGCAGCACAGAGAGAGACAGCGACTCTGGTGCGCTGAACGACAAAGCTGTACACAGGAGTAGCATAATGTCGTCTTTTCAGACGAGTCCTGGTTCTGCTTGCAGTATTCTGATGGCCGTATACGTATCTGGAGGCTCCGAGGAGATTGCATGTCGCCTGTGTGCATTTGATATTGGCATAGGGGCTCTGCACCTGTGATGGTTTGGATAGCCATGGTGTGATGGTTTAGATAGCCATTCGGTCCGCGGCACGTACCGCTGTAGTTCGGATAGACTGTAATTTGAACGCAGATCGGTACCTTTATGACATCTTACGTCCAGTGGTCATGCCGTATCTTCGATACCTGCGAAACGCCATCTTTCATCAAGATAATGCCAGACCACATGTTGCACGTAGTGTTCAGACCTTTTTCTATACACAGGTATTCGATTGTTGCTCCGGTCTGAACGGTTGAAAACAACTGGTCGGTTGAAACACCCATTGAAACCATCTAGACGTGGGTTGCTAAGAGGCTGGCCTGCCACCCTTACCACTTAATACGGTTGATGAAGTGTGGCCTAGACTTGAAGCAACATGGATAATAATAAGTAGTCTATTTCTGTCATCCAAGCCTAGTTCGACTCATTGCCCAGTTTGTCTTCATGCCATACTGTTTACGTACAATAAATATCTTTTTTCTATTTGCTTTCCTTTACTGTCTTGCAGTTTCAATGGCCAACATTGGATAAAACAGTCGTACATTATGCATCTAATCAACAATTTAGTTGATTAGATGTTATGCTGATACGAAGTGTATAAACAAATTTTCCCATGCTTAAACAAAAGGAAGTTTTGTATTGTTAGCTGGAAGTTTTGGTATATTTGCATTTGGTATATTTGCAGTTTGTCTTCATGCCATACTGTTTACGTACAATAAATATCTTTTTTCTATTTGCTTTCCTTTACTGTGTTGCAGTTTCAATGGCCAACATTGGATAAAACAGTCGTACATCATGCATCTAATCAACAATTTAGTTGATTAGATGTTATGCTGATACGAAGTGTACAAACAAATTTTCCCATGCTTAAACAAAAGGAAGTTTTGTATTGTTAGCTGGAAGTTTTGGTATATTTGCATTTTTACTTCCTTGTGCGAAGTAAAAAGGAAGTATTGTAATCGCGAAAAGTTTCAGGCAGCATATTTCAACGAAAATATCCATTTTGACCGTTATCGAATGCAATTTAACGATGTTTTTGCGTGATATCTGTACGTAAGGACAGAATAAAATACTCTTTTCCTTCAAAAAATTATAAAACTGCTTTAAAATTAATTCTGAAGAGAATTTTTCGTGGCGTCTGTACGAACGTATGTACGTATCTCGCATAACTCAAAAACGAGTAGCCTCAGAACGTTGAAATTTTGTATATAGGACTGTTATAACATGTAGATGTGCACCTCGTATTTTGGTTGCAATCGGCCGCACCAAACGCATATAAATATATTTATATATATATCCACTTTGTTACCCGGCTCAATGATCTCAGTTTCTTTACTCTTATATGTTTGTAAATTGTACATTTTTTGCTTTAAAAATGATTGAATTATGTTGTTTTTATCTTTCGGTTAAGGATTTTATGCCTTTGGTAAATCTGTGTGCAATATTTTTAGAATTATCAGCAATTTTAAAGTTGTTTAATTGCCGCTAAGCCTGTTTTTAATGCCGGCCATTGATGTTTACATTTGAAACAGGAGACTAGAGGATTTGTTGCCAATCTAGAGAAACTTAGCTTCGCAACAACAAAGATAACGCATTCATTTATTATTGCCAATTAAATCATGCTTAATTCTTTCTGGAATTTTTTGGAGGAAATAAGTGTTTGAGATTTACTTCGTAATTTTTAATATAGATATTTTGAGTTTTTATGTATATTTGCCTTCTCGCGAAGTGAGAACTGAATTAATTAAATGAGAAATACTCAATCGTCTGTGAAAATCTGTTTCTTTTTTGTTTTGTTTACTTAATTTCTTTTATACATCATTCTAGCTTTATTATAGTATTTGAATAGAACATGTGGCAACGATTAGATAATTCTATTCTTTAAATGATATAAATTTTGTGCATTATGAGTTATAATATGAACGAAATATATACGTTAACTGTTATATAATTATTGGATTATATAACAGTTAACTTAGTTTCCGTTATATAATTAATGTAGAAGTTAACTGTTATATAATTATTAATACTGTTAAGTGAATCTAGTGCCAGAGTGTCGCTATGGTAAACAAATACTAGAGTGAATTTTAAAGAATGCATTTATTCTACTGTGGTTTATGCGCTGTCGGCGAAGTAGATTTAATTCAATCCAATAAGTTTAAATAAAATGCAAGAAAAAATGCGTATAATTTAATATTCCAATTTAATATTCCAATACAAGGAAGTCATGTGGTGTATACATCAGATTTTTTGTATTGTTACGCAGATAGTGTACTTTTGTTATGTAAGTATATTTGAGGTCTTTTGAAAAAATTATATATCACATTTTTCACTATAGTACTTAACTAAAGTTAAGGAATTAGTTATAATATTAGTTACTAATAATATAGTAATCCCTTAACGTTAGGTTTGGTATAGTTGCATTTTTTGCATTGCTACATATATAGTATACTTTTGTTACGCAAGTATATTTGAATAAAATTTGATCTATTTTGAAAAAATATCATATATCACATTTTTTAATATATTACGTTATTTTACTAAATACTTAGGAAGAGATCGTAAGTTTTTTTAATACAGATATTTTTTTAATAAATTATTGAGAATCATATTTATTCAATTTTTACATGAAATTTTATTTTTACGTCAAATAATTAATTCAAAAGTGCTTCACTGCAGCATTCCACTGAAAAGTTAATAATAATTAACAGTGGTTTCTTGCAAATAAAGCATTTGATGTGCAAATTTTCTTATATCCTTTTCTGCCCTTTTTAACAGATAACAGTATGAGTGAGCCGAAGAAAAAGTGCCGACAATACAGTGTTGAATATTTGAAGTATGGCTTTATTTCATCAACAGGAACTAAGTACTTTAACTATGCCTTTTCTATGTAATAAAACTATGTCAAATGATTCAATGGAACCTTCGAAGCTTAAAATCCATAGTTACAAAAAAAGTTTTTTCATTTTAAATTAACGTAAATAATATTGCGAGTTGGTTGCGTTTCAAACCTGAACCTTGAGTTTATTTTCTAAAACAATAATTCTATGGGATTCTGTGCAAGAATAAGAATTCTCTGAGATATAAAAATAAAGAAATAATAATTATGTAAGAATATAAAAAATTCATAGAACCCTTTTTTCTCACAGAATGTGAGAAACAAGAATTCTATGAGATATAAGATCCCCATTTTCCTAAAAAATATTATGTTGAACAATATTTTCACAATGATCTGCATAGAAATGCCGTCACATAATCTCTTAACATCAGAAATAATTTTTAAGCAATATTTTATTTTTAGTTATGTTCACATGCAAAAATTTCACTGTTCAATTTGTGTATGGCCCCTGAATATGATTCCCGATCTCTATATCAAGTATCTCAGTAAATGTTTGTGGTAAGGGAGTCAAACGTTTTGGGTCTTCTTTTTTCGTAACGAGTAAACATTTTTTTTCTGAACATAAGTATAGGGATTGTACGAGCGTAAAAAAGTTATATTTCGTAATAGTTACAAAATTGGTGTCTTTAAATTTGCAAATATCAAAACATAATTCTTACGTCATTAGATATAGCTTTGTAATTGGAAATATATGTGTACAACAAATGACTGCGAAAATAAAAGCCAGATAAACAGTTTTGTTCACGTGGTGTATGTGTGTGTGTAAATAATGAAATGTTTAGTTTGTCGCTGGGGAGGATTCGAATGATAGCTGATTTGTTATAAGGAAGTTTCAGTAATGGACTGTTGACGCATTTTTTTATTCTTGGCTTTTAACATTCTTGAAACATAAAAAATTTAATTGGCGTAAGACGTGCATCAAGTATTCCATAATTATTAAGTGTACATTTAACATATTCATAGATTACATTGAACTATAAAGAAAGACGATGGAAAATACGTTTGTTGCTCAGATGCAAGCATGAGAAGATAATTATAGCCTGGACATAAGGTGTAGGATATTAATGGATATATAAGGTGAGACGCACGCTCGTTATATCCCATTTTCTGACATAAGTTTCTGATATTTATTGATGAGAAATGAGACAGCAAGGTACATGCTGAAGAAGGGAACTCACTGGATCGCACTTGGTACACGAATGGTGGATAAATGAATTTTGCTCTTAAGAACCAATCACATTTTTATTTTATTAAATGGAAAAGTAACGTACTGGTTCTGACTTAACGGCTTAGTTGTAGTAATAATTTTGAAGCGATGATGTGAAATGGGTAGAAGATAAAGATCTTCATTTTTAAGTCAAAATTATGCTGTGCCTAAAGTATTCAAGAAAGTGTATTGGACTGATTGTTATGAGGAAACATATCAGTGCACTATTTTTTCTACTTATGTCGTATTCATTTTCAACCTGTGCATGCTGGAAGTCAAGTTACAGATTCAGTAGGTTTGGTTCGGTTTATTTAAGTATGGCAAAGCACTCGAAAACTATCTGCCTAGGGGGTGGATACCTTCGTAGAAGACTTAAGAGACCGACTCGCATGACTGTCACACATAAGGGAAAACCACGAAAACTCTCATGTAGCCAGCCCGTTCGCCGGGATTCAAATCTTGGACGAACTAACAGTGTTCAGCGACTTTACTCCTTGGGCACTGGTGGGCACAGTCTTAGTAGGAAAACGGATCATAAATAAAAATCGATCGGTTTAGCTTAAAAATCTTTCACGGAAGCTTCTCATGCAAGAAAAAAAATGACTCTGAAATGTTTTACTACAATATAAAGGAATTAGAACTTACCTAAAAAATGAGCGTCTGAAGGAAGATGAAGTGAATCCATGAATGCAAATAAGTGATTTCTGTTAGTATTATCAATTTTCTGTTCATCCTATCGTGTTTCGTAATGTTCAGTATTCAGCAGGGAGCCAATAACTCCAAATTTCGTACAGCTTTTGATCATCGAATGCTTAAACTAAATTGTCTTTGGAGAGCAAACACAGTGAGCATAATTTAAACGCAATGTTGCCGTCACTATTACATTTTTTTGCTGTGTTCTTGTGTTCATGAGACTTTCAGGACACCTTTGGCCACAACAGTCAAGCGGCTTGCAATAATATTTTACTTTAAATCGCTGTGAATGCATATTTGCATTTTAGAAAAGAGAATTTATAGAAAAGCGAATACTGAGGTTGTATCTAAGCCTTTAATGTTAGATTATTTAAAAGCGATATATCTCTCCGCCACACTGGATTTATTAACTTTAGATACAGTTATTGCATTTTGTTATATACACTAATAGTTTTCTTGTTTTAATGATATCAGATAGAACCAATCTTTTTCTGTTATAGTGTTTTTAAACCAGCGTATTGTACAATACTGAATACTTCTTCTTATTATGAATAAAACGACAGTTGATTTGCTGAGTGACTGCGCAGTTTTCATTGCATAAAAAAGTGAGAAATTTGAAATGCCGCGTATGAAACAGAAATTGCCACACATCTGATGTTTTTAAACTAAGGCTGCATTTCTATTTGCTACTAAAAGAAAGAGAATGAAAGGATTTGCCTATCAGAAAGTTTACAAAATTGGGTTTGTGAAATTATGTACTGATAGTGTAGAAATTAATGCTATTTAAGTATTAATTTGTGCTAAGTAATTAATTATAAATAACCAAGTAACCAATTGTACCATCCAAGTACTTGTGTCTTCTCTTTCCTTTCATAGTTAGCCTAATGTCGTGGTTTTCTCCAGGATAAGAACCTGTTTATTTTAGAAATCGATAAAGACATCCTCTTTCCATAAGTAGATAGCTCTCGAACTGCTTTGCTTTAATCAATCAATTTAACCTTTTATAATAGTTAGGAAAGTAAGCAATCATGTGAGAAAAAAATGTCTAACGTTGTTTTATATATATATATATATATATATTCTTCTTCAAAACAGCCAGTTTTGTTAACATGAAAAATTGCAGTTATCTCGTGGCAGATTTGAATTCATATAAGCTTGATTTATTAGCTAGGCAGGAAATACATTTGGTGAAAAAATTGTTTATACTCATTATTTATACTATTATCCCCACAACTATTATTATAAATTTTTTTTATTTTAGAATAAGTGATTCAAAGTCCTCTCTTTTTCTGCATTCCCTCGTAACCATGGTAATATCTGCTGAGGAAGCTGAGCAACTTTCATAATTGCTTAAATTCCTTAAGCCCCTGTAAACGACGATAAAAATTCACGTTACGAATGAGGCAACGGTCATTGCGCTATTTACGTGCTCATTTTAACGTAACAGAAAAACTACAATTTAATTGCAGAAGTAAAGAAATAAAATTGACTTTGAGAACCAAAATGTGTATAGTTATTTACCGGTATTAATATACACTATAACACTTGCAATATGAAGTTTCATGACGTTGATTTATGTATCTTCAGGTTTATGTTATCAGCAGGAAAGCATTTAGGAATCGTATTAGGATAATTTAAACTATTTTTATTTATTTATTAAGATTAACAAATTTTTAAAAAATATGCAAGTTTTAATTTATAGAAATGAAATGCATCTTTATCGAAATTCAAATAAATAGTAGTAGGATGTCACTATTGCAATCCTAAATGCATAAATTTATATGTTAATAAAAATTCTTAAATTTAGTTCCTAATAATTATCTTAACTGAAATATTCGAAATAAAGAAAACTTGAGCTAATTTAAAAGAGTTTATTATAATGCTCATTTATTTCAATTTTAAGCGCGAATAATTAAATACTGTACATAAGTATTGTACTGAAGTATAACTTTTAATGAGTTTAACGCAATTTAAATATTTAAATTACGATTAAAAATAGAAGATTTTCTATAATATAAAAGTATTTTTTATTATATTACCGGGCAGTTTTAAAATTTTAGTTTTATTAAAAATATACTAAACTCTGCTTATTAGTTCTGTTTAATATTCTTCTATTTAGCTTCTACAATAATAGAAAAAAAGGATATGGACACCTCATGACTTCTTTGTACCGCCTGTTAAATTATGAACATTTTTTGCTGCACTTCATTTTAAATTATTTCCTCGAATTATTCTAACTTAATTAAACGATCTCTCAGGACAAGTTAAAAATGAAATTGGCATAAAAATGAAAGATTTCGAATTTAAATATCCTGGTCAATATTTGTCGTATGGCAATCAAACTTCCTCTAATTTTATTTGTTCACAACGAGGATAAAACTTTCCCAAACATAAGTATAGGAAGCGAGAGACCACATTAAAAGTTACATTTCATTATTCGTCGAAAATTAAACTTTTGTGAAAATCTGATATTGCCAAAGCATGAATATTTTCGTCATTTAAAACACTTCTGTAACTGGAAGTATATGACTGCGACCAATGATTGCGGAAAGGAATGCTGGGTAAGGGATTTTAAGCCGGGTATGTACTTTCGGTTCCACCGATTGCATTAAAAATAGGAGATGCACAACTACATGTTATGGCAGTCCCACATACAAAATTTCAACGTACTACTGCTAATCGCTTTTGATCTTCACGAGACACTTACATACATACGTACGTACGTACAGGGGTCACGAAAAAACACCTTTGGAATCTATGTTAAATCCATTTTCCAAAAACGAGCCCTTTATTCTGTCCGTACGTACAAAAGTCACTTAAAAATTGTCCAAAAGGATTCGAGACCAATCAAAATGGATATTTCTGTTGAAATATGATATCCGAAGTTTTTCGCGATTACAATACTTCTTTTACTTTCTACAAGGAATTAAAAAGCAAATTTATCAGATGTGGGAACTTGATTTGTACAAAAATGTGTAGATTTAGTTACACTTTTGGGGAGGAAAAATTATTTGGTAATAACTTAAAGGAGAGTGAAAACCGTTACCCTTTTAAAGAATTTGGTATGGTGCTCGGAATCTTAATAATTCTTATTTAGTATAAATATATCGTTTATGCAACAAAGTTCACTGCAGATATTCCGAATTATTTTTAAAATATAGATTGGATTGTTTGATGGAATCTTTCGTTTCACACTGCAAGTGCGCTGTTTGGTGGGTAAGTTGGAATTAGTCAGACTGCTAGTATTTTTTATGCCTTAGTTTATTTTTAAAGCTCATTGATAATTTTTACAATTTTTCAGGGGACTTCAAAAGAAAGGTGGTATGGGTTACAGGTGCTTCAAGTGGTTTGGGAGAAGCGATGGCATACGAGCTGGCTAGTGTAGGTGCGAAATTAATTTTAACAGCTAGAAGTGAAGATTTGTTGCAGAAAGTAAAGGAAGATTGTATAGGTATGTTTCTGTCATTTTGAAGTCTTTGAATTTTAAAATATTTAGGTTCGATTAAAGCTCATAAGCATGATAGTTAATGATCTAATTAGGGTATCATAAAATTATTTTTTCCATTTGATTTCAAAAACTTCCTTCCTAGTCTTCGGGTACATATTCTTATAAAAATTACCGTTCAGAAAATCAGTTTTTTACTGGACTAATTACTCTATAATTAACAATTAACTAATTCCTTCCTGATTTATAATAATGAGAGGTAATTAATTTATCTCTAAAGGAACTTAAAATGCAAGTTTGTTTGTCCACACATTTCAAAGAGGAAAATAAATTTTGAAATTTTCAAGAAGAAATACGACTTCTACATTAGATTTTGAGCAATGGAATGATTAAATTTAATGTTAAAAATGTTTGAATTTGAAACAAAATCATCATATTTATTAACAGGCGTTGAGTGAATTAAATCATCGAAACAGAAATTGGCTGAAAACATTTTCTATTTTTCTGTCTTATTATACGAGTCCACATACGCAGTGATTTAAGTGTTCACAAGAAGTCCATCACACTTTCTTTACGACTTCCTAAATAGAGAAAAATTGGCGCTATTAAAATAAGCGTAATCAATTTATTAATGGAGAACGAAGAAATTGGAACTGAAAATATTGCGGATATTAATCAAAAAAGAAAAGAAAAAAAAAAAAAAAAAAAAAGAAAAAGACTTACAGAAATTCCAATTTACAAATCCTATGGCTCTAACAGATAAAGCAGGAATTCCCTTTCAAGATTGATGTACTTCAAATTCTCTCAAGTCACAACATGGTCGCAAAATGAGCCAATTTTAGATTTTAAAGGGACAATAAATAATTTATTGAAATACTTTAAGGAATAACAGCAGTTTGCTATTTAGTGCCAGCAATAAAACAAAGTCCCACTTTTATCCCAGCTTTTCGCGCCCAGTTGGCGACGTTTGAATTCGAAATACAAGATCGCTAAGTTTGGAGAAAACACAATTAAAGGCAGCAACAGTAACTTTTTTAAACTAGAAAGAGAAGGAGTGATTAAATATTCTTGTTCTCCAGAAATTGATAGGCAAATTGCGCTTATAAGTGCACACAGCTGTAACTATTCAGATGATAGGCTAATTTATCATGTCAATTTGCATCGGTTTTCGAATATCACGTTGCACTTTCTATCTTTGAAGTCACTTTTTTATTGTTTTTCCCTCAACTAATTATCAAAATGCTGCTAGCCCACTAAAGTGACTGATTAAAACTGATGTGACTAAAATGAACGAGGATGAATAGTGTGAAACTAAAACCAGAAGTGGCCTAGAGCAAAGCTGAAAAATAATTATAATTCAAAGGTTTGAAATATAATATTATCTTTATATAATAGAGAAATATTAATCTCTTTTTCTATAATTAAATTCCACTGTTTAGTAATATGTTTTAAAAGCAATCCTGAAATAGTCAGAATAGGATTTCTTGCAGCCATTAGGGCAAACTATTTTAATTAATGGAAGCCAAATGCTTCCATTAATTACAATAGTTTGAAGCTAAAATGCATCTATACTAGCTGTACGTGATTCAAGAAGCCAAGCAACTGCAAATGAAACAGCTGTGGAATCTTAGTTTTTTTACTGGAAACAATTTTCCTCTTAGTTACTATCCAGAGGCAACTGTTGCTTACTGCGAGGTCAAGTTTCTTCTAAAGCTGTTTAATTAACAGTGTCCACAACTGTAATTTTGTGTTCAAAGAATTCGAAAATGTTCTATATATATCATATTCAATAAATACTTCAAGCTGTCGGTTTCATACTTTAGGATACGATAGTGTTTAATAAATCGACTAAAGCACTCCAAAGTATAATATCAATCTTAATTAATTTTTCCAGTATATTTCATCGAGCATCTTGTTTGCAACAGCTTTATGTGTTAGCTGCTACATCATTTGGCTTTAAATCCCAAATAAAAACTTTTATGGATAGGTCGTCTTTTTCGATACACTGATAATTTAATCTATATTTACAATGTATTAGATTACAATTAGTCAAAACTTTCTGCTTTGCAATGCTATCAGTGTTTAAATGATCATTCGTGCTGTCTACCACAAAAACGTATTTAAATTATTACTAAAGATTTCATTCTGTAGAAAAGGTATGTTTCTTAAAATGTTTTCAAAGTTTTTAATTATTATTTTCAGTAGCACTATATTTAGGAATTATATCAAATTATTAAATAATTTGCCATAAAGCAAAAATTGAAATTATTTGTTTTAATTTACATTTGAACATAGTTTCTCTTTTAATTTCTTTAGAATTATCTCAAGGACAATTAGAGAAAAAAGATATTTTAGTTTTACCTTTTGATTTATCACGCCTGGAGTGCCATAAAGAAAATGTAGAGAAAGCAGTAAATCATTTTGGAAAAGTGAGTTTTATTGTTCATTAGATATTTTTGCGTGTATGAGAAATAATACAAAGTAAACACAGTAATCTTATCTCTAGAATTTACAAAGCATTCGTTCATTCTGAATAACCATAATGTACAGTTGCTTGATAAACTGAGCTAAGATAATTATTAAAGATTGTATAAATTTACTATGTGCAAATATATTAATGGCGCATCAGTATGCACAAAGAGTTTAAATATCTTAAAATAAAAAAATAAAAATTAGAAACATATACAATTCCTTCTTTTTTCCCTAACTCATTTATTTTGTTCCCTGTCCAATGAAATGAATTACACTTATAGCATTTATTGCATTTTTTTTACCAGAAAAGAATGATATGACAGTTTTCTAACCATTCATTGCATACAAAATTTTTTATCCAACAGACTTGTATTGTACAGCTAACTCGTGATTTATCCATGTTTAGTAACACACGAATATGCATGAATAACTGGAAAACTTATAAGGTATTTCTCCCACTTTCCTAGCGTCCTTCGTGGTGTAGTGGTTCTGCACACTGGGCCGGTATTCCATAGGTCCGTGGTTCGATTCCCGGTGAAGGCGGTTGCATATTTTTCATCTCGCTGGCTTCTAAAAAAATCCTAATGTCTCTACAAGTGGCGCCCGAACTAAAAGTGTTGTGGATGATGGTTCTCCACACCCAGGATTTGGCGACTAGGTACCCTAAAACCCTAGTCGCCCTTTAAAAAGGGGAGTATATAAGGTATTTCTTCCACTTTCCTAGCGTCCTTCGTGGTGTAGTGGTTCTGCACGTTGGGCCGGTATTCCAGAGGTCCGTGGTTCGATTCCCGGCGAAGGCGGTTGCATATTTTTCATCTTGCTGGCTTCCAAAAAAAAAAAAAAAAAAAAAAAAAAAAAAATTCCTAATGTCTCTACAAACTCACTAAAATTGTAACTAAAGTGAGGTTACAAGTTAATTATCAGATGTTTTGAGTAAACGATATATAAGCTACTAATAACATTTAGTCAAAATAATGGTAAAATTTGCGTAGAATATGCTATGTAAACTATACCTATTTAATGAGATTTTTTTTACTTATGCAAGATCTATTTGATTGGTTTATAGGCAACTATATGCTATGCCGATTTGATAGGTTTTTGTATTGCAAAATGCCTCTCATTCAGAAACAGTAAAAACTAGATTCGCTGTAAAGAACTCACATTTGACTTATTTTAAAGATGGGTATCTTCTCAAAAATCGAATATTTTGTGGAACAATTACTTTTCTGCAAAATGTTCTGCCTCGTTATTCTAACTGTAAGGAAAATTATTAGCGAAATATGCAAATGAACTTACAGAGAAATTATATCATACTACTTCAAACCAAAATATAAAAGCATGTGGAAGATTTAACAGCCTTACCCTTTGTTGGCTTACCCTTGCTTTAAGAGCAGCCTAAATTTTGTAAAACTGAAAGTAACAATTATGTAGCACTTTTTTAAAATCTTTTTTTAAAAATAACATTATATCAACAACTTTCCATAAACCCACACGCAAAATCAAATACAGTAAACTGTCAGTTACATGCTTGTGTTTTGTACGACTATTTCGCTTACATGATGATTTTTCAAGCTCCCGTTGTGAGAAACTGGAAAACAATGCTTAGGTTTTTCACATTTTATATCATACATTTTAGAACATACTCTTAGTTATGCGTTGCAAAAATGTTTTCTTTGAGCTTGGCTTAGATAAAAAGAATATTTATGTACTATATATTTTTATACTTTACACTGTTTTTGTACAATGCCAAAAAATTGATTTTATAACAAGTTCTTTCAAAACCACTCAGCTTTCAGTTAATCCATTGCTTAATTTGTCCACCTCTCTTTCTCAACATGTTGAATGCAATACCTATAATCATTTTCCAAATATTTCTTGCGCTGCTAATCGGAGAATGCACATGTGTTAAATGTAATGTACAGAAAACTTTTTCTTAAATTTTAATGTTTCTAAATTTAAGATTTTAGAAATCTGAATAAAAGAGAAATTTTATTAATCTTGTTTAAAACGGAAATCATTTGCACAACAGGAAAGGCTCTAATGGCTTCAAAAATAACATCTTTTGCAAAAGTTTCTAATTGCCAGAATTGCAGAGCCATTAGGTTATTTTTAATACAGAAAATGTGCAGTGCCTTCACCGCGACTCGAACCTGGACCTCTCGAATACGCGCCGAGTGTGTTACCATTACATCACGAAGGAATGCAGAAAGGAGATGAAAATATTTTATATACTCCCCCTTTTAAAAGGCGACTGGGGATTAGGTGACCCAGTTCAAATTCTGGTGGTGAAAAATTATCATCCACCCTCTTTTAGTTCGGGCGCAACTGTAGAGTCATTAGGTTATTTTAAGAAGGAGGTACGAAAAATGAGCCCTCTCCGGGATTCAAACCTGGACCTTTCGAATACGCACCGATCGTACTACCGTTACACCACAAAGAGATGCGGAGAGGAGTGAGAAAATACCTTATAAAATGAACTCTGAAAGAAATCTCGAAAAATAAGATTCCAATAGAAAATACTAGAATGACTAGAACGTATTCACAGAAACGATCTAGATTTCAGAATGAGAAATTTGAGACTTCGGAAGATGTTAAACAAGCTTTTCTGCAGATCTGCCTCTCCGATGAACATAAGGATGCAGTTCGTTTTCTTTGGAGTAGTGATGATCCAAGTGTTGATAAAAGGCCCAATTTACAGACTTACCGTTTCAATCGAGTAAATTTCAGGGTCAGTTCGAGCCCATTCCTGTTAGCAGCTACTATTAGACATCATATTAAAAAATACAAGGAAGATTTTCCCGAAACAGTTGAAATTTTAGACCAGTGTTTTTATGTAGATGATCTCATTTCTGAAACCGAGGATTTCGAAGAAGCACTTGAAGTATCCAAAAATGCCAAGAAAATTATGGAAGAGGCTGGAATGGTCCTCAGGAAGTGGATTAGCTATAATGCTGAATTAATGGAGCAATGGAAGAATGAAGAATTCGATACTATCCTGCAGACGCTACTCTCAGCTTGGGCGCACACCAAACTAAAATCTTGGGACTTGCTTGGAAGACACACGAAGATTATTTAACTATGGATACTAAAAATCTTTTGGAATTTCTTTCTATTTATAGATAACGAAACTGATTCACGCTGTTCCAAAAATCTAATAAACTCGTCAAATGTTGGAACTACGAAGTGCGTGCTACGCACAAAGAAGGAGAAATCTAACCGTTCTGACGTGAGCAATTACTTGTAACCGAAGCTCACGTCAGACCGGTTAGATTTCTCCTTCAAGTCTGCTGCCTCAATCATAGGAGGCAGCAGATTTGAATAACTGAAACTTTAACATTAGTATTTCATAATTAAATTTATGTTAAGTTCTTGCATGTGAACATAGTAAGGCCGGGCGGGATGTTGGCGCATTTTACGCCAACGAATCTCGCCAAATTATCGCCTCCTACGATTGAGGCAACAGACTTGAAGAAGAAATCTAACCGGTCTGACGTGAGCAATTACTTGTAACCAAAGCTCACAATAAATTGTATTTTGCTTCACTGTAAATATTTGTATATGATGTTTTTCTAAATAAAATAATTAAAAAACGAAGCAGTGAAGCTGGTCCGTCGATAAAAAATAACCTTTAAGAAAAATAAGTTTAATCAGGCTGCTGATACTTACAGATATGCTGGAACAAATTTATTTATTAAATTGCATAGCAAGGTACCTTGCTTAGTAAGGTATTACATTTTTCAAGAGGGATATTTGTGATTTTGGGTAACGGTCTACAGAAAGACTAACTGTGCTCTTTTATGCTTTAGCACTGGTGGAAGTGAGACATTTTAACTTCTAGTTATTAGAAAATCATTGAAAATCATTTGCTTCAAAAACTCACAGAAATGCAATGGTTTTATGCAAATAACAAAAACGCATGACCAGCATCTAAAAATTCAAAATGATAGGCACAGGGGGAGGAAACTCCTTTGTTTTACAAATCAGTGTGGTGTACCTCCATAGTATTTCGCAATATATTAATTCTCATATGTTGCCATTTTTCCCTAAAAGACTATTAGGAGATTTAAACTACTAGATGAGTAGTTTGAGATTATACGATCACTACAGATACACTATAACAAAAATTTTCTGTTGTTTTCAGATTTAAAAATATATATGTATATAGCAGTTTTGTTTTAATCCTGGATACGAAACACACACTGTCTTCTTCCGGTGATAAACAGTCATGGTCCAAACAATGTATAATTGTTTCAAGAAAGCGGTTTTTTTTTTCCGAAGAATGAAAAAATCATTTTATGAGAACACACACTAAAGAAGGAAAATCATGATTCAGTACTAAATACTAGATCAAGATTTTGTCCATGTTAATGATCCCAGCAGATGAATTAAGAAGTGCTGAGGATATATGGCACGAAATGGTGACTGAAGAAAATAATGATGGCAATTAAGCTGACTAAGAACAGTTTATATCCGTCGGGTATACAGCTTTTATGCCTTATTCAAACGCCAAGGTTTGTTATCTGATTTGGTTGATGCGAAAGACTTAAAATGCAACAGCATTTTTAGCTGCAAGTTTAGACTCACATATTTTTTCTCTGTTGCTCTACACTTCGTAGACAGTCAAAATACCTATTAAAATGCATTCAATTAGTGGGTTCTTTCACAATTAAAGTCATATTTAATAATGTTTATTAAACAAAAGAAACGCTAAACAACATTTTAGTCTTTTTTTTTTTAAAAGGAAAATTTTTATGTTTCATTTTTGTCTCCATGAAAATTCGTTTTCTTTATAAATTCAGGACCTTCAAAACAGTATCATTTTAAAAAGAGAAGAAATGTTTAACACTCTTCATCTAAAGCGGTATAGGGCCTGCATTAATAGAGAAAACGAATTGTCATTTATCTTTTCCAAAGGAAATATTCTCTGAGATGATAAGAAATAATATGCCTGAAAGAAAATTGTTAAAATTATTTTTATAATTAATTTATTTCCCATTTTATTTTTTCTTGGAATAATAATAAAGAACTAATTGCTTAATGCCTGAAGTGCAGGTATTCCTCTTGATTATTAATAATGGTTTCGTTTGCGTCTTTGTAACCATAAGAGAGAAAATAGGATTCCAAATAAATTAAAAAGTATTTTTGTAATTCTTTCTTCTTTTATTTTCAGATAGATGTTCTCATTAACAATGCGGCTAGATATCAGATTGGAGAGATCATTGAAACCGATATCGAAGTGGACAAAGCTATCTTTGATGTCAATTTCTTTGGAACGGTATCTCTTACAAAACTCCTTCTAAAGCATTTTCTGCAGAATGGTGGAGGACGCATTGTCGTAATTTCCAGTATTGCAGGAAAATATGGTATCATCTGTGTCTATTTACAATAATAATTTGCTATTCAGGATGTCTAGAAAAGAAGTACAATTCCACAGAGTATTTGCAAGAAAGTGCTGAGTTTTAACAACTCACTTTTTCTATCAGACGGAAGTGGTAATTGTAAACGTTCACGGAGTTTGATAATGGACCCAAAGCACTGAATCAGAAATATCAAACAAATAATTTCTTTATTAAAATAACTGTTCCTTGCACAAAATATCTGGATATATGGAAGCAATTTATAATTCCACTACTCCAAGACATTCCATAGATTGTTTTCCATCAGACATTGTTCCTTCCAAGGACTGATGATGTAGGTTTGGAACTCTACATATAACATTTCTTTTTGGTCTGAAATGTCTGTTTAACTTTCTTTAAGAGGGAAAAGTAGGAATGAAATGAGAAGTTATGGGATTAGATTTCAGGTCTTTTTAAAACTTGAGACCCTAGATTCAAGTTTTGTGAGTTTAGTAATTCAGATTTGTGGGTCTCGCGGTAGATTTAAGAACTCGTGGGCCTCCCTTTGGTCATTCAGTCACTTGCACAGATTAACAATTCTTAGAGCATTGGACTGGACTTAGTATTTGGTACCATTTCTTGTTAGGAGTCTACTCTTCCTTTCCCCTTTGGCTTTGCTAAAAACGCTATTTAAAAAAATCGCGTAATCTTCCTACACTTGTAATCGAAATATATCTATGGAACTATAGATTATCGTTTATTCCTTCTCTAAAAGTGGCATACGTGAAGACAAATAAAATATTCAAAAAAAAAAACTTTGACTGCTGTAATTCATTTTAAAAACTAATTAAATTACCCTGTATCACAGTTTTCTAACGAAATACATTAGAAAGCAATATACTTCTTTCATAGACATCATGTATTATTATTATTATAATTTGATTTTCAAGAGAAAAATTACTGTTCTCTGAATATTAATTTAAATTCCTTGCAAGCAAATGTTCTAATATTAACAAAATTATATTAGCAGTAATTTTTATTAAATTAAAAATAAAAAGCTGCCACATCTGAACCTGATATATTTGCATTTATGTAAAGTTACAGTTGATGATACAAATATCATTTAGTATCCATGACAATCGATATATTCCATTTTGTACGTCATGCAATGCTTATTTATAATATAACGCGGTATCTGTAGCATAAAGTGGATCACCAACTAAAGCTTTGTGCTATCACTTTGCAAAGCGTAGGTTACAGTATTTGCGTTTCAAATTTAATCTAAACTAAGCGATTTAAAAGCGGAAAACACAGATTATTATTCATTACTCACTGAATCCGTGACATTACACTAGTTGGATTCATCAAAAGCAGCTATATATATGATGAAGAGTGTCCGTTTGTTTGTGCGCATACAAAGCTGCAATTTTATTCCGATTTTAAAGAAATTTTGCGCAATTTTATTCCGATTTTAAAGAAATTTTAAACAAGGGGAATCTACACAAAATTTCTAAAAACCGTCCCATGGGGTCCAAACTCAGGGCCTTTATATTAAATTTTGCGCTCGTGTTACTCATCTTAGATTCACGTCTCCGTTGTTACATTCGCGCTGTTAGTGGAAGTCATATATGCTAAGCGAAGAATGTAAAATATTTCTTTTTCTTTTGCTTTTCCTTCCCCCTTTTTTTACAAAAAGTAACAGTTTGGTGATCATATCATCTATCTTAGGTTAATGTCGCCATTGTTACATGCCCGCTATCAAAGGTACTAAAATACTTAGATGGTGCCATGTTTGTTTACTGTTTAATTAGATGGTTCCATGTTCGTTTAGTGTTACATTGCAGAATTCTCCAGAAGAGGGTACAACAAAGAATATAAGTGCGCTCTCTTTCAGATTTTCTAGAATATTTCGTAAACGTTGGAGAAATCAGCCGGAATGGATGGGATTTTCAGAAAACAGGCATAACCGACAATAAAGTAACTAACAATTCTTACTAAAACCGTTACATGTTCGAATTTTTATTCTACAGTTTTATTCGATCTTGGTAAAATTTTGCATAATTCATCTTGAACAAAATAAAAGAAAAATTTCTGCTTCCCTGAGATTTCCAAAAAACTACCCCTATACCTATAAATAAATCCTCTTCTCTCTACGTAAATCCCGGGCAAGGCTATTACTACAACGCTACTTGATATTTCAACTACTATCATTATAACTCAGACGTTAATTAATCCAAACTATAAGTTAAAGGCATAAGTTAACGTATAAGCAGAGATCAAAAGATTTTCATCTGCTAGAGCTGTGTGATTTATACCAAAGTTATCGTACATAACAGCCATGATTAAGACATGTGAAGAGTAAGACATTTCATTGTTTTCAGATTCGCGTACTTGACGAGTAATAATTAAGTTGAGGATCTTTTATGTCAAAACCATACAAATAGAAAATTTGCTGCTATTATTTGTACTTCTAAGAAAGTATTTAAGTTAGTAAGTGTTTATTTGGATCTTAATACTACAGCTGAAATGTGAAGCTAAGGCGAATCGTTTCAGTAACTTCTATCCTTCAAATGCCAGGATAATCATGCAGAAATTGAGTAGCTAAATTGTCCTTATTTGATTTGTTAATCCTCTGTCCTCTAAAAATGCATCTGAAAGGGGATTAAGATCAATTTAAATCAGTCAATGGCTAGAACAGAGCTATATCAGATTTTCACGTAGTCTATCTACCTCAGTTTTCAATCAGGAAAACATCTTAAATTTTATCATGGATGGATAATTACCTTAACTCTAGAAGTGAGACATTTAGTTCTTTATGAGCTTGATGGCTCGTGACAAGAACAAGTCAGCTTTCAAATCACCCTTCAACCAGGGCTTTCTAAATTGTCTTCCTAAATTAAATTTTATAGCCTCATATTTAAAACAGTTGCTCTAGAATGTGCAAAAATAAAATAAATCAAGCTGTTGACAAATGGCATGCTTAAAAAATCTTAAATTTATTTTATATTTATTTTAGTTATTTATTTGTGGTTTTTCCTAGTTGTTCTTTTCTTTAAAGTGCCTTATTTTTGTTTATCGTTAGATCCTGGATAATACTATGAATGGTTTTCAGTAAATCCTGTTTTGAAGTTTGAGTAGTATATATACATCACTGAAAGTACAGTTTACATTCAAGTTTCAGTTACTACTTAACTTCACGAATATAACGTCCAAATTCGAAATGTTCAGATTGTGTAAATGCTTTTCTTTTATTAATAGCATCTGCATTTTCTTTTAAAGATTTAATCTTTTAAAACCAAGTATATTATTTTTTCTTCAGCTTAATTACGTAAATTTTATTAATATCTTCACCAATTTTCTACGTTTAAAACTTAGTTTAACGAGAATTTTAAAAGCCTAGAAACAATTTTTATATACGAACTTAACGCTCTTGTGGAGAATGGCTAGTACTCGCCTTATAAGCCAAAACGTTGCTCAAGATGCACCACTGTGAGCGACCGATTTCACCCATGAGAAAAGGGAACTTTCTCCCAGTTTTGATAGAGGGGACTGATCCAAAGCCCTGGGTTGACTGGTCCAAAACTACTCTCCATCAATATCCGAGGATGTTTCTAGATCTATCTTCCCACCAGCAAACATCTTGAGAGGATTTTCGGGTCGTCAGTATTTTAAGTGACCGCATACTATATACTTACAATCATCCAAGCATTCTCCGGTATTTGAATCCTAGGATCTGTCCCTCGAGATGCTTTCCATTAAAACTATGATGGAACTTCTCGTGAGTATAATTCGGTCGCATGCTTGGCAATATCTTCGTTGATGGGACTGCTGAATGACCAGTAGCTATTGGCCTTTATGAACGAACGTATTAAACTGTACTTGGCCGGTAATTTAGAACAAAAACAACAGCATAAATACAAGCAGTGTAAATGTAAACAACCTTAATTGTAGGTAAACAAGCATTTAGCGCCATTTATACACATAAAAGAGGGTGAAGCAAATTAATTATAAAATTCTTATAAAGAGAGTACGAGGTTATTAAAAATGGTTGAAATGATTAAAAAACGAGGTTATTAAAAAGACTTGTATTTCAGCAGCATTTTATAATGCATGATTACATAATGAATACAGAAATTCATAAAATCGCATACTTTTTTATTAAAAGAATCTATGTGCACTTTTTTTTGTGTGTGCGACAATGATATATATTCATACTTTGATACGAATGTAAGAATTCAGGATTTCTAGGGCAGTAGCAGTACTTTTCTGTTAACCTGAATTAATTCCGCAGTGGGCCTGGTGATGAAAATTGCCTGAGAGATATCTCGTAGCGTGTAACCTGCTAGCGAGAAGAATCTATGATTTCTTCATTAAAATCGAGTATTTTCTTCAAACATGACTTGATAGATCTAACAAGCCTTTCCCCGAAACCGCCCCACCGCAAATGTGGGAGCAGATTTCTACGGCTGTTCTTCATCTCGATAAATTTTTGAGTGATTATCTTAAGTGGAAAAAATTCGGAAATGGGTCTAAAAATGAGTTGAGTGACGAAAAAAATTAATTTTGCCAATAAAGTGCAGAAATAAAATTTTGCACCCTCGATTTTCTGATCCATGGCGAAGCGCGCTATTCAGCTGAACTGGTATGTCGTCGGAAAGGAGATGGAGTTCCCGTAAATAAGGCTTGGCGTGGGGGAAATTGAATTTATTAAGCAAGAGTATGGGCCGTAAAAATGGCCGGGCAGAGTAGTCATCTTCTAAAGATCTAATAATTTAGAAGGTCAGCAAAGTATGCTGCATGATTATTTAAGGCCCTTTTTATTGTAGAATTTTTCGTTGAGTTTATTTAAGTGGCGTCTTACGCACTCGATTTTGGGGCTTGTATGTAGGCTTTTCTTTTTAATGAAGTACTTGATATATTCAGAGGTTTGAAATTAACATAAAATCAATTTATCTTGCTCTTTTTGTGAATGTTATATTCATATGATTAATTATCGTATTTAATGTATATGAGTTCTACTAAAAATAACATTTAATTTTATCATAATGTAGGCATTCCGTCAACGGCATCGTATGCTGCTACTAAACACGCACTGCAGGTATGTTTTTCCTAATAGAATTAATGTTATGACATGTTAAAAATTCTTATTGTTAACAGAATTTATTGAAAAGATGAAAAATTTTAAAACATCGTTTCACTTATAAACATGAAATGTACGTTCATTTTGATAATATATCATTCATTTTAATATATAAAAATATAGGCATATTATTGTTGTAAATTTCTGCAAATGTTTAAATCCTTTTGATCGCATTGTTGTTTTTTTTTTTTTGGGGGGGGGGGGGTATTTTCGTGATATTATGTATTTTTATGTTAATTTATTTATCTAATTTTTACATTTAGGGTAAGAGTTTTTGAGTTAATTTTGTATGCAAGTGAATTTGTGGCCACATGTTTTGCATATAAGTATTTATTTCTTAAAAAGATATGCGGATCTTTCAATTAAGTCCAACAATGTGTAGATCGTGAAAAAAGGCTCAACACTCCTGACGCGCCTTAGAGGAAATTTCTGTCACCAAACTGGGGATATTTGGCATTTTTTCCTCCAAGCTGACAACTTTTTTGAAGATTAGGGAAAGCGGATTTTGTAAACGTTAGGAGTGATTTTTCCCGAACCTTCCAGAAGTCCGTGCAGCAATAGAATTGAATATAGAGTTCCGAAAGTAAGTAGTCGGGTAGAAATCATCTTTGAAAGTTTGCCGTTCAAAAAGATTTTATTGCATTTTAAAGTTTACTCTAAACATAATATTGGGAATATGCGATATTTTTGGCATTTTTCCGGGATAGAAAATGTTCTCAACTCGAGCCTCGACCCTAGCAGAAAAACAAAGGAAATCGACCTTCACTGGTTATCAGCTAACAATATTTTTAACAAAATCATTAACGACGCTTGTAAACGAAAGATTACTTTCATTACCGAAATCACCTCTGTATGAAAAAAAAAAAAAAAAAAAAAAAAAAAACTTTATTTTTTTACAACTATATACAACAAAACTTTTTATATTAGAACGTTCATCATTTTACTTTTGTTGCCACTACATTTTTATCAAAAATCCGCAATGCGGTAAAACAATATAACGAGCAGAAAAATAAAAAAGCCACGCTCTTTCGTGGTCAGTAACATAAACTGTAACATGATGAACTCTTGGTGAACTCCTTGGTGAACACCCTCGATGAACTCTTGGTTCATCAAAGGTTTGGATTCTGAAGTTATCTTAACATTAAATGTTTTTAATGTCTACAAGTTTAAATGTTCATAGAAGCAGTGTTCGTAGTTTAAGTTCACTGTATTCAGGTCATCTCTAACGGGTACAATAACTGCACAGGACGACGAAGATGATTTCCATTAGCTAAACGGATAGTGCAAGACCTTATTTTTCCATCTCGTCCTGGATGACACTCCTGTACAACACCTATCTTCCATAATAATCTTGGCAGTTTTTCTCCATGTACTAGAACTGCAGATCCCTTCAAAAGCTCTGTTACGGCATTACCTCTCTGAATTTGCTTTACGTTTCTTATTTCAAGTAAGTATTCCCTTTTCCATCTTTTCCATAAACCTTCTAATAATCTTAGCCGGTATTTATATCGCCTTGTTAAATTTTCTTTAGTTGAACCGGGTTCAAGAAATTTGCCAGATGGTAAAGATGTCAATCTTCGTCCAACTAGAAAATAAGCTGGTGTCAGGTGTTCTGATTCTCCGACTTCACTATAAATATAAGTCAGCGGACGTGAATTCAAAATTGCCTGAATTTCAATTAAAACTGTTTCCAGCTCTTCAAATTTAAGTAAAACCTTCATGAGTATTTTTCTTCAAACATGACTTGATAGATCTAACAAGCCTTTCCCAGAAACCGCCCCACCAGGCCGCCTTCTTCACACTGAATTTCCACTCAATACCTTTATTACCAAAATAATTTTGAACTTCTGTGTCCTTGATGGTATTCCATAGTTTTTGTAAATCCTTGTCTGCTCTTTTGAAGGATTTTGCGTTGTCTGAATATATCAGACCCCATGTAGTACAATTTCTGAATCAGCTATACATAATAACTCTGCTTTAAAGAATGAAGACAAATTTAATTACCTCAAATATTTACTAATTGACACAGCTTTAATGTCAATAAAGGGATTACCATTAGTTTCCGAAAATTACGCTAAGGCAATAAATATTTTGACAGAAAGGTTTGGTAGAAAGGAAATTTTAATAAATGCACAATAGGAATCGTCTGCTGAATTTAAAGCTAGTAAAAAATGAATGATATTAAAACATTACGTAACTTATATGATAGTTTAGAAAGTAAAATTAGAAGCCTTGATTCCATTAATGTTACTTCGAATTCTTACAGCTATTTGTTATGCCCACTGTTATTGAGAATACTTCCTAGCGAATTAGTTTTAGAGTTCAATCGATCGCTAACCCCTGACCAGGTGACTAACATTTTGGAATTTTTGAAAAAAGAAGTGACTAACATTTTGGAATTTTTGAAACAGTGATTAACATTTTGGAATTTTTGAAAAAAGAAGTTGAAAGCAGAGAGTGTACACTTTTCCAAACATACGCCAAATTATTTTGAGTTTAACATAAGAACCGAACAACATAAACATCAATCGCGAGACTTTTTTCAAAGTGAAAAATATCATACTGCCTTAAAAAACAAACATTTTGTCCCAGCAGTTGCGTCGTTGAATACGAATGCATCAACAGCCGATTCTATATTTTGTGGGAAGATAGAAAATGAACCTTTGAAACATTCTACTTCAAATTGCGCAATTCCAATTGAGGAAAAAAAAGAAAGAAATTAAAAATGGCTGGCAGACGTTATTTATGTTTTCGTAAGGCTCATACGTCAGCCTGTTGCAGCTCGGATATACGCTGCGATTTATGTTCATTAAGGCATAATACCATTTTACATGATAATAAATTTGAAAATAAACGAGAAAATAAAGGTGAGCTTAAAACAGACACAGGGGTAGTGTCGATTTTGGAAAGAGATAACATAAATAGGATTTATTTATAAACTGCAAATACAATAGCTTTAGGTCAGAATAAAAGAAAAAATGAAAGACTTATTTTCTATTCTGCCTCTCATAAATCCTCCTGGTAGAAGTATCAAAACAATTAAAATTAAGTTTTGTGCGGAAGAAGTACTTCAGATTTACACCTTCGGCTCTACCGAGCCTATAGTTAAAAGGCTAAAAAAGGTTAAGGTATATGTGGACCTGGGAAAATAATCATTGAATCTCTTGAAACTCCAGAAATTAACCAAGCTGTTACTGGTATGCAAGAAAAGGTACAATAATTATGAAATGGTGCCAAAATTCCGAGATAACAGTGATATTTAGATATATTATGATTTCAGTATTTGTTATTGTTCGATTAGTGATTGAATATTGTTATTAAGATGGATAAGTTAAAAGCAAATTCAGAGAGGTAATGCCGTAACAGATCTTTTGAAGGGATCTGTAGTTCTAGTGCGTGAAGAAAAACTACCAAGATTATTATGGAAGATGGGAGTTGTACAGGATTGTCATCCAGGACGAGATGGAAAAATAAGGGCTGACACTATCCGTTTAGCTAATAGAAATCATCTTCGTAGTTATTGTACCCGTTAGAAATAACTTGAACACTTTGAACTGAGCACGGTGAACTTAAACTACGAACACTGCGTCTATGAACATTTAAACTTGTAGAACATTAAAAACATTTAGTGTTTAAGATAATTTCAGAATCCAAACCTTTGATGAACCAAGAGTTCATCGAGGGGGGGGGGATGTTACAGTTTATGTTACTGATCACGAGAGGCCGTGGCTTTTTTTATTTTTATGCTCGTTATATTGTTTTACCGCATTGCGGATTTTGATAAAGGCAACAACTTTCTGCCTGCCACAACAACAGTCAACAGCCATCTACCCGCCACAGCAACTTTATTTTAAAAATTTGAGTGGATCAGCAACAGTTTCCCCGGCTTTGCTTTTTCAAGTATGACTTAATGCGCTTAATTATTCCTGCAGTTGAATACCGTACGTTTTGGTTAAATTAGAATAGAATAGATCGGCCGATTAGGCCTCCTTGAAGGCGAATTTTCTTATATATCCTTTAATACAATATTAATATACAGAAAAAAATAGTATATTAAAAGAAAAAAAAAGTTTTCCATGCAACAGAAAATGGCGTAAAAACTAAATTTGTAAAATAAAATTTTGATTGAAACCTCTACTAACACACAATGGAAAAACCTTTTATTCATTTCTTCTTGAATGATTAGTGTTAATTTTAAAATCGTCCTCATTTAAGGAAAAAAAAGTGAAAAGGTTCAGATTTTAATATTCGCTCAAAAAGGTTTGTTAAATATTTTTACGCTCTCGCTGGGCTCGCAGTCTACCAGTCTGCTGTTGCACTCACTCTTGCTTACCCATTTCTTTTTGTCTTTATTACTAAGCATCGCTTTCCTCGTAGTTACGCCCTATGTTATTCAACTACAAAATTACAAAAATTTTTAAAGCAGCGTATGTTTAGAATTCCCGATGCAGTGTTAAAGTGTTGGCATACATTTCTCTATTTTTTCCAGTCTTTTCTCAGTTTATTATATCAATGTTCCGTCTTCTTAAAAAGATGGCTTGTTAAACTTTTTATTAACATTTTATGTGTTAACTTTATTAATTAAATACCACGCCACATAACATTCAATTCAGCAGCAAAATCACAAGTTACTGAAAAGCAGCATACCTTTAGAATTTCCGTAGAGTCTCGCGTGCTGGAGATAAACTTTTATTCCGTACATTGTTGCCACTGCTCGCTTTTATATCGTTGAGTTTGTCAACAATTTGAAATTTATTAAAGTTTTACAAGATATAAAATATAAAATTCGAAATTCAAAATTCGGTTTAGAGGTGCATATTTTTGGAGACAGGACTATGTTATTCAAAATTTGATGGTTCTAGGTACCGTCTTCTTTCACAATGCTAGGAACATGCATATGCACAAGTAGATTCTTCATTATTTAATTTCTTTAAAAATAATATCGATAATATTTGGTGACAACAATTTGAAACCGTTTATAGCGGACAATTCAATATTCAGTTTCAAGACTAATATCTCATATGTGATAGCGCCCTTTTGGGTTACTAATAAAATCTAATTTATTTTACACTAATTACACACCTCAAATGTGAAACTGCAACAGCAAGAAAGAATGCGCGTAGCGTCATGCAAATTGCAAGAGCGAGAGTTGTGAGGTGGATATGCAAATGATAAAAGTTGCGTACGCATTGGATCACGTGGTATGCATGTGCAGGCTATAAAGGTCAGCCACTTTCCCTTAAACAGCATCTGAGGGCTTACGGAGCATTGGAGACGTTAGAAGAGCATAGGAAATGCCTCTGAGACGTCGGTGAGCTCAATCGACTCAACACCCTCAGTTAACGACCGGGGAAACGTGACCGTATTATCGAACTCCATGAACTAGGTTTGTCGCTGCGCACAATAGCCACTCGTGTTGGGCACAACGTGAAATACCATTCAACGTTGTGTTGCACGATGGATTGCAGGAAGGTGTACGATCTCATCGAAGAGGAAGTAGTGCGCACACGTGCACGTCAGACAGCTCAAACCGGCATATTCGTCGGTCAACTACTAGAGACCCTTCCTCAACGTCACGTGATATACGAAGCCGGTTGCCTCTAGGAGCAGGTGTATCTGTGTTCACCCAAACTTATAATCAATAGATTGCATGAAGTACACTTACGTTTACGGGTACTAGACATAGGGGTACCACTGACTACTGAACAAAAGACTACATGCCTGGTGTAGTGTCAGCTTCATAGTGCGTGGACTATGAAATGGCATCGGGTTTTGTTCACGGATGAATCTCGTTTCTGTCTGTGGAGGAATGACGGCCGTCGACGGATACGGCGGCGACCCGGAGAACGCTACGAAACAGCCCATTTTGCCGAGCGTCACACAGGTCCTGCACCGGGAATTATGATTTGGGGTGGTATAATGTTTGATGACAAGACGCCTCTGATACACATTAATGGCAGTTTGACAGCGGATTGCTACGTCACGCAAGTTGTAGAGTTTGTTCTTCTGCCCTGGTTGCAGGGCGTACCCAAAAGTGACCTTCGAGAGGGAGAAGGCCATGACACTTTATAAACATGGCGGAGCTTTCCGTCCGATGTTATCGTCTGAAAGTCATCTGGATTTTTAAATTTTCGTCGGAAATATAACTTTATCATGTTGCTTATTTAATTAAAATAGCTGAAAGAAAGGAGGCTTTATATGCATTATTTTCTTTAGCTTTTTAAACTTTTTACAGTTATTTTAATTAAATTTGTGCATAAATATAATTGAGAGAACCGGAGAACAAACAAACATTTTACAAAAATTTAAACGCTGATTGAAAATTGCCACTGTCATGATAAATTGAGAAGGGATTCTTAAGATAATAATTAATATTTTACCTAGGCTCAAGTATTAATTTATTCGTGTTTCAAAGCAAAATATATAACCATCAACTTCTATATCTCCAACGTATGTAAATGAAATACTATATAAACTAGCTAATAAATGTGATAAAAAATATTTCGCACAAGAAACATACCTAAATCTTATGACGAAAAAGCCTTCCAATATTCATATTTGAAATGAGATAACCTAACAAACAACATACAATATTTTTAAATATTAAAAAAATATTTTAAAATAGTGTATATTTAGTGTATGTGGCAATATTAAAGAACGCATAAACTATGCAGTGTTTGAAAGCTACCAGAACAAAGTAACAGAACTACTATTTCCAATTAATAAAAAATCCTTTAGTGTTTTTTAAATAGCAAGCTGTTAAAAGTACAATAATTTGTAGTAAGGCTGATGATTTTTAACATCATTTCTTTCAATCATATGTAAATATATATATATATATATATATACACTTGTTTTAGACAATGGCAGATTCTCATGGCCATTTTATTCATTTTTTCAAATCAATAACATTCCTTTGGATACTTTCCCTTGGATACTGCGCAGAAATGATTTGAATAATATACACAATAATAAGAAATGCACATTTAAATCTGCTCTTCATTAAATAGCACACAATAAAAAGTTTTTTCCCATTTATCATGAATTTTATTGCTATCACAAGCATGTACAAAAATTAACAATGAAAATAGAATGTATTCAAATGTAATAGTTAAAAACCATAACTTGCAACACTCGTATTCATACCAAGAGATATATTACGAATTCCAAGAGAAAAATAACAGAACTGCAATTTGCACTTAATGTAAAATTTAATGCTTTTTAAATAGTATATGATTACAAATTAGGAATTATTAGGAATTACAATATTTAGTAGTAATACTACTGATGTTTCTTAACACCATTCCTTTCAATCATATGCAGGTCTACATATTTTTAGTTTCTAAATTTTAGGATAATGGGAATTGCGATTATCATTTATATGCATTTTATTATTTTTTATTGCCAGTTGTGTATGTTGTTTGTTAGGTTATCTCATTTCAAATATGAATGTTGGAAGGCTGTTTTTTTAAAGATTTAGGTGTGTTTCTTGTACGAAATATTTTTTATCACATTTATTAGCTAGTTTATATAGTATTTCATTTACATACGTTGGAGATATAGAAGTTGATGGTTATATATTTTGTGAATAAATTAATACTTGAGCCTAGGTAAAATATTAATTATTATCTTAAGAACCTCTTCTCAATTTATCATGACAGTGGCAATTTTCAATCAGCGTTTAAATTTTTGTAAAACGTTCGTTTGTTCTCCAGTTCTCTCAATTATTTTATGCACAAAGTTAATTAAAACATCTGTAAAAAGCCAAAAAAGCTAAAGAAAATAATGCATATAAAGCCTCCTTTCTTTCAGCTATTTTAATTAACTAAGCAACATTATAAAGTTATATTTCCGACGAAAATTTAAAAATCCAGATGACTTTCAGACGATAACATCGGACGGAAAGCTCCGCCATGTTTATAAAGTGTCATGGCCTTCTCCAGCTCGAAGGTCACGACCCAACACAGTATTTCAGCAAGACAATGCTAAGCCACGTGTCGCACGGCGTACTCTTAACAGCCTGACTGGATCTGACATCCTACTCTGGCCGGCAGTCTCTCCAGATCTGAATCCCATCGAACACCAGTGGGATGTCATTGGACGTGACATTAACCGAGGACCACGACCGCAAACCCTGGATGATCTGCATGCATCATCAGATGTGGCTTGGCAAAAGCTGCTTCAGGCAACCATCAATGAACTCATTGATAGCATACCGCGTCGGATTGCGGCCTGTATCGCTGCCCGAGATGGCACATTAGATACTGAATAAATTGAGTTATAATAATTTTATGTACCTTTCTTTTAATCATTTGCATATCAATCTAACAACTCTCGATCCTGCGCAATTTGCATGACGTTACGAGCATTCTTTCTTGGTGTTCCAATTTCACTTTTGAGGAATGTATATTTATAAGAAATTTAATTTAAAAAGCTTTTATTTTATTCCAAAATATACTTCAGAATGCTTTTCCAGGGATATTTCGAATCGGTGAGAATGGAGCATAACAGAGATCGCATTTCCGTCACCATGATATGTCCTGGAATCTTCAGCTCATCTATATTTGGAAGGACTATGACAACTAAAGCAGATGAAGTAAGAAAATTTTACTTGAATATAGGATAACCTAAACAAACCTGAAATCTATCTAACAAAAAAAAAAAAAAAAAAAAAAAAAAAAAAAAAACATGACGAAGTACTCACTTTTTTTATCTGAAGTGAACAGGGTTGTTACAGAAGAATTTAAATATTATACTATCAGGTTCAATGTTTCTTCTAACCTTCTTCGGAAACATACAATGACCTGACTAGAACAGAGAGCTTACTAAAGCTATGTTCACTAATTGTAGTAAGTAGACAGGATACAGACGAAGGGTATACAAAACCCTTTATTTTTTCTTTATATACAATGACTTCCGTACTTCGGAATACAATGACCCTCCACTCGGGGTCTAACGTAAAAGGTATAAAAATAAAACTAAACTCTAATTTAACTTTAGAATTACACACGTGTAAGATTGGCCTTATAATAACAGGAAGCGTATGTAGCACAGAGACTGTGAACACTACAATACGTTTAATTTATCAAGAGGATTAAAACCTCTGGCCTGGAAGGCAAATAGCAACTGCGTAACTTCTAAGGTAAGCGGCCTGCTTCGAACTCACTGCTTCCTCTCTCTCTCTTGGCAAAAAGGCCACACTTAAATACTTGGCGTTCGCCAGACAACTTTGCATAAACTCCTTCACGCTTATAATTCTGGCCGGAAGTAGAAAATAAGAAGTGATAGTAAAGATTTAAAATAAAATAAACGTTAGTAAAACTTAAGATCCTTACAATACATCTGCTAACGACTATCGCCGCCTTTCAGAAATAAACAAGAAAAATTGACGTTAAAGCTCTGAATACTTACTGTATTTCTTCGTGTATTCTTCCTCCCCCCTTTTTTTATCGTCCGAAAATTTAGAGAGTAAAATTATGTGCATTAAAACCTTTGTAGGTTCTGTTCAGACCAAAAGATAATTCGTTCCAAGTCTGTTAGGAGTTTTGATGCCAATTTATGATACGAAAACAAGTCAAACTTTACAAAGTACATAAAGTACCAGAGGTATTTTGGCATTAAAATACAGAAAGTACCACTTTCTCATGGCAGTTTTGGAATCTGTACTTTCTCAGTGAAGCCCAATGCGGGTCAGATACTTGGCAGTTAAGTCGTTTTCTCTAATCTCTGTTATTATAAAATGAAGTACCATATTTCCTGGCATATTCCTCCTCCCTTTTATTTTTCTAATTTTATTGTCCCAAAAATTAGAGAGGAAAATTTTGCGAATCAATTAATTTTCGAAGGGCGCCGTTACTTAAGGAGATAAAAAATGAAAAGTAGTTATGGACAAACTACTGGTGACTCTCACAATAATATTTCTTTAAAAGAAATGTACATTCCAATAGGAATACATAGTAACATTAACATTACAATGTCTAATAAACTATCTTTATTTCTAATTAACTGTTGTCTTGAATTTCGCCCGTTCTTATTGCTGTCTCTGCTATGCCTTAGGCCTCAAAACATTCATAAATAAATGGAGATGAATGTGCAGCTGATTCATCGAAATTGTTGACCCAATGTAAATTCGTGTTTGCTTCGTTGTGATGGATCGTTTCTTCTATTATTAGACTAGCATAAAGTTCAACAATAAAAAAATAAAAAATCTCGTCTTGGCCTTCGCAGATAGTTTGCCGAGGTTTGTCTTTGCCAGTAAGATGAAAGCAGTCCCCACGTGCACGAACCCATTTTAAAATTTAGGGACACTCGTTCTCTGAATGCTCCAGAATTGGGAAATTTTCCATCTCATTCTTTGAACGCGTTGGAAATAGGAAATGAACGCATTGGAAATGGGAATTAACGTTAAATGTACTGGAAATGGAAAATGTATGGAAAAAATCAAGTGAATATTAAAAAAATTTCAGAGCCTGCAGCTAAAAAGCTAGGGCAGGAAATGCGGTATATAAGTTTGTTGAAGCCCATGACGGTCTAATGATAATGTAAAAAAAAATTGATACAAAACTTTCAGTGGAAAACGCTATTTCGACATTAAAAAACACTTTTTTTTCCTTTTTTTTGCTTTACTTTTATTTTGCATGATTGAAGGTTTGCGATAAGATAAGAAAATAGTGATGTATTTCTTTCTCTACAGACTGTTTTCCGTGCTAGTTTCAATCCGTCACTAGCCGAGTGGATAAGACAGATGTGCACGGATAATTCGGTATAGGTTCGAGTCCAAGCAAACAGGCTGGCTGCATGGTCCCTTGGAGTTTTCTCTGTGTGCAACATAAATACGGTCCGGTTTTATTACTGAAATCTTTCACGACGGCATACCTTTTCTTGCCATGCAGAGTATAGTTTTAGTAGTTATATAATAATAATAATTTACTAGTTTAATAGTTTTTAATAGTATATATTTTAATATAATCCATTTTTGGTGGTTTTCGTAAATTGCTCGTAAAATCTTTGCACATTCTTCAGGTTCTCTATATAAAGAAATTAATTATCCAATAATATTACTGTTTAATTATTTACATTTAATAAAATTGTAACTCTTCGTATAATTAATGTTGCAATTAAAATGCGGATGCACAGCTTGATAATGACTAAATTAGTCATATAAGCATTTTAATATTTTCTCAGCTGTTATGCGTAGTATAATATTGTTCTAAGGTCTTATAAATTTAAAAAAAAAAAAAAAAGTGCCGCGCATTTCGCACATTATTTCTTTTCTCAACACCACATGAAAACTGTTCTTAATTTGTTTTTAATTTACAAGTTTTATATTTTCCATTAACTTGAACCTTTAATTTAAACCCTTGAATCTTACCTGCATTAACCATTTCTATCCTTTTGAAATGCAGATGTTTATAATAGTCATTGAATTTCTTAAATCGGGAATTCCCAAAGCACGGCAAAAGCATTGCCACCTACATTTGTGATAAAGTATTACCAACAAATCATGATCACTTAAAGTTCCTACAGCTCATACTCTATCAGACAGATGCATTATTTCTTATTTCTACCAAACTATTATAACAGGTTAAATTTTTGTTTGAAAATATGTTTTTACGTGGCTGCAGGATCATTTTTCGCTGAAATTCATTCTGAAATTTTCATTTTTTTTAAACTCACGCTTGAAAGACTTTCTTTAATTACGGCCATCTTGTATGAAAGTAAAGAATAAGTTAGTAATGAATTCAGTATTTCTTTAAGAAAAACAAGCCATTCGGAATTCTGCGGGCGAGTAATGCCAAATATACAATCCATAATCCTTTGCAATAAGTAAAAGATAATACTGAAGTAAAAAAATAAATAATCAGAAAGTTACTGTTTATTATTAAGGAGTTTTAAAAGAAATGAAAAATGTGAACCCATTTAAAAATATAAAAGCCAAAATCCTAATTATGTCAACAGTTTTTACATCAGCACATGCGCAGATTTGAATCTTATAATTCTGACTCTTATGCTAAACATGATCTGGTTGGAAAGGATAATAGAACGTTGTCAAGGATTGCAAAAATTCAGTGGGTCCACCAGCGGCAGAGCTGTAAAGTCGCCGAACACAGTTAGTTCTGTCCGAGGTTCGAATCCCGCGAATGGGTTGGCTGCATTAACGCTTTCGTGGCTTTGTATGTAATGTGTATACGAGCCAGTTTCCTTTAGAAAGTTCTCTACAAAGGCATCCGTTCCCTTAGGCAAATAGTCTTAAAGTGCTTTGCCATAATCAAGTCAAATAAACCAAACCATAAAATTTAGTGTCGTACAGAATCCTTTGCATGTTCTTTAATTTTTCTTAGTTTATTTTCTCTCTCTCACACTTTTTTTTTTTTTTTCGTCTGACAAAGCATTTTTCACAGATACCGATAAGCAATATACTATGGATACTTTTCATTGGTCTTACAATCAAGGTATATGGCGGCCAAATTCATATTTCTTCTTCTGTTTATGTGTGTGTGATTATGGCAAAGCCTCGAGGGCTATCTGCCTAAGGGAAGGGATGCCTTCGTGGAGGAATTTCTAAGGGAAACTGGCTCGTATCTTCTGTTTATGATAGCTCGTACACTTGAAGTATTTTCAATTGATTACTATCTCAGTTAAATTTTCACTCAATCGATGACAAGTTATATAACACGTCTGACCAATCTTTGGAAGGTATTTTCTCTTTCTTTACTACGTATCCTTGTGGTCTATTCAGAAGTACGCCCGGCTAGCATCGCTTGCTGCGAATTTCGAATCCCTGCAAAGGCATTAGACATTTTTCGCGTTTCTTTCTCCGAAATATAATGCCTAATGATTTTTGCAGTTGCGCCCAAACTAAAAGGTAATTAATGATAATTCTTCACCTTCAGAATTTGGCGATTTTGTCTCATTTCCTTTACATAGGGGAGAATTTAAGGTATTTTCTCTTTCCTTACTGCATGACTTCGTGGTGTAATTAGGATCATGTTCGGCTGGCATGAGGAAATCCGGAATTCGAATCCCGGGGACAGCATTTCACATCTCGCGTCTTCTGTTTCGAAATAAAATGCCTAATAATTTCTTATGTCTTATCTAATAATCAACTCAGCATTTTTATGAATTCTGAAATCTGGCATTTAAGACGCTTTGTATGATCCAATGGATGAGATCACCGAATAATGCAGTTTTTTCAATCAAAAATGTGAGTTCTCTTTAATTGGAAGTGTCCGTTTCTTTGAAAGCATTTAAATGGGATTTTAAATTCCGTATGTTCATATGGATTCAATTCTTTGCGACAATTTGCGGAATTTACACACTGTTTTCTAAGTGAAAATAAATAATTTGTATTCATTTATGAAGCTTTTCTTCAAAAACATGCATTTCCATGACAGATATCCTTTAGTGTTTTTATCGTAATAAATTACAAATACCTTCAGGATATCTGCTAGGATTGTTTTAAAATTATGACAAGGATATAGAATCATTCTATATCCTTGTCATATGACATGATGTCATTATGAAAACTTTCATATTAGTACGAAAGTTTTTTTTAATCACATATGGTCCGTTCTCTGTATGACATAGATATATTTATTGACTATGAAACCTAGTCATAGTTATTATTGAATATGAAACGAAGTACGGATATTTTCTAAATAATAAAATTCAGATGTTATTTATTGAATACGTTTTATATATCAAATAAAAGGATGTGTATTATAATCGTATTAAACCTCCTAAACGATTTTTTCGAATAGCTCTTGCTGTATTTCGTGATCTTGTTACCTCCAAGTCCAGGATCTTGGTCAGGCTACCAGCTCTTGAAATGTAGTCTTGAAACTTCTCATTTATAATAAATCAAGAAGCCCCCATAACAAACTAGGTTAATGCGAAGCATAAGAACTCAAAACTATTAATTAATGTACCCAAAATACTCATGTTTTGAAATGTCGTAAGCTGCATACTGATATTTCTCAAAATTTCTAACCAACTTTACATGTACTCTGCTTTTTTAATTTAATTACAAAACACATATTTGTAGATACTGCAGAAGGACTACATTCATTATGAATGTACGAATATGTCATCAGAAAGATGCGCTCACCTGACGCTTGTGGCAGCAATAAATAAATTGTTTGAATCATGGATTGCCTACCAGCCATTCCTTCTCATGCTTGGATCATCTCAATATGTACCTGATTTGTACAAATAGTGAGTAAATTTATGTTTTCTTTATTATGTGTATAGCTATAAGATATCCGATTCTATATATTAGACACATATTTATATGAATATTTTACAAAAGACATATCGTTTATTGCCCCTTTTTAAAAATTTAAAAATTAATTTTTCATTTAATAATTTTTAATTTTTAAAAATTTTTTATCGTTTTATTGCTTATTTTTTAAGCACCAAATGTGTTCTCGGTCCTCACTTTTTTTGTGCGTATCACTTTTCAAATAAAGGCATGTAGCCACCAAATATTATTGAAAAGTTTATTTTTTAAAGAAATAATATAGAGATTATAAGAAATTGTATGGCAACAGAAATAAAAGAATGTTGCCACCAATGTTATCGCCGTGTATTATTTTTAAAGAAATAACATAGTGAATATAAAAAAATCTATCGTACATTCCATCGGGAATCCTAAAGATATGCTTGCTTTTAAATATTTTGTGAGTTTGCTGTTGAATTTTATGTTGCTCAAGAAAGTAATATGAAATAAATAAAATTAAAAATATAATAATAAAAAGATAAAAAGGGTTACATAAGTCATGTGAGAAGACTGATCATTGATAACATAAACAAACAAAAGACTGAAAAATGAAATGTATAGTAGCATCGGAAATTCTAAAAATATGCTGCATTTAAAATTTTTAGTCCAAAGGGCTTTGTCCCTGAGGGACTATTGTTTTCGTTTTGCGATTTTGCGTCGAATCATTCTAAATATCCGTTTCACTTTTCAAACTGTTGCCACCACATATTATCGCTCCGTATTATATTTGAAGAAATTAAATAGTAAAGCATATGCATAATTGTATGTATGTTTCTCGCATTGTGATAAAACAACGGCACCTAGAGCCATCAAATTTTGAATGACGTAATCCTACTGCGAATATGAGCATCTGGAAGCTCAAATTTGAAATTTGGAATTTGTTTTATTATCGATTACATATTTTGTAAAACTTTAACTAATTTTTGATTAACAAACTCAAGGATTTCAAAGCGAGCAATGGAAACGTTGTACAGAAAAAAACATTTTTATCTCCAGCGCATGAGACTGTGTATCGGAAATTCTAAAGACATGCTCAATTTAAATTTATTTTGCGATGTTGCGCTTGAACTGAATTTTATGGTTTAAATACGAAGAACGTGATATTTAATATATAAAGGTAACACACAAAGTGTTAAAAAAAATTAAAAAAAAAAAAAAAAAAAAAGAGAAACGCCTCTTTGGACGTAATTTAAAATCTGAAACCTTTCAGATTTTATTAATTATTTTTTATTTTATTTATTTGTTTTAATTTTACTTTTGATTTTTATGTGGCGTAAGTGCGAAAAAAGTAATGTTGAATAATAAAATTTAAAAAATAGAAAAAGTTGTGCTGAGTGTGTCTAAAAGCAGACTGTTAAACTGCGAGTTTAGCGAGAGCGTTATAAAACCTTAGTAAACGTTCTGATTGCGATGCTAAAATCTGAAATACTTTTAGACATTTTCCTCCGTCGCAAATCAAATTTTTGCTACAATCCTGCAAAACAGCTATATTTTAAAATGGCAATGCGGCTTCTTTAACTTGCCTCTATAAGTGAGACTGACATTTTCTATTACTTATTACTGTGATTTTAACAGACTTAAAAATCTCCAAGGTTTATGGACGTAAAATTCTGCGTAGACGGATGGCTTTCCAATTCATTACACACCAAAAATTTCTGCCAGCTCCTGATATACTGGCTGCATCCACCTCTCGGTCATTTATCGTCCTTGTACCTGAAACGGTTAAAGCTACCTTCTTTCCTTTCTGCTCTTCTTCTGACCAGATGATTCATCTTAAAGGAAACCGTCAGAAACTCACGGCGCGAATTCCAGTAGTTATAGATCCCTATTACATAAAGTGGATTATATACATTTACTTATTAACCGCTTATATTTCTGTCTATAGTTATTAGTTTTAAGGGCAAAATTCAGACTTTTCCACAACGTGCTGTCATTGTATACATAGAATTTTCTGCTGTCATTGTATACATAGAATCTTGGTCTGATAAATATCCAAGCGTCTTAATCAGTCTTGTCTTTTTACAGGTACTCATCAACACTTTTTTTTTTTTTCGTTCTGAAGTTCTAGAAGTTTTAAAGTTCTGAACTCTAGATATAACAAGACCGGCTTCTGCTAATTGTTTATGGGTAGACAATACCATCTTTACGACACCAGAGATCAGTCCTATTTTTTTTTTTTTTTTGGATATAAAATAACAATAAATATTTTACTCTTTTCTAAACTTTAGGAATGAGATTTGTATCGGAAATCGCAGGTTTTCTCCGAAAACTATCAAATTTTTCATCTTCGTCAGGTACAAAATCTTTGTCGGATGCAAGGATGATCCTCATTAAGATCGCCGGGAGTTTAGTAAAAGGAATTTTTACTTATCGAATTTGTGGAACCTATTTCACGTGGAATACCTTGTACATATAATATATGTGCACGTAATTAAAAAGTAGACATATTAATAATATTATAACTAGGCGAGTTGATTTTTTGAAGCTTTAATTCATTAGATTTTCTACACTTATCTTTCAAACATTAAAAAAAAAAAAGTTGCATTTTAAATTAATTTGATTGAAATCTTTCTAAAGGGATATGAGCAAAAAATTTTGAAATATTCCAATTGATTTCTATTAATCATTTTCAGTTAAGAAATAATTTAATGCCGTTTAACTTTTTCCCTTCTAGTGTCATGAATATTATTTACACCAAAAAACGTGTGTCTCAACTACAGGAAGGAAAATGGCCACATGATCTACCAGTCTGGAGACCCCTATTCAAGAAAGCGACAAGTCCTACTCCAGTCAGAGTTGTAAACGGCACTACAACTCCAGTTAAAGCTATAAATTGCACAAAATAAACTGTGCAAAATGAATATCAGCACATATAGTTTTAAAGAATTGAAGATGTAACACATAATTAGAGCTTCGCATCATCTGTTATCATAATGTCAAACGGAATTTTCGAACCAGTTTGTTTTGCAAAAAACATTCCAATATTGTATATTTATGTATGTATGTATGTATTACGTTGATCACGTACGTGATCATCAACATTCCAGAAAGAAGGAATAAAATTACTTTATCATATACAAGTATACTGTTAAATATTTTGCATAATCGCCTGTAGTAACGGCAACCGCCGTCAATAAAAGGAGGTGCTTTCCTTGGTAGCGGTGCAGTTCATTTTCAGTTCGAGCGAGTAGACCTGCCCGGGAGAGAAGCCAGGGGATGATAAGGTTCCGGTTTCAGTCTTGTTCCGGTTTCCATCCTGTTCCAGTTCCCGTCTTGTTCCGGTTCCCGTCTTGTTCCGGTTCCAGTCCTGTTCCGGTCCTGTTCTAGTTCTAGTCCGGCCGTTTAAGTCCAAAACACGTAGTAGCTGAAGTGTGAATTCAGCGAAGCTAAAATGGAGATATATGCCGAAAGGGCCAGATGGATTTTGTCTTTTTAAAGAAAGTGTTCTTTACCGTGCCGGAATAGCTGCCAGTTTAAAGCATTTTGAATGTTTCCACCTAAGATGTTACGTTTTCGTTTATGATGTTAAGTTTTTCATCATTTTTGAAGTTCCAGTTGAATAAACCTTTAAGTTTTACACAAGGTTTTGTGTTCTTTAGAAATTTTAGATTCGAAGTCAGATATATCACATAGGATTTAACAGGAAAAATCAACATTTGGCGTCCGCGATCTGGTTATTGTCTGCAAGGTAAGCGACTTTTTTATTTTTGAATCATGGAAGCCTTAAAGTTAGCACGAACTCAATATAGAAGATTATTTAGTAAAGCGTGTAATGAATTTGACAATGAAGAAACTAAATTTAATCAGGAAGAAAAATTAATTAAAATAAAAGTTATTGCCGAGAAAGCTAAAGTTTTGTTTGATACTGAAATGGTGGTGGTGTGTGTTGGTGTATTTAATTATGGCAAAGCACACGAGGGCTATCTGCCTGAGGGGAGGGATGCCTTTCGTGGAGGACTTTCTAAGGGAAACTGGCTCGTATACACGTTACACATGGGGAAAACCACGAAAACGCCCATGCAGCCAGCCCGTTCGCGGGATTCGAACCTCGGACCGAACTACCAGTGTTCAGCGACTTTACCGCTCGGCCGCTGGTGGGCCGATACTGAAATGAAAATACGAGAATTAATGTTTAAAGAAATTACAGATGAGACCTTACTTATTAAGAAAATAGATGAATCTGAATTACATTTTGATTGGTGGAGACTTATGGAAAGTAAACTAAAAGATCTCACTTCTGGTACCCCGAATGTAACTTTAATTGATCCGTCCTTTGTTCAGAATAAAATGTTACATTATCCGAAGATTAAATTGCCTATCTTTGATGTTAACGTGAAGAAATGGCTATAATTTTGGGGGCAATTCCAGAAGATTGATAAAGATCCTACATTAGACAATAATGATAAATTTGCTTATTTGGCACAGGCTATGGAGAAGAATTCTCCCGCAGAGGAAATAGTTAAAAGCTTTCCGCCAACTGGCGATAGTTACAACAGCGCAATTGAGGCACTGCAAACGCGTTTCGGTAACAAAGAATTATTAACGGAGATTTATATTTGTGATTTGTTAACTCTTATTATTCAAAAACAAAGTACACATTCTTTACGGAAATTATACGATGAACTTGAATCTAATCTAAGAGCCTTGGAGATATTGGGAATAAATAGAGGCAAATATTGCGCGATATTATACCCATTGGTAGAATCAGCATTGCCGAATGATGGTGTTGGTGTGTATTTAATTATGGCAAAGCACACTAGGGCTATCTGCCTAAGGGGAGGGATGCCTTCGTGGAGGACTTTCTAAGGGAAACTGGCTCGTATACACGTTACACATGGGGAAAACCACGAAAACACCCATGCAGCCAGCCCGTTCGCGGGATTCGAACCTCGGACCGAACTACCAGTGTTCAGCGACTTTACCGCTCGGCCACTGGTGGGCCCATTGCCGAATGAAGTTTTGAAAACGTGGAAGAGACTAAGGTTTTCGCGTAAAGGATCAGAAAGTTTAACCGGCGAAAACGCCGAGTTAAGAGAAAGAGAATCTGAATTTGAGTGCCTTTTATGTTTCTTGCGCGGTGAAGTTAAAAGTGAGGAAAGAATTTCTTTAGCAGCTAAATCTTTCAATGTTTTCGATCGATTGGCTCACGATAATAAGAAAGGAAATTCGGGTTAAAAGATAAGAGAACCTCACTTAAAACCTACGGCAGCTAAACTGTTTACTTCTTCTCATGAAGCTAGAAAAGTCTGCATATTTTGTTCCAGTATAAATTATGGTTTTGCGGAATGTTTTCAGGCGCGTAACTTATCGTTGTCGGAAAGAAAAGTTTTGGTCCAAAGGACACGATCTTTTTACCTGTGTCTGAAATCTGGACATTCTGTCAGGAGGTGTAGATTAAAAACAGTTTGTTTTACATGTGGTAAAAGGCATCATATTTTTCTATGTAAAGGCCATTCACAAATGAGTGAAACAAGGGCAACGGAACAGCCTCCAAATCAGGCTGAAACTCTCGCCAACATTTCTTCAAGGTCTCCTAAAGTTTTGCTGCAAACAATAAGAGTAATAATTAAAGGAGATAAAAAATCTCGTTCGGCTCGAGCTATAATTGATATTGGTTCTCAGAGGTCGTATATTCTGCAAAGCACAGCTCAAGATATGGGTTATAGGTATATGGTTAAGGAATACCTTAGCCATGCGTTATTTGGCGGTACAACGACCAGTTTGTGACGTCTGGCTCGTACAGCTGTAATTTTGATACGTTAAGTCAGCGTGTTATTTGTAATAATATACCTTCTATTGGACAAGGAATATTGTTTAAAGAGCTTGCTGACTGTGGAATAAGTTTAACAGATCGTTTAGAAGGACCTATAGAAATTTTAATAGGAGCCGATGTTGCAGGACGATTATTAACGGGAAATAGTAAACAGATTTCAAACGGTCTTGTAGCTATTGAGACAAAGTTAGGATGGACGGTTATGGGAAAAACCGGGGAGTTGAATAGTGAAAAGGTTCAACATTCTTAGTTACTTCAATGTTGAATAAAGAAGCATGTATTTCTTATTTATGGGCCCTCGACTCGCTTGGTATTACGAATCCATCCGAACAAAAGAGTAAATTGGAATTGTATGAGGGTACCAGGCAACATTTTCTTGATACTGTAAAAATAGAAGATGACCGCTTTGTAGTGCCTTTGCCTTGGTTGGAAGGACACACTCCCCTATCGGATAATTTTGAGTTATCGCTTAAAAGATTGCACAGTACGATTAGGCAACTTGAACTGAATAATCTTCTCCTAGAGTATGAAAATATATTCCATGAATGGCTCAAAGAGGGCATAATAGAGGAAGTACCCGTAAATGAATTAGATTTACCCCATCATTATTTGCCACATAGACATGTTGTTAAGGAACATAGTACTACGAAGTTACGGCCAGTATTTGACGCTTCGTCTAAAGGAAAGGGTTCTCCGAGTCTCAGCGATTGTCTTGAAAAAGGATTAAACCTTATTGCATTTATTCCTGCAATCTTAAATAGATTTCGCCAAGAAAAAATAGGGGTGATTTCTGATATTCGTAAGGCCTTTCTACAAATTGGCCTGAATTCTAGTGACAGAAACTTCCTCAGATTTCTTTGGATAAAGGGTGAAGATTGCTTGAAGCATTTTCGTCATTGTCGAGTCGTATTTGGTGTAACCAGTAGTCCATTTTTACTTGGAGCTGGTATTCAGTATCACTTAAATTCAATTTCAGAGAAAAATGATGCAGATGTAAAATATCCTTCGGACATTATTGTTAAATTAATGAATAGTTTCTATGTTGATAACTGTGTAATAAGTGTCAGGAGTGAAGACGAATTACAGCGCTTCATGAACGTATCTTCAGATGTTATGGCAGAACGAAAATTTGAATTACGGGGTTGGGAATATACCGACTGTAGTTTAGAAACAGAAACTATTGCGAATGTATTAGGTTTATTATGGGAAAGACAAGGCGATACTCTTAAAATAAATGTTGCTAATTTGCAAAATCTTTGTTTTGAGAAAGTCACGAAAAGAAGTATTTTGGCAATAACCCATAAAGTATTTGATCCCATCGGTATAGCATGTCCAGTCCTTATATTACCTAAGATGTTATTACAGCGTACATGGGAAACAAAAGTAAAATGGGACGAAGAAGTTAACACTGAAATTAAAAGTAAATTTTTGAAATGGGTAAAAGACATTTTTCTATTGAAAAACATTAAAATTCCAAGGTGGATACGATATCAGCCAAAACAGTGTTCAATACATGTTTTCTGTGACGCCAGTCAAGCAGCGTATGCGGCAGTAGTTTTCATTCGTGTAGAAGAAACTGAATCAGTTAAAGTCCAGTTGCTTCAGGCTAGGTCTAGAGTTTCCCTTGTGGTAAAAAGGAAACGACTATTGTAAGATTAGAATTGTTAGCAGCAACTATTGCATCTCGTCTTGCTGCAAACGTTCTAAAAGACTTTGAGGCCAGAAGTACATTTTTCTGTACAGATTCAACTACCGTCCTTGCATGGATAAAAAGGGAAGAACCATGGGGGACATTTGTACAAAGTACATTTGACAAATACAAAATAGAGTACAGGAAATAAGGCTTTTGGCACGTGTGGATGATTGAAGGCATACACCTGGTCACCTTAACCCTGCAGATCTTCCAAGTAGAGGGTGTTCAGTTCGCCAACTCTCCCGGTCAAAATGTTGGAGGGTCCGAGCTGGCTTAAATCCCAAGAAAATATAAATATAAAATCCCAAGAAAATTGGCCGAGTGCCGAATTCAGAACTGATGAAGCGGAAATAGCCAACAAGAAAAAAAAAAAAAAAAAAAAAAAAAAAAAAAAAAAAGCAGTGGTTTCATCTCTAGTGTCTACTGAAAGGTTTAGTTTGAGTGAGCGCTTTTCTAGCTATCGAAAAACAGTTAGAGTTGTTGGTTGGATTCAACGATTTTCCTTTAATTGCGAAAATAAGAAAAAAAGGAAAGGTGAACTCACTGTTGATGAAATTGATTTTGCAGAAAAGTTTGTTATTCACTTGATTCAATCGGAATCGTTTCAGGATATAGAAGACGCACGCTTACGAACTCTTAGTCCATTTTATGATGCGGGAATTCTAAGAATTAAAACTGGTGCGTTTCGAAGAGATGACACGTTAGAGTTTAGAACACCTATAATATTACCAGGAGAACATCCGTTAGTTAGAAATTTAATTATGGAAGAACATAAAAAGAAAGGACATGCAGGTGTACAATATATACTGAATACCTTAAGGGAAAGGTTTTGGTTGTTGTCTGGCAGAAGAACTGTGCGTTCTGTTTTGAGTAAATGCATTACTTACAAGAGATATTCTGCTGTACCTGTTGACCACATATCAGCCCCACCGCCAATAGAGCGAGTAAATGATTCAGCAGTATTTCAAGTAACGGGTATAGACCTTTTTGGTCCTTTATTGTTGAGAAACAAAGAAAAGGCATGGATTTGTGCTTTTACATGCGCCGTTTATAGAGCGGTCCATTTGGAGTTGCTGACTTCTCTATCTACAGAATTGTTTCTTCAGGCTTTTCATCGGTTCGTGTCGCGAAGAGGTAAACCCACAACTGTGTACAGTGATAATGGAATTAATTTTGTAGGAGCTTCAAATGCATTCAAATTAATAGATTTTAAATAAATTAATCGGCAGGCAGCCAATGAGCGAATAACATGGAAGTTTATTCCCCCTGGTGCTCCATGGTGGGGTGGTTGGCGGGAACGTCTTATCGGAATGATGAAGCAAGTCCTTAAACATGCTTGTTTAAATTATGAAGAAATGTACACGATACTGTCTGCCTGTGAAGCGATTCTTAATGACCGACCGTTGACAGTAATTCCTTCCGATCCTGAATTTAAAGCTTTAACTCCTGCCGACTTTTTAAAAGAAATCAGAACTAGTAGTTTGCGGGATATAAAATACGGTATTAAATCAAGTAATTTACAAAGAAGATTTCAGTATATTCAAACTGTACGAGAAGCATTTAAAAATAGGTTTCGTAAAGAATATTTGGGAATTCTCAAGGTTTCGCATAAAACAGCTGAAAGGAAAGTTACTATTAAATTGGATGATATTGTTTTGATCGGTAGTAGTGACAAAAGACTTTTTTGGCAACTTGGTCGTGTCATAGAACTACTTCCAGGACCTGATGGAATAAATCGGCTTGCAAGAGTAAAGACCCGTCTCATTTTGAAACATGCTCTGTCTCATTTTGAAACAATGACCAGGAGATAGATCCAAAGATCATCTATCCCTCTTCCATTCCCATTAATTCTTGAGGACTATTTGTTTCCTTCTATATAAAGTACACAAATGCCACAAAGTGAAGAGAAATTTAAATGCCATCAACCTGCACCCCTTTAGTTCTCATTCAAAACTTTTCAAAATAAATACAGATTTATCATATGAATATAGTGCATAAAAACAAAAACATATGGGGTAATTAATTTTTTTTTTTTTTTTTTTTTGTTCATTCTTCAAAAATCTCTCAATAGAAAGCATGGATTTTCATTTTTCTAGAATGAAAAAGTGAAATAATTATTTAATATTTTTATTTAATGTAATGACTGCAAAAATGTACGCCTTAATTTTAAGAAGGTATACTGATCTAAGGCAGTTTCTTCAAAATGCTTTGATCATGTATGAAAACAAATTTTTGTGTATATTGAATATATTAATTTTAATAGTTTATACTAACCATAACACAATATAAACCTGAATTGCCAGTGCTGTGAGCAAACAGGCATAGAAATCATAGGAACAGTACACACTGAAGCAATGGTTAAGATACTACTAAATGATTTTCGTTCTTCTTTCTGCATAAAAAAATTGCATGTTTTACTATCAGATCTTTGACAACTCAGGATACCAAAAATAATTACTCAATCAACTGTAATTATAATGCACTTGCTGGCCTTTTAAATGCTAATTAATAATATATGTATTATTAATTAGACTATATATTTATTACACCATTTTATATTTTATTACTTTTAATTTGTTTAAATATAATTTGAAAGGCTTTTTCTTCCTAATTCGAGAACATTTTTCCGTTTAAATTAATGATAAATAGTTCTTTGATTTATACCATTTTGTTTATAAAAATGTTCATTGAAAGATTGCTTTTATTATGTATTAAATCTGATTTTAGTTTTTATACAATTAATTATATAATTAAAATTTTATATAATTAATAAATTTTATATAATTAAAATTTTAAAATTGTTCTGTAGTTATATCAGCTTGACACTATTAATTAAAATAATTGCCATAATTTTTAAACTTTAAATTTCAAGATAGTTATTTCTTAAAAGTGCACAGTGGATATTTTAATAACACACAAACTAAAAGCAACATTATGCCAAACTTATGGTGTATAATAAGAGGAAAAAAATATTAAAAACAAGTCTTAAAATATTTTCATGCTTTTAAAATGAGATATATTTCTTGCAAGAGAGGTAGCACATAAAATTGTCATTTTGCCACATAAATTTGTCATTTAAATATTATTTATTTAAACGTTACAATTGTCAAATTACTTAGCTGACACATTAGAAATAATTTTTCTCTTGCAGTCATAGAACTACTTCCAGGACCTGATGGAATAAATCGGCTTGCAAGAGTAAAGACCCGAAATGGAATTTTGCTTAGAGCAATTCGAACTCTGTATCCTTTAGAGGTAACGCAAAATGATGTACCCGTGAAACTGCAGAATGAAAAACAAGATTCGTTGTCTGAACTTAAACTCAGCGTAGATGATAAATCTGTAAGACCTGTAACACGGTCTGGTAGAACTGTAACTCCGCCGGACAGACTGGCATATTAACGCTCTTTGGCATTGTTTTACTTTGTAGTGAAACTTCTCTTTTTTTTTTTTCCCCTTAGGTGGAAGGATGTTAAATATTTTGCATAATCGCCTGTAGTAACGCCCCGTCAATAAAAGGAGGTGCTTTCCTTGGTAGCGGTGCAGTTCATTTTCAGTTCGAGCCAGAGTAGACCTGCCCGGGGATGATAGGTTCCGGTTTCAGTTCCAGTCCGGGCATTTAAGTCCAAAACACGTAGGAGCTGAAGTCTGAATTCAGCGAAGCTAAAATGGAGATATATGCCGAAAGGGCCAGATGGATTTTGTCTTTTTAAAGAAAGTGTTCTTCACCGTGCCGGAATAGCTGCCAGTTTAAAGCATTTTGAATGTTTCCACCTAAGATGTTAAGTTTTCGTTTATGATAAGTTTTTCATCATTTTTGAAGTTTCAGTTGAATAAACCTTTAAGTTTTAGACAAGGTTTTGGGTTCTTTAGAAATTTTAGATTCGAAGTCGGATATATCACATAGGATTTAACGGGAAAAATCAACAATACCATACAATATTATCACAGCTTTATACAGCATTTATATAGCAAGATTAGCCTAAAAGATCTTTTAGTCTCGAAACGGTACTTAGCACCAAATCACTAAAAGCGTTCAATCACTTCTCAGATTGTCGCCACCAAATATTATCTGCCTGTATTATATTTAAAGATATTAAATAATGAAGAATCTGCATGAATGTATGTATGTTTATCTATGCAATATTTTGTAAAACTTCAACTACTTTTTGATAAAAACTCAACTATTTCAAAGCGAGCAGTGGCAACTCTGTACAAAATAAAACATTTTTTATCTCCAGCATGCAAGACTGTCTATTGGCAGTTGTAAAGTTATGCTGTTTGTTTTTAAATATTTTTAGCCCAAAGGGACTTTAACCTAAATATTCTCGAAACGTGTACGTGTGTGTAAATGAAGAAAACGCCCCTTTGATAAACACTGAAAGCTTTCAAATTTTGTTTTCCTTTTTATAGTGTGTATGCAGAAATAACTACCACTTAATTAACACTGCATTTGCACTTTTTTTTAGCGTTTAAATATCTCTTAAACGGTTGGCTGTAGACCTGCAGTTTTGGGTTAAGAAATAAATAAGTTTACAGATGACAATTATACATATTTTATTAAAAATATTGAAAAACTAAAAATTTCAACTTTTCCTTATTGTGCAGAAAATTATCCTCTTTCTCACAGAATGCTCTTAAATGCCTTCTGTAAAGACAGAACAGCCAATTCTATAATATGAAAAACTGGCTTTGTATGAATTAAATTATTTCCACTTTAAGCAAAATCACCGATTTTAGAGAACAAAAAATAATTAAGTTTCTTCAGATATATAAGATATCAGATTCTACCATTTTTAGGAATGTAAATTTGAAACCCATGCTTCGGTATGTTTATCTGACGTAAAAGGTTATCTTTTAAAATCTGTATTCGATAATGTTTATAATGCATAGTTGCCAGCAGCAGTATTTGTACAGAAGTTTGAAAATTTTTAATTAATGGTATCTCGGGAAATTGTTACTATATGTACATGCATTTTTTAAATTCACCACTGCTAATCGAATAAAAATTTTGCATATTGTTATTTAAAACGTCCTGTGACTAAAATTATCGTAGTCTAGAAGCACATTCATTTCATTAATTTTACCTAGAAGTCTTTGTATATGATATATTGAATTGCTTAAAAAATAATTTGCATTAGTCCCAAATTCAAATTACATGTGGGCCAAATAAACGATATGAAAACAGCTGTCGACCCGATATTTTTTAACAGAAGTGAAAAATTTTTAAGACAAGTTTCACTTGCTAAATATCTATCTATATATCCATAAATACTAATAATAGTAATGCAAAGGAAAAATTTATGTTGGTTTTCTATCTGAGGTCTAAATATTGGTACTTATACAACATTTCTGTTGGTTACATTCTGTAAATCAAACGTATTGACAACTAAATATTAAATGTTCAGTCTGACATTCATTTCAAATTCACAAAATAACTTAATTTTAGTTAACATTTTTAAAAAAAATTATGAAAACTTTAAAAGTTTTCAGAAAATCAAATGGGACAAAATTGACAATAAATAATGACAACACTTTCTTAATATTTATTAAATTTTTCTTGGATACATACAAGCAAATAATTATAAATTTATTATAACTTGAAACTTAAAGGTGTTTTGATTTTGATAAAGTTTGTAGCCTTAGGTTTTTGATATTATTACAAATAAAACATACAGTTTGATTATGTACAATATCACTAATATATGCAGTTTCACTTTTACCTTAAAAAACGCTTCCTTTTCCCCCTATTTTACCTTTTATCGTTTTCTAAAGAGCATGGCTTGTGCAGAAAATTCAAGAAAGTTCATTACTGAATATTAATACCGAACTTAATTATAGCTTCATATAATTATACATAACATAGGTTAGATTTAATACAATTTTCCTAGACCTATACCTATACAGTTACTTTGAACGCTCAAAATGACAAAGAGGTAGGCCATTAGCGGCCAAACATATAGCACAAAGGTGAGTGGTTGCTTAAGGAACTTTGGTCAATGTGTCCATGAGGATTGCTACACATGCTGCTGTAATTTCTAAATGAAGGGCTCTGGTATAACCAATTCTTATGCTATACAAAGTTCCTGAAAGCCATGTTGATTTACTATCATACATCACATATTACAGTCATGAGACCATGAAAGTACAGGCATGGGTTGAATAAACACCATACTACATAATGAAACGCTATTTCAGTTCAACTTAGAAACCATTTTCTTCCTACACATTGTTATGATGAACCTTGCAGAACAGTAGTACCAATTTAATATGAAGAAACAGGAGGCATCAGAACACTGGAGCCCCACAAACTATAGCAGGTTAAATAGATTTACTGATTGTACCGGCATGGGAAGCTCTTCTACTTTACTTCAGTCATACAGTGACAAACACCATCCTATTCATTCCAGCTCCTTTTATTCAATAGCAATCATGCATATAAGCTCAGTCTATAGCTGTTATCTCTAAAACTGTATGCGCCATTAGATAATTAAAATGCATTTGCGAGCCTTCTTTCTTTCGGGGAACATCAGTTTGAGATCACTGCTATTTAGTTTAATCTAAAACTTGCATTACAGAAAATAATCCTCCTTTGTTAAAAAAGTTGGTGGGAAAATATCATTCTTCTCAGGTGTGCTGACAGATAGTAAATCAAAGATATTCCTCTTTTGTTTGGAGTTGATTATTTGGTAATTTCTTGAATGTGGAAACAGTTCCAAACAAATAAAACAGCTGCCAAGAGACTTGTGTCTGGTAGACCAAGGGTTAGCACTATTTCTAAAGATCAGTCTATTGCTACAGTATTCAAATGGAATTGATGAGCGATTTCCACAACTATGACAACTGCAGGGTATTGGGACGACACCATATTGTGAAGGTATGTTGCAGCAGTTGGTCAGGTATTCCATCTTATAGATGATGCCTATACCCATTGAGTAAATATTGTTAAAGAGTACCTAGAACATAAGGGTATTTTTTTGTATGACGTGATTGCCGTATCCCTCCAATATTAATCCCATTGAAAAATCTTCAGAATGCCCTCAGGTCTGCTGTTAAAAGTACATTTTCCTTCCCTAGCCAGCTGGAAACTGCCCTATTCTAGGCATGGCCATAGTCTGTTACTTTAAAATAGGCACTTCAAGACTAAATTTAAGCCAGCTATGTCCCCGACACGAGTATTTTTGTCATTTGCAAACATAACTTGTGTCATCATCACCATGCAGCATTTAAGAATGTAATTTAATCAACATTCATTCGCGTATTTTTCATAAAGCAAAACTCGCTAACTAGAAATGAAGCAGGTGAAAAAAAAAATGAGTTACTTTTCTTCTGCAGCTGTTGTTTCTATGGTTACAAGTCAAACTGACTGGCGGAAAATAATCTTGAAATTCCTGTTCTAAAGTAACAGACTATAGCACCTGCAGTGCTCAAGCACAGTAAAATTCGGGTGAAGTTTGGGCAGTCACATGCCTTATTAATATTAGTTTCATTTATTAAATTTTAGCTTTAAACATCAATTAGTTAATAACCCAGATGTGACATTATATAACTTATAAAAACTATTTTTTTATGCATAAACAGATTTGCTACCTTCATGTATAATTTAGTGCTATTTATAGCTTTAGTTTTCAATTTTTGTGGTTTTACTAATGCACACTTAACTTTTGTAATCCAGAGTATTATTTCCCATTCAAAATACACCAGTTGCTTATCAAAAACAACTGCTTTTAAAACATACCGCCTTAAATACTCCAGTACCTGTTTCAAAATTGAAGGACACGTATAAATTTGACTGTTAATAATTTTCTGATCTTAGAAAAATGTGTGTCAACTGATAAAATTAACAAAATATTACACACTGTTTTTACTAAAAGGAAAGATTTTTAATCATGTCATTTATTTTTATTAATATGTTACAATGTGCAGCAAAAACTAATAAAACAAAAATTTTTTATTTATTTATTTATTTTTTTTTTTTCAAATGGCAGTTTTTTACAGATATTTTTTCATTAAAAGTTTAAACTTAAAACATATAGAAGCATTTGTGTTCATTTAAATATGTACATACATATTTAAATCTTTTAAAAAATACACAGATTTCTTAAAACACTGATTTAAATTACACAATCTTCTAAACATATATTGATACTTTGATTTACAATCAAGAACAAAAGAAAATCAAAAAATACTCCAAGGAAAACTAACTATGTTGTACTCAAAAGAATACAAATGGTACTTAAGATATAGTCGAAAACTATAAATGATTATAATGCAAATAATGTATGCATAAAATCAATAATAAAAGATTAATGAATACTTGTATACTCAGAAACCATCTACAAAAATAATATTTTTGTCTTCCATCAGTGCATCCATTTTATAAATTAATTTAAGACAGGGGAAAAAATCTATTGGATAAGCCTGAAATACTATAATGGCTGCAAATCTCAGAAAACAAATGAAGTAATCTGTACTCAAGCTTTGACAGTAAATATGTAACACTATATATATATATTATTAATTTCATAATTATATTCATTTTATGGTCATTATTTAGGAAGATAGAAATAAAATTTTATTTTTGAACAATTATTATTACATAAGCAAAATTAGTTTAGTTTTTAACTGAATACAATTCACATATTAAAAAGACTCAGAAACACACTAAAGATGACAAATTAATATCTAAAATATTTTGTAAATAGTTACTGGCATTTTATCATTAACCAAATTTGCTATAAAATTAACAATATGAAGAAACAACACATGATTAAATAAATAAAATTTTCCAAAAATGCTTGATGAGAAATATGAGAGAGAACCTTAACTACACATAAGAAGTAAAGCTCTTATAAATACACTAAAATAAAAAAGCTGTCAAATAATTTCTTCCAATTCTCAATTTAAAAAAAAAAAAAAAAACTTCTAGAAGAAAATTTCACAACCAGTCAAAAGTACAACAATCTACAATCAAAACATCTGTATAATTTCTTAAAATGGGCAAAAACCCACAATTCCTTAAAAACTTTTCAATAGTGGGAGGAAGAGGAGCAACATGTGGAATAATTAAAAACATGTTTGACAAGTTCATGCAGAATTTGCTTCTGTCTCCCTCTTTTTAAATTTAAAAATATCTCCAACTTATAAATCAAAGTTTTTCATAATGACAATTATATCTTCTATCACGCAACCATTTGTTTATTTTGCACACACGCTAAAAGATAGCTATATCATGCAGCAATTTTTCATGCTGGCACACTGCACACAAATTTTAAAAGGCAAATGTTAATACTGCAAAACAAATGCAAAATTTGCATTACATAATATAACATGCATAATATAACAAATTTATTAGATCATCTCAATTGTTTTATTTGGAAACACTTCATACATGAAGCTAATATTACGAAGTATCAAGAGGGGCATTCTTCAGTACCATCTCATTTCAATAAAAATTACATTATTCTTACAGAATGGAAAAGGGAATTAAACGATGCAACTTAATTTGAAAATACATTTAAGAAAAGATTACTTCCATTATTTCACTTGCATATAGCACATATTATACATTTATACTGCAGTTTCTCCAACATTATTTACTACAATAAGAGAACAATGAAAGCGAGAGGGAAGAGGTTTAAAGAATGTAAACATATTCCAGCAACCAAACAAAATAATAATTGCATTTAAGAGATATGTACAAAAACTTAAATATTGCCTTTTCACAAAATTTTCATTTCATATACTTTAAATAAACACGGTCAAGTTTTCAAAAACTTATGATTCATTGTCTTTTCATATAAAAATTGTTTCGTATACTTTTAGCGAAATTAATGCCATAAAATACATATAAAAATGGGCTTTACTGTAAAATTTCTAAAATGAATTTTAATAGCACAGAAGAAATGCAAACAGATATTTCTTGCGATGCTGCAAAGCCATTTCTAAAATAAATTTTTCTACTAACACTGTTTAAAATCAAATTTAATTATTCACACATTACAAACAAGATGAGAAAACTATCTATAGTGTATCAATTTTAAAAAAGAAATAAAAAGTAATTCATACAAGAAAATTTCTCTGAATGACTTAAATTAGTGTTAAATGTTTTAGAGAACTATAACTGATTGGTTTTATTTAAATAAAAGAAATATTAAAAACTTAATTCTAATAGTAGTAAATGCAATCTGAAAAACATAACAAGCATTCTTAATAGCAACACATTGGAAGAGGGGGACACAATTTGAAATGAAAATACTGCAGACATTTAAGCAAATGCAATAGACATACATTCTACAGCATTTAAATACTGAAAAATATATATATTATAAAGATTAATGTAATAGAGCAGATTAAATGGAATGCCTGACATTTAAATATGCTCTTTGTTCACTCTTCTCAACAGAATCATTAGAATAATGAAATTACAACACATCATATTTCAGTTAAACCAAATGATGTGCTCTGCGATACGGTTTTAACAAACATATGTCGACATGGGATGTTGTATCACAAAGAGCTGCTGTATAAGTGGTTGTTAAAGAGGATGCTTCTTATAAAGCACTGCATGCAATTAACCAGATTAATTCAGTAATATACATATGCAAAAAATTTAAGATAAAATTAATTTTAGCCTAAAAATATCAAATAAGTTTTCAAGTCTACACTTATTAAAGAGGAAAAATATAAGAAGAATATAATCATGGAAAAGTGCACAGGAATTACTGATGCTACAATTTGACACAATTTAAGATTTGTTTGTACTTTCAATTATCCACTTTATTCATGGTCAAAATACACCATAGGTAATTTTCTAAATAATGCTATCAAATTATCACAATAATCATGCACCATATAGTACATCAGTTCTCAAACAGAAATATATACTCCTTTAGGGACACACAAGAAGCTCTAATGGGGAAATTATTCAATAATACTCTTTCCTACACATGTCAAGGAAAAGAAAGGGTAGGGGTAGATTAGTTAACTGATTAAAGAAAGAATGCAAACATTTTTAGAGAAAAGAGTAATTGTACTCATGTCATGCACATGGAAAACTATGAGAAACTAATGCAACCAACCTGTGCATGGAATATGAACTAGGATCAAACTTTCTTGTTCAACAATCTTATCAAACTGGAAAATGGAGCGCTCTAAGCAGAGAAAGAATTTATAAGCTCTAGAAAAGGATACTCTCCCAACAACAACAACAACAACAAAAAAAAAAAAAAAAATCTAATATTTTTTTTTCTATTCCATTAAAAGATATAAAAATATTAGATTTGAAATAATTAGTATTACAAGCACCCAGGACTCTTCAGACATTTTCGAATTCAGTTAGATGATCTATACTACAATGTATCAACCACTCTAGATTGATACACTGTAATTTTTTTTTCAGATTTTTTACCCCTGAAATAAAATATAATAATGAGGAACTCCTGTTTGTATTAACTGTTCGAATTACATCACAGTAAGCAATTATAACATTGCAAATTTAAGTAGAACTTTATTCTTTTCACCTCTACAATTAGTAGAGTTTGAAATCTCTTTCACAGCATTTTCCTCAAAAAAAAAAAAAAAAAAAAAAAAAAAAGTCTTTTCATATCAGTCAAGGAGAATAAGTGACTAAATAAACAAATCTGACCTATTAAAATGCAAAGACAAATATTAAAATTGTATGCAACTATGAAGATGATGATTTTCAAAGATTTCCTGAGACTATATCTTCCGTTCTTAGTCCTACTCACTAACAGAAATGCCAGCACAGTGTAAGAAAATGCTTCTGAATACCTGTCCTGCAAGTCATATATATATATATATATATATATATAAGAAATCAGAAAATTGTCAGAATCTAAAATCTCTCATGTGTTTCTTGCCGTTCCAACAATTCAAATTAGATAAAATTCATAGTAGTAGTTTTCACAGGCAGGTGCTTGTTGCTGTCAAAAGATATATAACACAAATATACTGAATACAGAAATAATGAAGAAAGTGACTTTCACAACATCAAAAAGATGACAACAGATTATTTACATTTTGCGAAAATTTCAATTTTCAAACTAAGATAAGGTGGCTTTCCAAAGAAACTTGCATTTTTTGTTTGCATGAAGGCAAATTAAAGTTTTCCTTTCTGTTAGAAAGTGTGAGTTTAGTGACAATTTTAATAAAGATGACCAGTGATTAGATTCTTTGGCTGATGCTCCTAAATCTGAAAAAACTGAAGAAAGATTTCTTTAAGTTAGATATAAAACCTTTCATGAGTTATGACCAGAAGGAAAAAGTACTATCATTCTTTTTTTATTAAAAAATTTGCTATGAACTATTAAAAAAAATGCAAGTTTTAAAAAGATGTTTTTTCTGAGAACAAAATAAATGAGTTCCAGATATGAGAGATTTTCAGTGCAGTGGAAGACTCAATTATGCTACACGTTTTTGTTTCCTTGTTTTGCTTTTTAAGTGGAACAGAAGATACAAATGAATGAACTGCCTTGCACTAAAATATTCAAATTTCAGTTTAAACAAGATGACACATTCTGAAGAGAATAAACAGGTTTCCATCTATCACTGGTAGTGCCAACAATTTATGATGGAATATTCAATACTACATCAGTGTTAGAATAGTTTTTCATACATGGTACAACAAAAACATGAGAACTGGAATTAGCTAAGTTCAGTGCCAAACTTTAGCCTGAAAATTTCAGAATAAGAACCAGTCATCAAAAATTTATATTTGAGTTAATCTTCCCCTTTAAACTTTACAGAATTTTTGAAAAAACATAAAAAATTATGAATGTTTACTATTACACTTGCATTTTGTCTTTTTTTAACTGATCCTAATATTTTGCAGTAAGAGATAATATATGACAGTAAAAGTAGGATTCTGCTGCACATTGTGATATTTGAAACATTTTAAAAATTAAGAAATATTTTCCCCCACTTTGAAAGGCTTAAATAATTTACCAGGTAGTTATTGTTTTTAACAGCTATGAGAACTTTTCTTGTTTGGAGTAAGTTAAACCTTTATTTGTCATCAAAAGGTACAAAGTAAAAAAAGGAGGAGGCTTATGAACCTCTGACATACTGATTTTTGCATACTAGATTGAAATACAGTTAAATCAGTTGTGAAAGGAGGAAAATAAATACCACTTATCTAAAGTTGCATAAAAGCTAGTAAGTATATAAACCTGAAATGATATGTATATGAATAATAATATAAATATATATATATAACATAAAAAATAAAAACAGAGGAATAGTTACTCAAATATCATAAATCAACAATCATATATCAGTATACAATATATGAGTTTTACAGACTATTTAAAAACAAAATCAAAAATGAAACTTTTAAGTTTTAAAATTTTATGAAATTCATATACCTTACTGCTATGCAATTACTTTTTATTGCATTTTCGCAGGATAAATATTACCCAACTTTGTTCTTTAAAATGCACTCTTCAAGATTTAAATGAAGAATCAGTTTGAAAACATTACCTAGCCTTCATCACGAGTACAGCATGAATAATTTTATATACAGAGCAACAATATTTACAACAATTATGCTGAATAAATACACTGGGAGCAATTCAAAGTATAATATTTTAAAAGAATTAATAAACTTACAAAATAACATGTTATGATCAATTAAATTAACATGCTTATATAAAAAGCTTTTGAAATATGGAAATTATTACACCTCTTATCTATTGAGCTTTAATTTGTAACATAAAATAGAGTAATCACATTTAATTTGTACTATCACATCAAATGCATTGCATATGAACAGGCACTGCTTTTTATGAAAGACGGCATAATAAAACAAATTTCTGGATTGAAAAAAAAAATGTTAAAAATCTAAAAACTCAGAAGGCAAAGTATAATTAAATTTATAATGTGACAGAATATATGCATTAACATATTGTTCAATAAGTCCCGGGACTAAGCAACAGATGGCGTTAGTAATATCAACTTGACTTCGTTGTTCGAAAAAACTAACCGTTGAATGACACATATATGATTTTGATGGCATTCGGATCGGAAACAGTGAAGCTACTGTGGGGAAAGTGACACTACTTGTGCATTTGTGGACAAAATGGAGAAAAACGAATTTAGAGTGTTGATCAAACATTGCTATTTAATGGGCAAAAATACCATGCAAGCTCAGCAATGGCTTGAAAAATGTTATCCAGACTCTGCTCCATCAAAAAAAAAAAAAAAATTGACATTAGTATGCATATTTTAAGCACGGTCGCACAATACAAATGATGCAGTACGCTCGGGTAGGCCAAACGAAGCAGTCACTCCGGAAAATGTGAAACATGTATTGAAAATCATGAATGACCGCAGAGTGAAAGTTTGTGAGATTGTCGAGATGGTAAACATATCAACTGGAAGTGCAAGTACGATTTTACATGAAAAAAGTGTTTTCACAAATGTGTACTCACAATGGAACAAAAGCAGCAATGAATCGACAATTCACAGAGCTATTTGTCACTGTTTACTTGTAATAAACAGGATTTCTTCATCATGTAACAATGGGCAAAACATGGATCCACTATTTCACTCCGGAGTCAAAGTGGCATGCAGCCGGTGAAAGCCGTCCAAAAACGCAACAGTCAGATGGCAAAGTCATGCTGTCAGTGTTTTGGGATGTGCAAGGTTACAATTTACATAAACTACCTTGAATAGGGAAAAATCTATCAATAGCACCTATTACAGTGAGTCATTCATGCGTCTGAAAGACGAAATCGGAAAAAAAAAAAAAAAAAAAAAAAAAACCTCACATGAAGAAGAAAAAAATCATCTTCCATCAAGATAATACTCCATGCCACAAGGTCAATGCAAACACTGGTTACATTGAACAAGTTGGGCTTCACTCTGCTTCCCCACCCACCATACTCCCCAGATCTACCACCCAGTAACTACTGCCTGTTTGCTGATCTCAAAAAGATGTTCCAGAGAAAAAGATTTGACTCTAATGGGGAAGTCACTGCTGCCACTGAAGCTTATTTTGCAGACAAGGATGAATTCTTTTACAAGCATGGTATCGAAAAGCTACAAAAGCGCTGGAATGATTGCATAGCTCTTGATGGTGATTGTGTCGATGAATAAACGTGAATTTTGTGAAATGGATGTTGTTTTCTTAGTTAGTCCCGGGACTTGTTGAACGATGTGTTACAATGTTTATTACAAAATTACTTTTTTATTCATATCATTCAAAATTTTTCTAAAATTAATTCTTTTGAAGACTACTTATTGAGCATACTCCAATAAAAATATAACCTGATGACTAAACAAAGTAACTCTGCATTAAATAAATTTTTAAAATATTAAAAATGATACCATTAAGGAAAATGTTACTCATTTAGCATTAGGTTAAATGACATTTTACATACTGTAAATGCAACCAAAGTGAATGAATGATAAAATGGTTTTAAAGTGCATAAAAAAGCTATAATATTTACATGAAATTTTCATTCATTAAAAAAAGTTTCAACAATCCATAATACTTAGAGCTGTTTCTAAAACATTCTATACAGATTAGCACAAAATATTTTGAAAAGGCACAACTAAAATAATAGCAAAACTCCAAAAAGTAATATAGTCAAGCCTGAATATAAAATACCCAGACATACGCTGCATAATCCCTGCCAATTATAAAGGTTCAAGGTATTCACATTTAGTGTCATTATGAAATATTCATGCTGCTATTATGGTCACTGCAATCTGAAAGTTCAAGGTTTCTCTATTAACAGTTTGAATATTTTGCAAGAAAGTTTCCCTCTAGTAAAATCATTGTTGTCATATTGTCAACAGTCACTCTTTTTCAAGTTCATATTCACATTCATTCATTGTTTGTGCCATTCATCTGGCCCCTTTGCTTATATAACAAAAGGGATGACAAGTGGGGTAAGAAAGTGACAATATTTTATGATTCACCTTTTCATCATCATGCATCACTCAAAACAGAAATTTAGCAATCAAGTTCTGAAACCTTAGAAATCAAATTCTAAAACTAGCTTGAAGTTATCACATGACACGCATTCTAACTGAATAAGGGACTAAAGATCTAATTTTCATTTGTTGATTCTTCAAAGAAAGAAGGGAAAGAAAAAGAATTTCTTCTTTGCAAACTGAATCATCATTAGAAGTGAAACTAACATTCTACATAAAATAAAATACTTTGATTTGCCAATAATAGAAATTCTGGCGACATCATTTTATAGTTGCTATGGCAGTCAATGCTGATGAAGATTTTGAAGTTATGAATGAAAGTGAAAAAGGCATGTGAATATAAAACTACGGCATTAATTAACTTAGTGTAATGCAATTTTTAATGACAGCATGTGATGCTACAGAAAAATATTTAAAAGTTGTTAGTAATTTAGTAAAACCTATTCAGCTTTTGAAAAAAAAAAAAAAAATCAATTTTGGATTAATAATTTTTTTTAACAGTCTAACTCAAAGTTCTGTGTGATGTTGTATATAAATAAAAATGCATATATAATTTTTAAATGGGCAGTCATATTTGAAAATTTTTTATACAAATTATATTAATTTATTTGCTAAATACTGAAAATTATAAATTGAATGAAAATATTTATTTAAAAATAATTCCTTTCTTTTTTCATAATATTACATAACTTAACAATTATGTAGTTTCATGCCCTTTCTCATATATTAAGTCATCCTGCTTATACAGTCACTTTTGTCAAGTACTGAGCGTTAATTTTATAAACAAGGTTTGACTTTCCAATGCCAAAATCACAAGTATTTTGAATGGCTTTAGTTTCATTGCACACAATACACAGCAAAATCTGATGCACAATATAACAACAGATTTACATTTCTAAGCAACCGCAGAATAGAAAATTTGCTCCCTAATAGAGGTAGCAAAAAAAAAAAAAAAAAAAAAAAAAAAAAATTAATATATAAAACATTGATAAAAATCTAAGGAAATATTAGTTACTGATAATGTAACGAAATGAAATTCAAAATATTTCTCCATCACTCAGGAAGAGAAATGCAATTGCTTCTTAATGATAAAAACAATTCTTCATACATTGTATAATTGTCTGTAATAAGAAAATATTTAAAAACAAAATAACTTTTTAAAATATAACATTTAAAATACCACTCAAAAATAATGCAGCATATCACACTAATTATCAGAACTTAAAATACTTCTGATAAGTAGTAATTTAATGAAAAAGTGAAATAAGAAAAACAGTCATTTGCTTAAATCAAAAATAACCTTCATGTTGAAAATGAATATACGCACAACATATAACTATTTTTAAATTACTTATTTAATCACACACAATAAACAAAATTTTTTTGTTCACCATCCTCAAAAATAATGCATTTCAAATGACAGATATTAGTAAGATATTAAGTTTTGCATCTACAGTGCAAAATATCCTACAAAAATTAAAGTTATAATTGAAGATTCTATCAGATCTAAATAATTATAGAATAAAAAAAAAATTATAATTTGTTTCGTAAGAGAACATTTCAAAATTTATTATTGTCTCCCTATGTTAAATGTGACTACATAAAAGGAGAAGGAATTGTAAGGCCTGAGGTTTGTTATAAAATAATAATCTTCTAGTTAAACAGAAATGAGGCTGAGAAAGTTTCACCAATATCTGGTGTGTTTTAGGAACAAAACAACTCATTGAATTTCCAATATCTTAATTAACTATACAAATTATGAATGATCAAATCATCAGTTTTGTCAGCTTGAATTTACAGAATGCAGTTGGCTCTTTAACCGCTTCACATAACATTCATGTAACTGTATCACAAAGTCTTCATCATTCTGAAGGAAGAAAAAGAAATAAAATTTTGAAATTTGCAAGTTTAATAATCTAAAATATTCACGTTTGATATAAACTGATTGCAAAATCTTGAAAATAATAAAATCTCTAAAAGGAGAAATTCATCAGGTCGATCACTGAATGTGCAGCTAAGCTTGGTCCTCAGTGTGCGTTTTATCAAAATTCTACAGCATACACACCCTGTTCACAAAAGTACTGACTTTTATTTTCAAAATCATAGGTCATAGGTACTTCCAATTATAAATATTTTTTAAATGATGCAAACATTCTTATTTTCCTATTTTTCAATTTAAAAAATTAATTTTGTATAAAATATGAAATCTAACTTTTCATATGTTCTTCTGGCCTCTATACTTATATTTAGGATATTATTAAACTCATTATATACCATATAATATATAAAAAACATTTGAAAAAAACTGACCAAGGTATTTGGTATTAAAGTCAAGGTTCATACTTAGGGACTGTTCACACATTGAACACCAAAATGTTTGCATGCATATGTAACTAAAAATAAAAATTAATTTTGAAAAAATGTTTCTGATACTAAGAGATTAAGTGATCGGCATGTCTATGCAGATAATTGAGAGAAAAACTAATCAATATAATTTTCTTTAAATGGATTCACAAAATCTTATAGAATGTGTATGATAGGAAACACAAGTAGGATTCAGCCAATTTGAAATATTACCTTCATTAATTAAAAATGAAAAATATTTGAAGTTAAAGGAATTTTTTCTAAAAATTTCCACAAAATAAAAAAACCACAGATTCTAAAATTAAATATCTTGGTCAATTTTTGTCATAGGCCAGTCAAACTTTTAGTTTTTTTCCTTTTTTCTTTTTCGACTTTTTTTTTTCAACAAGTATAAAAGTTCCCTAAACATAAGGACCAGAAGATTGTATAGAAAGAGTCAGTAATTTTTACAAAATTAATTTCTTTTAATTTAAAAGTGCCGAAAGATGAATTTTGTGACATTTAAAACATTTTTATGACAGGAAACATGTATTTATGGCCAACAGTCAAGGAAATAAAGGCTGGGTAAGGACATGACATATATATGTAAAATAAAAAAATATGTAAATCAAAACTTAAATTAGCCAACTTAATCCTTCATTTCAATTTGGGCATTCCCCGTTTTTGTTCCAAACGTAGTCACTATTTATACAGTATAAAGTAAGAGATCTGGACATCCAATATCTGGAATGATCTAAAATCTGGACCTTAAAGCCATCACCGACCAATTTCTTTTAGGGGGGTGGGTATGCTTTACACATGCGCATTTGATGTTTTCCTCGTCATAATAAAACATGCGGAGAGTCCAGATTTTTAATCTCACTTTAACACTAAATAAAATACCTCATTATTGAAGAAATAATCATTTTACATAAATTTGTGTGATCAATAATTTGACTCTGTAGCTGCGCATCTGCTACTCACATATCTCAAACTGAAACATTCTACATAGAAACACTGCTGATTTTACACCAACTAATATTTTAAATCCTTTACGTCAACCTGGCGAACAACAACAACGACAAATTAAGTAATGACTTATACAGCGATGTCTAAACAATTTTTTTTATATTAGTAATTGAATAACATAGAGTGTGGTAACATTTTCTGTTGGCATACACTTGGCGTTGATTACAGATTTAAGTAAATGCAGTAAGAAATGTTCATGCGGAAAAATTTAACAAAAATTTTTTTCCATATGCTAAAAATAGATTTTGTTAATGATACTCATAGGCCAAAAGATTACATTTAGTGCTATTTGAATTAAGAATAACTAATTTGTTATTTACATAAAGCCAGAATCACCATCAGAGCTCACATGGTCATATCGGGCATCAGAATTTAAGGAAGGAGAGTTAATACAAGTTTTCCATTGTCATGGCAAAGGCCCAATCATCAATTAATTAACAGATGACAATATCTGTTGTATGGTTCTAGATCAAGAAAATACCACTATTGATAGTGAGGAAAGTGAGAAGTTATTGAAAAAGAAAAAATTTCGATTAACAAGTTAGCCGGCATTATCAATACAGCAATTACAGGGCTTGAACAATGGAACTTAGTAACTGAATATGAAATTCTATCTATCTATAGAATTAAAGAGAAAGTATTAGCACAAAAAACAAAGCAACTTAAACAAGTTACATTAAAAGAAATGTTTAATAAAATAAACATATAAATATTAAGTTCTTTTTTTTTATTGGTAAATTTTGATACACTTTAGATCATAAATGCTTCATTATTTCATAAATCATGATTTCATATTTTTAATTTTATAATTTCTGCGTTACTTTACTAGATTTAAACTGCTGATTTAACATCCAGAAAAATACCAAATCCGGGATCGCCGAAGTCCCGACGAGTCTGGATCTTTGACTTGGTACTATAATAACTTTTTCTAGACTACTTCATTTCTAAATTAGTTCATATCACATGACTTAAACACTGGTAATTTAAATGGAACTAAAACTCATTTTCAAGCCAATATTAATTATCTAATCAAGTGCATTAAAACCAAAACTGACCCATTTTGAAATAAGGATTTTAATCCTGAACACATCACATTACACATCTGCTCCTTTTGTAACTAAAATGCTGTCATGCTACTTTCTTCCTAATGCAATATCAAAAATTTAATTTTCTTGAACAGGCTTGATTTGTGTGCCAATTTGTTTGTTGCTGCAAAACAGTTAACTACAATAACAGCAACATTAGTTAAACCCACTATTATTGCATCTTATTGTATCTACACAGCTTCCCAATTTATTCTTTATTACGAATCAACTATGCATGTTTCAACAACAATCTGTGTCATTCCCAAATCATCCATACTGTGTAAACACAGATGAACTAAACCAATTTTATACAGAATGGAAAACTACATTCAATATTCTCCATTTCCATTCCAACCTATCACATTACCTTTAAATACTATAGAAATGGTTATTTTATTAAAATTGTTCAATAAATTAAGAATGCTTTTTTTTTGCATTTAAAATGAAATGCTAAAATATTGTTTCAAAGAATACAGTTTTGTACTGTCCAATAAAATTATAGGTAAATTGGCATGCAAGTTTGATAATCAGGGAATATCATATTCTTTAAGAAACTTTTAACAAACAGTTTGTAAAACATTATCTAACTTCAACAGAAAAATTTTCCCATGTTTAATTGTGTGATGCTATTTTAAGAGCACAATACCAAAAATAATTATCTTATTATGCAGGACATACAATGTATTTTTAAAATACATCTTCTGGATACTGCAAAAAGTAAAAATTACAGTGCATTTTATTTTAAATTTAAATGCAACTTAAAGCATACTAAGAAAATGAGACATTTGGGTTTGGTAAAGGATATTTCAGATTACTTTTAAATACAAGGTTCTAAATTTAAGTAAACAAACTAAACTATAATGTGATCAACTATGAAATCTACTTTTTTTTTTTTTTTTTTTAACCCACACTATAAATTTGCACTACGCTAGAAACACATTTTCAGTATTGGAAACTTATATCAATGGTGGTAAATGTTTGTTATTTGTCATGGTAGTGGTCTTGAAATTAACAGATAATTGAAGTTTTGGTGTACATAAGACTGAAAGCAATTAAAACATGCATTTAGCTAGCAAAATTTAAAAATATATAATAAGTATATAATAATATAATATATATATATATATAATAAGAGACCTGCAGCATATAAATTAATGCTTCTCTGAGTTGATCCCTGTTTAGAGGAGTGACAGTAGAAGGCTTTACCATGGTATGCAGGTTTCCAGACACAGAGCCATTTATTAAACAATGAGGATGAAGTAAATCTTCATTACTATTTCCATTACCTAAAACATGTTAAATTTTTAAGCAGAAGTATGTATGCTGAATGTTAGAAATTATATCAATTAAAAAAATAAATAAAACAAATCTATTACAGTTAAATTAGTTCTAATCTATTACAAAAATGGGTCAAAAGATTATAAAAAGATTTTAAGAAATTTATATAATTATAAAAGAAACATCAAGGATTACACTAACACTTATAATAGTCATACTGCTTAAAAGACACTCATGTCTAAATTTTATCTTTACATGATCAAAATTAATGATACTAAAAGAAATTGATATAATCCATTTTTGCAGGGATGCTAATTAGCTGCTTTATGAAATTAAAAGGGATCAAATAGTTTCTGATATGCAAATCCAGGCATGACATCATCTGATGGTGAATCAAGCACTTTTAGACAAAGCAAATCTGAGTGAATTTCTGCAATACAGCACCTGATTTTAGTGTCTAAGGGACTTAAAATGGTTTGTTATGTTTCCAAAAAATCATTCTGAACAATTTGTAAGGTGATTAATCATCAACTGTTTAAAACCAGGGCAGATGTTTATGGATGCAATATTTCAAGACAGAAAGTCTACACGTAGTGGAAACAATTTCAGAACTCTAACACTTGTAAGACCAGGACAAAGTTGTAAATGAATAAGAAGTGCTTCTCTATATTGATATCTAGCAATGGCTGCCCATCATATCAGTCTACTGCTCCTCAACTTAATTCAACCCGTCTACGGAAAGTCTACAGTCCCTCAGTATGTTGCAGCCATCACTGTAACTGTTGCATCATGACAAACTGTGTACAGAAGACTTAAATGAAAAAGGCCCTTTGTACCAGAAAGCAAAGATATATGGTTCACTATATGTTTCACAATAAAAGAGGTATTGCTTCAATTGGGGCAAATAACATCAGGATTGGAATGAACACCAGTGGTCCTATATTCTGTCTACTGACGAGTTAAGATTTAGTTTCACATCTGATTCTAAGCCTGTTTACACCTGCAAGGAGTCACAAATGCAAAATCTTTCAATGAACATTATGGAACATGATCATTTCAGTAACACAAATGTTGTGGTAAAAGAAGGAATAATGACTGATGGACATATGTGCCTAAAGGTTTTCAACAGCAGATCTGTGACCACTCAGAGATATTGGCATAAGGTGTCTTACAGCCTTAAAGTAAGACTTTTCAGAAATGCATATAGACCTGCTTTATTATTTACGGACGATAATGCTTGTTTCACATCAAGAAAGCTTCGTCGAAAGTGAAGACATTGTGTGAATAACCATGACCAGCAAAATTTCCCAATCTTTAACCCAATACAGAACTTATGGGACTACCTTGGAAAAACAGTTCCACAGACACTTCCTTCTCATAGAGATGTATGTTCTGAAAACCATATTGTTGGAGGAGTGGAGTCCTACTGTGGTTCACAACATTATTGCCAGCAAGAAAACTCAAAATCAAACTTAAAAACCATATATATTTCACCTTCCATTTCAATTTGCAAAAATGAGCATGAAATGAAATTATCGAATACTACATAAGTCATGTACAGAAGCAATGTGAAAAACAGCCAGTAATGAAAGGCCTTCACATCTACAACTTTCTTTACCTAGAAACCAGCACTGCAAAATATGGAAAGACTATAAGGTTCTGCAAAGTGGAGAAATAAAATACAACATGGTATGGTTTGCCAATATCTTGCTCATATCAAAACTAATTCCTGTGTTGGCAATTGTAACAATACATTTGATGTCATATTAGCTAGTATTGCTAATCTATGCCAACCTGAAAAATAAAACTTTTTTTCTAAGTAGGAACTTTTTCTAATATATTTTCTTTAAAATGTCATTATTTGAAAGCACATTTTATTATTATTATAATATTACATAGCACTTAGCAATACTTTTTTCCCTTGGTGCTTTGGTTATTACAGTTAAAACCAACAGGTACCTAAGAAAGAATCTTAAATATGTTATTTATGAAAACTACCATGTGTGATACATAATTTATAAATAATAAGCCATAAATTACCACAATGGAGCATATCATTCATAAAAGTTGTGCCTGATTCTGGAGAATATGAGGATGGAAAAGTAGGGTGAAGACCTTTCTTTTTTCGGCAAGGAACTGTGAAGTCCATAGGTGATAACAATTGATTTGGAGAATATGACCTAAAATCCTTCCCCTTCTAACAGAAGAAAAGAAAAAGCTTGTTACAAAACATTTAAAAATAAAATACAATGCAGACTTCTACCTATGCACCTTCTCGCACATTTTCACCTACATACACTATCATAATTACGAAATATAGCAGAGATAAAAAAAGCTGCTAAAAACTATCAATTTTTCATAATTAACAATCATTAAAAAAGCAGTGAATTGGCAATGCATGGAACTCCAGTGTATATTGTTTCAGAAATGTCACAAAAATAAGTTACATAACTGAATGTTAGCTTGGGGGAGAAGGGAAGCATTTTACCTCCTGCCAATCTGTATACATCAAAGAAAGTAATGTTTATGGTCCAAAAATTCAATACCGAGTTTTCGGCAAATAAGCACAAATTAGGGTTTGCAAAACATTTTTTTAATATTTTTACAATGATATTTGTCTGTGTGTGATGAGTTTTTCATTCATGATATTGCTTATATCAAAACTTCCAAAATCTTCCTTTTACCATAAAGCTTTTTGCATTCATATGAACAGTTGATTAGATTTAGGCAAAACTGGACAAATGGAAGTAGTACTTTACTTGAAACCTATAACAGTTTTTAGCAAAATACTATATTAAAATATAATCCAAAACTTTTCAATATTTAAGACTTTTATATTAATGGGAATAATATACTAGATTTTGGTTAAAATTAATAAACCAAAAGAGATACTTTACTTAAGCTCTGACCGGATTTTCATGGAAAAAATATACAATGATGCAATCCTGATTTCTCCAATTTGGTATTTAAAACTTGTATATGCATATATGAGGCATATACTATCACCATCATGTTTGAATGCATATTGCATTTTACATATATAATTATCCAGAAGTGATACATGGAACTTGTAAGACTTTCATGGAAAGTTATAAAATCACTATAATAATGAGTTTAATCTAAAATAATGCAAGCCATACTAATGCTATTTCTATTATAATTAGATATGATACTATATTAGGTCATAGAAAACAATGAAGCAATTAAATTATATGTTATTCAATTGTCCACTAAAATATAAAATATAATTTTTAATAAGAAAAAAAATAGAAGGGAAAACATATATGTGTAAAAACTAGCATATAAAAAATAAATTTAGAGAAACCAGTTTTTACACATGACAAATTATATTTAATAAAATATAATCCAAAGTTTCACATCACAAACCTTTTTTATTTCTTGGAATAACAGATTAGATTCTCTTTACAAACAATCAATCGGAAGTGATACTGTTATTTAAATCATGAAACTGGCAGGTGTTCATGTACTGGCCACAACAGATATTTTTCAATGCCACAGAGACATAGGGGCACCCAAAAGTAACTGGAAGGGCAACACTGCATATGCATATTTCTTAATTACGGGTTAGGAAGCATTAGCTTTAGATTTCCTGCACTAGTGTAGCTCATGGCATCAATTTGCACTTGCTGCTAATTTTTATTCCTACTCAAAGACCAACAAATTTTGTAATAGTTAACTAACAAAAAATCTGTGTGAAATTTTGCTTTTCGTTATACAAAAATGCTGCATCAGAGACAACTGTGCTTTGGCAAGTCCTGAAAGAAGAGGCTTTGAATAAATCACATGTGTATCAATGATTTTTCTCAATAAAAAAAATGACAGTTGTTAACTGAAAACATGCCACGAACTGGCCATCCATTGACAAGCAAAAATAAGAAAATTCAATTAATAAAATTCATTAAAAGACTACTGACTGATTTTCTGAAGAGAAACATTTTTGGTGAAATTTATACCCAACAATTTTATCAGAAGACATGGGAACATGATAGTTTATCACCAAGTTTGTGCCTTGCATACACACTTACACGGGAGCAGGAAGAAAACTGCACAAATGGCTTAATGTAGAAATTGCATAACGATCCAAACTTCCTTAAAAAGATAAAACTTTGTGGTGAGATGTAACCCAGAAACAAAATAAGCATCAAGTCAATGGAAGTATTTAAATTTATCAAACCCTAAGAATCATGTCAAAATTTGAAACCAATCCAAAAAGAAGGTCAATTTATGGTTATTTTTTTTTTAAATTTTTTAATGCATGATACTGTAGATAAAGCATTTGTTCTTCAAGGACAAACGGTGAACCAAAATTTTTATCAAAGCATTTCACAAAGATTATGTGCTAGCATGTGATGAAAACGACCAGAAATATAGAGAGATAGAGATGATTCCTTCCCCATGACAATTCAACAATTTTGGGTCAAGAATAACATTAAGCTTATGACTTTACTTACTTGATCATGCCCCTTATGACTTTTTCCCTACTTCCACGTAAAAAAGGTAGGTCTCTCAAAAATGCACAATTCAGAAATATGGGTGAAGTACAAGAAAATATGCTACGTTCTTAGACAGTATTCTGGATGAACAGTTTTAGATTTGCTCCCAGCAAAAGACAAAATATTGAAATAAGCATACAGATGAGTTCAATACAATTAATTGATTAAAGAAAAATTTGAGTTACTTTTGGGTACTCCCTTACATACCTCAGGCAAACTCACCTTATTTACAACCGTAATAAGGCAGAAAATTAAAACCATAATCAACAAATCAAGTTACTACTTTTAGACCTTTACTATCACTTCTTTGTTTCTCCTTACCAGAATGCAAATCACTTTAGAGAATATACAAGTTGAGGGGTTTTAACTGTAAGACACAGTGTGTTTGTGCCTCCCAAGGCCACATGTCTAAGTTTTGCTAATTCTGATAAGATTGTAATTCTTCAGCTTTGTGTTACTGCTTCTAACATTTAATTGTTACAACAGTACAGACTAAACAAATTTGCATTAAATCAAATGGGTAGTTCTTGAGTATTAGGCTTAGGTTTAAACATGAATTTGTTATTTGTAAGTTTTATTGCCGCAAGTGGTAGTTGATTTGCAAGCATAAGCTATGCATTTGATATTGAAGTTCCGATTTAACAGAAAGGTTGTTTTAGAATTTTTCCAAGACTCTGATATTACTACATGCGAAGCAATAATCAGCTCCAAGCCTCTTAGGAGTTTGATACTGTTTATGCTACCAAAAAAAGACCAAACTCTATAATGGTGCCCAAACAATGGCTTAAGAAAATTCAACTTTTAGTCTGCCCTCCACCCATGATCACAGACTCCACCAGCATTTATAAATCCCATGGAAGGTACAATGTCTCGTAAACTGGGATAGCATCAACTGAGACCTAGAAGACTATGAGGAATTATCCTCAGGTCTTAGTTAGAACAAAAAGTCAGAAGACAGGTGTAAAGAAACCTTTATTAATATAGTTTCACAGTTGGCCCCCCCCTTTGGTGTATATACAAGCCAGCACTTCTGGCTTTAATGATGAACTTAAGATTAAATGTAGTAAGTTTAGCCTAATGGCTGAGGTTAATTTAATGTACATTGTACAGCAAAGCTCTAACTTGACATAAACAAGCCTAATGGCTAGAAGCATTCAATGCCAGAGAAATCTAATCACTGGTAATGTAAGATAGCAATAAGGCCTTCAAGCATAACACATTCTAAAATCTCCGTCCAAAACCTTCATTTAAATACTTTTTACCTCATTTGAATACATGCATGCTAGCTTATTAACATTCTGGCAAGAAAGCGTGGGTGAAAATGACAATGAAAGAAAAATTGTTTTAAAAAAAGAATTAACTGCTAGATAAATGAATTTCCAAAAGGGATTTGGATTTACAGATACAATGTGAGCATGCAATTACTTTGGATGCAGTACTCTGCATACAAGGCATGAAACTGGCAGTTATTTTGGATGGTAGAATTTCTGTAATAACCTTTTTGGAACAACCCGATTTGCATTTTTGGCTTTACCTGCTTATAGAAGTACAGAAGATCACCACAGCAACACCCATACTATGAAGACAAGCATTCAGCTGGGACAAAAGATTGCTAAATGTTTGTTTAGTGAACCAGGCAGTGAGAATTTTACATTCAAAGTATTTAAAGCTATCCTAGTAAAAGCATTCAACGTAGTAAAAGACAGCGCAAAATTAGAATCAGAACTGTTTGGTAGACATCAAACTAGGGTGGAAGAACTCGCTGAGTTTATACTCAGAAAAATTCAAGTTGTAAACCTGACAAATATTTGACAGTTAGTTGATATTAATTATATGTCAGCCGGGTATCTAAATAACATAACAGCTACTTTCCTCAATGAATTAATAGGAATTAACCTACTAAGTTTCTACCCATGCAGCAGGAAGAAAACAAAAATACATATTTGCTTGTAGCTGCAAATCATTTTCCAAAGTGGGTAGAAACACTTCCTCTTAAAAGAGCTTCTGTTAAATTTGTTGACAATTCATTTTTAAATAAATTTATTTTAAAATATGGTGCGCTACTAAAAGTAATTTCAGACAATGAAAAGCAGTTTGCTGGTAAAATCTTTGAGAATGACTTGGCATACAGCACTATAAGATGGCTTCTTATCACCCACAATCAGTTGCAGAATGGGTGAATAGAAATATAGCAAAAATTGTTTGCAGCTATTGTAAAAAATTACCATTATGCTGATATAACTGCATCAAGCTAAAAACTTTCTGCGCATGCGTACGCATATGAGTTTACGCATGCGCATAATACCTTTACACATGCACATTTAATGAATAATGGACGGTAAGTTAGGTTAAAATTATCTAATTATCTATTTCAGTTAATGTTGCAGATTGCATTGTTCCTTAATCTTCTAATTGGATCCGGGTTATTATTTTTTGCAGACTGTTTGAGCAATTCTATAAAATGTAAGCCTGAACTTTCGATTATGTCAAAAAGAGTTTCCGATTCTGGAGCTGCCAAAGGATCTACAAAGCGAAAGCATGTTTCGATGTCCATCAAACAAAAAGTGGAATTGCTGCAAAAAATGGATAAAGGCATGAAGAAAGTGACAGAGAGGTTAGTGAAAACGAAAAAATTTCGATTGACAAGTTAGTCGGTATTCTCGGCACTGCAATTACAGGACTTGAACAGCAGAATTTTGTAACTGAACAAGAAATTATGTCTGTTTATAGAATTAAGGAGAAAGTATTAGCACATAAAATGAAGCAACTTAAACAACTTACATTGAAAGAAATGTTTAATAAAGTAAATAAATAAATATTAAGCTTTTTTTGGTAAATTTTGATACCCTTTAGATCATAATTACTCTTTATTTCATAAATTACGGTTTTATATTTTTAATTGTATAATTTCTGCATGCCATGTTACTAGATTTAAATTGATAATCTATAATCCGGAAAAACCCCTAATCTGGAATCGCAGAAGTCCTGACGAGTCTGGATTAAAGACTTTGTACTGTATTATGAGTGCAATGATATGATGCCTCCACTTAAGGATGTTTTGCAGGAACCACCAAGTCGGAACAATGCAGGGTATTGTTCTGTTATTGGGACTGGATTCAGAAATGTATGAATGCATGCATGTGTGTGTATGTATGTGCATATATATATACCCACATACATTTGTACTTACATATATACATGCATACATGGACACATACATGCATATTTACATGCATACACACATACATTTCTTTATCTGATCTCAATAACAGAACAGTACCCAACGAAGGACCATCTGGAAATACGGCAAATTTACTGTCAACTTCAGGAATGCAAGGTCCCAGAAAGCAAGCTGGAAATGGCAAAACATAAAAGAAAAGACCCAAGTGTGATGAATTAAAAGGAAACTTACAAGGATCTTGCAGATGCAGCAATTAACCGAGTAATTAGCAACAACCAGTAGAAAGTCAACGCATGAAGAACCTCATAATGATGGAAAAATGCACATTTACCTAGTGCAAAATTCACAAGCCAAATGGCCAATAAAAGAAACCACCCCAGGAAAGGAAATTCCAAAAGAATCAAAGGATGGTTCCAACAGTGCACTGACTGACAAACCAGCCGATGAGGACAGAGAAGGATTTCTGGGGGCAAGCCCACGTATGACTCATAACGAGGAAATGGCCCACAACTTCAGATTTCACCCAGCCGCCAAGTTTACAAGGGTGCAGAGAAAAAGGAAAAAGAAAAAAAAAAGTTTCAAGTTCACAAAGAAGGGAATGGAGGTCTTGATGGAAATTTAAAGAGTTCTACAGAGTACAATGTACCTTTCCTGGTTAAGTTTGTGTAGAAGCAGATGAATGACTACTATCAAAACAAAAGGTAACTGAAATTTATTTTTATCACATTTTTAGTTTATACATTAAGTATAATAGTTGTTAATTCAGAAGTCAAACAACAAAAATCAGCGTTATATTTTCAAAATTTTCGCAGGACTAGTTTCGATGGTTTTTACCGAACCACCATCCTCAGCTGCAAAACCACAAATGATCAAGATAGGAAATAATGACTAGATAAGATAAGAAAGCCTGGACAAGAATAAGCAAGTGGCGCCATCTGTTGATGAAACCAGAACTAAAACATAATTTCTTTAAAGGCCGAAAGCAAAGACGGATTGGAACTAGAATCGTTAACTAGAACAGAAAGATTTTTTTGAATGTGAAATGCCTCTAGAAAATCCAATTCTCCAATGGAAGATGTTTTTTGAATAATTTTGGCAGCAGAAAAATTGAAATTGTGATTTTCGGACCAACAATGTTGAGCAACAGAAGACTTTTGTGTTTCCTTTTTTCTAACATATGCCTCATGTTCCTTGACTCGAAATTTTAAGGCTCTCTTAGTTTGGCCAATGTAAATTAAACCACACTGGCAAGGAATCGTATAAATACCCCAGGAATTCATATCCAGAATGGGGTCCTTGAGTATGGAACTCGGAATTTTATTGATGGGAGAATAAATGATCTGAAAGTTAAATTTCTGCAACTTTATAGCTAATTGATGGAAAGAAGGGAATGGACAACAGAATTTTTATAATCTCCTAAAACAAGAGTGTGCCTTTTAGTGTGTTGAGAATTTTTTAACTGCTTGATTAATGATGTTGGGTGAAAAGCCTCTGTCAATATCTATTGCTTTTAAATAAGCACACCCAACATTATTAATCAAGCAGTTAAAAAATTCTCCTCTCAACACACTAAAAGGCACACTCTTGTTTTAGGAGATTATAAAAATTATGTTGACATTCCCTTCTTTCCATCAATTAGCTATAAAGTTGCACATATTTTGCAGAAATTTAACTTTCGGGCTGTGTATTCTCCCATCAATAAAATTCCGAGTTCATACTCAAGGACCCCATTCCGGATATGAATTCCTGGGATATTTATACGATTCCTTGCCAGTGTGGTTTAATTTACATTGGCCAAACAAAGAGAGCCTTAAAATTTTGCATCAAGGAACATGAGGCATATGTTAGAAAAAGCAAACACAGAAGTATTCTGTTGCTCAATATTGTTGGTCCGAAAATCACAATTTCAATTTTTCTGCTGCCAAAATTATTCAAAAAACATCTTCCATTGGAGAATTAGATTTTCTAAAGGCATTTCACATTCAAAAAAAATCTTTCTGTTCTAGTTACCGATCCTAATTCCAATCCGTCTTTGCCTTCGGCCTTTAAAGAAATTATGTTCTAGTTCTGGTTTCATCAACAGATGGCGCCACTTGCTTATTATTGTCCAGGTTTTCTTATTTTATCTAGTTATTATTTCCTATCTTGCTCATTTGCGGTTTTGCAGCTGAAGATGGTGGGTTCGGTAAAAACCATCGAAACTAGTCCTGCGAAAATTTTGAAAAAATAACGCTGATTTTTGTTGTTTGACTTCTGAATTAGTATTTACTCGGCATGTTATTGTGTCTTAATTATAATAGTTGCTGTTTATTTTGTGTTTTTCCTTCAATCAAGGAATAGATTTGTATGTAGGAAAAATATTTTAATTTAATTATGCAATTATTTGAATGATTTTGCATTTTAGCACCAGAAATGATATTTTGACTTTAGTCCAACACACTGTAAAGTAAGCTTGCCATGTTTGTTAAATAAATTTTACGCAACTGCTGTACATTGTGATGTAAAATTCAAAATGGGTAATCTTTTGAATGCAAATGTATTGTAAATGTCCCATGAAGTAAGTATGTTTACTAAATTAGTTTTCTAAACATAAAAGTTTTCTGTTAACTAGTTTGTAAAAGGTAAAATTACTAATGTAGAATTATTAATGTAGAGACTAATGTTACATTATCCACATGAGAGAATTTAGAACAAGCGAGTATGTTATAGTAAAATACGTTTAAGAAACAGTTAACATTGTGAATGCATGTAGTTAAAGTTAGGCTTTCCAGTCATCACAAAAGTATAGTAAATTTTAAGCTTATCACATCAGGAATAAATTTGAATTTAAGGTGTTCATTGAGGTCTAAAGTGTATCTAAAGGCCCGTCCACACAAGTATCCTCGAAACGTAGCTGACGAACATGCTTTTATGTTACCAGCGTAAAAGCATCCAAACGAGTACGCTTGCGAAGAGCGCGTTTAACCAATAGAATTATTTGGGGCAAAAATCACGTGACACTGTAATATAGCGTCAACAGAGCTGTATCTTATTACTTCGCTGCGCTTCAGTATGTTTACAGCAAGTTGTCCGAATCAGATGATTTTTTTTTTTATAGCTGAAACTTTACTATTAAGTGCACTCATTAAGCAGAGGCAACAAAACCGCAAAAAACGGCAAGAATGGGTCCGAAAGATTTATTTAGAGCGACCTGTTCAAAGAGATTTTTTTTTTACTGCCTCGTTTGTGAAATGAATAATCCAGAATTATTAAATTCCTGCTATTAGCTCACACTCTCCCTATATCTTGTTCAAAGTTTCAGTACATAAAATGCTTTTTATTCATCCACTCAATTGATCCAATTCAAAGTTCAAATACAATTTTTTAAACTTGTAGTGAATGACGATGTTAATACAGCTTTTTCACATATTAAAATTTTTCATTTAAAAAAATTCTGTTTGTATTTTTATTTATTTTTTTATTTACTTATTTACTTGTATTTTTTAAATTTTTCTTTGTGGACCTAAGTAGGAATTTTTTTTTTCTTGTATATTACTTGTTTTTTAATTACTTCAGGATGAGTATCGACCAGTTTGACAGACTTGCAGATTCTATATTGTATGAAAATTAGGATTTATAAAATTGGTTTGGAATACAGTATAAAGAGAATTAAATTACTTAATTCTCATTTCACAAGCAGTGGTTTCATTACCACAAGCGGTGGTTGATTTGTAAGCATGAGATGTGCATTTCATATTTAAGTTCCGATTTAGTAAAAAGGTTTTTTAAATCTGTTGCAAGATTTTGCTGTTATTACAGATCAAGCAATAATTTGCTTGAAGTATGTTACGAGTCTGATACTTGTTTATGCTGCCATATAAAACCAAACTCTATACAGTAATCAAATAATCTAGCTTTGTAAAGAATTTTATATTTTCACTGTTTCTGAGAAGACTTAACTAGAATTCTAGGCACTGTATGAACTGAAAGACAAATTTGATTAAGAAAACAAAAATGGCATAAAACATAAAGCTCAAAAGTTACACCCTATTTTAAACTCTTTTTCATAAAGCAAATCTAAAAGAAATGAGCGTGAATCAGTTTAAAAAAGACATGATAAAACATACCTAATAAAATTAGCATAATAATAGAATGATGAAAAAAAGTATCATACAAACTACCTTCACAGAGGGTATAGCTAGAGTTCTCAATGCAGGGGACAACTGAAAATTTCATGTTTTCCCCTGTTTGCCAAAATGCAGTGGGGAACATCAATTTGGCACCATCTGGATGGCGCACCCAGAGACAGATGTCCCCCCTTTGCCTCCCATTCTAGCTATGCCCCTGCAATTTGATAACTTAATACTCACACAATAATTTACTAATGGCCAAAAAATTTTATATATTCAAAATAAAATAATAACAGTGATAAGGAAATAGTTATAATAAAGAATAATGCCACTTTACTCAAAATATATATCTTTTCTATGAAGTTTTTAAAATTACATTACCACTGGGAAAAAAGCATTGCAACTTTCAGAAGCATTTTCAATAGTCTCTACGAGTGATCCAATTTTTGTAGTAGGAACAGATGAAAATGATGATAATTCTAACATGGCTGGTGTGAGAATCGGAATATCAATGGGCTCACTTTTGGCAGGTTCTTTCAGTTCTGTAGTAACACCAGCCTTAGAGTCAGTTTTCACATCACAATTAGTTTTAGGCAATAAGTTTAATTTTTCTTTTAAATCTTTTTCCAAAGTTTCTACTGAAAGCATTCGTTCACCAGCAGAAAGAGCTCTTGGTTCAGAAGAGCCTTTTTTTATTTCTACATAAAAATCACCATTATTTTGCCTGCCTTCAATGTGTTGCAATGTGTGCGCTGAATTTGACATTAAGCTCTGAAGTATTGCTTCAGAACACAACTTAGAGTCACCTGAGGGTTCTTTAAAGCTGCTTGTAGAGAATGATTTGACACGAGATTCAAAATCTCTAGTGTTCTCATCTGGCTTCTTCTCTTTATCACCTGCTTGTTCAAAAAGCATTCCTACAGTCAATGGAGTTATGTCACTGTTTGATGCCACTGCACCATTCACTCGAACTGGTGTTGGTTTAACAATATCACCATTTGCAGCATGCTGAGAATTTTTTGAATTCCTCCAGAGAGAGTTCTTTGCAGCAGATGATTTCTATTAACAAATGATAAAAAAAAGTCACATAGATTGAAAAATGAGACAAGAAATAAGCATTTGCAAGTTTACATTATCACAATTGGTCTTTTAACTACAAATAAAGTACTGTAATATAAGAGATATTAACACATCTAAAAATGTTCTCTTTCTTCTAAAAAAATCTAAACTTTGTTGCTTTCTTAAGTTCTTACGTGATTAATATATTTTATCTCTTTGAAAAATTTGTATTATCATTACAATTCACATTACTATTTAGAAGTAAATCACAGAGGTAAATATAAAGAACCATACTATATACAATACATAAATATATTTAATATTATGTATCTCCATTGTGGTGATCCAAAAACATTGCATGATATGTGGCAACACTATAGCCATGCTACAGAAGAAGCCGATTTCTTATTTGCTCGAGTGGGGAGGAATCATTTTCCAAACAAAGAGGCTCCAGAAAAAGGTCCATAGGCAAAATATATATAGATTTCGAATGCAGCCTACTCATGACATAATCTTTTGATAACAGTAACAAAGCATTCTCTACAAGCAAATGTAAATGGCATTTTCAGATAAAGGTGACAAAAATAATGACTGAGCAAAAGACAGTAAAAACTCAAAACAGTCATAATTCATGCACAAATAAAAATTAAAAAATTCGAGAAAAAAGATTGCACAGACAAAATGTGTCAACATTGTACCACAAATTGTAGCAAACTTAAGATAAAAATCACAACTAGGACAAAATAAGATATTTCTGTAAAACACATGGAAAATATTATCAAGAGTCATTAAAATTGGCAAAAACCATAAAACTGCAATGATTTGTGAAAAATATAGATTTCACTAAATTTGTCTCTAGAGCTTCCATGAATCTCTCAATGGCACCATTCAATCCACATTTCTCTAATGTAATCTTGTTTGTCACAGAACAAATCTTTTTTGAACTTGATCATTTAAAATTTCTAAAAAAAATTGTTCAATTTTGAAGCAAATAAATAATCTCTGCAAAAAGCATTAACATTTTCCTTGACAATTTTAGTTACAAAAACACTCCTTAGCAGAAAAAAATAAACTTTGGAAAACAATGTTATGGATAAAAATTTATAAATACTTTTCTTCTTCCAATGTAATTAACCAACCTTATCATATTCATCTTGGGCACGTGTCAGAAGAGATATGATATCCGCTTGAGCATTATCTTGTTTCAGCTGCTTTCGATTACTTTCAGAATATGAACGTTGTCTAATACTATTTGACTTGTCTGGTTTAGTAAATGCTAATTTAGATAAGCTGCAAATTAAGCAAAATGGCAAAAACAAATTCATTATTAGAAAAATAAAGAAACAGATTTATACTAATACAAGAAATCCTATTTAAGAAACATTATTTGTATATGCAAATGATTACAAATCAAACATAAGATTTATTTAAACATGGTGCTGCAATACTTACCTCATTAAAAGTTTGAAAATTTTTAAACAATTTTTCTCTTCATAAAACCATATACCATATATGTGACCTGAAAATTTCATAGTTTGTTATAATTTAATCTCTGATACTGTAAAGCATTTTACAAACATTTTAAAAAATAAAATGAACTGTAGAGTTCAGTGCTAATAGAGAAAACACCAAATGGAATAAAAAATGAATTATTTCCCTATGCATTTTAGCAAAAATGTTTAAATCTTCCTAAACAATTGACTGGTTATACACTAGATCAGTTTATCCATTTTAAAAAAAGTTATACAAATAAAAGAATATACTCTACAAAATGGTAAGCACATAAAAATACTTTCAATGGAATTTTAGTACTTTAATCACAACTAGCATCGATTAGTCATTACTGCTAATAATGCAACAATCACGTTATCATGGCTCACCAGTTTTACTGATTCCCCTAAGTGTTCTACTTTTTGGCTATACCATTTTTTTCTATCAAACTAAAAACAGAAACATATTAAATAATAATAAAAAAACTGTTACAATTAATTCAAAAGGAAAATTTTTATAAACTGAAAATTTGATACTATCTGATTGTCCAACATCAAAAAGTTGCAGATCTGTTGCTGACTTAGGAGAGAAATCTTTGGGTACCTTTACTTCTATTTCAATGATACATTCAGTGTCGCTTACTTTTTTACTATCTTATTCTCACATGGAAGAATGTTCTCCTTATATATATATATATCAGTTGATTTTCACCAAGTGAAAAAAAAAAAATCTGAGAATTGCATGATAACAGCACAGTGCATGAGCCCCGATCGTCCAAAAGCAGTTGAAACTTTGAATGTAGACTCCAAGGAAACTTTCCACTATGATAAAAATAAAAGAAAGCACACTCCATAATTCCACTATAATTCAATGGCAGAAACAAATGTATTCAATGTAAAAAGAAATGCTACAAAAAAATCTGAAAGACTTCAGATTTGACATTATGCCCAAAGGGGTTTTTATTTTTTATTTTATTTATTTATTTTTTACCTTCTGTGAGTTACCTTTATTTGTTAAATATCACGTTCTTTGCGCTTAAACCATAAAATTAAATTCAAACTGCAATATCACAAAATAATTTTAAAATTAGCATATCATAATAATTTCCGAGACACAAACTTTCACGCTGGAGATAAAAATGTTTTCTTTTTCCCATACAGTATTGCCGTTGTGCACTTTGAAATCTTTGAGTTTGTTAATCGAAAATTCATTAAAGTGTTACAAAATATGAAATCAATAATAAAACAAATTCCAGATTCCGGTTTCCAGATGCCCATATTCGGGGTAGGACTACATTATTCAAAATTTCATGGCTAAAAAAAGTGACTACATTTTCATTGAGACAAAGCGGGACAAATGGAATGAAATGAAAATTGTAATTTAGTTATAAAAGCAGACCAAAACTTGTCTGTAAATATACAAAAATATATTTATTTCTAGCTATTGGTAAAAAACTATAAATTGAATATAATGTTTTTTTAATTAATTTAAAATTTTACTTGAAAAATTTTGATTTTCTTTCATGGTCATATTTTTTTATCCAAGTGAATACTTTGCAATAGATTCAAATCATTTAATAAAATGTCGTAAAATTTCTCACATGAATTGGTCAAATTTCATTTACCCTTAATACAGATTTTTAAAGTATTAATGTTCAACTGCGTTTCTTCAATTGTCCTTATTTTATTGATACCAGAAAAAACACGTTCTGATGCTGCATTTGTTCCTGGAAGGGAGAGCACGTGTTCTACAATTTAAAAAATATTTTCATAAGGAATATTATTAAATGACATCTCATAAAAAAAGATCATTTTCACAAATATTATTTTTCGGAAAATGGTTACTAATATATTAAAAAGATTTTCCTTTATATTTCCATAAATCTCCTTTTTACTTCCTTGTACGAAGTGAAAAGGAAGTATTGTAATCGCGAAAAGTTTCAGGCAGCATATTTCAACGAAAATATCCATTTTGACCGCTATCGAATGCAATTTAATGATGTTAATTGCATGATATTTATTTTTGCACGATATCTGTACATAAGGACAGAATAAAAGACTCGTTTCCTCCAAAAAACTATAAAACTGCTTTAAAATGAATTTTGAAGAGAATTTTTCGTGGCGTTTGTACGAACATATCTTGCATAACTAAAAAACGAGTAGCCTCAGAACGTTGAAATTTTGTATATAGGACTGTTTTAACATGTAGATGTGCACCTCATATTTTGGTTGTAATCGGCCGCACCAAACATATATTTATATATATATCCACTCTGTTACCCAGCTCAGTGATCTCAGTTTCTTTACTCTTATATGCTTGTTAATTGTACATTTTTTGCTTTAAAAATGATTGAATTATATTGTTCTTATCTTCTGGTTAAGATTTTTATGACTTTAGTAAATCTGTACGCAATATTTTTAGAATTATCAACAATTGTAAAGTTGTTTATGTGCCGCTAAGCCTAATAATTTTTTTGATGGCGGCCATTGCTTGTTTACATTTGAAACAGCAAAATAGTGGATTTGTTGCCAATCTAGAGAAAAAGATGCTTCGCAACAACAAAGAGAAAGCCTACATTTATTATTGCGAATTAAATCATGCTTAATCCTTTCTGGAATTTTTTCGAGAAAATAAGTGTTTAAGATTTACTTCGTAATTTTTAGTACAGATATTTTGAGTTTTTATGTATTTTTGCCTTGTCGCGATGTGAGAACTGAATTCATTGAATGAGAAATACTCAATCGTCTGTGAAAAACTGTTTCTTTTTTGTTTTGTTTGCTTAATTTCTTTTATACATTGGTCTAGCTTTATTATAGTATTTGAATAGAACATGTGGCAACGATCAGATAATTCTTTAAATGATATAAATTTTGTGCATTCTGAGTTATAATATGAATGAAATATAATACTGTTAAGTGAACCTAGCACCACAGTGTCACTATGGTAAACAAATAGAGTGAATTTTAAAGAATGCATTTATTCTATTGTAGTTTATGCGCTGTCGGCAAAGTAGATTTAATTAAATCCAATAAGTTTAAATGAAATGCAAGAAAAAATGCGCATAATTTAATATTCCGTACAAGGAAGTCACGTGGTGTATACATCAGATTTTTTAATATTTGATTTCTGCACTTTCACAAAAATCCAACATGCATGGTATATATATATATATATATATAAAATATGAATAAATTTTTGCAATAATATTTTCAAGATCCACTGGAAGTAAGTCAGATGCTGTTTGAACAGTACTGTGTAGAATGCGCACTGCACAACCTATTCCAATAATTTTTTGGTTCAAATGTTATTGATGCTTCTTCTAGCTTTTCTACCAAAATTTGCATTAGTATTATCCTCACAATAGGCAATAATATTATTGTTCAAATTATTCTTTTTTAAAATAGCACTTATTGAATCAAAAATTATTCATGAAGTTTCACCCAGCAAAAAAACAAAATCTAATTTTAATTCTTGTTTCTGGATCAAAAAGTCTGTCTAACTATTGTGGGAAGCAATTTTAAATCTTTGTGGTTGGAAGCATCATAATATATGGATATAAATGTACATTTAATCTAATTCATTCTGCAATTGTGAAAACGAATATGTTGAAAAACAAACATTACAAATAATTGCTTCGTTTTTTGTCCTTACACATGCAGATTCTTTGTCGTACAATCGCCTAATTTAGTTTACTCTGCATGCATTTTATGCATTTATTTTATTTATGTACTTTTATTTCTTTATACTTACTATAATAATTAATAAATACAGTCAAAAGTCGTTAATCCGGACTCGTCGGGACTTCGGCGATTCCCGATTATAGATCATCAGTTTAAATCTGGTAAGATGGCATGCAGAAATTACAAAATTAAAAATATGAAACCGTAATTTATGAAATAAAGAACAATTATGATCTAAAGGGTATCAAAATTTACAAAAAAAAAAAAAAAAAAAAAGCTTAATATTTATTTGTTTACTTTATTAAACATTTCCTTCAATGTAAGTTGCTTCGTTTCATGTGATAATACTTTCTCTTTAATTCTATTAAACAGACATAATTTCTTGTTTAGTTACAAAGTTCCGCTGTTCAAGTCCTATAATTGCTGTGTTGAGAATACCGACTAATTTGTCAATCGAAATGTTTTCGTTTTCAATAACCTCTGGGTCACTTTCTTCACTATCGGAAGCGAATTATAATGACGAGGAACTTGATTTAAATCATATCAAAGACAGAATGAAATACTACACTTAACGTCTCTCTGTGGCAAAAGACATTCTACCATACAGACTATGAGAAGCGCAAGCCGATCATGCTTGGACACCCTGCAGATACTGATTTATTGCACACAATATACATGCAATACACGCCGCCAAGTGAGAAGGCATTTGCCATTTATACAGATGGCTCAAAGACGGAAAAAGGCACAGGCTGCGCCTACTGTGTACTCCAAGAAGGAGAAATGGTTAAAACTTGGGAAAGACGACTGGCAGACAAAAATACCGTCTTTCAGGCAGAGCTTCTTGCATTAAAAGCAGCCATCAATTTGGCAAAATATCAATTAGGATTAAAGGTGAGCATATATAGCGACTCTGCCTCAAGTTTGGAGTCCATCCGAGGGCACAAGACAAGGAGTCCTTTGGTGCAAGATATTCAGAAAATTCTTCTAAGTATCCCACCAGATGACAGACCTATCCTGATCTGGGTTCCAGCTCATGTGGGTATTACTGGCAATGAAGCGGCAGACCTGCTTGCGAAATCGGCTGCCAATGACTCCAGTAGACTGGAAAGTGCAGTAAGTGTTCCGCAGTCATATTTAAAAAAAACCACGCTCAATAGCCTTTTTCAAGAATGGCAGAAAAGATGGGAAAGGGAAAGCACAGGGAGGAGAACCTACAAGTTCTTTCCAAAAGTCACGTGCTCAGTTAATACATACAGCGGAGCACAAACTCAATTCTACACTGGCCATGGTCCCTTCCCACATTACCTTAAGAGATTCGGCATACGAGCATCAGATTTGTGTGAATGTGGTGCGGTAGGTGATGCAGATCACTTCCTCTTCAACTGCCCACAAACCAATAAACTGCATTTAAAAATGCCAAGCAGTGAATACTGGCCGCAATGGGCAGAGAATACCCGCGGCAACAAGCAGACGAAAACTAAAATAGAGGAGGTAATCAGGCTTTGCTCAGCAAGATTCTAAGAAATTCTCCCCCTCTCTTGAGAATTGTATCTTCGCAGCATAATTTTAATAGCAATTCAAAATACTACAACAACTGAACATCAACACTAGGAAAATAGCTCACCCCGTAGAATAATAACAGGACTGTAAGAGCAAAACTATTGTAATGTAAGCATATTACTATCCAGTTTATATGTACTTGATAAAAATAATATTGTAAAGCAGTTTAAATGATATTGAAAATCCAGTCAATGTGTAAATGAATTACAAGTTTAATTTTGATTATCTCAATAAAAGTATTGTAAATATGAATTCATATAATGTCTAAAAATGTACACATAGCTGTCATGATTTTATGTATCTGTCATATGTAACTTGTACAAGACAATGATTGTAATCAACATATCTATGCTTATTCACAGGCCTTGTATGCCCATGTAATATTTATATGTATATTCTTACACGGAGGAAATTTTCCCTTCTGCCAGGATGACTACTAACACTGTAAGACTTTTACAACAAAGTTAGGTCAGTGGTTATCTCAGGCGGCACTCAGTATGGAATTATAAACCAAATAAAATAAAAACATCTGCCCTGAAGATAAGGATAGTGTTGACAGATCAACTCCCAATCCGCCGCGTGAAATTGATAAACAGATTTCGGATCTCAAAACATACTTTCGCTTTGTAGATACAAATTACATATTAGTAAATATATATCGGAAATTCTATTTGACATAATCTTTCTAATCTATCATAATCTAATAATGACGTTTCTGCCACCCCCCCCCCTCTGCCGCAGAGCAGCGTGAAATTGATAAACAGATTTCGGATTTCAAAACATACTTTCGCTTTGTAGTAAATATATATCGGAAATTCTATTTGACATAATCGAACGTTCAAGCTTACTTTTATAAAATTGCTCTGACAGTCTGCAAAAAATAATAAGCCGGATCCAATTCGAAGATTAAGGAACAACGCAATCGGCAACATTAACTGAGTTAGATAACTTTAGCTTAGCGTATAACTCCGTTACAATTTAAACGCGCATGCGCACAAACATATTCGCAGCCGTAAGGGTCTTACGCGCTCTCGTAAACGCCTGTGCGCATGCGTGAACGCGACGCATGCGCAGAAAGTTTGTAGCTTTGAGGTCCGGATTATAGATCATTCCGGATTATGGGTGTCCGAATTAACGACTTTTGACTGTATATATATTTTAACATATGCACTGAAAGGAAATTGCAATACATATTCCTATTTATACCCTTTTAAATCGATCCCACCAGTGACCGTCTGGTAAAATCGCTGAACACTGGTAGTTCGGTCCGAAAAAGCATAAAAAATTAAGGCATACAAAAACTGTTTTCAATAAATAACTAAATGTATTATAAATATATTAATATATGCAGTGAAAGAAAATTGTAGTACATATTCCTATTTATGCCCTTTTTAAGTCGATCCCACTAGTGGCCGAGCGGTAAATCCGGATTATGGGTGTCCGAATTAACGACTTTTGACTGTAATAGGTAATATATTTTTACAGTACATTTAAAATAATAAATGCAGATGTTTTCTAAAACGTGGGACATTTTTAAAAATTGGTGGGACACTCCTCCAAAAAGCGCGTCTTGCCAAAATCGGGACGTGTGGTCACTTTACTCTAGTTACCGTTGTTTTGTCATAATGCAAGACACATACATACATTTATGCAGATTCTTCTTTTATTTAATTTCTTTAAATATAACATAGAGTGATAATATTTGGTGACAACAATTCGAAAAGTGATACAGACATTTAAAGTATTCGATGCAAAATAGCAAAATCAAATTAATAGCCCTTCTGGGCTAAAAAGCAAAAATCTGAAAACTTTCAGAATTTACGAGGGTTGGAACTTTAATAGTGGCAACACAGCTGAAAAAAGGCTACACAAAGAATATCGCGTATAACCACACGTCAACTACATACCTACCTTACCTCTCAGCAAAAAGACTCGTCCTGCCTACGTCACGTGCATGCAAAGTGACGCGAAGAACGAATCCTTGTATTAGCTCGCGGTCTAAAGTAAGTGTTGTCAGGATGTTTTCAAAACAAGAACAACGATGTTGGATAAAAATTGAATGTGCCAGAGGTCGTACAGCACGACAGTGTCATCAAGGGCTTCAAGAGGCTTGCGGGGAATCTGCATTGCCTTACAGAACCGTAGCAAGATGGGTGAAAGCATTCAATGAAGGACGCCAAAACGTGGCAGACATGCTGTGGCCAGGTCGTCCGAGTGTCAGAGATGCAGACGTGCAAGCTGTTGCCGCACTAATGGACAGTGATCACCACCAAACGATTCGTCAGCTGGCCGGACAAACAGGATTAGTGCCTACGACTGTGCTGCACATTCTGAAGGAATGCCTGTCCATGAGAAAAACTGCTTCACGATGGGTTCCACATCAATTGACTGAATACAATACCATGCTGCCCGAACCCACCTGGAGCACTATGAGCCCGAAGGAGATGCTTTTTTATGCCGTATCATTATGCTGGATGAGACTTGGGCCCGATCATACCAGCCAGAACTGAAACGCCAAACGAATGGCGTCATCACGGGTCACCACGATGTTCGAAATTTTGTCAGAACCCCAGGAATGTGAAAGTTATGGTGATTCTCGTGTACGACTGTGATGGTGTCATCCTAACGCATACCATTTCCCCACAGCAGACCATTACTGATCATTTTTGGAGCACAATCTCTGACCAGCTTTGAGAAAAAAACAGCGACACTTTCTGCAGAACGCTCCTCTCATTTTGCATGACAATGCTATGCCACATGCAGCGCAAGCTGTGAATGATTTGTTCAAGCGATGGGGCTGGGAAGTGCTTTACCATCCACCATACTCCCCAGATCTAAGCCCTTGGGACTATGACTTAATTCCTAAGATGAAGGAACCACTTCGTGGCACTCGCTTCCAAACTGTTGCTGAGATTCTTGCGGCAGTAGACCGGTCCATTCAAACTATCAACAAAACAGGCACTGCTACAGGTATTCTGCGACTTCCACATCGTTGGAAACGGGTTGTACACAATGCTGGTGGCTATGTTAAAGGACTGTAAAACATGGTGACATGAATCACTTTTGTATTCCTTGTAAATAAATAGTTGCCACTATTAAAGTTCCAACCCTCATATTACGCCCAAAGGGACATTTTTTAATGTTTTGTGTGTTACCTTATGTTAATATGTTGTGTTTGAGCATGATATTAAATATCATGTTCAAACACAACATCTTCGCACTTAAACCACAAAATTAAATTCATCAGCAACATCACAAAATATTTAAAAGAGCAAATCTTTAGAATTTCCGATACACAGTCCCGCAAACTGGAGATAAAAATGTTTTTTTTTCGCATACAGTGTTGCCATTGCTTGCTTTGAAATTGGTAAGTTTGTTGATAAAAAATTCTTTAATGTTTGACAAAACATGAAATAGATAATAAAACAAATTCCAAATTTGGGCTTCCAGATACCCATATTCGAATTGAGAACTACATTACTCAAAATTTGATGTCTCTAGGTAGCGTTTTTTTCACAGTGTGAGAAATATACATACATTCATGCAAATTCTTAATTACTTGTGAAACGACGCAAAACGTTCCAAAACGAAATTAATACAGTCAAAAGTCGTTAATTCGGACACCCATAATCTGGAATGATCTATAATCCAGACCTCAAAGCTAAAATCTTTCTGCGCATGCGGCGCGTTGACGCATGCTCATAAGCGTTTTAGGCGTGCGCGCAAGACATTTACGACTGTGCATATGCGTCTGTGCAAGCGCAGAATACGTTTTCGCGTGCGCGTTTAATGTATAACGGACAGTATAAGCTAAAATTATCTAATTATCTATTTCAGTTAATGTTGATGATTGCGTTGTTCCTTAATCTTCGAATTAGGTCTGGCTTATTATTTTTTGCAGACTGTGAGCAATTTTATAAAAGTAAGCTTGAACTTTCGATTATGTCAAATAGAATTTCCGATGCTGGAGCTCCCAAAGGATCTAGAAAACGAAAGTATGTTTCGATGTCCATCAAACAAAAAATGGATAAAGGTATATCCTTTGTTTATCTAACCGTTCCGAAATCTGTTTACCAATTTCACGCTGCTCTGCGTGGGGGGGGGGACGTCGCGGTGCGCAATGAACTGGAAGTTGATCTGTCAGCACTATCCTTATCTTCAGGGCAGATGTTTTTATTTTATTCGGCTGATAATTCCTTACTAAATGTAGTATTTAATCTCGATGTACTCCGTCTTTGTTATGATTTAAATCAAATTCCTCGTCATTATAAGTATCATGAATACAAATCAAATAGTTTTCTGGTTGCAATTTTCTAATTTCGGCTATGCGTAAGGTATGCTTTACGCATGCGCGCGTTGAAAAAAATGTTTAATAAAGTAAACAAATAAATATTAAGCTTCTTTTTTTGTAAATTTTGATACCCTTTAGATCATAATTGCTCATTATTTTATAAATTACGGTTTCATATTTTTAATTTTATAATTTTTGCATGCCATCTTACCAGATTTAAACTGATGATCTATAATCCGGAAAAATCGATAATTCGGAATTGCCGAAGTCCCGACGAGTCCGGATTAAAGACTTTTGACTATATAGCTCTTCTGGGCAAATTACTTCTTTGGACTAAAGAGAAACACTGAATTTCAAAAGTGCAAATGCACATGCACATCAATTAACACAAATACTTTTGGGCAACATTGTGAACTACCACATAAATATTTTTAGCTACATGGTGAATTACCTCATCAATACTTTTTCATGGATTTTTGGTGCAGATGCAGATACCCAAAAAGCACAGCAAATTTTCACTAGCTGAAGAAATGTTAACAATGCATATATGTGCACATAGTGACCATTAAACTTCCGTAATTTTGGGAAGAAACACCACAGCGTTTACATGTTTAAAACTTAAATTTACAGCGGGTACAGCATTTCTACCCATGTGGTGTTTATGTGCACTAAAAATAAAATATTTCCTATGATGGTCATTGTACATAGTTTGGATGGCCTTGTCATTGTACATAGACTGGTGCTGTTCCACACAAAAGACCACTCACTTGCTTTTTGCGAACGTTATTTTGTTTACATTCTTTCCCTTGAACGGACCTACATGCCTTATTCACCCTAAACGGGATCTCAGAACAATAACATTCTTTCCCCTTTCAAATCAACATTCTCATCAGTTTGAATAGTCTCTCTCCTCTGCCATTCGATGAATCTTCGAGGACCCATCCTCTCCCCACCCCTGCCTTTTCTGCAATTTTTTTTCAAAGGCGGACACAACTCCACCTGTCTCGCAATAACGAACTCTGATGTATTTCCCCTTCAGCACGAATGGTTTTTTCTTGGCATTCTGCCAGATACAGATCTCATCAGTTTGGGTACAAGTGCTTGTTGGATAGCTTTTAAGTAAGAAGGGAGCGGAAAATTTTTGAAAATGGCACCTAAACGGCACAGAAGCTATACTGCTGGTTTTAAGCTTAATGTAGTTTCAAGTGCTGAACAAATTGGAAATAGAGCAGCAGCTCGAGAGTTTGGAGATGTATTCGACATTGGAGTACTGAAAAAGAACTTCTTAAAAATATTCCACAACAGAAACAAGCCAAAAGGAGTGGTACTGTAAGTTGGACGAATCCAGAGGATGACCTTGCAAACTGGATAAAGGAGCAACGAGGAAAGGGAATGGCAATTTCAACTGTAAAAATTCCCTTACAAGCAAAATTTATAGCAAAACAAATGAACATAAATGATTTCAAAGGAGGGCCTTGCTGGTGTAGCAGATTTATGAAAAGAAAAAAATATTTCTGTGCGCACTAGAACAACAGTCGGGCAACAATTACGAATGGACTGGCAGGATAAAAAGGCATATTTTCTAAAATATGTGACAGATATTATTGACAAAAAAAACTTCGGTCACAGATAATAAATATGGATGAAACGCCGTTAGCTTTCGACTCTCCTGCAAACTGTTGATGAAACTGGTGCAAAAACTGTATGTGACGGGGCATGAAAGAATGTCATTTACATGTGTGTTAGCCTTGTGCCACAAACGGTGACAAGCTAAAGCCGATAATCATTTTTAAACGAAAGACTATTCCAAAGGAAGATTTTCCTAATGACGTAATTATTTGTGCAAACGAGAACGGCTGGATGTGCGAAACAATTATGAATGAGTGGCTACAAAACATTTGGCAGTGTCGTAAGGGATCTTTCTTCCAACCAGAAGGCTTTATTGATAATGGATTCCATTCGTGCTCATTTACTCGAGTCTGTGAAAACCAGATGTCAAAAATTGTCTACGACTGTAGCAATCATTCCTGGTGGTTTGACAAAAATCTTACAAACATTAGATTTGTCAGGTAATAATACCTTCAAAGCTGAAGTCCGAAAGTGGCGGGAGCGTTGGATGAGTGAAGGATTGCATACGTATACCAAAAGCGGTAAAATGCATAGAGCATCTTATGAAAAAGTTGCAAAGTGGGTAGGAAGTGCGTGGAAATTGGTAAAAACATCATCAATAATAGCAGGGTTCAAAGAAGCTGAAATTATATCCTTAGATAAAGAGACTGTAAACCAAGAGGATGAATGTGACGATCTGGAAGACTTGGACTTAGATCAGGATTTACTAAATCTTTTTAATTCAGATAGTGAAGAATCAGATTTTGATGGCTTCATATGATGCATAGTTTGCTGTAATTCCTTTTGTAAGTAAAATTTAAAATTTCTTTTTGTCATCCAAATTTAATAGTTCGTTGTTGCAATATTTTTTATAATATAATCTGAGTATTACAAATATGGACTTCTTTTGCGGGTAAATATGAGTATAAACATGAACGTAAATATATTTTCAACATTTCTTACCTTTAATTATTTTTGAGTTATGGTTTCATTTCATGCATTTTTCTTAACTGATATGTCATATCAGGACTTAGGTTGAAATTTTGCCTCTATATGGCCCACGATGATGTCACGCGCAATTTAATCTATTGCGGCGTTTATGTTGATGCAGCGTTTCTGTGTAATTTTAATTTTTTTCTAGAGCGCGGCCTTTCTTCCGGAAATTACAGTATTATATTTTAAAACAGAAAATTTTCACCAGCTGAAGGAACATTAACTTTGTGCAGACGTACTACTCATTACCATTCATTCCTCATAAAGGCGGGAATATGCCAAATTTGTTTCTCACCATGGGCACTACAAAAAATAAAGCCTTTAATAAAAAATAAAGGCCTTACTGTAATTAGGCCTTTAATTATACAAAAAATAAATTAACACTTCAATACCATGATATGCGAATTTTCTGTACATTAGGCTTAGCAGTAAATTTCTTACACTAGGCTTACAGCTTCAGTTTTAAAATGTGACAGATTTACAATTTTCACAAAAATGAATCAAATACAAAATCTCAGCACCAGGTGCTGATCATCTGAAAATAATTGTGGTCTATTAAGCACAGATGTGAATTATTATGTATAATAAAGTTAAGCTGTATGCGAGATTAGGTGCTAATATGAATCACAGAAAAGGTTGGATTTTTCCAGTATGGCAACGTCATAACCTTCGCCATTGCTGCTCGAAATAAAGGTAAATCCTTCTTATTTTCCCAAGAAGGGAGGGGATAGGCCAAAAAGTTAAATTAACCAAAAAAAAAAAAAGTTTTTGACAGTTTTTTAAATATAGTTTTAATAAGTTGGCTAGAATTTTAGCCATTAAATATTTAGTAAATGAAAGAAATATGTAGAAAGCATATTGCTAATGCAAAATGAGATGACTTTTTTTTTTTTTTTAAATCAAGTATGTAACGAGGCAAGGTAATATGCAGATAAAATTTGTCACCATATTATACTAAAAACTCACTAGCTCCATGCTTACCCAGTGGATTACAAGTGTCCTCTCTATGACTCGACACCACCAGTCCTCCCCCCCCCCCACACCCAACAGGCTTTTCCAATTCTTCCTTGCTTGATTATCGAGCCTTCTTTCAGTGGTGAAAAAGACAAAGTTCTAAAAGTATGTTAATAACTTTGTTCTAATAAAGAACAATTTTAACGGTACCTTTATGTGTTGTTTGATAGCTTTTAAAGAAATGAACTCTATGCCATTAAGAGAATTTTGAATAATAACTACTATATGCAAATTTTAAATGACTAGAATTTTGAATAAATAAGTGAAAATTTGATAGGCATAGTCAAATGAATATGGAAGATAAATCAAACATCCTAGCCATACTCAAAAAGTCTCTAACAAACATCCATCAAAACATAATACTGAATACTGTAATGATGAAAGAGAACACAATAATTAATCTACTGTGTATGCTGTGCTCAATTTCTGCCTTTAGACCTGCTTTATCTTTTAGATCTTCAGCATTTTTTTGAATTAATGGTCTGATTATGTTGCCCGATTATAAAATTTGTGGCAAAATCAATGCATGTATAGAGTAACAAACTTTTATACATAAAAATAGAACGCTCAATTTAAATATAAAAAAATTTTCAACTTTTGATAGCATTTACTACTCGGAAGAAATTTGCCAATGATGACTGTAGCACACACATAAATTATTTTAATCCGTTAAATAACTAAATGGTATTTTTTTGATTATCCATACCACAATGGGAAGTTGCCTATTCAATTGCGACTTTGCAGACTGATGGAAATCAGTTGTTTGGCTATCTTTACAGATCATACGTACTGTCATATTCACAAATAATAATAAAAAGAAGTGTTAGTAAAAACGAGAAACTTTATGAGAAAAATAAAAATTTGTAAGGCCTATATGTACATTTTTACAGGTTCTAGATATGTACTATTAACACGTTGACTGCCCAACACAAGATAATTTGTATTAGTGTTCTTCTTCAGGACGCCCAATACAAGTTATCTCATAGTTTCCTGACTTGCTACTTTTGCGCCGTTACGAGTTACTTACTCGCTTAGCGCTTGTTTTAGCTGTACTGAGGCAACAAGTGAAGAATGTCTGCATGAATCAACTCGTAGTGGGCTTCTGCGAAGAGGTTTGTCTAACAAAAGCTGACTACAATATAATTCGTTAGACCTTTTTTTCTACCAAAAAAAAAAAAAAAAAAGTAAACTTTTTAATGATTGTTATGGATCATAATTAGTATTTTTTTAATAATATAATATGATTAAATCAATTTGGCTTCTCGGACCGGAATCTGAAAAGTGCTGTGGCAGTCAACATGTTAAATATACATGTGTAAATTCACATGGGCTTCAAGTACATATGTGGATTGGCTACATATGAAAAAAATGCCAAAAACGGGACCAATTATATCAAATGTTAAAACATGGTTTAAACTAAATGTGATAATGAGAAAACATCTTTTTATGTTAACTAACTCCCTAATGGCTTCTCCACCTCCAACAAAATCACAGGTTCTGTTTACTAATAAGTATTTTGCTACAAAGGAAAGAATATTGCACAGAAAAAGGCTCCAGAAAAATAATGCAAAAATAAATAAAAGCTTGAATAAACTAATTTCTTTTTTAAGTCTGCTTTCAAACCATTTTAAGACAGTATAACCAATATGACATTCTTTTAAGCATGTTATAAAAGTATGATTTATACACATGAAAGAATTAATGTAAGAAAGAAACTGAATTATGCTGTTGAATACCATATTTGGTTATATTCTCTCTGCTTAACAATAAAAAAAATTATGTATTGAAGCTTACAGAAGAAAAAAGTTTAAAGAAAACTATCAAAATCTGGAAATTTTTACTTAATGATAGAAAGTTTCTCACTTTTTCACATGCAAGAGTTCATGAATATATTGATTTAATTCTTGTACAATTTCAAGTGTAAAATTTATAAACTATAACTTAAGCATTCTACTCACCTTTTCCATTGCGATATAAAAGAAAAGGAGTCTGGTCTTGAAAATCTAAATTTTCTGTAATAGGTTCTACTAAATTTGTTGTACTTAACCTATTCATAACCATGAAACCATGCTGGGGCTTTTGAGATCTATTAGAATATATGATTTTAAATTAGCATATCAGAAAAGATACATTACACTTACATTTACACATATTAAAACTTAAAATAAGGTATCCATTGCATATAACTCAAATGCTAATGAATAAAATTAGGTAATAAATGCTAATTTATAGCAAGCTACTATATTAAAGACTTATTGCAAAAGAGAAGCTTATACGAGGGCCATCCAGGAAGTAGATTACGTTTCCGTCTGTGTCCGCTAGGGGCGGGGCTAGCGCGGCCATCTTGGGGTCAGAGCGTTGCACAGCTCAGTCTGCATCTAGCCGTGCTAGTGAGAGGTTCGTGCTGTGCTCCGTTCAGATACTGTGACGGTTTGAAATGTCTGAGTTAATTGAAAATCCCGCGAGGTGCGCTCAGTAATAAGGTTTCTGACTGCAAAAAACTGTAAACCGATAGAAATCTATCGGCAGCTTCGTGAAGTGTATGGGGACAACATTATCACTGAAGGTGGAGTGCGTCAGTGGGTCATAAGATTTCAAAATGGCCGAACCAATGTTCACGACGAAGATCGAAGTGGGAGACCCAGCATAGTGACCGCCGAACTTCTCGAAAAAGTCGATGCTAAAGTCCGTGAAAATCGAAATTTCACAATAACGGAACTTTCTTTGAGTTTTCCACAAATTTCGCGAAGTTTGTTGCACGAAATCATCAGCGAAAAGCTTGGTTACCACAAGTTTTATGCAAGATGGATTCCAAAAATCTTGACAGAGGACCACAAAAATCAGCGAATGGCTGCAGCGTTGAACTTTTTGGACGCTTACCATAAGGATGGTGACTCTTTACTCGATCGCATCGTTACTGGTGACGAAACATGGGTGAAACATGTGAACTGTGAAACGAAATTGCAATCAATGCAGTGGGGGCACACAAGTTCTCCCCAAAAACCCAAGAAATGCATGCAAACAATGTCGGCAAGGAAGATGATGGCAACTGTTTTTTGGGACAGAAAAGGTGTAATTTTGGTGGACTTCCTGGAAAGAGGCACTACAATAAACTCTCAAAGGTATTGCCAAACTCTCCAAAAACTCAGAAGAGCAATTCAAAACAAGCGCAGAGGAATGTTGAGCTCTAAGATCTTGTTGATTCACGACAACGCCCGGCCCCACACGGCAAATGTCACTCGTAAAGTTCTTGAATCTTTTAAGTGGGAGTTGTTTCCTCATCCGCCGTACAGTCCCGACCTGGCACCGAGCGACTTCCACCTATTCCCAGCAATGAAGAAGTGGCTGGCTATACAGCGTTTTGATGACGACGCACAGCTGCAAGAAGAGGTAACGAAGTGGTTGAAGGCGCAGGCGGCCGAATTTTTCGACGAAGGAATTTCCAAGCTCGTACATCGCTACGATAAATGCCTTAATTTGTATGGTGACTATGTAGAAAAGTAGTATTTGAGTGTGGCTTTCATCTGTATATAATAAAATTTGTTTCCTATACTTTGTTTATTTTTTTATTCCAAAACGTAATCTACTTTCTGGATAGCCCTCGTATTTAGAAATCTGATATCTTTAATGAAAACCTATTTGGTATTTTTTTCAAAATTCATATCAAAATACAAATTAGTTTAATTTTAAAAGTGACATAAAGATCAGCACTTACATATTAACACAACCACTTTAATGCAATTTGGTGATTTTTTACAGATGAAAAGGTAAAAGTTAAACATTGGGTGCAAGTTGGGGAGACGTAAAATGGGGATTTTCTTTTAAAAAAAAAATTTGTAAACTATTGATATATTGTAGCCGGCAGATATTATCAATACATGAAAAAATATACTTAGCAAATTAAAATACAAATTTAAATATTAAAAAAAGGCTTATTTTATGCATTAAAAAAATTAGACATTCATTTCCAAACTTTTTGCAATTTCCCCCCCCCTTGTACAGCAATTTGTTTTTGCTTAAAAGAACATCAGACGATTGCAAAGGCTTGGCCAATGTACAAACCTTAGCAACACTGGCTATCTACCAATGCATCTCTCTGTTGTTCCCATTAAAGATTTTGCCACAAAACTCTGTATTCATGCAGAAATTTTACTGTACTTTCTTCGACTGCTGGCAAATCCCGCAAGTGCATATTTTAAGGCAGGGATTCTCACCCTTTTTGTCCCTAAGACCACAATTTAGAATATCTGTTTTCTGTAAGACCATTTACTTTTTCAAGGTGAATTTATAATATGATAGAAATAATAATAAATACACATAAAAAAAGACATCGATTGCATTTCGCTTTGTGCTGGTATCTGTGTTGGGCACAATTTCTATTTCATTAAAAATGAGAAAACTTTCACTTAGAATTTTATTGAAAACTAAAACATTTTTATTGTGATCACATTGCGGCAGGTATACGTTAAACGATCGGCGGGTGCCATGATGCCTGCTTGAATTTTGAGAACCCCTGCTTTAAGGTTTTATTTAAAGCAAAAAATATCAGGATTTGTTTATAAAAACCATTAGAACTTAAAATACAAAAAATAATGCAAATGAAAATGGTAACAACGCTTGACTGAAAAGAGTCTGAAGAATGGTTACAAAAATGGCTTTCAAAGTTTGGCACATTCTGAAAAGTTGGCGACTTCTACTAAGGTGGCTGTGATAACAAATAAGTACTTAAAAAGTCTAGGAGAAGAAAATGTTAACATACCTCATATACACAAAAAGTGTACCTTCTATCTCAGTTTTTTCCTAAAAAAAATTAGATGTTAATCAATTATCTAAATTTAATATATTTAATACAAACATTTAGTTAAAGATTTTAACTACATACATATATCACTAATTTCAGTGGTACTCTGATCTTTATATCTATGCTACTGTATGTCTTATGCACATTTTTTAAAACCATTAAACATTTTAACACAAAACTTTAGAAAAATACATTTTATTGGCATCCAATACAAATTTTCATTATAAAGAGACCACAACTATTGCTCCAAACTTAAATTTTCAAGTAGTTTATTGTGTTTGATGGCAGATAGTCATAATAGAACTGATATGAATATACAGATGTCACGCAATATATAAGGCTAGTTCAAGTCAAATGACGAACTCAAAAGTAATTCTTAAAATGAACTACACTATTCAGGTTTTAAAACTACTTTTGATTTTTCTCAATTTTTTTAAACAGAATTTATTCTTTCATATTAGTTTTTATATATGTTAATTCATGAAATAATTTGTTCCTCCTCTATATTTGCTTTGATTTAAAAATCTGGAAAATATAAACAAATCTTCAGTTATTATACAAACATCCCCCCCCCCAGCTGAGAAAATGAATCTTAAAATTCAGAAGCTCTAATTATGTATTTCATTTGTACCTTCTTAAGAAACTCAGATGAATTTTTAAAAACTTAATTCTTAAATTTGCTTTCACTAAATGCAGAATACAAATAGATTATCATTACTATTATTCTTATGGGAAGGAGCAGACTCACTGATGAAATTAAATGCAATCAATTTATAACATGTCATAAGTACATATTATTTATTAACTGCTGATGTTATAATTATTATTTTGTATATTACATACAGTTTTTTTTATTAATTATCAATCACATTTTGTAAGTCATAAAATTTATGAAAATAGAGAAGTTGATAAGCAAGAATAAAAAGAACTTTTCTGAGTGACATGCAGTAAACAGATATTGATTCATACTTGATGCTTATAGTTTGATCATTTGTTGTAGGATTACTGCATTTCAATTTAGTATTACAGGGTTCATACACATTTCTGCACACGGAAATTAAGTACTTTTAAGGACCATTAATGGAAAAAATTAAGGACCTATGAGCAAATGGAAACTGAATAAATTTATATGAAAATATTATCTATGCCTGAACTTCACTTTGTAATACCATCCTAAAAATAAAATAGATTTGGAAGTGGGATGCATTATTATTAAACATAACGTAATTAACATAATTATTAATAAGTTTGAGAATTAAATAAACTTTATGAAACTTATCAAGTAGCATTAAATATTTTATGGACATATTTGAAAAAAGATACGTTAGATTTTATTTAGGCTTTACTAACAGTTAGCTTTATGTTCTTTTTTTTTTTTTTTTTTTTAAATGTCTCATTTTGTCACATACTTGATCAGTCTAGAGCAGGGGTGGCCAAAGAGCGGATCACAAGCCTGATACGGCTCTCGCAGGCAATTTGTGTGGCTCACATACTTGTGTGGCTTTTCATACATACATAAAATATATGTATGAAATATGGTAAACTAAAACTATTCAGTGTCCAAAAGGAAGTAATTAATTAGTTTAGACTCTCTTTACAAAGTTATCAGGGATTTCTTTCTATTTAAAACCTCCTCCACTACTTGTATAATGATATAAATATGAACTTGTGGCTTTTAGAAAATCTAGATGCGGCTCTCGAACATTCCTGAATTCAAACGTGCGGCTCTTATTGACATGAAGTTTGGCCAACCCTGATCTAGAGGTCTGGTAAATAATAAGTAGATTTTATGCTAACCAGCATAGGTTAAAATGAGAAGTAAAATCATAATCAGATTGATTCAAAACAAAAGACTGGCAGTTGTCACCGCTCCTGCTTGCCTAGAGAGAAACCTGCTGATCAGAGCAAAGCTGAAAGGCCTTTTGCAAGTTTTGGAAGTCAGCTGGGCTCTGTCTGACGGAGTTAGCCTCGTAGCTTTGTGTAGAGTTCCAGGGTTGTAACTCAGTTAATATACTTTAAGGTTCTAATAATCAACCAAAGCACCAGAGGTAATAAATTGTTTTATTTTAAGTCTCAATAGATGCGAAGAATAGGTTTTACATGAATTTTTACATAGTGTTTAATCTTGTGACCATGGTAAGGGTTAATGAAAAGCAATAACTCGCTTTAATATGCAGAGATAATTTTTAAAGGTAAGTAGTAAGTTATAAGTAATTAAATTAGGTATTAAATAACCTTAATCATTGTGGAGTTACATGAGCACTATTAAATTTTATTTATTTTTTAACAATATTTGTTGAAAAATCCTTATTAAAATCACAAACTAATAAAATTTCACAGTTTAAAATACATGTAATTTATGACATTGATTCTTAAACAGTATTAGGATAATTACACATTAAAAGCCACAAAACATTTATGTTCTGTAGCAACAATATGCAATAAAATATTTATGCATCTTTTTAATTTGAAACATTCAAAGACATTTTGGCTAATTAATATCGATTTCCTTCTCTTTAAGCATCTTTTCTAACAGTTAGAAATTTGTCTCAATACGCAAGACAATGTTCTGGGTAGTTTCTGCGAGTTTTATCTCCTAACCTATCAACCTCTCCAAAATGTACCTATGAGGGTTTACTTGATCTGGTAATAGTTAAATAATCCACCCCTACTCCGACATATCTAAAGCAAATTATCGCTATGTCTCAGAGTAACTATGAAATCAGACAAAGGTTTAAATAAGCTTCTTATTTTAAAAGAACTTAGAACATAAAGGTATGTTCTTATGCTAACAAAATCAATTACAGCTCGTAGTGATGTAATTAAGCAACAAGAATCAAATTCAAACTAAAAATAGACTAGTGATCAAAGACTATACAATTTAATTTCATTTTAAACTGGCTCAGTAACTCTATTGTAATAACAAATTCAAATGTCAGCAGCGGTAATGTAAAGACGAATAATTACAAATTATCAGAACTGGCAGGAAATAATGCAAAGAGCAAGTGGAGGTCAGAAACACACTCTTGTCATAAAATCCAAAAACCTCAGTTTACAAACTGTCGAAGTGATTTGTATTCTGGTGAGAAAATATAAATGGGAAATTATAGTAAAGGCTGGAATTGTAAACAACTAGGTAATTTACGTGATAATATCTGTAGTTTCTTTCTTCCACGTTTCCTTTTCATTTTAAAATTTTTGGATTTAATTAAAGATTTCTGTTATTCTAAAATCACTAAATGCATTTAGAATGTATAGAGAAAGCTGCTAATTTGAGTTCTTTAGGCATATGAGTATAATCGTACTTCTCCTCGCCTCATAAACTACTTCTTATCTCTAATATTCAGAAGAATTATGAAATGTATATGGTAAGGTCCAGTTATAAAGCTGGTGTGGTAGAATTTTTAGAATTTAGTGACACATCGTTAAGTCTTGCCTTCAAATCTTTCTAAACTTTCCAAGCTGCAATGTCCAAAATCCTAACAGAAAATTTACCTCTACCAATTCGGTAACAGCAAAAAGCCAGAAATATTTTGAAAAAAAAATTCAGAGGGTAAAAAAGTGTAAAATTAATTTTATAGAGGAAAGTGATGCATATTTTGAGAATTCTGAATATTCTCAGACAATTACATGGAAAAACTCTAACCATGAAAAAATTAAAAAGACATTTTTAGTTAATTACATAGATATTTTGCTTTTGCTAAGACCTGTTTTGTAAATTGTGCTTTATAGCATTATACCTTCCTTGTCTTTCATATTCAAAATCAATGTTACAATGTTCTAAAAAAATCGTCGAAAAATTCCCAGACCTTGGAATAAAAAATTATCTATAGAAACTGATCTTAAAATCGCCAAAATGTTGATAAGTCACCAAAAAGAGCCATTTAATAAAAAAATTCACATCTCCAAAAGCGAAAAGTTCTTTAAGAGCTCTTCATTAGAAAAAAATGAAATAATTCAAAATGCTTATGTTTCACTTCTCGATCAGAAACTCTATAACAATATTTATATTAGAAATAGGAACAAATTATAACCCACGGACGCATTCACCCATTCAAAAAATAACAATATTTGTCCTCCAAAATGCTAATTCACACTCAAAATGGCAGTCGTAAAAACAGACAGAAATTTCAGATGATTAAAATTAAGGACCTTCTGCTGATTTTGGTGGAAATTAAGGATTTTTAAGGACCAAAAATAGATTCCAAAAAACTTAAGGACTTTTAAGGGACTCTTAAAGACAGTACGAACCCTGTATTAGTTGTTACAGATATTTTTCTGTAAATTAAAAAAAAAGTGCTGATAAAATTTAAAGAAAAAGAAAATTACATAGGCAGTTCTTTACAGCAAACGAATTTTGTTAAATAATATCTCTAGGATTACACATGGTTTAAAACACAAAAGAGCATACATTATACCAATGATTCTCAACGTGTTTAGTCCCATGCACCCCTTTCACCATTACTAGAAGATATTTGACCCCTTCTTTCCAAAACTGGAAAAATACACATATACATTTATTTAGATTATTTTTAATGTGTTTTATATATAAGTATGGTTACAAAAAGTATGAAAATTTTTTATAAACATCAAACTCGAATGAAAGCAGTTTACTACATTTGTAAATTGAAACTAAATACTTATAAAGACAGATAAAAAGGCTGGCATCATTCTACTCTAAAACTATGAAATTTCTCTGCGAAGAATTCCTCCTTGGTTGAGAACCCCTAGAATTATACTTAATTGATAATACTCAGTCAATTTAAATTATTACCCATTTTTTATACTATTTCTGTTTGATTATCTGCACCCACGTGAAAAGTCAGAAATCATTTGCTGACATTGTGAATTAATGACAATTGCATTTTTGTTTAAGATTTGAGTTCATAGATATTGTTCTGTTCCCAAATAATTAAAAAAAAAAAAAAAAGGAGCATTATATATATATATAAATATTATAAAGAAAAAATATTTGGCTAATCTTTGGAATATGGTAACAGGTAGTTTGGCGACATTTTGGTAGGCGATAAAGGGACTTTGGGAATAATGTGAGAAGTACTCAGTTCCGATTACACATTATTTCGTGTGAGGGAAATGAGAGATCATGAGATATGTCATGTGACATTAATGGACGAATTACAGTTCTTTAATCGGAAAAGGGGGGAAATCTGGAAATTTTGTATTTAGCTTCATTCTGTGTTGTGTGAAACAGTGTTGGTTAATTTTTGGATCCCATGGCCCTATCTAAAGTGAATTCGAAATGGGTATTTAGTGGGATTGAAAGGGGTAGTAATAAGTGTTTTTTTAAAGTTGTGCGAGATAGAAGTAAATATTGCTTATTCAGTTTTATTAAGCAGTATATTCTACCTGGTACAATAAAATCTGATTGGTGGAATACATATGTCTGTTTGGAGGATGAAGGTTTTCAACATCTTGCTGTGAACCATAAGTATGATTTTAAAGATCCTGAAACAGGTGCACATACGATTGCTTTTTATTTAGCGGAGGAAATAAGAAAAGTTTATCCACCTTGTAATCAAGATTCTGAAGAAGATTAGGTAAGATAGTATTTTTAATTATTTGAGGATATTATTTTTAAGCATTGTTCTAAATGTAAGGAGTAAATAAATTAATATGGTATTATTGGAAAATTGTTATTAGCAATGATTTAGTTTAAAATAATTAGGATTGTAAGCTAATTTTTATTAATTTAATGTATGTGCTTATTTATATTGTAAGTAGTGTTTTTTAATTTAATTATATTTTAATGAAATGACAGTTATTTTGTGAATGATATGTTTGTAGCAATTTGGTATACGTTTCAGTGGAAGTAAACATGCATGGAAATAATTTAAATATTTGACACTAAGTATTTGCAACCATTTTTAATGTTTGCATTAAATTCGTTGGTGACGTTTATAATAGATAATTTAGAGGTAAAAGTTTTTGGATATTTTATTTATTTTATACGTGCAAATGTTCATCCTTGGAAAGGGTATATACTTTTTTGCGATCAGGTAATTTCATATATGTCGTTTTTACCAAATTTAAAGATTCAAAAAAATTTCATGCATTTTCGTGAAATTTTTCTAATTTATGAGAAAAAAGCAGTGTACATGGATATAGTGAAGGGTGTGCGCAATGCCATTTTTGTGCAATTCTGGGATGTTTTTTTAAGCAAAAATAAGTCGACGTGTACATGTTTTAATTATATTTTAATTAAATGATAGTTATTTTGTGAATTATATGTTTGTAGGAATTTGGTATACGTTTCAGTTGAAGTAAACCTGCATGGAAATAATTTAAATATTTGACACTAAGTATTTGTAACCATTTTTAATGTTTGCGTTAGAAATTCGTTGGTGACGTTTATAATAGATAATTTAGAGGTAAAAGTTTTTGGATATTTTATTTATGTTATACGTGGAAATGTTCATCCTTGGAAAGGGTATATACTTTTTCGTGATCAGGTAATGACCTTTTTACCGAATTTAAAGATTCACAAAATTTTCATGCATTTTCGTGAAATTTTTCTAATTTATGAGAAAAAAGCAGTGTAGATGGATAAAGTCAAGAGTGTGCGCAATGCCATTTTCGTGCAATTCTGGGATTTTTTTTAAGTAAAAATAAGTCGACGGGTACATGGTTACCGTGTATGTGCGATTCTGAAAAACACAGCAAGGAGTTTGCGATTCTGCACTTTTTCCCAATTTTGCAGTTAATATTTGTCATGATTAAGCAGTTTTGTTCCATAAAATTTCTAGCATAAGTGTAATTCAGCTAGCAGATTGTTGGAAAAAGTGTTGAGTAAAAAGAAAAGAAACATGTCTTTTCTTCGTGAAGACAAGATGGCGGCGAAAAAAAATAGAGGGTTGCTGTAGCAGAGTTTGTCACCAAATTTTCGCCAAAAAATCGCCAAGTTACCATAATCCAAAGATTAACCAAATATTTACATTTTTAAACCTTGTGGGTGATGTTCAATGAAAAAAATGGTCAAATATAAAGTCTGTGAATACAAGGGCATAGTACGTGCATGCATAGATTGGCTCACACAGATCCAAAATTCTACCAAAAAAAGACTAATTTTATTAAATGCAAAACTTAAATTCTGCCAAATCCTAGCTCCAATGTTTCTCAATTTCTTAGATAAACTGCAATTCCAGATAGAGTAAACCGATGCCCTAAATAAAACAACTCGGGCATTTCTTTCATGTAACTGAAATGCAGTTTCAACAGAAAATTGTTTTGATATTGAAAATTTTATTTTAATTATAAGTAAGTCTTAAAAAATGATGTTAACTTCTGAATGCATGTCTATCCGTCCCTGGGAAAAAAATCCTTTGGCGAAGGTTGAGACTTTTAAGAAAAGAACCTTATCCACAAGCCAAAGGCTTATTCTCCATGGAGTATAATGAATTGGCTAATCTTTGGAATATAGTAACAGGTAGTTTGGCGACATTTTGGTAGGCAATAAAGGTTACTACCTAGGACTTTAGGAATAATGTGAGAAGTACTCAGTTCCGATTACGCATCATTTTGTGTGAGGGAAATGAGAGATCATGAGATATGTCATGTGACATTTATGGACAAATTACAGTTCTTTAATCGGAAAAGGGGGGAAATTTGGAAAAATATCTGCAGTAGTTTATAGCATTTTGTATTTAGCTTCATTGCGTGTTGTGTGAAAGAGTGTTGATTAATTTTTGGATCCCATGGCGCTATCTAAAGTGAATTCTAAATTTTTATTGCGTTTATCTGATAATCCAAAAGAATTGCTTGAATGGTGTAGGATTAATTGCGGATAAGTATGAATGTCCAACATGTGGGAATGAAATGAGATTGTGTGAAAGGAAGGATATTACAGATAAGTTTGAATGGCGGTGCAAGAAATCTGGTGAAAATGGACATTTTGTGAAACGGAGAGTAAGGAAGGGTATGTGGTTTGCTGAAAGTCGTTTGAGTATGGGTGAAATTTTATTAATTTCTTATTAATGGGTGAATAGACTGCCAGTTGACTACTGGATTATTGAATCTATAAGAAAAGTTTATCTGCCATGCAATCAAGATTCTGAAGAAGATTAGGTAAGTCAGTATTTTTAATCATTTGAGGATATTATTTTTATGCATGTAAGGAATAAATAAATAAATATAGTATTATTGGAAAATTGTTATTAGCAATGAATTAGTTTAAAGTAATTAGGATTGTAAGCTAATTTTTATTAATTTAATGTATGTGCTTATTTATATTTTAAGTAGTGTTTTTTAATTTAATTATATTTTAATTTAACGGTCGTGATTTTGTGAGTTATATGTTTGTAGTATTTTGGAATATGTTGAGTAGAAGTAAATGTACATGGAAAGAATTTAAACATTTGACACTAAGTATTTGGAACCATTTTTAATGTTTGCGTTATAAATTTGCAGGTGACGTTTATAACAGATAATTCAGAGGTAAAAGTTTTTGGATATCTTATTTATTTTATACATGCAAATGTTCATCCTTGGAAAGGGTATATACTTTTTTGCGATCAGGTAATTTCATATATGTCGTTTTTACCAAATTTAAAGATTCAAAAAAATTTCATGCATTTTCGTGAAATTTTTCTAATTTATGAGAAAAAAGCAGTGTACATGGATATAGTGAAGGGTGTGCGCAATGCCATTTTTGTGCAATCTTGGGATGTTTTTTTAAGTAAAAATAAGTTGATGTGTACATGGTTTAATTATATTTTAATTAAATGATAGTTATTTTGTGAATTATATGTTTGTAGCAATTTCGAATACATTTCAGTAGAAGTAAATATGCATGGAAATAATTTAAATATTTGACACTAAGTATTTGCAACCATTTTTAATGTTTGCATTATAAATTCGTTGGTGACGTTTATAATAGATAATTTAGAGGGAAAAGTTTTTGGATATTTTATTTATTTTATACGTGGAAATGTTCATCGGAAAGGATATATACTTTTTCGCGTTCAGGTAATTTCATATATGTGCATTTTACCGAGTTCAAAGATTCACAAAATTTTCCTGCAATTTCATGCAAATTTTTCTAATTTATGAGAAAAAAGCAGTATAGATGGATAAAGTCAAGAGTGTGCACAATGCCATTTTTGTGCAATTCTGGGATGTTTTTTTAAGTAAAAATAAGTCAACATGTACATGGTTACTGTGTATGTGCGATTCTGAAAAATGCAGCAAGGAGTTTGCGATTCTGCACTTTTTTCCAATTTTGCAGTTAATATTTGTCATGATTAAGCAGTTTTGTTCCATAAAATTTCTAGCATAAGTGTAATTCAGCTAGGAGATTGTTGGAAAAAGTGTTGAGTAAATAAAATGAAAAGAAACATGTCTTTACTTCGTGAAGACAAAATGGCGCCGACAAAAAAAAAAGTAGAAAGTTGCTGCAGCAGAGTTGGTCACCAAATTTTCGCTAAAAAATCGCCAAGTTACCATAATCCAAAGATTAACCAATGAATTTATGATAGTGGATAAATTTTTCAATCCTGAAAATACTAGAAATGATGATCCTGGCCATGCATCTCCAATGTTAGTGACCTCTCACGGAAAAGAGCACTCACAAATTTTCTGGAAGCATGTAACCAAATCTTGGATACGAAAATTGTCACTTGTATAGAACCTTATGTTTGTTTTCATCTTCCAGATCAACTGTTGGATTTAAATGGAATTCCCATCACATTCTGCTTGACAGTTAGAATTGCATCAACAGGAATCATGGCCAGAAAGAGTTTGAATCTTCTTTCTTTGTTTTCATACCCACAGATCTCAATTCTCTTGTATATTATATTATTTCTAGCATTCTCCCTACTCTATACTTGCCAACTTACAACATTAAAAATCGGGAGAATTTTCTCAACAAGATTTTTTAAATGATAAAAATATATAAAAAGAAAATATACTTTTTAATAATGAATTAAATTTATATAGCTATGAATTAATATCTGAAATTTCAGTAAATAATTCTTAAATAGTACAAAATATAAGATAGTGCAATTTACTTATATGTTTTAATAGAAAAATAATACTTTAATCAATGATTAATCAGTTTTTGTACAAATGCAAAGAACAGTGGCAGATTTTGCTAAGAAAGAAACTCTTTGGGGTTGGCCTGTTTTTGCTAATACAATTTTATCTAATGTAGTATTACTAATATTGGATCTAAATTTAGTGACAATGCTCAAAATCATCTAACATTCTGCATTACCATGGGGTATTGTTATGATGGCCAACATTATTCTAGACCAGAGTTTGACCTACAGTAGGGGATTGCCAAAAATTTTAGCAACTTTGATGCTTCTTTAACTCAATATAATAATTTTACAGTTGCCAAATATTTTTACATAATGTATCTGAAAAACGATAAGACAATATAAAGAAAAAATTAAAACGTTTCGATGTATTTTTTTTTTTTTTTTGTATAATAGAAACGTTCATTTCACTTTAAAAATTAAAGTCAATAACCTAAAACTGCAATAGTATATTACAGTACAGTAGCAGAGACTGATAGTTTCATTCCCACATGTGTCGGATTAGCGTAATGCTTATGGAGGGTTCCAAAAAATTTTTCATAAATATTATGGGGTCCCCAAGCCGAAAAGTTTAAGAAAGCCTGTTCTAGACCATTCACTATAATTTAAAATTCTATCAGCACTTTTTAGTTTTCCAATTAAACTTCACTGGGTGTTAATCCTTACTGCTTTTATAACTTTATCCTAGTTTATATAAATAGCTTACAAATGAAAGGAATACAAACCGATCCACCTGGCCTTATGATTTTGTTTGGATTGCCTCAAAGTTATATAAATAGGTGTTTTGTAACTTTTAATAGAGTCCTTTATGTTAACTATAGAAGCATTTACTTCTTCCTTAAAAATATAAGAAGTGAGTTCCATTGGTTACGTTTTCTAGATAAACATTTCTTCTTCTAATATAACCAGTGTGTACATATATGTTTCAAGATTTTTTTTATTTCAGAATAATGCAGCTGTTGAAATTATTTCAATTTTCCCTTCCATTTTGAACCTTTTCAAGAAAACTCTTTTCAAGATAATAATATATGTTTACTTACACTTACTAGCAAAGAAGCTGCACTTTTTTCAGCTGTTCAATTCAGAGGTGACTGGTGTAGCTCAAGATTTGCAAATCTGAATTTTCTTTTATTAAAGATGCTGAAAAACCAGTCTTTAAGTCTATCATCACTGGCATGTGGTTGACACCAAGCGCTAAATCATCCAGAGGAATTCAATTTTCTTTTAAAGTTTTAATAATTAGCTGTGCTATACATAAGCTTGTCAGATCTCATTCTACAGTAAGTAAACTTTACTCAATTTCTGGTCTTTGGATTAAAGAAAGAGACAACAACTGGATACAGTTTTGCCTTAGTATTATTGTACCTTTATTTGTACTTATTAAAAAATAAAGAAGTTCACTTATGGATTTTTGCACTAGAAATAATTGCTTTGTTTGGATATACATTTATATGCAAAAAGCTTTTTTTTTTTTTACAGTTGAAAATTAATATTAAACGATCACGACCGATCAATAATAAGCATCCACAATCCGTGATGAAGGTAATTTCTAGTAATTTTTCTTCAAGGCTACAAACCTTATTGGAATTGAAACACCATCACGTGTAGTGGTATAATAAGAAATAAAGGAAGCTCATAATTATTTACATACAAATATACATATTTTTGTTTATGCTTTGAAGAAAATTGAATAAATAAGAAATCGATTTATTCACAAGCTTTTCCTACTTAGCAAATTTTCTCTGAAAGATTTTGAAACTTTTCATAATTTGTTCATTTTTAGTTTCAAATAAAGTTAGTTAATCATAAATAAATTTATTAATATTAAATAATTAAATTATTTAATAAATTAGTTTATTTGAATTTTTTCCCTTGTAATATTATTATTACTATTATATGATAAATATTTAAATATTAGTAAGAAAAATTTTGGATCATTTATTTGAAATATTCCTTATTTTGTTATTAAAATATTTCATTTTGTAAAATAATAATAATAAAAGAAGCCAGAAGAAAGAGAAAAAAAAATATTGGCCCGTCATGGTCCATATGCTAGCATAAAAAAATAAAATACAAGATTTGAGATTAAAACAAAATCTTATGTATTAATCACTATCTGAAGTAAAAGCCTTAAAATACAAACGTCTACAATATTAGTATACATGCACTATATGAAATGAACGTTTAATAGACAGCATACTTATAAAGCAGCTGTGTAAATGTTCGAAATATACGCTACATATTTAAGCGAAGAAGATCGATATAACATTTTGCACAGCCAAGATTTCAATACCTAATGTAACAATTCGATTAATTAACTTCATCTATACTACTTCACTACATCAGGTAAGGAAATTACATACTTCGGATAACATTTTTCTATCGAAGGATAAGTATTTTCAGTATATAATGTAAATAAAGGAATAATTCTTAGCATGAAAAACACCTTTCAATGTAATAAAAGTTATAAAGAAAATAAATATACATAAAGCGTGTTTGAATTTTACACTTAACAAATAGAAATATATTTCAGAAAATCAGGCTAACTTCGAAACAAGGACGTCAAAAATGTTTCCTAATTATTAAAATTATTATGTTCGGTAAATTCAACTAGACACGGTATTTTTCTATCGAAGGATAAGTATTTACAGAATATAATGTAAATCAAGGAATACTTCTTAGCATGAAAAACACCTTTCAATGTAATAAAAGTTATAAAGACAATAAATATACATAAAGCGTGTTTGAATTTTACACTTAACAAATAGAAATATATTTCAGAAAATCAGGCTAATTTCGAAACGAGGACGTCAAAAATGTTTCCTAATTATTAAAATTATTATGTTCGGTAAATTCAACTAAACACAGTATATACGAAAAACTATACTTACCCATCTACTAGATTCAGATATATATTTATACAATGCAACTTGACTTGCATTATCTACAATTGATGATATGGAAGAATCTACTTTACGTAATGCAGCAAGATTCATTTTCAAAGCTTCATTATCCGTCATTTTGAAGATTTTATATTTTCTAGTTCATACACAATATTAAGCATAAGAAAATTATAAACTTTCGTAGATATAAGGTCTGTTGACGAGTGGAGTTGAACTGCCTGTTTTCCTAACAGATAGACAGACAGACAAAGTAGACAGATGTCTTGTTTTGCACCCGCTAAGTCTTTTTGCACCGATGGGCGAAAAATCAAGCATAGGTGCGAAGGAAAGGTATATAGAAAGACGGGCAATTTCGTATTTGAGGAGAGTAAAAAGGAACTTCGTACATCTTGTACGAGTTCAAAAGGCCAGAAAGAAAAGATGGGACAAAATAAAATTTAAAATAAATGGCCCAAAAATAATAGAGGGAAAAAAAAAAAAAAAAAAAAAAAAGGGGCTATAGAAAGGGAAAAGAAGTAGAAAATATCCTAAAATACGATTGTGTCCATGAGTGTAGTTAAAAGGAGAAGAAACTGTCTTCATTTACAATAAATAGTGTCTCACAGGTGTGTGTGTGTAGTGAGTGTGTTTGGTAATGGTGAATAGATGTGTTACTGGGGAAAAAACAAATATTGACGGTGTTAAAATGTTTCGTATTAAGGTATTTAGCATGGAATATAAAGTAATATGTATGCTTGCATCCTGAGATATCAACAAAGGTCATCAAGCAAAAGTATATATTAATTTAACCAAAGTAACTTATGCTACTTTCATTCTCATTATTTTCATACATTTTTCAAAAAACAGCAGCAGACTAACAACATAGAACCATATACAATACAAGACCACAACCGCACACACCAATATATATATATATATATATTTATGTGTGTAAATTACTTAGTATATGTATTAAAAACACAAATTAAACAGTATTTATTAATTTAACTATCATAATTTATTACAAGATTAATTATTTTAGTATCATAATTTATTACTAGTTAATTAATGTTAGTATAACACAATGAGGCACACTGTTATTTATATAAGCTCATAGTTCTAAGAATTCATTTAAGGCGGTGATGAATAAACCATCCCTTACATATGGACATTTAACAGATAGCAAAGAACAGTATGAGAAAAAATCGGTGAGGTATAATATTATTTAAAGGCGAAACTATATTCAAGCGATCTAAAAAGAAAAGAGAATCCAGAAGATCCGAGAGGAAAATAGCGCGATGCCCAAATTTTCCCTTTCATCCCCAAATTTTCCCTCTCATCCCCAAATTTTCCCTCTCTCGAGATTCCTTAAAGGCTTTGTAAGTGTTGACAGACGTGAACTGATAACGTTGGCGTCTGTTTGGAGTTGATACACAAAGGAAGCCACAAGCAATGGCAATTTCAAGTATTTTTTAATGCTTTAAACTGATGAAAAATTAAGATTTATTGATTTAAAGGCACTTATTTATAGAAATTTCATTTAGTTTAGATGAAAGAAAAGTACTTATCCTAAAATTCCAGGCTTTTGGATTATATCCTTACATTATCCGCTGTTTTATTCTCGTCAACATCGGAGTCGAAATTCATTGGAATGATATAGGTGTTGTAGAAAAAAAAACTTTTTTCAAAGAAATTTAATTGATAATCACCAAGAGGAAAGGAAATTTTTGCACTTTTTTACAGAGCGCAGCGATCGTGCTGCCGCTTGCCTCGGTGATCGCAAACTCTCATCTGCCTGACTTCCTACTGGAGGTTTACAGAAAACGCTACAGAAGTTAGCGGGTATCAAGTGATCTGAGGCAACACTAGGAAGTTTCCGTAATTTGAGCCAATAATTTAAAAATGAACCCAAATGTAATTTCTATAAGTAAGCAATATAATTTTTGGTCATTTTGCTTGTACGTTGCGCCCATGGTAACTAGGTAGGTAGTATTAGCGCTGATATTTTGTGTTTTAATCATCTTATTGTAGTTATGTCTTTGCTTAGGCAGTCAATATTCATGATTGGGGTTTCTATTATTAAATATTTAAGAGAATATTTGTCTCCGAATTTACTTGATTATAAAGTATATTTTTCTTGTTTTCCAGGGGGGGGCTAATATTGAAAGGTTGATACGTGAAGTTGCCTTTATGGACAATTATTTTTCACACACACTTATATGTATTGTTAAGAAGGAAAACTTCTCCCTACAGGAGTGGCTCCGTCCCAACGTAGAGGGCAACAGGTGTGCGCATGCGCGAAATATCGATCGCCAAAGCTCGAGGCTTTTACGTCGAAGCAAAAAACGTCTATGTAAAGAAGGAGAGGTTCCATACACGCAAGGAAGTTAGAATACTTAATCTAACCTCCTTGCATAGACGTAATGTAAACCAGTTTGCTATTACGCTTCTAAAAAGCGGAGGGAAAATTCTCCAAAGGATTTGGCGACGGAACCTGACCCCCTCCGCGATGTGTACAGGAAATTGAAGAACACGTGTTAGGAAGAAACGTTCTTTTACAAAACGTTTCTTTTTATATGTTTCGCGATAATTTAAACTCGGATTTTCGTTTTTTCCCCCTCGAAATAACTAATCCATTAATTAATTTACTTGTGCGAAAATATATTTTCATTTCCTTTAAAGTTTAAAGAAATTCAAAACGATTTTCCTTTTTTAACTCTTGATAAACGTAACCTTCGAACTTCAACGCCGGCTATGAGCTTTGGCGACAGATATTTCGCGCATGCGCATCTGTTTTCCTCTACCTTCAGACGGAGCCACTAAGTTTTCCTTCCTAACAATATATATTCTCTGGTCGAAGTTCGCGTTTACCAAGAGTTCATAAAAGGAATATCGTTTAAAATTTCTCTAAACTTTAAAGAAAAACAAAATATTTTTTCGCGCAAGTAAATTAATTAATGGATTAGTTACTTTGAGCCAAAAAGTACGAAAGTCCGAGTTTAAATTATAGCAAAAAGACAAAGAAGAAGCGTTTTGTCAAAGAACGTTTCTTCTAGTAGCGTCTCCATTCTGCGGGGCTAACGCTTCACGCATGCGCAGAGATATGCCTCGCTAGCGTAATAGGCTGCGTATGTTATACACTACTGGCGATGTATCATAAGATTGGCGATTAATGTTGTTTCGTTAAATATTGTCACGCTAGAGTTAACCCTGACTTACAGGCTTACGTGTGTGTTATATTTAGTGTGATTATTATGTAAGAAAATTTTTTGTGTTTGGAATGTTCGAAGTCCTATTCATTCCGACGAAATCTACGAGCCCATATTATTAAGTGCCATCCTTCGAAATTAGAGGAATTAGCTCCTACATTAAGAACTGCTCGACAAGACATCACAGACAAATAGTTTAGAACAGTCCGAACTTCTGGCTAGTATGTATGGTGTTTGCTTTTACGTAATAGTTGTCTGAATACCCAGTAGCTTCCATTTTAGATTATAATTAGACAGTAACCTAGAATTCAAGTTTTTTGCAATACTGATTAATAAATGTTATGAGAGAAATAAAAAAGTCTGTATAGATAAATTTCATCATTAAATTGTTTTATCTAAATTCATTAATGATACCTGTTGTTTAGTAACTATTTTGTTGACTAATAAATATCAATATTTTTCTATATTTGAAAAGTGCATGCTCATTGAAAATCATCTTATGGGTAAATAACAAGCATCTCATAAAGGAGTTAGTCTAAAATTTACATCAAATTTAAAACATGTGAATGAATAACATTACACTATTCTAAAAATTTCTCAATTTCATAGTAATTTAGATGCAACAAATAGTAAACTGGCCCGATACCAATATTCAGCTTGAATTTAATTTGGATATTCATCTACCCAGTTGCTGTTTATAAATTATATTTCAGTCAAATCATATGTAAACTAAAACTCTGTCTATAAATAATAGTAAGAGTCAATGAATGTACAAAATGTCTAGAATTTTGGTTCAGAAAAAAATACTAAATTTTAATTAGGTATAATTAATAAGTATAGATTAGTATGTTATGAAAATCCCATCAATTTAAATCATATAGCAAATCTTAACCCAGTAGAGCTCATTGGAAAATTTTGGATTATCACAGAAAATATAACTTCATTGCTTAAGATTTTTGTTACTGTATATACTAATTATTATACTTCATTACTGTATATACTAATTATATATTAATTTGTAAGTCAAAACAAAACAAAACAAAATTCTCCCTTAAATCATGAAATTCTTGGTTGAGAGAAAAATTCATTACTCTTCAGAACTTTTAGTTTAGACGATATTTATTTCACATACTTGTTATTTAATAATTTCAAAATGACTTCATGTTTTAATATATCAGCAACATTTTTATTGTACATTGAGTGTCTTGTATTAACTCATCTTTATCTCTTTCTATGCTTTAAAGTTCCAATATTTTCAGGATTAGTAGTTACTAATTGGAAAAAAAAAATACTCAATTACAATATTTCAACAATTTTTTCTGCATTTAGTTGCTTAAATTTGGAACGAATTCATTAACTATAATAATGTAATATGCAGCGATGTCGAATGGTATTTACTGAACAGGACAGCATATAAAAAAGGATAATCTTCTCTAAGATGACTATGCATGAATGGTGGAGGACATCTTATAAATGTGAAATTTTAGTGCTAGTATTTATGTTTTCGCAGGGCCGTTCGTATGCCATTGGCTGCCCGCATACTTTCCTAGAATTGCCGTCCTTAAATTAAAAAAAAATTTCAACGATTAATAAAATTTTTATTTCATACTCATTATGTATTTACATATGACAAATTGTGTATAAAAAGCACTTACAATAAATTTAAAATATTTAGTTGTGGTATCGCAAGAGTCGGGCTGCCCGTGTACTTTTAAGCGCTGCACGCCCCGCTAGGACCGGCCCTGTGTTTTCGGAAATACTGGTCATGTTCAGAAATAGCCATCTTACAGTGGTGGTTGTCTGACAGAATTTGCTGTATTTCAGATATAAAGACTATTGAGTTAATATACTCTGATAAATTTGTAAAAAGTGGATAAAGAGGGGAAGTCAGAGTGCCGTACTATAGTAAATACATAATTTGTTGTGTACATGGGCAGTCAACTGTAAACACCGTGCCAAAAAAGTCGCCAAAAATCCGTGCACTCTGCTACCAAAGTAGCATCTAATTTGTTTAATTTGATGAATGTCGTAATAAGTTAAACATTTTATTGCAATGAAGGATGTGATATTTCATGGATTTTAATTCCATTCTTAATTTCTAAAATTAGAAGTGCCGAAGCCCTATGGAAGACCGCCAGCAAAGAGGAACAAGAGTAAATAAACAGATAAAATGACTATTAAACTCATTAATAATTTTAAAACTAAATAGTTAATTACTATCAATTTAATTAATAGCGATTTAATTAATGGTAATAAATTGTCATTAAATCAATAATTATTATAGAATTAAATAATTAAAATTAAATATAAAGAGATAAATTAAAATTTAATAAGCGATTTTTTAATATAATTTTATTGCTAAAAATAAAATTTTCGAGATAAAATTTCTCCTGAAATTATTATTCAATTACATAAAAGAAGTACCGCAACCTTCTTATTTATGATTGTTATGATGGCTCCGGTGCGCTCCGGCTAGAATTATGATTTATTACAAAAACTAAGAAGCATAGGGCCTGGAGCAATTTAAGTTCTGATCGTAGGGGGCAAAAGGTTCTTTTATCATCACAAAAATTAAATATACTTAAAATATAGCTGAGGAAAATTCAGATAATGCTAAAAAGAGGGCGAAACAGAATGAGGGCGTGAGGGTATGAGTGGGTGGAAACAAATACTGAGGTAAATCTTGGTGAGAGAGAACGTTCTATTTGACCGCGGTTTTTTGCTGATATAATTATAGCCATCAAGCGTATGTGTCAGGGGTAAAATGAGTCCTGAATCTGATTCCAAATGATGAATGTAAAGTTGCTGGTTACGCTTTTCGCCTCCCTTCCCGTATTTGGTTACATTAGTGGATACTGTGGGAACACGATGTATAGGACGTGCTTGAGCAGTTTATCTCTGTATTTCACTCTTATTGTACTTGCTGTCACTTAACGCCCATTTAAGAACACAAATTTTCGTTCCTGCGAGGATAACTAACTGTAACCATCAATAACAATACACTAGATACGATGGCATGGCGAGAAATTTACGCGTTTCTAAAGAAACTCCCCTAAATTTATTGACCTTCTTAAAGGGAAATGTTTCCGCATGAGGGGGATTTTACTTGAACGTCTCATGTTCTCATGAGCTCGTATTTCTAAGAAAATAGAGTATTGCAAGATCTGCTTATTGTTAAACTAAAACGTTAGGAATTCTAAATTTTGTTTTCTTGAAATTGTGGCCCAGATTTATAAAAAAAAAGTGCCGGAGATCATCTTATTTAGGGCTCCGGTGCGCTCAGGCTAGAATTGTAATTTATCTTAAAAATTGAGAAGTACCGGCCCAATTTAAGCACTGCAATCACCATTAAGTATTTAATGATATTTTTACATCAGTCATGGGAACAGGTGAAACTGAAGTAGTCTTTCCTGCTATAGACACAATGTAATTCAAGCTATTCTCTTTAGCGCGATCACTGAATACTTGTAATTCTGTTCGAGGCTTGAATCCCGGTGAATGGGTCATTTGCATTGGGGTTTTCATGATTTTCCCTAATAGGGATATGAGTAAGTTTCCCTTAAAAAGTCCTCCACGAAAGCATCTCTCCCTTTTGAGTAGACAGCCCTAGAGTGCTTTGTCATAATCAAATAAAATCAAACTCTTGGATGTGAAAGCCCAACTATATTTGAATAGCGTAGCATTTCAAAAGTGATAAAATGACATTTATATAACATTTGTATAACAATAATATACTTCAAAGTGTTAATGGAACTAGCCCAGTTCCTTTCCAGATTTTCCGATTCCATCTTTTACTGTTTTATCCTGTATTCAAAACTACGCAGATTCGTCCGCTGTTATCTCATGATAAGCAAAACTGATGGAATCTTTCTTGATTCATCTGCTGTTACCCCCTCCCCAGTCTCCTCATCAGTATCCCCTTCTAAAACATGGCTCAATCTTTTCCCGTTCATCTCCTTTTCAAAAAATTGTTGATAACCCAAATTAGTAAATCTAATTTGTATTTTATTTTCTTATATTTAAGTTATAAATGTGTAGAAATAACCATTAAAGCTAACGAGGCACTACAGCAGGGTGATAAAAAAGGGTTTGAACACACGTCCTGGAATATCTGTGGCAACAAAATGAGAAATATTAAGTACACTGCTGGCAGTTAAAATTGCAGCACCAGGAAGGAATGATCTGATGGACATCAAAATCGCATGAAAGGAAGAAGAGTTTGGGATATTGAAATGATTAGTATTTCAGTGCATTTAGATGACACAGTGAGAAACAACATCAGAAGCAGTGCATTTAGATGACACAATGAGAAACAACATCAGAAGCAGTGCATTTAGATGACACAATGAGAAACAACATCAGAAGCAGTGCATTTAGATGACACAATGAGAAACAACATCAGAAGCAGTGCATAAAAGAAAAGTTCAATATATTACTCAAATTGGAAAGTGCTTTGCAAGGTTAGAGTTTGCTCAGAATATCGTGTTATGCCTCGAATAATAAGAAGAAATGCTTACCAGCAAGTGTCGGAATTCGATAGAGGCAAGATTGTGGCCTATTAAGAGTGTGGATTATCATTCCGTGATATCGCCCGTCGTACTGGTCGACATCCAACCACTGTCATACGAATAGAGAATCAGCGGGTTTCTGAGGGTCATACTGAACAGCATGCAGGATCTCAGTGCCCTCCCACAACTAATGCCCGAGAGATCAGCCCTGTAAAACCATACAACCACATCATGGAACATTAGTGAGAAAATGGGCGTGTCTGCAACACTCCCAGTGTTCGCTCGTACGGGATGTCGACATTTGCAGCAGTGTGGACTATCAGCACGGCTACCATTACTTCAGCTTCCCTTATTAATGCAGCATAGAGAGAGACGTCGACTTGTTCTTGGTTGGTGTTTGTTCTTGTTTGGTGTTCCAAACAACAGAGCTGGATACAAGAGTGCCACAATGTCATATTTTCAGACAAGTCCCAGGTCTGCGTGCAGTATTTTGATGGCTGAATATGTGTCTTTAGGCTCCCAGGAGACCGCACGTAGCCTGCTTGCATTCGATATTGGCATAGGAGCCCTCCACCTGGTGTGATGCTTTGGGCAGACATTGGGTACATGACACGCACATCTCTAGTTTGGATCTATGGCAATTAAAACACAGATCGGTATATTTATTATCTTAAACTTGTCTTTTTGTGTTTTTATGCATGTGTATTTAAAATATAATCATGAACTTATGAAACCTGAATTTATTACACAAATATAACCATCCAGTGCTAATATTTGAAGGGAGATGATAAACATTAAAATAAAATTTTTTAAATGGAAATAAACAGTGGATTTGCCGAGAAGCTTTCTGCAATGTGTGTCAGTGATCGACTTTTTCATTCATACTGCTATTGAATTTTGATAAGAATAACAGAAGTTTTTTGTGTAATTCCTCTGAAAACATCTAAAAAAAAAAAGAAAAAGAACACATATTTCTTTATTCTGAAAGTATTTTTTTAGTTGTATGAAACTCCCTTGCTCAACACTGCTAACACTAATATTGCCAGAAATAACAACTGATCCCAGGAGTTTGTCCATCACACGGTGTTTAAATACTGCTTCAACAGAAGCCATCTACTATTTGAAAATGCAGCTAAGGATTAGGCCTGCAGTCCAATCAGATGGTAATCATTTATCTATATTCCCCCAAAATTTTTTTCAGAATCTCATGTTGTTAAATTACATTAAAGTTACAAACTCAGGAGACATTAAATATTGAGAAGAAAACAATATTTACAATAAACTGAGAAAGCAACTAGGAAGAAATGGCACTGGCAACTAGTTGTAGTGCTGAAAGTGTACAGAAATGCCTTCAAACTTCAGTTGACATTGAAATAGAAGCTGCAGCAGTCAAAATTTATAAATATTTTCATACTTATAAATTTGAGTCACAAAACTAAAAGATTTCTGTGAATCTGTATATGTAGACTATAAAAAAAGTTCTTTTCTTTACTTGAAATTTTACTTCACAAGAACATTTTGAAAGGATAAAAATTGTATTGAAATGTACTATTTATGGTTTGTACAAGGACAACTCACGTTATGTAACAAAGCTATGTTAATTATGGAAAGTACGTAGGAGCTGAAGTCTGAATCCAGCGAATGGAGATGTATGCCGAAAGGGCTAGATGGATTTCCTCCTTTTAAATAAAGTGTTCTTCACAGTGCCGGAATAGCTGCCAGTTAAAGCATTTTGAATGTCTCCACCTAAAATGTTAAGTTTTCGTTTATGATGTTAAGTTTTTCATCATTTTGAAGTTCTAGTTAAATAAACCTTTAAGTTTCAGACAAGGCTTTGTATTCTTAAGAAATTTTAGATTCGAAGTCAGATATATCACATAGGATTTAACAGAAAAAATCAACATTTGGCGCCAAGTGACAGGACATTGTTTGCAAGGTAAGGGACTTTTTTATTTTTGAATCATGGAAGCCTTAAAATTAGAACGAACTCAATATAGAAGACTATTAGTAAAGCGTGTAATGAATTTGAGAATGAAGAAACTAAATTTAATCAGGAAGAAAAATTAATTAAAATAAAAGTTATTGCCGAGAAAGCTAAAGTTTTGTTTGATACTGAAATGAAAATACGAGAATTAATGTTTAAAGAAATTACAGATGAGACCTTACTTATTAAGGAAATAGATGAATCTGAATTATATTTTGATAGGTGGAGACTTATGGAAAGTAAACTAAAAGATCTCACTTCTGGTACCCCGAATGTAACTTTAATTGATCCGTCCTTTGTTCAGAATAAAATGTTACATTATCCGAAGATTAAATTGCCTATCTTTGATGGTAACGTGAAGAAATGGCTGGGATTCTGGGGGCAATTTCAAAAGATTGATAAAGCTCCTACACTAGATAGTAATGATAAGTTTGCTTCTTTGGCACAGGCTATGAAGAAGAATTCTCCCGCAGAGGAAATAGTTAAAAGCTTTCCGCCAACTGGCGATAGTTACAAGAGCGCAATTGAGGCATTGCAAACGCGTTTTGGTAACAAAGAATTACTAACGGAGATTTATATTCGTGATTTGTTAAACCTTTTTATTCAAAAACAAAGTACATGCTCTTTGCGGAAACTATACGATGAACTTGAATCTAATCTAAGAGCCTTGGAGATATTGGGAATAAATAGAGGCAAATATTGCGCGATATTATATCCATTGGTAGAATCAGCATTGCCGAATGAAGTTTTAAAAACGTGGGAGAGACTTAGGTTTTCGCGTAAAGGATCAGAAAGTTTAACCGGCGAAAACGCCGAGTCAAGAGAAAGGGAATCCGACCTTGAGCGCCTTTTACGTTTCTTGCGCGGTGAAGTTGAAAGTGAGGAAAGAATTTCTTTAGCAGCTAAATCTTTCAATGTTTTCGATCGATTGGCTCACGGTAATAAGAAAGGGAATTAGGGTTTAAAGATGAACGAACCTCACTTAAAACTTACGGCAGCTGAACTGTTTACTTCTTCTCATGAAGCTAGAAAAGGCTGCATATTTTGTTCCAGTATAAATCTTGGTTCTGCGGAATGTTTTCAGGCGCGTAACTTATCGTTGTCGGAAAGAGAAGTTTTGGTCTAAAGGACACGCTCTTGTTACCTGTGTCTGAAATCTGGACATTCTGTCAAGAGGTGTAGATTAAAAACACTTTGTCTTACATGTGGTAAAAGGCATCATACTTTTCTATGTAAGGGTCATTCACAAATGAGTGAGACAAGGGCAACGGAACAGCCTCCAAATCAGGCTGAAACTCTCGCCAACATTTCTTCAAGGCCTCCTAAAGTTTTGCTGCAAACAATAAGAGAAATAATTAAAGGAGATAAAAAATCTCGTTCGGTTCGAGCTATAATTGATACTGGTTCTCAAACGTCGTATAGTCTGCAAAGCACAGCTCAAGATATGGGTTATAGGTATAAGGTTAAGGAATACCTTAGCCATGCGTTATTTGGCGGTACAACGACCAGTTTGTGTGAACATAAAGTTTACAAAATTCATTTATCTAATACGTCTGGCTCGTACAGCTGTAATTTTGATACGTTAAGTCAGCCTGTTATTTGTAATAATATACATTCTATTGGACAAGGAATATGGCTTAAAGAGCTTGCTGACTGGGGAATAAGTTTAACAGATCGTTTAGAAGGACCTACAGAAATTTTAATAGGAGCCGATGTTGCAGGACGATTATTAACGGGGAATCGTAAACAAATTTCAAACGGTCTTGTAGCCATTGAGATAAAGTTAGGATGGACGGTTATGGGAAAAACCGGGGAGTTGAATAGTGAAGGTTCAACATTCTTAGTTACTTCAATGTTGAATAAAGAGGCTTGAATTTCTGATTTATGGGCCCTCGACTCGCTTGGTATTACGGACCCATCCGAACAAAAGAGTAAATTGGAATTGTATGAGGCTACCAGGCAACATTTTCTTGATACTGTAAAAATAGAAGATAACCGCTTTGTAGTGTCTTTCTTTGCCTTGGTTGGAAGGGCAGTTATGGGAAAGACAAGGCGATACTCTTGAAATAAATGTTGCTAATCTGCAAAATCTTTGTTTCGAGAAAGTCACGAAAAGAAGTATTTTGGCAATAGCCCGTAAACTATTTGATCCCATCGGTATAACATGTCCAGTCCTTATATTACCCAAGATGTTATTACAGCGTTACATGGGAAACAAAAAGTAAAATGCGACGAAGAATTTAACACTGAAATTAAAAGTAAATTTTTAAAATGGGTAAAAGACATTTTTCTTTTGAAAAACATTAAAATTCCAAGGTGGATACGATATCAGCCAAAACAGTGTTCAATACATGTTTTCTGTGTCGCCAGTCAAGCAGCGTATGCGGCAGTAGTTTTCATTCGTGTAGAAGATCCTGAATCAGTTAAAGTCCAGTTGCTTCAGGCTAGGTCTAGAGTTTCCCCTTGTGGTAAAAAGGAAACTACTATTATAAGATTAAAATTGTTAGCAGCAACTATTGCATCTCGTCTTGCTGCACAGACGTTCTAAAAGACTTTGAGGCCAGAAGTACATTTTTCTGCACAAATTCAACTACTGTCCTTGCATGGATGAAAAGGGAAGAACCATGGCGGACATTTGTACAAACCAGAGTACAGGAAATAAGGTTTTTGACACGTGTGGAGGATTGGAGGCATATACCTGGTCAACATAACACTGCAGATCTTCCAAGTAGAGGGTGTTCAGTTCGCCAACTCTCCCGGTCAAAATGGTGGGGTGGTTGGTGGGAACGTCTTATCGGAATGATGAAGCAAGTTCTTAAAAAGTTCTTAAACATGCTTGTTTAAATTATGAAGAAATGTACACGATACTGTGTGACTGTGAAGCGATTCTTAATGACCGACCGTTGACAGTAATTCCTTTCGACCCTGAATTTAAAGCTGTTTGGTGTATTTAATTATGGCAAAGCACACTAGGGCTATCTGCCTAAGGGGAGGGATGCCTTTCGTGGAGGACTTCCTAAGGGAAACTGGCTCGTATACACGTTACACATGGGGAAAACCACGAAAACGCCCATGCAGCCAGACCGTTCGCGGGATCCTGAATTTAAAGCTTTAACTCCTGCCGACGTTTTAAAAGAAATTAGAACTAGTCGTTTGCGAGATATAAAATACAGTATTAAATCAAATAATTTACAAAAAAGATTTCAGTATATTCAAACTATACAAGAAGCATTTAAAAATAGGTTTCGTAAAGAATATTTGGGAATTCTCAAGGTTTCGCATAAAAGAGCTGAAAGGAAAGTTACTATTAAATTGGATGATATTGTTTTGATCAGTAGTAGTGACAAAAGACTTTTTTGGCAACTTGGTCGTGTCATAGAACTACTTCCAGGACCTGATGGAATAAATCGGCTTGCAAGAGTAAAGACCCGTCTCATTTTGAAACATGCTCTGTCTCATTTTGAAACAATGACCAGGAGATAGATCCAAAGATCATCTATCCCTCTTCCGTTTCCATTAATTCTTGAGGACTATTTGTTTCCTTCTATATAAAGTACACAAATGCCACAAAGTGAAGAGAAATTTAAATGCCATCAACCTGCACCCCTTTAGTTCTCATTCAAAACTTTTCAAAATAAATACAGATTTATCATATGAATATAGTGCATAAAAACAAAAACATATGGGGTAATTAATTTTTTTTTTTTTTTTTTTGTTCATTCTTCAAAAATCTCTCAATAGAAAGCATGGATTTTCATTTTTCTAGAATGAAAAAGTGAAATAATTATTTAATATTTTTATTTAATGTAATGACTGCAAAAATGTACGCCTTAATTTTAAGAAGGTATACTGATCTAAGGCAGTTTCTTCAAAATGCTTTGATCATGTATGAAAACAAATTTTTGTGTATATTGAATATATTAATTTTAATAGTTTATACTAACCATAACACAATATAAACCTGAATTGCCAGTGCTGTGAGCAAACAGGCATAGAAATCATAGGAACAGTACACACTGAAGCAATGGTTAAGATACTACTAAATGATTTTCGTTCTTCTTTCTGCATAAAAAAATTGCATGTTTTACTATCAGATCTTTGACAACTCAGGATACCAAAAATAATTACTCAATCAACTGTAATTATAATGCACTTGCTGGCCTTTTAAATGCTAATTTATAATATATGTATTATTAATTAGACTATATATTTATTACACCATTTTATATTTTATTACTTTTAATTTGTTTAAATATAATTTGAAAGGCTTTTTCTTCCTAATTCGAGAACCTTTTTCCGTTTAAATTAATGATAAATAGTTCTTTGATTTATACCATTTTGTTTATAAAAATGTTCATTGAAAGATTGCTTTTATTATGTATTAAATCTGATTTTAGTTTTTATACAATTAATTATTTAATTAAAATTTTATATAATTAATAAATTTTATATAATTAAAATTTGAAAATTGTTCTGTAGTTATATCAGCTTGACACTATTAATTAAAATAATTGCCATAATTTTTAAACTTTAAATTTCAAGATAGTTATTTCTTAAAAGTGCACAGTGGATATTTTAATAACACACAAACTAAAAGCAACATTATGCCAAACTTATGGTGTATAATAAGAGGAAAAAATTGCTGTATAATAAGAGGAAAAAAATATTAAAAACAAGTCTTAAAATATTTTCATGCTTTTAAAATGAGATATATTTCTTGCAAGAGAGGTAGCACGTAAAATTTTCATTTTGCCACATAAATTTGTCATTTAAATATTATTTATTTAAACGTTACAATTGTCAAATTACTTAGCTGACACATTAGAAATAATTTTCCTCTTGTAGTAAATGCTTCTATATTGTAAATCTTATGCCGAATAAGAATTTTCTTAACCTGTTAAATGTCTATATGATTGCAATTAATTCCAATTTGCTGGCATGATAAATGATTCTATATATTTTTCATCAATTTTTATAAAAATTAAAATTTTGTAAGAAATAATTTCCAACATTTAGGATTGTGCACTGTTGTAATTTGAATGAGCAATCAACTAGGATTTTTTAAAATAACACTCATTAACAGACTTCAAAAACAGACATGAGACATATCTAGATATAAAATGGTTAAAAAAATTTCCACATATAATTGTTTTAACCACCAGCTGTATTGCATATTACAAAACTCAATTGAGGTCAGTCCATGGTACCAATGGTACATAAATATTGCAGTAATTATCATTTCTATATGTCCATTGATTGACTTTTAGTTTTCGGTTTTCTAAAAATTCTATAATGGTTTATAATTTAATAACTTCGCCTAATAAGAGGTAAAAAGTATATTCTATAACTCATAATTCTTAGTGTTTTATTTTAAAAACTGTTATTAGAAATGTATTTTGAAATTGTATCACACAGAAAACACACATAATAGCTTATGTAGTGACATCATCTATCACTTTTTCCCATCTGGCTTTTAAAACTAAGTAAAAAACCATAAAGTTACTTTAGAGGCTGAATATTGTTTGATATCTTGCAACACAGCTGAGAACTTTGTTGAAATCAAAAGCATAGTAACGAGATTATAATATGTCTGGGATTTGGAAGTTGTGTGATTATTTGTGAGATCCTTCAAACCAAGTGTGATATTCGAAAATTTTTCTCGGCAAGATCTAAGGTTGCAACGTTATTTTGGTGCATCGTAATTGGTAAAACACATCATTTCAGGATTATTTTTACAAAATCTTCAGCTATGAGGAATCCCTTTATTCTGTAGTAATTTCACTGCTTCCTCCTCATTTTTAGGTAATTCCCAGGGAATTCTTTGCTATTGAACAAGAATTTCTGTCTATCTATAGAATTAAAGAGAAAGTGTTAGCACAAAAAATTTAACAAGTTACATTGAAATAAATGTTTAATAAAGCAAATAAATAAATATTGAACATTTCCTTTTTGTACATTTTGATTCCCTTTCGGTCATACATACTTCGTTATTTCATAAATCACCATTTCATATTTTTAATTTTATAATTAACATCTTACTGGATTTAAACTTAAGATGTAGTATGCAGCAAAATCCCAAATCCGAAATTGTCAATGTCACGAATATTCTAGATCTCTGACTTTGTACTATATCTCTACCAGCAGTCAGTATAAAGCCATCCTATGCACGATATAAACAATTGCAGTGACAGTTTCTTTTTCAAGGATGTTCATGGTCTGAACAATATTTTGTTGTTTAGGAAATGCTGCTTAGCACTAACCAAAAACACGTCCAGTATACATTAAATTAAATCGACGGAACATCGTTAATCGTGCATTAAACAACATTAATCGTGCATATGTTTTTAAATTTCTGCGGCATATGCTCAGAATGAGAATGTCAAACAGGGCCCGATAAATAGGTTCTGATAAATAGGCAGGATAAATAGAGGACTGGGAAATAAAATACATCTTCTGTTTTGAAATGACATCAAAAGGAACATTTTCTAGATTTTATAACAAATGCTTTATATATTGCAGTCCAATGCACAAAGACTACGGTTAGTATTGGAAAAATGCACAACCCCAAGCTGTACGGCATATAAATTATATTTATTTAATGAGAATAAGAAAGTGTAATTTATTAAGGATAAGTTACAATTAGGTTACCTCTACCTTGTAAACGAAAAACAATCCTATTAATGCGTAATAACAAATAATCACACAACTTCCAAATCCCAGACATATTATAATCTCGTTACTATGCTTTTGATTTCAACAAAGTTCTCAGCTGTGTTGCAAGATATCAAACAATATTCAGCCTCTAAAGTAACTTTATGGTTTTTTACTTAGTTTTAAAAGCCAGATGGGAAAAGGTGATAGATGATGTCACTACATAAGCTATTATGTGTGTTTTCTGTGTGATACAATTTCAAAATACATTTCTAATAACAGTTTTTAAAATAAAACACTAAGAATTATGAGTTATAGAATATACTTTTTACCTCTTATTAGGCGAAGTTATTAAATTATAAACCATTATAGAATTTTTAGAAAACCGAAAACTAAAAGTCAATCAATGGACATATAGAAATGATAATTACTTAGGTCTAAATAAGAAAAAATACATTTATGATTTATTTAAATCTATTATTAAAGAGACTGTAATATTAAATTACTCAAATGTATGTTAAAGATAATCTAAAATAAACCTAACACTGATAAACATAATAATTACTTTAAATGATCTTTCAAAATATATTACCTAACTATGTTGCTTCTGATTAACATTCCTTACATGATAAAATATTTCTCAGATTGAATTTTCCTTTAAAACAAAAATGCACATTTTGAATATACTGCCTCTCATGATATGTCCCCATATATATATATATATATATATATATATATATATATATAAAGGAAAATATATCACTCTTTGTAAGTGTTTGTATATGTATATGTGTATATGTTACTGTAAAAGCCCAAAGTCCGGTAAAACCTAGCTTTCACCAAAATGCCTAAATAAAAGTCAAAGTTTGCTTTAATACTTTACTATGATTCCATTTTGGACTTTTACCAAGCTTTTGCGGTAGAACCTAGGACTTGCCAAGGACTTCCGGTAAAAGCCCGAAACGAGGGATTACTTATGATAGGATTTTCCATTTCCAGATATAATGTATACAGTGTGTCCCCCCCCCAAAAAAAATAGTTAAAACACGCTTTTTACTTTTAATTGAGATTAAACTTTTTAACTGAGAATTTAAATTGTAAAAGTGATCAAAATAAGATATGATTTAAGACTATATCAATGAAACTGTCTTACAATTATTTTTCAAAAAGAGTTGCAAATTAATGCACAGTTCTCTCGATAACTGCTGAAGAGATTTGAACAATTTTTAAAAATGATTTCAGCAATAGTTAAAAAAATTAAACAGGTAGCTCAGAAAAAATTAATAAAAATAAGAAAAATGTAGTATGTTTTTCTTTAATACACCTAATACTTTTTACTACCTATTACAACAAAGTTGTAGGGCATTTTGAATTACAAAGTAGATCAGCTGATCTGCACTATACGGTATTTCTCCCACTTTCCTAGCGTGCCTTCCTGGTGTAGTGGTTCTGCACGCTGGGCCGGTATTCCAGAGGTCCGTGGTTCGATTCCCGGCGAAGGCGGTTGCTAATTTTTCATCTTTCCAGCTTCCAAAAATCCTAATGTCTCTACAGTGGCGCCCGAACTAAAAGTGTGTTGGTTGAGGTTTCTCCACACCCAGGATTTGGCGATTGGGTCCCCTGAAAACCCTAGTCGCCTTTTAAAAAGTGGAGTATACAAGGTATTTCTCCCATTTTCCTAGCGTGCCTTCGTGGTGTAGTGTTTCTGCACACCAGGCCGATATTCCAGAGGTCCGTGGTTCGATTTCCGGCGAAGGCGGTTGCTAATTTTTCATGTCTCCAGCTTTCAAAAAAGCTTATGTGTCTACAGCACAAACACATGTTTGTAGTATACTTTTTTGAACAGTTGCATTTTCTGAGTCCTTGTCACCCAATTAAAAAAAGTTCTTACTACTTCATGGACACATTTCTCGTGTGCAAACAACTTCTTCGCTGTTTAAAAAATTTTCTTCGTAAATAATAACCTTTTTTTTTTTTTTTTTTTTTTTTTGTGTGTGTGTGTGTGTGTGTGTGTACAACGATTTTAATTTACCAAACTTAATACCAAGAACATCAAACTCATAATGTCTATAATAACAGCTCTTACTGATTTTGAATCCATTTTCGATCTTCAATATCAGGTACTTTTATTTTAACATTTTATCCTAGACTAGGTTTCGGAAAGTTTTTAGTAGACGCAATCTTCATCTTATTTGCATACTTCTCAAGTCCTTCCTTAGCTGTCTTTTGAAACACGTTCACATTTTGAACTTTGCTGATAATTGCACCCGTTGTGTAAACCATGTATCTGTGTATTATTATTATCTTGCGCTTCAAATATCAACTGTTCATTCAAAATTAGTGCCTTCATCTTCTGTTAATCTGTTTGATCATGGTTAATAACCATGTATTCATTATTAATATTTATAATATTTTCTAAGTCCTTTTTAGTGATCATGTTACTAATAAAATTACGTGGAAAAATCGAGTTAGCAGGTCTCAGCTTCATAGGACAACCAAACATAGCTTTTTTGTAAGATGAACATTTGATTCTCTAGTGATAGCTTTGTTTTTCATTGCTTCAACAATCTTTACTCCTTCTGACCATTTTTCTGTGTTATTTGTTTCCTTCCATGTTGCCAACATGTTCTCAACGTCTTGGTTCACCCGTTCGACAGAACCTTGCAATTGACTGCATCTCGGCTTACCGTGAACTATTTTTATATCACTCCACATAAACTGTTTAGGATTTGGTTGCAAAATTTCCTTCCATTGTTGGAATGGAGAATGTTCGGGACTCCAAAAGTTGTGAAAATGTTTTGCAAGATATACGTTACTTCATCAATTTTTTTATTGTGCAGGCTTCAGTTTCATCCTTCTGTAATGAAATGATTGTTTTTCCTTCACACATTTTGCTTCTTTCACTTTATTAAAGAAGTGTATTTCTGATTTGTTTAATAAAAGCTTATTAAACAAATCAGAAATTTTATTAGAAAAGTCATGCTTATTTTTTACAGATTCAGACGAAATGTCGTAAAAAATGTCTTCCGCATAACTTCACTCATTTCCTTTCAGCAAACTAAAAAAAGCAAAACATGTTGAAATGGAAACAAACTGCTTCTATTTTAGCAGTGGCGTAGCTAGGGTGAGGCAAGGGGGGACATCTGTCCCCGGGCACAGCTTTCAGGGAGTGCCAAATTTATGTTACATAATTTTAGAATAAAATATATATTACATAATTTTAGAATACATTAAATAATTACAGAATTTTAGAATAAAATGCTTCCCCATTCTTGGCACACAGAAAGGGGGCAAAATCTTCAGTTGTCCCCGGGCGCTGAAAACCATAGGTATGCCTCTGTATTTTAGATCATAGCTGCTTGCGCTTGTTTGAATTCGCTCGAAGCTAGACTGCAAATGGCACAAAATAAAAGGAGCAGGAACAGAATTGTGTTGTGATGGACTTCGCGTGCTAAGGTTTATTCAGAGGCGATTTAAATCCCTCATTTCGGGCTTTTACCAGAAGGCTTGGTAAAAGTCCGAAATGGAATCATATTAAAGCACACTTCAGACTTTTACCAAGGAACTTTGGTAAAAGCTAGGTTTTACTGGCAAAATCTAGGATATACCAAAATTCGCACTTTTAGAGTAACATACAATCAGAAACTAGATATATGTATGTATAAGCTTATGTCACGAACTATACAACGGAAGCAAGGGAAGATGAAATGAGTTAAAAACTGTCAAAATGAAAAATTATTAATTTTTATGCATCCATTGATAACTTATAAGAAACAATATATATCCTAACAGAACTATTTAATAGATAAATATATACAATATATGTTATAGCTACATAATTATTAATACTGAACTATGTCAGCTAAACTAAGAATAGTCATTATTAAATTAGAAAGAATAATTATTATTTTATTGTTCACTCTCGACCAAGTATACTCATTATTAAATATCACGGTTTCATAAATCTCGCAAATTTACAGGAATGATGAAATAACACAGGTGCTGAGACAAAGTACGTACAACTCCAGCATTCTATAAGCAAAAAAAAAAAAAAAAAAAAAAAAAAAAAACTACTACCTACATTACTTTTATCATATCCTATGAACTCATACTCAGCTAAAGCCGTTTTTTCGTGTATACCTAATATTTTATCTTTATTGTAATGCAAGCATGCTAAGAATATGCAGTGCTAATAACTGCCAATAGCTCGATATGTAGTCAAGCTATAAAAAAAGCACCATAAGTATACTCTGTTGAAAATGAACCGCCATTTGACTCCCCCCCCCATTAATCACACGTGAAGTCTGCTGCTTCAGTACTTATATTTGACACATGCACAACTACATAAAACCTAACATTACAAAATACCGAGGATCAAGTAGCCTTCAACAAAATACGACATTGCATCACGATAGCATGTCCCTCTTTGCGCATGCACTAGCTACACAATTTCGCTAAGACCTCATAAATCGCCAAAATAGCCGAGAGTTGCGTTTCCTGGGGAGGAAATAAAATACGCGATGCGGGGAGTATCTGAGGGTGCTAATAAGGATATTACTGTGGGTTTTGTACTGAATGAAAGAAGTTGGCCGATAATCGTTTAATCTTTTGAATAGGTTCGATTTGAAAGTCTCTGTGAATGCAGGTGTTTGGAATATACCAAGGAGCATTGATAATTTCTCTTAAAATTTTATTTTCCAGTACTTGTAAATGTTAATATTGGTTAAAGCTGCATGTCCCCAGAGAAGAGAGGCTGGGATTACAGAAATATTGCATCTGTTAGTAATGTTATTTGAGATAAAGAAGGCAATTGTGGTGGCGCTGTTGTACCCGTAATGGGTGGGCTCGTCTGGGGCATAAATGCTATAATTATGTGATCGAATGAGGTTAAATATGTCATTTCCTTACCTGTTTGCAAGTCTCCGGTTCCAGCAGGGGTGTTTGGCGTTCAAATCCCCTCCAACAATGTTAGAAGTATTAGATTAAAGGAGGTGAATCAGTTCTTGTGTGCTGGAATTACTATTTAGTGGGATGTCTATATTAGAAATTTTGAATATTTTGTGTTCTATTGTGTTACTTTCGAAAGCGGTGCTGGGACATGGAATTTGAGAGTGTTTTATGCTCCTTTTAACAAATGTGATAATACCACCGCCTCTTCCTGTCTCCCAATCCGTATGGTAGGTGTTATAATTAGCGTAAAGTATTTTCAGTGCTGGTCTAAGATGAGTCTCTTGTATGAGTATTGTTGCGTTGAATCTACCTGAATATTATTTCATTCAGTCTTTCTCGCCTTTAAATTAAGTCTGACTCCATTCTATAACACTTGAAAAGAAATATTTTTAAATAACACACTTAAGGAAATCAAAACCTTATTCTAATCTTTCTTACTGTTGCCAAACTACAAAAGCAAAACTCTGTATAAAAAGGAACACAACGGCTGTTGAATATCGTTAACAAATATAAATCATGGAGCTCACAACATACTCCCACCTTTTGGTTTTCTTAAAATGGTCTATGAAAATCAAAAGATTAAATAAAAATAAAAATAGATTTGCATATAATACTCAATATACTCACAACATAAGTTAAATAATAATACAGAACATATACTTAAAAAATTCACTTATAACGAGAAGGTTTGACAATTTTTCTACCACATCTAGTTTTTAGTTCAAAATCAGTTCCTTTTAAGTACTGTCCCTCTTAACATTTTCAGATTTATGAGGAATGTTCCTTTTATGAGAAACAGTTGGCACAAAATTTCGTTCAAGTTCTTTAGCTCTAAGTAAATTGTTCGGATTAGTAATCTCTAAAGGGTATAACCGTTGGACAGAGTGTACGAGTTGTTCTACTTCTGTTTTTACTTTCACTACTCTCACATGATTGTCCTTTCCAGGAAAGACCTCTGTGACTATACCCAAAGGCCAGAATATTCGTCTTCTATTATCACATCCAACCAGAACAACTTCACCGGCACTTATCTGTTTCAGACTGTTCTTACTAAAATTCTATTGAATTAAAAGACCTAAATATTCTTCCCTAAACCTTCTTCTTAACTCTTGCCGTAGCTTTTGTTGATACCGGTTTCTTTTGGTCAAATTAATACTGTCCAAGTTATCTAAGTAAGGTACTCCTATTGTCTTATTATCTTGAAGAAACATGGAAGGTGTTAACGACATTAAGGAAGGGTATTTATTTTGATCAATTGGAGATTCAAAAGGGAGGTTACCAAATAGTAAGTATGCTGGGGTGAACTTAGATACCGTATGAGGGGAGTTGTTATATTCGATAACAACTTGCTCTAGCACTTTAGTCCATGGTACGTTTTTAGAAGAAGAATTTACTTTACATTTTAGTCGACATACTATTGATTGATTTACTCTTTCTACTTTACCATTTGTCTGGGTATGGTGAAATGAAGTTAAAAGTTGTTTAACATTATGCTTTTTAAGGAATTTTTTTGAATCTAGAGGAAGTGAAGGCTGCATTCCTGTCACTCAGAATTTTTTCGGGGACTTGTATTTGAAATATTTGTTTTAGACAATTGGCATAGGTTTCTGAAGTTACACTTTTCGAGGGAAAAGCCCAGACATATCTTGTTGCATGGTCAATAACTATATGTAAATATTTTTTGTAGAATTATAATAATTAAATCCTCCCACAGTGTCAATAGAGAGACATTCGAAAGGTTTGCCGGTTGGGGGTACGTCTTGCATAAGACCAAATTTTTTCTGTTTTTTCTTTTTATTAAGTTGACAAGTATGACAATGTTTAACAAAATTTCCGATATCTTCGCTAATATGAGGCCAATAATATTGAGGGGTGATTAAGTTAAGCATAATTTGAACTCCCGGGTGACCAAAATTTTCATGGGTTTTATTCAACAATTTTAATCTTAAAGATTTAGGTACTACAATTTTATAAAAATTCTTTTTCTTAATTACCATCATATCATTTATCTCTTGGTAATTTTTTTCCGCAGACATTATCAGTTTTTTGTTGTTGGATTATTTCATTTCTATCAAGTAAATGTACATAATGTTGGAGGTGCTGTGAAACAGGATGTCTAGAAAGCATGTCAGCTTCAATATTGGTAGAGCCCTTCTGATACTTTACTTCATAATTGAACATACGTAGTTTGAGTGACCAACGGAAGAGTCTACCTTTTAAATTTTTAACATTTTTGAGCCGAACGAGGGCCGCATGGTCCGTATGTATAACAAATTTTTGTCCATGCAGATAGTAATAGAATTTGTCTAGGGCATCTACTATGGCCAAACATTCTAACTCAGTAATCGTATAATTTTTCTCATAATTTCTTAAAGTTCGGGAATGATATGATACAGGGTGAAGGACATCATTTTCATCTGGTTGTTTCAAAACAGCTCCAACAGCAGTTTGAGAAGCGTCAATAAAAATATGACATGGCCTACTGGAATCATACAATTGTAAAACAGGTTTGGAAATCAGTATTCTTTTCATTTCGTCGAAAGCTTTTTGACATTAGTCATCCCATTCCCACTTGACATCTTTTTTCAAGAGTCTGTTTAATGGAGCTCTAATAGTTGCATAATTCGGAATGAATCTATGATACACATTCACACTTCCCAAAACTCTTTGTAACTCTTTGCAGTTACTGGGGTTTTTTAAGTTTCTTAATAACTTTTATATTATGGTTATCGGGAATTATTCTACCATTTTTATTTCATAGCCAAGAAATGTGATCTGATCTCTGGCGAACACACACTTGTTTCGATTCAATTTAATATGCTCCTCTTTAAACACCTCAAATAAAATTTTTAAATGTTCTAAATGTTCTTTCTCAGAGGAAGAGTAAACGATTATATCATCAAAGTAACTGCAAGCGAAATTAACTTTATTTTTTGTTAATATTCGTCTAATTGTTCTGTTAAAAATTGCAGGTGCATTTTTGAAACCAAAAGGGAGTCTTAACCATTCGAATAATCCAAAATTCGTGCAAAAAGCTAATTTCTCATTATCTGCAGGGTGAATCGGGATATGCCAGAAACCAGATCTCAAATCAGTTGTAGAAAATACTTTTGCTTTACTTAATTTGTCTAATAAAGTGTCAATGCGAGGAAGAGGGTTTGCATCTGTTTTAGCCAGGGAATTCAATTTTCGATAATCTATACAAAATCTAGTTTTCTTACCTTCCTCACGTTTAAATACTAAAGTCACGGGGGACGAATATGGGCTACAACTTTCTTTAATTATACCTGCTTGTAATAATTGATCAATTTGGGTCTTAATTTCCTCTTCTACCATAGGGGATGTTCTATAAGGTCTTAATGATACAGGCAAATCAGAATTTAAATTAATTCGTTGAGGTTCAATATTAATTTTTCCTACATCATACTTATTTTTAGAAAACACAGATGAATAATCATTTAACAATTTTTTTAAGTTATACTCTTTGTTATCGACAGTATTAGAAACAGCATTTTTCACATAAATGTTAGACTGAGAAACTAATTCCTTTGGATTTGTAGTTCGATATTTACAGGTTGGAAAATTTCTTACATCATCATCATTATTAACACATGGATAAACATTTGTTGTACCACCTTGAAGTTGGAGGTGTGGAGATATGGGTCGGCTGTCAAAATGGCAGTCAAGTACAATAGCTCTCTGTTTAATTTTTAAATTACTACAATCAATACTCAACTCAAATAATTTGCATTCATAAAGTCGTAAAATTACATAATTCAAATTATTATCAAGAGCGAACAAGGTAATTTGGTTACTAATCCGTCCAATTTTCATTTGTATACAACATATTTTGTTAAAGATTATGTTTCCTTTAGTTTGGGTTACTGAAAATGACCTAACTCTTTGTACTTTTAAACGTAATTGTTTGTACTTTTAAACGTAATTGTCTAGCCGTTTTGGAAGAAATTATCGATATGGTGGCACCACTGTCTACAACACACTCTAGACGTTTCTTATTGGACAAATATCCCGACACCTTTAATAGTCAACTACTGTGAGGGGTTTCTGGGGTTGGTTTTATTGCAAGGGGCGTAACATTAGGTGTATCAGATCTCTCCCCTCTGAAAGGACAAACCTTAAACCAGTGAAAAGCATTTGGGATTCCGTTCCGGGTGCAAAGTCTACAGGGACTGGGTGGCAATGGCAATCCATTTTGAGAATTATAATTATGATGGCTTGTAAATCCTGGACCACTGAACCGATTATAAAAATTACTTGGTCTTTGAAAATGTTGGAAATTGTTGGGTCTAGGAGAATCTTGTCTCACAGTAGCTGAAATTCTACTTCTATTAAATCAATTGTAATCTTGGGGACTGTTCCCAATCGGAGTAACAAATCTGGGAGGTGCACTTTTGATTTGTTGATTTTCGCTAATCTTAATAAGCTTATGGACATGAGTAAGCCAAGAGATAGGGTCAGAGGGTGCGTTGACCGTCATTAAGGATTTTAATTCTATAGGAAGACCATCCGTTATCATTTCATGAGATTCATCTAAGATCATTTCATGAGTTAGATTTAATTTTTTACCAATATCTAAATTTTTGCGAAAATATTGCGTTATGTCCTCTTTATGATTGTACTTGTAATTGGCAAAATCACCAAACGTAGTTAAAGTGGAGTCGAAAAAATTTTCTTTTAAAATTTGGACTAATTCCACATATTTAGTAATTTTATGGCAGTTTTTGACATATACGCAAATTGCATTACCTTTTAGATATCGAGCTACATTATTAAGCTTCCACGTTTCATCTTTATCTAAATGAGTTTTGTTAAAGTACTCAAGCCATGAATTTATATCCATATCATTCTGCGCGTCAAAGGGAATTATACTTGTTTCAGGTTCAGCGCTAGCTGCCCTTAATGAATCATCAGGATCAGAGAGGTTTTCATTAGCCATTATTCTTTTAATAATACTTTCCTAAATAAAACTAATAATACTTTCATAAATAAAACTAATAATACTTTCATAAATAAAACTAATAATACTTTCATAAATAAAACTAACTCAAAAATAATACTCTTGAAATTTTCCCAAAACAATATTAAAACCAAAATACATCCTTTAAATACCAAATTTAAAATACATTTATACCAAAATAATACTTTTTAAAATTTTCAAAATAAAAACACTATTATTAAACCAGTAATTATAATTCAATAGTAATAATATCATTTGCATCGCCAATCTTTTTACTAATTGCTTCTGTTTGACTTATTGTGACGAGAATACGAGTGATGAAATCGACACGAAAATACACATTTTTGTGCACTCTTAATTAGATTTTCGCAAAACACGATCAATCACCACACAAGCACAAAGCTCTCGAGAGCAACACAGAACGCCGCTGACGCAGGAAAAGATTTCCATCCTCAAAAGTAGGTCAACGGTAAGAGCACATTTGATGAACGACGAACTTTCGATGGAAACACAGATCACGCATCACAGGGGGCAGAAGGGTGCTTCTCTGGACGTAAAATAATCTGCAGAATACCAGAATACAGGTAACAGAAGGATGATTCTCTTGAAGCAAGAACGCCTAGAGAAAAATGTAGAAACATAGAAGTCGCACAGCGGCAAATTCATCTTAAGTGCGTAACATTTTATCCGTATAATCCTTGGGGTATCTTCTTTTTTAGATAATCCCTTTGAAGGTGGTATCCTACCGGCTTTCTGAAATGTAATTTCTCATACATTATTTGTTTTGTGCAGCCGGGGCAACAGGAAAGAGACAAATTTTGGAATATAAAGTGGTAGGTTTATTTTAGCATCCATCTCACAAGCGTTCTCCTCGTACCTTGAGCAGAAGCCCTACTTATACATATGTGTGCATCACGAGGCTCCTCCAATCAGCGATATTAATTGTAATCACGAGGTGACGCTATCTTCTCATCAGGAGTGTTCTTAAGGACTTTATGTAATATGACAGATTTATGAGTTTGGCGATTTGGCGGGCGCCAACAGGTTAATATATTTTATAGTAAAGAAAGGATTTCGCCAAAATTTAGGAACAGGGATGCAATTTAGGTAGAGAATCGCCAACACGTTATTAAGCAATATTAATAGAATTTAATTTAATCAATTGATTTAAAAATATCATTACAGATTAATAAGATGCATCATAAGACGCGCTTTTTCGGTATGAAAAATGCAAGCTAAATTCCGTTAATCGGCTCTGCAGAATTGAAATTACAAAACTGTCACCTTCTAGTTCCCTGTACGAGTTAAATGAAGAACTATAGTTGCGAAAAATTTAGGGTTGCAGATTTTAAGAAAAGTATTCATTTCTACCGCTTTAAATCAATAGGAATGACTTGTTTTGGCATAGTATCTGGACATAAAATATATGGTGCACTTTTTTATAAAAACGGATTGTAAAATAGATTCAGCACAGAGATTAGCGGTATTTTCAAGTATTTTCGTTTCGTGAGATACGTATCTCGAATAACTCGAGAATGAGTAGCCGTAGAATGTTTTAGTATACGGGAGTGCTATAACATCTAGTTGTACTCCTCGCTTTTTCCTTGCAATCGGTCACTTTAACATGTATAAATATATATATATATTCCTGTCTTCTTACACCGGCTCGTTTAGCTCTGTATTTTTGTTCTTATATATTAATAAATTTTGCATTTTTGCCTTTTAACCCTTTAAAAGGTCGATTTATGTTGTTCTTATATTTCGGTTATGGATTTTACACCTTTCGTGTATGCGATAGCTCTCGAATTATGAGCAATGTAAAAGTGATAGTAGGCGTAACGAGGCCAGACACTGTTATTAGAACTGTTGATTAAATCATTTGGTGCGCCAACTTCCATGTCTTTTTGCAAAGGTAGACTAAACATTAACTTTCAAAACTGTACACCAAAAATTTTGGTCTGTCTACCTGTTGGTTGAGTTGCTTGTTTGGACGCAGAAACTCTAATTTTAATTGTAAAAATTGTTTTTAACTGCATTTAATGTTTTAGATTTTTATATATTTTACAGTTTTCAATGAAGGTGTTTTGAATCTCCATTGATTTTTGCTACGCCGCGAAGTGAGAACTGAATTAATTGAAATATAAATATATATCTAATTAAAATTCGAGGACACAGGGGCAAATCAATTGAAGCAGAAATGTCTATAAATTAATAGTCCTTACAGGGAAGTCGTGTGGTATCGAAATCAGATATTTTGTTGGTTGCGTGTGCCTACATTACATATACGTTCATGTCAGGTAAGTAGTGAAGGAAAACAATTATTATTATTTATATTAATAAGAATCAAAGGGTTTCAGTAGGAGGAAAAGCGATGTGAGACTTTTTATATCCAATATAATATTCTGAGATTTTAGAGGAGAGACAAAAGAAAAGTTTAATTAAACTCCCACTTCCCTTAACTCTGTGATTGTGACCCACTAAGTAGTATAAAGATAATAAAGATTTCCATTTTAAGTCTCATGAATTTTTTCAGGCTTGTGTGTAAGTGTTAGAATGATATTCACCTAACAGCTTTAAGCAGGCGCATAATTTAGCTCTGTTCGTGCACCGAAGATGACATATAAGTCCCTTTCTCCCTTCCACTCTCTAGTCATAATCTGTTGGACGAGAAAGTGACCATCGCACAAGCGAACTTAAATCCATTCGCTGAATCCCTTAGTAATGTAGGCGTTCTGAACACTCCATGTTGACTCAAATTATTATATATTATTTTTGAGGAATGTAGAGAATTGAAACGTTATATTCTGTTCACTCGGTTTACCATGTTCAGAATGTTTGTTATGACTGTCGTAGCCTGGTATGATGTCAGAATGTTGTGTCTTCTGATGGTTTTGTATGGAAGCATATTGTTGAGCTTATCATTTAAAGGCCTTCCTAGGCATGAATACCTTCCCACTAAGAATATAACGCTAATATAAGTTAATTTTATGCTAATCAGTTGATTTTATCTTAAATAGGTGCCTATTAAAGAATTAAAAACATTTTTATATATTTTATATTGTGTTTATATTTAAATTCATTTTCACCTAACCAAAGGTAGAAGAAACGCTTTGCATGACAGTCTACGGTAAACATGATATTCTGCGCTTTGCACTCATAAAACCAGGAAAACATCAAGTTTTGAAAGTATTTTTTCAATTGAAATATATGTTTCCCATAATTTTCGTTTTAATAATAATAATCTTTGGTTATATATATATATGAGGATTACGTTTATGTTTTGTATCACAAGAAACCCCCAAAAAATATTTATTTGAATATTTATGGGAGCGGTAGTTTAGCGTTCGTTCTTTTGTCCGCTTTTCCGCTTCCTCTTTTATCCAAAAAATTAGCAAAGATCAGAGATATTAATTAAAATCTCTTAAAACGCTAATTTTCGCCTTAATCTTTCCGAATGACAACAGTTCTGATACAATAAACAATGGCAATAATGATACAATAGCATTATTGCTGATATAATGAGAGAGAATTATCGATTTGATGCGATTTCATGAAAAAACATACGATAAAAAAACATATTCCAATTTTGAAATACTCGCTTCGAGGTACACTGGCTCTTGCCTAGATGCACCTATGTACCAAATTCGTAGCCCTGGGTCTATTAGCTTACACGCAGCATGAACGAAAGACACACAAAGAAACTTCCTTTTTATTATGAATTATATATGAGAAGATCTTTCATTGCTACATATTCAAAGAATCCTTTTAATAAGATATGTAACAATCAAGTTACCAATAATTGTTTTTCAGCTTCTGTTGAATTACAACAAAGTTAATGAATACTTTTTTAACAATGCTTATCAACCATAATCATTAGAGATATCAAATCTAGTGGTGCTAAAATCTTACGTGTGGATCTTATTTGCTTAAATATATTATTTTTATTGCTAAAATCGAATTGGGGCCATTTTTAAAATGGGCTTCTTTTTGTTGACAGTACTGTGTTACGTTTTTATACCAACACCGTTTATCGACAGCCTATTGGGCATACTTATTTGTTTTGCGACTGCCTTCATCTTGTTTCCTCGAAGAGAAGAGAAAACTCGGAAAAGTAATGATGAAAACACCATTAACCGTAATGAACGCAACCTTAATGCCGGAAAGAAGGTACATAATGTAGATTTCCTTGATTCATATGCTGATATTAATGAATTTAATGACGATTCCTTTGAAGTGGATATAGACAATGACACCGATTTCCTCCAAGTTTCTAACGTAGCTTTTGATAATAACCATCTTAATTTGCATATTGATAGTGCCACTGACCACATCGAGCTTTTTCAAAATGATTTCGATAATAATCCCACTGATGTGTACCTTTTCAGTGATGAAAATGAATTTAGTTACCTTCATCAAGAAACAGAAAAGAATTTTGATTTTCCAAAACCTTATAACTCAGGTAATCAAACAGGCATGAATACCGCTACAACCACCTTTAACCAGGAAGAACTCAGTTTGAATACCTCTATTAAATCATTGGATGCTGAATGCTTTGTATCGCATAACGATCTTGGAGCACAAGGGGACATCGATTTCGGCAATCTCATCAACACAAATAATGAAATAGAAATAAAAGGCAAAATGGATCATGTAGACAGAATAGAAGTGAAACCAATTCAAGAATTTCAAGAACGCCTTATTGATATCGTCGTTGATACTGTCGCTGTTATCTACGTTGATGACGAGTATACTCAGCCTCCTTCCTCAAATCGTAGCCGGCGTTTCACATTTTCAAACCTAAGAAAAGCGTTACTCAAATATTTTTGCTCTAAGAAAATTAAAAATAAACATAACACTTTAAAGCAACCTATCAAGATCTGAGTTAAGTTGACATACTTTCAGTTTATATTCGTCATAAATTTGTTCGAAATGACATCAATCTGACCAAAATTGTTCATTGACACACCAGAGACTTACTAAATGACGATCTCGATGCTTGACCAGTGGCTGGCTAAAAAATTGCACGCTGATTGACCAGTGAGTGACTAAGTGGGGACCTCCATGACGGACCTGTGACTGATAAAAAATTGAGCTCATAAGCTGAATTATATTTATTTAATAAAAAAGATATTAAGTGGGGAGCCAAGGATGCGGCTTGAATGCGACTAAACTGTGCATTTTAGCCAAACTTAAAGCCCTTAATTAAAGATTAAGAATTCTTTTATGTATATTTTTGCAATTAATGGATTTTTTTACTATTTTTATATCATATTCAATTTTAATGCTATTTATTTTTACTTATTTGTTTATTAATATTTACTTTTGTGTTTTTTGCATTTTCTTATTGTTACTTTTTACATTTTATATTTATTTCTTCTTAATATTTTACTTTCCTTACCATTAATTTTTATATTATTTATTTTATTACTATTATTATTATATTTTTGAACTTGATTTACTTATTTAAAAATTTTTGATTATATTTTTCATTACAATTTTATTTATTATTATTATTTCAAAAAAAATTTCGAACGCGTTATAATGTTTAGACTTTTATTCAAAATTAAATGTAAAATTAACACTTTTGGTTCTCCAATAAAATTTGAATCATTCGTCTTTTCATCTCATTTGTATTAAGGACTTTCGTTTATTATTATTTATTTATGATTCATTATAATATTCAAAGCTTTATTCTTGAGACACTGCATGAATCATAAAATATTGCCCTTTCAGGCAAAATTACGAGACTTCAGACCCCCTTAGGGCGGAGTCTATAAGTATAAGTATAAGGGCGTCGTCCTTTCCTCGTAATCCATAAGTATATCCAAATCCCAGAGAATGATTTTAAATACTGAACTATTTACTTAATAAATTCTTGTAATATGAATTCTAATTTCATGTAACCGAGAAAACTTTCTTCGGGTAACCGAGCTCTTTAAAAGGAGATTAATTCTTACATGTAAATTTGTATATTTTCCCTTTCGCATTTTTACTTTTCGAGTTTGTTCAATTATTAATTCTTATTTTAATTTCGATTATTTTTTATAATTGTGTTAAAACTCTTATACGAGGTTGCGATTATTAATATTGTTGAGGAATTGCCTTGCTTTGATTTCAAATTAATATTGGTTTTAGGTGTTTAAATTTATCTGTCTTCTATATCTCTGTCTCTCTCTATATATGAAATGTAATTTCTCATACATACTGCCTGTGAAAGGACTAAGAGAACCCTGTCCTCAAGTACTCAAGCCAGCATCGAAATTGATTCTCTCTTTGAAGGTGTAGATTTTTATTCAACCATAATTAGAGCCCGTTTTGAAGAACTGAATGCTGATTTGTTTAGAAGCACATTGGAACCTGTTGAAAAGGCTTTGCGAGATGCAAAATTAGATAAAGCTCAAATCCACGATATTGTCCTGGTAGGTGGATCTACTCGTATTCCTAAAATTCAGAAGCTACTGCAAGATTTCTTTAATGCTAAAGAACTTAACAAAAGTATTAATCCAGATGAAGCTGTCACATATGGTGCTGGAGTCCAAGCTGCAATTTTGAATGGTGATAAATCTGAACAAGTGCAAGATCTGTTGCTGTTGGATGTAACACCACTGTCTCTAGGAATTGAAACTGCTGGTGGTGTAATGACTGTACTCATCAAACGTAATACAACCATTCCAACTCGTCAGACACAAACATTTACAACTTACTCTGATAATCAACCAGGTGTCTTGATCCAGGTTTACGAGGGTGAACGTGCAATGACCAAGGACAATAATCTTCTTCGAAAGCTTGAATTAACTGGCATTCCTCCTGCACCTAGAGGTGTCCCACAGATTGAAGTTACCTTCGATATTGATGCCAATGGCATATTGAATGTGTCTGCTGTAGATAAGTGTACTGGAAAAGAGAACAAGATCACTATTACGAATGATAAAGAAAGGATTTCGCCAAAATTTAGGAACAGGGATGCAATTTAGGTAGAGAATCGCCAACACGTTATTAAGCAATATTAATAGAATTTAATTTAATCAATTGATTTAAAAATATCATTACAGATTATCCCCCCGTCTGAAAAGGCTTGCAGTCGCGGCCGTCGACCCAAGACAGTCCAGATATTGAGAGCAGAAAATTTAGTTATTAAGAAATTAAGTGAGTAGGAAAACTGATTGGATTTATCTCAAGGCAACAAAATGTTTACATAAAATATGACATAAAATATTTGAATATAATGAATACAGTATATAAAATATAATAAATGATTAATGAAATTATAATATAGTAACTAAGTGCAGAACAAATAAAGCACTAATAACATATTGCTGGTTAGCTACGCGGCAATAGGAAATAGTAATATAACTGAATTTGTAAGTTTATATCTTAGGGCATGCCATTCACAGTTTGTGTAATCATTAGAGTCCGTACAATCATTAGAGTTGTCATTCAGGCTCATCTTCAGTCTTTTACTGGTCTTTGGAGATGTTCGGATCATTTAATTAGCGCTAGAATTATGGATTAGTATTGGCACTGAAAACATTTGAGTTTTTATGTCACGATACTAGAGCTCTTATACTCTTGTTGAAAATACACATTTTGCTAGGTTTTTAACATATTTTGTCACTCTATTTTTGTCTTATTAATGATAACAAAACAAAATTTAACTTCCAACATCCGTACCAGTTTTTTGAACACGATGCTGCAGAAACATAAAATGAAATTCAGAAATTTCAACAACTGAAATTTGATTTTTTCAACTGTTGCTACAATTTATAACACAAACATAGGAAAACATGAGCTCAAGGAAATGTGAGGGTATAGTACTCTACTTGTAGTATAGCCTCAATTGAGTGTTTCCCACACGGAAAGTGTATTGAACCTGAAACTCAAGTTTGAAAGAGCCCAGTAAAAGGAAAGGCCAGACAAACTTTTCAGACACTGAGAGATAAATCAACTATTAAGGGGGACAACAGTATGAAAACTAATAGAAGGGTTATGGATAGTTTATTGATTTATAAATTTTGATTTATTCATGATGTAATTTAAAGTTCTCGGGTGGATAATAGAACCTTAATTTTGACGCATGTACAATCTCAGTTCTTTTCTTCGAGTGAAAATTTTCCCTGTCGATTTCATAATTAACTTCAGATAATTTATTCATAATCCGATAAGGGCCTGAATATGGTGAAGTCAATTTTCTAGTATTTGGGTATTCAAATTCCTCGTAAAGGACAAAATCTCCAGGTTGAAATTTAGAATCTACTAATCTGATGTCATATCTAGTTTTATTCTTTCGGTGGTATTCGATAGTTCTTTTCTTTGCTAAAGCCCTTGCTTCATTTAAGGAAGGGTATTTATTTTGATCAATTGTAGATTCAAAAGGGAGGTTACCAAATAGTAAGTATGCTGGGGTGAACTTAGTTACCGTATGAGGGGAGTTGTTATATTCGATAACAACTTGCTCTAGCACTTTAGTCCATGGTACGTTTTTAGAAGAAGAATTTACTTTACATATTAGTCGACTTACTATTGATTGATTTACTCTTTCTACTTTACCATTTGTCTGGGAATGGTGAGATGAAGTTTAAAGTTGTTTAACATTATGGTTTTTAAGAAATTTTTTTGAATCTAGAGGAAGTGAAGGCTGCATTCCTGTCACTCAGAATTTTTTCGGGGACTTGTATTTGAAATATTTGTTTTAGACAATTGGCATAAGTTTCTGAAGTTACACGTTTCGAGGGAAAAGCCCAGACATATCTTGTTGCATGGTCAATAAGTATATGTAAATATTTTTTTGTAGAATTATAATAATTAAATCCTCCCACAGTGTCAATAGAGAGACATTCCAAAAGGTTTGTCGGTTGGGGGTACGTCTTGCATAAGACCAAATTTTTTCTGTTTTTTCTTTTTATTAAGTTGACAAGTATGACAATGTTTAACAAAATTTCCGATATCTTCGCTAATATGAGGCCAATAATATTGAGGGGTGATTAAGTTAAGCATAATTTGAACTCTCGGGTGACCAAAATTTTCATGGGTTTTATTCAAGAATTTTAATCTTAAAGATTTAGGTACTACGATTTTATAAAAATTCTTTTTCTTAATTACCATCATATCATTTATCTCTTGGTAATTTTTATCCGCAGACATTATGAGTTTTTTATTGTTTGATTATTTCATTTCTATCAAGTAAATGTACATAATGTTGGAGGTGCTGTGAAACAGGATGTCTAGAAAGCATGTCAGGTTCAATATTGGTAGAGCCCTTCTGATACTTTACTTCATAATTGAACATACGTAGTTTGAGTGACCAACGGAAGAGTCTACCTTTTAAATTTTTAACATTTTTGAGCCAAACGAGGGCCGCATGGTCCGTATGTATAACAAATTTTTGCCCATGCAGATAGTAATAGAATTTGTCTAGGGCATCTACTATGGCCAAACATTCTAACTCAGTAATCGTATAATTTTTCTCATAATTTCTTAAAGTTCGGGAATGATATGATACAGGGTGAAGGACATCATTTTCATCTGGTTGTTTCAAAACAGCTCCCACAGCAGTTTGAGAAGCGTCAACAAAAATATGACATGGCGTACTGGAATCATACAATTGTAAAACAGGTTTGGAAATCAGTATTCTTTTCATTTCGTCCAAAGCTTTTTGACATTAGTCATCTCATTCCCACTTGACATCTTTTTTCAAGAGTCTGTTTAATGGAGCTCTAATAGTTGCATAATTCGGAATGAATCTATGATACACATTCACACTTCCCAAAACTCTTTGTAACTCTTTGGTGTTACTGGGGTTTTTTAAGTTTCTTAATAACTTCTATATTATGGTTATCGGGAATTATTCTACCATATTTTATTTCATAGCCAAGAAATGTGATCTGATCTCTGGCGAACACACACTTGTTTCGATTCAATTTAATATGCTCCTCTTTAAACACCTCAAATAAAATTTTTAAATGTTCTAAATGTTCTTTTTCAGAGGAAGAGTAAACGATTATATCATCAAAGTAACTGCAAGCGAAATTAATTTTATTTTTTGTTAATATTCGTCTAATTGTTCTGTTAAAAATTGCAGGTGCATTTTTGAAACCAAAAGGGAGTCTTAACCATTCGAATAATCCAAAATTCGTGCAAAAAGCTAATTTCTCAGTATCTGCAGGGTGAATCGGGATATGTCAGAAACCAGATCTCAAATCAATTGTAGAAAATACTTTTGCTTTACTTAATTTGTCTAACAAAGTGTCAATGCGAGGAAGAGGGTTTGCATCTGTTTAACCAGGGAATTCAATTTTCGATAATCTATACACAATCTAGTTTTCTTACCTTCCTCACGTTTAAATACTAAAGTCACGGGGGACGAATATGGGCTACAACTTTCTTTAATTATACCTGCTTGTAATAATTGATCAATTTGGGTCTTAATTTCCTCTTCTACCATAGGGGATGTTCTATAAGGTCTTAATGATACAGGCAAATCAGAATTTAAATTAATTCGTTGAGGTTCAATATTAAATTTTCCTACATCATACTTATTTTTAGAAAACACAGATGAATAATCATTTAACAATTTTTTTAAGTTATACTCTTTGTTATCGACAGTATTAGAAACAGCATTTTTCACATAAATGTTAGACTGAGAAACTAATTCCTTTGGATTTGTAGTTCGATATTTACAGGTTGGAAAATTTCTTACATCATCATCATTATTAACACATGGATAAACATTTGTTGTACCACCTTGAAGTTGGAGGTGTAGAGTTATGGGTCGGCTGTCAAAATGGCAGTCAAGTACAATAGCTCTCTGTTTAATTTTTAAATTACTATAATGAATACTCAACTCAAATAATTTGCATTCATAAAGTCCTAAAATTACATAATTCAAATTATTATCAAGAACAAACAAGGTAATTTGGTTACTAATCCGTCCAATTTTCATTTGTATACAACATATTTTGTTAAAGATTATGTTTCCTTTAGTTTGGGTTACTGAAAATGACCTAACTCTTTGTACTTTTAAACGTAGTTGTCTAGCCGTTTTGGAAGAAATTATCGATATGGTGGCACCACTGTCTACAACACACTCTAGACGTTTCTTATTGGGCAAATATCCCGACACCTTTAATAGTCAACTACTGTGAGGGGTTTCTGGGGTTGGTTCTATTGCAAGGGGCGTAACATTAGGTGTATCAGATCTCTCCCCTCTGAAAGGACAAACCTTAAACCAGTGAAAAGCATTTGGGATTCCGTTCCGGGTGCAAAGTCTACAGGGACTGGGTGGCAATGGCAATCCATTTTGAGAATTATAATTATGATGGCTTGTAAATCCTGGACCACTGAACCGATTATAAAAATTACTTGGTCTCTGAAAACGTTGGAAATTGTTGGGTCTAGGAGAATCTTGTCTCACAGTAGCTGAAATTCTACTTCTATTAAATCGATTGTAATCTTGGGGACTGTTCCCAATCGGAGTAACAAATCTGGGAGGTGCACTTTTGATTTGTTGATTTTCGCTAATCTTAATAAGCTTATGGACATGAGTAAGCCAAGAGGTAGGGTCAAAGGGTGCGTTGACCGTCATTAAGGATTTTAATTCTATAGGAAGGCCATCCGTCTGACACTCCAAGATCATTTCATGAGTTAGATTTAATTTTTTACCAATATCTAAGTTTTTGCGAAAATATTGCGTTATGTCCTCTTTATGATTGTACTTGTAATTGGCAAAATCACCAAACGTAGTTAAAGTGGAGTCGAAAAATTTCCTTTTAAAATTTGGACTAATTCCACATATTTAGTAATTTTATGGCAGTTTTTGACATATACGCTAAGTGCATTACCTTTTAGATATCGAGCTACATTATTAAGCTTCCACGTTTCATCTTTATCTAAATGAGTTTTTTTAAAGTACTCAAGCCATGAATTTATATCCATATCATTCTGCGCGTCAAAGGGAATTATACTTGTTTCAGGTTCAGCGCTAGCTGCCCTTAATGAATCATCAGGATCAGAGAGGTTTTCATTAGCCATTATTCTTTTAATAATACTTTCCTAAATAAAACTAATAATACTTTCATAAATAAAACTAATAATACTTTCATAAATAAAACTAATAATACTTTCATAAATAAAACTAATAATACTTTCATAAATAAAACTAACTCAAAAATAATACTCTTGAAATTTTCCCAAAACAATATTAAAACCAAAATACATCCTTTAAATACCAAATTTAAAATACATTTATACCAAAATAATACTTTTTAAAATTTTCAAAATAAAAACACTATTATTAAATCAGTAATTATAATTCAATAGTAATAATATCATTTGCATCGCCAATCTTTTTACTAATTGCTTCTGTTTGACTTATTGTGATGAGAATACGAGTGATGAAATCGACACGAAAATACACATTTTTGTGCACTCTTAATTAGATTTTCGCAAAACACGATGAATCACCACACAAGTACAAAGCTCTCGAGAGCAACACAGAACGCCGCTGACGTAGGGAAAGATTTCCATCCTCAAAAGTAGGTCAACGGTAAGAGCACATTTGATGAATGACGAACTTTCGATGGAAACACAGATCACGCATCACAGGGGGCAGAAGGGTGCTTCTCTGGACGTAAAATAATCTGCAGAATACCAGAATACAGGTAACAGAAGGATGATTCTCTTGAAGCAAGAACGCCTAGAGAAAAATGTAGAAACATAGAAGTCGCACAGCGGCAAATTCATCTTAAGTGCGTAACATTTTATCCGTATAATCCTTGGGGTATCTTCGTTTTTAGATAATCCCTTTGAAGGTGGTATCCTACCGGCTTTCTGAAATGTAATTTCTCATACATTATTTGTTTTGTGCAGCCGGGGCAACAGGAATGAGACAAATTTTGGAATATAAAGTGGTAGGTTTATTTTAGCATCCATCTCACAAGCGTTCTCCTCGTACCTTGAGCAGAAGCCCTACTTATACATATGTGTGCGTCACGAGGCTCCTCCAATCAGCGATATTAATTGAAATCACGAGGTGACACTATCTTCTCATCAGGAGTGTTCTTAAGGACTTTATGTAATATGACAGATTTATGAGTTTGGCGATTTGGCGGGCGCCAACTGGTTAATATATTTTATACTATAGAAAGGATTTCGCCAAAATTTAGGAACAGGGATGCAATTTAGGTAGAGAATCGCCAACACGTTATTAAGCAATATTAATAGAATTTAATTTAATCAATTGATTTAAAAATATCATTACAGATTAATAAGATGCATCATAAGACGCGCTTTTTCGGTATGAAAAATGCAAGCTAAATTCCGTTAATCGGCTCTGCAGAATTGAAATTACAAAACTGTCACCTTCTAGTTCCCTGTACGAGTTAAATGAAGAACTATAGTTGCGAAAAATTTAGGGTAGCAGATTTTAAGAAAAGTATTCATTTCTACCGCTTTAAATCAATAGGAATGACTTGTTTTGGCATAGTATCTGGACATAAAATATATGGCGCACTTTTTTATAAAAACAGATTGTAAAATAGATTCAGCACAGAGATTAGCGGTATTTTCAAGTATTTTCGTTTCGTGAGATACGTATCTCGAATAACTCGAGAATGAGTAGCCGTAGAATGTTTTAGTATACGGGAGTGCTATAACATCTAGTTGTACTCCTCACTTTTTCCTTGCAATCGGTCACTTTAACATGTATAAATATATATATATATTCCTGTCTTCTTACACCGGCTCGTTTAGCTCTGTATTTTTGTTCTTATATATTAATAAATTTTGCATTTTTGCCTTTTAACCCTTTAAAAGGTCGATTTATGTTGTTCTTATATTTCGGTTATGGATTTTACACCTTTCGTGTATGCGATAGCTCTCGAATTATGAGCAATGTAAAAGTGATAGTAGGCGTAACGAGGCAAGATACTGTTATTAGAACTGTTGATTAAATCATTTGGTGCGCCAACTTCCATGTCTTTTTGCAAAGGTAGACTAAACATTAACTTTCGAATCTGTACACCAAAAATTTTGGTCTGTCTACCTTTTGGTTGAGTTGCTTGTTTGGACGCAGAAACTGTAATTTTAATTGTAAAATTTGTTTTTAACTGCATTTAATGTTTTAGATTTTTATATATTTTACAGTTTTCAATGAAGGTGTTTTGAATCTCCATTGATTTTTGCTACCCCGCGAAGTGAGAACTGAATTAATTGAAATATAAATATATATCTAATTAAAATTCGAGGACACAGGGGCAAATCAATTAAAGCAGAAATGTCTATAAATTAATAGTCCTTACAGGGAAGTCGTGTGGTATCGAAATCAGATATTTTGTTGGTTGCGTGTGCCTAAATTACATATACGTTCATGTCAGGTAAGTAGTGACGGAAAACAATTATTATTATTTATATTAATAAGAATCAAAGGGTTTCAGTAGGAGGAAAAGCGATGTGAGACTTTTTATATCCAATATAATATTCTGAGATTTTAGAGGAGAGACAAAAGAAAAGTTTAATTAAACTTCCACTTCCCTTAACTCTGTGATTGTGACCCACTAAGTAGTATAAAGATAATAAAGATTTCCATTTTAAGTCTCATGAATTTTTTCAGGCTTGTGTGTAAGTGTTAGAATGATATTCACCTAACAGCTTTAAGCAGGCGCATAATTTAGCTCTGTTCGTGCACCGAAGATGACATATAAGTCCCTTTCTCCCTTCCACTCTCTAGTCATAATCTGTTGGACGAGAAAGTGACCATCGCACAAGCGAACTTAAATCCATTCGCTGAATCCCTTAGTAATGTAGGCGTTCTGAACACTCCATGTTGACTCAAATTATTATATATTATTTTTGAGGAATGTAGAGAATTGAAACGTTATATTCTATTCACTCGGTTTACCATGTTCAGAATGTTTGTTATGACTGTCGTAGCCTGGTATGATGTCAGAATGTTGTGTCTTCTGATGGTTTTGTATGGAAGCATATTGTTGAGCTTATCATTTAAAGGCCTTCCTAGGCATGAATACCTTCCCACTAAGAATATAACGCTAATATAAGTTAATTTTATGCTAATCAGTTGATTTTATCATAAATAGGTGCCTATTAAAGAATTAAAAACATTTTTATATATTTTATATTGTGTTTATATTTAAATTCATTTTCACCTAACCAAAGGTAGAAGAAACGCTTTGCATGACAGTCTACGGTAAACATGATATTCTGCGCTTTGCACTCATAAAAGCAGGAAAACATCAAGTTTTGAAAGTATTTTTTCAATTGAAATATATGTTTCCCATAATTTTCGTTTTAATAATAATAATCTTTGGTTATATATATATATGAGGATTACGTTTATGTTTTGTATCACAAGAAACCCCCAAAAAATATTTATTTGAATATTTATGGGAGCGGTAGTTTAGCGTTCGTTCTTTTGTCCGCTTTTCCGCTTCCTCTTTTATCCAAAAAAATAGCAAAGTTCAGAGATATTAATTAAAATCTCTTAAAACGCTAATTTTCGCATTAATCTTTCCGAATGGCAACAGTCCTGATACAATAAACAATGGCAATAGTGATACAATAGCATTATTGCTGATATAATGAGAGAGAATTATCGATTTGATGCGATTTCATGAAAAAACATACGATAAAAAAACATATTCCAATTTTGAAATACTCGCTTCGAGGTACACTGGCTCTTGCCTAGATGCACCTATGTACCAAATTCGTAGCCCTGGGTCTATTAGCTTACACGCAGCATGAACGAAAGACACACAAAGAAACTTCCATTTTATTATGAATTATATATCAGAAGATCTTTCATTGCTACATAATCAAAGAATCCTTTTAATAAGATTTGTAACAATCTAGTTACCAATAATTGTTTTTCAGCTTCTGTTGAATTACAACAAAGTTAATGAATACTTTTTTAACAATGCTTATCAACCATAATCTTACAGATATCAAATCTAGTGGTGCTAAAATCTTACGTGTGGATCTTATTTGCTTAAATATATTATTTTTATTGCTAAAATCGAATTGGGGCCATTTTTAAAATGGGCTTCTTTTTGTTGACAGTACTGTGTTACGTTTTTATACCAACACCGTTTATCGACAGCCTATTGGGCATACTTATTTGTTTTGCGACTGCCTTCATCTTGTTTCCTCGAAGAGAAGAGAAAACTCGGAAAAGTAATGATGAAAACACCATTAACCGTAATGAACGCAACCTTAATGTAGATTTCCTTGATTCATATGCTGATATTAATGAATTTAATAACGATTCCTTTGAAGTGGATATAGACAATGACACCGATTTCCTCCAAGTTTCTAACGTAGCTTTTGATAATAACCATCTTAATTTGCATATTGATAGTGCCACTGACAAGATCGACCTTTTTCAAAATGATTTCGATAATAATCCAACTGATGTGTACCTTTTCAGTGATGAAAATGAATTTAGTTACCTTCATCAAGAAACAGAAAAGAATTTTGATTTTCCAAAACCTTATAACTCAGGTAATCAAACAGGCATGAATACCGCTACAACCACCTTTAACCAGGAAGAACTCAGTTTGAATACCTCTATTAAATCATTGGATGCTGAATGCTTTGTATCGCATAACGATCTTGGAGCACAAGGGGACATCGATTTCGGCAATCTCATCAACACAAATAATGAAATAGAAATAAAAGGCAAAATGGATCATGTAGACAGAATAGAAGTGAAACCAATTCAAGAATTTCAAGAACGCCTTATTGATATCGTCGTTGATACTGTCGCTGTTATCTACGTTGATGACGAGAATACTCAGCCTCCTTCCTCACATCGTAGCCGGCGTTTCACATTTTCAAACCTAAGAAAAGCGTTACTCAAATATTTTTGCTCTAAGAAAAATAAAACTAAACATAACACTTTAAAGCAACCTATCAAGATCTGAGTTAAGTTGACATACTTTCAGTTTATATTCGTCATAAATTTGTTCGAAATGACATCAATCTGACCAAAATTGTTCATTGACACACCAGAGACTTACTAAATGACGATCTCGATGATTGACCAGTGGCTGGCTAAAAAATTGCACGCTGATTGACCAGTGAGTGACTAAGTGGGGACCTCCTTGACGGACCTGTGACTGATAAAAAATTGAGCTCATAAGCTGAATTATATTTATTTAATAAAAAAGACATTAAGTGGGGAGCCAAGGATGCGCCTTGAATGCGACTAAACTATGCATTTTAGCCAAACTTAAAGCCCTTAATTAAAGATTAAGAACTTTTTTATGTATATTTTTGCAATTAATGGATTTTTTTATTATTTTTATATCATATTCAATTTTAATGCTATTTATTTTTACTTATTTGTTTATTAATATTTACTTTTGTGTTTTTTGTATTTTCTTATTGTTACTTTTTACATTTTATATTTATTTCTTCTTAATATTTTACTTTCCTTACCATTAATTTTTATATTATTTATTTTATTACTATTATTATTATATTTTTGAACTTGATTTACTTATTTTAAAATTTTTGATTATATTTTTCATTACAATTTTATTTATTCTTATTATTTCAAAAAAAATTTCGAACGCGTTATGATGTTTAGACTTTTATTCAAAATTAAATGTAAAATTAACACTTTTGGCTCTGCAATAAAATTTGAATCATTCGTCTTTTCATCTCATTTGTATTAAGGACTTTCGTTTATTATTATTTATTTATGATTCATTATAATATTCAAAGCTTTATTCTTGAGACACTGCATGAATCATAAAATATTGCCCTTTCAGGCAAAATTACGAGACTTCAGACCCCCTTAGGGCGGAGTCTATAAGTATAAGTATAAGGGCGTCGTCGTTTCCTCGTAATCCATAAGTATATCCAAATCCCAGAGAATGATTTTAAATACTGAACTATTTACTTAATAAATTCTTGTAATATGAATTCTAATTTCATGTAACCGAGAAAACTTTCTTCGGGTAACCGAGCTCTTTAAAACGAGATTAATTCTTACATGTTAACAATTTGTATATTTTCCCTTTCGCATTTTTACTTTTCGAGTTTGTTCAATTATTAATTCTTATTTTAATTTCGATTATTTTTTATAATTGTGTTAAAACTCTTATACGAGGTTGCGATTATTAATATTGTTGAGGAATTGCCTTGCTTTGATTTCAAATTAATATTGGTTTTAGGTGTTTAAATTTATCTGTCTTCTATATCTCTGTCTCTCTCTATATATGAAATGTAATTTCTCATACATACTGCCTGTGAAAGGACTAAGAGAACCCTGTCCTCAAGTACTCAAGCCAGCATCGAAATTGATTCTCTCTTTGAAGGTGTAGATTTTTATTCAACCATAATTAGAGCCCGTTTTGAAGAACTGAATGCTGATTTGTTTAGAAGCACATTGGAACCTGTTGAAAAGGCTTTGCGAGATGCAAAATTAGATAAAGCTCAAGTCCACGATATTGTCCTGGTAGGTGGATCTACTCGTATTCCTAAAATTCAGAAGCTACTGCAAGATTTCTTTAATGGTAAAGAACTTAACAAAAGTATTAATCCAGATGAAGCTGTCGCATATGGTGCTGGAGTCCAAGCTGCAATTTTGAATGGTGATAAATCTGAACAAGTGCAAGATCTGTTGCTGTTGGATGTAACACCACTGTCTCTAGGACATGAAACTGCTGGTGGTGTAATGACTGTACTCATCAAACGTAATACAACCATTCCAACTCGTCAGACACAAACATTTACAACTTACTCTGATAATCAACCAGGTGTCTTGATCCAGGTTTACGAGCGTGAACGTGCAATGACCAAGGACAATAATCTTCTTCGAAAGTTTGAATTAACTGGCATTCCTCCTGCACCTAGAGGTGTCCCACAGATTGAAGTTACCTTCGATATTGATGCCAATGGCATATTGAATGTGTCTGCTGTAGATAAGTGTACTGGAAAAGAGAACAAGATCACTATTACGAATGATAAAGAAAGGATTTCGCCAAAATTTAGGAACAGGGATGCAATTTAGGTAGAGAATCGCCAACACGTTATTAAGCAATATTAATAGAATTTAATTTAATCAATTGATTTAAAAATATCATTACAGATTATCCCCCCATCTGAAAAGGCTTGCAGTCGCGGCCGTCGACCCAAGACAGTCCAGATATTGAGAGCAGAAAATTTAGTTATTAAGAAATTAAGTGAGTAGGAAAACTGATTGGATTTATCTCAAGGCAACAAAATGTTTACATAAAATATGACATAAAATATTTGAATATAATGAATACAGTATATAAAATATAATAAATGATTAATGAAATTATAATATAGTAACTAAGTGCAGAACAAATAAAGCACTAATAACATATTGCTGGTTAGCTACGCGGCAATAGGAAATAGTAATATAACTGAATTTGTAATTTTATATCTTAGGGCATGCCATTCACAGTTTGTGTAATCATTAGAGTCCGTACAATCATTAGAGTTGTCATTCAGGCTCATCTTCAGTCTTTTACTGGTCTTTGGAGATATCCGGATCATTTAATTAGCGCTAGAATTATGGATTAGCATTGGCACTGAAAACATTTGAGTTTTTATGTCACGATACTAGAGCTCTTATACTCTTGTTGAAAATACACATTTGGCTAGGTTTTTAACATATTTTGTCACTCTATTTTTCTCTTATTAATGATAACAAAACAAAATTTAACTTCCAACATCCATACCAGTTTTTTGTACACGATGCTGCAGAAACATAAAATGAAATTCAGAAATTTCAACAACTGAAATTTAACTTTTTCAACTGTTGCTACAATTTATAACACAAACATAGGAAAACATGAGCTCAAGGAAATGTGAGGGTATAGTACTCTACTTGTAGTATAGCCTCAATTGAGTGTTTCCCACACGGAAAGTGTATTGAACCTGAAACTGAAGTTTGAAGGAGCCCAGTAAAAGAAAAGGGCAGACAAACTTTTCAGACACTGAGAGATAAATCAACTATTAAGGGGGACAACAGGATGAAAACTAAAAGAAGGGTTATGGATAGTTTATTGATTTATAAATTTTGATTTATTGATGATGTAATTTAAAGTTCTCGGGTGGATAATAAAACCTTAATTTTGACGCATGTACAATCTCAGTTGGTTTCTTCGTGTGAAAATTTTCCCTGTCGATTTCATAATTAACTTCAGATAATTTATTCATAATCCGATAAGGGCCTGAATAGGGTGATCAATTTTCTAGTATTTGGGTATTCAAATTCCTCGTAAAGGACAAAATCTCCAGGTTGAAATTTAGATTCTACAAATCTGATGTCATATCTAGTTTTATTCTTTCGGTGGTATTCGATAGTTCTTTTCTTTGCTAAAGCCCTTGCTTCATTTAAGGAAGGGTATTTATTTTGATCAATTGTAGATTCAAAAGGGAGGTTACCAAATAGTAAGTATGCTGGGGTGAACTTAGTTACCGTATGAGGGGAGTTGTTATATTCGATAACAACTTGCTCTAGCACTTTAGTCCATGGTACTTTTTTAGAAGAAGAATTTACTTTACATTTTAGTCGACTTACTATTGATTGATTTACTCTTTCTACTTTACCATTTGTCTGGGGATGGTGAGATGAAGTTAAAAGTTGTTTAACATTATGCTTTTTAAGGATTTTTTTTTAATCTAGAGGAAGTGAAGGCTGCATTCCAGTCACTCAGAATTTTTTCGGGGACTTGTATTTGAAATATTTGTTTTAGACAATTGGCATAGGTTTCTGAAGTTACACGTTTCGAGGGAAAAGCCCAGACATATGTTGTTTATGGTCAATAACTATATGTAAATATTTTTTTGTAGAATTATAATAATTAAATCCTCCCACAGTGTCAATAGAGAGACATTCGAAAGGTTTGTCGGTTGGGGGTACGTCTTGCATAAGACCAAATTTTTTCTGTTTTTTCTTTTTATTAAGTTGACAAGTATGACAATGTTTAACAAAATTTCCGATATCTTCGCTGATATGAGGCCAATAATATTGAGGGGTGATTAAGTTAAGCATAATTTGAACTCCCGGGTGACCAAAATTTTCATGGGTTTTATTCAACAATTTTAATCTTAAAGATTTAGGTACTACAATTTTATAAAAATTCTTTTTCTTAATTACCATCATATCATTTATCTCTTGGTAATTTTTTTCCGCAGACATTATCAGTTTTTTGTTGTTTGATTATTTCATTTCTATCAAGTAAATGTACATAATGTTGGAGGTGCTGTGAAACAGGATGTCTAGAAAGCATGTCAGGTTCAATATTGGTAGAGCCCTTCTGATACTTTACTTCATAATTGAACATACGTAGTTTGAGTGACCAACGGAAGAGTCTACCTTTTAAATTTTTAACATTTTTGAGCCAAACGAGGGCCGCATGGTCCGTATGTATAACAAATTTTTGTCCATGCAGATAGTAATAGAATTTGTTTAGGGCATCTACTATGGCCAAACATTCTAACTCAGTAATCGTATAATTTTTCTCATAATTTCTTAAAGTTCGGGAATGATATGATACAGGGTGAAGGACATCATTTTCATCTGGTTGTTTCAAAACAGCTCCAACAGCAGTTTGAGAAGCGTCAACAAAAATATGACATGGCCTACTGGAATCATACAATTGTAAAACAGGTTTGGAAATCAGTATTCTTTTCATTTCGTCGAAAGCTTTTTGACATTAGTCATCCCATTCCCACTTGACATCTTTTTTCAAGAGTCTGTTTAATGGAGCTCTAATAGTTGCATAATTCGGAATGAATCTATGATACACATTCACACTTCCCAAAACTCTTTGTAACTCTTTGGTGTAACTGGGGTATTTTAAGTTTCTTAATAACTTCTATATTATGGTTATCGGGAATTATTCTACCATTTTTTATTTCATAGCCAAGAAATGTGATCTGATCTCTGGCGAACACACACTTGTTTCGATTCAATTTAATATGCTCCTCTTTAAACACCTGAAAAAAATTTTTAAATGTTCTAAATGTTCTTTCTCAGAGGAAGAGTAAACGATTATATCATCAAAGTAACTGGAAGCGAAATTAATTTTATTTTTTGTTAATATTCGTCTAATTGTTCTGTTAAAAATTGCAGATGCATTTTTGAAACCAAAAGGCAGTCTTAACCATTCGAATAATCCAAAATTCGTGCAAAAAGCTAATTTCTCAGTATCTGCAGGGTGAATCGGGATATGCCAGAAACCAGATCTCAAATCAATTGTAGAAAATACTTTTGCTTTACTTAATTTGTCTAACAAATGGTCAATGCGAGGAAGAGGGTTTGCATCTGTTTTAGCCAGGGAATTCAATTTTCGATAATCTATACACAATCTAGTTTTCTTACCTCCCTCGCGTTTCAATACTAAAGTCACGGGGGACGAATATGGGCTACAACTTTCTTTAATTATACCTGCTTGTAATAATTGATCAATTTGGGTCTTAATTTCCTGTTTTTCCATAGGGGATGTTCTATAAGGTCTTAATGATACAGGCAAATCAGAATTTAAATTAATTCGTTGAGGTTCAATATTAATTTTTCCTACATCATACTTATTTTTAGAAAACACAGATGAATAATCATTTCACAATTTTTCCAAGTTATACTCTTAGTTATCGACAGTATTAGAAACAGCATTTTTCACATAAATGTTAGACTGAGAAACTAATTCCTTTGGATTTGTAGTCCGATATTTACAGGTTGGAAAATTTCTTACATCATCATCATTATTAACACATGGATAAACATTTGTTGTACCACCTTGAAGTTGGAGGTGTAGAGATATGAGTCGGCTGTCAAAATGGCAAATTAGCTCTCTGTTTAATTTTTAAATTACTACAATCAATACTCAACTCAAATAATTTGCATTCATAAAGTCCTAAAATTACATAATTCAAATTATTATCAAGAACAAACAAGGTAATTTGGTTACTAAACCGTCCAATTTTCATTTGTATACAACATATTTTGTTAAAGATTATGTTTCCTTTAGTTTGGGTTACTGAAAATGACCTAACTCTTTGTACTTTTAAACGTAATTGTCTAGCCGTTTCAGAAGAAATTATCCATATGGTGGCACCACTGTCTGCAACACACTCTAGACGTGTCTTAGTGGACAAATATCCCGAGACCTTTAATAGTCAACTACTGTGAGGGGTTTCTGGGGTTGGTTCTATTGCAAGGGGCGTAACATTAGGTGTATCAGATCTCTCCCCTCTGAAGGGACAAACCTTAAACCAGTGAAAAGCATTTGGGATTCCGTTCCGGGTGCAAAGTCTACAGGGACTGGGTGGCAATGGCAATCTATTTTGAGAATTATAATTATGATGGCTTTTAAATCCTGGACCACTGAACCGATTATAAAAATTACTTGGTCTCTGAAAACGTTGGAAATTGTTGGGTCTAGGAGAATCTTGTCTCACAGTAGCTGAAATTCTACTTCTATTAAATCGATTGTAATCTTGAGGACTGTTCCCAATCGGAGTAACAAATCTGGGAGGTGCACTTTTCATTTGTTGATTTTCGCTAATCTTAATAAGCTTATGGACATGAGTAAGCCAAGAGATAGGGTCAGAGGGTGCGTTGATTGTCATTAAGGATTTTAATTCTATAGGAAGGCCATCCGTCAGACCCTCCAAGATCATTTCATGAGTTAGATTTAATTTTTTACCAATATCTAATTTTTTGCGAAAATATTGCGTTATGTCCTCTTTATGATTGTACTTGTAATTGGCAAAATCACCAAACGTAGTTAAAGTGGAGTCGAAAAAATTTTCTTTTAAAATTTGGACTAATTCCACATATTTAGTAATTTTATGGCAGTTTTTGACATATACGCAAAGTGCATTACCTTTTAGATATCGAGCTACATTATTAAGCTTCCACGTTTCATCTTTATCTAAATGAGTTTTGTTAAAGTACTCAAGCCATGAATTTATATCCATATCATTCTGCGCGTCAAAGGGAATTATACTTGTTTCAGGTTCAGCGCTAGCTGCCCTTAATGAATCATGAGGATCAGAGAGGTTTTCGTTAGCCATTATTCTTTCAATAATACTTTCATAAATAAAACTAATAATACTTTCATAAATAAAACTAACTCAAAAATAATACTCTTTAAATTTTCCCAAAACAATATTAAAACCAAAATACATCCTTTAAATACCAAATTTAAAATACATTTATACCAAAATAATACCTTTGAAAATTTTCAAAATAAAAACACTATTATTAAATCAGTAATTATAATTCAATAGTAATAATATCATTTGCATCGCCAATCTTTTTACTAATTGCTTCTGTTTGACTTATTGTGACGAGAATACGAGTGATGAAATCGACACGAAAATACACAATTTTGTGCACTCTTAATTAGATTTTCGCAAAACACGATCAATCACCACACAAGCACAAAGCTCTCGAGAGCAACACAGAACGCCGCTGACGTAGGGAAAGATTTCCATCCTCAAAAGTAGGTCAACGGTAAGAGCACATTTGATGAACGACGAACTTTGGATGGAAACACAGATCACGCATCACAGGGGGCAGAAGGGTGCTTCTCTGGACGTAAAATAATCTGCAGAATACCAGAATACAGGTAACAGAAGGATGATTCTCTTGAAGCAAGAACGCCTAGAGAAAAATGTAGAAACATAGAAGTCGCACAGCGGCAAATTCATCTTAAGTGCGTAACATTTTATCCGTATAATCCTTGGGGTATCTTCGTTTTTAGATAATCCCTTTGAAGGTGGTATCCTACCGGCTTTCTGAAATGTAATTTCTCATACATTATTTGTTTTGTGCTGCCGGGGCAACAGGAATGAGACAAATTTTGGAATATAAAGTGGTAGGTTTATTTTAGCATCCATCTCACAAGCGTTCTCCTCGTACCTTGAGCAGAAGCCCTACTTATACATATGTGTGCGTCACGAGGCTCCTCCAATCAGCGATATTAATTGTAATCACGAGGTGACGCTATCTTCTCATCAGGAGTGTTCTTAAGGACTTTATGTAATATGACAGATTTATGAGTTTGGCGATTTGGCGGGCGCCAACAGGTTAATATATATTATACTAAAGAAAGGATTTCGCCAAAATTTAGGAACAGGGATGCAATTTAGGTAGAGAATCGCCAACACGTTATTAAGCAATATTAATAGAATTTAATTTAATCAATTGATTTAAAAATATCATTACAGATTAATAAGATGCATCATAAGACGCGCTTTTTCGGTATGAAAAATGCAAGCTCAATTCCGTTAATCTGTTTTGCAGAATTGAAATTACAAAACTGTCACCTTCTAGTTCCCTGTACGAGTTAAATGAAGAACTATAGTTGCCAAAAATTTAGGGTAGCAGATTTTGAGAAAAGTATTCATTTCTACCGCTTTAAATCAATTGGAATGACATTTTTTGGCATAGTATCTGGACATAAAATATATGGCCCACTTTTTTATAAAAACGGATTGTAAAATAGATTCAGCACAGAGATTTTTCGGTATTTTCAAGTATTTTCGTTTCGTGAGATACGTATCTCGAATAACTCGAGAATGAGTAGCCGTAGAATGTTTTAGTATATGGGAGTGCTATAACATCTAGTTGTACTCCTCGCCTTTTCCTTGCAATCGCTCACTTTAACATGTATAAATATATATATATATATATTCCTGTCTTCTTACACCGGCTAGTTTAGCTCTGTATTTTTGTTCTTATATATTAATAAATTTTGCATTTTTGCCTTTTAACCCTTTAAAAGGTCAATTTATGTTGTTCTTATATTTCGGTTATGGATTTTACACCTTTCGTGTATGCGATAGCTGTCGAATTATGAGCAATGTAAAAGTGATAGTAGGCGTAACGAGGCCAGACACTGTTATTAGAACTGTGGATTTAATCATTTGGTGCGCCAACTTCCATGTCTTTTTGCAAAGGTAGACTAAACATTAACTTTCAAAACTGTACACCAAAAATTTTGGTCTGTCTACTTTTTGGTTGAGTTGCTTGTTTGGACGCAGAAACTCTAATTTTAATTGTAAAAATTGTTTTTAACTGCATTTAATGTTTTAGATTTTTATATATTTTACAGTTTTCAATGAAGGTGTTTTGAATCTCCATTGATTTTTGCTACGCCGCGAAGTGAGAACTGAATTAATTGAAATATAAATATATATCTAATTAAAATTCGAGGACACAGGGACAAATCAATTGAAGCAGAAATGTCTATAAATTAATAGTCCTTACAGGGAAGTCGTGTGGTATCGAAATCAGATATTTTGTTGGGTGCGTGTGCCTAAATTACATATACGTTCATGTCAGGTAAGTAGTGAAGGAAAACAATTATTATTATTTATTTTAATAAGAATGAAAGTGTTTCAGTAGGAGGAAAAGCGATGTGAGACTTTTTATATCCAATATAATATTCTGAGATTTTAGAGGAGAGACAAAAGAAAAGTTTAATTAAACTTCCACTTCCCTTAACTCTGTGATTGTGACCCACTAAGTAGTATAAAGATAATAAAGATTTCCATTTTAAGTTTCATGAATTTTTTGAGGCATGTGTGTAAGTGTTAGAATGATATTCAGCTAACAGCTTTAAGCAGGCGCATAATTTAGCTCTGTTCGTGCACCGAAGATGACATATAAGTCCCTTTCTCCCTTCCACTCTCTAGTCATAATCTGTTGGACGAGAAAGTGACTATCGCACGAGCGAATTTAAATCCATTCGCTGAATCCCTTAGTAATGTAGGCGTTCTGAACACTCCATGTTGACTCAAATTATTATATCTTATTTTTGAGGAATGTAGAGAATTGAAACATTATATTCTATTCACTCGGTTTACCATGTTCAGAATGTTTGTTATGACTGTCGTAGCCTGGTATGATGTCAGAATGTTGTGTCTTGTGATGGTTTTGTATGGAAGCATATTGTTGAGGTTATTATTTAAAGGCCTTCCTAGGCATGAATACCTTCCCACTAAGAATATAACGCTAATATAAGTTAATTTTATGCTAATCAGTTGATTTTATCTTAAATACGTGCCTATTAAAGAATTAAAAACATTTTTATATATTTTATATTGTGTTTATATTTAAATTCATTTTCACCTAACCAAAGGTAGAAGAAACGCTTTGCATGAGAGTCTACGGTAAACATGATATTCTGCGCTTTGCACTCATAAAAGCAGGAAAACATCAAGTTTTGAAAGTATTTTTTCAATTGAAATATATGTTTCCCATAATTTTCGTTTTAATAATAATAATCTTTGGTTATATATATATATGAGGATTACGTTTATGTTTTGTATCACAAGAAACCCCCAAAAAATATTTATTTGAATATTTATGGGAGCGGTAGTTTAGCGTTCGTTCTTTTGTCCGCATTTCCGCTTCCTCTTTTATCCAAAAAAATAGCAAAGATCAGAGATATTAATTAAAATCTCTTAAAACGCTAATTTTCGCCTTAATCTTTCCGAATGACCACAGTCCTGATACAATAAACAATGGCAATAATGATACAATAGCATTATTGCTGATATAATGAGAGAGAATTATCGATTTGATGCGATTTCATGAAAAAACATACGATAAAAAAACATATTCCAATTTTGAAATACTCGCTTCGAGGTACACTGGCTCTTGCCTAGATGCACCTATGTACCAAATTCGTAGCCCTGGGTCTATTAGCTTACACGCAGCATGAACGAAAGACACACAAAGAAACTTCCTTTTTATTATGAATTATATATCAGAAGATCTTTCATTACTACATATTCAAAGAATCCTTTTAATAAGATTTGTAACAATCAAGTTACCAATAATTGTTTTTCAGCTTCTGTTGAATTACAACAAAGTTAATGAATACTTTTTTAACAATGCTTATTAACCATAATCATTAGAGATATCAAATCTAGTGGTGCTAAAATCTTACGTGTGGATCTTATTTGCTTAAATATATTATTTTTATTGCTAAAATCGAATTGGGGCCATTTTTAAAATGGGCTTCTTTTTGTTGACAGTACTGTGTTACGTTTTTATAGCAACACCGTTTATCGACAGCCTATTGGGCATACTTATTTGTTTTGCGACTGCCTTCATCTTGTTTCCTCGAAGAGAAGAGAAAACTCGGAAAAGTAATGATGAAAACACCATTAACCGTAATGAACGCAACCTTAATGCCGGAAAGAAGGTATATAATGTAGATTTCCTTGATTCATATGCTGATATTAATGAATTTAATGACGATTCCTTTGAAGTGGATATAGACAATGACACCGATTTCCTCCAAGTTTCTAACGTAGCTTTTGATAATAACCATCTTAATTTGCATATTGATAGTGCCACTGACCACATCGACCTTTTTCAAAATGATTTCGATAATAATCCCACTGATGTGTACGTTTTCAGTGATGAAAATGAATTTAGTTACCTTCATCAAGAAACAGAAAAGAATTTTGATTTTCCAAATTCTTATAACTCAGGTAATCAAACAAGCATGAATACCGCTATAACCACCTTTAACCAGGAAGAACTCAGTTTGAATACCTCTATTAAATCATTGGATGCTGAATGCTTTGTATCGCATAACGATCTTGGAGCACAAGGGGACATCGATTTCGGCAATCTCATCAACACAAATAATTAAATAGAAATAAAAGGCAAAATGGATCATGTAGACAGAATAGAAGTGAAACCAATTCAAGAATTTCAAGAACGCCTATTGATATCGTCGTTGATACTGCCGCTGTTATCTACGTTGATGACGAGAATACTCAGCCTCCTTCCTCACATCGTAGCCGGCGTTTCACATTTTCAAACCTAAGAAAAGCGTTACTCAAATATTTTTGCTCTAAGAAAATTAAAAATAAACATAACACTTTAAAGCAACCTATCAAGATCTGAGCTAAGTTGACATACTTTCAGTTTATATTCGTCATAAATTTGTTCGAAATGACATCAATCTGACCAAAATTGTTCATTGACACACCAGAGACTTACTAAATGACGATCTCGATGATTGACCAGTGGCTGGCTAAAAAATTGCACGCTGATTGACCAGTGAGTGACTAAGTGGGGACCTCCTTGACGGACCTGTGACTGATAAAAAATTGAGCTCATAAGCTGAATTATATTTATTTAATAAAAAAGTCATTAAGTGGGGAGCCAAGGATGCGGCTTGAATGCGACTAAACTGTGCATTTTAGCCAAACTTAAAGCCCTTAATTAAAGATTAAGAATTCTTTTATGTATATTTTTGCAATTAATGGATTTTTTTACTATTTTTATATCATATTCAATTTTAATGCTATTTATTTTTACTTATTTGTTTATTAATATTTACTTTTGTGTTTTTTGTATTTTCTTATTGTTACTTTTTACATTTTATATTTATTTCTTCTTAATATTTTACTTTCCTTACCATTAATTTTTATATTATTTATTTTATTACTATTATTATTATATTTTTGAACTTGATTTACTTATTTTTAAATTTTTGATTTTATTTTTCATTACATTTTTATTTATTATTATTATTTCAAAAAAAATTTCGAACGCGTTATAATGTTTAGACTTTTATTCAAAATTAAATGTAAAATTAACACTTTTGGCTCTCCAATAAAATTTGAATTATTCGTCTTTTCATCTCATTTGTATTAAGGACTTTCGTTTATTATTATTTATTTATGATTCATTATAATATTCAAAGCTTTATTCTTGAGACACTGCATGAATCATAAAATATTGCCCTTTCAGGCAAAATTACGAGATTTCAGACCCCCTTAGGGCGGAGTCTATAAGTTTAAGTATAAGGGCGTCGTCATTTCCTCGTAATCCATAAGTATATCCAAATCCCAGAGAATGATTTTAAATACTGAACTATTTACTTAATAAATTCTTGTAATATGAATTCGAATTTCATGTAACTGAGAAAACTTTCTTTGGGTAACCGAGCTCTTTAAAAGGAGATTAATTCTTACATGTTAACAATTTGTATATTTTCCCTTTCGCATTTTTATTTTTTGGTTTGTTCAATTATTAATTCTTATTTTAATTTCGATTATTTTTTATAATTGTGTTAAAACTCTTATACGAGGTTGCGATTATTAATATTGTTGAGGAATTGCTTTGCTTTGATTCCAAATTAATATTGGTTTTAGGTGTTTAAATTTATCTGTCTTCCATATCTCTCTCTCTCTATATATATATGAAATGTAATTTCTCATACATACTGCCTGTGAAAGGGCTAAGAGAACCCTGTCCTCCTCAAGTACTCAAGCCGGCATCGAAATTGATTCTCTCTTTGAAGGTGTAGATTTCTATTCAACCATAACAAGAGTCCGTTTTGAAGAACTGAATGCTGATTTGCTTAGAAGCACATTGGAACTGTTGAAAAGGCTTTGCAAGATGCAAAATTAGATAAAGCTCAAGTCCACGATATTGTCCTGGTAGGTGGATCTACTCGTATTCCTAAAATTCAGAAGCTACTGCAAGATTTCTTTAATGGTAAAGAACTTAACAAAAGTATTAATCCAGATGAAGCTGTCACATATGGTGCTGCAGTCCAAGCTGCAATTTTGAATGGTGATAAATCTGAACAAGTGCAAGATCTGTTGCTATTGGATGTAACACCACTGTCTCTAGGAATTGGAACTGCTGGTGGTGTAATGACTGTGCTCATCAAATGTAATACAACCATTCCAACTCGTCAGACACAAACATTTACAACTTACTCTGATAATCAACCAGGTGTCTTGATCCAAGTTTACGAGGGTGAACGTGCAATGACCAAGGACAATAATCTTCTTGGAAAGTTTGAATAACTGGTATTCCTCCTGCACCTAGAGGTGTCCCACAGATTGAATTTACCTTCGATATTGATGCCAATGGCATATTGAATGTGTCTGCTGTAGATAAGAGTACTGGAAAAGAGAACGAGGTCACTATTACGAATGATAAAAAGGGATTTCGCCAAAATTTAGAAACAGGGATGCAATTTAGGTAGAGAATCGCCGACACGTTATTAAGCAATATTAATAGAATTTAATTTAATCAATAGATTTAAAAATATCATTACATATTATCCCCCCATTTGAAAAGGCTTGCAGTCGCGGCCGTCGACCCAAGACAGTCCAGATATTGAGAGCAGAAAATTTAGTTATTAGGAAATTAAGTGAGTAGGAAAACTGATTGGATTTATCTCAAGGCAACAAAATGTTTACATAAAATATGACATAAAATATTTGAATATAATGAATACAGTATATAAAATATAATAAATGATTAATGAAATTATAATATAGTAACTAAGTGCAGAACAAATAAAGCACTAATAACATATTGCTGGTTAGCTACGCGGCAATAGGAAATAGTAATATAACTGAATTTGTAAGTTTATATCTTAGGGCATGCCATTCACAGTTTGTGTAATCATTAGAGTCCGTACAATCATTAGAGTTGTCATTCAGGCTCATCTTCAGTCTTTTACTGGTCTTTGGAGATCTCCGGATCATTTAATTAGCGCTAGAATAATGGATTAGCATTGGCACTGAAAACATTTGAGTTTTTATGTCACGATACTAGAGCTCTTATACTCTTGTTGAAAATACACATTTGGCTAGGTTTTTAACATATTTTGTCACTCTATTTTTCTCTTATTAATGATAACAAAACAAAATTTAACTTCCAACATCCATACCAGTTTTTTGTACACGATGCTGCAGAAACATAAAATGAAATTCAGAAATTTCAATAACTGAAATTTAACTTTTTCAACTGTTGCTACAATTTATAACACAAACATAGGAAAACATGAGCTCAAGGAAATGTGAGGGTATAGTACTCTACTTGTAGTATAGCCTCAATTGAGTGTTTCCCACACGGAAAGTGTATTGAACCTGAAACTCAAGTTTGAAAGAGCCCAGTAAAAGGAAAGGCCAGACAAACTTTTCAGACACTGAGAGATAAATCAACTATTAAGGGGGACAACAGGATGAAAACTAAAAGAAGGGTTATGGATAGTTTATTGATTTATAAATTTTGATTTTTTGATGATGTAATTTAAAGTTCTCGGGTGGATGATAGAACCTTAATTTTGACGCATGTACAATATCAGTTGGTTTCTTCGCGTGAAAATTTTCCCTGTCGATTTTATAATTAACTTCAGATAATTTATTCATAATCCGATAAGGGCTTGAATAGGGTAAAGTCAATTTTCTAGTATTTGGGTATTCAAATTCCTCGTAAAGGACAAAATCTCCAGGTTGAAATTTAGATTCTACAAATCTGATGTCATATCTAGTTTTATTCTTTCGGTGGTATTCGATAGTTCTTTTCTTTGCTAAAGCCCTTGCTTCATTTAAGCTAATTCTCCCCTCCCTTGAATTTAGCGAGTGAAATTAGTTTTTCTCCCTATGGTATCTTCGTCACGAGACTTGTTGCTAAAATAGTATTTTATCTCCTGTTTGGCTACTTTATAATTTGCACACTAACACATATGCTATATATTACTCGTACCTTAAATCAAGATGTGTGCCGAATACAGAAAGTTAGTCAATATACATCAGTAAGAGAAACTACGTAAAATGCTTTAAATTTTCAGTTTCTTTAAGGAATTGCTTCGATAATGGTGAAAAATTAATCTTGCATTTTTTTTATCCTTATTTTCTGAGGAAATACTTTTTAATATACAAAGGGAATTTGTGAGAATTTTTTTCTCTCGTGTTCCAATTTTTCGAATACAAATTATTCGCAACTTATTTTAGTATCATGTTTATATTTAATTTTCAAATATTATAAGTTTATTTCAGTTTTTAAAGTGTTAGATTTAAATGATTCTTTAGATTGCATCATAAATTTATTAGTAGTTAGTTATTTATGACACCGTTTTGACTTGTGAGAAATAAATAAAGTATTGTAATCGCGAAACATTTCGATTTTCATATTTCATAGGAAATTTCCATTTTGAATAGTTCCATCATGACGTTTACACGTACGTATGACGCATAACTTAACATAAAATGTTGAAATTTTATGTTTGGAACTTATGACTAGTTTTAGCGCGACGTATGTCTGTACGTATGTATGCATGTATATCGCATAACTCAAAAACGGTTAACCGTAGAATGTTGAAAGTTTCTGTATGGGGCATCTGTATAACATCTAATTGTGCACCTCCCTTTTTTATTGCTTTCGGCAGTGCCAAAGGGGCATTTTGAAATGGAAGATCATATCTCATTTTCAAACGAAATAGGTTTAAATGAAGTTTAGCAAAAATTGCGTTTCATTTATTTGTCGTACAAGGAAGTCATGTGGTGTCCGCATCAGATTTTTTTCATTATTAATTATCTCATTGCTGTTACAGGAGGATGTTGTGTGTAAAACGTCCTTTAAAAGGTGGCAAAAACACATAAGTGTTTTAAGTTTAGTTTTATTTATTTGATTGCGGCAAAACAAGTATTCGTAAATATTATCTGCCTAATGAAGGCATGCTTTCGTGGAGAACTGCTTAAGGAAAACTGGTTGGCACTGACGTTAACACATAAGGAAAACCATGAAAGCCTCCATGGAGTCAGCCTGTTCGCCAGAACTAGACACTGGCTCGAAGTACTAGTGTTCAGAGATATTACCGCTGTACTATGTTAGAATTTTAAATCTATGTCATCTTTAAGTTATTTAGCAGATACTAAGTAACAACAAATTACTAAATTCTCAATGACTTGATTCAAGTAATTTTCTATAAAACTGGGCCTTCTGGTGGCCGATTGGATAAGCCCAAAGAATTTGAGTTTTCGACCTGGGCCAGAATCACGGCAAATGCCTGGCTGCATTTGTGGATTTCTCGATAGGGAGTACAAATGTGAGGTAGGTTTCCTTACAGAATCCTACACGAAAGCATTACGCTCTTTAGGCAGATAAACTTAGTATTTTTCATCGCTTACAGTTAAATCAAATTAGCTTCCGATAAAGTGCTATGTAAAAGTGTAAAGTGTCGACGAAGTACGACAGTCCTCTATATACATATATCGTTCTGAGGAAGTACGATATACATACACAGAGAAAGTATGACATAAAAAAAGGCAGTAAATACATTTGAAGTGTTGAAACTTTTTTCGAAGGAGAATAAAATGCAAACAATATTTTGCTTCTAGACACACTTTCCAAACTGGGATAAATCAGAGTGCAGAATGCACTTAAAACAAATTAGCTTGAATAATTTTATCAAAAAACGTATTCATGAATGAGAAATCATAAACACAGTTTTTGTTATTTTTTACGTTCTAGAGACATTAGGTATTTTGGAAGCAGAAAAAATGAAAAATAAGCAATGCCGGGAAGCGAACCATGGACCTTTCAATTATGCGCTGAGCGTGCAGACTACCACACCACGAAGGCATACCAAGAAGGTGGGATTTGGCAACTGGGTTTTTAGGTCGCCTAATCCAGGGGAAGGAGAATCATCATCCAACACCCTTTTAGTTCGGGCGCCACTGTAAAGAAATTAGGTAATTTTTGGAAAGCAGGAGTGATGAAAAATATGCAACGCCTTTGCCTTGAATCGAACCCCGGACCTCTCAATTACGCGCTGAGCGTGCAGACCACCACACCACGAAGGCAGGAGAAATATCTTATAATGTAATGAAATTTATAAGTATTAAAAATTTTAATACAGCTAAATTAAAACTGTATATAAAATTAACTGCGATAATTCGATTCTTCGGTTATCGCCGTTTCAATTATGCAATTTTAATGTAATAAAATAACTACAAAATATTTTTGCCGGTTTTTCAGCCACCTTCTAAAAAAGGAGCATATGATATGACGTGATTTTCTTCACTGCTTAGTTGTTTGATATATTGCTCATTAGCTGTTTATTTATCTTATGTCTCACTATATATGTTATTAAATTAAGCAAAACTTTATGTATAATGCAACTTAATATTTGCCTAAGCAGTTCTGTTACAGATCGGACATACGTACATATTATTTGTCTCATCGGTATATCATATACCTGGGAGTCTAAATTCCCTTTTCTCATTATTTAAAATCTGATAAAATTATTACCTGTAAGTTGAGGTAATCTGGAATACCTTGTCACGCAAGGAAATTTCCCTTAAATTGTGCATTTTACATCCATTCGGTCGTTTTTTTTTTTTTTTTTTTTTTTTTTTAACTCCAAAAGTACAGGTTGGCTCTGAAGGACTATTAGTTTCGTTTTGGCATTTTGCTAAGAGGCTGAATCACTTTTGAAATCGTTGCCACCATGTATTATCGCCCTGTCTTATATTTAAAGAAATTAAATAATGAAGAATCTCAATAAATGTACGTATGTTTCTCGCATTGTGATAAAACAACGGTACCTAGAGCCACCCAAATTTGAATAACATAATTTTCCATAGAATATGGGCACGTGGAAGCCCTAATTTGAATTTGAAATTTATTTTATTATAGATTTCAGATTTTGTAACCCTTCAACGAATTTTTGATTAAAAAAACGAAACGATTTTAAAGCGAGCAATAGCAACACTGTACGGGGAAAAAAAATTATCTCCAGCGCGAGGCTCTGTATCGGAAATTCTAAAGATATGTAATTTGAGATATTGCTGTTGAACTGAATTTTATAGTTTGAGTTACAATGCAATTTCCTTGTAGTTAACTATATAAGAGTTACAATGCAAGTATTTATATACTACGTGCATTATCGAGATGTTAATAGAAACAAAAAAAAAAAAAATTCTTTGTAGCAAAATTGTTAACGATATTATTTCTCCAAGACATTTACGCAGGTGTGTATTCTTTTCATAAATGATGAAAAATAAGTTAACAGTTTTCCGAGCAGATGCTCCAAATTATACAGCTTTGAAGATTAAGTAATGAAAACATAAACTCTTATTTCTGGTTATGTGCTGAAAAAGATATTATCCTTTTCAAAGAAAACACCTAATAGCGGAATCTTCAAGTTGACTTCAACGTAAATATACCTCCAGGGGGTACTGAACTAAGAGCTTACCACCTTTGTACATTTTCTACTTTGTATGGGAGACCATTACCTTTGTGCAAGGACAATCTATAATTCTGATCTTTCTCAGTTTGTTCCTTTTGTTAACTATGACGAGAAATGGAGCTGCCGTAAATTCTAAATTTATTGCTTCTTCCAAAGACTCTGATTTCAAGTTGTGTATTTGCCGTCTGTTAGTAATTTAAGCTACCCTGGCTTTAAATTCAGAAACATCCTTTCATCAGTAATTACAGTACATATAAACACAATATCATTATTTAAATTCAGACTTTAAAATCTTCATCTATGTTAAACTATAGAAAGCACACGCAGTTTATTTCGTGAAAATTTATCACATTTTTCGTAGGAATTATTAAAACGGTTTTGTATGTAAACTATATATATATATGTAAACACACAGAACAAAACACTGTGTATACATATGGTGATGTATGTTTGTGAGCATGAGTGCGCGTGTATGTTATATTTCCCTATTATATATCAGTATTTTATTGAAAGTAGTTGTAGACGACATTTAATAAAAAAAAACTGAAAAGTATAGTAAATCTCAAAATGCCATTATGAAACTGAATATTACATGAAATCGAAAATTTATGTGAACCAACTATGGAATGAAAATAAATTCTAGTTAGGTTTCACAGCATGCAAAATAACACTTTAATCTAACCACTTGAGTAAAACGAATGCCAAGAAAATATCCTGAAAATGTATATCGGTGAAAAAAATCTCCGGAAAATGCCTCCCGGAAAATATGCATCTGGTTAAAAATATCGCTAGAATAATAAACAATGTAAATCTTTTTATCAGGTACATATACACATGCACCTTGAAAAATATTTGTAATTTTTATACTTTGTAGAGATATATAGAGGATTCTTTAATATTAAATATATTTTTCATTTATTTATTACAAAATATTCTTTCTTACTAAAAATATGCTTAATGATTACATCGTTTATATATCCTAATTAATTATAAATATTTTTTTAGTTTCTTGTTATTTGTGTTTCGTTTCTGAGAATTGTTAAAATTCAGGCAATCTGAATTTTACACAAAAATAAATTCTTTCCTTAGTAACAAGTATAACTTTTGCATTAGAAATTATTCACGATAAATGCAATCTTGCTTTTTCGCCAACAGAATGTTTTGGCTTATTTGACTACATCAAAGCATGCTAGACCTGTCTGTCTAAGAGGAGGGTCTCTTCGTGGAGGACTTTTTAAATGTTAGGTTATTTAATCACGGCAAAGCCTCGAGGGCTATCTGCCTAAGGGAAAGGATGGCTTTGTGGAGGACTTTCTAAGGGAAACTGGCTCGTATACACGTTACACATGGTGAAAACCACGAAAACAGCCATGCAGCCAGCCCGTTCGCGGGATTCGAACCTTGGACCGAACTACCAGTGTTGTTCAGCGACTTTATCGCTCGGCCGCTGGTGGGCCCCAGGACTTTTTAAAAAAACTGCTCGTATATATGTTATATATGCGGAAAACTATGAAAACGCCCATGCAGCCAGCCCGTTCTCCTAGAATCGAACTTAAGTCAGAACTCGGTATTGTGCGACTATTCAGCGACTTTACCGCTCGGCTGACAGTGACACAATGTCTGCTACCTATACATTAATCTACTACAGAGGTATATTTGTTTCCGAGAAAGAGATGCGAAACAGAAAAGAGATGCAAATGTGCCAATTGGTAGTGCTCTATTTAAATGGTCAACGTGTAAGTTAAGTGGGTGGCCAAATCAAGTAAATGTTTTAATGATATATCTAGCATCTAGATATGATTCGAAATTTTTTGAATTGGAAAGGCAACGATCAGTTTACAAACAAACTTAAAAATAAATGAACATAATATTCATTTTCAAATACTATTCTATCTAATTTTCGAAGTTAAAATGCCCAACAATTCATATAATTAATGCTGTCGTGCTAGTACATTTATAAAGACTTACTGGTTTACCTTGCGTCCTGTGGTGGTGCAAGTAGTAGCAGATCCAGCTAGTAAAATTGGAAGATCTGTGGTTCGAATCCCGGTCCTTAAGGGAGGAGAATATAAGGAATGATCTTTTTTTTGGGGGGTGCCCTTGTAAGGTAAATTGACAGGTCGTCTAGATGAATAATTTTGAAGATTCATGATTGTGATCCAAGCCTCATCAGTGGTTAAGATACACCTCTGAATACTGGCAGTTTGACCTGTTTTGGGTTCGATCACAAGCGAACTAACCGGCTGCATGTTTGGTTCTTGTGGTTTTACCCCTGTATAATATGCTAGTTTCTCTCAGAATTTCCTCCACGAAGGCATCCTTCCTCATAGGCAGGTAGCCCTCGCAGCTTTGCGTTATTTAAATAACTGAATCGATCATGATTTTGATCCTTCCAAGGACGTTTTGAGTTTACCTGTTTCGTGGCTTTATTATTATTAATGAATTCCACTCAGGATGTTATCCAAAAATATATTAACAACTCAGATTTTTCGAGAACTTTTTTTTCTATCCAAATACCCAGTAAACACCTTTGTTATGCGTGAAAACTCTTATTCATCAGTTTCGACTGAGGGATGGTAATTGAAAGAAATATGATTATTTTCTATGTGAGCTTTAGTATGGAAGAAGAAAGATACTAGGATGCTGAAACAATGAAATTTTTATTAATTACATAAGAATAAACTGGCGGTTCTAGCTTCATTAATCGTTCATATTATGCTATTTGTAATTATTCAACTTAGAGTGGATTACTTAGTTTTAAAAAACAAGTGATTTTTGCATTTACAATTACCAGACAAGGCATTTTTTAAAGCATAAAGAGAATTAAATGTATTTTAAAAATTGAGTTTGTAATCAAGCTTCGCTATCTAGGAATAAGATATAGCGCTGCAGTTAAGTTATATTCTTTCTTAAAAATATATTTCGTTTGTTTACCTATTAAAAATAACAATCAGCAGCGTGTGTTTTTGAAAATATCCCTAAATGCAACATAAATACAAGGCAGATTTCTTTAGGGAATCCTTTACGAAGACATTTTACCACTTAGGTGGAAAACGCTTTGCTAAATTAAACTCTAAATTTACAAAGGCGATTTTATGAGAAAACAGAAGGAGGGCTCTACATTGGACTAATAATTAGCAAGTTGCTCATCAGGAAAAAATAATGGCAATCTTGGATAAAATGAAAATCAGAACTTGGATAAAATGAAAATCAGAATCAAATTCTTCAATAAAGCATCTAACATACTACAAATTAAAAATTTAAAAAAACGTTCTTTATTTTGTGAGTTTATTTGTGAAACTATGTGAGAAATAATCTTAAACAGCAAAGGGATTAGAATTTTTGTTACTTTGCAAAAAGTACTTAGTAAAAAGATGGATTTCGAATTTGAAATGTTTTTGCTATTTGGTTAGTAAATTAATTAATATAATGTAGTATACTACTTAGTTAACTATGTTTTTATTGGGGGAACCATTTAAGGACATATTATAACGGTGGAAGTTACTTTTTTTCTTTTTGAAGTTCCTCTATACATTATAAAATTAATTAATTGATCAAAATTTGCATTATACAATAAAATAAATACTGTAACACAACAATAACGATAAATAGCCTTCTTATATAACAGCCCCAATTAAAATTGCTAACTAACTAAAAACAACGAACGTGGAGACATTTCTATTATGTAGTAAAGTAAGCTTTAAAATATTTTGGAAGAACTGGTCATAAATTATGTGAAAGAAAGTGAATCCAATTTTCATTAAAAAAAATTTTCTTATAATGTGTCAGCTTATTTTAAGCCATTTTATCTAGTAATAACAACATGATATTGTTTCAGATTAAAAATAATGAATGCAATATCATCCATATTTCGAAATGGGCTTATTTAGTTATGCTGTTATAACTACTAATAACTGTTGATGAAACATTTCCACAGGAACATAATTTTGATCTGCTATGCAAGTTTATTTATGTGTTTATTTTAATAAATATTGAGTCGCCGAATGTAAAAGAAAACATTAATAAAATCTTTAAATGTCTTTAAAATCTGTCTTTGAGTCTGAGTTCGAACACAGCATATTTAAAATAAGAGACTATTACAAGACTTTGCTAGGATCCTGCTAGCCGCGCAAGACGCTTTGTTAGAAGGAAACAACTGATTGAAACCATGTGTTCAAATATCACATCTGTCATTTATCTGTCGAAGAAAAGGTAGGACTTTTGTATGAGTATGTTTCAAAGCTTGTTTTTCCGTTCCCTAAGTATGCAATCTCCAGAGGTGTAATTAGCCTTTTACGACAAATCTGAACTACTGCAGTTCTTCCGAAACGTGAAGAGAATATACTTACGATGACATTACTGAATGATCTGAAAGCCATCTGCTATTCTGAACTATTTTGTACTTTCTTTAAAAATGCAGAAGGTTATAAGTACAGGTTTTTTGCGCATCTACAGTTATTGTTTTCTAATTACTGTCATGTAACATGTCATTACATTACTGTCATGTCATGTAAATAAATATAAATGCAAAAGCATTTAATATTTATTTAGTCTTTCACATAATATGTCAAAACAAATTTCTCTAAAGCCATCTGTTTATGGCTGAAGTTGCTATGTGTATTTCTTTAATTTATGCTATGGAAGTTAAAAATACAGCAATCAATAAAAAAAATAAAAATTCTGCACATGTGAAAATAAAATTATGGTAAAATGCTTGAACACCATCTCCAAAACAAGAGACTAAATTTAAAAAAAAAATCATGTTTAAGCTAAAATATTAATGTCTTGCAAAATCTTTTCTAACATACGTGACAATTTTCTATAGAGGGACAAGCTTTTTTTTACTGCTTAGACCTAGAGTACTTTTTTTTTACTTCTTACTAAACAATCATAGATCCTTTCCCAGATTTTACTAATCAAGTCTTGCTGGCCTAAGATGTAATACTTTGATAAAGAAATTCTAAAAAGGTTAGCTTTTTTTTATTTCAGTAATTCTAAATACTTTTAAAAATTCGTACTACTACAAATTTTATTAAAACTCATACTATGATTCAAAAAGGTGCTTCAGACCGAAGTTTTTAAATTAAAAAGAAACTGTATTTAATATGGTAATGAAGTTAAAATATCATTGCACCTGCTTAGACAATATTCAATCTAAGAATGCTACTATTTTAGAGAATTCTATGCATTTCAAATAAAAAATAGCACAAATAATTATTATATATTCAGATTATACACTACTACAGCGTCATTCGCCAACAACATATATTCAAAAAAACAATAAAAATTAAAAAATTAAAAAAAAAAAAAAACGTCCAAAAGGACATTTCTTTAACGTTTTGTGTGCTACCTTTATTTATTAAATACAATGTTCTTTGCACTTACACCATAAAATTCAATTCAATAGCAATGTCGATAATTTTAAAATGAGCATATATTTAGAATTTCCGGTACACAATTCCGCGCGCTAGAGATAAAAAGGTTTCCACCCCTGTAGAGTGTTGCTATTGCTTGGTTTGAAATCTTTGAGATTGTTACTCAAAAATTCGTTAATGTTTCACGAAATATGAAATAGATAATAAAACAAATTCCAAATTTCAAATTTGGTCTTCCACATGCCCATATTCGTAGGAGGATTACGTCATTCAAACTTGGATGGCCTTTTTTCAAACCTTTTTTTTATCACAATGCGAGAAATATACATACATTTACGCAGATTTTCATTATTTAATTACTTCAAATGTAATGCGGGACTAATAACATTTGGTGGCAACAGTCTGAAAAGTGATTCGCCGTTTTTAGTGATTCAACGTAAAATCGCAAAAACGAAAGCTGTATTAGTATTTAAAACAATAGTCTCTCACGGACTATTGTTTTAAATACTAATACTTTCCTTTGGACTAATAAATAAAAATATGATAGCTTTCAGATTTTAAACTACGTCCAAAGGAGCGTTTTTAACGTTTTGTGTGTTACCTCATTAAATATCATGTTCTACGTACTCAAACCATAAAGTTCAGTTCAACAGCAATATCTCAAAATTATTTTAAAATGACCGTATCTTAGAGTCTCTCGCGCTGGAGATAAAAATAGGATTTTTTTCGTACGGTGTTGACATTAGTCGCTTTGAAATCGTATAGTTTTTTAATCAAAAATTCGTTGAAGAGTTATAAAATATGAAATCGATAATAAAGCAAATTTCAAATTCAAATTAGGGCTTCCACATGCCCATATTGTATGGAAGCTTACGTTATTTAAATTTGGATAGCTCTAGGTACCGTTGTTTTATCACAATGCGAGAAACATGCGTACATTCATGCAAATTCTTCAATATTTAATTTCTTTAAGTATAATACAGAGCGATAATATTTAGTGGCAACAATTTGAAAAGTGATTCGCCGTTTATAGTTTTCAATGAAAAATGCCAAAGCGAAATTAAAAGTCCTTCAGGGCAAATTGCCCCTTTGAACTAAACATAAAGTAATTAAATATAAAAAAATAAATTTTCGTGCTTCTTCTCTTAATAGTATTTCATTTTATTTATTTACTGCGGTTTTTTTAACTGAAATTTGTTACTTTTAGAAAAGTTGCGTGTTATATTTCGGACATTCAGTTGTTAGGCTGGAGGTTGGTTATTTTAATAATTTATATAGCAAAATACAGAAATTTTAACACACCTTTGCCTTTCTGCTTGTAGTTATTTTGCGTTGAACAATGTATTTACAATTATGTAAGAAAATCAAACTCATTGAATTTTTTTCTAATAAAAATCGCATTGAAATCAACGTACATAAAAATATTTGGAATATTTGAAATGAATTTGAACAGAACTTCATCAAACCAGTATAAGCCACGAATATTGTTCCAAAATGAATAAATAATTCGCCATTATTATTTTTACTATCAAATTAGATTATGCTTCATAAACCCGTTCAAAATACGCTTATTATAAATTACTGTTGATGGCTAATTTTTATTTGAATTATTGCTTAATTATGCTATTCTTTACATGTAATTATATATAATTCATATTAAATGCAGTAATTAAATGCGCTTCGTTTCGCTCGAATAATTAAAATTTATAACTTATCGGTTTTAATTATGTATCTATATATCCATAAGTAAATTTGTTTAAATATTTCCTAATGCTATTTTTTAATTGAATTCACGAGCATTTTGCATGTTTCTGAACATTCAATTTAAAAACTAAAGGATATTTTATGAAAATGTTATCTGTTTAAAGAGAGTATTGAAAAAACATGCTTACATGCTTACATGCTACTTTTTTATTTCGCAAAGAATGTCCACGTTTGTTTGTTTTTATAAACCACTACATGCTCAAGCGTTTTCTTGGCGATTAAACATATCTGTCTAAAACTAAAAAGAGCAACCCTCTTTGCCTCCTACTGAGAACTGTCATTTAGAGATCTCCAGGGTTCCAGAAATAAGGGGGCAGGAGACATCTGCACGGCCGCTTTAAGGCGGTCATAACGCTTTCGAGGTCTTCACCACTGACCGCCTAGAACCGTCAGTAACGCTTTCGAACACTTTTCCAGTGACCGCCTAGAAGCGTCCGTAACGCTTTCGAGGTAGGCCGTCTTGACCGCCTAAACCCGGTCATAACGCTCAGAGGGTTAAATCTTGTGCATCTTCGGATAAGTACGTTAAGGGTCGCCAATTGATGACCGATTCCGTATCACACAAAACAGTGTACATTTCCTCATATTTTAAGGAGGCTTTTCCTAGTACTCTTCTTAAAAGTTTCTTAATCATCTGAACTATCCGTTCCCAACCAACCATCCCACCAGGCAGCTGTAGGAGGGTTGAAAATCCCTTGGATCCTCATTGTGAAACTTTCCTGAGATATCTTATCTCAGTCAAGAGACTCCAATGAGTTACTAACACCCTTAAAGTTTGTCCCATTATCGCTGTACAGTTTTTTAGGTTTGCCTCGTCTTGCTATAAATCTTCGTAATCCTAACAAAAAGCATTGGTGGAAAGGCTTTGAATCAAGTCCAGATGAATAGCTCTATACGCAGCGCAAGTGAATAGCAGTATCCAACTCTTACTTCCATCCTTTAAGTGTAGAAGACCAGCTAAATCTACTCCCGTAACTTCAAAAACGAATGCATCCCGAACTCTGTCTTCCAGCAGTGTAGCTGGTTCAGTTTCCATTTTCTTCGAAGAATATCCTCTGTACCTAAAATATTTTGTGATAACTCTTTGAACTGTCTTCCTTCCTCTCAAAACCCAAAATCGTTAACGAATGTCAGCTAGAACAACTTGCACTCCTCCATGCAGAGGTGACGTACACAAATTAATTTTTTCACCAATTCAAGCTCTGGAGGCAAAACAACTGGATTTACGAAGTTTTCAGCATCTTCTCGTCGAACAGTTTTTCATTTTTTGTTTTTAATCTAATCAATTCATCATCATCTAAAAAAATATTAAGGGCTTTTAATTTGTCACCAGTAGACTTTCCATTGAAAGCTTCCCTTTGAACAATTTTCATGAGCATCTTTTCTGAATTTTCAATTTCTTGTGCAGACAACTCTCCCTTTATTATATTCTCAGAATTTTTACAGTTATTGTAGAAACGCAATATCCAGGCTATTAATCGCAAAATCTTTGAATACTTGGAAAATCGTCGTAAGTACCATGGCTCATCTGACACAGAAGTGTTAACTAAAGCAGTTTCTTCCTTCTTTCGCTCTTCATAAACTTCTTCACTATTGGTTTGAATCTGAGATTTGGACCAGTTGTCTTCGGATTGCTTTAGCCACTCTGGTCCCTCCCACCGTTTCGATGTACGTAGAAATTTGGAGAACAACCTCTGGATGGGAGGTCTGCCGGATTATGACTGCCAGGAATATGTTTCCATGAATCCACTGAAGTGATACTTCGAATTTCCTTAACTATTTTTAACGAAAGTATTCCAATTATCTTCATTCTTAATCCAAAACAAAGCGGTTGAAGAATCTGTCCGACATGTGCTTGGGACTTCTGTCTAATTCATTTCTTTTCTAATATAAGATATAATGCGTGTTCCTACACAACAGGCTAATAATTCTAATCTGGGAATTGTTGCTTTCGCCAAGGGAGCACCTCTGCTCTTAGCTTGAATTAAATGAACTTTCACTTTATCACGGTTTTCTTTACGAAGAAATACAACTGCGCTGTAAGCAGATTTACTAGCTACTACAAAAGTGTGAAGACTTAATCCATCCCGAGAACCATCATAATCAACATATCTTGGAATTTTAATTTTCGATAATAAAGGAAGATCTTCCGTCCACAGTGAAAATCTTTTACAAACACTTTCAGGACATACCTCATCCCAGCAGAGTCGAGCTTTCTTGTATGAGCATCTTCATGCATACAGTTACTGTTACAATGGGAGTTACAATTACAAATACAGTTACATTGGGAGTTACAATTACAAATACAGTTACAATGGGATCAGAAATACTGTTGACAGCTGAAAGAATATTTCTTCTTGTTACAGGTTCTTTCGCAAAGGAAACATTTTCTATGTTACAAAAAAGGACATCTTTATTTCTATCCCACAATAATACAAGAACGGGAGATTCCTTTTCTCTTTTATCTCCTGTAAAAGAAGTATATTCCCATCCACGTAAGTCAAAACATGCTGAAGCTAGAATTTGTTTAGCCTCATGTACAAATTGCAGTAATTTCTTTTCATAACATACAGATATTACCCAGTTATCCAAGTAAAAGTCTTCCGTACAGTTTCTGCAAAATTATCACGGCATTCCTCCAAATGAAAATTAATCACTGCAGCTAAGATGAATGGTCTGTATGTGAGTCCAAAGACTACCCTTTTATGACGATAAATTTTTAATTTTCTTTTCTCGAAATTCTCCCAACATAAAAATCTCAAATAGTCTTGATCTTATTGCGCAACAGAAATTTGTAAGGCCTTTCTTATGTCTGGAATGATGCCAATCGATCTTTCCCGAAACCTCAGTAGCAGTGGAAGGATTTTCTCTAAGAGGTTTCGTTTTTTCTCTAGAACATCATTAAGTGATGCAGAATGACCGGATCTACATGAAGCATCCGAAACAGGTCGAACGCTTGTGGTGGAGTTTTTCTTGAAAACGCCTCGATGGGGTAAATAATGGCATGGGATATTATTTTCTTCCTCAGGTGGTACTTCTTCAATAATATTCTCCGCTAACCATTCCTGGAAAACAGCATCATAATCTGCATATCTGCCTTCCTTAATAAGTTTCTCCGCAGTTGATGCACATCTGCGCTCTGCAACCAATTAATACCTTTGGTAATTTCAGAGAAGCCATATTTTCTTTTCCTTTAACTCTTTTTCCCATGATCCTCCTTTCTTTTGTCGCGGAAGTTTTCCACAAATGATAGACTGATCTAGAGCTTCTCTCTTACAAAAATATGTATTGTTTAGGGATTCAATGTCAAGTTGATACTGACGGTGCTCCTTCATCTCTGTGGTTAATCCTCCAAAAAGTGTGTGAATCACATACCTGTTACCATTTGGTTCCATACCCATCTCTTCTACAGTTGTGTTCAACATGTATGAATGTTGGGAACCCCTATTGATGAGTATCCGTACTTGTTTTTCTTTATTTCCTGATTTCAATCTAACCTGTAACGTCTGAAGTAGAACTTCACCAGAGTAACAATGATTTGACAGGCTATTTTCGCTTGGTTTTGATTCTTCAGATTTAAGAGAATTTGTAATTAATTTTTTAGTTTTTAGCTCTAGACACATTAAAATAAAATCTTTTTCCACAAAGAATATATTTAATATTTATCTTGCAAAATTTTGACCGATATCCGGCTCTTAAACATATAAAGCAGACTTTCTTATCCTTTAAAATATCATGTTTCTGCTGGAAATTCAGAGCCTTAAAACAATCTCTGCTCTCGTGTTCCTTTTCACAAAATACACAGGCTACGTTTTGGTTTCTCTTTTCGAAAACTGAAAATAAATCTGTAGCTCTCGGTTGATTAAGAGCTTTATTCATCTTTTCTTTCTCCCCTTTTTCGTATTTATTTGAAAACCCAGATTTCGCTAAGAGAACTCGCTCTTCTCCATCTACTTCCGTTTTCATAAACAATAACAAGCTTTTTAGCTTCTCACTGTATGGATTCTCCGCTGATTCATCCAGTGTACTAACTACCGAATTTCGGTACCACGCTCTAAAAATGTCTTCCGGTATACAAGATTCAATGAGAGAGAAAAGCATGGCAGAATATTTATCCGTGGTCAAATCAATGGATTCCAGAGCTCTCAAATAGGATTCCAGTTTATCATACAGTCTAACAATGTCTAATTTTCGGTTATTGCCTGTAGCATTTTTTACGATTAACTTTAACACTTCTCGCACGTAGAACTCAATAAGTAATTCATCTCGGCCAAAACGAGATTTTAGGCATTTTACCACTTTATTATAATTTTCACCTGCTGGCGGATATCACGAGATCTCGTGTCTTCCGACATGCATTGTATTAAATACTGAAATTTATCCTCATTTTCTATGTTTTCATCTTCATGAATTCTTTGGAACTGACTCCAAAAGGGAAGCCAGTCCTTAATTTCACCAGTAAATTTAACGAGTTCAAACTTTGGCAATTTCAGTTTCCTTTTAACCTGAACGAGAGAAGAACAAACGAACTGGTTACGCTGACGATTCACAATTCTATTTATACAAATGTCTACTTTTACTGTTATGATGTTGGGAGGCTCCAACTTGTCAGCAACAGTAGTAGTGACTGCTATGGACTGGAAATTACAAAGAATCTTAAGAAGGGTTTAACTCCCTTTTATTTCACTTTAGAAATCACAGTTGCGTTCACTTGACGCTCACAAACTACGCCGACCCGGCGGTTGAACAAAATACACAAAAATGCAACTAAAAATAAATGACAGGATGAATAAATAACGAAGTCACTACCTACGAGGCTCTATAATCGTAACTAACTTAACCGCGTTCTAAGGTAACCGCGTTCTAAGATAACCGCGTTCTAAGATACTGAGATTCAGCAAACTTTCTGATTAAGAATTTGAAAGATTCAACGAACTGTCGAAATAGGCACACAGGCCGAAACGCGCGGTTCGTAAACTTTCTACCAAGCAAACTTCACGCTCGTGATTCAAGAAGCACACTTACAATCTCGTTTCCCTTCTATTTAACTCAATTTACTTCTGCTAAAATTTGAGTACTCTGCGCGTTCTACTACGATTTACATACTCTGGCATTGGCAGTTTTAGGGGAAAGTAAAGGCTTGACAGGAAAGATAGCTTAAACTTAAAATAAATGTTAGTTAAAATAAATATAAACCCTACATTTGCCGCTGCCAGAATTTGGTAAACTTGGAGCAGGTCCTAGAAACGACCTGTTGAAAAAGTTTTCACATTCCGATCTAAAACTCAAGAGCCCCGTTTACATAAAACAAACTGTTTCCTCAAAAATTACAATAATTTCTGTAGATGCATAAAATTACCATATCTTCTTAGAGGATCCTTTCTAGTCTTCAGCAATCAATCTTTTCTCTTCCTTCCAGCATCTGCAAGGAATAAGTATCAATATCTTCTAAATACATTATGATTTACACTTTCTTAACACTGGATAAAGTTTTCGTTTTCGATCCTTTTCTTTTCCTTAATTAACTGCTTAATTCACATTCATTCAAGTATTCAAACATGAATTTAACTTGAGCCTGGTTCTCCACCATGTGTGGTGTCAAACGGGAATATTCGTGTTTTTGTATTACAACATTTTCCCTAACCACAATGATTTGTAAGAATTCCAACAACCAAATATGACACACCTTAATCGACATACTGAAACTCGATGAGCTATGTTTAACATTCTTAAAATTCAAGTGTAGGTGGAGAACACTACAAAACACATTCATTCTAAATTCCCCCTCATTCATCTTTAGAAATGCAGGCTTTCGCTCTAAAGCATGATTTTATCTACAGTTTAATACTTAAATTTGAATTCATTTCTTTCGAGCATTTACTTTTAGCATCTAAAATTTTATGCTTCTAGACTAGATTCTACTTTTACATAACTTTCAAGTATGTACCTATATTTAAAAGATTCTAATACATATGATTTTTAAAATTTACCATAACATGAATAAGATAAAAATAAAATTTTACTTCACGCTTTCTTCGCCAAGCTGGCGGTACTGAAACTAAATTTTTCATTAATACAAGAATACGAAGTTATTTTACTTTCGGCCAAATTTTGGCTTTAACATAACAGAATTAGTCTTTCGACCAACAGGAACTGCTTGCTCTTAGATTTTCCACTTAAAGAAAATAATACTTTTGCCTTAGCTAAATAATGTAAAACAAAACTAAGTCTCAACCGAGAAAAATTGACTTCCGTCAAAACACAGACATGTCAAAACAGTTCTGAAATGTTATGCGTATTTACGCATAACATTTCAGAACAAAAGAAAAAATTTATAGAAGATTTTAACTTATCTTTGAGTTTTCGATGCTTGGAACTCCGACATCCTCTTCTCGCAAAATTGATCCCAAGTTAAAGAATTCGTGGACGTCAATCTCCGCTTTTGGGTTCTTCTAGTTTCCTCCATGGTGACTTTTCTTTTTCGCCCTCTGTACGCCGGCCTCTTGGGGTGGTAGTATTCGGTTGTCTTTTCCGTTTTGCCCCTGGACGGCTGGTCTTGGCGGCTGCCGGTCTGGACTCTTGCTTGAATTTCTTCTGTTGGTGCCAATATTTTCGTTCCTCCTTCTGTCTTCTTCTTCTCGTGAACGGCGGCCTTGTTTGCTCCTGACTATCTGCCCCTGGAAGTGGTTTCCTCGACGCAGACTTTCTACTGTGAAAAGTTGTATCTGGTCTTTTCCTATTTACCAAAGATTCTTTATGCGGCGGCGTTGATTTCCTGCACTTCCTGAATGCTGGAGTCTGACCATTTTCCTTCCTTCTTTTCGGGACCCTAGAATGACTTGTAAAAGGGCTAGGTTCCTCTTCTGTTCTCTGCTTCTTGGGTGGTGGAGGGGGTGGCGTTAATTCTGGAACTTCCACTTCTTTTGCGCTTGAGTCCTGCAAAAAACTTTTAAGGATTTCAAAATCATTTTGATTATAATATTTTTTCAACTGGTCGGGACTTGCTTTACAGATTTCCCCTCTCTCGTTCTTAAGGTACAATACGACTCCCTTGATTTCCTGTATTACATAGGGGCCTTCAAATTTTGGAGCCAATTTTGCAGTGAAATTATCTGGGGCACTTGATAAAGAAAATTTTCGCTTTAAAACTTTATCCCCTACTTTAAAATCTGCTTCATGTCGTTTTCTATCGTAGTAAAGTTTCTATTTCTTGCCGTATCCGAACTTTTAACCGCCTGATCAATGAGTTTCTGTATATCTTTTTGTTTGAATTCTTCCTCTCTTTGTTGCACAAAGAATAATTTATCTAGTGGCGTAATTAACTTCCGTCCTAAAAATAATTCTGCTGGAGTTTTTCCCGCAGTATCATGATTTGCTGTTCTTAAAGCATAAGCTAATTCATTTATGTAGCCATCCCAGCGATTGTGATGTGTGCTAACATAACTTCGAATTATTTTTACAATATTTTTATTAACTCTTTCTGCGATGTTTGCCTGTGGTCTATACGGAACCATTTTAATATGGCGTATGCCAAGTCCAGTGCAAATGTTTTCAAATATTTGGCTAACGAATTGCTTACCGTTATCGCTAATGACTTTTATCGGTGCACCGTATTTTAAAATGTATCTGTGTAAGAATGCATCTGCGACTGTTTTGGCTGACGCGCGTTTAAGTGGAACAATTTCTGTCCATTTTGAAAAATGATCTACAATTACTAAAAGAAAACGATTTTTATTTAACTCACTCTGGGGGAAAGGACCAAGAAGATCTATGCCTAAAATTTCATTCGGAAATGTAGCGCGAATGCTATTTAAGTACCCGGCCGGGCTGTAATTAATATCATTTATTAATTGACATTGATTGCAGGACCTGATATACGCAGTTACTATTTCGTATAATTGCGGGAAATATACCGCCTCGCGTACCCTTTTTATAGTTTTTCTGACCCCTAAATGACCCGCTGTTTTCGCATCGTGTAATTACTGCAAAATGCTTAATCGAAGCGATACTGGGATGACTGGTCTATATTCGAAATTTTCGTTTGTTGCTTTCGTATAAAACAATAAATTATCTATAATTTCATAGTTTTCTGCTCTACTTCTTATTGCATCGATATCTGTGTGTTCAAAGCTTTCGGGGTCTTTCAAATAGGCATAGATACTTCCAAATTCAGGATCAGCTTTCAAATAATCAATAATTGTTTCTCTAGAATCTAAAATTTTTAAAGTCAACACAGCGCATTTGAGTTCATTGCCTTTATCGTCCAGTTTTATTCGAGATAGTGCGTCAGCAACATTGTTTTCCTTACCCGGTTTATATTTAATTATTATGTTATATTCTTGAAGTTTTAAAGCCCATCTTATTAACCTGGGCTTTAGGTTTTTCCCCGACGAGTAAAGTCTACCAACAGCCGCATGATCCGAAAAGACTGTTACTGGCGCTTTGCCGAAATAAACTCGAAATTTGTGTGCAGCCATTAATACGGCTAATGTTTCTCTCTCTGTAGCTGTATAATTCCTTTGCGTAGAATTTAAAGTTTTACTAAAAAATACCAAAGGATGGCCATTCTGTATGAGCACCGCAGCTACGGCATAGTCCGACGCATCTGCTGCAATTTCTAGGTTTTCGTCCCCTTCCGGGAATTTCAAAACAGGAGCATTGATGAGTGCTTCTTTTAACCTTTCAAATGCAGTATTTGCTTCTGCTGTCCACGTAAACTTACTTTACTTTCCTTTAATTGCTAACAACGGTTCAACAATGTTCGTGAAATCTTTTATGAACGACCGATAACAAGAACATAACCCAAGGAAAGAAGAAAGTTTCTTGGCGGTGTTGGGAGGTAGGAAATTCTTGATGGCTTTTATTTTTGAATCCTGAGTTTCTATACCCTTTTGCGAAATTTTATAACCCAGATATTTAAGTTCTTTAGTCGCGAACTTGCATTTTGATGCGTTAATTGTAAGACCGGCCTCTTTTAATAATTTTAAAACCTCTTCCAAGTCTTTAATATGTTGTTCCAACGTACTACTCGTTATAATTATATCATCTAGATAGATTAAAGTCGATTTTCCTAGGACAGGCTTTAGAACAATGTCCATAGCTCTCTGGAATGTTGACGGGGCCCCACACAACCCAAAGGGCATGCGTAAAAATGCATAAGTGTCCGATTTTGTGATAAACGCGGTTTTATGTATATCTTTAGACCGGAAAGATTATTATCGTATTTGAGAATACGATAATAGCTATTTGATAGTAGCCAGACGTTAAGTCCAACGTAGTAATGTATCTCGTAGACTTAATCTTTCTAAAAATTTCCTCTATTACCGGCAAAGGGTAAACCGGGAACTTAGTAATGCTATTAAGCTTTCTGTAATCGATAGCAAACCTCCAAGCCCTTTTATCCGAAGGAGGGAAATCATTCTTTTCCTACATAGTACGACTGGACTTGCGTACTCACTATTTATGTGCGTTATTATCTGGTTCCGCAACATTTCCTGAATGTGTTCTTCAATTATTTGTTCTTTCTGTTTATCATACCGGTATGGTTTAGTCCTACAGGGTTTATCGGCAGTTAATTGTATATTATGCGTTACAATCTGACAATTACCAGGCCGTTCTGAAAACAAGTTTGAAAAAGTACTCACCACTTGCTGGATGGATTGGCTTTCATGGTCATTCAAATGGCTAATGTCCATTTGCGGTTGTTTCACTGGCTCCACCACCCTCCGATCCATTTCCAGCATGATCGAATTCTCCTGAAAATTCAGTTTGGCTTTCGCAGCCTTTAAAAATTCCATGCCTAAGATGACTGGACTCTGCAAATTTTTGACCACAAAAATTAATACTTTGAGGCTTTAATCTTTTACCTGTATTTTTAATGATAATTTCCCGATGCATTGACAGGTTTTTCCCTGCGCCGCTATAATTTCTGTGTTTTTATTTTTAAATAATCGTAACCTATTAAAATTCTTCTTGAAAAATGTATCACTCATAAAATTACCTTCTGCCCCTGTATCGATGAGGGCTTCTACTAGTACATCGCCAACCAGGACTTGTATAATCGGTAATTGTGAGTTCTTTACCACGACCTTATTTAGGTATCTTCTTGAGGGTTTTTTTGAAACTTCCGGGGTCTGGACCCTCGCTTTTACAGGCCCCTCTACTCGTTTAAAGCTTTCCTTTGAACTTCAGTCTTCTGGGTACGCTGACGGTTGTTTTCAAATTTCCTTTTTGGGCCTTGACCTTTGAGCTTCGATGTGTTGGCTTGATAGCTCTTTCCCCCATAAGAGCGATTTGTGTTTCCGGTCTGTTGATTTGAGGATTGACTTCGGAGACTTTGAGAATACGATGCCCCTCTAGCTTTTTCCGCTATTCTGGGATTTTAGAACTTGACCGCCAACTCGAAGAGTTCCTGCAAGGAGCTTGGGTTTCGGATTTCGAAGTAATCTTGGACAGCCGGTAGCAATCTTGGTAAGATTATTTCAATTATCTCCGTGTCAGGTTTCTTTCCATACAGCATATCCGTCAGCTTAACTTTTCGCAGAATAAAGTCCGTCAACTCTTCTATATTTCGTTGATAAAAACTATACAGTTCGGCTTCTAGCTTTGCTCGGTCTTTCACTATGGGGAAGGCCTTTAATAATGATCTTTTGAAATTTTCAAAGGTATATATTTGGCCTCCGAATTCTCCTAATAAAAATTTCCCTATACTCTTCCACCATAGTGAGGCCTGTCCTCTTAGTGCAGACGTGGCAATGGCAACTTTTTGTCTTTCAGGCACAGGGTATAGCTGGAAATGATTTTCGAGGCCTTCTAAAAATATCGCCACCGAATGTTTTCCGTCGAAATTGACGTTCGGCTTGATCGATGCTCTCATCGTTTGGACGAGGTATCCAAATCCTTCTAATTGGTTCGCAATTTCTTGTTGTTGGAATTGTACAGGAGCTTCCATCCAATTCTCGGCCATTTCAGTTCGTAAAGTGTTCGGGCGCCAATATGATGTTGGGAGGCCCCAACTTGTCAGCAACAGTAGTAGTGACTGCTATGAACTGGAAATTACACAGAATCTTAAGAAGGGTTTAACTCCCTTTTTATTTCACTTTAGAAATCACAGTTGCGTTCACTTGACGCTCACAAACTACGCCGACCCGGCGGTTGAACAAAATACACAAAAATGCAACTAAAAATAAATTACAGGATGAATAAATAACGAAGTCACTACCTACGAGGCTCTATAATCGTAACTAACTTAACCGCGTTCTAAGATACAGCTGGGATTCAGCAAACTTTGTGATTAAGGATTTGAAAGATTCAACGAACTGTCGAAATAGGCACACAGGCCGAAACGCGCGGTTCGTAAACTTTCTACCAAGCAATCTTCACGCTCGTGATTTAAGAAGCACACTTACAATCTCGTTTCCCTTCTATTTAACCCATTAGCCGCTGGTGTTGTGTTGACGCAACGGTCAAAATAAATACGTATATAAATATAACTACCTAAGATATTTTATACCAGCAGATGATTTTGTCCAGGGAATATTATGAAGATTATTTCTGTCAAAAAAATTTGCCTTCAACAATCATTTTGTTTATAATAATTAATCTCATATTTTAAGCAAAATTTTCGACCAGGTATTTTTGCTGAAAATATTTAACGAAAGAATCGCCGTCTTTATGAGTGGTCTACTTTTAGTCAAGGTCACCGTTTATCAGAACATTACATCAGTCAGATGTTTATATTTGTGTTCGGAAGGGAGGGAAAACAGGTGTTGCGTTGACGCAACGTCAGCAGGAAACGGTAGTCAATCTCCTTTTTCACTCATTCCTTTCGATGTTCTGATTCATGTTCTGGTTGTTTAAAAATGCCTAGAACGAGGTATCTTACATTAGAAGAAGCCCTTCAAAGATTTGATGAAGAAACAGATGATGATAATGTTAATAATGACCAGAATGAAACAGATATTGTTGTTGTTCCCACAGAAATTGCAGAGGCTAGTGACGAAGAAGAAAGGAATGGCAGTGTTTTAAATAATGATAATGATATTTTACCGAATGATACTGCTGGGGAAGTTGAAATTCACGTAAGAAGTAAGTTTCAGCCTTCTAAAAGAATTTATAGTCATACTAAAACGTTTAAAAAACAGAAGACTGTAATCTTGAAGTGGATAAAAAAGGAACTGTTAGTTATGTCTCAGGAAGAACATGAAGAAAGAGATAAAAGAGAAATTATACAAGACAAAACACAAGGTAAAACTAGGGCACAGATTTTCGATTTTCTTTTTGGTTTAGACATTACTCTCTTCTCGTTGAACAAACAAATATATACGCTCAGAAAAAAAAAAAAAAAAAAAAAAAAAAGCAGGCCTAGAATTTATTGCATATGAAGCCTATATGAGAAGATTTATTGGAATATTATTGCTTACAGGATATCATATTCTTTACCTCAAGAAAAAAATTTATTGGTCTTTTGATAAGGACATTTCTGCTCCTGTTGTATGAGAATTAATATCACGTTTGCAGTACAGGAATATTAAGCAGAATTTACGTTTGACAATAGTCAAATTGACAATACTGCTAAATTATATGAGGTGAAACCGTATCTAAGCTTACCAAATATCACCATTTTTTACTACTGGAAATATAAAGTCTCTTTTAGATTTCAGACGCGAAAATGCATTATTCCTTTTGCAAACTCCTATTGAGAGTGTAGAATTAGCCAGAAATAGATCAGCAACAGGAAGACCTAGTAAATTCAGCATTCAAAAACCATTGCATGGAGATGGTAGACATGTTATCGTAAAGTCCGTTGATAACAAAAGACTTTGTTGTAAAGAGTACCATAGCCAGACTGTTTATAGATGCAAAGTATGTAATGTAGCTTTACATCATGATTGTAATCAAGCTTTTCATGCTTGAATCTTTCAAATGAAATAATCTGTATTGTAAAAGAAATACAATGTATATTTTAATATTAAATTAATTACAAGTTAAGTGATTTGTAGATTTATAAAACGTTATACAGCTAAAAAGTAATCCTGCGCTCCACTCAAAAGAAACATCACACGAGTACAATTCTACTCACTAAACATCCATAGTCTTATTCCGTTGCGCGAACGCAACACTCGCTTTTTCCACAGGTAAGAGCATTTTTTTAAATTTTCAATGTAAATTTATGCTATAAATGCTTAATTTAATATTTGTTATTATTTTCATGAGAAAAGAAACCTTCCTTGTAGTTTTGGCGGTTAATGGGTTAACTCAATTTACTTCTGCTAAAATTTGAATACTCTGCGCGTTCTACTACGATTTACATACTCTGGCATTGGCAATTCTAGGGGAAAGTAAAGGCTTGACAGGAAAGATAGCTTAAAATAAATATAAACCCTACACTGTAATACTATCTATCTTCTCACTGTATGATCCAATAATCAAATGCTCGCGCTCATATTTTTCTGCATCAGCATCTACAACTAATAAATCACTTATTTCAGAATCGAAACTAGAAACGAGTATATATCCTTTTTAAACTAGTAAAATTTGATCCAATTTCTACCTGATTAAGTTTTTCCTGATTTAATAAATTACTCAAGGCATTAAAAGTTTTAGTAAAATTAGCTCAAACAGGCGAACGTTTCTTTACCATTCCATGCTTAAAACGTTTAACGGTATTTACTTTCAAAATCAGTGAGATCACGACCCGATTGTCACCATTGATATTGAGATGAATCTACCAGAATATTATTTAATTCAGTCGTTCTGACCTTTAAATTAAATCTGACTCCATTCTATAACACTTGAAAGAAATATATTTAAATAAACAATTGCATTTTCTTGCTTAAGAAAGCCAAACTTTATTTGCTTACACACTTAAAGAAATCAAAGCCTTATTCTAATCTTTCTTACTGTTGCCAAACTACAAAAGCAAAACTCTGTCTAAAAAGGAACACAACGGCTGTTGAATATCGTTAACAAATATAAATCATGGAGCTTACAACAAGTATTACGTCAGGTTCAATTTCAATAATGAGGTTGGATAATTCATCTTTTTTATGGTAAAGACCATTTGCGTTCCAAGAGAGGATTTTTATGTTGCACCTGTTCTTGAATTTATTGGAATTAAAGATGATTTCCTATTTTTTCAATTATTTCAACTATTGCGATTATTTTGTCAAGAGGTGATTTCTTGGTTATAATGTTTTTGAGTTCTTTGTATCATTATTGTCCTGATTGTCTTTAGCGAAGAGAAGCCTGAGAGGTCTGATAGGGAGGAATCTGCTGTGCTAATAGTTTTTCTGTTGGATTTTCTTTTTGAATGGATTTTTGAGCGAGATTTTCGTTATAATTGCTTGATGTCAGCGGAGGAAAGTCTTGTCTTCTGTTAGTCTAGGGATTGATTGCTGGTGATTGATTTGAATTGGAATTGAACTTGTTTGTTTTTTGGTCTGGCCGGACAATTTGAGAAGTTGGCTGACTGAGGACCTTTGCAGTAATAACATATGGCTGGTTGATCGCGGCTATGGGTGCATTCTACAGGTTTTATTATAGCCTCCGCAACGGACCCCTCAGGTGCAGAGCAAGGAACTGTGAAAAAATCCCCGGCATCTATAACATTGCGGACGATCTTTGCGTAATGAATTCTATTGATACATTCATATAACCTATGCGTTTGATTTTGATATCTTCCTTATTTTCTTTTGATTTTGGTATATGTACTAAGAATAGCGGTGTTGGCTTATTTTCTCTTCTGTTTCCTAAACCTTGAATCCTCTGTCAAATAATGTAATAAAGTTAACCTTGAATCCTTTGTCAAGTAATTCTTGAGTGATGTTTGGGGATCTGTGGTGATGGGTAAGTCTCTTATTATAACTTTTAAAACCTTCTCTTCGGGCAATAAGTAGGTGTGGGCCTTAAGTTTTTTTTCTTCTACTATTTTACGAAGGAATCGATGTGAGTCAGAATCTCCAGGCTGTATTTCGAGGCGGCGTCCTTTTTTAAGGTGCCAGTTATTTCTTTTGCGGTTTGCTTGTTTAAGGTTTTTAAGGATTCATCTGCTTTTGGGACGTCATCTTCGACAATAACAGGCACTTTATCAATTCTGTTCGTTTTTAAGTCGAGTTTGGTTTTCTATTTGTGTGAATGGTGTCACTTTTGTTTGGTTGGTCTTTTAAGATGGTAGTGAACTGAGAGGCTGATTCATCTTTGTTATTCAAATGCATGTCGTCTATTTGGTTCTCCAATTGTTTATATCGATTGCTGGTTTTGAGGGTTATCGGAGTCAGAATCCGTTTGTCTATGGCGCAAATTTCTTTTTCTCTGTTTTTTGAAGTCACTGGTAGATTGAAGTATGTCGTAGAAGTTTTTAATCTCTTCAAACTGTTAGCGAGTTTATCATTAGAGGCTTGTAATTCGTTTATTTCTGCATTGGCCATCTCGTTTTCCTGCATGCGCAGTTGATTAATTGCATTTACAAAGAGAAAGTTTATTTCTTTTTGAACACTAGCGGACATAATCACTTTTGGGTCGTTACGGATATCTTGGATATCTCCCAGCAAGGATCTGGCAGTTTCAGCGTCATTAGATAAAGTAATTTTGTGACTTAATATTTGGAGAACGTTGGGTTCATCATTGAGATGTCTCGTGTGAGGATTTTCTAAGTTTGGAGGGTGAATTTTCCATGTTAGTGTTATTATTAGTTAAATTTGTGCCAAATTTTAATTTGGAATAAAAGTTTAAATGCAAGAATTATTTCAATTCGTACGAATATCTTACGCAGAAATTATGTAATACCGTAGTGCTTTAGTAACCGTATTTCATTAGAATTGACGAATTTAACTCTTGATTTTGCCTTTTCTATATTTTGCTTTCTGGTGAGTGGTGTGATTGCATTCTAATTGACTTAATTACCGCGAATGGCCTTAGGGCATAAAACTGAACTATCTGGTAAAAATTCTATACAATTGTATGCCAGTATTGAAAGAAACAAATCAATCTGATAAGAAATGGTTGCGACTTGTTTTGAAAATGAGGCGGAAAAGGTAACCAGCGAAGATATTCCGTTTAGCATCAGTTGTACCATTATTGGCGACTTTATCGTTTGCGCCGGCAAAACGGAAAAGTACCTATTTTCTTAATAATAACATTTATTTTCATGAAACTTATGATAACAGTTAAATATAAATATTATTATTAACCTTATTATTTAAATGTTGTTTGTATTCATTGGATAGATGCAAGTTATTTGCTAATTTAATAACTGTAAAGGAAAATGCATTCATTGGCAACATTGTATTCATATCTAGTTTTGGCAATAATGAAAGAAAATTCTGAACTTGGATTTGAAAACCAAATGTATGAGAAACTTTTATTGTATAACAAATACGTCTACACCATGGAATGAGTAACTATGCAAAATTTCAAGTCAATCGGATGTATAGTTTCGGAGATCTCGTGTGGTATTTCGCCTGTACACTGACTACCAATAAGTATTTGGACACCTATGCAAATGACGATATCTGCGGTCCTAAGGTACGTCGCGGACTCCGCCGGTATATATCATGTAGGAAACAACATCGGCTTTAGTCGCATGCAAGATGCTTCGCAGTTTGGAGTTCTGATTTCGAGAAAGGTACAATTATCGAGTATCACAAATGTGGCCGATCCTTAAGGGGCATATCTAGCGATCTGAAGTATCCAAAATCGACAGTGGCCTATGTGATTAAGAAGTGGAAGATGAGCGGTGATTGTCGGAATGTGCCCCTAGTCGGCAGACCAACGAAAATGGGAGATAGAGACCGACGAGTGCTGTCCAGAGAAATTCGGAAGAACCGCACCCAACCGATGACCCTCATCCGCGAGGAGTTTCAACAGGCACCCAGGAGTATTGTTTCAATGAATACCATCCGTAAGGAAGAACATCTGCTTGGTTTTTCATGGTCGTGCTGCTGCCCATAAGCCTTTGATGACAAAGTCCAACCGTGCTGCTTGGTTAATGTGGTGCAAAGCACATAGAAATTGGACCGTAGATCAGTGGAAACGGGTTCTTTGGAGTGATGAATCAAAGTTCACCCTTTACCGTTCGGATGGCAGGGTCTGGGTCTGGCCTCTACCTGGAGAACGTCTCCTGCCAGAATGCATTGTGCCAACATTCAGGTTCGGCGGAGGTGGATTTATGGTCTGGGGGTTTTTCTCCTAATATGGGCTGGGACCCTTGGTCACCATTCATGGTAAGCTCAACTCCGATGCCTACTGCACTATTTTGGATGACAATGTGCTTCCTAAGTTGTGGCAGTTTTACTGGTTGAACTCCTATTACTTTCAGGACGACAATGCCAGTTGTCATGTTTCGACGTTAACCAAGGCTTGGTATGGTGCCAATGGAGTTCATCGAATGGACTGGCCTGCCCAGAGTCCAGACCTGAACCCTATCGAGAACCTCTGGGACGAGTTGCATCGCCGAATTCAGGGCAGCACTACCCGTGCAAAATCGGTGAAGGAACTTCTATGTCTTCTCCAAGCCGAGTGGAAGAAAATACCACTAGCTGTCATACAAAGACTTGTGGAAAGTATGCCCTGGAGGGGCCACGCTGTAATTACCTCTCGTGAAGGTTCTACCAACTATTGATTTTGAATAAAGTTAGTTTTTCTTTTCTATCACAGGTGTCCAAATACTTATTGGTAGTCAGTATATATATATATATATCAAATTACCACGACACAGTAAGTGAATTCTACCAATTATTAAAACTTTAAACAAGATCGCAGTCTCTCATACATGTATTTCATACAGCTTCAGTATTTTCAAAGAGCTTTTAAGCTTTAGCATTTACACAAATAGGAAAATATTTTTTTTAAATTTAAATTCATATTATGGAGAATTTTTAGCTTTATCATTTTCCCAAATTAATTTATTTCTACGTAACGACATAATCCCTTACATACCAGTAAGTAGACAATCTTCATTATTTTCTAAAATTTTTAATTTTACATTAATTAAAAAGGAAAATATTTTTTATTACACATCAACATAATACACAGCTTTCATATCACTGTTTCTTAAATTATTAAATCACATCATATTCATCGATATATTAAACATTGCACATAAAATACGTTACATTAATGCTTGGCAACACACACAGCTCCGCTTTACCTATGTGCATAACGATCTGTATTCGCTCGAAAAACATGAAAGAATTGCAAAAACTCGGTGTCCATGTACACATCGATCTATTTTCACTTAAAAAATCAGAGAATTTCACAAACTCGGCTCTGCCTTGGCTTTGTCCATGTAAACATCGATCTATTTTCACTTAAAAAAATCAGAGAATTGTACAAACTTTGCATCGCTCACAACCTCGGCATTGCGCACTATATTGGCTTTGCCCATGTACACATCGATCTATTTTCACTTAAAAAATCAGACAATTGCAGAAACTCTGTATCGCGCACAACATCGGGATTGCGCACAACCTTGGATAAAAGCCTTTCCCATCTGTCACCGCATGTTTTGCAATACATAATTCCCATTGTGTAAAATCATTCCCGACCACATACAGGTAACTGTAAAGAACCACACATGCTCAATTTACTCTTCGCAAATCACAAGTGCTTTCGAACATACCTTGTAATTCGATGCTTAGATTCGCCTCCAGCAACTCTAAAATATACAAGTTACTATTGTCATGGAATTCCACACACTCAACATCTTTCGCTCAATACTTTAGACGTTCTACATCTCTTGATTGCCACATGCAAGAAACAAAATAAAAGAAATAATTAACTGACCGGAAAAACATTAACTAAATAAAATTAAATTAAAACATTCATAAATTATAAACTAAACCTGCACTCATTATAATCACCTAAGTGAAGCTCTACGTGTTCCCCAAGAAAATATACAGCCGGAAACCCCAACCAAATCAAAATCGCGCCAAATTAAAAACTCTCGCCAAGTTTCGGCCAAGTTCGCCAAGCCCTGATTCTGGAAGAATAACCGTTAAGTTGATCAGCAGAGTATATTAAGAGATAAACAGTGCTGCTTCGTGTGCTGGCAACTGGACATTCACTTCATAAGTGCAAATAGTTTCTGAAATGTGTAGTGTGGAATAATTGGTAACAACAGCGGTGAAGCTGTACGCTCCGTCGTTAATTTCCCCCTCAAGCCCGCTAACTGGAATTGGGATTTGATGCAAAAAGGAGGAGAAACATTCTCTCTTTGTATGGCTCACTCTCGCGTTCTGCAACGGACAGCAAACTACATGTGTATCATCGATATATATTATTTACTTATAAATATGTTATTTTTATGCGCTAGTTATGATCGTGTTCCTTACATTCGCAGCATGGATTACCTTTTAATAAGGAAAAAATTTTGATTCTGTTTTATTTATCTGCTCGTCTCGAATTAGCGAAGTTGCAATAGTAAACAAATGAACCACGCGGAACTTCAACATTTGATTACGAGACTGAGCGCATGTTTACTTCAGCTAAACGCATAAAATATATCAAGATAAGCTATTAAGAATAAAAATGCAAACAGAAAAGATATTCTGTCATAAATTACCGCTGGATAATCCGTAAAAAGAAAAGCCAAGCTTGTCTTCAAAAGCGAAACAAAACTACATAGTTGTGTACCGAATGGACAAAACGAGATGAACAAGCATAAGCTACCATAACTTTACTTGTAGAAAACAACCAAATCGTAAATATAAGAAATAAAACGACAGCTAAAGAGATATGGAATGAATAAACGAAAATTCATAGAAGAAATAAACTTTCGAGTAAATTTTACCTTCTAAGAAAGCTGTATATGCTAAAAGCGGAAAACGAATAATACAAGCCCGAAGAACACGTCAACAAAATGCTCGAAATCGTAGACGAACTGTGAGGAATTGGTTAAGAAATAAAGGAAGTCACATTGCAGCAATCTTACTATACGGCTTACCAAAAAGCTACGAAAATCTTATTACAGCTTTAGAAGAACGTCCAGAATAAGAATTAACGCTGAAACACGTAAAAGCGAAACGCATCGACGAAAGTCTAAGAAGAAAAGAAGGCACGCGCGCAAAAAAAAAAAAAAAAAAAAAAAAAAAAAAAACTGCATTCAAAACGAATTTCAAAACAAAATTCAATAATTTCAATCAAAGAAAATGTAATTATTGCAAAAGATTAGGACACTTAGAAAAGGAATGCAGATTCCAAAATAACAACAAAGAAAAAGACAAAAACGAAAGTAACTCGTTTTTCAAGAATGAGCAAGCGAATAAAAGAAATTATAGAAATAAACAAAAACGGAAGTTGCTGTAAACAAGGGTACACACGAAGATGAAAACAAAAATAAGAAACTGGAGAAGACTGAGAATTGCACGTTCGAAGCCACCAGAGAAAGAAAATTTCAAAACTCAAACTCGTCAATTAACAGAGGAGCTACTTGTCATATGATCGATAACTTAAACTTTCTCAGTAAATTAGATTGAAGCAAAACTGAGCAAATAACAATTGCTAACGGTAACTCAGATGAAGTCCGAAGGCATCGGAGAGGATACTTATACTGTACAGAGGACAAAACAACGAAATAGAAGTAAGACTCGTGGATGTTCTATACGTTCCTGACATAGAAGGAGGATTGATATTTGTACAAAAAATTACAAAGAAAGGGTTTACAGCTGAATTTGATAAGAAGAATAAAGAAGAAAAACAAAACCATAGAAATTGCTAAAGCGGAAGGAAATTTTTATACCGTAATTGAATCGCAAAGAAGAAAATACAAAATTGCAGCTGCAGAAGGAATTGAAAATAGTATAGATCTTTGGCAGAGAAGACTAGGACACAAAAATTATGAAGCAATCAAAAGGATAAAGAATGATGACCTGGCAAGCGGAATAAGGATTGAGGGAGAAGCCAAAAAGGAAAAAGAAGCAAAATGTCTCAATTGCCGTATCCCAAGCTAAACAACTATGCAGCCAACTATAAGTCAGTTCTAGACTTGATATATTCAGATATTTGTGGACCAATCGGTACAATATCACGAGGAGGAAAGAAATACTTCATAACATTCATCGACGATCATTCGAGATACGCAACGATCTAACTGCTAGCTACAAAAGATGAAGCTATCTTCATATTAAATCAATTTGTAACCATGACGAAGAACAAATTCGAAAAGAAGCCATAAGTCTTAAGAACAGACGACAATGGAGGAGAATATACAAACAAAGAAATCGAAGAATATCTAAAGGAAAAGGTAACTGAACATCAAACCTCCTTAGCATATTCACCACAATAGAACGGTAGAGCAGAAAGAAAAAATCGATACTTAATAGAAATGGCAAGATGCCTGCTACACGATTCAGGACTCAAAAGAGAATTTTGGGGTAAAGCCGTAATGACAGCCACCTATCTACAAAACAGGCTACCATCAAGATCAGTGAAAAAAACACCGTACGAGCTCGGAAATAATAAAAAACCATAATTAAATCATATTTTTCGGCAGCACAGCTTATTGCCTTGTTCCAAAGCGAAAAAGAAGCAAACTAGATGAAAAAGCAGAAAAAGGAATTCTTGTTGAATATAGTGAGCGTACTAAAGGATATAGAATTTACATGCCACATACAAACAACATCGTGATCAGAAAAAGCGTAACATTCGATGAAAACAAAAAGGAAGAAATGCCTCGTCAATTAAATGATTAGAATGAGGAAGTAAAAAGTAACAAATAAAAAAAAAAAAGAAAAGAAAAGAACCTTCTAAAGAAAATAAATTGAGAGAACTATGTCTAAATGCTACAACAGAAGAAAGAATTGAAACAGAAGCAATTCTCTTATTATCGAGAAGATCCCAGAGAACGACTAAGGGAATCCCACCAAACAGATTCTCATACATGACTAAGAATGAAGAAATCAAAGTTCCTAAAAACTGGCAAGAGCTGCAATCTTTTCCAACCAAAGAAAAGGAACTGTGGTTAAAATCACGAAAGAAGCAATGAGAAAACTGAAGAGAAACAAAACATGGATCTAAAACATATTTTATATAAACATGGATTTTTATATAAACATGGATAAAACATATTTTGGAAGATCTAGTCGATCTTCCAAAATAAGCAGAGTATCTTAATAGATAAACAGTGCTACTCCGCGTGCTTGACAGCTGAACATCCATTTCATAAGTGCAAGTAGCTTCTGAATTGTGTATTGTAGAACATTTGGTAAGAACAGCGATGAAGCTGTACGCTTCGACGTTAATTTCCCCCTCACGCCCGCTAACTGGAATTGGACTTGATCAAAAAGAACAAGAAACATTCTCTCTTTATATGACTCACTCTTGCGTTCTGCAACGGACAGCAAACTACATGTGTATAATCGCTATATGTTATTTAATTCTCATACCTAATAAATGTGTTATTTTTATGCGTTAGTAATGATCGTGTTCCTTACATTCGCAGCATGGATTACCCTTTAATAAGGTAAGAACTTTGATTCTGTTTTATTTATCTGCTCGTCTCGAATTAGCGAAGTTGCAATAGTAAACAAATGAACCACGCGTAACTTCAACATATGGTATATGGTGAAAAGCATGTGCCACTTATGTATAAAGAGAGAATGTGTGATACTCTAGATGCTGAAAATAAGAAATCGGGCAAGAGTGATGAAAAATGTGCTAGTTCTGAAATCAGCATGTCTAACATCACTTATGAACCAAAAGTGTTCTTTCAGACCAAGAAAATCAAGCTAGTACCAGATAGTAAGGAAGTCCTTGGTAAAACAGTCCTAGATTAAGTGTCACAAAAAAACGTATATTTAAAAAAAAAATAAGAATTTTTAAGAAATAAGATGTAGTCCAGTGAGAAAAGAAACTCTTTATTTGCAGGGCTTAATTATGAAAAGTGTGAACATATATGTTATAGAATCAGATTAGGAAACCCGGGAAATAATGTAACTTGTAACATGGAAGCTTTAGACCAGTCCTCTATATGTGATAATATTACACCTGTTAGTTCAGGTTTATAGATCAAAGAGTTTCAAGAAATGAAGGTAGCACTGTCAGATGTGGGAGATGAGTCACAATCTGCTCAAGTCTTCCTTGGAGCTGGCGTGATAAGAAAACTTAAGACAGGTCAGCGTAAAATATTGACCTGTGGACTTATAGCTATCGAAACTTTACTTGATTGGACTTTGTCAGTAAAGTATCTAAAAAAGATATCTTTAAAAAATGCTGTGCTGGCAACTTATCTTTCGGTAAAAGAAAAGGATGCTCCTGAAAAGTGGAGAAGGGGTTTCTCAAGATATAAGATCCTTCAGAACAGAAAACTAAAGAACTTTATGAGGCCTCAATGGAATATTTTTTAAGAATTGTCAAATTTGATGAAGATGGAGATTTTCTCGTTATTCAACCATGGTTTGACGTCCATTTACCATTCAAGACAATTTTAATTTGACACTAAAGTGGTTACAAGTGATAACTCATAAGCTCAAACTTGAGGAGTTATATGAAGAGTATAAAGAAGTCTTCAAAAGAATGAGAGCGAGAAGACATCATTGAAGAGTTTCCTAAAGAAAAACTGAAAGCATCTTATCACTATTTTCCCATCTACATGTGGTGAAGAACAGTACGACTAAGATTAGACATGTGCTTAATGTTTCTTCTAAACAGAAAGGAACTTACAGTCTCAATGATTGTGTGAAAGAGATTAAATTTGATCAATTGAATTCCGTCCATAATAGAGAGGTTTGTCTTGTCTAAATTTGGTATAACAACTGATATGCGCAAAGCGTTTTTGCAGATAAGTGTCTATAAAAAATAGAGATTTCTTCGATTTCTATGCTACGGTGAGGATGGAAAGCTCAAACATTATCGTCATAGCAGAATTGTCTTTGGTGTTTCATGCTTGGGTCATCCAAGCAATATCGTTATAAAAGGAAACTAGATGCAAAGAAATGAAAAATATTCTGAAGATATCCGACAATTGATGCTCAGCTTCTATGCAGATAATTGCTTGACTAGCATCAAAATTGAATCATTTGAAACAATTTACTGTAGCTATCATCTGATACCATTTAGGAAGGAAACTAGATAAAACAATGCAAATAAATGAAAAATATTCTGAAGATATTTTTCGACAATTGATGCTCAGTTTTATGTAGACAATTGCTTGACTAGCGTCAAAACTGAATCAAAGTTGAAACAATTTATTGAAGTTTTCATCCGATACCATTTAGAAAGGAAACTAGATGAAGCAGTGCAGGGAAATAAAAAATACTCCGAAGATGTTATTTGACAACTGATGCTCAGCTTCTATATAGATAATTGCTTGACTAGCGTCAAAACTGAATCAGAGTTGAAACAATTTATTGAAATTGCCACTGAAACTATGGTTGAAAGAAAATTTTATTTACAGGGTGGGAATACAGTAACCCAACCTGTAAATAAAATCTATCTATACTAAGTCTAACAAACATTCTAGGAATGATGTGGGACATAAATTCTAATAGTCTTTCCATAAATATCCCTGATTTGAAATAAGTAACGAACGTAGTAATGACAAAAGGAAATATATTTTTCTGTTTCGCAGAAAATGTTTTGAAAATCTAGGGATAATTGGACTCATAATTCTGCGTCCAAAACTCTGCCTACAGAATTTGAGGAAATCTAAATTTAGTTGAGACGAAGAAGTTGATATAAAAACGCATCAAGATTTCCTAAAACGGCTAAATGAGCTTGATTATTTGCAACACTTGAAGAAGCTAAGATGATTCTAATGTGATGAAGGACTCGAGCACATTTTTTCAGTGATATGAGCAAACTTGCCTATTCGACGGTAGTCTTTCTGCGAGTTGGTAATGGAAGTACTGATCGGTACTGGTCAATTAGTACAGTGTAAAATTTGAACTGCTCTTTGTATTAAAAAGGAAATAACGGTTGCCATTTTGAAACATCTTGGTGCTGCTATTTCTGCTCGTCTTTTTTTCGGATGTCCTGAAAGAATTTCAAATAGACGAGGTTTATTTATGGACTAACTCTACCACAGTATTAGCTTGGATAAAAAGAGAAGACTCGTTGGGTGTATTTGTTCAGAACCATGTTACAGAAATTAGGAATCTGGCACCTCTCCAAATATGGATACACGTACCAAATCTTTGAATTCTAGCGCAGCAATTATGCACATAAAAGTGCTGGGAGGGTCATAACTGGTTGCATCTTTCATCTCTTGAATAGCTAGTTTGCGATACAGAACTAGATGTCAATTGAAAAGTAGTGTTTAAAGAAAAAAGAAAAAAGAAAATTCATTTCCTCCGTGGTGAATATTAAAGTAGTAGAAATCTGGATTGATAACTTTTCCACATATAGCAGAAACATCAGAGTAGTAGCTTGGATTCTACATTTTCTTCATAATATTTCATAGAATAATAAGTTCAAAGGTAACTTGAATTATGAAGAATTTAAACAAGGAGAATTTCTGATTCTCAAGTCCATACAGTTAAAGACTTTTCAAGGCGAAACGTTTGGGTATTATAATGCAGGAATTTAGAGATAGAGAATAGCTTTTGAAAAGCAGAACTAAACTTGTGAATAGTGATGAAAAAGATGATTTCAGGTTCGTAGTTTTTTTTCCTGCCTGCGGCGTCGTACTGGAGTTAATTCACGGAGAACATGTAAAAGCAATTGTAAGATCTGTCCCTACTATTCTACATAAACTAAATTAGATCCTAAAATGAACCTGGCTAATTCTCGCACAGGCGTAAAAGAATTACCAGCACAGAAGAAGGGTTAAAATAACCCTTTATTAATTTAAATGAGAACAAAAAGCGACGATCTTCGTGCTTTAAAAAAACACCGTCAGCTAGCGGTGGAACTTAAACGCAGAATAAATATCAATTCAAATCTAAAATAGAATAGTGCTGGATTAGAGCGTTAAGTTGCATCTAACAGGTCAACAAAAACCTAACAGGTGTGACGATAATCCGAAATGGCGAAGAGGCTTACTAGCGTAAAAGCGTAATTTATTCAGAGCGTGGCTAGCGCATACATGCTCTGAATAAACTCAGAGATTCACCCGTTTAAATACTCACTTCACTTAACTTTAAATTTACATCCTGGAGAGAAAATGCGAAGGGAAGTTGAGTTGTTCAGGAAAGGTATCAAACTTAAAATAAATTTGTTACGAAAAATAAGGGAAACCCTACATCTTCCCTCGCCAGAATTTTTCCAAAAGATGCTTCAGGTGTTACTGGTACCTTCATCTCTAGAAACCAAGCTCGAAGATTGGTTTGGTTTGATTTAGTTGATTGTGGAAAAGCACATTAAGGAAAGATGAAAGGTTTATCCTAAGTTTATAACAGTTATTAAGTTAAAGCTCCTTTCCCATCTATTCTAATTTCAGTTTACTATTTCCTACCAGAATGTGTTTTTAGAACCGCGTTCAATGCAAATGAGAAGGAGTAGTACTTAAGTCGAAGTTCCACTGACTTCGAAAGAGAGAATCAGAGTTCAGTTCCTGACTAGCGCGCGTTTGCCTTTTGACTACGTCTCTCTAAGCTGTTACTACGCTCGTCTGTATTACGGGCCCTTGACAGCTTCGCTAGCTAATTCGATATTTAGGGGCCAACTAGTTAGATTTATGTTAGCTTCGGCTACACCTCTTTAGTTAAGCATTAGTTAAATTCTTATTTCTTTCACTTTGGAGTTTAAGCCCAAGTGGAGGCTTTGGTGTATCTAACACACTTAAGTTGCTAGGTAAAAAGGAAGAAACACCGTAAAGTACATATAAAAATACCTAAATACAATTCTGATAAAGCTGTTAGTTGTTTTATCACTGTCAGATTCAAACCTTTTCAAGAGGGGGTTCTGTCTCACACCAATATAATTTCTTATATCTATCTGCATACATATACTGGGGAAATAAAAAGTGAGTGGAATTCAGCCCACACATGTTTTCCGATCTTGAATAAAAATAAAGTAATGGTTCTAACTCTGAAAAAATCCTTTTTTGTTATTGTTATTGTAATGAACGAAAAATTAGAAAGAAATTTATTGATTAGCTAAATAACTAATGAATTATATTGTAAGGATCTTAAGTTTTACTAACGTTTATTTTATTTTAAATCTTTACTATCACTTCTTATTTTCTACTTCCGGCCAGAATTATAAGCGTGAAGGTTTTTATGCAAAGTTTGTCTGGCGAACGCCAAGTATTTAAGTGTGGCCTTTTTTGCCAAGCGAAAGAGAGGAAGCAGTAAGTCAACGCAGGCCGCTTACCTTAGAAGTTACGCAGTTGCTGTTCGCCTTCCAGGCCAGAGGTTTTAATCCTCTTGATAAATTAAACGTATTGTAGTGTTCACAGTCTCTGTGCTACATACGCTTCCTGTTATTATAAGGCCAATCTTCCACGTGTATTATTCTAAAGTTAAATTAGAGTTTAGTTTTATTTTTATACTTTTTTACGTTAGACCCCGAGTGGAGGGTCAGTGTATTCCGAAGTACGGAAGTTATTGTATATAGAGAAAAATAAAGGGTTTTGTATACCCTTCGTCTGTATCCTGTCTACTTACCACAATTAGTGAACATAGTTTTAGTAAGCTCTCTGTTCCGAGTCACGTCCTTGTATGTTCCCGAAGAAGGTTAGAAGGAACATTGAACCTGATAGTGGCGCCCAACGAAGAAGAATAACCATGGCCGAGTTTCAAGAAGAACCTGTGCTGCCTGCAGAAACGGCTCAGAATCCAGAAATGCCAACTGCCGCCCTGGAAGGATTCGGTTACATCGTCCAGACCATGCGCGCTTCGATGAAACCAGAAGCAACGTTTAATGGAAACTCACCGGTAACCAGTTTTTTGGAAAAATTGGATGACCACTTCATGTCTACCCCGTGCACGAGTTTCAAAAAGTTACCTTAGCTACCAGCGCTTTGAGGGGCCAAGCGCTTAACTGGTTCAAATGTATCGGCAGAAGTCTCTTGGGTCAAGCAGGAAGTCCCACCTATACTTACGAAAGTTTCAAGACTGCCCTACTAAAAGCCTTCCCTGTTGTAAGGGATCGTGCGAAATTAGAAACGGAAATTTTTAGTATATATCAACAAAGAATCGAAAACCTCTCGAGCTTTATTTTAAGAAAAATTCACGTTTTCAAGCTCTTGTATGGAAACCGTCCGGATCCTGAAATAATTCAAGTGATTTTGCCGAGGTTACTGCCCCAAGTGCAAGACTTTATTGAATTAAGAAATCCGACTACACTGGAAAAGTTATTTGAGCTAGCAATCCAGTTTGAAAGTAGAAGAACGGCGGACGTCGAAAGAAGACGCCAATATCAACAGCGAAACCAATTTGGTACGCCAAGACTACAGCAAACTCAAGCACATGGCTACGGAGAAAAAGCGAATCAGTGGGCAAGGAAACCCGAGCATTCAAAAACAGCCGGCGAACGTCGACAGTTCAATAGCAACCCAGGAAAAAAGTCTCAAGGCCAGGGGAAAAAGAAGGAAAGCACGGAAAGGAAAAATAATTTAAACTAAAACGGATTTCTGCGGACGGGAGGGTGCGGAAATCCGAAGGCCACGAAAACCCCTCTTCCTACAAGTTAAATACAGTAATGGTGAAAAATTTGACTCTTCCGAAGATTGAAGTCTTGGTGAATAATATCCCGGCCACCGCACTCCTGGATACCGGCGCGCAGTGTTCCTGTGTGGCAGAAGTTTTTTTAGAAAGTATTTTCGCAAATACCGCATATATAATGCGGATAATACGACAGTATTAGCGGCGCAAGGAGGAAAATGTAAGTGCGTAGGTAAAGTACCTTTGTATATCCGTATCAAGGACGAACAAGTAAAGGTGATGTTTTTTATAGTAAAGAATTTGCAAGCACATTTGATCTTAGGAATAGACTTTCTTTCAGGCGCACAAGCTACACTGGATTTTAATGAAGCGTCCCTTAAGCTGACAATGAAACCAGTGCGTGTAGAAAAGGTTGAACCGCCAAGGTTAAATCTTGACCACCTGCCTAATGACGAGCAAGATAGAATCCGACAAGTGGTAAGTGAATTTGCTTCGTTATTTAGTGATATTCCAGGATTTACTCAGGTTACTAACCATAGTATTGACACCGGAGATGCATTGTCAGTTCGTCAAAAACCATACCGGTATGATAAGAATAAGGAAACAATTATAGAATGGCATATTACCGATATGCTACGTAAAAAGATCATAACGCCCATCTCAAGTAGTTATGCTAGCCCGGTGGTTTTATGTAAGAAAAATAATGATTATCCTTTGGAGCATCCAAAAAGGTGGAGATTCGCTATTGATTACCGTAAATTAAATTCCATAACGAAATATCCGGTATATCCGTTGCCGATCATAGAAGAAATTTTAAGGAACATAAAATCAACTAAATTTATGACGACTTTAGACTTAACGACTGGTTATTTTCAAATAGGGGTGAGGCCTGAGGACGTGCCTAAGACTGCTTTTATAACCAAGTCTGGCACTTATGCATTTTTGCGTATGCCGTTTGGCCTTTCAGGGGCCCCAGCAACATTCCAGTGATGCATGGACATTGTATTAAGACCTGTTCTTGGAAAGTCCACATTTATCTATTTAGACGATATCATTATTACTAGTGATAATCTAGACCAACATGTACAGGATTTAAGACAGGTGTTTTCTTTATTAAATGAGGCCGGTCTAAAAGTTAATGTCGAAAAGTGCAAATTTGCAGCCTCTGAATTAAAATATTTAGGTTACAAAATATCTCAAAAAGGGATCGAGACAGATGAATCAAAAATAATCGCTGTACAAAAGTATCCGACTCCAAACACGGCAAAGAAGCTCTCTTCTTTTCTAGGACTTTGTTCATATTATAGGTCCTTTATAAAAGATTTTGCGGCTATCGCTGAGCCATTGTTAAAATTAAAAAGGGAAGATTCTCGTGGACGGCCGAAGCCAATAGTGGTTTCGAAAAATTAAAACAAGCATTAACGCAAGCCCCTGTGTTAAAATTTCCTGAAAAGGATGAAAATTTAGAAATTTCAGCGGATGCTTCGGATTATGCGGTAGGAGCGGTACTTTCGCAAAATCAGCAGCCCGTGGCATTTTTTAGCCGAACTTTAAATCAAACACAAAGAAACTATTACGCGACCGAGAGAGAGGCACTTGCAGTTCTATTAGCAGTGCAAAAGTTCCGAGTCTATTTTGGAAAGGCGCCGATAACAGTATACTCTGATCATGCGGCGGTAACTAGATTGTACTCAGGGAAAAATTTATCCCCAAGGTTAATAAGATGGGCACTCAAGCTGCAAGAATATAATCTGGTAATCAAGCATACCCCCGGAAAGGAAAATATCGTAGCAGATGCCCTATCACGAATTAAATTAGACGAACAGGGTAATACCGTAAAAGTTGCAATGCTTACAGCGTGTACAATAAATTCCCGAGAAACTGTAATAACAGAACTGGGTAAGGATCCTGAGTTTGGAAGTATTTATGAGTATTTGAAGGATCCTGAAAAATTTATCCACCAAGATATTGTGGCGATAAGAAATAGGGCGGCCGATTACGAACTAATAGATGGTCTATTATTCTACACAAAAACTACGAATTCCAACAACGAATTTCGACCTGTTATCCCAGCTAGTCTTAGATTAAATATCCTGCATGAGCTCCATGACAGCCCTTTAGCTTCTCATGCTGGTATTCGAAAAACTATCCAACGCGTACGCGAGGCAGTCTACTTTCCTGAACTGCAAAAGTTAACAAGGGCGTATGTCCAGTCCTGCCCAACATGTCAAGCCGTTAATTATATTAATTTCCGCCCGGCCGGGTTTCTAAATAGTATTAAATCCGAATTTCCAAATGAAATAATTGGCATCGATTTATTGGGCCCTTTCCCAAAAAGTCAGTTAAATAAATGTCGCTATCTCCTTGTTATGGTTGATCATTTTAGTAAATGGACCGAAATTGTTCCCTTAAAACGAGTCTCTGCGAAATTGGTTACCGATTCTATTTTAAATAAATATATTTTAAAATACGCGGCGCCCCTAAAAGTTATATCGGATAATGGTCCTCAATTTGTAAGTAATATATTTGAAGACATGTGCCAAAAACTGGGCATACGTCATTTAAAAATGGTCCCGTAACTGCCGCAATCAAATATAGCGGAACGGGTCAACAGAAATATAGTGAAAATTATCCGTAGTTATGTTAAAAATTTTCATAAAAGCTGGGATAACTATGTCAATGAATTTGCTTTCGCCCTTAGGACCGCAAAACATGATACAACGGGCAAAACTCCTGCTGAGTTATTTCTAGGCAGAAAGATTATAACACCGTTAGATAAACTATTTTATGTGCAACAAAGAGCCCCAGAATTTAAAATGGGTGATATAGAAAAACTAATAAAAGAAGCAAAAAAGAATACGGAACTAGCACAAAGAAAACAGAAATTATATTATGATTTGAAACGACGGGGAGTAACTTATAAAGTAGGGGATGAAGTTTTAAAAATTAAGCATTCACTTTCTTCAGCACCAGAAGATAAAACTGCCAAATTTTTTCCACGATTTGAAGGACCATATGTTATAGAAAAAATAACTCACGCTGTTGTAGTGTTAAAAGCCAGAAATGGTGAAACCTGTTCCGCAAACATTGATCAAATCAAGCCCTACTTCGTTCGTTATAAAATGCAAATCTTTTCAGATCTTTTGCAGGATCCGGCACGGCAGACACCGCAGGTACAAGTTCCAGAGATGAAAAAACGACAAGTACAAGGGCAAGCCAATGAGAGACAGAAGCAAGTGAAAAGAAAATTGCCCCGCGGAAAAATGGAAGGTAACAAGAAAAAGAAGCCGTTCCACCGTCCAGAAAACAGAGTTCACGAACACCCCCAGAATGAAGAAGGGAGAAGGACGACGTATGTGAAGAGGACCAGGAAAAATGACGGCAACTATAACCCGGCTTTAAAACGGAAGATCTACTCATCCGACAGAACTCTCCGCAGCAAAAGTCGCCGAACTGCGGAAGGGCCAATCAGCGGCGGAGGAAAAAGTACAAGAAAAATTTGAACGGCCAACAACGAGGTCCAAGCATGATCACGACAGAAGTTTCCCGGTTCCGCCAAGACCAGCTGCCATCAAACGGCAAAGACCACAAGCAGAGGAGAAAAGGAAAGTATTCAAGGGTGGCCGTACTGGTGAAAAAAGGAAGCTTCCAGAGGAAAGCACTGAAGGGCGAGCCCGTACAAGAAGGAGGATAAACCAAGCTACTATCTGCGGTACCTTTAAAGACTGGGCCCAGAAAAGGATGTCCGAATATTACAAAGATAAGTAAAATTTTATGTTACTTTGCAAACTTAAGTTAATCTTTCATTCTTACTGCAAGTGGCAGATTTCAAGAAGTTTTACCTCATGCGAGGTCTACCTTTTTCGCCAAAAGGGCGAGAAATGAGTTGTGACCGATTTTCGTATTATGTTTTTAAATTACTCGTGCGTAAAACTAAAGTTGATGTATAATAGCGTTGTGTAAAGACTTAAATATTGTAAAAAGTTATTGTATAAATTTTATTTAAAACATTCTAGCAAGAAAGAAGTTTTAGTCTGAAAGACTTTTTGAAATGTAGTATTATTTCAATGTAGAAAGAATTGGCACTTGCTTTGAAAAGAATAGAAGTTAACAATGTACTACTAATGTATGTTTTCAAATGTGTAAAATTAACGGCATGTTGATATGTTCTTATATACATGTGAACTGTTATTTTAAATGTTAAGAAATACCGTGATATAGTAAAAGTGAAAGTAATGTTAAAAATTTGTTATTCGTGTGACTGTAAAGATTAAATCATGGCGAATATGTGGTAAAGGTTGAATGATGTAGTTAGGCTCTCTGACGCTACACTTTAGAGTTAGCCACTTTTAGAATAGTACCTCAGGGTTTAGAGTTGAAATTAGGGTGTGTTAAGAGGTCTCGTTATGTTGAATTTTAACACGTTAGTGTTTTGATTGTAGGAGGAAGTGTGGCACACGTAGACAGAAACACATTCGTGTTTGGTGTTTTTTTACAACACATGTCAGAGAGCACGGGGAGAGATAATTAAAATAGTCATGAATGAAATAAGAATGTTAAGAGCAGTATAATTTTATATGTTACTTGCAATGTCATTGTGTAACATTTCATTAAACTAGTTTTCCTTCCAGATCTCTGGAAGGAACCAGAATTGAATAAAGCTCCTGTTTAGATGCAGTACAGATGAAAAAAAGATTGTTGTATATCCTGGGAGCTGCTATTGTAACAAATTTCTTTCTTTTAAATTTTCTAGTTTCTAGAGAAGTTATGTTGTAAACGATTGGCCTGGCGTTAGATTCTAGAGCTAAAAGTTTTCAACAAGGTCGTTTTAGACCTCAGTTTCAAACTAATTAACTCTGGCGGGAAGTATGTAAGGAGCTTAAGTTTTACTAACGTTTATTTTATTTTAAATCTTTACTATCACTTCTTATTTTCTACTTCCGGCCAGAATTATAAGCGTGAAGGTTTTTATGCAAAGTTTGTCTGGCGAACGCGAAGTATTTAAGTGTGGCCTTTTTTGCCAAGCGAAAGAGAGGAAGCAGTAAGTCAACGCAGGCCGCTTACCTTAGAAGTTACGCAGTTGCTGTTCGCCTTCCAGGCCAGAGGTTTTAATCCTCTTGATAAATTAAACGTATTGTAGTGTTCACAGTCTCTGTGCTACATACGCTTCCTGTTATTATAAGGCCAATCTTCCACGTGTATTATTCTAAAGTTAAATTAGAGTTTAGTTTTATTTTTATACTTTTTTACGTAAGACCCCGAGTGGAGGGTCAGTGTATTCCGAAGTACGGAAGTTATTGTATGTAGAGAAAAATAAAGGGTTTTGTATACCCTTCGTCAGTATCCTGTCTACTTACCACAATTAGTGAACATAGTTTTAGTAAGCTCTCTGTTCCGAGTCAGGTCCTTGTATGTTCCCGAAGAAGGTTAGAAGGAACATTGAACCTGATAATATGACCGTATTCTCACATCTCTTTCTTTACTTACGTTAAAGAAATGGTATTGTTCAAGTATTTTTTTGTTTGAAAAAAGTAGATACAGAAAGACCCAATAATTACTATTCTTTCCATTTCAGGAAGTTTAGATAAAGAACTTCATTTCCTTTTCTTTAAAAAGAAAAATGATGTATTAGTTTCATTGCATTATAATAAAAATAATGTATTTCGTTCGAAGAAAAATAATGTTCTGCTAATGATATTGTTAAACCAACACATTGGGGTTCTATTACACCTTCAGTTCCTTTGAAGCCTGTTTAAGTTAGTTTAATAAAATTTATTAAAATATTGTGTAAAATGCACTTTCTTTTAGCTTCACTCCATTTTTATTTTATTCAGAACAATTTTTTCTTACTGTAAAATAAATTTATGCAGTCTTCGGTCTCCTAGATTTCGGCTTCAATAGCATTAAAAGAGCTTATTTCTGCATAAGCTGGAAAATGTTTCCTTATCAGCTATAAATGTTTTAATTAAGCAGCAGTCATTTATAGGAAACTGTCAGTTAAAGGAAAACCTGAGCATAACCCGAATACATAAAATTGTATCAATTTATTTATTCTCATTCAAAGTATTTTAGTAATTTTCTGTAATTTATTTTATTATCTGCAATTTAGGAGGAATCCTTTATAAAATACTTTATGAAAAAGGCAAAACTAGAAACATAATGTGCCTTCTGAATCAAAAACTTATAAGGTATTTCTCCCGCCTTCTTAGCATGCCTTCGTGGTGTAGTGGTCAACACTACGCATATTCGAGAGGTCAAGGTCAGTGGTTAGAGTCCCGGAGAGGGCATTGCACATTTATCATAACTCCTGCTTAAAAAATATCCTAATGACTCTACAGTAGTGCCCGAACTAAAAAAGGTGGTGGATGATGATTCGCCACCACTAGGACTTGAATTAGGTTGGGTCCCCTAATTCCCAGTCGACCCTTAAAAGAGGCAGTATGTAAGGTATTTCTCACGCTTTCTTAGCATGCCTTTGTGGTGTAGTGGTCAGCACACTTGGCGCGTATTCAAGAAGTCCGTGGTTCAAGTCCCGGCGAGGGCATTGCACACTTATCATTACCACTGCTTCAAAAAAATCCTAATTACTCTACAAAGTCAGATTTTTAATGAGGGTAATAATACTTAAGAACCTAAGTTTGATACTTAAGAACCGAACAAAAATTCTCCTGGCAGTTTCTAATACTAGGTTAGATTTAGGTAAAGTCAAACTGAGTTTAACATTATGCAATGTTAAACTGAGTTTAATACTGCAAAAGTTACAAAATAATTTTTATTTTATCGACATTTACCCCAATTTTTATTTTTTAAATAATTTATAAATGTTATGTAGCAAAAGAGAGATCAAAGTATTAAAATCCTTCATAACTTTCATAACTATATAAGCGTTTTTAGAATAAATTTCTAGGTAAGTATCCCATCGTACTTACCTTTGCATACCCTTTTCAAAATTCATGGTTATATTAGTTAGTATTCGGGAACTTGGGTTTAACTAAAAATAGGAACATTCTAATACCCAGACAGAATTATTAGAAAACTCCTAAACTCTTTTAAGTAACTTTAATGAGTTTTGATTAAATCAGAAATCATTCAGTGCATCAAAAATTGTCCCTAGGACATTTTTTTTTTTCATTTTGCATTGAGCGCACGTCAGCCGTATAAACTCATAATATGTTTTTAAGTAACTATATCACATATTGAAATTAAATGACATTCATATAATAAAATAAACCTATTGCAAATATTTTTATTTCAACTAATATTTCTCATGATAAAATTTCTAAATAAAAATATCAAAAGAACGAGTCTGATGTTTTAAACTCATCTTTTGCATCATCCATTTATAGATAAAAGGAGCTCGCGGTAAAGGGTAATAGTTTCATCTAAAAAAAAAGCTTCGAAAATATCTAATCAGGTATATTAGAATATGTTTAAGCTGCAATAATATACTCTCGATAAATAAGGTGAATTTCTGGGTGATTTCGTAACTAATTTTCCTTGTGAAATGTAATAAGCCACTTTCTCCTCTAGACTTCCGCTACCCCTTTATGATAAATAGCTCTTTTCGCTTTACCTTATATAGTATCTAACTACTAATATTACAATTATTCAAGCAACATGCGCATTCAGTAGTTTAATGATCCAAAACTCTTCGTGCAGTTAATTATAACATTTAAGAAGCTATATAAAGCAGTAGAAGTATACAAGTTAGATTATAAGATTTCATAACGTGTGATACATTACGTATAACCTTTGTTTTTATCATTTCAAACTGTAACCTTCTATTGCCAGTGAAGATCCTTTGTATTCAGGTGTATACACTGATAACTCGTATTTAATGACGAAAATAGGATATCGCAATTTAGAAGTATTCAAACTTGATATTTCGTGTGTTATCAAAGTTAGTACAAAGTCGAAATAAAGATCCTTTAGTGTATAACATAGCTCACTTGGATTGCGTTGTGTTTGCAAAATAAAAATAAACTTTTAAATTCATTACATTATTCAACCCGAATCAAGCCATTAAAAATAAATAATTGCTTGCATACACAACAAACATGGTAGGAGAATTAAAACAGAATTGAGATCCATAGTGAGAAAATGCATAAAACGGTGGTAGAACAGTGTAAACCAAAAAGAAAAAATGAAATAAAGAGAATTTATATCTCTTGTTACATCGTTGTCAGGGCGCTGATGTAACGAAAGAAGTAAATAGATCAGCTTGTTTCTGCACTGACAATTGTATAAATTTACAAATTAAAATTTAAAACCACAATTACAAGCAAAACAATTTGTGTCCTTGTCAATCCAACTTAAAATTTTCTGATCTTGTTGTGAGGATAAAGAGAATCAACTAGGAAATTTAATGGACTCATTGCTGCATTCATAGACAAGCACTAAAATGGAAGCGCATTCCTGCAGAGAGGACACTGGAAGCCTTCAAGTTTCTTTACTAAACACAGAAACCAGATGGCTTTCTCGTGGCAAAGTTTTGACAAATTTGTTTAAATTGAAGTTTGAAGTTCAAGCGAATTTTATATACACTCCATTTCATTTGTCCTCTTGTATATTCGATATTCTTCAGCTGCAAAAATTTGCATAGTAAGCTCACATCTTTTGTCAATTAAATAAATTAGATTGTTCATTCAAGGCGCAGATGTCCCCATTAAAAAGTGACCCACGGATAGAACAACATTACAGTTTGGAATAATACGTTCACTCTCAAGTTTTAAAAGATGATTGTATGTAACTTGAGAGTGACTATTCGAATTACTATATCGATTAGATACTCCAAATCAAATCTAATACGATAATCTTTGCCGAATGACCTTCTGATATCTCTGAGAGGGATAAGCAGACAGAGACCTTAGAAGACTTTGTTGTGATATCTACTCGCCCATTTTCCTTTATCTCTCTACACGTCTAAGATCTCAAAAATAAAGAATCTGGTACCCGCGGCTTCTTTAAATTTACTTTTTAAGTTTCTTAAGTTAAATTTTCTGAAGTTTAAATTTACTTCTTAAGTTAAAATAAAATTTTCTGAGTTCCTTCCTCCGGGACTTTGTGCACGAGAACAGCACCCACTGCAAAATCAGAGGCATCTGTAGACATTTCTAAATTTTCATCTCTTTCGGAAAATTTTAACACGGGCGCTTGCATTAAGGCTTCTTTTAGTTTTTCAAGCGCCGTATTGGCCTCGGCTGACTAAGTAAAGTGTATCTCCTCTTTAATTGTGATAATGCTTCAGCTAGTTGAGCTAAGTCTTTATTGAAAGCTGTATAATATTGAATGCATGCCTAAGAATGATGATTGTTTCTTTGCAGTACTTGACGGAGGGTAATTTTCAATAGCTTTTATTTTAGAAGTTTCAGTTTGTTCATCCTTAGTCGGATATTTTATATCCCAAGTAACAAAGCTATGTACCAGCAAACTTAGATTTGGAGGTAAATCAAATCTCAAATTCTAACTGGATTAACTGCTGTCGGCGGAACTTGCGACGTTAAGGCGGCCAAACGAATTCTTGCAGTTTCTTGCGACATGGTTCTCTTTAAAGTTCGGGGGCCAGTACAATTGTGAATGTTTATTATGTTTTGTAAATACCATATAGACAAGGAAAGGATGTAAAGGATCCTTTTATTAACTCAAAGTTTCAATAGACAGCATCAACTCGTGCTTACAGTAGCCAACAGTTATGTCTTAAATCATAGGTAATGGATGAACTAAAACTAATGAAAATAAGTTTAGCCTAACGGATGTACATTTGAAATGTATAATTTTAATAATAAGCAAGCTGGTTCTGACCTAAGATCGGCCTAGTGGCGAGAACAACTCAACGCCGCAGAATACAATTCACAAGAGAATCCAGTTAGAAACGTGGCTTTCAAGCAAGCAAAACACGCTCTAATTCTACCCTCCCAAATCTTCCTTTTTAAATAGTCTCTTCTTTCTACCTCATCTGAATATCAAGCGAGCTAGAAATTTACATTCTGACAGGAAAATGGGAAGGAGAGCGCTAGGAAGATAAACTAACATAAAATAACTGGTTAGAAATTTAAACGTTATCTCTGCATAGTTTATATAAATCTAGTAATCAACGCAAATTAAATACCACAAACTTTAACAGTCTAGAATGTAAAATAAATAATCTCTAAACGTTAAGTACGTTGTGCAATGCTTAACTGTTTTTGGCGTTTACTTTTATTAAAAATTTGTTTTGAAACATGCTAAATAATTACTCCTTAATAATAATGATTTTTAAAATGAACAACTGCTGTTTGTTTATTAAGTAATACTTTCCCCATTAAAATGAAATTATATTTCTCAAGTCCATTTTGATGCACCCATTATGTAACGCCATTAAAATAATAACAAATAAAATAAGTTCTAAAATGGGGTTTGAATTGAGATTCAAAGAAATATACAAAATGTTTCGTTCGGAAGAGGTAAAATGGATATGAAAGAGTTTTTATATCTTGGTTTGCAGAAACGAAACTGCAATATTTTATCACAGAAAGGAAAAAAAAAATTGATCGAAATTATTTAGACACTCAGCCTTTTATCTACGTAATGATAAGTGTGAGGGGAAATTAAATCCATTATCAACCCGTTATATTATATTATCATTATATTAAATCCATTATCAATCCATTTACAGCTACGCGCAGAGGAAGTTTTGCCATTAATCAGAAGTAAAAGCGTTATGATGAAACTTCCCGTAAACCGAAATATTATTACAGTTATCATTAATTCACATGGTAAAGATTTTTGAAATTCTCAACACAAAAAAATAACTAAGTCATCTTATTTTAGAAAAGACGAAGTAGCTATACTATTTACGTTTGGGATGTAAACCGATGAAAGTATCCGAATGATGAAAATATTCGGATATCTTCACCTGTAAAAATTATTACTCCTTGGAGTCGAAAAAGCTTCCAAATTCTTTGGTTAATTTTTTTTTTTTTTTTTTTTTTTTTTTTTTTTGCTCTTCTGGCATACGTTTATTCACAAAGTGTATGAACTATTAACACACAATAACATTTATTTAGCATTTGAAAAGACTGAAAAATATATAAATGTTTAATCTAATTATTCCTTGTTTTGAAGCTGTGAATGGCAAAGATTTGTAAAGCCATTTAAAACGGAATGCTAAGTTTTAAAATTTTTATTTTTGAAAATAGGGAAGATGTTACTTTTGTATATTTAAAATTGTAAACTTTAAGGATATCATAAGCCTTATTATTACGCTCTAATTTTATGATTTGTATTCTGCGAACTGTGTTAATGTTAGTTTTAAGATATGAGATTTACGGCATGAGTTGCCTACTTCGGTTACTATGTGCTTTAGTTATTATTTATTGTTTAGTTATTATTTTCAACGTTAGTAGTCACATCAGCATCTTGATTAATATGATTCAGAACAGCAAAAAGGAAAAAAATGTGTGCGACGTGGGCTCACTCAGTTGATCAATGTTTACGTTTACAGGTACTGCTTACGAAAATAGGAATAATAAAAAATTATCTGAGAGGAATTATTGAGCAATAAAAATGTTTTAGTTCTCGTCGTGTGCTCAAAGAGGTAGCATCAATAAGCACACCAAAAACTATTGAGCTTAAGTTTTTGATAATCGTCGATGCTCACTCAAAATGGCGAGAAGCCATCCAATGAAATGAAGCTCGACTTTCAAAATAATAGAATGCTTACGGGACGTTTTTGCACGATTCTTGTGTATACGAGCCAGTTTCCCTTAGAAAGTCCTCCACGAAGGCATCCCTCCCTTTAGGCAGATAGCCCTCGAGGCTTTGCTATAATCACACACACACATTGCACGATTCAGATTACGAGTATTGTTAGTGAGTGATAAAAGGTCACAGTTCACGTCACAAGAGTTAAAGATATTCCTACAGAGAAACAGAATCAAACACAAGACGACAGCACCACTTCAACCATCTAGTAATGGACAGGCTTAACGGTATGTGTTTACAGTAAAACAATTCTTAAGAACAATGCAAAATTATCCGGAAACTCTGAGGCAGAAGCTCTGCATTTTTCATGCTTCCATGTTGGATAACTGCGCACTTTGCTTCTATCTCTGTTCTCGATAAGATGCTGTTCTTCCTAACGCAAGAACATCTAAAATGTAAGTGCTCTGAATTAGGCACCGTTAGGGTGCCAACTGAGTTTGAGTTTTGTCAAATGAAATAAAAATAAGTACTTAATCTGCTTCGGTGGCTAAGTATGGAGGCTAAGTTCGGTTAGTCGGTGGCTAAGTTCGGTGGCTAAGTATGGAGGAGGATGGCTTTTCGCCATCAATATTGAAAAGTCTTTCTCGTTACATATATACATGATGAAAGTAGCAAAGCGACGAGACCGGTGGTAGGTAGGTCAGAGAAGGGAGAAAACGTTATTGCGCCTTTTAGCAGCTAGGGTATTTACAAACTCGGCTCCTTTGTTTCATTTTTTAATGGTGATTTGAAAAGTGCTCTACAGCACTGCATTGCGGATTACTGCAGATGAAATAATGAAGTAAGCGACACAATGCAGAATCTTTGAAGGGGACGTAACCAAATTAAAGTTATGAATAAAAAGGACTATTCAATAACTTTGAATTTCATATTGTTTAATCTTACACAAATACACACATACATATAGTTCTTAACACGGCTCTATAATATTTTGACATTCATAACTATTGTATACCTAATAAAAGATGTTTCTAATCTCATTCCCTCCAGGGCAAGGATGTCAAACTCGCGGCCCGGCTAATATATCGGCAAATAATAATAAAATAACATATAGACGAAGAAAAAAATGAAATGTTTACTGCTAAGTAATTAACGATAATTTATTCAGTGTTGTTAGATTACTCACAGCGAGCTGACACACACACTACTTAAATTACAAATGCGTGTGAGTAGCTTGCGTTCAGCTACCTTCGGCTTTTGGGGGACACGTGCACTCAGAACTTGTACGCATCCCCCGATAGCCGAATTGTGGCCGAAAGGTCTCAGTTTTCCAATCATAGTTTTATACGATATATTGGTGCATGCATGTGAGTAGTATACCCCCCACTATATGCGGCAAAAGGATGCCGCCATGACGTAATAGAACAATAGATTACGTAAGAGAACAATAGATAACGCAACAGGGGGTATGTCCTTGATGTGCCGCCACCGCCGTCTTGGATCACGTGATAATCGGAAGTGACGTAGATGGATGGGATGACGTAATCGTGTTGAGTTTCGTTTTTATGGTGTGGCAACGATCTTTTCAAAGCTTTTATTTTTTGTGGCAACGTGTGAACCACGTGTTTGGAATCACATCACTTTTAATTTATTATTTTTAATTATTTACGTTTTTTAATTATTTAACACTTTATTAATGTTAATTATTTACTCTTTTTAATAAGTATTTTAATTATTAAATTTGTCATATTTTAATTACCTTTAATTAATTTTTATTCAATTTAATATTATTTTCCCTGAATTTTAAAAATAACTCCCCGAGCGGGTTTCGAACCCACCATCTCTTGCTTGGGAGAAAAGCACATTACCTCAAGGCTATGCTTTATCTCGTGAATTTTGTCCGCTTTCTCCCTTTAACTTATTTGCACCATTGATGTCATAACGCTGAAAGTCTGCGCATGCGCTTTGACATGAAAACCGCGACACGCATTTGTTTTTACACGACGGCTAGGATTTCTTTTGGCTTCTTATTCATTACTTTATTCATTGCTGTTTTAAATGTAAGATTTTCCCACAGTTTAATTTTTTTTATTATTAAGATATTTTTAATTGTTTTCATTTTTCATCTTATTCTTACTATTTTTTTAGTTAATTTATTAATTTTGATTTCATTTTTTTTTCCCTTTCCCAAAACATAAATTTTATTTTTAACTTTCGCAAATTGACGTTTACTTCCACAAAAGTGAACTTAAATTTTCTTTTTACTTTTTATCTTGCAAAGTTTATTTTTTTATATTTAATTTTCTTTTTGGTTTTACAAAAGTAATATTTATTTTTACGAATTGAATTTTTCCTTTTCACTTTTTTATTTTGCAAAAGTTTTTTTTTTTCCAATTTTTTTTTCCTTTTCGTATTTTTACTTTACTTTATTTTAATTTTTTGTTTAACTTTCTTTTCGGTTCTACAAAAGTAATATTTTTATATACGAATTGAATTTTTCCTTTTCACTTTTTTATTTTGCAAAAGTTTTTTTTCCAAAATTTATTCCTTTTCGTATTTTTACTTTACTTTATTTTAATTTTTTTTAAAACTTTTTTTGGTTTTACAAAAGTAATATTTATTTTTATAAATTTAAATTTTCCTTTCCGCTTTTGATTTAAAAAAAAGGTGTTACTACATTTTTAACTTAATTTTTTTTTACAACCATCGAATTAATATTAATTTCAATTAAAAGTAATATTAATTTCATAATTTTAATTTTGTTGAGTTTTTTTTTACACAAATGCAGTTTTTTGTTTTTTCCCTTATGCATTTTACTTCCAAAAGTAAATTTTATTTTTTCCCGTTCCCTTAATTTTTTTGTTACATTTTTATTTTACCCTTAATTATTTTCCCCCTTGTTTTAAATACAACATCATGTTACACTTCCATTTCTCCAAAAGTAAACTTACCTAGATTTCTCCGTCTTTGAAATTTTAAGCTGGAATTTACATGCATATAACTTCACTAAATAATATTTTCTGTAATTTTAAACCAATATACACAATGTTCCTTCTATATAGTTTAACTGGAATACTACATTTCTTACTTTTTTACTACTAAGTTGGAAATACTCAAAACTTTTCCTTCTAATGTATTTTACTAACTATACAAAACTTTGTTGATTCCCTTTTACACGTCTTACTTTTATTCAAAGGATTCACCAAACTATATCTGACAAATGTAATTTTTACACTTCCCATTTACACATTTCATGCTGTAAAACATATAAAACATATTCATGCTGTATTTCTGATTCCTTTTCCCTTTAATAAATACAGACTTACACATGTTTCTTTATTGTAAGACCTACTGACTTTAAATAAATCTTATAAGGAGCAATAAATTTTCATGGTATGAAGCCACTCAAACCAATACATGGAACATTTCTACCCAGTTAAGTTTAGATACGTACCAATAGTACTTCATTACTTCTTATTTTACTCTACAGACATTTATACATATATATTCAGAACACTCCCTTTTATTCAGTAAGATTCATTTATACTACTAACACAAATTTCGCTAACTCTTGAATGAAATATTTTACAAAAAATATCTTATATTTTCTTGCACACATCCTACTTAAATCACCAAACATACACTGAACCTTGATTTTTCCTTCATATGAAAACCTCACTCGGATTCTTAATATGATTCCACTATTTACCGCAGAACTTTATAAACACTACTCTATTTGAACTTATCACAGCCTAACTCTCTTAACAAGGTACAGAAGATTGAATTATATTTTAACTACAGAGATGAATATTCACATTGTAACGTATTATTTTAAATTTGAATTATAGTCACATTTTGTGAAGGAGAACTTAAAGTCTATAATACACATGGAATTAATATTCAGCCATGGAAATGAAACGTTATCGCCTGTTTCCCAATTTGGAATATAAAAATTTGTTAACTTGGAATATTTTTAACGTATTCATTGTAACTTAACTGAAAAATACCCATATTTTACATTGTCAATAATTTATTTAGCACTGAACTCTTACAGCCTTTTGAGAACGAAATTTAATTTATCATACCTGACAAATGACTCCTACATAGTTATGATACATTACACGAAATATTGAGTAGAGTTCCAAATAATGATCTAACATAGCAATTAACATAAAAGACCTAACACAAATAATTTTAAGATAGAAATTTCAAACTGACATTGCTCAATAATGAATTTTTACAGCTTTTTTGACATTTAACTTCTCATAGATAATAAATAAAATTACACACAAATAATTATACAAAATAGGTAATAATGACAGAAAGTCCATATAATGATCTACTATAGTCACCAACTTTAAAAATTTTAACGCATTTTTAATATGTCATAAAAAAGACCACACTTTTTTGAAAAGCATTATTTTAATTAAACATTGGAACCACGCAGTCCTGCGCACATGTATAACATTTTTATTTATCATGAGCATTACACATAATAAGTAAATAAAATTTTCACAAAGTACGAAACACATTTCTCTTTTAACTGAACTGTACTCTTAAGAAAAATGCAGTATGGAATGCTTAGAACACTCAGGGCCACAGTTCCTCATTTCCCCACGCATTGACCAAAATATACATGTACTTTAAAATCAGTTAAACAAATTCAAATGTTAGTATTCAAAGAGGAATACTTCACAAATTAGATGAAAGAAAGGTACATAATGAACTTGAGTGATAAATACAGAAAAGCATGTAAGGACCGAGAAAAAGATGTATTCGTGGAGAACTTTTTAAGATAAACTTGCTCTATTTTTGCACATGGGTTACATTTTGCATTTCAGATTAAGGAAACATTCAAGACAATTCCTGTATAACTAGGGATTTTATTCACATTTGTTAGTAATGTAATTTATTAGAATAGTCACAGATATATAGGACAAGTATGCCATTTCCAAGGAAAACAATTTTCCCAAGCCAGACTTTAACAGTGAAATATAAAATGGAATAAGAAAATCCCATATTTCAAACAAAATTAGTATCTGAGTATGCAAAAACATGAACAAGAAACGAATATTTTTTTCTGAAAATGTTCCGAATGGTGTAAGTCAGGACTAGTTTCATGAACAGAGCATGAAAAATAATGATGAATTTTTAATTTTATTTTGTCTGTAGTACATTTACTTACGCTAAAATCTTCCATTTGGTTGACTGTACTTTACATTTAGACCTAAGTTGATAAATCAGAGTGATTTTGTGTTTTAAAGCTTCAGATTCAAAAATACTACAATTTCAGATATAATACAACTCAAAAGCAAAAAGATTAAAACGACAAGAGAATATACTGCGAGCAAGCGAACGTGATAAATGACTTTTTGGGCTGAATTTCATGAATTCATAGATGGGGTGCAAAATTTTAATGCACTGTATATGAACTATTTTTCAAATGTATTACGATCACCAACTTTACATAGACTTTAAGTAAACATTTCATGTTAATTTACCATTTTTACCATTTTTTTCCTGCAAACATTTCATGTTAATTTACCATTTTTTCCTGAGATTTATCTACGTATTTACTAAATTTTTGCATTTTGTTTATAAATATAATACCAAAAGGACATAAGAGAACATTTGTTTCTTGAAAATGTCCATAATTTTACCCAACTGTTATTTCTTTCATAGCTTTGAAGTAACCTATTAAACATATAGTTATCTTGTATTGACTAGACAGCCGTTGGTCTTGCCAATGTCTGAGATAAGTCACAAAGCTAGAGAATTTAAGTAATATTTTATCAGTACGGAGAACTTCTTACGGCGTTTTTGATGAAAATTGACCGAATTTAGTAGTTCATTACTAACCTAGGAGCCTTTAACTATTTTTTTATTCGAAAAAAACACACCAGAAATTATCATCAAGATTTTCCATACAGATTTTCCATGTACTACTTTTCATGCCATTACATTTCCAATGAAATTTGATTCATTGTCAGATAGTTAAATGTTTGTTATTTTGTCGCATACGAATGCATTTCGTGTCTCGCATACGCTCATTACATATTATTTAACAAAATTACAAACAAGTTAAATGAATATTTCCTGAAATACTGAACATTTCATTTCGGAAAGTTTGCATTAGTATTTTCATTTTGAATCGTTTAATATTTCTTTTCCTGCATCCCAAGCAAATTTTCAACATAAAATTTTCAGTTTTGACGAGAAACTTAATTGCGGATGGCTGTGATGGTATCGTGTTTTCATAAACAGTTTTTTGTGATGTACCTTATCGATAACCTTTTGAACACTTTGAATATTACGGCCACTGCAAATCATTGAATTTTCAAATATTTTCTTATTTATCTGTTACATGTCCTTGTAAAGATTTGGGAACAAATTTTTATTAACTAGTTGTACTGTATGATTTAATAACTTTTTACACGTTTGGAAGATTTAACTTCAACAACACTACCACACTGAATCAGAATTAAGAAAAGGAAATGGAATTTTTTATCTTAGTATACTACAGGAATTGATAAATTTTCTCTAATGTATACGAATGTAGTAGATAATGGAGACTTTTAACACAGATCATACAAACTTTGAATATTTTCTCTAAGTCACCAAAAATTGCATTGTCATAGATTTTTCTCATAAAGTCTATTTCTTTCTTAAAAGAAGTTTATATACTAATTTCATTAGAAACATATCTAAGAAAATATCTCACATTCATAAGAAAATCAGCGCTTGTTTCTCTACCAAATTTGTACTTTCTGACTTCATTCTACTGAAACGAAAACATTCATAACTTATTGCGAAGAAAAATGTTATACTTTTTGATTAATTTTCGTACCACAGTATTATCTTCGAAAATTTTTTTTCCTAGTCCACTGCTAATATATTGCTAATTTTCGTACGTGACAAAAAACTCAGTTTAGAAACTTTTCTACTTAAAACCTTGTATTGCATTGCTGAACCGGGGCCATGCTTTCATTTTTATCACATATCATGCGAATATTTTAAAAAAAGCATATTTTTTCCTTCTGTTAGCACAATTTTAACCAACATTTTACTATTACAAAGACTTCTTTAGTAAAATCTGAAGTGTTAAATTGAACGCTTCATTACTAATTTTGAAGATTCTGGATATATCCTACTTAAAAGTTCATAACCGATTAGCAAAATAATTTATATATGTACTTCGTTGTGCTCTTGGTTAATTTTTAAATCGTTGTTCAACTATAACACTTGATTTCTAGTGAAGTATCGAAATGATTATTTACTTTCCACTTTTTCCAAACAATTTCGTAGACACATATGTTCAATACAGAAAATTTTCCTAACTTACCAGTATCATTACCAAAACAGAAAACATGCAAAATTTTCCTAAAAATTTATATATTTGTTTTTTACAAACATTTACACGAATACCCACATTTAATTATTTAATGTGTATTTTCCTATAAAAGAACTAAAATTTCGAACGAAAATTTTTAACTAATGTTATGTTCCGTAAAATTTTTTGTATTTGTGATGTCATCTTTTTTTCGCAAACGTTTTCAGAGTGTGCTCTCGGTAGTCTTTTAGACATTTTGAAACTGTTTTCTCTTTGCTATTCTAATTCTACCCTCCCAAATCTTCCTTTTTAAATAGTCTCTTCTTTCTACCTCATCTGAATATCAAGCGAGCTAGAAATTTACATTCTGACAGGAAAATGGGAAGGAGAGCGCTAGGAAGATAAACTAACATAAAATAACTGGTTAGAAATTTAAACGTTATCTCTGCATAGTTTATATAAATCTAGTAATCAACGCAAATTAAATACCACAAACTTTAACAGTCTAGAATGTAAAATAAATAATCTCTAAACGTTAAGTACGTTGTGCAATGCTTAACTGTTTTTGGCGTTTACTTTTATTAAAAATTTGTTTTGAAACATGCTAAATAATTACTCCTTAATAATAATGATTTTTAAAATGAACAACTGCTGTTTGTTTATTAAGTAATACTTTCCCCATTAAAATGAAATTATATTTCTCAAGTCCATTTTGATGCACCCATTATGTAACGCCATTAAAATAATAACAAATAAAATAAGTTCTAAAATGGGGTTTGAATTGAGATTCAAAGAAATATACAAAATGTTTCGTTCGGAAGAGGTAAAATGGATATGAAAGAGTTTTTATATCTTGGTTTGCAGAAACGAAACTGCAATATTTTATCACAGAAAGGAAAAAAAAAATTGATCGAAATTATTTAGACACTCAGCCTTTTATCTACGTAATGATAAGTGTGAGGGGAAATTAAATCCATTATCAACCCGTTATATTATATTATCATTATATTAAATCCATTATCAATCCATTTACAGCTACGCGCAGAGGAAGTTTTGCCATTAATCAGAAGTAAAAGCGTTATGATGAAACTTCCCGTAAACCGAAATATTATTACAGTTATCATTAATTCACATGGTAAAGATTTTTGAAATTCTCAACACAAAAAAATAACTAAGTCATCTTATTTTAGAAAAGACGAAGTAGCTATACTATTTACGTTTGGGATGTAAACCGATGAAAGTATCCGAATGATGAAAATATTCGGATATCTTCACCTGTAAAAATTATTACTCCTTGGAGTCGAAAAAGCTTCCAAATTCTTTGGTTAATTTTTTTTTTTTTTTTTTTTTTTTTTTTTTTTTGCTCTTCTGGCATACGTTTATTCACAAAGTGTATGAACTATTAACACACAATAACATTTATTTAGCATTTGAAAAGACTGAAAAATATATAAATGTTTAATCTAATTATTCCTTGTTTTGAAGCTGTGAATGGCAAAGATTTGTAAAGCCATTTAAAACGGAATGCTAAGTTTTAAAATTTTTATTTTTGAAAATAGGGAAGATGTTACTTTTGTATATTTAAAATTGTAAACTTTAAGGATATCATAAGCCTTATTATTACGCTCTAATTTTATGATTTGTATTCTGCGAACTGTGTTAATGTTAGTTTTAAGATATGAGATTTACGGCATGAGTTGCCTACTTCGGTTACTATGTGCTTTAGTTATTATTTATTGTTTAGTTATTATTTTCAACGTTAGTAGTCACATCAGCATCTTGATTAATATGATTCAGAACAGCAAAAAGGAAAAAAATGTGTGCGACGTGGGCTCACTCAGTTGATCAATGTTTACGTTTACAGGTACTGCTTACGAAAATAGGAATAATAAAAAATTATCTGAGAGGAATTATTGAGCAATAAAAATGTTTTAGTTCTCGTCGTGTGCTCAAAGAGGTAGCATCAATAAGCACACCAAAAACTATTGAGCTTAAGTTTTTGATAATCGTCGATGCTCACTCAAAATGGCGAGAAGCCATCCAATGAAATGAAGCTCGACTTTCAAAATAATAGAATGCTTACGGGACGTTTTTGCACGATTCTTGTGTATACGAGCCAGTTTCCCTTAGAAAGTCCTCCACGAAGGCATCCCTCCCTTTAGGCAGATAGCCCTCGAGGCTTTGCTATAATCACACACACACATTGCACGATTCAGATTACGAGTATTGTTAGTGAGTGATAAAAGGTCACAGTTCACGTCACAAGAGTTAAAGATATTCCTACAGAGAAACAGAATCAAACACAAGACGACAGCACCACTTCAACCATCTAGTAATGGACAGGCTTAACGGTATGTGTTTACAGTAAAACAATTCTTAAGAACAATGCAAAATTATCCGGAAACTCTGAGGCAGAAGCTCTGCATTTTTCATGCTTCCATGTTGGATAACTGCGCACTTTGCTTCTATCTCTGTTCTCGATAAGATGCTGTTCTTCCTAACGCAAGAACATCTAAAATGTAAGTGCTCTGAATTAGGCACCGTTAGGGTGCCAACTGAGTTTGAGTTTTGTCAAATGAAATAAAAATAAGTACTTAATCTGCTTCGGTGGCTAAGTATGGAGGCTAAGTTCGGTTAGTCGGTGGCTAAGTTCGGTGGCTAAGTATGGAGGAGGATGGCTTTTCGCCATCAATATTGAAAAGTCTTTCTCGTTACATATATACATGATGAAAGTAGCAAAGCGACGAGACCGGTGGTAGGTAGGTCAGAGAAGGGAGAAAACGTTATTGCGCCTTTTAGCAGCTAGGGTATTTACAAACTCGGCTCCTTTGTTTCATTTTTTAATGGTGATTTGAAAAGTGCTCTACAGCACTGCATTGCGGATTACTGCAGATGAAATAATGAAGTAAGCGACACAATGCAGAATCTTTGAAGGGGACGTAACCAAATTAAAGTTATGAATAAAAAGGACTATTCAATAACTTTGAATTTCATATTGTTTAATCTTACACAAATACACACATACATATAGTTCTTAACACGGCTCTATAATATTTTGACATTCATAACTATTGTATACCTAATAAAAGATGTTTCTAATCTCATTCCCTCCAGGGCAAGGATGTTAAACTCGCGGCCCGGCTAATATATCGGCAAATAATAATAAAATAACATATAGACGAAGAAAAAAATGAAATGTTTACTGCTAAGTAATTAACGATAATTTATTCAGTGTTGTTAGATTACTCACAGCGAGCTGACACACACACTACTTAAATTACAAATGCGTGTGAGTAGCTTGCGTTCAGCTACCTTCGGCTTTTGGGGGACACGTGCACTCAGAACTTGTACGCATCCCCCGATAGCCGAATTGTGGCCGAAAGGTCTCAGTTTTCCAATCATAGTTTTATACGATATATTGGTGCATGCATGTGAGTAGTATACCCCCCACTATATGCGGCAAAAGGATGCCGCCATGACGTAATAGAACAATAGATTACGTAAGAGAACAATAGATAACGCAACAGGGGGTATGTCCTTGATGTGCCGCCACCGCCGTCTTGGATCACGTGATAATCGGAAGTGACGTAGATGGATGGGATGACGTAATCGTGTTGAGTTTCGTTTTTATGGTGTGGCAACGATCTTTTCAAAGCTTTTATTTTTTGTGGCAACGTGTGAACCACGTGTTTGGAATCACATCACTTTTAATTTATTATTTTTAATTATTTACGTTTTTTAATTATTTAACACTTTATTAATGTTAATTATTTACTCTTTTTAATAAGTATTTTAATTATTAAATTTGTCATATTTTAATTACCTTTAATTAATTTTTATTCAATTTAATATTATTTTCCCTGAATTTTAAAAATAACTCCCCGAGCGGGTTTCGAACCCACCATCTCTTGCTTGGGAGAAAAGCACATTACCTCAAGGCTATGCTTTATCTCGTGAATTTTGTCCGCTTTCTCCCTTTAACTTATTTGCACCATTGATGTCATAACGCTGAAAGTCTGCGCATGCGCTTTGACATGAAAACCGCGACACGCATTTGTTTTTACACGACGGCTAGGATTTCTTTTGGCTTCTTATTCATTACTTTATTCATTGCTGTTTTAAATGTAAGATTTTCCCACAGTTTAATTTTTTTTATTATTAAGATATTTTTAATTGTTTTCATTTTTCATCTTATTCTTACTATTTTTTTAGTTAATTTATTAATTTTGATTTCATTTTTTTTTCCCTTTCCCAAAACATAAATTTTATTTTTAACTTTCGCAAATTGACGTTTACTTCCACAAAAGTGAACTTAAATTTTCTTTTTACTTTTTATCTTGCAAAGTTTATTTTTTTATATTTAATTTTCTTTTTGGTTTTACAAAAGTAATATTTATTTTTACGAATTGAATTTTTCCTTTTCACTTTTTTATTTTGCAAAAGTTTTTTTTTTTCCAATTTTTTTTTCCTTTTCGTATTTTTACTTTACTTTATTTTAATTTTTTGTTTAACTTTCTTTTCGGTTCTACAAAAGTAATATTTTTATATACGAATTGAATTTTTCCTTTTCACTTTTTTATTTTGCAAAAGTTTTTTTTCCAAAATTTATTCCTTTTCGTATTTTTACTTTACTTTATTTTAATTTTTTTTAAAACTTTTTTTGGTTTTACAAAAGTAATATTTATTTTTATAAATTTAAATTTTCCTTTCCGCTTTTGATTTAAAAAAAAGGTGTTACTACATTTTTAACTTAATTTTTTTTTACAACCATCGAATTAATATTAATTTCAATTAAAAGTAATATTAATTTCATAATTTTAATTTTGTTGAGTTTTTTTTTACACAAATGCAGTTTTTTGTTTTTTCCCTTATGCATTTTACTTCCAAAAGTAAATTTTATTTTTTCCCGTTCCCTTAATTTTTTTGTTACATTTTTATTTTACCCTTAATTATTTTCCCCCTTGTTTTAAATACAACATCATGTTACACTTCCATTTCTCCAAAAGTAAACTTACCTAGATTTCTCCGTCTTTGAAATTTTAAGCTGGAATTTACATGCATATAACTTCACTAAATAATATTTTCTGTAATTTTAAACCAATATACACAATGTTCCTTCTATATAGTTTAACTGGAATACTACATTTCTTACTTTTTTACTACTAAGTTGGAAATACTCAAAACTTTTCCTTCTAATGTATTTTACTAACTATACACAACTTTGTTGATTCCCTTTTACACGTCTTACTTTTATTCAAAGGATTCACCAAACTATATCTGACAAATGTAATTTTTACACTTCCCATTTACACATTTCATGCTGTAAAACATATAAAACATATTCATGCTGTATTTCTGATTCCTTTTCCCTTTAATAAATACAGACTTACACATGTTTCTTTATTGTAAGACCTACTGACTTTAAATAAATCTTATAAGGAGCAATAAATTTTCATGGTATGAAGCCACTCAAACCAATACATGGAACATTTCTACCCAGTTAAGTTTAGATACGTACCAATAGTACTTCATTACTTCTTATTTTACTCTACAGACATTTATACATATATATTCAGAACACTCCCTTTTATTCAGTAAGATTCATTTATACTACTAACACAAATTTCGCTAACTCTTGAATGAAATATTTTACAAAAAATATCTTATATTTTCTTGCACACATCCTACTTAAATCACCAAACATACACTGAACCTTGATTTTTCCTTCATATGAAAACCTCACTCGGATTCTTAATATGATTCCACTATTTACCGCAGAACTTTATAAACACTACTCTATTTGAACTTATCACAGCCTAACTCTCTTAACAAGGTACAGAAGATTGAATTATATTTTAACTACAGAGATGAATATTCACATTGTAACGTATTATTTTAAATTTGAATTATAGTCACATTTTGTGAAGGAGAACTTAAAGTCTATAATACACATGGAATTAATATTCAGCCATGGAAATGAAACGTTATCGCCTGTTTCCCAATTTGGAATATAAAAATTTGTTAACTTGGAATATTTTTAACGTATTCATTGTAACTTAACTGAAAAATACCCATATTTTACATTGTCAATAATTTATTTAGCACTGAACTCTTACAGCCTTTTGAGAACGAAATTTAATTTATCATACCTGACAAATGACTCCTACATAGTTATGATACATTACACGAAATATTGAGTAGAGTTCCAAATAATGATCTAACATAGCAATTAACATAAAAGACCTAACACAAATAATTTTAAGATAGAAATTTCAAACTGACATTGCTCAATAATGAATTTTTACAGCTTTTTTGACATTTAACTTCTCATAGATAATAAATAAAATTACACACAAATAATTATACAAAATAGGTAATAATGACAGAAAGTCCATATAATGATCTACTATAGTCACCAACTTTAAAAATTTTAACGCATTTTTAATATGTCATAAAAAAGACCACACTTTTTTGAAAAGCATTATTTTAATTAAACATTGGAACCACGCAGTCCTGCGCACATGTATAACATTTTTATTTATCATGAGCATTACACATAATAAGTAAATAAAATTTTCACAAAGTACGAAACACATTTCTCTTTTAACTGAACTGTACTCTTAAGAAAAATGCAGTATGGAATGCTTAGAACACTCAGGGCCACAGTTCCTCATTTCCCCACGCATTGACCAAAATATACATGTACTTTAAAATCAGTTAAACAAATTCAAATGTTAGTATTCAAAGAGGAATACTTCACAAATTAGATGAAAGAAAGGTACATAATGAACTTGAGTGATAAATACAGAAAAGCATGTAAGGACCGAGAAAAAGATGTATTCGTGGAGAACTTTTTAAGATAAACTTGCTCTATTTTTGCACATGGGTTACATTTTGCATTTCAGATTAAGGAAACATTCAAGACAATTCCTGTATAACTAGGGATTTTATTCACATTTGTTAGTAATGTAATTTATTAGAATAGTCACAGATATATAGGACAAGTATGCCATTTCCAAGGAAAACAATTTTCCCAAGCCAGACTTTAACAGTGAAATATAAAATGGAATAAGAAAATCCCATATTTCAAACAAAATTAGTATCTGAGTATGCAAAAACATGAACAAGAAACGAATATTTTTTTCTGAAAATGTTCCGAATGGTGTAAGTCAGGACTAGTTTCATGAACAGAGCATGAAAAATAATGATGAATTTTTAATTTTATTTTGTCTGTAGTACATTTACTTACGCTAAAATCTTCCATTTGGTTGACTGTACTTTACATTTAGACCTAAGTTGATAAATCAGAGTGATTTTGTGTTTTAAAGCTTCAGATTCAAAAATACTACAATTTCAGATATAATACAACTCAAAAGCAAAAAGATTAAAACGACAAGAGAATATACTGCGAGCAAGCGAACGTGATAAATGACTTTTTGGGCTGAATTTCATGAATTCATAGATGGGGTGCAAAATTTTAATGCACTGTATATGAACTATTTTTCAAATGTATTACGATCACCAACTTTACATAGACTTTAAGTAAACATTTCATGTTAATTTACCATTTTTACCATTTTTTTCCTGCAAACATTTCATGTTAATTTACCATTTTTTCCTGAGATTTATCTACGTATTTACTAAATTTTTGCATTTTGTTTATAAATATAATACCAAAAGGACATAAGAGAACATTTGTTTCTTGAAAATGTCCATAATTTTACCCAACTGTTATTTCTTTCATAGCTTTGAAGTAACCTATTAAACATATAGTTATCTTGTATTGACTAGACAGCCGTTGGTCTTGCCAATGTCTGAGATAAGTCACAAAGCTAGAGAATTTAAGTAATATTTTATCAGTACGGAGAACTTCTTACGGCGTTTTTGATGAAAATTGACCGAATTTAGTAGTTCATTACTAACCTAGGAGCCTTTAACTATTTTTTTATTCGAAAAAAACACACCAGAAATTATCATCAAGATTTTCCATACAGATTTTCCATGTACTACTTTTCATGCCATTACATTTCCAATGAAATTTGATTCATTGTCAGATAGTTAAATGTTTGTTATTTTGTCGCATACGAATGCATTTCGTGTCTCGCATACGCTCATTACATATTATTTAACAAAATTACAAACAAGTTAAATGAATATTTCCTGAAATACTGAACATTTCATTTCGGAAAGTTTGCATTAGTATTTTCATTTTGAATCGTTTAATATTTCTTTTCCTGCATCCCAAGCAAATTTTCAACATAAAATTTTCAGTTTTGACGAGAAACTTAATTGCGGATGGCTGTGATGGTATCGTGTTTTCATAAACAGTTTTTTGTGATGTACCTTATCGATAACCTTTTGAACACTTTGAATATTACGGCCACTGCAAATCATTGAATTTTCAAATATTTTCTTATTTATCTGTTACATGTCCTTGTAAAGATTTGGGAACAAATTTTTATTAACTAGTTGTACTGTATGATTTAATAACTTTTTACACGTTTGGAAGATTTAACTTCAACAACACTACCACACTGAATCAGAATTAAGAAAAGGAAATGGAATTTTTTATCTTAGTATACTACAGGAATTGATAAATTTTCTCTAATGTATACGAATGTAGTAGATAATGGAGACTTTTAACACAGATCATACAAACTTTGAATATTTTCTCTAAGTCACCAAAAATTGCATTGTCATAGATTTTTCTCATAAAGTCTATTTCTTTCTTAAAAGAAGTTTATATACTAATTTCATTAGAAACATATCTAAGAAAATATCTCACATTCATAAGAAAATCAGCGCTTGTTTCTCTACCAAATTTGTACTTTCTGACTTCATTCTACTGAAACGAAAACATTCATAACTTATTGCGAAGAAAAATGTTATACTTTTTGATTAATTTTCGTACCACAGTATTATCTTCGAAAATTTTTTTTCCTAGTCCACTGCTAATATATTGCTAATTTTCGTACGTGACAAAAAACTCAGTTTAGAAACTTTTCTACTTAAAACCTTGTATTGCATTGCTGAACCGGGGCCATGCTTTCATTTTTATCACATATCATGCGAATATTTTAAAAAAAGCATATTTTTTCCTTCTGTTAGCACAATTTTAACCAACATTTTACTATTACAAAGACTTCTTTAGTAAAATCTGAAGTGTTAAATTGAACGCTTCATTACTAATTTTGAAGATTCTGGATATATCCTACTTAAAAGTTCATAACCGATTAGCAAAATAATTTATATATGTACTTCGTTGTGCTCTTGGTTAATTTTTAAATCGTTGTTCAACTATAACACTTGATTTCTAGTGAAGTATCGAAATGATTATTTACTTTCCACTTTTTCCAAACAATTTCGTAGACACATATGTTCAATACAGAAAATTTTCCTAACTTACCAGTATCATTACCAAAACAGAAAACATGCAAAATTTTCCTAAAAATTTATATATTTGTTTTTTACAAACATTTACACGAATACCCACATTTAATTATTTAATGTGTATTTTCCTATAAAAGAACTAAAATTTCGAACGAAAATTTTTAACTAATGTTATGTTCCGTAAAATTTTTTGTATTTGTGATGTCATCTTTTTTTCGCAAACGTTTTCAGAGTGTGCTCTCGGTAGTCTTTTAGACATTTTGAAACTGTTTTCTCTTTGCTATTGGAAACTATTCTCTTTCCTATTGGAAATTATTTTATCTTTGCTCTTACAAAAGTAAAGTAGAATTGTAAATTCTACGTAAGAGCGGAGATCAAACGCCCACTTAGAGTTTCAGGAGATTGCTGGCATGTTTCCTTCGTTGAAACCACATTTTATGGAAAACCGCCATATAACTAGTTTTGCATAATTATCGTTCAGATTTTGCAGAGTACTTGATTTTCACTATATCTCTTTTTATTAAATTTACACTTTATATGCTATGTAATTCCAAAAATAAGCTTCGAATAGATGAATATTTGCACATTCTACTGAATTGCCTAGATATGAAAAATTTCTCTACTTCCAGATTTTTACCTTGTGTCTGCATAACCTGCATGTTTTCCATTCGTCTTCCTACTACCAATAGGAAAAATTACAGTTACGTGAGAGATTTGGAATACTGAAGTTCATATGAGTGTTGACTAAAAAGAGGACAAATCAGACATTCTGTCATAATTGACTAATACTCTGAATAATAAAATTTTAAGAAAACATCAGTTTCATTCACGTGAATAAAATAAAATATATTTTCAAAAAAAAAAATTTAGTTCAGGAAATCTATCACAAGTGTCAACATAGATGATCTACAAATATATTTTTAAGTATTTAAATATTTCATAAGTTGAAGATAAACCAAGAAAGTATCGAGAATTCATAGGCATATACCAACAGCAAAGATAAAATAATTTTCAATAGCAAAGAGAATAGTTTCCAATAGCAAAGAGAAAACAGTTTCAAAATGTCTAAAAGACTACCGAGAGCACACTCTGAAAACGTTTGCGAAAAAAAGATGACATCACAAATACAAAAAATTTTACGGAACATAACATTAGTTAAAAATTTTCGTTCGAAATTATAGTTCTTTTATAGGAAAATACACATTAAATAATTAAATGTGGGTATTCGTGTAAATGTTTGTAAAAAACAAATATATAAATTTTTAGGAAAGTTTTGCATGTTTTCTGTTTTGGTAATGATACTGGTAAGTTAGGAAAATTTTCTGTATTGAACATATGTGTCTACGAAATTGTTTGGAAAAAGTGGAAAGTAAATAATCATTTCGATACTTCACTAGAAATCAAGTGTTATAGTTGAACAACGATTTAAAAATTAACCAAGAGCACAACGAAGTACATATATAAATTATTTTGCTAATCGGTTATGAACTTTTAAGTAGGATATATCCAGAATCTTCAAAATTAGTAATGAAACGTTCAATTTAACACTTCAGATTTTACTAAAGAAGTCTTTGTAATAGTAAAATGTTGGTTAAAATTGTGCTAACAGAAGGAAAAAATATGCTTTTTTTAAAATATTCGCATGATATGTGATAAAAATGAAAACATGGCCCCGGTTCAGCAATGCAATACAAGGTTTTAAGTAGAAAAGTTTCTAAACTGAGTTTTTTGTCACGTACGAAAATTAGCAATATATTAGCAGTGGACTAGGAAAATAAAAATTTCAAAGATAATACTGTGGTATGAAAATTAATCAAAAAGTATAACATTTTTCTTCGCAATAAGTTATGAATGTTTTCGTTTCAGTAGAATGAAATCAGAAAGTACAAATTTGGTAGAGAAACAAGCGCTGATTTTCTTATGAATGTGAGATATTTTCTTAGATATGTTTCTAATGAAATTAGTATATAAACTTCTTTTAAGAAAGAAGAAACTTTAAGAAAGAAGAGACTTTTAAGAAAGAAAAAAGAGAAGTTTTTAGACTTTATGAGAAAAATCTATGACAATGCAATTTTTGGTGACTTAGAGAAAATATTTAAAGTTTGTATGATCTGTGTTAAAAGTCTCCATTATCTACTACATTCGTATACATTAGAGAAAATTTATCAATTCCTGTAGTATACTAAGATAAAAAATTCCATTTCCTTTTCTTAATTTCTGATTCAGTGTGGTAGTGTTGTTGAAGTTAAATCTTCCAAACGTGTAAAAAGTTATTAAATCATACAGTACAACTAGTTAATAAAAATTTGTTCCCAAATCTTTACAAGGACATGTAACAGATAAATAAGAAAATATTTGAAAATTCAATGATTTGCAGTGGCCGTAATATTCAAAGTGTTCAAAAGGTTATCGATAAGGTACATCACAAAAAACTGTTTATGAAAACACGATACCATCACAGCCATCCGCAATTAAGTTTCTCGTCAAAACTGAAAATTTTATGTTGAAAATTTGCTTGGGATGCAGGAAAAGAAATATTAAACGATTCAAAATGAAAATACTAATGCAAACTTTCCGAAATGAAATGTTCAGTATTTCAGGAAATATTCATTTAACTTGTTTGTAATTTTGTTAAATAATATGTAATGAGCGTATGCGAGACACGAAATGCATTCGTATGCGACAAAATAACAAACATTTAACTATCTGACAATGAATCAAATTTCATTGGAAATGTAATGGCATGAAAAGTAGTACATGGAAAATCTGTATGGAAAATCTTGATGATAATTTCTGGTGTGTTTTTTTCGAATAAAAAAATAGTTAAAGGCTCCTAGGTTAGTAATGAACTACTAAATTCGGTCAATTTTCATCAAAAACGCCGTAAGAAGTTCTCCGTACTGATAAAATATTACTTAAATTCTCTAGCTTTGTGACTTAACTCAGACATTGGCAAGACCAACGGCTGTCTAGTCAATACAAGATAACTATATGTTTAATAGGTTACTTCAAAGCTATGAAAGAAATAACAGTTGGGTAAAATTATGGACATTTTCAAGAAACAAATGTTCTCTTATGTCCTTTTGGTATTATATTTATAAACAAAATGCAAAAATTTAGTAAATACGTAGATAAATCTCAGGAAAAAATGGTAAATTAACATGAAATGTTTGCAGGAAAAAAATGGTAAAAATGGTAAATTAACATGAAATGTTTACTTAAAGTCTATGTAAAGTTGGTGATCGTAATACATTTGAAAAATAGTTCATATACAGTGCATTAAAATTTTGCACCCCATCTATGAATTCATGAAATTCAGCCCAAAAAGTCATTTATCACGTTCGCTTGCTCGCAGTATATTCTCTTGTCGTTTTAATCTTTTTGCTTTTGAGTTGTATTATATCTGAAATTGTAGTATTTTTGAATCTGAAGCTTTAAAACACAAAATCACTCTGATTTATCAACTTAGGTCTAAATGTAAAGTACAGTCAACCAAATGGAAGATTTTAGCGTAAGTAAATGTACTACAGACAAAATAAAATTAAAAATTCATCATTATTTTTCATGCTCTGTTCATGAAACTAGTCCTGACTTACACCATTCGGAACATTTTCAGAAAAAAATATTCGTTTCTTGTTCATGTTTTTGCATACTCAGATACTAATTTTGTTTGAAATATGGGATTTTCTTATTCCATTTTATATTTCACTGTTAAAGTCTGGCTTGGGAAAATTGTTTTCCTTGGAAATGGCATACTTGTCCTATATATCTGTGACTATTCTAATAAATTACATTACTAACAAATGTGAATAAAATCCCTAGTTATACAGGAATTGTCTTGAATGTTTCCTTAATCTGAAATGCAAAATGTAACCCATGTGCAAAAATAGAGCAAGTTTATCTTAAAAAGTTCTCCACGAATACATCTTTTTCTCGGTCCTTACATGCTTTTCTGTATTTATCACTCAAGTTCATTATGTACCTTTCTTTCATCTAATTTGTGAAGTATTCCTCTTTGAATACTAACATTTGAATTTGTTTAACTGATTTTAAAGTACATGTATATTTTGGTCAATGCGTGGGGAAATGAGGAACTGTGGCCCTGAGTGTTCTAAGCATTCCATACTGCATTTTTCTTAAGAGTACAGTTCAGTTAAAAGAGAAATGTGTTTCGTACTTTGTGAAAATTTTATTTACTTATTATGTGTAATGCTCATGATAAATAAAAATGTTATACATGTGCGCAGGACTGCGTGGTTCCAATGTTTAATTAAAATAATGCTTTTCAAAAAAGTGTGGTCTTTTTTATGACATATTAAAAATGCGTTAAAATTTTTAAAGTTGGTGACTATAGTAGATCATTATATGGACTTTCTGTCATTATTACCTATTTTGTATAATTATTTGTGTGTAATTTTATTTATTATCTATGAGAAGTTAAATGTCAAAAAAGCTGTAAAAATTCATTATTGAGCAATGTCAGTTTGAAATTTCTATCTTAAAATTATTTGTGTTAGGTCTTTTATGTTAATTGCTATGTTAGATCATTATTTGGAACTCTACTCAATATTTCGTGTAATGTATCATAACTATGTAGGAGTCATTTGTCAGGTATGATAAATTAAATTTCGTTCTCAAAAGGCTGTAAGAGTTCAGTGCTAAATAAATTATTGACAATGTAAAATATGGGTATTTTTCAGTTAAGTTACAATGAATACGTTAAAAATATTCCAAGTTAACAAATTTTTATATTCCAAATTGGGAAACAGGCGATAACGTTTCATTTCCATGGCTGAATATTAATTCCATGTGTATTATAGACTTTAAGTTCTCCTTCACAAAATGTGACTATAATTCAAATTTAAAATAATACGTTACAATGTGAATATTCATCTCTGTAGTTAAAATATAATTCAATCTTCTGTACCTTGTTAAGAGAGTTAGGCTGTGATAAGTTCAAATAGAGTAGTGTTTATAAAGTTCTGCGGTAAATAGTGGAATCATATTAAGAATCCGAGTGAGGTTTTCATATGAAGGAAAAATCAAGGTTCAGTGTATGTTTGGTGATTTAAGTAGGATGTGTGCAAGAAAATATAAGATATTTTTTGTAAAATATTTCATTCAAGAGTTAGCGAAATTTGTGTTAGTAGTATAAATGAATCTTACTGAATAAAAGGGAGTGTTCTGAATATATATGTATAAATGTCTGTAGAGTAAAATAAGAAGTAATGAAGTACTATTGGTACGTATCTAAACTTAACTGGGTAGAAATGTTCCATGTATTGGTTTGAGTGGCTTCATACCATGAAAATTTATTGCTCCTTATAAGATTTATTTAAAGTCAGTAGGTCTTACAATAAAGAAACATGTGTAAGTCTGTATTTATTAAAGGGAAAAGGAATCAGAAATACAGCATGAATATGTTTTATATGTTTTACAGCATGAAATGTGTAAATGGGAAGTGTAAAAATTACATTTGTCAGATATAGTTTGGTGAATCCTTTGAATAAAAGTAAGACGTGTAAAAGGGAATCATCAAAGTTTTGTATAGTTAGTAAAATACATTAGAAGGAAAAGTTTTGAGTATTTCCAACTTAGTAGTAAAAAAGTAAGAAATGTAGTATTCCAGTTAAACTATATAGAAGGAACATTGTGTATATTGGTTTAAAATTACAGAAAATATTATTTAGTGAAGTTATATGCATGTAAATTCCAGCTTAAAATTTCAAAGACGGAGAAATCTAGGTAAGTTTACTTTTGGAGAAATGGAAGTGTAACATGATGTTGTATTTAAAACAAGGGGGAAAATAATTAAGGGTAAAATAAAAATGTAACAAAAAAATTAAGGGAACGGGAAAAAATAAAATTTACTTTTGGAAGTAAAATGCATAAGGGAAAAAACAAAAAACTGCATTTGTGTAAAAAAAAACTCAACAAAATTAAAATTATGAAATTAATATTACTTTTAATTGAAATTAATATTAATTCGATGGTTGTAAAAAAAAATTAAGTTAAAAATGTAGTAACACCTTTTTTTTAAATCAAAAGCGGAAAGGAAAATTTAAATTTATAAAAATAAATATTACTTTTGTAAAACCAAAAAAAGTTTTAAAAAAAATTAAAATAAAGTAAAGTAAAAATACGAAAAGGAATAAATTTTGGAAAAAAAACTTTTGCAAAATAAAAAAGTGAAAAGGAAAAATTCAATTCGTATATAAAAATATTACTTTTGTAGAACCAAAAAGAAAGTTAAACAAAAAATTAAAATAAAGTAAAGTAAAAATACAAAAAGGAAAAAAAAAATTGGAAAAAAAAAAGAACTTTTGCAAAATAAAAAAGTGAAAAGGAAAAATTCTATTCGTAAAAATAAATATTACTTTTGTAAAACCAAAAAGAAAATTAAATATAAAAAAATAAACTTTGCAAGATAAAAAGTAAAAAGAAAATTTAAGTTCACGTTTGTGGAAGTAAACGTCAATTTGCGAAAGTTAAAATAAAATTTATGTTTTGGGAAAGGGAAAAAAAATGAAATCAAAATTAATAAATTAACTAAAAAAATAGTAAGAATAAGATGAAAAATGAAAACAATTAAAAATATCTTAATAATAAAAAAAATTAAACTGTGGGAAAATCTTACATTTAAAACAGCAATGAATAAAGTAATGAATAAGAAGCCAAAAGAAATCCTAGCCGTCGTGTAAAAACAAATGCGTGTCGCGGTTTTCATGTCAAAACGCATGCGCAGACTTTCAGCCTTATGACATCAATGGTGCAAATAAGGTAAAGGGAGAAAGCGGACAAAATTGACGAGATAAAGCATAGCCTTGAGGTAACGTGCTTTTCTCCCAAGCAAGAGATGGTGGGTTCGAAACCCGCTCGGGGAGTTATTTTTAAAATTCAGGGAAAATAATATTAAATTGAATAAAAATTAATTAAAGGTAATTAAAATATGACAAATTTAATAATTAAAATACTTATTAAAAAGAGTAAATAATTAGCATTAATAAAGTGTTAAATAATTAAAAAACGTAAATAATTAAAAATAATAAATTAAAAGTGATGTGATTCCAAACACGTGGTTCACACGTTGCCACAAAAAATAAAAGCTTTGAAAAGATCGTTGCCACACCATAAAAACGAAACTCAACACGATTAGGTCATCCCATCCATCTACGTCACTTCCGATTATCACGTGATCCAAGATGGCGGTGGCGGCACATCAAGGACATACCCCCTGTTGCGTTATCTATTGTTCTCTTACGTAATCTATTGTTCTATTACGTCATGGCGGCATCCTTTTGCCACATATAGTGGGTGGTATACTACTCATGTGCATGCACTTTGCTTTATTATTAATTATTACTTAATTCATATTGTTACGGATTTCATAGTTATTTATTTATTTAGTTTTTTTTTTATTTAGAATTGTAATTAGATTTGCTTCATGTTGCCTTAGCAACGCAGACGATTTTTGAAAAGACAGCTGCGTTGGAAGGTTAAATAGAACAGCGCGTGCATTTAATACCTAATAAATAAATATCTCGTAATTGCTGTTGCCATCCACAAAAGTCCAGATATTTATAGATGTTTCCAGTATATTCGAGAAATTAATTATAAAGCTTATAAAAGCCGAGAACAAACAACTCATCTCAGTAGTAGCTGTAGTTCTAGCGAACTGTTTGTTTACTTAATGCTGTGATTGATTTGTAGCGATTTCGCTGTGAGATAGAATTAGTTTCTCTGTTTTGAATTGATTTTTGCTAAACGTTTGACATTTTGTGATATTGTTAGAATATTTTTGAAGAAATATTTCAGCATTTTGATTTATCTCTTGTGGAAAGAATAAACTTTTGTTAACTTTTTAACGTTAACCGTGTTTATTCCAGCCCTTTGTATTCAGTATGTCTATATCAAAACCAAGTGGTAGTAAAATTAAACGAAAAATCCCTGACGAACAAAGAATATTCCAAGTAAAATGGGAATTAGAATATTTTTGCTGTGAAATAAAAGATAAAATAATCTGCTTGATATGTAATAATACTATTAATGTACCAAAGTTATATAATATTAAACGTCATTACGAACAACACAAATCGAAATATAACAATTAAGAAGGACTAATGAGAGAAGAAAAGTTGAAAGAGCTCGAGTTAGGAGTGAAAAAGCAACAGTCCATATTTGAAGTATTGCAAGAAAGTGAAGCGGCGGTACATGCAAGCTACGTCTTGTCCGAGTTGATAGCTAAACATTCGAAGCCTTTTTCTGACGGTGATTTCATCAAAGAATGCCTAATGAAAGCTGGAGAAATTGTTTGTCCTGGAAATGTGAAGGCTTTTCAATCAATTTCATTGTCTCGAAATACAGTTGCGGAAAGAGTTACTGATTTAGCCGCGAATTTAAGTGATCAGATCAAAGCAAAATCATCTAGTTTCGAAAGTTTCTCCATTGCCTGTGACAAGAACACGGACATTAGTGGCAAAGCTCAATTAGCAGTGTTTCTTCGTTCTTGTGACAAGAATTTTAACATTTTTGAGGAATTACTGGAACTAATATCGATGCCTGGTACTGCCACAGGAGAAGATATATTTACTTGTGTTTTTGGACTTCTGCAGAAATACAATCTACCTTTGGCAAAATTAAATTCTGGAGCTACAGATGGCGCTCCATCAATGACCGGGGAAAACAAGGGCTTCGTAGCATTACTAAGAAAAAAACTTGGTGAAATTCACGGTTCAAACATTCATCATATGCATTGTATTATACATAAAAATGTTCTATGCACGAAAGTAATAAATATGGAGAATATTTTGTTATATATAAAAAAAGTTATAAATTTTATAAGATCTCGAGGTTTAAATCAGCGTCAATTCACTGCTTTCTTAAGTGAGTTAGATAGTGAATATTCGGGTTTCTCCTACTATACCGAGGTACGTTGGTTATCTTGCTCCAAGATTCTCAAACAATTCTGGGATTTGAAAGAAGAAATATGTCAGTTTTTAAAAACGAAAAATAAAATAGTTTGTTTTAGGATCCAATATGGATACAAGATTTATCTTTCTTGGTTGATATAACCAAACACTTAACCGATATAAATTTATCGTTACAAGGAAAAGATCATATCATTACGAACATGTTTGACATAATTAAAGCATTCAAATGTCAACTAGTTCTTTGGGAAAAACAACTTAAAAATGAAGATTTGACGCACTTCCCGACGTGCAGTATGAATAAATCAAGTTTAGATTATACTTGTTCGTATCCAAAAATACGCAGAAAAAATTGCAAATTTAACAACTGAATTTGAAACGAGGTTTTATGATTTTAGTTCCCTCGAAGACAAATTTTTTTGTTTTCTTTGATTTTCTCAATAAGAATTGACTCAGTACCCAGCCATATGCAAATCGAGATTCAATGCAACTCAAATTTGAAAGCAAAATTCATTGAAGTGGGCGTGCCAGAATTTTACAAATATTTACCAGCCAGGTTTGAAAATACTCGAAAATTCGCATATGAAATTATTTCCATGTTTGGTAGCACTTATCGGCGCGAGCAGTTATTTTCAGTCATGAAAGGTAATAAGTCTCCTATTAGAAACCGTATTAATGATGCTCACCTTGGGTCAGCGTTGAAAATTATCACTGCAAACAAAATTTCTTCCGAAATAGGAATCATAATAGCAGAGAAGAGATGTCAAGTATCAGGACGTAAACATTAAATTTTTCTTGTTCTTTTCTATATAAATATATATATGTATATGTTTATTATTGTATTATTCGAAATAAATCTACGTTTCTATAAATATTGATTTTTTTTTTTTTCGGCCCGCCCTAAGTTAAACCTTGTTTGTTTGGCCCAAGTGTACCTATGAGTTTGACATCCCTGCTCTAGGGAATTTAAATAATCTAGTTATTTATTTTGATTAAGGATTCTTTAGAGACAGCTTTCCGAAAAATATTTGAAATGGGTTTGAGTGAGTACATTTAATAATTATCTATACAGAATTTCAAGAATTATTTATTTAATTTTTCTCAAAATATTTCCTTTAGAGGTCATAAATATATTCAGTAAAACTTCCTTCCTCTTAATAATAGTTGATATGATGTATGAAATCTTTCGTTTGCATTGGCTCATTTATTAAGCTTATTCAATTGACAGTTCTTTCAATTATTTAATTTGCAGAGACTTAATTCGCTGAAAATAAATCTGATGTGTAGACCACATGACTTCCTTGTACGGAATATTAAATTATACGCATTTTTTTCTTTAATTTCATTTAAATTGATTGGATTGAATTAAATCTACTTCGTCGACAGCGCATAAATTACAATAGAATAAATGCACTATTTAAAATTCAATATATTTGTTTACTATAACGACACTCTGAATGCACAAAATTTATATCATTTGAAGAATTATTGTTGTCACATGTTCTATTCAAATACTACAATAAAGCTAAAACGATGTATGAAAGAAATTAAGCAAACAAAACAGAAAAGGAACAGTTTTTCACAGACGATTTAGTATTTCTCATTCAATTAATTCAGTTCTTACTTCGAGACAAAGCAAAAATACATAAAAACTCAAAATATCTGCATTAAAAATTACGAAGTAAATCTTAAACACTTATTTCCTCGAAAAAATTCCAGAAAGGATTAAGCATGATTTAATTCGCAATAGTAAATGAAGACGTTATTTTTGTGTTGCGAAGCTTAGTGTCTCTAGATTGGCAACAAATCTACAATTCTACTGTTTCAAATGTAAACAAATATGTCCGCCATGTTATTTAAAACTCAACCGCACTTAAACAGCTTTTAAATTGTTGATAATTGTACAAATACCGCTTCCAGAATTACGAAAGGCATAAAAACCTTAACCAGAAGATAAAAACAACATAATTCAATCATTTTTAAAGCAAAAAATATACAATTTAAAAACATATAAAAGTAAAGAAACTGAGATCACTGAGCCGGGTAACAGAGTGGATATACGTTTGGTGCGGCCGATTGCAACCAAAATACGAGGTGCACATCTACATGTTATAGCAGTCCTATATACAAAATTTCAACGTTCTGAGACTACTCGTTTTTGAGTTATGCGAGATACGTACGTACATACGTTCGTACAGACGCCACGAAAAATTCTCTTCAGAATTCATTTTAAAGCAGTTTTATAATTTTTTTGGAGGAAAAGATGTTATTTTATTCTGTCCTTACGTACAGATATCACGCAAAAACATCGTTAAATTGCATTCGATAGCGGTCAAAATGGATATTTTCGTTGAAATAGGTTGCCTGAAACTTTTCGCGATTACAATACTTCCTTTTTACTTCGTACAAGGAAGTAAAAAATTGCCTTCCTCACTGTTTGAGCTCGAGGTGCACTTTTGGCGTTATTGTTCAAAGCATCATGCCCCGCTGAAAAGAACCCGAGCTCGGGTCTTGATAATAAACAGAGCTACTAGATACCTTGATTTTCACTGATGTCAGTTAGCGACAAACATCGCCATTAGCTGATCCTGAGTTCTCCAACGACAAATAGTTCTAATTATCAACTGTAGATGGCACCACTAGACCACACCAGGTCTCCCAGCAACACCATGGACAGTGATTTAAAGTTCCTTAAAACTGTTAAAACAAGTATACGTAAATTCAGACGATATTTTCAACATTTTATATTATTCACGATAGAAATATTAAATAATCGGCCTTCTAAAATTTCTTCCTTAACAGAAAGTAAACGACATCAACAACAACAAAATATTTAAGGAAGAGTTTTTTTTTTTTTTTTTAATTGTTATGATATATCAGTATATAGACTGATGCGTAATTTAATAATTACTTTTATTTTAAAACTTTCACTGTTTTTGAAGCTAAAATATATTACTTTTCAGAAAACTGACGATTTTATACACATTATGTATGATACTGGAAACGCTATGCAATGTTTAAAACTAGGTATTAGAATTAATTACACGTGTCGTTTCCTCAGCAGGAAAAAAAAAAAAAAAAAAAAAAAATCTTGACACAACGTTAGGTGAATTTACGCTGCAAATTTTAATAATTATTCCAGGTCTAGTCATTTCATTTCAGGGATTCGACAATATATATTTAATGCGAATTGGACTATTGAACAAGAAGCAACCAACTGTATAAAAAAAGGTCCTATGCAAAAATCTGATGAGAAAATTATGGCGCGTAATGTTTTTTCTTAATAGAAGGGAGAGGGATCTTTATCTCACGCCTTATATGAAATTATTTTATGAAACTGTTTGCTAAAGCTTCGAATAGATTCTAAGAACTATCTAAAAATGAGATAATTTTCTAAGAGAATTTGCTGGCATTATTGAATTAAGTTTATGGGTTTTCTTAATATTAATCGAGATAGTGAAAAGTAAAAGTATATTTGGATACAGTAACATGAAATCCATTATAAAGAAACCAATGAAACGTTTCATCAGAGAGGAGGAAAAAGTGTTTTTAAATGCAGAAGAACATACTGAATGATGTATTGACATGTTTACTCCTCATATTTTTTATTTCTAACATACGAGATGTAATTAAAATTCTGCCTAATATTTCGCTGACGAAAAAGTAGTAAAAAATAAAATGACAACATACGAAGTCCGGACTCTCAATGCATGAAAACTGCTTTAATTTTAAATACCCTTTTCATACGTTCAATTAAATTTCCGGTGTCTGTAAAATTCAAAATATAAATCAATTGTCAAATTCAGGTTTTCTTTTTATAACGCGGTTAAGCTATTACAAGATAAGAGAATTGCGAAAACAACTCATTCAGTTCGCAAGACGGTTTCATTCTAGCACGTTAAGGAATACGCGCCAAACTGTCCTATAACACTTTATGTAAGTACATACTTTAAACGATTTTTGTTCAAAGCATTTACAAATTAAGTAATATTTTATGTCATCTTATGAAGTACTCAATAACAACCTATTTATTTATACACATATAAATAAAATAAATTTCGGGAATACTCGTATCCTCTCATACCGAATGCCTTTTGAAATCTGAATAGTGCCCATCATTCGCAAATATGTATTACCTTTTGTTTTGAGTTTTAGTTGGTAGATTGTTAAAATTATGTAATTATGATTTTGGAAGAATATTCAGAAAACGTTTGGCTTCGTCCTGTTTAGATTTCATTCTCAAACTCCACAAGACAACTTTTGAAAGCAAATTTACTTTTGTGGATATGAAAATAAAACATTTGAATCCTTTGTTAAAACTAGAAAAAGCATCTGAGGCTGCAAAAATTCCAAATTTAAATGAGGCAACAGTGAGAACCATTAAAAAAGTATTTTGTTTTAAAATGTTTTCGGAATTCTATTAATTGTTAGTCTCATATAACACGGTATCTTCTAGACTATTTCACGGTATTTGTATCTTGTTATAGGAAAGATACCTGTACTCAATAATTTAGACTTGGATTTCAACGAAAGGAATTAATTTGTTAAAAATCCGGTGCTTTTTGATGAGGATGAAATCTGATACTAATGATAATGGAATTTTGCTTTGGTTGGATATGCAGTGATTCCATCTCGCAAACGTTTTTTGCTGTTTGCTAATAGGTACAAAGATTGACTGTAAATTCTTGTTTCTACTTCTATTTTTCTTTCTTGTATTAGGTTTCAGATACTTGTATTGAGTTTTGTAAAGGTCATACATATATCGACTGTTTGAATTTGCAGCGAAGCAGCCATAGCCTCTCTGTGAACGTACGAGACAAATGTACAGGGGTTGGACAAAAATATGGAAACACCTTTAAAAAAACATGTTTCTTTGCTTAATATGGTGTAGGAAACCCGTTGGCATCCAAAAAAGCTTGCAGTCTTCTCGGAATGGATAAATACAGTTCCTGTATGTTTGCCAAGGGAATATTATACCATTCTTCCTGTAAAACGGTGGCAAGTTCAGATAACGATGTTGGCGGTGGATAACGAGAACGCACTTTCCGTTCCAATGTAGACCACAAAGGTTCGATAATATTCAGGTCTGGTGACTGTGGTGGCCAGGGGAGATGGGACAACTCATCCTCGTGCTCAGAAAACCAGTCCTGGACAATGTGAGTTGTGTGAACAGGGACTTTGTCGTCTTGGAAGACACCATCACCATCGGGGAACAAAGTTTGTACCATGGGATGAACTTGATCGGCCAAAATGTTCACATAAGTCTTGGCAGTCATATGCCCTGACACAGTTATCATGGGGCTAGCAGAGAACCACAATATGGCTGCCCAAACCATAACAGAACCCCCGCCATGTTTCACTCTTGGCAAGAAGCAGTTTGTATTATAGGCTTGAGATGGCGTTCTCCAGACGTAAACTCGGCCAGAAGTGGGAAACAATGTGAAAGAAGACTCGTCAGACCATATTACTCGCTTCCATTGCTCTATAGTCCAGGCTTTATGACTTAAACACCACTTTTTCTTGTTACGGGCATTAGCATCACTGATGAGTGGCTTCTCAATTGCAGCACGGCCAGCAATTCCCTGTTTATGAAGCTCCCTTCTAATTATTTTGGTACTCACAGGGTTCGGTAACACAACATTCATTTCAGCAGTAACTTTTGCAGATGTGGTCTTCTTATTTTTCGTCACAATTGCCCTTAATGATCGTCTGTCACGATCACTCAGGACACACTTTCGCCCGCGCTGTGATTTAGCAGATGATGTTTTTCCGCTTTTCAAATATGCGGAATAAATCTTCGATACAGTATCTCTTGAAACACTAAACACCTCGGCTACCTTGCTTATGGAAGCACCTACCATACGTGCTCCAACAATTTGCCCACGTTCGAAGTCTGTTAACTCTGACATAATGCAATGACAACCTCACATAACAGTACTCCGACAACAACTGAACTGTTTAACACATTTACGAAGTTGTATAGGTGGCGTGAGTAGTCAAAAATGCCAGCGCCACCTACATATTTCATTAAAATCAATCTTTCTTTTCAAACATGCATTTCACAAGGTGTTTCCATATTTTTGTCCATCCACTGTAATTGAACTTTGTGTTAAATATGCGAAAAAACAGTATACTTGAAAGTTCCATTGCGCATAACTTGCTTAAATATTTAGTCATACTTTAGTGCTTTTCCTATAGTACCACCTCAAGGTAGTAAATAATACCAGCATGATCGACAAAGCATTTATCACACGTTATCCATTGCGGTTAAGGATGTTAATATTGCATATCCATGGGTAGATAGTGACCAGTGATTATTAAGTGAACGTCTTGAAAACCATCTGTATGAAACTACGGCGAAGAAACGATATTTATTCAAGAAACTGCCTTTACTTCCAGACCATGCCCACCCGGCTGCTTGTTGATGTGACGTTATTTGAAATGAATTGCAAACTCTGGAATGCCTCTGTATTTTAAATGTAGATTTTGGACGTTTGCAGCTTTCGAAAAGGCAATTAGGAGTTTTTTTCAGATGAGGAAATATGAAACGCTGCGCTCGCAATGCTGAAAGGTATGACATGAAACAGTCCATTTTATGATTTTAAATCGTTTGTGAAACACTGTGAAAATACAATTTAATGTCTTGGACTGAAATGGGGAAAACCAGAGAGAGAGAAAAGAAAAGATATGAAATGTCCTTAGAACCATATGATTCTAAATAAGAGAATCAGTTTCACAATATTTCTGCTAGCTTGAGTATTATTATAATGTTTAATGCAATAGTTTCTTGATTTAAATACCAACATATTAAATTAGTTCGCATTAAATTTAACTTTTAACTTTAAAGATGCACCAACTTTACATAAGATAAAGCATTGAAAGTAAAGTGCACAATTCAATTAATCCTCTTCGTGTATACGGTTGTTATACTCATCTTTTAAGGATTACTCACATACCAAATTTTTTGAAATCGCTGTTATTAAATGTTACTGTAACATTTTATGCACAAAAATTAATATTTAATCGATTTTAAGACGATTGTTGAAATAATTGTTCTTACTCACAAAATAATAATTGTAGGATTTTATGTTAACTGATTAAATATTATGATTTGAATTTCAATTTCAGTCCTCATCAGGATGCAAATTAATTGTTTTGTCCTTAGCAAGGGTTTGAATATTTTCAGTTAGTTTCAGGGAGTTAGAGTTTCTGGCAGCGTCTACTTTCACTTCCGTATAATCTCCACTGTCAAAGTCATTCCCTTTTTAGCATATTGCTAACCAACATTCAGATATACGCTGTTAATTACCTTGAGGCAGCTTAAGTAGTGTATTGTGTGTACAGTCTCAGACTACGTTACCTAGATTTGAATTTAACTTTATCCTTTGTTAATTTAAATAATCACAGATGGAGGAGGTTCGTCTGTCAAACACTTAGTGCCTTCTGTTCCTTCAAGAGTTATATAAAATAGTTATTTTAACCTTTTTAAGACTTGATCATTTGTTTCAGGTTAAAGCAGTATCTGGCTTCCTGTCTAGCAGAGTCTACAGGACATTGACATAAGCCTCTAAGCAGAATCCTACATAGTAACCTATTGTATTGCAATTTAGTGTATATTTGATTACATATTTTTTGAAAGACTAATATTATAGTAAATACATGTGCAGAATATGGTAAGAATTCAGTATATCATAACCAGTTAATGTCATATTTTCAACTTACGCGCTGCTGTGCATAAATGTATGGTTTTATCATATTTTGCTAAATCTCATATTGATCATTTTCGAAAATTAGATTACCAGGAACTGTTTATTGTATCTAATTTGAGGTTTTGATATTTGGGGACTACGCTGAGAAATATATGTGTACAAAGTTTAAAAATACCCTGAATTTATAGTTTTATGAAGCTAATAAGACGGAGACTATAGTTTGAATAATTACCGTCGTATTAGTTTATACTTTATACCTTCATTTTTCTTTTTCATTAATGACAAATATTTTGTAAAAGCATAGCATGACCTTAGAAAATTATAGCATGATATTCCATTTCTCATGGAAAGTTAAAATAAAAAGCCCGAAAACATTTGCAGTTCATTGCTCTTCCTTCAATATGTTACTCCATCATTTCATAATTTTTTTGGTTTTGTATTATTTCATAACTTTTCAGTTTTTCATGGTTTTGTCATTTTTACGATTTTTTAACATGCACCAATCAAATGCATTTATCAGTTTCAAACTTAGTCATCTAAGTCTGCATCTTTTAGTTTAGTTTCAATTTTCATTAAAAATTAACGAAAAGACTCTCTATTGTTTCCTGTACCCCGCTGCATTTTTTTTTATTCGTAACGAACTTTATCTGAAAGACTGAAATAGAATGTTGTGAACTTCTTTATGCTGAATTAGCTGTGAATACTTATTGTTTAAAAAACTATCAAGCAGTATAATAAGAAAAACCGAAAATTTTAATTTATCTCTTTATGTTTTGTTTAAAAAATGATTCCGATCATCAAACAATGAAAAAAGCAAAACCAAAACTTTTCACCCCACATTTATCTAATATATTCCAAAGTTATTGAAAGTAACCTTAGCTATTGCATCATTGGAAACCTAAACAGATGAAGGCCAATTTGATTAAATATAAGTTTTATTTCGGTAGATTATTTTCGATTGCTTATTTTCTACATTACATTACTTCCTATTTTAAATTATCAGCAGTTTATCAATGCATGATAACGCTTGTAAAATTTCTTTAATTTATCACCTACGAAACATTACTTTTTGACGAGTATTTAAAATTTGAATTTGGTTCAACATGCTTTGCATTTTGACGAACCATGTGACTATTTTATATTAATCTTTAGGAAAACTGATTGGCTACTTAAACTTTTTTAAAAATGAAACTGTAATAGAATGCTTTGTACTTGTTCCTTCTCAACGAACCTTTACTTTCAAAGTTCTATTTTAGGAGTTTTTGAAATTCATATTACAAAATAACTTAACCTTAGAAGTTCTAAAATGTTTGAAATGTAATGTTGGACCACTATTTATTTAAAAAATTTGGAACAATTGTATTATTTTCTTACTACTATATAGAATTTCTTGTTTTGCATATAAAGTACTGCTGTATCATAAATTAATAACTTCATAGGTATTTTAATTCTACGAAGGTATCCTAGCTAATTAATAGTATAATGTTTCTATTTTATTTTTAATTATTTTATCATCCTTTAAAAGTAAGGGAAGTAAAATAGAGAATTCAATGCGTCTGGATGCCGTAACATAATGGAATAACTTTTCATTCAATTTTTGCACGGCTAAATTTCTTATCTGGATTAGTAAAAATAAAGCTAAAATAACAGATCGGTAAAAAAATGAGGAAAGCTTAATGAACAAACGTAACTCTCTTTCTTTCTTTCCTTTTTTGAAAAAAGTTTTGAAGAGCTCCAAAATACACTAATACAAATTTAGAGAGCCAACGCAGAATGCGCACACCCACCTTCACTTGTTCACTTAAAGTAATTTAGATGGACAGAGATAAAAGATTTCGGAAAATTTTTAAAAGAACAAATAGAATGGGAATAAGAGAAAATTTTCTGGAGCATCTTTAATGAGGTTTTCTTTGGATCGTCACCTAATTAGTTGGAATTTTTTCTACTAACTTTCTCGTTCAGAGAACTTCAAATGGAAGTCGTCTTCATAAACACTTATTGCATCCCTAACAAAAATGTATAATGAATATCTGTCTTAAACTTACTGTAAGAACATTTTTAAAGAAGGCTATTCTAACGAACTTTGAATTTTTTTGGAATTTTCAAATTTTATGAGGTATTAAATATTTAATATCTGAAACACTGACCTGCAGATTTTCTAATCTGCTACTTTAGATACCTATACATGCAATTTTAATGAATAATAAACTGATAATAAGATTTAATTCATTTCATCGTTTAGAACGGTCAGCACACTTCTGTTGTCAGGTTTTGACAGATTAGTTAAAACACGTTTATGAAATTTTGAACTGTAATAGCGATATATAAAAATGATTTTTCTTTTTCTAAATTTTTATGCTTACCTTAAACAGCAGTCGGAGAAAAAACTGAAATAAATACAATGGAGGGAGAGAAAGACGATAAAATCTCTTTCGAAATCTTGAATATTTGTTGATAATAAAAATATATAAAAAATTATTAATTTTGACAGATAATATAAAAACAAATTTTTATTAACAAATTAGACAATGCAATTTGTGTATTTCAAAATTTATATCAATTTCCTTTCAAACGAGATAATTTCAGTTCAAAACACTTATTAATGAAGAGCTAAAATGCAATAGTATAATAAAAGAGAATGTAATATATATAATACTAATTATAAAATAATGTACGTGTGTAATATGTATGATAAAATAATGTTATTTATATAATAATATTATGTAATATGTATACTATAATTTATTAAAAGAATATTTTGCTGAATTAATATTTATCATAAAAATATTCACTTCATAATTTCAGTTTTACAGCATCAACGCATGGAGAAAAAATTTCGTTAAAACCATTGTTCTTCAAATTTTTAATGATTTTTACCTTTTTTGTTTTCCTTTGCTTTATTTTGTTTTTTTTTTCCCTACGTTGCTAATTTTTTATCCAGTTTTCTTAACAAACATTCAGTGGATTTAAATTTAGTGATTGAAGAAGTCACTTCATTATGGTGATTCCCTGATCTATCTAGGTTTTGATGAATTTATTTATGTATTTTAGTTTTTATCAGCCTGCACAATGAATTAGCATCAAAAAGCAGAATAATGGCAGCGTCCATCAATAACACAAGTATGAAGCAACATTTTCTTTTTTAGAGTCTTGTAGCTGCTGCATTCATAGGACCGTTTTTTCTTACCAAAGAATCAATTCTGTACTCAGATAAATACATCTAAATTTTATGGCTTCTTCCACGTTTCACAAATTTTATATTGTAATTTGGTTTAAATCTGGAATCTGAAGACCATCATGATATCGCTTACAAATAGATCAAGCGTAGTTTGTAAAAAGTATGTTGTTGCATTATATTTAAGGAGTCCAGTTTACAGCGTGGTTAAAGCAAAACTGGCCCAGAAAATGTGTATAATTACGACACTAAATTTGTGCTTGTTAATGAAGAAAAGAACTGTCTTTCGCTACAGAAACCGTTTCATGCCATTTTATCACTAAGATTTCCATTGCATATTTTGTTGGAGGTTTCGCCAAGACACTTTCTCTCATAAAACATTGCGCAAACAATTCTGCACGCATTTTTCGCGGACAGTACTTCAAAAGAGAATATACGTTGTTTTATCGTTAGCAACATTATGTGTTGCATTTAACTGATCACTAAACAACGCATATTGTAATTTCTTATGATTTCCTGGCTGTTTACAGTACATTTTCACGAAATTCTGAAAACAGTTTTCCGAGCCAGTTTTATTTCGGCCACCATGTATATGTTCTTTATTCACTCTATTCTGGTTTTCAAGACATTTAAAATATATTTCTTGTGTTTTCCTAAAGACCGAGGATCATAAATACCATTTTTCAAAGTAGACGCATGGAAATTTTAAGACCAATTTAATTTCCATGTAATCCTTAATTTAATTTTGAGAACTAAATTTATCTTTTAATCTACTTTCCCTAACAGTAGTTGCTTCCAAGTAAACTACTGCCGTTAGTCTTATACATGATACCTTGACACAACACGGAAAGATAAACTTGGTTTCGTGTAGAAGAATTCGGCAGTTTATGTTCTACTCGCAACTGATTGCGAAATTCAGAGGATGCAGTTTTACCTTTTGCCAGTCTTAAATTCGTATATAAACTGGAGGAGGAAATGAAAAATAGGCAAGTAATACGAAAGTTTAAAAAACTGGTAGTGTTTTTAATGGAAAGGGAATAGGTTTAACGAAAACTTGTAAAAAGCAGTTCTCTTTTTATGTTTTGAATATCAGAACCATTAGGAAATATTCTAAAAATTAATACGCGCTGATGGATATTTCACACCACATCCATATATATATGGATGTGTGTGTATGTGTGTGTAGACCCTCATTTAAATATTTATATTACATTAGCTTCCAAAAGTTAAGCACTCAATGCAGATCAGAAATTGTCAAAAACGTAACTGAATTTGAGCGTCTGATGATTTCAGCAAATGCAGACGGTAGATGCAAGTATCGAATGTTAGAGACAATCATGATTGTCTGTCTGGAATACGGTAATTAGGCAGTCTTTAAAGGCAATCAGGTAATCGGGCAATGATAATAAAACACCCCTAAAGTTGACTAAATTTGGAATTTCTAGGGAACAATTATCGGTGTACAGTAACAATTTCTAGCTGCATAAAGATACGAAGTGATTTTTTTAAAATTTGCTTATTCGTTTGATGTTCTTGAATACTGACATCCTCCTTTGTTTTCAAAATAAAATTTCGTGCTTTCAATAATCGATTTATAGCTATTTCCTCACCAGAAAACACTGCCCTTTTTTTGTTATGCAAGAAATTGTTTTTAATTCTAGTGATTAAAGGCGTTTTATAATGGTTATGTTTTATTTCGATTTGATTCAGATCTTAATTTAGGCATACAAAGCAAATTACAAGTAATGAAATATTTTACAAAAAGCAAAGCAAACAATTTTAAAATGTTCTTTAGTGTTTTAACATCATTTAAATAGCTTGTTGTAATAGCGATAAAAATGATTTTATTTATTTTTCATTATAAAACCTTTTCGGATAAAAGAACATCAATAATAAACACTATTGCGATGTATTTTGGTTTCTCAAATTTAAAATAAACATTTGAGCACAGAGACTAATTTAAATAATTCAGAATAATTGAACAGGAAATTAAGATATAATTAATTACTGCAGTGCTGTTTGTTTTGAAATTTTTACCTTGTATTAAGTTACGCCACCTAATTACATCTTAACGAAAACTCACTGTATAATGTATATATTATTTTGAATGCACCTTTTAAGCGAAGGAGTCTTTAAAAGGAATAAAAATATTTACCTTTTTTAAGAAGTACTTTTAAAATGAGATTTGATTTTTTACTTTGGATATAATCTAAAGCCTCCACTACAGTATTTCTTCAGAATTATTTTGTTTAAGAGCTGATGCGAAAAAGGATGCCACGCATAAATGATATGGCTTGCAGCATTTAAAGAGTGATGTCACTTTCATTCATCGCCTTAAGGTACATTTCTATGCAACATTCAATCATTTTTAATTAAACTGGTAAAACTCATAATGAAAAGTTATTTTTGTTTGTGCTAAACTTAAAGATGTCATAGAAATATTGAATAAAGACCTCAGTAGTTAGTGAACAGCGCAATATTAAATCCTTTAAATAAACATTAACAATCTTTCAAATTTCTAATCTTTCGCTGAATAACTGTGTAGTAAACATCACCGTTATTGAACACGAAACTAATATTATTAGCAAATATTTCTTAAAGTTATTCTGAATAAGAACATAACTCTGCTAGAAAATAAATATAAAGACAGATAATAGAATACTAATATTTCTGATGGAATTCTATAAAAACTAGAAAGAAATTGATTAAAAATTCAAAAATCGCTCAAAGAATTTCGAAGAATTTTGACTCATTCTGTCAGTTGTCGTCCTCAAACGAAATTATGAATTTTTTGATACTCAAACTGCAGAAATTTGAAAAGGTCAAATAACTACAAAATTTAATGCGGATAAAAGACTTTACTATGTAACTTATTGAACAGATAGTTTATTTACAGAAGGTAATTAGCACTTTATGGGAACGAGTTTGTATTTAAATTTTCTGGTTAGTATTTCAGACGGAAATTTGGTATTTTCAATGTAATCGTCCGCTTCTTTTTTGCTTGATTGAAATGCAGAATAAGATATTTATTTAAAACGTGGAGCCTACAATTGATAGATATTTCGAATTTTAGATAAATTCACTTTTCGAAAGAAAAGAAATTGTATGGCTGTGTAAAATTTGAAGTTATTTATTTTCAAGGAAAGGTATTTTTAATATATTAAATTTGAAACGGTAAAAATGTTTAGCTGGAAATAGAATTGAAAAAGTTACCACAAAGACACATCCTAAGAATATTCGAACAGGTTAGAGATCAAGAAAATGAAGTCTTCGATCCTCAAAGGAAATCAACCGACTCAAAGATCCATAGCATCAGAACTAGGAATGTCTTTTGGCACTGTGAATTTATTCACAAAGACTTGAAGTTAAAACTGATGTTAAAATCTAAAGTTTATTTGATTTTTGTAAACTATTGTCACATTCGTTAGGATTCCTTATGTAGTGATTGAATACATACAGAACCAATGATAGCTTGATAAAATTTATTTTATCAAAAGAAACACTTTAAAATTATGGAACTTTTTACGAAAGCACTCGCATAGGTTTTTCTCAGTACCACAGAGCACAATCAATAATGATCACTTGAAACTACCAAGAACGTTAAACACAAAGCAATGTAAAGCGCATCTAACGAACGAAGCTAACACAGCGATCACTCAGTACTCCAGAGTCTACTCTGAACTTATGCTCTCTCCGGTCTTATATAGTTTTCCTCTGGCTACTGGGAAATTTCCAGAACCTTCCATTTCTCAAAATTACTGGAAAGCATATAGGGTTAAAGTTACATATAAGGATGAATTACAGCTATTCAAATACAGTACCAATTACAGTTATATCAAAATGTTACAAATGGTGATCAAATTTAGCGACTTTTAGTCATTTATCGTTAAATTTGGCGACAAAAATTGTCTCGACTGTCAAATAAACTTGTCTGAAAGTCAAGATATTTAAAATTAGTCAAAGGAAGTTTAGTTTTGTGTATTGTTTGAACAAAAGTCTATCAATTTCGAGAACGATCAAGATACAACTCCCTCCTCTTTAGGAGGAAAATAAAGTTCTGAAGTCATGTGTCTGATAAAATAGAGATTTACATAATTCCAAATAAATGCTTTTAAGATAAACATAATTCCATTAAATTAATCACGTTTTGAGTATTTTTTGATAGTGATAATAAAGTACTTCGATGAGAAAGTCTTGAAAGTATTCAGGATTGAAGGATCTTTAGAGTGAATATGCCCTCCTTAGCCTCTCATTCTAAAACATGAAGGCTGCTAATGAGCAACAAGAACTGGCTTATTGTAACTAAATTTGCAGGATTATAGTTTCGAAGATTAAACAGGATCTTCATTTTCAGCTGCGGGAATGAAAATGAACATAGATAAACATGTCTTTATGCGATAAAAGCAGACCAAGCATTCAAGAAGATTTCAGCTAAATAATAGATAAAAAAGCGGCTCTAGTGTAGAATTGGGTGCCCCTTCGATCAGCCACATTTTTTTTGTAAAATTTTGGCGATGAAATCTCATTTCTGGTTACCATGATAGTTTAACTTTGTTTTAGCCTCCTGATTTCTTTAAAATAAAAATAGATTGATGTGTACATAAACAAATTTAAAGTAGTGCGCAATGCCTAGTTTTTGCAATTTTGGGATTTTTTTTTAAGGTTAAAACAGATCGATTTGTACATGGAAACAGAGTTTATGCAATTCTTTGATTTCTTATTTTGGTTTTGTGTAGCGGCCATCTTGAAATTATATCTCCCTGGCGCCGATTTTGGCGTCAAAAAAGAATCGCCAAAAAGCAAGGGGCACCCAATTGTAAACTTTTACCAAAAAAGCCACTGGGATCGTCTATTTATTTAAACGTGGACATAAAGCAACCTGAAAAACCAGAAAATTATTTCTTGAAAAATCAACAATTACTGGCTGGTTTCGAGTTTGAAACTGCGATTCCCCAGATTTACACATGTAACGCCGTCGTTTTGCTTATTATTAGTCTGTAGAGACACTAGGTATTTTTTGGAAGCAGGAAAGTTGAAAAATTAACAGCGCTTTCGCCGGGAATGGAACCGCGGACCTCTCAATTACGCGCTGAGCGTGCAGGCCACTACACCACGAAGGCTGGTTAAAAAGGCGGGAGAAATACCTTATGTACTCCCCCTTTTAAAGGACGATTGGGAATTTTAGGGGACCCAATCGCCAAATCCTGGGTGAGGAGAATCATCATCCAATTTCCTTTTAGCTCAGACGCCACTGTAGAGACATTAAGTATTTTATGGCAGCAGGAAAGATGAAAAATTAGCAATGCTTTCGCCAGGAATCGAACCGCGAAACTTTCATTTACACTATGAGCGTGCAAACCATTATACCACGAAGGCTCGTTAAGAAAGCGGGAGAAATACCTTATAAGTGTTTTAACATTTTCCTTGCATTCTTTTTCATTTCATTTTTTTTGTTATATAAATGTGCCGTCATTTAGGCTATAATGGATTTGCTTAATATTTGCTTAATAATATCTATGTTTTCTGCATTTATATCTAAAACAATTGAAGCAAGTATATGAATGAATAGGTAAAAAAATAATTCTTACATTATGATTAAGGATACTGCTCTTTGCAAGGAAACAGCAGCAGAATCTTATATTTATTCCACTGGTTGCTTCAACATCTATGTCTGAAAATGCATTAAAAAACAGAGATATGATTTGGTTGCATGAACGTTTTTTTCCTATAGAGTTGGAATTTTCAGCAATAAGTTAATCAAATTACAGCAAACCTGAATATTTCTTTTTAAACAGTGCGTTTTTAGGTTAAATCTTTTATCCTAAAAAGCTTAAAATGTTCTGTTTGATGTTTTAAGATTTTATTTTTAAATAATTTTTCAATCATAAAAAAGATAATTATACGGAAATCTTTTCATACCTCTAAAGAGTACGACCTATATTTCGATGTTCCTTAAGTTCACTCTCAGGATGAAGTTAATTATAAGAATCAATAGAGATTAATTATTTCAGTTAATGGATTTTTGACATTTCTCGTTTCAACGGCTGGCTGCTTTATCCTGTTTCAAATAAATTATCGACTTTTTCATTTGCATGACAAATGAAGGCAGAAAATCCTTTAAGTGGATATTTAGCTCGTAATAAAGTGTGGCTTGTAATTAAAAATTTAACGCATTGGTAATCAGGAATTTCTCTTTCGCTTCCATTTCATAATGAGATTTGGGAAGAAGTTAAGTTTTTAGTTATCTCAAGAGAGCCTTGGGTGTCACACTTAATACGAAAAAAGTTTCGTTGTAAAGCTTTCTCCATGACTTTAAAATTACCGAGGATGTTATCTCAATTATGCAACTCGATTTCTGTCTAAAACAGTTAACATTATTTATATTTTGAGAACCTGGAGTCATTACTTGTTAGATTTGTGAATTTGTATTCATTGGCCCCACTGTAATGCTCAGCACTTTTAAGTATTTAAAGCTTTAATTGCTAAAATAGCATTAAATTTATAAGATATTTTCACCCTCATTCCAGCATGCTTTCGTGGTGTAATGGTAGCAGACTCAGCGCGTATTAGCGTATTAGAGAGATCCACGGTTCGAGTCCCGGCGAGGACATTGCACATTTTTCACGTCCTCAGCAACAACAACAACAACAACAACAACAACAACAACAAAAAAAAAAAAAAAAAAAAAAAAACCCACTAATGCCTCAGAGTCCTAACCGAACTAAAAAAGATGTTGGAAAATAATTCATCATCCTAAAGATTGGCGATTGGGTCCACTAATCCCTACTCGCCTTTTAAAACGGGCAAGTGTAAACGGGCGTATTTTTTCCCTCCTTTCAGCATGCCATCGTGGTGCAACGGTAGCACACTCGGCGCGTATTCGAGAGTTTCAGGTTCGAGTTCTGGAGAAGTCACTGCTCATTTTTTCATGTTCCCTACTTAAAAAAAAACCTAATGACTACAACTATTCATGCGTTCAGTAACTCATGCTCACCATTAGCCAAATGGAAAAACAAAACAATTGAACTACTTCATTGTATGAATTCCGTACACCATGGATGACCTGGTTTTTGAGTTTTTGTGTTTTTGCCTATGTGAAAAGTAAATATGAGTCAATTTCCTTTAGTAAGTTCTCTACAAAGAGAGATAGCTCCTAGTTAATTTTCTCCAATAAATTACCCAATCAATAAATTAGTTATGGCTTTACAGAAAAAAATAGAAAACGTAAGCGACTGGCTGCTAGGCCGAGTTCAAACTATTATTATGCTTCCAAATACATGATGTAAGAAGACATCATTTTATGATTATAGTAATAGTATAAATATTTATAAAAAGTTTCATGGAGATATACAATAAATTTTATAATTTATGGGCATTATTAAAGAGTAAAATAAATATAGAAGAATCAAAGAATATCTATTGTTTTTAAATCGCTTAATTTATTAAACGGCTAAGTTTCTTCTTTTAAATAGTTGTAGTCAATTTTTATAATATGATGTGCATTATTTTATTTAAAAGTAGGTACAGCATTATTTACACTAAGTCAGTAATATTTTATGGCAGAGCAAATTTTCTGCTTTATGAACTCTTAGAAACTTGAAAGGAGATCCGAAATGTTAGCAGCTTATGCGTTAGTAATTTCATTTTTAAGCTTTTGCATTAGTAATTTAATTTTTTATAAGATTTTATTATTTTACTCCCAATGTTTGTCGTTATGGTCAAACGTTGTCATCGAATTGTTGAATGCAGAGTTCAAATTTTGTACACATATTATTTGTGGATGACAATAGATTTTGATGCAGCGACCTTTTCAAAATTCGATCTACATTATATCTTCGTTTAGAAAACAAACTAAAATTTGCAAAATTTTATTGTCTGCACCATTGGATAAAGCAAAAAAATTCTTTTACAGGAAATTTGTACAAAAGATTAACATAATTTCTGAGTTGTTTGCTAATTTTCGACAATCATTCGCTTCTTTCGACTGTTTGACGTCTATTATTTTAAACTTTCAACATTTAAAAGTATACTCCTTTAAGAGTTTTGCAATTTCCATAGATTATTTGCAATTTTCATAGATTATATATAACAAACACGCAGCCTAATTTTTAAATAAGAATGATAAAAAAATATAACCTGGAATATTATATGCTTTTAATATTAAGTAAAACGACAAACATCAGTTCTTCCATTTGTTTCAAACAACAAAAATCAGCGTTATATTTTCAAATTTTCACAGGACTAGTTTCGATGGTTTTACCGAACCACCATCGTCAGCTGCAAAAGGACAAATGGCCCTTTTGCAGCTGACGATGATGAAATCTATTGTGTCATTCTTAATTTTTCTCATTTCAAAAGCTTATATACAATTTTCTCAGCATTTCATTTTAAAAGTTTATTGTGTTAATTTTATTGTGGTACGTTATATTTTATTATTTTATGGGACTATAAAATTCTAGCATTAAAAAATTTACCTGCTGTAAAAGTCTGAAATTTTAAAAGATTTTAAAACAAACCGAATATCCTCTATAAAATAAGAACGATCAAAATAAAATTAACTGTGAAACTTTTAAATTTTTTAAAAATTACTCGTATTTTTATCAGCTTTTATTTGACTCGGTCACAGTGTTTGTCAAAGCTTTGCTGTCGATTTTAAACTATTTCCCAATAAGGTATACGGAAATGAAACGGAATTGAAGACACGCACTCCTCAAAAGATAATTACTAAAAACCCGACATATTACCAGTTTAGACTAGTATGTTTCGATATTCCGACTAATTGAAGTTCAAGTAACCAAATGTTTTAGTGTATGTTCGCAGTAGGGCAATTATGTAATCGGGTGTGTATAAAAAGAATAGGAAACGTCGCAGAATTGACATTGATGCAACTTCCTGTCTTAATATAAATACGATAGGTAATTAAAGAGAAGAATTGTAGAGGTCAGTTTTTGACACTGCTCTAAGAGTAGAATGCCGCATTCTTTTTAGCTCTTACACGTCAGGAAGAGGATTCTCAGAATAGAAATGTCTTCCATGTCCTTATCGTGCAGTAAAACTATTTCCGAATAAATAACGTAAGATTAAAACTGAACCTCTTAATTCTCAGCTGTCTAAATCCTCTATTCAATATAACATTGAAACTTCAGCATTATTTTGACACCTGAGCTTGTAATAAACCTAATGTCACTTAATCTAAACACTTGTTTAATATTCCTAAGGCGAATAACGCAGGGAGATAATCACCCCATCTTTACCTCAGATTCCAAGATTACCAAGTGAATACAATAATAGCAAATGTAACTCACCTTAATTTGCACTCCGGCTTGATAATTTAAAATCACATTAACGAAACGTTTGTCTCCGAGAATATAATAATACTTTATATATTTCTAAACCAAACAGTAAACTAGAATCTGTAGGGTTGCTATTATAACTGAAAACTAGGGTTTAAATTCTGCAGACACTCTCAGACAGATAGCGAGTTATCGCTATGCTTTTAAAAAATCATAAAATACAGAAGAAGGTTTAAATAACATTTTCGCTTTAGTCTCAATTTGAACATAAAGGCAGAACTTATGTAACAGGCAAAATTTTCATTACTTATGGGTATTTTAAATTAACAGAACAGGCAAATTCGAACGTCGATAAAGTAGTCTACTACTCATTAAATAGCATAAGCTGGCTCAGATAATTTTACAGGCGCGTATTTAAAACATCGTCTGACGAGAATGCTAAAGTCGGAACACCAGTTTTAAACAGAGCTGGCGGAAAACACTAACAGCAAGACGTGACTGCTTGAAGGTCTCTCCATTAAAACTTCAAAACCCTCAGCTTAAACGTACACAGAGCTAATTTGCATTCTGGTGAGGAATACAGAAATGAGATGTTATAGTAAAGACTTTAATAATAATAACTGCTTAACTAACATAAGATATTTCACAAATCTGATAATCTGCCTCTTAAAGCGGTTCTATTAGTGGCCGACCGGTTAAAAACTGCTGATAGTTTACTGGAAACCAACCCAGGCGAGTGAGCTACACGGTTTTCGCGTGTTTCCCTATGTTAAACGTAAATATGAGCCACTTTTCGTCAGAGAAGTCCCGAATGAAGGCATTCCCTCCTTAGGCGGATAGCCTTCATGTGTCTTGCCATATTTAAACAACAAACCAAACTAATTTATGCATAATTTCTAAACACAGATTTCTAAACTAAGAAAACCAGAAACTCATTGAAGCCTAGTGTAGTTATCCAATTGAGAAGAATATGTATAGTACTAATGGTTAAATTCACAGTCTCATTTACTTAATTTTTATTTTATTTTACTTTTTTTTTTTTTTTACCTGAAATCTTCCTCAAAGGAAAAAAAATTGAAGAACTGGGAAATAAAATATAGCAAGAACAGTGGGACCACTTTCAACAAGGTAGACGTCTTCATGAAAGAATCCCGAAAGTAAACAAGCTAACAAATTTCAATAATCCGTGTATAAAACTAATATTTAACGTGGGACGAACCCTTCCCTACATATTTTTATAACAGAAATTTTCCAACACGGAGATGTGTATTTGTGGAGGCAGATGCGACCTGATCATTATATATTCAGTTGCAATATGACAAAAGATCACCATATTAGACATCCATCAACAAATATGCAGTCATTAAAAAATCTATTGTAAAAGAAAAGTGTCCAAAAAACAAAATATGCGAAGTAATTCAGCACTTTCAAAACATGAGTACAGATCTATGCCAAGTCACTTACGACGATAGTAAATATTACAATAAAGCAAATATTTCAAACTAACAAGTTTGTGATTTTATTACATACAAATGATTAACATGTATGCAAAAATCATATTTCATCAAAATGACGGGTGCGGTTGGTTTCTGGCTATCGGATGGGGTGTTTCATGGGTTTCTAGTTGTTCGCGAAGTGGAACTTGGGAATGGGGTGCACGCAGGGGCCTCGGCCATTGAGCTTTTGTGGACTTCCTCGTGGGTGTTGTTTTTAACATTAATTAGGCTCAGTGATATCTCAATCATCAATGGTACTATTGACTGGCCTAGCTTCATGTTACATTCTATTAAATACTGACACTATTAAACAATTCTGTAGTAGAAAATATCATGCTTTGCTTATATATTTTAAGTATTGTTTGACGTACTTAAATACTGAATGAATATATAATACTGAATGAATATATAATGTACAGTTTTGAAATACGCAAAATAAATTTCGTTGCAAATAGTATACGAGAGTGGACGCAATACGAATAAATCTCTATGCTACAGTCAATTGTTTCCATTATTCGAATTAATTCATCGTGAGAACTTTAAAAGTCTTAATAAACAAAAACTTACTCATATTGCTGATACAAAAGTATTGATATGCTTTGTTCAGTTCTCTTGTTAATAAAAAACAGTAATGATAGTAAAAAATAGTGAAAATTTATATATGATTGTTGCCTAAGTAGTAATAATGCATGATTATAAAATAAATATTAGAATCTACTGAAGTAATAATTACATACGTTAGAACACATGAAAAGAATCTAAATTTTTATTTATTTTAGTAACCCGTATAGAATATACTTATATATATATAGTGTATAGAATTTTTCTTACTTAGATTCTTCTTACTAAGAGTTTCTTCTTATTTAGATTCTCCTTACTTAAAATTATAGCTTCTACAAATATTTAACAAGTTTTAGTAGATCTGCCCCAGTCAGATTTTATCGTACAATGTGAGGCAGCTACTGTTCATAAAACTCGACTCCAACATACTGCTGCGTTATTGCAACACACCTGTGTATATAGCGATTATAAACATCATGACACTGAATCTTCATGTAACTCTGGACGCTTCGATATTAACTATAATTTAAGCTGAGAGCCTTTTGTATGCACTTCCTCAGCTCTTTTTACAGATGGTTCTTAAAGTGAGAAAAAACAAGCTGTAGTTTTTATGTTTACGTAGATTGGAAAGAAGTGGAACGAAAATTTAATCTAAAAATGTAAAACTATATTTTAGTCAGCAAACAAAACATAATCAGAAAATGCCGAATCCCAGTTTATAATACACTAATTTTACAAATTTTAATTCCTTCAAGTGTGCCATTTCACACGAATATCGCCCTGCGAATATCGAGTGGTATCTTTCACCCCCGAGAAGCACGAATAAAAAAATCTGAGCTTTTTAGCAGATGGAGAAAGGTCGCCCGTTATTGGGTGAAAGTCTCACTCGGGATAGGCTGGTGTTGTCTTAATCCGAGGCGCGGATCGGATGAAACTCATTAAGATATCTTAGCATTTGTTTAATTTAATTGTCAGTGGTTTTTTAAGTTCGATTCTTTTCTATTTTTCCTGATTCCAACATGCACATATACACCAGTAGCAAAGGGTTTAAGAACCCTGAATATTGATACTTCGACCCGGGTTCGAACTCTAGCAAACAGGCTGGCTATCTGGCTGGGTCTCATGAATTTTCCCCGTCTGTAACGTGAATAGAGAGCCAATCCCGCTTTCTCCAGAAAGTCATCTCCGAAGGCCTGCCTTACTTTGGGCAGATAGCCTTATAATTTTCTGCCATATTCAAGCAATCTAAACAAACAATAATACATAAACATTTGTTCTAGAAGTTTATTCAGAGTAACTGTGAAGAAATTTGCTGTCTGGAGCATATGCAGCTAATTATAACTTAGCTTCATTAAACTTAACTAATTAATATGAAAATGTATTTAGAGTAGGAGTTTTCTTTATTATTTGTGCTTCTTTGTGTCAATCCTTCTTTGGGCTATATTATTTTTCAGAGAAATTCTTTTAAGATAGTATCACCCATTCAAAGCATTTTGGTAGAACAACTGTTAAATACAATTTCTCTGCTCTATCATATAATGTAAAACAGTCAGTCATCACGGAGCACTTTGGGATTATGTAAAAGGGTAACTAGCTCTCAGTTATATATAATGATGGACGACGAAAGATTCGATACTGATAGCTGACTTGTTGTTGGAAACGAACAACTTACACCTTTTGGGAAAGGAGGAAAAAAATCGTGCATCCTTTTTCCAGTCGTAAAGAAGGTAAAAAAAAAAAAAAAAAAAAAAACTGGATGAAACATTCTTTCTTCCGTAACGGAGTAAAACCAAATGTTCAATCCTATATAGTTCGCGTTTTTTTCTTCGGCTTACTCATAATTTTATCTTTAAAAAAAGAACACAATTTGTTTTATTTCTCTCAGGACGGAAAATTTGCTCACAATTTATTTATTGTTATTTATTTTAGATTTCGTAATAATGAAAATGAGTTACAATTATTTTATCTTATATTAACCATTCGCGGACCGCAAACACTTTTCCCGCACCCTCAAATTTCATTTAATTTACCACAGATCCCCTATAACCCCTCATAAGTATCCTGCGGATCTGTAGGAATCACTTAACCGCTGATTTGAAATGAATTAAATGTTAACTAAAAATATAATGTCTTTTTAAAAAGAAAAAAAAAAATCCCACTTTTTTCCTCAATATGACTCAGAATTGTTACGAAATATCCAGTTGCGGTAAGATAGCTTCCCCGCAAAATGGGTTTAGGGTTGCCAGAATAAGACAAGGGAAGGCAGGTTGCCAGATTTGGCACGAAAGTGCCCATTTGGCGACCAAATTGGTGATATGACGTAGACTAATGGAACGAAATCTTACCGGTTTGGCCCGGAATGTTCTCGAAGGCAGGCCAAAAGCTATATAAACCCTGTCTGTGCGCGGAGTAGCAGTATATCGTAGTGCGTCGAGAATGTGCATCGTTGAGTTTACCTAGTTTATCGTCAATGTATCGTCAGTTTTATCATGAAGAGTATCTTGAGCTCCGAGAGCGATCGACCGAGTCGGGAGCTGTATTTAGTGCTTTGCTGTGAAGCTTTCTTCATCGTTATAGACTGATGGCTGTGTTTCTGATTGTTTCAGCGTGTTTGTCGTAGTGTGTCAAAGGCTGTAAACTTGTCTTTCGGAAATGTCCTGTGAAATACTTGCAAATAAATTGTGTTTAATTCTTCATTCAGTGTTGTCGTCAATCACTCCAAATCCCGCAGAACGCGACAATATTTTCAAAAAATGCAAATAAAATAAAAATAAGAATGCAATGAAATTGTACTTTATACAAAAAATTAAGGCATGATCATGACATCCAGAGTTGTACGAGGTAAAATAATGTTATATTAAGGGATTAAGGGAATAATAGATAAAAGGAAGATGAAGACACATTTAAAAAATTACCATGCATTTATTTCAAATTCCAAAGAATTATTATATTCGAATCTCTAATAAATGATTTACGTAGGTGGTTATATTTTCAGAAAATAAGCATAAAGGATGTCGTTAGTCTTTTTAAATGCCTCCCATTCTTAAGATAACTTTGTTGCAGATGAAAAGAACACAAAGCAATTCATAAATATTTAATTAGTTAAAAAACATAAAATACGTAAATAGTAAACTCAATGAAGAATAATTTCTAATAAAATCGTATGAGTGTTATTGTTTTGAAACCCAGGAAGGAAAAGACCCAGTTGAAGTAAATCATTATATCTGCGAAGCGGCAAAAATAGTTTTTAACTACGTTCTTATTTTTCTGTACACATTTTTTAGTTTTCAATACAAAGTAGAAATGAGGTAATAAGTACCTTAAGTCCAGAAAAGTTTATTTTACCATTGTTATCGGCAACAATGATTTGTGATTTGTCACAAACACATGTAATGCTTTGTGAAACGATTTTACACTTTTTAGCTTACTTCCCACAGTCAAAGAATATGTCACAGTCATTTACTAAAGGATTCGTTTTATTTACTTCATAATTAAATAAGTAAAATGGATAAGTAGTATGATATTGGAGGGAGTAGTATGATAGTATAAGTAGTATGATATTGGATAATAAGTATATTACCATATTTCCTAGTTTTTAAAAAATATTCCACTGTATGTGAAATAGACATAGTTTACCATTGACATATACCTGTCTCCTAATGAAATAATAAAAATTATTATAGTTGTTACTGTCTCAAAGCGACCAAAAATATAGCATGACAAATAGCCAGATTTTAATTTTTCTTTAAATGCAAACCCTTTCTCATACTACATTTTCTGAGATTTGGAATGACATACACAGAAGGGTTATAACCCACAACGAAAGCAAACGGGATTATGAATAAAAACAAAGCTCTGAAATATGTATGAACACTTTTTATGTTTAACTGATTTAATTAGTATTTCTTTCTTTCAGCCAACATATAAAGGGTGCCATATTTTACGAAGTTACTTTTTGATGAAATACAGGTAGCACATTTGGGTGGGCAATTTTAAGATCTTGAGATCTCACATTTCTTGATTTAAATTTTGTACCCAAGATTTGTACCCATTTGCTTGTCTTTGACGTGCCTTTAATTCATCACTACTACTGGATGAAATTCATAGAGTTGAAAATTTATGAACCCCAGAGGTGCTATTGGTTTCGATCTTCACTTTTTTTGTCTGTTTCACTTTTCAGATAAGAGGATGTTGCAACAATCTGTTAACGCCATGCATTATTTTTAAAGAAATAATACGACTAATATAAAAAAAGTATGGCAACGAAAATAAAATGATGTTGCTGAAAAATATTACCTCCATTTTTAAGTGAATAAATAATACAGTGAATATAAAAAAAAATCAATGGCAACACTTTATCGGGAATTATGGTTTCGATCTGAGAATGCAGTTCCATACCTAAGGAATTTAAAAATTCTCTTATCCCCCGTTTTCTCTTAGTGCATTATTAAAGTACTATTCATATCAGAATACTGGTAACGAAACTTAAAATGTCTTCAATAACATCTTGCGTCTACAAAGAGAATAATTGCTAGGGAATATATCACACTTTTTTCTGTTTGCTAAAACACGTACGTCCGAATAACGTATAAATTAGTCATTTACCTATGATGTAAAATGTAGTCAAAAATAGAGGGAAATTAGTAAAATTTCCCTCCTTCCACATATCGTTTTTCAGAATATTACTTCTTTCACTATGGAAGTATTGTACTCATTTATTTTCAATTCTATTAAAAATTATTCTGCATTTTTTCGCTAACAAACATAGAAAATTTAATACACGTTAATGGAATCACAGTCAGAAGAAAGCATGTATAGTAAAAGCTTGGTTCACGAGCTTAATTCCATTTTTAAGATAGTTCGTAAACCGCAATAATTCTTCCCATAGGAATTAATGTAAAATGAATTAATCCCATCCCAAAATGTAAATGGTTACTTTGTATATAAGTTACTAATGAAAAAACAATGAAATTCATTAAATCTAACACATACACTATATGAATATATTTAACACAGTTCTAAACATGTAAAAATTAGGAACGCTTGGATTAAATTTCAACGTATCACTACGAAGGAAAGTTGGCGGCATCAGTAAAAAATGGTAAAGAAGCCAAAGTTGCAATAAAATGTTGTTGTCTGAAAGGAAAATACTGCTGCATTAAAACAAATCAGGTAGCTGCTGTCTTTCTGTGTTTCCTTCCTCTTTTCTCGCGGTATATCTATACTTGAAAATTGCTGAGTCTTTGTTCCATTGAAAATTTGTCTACTGCTGCTATTTGTTTTTGTCTATACTTTAAAATGTTCTTAAAGCAAGGCATGGTAATGTCATTGCAAATATTTACTTGTTATTACTTCGTAGAGACATTAGGATTTTTTTGGAAGCAAAAGATGAGAAAAATATGCAACGCCATTGCCGAGAATCAAACCACGGACCTCTGAAATACGTGCCCAGCGTACAGACCATTACACCACGAAGGCATGTGAAGAAGGCGGGAGAAATATCTTATAACTTTATTAAGGTGATAATGTTCTATGAATTTCTGCTTTTTACCGCATTCTGCGCAAATCTCTGTGCTGAAATAACTAGAAACATCTTTCCTCTTTTCCTTTTTCATTTCGCTGTTGTATTGCCGAAAATGAATTTCTTTTTAAATTTGACATTGTCAAAACGGGAATATTTTAACATTTCTGTAATTGGAGGTATATAACTACGACCAACGTTTACGAAAATAAAGGTCGGTAAGGGGTATGTATATATACGTCTGATACTGCTGATGGCAATAAAAGAGAAAGGTGCAGTTGTTAAATGTTACAGCAGTCCTATATCTATGTTGTGTTAAATGCTATAGCAATCCTAGGTACAAAATTTCAAAGTTCTACGGCTAATCGTTTCTGGCATTTGAGGTAATGCCAGAAACGTCTGTCCAGAAATGTATATACGTATATATACATACCTACGTACGCACAGACGTCACGAAAAGATTAATTTTGATTCCATTTTTAAATCCCATTGACAAACAGTTTTGGGGAAAAAAAAACTTTTACTCTGTTCGTAGGTATGGACGTCACGAAAAAAAAATGGTCCAAGCGAGTGAAACGGTCAAAATAGAATATTTCCTTTGAAATACCGTACGCAAAATTTTTCTCCAGTACAATATTTCTTTTACTTGTTACAACGAAGTAAAAAGCGAATATCCGCAACTTGTCATTAAGTGCTCGAAGATACCAAACTCGAAAGGAATTTTTCTGCGAGAAAGGCTTATTTCTACATTCTGCTTCAGTATGCAACTCCTTAAAAAATGAATAAATTTGCACGATTAACATATTTTATCACTCTTTTTTTAGAAGAGCGTGAAAAGTTTGATTTATAATTTGTTAAAGTTTCAAAACTTTATATCTGATTCAATTTTAGATATTGAAATTTAAAAATCATAAACGTCAAATAGTCTTAATGAAGAGATTTAAATTACAAATTTCAAGTTTTTTTGAAAAGATTTTTTTTCCTGTATTCGACGGTGAAAACAGTAAAATTCTGATATGTTTGTCATCGACAAATAATATGTATACAAAATTTAAACTATTTAGATAGCAACAAAAAGTAGTTAAAAATTGATGAAAAGTTCCATTCAGAATGAAATACCATGAGTTAACTGAATAAAACCTTATAATCAGACTACAATGGTTAAATTCGCTTACATTTTCAGAGAACTAGCACAAAACAATAGTAGTTAACAATTTAACTCTCTTTTAAAAAATAAAAGTGAATTATTAAATGTTTTAAATCATGATAATTGAGGATAATCTAATAGCAACAAAAAATTTGTCCTACAAAAATATACGCAATATTTAACATTTAAATTAAAATTTCTGTCTTTTGATACGCTTATTTACAGACTTTTAAATACTTATAAGCACTTATTTATTACAAGAAACTAAAATCATCTTTATGAATTACTACTATCATTCTTAGAGTTTTTAAATGCTAAATATTGCTTAATTGCATAGGATGTCATATTTGTAGAAAATTGAATTAGGTAAATTTCATTTATTAAATTTTATAATTAATCATTCACGTATTCAGCTTACAAAAAGCAATTTTTTTGCTGTTCAATCAATTTTAAAATCTAATTTTTAAAAATTTCTAAAGCGTTGAAATATAGATTATTACTATGACATTCTCTTCTGCTGTTTGAAAACACTGGGAGCGATATTTTCAAACAGCAATAATAATAATAATAATAAATGTGATACAAGTCTTATGTTTCTCATTTTCTCATACATAATAATTATGAAAATCGGAGAATAATTTAATACCGTATTATAGAATTTATTATTTAAAATTACATACTTCAAAAGTACTGAAGTGTACAGTTTTTCCGCATGAATTTGTGGAAGAAAAGTTGAGGAAAATATTTTATTAAATTTCTGAAATGCTTCCATATATATATATGTTTATTTACTAATAGATTACTGAGTGTATTATCGCCTTAGAGAAAGTTATATATATATATATATATATACGTGTGTATGTTATACGTGTATATGCAAATATTAAGATGATTTGGCAGTTACAATCTTTTTACAGTCTGTAACTTCATGGTCATTGAGAATTTAACCGCTTAATGCACTGAAATGAGTTACACTGAACTAAAGTACTTCCGCGCACCCGAGTAAATACATTCGAGAATTTATTTTCGAATGTAATGCAACAGAATATATTTGCTACATTTTTGAGTTAAAATGCAGAATTAAAAAAAAGTGGCGGGAAAAGACTGTATTTTGAATCTTTGTTGGTGCATTAAGGGATAAATGAATTAGATGTTGACATAGAAGTTATTTAAATCAAATTTTTATGATTATTTGTAGTATATTAAATATATACATTAATTTCGTTACAGCCGAAAACAACGCAAGGCGAAAACGTCGCAGTACAGACATGGTGGGAGAAAAGAAAGCAAAGAGAAAACATCGCAGTTCTAAAACATCGTGGTACAAAATATTATGGTCGAAAATAAAGCGGTTAAAAAACTTCGCAGTTTAAAAACATCGTCGTCGAAAACGTCTTGGTAAAAAACAAAGTATTTGCAAATCATCGCGTGACGATAACATCTCTCACACGTGTTTTTCAGATCCCATACTGACATATTATGTAACTGACTTTCGTCATAGCTAAAAATTCAACATCCAAAAAATTGATTGCATGCTATACATGAAAATGTTATGCTATACATGAAAATGTTAAGGACACTTTAAGAATAAACGGAAACAAAATAAAATATGATTTTCACTAAAAGAATATCAGGTTGACAAATGTGAAAGAAAATAATTTTATAATTAACTAAGCAAGTTTTATAGAGGTAATCTCAAGCTTCTTCCTTTTAATAATAATCTTCCTTTTAATAAGCATTTTTAGACTGTACTCTTCATAAAATTTTTATCAGTAAAACTTTATAAAAAAGGTTAATTTTTTAATGACCCTTGTTAATTAACTATGTAGATTTAAAATCCTATTGAGTTCTATACGTTGCATTAATTTTCTACTCATTTTCAATTTTTAAATGCTTAAGTTTCCTTCTTATTTTTTCAGCAAATTTTATTAGTTTATTCAAAAATATGGAATGCAGAATTAAAAAAATCAAACTTTCCTTCTTGCGCTCCCAAATCTTTATGCGAATAGGCATTTGCAGCTTTTAAAACCTGAAAAAGCATGCGTGCGATGTTAGCGCTCCGCATTGTTTTCTCCGCGATGTTTTCGTCCGCGATGTATTTGCCGCGATGCTTTCGGCGAACGCCGTAATTTCAGAATAAAATACCGCTCAGTCTGTATAGCGGTTAGTGTGTGTGTGTGTATGTGAATATGGCAAAGCCTCGAGGGCTATCTGCCTAAGAGGAGGGATGCCTTCGTGGAGGACTTTCTAAGGGAAACTGGCTCGTATACACGTTACACATGGGGAAAACCACGAAAACACCCATGCAGCCAACCCGTTCGCGGGATTCGAACCTTGGACCGAACTACCAGTGTTCAGCGACTTTACCGCTCGGCCGCTGGTGGGCCGCGTATAGTGGTTAGTGACCCTGACTGCTGTAGCGATGGACTCCAGGCTCGAATCCCGTAGAAGGCATGATTGTAATTGTCTGTCTCTTCATAGGATGCAATGATGGCCGGCTATTAGGTGCTTCCATAATGAAATGGCCACCACTTCCGGCCTTCGTAATGCTGCAAGGCTAATGGCTATTAAATAAAGCGTCCGACCATTTAAAAAATTCAAAATAAAATAATATATATTTTTCAATCATAGTGGAATTACCAGGTAATTGTATTAACAATACTTCAGTACTGTATGCAGAAATGATTGACTCAGGTATTTGATAGCTTATGTACGTGATGAATCTCCTTCATCCTTTGTAGATTTGCTTATATAAGCATATTTTAACAATACCATCAAATGTTTTTTATATCCATTTTTTTTAAAGCTACATAGCGCATTTAAGAATAGTTTCTATTTTACACTTTTCTAAAATTTCATAGCTTCCTTTTATAAAACTATGTTTTCGTATTTTTGAAGCAAAGTAGAGGATATTATTTCTCGTTATTAAATATTTCTTCACTTCTTTGATACCCATTTTCTCCATTGAGATTTTTCATATTTGTGACTTTACTATGGAATCTGTTTATTATTTCACCATATCTTTGAATAGCAGAGGCTTTCATAGTGGTGGAATTTTAATATTTTAGTAGGAGGAAATTTGACAACTGAAAGTTATGACTGAAATAAGGGCTGTTTTCTCGAAACTTTTATTTATGCCTCGAAAAGGCTTCTTTCCTTTTAGCGTTGCTGAATTGATATTTTACTATCTCAGTGAAATAAGTTTTGATCACGATTTGGATATTTAAAAGGTTAAATGTTATGAATGATTCATTGTATGAACGGTTGATATCATAGTTAAATGAACGACATTCCGTTCATTTTCAATGATAATCTATTAATTTGGCACTTGAATTTATTTAAACTGTAAGCATTTTTTCTTTATATTCCTTTTTTATTAATATCATCATTCTAAAAAGAACTCTTTTCAAATATTTATACAGAAAAAAAAGTACACACACACACACACACACACACACATATATATATATATATATAGAGAGAGAGAGAGAGAGAGTGTTGCTAAGCAGTCTCTTCAAAAAGGAAAAAGAGAGGGAGGTAAACCTAACATTAGTTTAAATTTGTCTCCTTCAAAATTTGGATCTTTATTCAGATTTTTAAATACGAATGTGTATGTCATACTTTTCATAACGGAGAAGAAAAAATAAAGTTTACCTTTAAAAATGATCTACACAATATTTATGCATACATAAATTAATGTAAAAATGCGTTGTATTTAAAACTGCTTCCACGATTATGTTATCACTTAGATTGGTAATCATGTTTAAATGATAGCTTTCGAATTTATGAAAAGAATTAAACACAATTTCAAACATGAGCTCACACGGCAGAGTTCAATAAAATATGCAAAACTTAAAAAACAATTTTTTTGGGGGTATTAGAAAAAAATGTATTTCATGGCTAAATTAGCAAATAAAAGTCGTCTTAAGATAAAAATTACCCATATCGAGGATCGTATATGCGTATATATATATATGTAAATGTTATGATTAAATCAGTTTTAAGGTCTGATAACTAGGTATAGTATTATGCAGGAAATTATAACCTTTCAGGTAGCTTTTTATTGCACTACATGCGCACAATCTCTACCGAGAATGAACATGATGAAACATGTATTTCTGAAAACGTGTTTTCAAATATATTTCAGATATTTAAGTTGATTAGAGAAACTCATAGAGGACATTATTTTAAGAGTAGCGAAGCATTTAGCTTACATTTAATGGAATTTCTATGTTTCATAGTATACTTAGTTAGAAATAAATGTGAAATGAATTTCGTATAGTGGTTTGATTCAACCATCAAAAGTGAACGGCTTAGCAGCACACTGAGAAAAAACAAAGAAATACAATATGCAAGTACCAGAAATAAAAGCTTAATACCTATACTACTTTGACCTCTAGGTATTTTAAGAGTATTATACCTTACTGCATGCAGGATATTTAGAAATATTTGCTGAAATATATTTTCAATGATTTTTTTAGTATAAATAAACTTTCAGAGCGCTTTTGCGAGTATTGCTCAGAAGGCGGCAGCTTCTTCTTCAGTTCTCATTCGGTGGCATTTGGGTACGATTGTCTGAACAGTTGAACACTTATAAAATGCTGTTATTATCATTTATTGTATTTCTTCTTTTTTTCCGTCATCCGTTGTCAATTTCAAAGGCCTGCAAGAATGTTGCATCTTCCAAATGCATTTTACTGTAGAGAAATTTGCTGTAACAATCAGAAACTCTTGCAGTTGATAAAACGCTTTCGTTGAGAATTGTTTTAATAAGTTTTTGACTTTTTGACTTTTTCCAACATACCCAAAATTTGATAGGTGGCATTTTTTCCTCTTTTAAATCCATATCGGATTACAGAAACACACCTGCTTTAAAAGCCGGAAATAAACAATGAACTTGAGAATTACTGTAACTGTCAGGATTGCGTGATACAAACTATATTCTGACAGGTATAACTCCACTCTTTTAATTGAATTTTTGTCTCAATGCTATAACTTAGCGTGGATTATTTTTCGAACCGGATTACATGTTTTATTATCATTATTCGGTGACCTTTTTGATAAAATTTAATTGATAAAATAACAACATGTGTAGTTCAAATCGATTTCTGATTTAGTAGTATAATTAACAAAACTAAAGTAGTGAAATTAAAATCATTATATATATTTCAGAATGTCTCATATGATAGTTACAGTTAGCGTTAAGAATAATTTTATTTTTCAAGCTATTTAAATTCTCCCATCAATAAATGGAAAAATATCTAATTCATATCAACTCTCAAAACTGGCACAATTTGAATATGAATATCATCATAACATAGTTGAAAAAATAATTATAAATCGGAAATAATATAATTACAAGGTGCAGAGCAATGAAATCGATGGCGAGCACGCTAAACAACTTGATTATTTCTCACGCATGGTATCCGGAATTTCGAATACTCTGTGGTATAACGAGAAAAGCAAGTTTATTGCAGATAATTTCTTGGCACTGAAAAAATGAGGATAAATTTATTAGAAGCACAGAAATTATTAGGAGTTGACAGAAAGTAATCAAACAATACAAAGATAAACAAAAAAACAGAAACATAATAACCAGTAAGTTTACTCACTGAAACTCTTGTATTCAGCCCCTCATTCAAGTAAAATGAAGAAAAGAACTTCTTCTCATGTGAGCTAGAAATATATTAGCTTTGCTGATATTTTGTTTGGGCTTAACATTCCTACACTGGTAGGAATTCTTCTCTTATCCCGTAAGTAAATATTCCGGTGTTAAGGAAAACGTGAGCTTTACCGAAGCTTTTAAAACATTTGCATTAAAGAAAAAGCTTAAAAGAGAATGAAAGAGAGTATCGGTAAAGATGTTATCGAGAATTGTCAGAGAAACAGTAAGTGCCGGAAATTCCGTTCAAAAACACGCAAAAAAATATACCTTCTATTAAGGCGAAATAACTCAATCTTACCCCTGAAAGCTATTTATAGAAGTTATTCAAACACTTCGCGAGTTATCACTCGTGATATTATTTAACTATTAATAGAATATACAACTCAAAATAAGATTAGAACATAGTTACTATTGGTGGAGTTACTAACTTAAAATTATAATACAAGTATAAATTAAAACGAGTCCTTTTCGTACAAAATTTACAAGTGTAGGTGACTTTACTTCGCTGATAAACTCCGATGATTTATAACAATTGCTTAAATCTTAAACCTAAAAACACATGGATTAGATATGATGTAATTAACGTCTTAAATAATCTGCCAAATGCAGACAAAATTTCTCGGTATCTTCTTTGCAATTAGCCATCTAACGTCCGATGGCTACCCGATCGACAGAGGAAATGCACAAGACTGACAAGATACGTGCACAGAGATAAGTTTTCGAAATCTGGGCATTAACATATATTTAATCTCTGGTATCTAGTGCCATTTTCTTTTTGAAGGTAGTCTAATAGCATTGTATAGGTGCTGGGATAGTAGGAAAGCTTACTCTAGAAAGTGGCAAGAATACTCTACAAGCTCCAGTAGACTCTCGGTTAAGATTAATACCCGACTTTCAATCTATGCCGATTGCCATTGCATTTCGCATAAATTTTCTGGTAATCCAAAAGTTTGTACAGAGATAACTATCGAAATTCTTACTCTACTGATCTCTAGTTATATGGTGTACTTGCCTTCAGTAAATGTATACCTGAAAGTAAGCAGGAATGAACTGCACTATTAGATACTCATTATGATTAGGTCAAAGCAGAAACACTAAGGAATTCAGGAAATAGGAAGAAAACACCTTTTAAAATCTCACACGAGTGCAAACGTGAAGCAAGAGAGAAACTGAAGACGTTTTTCTCATGCCTTCTTGTGGTATAGAGCGCAACACATCCAGTTATTAAGCTAATAGAAAAAATCGCAGTTACCATCTTTTAAATCTTAGAATATTCAATTTGATTTACTGCAACGATTGGATCCGATCAAACCAAATTATAATATATTGAATTTGCGAGATAATATCCTGTGTAAGAAATATAGAAGTGGTGTAAAATGGGATCTTTTAAAAATGAAAGAATGGTTAGTACTTAAGAAGGTGCAATGTATAAGAAAAAAGAAATACATCTTTTTCCATGGTTCACATCCAAGTTTGAAGCAAAACGCCCTGCCGGAAAGAACCTTCATAAAGTATTCGTACATTCCCCAGTTTATTTCAAATTTTAGATTATCTGTGCAGGGATTTGCATTGAATAAAATTTGGCGTCTTGGTGAGTTTAAAGCTTCATTTTGAAGAAATTTTTTAAATTTTTAAATAGGCTAATATTTGCTTGATACCTCTTACTCGTGCTGCAGAGGAATATGAAATGATTAGTCTGGTAGTTGCTATATATTTCATTTCTTGTGCAGGAGACCAAGATTTCAATACATATCGAGCCAAGCTTGAGTTTTAATTTAAATTCATTTGCTTCACCAGTTATTCCCTTACTGTATGAAATCCATGTGAAATCTCTTCAGTTGTAAATATATATGTATAGTTTAGCAGTCCTAAGAAGTAAAAGTCGATAGTCTTAAATTTTTTATTTATTTTATTTTGAATTCTGACCTTCCAGCCGTTTTGAGATCGTGCGTTTGGCCTGCGTGCAATTTTATTTTGAGACTACTGCTTTAGTTTGGCTTAGTAGATTACGGGAAAATACTCGAAGGCTGTCTACCTAAGAGGAGAGATGCCTTCACAGAGGACTTTATAAGGGAAATGGCTCGTATACGAGTTACACATTAGAAAACCATGAAAACGACCATGCAGCCAAGTTCCATTCCTGCCATTTACCTGGAATGGAACTCAAGCTAGAACTACCATTCGTCAGCGATTTCATCACTCGGCCGCTGCTAGGTAGCACTGCTTTAGATGTTAAATGAAAAGCCTTGTGACTAATAAAGTTGAAACAACTATTCTTGCAAACCCAGAGGAGATTCATATTTGCTTCTACAGCAGTTCTTTTAAGCTTCCAGTTAGAGAAAGACAAGTTATTATGATATTCTGAATTGAACAAAAGGGGCAAATGAACAAACATATTGTAAAGGCTTACCAGTTACCAGTTTGCAAGGAGAAAACTGTACGTATATACGCTCAAGAACATTGAAAATAGCGCACAAAGAAGGAAGCACCGAACTGAAATGAAATTTAATACACATAATGATACAGATAACACTTTAACTTGATTCAAGACAATTAAACAAATACAGCGTGTACAATTAGACAAATATAGTGCAACTTCATAAGTGCGTCAGACTGTCTTTTTCTGCAATACATCCCGCAACACGGTCCGGTATCGGGATTGATTAAAGGTACGATGTTGCCCTGAGGCAGATGAGATCACAAAATTTGAACAGTCACCTCCAAATCATAAAAAAGTGACACGGCGGCATCTAGTGTTTAGCTAGTCCCCCGCATGCTCTAAAGAGGACACGTCCTGCGAGCGTGTCGGCCATGGAAGAATCTGAACATAACGTAGGAAATCTTGAGAAACTTCAGTTGTATGCGGACGTGCATTATCTTACTGAAAATTGCTCCTGGAAGACCATGTAGGAAAGATCCCACGTGAGGTTGAAGAATGTCATCAGCATAATGCTGGCCCGTCAAGATTCCATATATATGCCACCCAGACAGTATAGTGGTTAGGGGAGCCAGACTGCGATACCAGAGGACGCGGGTTTGAATCGCGGAGAAGGCAGGAATGTAAAATTGTCTGTCCTTTTAATAGAAGGTAGTGGTGGCTGCCTGTTAGGTGCGTCTACAACAAAATGGAACCACTTCTGGCCTCAGTAGTGGCCAATGCCGTTATAGGCAAGTACCCGCCATTGGGGGAGAAAAAAGTTTCAATATACCACAATTAGAGTAGACCGGTTATCATAGGCTACAGCCCCGAAGCCATTACGCCTGCTGTTCTGGCAGCATGTCGCCCGACAGTGTGGGTGGAATTGTACCGTTCACCAGGGCGCCTCCACACTCTTATGCGGTTATTATATGTCTGTGAAACGAACCGGTAATTATCACTAAACACGACGTTCTTCCAATCTTTGGCATTTCACATCTGTCTGGCTTGGCACCACTGTAAACAGAATCGCCAATGTGGCGCTTGGATTGCAGATTCGATTCCGGAAGGCGTTTGCTTTACGGAACAACTAGCACCCTTACATCTAATTAGATCGTAGAACAAGTCACAGTGGGATCCACGAGCTCTTGCGGCATGATCCTTCGATCCTCTCGTTTCCTGGTCGCTGCAGAACCTGTTCTCCGCACGTGGGTATCATCTGGTGTCCACCTCTCCCAACATGTTCCGAAAGTGCACTACAAACGATCGACCTGGCAAAGAACACAGCCCATCGACCATCCTGTGGTTTCTATGCCAATGATCAGGCTACTTTCAAAATCGCTTAACTGTAAGAAATATCTTTTCACACGTCTACTTGCCAATCTTCATGCACTAAAGTCCTCTTAGAGTCAGAATCTGATCGTCACTTTTATGAACTTTCATCCATGCACCGGTTTAATTAGGTCCACTTCCTGAATACAGTGCCGCTGAAGCTCATTGTACTGATTTGAAACGTTATATATATAAAGAAAGAAAATCTGATAATGTCGCACCAAAGGATTTTAAATCTTTTTTGTGATTTTTCTGAGTATTGCAAGTATTAATCTTCTTTTGGACTCAACCCTACTAATAGAATTTGTTTTGTATTTTTAGCTTATTATTAAGCATCTTTTCTTCGCACTTCAGCTTCATAAAATTAAACCGAAAAAAAAATGCAGAATATTTAAAAGAACACTGATCTTTAAAATTTCCGATAGAATGTTAGAAGTGTCATATATTTTTTTATATTCGATATATTATTATTTATATTTTATTTATTATTATTATGCGTGTTTTCAATCACTTGATTTGCTACACAGTAACATAAAGATTAAATTTGAAAGTTAAATATCTTCCGCTGAATGGCAACACACAGGTGCGTTTAAAAAATAAGTATTGTGTTTGAGGCAGTGGCAACACATTGCTTTCAAGAACCGAATTAGTGGATTAAATTGAAAAATAAATATATTATATTTTGCCGAATGGGAACAATCTAGCGTGCTGGAGATAAAAATGTTTTATTTCGAACAGTGTTGCTACTAGTCACTTTCAGATCGCTAAGTTTTTTTATCAAATAATCATTAAATGTTTGCAAAATATAAAATAAATAAAAGCAAATTCAAAATTCGGACTTCCACGTGTATATATTCGCGTAAAGGACTACGTATAATAAAAATTTGGTGGCTCTAGGTGCTTCCATTTTCCAAAAGCGAGGAGCATACATGCATACATACAGATTATTTGATTTTTTAAAAAAATAATACATGGCGATAACATTGGGAAGCAAAAATTTGAAAAGTAACTTTGAACACAAAGAGATACGCACGAATAGGGAGATTAAGGACTAAAAGCTCTACTGGTGCTGAAAAATATTAATTCAAGACGATGAATATGTAAAACTTCGGGCAAATAAAACTAATAAACTGGTAAAATGTTTTCAATAATTTTAATAGATGAAAATTAAAAAAAAATAGCTGATAAAGATTTATAATTGGTGATTTATTATTTTCTCTTTGTATGACTTAATATTTTATTTTCAATTGAATAGCAATGGGCTACCGAACAGACTTCTGAATGAGAATGGTGTGACTTAATCTTGACATTGTGAAATTAATAATCGTAATGCATTAGCTGCAAAGCTAAAGGAATTGCTATTTTTGCATATAGGGTTTTTAATATTCAGGAAAACAAAAATGTTGTTCCTTGAAACAAATTTTAATGCTTGTGCCTTGAGATAGATGAAAAACAACTAAAGGCTTTCTTAAAGAATAATATGCCTGATAACTATAAAAATAAAATGAAACGCATTGCTACATGAAGATGGTACATGCACACATTATTGGCCTAGAAATATGAAGGCTTTTAGTATCTATATTATGGTTTTATGATATGGTAGTAAAAATTCATAATGCTTACTTATCAAGCAAGCATTCTTTAAGTTTATGTTAATCTCAATTAACTATTGTCTTTTTGTTTATATCAGTATCATTCTTGCAAACGTACATATATGCAACAAAAAGAATATGTAAGACAAAAGTCTAAATTTAATTTACAATAATCTTTTAAGTCTATTTAATTTATTTCCTTTTTCTATTCTAAATTAGTAACATATATCTCTCTGTAATTCGTCATATATATGTAAAATAAAATATTAACTTTAATTTACAATGGCTTTTAATTTTTATATTTAATTCGGCTCTTTTTTGTTTGTATCCTAAAATAGTAGCATGTTTACAATACATCTGTCTGAACTGTGTATCTTCAAAATTAATCAGTGCACTTGGATTCGTACATAACGGTGATGACGTATGTATTTGTATAACATAAAAATGTTTTTATCCAAAAGCAATGTTAAATTTGGCAAATCACAGCCTGAAATGATCAACAGATTGAAGTGGACTTGTAAATTTATTGGTTTATCCTTATCATAAACCACGCGTTTCTTCTCTGCTTCTTTGTGCTGCTAACATGTAATCCACTTCATTTTTTTTGGTGAGATATAATAGTATAAAATGTGAAAAATGTAAATGTTTATACTGAAAAACAGGCATTCATTCTGCGCCATTTGAGCAATTTCTTTTGTTTTCGTTTTTATTGAAGAATGTTGTTTTGACAAGAAAAAAGAAATTTTGTATACGACTGAAAGTAGTATTATTCATTAGCTATATCAATACTTCATCATTAATATCCAAACTCTGAAATTAACATCAGAAATTAAAAGACATCCGTAAGCGAGAAATAACGTACAAAATGTACATTGAAGTTTAAAAAAATCACTCAAATACTGTATATTCACACACAAGTCATTCATAAATGAATGGGAAATTTTCAAAGGCCGAATCAATAGAAGTTGGTCAAAACTTAGTTTCAAAATTTAACTCTCCCTTCCCCCCAAAAAATGTTTAATTAAATCCGTAAAAGAATGTGACTCTAATTCGCCTCTCTTAAAATTAAAATTGAAGCAAAGGCAATCTAGGAAATGAACGGGCTGATTGGTTGGCAAAACAAGCTACACATCTTCAAGTAATTACTCCAATGATACTTCCTAAGTCATTTTACAAGAACAAAAGTAGAGATGATACAATACTCGAGTGGAATGAACTATACAGGAATTCTACTACTGCCTCTTTGACTAAACTATATTTTCCTTCCATTCCTCACAGACTGAATAATAAACACTTTTTCTGCAATTTTGAAGTTACTCAATTTCTAACTGGACATGGTAAATTCAATTCATATCTGAAGAGATTTAGATTATCTAGTACAGACTTGTGTTCATGCAGTTTCGGGGGAGTGCAAAATGTCGAACATTTGTTGTTCTATTGTTCAAAGCTCAAGGAAGGACGAAAGGAACTCATTTCTAAGTTAAACTCTGTGAATATTTCATTTCCTCCCCCTCTTCATGTTTTTGTTCAACATAAAATGGCTTTCTCTTTTTTCTGTAAATTTATCTCTTACGTATCATCTGTGAATTTGTAAGTTTATTTTATTTTGTGTTGTGTTGTTGTATTTTTTTTTTTTACTTACCTCTGTAAGCCTTGTGTAATACTATGTGGTGCACAAGGATTTAAAATTTTCAATAAAAAAAAAAAAAAAAAAAAAAAAAAAAAAAAAAAAAAAATGCTTTTTATCTGCGCAGTTAATTGAAATTAGGAGTTAATTGCTACTTCAGATTAAAACCATGTCTAACTGTTTTTTCTAACAGAACGTTTTACTACACTTGCCTTAATTGCTTGTTGAATAAGTATTACCTCTCTTTCTTCAATTAAATATTGTGTTAATTAATTTGTCTTTGTTCCTTGATTTACAATAAAAAAAACTCATTTGTTTCTTTTTGTTCATTTGATCATTGCATGAGATGTGTAGTGTTTATCAACATTTTTTTCGGCAGCTTTACTGTTGTATTCAGCGTACTATTTATTTTCCATGTTGGGGCTGGTTTCTTGAATACACGCTTGGGGACTTAATAACCTTAAGTATATTTTTTATCATAAAATCCTATTTAATCATAACATTAAAAACAATAATGAAAAAAATATTAAATTGAAAAATATGACACTTATGAATATTAACTATGATAAAGTCACGAAATGCTGTAGTTCGAATACCCGGAGAGAAATTTTGAAAATGTTAGGCATTTACTGGTATAGAAAATGCACGTAAACAAAGCTACTTATTCCATTTATGGAGTCTGTTTTGTTTATTTGAAAACGTCTAGCTAACGAACAAAGGAAAGATTCATTATTTCTATTAGAGGGCTGTCTTATACATATGAGTTAGCCCGATGGATGAATTTATACAATTTTTGATACCTGCGGTGCTCTTTCTGGGGATGAGGAAATATTACCATCTAATGCATCTGTAGTTACCTAATGCATCTGTAGGACCTACCAGCGACAGAGTGGTTCGAATCCCGTGAACGCACTGGCTGCATGGGCATTTTCATGGTTTTCCCAATGTGTAACGTGTGCTACGTAGAATTTTTATGAATTATTTTACAGTTCTTAATTAATATATTAATTTACAGTGAATAGTACAATTTTAATGTTCATATTTAAGAATTAATTTTTTAATATATTATTGCTTAAACTCATTTTTTCGTTTGAATACGGTAAAGCTCTTATTTAGCTAGTGGAATGTATTGTACAGCTAAAGGCGAGTGATTTTTTCGTTTCTCACGGAGCAATCAATCACTTTGGAGTCAAAGGTCGACGGCCCGGCTGCCTCTCTCCCTCCCTTATCTTTCGCGGTTGAACACATGTTTTGCTCGTTTGGAGAAAAAGAATTCTAACGGGCGTAGCAACTTGACAGAATTATGCGTTAAAAGCTTTCTATATTGCTTGCGCGTGAAAAGTGTATGTGACTTTGTAAGAATCTTAAGTTTTACTAACGTTTATTTTATTTTAAATCTTTACTATCACTTCTTATTTTCTACTTCCGGCCAGAATTACAGGCTTTAACTTATTTATGCAAATTTGTCTGGCGAACGCCAAGTACTTAAGTTGTGGCTTTTTGCCACAGAGACAGGAAGGAGTTAGTAGAAGCAGGCCGCTTGCCTTAGCAGTTTTTACTCGGTTGTTGGTTGCCTTCCAGGCCAGAGGTTTAATCCTCTTGATAATTTTAAACGTATTGTAGTGTTAACAGTTCTCTGTACTACATACGGCTCCCTGTTATTATACGGCCAATCTTCTCGGAGGCCCTTGTTTGTTACTCCAAAGTTAAGTTAGAGTTTAGTTAATATTTTTATATTCTTACGTTCAGACCACAAGTGGTTGGTCTCTGTATTCCGAAGTCCGGCAATCATTGTAAAGAGTGAAAAATAAAGGGTTTCGTATACCCTTCCTGTGTATCTTGTCTACTTCCTACATTTATTGAACATAGCTTTAGTAAGCTCCCTGTTCCGAGTCAGGTTCTTGAATGTTCCCAAAGCAAGTAAGGAGAAACATTGAACCTGATAGTGGCGCCCGACGAAGAAGAATAACCATGGCCGAGTTTCAAGAAGAACCTGTGCTGCCTGTAGAAGCGGCTCAGAATCCAGAAATGCCAGCTGCCGCCCTGGAAAGATTTGGTTACATCGTCCAGACCATGCGCGCAGCGATGAAACCAGAAGCAACATTTAATGGAAACTCACCGGTTACCAGTTTTTTGGAAAAACTAGATGACCATTTCATGCTCTATCCCGTGCATGAGTTCCAGAAACTCACCTTAGCTACTAGCGCTTTGAGGGGCCAAGCGCTTAATTGGTTCAAATGCATAGACAGAAGTCTCTTGGGTTAAGCGGGAAGTCCCACCTATACTTACGAAAATTTCAAGACTGCCTTAGTAAAAGCCTTCCCTGTCGTAAGGGATCGTGCGAAATTAGAAACGGAACTTTTCAGCATATATCAGCAAAGAATCGAAAATCTTTCCACCTTTATTTTAAGAAAAATTCACGTCTTCAAACTCTTGTATGGAAACCGTCCGGATCCTGAGATAATTCAAGTGATTTTGCCGAGGTTACTTCCCCAAGTACAAGACTTTATTGAATTAAGGAATCCGACTACACTGGAAAAGTTATTTGAGCTAGCAATCCAGTTTGAAAGTAGAAGAACGGCGGACATTGAAAGAAGACGCCAATATCAACAACGAAACCAATTTGGTGAGCCAATACCACAGCAAAGTCAAGCACACGGCTACGAAACCCGAGCATCCAAAAACAGCCGGCGAACGTCGACAGTTCAATAGCAATCCAGGAAAAAAGTCCAAGGCCAGTGGAAAAAGAAGGAAAGCATGGAAAGGAAAAAGATTTAAACTAAAACGGATTTCTGCTGACGGGAGGGTGCGGAAATCCGAAGGCCAAGAAAACCCCTCTTCCTTTAAGTTAAATACAGTAATGGTGAAAAATTTGACTCTTCCAAAGATTGAAGTGTTGGTGAATAACATCCCAGCCACCGCACTCCTTGATACAGGCGCGCAGTGTTCCTGTGTGGCAGAAGATTTTTTTAGGAAGTATTTTCGGAAATACCGCATATATAATTCGGATAATACGACAGTGTTAGCTGCGCAGGGAGAAAGATGTAAGTGCATAGGTAAATTACCGCTATACGTTCGTATCAAGGACGAACAAGTAAAAATTATGTTTTTTATAGTAAAGAATCTGCAAGCACATATCATGTTAGGAATAGATTTTCTTTCAGAGGCACAAGCAACGCTGGATTTTAATGAAGCGTCCCTTAAGCTGACGATGAAACCAGTTCGTGGAGAAAAGGCTGAACCGCCGATGTTAAATCTTGACCACCTGCCTAATGACGAGCAACGAAGAATCCGACAAGTGGTAAGTGAATTTGCTTCGTTATTTAGTGATATTCCAGGATTTACTCAGGTTACTAACCATAGTATTGACACTGGAGATTCAATGCCAGTTCACCACAAAGCATACCGGTTTGATAAGAATAAGGAAAAAATTATAGAATGGCATATCACCGATATGCTACGTAAAAAGATCATAACGCCCATCTCAAGTAGTTATGCTAGCCCGGGGGTTTTATGTAAGAAAAACAATGACTATCCATTAACACATCCAAAAAGGTGGCGTTTCGCGATTGACTATCGTAAATTAAACTCCATAACTAAATATCCGGTATATCCGTTACCTATTATTGAAGAAATTCTAAGGAACATAACGTCTACCAAATACATGACGACTTTAGACTTAACGACTGGTTATTTTCAAATAGGGGTTAGACCGGAGGACGTGCCTAAGACTGCTTTTATAACCAAGTATGGCACTTATGCATTCCTGCGTATGGCGTTTGGCCTTTCAGGGGCACCGGCAACATTTCAGCGATGTATGGATATTGTGTTAAGGCCTGTTCTTGGAAAGTCCACATTTATCTATTTAGACATATCATTATTACTAGTGATAATCTCGACCAACATGTACAGGATTTAAGACAGGTGTTTTCATTATTAAATGAGGCCGGTCTAAAAGTTAATGTCGAAAAGTGCAAATTTGCAGCCCCTGAATTAAAATACTTAGGTTACAAAATATCTCAGAAAGGAATCGAGACAGACGAATCAAAAATAATCGCTGTGCAAAAGTATCCGCCGCCAAATACGGCGAAGAAGCTCTCTTTTTTTCTAGGACTTTGTTCATATTATAAGTCCTTTATAAAAGATTTTGCAACTATTGCTGAACCATTGTTAAAATTCAAAAAGAAAAAGGCAAGATTCTCGTGGACGGCGGAAGCCAATAGTGTTTTCGAAAAATTAAAGCAAGCATTAACGCAAGCCCCTGTGTTGAAATTTCCTGAAAAGGATGAAAATTTAGAAATTTCAGTGGATGCTTCGGATTATGCGGTAGGAGCGGTACTTTGGCAAAATCAGCAGCACGTGGCATTTTTTAGTCGAACTTTAAATCAAACACAAAGAAATTATTCCGCGACCGAGAGAGAGGCACTTGCAGTTCTGTTAGCAGTGCAAAAGTTCCGAGTCTATTTTGGAAGGGCGCCAATAACAGTGTATTCTGATCATGCGGCGGTAACTAGATTGTACTCAGGGAAAAACGTATCCCCAAGGTTAATAAGATGGGCACTCAAGCTACAAGAATATAATCTGGTAACCAAGCATATCCCCGGAAAGGAAAATCTCGTAGCAGATGCCCTATCCAGAATAAAAATAGATGAAGAAGGTAAAGGTGGCAATGCTCACAGCATGTACAATAAATTCCCGAGAAACTGTAATAACCGAACTGGGTAAGGATCCTGAGTTTGGAAGTATTTATGAGTATTTGAAGGATCCTGAAAATTTTAGCCACCAAGATATTGTGGCGATAAGAAATAGGGCGGCCCATTACGAACTAATAGATGGTCTATTATTTTATACAAAAACTATAAATTCCAACAGCGAATTTCGACCTGTTATCCCAGCTAGTCTCAGATTAAATATCCTGCAGGAGTTCCATGACAGCCCTTTAGCTTCTCATGCTGGTATTCGAAAAACTATCCAACGCGTACGCGAGGCAGTCTATTTTCCTGAACTGCAAAAGTTAACAAGGGCGTATGTCCAGTCCTGCCCAACATGTCAAGCAGTTAATTATATTAATTTCCGCCCGGCCGGGTTTCTAAATAGTATTAAATCCGATTTTCCAAATGAAATAATTGCCATCCATTTATTGGACCCTTTCCCAAAAAGTCAGTTAAATAAAAGTCGCTATCTCCTTGTTATGGTTGATCATTTTAGTAAGTAGACCGAAATTGTTCCCTTAAAACGAGCCTCCGCGAAATTAGTTACTGATTCTATTTTAAATAAATATCTTTTAAAATACGGGGCGCCCCTAAAAGTTATATCGGATAATGGTCCTCAATTTGTAAGTAATATATTTGAAGACATGTGCCAAAAACTGGGCATACGTCATTTGAAAATGGTCCCGTATCGGCCGCAATCAAATATAGCGGAACGGATCAATAGAAATATAGTGAAAATTATCCGTAGTTATGTTAAAAATTTTCATAATAGCTGGGATAACTATGTCAATGAATTTGCTTTCGCCCTTAGAACCGCAAAACATGATACAACGGACAAAACTCCTGCTGAGTTGTTTTTAGGCAGAAAGATTATAACGCCGTTAGATAAATTACTTTATGTTCAACAAAGAGCCCCAAAATTTAAAATGGGTGATATAGAAAAATTAATTAAAGAAGCAAAAAAGAACACTGAAGTAGCACAGAGAAAACAAAAACTCTATTACGATTTGAAACGACGGGGAGTTACTTATAAAGTAGGAGATGAAGTATTAAAAATTAAGCATTCACTTTCTTCAGCACCAGAAGATAAAACCGCCAAATTTTTTCCACGATTTTAAGGACCATATGTCATAGAAAAAATAACTCAGGCTGTAGTGGTGTTAAAAGCCAGGAATGGTGAAACATGCTCCGCAAACATTGACCAGATAAATCCATACTATGACCGTAATAAAATGCAAATATTTAAAGATCTTTTGCAGGATCCGGCACGGCAGGCACTGCAGGCACAAGCTCCAGAGGTGGAACAACGACAAGCACAAGGGCAAGCCATTAGGAGGCAGGAGCAATTGAAAAGAAAGTTTCCCCGTTGGAAAATTGAAGGTAACAAGAAAAAGAAGCCGTTCCACCGACCAGAAAAGAGAGCGCACGACCACCCCCAGAATGAAGAAGGGAGAAGTACGACGAATGCAAAGAGAGCCAGGAGAGATAACGGCAACTATAACCCGGCTCCCAAACTGAAGATCTACTCATCGGACAGGACTCTACGCAGCAAATGTCGCCGAATTGCGGAAGGAACACCAGCGGCGGAGGAAAAGATACAAGGAAAATTTGAACGGCCAGTATCGAGATCCAAGCAGGAACGAGAGAGAAGTGTCCCGGTTCCGCCAAGACCAGCGGCCATCAAACGGCCAAGACCACAGGCAGAGGCGAAAAAGAAGGTATTCAAGGGTGACCGAACTGGAGGGAAAAGAAAGCTCCTAGAGGAAGGCACTGAAGGGCGAGTCCGCACAAGAAGGAAGATAAATCAAACACGAATTTTCGCTACCTTCCAGGACTGGGCAGAGAAAAGAATGTCCGAATATCACAAAGATAAGTAAAACTTTATGTTACTTTGCAAACTTAAGTTAATCTTTCATTCTTACTGCAAGTGGCAGATTTCAAGACGTTTTACCTCATGTGAGGTCTACCTTTATCGCCAAAGAGGCGAGAAATGAGTTGTTACCTATTTTGGTATTATGTTTTTCAATTACTCGCGAGTAAAACTAAAGTTGATGTATAATAGGAATGTGTAAATACTTGAATATTGTAAAAGTTATTGTATAAATTTTATTTAAAACATTCTGGCAAGAAAGAAGTTTTAGTCTGAAAGACTTTTGAAATGTAGTATTTCAATGTAGAAGAATTGGCACTTGCTTGGAAAAGAATAGAAGTTAACAATGTACTACTAATGTATGTTTTAAATTGCGTAAAATTAACAGCATGTTAATATGTTTTTATATACAATGTGAACTGTTATTTTAAATGTTAAGAAATACTGTAATATGGTAAAAGTGAAAGTAATGCCAAAAATTTTAAACTTATTCGTGTGACTGTAAAAAGACCAAATTATTGTGAATATGTGTTAAAGGTTGAATGAATGTAGTTAGGCTCTCTGACGCTACACTTCAGAGTTAGTTACTTTCAGAATAGTACCTCAGGGTTTAGAGATGAAGATAAGGTGTGTTATGAGGTCTTGTTATGATGAATTTTAACACGTTAGTGTTTTGATTGTAGGCGGCGGTAGTGTTGAACACTTGTACATAAACACATTCTTGTTTGGTGTTTTCTTTTACAACACATGTCAGAGAGCACGGGGAGAGAATTAAATAAAGTCATGAATGAAATAAGAATGTTAAGAGAAATATAAATATTCATGTTACTTGCCATTTAACTGTGTAACATTTCATTAAACTAGTTTTCCTTCCAGATCTCTGGAAGGAACCAGATTTCAACTAAAAGCTCCTGTTTAGATGCAGTACAGCTGAAAAGTAATTGTCCATGGAGCTGATAATGTAAAAACAAATTTTTTTTTAAATTTCTAGTTTCTAGTGAGAAATGTTTGTAAAAGATTGGCCTCGCGTTAGATTCTAGAGCTAAAAGTTTTCAACAAGGTCATTTTAGACCTCAGTTTCAAACTAATTAATTCTGGCGGGAAGTATGTAAGGATCTTAAATTCTACTAACGTTTATTTTATTTTAAATCTTTACTATCACTTCTTATTTTCTACTTCCGGCCAGAATTAAAGGCTTTAACTTATTTATGCAAATTTGTCTGGCGAACGCCAAGTACTTAAGTTGTGGCTTTTTGCCAAGCAAGAGAGAGGAAGGAGTTAGTAGAAGCAGGCCGCTTGCCTTAGCAGTTTTTACTCGGTTGCTGGTTGCCTTCCAGGCCAGAGGTTTAATCCTCTTGATAATTTTAAACGTATTGTAGTGTTAACAGTTCTGTGTACTACATACGGCTCCCTGTTATTATACGGCCAATCTTCTCGGAGGCCCTTGTTTGTTACTCCAAAGTTAAGTTAGAGTTTAGTTAATATTTTTATATTCTTACGTTCAGACCACAAGTGGTTGGTCTCTGTATTCCGAAGTCCGGAAATAATTGTAAAGAGTGAAAAATAAAGGGTTTCGTATACCCTTCCTGTGTATCTTGTCTACTTCCCACATTTATTGAACATAGCTTTAGTAAGCTCCCTGTTCCGAGTCAGGTTCATGAATGTTCCCAAAGCAAGTAAGGAGAAACATTGAACCTGATAACTTTATAAAAAGAGGGGTCTGCTTTTCTTCGAATTTTGGAGCTTAATTATTGCTCTTGTTCTAGTTGCTTTTGGTTAGACAGAATTCAAATTTTGTGTTCGATTGGATAGATTTAATTTTATTGGTATTTCGAGCCAATAGTGAATATTGAGGCAGTCCCAATGTTGAGCGTCCCCGAGGTTTTAAAAGTGGTTGCAAGAGAGGAAGGAAGGACTTTTGCAGTTTTTCACCTTTGAAAATTTTGTAATTAGAAGTGATGAGCGAACGAAAAGGTTCGAGCGTAACCCTGCGGTCCCTGGGGTCCGACCGCGGTTCTCGAGTCCAATTTTCCGCCTATCTCTGGTTTGCCTGCTGCGAGACCGGACCGTGTGTGATGCAGGTTGTTGGCGTGATACTGTCTGGTGACTAATTCCGCGTAATTCTTGTCCTTCTAAAAATTAGTTTGCCTTGTCGCTGATATTTTTTTCTTTTTGGAAAATAATTCCTAAGGCTCATGCGACGACTCTAAATGTCCGAGGAAAAATTTATCAGCGGGGAGGTCCTCATTTCAAGCTGAGTGCAGCTTGCGCCTATCTTCATTGAGAACATTGAAGTTTGTGGGCATTCGTCTAAACTGGACTTCTTGATGGGCCATCAAAAGGGAAGGCCGTTTTGGTGATATACTGCTGCAGATATAGTACTGTGAGGACTTATAAAAAAAGAGGAGGGGGCAGAAGTATCCAGCCGTGACTGCTTTGAGCAAACTTTAGATTGTGGTTTTTGAGAAGATTTCGACCGAATTTAATTTTCGATGTATTAAAGAAATTGTCCGACAGCTTTCCGAGCTCCACTGACTGTTATGTATTTGGCATCCATGAGTGCATTGTTTTCCCTCTTGTTTTTGTTTGTCACTGGTTATTTAATTAAGAGCTGAGAAGGTGAATTTTATTTTTAAATGTTAATTGTCATGAGTCATCACTTAAATTAAATTATAGATTGGGGAAAATCTCAATATTTCTTAAAAGAAAAATTTCACTGTTTTAATGTGCATAGAGTATTACATGAAGTAATTTAATTAATTACTAAATGTCAAAAGGTAAACCGCTCATTATTCCAAACGTGAATTGTTAGTTTATGATTTATAGTATTCATACACGTAATGAGAGATAAGCGATTATACTGAAATTTTTAGTGCAAAAGAGATAAATTGTTCATTTTTATAAATGTTAATTATTTCATATTAGAGAAATTGAAATGTGTGTTGTTTAGACAATTAAGAGAAAAATGTTGTAGGGACCAGGATCCAGTAATCCTAGCTATCTAAAATTATAATTTTTGTGACAGATTTAATAAATGCTTTTATTGATTTATTACTGTATTTAAGTTTTTATCTGGTGGTCTACTGTAGGTCACCCATGTGATCCTAAAAAAAAACATGGTTATTTCATTTTTCAATTCGAACCTGGGTAAAATATTGCGAGAAGTAGGGAAATGAATTTTAAGTGCGTTGTAACTATACGATCGAATTAATTTATTTGAACTGGTGCTTGACTTCTTGTGGGATTTATCTTTCTCTGGTGTTCTGAAGTGTTCTGTGTTATATTTAAAGGAAAAGTGCTTGTGGCTATCTTTAGAGATGTACTGAAATTTATGTGTTTTCAGGAAAGTCAGTAGATTTAGTTTTATTTTAGAGTGAGATAGCATTTTGCGGAATTAGAAGCTGAATCGCCTTTTCGTATTTCATTGAAAAATAATCTTTTGATTTTACCATAACGCCAAGGAGGATATTATACTTTCAGTTTTGACTTAAAGAGTGTGAGATTTGAAAGGATAAACTTTATTTTACTCTGTTGATGATTTATGTAATTTAGACTAACTGAAAGTACTGAGCTTCTTTAGCGTTTTTTGAATCATGAGTTATATTGTTTCTAAAGTGCTTTTGAAAACTACATACCCAACGTTTGTTTTTCCACTTTCAGTCTCTCAACATGTAGTCACAATCTTTATGTAAAGCTGGTCTATTCCTGGAAGGAGAGATGGTTTTATTATTTTAGAGCGCTTCCATTCGCAGCTTTTGTTTTGGTTGACTTTATGCATATGAAAACTGCAAGATTCATTACTGTGCTCCGATATTAGTTTCTATTTTTTTTTTTTTTTTTTTTTTTTTTTTTTTTCAAATTGTTCTTTATTATGTCTTGGGACATAACAACACACATATCAAAGGACAGAATTCAATTCCAGAAAGGAGGAGAAAGCCAGAATATTACACCATGCAATGCTATGGAAGTGAGGAAACTTAGAGAATGTAAATTGACAGGACAAATGGAAATCCAAAAGCAAACGAAAACCCTGTAGGGTTTTTCTTAATTTGCATAACAAATTTATTTTAAGTTTTCCTGTTCTCAACTTCTCAAACTTGCCCTCACATTCTCTTGCCAGGATGTAAATTTTAAAGTTAAGTGAAGTGCCGTTTAAACGTGTGATTATCTCTTTATTCAGAGCGTGTTTCGCTAGCCTAGCGTACGTTTCGTTGTTATTTCGCAGTCACTCTAGTCTCTTTGCCTTATCGGTTTAGTATCAAACCGGTTAGATTTCTGTGAGTCCATATTTTAGGAGTAATTTTGAAGTGCGTTCTTGCACTCGTTTATTTTGAGATTTTGATTTGTATTCTAGTCTACGTTTAGTTATCGCCGCAAGTGAACGGTGTTTTGTAACGCACGAAGTCCGTGCTTTCTGTTCATTTAGTTTAAGTTAATAAAGGGTTATTTTGCACCCTTCTTCTGTGATGGTATTTAATTCACGCCTGTGCGAGAATTCACCTGGTTCATCGTAAGATCTAAGTTAGTGCACGTGGACAAGTAGAGATAGATCTTATAACCCTTTAAGTTTAAAATCCTGTATGAACTTTATCCCAAGAGAAGAACAAATGAAACACGAAAATAAGATCAACTCAAAAAATTATTCATGGAGTTTTTTTTAGATAGCTCAAAATACACAACACATTGTTTAAAAGTCATTTATGATATTTGAATTATGTTTGCTACTTTTCCTATAATTTGCCGATTTCTATCAGAGTTCTTGTTGCAGGATTTATTCTCCACGCGTTATTTCTGTTTATTTTCGATTTACCAGTTCTTCCTATTTTATCACTGCTGTGGGATTTGTGAATTTTTCTTTTTCTATCTCGCTAGTCCGTTTGGGTTCTCTTGGTATTTATCCTTCAAAAGCAAGCGAAAATCCTTTTGAAATGACTCTTTTTGTTTTTGCAAGCAGCAATTCTTTTGAAATTTCTTTCTGTTTTCCTGAGTTTATTGGTTATTTTGAAAACTATTATTATTATTACTATTATTATTTCTTCTAAACCTTATGATTTTACCACGGTTTCTGTAATGGAATATTTCTGGTTTTCCCTCTTCCCCCTTTTGGCAAGTATTATACGTCTTTTTTGCACTGTATTTTTTCACTTTATAAGCATGTAGCCTAACGTGTCTGAAAGCAACAGAATTCCTCCACTCCGGTCACTGTCATATATATTTTCATATCTATTTTTGGTCGTTGCCTCTTTCCTTCAATTACTGTACTTCCCATATTTATTCAGAGGATGAGCCCCATTAAATCTTATGTTGAATTCATCCAATTAGTGATTGTTTTCGTCTTGTGGACAAAGACAAACCCTCGCAAACTATCTGCAATGGTCATGCCGAACCTTTCCATTTAAACTATTTAACCTTATATGAGCCTAATACAAGAACCGACCAGTAACAGTAAAACAAACACGAACCGAAATTCAGTCTACGATTTCACCCAGGTACACATTCACTTTCCCTAATTATTTACGGAAGATTTGAGATCTAAGGAGCACTAGAGACAACGATAAGAACGAGTGAGATTTAAGTTGCAGGGAAGTAGAAAAGAAAATATCATAATTGGTCTCGTTAATATGTTAATTTTACTATATATTCTTATTGGAAAGTAGGTTTCTATTAAAGAAGAATATTGTTATTACCTGTAGTTTATCCATGATGACTTTTTATTTATTATGTTCTTCAGTAATCTTCTTCTTTCGTTAATTAAATTATTTGCATAATTTCTCCTCTAGATTTTCAAATGATAAAATCCGTAAAGAAAAATGAGAAAATTGCATAAAAAAATACGACGATTTCTCTTCTTTTATAAATTTAAGGTTAATTTAATATTCAGGTTTTAAATTATTCTTTAAAATTCAGTTTTTAAATTGTTCTTTATATTTGCTTCAATTTGTTATGATTACACATATTTTATTTTCATTATATATTCTTGGTTAATTCAAATATAATATTTAGTGAAAAACAGGAATTGTTAAATATTTATATAACGATATATATTAATATGGGATGCATTAAAATAAAGGTTAAATAAAAGTCATATATTTCAATATAAGTAACAAGGCAATTATTAAAATTCAAAACGTTAATCAGTGAAAGAGGTTAATGTTATTATCATAAATAAGACATTATTAAGAATGAAGCAATTTACTAATTTAAATATTTACGTTAAATAAATGTTACCCTAAAGGAAAAATAAATTATAACAATGTTACTGATATAAAACACTGAAATAACACAGGCTGGCGTGTAAATGGAAACTTAATCTTCTGTGACATTTGTTATCGCAAGATTTGATACTAGGAAGTGATAATCTATTGACATCGATATTTGTTATAACTTCCTTCCGAAATGCTAAAATAACTTAGGATAATATTAGTGATTTAGTAGTCCACCAGCAGTCGAGCGGTAAGTCGCTGAACGCTGGTAGTTCGGTCCGAGGTTTGAATCCCGCGAACGGGCTGCCTGAATGGGCGTTTTCGTGGTTTTCCCCATGTGTAACGTATATACGAGCCAGTTTTCCTTAGAAAGTCCTCCACGAAAGCATCCCGCCCCTTAGGCAGATAGCCCTAGTGTGCTTTGCCATAATTAAGTACACCAACTAGTGATTTAGTTTCATCAACTTAATTTATCGAAAATCTAACTCTTTTTATGTTTTCCTATTTATAAATTATATTAAAAACGGAAAGGGGCATCTATTTATGCTTATGCGTATTTATAATTTAAGATTTATTCTACTTTTCTTCAAGAATGAAATTATTTGAACCATATTACTAGAAACAGAAGATTTTCCAGTTACTGTGAAATAATTATTTTATCATTTTCAAGAAAATTTTCCAATAAAAACAACCATTGTTCTACATATCATGTCAGTTAGTATTAAAATTCCCTGTGTACTTGCGAAACGCAGCATCCACGATATTATTTTTCTTATTAATTAGATGCGGTTTCTAATAAAATCCAATTTAAGATTACATTTTTGTCTAATTTATAATAGTCCTTGTCAGTGCGGTTTGCTACCCAGGGACAAAACTGAAACCTAATTAAAATTTCATATTAAACTTAAATTTTATATAATAAAACGAAAAATAAATAAAATCTAAACTACTGTTTCTTTGGTAATTAAGTCAGACTAAATTTATTGAAGAATGGTTTTCATTTGCTGCATTAGAGTTATTAGAAGCTTTCCACATTCACACATATTTAGCTACTTGAGCAAATGATTTTAAACACAAATGCAGTTTTTCACAACAAAGTTTTAAGAGCATCATACCACAATTTTTGGTTACTTGGAACTCTATTTTACCTCATTAATGGCTCTAGATTAATACTTTCTTTTTTATTACCACAAGAGGTGCTCATAATAATTAACAAAAGAAGTGTGTTTAATTCGAAAATCACTTTGTCCGTATCACATCTTTTGCTGGAATCACTTTTAAAACTGCTGCCACTAAATGCCATTACAATATTTTAAAAGAAACACAATTAAATAAAAAAAGATTAGTAACTAAAGCAGCAACTATAACATTTTTTAAAATTAAATTTAGTTCTTTATTTATTATCCGATGAAATGTAATTATGTCAGTAACCAGTGTTTCACATAGCCAAAGTTACTTAATAAAGTTACAGATGTCCTTAAAAATCTGCATGAATGTATGCATGCTTGTGTGTTCCTCCCACTGTGAAAATCGATGGCACCTACAACCATCGAGTTTTCAATAAATGTATTCCTTGATCCGAACATGGGCACCTCGAAGACTGAATTTTGAATTTCGAATTCGTTTTTGATTTGTTTCATATTTTGTAAAAATTATTTTGTAAAAATTGAAAGAACTTTGTTTAGAAAACTCAGCGATTTGAAAGAGAAAAGCCACTTCGAAATAAACCAATTTTATTTCTAGCACGCCAGACTGTTGCCAGTTGGAAAAATGTAAGGTATTTATTAAAATTTTTTTTTCTTACATATTCGGCTATTTGACAGCAATATGTTGCCATTTCCTCAAATAGAATGTTTATTATCTTCACACACCAGCGTATTGCCTTTTAGTAAAGAGTAAGGTATTTAACTTCTAAATTTAATCTATTACTAAGTAGCAAACTAAGTAACTGAAAAGCAATTAACACAGTTTTCAAAAACATTTTTTTCTACTTTTTAATCTAATTGATTTAAATAAAAATGCATTTAGATAATGATATATCTAATTTTAAATATTAAATATTTTTATGAAATATACCTGCATTCATTATCCTTATATACTTTCCCTTTTTATGATAACTATTTTAGGCGGCTGATCACACGAGCGGATAGTTTTTAAAGAAATGATATAGCGAATGTAAAAAAAAATTATGTAAGGCGACTCCTGTATTGGTAATTATAAAAAATGCTGTTTTAAAATATTTTGTGTTATCCTAATGAATTTTATACGGCGTAAGTACGAAGAAAGCGATGCGTAATAATAAAGACAAAAAAAAAAAAAAAAAAAAAAATGTGTAAGCAGATGCCCAAGAGCAGATTGTTCACCTGCGATGCTCAACGACAGGATAAAATTTTTTAAAAAATTCTCAGATGCAATGTTAAAATGTAAATCCTCTCAGATTTTTCTTCTTTTTTTAGTTATTCATTTTACTAAAAATGTTTGTATTGCAGTGCACAATGCTCTTGTCCTTTTAATACGAATCGCTTGCCTGTCTCCCGCAAAATGCGTAGAATTTTTCAATAAAAGCAATATCTGTCTAAGATCGAATTTTGCCTAATTGTAATTATGAAATTCACATTATTTTATTCCATACCTATGAGCCCTTATGTTTGCAAATATTGTCACTTGAAGCGGGTTGATTACATTTAAAAATAATTTTTTAAAGTTATAAATTGTTTTATACCATTTTAAGATATTCTTGCGCTTGCTCTGCCTGTAACACATCTGAAGTATAATTCACAATCTTGGAATTATTTGATGTTTGAGTTATAAGCAATGAAATCGGAACCATGAAAGGGCAACATTTGCAGTAGAAATTGAAGGTGTGTGTGTGTGTATTATGGCAAAGCCCCGAGGGCTATCTGCCTAAGAGGAGGGATGCCTTCGTGGAGGACTTTCTAAGGGAAACTGGCTCGTATACACGTTACACATGGGGAAAACCACGAAAACACCCATGCAGCCAACCCGTTCGCGGGATTCGAACCTCGGACCGAACTACCAGTGTTCAGCGACTTTACCGCTCGGCCGCTGGTGGGCTTAGAAATTGAGGATATGAGTACAATATTATTAGAACAAATACCGAAGACTGCTTGCACCTTCTTCTTTGTAAATACAGTTAAAAGGCATTCTGAAAATGTAAACTCGTATTATCTTATTTATTGAAAATATCGGTTTTTTTGACGTTAAACTTCTTAAACTTTTTTAAGTCTCGTTTAAGTCCTGACGGCTTTAATTACTCATGCAGTTTCAGCATTAAACCTTGATCAGCATTGATTTCATTAAATCAGCATTGATTTCAGTTTTTCAAATTATTACTTAGCATTTAAATCACAAAGTACTTGTTTGTTAAATATTTATTTTCTGATGAATAAATATAAATTTTTCAGAAAGGTAACGGTCAAACTGTAGTAATCGAAATTTAGTAAATGAATCTCCTGATAGGAATCTTACGGATTATTTTTATTGCCTTCTTTATAATGTTTCTAAAAATAAAGATTCTTATATATATTGTAGACAAGGAATTTTCTCTTTACTAGCTAATTATAGCATGAACAGTTTTTGTTATTTTAAGGGATATATATAATAATCTTCTTATAGTTTGAATACAGTGAGTATCTTAGTATACGTTCGCTTTGAAATACATCTGACTTTATTACCGCCCTATTTTGAGACGACGATGTTTATTTGTTATACATTTGTATGGAATACGACGAACTCGTTGAGTCCCGACTATATACACTACACTTGTTTACCTCTTTCGAGAGTATACTACGACTACCCATGAGCGTCCGTATGAGTATTGGAACTATTCAATAAACAAGCAGCGTTAAAACCCTGAATTTTCAAGTGATTTTGCATTTTTGCCACGTAAATATTTTGTAAATTCATTAGCAAAGAAATTTAGGAAACTTAATGTGAACAGCCAAGCAACGAAGAAAATTATTAAGAGCACAATGAGGTAAAAATATATTGTAGAAAAGTATGAAGATGGTATGTGTATTTGGAACTTAAGTATTCGATACCATATGCCGTTTACGATGATATGTAGGATTACTGAAAACAAAGACGCTATTAAATCGTCTAACGCTGCGAAGGGGTAAATCAGTTGCCAAACAAAGACCAGGACGTTAGAGCACGTTGAAATGTTGCTTTTGATTTATGATAGCAGAAAATATTTGTATACAGTATCCTAAGCAATGCTTCCTTTACGTACAACATATATGTCATCCGCTGTATTTGTACTTATATTAAACAATATTATAATATGTTTTTATTAGATAATAATTAATTATTTTCCTCTTCTTCCCTATTATAAAGGTTTACTTGGTGCACGTCCAAACATCTGAAACGGATTAAAGATATATACCGTGGTACCACTGTATTTCTTCTTTGTTATAATTATTATTTCTGAGTTACTTATTCAGTTAGAACTATTTTGCTTCAAAACCATTTTGGCAGACATGTTTCAGTTTCTTTAGAATTATTTGAATCGGGAAGATGATGATGAGCATTGCATGAAAACAACAAAAGTAAGAAATTCTAAAACATGTCAGAAAAGGATGGGAATTACATGGAATTCAAAACAAAAACATGTCATAAACCACTATAATAATAGAGAATCATTAAGTGGGAGTTGCTTGCTAACTCCACTCGAAATGATGGACGGCAAATTCTTCGCATAGCAAGCAATCCAAACATCTGTGGGCCATTGATTTTCTGAGAGCTAATGCGGTGCAAAAGCAAATAGAATGAATCAGCCATTCGACTCGATATTTAAAACAATGGATTTATCTGCTATTGTGCCTTCACAGTTTTATAAATAGCTTTCACGAATTTCATTTAATTAAGCTGCAAGCTCTATATATCTTGATTCACAAGGAATGGAAGGTTAACAATGGAAGAAATGTTTTATTAAACTCAACGCATCCCTCAGTAAGTGACGTAGAATTGCCTTCATATAATGATGATTACCTCAAACTTTTTTTATTATAGTTTTAGAAGAATTATAAAGATATAATTTTATGTTTTCTGTGAGTTCTAGTAAGCCGTCGATTCTCTAATTAATCGAATAATTCTTTACATTAAAATCACCAACCACCATACCTGTGTTCTGTCCAACATTCAATCCCTTTTCTTGAATCCCCAATGATTCAAGAAAAGGGGTTAATCTCCAATAATATTTTGATGTCTTAATATTAATGCAAATTCGTCAAGCGCACGGAGAGAACTAGACGTTTTTCACTGCTCAATAATCTCTAGCAATCTGTTTTTGATTACTGTCATTTTTGAAATCGTTACCTGTAAAAGTAAACACTGGACAGCTGAGTGTGCCTAAGCCACCCACATAATTTTCTCTTCGTTGTCCTGAATTATATTAGCCAAGACGCTGCTGTGAATGCTTACGCTGGTTATAATAGGTAAATCATGCCTTAAAGGTTATTCAAACCAATATCAAAAGAGTTTTCAGAATGAAAATCATAAAATTAAGTCATAATAATGAGGCTTATAACAACATCCTATTGATCGTTTTATTGGAGTCTTAAAATTCAGTCTTAAATATATAAAAGAACCTATAAACTGTTTTCCAAAATAAGAATTTTAAAACTTAGGATTCTATTTTATATTGTTTTACAAATCGTTTCTATTCTTAGGTTAAAAACAAAGTGTAATTAAACTAAACATTTTGATATTTTCCAGTGTTTTCAAATACTGAATTAGTATTTTTATGTGTTAACGGTTCGTATAAACTCTATGAATAAACATGCTAAAAGAACAAAAAATTGGACCACAAATTTACAGATGAAGATACCCAGAACAAATACGGATATTTTTATCATCCGGATACTTTCAGAAATTTACATCCCAAATATTAATAACATAAGGAAAATAAAAAAAAAAAATTAGCAGCACTTAACATTTTGTAAAGGTGAATATTGATCAGCTGAGTGCGTCCACGACATACATTTTTTCACCTATTCTGATATACGTTTTATGGTATTCAAATTTTAAAATTACATCTTCTGTGACTGTTAGGCTTGTTTCCTCGTTACTTCGTGAGGACTAGAGGTCTCGTTATATTGAAAACGAAGGATTCTCCGTGAAGCTGAGTGTAGAAATTATATACATATTCTCAACAAGATGAAAAACCACGAACATGAAAATGATTGTTTTGAGGAAACAGGGTTGCCTTACATGAATTATACAATAAATAGCTGCGACTAAATGTTAGCTCAAACCATGGGTGTGTGAACGCCTTTAAGGTGAGTCTTCTTGTGTTGTCATTGCGCTGTGTTTAACATTCTTAATAATTTGAAGTGCAACTTCTGATTGGATTTGTTGATACTGTGAAGATCTGTACGATTGTTTTTGTGGAAAGTTCCAGAACAGTGAAGTAATTCTTTTGGTAAAATAAATTTTATCAAGCTACTATAGTTTCTGTTCCAAAATATAAGAACACTGATGATTGAAAATTCAAGTTTCAAAACTCAAAAGAAAAAAATTGCAGCATTTTTACTGATTAACTGCTAAAAACACCAAGTTCTTAAATTCAATGCTATTCCAGCCTTTAACTCGATTTTCATTTCACTTCGTGGTTTTGTCGCATTTAGGCTTCTAGTTTGTATTTCCTGGCAGATGGAGCAATAGCAAACTGGACTGGTAAGATATTCTGGCAAAATAGCTTTACACACTAACAGAGACATGAAAATGTTTCAAGAAATTTCCAAGATGATATCATCTTGGGGGCAAAATATGTCATGATGCCTCAATAGATTTTAATATATTTTATCTACTCGTACTATCCTAGCGTTGGCGTTCGCCCCCTTATATCGTTTATTTATACATAGTTGCATATGTTATAAAATGATAAACTAATCAATGACGTAACAATGCAATAATTATACATAATTTAAAAATTTATACTCTGCAAGAAATATTCCGAAAATGACAATAAAATGACATGAAACAAATAGTAAGCAGTAATACATAAATAAAAACAAATAGAGCACACTTATAGCATTATTATTATTATCTCAATGAGTTTTTATAATTTAGACATTTATGATAACTTCTCCTTTTTCGTTTTCTCACCAAAATGCAAATCATTTAGAGATTATTTAAGCTGAGGTCTTTCGGTTTTTGTGTCTTTCGGTTTTTGGATTGTGTGTTTTGGGCGTTTTTCTGTTTCTCAAGCCCACGTAACTAGATTTCGCAGGCTTTTATAACATTGTAATTCTTCGACTTTGAACTATTGCTTCTGACATCAAATTTTTATGCATGTGAGAAGTTCTGATCTAATTTAAAATCAATTGTGCTGGTTTAACATAAATTTGTATATTACTTTAAGTTACATAGCCATAAACAATGGTTATTTTCTTAAGCATGAGACTTGTATTTTTTATTCAAGTTCTAATTTTAAAAAATGCTTCGTTTAAATTATTTGATTATGGCAAAGCTCTCGAAAGCTCTCTGCCTCATGGTGTGGCATTTTGGGAACTGTGGTTGGAATTTTGTTTTAAATTTTTAACCTGCTTCCTGATAAGCTATCGAATTCAAATTTTGTACACGTAGTGTTTGTCGATGGTAATGCAAATGGTGAAGCCAAATCCGATTTAGAATTTTTTGTTTAATATGTTAACAATGTTTTTGCACATATTTTCGCTTAATTAACAAACCGTTTGCTCGGCGAGTGTTATTTACTTTCCCCGATCTGATTGGAGATCCTTGTAATATCACGGCAGATAAAATTTTGGTACTGGAGAGCAAACAGTGTGCACCTGGGTGCCTGGGTTATAAAACCTTATGCCTTATCGAACACATAAGCAGTTGCGAATTATGGCAGAAACATAACTGTAGATAAGCATAATATATACCACATTATTTACATGATAAGGTGTTTTTAGAATTTTTTAAAGTTTTTAAGTTTTTCTGATATTTAGAAAGATTATGCATGTAATTCTAACAATTTAAAGCGTACCAAAATTAGATAGTCATAGACACAAACTGCAATCTGGGAAAGCTGGGAAGGGGGAATGAGTTGGCGTTAACTTGAAATGACACATGTAAAAGAAATTAAAGAGCTTCTACAAATACACTTACAATATCAAGAGTACATATCATACACAGTAATAATATTAACAGTTATTCAAGATTGTTACAAGATTGTTACTGAGAATGGCCATAAACCGCTTACTATTATTTATATCATTTACGTCATAATCATACGCCCGGATAACTGGGATGATGATGTTTGTAAGATTTTCATAGAATTTCCGAGGTAGTCGGCAATATAGAAATATCTTAGCTCTTCTATTTGTAATTCCTCATGTATTTTCCGGTTACGAATATACCAAGGCGAGTTGGTAATTTGCCTTAACACTAAATTTTGTGCTTGCTGCAGCTTTTTTCTTGAAGATTTGCATGGATATGCCCAAACTGGGGAGCCATAACAGAGAATGGGATGCAAAACGATTTTGTAAATAAGCAACTGCAACTTCTTGTCTAATGAAAGTAAACTGTTTCGATAAATTACAGAGTGAAGTGTAACTTTACTAACTCGAAACTTTCTGATGATAGATGTAATGTGTGGGTCCCTTTTAAGAGTTTTACTGAGGATCACCCCAAGATAAAGGACTTGCTTGGTCCATGGGATTTCTTCTCCATAAAACTGAAGTTTTTGTTGAAATTATTTTACTTTGTAAACTAGATATTCTGTGTTTTGTTAACACTGACTTAATTTTCCATTTTTTTCAGCCAAGTCTCGATTATGTTAATGTAGTCTTGTAATTGTTGTATTGTTGAGATGAGAAATGCATTTTGTGTAAGGATTGCAGTATCATCAGCATACATTGCGAGTGTTGTGTTGTGTGTGGTGGGAATGTCGTTCACATAAATACTAAATAAAGTAGGTATAAGTAAACTTCCCTGAGGGACGTCAGCAAGGATAGCGTGTTGACAGTGTATTTGAAACTTGAACGACTAAATGGCTACATGTCGGATAGGAATTAATTATGTAAATTATGTAACCTGGGAAACCCAGGTTGCGTAATTTGTATATGAGTCTGTCTAGCCATACACGTTCGAAAGCCTTTGCTGTATCAAGGAATAGTCCTCCTGTGACTTTTTTCTGCTCTAATCTTTCGCTGATGAATTCAACAGCACGATATAATTGGTTGACAGTGAAGTGCTTGCTTCTGAATCCAAATTGGTATGGAAATATTATGTCATTTTGCTCCAGTTGTTGGTTAACTCGTGTCAGTAGAACAGCTTCCATGATTTTACTTAGTGAAGACAACAAGCTAATAGATCGATGAGATTCAGGCAAGCATCCTGACTTCTGAGGCTTCAGAATTGGTGTTTTTATAGCTAGCTTCCAGCTATCAGAAATGTGTTGCCACTGCAGGATAAGATCGATGATTTTAGTGAAGTACAGAAGAGTCTTGATAGGAAATCGTTTGATCATACGGTTATTGATAGAGTAATGACAGGGGCTCTTGTTATTTTTCAGATTTTTAATATAAGCACAGACTTCCGATGGCATGACTGAGATCGGTGTGTGGGCTTGCTATGTAGTTGCTGCGAAAGTCAGAAATTGAAAGTTCTGTACTAGGGTCATCAATGTTGTTTGTGGGAAACTGAGATTTCAAATGCTGTGCTAAAAGTTCTGCCTTCTCATTTTCAGTGTAATGGCAAATAAAAAGTTGCTCGATCAAGTGTTGACGGGCCAAAATGACCGGGAATGAAATAATACGTCTTGTATTAAAATGGAAAACTAACTAATTATTAAAATAAAAATGATTATTCAGAATTAAACTGATCTCTCTATATATACATCTTAGTGCTTATTGCAAGACCGTGTTTTTCAAATGAGTCATTTTTATTAACAGGTCTGCCCATTGTAAGATATTTTGCGCAGTATATTAAGGCATTCTGTGTACTTATTTGTTAATGTAACTTAGAAGGTAGTTACGGTAGGATTTATCACATATCTACGATGAAACCAAAAAAAAAAAAAAAAATTGTTTTTCGGGGATTAGTTTGCATTTGGAACTTTTTGAGATCTTATATGAAGTAGCATAGTTTTGACAGTCTGTTTGGCATTCTTGCTATGCACAATCAAAAGGAAAGGCAAAAGAACTGAAAATATTTCGTTAAAACTCGTGTCTTTATTCCTGCCCTTATTAGCATAAACATTGACTTTGCTTGTTGTTATTTGCATAATTTGTTATCCAGAGGTTTCTAACTGCACATGTTTGTGATTTTGTTACTTCCGATGAGCTATCTGTAAAAGCTTAATTCAAAATTTGATAAAACTTCGTTATTTCGTATTTTAGTCAACATTTTTTAACTTTTGAAAAACAGAGTAACTAAAGTACAGAAATAAATATTTAGACAAAAAATAGATTTGAGATGATTTGACTGAAAGGAATCCACAATATGTTTCTTTTCTTCTATCTCACCACGTTTCCTTTCCCCCCAAAATTAAATTCGTGATTAAATGGAATCTTACATAAATAACAATATTTTCTGTATTAAGAATGTAATAATGTTAAATCTCATATGTTTGATGCATTTGCGTACTATTTAAATGGATTCTTATGCTGCAGAAATTCAATTTGTAGGGAACTCAAAGGCACGTTTATTTGAAATCTTTTCTGATTAATCTAACATCAGTAAAATGCCTCCAGTTATTTGAAATGAGAAGGAAGCAAAAACATTCCTTGCGAGGAATCAAGAACATTTTAGAAAAATTCGCAATTCCTAATAAAGAATGTTAATCGCCTTTGCCATAAGTAACATTAAGATAAATAATGAGAAAGCTAAGATAATATCTTAAGAAGAAAAGCGTTTAGTAAAGCTGCCCTTTTAGAGAAGCCATTCCGAAGATCTTTGAACCTTAAAAGATTTTAAGATTAATTGGTGGACGAATGTTAGTTCGCATGTTTTGAAGCAATCCATGAATATTAGAAGTTAAAAGAAATTTACATTGAAAACGGTGATTATATGCAGCATAATTTGAACAATTAATCAAGTTAAATAAAGGAATATCGCTTAAACCTTTCACGGATTCATAATAATAGCACAGATTTAATTTCAAAATTAATTCTTTATTTCCAAATCTTTTAAAACAATGGTACTATTTTACTAGATTTTAAAAGCTGAGTATTAGAGAAAAAGACCTTTTGCAACATACATTTAGTTACTAGGAGTAAACCAATACAATTCGCAATGTAACGAATGCAATTATGTTGTTATGTTCGCCATAGCAATTCGAAGCAAGTGAAAAAGGTATGCTTTGATTGGTAAACACGTATGCAACTTTATATCAACGCAGGCAATTCTATCCTAAATTTATAATTGAAACGGTAATAGCAAACAACATGTATTTAGTACAAGCAGTCTTACAAAATGCAAGATATGCAAATAAATTAAATACACCACAATAAAAAATGTCACACATATGATCTTCGTACACCCTCTACAGCGAAATTCCATATAATAAGTAGCATAGTGAATCAGAGGGAACTAATTTGCCTTTCTCTATTACAGCTGTTTCCATCTCTTTAGGGGAATAGCTAAATGTTTACACCGGCGGAGACAGCATGTCCAAAGACGATCCAAAGATTTTCAGTGGGGTTTAAGTCGAGCAAATCTGGTAGCCATTCCATGCGAGCAATACTTTGAATGCCTTCAATCTCGAGGTTCTCATACATCAGATTTTCTTTGTATAGACCTACGTTATCCAAAAGAATTAACGCGGAATCAGCTGTTGCAGAGTACAGTGTTACATTGGTTTCATCGCGATATCTCAAATCGACTACAGTCCTTTCTGTAGGAGACGCAGGTCGGTAAGAAGTTTCAAATGAAATCCAGCCTGCACTATTCCATTAACAGCATTAAAAGTATGGTGTTCACTAATAATTAACAGGTTTATTTCGACATATGTATTCTGCACACGTATTCCACATTTATTATGCGATGAGTAACACTGATACGTGCGTACATGCTCGTAACATTGAATGCATACAGAACTGATAATAGCTTGAGAATATTTATTTTTACAAAAAAAAGCTTCATAATTTGGGAACTTTATAATTTTGGAATTACAAAAATATAGATTTTCTCAGTATGACGGAGGCAATCAGAGTTAAACACCAGAAAGCCTCAAATGCGAAGCTTGTACAGTTACTTCTCAGAACTCTGAGCTAAACTCGACACTGAATTTTGAACTTTACTGAGAACTGATGCCTCCTCCAGTCTTATACAATTTTCTCCCGTCCGCCGAGAAATTTTTAGTACCTTCGACTTCTCGAAATTGTTGGAAGGTATACCAGTTACAATTACATGTAGGTATCAAACCAATTACAGTTATACAGGGATCCGAAAAATATCTCCAAATGGTCGCCAAATTTGGTTGGTCATCAAAACCATCATTAGCATGGCGTTATCTCGCCAGTTTAGAGAGATAGCAATTTAGCTCAATGTTAAAGGGACCCTGTAACCTTATTTTTCTGGTGGAACATCTCTCCCTTTAGAAATTTCATGTTAGATTATACAACACTGCCCCTTACGCAAGGACTGAACGTCTCGGGCAGTACAATCAGTGGACAGGAAGACATATTTACAACTAAGGAAACTAATGCAATAGTAAAGTAATAAATAACGTACAAAAAATTTAATGTTAAATCAATAGATAAAGGCATTAATTTACAAATTAATGTACATAGAGGACTTTGGTCTTAGCATAATATTTACATTATATATACTATGTGGACTTCGTACTATAGCCATAGTAAGGGGCTAGCTAGTCTGACTATAGGCTCAGAATTTGACGACTTACGGTTCCGAACTACGACGTCGTTCAACCTGTTTAGGACTGTGTAAGAATCTTCCCAGGGCGACTATAGTTTAGGAGAAAGTCCTTTCTGTCGAATCGTATTCCATAACCACACCTTGTCACTTTCGTTGAATCGATATTCTGTAGCTGACGTGTCATATCTGGTCTTCATCTTGTCCGCCGCCAAGCTGAACCGTTCTCGTGCAACAGATCACAAGGAAGATGAAGGTAACGACCGAAGAGCATCTGAGATGAGGAATAAGCGGGTAGTCTCTTGGACGGCACTCCGATCGGTCAGTAAGAACAGTGGTAATTTGTGGTCCCAGTCCTAATGGTTTCTGGAAAGCATCAACGACATATCATTATTATTAAGTATGATTTGATTAAACCTCTCCATCATGCCGTCTAACGGTAGTTTTGCCCGTGGCGAGTGGTTTATACACTTCTTTATTTACAGACGAGATAAAATTACCTGCTTAATCGGAATGTAACTGAAAATGATCTCCAGACCAGGAAATCTAGTACTGTGTCATTACCTCTGCTATCTTGACAGCCTCTTGAGCAAAGATAGACTAAGTCTCAGGCCATTTTGTAAAATAACCAACGAAAATAGGGATGTATTTGTTGCCATAACAGCGCCAGAGGTCCTAAGATATCAAAGGTGACACGCTCAAAAAGTGCTCGTACATTGATTGTAACGTTGCAACTTTCAATGGCTACGTTTCTTCTACGCTTTCTACCCGCACAGACATCGCAAGATTGGCACCACTTTTGCTTGTCAGCTCTTGCATTACTTCAGTAGAAGCAGTCTCGAACTCTATGTAGTATTCATTATTCTGAAGTGTCTTCTCTCTCACAGCTATGTGGTTCTTTAAAGACGTCCTGGATCCGGGATTTTAGAAGTATCAACTCTCATCGAAATGCCTCTTCATCATTCGATTCGAACTTCCGGTACAAGACACAGTTTCGAATATAGAGTGCGTTCCAGAGAGCCTTAAATTATTTTGTCATATGACTATAGAATCGAAATGTCCTGCCAGGTCGATTTCTGATTTGAAGACCCCAATTAAGTCAATGTGTTTTATATAGATGACTAGCTAGCCCCCTACTATGGTCATAGTCAGATTGGCATTTTTTTATTTTTTCCCCATCCCATACGTCTGGGTCAAATTATGTTGAAATTGTAATTTGACGTACGACAAGACTAACCAGCTCGTATTTCCCTTCGACCAAGGAAAATATAGGCAATTTTTGAGCACGGTCTTCTAGACATAACTTCGGCGTTTTCGTGTGACGATCTTGTCTGATGACAAATAGTCATGTCATATTCCTGAGCTGCGTCCAGTTGGTTATCTGGACTTCGAGATTCTAGAAATTTAATAGCTAGGTCTACGAAGCGAGTTGTCTGTGCGGAGCAGGAATATTTCTCCTATAGATATAATGATGAAAATACTATACGTCTTTAACAACAATTGTTAGCTTGTGGAAGAGTCTTGCTATGGAAAAAACATCGTTCAAAAATCTTCTGTGGCAGGTGCAAAGCTCAGGAATTTTCTCAGCTTATGTACATTTTAGGGCCATCCCCGGTCTTTAACGGCCGACACTTTTTCATTATCCGTACACACACCTTCAGTATGAATGTCATACCAGAGGTAAGCCACTTCTTGTCTGAAAAGTTTACATTTCTTTACATTTGGCAGGACCTAAATTTAGACTGGCGTCCTTCAAATTCTGAAACACGTTGCTAATATTTCTAGATGCTCTTCAAGAATTTTCCCAACAACAATGTCATCAAATTATATCAGAGAGGCTTTGTAGGAAAGTCCTCTTAGCACGATCCCCATGAGGCTTTTGACTGTTGCCAATGCACTGCATAATCCAAACGGCATCACCTTGAATTGACAAAGTCCTTGTCCGGTAGTATATGCCGTCTTTTCTTGGTCATCAGATTGTATCTTTACGTACCAATATCCAATCTTTAAATCAAACGTCGAAAACCGTTTGGTTCCAGAAAGTCGAAATGTTGTTAATTCTAAGAAGAGGAGAGCTGTCTTTATTTGAAACGTCGTTCAAACGGCGAATATATAATTCTCAAATAACTCAAATATAACTCAAAATATAGTTGAACTATCTTTGTTTCTGAGGTGGACGATGGGAGAGGACCAAGGACTTACTGAAGGTTCGATAACGTTGCTTTCTTGCATGTCGTTTAGAAATTTTCCCGCATCTTCCCATTTAGCAATCGGTAGACATTTTGGATGTTGTTTGACTGGTGGATGATCATTCGTATCAATTCTATGCTGAGCCAAACTGTTTCGAACTGCGTCAAAAGACGAAATCACCTTGAAAGAGAGTCAGAGAGAAAGCACCTTGAAATTCTTGAACGACACGTTCAACAGCATTCCTCTCTTCATCGCTTAGTTGTGCACTCTGCAATAACTCCGATATTAGGCTCTCCGAAGGCACAGAGATTGGTGGTCTATTGGTTGTTTACCAAAAGCCATTGGAGTACATGTTGCAGCCACTTCACCTTCAATAATGACTTTCGCTTTATCAATGACTTGGAATTCTTGCTGGAATGATGGTCCATGATAAGTCAACCAATGCCGAGGCTACTGGTACTCCTTTCGAGTGGTTACAGTTCTCATGATGTTCAAATATTTAGCACCATAGATTTCCGTCTTGAGCTATGGATTCATGTGTTAAAAATTCTGTCATTGCTGGTACTATGATATCGGCTTGAGCAATCATTTATCGGCAGGATTTAATTATTTTAGCTTTAATTCCTAACATATTTATGTTCTGAGAGGCAGAATGCAGTTTGTTATATTTAAAGTCCAAGGAAAAATTGTATTTCCTCTCAAAGTCTAAAATTTCCCTAGATAAAGAATTTCCCTAGTTTCTGATGCATATGCCGAAAAAAGAAGGTAGCCTTTCAACATCCTTGTTTTTGAGCAGAAACTGTAATTTTAATTGTTTTAACTGTATTTGGTGTTTTATCTTTTCCTATAGCTTTCAATTTTAATGAAGATACTTTGAGTTTTTATGTACTTTTGCCCTGCCACGAAGTGAGAACTGAATTAATTGAATCAGAAATATATCTGTAATGAAATTCGAGGAAATAAGTGTTTCGTATTAGCAGCAAATATTGTTGCCATTCTGTCTTGGACAAAGGAGAATGTTTACGAGTAGCGCATGCACATTAGCTAAGGAACCCTGAATCATCATTTTTATTTGTTTAATTTCTTTCATACATCATTCTAGTATTCGCATAGAACACGTGGCAAATATTAGGTAATTCTTCAGATGATATAATTTTTGTGCATTCTGAGTTGTAAAATGAATGAGATGTAAAGCTGTTAAGTGAACCTAGCGCTACAATGTCGCTGTGGTAAATAAATACAGTGAATGTTAAAGAGTGCATTTATTCAATTGTGGTTTATGCGCCATCGAAGAAGTAGACTCAATTAATTTCACTAAGTTTAAATGAAATGCAGAAAAAAATCCGCATAATTTAATATTTCGTACAAGGAAGTGATATAGTGTGAATATCAGATTTTTTTAAACCAAGCCTTGCAAATTTGTATAAACATAAGGAATATAAATTTCGTAATAAATAAAAATTAAGATATTTTTTAAATATTTGTGCACTTTATTTCATTGAAAATTCATTTTCCACTTGTTTCCACTTGTTCATTTGCTTATATTTGGTACCTGCAGTTTTGCGAATAAAAGCTACTGAAAGCTTGTTTAATTGCATGTTATCAGCGAATAAATATATAGATACTTTTATCGCATACTAAAGACGACAAATATTTTACATCTTTTATTATGTCGATATTATCAATAAAGATAATTTGGAATAACTTTCTTAAATTTGTGCTGTCTATTATTAATTTTCATATTCATTTCAAATGATAAATTGCATAATTTTCAGAGTAAGTAAGATAATTTAATGTTTTCATGATTTAAAAAGATAGACAAAATAGAGATTTTCATATGATTTATGAGGATGATACATTCTTGATAAAAGAGGGCTTTATTTGTCATTTACATTTGCAAATTTTGTTTTTTATTCATAACACCAGCATTTATTTTTGAATGAGAGCTTTCGTATTTTAAAATGTTAATTTAAATAAATCTCGTATAAAAATTATTTGCCCAATAGGACTTAGTCTTGAAACGTGATTTTCCGTCGTTTCACATATCACACGAGTCTGTTGCTATTCGACAAAATGTATAATAGTATTTACCTTTGAAATTGAATTTCTCTGTTGCGGATTAATAAGCTAACCTATTTGAAAGCAGTAGATGCAGTTCTTCAGTAGATTCGTTTCTTACTTTTGAATCGGATAGATTTAAATAATGAAAATTCATTTAATTTATGATCTAGCTAACTAAAATTATTGCTGCATTCTACGGGTTCGTGGATTTGGTGTAATTGATGATGACACTTGATGAAGAGTCAAAATACAATTGATTTGCCTGTAAGCTCTATTATACAGGATAGTTAGAAAGACACGCGCACACTCGTCAAAAACTACAATTAACACTCTGAAACAATCAGCAACACTGCCTTCAGGCTATAACGGTGAAGACAGCTTCACGGTAAAAGCACTAAAGTAGAACTCTCGACTTGGTCAATTGCTCTCAAGCTAATATCTGAACTCAAGACAGTACTTTCTCCCCGACCAGGTAGGGCATATATAGGCTTTAACCTACCTTCGAGGATATTCCCTAGAAAATAGCTAAGAAAGCATTCTGGAATGCTCTCGCTCCGCTTATAGCATATCTCCAATTTTGTCACAAAATATCGCCAAATGGGCAAATTTCACTCCACATCTGGCAAGTATGTCTTTATCACTGTCACTTTCTGGAAACCCTAGCCCTGCTTTGCGGGGAAGCTATCTCACTGCAGCGGGGCCTTTCCCGACAATTTTAATTTGTTTCATAGAATGTCGTTATACATTTTTTATTATTTATTTCATATTTTGAAAAATTTTGATGAACAAGCTCAACGATTTTCATGCGACTAGTGGCAACAGAATAAAATATTTTATCTCCAACGCGCGAAGCTGTCTCCCGGAAATTCTAAAGATATACTGTTTTTAAATTTGTTGTGATTTTGCTGTTGAATTTAATTTTATGCGGCGTAAGTGCGAAGAACGTGATATTTAATAAGTAAAGTTAACACATAAACGTTAATAATAATAAGACTAAAAAGCAAGTAAGTTTTGTAAGCCATCTTACTAAGAAATCTGAACATTGATATCATAACCAGAGAAAAGACTGAAAAAAATAGAAAAATGTTATACCAACATTTAACACTAATTGAGAATTCTAAGCATATACTGCAGATTGCTTTAAAAAATTTGCAATTTCACTGTTGAATTGCATATGGCATAAGTGAGGAAAAAAAGATGTGATGTTAAATATCAATGTTAAAAAAACAAAATAAAAAGGGTTAGCAAGAAAGGTGTAGTCCTCCATCCGAACATTCGCATCTCGCAAGTCCGAATTTGGAATTCGTTTTAATTTATTTCATATTTTCTGCAAATTTAACGAATATTTATTTAACAATGTCAGCAATTTGAAAGGAAGATGTAGCAGCAGATTTCGAAATAAAATACTTCTATCTCCGGCGCTCCAGTCTGTTGCCATTCAGCAGTATGCAAGACATTTATCTCTCAGATTTAATCCACATATTTAAAAGCAATTTGTTTCCATTGCCTGTTGGCATTCAGTAAAGCGTAAGCTATTTAACTTTTAAATTTAATTTTTCTGTGGCTGATTAACAAACCAAGTGGCTGAAAATTAATAAACGACATATGGACTCTCAAGCAACTAGTTTTCAAAAATAAAAATAAAAAATAAATAAATAGAAATAAAAATAAGAAAAATAAAATAGAAAGATGAGGAAAGAAAAAAAATTTGAAAGCTTTCAGATTTTATATTAAGCCCAAAGGGTTTTTTTTTCTTAAAGTTTTATGTGTTACCATTATTTATTAAATATCATGTTCTTCGCACTTAAACCATAAAATTCAATTCAACAGTAATATCACAAAATAGTATTAAAAGAGCATATCTTTAGAATTTTTGATACACAATCTCGCGCGCTGGATATTTTTTTTCTTCTTCTTTTTTTTTTTTTTTTTGCCGTACAGTGTTGGCATTGCTTGCTTTGACATCGTTAAGTTTCTTAATCAAAAACTCATAAATGATGCTTTAGAAATTATGAATAAGATAATAAAACAAATTCCAAATTTGGGTTCCCAGATGCCCATATTCCGGTGGAGACGTACGTTATTCAAAATTTGATGGCACTAGGTACCGTTGTTTATTCACAATATGAGAAACATACGTACATTTAGGCAGATTCTTCATTATTTAATTTCTTTAAATATTATACAGGGCTCTAACATTTGGTGGCAACAATTTAAAAAGAGATTCGCCGTTGATAGTGAATCAACGCAAAATGCCAAAAAGAAATTATTAGCTCTTCTAATCAAATTTCCCTTTGGGATATTTATGATAATGTAGCAAATATAAAAAATTTTTTGGCAACCTCTAACAATCTATTGGAAAATTCTGAAGATATGCTGTTTTGTGATTTTGCTGTTGAGGTGTATGCTGCGTAAGTGTGAAGAAAATCATGCTTAGTAATAAAGTTAAAAAAGCAAAAACATTGTATTGGCAGGAGTATGTTGAAAAGCAAATTGTTAACCTGTGATGCTCAAAGAAAGCAGAAAAAACTTAAAAATATCTTTTAGTGCGACGTTAAAATCTGCATCCTTTAAGATTTCCTTTCTTTCTTTTTATTTTTGTTCTTACAGTTGCTTAAAATTTCCTATTTTAATTATCACCTAGAATTAGTTTGTTTAGTGAAGAATGAAACACTCGTATACAATATGCAGGAAATTTTCTCGTTCCTTACCGCGTACCTTTTTTGCGCAATTGGAAGCATATCCAGTTAGCAATCGAGAAGTTCGGAGTTCGAATCCCAGCAACATCACTGGTGATTTGTGTTGTTTCCTGCTTCAATGAATACCTAATCGCTCTATGAGTGGCGCCTGAACTACGTTGTGGATGATAACTCATCACCGTCCGGATCCGGCGACTGAATTCCCTCCTCTCTAGCAATCCATAGCGGGGAAAGTGAGATGTTCTTTCCCTGCATTGCCTCGTGCATTTGTTGTGTATTTGGAAGCATATGTAACTATAGTTCGACCGCCTCATCCGCTACCATGAGCGTAAACACTCATTCGGACCCAATTATTTTTAAAATAGGGTGGAAGGATGGGGACTTTCTTTCCCTCCAGCATAGCGTTTTCCGGAGAAGAGAAGACCTTGCACGTCGCAGCAAGTAATACCGCCCCTTTTGGGCGAGTCTATGTGTTTTTGCAGAATGCCAACCAGGGTTGCGCGTGAGACTGTCGAACTATAGCGTTTGGAGTTCGAATCTAGGCAAGATAATGTTTTCTTGTTTTCTTCTCCGATAAATACAAAATTACTCTACGAATAAGCATTTAGGTTACCTTTTGCATAGTCTACCTACCCTTACTGACATTTATTGATTTTAAGCTAACTAAATTCAAATATTACACAGAATGAAAAATTTTCATTTTCACATAAATAACCTATACAAATAATTTTATCAACAAAATTTGTAATAAATTCATATTTTATATACTTTTACATAAATAATGGAAGTATTTAACCATAATTTAGTGACACTCGTTTTATTCATTACGTGTATACGTAATATGACGCTCATAAAGTCAGGAACTGAGCTCAAAAACTGCCGTATTACTTAGAATTTATGGTAACGTTTTCAGATGTAATATTTTAGCAACTTAATTCTATCTGTGTCCCATTTCCTAGAGATCAGGACTTAAATAATTAAGGTCTTAGAAATATAATGATTTTACGATAAATATTTTCAAAACCAACTATAAAATCATTTAAATTTTTTTATTATTTTCCCTATTTTTAATTAAAAGGCTGCTAGTCTTAAATTCGTGGGCGATTATTTTTTATTACATTTTCCAGTTTTTCAATTGTGGAAACCCATTACGACTTAATATCGAAAAAATATGGTATTTTCATTATATTTAGGAAAACTGAAAATTTTTTCATAGTCAATAAGTGTTGCTGGGTAGTGAGAACAATGACTGTATTATTTCCAAACGGCAGTGACCTTCCTTTCAGCATTTCTTGTCTGGAAGTTTGCATCTTTTGAACTTTCCCTTTGAAACTACCTAAATTAAAGAGTGGACAGGAATAATTCTTTATTCGAAAACTGTGAAAGATATAGGAGCCACCATAACATACAAAGGCCAGGTAATTTACCGGCAGTTCAGGTAATTCCGACTGCAATATCACGTCTAATATCTTCCACATCTAACTTCAAATGTAATCTTGTTAGTATATGTTTAACCACAATTATGTGTCTAGTACTCCTGTATATTAGGTAATAAGGTTTATTTGCCATCTCAGCGTTTCTAATGTTGGTGTCATGATATTACAGTAAATTAACGGAAGTATTGTCTACTCTGTTAGTTGCAAAGATACGAAATGCAGCGCGCGCTGATGGTCATCATTTGCAATATTACTCTAGGAATTTCTGGAAACTGAATGCAGTTCCCTGAACTGCATATGTTATGTTGATTTCTAGATCTTAGACAGATTTCTTGTGTAATACCTATACATTCTCCCTATTAGGCATTCCTACAGAAAAGAATCCAGGGGTGAAAAATACTCAAGCATACTGAAAGCGAATACAGCATTATTTAGACGGTATCAAAAGATCTTGATGATTACAGACACCGTGACATAACGCAGCAGTCGATTTTATCATTTCATTGACTAGTAAACATTCTGTGCTATATCCAATATGCACAAGGACATTCCGTACATGAAATAGATGCCAGTTAAAACGTTTCCTAAAAGCGAAAAGATTATAGACTTCCTAAGCGGGAGTCCTATTAAGAAGGAAAAAGCAGCAGACTAGTTAGTGAACGTGTGAAGTTTCATCAAAAGTTAATAAAGTAAGTCCATATTTTTATTTTTGTGCAAAAACTAGAATGAAAGGCATTTTCATAATATGGTGCATTCTGAAGAGACAGATTCTGCAGTCTGCTAAATATAAAGCACATTAATACGTCGACTCTGTCCAATTTATTGATTCTTAATTTACATAACTAGTACATTAATTTTCAAATTGTATACAGAATTTTCATCTTTCGGTTATACGTAGGCAGTTCACACTATAACATTTCAGAACGCATCAGTATCTCAAATGCAAAATTGCAGAGGTCGTACTGGCACGCTGATAGGGAACCCAATTATCATATAGAGTAGAAGAGAAACACGCTAACACGCTAATGTGACAATCAAAATCGTAAAAACAACCTTGTATTTAGCGTAAATATATTGAAACACTCAATCGATTTCGAGGGCAGCTAAAGGTCCCTCCTCATCAGGAGAAAGAAATAGCTAGAAAGAAGAAAATAAAGGGAAAGAAGTCTCAGAAACACGTGGTCTTTATCAGCACTGCACGTGGTTATAACTGGATTTTTAATCAGAGTTGCACTGGCCGCCTACTTTTACTGAGCCAGGCTATCTGATCAAGCATAATGGACAAGAAAAATTAGCAAAGTTAAAAATAGGGTGCGAGGGGCAAATGCACCTTCACGCTCATAATCTGAACTTCAAATAATGGAAAGCAACCACTAAACGGATTTTTATACCCTCTGGTAGTACCAAACAAGGAGGTAACGCCATCTATCGGCAAAAATAACTGAATTAAGATAGTAGAATTTTAAAGGCATTAGGAAGGACTGGATTGGACTTCAAATCATTAACTAAACCTGCTAAATCTTTGTGAATATGAAAAGCCTCAAGAAAATCCAATTCACCTATGGAAGAAGCCTTTTGGATAATTTTTGCAGACCCAAAGTCAAAATTATGGTTAAATGTCCAACTATGATACGCTATTGAAGACTTGTTAATTTTGCCTTTTCTGACATAAGATTCATGTTCCTTGATACGAAACTTCAACGCTCTTTTTGTTTGGCCAATATATCTTAAAGCTAGGCTTTATGCTCTTCCAAAAGTCCACAAAACCGGTATTCCTTTTCGAACAATTGTTTCCAACATAAGTACTGCTTCATATCCTTTGGCCAAATATTTAGTTTCCAGATTTTCTCCTCTACTTGCTAACAATATTTATACTATAAAAAATTCTGTTGAAGTCATTCACAAACTTAAAAATATTTCTCCACTTCGTTCCATTATGATTTCATTTGATGTCAAATCACTGTTTACTAATGTTCCGGTCGAAGGAGCACTAAATTGTCTTGAAACTAGGCTTCGGGAATTTCACTTCACACATACTGAAATTAATGAGTTGGTTTCGCTTACTAAATTTTCTCCGAGTCCAACCCACTTTGTTTTCCAAAATGCATATGTTCGTCAAGTTGAAGGATTGGCTATGGGTAATCCTCTCAATCCGGTACTTGCTGACATTTATATGCACTATTTTGAGATGAAATTATTTGATAAACTATCTTTTCGTCTTTGGATTCGGTATGTTGACGACACTTTCGCACTTTTTGACAGTTATAAAGAGGATTTATCCGAGATTCCATCTATTATGAATACAATTGATCCAGCCATCCAATTCACTCTTGAAATTGAACGCAACAATTCCCTCCCCTTCCTTGATGTTCTTATAATCCGCAATGAAACTGATTTTAGCACCACTGTGTACCGTAAACCCTTTGCAGTTTGTTTACCACCCCATGCCAAGTCATGCCACCCTGTTAAGCAAAAAATGGCTTCTTTTTACTATTATGTATTCCGCGCGCTTAAAAGTTTGTTCCTCTGAATCTTTGCTTACCAATGAACATAATTATTTGAGAGCATTTGCGATTGACCGTGGATTTTCTCCCGTGATTACTCATAAAACCATTAAAAAATTTTCAGGTTCCCATCAAAGAAGACATTCCACTGTTAGAAATAATATTAATGACCTTGTCGTGCTTCCATTTTATCCTTCTGTTAGCTATAAAATTGCACGGATACTCCAGAAATTCAATTTTCAAGCCGGTTTCTTCCCTATTAATAAAATTCACCCTTCGATTCTAAAAGATTACGTTTCTGTCTTGAATTCTTGGGAAATTTATAGCATATCGTGTGAGTGTGGTTTAAGATATATTGGCCAAACAAAAAGAACGTTGAAGCTTCGTATCAAGGAACATGAATCTTATGTCAGAAAAGGCGAAATTAACAAGTCTTCAATAGCGTATCATAGTTGGACATTTAACCATAATTTTGACTTTGGGTCTGCAAAAATTATCCAAAAGGCTTCTTCCATAGGTGAATTGGACTTTCTTGAGGCTTTTCATATTCACAAAGATTTAGCAGGTTTAGTTAATGATTTGAAGTCCAATCCAGTCCTTCCTAATGCCTTTAAAATTCTACTATCTTAATTCAGTTATTTTTGCCGATAGATGGCGTTACCTCCTTGTTTGGTACTACCAGAGGGTATAAAAATCCGTTCAGTGGTTGCTTTCCATTATTTGAAGTTCAGATTTTGAGCGTGAAGGTGCATTTGCCCCTCGCTCCCTATTTTTAACTTTGCTAATTTTTCTTGTCCATTATGCTTGATCAGATAGCCTGGCTCAGTAAAAGTAGGCGGCCAGTGCAACTCTGATTAAAAATCCAGTTATAACCACGTGCAGTGCTGATAAGGACCACGTGTTTCTGAGACTCCTTCCCCTTTATTTTCTTCTTTCTAGATATTTCTTTCTTCTGATGAGGAGGGACCTTTAGCTGCCCTCGAAATCGATTGAGTGTTTCAATATATTTACGCTAAATACAAGGTTGTTTTTTCGATTTCAATTATCATATCCAGGTCACAGGCTCGATTCCTAGAGAAGGCATGGCTGTTTGTAAATGTTCTTTTCTTTAGAGGCGTAGAGGCACTAATTCTAAATCGAAATTAGGACAGAACTAGAAGACTCATTTTGTCACCTACGCAGTTAGGAAAATGGTGCTTGTATTTTTTATTAGTGTTATTGTATCCTTTTATTGTAACTGCAATTAGTGCATTTTTTTACTTAACAACTTCGTGTATTTCTGTTTTTTAAACTGCGTCACTGATACATTTAATATGCTATTAATTGTACTGCATTAGTTTGCATCTCTTAATCTAGATTTAATTAACTTAATCTGCATCTCTTAATGTAAATTTAATGCTCATTATTTTAATATTGCGTAATATTTTAACGCGTATTTTTAATAGGTATTCATTTTATTAATTGATTATATAAATTAAATAGCATAAAATCATATTGAAAAATCTAGTGAATTAGTTTATTCAGATATTGCAAACTGAGGTAATGGTTACAGCCGAAAACATTGCGGCTGCAAGTAAAAATTATCCTTCTTTCTACAAATTATCAAAATCACAAATTATTCTGCGAGTATCATTTCGCAATTATTAAAGCCTGAAAAACGCATGTCCGCGGTGTTATCGTCATGCGATGATCTACAGGTACTTTATTTTTTACCACTATTTTCGACGATGAAGTTTTTAAACTGAGAAGTTTTTAAACTGAGAAGTTTTTGAACCGCTTTTTTTTTTTTTTTTGACGACTATATTTTGTACCGCGATGTTTTAGAACTGCGATGCTTTCTCTTTGCTTTATTTTCTCCCATGATGTTTTCTGCTACGACGTTTAAGCCTTGCGTTGTTTTCTCCGCGACGTTTTCGTGCGCAATGTTTTCGGCGGTCAACGAGGTAATACCTTATACAGCGTATGTAAATGTATGAAGAGTATTCGGTATTTATAATTGTTAACTGGAGCAAATTGAAATTGGCATAGTATTTGAACCTTTGTATGAAACATGTGAAAATATTAGTATTCAAGAAGTAAGTATTCAAGAATAATTTGAATATTGTACATTTGAGTAATGAAATTCTTTAAAGTTTTAAATAACTTACAGAGTCTTGTTCTATTGGATAGCACAAACCAACGATCTCTGAAAGAGTGTATGAGGATTTATCCCCAGGTTTTTAGCACAACAGAAAAGTCACAAGAAGAGCGTAAAGAACCCTTCATTCAATCAAATATATTTGCACAGATGGCCTCACTTGGGATTACATAAAACCAACTCTTCTAGTTTAACTCAAACAGGTAACGTTGAATTCATATGTATTCAATTTAGCCTAACGGCTCACAAGATAATTTACCACGCACTGACTCGTAGAAGCCGGCGGAAACAAGCTTAATGGCTAGAAAGCATTCAACTCCACAGAATCAAATCGCCAGTAATTCAAAATAACAATGTGTCTTTCAAGCAGGTATAATGCGCTCTAAAATAACATTCCAAAACCTTCCGTTATATAGCACGTCTTTCTACCTTAATTTGGATGTACGCGTGCTAGCTGAATAGCATTCTGGCAGGAAAATGTAGGTGAAACCCAGATTAAAAGAAAAGTCGTTTTAACTAAGAATTAATTGTTACTCAAACTAAATAAATCGCCACAAACTATATAATTATACAACAATGTAATCTGGACAACCGTGTATGTCTATATACATCTGTATAAATTTGTAATGTTTCCAACTGCTATACACTAAATAATGGCGTTGTAGGTCCATGTAAAATCTTTTCAATTTAAATAAACAAATGCTTTCTGAAGTGGCCATCCACCTCACACAGGGATTTGGCGGTTACCAGATACAATTATCAGAAACAGCTAAAAATTATCTTAGGTTCACATCCGTGGTCATATGTTATCTTCATGATGCATTTCTATTATTTCTACTACTATCACTGTCACTTCTTTCATACCGCCAAACAGCAGGTTTGGACAGGATGGCCCTTTGGCTCTTGGACAGGATAAAATTCGTAGATCTGAGAGGAATGAGGTTTAAATCAGGAGTATTGGTAGAAGTAAAATTTCATGAAAATGTGTAATTCTGCTATCATAAAACTAAATTTTGTAATTCAAAAAGTAAGTGCGCACAAAATACCTATAAAAATGTGTATATTTCTTTATACTTCTCTCTCTCTCTCTATATATATAAAGAAATTACCACACAATTATGGTGTTGTAGAAATTAGCTTATGTATAAAATGAAACATCGCATGTGTAATTTTGGTATAGGAAAATTACATTCAATATGACGTATGATCTCCCCTAGAAGCAATACAAAACATATAGCGATGTGAATGCTGTCAATTATGCAATTTACGTTCTGTAGGAAGTGAGAGCCATTGCTTTTGCAAAGCAGTAGCAAATGTCTGAAGAAGAGGACAGATATACGTCTTCCTAAAGCATCTCAAACATGCTCAATAGGATTCAGGTCTGGTGATCGAGCTGGCCACGCCATGCGATGAATCTTTTGCTGCTTAAGATAATCATCCACGATGCGAGCACTGTGCGGTCTAGCGTTGTCGTCCTATAGCAAGAAATTATCACTAATTGGTCCGTCATAAGGGCACACATAAGCATCAAGCATGTCATCTCTATAGGCCTGGGCATTCATGGTTCCACGTGGAAAACATGGTGGTCTGTGATAGATAGTGTCCAAAAAGATAATACTCCAAACACAGACACTGTCTTCTCCGTATGCTTCTCTTTCAGGGATGTGTGATGCATGATAACGGGTTTCAGGTTCTCTCCAAATCAAATATCGCCTGCTATAGCCTTGGAACAGAAGTATAAAGACTAGGTGCTTTCATTAGGCATTCCTTTAATTTATCGAATGCTTCGTCGTGTTTTTCTGTCCAGCACAGCTATTCAGGACTTCTTCTTTTGGTGAGCTCGGTTAATGGATAAAGTGTTTCGGCGTAACGTGGAATGTAATCTCTGTAATAATTACATAGGCCTAGAATGCTTTTCAATTGTTTGTTTCTTTGTTTGAGTTCTAGCTAATTTCTGGATAGCCTCCACTTTCTCTGGATCAGTACGATGACTGAAGGAACCGATGATATGTCCTAGATACTTAATGTGAGTTTTAGCAAATGAACATTTCTTGAGATTTACGGAAAACTTTAGTTCTAACAGTTTTGAAAAAATGGTGCCAAGATGTACTAAATGTTCATTCCAACTATTTGAATAAACTGCTACGTCATCGACGTAGGCTCGAGCAAAATCTTTATATTTAGCAAGAGCCTGGTTCATCACTCTCTGAAATGTTGCAGCGGCGTTGCGTAGCCCGAAAGGCATGACTTTAAATAGATACTGAGCCCGATGTATCTTGAAACATGCTAATTTTTGACTTTCACTTTCTAATGGTATGGCCCAATAGCCTTTGAGTGTGGAATAAGAGCTCTTTAGGATTTTCCATAGGGAAGTCATTTGGTTTCGTTACTGCATTTGTAGAGTCATTAGGATTTTTTTAGAGGCAGAAAAGATGAAAAATAGCAAACGCCTTCGCCGGGAATCGAACCACAGACCTCTGGAATACCGACTCAGCGGGCAGAACCACTACACCACGAAGGACGCTAGGAAAGTGGGAGAAATACCTTATATACTCCCCTTTTTAAAAGGCGACTAGGGTTTTAGGGGACCTAGTCGCCAAATCCTGGGTGCGGTGAATCATCATCCACAACCCTTTTAGTTCGGGCGCCACTTGTAGAGTCATTAGGATTTTTTTTAGAGGTAGAAAAGATGAAAAATAACGAACGTCTTCACCGTGAATTGAACCACGTACCTCTGGAATATCGGCCCAGCGTGCAGAACCACTACACCACGAAAGACGCTAGGAAAGTGGCAGAAATACCTTATACATTAAGGGATCTAAAGTCAACGCAAAGGCGAAGATTACCGTCTTTCTTCATAACGCATACAATAGGGTACAAAATTTCAGCGTTGGTTTCTTCAAAATCAATCCCAATGACAACATTTCTTCGATTTGTTTGTCTACTTGCGGCTTCAATGCTTCTGGGATTCGATAAACATATGGCTTCTTTCTTTCAGTGTCATTTAATCTTATTTTATGTTCTCCTACTTTAGCAATTTGTACCTTATTCATAAATAAGTTGTCATATTTTCTTAAAAAGTTCATCATGTCATTCCTTTTATCATCATCTAAATGGCTTAAGTCTACTTCGCTACGATGAAAATGATTGGACTTGGCACTCACACTGGGTATGGGATGGATATCACACTAGTTCTTCGTTCTCAAATATTACACCTACTGCCTGTACTTTTGGATTAAATTTTCTAATTTTATTTACGTGTACTCTTCTTATTGTACCAGCTGCCAGTTTGACTCTGTAAGAATCTGGATTACAACGAGATAATATTTCTGCGGGTCCTGTCCATCTGGCATATAATTTATAGCTGAAATCTGGAATCAGCAGGTATACGTGATCTCCAGGATTGAATTCTTTATATATAGCCCTTCGATTAGCATATCTTGCATATGCACCTTTTTTTCAATTCTGCTATTATAGATGCTTGCTCTGCTGCTATTTCTAAATTCATTTTTAGCTCCTGTAGATAATCAACAACGCTTTTACCCAATTTTATTGGTAACGGAATTTCTCCTGACCATGAAGATTTTAATACTGACAACGGACCTCTGGCCTCTCTTCCATACATTAATTTAAATGGAGATACTCTCGTAATAAAATTTGGGATTTCGCGGTAAGAGAATAACAGGTATGGTATGTGTTTGTCCTAATTTTTAGAGCCGTTTCTAACGATATGATGAAGCATACGTTTTAGAACTTGGTTGTACCATTCAACTAATCCCGAACTTTGTGGATGTCCTGGTGTTGCAAATCTAGGACTTGCTCCTAATCTGGCATAAAGTTCTTGTGTTAATTCTGCAACAAAATTGGTACCTTGATCGCTAGCTCTTACCCGAGGTATGTCCGTTCTCATAAAGATTTCTAATAATGAGGCGCATGTTGATTTTGCTGTAATTGTTCTCAAAGGGACAGCTTCTGGCCATCTAGAATGTAGATCGACTAAACATAGTACATATTTGTGTTTACGTGCTGATGGAGGTTCAATTCGACAGATTATATCTACACTCACTGTGTCAAATGGAAATTCAGGTCTCTGAACTGGAACTATGAGTATACGATCGCTGGTTCTCAACATTGTAATTGACATTCCTTACAAGTTTTACAGTATTCTTCAATAACTCGTGACATGTTCGGTCAATAAAATGAATAACGAATCCTTTCTTTTGTTTTTCTCATCCCTAAATGATTTTCAAAAATAGATTCGTGAGCTAATTTTAAAATTTGTTCCCTTCTAACTTTAGGCAATACCAACTGACTAACTTGTTCTCCAGAAATTTTTTCGTTATGGTAAATCAAATCATCCATAAAAAATATTTATTTTTATTTCTTTGCGCGTCTTTATAGATATTGCGTAATGTCTCCCATTCACTTTGCTGCTGTTTAAAAATACTGGCATCTCAATGTTGACCTACATTTAATTTATCCTTTCTTTTGTTTTCACGCTGAGCGCAAATTATGACTAAATTTTACTCTCCTCCTGTCATAAATAAATCAGCGTGTCTTTCGCCTTCGAATTGTTTTGACTGATGACTTCTCAATTCCGCTATCTGCGATGGAGACACCGTGTCGCAATCACGATTCGCCCTAAGCAGATGTGATTCAGAGGTCTATAAATCATAAACATTTGGAGTAATTACGCAGGGAATATGAAGTTTTTCTGCTAAAGCTACTAATTTTTGGACAGGTTTCAATAAATTAGGGTTATCGGCATTTCTGATGGATATAGGAATTCTAACCACTTTAGCTGAGATGGTTTCTCCGAATGCGGAAATTAATTCAATATTACAGTTGTTCTCAATAGAGATATTTGATATGTGTTTCGGATTTATAACAGAAATCTCGACCTCCGACTCAATTATGGCTTGGATTGCGTTACCTGCAACGCAAATACTATTTACGTTTTGCAATGGTTGCGTAAAAAGTTTATCTGACAAGCATGAAGATCCGATTTTTGTTATTACTTTATCACTAGTATTTTTCTCTGGTGTTTCCTTTTTGAAAGGAGGGTTTGTGTTACCGATTTGTTTCTTTGTGGACAAGCTTTAGCGAGATGCGTTAATTTTCCACATATGTAACAGTCTTTGGGTGGATATTTATTTTTATTTATGTTGCTTCTCATATAAGACGGATATATTTCGATTCTCTTGAAGAGTGGGACGACTTAGCTATGTTTTCGTTAATGTTAAATGTGGTTTAGTTTAACGATTTGCCTTTGTTTACAAAATATAAGTCAACTTCTTTAGCTAAATCCTTAGGTTTTAACCAATTTTCTCCTGTTTTAATGTTATTGTAAGTTACCGTTTCTCTATCTAACGTTTGCAAAAGTTTGTCGGAAATCATTAGTTGACAAAGTGTATCAAAGTCATTAACTTCGCGTAATTCACAGTAATACTGGAAATTTGCAGACAGTCTAGATGCGAACTGAACATGTGACTCTTTAGGATCGCGTCGTGATCTTCGAAAATTCATTAAACATTCATAAGCAGTTGGTTGATATTCTCTTAATAATAATTTTTTAATGGTTTCATAACATTTTAGTTCTTCATCATTAGTGTAAAATAATACATTGGTTGCCTTATCCCCTAAATCAAAATTTCGGATTTGAGCTCCTGTGGTACATTTTTAGTTATGAATGCTCTCTCTAATGTTTGAAAAAACAAATTGAAGTTTTCTGATCTTCCTGGAACAGGAATAGTTAACGCTTTAACACTCTTTATCAAATTTTCCAAATAATTTCCCGAACTTGTAATCATGTCGATATCTGTGCGAGATCCATCTTTAACAGTGTTCTGACTTCTAACTTTTTCCATATCTAATTCTTTCTCTAGCTGCGCTAATTTTAATTTCTCAAGTTCACCGTTTTGAGCTTCTAAGGCTAACTGTGCATCACTAGCTTTTATTTCATTTTCAATTTTTTGATCTTTTAAGGCTAACTGTGTATCCCTAGCTTTTATTTAATTTTATTCTCTAATTTTTCTTTTCTAAACTATTGAGTTTAATAATCCAATTACAAATTCGGGATCATCTTTAAATATTTTACTGTCCTCAATTTTACCTTTTAATTGGACCACTGATAAACCAAAAGTTTGTGTATCTTCAATTTCACCAAGAAGGTTTACTAAATCTTCTTTCTTAGTATTCTTATACATTTTAAATTTATATATCTCATACATATATATATATATATATCTTCAGTACATCTATACTTTAAGTAAAATAAAATCAAAAGCTTTCTACCTGCTTCTCTTGAAGTTTCTATACCGTCATCTAAAGCTCTGGTTCGAGTGAGAGATCGTATAATATCACCCCTTTCTTCATCCTCCGCCTCATAGTAAAATAATTCCAACCTTTTGTATTTTGAACATTTATTGCACAAACACAAAACTAGTACTAATAACTGAAATATATAAAGTAATACAAGTTAATTTCGGTTTCATTAATGGCTTCCACGAGCCTTCCCTATAACCTATCTGTCTGTCTCCCTCTTGGAAACTAAACTTTTGGCGCCTTCAGATTGAGAGTTAGCGCCCTCTATATATCTTGTTGGTTGGCGTCACCCATGCATCACATATTCCTTGCTCTTGAGTTGATGCTTGAGAACAGGGTAGTTGAATAGGGTTGTGAAATGTTTTGAATGTCGTTCTTGTTGTTATTGACAGCCTATTTTGAGAGTCAGGTAATACTGCATTTTGTCGCATGTTTTCCGGCCTTTTTGGCTAATTTTATAATACGAAAATCTAAAGAGGAAAGTTATGCGAACAATTTCATTTCCGAAGGATACCGTTAGAGTAAGAGCATAACAAATGAAATGTATTCATGGATAAACTACCGGTAACTATGATAATACTATTTAATTTAAAGAAACTTACATTCCAATCAAAATGAATAGTAATATTAGAATTACAATATCTGATAAGATATCTTGATTTTTACTTCCCTGTACATTGAATCTCGCTGATTCTTTTCGTTATCTACAATCCTTATTGTTGTTTTCAAATCATTCAGTTCTGCTAATACTGTGCCGTCTGCTAGAGTTTGCAAATCGTAGACATTGTCATCGTTGTCATTTGCCTTTGTCACTAATCAGTCTGTCTTTCTCGTGCAATGACTTAAATAACTCGGAATAATCAAGATTATTAGAAATCTGTGTTAGAAGCTTTTCCCTATAACTGCTCCATCACTCAGAGCTCATATATCTAAAATCCATGAGCAGATCCATTAGTAAAACGAAAACAAACATAACGTAGACGAATTCATTTTAAAATTTATGGAGCTCACTTTTTGATGTCTTGGAAGAAGGAGAAAATTACGTGAATATTTAAAAAAACTTCATACCATAGCGCTAATGATATAGGGATAAAAATACTTGAATAAATACAGTATATATTTAGATAAATAAAAATGCATCGAACGTATAGAACATCTTCAGCTTTGAGCAATATAAAAAAATGAAGAAATAACTAATGACATCATTAAACATAGCGTTAAAGACTAAAAAACTATTTTTTATTTAATTTTAGTGTAACTATAATTATATGTTATGTTCAAAATTCATCATATGCTCTATATGTAGCATTAGAGAACCCATTCCTTTTGAATGACGTGGGCATAATAATCATTTCAACACACTGACTGAGAGGATTTTTTCCCCCAACTAGACTGTGATCGGCTCCCAGTACTGATTTCTTTTTTTAGAAGACCGTGATCAAACTGAGTGCTTTTAAGCCAAAGAAAAAGGGCAAAGAGATAAAGGAAAGTTGCAGAATGAGAACAGAATCCTTTCACGAGAGATACGTGCCTTTACGCAAAATTTAAGATCAGATCATTGCATGATGAGACTTGCAATTTTTTTCTCGACTTAAACCTAGAACATGAGACAAGAAAGCTCCTTTTTGCATTTGATAGTGAATTATTTTGGAAGTCATTTGCCTGGGATATAAAGGCTTTTCTGTCATAGAGTGTTTATGTAAAAATTGGAAAGCATCTAAAGACAACCTAATATGGATGCTCATTTTATTACAGAAAGGTATATCTAAGTCTGATCTTTTTCTTATTTACCCAAATTATGGCTTAGGTGTTAATTATTTTATTACTTTTTCACGACATGATACTAAAACTGTTATACAAGAATTGGCACATTTGCTAATTTGAAAACTTTGTGTGTTTCTTCACTATATTAAGTTTAACATCATAAACAGAACTTTTCTCGTTTGGAAGGCACATCAGAGAACTTAATTCTAAAATTAAAACTAATTTATTATTGCAACCAAATTGAATTTTGATATAAGAATGTGACATCGTATTTTATTTTAAATTTTTATAATATTTTTAATCTTTCCAATGCATAAACATGACTTTAGAAACTTGTTTTTAGGCAATATGATACAAATAAAATACAGAACAAAGGATTACAAATAAAATTCGATAGCAAAACCAGAATTCAGACTTAAAACCTTAGGAAAAAAATTTAAATACTTTGAAAATAGTCTCATGTTATTTCGAGCCTAGCAATAGCATTTAAATAGAGAATTTTCTATTAGAGAAGAAGAAAGAAGAAGGTGAGAGCCGTCATTTTTTGTAGAGAGATAAACAGCAGCTTACAATTTCATGAAAGGTGTTTTTATACCGACTGGATTATTTTGATGCATGCTATTGTTCGTTCTGTTGCATGAACTTATTCAACTTACTGTCTTAAAATCCTTGTTATTCTCTTAAATTTTATTTTCTCTTGAAATACTCTAAAATCGTTTAGTACAGCGGTCGCCAGCCGGTGTTCCGTGAAAACGTTTTGATGGTCCGCAGAAAAATTGGGACATTATTTATATTTTTATGAAGATTCAGTTAAAAAATGACGAGTAATTATGGAATTTGGATTATACACTTTTTTTTTTTTAATTTTAGCTACTACTTTTAGCGAAATTACTTCTGAATTTAGCGACTTTTTAACTACTTTCGCAGGTGTATCTAGCGACATTTGAAAGTGAGAGTTGGCATGGCATCCATAGATATGCAGCTGTTATCAATAATAGCGCCAACTGGAATTCTCTTTCCTTTTGAATTACAAACATACGCTGTTTTAGTCGTTAATAACAGAGTTTTCTCCGTGTAAATGATGGATTTTTATAAGAACTATCTGCGTTCTTATTTCATGGACCTTATAAGAAATAGACCAACCCAAATGGGATTTTCTCCCTTGTCTGACGGCTGTTACCTTGATCACATTCGGAGGAGTAGGGACGACTTGCAGAAATTTAATAGTGGTTGCCTTGCAGCGTGTATAATTGTAAAGAAAAAGCTGGTTGTAGCGTCTCATTTCACAAATTAGAATTTTTACATATATTTATTTTTGAAACTAAGATTGATTTTTAACAATTTAGCATATTTATCAAGCATAATTAGCGTTCCAAATAATTATAAAGCTATTGCATGCTTTCAGGGCGGGATATTTATTTTAGCTTTTAATATGCTGTAATTAAATTTGTAATTATTTCTTTTAGAAAATAATATTATAATCTGAACTAATAGAAAATTTCAAACAAGCAATTTTCTCTTACAATTTTTATGCTTTTTATTGGTGTAAATAAGTAAAAAATACTAAAATATTTAAAAAAGAATTTTTGAAAGTTTTGTTAAAAATTCTAAATTGTGCTGCTTTTTTAAAATTATAGATAAGTATTATAGCACAATTTCTATAACTGAATTTTATTTCAATTTTATTTCATAATACATCATAGTGATAAACACTTTTGACATCTTAATTTTTATACATTTAATTCTAATATTAAAATTGTATTTAACCATAATAATTAATTTTGCTTGTATTTTATAGTGATTATTTCTTAAATTTAATTTTAGTTCTGCATAATTTTTTTTATTTACTGTTAATTTAATTTATTAGCTCGAAGCGGCATTTTGCGCTGTTTCACTATAAATGTCTCCTTGCAAATTGTTGTTAACAAATATTATCGCCCTGTATTATATTTAAAGAAATTAAATAATGAAGAATCTGCATGAATATATGTATGTTTCTCGCACTGTGACAAAAACGACGGTATCTAGAGCCATCAAATTTTGAATAATGTAATCCTCCACCCGAGCATGGGCATCTGGACGGCTGAATTCTGAATTTATTTCAATCTATTTCATATTTTGTGAAACTTTAACAAATTTTTGATTAACAAACTCAACGAGTTCAAAGCGAACAATCGTAACACTACGGAAAATAACATTTTTATCTCTAGTGTGGAAATTCTAAAGATATGCAGTTTTCAAATGTATGTGGTTTACGGGCGAAGAACATGATATTCAATAAATATAGGTAACACATAAAACGATAAAAAAGTTCCTTTTGGGCGTAATATAAAATCTGAGTGCTTCTAGATATTATTTTATCTTTTTTTTCCCTTCATTACTACATTCAGAAAATTTTATGCTCCGAATTTTATAAATTACTAAAATAAATAATCCACTTTAATGTTAATAATTTAATGATGATATAATCAAATAAATGATCGTTTTGTAATGTTATTATAATTTTGAAAATCACTGCCTGAAAATGTTCATTAATTAAAAAAAAATATCAGATCTTGTTTATTTTTACCTTATTTATTTCAAAGCATTACGTACTATCAATCTTATTTAATTTAATTTTATTTTTACGCAAAATTAAGTTCATAAATTTTGTGCTTAGAATTTTTACCGTTTTACCAAAGTAAAGATGTTTGTACAAGAATTACACGTGAAAAAAATGCGCGAAATGCAGTAAAAAATGCTAAATGAGATATATTAAATCCTATTTGAAAAAAACTGTGACATTCATAATCTCATCACTATACAACGTATACATTTAATAATTAAAAAGAGTTATGTGATACAAACGCCATAGGTTTTAATGTTAAAGTAAACCAGATCGTCCCTACTCTTTCTTGCTTTCATGTCGGTGACGCGCGCTCCACCACTGTGTTAGTCTGTTTCTTATAAGGTCCAAGTCTTGTTTATAATTGCATCATTGGAAGTTTCCGTTTTTGTTTTGTCTAACTGTTGATCGATGGCGCCATTGCTGAGTAAGCGATGATTATTATGTTTACAATAATTAAAAATTGGCGGTATAACACTTTCAGTTTATTGATATTGCTTTGAATCTGCCGGTTTGTTCTTGCTTGTCGTGAAGTTACAGTGGTATGGAAATGTGAAGCTTTCTCTACAAAAAGGTAAGATTTTGTACTTTTTATATAATTTTCCAATGTGAACTAAATATGTGTTAATAGTGTTTTAGTTATTATTCATAATCAGGGGCGTAGCCTGAATTTCCATAAAGGCATGTTACTGAACACCAATTGTTTCGAAAATTATATTAACAAATGAAAATTAGAATTACACGGATTGGAAAGTTGAATATTGTTTTTGCGTATTAATATGTTGTTTTTAAAGTCTGATTTAAGGGTTTTTTCTAAATTCATATTAGTGGTCCGCCAAATATAAAATTATATATGTACTGGTCTGTGAAGTTCTAAGCGTTGACGTTGACGACCGCTGGTTTAGTAGATGCCTAAACTGTGAATCATTTTTCTTTTGAATTAGCAACAAATGTTGTCATAACTGAATTTATCTGAAAATATTTCCAAAATAATGTTCCCATTTAGATATCGATTTGCAAAATTAGAAATCCAGGCCTACGCCTGCCCTCTATTTCTTCTATAAACTACATACCACTGATGCAAATTTTATTTCACATGAAATATTTCATAAAATGAAAGCATAATTCAATGTTTTGTAGTCAAAGTTTATTTTTGAACAAATACAGTTTTCCTTTTGTACATTTTGAATTCGCGTCTTCATTATGTGTTGTATAAATATATAAAAGCGAACATAGTATTTCAAGTCAGGATCTTTTTAACTCTCTTTCTCTCGCTCTGAAATAAATTGAAAGAATGCACCGGAAAATCTAAGGAATTTTTATTAATTTTATTACAAATCTTTATTCAATTATAAATATGTGATCAAATTAATGCAATTAAATTGTTTCATAAATTTAATAATGAATGAAAGGAGGATTAAAAAATCTAGTTTCTTTGATATGAGGAAAATCAATTTTTCTGTGAATGATATTTATGTCCTGACCACGTTAAAAATTAATTCTGAACTGTTTAAAAAAAAACATGCATTTTCTCTTATTTTAATTCATGATTTAATAATTTATAATTTAATTAATAACGAAAGGCCTAAGAAAAAGTAAAATACAAATTTAAAATTTAATCCTTCTTAACAGAATTGCGACGGTGTAAAAACGTAATATTTACATATTTTAATATTTTACATATTAAAGAATTTTGACATGCCGATGTGCGCTCAAAATATGCCTTTACGTGAAGGTAGACGAAGAATATGAATAATATAAATAACAATAGTATATAATCCACTCAAACTTTTAAACCCTTTCAAAACACTGTCACACCCTTTCAAAATAAAAAAACAAACAGATTTTAAATTACGTCCAAAGGGGCGTTGTGTTTTAACGTTTTGTGTGTTACCTTTATTTATTAAATATGTTTTTTTGCACTTAAACCATAAAATTCAGAGTGATAACAACAAAAAATGTCGCAAAATAATTTTAAAATGAGCATATCTTTAGAATTTCCGATACACAGTTGCGCGATTTGGAGATAAAAAGGTATTTTCCCCGTGCAGTGTTGCCATTGCTCGCTTTTAAATCGTTGAGTTTGCCAATAAAAAATTCGTTAAATATTTACAAAATATGAAATCGATAATTATTAAACAAATTTCAAATTTAGGCTTTCAGATGCCCATATTCGTTGTAGGATTACGTCATTCAAAATTGGATAGATCTAGGTACCGTTGTTTTATCCCAATGCGAGAAATACACACATTTATGCAGATTCTTCATTATTTAATTTCTTGAAATATAATACAGGGCGATAGTATTTGGTGGCAACGATTTGAAAAGCGATACGACGTTTATAGGGTTCCGACGCAAAATCGCAAAACGAAAAAAATAGTCCTTCAGGCACAAAGCCCCTTTGTACTAATAATAATGAAGTAATCGCGTGGAATGGCATTTTAAAAGAATAAAATTTAAAAGAATAAAAATGGATTTAAAAGAATAAAAATTATTTAAAAGAATAAAAATGGATTCGTGATCTCATGTTGTTGAAAACTATCAAGATGTCCATCCGTCAAGGCATTCAGAGAGCGCTCTCTCCTAAAATTTACATAGTTGCATTACTTCTCCATTTACATAGTTGTCGTTTTCTTCTTCTGTTTGATTTGCTTGTGGATTTTGCGTCCATAGGCTCTGATTAATGAAGTACTTATAGTGAAGAACTTCAAGTGAATGGATATATCTAATGCTGCTGATGTTCTCAATATCATTGCATGCGAGAAGACAGATTGATCTAGTAGCACTGAATGTTACGAGGTCCAGAGAGTCATAGTGAACACTAAGAATGGACGAGATTCAAGATATAGGTATGTAGTAGTATAGTAGAAATGAAGTTATTAGGTATTGTAGTATTAATATTACCATGTGCTCTTATTGAAATGTAGGTTTCATTCTCATAAATAATGTTGTAATAGATACCAATAGTTCATGATCAGTTCAAAGAAGAAATGATCCCATATTGCTTTTTTTGTGTGTTATTGCAACAGCTGTTTTGTAACTCGTCATAATACCATTTCTAAAACCTCTTCAGTAAAAAGTACCAGCAGAGTAAATTCATTGACAAATTTCAATGTGAGTAGAAGCATTTTTCGATGGGCCTTCAGTATCATCATGACAGGTAAATGCATTTACAAATATAACGAGAATAAAACGGTAGGCAGATTTAGAAACAGTATTAACAATTCATGCTATTAAAATCTGTGCGCGTCTGTCTGTTTGTTTGTTTTTGGCATCATCTGCTCCGGAATGGCTGGGAGTTGAATTTGGAGAGAGATATACCTTTCCCCGAAAATTCCTGGGAAGCGATTTCGACCAATCTCGTCTTCATACAACTTTAATCAGCCGAGATGTTAGTTAAATACTTTGAAAATGCTAATTTTCGCCCTTATTTTTCCGAGTGGCAACAGTATCGCACGCTGGTGATAAAAATGTGCTTTATTTCGAAAAGTGTTACCACTATTCGCTTTCAAATTGTAGAATTTGTTAATAAAAAATTAAATTTTACAAAATAGGAAATAAAAATAGCATTGTCAAACATTAAATACATTATTAATATAAAGTCGTGTTTCTGATGTTGTAGAAAGCACGCGATTTCATGTGACGTCATTGTATGTCGAAAAGTGTTCGTTAATGTCAGCATTTTAAGTAAATAGTTGCTGCTGGCAACCTTTTTGTTTCAGATTAAGGTAACTGACACGATATTTTATTGCCGCATTAACTCTTTTATTGATATTGAGAAAAAGTTATTATATATCATTAAATTTAAATCATGACGTTATACGTGAATGTAAAACGTCATGATTAAACTGATATATGTCAAAAGCTTTTGTTTCCTGGTTTGGCAACAAAAAAAAATATTTACGAATTGGTTGTTGCTTGGAAAGAATGAATGGATTTCATTCACATTGAAATTTTTTATGCACTTTATTTTCAGGTGTACCTAGAACTCATAAATTGTGCTTTGGTCACAGCTAGCAACTTTGTATACAATGCGTTAAATTAATCGTTCATTGTATTTTCAGTTTTTCAGCGCATAAAACTTGTAAACATTGCTCTGGACGTAACCCGCTGATGTATAATACAAACTACTGAAATTACAACCACAGTAAGAAGCATCCAACGTATCTGAAATTAGCTTACGTGTATGATGGTACGGCAGGACACCTATTAAAGGAAAAATACTTAATGTCTCTACATACTGTCTTCTTACTGAATTTATTAAAGGAAAAATATTAGCAATGCTGTGCATGTGCGCATCGTAGGCACTAATAACGTTACATGCATGTAGTGTTAAAAGAAAAATAAAGGTTTTTATACAAGGAATCGTGCTGCTGCTTATTTGCTTTGTAGATCTAACTGTCCTTGGTGTGAAAAGATGGAAATCAAACCAAAATGTACCTGACTTTAATCACTGGAAAACTGTAGCTGTTCTGAGTATGAATTAATAAAATGAGATATGTCAGCGAATTTCTAAAAATCCAAACACTGGCATCAGAATATGGAAATAATGGACCCAAGAGGGACGGGCGAAGCGATGACAACAACCCCGACACACCAAACACTCGGAAGGACAGATATCTGCTGTATAACCTATCACGTACTTTAGAAATTAGGGTGTGTAGTACGGAAACAACTATTCTCAAGTCTTCTGCTACGTCTTCTGTGATAAAAGTTTCGAATGGAATTTCTTCAAATTCTCAGTTGTCCCATTTTTTGTCCTGAAAAAATCGAAATCTTCGTAGATGTTGTAATGCAATATATAATTTACTGTGATTTACTTACTATATTACAAATTTTGGTAAAAGCGCAGAATAGGCTGCATCAACAAAGTTCAGTAGGAGGAGCTGTGTGACGTCCATAAATGGGTGGGACTAAGTTTATGACGTCACAATGTAGTCTCGCATTTACACTACGTGTATTTTCTATTTTCTCTTAATAACAATAATAAATTGTTTATTATTGTAAATTAATATCAAATTCTTTACTTTTAATTTACATTTATAACATTTAAGCTTAGGCGTTATTGATAATAAGTATAATAAATTGTTTATATTTAAAATTACCATGATACAGTGAGCGAAGTCTACCAATTATTAAAACGATAAACAACGTCGCAGTCTCTAATACTTGTAGAGCTTCAATATTTTCAAAGATTTTTATTAAATTATTATTATTATTAATTTTTTATTTATACAAATAAAATAATTTTTTTAATTTAAATTCATATTGTGGATCATTTCAATTTTTACATTTTTACAAATTACCTTCTTGCTGCGTAACGACATAATTCCTTACATACCAATAATTACACAATTTTCATTATTTCTAAAAATTTTAAACTTTACATTAATAAAAAAGAAGAATATTTTTTATTGCATATCAACATCATTACACAGCTTTCATATCAGTTTCTAAAATTCCTAAATCACACCATATTCTGTGTAGGCATGCTAGAATTCTACGCATTAATAAATAAAAAATCTAATTTCTCAGAATGAAAGAAAATAATATAATAAAATAAATACTACAAACTTGAAACACTAAGTTATGCTTCACATACACACACACATATTATCAATAAACTCATATTATCAAGTGCAATTACGATACCAAACACTACGTATTAAAATAAGAGGTAAACGTTACTTCAAGAGTTAAAGTTAACAATTTTGCTACTGTTGAGTAGATCGTCAGGCTATCGATATATGTCGTAAGTAAAGCGTTATAAACATATCAAAGCCAAAAAATTAAAAATACAATTTAAATGAAAAATTACGTCTTAAATATAATTCACAATTAAAACAACAATACAAATTTAAAATACACTAACGATATGTTAAACATTGTACATAAATAAAGTTATATTACTGCTCGGCATCACACACAACCTCGTTTTCTCTTCTACACAAGGATCAGTATTCGCTCGAAAAACATCAAAGAATTCCACAAACTGGGTGTCCATGTGCTCATCCATTTATTTTCACTTAAAGAAAAATCAGAGAATTGCTCAAACTCGGCATTGCGCACCACATTGACTTTGACCATGTGCCCATGGATCTATTTTCACTTAAAAAAAAATCCCAGAGTTGCACAAACTCGGCATCGCGCACAACCTCGGTATTGGGAACCACATTGGATTTGCCCATGTGCACATCAATCTATTTTCACTTCAAAAAACATCCCAGAATTGCACAAACTCGGCATCGCGCAAAACCTCGGCATTGCGCACCACATTGGCTTGCCCATGTGCACATCGATCTGTTTTCACTTCAAAAAACATCCCACAATTGCACACACTCAGCATCGCGCTCAACCTCGGCATTGCGCACCACATTGGCTTTGCCCATGTACACATCGATCTATTTTCAATTAAAAAATCCCAGAATCGCACAAACTCGGCATTGCGCACCACACTGGCTTTGCCCATGTGCACATCGATCTATTTGTACTTAAAATAACATCCCAGAATTGCACAAACTCGGCATCGCGCACATTATTGGCTTTGCCCATGTGCACATCGATCAATTTTCACTTAAAAAACATCCCAGAATTGCACAAACTCGGCATCGCGCACAACCTCGGCATTGCGCACCACATTGGCTTTGCTCATGTGCACATCGATCTATTTTCACTTAAAAAAACATCCCAGAATTGCACAAACTCGGCATCGCGCACCACATTGGCTTTGCCCATGTGCACATCGATCTATTTTCACTTAAAAAAACATCCCAGAATTGCACAAACTCGGCATCGCGCACCACATTGGCTTTGCCCATGTGCACATCGATCTATTTTCACTTCAAAAAACATCCCACAATTCCACAAACTCGGCATCGCGCACAACCTCGACATTACACACCAAATTGGCTTTGCCCATGTACACATCGATCTATTTTCACTTAAAAAAATCCCAAAATTGCACAAACTCGGCATTGCGCACCACACTGGCTTTGTCCATGTGCACATCGATCTATTTTCACTTAAAAAAAAACATCCCAGAATTGCACAAGTTCGGCATCGCGCACAGCATTTGCTTTGCCCATGTGCACATCGATCAATTTTCACTTTAAAAAAATCTCAGATTTGCACAAACTCGGCATTGCGCACCACTCAAAATCGTCTATACGTCTCAAAACCGTCTCTCTACTAGTTTCATATTTGTTCCACAAATTGGGCACTTATGCGTATTGCAATCAAACGTTTCTCCGTACATCACTCAATAACGCTCTTTTTGCCTCTTCGCTCCAACTGATTAAAAAAATCCAGATTCAGATACTCATTTATTCTGCAGTAAGCACCGATTTTGACACACTCATCAATAATCAAAACATTCTTTAAGCAAAAGACAGACAGACAAAGTAGACAGATGTCTTTTGTTGCACCCGCTAAGTCTTTCTGCACCGATGGGTGTAAAATCAAGCATAGGTGCGAAGGAAAGGTATATAGAAAGGGATGCAATTTCGTATTTCAGAGGAGAGTAAAAAGGAACTTCGTATATTTTATACGAGCTCGAAAGGCCAGGAAGAAAAGATGGGACAAAATAAAGTAAAAAATTAATGGCCCAAAAATAATGGAGAGGAAAAAAGATATGTTTATAATTTAAAAAAAGGGGGGCTATAGAAAGAAAAGGAAAGGAAATAAGAAAATTTTGTTTAAAAAAAAAAAAAAAAAAACCACGATTGTGTCCATGAGTGTAGTGAAAGGAAGTTGTTATCATTTACATTAAATAGAGTCTTCCAGGTGTGTGTAATGAGTGTGTTTTGTAAAGCTGAATAGATGTGAAGATGGGGGAAAATTAATAATAAAATATAAATATTGAGCGTCCAGTCACATAACAGTCTAGTTTAGAAGCTAACTTGTGCTATAACAGGGAAACTAAAATTTAAAAATTTTAAATTAAACTTTTATTTTTTAACATGGGAAACAATATGTTAGCCTCTACCTTGAGACACAGTAACAGAAGACACATAAGATCAAGATGCATATAATATCATGCAAAATTATACATTAACTTAAGTAACATCATCAATTGCGGTTTCCAACGTATTCATATACTCAGAAAACACCATCAGATAAAATCATAAATTTAAAACAAGGCGAGAACACATCAGCAAAAATAAATAAGTAAATAAATTATACAGTTTTTTTTATTTTAATATTAATTAATCTTTTAAAAAAATAAGCATTTTATTTATTTATTAAGTTAATGGTCATAATTTATTATATGTGTACTATTTTATCAATTTGAGGCACACTGTATTAATATATGCTTTTAATTTAAATGGATAGGAAATATAGATTAAAGGAGCAAAAACTACAAATCTATACATTCATTGAGGCCCAAGATCCTGTTTTTTGCCTCTCGAGAAATTCCTCTAGGGGGCCGCAATGGGTAGCGCTAAAAGACTACACTACTGATAAGGGCTACTGATAAGGATAGCGTCCCTACGAGATGGTAACCAAAAAACAGAAACAACAACAAAAAAAAAAAAAAAAAAAAAAAAAAGAGCCACATGATTTAAAGCAATTATTAAGTATTTAATGCCAGAACATAATAAAATAAGCATAATAATAATGATCATAATAAATAAATGAATTTAAAGGTACTTTAGTGACAGATATTTGATTTAGCTTAGAGAAAAGAAGTTCTACTTATCTGAATAAAGAAGTTCTACTTATCTGAATGTTCCGTCTTGGTGTTGTAAAAGATTGCAAGGAATATAAGGCCTTTAAATACCGGAGAACTGTCGGTTTTGAGAACGAGACAATGTAGAGGATATTCGCGAAAATTTTTCTTAAATAAATTACCTTTTTCTGAAAAAAAAAAAAAAAAAACTTTGAAAATTTAGGAGCTCTTCTAAGATCCTGCCTCCGTCGTACGTGATCAAAGCGCCCTCCTCCCTTTAAGCAAAATAATTCTTTTCTGTATTTTCAGAAGTTACGGTTATAATTTTTAACTCATGCATTCAATATTTTCAATCGTTTGGTAATGATCGTTTTCAATCGTTTGGTATCTTAATAATACATTTGTCAGAGATAATTCGTTGCGTTAAATGCTAACACTACCACACACCACACAAAAGTAGATTTATAATTAAAAAAATCTCGCGCAGAACATTATAAACCTACCATTTCAACTCAGTTAAAACTTCATTTAAGTTTTCTTTAAATACGAAGCTATAGCATACTTATAACTTGTTTTTAAGGAGAGACGTAACCAATACGTCATAAAATAGCGTGTCCAAGCATAAGAGAAGTAAACACAGCATCGACTGATGCAGCCTATTCTGCGATTTAGCCGGAGCCACCACTTTTGCCTATCTTTAACCGTTCAGACCAGATATCTGCTGCTATTTGTGATAAAAGTTTCGAATGCAATTTCTTCAAATTCTCAGTTGTCCCATTTTTTGCCCTGAAAAAATCGAAATGATTGACAATTCACCAGAGAAAAATATTAGTTGCAAACTTCCTGCGTGAGTGATTTGAAAACTAAATGCACAGCTGCGTTTTGAATAATCAGCTCTTTTCTTTATTTAATACATGAAGAATGTTTCTACCTGGAGTTAATTTATGATGAAATAATATTGCAAAAAATGGTTTTCTTACCGTTTAGCTTTGCTGTTTTGAACAACTCACTTTAAATATAAGATTTTATATTTGACATATGTAATTTTCAGTGTGTTAATTCTTAAACTAGTTCTTTAACTAAGACTATATATATAGTAATTGATTATCTTAAATTCTTTCACATGTTAAACTGAAATCTGCATCACAATGGCACATAGCAATTTCGTTTTAATGTTATAAATTGTACACTCTTCATTTAAAAAAAGTAAAAAAAAAATTTGAAAGTTTAGTAGTAAAGGAGTTAGACTGCAATATGAAGTTCTGAGATTGTCGTGTATTTTAAAGTGCTAGTTATTTTCATCTACCGAATTTATATGCAACAATTTTTTATTTTAACTGTAGAGCAAATGCTGGAATTTTTGTTTTTCTTAGCCAAAATATACTATTCTCTTCATTAAATCTGAAAACGTGAGTAGATGTTATTAAGTGGTCCACAAATGCACATTTAAACTTTGAAAAATTATTACATGATATAACACTTTCAGCTCAGAATTTATTAGAAATGAAGAAGTGAATTAACAGTATCGTAGGAAAAACTCATTCCACACAGTTTAATTAAAACATAACTGGCAAACTGTAACGACAAGTCTGAACTGATGCAGTGAGATTTTGTTTTGGAAAAAAAGAAAGGCGCAAAGGAATGGTGAATTGAATAAAAATGAATTGAAATTTGAAGAATAATTGCCAGACGAACTATTTCGAAAAGAATGGCACGTTTAAATGCATTCCAAAATGCAGTTATAGAAGAAATTTATCTCCAAAGAATGGTTGCAAAAGGATTAATAGAACGAAGCGAAGGTATTTTAAAAGACATTACTTCGGAAGCTCTAGTAAAAGTATTTAAAAGGTGAGAAACACCGAGTGATACTGAGACTGGAACAAGTCATTCTAATTCTAGAAAACATCACACACAAACAAGTCATTGCTAATTCTAGAAAACATCACACACAAAAAATGTAGATTGCCCTCTTTCCTCTCGTATTTTTCCTTCTAGATTATTAGAGCATTAGGTTCTGAAATGTTTAAAAATATTCGCACAGTTTTGCCCTCCCTCTAATTGTATGTAGTCTTTCCCTTGAGTGCTAGTTAATTGGTAAACTTTATTCCCTTGATTATGCACAATTTGTAACAGCATTTTTGTTTTAGCATTTCATACATTTTATCTCCTTGCATTTATTATTTACAAATTATTTTGTGCAGGGTGTTCTTTAAACTACCCGGGTATGACAGTTGTTATCACTCTTAAGAAACTTTTCAAACATGTGATTTCACATAGCTGTTATTGTCATTCAAATTCACTGTGCAGCATAAATTTTGCTGATGGTTAGATCTTTCGAAATTCGGGTCTTTTGATCGTCCCCTGTTCTTTTCTTTCTCTAATGTCTCTCTTTGGAACTGCGGTTAATATTTATCCATGCGAGGTGCACCTCCAATTTTACATGGTAAATAAGCTAGAGCGCGACGTGTCCGGCTCAGTTACGATCAAATATATCAGATGATATAATATTACTATGTATTTTATTGAAATATAGATTTCTTTTAAAGAAATAATATTGAGATAGTTACCAGTAGATAATATAAAATTCTATTTTATTTGTTTGTTTTTGTTTTTACTGTAACAGCTTTCTTCGAATACTTGCATAATTTTAAAGATATAATTTTTAGCCCTTTTTTGGGGGGGGCGAATATTAATATTGTAGTAACCTCTAGTATTGTTAAAAAATAGAATTTCAGACTTATTTCTGTTCGTTTAATTGAAATTCTAAGTTTAAAGCTTACTTTTATAAAAGTCTTTTGAAGTTCTACTCATCATGTTCTCCTGTTACTACAAGGAATATCCTCGAGTATCTGTCCTAAACTGAAAACTGATGAAAATGTTTCAGGTGGATTACTTGGTTTCAGTCTCATTTAGTTTCAGATGTTCGACGTTTATTTTTTAATAATTATTAGTATAAGTGTCCTTCGTAAATCCTACATAAACTTTTCTACATCCTACATAAATTCTTATATAAATTTTCTGTCATAACTTAACGTCCTACATAATGTTTTTATTGTAGTCATTACCATTAAGCTTACCGGAGGTGTAATGCAGCTATTACACTATACGGTCACTAAACAAAACGCGCTTTATAGAAAATGAACTATTTTTCTGACAGCTATCATGTTACCGTAAAAACTTTACTGAAAGATTATTGAATCCGATTTTTACATCTAGAATAAGCAAGAGGGAAATTATGTGCATTACGGAAACCTTTAGTGGCAATAATAGAAAACCTTTAGCGGCAATAATAGAAGTCCCTCCTCTTTAGAGCAGTAATTCAATCATACTTCAAGGAAGTTAGAACAACCTCGGTATTTTATATGCAAAGTTATTCATAAGGTAATGATATGTTTAAAACCAAAACAACTTTTAAAATTTGCAACGAGGCAACATATTATTTCGTTAACATTCGGAAATTCGGATTTTATTAATGGAGTAACATTTCGGAGTTTTATGTGCACTTAACTTACTTCTCTCCCTTAATAAAAAAAAAAAAAAAAAAAAAAAAAAAAAAAGAGGAAATTTTCAAATGCTAAATTAATAATGACATAATTAGTACTATTCAGCCAGATTAGTGGGAAGAACGAGCTTAAAACAGATAAAAACAAATAAAAATCAGATACTGCAATTTTAGAGAGTGTAATTTGAATTACTTTCTCTAACTGGAAGATTTGAAGAGAATAAAAACTTTAAAGTAGTTTGTCTTATAATTGAAGATTGTTTTTTACATAGCTTTGGAATAAGAGCCAATACATGATACAGAAATAAATAACAATAATTAATATAATTAATGAACGACTGGTAGTTTCGGGATGCGAATTATATGTCTGCTTAACACAAAATACTTTCATTCTTTCAGTTCGAATATTATATAATGAGATACCTAATAAATCAAAATGAAAGTTTTTTTTATCTCGAATAGAATCATTAAGCAAAAAATTAAAATTGTTATTAGTAGGAAGCTTTTATTTTTATAATCGTTGTGCATGTAGACATATACTTCCAGTTACAAAAACGTTTTAGACGACGCAAGAATTCAAGTTTTTGTATTTTAAATTTAAAAAAAATGTGTAAAATATTAAATCTAACTTTTTACACGTTCTTCCGATTCTCATATTTAGGACAGGTTGCGCTAAATTAACTACCGCTTACGTCTTACTTTTAAAATATTAAGCATAATGTCATGACAACTGCGAGTCTTCCGGCAAAAGATGTTACCTCCTAGTCAACCATATTTTTCACATCGTGTTTGTCTTCCTTTAATATTTGTTAAGAATACCGCGAAGAAAATGTGATGCAGTGCCCAAAATGCGAAGGAGGGGTACACGACGTATATCCTGGAGTTGACAAGAAAATAAAAATCTGTCTTTGTGATCATTGTTATAATTAATTGTATAAATGAATTAATTGGGAAAAAGAAAGCTTTATTATAATTGTACAATTTTAAACGCAGTACGACTTGAGCTATAGACGACTTAATATAAGATTTAGAATACTGGTTTTATAAGTCGTGTTAAGTTTGTGTTTATAAATTTTATTAATTTTATCCAAGAGAGTATGGAATGTTATTGCAATAAACATCAGCAATATATATAACACATATTATAACCAAACATAATTTTTATTTTTTTTTTCATAGATCTTACGATTGCTACACTTTCTTTCTTAGGGTGTGCGATTTACGCCATCTACACTAAAGAAAATGTTACATTCCTTATCAAAGATAAAATACATAATGTTTGATTCCAGTATGAAAGAATTTGACAAAAATTAAGTTTAATTTCAAAACTTGCCGTTTCTAACGCCATTTTTACTTTGTATTAAGCAATCGATTGATTAAATATATTAGAAAAATTAATATAATTTTTTGCAAAAAAATGAATTTAGTTTCAAAACCTGCTATTAGTGACGTCATTTTTACTTTGCATAAATCGGCTGATAAATAAATTATAATAAATCGAGGTTGATTTGTTTTCTTTTAAATGTTATTCTGTGACATTCTTTTATAATTCACTAGAGTCTTTAATTTATAATTTTGTTATATTTGGTATTCCGAAAGAATTTTTACACAAATTATTTATAATGTTTCTGGGTCAACGTTACGTTATTAATATTCTTATCTATTATTAATATCTATTCATATTCTTATCAAGTTTCACTATATAATAATAAGCAGGTAATCGTATTAAAAGTACGAATATATTTTAATGTATCTAAAATATTCGTAATTTATTGAATTAGTAGAAACAATAATTCATTAAATTACAAATATTTTTCATTTTTAATTAATACAAATGACAGTAAGAGTTCTTTGCTTTTGATACTCAGCCTCCCAATGTTTTCTAAAACACGAATTTTGTAAGATTCTAGAAATAAGATCTCCATTTAAAAATTATATTAATGAATATATTTCCCAATAATCTGCATAAAACTACTCAAAATCAAAAGCTATCTCTAAATGATATTTTATTTTTAGTTACATACGAATGCAAACACTTCGCTCCTCAGTTTTTGTACAGTCTTTGAATACGATTTCCGATTTTAATATCTAGTACTTAGGTTGTACAGAAACGAATGACACAAATGCTGCCACAGAGCGGAATACAATTTATTAACAAAAAAACTGATACGTATAGTAGATCAGTTATATATAATTCCCGCCCATGTCAATACACTTCTGTCATCTGGCCGGGAGGTCCCGAAGGGCTTTGGTAAACCAGTCTGCGGGGTGTTGGTGCACCACCTACGGACAACTGCATGCAATTCTGCAGAAGCTTCAACATATTGGCCCCTGACCGCTTTTTTCATCTTGTCAAGCAAGGCGTAGTTTGAGGTCTTGGTTCTAGGTCCACCCACTTTGAGCACATATTTGTCATCTCCAAATCACCATGCACAATTGCCTTTAATGTTCCTTACGCAAGCCCTGTTTCTTTCCTTCCTGTATCTTGTTGAACTTTATGGGCCTATTCGCCATGGTCAAAACCGAAATGGCTGCCACATTTGCTGCTGTGTTCGATGTTGCTGGTAGTCCCGCGCTGACACCTTTGGCTGCGGTCTCCACTCCACTGCTGAACTTGGCCAACTAACGGAATACGGTGAGCCTTGAGGGAGCTTTGTCCCCGCACACCGACACCATACGACAATGGATCTCATTATTCTGTATCCCTTCCTTTCATAGGAACCACGCTGTCCAACGCTGACTGTGATAATCACCTTCTATCATTGCTGTCCACGCTTTCAATGAGGACGGCGAAAGTGACGGACGTTGACTAATACCATTCGCTTGCGGTCATCTCCATGTATGCAATCTGAGTAGCTCACGCCCCCTTTTGTCTGATTTCTGTACGATTCAAGTATCTTGGTCAACTTCAGTCGTACGGAAGTCAAAATGTTTTGTGTTTTATTTTTTATAATAAGTATAAACGTTTCTTAAATATAAGTGTAGGGAAATTTAAAAGTTGTAAAGAATGAATCTCTGCATAATTAAAGCATTTTTATAATTCATTTAAAGCATTTTTATAACTGCAAGTATATGTATACTACCAACGATTGCAAACTTTTGTAGATATGGTATATATTTGAGCATATCAGAGAATATGCGTTAGACAAATTGTTACGAATTTAGTATTTAGCTAGCTAATTTTAGTAGAATAGCTCGTGCAATGCAGCGCGAGACAAACTTTAGGGGTAAGCTACGCCGGTAAAGCAAAAATACAGGAGCACGAGTATTTAACATTGAATAAATTGATATCTCGGTAATTTATATTGAAATTGAATAAATGACTAAGATGTTAGCTGTAACCGTTAATTCCACATTCTCTTTCGAGAACCACAGATCTCGAGAAGAAGAAGTTACTATAAAAAGATCTGGCGCGACAGATCAAAAGCTATACAAAGTCAGAAAGAGAACACCTCAGTTTAGCTGTTTAGTTAACTGCTCATGTTATTGCTGCGAATTCACGGTGAGATCAGATTAGCTTTCTCTTCAAATGCTCTGTGTATTGTGTTCTATTTAAGTTTTTAATAGTTTGAAGTATGACTACTGATTATTACTGCATGATATTGCGAACACTTGTACGAAAATCTCTGAGAAAAATTCCAGCGTCGAGTTATATTTCTTTTGATACATATAAATTTTATTAACCTTTTATCGGACCTTGTGCACTCAATCTATTACGAACCCGGACGCACGCTACAAAATCAAGATGACACTTCGTACGTTTTTTTTTTTTTTGCTTTAAATGTTAGCTTTTGGAACTGAATACAGAAAGACGACTAATTGTCTCGCCTTAACTTATAAGCAGAACAACACAAGCACAGATGGAGGTTTAACATAAACATTTTTATACACTTTTACTTAGTTTGCTCATGGTGTTTGTCGCACTTCAAAAGATTATTCTACTTTTTAAATCTGTTCCTGATACGCTACTGAGTTTAAATTGAGGTTTGCGTGAGTAACACGTGCCTGCAAAAGTATTGATAATAACATTACTTAGAAAAATAGCAATCGAAACTGACATCTAGAAATATAGAATTAATAATAAGAATATATATATAGAATTAATGATGGGATTTAATCAGGAAAAGTAACATAGTTAGATACATTATAATGGCTTAAGATAGAGCACATTCCAACACAGACACGGATGCCGAAGTTTACATATTCCGGTGAAGCACAAGACTGAAGTAGTTACACAGAGGAACACAGACGCAAGTGTTACACAGAACTGCCGTGGAAAACTTGTCTGTCCCCGTCAGCCCGTTGGGTTGCCAAAAAGGTTTTCTGTGTACGTGCGAGTAACACGTTCATACGAAAACATCCCTAACATTAATTAGGAAAGCCGAAATCTTAGTTAAGATACACATGTTACAATTAATAATCAAATTTAATAAGGAAAAGTAACAGTTGCCGGGTACATTATAACGGCTTAAGAAATTCAGAGCACAGTACAGATGCGAGTACACAAGTTCACATATCTCGGCGAAGCAGAGACGCACACATTTGTTGAAGTAGTTCCACTTGACTGCCGGGGAAAATTCTTCTCTCCCCGTCAGCCTGTAGGTTTGCCAAACGGGTTTACTGTTTCGCCAATTGGCGCTTTTCTGTACAGTTTTTAAGTCCGTATCGCCTGTTTGGCGCTGCCGCTGCATACTCCCTCCGCAGTGTCAACGAAATGTGACATACCGATGCGGGGGTCGGATTAATCGTCCAGAACGGGTGATACAAATGTCCGAAGTTTTTTTCACACTCTTGGAAGCAACTTGAGAAGAGTCCATGGTTACAAAAGCGGGTTTCAGTCTATCTATGGAGATCGTTTGCTTAGTCCCTTTTATTTCGAGATCAAACGTTTTATCTCGTCTTTCTAGCACTTTAAATGGTCCATCATAAGGAGTTTGAAGTGGTTTTCTAACTCCGTCGTGTCGAACAAACACATATGTGGACTTGTGAAGGCGTGGATGAATGAAACATGTTCGCTGGCCGTTGCTAGAAGTCGTGGTCGGGCGGACACTGGCAAAGTGAGCTTTTAAATCCTCCACAAACTGTTTGGGGGACGCATCCGGAGGTGTCGGATTGAAAAATTCTCCTGGGAGACGGATAGTCATTCCATACACCAGTTCAGAAGTGGTTGCTCCTATGTCCTCTTTGAGAGCGGCGCGGAAACCCATCAGCAGCGTTGGAAGGGCAGCCACCCAGTCACTGGTATCGTGCGCTTTTAAGGCAGCTTTCAAAGGACGGTGGAATTCCTCGATCAGTCCATTCGCCTGTGGGTAGTACGGAGACGTCCTGATCCTCTTGATTCCCAATAATTGGGAAAGGGCTCGAAATAAGCCGCTTTCAAACTGTCGCCCTTGGTCGGTAGTAATAACAGTCGGACAACCAAATCGAGTAATCCAGTGGTCATAGAAAGCCTGTGCTACTGTGCGTGCTGTTATGTCTGGTATGGGTACTACTTCGGGCCATCTAGTAAATCTATCTATCATAGTTATACAGTAATAATTATTTTGAGAAGGAGGTAGGGGACCAACAAGGTCAAGGTGGACGTGATCAAACCTCTGTGATTGGTCTGGAAACTTCATTAACGGGGTTCTAGTATGCCTGCTTACTTTTGCTTTCTGGCACGGAATACACTGCCGTGCCCATTTCGCGCAATCTTTGCGGATGGAAGACCAAACAAACCGTGAACATACTAACTTTGTTGATGCGCGAATGCCGGGGTGAGACAAATTGTGCAAGGTGGCAAAAACTTTCTCACGGAATGCCGGAGGAATGTAAGGACGGACGTTACCTGTTGACACATCGCAATATATCGGTAAGCTACAATTCGGTAAGGTAACTTTTTTTAGATGTAGAACATTTGACTCTTTAAGTAATGTTTGTAATTCTGGGTCGATTTCTTGCATTTTAGCGATTTCCTCATAGTCGATAGGGTTAGGCATGCTTATTGCTTCTATACGCGAAAGTACGTCGGCAGCGATATTCTCCGAACCTTTTATATGGCGAATTTCAGTGGTGAATTGTGAGATAAAGTCCAACTGCCTAGCCTGACGAGGTGAACACTTATCCAAACGCTGTCGGAATGCATACGTGAGCGGTTTGTGATCGGTGATTAAAGAAAAGTTCCGTGCTTCCAACATATGCTTAAAATGCCTAATAGCAGCATAAGCTGCCAATAGCTCTCGATCATACGCACTATAGTTCCTTTCCGCCTGCGAAAGCTTTCGTGAGAAAAATGCGAGAGGCTGTAAATTTCTATCAACTATTTGTGATAGCGTTCCACCGATCGCGAAGTCTGACGCATCAACCTGTAAAACCAACTGGGCATCTTTCTTCGGGTGTGCCAAAAGAACAGCATTAGCGATTAGCTGTTTGCACTTTTGAAATTCACTCCGCGCTTCCTCAGACAAATTCAGGATTGTCTTATCATTTTTAGCCCCTTTTAAATACGAAGTTAAATGTATTCTGGGCTACGTTGGGTAAAAATCGACGGTAAAAATTTAAAAATCCTAAAAATCTCTGCAAATCTCTTACCGTTTTAGGAAGTGGGTAGTTAAGTATCGGTTCCACTTTGTTCGTCAGAGGCTTGGTACCATCTTTATTGATTATATGGCCAAAAAAAGATATTTCCGGAACGCCGAAAACACATTTCGAAGCGTTAATTGTCAATCCATATGAAGTAAATCTTTCAAAAACAGTACGTAGGTGAGATTTATGCTCATCTTCCGTATCACTAAATATCAAAATATCATCTAAGTAGACGTAGGTGAATTTTAGATCTCCAAGAATTTCGTTTATAAACCTTTGAAAGGTTTGAGCTGCTCCGCACAGTCCGAAATTTAAAAACGGAAATTCGAAAAGACCAAATGGGATGCAAACTGCAGTTTTCGGTATATGATCTGGATGGACTGGTATATGATGATATACCCGAACGATATCAATTTTTGAAAAAATTGTCTTTCCGCTAAGCGTATTATTAAAATCTTGTAAATGCGGGATAGGGTATCTGTCGGGTTCGATGCACGCGTTTAGTTTTCGGTAGTCTCCTACTGGCCGTATGTCGCCCGAACTTTTAGAAACTACATGAAGAGGTGATGACCATGCTGATTTTGATGGTCTACAAATACCTTGATCTATCATAAATTGAAATTCTTTTTTTACTGCTTCGTATAACTTAGGGCTTAACCTACGCGGTTTACTGTGCACAGGAGGACCGTTTGTTTCGATGTAATGAACCGTACTATGCTTTACTCTACCCGAATCGGATTTTAACTTCAGTACTTCCGGAAAGTCTTTCAAGATTCTGTGATATGGTGAATCACCAGATATTAACTTTACCGAAAAATAATTTTTAGAATCGGAAAGAGAACCAATATGAGTTAATTTCGTAGTATTATCGATAAGCCTACCTCGTTTTAAATCGATTAAAAGATCAAAATGCCTTAAAAAGTCGGCTCCTATTATAGGCACTGGTACATCGGCGATTAAAAACTTCCAAGAAAAGTTTCGTCTAAGTCCTAAATTCACAGTTAACAATTTTGTTCCATACGTAGAAATTCTGGAATTATTCGCGGCAAATAATTGAAGCGAATCAGGATGCATTTTCTTAAACTTAGAAGTCGGTGTCACACATGAAACATCCGAGCCCGAATCAATCAAAAAGTTTAAATTTAATCTGTTATCGTAAACATGTAAACGACATGCATGTGCGACTGCTGATGAATTTCGATCGACAGCCGCTACTACTAGTTTTCCTGGGCCGTAGTGTTCTGAGAAAAAGAACAAGGTGCTCGACATTTTCGTGCATTATTACCGAATCGCGAATGAAAATAACAATAATTGTTCACACGCTCTCGGGAATGCCCACGCGAAAAACTACGTGCGTTGTTATGTTGATCCCGGTGGAAATTATTCCTCGTTTTTCCGCGGGAGAGTCGCTCGACTTGTTTACTTAGGGCAGAGGTTTCACTCCTTAAGGCCTTAAGCTCCTCGGGGGGGGGCACCAGAATCGTTAGGGTTTCTGGGGGAACTCGCCGAAGCTGCCTGGACCGCGAACACGCTGTTGTTCGTTGGCGTGCGCACTTCAGCTATCTTATCAGCCATTTTTGCTAAATTGTCTAAGGATTCCGAACTTATTGATAAAATGGCATGCACCTCGGAAGGTAACCTTTGCAGCCATAATGATTTTAAAAATTCGTCAGTTATACAGTTTCCACCTAATTCTCTCATTTTTCTCAATAAGTGAGATGGTTTGTCGTCCCCTAAATGCAATTCAGAAATAAGTCTGCGTATTTGCTCGCTTTCCGAATCTGAGAATTCTACTATTAACCTAGCTTTAAGAGCATCATATTTAGCCGTCGCTGGGGGATTAAATAAAATATCTGATACTGCGGAAAGAGTTTCAGGGTCTATCGAAGAAACCACGTGGTTGTATTTTGTACTATCGCTACTAATCTTCGCTAAAGCAAAGTTACTTTCAACTTGAATAAACCAAAGTTTAACATTTTTTTTCCATAAAGGGGGAATTTTAACTGCCACGTGTGAGATTTGTGGCTCCTGAACCGCCATATTCGATTCCTCGTTGGTTTGGCCTTCCGATCCTGGCATGGTTGCCAATTCTAAATATATCGTAAATCGTAAACTTAATGTTTTGCACTATACCTTATCAAAACAGTATCAATTTAGAATAAAATAATGAAGACATTCAATATTTCAACAAAAGTGTGAGCACATATATTACCCAAAGATCAATTTTAAACAATCAATAATTAAATTAAAACTATAATTTTAGAGCAAAACATATCACAAAAACATAATTAAGACCAATCACAGATAATTAAAAAAATTGACCACATACCTGTAAATCCTCCTTAAGTGTGATAAACCACGTGTAATCCGTACGATAAAATGAGGAGGAAATAAATAGGGTGGAGCCTTTATCAGTCATAAGGAAGAGCATTGGCATCAAAATAAGGCATATTTTTAGTTTTTTTAACAAAGATTGAGACAGATAGTCATTAGGGATCGAAACAGAAGGAGCGAGGGACAGGGTCACCAATGATGTACGTGCGAGTAACACGTGCATACGAAAATATCCCTAACATTAACTAGGAAAGCCGAAATCTTAGTTAAGATAGACATGTTACAATTAATAATCAAATTTAATAAGGAAAAGTAACAGTTGCCGGGTACATTATAACGGCTTAAGAAATTCAGAGCACAGTACAGATGCGAGTACACAAGTTCACATATCTCGGCGAAGCAGAGACGCACACATTTGTTGAAGTAGTTCCACTTGACTGCCGGGGAAAATTCTTCTCTCCCCGTCAGCCTGTAGGTTTGCCAAACGGGTTTACTGTTTCGCCAATTGGCGCTTTTCTGTACAGTTTTTAAGTCCGTATCGCCTGTTTGGCGCTGCCGCTGCATCTGTTTTGCAATTGGCGGTTTTTTCTAGAGCTTTTGAGTCTGTATCGCCTGTTTGGCGCTGTCTTTGCATACTCCCTCCGCAGTGTCAACGAAATGTGACATACCGATGCGGGGGTCGTATTAATCGTCCAGAATTTCCAGATCAGACGCTTTATCTCGTTTTTATAGCACATTAAATGGTCCATCATAAGGTTTGAGTGGCTTCTAACTCCGTTGTGTTAGGCCCATATCACACGGCGCTTGTTTCACACGAAAAACTGTTTCGGACAATTTTTCTGCCTCGTTTACTATTGAAAGAAAGACGTGCGACTTTTTACTTCCTTTCCAAAAAAATTGCAAGTTGTTCGTTTTCACCCAATCAGCTATCAGCTTGTTTGTAGTGGGGAACCAGTTTCCCCTGTGTTAACTCCAAAGCGATCTGTGGTTATTGGCTGTTGTGACAAAGCAGAAAAATTGTTACAAACAGTTGTTCTTCCAAAACAATCTGACGTGTGATAGCAGCCTTAAACAAACAAATGCGTGGACTCGTTAAGTTGTGGGTGGTCGGGCGGATATTGGAAAAATAGGATTTTAAATATTCCACAAACTGTTTCGGGGACGCTTACGTAGGTGTCAGATTAAAGAATTCTTCTAGGAGACGAATAGTCTTTCCATACACAATTTCAGAAGTGGTTGCTCCTATGTCCTTCTTGAGAGCGGAGCGGAAACCCATCAGGAGCGTTGGGAGTGTCGCCACCCAGTTACTGGTATCATAAGCTACTAAGGCACCTTTCAAAGGACGGTGGGACTCCTCAATAAGTCCATTCGGCTGTGAGTGGTACGTGGACGTCCTAATCCCCTTGATTCCCAACGATTGTGAAAGGGCTCGAAGTGAGCCGCTTTCAAACTGTCGCCCTTGGTCAGTAGTAATAACAGCCGGTAAACGAAATCGAGTAATCCAATGGTCGTAGAAAGCCTGTGGTACTGGGCATGCATATGTCTGGTATGGCAGTTATGTCGGGTCTGCTTCGGGCCATCTAGTAAACATATCTATCATAGTTCTTCTTCTTCTTCAATGGCCAGACAGCCGAGGATGGGGCTTTTGTGAGAATCGAATTCCAAGCTTTTCTATCTCTGGCCATGAACATCCAATCGGTTAGTTTTAAAATTATTCCTCTACTTTCTTTCTTTCCACCGACAGCGAGGCAGCCGGTCCACTGGGTAGTTAGTATATCGGCCAACGATATATATAGCCCCGCTGACGGAAATAACTTGATCAACATAACACACTTATATATACATATTGTGCTCTAGACGAGTGCTGGGGCAGTGCAAACAAATGCTGGACGAGTCGATAGTGCAATGATGGAAGAAGGGTGCATTGCGGGTGAGAAGAACAATTTCAGTTACATATTTACAGAGTTATGCATAAGTGGTTACAAAAGATATCCACAACGTGAACAATAAATGAGTACAGTGCAATATATGAGCAATTAACAAAGTGACTGATAAACAGTAAAAGTAATATCTAAAATAGGGCTAAATACTAAATAGCAATACTAAAAATAATAAGAAGTACTAAAAAACGAAATAATACATAAAATAAAAAAAGGCAAAACAGTGAAAACAATACATAAATTAAGGCAAAATACATAATTCAAGGTTCATATGTCAGGGTTTAGAGTTCAAGGAGATAAGTATATACAGGGAATAAGAAAAGCCGAATAAGCTAACTTACGATAAAATTAGTTCAGGTACAGAGCATAGAGGGGCTGTGCTGCTGACGAGGATGGCAGCTGAGAATTACTCCAGCCACGTCAAAACGTGCGAACATGGGGTTCAGTTGCTGCTCTTTTGGCTATTGCATCTGCAATTTCATTACCCAGTATTCCGGTGTGAGTAGGTACCCTATGAAGTTCAAGCCTATAGTATTTTGGTATTCTTAGTAAGAGTTTTTGTATGGCCCTGACGACTGGATTTTAATATGGTCCTGTATCCTATTAATGGTACTGACACTGGGAATATATAACAATTGTTTTCAATATACCACCACGGGGAAAAAGGGCCGCTTGGTGTATAGTCGGGAGACCTCGGAGGCCATATGAAAAATGTTAAGTCATTATCCCCGTATCGAAAAATATAGTGACGTACGAGCTCATCCTCCAACAGCGACGAACTTCACTCGGCCACTTATGTTGAGCACCATATTTTTGGAAGAAGTTTTAAGAGTTTAATTCTTTAAGAACATAAAAATTAAAATGTATGTTTTATATCTTATAAAAGTAATTTTTTTAAGATTAAATTTCAAAAGAACTGGGATGATGCGCTATTCAAGAGTTCGAGAAATTTCTATGAATTATTTGTATCAAAAATGTATAATAATTTTTTCTAAAATTTTATTGCAAAATTGTATAAAAAAAGCAAAGAAGGATTTAGCAAATGTTACACTTCAGAAGCGAATATGTGGTCCTTTGCAAATGTACGTTCAAAAAATTTATTTTAAAATTGATACATAAAAAAAAAGGATTATATTGCAGTTTCATTTTATTTGGCAAATCAAGCCTTGAAAAATGTTTCCTTTAATGTATACGGCTAATGAAATCATAATTTTTTTTAATATTTTATAACATGATCATTACAAATTATAGATTCTTCGTCCATGAATTAAAAATAATTTTATAACCGGGTTTTTTATTAATTATTTTGATAAGGATAGTTAATACTTATCAATACTTTGTCTTAAAAGTTTTTAATTTGAACTTAAAATATATGAAGGGGGCACCCGGATTCGAACCGGGGATCTCTCGATCTGCAGTCGAATGCTCTAGACCACTGAGCTATACCCCCCCACATTCCTTTACCGTTCTATATATGTTATCATTAGTAATTTCTACTACATTTAGCTGACGATAAGAAACAATGATACTAGACAATGCGAAACAGAAAGAGAAAGCGAGTGAAACTTCAGAAGGAGCATGCGCAGTTCCTTAGGAAGAAAAGTTCAGTGATAAAGCGGAACGATAAAGAGAGTTTAGATATGTGTTTCAATTAAATAGCTCATATTGCCTAATATACAGAAAACAAGGTCCTGAATATTGAGCGGAAATTATAACGTACTGTAATCTCTAAAAAGCATCCCTTGAAACAGAAAGCAATCTGTAAAATGTTACACTGAAATAACAAAATATTAATGAATTAAAATTAATAATATTTTAATGGCCTGGCGCTTTGTTTAATAATCATTAGCCTTGAGCCATTATAAGGACCGTAAGTGGTGACCGAAGCAGCTAATAGATGGCCACCGTTGCCTTCTATGAAGGCACGGACAGTTACAGCCATGCTTTCTCAGAAATTGATAATTTAGTACTAACATTAGTAATTTAACATTATTATTTAAGCAACTAATATTATTTTAGTTTAATTAAATTGAAATTTGGCTTCATAATTATTCCTTTTTTAATTTTAAATTTTAATCTTTCGTGAAGAATTATTGTTTTCAGTTTGCATTAAGACCCTGATAATCATAAAATGATGCTGTTGCCAGTCTACAATGCATAAGATAGTTCATGCATTTTCGATAATAAAAAGCGTACCGCTGCGTACAACATTAAGCTAACTATTTTGAAAAATTATTTTATCTAGACTTAGTTAAAATAATTAGCAAAAATGGTATTTAAAGTGCATAGTCATTTTCTCAATGACGACAAATCCAAAGACATGGGAGCCCATCATTCAGGTACCGACGTTAAATGAGGTGCCAAAAGGCCTGGGTTCGAGACTGATGGTACGGATAAAAAGTTAGATTTTGTATTTTATACAAAATTAACTTTGAAACTAGTAAAACATGAATCTTTGCAGCATTTAAAACATTTTCACAACTGAAATTTTATGCCTACGACTAACTGTGGCAAAACTAAAGGCTGGGTAAGGGCATTTGTGGACTCAGGGTATATAGCGTTTTCATTTGGCAATACCACCGCCTCTTTCAAAGGATACTTTCATTAATAAATTCCATTTGTAAACTGCTCGTTTATTTGATTTCCCAAATGCTGTAAATTAACTTAGTATCTAACTGAAATTTTAATTTAGTAATTTTTTTATTTTCTCTAATTTTAATATGGAAATATCTTAAAAGAAAGAGATGTGTGAAAAATGCATTTACTACTTTTTGCTGAAATAAATTATATTAAAACTCAATTAGTAACTGAAACAAATACGTTTTTCAGCAAAATCAGACTTAGCATAGACAGAAAACGCTTGGCAGCCAAGACTTATTTTAAAATAAATGCATTTCGTACAGCTGACTATAGAAATCCTATCAAAATTTTGTCATTCATAATTGTTAAGTGATGTCACTTGTTGGCATCACTTAACAATATATAACAGATGCCTTTTGAATATCATATAATTTTTAATAAATGCCATGTAATTCTTTTTTCCCACTACTGTAGTTGAACAAACAATATTTGTATTACTACATCCATTTAAAAGCTTAATAATAGAGCCGCTATTTTGAAATTTCAGTTATACGTGTAAATATGTTTGCATTTAAATTACTAGAAATGCCATAAAAATTCCTATACATGTTGACATTTCTTGACATTGAAGAAAGCTTTCCTTTTGTCATGCACTTAGACAGTTTTACGCTTCTTTCATTTCCGTAATAAAACTCTCAGTGTTACAAAACTTCTGAATACAAGTTTGACTTTATTTAAAAATTATTATTAGATCCCCATGTTTTGATTCATGTGGCAGTGAAAATAAAATTTTGTTCAATTCCTGTAATCAAAACGTTTTTATGAAAATCAATAACGTAGAAATTTGTTATCGAATGATTCATAACTTTTTGTGTAAAATTCTTTTGGTATTGCTCATTTTAAAATAAGTGTTATCACCTCTCTTTATGTAGCTTACACTGGTAAAATTTTATTTAGAATTAGTTTTCATAAATTTTTAAAGGGTAAACAGACGGTTAGAAAAGTATGCGGTATTTCGCTTTAGATTATAAACACTAGATTATGTAAATACTCGCGAACTTTCTATATAATTGACAGAATTTTCCATCAACCGTATCACAGGAATACTCGTTCAAAGGCTCGTAATTATGTGTTCTATGGTTTTGAGATATTCTGGTACTTTTTCTCATCTCTTTAATTATATTTTATTCATCTTTCTTTTATTATTTGTGTGGATTTAAAAGTGCCCAATATGCCCATTTTTCTTCTTAAAATCAAAATAGTGTCCTAGACAGTTAGCAAAACTGGCGGCGATGCGTGCTTAAATTCCTCGAGGCAAGGAGTGTTAGAGGTTCCTGATGTCATCCTGCGACACATTCTGCCAGGCATTCATCAGTTGTCGCTCCAGATCTGCGATATTTTGTGTTACCCGAATCTGGCGGCCTACAGTGTCCCATACATATTCGATTGGTGAAAGGTCTGGTGACCTTGATGGCCAAAGAAGAGAATCAACCTCACGGAGACAGTCCAGACATATGCCAGCTGTATGTGGCCTGACATTATCTTGTTGGAAAATGGCCACAGGATGACGTGCCATGAAGGTTAATGCAACTGGTCGCATTATGTTATAAACATATCGTTGAGCTGTTAAGGATGTACGGAGGATGACTAAAGATGACCTGTTGTCATAAGAAATAGCGCCCCAGACCATTACACCAGGGGTTTTGGCCATATGCCTTTGAAAACAAAGACTGATAGGGGCCGCTGGCCTCGTTCTCTCCAGACACGAACACGGTGGTCATCTGCTTCAAGAGTGCAGCCGGATTCATCACTGAACACTATACGATGCCAGTCTGATGGCAGCCATGATGATCGGCTACGACACCACTCCAGACGACTCCGCCGATGTTGTGGGGTCAAAGACAAAGTCTTAAAGGCCTCTGTGAGCTTAACCCCACCTCAGACAAGCGCCGTGAGAAGGTGGACGGTACCACGGGAGGTACAGACGTGGCTTGGCTGTAGTGCGTTGAATAGTCGGCAATGATACCGTTGGGTCAGTTCGGGCCTGGCGAACAATCATCCTATCTTGCCTCGCATTTGTGCTGCTTGGCTTTCCAGAGCCTTTATTTCGTCGGCAATTTCCTTGTAGCAACTATTGCTGCCAACATCTTTGCACAGCAGTGTCTGTACGCTGCAAGTGGCGGCCTATTGCTCGGTATGGCCACCCAGCTTCACACAAACCTACAATGCGAGCCCGTTCGAACTTGTTTAGTTGTCTGTAAGGTCTTCGATATCGTCGTAATGGCATCTTTAGTTGCTTCTTTACGGAATTACAATGGCAGCAGCAAAAGAAGATAAATTTTCCACCTCTGTTAGTGGTTTTATACTTTGCGAATTGCGCACTAGAAATACGCTCTATGATCGCAATTCCTGTGCATTCGCCTTGCAACTTTGATCATTTGCATGTTTTATCAAGATGTTTGTGAATACTAAATTTCGTCAAGATCGCAAAAATTCTTCTTCGTGCTCCGATTTTTTTGCAAAAGAGTGTATATTCAGGAACATTAGAAAAAATAATTTCGACTGGCTTTCTTTATAAATACAGCCCTGTTTCAATTAAAATCTTTTATGTTACAAATCAAGCATTAATCTTTTAGTTACTCTAGTTTTTGGAGACTTTCTTTAAGTTTGCCACAATGTATTATGAGATTTAAGAACATGTCATGTTTGACACTCTAAAACTTTAACTGAGTTTTTATTAAGTTCCAATAACATTAACCTATGATTTCCATATTTTTAGTAGTTATTAATCTTTTTCATTTCATTATTCTATTTGTAACCGTAGATTTCAATTCTTTGATGATTTAATTTTATGCAACTTTCTGCAGCTTTAAGGATTTTCCATTTTGGAGCAAGCACTTTAATGCTACAGATTAATAACCCTTATATCTAAAGTTGGGCTTTAGGTAATTGCGCTTGTACTAGGGCATTTTCTGTATTGCATTTCAGTATCTTACATTTTGTTTATTCTATAAGAATGCCGAAAATGTTTGTAGGTTAGTTCTATTTAAAATATAGAGATAAATACCTAGTCATCTTCGAAGTAGCATCCATCTGACGCACTCAATTCCTCCGCCGTTTCTGGACATTCTTGAAACAACGGAAAGAATTTTGTTTGTGTATATATCATACATGTTTGTAGGTTAGTTCTATTTAAAATATAGAGATAAATACCTAGTCATCTTCGAAGTAGCATCCATCTGACGCATTCAATTCCTCCGCCGTTTCTGGACATTCTTGAAACAACGGAAAGAATTTTGTTTGTGTATATATCATACACTGGCCATCTCATTTCTTTCGCAGTCCTTTGGACTACTAAGATCTTTCTAGGTCTTATCAGCCCTCATTCAATGCCCAAGTTGGGAAACTATAGCTAATTAATTTACACCAGATTTGCTCCAACCGAAACTTTTGGCTAACTTTTATTTCTCTCTCAGCATTTGCAAAATTAAATTCTTATAGCTCGCTCTATCAGCAGCAACAGAACAAATCCATTATTTGTATACCGGTGCTACGTTTATTCTCAATAGAGAATCCAACATACTCACGCCTTTTCTTATAAAACTTTATATTTTATTTTCATTTGAATATTAAATACGTATATTTTCATATACATGGAATGAGCGAATGAAATGAGCAGGAATAGAGAAGAAAGAAAACTAAATGCTAATTTCTTAGCAAAGACAGTAACGGTTTAGACCTGCGAGGATTTTTCATATTGCAAGTATTGCTCTCCTTTGCTATAATATTACTTTTGATATCACGTGTTGGATATTATGACGATGCTGCGTAGACAACATGATTTCGAAATTATGCGCTTAGTTTCAAAATGAGTAATTATCTTGAAAGAATTATTAGCCCAATGAAATCGAGAATAATAGGGCAAAAAGGAAATTTAAAACGTAAGATAAATGCCGCATTATTTGCCAACAAACGCTGGAGACTGTGAGCACTTCAGTAAAGTACTAAAGCTAAAAATGCACGCGCAATTAAGATCATACGATTATTCGCAATCACACGTTTAATTTTACAAAAAAATTTAAAAGTTAAATTTTAGGGCTAAAAATTTCGGTAGGCTTTTTTTTTCAAAGATGAAACATACATATATAAATGTGTCATCCTGTTTTACATTTAGTTATGCAAATACAATCATATTTATTTGTGTACTGTCTATTTCATTTGGTCCTTCTGTAGTTCATTTATTATTTTTTACTTAAACAATATGTTGACCCAAATACAACAAAACGGTTTTGGTAAGTACTGTTTAATACAATTGTAAGGATTATGTAAATTTTATTAACATTTAAATTTTGAATTAAACTTTCTTTCCTATCAATTCTTAACTTACCACTTCTAGTTGCCTTGAACTAAAAAACATCAGCTTTGTATAATAAACTTTATTGCTATTCTAAAAGATGAAATATTTAAGAGAAAAATTTGCCTGCAGCGCAGTGCGGCTAAGAACGCTATTCTACTGGAACATAAACATGAACAACTGTTGCCATTCACACAAACTTAATAGTAAAATAAAGCATGTTGCCAGTAACAAGATTATTGTAAAAATCATAACATAAATTAAGCAGTGAGAAAATAAAATATACAAAGAATAAAAGAAATGCAAATATTAAATATACATCCAACATTAACTACAACCCTTGCCATTGCATTAACAATAGATCATTCCCGATGGAATGGCAATGGTAAAAGTTTTACTATAGCTCTTTTAAAATAACCATTAACAGTTTTTACTGTAACAACTATAACATTGCCATCCTTTCCTGGATGGATTTCAACAATGCGACCTAAAGGCCAAACACCAGGAGGCATGTTGTCCTCCTTAATTAATACAATATCACCTACAGACGAATTTGGAAGTTGTTGCTTCCATTTGTATCTTTGTTGTAAGGAATTTAAATAATACTTATAATATCTCTTCCAAAAGCCTTGTTTCATTTGCTGTAATAATTCCCATCGTTTTAATAAAGTGGGTTTGGGAATATTAGAAAAATCCTGTTCTGGGATGCTAGTAATAACATCCCCAGTTAAAAAATGTGATGGAGTCAAAGCATCTAAATTACCTACATCATTGTGATTAGTTTTAGATAAGAGGCATGAATTTAACACAGCTTCAATTTAAGTTAGTAAAGTAGTTAATTCTTCAAATGTTAACTTTGTCTCTCCTATCATTCTTTTCAAATGAAATTTTATGGACTTGATCCCTGACTCCCACAAACCACCAAAGTGGGGAGAAGCAGGTGGGAATCATTTTCCATTCCATAGTATTTTCAGCCAAATAATTTAAAATCAATTCATTGCTGTTAAGTGAAAGTAGCAGAGTTTGCAATTCGGTCAATTTTCTTTTTGCGCCAACAACGTTCGTACCATTATCCGAAAATAAGCATCGATGTGTACCACGCCTTGATACAAATCGCCTAAGAGCAGCAATGAAAGAATCTGCAGTTAAGTCGCTAACTACCTCAATATGGTAAGCTTTGGTAGCTAGACATACAAACAAAGCTATATAACCTTTGCTGGTCTTAAAGCAACGACCTTTGTAACATTTCAAAATTACAGGACCGGCATAATCAGTACCTGTGCTAAAAATGGTCTCTCAAGTGTTACTCTTTGTTTTGGTAAGTTTCCCATTAATTGATTATTAGATGATAATTTATATCTGTGACAAACAATACATTTATGGATAAAAGACTGAATAAGTTTCTTACCATTTACAATCCAACAGTTTTGCTTTAAAATGTTAGCTAGTAAACTGGGCCTTGCATGCATATAAGTTACATGATATTGTTTAAAAAGCAACAAAGCAATCCTGTGTTGACCTGGTATCATTATGGGATGCTTAGCATTGAATGACAAGTCAGAATTTTACAGCCGACCTCCCACCTGTAAAACACCATCATCATCTAGAAAAGGAAAAAGTGAGCTAAAAACACTTTTAGGACTTAAAGATGAATTATTTTTGAGATCCTTTATATCTTTATGGAAGTGCAAAAACTGGATCCATTTAATGATCAACTTCATAGCTTCTTGCCTTTCATTAGATGAAGGTACTACTGCAGGATTTTTTAACCTATTATTTTCGGAACCAAAGACCCGTTCTCTGCACCTAGAAATAAATCTTAAGCAAAAAGAAATTACATTAACTATTTTAGATAAAGAACAACAGTTCTGATATAAATTGTCCAGAGTGTCATTAGTCAAATAAGCTGTTATACAAAAAATTGATTTTGTCCTTTCTTCAGCTAAGACAGTTGCATCACTGTTGGTCTCATTACTGACAGAACATTGTAGAGGGCACTTTGAACTGTCTAATGCTAAGAATGATGGCCCATGCCAGCATAGGGATATGCTCGGTAGAAGTTTAGGATCGATTCCTATAGAAGGAAGATCGGCAGGATTCTGTTTCGACGAAATATAGCTCCACTGTTGATAGGGAATAGCATCTAATAATTCTGAAGTCCTGTTTGCCACAAAAGGCTTCCATTTTCGAGGATGAGTTGCTAACCAACAGAGAACAACTTTAGAGTCAGTCCAAGCGCGAAAGGAAATTTCAGTGCTGGAGAAGGCTTTACGGACAGCTTTGATTAATCTGGCAAGGAGCAATGTACCTAGGAGTTCCAGTCTAGGTATGGACACTTGTTTAATGGGAGCAACTTTGGTTTTAGCAACCACCAAATTGACTTCATTTCTGTCGTGAGATGTTGGTTGAACACAGTAGATAACAGTAGCGTAAGCAGATTCTGACGCGTCACAAAAATCATGCAGATAGATGTGGTTAGACGTAGTTTGAAGCCACCTCGAAAGTTTAACATTTTTGAGAGCCTTAAGATCTTCTTGAAGTCGCTGCAACTTCTCTTCCCATTCTTTAGGTAGTGGGGCATCCCAGTCAAGTTTTAAAAACCAGAACTGCTGATAAAATATTTTCAACTTGATTGTACATGGTGATAGCAAGCCAAGAGGATCAAAGATTTTAGAAGATTGAGAAATGAACCTTCTTTTAGTAGTTTCAGTCCCAAAATCCATAGAAATGTTAAATAAAAATACGTCTTCTGTAGAGTTCCAAAATAGCCCTAAAGTCTTGGAACATTCATCTGAGTGAACTTCCAGGTCACCTTCTTCATGATTATCAATGGATAAATTTTCGAGAAGCTTAGAGCAGTTTGATCTCCATTTCCTTAAATTGAATCCACGTTTCTCTAACAGCTGTGAAAGCTTAGAACATAGGTCAACTGCTTCCTCTAAACTGTTTGCTCCAGATAAACAATCATCTACATAGAAATCATTTTTAAGAACGGAAGATACATGAGGATGATCCTGTTCTGCATCCAAAGCAATTTGCCACAAACAGCGTGTTGCTAAAAATGGTGCAGATGCAATGTCGTAAGTAACTGTACATAATTTATATGTCTGCATTTTTGAATTAACAGATTCTCTCTAAACAATTCTTTGTAAATGTTGATGCTCATGATCTACTAAAATCTGGCGGTACATTTTTTCTATGTCAGCAGAAAAAGCTATTTTATGTATACGAAAGTTGAGCAATATGGAAAATATATCTCGTTGTAGTGTTGCACCTACCCCTAAAACAGAGTTCAAAGGAACTGAATTTTTAGGTTTACATAACCCGTCAAATACTACACGAAGCTTAGTAGTAGAGCTACTCGGTTTAAGAACAGCATGATGCGGTAGATAATATACTTGATTATTTTCTTCAGTCTGAACAACTGGAAACATATGATTTAAAGTTTCGTATTCTTGCATAAACTCCTTGTATTGCCTACCAAGTTCTTTATCTAGAACAAATTTCCTTTCCATGGATAGAAGACGAGAAATAGCCAAAGGTTTGGAATCGCCTAACTCTCCAGCTTTACTGAAAATGGGCAGTCGGACGACAAATCTGCCGTTTTCGTTTACTCGATGATTTTCTTCAAAATGCTTCTCACAAAACTCTTCTTCAACCGTTGACTTCTGATTTTGGAACGGTAATTCTTCCAACTCTCAAAAACGCTTAAGCGTTGCATCGACGTTATCCTCAATATGTAAACTAATGCGATTAACACTAATGGGATGCGGAGTATTGCCTTCTGTTTTAATTCTGCCCGATACAACCCAACCGAAAACAGTATTTTGTGCAATTACATTTTTATAGCCAACAATCTGCCCTGGCTGAAGCAGAGAAAAGAAATAGTCAGTTCCAATTATCATGTCTATTTGCTTCGGCGTACTGAAATTCGGATTTGCAAGATTAATTGAATTCAAATAATAAATCTTTGCTGTCAATCTTTACTGAAGGCAAATGCGAAGTTAATTTTTTAAGAATATATGCTTGTATTAAAACACCATTTTTTTTTCATCTCAGATTTCGGAAACAATTTTACATTTACATAACCACGAGTCAAAGCTGCTTCAGAATCACCAAGTCCTTTACGCAAATACGAGCATTTTGTCTGCGTATATTTAATAGCCGAATAAATAATTCACTGATAAAAAAAGCTTCACTTCCACTATCAAAAAGAATGACACATTCATGACCTTGACCAGCAGAATCGTAAATTATTACTGCCGCCGTTGGTAAAAATGAAGTACTCTGACCATGAATAGAAAAACTCGAAATATTATTTTGTTCGTCTGAATTAGAAATTTGTTCATCGGATGGAGATGAATTTGACACAACTACGTTATTACTTTTAATATCTTCATGCAGTAAAGTATGGTGTTTGGCTTTGCAAATAGAACACACATTCTGCGATGAACAAAATTTTGATTGATGATTTCCGAAACAATTGAAGCATAATAAATTCTTCCGAATAATATTTTTCCTAGTCGTAATATCTGCACATTTAAATTTATAACATTTTGATAAAATATGAGAACTATTGCAACGCTAACATTTTAGAACAGAATGTTTATTATTATGTGAAACATTCTTAGAAACAGAGCATTGATTTTTATGCAATACTCGCTTTTCATTATTATGAGTGTTTAACATTTCGAGTGAAACACATCTTGAGTTTAAGAATTCCAAAAAACATTCTAAGGTAGGAAATTCTTCTTCACCATTTTTTTGTGACTATAAATGTCGCGTTTCCGGATCGACTTTTTCTAACAAAAAATAAATTAGCCAAACATCTCTAGACGAAGCCTTTTCGCCAAGAGATTTTAATCCACGGATAACTTCATCAGATGTATCAGATAGTTTTATTAGATTAACAGAATCAGCGCTAGCAATTTTCGCCTGCTCAAGAAATGCTCTGACAAGCGACATTACAATTTGATTTTTTCTATCATAACGATTCATCAATTTGTCCCAAGCCTCATCGTATGTAGTTTCGGAAATCGGAATGTGCTTAATAATAGCAGCAGGTTCGTCTGTTAAAAGTCCTATCAAATATTGGAATTTCTGAATTTTCGCTAATGACTGATTGGTATGAACTGTCGCCATGTACAGATCTTCAAAATTAAGCCAATCAGTATATTTACCATTGAAACTAGGAATGTTTAAACGCGGAAGTTTAAAGCTAGCCTCAACTGCAGTGGGATTTGAAATCAAAACATTTCTGGCCGTTACGGATTCAATGGCGGATTGATACATTACTTTCGTTTCAAAATATTTAGATTCGAATTCAGCAATTTCAGAAGCTTCTTCGGGTAAAGCAGCATCATATTGATTGAATTCTTTAAATATTTGTTCAATTCTTTCTAATCGTGCTTTTAATTCCGTTAAACTTAGCTGATTACTGAAACTATTGTGAAGCCGCGTTAGGGTAGATTTCGTTCGTCCTCTTAATCTTTTAAGATCAGATTCACTTAATTCTGTCATTATTACCATGAATAATGATTAATAAGCACAAATAACTTCAACAAGATACTTAAGCAGCAAAAAATATTTCCGCTTATCTTTCTGACGTCACCCAGACGATTCGCAGTACCAGTACTTAAAAGTTCGTTAAACACAGTTCTAAAGCATATAATAATAACACATTAAATAGCATTAAATGCCTCACCTGGGGAACCAAATAGTTGCCTTGAACTAAAAAGCACCAGCTTTGTATAATAAACTTTATTGCTATTCTAAAAGATGAAATATTTAAGAGAAATTTTGCCTGCAGCGCAGTGCGGCTAAGAACGCTATTCTACTGGAACATAAACATGAACAACTGTTGCCATTCACACAAACTTAATAGTAAAATAAAGCATGTTGCCAGTAACAAGATTATTGTAAAAATCATAACATAAATTAAGCAGTGAGAAAATAAAATATACAAAGAAAAAAAGAAATGCAAATATTAAATATACATCCAACAACTTCCGACCAGAACATAGTTTTAGAACCACGTCTGAATACATAATGAGGAAGAATGGTATTTAACCTAGAAATTCTTTGGTCTTAGTGAGAGAGATACCAGGTATTCTGTCTGCACGCGTCAGCCTTTTTAGGCTACTCTCTCGTAAGCTGTTATTACGCTCAGCCGTACTTTAGATCCTTCATAGCTTCGCAGTCTATTAACGTTAAGGGGCCAACTCGATTAGAATCTTGATAGCTTCGATTATATCTCTTTAGTAAAGATTAGTTTAGTATTATTCTTAGTCTCTTAAGTTCAAAGCTCAAGTGTCGGCTTTATTGTACGCTCCAAGACGGAGTTTGTTAAATCTTATTTTGAATAAAAGGGATAGTTAACCCTTCTTACTTGTCGTTTCCTGTCACACGAACTCAAGCGATTATTCGCTTATCAGTTCTTAGGAGTCTTCCCTTCCGACAGTAACTTAGATTTACACAGTGGAGAAGCCTACACAATAAATACATAACTACAGTCCCAAGACAGACACGGATGCCGAAGTTTACATATTCCGGTGAAGCACAAGACTGAAGTAGTTATACAGAACTGCCGGGGAAAAACTTGTCTCTCCCCGTCAGCCCATAGGGTTGCCAAACAGGTTTACTGTTTCGCCAATTGGCGGTTTTCTCAAGCGCTTTTGAGTTTGTATCGCCTGTTTGGGGCTGCCGCTGCAAAAGTTTGTTCACATACTATTTGTGGATGACAATGGAATTTGGTGAAGCGATTTGTTTTCCCCAAATTCGAATTAGTTTTTTTTTTTTTTTTTTTTTTTTGGGAATTTATTGTTTAGATAATTTTTTGCACATATCTTTTTTTAACGAACTTAGTAAAAATACCAGATTCTTACTGTTTGAACCACCAAATAAAAGGAAAAATATATTTTAAATGAAGTTTATATATATTTTTAACTAAATTTGTAAATTTTTAACGAATTTTCGAAAATCGCTCCATTTTAAAATTATTTGTCGTCCAGTAAAAACTGAACACGAAAAATATCCATGATATAAAGTTTTGAAGTTTTCTCAGATTATTAAACAAACTCTTCACCCACTTTGAAAATAGGAATGAGGGAAAATAGTACATTAATGGAGCGATTTTCTACGTTTTAAATTTTAAATATGTGTTGCAGTCTGAAGCAGACGGGAGAGAACTGTTCTTGGTCATCGCACTGAAACATGCTTTTAATGCTTGTCATGCTTCATTACTTACACCATTTTACATGCTTCTGTAGAGATTCTTTGCATTTACTATTCATCAACAATCAACAATTCATCAATTCATCAAACAATTCATCAACAATCAAAAACAACAAAATGTACGGACTGATTAGAGTTTAAAATTATTTGCAACGTAATCTACAGTGTCGTTTTTAATTTTTTTTTTCATTTCATAAGTTGCCATACATTTTACTCAGCATTTGCTTTTAAATTTTGATTTTTTAAACTTTTAATCATAAGTGATTTTGTATTCTGTTATGGGACTTTAAAATTATAGTAAATAAAAATTTATCTCTCTTATAAGGATTTGAAGTTTTCAAACGCTATAAAACAAACTGTACTCTCTTTTAAATAAGAAGCATTAATATTTTAGAATTTTTTAATTAATTAAGAATTAGCCACGTTTTTCTGAGCTTTTGTTTGAAAAAAAAGAACTCAGTTATGGTGGTTGTCACAACGAACAAAATTTTGTCATCGATTTTTAAAACTATTTACTGATAAGCTATCCAACTCAAATTTTGCACTGTGTCCACAGACACTGACTGTGAATAACAATACAATGTAGGACAAATATATTTGTTTGAAAATTTGACTTGCAGTTTTTTAAATTTAATATTAAAACGAGGCCCACTAGTGGCCGAGCGGTAAAAGCCGCTAAATACTAATAATTCGGTCCAGGAATCGAGTCCCAGCCAACCGGCTAGCTGTATGGGCGTCTCCGTGATTTTCTCCACGTATAACGTGGACACAAGCCAGTTTCCCTTAAAACGATCTTCACGGGACATCCCTCTCTTTCCGTGTAGTGCTTCAGAGCGGAGCATGTGATAAGTAAAAAAAAAAAAAAAAAAACTTTAACGAGTTTTCGTACGTATCGTCGCTAACGAAGAAGCTAAACTTTCAGACTTTTACTTTTTTCACCATGAAATACAGCATAAAAATATTTTTTTAATGAGACGATGTTAATTTCTGATATTTTGGCAATTTTTTTAAAATTTGTTGTTTTTTTACATTTATTTAACGTCACAGAATAAATAAACAATGATTTTTCATAAAACAATGAAACAATAACAATAACAGAAATAAAACAAATATTTTTCGTTGCTGAAAAACAGTTTTTCGAGTGAATAATTTGAATGAGAACAACATGTCATTGAGCGTAAAAAGATGAAATTAAAACAAGGTAAAAACAGTTTCTTAAAGTAAGGTTTTAAATAAAAGCTTACTTTCATAAAGTCATAAAATAACTAATGAACTAAATGAAGAAAAGTGATTTACCATATAATTTCATGGTAGGAAGAGATTAAATAATTCTCTTTGAGAAATTCAATTACAATTTTATGTAACGATTAATAAAAGCGTTAACGCCTTATGAGCAAATCCACTTAATCGAATTGCATTATGTCAAAAGTATAAACCATTATTTTTATCCTTTTGTCAAAAGCGCCCCATTCTTTTATTATTCGTGATAAAAATTGCACATGAATTCTATAAAGACAACTATTTAATCTCTTGCTCCCAAGAAACTATATATAATAAATTATTTTTCTTCCTTTAGTCCAATAGCTATATTTTGAATTTTAAGTAAAAGCTTTTTTATAGAAACATTTTTACCGTAATTTTTATTCACTCGCTAACCTATCAAATCTTCTCAGAGTACTAAAAATTTAGAACAAATACGAGTACATTGGGATGAATTTATTTTAAAGCTCGTTTCTTTCAACAGCTTAAAGTTTCTTTCAGATACTCAGTTTGCTCATCAACCCTGTTACTAGTAACTATAATGTCATCAAGGTAAATAGAAGTTCAATAAGCAGTTCTGCTTAGTATGGATATAAAAATTGTGTAAAAATTTCTATACTGCATACAGCAGTGGTCTTAGACTGGTAGCCCGCATTCAGCCTCTGAAGAGATTTTATGCGACAAGTGAATTCATTTCAAGTATGTATCTATTGCAAATACGGAAATACGGTTTTGCGAAGATTTTCAAGATTTTAGTCAGTTGAAATTAGAGTTTCTATTATTTTCACTACCTTTGTTGTGTCGTTTTTGAAATTACCAATAAGGTACCCTACTAGTTGACGACAACAATAAAAAAAAATAAAAAAAAAAAAAAAAAAAAAAAAAACCTAAATTCAACAAAAAGATACTAGTATCAATAGAAATTATCGTTATTGTGTTGTGTATTAACCGGATTAACCCTTAAATCAATTTGAGTAAAAGACTGGTAAATATCATGAGCACACAAAATAAATTTAACCATTGATTGATTTAGAAAAACTTATTTATTTAACTCTTAATGCAAATTATATCTATATATCCATTAATTGGAAAAATCAAAATATATTCAACAAAAGTTGTACTATAGTTTTACACATCAAACTATTGCTGAGTAATTATTTCTTAACAACCCTAAATCTCTATAATATTTACTATTTCAAATCTGGTAAAACATACCAAAAATATGCTATAAATTTATGAACAGTACCTTCTCCGGGGAGAAAAAAAAAAAAAAAATTTAACAAGTTACACTTTCCACTTCACACAGAATTGATCAATACTAAAAAAATATTGCATAATATTGCACTCAATACAATCATTTAAATACTATTATTGCACATAATAATTTTTATTATTTATTTTTTTTCTTTTGATTAATAAAATATGGTTTAACCGGATAAAGATAAGTAGTGACACTATTACACTTCTACAAAAAAAAGTTCGTCATGAGAGGAGCAAAAATCCTCTAATACAGGCACTATTACAAATCAATCCTCACCAAGAAAGTAACTCAAACAAAAAATTCAATTAAATAATTTCCTGAAGAACTTTATTTTATTAACTATAAGTTACAATAATTTTAATAAGGTTGTAAATCTTTCTTCAATCTAGTGCTTTTAGTTAATCGACACAAAAAAAGAAAAATATGATATCTATAGAGTGAAAATAAATTTATCAACTACAAAAAAAATTTAAGGCTTAACAATTTAAGTTAATTCAGTCCTTTTAACCGAAAGGGAAAAAAATCTATTTTTTCAAATAGTTAAGCAAAAACACACACACACACACACACAAAAAAAAAAAAAAAAAAAAAAAAAAAAAAAAGTAAAAAAACACTAAAATAAATTTAACACTTAGCTTTACATCCAGACAGACAGCTAGGACAACACTATCCCGAACACAATGGACGTCGTTTTCCGATGAAGCAGAAGCAGCACACCTCTTTATTACGAATCAAATTATCGTGCCATCAGCAGTTCACCAAGCAAGATGAATTGTCCATTGTCCATATTGGTAGGCAAAGCATCGGTGAAAACAGGAGACCAGTACTTTGTTGAATTAGACTCGGAAGAGGGTTGAGATGAATTTCCATCAATAAGGCAAGGTAAAGGAATCAATAAGGCGTTAAATGTGGATCCATGCAGATTCTTCACTACCGTTGACCGTTAACCATGGTAGGAAGCACTTGTTTACTTATTGCACAAAAACATGAGTAGAACGAAAAATGTAGCTAATATCGATGTTGAAAAAAAATTATTGAATTTGCAGATCATTTTTAAAGCTATTATCTATGCAGTCGGAATTCACTTTATAAAGATGCTGAACATTTTTCTCGGACCGAGTGCCACGAGAAACGGCTACTGGAGCCAAAATCATTAGGGTAAATTCGAGAAGCAATGGCCTAACAATGGCCCTTCAGAAATTTTCATCTCGAACATGGTTCCAGAAACAAAATCAGCTGTCGGCTAGCTCCACTTCACGGCAAATGAAAACAGTCAAAAACGTGTCAAAAAGTGACCTCGTCCCACAAAACAGCCCGTTAAAAGGGAGAGCGCCGGAACTCCAACTTGGCACAACTCCCTCCTCGCCAATAGTTGGAGGAGGAATAATAGTTGGAGGCCAATAGTTGGAGGAGGAATAACGCCAATAGTTGGAAATACCAGTTGCAACTACAGCATTCCTTCATGTTAGCAAACTCGCCAAAGCCACCACTTTGAAACCTCAACGGAAATTCTAAATCGCCAAGCCGTCGCTAAATAACCACGCCTATTGAAAGGGGAAAACTTGGAATTTGAACAAGCCTGTAAGCAGTCCCAACGAGGGAACCTGAAACTCGAAAAAAAAGCGACTATTTTACCGGAAAAGGGCATTTCTTCCCCCACAAGAGAAATCACAATGAAAATGGAAAAAATCTACTAATTAAAGCTCATAACTAAAATGCAATTAAAGTTAGGAAAACGAAAGTTATGTCAATTTAAGGTGATAATTTTTCTGCAACTAATGATATTAAATACTAAGAAATCAAATTAATTTTTAACATGAAAATCTGAGTTTATTATATGAAAAATTCACCTATATCCATTGTCTGAGTGTACAAATTTGAAGACACAGTTCGCGTAAACTCGAATAGCCGAAATAGATTACACTAGAATTAATAAGCCAAATAAAAGAATATAACCTAACTTGTTGTGTAGCTCAAATTTTGAATAATTACAAATTAAAATTCTGATCTTTATGAATCACTTAATTATATTAAATTCACTACACAACACCTTTCAGGTATCAAGCTGCGATAAGAAATAAAGAAATTTATGCTTGTTTACATACAAACATACGTATTTTTATTTATGTCTCCAAGAATTATTTCATAAATTAAAGAAATAGAGTAAGTTGTCATTATTCTCTTTCAAATTTTACCCCACTTGGTAAGTTTTGTGTGAATACTTAAACAATTTTCATAATTTGCTTATTTTTAGTTCAAATTAAATTATCCAATGAGTATTTAAAAATGTAGGAATTGTTTGAAATAAATGTCAGACTTAAAAGTTTAAAATTTAGTTGTTAATATATTTGAATTAGAAAGTTTAACCAATAAAAATGTCTCGCATATATCAAATCAAAAACAGATCAAAAACAAATATTTCAGATCAAAAACAAATATTAATTTGAATTTTTCTTTAGCGATATTATTATTATTGTATTATTTTCTTTAGCGATATTATTATTATTGTATATTTACGTATGATTTAAGAAGTATTTAGCAAGCTAAATTTAAAATTTATTTAAAATATGTTTTTTGTCAGTAAAATTTCTTTATTTAATTACCAAGGGGAAAAAAAAACGTAATGGTTCGTTAGTTGTTTTCAGTTTGTGGTTGTATTCGTATGCAATCTGAGTTTGGAAACACTGGCGTAAAGGGAAGTTTTCTTCGTTTCTATGTAATCGTTTTCTGTTTATTTTTCATTATTCATTTCCTTCCACTTGAATGTTTCCAATATTTTATGCATCTTCTGGAAATCTTTATTTTTCATGCATTAAAGCTATATATGATAGTAATTTTTAATACATATGGATGATAATTTTTGCAAACTTTGGAACTTTTAATATAATGAATAAAAGGCTTTCTAACAACACATATTACACGTCTTGGTGCGTTTCTAACAACAGATATTACACGTATTTTTCGTTTGAATGCATGTCACCTAAAGTCGAATCCCCTCCTTTCTCTTCAGTTTTTTTCACACATTCATTGATTATATTTTCTAATTTCCTCACTGAATAGGTAAAATATTTGTATGCATAGTAGCATTGCTTCACTTGATAGTTTACGTTTTTTCCCTTAATGCACTATTTATCTTATTAGGTATCTCTTTGTAACGCAGCCAAATAAAGCAATTACCCACAATTATTTCAAAACTAATTAACATCTGAAAAAAATTATCATTTAGTGGCCACAGACAAAAGATATAAAGAGCGACAAATAGTAAAAGCATGGACCGAATTCATTAATTAGAAAACACAAATGTAATTAAAGAAAAAAGAAAGCCATAGTTGTAATGCATTTTAATTTAAAGATGGTATTTCTTTTTGATGTAAACAAGTTCTCTAATGTTCATTTTGTAATTAAAGAATTTTCTTTTAGTTTAGCCTTGGGATTAGATCATCATGGAATGTCTGTTGAGCGTTTGTATTGTTAAATAAGATTCATGAAGGCGTGAAACATTATTATGAGCAAGTCATACGTACGGAACTCAGAAATATTAACATAAGAATAATGCATAAAAATTAAAAATATTCCGCTGCTATAAGGTTAGAATGCTTTTCCCAGCATACATTTGCTTTTCATCAAAGAAACAAATTGTGTGTAAGCTTTAAACACATTTTCACTTATGTTCTAACACTATACGTAAACTATTCGTAAATGTATGTTCACTCACTAAGAGTTTTTTTTTCTAAATATTGGTGTGTTATCACTCTGATTATTGCATTCAGATTTAACAAGTACTAGATTTAGGTTGTAGTTATCTTTTGATAAATTATTATTTGGCCCTGGCAAGATTGAAAATTGTTTCCCTTACAAATAAATTAAAATGTTGCTTTGCTTAACCTCATTTCAATTTATACCAAAGATTTGATAGAATGTCTATTTGAGGAGGCAGGGTTAAATCCGTAACTATCAGCTCTTGCTAATGTTCTTAATTGGAAATGAAGGTAGTCATACAGAAAATAATATGTTTTAGATAGAAAGGAATTAAAACCGATTTAACATCATTCAGACGTACTTCATTACTCTAAAAGTGATCCTATATTGTTTCACGAATGGAATGTTTCTGCGCTATAAACATAAATTTAATGTACTCATTAAAGTATTCTTCGATTGACTATTTTTTACGTTTGTCTGACACGAAAACAAGGGAAAGAATACCCTAGTTGTTACTTAGATAAGCAGGTACATTTCTATTAATGGAGTGTGCCAAAACGTCAGCTGTGGTTTACATCACATCATGAATAGCTGCGCTATGTTTAAGGTGCACAGTGCCAAAGCTTTTAAAGCGGTGCTAAGTTTGGGTAATTTTCTGATGTTTCTTAAAGCGAAACTGATCGCTGTGTACATGGGGAGAATTGTGAAATTTTCTGATATATATATGTAGGAACGCTACGTTTTGAAGCCACTGAAGAGCACTAACCAACAGGCAGAACATCGCCTGCGTACTTGAGACAGAGCGAGACAGACGAGGACAGAGATCAGATGGCAGACCACGCGAAGGGGGTGGGCGATGGACTTTTGATTTTGCTCTGATTCCGTGGCGCCATGTGATTGTGTAGAACGTCAAGTGATGCAAAATTTTCTTGTTTTTAACTAGCACGAAGAGGCGCTAAACAACTGTTGTACTTCAGTTTAATCTGTTAACTTTCTGTGGTGGTAATGTTCTGTGGTGCGTGAAAAAAAGATTCCTCATTATTTACCGAGCGACATCACCTCATTTGGCCCCCAAATATATATAATAATTTATAATAAGAAAACTTTCCATATGCCATCTCCAAGGATGAAACACTATCTTAATTTTTAGTTGCTAATTGGTGGTACATTTGTTTATCCCTTGATAAGTCTATTAATCTGCGATCAATGACAGTAGCTACTTTTTTAATATTTAAAATTTACTTTTGGTTTTGGTATTTTTGCGATTAAAGATTTTTCTTAGCAGATTTTTATACCAGAAGTTAAACTTTTTTAAAATACTAATTTAAATTCTAAGAAATTTTTTCATTGATGGTGTTAAATTTAATTTGTGTTTCTTGGAGATGGTATATGGAAAGTTTTCTTATTGTAAATTATTATGAATTACTGGTTTATTACTTTTAAGCTTTAGCGCCAGTCATATAGGCTTTTTAATTTACTTTTAATTATTTTATTTTAAATATATATATATATATATATATATATATATATATATGTGTGTGTGTGTGTGTGTGTGTGTGTGTAATAATAAGAGCAAAGGAAAAGACGGAACACTGTAGATGCGTGGTTAGATCCATATTGAAGAAGCATTTTGATTGCGTAGTATTTAAAGAACTTGGCAGTCGAGGCAGTTTCAATTCCATTTTTATTTCCAATTGATATTTGTGGCCACAATCACTTGGCACTCTAGTCGTGCCTTTCCACAGAAGATTTGCATTTTTGATGTTGTTGGGATAGAAAGCAAGCCAGCGAAATTACATCTTAGTACAGTAGAGAGCAAGAGGTGAAGTGCGTCGTTATGAAAGATGGAAGCACGCGAAGAGAAAAGTTTTGGTTTACAATTCGGTGATTGGTTGTCAAGAGGCATCTGGTATTAACGGTTACGTAAGATCGCATAATTAATTTGAATGACGCAATGAAGACAAGTTATTACGATTTTAGAATAGAGAGGAAGAATTAATATTTATAATTATATTATAATTCTGATTCATACATTTTTATCTTACATATTTCCCCCCTTCAAAAAGAAAAAGGCGTAGCGACAGAGAAGCCTTTTTAAAGAGAAAGAGTTAAAGCACTAGCAAATAAAAAAGAAAAACATAAATCATAAAATTTTGATTCTATAAAAGTATAATTTATAAATATCAATTTTTTTAAAATAAATTTTTAATTTTTAGAGTCCTATTGAGTTTTTCAGCATTTCAGTCCAAAAGTCTTTTTGTTTGAGAGTTCACATAATCATAATTCTTCAGGGAAGGTTCTTGTTATTACAGAATCTCACAAAATAAACTTTTACACAATCATTGCTTATAATAAAATGTAATGCACATAAATATTTATGATACTTATTTCCATACTGATAAATTATAATTTAACATCATAAATAATAGGATTAAGATCTTCAGAATTTATGGTTTCACCGTTATCATCTTTCATTTACAATTCCTGATTTTACCAAACTGGAAGCCTCGCAATATTTCTAAACAAACATATCCATCAATAGGGCTGTCCTCTTGAGCTAACCAGCGTGTTCTCTGCACTGGTGGCCCAGGGTGCCTAGGCAGTTACTTGAAAAGGCCTCCGTTCCTTGCATTAAGGTAACTGGCCTTTGAGAACTGCACTAATACATTCCATAATAAAAAAATATATAATAATAATAATAATAATAATATAAAAAATTTACACACACTCATAAAATGAGAGCCTCCAACATTACCTTGCATGAAGAGGGTAAAAGGAACAACTGTACAGAGGTAATTACAGGCCTCTGATAATATATGGAAAGTTTTCTTATTGTAAATTATTATGAATTACTGGTTTATTACTTTTAAGCTTTAGCGCCAGTCATATAGGCTTTTTAATTTACTTTTAATTATTTTATTTTAAATATATATATATATATATATATATAATAATAAAATAATTTGTATCATATGATATATATATATATATATATATATATATATATCATATGATACAAATTATTTTTATCTTTTCATGTAGCTTGGCGTATCTTTAGGGTTTAGAGTTACCGCCAAGTAGTGAGATTTCTTTTAAGGGTGTTTGGTGATAAGTGGCACCCCGTAACAGAAAAATACCGAAAAATATGTAATGTAAATACGTAATTAGAAATGTACAATTGATATATTAGAAATGTACAAATATATATGTAAATTTAAAAATATTTTTTATTCTTTTTTTTTTTTAACTAAATAACCGTTCCATCATTCCATGGACTCATCCGTGATTCAGGATGGAACACAGGAAGGAAACGATATTAAACCAGAGGGAATGGGAGACAGAAGGATACACATAAGCACTTGCGCCTATCCGAAATACCATCCCACATCGGATTTACCCATTAGACAGTCCAAGGCGACGATAAAGTTATTAGGTCCGAAATTATTTTAAAAATATTTTCATCGAATTCTAAAGTTGATCATTCTTTTTTTTTTTATTAAATTCCATTTCCTTATACGTGTGAAAATACAAAAGAGAATTATAAACTATTGAAATACTATGTATTGTCTTATATAAGATTACGAATGCTTAAAATTCGCCAGAATTAATTGCCGATGAACGTGGCTCAAAAGCGTTTAATTAATTTATCATATAAGGTATTTCTCCCACTTCCTTAGCGTGCATTCGTGGTGTAACGGTAGCACGCTAGGCCGGTATTCCAGAGGTCCGTGGTTCGATTCCCGGCGAAGGCGGTTGCATATTTTTCATCTTTTCTGCTTCCAATTAACCTAATGACTCAACAAGTGACGCCCGAACTAAAAGGGTTGTGGATGATGATTCTCCGCACCCAGGATTTGGCGACTAGGTCCCCTAAAACCCTAGTCGCCCTTTAAAAAGGGGAATATAAGGTATTTCTCCCACTTCCCTAACGTGCCTTCGTGGTATAACGGTAGCACGCTGGGCCGGTATTCCAGAGGTCCGTGGTTCGATTCCCAGCGAAGGCGGTTGCATATTTTTCATCTTTTCTGCTTCCAATTAACCTAATGACTCTAAAATTAGTTAATGCTTGCTAAGCTAAATCTATTAAACAACTGCAGTAAGTAAAAGGAATAATTTAATGAATGTATTAATTAGTTTGAAATATAAAACATTTATAAAATAACCAAAACTATCTTACCCTACAATTATCGCTTGTGCTACAATCATTGTCCTTTGCGTCGTATCTGTTTACTTGACTGTACATTTAGCGCATATCTGTCAGTTCATCGTGCGTTTAAATGGTCATGGCCTTTAGGCATTTGTTTCGAACAAAGTTATTGCGGTAATGATCTGAAACACTCAAGTTGTAACGCTTTTAAAAGCCGTGCTTGCTTCGGCTAGTTTTCTATTAAACTTTGGTGAGGCAATAATCGTAGTTTTCGATCCTATTTCGTTTCACTTAAAAATATGGGTATGATAAACGCTTGACTGCAGGGACAGATGCTGTTATTAAGAATTTGAGAAATTTTCTGAGACGTCAGTACCTGTGGTGTCGCCTTATCCCTCAATATTGATGGTTTAAAAAAAGTGTAACGTTAAGCATAAGTGTAGAATTCATGTAGCAGAAAAAAAAATCATAGGAAGAAAAGTATTTAATGACAGACTAAAATGCTTTGCCATAATCTAAAATGTAGCTCTCTCTCTTTCCCTCTCTCTATATATTTAGTTTGCTTAAAGAAAGAAATTTTATGAGAAACATAAAAGTAAACATAAAATCAGAAAATTTATAGTGGTCTGTGTCTTGCTTATGAAGATTAACTGCAACGACAATTTTGCTTGTTCTAGAGAAGAAAAGCACATTTCTGGTATTTCCTGCTTTTCAGAGCAGCAGAAAAAAAAAAAAAAAAAGCTATGGACTCACTGTGATTCGAAATTTTGGTCTTCTGACAACTAGCTGAACGTGTTACTCGTTGCATTAAGAAAGCACGCAATGAGGAAGGCGAAAACTCCTTATACTCTTCCTCACTTAAAGGACCACTGGAGAGAGGGAAAACAATTTATTCGGCTAACTACCTGTGGTAAAGCATTATATTTTAGCATATTTTATACGGGGAGTTTGTACACACATAAGGTATTTTTCAGAGCAAGTAACCCAAGAAAAATCAACTACGTCATGTCCGGATGTTTTGGTTCTTCCGAATGCTAGATGCGATACTAATTATACCAAGAGAGTATGCAGTTGCGCAAGCAAACGTTCCTTACACCCTCACTGTTCATTATAGCATAAGTAATAAATATCCCATTGATATTTCTGAGTATCAGTTAAAAAACGGAAAATCAGAATTCCTAAAAGAAATGCTTAATTTGCGTGGACGCTGCAACGATTAATTTCAATTTTCAATAAACGTGAGTTTCATTACATCATATTTATTTTAATATTTATAATAATTTATTTATCTTTTCAGTTAATTTAATTTGATTGGCTATTTTAAATACGTTTTGAAATATTTTTATTAGGTCAGTTGATGAGGAATTTAGGAAAAAAATACCGTATTTGTTGGCGTATAAGATGCTTTTTTTCTTTGAAAATAGGTCTGAAAAACGGGGTGCGTCTTATACGTTGATACTCAGTTATTCATTTCTGGAAATTTTCTCTATTCGGAGTTATGCGATTTTGTTTCTTGTTTCCTTGCGGGGTATGGGAATATTATAGTTACGTAGAGTTCAATGAATGCGGATACGCTGTTATGGATGCTCACAGCTGGGTTCGTTTAAACTTTCCAGTTTTTGTGAAGGACTTTTAAATATGTGAAATTTCTACTGCTTAGATTTCTTAAATTTCTTGTCAAGTTGTGGCTCAAAAACAACGTAGGCATTGCTATGATATAGCATACAAGCTACGTGTGATTGTGTATGCTAAAGAACATGGAAACAGGGCTGCAGAGAGGCATTTCAAGCCACACCCAACTGAGAAAATGATAAGAATTGGTGACTTTGTATTTGTATTACTTTATGTTTAAAATATTGTAAATTCATTATAATGATCAGTAACAAAGTTTTATCCTTCAAAAATTGTGTATAAAAAGGGGTGCGTCTTATAGGCCGGTGCGTCTTATACGCCGGCAAATACGGTAATTAATTTTATTCCGAATTGCACATGTCATGAATTTCAAAAGTAATTTTTATTTTTTAATTTTATTTTGCAGTATTATCACCAATCGTTTCTGCTATTAGCGCAAAATTGGATTAGGTTTTGAATTGTTCCTTACTTTGCATTAACTTAAAAATATTTGCAATATATATACGACTAAATACATAGTAAAATACAGTTCAAAGCCTAGTCCGGTTGGGTGCTGACAGCAGCAACGATTGGTGAAATAATTCAAGGTAAAATAACATATATTTTTAAAATTCATCACATATTCAGTTCGAAATAAATAACACACAAAAACCAAAAAACCAGAAATATAGGGTTAAAATGCAGAAAAGCTTCATTTTGGTATTTCTTGCTTTTAAGAGCAAGAAATATGAGAAACTGAAATGAAAATATGAGAGGGTAAAATATGACAAATCCAAAAATAAAATATGAAATTTACATTTTTTACTGCATCGTGGTCAAGAATTTTGTTCAAAGAATGAAGTAAATAAATAAAACAGTCTGTTTCTGAATTGTCAAAGCCACCAATTAATGTTTGAAATTCAAAAATAGTCTAGGAAAACAGTAAAAGCAACCCGTATCTTTAATAGCTCAATCCCAACAGATCGAAATAAACAAGGCAAAAATTTGCCATACTCTAGCATTAAAAACTAAGACAAATTTAAAAAGATTGCGAAATATATATATATTGCGATATATATATACATATGTACAGACACGCATACGCATAAAATTAAAACATTCTTGAAGCAAAAACGTAGCATTAAAAGAGGCAATTCATCTGCATTTTAACCAAAAAGGACGTTTAAGCTTATATAATTTGTTTACATAATTATTACTGTTATTATTGCCTCTCTATTTAATTAATCAACAAGATTTTAAATAAGTGAAAATAATTTTTATTATATTTAATTAATCAAAAAACATAATCAAAACTATAAGCGACTCTCGGTAAACAGTTTTTTGCCAAGCAACGTGATATTAGAATTTATTCATTATTTCATTTAAAATCTCTATCACATCCTATTTATTTTACTCAGAGAGGAATGTTAGTGAGAAATTTCTTCCAGTGAAATTGTTTTAATACTTCACTGAAAAAAAATCGGAGAAGAAAACTCAGAATATCGAAAGAAATTGCAAGCTTTTATTTAGATTTCTTGGAAGAATCTCGACATTTGGCACTCTGCCCTTTAGGACAAAGTGAATGCTTCGCTCGCAGATGGAGATACTGCTATTACGTCAACATAAAACATTGGTTTTTTTCCACTTTTCCCCTTAAAACTTCCCCCTCACCACACACAAAAATCACGTCATATACTTATTAATATACGATGGAGAAATGGTTTTTACGCGTTTCTTATACTCTTATGCAAAAATCAAAAAAAAAGACTGACTCAAAATTTGTAGCACATAATAATGTTACTAAATTTCAGCCTTGTTTCTTAGAAAAATCTGAAACACTGGACAGGCAGAATAACTTCAACATTCTTACGAATTTTTATTCATCTATAGCTGGTGTTAAGAGCTCACCCTTGCGGATCTAGAACTTCCTTATTTACAAATATTATTGAATGTTATACCAGCCAAAGTGTTAATTGATACACAAAGTAAGCAATTTGAAACCTTGGGAAGTTTAACATTAAATGTTGAAGTTAAAAATGAAGCGCAGAAAACAGTCTTATTAGTATTGAAAGGTCTGCAAGTTAGTGTAATTTCAGGTGTCGATTTCTTTCAAAAATTAAACTTAAAGCCTAGTTTAGTGAAAATTCTATAATATTAGGAAAAGAAAAGGAAAGAAAAAACGAGCCAGTTGCCAAAAGTAGTTAGAGCAACTTGAGAAAACCGATAAGGAAGAAGTGACGAGGATCATAAATGAGTGTGCTGAACCTTTCATTGACAAACCTGGTCTCACGCATATTATAAGTCATGATATAGGTGTTAGAGAAAATTGACCATGTCGTTCAAAACCGTAGAGAAACGGCGAAATAAAAGAAAATAAAGTCGAGAACGCATTATCTAGAATTAGAATTGATGAAAGCGGAAATAGAATAAATTGTAACATCGTAACATACGTGGTCTTAGATTCAAGAGGAACATTAATGATGGAAATACAAAAAGATCCTGATTTCAGAGAAATCTACACATACTTAAAAGATCCTGAAAAATTTTCACTCGGTAAATGAAAACGGAATAAAAAAAGAGCTGAATATAACCCAATTTCAGCACACATGGGTGTGAAAAAGACTATTCAAAAGGTCAGAGAAGTTGCGTTTTTCCCGAAATTTCAGCAAAATACAAAAGAATGGATTCAAAGCTGTACAATCTGCGAAAACTTATATGTAAATATGCAAATTTTGCTCCATCAGATTATTTAAGCAGTATAAAGTCAAGTTTTTCAAATCAAATTCATACAGTAATGGTGAGAACCGTGCATCATCGAGTGCAGCATGCATCAGCTACATTAAAGCGTGCATCAGCGAGTTTAGTAACAAATTCCCTTTTAGAGAGAGATGTTTTAAGACATGGATCGACATTAAAGATGATATCTGACAGTGGGCTGTGCTTTGAAAACATGCGCAAGGAACTAGATATTAAGCACTTAAGAGTAATTCCTTACAGCCCTCAGTCAAGTATCACTGAGCGTGTTAATAAGAAAATTGTGTGACAACAACCTGTTAATAGGATTGTACAGATTGCATGCTGCTACGTAAAGAAACATCACAAAAGTTGGAATTTATATAGTGAAGAGATAGAATATTCTCTAAGAACAGCGAAACATGGGACAACACATAAGACGTTAGCTTAGAGTTATTTCTGGGAAGAAAAATCATTACACCCTTAAACAAACTGCTTGCCAAGAGGATAATAAGATACATCATCGCATGAGAAGACAAACTGATCGCAACCCGTGAAGAAATTATAAGCTAAATTGCAGAAGGAATGACAAACGTGTTCGCCAGATGTACAATCGAAAATTAGTTGAAAATTTTCTTCGAAGAGTAGAAATTATGTTAACGGCAAATGGTAGACCTACGTCATATTGAAACAAGCTTAAGTTTAGTAATTTCCTATAGATTCTCGTGTCAATATGTAGCTTCGGTTATATTTATAGAACATACTTCACTTATACTTATGCAGCTTTATTTTGATATACAAATCTGACTTCAAGAAAGCTCAAATAATACTATGTGTTCTGTTTTCAATTCTTTGATAGGAAAAAAGAGAAACTTTTGATGCAAAAGTAGAGTGTTACTTTAAAAAAATACTCTTTGCGTTACTGTCGAATAGCCCGTGGTTCTGAAATTTAGGAAATCTAAATTAAACAGTAAAACTTTCCTTGCAGGTTTTGAGATGTAAGCGACAGATTTGAAAAAAAGTTTTATTTTATTTGTCTGACCCTATTTAAAGGAAATATAAGGAGACAGAACATTTGCAGCGCCTATTATTCTTTAAGATTCGTTTCATCTAATGGCTGATGTTTTATCGAGCATCAGGAGAGGCGCGGAAAAAATTAGTGTCGCTCTTGGGGCTGTCGCAAAAGTTGCATAATTTTATTTTCCTTCTGTGTTTCTAACTGACTTTCAGATAGCGGTGTGACATATCCCTCGAGCAATATAAGATCATGGGAAATGTGATGGCGTCAAAGTCAGTTTTGATTGACAATCAAGAAAAGGAATAAATAATGGAAATATTGTCGCAGGAAAAGGTGATGGGAAAGAAAGGAACATTGGAAAAGAAGAAAAAGTGGTACGTTTGGGGTGATAAGGTGACGGAATTTTGGAGTTATGAAGAAAAGACGACGAAAAGCAAAGTACGATGGAATCATATTTACCAGCATGTTATTCCATTTTAGAAGAACTAAATGTTTTTGTGTGAGATAAAGGATGATAATTGACGATTCATCGGTTAAGGCTTTGAATTGCTAACATGGGCAAGACGAAGTACAGACTTATATTTTACGTTGAATGATGATCAAATGTTCATGACTGTTATTTAGTTTATGTGTTGGAGAGAGGAAAAAAGTGAGTGAACTTCAGAAGACCTGAAGTTTCAATTTCTGATTGTGATGTGATGTGGGATCATCAGTATGATGAATTATTATCTACAGCGATTTAAGAAGAGGTGGCGTCTTGTGTGACATCGATGATTCTGGCTTCAAGAGAATGCACTTAGTCTCCGGCAGCGTCGTCTAAAACATTTCCGATAATATTTCCGGGATATAAATTATATAGTGTGATGAAACAGGAATTCCACTCGATTAATATGATATATAATACTGCTAAATGTTTCAGGATTATTTTTCAGGGTAAGTTATAGACACTCCTTGCCAAAATAACGGCGCTTAAAAACCTTGATCCATCAGCTCTCCTCTCGTGAAATTAATGGTAGGGAAGAGGAGCGAATTCCATTACTTCACGTACTCCCATCAGGAAATTAAAACTAGAATGGAGCTTAGGCAAGTTGACTTTATTTTCTTTGTTGAAATAAAATAATCCAAATACAGGCTTCATAAAATCTGATGTCTTCTAAATGTGAAACTAGAGTACAGCTATTTTGTCCTCACCGGCATTTTAAAATCCATCCATATTTGAAGTATCTGTATAAATCTAAAAAGCAGACCGGAATCTGAATGTCTCATATCTGTCTTTTAACATGAAAAACTTTGAATCGATATGTCAGAGGGTACTATCATAACTGATGATCCAATCTACAGACAAAATCTGATTATTATACGCTTTTTGAATCTGGTTATTATACTACATTACTGTAAGTAATGTTGGAAACATAACTTACAGTATGTTTACTGTTATACCCCTACCTTATGGAGGGGAAAATTTTGCCATGTTGAAAATAGCTACATTTAGAATTATGTGAGGAAACCAATGTGGAGAAAGAGAGGAGAAGCCGTGTATTCTTCCCAATGCATGTGTCTAAAAATCCTGGAGATAAAAGGAGAGGCTAGAATAAGAAATTTCTTGCCATCCTCTCAAGATATGACCTGATTTTTCTTTCCTAAAGGATTTTGACTTTCAATCATGAAATCTCTTTAAGCGCAGGAAATAGCATTGCAGTTTTTTAAAAAAAATGTTTTGTCTGCAGAAAAATATTTAGCAATAATCTTCTTCATATTATCCAATATTTCAAAACGAGAAATTTCTTTTTTATACCTATAAGCTTTTCTAATAAAAGAAAAAATCTACACAGAAGAATGTTAGCAAAAATGTATGTCTCGTTATTTTCTCTTCTGAAAACAATTTTCAGAGGAATTTTGCTTCTGATCTGTTGTTATTGTAATCTATTTTAATGTAGAGGAACCAGTAGAAAAATATAGCACACTTTAATAGCAAAACATTCTTTGTTGGGCTTTAGTGTCGAACTGAATTAAAGATTAATATACACTCTATAAAACAAAAAAACAAAAAAAAAAAAAAAAAAAAAAGTAGACGCACCAAGAAGGAGTTGTCCGATGGAAACAAAAATTGGTGGATAGGAATATTATGTACAGAATAGGAAATGATTAAAATTTCAGAACAATTAAATGATTTATTTCGAAGTTACATAGTACAAAGTAACGAGTTCAATAAGGTGTTGACCCACCTCTAGCCTGGATGCAAGCTGCCACACGGCGTGGCATACATTGACAAACCTCCGGATGGTCTCCCGCGGTATTTCTTAGCAAATTCGCTCCAATTATCGGGCTAAGTCATCAACATTCCCTGGTAGATGCAGTCGCCTTCCCATCATATCCCAGACATGCTCGATGGGCGAGAGATCTGGCGATCTGTCTGGCCAATAAAGTGTTTGACAAGCTGTAAGACAGTTCATAGCAACACGTGCCGTATATGGTCAGGCATTATCTTGTTGAAAAATAAGGCCAGGGTACTGCAAATAGAACGGCAGCAAATCAGGTCTCAGAATGCCGTCGATGTGCCGCTATGCTGTAAGCAGGGCTTAATTTCTAAATTAAAAGTGCCGGAGCCCTATGGAATACCGTCAGCAAAGAGGAACAATAGTAAATAAATAAATAAAATGCATATTAAAGTCAGTAATGATTATAAAATTAAATAGTTAATTATTATCAAATTAATTAATGTGTAAAAATTGTTATTTAATCAATAATTATGATATAATTAATTAGTTATAAATTAATTAATAATTATTAGATAATTAATTAATTATTTATTGAAATAAATCAAGATTAAAGTAATTAAATGATCAAAATTAAAATAAATCTACAGAGATAAATTAAAATTTAAAAAGCGATTTTTAATATAATTTTATTGCTAAAAACTTGTTATTCAATTACATAAAAGAAGTGCTGCAGCCTTCTTATTTAGGGCTTCGGTGCACTGCGACTAGAATTATGATTTATTACAAAAGCTAAGAAGCCGCGGAGCCGGGATCTGACGCAATTTAAGATCTGATCGTAGGGGGAAAAAAGTTCTTTTATCATCACAAAAATTAAATATACTTGAAATATAGATGATGAAAATTCAGATAATGCTAAAAACAGGGTGAAACAGAATGAAGCTATGAGTGGGTGGAAACAAAACAGGAGGGGAATCTTGGTGAGAGAGAACGTTTTCTTTGACCGCGGCTCTTTGCTGATATAATTATAGTCATCAAGCGGATGTATGTCAGCGGTAAAAGGAGTCCTGAATCTGATTCCTAAGGATGAATGTAAAGTTGTTTGTTACGCTTTTCTCCCCCACCCCGTATGTGGTTACATTAGTGGATACTGTGGGAAGACGATGTATAGGATGTGCTTGAGCAGTTTATCTAAGTATTTCACTCTTGTTGTACTCGCTGTCACTTAACGCACATTTAAGAACTCAAATTTTCGTTCTTGCGAGGATAACTAACTGTAACTATCGACAACAATACACTAGAGGGGACTTTACTTTAACGTCTCAAGTTTTCATGAGTTCGTATTTCTAGGGAAACAGAGTATTGCAAGATCTGCTTATTGTTAAACTAAAATGTTAGAAATTCTAAAATTTTTTCTTGAAATTGTGGTTAAGTTTTATAAAAAGAAGTACCGCAGCTCATCTTATGTAGGGCTCCGGTGCGCTCCGACTAGAATTATAATTTATCTTAAAAATTGAGAAGTACCGGAGCCGGGCTCCTGTGGGCTCCAGCGCAATTTAAGCACTGGCTGTAAGTATGCCTCTAATGACGACCAAAGAGGTCCGGCTATAAAGAAAATGGCACCCCAAACCATAACTCCTGGTTGAGGGCTTGTGTGGCGTTCAATAATAAAAGCAGTATCGGCACGCTACTCTGGGCGTCTCCAGACACGTCTTCGATGATCGTCACGACACAGTTGGAAGCGGAATTCGTCGATGCAGACTTAGTCAGCATCATTCCAACCTTTTCGAGCCAAGCACCACTGTAATCTGGCTCGACAGTGTGGAGGCTAGATATGCAGCGCAATAGACAGCTGCTGATTGAGCAATGTTGATCAGTGTGCCCGTGGGGACTTTTGCACACGTCGTTGTAGTTTTTTGAGGAAGGCCTTCACAGCATAATCGACTTCCAACGTTACATACTTCAAGATCCTCTCAAGACATTTTGATTAATTATATCATACGTTATACATCACATATTACATTTATGAGACTGCAAACATGCGTTAGGGCCCACCAGCGGCCGACCGGTAAAGTCGCGGAACGCTGGTAGTTCGGTCCAAAGTTCGAATCCCGCGAACGGGCTGGCTGCATGGGTGTTTTCATGGTTTTCCAATTGTGTAACGTGTATACGAGCCAGTTTCCCTTAGAAAGTCCTCCACGAAAGGCAGCCCTCCCCTTAGGCAGATAGCACTAGTGTGCTTTGCCATAATTAAATACACACACACACAAATATGCGTTAAGCAAACATAAAATATTGTAAAGATAATTCAGCTTTGAAATTAATAAGCAGATATCATCTGTTAAAATGCGTATTAATTTTTCTGACGTACTCTGCACATATTTTATGTATTTATTTATCAACTCTTTAAATCATTATAAAATCCATCTAATACAGAATGGACCTAACAGCTCAAACGCTATCAGTAGAGTATCTGCCTCATATCCATGAATACGTAAAAAATGCGTCTGCTGCGGTTATATGAAATCTCGGGAGAATACAGAACATTACACGCTAAGCAATATTCAAATATAATATACATAAATCCAATAAATTTGAATTGATAGATTACGTATGCTAAGATAGTGCCAACGTTAAATAAAGTAATAATCAAGTACAGTATATAAGCAATAATCGCATTTCCCCGTGAGTCTTTTGTGGTGTAAATAATTGTCATGTTTGTATCCCTCAGAAAGGCCGTTAAACAGTATATGTGATTACAGTAGGCAGACCATAGATTCTAATACCTTTAATTGAATATGTTATAAGTACTACTTGACTAATAGCAATATGCAAAAGAATTCCACTTTTGCTTTACTCAGCACAGCTAGGTAAAAGTACTCGCATTATATGTTGTATGGTAGTATTTATTTACTGTTGCCGGTAAAACTGAAGCCCTTTGTAATTATGATTTGAAAGAAGAGATAAACTATGCTGAATATATTTAGAGTACGTATTAATTTCGAAACTCTAACAAAAGAAGCGAATCAACAAAAATCACACAAAAGTCAGAAAAATTTACGTATAATATCTCCAGAAAAGTTACGAGTTAGAATACGTTAAATAATATCTTCCCTTACTTCTACTCATATAGATGATATGAATATTAAGATGTGATGTGCAGCTATTCAGAATACTATTATTAAAATCTCTCGAGGTACGAATCCAAGTCCAAGTGCTGCAGCCTTCTTATTTGGGCTTCGGTGCTCTACGGCTAGAATTATGATTTATTACAAAAGCTAAGAAGCCGCGGAGCCGGGATCCGACGCAATTTAAGCTCTGATCGTAGGGGGAAAAGTTCTTTTATCATCACAAAAATTAAATATACTTGAAATATAGATGATGAAAATTCAGATAATGCTAAAAACAGGGTGAAACAGAATGAGGCTATGAGTGGGTGGAAACAAAACAGGAGGGGAATCTTGATGAGAGAGAATGTTTTCTTTGACCGCGGCTCTTTGCTGATATAATTATAGCCATCGAGCTGATGTCTGTCAGGGGTGAAAGAAGTCTTGAATTTGACTCCTAAGGATGAATGTAAATTTGCTTGTTACGCTTTTCGCCCCCCCCGTATTTGGTTACATTAGTGGATACTGTGGGAAGACGATGTATGGGATGTGCTTGAGCAGTTTATCTAAGTATTTCACTTTTATTGTACTCGATGTCACTTAACGCACATTTAAGAACTCAAATTTTCGTTCTTGCGAGGATAACTAACTGTAGCTATCGACAACAATACACTAGAGGGGACTTTACCTTAACGTCTCAAGTTCTCATGAGTTCGTATTTCTAGGGAAACAGAGTATTGCAAGATCTGCTTATTGTTAAACTAAAATGTTAGAAATTGTAAAATTTTTTTCATTCTAAAATTGCAATCTAAAATATCATCAGGCCAGACATTAAAAATTGCAACTAAAGACATCTAAAATTGCAATCTAAAATATCATCAGACCTTACCTGATGCCAGACATTTCATCAGGTAAGATGGATTTCCAAGAAACCTACGCAAATATAAGTTTCTAAATATTTCACAGTTCTTCATTTAGAAGTATTCGTGTATTCATCACGAAACTTATATTTGTGTATTGGTCGAATTGTATTGAACAAAGAATAATTACATAGATAGAATTTTTCAAAGAATTATTCATCTGAAGAGTGGAAACAAAATTTTTAATTTACTATTCTTACAATATTTTTAAAATTTATTTGTGAATGAATCGAGTGTTTTTATTATCAAAAATTTACTTTTTGATTTTATTTATTCCAAGTAATACAGAAGAAACAAGAGAGACTAAGCACTGTGTTTTTCATAATAATAGAATCAAAGCGTTCAAATCCAAAAAGTCAAACCTCAGTTTATTCATAGCCCTTTTATCATTCGCATGACGAGTAAATTTTACGTACTCTTAACTTACTTGCGTGTTCTTAACATATTCATTGTAAGTAAAGAGTCAATTTAATTTAGCACATATTTCAAGCAATGCTTATAATCAATAATAATTAATAACAATTATTAAAAGTATAAAAATCTGAAGGTTTCAGATTTTAAAGGTCGCTCAAAAGTGTTTATTCAGGTTTTTTACGCTCTCGTTGACCTGGCAGTCTACCAATTTGCTGTTACATTCACTTCTGCTAACCCAGTTTTTTTTTTTTTTTTTTTGTCTTTTTAACTTTATTATCAGGCATCATTTTCTACGCACTCAAGCCATATACAATCCACCAGCAAAATACAAATATTTCAAAAGCAGGATAGCAGCTTACGTTTATAGTTCCAGATGCAGCGTTAAGTGTTGGCATACAGGTTTCTGTTTATTTTTAGTCTTTTCTTATTTCAAAATATCAACGTTCAGTTTTCTTACTAAGATGGCTTTTCAAAACTTTTTTTTATTAACGTTTAGTTGTGTTTACTTTATTTATCAAATATCAGGTTCTTATAGCATACGCCACATACAATTAAATTCAACAGCAAAATCACAAAATATTTAGAAACAACATACATTTAGAATTTCCTATAGACTGTCTCGCGCTCTGGAGATAAAAACATTTTTTTTTCCTGTTCAGTGTTGCCACTTCAAAATATGAAATAAATAATAAAACGAATTCGAAATCGAGCTCTGAAATTTCTCTGACCTTAAGTGTCTGTCTTCTTCAATAAATCAAACCACACACTGTGCTTTCTAGTGTACAGATTTATTCTTTAAATCATTTATGGTGCTCCTACTCCCTAAAGGAACAACAATAACAGCAACAACAACAAAAATACTTTTTTTCCGTAATATTGTTGCTGTCACCTGGAAAGACAAAACATTTATTTATTCATTACCTTACATAAAAACAAACATTTTGATTTAGTGCATTAGAGAAACTTTACTTTTTTCTCGAAGTTAATAAAAGTCGAGTTATATTACATTTTAGCGTTAAAGTACACCCTGTATATTAAAGAAGCTGAGTTTAGCTACATAAAATAATTATAAGGGGCAAAAACATAACATACATAAATTCATTCAGATTTAAATAACTTTTTAATTAATTTTTAATTAATGTAAATTATTAGTCCAAAGGGGCAATTGCCCTCAAGGACTATTAATTTCGTTTTGGCATTTTGAGTCGAAAACTTTAAAAGGCTGCATCACTTTTCAAATCGTTACCACTGTAACAACTTTAATATCGTTATTAATCTCTCGTGCATTTGAAATACATGAATAATAAATAATGTACAGGTTACTGCCAATATTGAAACGCAGGGCTCGAGAGCTGCATGCATTTTCTCGCACGAAGCATGTAATTATTTTTTAAGAATAAGTTTATATACTTTTTCTTCTCTTGTTTGTATGCCGCCATTTTTTTCTGAGTGTAAAATAAAAGTTTTTGTTCTGTTCTGTCATCGGAGTTTACTTCAAATTGTTAAAAATGTATCACACCACAATATATTATCGCCTTGTCTTATATTTAAAGGAATTAAATAATGAGGAATCTGCATAATATATGTATGTTTCTCGCATTGTGATAAAACAACTGTACCTAGAGCCATCAAAATTTGAACAACGTAATCTTCCATAGAATATGGGCATGTGGAAGCCCTAATTTGTATTTGAAATTTGTTTTATTATCGATTTCAGATTTTGTAACAGTTCAACGAATTTTTGATTTAAAAAACTAAACGATTTCAACGCGAGCAATGGCAACACTGTATGAAAAAAAAAACACTCTTATCTTCAGCGCGCGAGACTGCATTGGAAATTCTAAAGATATGCTCATTTTAAAATTAATTTGCGATATTGCTGTTGAACTGAATTTTATAATTTGAGTACTTAGAACATGATATTTAATAAATATAGGTAACACACACACGCACATACACACACATACACAAAGAAACGCCCCTTTGGACCTAATTTAAAATCTGAGACCTTTCAGATTTTTGTTTCTTTTAAATCCAATTTCTTATTGTTCTTGTGTAATCTGGACTTTCTTTTAATTGTTCAAAATGACGCAAACACTTACGCGCGTCATCCCCGTCTTTAGTGAACAGCCACTAGGTAAAAAACAAGAAGCTTAATGCAATCTAAATTCTACAAATTTATGGATTTATTTGTTATTAAAACCACAGCTGTTTAATCAAATAGCAAAAATTTGTTAACTTATGAAGGATAGAAGAAAACGTAAAAAATAAGCATTTATAAGACAAAAAGCAATTAAAATAAGATAATAAAATTGTAGGAAAATTTACGTTGGTTTTGATTGGTTGGTGTACATTACGTACACATATCTCATTTAAAATTTTGAATTTTCTTTCAAAATAAAGTTTTTATGATATGCGCAACATATAACAATCTTATAGCTACAGAAAGGCTGTTGGCCGATTATTATATATTGCGAAATTTCTATCGACGTTACTTGCAAGAATGAACTTTTGAGTTCGACAGGAGAGACTGGATAATAAACATATTTACTAGTTCTTTTTTCTTAAATCAACCACAGTCGAACAAATCCAGGCCTTCGCGTTTCATGTCAGTGTCCGCTTTCAACATTAAAAACTAATCATAATATTTTCTGCAATGTGAAATACAGCAGGGACAAATTTAATATTTATCTTTTTTTTTTTAAAGAATTCTATTAAATGCCAGTTTTTCTGCGCATAATTAGTATCCCTGTTAAGAAAATTTGTAACAAAATATTACAGTGTATGTGAATTAAATCCGTGCAAAATATTCCATTTGTTAATTTGTCAAGTAAATCGTTTAAAATCTCGAATTTATTCCCGAGACCTTACTTTAAATATGAGTAGTTTTTGTTAGGTCGCCAGCTGTCCCTCAGACGATTTAAAAAAAAGTGGTTTTAACTTGATTAAAGAAAAATATCATTTCTCGAGTTTTGAAAAAAAAAAAAAAAAAAAAAAAAGAATTTAAGAAACATTTTAAAGAATTTATAGTTTAAACTCTTGTATTTTCTGTAGACAGCTCTGAATACCAGTTGACATTTTAAATCTCAAATACTATTTGAATGAACATCTTCATTTTTATCTTTTTTTACTTCCATAGAGTATTTTTAGTATTAACACCTCTTTTTAATTCTGAAAATAATATGAAAATTTTGCTCAATTATTTTGTAGCATTTCAATGTAAATCACCGCGGCTATTTATTTCGAACTTGACTTTGCGAACACTTACGCATTATGGATGGAACATAGGATCATTATTAAGAATTTTAGAAATTATATTAGTTTTATTTTCTTTCAGAATTATTCGACTTTTTCTCAAATCCAAGATTTCTTATTTTTAAATTCTACTCTCTAAACGCCCATTGATGGCCAGTTTGCTTGTGATTCCATAGCAGAGTTTCATAGTTTAATAACAGCACCATTTTATCTGTTGAGGAAATAATTGGCTTACAAACGTTAAGGCGATGGTAAAATTAATAAGTATGGGAAAGTAAAACTTTCATTAACATCAAATTGCATATGAAGGTAGCAAGTGTGTTCATATATGGGAAAAGCCAAGCATTATGTGCACAGATAGAAACGATATTTTCGTAACTTATATAATGATGTCACATTTGGATCATTAATAATTTCACTTTTAAGTTAAAATCAGGCAAACAAAACTTACATTAATAAAGTATGTATAATCCCCGAAACTTCACGCAAACTATATAGCTATTGTCCATGCTTTCATTGAGATAACAAAACATCGCAGATGCCACAATGGCTATTCCTCCCTGAATGCAGTTTTTGACTGTCAGAGACTGGCTGGAGAGATAAACATATAGAGGAAACACGCCGGCCACGTCAATGTCGCCCAGAAATTCCAACCGTGAAAGCTAGCAACTAGAAACATAAAGAAATAACCCCAAATAACTTTATTTAAAATTAAGAAACTTAAAATATAGTTAATTAAAATTTGCGACACAACAAGTTTCTGTAATGCTTGTTTGGCGGACTTCCCCGTTCTGAAGCTGTATTACCGTAGGCATGTAAACTGGACCCTGTGCAAGCAATGAGTGGTCACATAATCGGGAGAGTATTAATACATTTAGTACTTTCTCCATTGTTATGAAGAGTATAGATAAAATGGAGTACTGTACGAAGAGAATGCATCAGGATCTTTGCTGATTTTCAGAAGGAGGGGCACCTAAATATTTTCGTGCCTCTTGACGGTAGCACGTTCCCGTTAAGGCTTGCATTAGATACGAATAATTCTGATTTATCACCCAGATTTTCTCATTAGCGATACCAGACCCTGAAGCAATTTAGGTAAGAATGCCTATATAATAAGGATTATATCTGCTGTGGCAGGAGAGTATTCTAGACCTCGATTACTGCTCCACTTCATATTCTGAAAATTCCCTCTGGTTTGTCTTTGACACTCTAAGGAATCTTGAATATCTGAAATTCTAGCCTGTAACATGCACCAGATCGCATTTGTTGTTGTTCTTACCAAAAGAAATAGGCTTGTCATTAGTGTTCCTAATTAGTGTTCCTAATCAAAATGTTCATTGCGAATTTGAAGAATAGACCTTATAATGCCTTGTTGTTGGCGAAGAAAGTTAAGGACACCCAGGATATATGCTTTTTATAACATGCTTTTGTATTTCGAAGCTCCAATATGTGTGTTTCGTTCATGTGAAGCTCCAGATCTGCATTTACATGCCATTACCCAGCTTCTTTCTGAGAGTTTCTTTGTACAACTTGTACCCTGCTTCAAAGGTTTCTGTAAACGTTGCGTACTACATGTCTCGATGTGGTGAAGTTTTATGTGTTGAAGAGCTTTAATCAACGAGCTGACGTGTGATACTGAAATTTGCAGAATTTGCTGTGGCGTCCATATGATATTTTATGTCTTCGTTTTACCATATAGCTGAGTGGCATGCGCAACCTGCATGTAATGAACGTACGGTCGCCTAGTATGGAAAAATTACAGATTACCCAGCCCTGAATAATGCATTATTAGGTTTCTGTTGTAGCTAAAGTCATATCCGGACATTTATGTGACTCAGCGGTTCAAAATGTCTGCGCAGAGTCCTTCGCATTAATGGTACTTTAATCAAAATATATATATATATATATATCAGGAAATAAAAAGATAAAGACTCTTCACATACCATATCGAGCTATAAGAAATAGAGAAGTTAAACTGATAAAAACTGAAAAATGAAAAAAAAAAAAAAAAAAAAAAACGCAAAGGGTATTCGTAATTAAAGATCAAATGCAAAATAAATTCATGTTAGTGGCGATTAAAATGTAGTTTTTAACGCTTCAGGTTGTTTAAAAGAAATATACATTCAGTGAATCGACTAGCTTTCTAGTGAAATCCTTTTTTAAGTTAAATTATTTTCACAGTGATTCTCTTAATTCAGTTTCTGAAATCTTTAGCCCGAAAATTAATTAGTTGATTTTTTTACTACATTTCCTTTTCAGAGAAAGATGGAGCTGATCATCCTAAGATTTTAGTTCACTATCATATTTATTTTAAAGAAGTAAGTTTATTTATCTTTTTTTGAAAGCATGTTTAGGCTTCGAGAATCATACGATGGTTAAAACTTTAATTGGTGTACTTCAGTTCTTTACTTTTAATTAATATTAAATTTGAAGGAAGCCAATTTAAATTATTTCAAAAATGTTCTTACCTATTTTCTTTCAAATTCATGCTTCATTTTTATTCTCTTTTAAACTATGATTTAGTGATATTATTCATTAGTTTGATTTAAAATTTTTTACTTCCATGCATGTTCTGATTATATTTTGTATTTTCATATCTTATTTAGCATTTTGATTCTAGTTCATCTCAATTAATTTTCATTTAAATTCATTGATTGTATTTTTGCTTGCTGTTTACTCACTTTTATTGTATGATAGTTTCTGTATTTCAATGTCCAGCCATGGATTAAAAATATCTCCATTTAGAGTATAAACAAATTTTTATCAACTTTATTGGAGAAGAAAATAACAGTAATTATTTATGAGCTACAAACAAAGCATTCTAGGCTTGTTTTCCTTATTAGGGATGTCTTGATTGAGATCGTCTAAAGGGAAAACAACTCTTATTGATACTGCACTTGAGAAAACTCATGAAGCATGCGGGAAGGAGAGAGAAAATACCTTATATACACCCGCTAAGGTGAATGGGAAGAGGGGACTCCATCGCAAGATCCTGGTGGTGACAAATTATCGTCTATCACCTTAATTCAATTGCCACTTGCAGAGTCATTAGGAGATGAAGAGTGAAAATGTGCATTGCCATCGCTGAGATTCGAATTTCGGATCTTCTGATTGATTCTAATTACACCACGAAGGCACGCGGTAAGAGGGAGAAAATACTTACAACCATCGCAGCCTTGGATGTAAAGGTATATAAGCTATGAAAGTAAATTAAAACATTTGCTGATAGAATTAGAAGATATTAGTCTGTTAAGATCCTTGCAACTTATTTATAGCCTTGTAATTATGTAATCAATGTGTAATTGTGCATTCAATAGAAAAATGCTTAAAATTAATACTAAGAATAGCTGTGATTCTCTTTAATACTAAGAATAGCTGTGTACATCCAGTAGGAATGGCAGTGCGGCAGAGCAGTACATGTGAATTCCCCGATTACGTTCTGGTACCCTGTTCACTTTTCCCTGTTCCTGACTTTTCAAATTTATTTATTTATCATCATTTTCTTCGCACGTACGCCTCATAAAATTCAATAGTAAAATCACAAGATATTTAAAGACAGCAAAGATTAGATTTCTGAATGTAATGCTAAAAGTTGGTAGATATATATTTTTAGATTCGCTATAGTACTTCCTTAAAAATAATACATTGAGGTAATATTTGATGGGAACATCCTTTTATCTGAAAAGTAATACGGACAAAAATGTAAGGATCGAGAACATTGTTATCTCTGGTGCTAAAAATTCGACAAGAACACAGTATTAACCAAGTCTGAAACAGTTAGAAAACTGAGAATTTCTATGTCAAATAGAAAATAATTTTTAACAAAAAAAAGTAGAAGAAATAGCATGCAAAAATCGGCTTCGTAGATGGTGAGTATCAAGACGTCTATTTCTTCAAAGAGAAGAGTACACAAATTTGAATTGCTTTCACCAATCGGTTGCTCGGACTTAAATTTAATATCATATCATATCATGAAGTGAAGAATTCAAATACATCCCAACTGAATTGTTCTCATGATTTATTTAGGAATTTGTCTAGTAATAATTTTGTGGTTGATAAATTTGCCTCTTTCTTCGCTTCAGAGGTCTGCAGAACCTTAGTTTTATAGCTGATTATTGTAATGAAATCAAGAATAGTACAGTTCGCCAAAATATTTTACTTTACACAAATTCTGAAGAATGGAAAATAATGCAAAAAGATTGGAAAGTCTGAGAGAAAAAGTCATTAGAACTTTCTAAAATCTTGTTGTTACGATATAAATGAAAAAGGTGCATAATTGATTGCCGACAGATTTGTAAAACAGTTGAAGCAAACATATAAAGGAATGAAGGAAAAATCTACCAAATTTTGCTTTACTTGGATCAATGTACGCCATGTAAACAATGAAATATTTGAAAAATGAAAACATTTTCCCCCATCAAATTATATAAGAGCCTTTCAACCATTAGACCTGGACGTAGTCAAGAAATTAAAATGATGGTCTGCAGGAAAATATAATTCAAATTATCCTTCAGAGCTTTATTGTGGGAAATACCCATAGAAAGATAAAAATGTTTGAGCCTATGACTAGGCACTCTTCGATTTGCACCCAAAAAATGAGAAAAGATTAAAAAAAAAAAAACTTTTAAAGTGTAGAACCAAGCGGAAAAGGTGATAGTGAAAATGTAATGAAATCGTTTTTACAGATGAAGAGGACTGGAATCTTCTGGAGCAGAGCTTATTTGTTGTTTTTGTGGTTAATCTCATTTATCTGAGCTAATCAAAATAATATCACAGATTTTATATTATCAGGGAGTGTAAGACTGTGTCTGTTGTTGTATGATCTTCGAGCCCTTAAAAGTGACACTATAACTTTAACCAGTGCAGCCTTATTTTCGAAGGAAAGCACCTCAGGGAACGGATGCAATGATATTCCAAAACTCTTCTCATACTATCAAACCATTCGAGAGGACTTTGGCTTCCCAGATAGATTTCGGCCATATCTATGCGGCATGGGGGCATAAGTGCACAGATACTGTACATTTACAAATGTCCATGTCTTCTCTAGGATTCGAGGCTGGATCCTTCGTCATGATTGTCAGTGTCACTAATTACTATACCATTGGGTCGGCTAGACGTTATTTTCGAAAATACTTTCGTAACTTTCAACTGAATTGTTCACCAGATTTTCTCAAAAATATGCACCGTTTAAGGGTTGATAGAAAACAGATTGATAGATTAATTTCCGAATGAACTTTAAATGGTGATTGTCTAGAAAATGGATAAAAATAATACCACTTTCAAGATACAATCCTTCCCGTTGGTAAGATTTAGACATTTTTTTTCCTAGCTTATGATGGCGACAAAGCTGTGCAAGATTTCAATTCAATTCATAATAGTCACATTCAAACGACATGTTAAACAACACTCGTATATGATTTTTAAAGTCCAATAGATGTACTTTCGTGTGAAAACTGGAATAATAGTAACTGCACCAAGCGAAGGGTTAAAGTACCCTTTATTAACTCTTTAAAATATACAATGCGCCAACTCGAAGCTAACAAACTTCGCCTCTGCTTGGGCTGTAACTGAAAATCAGATAACGAAAATAAAAATTTGAAGATATTAACAAGTGATAGAACTAAACTACAGGGCTCAGCGAGATCCCGTTACTTAAATCTTCTTCGAATTTAGTGACAGCAAGTAAGCCACGTGAACCAGCAACAAACAAACGTATCTACGGCAGAGGTGGCAGCTGTGGCCTAACTCTATTCTCCGTTCGCACTGAAACTCGGCTTTTAAATACTTTCTTCAAAGTAGAAATTTGCGTTCCTCCACGCGCGTTACAAAATTTAAATATTCTGGCACAGATAATTAGGGAATAAAGGCTTATAGGAAAGTTTAAAATTAAACTTTAACTTGTTTGTTAAAATAAATATGAATCCCTACAATTTTTTAAGAAAATAAAATCTGTATTTATATTAATAGCATCCTTACAAAAAGCAATTATTTAACCAAGATAGGCAAATGAAATGAAGTACATGTTCATTCTGATTTTTTTTAAATGTCATAGAAGTAACTATATTTTATAGAATTTTTAGAAATGTGAAACGTTCTCAAGCTAAAATATACATATCACAACTTAAACAATAACTTCAACTGTATCTAGTTTTTATAAAGACATCTTTTCGAACGGTTTTTCAAAGGACGTGTAAACGATGCTTAACTTTATTTTTATATACACTGCCCGTTATTTTCAAAATTTCAAATAATAATAAATAAATTTAGCTCTTTTTAAAAAATAAAATATAAAACGTTTGACTTTCGTGCGACGCAAATGGACCAAGCTATTTGGTATAATAATCAATAATCATGTTTCTATCATATATATTTTTACAAATTAATGAGCGAAATGTTTATGTCATGTCTAGGAGCAAAAACAATTTTACTTTACACCTGACTGCCACGGGCTCCGACATAGCAATGTGAATACTCTACATCTAAAATTTTAAACACCATTCCAGAATTTTAAATGTTTATTTAATAGAATTCTATTCATATATTTGCAAGTTATACACTATAAACACAATAACACAATTTGAACTTATCTGCACCAGCGTGAATAAGCCTGGCATAATATTCGGAACTCAACGCAACTTTAGGAGGAAAAATACCGCAAATTCAAACACAAGGTTTCATCCTTTCCAACGCAGCTAATTTTATAAATATATTTTACTAATATCCGCAGCAGGACAGCAGATTCCATTTCATTCACCCAAAACTCAAATGTTATAACGCAATAGTATCGCAAAAGACGCAAAAAACTTCGACTCAAAATCAAAATATTAAAATCTATAGAATATCATCCGCTGTTGCCATTCCAGCACTACCAAGTTTTTCTTCCTGCAGCTGTTGCCAGACCTATCCTCACTGTATGATGAGAGGTACAACATCCTCCCACCCTGATTTTCTTAAAATCAGGCATTGCACAAAATTTTCTAACATTACGAATAAAACAAAACAGTACTATGTATTAGTTTAGAAAACACATAAAAGAAACTCGGTTAACATACAATATATATGACAGATCATACTAAAATGAGATCCATAAAGAATAAAATTCTAATTAAAGTCATTGCTAAAGAAAAGAGGATATAAATCCAAAACATCTATATTGTACATTATTTCTATGAGCACGTCCTTGGTTTTAAGAGTCTACCGTATCTAGATCTGTTTTCAGTTGCCAGAATTAGCACAGGATCACTGGTAGTTGAAACTTCTAGTGGATACAGTTTTTTGATTGGTCTTAACAAATATCCTCTGCTTATTTTTACCGTTACCACTCTGGTAGCCCCATCTCTGCTACTGAATATTTTTACAATTTTGGCCACATTACACGTTTTTTATTGTCTAGTTCTATGAGGAATACATCCCCCACCTTTAGGTTTTGACATGAAGCGCTTGCCTTCTGCACTTGTTGAGCCAGATATTCCTTGCGGAAGCGACTTCTCAGTTCTTGTCTCAACGTATTGCAGTAATTTACACGCACATTCAGTTTCTGGGAATCGATGTAATCCAGATCTGGTACCCCCACTTTTTTTATGTCTTGCGAAAACAGGGAAGGTGTCAGAGGTACGAGCTCTTCCGAATCATCATAGATGTATGTTAAAGGACGATTGTTTAATGTGGATTCAACATCACACAGGACGGTCAGTAACTCCTCGAAATTCACCGACGATCTCCCTAGAATTCGCACGAGAAGAGTCTTGGTGGAACGAACTAAGCGCTCCCACCCCCCACCACGCAGCCGTAGGGGGGTGAATTTCCATTTTATTGGAAAACACTCGTTTTCTGTGATTTTTTTCCAATCCAGGCATCTCAGAGCATTATCTGCTCCGGTAAAATTGGTTCCGTTATCTGAATACATTGTCGGAGGACGGCCTCGTCTGGCAATGAACCGTCTCAGAGCCTGTAGAAACGTTTCGGTACTCAGAGAGGTGACAGGCTCCAGGTGGATTGCCCGGTATACGGCGCAGGTGAACAAGACGATATAAGCTTTACTCTTTGGTCTCAGAAGTAAAGGTTCACAAAGATCGACTCGAGTTGTTTCAAAGACTGCCGAATCTCTTATTCTGTCAAGGGGTAACTGGATTGGAGGGGTAGATAAAGCCTCAGCGGTAAATCTCCTACATACTACACATCGACTTACGCAAGATCTTATATTACGTTTCGACGAAATGATATATTACGAAATGTTATATTACGTATCGCGCTCTTAAGTTAGCAGCTAATATCTGCATTCCCGCATGACAGTTCTTTTCATGATACTCTCTTATGAGGCCTTCAGTTAAGTAATGCTTGGACGGAAGCAACAGGAGATAAAGGAAGCAGAATTCATCATCACGTTCAATGATTTTAGTTTTAACTCTGAGGACTTCGTCGTTGTCTCTCACTACCAATAATCCATGGACGGAATCTCCATTCTCTTGAAAGTGCTTCCTTTGCTCTAAACTCCACAAAAATGTTTCGGCGTTAGTTTTTTCTTCTACTGTTAAGGTATCCGAAGAATACGAGGGCTTCTTTAGAAGTTTATTAGTAAAGCGTAGAACCCAGCAGAATACTCGAACTATTTTAGAAAAACTCGAAAAACGTTTGTACCACTCAGAATCTTCTAATTTTATACTCTAATTGACAATCACTCCCTTCTTAATTTCTGCTGCAACAGAATTTTCGTCTGGAGTAAAATCAAAGTCTGGCCATTCTTTCGGAGGGCTTTTCAGAAATTCGGGGACCCTCCCACCAATTGCATTGTCGCAAATGTTCAGGCGTACAGCCACGAGTTCAGGCGTACAGCCACATCTGCAGGATTCAATTTCCCAGGGATATGTCTCCAACATTCCTGCTTCGAGAGTTTCCGAATCTCCTTTACTCTATTATTCACAAATACTTCCCAGTTTTCCTCTCGTTGTACCCAGCTAAGAGCCACAGTAGCGTCTGTCCAGTAATATATCGGGACATCAACTAAGCACAGGGTTCCAACAGTATACCTTGCCAAGCGTGCACCTAGAACACAGGCTAGCAACTCCAAACGCGGAATAGTTATTTTCTTTAAGGGCGATACACGTGAGTTTGCTATGACGAATTTCACGAAAACTTTGTCTTCTTCCTTACTTCGTAAGTAAATGACAGTTGCATAAACAGCTTGACTGGCATCGCAAAAGACGTGTAGATTCCATGAATCCTTAATTCCATGACCCATGCGACGAGGTAATTTAAGACTGGAAAGACTAGGCAACCTTTCGTACCATCTCTCAAATCTTGTTTGAAGTTCATCCGGTAATGGCTTATCCCAGGTCGATTTTGTTGCCCAAGCCTCTTGAAGAATTAATTTCGCAGGTAATATGACGGGCACAAAGAACCTAGCGGGTCAAAAACAGCATGGATTAGAGACAATAGTCTCCCCTTTGATAAGTCTCTTTTAACGATTTCTCTTTGGACGGATATTGTAAGGCTGTCGTCTCGTAGGTCCAACTGCAAGCTAGAACTGCGGAAACTGGATCACTATCTTCAGCTGCTAGCTCTTGATCACCGTGTTGATTAAAAGTCCACATTAGAAGATCCATTTTGGCTTCTGCCATAATAGTAATCGACTGGCTCATAAAAACCTTTAGCTCTTCGTTATCATCGACTGACGTGACACAATTGTCAACATAAAATTATTTAGCAAGTTTATTCGCAACAGCTTTGAATTCAGGTGAAACGTGGGACAAATGAAATGAAATCACAGCTGCCAATAAATAGGGACTACTAGTTAACCCCAAAACAACCCTCTTGTGACGAAACACTTCAATTCTATTATTTACCCACCACAAAAACTTTAAGTAATTTTGATCCTCACGCTCTACCTCAATCTGTAAAAATGCCCGCCTAATATCGGATGTTACACCAATTGCCTTTTCCCTAAACCGCATTAGAATGGCTGAGATTTCTTCTACAAGGTTTGTACCTTTCATCAAGCAATCATTTAGCGAAAGCGAACCAATGACTTTGCTCGACGCATCGAATACAGGCCTAATTTTGGTAGTGAGGCTACCTAATTTTATTATTGGATGGTGTGGTAAATAATGCCCTCCGTCATTCTTTACTGATTTTGAGACAATTTCTATGACATCTTCCGCTAGCCATTCGTTAAATACTGTACTATACTCATGAAATTTAGTTAATTTTCTCAATTTTCTCGTAGTAGTAAAGAGCCTCTTATCTGCAATATGCCAGTTAGAGGGAATATCAGGAGGGAATTTTAGAGCCCAAGGTAAACTCACGCAATATCTACCATCTCCGTTTCTGCGAAGGCCCCTAAGAGACTGCTCTTTCGCTGCTTGATCTTCTGCGACCCTGGAAGTGCTTTGCGCATCATCTGCAATGCCGATAGTTTCTAACTTCCACATAAAGGAAGGTTCCATGTCTTGAATAAGAAGATTAGTTACTAACATAGATGGGGTACCCTCAAAACTTTGGATAATCGTCCTTTTCGATTGCCCGCACAGCGTCCATCTCAGTTTAGTATTTATGGCTGTCAAACCACCCTCAAGCTGAATTACTTCATCAGTAAGTATTTGCCCATAAATATCACTCCCTATGAGGATTTCTATTTCCGGGTGACCCTCACCGACATCTGAAATCCAAATTCTGTGTCTTTTTAATTTCTTCAATAACGGTCCTTTAGGTATGCGTGGTATGCCTCCACAAATGGTATTTTGATCCAGAAAACTAAATTGGTATACTTTGTTTTTCCCAACCGAGCTTAGACCTATAGAATATCTCTTGTGAATTTTTGACTCACTCCTTGTTCCGCCAAATAACGCGTGAGTTAAAGTCTCAGAGGAAGTGCTTTTCAGATTTAAAGCTTCAACTTGGGATTGTAAAACGTAAGATCTTTGGGATCCACAATCCAAGAGGCACCTGACCACCTTCTTTACAGTGCCTACAACTATTTCAACCATTAAAGTCATAAGAGTTACTTCATTCATACATAAAGGAGAGGACATTGTACTTTGTACCATTACTGACTCGTTTCGTTTTTCCTTATTGTCAGCATTGTTTTCTGATACCTCAGGGCATAAAATTAAAGGGTGAGATCGCCTATACAAATAGCATTGAATAACCTGTGGACACTTCTTCGCAAAATGCCCTGGTTTAAGACAGCGGAGGCAGCATTTTAATTCTCTTAATTTGTCTAATCTTTCCTGTAAGCTCATCGATCGAGCTGTAAAACATTCTTTGCTTTCGTGAGATTTTCCGCGAAAAACACATTTTTGGTCTTTGGCAGCAACTAGACTTGCTGCGCTAGCGATTGGTTTTTTGATCTTAACTTTTACATCTTTAGAATGTTCATTGCGCGAAGTAGACGAAATTTCAAATCCAGACCTGGCTAGTTTAACTCTCTGCTCTCCTTCGACCTCTTTACGCAAAAATTCCAAGAGATTTGTGAGACGTGATCCTTCTTTACTGAACAAAACGCTTCTCTGCCATACTCGAAGCATCTCAGCAGACAGACAAGACTCGACCATGGGATATAACCAGGAAACATTAGTATCCAGGGCTAAGCCTAAAGACTCTAGAGATCTTAGATGGGATTCGATTTTGTCAAACAGTGACACTAGCGGAAACCGATCCTTCCCTTGTGAGCGTACATTTTGGATAATTAATTTTAACAATTCCCTCACATATGTCTCAGTTAAAATTTCCTTGTTTCCAAGACGCTCCTTAAACGCAGAAATGGCTTTCAGGTAATTTTCAGCCGTTAAAGGATAACTATCTATGAACTCACTAGCCCGAGTTCCGGGTAACATTGATTGAGCTAAATAATGGAATTTGTCAATGTCATTAAGCTCCTTATACTCATGGATCTTTTTAAATTGACCCCAAAATGTAAGGTAACTTAATAATTGTCCATCGAATTTTTTAATTTGAATTTTCGGCAACTTGTACCATTTTTCATTAGAAGCACTTATGCTACTATCTGTGTTAGAACTTGTATTAACGCTACGGTCAACCGCATTATCTATAATCTCTTTCACCCGACGATTAAGCGTGATAAACTCATCTGAATATTCTTCGCAGCCTATGACCTCTGTTTCCAGATCATCTTCAGCGGCTTTTCCCTTAATCATTGAATCTAGTATTTCTGAATCGCAAGATCTTAACTCAGCAATTATCATCTGCAACTTCAAAATTTTGTCTTTCAATACATCTCTATCCGCTTGAACATCTTTACAAAGTTCGGTTTTTAGAATCTTAGCCGTCCTAGTAAAGGCACTGCGTGCCGTTGCACGCTTTTTCTTCAACATATCAACATCCATTTTATCTTTAAATGCAGACCCACTTAAAACTCAAAATCTGTAATGTTATCACCAATCCGACAAATTCTCAAAAACGTCTTTACTCAGCAATTCCAAAAATATAACTCAGTATAATAAAAATGAATAACAATATGTCATAACATTCATAATACACCAAAACAAAATTATTTTGAATATCACCGCAGAAGATTTAACGCATAACCTTTTCTACGTTTACACTGCAGACGATTTAACGCATAGCATTTCGATTGAAAATTGAAACAAATTCGAATACAAATACGAAATTCAACATTGCAGACAATTAAAACGCATTACGTTTCCAAATAACACTTAAATTAATATTTAATTCTACAATAATATAATATAGCAAACACAATACTTTCTCAACTATATTAATATAATAATCCCAACACATTCGAATCAGGATCGCAATCCTGGCTGGCTCTCCAATTTGTTATGTCTAGGAGCAAAAACAATTTTACTTTACACCTGACTGCCACTGGCTCCGACATAGCAATATGAATACTCTACATCTAAAATTTTAAACACCATTCCAGAATTTTAAATGTTTATTTAATAGAAACATTTAAAATTCTGGAATGGTGTTTTCTGGAATGGTGTTTAAAATTTTAGGGCTTTTTTTAAAATTTTAGGGCTATTCATATATTTGCAAGTTATACACTATAAACACAATAACAAAATTTGAACTTATCTGCACCAGCGTGAATAAGCCTGGCATAATATTCGGAACTCAACGCAACTTTAGGAGGAAAAATACCGCAAATTCAAACACAAGGTTTCATCCTTTCCAACGCAGCTAATTTTCTAAATATATTTTACTAATATCCGCAGCAGGACAGCGGATTCCATTTCATTCACCCAAAACTCAAATGTTATAACCCAATAGTATCGCAAAAGACGCAAAAAACTTCGACTCAAAATCAAAATATTAAAATCTATAGAATATCATCCGCTGTTGCCATTCCAGAACTGCCAAGTTTTTCTTCCTGCTGTTGTTGCCAGACTTATCCTCGCTGTATGATGAGAGGTACAACAGTTTGCCTTTCTACGTAACTAAAAGTAAATTACTGCTTAGCAAAAGGTTTCTGATGTTAAAAGATTACGTGACGAGCATTTTCATGCGGATTATGAAAACGTACAATCAATATAATTTCTTTTTTTAAAACTGGCTTAATTACACTTGTAATATTATTTGTAGAAATTAAAAATGAAAAAATATTTGTACTTTAATTAATTTTCTATGATTACCAAATTTTTATTCTAAAGTAATGAAACTGGATGAGAATATTATTAATGTTTTAGATTTTGAAAATTTATAAATTACTCGTATGAAAAATTTTCCTGCATACTAAAAGTAACAAAATTCTAAATTAAGACACAAATCCTAAAGAATACATTTAATGATATTAGGAATACGCTAAATACATTGAATGACAATGATTGGACAAAAAATACACTGAATCACATTAATTCAATTTCGAAATATCCTGAAGTACTTTTTAACTCACCCCTATTCAAAATGACTTCAAATATTTCAAATTGTTAGTCCAAAGGGGCTTTGTCCCTTTGGACTAAAAATTGTTTTCGTTTCGTATTGTTTTCGTTTTGCGATTTTGCGTTGAAAACATTAAAAGGCTGTATCACTTTTCAAATCGTTGCCACCAAATACTATAGCCCTGTATTATATCTGAAGAAATTAAATAATGAAGAATCTGCGTAAATGTATGTATGTTTCTCGCATTGTGATGAAACAACTGTACCTATAGCCATCCAATTTTGAATGACGTAATCCTACTTCTTATATGGGCATCTGATTTTGGAATTTATTTTATTATCGATTTCATATTTTGTAATAATTTAACGAATTTTTGATTAACAAACTCAACAATTTAAAAAAGAGCAATGGCAACACTGTGCAGGGAAAAAAAAAATTTTATCTCCTGCGCGCTGAACTGTGTATCGGGAATTCTAAAGACATTTTCATTTTAAAATACATTGAGACATTGCTGTTGAAGTGAATTTTATAGTTTAAGTTTAAAGAACATGATATTTAATAAATAAAAGTAACACACAAAACATTAAAAAACATCCCTTTGGAAATAATTTAAAATCTGAAACCTTTCAGATTTTTTTTAAAAATATAATCTCGGTCAGTTTTTGTCATAGGGGAGTAAAACACTTGTAGTTAACTTTTTTATCACGAGGTCAAAATTTTTCTGAAAAGCTGTAGAGACCGGTGGACCATGTAAAAAGTTAAATTTCGTTTTTTATATAAAACTATTTTTTAAATTAAAAAATCTGATGTGTACACCACATGACTTCCTTGTACGGAATATTAAATTATACGCATTTTTTCTTGCATTTCATTTAAACTTATTGGATTGAATTAAATCTACTTCGGCGACAGCGCATAAACCACAATAGAATAAATACATTCTTTAAAATTCACTCTAGTATTTGTTTACCATAGCGACACTCTGGCGCTAGATTCACTTAACAGTATTAATAATTATATAACAGTTAACTTATATAATAATTATATAACGGAAACTAAGTTAACTGTTATATAATCCAATAATTATATAACAGTTAACGTATATATTTCGTTCCTATTATAACTCATAATGCACAAAATTTACATCATTTAAAGAATAGAATTATCTAATCGTTGCCACATGTTCTATTCAAATACTATAATAAAGCTAGAATGATGTATAAAAGAAATTAAGCCAACAAAACAAAAAAGAAACAGTTTTTCACAGACGATTGAGTATTTCTCATTCAATTAATTCAGTTCTCACTTCGCGAGAAGGCAGAAATACATAAAAACTCAAACTATCTATATTAAAAATTAGGAAGTAAATCTTAATTCGAAAACATTCCAGAAAGAATTAAGCATGATTTAATTGGCAATAATAAATGAAGGCGTTATCTTTGTTTGGAAGCTAAGTTTCTCTAGATTGGCAACAAATCCACTAGTCTTCTGTTTCAAATGTAAACATCAATGGCCGCCATTAAAAAAGGCTAAGCGGCAATTAAACAACTTTAAAATTGGTGATAATTCTAAAAGTATTGCATAAAGATTTACTAAAGGCATAAAACCTTAACCTGAAGATAAAAACAACATAATTCAATTATTTTTAAAGCCAAAAAAAAAAAAAAATGCACAGATTACAAACATATAAGAACAAAGAAACTGAGATCACCGAGCCGAGCAACAGAGCGGATATATATAGACATATATTTATATACTTTTGGAGCGGCCGATTGCAACCAAAATACAAGGTGCACATCTACATGTTATAGCAGTCTTATATACGAGGCTACACGTTTTTGAGTTATGCGAGATACGTACGCACGTACGTACATACGTTCGTACGAAAAATTCTCTTCAGAATTAATTTTAAAGCAGTTTTATAATTTTTTTGAAGGAAAAGAGTATTTTATTCTGTCCTTACGTACAGATATCACGCAAAAACATCGTTGAATTGCATTCGATAGCAGTCAAAATTGATATTTTCGTTGAAATGTGCTACCTGAAACTTTTCGCGATTATAATACTTCCTTTTCACTTCGTACAAGATTTTTGTGGACATGGGATATATAAGACATATCATTTAGCTTTCGCATCTTTTTGTATTAAATACAGAGCATTTTTGTTTTACAACTGAAATGCATCTGCAGACTGTAAGTTTGACCAAGTATGTGTTACGGCACTTTTCCGTTCTCGACAGCGCTTTGTTGAAGTTTTGACTTATCTCACTTGTCTGACAGTAGCATCAGAACAAGCCCGCGAAATTCATCGTGGCAACAAGTGCAAGATTGCCCCTGTCGTTGGCAATAGCCTTGGAAACCATATAGCTGACAGTACGACTTTGCTCAGTTCAGCCTCTAAATTTGATGGAGAGCAACCCGATCAGGCGCGTCCACCACTCTTCCCCCACCACAACCTCTGTAAGAGGACTTTCGACTCACCGCGTATTTAGAGTTCCCCTATGCTGCACAAACACTACACATTTACAAAAGTCCGTGCCTTCTCCGGGATTCGAACCCGGGCCCTCGTCGCTAACTGCTATCCCGGTTGGCTAGCTGTCAATTATTAAAAACTGATAATTATTAAAAACGTGGTCAATAACTGAAGTTAAATTGCTCTTGCTTCAAAGTGTTTTCCTGTAATAATCATTTTAGATTATACCCTGGATAATATTTCAAGTGCATCCAATGCATTTTGTAATTGAATTTATCTATGGTACTTTCTTCCGGATTATAAAGGAAGTAGACTGAATTGGTATAAGTTACTAATCTGGTACTTTTAACTCCTCTCTTTACTCCAACTTTTACTAACTCTTTTTCTCATTCATGTTAAACCAGACATCTAATTGCAGTACAACTGCAAAATTGAAATTACTGATGCTAAAATATACTCGTACATAACATTAATGGAAAACTGAATAAAACCCTAGAAAATATGGAGCGTATTTAAATACATAAGTTATAGAAAGGTGACAAAATATTTTAAAAGCATCAAAAGCGTTTGGAAACTTTATGTATCCAGTTCCCTACCTTGCTAAATTTGTACAAAGCGTTCTCAGATCTTAAGCTTCAACATTTAACTTCATCAAAGAGCTTAAGTTCCTTCAGTAAGCTCAATTAATTTTTGATCGAACTTGCTGGTATTTATTTATGCACTATTTATTTTATTAGTAGTTAGTAGAGATCGCGTGAATTCGCCATTTTACTTAACGCTAAAAATTCGACCGCATTGAAAATAGAAAATTCCTTATAAAATAAGGGAAGTTAAAATAGCATAAAATTAACGGCGTGTTACAAGCATCAAATAACGTTAAAATTCCTTTTCTTCTTAGAAGAAAATAATCAACAGTGTTTTAACATTACAGACATATCGCAGACATTGCATAAATAAGTGCCGTAAAAAATAATTGGATGGAAATATTCTGATTCTTAAGCATTTTAATATCACGGGCAGTTTATTAAAAATAAGCGTATATTTAGAAACTAATTAAAAGAAGTTAGATGAATTTTTGTTCAAAGAATCGTTTTATTTGCTCCTGGTTAATTAGTTTCAAATAATATTTACCTGCTAATGAATAAATTGGATATTATTTTATTGTTAAAAATTTCTTTGTTCAAATACAAATTATTTGAATATCACAAAGACAAGGAAGGTTTGATTTAGTTGATTTATCTTTTTTTATGGCAAAGCATTCGAAGGCTATCTGTTTAAGGGGAGAGATGCTTTTGTGAAAAACTTTCTATGGATATCACGCGGTTTGTTAAGGCTTATTTGATTATGGCCAAAGCACATGAAGGCTATCTGACTAAGAGAAGGGATGCCTTCCTGAAGGGTTTTCTAAGGAAAATTACATCGTATCCACATTGCACATATCGAAAACCATGAAAAGGTCCATGCAGCCAGCCATTTGCATGGAACCGGACCCAAGATCGAATTAATAGTGTTTAGTGACTTTATCGTTTGACCACTGGTGCGCTCTCCAAGGGGAGGAATGCCTTATTATGCTTTTATCCAAAAGTTAAGTCATATATGACCCTACTCAAAATGAATGCCGAAAAAGTGCTTTAACTGAGAAGATAACCGCATTTTAAACTAATATAGTATCTTTTTAAAAAAAATAGTTTTAAATTAAAGCACATGGACTTCGTTTATCGTAAGCATTATCAGAAAATGTCTTAAAATTATGCCAAAATTTACGTAGGCGATAAATTACAAAAGCTAAACTTGTTGATATTTTGCTTCAAATAATCAGAAAAAATTATTTGATTTTCTTTGCTACTACGACATAAATAGCTGCATAATCTATAATGAATGTGTAAAACATATCTTGAGTTCTTTAAATAGTTTTTGATAATCTCTATACACAGGCTGCTTTTTGCTTTAAAAAGCATACTGTTTAAAATAATCATTTAAAGGCATCTTTTTGCAAACTATGGTTAACGAAATTATTCCTTTTCAATTTGTTTTTCGAATCATCCAAAGATAGTCAGTCGATTCATACACTATGAAACAAGACTGCAGATCCAACAGGTTTCTGAGATTTAAATATAACTTAACAGAAAATGACATTAACATTTAAGCATTTAAAATGCGTTGCTGAAGCTTTTACCTCAATTGAATAAATTATGACAGAAAGATGAAACTAAACCTAAGACTACTAAACCTTCTAAATCCAAAATTTGCTGTTTTCTACCCCGACAAGACCCAGAGCTGAGTCGTTCTTCATATCAACCTATCATCCATAATGGAGAATATTCTCAGGATGTCCTGTTTAAGAAGCAAAGTTTCGAGATATATGAAAGATAGGCTAAATGTTTTGATTTTCAGATAGTCTAAGAACTTTGCATTTTAACTTTCTCATGATGTCTTGTTTAAGTCGCTGTGTACCAAGATGTAGAAAAATAATTTAAATATATTGATTTTCAGATAGCTTAAGAACTTTATCACTTGATGTGCTGAGAATACTGATACTTAATTTTCCGAAAGAACTTCAAACATTCTGAGAATGTTTATTTGCAGTTCTTGTAGCAATTTACATTTTTCGATTTTACTCACGGATGCTTTGGTGAAATGTTGAGATGTCACATTAACTGTCATTAAGGTTGTGTTAAGAGAGATATTTTGACATATCCTGAGAATGCATTAAATAGGAGACCTTAAATCCTCAGAACGTCTCGTATACTGTCGTGGATATCTTAGGGACGAACTGATATGTTACATTCAGCAAAGGGGACAATCTAAGATTACGCTCTGTGAGCAACATCTAAGTTTTGCCTAAAATATCAGATGGCTTTAGTCGGTCTCTGCGTCTGCCCAAAAAAGATTATTTGCACTACTTCATAAATTGTAATCATGAATTTTGAATCATTTGAATCATTGAAGCGCTATTAAAGTATAATTCAAAAAGTGTATTATTCAACAATAAAGGGAAAACAAAGAGAAAATTCTTGTAGAGAAGCAAACTAATGCAAAGATCACTAGTTACTGATAAAATAAACATATATTTGGTGCTTTCATTAGTTAAGACCTTCCTTCAAAAAGGTTTGAAAAGCAGGCATTTTTAACAGGCACTTAACTTCCCTAATGAGAAAACCGATGCTTTAGGTTTCTTTCAATGAAGGACATTGTAGCTTTCCAACTCACTATTGAATTCCGATGAGAGAAAAAAAAATATCGGTCTTTGTTCGAAGCTAAGGCGAGAAGCAATCAATATTCAATTCCTAAATACAGGTTAGAAACAAGATTGCAAAAGAGTAGAAATTGTTTTCCAAGTAATGAGTCATTCGATTATTTTGGAGGCCTTAACGCTGTATGATTTAAACTGTGTTAAATACTTTCTTATTTGCAGCAGAAATTAATGAAATATTTCTAAATTTAAAATTGAATGAACAAATTGAAAAATACTTTGAGTACGGTAATTTAACCGACTGAGCAATCAGTACTTTGAAGCCCTAAATTGCAATCATTTATACGACATAAGGTAACCCAAATTTTAGATTGCAATTTTTACTTAATCTAAGCTAAATAAAGTATTTGGTCTATTAAAATATAATTTTATTACCAATGGAATGATAAATTAATAAGAATATTTTTCTCTCAATATAGTTCTGATATATTTAAGATATTACCTTTATTGCCTGCAGAATGCTAGGTGTCTCTGAGACCACTTTACGGTGACTAGACATGAATTATGTTTGCATAATAAATATTTTTCTTTTTCCAAAAATTTTCTTTTTTTAAACATTTAGACCCAAAAAAGAAGACAAATGGAAATTCTTGAAAGTTTTGAAACTGAAATATAAATTTAGATGCTATAAATGTCAGAAAAATTAACGAAATTGTATAGAATCTTGATATGCTTTCCTACATGCTAGCAAAACGCACACACAGAAAAAAAATTATAATGCACAAAATAAACGAGTTGCTTTTATATTAATTAATGTCAATGAATTTTATTTTTAAAATCGATGCCACAATGGCACACTTCAAGATTATCAGCTTCTCAAATATTAACGAATATCACATATTTTGATCCGCGAAGACATTTTTCACACGAAATATCATGTATACTGGTTTGTTGCATATTACTATACAAAACGTTTTGCAGTCGCTCGTAACAGTAGCACAGATTTGAGTCTATGTTTCGAGTATGCTGGAAATTACGCAGAAGCTAATTATGATAAACGTATTCTCCGTAAAATTATAATAAAAAAACCTCAGCTTATAACAACCCTTTTAAAAATAGGAGCTTATCATACTACCTGTATGTTGCTTATTTTATTAAACTTTCCACATACAAGTGAAAGAACTTAAAATTGGGAATAAAGTCTTTAGATTTGAATTTTATATCCTTTTATATGCCTCAAATACTTGTCGTGTATCAAATTTAACAGTATTTTATTCAGACCAGTTCTTATTTAACTATTGATAATGGGTTGAAATATTTTTAATCCATGATTATTATAATCCATTAAAATTTAAGAAAATTAACAAACTAATATTTTAATATTTAATAAAGTATAATCTAGATTAAGTCTTATAAGTCTCGTGAACTCTATATTGCCGATTTTGTATTTAATTTTTTTCCCTGATTCTGCTATTGGATTCTGTCTGTATGGTCTTGTATCGCATGTTTCTATTTTATCGCTTCAGGACAAGTTCACAAAGACTGAAAATAGGAATAAGAAAGTAGTTCGACTTTTTATATATACTTATTAAAGTAATACAAAAAAAAAGAATGCTACGCTTGATAACTCAGTAGTTTTTTAAACTGTCAGTGGTCGTTTTATGATGGGAAAACTAATACTCTCAAATAGCAGTTTACCTTGTACTTTCTTCAAGAGCTACCGATGTTAAAGGAAATATATTCTCTGCATAAACGAATTAGTATTTCCAATGTAAACAGGATAAACCCACGAAAACACCAATTAATCTCTTCTGGCTGATATTTAATGAAAAACTAAAATGATACTTTGTGGCCGCTTTAATCCTCATTCTTCTGTATTTGTTTTTCTGCTCTACTTCAAGCACAAAAACATCTTTAGGGGAGTAATTCTTATTTCATTAGCACTGTATTTACGAGCGTTTTTTTACTGGCTGCTTTTTTTATATGTTACTTTGTAAGGATCCTAAGTTTTACTAACGTTTATTTTATTTTAAAACTGTACTATCACTTCTTATTTTCTACTTCCGGCCAGAATTAAATGCTTTAACTTGTTTATGCAAATTGTCTTGCTAACGCTCAAGTATTTATGTTGTGGCTTTTTGCCAAGAGTTAGAGAGAGAGAAGGAGATTTAGGAAGCAAGCCGCTTGCCACCGCAGTTTTACGAGTTTTCACTCGGTTGCTTTTTGCCTTTAAGGCCAGAGGTTTAGCCCTCTTGATATTTGAAAACGTATTGCAGTTTCAGCAGCTCGGCGTACTACATACGTACCCTTTTAAATAAAGACCAGTCTTAATGCCAGGAATTACTAATTCAAAGTTAGCTTTTAGTTAGAGTTTTAGTTAGTGGTTTTATATTTTTACGTTCAGACCACAAATGGTTGGTCTCTGTATCACGAAGTTCGAGAGTACCTGTAAAGTATAGAAAATAAAGGGTTTCGTATACCCTTCCTGCATGTGTCGTCTATTAAACACAATCTGGAACAGAACTTTAGTAAGTTAACTGTTTTTAATCAGGACACATTACGTTCCCGAAACAAATGAGAATACATGCATCTCCTGACAATGGCGCCCGAAGAAGAATAACCGTGGCCGAGTTTCAAGAAGAAGCTAAGGTGCTTGCAGCAGCGGCTCAGAATCCAAAAATGTCAGCTGCTGCCCTGGAAGGATTTGGTTACATTGTCCAGACCATGCGCGCATCGATGAAACCAGCAGCAAGCTTTGACGGAAACGCACCGTTGACCAAATTTTTGGAAAACTTGGATGACTACTTCACGCTATATCCAGTCCATGAGTTCCAGAAAGTCACCTTAGTTACCAGGGCTTTGAGGCGCCAAGCGCTTACTTGGTTCAAATGCATAGGAAGAAACCTCTTGGGTCAAGTGGGAAGTCCCACCTATACTTACGAAAATTTCAAGACCGCCTTAGTAAAAGCTTTCCCTGTCGTAAGAAATCGTGCCAAATTAGAGGCGGAACTCTTCAGCACATACCAGCAACGAATCGAAAATCTCTCAAGCTTTATTTTAAGAAAAATACACGTCTTTAAACTTTTGCATGGAAGCCGGCCGGAACGTGAAATAATCCAAGTAATTTTGCCTAGGTTACTTCCCCAGGACTTTCCCCAGACTTCATTGAATTAAGGAATCCAACGACATTGGAAAAGTTATTTGAGCTCGCAATCCAGTTTGAAAGTAGGAGAACGGCGGACATTGAAAGAAGACGCCAGCACGAGCAAAGAAGCCAATTTGGTGCGCCAAGACCACAGCAAAGGCAAGAGCACGGTTACGGAAGCAAGTCGAATCAGTGGTCAAAGAAACCCGAGTATCCAAAAACAACCGGTGAACGTCGACAGTTCAATAATAAGCCAGAAAAAAAGTTTGAAGTCCAGCGGAAAAAGAAGGAAGGCCCGGAAAAGAAGAAAGAAGATTTAAACTAAAACGGATTTCTGCTGACGGGAGGGTGCGGAAGTCCAAAGGCCAAGAAAATCCTTCTTCCTTCAAGGTCAATACAGTGATTGTGAAAAATTTGATTCGTCCAAAGATTGAAGTTTTGGTGAACAATATTCCAGCCACCGCACTCCTGGATACAGGCGCGCAATGTTCCTGTGTGGCAGAAGATTTTTTTAGGAAATACTTCCATTAAATATTATGTTTTTTATCGTAAAAAATGTGCAAGCACATATAATTTTAGGGATAGATTTTCTTTCAGAAGCCGAAGCAACGCTTGATTTTAACCAAGCTTCCCTTAAGCTCATCATGAAGCCAGTGCTGAAAGAAAAAACTGAACCCCCCACATTAAATCTCCACCACCTGCCTACGGGAGACAAAATTCGCCAAGTGGTAAGTGAATTTTCTTCTTTATTTAGTGATATTCCCGAATTTACTCAAGTCACGAATCATGAAATCGATACAGGAGATTCACTGCCAGTTCGCCACAAGCCATATCGTTATAATAAGACTAAAGAAAAAATTATAGAGTGGCACATTCGAGATATGTTAAGAATATCATAACGCCCATCTCAAGTAGTTATGCCAGCCCGGTTGTGTTATGTAAGAAAAATAATGATTATCCAGTTACACATCCAAAACGCAATTGATTATCGTAAGTTGAACAACATAATTAAATATCCGGTATATCCGTTACCTATTATTGAAGAAATTTTAAGGAACATAACTTCTACGAAATACATGACTACGTTAGATTGAAAGACAGGCTATTTTCAAATAGGTGTAAGACCAGAAGATGTGCCTAAGACTGCTTTTATAACTAAGTCTGGCATTTATGCATTCTTGTGTATGCAGTTTGGCCTTTCAGGAGCACCGGCAACATTTCAGCGATGTATGGACATTGTATTAAGGCCTGTTCTAGAAAAGAACACATTTATATATTTAGGCGATATCATTATTACTAGTGATAATTTGGATCAACATATAAAAAATTTGAGAGCGGTGTTTTCATTATTAAATGGAGGCCTGTCTAAAAGTTAATGTTGAAAAGTGTAAATTTGCAGCCACTGAATTAAAATACTTGGGATATAAAATATCTCAGGAATCGAGACAAACAAATAAAAAATAATCGCCATTCAAAAGTATCCGCCGCCAAATACGGCGAAGAAGCTGTCTTCTTTTCTAGGACTTTGTTCATATTATAGGTCCTTTATAAAAAACTTTGCAACTACTGCTGAACCATTGTTAAAATTAAAAAGGTAAAAGGCAAGATTCTCGTGGACGGCCGAAGCCAATAGTGCTTTTGAAAAATTAAAACAAGCGTTAACACAAGCCTCTGTTTTGAAATTTCTTGAGCACGACTGCGCAATATCTTGGATAAGAGGGCACTCCGACAGCCAAAGACATGAGAAGGGGGATGAATTTTCAAAGCAAGTAGCTCAAATGCAAATAGGTTTATTTGTCAACATTCCTTGGCCGCTATTTCACCTAGAGTACAAACTGAAGAAAATAACAGTGTAGAGCTGGCAACAGGAATGGAACTCCGCGTCAAAAAGGAGGAGAACACACGATTTCTTCCAAAACGTTTCACAGAAACTGATAAGTTTCAACCTATTTCTTACTCAGTTTGCAGCACGTTATAGCTTCTTTCCTGCATATTTCTTAGAAAATGTAGATAGAAATATTTCTTTTACTGGTATTTGCATATGCAAAGAGCTAGGAGGTAAGATCATTACTCTTCCTATGCCTAATTACCAAGGAATTTCAACGGAAACATTCTGAAAATATTGACTGGGTTATCTAAAAGACTTATTAAATAATAAGTCCTTTAGATACCCAATCAATATTTTTAATATCAAAATACTCACTTTTGATACTCAAAATATTGCTAGGTATCTAAAAGACTTATTTGTCGATTTATTTCACTTTTGTTGATTAAACCTCCAGCTTCAATCAACAAAATAAACAATAGCATGAGCAAATCACTAAGCGAAATTATGGATTTGCGCCAAGTAACATAGAAGAATATTGAAATGTTATTACTAACAGCATTGTTGAATAGCTCCAATAATTCTTGAATGAAATATGGTTTTATGACCGTACCTTATTTCATGTATTATTAATTTTATTGAGATTGTATTATTCATTCAAAATTATTTGTATTAGTATAATATTTAGGACTATAATTAGGACAATGCTTTTTTAAAACTAAATGTTATATATTACAGTTCAATTAAGCTCGAATTTACTTGCTTACTGAATCAATTAATATTGTACCAAAGCAAAAGTAAATGCAAATAATTTTATCTTTTCTTGAACCAAGTGAATACTGGAACAGAACATTGCAGATAGCACCCCTTTGCCAGCTGCCATAAACTTGCGCGTGGTTGGATATCCTATGCCGATGCTGATAGTAGCCGTTGAGTGGCTATCCTCAACATTGTTAGTGGACAGAGCAGTTACCTAGTAGCCAACTGGAGACAGACTGGTGCCGCTCTCACTTCTACTTGCGCATGTACTCACAGAACGTGTTTCTTTAGATGTTGATTACTAAAAATATGTCCTCTGGGACTTCATGTCCCTTTGGAAGGATCTGGTGGAGGGTGATAACCGTATATGGGCGGCCGCGAGCAGCTCTGTTTGAACCTGTGTTCTAGTGATCTGTCATATATTGAATTTTCCGCCTCTTTGACAGAATAGCCAGTATAAGCGAGAATAGCGATGTTGCCTACTGCATTTTGTAAACATGCATCTGAATGTTCGATGTCAGTTAGGCAGCCTCTCAAAAATGTGTACGATGGTTTCAAATGTTCTGCTTCAATGGCGTGTGGGTAGTTCTTATACCAGATTTGCATGATTGTTAGTCTTATCCCAAGCCTGAGTTCTCGAATAAAAGATTAAAAGTTATGACAAAATTCCTAGTATCGATTACTGGCTATAGTGTCAAGTCAATAATTAATATGATACAAAAGACTGCTTTGAATAAACACAGTTTTCTAACACAGACAATTTCCAAGAAAGCACTCTGGAGTATTTAAAGTTGTATACACATCCTTTCTTATTTTTCTTTCTTACTCTTGTCTTACACACAAAACCAAGCAAATTAAACAAAGCATTTTGATAAAAAAGTTTCTCAGTTTCAGCATTATACCAGTCTCATAGAAATCTGTAATCAGAGTATAGTTTTTTGAAGATGAAACAATTTTTAGAACATTTTTAGAAGGCAGTGCATGGCAGCTGTATTTGTTAATGTCGTAAACTGGTCAACGGGAACTTAGGCTGAAACTAATTTCAGTCATGAAATGGAAATTCAAAATGTAGAAAAATATTATTTTGATCCCCAGTAAAGAGATAAGAAAATTAGACATACCTTAAATTTCTTTAAGACTTTAGAGGAAACTTCAAAATTCAACTCTACAAAACTGATACTGAGTTCAGTCACCATAAACGATCGTTTATCATTTCTAGCAGGAATACTTTTACACTATATTTCATAAGCGTTTAACGCGTTCTTTTCCACAATAAAAGTATAATGGAAAATACTGTCACACCTTTATTCGTACAATCTGCGAGTTTTTTATTCGTACAAAGACTTAGTACGAATAAAAAAGCATTATTTGGCGTCGATTTAGTTTTAACAAGAGAAATTTCAGCGATTTTTAGATGCAATCAAACTAAAGCTAAAGTAAGTATCAGAAACAGAATGAAAACTCAATGAAATTTCAGCCATTTACTAGTAGCTAAAACTACTCTCCCTGTTAACGAAGAGAAATAAAAAAAATAGAAAAAGGGTAATGATGAAATTTAGAGAGGATAATGAACTCATGTCACGAAATGAACTGTTTATGGTATTTGTCTTTCATTTAGCTGCAGCTGAAGAAGAAATAGTGTTTAAAAGTATTTCAGTTAATATGAAACTGAAGCCAAATAAGGTTGCTTTATTTATACTGAACATAACTTCAGATGAAAGCGTGGATCGTAAGTTACGTTTTCAAGCAAGAGCAAGTGATTTTCAAATAGCAGGTGTAGCTAGATTAGGAACATAACTTTTCTTCCTTTTGCAAGAGAAAACCAAACGATTCTCAATTTTTAGAGGGGATTTATGTGCGGAAAGGAATTATTATAAGATATTTTTAAATTCAGTGGGAACATGAAATTTTAATCTGGCTTTAGGAAGAATTGTGACATTCCTCGTGTAATTATTGTTACATTTCTTCAAAATACAGAAAAAATTTAAAGATGATATCGAATTAAAGACGATATCTAAAATCCAGCTTTAATCAAATATAGGCATATAAATATAATCAAATATAGGTATAGTTTTGCTTCTGTAAGAACAAGCCTTACATTGTGAACTTCAATATTTAATCGCTATCGAATCACTGACACTTTATATCAAAGAAGGTGTCAGAGCAGATCTTTTAGGAAACTAGTTCACACCAAATATGGTTCTGCGAGATAGCAACTGCATTAATGCAGTTGCTATCTCGCAAATACAGCTGCCATGCAGTTGCATTAATGAAGTTTGCTATTTTGTTCGTGACTGGTTTAACGCTCAAGCTGCATAGAAACGTCCTCTGTTGTGTACACCATCTGAAATCACTAGTATTATCAAAAAACATAAAATTAAGAAAGCTCCTGGAAATGATGGCTTTACAAATGCTGCAAGCAGAAATTTGCTCAGTAACGTTATCAGTAAACTTGCTAGCATCATAATGCTTGCTTATCGATCTTTTTTATTTTCTTGATTGTTGGAAATGTGCAAAAATTATTCTTCTTCCTAAATTTGGCAAATACCGAACGAAACCTGAAGGTTATTGCCCTGTTAATGGGTTATTCTATATCGAATGTAACTTTATATATACTTATCACCACAAGAAAAGTTTGGTTGTAGAAAAAAAATTTCGAAAACCAAACAAATTGTGAGACTAAGGGAACTTGCCCTACATATAAGAAAAATGTTGCCTTTCTCATGCTGAACGTGGCGAAAGCCTTCGACAACGTCTGGCATTGAAGGGCTTATCTACAAATTAATTCCGTTGAATCTTGACCGAGAATTAATAATTCTTATTATGCCCTTCATCAACAATCGAAGATTTGTTGTTTCGCAAGGAAATGCAAAATCTGATACTCGTCAAACTAACTCAGGTGTGCCTCAAGGTTTAATTCTTAAAGCCATTTTTATTTACTCTATGTGGCAGACGTTCCACAAACCAGCCTTAATCATAATTATTATTTAGGATGCTATATTGATGATATAGCTTTGGCTGTCAAGTTTATGGTTTTAGCTACATGCTGCTCAAAGAAGATAAACGTCCCCGACCTTTTGCCGCCCACATCTTGAAAAACAACTTTTTAACATTATAAGGTACTTCTTCCGCCTTCTTAGCGTGCCTTCGTGGTGTTGTGGTCTGCAAATTGGGCGCATATTCCAGAGGTCCGTGGTTCGATTCCTGGCGAAGGCGTTGCTCATTTTTCCCTTCGCCTGCTTCCAAAAAATAGATAATATTTCTACAACATGAACATGATCTTTTCTTTTGCACATTTTTGCAAATGTTTACGTTTTTTCCTTGCATTAATGTGTGAAAAAATCCTTGTACACAGGTTTTCTTCTGGTATTTTTTCTTTTAAACTTCCATCTACTTATATTTTTTTGTTGGAATCCATTTGTGTATTTTCACCCAGCGATGCAATGATAGTTCCCCTCAATATGGAGACATTTCTTCTACACACATTTCCGCATTTTTATTATTCCTTCTTCTGAAATGCCTTACTATATGCAAGGATCGTGGTTTTACGACACACCACTTTTATTTTTATTTTTTTTTTTTTTTCAATTTCCGATTTTCCCTTGGAAACGCATTACTAGAAGTGAAGTGCTATAAAAGCATTATGTTATAGAGTGGACACGTTGACCTTTGTGCTATACTGACGGGCGATACTTAAAAAGACAGAGAGATATTTTGTCTTGCATTTTGTGGGAAAAAAGCTCTGAAAGGTTTCAGATTTTAAAGTTCGCCCAAAAGTTAAGGTTTTTTATTCTATCTTTGAGCTCACAGTCTGTCAACCTGCTCATGCACTCACTCCTGGTAACCCACATTTTTTGGTTTTTAGCTTTAATATTAAGCATCATGGTATTCGTAGGAATGCCGCATGCAACAACAAAATCACAATTTTTTTAAAAATTGCATAACTGCATATGTTAAGAATTCTGGTGGCAGTATTAAGTGCTGGCACATAAAAAACGCATTCTTATATTTTTACAATATTTTCTCAGTTCGTCATATCAATATTCAGTTTTCTTAGCAAAATGCCTAACAATTTCTTTCTTTTTCTTTTTAACTTTTTATGTGCTAACTTTATTTATTAAATAACACGTTCTTCCCACTTATGCCACATAAAATTTACACAGATACTGTTGAATCGTATATGGCATAAGTGCGAAGAAAAATGGCGTTAATAGATAGCAGGAGTGAGTGCAACGGCTTACTCGTAGGCTGCGAGCTCAGCAATAGCTTAATAAACCTTAAAGAATACTTTTTGGCGATCACCAAATAAAATATGAACTCTTTCATACTACTTGTTCAAGTTTTTTAGTAATTAGATCCATACTGTAAAAGTAGATTAGTTTTATTCGAAAAACGTGCATCTCAATTAATTTTTATTAGCACGCCTGGATCGAATTTTTGGGTTATCCGATTAAACACAACCCACTTGAAGTATATATTTTAATATAATAGTATTTTATTCATATATTATTATTATTATTAATAGCGGGTAGCCATTTTTAGGCTTTCGCCACTATTAAGGCCAGAAGTGGTGATCATTTTATTACAGAGGCACCTAATAGGCGGTCACCGTTATCTCCTATGAGAGGACATACAATTTACGTCCATGCCTTCTCCAGGATACGAACCTGTGTCCTTCGGTATCGCAGTCGGCTGCCCTAACCACTGTACCGTCTGGGCGGCTATACATGTGTTAAGGTTACAAATGTTTTTGATAAATGTACCATGTTCAAATGTAGTTAACATGATTTATTTAAGCTCAGTAAGATTTGATTTTATGTGTAAGTTATCTTACGTTTCTTTATCAGGTGCACAAGTAGGATAATGTATTTTAGTTTCAATAAAGATACTACAGGCTATGTTTCATGATCTGATTCTTTACAAGTTATTGTAAATTAAGGATTAGATGGCATATTAATGTTCGAAATTTTGCTTCTGGTGTAAATTTTGCCGAATTTTGTATTTTCTCCACCTAGATTCAACTCATCCTGACATGTGTGTGTTAAAGGGGCTATTCTACAAAATTCATGGGTAGACAAATGGACCCATTTCCTCTTGGAGATCAGTGAGTAAAATTTTGGAATAGTTCGGAATGTAATCTTTTCGGAATACTTTCGAATGTGTTGTATAGATACACATGAAAGCAGTGATGGTATTTTTTTAGATATTTGTCACTTTTTGTAAGCAGGATAGATTTTATTGCTAATTGATAGCCTTTCATTTGGAACATGCCATTTCTCGGTGTGGAAGTCCCCCAAACTCAATCGTGTCAGAAAAACAATAGCTAGAATTTATAGTAGCTACAATCCACCCGTAATCAACTTTAATGATATCGCTGGCTTTTCACATGACTATGATTCATACACTTACTCTCTTCTATGACGTATAAATCTGCCCTGTCTATAAGCATTATCAGGTTCCACGTGTTACGTTATGTGAACTGATACGGTTGGCTTTATCATGAAGTTAACAACCATTTCGTTTCTATCAACTTATCGCTTTTAGTTCAAAAGCAAATTCTTAATCGCTTATATTTCGGGAAAAAATTAATTAGAGAATTTTATTTAACTTGTCGATTTTATTATTTATAGGAATATTTGTAGGATTTTATTTAATTTCGTTGTCTGTTCAGCTTAAATCATCAGATTAGTTTTTGATCATATTGTAGAACCTGATTTTTTTAACTTTCTCACATGCACATTTTGCCGAATAAAATGCAATATTTCACAAAAACAGTTTCAAAATTCGATATAGATATTTTTCATTTACTGTTCAGTTTTTCATAAATTCTTCTGTAACGAACAAATTAAACTTCTTAAAATTTAGGTATTTCGGTATGGGATTAATCCATAAATAAATTTCTGAATAATGGTTTTCAGTAATTTTTTAAATAATTTGATAAATTTTGGTTGTTATTTTTAAAGAAAGAATTCGATTTTTTTTGCTAAATCAAAGTACCTAATAAAAATAAATTCTGAAGTCAAAGTTTTAATCTGTCATTGTTAGAAGCCCAAGGTTTTTAAGGGATGATGAGATGAGATTTCTAAATAGTCTAAGATAGTCTAAGACCGTGCATCATAACCTGTTATACCCCGTGCAACTCTTTTACAATTGCTAAAGGTTCAGTCCAACCTCCCTTCCGAAACTTGAAAAATATGTAATAAAGTCTTATATTAGAAAAGCGAAGAGGAAAGACATGTGTGTGCCGTGGGTCATCAGCCGTCAGCTGATCTTACAAAGTCAAAAGTAAAAATATCTTCCCTCCTTTCCTTTCGCAATGTAAAACAAGGGTTAATATCTGCATGTGGTGCGCTTGTCATATCTGGTGATAGCGCGTTCTTTAGCATTAAATTTGGTACAATTTATTTTCAGGCATTATTATTAGTGTTTAACAAAGTTCAACAATGCTGTTACGAGTTTTGGTTAATTCCACCTTTTGGTTCATTCCACCTTCGTTTAATATGTATTTCATTTATTTATTTGTTTAATTTCGTTTAATCTCATCGCCAAATGTGAAATGCATATACAATTTTAAATTTGGATTTATTCTATATATTTTAATTCTCCTATTCTCATTACCATGCAATTAATATCATAGTGAATTTCACGCGATCGTTTATTAGATTCGTTACAGAATTGGAGACTTACTAGCTTGTTTAGTTCTTTCGCATGTTTTATAATTTAAACAGCAAAACGTATAATAAATATTGCTTAATACCAAAATTTAAATAAGCATATCTTTTACATTCATAAACTAAAACCAAATATTTAATGACTAAATATAAGGCTAAGTGCATTCCCTAAACTATAAAATTCTCACTGGAGGAATTTCACACTGGTACGGCAATTTCACACTGGTTGAGAATCCTTGGACTAAAACGTATGAAATAGTTAGCCGAATTTCACGGTTGTAGTAGTTAAATGTGCTAAAAGTGAATTTTTATTAGTTATTATAAGATTTTTGTACATATCTGACTAAAATTAAAATCGAAACGCCTCCACATACAAATTATGTTATATTAAAATATTCATAGAATATCAAGTAACGATACAAGTTATAGTACAGAAGTGACAGATACAAGAATATCGCCGGTTCGCTTAAATCCAAATTCTCTGGAAGTATTCTTTTCATTTAATTAGCTTAAATTCCTCTTTGAGAATTTTTATGTGTTATGTTTTTATGCGTCGGACTAAAATAATTTTTAGTTCGACGATTAAAGTTTTTGAATACGATGGAGAATTTTGTAATGGATAAAAAATCATGTCTATATGTTTAGTGTTATTTAGCAAAAATTATATTATTTAAAATATTTTTATAGTAATTTTATTAATCGCTTTTTTATGATAAATTATGCAAATTAAGTACTCTACATTGTTCATTGCAGCACAGTATTTAAAATACATTCTAAATCACTGCTGAATTAATTTTTTTAAAGATTCGAATAATAGTAATAATAAAGTTTGACTTTGAATGATGATTTAAATAAAATTAGTTTCCATATCTATTGCCTTTAACCTTGCAGGAATATGATAAATTTCTCTTCATTTTAACAAGCTGTTTTAAATTAGGTTTCGTACGAAATTTTGCAGTCATTTTCAAAGTAATTATATATGATATTTCCACAACGAAAATAAACATTATATTTTCAAAATTACTTCCTGACTTTCCAGAAATACTTTAAATCCAATCATATGAAGTTTCCGGGATTTTATTGTAATAGAAAATTGCTAAACGAGCATTATGCGAATTGGAAAGAGCCTTTTATGGCCAGTTGTATATTTTAAATATGAGAATCTCCCAAAAGTAAAGGATGAGCGAAGCATAATTTTTCCTAAACACTTTCAAACGAAAAGGAAATTTAGAAAAGCATTACTTCGCATTAACAAATTGTGATTGTTTTTTAAATGTTTCCAAATACACAAAATTATTATGTTCAAATATTTTTACTTTTTAATGCCCATTACAACCGTTTTACGGTTAATATGTTTCTTTATTCTCATTACTACGACCATTTTATGCCCGTTACGCCGAGTTATTATTGTAAAGCGAGTTGTTTATCAATTGTCGTTATTTGCGTAAATGTAATACAATTGTACTCAAGACAGAATCGCAGATATTAACGTAGACGTAGAATGGTTACTAATATGACATTTAATTAAGTAATAATTTCTGTGAAGCTTGCAATTTCATCAATGCTAAATGAAACAGTTAGTTGTAAGCATTTATTTTAATTTAGCGAAACAGAATTATGCTCTCTTGCGTAAAAGCAGTAATTAAGAGCTGAAGCACGGATACGTTTAGTCCAGCATAAATTCTATCTTCGAATGAGGATTCACTTCATCCAACTGCTATGTAAATTTTCCGCTAGTGGAGTAATTTTAATAACTCATTATTTCAGCAGGCATAAACACAGATACAAATCTGTGTGAGAAAACCTAAATATGAAATTATAATGAATTTAAAAATTAGATAGAATTTTCTTTTTTGGTAGAAAGTCTAACATCTGATGTACGCAAATAAACTGCAAACAAGAGACAACAGTTCAGTGTTACTTAAAAGATTAAAACTAATTTAATCACTAATCATTTAATAATCAGGAGAAAGTATATAATTTAAATAACTCAAGCAATAGTTTCAGCACAGCATGGAATTTAGGCTTATAAAATACAGATATCCCTTGCTTTTCAAAACGCTAAGGTCAAGAAAACAGTCAAAAACCGGAAATAACTAGAAATATAATATTGTTTATGTATATGCTGGTATTCAAGTACATTTTGATTGCGAAAAATGTAATAATGTATCTTATAGGTTGTTCTACTAGTCCAACATCTATGGATTAATAGCCATTTCCAAGGACGCTGGTCAAATTAAATCAAATCAAAATTCAGCTGCTCAAAATTTCCGCAAAGAGCAGTGAGACCGTTCTCAAGATCACTGAATAATCTTGGTTTCCTCCGTGGCTGAATAGTAAGACTGAGAATTTTCATAGAAAATACCAGTAGGATATATTGTAACTTAAATGCATTCTGAAAAATTTCAATTAGGTATACTTTTGTTAAAATGAAACAATATTTAAATAATTTAGATGCGTAATTACTGATTTTAAATGATAATTTTGCTAAACTGTATATAATTATAATATGACATGTAAATTAAAGATGATATAAAATATTGCCTTGTATCCAAAAGCAATGTTCTGGAAATTAACTGTTTACAAAGTCGCGCGGAATATAAATTAAAAATTAAAAATTTCATTCAAAGAAGATAACTGCAGATACTATGAATACTAAATGGTGTCACACCATCACATAATATAACGACTCCAAAACATGGCGTGATTCCACGAAAATCTTTTTTTAATGTCAAACTCTTATTGTTTTATTTTTATATTTCATTTACATTGTATTCTGTACGATGTATATATGTAAGAATCTATGTATAGTTAAAAGCATGTAGAAAATGAGAATAAATTATATGTAAAAACTTTTAACAAGCAGTTTGCTTTAATATTCTAGGACATAAGAGATTACTGAATACGAGGAGATTCGAGGAATTATTTCAACGCACAGGTTATAGAATCACTGCTTATGTAAAGCAGCTATTGTAATATTTCCAGCAGATTAAGAAAAAATGATAATGAAATCAAGACCTTCAAGAAAAGTGATCGTTTACATATTTGATTATATAGAATTTGGTATCACATGAAATTTAATAGCATCCATGTAATAGAGTCGCATAAATTGGTCACAAATTTTTGTAAATTAACACTACAAAAATTCACAATATCAATTTATGTTTATTCCTATGTACTACGTATTTACCTTTATTCCTACGTACTATAAGTTTAAGTTGCACTTTAGTATTATATATACAAATTTAAGAATATATGTTACCTATTCGAAGTATGTATTTCCTTTTTGATACATATCTTGACAAAAATGCCTTTTAGGCGGTTTTAAGAAATATTTTGTTCTTATCCCTAAAACTGGCTGGTTTGAATTGAGAAGGAAGCCTTCAAACTAATATAACAACGTTATATCGACCTTTTATTCTTTCGATACCCATAAAAATAACGATGTAGAACTTGAAGGTCATAAATACTTAAAAATAACAATTTTAAGTATTTATGACCTTCAAGTTTATACACTCTCAATTCTCTTCCAAAGGGCCCCCAAGGGACGGTAGTTGGATCGTCCCATACCCATCCTTTCCACCAGCTGCAGGAGGTGATTTTCAAACTTGTACATTTATTTTTGACTGCATAAGTTGAATAAAAAGAAATTATCAAAATTTCATCCTGTATTCAATGGCATACATTCGTGAAATGCGAACTGTTTCTTGACTGAATGGCAATTAGAAATTTGATGAACCATAATTGCAAATTTTCGAGATCTTCATGTTACAATGAATTAATATTTATAAGAATAATAAAAATAATATCTTTATCAACCACCATGTTTAGATTCCTAAAAAATAAGCAGTTTTATAAATTCCTGTTGCAAGAAACAATGAAATAATATAAAAAGCAACATACGTTGCAGACAACTATTCCCTCCGCCCTTGCCGTCCTGTAAATGCAAGTCCACCAACAAGCGGAACAACAGTGGTGTTAATTCCATCAAACAGATGGTTCACATTTCGTTCTTTCTGATTGAAACTTTTCGTTCTTCTTGATTTAAATTTGATCTCTATAGCGAGTACATAATAAAAGGATTTGGACAGTTATTCGTTACTTCCTGGATTTGTTTGTCTGGGTACCTACTCTCTCTCTCTCTCTCTAGTTGCCCTGTAATGGAGGAAGATTGTAACTATCGCATTTCTCGTAAGTGGTTTCGTGTTATAAGTGGTTAGGACGTCAAATGTAAAGTTGGGAGAATCTAAGTTTAATATCTGGTGAGAACACAGCTAAATTTTCATATTTTTGATCGAAATGTCCAATGACCTAGTAGGATAATTTCTCACGCCTTAATGCTTGCCTTTACAGAGTGATTTTAAGCACGTCCGGCTATTAATTCAGAGGTTCTATTATCAGTGAGAGAATGGCTCAATTTTACGTTTTCTGCTCCGAAATTTAACGCTAAATTGTCTGCAAAAATTAAGAAATTAATATTTCTACGTAGTGTTTTTTTCGTTTTACAATTTTAAGAATAGGTTTATTAAAATGTCTGTAACTGATTAAATAATGCGTTAAAGAATGCATGCTAATTTTCTTCAGCTTAGTTATTTCTAAAGTCTCTTAATTTTTGAACTCCATTATTTCATTTCCTTGATTTTCCATATTTATAAATTTCTTAGTACAGAGTTTAACAAATAGACGCATAGGTTTATCACGTATTTTTCTCCTTTTTTAACTCATTTTATCGTCCAAAAATCGAGAGAGATAAATTATGAGAATAATTCATATTTCGAAGGAAGCGGGTAAAGTGAGAACATAATAAATGAAAAGTAGTCGTGAATAAACTAACAAGGTAAATATCACAATATTATTTCTTTCAGAGAAACCTACATTCCAAGAAGAATTCATAGTAATATTAATATTAGGATATCTAACCAGATATTTTATACTTCCCTGTAACTTGAATCTCGTCTATTCTTATTGTTGGTCTCTTCTATTCTTAGGCCTCATATCATCCATATATAATTAGAGAAGGGAAATGCGCAATGACTGTGAAGGATCGTAGACTGAAAGGTAGCTCATGTTTACTTGGCTGTGATAGGTTGGCTCTTGTATTAGTTTAGCATATAATTTATCAGTTAGAAAGGAGATGTTGGGCATGACCTTTCAAGTAGTTTGCGAGGGTCTGTCTTATTTAGTAAGATAAAAACATTTACAACGGGGACGAATCCATTTTAAATTCAAGGAAGCTCGTTTTCTGAACGCTCTCAGGACAGGGGAAAATAACGCGAATATTTTTAAAAATTTCCAGAAAAGCTAGGGAATATGCAAGGAAATACGTTGTCTAAAAATAATATATCTACAGCTATCATTGTAATTTTATGCCTCCTTGTATACCTATTCAGATGCATTTCTGAACTTCGGAGATTTTATCTGTATTAAAATTCGTATAGCTCCTAAGTTGTCAACCTGAAAATGTTATAACCAACTATACATAAAAATACTTTTAATATATTAATACATTTAAGATATTTAAATTTGTTGTTATATCTGGCATTTAGCTAGTTAGTTTGATTTTAATTAAAAATTTGGTCTAAAAGTATTTTAGATTAAAACACGGGGTATTCTTAATTTTCTAACCGTATAAGTAACAGGAATTGGTTTTAGGAATACCGTTCTAGATAGAAATTTTCTCTCTTCTATTACCATGTTGTACTGAAATCTCTTTATACCAATGCCCCGTGTTATGCAAGCGCTCTCTGAACTTTATACTCGTGTCTTTATTGGAATGCTGTGTTGTGCGGAGATTTATTGATTACCTGTGCGATATGACACTAACACTTAATTTTGTTTACTGCTTGTCACGCTGCACTTATTTCCATTGCATTGTAAACTGTACGCATATTTGAAACTACACTTAATATTTTATACAACTGTAGGTCATAGACTTAGAATGACATTTCTGATATGTAATAGTTTAAATGATAAGCAGATTTTTTTGAAAGTACTGAATCAGTATAATATTTTCCAAAAACGAAGAGCTTATTCATAGATATTTAACAAAATTTGTGTTCTAGAAAATACTAGGCCCGAACAAATTCTCAATATTTTTCGTGTAAATTAAAAAAATATTTCTACTTTATGGAATGGTTTGATGTGATTATGATGCTAATAAGTATTCTAATGACTAATAAAACATTATGAGAATATTCATAACGAATGCTAAGCGTTTGAAAAACTTAAAAATTACTTGTGTGAAAATTCGTAAGGATAATGCACATTAGTGCATCACAAAATAATGTCACTGAATGACGTTTAAGCAAAAGAAGAACCTCGAATATTTTCTAATTCGTTTACTTACCGACCACTAAATCTACGTTGCAAACGACATCAAACGACGTCTAAAGTTCAAATTTTGAAAATAAATATCTCCGTCAATTTTTGCTGGAGTCAATAATTTTGTTTTTACATTTTACAACGAGTATAAACATCCCCAGATATAATTGTAAGGACCAGAGAACCATATAACATTTATATTTCGTAATTGTCATGAAAGGGAGTTAAAAAAAATAAAAATACAAAACATGAATATTTGGGTTATTTAAAATATTTTTGTAATTTTTGTTTTATTTTCTCTTTCTTTATTTAAGGAATTCTCCATAATTCTTATCAAAACTTGTAGCTTAACTCTGAAACTGCTTCTCAAATATTGACTTCAAGCTGACGTATGACTCGTAGATTACTTGTGTACAGTTTTGCGTAGCTCCAGAAAACAAATCTGTTTTAACTGCAACCGCATAGACCAGAAAATTCTAAAATCAGGAAATTATGTAGTTGCTAAACATTTCTCTCAAAAGAATCACTATTTATCACAGAAAATTTTGAACTAATAGATAAAGTGTTAAAGAACTATGAGCAATTCAAACATTAACAACGTTGCAACTCGGTGCACCAGAATGACAAAGAAAGAAATAACGCATTGCAAAGAAAAAGTTATTTGCTGTTTAAATCACAACGCTACTTGTATGCCATACTACATATTGCTATTTAACCATATTATATATTATTTTAAATTTAAATCCTTTTGATTTCGTCATTGGTTTTAAACACTCATGTGATATTATGTGTTGTTGCATCATTTATTGAATTAATGTTTGCATTTAGGATAATAGTTTAAGGTTTACTTTTTGTGCAACTGAATTTGTGGCTACATGTTTTCTAATTAAATGTTTATTTATTGTATAGGATTCTAATCTTTTAATTTTGAAGCCATCGGTGTTGAAATTGTTAAACATAATTCATCCAGAATGCCCGATAGACGTGAACTGCTGTTGACGGGTCTTGGCGACATTTGTAAGTTTTTCGACTACATGGTTAATTTTTGAAAGTTTCGGGAAACGATTTTTCGAAGCATTAAGCACCGAGTTTTCCTGACGTTTACAAAAGTTTAATAACGGTGCTATCCTTCAGCTATTTACAGTTACCTATTTTACTGTTTGTCATAATTATTTTGTAACAAAGTATTAATTTCTCCCTGCTTATCTGGATTGATTATTTAAAGAAATAACCACGAACCCGTAGCACGTAAAAATGTTAACATTATTTCCCAAGTACTCGTAATTTATGAATTAATTGCCTAACACTCTTAGCAAGCGGAACACACTCTTAGAAAAAGCGGAATATAAAAATAGGCGGAGTTTTTAACACAATTCAGTCTAGTTGCGATGAAGAAGACAATAATATATGAGTCTTTGAAACATCTTCTATTCAATAAAATCTATGTCAGTTTTTAAGGGTTTCATTTAGACATTTTACTTAGCGTATCATTCTTTCTAATTACCAGTACATTTATGCTGTATTTCTACCTACATAATAACTCATAAGCTTACTGATAATTGAAATCAATACAGAGTAATGTGTCAACTGCAATTGGGTTTTGATATTATAACATATAGTGATTAATATTGTTTTGTCAGGACTTTGTAAACTTTCGTTGCTTCATGCAGTTCCGCATTCGAAACTCCTGTTTTTTAGGTGCATTATAAACTTCATATGATAAGAAAGTAATTAAGAAAATACAGCATAATCTAAAACCATAATTCATGTTGTATACTTTACAAACTGCATGTTGTATACTTTACAAAACATGTTGTATACATATATGTTCGGTTCATCACACCTAAATTCAAGATTTAAGATGTAACGCGATTCTGCATTTGTTTTAAATGTGTTTAAGCACTGACAAGTTCAAAACTGTTTGATATACAGAAATATACAGCTTATCGCAGTCGCATCTCTGTCTAAACTTACCATCATTGTCCTCCACTCCTTTTCCAAGATAACCACTTAGCTTCAGTTAGCCTCAGAACGCACTTGTCTTTTGCAATGAACAAATGATTAACAGGTATTGTTCCACATCCATCATAAATAAGGATACATTTTAAATACATAATTCTTTTTAAAATATTATTATTCTAATATATTATTTAAATGCATGCATTTTAAAAGCCTTTTAAAGAAAAATAAATTAAACAAAGATATAACAATATTAAAATTATAAAGTTAATAAAGTTCGATCAAACTTTCATAAACTGGTGCTGAAAATCCAAGAATCAGAAGTCAAAATGTCCTCAACATAAAATGTCTTTAAATGAAAACGATGATTTCTTAGATAAAAATACTTTAAACCTATTCATAGATATCAATATTAATATTCCAAAGTGTTATTAGAAGTCCTTTCATTATAAGATGCTGATAGCTTAGTGGAATGAGGAATATATTTAATCTTGGAATACTCCAGAGCACCAAAAAGTTCTTTCTTTCTCTTTCACATTGACTGCATTCCGAAGCTTTCCTCTTTATTAATTTTAGTATCGCCGTTCTTATCTGATCATAGTAAACTAGAAAGTTACGTGTTTCGTTTTAATCTAAGATCAAATAGTTTGTGTGAGCATTAAAAAAGTACCAACTTTTGGAAAACTTAATCTTTTTTATTGATCTAGCTTCAATGGCCCTAAAAAGGATAAATTTTCTATTGCTCTAAAATGGAAATGATATACGAAATGGCTTTTCCAGTGCACGTAAAAAGTCCCGACAGGATTCATAATATTTTGTAGGAATTTGTTACAATAGTAAATAAAACTAAAACATGTCTCAACTAAGGCTAAAAGCAATTCACTACACTAACAGCAGAATATTTAAGAATTACATTTTGAAGAAGAAATTATAACTGTATATGGAAAGGATGTCATTGAATATGAGCTTCATATGGACAAAGCATCTACATCATACGTCTAGATCAGCTGCCGCTTATTTAGCTTAGGAAAAAAAAATCGGAAACAGGAATAAAATGCATAGCAGAGCATACGGATTTTGGAAAACAATCCAAGAGGAGTGGAATAAAATTGATAGAAAGCACCAAGAAAAGGTTTATGATCATGCAAAATTTACGCCAGAGCTATACCAAGATTTTAGGATATCAGATAGAAGAAAACCGCCTCAATAAATAAACTCTTTATGCATAAAATTAAATTATCAAGATGTTTTTCATAAAATGCTAACGATCTTCTGTATTACGTCAAAGATCCGCCCACCATCTGCAACAATTTATGTGACGTAGTCAGATGTAGACAACCAATCACGCAAGAACAAATCATATGTAAGGTCAGTCCTTGTGCGCAAACCATCTCAGTGGTTATAATATAACGTCATATAGTAAGCCTTTTATAATTTTATGGTTTTAACCTCACAACGATTTATTTAGACCCGGTAGCGAAGCAGAAAATTTATGTTTGTTAATTATGTAGTTAAGATTTATTGTTTAATGAAATTTACTATATAGTTTTACAGTATAAAGATATAAAGATTGTTATGTTTTGTTTGATTATGCGAAAGCACGTGAGAAAGACCTGCCGTAGGTAAATAGCACCTTAGTATAGAGATTTCTAAGGAAAACTGGCTAGTACCCACGTTACAAATGGATAAAAATCAACAAAACGCCCTTTCCTTAGACTCTAGTGAGGCATATAGTATTAAGGAACATATGAAATTTATTTCAAGTCTTAAAAATTCATTTAAAGTTTTGAAAAATTTTTACTGATTTCATCTGAACATACATTTTAAGGGATATATGCATTGTGTAAGGAAATATATGAATAAATCTTATGACATTTGAGTTACTTAATCAAGAGCTGGTAAATTGGATATTAAATTACATTTGTTAATATTGTATCTAATGATGTGTTAGTTATTAATAAGATATCTACTAAAAATGAGAATGTGTTTAGATGAAGGTATCAAAAACAAATTCAGAAATACTTCTTTTCAAGGGTTTTAATAAGTGTTAATCTGCTCTGATATGGATATATCGAAGATTTCATGCTTCTTTTAATTATAGATGAATGGACTAAAATCAATTTAATGTTTATTGACTCTTTGCAGTCTAATGCAATCCTAAATAAATTCCGTTGTATGCTGTAGATTTTGTACTTGATGACTTGATGTCAGCATTGTTGATGTTTTTGCGCAGTTTTCGTACCGCACTTTTATTTTGGCATGATCATATAATGGTAATGTCAAAAATAAAATTCTTATCACAGCAGCTTAAAGCTATTTTTACCATTCAATATATTTTCCTTTTTGACATCCTGATCGGTTTAGTGGTTAGTTCTGCTGACTGCCATATTTTTGGGTTTAAGTTGGAATCCCTGAGAAGGCTTGGTTCTTTGTTAGTATCTGTTCGGCTTGGAGTCACTTGAAATGCCGAAAGCTTTTATGAGACGTTTGGTGGAAGAGGAGGAATTGATCGCACTTGGATCCGTCCGTCGAGGTGTCCTTCATTAAAATTGGATGGAATTTTCTCATTGTAACAGGTATAAAATCAGTTACTCCCTATGGAGCAACAATTAGTTATTTCCTATGGAACAAAAATCTCGTCTATAAGACAGATAAGTGACTGGTTGAAATTGAGCATTTTCGATGAATGCATTGAGTTACAAGAATTGGGCCATTTAAAAACAACAAACAAGAGCAACATATTTTAGTTTTTATGTAATTATGTGAAATGCTAAAAATCAAAAGAAAGTTTAACCCCAGACGGTTGATTTTTGATTTACAGTTTTTGGATATACATGTGGGCAATAAAGAGTTGCAATAAACATATAGCGAATCTCCAATTCTGGAAGCTTCTACCGTTTCACTCATTGTATAGTTTTTATTTCTCTAATCTCAATGGCATATTATTCACATAGGAATTTCTATTACTTTGTAAGAATACTAGCAATTCTTGATCATTATTACCTTTCAAAGTTTAGAAATGCAGTCGTCACAAGTTAAGAATTAATTGTTTTCAAACAATATTCTTCATGCTATAAGCTGACCATACGAACTGAGGTTTCAGCGTCTTTCGGCCGTCCGTTAGTTTTGATAAAAATAAATATGTCCTATTTTAATGAAAGCAATAAATATACGTTTATTGTCCAATCTTAGACTACTGTCCGTGGCCTGTCTTTGGATAACAGTACACTCCACAGTTCTCATGAATGGCAGGGTTCTATGGAGTTGGACTGTTTGATTAATATGAATATCTTCAGTGTTGAAAGAATTATAAAAATTGTTAGGAAGTTGAATGCTTATGGAATAAAAAGAACATTTTTGCATCAGATAAATGCATTTTCTGAATGAGCATATGAACATTTTCTTTGCTTAACTGAGCAAAAGTGATTTGAGAATTTTGCAATATTATAGAGTGTATTCTCTTCAAAAATCCAGGAAATACAGCATCTGTTAAAAGACTAGTTTCTATAATGAACTGTCTGTAACTAAAAATAAAATATAACTTAATCATTGAGATACTGAAAACTATGCTAAAGTTTGATGCAAATTCGAGTCATTAGAATATAAAATGTTTATGATAAGGAACAAAGTGCTGCGTAAGCTAGCTTCAGCACAAAAATATGATTCACTTTTAAATGTACCTAGAATTTTATATAACTTTGATTGCTAAAATTCAATGTCAAATTCAACATGTTTATGTTATGAAATATCTTCTATCATATATCTTTGTAATGATTAACTCTTGTACCGTTTATGCTACCTCAACATAATGCAACAAATAATAATGCTAAAAGAAAGTTAAATTTGTACGGATATAAAGAACACGTTTCTGATGCATGATAATCTATAGTTTCTTTTAATAATTCATGACAAATCTTTTGTAAGCACTATTCATAATATTAAGTATTAAATTGATAATTAAAACATTCTTTTCATCGTAAACATAATTAATATAAGATGTTTCTAAAGCCATATAATACTCAATAATAATTTGCTTCTGGAAAAAAACACTAATTTTTTTTAAAGCACATTGGTTCGCGCTCCGCTTGGGAGCGCTGCAAGCTGCTTATCGCGCACTCTCGCCTGGGTGCATGACAGCCGATCAATTGGTCACTCCAGTGCTTCGTTATACGGATGGATAGCCGATGGGAGCGGAGCGACTCTCATAGCGGATTTAAGACGAAGGATGGCTGGATTTCGATCTCAAAAGCAGTGACGAATTCCGTGCTTTTTCATTTTGTTTTACAATTATTTTTATTTGGTTGGATACCGAACATTCCGAGCTTTCGGTCTCAGTAGGATGGCCGGCGCTGCGGATGGTGAGTGTAATTGGAAGTTGCATTTTTTTTTCTTTCTGCTTTTTTCTCCCTCCCCTCTCCTTCTGCTTCATAAAATGTTATCACCTCACCCAGAAAGGATTATATTTTAGCGGGTGAAAATTTCACCTGAATCAAAGAATTAATCTCGAAAATTATACCTCAACGACAAAAATATTCCTTTATTGTTAAATCTGTTGCTTTGTGCAGAATTAAAAACTGTGCAATGTAAAAATGTGGTTGCAGGATGTGGAGATGCATGGAATCATTAGATTTTATGAATATTGCAAAAATATGTTTTCCTTAATATGTATTCTGGACGTTTAATGCAAAAAACGGGCTATTATTTCTTACTTATATATTTTAAATAAAATGGAATATTCTTCCAAATGGAAGAAAAATAGGTTTTGAAATTACCATTTGCAAATCTAAATCATGCGTTTCGATTTTTCAAGAATGACGCTACTTTCACGAAAATATGTATATTGCATAAATTGAGAGTAAACTATTGAATAAATAATAATGGTAGATTATATACGCACGGATATACAGAATCCATTTTGCAGTTTCTGTGTTTCTCCATTAGTTTAATATAGCTTTTATTAGTGTTTTTACAATTAAATTACTTAAATAAACATGCTTTAACGAATTAGTGCCTGCTTAATTTTTGTCATGTATATAATTTAGTAGTTACCAAAATTAAAGAAATCTTTAAATAGTATGCTTATTTTTGAAATTATTCGAAAAAAGAATCACGTATAATTTTATTACTAAAATGGTTTTTAAAATAGTATTCAAAATTATCTATACCATTCTATAGAAATAACTACCTTGATAAAATTTACAGATTTTAAAACAAGCTACAGGAATTTTATAAGTTTATAAATTTTATAGTGATTGGAAAACTCGAATCATTTGTTTATGGGTACTAAATTCTGCAATCAGTGGAATTATCTGCTGAGAGGCATCGAATTCAGCAATCATTTGAACCTTTTGTTAAGCCGATTTTTTATTATAATGCAACAAATAATAATGCTGAAGGAAAATTAAATTTGTACGTATATAAAGAATACTTTTCACAGTTCCTTATTTTTCAATTACTTTCTTTTTCGTTTTATTTGTATAATTTTTTCATAATTATGTAAATATGAATACTTTAGAAATTTAGGAAATCTTACTTTTTGTTGTATATGTAATTTAACATTTTTTAGTAAACAAAAGTTAGAAAAGTATGCTTATTTTTATATTCAGTTGTCAGTGATCAGATACAGTTCTGCGACTCTCAAAATGATTTGAAAATGTGATTAGAAATTATTTCTAACAATATCTGTCAGATAAAATTTAAGGATTCTAAAATTTCCGCAAGCACTTCTGCAAAACTAGGAATAAGGTAACGCACAAATGTTGTTTTAGAAATAACGTCAAGTATATTTCAAGCTTTGTGAACTAGCTTCATGTTTAGTCTGAAAACGGGTTTGAATTGTACGTTACACTCACATATATCTGCTTCTTTTTTTTACATTCCACTCAAAAGAGAAAAAGTAATAAAAAACAAAAAACCTGTAGTTTCTCTAGAACATTTTCTTATTTACATCGATAAATTCTTCGTTGTCATTTTTTACGTAATATCTCCTAAGAATTTTACTGTTTCTAAACGAAGTGAAAATGTCTTTTATACCTAAGTTTCGTCTTTGGTTTTATTCACTTACGGAAGGAAAGAAATAAAAAAATAATGATTAAATAATACACATAACCAAAAATATGTTTTATGTTACGAAATTTTGCACAGTTATAATTAGTGTCTTAGAACTCTACTTTTATGACTTAAATCAAAATTAGTCTGTTTGAATATGAAGAAAGATACTAACATAGGTACAATATTTATATTTAGTGATTAAACCATAATAATACAGATTTCCATAATCTTCTTCATTAATATATATTCAAACATCATTCTGACATGTGAATTTCAAATTACATTTCCGAACATAATTAAATAAATTTTACGTGAATTAATATCCGATAATTTTGGTGTAAAAACTATTATTCTTATGGCTTACAATTTTGATTCGCGTAACCGTTTGCAGCCAATTGCTTCAATCTGTACAAAATTATCTAAAATCCTTTTGTTTAGGACTAATAGTTTTCTCAGATGATTAAAATGAAATATAGCGCTTTAGTCGTGAATTTTTTATGTGGTTTGCCTGCAAAAAAATCTTTTTGTCTTAATCTGTAATTTTATGCATTAAAATGGTAATCACATTGCTTCTATCAGAAAATCGTATGATATATCCTTTGGGTAGTACCATTTCATTTCTTTTCTACCATGGATTTTGTAAACATTATATTTATTTTCCATTTTCTGATGCTAAAATTTACTTTAACTATATTTCGTACTATCATAATGCATGGCTATGCACTTCCGTTGATTTCAATATAGATTTCATAAAAATAGATCTTTATTAAGGAATTTAATGGACCTTCAATAAAGAATTTAACATTTTGAGTGTAATATTAACTTGTAATATCATTCTCAGATGCTTCAAAATATAATTTAATGACTGTATGTTTTTCAGTTTCATACGCTCCTTATTGTAGACAAAATGGTTGCGAATAGTTTTCTACCATTTTGCTCAGTGCATTACATACAAGCTATAACCTTTTTGGCTTGAAACAGAAGAAAGCAGACCTTGATAGTATTAAAAATCTAACAATCATTGTTTATAATATTTTAAAATTCTTATTAGTGTCCTGACAAATTTTAAGAAATTTGCGGCAGAATGTGAAATGCATTTTGTGCAAGAAATTCTCCACCGAGCAAATATTAAAGTTTAATTAAGGAATACAGTATTTAAAAAAGATTTGAAAAAGAAAAGAGACAAAATGGTGTTTCAGTTGTTCTAACGAATTCGCTTTCATAAACTGGTAGCAATTTTAATTAATTCAAGTTTTACTGAAAGAGAATAAAAAATTAAATGTATCTATCACCTTAATCTTTTTATTATAACATTTTTTTCGGACAGCCTGATATTTAATAAATTCTAGTTTTTCAAACAATCTAGAATTTCTAGTTAGAAGTAGTTAACACCAAACAGTACTACTAAAAGTAGATATAGAAGTGAAAAATGTACATTAAACTCTTTTAATAAATCGTTAGCAAAAAAATGAAATGTATAGGTATTTCCAAAATTTTGGGTATCAGTAATAGTACAGAACTTATAAGTTTAAAAAGGGAAAATTTTAATAAAAGATGTAATTGTGTAAACTTGTGTCATTATTCTTTATCATAAATGAATTAGCGGTGAAGCACATTTTCAAATATTCGAAATCTTTCTCAAAGTTTTCACTCCCTTATTTATATCACAAAATGGCCTATTCCTTTCTGATTGTTTACCATTTTCAATTTATTCCAAGAAAGCAAATGATTGCTCACAATAACATGTTGATTTATTCCTGCTTATCGTTTGTTTTATCTAAAACGTGATAGCATTAACCACAAACATTTTACAGTACTGTTACAAATTTTCGCTAAATTATACGAAAAAAACAAAATAGAACATTTTAATCTTATTCCTGTTCGAAAGGCAGTAATCGTTTAAATCTTTCTGAATATGAATTTATTTGTTTTGCTTTATAAAAGTAAAATAATTCGAGTTTTGTTTCACTTATTGTTTTTTGAAGAAATGATAATTAGTTATGAGATAATTAGTTATTTTTATAACTGTTTCAGTCATAAATTTCATGCAAAGGAAAAGCTCGTATCTGGATTTAGTTCGCTGTCGAATGAAGTATTGCTTCAGATGCATATCTTTGTAATGGTATTTGAAAAATACATAACTAAAATGGTATTATAGAAGTTTTCTTATGTAGTGAGCTTTTTTATATATCAAATTAAAAATAAAGGGGAGATAATAAAGTGATAAAATTGTATTGATATTTTTTTCGCATAAAAAGAAAGGCAGTTTATGCGATATTGTATACTAACCTGCATAATAAACGAAAGGTTATTCGATTGCTGTACTTAACATTAATTCTAATTCTTAGAAAAAATTTTAAGATTCCTTATGGCACGTCACATAATTTTACTATAAACATTATCTCCCTAAATTAAAAATGCAGGTTTTTAACGTTTTTCATTATAAATGTTATATATTTTGCAATTCCTATAGTGTAAGTACTCTTACTGAATTTAATATTTAAATGTTTTTCTGAGAATATGATTCTCTGATTCTTTTTGAGAATCATAACGAATGTATGAACAGAAAAAAATGAAGAGTCATAACTTTTAAAAAGATAAATATTAAATTTTAATGCATTCAAAACATTAAACGGTCTAAAGTTTTTTAATGAATTCAAAACATTCAATAATCTAAATTTTATTCTTGTATTAAGAATGTTCTGCAGATCGTATCGAATCTCAGTAATAAAAGCAAAATAAAATAGAGATAAATTTGAAATTAAAGTAAAATACTTAATAGGTTATTAACTTAAATCAATTATTCATCAAAAAGTAAATATAATTCTTACAAGTCATTTAAAATGTTGTATGAAATTGAATATAAATCTGCAACATGATATTGTTTTAAATAGTATGCACATACTTAATTATAAAATCAAATCAAAATTGCACTAGGATTTCACATTATTTTGTCAGTACAACGTTTACTAAATTATTTTCCAAAGTATTTGTTAAGGATAAAACGTAAGAGCAAGCATTTTTATTCAGTTTTAGCAAGGCAAGAAACTCTTGCAAAAATAAATTAATGCTTAAGAATATTTTTCTTACAATAAAAACAATAATAAGCATAATGCTCTTAGTAGAAATACTCGGTACGAATATCATCAAAGGAATATTGTACTTCAAAAATCTGGAATATGTACTGCATATTAATATTTTTGCCAAGAATATAAGGTATTTCTTCTCTCCTTTCCGCATATCTTTGTTAGAGTAACTGGAAGCATGCTTGACCCATACTTGGGAGGTCCAGTTTTCAAAACCCTTGTGAGGGCACTCAACATTTTTCATGTTCTTGGGTCGATATAACCTAATGAACCTACAATATGCTATGATTTGATGTTATAATTTTATATATAAAACCAAGTAATAAACTTATCTTAGATTGTACACTGTTTTGTAAAACTTTCTATCGATTTCGTGAGAACAAAATATATCACTTCTTCATAAGGCAAGTTATACGCCTTCCAGACATCGTTATTCTGGTAAAATACTTGCTTCGTCAATTTCTCGCTCATACAAAAGTTTAATTTTAATTTATTAATAAAAATGCACAAAGAATGATTTGATTGACGCAGCTCGATTTATCTAATAATTAACTAGCTGCGGATGCTTGGGATTTTAAAGTGAATTTTAAACACAAATAATATCGCCCTGTGGTATATTTAAAGAAATTAAATAATGAAGAATCTGTATGAAAGTATGCATGTTTCTCGCATTTTGATGAAACAACGGTCCCTAGAGCCATCAAAGTTTGAAAAATGTAATCCTACACCGAATATGGACTTCTGGAAACCCTAATTTGGAATTTGCATTTTATTTCATTGTCGATTTCATATTTTGTAAAACTTTAAGGAATTTTTAATTACCAAACTCAACGATTTCAAAGCGAGCAATGGCAACACTGTACGAAAAAAAAAACATTTTTATCTCCAGCGCGCGAGATTGTGTATCGGAAATTCTACAGATATACTTTTTTAAAAATTATTTTGCGATATTGCTGTTGAATTGAATTTTACGGTTTAACTGCGAAGAACATGCTATTTAATAAATAAAGGTAACACATGGAACGTTAAAAAACGCCTATTTGGGCGTAATGTAAAATCTGAAAGTTTTAGATTTTTGAGCCCGAAGGGCATTAGCCCGGAAGGGCTATTAATTTCGTTTTGGCATTTTGCTTCGAAAGCTTTAAATGTCCGTTTAACGTTTCAAACTGCTTAAATTTGTATTTTTAATTTCTCAAAATACTGAGTGATATTTTATACCGAATTCAAACTCTGCTTTTATTCTCTTATATAATGTGTGATGTCTGTATATTTCTTTGCCGAAGTACTTGATTGATTTCAGTGTTTCAAACTTTATCAAACAATTAAAATCAAATGAAGTTTTTTTAATGCTCAAAAGGAATTGGAACTATCATAGTTCTTTAGCAGTTACCATTTTTGTTGCAACATATGTATCATTCATGATCAATTCTGCTTATCACCCTAGTTGAAGAAAATGATTTTCTGCAAATGAAAATTAAGCAAGTTTCTACTATTTTCATTTCTTAGTAAGATTAATTTTTTTAGATTCAGATTACTTTCCAGTTCTTCTTCAGTAAGGTTACTTTTTGTATTATTAAAATCAATAAATTCATCTACATTGTGAAATTCCGTAACATAAAAAAAGTTCTTCGTAACTTAAAAAAGAAATGTTTTATCAGATAACCGCTCCCTTAAAAAGTGAATTGTGTCATTTTACTTACTGACTCTGTCCCATTTTAAAAGAATAATATAAGCATAATCTTACTTTACTCTTTCTTTAAAAATTAACATCTACAAAATTTAGAAAATAATTATTATTCATCTTATAAACAGACATTTTTAATCTTAATGGACGATTTGACCTGAAAAGCTTGAAAATCATATTAGCTTAATGGTACTCTCTTACTGCGTAATCAGGAAAGAAAAGCAAGCATTTTTTATCTGAATCATTGTGGCAAATAATAAGAAATTACATAGTATTTAATAAGAATTAAAATTTAGTTATTGATTCCCATACAGCATAGAAATTCAGCGATTAAACAAATTCATATAATAGAGTTTTAAATAGTACAGTTTGCAGTTTATTTTTATCAGATAATGTATTACAGCAATTTAAAAGAACGATAATGAAATTGTTTCTATTTTCTTTCGTGATGAGGTAAAATATGCAGAAATAAATCAATGTTCAATGTTTTAAAAGTTCCATATTTCTGCTCCTTGTTTTTGCTTGAATGTTTTACGTGATAACGAAATAATAATACTGTTTGTTTTAAAGTAAACACAACTTCATGTTTTCAATGCACCAGGTCAATATTGGCATACTTATTACATTTAGAGTCATTAAACATTCAAATATTTAAGCATGATGTGCATTCTTCTACTGATTTGTGTGTTTTATAAAGATATATGAAGTACAAAGTTTCAGCTCTTCTTTTTTTGTAACTTGGAAGGATAGGTATGTTATTACTTCTGATTAGAGTCTAGATTAAAAAAAGTTTGGTTGAATTAAAAAATAAATAAACAATTGAAAATAATTATCTGTTTCAGAAGAATTAATTTTACCTAGTAATTTTTTTCTGAAATTCTTTATCATATATTTATTCTTTTTATTCTTCGTGAGCTTAAATAAATAGTACCTAAGAATTAGATTTGAAAACGTTCCTTGGAATTTAAGATTATTTAAAGGAAAAACCATAATTAACTAAAATTTTTATAGCAACACTCTTCATGCTATATTAAATTAAATTCATTCGATTTTTAGGTTTGTTTTGTAAACTTGATTATTAATATTTCATTGAAAATTTTTGATGTTATATTCTTGCTTTATGACTATTCCATAACTCATATTTTATATGCCATATTGGGACTATGAGATAGTTTTAATTTAAATTTTTATTTGACTGCAATAATCAGGGCATGAAAGCATCGATTTTCACATTTAAAACAAAATGTCGCATGCAGTTTTTATCAAGCACGTTGCGTGGGTGATTATTTTACCTGCCTTGATATAATGTGTGTTAAGAAACAAATGTACAGGCGCGGTTAATGCAAAAAGGTAACGCTTTGGACCGCCAATTTGTAATATTTCGTTATTAAAATTAAGTTCATGAAATATGTCAGAAATGGAGGAATAGAGTTGCTCATTTCATACAAAAGACTTAAGATATTCTATGCACAATTATACTTGTGTCTTGGGATTTTAATAACAAATATGGTAAAAAAGCACATTATCAGCTTTTAAGATCAAATTGAATTTAAATCATAATTTTAGTTTGGTCTTAGTTTTAGTGAATTTTTACGTATTTAATTTTTATGGAATCTATAAATAATCTCCTTTCATCAGGGTACAAAATATTTGATGAACTCAATCAGAGTTCATTAAATATACTTTATTAGAATTAAAATTAAATTATAATAAAGATAATTATGGCAAATTAAGGAAAATGGGGGGGAGGGAGAAGAAAAATATCAGAGGCAAATAAGAATATTTAAATAGCATAATATAAAAGAAATGAAATAATTATAAAATTTAAAAACTGCTTTAGAAAATTAGTTCTGAATTCAAATCATTAACAAAATCGTTAGATGTATTAAATGAACGGACTTCAAAGACATCTTTTTCATCGATTGAAAGAGTGATTTTTTAAAGTTTTAAGTGTACAAGAAACTAAAAACATGATCAAGGAACGATCACTAGAAGATTTAAGGAAACATATGCGTGCTTTTTGATGTAAAGTTTCAGATTTTGTTTGACCTAATAATGTAAGTGAAATCACTGCTAAAATCGTTATAAATTATTTAAGAATTAAAACCTGATAGTTAAGATGTAGAGTTGTTTCTATGAAATCTGTAATATGCCTCTTTTATCAAGTATTTTATTGATTATAGGGAAGAAACATAAAATGCAGCTCATGGAAAATCCGATAAAATTTTATTTAAGTATTGAAACCTTTCATAAAAATTATTTTTGCACATGCTTTTAATGGAAAAATGCCGTTAGAAGACAGAAAATTTTATCAAGTAATTTTTAGTAAAGAAAGGATTGATGTTTCCGACAATCCAGCAAGTAATTCTAGATTAGTGAATTTCTGGAGTACGAGATAATTGCGAAACACATTTAATGGTAAAAATGCAAAGGAAACAAAAAAGAAAAGTCTATTTTCATTTAACAAAGTGAAAAGATTAGCAGTAGCTATTCTATCATTTGCATGTACGCGAAACAGATAGCATTTTAACGATTGAAAATTTTACTTTGAAAAAAAATTCTCAAATGGAAAAGATAGAATAATACATTCATAATTACATTCATACTATAAGGAAAGCTTAAATTTCATGTTAACGTTTTAAGAAGAATGTTTAGTCTAATTTTTAAGTCATTACTTCTGTGCTGTGCTATCAAAAACATTTGAAAATGTTAATCCAAAATTCGTTTCTTATTTCAGTGTTAATTTAGGAAGAGATATTACATTAATCGTGTAGGAATTCGACAAACAATTGCTTTACATAATGAGGTTATCAGACATATAAAGATAATGTTCTTAAATTCGCGAACCTTATTTTCCAGTTAAATTAGTGCTACTTATTTTAACACTCATTCAACACTAAATACCATTCCCAAAGATAACAGTTTTAATTATGTTTCTTTATAAGATCGGAAGGAACTGTTTAAATGTAAACTGAAACTTTTAAATTTTTCTGTAACTTCTGTTTTAAAAAATATTCCACCTGATTTGAAAAAACATTTCTAAATCAAGCAAATTTTCTAGCAAACACAGAGAAGCTTCTCAGTATGCTAGTGTTCTTCATGTTATCTTCGATTTCATATCATTCAATTCTAATCCTAGTTTAAAGGAATAAATTCATTCTAAGGCACATATTGTCATCTAGAATCGTCTAATCTAATCAAACAAATCATTAGAAATAAAAATCATGAATAAAAACAAGAAGAATGATAGGTAAATGAAATTCTTAAATAATGGAGACTCATATTTTTCTATCCTTTAATATACAAGAGATTCTGATTTTTCTGAATAGATGCTTAACAATTTGATAGTTTTAAAATTAATTTAAAACGCCTTTTAATTTTATCTTTTCCTTAATTCTGTTAGATACCCTAAATATCTTTAAATGATATTCCATTCTGCCCCATTGGTTATTGCAGCCACTATTCACATACTTTATTAACTATTTTATTTAACGGATTTCTCCATTATTCTACCATTTTCTTTATGCTACAAAAAAGCATATAAATTTGTTAGTAAATTCAACAGCATTCCTATTATAACCTAAATATTATCTATTTTAATATCAGTTCATATTTTACTAACGTTAAAAATCTTCAGAAAATCTAATTTAATTTCTAGAAATCGTGTTTCGAAGTCATGTACCAAAATTGAAACAATTGTCTGTGTTTGGAAATTTTCTCTAAATAATAGATAGAGGTATCAGCAAAGCCAAACTTAAAACAGTTTTTAAGCAATAAAATCTCAAAAGAATGCTAGTATATCAATACAAAAATAATGGAAGAGTATCCCATTATGATTTATCTGAATAAGAATTATTCATTAGATTATTTAGGGAATATAAATAATATTCCCTAAATAATATATTATCTTTTTTGTGCTTTTAACACAAAACTACTACTTCAAATAGATAAACAATGTATGGGATACTCTTCCATTATTTTTGTATTGATAGACTAGCATTCTTTTGAGATTTTATTGCTTAAAAACTGTTTTAAATTTGGCTTTGCTGATACCTCTATCTATATGGACGGCAAGCAAAGAGATTTAGCAGGCATGGTATCAATTATGAAGTTTATTGATCTCATCAATTAAATTCACTTGTGAAAGGAATCTCTTCATTCTTCTGCTTTCCTTGGCGTTCTAATACCTCGCAGTAAATTTAATTTCACTTTCACCATTTTATCGAAACCTTTATCCTGTTTGTCACCCTCCCTAGGCATATCTTTCACTCTGCTAAACAGAAACTGGCTTCTTATTGGATGCGCTCAAGACAAGTGGATTATTGGATTTAGTCTAGTACCGGTAGACCATAAGGAATTAGTAGCAACACTGACAAATATGGCTTCTTGCTACTATTATCTTTTTTGTGCTTTTAAAAGCTATTTTTTTTCAATCTGCTCTTATTCAGGAATGCAATTATTTTAGAACTGTTGCTGTTGACAGAAGTTTGTTTTTTTCTTTTCATTCGACGAATTTCTTTTTTCTTTCGACGAATCTCCCGTTTTTACAAAATTATTCCTCCCTTAAAAGTAATTGCTATAAACTTGTTATCATCACAATTTTCAATCAGTTATAAAATTGCCACTTTTCCTATAAGTTTAATTACAAAGCTTTTTCTTTTGATGAAAGATCTTTGCTTAGTTTTTATAACATTTGAACCCATTTTAATATTTGAGCTATTTATAAAATTCGCTTTCATTAATTTAAGTATGGATGGTGAAATTGATCATGAAAAGGAACTTATGTAATATCTTTAGTAAGACTGATAAGCTTTTGTTAGAGCATAAGTAAGGTCTTTACCTCATGTTTGAAGGTTTGCAGACTTTCATTATTATCTGAAAATTTTGTTTAATTACACTAACTATACTTGACAAAGAGAAAATTTTGTAAAATAATGCAGGTTTATCGAAATTTAAATGACATATATAGATATAAGATATTAAATTGTTATAAGATAATAAATGGAAAGAGATTGTTTCATATGTTACTTGAGAGCGTATTTTATATTTTACGTATTTTTTATGTTTTGTTCCCGTTTTAAAAGCAACAGTATTACTAACTAGTTTGAGTGATAAAGTCAAAGCGAAAATTTAAAGAAAGAAAGTTAGGCAATTTGCACTGTTATCAAACGTATGTATTGTTTTGGTTTCTCATATCAGCATTTAGTTAAATTTGGTTCATTAGTACCTTTTTAAAGAAAAAATATGCTGTACAGAAAACATGCGAATGCTTCCTATTCATATTAGCATATTTAGGGTTAGTTTATGAGCTAGAACTAAGAAACTCTATTTCTACCTTGTTATTAGAAAATATTATGCTTACATAAGGTTCGGTTTCACAGTATAGTTACTTTTAAAGAGTTTGTTTCGAACAAAATACCGCTTTTACTGAAAATCACTAAATTAGAATAAAAAGAGGATTTCTCAGACAGTGGTTGCACATCAGCCTGGTATACACGGGAAGAAAAACCCTTGATAACATAAGGAATGATGAAATCAAATAAGATGGTTTCAAGTCCCCACATTAAGCATAACACAAAAGACATTACTTCTAAATGAAGCTGAATCAATTATTTTATTCGTTGAACTTACCACATAACTCAAACTTTGAGCGCTGATGAGCACTGAATTTAACAAAATAAATCAATCCATAAAATTCCTCAAAAATTCCATTGTACACAGTATTTCGGGTAAAACATTGTTAATTGTTGTTAAATATTGTTAAATATTTATAAACATCGATAAACTGAGTGTACCCATGCCACTGTAATTTCGTCTCTTCCCCTTTTCTAATAGAAGATATATTTAAGAAACACAAATTTTATCTACGTACAATCGAAATCGAAAAATCTCAGCTCGTATCCTGGCGAGTATGGTACTAAATTTTATGTTTCCTCTTCCGCAATAAATCTAATGACTGTACAGTATGAGGGTTCATTGTCTTTAGGGTGTATTAAAAGTGATTATTTTTCAAGAATGATGAAAGATAACTCGGTATTTCCGAAAGCTTGATACCTGTCTTATTTCCATCAGCGTCATTCCTAGTTCTAGGTTTTGTTTTTGGTCCATGATTACTAATCTTTTTATACTTTTTATATTCATTTTATATTAATCTATGCAAATGAGCAGCGGAGAATATTCATGGCGTTTCCATATGGGGCGTCAATGTCACGATTAACATGCAACATGCATTGAACTCCGCGCAAAGACCATTTCTTCTGGGCATCTGCAGAGGATTCCGTACCTCTCCTACAATTTTATTAAATGTATTGGCTGGGCTTTCGCCCCTGCACTTTATAGTACAGAGCGAGTGTGTTGTGGTGAGAGTGATCAGACTAAACAAGACGTTACTATTTGGAGTAAGATTCATGTATCCCCGGACTACGAGAATCACATAGCCCACTCTCCTTGCCACCCTGCAGACTTCGATATAGAAGCAAACTGTAATCCTCTAAGTGCATTACAATCCTTAGCCGTATATACTGATGGCTCCAAAGGAGAACTCGGGACTGGCAGTGCCTGGTGTGCAATGGAGGATGACCACATAATCCATTCCTGGGTTAAGAAGCTTCATCCCAGTAACTCGGTGTTTCAGGCAGAACTTACAGCCCTAAAGGCAGCTCTGGACTTTACTGCTTAACAATGGCAGGTATAAAGTAATTTACACAGACTCAATATCAAGTTTGCAGGCCGTCCAGGGCGGCTACAGTAAACATTGTCAGAGACATACCAAAACTATTAATTTCTATTCCTGGAAGTCTGAGGCCCCAGCTACAATAGGTTCCGGCACATACGGGGATTAAAGGAAAATGAAGCAGCGGATATGATTGCGAAAGGCGCAGCCAATGAACCCCACGTGAGTAGCATTGTTGTAGCCCTTTCGCACTCGTATCTGAAAACTACTCTCAAATGTAAACTAATGAAGCAGTGGCAAAACTACTGGGAGACAAGCACCACAGGCAGAAGACTGTATGATTTCCAACCAAAAGTTAATCACAATTTAAATAGCAGTTCTTTGCACCTCACACAGTATCTGACAGCGCACGGCCCATATATGTCCTATCTTCACAGATTTCGCCTAAGAGACAATGTATTTGTGGCAATGTATTTGTGGACCAATGTATTTGTGGCAGTACTGGTGACCGAGATCACTATCTGTTTGACTGCTCGCACACAGGGAATTCACATTTAAAAAGGCCAACTGCAATCAATATGCCAGCATGGTTCAAAAACACAATTAAGAATAAATATGCGCTCAGCCGCATTAGAGACTGCACTACCATTGCTAAAAGCATTGCTAAAAGCATTGCTGACAACCTGGATTGACTTCTTTCCTTGGACACCGTGCCGTCAGCAGCCTGTTCTGTACATATATTAATTTACTTAATGTCTTGTGCTTTTTTTTTCTTTGTTTTTGCTGTTTTTAATTATATTTAATATTATGATTAATCCAGAATTCATTTAATGTAATCTACAATTTGTAATGTATTTGGTCATCTTTATATCTGTACCTGATTTTTATAGCACATCCGTAATATAACTGTATGCCTAACATGTACGATAATAGTAAAAGGTGTTCCGCTTAGTCTCAGCAGTCCTCACCATGCACCTTTTTTCCATGTTCTAGTCCTTACTTCAATGTTCCTCGTTTCGTGGTCAATAACTGGAGGACGCAGTACTAATCTCTTTATATTTATTCATGTATTTTTTAATTCCATTGACGGGATCCAACAGGCTGAAAAACACCTAACCCAGTGGGCCAGCTGTTCCGTCGATGGTGAAAAGAAAGAAAGCGGAGAATATTTTTTGCTAATTCAAGGAGAGAGTCTGGTAGCTATCTTTTCAGAATGCATGAAGCAATATTCTAATTTTCATTATTAATCTTTCGCTTTATTTATATTTATACAATACTTGTAAATTACTACATTTAAGTTTTACGTTTTTCAGTTACAAAATTTTAATAGTTTAACGAAGTGTTTGTGCTTTGTTGAAATTAATAAATTCGAATGCAGACTGTTCGAACTTCGGTTATACTGTAGAGACATTAGGATTTTTTTGGAAACCGACAAGATGAAAAATGAGCAATCGCCTTCACTGGGAATCGAACCACGGACCTCTGGAATACCGGCCCAGCGTGCAGAAACACTACACCACGAAGACACGCTAGGAAGCCGGAAGAAATACCTTATAATATGACATTCCATTTTACAACCAATTCCAAAAAATTTTATTCCTTCATTTTATACATATTAACAAATTTAGCATGCACCTCACAGTGTGTTTTCTTATGTTTTAATTCAGCAACAAAAATAGTATCATATTTAAATTCATCATAAGTTTCGTTGAAGTAGTTCTTAATAAATTGCGATCTTTGATATATTTTGTATTTAAACATGAAAGAATACTGCTTGGACATCAGCTAACTAAATCAATATAGAAGATTCTGTCACAGGAAAAAGTCAGAAAAAAAAAAAAAACGATTTTACAGCAAATGGTTCCCAGATGAAAACATTTAAAGTCGAAAGTTTAACACCATTAAATATAATCATACAGATTCCTTAAAAATCAATATTCTGCAGATGTTATTACCCAACCAGCGGCCGAAAGGTTAAAGCCACTGAATACTGTGAATTTGACCTGCGGTCGACGCCGGTCGAACAGACTGGCTGTATGATTGGTTTCTCCATTTGTAACGCAAATACTACCCCAATTCCTCTTAAAAGGTATTTTTCTCACTAGGGCAGATAACCCTTTTGTGTTCCGCAATATTTAGGTAATCTAATTTATTTTATCCAATTAGTTTTTATGTAAGGAAAAGTGGATTGTAACAGATTATATTTTCTGTGTTACAATAAAGTTTACAATTGTAAGATCTTAAATTTTGAATAGTATACTAATTCCAAAATGCAGTTATTATATCTTTCCATACGTCTAGCTTGTATTAAAATACTTTCTGTTCAAAGGCTGAATTTTAGAAGCATCTTCAGTAGTTAAAATTAACCATTATTCTCTGTTATCCGACCACTATTTTTCTTGTTTAATTAGCTGTTCTAGTGTAACATATTAATTTTGAGCTTCTATATTTTTATGTTTTCCTTTTGGATCACATTATCTTCTTTCTTAACATGTGTGTCATGTTCTGAAAATTTAATTTCAGAAACATATGTGATTCGTGTTTATATGAAAAGAATACTTAAAAAATTATATTGGTCCCTTTCTAACTGAGTTAATATTACTGTGATTACAGAATTTTTTAATTTGTGTTATATTTGAATGCGAAATGATATATATTTATTACTTTTACACTTGGAATCATTACTCTAAAAGGAACATCTTTTTCATCATCAAATAATTATGTTTCTTAAATATTTCTTAATATGTTTTAATTCCAGAATCTTTTTAAAGTATTATAATCATAATTTAAATTGCTTTCGAACTATTAATCTTCCGAACAAAATTATTTTTCGCCTTCGAAATTATGCGAATAATATGAGCATAAAGTGTGTGTGTGTATTTAATTACGGCAAAGCACACTAGGGCTATCTGCCTAAGGGGAGGGATGCCTTCGTGGAGGACTTTCTAAGGGAAACTGGCTCGTATACACGTTACACATGGGGAAAACCACGAAAACACCCATGCAGCCAGCCCTTTCGCGGGATTCGAACCTCAGACCGAACTACCAGTGTTCAGCGACTTTTACCGCTCGGCCGCTGGTGGGCTATGAGCATAAAGTATAGGCAAACTGATTTTGATTAATTATCTATGGCAGTGTACATGTAGGAGTAGATACATCTTCATGAAAGTCTCTTTAAGTAAACCTGGCTCATAGTTATGTTGCACACGAAACCACAGCACTCCTAAAATCCTGATTACGCAGTCCAGTCATTGGTAATTGAAGTGGAACGGATACTAGAGATTATTGATTTAGTCTTTCCACTGTTGCGATGTATTTACCAGGTGTAATAATTGGATTTTACCAGATGTAATAATTGGAATTTAATGATGACCAAAAAATACTTATATGCCAAGACAAGAATTAAAGCTATTGTAGAAAACTTGCTCACCCAGTCACTCCTTTTAGAAAAAGTTGAGAAGGATTTTGCTAGAAGGAAAAATAATTTACAGTTGTCTAATCAAAATGGAAACTAAAACTCAGCGTCTTTTTATAAGCAAATTCTTTACATATAGGAGCAATATGCATCTAGTTAAATAAGATGAGTAAAACTTTAATCGTACTAGAAATATATATATATATATATATATAAGTGTAAAATATATGGTGGCTTTGCTCTACACCAACAGGGAACCTCTAATTAACTTTCCGCAATTTCAGGATCTTGCCATTAGACCAATACTTTCGGGAACATTCTGGTATGTTATATAACCGCTACTATAAATGCAGAGTTCGCGCCATTTTTCGTCAGAGTGCTTTCTCCTTCTGCTGTTCTAAAGCCTTTGCTGCCGCTCTTCCAATCTGTCTCCCTTTGTTTGAGCTATATGACGCAGTAAATTTAAAGTTAATCCTATTTAGTTTAAATTAATATCGCATATTTTATCTTGGAGAATCTAAAAGAATAATGACCTGCCATTTGAACTGAATAAAGAAGTGGAATCAAAAAAGCTAACTTCTTCTCTGTCGTCATTGGATACCTTACATAATTTCAATCGTACTACATTGATTATATATATATGCACATATATGTATGTGTGCAAATTCATATTTGTATAGTTACGCAAATTTAGTAATATCGGAAATACCTGGAATTATTTCGTCCAGCATAAAGTAAAGATAATGCTGTTTGTCAGCATTTGTATGCTCGTATCACAGGAAACGATAATGGCATCACTGTGACATTCTCTTCTCGGTAGAAGGCAAAAAACGTTCTTTCCTCTTAATGAAGTATATGTGGCGTTATCCAGATTTGAAATGGCACTGATGGTGTATCGCGACTAAACACAATTAAAGAGAACACAGAATTAGCAGAACAGAATGCTAGAGCAGAGATACTGAAACAGTCGTTTTCGTCAGCTTATTTGATTTCTTATTTCATAGTTTCAAAGTCAGACAGAGATTCAGCGACGCTACAATTTTTAGAGTGGAAACTCTACCTGACAGGCATGTCAAGTATTAGGTAACGTGATTGTTCTAGATAGTTCTAAGAGTTTTGTCAAATATGTATAGCCACTCAAAGACACTGTTTTGAAGTAAATTGTATTGCAACCTGGCTTAAACTGAGACTCTAATGAAAATCTGAGTATTAAGCTTGTGATTAACACACAGAGCTACTCGATTGATAAATGCCGTTATATCTTTTCTGTCAGTTCAATGATTGAAGTGATTTCTGAACCAAGATGCGTCTTCTGGTTGAAAATAAATGGGAAAAAGTGTGTTTTTAAGAAATTTTATGTATATAACTTTTGTTCCTTGAAATAATTAATTAATGCCAAAAATTAAATTATGAGTATTAAAAAGTTATATTTAAGTAAGTATGTTTGGTTTATGTTTTCGTTTAGTAATTTCTCAAAATTTCATATGAACATAATGCATATACAGAACATTTCCATTATAAAACAGCAATCATAAAAATCCGTTTTCATTTCTACAAAAAAGGTAAAAAATAGGATTATTATGAAGAAGATTAAAATTTTAACAAAAGCTATACTATATAAATAAAGAATGAGGATATGCTTGAAAAAAATTTAAATACAATTTAAATGTATTATTTGTAAAATAAGATCCAAATACTTTCCGCCTAATCGTGATTAAAACTTAATATATTATGTATATACATTATCGCAAAAAAGAATACATTATTGCAAAAAGAAAAAATATTGTTAAAAGTAGTTTTCATATATTTAATTCTATATAAAATTTTCATGTTAACTGTGTAACGTAGTTTGAGAAAATTACTAGATTGAATGTAATTTTTATACAAGTATATTTAGAAGATAAACAAAGCTCATAATTTTCTCGGTACAACAGAGCATATTAACAGTGTGCATATTGTGAAAGAAAGGAATTGTTTAGGGATGATTAGGGTGTATTCCTTGAAAGAAAACACTCTCACTTAATAGCGTGACTATTAAGTGGTTATAATATAAATATATAATAATAATCTAATAAATAAACTTAAATATATGTAGGTCTAATATTAATGCAAGGAATAATTACAGATACTGTAATAAACATAATTTTGATTATTATAAAAGGAAAAAAAGTTTAATTATGTACATTTTAGATCAAAAATTCCATAAATACCTAATTTTAAGAAATTTATATTTAGAAGGACTTATTTTGTAATTAAGTCATGTTTTTACCATGTTCTTAATTTTGTTTATTCCAAATTCTTATGACACTAAAAATTTACAAACCTGGTGATCGCAGTACATACAGAATTTACTTGCACTTATTTGAAAGCTTGCTTTCGAAAAGATCGAACTACTGTTAAATGTAGAGGGATCTTTTAAGATTTCCATTACTTTAGGTAATTAAAGAGATGAGGTTTGATATATTTTAGTTATTTAAGTGCTCCATTACCTGCATAATAACGCAATACGAATTTATAACACCGTTAAATCCTGGAATTTAGCCTGAACAATCTTTTATTAAACGAAATCTTCGGACAAGTCAGCTTTAAGACATAATCTCTGAAAGGAATCAAAGCATTTGGAATGTTTCCAAACTCTTGACTCCTCTAGGGTTTCGCTTCGGTCAGTATGGCGGTTAGGAGAATAGTATGTCCTTTCCGAACCATTTCACAGACAGGAGAAATAGAGAGATTTGTGTTCCTTTTATTTCATGTCGCGATTTCTTTTCGAATAATAGTCAACGTATATTTCTTTCTATATAAAATGATAAAATGCTCTATTTTTCAGTTCTAGCGCATATCAGAAATTATCAAAAATAATTCTAGACATTCCTAGCAGACTTATTGATTTTTAAGAGCGATATTCTTCATCAAGACTATTTCTTGATGTTCTAAATATTTTAGAATTTATTTCGAGAGATAGGGATTAGGAAGTAATACAAAATCACAAGCGAGAAAAGCGGAATCAAACTTTCGTTTATTGTGACGACTGTAGAGGTCATTCGGACGTAAAAGTATTTTAGACACGTAGTCTAAATGTTTTGAATTTGATTCTCTCATTTAGATACATATAACTCTTCGGGATCTGTGTATTTTTTTAAATTCTGAGTTTTTCACATTGAATTATGTTTTTTATATTCTCTCACGCAATATTCTCTGACGCAATTATCTTTTCAGTGATGAAAAGGAAGAACAATCACATATCATTAAGTCTGGTTTACATGCAGAAATTCTAGTGATGACAGATCGATCTTAGAAAGCTGCTGTCAATGTCCACAGAAGCAGTGTGCATGTCGTATGGTGCCGTAGAAGAAAAATCATTGCTTTTTAAAAAAGCCCTTTCTCTTTCCTCATAGTTCCACACAAATGTTTGTCAAGATATTTACATGTTTAATGTATACCAACAGGTAAGCAATGCTGACATATGTAACCGCAGAAGATGAGAGAAAGAAATGCGCAGTACACCAGAATTTCGCCCTAATCCTTGTACAGGTATAGTCCCGTGGCTCTAAATATACAGCTCCGTCTTGAGTTTGACGACCAATAGGTTGTCGGAATACCTCGGAGGATGAATATGAAGCTCTAACATCTCTCTTTCCCAAAGAATGCCTCCTTACCGGCGAAACACTATATGTTTACAAATATCCATGGGTTTCCCATACAAACATCCGTGACTTTTCCTGGATTTGAATCCAGGCTCTACAAGATGGCTTCTCGAAACACTACAGGGCGGCATATTTGTAACCACAGTGTATGCTGTTGATAACTTGCATTTTACAGCCTTCAAGTACTTCTGTCATTAAAATACTGAAACATGGCTAAATGTTATCACCATATACATACTGTTATTGATGAAATACTCCATTTCATTTCTTCCCAAATTTATCATAAAATTCAGTTACACTTCTAGCGAACAGTCACAAAGACATTTTTGTCATCCTTCATGGCAAGATAGACCAGATCTTTCTAGTCACTGTGACCAAATACTGAAAACATGGCTGTCCAACCGCAAGATTCGATGCGATGATGTGTAACTTTCATAAAATCTAGTATATAATTGCCATCTCTAATTTTGGGAAAGGGAAATATAAAAACGATCAGACATTTCAGTTAACATTGTAAAGGCATTAAAATTTTTTGGAAGCAGGAGATGTGAAAAATGAGCAACGTCTTCGCCGGAACTCGAGTACGTGCCCAGCGTGCTGACCACTACACTATGAAGGCACGCCAAGAAGGCGAGAGAAGTACCTCATATAGTGCGATTGAGGATTAGGAGGCCCATCCGCCAAATCCTGAGGGTGGAGAATCATCCTCCACCACCCTTTTAGTTCGGGGGCCACTGTAGAGACATTAGGATTTTTTGGAAGCAAGAGATGTGAAAAATGAGCCCACCGGGACTCGAACCACAGGCCTCTCGAATAAACGTCGAGCCTACTGATCATTACACTACGAAGACGTGCTAAGAAGGCGAGAGAAATACCTTATAACCTTTGCACCTGAATTAAAAGATATGTGAGAACATTCCACTTATGGTGCAAGTTCTGATATTTGTGTATAAATGCAGAAGGAGACGTTTAGTACTTTAGGTTTCAAAATTTGATAAGTCTTCTTCGGTTCCTTTTTAATCAGCTAATGGCTTAAAAACTTACATTTGTACCTTTTTTGTGTTTACATAAAACTGAATGTTCAAGTGAATATTGCACAGTCTTTAGCAAAGTACAACTTTACTTTTTTATAACATAACGGTTTATAAAGCATTTAAACCTAATATAATTAAGTGAATAAAATAACAGACTTTTCTTTTTTAATGATGAAGCAAGTTTTAAAAAAATTGCTTTTTTGTAAATGGAGATGCAATAAAACTGTAATGTTTGAAGATATAGTTCCATATAAAATTTAAAACGTCAGATTTGCTTGTTTACAGGAATGAAATATGAAATTTTTATTCTTCTTACTTGAATATTTGAATAATCTACGATTGAATGCATAATTCTTATGAAGCTGTAATATTTTGAAAACAACATCAGTACTTATTTTTTCTTACTAATCAGTATATATTTTATCAAGAATACCTAGCCAATAATACTTTTATGTGATAGTAGGATTTAAAAATACCTGTAACAATCTAAAAACGTGTAAAAATGTTTCAAAATGCATATTTAAAAACAGAGCAATTAACTTTTTAATATTAACATTAACACAAAGTTTAATAAAAAATGCAAAATTCAAATTTTTATTTTCAAAACATGGCTTATTTTTAAATGATCTCATTCAGCGCTGTCTAACAGAAGCATTATGCATGCAACAAACGTAAAGTCTAATGTTTTAATAGCACGTTGTAATGTTAATAAAAAAAAACAAGCAAAAAGTAAATTAAACATTCATTTTAGTATTTTAGTCTATAAAAATATAGTAATTGTAATTACAATTAGAATTAAGCATAAAAATTAGAATCAAGCATAATCTCAACAGTATAACAGTAACCACATATAACTCAAAATATTATTGTCGCTTGTCGCATCTACATCTGTTTGTGTTCCCTTTTACCTGAAGCCTATGAGTTAATGGTCGAGCTCCGATTCTCTCAAGAACATTTAACTTGTTTTTTACCCTTAATTTTTTGTTTAATTTTATTAATTCGTTTTTAGATGTCAAGGGCGATTATATGTATAAAAATTACTTTTTGAGTACGGCTCACTATAACAGATTGCATATATCAATCATTAGGAAATTTCCTGTGTTATGGTCTAAATTCTCGCCTTCTTTATTCTTCGTTCGAAGCATCAGCTTGTTTATCAGACGACATTTCAATATCAGTTTTAAAACAATTACAGACACATTTTCTCCTTGATATTGATTTAAATAAAAAATCATATTTTAGTGTTTGAACAAAAGTAATGAATGAATTTAGTGAATACAAAATTACAGATTATCACTTGGTCATTTGAAATTCAACTGTCGATGCAAAAAGTATCGTAAGCACAGTTTTTGTTGCCAGTGTATGCATTAATAATTCAAAAACAGCATATGTAACACATGTGTCGAATACAAAGAATGCACAAACAAAAGTGGCAGAATACTCGATTACATTGCAAGTTACAGTTCACGTCATGTGTAAAAGAGAGAAGTAAAACTTGTAAATAAAAAGGTATATTTTTAGATACTAAAGATTCAAATGCGTTTTATGAAAATATTTGTTTTCTTTTGCATAAATGTATTAATGAAATATGTGAATTTCTTTTGTAGCAGAAAATAAATACATGTAGTGGTTCTGTAGAATGAACATCACTATTATGTAGAATGAAACACTTTATAAAGACACAATATGTGTATACAAAAATAAACCCAAAATGTTTAAATTAGAATTCATAATGCACCGATAAAAGATTAAACTTCCAAATCAAAACACAGGAAAGAGATAAAATACAGTGAGATATGCATACCTAAGTTAATGCGAAGTAGAAAAAAATAAATACAAGGACTCTAAATACACTGAGATATTTCTAATTGTTTCATTAATTTTCAAAATCGAAATATATATACATGACTTGAATATTACATATGATGATCTCTTTTCTGAACTGCATTGCGGTTGCCATAAGAGATGAGTTTTTCTTAAAGTTCTATAGGTCTTGTTTTCCAAGTTTCTTCGGGAGGTGAATGTAAGGGCATTTGCAGAAATATGTTGAAAAGGTGTACATGCAAACAACAGTAACAGTCTTCGTTTTTCAAGGAATGCAGCGGTAGCTTTCGAAATATGAATTCGAATTTCGTGGCTTTGTCTTCTATACGTTTTACTGTTAGAAACTAGTTAGAATTTTTCTAGCTCCGGAAAGGGCATTTCATTTTTTTATGGTTCCTGCCTCAACACACTTAATGACTCCACTATACAATGAACTGAGCATTTTCTGCCTTTCATATTTTTTATATTTCACTATGACAGAATCTGCAAGAGTCATAAACCCCACATTAAAACTTCCTTTGGATTATTGGAACCAAGTTTGTACACCCTTTTCTTCTCGTTTCTAGTAGATAATCGTAGCTTTTTATAATCATCAGCAATCATTTAAGTATCCATGCTATATCAAGATTCTCAACTTATTTTCACATATGTACTTCTAAATGGTGTTCATACAGATCTCTGTGTTACAACTTTCTGTATTCAGCCAGAAACCTCGGTTATACACCGAATGTAACGGTGAATAGTCTGTGGTTTTTAGGCTTTTAAAGCGAGAAACCTTTGTTTATTATTTATGTTGAAGCGTTTATAGTTGATTTATGCGTAGCCGATTTTGCAATTGATTTCTGTGTCTGCGAGTTTGCAATTTATTTCTGCGTCGGTGGATTTTTCTGTTTTTAACAGAAACCTCACAAAAATACAGTTTAGAAACCTAAGAAACCATACATACTTTTTGCAGATGTGGGATTGGAGCTTTTTCTTTTCCAGTCAATTATACTGTATATTTTGCACTTATAAATTTTAATATCATATGTTTCACAACGTTTTAAAATTGCATTAAAATAATATTTATTTTCAGAATGGGTAAAAACATATTCTTCCATTCACAGTTTGTTTACACATAACGTTTTGCCATGAGAATAAATTTCAAAATAGCAAATTGCATTTCTATTTTGAAACTATATTCTTCCGAGACATATGTATTCTATAGCATTTATATAGTCTATAGGATTTTTAATCCTTTTTTGAAATCATGCTAAATATATTAATGCACTCTGTTAAGTTTAGAGTACATTAAAACGTATTGCATACATCATACAAATTTATTACGTACAGATTTACAGCAAAAATTTCAAAATTAGAAAATAACGGAGATAAAAGATACAAAAACCTGGTTAATTCCATGGCCAATTTATTTCACAGAAAACAAGAAATTAGCACTATAATTCCAAATCCAGCTGGTTTCTATTCTAAATCTATGACAAAATTATATAATTTAGGATACTAGTGTACAAATGATAATTTTTAATGATAATCTGTGAAATAAAATGTGATAATAGGATTTACACTGTTCTCCACGAGAATTTTAACATTTATATCCAATAAAAACACTTAAAGTGATTAAATATTTATTATAAATTAATATATGAACTGAGATAAAACAGTGATAAAAACAATCATCTTTAAAACACTTTCCTAATGAAGACAAATTTGCATTATCGTGATAACAAAAGTATATTTAGTTTCTGTATAGCCGCTATTTGATGAAAAGTTCAAATTAAAACATTTTATTAAAAAGAACAGTTAGCAAGCATTTTAGAAAGAAGTTTCGTCTTCGTTTCGTGTATGCGAAAGATATTGCGTGTTCTTTAAATTTGACTCATTTTTATGACGAATTAAAATTTCACTTGTTACGAAATTAAATCGTTTTGAATAAGAAAGATTTGCTTTTTTATATTGCAAAGAAACACGAAACTACAAACTGCAAGTTCTCTTTGGATTTCGATCTACATTATGCTTTCTTTTTCGATTTCGTCTAACACATCGTTTCCTTTATTTTTTTAATTTGGTATTTTGCGCAAGTTGTCGTGATTTACATTACAAATTAGGTGTTACAAAACTTAGAATGCAGGCTTAATTTCTTAAATATACATTCAAAATATGTTGAGAGTTACGGGTTGGTTGTAAAACGGGATGGAAGTAGCACGCATGTTCTGCAGTGGATTTGAAAACTTTTGACAAGAATTTTTACTAAACATAACTCTTTTCATGGGCCCTGTCACATAAGTACAGCCAGTGCCCCACGAAACGAGTAGTGAAAGCCTGTGTGCTTGTGCTCAGCTAAGCTAATGAAAAAAATATATTTTTTTTATTTTGATTTAAGGTAAGTTAATTATCTTTTTAAAAAACGGTTTCACGTATTTATTTTATCTATTTGTTAAGTTTTAAAATGTTGCTTCAATTTTTTATTAATTCCAATATTTTTTATAAACCATCAAACACGTTTGAAACATTTGATGGGGCAAGTTTGTTACAATTTACCACAAGATTTTGATTCACGTGTTTAGACTTTTGTAAACATGCAAATTACTTTATTCTTAAATTTCATTCCCATATTTTAGAAATGTCGATATTCCGCCTTAAAAGATAAGACTTCTCCATTAGATTTCATCCGAAAACAGAACTTTTATGTTAATTGGTTAAATAATTTTATTTGTAATTTGCTATAAAGTATTTGATGGCATTCATTCTCACTAAACGAGATGATAACAATATTAATAAATAAACATTTTTTAATAAACTATTGTTGTTTTTATTCTTACTATTTCCCTTAGGTGTATTACAAATTTCTTAGAGCAGGGGCAAATTGTAATAGACGAATAGTTAAGAAAACTATTTCTTCTCTAAAATTAACAAAACTGCTTGTTTTTTTTTTTCATAAGATGAATACATATTTATGCTATAAAATAGTTATAATCAAGATGTCTTAAATACTTTTTGTTTATGTTTAAAAAAAAATATATTTCCAAAAATAATTACAACTATCTCTAGCCTCTCTGCTTCAGTTATAAAGGCTTTTTAAATAAGGATGGATTTCGTAAAAGCCGATACGACAGTGTAAATTATAGAAAAGTCCATAAAAAGTTAAATTTAATTTTTAAAATTTTCCTTTTGAAGTAAAAATTCGAGTATTTAAGTATTAATTTTATAATCAAATTGAAGGAGCAGATGAAAATTATCATTTATTATTTTAACTAATCATGGTTTTATCTTTTTGTTTTTTGAAAGCATTTGTTAATTGTTTCTCAGATAACATTTTATGAAAGAAATATTATATATTTAATTACTTGAGGCATTATGAGTATTTCATAAATTTCAATTTTCTATTTACGTGCAACATATAAAAATTATATTTTATATTGCAGAAACATCCTATTCCCAACGTGGAAACTGATTTCATAAATCCCGTTTCGTTATTTTAAGATATTTTACATCTAGAAACACATGCCTAGGATCAATATATAAGGAAATAGCGCATTTTAAATTCCTCTATCTAATATCTCGGATATCAGCCTGCTTAAATCTTCTTCTTTACGATCAACACAGTTACATTCGTTTTAAATATAATTTAAGCTTTGACAGATATTTGAAGAGAAAACGTTCCGATTCTGTTATTTTACGACCGCGAAACACTCGACAGCAATATCCCTCTATGTTGGAATGAGGTTTCTTACCAAGCATTATCCTTTAATATCTTTACATAAATGAAATAAGCTAACGCATTATAACATACTTTACAGTTAGTGGCAAAAATCCTCAGTCTCTGACCTAAATCAGTATACTGATAGCATGAAATAATTTTAAAAAAATGTGGCAATTCTTAACGTAATCAATAGTACATTATTTTCAAGATAATATGTTTCAATTCAGCCATTTTTATAAGGAGTTAAAATATCCTTAATTTGAAATTTGTAGAGATATTAGAATTTTTGAAAGCCGGAGAGATGAAAATTAGCAACCGCCTTCGCCCAGGAATAAATAGAAAGGGCTAGCTCATTTCTTTGTTCGACTCTTCGCCGACGCGAGCCTAATGGGGGGACTTAACAGGCAGTAATATGACGTCACTGTGATGCCACCTGTTCTGATTTCCCACGTTTAAAACTGTAGTTTCATTCAGCTGCGAGACGATTTTCTAGAGGTTACATATCTCAAATTAATTTTAATCATATATATATATGTTTTCTAATAATGTATATATTTAAAATAATTTATATATATGTAATTTTAGTCAGGTTTTATTTTCAATTCTGTATTGTAAAGTATCGTTTACGTAATATGGCTTTTTGCGCTGTAGTAACGTGCCGTAGCACTTACAGAAGTATGAAAGGATGAGATATTTTATTTCATAGGACCAAAGGATCCAAATGATATTTTGCTTTTGACGAAAGAATGGATACACAAATGTCAAAGACAAGATTCTATTAATGTGAAGAGCGGAAAAATCTGAAGCGAAAATTTCCTTGCAGTGTTTATGAAGATGATATGAAAAATCGCTTGTTTGGATAGCCACAAAAAGAAACTGTTGAAATGGAATGCTGTGCCGAAAGTACATTATGATGACAATAATAAATCGAAATTGATGATGACAGTAATAAATCAAATTTTAATGGTTTTGAAATAAAACTCACAACAGAAAATGTAGATATTCCTGAATGCCCTATGTTTCAGGATAAACAAGAATCATAGCGAAATTTAGGGGGGGGGAAAGCACAAATCGGAGAATTTGGAAAAATGTCTGAAGACTACTTTTATAAAGACGCAGATTAATGCATTACTGAAAAAGAAGAAAAAAATCAGGTGGACTAGTGAAGATATTTCACGTTGCATTGTCATAAGAGCTCTGTCATCTTAAAGCTATGATTTTTGGAAAAAAAATTAAGAAAAAATTGGAATATCTTTACCTAGTATTAGCAAATTAAAGAAATGGTGCGCTAAATTTTTGTGTAGTCCAAGAATTCAAAGTAATGTTCTTACTCTAAAGAAGGAAAGAGGCGAATAATTGTATGCTGTAGAAAAAATATGCGTTCTCAGTTTCGACGAAATGCATATAAATTGAAAGCTGCTATGACTCTAAACTGGACCAAGTTCTAGGTTCTTTTCAAAATGTGCAGTTTGTTTTAATCAGAGTCTCATTTCGAGCTCTGCCTCAAATTACTGAGAAACCACGTTTTAGATAGAGGATTTCTTTTAGAAGATGTAACTGTTTCAAATTTTGATATTATTAAAGAGGTTTTAAATAGAGATTGAGAAGAAATCAAATTGTGTCACAAACTAAAACGGAATTACTTAATGGTCAAGGGAAACGAGAGACAAAAAGTCGCTCCAGAGAAAACATTATTTTAAAAAAGTACCGTAAAAGGTATACTCCACCTCACAGGAAATCAAAAAGCATCTGACTTCTATGAGTTAATCAATAATATCTTCGGTATCATGAATAGTACCAAAATAGTACCAACAAGAATAACAAGTATTTAACAAACTAATTTTGTTAAGTACTTGTTAAAGTTATTCTTATTGTATATTTTGTAACTAATTATTGATTAGATTTTGTGCTAAATTAGCATTCTAGATAAAATATAATAGTATAAAACATCAAAGTAATTGGCATAAAAAGACCTGCTTCCTTTACTAACACATTTGAAAAATTAAATAACTGTTTTAGGTACTCTGAGTAAAGCTATTTTGTCAAAATTAAGGTAACGATCTTATATACATTTATTTAATTGTAATATAAATATAAGTATAAATCACAAATTATTGAAAAAAATATCTATTATATTGAATCGGAAGAGAATTATAATAATGTAAAATTTACAATTAGGCAAAAAATCAAACGTAGGTTAGCAGAAATGTTGCCATATATATCATATATGTTTAAAACTATGTCAATGTAAAGTTGTTTTTTGAGTAAATTTAAATAGCTGCTATTATAGTTATCTTAGAAGCAGTATAAAAATTCTCTCAGTTAGCATGCAGATAAAGAAATGATTAGAAATAAACACGCATTAAATAAAAAAAAAAATAAAAAAAAAAAAAAACCTGCAAATAAAAATTAAAAAAAAAAAAACCACGGAACTTTATATTAAAAGAGTAGCACATTTTATCTATTATTTTAAAATTGAGTATTATTAAATTTTTTTAATGATTCAGTCTAAAATGCATAAAGCAGTAACATTGTCTCTTCCAAATTATAGCTATCTTTTACACATAGCTCATTTCAATCGCTGGTTCAAAAACGCTAATTTCCAAGCTGTGAATAGCATCGGCGCGCTCAGTGTCATCATGACTACGTCATCACTTCTCACTTTCTGCTTCAGGGGGAAAAGCTCTATGAGCTAGCCCTTCTCTTCTAAGTCCTGGCCTTCGCCGGGAGTCAAACCACGGACATCTGAAGTATCGGCTCAGTGCGCTGACCACTACACCACGAAGGCATGCTAGGATGGCTGGAGAAATATCTCATATACTCCCTCTTTTAAAGGGCGACTGGCGTTTTTATAGGACCCATTCGCCAATTCCTGGGTGTGGAGATTTATCATCCACAATCCTTTTAATTCGGGCGCCACTGTAGACATTAGTATTTTTTTGGGGAAGCAGGAAAGATGAAAAATTAACAACGACTTCGCCGGGAATCAAACCACGGACCTCTGAAATACCGGTTCAGTGTGCTGACCATTACACCACGAAGGCACGCTAGGAAGGCAGGAGAAATATCTTATCAATTAATGATAAAACTAATAACTTAAAGACTTAAAAAAAACGATAAAAATGGGCATGTGTATTTGCAGGCGAGGGCAGTTTGTTTGTTGTTTCAAGAGAACTTGGACTGCTTGTCGAATTCGTCAAGTTTAATGTATTCGTGAACCCGAGATAATCGATGACAAGGATATGTATTAAGTGTAAGTCATTAGTAATAAAACTGTGTTGTAGCTGCTGTGATATGATGTGCAGTTTAACATATAAAGGATATTACCTGATATACCTGTATCAACTCAATACTCTTCATCTCTATCTAAATTAACTGGCAATATGAATCCCGTATAAATTGCTATAATTGCGTTAAAATGAATCTGTGTAACAACCCACAGTACCTGCGCAGAAGCCTTTTATTAATACAAAGGGAGAAATGTGCATACCGTGCATGTGATCATAAAAATAAATTATAAAAAGGAAGGTATAAAGATATTTGAGGTCGAAAATTAATATTTTTCGGTTCTCGATGAAGACGTGATACTTTAACCTGATGGCAAAAAGGAAAATTCATACAAATAGCTTAAAGCTAGTATGAAGGAAATTTAATCTCCACCTTTGAAGTGAGGAGAAAGCATAAAATGGAATTAATGCCACTTATTATGTCGGCATGCTCAGAAAGATATTCCTTTGTAAATATTTTTTTTCCAATGGCAGATTGTGAACAATTACGAATGTAACCCAGTCCATTAATCTATACAATGCCGATGTGGTGGTCTCTTTATTATGGAGGCACCTAATAGGTGAGCCACCCGCCTTTCCTATGAAGTGACGGACAATTACAACCATGCCTTCTGCGGGATTCGAACCCAGGCCCTTCGGCATCGCAGTCAGCTTCCCTGACCACTATACCGACTGGGGGGCTTCATTCGTATATTCATACGTGCAAAATAGGAATTTTTTGTACTATTGCGACACGTGGTATGCTACAGGACACGAATAATAAACCGATAGAAGTTGAATAAAAATAACCAAAAAATTAAAATTAAATAATTCATTCTAAAACATCATATTAGCATCTTTTAACCTTCATTAATAAATTTGTTCCTCGTGTATGCGTATGAAATATTATTTTCTGTTTTAGTAAATAAAAAAGGGATATTACATTAAATTCAGAATCAATCAAAATAAAATTGTCTTCAAAAATATCAAATATTCACAAATGCTTCTTGACGAGTTTCGTAAAAATAACAGCTTTAATAAATTATGGGATTTTGTTTCTCCTTTCTACTGCCTTGAACGATTTTTCGCAGTTTACAAAAGATACATCTATTTACATGAAATCTTTCAGAAGTTTGCACAATACTGAATTTGCACACTTTTCTAATATCAAAAGAATAAATTCTTTAAGCATATTTTAATTAATTTCATACTTTTTATATAATGAGCAAATATCCTTTTTATTTAAGTAAATATTTGTACTTCAAACGTTTATAAAATCGTACATTTAATGAAAGCAAATTGCACCATTTGCGTGCATTCGCATCATGAATAGTCATGCAAGCAGAAAGGAATAATAAAGTACTATAAAGAAATAATTATTTTTGGCTCAAGATGTTTTGTTCCATTTTAATTTTACAAATTGGTTTTTGAATAAAGATAGTTTATTTTTGGTAAGAATCTAGGCACGTTGTTTGGTAAAACTGGCTTAATTAAAACCCTGTTTAACCGAAATGATGGAGTACATATATTTTGAGTCAATAAATGAAAAAAAAGGTTAGGTTAGGTTAGGTTATTCAATTACGGCAAAGCCTCGAGGGCTATCTGCCTAAGGGGATGGATACCTATCGTGGAGGACTTTCTAAGGGAAACTGGCTCGTATACACGTTACACATGGGGAAAACCACGAAAACACCCATGCAGCCAGCCCGTTCGCGGGATTCGAACCTCGGACCGAACTACCAGTGTTCAGCGACTTTACCGCTCGGTCGCTGGTGGGCGACAAAAAAAGGAAACAAAGGAAAAAACTCTCCAAAAAAATCTGAAAAGTTTCATATTTTAAATTACGTCCAAAGGGACGTTTGTTCAACGTTGTGTGTGTTAACTTTATATATTAAATGTCATGTTATTTGCGCTTAAACAATAAATTTCAGTTCAACAGGAATGTCGCTAAATAATTTTAAAATGAGCATATCTTTAGAATTTCCGATACGTAGTTCCGCGCGCTGGAGATAAGAAGGTTTTTCTCCCTGTAGAGTGTTGCCATTGCTCGCTTTTAAATCGTTGAGTTTGTTAATCAAAAATTCATTAGAGTTTTATGAAATATGAAATCGATAATAAAACAAATTCCAAATTTCAAATATGGGCTTTCCGATGCCCATATTCACAGTAGGATTACGTCATCAAAATTGGGTGGCTCTAGGTACATTGTTTTATCACAATACGAGAAGTATATATACATTTATGCCGATTCTTCATCATTTAATTTGTTTAAATATAATACAGGGCGATAGTATTTGGTGGCAACGATTTGAAACGTAATACAGCTTTTTCAACGCAAATTCGCAAAACGAAAACAATAGTCCTTCAGGAACAAAGCCCCTTTGGACTAAAAATGTTTGAAATCACTTTTTAAAATTTTTTCATAGAATAAAAATAGTACATACATATTTTATGAGGAAATGAGCAATCCCGATTGCGATTAACAAGGGTAATGACGGGTATTGTCCCCGGGTTACCCGTCATTACCCTTGTTAATCGCAATCCAAAAGCACAGTTAATGCATAGACAACTAACACTCCCACACACATACACACACTCACGGGAAATAGAAATAGCCCACGATAATAAACGAAAAATTAATGTTACAAATTTACCCATACAGTGGTACCTCGGTAAGGCCCCTCTGAAACGCGTTCAACATGACATACATCCTTTCTGGACCAAAACGTTTTGTTTGGTATATGATATATGACTCGAGTTCGATGAGTCACGACTCTGCTCATTCCACTTGTTTACCTCTTTCAAGACAATGTTACGGTTGACCATGAGCGTCATTAAGCCTGTTGCTACCATTCAATAAACAGCCTGTGCTATATCTCTGAATTTTCAAGTAAATTTTTTTTCGAAAATGTTTTGTAAATTCATTAATAATGAGTTTTAGAAACGTTAATGAGAAAAGTCAAGAGACGAAGAAAATTGTTAAGATCACAGTAAGAAGTGAAAAAAAGATATTGTTGGGGGGAAAGTATAAATTTAGCATGCCTATTCTGGATTTGTCTACTATGTATCGAAAGCTAAGTAAGGAGTGAAAAACAAATACGCAAGATATGACTTCGAAAAACTAAGACGCTATTAAATCGACTAATTTTGCTAAGAGGTTGAAATCGATTACCAAACAAATACTAGAGATGTTTTAGCATGTTAAAGTATTGCTTTCGATGCAGATTGCAAAAAAAATATTTATAGACATTATAGACATTGAGCTTCATTTATGTACAATTGGCATTTCACCCACTGCATTTGTATTCTAGTATTAAACAGTGTTATAATAACAACAAGACATCCTTTTGAGAACGAATTAATTATTTTCTCTTTATTTATTAATGGAAAGTTCGTTTAGTATCAAGTTTAGTTTTGAGGGAAAGGATTAATTACATATACCGAGGTACTAAGTCAAAAATGGTGGTAAATAATGGCGTTATTGAACCTAATTCTTTCATAATTGAGAAATTCATTTTTAATTGATAATTTAACATCAGTTATATATTCGAGGGTACGTTGAGTTAAATTATGTATTTCTGTGGATGACAACTCCGAAATACTGTGACATCATCTACTACTACCCCAGTTAGTTCACACAACTTTTATTTTCCTTTTTGTACTTTCAGGCAACAGGCAAATAGTTTATGATAATAATTTTTCCATTGCTCCACAGATTTACCTTTAAACATCCAGTTCAATCCACAACCTGTTACTATGTCCTCTCAAAATCGAGAGTGTGTTTATTGCATGACAAATTAAAGAAAACAGAAGAACTATCTCTTTGTAAAACATGGAAAAAAATTATTGTTATTTTGAACATTATATATAATGTAAATGTGTTATAATAGATATGTTTCCTTAGCAGTAATATATATATTTATTTCTATGTTTAAGGACAGGAAGTGATTCCCGTGGGTTAATTGAAAAAAAAAAAAACTATGTTATCGCAACCGCCCTAACCCCCATTAGTTGAGATAAATACGGTGTTACTCTATTATTCTATGCGTGATTACCGTACGAATAAATGAATAAAAAAACAGTAATATTGAAACAGGGAAATTTTGGAGCAGTTTGAACACTTCGGTTTTCTTGTCTTTATCTAGATAACAGTGTTCACGAAGTGTCTGTGGGGTATCATTTCAACTGTGGTATATAACATTTAATGCTTCCCTAATTATGCTATGACAGGAAACATAAATTATAGAATAAGTATTTCTAAAAGCAAATTATATTTTATTTCATTTTAATCTTGAAAGAATGTGATGATAATCGAATTGCTTTCATATTTAAATTCTACTGTCGTTTTAAAAGAATGCGATGGAAATAGAATTGTCTCCATCCATCCAACTTGCACCTCTTTTCAATGATACTAAATTTCTCTGAATATGTAAGGAAATCCATGATGTCGGTCACGGTACCAAATGTACTTTAAAACCAAGAGAAATTTCTTCCCTCCATTCGTCTTCTACAAACATGATCATAAAGCACAATTTACACCAACAGCGGCGTAAAGTAATACTTTTAACATGTTTTTAAGCAACAAAGAAAGTAAATATCCACCTTTTAATGTAAATGTGTTCGTGGGTACTATGGAAACTACCTTCAAAGATCATATTTCGAGGCTTTAAAAAAACCGGTAGTTTATATTCTATATAATTCCTTGTCCATTGGTTAGCCTGGCCAGACTTATTACATTGGGCAAAAAAATAACATAAATGTTTCCACATTTAAATTCAAACAATCACAATTTTTTTATCTCATAGGCCTAAAAATCGCATTCAAATTTAGGTCATCAGAAGTGTCGTTATTTTGATATAACCTGTTAAATGAGTGCCGGTTAAGAGTGACTTTACTGTATTATATTCGCAAAGAAAAATCCTCCTGTAAATTTTGGCTAAGGCTTTCGTATTGCGCAAGCAAGCACAGGCAAAAAAGTCTGCCTCTTGTGTCATAAAACTCCAAATTTAAATTCCAAATTTAAACTCCAAATTTTCTTAAGTAAAACAATACATGAAATAAAATATAGTGAATATTTGCACAGCAAAAGCGTTAGAAGAGCAGTCGAAAGCCCATCCGCATATAAATTTTGACCCTCCAAAACACTTTTTTTTTTATAAATGAGTGTTGGTCAGAAAAACGGGTTACTAACGGTTCATGGCATATTCCCCACATATTTTTCAGAGCGTAACATCTCCAAATGTGTTTCCTGGGGGAAAGAGTGGTCAAGAACACTACTGCTTTGAAAGTCTACTTACCACTAACTTAAACTTCAATCAAAATAAATCAAACACACCAATTTACTTTAGGAAAGTCCTAAGAATTAAACAGTTAGGAAAGAAACTAACTAATATAATTAAATTTCAATTATGCAGAGAAGAACTTTGTTTAGTTACTTTCAGGAAATAAATACACTGAAGGGCCAAAACATTATGACCACCTACTTAACAACGTGTTACACGACCTTTGGCCTCGAAAACAGCTGCAAGTCACCTTGGAATGGATGCCAAAAGTTATTGGTAGATGACTGGAGACAGGCTATACCAAATATCTGAGCAACGGTCAAGTGAAGTCGAGATATTCCGACATGGTGGTATTTAAGCTCTGAGCTGCCGCTCATGACATTCCAAATGTGCCCTATCGGGTTAAGATCTGGCGAGTTAGGCGGCCAAGACAATTAATTGAAATTCAACCTTGTGCTCCTCTAGCCACTGCAATGCAGTTCGAGTTTTGTGATATGGGACATGGTCCTTCTGGAAGATTTCGTTTCCAGTTGGGCAGACAGACGAAATGTAAATGTCCAACTGATCCTCAGTTGTGTTCAGATAGTCCGTAGATTTCATGGTCTATTTTACTACAACTAAGGATCCAGGAACCGCCCATAAGAACTTCCCCCAAAGCATAATATCGCCACCAACAGCCTGCGTATGACCACCAGAAAGACGGCATACCTTAACACGTGAATGAATTCTGAATGTGAATGAGAAATCATGATTCATCCAACCAGGCAACTGTCCACTACTTATTCATAGTCTCGTCTCGAAGTTTCGGACCCAATGTAGGCGTTGTTGACGCTTGGCCAACAGAGGCACACGTGTAGGACGCCTACCGTATAGTCCCATATACAACAGTGTCCGCTGAACTGTGTGTTCCGAAACATTTGCACTTGGACCTGCTTTGTATTGGGCTGTCAGCTGAGCCACTGTTTGTCACCTCTTTTGCTGTACCAAGCGGGACAGTCTCCGACGTCCTTTTTCTTTGATGACTTTTGGACATCCAATGCCTTGGCGTCTACTGCTGGTTTCGTCGCTAATTATCCGCTTTGCATAAATACTAACAATGACAGCTCGTGAACAACCTACCAGTCGTGCAGTTTCGGAAATACTCCTTCCGAGTCTTCAGGCTATTATAATCTACCTTTTATCAAATTCATTTAGATCAGCAGCCTTTCCCATCAGTTGCAAAAAAAAGTGCAAGAATGATTCCTTACCTTCTCCAAGCAGCAGTTAAATACCATTCCCACTTAATCACATGCCCTCCACGTCATTCAGACGAGTTTACTGAAGAATGTGGGAATGGTCATAATGTTTTGCTCGTCAGTGTTTGTGTATCATTAGATACATGTGTAAGTGGGGAAAGGGGTGATCCAAATCACAGCCTCAGAGATTACTTGCTAGCAAGAAAATATCACATAAAGACCAATACCAAACAGAAAATGAGAAACCAATCAATACCTACAAATATATCAACTATGTAATGAAAACCAAACAATTAAGAAAAACCAATTGAGGCGCTTTTGAACTACCTCTTAAGGAGAGGAGGAAAAATATGTGCACCAAAGTAAATAAATAGTTGTATAATTTTTTTCACAAGAAAAGTCAACAGATGAATGATTCTTTATCATTAAACAATGCATGATGTGTGAAATGCATATCTTACACAAAAAGACTTTTCATAAATTTCTTTAAATTGCATTTATAAACCTCGCATAAAAAAGAAAAAAAAAGAAAGATCTGTACACAACAAAGAACAGCATAGCATAAAAGAACTTTGCACTAAGTAATTTTACATTACAGAGATTTTGCAATAACAACACTTGCACAAACGAACTAATAAGTAATGGGTATTATGCATAAATATTTTGTAAACTATTAATATTTTTTTCAAATTACACATGAATTACAGTAGATAAGTGTAAATTCTTATAAGTGCAAATGTCACTAACTGTTCCAAATTATTGTAAGGGCGAAGTACATCACCTGCAGTAAAGTTTTGTAAATGTGAACAGCATCAACTGCCAAACAGTTTTCAAAGATGTACTCAGCGAGTCACTTACGAGGCCCTGAAGTATACTGCGCTCTAAACAATTGGCACTGCTGGACTACAGCCACATTATCTATGGTTAAATATTGGTACTTACTATACTTCAACCTGACCTGTATAATTAGTACACAACTAATGACGAAATTCTGGTGTCCCACTCACTTGCATCTGTACCGTTATAATTAGAATACCCAACATGCTCTTAACGGTTTCTATTTTTATAAGTAATTAGCATGCGGGAATGACACTTGTTCATTTTTGAGTAAATAATAATGGGTTCTCTTTGCATGAATCTATATCTCTATATACTATGTTATAAACTGACTTCAAGACTGAAACGTTGCTGCAAAAGTTTGTGCACAATGCAGCAAAAGACAGAATATACTAGCCCTTACATAAATATCACGTATTTAGGACACATCTAACTTTTTCTTAACGTTTCCACTGTTTCTGGGTTACATAGGTCGTCTTTGAAGTTTTCCAACTACAGCAAATTTTGAAGATATTGTGCAGTAAATTTATAGGAACTTAATTTATGTTATTGTTGCCTATGCTCACTTGTCTGATGCAGTCAACCCAAGCCCACGAAGGCCTTGTGGCAAGGAGCGCTAGATTACGCCTGTCTTTGGCAGCACCCTTGAGCACCTAACAGGTAACAGTACAATTTGGCTCAGTTCCGCCCCCAATTCTGTTGGAGAGCACTCCGGGGAGACGGGTTCGAGGGTCTGCTACCCCTCTTCGCTTCCACCAAACCACACTAGAGGACTTTCGACCGAGTGCAGCCCTGCCACACCGGCATTATACATTTACAAACGTACATGCCTTCTCCAGGATTCGAACCTGGGCCCTTCAGCACGACAGTCAGCGACGCTAACCACTATACCGGTTGCGCGCCACTTAGTGAGTGAAACTTGAAGCTCAAATCTGTGTTATCTAAGAGACAATTCATTTCCCAAAGTGGACGAATGTATAATTTATCTCATGTAGTTTTACCTGTATGTTTTAGCACGTAATACACCGAAATGGGATTGAATGAAAGTATAAATGTCAATTTTCCCATTTTTTTTAATATACCGTAACTTGAAAAATCAAATTCCGCACTGTCTAAATTGTGTGTATTTGAATGAATATTACTTATTTTCATATTTTCATTGAACTCATTCGTCGTAGCTTTCCAAAAGCATCATAAGTTTTAAGTCATTTTATCTGCCTTTATTATTTAAAGGATAAATAGAGAGACTTTAGAGGTTAAATGCATTTTAGAGTTAAATGCTTGTAAAGGTTAAGTTCTTGTAAAAGTATACTTGGGAATTCCTCTAAAATGTGAATGAAATATATTTATCAGTAATTACCTTATAAAATCCAAGTATAATCTTGTATGGTAAAGTAATTTAATGTTACTCGGAAAAAATAAACGATAAGTAGTTTCTTAGAAGGAAATGTCCCCCCGCCTCATCCATTCAAGAGAGCTTGCTTTCAACAGTTACATCCTCTCCTTCATATACTTTGACATTATTAACAGAGTCATAGCAATTTTAGGAAATATTTTTATTATTATCTGTACTTTTTAAAGATATTTGAATTTCCTGCTCTCTTACCTTCACATCTTTGCCATTAATGCAAGTAGCACTAGGACTGACTAGCTATTTTTTTAATTGGATCAAAAGCAAGTTTTGTTACTGCTTGGAGAGATGCATTTGAAGTTGAGAATCCTTTTAGCTATCACTAGAAAGGAACGAAGCTCTTAAATTTCAGGGAATTTAATAAGCTCTGTAACTAAAGATTTCTACAGTTTTCGAAAATGATATTTCTTTGCTGTAAACGTACAGAAAAAGCCAAAATAAAATTCTCAAATGAGTGAACGAAAATTTGTTCCATATTTTTTTAAGTTATTCTAAGACGGTTGAAGATTAGAATACAAGAGCTTATAAATTTATTTGAACAAATCTAATTCTTTGACATGCTAAATGTGAATTTAAGCCGTAGATGTCGGCCATGATATTAATATTAAAAGTATAGTTTACAATATTTTTTCAAGACTTTGAAGTTAAATATATTTATTAAATTCTACCTTTCTCAAATATAAGAATAAACGCAGTTTGATGTATATGTTTGAAAATCGAAAAACATATTTGCAAAAATGGTTTTATTCGCTTGTTTACGCCTGAAAAAGAGGAACTTTTATCTGGTTATACTCGAAATGGATGGAGATTTATTCAAAATTTATACCAATTTAAAGATACATTTTTGGCTTAATTTAAAATTTTTCATTTCCGTTTTAATTGATAATATAAATTCCAAAGTTACCTCTTATAATATCGGCGCAAGTTTATTGCTACGAACATGCCTTTTCTTAATGAGTTTCATTTTATTTCTTCTGATGTTGTTTCATTTACACTATCCAAGTCCTGTAAAAAGGCACTCTTGCACTTTGTAGTTAACTACATTTTCCTGATAATCTTATGTCTTTCAATCTTTTCTCAGTTTTTCATAATAACATTCAGTTTTCTTAGTAAGAGGACTTAAAAACCACTTATTAACATTCTGTTTTTGAATTTTATTTATTGAATGTCACGGTCTTCACACTTCCCCTCCTTAAAATTCAACAGCAAAATCACAAAAAATTTAAAAGAAAAAACAAATCTTTAAAGAATGTTCGATAAAGTATTAGGAGTTGTCATGCATTCCTTATATTTGTTATATTATTTCTTTAAAAACTAGCCGCTCACACGGCCAGCCGCCTAAAATAGTTATTATAGAAAAGTGTAGAGTACGTAGTGACTTTAATGAGTCCAGCTAATGTCATTTCATGAAAATAATGAATTATGTTATGTTTCTGATCAGAAGTATATGATTTAAATGCATTTTTATTTGAATAAAACATATAAAAATGTAAAAACTTATTCTTAAGAAGAACAGTGCTTATTGCTTTAAAACTCGCTTAGTTCTTACTCAGTAACCTACCAGGTTAAATTTGAAAGTTGTGATAGAATTTGCTGAATGACAATAAACTGGGGTGTGGAAAATAAAAGTAGTTTTTTCGAATAGTTGATCAAAATTAAAATAAAATAACTTTTATTTTGCCGAATGGCTATTGTCTGGTGTTCCGGAGATAACATTTTTTTTTAAATTTCAAGGACAGCTGTCACTTTTTGCTTTCAGATCGCTAAGTTTGTTAGTACAAAATGTATTAAATTTAATATAAAGTACATCCACTTGATCATCCAGTTGCTATAGTGCTATAGGCTGTTACTTTAAAACAGGAATTTCAAGGTTATTTTCAACCGCCCTATTTGACTCGGAACATTGAAAGAAACAGCTATGAAAGAAAGGGGTATCGCTTAACTCCCCCCTCCACTACTCCATTTCCGCTTAGTGTGTTTCGTTTCATGAAAAGCACGCAATAAAGAAATGAATTGCAGTCTCATATGACGACACCGCACAGCATTTATTTTCTCCACTTCATTTTAAATAAAAGGGGCTATCAATGGTATTGAAAAGCCTGCCTTAAAGCAACAGATTAATGGCTGGTCGTTTTAACCACTTACACCATTAAATCACGCAAAAGAAAATGAGATAATTCGTTATCTAAAGAGCTCTATGAACAGTTGCATAGATTTAACCACCATGTGATTTGTCGAATGCAAAAATTTCTAACCCTACTTCTTGTGTACGCACGTATTTGGCCTCTTAAATGAAAAGTGACATACCTCTTATTATAATTCGTTAGAATATAAAGTGAAATCTAATGATAATAGCAAAACGTTTAAATAGCATATAAATTGCAATTCTTTGTATTTGCATATACATATTTCTTAAACATTTATCTTCTGTTTCAAATCATAATGTACTGATCTACTTTAAAGAATAATCTACCTTTTCAAGACACAATATATCTTTAGCATTCTGATATTTTATATTAATTTATTTTTTGTTCAAGAATGAAATATACATATAAATGAGGATTCTTTAAGAAAGTAATTTTTAACTGTGCATTTTAAAAAACTGTATGTTTCATCATACATTTGGTAACCGTCGACATTAATTTTTAATTTTAATCGTAAATTCCTCTCACAGATATTAAATTTTCAGCTGAATTCTTCAGAATGCAAATTTATTTATTTATTTTTAACTTTGTTTTATTGTGGGTGACAATAATGAACCCACGTAATCTCGAAATATTCCACCACTATGTTTCAAGTATGACTTAATGCAGCAGCTACTCAGTATCATTCGTAATTCTCAAAGATATTGTCTTGACTTATTTTTTAGAAGAAAAACTTACAGAAGTGATCTTATACAAAATGCCTTTAATAAAATGACAATATATGACATCGAAAAGAAAATGCATTGTCATATTCTGAACAGCAAATTTAAACTACATTGTCATATTTTGACTGATATTCATATTCTGGCATATCAAGTTGAATTTGATCGTGGGAATCTAATAATCTAATTTTAAATGAAGAAAAAGTCGGTAGCGACGTTTCTTTAGTAAAACTTCAGAAGGTAAGTTAAGAAGAAACATATTTTAAATTTATTTCGATAACAATCTTATACATCGTATTTTGTCTTTAACTTCAGTGAATGACGGAAATCTTCCTATTTTCTCTAAATACATATTGATTTTCAATATTGACGATATATATTAAAGCGTTAAGGATTTTGTTTTCTGAATTTTAGCTTATTAATGTTAATTATTAAAAGACTAATTATAGAAATTTCAAAGGAAATTTCTATAATTTAGTCTTTTAATTTTTTGGTTGCGATACATTACCATACCAGATTATTTGTGACTTCAGCCAGATTATTTACGTTTAATTAAGTACGCACCCTATTATAGTCACGACTGTCCGAACAGTTGCCATTTCATCCAATATAATAAAATTTAATTTAATTTTTAACTTTGAAAACAAAATAGCTTGCGAAAAATTCAGATAGATCAGAATCAAATATACTTCTTATAAGGTATCATTGAATTTATAGACATTTGCAGAACGAATAGGTTTTCAGTGCTATATAACATGTACCGCTCTTACAGTAGTTTACTCATTAAAATTTCTGAAAACTTTCGGCAAAATAGTCATGATTCCTGTAATAGTCCTAATTTCTTAACAATGAAGAATAACTTTAAACCAACATTTTTAAGAATCCAAAATTTCGTATCAAGCTACATAATTTTACCTTTAATATTTTTGTCAAAATTGTAGAGATCGTTAATAAAGATGAGTTCATATTATTACGAATTTTGTATATATGTGCATAAGTTTAGTGAAATTATATGTAAAACTGTAGTATCTCTTGTATAATGCGACATGAAAGGCATCAATAGAGTGAAGCTTCGCCGGAAAACTTAGTTTACAGGGCCAAGTCCGTATAACATTGAGATAAATTGCTGTCTCGCAAAAATTGGCGAGATAGTGCTAAGCTGGCGACTTTTTTTGCGACGAATTTTTGTATCCAAATTTGGCGAGAAATTATCAAAAGTCGCCAAACATGGACACCATTTGGCGACTTTTTGTTCTGATCTCCGTATAACTAATTAATTCAATCCGCATATAATTGTAACTCTATCCTGCCATATCCAACTGTAACTTTATATGCCTTCTAGCGATTTCGAAAAATCGAAGGTAACGGAAATTTCTCTGCGACAGGGACAAACCGTATAGTACCGGAGAGAGCCTCATTTCTCAGGTTTCAGTTCAGAGTCGAGCTCGGAGTATTGAGGGATCTCCTTGCGAGCTTCTCTCTTTAGTTGAACTTAGCATTACGTTGTGTTGAACGTTCTTAGTAGTTTGAAGCGGTAACTTCTGCTTTGTAATCCTGAGAAGAACTGTACGAATACATTTGTTAAAGATTCCAGACACGTAAAGTGGTTCTTCTGGGAAAATAAACTTTATCAAACTATCATTAGTGTGTGTGGCATTGAATCCACTAAGAAGCCGAACGCACGTAACAATATGAATGACAGCATTGTTCCTTTAAATTTTAAATAATAACGTAAAGTTCATTTCCTGATGTTAACAGAATGTGATATATAATAATAGAGCCAGAATGCTATGCAACGAGGTTCATCTTCACCTTTCATCATTAATTTACCGGCCGTATAATAGGACTTCAATATTAGGTTAGCAGACATTTATTAAACAATATTATTTCAAAGGGACTAACGAAGTTTCTGTTTCCCTAATAATAACGGCGTAGACTTGATGTGAAACTTGACATGTCTGCTTTTCTTCTTATTTCATTGATGTTGAAACACATCCCTTTGGAGCTTCTGTAAAGGATCACGCTTCCTACTACGCCTTCTTAATCGGAAGTTTTCATACGTACATCTTCAGAAATCTATATGATAAAGTTTTTTTAACATACTGAATACTATCAATATAGAATTATTTCGAAATGCTTCAAAATGAATATCCGTTTAAATTAATATCATGATGCATTAATCAGGCAATAAGATTTAGATTGTTCTGAAGTATGTCTTATATGCTTCTAATCGAATCATGATCCTTAATATCTAAATTATTCAAGTATATTTAAAAAAATTCCATTTTAGCGTTTCCTATAACTTCATTATTTTCCTTAACAGCATTGAAGGAAGACTGCTAGAATGCCGAGAAAGGAAAAAGGAAACGCAGAAAATCTCGTTAGAGAAATTTTTCTATTGAGAAGAATTATCTCTCTCGCCCACTTCAGTAATAATGATAGAGCATTTAATTTATATTAATAAATACTGATAAATAATTCATTTTTACTTTGATACTTCTCATGCATGTATGCTTGAATATGTCTAGAATTATTTCAAAATTCAGTTCAAAACGTTCAGTCAAAATGGTACCATCTACTGTATGAAATACCGATTTACAACGAGGCTTTGTGCTGGCTAGACTGTTCGGTCGATGGAATCGCGCCCCCTTGGATTGCTAACCAGAAATGGAGCGCTATCGTGTGAGGGCATAATAGCCTGCGTCTGAGCTCCATTTTCCGGGGCATTGTTTGAAATACCGAGAGCTGTGATATGATATACAGAACAAACATAAAATAAATTTTCCATAAACTTCAATGGGTCAAACAGAATTGTAAGAATTATAACCTTTACTTTTTTCTTATTGTCTCTTTAAGCTTCATCTGATAAATTTGTAAAAAATAGGAGAAAAGAAAAGGAAATTTATAACTTTCGGCAACTTGTGCCGAGTTCAAACCTGAAATAACTCGTTGTTGGTTGTGAATGTAGTCGTTGCCATATGATGGCCTTTAAAATCCATCATTCTATAGGTTGTTTAAAAGCTTTGTGTTAAAGGAAGAGAAATAAAAGATTGCCAACTTCAGTATGTTGCAGTATTCCTCATCAATACTAAGATGTAGCTAGATATAGTCATTTTAATTCTTACTGACCTTTAAAATTTATAACCAACAACAGGCGCGAATCTATTTACCCATGATTGTTCATCAAATTGGTTCATAAAATCGGTTTAATTTCAAGACATGGGATAAATAACATTGCAATTATATGATATGGATTTACAAATGCAATTTGAAAATTGCAATCTCTAGCATTCGTAGACAAAAATAGCAGCATGTTTGAAATTTCATATTTATTACACTTTCGTGATTAAACTTCCCATTTTGTCATCACTAAAATAAGATCAACATAAATTTTATTTTTAACATTTAGCCACCATAGCCATATTGCCATAAAGAGCAGATTAATTCTGCATTTTAGTCATTTAAGATAGCAGGTTTTGAGCTCCTAATGCAGCGTAGCAAACTTCTTCCATCAGTATATTGACTTCAAAACTCGATAAAGTATTTCAATGATTTTTAAACAATGTCATCATATATTCTTTTTTGAAATGTTTAATGTAAATTTCTAACATACGTTACTAGGTTTCTAAAATTGACCCAAAAGCATTAAAAATGCTCATGTAAATATTTTAAGATTTGCATTTACATGTACTCAAACGAGATCTGAAATGTTAGTAAAACAGAAATAATATTATAGAAGATTTTAATATATAAGGATGAGCAGATTCGCATTAGAATTTAGCCATAAATTTATTCGCAAACATCAGCAAAATTTGATTATTTATTTAGTCGGTTTCACTAAAAAACATCTGTCTGAGTGTATAGTAAAGAAGAAGTAAGAAGCAAGCAGGAGACGTTAAGCACTAATATCGAAAGTTGCTAAATGTAACGCATCCTTGCTATTAATTATAACATCACAATACCGAGTAAAAAGAAGCCGAGTAAAGCCGACCACATTTTTAGGATTTATGTGATTTAAATCCATGAGACTGAGAGTAGGAGTATCGCTGCAGTCTCCAACTCTTTCAGAGTATTCTATACCTGTATTTATGTACATAGACCAGCATTACACCTCAACCAGAATGCATGCTGAAAGTTTTGAAATGTGTGTATGAATGTAGGCAGACTGTCCTCAGTAAAGTTAATATCACAAGTCCAACAAGGAATATAAGCCATAGCTAAAACCTTGAGATTAAGTAACAGTATTAAGGCTTCAGATGAATGACATCCTCTCAGTATTATATGGTATAACAAAATCTAGATGTTCAAATAAGATATTGCTTAGGTCTTTTTTCGAAATGAAGTAGATTATTCATTGTAAATTAATCGCTTCAGATCAGATTACCAAACAGGAGCTTATATGTGATGCGCATAAGTCACAGGAAAAGAATATTTGTTATAACGAACCTCATCTGAATGATGTTGAAAACAGGTTAGGACAGCGCTCAAGACTACAGCGCCTTGAAGATGTAAGTAGTTTTGGGTGTAAATGAAACCCACAGTAGTCCTTCATCTTCACCTTCAGTAATGGTCAAAATAACTTTTTCTTTATTTCCAAATCTGAAATCTAAACTTACATTTAATGACTGAATACTAGTCATTGATTCAATTTCAAAAGTAGATACTTGAATGATAACTATTCAAACCCACAGGGGACGTCGAGACCAAATCCCAATAATCCTTTATTTCAATCAAAGGATTATACTTATTAAGATGCATCCTTGAAGCATTTCAGTTAAAATATAAATCCTGGAATCATATATAAATGCAGATGCGATCACGTTGATGAACATGAAGAATGAATATATGTAAAGCATAAAATACTTTCAGAAAACATTCCGTTCCCAAATACTGGATGCAGATTTAAGTTTAAATTTTTGTTTCCCTTATCTGCTTCTCTTTTAACTCTCATAATAATTCAAAAGACTGATGAATACGAAAACTAAAAAAATGCAGTCTCAGAACTTCAAATTAAAGTTTAGCATCTCAAATATGAATGTTTCAGATTTTAGAGTTCCACCAAATGATTTGTCAGATTTTCTTATGCTCTGCCTGAGCATGGTAGGTTATCTACTCTAGAACTCACTTCTGATAAAACAATTTTTTTACTTTTATCTATCTAGCTTTACTATTTAGCAGCGCTTTCTTTGCAACTGCGACAGGTAGTATTCAAGAGCGAATCCACAAAATATTTGAAAAAATAACATTTTTAGAATTCCCATTAGAGTTTGCTATACATCGTTTTATATTCGCTATGCTATTTTTTTGAAAACTAACCGCTATAGCGGCCAAATGTCTGAAAGAGTAATCATAAAAAAGAAAATAATATATAGCGATTTTAATGCGTCCAGCTCGTGACATTTTGTAAAACTATTTAATATTTCTAATTAGGCATCCCTTGATTTAAATGCATTTTATTTAAATCAATTCGATTAAAAATAGAAAGAAAATACATTTAAGAACTGCGTTTATTGCTTTTCAATAATTTTATCTATCATTCAGTAACAGAAAGTTAGAAAGTCCATCACGAAGGCATCCCTCCCTGTAGGCAGATAGACCTCGTGTGCTTTGCCATAATTGAATAATCCAATCCAATTCAGTAACAGAAAGATTAAATTTGAAAACTAAATATTTTGCCCTTTACTGAATGGTAATGTGCTGGTGCGTGGAGATGTTAGGTGCTCTGTTTGAGGAAGTGGCAACAACTGCTTTCCGTTAGCTGAATTTGTAGATTGAAATTTAAAATTAAATAGCTTACTTTCTGCTGAATGTTAACAGTGTAGGGCGACGGAGATGAAAATGTTTTATTTCGAAAAATGTTTCCACTTCTCGCTATCAAATTACTGAGTTTGTTACACAAAAATCGGTTAAATTTAAATTTCTGCAAAATATGAAATAAATCAAAAACAAATTCAAAATTAAGGCTTCGAGGTGCTCATGCCATGAGAACTACGTAAATTAAAAGTTCAGTGGCTATAGATGTCGCTACTTTTCCACAATGTGACGAAGCTGCGTACTTACATGCAGATTCTTCACTATTTATTATTTTAAATAATACATTTAATATTTTAAATAATACATGAAAAGCTTTGGTAGCAACAATTTAAAAGCAATTTGGACACAAAAGTTACATAGATAAAAAGTGAGTTTCGAGACTAATATTATTTCTGGTGCTAATTATGATTAAAAAAATCTCATAGTTACATAGTCCTTTCATTCATATTGGAATTATTCATCAAAGTGTGCAATTATCTTTTTTAGACTGAATTCTACATTCTTTCCATAGCATTTAAAAATTCTATGTTCATCATGCGTGGTCGCATTTATACTAATAATGTATTACTCTCCAAGGATTATGTTATTACAAGTTGTAAAAACTTTCCACCAACGGCCGAGCGGGAACATCTCTGAAAACTGGTAGTTCGGTCCGAGGTTCGAATCCAGCAAATGGCCCGGCTGCATGGGCGCTTTCATTATTTTCTCCTTGTTTAACGTATTCATACGAGCCAGTTTCCCTTGGAAAATTCTCCGCAAAGGCATCCCTCCCTTCCCTACAGTAATAAGTTGGATAATAATAATAAAAAACTAACTAACACTGTCTAAAAAATGGTAAAATATCTGTATCTATATTACCTATTTTTTGCTGAGGAAAAGTACATTTTATTAGCATTTTAAATATGTATTTAATTATTAAAAGATATTTCTTATCACTGTCGTTTTGCAGTGGAAATCTGTAATCCGAATCATTTTCTTTATCTTCTTTCAGTCTACTAAAGTTTTTCACTGAAGCAAATTTTCAATTACGGAATGTAAAAAAAAACTGAAAAAAAAGTCAGACGGAAAGAAAGTAAACGGTGATAATGAAGAAAACATTTTTCTTTGCTGACTAATTATACTAAAAAAAGTAATTAAAAGAATGCGTAGCTTGTAAAGAGAAATTGATGGAGAGAGCGAAAAAAAAAAAACAAACCTTTAAGCCATTCCGTGCAATATATTGAGCATTTTTACTCCTGCCCATAGCATTTCACATTTGCATTAACATGTAAAGAACACTCTTTCTCTTTCTAAAGATTTAAATGCATGTTTTACGAGAAAACATAATACTACTCTCTTATACTGCTTTTCTGATTTTTGCGGTTATTACTTAAAACACTAATGTAAATTATTCCTCAACGGAATAATCATGATTAGCAACAAAATAGTAATTCCTTCAGAAGCTGTAGATACTTCAAGCCGATTCCTACAGAAGTTGTAGATGCTTCAAGCTATTCAAAGCATGTAACTAACCTCTAGTAACAAGCTACTTTTATTTTTAAAAAATGTAAAAGGCCAAAACAAATAGCTAGAAAGCCCTCCTATCTAATGGCATTCTGTTTCATATATCCATACAAATATATTACATTATTTTATCAAATCACCCTAGACGTTTGAAAATAAATATTTTGAATATAAATGTTCACTCTATATAGATGGTGCCTGATAAAAGAGCCACTGTTATTAAATGATTATAATGTATTTCATTTTTAATAAATTTTTCTTATATGTTATACTTACATTCCGTTTCTTGAGATTTTACTTGACGCAACTTTAAAAATTTACGTACTCAACAGTTTTCTCTGTATAATTTCTTAAAAGAATTAAATGTTCTGTTTTATAAATTTCACTTCGTTCTGAGGAATCCCGTTGAGTAGTGTTGTAGGTTTCTCCTTAGGTTTTGAAATTTTTTGTTTCCCTTCGCCAGGATGCATATTAAGGAGGTGAAAGAGAGGATTTAACGGGTTGAAACAAAAAGGTTAAACAGAGCATGGTTTCGCTAGTGAAGCGCACGTACGTTTACTGATTTGTTCTCCAGCTGTCTATCTTAGCAGAGGCTATCTTTTCCCTTAAGAATGCTATAACAATTTCCTTTAAGAAAATATAAAGAGAATATTGGAGCTTAGTCAAATTTTAAAACTATGTTATAACCGTCTAAAAATAGAGACTGAAATTTCAGACTGAATAAAAACATACTGTGTAAACACTCTATAAATTTTTCCAAACTTGGAAGGAGATTTGATGGAAGATTTGTAACCAAGAAGAGTTGAATTTCAAACGCGAAGAAATGATTACACTAAAAAAAATAATGAAATAAAATCGTCTATCATTTCGGGCTTCACTGTACGTTGAAAATGATTCGATTTCAAGATTTAAAATTCTTAAAACTCTAAATAAATGTAAATACTTGCCTCATGTATACAACTCCTCTTTTAAAATATACAGGGGATGCAAAAATCAGAAAATACTTAATAAATTCGCATTCTGTTTTATGTATAATATATAGTAAAGAAAAGCATAAACTAAAATGCTTTCTTAACGAACTTGTATGCGTTTTAATACAAATTATGTCCGTCAGAATACATTACACTTAGAAAAAAAATAACAGTGAAAGCAATCTTAAAATAAACCTCCAATATGGGAGTCATAAAATGGAGTACTTATTGAGGACGAACTGAGAAATATGGCCAGCAGAAACTGCATTGTTTAATAGTGGAGAGCATCTTTCGGGAACTGTCTCTGACATTGAGTGATTTCTGTATACCTGTATTCGTGTAACCTATAATCAAGCATAAGACAGCTCCAATCTTTCAAATGTGGTCATTCATAGTGAAAATGATGGCTTTTCACTCTGTTCTTCTCGTAAGTTGAGAGTAAATGGTATTTACAAGTGAAAAGTTGGAGAATGATGCTCCATTTTTCACGAATGTCACAAAATCCTCTGCCTCCTTTTCTTCTAAGATAGGAAAAATGCGGTTTTGTAACATGTTTTGAAGGATTTTGAACTGTGAGGAAGATCGTTCAAAAGTAGACATTATTATATTAAAAATTCTTGCATGAAGTATAATTTCGTGCAGTGAATGTAATGCAAATATATATAAGTTTTTATATAATAAAATTCTTTAAAAATATTCGTAGTCTTAATTATTTATGTGATGATTTAATTATCACATTTTTACATCTCCAAAAATCATAAATTTGTTTTAAATATTTACCACCGTTTATCATTCAGAATATTATTTTTAAATTGGACAACATTTTTGCTATCGAACGCTATCGATTAAAAGTCTGGTAGAATATTTGCAACGGCCTAGATTACTGGTTAACAGGAGTATGTATTATATTTGCAACGTCACAGGAGGCCGGTTAACAGGATCACGCATCCCTACATAGTTTTCTCTAACTTTGATTTTAGAATAAGATGAAATATTAAAATTGACTTTTGACCCCTTGTATTATAAGATATTTTCTCCGTCCTTTCTGCATGTCTTCGTGGTGTTACAGCTAGAACACTCGGCGAGTATTCGAGAGGTCCAGGTTCGAATCCCGGTAAGAGCACTGCTCATTTTTTATGTCTTCTGCTTTGAAATAACATATTGACTCTGCAGTATCTCTTCGATTTTCTTTAATTTTTCATTCATACGTATTTGTGTAAATAATATAATATTCCATAGTTTTGTTTTGATTTTTCAAAATCTGATTCAGTTAAATTTTTAAAAAATTAATGTTGAATTTTTATCACATATTCTAGCTCAGCGGCTGAATGAACCATCGAAGAATTTTGATCTTTATCATTTTGATCACCGGATAGAGCACGAAATGGTTATCGAGTTGAATGTTTTTCAAATTTGTAAGGGGTAGCGATTTGTCGACGTCCAGCTTTTCAAACCTGTTCGGTATTTTTAATTATCATGCAGTTGCTAATAATGCCGGATTTTTATAACAAAAGATTTAGCTTTTCATTTTTAGTCATTTTTAGTAACACAATGATTTAAGTGATAATCAGATTTCTGAATGGATGACCTTCTAAATCATATAGAAATTTAGGTGAACTACTAAATGTCATTTTAAGCTAGATTAGAAGAAAAGATATATATATAAGCTAATAGTTTCTTTTTTAACAACTTTCTTATAATCAAAATCGTAAAAAACAACCTTATATTTAGCGTAGGTATAATGAAACACTCAATCGATTTCGAGGGCAGCTAAAGGTCCCTCCTCATCAGGAGAAAGAAATACATAGAAAGAAGAAAATAGGAATCACAGAAACACGTGGTGCTTATCAGCACTGCACGTGGATATAACTAGATTTTTAATCAGAGTTGCACTGGCCGCCTACTTTTACTGAGCCAGGCTGTCTGATCAAGCATAAAGAAATATTAGCGAAGTTAAAATAGGGAGCGAGGGGCAAATGCACATTACGCTCCAAATCTGAACTTCAAATAATGGAAAGCAACCACTGAACGGATTTTTATACCCTCTGGTATAAGCCTCGAGGGTATAAAAATCCGTTCAGTGGTTGCTTTCCATTATTTGAAGTTCAGATTTGGAGCGTAATGTGCATTTGCCCCTCGCTCCCTATTTTAACTTCGCTAATATTTCTTTATGCTTGATCAGACAGCCTGGCTCAGTAAAAGTAGGCGGCCAGTGCAACTCTGATTAAAAATCTAGTTATATCCACGTGCAGTGCTGATAAGCACCACGTGTTTCTGTGATTCCTATTTTCTTCTTTCTATGTATTTCTTTCTCCTGATGAGGAGGGACCTTTAGCTGCCCTCGAAATCGATTGAGTGTTTCATTATACCTACGCTAAATATAAGGTTGTTTTTTACGATTTTGATTGTCACATTAGCGTGTTTCTCTTCTAGTCTAACTTTCTTATATTTTATAGATTAGAAAGTACAAAGTAAAAGGCATTTTTAAAGTACAAGTTTTAAATTAAATGCAATAATAAGTTAAAAAATAATTTTTAGCTATCGTAATAATCTTCATCATATGTGATTAAAAATAAAATGGTAAGGATACAAATAATTATCTTTTTTTTAATTGAATTTGTCAAGCAGAAATACAATCAAATTGAATACAGTCATCTTGATATATGACTTTTCTAAGTTAGCATTAGAATTAATCCTCGAAGTTTTGTAAATGTTCCTGATAAAGCCGTATAAGAAAGTCTGGCATTTCCAGCCACAATAATATGATAAAAAAATAATTTTTAAGATTTTTATTGCATTTAATTAAAACTGTGTGAATAAAAGGTCGTTTCAGATATGCTGTTTATAAATCAAAATACGCTTGCGGATATAGAATGACGAAAAGTTATATATATATGATAAATTTGATGTTTATTTTTTTCAAGAAGTAATGCATATTTCTCTCTTTAAAATTTCAAGCATACAACACATCCTATTCTTTCAACAGTGCTTTTATACGAAGAAAGAATTCTTTCAAAGCACAGGCACATCATTCTTTTGACAGACTTTCACGTCATGCATCAGCATTCTCTGCCATAAATCAAATTTAAAACCGCAAGAACGCAACTGGAAAAAACCGTGGTTCTTTCTGTTACTGCGTCATCAGGATTTTGAGCTTGATAAATTTCATTTCCGGGCAGGGTCAAGCCTACATCATGATCATCTTTGGAAGCCCAGTCCCAGACTAGATATTGATTGGGGAATCCGTTTCTGAGCTACGCAGGGCATTGACCTGATCTATATCTCTTCCCGCTTAGAAAATCTAGATAAAATTCTAGCACCTGTTCTTTCTGCGTGTTCACGGATAAAATGGAATGATTTTCCTTTTATTGCATATTTTAAGTTCGACCATTGTCAGTAAATATTGCGTACACACGTTTCCTAAACATAACTAATTCTAGACTATCATTTGCTTAGGTATTAATTTATATTTTATCTCACTATTTTTAATGCTTGAATAATTCTTCTCTTCTCTTAGATTTATACCTAAACATTCTTTACAGTAAACTCATCAGCATACACGATGGGCGCATTATGATTCCACTTTTCTAATTAAGAATTATAATTTATAGAAAGATTTTTTTTTACTGTTGTGGTTTTTAGATTAAATATATTCTATATTATAGAAACCAATACTTCAAATATTGTTTTAATATTGTTTATAGTAAAATTGAAGATATTTTCCCATAAATTTATTTTATTGTATCAGTATATCATTCAATGCGAAAGAAGAAATGAAGTTAAAATAATATTTTAAAATGCATAAGTACTCCTTATGTAAAATGTCGTACCCAGGCATCTCTGTATCATTACATCAGGACTTATTTTCTAGGATTAGAAGGGCTATAGCTCTGTGAAAAGCCGTCAAGAAGCTTGAAAAATGAAGTAAATGAAGTAAAATGTAATGTAAGATTAAGTAAATTATACTGACAAATAAAAAGTATTGAGCAAAATTAAAAGTACAGAAAACTCGCTCCAAAAATGAATATCTCAGTTTTAACATGCATTAAAATTTGCTAGTTAAGCAGGAATATCTATATTGCTCGTTGTCTAAAACAAGAGTGAAATAATTACGCAATGAAAAAACTGAAAACTATATTAACAGAAAAAAAGATAATTAAAAAAAATTACATTACATTGCATCCGTTGTAATGCAACCAGATGCATGCTCAATATTAATTCTTTAGTATTTATTAAGTAAATGAGAGAAAAATTTTATATCACTAAATTATTTTCTTATAAATATAATTCAAATGAAATGCACTTATAATTTACCAAAGTCGGTGTTTCGTAGCCTTAATTTCTTATAATGTTACGAACATTTTAACCAAGAAATGAAACCTGGAGCATTAATGAGAAGGAAATAGTAAGTAAACAAGCTGTAGCCAAAGGCTTTTATTATAATCATCTTTGCTTTCCTTAAATGAAATGGTCTTGAGTTTATCCTCGATCCTGTTCCAATATGAAAACAATCAAATGCATTTTCCTCCCATAAAAATGGTAGACGGCCTGAGATCGAACGCTGTTTTGGTTAATATTTAAATATGTGAAAATTATGGATGTAGTTTCAAACTTCATGAGATTAGCAGAAGCATTTAAAACAGGTGATAATATCAAAATCGTAGCGAAATCTTACACCAGAAAGAATTCAACTGAGTATTGCTATGCTTGACAATACAAGCTGAAGAAAGCTCAGAAAGGAATTTATTTGAAAGGAATTTGTCTGGAGAAAACTAGTTGATGACATGGTGTTGATGCACATAGATGGTGTTTGTGAATGAGTCATCAAATAGTTTTTCGGACAGATACCGAGACGAAAGTATGGAGAAAAATAAAGAATGATAATTTTGTCATTTGCCATATTTTAAAGATATATAAACAACCTTTGTTCTATCTGCTATAAAAACCTGATCCATATCAGAAGCTTCAAACTCATTTTAACAAGAATTCACTTGCTTCTGAATCTTTCCTATTTACTTGAGTATGAAAGGAGGATAGCTATGATAATATTTGCTTAATCATTTATTCTCTTCTGATGAAGTTTCTGTTCTCCTTATTCAAGTAGTCTAGAAAACTTGGTTCTTAATTTCCACTTAAGTCCAATATTCGACGTTCATTGAAAGGAATTCAGACATGATTTGTTTTCCATAACGATTCTCCATTTCTGGAAACCTCCTCGAAGCGGTACTCTCTATATTAGAAAACTTTCATATTCCAGAATTGCTTATGGTCATGAAACTGATCCTTGATTGGGCTGAAAATGGTTTAGTAGTAAAGTACTTAATTAGGATCATCTATCTTGGAACTTATAAAAGTTTTATCACTTAATATCATCTCCATCTTCAGTTTTGACAACTTCATTAAAGCGGTACTCTCTCTAAGTTTGAAAACTGTCTTAAGCGAGAAATGCTTGTTTTCATAAAATTAGTGCTGAATTGAATTTTAGTGGTTAAATAATACAACAGTTATATTTAATTGAGAACTTTTATGTTAGAGTTTTTAAAATTATTTTTTTACTTATATATATCTATACTGACTCGTTTCTATGGAAATGTCAAAACTTTCATGAAGAAATAGAGGAATAATTATAAAACTCAGGAAAATTTACAATACTTTTGAATTTACTAAGGCTGTAAACAAAATATGTAACTTTTGTTGTTCAATATCATTGAAAACGTTTTGAGTAATTTATAAAGTTTTGAGTCAGTTAGAAAAAAATTATTTTCAAAATATCGAGATGATATTACTTCACTAAAGACATAAATGAGTCTTTCCTTTCTGGATACGTAAAGTTTGCTTAAAATGTTTTGTATTATACGAAATTAGTGTAAAAAAAATTAAACTCTTAAATGCTGAATCCCATGGAAGTTAGCATAATAACAGAAACATATTACTTTTCTAATAATTATTGAATATATTGTTAGAAATCTCTTATATTTTTACTGTAATAAAAACCTAAAATTGCTTTTAATATTTGAACACATTGAAAGTATTTTAGATATAATTGTAGCATTCTAATTACTGCATGTAAAAATTTTACAAAGATTTTTAAATTTCCATTTCATAATCTTACGTTAACTGCTATTAAATTCTCGCATTTTCAACAAATACTCTAAAATGCTGGTTGTTCAGTAGAATTCATATCCCCATATATTCAGAACTCCAGTAATTGAATTGTATTTTTGTCTTCCTAGGCTAAATACAAATTAGACTTCTCTTTAATATATTCAAATGTTGTTTAATTTGTCTTTGACTGCAGAAAATGTAGTAAAATACTGTACGTAATTTAAGAAGTCATTCTGATGACCGTGTTCTATACATAAATTGGCCTACAGTGTTTGGAAAATATGCAACCTATATAAAAGTGAAATAAAGGAATTATGTACTGAGTAACCCTAAAAAGAATACCTTAATTTGTATTTTCTTGTAAAATGTCTATATTTTTAGCTTTTTGATATGTTATGATATGGAAGCTACCTTGCCTATATTGAGTATCCTGCTAGACAAATGAACTTATCTTCGTTTCTCTAATTTCTTGTTTATCTACTAAATACTTCCACCCATATTCTTGGATTAAATTTATCAGGTAATTTTGCTCACATTCGTGTGAAGTGGTGCAGCAGCTTTATGGAAACTGTACACACGCGTTTTAATCTTATTTGCATAGGCACAGATTATGCATTTTGCTTTAAGCAAATAAAATATTACCAGCTGGGTCCGCCATACAGATAATATTTATGAAAATTCTTCAATCTCAATAATGCAATATATCTGATTTTATTTTGTATACTATGGTGACACTGTTAAGGACGTCCTTAAAATATTGAATGTAATCAATCAATCAATAAATCATCTCAAAAGAGGCAAAAAGAAATAAAGCAGTGAAGTTAATCGGAGCAGTATTAAAAATATGTTGTCAAATATAAAATAAGTAACATTAAAATAGTGTTTATAAATTTGCAGGGATTTATTTAAATTTTTAATAGTTATTTTTTATTTTTAAATACGCTGTCCTTTACTTTTTTATTTCTCACTTACATTTCCCTGCCAGAATGAGATTTTAGGATTGCATTTCATGTAAATGAAGCGGAACTAATTTTTAAGTCTAGGGCACGTCAGTATAAAAGCTTAAGAATCCATAGTAGAGTGCATCTACCGTCTGGCCACGTTTTTGCTAATAGTCGAATCTTACTGAAATTCGGCCCTATTGTTTACGTTCTTACTAGTATTCTCCAGCGATATTCAATAAGGACAAAATCTGTTAGTTATTTCCCTGCAGCTTCTGCTGGTTAGAATTAGATTATTTCTTATTTTCTATCTAAGTTAAAGCCCAAATGGAGGCTTCCTGTAAGCCCAGGAGGGACCATCTGTGAATCATTATTGAGTTGAATAAAAGGGCAATTTAACCCTTCTTTGGACTTGTCTTTTCCACGTGAACTCAGCGATAATTCGCTACACAATTCATAAATATTTTAGCGCCAAGGATTAAAATTTATCTAGAACATCATAAATTACCGAAGAAAAAATTAAAATAGTCCATGTTTAATTTTTTATTATAAGTATTGTAGAAGGAATAAATAGATAACAGAAAAATGCAAAAAAGAATATGTGTATGACTTTAGGCAATCTATTTAATTCGAGATCAAAATCTTAGAGGACGGGAACTGTAACAAGATATTATGGTAGCTAGATACGTTATTGTAAGAGATAGTTGTCAGCTTAGGCACTCAGCTATTTGTACTTTTCTGTGATTCCGTCATGGGACCAAGATCGTTTGCATAGGAATTCCTCTTCGGGAGGAAATCTCGTCGTCCAATAATCTTGACACCGTAGTCACTCATAATCCCATCAGCAGCCATAGACACACTGCCACCTGAGATTCCTTAATGAAATTCTACTGTCGGCATCAAAAGACATCACCTTGATACGTCTAGGAGTTCCACAGAGAAATTTAGTTGCTTGCGCTTAACAGCATGTCACCTTTAAGCACCTCATGCCGTTATCTATAGCTCGGCGGAAAGTACGAAGACAAATATTTAGCAAATAGTAAGCAATAAGATGTTTTCAAACACCGAAAAATAAAATAACGTGTTTAAAATAATATAATTATCAATGAAAGGGAAAAGAAGAAGAAGTTAGTTAATGTCATACACGACAACTAAAACTATGGTTTTCTGCATTTAGTTTCCAACACTGTTTCTGTTCGTATTAGTCTTATCTTTCCATATTTGGTTTCCCATCCTGCTTTTTCTTGCATTTTACGTTTTTTTAGCTCTGTTTTCTGTCATTTAACTTAAACCCCCCTTTTTTTCGAATTTTTGATTTTATTTCATTTCTTCTAAATTTTTCATAGTTTTGAGTGCGTTTTCTGGTTTTAAACAGCAGATTGTTCTGGACCTCATTTTTTTTACGTAATTTCTTTCATTCATTCCTTAGATCTCCAAATGTTTCAACTATAGTTTGCATAATATGCATAGTAACACATGTAATTTACAACATATCGCAGTACATGGAAACGTGCCTGTAATTTGTTTCCTTCCTTTATATGACTTGTCTTTGTGGCGTAATTGCTGCATGTCTTGCCAACAACTGGATGGTCGAAAGCAAGAATCCTAGTGAAAGCACTGAACATTTTTCATGTCTCCAGCTCCGAAAGTAAAATGCCTAATGGTATCTACATGACTTTGTATCAATATACAATAAAACTTAACTCTCTATATCGTCAATGATTCTTTCCAGCCTCTTCATTAACATTCCATGTCTTTTTTTAAAGATGTCATTTAAATCTTCTAGTGGTAGGGGCTTATTGGTGTTAGCGCGAAATTTTAGACAGCAAACAGCATTGCACTAATATACCGCCTTCTCACAACTATTTCTTTTGCCTGTTTTAAAATGCTTCATTGGGTGATCGATTTAGTGAAGCATCTTGCAAATATTTACCTTTCCGCGTTTTCTCTTTTCTGTTTTTATCAATAAAAAATAGATTTAACCCTGCGAAAATCTGTTAGGAGAATATGCCCGACAACAGTATAGTTAGATTGCATAATTCGGTAACCTATATCTCAAATGAAATTGTTCTGAAGACGTGTTTTTCCTTTGATATCTTTCAAACTAGAAACATAATAGTTTGTTTAGATGTAGATCAAAAACCACTTCGATCGCATTAAGAATTATCGAGTGCGAAATATTATTTGCATATGAAATTGTGCTTTAATCTAGAATCCTGATTTTTTGGCATCAGTGAGAATTTTCATTTCAAAAACTCCTAATATTCGCCAATAATTCTAAATTCCTTTAAAGAGATTCTCTAAACGTTTTATAGAAAATTTTTTAAAAATTGGTCTGTTAAATTTGCGAAACAAAACAGTTATATAAGCGTAAACTTTAGCCAATTTTAATGTAGTGTTTTATATAAATCGGTGCATTTATTTGCAAATAATTGACAGCAGCTCTCCCTCAAGAATTATTTCAGAATAAAAAAAGAAATAATAATAACCAACAAAATCATGAAGCTTATTGTTCAGATTTTTCTGAAATGCTGCAGACTTCACTTTCATAACAAGGGAGGGATCAGAAGGGGGAGAATCGAAACATCTTGAATCTTCTTTCTTTAGAAAATCCTTAATACTTTGATATGAAAGATGAACAAGAGGTTTTTTATTTTTAAAAAAATGCTGCGGCTCACGGCACGCAAAAGCTTTTTAAGCTGACTTCTTTTAACGCATCACGCGAATTATCGACCAACCAGGCTTAAGCATATCATGGCGAGAAACCGTGACGTCACGGATTGACGTCATAAAGACTAGATCACGTTGGTATAGCTTTATAAATAGGCTGAAAGGATGAAATCTTCTCCTTAGGTACTATGGTTAGTCAGTGACAAATGGTAGAGAATTTAACTATATTTTGTCTCGAGAATGTTTTGGCTCCTCACAGACTACTGATGTCTTTGATCGGCACGATAGGCTTAGACACAACTATTTTTTATCAAACATTATACAGGCATATATATTTTGGTGAGCTTAACCATGATGTGTACATAATCTAACATTTCGACTTTTCCCTGTTAGCAAATTGACATATCCAATAATTTTGTCAAATATTTGTTTCTGAAAACCGAAATATTATTAATTAACCCATATTTTTATTACTTTCTAATCAACTACTTCATAAAAACAGAAAAACGGTATGAAAACTGCAAACAGACAGGATTGCTTGTAATGAGCATTTTAAAATTGTTATCTTTAGTATGAAAAGGTTAAATTTTAGCTCACTTTAATTAGTAAATTTCAAATTGTCGCAATACGATTAAATCTTCTCAAATGAGGAAATAAATTTATGTTATAACTTCGCATGTAAGGTAGAATTTCAGATATATGTTTATATTTTCAAATAAAATAAATAAATACAGATATTAAATAGTCATGTACATAATGCATACTTTTAATTTAAAAAATACAAACTTTTCGGTTTAAATTATAAACCATGTTAAATCTTTATTATTTCGTGTCTCAAGGACTACTAATAGGATTTTTCTGATAAGAATATTAAACTTTTAAAAATATGATTCGCAGTATCGATTACATGGTTTTTAAAAAATCTTTATAAAGGAAACTTTAATTTTCTATTAAATTAAAAAATTTTGCCAATCTCAATCTTATTGAAAAATACTAAAGAAAACAAAGCCATATTTAAACCAGTATTAAAAGATTACTAAATAAGAACAAAATTAGAATAGAATATTGTTCTTAGTAACTTCTTTTCGACTGTTATGTGTTGCTTCTAACTCTTAAAACGCAATGTAAACACCACCAGAATAACCAGAAATTATTTTTGACATATAAAATCTAATTGAGAATTTGAGAAAGATGTACTACATTTCCTTTCAGCTATTTGAAGATTTAAGCAGACTCAAGGTAATCCGACGTACTTACTTTAACGTGAATAAATTGCATTACGATGTTTGGATGCCGAATTCCAATCCCGTTGTTGCATCTGCGCTTTTGTCGCCCTTCCTTTTTCTTAGCATTTATTTTTCAATTGTTTTCCGAAGGAAATTGTTTTCAACCTTCCTTGTTTTCAATTTCCTTGTTTCAATACACATTTTTGATTAAGAAAGAATGAATTGAGCTGAGGTTTTGAACACACGAACAATTTATTTCGCGTTACAAACATGCTATCATTTCTTTTTTAATATTATTCCTGAATATAATTTAGAAAAGTATTAAGGTTCAAGAAATTCTGATTTCTCGATAAAATTCTAAGCCACATTCGCATTATTTCATCAAGCAATTTTCATGCAAATTTTGCTGGTTACCGTTTACATAATTAAACAAAATATTTTTAATTTATTAAGATACATGTATTAGGTAAAAGTAAGTATAAAAATAAGGATCAAGTCTATATTTTGTTTTATGTGGGCACCAATCCGGGATGAGCAAAAATACGCCTGCCAAAATAGAGCGAATGTATTTATTACATAGTTCGGTAAGAATTGATATTTCCTCTCTAAATGCCTTCATTCTGATTTAAAAATAATAATAGGATATTAAATCTCTATTTGTGTGCAACAAATTCATATATATGTGGATTTGGGAACACCCTTTTTGGAATTATTACTTACTATGGAGCTTTAACGTATTATTTAATATTTATAGCTATTAAGAAAAATGCAAAATCTAACATCTGAGAAGTTGTATAGTTTATTAAGTATAATTCGGATTATCATATATTAAATGTATTCATAAATTTCATGTGATTGACATTGGTATGTACAAAACTATTCATTTCATTGACTAATATAATTCATTTGGAATAATCACTAAATCTCAAATTATAAACCATAATATATTTTAAATACATATCATCCGCCCAACCGGGAATGTGGTTAGCGACGCTGACTATCGTACCGAAGGGTGTAAGGGTTCGAATCCCGGAAAAAGCAGGGATGTTTGTAAATGTATAGTATCCATGCAGCATGGGGTATGAAAGTATGCGGCTAATAGAAAGTGAAGAGGGTGAATCGAAGTGAAATCGTCTACCCGGGGTGCTCTTCTTCAAACTTGGGGATGGAACTGAGCAAAGTCATATTGTCACCTGTATGGTGCTCTAGGTTCTTGCCAACGACAAGTGCGATCTTGGATTCCTTGCCACGACGAATTTTGTGGGCATCTTCTGATGTTACAGTCAGACATAAGATAAATTACAACAACACGACACAAATGATTATTATAGGTTAAGTGCCCAGTTATTAAGTGTGCTAACTAATGTAATCCATACGAATACAATTATGACTTTTGGGGGCTATAATTTTATTCTACGGATGTGAGGGCATATAAAGGTACGAAGCTAAATTCACAGAAATTGAAGTTCAATAGAATATTTAAGGAAATAATTTAATTATATCAGGTTATCAAGGGAACGTTGAAACTAACTGACATCTAATATCATTATTTCATGTGCGAGTCATGATTTGCGGATCCGTTTTTGTGACTTTTCAATATATTAGAAATCATACTGAAAAATTAATCGACACATAAAAATCAGTCTTACCACATCTACGCACTAAACGATTTCCAATAAATTGAGGAGAAATTTACACAGACATTAAAGAAGTCTTATATATTAGTAGCTTATTTCTTCAAGAAAAATGCAATTATCAGGTCAAAAATAAAGATGAATTTATATTTGGCGAATCTGAAATTAGTTTGAAGTCATTTGTTGACATGATGCACACTAATGGCATAGCTTCCCTGGCGCTCAGTGTAATAGGAGAGACCTATGTAATTTGCATCACTCAACTCCTTGCACACTTTGAAACTACTAAAGCAGTGATTCTCAAAACTTTTTTGCCACTTTGCTAGAAGATCATTCACCTCGTTCCTTTCCGAAACTTAAAAAATGCATATAATTAAATTTAGATTACTTTTTAATATGTTTTATAAGTTAAACAAGAAAAATCATAGGAAATGTTAGTAAATAACAACAAATAAATAATGAATAAAAGTAAATGTTGTACATTTGTAAGCCAAAACTAAATCCTTAAAAGCTAAATAAAAGACAGACCGTAATCCCTCCCCCTAAAACTCTGAAATCCTCCAGTTTGATAACCCCTGTGGTGGAGGATTGCCATCAATATTTATTGAGATAAGCCGAGAGGCGTTGCATTTCCTGTAATGAACTACTAAATTAAATGCATCGTTTACTATTTCAGGCGATATCAAGTTTTAGATTTTTCATTTGGACGTTTTTATTAACAATTAATAACAATGATTTCAAACCTATATTGATAATATCCACAAGCAAGGACTTTTAATTTAAATTTATTTTTGTCTTTTATACAATGAAAAAAAATAGCAGTCAGTAAAAATAGGAATACGTTAGATAAGATGAATGGCTCATACTCCATTTCGAAACAAAGAACAGGTAAACAAAATTTCAGCAATATTATTAAGAATTATACAAAGCAAATATCCGGATTTTAAAATTTTGTATAAATTAACTGCACCTTTTTCCTTGAGAGTTTCATATCCTTTAGAAATTCAATTTTCTATTCTTCCCAGATTTAAAATAAAACTACGGAGTCGAGGTTTATTTTGTATTCACGAAGGCAAAAATGCCTTTCTTTCCCAGATAGAATGATTATCTGGCTTGGAGAAGGATTACCTTAGTCAAGATGTTCCTAAGGGAAGCTGTCTCGTATTCACATTACCACGAACGTTATTGTGCAGAAGCCCATTCACCGGGACTTGTGTCCTAGATAAATTACAATATTCTACTCTTATAAGTACAAATTTTAAGAATAAATTGGCCTAAAATATTGAATACTTATCTACTGGTAATGTTTCTAGTCAATAAAAGACTATTAATAGTTAAGAGTTTCAGTCATTAAACGTTATAAGATTACAATGGCCTTAAGCTCCGCATTCTCAGTCTCCAGACAATGACTGTTAGATAGATATAAAAGATATAAATAAAACATTCTTTTAATTATAAATTTCTTTATATGGTAACTTCCATTCAGAAAAACTTTAAACGCTGTCTGCTTTTCTATAAACTAAATATAGTAGATAACCTTTTTGTGCTTTCATATTTACCCAATCGAAACTTTCTACTCCACTGTTATAATAATCCTTAGACACATGGTAGACATACGGAGCAATTTGATGTTTCTCTTGTAACTCTCTGTGAGGAGGGAAAATGCATAAATGTACGCTTGGATGATAAAATGCTTACGGAGATCAAACTAAAATAATATTATTGACAGTAGCACTATAAACTTCAGAACCCAAATCTACATTTTTGATTAATCAATATATAAAGGAATTCTATTTCATTTGAGAACCACGTACTGCCCCGACGAAGTAAAAATACTTTTCATTTTCTTTCTTTCTTCCTTTTAATTTTCTGTTATCCGTTATTAAAAGTGAGCACTTTCATCACAGAAAATTTAAAATATTAGGATAATATAAGACTTTAGATTGAAATAATTAAGAAAGCTCATTTTTGCTTATCTGTGAACCATAAATACGTATCAAAAGAATCGCAGGGCCTTGAAATCTGAGATACTAAGCATCTGTGCACTGCATCAAAATCTATAAATAACACGTAATCTACTACAGTCAAAGTATATCGAATTCTCATTCTGTATTAAAGTATTCAAAATATAATTAAAAAAATTATAAACATCTTTCTCAAAATAATTTTTAAAAAGGTAAAATATCCACTCCGTAGAATTGATAGAATTGCGTTTATTAATAGGGATTACTGCATCATAAATTAAAGAAAATAATTATTAATACATTGATGAATTAGCATAAATGAGAAATCGAAAGCACTGGCCTGGCGATGTGGGTTTACATTATGTTTTTATGAAAATTTGAGATGCTGATAACATTTGCAAATAAAATACCAAAAGCGTGACTTTCCTTTTCAAGAAATTTGCTACATCGCTTTTGTCTTGGTTGTTGCATAATTTCACAAAAAAGTTTGTCGCATATTTTACTTTTAAATATCATGTAGCTGCATCAATAAAACATGTAACAATTTCTTTTCATGCTGAATATAAATGAAGGTGTCTTTAGTTCATGACATCGTAATGAAAGTGAGACGATACAAACAATTTCAAGACCCTTTTTAAATAGCTTTTATTATGCAAATGAAAACAAAAATGATCAAATATTTATATATTTCAGCTATGCTAGCTTTTCGACTTCGCATAAAAACTCTATTTGAATTTTACGAGTAAAAACATGAATAATAATTATTAGCAGATTCCTTTAAAGTGTACTTAATTGCTTTTTTATGATGATTAGATGTTCCTGTGGCAGTAAGTAATTATAGTTATATTCAATATCACTTTCTAGTATAGCCTATCGTAATTATTTCTATTCTAGGATAATATTTACTATGCGTTTAGCCTATTTTAATATTTAGATAGCGGAAGAATTATTACACTTCTTTCTTTAACTCTAATAATTCTCTCAATAATATATAATAACCACTAGTAACTGAATTCGAAATAATATATGTAATATGAATTTACCGTTAGTTTAATAGCTATAATAATGCAAAAATACTCGATTTTACCGCTTATATTTGTTACATATTGTTGATTCTTTTTAATAAATAGTTTTTTGAAGCAATCGGTGTTTTGTCTAAATAGAATGTCAGAGTTATTAGTTAATTAATCAGCACCATTTTAAAATTCGTATTTAAGTTCTTTAATATACGAATTTAATAACGTTTAATAATTTTTTTGCAATCTTGATACATTCATAGAAGAGTCGGACAAGTTACTCTTGATCGTACGAGTGCAAAATTGCATTCATAATTCAGACCTTGAAATAACTATCAATTGGTTTTGTATCCCTTTTGAATTTTCAGTTTATAAAGGCTATTCCATGCTTTAATATTTATTGTATTTCCCCAGATTTCACGTATTTAATCTTAGGATTTTCCTTTTACAATATTTAAAACTTTTCTCTCATCTTGCATTAAAATAAAATTTATCAGTAATTAAGTCTTTTACTATAAATCCAAAGCTAAACTGCTTAAAGGCCAAGGCGCAATTACACCCAAAACTAGACTTCTCGCTTTAAATAGTTAACAATGTTGGGAATACAAAGAGGAAATTAAGGGAGTTTTACTTATAGAAATTCAAGTCAGGAGTTCGCATGCATGAGTTGGTAAGCATACAATATCAAGAAAGCATTCATGAGGTAAATTATTTTTACTGCTCATTGCTGAGTAAAGTTTGAGTAAGGCTGTAAAATAAAACAATAAAATGAATTCGTTTATCGTTCCCCTTTGTTAAATCTTTATGTGTCGTCCACAATAAACGGTTGTATCACTTTTCAAATTGTTGCTACCATCTATTATCGTTCTGTATTAAGTTTAAAGAAATTAAATAATGTAACATATGCTTGTATGTATGTATATTCCTGGCATTATGAAAAACGACGATACCTACGGCCATTGAATTTTGAATAATATAGTCCTCCACCCCACCATGTACACCTGGAAGTTGAATTCTGAATTTCGAATTTTATATTTAGCACTTAGTAATGCACCAGCACTTAGTAATGCACCGGTCACCCTAAAAACATATGTTGCTTTTAAAATTTTTGTAATCTTATTGTTGAGTTATATACGCGTAAGTGAAGAAAAAATTATTCTTAATAATAAAGCTAAAAACGAAATGTGTTAGCATGAGTGACTGGTATGCTGCGACCTCAGCGAGAGTGAGAAAGGAACCTTAACAAACTGTTTTGCACGAATGTTAAAGTTTAAAACATTCCTATTTTTTTTTTTTTTTTAGTCCAAAGGATCTTTATCCCTGTGGATTACTGTTTTCGTTTTGCGATTTTGTGTCCAATCACTCTGAATGTCCGTTTCAGTCTTCAAACCGTTGCCACCAAATATTATTGCCCTGTACTGTATTTGCAGAAATTAAATAATGAAGAATCTGCGTAAATGTATGTATGTTTCTCGCACTGTGATAAAACAACAGTACATAGAGACATCCAATTTTGAATGACGTAATCCTACTGTGAATATGGGTATGTGGAAGCCCAAATTTAAAATTTGGAATTTGTTTTATTACCGATTTCATATTTTGTAAAATTTTAACGAATTTTTGATTAACAAATTCAAGGATTTCAAAGCGAGTGATGGCAACGTTGTACACAAAAAACATCTTTATCTCCAGCACGTGAGACTGTACATCAGAAATTCAGAAATTCTAAAGATATGCTCAATTTAAAATTATTTTGCGATATTGCTCTTGAACTTAATTTTATGGTTTAAGTGCGAAGAACGTGATATTCAATAAATAAATGTAACACGCAAAATGTAAAAACACGCCTCTTTGGAAGTAATTTAAAATCTGAAATCTTTCAGACTTTCTTTTATCTTTTCTTTCTTACTTCCTCGTACGAAGTAAAAATGAAGTTTTGTAATCGAGAAAACTTTCAGGTACCATATTTCAACCAAAATATCCATTTAGACCGCTATCAAATGCATTGAGTGACATCTGCGCGTAAGGACAGAGTAAAGGACTCTTTTTCCTCAAATGAATTATAAAACTGATTTAAAATCAATCCTGAAGAGATTTTTTCGTGGCGTCTGTACGTACGAACGTATCTCGCATAACAGAAAAACGAGTATTCTCAGAACGTTGACATTTTGTACATAAGACTGTTATAACATGTAGATGTGCGCCACTCATTTTCGTTGCAATCAGCCGCACCAAAAGTATATATATATATCCACACTGTTACTCGGCTCAGTGAACTCAGTTTCTTTATTCTTATATGATTATAAATTGTGCATATTTTTGCTTTAAAAATGATTGAGTTATGTTGTTCTGGTTAAGATTTTTATGCCTTTAGCTAAGTTGCATGCAATAATTGTAGAATTATCAACAATGTAAAAGTTTTTTTTGAGTGCGGCTGAGCCTACCTTTTGAATACCATGGCAGCCGCCAATCTAGAGAAACTAAGCTTCGCAACAACAAAGTAACGTCTTCTTTTATTATTGCGAAGCAAATTATGCTTAATTTATTCTGGAATTAGCGTTTAAGTTATTAACTTCTTTTGGCGTGGGAACTGTAATTTTAATTGTAAAAATTTTTTAATTGCATTTGGTGTTTTATATTTTTCAATAGCTTTCAAATTTTTATGAAAATATTTTGAATTTTCATGTATTTTGCCTTCCTGCGAAGTAAGAATTGAATTAATTAGTAGTAGCGCATGTGCATTAGGTAAGCGGCGCTGAATCTTCTGCGAAAAACTGTCCTTTTTTATTTTTTTAATGTCTTTATATGTCGTTTTAGATTTATATTAGTATTGGAATAGAACTTGTGGTAATTCTTCCGATGATATAATTTTTGTGCACTCTGAATTATAAAATGAATGTTAATGCTGTTAAGCGAACGTAGCGCCGAAGTGTCGCTATAGTAAATAAATATAGTGAACTTTAAAGAGTGCATTTATTCTACTGTGGCTTATGAGGTATCGACGAAGTAGATTTAATTCAAAATTCGTTAACAGTTAATTCAATACGTTTAAATGAAATTCAGGAAAATTGCATATAATTTAATATTCCGTACATGAAAGTCATGTGGTGTACACAACAGATTTTTTATTATTATTATTCAATTTAGTTTAACCATATCATCAAGTCTGACAATGTGTATGGAATTTTCAAGATGGATTTATTCTCCCCTTTTTAATTCTCTCATTTTCATTCCCATACAACTCGTAACTTAGCTTCACCCGCTCGCTTTTTCGCTTCGTTAGAGAATCAGAGGCTTGCTAATGCTTATAAAAATTGCTTAGTATAACTACAAGTTGATCAATGATATACACTCATGTCCATAAATTAAGTATAATGCAAAATCAAGCAAAGGAAGAGTTAGAAGCAAAACAAATTTGACTTATTTCTAAGGCTTATTTATTAAACAAAAGGTAAAGAGCAATAAAAGATGCTATATGTTTGATATTATAAAAAAAAAAAAAAATAGCGATTTTTTCTTCCTGGAGCAAATTACAAAAAAAAAAAAAAAAAAACTATTTACAATAAACCAATATTACATGGTTGGTATGACTGTTAATACATTGTATGTCTCCCAGACGATTCAATACAGTCCTTACAATGCCTAGGCATGCTGAGTATCAAATTATCGATCTGATCTGGGGAGATATTACACCACTCAAAACGTATTGCTCTCTGAAGTTCCGATAGACATTTAGGAGGAGGTTAACGGGCTGCATCTCGTCGGCCAAGCATGTCCCACACGTGCTCTACTGGATTCAAGTCCGGTGAGTTTGCTGGCCAGTCCATACGGGTGATATCCTCCGATTGAAGGCATTCGCTTACGATGTTTGCACGGTGAGGACTGACGTTGTCATCCATAAACACAAATTGTGCGCCCATGGCGCCCCGAAACAAATGTACATGTTGTTCCAGAATGACGTCCCGATAGATTTGGCTTGTCATGGTTCCAATTTGAACATGCAGGTCAGGTCTGAAACCCAGAATAATTCCACCCCAAACGAGCACTCCTGCACCACCGTAACGGTGTCGTTCAATGATGTTTTCTTGGTAGTAACAGGTACCTGGAGCTCTCCATATGAAAGTCCGGCGAGAATCAGACTGCAAGCTAAACCTGGACTCGTCGGAAAACATCACACAAGCCCGCTGCTGCGGTGTACACAATGCATGCTCTCTACTCCAGGCTAATCGCAGGCGACAGTGAGTTGCAGTACGTGGAACGCATCTGACAGGTCTACGAGCATATAGACCAATCTGCCCTAAGCGTCTGTACACGGTCTGCCTTGAAATTGTCGTACCAGTGGCTAAAGAGAGCTGACGAGACAGGTCTGAGGCTGTGCTCCGCCTGTTTCTTTTGGCAGTAACTGCCAAATACCGGTCCTCATTCGGCGTTGTAAATCTGGGGCTACCTGTGCTGTAACGTCTACTAACACTACCATCATCTTGGAATCGTTGCCAGAGCCTGGAGATGACACTCTCGGCAATTCCAAGTACGTCTGATACTTCCAGTTGGGTACGGACACATTCTGACGGCCGATAATTCTACCACGTAAAAAATCATCCAAATGCGCGCTTTGTGTCATAACTATTCGGTTATTGCACTGAAATGCTTATAAAGCGCCTGCGAACAATTTTACTTCTTTGCCTGTATTCCTTATATATCACTCTCTTACACTCTCGTCATTGTGACATACCATCCGTGTCAGCTGGTTACCTCCTGAAATTTGCATATGATTCTTGAAGATGTTTGTAGTGATTTTACAGGTGATATATTTATTTTAGAGTTCGATCTCTGCGTGACTCCAAATTATCCTTAATTTATGGATATGAGTGTAGTTTTAATATATATATAACAGCTGTGAAATGCAAGACTTAATTAAGAATAATTTCATGCAGAATAAAATTTATTTTTTTGTTGGGTTTTATTTTCAAATCAATTCATGTTTTTTAAAATAGACTATTATTCATGTTTAATGCCCTTGTAGCTCTATTTCAGTTTACATTTAAGCTTGCAAATAAAATGCGTATTAATACTTATAACGCTAACAAAAAACATGAGCGTAACTTGTTCATTGTTGAATATTTGTAATACTTTTGTAATAATATTTTCATTCAATATTACCAATTTGCTTTCGATATTTCTTAAAGTAATCCGTTATCTATAACACATGAATAAATATGTGTAGTAATCTTAAGTATTTTAAAAGCTAGTAAACAAACTATAGTGGAAATTATTTTCAATGATTTTCCAAAGACCAGATTTATTTTGGATGCTCTACAGCTTAGTATTTTTCATTATGCTGTGATTCGTTACTTTACACTTCAGTATGTTTACCATTCATGCCGCTTAGAAAAATACCAGTCCTCAGGCATGTGGCAGTTCTACACTGAAAAGGATCTTTAATTTCAATTACAAAACCCGGCATTATTAATAGCGTTTCTGTTTCAAGAGATATAACGTCTTTAATTTATCACTGAAATTTAATCAACTTGTAATTTAAAATTAGCTGACATATTTATCTTCCAATAAGGCAATCTGTGATTGCTTAACAATTTGAGCCGCTTTAAACCTATAGATAGTGAGTTCCTAGATTAAACTGGATATTAGTGGATACGACGTCCACGATTAATTCAAAATCACTATTAATAAGAAGATAGTTAAAAAGCACACAGGAAAAAAAATAACCCGTATACATAGTAAAATGTTCTTAATATTTTATCTATATTTTGAAGCAGAATAATTAATTTAGTTGCGTAAATTAAATCACTATTCAGATGAAAAAGAACATAATTTAAAACAAAAAAGTACAGTGTTTTTATTTACATTAGTTTTGTATTTCTATAAAATTCAATATGAAATAAAAGACTCATTATTGTACACTCGGTTTATTTTTAATATTGTTTAACTTACTATCAGCGAATTATTGTTTATTGGAAGTGCAGTTTTTTCGCCCTTTTTCAAACGTAGCCAAATATTAATTTTGCTTGAACGTTCCTTTTAAACTTGAAAAATGAGTAAAATTTCCTTTGAGACAAGGAATATAAAATATGATTGTCTATCTAGCAATCTTTTGTTACAGCCTTCCAGGACAATAAAGAAAATAACGGCTTGATAAACACAGATTGGAAGTTAATCTCAGAGAGAGCATAAAATTAACTAAAATTTTCATCGCCAGTATTTTTTATGACTAAATAAACAATATATTGCGAAACAAAGAAGAACTTAATAGCTCGAAAGAAAAGATTCGGAATTGAAGTCCATTCTTATGTTTATTAAGACACATTCACATATTTATGACCCAGATAAATCCGATTCTGATATTTAATTAGAAAGAAATGATGCAAAACATACCTTGCAGTAAACAGACACTATTTTTATCATTGATATAGAATGAGATAAATATCTGCTATCAGAAGAATCAGTTTCAGAATTAAGGCCTATTCTGATTCTGATTAAGATGCAGATATCGATTACTCAAAAGAAACAGACAATAAATTTTATTCAGAAAAAACAATTATCTTTCTATACTTCTAATACTAATCATAAATTACTATTATTGTTAGTAAATAATATGTATGGAAAAAATTGTATTCGGCGTGTAGCTGCATTTTTTGTTTTATTGTACTTTTGGATTATTTCAGAATGAATATCCTCCTTTTGTTGTTTGTGTCAAAGCTAAGGTTTATGGATTATGTCTTTAAATTATAGCGTCTTAAAGTCCAAGAAATACGGCAATAAAAATGCTATGATTTAAGATTACAAATTTCTGCTCTTGCATTTATGATCTCGCAGATTACATGGGGATATTTAATTTTATTAGTCAAAGGAAAAGGTCATGATATTGTTACGAAATTACCAGCTGCGATAAGATAGCTTCCCCGCAAGGCGGGTTTAAGGTAGCCAGAAAATGACAAAAGAAGGCAGGGTTGCCAAATCACAAATTTAGCGATATGCCATAAGCGGATGAAGAATATTCTAGAACGAATTCTTACCAGTTTGGCCCAGAATGTTCTAGAAAGCAGCCCCAAACCTATATAAACCCTGCCTGTACGCGGTGTGGCAATCGATCGAGAGTCTATTGAGTGTCTCGTAGTCTATCGAGTTGATCATCAGTCTAGTGTCGAGGTGTCTCCTTCAGTGTATCGCGAGTTGGTGCCTCGTTCAGGCTATCGAGTGTATCGTCGAGTGCATCGCGAGTTTAGTGTAGAGAGTCTCGAGAGTACGTTAAGTTCCGAGAAAGACCGAACCGAATCGAGAGCTATAGTCTAGTGCTTTGTCGTGAAGCTGTCTTCACCGTTATAGCCTGATAGCCTGAACTCTGTATTGATGATTGTTTCAGCGTGTTTGTCGTAGTTTTTTGACGACTGTAAACGTGTTTTTGTAGCTGTTCTGAGTAATACTGGCTAATAGATTGTATTTTGATTCTTCATAAAGTGTTGCCGTCAATCATACCAAATCCACGAACCCGTAAAAATCTAACAATATTTTGGTTAGCGGTGCCAACTGACATATTACTGGGTCCCTCAGATTCGAATCCTGAAGAAAGGGGTGGACGTTCGTAGTTGTTTTCTTGCTTGCTCATGATAGCAATATCGATTTATTTCCTGCAGTGCAACCTGGGCAACATTCTTGAAAGTGAGATGACTAAAAGACAGATGGGTTCAGTCATTCTCTACCTGCGCTGGTCTTTTTGTTATGGGCCGGGTCACTTTACAAAACAAAACGAAAAAAATTAAAGTATAAAAGCTTTCAGATTTATATAACGCTCAAAGAGGTTTTCTTAACGTTTTACACATTACCCTTAGTTATTACATATCATGTTCTTCACACTAAGCCACATAAAATTCAATTCAACAGCAATATCACAAAATATTTAATAGCACCATATCTTTAGAGTTTCCAATAGACTGTCTCGAGCGCTGAAAAAAAAATGTTTCTTTTCTGTACAGTGTTCCCATAGCTCGCTTTGCAGTTGCTGAGTTTGTTAATCTAAAAGTCGTTAAAGTTTTACAAAATGTGAAATAGATAATAAAACGAAACCGAAATTCAAAATTCGAGCTTCGAGTCGCCCATGTTCGGGTGGAGGATTACGTTATTCAAAATTTGATGGCTTTAGGTACCGTCGTTTTTCACAATGCGAGAAATATTCATGCACATTTTACTTTATTTAATTTCTTTTAAAATGATACAAGGTGATAATATTTGGTGGCAACAGTTTGAAAAATGGTTCAGCCTTTTAGAGTAATACAATGCAAAATCCTTTTTCGAAACTAACAGCTCTTGTGAGATAACGCTTCTTTTTGGTAAAAAGAGTGAAGATTTACTATTTCCCTTGAAAGAGAGTTAGAAAATCCTCTTAATTTGTTTTCAAAGTTTCCGTCTTGCACATTTCGAAGATGTATCATATTTTATTTTGAAAGAAGGTACTATTATAATCGTGCTTAGTTAGGTTATTTTTATTTTTTTTTTTTATTTATTTTTTTTTTTTTTGGAATGCTTTTGGGTATTTGTAAAAAGAAGTTTAATACTAGTTGTACATGTTGAAGATTCAATCTTATGCTTTTCCATCAGGCCGAATAAGGTTTATGTAAATGCACAAGAAAAGATCCCAACAAAGAACGAAATAATATCAAAGGCACAAAGCAAATGCTTATTAAAATACAGCCAAACACGGAGAAATTACTAACAAAACCGAATTGGACTAATTGCCTCCTTATTCACATTTACGTGCAAGCTCACCAAATTAACCAGTCACAGACTTGATTAAATTGCGAATCTAAAAGTGAGCTACACATATTTTACATGCCACTGTTATTATCAACTGAAATAATGTTATAGACTTTAATTACGATCACATGCATAACACATACACATTACACGCACAAGATATTTATTATGCGCGATTACGTACACAATAGAATTAAATAAGAGACTTGAGATACATATAAAATCTTATGCATAGCATAAAAGTTTCAAAAGACTTGTAAAATATTTTTAGCTTGTAATTTCTAATCTGCTATCCACTGGCTAGCTAGAATTTTTATAATGGTAGTCAAATTCTGGGTGCATAATTATAGAACCAACAAGCACACACACACGCATACACAAAAGAAATTAAAACAAATATAATTTATTGAAATACCAGCTATATTTGGTAAATCAAAAAGACAAAGCCCAAGAAGTGCTTTTGTTTCCCTACTAGCATAGTACAATAAGAACGTTTTCAGTTTCTAAAAAGAACTACAATAGGGAAAGTGTTCAAATTATAAGAAATGAAATCAAGCACCAACTCCAAGCATACGCTATAAAGGCAACAGCTTAGATCGCCTTTATTTTTGAGACGATAGCTAAATTTTTCCCATAAGCCTCAAAAAACATACCATGATCTTAAAAAATTTAGGTGTTCAATTTAAATGAGGCGCCAACTATATAATTGTCGTCTGCACCAAAATTACTGCAGCAGGCATGACAATCATGATGTATTTCTTCCACAAGTTCACTCTGAAAAATATAATAAGCACTTATTTAACTCCTATGAGCAAAACATGATAAGACATCCTTGGGTGTGGTAAACAAATATCACTGATTGTACTACAATCACGAGAACCCAGAACAGACACAACTAATTCTTTTACCAGTACACTCTGTAAAATGTAATTAATTATTTAACATTTATGCGCCTCTTTGGATATTCTAACATCTGACTAACGTATATTCAGAATTTCTCAGCTTTCGATATGAATTAGAAACGCTGTAGTTATTCTCGTACTAAGATAGATTAAAGCAGTTTTGTTATGCATGCCGTGAACGCCTCTCTTCTTAGTTGCTTTGCTTAACTTACTAAAGTGAGTGTTAGTATATTTTGAAATCAGAAAAATAGATAGAAAATGTCAAATTCACGAAAAATTAAATAATAGTATAAAAATGCATTGCTATGCATCACGTTACTATAAAGGAAAAAAAAAAGAATGTTATTCCTAAGTTATCTTTTATCTTTATTTCAAACTGCAGAGGATATCATATCTTTAGAAAGATCTCGTCGTCGTTAAAAGTCGTTTAATTTATTATTAAAATTTAATTAATTATTATTTAACTGTTCTATCTGATGCTTTTTTTCTGAATTATTCGTTTACATCGTCCTTTCTATGACTGAAGTAGTTCCGTACACTTTTCAATAGTATTGTTTTCAATTCCTCTTTAAATATATTCTAGAGTACAAATTGCAGTATGTTTACTTTTAGAAAGTGTTCTTTTCATCAGACAGCAGAAATATGGGTAAAATGTCAACATTCTCAAGAATATGTTGAAAAGTATTCAGATAGAGAAAGACATATCTATATACCATATATAAAAGGTTTTAGACCACTTTACTTGCAATCTGCAGCTTGCTTGTAACATTTGGATTGTAATATATTGCTTGGAATATAACACGCTTCAAAATTACAGAAAAAAAAATCAAACTCTTGAAATTAGAGATATTTTCTGTAAATGCGCTAAATTAAGATCTTAATATTTGCCAAAACATCAAAACTGTACTTAATGTTATAACGGAAAAATATGCGTATACTTAGAGTGTTTCTAAGTATACGAATCTCTCGTTTGTAATTTTTTTTTTTTTTTTTTTTGTTTTGTTTTCGACATTTGCCACTAGTTAAATAATCTACTTTTAATTCTTTATTGCTGTACACGTTGCTTGAATAAATCTTTATCCTTTAATGAAAATGAGCAGAGTAACAAATAAAACCCAGTTGATATAGGTTTCAAATCACATTTTGAAACTGTTCAAAAGTGTAAAATCCGTGCGTGAAATGGGAACTATGGGGAATAAAAGACATGCCATTGAGCAATATATTGTAAAATATTTTAAATGATTGGAACCTTTAGAAAATGAATATCCTTCTATCAGATCATTGAAGCTGAGTAAGTGAGACGGAAGATTTATTTTGAAGAAAATATAATTAATTTACTTTGTAAACCCTTATTCAAGTATTATTCTAGAACAATTAGGAATTTGATGAAAAAAAATCCCAATATTCTACTTGATAATTTAGACAAAAAATTATTCATTAGTAAAAAAACTAACATAGGCAAAAAATTAGAATTTTCAAAAGAATTCTTTAATATGTCTAAATTTTGACACCAACTCTCTCTTTTAGATAAGATTAAATTTAATATTCGATAGTCAAAGAGGCAAGTTATTGTGAAAGAAGGCTCGTGAAGCCCTTTACAAAGATGAATCCAATAAAGTTTAAAGAAACAACCAATGGTTTAAACGTTTTTAACTGAATACAGTACAACATTATTCAACCTACTCCAAAACCAAATTTAAACTCACGGGCGGGCATCCTACATAGGTTATTGCAGACAAATCCAAGCTTCAACTGACTTTCTCTCTTACTGGCTCTTCGCTGGCAATAAAGGAGAAGCTGATTGGTTGACCTCGAAAAGTAGCATAATTTTAATTCGCGTTTCTAAATTTCAGAATTAGATTATTTCTCAATGGAAATGGCAAAAACAGATTCATCGAGCCACAATTTGATGATACGCATTAATTTGAAAGAATAAATTCAGTACAGTAAATGATAATTTTTCATCTCAAATTTTATGCTATTATCAGAAATTTTAATTTAAATTTAAAGCATTTAAATGTATATAATCTGTTATCGAAATCGTTCTAAAAATGTGTTGACACTCTATTATTTGTAGAAATGAAAGCAATACATAGCGTAAAGGATTAATATTACTGTATATGTACATTTTATACATTTATGTTAAATATAGAAAACTATAATGCGTGATGTCTGAAATGCGATTTTTTAATATATGTTGAAAGTATGTAATTTAATTGAAGAAATGCGAGTATAACATTCAAATTCAATATTGTAGCAATCATAAGATGCATGAATTCAACAAACTATGCCAAATAACTTCCCATTTCATACAAGGAAAAAGTCTCTTCAAAAACTCGAATCTAAAAAGAAAAATACTCGAAGGGAATTCCAGTAAACCATGTTTTATGCTACAAGAGTCTGAGATAGGGGTATGGAGTTTATGGGTATGGAGTTTATGGTGTTTGTATGGAGTTTATGGGCAACTACATTATGGAACATATTTCCAAGTTAAAGATTTCTGGAAATTTTAAAGCGAGTTTCATGAAAAATGTACTTTTATATTTCACAATAAGAGACGCAAGTAATTTGATATGGAGAGATTTGCTTCAGTTTCTTCTTCTATGCTCTTTTCAGTAATACCAAATATGAAATGTTGAAACTGCACAAAATTGTATCGACGTATAAAATCAGCATACTTTCGATTTAAATTATTCCAAATGTAATAGTATAATGAAGCAAAAAATAGTGCTTCCTTTTACTTAATAATAGAGGAAGTAGAGAAATTAATTAAATAAAGTATATTATTAAAATATGCAAAATCTGATGTGGACACCACATGACTTCCGGCTATGGCCTATTAAATTATACACATTTTTTTGACTTAAAATTGTTTAAATTTATTTCCTCGAATAATTATAACTTATTTAGCCAATTTTTCGTCGCAAGTCGAAAATAACCTGAAAAACTGCAGATTGTGAAATTAAATATCCCAGTCAATTTTTGTCGTACGGGAGTCAAACAGTTCATTTTATTTTTTCATTATGAGTATAAAAGTTTCCCAAATAGAAATAAAGGAACCGAGAGACTGCAATAAAATTAGATTTCGTTATTAATCAAAAATGTTTTTTTTAAAATTTGACATTTTCAAAACATGAATAGTTTCATTATTTAAAACACTTCTGTAATTGGAAATATTAGCGGAACGTAGCGAGTGATTGGATCAGTTGGAGGAAGTTTTTTGAGGCGGCCTTAGATTAAAATAGGCCGTAGTGTATTTGAAGAAGAAGAAGAAGCAGAAGATATATATGTAATATACTTGTACTGCTCATTGAAATCAAAAACGATGTACACAGTTAAATGTTATAGCAGTCCCAAATGCAAAGTTTCAACGTTCTACGTTTAATCGTTTCTGAGTTATGTCAGATACATACATAAGTATGTGCGTGCAGACGGCATGAAAAAATTCATTTTTAGTCCTTACAAACTATTTGGGGAAGAGGAGTCTTTTATTCTGTGCGTACGTACAATTGTCTAACAAAAACATCTTCCAAATGAATTCGGGAATAGTCAAAATGGATATTTCCGTTAAAAAATGATACCCGAAATTTTTCGCTATTACAGTACTTCCTTTACTTTGTACGAGGAAGTAAAAGTAATTTAAGTGCTTAAACTAAATTCAAATCCATTGAAAATGTTCGACGCAAGCATGTCTTCAATTTAGACATTTATAAGTAGGATTATATCTAAGTATTTAAAATTATGTTTTTAGATGCTCATGTTATAATTATTACAGTATAAGATAAAATTTTAATTAGTGTGTCTAATAATTAAATGTCCAAGTCAGTTCTTAGAATCTGATGTAAAGTTCTTTGCTAGTTCTAATCATCAGTTCCCTTCCTACACGAAGGAATTCCCAAATTAATCAGGGCTGGCGGCATGGATATTTTTTTTTCTTTTTCCATTTGTAACGTGGATACGAGTCAGTTTCTCTTAGAAGGTCTTCATCGAAGACACCTCTCCACTTAGTCAGGTAGCAGCTGCAATCCTCGCAATAAAGGATACAGCCAAATAAGCTTGAAAATATATATGTGATTTTCCTAATTCTTTAGAAAACGACTTTGAGGGTTTTCTAGTGTAACAGATCGGGCTGCGGAGCCACACTTTGTTAAATTTTATATGCGAGCATGTAATAAAAGAGTTTCTGGCAAATCAGTATGTAAACGAAAGATGATTTTAATATAATTACCTTAATGTTATGATAGTTAAGCAGAAAATATTTGACGGAAAACAAATGGAAATATTCTACAAGATTTAGGAAATGAAACAAATTCTATCCTAAAAGAAAACCATAAGTTAATACCTCTTTGAATAATGAAAGAAATATAACACACACACACACACATACAAAAAAACATTCTCATTTAAATCGATAAATAAGAAATTCAGATAACAGAAGACTTTTATTTCCTTAGACAAGCTTATTGCTGAAAATGAGTCAATAAAACACACAATAGAAACTACAGCGAACTCATAGAAAACCAATCTCAGCAAGTACTCAAACATGATGTCTGAAACAGATCCTACGTCTGCGGTAAAGCAAGCGGAACAATATTTCTTTAAAAAAAGTGATTCAAAATCCCAGTGGGTAGTGGCTGATATGAAATGATAGATATGGCCGCTAACTGAGTTCCTAGAAAAAGAACCAAAGTTAAATTCACGGTGGACAATGACTCCGCTTTCTATTTTTGGGCAGGAAAATCTCTTCTTTTCATTTCCCTTGTTGTTACACATGTGAAAAGGAGTCTCTTGTGAATTTATTTCCACGGTGATTTGACTGCTTCCTCAGCATAGGTGTAGGAAGTTTTGAATATGAGGAATCCTGCTGAGTTTTATGCTAAGCAAAGCTTTAAATGGCAAGCGGGAAAAATGTGGTAGTAAAATAAACGTACGAATTAAATTAAAAAATCACAGCATAGTTTAAATATAGCTCAATTTCAGTTTTGAAATTAACCTTTTAGCAAAGTATTGTTTGTCTTTTAAAACATTTGAAACTCTAAACGAAATATTTTTGATTTCCAAATTAAATAGAATTCCCTTTATCTATTCTCATTTTGATCCGTTATATTTTCAATTTTTAACCATTCAATAAATCTTAATAGGAGTTAGAAAAATGTGTATTTTTCTTTCATTACCCGAATTATGGGTCAGGATAAAACGGAAACACTTTCCGTTCCACTTGCGGGATATTTTTGTTGAAAGTTGATGCACAAGCAATGTGCTGTTGAAAAGTGCACAGTTGCATTTTGAATTTTCTATACTAAATACTCATTTAATCGTGTATTTTCTAACCTTTTTTTACTAATTTTATTGTGCAAAAGTCGGAAGGGGGAAAAATTATGTGAATAATTTACGCGGTTACGTTAAAAATATAACGTATGAAAAAAATTCATAGATAAACTACGGGTAACTATCCCATTATTATTTAGAAAAATCTACATTTCAGTAACAATACATAGTAACATTGACATCATCAATATATACAGTAACATCATCAATATGTAGTAATATATCCATTTCTACTTTCTGATATTGAATCTCGCCAGCAGTTTTTGCTATCCACTACTGTTTCCTAGGCCTCAGATTATTTAATTATGATGAAACTGCTATCTGTATCATTTGATTTAACTTGAACGTCGTCGCCATCATTACCGTTGTCATCATTCTCGTACTATCCCGTCTGCTTTCCCACGTGCAAGAGCCATCATGAGCATTTTAGTTTTCCCCATTTTCTTGAAGCTCTTCCCTATTATTGCTTCATCAATCAAAGAACATGCAGCCTAAAATCGACGGGCAAATCAAATAGAGAAATGAAGGCAATCACTACGTGAACGAATCCATTTTAAAATTTAGGAAAGTTCATTTTCTGAACTCTGAGAAGAAGGAAACGATTACGTGATTTCAAGGGGGAAAACAGGCGAGTAAATACGTAGCACACTCCATGTACCATTAAATTACCAAGAAGTAATAGCATATTTGTTTTGTGCTGTTCGGCATGGCTATTTTGATTAACTGGTTTTATTAAATGTATGATTTTACTTTTCTGTATCTTCAAATTCTCAAACTTTGATTTTGAGAAAAGGAGAAACTTTCATAATTATTTACCTGGATATTGTATCAGCTGTTAAATTAGGATCTCAATATATTGATTATGTTAGCTCTTTTTTTTAAAATTTCATGTACATTATATTTAGAAGTATTTTTGAACTTGTTAAAGGTAAACTGATTTTTGAGGTATTAGATTGAAATCTGATTTTTTCTGATTGCATTTGTTATCATTTATCCTTGTCCTTTGCCACGAATCAAATTCCCGTTGCAAAAATTGTACATTACGTTGCACTAAAAGACAAATACTTAGTGCAGAAAGTACTACAGTAATAGAAGAAAGCATCGTACAGAAGGTTAAATGGCTATATTATTAAATTATAGCAAATTCGAAATCTCTGTTTTGAACGTTTAACAAAAAGTATTACTTGAAGCGAGAATATGCTTCAAATTAAGACTTAGAGAGGAAACGTAATGATTGATTATTACTAATTAGATAAATATTTAATAAATAATTATAGACATATATCTAAAATCTTACAAACTATATTTACTATTTTATGCGTTTATATCCTTAAAGTTAATCGGCTACATTTTTATTCAGGCTAGTGCCATAAAGGCTGGTTACTAGGGATTTTACTGCGATAAGAATGTAATGCATAACCAAAATAAAAATAATTGGTGATTAAATTGGTATAGTATAAGTGGCACAACAATTACTTCTTGACATTCCATAAGACTAATTTCTGATGAATCTACCATGTTGGAAATAATATTAGTCGAAACCATTTAATGTATTTAACAACCAGCGCAGCACCATAGCTGAGGCTAGCTAACCTTTAAATGTGGTAAGGAAATGTACATTAGCTTAATTCTAACTAATTAGCAGTTAGTTAGAATTATTCAATTCTGTAAAAAACTTTTTATTTAGCATTCTTTTAATATATTGACGATTTATACCAAAAGTGTAAACCTATGTAGTTCTACGGATGTTTACTGTCAATGTATGCAGGTGAACGCACCTAGGTTTACATAATGTATGAAGCATTGAAGCGATTAACTGCTCGAGTGTGTTGATGCTGTAGTAAACATGGTCATCAAATTCACTTCTTTTTAATAGGCTTGAGAAGGCTCATTGTGCACCCTGGGCAATCATTATCGTTTGAGTATTTAAGAGACGTAATGTTCTTGAGGAATATTTCAGGTTTTGACTTTCATATTCATCCTTTTTTTTTTTTTTCGTTATGAATTTTCTATATATCAAAACCTCTAGTTTGCTGCTCCTAGTAGCGTCTTTGCTCTCCAGCCCTGCCGCTTGGTAAGGTTCAATAGGCGTTAAATTAATACATCTAACGCTGTACTTTATAGCTTTCATGATCATTAATGTCTTCGAATTAAGAGACTTAAGCTATGTATTTTGATTTTCTTGTACACTGAAGTCATACAGTTTTTAATTAAGTATTGCATAAGATCATAGCATACAGATCCAGATATAGCAATTTCGGTTTCTGAGCTCAATACGTACAGTTAAAAGTTTTATAAGTCAAAAATGTTATTAATTCAAAGCGAGACATATTTATTTGTTACTTATGAGAACAGTTTAGCTGGCATCTGCGCCATTCGGCGCCCTAGGCGGCTGTTTACAACGAACTACAGTAGTAGATATGACCACATAAATTTAATATAATAACTGCACAAAATAAAACAAATAGCAAAACACAAAGTCAGATTTATTTGGCTATGGCATGCCGTTCTTTAGAGAAATTGAAATCCTATTCTTTCTAAATCCTATTCTTAGGATGCATACAAAATCCAGCGAGTAAATTCATCGGTTTAAAGTAGTTATTAAGGCATTCGAACAGTTTTAAACTGTAGAATATTCAGACCTAAGCCACAGCAATGACTGAAAAATATGTCTCAGAATGTTACATCAGAGCTTTCAGTGATTTTTAGTGAATTTTCCATCTGTCAAGCCAAAAAGTGCCTTCTTCCATCAGTCGCAGACAGAAACGCATCAATGACAACAAAAGCAGGTCAAGGTCGTACTGAACAATCGACCGCCATCTTTCAGCCTCATAACTTATCTTTTATGGCCCTCGATGAAAAGAGAACTGCCTTTCTTAATATTTTGCCCATACACATTTAGATTTCGTGGAATAAATGTTTTGCTGAAACTTTACGGGAATGTAAAGGAGGAAAATTAAAGTTTGACAGCGTACATCTTCAAAACCTTGACAGCATACGAAGTTTTTCTATTTGTCTTAGAGAAAGGTAATATTATGCATTTTAAGTGTTTCATTTGATCTCGATTTGAAAATTTACTTCATCTAGTAATGAAGCGTGTGGAACTTTGCGTTTATTTGCTCAGATTATCTTCACAAGCTAAGAATTTGCTCATGATATAAATTATTAACTAAATTAGAATAGTGAATTCCATTTAGATATGTTAAGTTTCTTCTGTGAAATGAAATCACAGTTACGTGCATTTCGGTGAAATGATCTTTACTTCAGTATTTCTTTAAAGAAAAGGAAGTAACAAAAAAGTTTTAAAAAATTGGAAAGCTTTCAGATTTTACATTACTCCCAAAAAGACATTTTTAACTTTTCGTGTCCTATCTTTATTTATTAAATATCAAGTTCTTCTCACTTAAACAATCAAATTCAATTCAACAGTAATATCGCAAAATACTTTTTAAATGAGCCTATCTTTAGAATCAAAATCGTAAAAACAACCGTGTATTTAGAGTAAGTATAATGAAACACTCAATCGATTTCGAGGGCAGCTAAAGGTCCCTCCTCATCAGGAGAAAGAAATATCAAGAAAGAAAATAAAGGAGAAGGAGTCTCAGAAACACGTGGTCCTTATCAGCACTGCACGTGGTTATAACTGGATTTCTAATCAGAGTTGCACTGGCCGCCTACTTTTACTGAGCCAGGCTATCTGATCAAGCATAAATGAGAAGAAAAATTAGCGAGGTTAAAATAGGGAGCGTGGGGCAAATGCACCTTCACGCTCAAAATCTGAACTTCAAATAACAGTTATAACCACGTGCAGTGCTGATAAGGACCACGTGTTTCTGAGACTCCTTCTCCTTTATTTCCTTCTTTCTTGATATTTCTTTCTCCTGATGAGGAGGGACCTTTAGCTGCCCTCGAAATCGATTGAGTGTTTCATTATACTTACGCTAAATACAAGGTTGTTTTTACGATTTTGATTATCACATTAGCGTGTTTCTCTTCTAGTCTATCTTTAGAATTTCCGATACACAGTCTCGCGCGTTAGACATAATTTTTTTTTCCCATGCAGCGTTGATGCCCATATTCGGTGGAAGATTACGTTATTCAAAATTTGATGGCTCTAGGTACCGTTGTTTTATCACAATGCGAGAAACATACGTTTATGCAGTTTTTTTTTTCATTATTTGATTTCTTTAAATATAACGCTGGTCTCTAATATTTGGTGAGAAGAATTTGAAAAGTTAACCGAATTTTATAATGAACCAACGCAAAATGCGAAAACGAAATTAATAGCCCTTCTGAATTAATAGTCCGAAATTAATAGCCCTTTGGGCTAATAAACTTCCAGTTCTCCGTTCTAATTAATGAACAGCATAAATGTATTACCAGAAAGCTTGAATAATCCAAAAATATCTGTATATTCTTCAAAATGAATTATTGGCAAGTTTTAAAATAACGTCATACTCTCTGTTGCGAGCACTAGCTTGCCATTCCCTTCGCGGCAGCCTGCATTCCTTTTTTTATACGATTTATTTTCGAGGAGTGGGAACAAACACGAAGCGAGATTTCGACCATTTAAAAAAAATGAACGGATGCTTGTGTCAGGTTTCGATGCTTTAAAACAAACATACTACCCATCACTAGTGTAAATATTATTTGCAAATAATAAAAATTGAGTTTATCAATATATAATCAAATAATCAATAATCAAAGTTATAAAATCAAACACGCAGATAAATTCATTTTCCAATACTTTCGACATTTGAAATCATCTCGATTCATTTTGGGGAACATGAGACAACATCGACATTATCTTCTGTTTAAAACGAGGTTTTATTAAAATAATAGTAAAACTTACATAGATTTTTCACTTTTATAATTTTCGAAAGTTTTCTACATTGCTTTTCCTACGAGAAATTTAAACTCTTTATGAACATTGTAAGAAGTACTAAGCAACGTAATGAGACCATTAAATTCGAAGACTTCTGTATTATAATGATATGAAGAAACGTATATGAAGCGAATACTTAAAAGACTCCAAAGAAATTTAATCCGATTTAATTTTTAATAAAATACAAATATTTAAAATAATACAGCCAACTGCATTTATTAGTATTGCATATTATTATTTCAAATAAAGCGACAAGGGAAGATTCTTATTGCTAGAATTCCAGTAAGAGAAAACTAGCTTGGCGAATAGCTTAAGTAATAAAAATGCTGACTGAAGCTACGTAGTCGTCATACAACACATTTTGTAAAATTCTAGAAACAAAAATCTCTTGAGCCAAAACCCTTGTGGTTTTTCCAGAGATCTGTAAAGTCTTTTATCATTTTCTTCCATCTTTAACTGCAGTATAAATAGAAACGCTGAGAGAAATCTTGCATATAGTTTAGGTAGGTTAATCTATTTATAGACTGCAGTTCTATTAGATTTAGGTATTTAGTGTTTCTAGTCTTTGCTTCTGTGAACAAATTTTTAAGTCTATTGCATATTTTGAGTCCTGATGCAGTAAGTCTGCGATAACGATGATCCTGCACTTTTAGGATCGAATCAACAATATGTCATTCAGAGTTATATATGATTAGAGTGATATCTCTCCGGAATCTTGCACCTGGAAAAAGTTCTTTTTATCTAAAATACTTATTCGACAGATATGTACGTTAATACTCAATAATATATTGATCTATGAAAATCATTTTCCTTTCAGTTTGTTCATTAAGAAATGCCTCAGATTGCCGTTATATTTTAGCTAAATTTAATTGAGATAATAAGTTAGTATTCTCAAACTCGTTTCTAAAAACATTTCTTAGTCATTAAAGGATTATAAAAAGTAATATTTTTAACGGCTGATAAAAATTTATTCACATCGTATTCCTATTCAGCATGCATGTTCATGCATTCCTGTTCAACTTGCAGTCTAAAATTAGAAGCTAAACAATGTACAAGGAAACTACAGATGAGTTACGTGTGATGCAAAATTCTATCTGCGTAAATTGTGCAACAAAAGAGAAGTAGCTTTCATGCCATGGAGGAAAACAAAATTCACCAAAAAAAAATTATTTCAGATAAAACCATTTTCAGATTGTTAATAGAGTACTTTTTTGGCATCATGCCTTCTGGATCATATCCATAGAATTGCATATGAATCTGAATCACATACACGAAACGCTGATTTTTTTTTAAATCAGAGTCTCTTTTTTTGTAACCAGATAAGCGAAAAACTATATTAAAATGCTACGCAAATAATTTTACTAAATGATATTATTCCGGTTTTATCAATGTTGGGAGGTTAAAAAAAGTCAAGTAGAAATGAAATTGCCTTGAATAGCTTTATGTTTGCAGCGCTCCAAATCATATATTTTTACGCGGTTTTTAAAATCAGAAACATTATTTAAGGTTACAAGCTAACATTTGGCTTTTCTGAGGCATAGATGTCTGAAAATGTCCTCTTATCTGGGCTTGAGAAATAATAATTTTCATATGATGGGTACAGTGGTATCTCGCCATATGTCTGGCTTGAAATACACCTAACATGGTATGCAGCATTTTTGGATGCGAAAATGTTTGTTCGGTATACGACATTTGTTTGGAATACGACACGAGTACAGTGAGTCATGAATGCGTGCACTACACCTGTTTACAATTTTCGAAACAATGCTACGATTAACCATGTGAGTCCGTATGCCTGTTACTATTATTGAATAAACAATTCGTGTTGTAACTCTGAATTTTCACGTAATTTTCTACTTTTTCCGTAAATGTTTGGTAAATTCATTAGCAATGAGTTTTAGGAAAGTTAAGGAGAAGAGTAGAGCAGCAAAGAAAATTGTAAGGATCACCATGGATGCGAAAAAAGAAACTGTTGGAAAATATGAAGATGGCATGCGTATCTCAAATTTGGATATTGAATACCGTAAGCCGGGTATGATGATGTCTAGGATTGTAACTAACAAAGACGCTATTAAATCGGTTAACGTTGCTGCGAATGAAGTGAAATCGATTATCAAGCAAAAATCAAAGGCGTTAGAACGTGTTAAAATAGCAGGGAAAATATTTATGTGAAGTATCGTGTGCAGTGCTTAATTTATGTACAGTATCTATTTCACGAATTGGAACTGTATTTTAATATTAAGTAGTGTTTTGATAATAACAATAGGGTACTTTTTAAGAACGATCATTAATTTCCCTTTATTTCTTATTGAAACATTTCTTTTGGTATGCGCCCAGTTTGGTATATGTGCAAGAATCTGGAAACGATTAAGGACCTGTATCATGGTACCACTGTATGTACATAGTATTTAAAACCGGAAACGTTATTTGGAGGGGGGAGACCTAACATTTGGCTTTTCTGGATAAAGCTGTTGTCTGAAAATTTCCCATTACCTTGGAAAGAATATTGTTGGTTTTCATATTATAGATATATGTAGGTAGTTCGTAGGTATTTGATGCATGCATTATCTGTTATAAAGTATCTTTTAGCAAAGAGAATAAATTGTTGTTAAAATTATTATTTAAATATTATCATCTAAAATATTATTTTACTTACTGTCCTAGTTCTTCTCTAGTACTGAACCTTTTCGTGAGCTCAATTACTTCTTTATCCATACCTTCCCGCTTACCCTGAATGCAGCGTGGTTATATATGTTCTCAGGGGATTTTTAAATAGATGGGTAGAACGAATATGGGTGTGCCCGTTTCGTAATCAGCCAAGTCCGATACTAGTCACTATTTTAGCTGAATCTCTATCCGTGAGATCTTTTCCGCTATTGTGAACTTACTATAACTTTCTAACGAATTCGAATGTTGATGGAATTATAAACAATTTTCGTAACCATAAAATTCTTGGTAACGAAAGTAAAAAAATGAACATATTTCTAGTTTGGATATGTATTTTATTTTTTAATTTTTGTTTCTTGGCAATACAAATAAACATTTTTTTTTTCTTTTCAGTTACTAAAATAAGTAGAATAATTTTAATAAAATTGTTTTAAATTGTTAAGAAATGGAAATTTCCCCTTTCACCCCCCCCCAAAAAAAACTACTCAGTTTTGCTTTAATTGATTCCTATTTGGAAAGATTTAAACTGTGATCATTGGCTTATTATGTGCTTTTGTAAAGTTAGGCATTTATCAGATAGTACGATGACAGTTTGATTACAAGAATGCTTACGAGTTCAATCTACGTAAGGGAAGGGATAGCTTGTAACATTATTTATGATTCAAATCGCAAATCCCACGTAGACAGCCCATTCGCTGGCGTTTGAACCCTCGTCGAAACCATAGCATTCATTTATAATATTCCTATATATAAGTTTGAGGCCGATACATCAATGTATTCACATTTATCAACAAATGCCTTTATTTTTATTTGCCTTTTAGCAATATCTTAGGATTACGCTGGAATCAAGCACGTTAGAATAACATACCACTTCGTACTGTAAAGACTGCAAAATTATTGCAAAATAAAGCATACTTTGTTTTGAAATCAGTCAAAAAGTGTTCAAAAACAATTTTATTATCTACTTTTTACGACCACATATAGCACTTTTTCGGCAATATATTAAATTGTCTATTGGTCTGAGAAACCTTTGTAGCTTAGTTTCCCGCTTCATTTATCCTACCCATTACATTTGCGATACCTATGCCTCTGTACATCCTATCAAATGTTCCCATTTGATAGGATCCCCTTGAGGGCTGACAGACTGTGAATTCTTTGTGGTACAAGTGACTGATAATTCTTATAATTCCATAAGATTATTGCTTTACGTTTCAGCTGAAGTAGATTACTTAAAAAAGTTAGCGATTTTTTAACAATTAGATGATGACTTGTAATAAATCTAAATTATGCAATTTATGATGTACTTAACAGATTATTCTTTTAAACATTTGCACCAATATTATAATTAATAAAAATTGTCTTTAGCTCCATATATGATGTATCTCAGTCAAGAAAAATCGTTTGTGCTTCGTCTATCATTGAGGATTTTTCATTATTTTAAAATATTTATTTTTGATCTAATAATGAGGCGGTTGGTTTCTAGATGAATCTAACTCTGATGATAAACGAAATCAGACAACGTCTACCAGATATCTTTAAGATATTGGTAAATCTTATGACAATTTCAAATTATTGTTAAATTCAAATTTTGTAATCACATGTGAAAAAATGAGCTCCAAACACAATATTCATTACTTGTTAGTATTATTTCGGTTTTCTTTCTAAAGCAAGCAAATATTGATTTTAAAGTACTTACCATTGATAAAGGAGTCGTCTGACTTTTTAAAATTTTGTTTTGCCTTAAGCTAATGGCAACTTTGTTGAATTACGCAATTGTTTAAGTATTCTTAATGATGGCTCTCCGGTAAATTGAATGCTCTCATTAGAATTCACTTCATATAAATCTAAAGTTTCAATAATATCCAATGTTACTCACTGAAACTTTTCCTCTTTTCTTTTTGATGTAAAGTCATGATGTCGTTGCTAGGAGATACAGGTACATTAAAGTTTTCTCCGTCGTATTTCTGCATCTTTGGTAGAAAAATGGCCAAAGTGATCGAATTTGGGATTTTGTGCTCTGATTAAATCAAATTTATGGCTTGCATTGCAGGGAAAAGAGTAACGTATATTTTCATGTACGAGCCGAGAAATTTCAGTAAATGTTTCAACTACTGAAATCTGAAAGTTGACATATATATGCGGGTTGAAAATTATTGACAAACAATTTGATCAAAATGTATTATAATTAAAATAACTGAAAAAGTGTCATTTTTGTCTTACTTGACATACATTAATCAAGTTGTATAAAATCAATATATCAGGAGATTTTATTAGTTCTCTGCCATCTTCGCTTGAGAAATATCCGGGTGAAAAGAAACTCGCTTTAGAAATACCCTCATAGTCTTTCTTGTTACTATTAGTAACATTGTCAGTGGTCCCACATATACAGATGCAATCTATTCTCATTAATTGTTCTTTTTTATAATTTTCACAAACTTCATGTAACTATATGTTTTAATCAAATTGTCTATAACACTCTGCTGCTCAATCTGAAAAATAAAGGAGACTTTGGCCTAAGCTTTTGGTGCTAAATTTTACATAGTTGTCGGTGTAAATATATGCAATTTAATATTAATAGTTTCTCAAAAAAATTCAAGAAGTATTAAAAATTAGCAGAATTAATGCAAAAGTTTTATTACCTTAAATTAATGAATTTCTGAAATTTAAAGATTATTTGAATGAGATCTTATTTTAAGGCCTTACTTCAGTTGCTGGTTATAATATAACATGCATTCATTTTTTGTGACGTATTGAATCTCAAATGTACTGTACAGTTAAGCCGTATTCAGCTAAATGGTTGTTACATTTAATATGTACTCTTTATATTGCATGAACTTGCTAATAATATAAAGTTACAGTAAAATTTTTCGTATTTTGTCGTATTCGTTTAAAGAATTAAATTTCCTTTGTTCCCCTTTGTCTTTTCGTTATCTGTGAAGTTAATATTACTGTAAAATGTGTAATTTTTTTTAGTTACTTCATTTTCCATGCCAAAAATCAAACATTTATAATTCAGGAAACAGTGCTAGCAAATTTTTTAAAATAGTGAAATAACGCTGCATTGCCAAATGTTCATTTTATTTTTCATAGCTTCCCATTTACAACGATGCTGCATTTAATCTTTCTTATCATCATGTATTCCTAAATGAGACGAAAGATTTTTTCCAAAACTTTTTAACCTTCTGCAAGTTGATATTACCTAGGAAAGTTTGTTAAGAAATACTGAAAAATGTAAATCCTCTAAAGCAAGAGAAAGAAGAGAATATCAAGAGAAATATTTTTAACATTAAATCTGATCGAACCAGAACTGTTTCTCCTGAAATTATCTTTTCATCCTTCAGGGAATTTCCTGAAGACGGTTTAGAATAATGATGATGTAACAATGACGATGGAAAATAATTAATAATGCAATAATGCCCTCTTGCTTTAAAGTACAGCAAAAATGGAACATCAGAAGTAAAGAGGGTAACTGGGAGACAAAACGCGAAGCACATTATACCCTGAATCCCAAATACTTAGTTAATTGTTAATGTAAAAACGCTCAATAAAAATAAGCCGTTGACATTTTGGAAGTCTTTATCTTCAGTTTATTTTCTCTTTTAAATAATTATTGTTTATATATTCAAACAATGTACCTTTTTAACTTTTTAATACTGAAGAGAGTGGTTCCATTAATTAGTTCTGGATTTTTTTCTTAAAAATTACAGCAGATGTGGCCAGATTTAAGAACTGAAATAAGAAGAATATTCATGCATAACAACGAAATCCAAAGCATCATTTACATTTGAAAGCGGTGTTACCAGATTGAAAGCGTAAGGAAGATCAAGTTTCGGATTTCTGTCGTAACCTAAATAGTATAGCTCTTCTGAATTTAATGGCTTTAATGGCGGGGGAAAAAGAATGGTTTTCTAAGACTTCTCAAAGATAAAATCCTATGTTATTTTAAGAGAAATAGACTAAATAATATTCTGCTACCTTTAGCTTCGTAGTACAGAAATGTGGGCATAGTTTATAGACGCAGTTTAATTAACTAATTATTATTTTCTGCTTTTCTGTTTTTTTCATTTTCTTTCAACTCCTATAAGAAAATGTTGTGGATGTTGAGTTAAAAAGGGATGGGAGAGCAAGTTTCGTTTACTGCGTGAATTTCCTATGATAAATTCTGAGTGTGCATTTTTCTTGGATTGTATGTGTTGACTCTAGTGGTTATTCAAGCGGCCTAGAAACTTGCTTTTCGCAGCAGCTGTACTAGTTATAGAATGGAGTTGCTTAGAAACTACCTTTCATGGAAAGATAAATAGCAGGTGGGGTTTAATCATTTATCACTGGTGAATTCCCAAATGTCCTCTATATCTTCATCTTTACCTGTATGAAAATTTCCTAGTGCTTTGGAGACAATAGATTTTAAAATTACAAACCGAGCATTTTTGTCATTATATATCAACACAACGACATAGATTGATTATTTAGAAAAGCATAATCAAATAAAAACGTATACCCTTTTAAAAATATGTACGGAATTTCGGCATGTTAATTTATGTACCAATTTAATTTCTGTATTCTCTTTTACTCATATGTCATGTTGTAAATTTCATCTAAAAAGGTACTCAAATATTTTCTAGAAAAATATCCCAATTGTAATATGGACCATAATACCGTGATTTTCATTATCCTATTTTGATTCGAACATATACATCCAGAGCAAACGTTCGCGGTCCTGAATGAAACAATTTAAATTATGATTTAATTTAAAAATTTCCTACATTTTAATCTGAAAATGCATTTTTATTAGTTGCTTTTTAGTAAAAATTACCCAATATTCCTCTTCTCTTAAATCAGTTGCGTAGATGAGCTAATTAGAATTTTTATAATTTTTCAAATCAGAAATGTAGCATTTCCCTCCCTTAAGAATTTTTATCAGCACAAATGTTCTTAACCATTCAAAAAATTAAAGCTTCTATCTACTCTCTGTTAGCATGGATCATCTGTTAATGCATTTTCTGAGGCAGAAATTAATCCTTAGTCTAAAATTCTTCAGCAAGTGCTAAATGATACACTCGTAATCCCGAAGGTAAACTCTTCAAGGATGTGATGAAAGAGGTACATTATGAAGGGAAAGGATTAAATGAAGCTAGAGGAAAGTGGGTTCTACTGGAAGAAATATCGATCGATGATCTTGAGGTCATCACCGATGAAGTTATAAGGAGAATATTTTTCATCAGATGTGGAATTTTTGTTTTATTTTCTTTGAAGCTCACATTAGAAGAAAACCGAGCATTAGCTGAGAAAATGACTTTCCCGCTGTGTGTTGGAAATGTGGAAGTAAAAACAGAACCAGTCTTATATAAATCTGTTTCATGAGTGAAACTACAGTTACGTATATTAGTGTAAAATAACTACTAATAATATTCTGTTTTATTAATTTCAATCATTGTTAAACTCTCTTATTAAAAACATACATTTGTTAGTTAAACCTTAATTTACAATAGCCTCTAAAAATACTTTTTTTATTTGGTTTTCTACTTCTTCTATTCTAGAAAAGAAAAAATACTTGGTATAAATCGTTTTGAGCCCATTATTGAAAAGTTAATGCCAAACGTATGATTCCGCATATAGCACTAATGTCGTGCGTACTTACAATGACATAAATGAAAGTGAAGATTTTATTATTAAATGAAATAATGAATTTTGCCATTTTGAATTTCGTCAGATCAATTTTAATAGTATTAAGATAGAAATGTTTTTCAACCAACAGTAACAAAAAACTGAAAAAAAAGGTCACTTCATCATTCTTAATCTAAAATATGTAACAACACAATCTCGCACTTTTTTTTACTTCAGCTGTTATCCCTCTTTATTGCAGTTGTAATATTATTAATCTGTGCACAAGTCTAGTCTTTTGAATTGCTTTATTATGTATAACTATGGACATTCTATAAAGTTCTACTATCTGTGCATTTCTGATTTAAAAAAGCTTCAGTTTTATAAACAATTTCTATGCCGTTCAGAAACAATATATGGCTACAGGCCATAAATTGTTTCTATGCTCATAGATTCATTCTATTGTTAGATTTGAAAACACTCTGTAAACTACAGGCTATTAGCAATACGTATTCCATTTTTATGCTATATAAGCTTAAGTTTTATCAACAATTCTGTGCTATCTAAACAGCTTCCTCACAAAATAATCTGCTGATTTCCTTTATCGCTAAATAGTTCGTTACGTATAAACGTAACCCCTTTGGCACAAGGTGGTGATTTTTTTTACAGATGTAACTTAAAAGTTACTTATCGGGTGCAAATTGCTGCTTACATGACTTTTTTTAAAAAGATTCCTAAATAAGATTAAAAATTTAAGATTCCTAGATAAGAATTGAGATTCCTATCTAAGATAAAAATATTTAACTTAAGTTAGGAAAAGTTATCAACATATGAAACGAAAAAGCATTTTAGCCATTTAAAATGGTTGTTGTAATTATCAAATAAGGATTACGTGATACGTTAAAAAATAAAACACTTACAATCTTCTTCAAATCTGTCTGAATGAACAGAAGCCAAATCACTGTCAGTATGGTACTATCCCATAGGAACAATTCCATGCTCGTGTAACATAGTTTCCCGAAACTTAGCACGCACATGATTCGCACATTGTTTAAGCTTGAGTGAGACGTATTTCTACCATACTTGAATCTCAAATAAAATGAAGAGATAAAGCTGATGTTGATCACATTAAAAAATGTAAAAAGGTATAGTGAAAAAAATTCATCTGACGAAATTCAAAATGGCAAAATTCATTATTTCATTTAATAATTCATCAGTTTGTATCAATAAACGTTCACCTCATTGAATTTGTTTCTTTATAAATGACATGATAAAGTCACATTAACTGACAGTCGTTCCCTTCGCTGAAATAAGCAACTCATTTTATGATTTCCACTTCCATCTACCGAAATTACTTGTATAAATAAGAAGAACTTTTTTCCTGGGAATACTGATGCATTATTGATGCAGCAGAATGTTTTAATACATGATCTATAAAGCAGGAAAACTGCCATTAACGCTAACTGGTTAAAAGAAGGAGAATCAGCGACTAGTGGTCATTGACATTCTGCTGCCAATTCAGACAAAAGTGCTGATTTGTGAGTATTCTTGTATGAAATTCGATATCCAGTCTTTCTTTCTGCTTGTTGATGCATGCATTGTGTATGAGACGACATTCTTTTCCAACTAACTTCCTATTCATAGCTTTGGCTGTACCTACAAGACAGGATTTCATGAAGCATGAACCTGAACGGATTTCTGAACAACTGGATTCAATATAGTATTATGCTTGACGTTTAATAAATAAGTAAAATAAAATAAAATGCGCAAGAAGGAGGTATCTATGTAGTTTTTTCTGGCTCTCTTTTATATATTTACTTGATACTTTCTATTATAAAGATAAAATAATATCAAGTAATGGGATTTTGTATTTCATTCCCGTTCTCCTGCATAACTGAGTGTATTCAATCATACGATATTGTATTTGCTTCCCCTATATCAATTTTTAATGGTATACTTTTAGTGAGAAATGCTGAATTCTCAGACTTATACATGTAATAACGATGAAACAATCACACTTTATTATAAAGCTAGAAGTAAGGATATTGTAGAAATATCAATTGAACTGAACGCTCATCCATAATGAAAAGCAACTTGGCATCCAAGCCAGATTAAATATTCATCTTCATTTCAACTGACATTTGCGGCCCCAATTCGCTTGACACTCTAGTCATGCCTATTCAAGAACATTTGTATTTTTGATACTGTTGCGATAGAAAGAGAGCAGCGTTTTAGCGAGAACAGAGGTAGAAGCAAAGTGTACGCAATTATCCAGTATGGCAGTTTATTAAAAGAAAGTTTCGGTTTCAATTTCGAATTAATTAAAATTTCGAATTTCAATTTCGAATTAGTCAAGGTTATCAAGACATATCATATGAAATGACCTGAAATGACACAGTCCAGAAATAGTTATTACTGTTTTTAGAATAGAAAGGGAAAATACTCAAATTAAAATGATCAAGTAAGGGGCTATTGTTAATTTAAATTATATTTTATAGTTACATATTTCCCCTTGATTTACATATGTTTTATCTTACGAACATGTTCGTATTTTATTGTTCTTATACTTTGTAAGTTCTTATACTAAATTATCATTATAAAATACTACGAAACATGCTCAAATGTTATTATAAGGTAAATTAGTAACAACCCTTAGAACATTAGTTTATAAATTTAATAGCAAGATCAGTTCAATGATTGCATATTTGTACAATATTTACACTCATGTTTCTTTCTAGATATGTTAAAAACTCGTTTCGGGGCGGTAAGCAAATATTTATTCTAGGCTGCGATATGTAATACTGACGTCTGAAATACACTTTATTAACTCCAATTATGATACAAAGGTTTACTAAACTTACGATTTCATAATATTAGAACGTTAACATATTATATGCTACAGGTATTATCGTAAGATCGTAAAGTTAGACCAATGTTCGTAAAAATTGCGAGAAATGTGTAATGTTGACAGATATGCATAAACTGATTAATGCACAACTAGATGAGATGAAAACAGGTTCTTTAAAGGCGAGTTAAATTAGTATCTGAAAAATTATAAAAATTTCAGAACCGTTAATATGAAAGATATAAAATTAGAAGACATTTTTCATTTATAGAAATAAATAGTGCGAAAAGCATAAACGCATTATTTGCACTATTGATAATCTTGTTTAATGTGAAAGTAGAATTTACATATGAAATTCCAGTTTAATGTACCTCGTTTTCAGCATACAGAAAATCGAAAAGTGTATCTTCTTGCCGTTTCACAAGTGTTTCTTCCTAATTTTCAGTATAATAATGTCCTCAAAAACAGTCTTCGGCTCGAATACTCTACAATTACTCTTTATTGATCATCATCACAGGAATATCTAATAAGTCAAGGATATTCATACATTGGTGGAAGGAAGTAATCACCCTCTTTTATCGTCAGAAATATGTTACTTCACAGCTATAATACTTGCATATGTGAATCGGAAAATGGTTAATAGCCATAATCTTCTATTTGCAGTACCTGTTTCAGAGAAATGGCACTTGCTTCTATAATGGTGATTCTGTTTAACATTCTGATTATATTTTCTTCCACACCTTTAATATTTTCTGAGATATTATTCCTTATTTCCAAATTTTGCCGCTAGAGACACTGTCATTCGTTTTGAGATACATTTAGATCTCAAAACGAATTTATTAACGAAACGAATTTAGATGGCAACTTTGTTCTCTATATTTGTTCGCAAGTAATATGGATGGCTTTAGTAAGCAAACACTGTGGTACTACATTTGATATATGGAAATAAAATTTAAGATATGCGCTTATATCTTAAACACCAAAGACTCTGTTATTCCAAGCTGAAAGTATTATGTATTATATTAAAATATGCACATATGGAAGTGAGAGAGATAGAAATAGGTCACATAAACTGAAAAGTTGTAAAAGACGAGCTTCGCACGGTAGAATACTGAATAGTATATAAATAATGGCATTTTCATATCACTGCGAATTTATCTCGTTTAGTATGCTTGGAAAATAAATCTCTTGAACTAGAGAATTACCTCTAATTCTATTATTCTTGTTACTTCCATCTTCTATCCATTAGTAATCTTTTCTTGCATAAACATGTTTAAATCAAATATACTCTAGTAGTTACTTTTTTTTTTGAAAACGTAAATCGTAATATCTCATTTATTATTAAAGACAAGCCACCGACTCTAAATACGTAAATATTTCAGTTAGAATGCGACAGAGGTTACTTGTCTTTCTTTAGGCATTTTTATCGTTTTAAAGGTAAAAACAACAAGTTTAAAAGTTTGCAGTTAGCTAGTACATTTGCAGAAAATTTAATTTCGGATTAACAGTAAGAATATCTAACTGCTTATATTTGTATACAAAAATGAACATTTTAGCTGAGATCCATCTGAGAATATTTTGTTATATTCTATTTATTTCTAAGGCTCTTTGTTTCTAATCTGTACCTTTTTAATTTTATTTTAAAACGAGGAAAATAAAATATGCCTTGATATATCAGTGTAACAAAACAGCAAACAGAAGTATTTTGCTTACATAATTTAATTTGGTATCTGGTGTCCAATATATACTCATTTTGATTATTCTTAGCAGGAAAAACCAAAAAGAATTTAAGATTCTATAAAATAGATGCATGTTTTCTCAGAGCTAGTTTCTTGTAAAAAGTATTGGAAGCTGGACAAGATTTTAGAAAGTTTATTTATTATGAATAATCAAATAAATACAGTCTTTAAAAACCTATACTCCATCCATTCGAAAATATTGTACATATTTAAAAAGACTGAAAAGAAGAACTAGGCATAATTAAAGAATTACAATCGAGTGTCCTTATGTCTTATGCCGAAACTTACAAGCTGCTCAAACAACTGAGACGAAGTTCGCTGTTGTTTAATTTTTTCTGTATCAAAAACATCAACAAAGTTACGTTACCTAATGTGATTGTAATTTTGTAATGTAGGATTCTCCAGTGCTTTGAAGGAGGGGGTGTAAGTCGCCCACGTATTTGGAAGGAAACATTTGACAAAGCTAGACGAATTTGGTGAAATTTGACGATGCTGTACGAAACCCATCAAACTTGCAAAAGTAAACATTAAATCATAAACTTGAGGCTGCTGTATCCTAACCGTGTTACAATCGATATAGCAAATAATTTGTTGATGGAAAAACTGCGATATGGTCTTTTGCTTATCAAAGCACTCAAAAACGACAGTCGATAAAAAGGCTTAATAGAATCTTGGTTTAAAAAAAATTAGAGTCTGCGTGGAGGTAATTTCTGTAAGTCTTTTTATATTAGTAAGATTAAGCTTCGTCGTGAGGGTTGGTTACCAGCTTTCAGTGTGTACACAAGAGGCCTTGAAAAAGGGCTCAGTCTCACATCAGATGAACTTTATTTATCACTTATGAATTACTCAATATTAAATGCAGCTGTATATGTATATAATAATTTCACACAAAAATCAATTCTAAACATATAGGATATTTTCGGGCGGAGGGAGTAATATATAATTCTTTCAGCAGGGGTTGTATATTCAAAAAAATATATCAATCTTATTAAGTCCCTATGTTTTTTTTACTTTAGTTTCTGGCTACATGTATGTAATTTACTTTGAAAGTTATTGCTTCATATTTCGTAAACCCTAAATCTCATGATTTAAATATTGTAGCTTCGAAAACTTAGATTTCACTTCATGTGGATTCTGTTCGAGAAAACAGAGTAAAGAGATCGTGAAAAATATTGGTTAAAACCGTTATAATGGACAATATGTAAGAGTATGTGTGTGTCTTTAATCACTGCCCAAGTCATATATTATTTATATAACGGGTACGGTAACTTAAAGAGGCTAAGAAAATTTAAGAAATTTTTGTATGCTTAAAAAATAATTTGTCACAAAGCGTGTAATTCATTGAAAATAATACAAAAAAATTCTTTTAATTGTGATTATTCTTTCAACTAATTATAATAAAAATGTGGTTCAGATTCAGTATTCTTCATACTATCATTTGAGGAGAAGTGCTTTCAGGAGTTTTTGTTTATGAAAGTTGGCTCGTTCTGCATAAATAAGATTTAGAACTGAATTTTGTAGAAAGATCAAAATTTTGAACCTTCAGGGAATATGTTCCTACACTGAACTGCTGCAACACATTTTTATTTATCTTTTAGTTTCCAGTTTAATACCAGAATTTTGTTCTCGTTTTCTCTTCATGTATATCTAAAGGAAATCTGATAATTATACAAATATCCAGTCCAAGAATAATGATAGAAATGTATCCTGCATGAATATGCCATTTTATTATTATGCATTTAAATGAACGTTGTTATGAATGTGTATATACTTCCCATAATATATATCTGATAATGGCTCCTAAAATTCATCATTTTTTGAGCTTTAATTAAAAAAATATATACGAAATTTAACAGTTTACCACTAAGCGATTTTATCTGGCTATAATTCAGAGAGCAATTGCTTGAGAAATATAACAAACTCTCAATTAGAGGATTTGCTAATGATTGTTCTAAACTAAGGTATTTAACAAATGGCGTTAGAAGCACACGTTATTAATTAAACTAATAATGAAAAAGATTACAAAAATTTGCAGTTTGAAGTATACTCTATAAATACATTACACCAATGCTTTTAGATTGCTTTCTTTGTTGAATAATACACAGGCTTAATATGAAAGACAATTTAAAGAACGACAAAACTTCTGAGAATTTGCAATTCCAAATACCGCATAAATGATAAATTAAGGATATTATGTCCTAGGGGATGGCAAAATATTTCATTACTGGCAAACTATGAAGCCGAGTGTATGTTTATTGCCTGGTAACGTACCGCACATGGCATGAAAATTTGAAGATTGATATCAAAAGTGTAAATATTTTCAAATGAAAACATAGTTTCTCAATTTTTCTATTTTAGATACAGAATCCTTTCTGCAAGCACATTGATACAAACATGATAAGACACCGCAGCAAACACTTGTGTTATATAACAAAGAAAATAATTTAAAAAACAAACAGCATATACTTTATAATTTTACATATAATTAAATCATGTTTTAAAAAGTATAAAACATTAGTGTAATTTAGCTGATGTATAAAATATCATTTTTAGAAAAATAATATTAACATTTTATCCTAAATTGTTTTCAAATGTATAAATTAACTCTATTTTTCTTTTACACTAAATTAAATAATACTGCAAAGATCTAGGTAGCTTCCAAATTAGCTTCATTGTCATTCAAATGGCTTAAATGACAAATGCCATGAGGTAGACACAGTAAACATGTTTTCAAAGTCGTTAAATAACTTTTTAAACGCACAAAAACATGCATTTTGTGTTTCTACATATCATTAGATCCTGTTTTAAAACGTGCACAATAGTATTGTGAAATTAGTTGATGCATTGAATCAATATCATTTGTAGCAAACTTTAAGTTCAACATTTTACCCTAAGCTGTTTTCAAATGTACAAATTATCTCCAGTTTTTCATAGTTCTCAGACTACAAAGAGGTATGTCGCTTCCAATTTAGCTGCATTGTCATTTAAACAACCTGATTGGCTAATGGCTTAAGGTAATCATAGTAAACATGTTTCAAAGCAGTTAAATAATTCGATAATGCGACATTTAGCAACTAATTCCCATCCGATAATTTATACTCGCGCTCTACATATAGCATGTGCTTCTACATCACTCAAACACGCTTTGTAACGAATCTTCAAAGTGTATTTTTAACATTATAACTTGGACCTTCAAGATTAAAATAGAAACTGTATATTTAAATGCAAATTTGTTTGGTTTTATATGAAAAACTAACAGTCGGAATGTTGAAAGGAATGGGCTCATTCAACTTCTGTGCTGCGATTTCTCCGCTGTCAGCATCACTTTTACACTACTTACAATAAGGTAGATGTTTCATCCATAAAAACGAAGTGTAATACTTTTCAAACATTTTTCTTAACCATTTCTGTGAACGTTGCAAGCAAAATTCAGTGTACCTCTTAACTTTTTTCTAATGCTACAACACTGTACCTGCAAAATGCTGTTTTATTTAATAGCATATTTTAAGTAAAATTTTCTAACCATTTATATCTGTTTATGGTATCGAAGTGAGTTCGAAAACGTATAAAAGTGAAAGTAAATATAAACATTTAGCTGTTATCTATAAAAGTTGGTTCTTTAAGGAAAAATGTTTCTGAATCGAAAGTTTGAAATTTGATCTATACTGGCAAAAATTCTTCAAAAAGTGATACGGTACCGTAAAAGTAAATAAAAGAATTCTATATCTTAGTTTTTCAGAGGAATTTATAAAAGCGTAACCAGTAATGCCATTTTGAATATGGAGAGCAGTTTCAAACGTTTTTTGTTAGGCTACTTATTTTAACAAAACAAAGCCATATTTTCATTTAATAAGAATGTTATAGCTATTTATTATAATTATTAATTAGATATTAACGTAGATTTAGAAATGAAATGTTGATGGTTTTACTTCATTAAAGAGAAAACCATTTTAATTAAATTAAAAATGCTTCAGAATTAGTGCATAATATTTTCCATTAATTATATTACCATTGCATTATATTACACTAATTACTATTATGTTACATTAATTATATTACCTATTTCAATGTTCCTCGTTGTTTGTGAAAAAGGCAGTTGCTTTAGCTATTCATTTCGTTTTGGCATTTCACGTTGATTCACTATAAATGACGATTCACTTTTCAAATTGTTGCTACTTAGTATTAGAGCCTTGTGTTATATTTAAAGAAATTAAATAATGAAGAATATGCATAAATGTATGTATGTTTCTCGCACTGTGATGAAACAACGGTAGTGCCATCAAATTTTGAATCCGAATATGGGCCGAATTTGGAATTTAAAATTTGTTTTACTATCAATTTCACATTTTGTAACAGTTTAACGAATTTTTTATTAAGAAACTCAACGATTTCAAAGCGAGAAATGGCAACACTGTGCGGAAAAAGAAAAACATTTTTATCTCCAGCGAGCGAGACTGTGTATCGGAAACTCTAGAGATTTGCTCATTTTAAAATTATTTTGCGATATTGCTGTTTAATTGAATTTTATGGCTTAAGTGCGAAGAACATGATATTTAATAAATAAAAGTAACACAGAAAACGTTAAAAAAAAAACGCCTCTTTGGGCGTGTGACGTCGTGGATGCTTCAGTGGGAACGGAATCAACACTGATAGTGATGATGCATCACTTTTTAATAACACAACATATCACAGATACAACATTAATACATTTAGAAAACTTTAGTAGATATCCGAGCTGGTGACACAATCAGAGACGTTAACGAAGATGGTACTCGTCATCACTCGACAAACAAAGTCTCCACACCTCAGCTCGCTGGCGGAGCTTTCTAAAACTCTCTCTCACTGGCAGGCGTCTCACAGAAATCTCATCTCTTTACGCATGCGTATTCCTCAGTTAAGTCGTTGCCATTCACAGTTCTTTAAAATAGGCGTTAAAATGAATTACAGTACTCGTAATGTGAGGAGTTTGCTAACGACGTTCTCTCTAGTCAAGAGCATCATAGGTCTTTCTAGTAGAGTTCAGGAGCGTTCTTTACAGACTAACTCCTTCCGCCTCCAGATTTTGTTTTCCTTGGACACAGAGGAAACAAAACTTTGCAGGATAAAATAGAAGTTCAGGCAGGCGTTCGCTACAAACAAACACCTTCCGCCTCCAGTTTTTGTTTCTCCGGACACAGGAGAAGTAAACCTTCACAGTTCACAGTTTCTGGTTTCAATACAGATTGTTCCAACATTTTACCAGTTAATTTTAAACCACACTGTTAAAAAGGTTCTCCACTCTCATAACCAGGCCATCATAAAAAAAAACACATTTAAAAATACGCATACAATATATGAAAAACCAAAACAAAAAGTTTTCTCTGTAAGAATAAAGCTAACAATTTACTATATAGTATGAATTTTAAAAAAAAAATACAATATACATAATCAAATAACAATACAATTTAAAAGAAATGATAACTAGTCTATTTAACTGGCATGTACAGAGTTTCTACTTAGGCAGTCTACATTTAAGTTGTCACTTCCCTTTTTATGATGTATCGTAAAATTATAAGATTGCAAGGCTAAGGCCCAGCGTAACAATCGACCATTTCTACCTGCATTATTTTTTAGCCATACTAGGGGATTATGGTCCGTTTGAATTGAAAATGTAGTCTGCCCATCTATATACCCTTTCATTTTTTTTATTCCATACAGAATTGCGGCACACTCTTTTTCAGTGGTGGAATACTATCTGTAAATTTTTTACTGAGATACAATATGGGATGTTCTTTTCCTTTATCATCCTTCTGGGCTAAAACAACACCATATCCTTGATCTGATGCGTCTGTCTGTAGTATAAATGGTTTAGAAAAATCGGGTGCATGTAGCACAGGCCTACTAGATAGCTTTTCTTTTAACGATTTGAATGATTCATTACATTCATCATTCCAAACAATTTTACCCCTTTGGTTATTCCCTTTTAACAAATCTGTCAAAGGTGCGGCTATAGCAAAAAACATAGGTATATATTGTCTGTAGTATCCAGCTAACCCTAAGAAAGCTCTAATCTCAGTTTTAGTTGTGAGAACAGGAAAATTTTGAACCGCTTCGATTTTTAGTTCTGCTGGAGAACGTTTTCCTCGACCTACTATGTGACCGAGATATTGCACTTCTTCTTGTGCAAACTTGCACTTAGAGGGCTTAATAGTTAAATTGGCTTTTCTTATTCTTTCTAAAATTTCATGTAAATGTTGTAAATGTTCCTCCCACGTTTCAGAAAAAATAGCAATATCATCTAAATAAGGGGTAGCATATTTCTCACATCCGCACAATATTTCGCTCATCATTTTACTAAAATAATAAGGAGCATTTTTAAGCCCAAATGGCATGCGCAAAGGCCTATATACGCCAAAATTTGTAGCAAATGCAGCAATTTTCTGCGCTCTAGAGGTCAGCGGAATTTGCCAATAACCTTTAGTTAAGTCTATCAGGGTGATAAATTTGGCTGCTGCAACAGTTTCAACATGTTGCTCTATATTGGGGATCGGGTAGAACTCAGTACGCGTTATTTCGTTTAACTTTCTGTAATCAATACACGGCCTAGGATCCCTACCTGGAGCTTCAACAAGGATCATGGGTGAAGTATACTCAGAGGGCCCTGGTTCAATAATCTTGTATTTTAACATTTTTTCAATCTCGACTTTAAGAATTTCGTTCTGTCAATTTGTCATTCTATAAAGCTTATGCTGTACGCGTTTATCACTAATTAGTTCGATATCATGTTCGACTAAATTTGTTTTCCCTGTAATATTCGAAAATATAGCAGAAAACTTTCCCAACAACTTTCCCAACTGCAGGATTTGTTCATCACTAAGTCTTTCTTTAAGATTATCTTTTGCTATTATTTCATTAAAATCAAACACATTGGGGTCGGTTAACATATAAGGAAAATCCTCCTCTAATTCCGAAGGTTCAACTATCTCCTCGTTGTCAAGGAGCACCATATTCAAAAGTTCAGGTCTCTTATGATAAGGTTTTAACATATTGATGTGATACACTTTATTCCCTTCCTGATTCCCTTCAAAACTAACCACATAGTTTGTTTCTGATAATCTTTTCTCTATTTTTCCCGGCCCTTTCCATTGAGGAGCGAGTTTATAGGGTTGGTTCACTGCTAATACTAATACAGAATCTCCTTGCTGGAATACCCTTTTCACGGCATTTTTGTCATACCATTTCTTCCTTTTATCTCTCCCCTCTTCCGTTTTCTCTGTAGCTAATTCTCTACTTTTCTTTAACCTATTGATTAATTCGAAAACATATTCTATCACGGTATCTTCTTTTTCCTGAGGATCTAACCATTTCTCATACAATAATGCGACAGGTGTTCTGAGGTTGGTCCCGTACACTAATTCAGCTGGACTAAATCCTGTACAATCATGCGTTACTGTCCGCAGGGCAAAGAGAGCGACAGGTAATTGCACTTCCCAATTTGGGGCAGCTTCAATAAATAATACCTTTAAGACCCTTTTTATTAATGACCTATGGAACCGTTCTACAGGATTGCTCTGGGGGTGGTAAACAGAACTTCTGGAAATTTTTATACCAAACTTCTTCAAAAATTCAACGGTTAAGCGACTCATAAAAGATTTTCCTTGATCAGTTTGAACCTCCCTTGGAAAACCCATCCGACTAAATACCTGCAAGAGTACACTTACAATAGATTTCGACGTTATATCCGGTACCGGGACGACGTCAGGATATTTAGATGCTAAGCACATAACTGTAATAAGATATTTATTACCTTCAGTAGATGTAGGCATAGGCCCGCAAGCATCTACATTAACCTTACTAAAGACTTCAGAAATCACAGGTACTATTACCAACGGTGCTTTCTTTTTGTCACTTGCTTTTCCTACACGTTGACAGGAGTCACATGTTTTAACGAATTCCTCAATGTCTTTATAACAATTTGGCCAGAAAAAATGTCTTAGTAACCGGTCTTTTGTTTTCAGCACTCCTAAGTGACCGGAAGTTCCTTCATGACAAGTTGCTTTAATTTGCTCTCTGAGGTTTTCTGGGACAACAATTAAATGTTCTTCTTCTCCTAACTTATTTACCTTCTTTTTTACTAAAACCCCATTTTTAATCCCATAACTTGTTTTACTTCCGCTTTTTACTAGTTCTAATAAAGGCGCAAGTTCTTTACTTTTTTGTTGTTCATCAATAAAAATACTTGAGTCTATTTGAATCGCAGGACTTGTGGGAACACAAAGGTTGACAGGAGGTAATATCTCTCTGTTTTCAGACCTCTCATGAGCATCGTCCTCCTCTTCCAATTCTAACTCATTCTGCTCAGAATTTTGATTCGTCTCACTTAAATTTTCCGCTTCCTTAAATTGTCGTGCTTGAGATCGAGTAATGACCGCATTAACATTACCGACATACGACGAATAAGTTTTCTCAGTTCCTCTGAGAAGAGCCGCTGTCTGGTTGCCTAATATATATTGTCCTTGGTCTAAGTGGTCTCCTATAACAGCTGCTTTGGTGGTTACTGTACCCAAATCGCATTCAATATATACTTCAGCAACAGGTAAACAAGTCATATGATCATCCAACAAATGTCGAACCCACACATGTTCCCCCTTCATTCTATCTCTGTCTACATATTTTTGACAAATAATATCTACCGTTGCTCCTGTATCTTTTAGAATAGGTACTTCAAAACCATTTACTCTTCCATTTAACGTATAGGGATCTAACAGATTCTTCTCTGATCTCCCGCTTATCCGATACAAATCTGCCTTTTGGGTTTTAAAATTAGGGCACTGAGGACGTAAATGGTCTAAAGATCCACATTCATAGCACTGGAGTCTTTTTCTCCTATCAAAATTCGAGTCTGATTTTTTCCCAACATTGCGTGCATCATCATCGTTTTTAAATTGTGTACCTTGAGGGTTTTTTCTATTTTTGAAAACGTTACCAGTGGACTGAAAAACACCTATTTGTCTACCTGATATTTTCGTTTTCATTTCACCCAATTTCGTTTTCCCAACCATCGTCTTTTTCGCATCTTCAAATTCCTCTATTTTACCCACCAACAGTTTTGGTGAAGTGATCGTAGCCCATTCATCTATAAAATGTTCCTTAAACTCATTAGGCGTGCGCCTTTTAATCTGATCTACCAACATTAAATCCTTGAGTTGCTCAAATGTTTCGATTTTTAATCCCTTGAGCCACCCATCTAAAAATGTCTTAATTTCGTGATAAAAATCGTACCACGTAGAATCCGAATTTTTCTGAGTCTTAACAAGAAGTTGCCGAAACTTCTCCGCACTTAATTTAAATCTTTTAAGTAGTAATTTTTTAATATGTTGGTAATCTCTAGCCTGTTCTTCAGGTTCCCTAGCAATTATATTATTTACCTCAACCGGAAGGACACCAATGAGATATGACACCCATTGATCCGTGGGCAATTTTAGAACTTTAGCTTGCCTCTCAAAAAGTTCTAAGAATAAACTGATATCATCAGTTTTTAAATTAAACTTGGGCATAAGTTTCTGAAAATTCTGATTAAATACTGTTTCACCTCCAGGTTTAGCAGATTCAGTGTTCTGTTTTGCTTTAAGGCATTCTAGTTCTAACTGTTGCTTTTCAATTTCTTTATTTTGTTGTAGTATCTGAAATTCCCTCTCCCTAGCTTCCTGTTCTAACTGTAATTCTTTCGCTCTTGTTTGCTTCTCTAAGTTTTCTTTTTCTATCCTATCAGTCATAATACTTTCTAACAAATTTTTAACAAATTCTTCCTCATAATGTTTACTATTCATTATTAAATGTTTTAAATCTATTACTTTCATATCTTCTAAAGCTATTTCCCCAAGTTCTGAAGCGACAAGGAATAGATCCCTTTTCTTAGCTTTTCCCAAAAATGCCATTTTTACAAAAGTAATTGCTCAAAACAAATAACTTAAATAGTTATTCACAAGTAATACACATAAAAATATATCAGAGATATAAAAAACACTTTCTTCTTTCTTACAAAATTACGCAAATAAAAATAAAAGGTTAATAAAAGCATTAATCATTTGGATTTATTTCCATTCAAACATAAAACGAATAAACAACCTTACTGAATACTTCGTATAAAAAAATAATAACAAATTCTTTTCATTTGGTACAGCCAGACAGAAAAAAAAACCAGAGTGGCGCCAATAAATAATATAAACACCTTTAATTAACTCTCGTTTTCATGACAGCTACTTCCGCTGGCAACCATATGGCCAACGCAATTACTACGTAAATTCGAAAGGCGCAGGTTTAAATTAGAACACTATTAGAACTTTTCTTTACTGCTCAAAGCTTTAAAATGAAATGATAGAATTTAATATTCTACTTATCAGAAAATACACATCATATTAAAATACAGCACTGGTGTGCTTTCATGAGAAAACCAAAGTAACAAGTTTTTAATATCTTCAACAACTTATTTCTTTCACAAGAATTTAACATAAATTTTCTTCTAATGACTTAGAAATGAAAATTGCAATATTGCACTGATGTGCTTTCACATATACACAAAATAAATAGTTCAGATTCTATCAAACCAATTGATAGCGAAACGTTAAATATAAATACACTGATGTGCTGTTTATTTATGGGAATGGATTTTTCCCATTATCATACAAAAGAAAAATATCTCGTTAGATATATAAATGCAACACTTTGATTGTTTTAAAAACTCTTATGCACTGACGTGCTATAAAATGCACTGATGTGCTACGTGTTAATGGGAAAATGTTTTCCCGAATATACCACAAAAGGAAAATATCTTGTTAGATATACTATAAACAAACACATTGAGTGTTTAAAACTCTTATGCACTGATGTGCTACTTCTGCTTTGGGAATTGATTTCCCGAATAAGTAATAAATAACTACATTATACACTTCAGGCCTGGAAATGAATATTGTGGAGAACACATACCTGGTCTCTTGTCACACAAATCTCGGTGGAACCTCCAAATTTTTATTTTTATTTTAGTCTGTGACGTCGTGGATGCTTCAGTGGGAACGGAATCAACACTGATAGTGGTGATGCATCACTTTTTAATAACACAACATATCACAGATACAACATTAATACATTTAGAAAACTTTAGTAGATATCCGAGCTGGTGACACAATCAGAGACGTTAACGAAGATGGTACTCGTCATCACTCGACAAACAAAGTCTCCACACCTCAGCTCGCTGGCGGAGCTTCCCAAAACTCTCTCTCACTGGCAGGCGTCTCACAGAAATCTCATCTCTTTACGCATGCGTATTCCTCAGTTAAGTCATTGCCATTCACAGTTCTTTAAAATAGGCGTTAAAATGAATTACAGTACTCGTAATGTGAGGAGTTTGCTAACGACGTTCTCTCTAGTCAAGAGCATCATAGGTCTTTCTAGTAGAATTCAGGAGCGTTCTTTACAGGCGTAATGTAAAATCTGAAAAATTTCAGATTTTATTTTTGATTTGAAACAGCTGTTTGAGGGTGAATGTGAGTGAGTATGCATAAATATAGTTAATTTGCCTGTAAATAATGCAAAGTATTTACTTTTTTCTTCCTTAGGGGAAAAAATTTTTCCGCACGGCTTTGCTTTAGCGATTAATGTATCAGGACTGATGATGTCGTAAAGCAGGCTGTCTTATGATAGTTCAGACTCTCTAGCAAATATTGTTATGTCTAATCTTTCCAGTGATTAGTTAAACTCAGGAATAAGCATATATACTCTACAGAGAAATACAGTGTTTACCTGGTTATATCTGTGCTTTGAAATATGTCCGTCCTGTTCAGACTCAAAAATGTTTGTTTGTATTCGATATTTGTTTGGGTTATGACTCGAGATCTATGTCGTTAAATAATAAGTGATAATGTGTCGTTAAATAATAATGAGTCACGTCTGGGCGCACCTAGGGATTTTGTGTTTTTCTCGTACATATTTTGTAACTTCATTAATAGTGAGTTTTAGAAAAGTTAATGGAAATAGTCAAGCAAAGAAAAAATGCTTATTCTCACCATGGACGTGAGAAGAAAAAATTGTTGAAAAGTCTCGATGAGCTCGAAGTCTACCAATTTACTTTTAAACTAACATCTTCTAATCCCCCCCTTTTTTTTTGTATTTTTAGCTTTATTAAGCACCATTTTCTTCTACTTTATACCATGTACATTTCAGCAGCAAAATTACAAATTTTAAAAGAAGCATAGCAGCGTACGTTTATAATTTCTGACACCGTGTTAAGTAATTGCTTACATTTTTCTATTTTTTTCAATCTTTTCTCGGTTCATCATGTCAATGTTCAGTTTTCTTACTAGAATGGCTTTACAAAACTTTTTTTGTCTTTTTATTATTAATCTTTTGTGTGTTTACTATATTTATTAAATATCATGTTCTCGGCTCTTTAGTCACATAAAATTTGACTCAACAGCAGAATCACAAAATATTTAAAAACATAGTTTTAGAATTTCCGACAGATGGCCTCTCGCACTGGAGATAAAAATATTTTTCTTCCGTAATTTGTCCGCATTGCACTCTTTGAAAGCGTTGAGTTTGTTGATCAAAAATCCGTTAAAGGTTTACAAAATATGAAATAGATAATAAAACAAATACGAAATTTAAAATTTGAGCTTCCAGGATTGGGTGTAAGACTACGTTATTCAAAATTTGATAGCTCTAGGTACCGTTATTTTTCTACAATGCAAGAAACTTGCATACATGCATGTAGATTCTTTATTATTTAATTTCTTTAAAATGATACAGGGTAGTAATATTTGGTGGCAACAATTTGCAAAATGATTGAGACATTTAAAGTGATACGCCGCCAAATCCCTTTTCGAGATTCATAACCCATCGGGGCTAACGCCCTTTCGGGTTAATAGAAAAGGGGATAAAATGTTCAAGAACTATACAAAACAAATCTTCTCCAGAATTTCGAAATAAACTTTAAGAGAAACGAATGTAGAATTATCTGAAATTTAAGTCTGCAGTGAAACTCACACCGAAATCGAGAACTTACAGAACAAGAAAAATTTGACATAAAGCAGAAAAACCTTGACAACACAGTGAAACATTTATTTCCGTCAAAGAGATCGATGGCTAAAAATAATGCTAAACATGGAAACGTAAAATAGAGTATGTTTGAAAGTTTTCCGTAAGTTTTGCGAGTTTATTATTTCTGAAAGATGAAGTTGCAAATCATCTGAGGAATCGATCAGATCGAGAAGTTTGCAATAGCTACTCTTCATTTTCCCCCTCCACAGCCATTAGTAAGACCCCAGGAACTATTGATGGATTTGTAAGAAATGATCGATTACGTTTTCCTTTCAACCGAAGTTTCGGCACATTTTTCAAGCTTAGATAATCTTTCTTTCCCACCCCCTTTAGACCCAACTCTAAAACCTGAAATATGACCTGCAATAATACATATAACCTTCTTATTTAACGCAATACAGATTTATCTGCACTGCTAGAAAATAAAATATATTTTCTCTAATTTAATATTGTCATATAAAAAGTTGCGCTAATTATATGCATATCTTTCGGAAAAAGTTTCGTCTAATGTTAGCATATTTGCACACTGAATAATTAAAATTGTGATACGATTGTATAAAACTTCCGCAATTGTTAATGAAGGATATTTTTGCTGTCAAAGCCAATTTTAAGTATCCATTTAATCATCCCGTAAGAACTTATCTCAAACGTTTTCTTCTAATACTTAAATTTAAGTATTAGAAGCCTAGTTAATTAATTAAATTTATGGAAAATTTCCTTAAATAATAGACTATTTTCTTGGTAATAGTAACTATAAGTATATACTGTAATTATTACGGTTAATTTCAATTTTAATTCAAAAATTTAATAAAAATGCATTTGTTACTGAGCTATTCATTCAGTGCAAAACTTTACAGCAGATGAGGGTAATTAGTTGTTTATTAATCACTGATTATTTCCAGTATATGAGAGCAATTAGTTATTTCATACTTTGCTGTGAAAGCCTTAGTTGTTTACTCGATAAGACCGCCGAATTTTGGTAGTTCAAGCTGGATTTGGTTCGATGCATTGGATTGAGAATCGGCTCGTCAATTTCCCTCAGAAAGTCCTCTACGAAAATATCCCTTCTTCTAAGTAAATAGACCTTGTGGTTTGATGTATTCAAACAGCCTAACCTATCCAATACTGGGAAAGAACCCACCAGAAGCTGAGTGGATAAGACTACTGTAAGTTGGTATTTTCGAATTGGGCTCGAATCCTAGCGAAAGGGTTTGAAGCACAGATGTTTTGTAGTAAAATATTGTATGGTATTACCCACTTACTAAACCAACATTGGTTCTTTGTAAGATTGCTAAGTTACTTACCTCACCATCTGATTAAAGCAACTGTAAATAGAAGATGTAAACGACACTTTTCATTAAAATTGAAAAAATAAAAAATTGTACAGCTCTTGCTTACAAATCAGTCTTAACTACTTGCTGGATCTAAACTAACAAGAGAATATTAAAGTGCGTAATGTTTGAAAATACAAAGCAAACTTCTATGAAGCTTTACCTCAAACTTTCTAAACGTGCGTGTTATACGGCTGGCAGGAAGTTAAAGCCAAATTAAATAACTGTAATGGGCTGGGTGAGAAGTATCACGTAGTCGACTTTGCTGGCAAAAGCTCTCCGACTTCAAAAATATTGTTCTTATATACACGCAACGAATTTGCACTCTGGTGAGAAGCATTCAAAACCGAAAAGGCGGTGCTGATAAATAAGCCAATGGATTAATTTACATGCAACTTTACAACGTAAGTACAAGCCATTTACCTTAAATTGCCCTCCAGAAAGACAATATTACTTTGGTAGATAGCCCTCATATGATACGCCTTCATTAAATAGCTAACTATATCTAGAGATACATATGTTCAAAGAGAAAGAAAAGTATTTAAAAAATATATTTCCGCATCTATGAGTTAATCTTTGTTTCTCCTCTGAAAAAACGCAAATATTTCCTGAGTCTATTAGCTTTTCTAGGAAAGGAGGAAAATGTATGCCTTCAGCGGAATTTGGACACCAACTTTTCCAATTGAACCAATAGAACCAATAGAACCTAATTAAGAGAAAAAATGTAACAGGAAAAAATGCTTACTTTTATTGTAGACAAGCAGCTTCGCTGCCAGCCATCGTCTGGCTTTCAAATGTACCGGAAAAATGGCTGAAGGGAACACCAAACGTTAAATTTAATAACTGCGTAGAATTTCACTCTGCAGAACAACTTCATAAAAAAAGTTATTACGTATAACAAAATTACAATGAAATAAGCAGTATCCCTTAATACAAATATTAATTATCCTAATAAATAAATTAACCAACTTCCCTTTACAAAATCTTAAGAACTCAAATGGTATAAAGGAGGTTAAGAACTTTGTTTCCTAAAGAAATCACTCAAAACTTTTCAATATCTAAAAACAGTGACATGAGCAATAAATAACATAAAAGAATACAAAAAACAAAAATTTCTGAAAAGCAAAGTATAATTAATGATATTTTATCTTATATTTTCAAGAGAAAAGAAATTACAATGAAATAAGCAATATCCCTTAATACAAATATTAATTATCCTAATCAAAAATTAACCAAATTTCCGTTGAAGAAAAAAAAGTCATACAAAACTTTTCAGTATCTTACAAACAGTGAAATAAGCAAAAACTAACATGAAAGCAACTCAAAAAACATAAAATATCGCCCACAATTTTACTCTGCAGAACAACTTTATCAAAAAAAAAATCAATAAAAATGTATTATATATATATATAAAAATGACAATGAAAGATGCCAATCTCTTAAAAACAGTGACATAAGAAATACGATGAAAAATTGTTGCCAAACCCATATTTCTAAAAGAATGAAACTATTCAAAATGATGCGATTTCATGAAAAATCTATCAACAACAATAAGACAGGAAAATTGTTGCCAAAATCACATTTTTAAAGATGTGAGAAATGTACTCGGAAGCTTCATATAAAAAATCTTTTAAAAATACAAAATATTATCGTTTTTCGAAAATTTAGTAAAAGCAGTCGCAAGGTTGAAAGTTTAACGTGTCCAAAAATCAAAGAGAAATAAGCTATACATTTTTAAAAATAAACGTTTTTAGAAAAAATCCCGTTGAAAAGTTGTTAAGCTCCCTTTGTTATAAAAATTCGTATTTAATCGATTTATTGAAACACGAAATTTATTTTAAGTTCGTAAAATAGCAAAGTGCCTACGTTCCTTGACGATGTGAAAATGGAGTGTGTAGAGTAAAATCTCGCTTTCCTATAGCCCATTATGTCTAAAAATGACGCAATTTCGTCACAAAACCTAAAATAAAAAAAATTCTAATTCGAATTTCGAAAAAATCGCTTCGAGGTGCACCTATGTACCAACTTTCGCAGCCGTAGGCCTATGAGCTTACGCGCAGCGCGAACGAAAGACACACACAGACAGACTCTTTCTTTTATTATATGTAGACATATAAAATAGTGAGAAAACGCAACGTCAGCCAAACGCATTTACTTTTGGGATACATGGAAATGTTTGAAATATTTGCTAAACAAAGGGACATAACGTTTATTATACAGAGTTATCGTTTGAATTCCACATTATTTACATCTTTTACTTTTACTCGTCGAATTTTTTTCTATAATATGATATGTGGGATTTCTCTTTTCGCTTAAGGCTTAATTCTGGAAGGAAAATAGTCGACCAGCACAATCACTATATGAATATGAAGGCTGCCAATTTTTATCCCTTGTTTTTAGAAATGCCAGCACAACACTTCTTTGAAACTCTAATAGAAAACTTTTGGGATGTGCAGCAATCTTATAAAATTTTCCCGCTTTTGATTTGGCTATATCAATAAAAGTCTTAAAAATAGGGCTCCACCATTTCTTACATTTTATTTGTATTTGTTCTATGTATATCGCAACAAAACTGTCCAGAAGGTTAACGCCATCCATATATTTGTTGTAATTTCCAATGAGTTTAGCTTGCTTTACATTTGCAAACTTGTTTTCTTTTTTGGGTACCTCTTGGCCACTGAAGGCGGATAAACTGTATTAAATTAATTGCCGCGGCTATGATGGAATTGTCGTTCCATCTATTTACTGAAAAGCCATGCTATTTATCAAATGTGGTATCGTATGCTTCATGCTTCATGTTTTTCTTTTTCATATTGTTTACAAAAATATTAAGACAATTTTCTAATCTGTAATCAAAACTTGTTTCAACCGTATGAAATTTCAGCTCATTCAATACCGACGTCAACATGTGTAGCATAAAAAAAGTTGTCGAAGTATATATACTGATTTGAAGAAACTTCCACCACACTTTAACGATCTGTTACATCTCCACCTACTCCAAGATTAGACAATGTCTTTGAAGATTTACCTGAATATATATCAAAATGATATATGTTCATTTGAAACATGGTTCATCATAGGAACACGAAACAATAAACTCTGCTAGGTATCATTTGCTCATGAATAAAAAGATGGAGTGAAAACAAAACTTCATATGTCATAAAATTGATATTTGAAATATTTAAACAAAGGCGAACCTTAGCCAGGTTTACGGTTTTGTCCAACGCATTTCTATCAGCTAAATGCAGTTTCTCCTTCATATTAGTGTCGTAGAGAGTCTCACTGCTGCGCATACTAATGGATTCTTTATCGACCGACATTACTGCGTGTACAAAACAAAAAATTTCCAAGTAATATCTTTTTTCTTAGTTTTCATGTTTTTTTTTTTTTTTTTTTTTTTTTTTTTTTTTTTTTTTTATGAATTTGATACATTTCTGCATTTTGACATGAAAACATCTCGATCTCACTTGATACATCTTCGGCACTGGCAAATTATCACCTAACACATCATCATTATTGCATTCTCTATCGGTCACAATATCTGGCTTCGGACACTTACTTGATGTATTTCACTTCGACCATCCTCATCTGATTGAAAGCTATAAAACACTATATTCAACTAACTCCCTCATAAATTGCAATGCCTCATTCAGCATTAAAAACCATTGTCTCCGATATTCATTATTTTGGAACAGCTGTTTTGTGTAATCTATAAAAGAAAATACCACTCTCTATGTAAATCTATGTATATTAATAAAGACACTGCTTTCAACTGTTTTTGCGGTTTCGCAACATTTTAAAAAATGCAGATTTTACCAACAAAGGCAAAACAATAACCTTATCTTTTCACACCATTATACAATCTTATCCTTTCAGAAGATAAGCGACTCTTTGTAGAGACATTATGTATATTTTGGGAAGCAGGAGTCATGAAAAATTAACAAAGCCTTCGCCGGGAATCGAACCGCGGACATCTGGAATACCAGCCCAACGTGCAGAACCACTACACCACGAAGGCACGCCAAGAAGGCGAGAGAAATACCTTATATCTTCATAGTGTTATTTGATTGGTGTTACCCTCTATGAGATCTACTCAAAATTAAAAGAAAAAAAGCCTTGCAAAAAAGTACCAGAACGATTATTTACTCTTATAAAAATTTTAATGTAATAGAAACAATTCTTTTGGTCCAGAAGCAATGGCTTTTTGCCTACAGTGTACAAAACAGTTGACAAAAAAACGCAATACAGAAGATTTAAAAACTCTCTTGAATACATCCCCTAACTCAAAGCAAAAGGAAGGAAGTCCAAAACAAAAAAGAACCCTCTTCGACAAAAAAAGTCCTATTTACGTTAAGACTAATCACTAATTAAAAGTATCTTCTGACGCAAGCACGCCTCACTTGAACTCAATTGGTCAATAACAGTTCGCCACAACCTTTTCCTAACCACGCAGCAATTAAAATTAGGTAACGCACATATTTTTCTACATTGTGCCAAGGGAAGGTGAGGTGGGTAGTTTCCTTATCTCGATCTCTGTGAGAATTTTCTGAGATAACTTCACATCCTGAAAAAAATGTCACTCAAGAAAATAATACCTATGTCTACCTTTCTGTTTTTTCTATAGTTCATATACCATATTAATAATAAATTTCGCCATGTTCAAAGTGAAGCGTTTTTTTACAAAGCTATGGTATCCGTTTATCTCCTACATCGAAATAAATTTGAACTTTCCTTTACATGCTTATACACAAAGAAGCCTTATTTCAAGAGCATATTCGATGCTTAGTCGCTCTTCCCTACGGCTCGTGTCTCATTAAGAACACGGAAAACATTCTCTCTCAGTCTTTGCAACATACACACAAAACTAAAAGGACCCTTATTTAGAATCTAATTACTTAGTTTTTACTGGCGTCTACCACTCATCCCTATTTTCTCAACATTTCCTCTCAAGGAATCCGCAGCATTTACAAAAACCCTGGAGTTAGAATTTGTACTTAACATTTAGTCCAAGTACTGACTGCTGCTCATCATCTTCCAAATAACATCTCCCGATATTCGTTGTTCGTCTTTACGCATGTTTCTAAGCAAAGCTGACATCATACTTGTCTTAATCAAAGTGCACTGCGTCACTGTGAACGACATTCATAGCCGTTATTACTGTTATGGTAGACTCTTTGTTCACCTTTTTAATTATTTTAAAGAATAATTTTGTGTAAAAAGAAAGACAGTCAACTTTCGTCTTTTAAAGTTTTAATTTCTCTTCCATTTATTTGTTTTGAGGAACACAGAATGATTTCAAAGAATGGTTCTTGTAGAAATTATAGTAAAAATAAAGGAAGCATTTTAGAGTCATTCACCTTGTACATTTATTTAGCGATATTTCAGTTGAGCATAAAAAATAGCAAAACTGACAAACATTGAAGACAAGAAAATAAATAAATAAACGTTTACGATGACAAAGACATATCCCTTTGTGAAGGCTGGAGAATAAATGACAATGGTCGTCTTCTCGCTTACGGTTCAGTTAGAAGGTCATAGATAAGTCGTAAACTTTTTGTCATTTAATGGTTAAATGTTATGGTTACTGAGAACGGAAGAGATCTCAATTCTTCTTTCTCTCGAGAATGGCTAACTAAGTAAAAATTAAATAAAAAATATCGAATATTTGTTACAGAAAAGATAAGTGCAGTTTCTGAAATTTTTATTCTTTATGGGGCTGAATTTTTTCATTATAATATTGTGATATAAACGCAGTTTTTTTAATAAACCTCTTTTTACATACTAAGAGTTTATAAAACATTACTTGCTCATAAATGTGGTTATTTCAATGTGTATTTTTTTTTTTTTTTTTTTTGGATAGAAAATTTGCCGCTCTGATAGTAAGGATGGCTGTTATTGCCTTGGATCTGGGTTCGAATCTCAGAAAAACCATTCATTTTTATTGTGTGTAATGGCTACACGGAATGAGGGCACTTAAAATTGAAATTGTGGTGTTAAAAGCCTTCTGGAAAGGTTGGTGGCAAACAAAGATAGGTGGAATAGCACCAAGTCTTTCCTTCCAGGATTTTCTGCATCAGAATTAGGGCAAAGTTCCAGCTTCTTGGGGATGTAATTTGGTCGTCCCTGCTGTGCATCTTTGGTTTCGGACATTTCTGAAATTTTCAGATGTAACATTTTAAATTAAATTTGAAAAAATACTGAGCACATTTTGATTTAAAATAAAGCTATGGCGTAAAGTGATTACCTTAAAACTAGGGCCCAAATATATCTTCTTCTACTTTCATTTGGTTTACTTAGTATCAAGTTTCGATACCGTAGTTAATCATTCCTAATGTAAAAAGGTGTAGCATAAGAATGGAAGTATATAAAAAATTACATATGCTAAATTTTTGGTACCTGATTAGTCGTTGTATATGCAAGTTTAAAGGTGACCGGCAGGCTCCGGTTGTGAAATTCTGATTACTTCTTGTTTGTTCGGGTTTTCGTTTTTTTTTTTTTAAATGTTTCTATGGCAGATGAACGTTTCGGTTAAATAGTGCTTTTCTCTATAAGCCAAATGCGAAACAGTTTACCTTAGAAGAACCTCTGAAAAGAAAAATTGTTTCCTGAAAAGACAGTTGGAGAAGCTTTGATATAATGAATACTGACCATTTAATTTTTTTCGCGTGTTTGTCTAAATGAAAAAGGAATGAATTCGGTACGAATGAAAGTGTATTTCATAATTTAGTTTTGTGATTTTCGTCATAAATGGGGAAAAAAAAGAAAATCAATATCGTCACCTTTTTCTGCCTTTCAAGTGAGACGACGTAATTACTCAGTGTTTTTCTAAAAATCTGAATAATTATATTTCCCTTGTGGATTAGTCAACCATAAATTTCAAATGTTGCTTTTTTGCCCTGAAATCTAAATAATTATGTTTCCTTTAAGAAAGGATTAGCAAACATGGTCTTCTATAGAACGGGTTACTGATACGTAACAACTTAAAACATGAAAAAGGCGTATCGTCGAATATATGTGATAATCTCAAATAACGGTTATGAATATAAAAATTCATTTTTAAACAAATTAGAAGTAATAAAAACATGTTAATAATATTTTATTTATCAGGTTTATTCGAAGAAGTAGAATAAATATTTTTATAAGCGAGCCTTTTTTTAATTATTTGCGTACAATAATACATGTATAGTATTACATAAATCTTATTAAATTTGTTAAATATTTTACATTAATTAACCAATTATTATGATTTAAATTTTGATACTTGTTTTCTTTTTCTGTATCCTCAAGAAAATGCAAAGTAGTTGTTTGAGCATTTAAGTGGAAGGTTTTGAATGTTTCAGCGCTAAAGATTTTGGCAACCTTACTTACCCGCAATTTACGTCCTATCGCCAGCTATGCCAGAGATTACTCCGGCTTTAGCCATTTCCGTTAGCCGATGTTAACGCGTGGCGATAAAATTTTTGAGCCAGCTTAAGGGCACCATTTTGACCCGACTATGTTATTTGCATTTGAATTTCAATTTATATTATTTTAAATACCCGCAAGTGATGAAGTTGTATTTGTAAGTACAAGTAGTTTTTTCTATTAAATTTAAAGATTCATAAAAATATTATTTTAACCTTCGTAAGACTTCGTATGACTTAACCATTTTAATTAAGACTGGAGCAATAATTCGCTAATCAGTCTTGTAGGTTCTGAGGGAACACTGATTTAAACTTCGACACAACTGGAATCTTACAGATTATATAAATGCAAATTAAAAGAAGTTGATTTTCTTTCACATCTATATATTGCCTTAGCAAAAGCAACAGGATCTGAAGAGGAACAATATTGAAGGATCTTAGATACCGTAAACTTAAAGATCCTTAGATCCTTTCAGATCTTTAAAGGTACTTAGATCTTAAAGGATCTTAGACACGATCTTAAAAGGAAAATGATTGTGCTTTGCCAAAACTTATTATATGGCATCAAAAAAGTATTTATTAAGTATTATATTAGCAAAAATTTTCATAAAAATAATCAGTTATCTGTATCTATAAATAATTAATCTATTGCCTTTATAGCTTTAAAATTAATTTTGCTTGAACATTTCCAGCAAAGCTGCCAACCAGTAGTTGACAGTATTATGACATCTCAACTTGGTTTCCTTAAGTGCCATCTGCTTGGCATTTTCTATGCAATTACTTGTTTGTTTACAAAAAAAAAAAAAAAAAAATGCGCAGAAAAAATGCTATCACGAATCTGAAAGCTGAGCAAAGAAGAGAAATACAATTTTTCCATCAAGCAAAAAAAAAAAAAAAAAAAAAAAAAGGCCTTTTTTTTAAACTGCGAATAGAAATTAAGCTGAGACAAAATGACAATCATCTACTTGGGTTGGAAAGGATTCTACGCAGCCACAGAAATGTTAGCTTTAAAAATGCTTAATAAAAACCACGTTGATGACATTTTGTTTTATTGGAAAGCGATATAGATACACGAAGATTTTTTTCCCCGATGGGTAGATGACAAACACAGTTTTCTTATAAATATATTATACATAGATTTTTAACAGAATTCAGGTTGTTAGAGCAGGAAAATCTCAGTCGAATAATTTATATCAGTTGCAAAATAATGGACCAGGCCTAGCAAAGACAGCCTTCTCTCTTATTAATCAGATTCAAAACATTTTTAACAATTCCATTTCCTAAAAGGGAAATCTCACCACAAATGTTATCATTTTAATAGAAGAAATTCAGGAAACCATAAACAGAGACATATTCCAAAAGGTCCGTTACGAAGGAATCAAGCCTACCATAGTGAGCGTTTTAAGCATTGTGCAGATCTCCAAGACAATCACCTAATTAACACTTTTCTTTTAATTTTCTAGCAGAATCACTCAAACATCTTTGTTAAATGGAGGATATAATAAAACATGATTTAAGATAAGAATTGTATTTTAAATTTTAAATGTAACAGAATAATAAAAGGAAATATAAACGAAACATTACATACATTAGTATATCTATTCCATTAATGTTACGTATGAAAGTTATATAAATTAATTTCGAAAATATTGATTATCGGGAACAACAATTCATGTTACAAAAAGAATCATATCTTTTTAATGCACAAAAAAGTGTTTCCTGATACAGTTCTGGTAGACAGGGAAAACCCCGCTCAAGTATCCAAAGCATTTAATATATATCTTCTGGCGAAGATTTTGGCGCATGTATTTTCATCAACGTTTTCATATTCTTCATGAGCATCAATCGCTTTCTGGCTACTATTTTTATGCTCTCTAATATATCCTTTTCAAAAGGAATTCTTGATATCTCAGCATCGTTATCGATAAATAAATAATCTTGCTTTAGCTACGTATGACTTTTGCAACAACTGCATGCGCTTTCTTGAATTTCTCCAGCCACTCGTTGCTCGCGTGAAATTCACTTTTCCCTAAAGTTTTGAAAACTCTGTAACCTTCTTTATTATCAATAGCCCTGATATCGGTAATTTGTTTTCTCTTACTGTGCGCAACCATTTTATCGTTGCTTCATAAACAAACGTTTTCTTGCATTTGGCACTTGGATCTGTGGAACCAAAGATCAACAAAAATTTGTCCCGATTTTACTAGAATGTCGATAAGCTATATTGCAAAATACCGAATTTTATGGCTGAGCCTTTGTTCTTTGTATCTTTGTCCACTTCCCTGAAAGTCAACATTTTTTCATGAAGTATTAAATACTTTTGTTTCGACACTTTTATCGTTTCATACACAACTAACTTTAAAAAGGAATTTAGGATCTTACTCTCTATGGCCACAGAAACTCTACTAGATCCCACTAATGAACCTGGCGACTTCTCACGCACTCATGAAATGATATCATCACAGAAGAAGGGTGAAAATACTTTTTATTATTATGAATTGTTAACAAAAAAGCACGTACTCCGTGCTTCACAAATAACACCGACAACTTGCTATGGAACTTAAGAATCGTTACACAAATTCAAGTTTAAAAATTAGTTCTGGACGAGCACCTTAAATTGAGGCTAACTAGTTGACTTGACAACTTACCAGGCGTGATAATTTTTTAAATGGAAAAAAGGCGTGTCAGCAACTGCGCGTTACAGCAAGGTCACAATCGTAAAGCGCGCTGGCTAGCGAAAACGCGCTCTGAATCAAGGAGGTTAGAATAGATAGAAGGAGGGAAGTTTCAACTCAAACGGTGAAGCTTCGCGGCCATGCTCCTGTTATCGCTGTGACTTGTGCAAAAAGTCTGTAATTGCAATATTTTTTTTTTCTTTTCTGTTTGAAGCATGTCAGCTTCTGTTGCATATGGATGCACAAACAGATTTTCGAAAAAAATTCCTAAGATTACTTTTCATTCGTAAGTATTGATTTTCTTTTTCTAAGTAATTTGATAAATATGTTAAAAAATATCACAATGTCATGTTGTTTTCTTGCCAGATGTGATAAAAAGTACTTAATAATAATCAAAATACCTTAAATACATTTTAATGTTTCTGTTTATAGCTGGTATCTTCGTTCCTTAAAATAGAATGATATATGCTAGAATTTAAACTCTATAATTTGAACGTTTTAGGTAGTTCGTTTTGTAATTTTCTATTGAGTTTGAAATCAATTGTTACTGTTTTTATGAATTGTAAAGGTGTTAAATAAAGTAATGCTGTTCTTTATGTATTAATTATTATTCATTTTTAAGTTTTGTGAACTGTTAGGAATATAATTTGTGTATTTGATCAAGATAAACTAACTGTTCTGTTGTTAAAAATTTTTTGCATAAACTTCCAAATTTACGGGCAGTATAGCGATAAAAGTAAGTAAAATATTTACACAACTGAACATGTGGAAAGATGTATCCAAAAATTGCATGCACGGAACAGTTTAAAAACACGTACGTTTCACTGCCGTAATGCAATGATTTGAAGTTACAAACATGGACGCCGCTTGTTGGGTGGAGTTTCATTCCCCGATAGTAGAGGAAACTGCGAAACCTCCCTCCTTCTATTCTAACCTCCTTGCTCTGAATAAACTATAAGATTCACCCACTTAAATACTCACTTCACTTAACTTTAAATTAACATCCTGGCAAGGGGAAGTTTCGGAGTTCAGGAAAGATAACAAAAATCTGAATAATTGGTTAGCTGAACTAAGGGAAACCCTACAGGATTTGCAGTATAAAATCAAATAAATATAATGTGCAGCTGTTGCTTAATCTTAAGTTAGTCTGCGAAACAGGACTGGTTAGGAAATTTTTAAATGCTTCCCCTTTCAAGAATTTCCTTCTCCACTTCATCCCTCATGTAGAAGGAAACATGACAACATATAAAGAGCCACCTGTTTTTCTTTATGAACACAGCTGCACGCGCATAGATGTCACAGCAAGAAAAATAAGTTTAAAGTAGAATGAATTCTCAAAAATGCATCCATTCAAAGACTTCGTTAAAGAGAGAGTTTACTTCGATATTCGGAGTTTTTTATCCAAAGAATTTCATACTTCGGCAAAAACCGCCTCGAAAAACCTCGCTAAGTAGAGAAATTCGTAAAACAGATCGTTTGTTAAATAGCGGTTTGTCTGTGTATTGAAGATTAAGGAAGACGATTGTTCTTTCTTCAATCCTAAAACTTTGTTTGCACAATGTGTAAATTATATAGTCTCTTAAAAGTAAAATAAAGATATAAATTATTCCGAAATGCCTTGAACTGTTTTTAAATAGTTCGTTAAATAACTATAGTTACAGTCTGACAGATTGATTAAAGCATATGCATGATTTAAGCTTATGCATGTCAAACGGTAGACTCTGGGAGCTGGCTAACTGCCAGGCTACTTGAAAGATAAATTGAAGGTTTTATGTTTTTTGGAATGGTAGTAATTTTCAGAATGGCTAAGGGTAAATGCCCTGGTAACATGACATAACAAGCCCCTAAAATTAGAAAAATTGCGTGCCTCTGAAGTCAGACTGCCATTAGTTGAATAAGTCGTACATTTTGTGTAATCTGACTGTATCTATTCTGTATATTTTGCGATTTTGCTTTTATATTATCTTTATTCCAAAAATGTGTTATGTAAATAGGGAAGTTTTAGACATAGCAGAGTAGCGTGAAAGTGAAAAAAGGGATTAGTAAAAGAAGATTTATCAAACAAATTTAAAGAGTAAACATAACTCAGTAGAGCATAGAATTACTGACTGCCACATTTAAGTAGATGCAAAATTACACGAACAGCTAATAATGCAGGAGTACAAACTACTGATTTTTCTTTCTTTTTATATTTTACACACGTTACACATACAGTTACGTTATTACATTAAGCATACCGTAATATTTTTTAACAAGTGTGATTTGATTAGTTGCAAAGTAGACATAACTATGTAAGAAATTATGAATTGTTTTTCATTTTACTTTTTTCATGGTCTACGGTAATATGAAAATTTTATTGATAATTGATAATTTTATTGATAAAAATAATTTTCAGAAATTACCGAATTTTGACTTGATGCGAAAGTTCTGACATTAAAGTGGAATAAAATCGTTGCTACAAACAATCTACAGAAATTCAATCGTCATTAACTTAATAGTTTTAAAGTCTAATAGATAAACAGCTTTTTTCTATATAATCTTCTGGATAGAAACAAAACCCGTTTTAAGACAAATTTTAAACTCGCATTGCATTTACAAATCATGGGATTTTAAGGTTGTCTTTAGAGATTTAAACTATCATTGAAATAAATGAGTATGGCGGAAATTTTCATACTCGTGAGCATTTTCTTTTGAAAGGTTCATGAATTTGAGTAACAGAGAACTTTAAAGCATATGGACTTTGATTAATAACTTTAATGTTTATCTCTGTTCAATAATAGAAATGTTTCCTTCTACTTTTTCGAAGTCTATTAATAGTATTTATATTACCTTTTATAAGAATATTTAATGTTGTGTAGCTTTATCTTTTTGGCTTCATCCATTTTGTTATGTTTGAGACTTATTTACGGTTTGGATACTTTCTCATTAAAATGGTCACCGCTCTTTGTCACCAAAATTGACAAATTAAATCTTTTAGTTTGTAATATGCAAATTTCCAATATCATCAAAGATTTATGCGATGGCTGCTTTAAATGTAGCTTATGGGGTTCAAATAATCTTTTCATTAAAGAGGAATTATAAAAGAAAATCTAAAATAATATGATGTAACATGAATGCTCTCAGCTTTTTTGAAATTTCATAAACGCTTCTTCTTTGTGATCTACTTGAGACCCTACATCCTAGAGGACAGTAACGACTAAGGGCTAGACACTGGTAATTCCGTTCGCGGTTCGCATTTCGTAGAACGAACTGGATGCAAGGCGTTCTCGTGATTGTTTTGGCCCCATTCGCACTTCTAAAATGTTCTTGTTTTATATCATTCAACAATCAACAATTGTTTATCTAAGCATTCATTCATTAATTGTTTATCTAAACACAATGTTGTCACATCTTTTCTCATAATAGCACCAAAGTTCGATGCTGCTACCTCTTCACTGACAGAGTTTTCCGAACCTTTCTATCAAAAGCGTCTTGGTTTGTCTGCGATCTTCATCACTTTGTTCAGCGCCTTTAAGCATATGCATTCTTGATTGTTTTCTAAGCTATTATTTAATTTACTTATGGTATTTGACTGTGAGTGGAATTTTGTCAACGATTTTAACCTGCTTCCACATAAGCTATCCAGATCAAATTTTGTATACACGTAGTTTGTCGATAACAATGCAGTGTGAAGGAGCAGCGTTTTAGAAATTTGATTTACACTTTTTTTAAACGATTGTTCGCACATATCTTCATTTAACGACAAATTGAGCATATCAGAATTGACCAGCGAATACAGCGAGAAAACGCTTTTCAGCGAAGTATGTATGAAATGTTTACGCATAAAAAATGCATTTTGCATTTCCCATCTTGGGGCATTTAATGACGAAATGCTGATATTCGTTTATTTCTTTTAGCTTCAAATATAATGCCCGTTGTAGCATTGTTATTACACCCAGTTTCCGAAACTAAATATTCAAAAAGACGTCTTCGTTCTCTGAATGACGTTCAATCATTTAACTTACGTCTTTAAATTTTCTTAGACCCAGTATAGTTTTTGATGCTATTTTATTTTTTTTTTTTTTATTTTTTTTTTTTTTTTTGGCAGATGTCGGTAGTAGTCAATAGCAAACCTTTTTTTTATTTTACAATACAAGCCTCGGTTTGTCACAGACGTGAATTAACATTAAATCATTTACTTTTTACTTTGTTCTGAGTCTTAATAACCACACTTTTTGCTTCCCAAATGCCTAAATTTCTTCAAGAACTTCGCAAATCTTAAATCTCCTTCAAGGTACTCTTCTCAGAGTCTTTTCTGTTGACGATGTGTAGATTTTCCACAAAACGAATAACTCAGTACCTGTAATAAGGAGCTCAATTCTCTGGTCATATAAAATTTAGGTTATCCAGTTAGCGGCTGGAAAAATAATAGATCGAATACCAGCGAAGATACATTTTACTTTTCATGTATGCCGCTCCGAAAAATCTAAATGATCTCTGAAATGTAAATGCTGAATTAGACATTAAACACTTAGACGCCATTCTACCGCTTTGTATGGCTAAATTCAACATAATAATAATTAAAAATGTTTGAAATATGATGATATTTACCGTAATGCTATACAGAAACATCATCTAAGAAACCTGATAAAACGAGGTATATCTGGAGTAATGAAGTCTTTTTACATGTATATGTACCTGTACCTAATTTTATTGGGTTAGTTGCCTTTGTATTAGAATTCATACATTCGTAATGGAGATAGTTATCCTATTTATTGAATTAAAGGTGAACAGAGAATCGAGAAATATTAAAAGCAAATAATCATAAACCCGTTTGTTTGCCTTAGCAATTCAATGATTGAAAATCAGAATCCGTAGCACTATGAGGCAAGTCAATTCCACTGCTGGCTATTCTAATATTCAAAAGAAATAATCATCTGAAATGATATTTAGAGAAATCTGGAAATGCTTGGTACGTGACATGTGAAAAGATTCGTACAAATAACCTGCAATTTGAAAATCGTGAATGGCATTAAGAGCGAAATGAACTTGAATAAAAGTTTAAAAGGATAATATAACTGAGATTTCTGAGCTTTATTCTAAATGGTTACGGTATGTCTTCATCTTAGAAAGTAGTTCTAAAATTACATTTTTATTTTTACTTCATTTTTAGTTAAAGTATCATATTCCGTTGAAAACACTGAAATGACGAGAACTAACTCTGTATGGACCCTTTTTCTGCGTATTTTAAGCATATAATATCTGGAAACTTGGAGATTATTACTTTGCGGAAAAAAATTTATATCGGAAAATATCTGTCGGGAGAGTTTTTAAGAATAATGAGGATAAAGAATTGAAAACAGCAAAATAGTTATATTGATATAATAAGATAACATATAAGAATTAGGCAATGATAAAAATTATGTTAAAAGACTGATAGAATAATAATGAAATAGTTATATGAAGAAAAAATAATAATGATGAGAGTTTGGCGTGATTTAATACCCAACGATATTTAACATCAAAGTACACTTTAGGTTTTCAGTCATAAAGTCAATTAAAGTCAAAAGTCCTCAGCGCAAATTTTAATTGGAATCTTATTTAGAGATATGCGTATTTCATTCAAAGAGAAAAAAATTAAGAATTGCTTCCGTTGAAGATGAAAAAAATCACGAAGCTTAAAAGTAAAACTTTTGTTTATTATTAAACAGATAGCTTGGCTAAATGGTAAGTGCAAATCAACGTTGTTTCTAAAATGTAAATAGTTAACAAATATGTGCATTCAATAAAATCTATGAACGCAGAATAGGGTGGAACATTAAGAATGTATAGTGCTGCTAAATCACGAATTATTAGTTTTCGAACTTCACCGGATTTGTCCAGCATTTATTCTTTCAACTTGAATGAGGTGACATTCAAATACTCTTTCAGCAGCAAAGTAATCAAAACTAGCACTAGCAAAAATAATAGATGCTAAATGATTTGATTAAAATAGATTCTAAATGATAAAATTAAAATAGATTCTAAATTATTTGATTAAAAAATGATAAAAATTCAATTTTTAAAATATAGAGGTGGTACAAAGTTTAACAGAAATGGAAATGTTTTAGCTCTAAATTGTGAGTATATATGTTAATATTCAGCCGTCATTAATTTTTTTTACAATACCTGAAAATTGTGGCATAACGAAATACCGTCTGTAGAAGTAGAAAAATGTCTAATATCCGTTAAAATTTTACAAAATATAAATGAAAACCAAATTTAGAATTTAACGTTTGGGTTTCAAGATGCGTATGTTTGAATGAAGAATTATGTATGCTCAAAATTTGGCTGTTCTAAGGGCCATTGTCTTTCCATAGTGCGACACATACTAACTCATAGTTAATAAATTTCCTCGCATATTTATCCCTTGGGCATTTCTTCTCCCCTTGCTTTTTGGCGCTAGGTTCTGAGAATTTAAAACATGTGCACCTAATTTTTCCTTCGTGAGTAAGTTCAGAGAACGAATTCTCCAAATTTAAAATGGAATCGTCCATGTAATGATTGTTTTCATCATACTCACAAAGACAAAACACTGCAAACTGCCTTCGACGGTCACGCCAAAATGCCCGTTGTAATTATTGAACTTAATGCCAGCCTAATACAAAACTCAACCAAACAGAATGAAGCAAACACAAATTGGTATTCTACCTACGATTTCGCTGACTCATCTGCACATTCTTCTCTAATTATTTATGGATGATTTGAGGCCTAAGGAATAGTACAGACAACAATAAGAACGGTCGAGATTCAAGTTACAGGGAAGCAGAAATGAAGATATCTTATTAGATATTGTAATGTTAATATTACTATGTATTCATATTGGAATGTAGGTTTTTTTTTAAATAAACAATATTGGGATAGTTATCTGTCGCTCTTTCATGACTGCATTTCATTTGTTTCATACTTACTGTAACGACATCTTTTCGAAAATTAAATTATTTTCATAATTTCCTCGAGAGTTTCGGATGATACAATTAGTAAAAATAAAGAGGAAGGGGAATATGCCTGTTAATACTGTACTTCATTTTATTATAAGAGAGATTACAGTAAATCACTTGAGTATTCTACCAAACATCTGACCCGCCTTGGACTTCACTGAGAAAGCCCATATTTCACAAAACTGCCATGAGAAAAAGGCATTTTCTGGATTTTAATGCCAAAATAACCTTGGTACTAAATAACTGTATTATGTACTTTGTAAATTTTAACTTATTTTCGTAGAGTACACTGGTATCAAATTCTTAACAGACTTGGAGCAAGTTAACTCTTCCCCTGGGCAGAACTACAAACGTTTTAAACCACAACTTTGTATTAAATCATAACTTGAGCACAAAGGCACTTCTCGTGCTAACATAAGACATCCTCATTCGGGGCGATGAAATTTATGTAACTGTAAAATTCAAATTTAAAATAAAGTCCAGTAGACAAAGGGTACAGAATTACATAAACGCAAACTTTTGCTTCACACTTCTCACAGGTGAAACACTTTAAATGCCAGCAACTATAATGCATGATAATACAATCTTATCCGAGCTAGCTAACCTAGTAACGTAACCTTGACAGGCAGGAACACGCTCTGTGTTGCTATTCGAAAATCTCACAATATATAATTCGACCTAATTTACATTCTAGTAGGGAGACGGAAGAGAGAAGTTACAGTACATATCTAAATCATAAAATAACTTGTTATCTAATAGGGACCTTATAACTTTTAATATATTACCTCAAGTTTCTGGACATATTTCCAGATACACACATACATACTTTCTTAAAGATGTCACATAAAATATTCTAGGCCGTATATAACGGCGTTGCTGCTCAGAAGGTTTGAAAGATGTTTTTGTGACGCAAATCATCATCTTTCTATGACAAGAGAATCAGCGTATGAGCATGAGCTCTATGTAAATATTGAATATTACAAATCAGTGGGATAGTTATTGGCCATACTTCTGTATATTATTCCCGTTTAAGTTAGATGAATATACACTTCATTATTTTGTAGTTCAATTCATTATGTACGCAAATGAATCCACGTGTAATTCAGTTGCATTGCTGTGTTAAAAACTTCCTATATATCTATTCATTCGACTAACAATAACCCGTTTTTAAAGTTAAACTATTCTTCTTTTTCAAACGAATATAAATTTTAAAATGTAATTAACTGTCTTGAAAACGTAATCTGTTGCTTAATAGCCTGAAAACAATTTTGAATTTAAAATTAGGCAAAAGAACTTCGTATTCGGCATAGATTTAATCGTAACTCTATGGATTCTGAGCGTGAACAGGTACAAGTCCTTCTTTGTCAGGAACAAGAAATTTTAAAATTATTATTTTCTTGTTGTTTACTATATGTTTGGATAGATTGCGCTATGCTTATGTTCCCTTTGCTCCATCTTTTGCTTTTGGTATAAATATGGTCATGTGTCCTCCCTTTTTTGCAGACTTTTTTTTCCTCCTGACTAAGAGGGACCTATACATATTTGCCATTGAAATCAATATCATTACAATTAAATCTATGCCAAACATGAAGTTATTCTTTTGCCTAATTTTAAGTTTTGCTTCCGCGTGTTCTTCTCTCTTTACTTTTGAATATTTAACATTTATATGATAGCAACTAATTTAGTATTTTGCAAATCAAGATATACTGGAAGATGAAAAGCAAATATGCACAGAAATTTATGATTTGTATTTGTACTACATGAGGTTTTTGGTCCTTTTGAAAAGCCTAGCATAAAATGTAAACAATGCTAAAATTTTCTGCATATTTTAATTATTCATTCTGCAACTATAGAATTAAAATATACTAATTTATTTAAAAAATCTTATTATTTATATCTTTATTTTCATTAAACCCTAAAAAATGTATTGGTCTGAATTTAAAATATTTCAGTAAACTTTATTCTCATCCATCTATGATTAACAGAAATGCTTCTCACCATTCAAATAAAATATCGTTTAAAGAGAAATATCTTCTGGAAGACATACAAAGTAATAAACAATGCTTACACCATTTTATGTTATTACACAGTACTTGCTTTAATGAGTTTTACAGCAACATTGATTCTAAGGACAAATCCAGTGAGAAGTCCGTATGCATCCTTTTAAAAACTGTACGCTTTTCATTTTAATTTCTAGGAAAGTGGACAGTCTCGATCAAATAAAAATGAGCGTAGGTTCCCTTAGAGAAAAATTAGAAAAAATTTCAAATATATGCAATTAAACGCAGAAGAAAATAGTCAGCTTCAGAGTTGAGCAGTATAATCTAATTTCTATGAATCGATATCCAACCTTGCACGAATAATTACCAGGTGCTCGTCATTTGATGTAAATCGATTACATAATGCATTATGTTGACGCAAACATAATTATAAACAAATCACTGCATTATTTGATGATATTTCTCTCATATGTGAAGGTGTAGGTGCCATGACAGTTAGAAATTTCTAACCGCTCTTGAGATAATATACGACTGCCTCTCTCATCGTTATATAGGTCAACTTTGGAGTGTTTAGAATACCCGTCTAAGCCTGCTAAATACAAAGTGCTAGCAGCCATCTGTTAGATAAAGCGCAGCAGTTTTATCATGGGCCTTGCAAATCCTATCAAAGCTTTTGGTGGCATGTTGCTCTTTCCATCAATCTTATGACATGAGAATATTCAATGAAGAATGTAATTATAGAGTCAAAGATGCATCTAAGCGTAATGTTCAGCGTGTTCACACTAAACTGACGATATCATTTCCAACCTAGTTGGTTACCTAAAAGTGATTTATTGTTTGTTATCACGTTTTCCATATGGCGTACCTTGGCATTTATGTATTTAAGTAACTCATTTCGCTGACATTTCGTTTTGCCTTTCAAATATCAACAAAAGCAATCAATCAGTCACGTGGTTTAATATTTCAATGCGTGTGGAACATTTGAAATAAGCGTTATACGTTATATACGTCTCATTTGGCAGACGTTAAGCATGACAGAAAACTCGTAAGTAATCATGATTATTACAAAGCGATTAAATTGAAATTAGCGATTTATATCACAATACGTATAAATAGAGTCATTGCACATTAGTGCTTTCTGAATGTCGATTCATAGTAACCAGATGATGCTGCATAATTTTACAGCTGGCCAATTTTTTCTGTCCAGTTCTTTTGCGCAGTTAGATTAAATGATTTGTCTATTTATATTTTGAAAGTCAAAAACGGTTTGTTTGACCGTGTTTGTCAGTTTTACCAGAGATAATCTGAAGGTGCACAGTCTGGAACATTCAGTCTAAAATGAAAATAGTAGATACGGACTCTCCTTTATTTCTTGTACAAGCAAATATGGATAGAAAATTGCATTCTGAGTATCCAATATGCAACATGAAGAGTTATCAATGCAAAACTTTCTTTCGAAATAACGCATGGTGCCAAAGTTAATTGATTTGAAATAACTCTTGTTTGAAGTGAAGAAGACGGGAAAATCAAAAAAGATTTTTAAAAAAATCTGAAAAGTTTCAGATTTAAAATTACGTCCAAAGGGGCATTTTTTTAACGTTTCGTGTGTTACCTTTATTTATTAAATATCCCGTTCTACGTACTCAAACCATTAAATTCAGTTCAACAGCATTATCGCAAAATAATTTTAAAATGAGCAAATCTTTAGAATTTCCGATACAGAGTCTCGCGCTGGAGATAAAAATATTTTTTTTCGTACAGTGCTGCCATTACTCCCTTTCAAATAATTTGTTTCTTAATCAAAAATTCTTTGAAGTATTACAAAATATAAAATCGATATTAAAACAAATTTCAAATTCAAATTAGGGCTTCCACATGTCCATATTCTATGGAAGATTACGTTATTCAAATTTTGATGGCTCTAGGTATCGTTGTTTTATCACAATGCGAGAAATATACATTTATGCAGATTCTACATTATTTAATTTCTTTAAATATAATACGGGGCTATAATACGTATTTGGTGGCAGCAATTTGAAAAGTGAACCGACATTTATAGTGAACCAACACAAAATACCAAAACGAAATTAATAGTCCTTCTGGACAATTGCCCCTTTGAATTAATGAATGTTGCCTCGACATTTGTCAATAACCGCTGCTACGTGCCACGGCTTTGAGTGAAAGAGGCTTTGGATGTGTTGCTGGGAAATGGCAGGCCATGTTATCTCTACTAGCCAAAGTTCATCTTTTGTGCCCTCGGGTGAGGCATGACAGGCTAGGCGTTTTCCAATCATTGACCAGACTTGTTTGGTGGATGATAGATTTGGACACTAGGAAGGCCAGGCTAACAGTGCAATATTTTGGTTTGAGAAAGAAGCCTGAATATTGCGTACAGCCTGTAGTTGCGCATTTGCTGTCGAAACGTGCCCGCAGGCACGCCCTGCAAGTAAAGAAGGAGAACAGGCTTCAAAACCTCAGAGATAGCTGCTAAGTTTCACTACAATGCATACTAGAGGGCGTGCGGGAGTGGAATCCAATACCTTCGCGCACGATAACATCGGCTGCAGGATTAGTATGACTATGCATAAACAACAGTCGAACAGCTTCTCTCCACAGTGTCTCCAAACTCTAATCCGACTATCGTGGAGTGCAGGCACAAGCGTGATTTGTCCGCGCGTAGGGAAAATAGCCTTGTACCGTGAACGACGTCGGATTGTTCGTGCGGACACGGACTGTTGTGTTACAGACTGCATTCGTTGTAATTTGATTGCGGATGTGACACTACGCTTCATCAGTGCCATGCGGATAATACGTGTCTTCCCGTGCAGTGTGGCGACGAGGCGGTTGCAATTGCTTCTGTCCGTCAGTCGTTCCCTCCTGCATCCAATTCGCATGATTATTACTTGGTTTAGCCTATTTCCCTGACGAATAATACTCAGTTTCTCTCTGCAACGATTTTATCTCTATCGAACTCAGGAACGTGCTCGAATGATGGACGTGTTTTTCTACGAGGCATACTGAAGCTACACAACCCACAAAAATTTCACGAGAACAATTCGTTTTGTGCAAAACTGCAGTCTTTCATCCTTTTATATACAAATTGCAGGAAATGCGGCTGTCGGCCATGATGTGCGCGTAATCATTTGCATGCTCCATCGCGTCTTAGATATGATGCAAGTTTCATGCTGTTTCGATGCTTCCTTCATGGTGTTGCATTTTGGATGGCCAGCAGTTTATATAGGTGTTTGTGTCAAGTAAGCTCTTAAATTAATTTTCTTAAACTTACTTTTAATATTTTTATATTTCATGTAATGGGACTACACCTATTATTCTCTGTTATTCGCTTCTTTCATCAACGACAAAAAGACCCTATATTTTTGTAATTTTGGGAATTAAAGAAAACAGTTTTTTTTGTAATCAAATGTACACATCTGGGAATTTAATTTCTAAAACTAATATCGTATACATGTTCATTTTCATATCTTCGGTACTGTTGTTGGAGGGAATAAATAGACTTTTCCTGTGACCATGGCATATCATCACCGCCAGAAATCAGTTTACTGGAAAACACTTCTTAATCCACGTGTCCTTAATCCTTTTGAAGTATGGCCGTTGGCATCAACCTGCTGCCTCCAAATCCTTTCATTCCTTTAAACCCTTTTTTTCCTTTTTTCGTTCCTCCAATTCCTTTAAATGTTTAAGCATTATTTTTAATATCTAACGCTTGGGTATTTTCTTTGCTTCGCTAGAACGTGGCCGTTCTGCCTGTTTCACATTTGTGATGCAGTCAGTTTGCTCGAAATTCTTGGCTCATGATTTAATTAAATTAGTACTACGATACTGACTAATGTCCTATGAATCGTACTGTAACGGACACAGGTATCGTACTACTCTATAAGAAACGTTACTTATGTAAAAGTGTTTTACACAAAAGCGCGCTGTTCACCTCTAAAGCGTTTCACAGCAGCTAAACTTTCAGAACTGACTTACGGCTAACCACCACATACTCAACCGTCTACCAAAGAGTTTTCGAGAAATGGAACAGAATTGCCATTTGAAAGCATTTTTGCTGATCTTTCTTTCAAATTTAAAATAACGTTTACGAATATTTAGTGTTTTTATTTTTGCTACGATCCGAGAGAACGCTTTACTAATGAGCATAATCAGTTAATGAGTTTAGTAAATATTATTCTACTGCCTCATTTTCCTTTAATTTTCTAGCATTTCTGCGAACTATAAATATGGATACTGTTCCGAATAAACAAAAACACTGAATATTCCTGTGTTAGAAAATTTTATCTAATGTTCAAATAGCACATTACAAGCATCCAATACCGGAAGAATTTCTCAGTTATTAATTGTATACTTAGATATGTTTGCAATATAAATTTGCAATTGCTCTTCAGGGAAGCGCATAAAACTGAGGGTATTACCCAAAATATGATACTCGACTATTATGTATAGAGCTTAAAATTCTTGTTTCGAATATAAAGTATCATTAATCGTCTTGGAGTTTCTTCCTGAAAATTAAAGGCCAGGAAGATATTTAATTCGCTGTATGGAGTACATTAACTTTATCTAAAGTGGCGCAGTAACTCTTTTCCTCCTATCATTAGTCATGAGTATGCCACAATGAACTCAGCTCAAATACGGGTAGAGATTAGAGGGTTTGTAGAATGGAGCTTCCCTACGTTGGACTGAAGAAAGCGCAGAGGAAATTTTCTTCAAATGATAACATTGCGCCTCGTTTGAAGAACATTTAATGTATTGCTAATGGAATTCTTATCTCATGTCGTTTTCATAAACTTCTGAGAAAAAAATAAGGCTTATATAGGAATAAACTAAAAGTATAAAAAGTCCTGAATTTCTCAAAATCCAAGAAAATAAATTATATTTTAAATGTCTTTCAATTTTTTCTTAATCTTTAAGCGAAACAGTTTAATATCAAAGCTTTCAAATTAAAGCAAAATCTCATATTTGCATCTATGAAGAATAAATTTAAGAACACAATTAAAAACAATGCATCTAAATTTATGTGACTTCGACATCTATTTATTATACTGACACAATGAATTAACGCTTTCTTCCATTTTAAAAAAACATTTTAATGCAGAAGCACATAAACTACAAATGCCCTATACAGTTTTGAAACAACTTTGATAAATATACCTTTAGAAGTCAAATAGTCGTTAAAAACTCCAATAAAGCATTCCCTGGTTTCATATTCAGATTTCCCAGCTTTGCCGTTTATTGGCAGAAGACTGGTTAATTTAAAAAATTTTTCTTCGTTTATTACAATAAGTAATTAAATCTCTTGCATTTTGAAATTTTTTCTATAGAGGCATTAAGTTTAAGTAGAAAACATGAAAAAGCAGCTGTGCTCTTCTTGTAATTTAAAATCCTATGCTTCTTGTAATCAAACGGCCCAATTATATTACATAATCTGAAATGTATATCATTTTTACACACGCTTATGTTATTTCTAGAATCCGCCCATTATAACTAACCTTATCGTTAACAAATCCCAAAATTTACAACAAAGAAAAGAATGCGTTTAATAATATTTTTATTTCAATCGTGAAGTTAAAGGAAAAATACGTAAAATGCATTTTATACTAGAAGGTAACATAAAAGCAACATTAAAGTATCCTGTTGGGAAAAAACTTTCTTTTTGCAAAATGACATTACACAAATACCTATCTCATTATCCTTAATAACATGACCTCAAGAGTTTCTTCTTTTAATCATAATAATGAGATTATGCTCGTAAATATTAATTAATTCTTATTAATATTGACGGCTACAATTTTTTATAGAGAGAAAGAATTTCTGGCACACCGGAGTTAAAATAAAACAAGTTGTTGACATGAAAAATGCATATTTTTTATATATAAAAAGATATCAAACTGGTAAAACGATGTTTTTATTTTCGTGCGTATGTTACTTTACTGACATGAAAAGAAAAGATATATATGGCTTTCGCTATTTTAAAAATGCAGGTTTCAGTTTTATTTTCATGATATAAAAATACTGTTTTATTTTTACATCCATCCTTTTGTGCTGTAGTTTTATCATTGTTTTACCTTCGGAGTACTAAAAAAAATAATGTTTTCGAACAAATCACTTGAGAGGTAAGGCGAAGGAACATTTTACCATCAGTTTGTTCGAGAAATGGGAATAAAAAAAAGGTTTTCGGTATACTTTTCTTCTACACTTTGGAGGGATAATCATTAACTTTATACCCTGTCCTTTGGAGAACTGGGAAAACAACAGGAGAAACACTCACCTATAAATAACTATCGAACTATCGTAATGTTTTAGATTTTATTAACGTTCCTAGGCCATCACGTAATCCTGTACGAAAAGAAAAGAAAAGAAATAAATATAACAGAAAAAAATAATTCTGAAATGAAAGGAGAGAGCAATGGGAAGTGGCAGTTTCTGTTGGAGACGATTGCGGGAAGAGAAACAACTACAACTAATACGTACCGACTCAGCACAATAAAAAGAAATCGTTTGTAGGTTAAATGCTGACTTTCTCCATCGTTTTGTTGGTTCGCAGCGCCCCACTGTTATGACGTCACGGATACTGAATATTTTACCAGGGCTTCGAAGTTTGTCATTGGATCTCTTAGTTAGTTCTCCGCTTACGAAATGCATTTCTTGAAGTTCGCGTTTAAAAGGTCAGAATGCTGGAAACTCAGGCGACATTTTCAAATAGCTTTTATTTGTAAAGAATAAAAGTAATGTTTCTAAATCATCCGAATATAAAGTTAATGTACTTTTAAAAATTTATGGGATTTCTTCATTGCTTGAATCCGAATTTGTTCCTTTTAACGATTAATGGATTAAGTCTATATTCGAGATTTCCACCTAAATTCACTTTCAGTTATTCCTTTCACAAGAATACAGAACTATGCATGATTATAGTTTCATATCCTTCATCTTTTGAGAAAGCGTAGTTCAAAATGAATTTGAAAGACTACATTCAATTTTTTAAATTCTTAGGCTAAATATCATATACCATGTCTTTAAGTGTTTTAAATATTAATTTGCCAACAGATATATGAGTAGATATTTACTATTTCAAAAGAAGGAATGAAGAAATTTTGGGGACTACGTGGTTTTTGTTTTAAATAGGAAGTAAAGCAAAAACCTTTATATTTTCCTTTTCAAATAGTAATAGCCTTTCATTTAACGAAAATTTTGTAATGATCATTGTACTAAAGTAAGTAAAATCTGTTTCATATCCAGTATACATTCTTACGAAATGCCCAGCTGCGCTAAGATAGTTTCTCCGCAAAGCGGGATTTAGGTTGCCAGTAAATGGCAGGGAAAGGCAGTGTTGCCAGGTTTGGCGCGAAATCACCCATTTGGCGACAAAATCGGTGATACGCATAGACGGAGCGAGAACATTCTACAAGCAGAAGTTTATCGTGAAGATTATCTTGAGTATATTGAGTTCTGTAGTAATGCTTTGAGTTCAGAGATTAGCTCGTGAGCGATCGATCGAGTCGGAAGCTGTACTTTAGTGCTTTGCCTTGAAGCTGTTTTCAAAAGCCTGATAGCCTAAAGACTGTATTGCTGATTGTTTCGGACTGTTTATCGTAGTTTTCGACGGCTGTTAACGCGTCTTTGGAATTCTCCTGTGTAATGCTGACGAATAAATTGCGTTTCGATTCTTCATCATGTATTGTCATCTTTCACTCCAAATTGACGAACCCGAAGAATGCAACAATATAAACATTTATTATTAAATTAAGAAGACCACTTTTACGTATGATAAGCAAGAACAATATCCATTGTAAAGGCTTTTTCTCATTCTCTATTAAAAGTATTTCTGTATAACTCATAGAAAAATTAATAATAATCATGTATTAATACTATTAGTTACTAATTATATATTATTACTATTAGTTCTTATTTTCCGGTTAAGGTTTTCATGCCTTTAGTAAATCTGTATGCAATATTTTTAGAATTATCAACAATTTTAAAATTGTTTAAGTGCCGCTAAGCCTAATAATGTTTTTGATGGCGGCCATTGCTCTTGTTTACATTTGAAACAGCAGGATAGCGGATTTGTTGCCAATCTAGAGAAACGTAGCTTCGCAACAACAAAGATATCGCCTTCATGTATTATTTAAATCATGCTTAATCCTTTCTTGAATTTTTTCGAGGAAATAAGCGTTTAAGATTTACTTCGTAATTTTTAATACAGATATTTTGAATTTTTCTGTATTTTTGCCTTTTCGCGAAGTGAAAACTGAATTAATTGAATGAGAAATACTCAATCGTCTCTGAAAAACTGTTTCTTTTTTTATTTTGTTTGCTTAATTTCTTTTATACATAGTTCTAGCTTTATTATAGTATTTGAATAGAACATGGGGCAACGATTAGATAATTCTTGAAGTGATATAAATTTTGTGCAATCTGAGTTATAATATGAACGAAATATAATACTGTTAAGTAAACCTAGCGCCAGAGTGTCGCTATGGTAAACAAAGTGAATTTTAAAGAACGCATTCATTCTATTGTGGTTTATGCACTGTCGGCGAAGTAGGTCTAATTCAATCTAATAAGTTTAAATGAAATACAAGAAAAAATGCGTATAATTTAATATTCCGTACAAGGAAGTCATGTGGTGTACTCAGATTTTTTTAAAAGGGTTGATGCAAGGAAAAATGTTGGTAATCCCTGGACTGAAGTAATGATGCTAAATTAGTTTCCATGATCTTAGTTTCACAGATGCAAATTTCAATGATAATCCCATAATAGAATTTTTAATTTAATTATATACTAGTATTTGTGTTACTGTTACGTTTTCGGTACGCATCCGGCCGAGAAGGTAATGTGAATCGTCGACCGCAAAATTGCTGAAGCTAATCTTCGTTCACGAAATTTTGCTAATTTTTACGATTTGCTTTGCAATGGCTTAGTGAATTTTGCCTTTTTTACCGCAATGAAACTACTTCCATACTAGTAAGTCATCACTATGCATTATATCTAACCTTTTCTTAATACAATGTTCAGCAAGAAATTCGTAATACTAACCATAATACTCAAAATTCTCACCATTCTAAGATTATAATCGACTATCAGAAAATCCTGAAAATAGTTTGAATTTCGTTATGTTCCGAAAGCTGTCCATTTTAGTCGACGAGCAATACATTACTGCTAAAGAGTCCGCGGGGACCTATTTCGATGATAGTACGACGCGTTTCCATTATCCGCAGAAGAGAATCCCCTCCCACTGATTCTAACCGCACCAAGATAATCGATTACATCATTTTGGACCAGTAATCGATTGTTCGCATCATCGACTTAATTAATGATACTATGTGCATCGCAGCAATAAAAGTTAAGAGGGAATCTTGTTAGAGCAGCAAGAAGCCAGATTTCTGTCTTCGATAGCTAGTTCGCGAGATCCAGTTTAAATAAAGATAAAATAAAGGTGCATTTTTAGGTTCTGTTTGTTTCTATTCAGATATGGTGTAAAGAGTATGGTAAATGCGTCACTCTTAGTATTAATGAGAAATTAACCTTTCTAAGGATACTGAATTCCTTAAAATAGAAAAAGTATTGATACAAGTATCAAACTTATGACACAGTAAAATCTATAGCAATACAGGGTGCACTGTAAATTTGGACGAATTTCGGAAATTCTTCTAAAATTAACAAATTTGAATATCAGAGGGTGATACACCTCAGACAAATCATAAACATAAATAGACATTTCATAAATCCTATGTAAAAACGTATCAAAATGTGTATCCTTTTTTAGGAGAGTGGGCATAAGGTATGTTTTAGTTCATGTTTTCATCATTTGAATGTGATAAATTTTGAAATCGCAAAAAGGACCTAATATAAGCTTTTTAATACAGGATGTGGCTGGATCAGCTCATGACAGACTACTATACAATCACTAGTATTGCAGTATGCTACTAAATGCTACAATATCATTGATAATAAATGCTCTTGAATGTTTCGTTTTTCTTATCCTAAAACGTGATATTAATATTCCCATATATCGATAAAACTTGAACCAAAATATACCTTACGATAAGAAAGACAAATAACTATGCATTATTTTATATGATTTTTTAAAATGCGTCCACATTTATAGGTCACGCTCTATAACATCACATCAATAATCAGTATGTTGTTAGAATATACATTATACTACATAATACGATTTTAAATATGCATATTAATATTACGTGCTTATTGGTTCGAAATTGATTGAATGCACACAAAGCCGATGACAGCCTGATAAAAGATATTCTTTGAAAACAAACATTTTACAGTTCGGTTACATTCTACAAAAGTACTGCAGTACGGTTCTTCTCAGTGTGCCAGAGCACAATCAATAGTTATCACTTCAAACTGTTAAGAAAGTTAAATACAACTCAATGCAAAGCACACCTAAAGAATAAAGCTCGCGCGAAGATCTCTTAGTACTGAGAATTTAACTCTGAACTAAAAACTATAAGCTGGTGATCTATATAGTTCCCCTCCCCACTACCGATAAATTTCTAGTACCTTTCATTTCTCCAAACCACTGGTATGCATATGCGGTTAAAGTTACGTATAAGAGCCGGATATGGTTACAGTTACATGCAGGGATCAATTAAATTAATATAATAAGGGATCAATTAACAATTGAACACTTATTCAGTTACAGTACTAATACCCTGCAGTTATGCAGGGACCGGACCAAAATGCCGCCAAATAGTCGTCAAGTTTGGAGCGATTTCTTGTAAAATTTGGCGACAAAAATTAGTCTCGAAAACTACAGCCAGCTTGGGGTTAGCGAGATACTTTTTTATTTCAATGTTAAATAGACTCTCTCTCTCTCTGTAACCCTATTTTCTCGGAAGAGCTTCGCTATTTCAAGCACTTCATGTCACATAATACTACAGTTTCATATACAATTACATTGTATATGAATACAATTTCATTCATATACAATTTCATTGTAAAGGAAACCTTGGCTAATGGGTTGGCTGTCAGTCTGACTTTTGTGGTTTTCCCATGAGTAACGTAAAGAAGAGCCAATTTTCCTTAGAAAGTCTTCCACAAAAGCATTCTTTCCCTTAGGCAGATAGCCCTCGTGTGCTTTGCCGTATTTAAAGACAGTTATCTAACCATGTCTAATGTGAATATAAGTTTATGTTAGAAAATTCTTCACGAAGGCATCCCTTCCCTTAATCACGTGCCTTGCCAAAATGAAATAAATCAACAAATCATTATCATGATAATTGTAAATTAAAATATAAAAGGCTAATTAGCATATTGACTTATATTTTGTATCAGTTTGATGGTTGGTCCTTTTTCAACAAAGATGTAGATGTAAAATTCTAGAACAAAATAGAATTTAAGTAAATTATTTTTTTGCTTTCCATATGTACAAAGTAAAGGAATAAAAATAAAAAAATACGTACAAATTATAATCAGCACTGTTTGGTTAGGAATTTTTCAGAAGCGACTTAGCAAGTATACTATACTTATAAAATTAAGATTGCGCTCATTTAAAATATTTTCCAGTTGCTCCATGATGTATATTCCAAAGATCTAGTTTTCAAGAAACATATTTACTGGTTTAGTTTCATAATAGCGTTACACATAACAAAATTTCCATAATTAAATACTCTTTTTCCTTTCCTTAGTGAAATATTGCTATTTTCTACAGCATAAAAGGATGAAATAAACAAGACCAAAACTCAGACATTGTGTAGCCGAATGTATCACTAGGCGACGCAAAGTTAATGCAATCACTATTTCAGCGGCAGCTTTATTTATTCCGTAATTTAATAGCCTTAGTTTTAGCCAAGCAGTCGCCCTGTTTCTTTTGGAGTAAAGTAAAAATTGCGACAACAACTAGCAGTATGAGAAGTATTCTAAATAAAATGCTAAAGACACTCAACTGTTTTATCTTGTCTCAAAATATTAAACATAGGCGTAATTTCATTCAAAAATGGGAAGGTCTGCCCTCACATAATATTTGACTTTCATATTTTAGACAAAAGCAACGTAAAAATTGTGTGGGATGGTTTATAAAAGTTATTTTCAAAAGAATGCTTATATAATATTGACTTACATAATACACAGCAGTTTTATCAAACTCGGAATTTAATGCAGCTCTAAATTAATTAAACTACATAACTGTATTATTTCATTGATTGTTATAATATATCTGTCTACAAAAATTTTCCTAGTCTGAAAATGTCATACAGCTTTTGACTTCGATATAACTGCAGTGTTTGCAAAAGTATTTAGATGAAATCAAATAGAACGAATTGGTTATTTAAATATGGAAATGCCACGAAGGGCTATTTGTTTATTGGCTATTTCTTTTGTTATTTATTTGTTGAGGAGACTCCTTCGTGGAAGACTAATTGGGGGAAACTGGTAAACCCGTGCGTAATGTCTACGTTATTCACGAGAAAATCCAACCATGCAGCATCCCGTTTGTCTGAGATCGAACCTAAACCAAATCGAGGTTCCTCTAGTCAGAGGTCTTAACTACTAGGCCACTGGTGGGATGAATACAAAAGAAATATATCAATATAAAACATAAGAAAACTTGCTTTGTCGTAGATTTTGAATGAATTTTATCCATTTTTAAGGCGATAAAATGCAAACCTTATAATGTATTTAGCCAACTGATGAAGCCACTGAAATCTGACTGTGCCGTACTCGGCTAATTTTCAACTCCCTATCGAAAGAGCTACAGTTCCCTGTATGTAGCACAGCTAGGCAAAATTACTATTCTCGCGCGGGTTCATATAGTATATCATGATTCTGTTTTCACTGCAAAAGCATCAAAGGAATTCAATTGAAAGAATCCGTTTTAAATCTTCAATTTCTCTCATCGTAGGCTCCACCAGAGTCAACAGAGAGACAACAGGTCAAACCATTTTCCACAGCCAAACCTTTCTCTTTTCGACGACTGAGACAGTGATATAACGCATCAGAAATGTTAATCAAGGTCAATTCGTTTGTTGATTAGATTACCACAAACACAGCGCCATTTGTACCGCACTGATAGGAACAGGTCTTTACGACTCAACGACGCTGACGTCACCACGCTGGTTGATCTTGGTCGAGAATAGCAGACCTTACAGTACAGCAACTTGATCTCCATCTGTCCTTGAGGCGGCTGACCAGAGCTAACTGATGAAGCTACTGAACTCTGTCTGTCGTAGTTGGTTGAGTTCCCTGTTTGTAGCATAGCTAGGCAAAATTACTATTCTGTGCGTACTTTGCTAAATAATCAATCAATTTTGCATTTATCTATTGCAAAGAGAAGATAATGCAGTATAAGATGGTAATTTTCCTACGGATGTAAAATTCATCTATGAATTTCAATTTGTAAATTTTGTCTTTAATATCAAACTGTTACCATGTATTGTGATTGCTAAATATAAACAACATCAGTCTGAGATTATTGTAAACGTTTTCATGAAATACATATGCTTTTAAAATAAATAAATACCTTCCAGTTCATTGATGTTTTAATATGTGATCGTCAGAAGTCCCTGTTGTATATTGCGTAAAATAGAATTTAGTAGCTATCTGTACTTAATAAATGCGACTCGCATTAGACAACTGTAGGTCAGTTCATTTTTGCTATCAGTCAATGCTGAAGCTGGCTCTAAGCCATCTTTGCATTGAAATAACTTTGCACGCAACTTCTGCGAAACTATTTTGTGCCAAAAGCCTTTTAAATTAATTACAGTGTTTCCAGAATATATCCGCTCAGTACTTGTAAATTCAGTAAATCTGCCTTCTCATATATATTACGCTTGCCCTTACAAGTAAGCATACCTATTGTCATGAACGCGTCTTGATATTAAATGAGATACAAAAATAATATGACGAAACCAACTGATATATTTGAGACAAAGATGTGCTAGATAGTCTTGTCAGCTTTTCAACAACTCAAGCCGTCTTAAAATTTCTTAACAAAATTATCTTCATTAGAAAGTGGAACCTGCTAAGGCATACTTCAGATATATACTGTTGCTGATGGTAAAAGGCCATCAATTTGACTAGGCAAACTGATGATGTATATTAAAAATCATAATTTTGTCAAGGCTTTAAATTATGCAAATTTTAATGGATTTTCTACACTTTCAAATATTTCTTCGAATGTGGAGTATATCTGAGAATTTCAGAATTTTCTATTAATTTTGTACTTTCTTTTAAAATTGTTTTCTTATCTTTTTCAATATTCAAATGCTTTACTACTTCCTTTCATTAAATTGAGTTGAAAAATACATTGCAAAGTAAATCTTATTACCAAATCTGAGCCAGAGTTTTGCACTTTCAATCAATGTAGCAGAATTCTGGATAACTGAAATACAATAAATATTGCTTTCCAGCGCTCTCTCTTGTCTATAAAAATGCTACTTTGTAAATTTTTTTACATATGCAATATAACGTGTAAAATGCCATTTCTTACCAAAAAATAAAGATCTTGCGTAATGAATGTACTAGTTTATTTGTGGTAATACTACATATATGGTACAGGGTGATCAGCGAATAAACCCTGATTTCAAAATTAAATATCTCTACAACAAAAATTGATAGAATTATGCGGTAAACTGTACATTTATTAGCAAAACTGTAAAAATGGTGTACAAAAGTTTAGAAAATTTAGTTACAAAAATCGTTAACAGATCGCGCTCTGCACTGAAAACTTTCTCTGAAAGGATGAAAAAAAGATTAATTAAAAAAATAAAGTGAAGCAGCCTTTGCAATTAAAATACAATTTTTTCAAAACGTTCACCGTTGGAAACAATGAGGTGGCGTAAACGAACAATGAAATTTGACATCACGTCTTGCAATGTCTCGACGGAAATGGAATCACTTGCAACAACAAACAACGATTCAAGCTCATCTAGAGTATCAGGATTTTTTCGATAGACAGCGTCTTTCAATGTGCCCCACAGAAAGAAGTCACAAGGACTCAGATCGGGAGAATATGGAGGCCAAGCTATTCCTGTGTCAGTAAATTGAGGATAATCTAACGCAATTACTCTATTCCCAAGGTATTCATGAAGAAAGTGAAAAACTTTATTTGTTCGATGTGGTCGAGCCCCATTTTGCAGGAACTAGTCGATACCTGTTCGATCCTCCAACGCTAATTGAGTGCTGACAAATTGTTCCAAAATTGTAACGTAACGTTCAATAGTTATCGTTTCCCGTACGAAAAAAGGTCCGATAATGCCTCTGGCGCATACCGCAGCCCATGCCATAACTTTAGGCGAATGCAGTGCTTTTTCTTCACACAAATGAGGATTTTCGGTACCCCAAAATCTCCATTTTTGTTTATTAACGATTCCATTTAAATGAAAATGTGCCTCATCTGTGAACCAGATGCAGCTCACATAAAATCTGTCGTTGTCGATCATTGTTAGAATCTGATTCGCAAAGTCAGCCCTTTGTTGCACAGCTTTCATGGGTATGGCCTGATGACTTTTCATGGGTATGGCCTGATGGATTTTGTATGAAAACAGCCGTAGGCTATTTTTAAATATTATTTGTGTGCTCGTGTACTTCAAACTTGTCTCTGATGCGATCCGTCGGATGCTTTTCCTAGGATTTTGCTGAACAAATCCAGAAACTTTGGCTGCATTTTCAGGAGTGACTATAGTTTGCTTAGGCCCAATATTTCCCTTTCGATCATCAGCCACGCTGCCAGTCCATTCGAATTTCGCGAAGAGCATGCGAATGGTTTTCGCATCGGGTCCATCTGGAACATTGAATCGCTTTTGAAAACTGCGACGTGTGGCCGTAGGACTATGTTCTAATCGGTAAAATTCCAGAACCAAAATACATGTTGTTTAATGGAATACATTATTTCACTTTCTACGCTAGCCTCTTTTCACTAGCCAACAGTTGTACTGATCACTTTCGACTTCGAAGCAGATTTTAAAGACTATTGATAGGTCATTGGGATTAGAGCGCCATCTGTTAACGATTTTTATAACTAAATTTTTTAAACTTTTGTACACCATTTCTACAGTTTTGCTAATAAATGTACAGTTTCCCGCATAATTCTATCGATCTTTGTTGTAGAGATATTTAATTTTGAAATCAGGGCTTATTTGCTGATCACCCTGTAGATGTTTTTAAAAAATAACTAGGCAAATCATTTGTCAGGAAAGCTTTAACGTTTCCGCAAAATTCGCACAAAATAATTAATTAACTTAAAACTTAGCTCTCGAAATTTTTCCGTGTACCTACTATCGATAAGCGAATTTTGCTTTGTATGCTCTACGTTAAAGTGACTGTCCTAAGTAATATAAAATATAAACTTGGTGAATGAGGTCATAAGATCAGCACGCGTGGTTGTGAGCGAACGGCAACATTTGGAAGAGACTTCATAGCATGTTTTAGCATTTCTGAGCCTGGAATAGTAGTAATCGGCTCGAATTTCTCTTAGTAATATTCTAATATGCAAAGTTGTAGCAATGGCTATAAAGGGAGCAGTTAATAACGTTTGGTACAAGTCCGTGGCACGGAAACGAAACTCATGACATAATGAAATAAGATTAAGGAGATAAAGCTATATATTTTAAGTGAATTTATGTGCAGTTAAAACGTTTCCGAGATAGAAGGGATTCCACTAAAGACGCTTCCTGAAGTGGCAGTCGTGCAGTTTTTCGTAATGTCAAAATCATTGGAAAAGTGAAGACGATGTTAGTCATAAAAAGCAACAATGTATGTTTGTGGCAGATTTACTGCAAAGGATCTTTTGTGTAACTCCAGAAAATGTCGAGGCGGGCGCTTGCTAATGCATAACCCCGTTCGGTCTTTGAAACAGTTTAGGACCTTGTAGAGAAAGAATATTTCTTTGATCATTCACTACATTACTTGCTTCAGCAGTAGATCTGAATAATTCATAACATTTGGTAATAACTGGCTATTCTTTTGATCCTGCTCTGGATAACTTATAATATGTTCTATAATTACATATTTTTATTACTGAAAATTCATAGGCACGTTGATTTTGTTATTAACTCATACTATGTTGCATAATTCGATTCACTATGATTCAGGCAATTAATAATGAGTTCCAAAGCATGTTGGCTTTGTTATGAATAATTCATAATATTTTAGTAACTCCATTTACTGCACCGCAGATAATTCCTTTCCGAAACTGGGTTTCTACATAAATTTGAGACATAAGCGTTCTTATATCTGAGAATAATCTAGAAAATGTTCATCATCTTTGTTCGTCAACTAATTCATTAAGGCGGTTAAGTGAAGAAACCGATTTTTATGGGCTTAATCAAGAAACTGCACGGGAAGCTAAACTACAGACATTCAATGCTCACATAATGATTAAGCTGCTGTATCCAGATAGCAGAAGAGTACTACTTATTATCAGCTGTTCCAGGATCTTCTGAGATAACAACCAGACGTTCTGAAATCATATGTTTAGTAACAAAGCTTGGCTTTTCTTTTATCCGTGTGTCAATTTTCCTAATAGCAGGTTTTGATCGATTGAAAATCCTTCATTCTTTTATGAAAGTCTGTAAAAATAAGCACTTGATATGCAGCACTTGACATATTAAGCCCATCTATTTTTTAACAAAATTTTAATTCTGAGTCTCATGCACTTTAAAATATTGCAGAAGAAATCAAAGGTGTTATAGAAAGCAATAATGGTGCAAAGGAGGGGCAGCAAAACTGCTCAATCTATTAGCCTTCAAATGAACCAAGACGAGCTTCTTCGAGCATTGTATAGTTTTCAAATATCTTTTTCTCAATTTTAATATTATATTAATACAAGAAAAGTTTTTTTAATCAGATGTATCATAAATAAAGAAATGAGCTATAAAATTCCTTGCATTGTAATATAACGTAGAAAATAATAAATTGGTGCTTGTTTCTTAGAGAATTAATGAATTGGTACTATCTTCCGTGCACTATGCGTAACCTGCTTATAAATAAATTTGATTTTTTATCTTAATGTTAACAAATTTCTCGATGAAGATTCACAGTAAAAGAAAAATTAGTTATAATCTTCTATAAATGAAATTGAGTATAAGTTTTATATCAAACCGTAAAATGAAAAAAAAATTATTATAAACAAAATGTTCTTTTGAGGAAGTTTAAAAGTTTCCAAAAAGAGTTAATCCTTTCAATTTTAATCCCTGCCAGTTCGTAAGCCAAGTTATAGGGTACTTGATAATATAGTCACGTTTCGCTGTAACCGTAAAATCTTACGTGGGAAGCTTATATATCAAGCGAAGCGTGCAGGACAAATATTCGCAGAATGTTAGAACATGGAAAGCAGTTAAAAGTGTCACGTGTGGTAGCTATTAATATTCGCTTCAAGTGCGGTAAGCGTGTGTATTTTTATTTTAACAACTTGACATTCCACTGTTGAGTGGTGCATTTTAGAATAAATATATTCCTTCCCAGTTGTCTCTATTTTAAAATCCTAACGATACGGCAACTATATATATTTTATGTATATGCCAATTACATGCATTTTGTGCAAGGTAATTTACTCTTTACCTCACTCGAAAAATTTTAAATATATATTAAAATTCGTTAAAGTAAATCTGCCCGTCTTAACGAATGTTAATAATAACACTAATTCTAGTATTTAAGCTAGCGTAGCAGACTGTGACAGTATTCAATTAAATTATTCTCGATTATTTTCGTAGCGAAAGAAGGAAGATGATAAAATTATGCCCATGAAATATAGATAGAAAGAAGTAAAATTACAAGAAATAAGATGGAAGATGCAAACAAAACGAAAAAAAAAATCACATTTTTCTTTCTAAATCTATATCTCGTTTTAGACAACTAATAAAAGAATAAACTTGTAAATTTAGAGTACAAACTCACATTTTTCCTGGAACAAACAGAAAGTTATTTGTTTGTTTCACTTCTCGTGGGATCAATCCTTTGAAAGTGATATGTTACGATTTTTAACATTGATAGCATTTCTTTGTAATATTATTATTTTGCTTTTCCTTTTGTAATTTGCAATATTTATTTTGCACTAGTATTTGCAACATTATTTTTGATTTTACGTTTTACTTTTTTTCCTCTTCCAAAAGAATATAAATTTATGAGTTCATTTTATCATAGAACCAAAACGAAATCCGTTAATTCTAACAAGCCAGTAGCTAAATCATGTTAAAAAATCTGCAGAAATTTAGTGGTAATCATATCAAAGTTAAAATTATTGGTAAATTCAAAACCCCTACTTATTCACATAGAGCAAAGTAGAACAACAACAAAAATTGGCTCCAAACAGTGCACAATACCACAGCATAAAATTCATAATGTGAAAAACGATCATATGTTCAAATCTAAATTGAAAAACCAAAATTAAAAATAATACCAGATTCAAAAATCATAGTAAGATACACAAAGTAGAACCAAAAAAAAAAAAATACGAAAATCGAAAGAAACAGTGTAAACAACCACTTCAAAAATTGAGAAATGTGAAGAACAACAAGTAATGTTAAAAAAAAAATTTCCTACTTAGGTCAGCAAAGAAAAATTTTATTTTAGTTACTTTTTATTAACATTACTAACATTTTTTCGTTTACTACAAAACAGGAATAAATAAGTAAGAATTGATTTTAATATGTGATAAAACTGTATTAACATCAAGTATCCACTACAAGTTTAAAAAAAATGTATTTGAATTTGAGTGGATGAATAAAAAGTATTTATTAACGAATTTTATTATTGAAAATTTGAACAAGATATAGGGAGAGTGTGATCTAATAGTAGGAATTTAAAAATTTTAAAAGTCAAATTATTTTTCACTTTTCTCAATTTTTCCAATAGATGTTTACATTGTTTGGTCCGAATTTTTCTTTTTACTGTATATGAATATGCTGTATATTTTCTATGTAATTTTGCTGTATATGTTCTGCTTTTTCCATATGAATATGATTTTTGAATTTGCTATTATTTTCAGCCCAAAAGGGCAGTTTGCTCAGAAGAGCTATTAATTTTGTTTTGACATTTTGCATTGATTCACTATAAACGGCGAATCACTTTTTTAAATTCTTGCCGCCAATTATTACAGCCCTGTAATACTTTTAAAGAAATTAAATAGTGAAGATTTGCATAAATGTATATACGTTTCTTGCACTGTAGTAAAATAACGGTACCCAGAGCCATAAAATTTTGAATAACGTACGTCTCCACCCGAATATGGGCATCTGGAAGCCCCAAACTTGGAATTTGTTTTATTATCTATTTCATATTTTGTAAAGCGTTTATGAGTTTTGGGTTAAGAAACTCGACGATTTCAAAGCGAGCAATGGCAACACTGTACGAAAACATTTTATCTCCAGCGCGCGAGACTGTATCGGAAATTCTAAAGATATGCTCTTTTAAATATTGTATGATATTACTGTTGAATTGAAGCTTATGGTGTAAGTGCTAAAAGCATGATATTTAATAAATAAAAGTAACACACATAACGTTAAAAAATGCCCTTTTGGACGTAATATAAAATCTGAAAGCTTTCAGATATTTTTTAACTTTTTTTTTTTTTTTTTGGTGTGTGTTAACTTTTCTAGTTTTTATTAACCCCATAAGTGGACGAGCACTTAAGTTAGCTGTATACAGTGAATTCGACGTGTGTTCGAACACAGGTGAATACAGCTAGCATGGATGAGTTCTATAACTTCCTCATCTGTAATGTCAATACTAATAAATTTTCTCTATAAAGTCGTCTATGAACTGGGATCATTGAGAGATTAAAGATATTGTGAAATACGTAATTTGATACTTGATACTCTTAAAAACGGAATAAACATTTTGAATATATATAACACATTGGGTTTATAATTCAGTGTAATAAAATATAATTAATTTAAATAGAATAATTATGCATACTTTTTAATAATCTGAAATGATTTAATATTTAGCTTATCCAGATAATCCAGACGACAATGTTTCATTTACGGAATTTTAAGAAATTCCGTGAACATGGAAATGGTAATGGAAATGAAGGATTAATCCTACGTAATGGAGATTAATGTCCTGAACTTTTACAAACTGATACTGTTTTGGTCTCTTAAGGAAACTGCTATCAGTTAACTGTTGAAAGCATGTCTAGAATCTTGACCATACTGAAAAATCATAGGATAATGAAAATCAGCATAAAGAAAAATACATCGCTCAACATCATGGTTGTAATCAGTGTGATAAATGTGAGTAATTAAGTATTTGTTTCTGTGAAAAACATAATCATTTACCGACGCTAATTTCTTTTGCTTTTTAAGGCAACATCACACTGTCCTTCCTTGGCATCAATTTTCCCCGAATTTTCTTCAAACTGACAGTTTTTCAGATTTAGTAGAAGTGGCTTTAATGCATGTCAGTCGTAAATTACAGTTTTAATTCTTAATTAACACAAGTATTTTTTTCATTGCATTTGCGCCTACCAGAGGTCGAGTTGGTTCAAGCCATTTCCTTTAGAAAGTACTCTACAAAGGCATCTTTTTGCTTAGACTAAACCTAGCTTGCTTTGCCGTAGTCATATAAACAAACCCAGGAATTATTTTTGCAAGAAATCCTACAGGTCATACTTATTCTGTTTGTTATTTGCATAAGTTCATAGTATATGTTTCATAATGTAAGAATATGAACCAATTTCCATTATAAATTTACGACGAAGCTGTTGTCTCCACAGCGGATATATTTCAAATGCCCTGCCATAAGCATTAACCAACTTCTTTTGCTTTCAAAGAGATCATTTTCGAAACCTATTAAACCAAAAGATCATCTTGTACCGGTGCACTTAATATATGGGGCCAGAAAATCTTCCATTAATGGTGATATTGATGCAAAGAAATATATTTACTGTTATTGTTCCTAAAAATATTGGAATGCATTAAAATTTTCATCAATTAAATGTCTTATATATTTTTTTAGTTTATCAGTAGAAGCCACTGACGGCTTTGGAACCGGGGCAAGATCCAGAAATTGAATCTTACTCTAATAACGCATCTCTTTCCCACTACATTACAATAACTGAGAAATTATACCTCTTAGTAATAATAATAATAATAGTCATCATTAATTATTATGTTGTGAAATCAGATTTGGAAACAGAACTTTAAACAGAAAAACTTTAAACAAAGCAACAAAAGCGTTTTTGAAATAGCAGACATTTTATCCACAATCGTTTGTTATTAAAAATGCCAAATTATTTATAGTAAGCGTATTAGTCTGCATTCCTATTAAAAACTTTATTATAAGTTTGAATTATTCAAAGATGCAACTTGATTAACAATGAATTAACCACAACTGACGTCATCCTTCATAATTTTTTCCGTCGCTGTCAAAAAATCTATTATTGGAATTTTAAGTGTTTTATAGTGTGATATGCACATGATAAATATTGTTTCTGTGTACATTTCTTGATATTCGCTGAAGAATATGGCTCGCGGATTTAACACATATCTTAAATTATCTTTCACACTAGCAAGAACTGGCCAACGCTGAAAAAAAAAAAAAACCGTACCAAGAAGGAGTTATCCGAATGGGACGAAAATTGGTAGAAGTGATGTACATGTACAGGAAAACAAATGATTACAGTTTAGTTTGAGAAAAATTGGATGATTTATTGAAGTGATAGAGCTTCACAAAGTGAAAAAGTCAGTAACACGTTTGTCCACCTCTGGTCCTTATGCAAGCAGTTATTCGGCTTGGCATCGATTGATAGAGGCTGCGGATGTCCTCCTGAGGAATATCGTGCCAAATTCTGTCCAACTGGCTCGTTAGATCTTCAACATCCCGAGCTGGTTGGAGGGTCCTGCTCATAATGCTTCAAACGTGCTCAATAGGAGAGAGATCCGGCGACCTTGCTTTCCAAGGTAATTTTCGGCAAGCAGTAGAAACATGTACAGTGTGGAGGCAGGCATTGTCTTGCTGAATTGGGAGACCAGGGTGGCGTGACATGAACAACACAACGGGCCTTAGAACTTCGTCAAAGTACCGCTGTGCTGTAAGGTTGCGACGGACGACAACGAAAGGGCTCCTACTATGAAATGAAATGACACCCCAGACCATCACTCCTGATTGTCGGCCAGTCAGGTTGGTATCACACCGCTGTCCGGGGCGTCTCCAGACTCCCCTTATCTGGTCATCGAGGCTCATTTCAAAGTGGGACTCATCACAGAAGACTATTCTACTCCAGTCAGTGACATTCCAGTGCGAATGAGCCCGACACCACTGCAAACGGGCTTGACATTGTACAGAAGTCAATGGTAGTCGGCGCAACGGGGCGCCGTGACCTCAGCCCCCTTTCTGTGAGCTGTGTATGAATGGTCCTTGTGGTCACTGAAGCACTAGTTGCGCGTACAGTCGATGATAATGATGCACGTGTGGCTGTGAGTGCCGCTCTGACGATTTCTCGGTCTTCACGCTCTGTCGTTTCTCTAGGCCTACCGCTTCCTTCTTGACGCTTTGTGCGGCCGTAGTTCACCCATTTCTGCCAACATCGTTTTAATAGTGGTATCGCTCCTGCTCAAATGTCGAGCTATTCTCCGATAAGACCAGCCTCCTTTTTTGAGCCCAAGTACACGACCTCTCTCCAATTCTGACATCTGCGCATATCGTTCGGGCACCTGTATGCGAGGCATTGTTACTTTCTACCAGAGTACACGGAATGAAATTCGTGAAGAATTTATGACCTGGAATCGTAATTTCTCCTCTTAAATATCCTGCCAGTGGTGCAGATCAGATGCGCTGTAGCGACAACTGTTCATTCATTGGCAGCCAAAATGTAAAATTTTGCACTTTCCGTCGAAACCTGTATGCATATCAATTTGTGTCAAATTTGCTTTATATCTTCTCAGTGCGTTTCGTGGTGCGTCGTTTTTTTTTTTTTTTTCCTTTACTTTTTGTTTGTTTGTTTGTTTAAGAGTGTATTATTAAGAAGCAAAATAAAGATATAACGCATTTACTCACATATTTCCTATACCCCATTTTTTACTAATTTTATCGTATGAAAAATAATGAGAGGGAAAATTATGGGAATAATTTAATTTCCATTAGACACGGTTTCAGTAAGAACATAACAAATTGAAATTAGTCATGGCTAAACTACCCGTAACTGTTGTGTAAGGGGAAATAGGTGAAGCATGTATTAAAAAGTAATGAATACAATATTTAATCTTTCTTACTTATGAACTGGATTTTGACAATCGAATATAAACACAACGGCAAATATTTAACCCAAGGTTCGATTTACGTATTTCAAATTACAATGCTTTAACTGTAACAGAAAACACAACCCTAAATAAACGTATATCCTAGCTACAAAATTATTCATTTTTTATACATTTTCCTGAGTACCCCGGTAACATATTAAAGTCACAATAAACATACAAATAAAAACGTTATGCTAAAATCCTGAATAAATATTTACCATTCGAATAAAATTCTGATTTATATAATCACTCTTTAACTAAAAGGAGGTAAAGGGTACTGAAGACCGCAGATTTCAGGGCTCCACACAATCAAGAATAAAGCAAATTTAGCGATGCCAAAGAATAACACACGGCAGTCAGACTGCAAATGAATTTAGGTATTCTGTCCTTAACACCGGCTCGCTCAGTCTTTCACACAGTTCGATATTGTTCGTAGAGTGCGGATGTTTTCTCTATCACGTTAAATATCAGTTCCGAACAATCTCTTTATAATACTTCGGAAAGCAGGATCACAATGTCGGGATAATTGCATACCATCAGTCGGAAGAGAAGCCTGAGTCAGAAACAGTCTTGTTGACAACAGGAACACACGCCGAGAACATGGCACAGATCGTTCCCATTTTCTTGTCAGGGAATTTATGAGCTCATGTATTTCTCCTATATCATGAACTTAATCAATCAGTACAGCTGGTCATCTTCCGTTAGGCCGAGAATTCGGTTTCTTTCATTTTATACATGCTCCAAAGTCATATTGAATTACTCTGCTTTCTCCATTGTTATACAACTTTACTAGTTAACACACCACGTCCTCCGTTACTACTACTACTATTACTAGTTAACACACCACTTCCTCCGTTACTACTACTACTATTACTAGTTAACACACCACTTCCTCCGTTACTACTACTACTATTACTAGTTAACAACAATAAAAAGTTCTTTGTCCATCTCTGGATAAAACCTGCACATGTTTCTACTAGTTATCACCCGCATTCTCTCTTTCTCTTCCCCCCATGTCTTCTTCTTCTTCTTCATTTTCGCTAACTCCTCATCCAACTTAAAGCAAGTCCAAAACTATCCTAAAGGAACAAGCCCCTTTTAAGACCAAAACTTTCTTATTTAATAACAGTTATTAATTAAACGGCATCTTCTGACGCAACCACGCCTCACTTGAACATAATTGGTTCATCGCAATCTACTATAGCCTTTCCCGAACTAATTATAAGAACGTAGCAATTAAAAGTAGGCGCAGCATATATTTTCTTCAGCGTCCAAAAAACAAAACAAAAAAAAAAAAAAAAAAAAAACAAGAGAGTATTTTCCTCGTCTTGATTCGCCATGGGAAATTCTCCGAGATATATCACACAGCAAGAAAATGTCTGTTGCGAAAATAATACGTTTATCTACTCTGCTGTTTGCATATTAGTTCAAGGAACATTTAAAAAATAAATGATGCCAGAGCTCCAAATCAAGTTTTTTTTTTCTTACAAAGCTACCACATCTAACTACCTCCTGCAACGAAAGGCCTTTCGTACAATTTCACGTCTTTTTCAAAATGCGCATTCTTCACGGGCTCCCCATGGCTGGCTTCTCATTAAGGAAAGAGAAGAATTCTTTTCTCCTGTGCAACACACATAGAAAGCGAAAAGGATCCTTTAACATTTAATTGCTTAACTTTTACTGGTGCCTACCGCTCGATTCCAATTTTCTGTCAAGTTTCGCGACAATTAGAAATAACCTTGAAGACAGAATCATAATTCTCACGATTTCCTTTATTTAAAAGGAACCTACTTTCCAAAAAAATGCATATGAAATATATCTATGCAATACGAATGCATGTTAGTATTACCATAAAGCAATAAGATATCCTCATCTACTTCCTGCATCTTGAATTTCACCAGTTCTTGTTGTTGACCACTGCTACTGCCTAGGCTTCAAATCATTTAACGCTGTCTGTTTTGTCTGCTTCAGCTGCAAGTCATAGGCATAGTCATTATTATCATCATCTTTATCACTGTTCAGACCAATTTTCCACGTGCTATGATCTTTGCAATCATCATGAGCATTAGATAACCTCGTTCTCTTGAAGCTCTTCAGCATTATTGTTTCATCAATCAGAGCCTATGCACCCGACGTCTACATGCAAATCAATTGTAAGACAAAAATAATCACGGGTTGAATCTATTTTAAATTTTAAGAAAGCTTGTTTTTTGAACACCTTAAAGGAAAATGAAAATTCTGTTAACACTTAAAACATATTTAGTAACTTGTGCTGAAAGGTTAGGATGAAAAGTACTCTATATACGCTAAATTAACAAGAAATTATATTTGTTTTATATAGCTTAATTTGTTGAGCAAATGAATATAATTTGTGAAATAAATTAAAATTTCTTATGCTATACTGATTTTAAAAATTAATAGTCCTGGTTAGCTCCCAGGCCTAATAGCTGAAGAGAAGCGTAATATCATGGGCCACAAAAATTTGCTACGTCTGATTTATACACCTTGCAACATGCCTTCCCAAACAACATGCCTCAGAACAAGCCCACGAAATTCATCAAGATTGCGGCAAGGAGAACAATGTTGCGTCTATACTTGTCATGAGCTTTGAGTACCATACAGGTGACAGCTTAGTTCCAGCTTCACCAACCGTTATCGCATCCGGGTGGCTATCGTTACTCTATGACAGAGAATTTTCTAATGTTGTTTCTCAAGATTTAGAAGCGGTACGTTGGGCCTTTCTGCAGATCCAGAAGGATAAGGGGAAAAAGATTACTAGTTTTGTTATCGTACATAAATGTCTTCGGATTTCAAACGAAAATTCTTCTATCATGCCAAATTCCCCAGCATACTTACTTTGATAAGTATGATCTATATCAAATCACCAAAAGTAACAAATTGATTCTTCTCGCGAATTTTAATTCGTTGTTGTGCTGTTACGAATCTCACTTTTCTGACAATTGTCCTCATAAGCCCACGACACTCATCGTGGCAAGGAGTCAAATGCGCCTGTCGTTGGCAGGAGCCTTAAGCATCATATATGTGACAGCCTGATTTTAGTTCAGCTCCGCCCCAATTTTGAAAGAGAGCAGCCCGGAGAGAGGGGTCCGAGGATCTGCCACCCCTCTTCCCCTAACTTTAGCCATTTTAGAGGACTTTTGGCTCGCTGCATATTTGTAACGGCCCCCATATATAACTATGCGTTTAAAAATATCCATGCCTTCTCCGGGATTCAAACCTGGGCTCTTCGGTATGGCAGTCAGTCTCTAACCACTATCACACTTGAGAACATGACTGTTAGTCCAGCTTCACAACTAACCATGCAGCCGGTGTAGCGGCTAGCGACTCTGATTGCTGTACCGCTTGGCCCAAACCCAAAACCCTGAACCTGTAAGGATCTAATAATGAATGCTTGTAAGTGTATAGTGAATGTGTGGCTTCAAATTGGGGCGCAACTGCAGAGTTAGTCTGGCAGAGCTATACCTGTGATGATGGTGAAATTCTGGTGTCTGCTAGCATAGAACGATAATGAGCTTAATATGCGCTGCAAATGAACTGCTAGAAGAAGAATGAATCAGTTCCTTTTTACTACATACTCCGAAAATGCAACCTTCCAGGGTATATGCGCAGGGGACATTTTCCAAAAATTTAAGGAATCTCCTTTTGAGCCTGAACATCGATCAAAGATATATGTTTTGGCCATATTTCCAAATGAGGTAAGTATTCACTTCCACACTACGCTGAAGTAAATTTTCATGGGGACCTCTTTTACTATAAGATAAGCTAGCTTAAATTTTAGGATTTTGTATCAAATGAGAATTAAGCATTTACTTTGAACCTCCCTTTCAGTGTTCTACTACGTAACTTTTAATTATTTTTCTTTATATTGTTATGTTTATTTATGTTGCTTTAGAAGAGAATTTCAACATCGCCGTACTTATTATGGAAACAAATACCATATGCACATCTCATAGCGTTTTTTCACATATTTCTTACTAAGCATTCTTTAGTCTGTTTCATCATTTTACTCAAAAAACTAGATTTAATTTTTTTCTCGTTTTCATTTTTAGGCAGTCCGCGAGTAAATATCCCGTAAATTAATTAGCATTATTATGGCATTATTTATTATGGGAAGAATTTGAAGAAAAGTTTAATATTTAATGATTTTGAATCGGTTTACATTATTTTTGTTAAGATTAAAATGAAATTAATTAATGCCCCAGAAAATTAGAAATGTGTGATCAATTTATACTAATCAATTTATACTTAATTAGTTTATCATAATTCTAATCAATTTATTCCTTTTATATAAATCTTATTCAAAGATTTGAAAATACAGTTTGATCAATTATTTTCTTAGATGTCAAAAGACGAATATCCTCATTTGCGAATTTTTGTAATAAGAATAATCGCTTTGTGTGGAAATAATGTTATATTCGAAAAGTTTGTAGTTTGTTTCCCCAGTTGAAAATTATAAGTCTAGGAAAAAAAAAAAAAAAAACAGTCTGATCGATGAGTATCTCTAATTCTTGATAACGATACTTTTTAATATAATTTTTCTCTGAGATTAGAAACTTCCTTACAGTTGAAATGACATGAGATATTATAGTTGAAAGCTGTAGTAAGAAGTAAAGAATTTTACAATTATTTATGTACAAATATAAATTTTATTTAATAAATTAAAAATATTAGTAAAGAGAATATGCTGTCGTTATTTATTTTCAAGTTTTGTCCCACATGGAAAGTTATAATGTATTTCTCCCGCCTTCCTAGCGCGCTTTCGTGGTGTAGTGGTTCTGCACGCTGGGCCATTATTGAAGAGGTCCGTGGTTCGATTCACGGCGAATTCGGTTGCTAATTTTTCCTCTCTCCTGCTGCAAAAATCCTAATGTCTCTACAGTGGCGCCCGAACTAAAAGGGTCGTTGATGATGAATCTCCACACCCAGGATTTGGTGATTGGGTCCCCTAAAAACCCCAGTCTCCCTTTAAAAGGGGAAGTATATAAGGTATTTTTTCGGCCTTCCTAGCGTGCCTTCGAGGTGTGATGGTCTGCACACTGGGCCGGTATTCCAGAGGTCCGTGGTTCGATTCCCTGCGAAGGCGATTGCTCATTTTTCAACTTGCTTGCTTCCAAAAAATACTTAATGTCTGTACAAAGTTTTCGTAATTTATTTGTTTTTTTTTTTTTTAAGTAAGTTATCTAAAAGTTAATTTAACACAATAGAATTATTTGAAATAAATGTTTGTGAAAATTTAATATTAAGCTGCTTATATTGTTTTAATATTACAAAGAATAAGCCAACAGAAATTTCTTGCAGATCCTAGTCTTTAGATTTCAGACAGAAAATCAATATAAATTGGACTTTTTTGTTTTATTTTATTATTATTACCTTTTACTTGTATGTAGTACCTAAATACACCTAAATAAATACCATAAATATTTTAAAAAATAAAATTTAAAAGTTATTTTTAAGTATTGTTTTGTTAAATAAAAAATTTAATTTTAATAAAAAAAAAAACCAGTTCAAATGCAATTTTAGTTTGAGACCACTGCTCTAAGATTTATTTTTAGTATAACTTAGAAAAGAATAAAACTGTAGTTCTAACCCTTAAGATTGCTCTAAGTTTCACAATTTTTCAAAACGTTGAGAAATTCTTTATTCCTAACAATAAGCAACAGTCGTTAAATATCATTTGATAGTGGAAAAGAAAGACATTGGGGAAATGGCCCATTGCTTAGCAAACTCATGACATCGAGCTTACGAAATAAAAGATGTATTAAGGAACATATATTAGTCAGTGACGTGGTTAGAAAGATAAACCAGCAAACAATTCGCCCATTCTATTAAAGGAGAAAATCGATACCAAGGTCCACTAACCGTATATTCGTTCTCTGATATACTGCAGATCTCAGAGGCAACTATACATTAGCCCAGGGGTTCCCAACGGGATTGGTATTGGCTCCCGGGAAATCAATGAAATTTTAAAAAGGGTCAGTAATGACTGAGGGATTTATGGGGATCAATAGCGAGATATCATTGCCATAATGAAGATTCCATTGCTTAAAAAATTATTAATATTTTAAAACTAATAATTAATTGTTTATTGACATAAAGCTATATCATGTAGTGAGGAAGAAATCATATAAAACAAATGTACAAATGTAGGCGGGAATAAACAGAAATTATTTATTTTAAAAATATATAAAAAACAGTGTAAAAAACAGATACGCAAGGAAACACAGCCAAAACAAAACATGAAAAGCTCTAAACTTCATCAGCAGATATATATTGTTAAATATAAGCTGCTTGCAAAATTTAAAAGAAAGTTATAATGAACTCTTCCAAGAATTTCAATAAAACTTTTAACGCGGCAGCATGGCTCATAGAGCCATTGAGCTGCGTTATGTTTAATTTTGATATTATGATGCAAGGAGAACTGATTCGATTGAAGGAGTATGCCCGAACACAAGAATTATTCTAAACAAATATTTAAAAAGTCATCCGAGAGGAATATCCCCAAATAAATTTTGTTATCGCGAATAAGCTATAATAACTTTTTCCTCTCCTTACCCAACAGAAGTAGACTTTGTCAAGTCAATAATTTACTACAAAAACAAGAGGCAGTTTGAATATTTTGAACGAAGTGATTTAAGAATTAAGTTAAGCAATTTTATGTCAAATAATAAAGAAACTGCATCGATACATCAACTGCAATCGTCACACATCAATTAATATCAAACTACTGGGCAAGTAGAATCTATGATTTTATTTCTGAAAATTTGTCTAAATTTAGAAAAGTAAAATAAAAATAATAAAACATAAATTTAATGAACCATTGCTTCATATGGTTTTGTCCATATTTATAGTTTAAATTATATAGTTCATATTTATAGTTTAATTGTTTAATTGCCTATATTTATAGTTATTTATGTAGAATTATTTGTATTGTGAGTAGGCTGTCTGCTATATTATAGAGAAAACGTAAAGGTGCCTGATGTATATTATAGAGAAAAATGTAAGAGATTAAAAAACTATTTTTAAAAGGTGTCAATAAACGAGAAATGTTTGGAATCTCTGCATTAAACATTTCCGCTTGTAAATCCATTTACGTGGAAATAATATCCTCAAACCTCCACAATGCCAATATATGGAGATAGGCCCACCAGCGGCCAAGCGATAAAATCGCTGAACACTGGTAGTTCGGTCCGAGGTTCGAATCCCGCGAACGGGCTGGCTGCATGGGCGTTTTCGTGGTTTTTTCCATATGTAACGTCTATACGAGGCAGTTTACCTTAGAAAGTCTTCCACGAAGGCATCTCTTTCCTTAGGCAGATAGCCCTAGTGGGCTTTGCCGTATTCTCAATGCACCAAATACCACCAGTATATGGAGATTTGTCTAAAAGTAGCGTAATAAAAGAGGAGTTGAAAAGGTTTAAATCAATTTTACTATTTTTTTATTAATTTAATTTAGTGAAAGAAAAAATACTCTTTTTACTTATCTATCATTTTTAATTTATTTTAAAATAATTATCAGTTCTATTTTTGTTATATAAAAAGTTGTAAATCTGTCCTTTCTTTTTTCATATTGCTACGAAATGTACAGGCGCGGCAAGATGGCTTCCCCGCAAAACAGTTGTAGAGTTGAAATAAAATAGCAAGGGAAGGCAGAGTTGCCACATTTGGCGACAAAATTGGCGATATACCATGGACGGTTGGAGAACCTTCTGGAACGAATTCTTACCGGTTTAGCCCACAATGTTCTCGAACACAAGCCAAAAGCTATATAAACCCTGCTGGCCCGCAGTCAGTCAGAGTGTGCTTCATCGAGTTGGTCGTCGAGTGCATCAAAATAGTCTTTTAGTGCATCGCGAATTAGTGCATCGCCGAGTTTTGTCTTAGACTGTGCTGAGTCAAGAGCTATACTCTTGTGTATCGTCGAGTTCATCGCGTGGAGAGTCTCGAGAGTACGTGGAGTTCCGAGAACTACCAAGCTGAGTTGGGAGCTGTACTCGGGTGCTTTGCAATGAAACTGTCTCCACCGTTAATGCCTGACAGTGTGAAGACTATGTCGGTGAACGTGTCAGCGTGTTTATAACAGTTCAGCGACTGTAAAAGTGATTTTGGAACTATCAGATTAATATTGGTCAATAAAGTCTGTTTCGATACTTCATCAAGCGTCGTTGTTATTCACTCCAAATCTACGAACCTCGTACGAATATGAAGGAAGAAAACAACGTAACAACTGGCGTCAGAAGGAAAAAAAAACGGAACAATATCATAAATTTTACCTGCTGTTGAACCTAAGCTCTTTTTGCATATTTAAACATCTTAGAAATTTTTCATTTAATTAATTGATTCCGAAAATCTTCCTTCATAATTCTGCTATCTGATCCAAAAAGTAAACATTTTTTCTTTTGTTCGAAGATGATAAAGCATAAAACGCTTTAACAGAGTTTTTAAAATCAACAATCTAAGTAAGAAGTAAGAGTCACCCAAATTCTAACCTCAGTTTAAAATGGCAAGAACTATCATATTTTAATTAAAACAATAAAAAAGGAACAATTTGAAAGGCTTAATGCTAAGGAATTGGAAGAACTAGTGACATTCCGAAGGAATAAATGCGATAATCACATATGAGTTGTATAAGATGCTGAGGAAATTGCTTGTGAAAAAGCTGAAAATAAATGAATTCAGATTATGGCCCATTCTCATGTTCCCGAAACTTGTCGTCTGAATAGGATTTAGAAATTGAGCAGTTTTGCCATAAATGAAAATAATACTATCATAAAACTTCAAATTTTGAGTTACAGTGTGTTAGCGAAGGTTTCTTCCTAAAGATAGATGGTTACAAAATAATTATAATTCGTGTCTTTGAAAATGTGGTTTGGTAAGCGGAGTAACGCTTACCAAACTGTTAGTAAAACTGTTAGTAATAACTGTTAGTAAGTACCAAAATCAGGTTTATGTGAGAATTTGGTAAATTCTTTGGAATAACTATATGTTTGGTTTATTGATAAAATGTTTAATTAAACTGACCGATATTGAGAATCTCGTTAAACTTTCCTTTGCATGCTTTTTAATCTTTAAACTGCATGTTTCCTTCATATTTTATTTTCTATCCCTTAAAACAAAAGCAACTGCATTGTCACATATTAATATGACAGAAGAAATGTAACTGTCGATTTCACAGCTCTAACAAATTAGATCCAATACTACAGATGTGTTTATGTTTACTTAAGTCTAGCTGTCTCTTATATTGATAAATACAAAGCCGAGAAGTCGAAACGAGCTGCGTGACGTCAATAAATGCCACGTGCATAAATTAAATAATTTACGCTCTTCCGACTTGGAGGAAAACTGCTCTTTTTTAAGACCTGTCTTCACGCTGAAATTAATTTCGCTGATGGAATACGAAGCCCCCTCCCTCAACGACGGTGATAAATTAACGCGGAGGCATATTTACGCTTACATTATTTCTCATTGGCTGCCTTTTGGAAGCCGGTAACTACAGCGGCTGTAAACGTAATCAGACGAAACTGACGAGAAAATTGAATACACTGTTATCGCGGTTGATCATTTTCCGTTCATAAAGCTAACAACAGATAGCAGAATTATTATAATTATTACAGCAGCTACATTTAAAATTTTTTGGTGGCCGTGATTTTGCTCGTGCAAGTTAGAAAATCAATCTAGCAGCAGATGGTACTGTTTGTCTTAAATGACTCTAATGTGAATTCATTGCAGATATTTATTCGTACGCACCATTTCTGTGAGACGAAATGCATATTCCAATTATTCGGACTCCAGATATCCAGATCTCAAGTTATTCGAATTTCTAATTTTTCTTTGTAGGTTAGTAAAATAAGTTTTGCTAGTTTATTTAAGGGATTTTATTTCATGTTATTAAATATTTCACAATACGTTACGTGCGTATTATCTGGTCGACCATGAGAGTTACCTTCATTAAATCGTAAAAGTTGGAGGAGATCCCGGCCAAAATTTTGCCAGTCGCTTTTGCTGCGATCTGAAGGAGTTGACATTTCTTTATTTAATAAACAAACAGTACTCGACTTACTTCACATTTGCGCTTTGCAAAGCGGCTTTTGTCTATTTCTGTTACTTTGTTAGGCTTTCCGATATTACCAGAAACTGTGTTTAGAACAACTTCTCGCAGGTAATTGTTCCGATGTATTACTGTTTTCTTAGTCATATTCAGCTGACAGGATCGTGTCCATTAATAGACGCTCTTTTTAATGGTAAATTTTTCAATAACTTTGAAAATAATGCACTGTGCTCTGTTTTACACAGGACAGGTTTCAAATTTTAATCATGTTTTTAAATGCAAGTAAAAATACAGCAGTAACTGTAAATTTAAATCCCGGTTCATAAACTACAAGACCAATTTAAGTGCTTTGGGTTTACATCTGACGAAAGTCCAGATGTTGTGTGTATGTTGTTACGTCACATTTAACCATGACTGGCTCTAAATCAAGCTACCTGACGAGAGTTTCACGGTCGATTGATAATAAGTAAGTACTCGCAAAACTAACATATATATACTTTGATGATCTGACATATAATAATGCTTTTTGATTGTAATCAAGGTACAAACGTTTTCTTTCACTGTAAGTTTTCGACAAAACTTATAACTCAAATTTAATTAACTTATAACTCAAATTTAATCATTTAAATGTAATATTCGTATATTTATTATGTTTAATTCGTTGTTTTAAGAGCTCAGTAAATGAGTCTAAACTATTTATACAAAGCTAGAGAGTTTTGCGCCCTAGAGAGCTGGCGTAAAACAAATTAGTTGCCATCTCGCGGGGCGGAGGTTGCCAGATATTGAGAAGGCTCATTTTAAAATTTTTCAAATTTCTAGAGTGAAGGCAGTAATGGACTCTTCATCATGGGGTATACAAATAGATTTTCTGGCAATATGACCATCCATACAGACATTTCGGACAAATCGATTTCGGGTGTTACGATAATCCGAAAAGAACTAGCTCCGCAACTGAGAGTGCACCCATCTTGACGCTGTCCTGTGTTACCCGTTCATTCGGTATCCGGTGATAAAATCGATATCAGTGGAAAGATAAACGTTAATATCACGTTTGGAAGTGTCGCCTATCATCATACGATATATGTAAAAGATGTTTTAGACCCTTGGATACTCGCTAAAAGACTTCTCTTTGACTTGCATTCTCAGAAAATATAATTTTTCCTTGGATTTAAAAAATAACGAACGACATTCTACCTCAAAACACAAAACTATTCAGAATTAAAGATAAAGGAATCAAATACTTCCACTAAATAATAAATAGCTCAAGACGATAGCATAGTACCAGCAAAAACGAAACTGTTACTACCTGGTTTCATAGCTGAAAACAGAAATTTCTGTTGCGAATAAATGGAAAAACAATAAGAACAGTAATAGCCCGAAAGAAGTACTAGTAATCGCGGCACTCATCAACATGTCGAAGACACTCGTTTCGGTGGGATACCCCAATTTAAGTGATAAGTCCTTAGGAAAGGCGAAGTGGCTGCAGTATTTACTCAAACGACTTGCGGTAAACGAACCAGCAGTCCTCTAGTCGCTGTGCCTTCAGAAAGCGTCAAGTCGGAGTTAATGCAAAATGCGTAATTAACCAATGAACAGAGGAGAGCTGCACAGCGTCATTCAAGTATTTCAAGTTATTTTCTCCTACACATCTTCTGAAGTAGGTCTAGTCAGTTTGGTATACCATGACTTCTCAGCCAATCAAGCAATATTCAAAGCGTCTATCGTTTGCTAAACAGGTAGAGGAAGGAAAACTTCTAAATGACGTGCAAGAAACTGACGTCGAAGAGCCTTCAGGAAATCCTTGGGCCTCTTCTGTAATCCTGGTCAGAAAGAAAGATAGTTCAACAAGAAATGCCACGAAAATGTCCTTTATTTGAGACGTTTCCCGGGCGTTGTATCTACTACAGGAAACATGTGGACAACCTTTCTTCCGTCGCAAAACTCCTTCACAAACTGACAGAAAGCAAGCAAATATTCTTGAGAACAAATTACTGCAATCTGCGAGAAGTATGTACTTAAAGCATTCTAAACTGACCTTCCAGTTAAATTCGAGGACTTAAGAAAGTAGTTGAAATCGACGGAAGTCTTTTCACAGAGTGTAAAACAGAAGTGGCTCGAATATTTTCCTAACAAGTGTGTATTTGGTTTTACAAACAGAACTGCTACTCAAAAATCCTCAGGAAAAATTGCCGCAACTCTGCCGAGTCACGAAAGCTGGATCTCCACCAGCTTTCATTTCTTGATGGCAGCCAAATTTCACTGTCGACGGGATAATACGTAAATAGCGATTAAATAAAATTATTTTATTCTTCCATAGTTTGTAAGATTTGTTTAGGTATCTTGTTGCTTTTACGTTAAGTCTGTAGTGTATTTCTACTTCTTCTCTAAGTGTTACCAGAAAGCAAATTAGAATTTCAATAACAAGCGATGGTATATAAATTTAAGGAAGGCAACACGTCTAAAACCTTGTTTTTCGTGAACCGCCTTTCTATTACCTGTGTTGTTTACGATGCATCATTCATGTCGTTTTATAGATTTCATGCTTAGATAACACGTAATTAGAAATCTTGTGGATTGGTATTAAATCTACTTTCTCGCGTTGTTATAAAATTTGTATTCCAAAATCTCACAAAAAAGTCAAATGAGTCTCTTAAATTTTGAACTTTAACTACAACTTCGCAGTGTAACTTTTAATTTTATTTTAGCTTTGTTCATATTTATTAGTGTTTCAAATATCAGGTTAATGTGAAAGAATGATAATTTGTATGTAACAAAGGAAAATTAAACGAATAGTAATTGAAAGGTAAATTAGGTTTAACATTACAAAGTTAATGTATATTAACTAATTTCATCGTCTGAAAATAGAGAGCTAAAATTATACCAGTAATTTAATTTCCATAAAAAGCAGTTACAATACCCATATAAAAAATGAAAAATAGTTATGGATAAACTACTGGCAACTATCACAACATTATTTCTTTAAAAGAACATATATTCCAATAGGATAATATAATAATATTAGCATTACAATAACTGATGGATATTGAGCCGATTTCTGGGGTGGGGAGTAAGTGGACCGATAAGTCACGGTTACCTTATTAAGCCCCAGGGACCCACATATGAATTAGTCTTGACAGCAGCTTCCAAGAGGAACATCGGAGGAACGAAGGAGAAGGAGGGGAAAAAAAAAAAAAAGACTTGGATTTCGAAAGATCGAAAACATCAGCAGTAGATAAGACTACATTGAATTGGAACGTAAATAACAGAAGTAAGGTGTAACCACATGTTTGGAAAGTTGCTTAAGTGTGAGAATACCTGCAGCATCCTGATAACTTAACGGAAAATCTGCATAAAATACGCTTCAGATAATAAATGCAAGGGAAAATAAAACATATGAAATTCTAATATAAAATTGCGAATATAAATTGATAGCACTAAAAATTAAAAATAATCAATGGAATACAATTTATTAATAAACTGAGCTTGAGATCGAAAAACTATATGCAATAGAGGAAGAGGACGGCCCACCAGCGGCCGAGCGGTAAAAGCCGCTGAACACTTTATTTCGATCAGGGATTCGAATCCCAGCTGGCTGGCTGCATGGGCGTTTCCGTGGTTTTCCCGATGTGCAACGTGGATGCGAGCCAGTTTGCCTTAGAAAGATCTCCACAGGGCATCCCTCTCTTTCTGAGTAGTGCCTAAGCCGGAGCATTTAAAAAAAAAAAAAAAAAAAAAAAAAAAAATAGAAGGAGAGGAAAATTTTGCCAATATGTTGAGAGGGAAATATGGTAGCTCTTTTGTTTGTCTCATTTTTATTAAATAAATTACAAAAATGATTTAACCACTTGAAATACTCATAAAGAACCCCTTGCTCAAATAACTGTTTCATTTTATAGTATCGTTATATTATTCTAATGAAAATATAATTTTTGCAAATAATTTAATGTATACTTAACATTAAATTATTTGCAAAAATAATAAAAAATGATTTAATGTATACAAAATTTTAAGCGAACCGTTCGCAGTTTTTATTCTTAGAACACAGGTAGGCATTAATTATAATGTATTAATGGATCATTAGAAAACTGGACTTATTTTATTTATCTTGATTTTAGAATAGCCAGTTCTTTCAGTTTGAAGAGCATAATTTTTGTTTTAGTGCCTCCTGCAAATGTTTGATTTAAACATGAAAAGGTAAATTTTTAAACACTGTAGTTAACAGTTATATAAAAGGAACTTCAATGAAAATGTTTATCTTTCAACAGACCACCAAAAGCCACATACATGAGCATTTGAAAATTGCGAAGTCATATGAAACCAACTGAGCTTACGAACATTAGGTGGAAGGTAAAATTAAATGAATTTGGAGAAATTCACAAGAAAAAATAGAACAAAGAGACTCCCAAAGAAATCAAATTTTAAAAGTCTTGTGTAGGTGTGTTTGCTTGCAGCGCTTTCTGATACCTTAAATTTTTCCATCAAATGCAAGTTAGGTGCAATAGTTTAATGGTCAAATTCCGTGAGTTTTGCCAAATCGCGTATTATTTGAGGAGAGTTGAAGAAGAGTGAAAACTTAAAGAGATTGATCGTGAAATACTGAGTTAAGCAATATTTTATAAAATTTTATGTTCTTCCTAAATATGAAAGACGAGATAAATTAAACCACTCGCCTAGAAACCAAGAGAACCATTTCCTTGCCGAAGTTGCACCACCAGTATCCGAATGGTTAATACCTTCGAATGCTGGTAGTTCGACCTGGCTTCAAGGATCAGAAGAGAGACCTGATTGCATGATTGGTTTCGTGATTTTCTCCATGGGTAAAACGCTTTCCGTTAGAAAGTCCTCCCCAAAGGTACATCTTCTCTTAAGAAGGTAGCGCTTAGTTGTTTGGCATATTCATATAACCTACCAACCACCGTTGTCATACTTTCAACAAAGGCACTAGTCTGAATAAACTATTTCGCCGCTCCTGCACGCTTAATTGTTCGTTACAATACTAGCATGTGCCAAAAATTATAACTCTGTCCTTCTACATGCCATCTTTTTTCTGTACGAAATAGGCAAATTGCTTTTAAAATTAGAATCTACGTTTTATACGAAAACAAATTTATAAATTAAGCAATAAGCAGGGAACAACGAACCTAGGGACGCAATATTATCAATCCATAATAAAAGGCTACGAAACTATGCACCGAACAAATGGTGATGAAAGACATGCTTTCTAATTTCAGTCTCTGTAACCAGTTTTAACTTGCATTTCAGCATTCAACTGATTTCGATATCCATGAAAAGAATCTAAGGTATTCCAAATAAAAAAAGCATATTCTCGCAATTCTAATAAGAACGAATTTTGTTCCGTGTTGCTGCTATCAAGTGATACCATTAGAATATTAAATCTCCCAGCCAACAAATAATTTATCCTTAACTTTCGTTCGAGGAGCGGGGAGGGGGTGTGACTCGTCGTTATAGTAATTATGTTCTATCAGTATTGTGTGTTCCCCATTTTCCTAGACCTCCTCGCCTCTGCTTAATAGATTGGATTCGGAACATAATATGAATAGAAAATAGCTTAAATTGATTTAAATGTTGGTGGCATTGCGATAAATGTACACGACATCTATTGTACGATTTAACTGTTTTCGTTGTAGTGGGGAACACATACTGTCCTGCGTAGTAAAATAGATTTGGCTAATAAAATTGATTTTATATACACCATCTCCATAAATGTCCTTAACCAACCTTTATTTTCGTAACCATACTTCCAATTACGAATGAATATGTTTTAAATGAAAGAATGATTCATATTTTAGCCTTTTTAAGTTTAAAGATATATATGAGTTTTATAAAATTTGCAAAAACCTAATTTATTATATGATCCTCCAGTCCCTACACTTATATTAAAAAAATTACACTCATTATAAAATATAAAACACAAAACGTTTGACTCACAAATGAGGAGCATTTTGAACTTCAAAAAATTGGAAAATCAGCATCACTAAATGTCATTCAAATTTTCATGTTTTTATGCTCTTATTTACAGCATTTTAGTAGATAATTTTTTTATGTATTTTTAGATGAGGAAATTGATACACATTTTGCAAACACATTAAGAACTCAAGGTTTTCTGACTTTATCAAATTATCATTACTCCATATATACGGCAATTTTAACTTTTCTTCTATACTATAGGAACTACATTGTTTCTTACTTAAAATATCTTTGCAAACTCTGTATATTCTTTTAATTTCTACGTATGTAATGATAATGAATAATCTAGGGAAACTATTGCATATACACACTTCTCATAATCTGATCTAATAATAAAGCATAAGATCTAATAATAAAACGTAAGTAAGAATCATTTAATTGAAAGATACCATTTGTTGGAATTTATAAAGCTATGATTACATTTTCTAAATTGTATCAGCCATCGACCAGTTTGCTTGTCTTTTCCGATTTTCATGCACAATATAAAACTCTTTTAAGACACATTAATAGCGTATCAAAGCTAGTTGCATAAAAATTAAAAATGCTGTTTCATAGAGCTCTTAAGCTAATTACTCTCATATGCTGGAACAGCTTTCTACTCTCTTCGCAAATAACAAACTTCCGAACTGAAAGGAACAGGAAAAGAACAATTAGAAATTATATCCTTTACGTACACACAAAGGGCACATTAAATGCCTTGCAGCTATTTTTCGGAGAAACGTGTTCTTCTAATTGCATTTTCAGCAATTAACTGAGACATCTAAAGGAAAATACCGCATTTAAACACAGAAATTCTATAGTTTGAGAACTCAATCAACTAGTTGAAGGACATCGAGAAGTATCGATTTTCGGTTGTTTTGATAGAAAATAGGACTTTCTCAGCCGCAGGGTTAATGGGTAGAAATGATGGATCCAATTTACCCCAACTTTGCTTTGAAACTTCCTTAGCAACAAGATTAAAAATAAGAAAATGAACTTACCATCTTCTATTACAGACCGTTGTGATTCCGTTTGAAAAGTATTAATTATCTGCGAATGGTTAAATTTGATACGAACTGTATGAACTATTATACGGTTAGAATATGAGAATAAAGCGAATATTAACAGAATGTTATTGTTAGTAATTTATGATAAATTATGGAGTTGAAGTTTTGTAGATTGAAAGCAATTAATTTGAGAAAAACAGATATGTGAGCACCCAGTAACAGGTGGTGTACTATTTGTGGTAAATATTTACACGTATATCAATGTTTTACCTACTACTGTATTCGTACAGTACATACAAAACGTTGAGGATTTGGAAACTCGTAAATCCTCATTTCACAAAGGAGATGAAGCAAACAGGCCGAAAGAGAATGGTTTGAGATCCTGCATAACAAGATTTTAAAACCATTTTTCTTTAGTTAAATAACAATGACAGCCTGAGTTTACCTCAACGTTGGTTAATTAGACTTGCCTACAATATCCTCAGCCAGAGGTCATTTTGTCGCAATCTCGAGTTTGTGTGACTTGTGCAACTAGAAATACTATGAATCTTGCTTGCGAAATTGTGACCAGTACCAAAGTTATTCCATTCCCAAACTTCAGAGCCTTTGTGGACATCCTGTATTGTCAGAATGCATTCCACATTATACTGAAAATGATTGGTTCCCCAATAAAAATTCAAACATTTACATAATATCATAAAACAGTTAGTTACAGTTCAGTTGTCGTCCTTCAAAACAATTCATGTATTTAAGTTAGCAAAATGGAACAAACAAAATAAAAAAAGTTAAACGAAATATTATTATATTAAAACCGCTTTCTTATAGCAGAATACTTTTTCATGAAATATCGTGGACAATGACTGAATCAATCTCCTTTTTGCCATTTCGAAAATGCAATACGGGGAAGGGTAAACGGTATTCCACCCGCAAAAAGGAGACGTGATATGGCATCTCCATGATTTCTCAGATACTGGAACCTGAGCCCCAAGATAAGGCACTCGGCTTCGCTAACCAACATAGGACGCAGAGCGTAATATATTAAATGTAAATCTATGCAGTTATATTTATGTAAATCAAAATCACATTTTGTATATTTGTATATACATTTATTTAAAAAATGCACATGTGAAGTTGCTTAATACTTATGCAATAATTAAAGTATCTGTTTTCTGGAAGGTGAGTTATCAACATTAGAAAGGTTTAGACAGCGGTGCCTTAGTATACGCCTGCTTTGAAATACATCCAACTTGGTATGCGTTCCTACCATCCGCAAATGCTTTGTGCGTTTGCAACTGAGGATGGTGGTTCGGTAAAACCATCGAAACTAGTACTGCGAAAATTTGAAAATATAACGCTGATTTTTGTTGTTTGACTTCTGAATTAGTACATGTTTACTTCTTTCGAGGCTATGTTATGACCCCCCATGAGTGTCAGTACGCCTGCCGGTACTATTCACCCGGGTTATAAATTGTCGAATTGTTTTGTGTTTTTCTCTTAGATGTTTTGTAAATTCGTGAATAATGAGTTTTAGAAAAGCTAATGAGAAAGGTTAAACGAAGAAAATTTTTAGAATCACCAGAGATGAAAAAGCAGATTGTTGGAAATTTTAAAGTTGACATGCCTATCCAGAAATTCGCTGCTGTATAGCGTAAGCAGAGTACAATGGTGTCTACGGCTGTGAAAACCAAAGACGCTATTAAATCGGTTGATATTGAGAAGGGTGTGAAATTGATTATGAAACAAACATAAGAGATGTTGCAATATTTAAAAATATGCTTTAGATCTGAATAGCAGAAAAAACGTATATGTTCAGTATCACATACAGTTCTTAATTTATGTACAAATTACATTTCATTATGTAGAGCAATTCATGATGTACAGTCCCACCAGCGGCCGAGCGGTTATGTTGCTGAACTCTGGTAGTTCGGTCCGAGGTTTGAATCCCGCAAACAGGCTGCATGGGCGTTTTCGTGGTTTTCCCCTTGTGTAACTTGTATTCGAAATAGTTTACCCTAGAATGTCTTCCAAGAAGGCATCCCCTTAGACAGATAACCCTAGAGGTTTTGCCCTAATCACATAAAACAAACCAAATCATAATGTATATATTTATGCACAGGATTTATATTTAAGTCTTAAACAATGTTATGGTAATAACGCAAAGACTTTTTATAAGAACAGATTAATTATTTTCCCTTTATTTCCTTTCGGGAAAGTTCGTTTGGTATACGTCCAAGGATCTTTAAAGGATCAACAACATATACCGAGGTATCACTGTATATGTTAAAATAGCTTTCATCATTATAAAGAAACATCCTACGCTTCTTCCAACTAACTTCTTACTGTAATAATACTTCCCTAAAGAGATATTTCATTATGCTATGAAATAGAAAAATATTTATCAACCACTGAAAATATATTGCAATTACTTAGCTACATCGGATGCTTTCGTACAGGTTTTTCCAAAAATTACCTGTTTTAGTTTTCCTTTGGTGAACCATCCTTTGGCTTATGTGTGCATAAAAGACGTACAGCTGCCCACGTGAAAATAAAAAATCTCACGTGTATTACAGTTTAAAAGCCGTGCCATTAAGATGTCTAAGGCAACAAATTCTGACGATACAAAAGTAATATCTTCCCAAGTGTAATATCTTATAGATATATATATGTATATGTCAATATATAAACGGATTTTACGTAAATCCTGGCCAAAATGGATTTTTGTTATACAATAGAAGTTTCTTATACATTTCGTTTTCAAATCCAAGTTCAGAATTTTCTTTTATTATAGCCAAAACTAGATATGAACTACAGTGTTGCCAATGAATGCATTTTCCTTTAAAATTATTAAATTGGTTAATAACTTGAATCTATCCAATGAATACAAACAATATTAATATAAGATTAATAATAACATTTATGATCAACTGTAATCATAAGTTTCATGAAAATATATGTTATTATTAAGAGAAATAAAATATTGTGATGAAAAATAAAAATGTTATTGGTATTTATAAAAATTGCCATACATAAAAAATCAGAGATCAATAATTATAATTGATTCAAAATTTGATAACAAAGATAATAACATTTATAACAGATTCACTGACTGGCACTATATTTCCCGACTTTAAATTTAAAACATTTAGATTAATTATCAATTCGAAATCAGACATTTCGTCCGTATAAGAAGTCTAGGTTCAAATAGTAGATAGAGCGCTCAGCAAAACGGGCGGGTATCAGCTAGTATATATATATATGTCTTTATATATATATATACATGTGTCTTATATATATATGTATATGTATATGTGAATATATATATATATATATGTATGCATGTATATGTCAATATATGTCTTATATTAAACTTACAGCATCTAAAGTTGAAAGTAAATTGGAGTCAAAACAAGGCAGTTCCTCAACAATATTAATAATTGCATCCTTGTATAAAAGGTTAAACACGAAATCTAAGCAATTCAAAATTTAAAAAGGGTCATAGTAGTACAAATTCGAAAACTAAAACTGCAAAAGGGAAAAAATATGAAAGAAATAAAAATTAATCTTCTTTTACTGAAACTCCATTTCAAAACACTTGGGAAAAAAGGACATAACATTGTTTCAAATTGACTACACAGATTAATTTTTTTCCAAGTGTTTCGAACATGTGTAAATAAAATCCTGGTACATTTGAGATTCACTTTTTTTATATGAATTTTAACGTTATGACAATTTGTTTCTTTTTTCGGTTTTTGATCTCAAATGACGTTTTGAAACATATTAATCAATTTTTATGATGCTTTAATTCATTGTCCCCTGAGTTCTAATTTGGAGTTTCAGTAAAATGAGATTAATTTTTATATTCTTATTTCTTGTATGTTTTTTCACTTTTTTTTTTTTTTTTTTTTTTTTTAGTTTTCGAATTTGTACTACTATGATCCTTTTTTTTAAATTTTGAATTGTTTAGATTTTGTATTTAACCTCTCATACAAGGATGCAATTATTAATATTATTGAGGAACTGCCTAGCTTTGACTCTCAATTTACTTTTAAGTTAGATGAACTAAGTTTATTTCTCTTCAATCCTGCAGCTATAGCGCAGGACGGGTATAAAAAATGTGTTTTTAATTTTTGCCTCTTATTGAGTTTCTTTATATATTTATGTCTATATTATATACACATGTGTATGTCAATATTTATATATTACGTAGATATTATATATACATGTAAGACATATATATATGAGTGTAAGAATATATAGTACATTTTTTTTTTACACTGAGTAATGTTAAAATTGTATCACTCAGAACGGGGACTGCAGTTTTTCGAGAATTTTTGGTGCAAATAGTTAACGAGATTTAGATTATAAATATGGTATGAAAACTATTAAAATCAATAGAGTAAGTTTATTATCTGATAAAAAGATTTGATTTTTTTACTTGCACAAAAAATCTTTACCTTTCCTTAATGATACATTTCTCCAGAAGCATAAATATCATTTAATGTCTTAAAATATTGCTTGCCATATTTACTGAAATTGATCAACAACGGAACTGTGGTTCGGAATTTAAATAACCATTATCATTCTTGGGTATATATTATGATCAGATAATTTTAAAACTAACATCGGTCTTCGGTATGAGTTTTAGCTTTTGGATAACTATATTAAATACAACTGTGTGTACAGAACTATAAAAAGCTAGCTCAAAATGCAGTTTTAAAAGTTTTCTTTTTATATACAGATAGTTATAAAGTTCATTCGTCGTCATAAAACAAAAGTATGATGAAATAAAGTTTTATCTCGATAAAAGATGAAATACTTAGAAACTTCAGAAAAAGTTTCTAAGTATTTCATTTCATAATTATTTCTTAAAAATTTAGAAACTTCAGTGGCTGATTTCTAAAAACAAAAATTCATGAGTTTTTTAGCTTTGTCAAAGAAACGCATGTACAAAATATTGAGCTTCTCACATGTTTGACATAACGAAAGAAAAGATGATCACAGAATTTCAAAACTTTGGACTTCTGGGGTAAAAATATTATAGTTGGAGGCACAAAATGTAATTAATCAACCTTTTGGTGACAGAGACAAAAATCATCTTGCCATCGTTGTGTCAAACTAAGGCTGATGAAACAAATTGTGGCAGTTCTGAAGGAAGAAAAGTTAGTGCTTTAGTTATTTATCAAATAAAGTCTCTGAAATGCGGATTTGGAACTGACAGCAGGGATTTTTGATGGTCCTCAGATAAAACAGCTTATGGGAAATCTTTATATTTCTTAAACTCAGTGAGCGCGATTTACGATTAAAGTATCAGGCTTAGTCATAGACAATTTAGCTGTCAAAAATCTTCCTGTCACACATAAATCAGTTAACTATTCTCAATTAGTAGAGAATATATTCCAAATTTGAATAAATCAGATTGTAATCTGAGTATCAAGGATCATTACCTGAGCAGTCACTTAGATCACTTTTTCGAATCTTAGTGATTTAAGTGAGGAACAAGACGAAAGCTTTAAAGAAATCACAAAAATCACGGGAAAGAAAGAACAACAGAAATTGGAAGATAATTCAGAAATTTTTGCAGTAATTTCACTCATATGTAATATATATAACATCTTTACATATTACTATATCTATACTGAGATTATTTATTTTCATTATAAAATGTGTTTTTAATTTTAAAAATATGTTTGAATAATTTCTTTATAAACTGAATACAGCTAGTGCTCAAACCTAACGATTCTATGTTATCTATGCCCATCGTTTGGATTAAACAGACTTTTAATTTAGCGAAGTTCTGTTAACCGATATATGTTCCATCATAGTAGAGCGTAATATGAAACAGCGTTTAACGAGGTTATCTCATCATGTAAATAATAGGGGAAGATGGGTAAAAAAGTAGTCAGGTATTTTACCATTAAATTTATTCATCATGTTTTTTTAAGAATGAAACAAAAAATTATTTCTTACAAATATAGAAACATAATAAACGAATATACATATACAAATAAATAAAATTATAAGTCAGTATGTTTACATTTTAGATCATTCAGTCTCTTCTGTATTTCCAATTTTCTGCCTTTTTATCAAGAAGGTATCTAATGTAATTTGCGTTTTCCTTTTTGCGCTCGGTAAGAAGTTATCGGTAAGTGGATAAGGCATCCATAACACACCATCTTGCCTTTGAACTCCTGTCAAAATTTGAGTCATTTTCAATAAATTGGTCCATAATTTCTATCATAGTTCATCAAACTGATTTTTAGAAACGCTGTTGAAAGTTCTTTTTGCTCTTCTTCAAAATCACTACTTTCAATATTTTTGTGTTCTTCTGGTCCGCTAATTCCTTGAGCTCATCATTAGAGAGACTTGCTGCTGTTTCTTGCACTATTTCTTTGACATCTTCCACATTTACCTCATCTAACCAGTTTTTTTCGCTAATTCCACTCTTTCTTCCACTATTTCATTCATATCGACAGAGTGTCCATTGTCACCGCTCTTGCTTAGATCTGGCCAAATGTTCTTCCACACCCCTTTCAAACATTTTTCTGTTTCCTCATTCCAAGAAAGGTTTATGTTTTCTACAGCATTTATGATATTGTAGTTTTTCCAAAACTTTCTTATTTATTGCTTCTCTTCTCTGTTTTTTCAAACATCTTTCTAAATGTTCGCCGAAGGTACTAATAAGCCTTAAAGTTTGATATAACGCTTTGCATTAAGGCAGTTGTGTTAGGCGGCAAGGAAACCACTTCGACTGTAATGCATGTTATTAAGTCAGATAAATTCTTTGGATGGCTTGGAGCATTATCAATTAAAAGTAGTGCTCTTGATTCAAGTTTTTTTTTTTTTTTTTTTTTTTTTTTTTTTTTAAATTTGAAATCTCCGCTTGTATAACTGTTAAGCGATCTTTTGCAGCTTTAAATCCTGGTGCACGGTTATCCTGGTTTTTCTTCACGGTATAGAAGTGTTCGAAATTATAATATTTGTCACTCTATCAGTCATTATATTATATAAATTTATACTTACAATAACGTCAAAAAATGTTTGAAACGATAAAAATACCGCAGTAAAGAAAAAACACATATAAACAGCTTCGGAAATCGGGAAGCTTACGCTGTGTTGCAATTTCTTGAAATCCCACAATCCAAATAAAAGAGCGTTAAAACGAAACAGTGCTAAACGAAACAGCATTAGGCGGGGTCTTAATGTATTTATTAAAGAAAGGAGGTAAGAAACCTGAAATTCAACTTTTTTTTACAGCTTTAATGTAAAATAATGTTCAATAAGAAAACAAGAAGCAAAGAAACATGAAGTCAGAAAAATATGTTAAAGCAACCTAAGCACTGAAAGAAGGGGAAACGTTTACCTCACGTTTCAAATCTGTAACCTGTGCACTGCAAAAAAAATGGCACTGATGCATTTCGTTCGTTTTCATAAACATTTTAAAATTTCCCTAAAAGAAAAGGTTGCAAACCACTAATATATAAAAATACAGAAGACTGATTATAAACTTGAAACTCCAACGAAAAATATAAATTGTTTTCAAATATCATATCAAATTTTTTAAATAAATTCAAATTAAGTCTCTCATTATTCAAATATATTTTTACTTCCTTGTACGAAGTAAAAAGGAAGTATTGTAATCACGAAATGTTTCAGGCAGCATATTTCAACGAAAATATCCATTTTGACCGCTATCGAATGCAATTTAACGATGGTTTTGCATGATATCTGTAGGTAAGCACAGAATAAAAGACTGTTTTACTCCAAAAGAATTATAAAATTGCTTTAAAATGAATTCTGAAGAGAATTTTTCGTGGTGTCTGTACGTAAGTACTTACGTATGTATCTCGCATAACTCAAAGACGAGTAGTATCAGGACGTTGAAATTTTGTACATAGGACTGCTATAACATGTAGATGTGCACCTCGTATTTTGGTTGCAATCGGCCGCACCAAACGTGTATAAATATATTTATTGTTGCCCGGCTCAGTGATCTCAGTATCTTTACTCTTATATGTTTGTAAATTGTCCATTTTTTGCTTTATTAATAATTGAATTATGTTGTTCTTATCTTCCGGTTAAGGTTTTTATGCCTTTAGAAAGAAAATCTGCAAGCAATATTTGTAGAATTATCAACAATTTAAAAGCTGTTTAAATGCAGTTAAGTCTCATTTTTAAATAACATGGCGGATATGTTTGTTTACATTTGAAACAGCAGAATAGTAGATTTGTTGCCAATCTAGAGAGACTAAGCTTCGCAACAACAAAGATAACGCCTTCATTTATTATTGCGAATTAAATCATGCTTAATCCTTTCTGGAATATTTTCCGAGGAAATGTGTTTAAGATTTACTTCGTAATTTTTAATATAGATATGAGTTTTTATGTATTTTTGCCTTGTCATGAAGTGAGAGCTGAATTAATTGAATAAGAAATACTAAATCGTCTGTGAAACACTGTTTCTTTTTTGTTTTGTTTGCTTAATTTCTTTTATACATCGTTCTAGATTTTTTACAGTATTTGAATAAAACATATGGTAACGATTAGATAATTCTTCAAATGATATACATTTTGTGCATTCTGAGTTATAATATGAACGAAATATAACGCTGTTAAGTGGACCTCGCGCCAGAGTGCCACTATGGTAAACAAATATAGTGAATTTTAAAGCGTGCATTTATTCTATTGTGGTTTATGGGATATCGACGAAGAAGATTTAATTCAATCCAATAAGTTTAAATGAAATGCAAGAAAAAATGCGTATAATTTAATATTCCGTGCAAGGAAGTCATGTGGTGTACACATCAGATTTTTTTCATTTCGTAAACTAATATCCTTACGAACATATATATGTAATATAATAATCTTTTATAAGGAAAACTGTGACAAAAGGTGTAAAAACTATATGACGTCTGTTATTCTATTAATCAGATTTTACTCTACTGTTACGTTTTCGTTATTTTCTGCCACTTCCTCCAGAAAAAAGTGGATTTTTAATAAACTTACAAAAAATCACTCTCGCACTAACTAAACAATTTTTGGCAAGCGTTTCCCTAATCTTTAGAGTATTTGATCTAGTTTACTTCTCAGTAAACGTGTGGTTGGATTTTTGTCGTTTTCTTCGTGTGTAACATAAATACGAGTCTGTTTCATTTAGAAAATTTTCCATGAAAGCAAACTCTGGCATGTTTCGCTGTAAATGGCTAAGCAAATATTTTTTTCTTTTATCGTCAACATATTTTTATCCGAAATGCACTTACGAAAATTATAATCTCTCAAATATACAATTTTCAATTCTCACCCCTTTTTTCGCTTTTGTCACATTAATTCGTCCAATCCAGAATTTATACTAAAATTAATTTCGCAAGCCGAAGTTTGAAACTATATATTAGTGAATTTAGTGTTAAAATATTTACAGCTTCCTGATGAATTAAATAGTTCAGTTACAATTAATGAAGACTTTTAGGCCAGATATTGTTAACTGTAAGTAATCTGGGAACTCTTTTTGCCTGTGCTGTATTTGTTTTAAATGCACACAACTAGTGTTACCAATAAAATGTTAATCATTACTTATTTTATTGCTATATAAAATAATCTTTTTTGTATTGACGATAATTTACTTCGATGCTTATTTTAAGGGAAGTTGTTACTTCTAAGTGCAGAGCCTCAGTAACCATTTTTCGTTCCCACCAGGAAGCGAATTCAAATATTGACAGCGAAAACACAGATTCACCCCCAGAGCCGCTCGTTCCAACAGCACTGGCTATGCTGCCACGATTTGAAAATTGAGCTACACCAGGTCCACCGCCGAATCAAGCTGATGAAATTTTAATTTAGTGTAATGCACTTGAGATAGCCCATTCAAATAAGATTTCTTTAAAAGGAAAAAGAAATTTTCATTCATTTTGGCTAACAAAATGCGGAAAACATGTGTGTTTTATGTTCTGATAAATTTAGAGCTTCTAATGCGTATTTTTAGAATCTATTTTTTTTTTTTCAAAATATTTAATTGGAAGTGATATTGTTATTGTAAAACTTAAATTCTTGGATTTGTTTTAATGGAGAACTTTTTTTAAGAATTTAATTAAAACTGAGGTTTTCGAAAAAAGTGTCATTAGAATAGAATAAAAATGCAAAAGGCGAAATAGTTTTCTCTCCATCCCCTCATTCGAAGTCAGTGTCATACAAAACAATTTTGTGTGGCACATAATTAGGGATATTGTTTCATATTGTGTAAATAACGTATTCGTAAATAATGAATTCGTATTCGTATTTTTTATGTATAACGTATTTGTAAATAACTATAATTTACATCCTATTCGCGTAAATAAATGTAATTGAAAATTCTATAAAAAGAATGCCTTTAAAAGTTATAACATTAGTTATTTTAAATTTCACAAATTTTCTGTTTTAAAGTGCATTTTTTATTTCCTTTTTACTTACTATTGAACTACAAATTTAATTCTTGTTTTTCTTTTTAGGTAAGTCCCTTATAAAAGATATTTCGATTCATAGTTCGGCTATTTGTGACTTCGTCAGCTGTGTGGTGACTCTTCTTATATCTTCTAAATTTTAATTCCTTGCTGTCTGTTATGATATTATAGATTTTAATTTTGATATTATAGATTACTGTGGTTCTTTTCAGTTTCTAAATTTTGCTATTTTAGTGATGATTCAGGATTTCTCGTACCATCAAGTCTAAACATGTATATACTTGTATGAGATTTTGTACGCGCCCTTGTATTTGTTGCTTTCATCCTTTAATATATCCTGCCGTATTTCTCTCCCACCTAGCCTTTTAACGTCAAATTCTGAAAACTTTAAAAAAAATGCATAATTAATTCCCATTTTCTCTATGCGTCCAGAAAACGAACTATTCTAAGTTTTAAAAAATGTTTGTCTACGTAGTGATTGTTTCCGTCTTATGAACAAAGACAATCTATGGAAAAGTACCCTCGAAGATCACGTTGAACCTTTCCTTTCTAATTGCTGAATTTTATGTCAGCCTAATACAAGAACAAACCCTTAAAGCAAAGTGAACACAAATAGATATTATGTCTACGATTTCGAGAAGTCAGTTGCACTTTCACCTTCTCTAAATATTGGTAGATGATTTGAGACCAAAGAGTAGTACAGCCAACAATAAGAACAAGCGAGATTCTAGTTAAAGAGGCGTAGAATTGAAAATATCTTATTAGATATTGTAATGTTAATATTAATATATATTCTTATTGAAATGTAGGTTTATTTAAAGAAATAATAGTATGATAGTTACCTGTAGTTTATCCATGAGTATCATTTTTTTATGTTTCAACTCTAACCACGTCTTTTGAAAATTAAATGATTTGCATCTTTTCCATTCGCAATTTTCACAAAGTGTACAGAAATGCGCTTCTACTGCTGAGGAAGTAGGTTCTCTATCTAAACCTACTGAACTAGCTTGGAAATCTACTGAACTAGTCTGGAAATGCATGAATATTGCAATCATTTATGTTGCCATGGCATCTTCTGAAATACTGATGTTTAAATCTGTGGTTAGCCCTTTATTTTGTTTGAACCGAAGTTTTTGCTTAAGTCATATAAGAATCAGTAAGGGTCTAAACAGAGAAAATTTTTAAGTCATGTGAGAATCAGGAAGATTGTAAATAGGCAGAATTTCTAATAAGTCGAATTATAATAAAACTTATAAATAATAAAATTAAATATATATCTCCGCTATTATTTAAAATAAATTTTTGACTTATGATGTTGATGTACAGAAATGGTATTGTTATCAATTTCAAGGCATTATTACATTACTGTATTTAATATATTCTTATGTACACGACAATATTAAAATCTTTTACTGAATATGAAACCTTAAATTTAATTTTTAAATTTAATAAATAGCTATCTGTTATTAGCAAATGTGAAAATATAGGCAGAAGATCAAAAATTATGAAAAATATACAGTTTTGTTAATTATATACAAATATTTTATTTTAATTGATAATTAATATTAAAGAAAGTTTCATTCTTTAGTATTGCTACTAAGATCTAATTATAATAAAATAATAAAATTCATAAATAAATCTCTGTCATAAATAAAATTATAGCCAAAATTTCAATAAATTAACGATTTCCTGACTTCAGGGGTACCGCATCATCGAACTAAAATTGAATTCTAGTCCTAATAAAGCATTTTTAGCGTTATTTAATATAATACGAAAGGAAAAGTAATTCTGTAAATACATTTAATAAGTAAAAATTTTTAATAAATAAGAGTATTTCTAATTGAATTACATTTAATCCGTTTTGGCTCTGAAGGCATATCGTTTCTGAAGTCCATGAAATCTTATCGAATAAAGTTCAGTTGCTTTCATAAATTGATCCCAGGGGGGAGGAGAAAGAAGTCATTCCCATAAAATGTGTATATTTATTACCTATTCCATATTTTATTTTTTGGCGAATTTCTCATATATTTAATACTTTACTAGCCTCACGCTAAATGATCTCAGTTAAAACTTCTTCTTCTTCGTTACTATTAATTTCTTTTGCTACTTGCGGATTCCGTAACCTTTGCATTACGATGTCGTTACATAACGCTTTTGAAAAATTGCTAAATTAACATATTTCTCATTTACTTGGGCAACATTTACATGCTAAAGAAATTGTAAAGAATTCTAAAGAAAGAAAGAATTTACATTCTAAAGAAAGAAAGAAAGAAAACGATTTATAAATATGAAATCTTAAATAAGAGGCTTGCTGAAAATTGCAGCAGTCGCAAAACAAGAATGGAGCATTTGCGATTATTGCTGAACGGAATGCTAGTAGCGCTTGCTATCTTACGTTAAGAATGTCAATATATACTAATGGATGCGCAGGACCACTGAATGCCAGTTACCGTACATTTACTATATTACCAATGCGTGACAGAACAGTTACCGTATGTATGTACCGGCAAGTCAATTTATCAGCAATTTTAGTTCATTATCAATTATCATACAGGATTCGTTAGAAAAATGCACACACATTTTAACGAAAGAAAATTCTTTATTCCGTGTTAGTACCGGAACTTATTACAAGTCAGTATAATAATACATAGGTTAGGTTAAGATAGATTTAATACAATGTTCCTGCACAGTTACTCAAAGTGTCAGCGAGGTGGCCATTAACAGTCAGACATATAACATAATGGCGATGGATGGCTTAAGCAACGTCGCTCAAGAAGTTCCCTCGTAACTGCTTTTCTGCCCTGGAAGGACATAATTTCTTTCAAGATCTCCCAATGCCATTTTAATTTGCTGTTTTGTACTTTATATTACATATTACATTCATAAAAATGCCAACAATTGTTGAGCAAATACCATACTACATATGGTGATGATAATTCAATTCGGCTTAAAACCAGTGCGTAGATACCATCTCTTGAAGTGTGCGCACAGTTTTCTGATGGACCTGCATTTAAATAATTCTGAATCCATAATTAATGCATATTTCCGATCTTTTGAAATGAATGGTGTAAAGAATAATTTCAATGTATTATTAAAAAATCATTGTTTGTTAATACTGTTATTATCTGAATACTACTAGTTTTCTTGGTTACAAATTAATAAAAAAATAAATTGCATATACATAAAAGCCCGGTACAAAACATTTAGAAATAGATTCATACAAGACTTGGATGGTTATTGGCTTTTATAAAAAACTGCGAATCGTTTTTAAAAAACAGGTTGGAAAAATATCATTAGCAGGAACTTTCTTCATGTCATTAAACTATTTTGGTTAAATTCCCACTTCAGTACGTGATCATCGTTCAGAATAGTCAAGTACTTAATGTCTCGCAGTAAATGGTCCAGCTCAGGGTAAAGAATTCCATTCATCGTTTTAAATGAAGGGGAATAAGCAGACGATATCGACCGCACTTGTTCGTTTGCATTCCTGACAAAATTCCAAGAATGTCTTCCACATTAGAATCGAAGACATTAAGCAATTCAAATACGGTAAGGTATTCCAGATAGCCCGCCATGTGAAAGAGCTGTATTATTTAAAAATCCATTACTTTGGAGTGGCAGAAAAAATTCCGAAAGTTGTAATGGACGTCCTCTAGAAACTGAAAACATGTTTTTATAAAATATCTTAAGTATTGAATCAATAATTTGTAAAGCGAAAGCAAACTAAGATAGATGTTTCTTCATTTATAGTTATTGTATTTACACGGATCTGCATATTTAAATGGTTAATAATTAGATTATGCTAAAATATGGTAACTAAGGAAAAAATGTAAAGAAAGAAAAATGAAAGCTGAAGTATATCTCATTTTAGCTTACATAGATTTATTGCGATTATGGCAAAGCACACTAGGGCTATCAGCCTAAGGGGAGGGATGCCTTCGTGGAGGACTTTCTAAGGGAAACTGGCTCGCATACACGTTACACATGGGGAAAACCACGAAAACGCCCATGCAGCCAGCCCGTTCGCGGGATTCGAACCTCGGACCGAACTACCAGTGTTCAGCGCCTTTACCTCTCGGCCGCTGGCGAGCCCTTATTTATTAGATATTAATACTGTAGAGACATTAGTATTTTTGGAAGCAGAAGAGATGAAAAATTAGTAACGCTTTCGCCGGGAGTCGAACCACGAACCTCTGGAATACCGGCTCAGTGTGCTGACCACTACACCACGAAGGCGGGAGAAATACCTTACAATGCTTTTAACTGGTATGTCGCGTTTTGTGGCAATTCTGCTTCGCGGAAAGCTGTGTTTAACGGAGACGTTTTTAATAAGAACGTCACAAATATAGTTCAGATTTTATGAAATTGCTGTCAGTACAATCTTAGGAATCCCTGTTCTCAAAATACTATAAATTGAGGTCAGTAACATTCAAATTATCGAATGCTTTTCAATACCCATCACGAAAATCGGTACTTAGGGCTGATTTTCAAGATAGGGCTTGTTTGTATATTCAGGGCTTGTTTTAAAGGAAAGTTAATAGCAGTTTATATCTTGTTATTACTAATTAATAATGTTAAATTTAGCAGAATAGATTAATTCACTTATTCTGTTATAAAAGTTTCTGTTTTCTTATAAAGGCATTATATATAGATATTTAAACTTAAAAATAAGATTTTGTGTTCTGTAGCTTTATAAAAATGTTTACTTCTCGATATGTTAAGTTTTCCACAAGGGCGTCTTGTGAATTCTATCTGCTATTTAAAGACTATTTCGAACTATAACAAAATACTTTAGTATTTTAAAATTATATGCATTATTTAAAACGAAAAATCACACGCAGCTTGCATTTTTAGTCCTTATTTATAATTAAGAAAGTCTTATTTAATGATAAAAATGTAATTTTAATTTAAATATGCATAAACCTTTACACATTAATTTTTTCATTGTATTTTCCATATATATAGCCAAAAGGGACACAATTTACCCTCTTATTAATGGCAAAATCGTATCTGGTAGCAGCTGTATTCTGTTTGTCCAGTTTTTGATAAAATATATGTGTTGAAAATGTTGAATAATTGTTTCAAAATCCTGAAATATTTATTGTTTTTGTACAAACAAAGTTCTTATTTCGCGACAAAAATACATAAAAACTCAAAATGTCTATATTAAAAATTACGAAGTAAATCTTAAAACACTTATTTCCTCGAAAAAATTCCAGAAAGAATTAAGCATGATTTAATTAGCAATAATAAATGAAGGCGTTATCTTTGTTGTTGCGAAGCCAAGTTTCTCTAGATTGGCAACAAATCCACTAGTCTGCTGTTTCAAATGTAAACAATCAATGGCCGCCATAAAAAAGGGCTTAGCGGCACTTAAACAACTTTAAAATTGTTGATAATTCTAAAAATATTGCATACAGATTTACTAAAGGCATAAAAAACCTTAACCGGAAGATAAAAACAACATAATTCAATCATTTTTAAAGCACAAAATGTACGATTTACAAACATATAAGAGTAAAGAAACTGAGATCACTGAGCCGGGTAACAGAGTGGATATATGTATAAATATATTTATATACGTTTGGTGTTGCCGATTGCAACCAAAATACGAGGTGCACATTTACATGTTATATCAGTCCTATATAAAAAATTTCAACGTTCTAAGGCTACTCGTTTTTGAGTTATGCGAGATACGTACGTACGTACATACGCTCGTTTAGACGCCACGAATAATTCTCTTCAGAATTAATTTTAAAGCAGTTTTATATTTTTTTTTTGAGGAAACGAGTCTTTTATTCTGTCCTTACGTACAGATATCACGCAAAAACATCGTTAAATTGCATTCGATAGCGGTCAAAATGGATATTTTCGTTGAAATATGCTGCCTGAAACTTTTCGCCATTACAATACTTCCATTTTACTTCGTACAAGGAAGTAAAAAAATCTGATGTGTACACCACGTGACTTCCTTGTACGGAATATTAAATTATACGCATTTTTTTTTCTTGCATTTCATTTAAACTTATTGAATTAAACCTACTTCGCCGACAGCGCATAAACTACAATAGAATAAATACATTCTTTAAAATTCAATTTGTTTACCATAGCGACACTCTGGCCTTAGGTTTACTTAACAGTATTATACTTCGTTCATATTTTAACTCGGAATGCACAAAATTTATATCATTTAAAGAATTATCTAATCGTTGCCACATGTTCTATTCAAATACTATAATAAAGCTAGAACTATGTGTAAAAGAAATTAAGCAAACAAAACAAAAAAGAAACAAGTTTTCACAGACGATTGAGTATTTCTCATTCAATTAATTCAGTTTTCACTTTGCGAGAAGGCAAAAATACATAAAAACTCAAAATATCTGTATTAAAAATTACGAAGTAAATTTTAAATGCTTATTTCCTCGAAAAAAATTCCAGAAATGATTAAGCATGATTTAAATAATAAATGAAAACGTTATCTTTATTGTTGCCAAGCTACGTTTCTCTAGATTGGCAACAAATCCGCTACTCAGCTGTTTCAAATGTAAACAAGAGCAATGGCCGCCATCAAATTAGGCTTAGCGCACTTAAACAATTTTAAAATTGTTGATAATTCTAAAAATATTGCATACAGATTTACTAAAGGCATAAAACCCTTAACCGGAAGATAGGAACAACATAATTCAATCATTTTTAAAGCAAAAAATGTACAATTTACAAACATATAAGTGTAAAGAAACTGAGATCACTGAGCCGGGTAACAGAGTGCATATATTTATAAATATATTTATATACGTTTGGCGCGACCGATTGAAACCAAAGTACGACGTGCACATCTAAATGTTATAGTAGTCTTATATACAAAATTTCAACGTTCTGAGGCTACTCGTTTTTGAGTTATGCGAGATACCTACGTACGCACGTACGTACGTACGTACATACGTTCGTACAGACGACACGAAAAATTCTCTTCAGAATTCATTTTAAAGCAGTTTTTTAGTTTTTTTGGAGGAAAAGAGTCTTTTATTCTAGCCTTACGTACAGATATCACGCAAAAACATCGTTAAATTGCATTTGAAAGCGGTCAAAGTGGATATTTTCGTTAAAATATGCTGTCAGAAGCTTTTCGCGATTACAATACTTCCTTTAGGAGAAGGAAATACGCGAGTAAAATATGCTACTAAAATTTAAATCACAAATTCTCAAATTTCCAGGTTTTTATAATCATAGAAATGTTTAAACAAATGTATCTCTAATTCGTTATTACTATTATCGAGATCTCTCGCAAAGATCGCACAAACAAGCATTGCTTTGACGGATGTTAAGACCACAACTGAAGTTCAAAAATTGTTTGTTTATGTTAAATTGAATACTAAACAAAATCTTGCCGCCTATGAAGAGAGAAGTCTTCATGGAGGATTTAAAAAGGAAAATTTGTTGCATATATGCTACACACAAAGAAAATCACAAAACTGCCTGTACGGATAACGTTCGCCAAGATTTGCCTACATTTGGGATTCATGGGAAATATCCATAAATACACTCATGTCCAAAATTATCTTTACATACCCAAAAATGATGATATTTAATGAAATATCGAATCAATGTGATCCGTATTTGCAGGGAATGTGTGAAAACCAAGCCTAATTAGCATTATCCAATCAAAAGTAATCAAACGGTTTGTGATATGCAAATCTAGGCGTTACGTCATCCAAGGGGGAATCAAGCGCTTTGCGCAAACTGAATATTTGAGTGAATTTCTGCAACATAGCGTTTGATTTCAGTGTGTAGGGACTCAAAGCGGTTTGTTATGGCTTCGAAGTATCATTTGGAAGTATCTGTAAAGTGGCGAATTATCGGCCGTTTAGAAGCACGGCAGTCAATCATGGAAACAGCCACGTCTGAATATTTCAAGACAGACAGTCTCTAAGCTATGGAAACAGTTTCAAAATGATGGAAGTGTTGTAAGGAAGCCTGGACAAGGTCGGAAACGAATGACAACTGCTTCTGAAGATCGGTATCTGGCATTAACTGCCCGTCGTAACAGAAAGGCTACTGCTCGCCAGTTAAGTTCAGAGCTTGCAGCCGCCACTGGAACTGTTGCATCACGGCAAACAATATACAGAAGGCTTAATGAAAAAGGCCTTTATGCCAGAAAGCCAAGGGTATGTGTTTTACTGTCTTCACAGAAAAAGAGGGATCGCTTTAATTGGTGTAAAGAACATCAAAACTGGACTGAACATCAATGGTCCCATGTTCTCTTTACTGATGAGTCGCGGTTTAGTTTAACTGGTGATTCTAAACGTGTTTACATCTGGAGGGAGTCAGGAACACGAAATGATCCCTCGAACATTGTGGAACGTGACCGTTTCGGTAGTGGAGGTGTGATGGTATGGGGTGGAATAATGATCGATGGACGTACGCCCCTACACGTGTTCAGCAGCGGATCTGTGACAGGCCAGATATATCGAGATGAGATCTTAGATCCTTATGTAAGACTTTTCAGGGGTCCATATGGACCTGACTTTTTATTTATGGATGATAATGCCCGTCCACATCGAGCAAACCTCGTTTATGAATTCCTTGAAAGTGAAGACATTAAGCGAATACCCTGGCCACCAAACTCTCCTGACCTTAACCCGATAGAGAACTTATGGGACTACCTTGGAAGAGCAATTGCATGTATACATCCTCCTCCTAGAGATGTAAATGCTCTGAAGACGGCATTGCTGGAAGAGTGGAGATTAATTCTCCAAACTGTGGTTAACAACGTTATTTCCAGCCTTAAAACACGTTGTGATATGTGTGTACAAGTCAGGGGAGATCATATTCCATATTAAATTCGTAAGACTTAATTCTTTTTCTGAATCATTCCTTTTTTTCTTAACTCTCTTTGTCACACTTTATTACCATTTTTATTGTTTCATGCTACAATTTTATATCATATGAGGTGATCTTCATTTTTTTCTTTTGCATTTATGTGTCATCATGTTATGTATGATTCCACGAAAATTCATTAAATTATAAGTCATAGTCTCTGAGAAATCAGTGAATTTATGCATGTAAATATAATTTTGGACATGAGTGTAGTTTATAATCTTCTTACTCAGGTGTATTGGTGTTTATAATCTAACATTTGCCAACATCAACAACTGACAGTATATTTATGTATTAAGATTATTTTGTGAAATATATTCAGTTTACAGAGTAATGATCTTTGTGTGTTGATATTATTTTATTATACTGCGAAACAGACTTCGAAATTGAAGCCCGTAGTTATCGGTTTTGTGCAGAATGAGGTACAAGATTTCAACCGACTATATTTCATATAAAGATATCACAGATAAGAACATTAATATTGATTTAAATATATAGCTGCAAATTTAGCGGAACTAGGATTTTCTGATCATTTTAAAATCTATTAAGCATCTGATATTATAACAGCATATTTAATTAAACATGCGCTTAATAATACACTATTTTTATGCATCCCAGTTATCCCCAAAATTGAATTTTATCCCATGAAATTTACTAGTGCCGCAAATGATTTTACCACAAAGATTCTTTGTCTGTAGCTGTTGGGTATCGCGAATATGCAATTGAAAAGCGCCATCTGATAAAACCATAACTTTTTCCATGAAAAAGATATTTTTAGAGTGTCCACTGTTAAATTAATTAAAATTAACCAACTGCATCTACAAATTCTCTTACGCTAATTAAAAAAAAACTTATTTGGTACATCTACTTTAAAGAATGTATGGAATTGTTATGTATTATTTTTGTTGTATACAGTTATTGCGTATTATTTTATGGTGAATATGGAATTCTTAGGGATTGTATTAATTTACTGTGAATAGGGAATTTATAATGTTCACATTTAAGAATTAATCTGTAATATAGTATTGTTTAAACTTTTCGTTTGAACACGGTAAGACTCTTTTAAGTTGGCAGAAAGTTGATTACAGCTAAAGAGCGTGGGTTTTTACTTCTATTCTCACAGAGTGGTCACTTTGCGGCCAGCTACGTTTTCTTCCCTCTTCTCTTTTTGAGGTGTTGAATACGTGTTTTCTGGTTTGGAGGCGGGAAAGTAGTTTTGGCCTTTCTGAAGAAGAGAACTGTGTGATATGTTTATTATCTACAGGGATAGCAAGTTTAACTGAATTATGATAGATAACATTCCTGTGGTTGGACGGGAAAAAGGGTATGTCATCTTAAAAGAGAGGATTCCAGTTTTGTTTAAGATTGGCTAATTTTTAATTTTAGTGATGTTTGAACCAATTTTAAATTTAGAGGCGTTCAAAATTTTGAGCGTCAACCGAGGTTTCTTAAGCCGTTGTAGAAGAGGCAGGAGGAGAGGTTTTGGAGATTTGGTCCAGTTTTGATCTACTTTTCAGAAGACCTTAGCCCGGCGATCCCTTGGGGTGACCGCGGTTCGCAGTTAAAATTGTTTATCTCCGAGGTTGTGGCCGCGGGAACCTGTCCGAGCTCTCATCGTGATAGACGTCGGGGAAGTTTTCCCTGCCCTGCTGCATATTGATTTCTATTTCGTCACGGTGTTTTTTTTTAATTCCTGTTTGAAAGAGATACAGATTTGCTGATGAAAATATGGAAAAAGAGAGTGGCTTTTTTCCAGTTATAATTCCAAAGGTTCGCGCTGAAGATGCAGATTAGTGGTCAGATTATGGACTGTCGTCATCTCCACTTGTCTGTTTGCCAGCCTTTATCCACATCGTCAGCACGAATATTTCTAAGGTTGCGAACATCGTAAGGACGATCTTTGAATTTCTTGAAGGCGTTGCTTCACCCGCTAAGATGCCATTGAAGAAAGGAAAGGACGAGTATTTCTTCTACAGTTTACCTTATTTGTCTCGAGGTTTGAATGATCCGTCAAGGGGTATCCGTTCGAGGACCACTTTTATGTGGTCTGGAAAACCTCCGTGCTGAGCGGGAGAGATTCTTTTATGGACCTTTTGTTTCGAAATCTGTGAGTGATTATTTTTTTCATTTTGCTCTTCCTTTAAAAATTAGTCTCTAGGATTTGGGAATGTTAAACTCCAAAGCTTGAGATGTCATTTTTATGTAAATGAAAATTTGAATATTTGCTCTTACTCAATTTGTAGCTGAGAAAGTGATTTTTTAATTTTTTTAGTGCTTAATTGTTAAGTTATAATTTAAATTAATTAGAGGGAAAATAAATGTTTCTTAAAAGAAATTTTCATTAAAAAATGTATATTCAGTATTATATCATGTAATTTAATTGATTACTAAATGTCAGAAGTTAAATTGTTCCATATTCTAAAGAGGAATTATTAATTAATGATTTGTAGTATTCATACTCGTAATGAGCGATCAAATAAGAAATTATGAGTAAATTTTTAGATAATGTTTGTAGGGGTAGTCTGGCCAGCTATCTAAAACTATAATGTTTCGAATATTTAATAAATGTGTTTATTGATTTAATTATTGTATGTTTCATTTGAGTTTTTATCCGTGGTCTACTGTTGGTCACCCATGTAATTCTCGGTAAGTAACTTATTGCGGGAGTAGAAAAATCAATTTTATGTGTTTTGTGACTATACGATAGGCTTACTTAATTTATTTGAACTGGTGATTTGTTCTTACTGATGGGATGTATGTCCCCTGGTATTTTGAAGAAGTTCTGTGCTGTATTTTAAATATAAAGTGTTTTAGGGCTATCTCTAGATTTGTATCGAAATTTATAAGTGTTCAGGAAGGTGAGCTGACATAGTTTTATTTTGGGGAGAGATAGAAGATTAAAGATTTTGCTGCGGAAGTGCATTTCACATTTTGTTTTGATAAATAATTTTTGTTTCTATCAAAACACCAGGGAGGATATTACCTTTTTAGTATTGTCCAAAACAGAATGAGCGTGTATATGTTAAATGTTTTTTCTCTGGCGATACTTTAAGTAAAATTTCCTTAACCTAAAGTAGTTTTGTATTCACCCAAAATTTAAAGAGTTAAGATATTTTTTTTATTATTATTATGAGTGTTTAGTTAATTGTTCTAGTTTATTTTTATTATTGTTATTATTATTATTATTATTGGTCGCGGCACCAGAAATAGAAAAGTTAAGTAGTCAGGAAGTTTAAAAGAGAAAAGTATTTATTAATTTTAACTATTTTTTTTACTTAACAAATTTAGAAATTTGAATTATATTGGAAAGGTTTGAATTTTTCATATCCTGTCAAAATATGTGTGTATAAGAATATGTAATGGAAGTTTCTAGTTCAAGGGCGAGAAAATGTTGGTATGATTTTATTGAATATGTAATGAATTAATATTTATCATTTATCAGACTTTTGAAGTATAGTGTACTACACCTTTTTTTATCTCTAGATGAATAAAAACCTGATAGTGTAATGTTAAAAACAGAAATAAAAGCAGAAATATTCAATAACTATTCATTGTTTTATATAGATTTTACGTCTATTCCCCTGCATGCTCTTGAATTGTAACTGGTAGCACGTCCCCCTAGCAATCGGAAGATCCGAAGTTCGGATTTCGGAGAGGATACAGCTAAATCTTTGTGGTCCACCTCCGAAGGAAAAATATACCTTGTAGTTTTATAACGACGCCGGATTAATATGTGAAGGACGATAATTTATCATTAAATGAATTTAACTGACTAGGGCTCATTTCATCTCCTCAGTCGCCCTTCAAGAAGGCGTGAATGTAAGAAATTTCCCCCTATATCCGATTTCTCATAATTCTCACTTTGAAATACTTTACAATTTCTTTTTCATTTTTCTAATGAAAGTTTTGTTATTTGAATTATAAATAGGTTTTTAATATAATATTTTGCCTTTAATGATAAAGAAAGTTTAAAACCTTACTGTAGAACATTTTCGGTCGATCAAAATGTTTGAAAATATATCGAATTACTCGTATTTTAGTACCAAAACATTAATATTATGTAGATTTGCGTTAATATCTGTTTACATATGGCACATTAAAGAATTCTTTCAATAGAAGTTAACTCATTATATATGTGTCTAAATTCCGTGACGCTTGCAGTACTGTTCGCTATATATAGAAGACCTCTTTGACATAGCCTGCGTCGATTAAAGTGTCAGAACTCGATGATCATCAGTGCAGTGAATACCTTGTTGTGCCATTGAGGAAGCAAAATGGTGTTTCCCTACTGGACGAAGGCTTGAAATCAATATGATAGGACTGCGCTTCATAACAGCGGATTTTGTAGTATATGATAGAACAATTATTCATGTAGAGGCATTAATATGCTGAGCGGCTCTCACCTGCAGACTTATAGCACATTATCACCTTCCTCTTCTCGTTCATGCTTGAATTAAGCTTTTCGTATGCATAGATATATACTGCTTGGATAATACCAGATTTTATTACACTCCGAAATAGACTTTGAAACTGAAGCCCGTATTTATCAATTTCATGTAGAATAAGGTATATACAGTACTGTTAGGAATTACGCTAGTATAGATTCAGGTACAGTTCTGATCATTTATGAACTTAATATAAGGTTATTATTAATATTTCTGCTTCGGATTTGTAAGCATGTATAACTGCGCAGGAAGAATTAATGGAGAAACGTTCACTTCGTCTCGCAAAAGTTTATAAGAAATTATTCTTACACTATAAGTTTATGAATGCTAATTTTATGCCTTAGTGTTACCTTGTACTGTGTCTTTTCCCTATTTAACAGCATTTTGAAAATTGTTTCGTTTCAACGGACTTTACGTCCTTATTGCGCAAAAGCATTATAGTAATAAATGTTCATGTTCTGGACTCGCCCCAGCCTTTGTTAAAAATAATCACCAGTAATAACCATGCAGACCGCTAACGATAATAGCGATCTGCATGGTAATAAAAACAGGTTAGGTTGTAAGCATGGGAAAGCACATAAAGTCCATCTACTTATTGGGGAAGGATACCTTCACAAAGGAATTTCTATAGGAAACCGGCTCATATGGGAAAACCGACCATACAATCAGCTCATTTGCCTTGATTCGAGTTATTCGGTATTCAGCGGTCTTTATCCCTTGGACACTGGTAGGACGATAATGAAAATATGGGAGAAAGCTATGAATTTGACAGCTGAAATATTTTTTGCTATTCTGCTGCATATCATATTAAATAATGTGACTATCTGTTTGAGCAGTTGCACCATTTAGAGTTTGGTTTATGCAAATAAATGAAATATATATTTTAGAAATCTTTGAATCTGCCAGGCACTTAACTGGTCGTCAAAGAAAACCGAAGCATTTAATGAAACGTTTCCACTAATTCGTTGCAATAACAGCTTCGTTTCCAGGTATTATAATTATCTGCGTTTTCTTTTTATTCCATAGGATGTTAATGGATTCCTTGAGCTTTTCATCAAGGTTTAGTCTAAAACTTTTTGAAAGAGGTGTTATATAATCAATTATTATAAAGATTTTAACCATTTAACTTTTCATTAATAAACGGATAAAATTTTGTGAAAGGAGCGATCTTGCATGAACGTCATGTATCTCATCGATACAAATCTTAAGATAATTTTAAAGTGCAGTAAAATTCCCCGTTAGACTAAATTTAAAAGAAAACTATGCCTTTCAAGAGAAACTATATCAGATTTTCTTGGTTTATAAGCTGTCATAAACATTCTTTGGAAAATTTTCCACGATTCCTTCTTATAGGCAGGTAACTCATGATTTGTGCCATAGTTAACTAAATAAAAAATTATTTTCCGTACTCATTCATTTCGTCTTAAACATAGCAGTTCTTGTATTTATAGTCGAAATGCCATTAGTGGACGCTCGAAGAATAAACGTTTGTTTCCGCTATCAATGAATATCTACTACATGGTAGAGAAATGGTCTTCTATTTCGAGGGTCCAATGACTTATCAATGAATGCTTACTATTTTTAATAATTTACTATTACACAATGAGATAATAAGAACAAGTAGCTACCTGCAGATAACTCATTTCAGTTTAACTTCGGCTGAGATTGAATCCTGCATAAAAGCTTGCAAATGCACTCCAAGTGTTGTTAGATTCTAAGTGTTGAAAATGCCAATCGTATGAAATAAGAATATATTCTGTTTGTACATGAGGATATGAAAAGTAGCCCTTCTTTGAGAATAGATATCACAGATCACATAGTAGATACTAATAAGCATTGACATCAAATACTCAAATTTCAGCTGCAACATGAGTGCGCGCAGTTTTGTTAGCAGGATGAACAATGCGATGTCAGCAAACAGCAACAGAGATGGCCGTCCTCCTTGATAGCCTATATGAGAAAAATATGTGTTCAGTTACTTGATTTTGTAGAATTGGAGAAGAAAAACTTGCAGATTTTTGTCTAAAGAACTGATCTGCTGAGGGTTACCGTGACCCCGTGAAGTGCCGTTTTGTGGTGTTTACATCTATTAAGATTTCTCTGGCACCTACAGGCATCCAATTTCAATCCTAGTACCTTTGGAAAGTGGAAGATATGATCTCTTCATTGATACCAGTGCTGTGATTGTGAAGTGTTTGTGCGATTTATTACAGTGTTTTTATTGTGCGACATAAAAGTGCCATACTTCTGGATTAATTTGCCCTTATCTCCGGTCTAATTGGGAATATCGACACCATTCCTAGACGATAAGGTAGGCTTTTAGATTACCTTTCTTTTAGTGTATCATTCGTCCTGCTAGCTTAATTAGTGACTGAGTGCCGTAAGTTTTAATTGCAATTTTCCTGTGTGACCTTGTTCTTTCCCCGGTATCCTCACCCGGCTCATTTTTACGACACAGCGGCGGAGGGTCGGTCCAGCAGGACAGGTCGCCTTTTGAACTTGTCGGACAACTCCTTGTCAAGCTTTTCTAGCGCATGCGCGCATAGTAGAGTGCAGTTGCTATAAGTCTTGCACGTGCTTTTGTTTACAATTTGAACTTAGCTGCACGGTACTTAGCCAGCCTCTAGTACACCCAAATTTTTAACCCTGTTCTAGTTTTTCACTGTGCATTTAACTTTTATTCTATTATATTTACTTCTTTTTATTACTTTATCATCATTATTATAATTTTTATACTTATTTAATTTCATCTTCCTGTAAATTTTTGTTTGTGCTTATTTACTGATAGCCATCTATTGTACTCTGTTTCCATACCTTGTTAAGTTCGTTTAGATTTTATTTCTGTATATGCAATTATTCTGTGTATTGTATGCATTATTCTGTGTATTGTATGCATTGTATGAGAAATAGGCTCTGTGGCTGGTTTCTTCACAGCATTCAGTTCCGTACATTTAGCATTTGTGACGGAAATTAATGAGTTTTCTGTAAATTCCATTCACTTCTCATTTACTTGTCACCTTGTACCCGTGCACGCTAACTGTTGGCAGCGCTTTCATTGCACGCACTTATATTTAACTGTATTGCCTTAGATTATGTAACTGTACGCTTTTTATTGTAATTCTGCATATTAACTGTCATTGTCTGCATTATATCATGGTACTAAAATCTACTCTATCTACTGACGAAGATATAACAACGTCGTCTAGCGCCTTAGACCCGACCTCTATCTTAAACTCAGACATAGCTCATGCTGAAAAGGTAGACCTCTTCTACCAGGAAATCAAGAGAGTAACAACTACCTACCGAGGTGGTAAATTTCTGCTCCGAACAGAACTCAGAGAAAGTATTCTTACCTCACTAGAGGCTCTACAGAAGTTAGCCCTAGAAGGCCCCGAATACACAGCAAAACCAACAAAAGCCGACACAAGTACCAATACCTCCACTCTCTTCTGCTGCGAATTAGCACATGCAAATAACCAGTATCAAACAGACCAGCAGAGGCATAACGTGTTCGCTGTAGCACCACTGCCTAATCCGATCAGAGGTCCATCCTACGCGGCTGCTGCAGCTAAGGCTAAAGATACTAGTCACATAACTACGCCCCGGCACACACTATTACTATATCCTAAGGAAGCCACCTGCTCCACCAGTCAAGACCTTAAGGCTAAACTCAGCCAGGAATTCCCACTCCCCAAGATAGGAGTAAAGGTATCCACAGTCAGAAACATACAAAAAGGAGGGCTAGCCGTTGACTGTCACACGAAGGAGGACCTTGACAAGCTAAAAAATACGCTAAACAGTGCAAAGGGACAAGAACTGGTAGAGACCAAACTTCCCGCCACAAGACTTCCAAGAGTTGCTATCCACAGCGTCCCACATGAAGTCCAGGAACACGAAATAGAACGAGCTTTGGCATCGGAGCACAATGCTACCAAATCAACAGTCAAGATCCTCTACCGCCTCCGAGATAGAAGAAACACAGTTAAATGGGTTCTTGACTGCCAACCTACAGTCTACCAGCGAATCATGCAGGCTCCCAGACTCTACCTCGGCTGGCGGGCATACCGAATTGCAGACTTCTACAACACCAAGCGATGCTACAGATGCCAGGAACTCGGCCACGCTCAAAAGGAGTGCTCCAACAAACATTATTGTGCATACTGCACAGAAGAACACGACATCCGTGAATGCCGAGCGCAGCAGCCCGCGTGTATCAACTGCGCAGACTATAACTATAGGACAAACAGGAGCATCCCCTGCGATCATCCAGCCTATGATGTCAACTGCCCCTCGTACGGAAGATACATCGCTAATATCAGACGCAGTACCAGATACGAGTGATTTGCCACAGCCGCCCACTCAAATAATGCAAACACCAGACATCCAACGAGAAGTTATCAAATGCATCCAGATTAATTTACAAAGAGCAAAAGCCGCCGCGTCACAATTGATCCAACATACAATCAACCATCAACCAGATATACTATTGATTCAAGAACCTTACTGCAGAGCAGGGGAAGTCGCCTGTTTGCCACTCTGTTGGAAAATATTTCAGCGCAAAGCACAACAGAATGAGCCACCACCAAGAGCAGCAATCGCCTGCTGCAACCCGCTCTGGTCCCCGCTGATAATTACACAGAAGCGAGACCATGTAGCAATCCTCCTCAGCTTCTCAAATTCACAGATCATCATTTCCTCCATCTACAGTCTCCCACCGGATGATATCCACCAGACCATCATGAGCATCGAAGAAGTAAAGACAAAGTGCCCCACAACATCACATGTTATAGGCGGTGATTTTAATGCCCACAACATCATATGGGGTTACCCAGCTACCACTCCAAAAGGGCAAGTCTTGGAAGACTACATATTGGCCAGCAATCTGCAAATCATAAACACCCCCAACGCGCCACCCACATTTGACAACACGTACCACCACGGATGGCCAGATATTACAGTGACTACTAATGATATAGCCAATAACCTACAAGACTGGATGGTAGCAGATGAAGAGAGCTGCTCGGACCATCGCTACATACACTTCAATATTGCAAGCGACACAAGGATCAGCATCTTTAAAAGATACAAACTTCCGGGTAACAAATTGCGAATACTTAACAAAGCTTTCTCTCTAACATTACAGCAAGAAGAGCAGGAGCTAAGTCAATACAAGAGCCCCAATGATCTGAACACTTATACCGAGCGGCTGCTTGACACTCTACGGAGCATTTGCGATCAGCACCTGCCCACCAGAGCAGCAAAATGTTTGCAAGGAATTTCCTGGTGGACAAAGGAACTGCGACAGCAACGGCAAAAGTGCAGGGCTTTACGACGTCGCCTTCGCACCAACATTAACGAAACCACCAAGAATGCAATAGTAGCAACCTTTAGGGAGGAAAGAGCGCATTATAAAAATAATATCCTTAAAGCCAAAATAACCAGTTGGCGTAAGTTCTGCACAGAAAATAACAACCCATATGGAATTCTACACAAGCTTGCCACCAACAAGGTCTTTAAGCCGGATCAACTCTATGCCCAAATTGCCAACCAACCCATTACCACCAACATAGCAGAATCCACGGCAGCCACAACCTTAAACACAGTCTTCCCAGCAGACGATCCGGACGATGACACGCCAGAGCAAAGGCACACAAGGGGAAACACCACTATCCCAGAGACTTCAGACGACGAACCATTTGAAATGGAAGAGATCAAGCAAATCTTTCGACAGCTTCCAGTCAAAAAGGCACCAGGTCCTGACGGCCTGGATTATGCAATAATCAAGGTCGCCTTCAACGCTCGACCCACTTACTTTAAAGTTCTGTTTAACAAGCTTTTACATTGTCAAATCTTCCCTACTGCATTCAAACAAGGACAGGTCGTCCTGTTTTTAAAAAAGCACAAATCCCCGGAAGATCCAAGATCCTTTAGACCCATATGTCTGTTATCTGCATTGGGTAAGATCTACGAAAAACTGCTAGTCAACAGGCTGAAGCACCATCTATACCGACAAAACTTTCTTAGCCCACATCAATATGGATTCAGGACAGGCACATCTACCATCCATGCTCTAGAACACATTCGAAAACATATAAATGACAACAGAATCAACAATCTACATACTGCATTTATCTCTTTAGATCTTCAAAGTGCCTTTGATACTCTCTGGTGGCCTGCAATAAAGCAGGCCCTCAGGGAGGCAAAGTGTCCAAGGAACCTTTTTAATATCTTCACTGACTATCTCCACTCTAGAAGTCTAATTATAGTCAATAATAACGGTGTCGTCACTAAACAGCAGGAAAGAGGGTGCCCACAGGGGTCATGTGCCGGGCCTCTACTGTGGATAATCACGTTTAACTCCTTATTACAAATCAAATGGCCTACCCATACCAGAGTGATAGCATATGCAGATGATGCGGCATTGCTAGTCTCTGGTCGCACAAGAGAAGAACTCGAACGAAATGGTACGGAAACCTGTTCCATATTTTCAGATAAATGCAGTAGACTTAAATTGATCATTTCCGCACAGAAGTCAACGGCAGTAGTCATCCCACGACCGAGAACTAATCCAACGCGACGGCCGTGTATAAAATTGATGGGACGAAATCTAAAGATCTCAAAAACCATAAAGTATCTCGGACTTACATGGGATCAGGGTCTCACATGGCTGCCCCACCTTCAAGACATCAGAGTCAAGACAGAAAATATAGCTAAGAAAGCCAGACAATTCCAGGGAAGCAACTGGGGGCAAAACCCTCACATCCAGAAACTGCTATATATAACGGTAGCGGAGAGAATTGTTCTTTACGCATCGGCTATATGGGCGCAACCAATGAGCAGTCGCAAAATCAAACTCTTGACAACAATACAACGGCCATTTGCTCTAAACATAAGTAGGGCATGTAGGACAACGGCATCAAGTGCAATAACGGTCCTTGCGGGACTAACACCCCTGCACATAAAGGCCAGCATAGAAGCTGCATATGAGCGCCTAATTAGGCTAAAACAAGATGCCAACTTTGCTGGCACCGCCTTCCATGCAACACAGTATGAATTACCAGGGAGTGTGCAGTATGTGCACCCGGCACACAAAAGTAAAGGCATCCATGTCGTGACAGCACAACACCCAACGCCTCTCAGAGAAACTCCACATGTGAACTCACGATTCTACACCGATGGATCAAAGCATGACAATGGAGTGGGATGCGCTTTCGTTCACTTCAAAAATGACAGAGTGGAAAGCAAATGGAAAGGCCATCTCGCTACCCACAACAGCATTTTCCAGGCAGAAGCTGTGGCAATAGCAGCTGCAATTCAGTATGCTCAGGATATCAATCTAGCAGCAACCGAAATTCACACAGACAGCATGTCAGTGCTACAGGCAATCATGAATCACCACCATACCTCACCCTCAATTATAGCAATCCAACAGCTCCTGCGTAACAATATGCAAACACACATCAAACTAATCTGGGTGAAAGGACATGATGGCATAGAGGGTAACGAGATGGCAGACCAGTTAGCAAACGAGGCGGCACTCAACAACGACGCGCAAGAGGTGAAAACTCCAATCCCGACTTCGTATTTAAAGCGAAAGCTAAGAGAACTAAGCAAAGAACAGTGGCAACAGGAGTGGGATAACTGTGATACAGGAAGAAGGACACATGGATTCTACCCAATAGTAGACAACGAACGTCTCCAGGCCATTGCACCCTTGACATACTATATCACGGGGCACGGCCCATTTCCATCCTATTTTCAAAGACATGCAATTTCGATGACAGATATATGCGTCTGCGGGGCAACTGGCTCCCCCGACCACTACATATTTGAATGCAGCCTTACATCCAACTTACACCTACCACTCCCAGCCACAAATATAGAATCATATAAACGATTCATCATTAAGCACCCACCAGCGGTCAAAAAGATCTGCCAAATAATTAGGCAGGTCAACGACCTAGGGCAAGATATCTGCCAACCAAACTAGCGTCAATTAAGGCGTCTCATAAAGCAACCACAGTCAGCTTTCACTACCAAATCATCAACAGAATTCTGACAGTCTCTTATACTGACAATCAGCTGAATGCAACTTACAATATGTTTAAATTATGTGCTGCGCTTATAACATAACTGCACTGCAACATAACTGCAGACATAGCTGCTTACTGCGTACAGTACTCACTTACGGCGTATAGAGCAAACTACTGACTATGAACAGACTGCTACCTGCATTGTGTCTCTGTAGTAGTTACAACGACTGAAATATCTATAGAAGTATTTCCTGGAATAACCACAGTTATTACAACAACTGCAAGTTATATATCAGTGTATAAGGTACTGTGCGCAGAGTAATTGGAACGCCCTGACAAATCGTGTACAGAACTTATCAACAGTGTACAGAGCTCAACACTGACTAATCACAGGTTACTACTTGCATGTCCATGCTAGTCCATGCTTAACTGAACAGTGTAAAACAAATGTGTATCCGACTTTGCATTGTGTAACCATTCTGTAAGCATTGTGTATATAACAAGCATCATGTATCTATTACAATACTAATATGCACTGTGTATTCTACAACATAATGTTTCTCCTACAGTCATTGCCAGTACTGTATTACACAAACGCGTTATACAAACTATCTGCAATAAATATGCACCTCATTCTGCACTGAATTTGTCAAATTTTGCACAGTATCTGCTGTATATAAAGCATATAATTACTATGCAACTATCTACATTGCGTGTGCATTACCTGCAATACCTTACAACCTGTTGTGTATCTGACTTTGCACTGTGCATTTGTTCTGTGAGCAATGTGTATATAAAAAGTACTGTGTACCTACTTTAATCCAATAAACACTGTGCATCTAATATAATATAAAATAAGCTCAGCGCATTCTATAACATAGTGTCTCCACTACAGTTATTGCCTGCACATCATATCTGTATTGCTCAAACTATCTGTATTATATCTGCACTGTATCTGACATATGCATAATGTATAATTCATCTATATCTATCAATATTGTATCTGCATTACCTGTATAATCTCATAGCTTCGCATAGAAATATATAGCTTGGCAACATAGCATGCATGGTGCTGCGTACTATAATTGTGTGTATACAATAGTATTGATTTTTTTTAATGTGTAAGTATAATTGTGTTTATATAATTGTGCACAGTTGTGTTATATACCGTAGTATAGTGTTTTATTCTGCGTTTTAATACGTTAGTATAATTGTGTTTGCATAATTGTACACCATAACTGTGTTGTATATAGCAGTATAGTGTCTTATTTCGTTTGTACAATTGTGCGCAGTATAAATTCTAATATCTAATGCTTTACAAGCATAGTGTATCTGTTTTTACATTGTGCATCAATTCTGTAAGCATTATGTATATAAAAAGCGCTGCATGTCTATTCAAATTAAATAAGTATTGTGTACCTGATATAACGTATTGCATAATGTATTCTCCAGAGTAAAGTTTCATCTGTAATTACTATATCATCTAATAACAAAATTTAATATTCTACAGTGTGCCTGCATGCTTTATGTATGTTTATTTGCGCATTTTACATGTGATATGTGATCTAAATGTGTCTAAATGATCTAAATGTGTCTTTAGTGTAAGTGTATACTATATATTAGCTTAAATATGTTTCATTATAAGTATGTGTTTTACTTGTATAAGTGTGTGCAAACTAGTATCTAATTTCTATTTTTATATAATGTGCTTACATGTTTTACATGTGTTATATATGTGTTTTACAAGTGTTTTGTATGTATCTTTATATGTGCAATTGTATGTACTTGTATGTGTATGTATATGCTGTAATTAGTGTCTAACAGTGTCTAAAAACCAAGATGTAACAAATCATCCGCCTATCGATCAAAACTAATGTATTCCTAAGACGCTTCTGTATGCCCATGTACAATTACGTAAAATTCTTCAATAAACTCCCAAGGTGGCCTCACGAGGCTCCTGGGAGTTGCTGCCACTAGATAGGGGAGGGCGCGTGACATATGCCTGTTTACCTCTGTTAAACATCAGGCGTCCCCGTCCTCCGTCACCTGTCACCACCTGTCTAAAGAACTGCTGAGGAAGCTTATCTGTTTGTGTATTCGGAAAAAATTTTTTTTCCTGGAAGACTTTTTAAGGGATACTGGCTCGTATATACCTTACGTAGAACGGAATGTTGTTTCTTAAACTGCTGGAGCGACTCATCTGGTTTATAAGCCTATTAACTCTTAAACACGTATTTGCTTGGCTAGTAATTCTAGAAGAAAAGTGGAAAAGCCGATAGCTAGGTTGCTGGCATTCAATGAAATACACTTTTTCCGGAGGAATTTAAGTGTCACTGAAGAGATAAACATCAACATTGAATATGGTCAGGTGTGTGTGTGTGTGTGTGTGTGATTATGGCAAAGCCTCGAGGGCTATCTGCCTAAGAGAAAGGATGCCTTCGTGGAGGACTTTCTAAGGGAAACTGGCTCGTATACACGTTACACATGGGGAAAACCACGAAAACGCCCATGCAGCCAACCCGTTCGCGGGATTCGAACCTCGGACCGAACTACCAGTGTTCAGCGACTTTACCGCTCGGCCGCTGGTGGGCGAATATGGTCAGGACTAAGTTAAAAAGTTGGGAAGAATTTTTTAACGCTATTATTGCTCATTTTTCCAATAATAACCTTAATGTTACTATTGTCTGGTCTTCGTAGTTAAATTCTTTCATGCGTAATCTTTTAGCCGTCCATAGTTCTGCACAGCACTTAAAATTTTCTGTAACAATCATAAATTTCAATAATTTATCATTGTTACAGAAAATTTTAAGTAAATTGAAATATACATTTTTCAATGAAAGTAGTCACTTTCTTCGTGGAATTTTACATTATGGAATTAGTAAATTTTTAAATTATCGATTATTGATTAAAATTGGTGTTTACGATGTGTTATAATGATATAACACTGGAAAATACACAGTCCAGTCACATTAATGTGACCACCACGTACTTTCCATGTCAGAGTTAAATAACCAATCACAGAAGGCAGGTGGCAGCACAGTGCAGTTGAGCGTATATAAAGGGTGTGTGAGGGCTTCGGAAAACATTTCAATCGTTGGCGTAATGCAGAAACGAAGCGATTTATCCGACTTCCAAAAGGGCATGATCATTGGCTTTCGGGCCAAGGGTGGAAGCATTTCCGAAACGGCTGAGTTTGTGAACTGTTCGCGTGCCGCCGTGGTAAAAGTGTACCGTGCATGGCAAAATGGGACTGTCCAAAATCAGCGACGTGGCAAATGTGGTGCACCACGGGCCATAGATGACAGAGGCGAACGACGGTTGCGGAGATGCGTTCGGGCAGATAGACGGGCTACCGTTGAGCAACTGACCACCAAAATGAACCAAGGGGCTACCAAAAGTGTCTCCCAAAGTACTATTCAGCGAACATTGCTGCGTCTGGGCCTCCGAAGCAGACGCCTGGTTCGTGCACCTATGCTGACTGCTGTTCATCGACGGCGAAGGCTAGAATTTGCACGCCAGTACAGCAGCTGGACGTCCACTGAGTGGCGACAGGTTGCGTTTTCGGATGAATCGCGTTTTATGCTCCATCGGACAGATGGACGTTGGCGTATAAGGCGTGAAACCTCTGAAAGGAACCACCCTGCAACCATTGCCGGAACGGTCCAAGCTGGAGGCGGGAGCATTATGGTCTGGGGAATGTTTTCCTGGCATTCTCTAGGTTCACTGATCATTGTGGAAGGCACAATGGATCAATACAAGTACGCATCTGTCCTTGCGGACCATGTTCACCCCTACATGCGCATTGTTTTTCCTCAGGATGATGGCATCTTCCAGCAGGACAATGCGAGGTGCCATACAGCTGCCAGTGTACGTGCGTGGTTGGAAGAGCACCAGGATGAGTTTACCGTCCTCCCCTGGCCAGCAAACTCACCTGACTTAAACCCAATCGAGCATCTGTGGGACCATCTCGATCGAGTTGTTCGCGCCATGGATCCTCAACCGCGTAATCTAGCGCAGCTGGCCACGGCATTAGAGTCGGCATGGCTCAACATCCCAGAGAACACTTTCAGGGACCTATGTGACTCTCTTCCTGCACGTCTCGCAGCAGTCCGCTCTGCGAAAGGTGGTTATTCTGGCTTTTGACAGATGGTCACATTAATGTGACTGGACTGTGTAAATATTTCTGGAAATTTAATTAATTATCTTTCAGTGCCACATATTTATAAAACATATTATCTGAGATTTATATCGTCGTTCCTTCTTCCACATCAACTATTTAAAATGTTTTGTGTGGAACATAATTACGTATTATTGACTTTTCTGAAACATTTTCTCTATAACACTAATAAACAAATCCATTTTTCTAAACTTTTTCGAACTCTAATAGTAATTTCTCTCTCTGCCTAATCATAAAATTTTCTCTTGAAGTTTTAAAACTTAAGTTGGGCAATATTTTAACTGAATGTTGAATTTTTCATCGCATATCATGCATCAAAACAGTTTTCAATATCCTTCAGATTTCAAAAAGAGGGTTATTATCTTTAAGATTTAATACTGTAAAAACCAAAATTGTTCGTATCTCAAAAGCAATCTCTTTCAGAATATTATAAATCTTCAGCTTTACTTCGGCTTAGCTTTTGATCCTTTCATAAATCTCCCGATTCTATTCTATTTGCTTATCTGAATATCGCCACTACAGAATACGTCTTCAGCAAATATTTTAAAGGTTTAGAACAATATACATATATTTGGCTTGTATCCAAAATGTGAAAACGGGTTGCAATAATATTAAATGAGCCTGCCTTTTAAACTTACTGAAAGGTGTATAAATGCACAAATGAGAGTTTGCAAGTTTCAATTAATCTCTAGATTAAAATCTATAAGAATAATCTTTAATCTGAACCGTAACTCATCTGTGGAGTTATGCCTAGATATTAAATTTTGTAAAATTTGGTGAGAAATTCAAAAATTTACATTGGCTTAATATTTCCAATTTGCGCGAAGAATAATTCACTTGGTGCACTTCTTAATACAACCAGTTTTCTTTTCCCTTCCACTATGGCGGAGCGGAAAGAAAGGTACTATCTTTTTACATTGTGCATGACCGGAAAAAAGTGACGTCGTTCCTACTTTCAAATAAATTTAGCAAAGTGTCTAAACCACGTTTGATGTTTTATCGATTTTCAACAAATATGCTAAATTTCAAAATGCGCCAATATATAAATTGACATATATGTTCGGAAATTTTAAATACTTAGAAATACATCTACTTTAAGATGATTGTAAAAATGTTATAGATTACATATAATTCAAAAATGTTTTTGAAAAATTTATAAAAAGTATTTTAAAATACAAATTTTAAAAATGAATCATAAAACATTTGGATTTTATTTGGGATGAACCTGAATTTCGAAATGTGAAGAGAAGAATAAAAAAAGTTTAATAAAAAAGAGAGATTAATAAATATATACCAAACTCAATTAACACTGAGGAGCTAAAATTCTGAGAGCTAATTTTTTCAAAACTACTGGTGCGATTTTTACAAGACTTGGTAGTTCGGCGTAATTTGAGTCGTAGAACTGTAATATGTAAAAATATTGGTATGTGATTTCAGAAAAAGTCGGATTTTGTGTCAAAATACTTATATTAGAACAATGCTGTATATAAATCTAATATATGTCCTATGTCGCGCTCTCGAGACATGAAAAATGCAATTTGAATTTTGTCAATCGGCCCAGTAGAAAGGGAGATATAGAACTGTTCCTTTTTTTTTCGCAGTGTATCTAAGCATTTATCTTCGTAAAAGTCTGTTTAAAATAAACTAAGTCACATACACATGAAGAAATACAATACATTCATGTCATACACATGAAGAAAGCCACGAAAGAGAGATTTCTTTTAGCCAGAATTCACGATTCAAACTTGGAACAATCTATTACTTTTTCAGAGGCAATTTATTGTTATTGTTATTGCTAAATCTGATAATTCGACATTTTCTAATTAAACATTAATTAATAAATATGGTCAAACTCATTGTTCATTTATTCATCTCATCACAGAGATCATTGCCAGGGTGCATGCAAGGGGACTGTAAATATTATACAAATGAGGAAGGGGAAGGAACCATATACATACATACTAGACATACAGAGAAATCGAGCACTCAGTTTTGGTATCGAGTTTGCCCCCAACATCCGCAAATCGTGATTTGTCCACGACGTTTGTCGCTTTGCCACCGGTTTGTCGCTTTGCCACCGGCGGATTTGTTGAATTTATTGTGCCGCAAATAGAAAGTATGCTGATTTTAATGCCTTCCAGGTTAAATAATTTTTAGAGCTATGGATATAAATAATGCTTTTCCTAGACATTTTAATAATTTCTAAATGTTGATTATTTCATAAATCTACTTACTACCAGAATATACATATAAATCTTAGCACACACTTGAACTTGTTTACTCCCGTTCTTTGATTTGCACTTTTTTTTTACTTCGGTAAAAGGCCAGCTGCATTTTTAGTATTACGAATTCAGGTTAGTAACATAACGTACATACCTTCGTAGAATTTCTAACTTATAACTGAGCTTTAAGTCTCTTATAAAATTTGATCCCTTATCGAATACTCCTAGAGAGATACTGTGTTCTTGAATATCTGTTACACCGGTTTTTCTTTGTTCATATTAAAGTAAAATTGGATCGTGTTACATATCGATTAGGCTTGTCTATAAACTTTTGCGAGTCTCGCCCCCTTTTTCCCTTATTTGTTTGCATATAAATGAAAGGAAATGAAATAAAAGGGAAAATATTTTATACAAAATGATTTTTCACAAACTTTGCGCTTCCAAGAATTGTAAGTTAATCGAAATTCTTTTTTGCCTGATATTTATAGACAACAAAGCTATTCCAGATATTCTGAAAACATTTTAATATTTATTATGGAATGTAATACTAAAATATTACAGTATTTTAAACAGAAAAATATTTATTTTGAATTTTTCTAAACGTTAAAATAATTAACAGCTTTCGAGAAAGGAACAGTACTTCAAAACTATCAGAAATACTCATTTCTTAAAGTGCAGTTCATTTATCAATACTTGCTTTAAAAGGCAGTCAAAAATCAATATTCGTGTTGGATTCGAAACCTCGAAGTATATTTTTAGACGTTAATCTCAGCGTTCTAAACGTGCATTTCCACCGAAATACCATTTCCTAGCAAAGCGATCAATATATAAGTATCTCTAGAAAGTGAAGATTAAATTGAGTATCCATTGTTTAAAGATGTCTCTATTCGAGAATAGCTAGCCTTATAGTAAAATGAAAGAAAATATGCTTTTCAAGCCATATATTTTTCGGAGATATTATAAAATAAATGCTTTGGTAATAATAAATGTTTTAAATGCTGCATATAGTAGTAACAAACAAAGCGACAAATAATATAATGAATGAAATACACTTAAACTTTGCATTCATATTTTTACACCAAGCCATCCTCGACTAATAGCACTGCTCCATTTTATTGTTACGAATTTGGTATTTAAAAAAAAAAGCTAATGTTAGTTCAATTATAAATTAATTGGTTTTATTTCCCCCGCAGTGCAGCGCGTGACGAATATTAAAAGAAGGAAGCTAAGCTGGAAAATTAAAAATACAAGAGCGCGTGCGTTAAATAAATAAATAACTCTTTTTTCATTTCGAGAAAGTACTGGAAAATTCTAGCGCGTGATTTTAAAATGTTATAAAAGGAGGAAAACATCTCAGTTTGTTAGTAGTTGCTTGCTTAGTTTGTTGTTGTTTAGAAAACTGCTCTTGTTGATTGTAGCGAATTCGCGGATTAGCGTTCTTTAGCTGTTTTGAATTACGTTCTATTGGATATTTGAGTAGTTAAAAGATAACTACTGTGAGATATTGTAATACTGCATGATAATTTGAGAAAATTTAAGCATTTTTGTTGTGATAATAATACATTTTTGTTCATTTTTCATCGGACTTGTGCATTCATTTCATAACGAACCCGTACGCACGCAACAATTTTTGGTGTCAGAAGTGGGATTTGAATGCCAATAACAAGAGGGATGGAAGAACAATTGAGACAGCTCATTACTGCTTTTGCTGCTTTCCAAGAAAAGATGGAAGCTGGCCAAACATCTTTTAAAGAAGAAATGAAATTGGGCCAGGAATCCCTCAAAGGAGAAATGAAATTGGGCCAGGAATCCGTTAAGGAAGAGATGAAATCTCTTAAAAATGAGATGAAAGCAGGTCAGGACGAAATGAAAAGAGAAATTACCTGCGTAATAGAAAATAAATTTGAGGCTATGGAAGGCAGAATAGACGCGGTTGAAACTAAAGTTGGACATATAGAAGAGAGAGTTTCTGCCGTCGAACAACAAATTGATGATATGGTTTCTGCTGCCGTCGCCAAAGAAGTTGACAGCCTAAAGAAGTGCATAGCGACGGTAGGAAACAATTCTGAAGGTTTCAAATTTTTATCGATGCCTGCTCGTTCCGTTCTGAAACTATCTACATATGATGGGAAGACCTCCTGGCAGGTGTATAGGACACAATTTTCTATCGTTGCGGATGCGAATGGGTGGGATTCCCAAGCTAAGGCCTGTCATCTCGCCGCTTCTCTGAGAGCAGACGCAGCGGATATCCTGCAGACGCTTCCCGAAAATCAAAGGCTAGATTTCGAAGCTCTATCCGGCGCTTTGGAGCTGCGCTTCGGCGAGAAATCTTTAAAAGACTACAGCAGGCTCCAATTAAAATCTCGTCAACAGAAGCTCACCGAAACGCTTCAGGAGCTCGCCACGGATGTTGAAAGGCTGTCACATCACGCCTTTTCAGAGTGCCCGACAGAAACAAGGAAAATCCTGTCCCTGCAATATTTCATCGATGGCATCCGGGACCCTGAAATACAGAAAGCACTGCGAATGGCGGATGTTAAAGATCTGAAAAGCGCTTTAGTGTATGCCATGAAATTTGAGGCAGCCCAGCAAGCCACCCGTCGAGACCGCCATCCAGTCAGAGCTGCTCAAGCCCAGGAGCCAGGGGATCAAGTCACTGCTCGTCTAGACGATTTAACTAGACAACTGAACGCCTTGAGACAGAATATTGGTGACAAGAAACCGACCGTAAAGTGCTGGAACTGCGGTGCTGAAGGACACATCCGACGAAACTGCAGAACACCCCAGGGCACGGATGCTAAGACCGCTCCTAACAAACAGCAGGGAAACTAATTAGTGGCCATCTCGCGGGGCGGAGGTTGCCAGATCATGAAAAGCCCCAGTTTAAAGCGCTTCAGATTTCTGCAGTGAGAGGCGGCAGTAATGGACTTTTCATAATAGGACATATTAATGGAGTTCCCTGCAATATGACGATAGATACAGGAGCCAACGTTACCATCATCCGAAAAGATTTGGCTCAACAACTGGGAAGCAAACTTATCTGGACGCCGCCCTGCGTTACCCTACAGACTGTGTCCGGTGAGATCAACATCGATTGAAAAGTAAATGCTAACATCACGTTTGGAAGTGCCGCTTACCATCACACGGCATATGTAGCAGAGATCACTGATTCTTGCATACTCGGATTGGACTTTCTAAGGAAATACAATTTTTCCTTGGACTTTAAAAATAACGAATTGCATTCTACATCTGAGGACATAGCGTTATTTGGAGTCAATGATGAAGTTAAATCTGTCCATAAAATCATAGCACAAGACAATATCACAATACCGGCAAGAACAGAAATTTTACTTCCTGGATCCATAGCCGAAAACAGAAATTTCCGCTACGGCATCATAGAATATCCCAATAACTGTAATAGCCCAAAAGGAGTACTAGTAGCCTCAACACTCGTCGACCTATCCAGAACGGTTATCCCGGTGAGAGTCGCCAATGTAACTGAGAAGGGGAGAATTATTAAGAGAGGTGAAGTGGTTGCAGCATATACTCCAGTAACCACCGTTGAAAGAAAGAGTAACATCCAAGAATCCGTGTCCTCAGAGAGAATTACATCGGAGTTATTGCAGAATGCGCAATTAAACGATGAAGAGAAGAATGCTGCCGATCGCGTTATTAAAGATCTTCAAGTTGTTTTTTCCCGCTCGTCTTCTGACGTGGGTCGAACTAGTTTGACACAACATAGAATAGATACCGGCGATCATCCCCCGATCAAGCAACATCCAAGGCGTCTGCCGTTTGCTAAACAGGAAGAGGTGCGAACACTGTTAAAAGATATGGAAGAAGGCGATGTCATCGAGCCTTCAACAAGTCCATGGGCATCTCCCATCGTTCTCGTCAGAAAGAAAGACGGCTCAACAAGATTTTGCGTTGACTATCGCCGGTTGAATGAGGTTACGAAGAAAGACAGTTACCCTCTTCCTAGAATTGACGACATTCTAGACACTCTTTCTGGAAGCAAGTGGTTCTCAACGCTTGATTTAAAGAGTGGGTATTGGCAGGTAGAAATACACCCTCATGACCGAGAAAAGACGGCATTTACTACGGGACAAGGGCTTTGGCAATTCAAGGTGATGCCGTTTGGACTGTGTAATGCGCCGGCAACATTCGAACGCCTCATGGAGACTGTTTTGAAAGGACTTTCCTATGAAGCCTGTCTGATATACCTGGACGATATCATCATCTTCGGAAAGAGTTTTGAAGAGCATCTAGAAAATCTTAGAAAGGTGCTTCAGAAACTGAAAGAAGCCAATCTAAAGCTGAGTCCCGCTAAATGCAAATTGTTCCGAAAGGAAGTGACTTACCTGGGACATGTCATCTCTGCAGAAGGTGTGCGCACGGATCCTGAAAAGGTATCAGCGGTTAAATCCTGGAAACGTCCCGAAAATGTCCATCAGCTGAGAAGCTTCCTAGGGCTTTGCACCTACTATAGGAGATTCGTGAAGGACTTTTCTTCCATCGCAAGACCCTTTCACAAGCTGACAGAGAGCAACCAAAAGTTCTTGTGGACAAAAGAATGCGACGATGCATTTAACAATTTAAAGGAGGCTTTAACATCTGCTCCAATCCTGACGTATCCTCAGCACGACCGACCATTTATTCTAGACACCGACGCGAGCAATGAAAGTGTCGGTGCTGTTTTGTCCCAAGAAATAGATGGCCGGCCAAGAACGTGTAGTGGCGTACTGGAGCAAGTGCCTGTCTAAACCGGAGAGGAATTATTTTGTCACCAGGAAAGAGTTGCTCGCCATAGTCAAAGCTGTAGAACAGTTCCATCACTATCTATACGGCAGAAAATTCCTGCTCCGCACCGATCATGCATCATTGACCTGGCTTTTAAATTTCAAGAATCCTGAGGGTCAAATAGCCAGGTGGATACAGAGACTCCAAGAATATGACATCACTATCCGTCATCGTAAGGGATCATCACACGGAAACGCCGACGCCCTGTCTAGAAGACCTTGCCAAGAAAACTGTCGATATTGTTCCAGGGTGGAAGCGAAATACGAGCTGCTGACTCCGGTCGCAAGACAAATTACAACATCAACATCGGCTGATCGAGAACCGTGGAGTGATGATGAAGTCAGGAAAGACCAGCTGGAAGACCGCGACATTAAACCCATAATTGATCTAATGGAGTCGTCAAACAGAAAACCTACCTGGCAGGACATTTCTATCTGTAGTCCTACAACCAAACAATATTGGGCACTCTGGGATTCACTTCACATTCGAAACGGCGTCTTATACCGGAAATTCGAATCGGATGATGGGAAGACGTTCCGATGGCAGCTGATACTTCCAAGATCCCGCATTCCTGATGTCCTTAAAGAACTACATAACAGCTCTACGGGAGGTCACTTTGGAATAATGAAGACCTTACAGAGAGTTCGTGAGGGCTTTTACTGGAATAATGCAAAGGATGACGTGCAAAAGTGGTGCCGATCTTGCGATGCCTGTGCAGGTCGGAAAGGACCTAAGAGACGCAGCCGAGGCAAGCTGCAACGTTACAACGTAAGGGCGCCTTTTGAACGAATCGCCTTTGACATCCTGGGACCTCTGCCACGAACTGCTGATGGCAACAAATACATACTCGTTGTCGTTGATTACTTCACCAAGTGGCCTGAAGCTTATCCTATTCCTGATCAAGAGGCTGTCACAGTAGCTGAGGTAATGATACAGCACTGGATTTCCAGGTTCTGAGTGCCTCTTCAGTTACATTCCGATCAGGGAAGGAATTTTACCTCGGTAGTAATCAAAGAACTATGCAAACTACTCGGCATTGACAAGACCCAAACGACGCCATTACATCCCCAGTCGGACGGCATGGTAGAGAGGTTCAATCGAACCATCCTTAATAACCTCTCATTAGTGGTTTCCAGAAACCAGCAGGACTGGGACAAGAAATTACCACTCTTTTTACTGGCTTACCGCTGTGCTGTCCACGAGACTACCGGCTATTCTCCATCACAGATGCTCTTCGGTCGTGACCTTCGTCTGCCTTGTGATCTATTGTTTGGCCGCCCTCCGGATGCTCCTTCATCGTCTGAGGAATATATTCAAGATCTCCAGGCCCGGTTTGAAGTGATGCACAACTTTGCACGAGAGCGAGTCAACTTGGCGACGGAGAAGATGAAGACCCGCTACGACACAAGAGCTACTGAACATCAGTTCCACGAAGGAGACAAGGTGTGGTTGTGGAATCCGACTCGACGGAAAGGACTTTGTCCGAAATTACAGTCACCTTGGGATGGCCCGTATACAGTCCTAAAAAGGCTGAATGACGTCGTGGTTCGGATTCGTAAGTCTTCGAACTCTAAACCTAAAGTCGTTCATTACGACAGGTTAGCTCATTACTATGGCCATAGTACATAATGTAAATAATTGTAAATAGTATAAGACCATGGTCATTTTGTTTTTAAATGTGTATTTGATTTGATTTGTATTTAGTATTTGATTTGCATTTAGTGTTTGATTTGTATTTGATAGCATTTGATTTGTTTTATGTATTGCATTTATTGTTCATGTTGTTTATTATTGTAATGTAATGCTTATTAATGCATTTATGCCACAGTTGTAAGTTTAGCTTCCTGTCCAGGGATTGTACTGCCCGGGACGTGCAGTCCTTGGGAAGGGGGCAGTGTTACGAATTTGGTATTTAAAAAAAAAGCTAATGTTAGTTCAATTATAAATTAATTGGTTTTATTTCCCGCGCAGTGCAGCGCGTGACGAATATTAAAAGAAGGAAGCTAAGCTGGAAAATTAAAAATACAAGAGCGCGTGCGTTAAATAAATAAATAACTCTTTTTTCATTTCGAGAAAGTACTGGAAAATTCTAGCGCGTGATTTTAAAATGCTATAAAAGGAGGAAAACATCTCAGTTTGTTAGTAGTTGCTTGCTTAGTTTGTTGTTGTTTAGAAAACTGCTCTTGTTGATTGTAGCGAATTCGCGGATTAGCGTTCTTTAGCTGTTTTGAATTACGTTCTATTGGATATTTGAGTAGTTAAAAGATAACTACTGTGAGATATTGTAATACTGCATGATAATTTGAGATAATTTAAGCATTTTTGTTGTGATAATAATACATTTTTGTTCATTTTCATCGGACTTGTGCATTCATTTCATAACGAACCCGTACGCACGCAACATTATTATTTCACTCCATGTTGAACTTCTTTATATCAGGGATTGGGGTTATCTAAAGGAGTATTTCTTATAATATATACATACATGAAATGTTTTGTCTTGAAATAAGGGTGTTGAAGGGCAGAGGATAAATTCGCAGATGTGCCCAAATTTAATAATTCCTTTTTATTTGTGGTTGACACTTATTTTTCGTTAATCCAGCACACAAACATGAGAGCAATAGCACCCGTTTTTGAAGAACAAAATGACTATCGTTACATTTAATTTTTTAAATATAATTTTAAAGTCAACAAACAGCAGCAAGTTAACAGAAGCGAAGCGAAGAAACTAATGTGACGTATTCCAAGATAACGAAGTTTTAGTTCCGTAAAGGATGAAAATGGGAACTATCTAAATTAAAATATAGAGTTATAGTTTCAGTTTAGTAAAATATGGAAGGAAGAAATATCTAAACTAATTTACAGGTACACATCCTGGTTACGGCACCATTGATGTTGTGGTGACGAGGCACATTATGGCAAAAGTTAAATTTAATGTTTGAGTTAACATCACCACGAGTATTTACTTATATTCTTTAAATGTACCTAGTTAGCAATATAATTCCAGTTGAACATAAACTATTAAACGCATTGTGAAGTTGGCAATAATTTTTGTAAATTTAAATCCGCAAGAGCCGAATGGTTAAATGATCAGAATTATCTGTTTCAACGTTCAATAATAATAAATAATGCCACTTACGTGTATAGTGCCTTCCTTCCCTGTATGAATACATATCTAACACCTTTTTTACTAAATATGTATTTCCATGTTATATCATTATTAATGCCCACTATCTTGATTAATAAGTAAATAAATTTTTATCAACACATACTATTCAGCATTCAATAAGAACAAAGGTATCAGTCCCCCGCGGTCTCTTGCCGGTTCATACGTCTGTAGGCGCACACTCAAAATCTTAAATCATCTTCGAACCTTAAATATGAAGACAAAAATTTTGATGATTGAGGAAACGATGAATGTCTTCTTCAAAAAGCCATTCCTATTTTTTTCATAATGAAGCAATTACTCAGCAAAAGCAATTTGCGAGGTTTCCACATGATGCACGATAGATGCTGCTTTCGAAGACGCAGTTCAGCACATTTCCTTCTCCTACCAATTCAGCTTTTCAGTTGCCCGCTCGCCAGGGTGCAGCAATTTCTCATACTTACAGGAACATTTTTTCTTGAAAATTATGAATTTTACATACCTGCACCATTGAGTGCAACGTTCAAGAACAAAAACGAAAAAGGAACGAAGGGGAAAAAATGGCTGTGCAAATGAGGCGCAGGGCCCTGTCTCACCCTTTTAGCGCTCGCTGGATAAATGCCTCATAAAATCTGTTTGGCCAGTCTTTTTATGTTTTCTCGCTAAACGACTGAGTTTCTTACTTCAATGTTGTAGTGTAATGAAAACGGCAAAAATCCAGAAAAGACGACAGAACTCTCCAAAAAAACAGATGATTTCCCACCTCGTCCAAATTCAGGAAGAAACACAGAATAAAAACTACGCAATCCCTGCTCAGTGAAAAAGACAAAAGCAAAGTGACTTCCGTCCCGATAGAAGTAAGTAAAACCCTTGGGTGGTTACAAGATGTAAAAATCAGACACTTTTTGAGTAATATCATTGAAAATTTGGATAAAATTAGGATAGCTAAATCTGTAGCGGAAAAGCTATCTGTCGGTTTCAAAGCCGCAATGCTTATGATCAAATTCGCAGAAGAAGAGAATTAAGGATACTTCACTTAGACGAACGAGGATATTTGGAAAATAACTAATTTTCAAAATTTCTAACTTTGCTTCCCTTACAGATTCCTGTTTTTCCACCAGTAGATCTCGGAGTCAGTTCTTGGGAGGGTGACCCCCCACGTGACTGACTCCGAAGAATCACAGAAGGACTGAGAGAGAGGAGGAGCTAGGACTGATAAAGATGATTTAAATTGCTCGAGTCTTTGCCGCCTGCAAAAATTTGTTCCTCGCCTACATGGTGGGGGTGCATTAAGATGCACCCTTGATTTTAACATCGTGAACGGCCACTGGCCTACCTGAATTATTGGTTAAAACTCGTAGAAGTTGGGACCATAAATTAAATAGATGATTCTGATTCTGATTGCAGAGTAAAAGCTTTCTTTTACGAAGAGTTAAGAAGTTACTGCAATTTAAAGTTGGAATTTTGATTTACATTATTTTTATCATGCATATACGTACAATTAATTCAATGGATGTAATTTAGTAACGCTTTAAACTATTCGCAGTCCTAAGGTTTTCAGTTCTGCTTCCCAAATTCCTTTCTGATATGTGAGACTATGCATAGTAGTTCCTTAGTGAATCAACTGCAGGCGGTGCCCATATCAGTTTGCAGGTTTTAAATAGTTTCCAAAACACGTAATAAATCTGTCATTTAAAAATCATTCTCTTTAAATATAGAAGAAGCTTAATTCACATTTGATACTTACACATTTCCATTTTAATAAACATTAAATAAAAGGAAGGCGAATTTCATTCAAGAACCATTTTATTGCCTTATTGCATTATTGCTTGCCATTGTATATATTGCCTTAGTTATGTGCATATGTCTGACCGCTTTGTAGCTAGTGACAGTGGGGTACTATCCAAAGTTTTGCTCTTCTGTACCATGATCAACCAGCGTAGTGACGTCGACGTTCTGCTCCAAAGTAAGGTTTCTCCTATTCCTGTTTGCAAAGTGATGTCACTGAGCAGATAAATAAGATACGTCAATATTGTCTGGAGCGCAGCAAAGAGAAGATTTAACCTTTATAACCTTGTCTGTCTACTGACGTTGATAGTATCAGAAAGTAAAAGAAGCGAAAACATGAAAGGAAGCAGTACTGTATGACGTTAGACAGCTGAAAATTCGAATAAAGAGTAAAACTGCATACTAATGGAATAATAGAAAATTTTAAGTCGTAAAGGCTTTCTTACATGCTGAAGGTGAACAACCTATTTCACTAAAAATATTAAATGTTTTAAATGTTCGGATTTGGAATCAAAAACAACAGTGAAGATATTGAAATAAAACGTAAATGTAATGCGTTTCATAATAACTTTATTCCATATTGCAAAAGCGACATGTAACCTCCTGAAACAATTTTGTTGGAAACTATTAAAATAACCCCCATATTATGCCAGACATACAATTTCTTTGAATTCACCATAGTGCAGAATCACGAATGTAGATCACGAATGGTAGATCATCTCATGTCAGAAGCCAAAGGTGATTCTGTGCTAGCAAGCACTTGATTGTTCAACGGATTAACTTCTTTATAAAGTAACATGAATAATAAGTGTGTCATGTTCATAAGGTAAAGATTACGTAAAAGAAAATATTAACTTAAATTTTAAAAGTTCCTCAAGTCTATTAATTAATTAGATTATTTCCGCATTCTATCCTTGTAATAAAAAGCTTATAATAACTGCAAAATTAATCGCTGTCATGTGATTCTTATATAACGTTTATGGCGCATGTATTTATATAATCCAAAGAGTTTTCAACTAGTGATAATATTAACATTTGCAAAACAAAACCTTAATTAATCAATTAGCTTCTGTGTTAATATGCTTTCGACTGCTTCATTTTCTGACTTTAAATATATCCTAAATATATGAAAAATATAAATACTGTAATTATTGACCATCCAGCGCATATCTTATGCCAGTTTAGCTGTGTATTCGGCTTCAAAAATGCTTTATCAAGAATAAGAGACGTATTTAATGGGATAAAACAGCAAATATATCATTTCACAGTAGCTAGAGCATGTTCTACATCATCCACATCATAGCTTTGATCATTTCATCATATCACTATACTTGCACGCAAACATATACACGCACACACAGAGAAAAAATGTATATACAGAGGCTGTTCACACATTTTTAGACGATGTATATTGTATTCACAAAACTAAATTACATAAAATTCTTGTGTTTTAAATGTTCTATTTGACATCCCTTATTCTGAACTATCTTTTGACACCGCAATTTCTAGGATAATAATGCCTTTTGAAGTGGCAGTAGAGGTATTCTATCCCATTCCTTCCGAACAGCTTTCCAGAGTTCTGTTAGGGTTTTGGGACAACGTTTGGATAATGCAGTTTTTAAAAGTCCGAAAGCACAAAACTCCTTAGGCGACACATCGGGAGATTTAGTAGGGATATCAGTGAAGGGTATGGCCTTGATACCAGATTTTTGTTCCTTTTCTTTTAGGAAATTTACAGTGGATTTTTATGTGTGACTGCTAGCTTTGTCCTGATGGAGGTCTCACAGATTGATTGCATTGTGGGTAAAGCGATGGTATTTCATTCAGAAACATTGGTGATAAAATATGTTCCTGATAGTATTTGGAGTTAATCTTGACATTTTGTTTGCACTCTCTATATTTTTAACGTGCAATTATAAGGAAAACCAGCAACAATCATGAATCCCTTAGAAAAACTTTCTTTCGATTCTTTGAACCATATACTTAATTTTTTTCTTCCCTTTTATGATAATAAATGGCTCTTTTTTTGTTACAATCATTTAAATACACCCATGCTTCATCTATTGTGACAATTGTTTTCCATTTTTCTTTGGATAAGTGTTTCTCATATAGAATTCTGCAGCGTGTCCTGCGTTGAGCGTATGCTTTGGAAGAAGACGATGCACATTGCGTTTTTTCGCTTTCTTAAGATTCAAATCAACGTTTATCATTTTGTTTACAGTGGACACCGAGCATTTTAATGATTTTGAAACTGTCCTTTGACTAGGGGGATTTTCGTTTAACATTAAACAACGTACCTTTGCAATAGTCGAAGATGTCCGTTTTTTCCTTGGATATTTGTTTGGAATTTTTGTCCCACTTGAGGCTCCAATTTGACGTTTTTTTCCTATCTTGTTGATGATATTACCTATCGACGCTTTAGATATCACAAAACCATAACTATCACATCGTTTTTGGATAACGGAATATGCATATTTCTCTTCGGAAAGAGCGTAAATGTAGCCTTCGAACCATTGCTTTGTTAAATTCGCCATTTTGAATAAAAACAAAACTTTCAAGCCACAGGAAATAATTTTGACTTTTAAAAACATAGTACAATTGCATTTACTTCTTTTGCAGCAAACGATGTTTTATTACCGCTTACCGAAATCGTCTAAAAAATGTGCGAACAGCCTCTGTACAAAACATTAAATTAAATTCAAACATCACACACAATTTGGTAATAATGGAAAAGAAGTAACGCAAATAATGCAAAACCCATCGTATAAAATAGTCGTAAAAACAGTCAAAATTTTAAAAAATGAAAAAGGATTCACATTTATTAGTATATTTTTTTCAGAGGTTTGGTAAGCTGAGTAAAACAAACGAAACGTTCAGTTACATACCTGCCAACCTCTAAAGATAAAAATTCAGAAGATTTCTTAGCCAAATTCAGAAGATTTCTCCAAAATTCAGAAGAACACGAAGAATTAATATCATGCTTTGATATTAAAAAAAACAATTTATACAAATAGAAAAAAGAAAATTGTACTTACATTAGTAAATCTCAATTAAGTAGTAACTAAAAAATTTATTAGGAAACATAAAACAAGAACTTAATGTTACACAAAAAAATTATTGCAATGAATTTAGAGAGCATTTTTTGGCTTTAGCCAAAAATTCTCTTGGAAACAATTAGTTTCCTCATAACATTTAGCAATTAAAATGTTTTCTAGAGTTTTGGTGAAATTGAAGAACGAAACATAGTTTTTTCTTCACAACACTGAAGACTCTCTCACACTCAGCATTACTGTGTGGAATTATGAGAATAGCACATAAAACTTTGCTAGTCTTTCATATTTTGGTGTTCTATCAGCTCTTTTTATTCTTTTTAAGGTACCAACGAGGACATCAAGTCTATCTTCTCCAGAACTGGCAAAGTCTTCAAACTGTGCAGCAGAAAATTGATTCTGTAGTTCATCTAAAGCATCATTATGGCATTCATTTTCTTTAATTGTTAACAAAAATGGAAATTTATCAATAAAGAAATGAATCTTTTCAAAAGATGAATTTTCAATTTGTTTCAAATTTGCCACTTCAGCATTTAAAAGAACTTCATTTTTACAATGTAATCACAGGCTGAGGAAAAGTACTTTCTGACACATTGAAAAAATTATTTTTTCTCATGATCTTTCAAAGAATTTACAAGTCCTGGTTTGATATTTCTGAGCAATCTTGGAGTCCGGAAACATCCGTCTGAAAAGTTGACCGGCGCAGCGCTTAGCGGCACGTTGTGTTCGATGAGGAATGCAGTAAACAAACACTCTGCCAAAATGACATCGGCATCCGAATTCGTAGCCGAATTTGAAAAAAAAAAAAAAAAAAAAAAAAAAAAAAAAAAATCATCCACTTTCTTTGACGTTGTCGAAGCCGAAGCATTAACTTCATGCTTTTTAGACTTAACATGCTTCACAATGTCGCTTCTTCCACCGTGACTTATTATGAAGTCACACACGCACACGTTGCAAAATGCAGTTATTTCCTTTGATTTAAGATTTGATTAAGGATTCTTTAATTGTTCGGCTTTGTAGGCAGCCGAAAATATTGAGAATACGGTTTTTTTTAACTCATTTCGTAACAACGACGTATTAAGAAAATTTGTAGCACGTGCAAAAAAAACAAAAAAAAAAAAAAAAAAAAAAAACAGAATGCGACAATCCACGCTCGCTGAATCCGAGCTGAGTAATTCCACAAGTTCAGCGCTTTGGATTGGCTGGTTTAGCGGGGAGTTGGGAGAAACCGCAGGTTACTGGATTCGAAGTAGTCGGTAGTTGGCGGTAAAACACGATGCAATTGGCGAAAATCGCTGACTTGGCGAAAAATTCTAAAATTTCGACAAAAATCACTAAAAATACTTGAAAAAGGAAAAAAAATCGTAAAAAATGGATTACGATCGTAAAATCGTAAAGATAAACGCATTTTTGTAAAAATTACGAAAAATTCGTAAAAGTTGGCAGGTATGCAGTTACATATATAACAGAAGAAGAATGTAAAAATCAGGTCTAAAAATTATATCGAATAGAAGGAATAAAATATAAAGTAATGCAAGAACAAAAAATGAAACGAAAGCATAACACTGCAGAGTAGAATAACAATTAATAAAAAAATGAAACTCAGTACGAAAAACATCATAGAAAAATGTGTTTAGGTGTTACATTTTTCATAACACATTCTTCAGACGACTGGTGTCCCGAGTTATTACATGTTATTCCCTCAAGCCTTTCAAAAGAGATAAATCAAAATTAGAACTTTAATTTTCAATAGTCCATTAATTATACTTTTTAATTTGGTCATTTAATTTCCCTATCTTAAAATTAGTAACTGCTAATCACATAATCGTTTCTTAATCCCTGCCATATAATTCTTTCAAAACACAGAGGCAGATAATTACATAATTCTTCAGCCCGTAATTATTTAAAATTTGGTAATTCAAACTTTTAATAGCCAATCAGAATAAAGCTGAACCGACTCTTATTCTAAACCTAAATTTCGTCTTTAAACAGGTCGTATTCTCTTTCTCGTTTGTCTCCTGCCAACTTGCTAGCTGTTAGTTCTATGTATGTCTGCTATATTTAAAACATCTGAAGGAACCAATGTAATTCTTAAAGAAAAAACGCCCTTTTATGCAGTATGCTGCAAAGTACACTGGTGCGCAAAATTTAAGGTCGAGACTGATTTTCGAACGCAACGTCGTCATGAATTGTTGCATATGAACCAAAATAATACCGTAAAATACCCAAGAGGTTAAAATATGGACAACGACTAAATCAAACAAAGAATTAAAAAGATAAAAAGGCATTTTAAAGAAAGGATAACTCCGCAGCTGAAACGAAGACAGAAATTTCGGTATGACAGGCACATGGAAAGGAAAATTCAATCTTTAGAAAGAGATATGATCCCGCTGATTACGCTGCAGAACTTGCAATATCTGTCCATGCTAAACTGTTGAAGCATCATGGATCATTCTTCTTGTAGCGCCAGTTTCAGCTGCGGAATCGTTGATGGCGACTGTCACATCCTGCGAAGCGTCTCTAGAGAAGATCCCACTAGTGTTCTGTGGGATTTATATCCTGTAACTGTGCAGGTCAATCCATGTATTAAATGTTTTCACTTTCCAAGAACTGTATGACAGCATTTGCGATGAGGTACAGTATTGTCATCCATAAAGAGGAAATTCCGACTCACAACACTATACTGACGAACATGAGACAAGAGAATCTCGGTGCAATAGCGGACACCAGGTGGAGGTCAATACAGTTTCCAACATGATACCAACAAACGAGGCATCCGGCACCCCCAAAACGGCTTCTTTCGATGATGTTTTTTAAATTTTATTTAAAGAAAAAGAAATCCTCGTGCACCACAAAGTATCACACGAAACTTACAACTCGTAAGTAAAAAAAAGGCAAAATGGCCGAAGCTTGGTTTCGATGATGTTGGAAGGGTTATTTCCTCTGTTCTCTTCTGTCTCCAGGTGTGTATCCAGAATCATTCGTCGCACTGAACTGGCTCTAATCCGTAAAACTCACTCAATCCCATTTCTGTTCTGTCCAGTTTTTGTTTTACCCGGCACCACAGAAACCAATGTATCTAATGAGCAAGATTTAATGTCGCATAGCGTATTAGCCGTCATGCATATACACTATGTTTGTACAACCTGTTAGTAGTGTTAAAACTTTATATCTGACGTAGGATCTGTTGATGTTCCTTGCGTTATCTCCCGATGCCTACCGCGTGTCTGTTCTCGCAGTAAGACAATATAATGGTCATCCACCGCCATTGTTGCTCCTGGACTTGAAAGTTCGAATACCTGTTCCTGCAGTTTGCAATGTTCCCCAGGCTAGTGAAATGATGCTGTGAGCGATCCTAAACGCTTCCGTAACACTTGTCACATTTCGACCGTCTTCCAACTTCCATCGGATGTAATGGCTCTTGGATTGCCTGTTGATCATAATAAAATATAGTAGCACTTCGAGATTGTTGAAATCTCTGTACACCGTACAATAGCTTTCGCCGCATTACGTAGTGTACACTGCCGTTGTGCAACATTTCTTCCGACATAAGTTATGTGCCATATATGCGCATGCTCTACTGTACCTGTTCCATGTCTATCTCCTGACTGGTCTCTCGGTCTATTCTGTTGCTTGTTCCTCTTGTATGATGATTTCTCCGTCTCGTCCTTAATTTTGCACACCAATGTACCTTTTGATAATGTGCATTTAATTAGTTATCAGGCATGTATTATCAGATACATTAAGTGATTAGTTGTGAGTACCTTAATAATATAGATGATACTTAGCTGGTAACTACTCTTATAATTTTTGTTTTGTCGCATATAGTTTTTCACTTGACTATATTTCATACTAATGAATTATAATCTACGTTATGTAATAATCTTTGGAGTAATAGATAACGTCACTGTGGTATGACATTCATTTAGAGTTTTTCCAGCACAAATTTTCATTATAAATTATTAAGGAAAAAGTCTAAGATGTCACATACATTTAGCAATGATATAAACCCGACTTTAGAAATATTAGTATTTAACCTCTTTTAAAATTCTATAGAAATACATATTTTTATTCAAAACCCATTTTAAAAACTTCCTCACAGAAATATTAAAAGGGGATCTTTTACGACGATACATCAATCCTTTTGTTCTAGATGGAAAAACGCAAACTGATCATACTGCAGAGACAGCAACTGTCTAATTTATCATACGATTCTTCAAATAGGAATAAAAAAGAAAGGCACATTAATGTAAATAATTATACTTATTGCAAAGATCCATTAGCACATGATATTAATTTGCAAAGAAGTTAAATTAAGCAAACATTTTTTTGATTACTTTGGAGTATTATTATTATTGATTACTAGCGAGAAATAATTTAATATTTCAAGAACTGTTAGATACAGCGAACATTGATGGCGATGCTAGAGACGATTGATCTCATTTTCTAGATAAGCAGTATTCCAGACACTTTTAGCATTTGTATTCAAGTAATCAAGAAATTAAGAGATACGAGCCCACTGAAATCCATTCATTAGGGTAGCTGAAATGTTGAACGTAAAGCACTGAAATTTTGTTTGCGTGTGTGACACAAAGATTCGTTCCATACCATATAATGTTGTAGCTATTAAATAGCTCTCTAGTAAAATGAGCTCAGTATATGAAATGAGTGATGAGTGCAGATTGATCCTCAGACTATCAACAGACATTTAGAGAAGAGGTAAAATCAGCAACTCCCAATATTTCAGCTGGTCATAATGGTAGGGATGCATTTAATGTTCTGGCATCCCGACATACCATGCTTTCACAAATTTTCATCTCATATGCAACAGTTAGAGGACATAGGGTGTTCAGGTCCATAGGCTGTTGCTCATACCAGAAACTAGAGCGTTAACTATTTGCATGCTGCACACTTTTGAGCGAACTCTTATCAAGCAGATGTGGATAAATTCGCTGTACCAAAATATTCAATGTATTGTGTTTGGAAATTATTCTATACAAAAGTTAATCACCGCTTTCCTAATACAGGAAATCTTCAGGTAAATTAAATGAATTTCTGTAAATTTAATAGTGTATTTGTCCGTGCTATGTGATAGCTGTCTAATCCCACATGAATCCTCTCAAAACGTTAAAGATCAGCAATTAAAACTATTTATGCATGTTTTCAGCCTTTCGCAATAGAATAAAAGTAAGCTTTAAAAACTCCCTGTTAGTGCTTCCATATTTCGTTGTAAATTATTTTTTAATAAATCGAGAGCCTGTAAATTCTCTAAAATAACATAATACTCAATATCTTTACAATTTGGGTAACATATTTTTCAAAGTGGAAATGATGCTATAGAACTTCCTACTTTATTCTCTGTAATGAAGCTCTATATCGAGAAGCTGTTAATAATTTTCGATCCAAATGACATCATGTATAGAGATCACCTTAATCAGTGTTTCAGCATCCTCTCAAATGCAGTAACACTGATTAAGAGGCATCCCACATATCGGTTCATTAAGTAGTTCGTAAACTCTAAGCAATTCATTACGCAGAGCTTGAGGTTTATCGCTCCAGGTATGCTGATTGCAAAACATAATTTTACCACTTAAAAATGATGCATATACACTACACTTGAAAATATATGTTAATGGGTACCCGTTGGTAAATAGTACATAATTTCTAAATATAAATTCTACATTTTTGCAGAGGTTTAATCTTTTCTTTTTGTTTTCTGCATCTGTATGTTACTCAACAACGATATGCATGTTAAAGACACTATAGCAACAAGAATCAGCATTATTTGAGTAAATTGTAAGACTGTGATTTCGAAAGTTACACTCATGTCCATAAATTAAGGATAATGCAAAATCAGGCATAGGAAGAGTCAGAAGCAAAACAAATTTGACTTATTTGTAAAGCTTATTTATTAAACAAAAGATAAAGAGCAAAAAAAGATGCTATATGTTTGATATTATTAAAAATAATAGCGATTTTTCCCCTGGAGCAAATTACAAAAAAAAAAAAAACCTATTTACAATAAACCAATATTACATGGTTGGTATGACTGTTAATACATTGTATGTCTCCCAGACGATTCAATACAGTCCTTACAATGCCTAGGCATGCTGAGTATCAAATTATCGATCTGATCTGGGGAGATATCACACCACTCAAAAAGTATTGCTCTCTGAAGTTCCGATAGACATTTAGGAGGAGGTTAACGGGCTGCATCTCGTCGGCCAAGCATGTCCCACACGTGCTCTACTGGATTCAAGTCCGGTGAGTTTGCTGGCCAGTCCATACGGGTGATATCCTCCGATTGAAGGCATTCGCTTACGATGTTTGCACGGTGAGGACTGACGTTGTCATCCATAAACACAAATTGTGCGCCCATGGCGCCCCGAAACAAATGTACATGTTGTTCCAGAATGACGTCCCGATAGATTTGGCTTGTCATGGTTCCAATTTGAACATGCAGGTCAGGTCTGAAACCCAGAATAATTCCACCCCAAACGAGCACTCCTGCACCACCGTAACGGTGTCGTTCAATGATGTTTTCTTGGTAGTAACAGGTACCTGGAGCTCTCCATATGAAAGTCCGGCGAGAATCAGACTGCAAGCTAAACCTGGACTCGTCGGAAAACATCACACAAGCCCGCTGCTGCGGTGTACACAATGCATGCTCTCTACTCCAGGCTAACCGCAGGCGACAGTGAGTTGCAGTACGTGGAACGCATCTGACAGGTCTACGAGCATATAGACCAATCTGCCCTAAGCGTCTGTACACGGTCTGCCTTGAAATTGCCGTACCAGTGGCTGAAGAGAGCTGACGAGACAGGTCTGAAGATGTGCTCCGCCTGTTTCTTTTGGCAGTAACTGCCAAATACAGGTCCTCATTCGGCGTTGTAACTCTGGGGCGACCTGTGCTGTAACGTCTACTCACATTACCATCATCTTGGAATTTTTTGCCAAAGCCTGCAGATGACACTCTGGGCAGTTCCAAGTTCGTCTGATATTTCCAGTTGGGTACGCCCACATTCCAGACGGCCGATAATTCTACCACGTAAAAAATTATCCAAATGCGTCCTTTCTGTCATAACTATTCGGTTATTGCACTGAAATGCTTATAAAGCGCCTGCGAACAATTTCACTTTGCATGTATGCCTTATATATCACTCTCTTACACTCTCGTCATTGTGACGTAACATCGGTATCATCTGGTTACTTCCTGAAATTTGCATATGGTTCTTGAAGATGTGTGCAGTGATTTTACAGGTGATATATTTATTTTAGAGTTCGATTTCCGCATGACTCCGAATTATCCTTAATTTATGGACATGAGTGTAAGTAAAACTTTCTTCCTCAGCTGCAGTGACGCAGCAGTGAAAATGACGAATGGGAGACATATGCTGACGTGATATTACTAAACAAAAGAATTCGAGAAAGTTTCCAGCTAAATAAACCTACAAATTTAAGCAACTTGCACTGATTCTTGCTACTATATTATCTTTAATGTTTGTTTTACAGTTTGACCTTTTGTTATAGAGATACAGTTGTTTATCAAAGAAGGGGAATCTAAATTTAGAATTCAAACAGCTTCGGAACACAGATTAAACAACGAGAACTTTGCTGTTTTAAAAAATATACAATAAGTTTAAATTCGAAGATTAAAATAATAAAACATAAATTAACTAAGCAACATTCTTTTTTAAAACAAAATTTTTAAACGGAAATATTTTAAGAACTTTACTAAGAAGTATTGCTATTTTTTCCCTGGTTATAGTGCTTGATTTTTATCAAAAAATAAATGCATATGCCTTCATTTTTATAATCACAGCTCTTCAGAATAGCGAAAGTTTCAGAGACCCAAGATCAAAGAAACACTTCTTTTAATGCATTCATAGAGCATTCAGAACCCCCCTTAAAATACATTTTCCGTTTAAATACGTCGAAAACTAGAAAACGGATGTAGTTGTATATATTTTAACGAATTCATTTTTTTCTGACTTCTAGTGTTGAAAGCCTTGAGGCAGCAGCGCATGTAAAGCGTTTTTGAAATTTGACGAAATGCTTGTTTGTGTAACTAAAATAATTATTTAAAATGTCAGTTACGAACCAAAGATTTTAAAAAGATAAATAAAAGGCAACCTGGAGCCGAAAAATAGTCGGCAGAAGATAAATATTACTTAGAAACATTTAAAAAACTAAAAGGGTTTTGAGAGAGTGATATACAAATATGTGTTTTTTCGTTTTTTTCTCAAAATGGGAGTTTCCAATATTTAGGTATACATTTCTGTAAATTTATAATCATTAAACATATACTCACTTTGTGTTATAACTCCTTTACAAACTTCACTGAATTAACATATTTGTCTGTAAAAAATGATTTATTAGCCACTTTTCTATTTATTTTTTTTTCTTAATATTCTGTTTTTATAAACTGTTTGAATTATACTGCCTGCACGCTTTTCAAATTTTTAAGCAACACTTATTACAATAAAAACAGTTTTCCTTAAATTTCTGAATACATATGCAAATATTAATGCAAAAGTACATATTCTTTGAAACAATATTTAACGCTTACTTATGTAAGACTGTAATGAAATCTATCATTTATAAAGCTTTTTGTCGACGACGAAATTCATTACTGTAAATTGAAATTCGGTTTCTTCTTTTTAATAATAATAGCAGTAAAGTGTAATTTGCGTAAATAAATAATTAAAATAACAAATTTTGCTTAAAAATATTCAGTTTATTTAAAATGAAAATTTTAATTTTTATCTTTGTCCAAGAAATTGGACATTTCTAACAGTAATGTGTATAAGCAATTTTATTCTTCTTCACAGCTTATAATTGAGATTTCCCTATTCCCATAGGGTATTATTTCTAATTTTGTAGTAAACCATCGTTCGTCATTCCTTCCTAAAATAAAGACGAAATCTAAGATCTTTAGAAGTCTTTTATGAGTTAATCTTTTTATTATACCTTATTTTCACTTTTACTAACTACATAAACTAACAATAATTTAATTAATTTTAAAAATGCCATTTTAATTAAGAGTACGTCAACAATTTGGACGAAAACATGTTACAATTTGTCTAGCTTTATGATGCAGAATAACTAACGTTTTCTTATCTTTAAATCTGTATCAACTTCTGATACTGAGAACCATTTCATTCACAAAAACTCAGGTTTATAACAATTCAAAAAAAAACGAGCGGGTTTACAGTTTTCATAGATAGGATAAGCGCAAGATTTTTAATCATAAAGATGAATGTAGCAACACGATAAGATTTTAATAGTAACGTTAGTAAGACGATTTATATGAAATAAATTTTTATAATAAGTTCAGAAATTATTCCCTGGATGTAGTTACGTTATCATTTATTAAAACATACGAACAAAACATGTAAACATTTATGATATATGAAGCATTACATGCTAATTAACTGTCAAAGACTATTTTTAATTAAACTGAATATTTCAGCAGTTCGTTACTTTATACATTTTAAAAATTATATCGCACACCTCACTGCATTACTTCAGCCCTGTTAGCATTATTAGTTATTAATCAGATTAGCATGATGTTGGAGTCAACATATCTATAATGCATAGTTTTAAATAACCAAAATAAGAACTTCATCGCTGATTCCTGAAATTAATACTCATATATGTGTTAAACAGTATCTTCCATTACCTTCATTTAAAGATTATCTTAATCCTATTAAGGGGTAATCTTCTTAATGTAATCAGTACTCTTATCTTATCCCTGCTCATAAGACTTTTCCTGCAATAGATAAATTTTCATACTTGGTTAGATAAATAGAATAATAAAATAGCTTGTCTAGTATTTTTTTGAGCATGGAAACATTTTTTATGGAAAGCTACGTTTGAGAAAGATACATTTTTATTCCATTATTATTTCGAAAACTCGAATAAAAGTTTTTAATTAAAAATCAAATCCATATATTTCGTCATTAAATAATGAAGATCTCATGAATTTATAAATAACTTCTGTAAATCTTTAGAATAATAAATTTCATTGATGAATGAATGTTGTTCATTTTGCGTGCATTTAATAGGAAAATTTGCATCATTTAAAATAAAAGTTTTTCTTTCCTTTTAAACAGTGATAATGAAAAATAAATCCTATAAACTGCATAATCAAAAGGTTAAAATAATAAAAGACAATTATGTGTTTTTTTAAAATAACTAAAATATTTTAAAGATTATCTTCATCTATGGCAGCCCTAATAAACATTTGCTATACAATATTTATATTACGGTAATATATAAAAACATATGCGTAAAAACTGATATTTAATTAGCAACTGAAAAATGCATTTTAATAATGTCATGGATGACGACCAACACATAGCATTTGTATAATTTAAATTATTCTAATCATTTAGAGGAATTTTGTGCATTTTAAGGGCCAAATCTGATAAACCTGATGATGTCAGCTACAGTATAGAAGGTGATATAAAAATCGGTAAAGAAGATAATATTCATTTCAACAAAAGAACAATATTGTATGACTTGATGAAAATATAAAGACATGTCCATTGTTCTAAAAGATGAAACTTCACTCTGACAAGACGCTGTCCATGAACTTATGAAAGTCATTTTTTACTCGAAAAACGCAATGTTTGTAAAAGTGCAAGCATATTTATGACAGGGTGCATTAGTAAATTTGCGTAGTATGTAAGCTGAATTTTTATTTCATTCTCTAATTTTTAATACAACAGTGAATGAAATAAAACTACGGTATCTTTAATACCCCACCTAAACTATTACTAAACTACATTAGCTGTGCTTTTACAAAGAGTCCACACTCTAGGAAAACCTGAACTAGCATACTGAAGAGTGAACGCTGAAGTCTTGGTTACAATGAACCAGAATAATATGCTAAGTTGAATATCTGTGTACAGGATTCGTGTATTGAGATAATCATATATCCATCAAAAAGTTTCCTTATTGTTAAAATATTAATTTCCACAAAAAGGCAAATTGGTTTAACTTGAATAGAAAGGAAGCGCTCTATGATGTCCTTTCTTTATTGGTCTTGTTTTGATCTATAATGAGTTTAGGAAATAAATTGATTATAAACTTTTATATGAAATGTTAAATATTCTGGGTATACTTCAGTTTCTTCTAGATTCCCTTTATTGGTCTAAACCAGTGTTTCCCAACCTTTTGTGTGCTATGCCCCACCTGATCCTCTCTAAAATTTTTAAGCTCCCCCTAGCATATACATAATTTTTAATATTTAAAAATTGAAATGTTCACGAAAGAAACTTGAATGATAGCTTAGAGGAAGAAATGACTACGAAATTTTGTGAGCAAACACAGTAAGTGAAGTTTAAAAACGTGGAGAACTGAAATTCAAGAAAAAACAACTTTTTTAAGTGAAAGTTTTTCATTTTAAGTATTAGTAATTTTTATTATTTAAATTTAGCGAGTTCCTTGCGCTTGATACTTGCTGCAAAGAAATTTTATGCCAAGTTCCAATTTAGATAACTTGAGTCTCAAGTCTCCCGGTTTCATTATATCCAACCGATTTCTTTATTTTTTTAGCAGCAAATCATTTATGGCACTAAATCCATAAATGATTTGCAAAATGATTTTGCATTCAGCAAAATATGAAGATGGAAACGGTAACAAGAGTTCTCTTACAAATTTTGTTGCATTTGTATATCTGATTCTGGTTTCCTCACAAAGGTATGTCGTCGCTCCTTTTATATTAAATAAACTTTTAATTGACTCATCATTTTGCATTTCTGCGAGTTCTTCTTTTTACTGCATATTTGAAATATCAGCCAAATCCACTAGCATTGGCTGCATCATCCAAGTTGGGAAATTTATTTTTTTTAAGTTACAAAATCTTTTAAATCAGCCGATAAAATTTTCAAATGATCGACAATAATAAGTATAGCGCTATCAGTAACAAATATAGCGGTAGTCACATTTTTGGAGCCAATGAGACTTTTCAAAATTTTTGTGGTAAATAGTATATGCCTGACATAATTCAACAAAGATAATGAAACCAAATATCTTCCTTTTGCATCGACATAAGTTTTATTTGCTTTCTTTATTTAGTTCTTTATTTAATATATTTAATTTTTCAAAGATATCGGCTAAATAACCCACAATTGCCTTGTTATCATCCTTTAACGGATTTTTCATCTCAGGTTTGTCGCTTATAAAATAACTAAGAGTATCAAATAGTTCCATAAATCTTTCCAAGCAGTTCCCTTTCGACTTTCTTACTTCAATGTGAAGTACAAGTCTCCTATAGTCTTCATTTTGTTCTTCATAAAATAACTTGAAAAGACGTTCACATTTGGCCCTAGCTTTAATAGCATTGATACACTTTATAACTGAATTTAGTACTTCATTTAGAACAGGCGAATTGTTTTTAGCTATTAGGTTTTCTCTGTGAATATCACAATGCACAAGAAGCATTTCTGGATTCTCATCTTTTATCAATTTTAAGCAACCCTTTCTCTTATTCCCTGCTTTATTTTATTTTTCAACCATCATATTAAGAGCACCATCTGCAGTACAAAATGTATTATATTTTTAATTGGTATATTTTTTATATCTAAGTAATTTTGTAGCTTACTATAAATATTTTTGGAGGTAATTGGGCTTTCTAATGATTTACAGAAGAACATTTCTTCGGCAAAATCTCCTTTATGAACATATCTTTCATAAGTTACAAGTACGCCCTCACTGTCTCTCAAAGTTGGTTCATCCATTTGCACCGATTTGTTTTTCATCGTTTCAACAAGTTGTATTTCAATATCCTCATTTAATCTTTTTTCTGAAAACAGTATTGTTATTTAGTGGCATAGCTTTAATGTCATTGCCATCTTTTTCTAGAACAGTTTTAATTGCTGATATTGATGGTTTGATTCAATTCTTCCCTATAGTACGGCTCTTCCCAGATTAAGCGATGAGTAATGAAATTTCATAAATAGCCTCAAGAGCACGATTAGCAGTTGCATTATGAGCAGTAAATAGAGACTTTAATATTACTCTTTTTTTCAAAATTTTTCCTTAAAGTGTGAAAATAAATTCAAATCTGAATTAATATCAGCATTATGTTTCACCAGCATTATGTTTCACCTTCAAATGTGCCTCAAGACGACCTAGTTTCATTGATTCGTTGGTCAGTCATTATTGGCATAAAAGACAAAAGTTGACCGTTTAATGGACCGGGTATGAAACCAAATTTTAAATATGCCTCCGAATACCGTCGAACGTTTTTTTCTTGCTTGCATTCCTCATTTCACTAAGGGCTGAAAGAAACAAATATAAGATCAATATAAACAAAGCTGAAAGCAGCTGCTGTTGCCATTCAAGGGAAGAATAATATACCGGTTGCCATTCCTACAGTAAAAAATAAAATAAATTCGTTGGCTGAAATGTGCGAGAAACGTCTGGAAATCATAATGTGTCAGTTATTTAAATGCCTTTAAAAGCATTTAAATGTCCATGTCTACAGCGAATTCTTTATAAAATATTTAAAATGCACCGCAGTTTAAAAACTTTTTTACATCACTTACATTTTTCTTTATTTTGGGGAATAAAAAATGAAATTTCGAAACATTTTGACTTCATGAAACATATTTAGAACGTCCTTTGTTTCCTTAAACTCTGGAAGAGTCCAGTTTCGAATTGCCCCCCCCCTTAACAGTCGCATTGCCCGCTTGTGGGGCATGGGCCCCACGTTGGGAAAACGCGGGTCTAAACAGTCTGTGTGATTTTTTCTCAGCAATAAATTTACATCTTGATTTCAAACAAGAGATTTCAGCAAGATTTCTTTCTGTTATTTCTAACGAAATATTTTCCCACCTTTTATCATCATTATTATTATTATTTTCACCTATCTAGCCAGTGTTTAATTTTCCCTCCATTTAAGCAAGGATGACTTTTTTTAAACGGCTCACATGCAAGAACTGTTTTAGGAACCGCAAGAAATCTCTAAACGAAAAAAAAAAAGAAAAAGAAAATTAAAAAAGGATTACAAAACAAATAAATAAACATTAACACAATTAAATATTATAGCTATGTTATTATAAAAAGAATGCAAGCCGATAAAAATCGCTTGCATTCTTTTTATAATAGCATAGCTGTAATATTTGTTAAGATATTAAGATACAATAACACGCCGAACAAATATTAATTTAGAAGTCAAATAGCAAAAATCAGCGTTATATTTTCAAATTTTCACAGGACTGGTTTCGATGGTTTTACCGAACCGTCATCCACAGCTGCAGAAGCGCCCAAATGGATGATGCTTTGCAACTTTGCCATTTGCGTTTTTGCAGCTTAGGATGAAGGTTCGGTAAAACCATCGAAACTAGTCCTGTGAAAATTTGAAAATATAACGCTGATTTTTGTTGTTTGACTTCTAAATTAATATTTAATTGCATTAATGTTATTCCGTTAAATACTGATTTTCGTTAAATACTGCATAAGCATTGAAACACTGGTCCGAATATTTGGTATGTGCTCCTAACTGTGGACATGTTTATCATAATGCATAGTATTACACATGTTTCTGCTAGTGTGATCCGCCTCATTCGACGCCTTAATCAACAGTGCCATTTTATACTTATAAATATTTTAACTGTTTTATTGAATTAATTTTTTTGGCTGCGATACAAATGAGCATGTCTCAGTTCGATTTTCATTATGAACAGTTAACAGCTAGAATATTTTAAATTACACTGTATGCTCCTACATAAATGTTCTAAATATTATTATTATAAAACTCTGACAGGCTATATAAAAACATAATGTGTTATCCTAGACAATACAAGATGCAACTGTAACTGATAGCATCTGCTGCAGACAGTTCAGTGCTTTCAATAAATGTCAAGCGCAAAAGCATTCAGTTTCGGGATCAGAAGAAAATTGCATGCATTGATAGGTCAAAGCAATAACTTAGTTACCGGAATATTTAATAATAATACAATGTTTTCAATATAACTGAGTTTCAGATCTACGTATAATAATGCTCATTCTTTTTTATTTGTAGTTTGCAATGTCTAGTGATTATCTAAAACCGACCTCTAACTTAGAGAACATTAATACAATTTTTTCAAGTAATTTGCTACTTTTTAAACTATATATAGTGTTTAATTAATAACTTTTTTTCCTTTGTTTGTTATGCATCATGTGTATCGTCATTGTATCAATTCTTCTGTAACGCTGAATAATTAATAATTAATTAGTTCATGGCTATTTCGAAGGAATTTAAACTAAGTAAAGTGGTACATAATATAAAAAACAGTGCCAGTGTTTATTTGTTAATAGTAGCATAAAACTTACTTATATCGAAATGCGGACAAAATATTAAAAGGGCATATGTTTTTATTTTCCTCACTTATATTAGTCTGTCGATAAACAATGTTCTCTTATAGTAATTTGGAAGATAAATAATGCAAAGCGCGTACGCTGTATGAAAGGGTAATCAAAAGGTGTTAGCATAGGTGCACCCTATGTTAACCATAGAGTGCAGATGAGCAGACGGCGGTGTAATAGTGAGTGTAAAATAACATGTTGGAAGCAAAAATTTGATGAATAGGCTATAGATGTTTTCAAGTTAAAAAAGTTAAGTTTCAGTTTCAGTTTTTGAATATATTATTCGCTAGATTGAGAAAATGTTTAACATACCTAAATTTATTTTACATATTTGATTAATTAAAATTTATTCCATGTTTCTTATGTGCATTAAATAATTTATTTTATAACATAAAAGTGTTTTGTAGCGTTCTTCATGTAAAATAAAATTCATTTTACCTGCAGTAAATTTGATGTAATCTCATACAAACAAAATGTAGAAGTTTTGGACATTTAATAATCTTTTTTTAAAAAGTAATGTATGAAAACTCTGATATATTTTTACTCGTTGCATCACACTAACACATACTTCAAAATAACGTATATTAAAATTGTTTTTTTAACAATATAACGTATATTTATCCACTTGTTTCTTTTGTACATCAATACTTCGGAAACGTTCATTTCAAAATTTTTATAATGAACATGATGAAAATGATAAACATCTTTGCTATGCAGAACTAATTGCTTTATAAAAAGCAGTTACAAAATGATTTTAATACGAGGAAAGTTTTTATTTTAATGCGATATTTAAAATACTTAAGTTGCTGAAAATGATCTAAATATATTGAGGTGTAGAAGGTGATTAAAAAATTTACTTCAAGAATGTAGAGGGAAGTAGAGAAGACTGAAATAAGCGAAACTTGAAATGGAACACGTGTGCCGAAATGACTCGTTGATGTCGCACAGGGCATAGCTAAGAGGCGCATTTTCTGGCGCATAGCTAAGAAACACATTTTTCTGGCTCAAACTGTCATTTCTCATGCAAATTTAGAACTGTATGAATTGCTATACAAACGAGGAACTCACCTATATATATTTTATTTATGAGGATGCGGAAAGAAAGAGCAGTAGTTCAAAGGAATAGTTCAATTATCATGCCCTGTGGCTTCCTGGAGTAGTGCTTCATTTTAGCAGCAACTCCATAGACAAATTGCGTATCGGCAAGTTTCGTCGTGTAGCGAACCATAGCTCTCGAGCTGCCCGGGAATATCCGAGTTCGATCTATTGCTGCCTGGGGACTGACAGTTTACTCCAGTAGACAGTTTTTATCTACCGCTCAACAGTGTCTCAGTGGACCATTTTGACATACACATTACATTACAAAGTTTGTTTATTTAGCTCCCCTCTGTGTTTGTATATCTGTGAGATAGTTTTGAATCATCTTGTATACTATACGCTATCCAAAACATAACTAATCTCTTTTAAAAAAAATTTAAGACTTTTGAGGAAAAGGACAGAGGACTTCCATCCGTCAAAATTAACTCACGAATCCCAGTATATTCCATAATATCCACATTTACAGGAGCATAAAATATTAATGAATATCAAATCTTAAAAGTTTTAGGCCCATTTTTGGCGACTCTTGTGTATTGTTTTACTTTTTGCAGCTTTATTACTTTTCTGAGGCCGGCGGTTACACATTTATTATCCGACATACTTCTAGTTCAAATAGAAGTCATTATATAAGCTTTACTTTTTGTCAAGTAATGATTATTTGTTAGTGAATTATAATAGATTTAAAGATATAATATATTTTATCTGTAATTAGCTGTAGATTTAATAGATTACAATAGATTTTAGCTGTAAAAGAAACAAAATGTTTTTACAGCTTCATCTGTATTTGGTTCTCGCAGTCAGAGTTATTTGTGTTAATAAGCTTGTACAACGATCCTTTCCTGTAAATGAAAGAACACGTATTACGTGTTCTGCTCATTTTCTCACTGCGCCTCAGCTAGACTGAAGATTTCAAAAGGTGCTCTTTTCTCTCTTGGGAATATGATTGCGAAATTACGCGTCTTTCTATTATAAAATTCAATATTCCCTGCATTTATCAAAGATTTCAAACATTAAAATTCCTTAATTTTTCTTTAGTTTTTTACATCATTTTTTAAATTTCTCTGTTTTGCAAAGAATGTAAGCAGGTGTTGCTTTTGAACTTTTCGCATATTAATTAATAATTTTCCTAGAATCGAATTTTCATGGCTTATATACTTTAACTAGCTATATACAGAGATTTGTCAGTTAATGTTTATTGCTACATATTTCTGCATGATCAGCATCGTCTTATTTGTTCCGAGACATAATTTTCATTCCTGTCCGAAGTGCAGTCTGTGTGAAATACGGAGTTGTTAACTTTTCACAGTATCTCTTGTTTAAAATATATTCTGCATTTTTTCCAATGTAACGTCAATACAATTCTATTTTCTTTATTAATTTCTGATGTTACACTCTTTTTAAACTTTTACATTCGAACAGTTAAGAAATAGGTTTAAATAACTCCTTTTTCGTAAAGGGAATTCGAAATTTGCATTTTAGTTCCATGTGAAGAGGTACACTTACTCCCACCTATAATTAAATCTGAATAGTATGTTTTGTACTCAGTGAAAACTAAGTTGAAAATATCGCATTTAAAACATTTATCTAGAAGAAAATTTCCATTTCTCATCTATTTACCTTGTAGAGACATTAGGATTTTTTGGAAGCCAGAGAGATAAAATCCTGGGTGTGGAGAATCATCATCCACAACCCTTTTAGTTCGGGCGCCACTGTAGAGACATTAGGATTTTTTGGAAGCCAGAGAGATGAAAAACTAGCAACCGCCTTCGCCGGGAATCGAATCACGGACCTCTGGAATACCGGCCCAGCATGCAGAATCACTACACCACGAAGGAGCTAGGAAAGTGGGAGAAATATCTTATAACCTTCAATGCAAGAACTTTAATTCTTTAAATTACAAAGACTTTATTTTCTTCTCTTTCATTTCATTATTTTTTTAAAGAATATTGTTGTATTTTCTTATTTCTAATCCCGCTTTTATTCTCATTATCATGCAGACAGGTCTTATAAGCAATTAGTCATGTAAACATTGTAGGCTAATTTGTTGTCTCCAGTGGATATTTTTGATGAAAACACCTAGTAGAAGAAATTTTCTCTACCGCCTATCTCTTTGAAGGATTTTAGTACCGAAGGATTTTAAGAACCTTATTATATAAAACACTCCTGTCACAAATATCCAAGATTAGCTTTATGTTCTAGTTACTCTAGTGAAGGCCACTTTTGTCGACCATTATATTAATAAAGCGGCTAACAGAAACATTTACTAACAAAATAAGCAATTTAAATACCGTTTTATTTTATAAAACTACATTTCAATTTGTATAAATATGCTTGCGACTTAAACTATTAGTAGAAAGCTGCTGTAGTTAAAAAGGCATCGGAATACTGTAGAATATCATTTATTGGTAGTCCCTTCTTGTTCAGACAGGCGTAGTGGATCAATAGAGAGCAGCTGATTCTCCTTAATCACGGTAACTGGTCATGAAAGGAGAAGGAGCAGCAGAATGCAAATTAGCTGCGTCTGAATGATAGTCTGAGTCAGGTGGTGAAGATTTAGAAACTGGGAGCAAAAGGAAATTTATTACTGTTTATATCACTGCATTCAAGCTAAGTGACGCGTTTCGTAACTTCTCTAGTCTGAACACTGCAGTATTTTCAGCATAAGGGTCACTTTTCCATATCTTTTAACTATATATAATACATCTGATAAATTTCTATAATTTTCTGTTATTTAACCGAGAACAGAATTGTTCTCACTCAGTTCCTTCATATATGGTTTGACGTAATTTTATAACTCCATATAAGCTCCAGCATATACATATTTCCTTAGACGGTTGTGTATCTTCTAATGCCAACTAAACTCCTTTGTGAAATGTAATCTAGTTCACTGGAGATGTTTCCTTGAAACTCATATAAGATACACGTTCCTTTTTAGTATATTTTCTCCATGGCCCTACACCAAATTTCACAGCTAGCTAACGTTAGTCTGGACTGCGTGTGAACCATTCCTGGCTTCCATTTCTACTAATATATGGAAATTAATCATGTAACTCATTGTACCTGTCTTCTGCACGCTTTGCAACCTTTCAGTTGTACTTCTACATATTACAAATGTTGCCCATGACTAGCTGCATGACTGTTTAGTTCGATGGGTTAGCACTTGATTTCACTGTTTCGATGGATTAGCATATGTCTTTGTGTATTAGCATTTATGCGGTTTAAAGCCAGAACCACAGTTGATTCTCTGTGATACTTTCCTTTGGTAAAGCTAGATATATATAAAAATGGCCACCCAGACCTTAGTGATTAGGGGAGTCTGATTGCGATACCAAAACGCCCAGGTTCGAATCCCGAATAAGGCATGAATGCCCTTTCATAGGAGGTAACTGTGGTTCTCTATTAGGTGCTTCTACAATAAAATGGCCACCAGAAAATGCGCCAAATAATTTATAGGAAAAATCAGAAGAAAATATTCGCTTAAGTTCTGAAAGATTTTCAAAAAGCCTTTTGCATTTGGTAGTAATAAGCTTGCATACTGGTTTGTTTAAGGAAATGAACGGAGAGTTTAGGAATTTATGCATAAATTTTAAATTATTTTATTCAAGGAATGGCGTATTAATTTCAACGGCACTGATTAATAAATAAAGAAATATAATAATTTGCGACCCTATCAGATACATTGTAAATGCAATAGAAAATTCATATAAACAGGAAGCTTTATCATATGTAACAATTTAAATACTGTAGTTAAAAGCTCCTGGTTTTATCTAGGAGATTATTTATGTCTACACATATGTTTAGTAATCTCTTGTCATATTTTAGATAAGGAAATTATAATGAATAACAACCTTTCATTATAGTTCAAAGGAAGCGGAAGTGGGTCGGAAGCAAAACATCATAATCCGTAAGCAACTCCGTGAGCAATCCAAGAGAATTATTTTTTACTCAGCGGTTTGGAGAAATTTGCTCAATTCATCAATTATATTAGTAAATTTTCATAAGTCTCTCTCAGTTCAGAGCCGATATAAAATTCATAAAGCATCACTTAAAGGAAATGATAGGAAATTTACATTTTAATCTGAGGAGTTTGAAATAATAATTGTACAAGTGGAGAGAATACTAAACGCAATAACTCTTACACAATTCCCAATGAATTTGATGATTATGAAGTTTTAACCCCAGGTCATTTTTAGTATAGGGATCGATAAATGCTATTCCGGGGCCAATGTCAATAGGCGTAAACGAGAATCGTTCAAGTCGCTTGCAGAGAACAACAAAGGTTGTACAGAATATTTGAAGTAAAGTGGATAATAGATGAAAAAGTATTTCTGTTTAGTGCCATGGTGTATGTCAAGGAGGAGTACTTAACCATTTTTAAGAAGATTTTACGGTGTTGTTGAATTGATGGTGATTTTACGGTGAGTATAACATTAGACTGGTAGGCTTAGAACTCAGAGAGAGCACGAAAAACCTTAACCAACCTATTAGCGTGACCGTTAACATCTGAAAACTTTTAGATTCTTTTTTTGTTCATTAACATTTATTTTACTTGTATATTTTTCTATCAGTAACTTTGTTAAATGTTCGTAGTTACGCTCAATGTATTACATAGCAAAATTAATTTCGTGAGCAAGGCCACCTGGCCGATTTGCTGACAGCGCCGATAGATTGGCTAGTGGAGAAGAAAAGGAAGAAGTAACTAAATTGCGTTTAATTTTATTTCTTACTTGATGGAATGAAATACATTAGCTATAAGAAACTTCAATTTAAGTATATATCCTCAAATGTATAAAATTCAGCCACAAGTATGTGAATTGCAAATTTATAAAAGTATTGAACCGAAGTTTCAAGATTAAATCTTTTATCTTCTAACTAAAATCTCAGACTACACATTCGTATTGATTGCATCATTATCTAAAACTTGAGAAGTATTTCGTATCAGCCCGAAAGGGTTTAACTAGTTAAGCCACCTTGCATAAAAACTGCAAGCTCAGCCAGGAGAATTTCATTACTTAGCAATATGAATGAAACAATGAACGATCAAAGATAAAGCATAGCAGTTTCTGCTCGACTTCGTTAGAAGAGAGACGTAAGGCAAAACTCACAATGCATTTAATTTTCTGCTTTGGAAAATTATAACTGACATCATGACGTCTATGTGAAACGTTAATTCTCCTAGTTAGTCGCATTACCTTTTATCACTAACTAGTTGTATAGGGCCCAAAAGAACTTCTATTGATATTCCTTTGTTATGCTCTCCAAAGGATTTGATTTATTAAAAGTGTTTTGATTAATGAAAGTTTTTCATTAAATTAAACTCTTTTATTTGTTTAATTGCTAAATAAAATTCTTTTTCTCAACATAGCTTAATAATATATTACGAAATACCTCCTGTACAAAAAAAATTTTCATTTGCCTATCCTTTCCATTAACTAAAATGCTTTAATAAGTATAATGGAACGTTATCTGAAATTTCTTTTTGATTAATGCAATTTTTACACAGAAAGTCTGACGAATTTTGAATAAACTATTTGCAAACATTTAGTGTTCTATATCTAACTAATCCATTGTCGTATCATTTTGCTTGCACTGTCACTTATTTCGTCGGTTCCCACAAGGTTGCAAGGAGTAATATGTATAAGAATATAGTTCTTGGAGTTAGGAATGTGTTTATGATAGCGACCATTGACGGTCCGACGATTAGATTTACCCAGCTGTTGCATTTACTTGAATCGACTTCAGAATTTTCAAGCCATATTTCCTTTCGTGACTCAAGAGAATGAACCAAAATTGATAAGCTAACATTGTCTTGTGAATGTAACATTTTTAATACTAAATGTTCGCACTTTTACTTCCTTATACAAAGTAAAGGAAGTATCGTAATAACGAAAAATTCGGGGTAACATATTTCAACGAAAATATCCATTTTGACTACTATCGAATGCAATTTAACGATGTTTTTGCGTGACATCTGTACGTAGGAACAGAATTAAGAACTCTTTTTCCCAAACGAATTATAAAACTGGTTTGAAATAAATTCAGAAGATATTTTTGTTCGTGGCGTCTGTACGTTATGTATGTATTTGTCTCGCATGATTCAAAAAGGAGTAGGCCCACCAGTGGCCGAGCGGTAAAGTCTCTGAACACTGGTAGTTCGGTCCGAGGTTCGAATCCCGCGAATGGGCTGGCTGCATGGGCGTTTTCGTGGTTTTCCCATGTGTAACGTGTATACCAGCCAGTTTCCCTTAGAACGTCCTCCACGAAGGCATCCCTCCCCTTAGGCAGATAGCCCTCGAGGCTTTGCCATAATCACACACGCAAAAAGGAGTAGCCTCAGAATGTTCAAATTTTGTATATAAGACTGCTATAACATGTAGTTGTGCACCTCGTATTTTGGTTGCAAATCTGCCGCAGCAATATATATATATACCCATTCTGTTGCTCGGCTTACTGAGCTCAGTTTTGTTTTAATTCTTATTGTAACAGCTTTAAATAATATTAAAATCTTGTAGTTTAAATAATTTAAATAGATGAACATTAAGGTATTTGTGAATGGCAATATTTGAAACCAGACTCGAGTGCCTCGTGCGACTCTCGCACGAAGAATGTAATTTATTTTTAAATGTTAGAATATGTTTTCTCTTCTTGTTTGTATGTCGCCATTTTTTTAGTGCTAAATAAAAGTTATTGCTGTGTTCCATCATTGGAGTTGCTTCATTTCGCCAAAGAAGTATCACAGTCTTAATTATTTTGGAGGCACCGACCGAGATCGAATAATCGTGCGTATTTTTATTTTATTAGTTCATCATTGAACATAATATTAGTGATACCAGATTATTACCTCCTGTTAATATTGAATCGCTTTATTTTATTAGTTCATCATTGAACGCAATATTAGTGATACCAGATTATTACTTCCTGTTAATTTTGAATTGCTTTATGTTAATAGTTCATCACTGAACGCAATATTAGCGATACCAGATTATAACTTCCTGTTGATATTGAATTGCCTTATTTTATTAGTTCATCACTGAACGTAACTTCCTGTTGATATTGAATTGTCTTATTTTATTAGTTCATCACTGAACATAATATTAGTGATACCAGGTTATTACTTCCTGTAGATATTGAATTGCCTTATTGTATTAGTTCATCACTGAACGTAATATTAGTGATATCAGGTTATTACTTCTTGTTAACACTGAACTGCCTTATTTTATTAGTTTATCATTTGAACGTAAACTTAGTGATACCATTTTAATGCCATTTCTACTAGAGCTCAAAGTAAAAGAAAAATAGCTGAAGAGCAGATCTTGGAACCGATGAAGGAAGAAAATAAAGCATCCAGAGATGTATTTGAAGAAGAAGTTAAATCACCAGAATTAAAAGAGGAAGATATTCACGAAAATTTAAAAAACGATAAAGAAATTAATATTGAGAATCATTTTGCAATGCAGCGTTATCATCATCTTTCGGCTTTTGATTTAATATCAAAGCCGCTACTAATAGACGAAGAAAACAATTGTCGAAAGCAAATGACAAATGAATATTATCCGAAAGGCACAGATGAACTGAGGAAAGGCTTTGCTGTGAATTATAGCCGAGGAACTGGTCCACCATGGAAGAGATCTAGGCGCCGTGAAGAAAAAAAAAGAAGACTAATTTGAACACTGGTCCATTTTCTTCCTATTTAAATGTGGTGTAAAAATACTTGTTTAAAACTTAAAATTTTCGGCCTGAAAATTTGGAAACTTATGAGAGAAGTTATCTTTTCTCTTTAAGCAATTTAGCAAGCCGAGCTTATAAACTTTCGAATTTTACAGAACTTTTCCCTTCGGCAAAAATCTCTCCGTTGGGGGAGAGGTTGTAACAGCTTTAAATAATATTAAAATCTTGTAGTTTAAATAATTTAAATAGATGAACATTAAGGTATTTGTGAATGGCAATATTTGAAACCAGACTCGAGTGCCTCGTGCGACTCTCGCACGAAGAATGTAATTTATTTTTAAATGTTAGAATATGTTTTCTCTTCTTGTTTGTATGTCGCCATTTTTTTTTGAGTGTTAAATAAAAGTTATTGCTGTGTTCCATCATTGGAGTTGCTTCATTTCGCCAAAGAAGTATCACATTATGTGTTGCTAAATTGTGCATTTTTTCCTTTGAAAATGATTAAATTATGTTGTTCTTAATCTTCCAGTTAAGATTCTTAAGTCTTTAGTTAATCTGCATGCAATAGTTGTAGAATTATAAACAATTTAAAAGGTGTTTAAGTTCGACTAAGCCTTATGATTTACTTTCTTGTACGAAGTGAAGAATGTATTGTAATCGTGAAACATTTTGGGTGCATATTTCAACGAAAATATCCATTTTTATCGCTATCGAGTGCCATTTAACGATATTTTTGCATATCTGTATTAAAGGAGAGAATAAAAGACTGTTTTTCCCAAAACGGCTTGCAAAAAGGATTTAAAATGGATGCATAAGAGATTTTTTTTCGTGACGTCTATACGTACGTTCGTGTGTGTGTATTTATCTCAAATAACTCAAAAATGAGTGGTCTCAGAATGTTGAAATTTTACATATAGAACTGCTATACCATGTAGTTGTGCACCTCCCTTTTTGGTTGCAATCGGTCGCACCAAAAGTATGTAAATATATATATATATATATATATATATATATGTACCCACTCTGTTACTCGGCTCCGTGAGCTTAGTTTTCTTTTATTCTTATGTGTTGGTAAACTGTGTTTGTTTTTGCTTTAAAAATGATTGAATAATGTTCTGCTTATCTTCCGGTTAAGGTTTTTATGCCTTTAGTTATAGCTCTAGAATTAACAGAAATTTAAAAGTAGTTTAAACACGGCTAAGACTAACGTTTTTACAATAGCAGAATATTTGTTTACATTTGAAACTTAGCACTGATTATTCAAACTTATTGAATGTTAAATGAAGTCTGTTTCTGCAAACTCAGTGTCTTTTTGCCGAGTGGGACCAAAAGTAAACTTTCAGTTTTGTGCACCGAAAAATCTGCCTTCTTGCCCACTGCCGAATTGCTTGTTTTTGCGTAGAAACTTTAATTTTAATTATAAAAGTTGTTTTTGTAATTGTTCTAACTGTGTTTGGTGTTTTATATTTTTCTATATCTCTCAATTTCTAATGATAATATTTTTAGTTTTATGTATTTTTGCCTTTCCGCGAAGTGAGAACTGAATTAATTGAATGAGAGATATATCTCTAATGAAATTCGAAGAAATAAGTTTAAATGGATTGCAGGAAAAAACGCGTATAACTTAATATTCCGTACAAGGAATTCATGTGGTGTACACATCAGATTTTTTTATTTATTCGCATATTTATTATTATTACTTTTATTGGTACTTTTCCGTTTCGCCGGCGCAAATCTCGCCAAGCAGACTTTGTTGGCGACAACATACAGTATACACATAAAAAATGTTAATTCTAAGAATTGTTTTTTATTTTGAAGGCATAAACATTTTAATATGGTTTAAAATTTTGTAAAAAGCCAATAAATAAAGACAATAAATTTGTAAAAAGACATTAAGAATTTACTATGATTTCATGCTTCAAAATCCTGATTCGCCGGTTCGTATCACGTGACCCCAAGTGATATCATCTCACGTAAACTACGCTACTAAAATCTAATTCGCTCAGTAATTATCTACATTAATATCAAGTTAAATCTTAATTTGGAATACAAGTTTAAATGCAAGAATTATTTCAATTCGTACGAATAGCTTACTCAGAAATTATGTAAAACCGCAGTGCTTTACTTCGCTAGCGCATTCTCATTAGAATTGATGAAGTTAACACTTGATTTCGCCTTCGGATGAGCGGTGTAATTGCGTTCTAATTGACTTAATTACCGTGAATTGTCTTAGGGCATAAAATTTAAATATCGTGTAAAAATTCTATGTTATTGTATGCCAGTATTGAAAGAAGCAATCTGATAAGAAATGGCTTCAACTTGTTTTGAAACTGAGGCGTAAAAGGTTACCAGCAAAGATATTCCGTCTGGCATCAGTTAAACCATTATTGGCGACTTTATCGTTTGCGCCGGCAAAACGGAAAAGTACCCTTTTATTATTTATTATATTTTATTTTTTTATTTATTATCGCAAGTATTGGCGACTGTTCCGTTATTACACCAGCTATGCAAGTTGTTAAGCTTAAGATCAAATAAATATATTTGTTTCAACCATCTCTTGATTTGGTATTATTTTATTGCACACATAAGATGAGGCGATAAGTCACTGGTTGTCTTCAAAGATCCAGAGTTTAGCATTCAAGATACTCAGATTCCATACAAGTTGAATTAATAGTTGTATGCAACGCCTAACCGGTATAGTGGTTAGCGTCGCCGACTGCCATGCCAAGGCCTGAGTTCGGATCCTGGAGAAGGCATGGATGTTTGTAAATGTATAGTGTCGGTGCGGCATGGCGGCACTCTAAATATGCTGCGAGCCGAAAGTCCTCTCGTGTGATTTGGTGGAAGGGGAGAGGTGTGGGAGACTCTCGGACACGTCCCCCCGAGGTGCTCTCTGTCAAAATTGGGGGCGGAACTGAGCTAAATCTCACTGTCCCCTGTATGGTGCTCAAGGCTGTTGCCAACGACAGGCGTAATCTTGCGCTCTTTGCCAACAGGAATTTCCAAATTTCAAAATATTGCTTCAAATGTTATGCTGCATATAAAGCTATGGGTTTCAAAGAATTTTCTGTGGCCAAAGATAGAATTTTACATTTCTAGAGTAAATAGAATAGGTAATATATGCTTCGTTAACATACGTGCTTAATTCTTATCGTACATATGTTTACAGAAATAAATATTGAAAGGACTTTTTTATTTCCAAGATCATTAAAGCACTAAATTTGCAAGCACCTGCCGATTTTTATCTTTCAGTTGTCCTAGTCGTTTTTTTATCTTTTATTCGTTTTCGAAGGACCCGCCATAAAGCATATAACGCATCACGCATCACAAGTAAACATATATACGATTTGGTTATGTTATTTGAACATGACAAAGTATCTGACGGTTATATGCCGAAGGAAAACTATGCCTTTGGAAAAATGGCCCTTATTCATGTTGGACATGGAGAAATCTGCGGGAAAGACCCATGTATTAAGCCCGAATGTCTCTCATCGAACAACCAGTATTCAACGGTCTTAACTATTCAGCCATTTGTGGGGCTTTCGAACGTGCACGGATTCCTAATAATATTTTCCTAACAGTAGCTGAGTAAATAAAACTGCTGAATATATGTAGTTGGACTCCATATGAACCAAAACGTCTGACTCCTTTACGGCTTTTCGTTTTTTTTGTATGTATAGCATAAATAAAGCTACTTTTTCATAGAAAGTCATCCATAAAGGCATCTCTCCGCTTAGACAAATAACCGTCGTAAGCTTTTCGTATTTAATAAGGGAATCAAAATGAACCCCATAAGATCTTATGCATCCTTCCTTTTTAACTTCCTAACAAAGATTTCTAAAGCTGCAGGAGCAGTATTTATAAGCAGATTTTACAAATTTACAGATTTTACAAGATTATAAGACTAATTTTACAGATTTGTACTCTGTCGATTCGAAACGCTTTACAGAGCGCTTACAGGGCTATCCGTGAAATGAAGAAGTCAGAAACGGTACTAAATCATTCCTTTAATACATCTACTGAATTACACTGATAACTAAAATGAGAAAAACCTCGCTCAATTTTCATTATGCAATTTATATTAGTTCCGTAAATAAGTATTCAAGTCGTATTGAAACATTTGAATTTACATTATTTTTAAATTGTTAAAGCTTAATTCGAAGTATCAGACATCAACTCATTACTTACTAAATGCGAGTATACTTTAAAATGTTTAACTTGGCAGGTTTAAAATGCTTAATATGTGATGAGTGTTTAATATTTTAAACCAAATGCGTTTTTAAAACATTATCATAATTAACAGATAAAGCATATCCCGATATGATGCTTCCTTAATTAATAATAAATACACATAATTTGATGGTATTCCCTTATCGCTTTTTGCACATTATACAAACATATTTACATTTTCATTTTTTAATCAGTAATTCATGTAATTCATGTGTAATTTTTTAGTCTGTCTTCATGTAAGTCTAGTAACTGCATCCAGAACGTGAATTACTAAAATTTATAAATCTACGATACAAGAGCATGATTTAATTATTTTCGTTTAAGTAAAACAATTATTATTGAAAAACGTAGTAATTACAAAATTTAATAATTTTTCAGTTACCTAAGCTTTTTCTTAATTCTCAGTAGAGTTTATGATTAAGAAACGCCCGAAAAAATATTCTTGCCATTCGTAACTATTAGTTCTAAGTAGCTGTTTCTTGAAAAATAGGGAACAAGGGATCCCGATCACCCGCATTATTACAAATCCGAATATAACTTTTGATTTCCAAAATGCTTGATTTAAAAATTTATTGCTGAACATAAACTCACTGACAAGGAAACAGTCAATTAAGACATATTTGTATGTTATATATATTAGGTAATGAGTTTTTATTGTAATGTAAGATAGAAAAATATTAAGTATGACAAAGTAAATCATATGGCAAAATAAAATACATTTACAATATCACAAGTGTACTAATATCGGTATTTAAATATAAGTCCTTTGTTAGCAAGATAAATCTGTCTTATGTTGACATTGGTTTGTTTCTAGCCGAAAAATAAATGCTGATGATAATATTATTAGTAATATTAGTCATGAAAACTGAAAGGTTACTATTAAATATGGCTGTAATTTAAGCAAAATTGGGTAAAATAATCTAGTATCTGTATGCATTTTACGCAACTAGAGTGTACTAAACATTTTCTCATTTTCTTCTCATTCCTGATCTATTTGTCTGTCTGTTTTGTCTGTGAGTTTTTCAGGCTTTCAAATCTCAATATTTCTTAATATATTAAGTAGAAGAAATCCTCGTGCAACTGGGTTAAAGTATTTCAAAAGTCACTTCTATATACTTTGCAAGGGTTATGTTAATTTTATTAACAGTTAAATTTTAAGTTAAATTTCCTTTCCTGTCAAATTCTTAACTTCAACTTACTACTTCCGGCCAGAACATCACTCTGAATACATAATGAGGAAGAGCGGTATTTAACCGCGAAGTTCTGCTTGCTGAGGGAGTGAGAATCAGAGTTTTTGATTTGCGCGCGTCTGCCTTTTTGGCTACTCATTCTCAAAGCTGTTATTACACTCGGCCGTACTCAGGCCCTTAACAGCTCCGCAGTCATCTCGTGTTTAAGGGGCCAACTGCATTAAAACTTTGATAGCTTCGGCTATATCTCTTTAGTTTAAAATTAGTTTTAGTCTATTTCTTAGTCTCTGAAGTTCAAGCCCAAGTGTCGGCTTTTATTGTACACTCCAAGACGGAGTTCTGTTAAATCTTATTGGAATAATAAAGGGTTAGTTTCCCTTCTATCTTGTTGTTTCTTGTCACACGAACTTAAGCGATTATTCGCTTAGCAGTTCTTAAGATTCATCACTTTCTACAGTAATTAAAATATACACAAGTGAGAACCCCATATACTTTTTTAAAGAATATGGTAATTTCAAACAATTGCTTGTTGAAAAGCATAACAAACTCTTCGCTCTTGTTGAATTTACACTTTATCTTTCTGCTGTTTTCAAGAATTTCGTGTACATTATTTGAAGACATTTTAGAAAGAAAATACATTGCATCATTTTCTAAAAATATAAAATATATTGCTTCGAGACTCAAGCATACCTAGGAGTCTGAATTACTCAATATAAATTGCTAACCCTTAAAATCTGATGATGGCATGAAAAAGACAAAGAAATAACTTGTAAAACAATATGTAAATTTGTAAATTTGTTTCAGCGTAAATTATAAGTTCAGTAGACGGAGAAACTGAGCATAATATTTCATATATTTTAATGCTAAATAATTCCTGAATAAATTACGTCACAAAGCTTTTGATACAAAGTATTTCTCTGGCAATAGGAATCCTAAAGAGAATCAATTATTGTTCGAAAAGGCGAGTGCCTGTTCAAGATCAAAAGCCTAGTTTTCGAATAAAACTGATATCTATAATTTTCTAACTTTCTAACTAAATACGATTATATTCATTCAAGCAATGATCTTGGAAAATGCAGACTTTTGTGTATATTGCGTGAATAGGCAAAATTGTAGCATTTGTAAAAGCGATTAGTCTTTAATAAGTGTTCAAATTTAACGTCTGTTTAGTAATTTAATACATATGAGCCGACATATTATGATTCCAGAAATAAAGCTCATAAACTGTCATTTCTTCGACAGCAAATAATGTTATTTCTTCAAAGGAACTGAACTATTTTATTTAAAACGAATACTACATAATTGCTGACTCAAACCAATTATTATGATTATATAATATTTATGTGCATCTTCTGTATATGTTATATGAGTTTGCTTACTAATAATAAATCAAAAATTTTTCGAAATGAATCATAATTAATGATCATACAATATAAATTTCTGCAGTGTGTTTTTCATAAGTTCGATGTCTGACGATAACAGTGGCAATAGTGATGCTTCAAAGACAAATATTCGTATTTATAGCAGATAATAAAATGTTTTATATATACAACTTCCACCTATGAAAACCATCCATTTCTGATGCACTAAATTACAGGATCTGAATTTGAGACCGACATGTTAGAAAGCGCTGAAAAGCTATGTACTTCGGAAAGAAATCACCAGGCTTAGCTCTATTGGCTTTGTTTGTTAGTGCTTATCTGAAAACAAATTATCTGACAATCCAAAAAACACGTTAACGCATTCTATAGCTACATATACATAGAAATATCCTTCAAACAGAGTTAAATATGTATTATGACCTACTGATTGAACGTTTTTCGTGCCATCTACAATATTCGCAGGGAACTTTGTTGAGGAAAATGAATAAAAAACCATTCATAACCATAAATTAAAGAATTCAATATGTACGTAGCGTATTCGGAAACTAAGTACCGTTTCATTCTAGCGCCGTCGCAGCGCTGTGGTAGGCGTCCCACGCATGCGCACTAGTCTTTCTTGTTCACTGACTTTCAATTGTCGCCATTTTGGTTGCTCTATTTTGTGTTTTCAGTTTGCAGTGCACATTCAAAATGTTTAAGACAATTAGTTCTCCCGCTGACTGTGAGATTCGTGCCGTGATTAAATTTTTGAACGCTAGGAATGACCGGCCGAAATTTATCGTCAAGTGACAGAAGTTTACGGTGAATACGCGATAAGTGATGGAATGGTGAAAAAGTGGGTAAGAATGTTTAATGCAGGTCGAACAATTGTCCACGCCGAAGCTCGGAGTGGTCGGCCTTCTGTTGTCACCGATGATTTGGTAAGGAAAGTTGATGAAGCAATTCATGAGAAAAGACGCTTCACAATGACAACTCTTTCAGAGGCATTTCCACAAATTTCACCTACTGTTTTGTTCGAAATTGTGTCTGACCGCTTGAATTATCGCAAACTGTGTTCCCGATGGGTTCCAAAAATGCTCACTGATGTTCACAAAACAAAGCGACTTGGTAGTGCCCTGACATTTCTCACGCGGTACAGTGATGAGAGAGAAAACTTTTTAAACCAAATTGTGACAGGTGATGAAACTTGGGTGTGTCATTTAACACCAGAATCGAAACAACAATCGATTGAGAGGAGACACTCATTCTCCGAAAAAACAAAAGTTGAAAGTGACAATGTCATCACAAAAAATCATGTGTACTGTCTTCTGGGATAGGAAAGGCGTTTTGCTTACTGATTTTTTTCCCAGAGGTGAAACCATTAATGCGGCACGATATTGTGAGACTTTAACAAAACTAAGGCGTGACATTCAAAACAAACGAAGAGGAATGCTCAGTAAAGGAATTGTGTTGCTCCATGACAATCCTCGGCCCCATACTGCTGGTGTCACTCAATCGTTAATTCGACAATTTCATTGGGAGCAGTTCGATCACCCGCCGTACAGCCCGGACTTGGCGCCGTCCGACTATCACTTGTTCCTGCCAATGAAGCGCGAGCTTGGTGGCAAGCGCTTTGAATCTGACGATGACACGAAAAATGCTGTGGAGTCGTGGTTATCGAAACTGGCGGGAAGTTTCTTTGACGATGGTATACAAAAATTGGTCACCCACTATGACAAGTGTTTGATCAAGACACAATAACACGCCGAATAAACACTAATTCAGAAGTCAAACAACAAAAATCAGCGTTAATTTACAAAATTTTCACAGGACTAGTTTCGATGGTTTTACCGAACCATCATCTTCAGCTGTAAAACCGCAAATGAACAAGATAGGAAATAATGTTTAGATAAGATAAGAAAGCCTGGACAAGAATAAGCAAGTGGCGCCATCTGTTGGCGAAACCAGAACTAAAACATAATTTCTCTAAAAGCCGAAGGCAAATTTGGATTGGAATTAGGATCGTTAACTAGAACAGAAAGATTTTTATGAATGTGAAATGCCTCTAGAAAATCCAGTTCTCCAATGGAAGATGTTTTTTGAATAATTTTGGCAGCAGAAAAATTGAAAGTGTGATTTTCGGACCAACAATGTTGAGCAACAGAAGACTTCTGTCAAAATCGTAAAAAACAACCTTACATTTAGCGTAGGTATAATGAAACACTCAATCGATTTCGAGGGCAGCTAAAGGTCCCTCCTCATCATGAGAAAGAAATACATAGAAAGAAGAAAATAGGAATCACAGAAACACGTGGTGCTTATCAGCACTGCACGTGGTTATAACTAGATTTTTAATCAGAGTTGCACTGGCCGCCTACTTTTACTGACCCAGGCTGTCTGATCAAGCATAAAGAAATATTAGCGAAGTTAAAATAGGGAGCGAGGGCAAATGCACATTACGCTCAAAATCTGAACTTCAAATAATGGAAAGCAACCACTGAACGGATTCTTATACCCTCTGGTAGTACAAGAGTGCGAGGAGGTAACGCCATCTATCGGCAAAAATAATTGAATTAAAACAGTAGAATTTTAAAGGCATTAGGAAGGACTGGATTGGACTTCAAATCATTAACTAAACTTTTTAAATCTTTGTGAATGTGAAAAGCCTCAAGAAAATCCAATTCGCCTATGGAAGAAATGGATTTTCTTGAGGCCTATGGATTTTCTTGAGGCTTTTCACATTCACAAAGATTTAAAAAGTTTAGTTAATGATTTGAAGTCCAATCCAGTCCTTCCTAATGCCTTTAAAATTCTACTGTCTTAATTCAATTATTTTTACCGATAGATGGCGTTACCTCCTCGCACTCTTGTACTACCAGAGGGTATAAAAATCCGTTCAGTGGTTGCTTTCCATTATTTGAAGTTCAGATTTTGAGCGTAATGTGCATTTGCCCTCGCTCCCTATTTTAACTTCGCTAATATTTCTTTATGCTTGATCAGACAGCCTGGCTCAGTAAAAGTAGGCGGCCAGTGCAACTCTGATTAAAAATCTAGTTATAACCACGTGCAGTGCTGATAAGCACCACGTGTTTCTGTGATTCCTATTTTCTTCTTTCTATGTATTTCTTTCTCCTTATGAGGAGGGACCTTTAGCTGCCCTCGAAATCGATTGAGTGTTTCATTATATCTACGCTAAATATAAGGTTGTTTTTTACGATTTTGATTGTCACATTAGCGTGTTTCTCTTCTAGTCTAGAAGACATCTGTGTTTCCTTTTTTCTAACATATGCCTCATGTTCTTTGACGCGAAATTTTAAGGCTCTCTTAGTTTGGCCAATGTAAATTAAACCGCACTGGCAAGGAATCCTATAAATACCCCAGGAATTCATATCCGGAATGGGGTCCTTGAGTATAGAAGTTGGAATTTTATTGATGGGAGAGTAAACAACCCGAAAGTTAAATTTCTGCAAAATATGTGCAACTTTATAGCTAATTGATGGAAAGAAGGGAATGACAACAGAATTTTTATAATCTCCTAAAATAAGAGTGTGGCTTTTAGTGTGTTCAGATGAGAATTTTTTAACTGCTTGATTAATAATGTTAGGTGAAAAGCCCCTGTCAATAGCTATTGCTTTTAAATAATTTAGTTCTTCATCAAGGGCTAGTTTGGAGGAGCAAACTTGAAGAGCACGGAAAACATAGGAATAAAATGAAGCTAACTTTTGTTTAGTCGGATGACATGATTTAAAGTGTGGTGGAAGGCAAACCGATGAAGGTTTACGGTAAACTGTAGTACTGTAAAATAATTTAGTACTGTAGTACTGTAAAATAATTTAGTTCTTCATCAAGGGCTAGTTTGGAGGAGCAAACTGTAGTACTGTAAAATAATTTAGTTCTTCATCAAGGGCTAGTTTGGAGGAGCAAACTTGAAGAGCACGGAAAACATAGGAATAAAATGAAGCTAACTTTTGTTTAGTCGGATGACATGATTTAAAGTGTGGTGGAAGGCAAACCGATGAAGGTTTACGGTAAACTGTAGTACTGAAGTTGGATGTGTTACGTGTGACCAGAATGTCGAGAAACGGAAGAGAATTGCAAGTCTCAAGTTCAAAAGTGAACTGAATAGCAGGATCAATAGAATTCATTGTTGAAAGAACTCTATTTAAATCATCTTTATTACCTTCAAACATGGTAAAAGTATCGTCTACGTAGCGGAACCATGCCGGGAAGTTTAAAGTTTGAAACAATTTTGATTCATAATAATGCATGTAGATATCAGCCAGGATGGGACTGAGGGGGCTTCCCATGGCTAATCCCTCAGATTGCTTGTAATATTTATTTTGGAAAACAAAATGTGTTTGTTTCAAACAGAGTTGAGTGAGAGAAATTAGCTCATCAATTTCGATGCAAGAGAAATGAAATTCGCGAAGTCTGGTTTCTAGACATCTTAATGCACCCTCCACTGGGACATTGGTGAATAATGATTTTACATCAAAAGAAACCATGAGTAAATTACGAGGAGAAATGTTTTTAACCTTTTTTACAAACTCTATTGAATTTTTTATGGTGTAAATGTTATTGTCTAACAGAGTGGAAAATTTAGAAACTAAATATTTAGCTAATGGATACGAGGCAGTACCTAAATTTGATACAATAAGGCGGAAAGGAATACCACTTTTATGAATTTTGGGAAGAGCATATAATCTGGCACAATTCGCAACTGATGGGATAAGCGAATGTTTTAAGTTGCTTGGAATGATTTGCGAAGATTTGATCGCAGTTTTTATTTTGAATAAGTCCGAAGGTGAAGGATCTTTAGGGATCGGATTATATGGTCCTTCGTTTAAGAGTTTAGTAACACCATCGATGTAAGTGTTCTTATCCATGACGACTATCTGGCCACCTTTGTCGGCCTTTGAAATGACAATATCCGGGTTAGAATGAATCTCGCGCATTGTAGCTCTTTCTCTCGCAGTTAGATTTGGTTTCAAAGGTTTATTATTGAATTTCACATTATGAGCGATGAGATGCCTAATCATTTCTTTCTGTGAATCTGAAACTTTACTGAACTTGAAAGCTTTTTCGATAGGAGCCAAAATCTTTGGAATCGAGGGTTTACAGGTTTGTGAGAAGTTAAAATTATATTTTAGAATTCTCTCTTGTTCTTCTGAAAGACTAACATTAGAAATATTAACTATTGGCTTGATGTTTACAATGGGAAGATGTTTTCCGTGCTCTTCAAGTTTGCTCCTCCAAACTAGCCCTTGATGAAGAACTAAATTATTTAAAAGCAATAGCTATTGACAGGGGCTTTTCACATAACATTATTAATCAAGCAGTTAAAAAATTCTCATCTCAACACACTAAAAGCCACACTCTTATTTTAGGAGATTATAAAAATTCTGTTGTCATTCCCTTCTTTCCATCAATTAGCTATAAAGTTGCACATATTTTGCAGAAATTTAACTTTCGGGTTGTTTACTCTCCCATCAATAAAATTCCAACTTCTATACTCAAGGACCCCATTCCGGATATGAATTCCTGGGGTATTTATAGGATTCCTTGCCAGTGCGGTTTAATTTACATTGGCCAAACTAAGAGAGCCTTAAAATTTCGCGTCAAAGAACATGAGGCATATGTTAGAAAAAAGGAAACACAGAAGTCTTCTGTTGCTCAACATTGTTGGTCCGAAAATCACACTTTCAATTTTTCTGCTGCCAAAATTATTCAAAAAACATCTTCCATTGGAGAACTGGATTTTCTAGAGGCATTTCACATTCATAAAAATCTTTCTGTTCTAGTTAACGATCCTAATTCCAATCCAAATTTGCCTTCGGCTTTTAGAGAAATTATGTTTTAGTTCTGGTTTCGCCAACAGATGGCGCCACTTGCTTATTCTTGTCCAGGCTTTCTTATCTTATCTAAACATTATTTCCTATCTTGTTCATTTGCGGTTTTGCAGCTGAAGATGATGTTTCGGTAAAACCATCGAAACAAGTCCTGTGAAAATTTTGTAAATTAACGCTGATTTTTGTTGTTTGACTTCTGAATAAGTGTTTGATCATTGGCGGAAACTATGTTGAAAAATAGTTTAAGACATGTATTTTCATGTGAAAATAAAATTGGATTCGAAAAAATTGTTTTACTATTTTTTTTTCAAAACGGTACTTAGTTTCCGAATACGCCTCTATTACTATCTGCCGCCCAGACGGTATAGTGGCTAGAGAAGCCGACTACGATACCAAAGGTTTCGATCCCGGAAAACGTAAGGTTGTAAGTGTTCGCCCCTTCATAAAGAGGCAAAGGTGGCCCACCTATTAGTTGCCTCCATAATACAGGGACCACCACTTCTGGCCTTATTAGGGACAAGCCGCAGTCGGCTGAGGGCCCGCTATTGGGGGAAAAAAGCATATGTACTATCCTTGAATATAGTATATACTGCCTTTGAACATATAATGCGTTCCTTGAACAGAAAGTGAAAAGCTATGTTATTTATCTCGAGTGGTAATTATTAAATTCGCTCAAGCTTTCTGCTAAATTCGGTTCTAATTTTTGAGAGTCTTTTGTTCTTGTTGCTTGCTTGTTTATTTTTTCCAAACAAACCACATAGTCTTGCGCATCATAATCATACTTTGACAAAACTGAATTTTTATACTGAAGCAGGAAGTAAAAAGTTACTTCAGAATTTTATTGAGATGAATTTAACTGTCAAATTTCTTAATGAAATTTCTGTAGTGTGACGAAAGTTAATACGGAGACTACCGCTGCTAGTTAGCACCATCTCTAAGAATCTACAAGTAATGTCTGTAAAAATCTAGAAAGTGTTGGCTCGCGGCATGTTAAGTGTTTGAGAGGGTGTTGTGTAAATAGCCCTAAATTGAACATGGTTTCCATTCGATAAAAAAATTTCTGCAGCAAGATGTGGGATTTTTTTTTTACCGTACACAAATTTCAGACTTATGACAATTTCCTAATTTGTTTCCTCAGCATAACAGAAGTAGGCTTGATATTACAAACTGGTAAATTTAAAGAAAGTTCTTTACTTCCCTACAGAGATTGGTGTTTTTTTTTTTTTTTTTTTTTTTTTTTTTTTTGGTTCTATAAACTAATCCCAAACTCCATGCAGACATACAGAGAATAATCGTTGTGTTTGAAAAGATCTGCAAAGTCTGAAGAAGGTTTAACAAACCTTTCTATTAAATCAGAGCTGAAACATAAATGCACGTCTCGTGCATTTATGTAACATAACAAAATCCGCCAACCATTTGTGGGAATGTAACTTGAAGTAACAGTCTAGAACAGGAATAGGAAGACGAGACTCAAGACTTTAAAACTGGTGATACAGGTACCATGATGGTCCCATGATGCCACTAATCTAGCGAAGCATTCTACAGAAGCTCCGTGTAAACTTACCAAAAACGTTTCCATGCAGATATTATATAGAAAAATTTATGTAATAATATAAAGAATTTTTCGTAACAATTATTGCTCTCAGATGTATTTGCTTTTGATCCAAAAGGTATTTTACAATATTGTTGATGTTGTGATGAAATTTTGGATTATTTATTATATTCAAAACTCGCTTTCATTTGTAGTTGGTTTAAGCCTGTGATGTGCATGTCTTAATAGGCATGAGTAGAAGAGAGTATTCTGAAGATCTTCTTTCGCCACAAACGCAGTTGTCTGAGGAAGAAATATTTCTGTCGTAGTAATTAGTGGGGAAGGAGCCATATCCAGATATGAATTTATTTAACCCTTAGGCTATTAACGGGATATTTATGTCCCACTAAAAATTTAAAAATTTCTGCTGAGTTAAATAGTATTTAAAATCTCTTGCATGTTAAGGATCATTTTTCAATAGTTGGGAAATCAAGACGCCACTGTGCTCGTTGTACGCAAATGAACATAGAAAAAAGAACAATTATTAGTTGCCCAATCTGTAATGTAGCATTATGCAAAGAATGCTTTTTACACTGTACCATACGATGTAAATCTATTTCATATAATAAAGCTTTTCAGAATAATAGGTGTGCTAATAGTAAATCGAACGCTACGTGTGGGACTTACGTATCTCACCATTAACTACGGTTCGGCTTGAAAGCCTAGCCTTTGGCTTGAAAACCGTTTGTCAGAAAATCCCAAATGCTTTATTTATGACATATTTTGGCCACTTGGCTAGAAAACGGGGATTGCTTTTTTCTTGTGCTCTTCTTTTTTTAGGTATGATATAAGCCATTTTAAGATCATATCTTTGGTATCAGGAGTCAGTCAATTTCAAGATTTAAAATTATGTCTAGCAACCGAAGGCTACACAATTTGTTAAACACGAAGTTGGCTCAAACTTCTTACCGGGGTTACAATTTAAATACCTGCAACTATAATGTAAAACCAAAGAATACAATTTTATTAGAGTTAGTGGAAACCTAATAAATGGCCTCTAGCGGCAGAAACACGCTTTGTATTACGATCGAAAAACCCTCAGCTTAAATACTATAACACTAAATTTGCATTCTGGCAGGGAAATGGAAAATAAAAATGACAGCAAAGATCTGAATAATAAAATAACTGTTTATGTAAAATTAAAATAATCCTACACCCGTTCTTGTTTATTTTTATGAGCACTGTAAGCAGCAATTAACTCAATTCCTTTTTTAAGTTGTTAATGCTTCATCTAAAATCTGTACATATTTATTATGCATTAAAAACAAACTCCAAAGAGAAGTTAAAATATTTTCCTCTGCTTTAGAAGTCATTCCGCGTAATAGACTGAACTTTTATCAGATTCGGGAGTAATGTACTGTCGGAGTCTGTTTCTAATGCTTATTGAATTACAAATTTTAAAATTAGTAGAATACATATGACTGATCTCATTTTATTTTACATTTCGCAATATATTACAATAAAACGTCTTTAAAATAGAATTAAATTAGGTTTTTAAATCTACCTAGAATTTTTCATGACAGAGTGAAAAATAAAGGGGATTATTATTTAGTAATATGACTTTTTAACTAGGATAATGATGGGGATAAATAAATAGTGAATAAATCTATGCTGCACTTGTCTTAGAAAAAATTAGAAAGAAGCTGGTAAAAGTAAATTTCTTTCCGAATATTGACTATCATAATAACAGAGAGATGAATTAATGCATGGTTAAAAATGTGAAGATAGGTTTTTCTTCCGATCTCCTCTAATTAAGTTTGAAAATATGTCTTCATTTGCGAGTTTTAATATGCGTCAAACACGCACTCAACAGATTTAAAACGAAGCGCAGTTCTTTTAGTATAAAATAAAAAATCTTTAAAATAGCTTTAAGCTTTCTTTTAAACCAAATTTGCATCTGTATTTTGGCAGTATTTAATTTTCCTTCTCTGCAAGTATACTATCTATATTTCGTAGACTTATCCATTCGACCAATGCTATACGCATGCGCGATGTAGGCAAGATGCAAACATGTGAAGGTACACTTCTTTTTAACTCCATGCATGCAACATATAATGACAAGCACCTTATAAAATCATATAAAATAACGGAAGAGAGTTTCTTACATACAAACATTTATTGCTGCGGACGGCATATCTTCTCCACCAGAAATTTTCTCTAACGCTAGTAATGAGGCATATCATTCAGAACATCATGATCATAAATCATCAGTTATGTTATGAATAAATGGACAGCACTTCCTGAACATTGTATTCACGTCATCAGCAAAAGCTGCGTAAGAAAGAAAAAGTGTTTTCTGCGATTTTTGTCAAATTCATTAAGAAATCCTCTATTTGTAGAAATAAAAATCTACATTTTGCATAATGACCTGCTTTGTAAAATATCGCATCTTGGAAAAATTCTAATATTTTATTATATTGTAAGCCAAAATGAGACACGAATGAACATATGAGATGCGCATATGATCATTTTATTAATGAAAATTAAATAAATAAGTTTTCCATGAATTTATGCATTTTATATTTTTATGATCCACTTTAAATATGTCGTTTCACTTTGGACTGTAGTCTGTTGCCATTAGGCAAAATAAGAAATCTTTTTATCTTTTAATCCCATTGATTTAAATAAAAGTGCATTTAATTCATGCTACATCTAATTAAAAGCAATAAATATTTTTATAGTATTTGGTTATATATTTCTTCAGTTTTCAAATGTACGGAAAATAACGTTCCCATGTTAGTCTAAATATGTATTCGTCTAGTAGCTTATAAAATGTTTCTACCTGGGCCATCTCTGTTGATAAATCGTATTAAACTTTAAAAAGCTCTTTAGGGCAACCATTAAAATCTGAACACTTTCATATATTTTATTTTCATCTTTTTATAGTTTTTACTTATTTTAATTTTAATATTTTTTTCAACTTTGCTGCAAGGGAAAGGCCAACAGATGCGTTAAAGTAATGCAATGATTCCTTTGCAATTTTGCAGTTAAGTGCTCAAGTCGCTTATCTCACTTATGTTTAGCTTATATGCAAAATATGAGATGTCAACTTCTCATTCTTTTATGCTATCCAATACCCTTTCACCAAAGCCATATTTCTTAAGGGATTGCGATTCTGATGCAACACTATCCTCATTCAATTAACTTCAGGTAAAAGAAACTTTTTTTCTTCGTTCTTGCCTTCTTTTGTTTGTTCGGACATACCATTAATTTCCCCTTACAAGCCAAAGAAAGTAGAGCATTGCGAAAGTGAAACAATAACAATGGCATTAGGGTAAAATATCAAATGGAACTCCATTATGGGCTTTAAATGGAGACAAACAGGACTCACTACAAGCGCAGGGAAGCCTCTTTAACTGTTATGGGTATTTCTACCTCTACCTTTATATTTGAAGGTAGTGCAAGCTTAACAGGTAGTGGCATGAAAGATTGGGAAGAAAATGAAGCTTGTATAGCAGGATATTGGATGTCAAACAACTTTCTTTATTGATTGGTAGAAGAATAATGACAGCAATTGTTTTTATGTTTAAAGGTTATTGCACGTATGTTCACACGCCATATATCACAAACAACTATTAATAATGCACTGTACCTTTCGCAGAAAGCATTGTACTCGGCTATTATAATGTAACTCGACATACAGCCGTTTAGGATATCACGCTGGTGTAGCTTAAAGCCATATATTTCAGCGCAATTTAACTGTGAAAGGGCGTAAGTTTACATTACTTGAATCATTAGCAGCAAAGCAAATCCTTCAAAGTATCTTCGCGTGAACACCGTGAACTCAGTCACTCAGTCAAGCTTAGGAAGGGGATTTCAAGTTACACAAATAAATATATATGCAAATGGACATACCTAAACATAACTGTGTGTTTTTTAAAATTTTTAAGCACTACGTATTGTATTGTTTACTTTTTTATTTTGCTTAGTCATTTTAAAATACATAACTTGTTGACTAAAGAGTATGCAAATATGAAGTTCAAATGCATAATTTTTATATGTAAATAAATATAATATCTAAATTTATGGAATTTATTATAATCTAATTGTAAAAACATACAATATCTAAATTTAGCGTAACACAGAGGTCTTATAAAGCGCGTTTAATTCTAATCTCAAAAGTAATAGTACCATTCAATCTCGTATCTAAGTAAGAAAAAGTAAGTAAAAGTTAAGTAATCTAAGTAAGTACTATTCAATTCACGTTTCAACTTGTAAACTTCATGTGGAAGATTAATAATTTTAGCAAGCGAATGGTAATATTTAAAATTAATAAGTAAATTTATTGATGGTGTATTAATTAATCTGAATTATATTTCCTGAAACACTGCAAAATTAAGCAAACCTGTCCATTTCCTCATATACAAGATTTTGGGATTTAAATTAATTCTATGAAAGTTGTCTCAGGAGCTTTCATTAACTAGAATTTTCTAAAAGTGTATAAAAACAAACTGATAATGTTATTTATAGAAAAATGCTAGTTTTTTTATATATTATTAAGTAATTATCTTCAGCAAATAGACCTTTATGCTCGGCAGATTCTCCTGTCTTGGATTTATTACTCAAAAGATTCGACAAGTGCAAATATAAGATCTTTGTTTTTCGTGTAGCCCCATCAATTATTAGTTCTCAGAATGTATTTATTTCATAAGATTTTTTAATTTGTTTTGTAAATTTTATAACTCTGAAATCGTTTAACAATCTGAGAAGTTTGAAAGAAATAAACGCTCATCGTAAAAACTTGAAGCTCTATTATATTTCTTAATCATGTATCTAACTGACATTATTTAAAATGGATTAAATTTAATAACGTATCCATTTTATCATTATGAACATTCGTAATGTAACTTTTACATATGCTGTATATACGTATTTAGGTACAGATTTCGATTGGTTTTTATTTATTCAAATGCATTCAAACGTTTAATCAACTGCCGTTGTAAAACCAATTCTAATTTACTGGCAATGTAAAACTGAATCTAATGTATATCCTTTAGCTAGCCGAAGTACCCAATGGCAGTTACGTTAGATTGAGAATAATACATCTTACAACAGAGAGAACGATAACGCTGTAATCCTTCTTTAACGATGCAAAAAATACAATTCATAGTCATACATTTTTCAGTCTGGTGCGATATGGAACGCATACAAAAAATTCTGTGAGAAAATAGACTAATTCTCTTTCATTATATCAGCAAGAATGGCCCTCAGGTTTTATGATTTTGTCTTTCTAATCAAATGGTCATAAAAGCTGAAGTTCCATTCAATATTTTACCTATATTCAATTTTAATCGATTAAACGTGGCAAAAATTTATCATAATTGATCAGAAATCAATAACGCGAACAAGCAAACACACGAACACCCATTCTTCTTTATATGTATAGATTTTGTAAACCTTACAAATTTTTGATTAACAAACTCTACGATTTGAAAGCGAGCAGTAGCCACAGGAATTTTATTCAAGTTTTAGATTTTGTCTCTTTACACTTAAATTAAAATTCTACTATTAAATTTGAAAATTTTTATTTTCTATTCTGTAAAGTTCAGTTAATTTAATTTCAGTCTCAAATTTTTCTGAAGTAAAGATATACTTGAAAATTCAATAACTAAACATTCTTTCTCGAAAGGATCAGAGTCTGCTTGAAAAATAAAATAAGAATTAAGTGTTGTGATTAGTCTTTTTATGTTAATTCGTTCAAGTTACAATTATTCAACTCCTTACAAATCTAACTCCTTCTCCAAAGTTTAGCATGACTTTTATAAATTTTCCTTTCAATCTTCAAACGTACAGAAGAAATAAAACTCAATTTTACGCAAAGCGCTTCATAGTTATTTTAATAATTATATTTACTTGAAAGGCATTTAGAATTTAGTAACTGGAATTTTATTTTCTACTTCTAATCTGTTCGAATGAGTTTAGAAGCACAGCACAAATTTCATATATGACTATAAGTTAAGGCTCATTGTCTAAGGAAAACTCTCTTTTATTTTATTCTATATCAACAAAATGCTCCTATAAAGTGAATTTCTTTATAAAGCTTCTTCAACTGAAAGGAGAACTTTTTCAAGAAGCACTTTCACCTGAAAAATGAAGTTCTTGGGGGTTTCATTCGTAAAAATATTAAAGGAATTAATTTTATTAGCAACTACTATCGAATATGCAAAAATATGGGATGAAAATATTTTTTCATATTTAACATAACCCTTATTTTGTTAAAATTAATTAATTAATTAATTAAAAATTAAATAAAGTAAAATTTAAAAGTATTATTCTCTAAAGACTGTGGAAGCATTGGTGCGTCGCTTCTTTTATATCTTTACTTTTGTTTAACTTCGTATCAGCGAATGTTTGAATACTTCCTTTTGAATTACATTAAATCTGCTAAATCAGTATCCAGGCGACTTTAATGCGGCATCCTCATCTTCTGATGAATATCTCTTCGTTTTGCTTAACATCTCAAAAACAATAAACTGATGCTTTCGCTTTTTATTCAGTCTTGCTTTTCAGTGTAGGCAATCTTGGCTATTGCGGGCTTGTATCATATTTCTCATCAGGCCAATGAGTTCTCTCGCAGTGTTACTTCAACTTGAAAGTCTTAGTTCATAATCTGAGGTCTCTTTGATTTTTATTGCATGTTAAAGTGCAATAATTATCTTAATAGACAAGATTTGCTAGTATATATTATTATAATTTCATAAATTTTACTGAACATGTTCCATTTCGTAAATATACGAAAGTACATGTTTTACATATATACTTATACATACATATGTGTGTGTGTTTGTAAGTTTCAGTTTGGGAATTTAATTTAGTAATAGAGTTTTAACTGCTCATTTTTAATTTGAGTATTTTTTCTCTGAATTTTAAACGTAGTAATAACTTTTCTAGACTGCGTAGTTTCTAGATTAATCTATGTCACATGGCTTGCGTAACGCTGATGTCGTAGTACATAGATACCATATAAAGAGGAAGAATTCTGATTTCTTAGAATGCTAAAAATATTGAATTCGCAATAATTAAGAAACATGCATTCGAGGCGCATTAAATTCCATTATAATTTAAATTTACATCTGTGGCCACAATTCACTTGAAACTCTAGCCGTATGTATCTCCACAACATTTGCATTTTTGATACTGACTGTTGCGGCAGGAACAGAGCATAACAAAATAGCGTCCAAGCAAAAAGCAACAAAGGCAGAATATAACTGCGCAGTTATCCAATATGGAAGCTCACCAAGAGGGAGGTTTTGCGTTATACGCAAGCCGTGTGACATAGGTTAATCTAGAAAAGCTTGAGGAATTAAAAAGCTATTGCTAAATTAAATTATAAAGCTGAGTTATATAATTTTTATCTTACATATATATGTTACAAGTCATTCAGAACTAATATTTCACCACGTAGTCCACATTCCCATTCTATTCCATTTTACATAAATACATAACGTTGTGTTTTCAAGAGTCACTGAGCTTTTTGATACACAGAATGATTTCAGTCATGGTAAGGTAGCGAATAATTTCAACGCCTTTTAGCCAAGTGTGATTTTTGTGTCGTATAAATATGCTTCATTCTAAAAGTAGCCATGGCCACATCCTTCAACCCGTTTAATTATTTTTCTCCCTTTCTTTCATAGAGAATATATGCAATGAATTCATGTGTATAATCTACTGGTTGATTATATTATTGGATCATTATTAATGAACGAATATAGAGTATTGTTGAGGTATACTGCGAATGATGGTGAGAAGGCATCTTTTTTTTTTTTTTTTTAATTTGAGGCACATTCTGCAAATGATGCTGCATTTCCGGCCATTAGGTTACGTATTTTTTACGTACCTTTGAGTAGCAAATAATCAGTGATTTTTTTCAATAAGACAATTAGATATCCTGATAGTTTGATTACATATGGATTGTAAATCATACAATTCTATCGAATTTCCTTTGATAGCGTGATATTTCATTAAGAAAGCTACCAAATAGATGCTTTCATAGTTCCTGGATTTTAATGCTATGTCTCCTTTCGGAGTGTGTACCGAGTTCTGTAATAACTTAGATTTCTTAAATTGTCGCTGTAAATTTTGTAAATTCTGCTCCATATAAAAATGGAAATATTTTCGTGATATCAGACTAAATATGAATTCAATGATCGAGTAATCTGGAAGTAAATAATACAAAGTTTGTAAAAAATTTTGAGGGTTTCAGTTCCAAACGTGTTTATTCACGAAACCATATACAAGAAAATTCCATTCAGTTGTAGATTTAAAAATAAAGCACGTTGAAAAATGTGGTAGAAAGACGTGAGGAAGGATTAACCTTTCGTAATGAAAGGCAGTTTTGTAATGTTAAAGAATGTCCTTGTTCCAGACTGGTGGCGAAGCTGTCTAATCATGTTGCACTAATTAGTACAAGAGGACTAATTGAGACTTGTGTAAATATTTAATGTCTGCAAATACAAAAACTTTCTATCACTATTTACTTACCAGTTTACAGTAACCAATCCCTTTTGTGTTCTCCAGGTTTATTGCAGAAGAGAATAAAGTAGGAGTTTAATATTTGGACATAATTGTTTACGAAACAGTTAAAGTTGAACTGCCAAAAATTATTAGATGCTGATTATTGAATTTATGAGACTACAATGATACTACATTGCAGAATTTCTGAAATTTTTCAGTTAAGTGAATACAGATATTACTTAAGTGTCCCTTTAAAGAATTAAAAACATTACTCCCATGTATCCTTGTGGCGTAGAAATCTGCCTAGAAAAGGTACAGTTTCAGTTTCTGTGTAGAGGACATTAGGATTTTTTGGAAGCCAGAGAGATGAAAAATTAGCAACAGCCTTCGCCGGGAATTGAACCGCGGACCTCTGGAATACCGGCCCAGCGTGCTACCGTTACACCACGAAGGCACGCTAGGGAAGTGGGAGAAATACCTTGCAGTCATTTAAGCATGGGGCAGAATGTATGTCAAAAGCAGTCCTCCCATCGTAGGAAACCCAGGGGACAGTTTTCTATAATTTATCGTAATAGTAACAAAATTATTAAGATTCAGTATCAATATCGTATTTATTATAAATAATTTATATATGAATTTCAAGATCATTTATATAAAATCATCTAATTTTAGCTTTCTTCGAATAATACATATAACATCAAAGACTATGGGATTTTAAAATAAATTGCTTAATTTTTAAGTCTTTTGAAAATATTTCTTTCACATCCAAAATATTTTAAAAGCCACTATGCAGACTTTTGTAAAAAACGTGAGCAAAAGATTTGGATGAAATGTATTATAGTCTATACTGAAGCCATAATATAAAAGTATTATCTTACGGCATATAAAAAGGCTTTATTTTCAATTAAAAGATCAAAGGAAATCTTTTTAGATTTCTCACCTTTTCAGGGAAGAAAATATATTCTGTCGTAACCACCGGCAAATATTTACATTTTTGTTAAATGAAAACATCACATATACGTAACTAAATGACTTCTAATAAACAGAAAACTTCACTTCTAGGGAACGCTTTCTCTTTTTATTTATAAATTATAAGTCAATTTTCACTTTTTTCAAGACTTGAGCGCCATTAGAGGAAACTAATTGTGCTCTTAACTGTAAGTTTGTTAACGAAGTGTAATTAAAAAACATGATGATCCTTGTCTTTAAATTTTTATTATAGGTAGCAATAGAAAATCTATACTTATCGGTATATAAAAAAAACATTCTTTCTTCATACATATTAATGGAGTTATAACGAAAGGCTATGACCACGAAGACTTCAGTTTAAACTGAATATTATAAATATTACTTAATAAACGTAACAGCAATTTATCAAGCGAATAAAAAAATAATATATGCTTTCTTGCAATAATAAAATTTCATAAAGAAGACAGAAAATCTGCATTTTCGTTAGTTGGATTAATTACAAACCTATGGATAAATAAGATTTTGGAAATTTCAGGTATTCTGATTTCTATAATGTTTCCTCGAAATCATTTGACATTATCACTGTTATTATTATTCACACAAAAGTAAAATAATCTTTAAACATGTGATATCATTAATCAAGAATATAATAACAATAATTTATTTACAATATATCAGGGATGATAATTTGTTCCTTTTTAATACCATTAGAAATTTGAAGCTTGCGCAGGAATGAGTGTGCGTGCATGCTCCTTGTATTCCTTGAGCAAGCAGCAACAAGAGCATGAAACAGCAGGACACATGAAAGTTGTTGATACAACTTTCATGTGTCTTGCTGTTGAAATAAGAACATGTCGTCAGATACCTTCCTATTCGGGAGATATGGAAAAGATTACGGTGATAATGAAATGATTGACTAAAATATGTAAGATTGTTTCAGGAAGATCAAGAAACTGATAGAGAAGAGGCTGTTCGTGACTGTCCATCATCAAAGGCGATAAAGTTCTATGGGGACGGTATACTATAGAAATTTGTCGCTCATTATGAAAAATGTTCAAACTGACAAGGATATTATGCAAAGAAAAAAACATTGTTTGTATTTAAATGTAAAAAATTAAATAATTTAAATAAAATTAAGTTGTATATAAATTCAGCGAAAACAAATTAGTGTTTACTTGTTTTGCTTCGATTGAAAAATGACTTTAAAAATAATTCTCATATCTCTTAGATCAATATCCACTTTTTCCCATTGCTTGAGGAGTATAAAAACAGCAACCTTTAAACAAATTTTCTTACTTTCGATATAAAAAAATATACATTTGCCATACCACAATTATCTTACTGTCCAGATTTCTCATTTCCTGTTCAGACTGTCCCTCTTATTAAGACAGTTCTACGGAAGTCAATGTTTTAAGTCTGTTGAATCTGTTCAAAACAATTCAGTGAGCAGTCTATGATTAAGTACCAACGGACATTATTCGAATAGTTTCAGGACTCTTAAGAGCGCTAGAACAAGTATATATGTTCTAGCGGATGCTATGAATGAAGTTTTCTTTTACATTTAAAACTTCACGGTAAGCCACTTTCCAAGAATTTTATGAACATAGAAAACATCTCGCAGTCTATCGCTTTAACATAAGGCATTGAAGTTTAATACAGAAAATACTACGCAATATAAAACAAAGAAAATTAATTTTTTGGTTTCATCATTTTGCCGATGGTATAATATTCTGCCGACAATATTTAAATCCCTTTTCCAATGCTATAATAATTCTTCTACTGCTGGAAATTGCTTATCAGCATTCTTTATTATTTACACCTTTTTTTAGTCAGTCGAGGTTTTAGCAGATTTGATGATTTTTATCAGTCACTAACATTATTTTGAGGAATTTAAATTGACTTTTCAATTAATTAAATTTCTTCCATCCCGATGAAAAGTTGAATTTTCATTTTTTAGCTGAAATTCAAAACGGATGGGTTTCTGCTCTTCCCGTTGAATGTATTACGTTATTTTGGTCTAGTCACCTACTAAAAGACTAGAATCAACTAGTCAAATATATGCCTTTTATCCAAAACATTAGTAGAACATCATGATAAAACTCATATAATGTTTCTCCTTCATTCACTTATCGTTTACAACCTCTCCAGCAGAGTCTCCAAAAACATTGATTCTTCTGCATACTTTCATGAATCTTCATGATTTTAACTGTTTTTGGAAGCCTGAAGCAGATCATTATTGATCTTTAACGAACTCTGCTTAAGTTGTTTTTGAAAATGTAAAACAAGAATGGATTAACTGAAGGCAAATTTCACATGTTAAATTTTGTGTTTTTTCGATTCCTTTCCGATACAAATTTCTCACAAGCTCTTCGGTAATGCTCATTTTAAAACACGCTTTGAGTAAGAAAATTTATGAATTAGAAAACCTACTATGAAAGTCGAATGAAAACGTGACTTATCAAAGAAAATTAGATGGTGGTCAGTGTTTGAAATTATAACTTGCAGCGTTCACTCTCGGCTTGCTAGGTATTAAAATGTAGTATCCAGATATTTTTTACCATACTTTGTAAGAGGTTAAATTATACAAAGAAATAAAAGATATAAATTTTGTCATAACTTAAAGAAACTGGGTTGTTAAACTTAAATCTCTTATATGGGTTGTTATAGGCCATGGGAATGAAGAAAAGAATAAGGACTTTAAAAATAACCCTAATTTCTCAACTACTTAGTTCAAAATTAAAAACGAATATTTAACTGAATTATTTTCTATTATAACTGATAATAAAATGAGTATTAAACTTCTTATATAGTCTTTCCAAGATTTTTTTTTCTTTGAAGAAGAAAGCTTTGCATCAATCCCTATAGCATTTAATAGCTGTGCTATCTTATACTTTATTTTCCTTGGTGGAGATATAATAAGTTCAATAATAGGATGATTTTAATGATCGTTCATGCTCTGGGTGGCACTGATTTTGATTTCGCCATAGCTACAGAAACCTGAGAGAGACCTTTTTGTCCTTCTTATATTCGTCTTATTAGGATCCTTTCTTTTGTTTCTTTACTGAGCTCTTAACGAGCGCTTCTTTTCCTTCAGTAATAGAAGATTGGACGAGCGCAGGATATTGGAGACCGCCTGATGTCAAAATTGAGAAAAGGCCATAAAAGAGAGACAAAGACTCCTTACTGATATATCCTTTTATTTCCTTTATTATTGAAGCCTTCCTATTCCGTTATTCTTGGAAGATAAACATGATATTTAATGATGGATATTATACCGACTGCAGAGATCGAGATAGTAAATCTGATAAATTTTACAGCTAATTATTTACATGGAGTATTTTGAAATGTTGGATACATATTTTAGCTCTTTAAATTTTGATCTTTTAAAACAAATCTTGAAGGGAATGGAGCGAATAAAGTTCACTATTCGGCAGTTTGCTTTGATAAAAATAAGAGAGTGTAAAGTGATAAACTGATGATAATAATCCCTAACTTTTACTAAGTTAATATTTAAGCAAAGGCCTGTCCTCTTTTTTCTGGATCAGTGTTACAATATAAGCTCAAGCCAGAAATATATTCAAATTTAAAAGATATACAATAGTTTAAAAATAGAAGTTAAACCACAAGTTCTATTGGAACGTACACCTTATCGTTCGTATGTCAAAGTTAGCTCTTGTTGATTCCTTAAAATGCGTCCTAAGCAACTCTATGGAACGGTCGAAGAGTGAAGCTTGCTATCGAGACGGCCATTGTAGCATAAATGAAGACTGTAAGATGGTGGCATCTCTGTGAATGAAAGAAACTGCCATCTGATGGACCCCAGCAATGCTAGTATCAACGATTTCCTACTATTATGTATGCTCATCAGCGTAACGGGAAGAAAATAATGTTTACCACTGGTCACGGTGCCCTGAATTGCTGTTGCCAACAGTACTGATGGCTCCTTGAATTTTACCGCATACCAGCAGATAGTTCTCATCATAAGGACTGTTTTTGCACAAATACTATTTATTCTGTTTATTATTATTGAAAGCAATAAAAAAGGTATACGATTTTTTTAAAGTGCTTAATTAATATTTTTCATCCAATAAAAAGGGTAAGCGCTGACAAAAATGAAAAGAAAGCCGAATGCATCCCACGAGTAGCGGGTTGGGCATCAGGTATATAAAATACACATCGAGTTTCTAAACTGCGATTTATTTACACGTAAATAAATATAATAAAAAAGAAGAAAATCACATCATTACAAGCTTGCATTCGTCATCGTCGCTCTTATTCAACTGCGTGCTCATCTAGGTGGCATATAATATGGTTACACATTATAATTCAGTGTTTATTATAGTTCAGATATGCGTTTGCAGTTATATGGTCATTTCCTACAACTGTGCTCTTTATAATTAACTTAAAAGTTTAGATATAATGTAGAACGACCAGGTGTTTAGTTCTGAGCTTAGAATCTTGTTTTATAACTGAAATATTAGTTTCCAAGTTTACCTATCACAAAGACCAACCTGCTTACACAAGCAGGCTGATCTTTGTAATAGTTTTTATCTAAGACTCAGCTTTGGTTTCTGATACAACTTTGAGTTGTAACCCACTAAGAGTGCCTTTTTAATTTGATTGCTATTATTTGCAGTTGGGTAGTTCTTAAGAACGATAAACTCATCTACATTTTAAAATAATTCGGTATGTAACCCGTCAAGCTGAATTTTCATTTCAAGCCAATTTCTCATAAGGGAAATTGTAAACTATAATAAATTAAATGTTAATATGAAAGTGGTAACAGATATACTCACAGTATGCAATTTTGAGATTTGTATAAAATTGTAGACTTCTGCCCCCACGGCTTTGTTAGGCATATGCTTCCGAAACAGGGGAAATTTGAATGAATGAATGAAAATGCGAACACGATGAATACGAGCCAATTCACTCAGAACGTTCTCCTCGAAGAAATCCCTTCCTTTACACAAATAGCCCTGGTGTGCTTCGCTGTTTTCAAACAACCTAACTATATTTATATACATATCTAAAAATCATTTTTATTCTTTTAATCTGAAGTGGATTTTCAGAAAACTGAAAGTATTGATTACAATCCTTAGTCTACAATTATTGATATAATATAAATATCACAAAGTACAGGGTGTTTATAAAGTCCCGGAGCCTTTTTGATGTTTAATAACTCATAAAATATTAAAGATAGATTAAAATTAATACCATAAATGGTTAGATAGACTCAAAATGTTTCATGACCCTTGTCAATGAACTTCCACGTGTGTCCCCTTCGTCGCACGGAGAATATCAAGTCGATATTCAATTTCACGCCAGGTACCGGCAAGCATGTCGGCATCCACAGAGACTATTGAGGTTGTAAATCTGACATAAATTCAGGAATAAAACATCACATACAAAAGTACTAGAACAAACACAGCAAAAGTAAACATAACATTGCAATAGTTGCCAAAAACGAAAGAAAGAAAAATGCAATTAATAAGCAGACAATATTTAGAAAAGTACAGATATTTAGATTGGAAAATGAAATTATCTGAAATTAACCACAAGCGCAGACGATATTTACAAAAGTAAAGATATTCAAACCTGAAAAGGAAAATATATAAGTTAATCCATCAATAAATGCCGTAAGTTTGTTTATATGTTCATTATTTTATGATTTATTAAACATCAAAATGGGTCTGGGACTTTATAAACACCCTGTACTTTTTGATATTATGAATAATTCTTGATATGATTATTGTTTCGTAAAGAATCTGAACTTAACTGTTGTAAATTTGATTTGATTTATTAACTGTAAACAAAGCGTATAACTTAGAAATTTTCGCTGAATATAAATGGTCTTTTATATTTTTTTCCCTACGCTTCATCAATTCCAGGTTACGGATTACTAATCCATATTTAGCAACACACCCGAAAATATAGCATTAATTTTAATAAATAATGAATGATTTATCCTTATATACTTACCTTCAAATTTCTTTTGAAAAATGCTCCTTTAATCTCTCCCGAGGGCCTAAAAACATTTTCCTGCCATAAAGAAGAAAAAGAATTCTTTCTTAGCTGTTAAGTAGCTGTGACACACAGCGAATCCTTAGTCTCCATTTGTCAGTGTCACTTATCGCTGCTGAAAATCGGTTTGTGCGTGAAAAAAGTGTTCCTTAAGGGTTTGCGAGGTGCAGAAGGATTTTCTATTTCTTATTTATATTCTAAAATTTCTAATTTGTTTCAGAATGCGTTTCGGAAACGATGTATTAACTTACTAAAAATTGTTTTAAAGACTTAAGAAAATAATACGATTATTAGAAATTTGTGATGACATGCGCAAAGATTTAAAATGCCATTCTCCCAGTTCAGCCAAGAATATTGCATAATTTCAGCATAAAAAGTTTTTTCCAAATAGTTGAAAACTTCAAATGTTTTTTTAAAAATTTTTTAAATGTTTTAAAATTATGTAACAGCAGATAGGTTTCCTAGCAATTGTCATTTATAGGACTTTTGATTAATTACATAATTTTTTATGCTGTTGTAATACACCAAAAACATGAGTCTGCCTTTATTCACCGTTTATATGTAACTGCATTTTCTACCTTATTTTTATATTTTCGCGATGATTTAAAAACGAGAGAGATGCATATTCTATGAGACTAATATGTATGAAAAGATGAAGAGTAACATTTTTTTTATGATGAGTACTACCCATTTTAGGGTTTGGCCTCTACTAAGGCTAGAAGCAGTGATCATTTTATTATGCAGGTAGCAGGGGGCCATCTAATAGGCCTTTTCTGAATGGGCAGACAATTTATATCTATGCCTTTCTCCGGAACCGTAAGTTTGTGTATATCTTCATTATTTTATAAGTTATTAAGCATCAAAATGGGTCCGGGACTTTATAAACACCAGGCCTTTTGGTCCCAGCCCTTTGGTTCAGCATTCAAAATAACTATTCACTTTCCCGTCTGGGCGGCATGTAAAGTAACTTATGAAATTTGATCATACTCAAAGCCAAGTGCAATAGTTTGGCTTTGAAAATTTTTGGTTTTGACATAATCAATATTCTTAGTTTTATCGTGCATTTGAATCAGTGTATAATTTTAACTCATATTGTTTAGTAAACTACGTTGTTGTTTACTTAAAATATGTAAATGAAAATTATAATATTAAGTTATTTTACTAAAGATATAGTTCTATAGTAAAATAATTTAACAACAGCTATTTTTTATTTTAAAATTGCCAAAATATTTATTTGATAATGCTTGTTCTGCGGAAAGAAATATGATCTATTTTACGAGACACTATTTGGCGCTTTCTTTCATTTTTAACGAAACATTATAAGCCAAAATGTGGAAACGTTTGCTGGCAGATAATCATTCTAGTAATTGAGACATAAGCCCACAGTTTCATACCTTTCAGAATACTTTTTATAATTTAAAGTGAAGAAAAACTCTAATCTATTAATCAACAAAGTTTTACTGTCATTTATATACTCGGAACTACACACAGTGACAGATGAAGTTATATTCAAAGAACAATTAACACTTTGTCTTTTTAAACGTATTTATTCTATTTGCTTTCATTTTGTTCCTTTAAAAGTTTTTCTGCTTTTACGTAGCACAGATTAAAACATAGAAAATTTATTTGTGTGTTTCCGTTGGCTGCGTTTACAGTTACATTAACTAAGCTGCCATTAAGCAAAGAAAAGGTATTATAACAAGGAAAGCATATATTGCTTTTAAAAATCTTATCTCATTATAAGCATACTGTTAATTTGAAGGATAAATTTAAGATCTAGTAGCGGGTATAATGGCAAACATTCATAGAATGGTAATTTGCCAGGGTTTTAGATAATAACTTTTGAAAGTATATTTGCTTTTATATACAAGTCTGACTTGTATTTATATGTAATATACTTTACGTTGATGTTATATTGTCCATATTACATGGAACAGTGGTTGCCAGAGCCTACTCCGAAGAGAGGCTGGACTTCTATTTTCCAACCCCAATTTTGAGGGAGAGCATTCAAGGGGGGGGGGGAATCCGGGGGTCTCCTATTCCTCTTCCCTTCCACCAATCCACACGAGAGGACTTTCGGCTCACCGCATATTTAGAAAGCCGCCATGCTACTAATATACTTTATATATTACCAATATATTTTATAAAAAGCTAAATTAATAATCTTACTAAGTAATACTTTATAAAATGCTAAGTTACCTAAGACGTAAACACAAAGTCTTTTTTCCTTGCTTGAGGTTTATAATGTATGGAAATACACAGCATTAATATTGTTTGGAAACTATAAAACCCAAAATAACCAATATCCATTTTATGGGTTAATATTTTGACAATATTTTAATTTCATACAAACAATATTTTAATATTTTTTAAATGAGATGAGAACGCAGCTAATTCATTTTCGCTTTTTTTCCCTAGAAAGCATTTTTTGGACGTTAACTAACTACCTCCCAGCAAAATAACAAAATTATCCGATAAAAGCGAATTAGTTGTAAAACGTTTTTGTTTTATGGCTATGTAAGAATTCTCTAAAATCACTTAAATAACACTGTCTAAGAGCCACGCTTCTAACAGCGAAACTAATTTTTCGACATCCAAACACTTTTTATACAATATGTTAACTCCTTGTCTGTGTCCCTAGAACTTGGCTGACTGTTTACAAAAGAATACACTTTTCGAACTGTCTTGGTTTTTGTCATAACTTTCTGTTTAAGATTAATCATTGAAAACTTTTGATTAAAATAAGTGAGGAGCAGTATTTTTAAGAAAACTAAAGTTATCGATTGATAACTAATAGTCCTAATTCCGGAGTAATAAATAATAGTTTAAATTATATTTTCTAGACCTTTTCTGGCTCACTGTTCCCCTTTTAGGTCTCTATTTCTGAATGCCCTGTTTGAGTTTCTTTGACAAAATCTAATTTGGGGACTAATACCCCTTTTAAGTTTAGGAAAAAAACTTGAGACGATGTTTGATAATATTCTCTAAATTATTCTCTAACTAAGGTAACATTTAAGATTATCCTTAGCTTTTAACTAGCGACATAGTTATAGTTAGTTTCAGACGTAAATTGCGCAATATTATAGAATAAGCTGAAAACAATAGTAGACTCAAACACACGAAATTTAGAATGTTAGAATTAAGAATAATAAGCTTATATTTTAATAATAAATGCAAACCATTTTAATCCTTTTGTGGGGCGAACTTCTTCATGTATATTTGGGAAAAAAATTGCTTTTTATGACTAACATATTTTTTCATCAAGGATATTAACAATATACTAAATAAAACAGCATGTCATCGTATTCCGATATTTTTGCCTTCTCTACATAATTGATAAATGAGTCGTAAATTGCCGAGTACACTGCGAGTGTTGCTAAGCAACCAATAGTATGACGAAGAGTAAATGCTGTGGTGAATTGAATCAACGAATATCACGCTTTTCTCGTGCAACTTTTGTACACTGAAGGCCTACAAGTTATTTACTCGAAAGATGCTTCCAGAAAATACGAAACAGAAAATTTTTTCCTAAAAGTAATGTGAATAAAATTTCCTAAGTCTTTTACATCATTCCCTTTATAACGTGATTATATGTGCACTTGCAATATTTTCATCATTTTTTAAGTCAATAGTTTGCGTCATATTCAAATTAAATTCCGAAACTGATGTTCAGATGCTTTTAAGAGAGTAGTCGTATGTGAATTGAGCAATAATTTTCGTTAGTATATTTGTGCCATCCCATAAGTAAACTGTTTTTTATTTAAGGGGACTCGTATACATTAAAACCCATAAGATCTTCGAATATGTGACTGTTGCAAGAATTGGGATAACTTATTTATTTTAAAAGCAATTACTTCCAACCTTTTACAGCTGACCACATAATAGAGCTGCTTTCTGAAATAGTGATCAGAAAGTTTGTGTTGCCACAAATACTTTTATAATTTAATCCGCTTTCAGACAAAACTTTTCGTCATGTTTCCACCTTGCGCGCACAGTTTAAAACATTCTGTTGCATAATTTAATTCCATATTTAATATATAGCTTTTATAACATCTGGAAACTACTGTGAACCAAAAATTCTAAGAATTTCATGTTAAATTTGTATTTTATTTGGAGTCGAGTTTATAAAATGTATTTTATTTAAAAAGTCTGCAATGTTTTCGTGCATAAAATTTTTTAATATTAAAATATTCATCAGATTTTAGGTTCAGTTAGAAAATAGTGCCCATAATAGTGCCAAAAGAGTGCACCTTAAAATTAGTTTTTGGGAAAAGTTAGGTTTTTTTTGGAGTTTGGAGGGTGAGGTCGCTTGAAACGGATTATGTTATATAAATTATTTATTAATAATATACTGTTCAATATGTAACTTAGATTACATCTATGTATGTTGTATTAAATGTATCAAATATACAACATGCATAGATATTATATGAAATATACAACATATACTAATCTATCATGACCAAAGAACAAATGCTGAAAAAATTTTGCTTCCTACGGCAGGTACTACACAGATATACTTTCTAAATTTACAAATTTCTTTAATTGAGCAATAAAAAAGAAATACCGTCAATCAGTTTTTCAAATGCCTGTGCTATAAAACATTAGACTTTTGTAACGACATTACTTTCAATAAACTGGAGCAGAAAGTAAAAATAAATACCCCACTTTTCTCCCTTCCAGCACTTAACTAAGAAACTTTCACGTTTCGCGAATCGTTGTCTGCTGCAGTTAATAAGCATTCGGAATAAAATTACAAAATCTGATGCTCGAATTTAAATCACCATTTTATATACAAGTCGAGAAGTTTTGGAACCTCTCCAAGCTGCGGCAGACCGTAGCAAACTCAGACCATATGCTTGAAGAGTTTTCTCACTATTTCGGAGATATGAAAAAGAAGATAAGAATGCCATTTTATTGCAGTCCAGAGAGTTAATTCACTTTGACAAACACGATCATGTGGCTTGCGAACATATCAGATAAAGATCGTTACAGTGTCAAAGGACTCTTGAGAATGCTTGTTAAGCTCTGTTCTATCTATGAGTTCTCTGAAATAGCAACGGCGGATTGGCAGCAGTTAAGAAATTCGAGCTATAAACGAAATCCTAATGATGTGCCTGGGTTCTAGTGGATTCGAAATATCGTTTTTTCTTCACCAAACTTGTTGTTGTTGAGTTTTCGCATCTTAAAATCAGTTATTAGAAAAACGAATTAAGGATACAACTTCAATAAATGTTGTAATAAAAAGCTGTTACAGCAAATCTCTTTATTTTATACGTAGTTAGTTGAACAGTATATGTCAGATCGAAATGAGTATAGATTTACTTCTTCTATTGCGTGCTTAATAAGAAAGCAATAAAATCAATTATTTTAAATTTTAGTAAAAATATTCGTATTTCTTATTTAATTGCGTGTTTCTATGTCAGATAAAACCCTATTTGTGCTTAATAAGGATGTAACTTATTTTTGTCTTGCTAGATATCACCTTCTTTGCAATAACTGATCAAATTAATGTAACTAATGCGTTGTTTTGAAGTTAATTCTTTTATGTATATTCCATTTTTTCCATCAATCTTAATAGAAATTAGTTTGAGGTTAAATAACAAGCGAATTTAAAGAGAGAGTGTTGCGGCAGCCGCCGTGTGTACTGTTTACAAGCTTCGGACAAGGAAATTCCCACCTAGCTGTACTGTGCATTCGGTGAGAGAATTTTGCATTTGTTAGAATGTAATGAGCCTATAAAGCTACAAACTAATGAATTTTAGAACCGTCATTAGCTGAAGTTGAGTTTTTAATAGCAGAATGTTAGACTCACTGTCCTACTAGGTAAGGTATTTAGTTTATCTAACCAGTTATTTTATATTCAGTAGCTTTACTGTAACATCTCCTCTTTCCTGCCAGAATGCTAATTTTAGTTCGCGCGTATTCAAATGAGTTAGAAAGAGAGAGTATTTAAAGGGAAGTTTTAGATTATTTAGGCAGTCCTCGCTAATATTTACCTCAAATAGAGTTTTTTTTTTTTTTTTTTTTTTTTTTTTTTTTTCTTTGCGTACGTTTACACAGGCCAGGCCCTTTTGGGGATTCTCTGCGGATCTGATGAAAGCAGGATTAAATTTCAAATATCGCATACCAGTATACTGACTAAAGTAATTAGGTAGAGCGTATTCCGCCTGCTGAAGGCCGCGTTACTACTTGAAATGCTACGATAGCAGCTTGTCTTTGACGTTGCTTTATTTTTGACAATAGTGATTGCCACGACAAATACGTTTGAGCCAACTTGCGCGTTTATAATTTCTGTGTAGCCTTTGGCTAACTTACGACTTAGTTTAAATTTGAATTCCTTACTTTTGAGCAAAGCCATGAAGGCTGGCTGGTTTTGTGAGCACAAGACATGCCTCCTGTTAAATTATTTGATTTCTGAACAAAAGGGTCTTTTACACCCTTCTTATGTTCTCTGTTTGATTAAACAGACATAGCCATAATTCGCTTAGTTCTAATAGCAACCTCTGCTTAGTACATGCTACCTAAGAGTTTGAGACTTTACAACTATTGAAATACCTGAATTACAGAATTCCCATATACAGCGGTGATTAGTATTTGTTATAGTGAAAGAATAACTCTAATAAGCTTTTAATTAAGTTTTACTTCTTGATTGTATTACTGAAGTTTAGTTAGGCTACTATTTATTTGTGAGCCCACCAGCCGCCGAACTGTAAAATCGTTGAGTTCTGGTAGTTAAACCTGTATTTAAATTCCTGTAAACGACTGGCTTTAAGATCATTTTCGTGTTTTTTTCCTTTATATAACATGAGTAAAGTTCTTCACGAAGCCATCCCTAACCACAGGCAGGCAGCTCTCAAATTGATTTATATTAATCAATTAACTTGATCTATTTTGTTAACTATGAATAGTAATGATACTCTCAGAAACTAGCAAGAGTAATAACCATTTTTTTATCAAAAAGTAACTAATGAAACATTTTATAGTAATAAAAAGAGATTATAATCTGAATAATAATTGTTTTAATTTTTTTTAATGTTTCTTTATAAACTATTCTTTTCTAGAGTTCAAAGTGAATTTTAAACATTGAAATATTTAATTAAAATGTCACTTATGCAAATAAAAGTATTTTAATAACGCGTTTCATACAAAAATGTTAACCAAGTATGCACTTTTTTTTTCTTATTACGTGCTGCGCCCTTGGACACTACACGGAAAGGGAGGGATGCTCCGTGGAGGTCTTTTTAAGGGAAACTGGCTCGTATCCACGTTACACATAGGGGAAACCACAAAAACGAACTACCAATGTTCAGTGGTTTTTACCGCTCGGCCTCTGGTGAGCCGGAGTATGCACTTGCTCTCGTATTAGTGATTATTTCTTGCTCTCGTGTGCTCCAAAATTCATTTTTTTAAGTTAGTTAGGGTATTTAATTTTGTGAAAGAATAATTTTATGGTCAAAATTAAAAAATCTGATGTGTACACCACATGACTTCCTTGTACGGAATATTAAATTATACGCATTTTTTCTCGCATTTCATTTAAACTTATCGGATTGAATTAAATCTACTTCGCCGACAGCGCATAAACCACAATAGAATAAATGCATTCTTTAAAATTCACTCTAGTATTTGTTTACCATAGCGACACTCTGGGGCTAGATTCACTTAAAAATTATTACTGTAACTAGATTTGTATTACTGTCAGTTTGCGCGTAGTGCTTCAGTACAAATTTTAAATTTTCGGAAAATACAATTCTGTCCTTACGTACAGATATCACGCAAAAACATCGTTAAATTGCATTCGATAGCGGTCAAAATGGATATTTTCGTTGAAATATGCTGCCTGAAACTTTTCGCGATTACAATACTTTCTTTTTACTTCGTACAAGGAAGTAAGAAAAGAATAAGAATTTTTATCTTGAAAAAATGCAAGAGATTAGATTTCTGAATTTAGAATTAGTAAGAGCGACAAGTAAGGAAGTAAAAAGAAAAGGTGTTAAACGAAAAATATTTTACCAGAAATTGAATAGATACGCGAAACTTATTGTAAAAGCAGGTTTTTGCTTGTACCTGTTAGATATTTCATTTTTGCTAATGATGGTGAGCTTTCATAAACTATGTTTGCATAGAAAAATATTTAAAAAACATTAAACTGACTGACTTTGCTATTTGAATTTCCTCAATTTTATTTTAAGATCAAATTATGTTACGAACTTTTTGAACTTTAATTTTAAGTGCAAAATTATGTTACGAAACTTTATTAAAAAATCTATTAAATACAATTATTAACTCTTTAATATAAAATTATGTTATTAATTTTTTCTTTTTAATTTTTATTGAATGACACCTTAATCTGGAATGCTATTTTCGATGTAGTAATTCACAAATCTTTTAAGTCAACAGCAGTATACACATCTTGAAAATAAATAATGTTTTAAGAAGAAAATACTTAAAGCGTACACTATCATTACTAATATTTCCTGTGCTAAAATAAACAGAATTTAGAAATATAGAAACAAAACGCATTCTTTTCTCAAATAACTCTTTTTGAATTTATCTTTTCCCAAAAAATGTTAAATAGAAATTCTAATATATGAAATCCTTTCCTTTACTTTAGTGCACTGGGAAGGGGGGGGTATCTCAAAGAAAATGCATTCAGTACTTTCTGTTGCTTTTCTTATTTCTAGATCTTTAAGTATTAAGTTATATATACCTATTTTGCATTTTCTATGCGCTCAAAATGAAAAAGAAGTGCATTTTTCTCCCAGTAAGAATTGATATTATCTTTAGAATTCTTTTTTTAAATTTTGTATTTTTATGATATTTTAACCTTTTATAACAGAGATATTTGTGTAACAGAGAATTGTACTTTTGATTTTTTTTTGTTTGATGAATTTTTGTTTTTGTCTCACTTTCAGGAATTTTTCAATTTCCGTTCTGTTTTATTTTAAAGTTTTCTGTTTGCTACTAAGCATACAGTTTGTATTATTTTAAAGACTCAATTAAGCAAGTGTTTCATACTTTTTATGGTATACGTAAGAAGATTCAACGGATTGTTCAGTTGTTGAATGACTGGTAATAGATCTAGCATTTCCGTTTGAAAGATGAATCATACGTGGTGGACTTTCAGGCAATGACAATTTTTCAAGTCAATATTTTTAGAAAACATACCTGGAATTCAAATTTTATATGAATCATACAGGAAAAATGTCAAAGAACCTGATGTTTTTCGTGTCTGAATTAACCAAGTGAAAAAGAAGCCATCTTCCTATAAAATGTACTAGAAATAGCATTAATAAATAATTATATGGCACATATGAAATTAATGCTAAACAGCGAGGTTTTCATTTCGAATTACAAAAGATATATTTCAGTCTCGAAAGATATGACGAACCTAAGCATGGATTTAAAGTTCTAATTGTAGAAATGATAAAACTCGGTTTGTTTTATTTATCGTTATTTAATTTTATAAGGCATTTGAAATCAACAATTTTCCATTCTTTCCTCTGAATTAAAGTCAGATATAATAATTTTAATAATTTATTTTAATTTTAACGTGTGCAATTCACGGATTCCTAGATTAATGTGGTTTTATTGCAAACTCTGATCAAAATTTTCACTATCCTGAAGTCTGCAATATTTTATTTATTCACTAAACTAGAATCACTGGTCTAAGAGATTATCGATCAATCTCTTAAAACATGGTGTATATTAAATGAGGTGTCGAATTATGTTTTCTTATTATTTATGAAATTATGAAGTTTTTCACGGCTCGAAAACTAACCTTTATGTTATTTTCAACTTCATATATAATTTTTTTACATATGTAATATTATAATCCTAAGCTATATTTTAAAGCAATCTGTTAAGTTTATTCTAAAAGTTATTGTAAATTTTAGATGAAAATGTTTAGTCTGCTACCATTAGCAACATCGTTAACAAATCAAGGTATCAAAGCACCTATATCATTTTCTGAACCTTGTTATTTTAAATAGCTTCTCTTGGAACTTTTCCAGGCTCGTCATTCAACCTAGTGATTGCTATCTACTTCAGTATGCACTGAATTTCCTATTATAATTAGCCATTTGCGTAGGAATGACGTGGCTTATACATCAAGACGTTTTTGCTTCAGTAATGTCAAGGATATATTACATGCATCAATAGCCAGTAGCTCCTATTTTTCGAGAAGCAATGTCATTTAGAAGTTTTGTGCAACTGGTTTTGCTTTTAACGCTGGAACAATAATGAAGAGCAAACAGAAGTGATCAATTAATGTAAATTACGAAGCGTAATCCATTGTTTGAAAATTCACATCCCTAGAAGCACATATAATTAAATGAATCTCTTATAAAGTATATAAAGGCTAATTGTGCAAGAATTCAAACTATTGTAAAGAACACGTCAGTGTAAAGTTCTGTAAGTAACAGCAAATCTAAACTGAGATATTTTATAAAATTTAAAATATATACGAGTAAGAAACAGAAAAACTTCCAAGTGCTAATACGTCATAAAACATTGTTAGTCTATGAACACAACAATTATTGGTTACATACACATCCTGTTTGTGGATAGCTAGCATTCTTAGCCTCTTCATCGAAAAGTAGCTGAATGTAAAAGATAACGACATATGAAATATTAGATCCAATGAGAAAATACAAATGAGTTATTGCCGTAAAATTAAAATAATTTGGAGTTATTTCAATGTAATGCTGTTCTATTTTAGCTAAACTGACGGTTTATATGTACAAGGGGATCCAAAAGTAACATAAAAAGTAAAAGCTCATTAGTATGGAAAGCGTAGATAGTAGAAAGATGTAGTTTTTACTGAAATGCATAGAAAACATGTATTTTGTATAATACAAAACATTTTATTTCAAACATTTTTCCAAAAATATACATCATTATACAAAACATTTTTCACTGAGAAGTGGTGTTTCAGTTATGTGAATATTAAATCTTTATTAACCTCCTTTCTTTCGAGTAAGTCTACAGCAGTACATTTCAGATTGCTTTTATAGCAGTTGAGCCGTATACAGAGCACTTGAAATACAGCATCTTCCCTCCTTGTGGCAGAAGCAAGTGCTATGTAATGTAACATTAACTCAGCACGAAGTGCTTCTGCGCAAATTCTCACCAGCATCTACTGCGATCAACATATAACGATGACCGTATCCTAAGTCGCTTTTTCTGTCATGAATGGTCACCACAGGCTACAGACCTTACAATTTGTGGCTTTTGGTGGCTATACACATGGAGTGCCATGGAGGCCATTCTCATAAATACCGGCTATCAGACTGAAGAACTAATCCTAAATGTATTACAAACGGTACTGCTCCATTATACGAACTTTTAACGCAATTCAAACACCCCCTGTTGGAGAAATATATAAAGTTTCAGGCAATAATATTATTTCATATTATAAAGCTAACACATATTTCTATGTAATTCGTGAAACTCGCATCGTGCTGTTGTCTATTCAAGCTTTACTTTTTCTGTTGCTTTTGGATCACCCTATATATACATCATAAAAATGTTGATGATGATAGGCCGCATACTGTATGAAGTAGGTAAATGATGAATCTTTCATAGATTATTTACTGAAAAATATTTCTTTGGGTAAAATACAACTCTGCAAGTATAGATTTTCGTATATTTATAGTAATACAATGACAGAACAGAAGTGGTGGCTGTGAGGTTGACAAGACAGAGATGACCGAGAAAAGAGTACGTAGGATGCAGTATAAATTTTGGATTAAGAATAGGAAAGATTCCCAGAATTATTTCCAAGTACATCCTTTGATCAGCTGCTAAGTTTTCATCCGCTGTTTCATGCCTTACCGGTGGCCGAATGTTTAACCCTTTGCGGCACAGTGTGTCCGGTCTGGACACACCTAAAATTTTCCTTCTGTATGCACAGAAAAATTGAATGAAAAAGGATTTATGGGTTACTCTGAATCTTCTTTATTTATAGTAGATGGCAGCTCAACACAAACCAGTCCATATATTACCTCTCGAATTTCAAACGGGGATTTCCCCCAGCAGAGCGGAAGCACCATTTCTGCACACATATTCCGCAACAAAATCTGCTCAATTCGGCTCTTTACAGTTCTGCCAGATATTTTTTAATTACCTTATATGTATATAAAAATTGCTCATTTACATATGTATAAGCATCAAATCAATTCTTTTATTCATTTGCTATATATGTATATATGCGTGTATGTGTGTTTTTGTAAAAGAAGAAGGTCTTGGTTTACCTTACAAAGGTTTCAGTTCTCAAGAGTTTAGGTTCCTAAATAACTACGTCATCAGCGTTACGCAAGCTTACTGACAAAGATTAATCTGGAAATGGAGCAGTCCAGAAATGTTATTATTATTTTTAGAATAAAGAGGAAATAACCAATTTTTTAAAAAAAGGAATTAAAAGGCTATTACTAAATTAAGTAATAAAGCTGCTTTTCATGTTTCTTATCTTACATATATGTATATATATATTTACATTTAAAGTGGATTTTAAAAGCGAATGAGTTAGAGAATACGTTAGTAGATAATTTTCAAACTGCAGAAATGCTTTTAGGTTGCAGTAGCAAAGAAGCATATAAATTCTGTCGTAAAAACGTCAACATTTTTTCAACGATTCAAGTATCAAAATTTATTCAACAGAAAATGTTTCCCTCATAGCTTAACTTTCGAAAATGTTTGTGGTTCTTATGTTTTATCTCCTTATAAGCTAGGAAAATAAAACTCTTATAAATGCTGAAATGTGAAGCCTTTTAATTCCTTTTCTTCCAATAGTAAGTAAATTTCCTACTGAACCCCTCCTTAACCAGTTTCTTCGTGATGAAATGCACCTTCCTATCTATTATTCTGCTTTATTACATACTCTAAGTTCGTTACTTAGCGAAGTTACGACGAGCCCGAAACTCTCTCGGCTTCGAATTTTATGATCGGAAGAAACCAATTTTATCTTCTCATTTATTTTAGTAGCTTGAAAAAACTGTCTCTATTTCTTTTCATGTGGAATGGAAAGCATTGCCTTACATTTAAGCATAGTTCTTTAATCTAATTAATTTTAAAATAGCTTTTGATAGTTAAATAGACATATAATGGAACTCAAATATTAGTTTCCATTAATTGCTAATGTAAAATAGCTTTATTCTTGCATTTCTATTAGTCTTCCAATAAATGAAACACTTGACTGACATATTTAGAAAAGAGCTTAACTGATTTGATAAAAAAATAAAAGAAAAATGAAGAAAGAAAGAAAAAACAATGACATCAAGTATATATTAAACAGTAGTAACACAGAATCATCAGACATTAATAAGTACAGTACAATGTCCGAAACTCGAACGTCCAATAACCTGACTGATCTATTATTTATATGTGTGTGTGCATGCAATGTATAAAAGTTAAGATTGCAACGAAAAAAAGAGGTGCACAACTACATGATATAGCAGTCTCATATACAAAATTCCAACATTCTACGGCTACTCGTTCTCGAGTAGCAGTACGTACAGACGTCAAGGAAAAAATCTCTTCTGAATCGATTTAAATCCTTTTTACAATCGCTTTTGGAAAACGCAATCCTTTATTCTGTTCATAGGTACAGATGTCAGGCAAAAACATCGCTCAAATGGTTTTGAGAGCAGTCAGGTAAACTGTGAGCCAGCGAGAGTGAGAAAAACCTTAACAAAGCCTTCTGAGCGCCTGTTAAACCTGAAACCTTTCAGATATTTTTTTTTCTTTTTGTTGCTGTAAATTTGTTTTCTTGATATCATAAATGCTTGATTTTTTCAAAAAATTACATACTATTGCATTTTTAATTTCACAATTTGTACATATGATCTTACTAGATTTAAATTGACGATCTAAAATACTCGGAAACGTAAGAAATTCGGAATTACATAAGTCCCAAAGGCTCCCAATTTGGATTTTGTGCTGTTGATGTTGGATTATTGAGCATTAATTGCATAAAACATATAATTTCCTCACGTATTCGCCCCCTCGCATATCACATACCCTAGCTTTTTAGCACCAGATTCTGTTCATTTTAAAAACAATTCGCAAAATTTTCCCCTTCCTCAGCACGTTCAGAAGACAATCGTCCCTAAATTTTAAAATAGATTCGTTCATGTTTTCGTCTTACTAATAAATACAAAACTCATCAAACTTCCTGAGAAGGTCAGAACAAACCTTTACCTTCTAAGTATTGAATATTATGCCATTCTAATATAACAGTCAACCCATTACAGAGAAGCAAACACAGACTGACATTCAGTCTACCATTTTGAGTCAACAACCCAGTCACCTCTGAAATACCGGCTCAGTGTGCTGACCACTACACCACGAAGGCGGGAGAAATATCTTACATACTCCACCTTTTAAAAGGCGACTGGAATTCTTAGGGGTTCTTAGGTTCTGGACCCAATCGCCAAATCCTGGGTGAGGAGAAATCATCATCCAACGAGCAGGAGAGATAAAAAATGAGCAGTGCCCTTGTCAGACTCGAACCACGGACCTCTCGAATATGCATCCAGCGTGCTGACCACTACACCACGAAGGTATGCTAAGAAGGCGAGAGAAATACCTTACTGAAATGTAGGTTTATTTTAGAAAACTATAGTTACTTGTCATTTATCCCTTGCTACTTTTCATTTGCTATGATTTTATTGTCACCGCGCACTTCAAAAACTCAATTATTTGCATAATTTTTTTCGCTCGGTTTTCGGACAACAAAATTAGTAAAAAAATGTAGAAAATACGGTGTCAGTTTCGAAAATCATAATTTAAAAGTAATTTTAAAATTATCTTCACTTCCTATAAATAAGCATTAATTTCTTTATAAGTAAATAGAAAATCCTAATTATAAATATGTATGTAAGCTATATATACAAATAGCATTGCATGCATAACCATTGTAATTTTAATTGAGACAATAAAGAGTGAGGCATTGAAATTTTAATATGATTTCAATTTAAGTCTCTAAATGTTTTTATATCAGAAGCACAGTAATCCGCCATTTTATACAGGTACCATATTTACACAGTTTATCACAATTTCTTAAAATTTTAATCAGCTTATTCATAGGAAACACGCAGGCAAACAGGAAAAATCACATTCTTAGTAATCTTAATTAGAAAGATTAAGCCATTGAGAACTTTATTTTCTTAAACTTTACAAATATACAGATAAGTATGATGGTAAATTAACTTGCAACTAAATATCGTATAAAACTGCATACAGATTTATTATTAGCCCAAAGGAGCATTGAGTCAGAAGGGTTATTAGTCTCGAAACGGGATTTTGCGTTGAATCACTATAAAAAGCTGAATCACTTTTCAAATTATTGCCACCAAACATTATCTCCCTGCATTATATTTACATAAATTAACTAATGAAGAATTTGCATAAATGTATGTATATTTCTCGCATTGTGATAAAACAACGTTACATAGAGCCATTGAATTTTGAATGACGTAATCCTACTGCGAATATGGGTATGTGGAACCCAAAATATGAAATTTGGAATTTGTTTTATTATCTGTTTCATATTTTGTAAAATTTTAACGAATTTTTTGATTAACAAACTCAACGAATTCAAAGCGAGCAATGGCAGCACTGTAGGGAGGGGAAAACGTAAGATAAAAAAATATCTGAAAGCTTTCAGATTTTACATTACGCCCAAAGGGACGTTTATTTAACGTTTTGCGTGTTATCTTTATTTTTTTAAATATCATGACCTTCGCACTTGAACCATAAACTTCAATTCCACAACAATATCACAAAATATTTAAAAGAGCATATCTTTAGAATTTCCGATGCACAATCTCGCGCGTTGGAGATAAAAATGTTTTTATTTTCGTACAGCGTTGCCATTGCTCGGCTTGAAATCGTTGAGCTTGCTAATCAAAAATTCGTTAAAATGTTACAGTTTGAAACGTGAAGCGACATTTAAAGTTTTCAACGCAGGATGCCAAAACGAAATAAATGGCCCTTTTAGGCTAAAAAAAGAAACATTCTTATCTCCAACGCACGAGACTGTGTATCGGAAATTCTAAAGATATGTGGTTTGAAATATTATTTTATGATTTTGCTGTTGAACTGGTGTGTATTTAATTATGGCAAAGCACACTAGGGCTATCTGCCTAAGAGGAGGGATGCCTTTCGTGGAGACTTTCTAAGGGAAACTGGCTCGTATATACGTTACACATGGGGAAAACCACGAAAACACCCATGCAGCCAGCCCGTTCGCGGGATTCGAACCTCGGACCGAACTACCAGTGTTCAGCGACTTTACCGCTCGGCCGCTGGTGGGCGCTGTTGAACTGAATTTCATGTGGTGTGAGTGCGAAGAATACAATATTTAATAAATAATAGTAACACACAAAACGTTAAAAAAAAAAAGCCCCTTTGGGCGCAATATAAAATCTGAAATCTTTTATATTTATTTATTTTTGTAATTCAGGCTTTTTAATATCAGAACTTCGCTGAAATATAATTACAAATAACTGTCTGTCTAAGTGGCATTTCGAACTACATTTTTATTCTAGAGCAAACTTTTGCATGAGGTTTGTTTCAATATACGTTCAGAAAAAAAAATTATATAAAGCCGCAATTCTTAAGTTTTATCAGTTGGGGAAATTAGTTAATATGTTTATTAACCTTTGGATATTTTAGATTGCAATTTTAAATTTATAAATCGCTAGTGGTTTTTTATTTGCCCTTTGTTCAATGCAATGTTCTGTAGCATTAAGTATTATGTATTTTAATGTTATATATTTTAAGATGAGTAAATTCAAGTCTAATTGAAGGTAAACTCTTGCAAAACTTTTAACTCGATTTATTAAACTCACTTTAAAATAAGACGTTATAATTTAAGTGTATGACAGCTTTTATCGAGATTCGATTTTTTTAAAAATTATTACGTCATAGGAAAGCACAATCATATGTTTTTCTCTTTTTTAATAATTAGAGATCTCGAGATAAAAAGAACTGCATACATTATAGCCGACTTTTATTCATCACAAGCAGACTAATCGGTCAAAATCATGTTCCTTGTATTAGACAGCTTCGTAAAGCGATACAACTTAAGTGAAAATGAAATTAAATAAGCATTTTGTTTTTTTATTTTCTACTTTTCCAACCTTTAAGTAGTCCACTTCTTCTTAATTGCTTCAACTATTATTAACATATCTATCGGCTAACATACGAATAATCAGAATGCTTATTTATTTTCTGTAGTAATTTTCTAATTCACAGAAAAGAGGATAAAAAAATTAAAGCAAGGTTTTAGGTTACAGAAAAATGACAATTATCGTACTTTTATCAAAATTACAATAAATTTATTTTTTAATACTTTTGCGCTCTTTTCTTGCATTTATAAAAATCTTGTGAAAGCATTTAGAAAGAAGAGTTAATTTTACTATTAAAAGAATTTTTCTGATACTTCTTGGAAATATACGAAAATATTATTTATTATTTCCCAAATATAAGTTTTATAATAATCGGTTTATATACGGTGGCTTAAATTTACAGTACCCTTTAAGGATATAACTTTCATTGGGAATGATTTTTTGAGTTTTAGTTTAACAACAGAAGTGTCCGTTAAGAATAAATGATATATATTAATTTTGTAGTGAAATAACAAAAAATATTCTTCAAACCGATAAATCTGAGGTACGATTCTGTTTAGAGAAGTAGAAACTATAAAACAGTGAAAGCGAAAGTTTATATTTCAGATTTATTAAGTCAGTGCTACCGCTTTTAGGGCAGAATTGAGTTCGTGAGAACATTTTGAAGTAAACTGTTTCATATTCATGTTACATGTATGAAAACTCACGAATATTCTTATCCAGTTCCTGTCCATTTGCCGAGATATGAATCAGGTCGGACTACTAGGTTTTAACTGTGTTACTCCTTCATGCCCTAATGGATCTGTAGAAGTTGGGAATTAAAAATATTACTAATATGTGAAAAATCTATAAAATATTTAATTACTTAATATATATACATAGTTTTACTCACCAGTTATTATACGTTAATTAACTTTACTGTCTTTCTCGCTTTCCGTTTCCTGCCAGAATGCTAACTTCTAATTGGTGCGTATTCAAATGAGGTAAAAAAGAAATAGTATTTAAAGGAAGGTTTTAGAGAGTATAATTAGAGCATGTTTCGCCTGCTAAAGGCCACGTTTGCTACTTGTTTTTCTTAAGAGAAGTTTATCTGAGGCGTTGCTTTATCCCGTCCAATCTTGTCACGACGATAATAGCTATGAACCATCTTGTACGTACATAATGTGTCTGTGTAGCCTTTTGGCTAACTTACGATTAACTTAGTCTAAGTTCAATTCTCTTATGTTTTGAGTCAAGTCATAAATGCTCGCTTGTTCTTTAAGCACAAGCAGTGTCTTCTATTAAACTTTTATTTAAATAAAAGAGTCTTTTACACCCGTCTCAAGTCTTTGTCGTAATTTCCGAGACATAGTGTTAAGTCATTTACGTCATTTTTAGAGTTCTCGTCTAATTTATTAGCCAAACAAAAACGAGATCTTCTTGAACTCTTTCAGGTGCTGATAGTTCTGAACGTGTCAGAACGTGGCAAAAGGTTATTTTTAATTTAAAATGTACGTATGGGATTTTGGAATGTATTATTGTTATCATTATTATCGATTTATTTCGAAAATGTAAATTGCAACACTTGCAAACGATCTTCATATTTTGCATTAAAACATCCAGTAATTGTCCATTAAGTCAAGCTTTATACTCATTAATTTTCATAATGGTTAATAACAGTTTAGTGAAATATAAAAATTCTCTAAAAATAATTTTGAATGTGTACAGAAATTTTTGTACATTATTAAGAAAAATATGTTCACATTCGCCTTTTAAATTGATGTAGAGAACTTAAAAAGCAATATTTTCTTTCCTTGTAATGTTTATCCTACGTTTATAACAGTTATTTAAAGTTTGTCTCACTTTCCATGCTTCTTCTAATTTCAGCTTACGATTCCTTACCCGAATGAGTGTTTAGAATCACGTTAAATGTAAATGAGAATGTGTAGTATTTAAGCGAAGTTCCACTGACTTCGGTAGAAAGAATTAGCTTTCCTGAATAGCGCTCGTTGGCCTTTTTGGCTACGTCTCTGTAAGCTTTATTAAGCTCGGCCGTATTACGTGCCCTTGATAGCTTCGCTAGCTAATTTAATATTAGGGGCTAACTAGTTAGAAATTGTCTTAGCTTCGATTACATCTCTTTAGTTAGTCATTAGTTTTCTTATGTCTTACATTTTTGAGTTTAAGCCCAAGTGGAGGCTTTATTGTACGTCCTGAGAAAGGGACCGTTCGTACATCTTTATTGTGAGCAGTAAATGGTAATTAACCCTTCTTGAGTTTTACGTTTCTAGTTCTGGACTTAAGCGATTATTCGCTTAGTCGCTTAGTAGTTTTGGGTTCCTCCACACTTTGTTAACAGATAAAAGGGAGGATCCCAATGATAATTGGCTGAACTGGTTTTCTCCAGAAAAACTGTAAACTTGCTGAAAATATTTTTTTCATTTAATTTCCATAGCTATTTGAAGAAACATTAGTCAACGTAAGCCATATTTTGCATATGATTTACAATATAGCACTGCAGTTGCTTTTTCATATTTCTTCTTGGCTAATTTTTAAGGACTTTAAATATTTATACAAAATTCTATTAAAATACTATAATCTTTATTACGTAATCTTTTGTTTTAAACTTGAGAGTCATATAAAAGTGAGTCAAAAAAATGGAACTTAATATGATAATAAAAACAGAAGAGCAGACGTCTATTATATAACCATAATAGACAATTCTGCTGTCTATTATGGTCACATAATAGACAGATGACCATATTTGTATGTTATAGTCACCTCATAGACAAATAAATCAGAACTGTCTATTATGTCACCATAATAAACAGTTCTGCTGTATTTGTCTTATAGTATTTCACATGTATTTGACATTCGCTTTCACGTCAAATGTGACTTCAGACAACAGTTGACAGATGACGGAAGGCGGAGACGCCATCATTCTACCAAGTGGTTAGGTGGTACGTCTCGTGTACCCGAGGTCGACATGATGAAAACTATTAATTGTTGTTTTTTTCAAATTTGTATGCTGAGAAAATCAAGTATACGAAAGTTATCTTCCTAAAGAAAAAACTTTCCAGCGGAAAACTAGCTCATATTACGCTATGTCATGAAGCCTGCACCATATGTAATGGGAATATAAGACAGTTTTGTTCAGAATATCCACCTCGAAAGCATCCCTCTCTTTAGCTAGATAGCCTTCGAGGTCTATATCATAATCCAGTTCAAGAAAACTAAACATCGAGTCCAGATTAGACTACTAGTGCAATTTTATCTTCTCGACCTCTGATAGGCCTACAAACACTCAGTTATGAGTATAAGAGATGGCTGTATCAGTTCCTACGCAATCAGAGAGGAATTTTCTTTGCAAAATGTTACTTGTAAGACATTTAACATGATAATATTAAATACTTTTAATGTGCTTTTTTTCGCATAATTCCATGTCTGTACACATTCTGTTTTGAAAACGTTTAAGCTTATTCTTTTAACTTTTATTGGAAAAATAAAGCGGTTTCAACTTAAATGTGTTTATAAGGAGATAAAATTTGTATTAAAATAAAAATGTTATTGACAGCACTTTTAAACTTTTTTTTTTTTTTTTGAATTGTAACACCCTGCGACTTATTTATTTATTTTCTTCCAAATAAAAAGCAACAAAAATACATAGAATTGAAATCATTTTGTTATTTGCTGTGCTCTAGAATCATTATGAACAGCTCATATATTATCAAGAGTATATTTCTTGTTTACAATTCACTTTGTTTCTAAATCATCTAACAAAAGTGCAAGATTTTAAATGTTTCCATGCTTTATTTTTATTTTATTTTTTTATTTATTTGTTCGTTTTTGTTTCTTTTCTTGTTTTATTTCAGTAATAATTTTCTGCTGCTTGAAAACACATTTTATTTTCTTATCATATAATACCGTATATATATTCAAGGAGTTTTCCGTTTTTTTTTTTTTTTCAATTTCCTTCCTACTTATAATCCACCTTCTTATAGTTATTCTGAACATAAAATTAAGAAACTGTTAACTTTTCTCTCTAAGAGAAATGTATTTTGTTTCCCGTTATTTGCCTAAGGAATCGCTTCATTCTGGAATATAAAATATGAAGTAGAATACATAAAACTGCTCCAAAATAAGTATGTTTCATGCACGAAATTTCCCGAGGATAAAATTCGAATGTTCTCTGAGGCGGAAGAGTAAAATCCCTGGAGAATCGAAATGTTACAGTCTGCGATTACAGTAAAGTACATCTTTTGGACATGGAAAACGAGAATTCTTTTGATAACTTTTTCTATTAATATACTTTAACTTGTTTCAATTTGTTTTACTACGGAGTAGCAGAATTTTCCTGGAATTTTCATCAATCGAATCGATGATTTTACTGCTTCAGAGGTTTTATCCATTTTCTAGAAAGTTACGGTCAAAGTAATCCGTTCACATACTTTATAAAAATTATCACTTTATTTTGCCTGAAAACTTAAAAGTAACGTAAAGAAAGAAGAAGAAAAGAGTTTAATTGGCAGCACAATGTGTCCTTTTGTGAAACGTTTGAGAGCAAAAATTATTATTCATATATATATATATATATATATTGCATAATAATGTCACTGCTCTTTTCTACTTTTAAGGTTATTCTTTAAAAAATTAAAGATTTCTTATTAAAAATTATTAATAGCACGAATAAGCATAGTTACATGTTTATATTTTACATTCACTTTCTAAATAATTTCTATTAAAATGTAGTGGTTTTTTAATATTATTAGAGACAACATACATCCTGGTACACAGTGAAAGAAATGTTTACTATTATTTACATTTTTGAGATCATTCGAAATTGAGATATATCATAAGTCTATCTGTTAAAACCTCAATCACTTTTTCATAATCATCATATTCAATTGAGCTTAAGCAACACATATAATCAGACTAATCCTTTTTTAATTAATAGAGTTGTCTCCAATATCGTGTTGTCACGTGTTTTCTACTTCCTTACCGTGCAATGTAGTCGGAAGCAGGTCCGGCTAACATCGTGAAGTCTGGAGTTCGGACCTCGCTGAGAGCATTTCACATTTTTTTATGTTTCCTGCTTTGAAGTGAACTTACTGACTCCACAAGTGAAACCCAGCTGTTTAAATTGGAGGAGAAAATAAGGCATTTTCCGTCTCCTTACAGCATTCCTTCATTGTAAAATAGAAGTGCGTCTGTCTAGTATCGGGAGGTGCGGTGTTCAAATTCGAGTGAAGGCATTGCATATATTTTATGTTTTCTGCTTCGAAATAAATATAATTTAATCTATAGTGTCAGTAAAGTTTGAAAATTTGCTATTCGTAATTTTCTGATTGCAGTAGCTATTGGTATTCATTTACATATTTATTTATTTCATAAGAGTAATCTGTAATAGTTTCTACCGATTTAATCGCAGATTGCACTAATGGGACTCAGAAGACTAAATTTAATCTAAGGATTAGCAAATCTTTCCTTTTGGTGATTTAAGATGGTCAAGAAACGTAATAATAAAGGTCAAATAGATTTTGAACAGATTCAAGGATTATTCGAATTTAAAATTGCGTCTCTTAATAAGCCTTCAACCCCCGACCGTGTATGCTTCTGGGTTCTCAAAATCTGGTTTGCTTAAATTTGTCACTATATGCTCCTCGTTTCCCATTTTGCTATCCGTCATGGCAAATTACTAAGTAATTCATATCTTTTAAGCTCTCATATTATCATCCTATTATCAACCCATATTATCATTTTCTAAAACTTAATATATTCTTGAAATTGATTCTAAACTAATTTCATAGGTAATCAAATGTTTGCTGTATTTTATTCAAGAAGTCTATAAGTTGCTGTCGTGTATAAAAAAAATAAAAGTTACAGTACAATATTGATATCTGTATTAATTATTCGACTGTATATTTCAGTTAACGATAATGATATATATATTCAAATGCAATTGTGAAGTGATACATATTCAAATGCAATTAGTTACTTTATCACTTCCCGATGAAGATACAGAGGCAACGCAGTTAACAACATGGTATGATCAAACTCAAGGCAGAAAGCATTTTGATTCCTCCTACAGTTTAAGAAATCTAAATGTATTTCCAGGCTTTTAAACCTTGTTTCTAATTTTTCTTATCACTTTAAATATGGAAAGTAAAATTAACAATGAATTAGCATCAGCTCCTCTGACCAGTGACAAGAAGCAGTTTCCTCTTCTCTCCTTTTATTACTTTACGTGAGAGTATTTTTTTATTCTTTTACGCGGCAGTGCTCTACTTTTTTACCCTTTACCAGTTCCTTGTAAAATCCATTCCAGTCATCGATAAGTGTTGCATTAACAGAACTATGATACACACTGCGAATTTGCAAAGCTTATTATAATTTACCATCTACAACATCTTTCTTTTTTAATTTAATAATATAATTTTTGATATGCATTATAACGGTGAGACAGTCAGTGCGTGCTGGAAGACCTTACCTTTCATTTCATTCACCTCCTTATTTCGGTTGTTCTTTCAATATTCCTCACCTTACATTCTGATGTCCCAGACGCATAGCGCTAGGCTGTAGTTTGCTTATTCTATTGACAAGACCCAACAGGCTTATGAGCACCTTAAACAGAGGACCTGTTGTTCTGTCATATCAACATTGTATGATCAAGCTCAAAAAGAAAAAAGTATGGTCTTAAAGCTTACACATACACATTTGTTCTCTGGCCTGCAATTCCTGTACAAGAGCTTCTCATTGAGCCATTGCATTATCGTGAAGAGGGGAACAATGCCAGGTGCTGAAAATGAGGATCTGAGAACCTTCTTCTACATGTGTTCCAGAATACTTAAATAAGACTTTTACTGACAGTTTGGTCCTCGAAAAGAAATTCATGGTGAACAATCCTCTTGTTTTCACAGGAATACATAGTCTTTACCTTTGCACTTTTGAAGATGAAATGTTTTCAAAAACACATTCAGGCAGGATCATAATTGAAGTATTATGCAAACATCAATGGAGTACCTTTGCAATGAAGTACTTTTGCAAAAATCGATTTTTAAAAATGTTAATTTCTGTTACTAATTTGAAGGTCTTTAGCATATTGAATACAATCGCATTTAGGCCAGTGTGTGTCTAATTTTTAATTATGGCATTTAAAAATAATTGCGCTTACATTTAAAGGAACTCCTTCGAAATTTGTTCCTTTCCTGACGCTAACCTCACAAGGATGGTTACTAGCTCATTAGATGTATTGTATTATATCATAACACCAGTGGGTAGAAGTAAAATCTTTGTGCAGCCAAAACTGTTTCGACAGTTTTCGTAGGGTCTCACCAAATTCAGTGTGAGTGTTACATGCAAAGGCGATACTAAGACAATAAACGGTTAGGAAAGCATATTACATATAAACATGAGACAAACAAACGTAAGTAGGATATAAGTGAAAAGCCTGAAATATAAGGTGCATACATTAAGAATAAACAGAAATATATAAACATTAGAAAAGTGCGTTTCATTTGCTTTACATTGTACAAATTATAAAAGTTTATCGTATTGGTTTTGATAGTGAGAAGAACAAATTTACATTCACTTTAATAATAAATACTTCTCTTTAGGTTAATTTTCGGCTAAAATTACCAAGAATATTGAACAAGGAAGGAACTATACTCTTCTGTGTCATCATTTTTCTTTTTTCATTTTAATGTCACTATAATAATAAGCAGAATTTTTGTTCATTTATATAAATAAAAGCGGAAAATAATAAAAAAGAATGATAAAATTGCTAAAAAATATTAATATGAGAATTTACGTCCTTTCTTTCCCATTATATTCCCTGCTTCTAGCAATATATAACTAAAACTAGCAATAATTATAATCTGGAATTTAAAAACTAAAGTCATTAGCAGAATTTTCTTTAATGGGCTGCGTTAAGAGCTGATGCTTTGATGCGTAGCTGGTAATGAGTTATGGTTAATAAGAACGGAAGAGCTTAATTATTACAATGTGCTGACCTAAGGATCTTTCCTAAACTTTTCCTCCCCAAAATATCGCTTACGTTTAAGTAATAAGTGTATTCATCTGAAAAAAGTTTTTATAAAGCTTTATTGGTAGTACTTAAAATTCATCTTAGTGCGAAACGAGTATACTTTGGGACAAAGTTTTTAAAATTTTTATTACTGGCTTCAGAGGAAAACACATACTTCTTATTTCTCAAGGTAAAATATTTATATGTTAAAAAAGCAACACTGTATTTAGTCATATATATTCTTTCATCTAATATTAAGCCTTTGAGTTTGTTATGTATGCACTAAGCCACCAAAGCTTCTTTGCCTTTCCAGTCGTATGCTTGATGTCAGCCACCACAGCAAAGAAACATACTGATTTTATATTATAATAAGTTTACAGGCTTCATAATCTTGCATAATATTAATTACTGTTCATTAAACGACAATTAATTCCGATCAACATGGTACCTATGCATAAATTAAACACGACCTTAAAGGGTTAATAATTTTACTTATTGAAATTTGAGAGGTGGAAGTTTAACGTGTACGCAATTTCGAAGGCTTGGTTTGTTCTGTATTGTTTGACTATGACAAAGCAAACTAAGCCTATCTGCTTAAGACAAGAGATGTCTTCGTGGAGGACTTCCTAAGGGTAACCGTCTCATATCCCCGGCTTTTAGTATTTATTAACTAAATGTAATTATTTACTTTAGTCTCTTGTTTCATAAATTCATTAAGAAGAAGTTTACACTATTGAAGAAAGTAAGAATGCAAAATATATTAAATTATAAACCAATATGTGCCAAGTGACAAAAATCTCATGACCTAATCGGCAATCGGAAGACCCGGTATCCGAATTCCGGAGAGGGCATTGCATATTTTTTATGTTTCCGGCCTTGAAAAAAAAGAAAAAAAAAGTAAAGCAAAAGAAAAACCTAATTATGCTACACAGCTTATTATTTAATCGTGTATAGATATAACGTTGTTAGCTCGTTTCCTTTTTTTTCTTCTTGTGCTGGAGAAAATTGTGGTATTTGACCTCCCCTTAAGCATAATCATAAATACCAAATGAAAAATCTGATGCTAAATTAATTTCTCTAAAGAATTCTAATACCTTAAAGAAATGCATATAACTTCGAAATAATTTCAACAATATATCGGTGCAATAAATAAATTTTTAATATCGCTTGAAATTTGTTCAAAAGAAATTTCCCACTTCCCCAATTTTCTTTAAGAAATATTCAAAAGGACATGAATGTATAAACACCATCAGAAATTTTTAGCTTAAACATTCTTTCCTTTTTTTTCCTAATAACAGTTTATAGTTAGAATAGTACAGATTTTGCAAGTGATCTTAGTACTTGTCTTATGCGTCTTAACATTATGTATAGAGGTTGTACATAATTTGACTACAGCTGGAGTACGGTTAGATTTTTCATAAGCGTTTGCTTTCAACAGAATAATAACCCTAGTAACGCATATAAAGACAGTGAAATGAACATAATAAAAAGCAAAACGTTTGTAATATATATGTGTTACAATAAAAAGGGCGTTTGGAAATAAATTACACCTATGAGTTAAGATTAAAAATTTTGAATCATCAGAAAATAAATAACAAGTTGCAAAGTTAAATTGTTGCAAACTACGAAGTCTTGCACAAATTAAGTTTGCAGACTAATAGCAAATAACAAATATATGATAAATATTTTTAATATTTGTAAAAAAATCGAAGTTCTTTGAATGTAAGTGGCAATCTATATGCAGAAAGAATAAACTTGAACTTTGAAGCCTTTCAAGAGAAGCCTTTTAGTGTTCAGATGTAGAAGATCATAACTGGTTTAAAAAAATGATGTGTCTGCTCTTTTGAAGCAGAAACAGATTAAATGTCTAATCCTTGATGGTATTGATAAAGATAACTAATTAAATGTTTTGAAGCAAAGAATTTCAATAATTTAATTATTCTTTTCTTTTTCTGAAAAATAAATTCTTTGATATATTAATTGATTTACGCTTTTTAATGTTCGCGTGTATTTATCATTCCTACGGATACATGACGTACTTTAAACGACTTTCTTTTTAAGGTTATTAATTTAGTGCCTAGTCTATATGGGGCACTTAAAATTCTGGCGAAGCAAAATTCTTCTTGAGAGGCTTTTTGGTAGTAAAAGAATGAAGGAAACCCTCGGGTCTCTCCCCGCGGGGCTTTCTCATCAAAACTTAGATGGACCCCCTTATCGTGGGTGTAAAATCGTTTGGCTCTCTGTGGTGTTCCTTTGGCAACGTTCAACGGCTAAATGACCAACAGGTATTGACCATTCCCGATAAATGCTTAAATCAAAAGTGTCCTATTTTTATAGCAAAAAGTATTTTAACGACAAATGTTAGCTACGTGTAATAATAGTTTTTGTTTAACGCTGTGATATAGATTTTGGTTGCATTTCACTGCCGTCAAACATCATTAAATTTACTACCATTAGTGTACATGTATAATATCCACAAGTTTCATTTTTGTGAGCTTAATTATTGCTGAGTAACTTTAATATAGTGCAACATATGAGAATACCATTACAGCTTTTTTTAACTTCTTTCCTGTCAAAATAGACAAGTAATTTTTTAAAATTTTTATAAAAATAAACAAGTTAAACAAGTGAAAACAAGTCCTTTCTATGTGCCTTTGGGGTGTAAATGGAAGCACATTTAACTAGCAATCGGAAGGTCCGAAGTTCGGATCCCGCCACGATCAACACTAACTTTTCATGTTTTCTGCTTTGAAAGTCCTGACAGGGTATCGGAATTTTTAAATATTCTAAAGTGTTAAAAATTAGCAGTTATTGAATACTAGATGACAGAAATCGTTTATTGTTACTGTTAGGAGTATGTTTTAAAAAATGTGCATTCTATTTTTTCCCAGATTTATGGGGCATAAAAACTGTTTTCTTTATTATTCCTTGTATATCGGTTTGTACATCTGGCACTGGTAAAAATTATTTGCATAAACGATACGACACGAACGATAAGCGGCATCTAATTCATAAGCGACAAGTAAGCGACAATCATTTAATTGTGAAAATGAAGGGCGATGACTTTATTTAATTAATTGTTTATAGTCTTTACTTTTTTAATTTGAAATAATATTTATTAAACTACATATAATAGGTTGATCCACACTATTTGCCACATTATTGTTTTAAGAAGTGCCTTTTCAATTTACGTATATAAATATTCCATGAAAATGAATGACAGGATTACTAAAAAGTATGAAGTAAAGGTTGTACAGAGTTTATTGTACTTTATAGCGTTTAGGGCATTATTGCTGATCATTCGTAATGCAATCAGTTGTTAAAAAGAAATTAGCTTACCTACTTAGAAATACCCTGAATGACCACACTTCATACGAATATTTCGCAATTACCTCTGTCGTGGGTTTTATTAGTTTAGGATTCTCCATGTCACATCTCCAATGGCATTAGTCTGAGTAGAGCTGTTCGTACTCGATGCTAATCTGTGTTTGTTCCTTCTTGCTAGGAGAGATAATCTGTGTGTCTTACACCACTAGCAAGAAGGAACCTCCTTGCTGTGCATGAAGTAGCGACGGGCAAACCTTCAACTGAGGTCACTGTAATATTTCGGTAAACTTTTAACTAAGGTGCTTGGTCTAAATCAAGAGTGTACGAATCCTTCTATAGCTTCAAAGTGGCGACATATTAATTGAAAGCTGCTGCGACTTGGACATCCATTGACGGACAAAAATGAGCAAAATATTGGAAATGTGTATGAACTGAAAAATGACCAGAGACCAATGGCCGGATTTCTGGAAAATGTCTCTCTGTCCGACAATTCTTCAGGAAGAACAAAATGATGATTGTGTCCCATTCCCACTACTCACCAAAATTTCTTTTTGCTCCCTGCAGCATCATATTCACGGATGAATAAAGCTCTCATAATACAATTCATAGGATAGAAAAGGGAATTCAGTTATGTAAATGAAGTGCAGCAAATTGCTTTGTGTGCCCTTGAATAATACCTCATGCTAAGATTTCCAGAACTGCAGTTCAGTTAATTTCCTTGTTGCCAACAATGAGAGAAAACAAATTCGAGAAAGTGTATCGATGCTAGTGCAGGATGCTTTGAATGTGACTGAAATCTTTAACTTTAAAGTATAATGTAATTGTTTTAGAATAATTCTCGTTCTTTTTGGATACCCTCGTAAATATTCGAAAAGTAATTTTAAAATCTTCTCGAGAAATGTAAAAGAAAATTCTGAGATCAGAAAGAATCACTCCTTTCGAAAAAAGAAATACTTTGGGAAGTCTGAAATTTGTTCTAAAAGAATAGGAGATCTCTGATATTAAATTTCTGCCAGTATTTCAGACAAGGAACACTTTCCTGCTACTTGAAAGAATCAGTGACGCATAATGTGCTGGATTCCTGGCCAATGTTTTTACTTCCCGTATTCAAAATTGAAACTGATATATGCTACTGCAAGCCGCTAGTGCGTTTTCATGAAAAGAAGCTTCAGACAACAGATTTTTACCGTAAAATAATAGTTTTATTTCCTGTAAAATGTACCTTATTTCTCCGACAGAATATATATAAATATAGGTAAGAACAGTTTTATTCCAATATTTCAAAATATATTAAAGGAACTGCTACGCATTTTTAAGAAGATATTTACTGCATTTTGAAAAAAAAGTTTTAAAATTTTAATGTTCTTTATCGAAAACACATTTATTTTAATAAATGAAAAAATTCAATCTTATATTGTGGTTAAAACTACAAATGACAGTTAAATCTCATATTAGAGTACATTTTCAAAAAGTGGATGGATGACTTATCTTATAAAACTGGCATTGCTATAAGTCTCAGTTTTAAAATTTACGAAAATTAAAGTTAGTAGGAAGAGTATTGTTTTCGGGAAAGCATTTCATTGCTGTATGCAATGGGAGATCTTAGTAAGTTCATTAGTTAATATACTAAAAGTGGAACTAGCAAATCTTGATTTTCATATCGATGTTATGTAAACAATCTAAAAGTCGAAAATGAAAATGGCCGCAACTGACACACACTGATTGGTGTTGCCTGTTCGGAACTAAAAATATTTTTTCTTATCTTCGCATCAGTAGAATCCTGCAAAACATTTGCAGTCCTCTCACAGACTGTATTTTTCAAGTTTTTATGTCAGATAGAGGAGAAATAAAATTTCAGTTTTTCGATTTCTTCATGAAAGAACTCTATTGTGTTAATGCTTGGATTATAATAGATTAAGAGCCATTAATTGCCAATATACTGTAGGATTCCTCACAGTGTAATGCTGAGTTACTGTTGAACGTGAAAAATCTTAAGAACTGATAAGCGAATAATCGCTTGAAATCGTGTGACAGGAAACAACAAGATACAAGGGTAAACTAGCCCTTTATTATTCCAACTAAAGTTTAACAAACTTCCTCTTGGAGTGTACAATAAAGCCGACACTTGGGCTTTGAACTTAAGAGACTAAAAGTAATACTAAACTAATCTTAACTAAAGAGATATAGCCGAAGCTATCAAGATTCTAACCTAGTTGGCCCCTTACCGTTAATAGACTGCGAAGCTATCAAGGGCCTAAAGTATGGCTGAGCGTAATAATAGCTTACGAGAGAGTAGCCTAAAAAAGGCGGACGTGTGCAGACAGAATACCTGGTATCTCTCTCAGAGACCGAACAATTTCGCGGTTAAATACCGCTCTTCCTCATTATGTATTCAGACGTGATTCTAAAACTACGTTCTGACCGGAAGTAATAAGTTAAAAATTGATAGGAAAGGAAGTTTAATTCAAAATTTAACTGTTAATAAAATTAATTAACATAATCCTTACAATACTAAGAAGCTATGTCGCCCATAGAATGCAGTTACACGTGTCATTGGCATATTTAAAATTTCGCGTACAATAATTCACATTCATATTCATCAAATTTTCACATACATATTTCTTGTCATTAATAACTTTAAAAATTCAATTCAGCAGAAAACTGCAAATGTTACGCAGGACGCTTAACATCGTCATGGCAAGTGTGCCTTTGGATGACAGTAATGCCTTGAATGTCATGGAAAACCTTTGTAGGATAGTCTATTGAAGATTAAAGTTTGTTTTTCTAATACAAGACATCGTCTTCCTTAACCATGTTAAGATGCAGTTATTGCTGTGTGTTAAAAAATGTGCTTTTCAATTTTATAAATGAACAATATTAAATGCCACATCTTGTAGTATGCTATATTATTCATAAAAATAGTGAAACCTTTTCTGCTTGCATGCGTTCAAGTGGCTGAGTCCAAATTCATAATTCTTCGTAATATATTACATCCAAGTGCATATATAAGTATCTGTTACTAATCATACTATCGTCTGCAAATGGCTATAAAAACTATCATTTGCTATCAATTAGATCTACTATGAGTTATATTACATAGACACATATTTTTAAAAGGACTTAATGTTAGGTTGCGTGAAGACGATCACTATGTGTCTAACGTGCAAAACGTGGCGTTTTTACTAATTACGTTAACGGTGCAAATTTTTTTAAATCATATGTGAATCATTTAAGTGCATTAAAATTGCATGAATGAGATATGTTCTAAATTACATTGGTTTAAAGATTTTGGTTCTCTCTGTGAAACTTTGTGGAAGAACATGCTTTTTGCGTACGGTAGCATAATTAACAGTCCAAAAGTTTTAGAACGACTCTTCCAAAATCTTTTCTACACTCTTAGACAAAAAAAACGACGCATCCCCAAGAAGGAGTTATCCGAATGGGCCGAAAATGTGAAGTGATGTACATGTATAGAAAAACAAATGATTACAGTTTGAGAAAAATTGGAGGATTTATTGAACTGATAGAGCTTCACAAAATGAAAAAGTCAGCAACGCGTTTGTCCACCTCTGGCCCTAATGCAAGCAATATTCGGCTTGGCATCGATTGATAGAGGTTGAGGATGTCCCCCTGAGGGATATCGTGCCAAATTCTGTCCAACTGGCGCATTACATCTTCAACATCCCGAGCTGGTTGGAGGGCCATGTCCATAGTGCTCTAAATGTGTTCAATGGGAGAGAGACCCGGCGACCTTGCTGGCCAATGTAATGTTCGGCAAGCACTAATGCAAGCAATAGAAACATGTGCAGTGTGGGGGCGGGCATTATCTTGCTGAAATGTAGGGGTGACATGAAGGCAACACAACGTACTTAGAACTTCGTCGACGTACCGCTGCGCTGAAAGGTTGCGACGGATGACAACCAAAGGGGTCCTACTATGAAATGAAATGGCACCCCACACTATCACTCCTGGTGGTTGTCGGCCTGTCTGCCGGAAGACAATCAGGTTGGTATCACACCGCTGTCCGGGGAGTTTCCAGACTCGTCTTCGCTGGTCATCGAGGCTCAGTTCAAAGCGGGACTTGTCACTACTTCAGTCAGTGACATTCCAGTGCGAATGAGACCCACACCACTGCAAACGGGCTTCACGTTGTACAGAGGTCAATGGAGTCGGTGCAAGGGGCACCGTGACCTCAGCCCCCTTTCTGTGAGCCGTCTATGAATGGTCCTTGCGGTCACTGAAGCACTAGTTGCACATACAATCGATGATAATGATGCATGTGGGCTTGTGGGTGCCGCTCTGACGATTGCTCGGTTTTCACGTTCCGTCGATTCTCAAGGCCTACCGCTTCTTTCTTGACGCTGTGTACGGCCATGGTTCACCCATTCCTGCCAACATCGTCTAATAGTAGCATCGCTCCTGCTCAAATGTCGAACTATTCTGCGATAAGACCAACCGGCTCCTTAGAGCCCAACTACACGACCTTTCTCAAATTCTGGCATCTCCTCATATCGTTCGCGCACCTGTATGGCAGGCACAGTTACTGTCTACCAGAGTACACTAAATGAAATTTGTAAAGAATTTATGACCTGGAATCGTAATTTCTCCTTTTAAATATCCTGCCAGTTGCGCAGATCAGATCCGCTGTAGCGACAACCGTTTATTCATTGGCAGGCAAAATGTAAAATTTTGCATTTTCCATCGAAACCTGTATGCATATCAATTTGTGTTCAACTTACTTTATTATCTTCTCGGTGCATCATGGTGCGTCGTTTTTTTTTTTTTTTTTTTTTTTTTTTTTTTTGTCTAAGAGTTTATTATTAAAACTATCATTATTCAATGCCATATTTTAATTAATAAAATTTACAATTAGATGACTCTTAAATTTATTATTAAATTATTAAAATTTCTATTTTTTTTATTAAAACATAATATTTTCAATTCCAACATAAAATTACCATAAAACAATTAAGCATTCAATCTTCGATTTACTTCCGAGTTATTAGATTTTATTAATACATTCAATTTTACATCTAAAACTGTACCTTAGGTGTAAGAAGTAATTATCCTACGTGCAAAACCTAATATGCTTTCTGTTTCCAAGTACACTAACGAGAAATGTTTTATGTAGCTAGGAACATTTATCACAGAAACAAAGGCAAAAGATTATTTCTAAAACCCGAAATCCTGCTATTCAACATAAAGCTTTCTATTTCATTTATTCCACGGTGAATAAACATGGTGATGAAATTTAGACGTCTATATGACGTCTGAATATGCAGACAAAAAGCTTTCCTTCGCGAGGCTCCCTCCGAAACGTCAACATTTAAATTTTCTCTACGGAGCCATCAATATTTTATTTTGGATTCTACCGTTGCTATGACGACAAGCTTCGAAGAGAAAAGGGCAAAGCTTAACGCATTCGTAAATTTCGTTTTCACATAAAAATTTGTTACAGTATATGTATTATACATTTATTTAAGCTTCATAGATTCACAGAAAATTTTGCTGTATCTATTAATGTACATATATATATATATATATATACAGAGAGAGAGAGAGAAAGAGAGATAAAACAGTATCACAATTTTTCAGCAAAATTATCCCAATTTCTGGTTTTGAATTTCATTTCTTTCGTGCCTTTGTGGATTTCGTTCTAAACTTCTTACTTCTTGTCTATATATACACTTTTGCTACTGCCGGCTGCAATACAAAAAGGAGGTGCTCAACTAGGTATTATAGCAGTTCCGCTAATCGTTCTTGAGTTATGCGAGGTAAATACATACATACATGGGTATGTACGTACAGATATCATGAAAAAATTACTTTTGAATTCATTTTAAATCCATTTTGGTAAAAAAGATCCTTTATTGTCTCGATGCGTACAGACGTCACAAAAACAAATCGTCCAAATGGATTCGGAAACGGTAAACATGGATAATTTCCATTGAAATAAGATGCATGGAATTTTTCGCGATTATTATACATCCTTTACTTCTTACAAGGAAGGAGAACAACGAGTCAAACTGAAGAATTTTGTTCTCGTTAAAAGCATTATTTGTTAATTACGTTAACGCAGCAAATTCTCCATATAACTAATTGAATAGACTGTAAATTAAATGCAAACAGTTATTCATATCTAAAGGCGATATTTTAAAAAATCATAACATATGAACTATAAAAAAGTTATCAGAATTTAATATACTGAAATTAGTACTTTAACACATATTTTAAAACTATTACATAACCTACATTTGAATCGATATATGTTAACCCAATAAGCATATTATGTATCAGAATTTAATATGCTTGAATCAGCATTTTTAATACCTTTTCCAAATGCAAACAGTGTCCATTTTTCCTGATGCAACAATTCCAACAGACATTCAAATGAAAACAGGAATTTTTATGCATTGTTCTTGTAGAAAGGTCAACGTAATAATGGCTCAATACATGTATGCTTGAACTTGTAAAGAGTAGGGCTAGTTTCTCTTCACGTCACATAGTAGTGATCAACATATCGACGCAAACGGTTAACAAAAATGTAGGGAAGTGAATCACCATTTGATGTTTGACTAACAGTTCATTCCATCTTAGAATTATTCTAGATTTTAAAATCAGTTTAAGGATGAGTTTCTCGATCAGTCTATAGCAGGTGTTTCTAGTGAAATCGCTACTGAACCTTAAGGGTCGATGTAATTTTAGAGAGAGTCAATGATGATCGAGGGCTCAATAGTTGAATTTTCACCGGCAGTTGACCGGCATAATCAAGATCCCGTTGATTGCAATAATTATATTAATAAAGTTCATAATTAATTGTTTATTGATATAAATCTGCATGCTGTAGTAAGGAAAAAATCATATAAAATAAATATAACAGGAAAATGCATTAATTTTTTTAAATATATTTCAAAATTCTAATATATTTTTTAAATTATATGATTTTTCTTAAAAAAATAAGTGCAATATAAAAAATTTAAAAAATGAAAAACAAATACATAAGAAAACACATACACACACAAAATTTTTTTTAATTGCGAAGAATGTGCAACTAGAGCAGAAACATGTTAAAATTTTTTGAAGGAGTTAATATAAAAATTAAGAAAAGCACTTTTAATCCAAATATTAAAAAAATGCATCCATGCATTAAGCTTTACCATCGCATTAATTAAAATCCAGCTTTTGTGCAATTAGAAATTGTGATTTTATTTCTGAAAATTTGCTTATATTTGTAAAATTAAAATTAACAATAATAGAAAAATAATTAAATATGAATCTAATAAACCATTTCTTCAAAACTTTTGTTCATATTCTTAATCTAACTGCTATAGATAAGATATGTATGTTCAACTATTTGTAGGAGAATTATGTTATGTACTGTATATTATACAGAAAAATCTAAAGGGCTCAATGAAAAATAAAATTCCTTTAAGAGAGGTCGATGCAAGAAAAAGGTTCGAAAGTCTAGAGTGTATGACTGGTGAAAACTTTTAAAGAAGGCTGGGTAAGCGATGAACCACATGCTGGTCGATCGAGAATAACAGCGATGACAAGAATCTAATCTACAGCTGATGCACTAATTCAGGTCGATCGGAGAATCACAGTCAGAAAAATCGATAGTTACAATAAATACTGATAAAGTAAAAATATTACCTAAAATTCGTCTTAATTTAGTGAGGTGAGGGACAGATAAGTGCCCACATCTTTTAATCCCTGAATACAAAGAAAGAAATCCGGATGCTGTCACACAACTTCTGCAGCCTTCTAAAACCACGAGACAAGTTCTTCAATTCATGGTAAACACGTGCATATTACTTCGCTTCAGAGTGAAAACAAATAAGGAAAAAAAATCGAAAAAGTCTCAGATTTTAACTTCGCACCAAAAGATTTGTTAAGTTTTTTAGGCTGTCGCCAATCATCCCTCACTCTTGCTGACGCAAATGTTTTGTGGGATAGGATGGGAGGAAGCGTAATGCAATGCCCAAAAGGTTTGAAAATATTCTATTAAGCTATGAATTTATGTACACTTGTATTTAATAGTGAGTTCCAAAACCACTTTTGAGTATTTCAGTTGAAAAATTATACATGTTAAAGGCAACCAATATATATGTAAAAATACTGCACATTGGTACACAAAAGAAAAGCTCATATAATCGTAAGTAAGTATGCGTGTATATAAATTCAAAATATATAAGTTACATTTGCATACATGTTTATAAAACCAATACATATATTACGTACATATTTATGATTTGTTAAATAATTTTTATGAATAAACGATTCCTAAGTTTTCAGCATGCTTTTGCTTTTATATATAGCTTTTAAATTAATATTTTTGCAGATAACATCATGTTTTTATTAAATCTCATTTCGGAAATTATAGGCGACTAATCGCATTTATGATAGAAAATAATGACATTTGAAGAATCTTTATTTTCTTGCTAAGTGTGTTATTTGTTCGTAAATTTAGGCAGAACTTGTGTAATATCCAAAACCATAGTTTATAAAACAGAATTATAATAGAAAATTATTACATAAAAAAATTCCTTTATTCGGAATAATTTTCTATCATTTAAAAGAAAAGTTTATTAGCTTAATAAAGAGTAACGATAAAGAAACTAAAACTATTTAGAGTGGGACTTAAGCAGACCTGAGTATGAGAACCTTGGAAGTGTTTTCTTGCCACTTGTCAATGGCCCGTAACACTGAATTTCAGTTCCTGGTGTAAATAATATTCTTAGCGGCACCAATAAGCATCAAGTCTTCCTAATTAGACTGTTCTAGACCTTGTTAAAAACGGAACAGAGGATAATTGTTCAAACAATTTGAAGCTTACAGAAAGAACGCTTTTAGATTTCCTCCGAAAATATATATATCGACCACAAATACTTCACAGCACTTTTAATGTAACACTAACGGTAATATTGTAGTCAAATGAAAAGATTTTAAAGAAAATTTAAAACCGTTGATTTTAGAAATACAAATGAAAATTAAAAAGGGAACAAAATCATGTAATTAATACCCATTTTTATTTATATATAAATCGGAAAGAACAATCTCCGTATTTTTAATAAAAATAAATCATTTTTGTTCTTTTTTGCAGATGAGACCTTCCGCAAAATAAAAAATAAGTAAATAAATAAGTATGAAATGAAATAAAATGATAAACAGGTTTAAAAAATCTATCCAAGGCATCTGGTTGAAAACTCCTAAATATCACCTAAGTTGAATTCTGAATATTGAATATAAGAGTAGCATTAAATGACACTTTAATACTGCGTCCATTATAGCATTGATGAAGAAACGTAGCTTTATAAAGTAAAAGATCCATGGGAACATTTAGGAAATATAATATATTTAGAAGATTACTTATATTTAGTAAATCATAGGAATATTTTCTTATTTTTCATGGTCGACATGTTAGATGTTATACGACTATATTAATTTGTAGTTCTGCCTTATAGAGCGCACCACAACTTCAAAGGATCAATTCAGCATTTTAAAATTTATTTCTGGAAGAATTTTAAAATATTTATAGCATTTTACGTTAGTTATTAAAAGCAGTAAATATATTCATTTCAGAAAAAATTTGCTCCAATCAAAAGTAGTTACAGAATCATAAGTGAAATCTCAGAATCAGAAAAAAATTAGCCAGAAGTTAATAAAAATAGGGAAACCCAAATGTGTTTTGTAGCAAAAAGCATACGCGTTTGTTTGAGCGTCATTTAAGCAGAACAAAAGTTCTATTAAGGGGAAAAATTATTAAAAAATTGCTAAAAACAAAACGGTGTCAGCATGGGTGCAGTTGAGAGAATAATGAAGTTGCACTAAGGAAAAACACAAAATCAGCAGTACAAGTTACAAAAGTACCTACCTACAAATACCTTTTTTAGGCCAAGCTATAACATAAGAAAATAAAACATAATGAATTCATATATCTATAAGCCTTTCATTAAACAAAACCTGCAAAGAAAACATCTAAGAAAATTTACAATGATAAATGTACTCTAAAATTATTTAATTTATTTTTATTTTCATGTTAGAATGCAGTTCTTTTTTTTTTTTTTTTTTTTTTTTTTTTTTCAAATTATTGAATATACTAAATTATTGAAAGCGAATTTCTTATAAACAGTATTAAATTCATAACGTGTAAAAGGTTGTTCAACTGGTCCGCTAAATAATTAATGCAAAAGCACACGTGTAATATATGCCAAAGGAAAGGATACCTTTGTGTAGAATTTTCTAAGGGAGATTGGTTTCTACTCCTGTAATACAAAGAAAATACTCGAATAATCCAAGCAGCTAGAGCTATTCCGAGTATTAGCACTCGGCCAATATTCAAATTAAGTACCAATATTGAAACGTCTCATCCACTTCGCCAGTAGCTGGTCAAGGTATAGAAAGAAGCTTAAAAGTAATATGTGACCATATAATAATGGCGATATATTTTGTCCGAAATTGTAAACATCCGTTTTCTGCGAGTTTTTAATTACCCTAGAGTTGGAGATAAGATTAAACAAAATTAAATAACAAATAAATAATATATAATAAAAATTAAACGAAAGTTTATCAATTATTTTGTTGTTTTATTTACAACGTAACTCAAATTTTGCGTAACAATGAGAAGTAAAGTTAATAAAATAAATCAACTCATGAAATTAAAAAAATCTTTAATATTTGCAATGATTTCGTTCAAAACATTTCTAAACAATATTAAGCATTTTTAAACATTATTTGCTTAATAATTTCTAAACATTATTAAGCATGTGTACATAATAGACACGTACAATATGTTAAACTAAATGTAAACTTTGGAGTAGAAAACTCGCCTTCGCTTTAACTAACTTTCTACTCATGCTTTAACGTTGAGGGAGGAAAGAAAGGAAAAAGAGAATTCCTTTGACCTCGAACATATGAGTGCATTCACATCCGCAACACACATTTTTTTTCGCTTCGCCTTTCTAACATAAGGCATTACTTTTAGGATAATTCGTTTTAGCATATTACTTTCTATGTATCTGTGTTTCTATATTTCTATGTTTCTATGTATCCTATTTTCGAGAACTGGAAAAGAAATATTTAAAACAGCCAGCCATATAAAACCTTTCTATGTCCTTAACTAAAAGATGTCACATCACCAAAATTATAGTACACAATTAAACGCAGACCATTCGAACAAAATATATTTAGTTCTGTAATATTTTTAATCCGCATTATAATTTCAAAGAAGTATAACGAATGTTACTTGCTAAATAGTGTAACTTTATTATATATTAGATAAACTTCCTGTCTATTGTATTCAGTTACCTCTGAGCTTGGGAAAATAGATCATTCTAAACATCTCAATGAAAATTAAATTCATTCCACAAGATATATTATACTTCGTTTTATAAATTCGGTTAAAGGGAACCTTAAGAAATGAAATATTATATTACGTTCGTTACTTCTGATCCTCAAATGGGAGGGAACTCGGTTTTAAAACAATTTTAAGATTTGTATTACTATTACATGCAGCACTTGTATGCAGGCACGCAGTAACTCTATATAGTCGAAAACAAATTTGTCAGAAAGATGACAGATGTTTCTTGGTACATGCATTAAAAATTATGTAATATGTAAAACTCAAAATTTGCACACTTAACAAAATTTATCAATATACTGTTGTCAAATACTTTAAAAATATTGGAAAACGTGAACATAAATTTATCAAAGTAGAAATATTCAACCCATTCCTTTTGGAGAAACATCCATATCCTGCCAGTGTTATTTTAATACTATAATTATTTTAATACTATAAATCTTTGTGAGTTAACAAGAAATAAAACTTTTTTAGGTTTTAAAACGCCTTTCAATTCCTCTTCCTTATTTAATCTGTGGTATTTTCTTGTAATTAAATTTGTTTCATTCTTACCAGATTTTCCAAAAAGGAATGTGAGCTTTTGTAATTACACTTTTTCTGTTGTTTTGTCATTTTTACAACAGATTTTCCCTTTTACGGAATTTTAATTTTACGATATATATGTCATGAGAAATGAATTACTAATGTATGAATAGATTGCTTTTTAATGACCATTATCATTACTAATCTATTGCATTTCGTTATTTTCCTTTCAAGGAGGATTTCTAAGTCTTTTGATGAACAGTTCGGATAGTTAGGTGAAAGATAGTAATCGAAAATTGAACTCTTTTAGCAGACGGTTATCAAAACAAGGACTTACAGCACAGTTCAGGAATTATTCAAGAAACATCCCGCAGGGAAATAAAAAAAATAATAAAATGTTTTCTACACTAGATCAGTAAGAAAGAGATAAATCAATGAGGACTGTTACAAAAGAAATGTTTTTCGAAAAACATGTTACAGTACTTCGGTACATATTTTTCGCCAGTTATGGTAATTTGGCTTCCTAATTTTCATGGGATATTTTCGTTGGGTTTGTCCTAAAGGGTGATGATGAAATCTAGGTGTTATACAAAAGATGCAGTTATCACAGCTTAAATATTTCTTCATTATTGGCACTAAGCAGGTGCAAAAATTTCGAAAATACGGTCGGAAATAGCGATAATTATCTACTTCCTTTTTACAAATATCAATAAAGCATTATAGACAGCAGTAGTCTTTTTGGTTAGGTTAAACATCTTTTATAAGTCTTTTTTGGTTTTCTAATTCTGATCTTGCGTTAATATTCTTACAGTAGTTTTATTACTTGCAGCAATGCATTTTAACTTTAAGATTTACAAAAAAGAGTAAAATACACAAATAATCAAAATTGCATATTTGTACTATAAGTAATACACCGAACAGCTTTACTGCAGTTTTGATGCCACAAGGACTTTTAAAATACTTGAGATTGTTATGTCAACCAGTAATAATAGCACTGTTTAGGAAGAATAATACACATTGTTCTGTTATTGCGAACAAAAGTCGGCAGACATATTTTTACCATCATTCTATAGTATTATATTTTATATTCGATGCTAAGTTGAATCCTACTGTTCTTTGAAACATTTTTAAGTCTTTTCCCGATTTTTCGCTTATTGGTAACTGAGCATAAATTTTAACTGATAAATCAACCAAAGTAATATTACAGTAATATAGATTTCGAGAACAACAGATGGCAACTTTTCAGTTGTGACAGAGTTTAACATAAAAACAACAAGGTTGTGTTGCAGAACTGAAAATTATCAAACTATGTTAAATAATGAAAGGTTTTAGTTGATGCTAAAATCGTGTTTCACTTCCGCATAATACTGATATGTGTAACTAAACATTTTGATTGATAATAATTGAAAAATATGACGATAACTGTAGCAACAATGAAAGTCTCTGTTTTGTGAGAGGAATATAATTTTTTTTTACATTTTCTGTTTCGTAAAATATGTAAGTATGTATGTTAACTAACGCTTTTATTAATTAAACTAATTTTAAGCTAATAAGAAGGTAACTAACTGTACGTGTGGAAAATATGATAACATATTTTCTGTTTTTCCATTGTGTACTCTTAAAATAATTGTCATCAGAATACGTCTATCTGATATAAATATTATTATTTACATAGTTTAATATCAGAAATATTTATTATTCTTGGAGATAAATTTATATTGGATGTTTATGGACTGGAGTAATAATGTTATTGTAGGAAAAAAGAGTTAGATTAGCGTTGTAAAGATGTTATCACATATGGCTACAGTCCCTGCTAGACGGGACTTTTCTGAGAAACGAGATTCTGGCAGCATTGGTAAGAGCCCCACTGGAAGCGAAGTCCCGCGTAGCTACGGAAACAATGTTGCGGCTACGCGGGATTTTTTCAAACCTCACAGAAAATGTCTCGGGTCCCGGGTAGAGACAACCAATCGGACGAAAGTTCTGCTTCTGAAGGATCACGTGATCACAATTTGAGCGATAATCGATTACTGTTTTGGCATTCAAGTCTTTGCAGTAAGTGAGAATGGTAACCTAGCTACGTAGGTGTCCTGGAATTGTGCGGGTTCTGAGAACTTAACTCTTGCATTAACTGTTGCAAAAGTGTAAACAAATGTTAATTGAAAATAAAGGTGTTATTGTCCATAAAATAACACCGCATTTACTGGCGTATTTCTATGCCCCCCCTTTTTGGCTAATTTTACCGTGCAAAAATCAAAAAAGGAAAATTATGAGAATTATTTAATTTCTGAAAGAATATGGTTACAGTAAGAATGTAATAAATGAAGAATACTCCTAAATAAATTAGTGGTAACTATGCTATCGTTATTTATTTAAAAGAAACCTACATTTCAATAAAAAATACATAGTAATTTTAACAATACAATGTCTAAAATTGTCCATTACACTATGCCCCAAAGTGATATATTGCTGCTGGAACAGCTGTTTACGTCCCCTCTGCTATAGCTTGCAGGTCATCGCCATTCTCATTGTTGCCATAGTCGTCGTCATCGTATTGTTGTTCTTCACACGTGCTTTGATCTTTAGAACCATCAGCTTCATGAAATATCCTTGTTTTCTTGAAGCAACGTAATCGCATTTTCAGTCAGAGCCCATGGACTCAAAGAGCAAATCAATTAGTAAAACAAAAACAAATACTACACGGATAAATTCATTTTAAAATTTAAGAGAACTTTTTTTCTGTATGCTTTGTGGAAGAAAACGAGTTACCTGAAAATTCAAAGGATTGCCAGAAACTATAGGGAAAACAGACGAGTAAAAACGATGTGTAAAATACAAAAGAATTAAACTCATGCAAGAATTAATGCATACAAATTAAGATTCTGCTTGCATTAATTCTTGCACTGATTTTCCATTCTTCTTATCAGCATCGAGCACCTGTTGACTAGAAAAATATGATTTTGAAGTTCTGGGAAAACTTCCCAAATATGGCTGCATCGCCAGTTTACGTTATAATTTGCAGGTTTTAATTCGCTTACTTAGTCTGAAAAACTAATTTTTGGTCTCTGTATGCTTTCCAGATGAGCAAATTTCTATATATTATCCCCAAAAAACTATTATGAGTGACAGATTTTCTTTGTTAGTTAGTACGGATGTTTGGAGTTCTGCTGCACTTAAATGATATATATACGAAGCATATTTTCAATTAAATAGCTTGCTGTAATATAATAATGACAACTTTAAAATGGAAAAATGCATCTATTTTATGACATATTGCATCAATAACCTTTACAAGAGGAAACTTGTCATAGCTGAAATCTTTCAAAAGATCTTATTCCTTTCTCTACTTCTGCATCTAATACGAATTCATGTGAACTGAAAGGAGACCACTTTTGGAAACGACAGTCCGCTCAACAGTGAGAGAAAGATTGCTCAACTGATGAAATAGAATATTGGATATGAATCCTGAAAGGGGAGCTTATGAGCAAACGGGCATGCATTTGGCTTCGCAATTACGGTTCAGTGGAAACGAATTCATGCTATACGCACAATTACTTACTTTCGAGAAGCTTCGCCATTATCGAAAGATTTGGGAAGGAAAGCTTTGTTATCTTTATTTCGCAATATATTGCCAAGAGAGACAAGGAAATGTCTAATAGGAACATATCTATAAGACAGCCTAAAACATATAAACGTCTGAATTTTCAAAACACGTACATTCAGTTTCTGCGTTCACATGGTAGGAAGCTCTCTGAAAAACAATGCAAAGATAGAATAATTTAAAAAAATCTGTGTACTGAGGTACGTAATATATAGCATTTGAGATATCTTTTAATAATAACGGAAATTATGTGAATGTTCATAATTATTGAGGGAATATGTAATAAATAAAATGTATTTAAATGTTATTAATTAGACGTATTGTTAAACAAGAAAATAAAGATTTAAATTACTAATTTATTGAGTTTATTGCTTTTAAATCATTATTTGCTAAGCGGTATAATTATTATATTATAAATCACTTCTGAGTGCGTGAGCCATTTTAAGGAATAAAATGTTTCTAGAGACAACTTATCATTATTTTTTTAATGGTTTCATTAATTTAGTTCTCAATTAGGTAGCCTGTACTTTTAAAATATTGAAATTTGGATACTTACGTGTTATAGCTAACCCCTTTAAGGAAGTTGCCAAATTTTCATGATGTGCCAAACCCTGAGAACAACGCGCATAAAGATCCTTCTATCTATTAGCATCACCATTTTCATATGCCTCTTTTTGTCGCATTCCAAATTCCAGCGGTTTTATAAACAAATCATGATATTGCCTTAAACGTAATTTTAAAATATGCACTTGTGAGATTTGTCAATAATGTAAAAAACTGCTGTCAAATTTCTAGCGAAATACAGAATTTTGCCGCAAAAACTCTAAAAGGAACAACAAGGAGAGGCGTTAGATAGATAGCCGGTGTTACCGAGGTTTGCGCGATACCTAGTCTCGGCAATTCTCTGATGTTTCTTTAGAAGGAAAATATTAGATAGTTGTGTATTTGGAGACAAGAACAGTGCAAAAAAATTGTGGAAAGATTTAGAGACGAATATTAGTGCTTTATTTTTTAATGTATCACGTAATCCTCATTTAATAATTAAAATTTGTATTTTAAATAATGGTCTTTTTATATATTGATAATGTTTGCCAACATAGGATAAATATCGATAGTTTTAGAATCTGTTTTATAAAAATCGCGAAAGGCACTAACTTGCACCCGATAAGTAACTTTTACCTTTTTATTGGTAAAACATTGTCATAGTATGCCAAGGTAGTCGTGTTATACAAATGTACCGAAAGTTGAGGCTGTGAGCAAATAAGACAGAATTTTCAGTCAAAATGTAACTTCATCATAACTATTATACTATTCTTTGTTAGAAAAGCTGGGTGCAATTAATATTAAGACCGCACTATAATAAAGCTTTTAAGCGTTTTATAATGGAAACGAACTTACTATGAAAAAAAATTATGAATTATTCACAATTAACTATGAATTATTTGCATAACTTAAAAACATATTATGCACATGTGTATTCAACTGCAAACTTAAAAAAAACTTTATTTGTATTTTCAGTCAACAAAATACCATATTTCCGTGTATACTTTCCTCCCTAGCTTTATAGCGCATGATTCTGAAAATTTAAAAAAATATTCGCGTAATCTTACCATTTTTCTCTTATACATAGTTTTTTCCTTTGACGGCTAGTTTATTTTTAAATTCTATTCCCTTTATTATTTTTATTTTTAGTTAGCGTATTCAATTTGTTTTTGCATTTTGCCGTTAGCATTTCATCCGCTTTATTTTACCTTGCATTTATTAATTCAAACATATTTCTTGGAGATTCTTCGTTAAGCTATCCGGATGTGGCCAGTGTTCCCACATCAAGAAAACTTTCGAAAAGTATGATTTCACCTTTCACCTTACTTCAATTATTTACGTTCCAGCTCAGTGTAGCCTCTCTTGTACACTGAGCTGGAGGTACGATTTTCCAAAATTCGAGGCTTTTGTTCGCCTCCTTTCTCTTTCATTCTGCCCTTCTGGACGATGCCCTCCGACGTCCGTTTTGGAAACTGCGGTCAAGACTCATTCATGTGAGGTGTCCCTAGGGCTGAATTACCATCAGATATCGGTTCAATATCCATCAGATATTGCAATGGTAATTTTAATTAGATTCTTATTGTACTATAGGTATCCTTTAAAATAATAGTATTGTTACAGCCACCAGTAGTTTATCCATGACTACTTTTCATTTATTATGTTCTTACTCTAACCGCTTTCTTACGAAATTAAATTACTCGCATAATTTTCCCCTCTCGATTTTCGGGAGACAAAATTAGTTAAGAAAGGGAGGAAAGTACTGAAAGAATAGCAACAACGTAGGAAACATAAAATACTTATTGCAGAAAGTAAGTAGGTAAGGACGCCTATGTACATATGTATGTAGTATTGTACATCAGAACTACTTGATGCACCTTTTGTGTATAGGTTTATTTATATGATGTACAACATCAAATGTACGCATATTTCAACTAAAAAAACTTTTTATTTTTAAATCATTTACATTTCATATTTTGCTCGAAAATTATACTTTTCATTAAGTATACCTTTGAAGTGCTCAGTGATGAAATAAGTTTTCTTAAAAAATGGCGAACAATAGGTACGTTATTTAGAGATCGGTGTCTTGAAATGAAATAAATTTTTATGTTATTGCGAGGTGCATTACTCGCTGTCATTTTATTTAGGTATAATTTCAGCAATAAGAGAAATCGTGGCATATCGGAAAACATAATAATATGAGAATATTGTAAACCTAAAATTTCAGACTTGGCAAGATGACTACCTTGGCATACTATGACAATTACTTAATTGTTGCTTGTTTCTTTAATTATATAAGGTAAAACACACGAGAGCTATCTGTCTAAAATCCATTAGGATTCCATAAATTCCATTAAGTCAGTTAGGATTACCATTCTTCATCTTGCATCGACCCCTTTAAAAAGAATGGATTTATTCATTGATCCCTTACATTTTTCTCTATATTCTTCAACATATGAAACATAATACAACATAATACAAATATTTGCGAATAAACGTAAAAATAACAATTAGACTAAGAATATGCACAAAAGTTTAAAAAAGTGGTTTATTTATATTTACGTTTTATCGTTCTTTGTATTATTATTTCTTTTAATCTTTCAAATATAAACAAATTTTAAGAAATAAAATCACAGATTTTGATTGCACGACAGTTTCATTTTAATTAATGTGATGGCTAAGTTTTTATGGTTGATGCATTTTTGTTAATATTTAGCACGAATGATGAATTATTACTATGTTATAAGCCGTTATAAGTATGCATTAAATTCCAGTATTTTCCAGATTCAGTTTGGTCAAGATAGGTTGACTGCAAAGTTTCTTTGTTGCATTTTGCAAATGAGATGTAAATAAGATGTATTCATCTCTCTATAGATATTTCACTTTGTTAAAACGTACTCCAGAATCTAGACAGGTTTTATTTCTGATACAATATTTAATTTAAATGCTTTTGTATTTTTGGCATTTCGAATTAAATCCTAAACTTGTCTACATGTGTGCATCTTTCTCTCTTTCGCTAGGCAATCAAGATTACCCTATGGAACCACATCCACTGCTCCAGCACTCCCTTTCTGCTTCGTCCAGCCATCAAATCCCTCTCCAACAGCCACGCTACCTCATCAACAGACGCCATCCTTTAGCCATCAGTAACATTTCCATTCCGGTGGCTGGAAGCAGCAGCAACCTCCTCGAGGACCCACTATGGTCATCTTCCCCCACTATACATCACCTATCTGCACCTCCGTCCTCTTCCTCTTCGTCTTCCCCTGGACTCTCACCATCCGAGCAGCAACGCCCCAAACCTATGATAGTCAAGCAGGCAAATGTCGGGAGTGACGGAGAAGTGGCCAGTTCGGCAGATAGCAAACCTTTATCTACCGCCTGGCAGCAAGCCTTGGGTGCGACGACCCATAAGCCTTCCTCGACTGCCGGAGCTACAGGTGGAGCTGGTACAGCCATTACTCCCAAGGAAAGGAAAAGAACCCATCGGAAAGGCCCAAAAGTCTTAGAAAGGCCAAGCAAAGCTCTCTTTTGCCTAACATTAGAAAACCCGCTTAGAAAACTTTGCATTAGCATCGTCGAATGGAAATATCCTTTTTATTTCATATTATTATCAGTCGTGTGCTGTGTATTCTAAAGCTTAAAAAGAAATTATACTTTCCGCTGCAGGAAAACAATTATGTGTTCTAAAATTATTCCATATCAGTTTTAAAACGTTTTAGATCATTTAAAATTACCATAATTTCGCATTTTTACGCACATATTTCTATTTTTACTGAGACGGCTGCTATCAAATCGCAACTAATCAACTTTTGTACCTTTGAATGAGTGTATTAATAGTTTACAGGGAAAATGCCACACAAATCCGAGTATAAGACAAAATTTCATCTTATAAAATGCCTTTCTGAAAGCTATTATATACATCTTACACGCATACAGTATTTTTAAAATAGTACATTAAAATAGTTCATCGCTTTCTCCTTAAATTGAGTCATACTATGTTAACTTTATTTCAAGATAAAACTAGCTAATATGATTATCTCAAGGTTTTTATTTAAACTGCTTAATTTCTTACTTGCAAATAATCTTCAACCTAACGAGTCATATATTTATGCGAACCTATATTATATATTAACGTTTTTGTATTTAGTGTAAGAATCGTTCAAAATGTAAGATGATCTTATACATGAGATTCCCTTACCTTAAAGTTGATAATGTACTGAAAATTCTGATATCAATTAAACATATTTCATATACATGAAGATATATTCCTATACAAGAATAAGAAAAAATATAAAGAAAGTATAAGAATTAAAGAAACTAAGTGAAATACGATGAGCTCTTTTACTAGCATTCTAATGAATTTAAATAAATTTAAATGTGATTTATAACAGATATTTAGGGATAGATTAGGAATCTAATGAGAATAAGAAATTAAGTTAAATATCTTTCTTCAGATGAATAAAATTCAAACCAATAAAATTCGCCGCACATTTTTATTCTAAATATGAAATACGTAAACTCTAATTTATAAATGTACTTTGTCAACTCTGTCTTAAAAATGGGAATTATTATCTGGAACGTCGAAACGTGCATATCTGGCTCTTACTGTAATAACTGTAATGCATTATGTTTCTTTCACCTATGATTTTTTTTCGGTTAGCATCAAATGTGTTTAAGCACAAACTAGAGCCATGAATTAAAAGTTGTTTGTAAATATTAAAACTGGAAAATATTTAAGGTGACATAAAGATATAAGCATATATCTTTATATCTCAGAATGGAACGTTAAATAAACCAGCAGAATCTAAAAAGTAAAACAGTGGAACTGGCGTTAATTATTAATTACTTAATAACAATTGCTGTTATTTTATTTTTGGATTACATAATCATATCTTACCTTCACTGGAGAACTATAATAGTTTATTCGTAACAAAAACAATAAATATGATTTCTTAAAATAGAATTTATTTCAGAATGAAAACAAGTGTTGGATGTTTGACCAGCTGTGTCAAAAAATATAATAAATACCGTAGGAAAAAGTAAAGTTGTAGTCACAAGATAAAGTAGCTCACCTATTGTATTGTGAAGTTAGAATTTCTTAATAGAATTATAACTAAAAGATATGCCAATAATAATATTGAAGTTGGATGTTGTGGCTTTGGATGCTCACAATTGTTTAGTCCTAGTTTTCTTGGAACTTTGAATTGGCCGTTGAGGGCAGATGTCCATCTTAGGGTTCGTTTCTGGGAGCTTTATGAATAAAATTACCTGCAAAATAAAAGCGACATATTTCACAAACCTGAAATAAAACTATGCTGCAAGCCTTTGTCAAATTGGTGTAAAGTAGTCTCAAGTAACAGGTTATATTTCAGACATTTTTCTGGTAATTGAACAAACACATGTAGAGGAAAATTTTATTAGGGAGGGGAGGGGGAACTTTGATTATCTTTAAACCTTTTAAACCTAAGTTGCATACTGTCACAGTTTTCTTGTGAATATAATATAAATTATTGTACGTTTTTTTGCGGGCATTCTGTAGTTTCTTCCTGAGAAGCACTCTTATCATTCGAAATTCTGTAAAAGTAAAAACACTTAATACCATTCAGTCAATATTATAATTTACAGAATATATCTCTGAATCCTATTTAACGATACAGACTTAATGTTGCACTCGATTGTTTTCATTAGTTTGATCTGAACATACAAAATCAATTGAAACGTGTCTTGTATTAAAGATTTTTTCGATATTTCTGCTGTGTGCATATCTTCAAAACATGAAAAAATGGTTAACTTATAAATATAAACACTAGTGTTTGCTGTTTATAACATAGATTGTGTTTAAAATTAAATTGAGATAGTTTTAGTTTTTTAATTAAATAATAATTCTCAGGATTTTCATTCGTCCCTTGGATATCGTTTAATTGGGGTTTTACTGTATGTACTTATTTTTATAGATTCTTTCAACTTTCCTAAGAAAGCATGATGCTTAAAATATTAGTTCATTATCCATTTAATGAAAAAAAGGATAACTTTTTGTGACAATCTAATTTTGTCAGGTTAAAGCTTCATATTTCGAACGGTAACTTTACGTATGATTCCTCTAATTTCCTCACTCTGAAATATTACAGGCATTATTTACTCTTAATATGGGCGCTAAAATTAAATGTAAAGATGTCTGCAAACTTTAACTACATTTATATTGATACATGCATTGGTTAAATTTTCGTTTATTTTTAGAGTCAATCAGTATAGTAACATTGCAATATGTGGTTATGAGTCATGGTAAGCGATAATGGGGAGCACATTGCTTCCGATACGGTAACCCTAAAAAACATTTTACCAGAAGCTCAGAGAACGCAATCCGTCAGACGATTGTTGCGAATGAAAAATACAAATTTTTTAATGTGTAAATTATGTCTCGTTAAAGTTCTTGATGTTGATGAATTATTTAATGGATTATGAACAACGCTAACCTGCACCATACTACAACTGCAAAGAGCCTGTACGTTATTGTTCGTGTAAGTACTGTTTTTAGTGCAGGAAAGCTCAACAAGTAACCTTAATTTGTTTTAATAACAGAAGATACAAAATAAACCCAGAAACATTTCATCATTTTTAGCATAACACCAGTTCAATCCAATAATCAATGTAAGTGTATCAGCATTCCAGTAACGCCTGAATTTCATAGGAAAAGCTTCGCATCTTGTAATCACTCATACACCGCCTCTTTTACCTCCTTGCTTATACTGAATTTCTTGCAAGTGAATGTACATACTTGAAGAGTCCAGCCGTAAATTAGTTAAAGCGAAATAGAAAAGTCCCCTGAATACATTTTATTTGTTCTCTGAGTTCTTAAAATTCCTCTTTAATATATACAAATAGAAAACACATTGCTCGGTTTTCTTGATACGTGCTTTTACATAAACACGCATATTAGCAGGGCTGGATTTAGACATGATGAGCCCCTAAGCTGTTTGAGATATGGGGCCCGTTATAAGGGATATGTGATAAATTTGTTATGGGATATGGAACAATTTAGGGCGGGGCTCAAGGGAGTTAGAACCCTAAGCTATAGATTGAATAGCTTATAAGTATATTTGGCACAACATATTGACTTCTGTTTTATTTTTATTTTATTTTTTTCTTATAGCATATTTCCAATTAAAGCAACGAACTAGTGCTCATTGATACTTCACTACAAACAGTAAGTACATCTTTATCAATAAGAAACAATAACACGATGAACAAATATTAATTTAGAAGTCAAACAACAAAAATCAGCTTTATATTTTCAAATTTTCACAGGACTAGTTTCGATGGTTCAGTAAAACCATAGAACGTAGTCCTATGAGAATTTGGAAATATAACGCTGATTTTTGTTGTTTGACTTCTAAACTAATACATCTTTATCATTTTAAAATTAGTCTCCACATTAGGTTACTTCGACTCTCTCTCGTAAAATTAAGCGCGTCATTTGCTGTTTTGCTTATATTTCATCGCACTGTCGTCTATTTATAATACAATGCTGAAATATTGATAAGTTGAATATAAATGCATTGATAAGAATGTATTTCGTAGAATATATTTTTGTAAATATTATTAATTTTTAAATATAATTTAACTGTACAAACTGATCATATTAGCACTGAAATTCTTCCATTCTGAAGCTTCTTTTCTTTCATGTTTCATGATATTTATGCTTTCAATGTTCCTTAACAACTTTGTTTGAACGCCTTTTGAATATCTCATTCTTCTCACAATATTTTGCAACTGCGTAGCCTTAGCTATCTACACTCCACACGCTTGTATGGATTCTAATAAACTTAATCATTATTTGGTAAGTATTTCTTGCATGAATTTTCATAAACATTTGTATTTTAAATTTTACTTTTTATGTATATATGTATCATGTTTGTGTAATACCATTATAATTTATATTATGCAAGTTTGTAAGATTCTATTCTGTATCTTAAAATTTATCTTTACCTTTTAATTAAGATATATTTTTAAAGAAGCCGGAGTATAAATATATAGTTCATATTCGTAGCATTTTAACTTAAATTCCAAAGCTGATATGAAATAGCTTACAAATAATTTATTTTTAAAAATGAGTCCTAAGAACCTTACGTCTGATTGTCGTGCAGAATTATTGCACTGTCCACAAGATCCAGACGTTTATCCCGAACACCACGTCGTACCTGTCGCACCAGGAAGTCAGTGTAGTACTGTGCGGTCAGTGTTCTGCCATGAGGAACAAAGTGGCAAACAAGACACCGCTGACGTCATGCGCAACGATCACCATCAATTTGACTGGGGAAGGATTCTGACGCTAGCTCATTACGCAATATCCTGTGGACGGTGCGTTTTTCAATGCCACTTGCCCTCTCTAACTCCAGTAACGTCCATTGTCTGTCTTCATCCATGAGGTGCTCGATGACGGCCGGTGCTAAGTCGGTCTACACACTCACCGGTCGTCCGGAGCGTTGCTCATCACTGGTTGATACACGTCCGTGCTGAAACTTTCCTACTCACCGTGCTACTGTACAATATGATAGGGCATTATTCTCAAGGGTTTCTACTAATTCACTGACATTCCATCGCATTTCTCCTTCGGAGAACGGCTATTTTGATGTAAGCGCGGTGCTCAACACAGGTTGCTTCCATCTCGCACCACACTCACCAACTGACTGATTTCAGAGCCCTCGCTACCACAGAGCCATCTGTTGTTCTGCATACACAATATGCCTGCAGAACTTCCACACGACACATATACGTTTTGTGATCCGTTCACATATCTACAAGAAAAAAATAGTTGCCATGACTTTTGCCCCAACCCTCGTATATAAATAATATATATATTGTATATAAATATTTTTTTACATCTGAACTGTAAAAAAAAGTTTGTATATCATTTCAGAAAAATTCCGATTTTGTGTCAAAATACATATGTTAGAACAACGCTATATATAAATCTAACATATGTACTAAATTGCGCTTTCGAGACATAAAAAACGTAAGCTGAATTTCCGCAATCGGCTCAATAGAACGGAAAATATAGAACTGTACCCTTTATTTTATTAGCAAAGAAGGACTATTAATTTCGTTTTGATATTTTGCGTTGGTTCACTATAAATGTCAGCTCACTTCCCGAATTGTTGCCGCCAAATATTAGAGCCCTGTATTATAGTTAAAGAAATTAAATAATGAAAAATCTGCATAACTGTATGTATGTTTCTCGCATTGTGATAAAATAACGGTACCTAGAGTCATCAAATTTTGAATAACGTACGTTCCCACTGGAATATGGACATCTGGAAGTCCAAATTTGGAATTTGTTTTATTATCTATTTCATATTTTGTAAAGTAAAACTTTAAAGAATTTTTTATTAACAAACTCAACAATTTCAAAGAGAGCAATAGCAACATTGTAGGGGGAAAAACATTTTTATCTCCATCACCGCGAGACCGTGTATCGGAAATTCTAAAGATATGCTCATTTTAAAATTATTTCACTATATTGCTGTTGAACTGAATTATTTGAATTTTATAGTTTAAGTGCGAAGAATATGATATTTAATAAATAAATGTAACACACAAAGCGTTAAAAAAACGCCCTTTTGAGCCTAATGTAAAATCTGAAATCTTTAAATTTTTTTTCTTTTAATTTATTTTAAATTAGTGTACCACTCTTGAGCTTGTCTTATATTTTTAAGTATAATGCATTTTATAAATTGAAAAACATTCTGATGTTTTCTTTTGTAGTATTTCTTTATTATAAAGAACTTAATAAACATGTGCTATCAACAAAAAGTTTTTTTTACAATTCAAATCTTAATAATGGCTTGGGATTTGATGTTCAGTGATTGATATCACTCACATTTTATCTTTAGCTCTAATAAAAAGTCACATTGCAATAATGTTGGTATATTCTCCTCTTTTTTACAGGAAAAGACGGAATATCTCTTTTTAGTCATTTTTATGATCGAGTGCATTATGAAAATTATTGCTTACGGCTTTTTGTTCCACCCTGGTGCCTATTTGCGCAGTGGATGGAACTTTCTCGATTTCGTCATTGTCATCATAGGGTAAGTACATGCATTCTATTCATTTATATTTCGAACGAATTTAGATTAAATGTTTTATTTCAAATTCTAGCGCTTGACAGATAGAAATATAAAGATTGTTTCTTTAATGATTTCCATTCCGTTTATAGTGGAATATTTTTATGGATCTAGTAGTATATTCGATTATTTTTATTTAGATGATGTTGGAAACTAACCTCAGTGCCGGTGTGTTAAACTGAAAATTATTTATGCATAATTCGTATTATATTTACTTTTCAAGTTAATTAAAAACATGAGTTATAGGACATACTTGAAAACCAAATTTTCTAGAAATAGTTTGGGAAAGCAAATTTTTCGATATAGTTATACGCTTTATGCAGAATTATTATTGCGGTTTTCTACATAAATGTTCCTTGATATAAATTTGTATTTACAATGTTTTTATCACTTGTATATTTTCATATTTTATCTTTATGTTCTCTATGTTTTGTTGTGTCTTAACGTTATTTTTCGACACAAAAGTATATCATTTTCAACAATTAGAGATGAAAGATTCATTTAGTTCCTCTTTCATGATGTAAGATTCGATTTAATTTTACATTTGCTTACTATACCATAAACCGTGCTGACTATGATTTGTAAATTCTTCCCATAAATTTAGGTCTGTTGCAGAATGTTATGCACTGAATTCCGAATTATATTGATAGCATGGAATTTGTTGGCATGGAAATTAAAATTGTGCAGAATTTAGCAAATTTTTTTAGACTACTCGAAAGAGAAAATCGGTTGACAACTAAATTATTATGGTTAATTTAATGGAAGAGTATCGTTTATAGAAGCAAGAAGAAAATCTTTAAAATGCTTCATATACGAAAGAAGAAAAGACGCACCTAGCAAGAATCTTAAAATGATTTATTTTAAGAATAACAACGATTGAAAAAAAAACATTAAGTGTATGAAAGCTATAAAGAACTATTTTTTTAAAGATGCTTGAATTTACATGGAAAGACAAGCAAATTTAAATAGTTTAGATAAATAGTATGAAATTAAACTTATTATATTTTATTAAATGTCAAAGAAAAAAATGGATTAATTCAGTTCAAGAATAAATGAAATGCAGAATCAATGATGTTTAGAAGAAGCTTACTAAAATATGTTTTCGCTTCGCCATTAAAAAGTTCAACAGTGTCGTAGTATATCTAAGATTAAGACAATAAAGAAGACTTTAATAAAATGCGACTTTTAAGGAGTTTGTCTATCAGATAAAAGTGCATTTGGTTAGGAATATCAACTGTGAAATCAAAAGTATTGAATCTAAGCAATGCATTGTCTAATAAGATAAAGTATTAGGCTTTCGGAGAAGGTGATAGAAATTAGTTAACAAAATTGTTGCTGCGTTACACAATACCACAAAAAAACAAATATATACTTTTTTTTTCACAAATGGCGGCCCTTCAGCCGACTTCGACTTAGCCGCTAACTAAGGCCAAAAGTGGTGATCACTTTATTATGCAGGCACCTAATAGGTGTGCTACCTTAGCCTCCTATAAAGGGGCCGAACAGTTACAGCCATGCCTTCTTCGGGCTTCGAACCAGGACCCTTTGATAGCGCAATTGGCTTCCCTAACCACTGTACCGTCTGGGAGGCTATAAAACTAAGAATTTGTTGTGATATAGCAGGCATTCAAAGTTTACAGTTTATTATATTTATTTAAACATTCTTAAAAGATAAAAATTGCAAAATCCTTAACGATACTCATTTATTATCCAAAGATTTGGTATATCTTTGATATTTAATAACACATATTTTAGTTCTCAGTGGAATAATACTCAGTTTCCCAGAATGAAATAATATTTCGAAATGTAATATTATCTGCTTGATATATATATAAATGCTTCAAAGATAAGCATATCTTTGAAGATTTTCTTATAAATTAAATTTAGCATGAAACTTTTTTAGATAAATGTTTCAAATTTAACATAAATTAAATACTCCATATTAAACGAGATTAATAACAGGAATGCAAAGACACAGGAAATAAATGTGCGCAATAAAAATAATCAGTTATTTTTGTTATTTATTTTTTATTCAAATTCAAAATCAAATCCCTTCTGTTCTTCTGTCGGTTCAATAATGTTTATCTCTTGAAGTCACTTGTTTGAAATCTTGAAAATAGAAATAATAAATACAGCTGAAATTTTAGGTGGAAGTTTAAACGAATAGGTATCATATCATTACTATTATTCTCTTTAAAGAAATGGTGATAAAAAGCAACTTTCTTCATTTTATTGAAAGTTTTCGTCTCCTAAGAAAGGTAGTTGCAGTAACCCTTGAAGTGTTCTGGTTACCCAAGAGATTTTGGAATTTCCTTGTATTCAAAATTAGGGCACTTTCTTACCCTCCCTTTTAATATTTACATTCGGGATTAAGAGATTTGCGGAAAGAGGAAATCACATTTTCCTTCCCAGAAATTTAATTTCCATAATAATTCCAGTAAGTTTGCCCCCTGTGCATTTTATGACTTGAATGTTTTATTTTGTAAAAGAGGATTTTAGAGTGCATTGTGTTCGATGCAATTGATAAGAAAAGGGAGATTTGCATCAAAAAACGAAGAAATGAGGGAAAAAATTCCGGCATAGTAATTTCTTAAAAATATTTCATTTGCTTGTTATGCATTGAATTTCTGAGTATGAAATGCTAAATTATGGTAACAACACATTTGCTTCATTCCGTACCAGAAACAAAGCCAGGAAATGTAGATATAACTTAATATAAATAGCCTATAATCTTCATTTGTTAAACAATTAACATCGGTCTAGCTTCAAAAAATGTCACATATATAGAGAGATAGCTTTAGAAGATTTATTTTAATTAACTGTTTACTTTATTATTCTGTCACTTCTAATTTCGTCAGCTCCTACTAGGACACAACTGCATGAGAAAAGAGTTCTTGAAAATTAAGGAGAGAACGTCGGCAGCGACACTGACCTGGATGTTATTTCCCCAACCAGCTTTAAGTAGTTGAGATAGGAGGTAGCCTTCTACTAGCTTATTTGCTCGCACATTTAAAAACATTGAAATCAATTGGCTTTGTGAATTTCAGACATTAAATTACTTTACATTTTCTGTTAGGTGCGGAGGTACAAGCAGCGGAGGTAGTTCTGTAAGAACGAGTTGTGCACTAGGGTTTTTTTTAATTAATAAAAAGGCTGTTAAAGGTATCTTATGGCCTAGTATTGGAAAGCATAGTTTAGTCAGGCAGTGACTCCCTGTGGCTTTATTGCTACAGCATTAATATGCTGGACATCCTACAAGGAGCTTGAAATTTGAAAATGAAACTAATGCTACTCTTTTTAAATAAAAACACACAATTACTTTAAATCAAGATTTATTCGCAGTTAATTTTTCTAGAACATTATACAGCTTTGTACGATCACAAAGTTCATAAAATTATTAAGCTGTTAAATAATATTTTTACGAACCCTTGTCAGAGATTTCTGAATGGTGGATAAATTTTCTAGGCCAGGCAACATGAAAAATAAATCATTCCCAGGTCAGGATTCAAACTACCGTTTCTTTTAATTGTTAGTGAGCTAATTATACTTACAGCGCAACAGCACGCACAAGAGGATGAATTATTTCTTTTTCAAGTCATCACAATAACATACTTTAAAACTGGTGTACTAATTTTGAGATAAAAAATAATCGAACTTAAGGCAAGTGCATAAGCAGGAAGTTACAATGTAGAGTCATTAGGATATTTTTATAGCAGGAGTAATGAAAAATGAGCGAACGCCTTCGCCGGGAATCAAACCACGGACCTCTGGAATACCGGCCCAGCGTGCAGAACCACTACACCACGAAGTCATGCCAGGAAGGCGGTAGAAATACCTTATAACAAAATATAATTAAAAAAATTGTCGAAAATTAAGTGACAATAGACATTTTGTAAGGAAAAAAAACTGAATTGTTTTTAACGTTCGTATTCATGCAATATATTATCTGACATATACTCCACACTACGGAAATATAGACGTAATACTTTGTCCATTTGGCATATTTGTATAATTCCTTTGCTTTAAAAAAATGGAATGAGCATTGATTCTCAAATCGACACTAGATTATATTTGCGAAAACGTCATGAGGGTATAGAGTAGTGATCATTATAATACAAATAACTGCATATAAATAATTTAAAGATAACAATTAGATTGAGAATATGAATAAAAATTTAAAAAAATAGTTGGATTTATGTTTTATTATTTTTACTACTTTTTTAATATCTATTAAATTATTACAATTTTTAATTTTATAAATATAAATAAGTTACCAGATACAAAATCACGGATTCTAACTGCACAAATTTCGGTTTTAGCTAATGCTCTTCGGTTTGCGCTTGACTTAATGATGATGTTTTTACATTTGGCATAAAACTGCTGAGTTTAATTCTTATATCATGATAAATATATATTCAAACGAGTTCAAAAACATTCAGTTCGTTTTTTCTTCTCATTCTAGTTTTGCATTCTTCATATTTTTTAACTGCGTTTTCTAGTGTTCTTGTGTTTCACATTTTTATATTGTACTTATTGTATAAAAAATCTTTTATATTTAAAATATTATTATTGATTTTTTTAAATATATTAAATAGTTTTAGTGTACTTTCCTTTATATTTATTTTATGCGATTTTTTCCTTATTACACGATGAAACTTTATATGAATAAGCAATTAAATATAAATTTTTAATAACTTTTTGTAAGCAATGGGATCTTGATTATGCCAATCAGTTGCAGATGCATATTTGGCTATCGACCCCAGTTGACCTCTTGATCATCAATGCCCCCCTTTAAAACTGTATCAACTTCCCCAGGGAGTCAATACCGACCCTTTGAAAATCTAGACCAAGACCCAAAAATGACTGCCTGTTTTGTGTTATACTCATGTTCAAATGCTTCTTTAATTTATTTTGCATTTATATAATATTTTAATTCTTGATTACTTATTGCCATAACATGGAAGTTTAGCAGTTTAGTAAATAAAAGTGTTTTTTATGTTCACAAGTAAAATAAAAATCAGACAAAAAGGCATGGATTAATCTGTCATTTCCCCAAGAAACTGCGTATGAATATGCTTTGTATAATTTATGTACACTTTTTATTTCTTTTAGTTATTGTCAAACATATTTTTAAAAAGAATTCATAAGGTATTTCTCCCGCCTTCCCATGGAGGTAGGAAGTTAGATGGAGTGGCCCTAAACCGGTTTCCCCATACCCTGCTTTGTAACACTGGCAATCCCTTCTTTGGTGACCAAAACATTGGGTAATTTACCATTGAGTTCAATAGGTTTTGACACGATCGGATGTAAATATTTTGTAATTATGTCCCAAATATGCATATAAATGTATATATTTTCTTTTCTACAATACTTCAGAGGTCTAAGTATATGAAAAAAATACATTTTTAAACAAAATTTCATTCTGAACGGAATTAAATGCTATACTTTTCACAAAACAGTTTGCTCAGCATGGTTTAATTTCAAATATTTTCACAAGTATTCGTTAATTCCATTAGGAAAAAAAATTTAAGGTAATTCGATTTGATTCAGTTAAAGATTACAAAAATTAAGATCAAAGTTTACTGTATTATAAGAATTATGCATTATTTCTGTCCTATTTACAGAGCTTCTTCCCGAAATATTTTCTCAAATATGACATGATTTTTTAGCTTCTGAGGCATCTTTTAAATCGAAAACTATGAGTCAATTTATAATTAATGTTCTGTTCGGTCCATTTCAAATTAGAGCACCTTTTAATAGCGAAATACTTTAAATAGTACTTAATTTTCTCTGAATATTTCTGAAAGGGAATAAAATAAGGATTATTTTTTAAATATCATTTAAAACTTGTAACTGACTTATATAGGGGGAATATATGACTGATAAGGGGAATAATTCTTTTAATTTTTACTTATTAGATGTTTTACTCTTAATTTCAACAATACATATTCCAAAACTCTTCTTTATTACTTTCTTAATTATGCATCTCATAGAAATTGCTTTACAATACCTTTTAACAGATTGCTTTCCAGTATGAACAATTCTTGCTTAAATAGTTTTATAACGTATTTGTCAACAGGATGTCAATTTATGTTTACAATTCAATGTTGAGGTTATATTTAGATATTATTTATAATCATTAGAAATTTAGATGCATTTAATAATTAGATTTCTTCACAGTAATTTTTACAGTTATTTATGAATGAATAAATCCTTCATTTTAAATACATTTATAAATAATTAAATAAATATTTAAGTATTTTGTTAAAGGCAGATACATGCTTTTTGGAAGCACATGCATAAATACCGCTACATATTTCATATTTTTTATTTCCTTGGAAATCTTTAATTTCTGTGCATTCACTATATTTTTCGAGTAAAGTAATTTACACTAATTTTAAAAAGTACATGTTACAATAATATGTAGATGTGAAAAAAATGCATTTTATTTAAAACATTTTGGCGTTTGGAACATAAAATAAAAGTAGCGAATACTGTAGGTTATCGAAAAATGTATACAATTTTTAAGGTACGGTGAGGTATTTTTCATTCTTTAAGCATAACTTTTTTGCTAAAATCTATATTTTTGTAGTTCAACATCTTAGAATTTTATAAACCAAATTCATAATGAAAATCGCTGTTGTTAGTTATCGAAAAATTACCAAGTTGGGATTTTTGCGTAAATGTCGCTAAACTATACAAATTGCTATTATCCATCATATTAGGAATGTTTCTTTTATGCGGAAGTGTCCCGATTTTCGATTTGTATAGAACTGTCGTGTGTCGAAATACTATCAGAGCGCTGTCAAGCGAGCTTCTGAATGTAAACAAAAATCACCCCATCTGGTGATCGAAGCTTCAAAGTAGTGCTTCACTTCTAGTACCGGTTTGGCCACTCCTTCCTTTCTTACCTTTATGCGCCTTCCTAGCGTGCCTTCGTGGTGTAGTGGTTCTACACGCTGGGCCGGTATTCCAGAGGTACGTGGTTCGATTCCCGGCGAGGACGATTGCTCAGTTTTCCTCTTGCCTGCTTGCAAAACATACCCAGTGTCTCTTTCTAGAATAATTAAAAAAAATAATGATTTTAAAAATGAAAGTATGCTTTTCTTCCCCTTAAAGAAGAATGAGAATCGGCGTCTGCATGCGCTTAAATTATTTTTTAGAGTTTTATTTAAAATCTACGCTAAAATACAATTGCTTTTTTGTATAATTTTAAATTTTACATAAGTATGTTTCTCTTCCATTTAAAAGATTATGCTCTGTGAAATATTAGATAGTAAGTAGCTCTTACTTTCCTATCTAATATTTCACAGTGATGCTTTAACATTAGTTCACTTTCAGAGATAATTATCAGTTTAATTATTTCTTATATCTCAGCCATCCATTTTATGCAATCTAAATCATTTACTAAACGTGTCCTCAACATATTTTCAGTTTATATCATGTATTTAATAAAATGATGCTGCGATGCACATAATACATCTTGCCTACAGAATTTCTAAGCTCCGTATTCGAGGTCACCCTGAAGATATCTTAAATTAGTAGCAGTAGCTATTGTGTTAAAGACAATTATAGATGAGTATGTTTGTATTATATAAAACATCATGATAACTGTAATAAACTCGCTTATAATGTGACCTATTATACGCATAAACTAACTAATTGTGTAACATTTGCAACAGCAGTTTACTCAGAGGCTTATTTACGGTATCGATCACTTGTTTTATAATTCAAGATTATTCTCATATTATGAATATATTTATGGTTTTTCGTTTTAGATAAGGCTTTGTAGATATATAATTGTATAAATCTTTATAGATATATAATTGCATACATAATTGTTAATATTGAAAAGATTTTTGCTTAATTTGAATAATTCCAGTTTCAAGAAATGAAACTGAAATTATCTGAAACTGGAAATGAAACTGGAACGAAGCATTCAAGAATCAATAATTCCAGTTTCAAGAGATTTATTCTTAATGTGTATATCATTTCCAATGGTATCAAACCTAGAACTAAATTCCCTAGGCTATTTGATTTTCAATTTATGAATGAACAATAATATTTTCTTCTCTAAAATTTTAATGCTGGCAATTAAATTGCTGGCATTTCTTTTCTATGACATTTGATTATATCTAAAATAGAATTTCATGTGATAAATGTGTTGACTTTATCTACCCTAAATTTGAATTTTTAATGTAAAATTTCATCTATGAATTCGGATAATAATTTTGTTCCATAACAAGTGAGATAAATAAGACTAATAATAATAATAATAATAATAATAATACTTCATGGTTTGGCGCTGGAAATTCAATTCGACATTTGAGTGACTATCATTTGTTTTATATATATATATTTAGCCAAAACCCAAATTTGCAGTTTTACTGAAAACGTGCTTATATTGTTTTACCAATATGGCAATGAAAGTTAACGCAAATAACATTTGAAAATTATTATCTGAATATTAGTTTGATAACTGACCCATAATATTGTAAATTGAGGGATTCTGATTGTGACTGTGCTTGGTTCATTAATTTAGCTAACATCAAACATTATTAGACCAGAGTTCGGGACTAATGGTTACTATTCCATCATATACAACAATTTTCTGAGCTTTATTTAGACTCTATACGTAATGTCCTACCGATGGCCGATTGGCGAAGACCGTTAAATACTGAGAGTTCAACCCAAATGCAATTCCACTCAAAATGGCTGGCTGTATGGTTGTTTTCCCTGGTTTTCCATGCATAGCAGTAATATGACTCATTTTCCCTTAGAAAGATCTCCATAAGCACATCCCTCCCCTTAGGATGACTGCCCTGATGTGCGTTTTCATATTTCAATAACCTAAATTTACAAAATTAATAGATGAGTTAGCCTTCATGATTTTCAGTCGTGTATTTACTGTTGAAAATTTTAGCTTTTAACGAGAAGCTACAGTTGAGCTCAGAACAACACTAAGTCTGGAAGAAAAATTCACACTTTTCACTTTCAGTACTGGTAATTAATTTGCAGATGCTGTTACATTCAGTTTATTGTTTGTTATGTTTCCCTGTCTTTCGTGATAAATAATGCTAATTTAGAGATAATCTTAATTTTCTTCGGCTGGTTGTTTATTTCTTCCGAAATATATTTACATCATGTTCAAAGTAAAAGGTACTTTTCTGTTCCCTAAAACCAAATCCAATTTAGCAACCAGAACTAAACTGTGATAGAAATCTCCAAAATCCATTGGTTATCAAAAGAGATCTGAGTTTCATTGTCAGGAGTATCCATGATGGAAACTGCAAAATCGATCATCTGACCTTATCGGAAGAGTTGAGCGTCTTGTCTTTTAGGATTTTTTCTTTTCCGAAGTTGAGTCATCTAGAATACTTCTTATCGAGTCAGCTGGATTTTCTTGTTTAAGTTCCTTCTCCTGGGAGTGTTCCATTTTTTGCATCCGTGAAATAGTGCCATCGAAAAGAATCTGAAAGTGGAAGTTTTTGTCGTGAATTCCTCTTTAATATGTTAACATGCTTGTCTCTAGGGAAATTCGTATAAAAATTTCTGTCACCGTTGATTTTTCAATATATATTTAGTTACGAGGCTTCTGCAGAGTATTTTCTGCAAGGTATCTTATAAAAAATGCTCATATTTTACCTTTGTAATGTTCAGATGAGTCACAATATCTTTCTTGGACTTCTTTAACAGAAAACTTAATTTTACCGAAACCTAAATCTAACAATATTAAAGAAATTTTTAAACATTTGTGTACTAATGAGGAATTAAGCAATACAGCTTTTATAAATGTTGTAATATTTTAATACCATAAATATATTCGGGAGAGATTGAATTTCTTCTCTTATTAAAGAACTAATAGTTCGTAAAGCAGTGAATCTTAACTTAGAAATGAAGAAACAAACTGACAAGAAGACAGAGGAGTAAATGCAAAACATCTGGTAAGTAATAGGAACTATTAATAAAATATCGTTTAAAATTTCACTTAGAAAATATGAAGCAGATAGTCGCAAAAGAAAATGTTAGAAATGTTCCTTTCTTCTTTTAGAATTTACCTACCATGTACTCCGTAATTTTAATATCTCTCCCTTTTCACAAAACAAAAAGTGCTCTTAAAGCAAATGTACAGTTTTGAGACCTTGCAATACATAGACGTCGAAGAAGACTTCTATATAAGGGTACCCCTTTCCATCATGACAATGCAAGTTCTCATACTGCCTTTGTAGTCACCATTTATATGTTATAATTTCAGACTTTAAAATCTGCACCATGCAGCCCAAACCTTGCTTTTTCGAACTATCATGTGTTTGCATCCGTTAAAAATACTCTGAAAGGAAGATGATTTTGGAGTAAGGTCAAAGAAACGAACCGTTCACGTCTACAAGCAGAACTAAAAACATTCTTATCTGAAATAATAATACGTTGGAGCGGTGATGTGAGAAGTGTATCGAAAAAAGACGTTTAAATTTTTATTATTTGACTTTTTTGCAAAAGAAATTGGTGTTATCATCCTTGTTAATTTCTGTGTCTGAAATTGATTATTGGTATTTCTTACCATTAATGAGAGATCATTTAACAATCTATAAAGAAGTTCACTTTCGTAAAACTGAATGGTACAATGTTTTGAAAACCAAAACTTTGATAAATTTCATATCTGGTCAGCATAAAATGCCAGATGATCTCTACTGTTATATAATAAAGAAATTGTGAATACGTGAGTTTGCCGTATACCACAGCGTCAGATAAGTTCAAGGCTACGAAATTTGGGACATGTGTTGTTGGTGTGTGAATCTTAAAGCAATTTTTTTTTTCAAAATTCGATTTTGATTTTTTAGTTAATGTTGAAACAAATTTTTGTCGAATTTGTGCACATGCATTCACTTAAGGAACAAACTACAGACTCTCAGAATTTTAACTCGTTGCACCATCCAAATTATTTTAATGAGCAAATTTGTAACATAATTTAATAATGTTTGGCGATTTTTTAAAAGCGCTTAATTACTCTAATTTTAAAACACCAACATCCAAAAATGTATAATCTTGTATTAGAAAAGGCAAAGAGAAAAACGTGTGTTTGGCGTGGACGCATTCAGTAGCTGATCAATGTTTATTGATGTTTAACAATGTTTAACAATGTTTTTACCTGAAAATTGCTTTCAAACTTTCACATATTATCAAATAATCCTTCGCTTTCTTCTAAAACAAGAGAGAAAACAAAATATTTTTCTATAACTTTCTTTAATAATCACTTGTCCAACCGTTAGACCGAATGCATGACAAGGCTCGCCGCGCAAGAGTCTAGTTACGTGAAAGTAGTACATACAAAATAGCCGCCCAGCTAGTATACTGGCTAATGATGTGGAATGCCCTACCGATGGGCCTGCCCTCATATTATGGAGAAGGCATGGATGTTTGTAAACGCATAGTATCAATGCGGCAAGGGGCATTCAAAAAATATTGTGAGCCGAAAGAACCTCTTGGGCGGTAGGGGAAGAAGGGTCAAAAACCCTCGAGCTCCTCTCTCTCAAGATTGAGGTAAAGCATAGCAGCTAGCTAGGTTCAGCATTATCTCAATTATCCGACCTACTACAGAGTTACTGGCTTATCCTTTACTTCTTTGCGTGAATTTTAGTTCGGCCTATATAGCAGTTAATGACTCTGACTTACGTACCGATGGGACTGTGTTCGAATACCGAAGAAGGCGTGGGTGTTAGTAAGCGTATGCTGTCTGTGCAGCAAAAGGGCACTCAAAATGCACAGCGAGCCGAAAGTTCTCTGAAGAGGTTGTTGTTAAGGTATGAGGAGTCGGAGACATTCGAACTGCCTCCCAGGGTGCTCTCCCTCAAAACTTGGAGAAACTATACAGTTAGTGGGGCGAGATTATACCTGCACGACAAATGGTGGTTTCTGGTGTCTCGAATGGTACACGGGAAAATAAAAACAACTTTAGAAATAATTTATAATGCAGAAAAGTTTTAATCTTTCCCTTAATGAAATGAGGAACTTTTGATTTACATCCAGCCTATTAAATAATAGCATATGCAATCTTCATTTTATAATGATGCACCCAGATAAAAACGGTGGTAATACAGTTGATTAAAACTGGTCATTAAACCGAATGTTTTGTAATTTGTAATTAGTATTTCATTATAAATTAAAAATTTAATCCATGAAAAGAGATAAATATTTTATTTACTTACACATAACTTGTTTTAACATAGCTTCTCTAGAAAAAAAAAATCACCTAAATCCTGCACAAAATTAAACACTTTTAGAAGGTTTCTTACTAAACTGATTCGATTAATAAGAAATGTAACTGATAATTAATTAATGATTAATAAGAAATGTAACTAAACTGATTCGATTAATAAGAGAGAAAATAATAATTTTGATGCCCAGAAGTGAAAAATTACATAAATATATAATTTGTCGGGAAAGATTTTTCACTCGATTTCACTTTTTAAAATGCATCTGTCTTAGGGTACTAAACAGATTGAATATCGGAAAGAAAAAGTAAAGTGCATAAACCAATTCAAACTATGTACGGTTAAGTTTTTAAAAATAAAGATTTTCCTAAAAAGGAATAATAATCTTAGACCAAATTTTCACCTCAGAAGGACATAATAAGTACTTTTCCCTTGAATAGTGATAAGCAAAGTAAATTCAGTTATATGGATGTGGTTTTGTTTATTCGATTATAGGGGCCATTTGCGTAACGGGAGAGATGCCTTTATGGAGGACTTCCAAAGGCAACTAGCTCGAATTCACGTTACGCAGCGGGAAAACCCCCGTACAATCAGTCCTTTCAACTGGAATCAAAACCAAGTCGAAATGTAAATGTTCAGCGGCATTACGTCTACAAGCTTTTGGTAATATATAGCTATTGAAAAGATATATCGCAGGAGTTATAAAACAATTGATTTAATAAGCTGTTTGGCATGTTATCCAGATGACGTCTTAACGAGTTTTATCTATATATACATGAGAATTCGTTAAGAATCATAACAATGAACACTGGTAATTTTGTTTTTCCGTGAGTTTCGTTTTTCTATATGTTGCTGAATATTTGTTTTTGCTGAATACTTAAAAGATTTCTTTGATTTCTCTCATAATATTTTTAAAATATTCTGTACGAAAACATGCCTTTCTTGGCAAGTAACCTTCCCATCTTTTGCCCCATAAATTACTTGCTTATTTCCAAACGATACATGACTATGCAATTCGAAATAATTTAAAATGAGTATTTGAGTTTCCTTCGCTTAATCCATTGTGATTTTTACCAGCAATTCCATAGCGACCATTACCAGCAATTCCATAGCGACCATTAAATTCCGACCACTTAAATGGCATGCAGTATTTTATCTTATCCTCGTGTGACTTATATCATGCGCTAGTATAATAAGGAGTTCTTCTCCAAGCCATTTAGATTTCATATAGTATTTCGTTTTATCCCTGCTGAAAATACATATAACAAGGAAACTTCTTGGAAACCTTCCTGTGGCGATGTACTCCAAGAATCGTTAGATAGTCTTTCGAATAGTGAAAGTTCCGTTCTTAGCTTTCAAAAGAAAAAAAATGTGAGATCCCATTACAGCAGTAGGTAGGCAAACTCCCTAGGGCGTAACGACAAAAGACTTAACAACCAAAATTTAGCTGAAAACATAATTTGCTGCTACAGCATTTTTCAGTCGAAGTTGTATTATATCGAAAATTTTTTTGTTACGTTTGCGACTAAGTTTTAAGAACCTAACTTTTGGAGCCAAGAATATGTAAGAAAAAGTATTTCTTTTCAGGCAATTGTTACAATAAATAAGCCGTTATCCCTAAATATATTCTCATTACCAGCATTTTGTAATCAATTGTATGACAATAGATGCCACAGTTTAAATTAAATTCATTACCTCAGTACTTATGCAATGTTTTCTTTAAAAAATTAATTTTTTTTTTCTCGAATGTTATGAAACAAGAAAACCGGGATATAAAGTACGAGAAGCGGTATTCCAGAAAATAAAAACGTTTTGTCCCAGCCTTCAAATTATTCTTCCGTGGTGTTTTTCAGATCATCGTCGTAACTTTAATGTGAACAACTCAAATGCTATTTCAGTTTTTGAAACAAAAAGAAATCGTTTGCAGTTAGATCTGATTAATATGATGACTGAAGGAGAAACTCAAATCAATTTTGCTGAACAGCAAGCTGGAAAATATAAAACTTTATGTGCTGGAGCGATTGGCACGTAAAAGAAGTGCTTTTCTGAGGAGTTACAGCATTTTACCTTTATCGCTTGTTTTATTTTAAGTCAAAACATTAATAAAAATAAAATTAATAAACAGTGGTCTCCACTGCAAAAAAAGGTCCATAAACCAAAAAATCCATCTTTCAAATAAATTTCTGGGTCCTGAACTCTGGGACACAGTTATGAATTCGTGTTTGATCTCCTGGAACATCCATGTGACTAATATTTCTTATTGGTGTTATCACAATGAATCCTTCTAAGAACATGAAACAGATGTGTTTCTTTATTCTTGACAGTATTATACTGAGTACCCATCTGGAATAGACTCGATATCCTCAGCTTTCCTGATGTATTTTAACTCTGATTCATCACTGATGCGCATTTTATAGCAATTTAGGATATCAGTTGTATTTTCTTGAGTGGTCATACTTGTACTGCATCTTTATATCTGGGATCATCTTCGAATGTCGCTGTCTCTATCTTAGTATGGCAACCGACCTTTTGACAATGGCATATGAAGATGTTGTATAACTACAGACTTTTATTAGGTGTTCATGAATATTCATAGTGTTCATGAATATTCATGAAAGTTATGCATATTTTTGTCAACAAATCAAACACTGAACAATGTTTTGTATTTCCAATGTTAAGAAACCTCATAAAATTTAACAGCCTGTCAACAATCAAATAATATCCACTTTCTTTTCTATACTTCCAAAGCAGGATGCACGTATCATGATCTTAGGAACATCGCATCATACATATGCTTAGAACTCACTGAGCTCCCCTCTGAGTTTCATTCTCCATCATGCCTCTGTGTCCTACGTCCTTTATGACATGGCAACTTCTGCTTTTTCCGTATGTCATTATCCATCTTTTGACCGAATCTGAAACTGTGCGACATATGGCTTTTCTTCAAAGTTTAATCATCGTGAAGGGTAAACATTTTGAATTAGTTTACGATATTGAGCCCTTCAAGGCAACTAACGACACTGATAATGAAGGATAAAGGATGAAGAGTATATTTTAATTTTCTAAATCGTTATTTTAAAGTATTCTATCTCAGGTAAAATGGTTCCAAAAATATACGTATACTTTTAGTTTTATAAACTATTATACGTTTTTCATTCCCAAAAACATATGTATATCGTAGAAGCTATTCAGTTTGAGGTTTTCCTCCATTTTCTATGGCCCGCAAAGTTGCCGGTTGTAAGAGATATAAATTCTTTCAAGGAAAATGTGTATTTTTAAATTTACTCTGCCATCACTCTTTTTATAACACATGAATATTCTTTTCAACGAAGTGTTAAATGATTCGTTTTAAGCTAAAAACTATTTGTTTTAACAAAGCCGTCTCGCTCTGATCAGAGTTTAAATCAGCAACCCCGCGCAGGTTAATATCAATTTGTAAAAATCAAATTTATCTCTTCCCGAAACGTAGCACGAGAAGACGAAGAAAAAAGTGCTTAAGCCGACACTAAAATGCGAAACAGAAGCTATGGTGAATAGCGTGAATGATTGGTTTTTATTTATCCTCCTCCTCCTTCCTGTTATTTCTCTGTAACTTCTTTTCGACCCTTTTGATTCAGTTAAAATACAACAAAAGGAAAATAATTATAAAGATATTGTGCGTACAGAGAATTTATCATTACTGGGAAAGAAAAATTCTAGGAAACAGAAATGATAAACAAGCTTTGTTCGCTCCATACATTTTATCTTATTCTTTCCAGTGAATTATGTAGTCTGCGAATTGAAATAAAATTTTTTGTAAAAACTCGCTATCCTTTCATTTTGGTTGTTATTTTGGTTCAGTAAAATGTTTCTGTTGAGTGTCTCAGTTATCTTTTGCAGAGTTTCTATGTGAAAGGTTTTTCGAGAGTAAGATTCACATAGATTTGAATATTTAGCTAATTATTTACATCAGTTTTCTGTGACAAAATCAGATTACAGTTCTTTCAAAATCAGTAACACCATCTACGAATATTTATTGTTAAATCATCACCGATGAATTAATAAACTTTTAGGCCATAGACAACTGAATGTTTTGATAAAGCTTTCAAAAATATCTATCTTCCAAATTTTAGACTTGAATACTGTTTGCAGTTTAATATGCCTAACCTGAAAATCTCATATCGATGTCATAATTATAACAAGCGACAGAAAATATCTCTTGAATTTCACTTACATTTTAAAAGAGCTGTTAGAAAGGAAACTTAAAAGGCATTTTTATCAATTTTGCACTTTTCATTTCTTTTAATTATTTGAATTCTCGTGGTACAGAAGATAATCATGGAATATTTTAAATTTTTATTATCCAAAAACTGTGTATTGAATTTTGCTATTAAATTAATAAAGCATTTTCATAAAGTACTGAAATTTTACAATGTGGTGAAATATGCTTACAAAACTTTGAGAAATCAATAAAGAGTCAAATAAAAAAATTTTAATTAGAATTCAATCTAAAATAATGTTTTTAAAATGTTAATTAGCTTTATAATATAATTAGCAATATATTATATTGAGCAAATATTATATATGCAACAAGTTGAGAATATGTGACAACTTTAAATTTATTTTTCAGGATTAAAAACACTTAACATTTCTGAAAATTACAAAACTAATTTTTCATTATGATTTCGTTAACAAAATGCAAACTTTAAAGATTGCTCCCTTTAAAAGCTCCTAAAAATTCAGTTTATTTACATTGCCATTCTCCTTTCTCCTATAGATCTGTGTCTTTTAATTAAATTTATGTGTAACGCCTTGTACTTTTGTTTGGTTGTTTATCTTCAAGTTGCAATTGGAAAGTATTTTATAAATTTTAGTTTAATGGATAACAAGAATAGTCCTAAAAATCCATTATATATTATTATTTTAAATTTGTGATTTAAATCCTCACTTGCTGAAAAATCAATTTTAAACAATGTCGCTCAACCGAAAAGGTCCGCCTTTATAAACTGCTTTAAATATAAATTGCTTTAGCCACTTATTAATTCAAAGTTTAATAACATATCCAAGTTCCAGACTAAAGAGCAAATGTAAGCTGAAACAATATAATTCTGGGAACCCTGGTCGCATAATGTCCAGTGTGTCTATCAGAATTTTATTGTATTATTTTACATGAATTCAAAACAAATTACCTTAATATTGTCTTAATTTAAGAAGAAGCACTGTAGATCATCAGCCGCAAACTAGACTTACAACCAACATTTATGTAGTCAGATGGCTTGTGATCTTGCTATCAAAATCTAATTAAAAGACGAGCTATATGACTCTCGCCCTTACTACAAGATTTAAATCGACGACAAAAGTTCCAAAAATAAAATAATTTTAATGTAATAACCTTTTTTGTGCTAATGTAATAGTTAAAGGAAGCCTGAGAATATTTTTCTGCCCAGAACTCTTGGCCTAGCAGAAAAGATAAGAAAATAAAGATCTTTAATTTTTTTAATAGCCTCTCTGCCTAGGGCACGAATCACTTCATAATTTTTAACTTGGACTGCTTATAGCACACCAAGTTAAAAATTATGAAGTGGTTTTAGAGTATCATTAAGTTTTCGAGTTTGAATTTGCAAGGATTGAAGTAAAATTACTTGGAGACCAACTACCTTCATAATTATCTTTAAAAATAGAAGTTTTAAAATTTTAAAATTGAAGTTTAATAGCCTAAAGCACATCCAACATTTAAAAATAGGGAAGCTGTAACAGTATTTCTGACATTCTGAATAATGAGGAATGTCCGCATATCTGTACTAACAAATTTTGCTACTATAGTGTACAAATAAATTAAAGACTTTAAAAAGGCACTCTATTCTGATTGCAAACAGATTATTTCTTATGGTAAACACTGTGAGTTGTAGAATAAAATTATACACATTGCAGAAATCTGCATAAAATTACTTGCCTAATGAAATGGTTTGTCCCAGTCTCCAGTAGAAAAGATAATGTAATGATAAATCGGAGAGTTTTGTGATAATTACTTGTTATCATTCACGCATATCCTGACATTAAATGGCTTTTTATCTTCGCCTGTACATGTATTGATTCAAGCAATACTTATCACACAAGTAACTAAGAGCATTAACAAGTGCTTTTGTTCAAATGCCTTTCACAAACAGAATCAAAAGCTAAGATATCATCACTTACTTGAAAAGGACATACCGTAATTTTCCCCTTTTTCTTTTACTAATTTTATTGTCCGAAAATCGAGAGGGAAAAATTATGCGAATAATTTAATTCCCGAAAAGCACGGTTACAATAAGAGCATAACAAATAAACAGTAGTCACGGATAAACTAAAGGGCAATATTACAGAAGAAACCTACATTCCGATAAGAATATATAATAATATTAACATTAAATTGTCTAATAAGATAGTTTCATTTCTACTTCTTTGCAACTTAAATCGTGCCCATTCTTATATTTGTCTCTGTTTCTAATTAGGTCTCTAATCATCTATGAATAATTATAGAAGATGATTGTGCAGCTGAGTCAGCGATATCAGTCAGTGAATGTCAGTTCGCGTTTGCTTTGCTATGGTGGGTCGGTTCTTGTAATAGGCTGGCATAAAATTCAACAGTTAGAATGGAAAGATTCGGTGTGGTCTTTGCATGTGGTTAGAGAGAGCTTGTTTATGTTAATGAAACGAAATCGATTAATATGTGGATGGATCCATTGAATTCATTTTTAAAAGTTAGGCAAGCTCGTACGTACGTACAGATGCCATGAAAAATTCTCTTCGAAATTCATTTTAAATCAGTTTTATAATTTCTTGGGGGAAAAGAGTCTTTTATTCTGTCTTTACGTACAGATGTCCCGAAAAAACACCGTTAAATAGCATTCGATAGCGGTCAAAATGGATATTTTCATTGAAATATGATACCTGAAATTTTTCAAGATTATAATACTTCCCTTTTACTTCATACAAGGAAGTAAAAACAGATAGTGTTTTTTCTGCTTGAAAGGTAGCATCTTATCAACTCCATTAAGTACTTCTAGTTAGAGTTTAGCAGCAACGCCACAATCCTGAAATATATATTTCAGTAAAATAAGATTGCTTTTCATAAACTATTTAAATTCTTAAATTCTAAAAGCATGAAAAGCTTCAGATTAGAAGCAAGATCTCAGATGTACTATCAGTCTTTAAATTTATAAAAGTGCTAATAAATTTAAAATTAAAATTAATTGGTAAAAAAGAGTATGTAGAAGCTCAGTAAAACCAATGTTTAATTTTATAAAGGGGGCGGCAATCACCTTTAACTTTTCAGTATATAATTATGAAACATAAAATTTTTATATAAAATTAGCAACAAAAAATATCAATAAGAAAAATACTTTCTGTAGCCGAATTAATGAAGCAAATAGTAAGGATATATCAAACATGATAATTCAAGTTTTGAACTATTTATAAGAAATAAAATTTTATTTTTTTACTTTTATTAAAATGTGTTACACAGCAAATTTACCGTAGTCTGTCTTATTTGATATCTTTTTAAATGTTGACCATGAATGTATAATTAATCGCTTGAGAATTTTGATACAAGCTATATAGTATTCTCTAACGTTCTCCTCTCATCATAAATAAAAAAGATTAAAACATTTTCAAAATGGGGGGAAAAACACTTGCATAATTTGTAACGGAAAATTAAATGGCATTTACTATAACAAATTTTCCATTACATCCATTAAAATCAGAACTCTTTTTTTAAAATTTCAGTGAGAAAAATATGTTTTAAATTAATTCCTGAACCCGCCGAGACGAGTACTTTTTCAAAATTTAATTGGTAATTTAATAAGTATCGAGATGGGAATACTAAACGCTGAATTCAACATAAACACTGTTTTTAAATTACTAACTTACATACACGACATTTAAGTACTATCATGAATACAGCTAAATAAAAGTGCACTGATCTTACTTTATTTTGTCTTCTGTCTGCATATTCTTTGAAATTACCCAATGTTATAGTTAAGTGAATCATTTTATTTCATTAACAAGATAATATTACGGTTAACTTAATTACCTTGTAGCGTCATTAGGTTATTTTGAAGCAAAAGACATGAAAAAATAAGTAAAGCCTTCGCCAGGACTTTTCAAACACGCTCTAAGTGTGCTACCATTACACCACGAAGGCGTAGTAGGAGGAGGGAGAAAATACTTTATATACTCCCCCTTTTAAAGGACTGGGGATTAAGGAAACCGACCGCCAATTCCTGGTGGTGAAGAATTATCGTCCACCATCTTTTAGTTCGGGCGTCACTATAGAGTTATTAGTTTTTTTTTTCCCTAAAGCAGGAGATTGCAATTAAAACTGTCATTGAAATTAAAACGTTAATTACTATATTTTACATTTAGCGAAGTGCTATCATTTTTATTTCTATTAAAAGCTGTTCAAATATTTCGAAATGCATGAAAATTATAAAATTCGAAATAGTATATCATTTATTAATACAAAATGAGAGCTATATTATTTTTATTTGTTTATTTATAAGCTGCTGAAATATCATAAGGATTCCTATAGTCTACTTTTTAGTTTTAGGTGAGAGAACATTTTTTTCGCGATTAAAAACTTATTAGTAATCCTGCTTAGATGTAAGGGTAGCAACAAAATATGAAACAATAAATACATGAATTATGGAAAAAAGGACGTAAATTTGTTTTCTTTAGGTCTTTAGTAATCACAGTAAACTGTGCAGTATTAAATACCATAAGTCCGTTCTTTTAAATACACACGAAATGAAATATTTTGAAAATATTAATTTGCGTTATGGCTAAAGGAAACAATAGTCTGAGAAAAGCTAAATTATTATAAAGCTTTATAATTTTTTATTCTTTAATTCAAGTCTCTAATTTTAGAATAAAAATTTTTCTAATAGGTCTTTCTTCGAGGGTATTAACAAGACAGACTAAAATTACCAAAAATCAATTCTTCTTTGATATTTACTACAAGTGGAAAAATATTTATTCGGTTTTTGTTAATTTTCTGGTTGTCATAAACATATCATAAACATTCATTTTTCGCAATACCAAAACATGATTATTGCTGAAAATCAGTAATATTTTCATCGATTACTTTCTACCAACGTTCAAGCGTACCTCATAACCTATCTTTCTCTAACAAAGGGCTTGCTTAGAATTGAAAAAGAATTTTGTCAATGACTCCTTTATTTCATTTTATTGATGAAAGTTTATCCATCAAGGACGTATCTCTACAACAGAAAAATGTGACAAGTTATTACGAAGTGTATCACCAATATCTATTTTTCACTAGTCTTGTCAACCCTAAGATCAGAAAGTTCCATGCTGACTCAAATGTACACTGAACACTGCTCTACACCAGCCTATCTACATAGGTTCAGCTTTACAGACTCGAAACAGTACTCCTGTTGAACACTTTGAGACATTACTTACATGAATGCATCTTTGCATAGGACATGCATCTCTCAGAGCCCTCTGAAAATAATATTCAGACCAGGAGAGCTTGACCATGAGAAAGTAAAAAAGGTCTAAAAAAGCTGTCAAGGCAATTGCGTATATTAATGCTAATGCTGATAATATTTAGGCTTTTCGCGCAGCATATTTTATCTAACTCGGAACTGTCAGTCGCAAAGTACATTGCTCAGTCTCACATAACGTTTAATTTAGAACGCGTATATTATCTTCATGTCGTCTAAACCGTTATTTTGTAAATAATAACTAATATTTCTGTAAATTATTATTAATTTTTGATTCTAAATTATTGATATTTGCATGTATTCTGTAAAACGTTCCTATAATATTCGGCACAGTATATGATTCTATCCAATTGATGTAAATAATCCTATCATTTCTGCAGTATAACTTTTAAACTTATGACATATTTTCACTTGTAGTAACACAGGATTCCAAAGTATTTCTTTAAGGGCCTTGCATGGCTTGTATGTCCTCTTGAGTCTTCGCTGTGGTGCGCCATATAGTAGCTTTTTTTTTTCTTCCAGAGGATACGCTACTACAGCTTAAGCATAGCAACAGCCATGTTGTGTCCTCATGGAAGTGTTATCAGGTTCAATATTTCTTCTTACCTTCTTCGGAAACATACAATGACCTGACTAGAACAGAGAGCTTACTAAAGCTATGTTCACTAATTGTAGTAAGTAGACAGGATACAGACGAAGGGTATACAAAACCCTTTATTTTTCTTTATATACAATGACTTCCATACTTCGGAATACAATGACCCTCCACTCGGGGTCTAACGTAAAAGATATCAAAATAAAACTAAACTCTAATTTAACTTTAGAATAAGATTGGCCTTATAATAACAGGAAGCGTATGTAGCACAGAGACTGTGAACACTACAATACGTTTAATTTATCAAGAGGATTAAAACCTCTGGCCTGGAAGGCAAATAGCAACTGCGTAACTTCTAAGGTAAGCGGCCTGCTTCGAACTTACTGCTTCCTCTCTTCTGCTTGGCAAAAAGGCCACACTTAAATACTTGGCGTTCGCCAGACAACTTTGCATAAACTCCTTCACGCTTATAATTCTGGCCGGAAGTAGAAAATAAGAAGTGATAGTAAAGATTTAAAATAAAATAAACGTTAGTAAAACTTAAGATCCTTACATACTTCCCGCCAGAGTTAATTTGTTTGAAACTGAGGTCTAAAACGACCTTGTTGAAAACTTTTAGCTCTAGAATCTAACGCCAGGCCAATCGTTTACAACATAACTTCTCTAGAAACTAGAAAATTTAAAAGAAAGAAATTTGTTACAATAGCAGCTCCCAGGATATACAACAATCTTTTTTTCATCTGTACTGCATCTAAACAGGAGCTTTATTCAATTCTGGTTCCTTCCAGAGATCTGGAAGGAAAACTAGTTTAATGAAATGTTACAGAATGACATTGCAAATAACATATAGAATATACTTTTCTTAACATTCTTATTTCATTCATGACTATTTTAATTATCTCTCCCCGTGCTCTCTGACATGTGTTGTAAAAGAACACCAACCACGAATGTGTTTCTGTCTACGTGTGCCACACTTCCTCCTACAATCAAAACACTAACGTGTTAAAATTCAACATACGAGACCTCTTAACACACCCTAATTTCAACTCTAGACCCTGAGGTACTATTCTGAAAGTGGCTAACTCTAAAGTGTAGCGTCAGAGAGCCTAACTACATCATTCAACCTTTAACATATATTCGTCATGATTTAATCTTTACAGTCACACGAATAACAAATTTTTAACATTACTTTCACTTTTACCATATCATGGTATTTCTTAACATTCAAAATAACAGTTCACATGTATACAAGAACATATCAACATGCCGTTAATTTTACACATTTGAAAACATACATTAGTAGTACATTGTTAACTTCTATTCTTTTCAAAGCAAGTGCCAATTCTTTCTACGTTGAAATAATACTACATTTCAAAAAGTCTTTCAGACTAAAACTTCTTTCTTGCTAGAATGTTTTAAATAAAATTTATACAATAACATTTTACAATATTTAAGTCTTTACACAACGCTATTATACATCAACTTTAGTTTTACGCGCGAGTAATTGAAAAACATAATAAGAAAATCGGTCACAACTCATTTCTCGCCCTTTTGGCGATAAAGGTAGACCTCGCATGAGGTAAAACTTCTTGAAATCTGCCACTTGCAGTAAGAATGAAAGATTAACTTAAGTTTGTAAAGTAACATAAAATTTTACTTATCTTTGTAATATTCAGACATCCTTTTCTGGGCCCAGTCTTTAAAGGTATAGCTGATAGTAGCTTGGTTGATCCTCCTTCTTGTACGGGCTCGCCCTTCAGTGCTTTCCTCTGGAAGCTTCCGTTTTTCACCACTACGGCCACCCTTGAACATCTTCCTTCTGTCCTCTGCTTGTGGTCTTGGCCGTTTGAAGGCAGCTGGTCTTGGTGGAACCGGGAAACTTCTGTCGTGATCCTGCTTGGACCTCGTTGTTGGCCGTTCAAATTTTTCTTGTACTTTTTCCTCCGCCGCTGATGGCCCTTCCGCAGTTCGGCGACTTTTGCTGCGGAGAGTTCTGTCGGATGAGTCAATCTTCCGTTTCACAGCCGGGTTATAGTTGCCGTCCTTTCTCCCGGTCCTTTCCACATACGTCGTCCTTCTCCCTTCTTCATTCTGGGGATGTTCGTGAACTCTGTTTTCTGGACGGTGGAACGGCTTCTTTTTCTTTTTACCTTCAGTTTTTCCGCGGGGCAATTTTCTTTTCACTTGCTTCTGTCTCTCATTGGCTTGCCCTTGTACTTGTCGTTTTCCCACCTCTGGAACTTGTACCTGCGGTGTCTGCCGTACCGGATCCTGCAAAAGATCTGAAAAGATTTTCATTTTATTACGATCGAAGTAGGGTTTAATTTGATCCATATTTGCGGAACAGGTTTCACCATTTCTTGCCTTTAACACTACAACAGCGTGAGTTATTTTTTCTATAACATATGGTCCTTCAAAGCGTGGAAAAAATTTGGCAGTTTTATCTTCTGGTGCTGAAGAAAGTGAATGCTTAATTTTTAAAACTTCATCCCCTACTTTATAAGTTACTCCCCGTCGTTTCAGATCATAGTATAACTTCTGTTTTCTTTGTGCTACTTCCGTATTCTTTTTTGCTTCTTTTATTAGTTTTTCTATATCACCCATTTTAAATTCTGGGGCTCTTTGTTGCACATAAAATAGTTTATCTAACGGTGTTATAACCTTTCTGCCTAGAAATAACTCAGCAGGAGTTTTGCCCGTTTTATCATGTTTTGCGGTCCTAAGGGCGAAAGCAAATTCATTGACATAGTTATCCCAGCTTTTATGAAAATTTTTAACATAACTACGGATAATTTTCACTATATTTCTGTTGACCCGTTTCGCTATATTTGATTGCGGCCGATACGGGACCATTTTTAAATGACGTATGCCCAGTTTTTGACACATGTCTTCAAATATATTACTTACAAATTGAGGACCATTATCCGATATAACTTTTAGGGGCGCCCCGTATTTTAAAATATATTTATTTAAAATAGAATCAGTAACTAATTTCGCGGAGGCTCGTTTCAAGGGAACAATTTCGGTCCATTTACTAAAATGATCAACCATAACAAGGAGATAGCGATTTTTATTTAACTGACTTTTTGGGAAAGGGCCCAATAAATCGATGCCGATTATTTCATTTGGAAATTCGGATTTACTACTATTTAGAAACCCGGCCGGGCGGAAATTAATATAATTAACGGCTTGACATGTTGGGCAGGACTGGACATACGCCCTTGTTAACTTTTGCAGTTCAGGAAAGTAGACTGCCTCGCGTACGCGTTGGATAGTTTTTCGAATACCAGCATGAGAAGCTAAAGGGCTGTCATGGAGCTCTTGCAGGATATTTAATCTAAGACTAGCTGGGATAACAGGTCGAAATTCGTTGTTGGAATTCGTAGTTTTTGTGTAGAATAATAGACCATCTATTAGTTCGTAATGGGCCGCCCTATTTCTTATCGCCACAATATCTTGGTGGCTAAAATTTTCAGGATCCTTCAAATACTCATAAATACTTCCAAACTCAGGATCCTTACCCAGTTCGGTTATTACAGTTTCTCGGGAATTTATTGTACACGCTGTCAGCATTGCAACTTTTACGGTATTACCCTGTTCGTCTAATTTAATTCGTGATAGGGCATCTGCTACGATATTTTCCTTTCCGGGGGTATGCTTGATTACCAGATTATATTCTTGCAGCTTGAGTGCCCATCTTATTAACCTTGGGGATAAATTTTTCCCTGAGTACAATCTAGTTACCGCCGCATGATCAGAATATACTGTTATCGGCGCCTTTCCAAAATAGACTCGGAACTTTTGCACTGCTAACAGAACTGCAAGTGCCTCTCTCTCGGTCGCGGAATAGTTTCTTTGTGTTTGATTTAAAGTTCGGCTAAAAAATGCCACAGGCTGCTGATTTTGCGAAAGTACCGCTCCTACCGCATAATCCGAAGCATCCGCTGAAATTTCTAAATTTTCATCCTTTTCAGGAAATTTCAACACAGGGGCTTGCGTTAATGCTTGTTTTAATTTTTCGAAAGCACTATTGGCTTCGGCAGTCCACGAGAATCTTGCCTTTTTCCTTTTTAATTTTAACAATGGCTCAGCGATAGCCGCAAAATCTTTTATAAAGGACCTATAATATGAACAAAGTCCTAGAAAAGAAGAGAGTTTCTTTGCCGTGTTTGGAGTCGGATACTTTTGTACAGCGATTATTTGTGATTCATCTGTCTCGATCCCTTTTTGCGATATTTTGTAACCTAAATATTTTAATTCAGGGGCTGCAAATTTGCACTTTTCGACATTAACTTTTAGACCGGCCTCATTTAATAAAGAAAACACCTGTCTTAAATCCTGTATATGTTGGTCGAGATTACCACTAGTAATAATGATATCATCTAAATAGATAAATGTGGACTTTCCAAGAACAGGTCTTAACACAATGTCCATGCATCGCTGAAATGTTGCTGGGGCGCCTGAAAGGCCAAACGGCATTCGCAAAAATGCATAAGTGCCAGACTTGGTTATAAAAGCAGTCTTAGGCACGTCCTCAGGCCTGACCCCTATTTGAAAATAACCATTCGTTAAGTCTAAAGTCGTCATAAATTTGGTTGATTTTATGTTCCTTAAAATTTCTTCTATGATCGGTAACGGATATACCGGATATTTCGTTATGGAATTTAATTTACGGTAATCAATAGCGAATCTCCACCTTTTTGGATGCTCCAAAGGATAATCATTATTTTTCTTACATAAAACCACCGGACTAGCATAACTACTTGAGATAGGCGTTATGATCTTTTTACGTAGCATATCGGTAATATGCCATTCTATAATTTTTTCCTTATTCTTATCATACCGGTATGGTTTTTGACGAACCGGCAATGCATCTCCGGTGTCAATACTATGGTTAGTAACCTGAGTAAATCCTGGAATATCACTAAATAAGGAAGCAAATTCACTTACCACTTGTCGGATTCTATCTTGCTCGTCATTAGGCAGGTGGTCAAGATTTAACCTTGGCGGTTCAACCTTTTCTACACGCACTGGTTTCATCGTCAGCTTAAGGGACGCTGCATTAAAATCCAGTGTAGCTTGTGCGTCTGAAAGAAAGTCTATTCCTAGGATTAAATTTGCTTGCAAATTCTTTACTATAAAAAACATCACCTTTACTTGTTCGTCCTTGATACGGATGTACAAAGGTACTTTACCTACGCACTTACATTGTTCTCCTTGCGCCGCTAATACTGTTGTATTATCCGCATTATATATGCGGTATTTGCGAAAATACTTTCTAAAAAAGACTTCTGCCACACAGGAACACTGCGCGCCGGTATCCAGGAGTGCGGTGGCCGGGATATTATTTACCAAGACTTCAATCTTCGGAAGAGTTAAATTTTTCACCATTACTGTATTTAACTTGTAGGAAGAGGGGTTTTCGTGGCCTTCGGATTTCCGCACCCTCTCGTCAGCAGAAATCCGTTTTAGTTTAAATTATTTTTCCTTTCGGTGCTTTCCTTCTTCTCCACTGGCCTTGAGACTTTTTTCCTGGGTTGCTATTGAACTGTCGACGTTCGCCGGCTGTTTTTGAATGCTCGGGTTTCCTTGCCCACTGATTCGCTTTTTCTCCGTAGCCATGTGCTTGAGTTTGCTGTAGTCTTGGCGTACCAAATTGGTTTCGTTGTTGATATTGGCGTCTTCTTTCGACGTCCGCCGTTCTTCTACTTTCAAACTGCATTGCTAGCTCAAATAACTTTTCCAGTGTAGTCGGATTTCGTAATTCAATAAAGTCTTGCACTTGGGGTAGTAACCTCGGCAAAATCACTTGAATTATTTCAGGATCCGGACGGTTTCCATACAAGAGCTTGAAAACGTGAATTTTTCTTAAAATAAAGCTCGAGAGGTTTTCCATTCTTTGTTGATATATACTGAAAAGTTCTGTTTCTAATTTCGCACGATCCCTTACAACAGGGAAGGCTTTTAGTAGGGCAGTCTTGAAATTTTCGTAAGTATAGGTGGGACTTCCTGCTTGACCCAAGAGACTTCTGCCGATACATTTGAACCAGTTAAGCGCTTGGCCCCTCAAAGCGCTGGTAGCTAAGGTAACTTTTTCAAACTCGTGCACGGGGTAGAGCATGAAGTGGTCATCCAATTTTTCCAAAAAACTGGTTACCTGTGAGTTTCCATTAAACGTTGCTTCTGGTTTCATCGAAGCGCGCATGGTCTGGACGATGTACCCAAATCCTTCCAGGGCGGCAGCTGGCATTTCTGGATTCTGAGCCGTTTCTGCAGGCAGCACAGGTTCTTCCTGAAACTCGGCCATGGTTATTCTTCGTCGGGCGCCACTATCAGGTTCAATATTTCTTCTTACCTTCTTCGGAAACATACAATGACCTGACTAGAACAGAGAGCTTACTAAAGCTATGTTCACTAATTGTAGTAAGTAGACAGGATACAGACGAAGGGTATACAAAACCCTTTATTTTTCTTTATATACAATGACTTCCGTACTTCGGAATACAATGACCCTCCACTCGGGGTCTAACGTAAAAGATATCAAAATAAAACTAAACTCTAATTTAACTTTAGAATAAGATTGGCCTTATAATAACAGGAAGCGTATGTAGCACAGAGACTGTGAACACTACAATACGTTTAATTTATCAAGAGGATTAAAACCTCTGGCCTGGAAGGCAAATAGCAACTGCGTAACTTCTAAGGTAAGCGGCCTGCTTCGAACTCACTGCTTCCTCTCTTCTGCTTGGCAAAAAGGCCACACTTAAATACTTGGCGTTCGCCAGACAACTTTGCATAAACTCCTTCACGCTTATAATTCTGGCCGGAAGTAGAAAATAAGAAGTGATAGTAAAGATTTAAAATAAAATAAACGTTAGTAAAACTTAAGATCCTTACAGTGTAGAGTAAAGATATGGATTATACAGAAGATAAAGCAATACGAGGCAACACCAGCTATATCCTGCAGGCTACTCGAGTAACATGAATTTATTTTGTCGTGCAAGAATCTAATAACATCGTACATAGGCTCTTCTTAGGTTTATCAGAGAAACACCGATTCTTTTAGGATGATGCTACAGCTTTTAAAAATATAGAATGGTGATGTGAAATGCCTGGAGGAATTCTTCTTAAAGATTTACGAGGCATATATATGACATCAAATGCATGGCATCACTTTATGTCTGTTGGATCTTTATTTCAACTAATCCGCAGTTCGTTTCTTTTTTATCTAAATTCACGAACACTTCACGTTGACCTAAACTTCATATCCTATGATGATAGGTTCGACAATAAAACAACAGGTAAGCAGTGACCTTCGCATCTGGATTGTAGATGGATCGATCGTTTCATTTCTGAAGCTTACTTGTCAAGCCAGTTACGTCAAGGTTATCGATCTCAGTAAACTCTTAATACTTTTCCACGCTCTTTTAGAAGTTGTACGAGATCTCTTGGAATCTGGAGCTTAATGCCATTTCCACATGGACCGATCTACAGGGTCGATATTGGATATAATGAATCTACAGGGTCGATATTGGAAGGCATGGAAGTAATAGATTGTACTCTATTACTTCTATCTTCTATTCCCAGTCGAATGTGGTTTTCAGGAAACTGAACTCAAGAAATTTCAGCTAGAGTGAACGCCGCGAACAAAGTGCATACTCAAAAGGAGATTAGCCTTTGAGTTAGCACTTTGATCGATGGTAACTCAAAAGCTAACCTGAAAATTAAATATGCATTCAAATGCACTATACAAGTTAAATATGCTTTCAAGTAAAATGAATATATGCTTGATTTTCTTCACGACCTTTACTTATTTACCTCCTCAACAAAAATTCTGAGAATAATTCGGTGATAATATTTTTCTCCACCTTCTTAAACTCTCAGAATATTTTCAGAAATCTAATAAATCAATAAAGAGTGAAAAGAAACAGTTTACCTATTCAAGTTAGAAATTCAACCACAATTTTGTATTCAAGTTAGAAATATTTTATAACATATGGATTAAAACCCCCAAGTACGTTCGTTATGTTTCATTTTTTTCAGTTAAAATTTTTTTTTCCGTAGTGAATAAAACTCAACTGCTATTCCATAAAAAAGACAAATTTTTGTGGAATAGCAGTTGATTAGCGTTGATTTGTATTGGCTGAGTTTGTATATATATGTAAGAAGTAAAAAACTATTCAATTATTTAATTTAGGTAGGCCTATAATGAAAGATTTATGAGTATATTATAAGAAAGATGCAGATTTATTACTAAATAATTAATTAGTAAACTAATACATAAAATGATAATTAAACATACTCTGTAATATACTCTTTATTGAAAATCACTACTTTGGAAATCTGGGACCTAGCTGTTATGCTGTAATTTTTGTTCTGAAAGAAATATGTAAAACTGACGAATCAGATGTATTCTCCTAAACAACTGTTAAGGCAAAATTCATAAATAACCTCGGTAGTAAAATAAATTAGCCAAAATAACTTTTCATATTCAAAATAAATTTACAGTTTTCTTTATTTATATATTAACCTCGAGGTCATTGACGAACACAGTTAAGACCACTAAATCGGTTCATTATCCTTACGCTTACGCTTTCTCAAGCATTTTCATGAAAGACTGCGTTGTAGTCTGGACGAGTTTCACGTCCCCTTTCTTAATATTTTTTACTTCATTCATCTGCAAAAGGATTCTTCATTTTTTCCTCCGCACCCGTTGTCGTAAACCAAACAACTTAATAAAGCCCAAACAATTTCACTTGGATGACAGAATATGCAATGTATTATTTTGCTCATGGTTCAATAGTTTTCTTTAACTACTCTTTCTCTCTTCTTCAACTCTCTACGCGTTTTTCTCACGTAATAACTTAAAACCAGCTGAAAGATAGCATCATCATCTTTATGCTTTTCTTCGATAAATTTGATCAATTTCAACAAATATTTACTGACGTAAATAACTGCTATTTACTCCTCTTCCTTCTCTTTGATGATGAGTAGTTGAGAAATGATACCTTCGGACCCACGAAGAGCTTCAATTCAAATTTTCTCAATGGGAATTTAACATTGCTCTAAGTTTTTCGTATACCACTTATATATAATAAATAGCTTTTATGTGATAGATAGCAAAATCCTTTTTTTCTCCGGATAATGATTTTTCTATTCCAAAAATCTCTCAGTTGCTTTCAGAATTCTCTTCAGTTTTTCGACTCATTTTTTAAATTTACTTAAGCTGCGCTAAATTTCTTCTCAGTCATATAGGAACTGCTTGTGCGATAAGTTTTTTTGTCATCTTATGATTGTTTTTCTTAACTCCGTCTTCAACGATCTTTAGTCTGTCAAAAAAGGAATACTGGCTTTATTTTTTTCATAGATACAAAAAATTCATAGCCTTTTCTGATTCTATAGATTTGTGTTCTCATTATATTTTGTTTCTTAAACAATCAGTTTTTCTACCGCTAAGATAAGTTTTATCTGAGTTCATTAAATCTGAACAGGAACGCATTTTGTTTACGTTTATCTAAGAAAATGAGTGATATGATTTCTATGTATGGAAACTTGCATTTCGATACGAAACAAAAATTCAGTTTATGTAACCAGTTTCGTGTGTCACACATACAGGGTTATTAAAAAAGAAAGAGCAGATTGCAAACATGTATTTCTTCCACACTACAAAAGATAGAAACATGATTCTAACGTTAATGGATAGAGAAAAGTGTACAATTTAGTACGGGTAAAAGTTCCAAGCATGGCTGCATTGGCGCTGTTGTTTGTTCTGGTATTTTTTGTCGGTTGGTAGTCTGTAGTGAAATGGCGGCGACACCACAGCAGAAGTCTTTGTATTGTTAGTTTTGTGTAAAAAGAAGGTTTAGGAATCTCAAAACTACAACTGAAAGAAATCAGTTCAAGAAGTTACGGTTTGACAGAGCCAATTCTTCCGAGTCTACTCGGTCCCGATTTCACTATTCTTTCGATTCTTTCCACTCTTTTCGTCATCCTCGCTAACTGCTCTTGCTTCACTAGTTGTTACGTATGTTTGCTATCGTTAGTAAGCAGTGAATAGTAAAAAAAAATTTCATTTCAGTGAGCGAACAGTTCTGAACCAGTACCATAAAAGAGTGGTTCTGCTCATTGCTAACGCGAATGAGATAATTTCTAACATAAGTGCAAACATTACATACATGTCGTCTTATTATGCCACTACTAAATTAACAATGTGCACGTTTCGTTGTCTTCATCACTTTGAAGGCAGCGAAATGTGTACACAGCTCCATAAAAAGTCAAACTTTTATGCGTTCATTTATTAAATTTATTAATGCAAAAGTCTCACGTTTATGCCATTAGTCTTGATCTTGACCAATACTTAAGTTACAATAGAATTAAAACATCACAGGCCCACCAGCGGCCGAGCGGTAAAGTCGCTGAACACTGGTAGTTCGGTCCGAGGTTCGAATCCCGCGAACGGACTGGCTGCATGGGTGTTTTTCGTGGTTTTCCCCATGTGTAACGTGTATACGAGCCAGTTTCCCTTAGAAAGTCCTCCACGAAAGGCATCCCTCCTCTTAGGCAGATAGCCCTAGTGTGCTTTGCCATAATTAAATACACCAAACACCAAAACATCACAGTACAGTGCATTCGTCAATAAGCTCTTCTCCATGGACTGTCCAGAGTTACAAAGAGTACAGGCTGAAGAGTCCTTAAGTCGAATTCCGTTAGTCTAACTTTTGTGAGTTAAAATTTCCTATTTGCATCTGCTCTGCAGTGTTAACTATTAAACGATCTCATAAAACGTTACATGCAAAGATATAGGAGTGGAAATTTGTTTGTTTTCTACAGATAATTTTTGTGACAGGAAATCCAATGAAGCTTAACCATTTGCATCATAAATCAATTTAGATGTAATCTTGTGAGGATTTTACTTGTGTAGTTCAGATCCTACTACATTGACAAACGCGTTATCGTTCTAGTCTGAATCAAAATGTCAAAATCTTAGGAAGGTTGAAATACCCTTTTAATAACGCTTTAAATTTAGCAAAAAGCGCCATATGTGCTACAAAAAAAAATCCCCCACTTCCGCATAATAAAATAACATATTTTGAAATTCAAATTTAAGTAACATAGTTGGAGACTGCACAAATGGTCTGTTTCAGTTATTTATCTCAGTTATTTAACGTCGCGTATTTAACGTCGGCTTACAAAATGGCTAAAACCGGAAATATCGGGTGAGTGCAAAAGTTCTATCCGTTTTTGGATATGCAAATTTGCAATGGAATTGACATCACGCATGACATTGTAATGACGAAGATCGTCGGCCAGTCAAACGTGTGGATGCCTCACATATAAATACATCGTGTCTCGCATTGTTAACCATCTCAAAAAAAATCTCAGAAGGTATAACATGGAAAGCGAGAAGAAGCATCTAAGCCACTGTTTGTTATACGAGTTCGATAAAAAGATTACGGCATCCGCAGCATGTCGCAATGTTTGTCACATTTATGGGGAGGATTCAGTGGACGAAAGCACATGTCGTCGATGGTTTCATAAATTTAGGGAAGGAGACAGAAGCTGCCAAGATTAGGCCAGGAATGGACGGTCATCACACGTTGGAGAAGACGATATTAACCAAGCCACAAGGAGCAACCCGAACCCAACTGTGCATGAATTAGCGGAGACTTCAACGTACACCGGACAATGGTCGAGAGACGGCTGGTTAAATTGGGTTTTACGAGAAAGTTGGATCATTGGGTTCCACATAACCTGACAGCTAATCAACGGGATGACCGAATCGGCAGCTGTGTTTCGTTGCTTTCCCGGTACAAAAACGACCCATTCTTGACATGAATTGTGACAGGAGATGAGAAGTGAGTTATGCACCGTAACATAAAGCATCGTAGGAGTGTGTGTCGCCCTTCTGATCCACCTGCATCGACTTCGAAAGCCGAACTTCATTCCAAGAAAGTGTTATTGAGTGTGTGGCGAGATCCCTCGTGGGTTGTGCAGGGAATAATTCACTGGGAGGTCCTGCCACTCAACTAAACCATCACTTCTGCCTTCTACTGTCTACAGTTAGACAGGCTGCTTTTAAATTTGGTAGCAAAGCGGGTAGGTCTCATCAATCGTCGCAGTGTCGTCCTTCATCATGAAATTGCCAGACCACATGCTGCTATCATCACTCGCCAAAAGTGTTGGGAGGTTTTATCCCATCCTCCCTATTCTCCTGACTTGGCACCAACTGAGTATCACCTATTTCGTTCGTTGAATAATTCCTTCAGTTATAAAACGTTCGATGATCTTAATACTGCAAAAACTGCCATTCAAGACTTTTTTGACTCGAAACCGCCAGACGTTTACTGCCGTGGGTTTCATCTTCTACCAGAAAGATGGCAAGAGGTCATAAATAACAATGGGGATTATGCACAATAAATAAGTACTGTTCATTTTGCGTTTATTTGCTCTTCTTTAGGGTAATGAAAACAGCACTTACCCAATAAGTTTTGGCACAGGAAATAAATTTAATGAGAGGAATAAAGCAGGAAGTAATATTGGTTAATAGAACGTAATTTCAAACGAAGTTGTCGACAGCTCTACCATTCAGACCCTCCGCTTAATTGCTAAAGCAACTAATTTGCATTCTCGTGAGGACTACGGAAAGGAGAAATTGAAGTAAAAGTTCAAATAATAATAATTGATTAATTAACATAAACCTTACAAACTTTGTTTAAACTCAAAGTTCCGAATAAGGAAAAACAATTAAATATAAAGGCTTAGGAATTCGACTGCGACTTCATATATAAGTATCAGATGAGAATCATTTTGCCAAGCAAGATTTTTCTCACCAAAAAAAAACGCCATTCACAAAAACTTGAATATTCCCTTTCTTTCTGATATTTTGCATCATATTAACGAAAGCCTTTTCTATAGAATCTCCAGTGCAAAATATTTCGAATAAGAGGAACTATTTTGAGTACGAAATTTTCAGATCTGACGCCGGTATCTGGCCTCACGCAAATATAGTAACTTGTAATTTCGTTATCTCCATTTTCTTCTTCCTTATTTTATACAGTTCCCAATTCCGTTATTCGTGCAATTTAAAAACATTCATATTTCTCCTTAGAATTTCTCTAAACATAACATTCACTTTTTAAAGATATCAGGCTCCAAGACAGAACCCTTTGTTGTCTAAAGTTTACTTTCTATATGGGCTGCAGCTTGTTCAAATGATGATTCTCGTCAGCCTAAGATCTTTCGCTGGTCAACATAAGTTAAAAGTTTCTTCTCTTTATTTTCGCTTTACTTTGCATGAAGATTGTTATTCAGATTTTTTCATTGATGTACTTCTATTTCGATAATGCTGATAATGCACATCCCACTAGAATATGCTAACTCTGAGATACGATTTCAAAAATACGTATTTATATTGTTTAGTGTTATGTAATGTTAAATGGCAAACATTTCTTTGAAGTATTTGACTGCGATCTTGCAGATCATAACTATTTTACGTATAATTTACACCTGAAAGAACGCGTGTTCTTCGCCGATACAATATAAAATCATATCCCGACAAAATAAAACCTGCTGAAACTGGTGAGTGAAAAGAACCACAAGCATTACAAATGATCCCACTAGGTAAATCATAAGACTTTCAATTCATCTCCACAGGCATGCCAATTCCAAGACTACTGCAAAATATAAAATCTTTAATTTGTTTTTCAAATTTATCAGCCTATTATCTAAAACCCCGAGCGTTTTAAAAGCAAAAAAATTGATTTTTAATGTTTCATATCTTTTTTACTTTTTCTCAGAAATCAGTGTAATGTATGTAAGCTTAAATACACGTAATTTATTATACAGAGTTATTTTAAATGATTCGTTGAATTTCAAAACTGTATTTCTAAGAGTGAAAAATGAGTATATTAAATAAAACGAGGGAATAATTCTTTAAATTTTACTAATAAGATTATTAAATTTCGTTATAGGGTCCTCTTTGTGCTTAACACATATACTGCAATTCTGTTCACTCCCACCGTAAAATTTCCTCATTAACGATCAGTAAAGCAACTATAATGTGGTCCTGGATCCTTTTAATGGTACTGGCACTGGGAATAGCTAACAATTGTTTTTAATATACCATCACAGGGGAAAAGGGCAGCTTGGTGTAAAGTTGGGAGACCTCGGAGGTCATATGAAAAATGTTAAATCATTTCCCCCGTATCGAAAAATCTAGTGACGCACGAGCTCATCCTCCAACAGCGACGAACTTCACTCGGCCACATATGTTGAGCACCATATTTCTGGAAGAAGTTTTACGACTTTAATCCTTTAAGAACATAAAAATTAAAATATGTGTATAAATATATATAAGATTGAAAATCTTATAAAGGTAATGTTTTTAGATTAAAATTCACAAGAACTGGGATAATGCGATATTCAAGAGTTCGAGAAATTTCTATGAATTATTTACATCAAAAATGTATAATAATATTTTCTAAAATTTTATTGCAAAATTGTATAAACAAAGCAAAGAAGGATTTAGCAAATGTTATTCTTCAGAAGCGAATAGGTGGTCCGTCGCCAATGTACGTTCAAAAAATTTATTTTAAAACTGATCCCTAAAAAAAATGGATTATATTGTAGTTTCATTTTATTTGGCAACTCAAGCCTTGAAAAAGTTTCCTTTAATGTATGCACGGCTAATGAAATCATATTTTTTTTTTTATATTTTAAAAAACACGATCATTACAAATTATAGATTCTTCGTCCATTAATTAAAAATAATTTTTAACCGGGTTTTTCATTAATTATTTTGATAAGGCTAGTTAATACTTAGTCTTAAAAGTTTTTAATTTGAACTTAAAACATATGAAGGGGGCACCCGGATTCGAACCGGGGATCTCTCGATCTGCAGTCGAATGCTCTAGACCACTGAGCTATACCCCCACATTCTTTAAACGTGCTGTATATGTTATCATTAGTAATTTCTACTACATTTAGCTGACGATAAGAAACAATGATACTAGACAATGCGCAACAGAAAGCGAAAGGGAGTGAAACTTCAGAAGGAGCATGCGCAGTTCCTTAGGAGGAAAGGTTTAGTGATACAGAGGAGCGAAAAAGAGAGTTTAGATATGTATTTCTATTAAATAGCTCGTATTGCCTAATATAAAAAATAAGGTCCTGAATATTGAGCGTAAATTGTAACGTACTGTAATCTGTAAAAAGCCTCCCTTAAAACAGAAAGCAATCTGTAAAATGTTACGCTGAAATTACAAAATATTAATGAATTAAAATATATAGTATTTTTAATGGGCTGGCGCTTTATTTAATAATCATTAGCCTTGAGCCATTATAAGGGCCGTAAGTGGTGGCCGAAGCAGCTAATAGATGGCCACTGTTGCCTTCTATGAAGGGACGGACAGTTACAGCCATGCCTTCTCAGAAATACAAATGCAGGCCCATCGCTACGGCAGTCTGGGTCACTAACTGCTATACCGGTGAGCAGCTAAAAGTAATAATATTAATAATTTAGTACTAACATTAATAATTTAACATTATTATTTAAGCAATTAATATTACTTTTAGTTTAATTAAATTGCAATTTGGCTTCATAATTATTCCTTTTTAATTTAAAATTTTAATCTTTCGTGAAGAATTATTGTTTTCAGTTTGCATTAAGACCATGATCATCATAAAATGATGCTGTTTCCAGGCTACAATGTATAAAATAGTTCATGTATTTTCGATAATAAACAGCGCACCGCTGCGTACAACATTAAGCTAACTATTTTGAAAATTATTTTATCTAGACTTGGTTAAAATAATTAGCAAAAATGGTATTTAAAGTGCACAGTCATTTTCTACATGACGACAAACCCAAAGACGTGGGACCCATTATTCTGGTACCGACGTTAAATGAGGTGCCGCCTAGATAGGGTAGTGTTTAGTGACTTTGACTTCTGTACCTAAAGGCCTGGGTTCGAGACCAGTGGTACGGGTAAAAAGTTAAATTTTGTATTTTATACAAAATTAACTTTGAAACTAATAAATTTGAAACTAGTAAAACATGAATCTTTGCAGCATTTAAAACATTTTCATAACTTAAATTTTATGCCTACGACTAACTGTGGCAAAAATAAAGGCTGGGTAAGGGCATTTGTGGACTCAGCGTATATAGCGTTTTCATTTCGCAATACCACCGCCTCTTTCAAAGGATACTTTCATTAATAAATTCCTTTTGTAAACTGCTCTTTTATTATTTTAATTTAGTAATTTTTAAATTTCTCTAATTTTAATATGGAAATATCTTAAAAGAAAGAGATGTGTAAAAATGCATTTATTGCATTTTTGCTGAAATAAATTATATTAAAACTCAATTAGTAACTGAAACAAATACATTTTTCAGCAAACTCAGACTTACCATAGACAAAAAACGCTTGGCAGCCAAGACTTATTTAAAAACAAATGCATTTCGTACAGCTGACTTTAGAAATCCTATCAAAATTTTGTCATTCATAATTGTTAAGTGATGTCACTTGTTGGCATCACTTAACAATTTATAATAGATGCCTTTTGAATATCATGCAATTTTTAATAAATGCCATGTAATTCTTTTTTCCCCCTACTGTAGTTGAACAAACAATATTTGTATTACTACATCCATTTAAAAGCTTAATAATAGAGCCGCTATTTTGAAATTTCAGTTATACGTGTAAATATGCTTGCATTTAAATTACGAGAAATGCCATAAAAAATCCTATACATGTTGACATTTCTTGACATTGAAGAAAGCTTTCCTTTTGTCATGCACGTAGACAGTTTTACGCTGTTTTCATTTCCGTAATAAAACTCTGGGTTACAAAACTTCTGAATACAAGCTTGACTTTATTTTAAAATTATCATTAGATCCCCATGTTTTTAATTCACGTGGCAGTGAAAATAAAATTTTGTTACTTCCTGTAAACAAAAAGCTTTTATTCAAAATCAATAACCTAGAAAATTGTTATCGAATGATTCATAACTTGTGTAAATTTCTTTTAGTATTACTCATTTTAATATAAGTGTCATCACCTCTCTTTATGTAGCTTACACTGGTAAAATTTTATGTAGAATTAGTTTTCATAAATTTTTAAAGGGTAAACAGACGATCAGAATAATATGCGGTATCTCGCTTTGGATTATAAACACTAGATTATGTAAATATTCGCGAACTTTCTATATAATTGACAGAATTTTCCATCAACTGTGTCACAAGAATACTCGTTCAAAGACTCGTAATTAAGTGTTGGTGTTTTGAGATATTCTGGTGGTTTTGAGATATTCTGATACTTTTTTCTCATCTCTTTCTCTTTAATTATATTTTATTCACCTTTCTTTTGTTATTTGTGTGGATTTAAAAGTGCCCAATATGCTCAGTTTCCTTCTTAAAATCAAAATAGTGTCCTAGACGGCAAAACTGGCGGCAATGCGAGCTTCAATTCCTTGAGGCAAGGAGTGGTAGAGGTTCCTAATGTCATCTTGCGACACATTCTGCCAGGCATTCATCAGTTTTCGCTCCAGATCTGCGATATTTTGTGGTATCCAAATCTGCCGGCCTACCATGTCCCAGACATGTTCGATTAGTGAAAGGTCTGGTGAACTTGCTGGCCAAGGAAGAATATCAACCGCACGGAGACAGTCCAGAGATATGCCAGTGATATGTGGCCTGACGTTATCTTGTTGGAAAATGGCCCCAGGATGACGTGCCATGAAGGTTAATGCAACCGGCCGCATGATGGTCAACATATCGTTGAGCTGTTAACGATGTACGGAGGATGAATAAAGATGACCTGCTGTCATAAGAAATAGCGCCCCACACCATCACACCAGGAATTATGGCTGTATGCCTTTGTAAAACAAAGGCTGATAGAGGCCGCTGGCCTCGTTCGCTCCAGACACGAACACGGTGGTCATCTGCTTCAAGAGTGAAGCCGGATTCATCATAGAACACTATACGATGCCAGTCTGATGGCAGCCATGATGATTGGCTACGACACCACTCCAGACGACTCCGCCGATGTTGTGGGATCAAAGACAAACGTCTTAAACGTCTATGTGAGCGTAACCCCGCCTCAGAGAAGCACCGTAAGAAGGTGGACGGTACCACGGAAGGTATAGAAGTGGCTTGGTTGTAGTGCGTTAAATAGTCGGCAATGATACCATTGGGGCGGTTCGGGCCTGACGAACAATCATCCTATCTTGCCTCGTATTTGTGCTGCCTGGCTTTCCAGAGCCTTCATTTTGTCGGCAATTTCCTTGTAGCAACCATTGCTGCCAACATCCTTGCACAGAAGTGTCTGTACGCTGCAGGTGGCCGTCTATTGCTCGGTATGTCCACCCAGCTTCCCGCAAACCTACAATGTGACCACGTTCGAACTTGTTTAGCTGTCTGTAAGGTCTGCGATATCGTCGTAATGGCATCCTTAGTTGCTTCTTTACGGAATTACAATGGCAGCAACAAAAGAAGATAAATTTTTCGCCTGTGTTAGTGGTTTTATACTTTGCGCACTAGAAATGCGCTTTATGATCGCAATTCTTGTGCATTCGCCTTGAAACTTTCATCATTTGCATGTTCTATCAAGATGTTTGTGCATACCAAATTTCGTCAAGATCGCAAAAGTCCTTCTTGGAGCTCCGATCTTTTTGCAAAAGAGTGTATATTCAGGAACATTAGAAAAAATAATTTCGACTAACTTTCTTCATAAATACAGCACTGTTTCAATTAAAATCTTTTATATTACAATTGTAATTAGCGATATCAAGCATTCTTTTAGTTGCTCTAGTTTTTGGAGATTTTCTTTAAGTTTGCCACAATGTATTATGAGCTTTAAGAACATCATGTTTGACGCTCTAAAACTTTAACTGAGTTTTTATTAAGTTCCAATAATTTAACTTGTGATTTCCATCTGTTTAGTGGTTAGTAATTTTTTGCATTTCATTATTCTATTTGTAACCGTAGATTCAAATTCTTTGATGATTTAATTTTATGCAACTTTCTGTAGCTTTAAAGATTTTCCTTTTTGGAGCAAGCACTTTAATGCTAGACATTAATAACCCTTATATCTAAAGTTGGGTTTTAGGTAATTGCGCTTGTACTAGGGCATTTTCTGTACTGCATTTCACTATCTTAGATTTTGTCTATTCTATAAGAATGAAGAAAATGTTTGTATGTTAGTTCTATTTAAAATGTAGAGATAAATACCTAGTCATCTTCGAAGTAACTTCCGTCAGACGCATTCATTTCCTCCACCGTTTCTAGACATTCTTGAAACAACGAAGGAATTTTGTTTTTGGTATATATCATACTCTGACCGTCTCATTTCTTTTGCAGTCCTTTGGACCACTAAGATCTTTCTAGGTCTTATCAGCCCTCATCAGTGTCCACGTTGGGAAACTATAGCTAATTAATTTACACCAGATTTGCTCCAGCCGAAACGTTTGGCTAACTTTTATTTCTCTCTCAACATTTGCAAAATTAAATTCTTATAACTCACTCTATCAGCAGCAACAGAACAAGTCCATTATTTGTATACCGGTGCTACATTTATGCTCAATAGAGAATTCAACATACTCACACCTTTTCCTAACACTTTATATTTTATTTTCATTTGAATATTAAATACGTATATCTTCATATACATGGAATGAGCGAATGAAATGAGCAGAAATAGAGGAGAAAGTAAACTAAATGCTAGTTTCTTAGCAAAGACAATAACGGTTTAAAAATTCGTCAGAATAGGCCTGCGAGAATTTTTCATATTGCAAGTATTGCTCTCCTTTGTTATAATGTTACTTTTGATATCACGGTTTTGGATATTATGACGATGTTGCGTAGACAACATGATTTCGAAATTATGCGCTTAGTTTCAAAATGAATAATCATCTTGAAAGAATTATTAGCCCAATGAAATCGAGAACAATAGTGCAAAAAGGAAATTTAAAACGTAAGATAAATGCCGTATTATTTGCCAACAAACGCTGGAGATTGTAAACACTTCAGTAAAGTACTAAGCTAAAAATGCACGCGCAATTAAGATCATGCGATTGCTCGCAATCACACTTTAATTTTACAAAAAAAAATATAAAAGTTAAATTAGGGCTAAAAATGTCGGTAGTCTTTTTGCTTCAAAGGTGAAACATACCTATATACATGATTCCATCTTGTTTTACATTTAGCTATGCAAATACAATCATATTTATTTGTGTACTGTCTATTGCATTTGGTCATTCTGTAGTTCATTAATTATTTTTTACTTAAATAATCTGTTGACCCAAATACAACAAAACGGTTTTGATAAGTACTGTTTAATACAGTTGTAAGGATTATGTTACTTTTATTAACAGTTAAATTTTGAGTTAAACTTTCTTTCCTATCAATTCTTAACTTCAACTTACCACTTCGACCATAGCGTAGTTTTAAAATCACGTCTAAATGCATAATGAGGAAGAGCGGTATTTAACCTAGAAATTCCTCGGCCTTAAACCCTCGCAGCGCTACGGCCGGAAAATTCCGCATAGAAGGCTGCCTTCTATATTCATTATACATAAAAATTTCTGCTAGTTTTTAATGTATCTTATTTCTGTTTGGATGTATATTGTAAGAAAAGGAATCAAGGTACAAAATGAGAGAGTCATTTCTTAATTAAAATCAATAAAATGCCACTTATTCATGATATTTTGAGGAACTTTGAAATTTCAGGGCTGAACCCGTAACGCTCGGAATGAGAGAGATACCAGGTATTCTGTCTGCAAGCGTCCGCCTTTTTAGGCTACTCTCTCGTAAGCTATTATTACGCTTAGCCGTAATTTAGGCCCTTGATAGCTTCGCAGTCTATTAACGTTAAGGGGCCAACTCGATTAGAATCTTGATAGCTTCGGTTATATATCTTTAGCAAATATTAGTTTAGTATTATTCTTAGTCTTTTAAATTCAAAGCCCAAGTGTCGGCTTTATTCTACACTCCAAGACGGAGTTTGTTAAATCTTATTTTGAATAATAAAGGGATAGTTAACCCTTCTTATTTGTTTTTCCTGTCACACGAACTCAAGCGATTATTCGCTTATCAGTTCTTAGGATTCTTCCCTTCCAACAGTAACTTAGATTTACACAGTGGAGAAGCCTACACAATAAATGCATAATATTCTGCATAAATGAACGATTTTCTTATCACTAGAAACCATTCAATTTCGATTTAATGCAAGGTGTCTTATATTTTGATTCTAGTTTCATTTTTCTAATTATAAAAAATTAATTAGTTGTTTAAGGTAATAGATATGAAGCTATCTGATTAAGGAAGGGATATCTTCGGGTAGTACTTTCTAAGGAAAGCTAGTTCGTTACACAAGGGAACACCATGGGTCATCTCATTAGTCAAGATATGAACACAAATCAAAATACCAGTTTTTGTGACTGATGATTGTGGATTCTTTTCATCCGTTATTTGGCGTCAATCATCAAATAAACTTACATTTTTTAACTTTTCTATTCACAGTAATACAACACAATGTTCATGCATTTCTCATAAATCTATTCTTAAGATTTTTTTAAGCATTCAGCGCGTTCCGCGTGATCCGTTTTGTGGTTTTTCTCTACATCTCGCTACCGTTGGTATCTTCACTCCCCACAGAGGGCACCAGTGACAAACACCTTCCCATCAAGTGGGTGCAAAAAAAGGCTTTACTTGAAGCTCACTAAATGGATAATATCTAAAAAAATTAATTAATCAATATATTACTATATATCCTCGTCTGAGGGTGTATTAATTAATTAAATTTGATTAATCATACATTATTATAAATATAGATATTTAAAACATAAGATTTCTATACTGGGTATTATAACAGTAAAAGGTTTCTTGGAAATTGTTCTTAAATGTTCATAAAAGTTCAAATGTCTTCCCAGTGAGTAGCTGGTAGTCGACTTAAAGCATCGGTATTTAGAAACTTCTTTATCACTTTTTTTCTTCAGGTGTTGTACCATGTCCATTCTTTGGTGACAAGGTACCATTTTTGCAGTTTCCTTTTTAACTCTCCTGAAAGCAGCATTACCTTAATCTGCTACAACAGTGACTGTTTCTCTAATTGTTTAACAGGACATTACAAAATCTATTTTCAATATCTTTCCTGCTTCAACTGATTTTGCAGAAACCTCTTTAGCAGATTCTTTTGCAGTTGGACATTTACCTCTCACAAATTCTTTAGTACTGTTCTCATCATCATCAGCAGCAGCAGCAGTGTCTTGTATGTTATCTTCTGATGAACATTCTTCACTCTCATCTGAGATGATTTTGTTAAACCCCTTCCGCGGTGCAGATCCTTGAGAATTGTTCTCTTCACTACTAGTGGCTTTCTTATTTATACTGAGTTTTATTCGATTTCCTTCAGAGTTGTTATTAACTTTCCGCTGTTCTTCTGATTCTTGACTGCTTTCACTTTCTTAGCCAGAACTCGTATTCTTTTCAGATTCTAAATCAGAGTTGACCCATTTATGAACCTTTGGCTTTTTCCTTGGCTTTGTTTCCTTGAATGATGCTTCACTCTCTTCTGATACTGCTGCTTTTCTTCACTTTGTTTTTTTTTGGGGGGGGTTGTTCGGTTCTTGCCATTCCTCATCTCTCTCATCTGAGGATAATTCTTTGTAACTAATATTCTTTTGTGCAGCTCGTCGAAAAACAGGTCTATATGTATCACTTCCTTCCTCATCCCATTCTACAGCTGAACTATCTCTTCCTCTTCTTGTTCTCACTTTTCTTCTTGCCTTCCCTCTTGTTCTGACTATTCTTCATTTACCATAGTCTCCACTCTGTTTGTTTAATTCATTACTTGATGGAGGCAGAATATGTTCAGAATCAGTGCTTAGTCTTTTATATCCCCATCACTAATTCTAAATCGTTTAATTTTTTGCTCCTTCTCCTTCTGGTCTTTGTTTTCGGTATTTTTGATGCAAATGATTTGTCACCGTCATTAATTGTCATACTTGTTAAATTATTTAAAGAGCAATCATTGGTATCCTGCATGAGCATTTTAGTAGCATCTTCGCCAGTACTGCACGTCAATTTTTCTCACCTAAACTAATAGAAATATCTTTTTGAGACAGTTGTATTTCATCAACATTCAAAACATTAACACAACTTTCAAAATTACCTTCAGATGAAATCAATTCATTATAAGCACTAAAACTTAGCAGTAAATTATGTACTAGATTATCAACTATAGCACACATAACTGTAGCAGGTGAGTACACACTATTCAGTTGTGAACTCTTCATTAAATTTACAATTGTTAAAAGTGCATTAACCTTCCGTCTAAAAGCATATTTTAATATTACACTTCCACATGATCTTTTACAATACTTCATTACAATACTTTCCACATGGTACAACAGTGCTCTTTTTAATACTGATCTGAGGGGCAGTATCGACGACAGTATTCATCAATTTGTTATCTTATTCTACTTGTACCATAATTAAAAAATTAAAATAACTATTAATTTTGTCATACCCAGCCTTTAAAATTACTAAAGCAACATTTTATATATTATCTGTAAGTAAATAGTTTTCTGTTTTACTACATTTTTTATCGATTTTCAAATTTTGCTTTTCAGAATTATTTGAAGATGTACGATGAGGTTTACTGCGTAATCCACAATGAATTTTTATTCTGCAATCTTTCGCTGTATACGTCTTGCCGAAGCCTTTGTAACACTGGCACTGTCCTTTTAATTTTTCTCTTTTCAAGCCTATGTCAATATCCGAACAATTTCCTGCGTCGTGGGTTAGTGGTTCACAAAGTAAACGTATTTCATTTGCGAAGGATCAGTGTAAGGCTTTTCGCTAGTCAGTTATTTATATTCGCGTCGCTGTTGATAACTATCTATATCTGTTCGTAATGATCTGTTGAGGCTAAACAGAAACTTTTGACTTTGTGTAGCCATTCTATCATCTGCATTAAATGCGTTTGCTCTCTCTCTCGAGCTTGTAATTCTCTTTTGAGGAATTCTAAAAATTAATTTATACCGAAACATGTCTCGTCATCATTCATACGACTGTATTCTAATCCTAAATTAGCTGGAATTACTCTTGATAAAACTGGAGTCAACGTATTGTTATATGGATTAACATTTAAAGAAAAAAAAAAAAAAAAAAAGACTTCAAACCTATATTTCTATAGTGTCATATAATTATCTTAATTTTAAAATGTTGCTTGATCAATAAACAGGAAAGAGATTTAGGAGTTTTTGCATATGTGCATTTATGATAATATTGCGCCTTCCAAATCCAGTATTTAAAATTTGTATTTCTGCATCATAATTTCGTTCAGAGTCTGAAAAACCTTCTGTAACTTTGGCAGCAGTTCCGTTTACGTAGGATTTTAAGTAATTATTATTTTTTCTACTTTCGAAAGCGCATTATTGTCGTGTATCGCAATTTTCAATGAATTCCAAAAACTTATCTATTGTTATATCTGAAAATTTTGGTGTATATTTTTAACTTTAAACTTTGATTCATGGTGCCGGACAAAAATTAACCAAAAAAAAAAAAAAATATCAAATATCAAATAATTCACATTCAAAATCTAATTCATAATATTCATATATCATTTCGACATTCTTATAAACATTCGTATAGCAAATCTATCAATCAATCGTATAGTGGTATAGTACAATTTAACTTTAGGTTTGCGTTGTGAGTAACCTATGCAAAGGAAAAAAATCAATAACCCCGATTCAATTAATTACTCCATGTTTCTTAAAAGCCTCCCGGCTCAAACAAATGGAGGGATAATGACAGACCACAGTAAATTATACGCTACATAAATACACAAATGTAATTAAATTTTAAACACATATTTATTAAATTCTTGAATATATTATATAATTAAATAATGGATAACTGATCAGTAATACATATTTTTCTAAGCAAAATAACACATAATACTACACCCAATTTACAGCTTACATTAATTAAGATTAACATTATCAAATTCTACTGTATCATAAGTGTAACACTAGTATTTTCTCCCATTTCATCTTCTAACTTTAAGTATTTATCATGGTAATTCACTTTAAGAACACTGATAATTTCCACATCGATTAATTAATTTAAGTAATTGCTCAAATTTCAACAAACATTAAAATGACGACTCTTGCTTGAGGATTAAGATAATTATTGAAGTAAAACAAATAAAAAAAATAAATCACTCACGGGGTGAAGTCCAAACCGCAACACTCACTTTACTCGGGAATACCTTCGTATACTGATTTAATAAGGTGATTTGACAGCTCCACAAACCGTCCAGCGTCCAAAGTTTACTCGAGCACCACGTTATTCCTGCTGTCCTTTATTCACAAGATCATCGTGAATGGAGGCAGACAGTTCTTGCGAATTTTAAAGATGACTTGGTTGCAACACCACTGAAGCTGTCCTTACAATAAATAAATATCAGAGCATGGAATGATGAAAAAAATCGACGCAGCTGGCACAGGCAGAATAAACAGCAAAGCACACCTTAGAAGGGTCCTACACGAGTCTCTTTCATTCTGGAAGCCTCGAAACTCACCATAATTTGGAACAAAATCTAATTAGGAAGTCAAGGCCGGTAAAAACAGGAATACTGCATCAGGATGTCAGGATCACCAAGAGAATCTGCCGTACAATTCTTGGGATAAGAGAAATCGAAATTCTTCTGCTGAGCTCTATGCCTTATGCCAACGCAAATTCTCGCCAGCTAAAAACCGAGAGAAAAATCATACCCGCTGCCGGCTGTTCACGCGGCTCGCGAGAAGCAAGACCCGAAGAGTCAAACCCTCACTTTTCTCCTCTTACATTTCTTAAAAATCAGAATCAGAATAATCTCTAGTCTGGTGCAAGCACCCAGGAAATCTTGGTTTCTCCGCCTCTGTGAGTTTATAGGCTTTCAAAAAAATCATAAAATTAAATCTTACCAATCCCGGAATTTTATGTGATCTAAATTGAGAAAATGACACACCCATGACGAATCAAACACCAGAAAATCTGACAATGAAAGCCGAAAAACATCTGTACACATAACGTGAGAAAAAAAAATAGACCCCCCAACTAACAAGCGAAAGTAAGCTTTACGAGCATCCAATTACCTAACTTAGCACACCTCCCACTGTCTTGAAGTAAGAAAACTGCAACCTTAACAAAGCGACAAGACGAACGATTTCCGTTTCACACGCATTAGCTAAAAAGGGCGACACAGATACTCTACTGCCTCCATTGTTGGTAAAAGGCCATACCAGATGGCTATTGCAGCCGTCTCTCGCCTTTGTTACAATTCCTACTCAAGAATAACAAGTTAAATAAAACCTTAAGAGCTTAAGAATACTTTTTTACAGATTAAAATACACATGGATACAAATAAAAATATTAGAATAATAATAACTTAAAACACATATTAATAATTGAAATTCGCTCCATAACATATTCCCCCACGGACCAGGGAAAAAGCATTTTGAGCATCAAAAAAAAAATTTTTTTTCAAAACAAAATAAACAGCATTTCAAAATAGTACCAAGTTAAGTGCCATACAAATAATCAACTCAAAACTAGTTGTCACGGAGAGCAGTGATAAAAAAAATTTAAAAATTTACTTACAAAGCATTAAGTTTAACAAATTAAATTCAAAATCTAAATGCAACTCATATAACCAATTAAATAGCAACCGGAGTGAAGTGTCATATAATACATTTGCAAAACAAGTTAATAAAATTACACAAACAAAAAAAATCACTAGTGAGGGGGGGGGGAAAATATACCTTAACTTTCCAGTCAACCAACAGTGACAAAAAAATCATAAATGAGTTAAACACCGAACTGAACCAGAAGTTGAAACAAACGGAGAATACCCCTAGGAACGGAAAAGAGAAACTTGACAAAAAAAAAATAATAAGCCGAAAGAATCTAGTGTGCACCTAGAAGCAAAAAGGGGAAAATAATTTAGACCATCTTACTTGAGACAAGGAAATTAAAATTCGGACCAGCCGAAAAAATCCTCAAAAGCAAAACACTATTGAGTCAAGAACTCGAAACCGAAACCAAAAGAAATTCACACAAATGCAGACAACTCCTAGACCAAACCAGTTGAAAATACCGAGAAAAACCTGTAACTACTCTTTTAAGAAAAACAAAACTAACTCTTCAAAAACAAAATCAAATTCATAAGCAATTCAAGATCAAACCAAAAAAACATCAAATTCTGAAAATAGCCAAAATGAATCCAACAAAACAGAACTGAAGCAGGTTACACACACAGAGAATTTCTACGTAAACAAGAAAGTGTCCAACAAAAGGGTTTGCCACAATTTTTAAAGAAAACAATGCTGCCCCAATGTTCTCAAAGTCTAGATCCTGGAGAGTAATTAAAGAAGATGAAGAGTATGCATTGGTAGCAATCGTAAGCATGACAACTTTACATCAAAACTACAAAACTGCAGGCACAAAACTACAAAAGCAGACAAGAGGGAAGTGTTTACACAGAAAAATCTCAAACTCAAAACTCAAAATCCACAAATCTCAATTCAATATTTCTCCTTAAACCACTTCAAAACAAAACTCCTTGAAATACACTAAGCCTCAAGAGCAATCACAAATTTTTCAGTAACCACACAGTATAACCAGAAACCAGAAAAGAAAAAGTTTTTGAAAGACAACCAACTTGAAAACAGAAACTCAATACAAAACTCAGTGGAGTTAATCACTCTTAAAAATCTTAAAATCAAATCAAAATTCTTCTCAAAACAAACTTCCACTTTCACTAGTATCAATGTTTAAATTTCCAAAACACATTGCACATCCACTTTTAAAGTTACTGCAACACTGGAACAAGTTCAACCAACGAAAAAAAAATTAATTCAAAACCAAAGCAATAAAACTATTAAAGCTCAAAAATTGGCAACCAAAAAAAAAAAAATTTAGATCACTGTTACAACAAATGTCACACCACTCACTAGGAAACTCACTAGAATCTACCATTAAAACACTTGAAAAAAAAAGACAACAGTAAGAGTAAAGAGCAAAAATAATATCTTTTAACTACATTTCCAAAATTTCAAACAAAACCAGCTCTACCCTTCCAAAAAAAAAAATCTTTGTTTTTTCAAAATTCACAACTCAAAATTGCTGTAAAACGCAAAACTCTTTATTCTACTGTTTTCAGACATTTCTCAGACAGCAATAAATGTTCACAGAATTCACAAACTAGGTAGAAACTAATTACTCAAACTCAGAAAAGCTAAACAAGAAACTTCACTCCGGCTGAAAACTAACTTCCAAAAAAAAAAAAATTTAATCAATCCCTAAGTAAACTATCACTGGTCCCTCGCAACTTTACAAATCTAACCAAAATTAACTTTAAGAAACGAACATTTCAGATTTTTCCAAAATAAATTCAAAAATCAAACTATTAACTCATTTCTATTAGGCACAAATTCCATAAAATCTATTAACACACTTCAAGAAGTTAAAAAAAATTACTATTTCTCGAACACAAAAATACTGCTCTGACATTAAATCAATTAATTAAAATTAGAAATCTACAAAGCAATTATTTAAAATGCAATAGCAAAATCAACTCATTAACACAAATGCTATTCTCACCAAAACTTTAAACTAAATGATAAATGGATCAAATATCTAGGTGAGCGCAAAAATATTTTTCATCATTTATAATCAAAAAATGTAATATGCATACACATAAAAACAAAATAGAAATCAAATATAAAATAATACTCAAATAATATGCACGAAAAATATTCTAGTAGTCTGCCAGTCGCAAGGTCACGGCACCAATGTTATATCTGAAAATTTTTGTTGTGTATTTTTAACTTTAAGCTTTGATTCATGGTGCCGAACAAAAATTAACAAAAAAAAAAAAAAAAAAATATCAAATATCAAATAATTCACATTCAAAATCTAATTCATAATATTCATATATCATTTCGACATTCTTATAAACATTCGTATAGTAAATCTATCAATCAATCATATAGTGGTATAGTACAATTTAACTTTAGGTTTGCGTTGTGAGTAACCTATGCAAAGGAAAAAAAATCAATAACCCCAATTCAATTAATTACTCCATGTTTCTTAAAAGCCTCCCGGCTCAAACAAATGGAGGGACAATGACAAGCCACAGAAAATTATACGCTACATAAATACACAAATGCAATTAAATTTTAGGCACAGCTTTAGTATTAATCCTTTTTGGCGAGAAATGTTTTTGGCGACATTTTGGCGCGATAAATGAAAGATTATGATAACCTTGCTACTTATGGTAACCCTAAATACTGAGCTTGAAAAACATGCCGCCATTTCTGTCCACGTAACTTTAACGAATTTGGTCAGAGCTTTGATGGCAGGAGGGATAAATTGCATGTTTTTCTTAGTTACTTTCATGTTAGTAAAGCACAACATTTAAAATATTTTTAAAAGAGCCAAAATTTGATAGTTAAAACTGAATGTGAATATTACAAGCATCAATTTTAATATTACATCACATGAGTCTTGACAATTTTTCATATGTCATTTCTGCATATTATCAATTCCACCCCCCCCAAAGAAAAAAAAACACATTGTTAGTAACATGAGGTAAACTCTTGGTGTTTCCTTTGCTAAGGAATCGCATGCAAATTTAGACTTTTTAGATGTTTCTTAAAATGGGCAATGATCAAAATTACCATAGTCTAAAAATAATTTTTTGCCTCATTTCTTAAATTAGAACTATAGAAATGTGTAATTGCATGAATTCATAGACCAAAATTAGGTTTCATTATTGCTTTTATAACATTTTTATAATTTGTCTGACTATAAAAAATATAATGTTGATTAGATTATGGAATATATTGCTTATATTTACAGTTCTGAAATTTTATAAATCTCACAGTCTAATAGCTATATATGAATAACCTTCACTGAGTATTATTACTTTTATTAATAGTATGTTGACATAACATTCGAATTTTTATTTTAAATTTTATGCAAATTTTGTACATTATTTAAACATTTAATCTAACAGAAATCTGAATTTTTTGTAATAAAAATTCTATAATAAAAGTAAGAGTACAATTTATATATAAAAATTTGACTACATGGCAAGCAATTAGATACTGATTTCAATGTCTTTAAATGTAATTATTATTAAAGTTTAGATATATTTTTATTAAGTTAAGATATGCTCGCTCTTATTCTATTAAAAAATTTTAATGTACTGAACAGAAGGCACACTTTGTGCTTACGACTCAGTCAACCACTTGTGGCAAGATAACTTATGATAACAATTAAGTTCAAATGTAAAATTTAAATTCAAATAAATTTGTAGCCAAAGGATACACAAATCAATTTAATGCAAAGTTGGTTCAAAACTTAACCGGTATGGAATTCAACTATCAGCAATTATAAAGCAGGACTGAAGACTACAAATTAATCTTATCTTATCTAGCAACCTAGTAACATGGCCTGTAAAGGCAAAACATGGTTTGTTTTACAAACTGAAAACTTCATTTGGATTTTGGGGGGAAAACGGATGGGGAAATTGACAGTAAAGATCCCAAACATAAAAAAACTCTGGTTACAAAATAAAAGAACGTTACATTTTACTTTGTTCCCTAATTAATTATTCACTACATGAAATAGTGTGATGCATTTTGTTTGCATCATATACAAATTATTTATTTTATTTAAATGCTGTCCAAAACTGAACAGGATTTTGCAAACATATTGACCATATTTTTCGACCTATAGATGCAACACTTCAGAAGTAAGAATTAGAATTAAGAAATAAGAAGAGAGAACAGTATTTATGTATAAAAAATAAATATATATGCTGGCTAGCAGAAAGGTGCCTTCATAAAGGACATTTTAAGAGAAGCTGGCTCAGATTCACATTGCATGTAAGGAAAACCACAAAAACTCCCATATAGCTAGCCTGAACTACCACTGTTCAGTGGCTTATCACTCCACCTCTCTAGTGGATTCCAATGATTGTTCCAATCTTTCACAGAAATCATCAGTTATGATGATTGTTGTTGTGTGTGATTACCATTGGTACAAAATTTACTCATTATGATAATTTAATTTTAGCATTTAAATTATAATCATAAATTACTTGTAATAAATTGAGTGATTAAAAAATACACACTTAATATTTTTGCCATTTACAAAATTTAATCTTAAAGTATTTCTAACACTGGTGCAAAATTTACTCGTTATAATTTAATTTGATTTTGAAATATTTTTTTTTGTTTTGTTTTCTTTTAATAACATAATCTAAGAAACTAAAGTAACATACTAGTTTGAAATGCATTTATTAACCTTTTAAAAATTTCATTATTCATAACATAAAAATTAACCTTTTGTAAATTAAAAATATTAGCTAAATACTAATATAATATAATATAAATATTAACTAATTACTTAAAAATTAATATTTAATACATTAATATTAAATTTTATAATTTAAAATATTAACCTTTTGTAAATTTCATTACTCATAACATAATCACTGCCATAAATACATTTACGGCAGTGTTTCAATAATTTAACATAGCAGTACTAGAAATGTTGAAAATTAGAGAAAGACTGTTTATTCTAATTAAGAGCTTATTTTTTAAGATTGTTATTTAGTCTAGATCGGGTTTTGTTGACTATCCGCCATTTTTTTCCGATTTTCAAAGCCGGGTCTGCCACCGAAGTTTGTCGCCAAAAGGACCAATACTAAATCTGTTCCAAATTTTAATGTTATATCTGAAAAATTTTATGTTTTTAATACTTTTAACTTTAACTTTGAACTTTAAACCTTGATTCATGATGCCGGAAAAAAATTACAAAAAAAAAAAAAAAAAAAAATCACATAATTCAAATAATTCACATTCAAAATCTAATTCATAATATTCATATATCATTTCGACATTCTTATAAACATTCGTATAGTGGTAGTACAATTTAACTTTAGGTTTGCGTTGTGAGTAACCTATGCGAAAGGAAATAATCAATAACCCCGAATTCAAAGTTTCTTAAAAGCCTTCCGGCTCAAACAAATGGAGGGGCATGACAGACCACAGTAAAATATACACAACATAAATACACAAATGCAATTAAATTTTAGACACACATTTATTAAATTCTTGACTATTTTAATTAAATAATGGATAACTGATCAGTAATCCTACCACATATTTTTCTAAGCCAAAATAACACATAATACTACACCAAATTACAGCTTACATTAATTAAGATTAACATTATTTTTTTTTCAAATTAAGTAGGTGTAACAAAATTTAATCCTCCTAAAACTGGCATTCACTTGAAATTATAAATAACTTCTCAATTTTTCTAACTGTAATATTTAATTTATATAAGTAATAACAATATACAGGTAGATAAATCATTATTAATTGTTCCGCATTCGGGAAATCTAAGAAAGAGAGAGAGGGAAAATATACTTAAAAATTTCACTCACAGATGGAAAACAGTTTTCCTGATTAGCAAGATCCTTAGTGTCCAATCCACATAAAAATGAGCCAAGCCCATTTTTCTGTGAAACCCTTTCTGAAGCGTCTAAAAATTATTAAGAATCATGAGTGGAAATTACAGTCTAATAATTCTTCAAACAGCCAGGAATCGCTTTATCTGTCCATTAGGTGGGAACCAATAGTCCAATTTAGAAGGATCTTTTATCTGTCCATTAGGTGGGAACTAATAGTCCAATTCAGAAGGATCTGTTTTCAATTCAATAACAGGTAGCTGAATATACACCAGTTTTTTAGCGCAATACAATCACGTGCATCATCGAAGCGGCGAGGCAACATTTATGCTGAATGTTTCGGAAAAAGGCTCTTGGAGATTAAGAGGCGATTCAGGTGAAGAGAGAAACTCTGGGCTAAATTTTCTTAATAGATTTTTCTCTATACATCTCAATCAGCTCTCAGTAAAAATGCTCTTTGCAGCTCGCGCACATTTCTTTAGACATCTCGCAGGAAAATGTTCCTTGCATCTCTCACACAAAACTTAACATCTCAGCGAAAAGAATGAATCCACTAGAGCAAAGAAAAACGGTACCCAGTCCCTCTTGCTCAGGAAGCCTGCAGCAGAGCAAAGCGCCCCACAATCTTTCTTTCTCTTTCACATCGCGGCTGCCCAAAATTCACTCAAATCCGACTGCGATACAACCATCACCGTAGCCCGCTTGTACAAGTCGCTCGCCTCGCAAGGGGGGAGCCCAGCAAAACTTTCTGCTTCTCCTTTTCCTTTTCGCTCAAAAATCTGAATTAGAATAATCTCTAGTCTGGTGCAAGCACCCAGGAAATCTCGGTTTCTCCGCCTCTGTGAGTTCATAGGCTTTCAAAAAAAATCATAAAATTAAATCTTACCAATCCCGGAATTTTATGTTATCTAAATTGAGAAAATGACACACCATGCATGACGAATCAAACACCAGAAAATCTGACAATGAAAGCCGAAAAACATCTGTACACATAACGTGAGAAAAAAAAATAGACCCCCCAACTAACAAGCGAAAGTAAGCTTTACGAGCATCCAATTATCTAACTTAGTACACCTCCCACTGTCTTGAAGTAAGAAAACTGCAACCTTAACAAAGCGACAAGACGAACGATTTCCGTTTCACAGCATTAGCTAAAAAGGGCGACACAGATACCCTACTGCCGCCATTGTTGGTAAAAGGCCATACCAGATGGCTATTGCAACCGTCTCTCGCCTTTGTTACAATTCCTACTCAAGAATAACAAGTTAAATAAAACCTTAAGAGCTAAAGAATACTTTTCTCCAGATTAAAATACACATGAATACAAATAAAAATATTAGAATAATAATAACTTAAAACACATATTAATAATTGAAATTCGCGACATAACACTATTGACTGACGTCACCATAAAATTTAGAAATCTCTAATATGGGAAGGCGAAGTTGATGATGTTTTACTCTTGTTTCGGTTGAACTAATATCTGAGTTTGTCCTGTGTTGTTCCAGACCGATTTTAAATATCTAGTTATTCTAGATTTACATAAAATAATTGAATCCTTATAATTCATAGACCTTTCAATTTCTTTTTCAAGTTTCTTTTCATCATCGATCAAAGATATAATTTCTTCATCTAAATTATACAGTACTTTCCTTTTTTAATTAATAATGCCAAAGAATACTCTCTAAAATTTTCAATATCACTATTATTTTTTGTATCGCCATCCACTTTTTTCACAGTGTTAGTTATTGCTGTCCAGAAAGCTCCGCTCTTTTTTAAAGTGTTTTCGTTTTATCCATTTTAACATAAACAATATAAAATTCTTACCTGTAGAAGTCTTTGTACATTTTCCAGTTTGATTCTAATCCGGTAAGGATAATCTAATTTTTTACGTTACATAAAACTCTTTTTAAACCTTTATGACGCCATTTTTCTATATCAATTTTTTGACACTAGCTTGTCGTGATAGGTTTCGTTTTTTCCGTTATTTGGCATCAATTATCAAATAAACTTGTGTTTCGATAAACGTTGTTATTCACAGTTAACACAACACAATAGCTATATTTTTCAGATATCTCTCACAAATCTATTCGTTGGATTTTTTAAAGCCATTCAGCGCGTTACGTATGATGCGTTTTGCTGTTTTTCTCGTGTTCTCAATGTATTCAGAGGGCGTCAGTGTCGCATATCAGTATTTGAGCATTGGTAGACTGGACGTTATAATGAGGAAGCCATGGATATATAGTACATTTCCCTCTCCCTGCTCTAGCTTTACCTTTATTTTAGCAAATTTAAATACTTTTGCTTCGAACACATTATTTCTAAAAACCTTTCATAATGGTAATTAAAACGGAATGAATCATAAGGATTTTTAAAACTTGAAAAAAAAACTGAGATTAAGTCTGATCTTCTTTTATTTTTAAAAGCTAATTTGCTTTATTATAGAAATAATTTGTTTGTCTTCGTGATGAATGTGGAAGGAGCAATTTCAAAATCCTAATTATACATTTCTAAATATAAGAGGCTAACAGAAAATTTATTAGCGTTTTTCGAACTGATTTTCGTAATGAAGTCATGTACCTTAGTGGTATCTATTAAAAAATGAGAACTTCTTTTTTACTCCATAAAATCAATTCCTGTGGTTTTTCTTCATCTCCTGAACAAGAGGAATAGGAATTGTTAAAAAAAATGAAATAAAATAGAATAAAACATATTCTTTCAAAGCTTTAAAAACAAATTCTCAAAGCTATTTTAAGTACTTAATTTGGAGAATTTTATTCCTCACACCATTTAATTTGTTTTTATAAAAACCTTTATTTGGCAATATACTTAACAATATATATATTTAACAATAATGAAAAAATGTATTGTTAAAGTATTTTTACGCAAAAATACTTTGTTTTCATTTCACGGGAAAAAAGTTATTTTTCCATGTTTTATCAGCAATGTAAAAAATTAAAACAATTTAACGATAGTTTACAAAGATTAGTTATTTATATTTTTATAAGTAGTAAAAGAGTTTTCAACAGACTATCGATTCTTTCTTCTCATTCAGTCCTCCCACCTCCCAAAAAAAAAGAAACATGATAAAATATCATCACTAATTATTTATTATTCATTTGTTTTCGGCTTAAAATTCATTTTTGCCGATTACTTGTTATCTATAATAGTGATTCATCTAAAGAAGAAAATATTAATAAATTTAAATATGTTTAACTTTATTGTTCATAATTTAGTTTACTTAAATTAATTTGTGAAAAATTAGTAAAAATTTTTAATTTAATCTTCCATTATACACTGGTGTGCAAAAATTAAGGACGAAGTCGAAAAATTAGCATATCAGCTGAACGAAGAGGCAGAGCGGACAGAAAGACCAATCAGGAGATTAAGTAAGGTGATGTACGGTAGCACATGCGCAGATGTGCAGGTAGACGTAATGGGGGAGTGTCTGAGTAGTATAAAGCATGTTGTCGTTGTAAGATCAGTATTTCTGGCAAAGAGATTGCACGCCGTATAGCAGTTAAAATCACACCGAGTTGCTGCCTCAGCGAGAAATGGCGAATAATCAATCTGTTAGACGACATCTGGATGCTTTTACCCGAGGTCGAATCATTGGGAAGTTGGAGGAAGGCCGCAGTGTGACAAGTGTGGCTGCAGAATTCGGAATTGCTTACAGCATCGTTTCACAACTTTGGAGACAATTTCAAACTACAGGAACAGCTATCCGAGGTTTAGTAGTGGTCGTCCACGAGGAACCACACCCGCAGATGGCAGGGTATATTGCCTTACAGGCCAGAAGAAACAGGCGGCAGACAGCGGGAGAAATCGCTAGACACACGACACAGGCGACTGGATGACCGATATCGCGTTTTACCGTGGCCAGAAGACTGCACGATGGTGGTCTGTTTGCACGACGCCCTGTACAGTGTGTACCTCTAACGCCTGCCCATCGGAGAAGGCGTTCTCTGTGGTGCCGGGAACACCGGAATTGGAGAGACAATGAATGGGGACGAGTACTCTTTACAGATGAGAGCAGATTCAGTCTGAGTAGCGATTCTCACCGCATACTCATCTGGAGAGAGCGGGGAAGCCGCAATCATCCCTCGAACATCATTGAAAGGGACAGGTATGGAGGTGGCGGTGTTCTCGTTTGGGGAGGCATCATGCTTGGTAGTCGTACAGACCTTCACATCTTCGACGCAGGTTCAGTCAACGGGACCCGTTATTGTAACGAGATTCTTCTTCCATATGTGCGTCTTTTTAGAGGCGCTATGGGTCCGTAGTTCCTTTTCATGGACGACAGTGCACCATGTCACCGCACAGTAGCTGCCGAACAGCTTTTAGAGATTGAGGATATTGAACGTATGGATTGGCCGGCACGATCTCCGGATCTCAATCCCATCGAGCATGTATGGGATTTTCTAGGCAGACGCTTGGCAGCTCGTACCTTACCACCAGTAACGATTCCGGAGCTTCGATTGGCGCTGCAAGACGAATGGGCAGCAATGCCTCAACAACTCATTGACACACTCATTCTCAGCATGGGCAGACCCTGTGAAACCTGCCTAGCAGTCAGGGGAGATCATACCCCCTATTAAAGACTGGATGTTTCTTGCTGGACACCCATCACAGGAATGTTTCGGCCTTCAGTCGCATTGCGCTCCATGCTACTTTTTCAATAAAGCTTCTTTTTATCCCTCTGATTTCTCTTTTAGTAAGTGTTGCTTACATTTCTCATGTCCTTACGTATTGGGGATCTTACGGTATTAAATGTGTTGATTTGGAAACTTTTGTACAAAGTTATATTGAAAAACCGTCTCGTCCTTAATTTTTGCACACCAGTGTATAATATCATCACATTTTAATATTTATACTTTTACCTACATCTTCTAGAGTTAAGCTAAACTGCAGCTTTTACTATAATTAAAATTAAGATACTGGAAATCATGCGAGAATAAAGCGCTCTTAAACGATATTTCCTTAACGTATAAATAAATATAACTAATACGAACAATTTATTTTTAAATCAAAAGAAATTGAGCATTATAGCTTTAAGAAAAGATTTGAAATCATAAAAAACAGATAATAGTCATTTGCGCATAATTCTGTCTTGGGGATAAAAGTGTGCATATGGGAAAAAAGCAAATAATAAATGGAAAAATCTAATATTTTTTATCTCATTTTTGATTCTGGTATTCCAAAAGCCGTTTCTGCGTCTTTAATTTTCTCCATCCCAATTTCTAATACTTTAGAGTTCCGTTTTAAGGAGTCTGGCTTATAACGAAATTTCGGATGTAACGAAATTTTTGCTCAAGTCCTATTTCGAATACACTTAATGTTATTTCATAATGCTACAACTAATATCCAGAAGTATGAAAATGCGACATAATTAACAACATGGATAACTTAGATTGAAAAATTGGGTTTCTGTAATTTTTCCAGAATTTCTGCAAGTTTAAAAGAACCATTTACTAACCCTTAAAACCATTCATGTTTAGGATGATAAGATCTACATTCCATCCGTAAAGGAACACACATTTATGTTACTTTTCTTCTATCTTCACCCTCCTCCCTTTTTATCTCTACGTTTTGAGCAAAATCTGTGTAAGACAGGTGTGAAAGCAATTCTAGAAGAACAGGGGCACAGTAAACATACCTAAAGACTAAGGCATCAGTAATCATTAAACCAAAGAACATTAATGGTTCTTTGATTACATTCAAATTCTTTGACTGAGCTGTCAAGCAGAGCTCTACTGAAATCAGATGCTATGATGGAAGTTTTTAAATTTTTGCTATTCAAAGAAAGGAGGAAGTAATCATTCACACGAGCTTCTGGCTAAACAGTAAATTCGTCTTTTATTCTTTAGATCTTCTGCAAGACATGCTATTCTTTATAAAGATTACTGAATCTTTGTTTTGCAATCAAGGAAAATTTTTCTGCGATCTGCATTATCTCAGAATAAAAGTATACGTTAGCTTCTTTCAGAAATTACGTGTGAGTTAAAGATAAATCCGTCAATATTTTTTGTATTCATTTTAATTTTTTTCGTTATTATGAATAAAATAATTATTAATATTTATAAATTGGCAATTCGAAGGAAGATTCATAGCAATGATATTTATACGTGAAGTAATTTAACGTGTAAAATTATTAACATATTGTGGAACTGGAAAAGAACAACCAACAGATTTAATGACTGTGCGTAATAACATTTGTAATTAAATTTTAATATGATTTTTAATTAGATTTATTATATACTTCGTTTGGAGGATGTGATAATGTTAAACAGTTTTTTTTCTATTATTTGTCATTTACGTTTTATACGTTTTTGAGACATAATCCATTTTTTATCTGATCCGATATAGTGAACAAAACTTCCTTCTCTTGAAGTTCGTTATATTGAAGTTCGACTGCACTTCCAGTTGAAACTGATCTCTGTTTCTCTTTCACCTTTTCTTCGTAATGAGAACAATAAGCATGATTACTGTATCTTATAAAAATTATAACAAAAAAACTGTAAATATTCATTTTCACAGGCAAGGCAGCCCAGAGAATTACTTTCAGGCCATTTCATCGCAACCCTCTATTGAGTTCATATAAATAAATTATCTTAAACGAAACTTATTTACTAAACTTAATTGCAATCACATATAAGGATTAACTTAGCCAACTCGCGCATTTGAAGAAAGGATAATAATTTCACGTCCTTGTTTTTTCTCAGTTTTAAAAAAGCAGAAAGTGACAATGATTATTCCTTTCTTTTGTTTACACTTCGTCTCCAGTTCCAATACATCACTCAGAATACTGACCTATTCAGTTATTTTCGAGCTAGATGCAAGCTGATGACCATTTGCAGGGCTGTACGCAAGATGTGACAATTTAATTCTCGGATTGGCATTTTTGTGTCCCTCATGATGTAACGATACAGATCACTTGAGTATTCGTGTTTGAAAACGTCTCGTCTAATACGTACATTAATTCAAGCTAATAGAGGTAGTTAGTTATTGGAAAGTAACAGATACTTGTGTTTGCACTTCGCGTAAAAATTTGTGACATTAGCATCCAATTTCCTACAAAAATCGTAAAATGTATTACTTAAGTGTCAGAATTATTGAAAGGGGCTTATGATTTAAAATAGATAAAATTGAAAACTTCTACTGGTCTTGAGTACTAGAAGAGTTCTAAAAAACAATAAACGTTAATATTAAATGAGTTTGAGATGTCATACCATCAGATAAATGATTAACTGATAGTCAGTATTAGAGAGTTAATGTTGGTAATTTTAACTCGAGAATTGTTCATGTGATAAATTTCTGAGAAGTCTGTGGTTTTTTACCCAATCAGCCACAGTACCCTCCTAGAGATCACAAGTGTTCATACTTTATTTTTATGCTGTTATTTATTTTTATTATTATTTTTTTTTAATTTTGAACGATGCATGAGTCATAAACTTTTGAATGATGACGAAATGAGATTTTCCTTAATATCTATGAAATGAAAAATTATTAAAGGAGGAATATAACTATTTTGTTGAAAGTGAAACAGAAATGATAATAATGATATATATTATTAGAGTAATTTAGGAACTTTTTTTGCATAATAAAACTGGGCTTGGTTCGCTGATTTAAGTTCGATCGCAGGTGAAAGGGGTCGTGGCTTCGTAAGCGTTTTCATGATTTTCCCCGTGTGTAATGTGCATACAAGCCACGAAGGCATCCTTCTCCTTAAGCAGATAACCCTCACTTGCTTTGCCGTGATTCAATAAACCAAACCAAGATGAGTAATATTGCTTTCTTAATAAAGATTTCGTCGTTATTATAACTTGTGATTATTTTGTAACTGTGCCAAAGGATTACTTACTCAAAAGACTTAGTACTGTATTTAAAGATTTAATGCCCACATATCACATATCACATTTGTAAAAACACTTAAGTCCCTTTCAAACTGACAAAAATATTTGTAAATGAAGTACCAAAACCTGAATCAAAGGCTGAGTGTAATTCAGAAATGATACATTTTCGAAAATTATTCAGTGCAAAGTTATTTGTTAAATAATGATTTGAAAACCACGATAACCACGAAAAAACACGATATGCAAATTATCTGGGTTGTACTGTGCCCACACTTTTCTCAATATTCGTGCATAGCAGTGTGAAATCAGGCACAGAGCTGCCCACTACAAATATTCACTCGCAAAATATTTTATTTATGGCGTCTAATCTTATTAATACGAGTACAACGTCTGAAGTTACATAATACTTACGTAATATATCAACAATAAACCTATGCATTTTGGAAATAAAATTTGCATTTTGAATACAATAGAGGATATAAAATTAAACATCGACAAACACATAAAATGATAATATTATCTCTCGTAAACATTATTTCTCTTCCTTATAATTTTCTTAGACATTCTCCCCCTCCCCCTTTTTTTCCCTCGGTATACGTCATTAACCCGTTCCAGATTCCGGGAATGTAGCTAACGAACTTTTCCAATAAAAAAATAAAAAAAACGCAATTCATGCATTTTTTATAAAAGAAGCCTATTGTTATTATTATAATACAGTTTAGTACTAAAATACAAAATACAATGAGTAAAATATATATTGCACATAGATGAAGCACTGTGCATGATAGGCATACAGCTATGACGCTAGGCATCTTGCAGCCCGGTGCAGTCTTTCGCAGGCCCTAAATTCTGCTCCCAATGCTGCTAGCTTCTAAAAATTTCCCTTCCCTAAATTCTGATTGCCAGTGCGAGCTATAAATTATAAAATGTTTACTATCCTTAATTTTTCTGCTCAATGCTTCAATTAATTCTAAAATTGTTGCTGCCTCTAAATTCTGCTGCCTGGTGCGGTTGCACCGGTTGCCCCAGCTTTGGTGCCGGCTCTAAATAAATGTTTTTCTGCTATCCAGATCAAAAGAAATTTTTCAACATCTGTGACGTCGCTTATCTTTGTTTGGTGATCGATTTCACCCCCCTCGCAACACTAGCCGATTTAACAGCGTCTTTGTTTTTTACAGTTGTACTCCGTTGTACTCGGCATTCGCTATGCAATAGCCAAGCCCCAGATCCGCGTCTGTCTTCAGGCTTTTCAGCAATCTCTTTTTTTCACTCCATGGTGATCCTAACCATTTTCTTCACCACTTGACCCTTATCATTAACTTTACTAAAAGTGATTGTTAATGAATTTACAAAAAACTTACACGAAAAAAAATCGCTTGAAAATTCAGTTATAGAGCAGGTTGCTTACTGAATAGTAGCAACAGATGTGCTGACACTCAGGTCCTGCAGCGGCAGCGTTTTCTCGAAAGAGGTAAAAAATGGTAGTGCGCGCAATCGTGATACATCGAACTCGAGTTGTATTCCAAACAGATACCGTACATCATACGAAACTTTTCGCTCTCAAACAGAATACGGACTTACATCGAGGTACCACTGTACATCATTTTACTGCAGAGTTATGATATCTAATAAGTATAGCAAACAAAATACATGCTAATCCCCTGTTTATGCTATAATTAATCTTTACAGTTACGTATGCTATTAGCAGCTGAAAATTAAAAGTTCTAACCGGCTTTCCGACACCGCGACTTCTGAAACTTTTAGTCCACGCTCTACTAAAGAGCGGATTATACACATGCATTCTCTAGCTTATATCGTTCCTTATTGCGGATGTAACTTATTTCCTAAGTTAATAGTCAACTTTTTATAATATCTGTTGAATCCCAGACTGCATATTATTGGGCGATTTTCATCAGTTTTACCTACATTTCTTGGGAAGAGGGGGAGATAAAATGGCAGCTAAAAGCATTTGTTAGTTGGACGTACCAAATTCTACAAAGATGCTTTGGGCACCATTACAAGGGTTTCAACGGAGCTCGAATCGTGCACCTCGCTTCTGAATGAATACGTTGTTAGGACGTTACTAAAGTATTTGTGATCAACTTTCATAATTTTATTTTAAGTATTATAACTTAAAGGAATTCTTCCTGAATTTGAAATATCCCTTACATTTTTAATGATCTAAGCAATTTTTAATAAGAAAATTTGGGTCATGTGATAAAGTATTATTTTTCTCCTTTAACTGCATTTTTATTCAATAAATTTTATGTTTGATTTTTCAATAACAACTTTTAAAATGTGTGGGACTTGCAAGAACATTGAATCTTCTTATTTTTCTCACTTCAAATGCCAACAAAGAACTGCCACTCTCAAATGCCAACAAAGATATATTTCTCAACATTGTCAAGTAATTAATTACATCAAACTAAAAATATTTAATTATTAAATCAAGATACCTGCGGATTTAATTACACAAACTGCTTACAAATAAAACTAAAAATATTAAGAAATTAAAGTAGTAGCATTTTAATATTTATATTATTTCTCCTTGTCATTTTAACAACAGTGTTTGGTCTGCAATGGAAGATCTGAATTATTATTTCAGACCTTGAAACACTGTAGCTATCTTTCTGCAGCACTTATTCCATAAATTGTCAAATTAACTTATATATTACTATCTACACTTTCTTATTTCTGTATAACTTGACGAACTAACTTATATATTAAAAAGTGAGAAGTTTAAAATGTTCAGCGTCTCGAAAAATAATTCATACTGCCTATCTAAGAAGCGTAACTGTCATTCCATGCATATTAAAAATCATAATTGTCATCATAGTTACCGAAAATCATAACAATCAAAATTCGTTACTGTATCTGAAAAGTTGTAAAGAGAGGCAGAAATCCTGTTGTATAACAGTTAATAGATGCATTCATTACAGACTATAATGGGACATCATAACAGGCTGTTAACTATATCAAACCATTTGGGGGTAATCAGTTGCAGAGACTTCATTTTAAAAAGGCCTTATAGCAATTAGTAAAACACTATTTTGGGGAGAAAAAAAGGAAATGTTTAATTTCTGTCGTGTAAGGAACGCCTTAACGACTTCTTGGTGTTACATAAAACTAGAAGTAAATCATATTGTCGGAGAAGTAATATTGCCTTCCGTACCTGGGTGGAAATCTCATGAAACGATTAATCCAAATTCTCTTGCGAATCCAATTCAAGGGTTTAAGGGACATATCATAATCTAGGTTATGTTTTGCTCTCGTAAAATAGTCTTTCTGACATCTTTGAATAGTCGCACAAACTCAAACATTTATCTGGGCCGTATTGTTATTTAGGGTATTTTGTTTGCTTACATAAAATAAGCTGACTAAATTCGCTGAATAGTCGAACAGTCTCAAACATTTATCTGGAGATTAGAGCGAGTTCTTGTGAATTCTGTAACGATGCACTTTTGTTTTCGGAAGTTGAATACTTCAGAGACGATGACTACACACCTCATTATGCAAAGTGTGGTCACAACTGCTTCCAGGCTCATCTTAGAAACCTTCAGCATCGTCCTTAACCCATTAACCGCCAAAACTACAAGGAATGCTTCTTTTCTCATGAAAATAATAACAAATATTAAATTAAGCATTTATAACATAAATTTACATTGAAAATAAAATAAATGCTCTTACCTGTGGAAAAAGCGAGTGTTGCGTTCGCGCAACGTCAGCGGAATAAGACTACGGATGTTTAGTGAGTAGGATTGTACTCGTGTGATGTTTCTTTCGAGTGGAGCGCAGGATTACTTTTTAGCTATATAACGTTTTATAAATCTACAAATCACTTTACTTGTAATTAATTTAATATTAAAATTTACATTGTATTTCTTTTACAAATGCAGTTTATTTCAATTGAAAGATTCAAGCATGAAAAGCTTGATTACAATCATGACGTAAAACTACATTACATACTTTGCATTTATAAACAGTCTGGCTTTGGTACTCTTTACAACAGTCTTTTGTTATCAACGGACTTTACGATAAAATGTCTACCATCTCCATGCAATGGTTTTTGAATGCTGAATTTACTAGGTCTTCCTGTTGCTGATCTATTTCTGGCTAATTCTACACTCTCAATAGGAGTTTTCAAAAGGAATAATGCATTCTCGAGTCTGAAATCTAAAAGAGACTTTATATTTCCAGTAGTAAAAAGTGGTGATATTTAGTAAGTTTAGATACGGTCTCACCTCATATAATTTATCAGTATTGTCAAATGCAAGTTCTGCTTCAAATGCTGTACTGCAAACGTGATATCGATTCTCGTACAACAGGAACAGAAATGTCCTTATCAAAAGAAGAATACATTTTTTCTTGAGGTAAAGAATGATATCCTGTAAGCAATAATATTCCAATAAATCTTCTCTTCTAGGCTTCAGACGCAACTTTTTTTTTTTTTTTTTTTTTTTTTTTTTTTTTTTTTTTGCTTGTCTGTCTGTTTAACGAGAAGAGAGTAAATGTCTAAACCAAAAAGAAAATCGAAAACCTTTGCACTAGTTTTACCTTGTATTTTGTCTTTTATAATTTCTCTTTTAAATTTTTCTCCATGTTCTTACTGAGACATAACTAACGGTTCCTTTTCTATCCACTTCAAAATTTCAGTCTTCTGCTTTTTAAATTTTTTAGTATGACTATAACTGCTTTTAGAAGGCTGAAACTTACTTCTTACGTGAATTTCAACTTCCTCAGCAGTATCATTTGGTAAAATATCATTATCGTTATTTAAAACATTGCTATTCCTTTCTTCTTCACTAGTTTCTGCAATTTATAGGGAAACAATAACAATAGCAGTTTCATTCTGGTCATTATTAACATTATCACCATCTGTTTCTTCATCAAAAAGTGTTTGAAGGGCTTCTTCTAATGTAAGATACCTCGTTCTAGGTATTTTTAAACAACCAGAACATGAACCAGAACATTGAAAGGAATGAGTGGAAAAGGAGATCGACTACCTGTTTCCTGCTGACGTTGCGTCAGCGCAACACCTGTTTTTTCTTCCTTCCCAACACAAATATAAACATCTTACTGATGTAATGTTCTGATAAACGGTGACCTTGACTAAAAATATATCACTCATAAAGACGGCGATTCTTTGGTTAAATATTTTCAGCAAAAATACCCGGTCGAAAATTTTGCTTAAATTTTGCTTAAAGTATGAGATTAATTATTATAAACAAAATGATTGTTGAAGGCAAATATTTTTTACAAAAATAATTTTCATAATATCCCTACACAAAAACATCTTCTGGTATAAAATATCTTTGGTAGTTATATTTATATACGCATTTATTTTGACCGTTACGTCAACGCAACACCAGCGGCTAATGGGTTAACCACCTCAAAAAGCCGTATGCGAATCTAACAGAGAACGTATGGGTTGTCTTAAAAATATTACTGTAAACAATAATTTACTCCAGCCAATCTAAAACATTTCGAAGAATGTCTGCTATATACTTTGAATGTGTTGCATTTGAGCACCTTGTAGAATCCTTGCCCAATCTCATATGCACTGTAATTCAAACTGACAAAGGCCCATCACATTGTTAATAAAAATTTTGATATTCGATTGTTGATATGTACATTTATCAAATAAATTATTCGTAAAACGTAAAATACGAAACTTTTAAAATCTGATACATAAACGTAATGACTGGAATGAGATAATACAAATAAAAGTGAATTGCTATTTGTTAAATGCTTAAACTGACATCACTCACTTATACTTCTCTTACAAATAAAAATATTTAGTAATTTCCAATAATAATTGTTCTAACACAGTTACTTCTGAAAGTTGCACCCAAGTTGTTCTGGAAAAGTAAACTTTATCTTAATATTTCATTTACCAATTTCACTCCGAAGGCAAGCGGTAAGGAGTGTAATACTTCTTTCGGAGTGTAACTGAAAAGAGTAACTGGAGTGAATTGCTTTCGGAATGTAACTAGAAAGCGCGTCCGGCTGACAATCGAAGGATCCATAGCTTGAGTTCTGGCGAGGACATATCTGATTTTTTTGTTTTCTAAGCTTTGAAAAAATTCTAAAGATCCTACAAATGGCGTATGAACTAAAAGATAGTGGACGATAATTCTTCACTACCAGAATTTGGCAGTTAGTTAACCTCCTCTCGCCTTTTAAGCGAGGAGTATTTTCTCTCTCATTATGGAATGACTTCATGGGGTAAATGGAGAGCACTTCCGGTTAGCCAGGAGTTCGATTCTAGGCAAGGGCGCTGCATAATTTAATCTCCTGCTTCCAACCAAAATGCCTAATGGCCACTGTAATCTCTTAAAAAGTTTTAGTAACATCAATTTAATAAATTACACAGCTTTCGGGTAAAGACAAACAACTAAAATTCCTTGAAAAATATTTTTTAATTGGAATATTTATCTGAATGTTTTGAAATAATTTTTTTAATGAATCCAACTCAATTTCCCTGTCTAGTTTCCTTTTATAATATGCTCTAACTATTCAGTTAAAATGATATTATTGAATTACAATGCTTTACCGTACTGTGCCTTACTTATATAAAAATCTATTATTTTAACTGCATTAATGTGACTTTTCCTTTTGCTTTTACAGTATTATTAGTACAGCTCTTTCGGCTCTGATGAAAGAGGGTTTTGATGTAAAAGCCTTACGTGCATTTCGTGTTTTGAGGCCACTCAAGTTGGTCTCAGGAGTTCCAAGTGAGTGATTCATATACAGAATTTTAATTTGTTTTGCTACTGATTATGCACCTGCTTCGCAGATAAATCTTTGTTCTTAAAAGTTACATAAAGTAACATTAAGTTCACAAAAGTTACATAACTTTTGTTAACCTATCCGTTTACGCAACCAGCTGCCTAAAATAGTTACCAGAAAAAGAAGTATATGTACTGAGTTTAATGAAACCAGCTTATGTAATTTCATGGGTGTATTATTTTTATTAATAACAATTGAAAGGAATCTACGTTTATTGCTTCTAAATCGCTTAATTTGATAAATAATAGCATAATAAATTTGAAAGAAAAATTAATTATTACCTTACGCTTTGCTGAACGACAACACACTACCACTTGGAAGATAAAAATATTTTTATTCCGCCAAAGGCAACAGATTTCTTTTCAATCGTTGAGTTTGTTGATTAAATTTGACACACAAATATATTGCGATTCGCCGTTGGCAGCACACTTCCTTAATATCCTTCAGCTTTAGAATAAAATTTCAAACTTTAATACACTCTTTTGCAAAAAAAATTGAAGCACCATGAAGGAAGTGGTTGTTTTTGATGAAATTGAATATGTGTATAGCTCAAACACAGATAATAAAATGATTAAAAAATCGAAGTCATAGTACCTGTTCACGGCTCACAATCACCCATTTCAGTGTTCAAATTGTCGAGTTGTTGATCGAACTGCACCTGGCGGCAATGCGTGCTTCAATTCGTCGAGGCAAGGAGTGATAGAGGTCCTAATGTCATCCTGCGACACATTCTGCCAGGCATTCATCAGTTGTCGCTCTAGGTCTGCGATATTTTGTGGTGCCCGAATCTGGCGGCCTATCATGTCCCAGACATGCTTGATTGGTGTAAAGTCTGGTGACCTTGCTGGCCAAGGAAGAGTATCAACCGCACGGAGACAGTCCAGAGATATGCGACCGATATGTGGCCTGGCATTATCTTGTTGGAAAATGGCTCCAGGATGACGTGCCATAAAGGAGAATGCAACCGGCTGCAGGATGGTGTCAACATATCGTTGCGCTGTTAAAGATGTACGGAGGATTACTAAAGATGACCTGCTGTCATAAGAAATAGCGCCCCACACCATCACACCAGGGGTTATGGCTGTATGCCTTTGTAAAACAAAGGCTGATTGGAACCGCTGGCCCCATCCTCTCCAGGCACGAACACGGTGGTTATCTGCTTGAAGAGTGAAGCGGGATTTACCGCTGAACACTATACGATGCCAATCTGAGGGCAGCCATGATGATTGGCTACAACACCACTCCAAACGACTCCTCCGATATTGCGGGGTCAAAGGCAAACGTCTTAAAGGCTTCTGTGAACGTAACCCCGCCTCAGACAAGCGCCGTCAGATGGTGGACGGTATCACGTGAGGCATAGACGTGGCTGTAGTGCGTTGAATAGTCGATATCGTTGGGGAGGTTTGCGCCTGGCGAACAATCATCCTTTCTTGCTTCGCATTTGTGCTTCTTGGCCTTCCAGAGCCTTCATTCCATGGTCAATATCCTTGTAGCAACCATTGCTGCTATTAGGTAGCCCCCTCGCTTCTACATAACATAACATAACCATTGATGCCAACATCTTTGCAAAGCAGTATCTGCACGCTGCAGGTGGCGGCCTATTTCTTGGTATGACCACCTAGCTTCACGCAACCCTACAATGCGACCACGTTCGAAGTTGTTTAGTTGTCTGTAAGGTCTTTGATATCGTCGTAATGGCATCTTTTGTTGCTTCTTTACAGAATTACAATAGATTCAACAAAAAAAGATAAATTGTCCGCCTCTGTAACTGGTTTTATACTTTGCGAATAGCGCACTAGAAATGCGCGCTATAATCGCAATTCCTGTGCATTCGTCTTGAAACTTTGATCATTTGCTTGGGCGATCAAGATGCTTTTGTATACCAAATTTCCTCAACATCGCAAAAGTCCTTCTTGGTGCTTCAATTTTTTTTTTTCAAAAGAATGTATTTTAATCGCAAACAAAACTTTTATATCACTTAATTTTTTATCAAAATTTTTTTGAATTCTGGTACGTGTGTACTTAAGCTCATGGGCAGTCGTAGCATTGTTTTGAACAAGTAAAATGGTTAAATGCGCGCAATCGTGATTCATCGAACTGGAGTCGTATTCCAAGCAAACAGATTAAACCAAACGAAGTTTTTCATATTTAAGTAGAACTTATACCCGTTTGAACGTATTTTAAATTGGACTTGTACCTAGAAACCGCTATAATATGATACTTAAAAAATATTACTTTTGTTGAAAGGACTATTTTAGTAGAATAAAGAAAAGAAAATTAAGAGTTACAAAAAGTAAAATGATAACATATATCGCTTGCTTCCTTAAAGAAAGAAAATCAAATTCATGGAATGTATAAAGCATATCTTCGAAAACTATAAGCAAGATTATGCATTTATGATGATAGAAATTTTAAAAACAAAATTCTGAGTCTTTGTAAACGAGTTCAAGTTAAAAAGTAGTTTACCTTGTAGCGAGCTAATTGTTTAATCCTTCTACGAGATTCTCTGAATAGTCTTTTAATAGCCTTAATGAAACTCAGAAACATTATTTTCATATATTTCTGAACTTGAGCTTAAGCTTATTAGTAGTGTCAATATTCTTACTCTAAATACAAGGTTGTTTTTACGATTTTGATTATTAGTAGTGTATTTAAATATAATAAGTGCATTATATGTAAAAGTTTTGCATATATTTTATTTCTAGGCCTTCAAGTAGTTTTGAATTCCATTCTCCGCGCCATGGTTCCCTTACTTCATATTGCTCTCCTTGTCATTTTTGTCATCATCATCTATGCCATTATAGGACTGGAACTTTTTTCAGGAAAGATGCATGAAACTTGTTTTAACAACATCACAGGTATGTGAAAATGCAGTGATTGTTAAGATACAAAATCTTAAATTGTTTCATATCTTAAGAAAACATAGAAATATGATAATTATCAAAGCAACAGCAGTAACTGATACCAATCAAATGCGGTTTTGAGCTATTTCTCTCGTTTTACCATCAGACTATCAAATAACTAATTTTAATGAAAATATAAGTAACTTTTGGTGTAGCTACTGAACGGCATTCTTGTATGTGTAATAGAAATCATCACAAGATGAAGCTATTTTACGCTGTAAATCAATCGAAAGTCTTTTTAGGGATTTCAGTTCTTGTGTTTTCAGTTATTGTGAGGATAGACAAGTATTTCACAGGGTAATCGGAATCTGTGCAAATTAGACAATTTGATAATGTAAATGAAGAGTAGTCATTATGGCATGTAAAAATGGACGATTAATACAATAACATAGCATTTAACCTTTGAAATGAAATACATAGCTTGTACTCGAAACGTAATGAGATTGTTTTACATGAGGCAGAAGTTTAATGAGATACATTTCTGCAAGAGAAGAGAAGAATGACCTTGTTTGTTCACGTTTGCTATACTGAAGTCACATGATCTCTGAGGCCGTCTATATTGTTTGTTCATAGTAACTATACATAAATCGCACGGACTCTGAGTTCATCGGAATGTATCTCATTTAAAAAGAAAAAAAAAGTTACACATTTTTGGAAGAGTTCCCCATTGACCTAAAAACACTCTTCTTCGTTTTTATATTTTTTTCCTGGGGCTGGGGGAAGACGTATATAGAGTCTTTCTCTGTGATCAATGATCTGTTGCAACATAATAATGTTTAAAAACTGGCGCAAACGTTTGTGGAGAATACTGTTTCCCCTCTTCAGGCTAAACTAGAAGTTAATAGCAGATAAGTCGATTGAATATTGGAAATGGGTTATCTTTCCAGTGTCTAGATATTCGGTAACTTTAGTAGAGAACAAAATTGCTTAGAATCATAACCATTTATACAAACTTCAATCAAATTTTGAAGTTTATATGCTGTGAGGGAATTTTTACCATTACAGAACCTCTCAGAAAACTTCTCGATGTTCATTCGAAGTCTTTTCTATAGGAAGATCTCAGTGGTTTTAGTGGCATTCGAATACTTTCAAACTGAACAAAGCACCTACTTTGTAAGCTATTATTTTCTGGGTTTCTGCAGCATGTTTTTTTGGGGGGGCTAAACGGGGGCATATATGAAGTTTCGAGGTTACTCTTTACTATTAAATCTCAGGTGGGTTATACTAGACACATGTCTGATATCCATACATGCTACTAAAACGAAATCATTAAGCTTTGTAATGTTGCATCATTATCTAGTTATAACTACACGTGTTATAGAGGCAGTCGAATTTTTTTATGTATTTTTGTTATGCAGGTCTTAAACATTATTGAATATTTCTTCTACAGCAAAGGAAATTTAAAAATAATGAGAACCTCTTTGGTGCAAATGACTGAAGTTTATTGATGTGTATTTCGTCTCCTTAACACGCAAAAGATATACGATATTTACATTCATGTTCTAGAGTCAGTAGGTTATTTCAAAGCAGGAGACATGAAAAATCCGCAATGCCTTCGCCGAGACTCGAACCACGGACCTCTCGAATACGCGTCGAACGTGCTGACCATTACACCACGAAGGCATGCTAAGAAGGCTAGAGAAATACCTTATAACCTACTAATTTTAATGAACTAGAGTAGATGCACACTAATAATATGCTGCCAATTCCTTCAAATAATTATTTTGAATAAACTTTGGGTCATTGGGTTATTTTTGAAGCAGTAATGACGAAAGATGAGCAACGCCTTCGCCGGAAATCGAACCACGGACCTCCGGAAATGGGCCCAGCGTTCTGACCACTACACTACGAAGGCATGCTAAGAAGGCGGGGAAAATACGTTATATACTTCCAAAGAGCGACTGGAGTTTTTAGGGGACTGAATCGCTAAATCCTGGTGTTGGAGAATCATCATCCACCACCTTTTTTAGTTCGGGCGCCGCTGCGTGTTAAGACGGCGGGAGAAATACGTTATATATTCCCCCTTTTAAAGGGCGACTGGAATTTTTTGGGGACTGAATCGCTAAATCCTGGATGATTCTCCACCTTTTTTAGTTCGGGCGCCGCTGTAGAGTCATTAGGTTATTTCGAAGCAGGAAATATGAAAAATGAGCATTGCCTTCGCCGGGACTCGAACCACAGACCTTTCGAATACGCGTTGAGCGTGCTGACCACTACACCACGAAGGCATGCTAAGAAGGCGGGAGAAATACCTTATAATGTAAATCAACGATCTACGGGAAACTGCTTTACGAGAGAACCTGGAAAGAAATAATTTGTCTGATAAGTTAAAGAATTTCTAAAAGTGAAATTGCTTAATTCAAAAACTTGCATGTGTAAAAATAGTATTATTAATTCATCTTAAATTTAAATCGATTAGAATTAAAATCTGTTGGGATAAAAAAATCTGTATTTCCTTATTATAACGGCCTCCGACCTAACACAGCTATGATTTAGCCAAAATAGATGTTGTTTGCAAAGAATATTTTTAATTATCTTTAAAATGACCTGTAACCAGCTTCTTCAAGTTGTTCCTTTTTATATTCCTTCTAGCAATCTGAATAGATCATTGATCAATTTTGCAGATGCTGAATAATTTTCTCTATTAGTGTATTAGCATCTGTATTCTAGATTTTAATGACAAAGCACACCCATCTTCCCGGTATTATCCACTATTGGAAGAATACTGTGCTGCTGATGTTCTTTCGTCGGATAAACGAAGTGTCATCGATTTCAACTACTATTTTATTGGGACTGCCTATCGCCCATTGAATCTTTGTATCAGATGTAGGGAATATTTCCCACACGTAATTGCTCTAATCAACTGCAGAATTTTCCCACATAGTAAGCTGTTTGTCACACCGTTCGATAGACGTCAGCTCTTCTCCACAAGAATACATAAACTTAATACCAGGGGCCAACGATATTCTGAAACCACTAAAACAGCTTCGAACACGAAGGCCCGTCTTTTTACAATTTTTGACATTGCTTTCCAAATAGTTCTGTCGTTAACTTATAGTTTCTTTTTGTGGTATTTTCGCATACTCGTTTGTCAGGTAAAAGACTTCTTTCTTGAAAAAATAATATGGCATCTACTTCTTTAGTTGGTAAATTAAAGGTTGTTAACTTCATATTCACAAAAGAACAAGGAATATTTTTAAAAATACCAATGCTAATTCGAAAATCTTAGTAAAAATAAAACACGATGCTATCTCGGTTTATTGGTGATTCAATCTCTGGAGCCGCTATACTAAAAAAGTACCAAAAAATCAATACCTGTAAAATAAATGAGTTCAAGATGACGTTCAACTTGATTAAACTTTTAGCTGATGAAATAATGTAATAACAAGCATACAGCGCTGCTATATACTAACAGAAAAACGCAACCGAATAGTTAGTCTTACCTACCAGAACTAACAGAACTAACAACTGAAGAAACGATCAGTATGTCTTTCTCATTTAAAATTCTTAACAAATCATATTAATTTAAAACCACTTAGCATTACGGGAGGTAAATTACATCTGACTCTGAATAATTCCGTAACGACAACATTCACCTGACCAAACAGTATGGGGCCCACTACTTGCGAGCTAGAAGCTGAAACCTGGAAATTTGATATGACCTTCATTCCAGACAAACGAACTGATGGGATGGGCGTATTCATGGTTTTCCCCATGTGTAATGTAGATATGAACCAGTTTCCGTTAGAAAGTCCTACGCGAAGGCATCCCTGTCTTTAGGCAGATAGCCCTCGTGTGTTTCGCCGTAATCAAATAAAACAAAACCCAATAGTATAAGAAGGCAGAAAATCGTTGGTAAAAGTTCTTCTAGTTAGCTATAACCCTTCCAATTAGGAGATGCTCATACTTTCTCGTCTTCCGGATAGTTCTTTTAAGTAACCTATCGTTTAAACAATTCTGGATTTGAAAAGAATGCATGAAGTTGTAAAAAAGGTTCCAAATTATTGTTTAATTTTTTTGCACTTCTAACATACTTATTCACAAAGTTTATACAAACTGTTACCTCATAAAATTACTAATATCACTTATAACACTGGAAAATATGAAAATGTCAAGTTTAATTAAACTTTGTTTTTGAAGCTGTGAATGGCAACGACTTGTAAAGCAATTTAAAAGGGAGTCCTAAGTTTTAAAACTTTTATTTTCGAAAACAGGCAAAATGTCATTTATATGCATTTCAAATTGTGAATTTTAAGATTCCAGTAATGCAATCAATAAGATGTTATAAGCCTTATTATATTATGATCAAATTTTATGATTTCCATCCTGCGGACTATTTTGATGTTAGTTTATAGATATTATGAGAAGAATAAGATGATTTGAAGCACTGCAGAGACATTAGGTTACTTTGAAGCAGGAGACATGAAAAATGAGCAATGCCCTTGCCGGGATTCGAACCATAGACCTCTCGAATACTCGCCGAGCGTGCTGGCTACTACACCATGAAGGCATGCTAACAAGGCGGGAGAAATGCTTTATAGCATAACTTGCCTACTTTAGTTATTGTAGGCAAAACGAAAGTAAAAGTTTCATATTTCTCTCACATTATCATACCCAAAACTCTTTAGATGTACTTGAGATCCATAAGATTATGTGAGAGATTTTATACACACTGAGCAATTCAATTTTTCTCAGAAGTACATATATTTGCGTGTGCATTTTAAAACGCAATATATGAGTATTTAAATTAGGTAAGTAATAGATATCAACATCCTTATTAGAGATTTATTTTGCACTCCTTTTTCGTAAAGGATTTTATGTTGCTTATGAGTTATTCAGGTATTACGCAAAATTTTGCTGGAGCAGTATTCAAATCAGATGCAGCATTTGAATTTATCCCTGTTCAAATTCAAAACCCATCGCTCTTGAATACACCTACATAAATTTCGATTCGCATCGCCTGAACAACCGTTAAGAATAAAGAAACTATTCTCCCGATTTTGATCATAAGAGCTCTACCCTCCAGGTTTCTCACTCCTAATACATACAACCACTTTATGCGATTGCTATCTGACTGACGTAGAAATATAGTTTGTAATTTTTTTCGAGGTTTTTGTGATTTGCATATTTATGATTGTGCTTAAAATATGTTTCCTTAGCGAGATGTTTCTGCCTCAGGAAATTTTCAAAATATTTTCTAAAACTGAGGGATTACGGAATTTTTGCAGAGTCATTAGCATTATAGCTGAAGAGTCAAGTTACGAATCACCGTATGACAAGATAGAGGCGATCTTTTGAATAATGGTTTCAATTGTCTAAATCATCATAAATGTTTCTAAATAATTTTATATTGTATTATGAATTAAAAAAACTCTGTGATACCAAATAAAAGACTGTATAAGACTCAAAATTAAACAATAAGGAATAAATATATTATTACCATCATCATGTCTTTATCTTTAAGATTTATAACATTTCTATGATTATGAATGCCAACAGACATCTTAAATCAAATCATACTAACTAAAATTCTTTAATTCATATTCTAATTTCTAATACCGATATAAAATGTATAAAACTGGAATTTAACAATCTAGTGAAGTACCCTGTTAAAACAGGTTATTGTCCATAGGCCCTGACTGATGACATGGTAATGCTTTTATATAATTTTGCCCATCCCGCGAAATGAAAACAATAGAAAAATTATATGCTCTTTTATCAGATCTCCGTTATAAAATCTGTTTATCAGAATTAATTTAGTTAAGACTTGGATAGTATTTATTTAGGTAAGCCCTTAAAAAAATACATATTATTAACCAAGATTATTATGATAAAAATTTCTTAATAACCGAAAGAATTTTTGAAAAATCGCCGAAGTTCTCAATATTACATTAAAGACTCTGAAATACTTCATTTGAAAGTTATTTTCAAGTCTAATCAATGTTGAAAATATTTTTCAGTCTAATCACTTTAATCAGTAGAGATTAAAGCCATGGTCTAAAGTAATCTAACTACTCCAGAACACGGCCATGTTCCAGAGTAGTTAGATTATTCTAAAACATATTTTTAACCTCAAATCATGCATTATCCCACAACAATGGAGCAGGAAACTGTTTTACTAAAGCATCATTCTTCAATGCCAGTGGAATTAAACAGCAAACTTCTGAGTTGCAGGGCTTAAAAAACACAATGTGAATATACTTTTTCTTAATCAGACTCATCTAAGACCCTGGGATAGTTTCAAGATCCAAGGTTATCAAATAATTCTCACTGATCGTGCCCGTAAAAGGAGATGGCACTACATTAGTTATTAAAAATGCTTTTAAATTTTCTAGGTACTTCTTCCCTACTTCACTGCATTTAGAAGATACAGCAGTCTGATTTACAGGAAAACAAATTAAACATTCTTATTCATCTTATTCTATAACCCACCTAATCACATTATGACAAACGGAGATCTTCACAATTTAATCTCTGCTCAACCAATTTAACTAATTTAAGAAGTCTCTCAACTTTAATAGCTGGCGACCTCAACTCAAAAAGTCATAACAGGAATTCTGAGCATCTCAACACAAATGGTAGAATTCTGAAGAATTTTCCTTCACAGAATAACATAAAATTGTAAACCCAAATGCATTTGGGTTTACATTCCCACTAGAATAACTGATAATGCTTCGGCAGAAGTCTTACATATACTTTTATTAAGAAGATTACAACATACTGCACAATTAAAATTATAGAAGAAATGAGTTCGGACCATCTTATAGTTAATTTCTCTTTTTATGGACTTATCCACCCATACTAAGAATCAGGGCCATTACTAATTGGCCTGATTTCCGTGGAAAACTAGATTCATTCACTTGGTAATCCCAAACTTAACACTAACTTGATATACAATTTGCCATCACTTATCTCAACAGCAGAATTAAAAAGACCGTGATGACTCACTAAAATTTGATCTTCAAGAAAATTATAATACTCTACGGGCTCATAATCTTGAAAATATCCGGCACAAAAATGAAATAAGAAAACACTGGAGGCTCACCAGAGATCCAAATTTCAAATGAAGACTAAGTAGCCCACTATGGAAATAAGCGATCTAATTGCTGATAAAGAACAGAAATATGGGAATCAGTTTTAGGTAATATGACATTTGAAAGGGAAACAGTATAGGAAAATTGCAGGTACTTACGATCTGAGCGTACTAACCGTATCGACCCATTTATATAGGTAATATCATCGCTCAATAAAAGCAGGAAATCGCGGGAGTTTTTGCTAAAACTTTTGAAGAAACATTCAATTTTAACATGTCAAATGATGCAACTCATGAAGATGAAATAAAAACGAATTAATCTTCTTAATGCATACGGATTCTCCTGAAATTTTACACTGTCTTGTGTTTATAGTTGGGATTACTCTGCGAAAATAATGCAGTGTTCGGGAAAGTAATAGTTAAAAGAAACTATGCATGTATCTGAATGAATGCGTTTACTGCATCGTGGCGTACATTGCTGGAAAGAACTCAAAAGGTTTTAATCGCCTTATAGACTGGTGCGTAACAGAAGCTTCAGATCTATGAGCTGCAATTAAGGAAATGAAATGACTAACTTAAATTGTAAGGTATTTTCTCCCTCCTTACTGCGTACTTTCGTGATGTAATTCGAAAGCACATCCGACTAACATGGAAGGTCTGAAGTTCAAACCCTGGCGAGGACACTTTACATTTTTCGCCTCTCCTGCTCCACAATAAACCTAAAGACTCTACAAGTGGCGGCCAAACTAAAAGGTAGTGGACGATAATTCGTCACCACCAATATTTGACTAATTAGTGTCCTCTTTCCCTGTTAGCCTATATGTGGGGAAGAATGTTAGATAATTTTCTCTCTCCTTACCTCGTGCCTTCGTGATGTAATTGGAAAGCATATTCGGCTAGCATAAGAAGGTCCAGAGTTAAATTCCTGGCAAGAGCACAGCCCATTTTTCATGTTTCTTGCTCCAAAAAAAAACCTAATGAATCTATACTACCAGTGATGTTTTCGAACGTGTAAATTAACATTGCTTAGATACAGTGCGAGCTATGAATAGAGGTCGCATTAAAAGAAACTATGAGCTATGAATAGAGGTTCCTCATATTAGAGGTTGCATTAAAACTTTCTGTGCTTCTTTTTCCAGCTCTGCTAACCACAATGCAATAAACACATTAATTTTGGATGAATGTGTCGTCGGTTTCATGAGTTCTTTTTTGAACAACCGTAGAACGCTTCTGCTATATTTCACCTTATTACAGCCAGATGTCTCTTGAAATGAGTTTACTAATTTTTGAACCGTTTATTTGCTTAACTTTCAAAATTTGATGAAATTCAGGGTAAACTGTAAATATTGAATCAGCGAACATGGAGAAAAACACGACTCTATAAAAATTTGGATATGAGAGTTAAATTTAAAAGCTCACCTAGTAACTCGAACTACCATAAAAATAAATTTCACTGCAAACCGTTAAAAATTATTTAAATCAAGACTTTGGTTGCGTTTACACTTTCTACACTCGGATATCTCCGTTCTAACTTCAACCTTCATTTTATTTTATCCATCCCTTAAATGTCCCATTTAAATATTTCAAGAACTGCGTTCTTGCTTAAAAGGAAAATATTGAGTTAAATCGGAATTCCTTTTCAAGTACATTTTGAAGTTATTCATTAATTATTAGCCTAAAACTTTATTCAAACATTGAAACATGTCTAGCATGGAAAACTGTTATTGCGTAGGCTTTTACAATGCGAGGAAAAAAGTTTAATACTTCCACTTCAGAAACTCTAAACCATTCCGAATATATTGACATATTCCGAGAGAAAGTAAGTAGAATATTCTTCAAATATTCAATATTTGTCAAAATATAAATCGGTTTTCCCAAGAAATATTTCTTAAAGTAGGTTTACATTATATATTCAGTAAGGCATCGATTTGCTTCCTTTTCAAAGATGGCATCTGTAATGATACTTATCAAAGAAGATGGTATGCGTCACTTAACGAATGTCATCGCTGAGGCTATTCTTTAGAGCACCATTTTGCAAGTAGTTTGTACTCTTCAAATCAAGCAATTTCATTCTTATAAATAAAAAAATTATTACGAAGCAGTTATGAAACCATATTTTAGTCAAATGAGCCGTTTATTTCAAGGAATTCTATGTTTTCCCTTTCTTCACTGCCATTTGTTAACTTTGATTTTTGTTACGTTAGAACAAAATTTCTTTTACTTCCTTTTTTTCAGCTAAAAATTTTTAAGACAGTCTAGCGACAACTTTGTTACAAAATATTTTGTTCTAACGATGAAGCTCATCAGCAGCTGAATGGGTAAAACAGCTGAACACTGGTAGTACGGCCCAGATTCACATTCGGGTGAATAGGTTAGGAGCATTCAAGTTTTCGAGGCTTTCTTTGTGTGTAATGTGATCTCAAGCCAATTTCTCTTTAGTATGTCCGCCACGAGAGCATGCTTCTCTTTAATATTAATCTGCTTTGCGTAACAAAACAACAACTTTGCATAAAGTTGTTCTGTGACCCTGAATTAACAGTATCTCGATCAGGTCGATGAATTCCTCAATGCCAAGAAGTAGAAAACGTCAGTTTATTTGGCCTTGGGCGTCTTTTCAGATGACAGTCGAATTTTTCCCATCTGCGTCTCGGTTTTGATGGAGAATACCCACAGTGAATCAAATTTTCTTATCTCTCTTCCGTTGCTACCAACCTTTCAAGGGGATTTTCGGCTCAACCTTGTTTTAGGTGCTTCCATGCCGCAAAAAAATTATAAGATATTACTTACGAACATCCTTGTCTTTTTCGGAATTCAAATTTAGACCGAATGCTATGGCAGCTGATTTTGTTTACCATTATACTGATCAGGGTTGCTCTCTTCAATTTAATAAACGCAATCTAATAAGAACGACTTACTCTAATCCAAGAAATTTGATTTAATAAGGAATTTGGCTAAATATATGAAACATTTTAAATAAATAGTTTATTATTCTGTAAGATAGGTTGTGTTTCTCATTCTCGATCCTCCAGAAGTCTTTAATTTGTTCTGTAGAAATTTCATCTGTTTATAATTTGTTCAGCTTAATCTGTTCAAACCTCTGAATACGTGTCAGAAAATGTGAATTTTCACAACCCGTAGTCTAATTTTATTATTCGTTTGTGGATATATGAATATTAAATGCGTTGCTAGATATGTCTTACGTATGATTTACCTAGAATTTATATATTTTATTTAATATTTCGCTCATTCGCCGGACTTGTATATCACTTTACTTTCTTTCATTATGAGAAGCATATTTTTCATCTCCATAGATGATCTTAAAATGTTCTTTCAAATTATAAATTTAATAATTTTTTCATTTTTGTTGTTATTTGAAACACTTTGAATGATATAACTTGATTAATTTTCTTTCAAAGCCAGAGTGAAACTCCAAATCCTAAGCAGAGGTTTATTTTGTAACGAACATTATGTTAAGATCTGTCGATGCTAATTATCATCTGATATCAGTATTTTGCAGTAAAACACAAGTGTAAATAATATTCTTGTACTGACTTCAGTTTCGTTCTATATACAGGCTTTTTTTATAGGTTTTAGAAATTCCTTAAAAGTTTATAGAAACTAAATTACTCAACCGGCACCGAATTTTTATAATGCATTTAATGCACTGATCTCTATCTTAGAAATAACTACATTGAGCTTTTTCCTCGTACTTCCGAAATGCGCAATGTATCTTTGCTGGAATAACAGATATATAACAGTAGGAGAATTTATTTTGTTAAATCAAATAAGCTTGCTGATCAGTTTAAACGGAAATGCTTGTTTCAACGAGTGTTAACTTTTGGGACTTAATTATATTACTTTAAGGTTTAAAAACTTACTTGGTCTGATTTTGTAGAAACCTCAAACTCTTCATTTAAAATAGATTTCATTACTGAAACCAATTTGAATTGAAGAAACTTAATGGGACACAAGAAGGTTAAAAAAAACCAACATCTTATTTTGAGTTGGATATCTCAGAGTACAATCCTTTACATTATCAGATTCTCAGCTATTACCAGACAGCTTCTCTTTGATATAGTCCGCTCGGCGACTAGGGAGTACGGCCACTTGTATGTAGAGTACTCGTGAAGTCCGCTCGGTCTCTCCTATGGTAGGACAGACTCTTGTAGGATCCATTCGGCTACTGAACTTGGCCGGACTTGGTTCCAAAAAGGACTCATTTTCTCTGGCTTTCCTGTCGACATGCTTATTTTGCTTGATGTGGCTCCTCTCAAATTTGTACTGTCCTGCTACAGGTTCTTCAACTATTATTGGAGGCAGTTACCACTACTTGGAAGAGATATGCTAATTTTTGGCCAGTATTTAATAAGACAGTTGTCCATCTTATTAGGTTTCTCAAACACATCTGAAGTAGTTCTCCTTCACAAGAAAAGCAAGTGCCAAGACAGACCTTTATCTTATAGACCAATTTGCCTACTTCTAACTTTAGGCAAATTACTTGAAAAATTAATCTTATCCAGACTAATGCATCATCTGTACAAGAATAAAATTATGCATAATAATCAATATGGTTTCACTCCAAATAGTTCAACTGATCATGTCTTCCGTAAACTTCAAGAAAATAGCCAAACAAACAAACTGCAAAATTATCACTCAGTACTAATATCAATAGATATACAATCAGCTATTGGCTCAATAAGATCGTGTTATATTCTAAATATTCTTGAAGCAATAGCCGTTCGCAAGATATCTTCCTATAATAAGAATTATCTTGACTCAAGATCTCTACAATATACTTCCGACAGTGAAACAATTGTCTATAATATTAGTAAAGGCTGTCCCCAAGTTTCATGTCTGGCGCCAGTCTTATAGAATTTAATTGCTAATTATGCTGTTTAACTTTATGATAATATCTCTCATAGGCGTATACAAGCCTATGCTGATGACTTTATACTTCTTGTTAAAGCAAAAAAAATAGAAATTCTATTGAACAAAATGCAAATGGATCTCTAAACATCTTTCAACAATGTGTGTGTGTGTGTGATTATGGCAAAGCCTCGAGGGCTATCTGCCTAAAGGGAAGAATGCCTTCGTGGAGGACTTTCTAAGGGAAACTGGCTCGTATACACGTTACACATGGGAGCCCGTTCAGCCATGCAGCCAGCCCGTTCGCGGGATTCGAACCTCGGACAGAACTACCAGTGTTCAGCCACTTTACCGCTCAGCCGCTGGTGGGCCTCTTTCAACAATGGGCAAAACAATATCATTTTGTAGAGACATTAGGTTAATTAGAAAAGCCTGAGAGATGAAAAATGAGCAATCGCCTTCTCCGGGAATGGAACCACGGACCTCTGGAATACTGTCCCAGCGTGCAGAACCACTACACCACGAAGGCACGCTAGGAAAGTAGGCGAAATACCTTATAATTTAAAAATTTCTATTAAAACATGTAAGGCATTATGCATACCAAAAACTAACTCTTCACTAAAAAATATTAGAAATCCGGTTATCAAAATTTCAAATAATAATATCAAGACTGAAAAACATATAAATTACCTTGGAATAACAATTGGCGCTCGACAATAATGACATCAGCACATTCAATATATTAAAAATAAAACTCTTATACTACATAATTTTTTAAGATGTACTAGTACAAATACTAATTTAAATAATAATTTCTGACAGCAACTCAAGTATTCTAGCCATTACTGGACGCATATAAACATTCTGTACCGCGCCACACACATAGGAAAAAATCCCTCCTCGTCATTGAATATGGCTCCTAATGACATCATTTCCTCTACGCTTAGGAGTGCCTTGACTTTGCTTGGACTCGAGGTATACCTGCATGAAGTTTGTTTAAATTTTGATAGCAGAACCAAAAAGAGTATTACGTGCTTTGTATTTTTGTGCTATGAGATTACACTTCTTACAACGCCTTGATGTGGCAAATTTAATATAAAAATGTAGTGATTTTTTTTCCTAGAGAGAAAATTTTTTATTTATTTTTGTGCTAACTCCGTAAATGTCTATTTCATGTACTATAAGTACAGAGATTGTTAATAAATATATTCTTAATTTAAAACACTTCATATTAAAGATGTTATCATTATTTCATGATCATTATATATCCATTTTCTGCAGATGCAATCTCCGAAAACCTGGTTCAAGTCATTTTTCGGAAGTAGTAAAAATACCTTTGGGAGCTAACATAGTAAATTCACAATATTTATAATCATTTTGAAAAGGTAAAATTTAATTTCAAAATTAAATTAGAAAGTTACACTAATATAGATTTGGAACAGAGAAATAGAGATAAGCATTTAAAACTTAAAAATATAACTTTATGACTATTACTCATTTTTTAATGTGTAACATCTTTTGTACCTTTGCATAAAATTATTGTTTATCAGATAAGGAAGTTTCTTTTCTTATATACATATATCAAATTCAGCGACAATACTGAAGCGCTTTTTTCTTTCATCTAAGGACACAGAATTTTAGAAATGACAACATGGAAATAATGTAACATTTGTAGAGGGAATATTTTCTCCAATGTGAAAAGAATAGAATGCAACAAAATTGCAATAATGACAATATACTTAATGGCACACAATGCCTTTATAACTGGACCGAGATCGTAGCGCTTTGGTTTTTGCACTAAATTCATGAACTCAGCCATTTATATAATCTAAACGTTTAAGATTGCTTCTGACATTAACAGCGTCTGTGAAATATTTTATAATTTTATTATTTCATGAAACAGGAAGCCATCTGCAGAACGCTGCGGTTAAATTTTTTTTTTTTTTTTTCAATTTCAAAGAAAATAAACGATAATTTCCAGACCTCCATTTAACTCATGCGTGTCATTCAACGAAAACAAAACCGTATGAATTCCGCCTAAACGTCATTACGCCAAGGAAACGTCATTACGCCTAAACGTCATTACGTCATCTTAAAGTATGTCCAATCACAAGTACGAATTTTCCCTATGCGCATGGCACGGCACAGAATGCTTATATGCTTACTGGACATAGCAGATCCCCAATAGTCAACGAAATATACTATATGTTGTAAGAATTTTCTCGGAGATTAATTCCAAAACTGAAATGGACTGAAAGTTATTCAGGCATCTATGGAAATGAGACAGCAAATCTTTTAGCCAAAGCGTCTGACAACAACTTTTCATTATCTAAATTCCAATTACCTTTTCCACTTTCTCACCTTAAAAATATTTTAGAAGAAAATCTTCTTAAATATGGAAGCAGCAATAGACTATTGATACAGCTAGATGCAGAGCATACTTGTTTTTTCCAGCTCCATCTAGAAAACAAATTTCAAATAACAGATCGATTACTTAACCTTTTGACAGCACATGGACCTTTATCGTCCACCACTTTTTCATTTCAAATGCAACTAAATCATTAGAATTTCTTTTGAAGTCAACTGATAAAATCCGCAATGCCTTCGCCGGGATTCGAACTCCGGATCTCCCAAGTAAATGCGTTGAGTGTGCTTCCAGTTACAACTCAAAGGCATACGTAAAAGAGAGAGAATATACCTTATAATTTATTGCATTATTTGTTTTGTCTTTTATTGACGTTAAATGGTTGACTCACGTTAAAAACCTAACCAGTAGAAATCCCAAATAAGTCATTGTATCTTGTCTTTCTAAGCAGATCCCTTGCCATTTTATGCGGTGGAGATTAGCTGCTAGGTTTCTACCTTCCGAGAATGCGATCAAAATAAGTTTATATGTTATACTGCAGAGCATTAGAATATTTAGCACGTTTTTGCTTTTCTGTCTACTTTGGTTCGATTTTCTCTGATTATCAAGATAAAATCGTCAACATTTGCTTGTATCTTGGCATTTTCTTCATAGTCCAGCTTTTTAAGCTGTGTCTTCTATTATGCTCCAGACTACCCTATTTCGATCCATAGGGGGATGTTCCTTTGTAGTATGCTATTTCCCTGTCCTCAAGCTGCTTATTAGTTTGTAGAGATTTAGAGAGCATCTTAGTTCTGTAAATTTGGAGAATAAAAGCAAAGAAAGGCAAATAAAGTTGAAAGTGAATTTTTTTAATTTAAAGAAAAAATACTTCGATGATTAGTATGAAAAAATATTATTTTCTAAGCAGAAGGAAAATGATTCTGTTTACTATCCAAAAACAAAAATATAAAGTCATCAGGTTTTTCTGAGAGAGAAACGTGAGGTAGCAGTTATGTCCTTGCTAGGATTCGAACCACGGATCTTCTATTTTCAGCTTGGAAATTCTCTCACATAAACCACATGAATAAGCATGGAAAAATAATTCTTCTATTCTTGTTCATGTGGTATAAGAATACTGCAATAATTCTTTTACAAATAACAGTAATAATTTTATGACTTTTTTTTTTTTTTTTTTTTTGCCTGATATGAAATTAATTCATGGATACTTGCTATACGGAGAGAGGAATACGAAAAAAAGTGTAAAATAGGTTTCAAAGAAATATGTTATTTTAGCAGAGATCCTTTATGCATGAATTCACTCGTGTTTATTACTGAATCCCAGATCATGCTTATACTAGATTGCCACTTTCCTATACATGCGAGGTTTCGCCAAAGCCCAGATATCGTTATTTTACGTTTAACAGCAACTGTGCTTTAACATGGCCTTTTTTAAACGTATGATTTACTGCAGACATAACGACAACGTTTTCAGAAAATTCTTCAAATAATAATTTATGATAGCAGTAAGATATAAAAGCGAAATGTTTTAAAAATTTACTTCTCCAGTCTTCCTTCTCCCCGTATTTCATTTTTATTTAAAAAAAATATTAAAAAAATTAAAAGAAATGATATCCTTTGTGTTTGAAAAATGCGTGGGAAAATTGTTCTTATAGTGAAAAGACACTGACTTAAGGAGGTCTCTTTTACCAAATTAAAATGAAAACAAATCTGTATTATGTAATTTATTAAAGCAATTAACTATTACATTAATTCAGTATACTCATATACCTTTCTTATTATTATTGTAGGAGAGTTTGCCTTAGAAGAACCACATCCTTGCGGAGAGAATGGATACCACTGCAATGAATCCAACGATGAAGTGTGCATGGGCTATTGGGAAGGACCCAACTTTGGCATCACGAATTTTGATAATTTTGGATTAGCCATGCTCACAGTTTTTCAGTGCGTCACCAATGAAGGATGGACTAATGTTCTTTATAATGTAGGCAATAAACTGATAATTATTTTCATTAAAAGCCACAGAATATTCTTATATCTAACAAATTATAAACATAAATAACAGCATAAAACACGTTATTATTATCATTATTATTCTGTAATAGTTTAATGGCATATTTTTCTCCAGATTTCGAGAAGAATGCTTAGGATTTCTTCTAAACTGACATGAAGCCTTTTATGAAAGTCACTCATGCCTGTACGGCCGTCTTAACGCAGGCCCCCTAGGCATTTACATTACATTTGCATTCATTTCTATGCTGTTAGGACGACACTGTATGCCGGCAAAAACCATTCTTTAAGTTTCCTTAGTCCAAATACGATGGTCTCTATAAATTAAATATAAATTAAAGAACCGCCGAAATAAAATAAATAAATAAGATCTCCAGTTACTTGAAATATTTAAACCTATTTGGATAATCGGAAAATTCAGGAAATCATATTTTTTCTCGTAGACAAATACATGTTTTCAATAACGCAAGTGAGATAGCACAAATGTTTCGTTTACCTTTGACAATAAATTCAACCATTTCGATCCAGAATTATAATTGACTCAGAACTGGCTGGGTCAGTTTCGAACCCAACCATTGACACTCCTTTTAAATTCATTTGGTAAATAATATATCGAGTTGGTTTTATTTCGAACGTTTTCGAATTTTTTATCTGTCTCTAGGCATAATAATTTAACCCATAATTTTTTGTTTTACTTCATAATTATATAAAATCATGTCATATAGAATATATTATATATTCATATAATATTTATGACGTATCATTGCTAGTTAAACGATTAAGTTTGGAAAAAAAGCCATCCAGAAGTTTTGGACTCTTCTTTAATTATTGAAACCTATAAATTGTAAATTAATGATAAAAAATTTACTTCTGAAAAAGATGAGTTGCCTGTAAAGTTATCAGTTTTAAAAATGAAAATCTATATTTACCCAAAATATTTTCATTGACTTTTCATAAATTTTGTGTATTATATTTCATCTCAATAATGGTGACCATGAATTATTTTTTAGCAATTTTGCTCTTTTCATTCAGCAACAAATAAGCTAGTAACTCCATGTTCAGTGTTTGTATATTTTAAAAAAATTGAATTATAATTTTCTTTCCGAGAATTATTAAGCTGCAGCATTTATAACAGAAATTTATAACATAATAATAAAATAATTAAATTTTTGTTAATAATAATATGCAGTTAAAACTAATTTTGTGTGTAATAATAATCTGAAACTGAAAAAAATATAAATAAATAATCACCAGTTAATTTACATGTTTACGCATTTCTGTCATTAAGTGTTACTGATTTTGTTTCAGATAAATGATTCGGTTGGAAACGAATGGCCGTGGATTTATTTCATTAGTTTAATTATTATAGGCTCTTTTTTTGTGCTCAACCTCGTCCTCGGTGTCTTAAGCGGGTAAGTAGAAAATTATAAAATATTCTAGTTCAAATTGTTGCATTTGTTTTGAGTCATGTTTTTATTCTCAAATTAATATTCTTGTAATAATTTTCAAAAACGGGTTAGTTTTAGGAATGCTCGATTGTCCGATAATCATGAGTACAATGTTACTGTCGTATATTTTTAAGTCTCTAAGTCAATGAAATGTTTATTAATAAATTAACAGGCTATTAATTTGTTAAATTTAGAAAACATAGCTCCTATTAGCAAACCAAAATTCCTAAAATTCTCCCGCAAAACCTTCGAAATTTAGCTTCATTACTTCTGCCTTTTCTACTTTTGTTCAACTTCGAAATTTGCAAAAGCTGAATTTTTAGAACCCTCACAAATGAATATCTTTTTAAAATTTGTTTCATTACTGAAGTAATGAAGAAAATAAACGATAATTTCCAGACCTCCATTTAACTCATGCGTGTCATTCAACGAAAACAAAACCGTATGAATTCCGCCTAAACGTCATTACGCCAAGGAAACGTCATTACGCCTAAACGTCATTACGTCATCTTAAAGTATGTCCAATCACAAGTACGAATTTTCCCTATGCGCATGGCGCGGCACAGAATGCTTATATGCTTACTGGACATAGCAGATCCCCAATAGTCAACGAAATATACTATATGTTGTAAGAATTTTCTCGGAGATTAATTCCAAAACTGAAATGGACTGAAAGTTATTCAGGCATCTATGGAAATGAGACAGCAAATCTTTTAGCCAAAGCATCTGACAACAACTTTTCATTATCTAAATTCCAATTACCTTTTCCACTTTCTCACCTTAAAAATATTTTAGAAGAAAATCTTCTTAAATATGGAAGCAGCAATAGACTATTGATACAGCTAGACGCAGAGCATACTTGTTTTTTCCAGCTCCATCTAGAAAACAAATTTCAAATAACAGATCGATTACTTAACCTTTTGACAGCACATGGACCTTTATCGTCCACCACTTTTTCATTTCAAATGCAACTAAATCATTAGAATTTCTTTTGAAGTCAACTGATAAAATCCGCAATGCCTTCGCCGGGATTCGAACTCCGGATCTCCCAAGTAAATGCGTTGAGTGTGCTTCCAGTTACAACTCAAAGGCATACGTAAAAGAGAGAGAATATACCTTATAATTTATTGCATTATTTGTTTTGTCTTTTATTGACGTTAAATGGTTGACTCACGTTAAAAACCTAACCAGTAGAAATCCCAAATAAGTCATTGTATCTTGTCTTTCTAAGCAGATCCCTTGCCATTTTATGCGGTGGAGATTAGCTGCTAGGTTTCTACCTTCCGAGAATGCGATCAAAATAAGTTTATATGTTGTACTGCAGAGCATTAGAATATTTAGCACGTTTTTGCTTTTCTGTCTACTTTGGTTCGATTTTCTCTGATTATCAAGATAAAATCGTCAACATTTGCTTGTATCTTGGCATTTTCTTCATAGTCCAGCTTTTTAAGCTGTGTCTGCTATTATGCTCCAGACTACCCTATTTCGATCCATAGGGGGATGTTCCTTTGTAGTATGCTATTTCCCTGTCCTCAAGCTGCTTATTAGTTTGTAGAGATTTAGAGAGCATCTTAGTTCTGTAAATTTGGAGAATAAAAGCAAAGAAAGGCAAATAAAGTTGAAAGTGAATTTTTTTAATTTAAAGAAAAAATACTTCGATGATTAGTATGAAAAAATATTATTTTCTAAGCAGAAGGAAAATGATTCTGTTTACTATCCAAAAACAAAAATATAAAGTCATCAGGTTTTTCTGAGAGAGAAACGTGAGGTAGCAGTTATGTCCTTGCTAGGATTCGAACCACGGATCTTCTATTTTCAGCTTGGAAATTCTCTCACATAAACCACATGAACAAGCATGGAAAAATAATTCTTCTATGCTTGTTCATGTGGTATAAGAATACTGCAATAATTCATTTACAAATAACAGTAATAATTTTATGCCCTTTTTTTTTTTTTTTTTTTTTTTTTTTTTTTTTTTTTTTTTGCCTGATATGAAATTAATTTATGGATACTTGCTATACGGAGACATACATTAGCTGCCGCTAATGAATTATCAGTTTATCACTTTTAATGTTACTTTATGGGTTAATATGAATTAGCATTTTACCTAGCCTCCTTTATTTAATAGCTAAAAGAACTTCCTTATAAGTTTATCATTTTTAATGTTACATTACCTATCCTTTTATATTCATTAGCTAGAGCACTTATTTGGGAATTTATTGTCAGTCAAATACTTAATTACAGATCCAACGTATATATACGTGCATATTAAAATATGTCAACGAAATTAAGACAATATATCAAAAGATAACAAATCCAGATATGAAATACCAGAGAGTTTTTGAAATAAAATCAAAAAAATAATTTGTTCTTATGGTAGTTTTTGTGAATTTTTGCTTTATTAACGAAACCCCTGGCCGCCCAGAGGGTTAAATACAAGAAAATACAGTTCTAGCGTCATAAGTGTTTGCGGGAATAATACACAAAGTCCGAATTCACGTGAGGGTGGTCACCCACCACAGTGCTGGCTCCGAGAAATGCTGCTTGAAAATGAACACTTATAGTGCAGTCCTTATTTAGATGAAATACACCATATTATTCATAGCTATCATAAGGAAAGAAAATTTAATTGATGCTATGTAGAAACATAAAAACACTGCAACATGTAGAAATACTATATGCAGAGTCCTAGCGACAAACTAACAGAGTCCGTGATCACTTTAGGTGGTCACGCTCTCGAATTTAGGCTCAGGCGAATGCTGCTTCATTCTGAGACAGTTCAACACGATATTGAAAACAATAATAACGGTACACAAATCAAATCAAGTCGGAAAGTTTTAATTTTCATTCAGACGAAAGGCTGCAAATTGTACTAAGTCCCCTATCTTTGTTTAAAATCTCATAATGAAAGAGATTAAAAGAGCTCATATCCTCACGCTCCTCTGCATTATTAAAGATTTTTTCCCGAGGTCTGCAGGTATTTTTCGATGGTGTTAAACGTAAGATCATTATGCAACAGTTTGTTGCGTACGAAATAATGCACCTCGGTGATAATGGGAAAAACGACTCTATAAACTTGAAGTTTGTTGATATTAGTTTTGGTAGCAGGCCCCCAGGCTGATGAAGCATAAGTCAAGATTGGTCGAATGACGGGTAAATGAGTCTTTTTATTGACAGGTCCAGCTTTGAATATTTTTCTATGACCGGGGAAAGGTACTTCATGACATTAAGAGCTTTGTTTCTGATATGCTCGATATGATGGGTCCAAGTCCAGTTGGTCATTTAAAATGACTCCCAAATACTTTGCTTGCGAGACGATAGGAACGGATTCATTAAAGATCTGTACACTGTTCTTGATCGGAATAGAGCGTTTTTACGTCTTATAACCAAGCGGTGAGACTCTTGAGCGTTGATTCTAATTTTCCATTGCCTATACCATTCTTCAATAAGTGGAATGTTATCTTGTAAGTTCTTTATGGTATGACTGAGGTTAGCCGAAGTGGCAGTGTCGTCTGCATAACAAGCAACTCGAGACATTACTAAGATGAACCCGAAGAAAGTCTGCAAAGTAGAAAAGATAGACTACCGGTCTGAGAACAAAGGTTTTGGGCTACTCTACTTTGCATTGTTCTTGTACTGGAGTAAGCCTTACCAAGTGACCCTCAAAGTCCTGTTGTTACTAAAAGGGAAGATCAGCAGGATGAGTTCTCGGCTAAAGTCAGTAAGTTTGGATGTTAAACCTTCATGCCAGGCGCGGTCTAAAGTTTTCGCCATGTCCAGCATGAGGATAGCAACATTTAATCTGCAGTGTAAGGTAACACCGGCGAACTCGGTAATGCGAATAGGTTGCTTCGTCGTGGAGAGATGCGCATGAAAGCCAAACTGCTCAGGAAGGAGTAAATGACGGATTTCATTTTACTAAGACTGATCCTATCGAGTACTTTTTCTAGGCCTGGTAGCAGGCTGAATGGCCTATAACCGTCTAGTTCTGAATGATTCCTTTCCTGGATTGAGGATCAGGGTAATTTTAGCAGTTTTCCACTGATGTGGGAATTAGAGAGATGATGAGCATGCACCTATTCGTGATTTCTCTATCTCTTTACACTGTAAAAAAAAAATCTGTAAGGTTACTAAGAAAACTCATGGAAACTGGGATGCCATGGGTTATTTGAGTAACAGAAACAGGTGTTTTTCTGTAACATTACAAGAGTTTTGCCTGTAATGATTACAGATCTTTTTCTTGTAATATCACAGCATATAGTTATGTAAGTAGAACATATTTTTCTCATGTAAATTCCCAAACGATATATCTGTAATGGTTACAGATTATTTGCGTGTAATATTACAGCAAATAATTATTTAAAAAGAACATGTTTTTCTCATGTAAAATCTCAACAGATATATCTGTAACCGTTACAGGTTATTTGCTTGTATTATTATAGCAAGTTATTATGTGAGTAGAAGATACTTTTCTTACGTAAAATTCTAATAGTTGTATCTGTAAAGGTTTCAGATTATTTCCTTCTAATATCCCATTAAGTAATTATGTGTGTAGAATATATTTTTCATAGATAATACTAAAGGATATGTCTATAAAAGTAATAGATTTTTTTGTCTAAAATGATGCTTATTATAATAAAATATATTGAAATCAAGATGTTTTGAGCAAAACAATATCTGCATGTGTATATCATTATACAGATATATGCAAGTGGCTCATAATAGTTTGGCTTTTTAAATTAGTCAATTTGACCTCAGAATAGCATTAATTTAAAAGATGTGCTTTCAACAGCAATGTTCTTTTTTCAAAAAGTAATATTAGTCTGTTGCAGAGTATTTTTGTTTTATGAAGAGAAACTTATGTCTGATATTATTGAAAGGCCTTTCATATTATCATTTTGATTAATTTAAAAGTTCAAATTGATATGCTACTCCTTATATTTGCCCTGTAAAATAGCTGAAAAAAATAGTATGTTTTATTTGCATGTTTTAGTGTCAGTTAATAAGATATGTTCTAGAACTTTCTTTTTAGTAATTTTAGCTAAAATAGACACATGTTGCTTTAGATTTAACTTATATGAGTAAACGTGTTGCATGTTGATATGATCATATTATTACAGTAAAAGACATTTTGTGAAATATTTCTATGAAGAACTCAGAACAGCTGTTCTTCATATTTCAAAAATATATTCTCTCCTTCTAAAAAAATGACATTTTCAGTAAATTAAAGAATTCAACATAGCAATGAACTTCATTTTGTTACTACAAGGAATTCAGATTTTGTTCATACGCTTGAATTACAACGTCTAACTAATTTTTTTATTCTTATCTGCACTCAGTGTTTGTCAACAGTCTGCTATTGTTTGAAATAATGCATAACTTTTTTACTTACCTTCAAATAATTTCCTTTGAATTAACAGATAGAAGTCTTTCATTAAAAACCTAATGTCATGCTTTTTGAATAAGCATAAAACTTTGCCAACTGACCTTAATTTTTAAAGCCTTGTTTCCCTTAAAATTCTTAATACAATTATGCCTTTAAGAAATTTATTTCTAAAATTAATACTTCAGTTTAGCTTAAAATTTAATGCATTTTAATTTTACCTATAATTTTTTACAAACATAATATGTAATAAATCTAAGCTTAATATTCACCATTTCGAAAGTGATACTAAAAAAGTATTCCTAGTTATTATAAATTTCGAGATTCGCATACAAAATTGTGAAATAAACATGTGAGAACAGAAAACAAACTTTATGCTCTCTCTATATTACAGCATGTTAATTAAGAAGTTTATTGAATTTATAATTTTATTGTGAAACACTATGAAGCAAATAATATGCTAATTAAAATACAGAAGTAAAAATAATTTATTACTTAATTCATAAACTTTACATAAAACCTGAAAAAAAAGAATTAATTAAAAAATAACATAATATAATTTAATAAACATTTCATAAAAATTCGTTTCGACTGCTTGGAAAAAATGAATGGTTTTTCTCCTCTTTGTAAACCATGTCTCCTAAATAAAGAAAAAAACATTTCTTTTAAAATCATAATCATGCTCTTAAAAAGCTTATAAAAATTATTTTAATAGATGTTTTAAACATGTGCTTATATAACACTTTTAATCATATTTCTTTATAATATCTTAATTAATTAAGAACAGCTTAAATTCTTTAAAAAATTGGATTACAGTGAACCGTCTCATTACGACAAGCTACCTCAGTCAATCACTTTTTAAATTTAACCAGCATTCCTCATAAAATAACTAATTAGTAAACATAACTTCTCTAGGATGCCCACTATCATTTAAAGATCAAAATTTTCAGGAATCAAGTATAGCTAGCTTAGAGAAGGTTCATTGTACAAAAACAGCCAATATTCAAATATTTTCATAAATGAAGCCACCATAGTTATTAAATATAATATACAGTATACTTATATTCAGAATTCAGAACTTGAATAAATTTCTCGAACTGTTTTAGCATTCGAAAAATATTATATTTATTACCTTAAATTTCTAAACCAATATTACATATTCGTCCAAAGGAATCCCTGGGACTCGGACAACATTTTCCCCCTAGCTTTCTTTTAGCACAGGATTCTGAATATGTTTTAAAGATTTAGGTAATGTTTGTCTTCCTTAAGGCGGTCACAAAACAAGTTACCCTAAATGTTTTGTCCGCATAGTGGTCATTTTCATCTTACTAACTGATTTGCTAGTGGATTTTGGGTGCATGGCCTATCATTGATGAAACAATAATAGTGAACAGCTTCAAGAAAATGGGGATATCTTATGCTCTTGATGCCATATTCCCACTTATTTTTACTAATTTTATCTTCCGAAAATTAAGAGGGAAAAATTAAACGAATAATTTAATTTCCAAAGGACAAAGTCACAGTAGGAATATAGCAAATGAAAAGTAATCATGGATAAGCTACTACTATCACAATATTATTTAATTAAAAGAAACCTGTATTTCAATAAGAATACACATAATTGCAACATCTAATAAGTTATCTCATTTCTTCTTTATAATTTGAACTTCTGTCATTCGCATTGTTGTTCTTGCAAATCCTTAGGCCTCAGATCATACATAAATAATTAGAGAAGGTTGTGGTCCGATGCTTGCTAGGGTGAACATTCAGCTGATATGGCAAAATTGCATAGTGAATGGCAGTTGGTATTTGCTTTCACTATCATAGATCATTGTTTGCATTAGGCTGACATAATATTCAACAGTTAGAAGAGAAAGATTCAACAGGGCCTTAAGTGTGCAAAAGTTTGCCTTTGTTAGTATGACGAAAACAATCATTATGTTGATAAATCCATTTTAAAATCTTGGGATATTCATTTTCTGAATGCATTAAAAGGGGAAAAATTATGTAAATATTTTTTTAATTTTCAGAATCTGGTTCTAAAGCTGGGTGGGGTGGAATATGCAACGCAATACGGTAATTCTGAAGATCATTGTGTTACTAAGCATTCTTATTGGAATGTAGGTTTCTTTTAAATAATAATACTATGATAGTTACCAGTAGTTCATTCATGAATATTTTTGATTGGTTATGATCTTATTGTAATCACATCCTTCAAAATTAAATTGATTGCTTAATTTCCCCCTTGATTTTCATACTATAATATTAGTAAAAAGAAAGAAAAAAGTCTGCAAGTAAACATAACTCCTCTTTCTCCCTCTCTCTCTCTATATATATAGGTATGTATCTTCGTGTGCAACTAAGCAAACCAAATGTGACTTTTTCTTCTTTAAAAAAATTGTGTAAATAAATAGAATTAAGTTCATTTCAAAGACTTATGACACATGAAATATACATGATCAAAATAAATTAGAAAATTAAGTTCAAATAAATTTTAAGCTAAATTACGTGTTGCAATGTAAGTTGCAATAATTCAGTTGTAATAATTAATACTAACAAAACCAAACATCATATTCCCATTCTGCAAAGTATAAAAATTCTTCTGCAAAACTGAAAAAATGACCAACACTTTGGCTTATTTGATAACTTTCAAATTCACTCCTTTGTTTGCATTTAGAATTTATAACTTTAATTTTCCACAGAAATTTGTTTTTGATTTTAAAAAATTTCACTGGCATAATTTCATTCACTTCAGCATATATTAATAGATGCACAAGGTTTTTGTACCTTACATAATTTTAAATCTTATGTAAACTAACGTAATTAATAACAAAATCAAAACATAGATCAGAAACAGCATAAAATTTAATTAATAATTACTACTAGTGTCACACAAAATGCTATGAAATTAATTAATAAAATAAGAATGAGATAAAATATATAGAATAAATATTCCACATGTGTGAAGTTTGGATAACAATTTCAGTAGAAATTTTATCTCGAAAATTTTATTTTAACAATAAAATTATATTAAAAATCGCTTATTAAATTTCAATTTATCTCTTTACATTTAATTTTAATTATTTAATTACTTCAATTATTAATTATATAATAATTAATTATATAATAATTATTAATTAAAATATAATTAATTAATTATATGATAATTACTGATTAAATAACAATTTGTAAACATTAATTAAATAGCTATTAATTAATTTATAATAATTAACTATTTAATTTTAAAATTATTAATGAGTTTAATAGTCATTTTATTTATTTATTTACTCTTGTTTCTCTTTACTGACGGTCTTCCATGGGGCTCCGGCACTTCTAATCTTAGAAATTAAGTCCTGGTAAGGTTAAATATAGTTATATATTTATATAGCTATATAGGTTTGTATAGTTGAGAGTAAATTAGGATTAACATAACCAAACATATAGCCGCAGTTCTTTTTCAATCACTCCTGAAAAACCGATTTTTATCAATAAATTAATTCATTAGTTCTAAATGGGATCGGTATTGATCCCCTAGGGGTAGATGAAATTTTTAAACGGGTCTATAGTGATCAAGAGTCGATAGCTAAATATGCATCGATAAATGATTGGCATAATCAAAACACAAATGATTAAAAAATATTAATAAAATTGATAATTAATTATTTATTAATATAAAGATATATCATGCTGTACGAGTAAATCACAATATAAATATAAGGGGGAAATTCCACTAAAATTATTTGTAATATTTTACAAATCTATGAAAATCTTTTAATATGTAAATTTTTTATGCAATCAGTGCAGTATATAAAAAGAGAGAAAGGCAGGAAAGATCTCAAAATAAAAACTGCTACCAAACCAACCATATCGACTTTTTTTCTTCTTGCCTACTGAAAACAGGCTTTAGTCAAGTTAATAATTATTTACGGTAAACAAAAAACAGGTTGAACATTTCTGAATGAGGTGAATTAAATTTAAGCTTATCAGTTTTATGCCAAATATTCTAATACTCTTCTACCGCTTATACAATGCAACTGTCTGCAAAAGATTAAGGGAGTCTTTAATGCCTCTTTTCAAGGTGTAAAAGTTCTTCAACATTTTAACACATATTAAACGCATATATTTACATGTATATGAAGCTGATTTTCAAAACTGCATCGATTACGCATGAAACATACCTGGTTGAGGACGACCATTCTTGTTGAATTTTATAAGTCTAAGCAATTTATTATATGTTATTAGCAATTACAATCTATATCATTGGGCCAAAAGAGGTTTCAGTTGCTAATATAATGTAACATAAATTCTAAATGCAGTGTTATGTTCTGTAATACTGGTAAATAAAATATCTGGATGAAGCAAAATTAATGCTTGAATATATCAAAGTAAAAATGACAATCTAACCCAATATAAGAATCACGTACTAAAGTGCATGACATTGATCGTAATAATTTACTGTGTGACTTTTGATAAACATTTGTTTGAAATTCTATTAACATCTTCAGTTACAGACATCGTTCGATCAGTGAATGATGGTTAATTTTAAAATGCTCCCGACTTTTAAAACTTTAGCTTTTATTAATTGGCTTATATTTCCTTTCACAGAGAATTTTCTAAAGAAAGAGAGAAAGCTAAAGCTCGAGGAGATTTCCACAAGCTTAGGGAAAAACAACAAATAGAAGAAGATTTACGGGGTTATCTTGACTGGATAACTCAAGGAGGTGCGTATCAAACTAGTGTCAAACTAAAACAATAAACAAATAAAAGTTTTCTGTTTAATAAGTCTGAACAGAAGAAAAAAAAAGACATTTTTAAGTTTTTTTTTTTTTTTTTCATTTTCTGTTACATTTGTTTTATACTTATTTTATATTTATATATCACTTTTCTTATTTTATTTATTTGTTCTGAAGGAGCTTAAGCTGTCATAAGTTGTTAACAGTACAGATGATTTATTATCCTTCAGAATTCTTTTCAAGCTTTGCTTGGTATACTGCGATAATTCCATTTAATGAAGCCTAGTGCGCAAAAAATTAGACACTTTTTCTTTTATCATTTAAGTACATCACTACATATTGAAATTATTATTAGTTCTTAACGGAAGCGATTCAAAAGTATTATTTAAATAACCTGGGCGAGTTTCTATCCGATCAGTTCGTCTTGCAGTTTGATGAGATATGTAGGATTCTTGACTGAATTTAAGTTTGAAGATTCAGTTAATCATTTTCATGTGTTCTATGTATGTATCATATTCTTTACACCAGTCTGTAATGGTTTTAACATCATGAGTTCCTTTTTGTATTTTTAAACTGAATTAGTTTTTAAGCAGAATTTTCAAATATTATACAGATGAAATCAATAGATTATCTAAAGCAATGTAAAGCTCTCTAAATCAGTAGATTCTCAAACTGGCAGCCCGAAGCAGTTTTACACGCTCCCCGAATATATTTCAATTATGAATTGTTGTAAATACGGTGCTTGAAGTTTTAAAGAGGTATGGTACTGAGATGATGATGTGATGATAATGTCTGACTCTGAGCTTATGCGCGCAATTGCTGTTGAATGGGAAAAAGAACGAATAAACTGGGCTTTCTCTTTGTCACTATAGGCTTGTACGCCAGAATACGTAGCTGGGGTAAGATGGAAGATCGTCCTGCGTAGGTATAATCAGTAAATTTAGTTGGCCGGTCGACAGCTGATGGTGCGTCAGTTCTCTATATTTCTTGTTTTTTGTATAGAATTGGTACTCATGGTGTGTAACTTTTGTTCAATAAATCACTAGTTGGTTGTTTGGTTGCAAGCTGCGTTCATATTACTATACAGATAGAGACACACTAATGTAAGGCTTATAAATCCTGTTAATTGCCGTTTTTTTATTAGATATACCTAATATCAATATTTATATTTGAAATTATGCATAACTTTTGAATGTTACTTTTAAATTAATTAAAAATAAGAGCAACAGAAATCTCTTGCCAGTGCAAAGCTATATATTCCCGATAGAAAGTAAATATAAATTTGGATTTTTGCTGTGTATTATTGCAATTATTATTGTTTATGTATTCTTTAAGTAAGTGAACTTTAAAATTTAGTTGAAAATGTTTTCGCATGCATTTTGAGTTTGAGACCACTTCTCAAAAGTTTAGTTTATCTGTATCTATGTTTATGCATCATTTTATTCACTTCCAAAGTAGACGTAATTCACATCAATTAAAATTATACCATAGCACTGTAGACCAGTCTCTAGGATTTCCTTTAATACCTTCCGTTGGAATTTTTTTTTCAGACTATTCTAATGAAGCATTAAAGCTGTGCAGAAAATGCCTAGGAAATGTGCATGTAAAAGCTTTGTTGAGGTTCTGGTGTCCCACCCTTTTCTTCCAGTCCTATCAGCAGCTAGCAAACACAAACCACGTAGCGCGCAAATGCCAGAAACAGTCTTTGTATCAAGATTCGAAAATCTCAGCTTAAATGCGCAGATCTAATTTGCATTCTGGTGAGGAATATGGAAAGGAGAAGTTATAATAAAGACCAAAATCATAATAACAGGTCAATTTAAAATAATTACGTTACGAAACTTCCTACGTATTTTCTCCTGTTAGATGTATTTCGGTCTTTAAGCTCCATTATTAACGTAAAGGAATTAACCTTTTGGTAATTTTTTTTGAACAAACGACAATTGACGTTTGCGTCGGCAGTTAAGATTTAACAAAATGATTACTTCAACCGTTTATGTTTCATTCAACCGTTTATTTATATTTATAATTACTTCAACTGTTAACTTTAAGTTTATTTTTAGATGAATTTGGTTTGAATTAACATTTATGCACTTGCAGAACTGCGCTTTGATCCTCATATGAAAATTCCGCCAACTTTTACTGTATCCTTTTGATTGGTTATAACCTAAACTCCTTTCTCTAGTCACTTGAGTTTCGACAGATTGACTTTAATTTTGAGTTTACACTTCAGATGTTGCACGCAGGAAGGAAGATCACATTTTCCCTATTATACAATAAAGCAGATGTTCTCAGCCGGGGGGATTCACCTTAAAGGGGAATTTCATAGTTTCAGGTGCCGAATGAGGTCAGCCTTTTATTTACCTGTTAAATACTTAGTTTTACTTTCAAGGTTTGGTATTTATCAACATTTTCTATGCTACTTTTTGTTTAATTTATACAACACATTAAAAAAGTAATCTAAATATAAGCAAATGTGTATGTATTTTACGAGTTTGGGAACAAGGGGAAATGGGGAATGATCATCAGACAATGATGGAAAGGACGCAAGGGGCGAAAAAAGGTTGAAAACCATCACAATCGACGAATACCTGAAACTTAATTAAAACGTCGAATTTATATTAAATACTATATATAATGTTACTTACGTATTAAAACAAAGCACCTTGACGCAATCTGGCAATTTTTCACAGAAGAAAAGGTAGATGTTACCTATTGGGTGCAAGCAGAAAATTTTCATACTTTTTTTTAAATAACTTCCCCAACTATCGATATTTATCGTCAGTCGGCAAACATTGCCAACATATCAAAAGAAAAGACATTTTATCAATTTAGAACACAAATTTTAAGTATTAAATGATACATTAAAAAATAAAACATATTTTTTGCGAGACTTCTTCCGCAATTTTTTCTGCTGTTCTCCTCTTCTACACAGCGATTTTTTCGTTTGAAAAAACATCGATATTAAAACTGCTTTCGTTTTAAAATTCATCAAAGAATATCACAAACACGGCGTCACGCACAACCTTGGCTATCTACAAAATGCTTATCATAGCTCCTTTTAGTGACTTTGCCGCAAAATACTGCATTCTTACAGAAATTTTTCAAACTTTCTTCCACTGTAGGCAAAATTCCACAAGCGCATATTTTAAAATTGAGTTTAAATGGAAAAATATCTAGATTTGTTTATAAAAACCGAAGGATATTGGAATACAACATGAAGAACGCATACGAAAGTAGCGAAGTTGCTTGACCGGAACATTCTATAAGCATAGCCACCACTGTTTGACACATTCTGAAAATTTGACGACTTTTGCTAAAATTGTTGCGATAATACTTAAGCACGCATATAAAAAAAGTATTTATTTTGTAATATAGTTATTTATACACATAGAAAATTTGGCATCACTATGCTTAAGACTCATATAAATATTTCATTGTAAAATAAATGTTTTGCTGAGAATTTTAGTTGTAATTGTGTGTGGCTAATGAAACTTGATTTGTTTTGTTTTTAAATTTTACTAGCCAAATTTTAGTTGAAACGTAAAACATACGGAGCATTTTATGTTCATGTAAGTGATTTTTTAAACTTTAATGCAGAGATTTAACAATTTTAAGCTTCGAACCTCGTAATCTCATTTACATTTGTCACAGATATTATTCATCTCCCCAATCACTCTATAGTTTCGAGTATTTTATGATATATTTTCGTATGCATGCTTCCTTTTTGAAAGCAACATGCTATTTCAACAGATATTTAGATGTAATAAAATTGAGGATTTTGTTTTTTCGTTTCAGTAACAATTTTTCTATGTTTATTGAAAGAAGAAAGTTATTTTAGGAAACTGAAGACAAAATAACCTAAGGAACCGTCTAAAGAATTTTCAAAAATTTTCATAATTAATATCATGCATTCATATCAATACTTTCATGTAATATGCTGCCTAAAAATTTTAACATCACCTATATAGATCCCTAAAATCTATCATATTTCTTTTTTATTCCTTCCCATTCATTGTTACCAAATGATGCAGCATTGTTATTTTCACAAATATTATTTATATCTTTTAACAGAGGATATCGAGCAAGATGACAGAGAAAATACGGAGGACTCGAGGAACAGTACGTATAAGATTTTTACCTATCTCCTTAGATTAGAAAAGTATTACTCTTGTATACAGGAGATGTCAATGGTCGAACTTTGTATAACTTTTGGTATGACCCTCGTATCATTATAATTTTGTAAAAGAAGTTCAGAATTAGATTCTACAATTGATAATCAAAACTGTGCTTACTCCTTTTGGTCTAAAAATGTAGATATAACAAAGCAAACAAAGTAAAAATGAAAACTTGTAGCCGTCTTATTACTACGTCTTTGTGTACTATTTTGCTAAATTGAGATAAATTATTATTACAGGAAACCCTCCTTAACACAAACTGGCTTAAGAAGAAAACTCAATAAATATGAACGAAATTTTGCTCCGGGCAGTGATGTATATTATAAGAAGTTTTATCGTTTAACGCGAATGACGGTTATTGCTAATTACAAACTGTTTTTCAGTCCGTTGTGTGATTAGATTTTTTTCATTTAACACGAACGTTTTAAAGTTATTTATATTTTTTTTCATGTTGTTTCTCTCCTTGGCCTGCATCCAGAAATGTTCTGTGACGTTTAATTGAAAACCTCACAGAATAAACTGGATTCTTTAAAACACGGGTAACACAAGTAACATTGCTTGACAATCGTGATCATCACATCAACAATGAACTTCAGTCAACAAATACAATTCTGTATTCAAATGCGCCTTTTTATTTTTTAAAAGTTAATTAGTACGACTAATATTAAATCTTGACTAATTATTAATTAAGATGTTGCGAAACTGGTGTTCGTTTTGAGGAGTTTGTTAATGCAGATGGCAATGTAATCGCGTGTATTCGAATGAAATCAGTTATTTCAGAGGTGCAAGAAATGACATCAGAAGAAAATGAAGAGAACAATATCATTCCACCACCCGCCAGGAAGTGTTACACATCTTGGGCACTTTAGAACGTTTTGCTGTAATATCCGAATTGACGCTAATTTTAAGAAAGTGTAGAGTTGTCAGTGACGTTACCAGGTACTTTCGTTCTCATCGCAATATACAGGAATTTTCCAGCAGAAAATTATTAGTGAGTACGATTTCTCTTACGGCACAGTAATTATTGTAATACTGTAATGTTTTCTATGACGAGACAGACATAATGTACTGTTGTAGTTACGTTTGTACCTATATACTGTAAATGATTAATATTTTTAAAAAAACTATTACCAAAAATAAAATTTGAGTCTCCAGTTAACGTTCAATTTTAACGCAAATTCTTAATTTTTCGGTCCCCTAGGATTCGTGTTAAAGATTATTTCATACACTTAACGTTAGTATTACATATTTGTGTATTGGCGTATACTATTTAAACAATTACATTTGGGAATGACCTTGTATTAGGATTTTTTGGGAGCAGGAAAGAGGGAAGATTAGCAACGCCTTCGCCGGGAATCGTACCGCGGACTTCTGGAATACGCGCCCAGCGTGTAGACTACTACACCACGAAGGCATGCCAAGAAGATGGGAGAAATACCTTATATATTCGCCCTTTTCAAGGGCGACTGGGGTTTTTAGGGGTCCCAATCGTCAAATCCTGGGTGAGGAGAATCATCATACAACACCCTTTTAGTTCGGGCGCCATTGTAGAGACATTAGGTTATTTTTTTAAATCAAGAGAGATTGAAACATTAGCAACGCCTTCGCAGGGAATCGAACCGTGGACCTCTGGAATACGCGCCCAACGTGCAGACCACCACACCACGAAAAAATGCCAAGAAGGCGAGAGAGATACCTTATAATCTACTAATTTTAACGAGCTAAAGTAGATGCACACTAATAATATGCTGCCAGTTCCTTCAAATCATTATTTTGAATAAACATCATGATACAGCAAATAAACTGATGGATGGTTTGTAATACAATGCGTTCTTCAACACTCACGAAAGAATTTTCAAATTTGAGGGTAATTTATAATTAAATAACTAAATTAATAATTTTGCAAAAATTATTTCCCGTATGCTGTAAACGGTTTTTTGAGGCACAATATGTTTTCGTTAGTGACTAATTTCATTGTTAATACGGTGACTGAAACACAGCTTCCTCTTACCTTTCCTTCTCGGTTTTGGGAATCTGTTATCTGCTCTTGCAATTATGCCCCCAAGGTAAATAAAATTCTCATTTTCCACCAATGATTTCATCCCCCCCAGCCACTATGACTCTAAAGTCTTCATTATCATCCGATTAATTTTAGACTATTCCCCCCTCAAAAATACTAAATTTTGTAAGTAAGACATTGAGGTAACATCAATTAAAGGGTACTAATTAATAGTATCTATAACCCACCTAAACTTTTCGTATGAACTTGTTTTCATGCTGTGCTTGTTTGAATATAAAGAAATGATGCAATAATTGCAGGGATTATTACAGGGATATTATTATTAAACTTACAAGGGTATTACTGGTATTATCATTAAAAGTTTTATTACGAGCTTGGGAATTTGCACTAAATTATCATAACTACATATGAAGCATTAATATTATTATTCCCGTATGAGAAATGTCATCAAGGATTCGAGATGTATACAAAGCCGGCCTAAAGATATGTCGGGAGCGTATCTCGTTCACAAACTGGAATCTGTTTCGCCTGTGTTTCATAAATTCATTTTCATCATTTTAGTTTGCTAGCATTTTACAGAAAATTCAATATTGTAATTCTGAAGCTGTATTTTTAACAATAATTATTCTTTAAATTAGAGATCATCATCAACAAGAACGTAGATTAGTATCGCTAAATATGCACCATGCACCAATTAAAATTTTCTACGAAGCTTAACTGTTCTGAAGATCGATTGAGTTTGCGAGATTAAATGAATATTTTTCTCATCTTATATTACACGATTCAGAGCTATTTGTTTAAACTGGCTTCAGAAAGCAACAGTACATCATTAATTTAAGTGTTCATCATGTTATAATATTTTTAATTGTGCGATGTTAGTAAACATTATCAAGTTAAGTTTTATTTGGTTCGATTCCGATTATTTTTAGAAAAAGCATAGCGTTTTATGTTATTCTGGATAAAGCTGTTTAGGAAAATAAATTTTAATTAATGTTAGTTACAACTACCGTTTTCACTCTAATTTAAAATTGCAATTACTTATATAAAAAATTTTCGAAATCTTCTACCTTTTACAGTCACATGCAGAGTAATTGTTAACGTTGTTAAAATGATTTTGTAACGAGGTTTGGATACTGCTTAATGTTATTGGTTTAGTTTCAGTGAATAAGTGTAAACTTTCTTTAATCTGCAAGTATAGCATTAGCCGCCCTAAATGCAGAAGTAACATATGATAGGGTAGGGCTCCATATAAGTATTTGGTCAAAAATAACACCAAGGTTTTTAACTTACTTGGCCCACTGGATAACTGCTATACATGCTGATGTATTGGTCAAGATCTCTTTGACTATTTCTCCAGATTTATTTGTTATTAGACAAATATAATTATTTTATATTTTTCCGAATAGAAACAGTCTGACGCGGTGGAAATGCAGATTTTTCATTATTTAATTTCTTTAAAAATAGAAAACAAGGAGATAATATTTTATGGGAATAATTTAAACGTAATACAACAGTTTATAGTGAACAGTGGACGATACAAAATTTAGTTTCTAGACTAATAGCCCATTCGGACTAAAACTAAATTTGGGCTAACAATAGAAAAATGTATTCCAACACTTAACACTGCATTGGGAATTCTAAACATATGCTGCTATGCTGCTGTTAATTTTTTTTTTTTAATAATTTTGCTGTTTCATTGTATTTGGCGTAAGTGCCAAGAAAATGATGTTCGATAACAAAGCTAAAAAAGCAAAAAAAAAAAAAAAAAAAATGTTTTATCAGGAGTGGGTGCAACAGCAGATCGGTAGACTGCAAACCCAGCGAGTGCGTAAAAAAATTAACAAATATCTTTGGCAGCTTGTTAAAATTTGAAACCTTTCAGAATTTTGTTTGTTTGTTTGCTTTTTATTCTCAAAACCGTCAATTACATCTTAAAGGTCTACTTAATTGCTCCAATTGTGGTAATTTAGATAGTATACAAAGATTTTTTTAATTAATTTAATTAATTAATTTCATAAGCATTTATAGTTCTTAAATACTTACTTCTTAACTGAATTTTAAATCTTAAAATAAACATTTAAAATTCTAAATTAATACTTTTTATATGCTTTTTATTTCAAAATGTTCTCACAACCAGCAGCACTTATAGCTTAATGATATTACTATGTTTGGAACGTTGATGTAGATCATTGATGTCCAACCCGCGGGCAGCATGAAGCCTAAAGTAAGTGTCAATGCGCAAGAAGCGAGCGAAATTTCATTGACCTCCGAGGGTTCTATACCTACCTCATTGAGAACTCCTGGTTTAATGCCTTATAGTTTCATAATAATTTTAGTAACATTATAAGGTATTTCTCCCACTTCCCTAGCGTGCCTTCGTGGTGTAGTGGTTCTGCACACTGAGCCGGTATTTCAAAGGTCCGTGGTTCGGCGAAGGCGGTTGCATATTTTTCATCTTTTCTGCTTCCAATTAACCTAATGACTCTACAACATAAGTATAATACGATAACATAAGTATAATGTATAAGCAAGTTCTATTGCAATGCAGTTGTGCTGTTGTATGTTTAACCATAAAGTAGTTTGTTTCTTTCTGTAATGAGTATTTAAAAAACAAAACCGTATTTGACTTTCTCCCTTTCAGTGCACAATGTAACTTTCAAGACTTAATTGTTAAACATCTTATCATTATTTTTATAAAATATCAAAAATAATTCCTTAGTACTTTAATCAATTCAGTAAGAGCTAGAACCTTCCACCAGTCGGAATTTACGAATTGTTCATCGAAATTCTAAGAAAAGTAAAATTTTATTTTGTTTATTATGTTACCAAATACCCTCAAAGTTATTTCTCTTATTTTTAATGAAGATTACTGAATACTGTTTTAGTTTGAAGATGCAAATATTATTAATTTAACTAAGTGAACAATTAAATTACAAATAATATTTGTCATTATATGTTCTTACTAATTCCTTTATTAATTTTCTTTTCCTTCTCAGCTAAACCTTTGCGTGATATAGGCAAATCAGATACCCTACAAGCAGAAACAAATAGTTTAGATATAAATAGTTCTCCTTCCTACTGGGCAGTCAAAAGGTAAGTTTCAAAAGCAGTGGCAATTCAAATCTATTGACATTTACTGTAGACATGTAACTTGTGTTTAAATTCATGTAACTTATGTTTAAATTCACTACACCACACCACTTGTGTTTAAGACGTGTAACTTGTATTTACGTTCATCGAAAATTCCCCAGTTAGAAATCTGAGTCTACTTTAAGAATCTCGCGAATTATATAATTTTATTTTGTTTAGCGTAAAAATACGAATTTATACAATTCATTATAAATAAAATTAAGTTAAAATCCTTAACATTTATCTCTATTGTCTTTATAAACAATTAACGTTATGAATTATTTTTTGTATTTCTTGTAATCTCGTAAAAGATTTTATGCAAAATTAATGGGGCTTTTTTGAGTTTTTTCACTTTAACCCGTTAATCTACATGAATTTTAAAGTTTTGCCTTTTTTTAAGATTTTAAAATATGATGAATGTATGAATTTATTACAGCAAATTATGCAAGAATAAATACGTAGCAGTTCTAATTGTATGCATATATATATAAATAAAATTTTCCATATTTTATTTTTCATTTTCATTTTCATGTTGTTGTTTATTGTATTTTATGTTTAATTGCTCAAAAGATAATGCGGAATGAAACGTGATTCAATTCTCTATGGTTATTCATTTTTTAATGTTTCAAATTATTACCCCTTCAGAAATGAGTCTAGAGCATGAAAATATGAATATGTATTAAATAATTTTAAAGTCATTGGTAAATTTACTTTAAATAAGTTTTCAAAAATGCTATGGGATCGTCTTAAATTCTGCTTCATGTTTTATTATTATTATTATTATTATTATTATTTGTTTTCTTTTAATACAATTTTAGAATTTCCTTTGAGTGGTTTAATCTACTTCTATTAAATTCTTAATTTAAATATTTGAATATTTGATGTATGCATGTATTTATATATATGTAAAGCTTAAAATAATAATGTCAGTAAAAGAAGAGTTCAGTGTTATTTGCTTTACCATTTACAGCTTAGTTTACTTTTTTTTAATCTTTGAATTCACAGCCTAAAAGAAATTGAATTTAACTAAGCGCCAGACTTCATCTATTCTCAATGGATTAAAGAAACAAATTAAAATTAGAAGAAACAAATTAAAAGATTTCTGCGTATCACAGAGAAACGATCCTTGACACAATAAACCTCTTTATGGGAGCAAATTGATTATTAATTTCCTGCTTTTATAAATTATGTTTGGAACGCAAACTGTAGGTGATATCTATTATGTTAAAATGATTTTGTAATCTATCACTAAAATTAAGAAGAAAAATATACCGTATAAAAGCAATGGCAACTACGTTGTTTCGCAAATAGACAAATTAAGCAATAACTAAGAACACTCAAGCAACGAATTAAAAAGATAGATTTCTTTACATAAGTAAGTAAGCTAGTTATTAATAAGTATTTTGTCCCCAAAAGCTACCATGCAAAAATTCAATAAAGTTACTGACAAAATCATAAATAATAACCACTTAACCATCGCATTTAATGGTGCTTTTGAAGGTGAATATTTTATATTACTAAGTGGATATATGTTAGAAATCTGGAAATTCTTTCCCCAAATGAACATTCGTGCCATAAATAACACGCGAATATCGGAGCATAAAATAGTAAATACTGTTGCAGCAGACATTAACTGTTAAAGTTGTTTCAGTTATTTATCCTTATTCTCTTCACCACATTATTTTTTCAGAACTGTCAGTAATTACAGGGCATGTTCTGAAAAGTTACTGAAACTCAAACTGAAAGTGTCCTGAACTCGAAGTATTGTTCGCAAAGGTCTTACATAAGAAATTCCATTATTATACTTCCTCGTGTACTTTTCTCCCTAGCTTTTTAGTGGCAAGTTTTTAAATTTTTTTTTAATATTCGCGTAATTTTCATCTTCTTGATTTCATTCAGAAAACGAGCTCCCTTAAATTTTCACATACATTCCTCCAAGTTGCGATTATTTTCTTGTTACTAACAAAGAGAAACCCTAGGAGACTGTCTGCAAGCTTCTCGCCGAACATTTCCCATCTGACTGTTGAACTTTATGCCAGCCTAATACAAGATCCGAAACATCACAACGAAGCAAACACGAACTAACATTCAATCTAACATTTCTCTGAGTCAGCTTCACATTCCCCTCCTCTATTTTTTATGGATGATTTGAGGCCTAGGGAGTAGTAGAGACTACAATAAGAACGAGCGAGACCAAAGTTACAGGGAAGTAGAAATGAAGATATCTTATTAGATTTTAATAATATGTCAATTGCTAAGCATTCTTATTGAAATGTAGGATTCTTTTAAAAAATACTGATTTTGTAGCAGTCATCTATAGTTTATCCACGACTGCTTTTCGTTTGCTATGTGCTTACTGTAACCGTGTCCTTCGGACATTAAAGTATTTGCATTACTTTTCCCTCTCGACTTTCGGACGACAAAATTAGCAAAAAACAAAAGGTGGGAATAGAGGAAATTCGGTAATCATATCATTCTTTACAAAATAGCATCGGAATATGGCAGATAATGTATTTTAATGCTCTCAAAGTAATTGTTTCCTCTTTTCTCTCTACGGAATGAAAAATGCGCAGAAACATTTGTCGATAAAATTACTTGTATTTTCATGATACTCTTAATAGAAGCCTTTCATATGAATGTTTTGCTACAAAAAGAGATTTTTTGTAAATTACAAGCATGATATTTCTATGACAAAATATTTAAGTTGTTTAAAATTAAGTTAACTGCGGGGATGTTTTAATTAGACGAATAAAGAAAGCATATAATATCCTAATTATGCTTATCGAATAGTTTCTAACATTTTTATCGTCTGTCATTACTAGAAAAACATTCCTATTTTTATATCTGTAAAGCGGTGATTTTCAATACTTTTTTTTTTTTGTGTGTGTGTGTGTGTGTGTGTGTGTGTGTGTGTGTGTGTGTGTGTGCTCCCCTTTCACCATTGCTGGAAGATCATTCCCCCATTTTTTTTAAACTTGAAAATTACATAAATTTAGATTATTTTGAAAGTGTTTTATAAATTAAACAGAAAAAAGTATAGAAAATGTTAGCTAATACCAAAACTTGAATAAAAGTAGCTTTTTCCCCTAGTATTCACAAATTAAAATTAAATACTTAACAGCTAAATAAAAGAAATAATAAAGACTGAACGCATCCTCCCCCTCCCTTAAAGCTCTGACATTCCTAAAACTAAGAAGCACCTGCTGTAAAATTTTTTTAAAAGCTTTTTTTAGTATCTAAGAATTTTGTTTTGCAACGAAACTTAATATACATACAAAAGCTGACAATCTGTATACTCATCTGTGCAATTATATTAGAATGCATGAAAATGGTCTTGTTATTCTTTTATAAATTACATTTTGAAATGCTAATTTAAGTTAAAATTGTTTAAATGAAATTCTTATTTTCATATGTTTCCTGAAACGGAATATTCTTTTTTACTTCTCCAAAGTTATTTTGAAAATATCAGTATTTTTTAATCAACAAATAGTTAGCCTACCATTAATTTCAAAGGAAGCGTTTTCGCAAGCTGTTGTTATTTTGTAATTAAATTAATTAATGAAACTAGCAGGGATGAATTATTTATCCTTTTTATCAAAATTTACCTTAATAAATAATTAAATTATTTGTATTACTACTATATTTAATTCAATATCATTTTATTAAATTAGTATTATATTTGTTTTTATTTGCTTTAGGAAAATGTTAAGTTGTGATAACAAGCGGCTCAGAAGAATATGTCGGAAAATGGTGAAATCTAAAGCCTTCTACTGGATTGTTATTGTACTCGTTTTTTTAAATACTTTAGCCTTAGCATCCGAGCATAACAGTCAACCTCCTTGGCTAGATTATTTTCAAGGTATGTTACTCTGATTCAGTACTTTTATTATGAATAAAATGAAGTTAGCCTACCGTTGTGTTATAAATTTATTTAATGCTGCATTTACTCGCATATTTCTCTCCTTTTCTTATTAATTTTACCGCCTGAAAAGGGGAAATACGCTATTTCAAAAGAAATGTCTTAAATGCTTAGGCAGAGCACAGTAAAAGCGCACTGGTGTTGTAATATTATGTAATTCAAAGGACTTATCAATTAATATTCATTTTATTCAGTAACATAATAAGTAATATTTCAATAATATTCATTTTACTTATACATAATAGTTTCGTACTTGTATATGCATTTTACATTGTTACCATAAATTATAAGTTTCTAAATCATATGCTGAAAAACACTAGGGCAGAAATATGCGAGTAAATACGGTATTCGAACATATATTGGAAATAAATTCTAGTGAAACTTCTCACAGCGACCATCTCTCTTAAATGGTCACCTTTAAAGGCGACCAATATTTCTAAAAAATTTGTAATAACAATATGTTGGACATCATCGACAATAATGTTCTCTAAGGCAACCTACTCCAAGATCAAAATCATCTGTTATCGTGGGTAGTCGTCTTAAAGAAATTATACTGTACAAGAAATTTTAAAAAGAAAAGTAAATAGCATCGAAAGCAGTTTAACAATATTTTTCAATGTGTAATACTATAATTACTAATTTCCATTTGATGTACGATAAATAAAAAGTATTTATATCTGTTGTATAACAAAGGCAAGAAATACTCTAGGAATCAACGCTTTAAATAGCTTATCTGTATTAATTATAAGCTTTCCATTGCATCCAGCATTTAATTAACTCTTTTGCAAAAAGATCGAAGCACCAAGAAGGACTTTTGCGATCGTAACGAAATTTGGTATGCAAAAACATCTTGATCGAACATGCAAATGATCAAAGTTTCAAGGCAAATGAACAGAATTTGCGATCATAGCGAGCAATTCTAGTCCGCAATTCTCAAAGTATAAAACCAGTAACAAAGGCGGGATTTTTTTTTTTTTTTTTTTTATTGCTGCCATTATAATTCCGTAAAAATCAAGTAAAGATGCTTTTACGACGATATCGAAGACCTTACAGACAATTAAACGACTTCGAACGTGGGTCGCATTGTAGGGTTGCGTAAAGCTGCGAGGTCATATCGAGCAATAGGCCGCCATCTGCAGCGTACAGACACTGCTGTGCAAAGATGTTGGCAGCAATGGTTGCTACAAGGAAATTTCCGACGAAATGAAGGCTTTGGAAGTCCAAGGAGCACAAATGCGAGGCAAAATAGGATGATTGTTCGCCAGGCACGAAACGCCCCAACGGTATCATTGCCGACTATTCAACGCACTAATGTCTATACATCCCGTGGTACCGTCCACCATCTCAAGGCGCTTGTCTGAGGCGGGGTTATGCTCACAGAGATGTTTAAGACGTTTGCCTTTGAACCCACATCATCGGCAGAATCGTCTGGAGTGGTTCGCAGCCGATCATCATGGCTGCCATCAGACTGTCATCGTATAGTGTTCAGTGATGAATCCGGCTTCACTCTTGAAGCAGATGACCACCGTGTTCGTGTCTAGAGAGGAAGGGGCCAGCGGTCCCAATCAGCCTTTGTTTTACAAAGTCATACATCCATAACCCCTGGTGTGATGATGTGGGGCGCTATCTCTTATGACAGCAGGTCATCTTTACTCATCCTCCGTACATCTTTGCAGCTCAACGATATGTTGATAGCATCTTGCGGCCGATTGCATTACTCTTCATGGCTCGTCATCCTGGAAAATGTTTCCAACAAGATAATGCCAGGCCACATATATGTCGCATATTTCTGGACTGTCTCCGTGCGGTTGATACTCTTCCTTGGCCAGCAAGGTCACCAGACCTTTCACCAATCGAACATGTCTGGGACATGGTAGACCGCCGGATTCGGGCACCACAAAACATCGCAGATCTGGAGCGACAACTGATGAATGCCTGGCAGAATGTGTCGCAGGATGACATTAGGACCTCTACCACTCCTTGCTACGAATTCAAGCAAGCATTGCGCCAGCGGCCGTTCGACCAACTACTAATTTCAACACTCAGTGGGTGATTTTGAGCGGTGAATAGGTACTATGCCTTGATTTTTTAATCATTTCATTATCTGTGTATGAGCTATACACATATTCAATTTCATCAAAAACAACCACTTCCTTTATGGTGCTTCGATTTTTTTGCAAAAGAGTGTATTTTCCAAAGCGTTAGACTTAATATTATTTTAAATATTCTTCAGATAGTGTCTTTCACGAAAACCGTTTCACTTAATAACAGTTTGATCCATATTATATTTTCGAAATTAATGTTAGCGTATCTTTCAAAATATTTCTTCTATTGAAGTTTCAGAAGCATAATTATCAGTGTTAAGTGGTCTTTGTTGATATAACATATTAATAGTAGTTTTCAATATATGACAGGATCAGTCTTCTTTTGAAATTTTTAAACCAGAAAAGGCAGTGTCATTGAAAACACTCTACACAGAGCAATCTGTATTTTTAGAATACGATACTAATATTCCGTCTTTCCATCAATAATGCGTTTTTTTTAATTAATGTTAGCAAAACTATTTTTTAATATAAAATATACTCTCTTCTGTCCTCTGCTAGTTCCTCAAATAGTTATGGGATTTTCTTCTTTGGGATGTTTATAAGACGTCTTCGTCGAGAAGCTTCTCTTTTGTAGGTTTCAACTCGAAATTTCTGGAATCACCATTTACATGGCTCACTGTTGTTGTTCTCTCCTTATATGCTGCATCAATATTCCTATTAAAAGTTTTATTTAATTGAACTCATAAAGCAAAATAATGCCAAATATGCTCTTTTGTCACTTCCTTCTAGCTTTGAAAAAAAAAATAACAGTTAAAATCAAATTGCATTATTCAAAACTTGCACTAAGAATAAGAATAAGGTAAAATTATTGACTGCTTTTGTAGCAAGTTGATGCAAATTGTCCTGTCCTCTTTCGACTTTTAGTTCAACTGAAAAAATCGCATTATTTATTATATGACCCAATAATATCGATTCATTTATTCGTTAGCTCGTTAATATTGCTTAAGGCACAACCATTACAACAGTTTTATTTTCATTATTAAAGTGTGCCATTAACTGTAATATAAATAATTCTTCAGTAATAGCAAATTTTCTTACATCATATATCATAATTTTCATTGAAATTATCTCTCACTCTCCAGAAAAGTAATTTTCCCAAGTTTATCTTTTATTCACTTTGTAAACATTCATTTTCTTTAAACACGTAATGAAATCATTTTATCGCACAAATCTCAATATACCAGCATTCATAAAAGAAAAACTTCATATTTACGCAATGAATTTTAGAAAAAATTTATACTCAAAATTAATTTTGTTTCACGCACAGTTTTCTTTCAAACATATACCCATTTTATTAAACAGCATTAGAAATGAATATAAAACAATCACTTCAAGTTAAGCATAAAATAAAGTGAACACTATTTGCTTTACAAAGGAATTAGTTCGACATATATGAGTTCATTCAAATCACCCTAGTTTACATATTTAGTAAAGAATTGACGAGTTTTATTAACAGAGGGATTTCTTCCTTTTCCCTTTACACTCATTACAGAATTATACAACAGAATTTCTACGAGTTTTATTAACAGAGGGATTTCTTCCTTTTCCCTTTACACTCATTACAGAATTATACAACAGAATTTCTACGATTTAATTTTGAGATGACTTAAAAATGTGAAAACTCTGTGTTTTAAACTTTGCAAAAATGCTAATGTGCAAATTTGAAGTACGAACACAGAAATCCATATATTCCAAATTCTCAAATACACTTTAATGGAACATACTTTATTCACTAATTTAAAGACCCGTATCAAATTCAAATTTAAATATTAAAAGAATTAAGCAAAATTATCAAAACCATTTGATTTAATGAAGGATGAAAATAAATTTTAAAATCTTATCCTACTGATGATATTGGCATTGTTTGCGTTTAAAAATTTCAAAGCCTTTGCTTCTTTCCGCAGTGCAAATAATTGATCAAAATGAGTTACAGACTTTACATTATTGATGTTCAGACACTGTTTTAATAAGTAGTAAATAGCGAAGAATTTTTGCTTTATCGAAATATTAATATCCTATCTGGTAAAAACTTTCACATTGGCATTTAGAAATTCCCACACTAATATTAATATGAATTTTAAATTAAAGGTACATTTGTCTACGAATTTTATACTAGGTAAAATTTACACTAAATACTAATACACTAAATACTAATACTCTATGCGGTAAGAGAATTCTTTGCGGCAAGAGATTTTAAAGATTCTTTAATATCAAAATTGTACAGCCTAATAAGATTTTAAATATATAAAGATTAGTGTTCTCCAGTTATAAGACACCTAAACTTAGACCAATGTGTCTGAGATAATCAGGAAAAGGCCTAGCAGCAATAGCTTGGGTCTAGAGATTTTAAAGATTCTTTAATATCAAAATTGTACAGCCTAATAAGATGTTAAATATATATAAAATTAGTGTTCTCCAGTTATACGACACCTAAACTTAGACCAATGTGTCTGAGATAATCAGAAAAATGCCCATGAGCCGTTGTAAACTGTGACAGATAATTGCTCATTGAATGCGGTTCCACTGGCACTTTGGGAAAAAAAAACTTAGAAACTCGACGTCGCGTCGTGGCTTGGTCCCGTTGCTCTTGCTATTTAGAGACTAATTATTGGAGAATCTGTCTCTTCAAAAATACGATTATCTTTAATATTAGCAGTGTCCGCTAATTCACTGCCTGTAATATCCGTGTAAGCAGGAATACAACTAAGAATCTAACAAAGTCTTTGTAAAACTGGGATTGTTAACAAGAGGCATCGAAGCTCTGTACTATTATATTATTGGTACATTATGCATACTCAAGCTATTGCTGCTAGGTCAGTACCAAGAATATAATAGTATTAAAATTATTAAATATAATTTTCCGCTGCTATGCTCATAGCAGAATTGGTGTAAATGGGCCTGGACGCATTAGAATGTTTTCTCATATATAAAAGTGCAACTCTAATGATAGTTCATTAGCTTGGAAAAGGCAATTTTCAAACCCTAGTTTCTATCTCCATGCATGTGTTACGTCACCCTATACAAGAAGACAAAACCCGCTTGAAATGCCTTCGGATGTTTTGGAGCCATCCATGTATACAGTTTTTAACCCACCGTTTTGCAGTGTCCTGTTAAGGTGAATGTTCTCGACAATATTGTTTTCAGCTGGATGGCAAGATGGAATAGGTTTAGGTTGCTTATAGTCTGTATGAACATATACTTACCCCCAAAGATTCTTCGTTTGCCGCAACGAGGAAACATTTACTATAGGCCTTAGTGGGTTAGTGACACTGACTACCATACCGAAGGACCCGGATTCAAATCCCGGAGAAGGTATGGATAATATAATGTCTATGCAGTGTCTAAGGTAAGCGTATAATGTCTAATGTAGGTAAGCGTCTAATCTCTGTGCGGCAAGGGGGGCACTCAAAATACATGATGAGCCGAAACCTTCTCGAGAGGTTGTGTTAGGGATTGAGAGATGGAAGAATCGTTTCAATTATGGTGGAAGTTTAGCAGTTAGCAAGGCACGGAGATACCTAATATGCCTAGAGAGATGCATAGGGGCCGGTCGTGCTTCAACTTGTACGTGTGTACCTTATATCTGCTTGCGGATTTAAGTTGTCTCTAAGAAGGCCTCCAACCTTACTTTTTGAATTGCCTTCGAAGAACAAAAAAAAAATCGGTAATAATAAATTACTTTGGATTATTAATATTTTATCAAATTAATGTTAGAAAAATACAGCATTTTGATGCACCCGAGAAACTTATTATCTATCCTAAATTAACAAACTCTGTGTTGTACACAATCAGAACCGGGACAAGAGTAAGGCACCTGAGGCATTTGCCTCAGGCCACAGCTTTTGTAACTATTGCCTCAGGTGAAAAACTAGAAAACACGCCAAATTAGGTATACAAATTTCAAAATTCGTTTTTAAAAAGAAATTATTGACATTAACTTTCAACTTCGGAACACATCAAAATGTGTCAAAAGAATTTTGTGTTATAAACCATCCAAATAAATTAAAAGAATTAATAATATTAATTTGATTTCAAAAATGCTGAGCTTTCACAATATGACACATTCTTTTTTCTATCATTAATAATTCTAGGTATTAAGACATTTACAAGCTTAATACTTTGAAAATAATTTATGAATATAGTTTATTTCAATTGTATCCGAGTTTGAAATCAGTGTTAAAAAAATGTTCAACGTGTCCAGTTATTGTTGCTAGCAGTGAAAGAAGCTTCAACAAATTAAAAATAATAAAAAAAAAATTAGATCAAGTCCATATTAAGTAAAGAAAAGCATTTGAACATGATCATTCTCCCTAAGAGAATAAAAATTTGGCGATCAAATAGATTTCAAAATATATACTATCTATATGTAAGATATAACAAAATACGATAGCTGCTTTAAAAAAATAATTAGCAACCTCAAAATTAATATTCTAGATTTGGTAATCTCCCCTAAATTCATCTGTTCTTCCAAATTCGAGATCTGTCTACGTTATGTAACGCTACTGGAAAAGCGAAACTAAAACTAATATTAACCAATCATAGCCTGTTTCTAAAATCTCACCTACTTTGGTATACATACCTCTGGCGAGCTAATTACATCATTATTCTGTTCACTTGTACCTTGCTAATATCTCCTCGCTTCACATCTTTAAAATGCCTGCGTCTTAATTTTAAGAAACCAATGTATATAGCTGTTTATCATATTTCATTATGATTGGATAAATGCCTACTGAGATGATTTTATATGCATGGAAATAAAGACTGTAAATTCGTCAAGTTCATGTTTTTTTGTCTTCATGTATATGCCTTCACTATAAGCCACAACGACAGCAAGCTGAATCCTTTTCTATGCTTCAAAAATATTACACACACACACACACACATATATATATACATATATATATATATATATATATATATATATATGTGTGTGTGTGTGTATGTGTAATATTATATATATATTGTGCGGACGCGTCGGGAAATTGGAACAGAGAATTGAGACTAATAAATTTTTAGGACAGTTTATTTAATTAATTAAAAAATTTTGTAACCCAAAGTTTCAATTGTCTGTTTTGGCGAAACGTGTAATGGAGTTAGCTTGGTTCGATGTTCACTCAGAAATTTCCCTTGAAAAGCCAGAGTGGACCTCGAATTGAGCTAATTTGCCATTTTCCGCTTTTTAATTTTTAATATTTTTAACTTGTTCCATCGATTGGTTTTTTACTGTTTTATTATTTTTTGCCTTTAACTTGTTCCATCGATTAGTATTTTACTGTGTTTTATAATTTACGTTTTATTTTATATTTTATTTGGCATGTAGCCTAATATATCACCTCATTCAATTTAATTAGTTTTTTAAAACTGTGTTAAAATTTCCGAAAATATTTAACATATAGTTTTTTATTCGAACTTGTAAAAACTACTGAATATGCATATGTTAGATTTTTCTTAGAGCCGCAGCTTTTGTAACTTTTTGGCGAGCTAACTACAATTTCTCTTCTCATTTCCTTAATTTTGCAGCACATTGCGCAAAAAAAAATTTGACCAAAATAGGTCTTTTTTGTATTGTTCTTACAACTTTGCGCATATATATATATATATATATATATGCGCAAAGTTGTAAGATATATATATATATATATATATATATATATTACATTACATATATATATATATATATATATATATATATATATATATATGTAATGATATTTTTAAATCAATTGATTAAATTAAATTCTAATAATATTGCTTAATGATGTGTTGGCGATTCTCTACCTAAATTGCATCCCTGTTTCTAGATTTTTGGCGAAATCCTTTCTTTAGTATAAAATATATTAACCTGTTGGCGCCCGCCAAATCGCCAAACTCATAAATCTGTCATATTACATAAAGTACTTAAGAACACTCCTGATGAGAAGATAGCGTCACCTCGTGATTTCAATTAATATCGCTGATTGGAGGAGCCTCGTGACGCACACATATGTATAAATTGGGCTTCTGCTCAAGGTCCGAGGAGAAACGCTTGTGAGATGGATGCTAAAATAAACCTACCACTTTATATTCCAAAATTTGTCTCATTCCTGTTGCCCCGGCTGCACTAAACAAATAATGTATGAGAAATTACATTTCAGAAAGTCGACAGGATACCACCTTCAAAGGGATTATCTAAAAAAGAAGATACCCCAAGGATTATACGAATAAAATGTTACGCACTTTAGATGAATTTGCCGCTGTGCGACTTCTATGTTTCTACATTTTTCTCTAGGCGTTCTTGCTTCAAGAGAATCATCCTTCTGTTACCTGTATTCTGGTATTCTGCAGATTCTGCAGATGAATTTGCCGCTGTGCGACTTCTATGTTTCTACATTTTTCTCTAGGCGTTCTTGCTTCAAGAAAATCATCCTTCTGTTACTTGTATTCTGGTATACTGCAGATTATTTTACGTCCATTGAAGCATCTTTCTGCCCCCTGTGATGTGTGATCTGTGTTTCCATCGAAAGTTCGTCGTTCATCAAATGTGCTCTTACCGTTGACCTACTTTTGAGGATGGAAATCGTTCCTTACGTCTACGCCGTTCTGTGTTGCTCTCGAGAGCTTTGTGCTTGTGTGGTGATTGATCGTGTTTTGCGAAAATCTAATCAAGAGTGCACAAAAATGTGTATTTTCGTGTCGATTTCATCACTCGTATTCTCGTCACAATAAGTCAAACAGAAGCAATTAGTAAAAAGTTTGGCGATGCAAATGATATTATTACTATTGAATTATAATTACTGATTTAATAATAGTGTTTTTATTTTGAAAATTTTAAAAAGTATTATTTTGGTATAAATGTATTTTAAATTTGGTATTTAAAGGATGTATTTTGGTTTTAATATTGTTTTGGGAAAATTTAAAGAGTATTATTTTTGAGTTAGTTTTATTTATGAAAGTATTATTAAGAGAATAATGGCTAATGAAAACATCTCTGATCCTGATGATTCATTAAGGGCAGCTAGCGCTGAACCTGAAACAAGTATAATTCCCTTTGACGCGCAGAATGATATGGATATAAATTCATGGCTTGAGTACTTTAACAAAACTCATTTAGATAAAGATGAAACGTGGAAGCTTAACAATGTAGCTCTATATCTAAAAGGTAATGCACTTAGCGTATATGTCAAAAACTGCCATAAAATTACTAAATATGTGGAATTAGTCCAAATTTTAAAGGAAAATTTTTTCGACCCCACTTTAACTACGTTTGGTGATTTTGCCAATTACAAGTACAATCATAAAGAGGACATAACGCAATATTTTCGCAAAAAATTAGATATTGGTAAAAAATTAAAGAAGTTAAGAAAAAGAATTTTTATAAAATTGTAGTACCTAAAACTTTAAGATTAAAATTTTTGAATAAAACCCATGAAAATTTTGGCCACCCAGGAGTTCAAATTATGCTTAACTTAATCACCCCTCAATATTATTGGCCTCATATTAGCGAAGATATCGGAAATTTTGTTAAACATTGTCATACTTGTCAACTTTATAAAAAGAAAAAACAGAAAAAATTTGGTCTTATGCAAGACGTACCCCCAACCGAAAACCTTTCGAATGTCTCTCTATTGACACTGTGGGAGGATTTAATTATTATAATTCTACAAAAAAATATTTACATATAGTTATTGACCATGCAACAAGATATGTCTGGGCTTTTCCCTCTAAAAGTGTAACTTCAGAAACCTATGCCAATTGTCTAAAACAAATATTTCAAATACAAATCCCCGAAAAAATTCTGAGTGACAGGAATGCAGCCTTCACTTCCTCTAGATTCAAAAAATTTCTTAAAAAGCATAATGTTAAACAACTTTTAACTTCATCTCACCATCCCCAGACAAATGGTAAAGTAGAAAGAGTAAATCAATCAATAGTAAGTCGACTAAAATGTAAAGTAAATTCTTCTTCTAAAAAAGTACCATGGACTAAAGTGCTAGAGCAAGTTGTTATCGAATATAACAACTCCCCTCATACGGTAACTAAGTCCACCCCAGCATACTTACTATTTGGTAACCTCCCTTTTGAATCTCCAGTTGATCAAAATAAATACCCTTCCTTAAATGAAGCAAGGGCTTTAGCAAAGAAAAGAACTATCGAATACCACCGAAAGAATAAAACTAGATATGACATCAGATTTGTAGAATCTAAATTTCAACCTGGAGATTTTGTCCTTTACGAGGAATTCGAATACCCAAATACTAGAAAATTGACTTCACCCTATTCAGGCCCTTATCAGATTATGAATAAATTATCTGAAGTTAATTATGAAATCGACAGGGAAAATTTTCACACGAAGAAACCAACTGAGATTGTACATGCGTCAAAATTAAGGTTCTATTATCCACCCGAGAACTTTAAATTACATCATGAATAAATCAAAATTTACAAATCAATAAACTATCTACAACCCATCTTTTAGTTTTCATCCTGTTGTCCCCCTTAACAGTTGATTTATCTCTCAGTGTCTGAAAAGTTTGTCTGCCCTTTTCTTTTACTGGGCTCCTTCAAACTTGAGTTTCAGGTTCAATGCACTTTCCGTGTGGGAAACACTCAATTGAGGCTATACAAGTAGAGTACTATACCCTCACATTTCCTTGAGCTCATGTTTTCCTATGTTTGTGTTATAAATTGTAGCAACAGTTGAAAAAGTTAAATTTCAGTTGTTGAAACTTCTGAATTTCATTTTATGTTTCTGCAGCATCGTGTACAAAAAACTGGTATGGATGTTGGAAGTTAAATTTTGTTTTGTTATCATTAATAAGAGAAAAATAGAGTGACAAAATATGTTAAAAACCTAGCAAAATGTGTATTTTCAACAAGAATATAAGAACTCTAGTATCGTGACATAAAAACTCAAATGTTTTGAGTGCCAATGCTAATCCATAATTCTAGCGCTAATTAAATGATCCGGAGATCTCCAAAGACCAGTAAAAGACTGAAGATGAGCCTGAATGACAACTCTAATGATTGTACGGACTCATACACAAACTGTGAATGGCATGTCCTAAGATATAAACTTACAAATTCAGTTATATTACTATTTCCTATTGCCGCGTGGCTAACCGGCAATATGTTATTAGTGCTTTATTTGTTCTGCACTTAGTTACTGTATTATAATTTCATTAATCATTTATTATATTTTATATACTGTATTAATTATATTCAAATATTTTATGTCATATTTTATGTAAACATTTTGTGTGCCTTGAGGTAAATCCAATCAGTTTTCCTACTCACTTAATTTCCTAATAACTAAATTTTCTGCTCTCACTATCTGGACTGTCTTGGGTCGACGGCCGCGACTGCAAGCCTTTTCAGATGGGGAGGGGGATAATCTGTAATGATATTTTTAAATCAATTGATTAAATTAAATTCTAATAATATTGCTTAATGATGTGTTGGCGATTCTCTACCTAAATTGCATCCCTGTTTCTAAATTTTTGGCGAAATCCTTTCTTTAGTATAAAATATATTAACCTGTTGGCGCCCGCCAAATCGCCAAACTCATAAATCTGTCATATTACATAAAGTACTTAAGAACACTCCTGATGAGAAGATAGCGTCACCTCGTGATTTCAATTAATATCGCTGATTGGAGGAGCCTCGTGACGCACACATATGTATAAATTGGGCTTCTGCTCAAGGTCCGAGGAGAAACGCTTGTGAGATGGATGCTAAAATAAACCTACCACTTTATATTCCAAAATTTGTCTCATTCCTGTTGCCCCGGCTGCACTAAACAAATAATGTATGAGAAATTACATTTCATATATATATGTATATATATATGTATTACACAACCAAAAAGCCGAACGTTTAGTTTTCTCGTATATAGGCGTGTATATTTACGTCTTTGCCTCAGAAAGGCACGTCTCTGTACACAATGTAACAAGATTAGAATTTAAGATATAGAAGAATGTTTAAAACATAATCCTTAAAGGTAATTACATGCTATACATTAAATCTAGGGAATGATGTAAGTAAACAGAATTTAAATTATTCAAACATCTTGAAAACCGTTTCATCGCAACATGAGGTTGAGTTAATTCGATTGCAAATGTTCTTTCGAAGCGTATAAAATGCACTTTTCCAAAAAATTGATTAAATATAATTATTAGAGTGGAATGGAAACATTTGCACAAAAGTTCGAAGATATTTTCAAGTTATATTAAAAGTTTTCAAACGCATTTCCTATTACAACTTAAAATGCATATCAGAATTATTTATTTAAAATATAAAATTAATTTTCATATTTCTTTTTCAGAAATAGCAAATTTATTCTTTGTTGTGCTGTTTACGTTGGAAATGTTGCTAAAGTTATTCAGCCTCGGAATCCAAGGTTACTTCGTTTCTCTCTTTAATCGCTTTGATTGTTTTGTGGTAGTAAGTTCGATTCTGGAAACGGTGCTCACATACTCTGATGTTATGCCTCCGCTGGGTGTCTCTGTGTTGAGATGTGTCCGCTTGTTGAGGATATTCAAAGTCACGAAGTGAGTAAATAGGATATAAATATAGTAAATAGAAAAATAGAATCATTTTATTCTGTATGCAACTGTTATAGAATTTTAAGTAAATATCTGAAAAATTAGCTTATATGGAGATTTATTTATTATTATGCCTTCGTGGAACATCAGTCCATCTTTAAGCAAACGTCCTTTTAATAAAAATATCCATACTCTATTTTTCTTTTATTATCTGTTAAGATTTGCTTGAAAATGTCACTAAAATATGATTTTCCTTCTAGCTTGCGTAATTTCTTTGAACTGGCTGATGAACTTCAAGAAATTTTCATTAGTTATGTAACATGTATTAAAACGCCAATTACTATGTTTTGAATTGAAATCAAATGAAAATTTTGTCTTGTAATTTCCATTAAACGTTTCAAATGTTTCCATTAAAATTCTAAATGATTATGTATTTAATACTATTAAATATATAATTATGTATAGTTACAAACTTATAAATGTATTTTTATATTAAAATTAAGAAAATAATGTGCATTTACATGATTTTAAGTTATTCGATATCTTAAAATTAAGATTTCTCAGGCTATATTTATTCTGCTTGTGACATTGATTTTTCCAAAACCATTGATCAGAATTTAAAGAAATTTTAACCAATTATATTAACGCTGTGTGGGTATTAAGTGACCAGCTATTATGTATCTCAATAAAAAAAATTTTAGAAATCAACTTTAATTTAATGTTTACAAATTGTCAATTTTGAGAGTATCAAAAATTTTTCGAAAAAGTGTAGTTTGATTATTTTTTAAATAAGTCATTTTAATTGCACATTATTTTTCCCAATGTAGAAAAACAACGCTAAAAATGGTGATTTGTTTATCCAGAACACTACGCCCAGTACGCATTGCAAAAGCCTAGTGGCGATCACGAGAAGATATTTATTAGTATTTTTTAATTTAAATATTTTAATAGCTGGAACATAAAAGAGCAAATACAATATCTGCGGTACTAAAATATGTATACGAAGTTTTACAATACTAAACCAGCTTGTTTTTAAGATATTCAGCTTTAAAATGCTTTATTAAATTTATTGTTAACTGTTTAAAATATTTAATAAATATTTACAAAGATTTAATTTAATGCTTCTTAAAATTTTCAGCTTATTTTAATTTATAATAATTAATTAATTATTAATATCTTTAATACAGCGACCACAACTCTCATATTCTATCTAGCGGATAGTGCTTTCTATGCAGCACCTATACCTAGTATTTAGTCTTGATTTCTGCAGAAGTTTTCGGTATAGAAAAGGGCTTTCATTTTTTTAATCACCCTGCATGTATATGTATGTACAAAGGGCTTTCTTTAGCTTTTCTTCTAGATATCAATTGGGTAAATAATCACCTTTCCATTTCTAAGGAATTTAAGATACTTCTGTTCATGTGCTTTTTATGGCATAATAGTCAACACATCCATTAACCAAAGTGGAAAGGTTCACGCTCGGTCTCTTGGTAGATTTAGAGAGGATTATGATTGATGTTTTAAAATTTCTTAATCTTTCTTAAGAACTTAGTGAATGCGCATCGTTATTATAAAAATAAAGAGGAATTTTCCCTGAGCTTCTGGAGGAAGTACTTATTTAATTCCAAGTAGCTAATCAAAGCAAGAAACTGCAACAATAATTAAATGCCAAAACAGAAATTTAAAGAATAAATATGCACTATTTTAGAATGAAAAAACTGTAACTTGTTAAAACAAAGTGGAAAGCAAATTGGTTTAAAACTGTTATCGTATACGTATACGTAATAAATAAAAATTCTTTGTTTTCCTGCGTAAGTAATGAAACTTCTAAAATAAGTAGTTTTTTAGGTACTTTTCTGCAGTCAGGACCGCATTCAAAAATGTATATGTATATATGTATATGTGCATTTATGCACGTATGTATGTGCGTACGTATATATGTGTATGTACACACATGCATGTATATAAATACATGCAATAATTTTCCCCTCTTGATTTTCGTATAAAAACTTAGTAACCCATGCGTACATACATACATTTCTGAGTCCAATCCCACTAACAGAAAAATACCGCCTTTCATTATATATGTACTTATCAATAGTAAGTGAATTTTTTTATGTTGATATATTTTAGATTTTTTATATTTGTATATTTCATTTTCGGACAAGTACTTTTTCATATTAAATTTTTTACTATTATTTAGTTTATTCATGCTTAATCAATATGTGATTGAGAATCGAAAGCTCGTATGATAAGGCTATAATAATCGCTATAATAATGACGCATTTTCCCGTACTGTATGGATGTGATTTATAATTGCTTAAAAATACAGTGAGATTATTTGATATTTTTAGGAAAGGAATAATGTCTCTGTGCGTTTTTAAATTACTCGTAAAAAATGCCGTATGTAATTTTTTTTTTTTTTTTTTTTTTTTTTTAGGTACTGGGCTTCGTTAAGAAACCTTGTTGCTTCTCTCATCAATTCCATGCGATCCATCGCCAGCTTGCTGCTGTTACTTTTCCTATTCATCGTCATCTTCGCCTTACTTGGCATGCAGGTGTTTGGAGGAAAATTCAACAATAACCCACACGAGGACAAGCCCAGGAGTAATTTTGATTCCTTCTGGCAAAGCCTTCTAACTGTCTTTCAAGTAAATAAAGTTGTGATTTTACACATGAAATTAAATTTTGACATCCGAATTAGTATTATATTGAGTACTGAAGTGAAAAACGTAATGCCCATATCACAAACATGTATTTAAGTCCTATAGCTGAATGTCAGAACTATATTTATTACATTTTTACGTTTTACGATAGCTTATCCGTGAATAATTTTCATTTGTTTAGTTTTTACTGTAACCGCGTCCTTCAGAAATTAAATCATTCGTACATTTCCCCCCTCTTGATTTCCGCATAAAAAAAATTAATGAAAGGAAAGGAGAAAATACGCAAGTAAGTACGATATCTTAGTAGCCAAAATGTTCAGTGCCCTAATCTTTAAATTTTTCTGTCCTTTATATAACATTCTCAAATTCTGTGAAGAGTGATTTAAGAATAAAATGCAGATTATACGTTTAATCATTCTGCATTTATCTGGAAAAAATTCAGAGAAAGTTTTTAACCTCTTTGTTTCTGTGAAAGTCATAGAAATATTATGGAAATGCTGTTTTAAAGTAGCAATATGCATACGCCTTAATGTTTCAACAAAACTCATTTTGAAATAATTAAAAAAAAAATTCTTTAATCCAGTTTCAAATGTAATCATAATTTATAAAGAGAGATGTTGCATAACTCTAACAGTTAAAATACAAATGAACTAGCGAAATTTAAGAAGCGTAATATGGATAAATACAGATCCTTTTTTGGGGGGGGGGAGAATAAAAAAAATTCTGACTCCGGATTGTCCAGAAACTTTTCGAGAGCTCAAAAACCTTGGTTATAAGGTGAGCATCACACTGCATTTTTTAAATAACCATCTTCATAACTTCTCAAAAAATCTTGGTGCAATCAGTGATGAGCAGGTTCAGTGATTTTCCTGAGATTTGAAGGTTGTGGAGGCACTGTACCAAGGTAGATGGGATGTACACATATAATGGCTGACTATTGTTGCAGCATCAAGCGAAAATATCCACAAATTAAACATTCGAGAAAAGGCCATATGCAAAAACTTTTACCTTAATATGTATGTTTACCGTTTGGTAAAAAAAGTTTATTATTTTTATGAGCAAAATTTAACTTGCATTAACTATATATAGCCTTTGTATGAATAAAACTGATATTTTTTAGCAGTATATTTGGTAAGTTTCCCTTTTATTTTCCTTCATATGCATATTTTGTATGACTTTTGAGACAAAGAGAGGATGTCCTGCAGCTTAAAAATTTGACATCATAGAAACAATTGAGGTTATGTTTGGTCTCAGAGGCCAAAGGTAAGTCAAAAACAAGTGACAGATTTAAGACAAAGAAACTGTTGCTTCCCAAAGTAATTATCTCTGTTGAATAAAATAAACTTACCTTATCCAATAAATAAAATGAGCAAACATTATTTATATATTTAACTTCTAATATGTGTTGGAATAATTTACACAAATTTATTATTTGCACATACAGCTTTATTTCCCCCTTTTTCTTTTAGATACTAACTGGTGAGGATTGGAATGAAGTTATGTACCATGGTATCAATGCTTACGGTGGTGTTGGGTCACCAGGAGTTTTAGCTTGCATATATTTCATTATTTTATTTATTTGTGGAAACTGTATCCTTACATGAATTAGTTTTTTTAATTAGTAAATATATCTAAAATAACTCAAAATTTCACATTTTTTTTTTCAAATAAAATGTTGAATTCCTTTAGAAGGCATGCTTCTTCAATTATTTTCTCAATAATCTGAATGTGCAAAAGACTAAAAAAACTAATTAAATTTTTTTATAGGAGGAAAGCAGAATTTTTCTCCCTCATGATAATAACTGCTTTAAAGATATTGTAAGCTCTTAAATGCTTAATCTTAGGGCAATAAATGCAGCACCTAAATAAATTATTAGAGATATTTTAGTTTAAATAAAGATCGTGTTATTCTTATTCTCCTAAAATAAGAAATCTCATCAAACAAAGTATGAAACTGTTAAAAAAATATTTTACTGCTCTCAGTTTTCTACTTTCTTTCGCAGAACACTCTATCCATTCCATTCGATTCTTAATTCATGCAAAGAAAAAATTGCATTCGACTTTTGTTTTAAAAATAAAGTAAAATAAATCCAAATAAGAGATAAAATTTGTCAGTTTGTTTGCCGTATACGTACGCATTTATAAACTAATTAAAAATATTCCCCTAGATTCTCACTGAGCATCGTAATCATCTGTGTTACCTTCCTTCAGCTATAATCTGTTACTTTAGAATAGGCATTTCAATGAAATTTTCCCTCCAAACTATGAGCTGCAAAGTCGAATAATCTAATTTGCTAAAATTTCTTAGTTGCCCACTGTGCTTGCATATTGATACACATTACGATCTTAAATTAGAGGAGGGCAGCCACGATCTTGAAATTGTTATTTTAAACTAGCAGATTATAGAATCGTTAAATGTAGTAGTATTCTTCTTCAGAGTTCGTTGGCGAAATTAAATGCCAGACGTGCATGCGCACTTGCGTATCTTGACGATAGAGAGTGAAAGCAACTTGTTCCTGGAATGAAAGTGATTTTTTTCTCATTAACTAATTTTATTTACAGATTGTTTCAATAACTGTTAAAGTCGTGAATGTTTTAGCCACTCACGAGAACTGATTTTTAAAAAGCTGTTTACATCATGGAGGTAGGGAGTTAGATGGAGTGGCCTTAAACCGGTTTCCCCATACCCTGCTTTGAAGCGCTTTCGATCCCTTCCTTTTGGTGACCAAAACATTGAGTAATTTACCATTAAGTTTAATGGGTTTTGATACGATCAGATGTAAATATTTTGTAATTACGTCGTAAATATGCATATAAATGCATATATTTTTTTTTCTACAATACTTCAGAGTCCTAAGTATATGAAAAGAATACATTTTTAAACAACATTTTATTCTGAACGGAATTAAATGCTATACTTTTCACAGAACAGTTTGCTCAGGATGGTTTAATTTGAATGAAATATTTTCACAAGTTTTTGTTAATTACATTAGAAAAAAATTTAAGATAATTCTATTTTATTCGGTTAAATATTGAAATAATTAAGGTCAAAGTTTATTGTATTATTAATATTAAAATTAAGCATTATTTCTTTTCTATTTATAGAGCTTCTTCCTAAAATACTTTCTCAAATATGACATGATTTTTTTAGCTTCTGAGGCATCTTTTAAATCGAAAAATATAAGTCAATTTATAATTAATGCTCTATTCTGTCCATTTCAAATTAGAGCACCTTTTATTTTAATAGCGAAATACTTTAAATAGTACTTAATTTCTCTAAATATATCTGAAAGGGAATAAAATAAGGATTATTTTTTTAATATTTTTTTTAACTTGTAACTGAGTTATTATAAAATGTAAGGGAATAATTCTTTTAATTATACTTATCAGATTTTTTAACCCTTAATTTCAACAATACATATCCCAAAACTATTCTTTATTAGTTTCTTAAGTACGCTTCTCATGGAATTTTCTTTACAATACCTTCTAACAGATTGCTTTCCAGTACAAATAGTTAACTTAAATAGTTTTATAATGTATTAGATAATATCTATAATCATTATAAATTTAGATACATTTAATAATTAGATTTCTTCACAGTAACTTTCACAGTTGTTTATAATGAATAAAACCTTCATTTCAAATACATTTGTAAGTAATTAAATAAATATTTACGTATTTTGTTAAATGCAGATACATGCTTTTTGCAAGCACATGCATAAATACCATTTTTCATTTCCGGCATGTCAAAATCTTTAATGTCTGTGCATTCACTATATTTTTCGAGTAAAGTAATTTTCACTAATTTTTAAAAAGTACATGTTACTACGAGGGCTATCCAGAAAGTAGATTACGTTTTGGAATAAAAAAATAAACAAAGTATAGGAAACAAATTTTATTATATACAGATGAAAGCCACACTCAAATACTACTTTTCTACATAGTCACCATACAAATTAAGGCATTTATCGTAGCGATGTACGAGCTTGGAAATTCCTTCGTTGAAAAATTCGGCCGCCTGCGCCTTCAACCACTTCGTTACCTCTTCTTGCAGCTGTGCGTCGTCATCAAAACGCTGCATAGCCAGCCACTTCTTCATTGCTGGGAATAGGTGGAAGTCGCTCGGTGCCAGGTCGGGACTGTACGGCGGATGAGGAAACAACTCCCACTTAAAAGATTCAAGAACTTTACGAGTGACATTTGCCGTGTGGGGCCGGGCGTTGTCGTGAATCAACAAGATCTTAGAGCTCAACATTCCTCTGCGCTTGTTTTGAATTGCTCTTCTGAGTTTTTGGAGAGTTTGGCAATACCTTTGAGAGTTTATTGTAGTGCCTCTTTCCAGGAAGTCCACCAAAATTACACCTTTTCTGTCCCAAAAAACAGTCGCCATCATCTTCCTTGCCGACATTGTTTGCATGCATTTCTTGGGTTTTTGGGGAGAACTTGTGTGCCCCCACTGCATTGATTGCAATTTCGTTTCACAGTTCACATGTTTCACCCATGTTTCGCCACCAGTAACGATGCGATCGAGTAAAGAGTCACCATCCTTATGGTAAGCGTCCAAAAAGTTCAACGCTGCAGCCATTCGCTGATTTTTGTGGTCCTCTGTCAAGATTTTTGGAATCCATCTTGCACAAAACTTGTGGTAACCAAGCTTTTCGCTGATGATTTCGTGCAACAAACTTCGCGAAATTTGTGGAAAACTCAAAGAAAGTTCCGTTATTGTGAAATTTCGATTTTCACGGACTTTAGCATCGACTTTTTCGAGAAGTTCGGCGGTCACTATGCTGGGTCTCCCACTTCGATCTTCGTCGTGAACATTGGTTCGGCCATTTTGAAATCTTATGACCCACTGACGCACTCCACCTTCAGTGATAATGTTGTCCCCATACACTTCACGAAGCTGCCGATAGATTTCTATCGGTTTACAGTTTTTTGCAGTCAGAAACCTTATTACTGAGCGCACCTCGCAGCTCGCGGGATTTTCAATTAACGCAGACATTTCAAACCGTCACAGTATCTGAACGGAGCACAGCACGAACCTCTCACTAGCACGGCTAAATGCAGACTGAGCTGCGCAACGCTCTGACCCCAAGATGGCCGCGCTAGCCCCGCCCCTAGCGGACACAGACGGAAACGTAATCTACTTCCTGGATGGCCCTCGTATAATATGTGGGTTATGGGTTATTCAATTATGGCAAAGCACACTAGGGCTATCTGCCTAAAGGGAGGGATGCCTTCGTGGAGGACTTTCTAAGGGAAACTGGCTCGCATACACGTTACACATGGGGAAAACCACGAAAACGCCCATGCAGCCAGCCCATTCGCGGGATTCGAACCTCGGACCGAACTACCAGTGTTCAGCGTCTTTACCGCTCGTCCGCTGGTGGGCCTATAATATGTGGATGGGAAAAAAAATAAGTTTATTTTATTTAAAACATTTTGGCGTTTGGAACATAAAATAAAAGTAGCGAATACTCTATCAAGGTTATCGAAAGATGTATACAATTTTAAAGGTACGGTGAGATATTTTTCATTCTTTAAGTATAACGTTTTTGCTAAAATCGATATTTTTGTAGTTCAACAGCTTAGAATTTTATAAAAAAAATTCACAATCAAAATCGCTGTTGCTAGTTATCGAAAAATAACCAAAATGTGATTTTTGCGTAAATGTCACTAAACTATACAAATTGCTATTATCTATCACTCTAGAAATTTTTCTTTTATCCGGAAATGTCCCGTTTTTCGATTTGTATGGAACTGTCGTGTGTCGAAATACTATCAGAGCGCTGTCAAGCGAGCTTCTGAATGTAAACAAAAAACACTCCATCTGGTGACCAAAGCTTCGGTGCAGTGCTTCACTTCTATGCCGGTTTAGCCGCTCCTTTCCTTTCTTACCTTCATGGTTTACATTTATTTAGTTAATTAAAAACTCTGGACAGATTTATTTCCTCGATGAAATTTATATAAATTTATATCTTCTGATGCACTTTTGCTTTCGATTCCTGCACGGTGACTTTCTCCTATGTTATTACGTTTATGTGCGAATTTTGTGACTGCAATTAGTATATTAAGTCTGTAATTAATAAGTTGCGCTTTTAGTTCTTGGGAGATACTATAACTTCACTAAAGCTTTATGAAAATATTTCTTTGGAAATCAAATAATTTCAAACAGCTAGTACGAAGAAAGTAACAGGTAGTAAATTCCTTTAAGAAATAATTTTCTGTACTACAAAAAAAAATGTATAACGCCATACACATTTCAATAAAATTATTGCTTATTATTTAAGAAGCAGAACGCAGTATCTACCTTTGCACCACTGAAGGGGCTCCCGGCCTAAGGTGATACCTAACGGAAAAAGCCCACCGAGTGGAAATTATTTGTTGAAAAGATCCCTTTTAGAGAAAATTTTTGCAATGAAAATTTTTATATGACAGTGATATTTTTTACATGACATTGAAAATTATTTACAGTCTTTTTTGCATTTACATGCTACGTTGAGCTAATTTTGGTATACATTTCAATTTGATTTTCATAAATTTCAATAATTCAAAATGCAGTGAAAGTTCTGTAGTTGAATGGAAATTCAACAGATCAAAAGTTTTTGAGATATAAAGTTTTAAAGTTTTAAGTCCTTTTGATCGAAGATTTCGTACATATAATAGTTCGATGTTTCATATGATCGTAATTTCAGAGATACAGTATCTACCAATAATATTTATAGAATAGTCTGCATTATTTCTAAAAATAGAAAACTTTTGCCATACTAATCTGTATAATGGCTAGCCAAATCTGGCTGATATATCGTAGGTCTTGCGTTCGAATCTTGCCTAAGACATGGAAATGTTTGTAAATACAAAGTGTTTGTGGGATGGAGACGTATATAACACATCGACCTAAAAGTCCTCTTGAGAGCTGGATTGTAGAGTAAAAAGGGAAACCAACTTAATAAAGAAACGAAACTTTCCTTCCCTACTTTTGAATATCCTATATATGTTTTTAATTAAAACTGGGATGTAACTCAGCAAAAAGTAGCTCTGTACCATATGTGCTAAGCTTTGTCTAATGACAAGTGTTATTCTCTCCCTATACCGTACACTTCTTGAAGCTAATCTAATCCAAATGCATTAGCAATGCCTGAAATGTTTTCTTTATGGGACATATGGCGTTTAGAATACAATATTTTTTGTCGTGATTTGTCCTAGAATGACATATGGATGTCATTAAGATGTGACCCCTTTCGATATTACAGCATCACGAAATTTGCAATGTTAACAATACTGCTGTCAACCTCGGCTAGGTAATTCCCAAGTCAGCATTTGCAAGTACTACTTACGTTTTGGGAATAACTTTAAGTCAGAGCCTTAGCTATAACTTTTGCCGCCCCTCTTGGTAGAAAACAAATAAATGTCAGAACGACGTGTAGGGAAATAAATTAAAACAGCACGTATATTTGTGAAGAAAAACTTAAATTCCAACATTTTAAAATTTTATTATTATTATTATTATTATTATTACATTCTGTTCACAAAGTCATCGATGATATTGTAGAAATCTACTACATTGCTCCTGTTGCTGTTAAGTAGAGCATACAGAAAGGTTTCTTAAATGCAATATATACATTGGCAGTACGCTTACCGCAATTGAGAGGAAAGTTGGCACTAGTATTATTTGGAACTTTGTTCTGGAGATTGTATTTTACAATAGCCTGCAAAAATTCAACAGTACTGCTCTACCATGTTCCTGTACCGATTTTCCTAACAGAAACGGATATAAAACTCTAAAACAATTTTTCCTTAGCTAGGAAATTTGATGATCATAATTTAGTTCTTATTCGCAAATTGCTTTCAAAAGTTCTGATGTGATGAAATAAATATTAGAAAATTATGTAGTTGTTGAAATCCTGGGGGGATTTGTTTCAATAGTTTATCTAGAGTAAAAATTCTTTTACTTCTCAGTTTAATTCCGTATGGCAATTTAGGATTTAATTATTCTTCACCTGTCTCGAACCATCCATCTGACTAACCCGTATTAAATGATGTTTCAAACAAAAATTGTCGCCTCAAAAAATGTACAGCCCGAGGCGGACTGCCGCGGCCGATCTCGCAGTGGCTAATCGCACCGACGGTGCGAATAGCTAATAGGCTATTCACACCACTTACGTTCGCCAGCTCCTTAATCGTGCGCTTCTCTTTGCTCTTGCCTCTCAAAGGCTTTGCGACTCATGGTCGCCCCCTGTTACCACGTCTGATCTTATCTAATTGTTATGAAGATTAATGTCATGTGCCCTCTGGGATTTATTTTCTTGAGCCGGACAAATCGCGCATACGTGCGATATTTCGGCAATAACCGTGCAGACCAGACCAGACTACGTTCGCGCATGCGCACAATCAGCCCAGGTACCAGCATATTACGCCGATTTCCGTAAGGCAGGCGGTAGCGAGAGCGAAGGTTGTTAACTCAGCAACAGAAAGGGTTGTTAATAGTTTACCAGAAAGAGAATAATTTGCAAGTAATAATTATCAGTTACAAACACGAGGTCATTCTATATACATGATAATGTTCAGGAATTGATTAGATAAAATAGGGACTCGATGATGGCTCTAATTGAAAACGAGGATGAGTAATTAGTTAAAAAATCTTTAATGTATTGACAAAAACGCTGCAGAAATTACTTAAATTCTTTTATTTAACAGAGGAAATTTTAATGAAACTGAGATCCTAGTCTAGGACTGTCAGAATTTATTGTTCAATAAGAAAACTTACTGAAAATTATAATATTCTTATATATTCATAACTTTTTCAGTATCCACACATGTTTATAGGTTCTAATGCCATATTTCAAAATCATATAAAAAATTGGCAAAAAAGTTATTTATACTTAGGCAAAAAAGTTATTTATGAAATAAAACCTTGTAAAATCTGATAAATCATTTGTGCGTGCAAATTTTTAAATCTAAATCTTTTACATTAAATTATTTCTGTCTTTTAAATTACATCCCATTATTTATTTCAATTTAATTTATTAATGTGTTTGCACTAATATTTCAAAGCTTTTTGAAATACTTTTTGTGTCCTGAAAATGCCAAGTATTTCCATAAAAAAAAAAATAAACAGGCATACAGAATTATTAATAACCAGTATTATATGATTAATTGTTCATTTAATAGTTGATTTAATCGCTTTTAACTTATTTCATGTCTAAATTTTCTACACAGAAGTCTTCTGTCTAATTTTTATTATCTTTTCTCGGACGAAAATTTTCAAAGTGGAATGAATAATGAATTAAATTCTTGATTGCGCAAAACACATCTTTGAAGCTAAATGTATTCTAAGAACTACAAAAAATGTAAACAAGATTTTGTCCCTCTCCCCAAATCAGTCATTTAAACTATTCCAATCGTTCAAGAAAACGATAAACATTGCGAACATAAAAATCTTCCCTTTTTTATATATATACTACTTTAATAAAAAGAAATGTGTTCCTTCTTTTTATAAGGAAAGGAACCCATTTTAAAAAAATGTAAACTACGCCAAGGCTACTGCAACATTTAGGCAGTACGTAGAATCTCAGTTGAAAACAATTTTTACTTATATTTATAATCCGTAAAACTTCTACAAATTTCCCGAAAATAGTCTTGAAATACCTTTTATTCCTTACTTGTCCGCTGTTTCTGCAGCTTAGAATTTAACTGTTCATTTTAATTTAGTTTTCATTAAATTTTATTCAGTTCATTTAAATTTGATTGAGAAAGAATTCTGATTTTTCCTTTCACGATATGGCAATACTATTTTAATAAAGTTTGGGCAGACGATTTGAAAGTGTAGTTGTACTTCGAAAGTGGTTTCTGAAAGTATTTCTGTAGAAAACAAAAATGCTTCTTACAATTATGTTTTATTTTCATGCAGTAACGATGTAACTAGTAGTGTCTCAAAATATGATTACAAATCTGGAAGAAAAACGTTAAAAGGGTATAAAAAATAGACGAGATCCTTCTGACGACATCTAAGCGAAGTTATTTTCGTAGTCAAAGTACTGCTGCCGTGTTCGAAAGTTGCACACATTATACAAATTACATAATTCGTGAAAAAAAATTATCGCCGTTGTTTACGATGTTATTGGTTCGAAGATGAATACATATTGTGATTTTTTTTTTTAAGCTAGTGATGTATATCACGCAGATTCCGCTACTCCTCAGACACACCGGTCGAAACTGTTATTTCTATAACGGTTGAAAACAGAAGACATGCATGAATAGAATGAACATGTTTGGAAATTCGTATGTGAATAGTAAGAAAATATATGCTTCAAAATAACTAAATTTAATAATTTATTGACTTGGCTTGCAGGATTGCTTTATCAAATTAGGTGAAAATGTGCTTTAGGCCCCTGCTTGGCGATTTTCAGCTGCGGCGATTTTTTTAAAATTGCCAGTAAAATATCAGAATACGTTGCATAAACAAAGTTGCGAAGGCGGAGCTATGTGATGTTCATAAATGGGTGGGACTAAGATTGTGACGTCACAATGTATTCTCTACAGATGTAGAAATAAGTATACTAAATTTTTTGTATTTCAAACTACTATAATACGGTATGTGAATTGTAACAATTATTAAAACTGTAAACAACGTCACAGTCTCTCATACAGGTGAATATTTTTAAGCTTTAGTATTTATACAAATAAAAACAGATTTTTTTAAATTTTAAAAATTTTAATTTCATATTGCGGAACATTTTAACTGATCATCTTTACAAAATTACCTTATTGCTACGTAACGACACCATCTCTTACATACTAGTAAGTAAACAATCTTCATTATTTTCTAAAAATTTTTAAGCTTTACGTTAATAAAAAAGAAAAATATTTATGATTGAATATCAACATCATACACAGCTTTCATTTCCCTGTTTCTTAAGTTCCTAAACCACGTTCTATACTCTCGTATTAGAATTCTACACATTAATAAATTTAAAAAATCTAATTTCTCACAGTGAAAGAAAATAAGAAAATATTAAAAATAAGCAATTTTTAAAAGAAAATATATTTTCACTTACCCTTTTCAGGAAAATAAAAAGTCTTTTTTGACAATGACGGCACGTTTCCCTTTCATTTCCAATAAAGTAATAAATTTACATGTTCATTCACTCACCTCTCTCAGCATCACAGATAAATCCATAGCGATTGTTTATTTAACGAAATATATGCAGAAAAATGTTAAAAACACACAGATAAAACCACTCGATTGATAACTACCAAAAAACATTCAAACGGCAACTGAATTAACTGCCCAAATTACGAAGTAAAAATTCCAAGAGAAATCGTCTGCTTGGAAATTCTTTTTACTTGCAAGTATATATTTTTGAAAACATAAAATATCGTCAGCTACTTGACAGTTTGTCTTCGGACATTTGTGCTCTCTCCGAAGAAATTTATTCGTATCTAGGTATTAAAAAACGCTGTGAAAGCCATGGCTTTTCGATATCTAAAGCTACGATAAGTAATATTGTCAACGGTAGGAAATTAAAAAAAGACGACAAATATAATGAAATTAAAAAAATAAAATAAAATCTGAAATTTAAATTTAAAACACAAAATACCATTAGTTTCGCTTAAACGCTACGTGTAATTCACAACAAATGCGAGAGGTTTAAACCTCGTAGAAATTTACAACATTTTCATTCAAACATGGAAGTTTATTTCTCGCAAAATGCATGATTCATGCGAAGTATTCATTTGCTAAAATTTATTTGCGTGCATCTTAAAGAGATATCAGTCACTATGCATACCAGAAACAGTGTATAGAAAAGCCTGCTATACAATTTGAAGTCAATTAAATAAGATTAAAAAATTCAGATAATTACACAAACTTGGCATTGCGCACTGCCTTGGCTTTGTCCATGTGCAAGTCGATCTGTTTTTACTTAGAAAACATTAGAGAACTGCACAAACTCGGCATTGCGCACCACATTGGCTTCGCCCATGTGCATATCGATCTATTTTCGCTTAAAAAAACATCCTAGAATTGCACAAACTCGGCATCGCGCACAACCTCGGCATTGCGCACCACATTGGCTTTTCCCATGGGCACAACCATCTATTTTCACTTAAAAAACATCCCAGAATTGCACAAACTCGGCATTGCGCACCACATTGGCTTTGCCCATGTGCACATCGATCTATTTTCACTTAAAAAAACATCCCAGAATTGCACAAACTCGGCATCGCGCACAACCTCGGCATTGCACACTACATTGGCTTTGCCCATGTGCTCATCGATCTATTTTCACTTAAAAAACATCCCAGAATTGCACAAACTCGGCATCGCGCACCACATTGGCTTTGCCCATGTGCACATCGATCTATTTTCACTTAAAAAACATCCCAGAATTGCACAAACTCGGCATCGCGCAAAACCTCGGCATTGCGCACTACATTGGCTTTGCCCATGTGCACATCGATCTTTTTTCACTTCAAAAAAACATCCCAGAATTGCACATACTCGGCATCGCGCACAACGTCGGCATTGCGCACTGCATTGGCTTTGCCCATGTACATATCGATCTACTTTCATTAAAAAAAAACATCAGAGAATAGCACAACGTCAGCTTTTCCAATCGTCTAGGATTGAGCCAAAAAGAAATACAAAATATTAAAAATAAGCAACTTTAAAACGAACCATACAAGAAAAATTTTTTCACTTACCCTTTTCAAGAAAAATGTAAAGTGTTTTAGAGGGGTTTTATATATGAATTTATCTCAGGGGAAATCCTTTTGGATCCCTCCTCATCTTTAAATAAATTTACTAACGTTTTATACGCCGTTTCCGTAATATATGCAGAAAAAAGGCTAAAACCCACAGGGGGGGAAACACTCGATTAAAAAAAGAACCACCGCATAAGAATATTCAAACCGCAACAGAATTAACAAGTAAAAATAAAAATAAATAAATAAATAAATTGTAAAAAATGAAAGCTTTTAGATTTTACATTACGCCCAAAGGGGCGTTTTTTTTTAACATTTTGTGTGTTACCTTTCTTTATCAAATATAATGTTCTTTACACTTAAACCATAAAATTCAGTTCAACAGCAATATCGCAATATAATTTTAAAATGAGCATATCTTTAGAATTTCCGATACACAGTTATGCACTCTGCACGTAAAAATGTTTTTTTTCTCGCACTGTGTTGCCGTTGCTCGCTTTGAAATCTTTGAGTTTGCTAATCAAAATATCGTTCAAGTTTTACAAAATATCAATCAGATAATAAAAAAAAATTCCAAGTTTGGGCTTCCAGATACCCATATTAGGTTGGAAACGTATGTTATTCAAAATTTGATGGCTCTAGGTACCGTTGTTTTATCACAATGCGAGAAACATTTATGCAGATTTTTCAATATTTAATTTCTTTAAATATAACACAGGGCGATAACATTTAGTGGCAACAGAATAACAACACAGCTTCAAAACATCGGGTTAGCCATGTTGGCGGCTTTATTGCCCATTGAAAAACAATCGCCAAGCAGTGGGCTAAACCGCATTTTAACCTCAAATTATTATAGTAGAGATATTTACAATATGGAATTTTATAATTTGTTTAAAAATTTTTTGTTAATAAAATCTTTGTATTTATATTTGATTATGTCTTTAATCAGTAAAAAATTATGTTTTAAAATAATTTTATTTAAGTGTTATGTATGTAATAGCTAATATGTAATTTACTGAATGCAGCTAGTTTCCCTTAGAAAATCCTCCGTCAATGCATACCTGCCACACTTCCACATGTTATGTACTTGTTTTATGTGTAGAATTATGAATAGATTTATTGCATCAAAATATAAAACAATAATCATTGAAAAAATTGGGGTGTTTTCTCATTTTTATATTATACTGGCTTTCAAATTTCAATGTTTCAAAGTGCAGTAGGAAATCACAAGAATAAAATTTAAAATCTTGAAATATAATTTCCATTTCAGGGGAATCTCCGTCTTTGCTCTTTTATATGTGTACTTATTGCATATGCCTATAATCTGTTATTTTAGAACAGGCACTTGGTCATTTTCCATTGTTCTTGCTGGATTTGTATTCGTAACAACTGCTGCAAAAGATGGCTGAGTCCTAACCTTATCCCGTTTGTTTGGTGATGATAATACAAGTTAAGATTATAGATGATGCAGTCATTACAGCATTGAAAAACCTATTTTAAAGTAAAAATCATAGTTATGTCCCTAGATTTTATTAGTTTATGTACATGTTTCTAGCTCTGACAGCTTAATAAAATTATATCTTTTTATGTGATATTGAATATAAAAGTTTCATTTTTTATGTGAAGATATTTGGAGCTCTGAGAAAATGGAAATTTTTTTAGGTGCTTTGATGTCTGAATTTTAAATTACACATCACATTCATTTAGATCTATTTTTTAAAGGTGTATGAATAATCTTATGTACAATAATTTACAGGTATGTAACACTTCGTAAGTTGGTAAAATGAATGGTTAGAGTAGAGATAAGTACCCTGTGTATTATCGCGAAATTGTTTCATTTATCGTTAAGTTGTTGTTTCATTCATGGTAGCCTGAGTAGTTGAATGTTATTGAAAAACCTACTACGACATAATCAGTTGCATGATTGCGATAAATTCATAAGGGCTTGGGGGGTGTGTTGGTTAGGAAGTATATTGCTTTTTTTGTGGTTTAGATGGTAAAATGGCTGAATGTGGCAAGATTAATTTGAAGTTTCTGTATGATTTGAAAAGAAAGGGAAAAAGAGCATTACTTAACTGGTGTGTAAATGAAGGTTTACTTAGTAGCCATTATTAAGTGTCCTGTTTGTTGGAAGGAATTGCATATGGTCGAATGTCAGATGATAATGGCGCTACGGAGGATATTTTGGCTAATCTTTGGAATATGGTAACAGGCATTTGGCGACATTTTGGTAAGGCGATAAAGGTTACTAACTAGGACTTTAACAGTGTACATGGATAAAGTCAAGAGTGTGCGCAATGCCATTTTTGTGCAATTCTGGGATGTTTTTTTAAGTGAAAATAGGTCAACGTGTACATGGTTACCGTGTATGTGCAATTCTTAAAAACGCGGCAAGCAGTTTGCGATTCTGCACTTTATCCCAATTTCGTACCTAATTTTCGTCATGATTAAGCACTTTTGTTCCATAGAAGTTTTAGCATAAGCGTAATTCGGCTAACAGATTGTTGGAAAAAAATGTTGAGTAAAAAAAAAAAAAAAATGCCTTTACTTCGTGAAAACAAAATGGCGTCCAAACAAAAACTAGCAGGTTGCTGTAGCAGGGTTGGTTGCTAAATTTTCGCCTAAAAATTGCCAAGTTACCAAAATCCAAAGATTAACCGATATTTTTTACTCTTATTTTGTGAATTTATGTGATAATGCCAGTATACAGATTCTAGTTCAGATAATTTTTGGAAGTTTTTGGATGCTGTTAAGGAATTTTGTTTGACTGAAGACATGTTAATTCATAAAGAAGGTAAGTGGATATTTCCTTTGTGCAGTGAAAAGATGAATTTCCTTTTTTATGTTATTTCATTGTTTGATTTAAAATGTAGCTTATTTAGATTGCATATTTTTTTAATGGCTGCTCCTTTGACTTTTTAAGTGAATATAGTTCGATGTGTACATGGACAAAGTCAAGGGAGTACGCAATGCCAAGTTTGTGCAATTTTCTTAAATTTTTTAAAGTCAAAATAGGTCGATGTATACATGGATACTGAGTTTGTGCAATTCTTTGACTTGTTATTTTGGCTTTGTGTAGCAGCGATTTTTAAAAGAATTGCACAAACTCTGCATCCATGTACCGCCAAAAATTGCCAATTTTTGCGATTTCAAATTACCTGTAAATATATTTTTATCAAATAAATTTATTATTCTACAAATAATTTAAAAGTGTCTGTGCTTGTATAAGAGATGCAGCTAATGGCATGAAATTTTTATTTCTGTTTTCTAGAATAATCATATAATGCTTTTAATACATTTTTATTTAAAGTTAGGTGTATTGCTGTATTAATCTTAACTATTGTAGATATTCTATTGAATGTATTTTTAGCTATTGCTGTTGATAATTTAGCTGATGCAGAAAGCCTTACTGCTATTGAAAAGGTAAAATAAATGTCAGTTTGTTTATATTATTATTCTTTAAATTGTAAATTTGTAGTTTGTATTTTTCTAACTTTTAATATAAAAGTTAAAAAAGAAAAGAATTATCAACTGTTATTTTCTAATGCTGAAAGCAATAGATTTACCTCCTTTTAAAGGTACAAGTGATATCTAAGAATCTATATAGTGTTAAGAAGACTATTTGTTAGGATCATGTAAAGCTGAAACAACTTTTAGACTAACGTATATGCGTATTATCCTATTGATGATGGATCTGTCGCCAAACAGCATTATTTATAATATGAATAAGTATGACATCAGAATACACTCATAAAATTTGTCATTTCATTTGAAGTAATCTTGATTGACCTTCAATAAGCCACCTTTTGTTTTTATGAACAAGATATAAATTAACTGTTATTCCTGTATTTTTTCTCATTACATTTGTGACTTGTAGCATATGATTTCGAGAGTATCAGTACTCTTATACCCGAGAACCTCTGTGAACGAGAGTAAGAGTAGAATGTAATGTAACTGCGTAAATAGCGCATCACTGCTGTCTTACTAGTTAGTTAGTTAGAAATAAATGTTTGTGCCGTGAACTAGTTTGTTTTGGTTGCGTCATGCATTTCACTGAACCCACACCGCTAGACACAACAAGTTGGCGACGAGGCTGTGTGAGAAGCAAATCGTTCCCGACTCGGCGCACTCGGTTGCATGTGTAAGTAGTGGCAAAACTGAAACTTGGATTTAGGGGATTCCCCGAAAACTGCAAAAGGTAGGAAAGTTATTTGATTTTTATTTTGAAAGGATGGAGAAGTTAATTGAAGAATTGATAAAGCAGAATGAAGCTTTAATGGTCGCATTGCAAGGGAAATCGGAACATAAACAAGACAGAATTTCTGTTTCTTTTGATAAGTTCGATGAAACAGTAGAAAATTTTGATTCGTTCATAGAACGATTTGAGGCTTTTTTGGACATTCAAAATGTTCCAGAGGCAAAGCATGGGAAAGTTCTGATCTCAAGCTTGAATGCGAAATTGTGTAATTTGTTGAAAAATTTACTCTCTCCAGATAATCCTTCAGATAAAAATTTTACCAAACTAAAAAAGGTTCTTAAGGATCATTTAAATCCTAAAGCTTTAATAATACCTAGTCGGCACATGTTTATTAATAGAAAACAGCATGAGGGGGAATCAATTAGTAGTTATGTCACTGAATTATGCTCTTTAGCGATTCCTTGCGAATATAAAGATGATGTGCTAAATACCATGTTAAGGGATGTTTTCGTTAGCGGTCTACGAGATCGTAATATCTTAGATCGATTATTTCAGGAAGATGATATCGATTCAGAGAAAACATTAAAGATAGCCTTGGCGATAGAAAAGGCGGTTAAGGGTGCAAATGAGATTATAGGAAATTCCGTAGAACTGAAGGTACTTAAAACCAAGAAAAATGAGTCCAAACCGCGGAAACAAAACTTTGTTGCTAAGAACAATAAGGGTAAAAATGAAACTTGTTCGCGTTGCTTAGGAGCAAATCACAATAAAAACAACTGTAGATTTGCAACAAGTGAATGCCGCTTTTGTAAAAAAATTGGACATATCGAAAAGGCGTGTTATTTGTCTAGGAAAAACCGACAGGTTAAACAAAAGAAAGTTGAGGCAAATAATGATTATGTTTCGAAAAGTGAGTTTCCCATCTATGGATTTAACTCCAGAATGCACATGTTAAGAGAGGAAGAGCCAAAAAGACCGCCAATAATGCTTCAAGTTAGAATTGGAACCAAACCAGTTAGCAGGGAACTTGATACTGGGGGAACAGTTTCGGTAATGTCTATAAATAAATTTAGAAAAAATTCCAATAAAAAGATTCAGCCTACAAATTTAGTTTTTAAAACTTACAGGGGTGATAAGGTGGTACCTTTAGGATATGTTCCTGTTAAAGTTGAATACCAAGGTCAAAAATTAGTTTAAAATCTTTACATTGTGAGGAAAATTTGGACACAATCTTCGGCCGAGAATGGCTGTATAAAATCAATCTCGATTGGAATGCCATCAAAACATTGAAAACTTCTAGTGAATTGAATTTTAAAAAATTGATGGTACCTTTCGCATTAAAAAATAGAGTTGAATCAGAAATTTATCGGCTTGAGAAAGAAGGTATCATTGAGAGGGTTGAGACTTCAGAATGGGCAACACCAGTTGTGCCAATTGTTAAATCTGATGGTTCCATTAGGCTTTGTGCTGATTATTCTGTGACTCTGAATCCTAATTTGGAAGTGCCACAGAATCCATTACCAAAACTCGAAGAAATATTTTCATGCCTTAATGGAGGTAAAAATTTTTCGAAACTTGATCTCAGTCATGTATATCTACAAATGAAGGTGCAACCGGAGAGCCAACGGTTATTTAACAATAAACACACATAAGGGGTTGTATATTTGTAAACGCTTAATGTATGGATTAAATGCTGCCTCAGCTATTTGGCAGCGCTATGTTGAGGGATTATTTCAGGGGATCGAAGGAATTAAAATTTTTATGGATGATGCTCGAGTGACAGGACCGGATGATCAGTCTCATTTAAACGCATTGGAAATATTTTTCAAAAAATGCAAGGAGCACGGCCTAAAATTAAACTTAACTAAAAGTAAATTCTTTCAAAATGAGATTAAATTTTTAGGGCATAAAATTGATGCTGATGGATTGCATAAAACGGATGAAAAGATTTCGGCAATTGCTAATGCCCCTACGCCGAAAGGCGTCCAAGACATCAAAAGCTCTTTGGGATTAGTGAAATTTTATGCCAAATTTGCCCTAATCTGGCAACTTTGGCACATCCATTAAATAATTTAACAAAAAAAGATGTTAAATGGAGTTGGTCAAAAATCTGCCAAATCGCTTTTGAAAAATGAAAAAGGAAATTTGTTTAGACAGAGTTTTAATGCATTACGATCCCACATTACCGTTAATGCTAGCTACTGATGCATCTCCGGTAGGTCTTGGGGCAGTGCTCTCGCATGTTTTGTCTGACGGAACAGAAAGGCCTATAGCTTTCGCATCGAGGACACTGACTAACATGGAGCAGAAATACGCCCAAATCGATAAAGAAGCACTTTTAATTGTTTGGGCTGTCAAAAAGTTTTATCTATATCTAAAGGGAAGACGCTTTTCTCTGGTGACAGATCATAAACCTTTAGTGGCTATTTTCAAATCGAAAAGAGGACTTCCTATCCTCACATCCACCCGACTCTTACATTATGCACTGATATTGCAAGTATATCAGTTTGATATTGTGTATCAAAATATCAAGCAACAGGGTAATGCTGACTGCCTGTCGCGCCTACCTCTTAAGTCCGAAGATTTAAACATTAAGGATGATGTTGAAATATTCCAACTCTTCCAAATTCAAACTCTTCCGGTAACAGCCAGGGAGATAGCTCGGGAAACACGAGCTGATGAAGAATTAAATAGTCTTTATGTGAAATTAAAATCTGGAGAAAGTTTGGAAGGTAGGGAAGCCGAGTACACCTTACAAGATGACTGTATAATGAGTGGTCAGAGGGTAGTTGTTCCAAAAAAACTCCGAGTTAAAATTCTTGAAGAGTTACACCAAGGACATTTAGGAATCGTTAAAATGAAGGCAATCGCCAGATCCTGCGTCTTTTGGAAGGGAATTGATCATGATATTGAAGAAGTTTTTAGGAACTGTGTCGATTGTATTAAGTTCAAATCAGATCCAGTAAGGGCAAGGGTCCATCACTGGGAATATCCAAGTGCGTCTTGGGAATGCATTCACGTAGATTTTGCAGGCCCTATTTTTGAACGAATGTTCTTGATTATCGTTGACGCACATTCTAAATGGTTAGAAGTGTATACCTTAAAGTCAGCAAATTCCTTTCAGACAATTGAATGTTTGAGAGACTGTTTTGCAAGATACGGACTGCCTTTAGTAGTGGTGAGTGACAATGGTCCTCAGTTCACATCGGGGGAATTTGAAACTTTTATAAGGAATAATGGAATTAAACAGAAAACGTGTGCTCAATTTAAACCGGCAAGTAACGGGCAAGCAGAGCGGTACGTTTACACCGTTAAACAAGCATTACGTGCAATGCAAGATTATCAACAAATATTAAGCAAAAACTTGCCATATTCCTCATGAATTATAGAAAGGCACCGAACATGACAACCTTGTTAAATCCAGCAATGTTATTCTTAAAAAGAGAAATTAGAACTCGAATTGATTTAGTTGTTCCAAATCTTAAACGAAGAGTGGAAGAACGTATCCGAAGGAATACTTATGATTTCAAAGACAGAAATTTTGAGATCAGAGAAAAGGTTGCCATTCGGGATTATAGATCGGCAAATTCTTGATGGAAAATTGGCAGAGTGACAAATAAGGATGGAGCGCTGCATTATACCATTGATGCTCAAGGAACTTTACTGCGCTGGCACGTCGATCAGATCAGATCGGTAGGGAGCGAGGTTCCTTCTGCACCAGTAATCTATGAACCTCTTATGGCTGCTACTTCAGATGGAATCGTGAAGCCACAGGTTCCGGACAAGGACATTGAACAAAGAAGTGAACAAAGAAGCTGTGCAAACTTCAGCCGGACTTGAAACATCGTCAGCTCCAAGGAAAACTGATCCAGTCCTTCCAGTGGATCCTGATAAAGAGTTGCAGCAACCTCAGCCAGGACTTAGACGATCTTCGTGCATCCGCAAAGCTCCTCAGCGATTAAATCTCTAAATAAGTGGGGAGGGATGTAGCATCTGATTTCGAGAGAATCAGTACTCTTATACCTGAGAACCTCTGTAAATGAGAGTAGAGTAGAATGTAATGTAACTGCGTAAATAGCGCATCGCTGCTGTCTTACTAGTTAGTTAGAAATAAACGTTTGTGCCATGAACTAGTTTGTTTTGGTTGCGTCATGCATTTCACTGAACCCACACCTCTAGACACACAACATGACTAAACTCTGGTATATTTATCACTAGTTAAGAGAATTAACATCTGTTAAAAGAGTGAGCTATAGCGAACAAACCAGTAATAAATTGGAACAATCAACCTTGGACAATTTATTTTGTTAGCGTTCTAAACAAAGCTTTTGGTAAAATCAAAGAGCTTAACAAAATAATAAAAATCACTGAAAGCTTTTTCACAAAGTATCAAAACAGAGTAGGTTGTGACAAATTCGAAAGACAAGGTTCAAAGACAAGGTTTTTTATTTGGGTTCTTTCTAGGCTATATGCAAAAAAATAAATAAATAAACTTATAAAATATTGTTCTCACAGTAGGGTGAATAAGTTCCTGTTTAGATGAAAGTTCTTGTTTGGAAATAGTTCAAGATGAGGCTGTCTTGAATAAATCGAATCTCTAAGCCAGTGGTTGCCGGACTGAGCTGTGTCAGAGTAGGATGCTCTTAAGGTAGCGGCGAACCCGGCTACCTCGCTGTAAATCTCGTGACTGAGATATTAATATCGCTCTATGCATAGCGAAGCAAAAATTTGCTCATGGCCAAGCTATAAAACCCGAGAGAAGGTTTCTCTCTCTCCTTACTGCAACTAACTCTCACTTTTTTCTCCTCTCTGGAACTGCGTTCCATGATTTTGTTCAAGGGCATATCGGAAAAACTTCTAGGATCCTTATTTAATTTTTAGAAGCACCTCTTGATTGGCAAGAGCACTTTGATTAAAAACTGGATATGATAAAGACAGCATGGGAAAATGTCCGTGGGAACTTTTCAATTCCAACTGGGGGTCTCAAACTGGGTGGTCTGAGACGCTGAATCTATAAACTGATGAAAGGGAACAGTACAATGTCTCCTTTCGAACAACTATAAGAGGAACAAAAAAGCTGAGATTGTTTTATGACTGCTGGTCACGTCCTCTTTCTGAGAATTCGCTAAGAAATACTCTGTCCGTGGGAGCTTCTGAGGTGGTCATTCTTTTTCTCAGAACTTCGTGGTGGTCGATAAAATAGCTTAAGATGTTACAAGGTGAAATACTTCTGCAGCAGTGGCTTTTTGGTGGATTGTGCAGAGAAAGTGACAATTTTTAATTGTAAGAGTTGCAGATAGAAGTGCGGCTCAGAATTGTGTACAGATTACTAGCATGGCTTTCATTATTCAGGTTTACAGGTATAATCTCTGCCAACTATTATAGTTCCATGGTAGCCAACTTTTACAGTCAATGGGATAATACGTAAATACCAGTAACACCTTGATCTTACAGAGTAGGTGAAATACTTCACCACCATTGATCTTACAGAGTAGGCTCAGAATTGTGTACAGATTACTAGCATGGCTTTCATTATTATCTCTGCCAACTTTTATAGTTCCTTGGTAGCCAACTTTCACAGTCAATGGGATAATATGTAAATACAATAGAGTAGGTGAAATACTTCACCACCATTGATCTGACAGAGTACAATACACCGATGATCTTATAGAGTAGGTTCAGAATTGTGTACAGATTACTAGCATGGCTTTTATTATTCAGGTTTACAGGTATGATCTTTGCCAACTTTTATAGTTCCATGGTAGCCAACTTTCACAGTCAATGGGATAATACGTAAATACCAGTAATTTCCTCATGATTTTTCTCCCTTTTTCAGTTTTTTATGTTATGTGTTTGTTTTCCTCTAATAACTTCAGTAGTTTAATTAGTACAAAATACTGTTAAATAGACTTTCTGTTAGCAATAAGCTGTAGCAATTATTGGTAGAGATGGAGATTTTCTTTCATTGTGTACTATAATATTTAAGTTCTACATTTCTTATTTTTTAAATATTTCTAACTTTTTAAAACTTTAATGGGAAACTTAAAAAGAAAAAAAAAGAAAAAAGGTTTTAGATTGAAATAAATAAATAAAAAAAAAAGTGTTAGAATCTAGAATGCATTTTTTAATAAAAAGGTGATATTTTGGTACTTTAATCTTTTTATCCACATCTCCAGTTCCAACTTTCAATTGAATTATCTTGTTCTGCCACATTTTCAGTTATACAGATAACAACAACTTGGCCAACCAGGATAGTGGTGAATGACGCTGACTTTGCTGACTGTGACCAACGGGCCTGTGTTTGAATTCCAGAGAAGTGATGGATGTTAGTAAATATATAGCGTCTGTGTGGCATGGGGGCACTGTAATGGTTGGGGAAAAGAAGTAGGAAACTGTCAGACCCATTCCTTCGGGATGTTGCTCTTCAAAATTGGGGGCAGAACAGGGTAAAATCATAGGATAGGTGTGTGTGTGTATATATATATATGGTATAGTTTTGTGTGGTATGTTGTGATAAGGTCCAGTGATGAACTGAGATTCACTTGGTCCTGTTTATTATTTTGTTTAGTTTGTTTTTTACTAATTTTTTTGTTACTCAGTCCTGGGGCCTGCCTTTCCAGGAGCTTTTAATTTTAAAGCTTAGTATATTTGCTTTATGTAATTAACTTAATTTTCTTAAATTTTTATATTGAACATGGCCGGGTCGCTGGATGCCATCATTTGTTATTGGATGGGTTAATCCCCTTTGTCATATGGCCAGATAACTTTGGCTAGGCCGACTGGTGGCTTCGCGAGATAAATCCTCACCTATATGGTGTTCACTCCTTTTGTCAACAACAGATGCAATCTTGACCCCTTGCCACAATGATTTTTGTGGGCCTGCTTTGGTTTCAGAGATTTGATTTGATGTTACTGTCGATCGGGTGGAATAAGCCCCAAACAAAATAAACACAGCAGCCGAGTCACATATGCACATACAGTCAAAAGTCGTTAATCCGGACTCGTTGGGACTTCAGCGATTCCGGATTATCGATTTTTCCGGATTATAGATCATCAGTTTAAATCTCGTAAGATGGCATGCAGAAATTCTAAAATTAAAAATATGAAACCGTAATTTATGAAATAAAGAACAATTATGATCTAAAGGGTATCAAAATTTACAAAAAAAAAAAAAAAAAAAAGCTTAATATTTATTTGTTTACTTTATTAAACATTTCTTTCAATGTAAGTTGTTTAAGTTGCTTCGTTTTATGTGGTAATACTTTCTCTTTAATTCTATAAACAGGCATAATTTCTTGTTCAGTTACAAAGTTCCGCGGTTCAAGTCCCGTAATTGCTGTGCCGAGAATACCGACTAACTTGTCAATCGAAATTTTTTTGTTTTCACTAACCTCTCTGTCATATTCTTCATGTCTTTATCCATTTTTTGCAGCAATTCCACTTTTTGTTTGATGGACATCGAAACATACTTTCGTTTTGTACGATCCTTTGGGAGCTCCAGAATCGGAAATTCTATTTGACATAATCGAAAGTTCAAGTTTACTTTTATAAAATTGCTCTTACAGTCTGCAAAAAATAATAAGCCGGATCCAATTCAAAGATTAAGGAACAACGCAATCATCAACATTAACTGAAATAGATAATTAGATAATTTTAGCTTATACCGTCCGTTATACGTAAAACGCGCACGCGAAAACGTATTCTGCGCTTGCGCACACGCATATGCGCAGTCGTAAAAAGTCTTACGTGCATGCGTAAACGCCTATGCGCATGCGCAGAAAGTTTTTAGCTTTGAGGTCCAGATTATAGATCATTCCGAATTATGGGTGTCCGAATTAAAGACTTTTGACTGTATTATGTATATATTTGAGAACACACAGATTTAGCCACTGCTCATCATTTGTAAATCTAGCCACTATTTTGCTTAATAGCATCTACCAGCTATAAAAATGTAAATATCAGCCATATAGATTTTTTTTTATCATAAAATGTTTCTTTTTATTAGCTTCCCCTTCGTGACTGCATGTTGTTGAACTAAAAACCCTCTGCATATGGCTTTGTCATATATGCATCAGCTCTAAATGTCTCTAGCAGCTCAATGATGTAATGGTGCATCACCACTTGCATTGATCTTACACACGGGTGTGGCATATATGCACTTTCAAACGTACACATTTTTTTTAAATCATGAGATGACACTCCATGTCCAGTACAGTTAGCTTATTTGAACATATACATTGTTGACATTGTGTCCATGAACTACCTTCTGATTCCGGTGATTTGTTTCGATAAAGTAAACAAAACCTACATGACATGTATTTGGCTTCATGTGATATAAACATTGAACAGTTTATGATGCTTTAATTCTTTTAATCCAAAGAGGCTGTCCCTGATGAATTATCGTTTTCATTCTGCAATTTTGCACTGATTTGATAAACTTTAAAAGGCTGTATCACTTTTCAAATTGTTCCCACCAAATACTACCACCCTGTATTATATTTGAAGAAATTAAATAATGAAGAAGCTGCATAAATGTATGTATGTTTCTTGCATTATGATAAAACAACGGTATCTACATCCATCCAATTTTGAATGACGTAATCCTGCTGCAAATATGGGCATCTGAAAGCCCAAATTTGAAATTTGGAATTTGTTTTATTATGGATTTTATATTTTGTAAAACTTTAACAAATTGATTAACAAATTCACTGATTTAAAAGCGAGCAATGGCAACACTCTACGGGGCAAAAAAAAAAAAAAAAAAAAAAAGTTCTTATCTCCAGCGCGTAACTGTGTATTGCAAATTTTAAGGATATGCTCATTTTAAAATTATTTTGTGACATTGCTGTTGAGCTGAATTTTTTTAATTTAAGTGCAAAGAATATTTAATAAATAAAGGTAACACACAAAATGTTTTGGATGTAATTTAAAATCTGAAATCTGAAAGATTTTTTACAACTTTTTTGTGTGTTTTGTTTTGTTTTTTCCTATGGGAAGATTGGGAATGGAGCTTCAGTTTTAGGAACTTTGTTTGCATCTTCTTTAGATAGTAGACGTAAGTTTTTTGCACCAGGTAAGAGAGTTAAACTAATAATGCAATGCCCAAGAAAAAAAAGTTTTTAACAGGAGAAGAGTATATTCCATTTGTAAAGCCCGTCCATTCAATTCCATGAGTGACCATTTTGACACCAAAAACTCTAGATTTTAAGTTATAATAGTGATTTTGATACTAACATTTTCTTAGACACTGAACTGGAAGTTTGTTTTGCTTTCACCTCACTGTGCAACAGAACATTGGCTATTCCATCATGAACTCGATCTGTTAAGTAATTGAAACCTTATGAATTTACAGGGATTGCAGAAGTAAACTTAATTCAAAGTTATCTGAAGGAAATTGATTTTTCACCTTTTTTCCCGCTAATCTAATGAACATAAGAGAAGAAGAAACTAATAATTTCTATGAACGAAAGATGAGTGAAAATCCAAAATCAACAAACTTCTCTAGATGTGGTTAAAATGAGAAGATTCCTAGGATTAGTTATTCTGCTGGGATGGAACTGAAAAGTTTGATCTGAAAATGTGCTTCATAACTAATGAAATGACAGTAACTAGATTATCACACACTATCTCCTTTCTGAACGATTTATGCTGTAATATTTGATCATATATTTTATTATTTTTTACATATGTTTAGATATAGATTTAAGTAAGTTTTTTTATAGCATTTCATCAAGATGAGTCAAATATTTTATTTTGCGTTTAGATTTTAATTAAAAATTTTTCAGAATCTCTTGATATTCTGTATTTATGATTATATTACTGTTAAATATCATTACAGAAAAAATCAAAACAATTCATAAAATAAATTTTTGTAATAAAGTTTAAGTTAGGCTTAGCGACATGAAGTATCTCCTCTTGTGAGATTGTATTATTGCAACAACACACTGTCTCCAAGGTGAGTTGCGCTAAGCCGCATGCCGTTGCTTAAGAGGATTAACTGCTGATGCATATATGATACACTTGCCGTGAAGGGGCTAAGCAGAACTATGCCTATGAGTTTTAAAAATAGCTAAACTGATGTTTCTTACCAATTCACTAAGTCACATATGGTACTCTCTTATTAACTGCTGAACATTGAAAAAAATTGCTGGGCTCTTCACTATGTCGCCAAAGTATGTAACCCAGAATTTTATGAAAATTTATTTAACCTGCAACCCATGAGTGGTTGCACGTGCTTTATGCCACCATGGAGTTTGGCTTTTAAAATTGAAAAGTCATCATAGTGGCTGCTGTTTATCAGCTGTTCTTAGGTGATTATGAAAATAGCTTTTTCTGAATTTGTGCATTTCTGAAGTTAAAAAGAGTCAAATTAATTATACGTCTGAGAAGAGCTAAAAGTAGTTTATTAACTGTTGTTGGGTGATTATAATAACAGCTTTTTTCACATTTGTGCATTTCTCTAATGTTTAAGTTAAAGCAAGCCAATGTGTACATGGAAAGAGCTGAAAAGTAATTTCTTAACTATTCTTAGGTGAATGTGATAACAGCTTTTTCCAAATTTGTGCAATTCTCTGATTTTTTAAAGTTATTTTTCAAGTTAAAACAAGTCGATGTGTATATGGGAGAAGAGCAGAGGAAAAAGAAAATATTTTATTGTTGGTGCTTCCTATGTTTTTATTTAGTTAATTTTTTGCTGTTTTATGCAGTATTTTGCATTTCATTAAGGATTTTTTTATGTAATTTTCATGTTTCATTATAGATGTTTCTTGCATTTTTATTTTTGTTAATTTGTGGTAGTTTTATTTACTTCTTAGTGCACTGTCTTTTTAAAAAATGATTATTTTTTTTTGACAGCTGAGGCTGGCAAAAAATTAGCCTCGAAGGATTGTTAACTTTATGAGATGGTTCGGCAGTTAATCAGAAGTTACCAAAAATAGTTATTGCCAGCTTTTTTGTAGGGTTGCAAATTGTTAAGAGTGCCAAAATGTTTTTGGTGAAAAACTAATTTTTGTTCTGTTCAGTTACTATATATTGGGGAGATAATTATTATTCAATACCTTGATTACACTGAAACTGATTTAAAAATCTTAACTGAAATTTTTAAAGCTAGATTTCATATCTATGGGTTTAGGTTGTAGTGCAGTGGACATCCATTGGTTATCCATTGGTAATGTGAGTATTGTCCAACTGCACTATCCATCTTTTAATTGAAGATTATTATTTTTTAAGAATTTTTACATATTTACAATTTTTTACATATGGTTACAATATAATTATGGCATATGTTGCCTTTCATACTTGAATACATAATGATAAATATGAAACGTAATGGTAAATATATAACATATTAATACATAATGGCATCAAACATATATATAACATAGTTATATACATAAATGCAAAGAGCTCTTTTTTTTTTTTTTTTTTTTTTTGCATGTACATGCAGAGAGTATATATATTGAGTACATGCAGAAATCATTTTGTATATGAAATATTTTTCAGAATATTTTAGACTTCCTTTTATTTTGTTGGATGCAAAGAGGTGTATGGTCCTCTAGTCTTTTTGTCAATTCTGGTCCGTACTTTTGATAATTTTTTCCTTCAGTTTTTTTTTTTTTTTTTGTCAAGTAGGTTGTTTTGTCAATTCTAATTTAAATTTTTAGAAGTTCCAGTGTGTTATTATTTGCTTATCTTGTATTGCAAATTCTTCTCCTCTACTAGCGAGGAATATGACTGAGTATTCTATTTTTCTTCTTAGTTGTCTGATTTTTTATGCTATTTGCAAGCTCTGGTATATATTAGTCTCAGGAAGTTTCAAGTGATAGCTTTTTGTTATTGATAGTTGCTAATGATAGTGATAGCTTTCATATCTGTAACTGTTTTACTAATGTAGGAGGAAGATGATATGGAAAAAGAATTAGGTAGCATCATTTATTCCAAAGATCTTGAAAATTATGATGGCTTAGATAATGAAAGCAGACCTTCTGGGAGAAAGAAGAAGAAAAAGCGCCACAGTCTATCTTCATCTGCATGTTCTATTGAAAAGCCATCTAAACCAGATACACCCCAAATGAATCATAATATGTTTGTGCACTCGTAAGTACGCTGGTTAATATCTTTATAGATCTGTGGTTGTACCTGCATGATGCATGAGTTTATGCTTGCTTTAACTTTAAAGAGTTTTCAAATTCATTAGGAAACTTCTTAAATTTATATAAAAGTGTTATTGATATTCATTATATAAATATAATTCATACAAAAGCACTATTTATTTGTGTATTATCAAATAAATACAAACTTTAATTTTAATATACTGATACATTTCAGTAAAGGTAGGATTGAAAATTAATTGGCAGACATAGTTTCATTTACTTCAATTGTATTAAAAATTTAGTAAAACCAGAGTTTCACTGATGTTCTCTGCTTCATCAGATAAAATCTGAATAATGTGTCGCTTTATCTTAGGTATTGGCAACCGTTTTTGGCTGTGAGTTAAAATCATTTAAATGTGAGCATTTAACAAGATGTTTTGGGTTAGTGGTATTTTCATTTTAGAACTTTTTTTTAATGAATAATAAGATAAATTTTATTGACAAAATAATTACAATATGCTTTAAACTTCAAACATAAAAATTTAAATTCTGATTTTAATTTCTTTAAAAACAAACGTAACTGAATGAACTTTATTTGGTACTTTTCCGTTTCGCCGGCGCAAATCTCGCCAAGCAGACTTTATTGGCAACAACATACAGTATACACATAAAAAATATTTAAAAATTTTTAGTTCTAAGAAATCTTTTTTTGAAGGCATAAACATTTTATTATCGCTTAAAACTTTATAAAAAGTCAATAAAAAGACAATAAATTTGTAAAAAGACATTAATTTAAGAATTTACTATGCTTTCATGGTTCAACATCCTAATTCCCCGGTTCATATCACGTGACCCCAAGCGATCTCATCTCACGTAAACTACTCTACAAAAATCTAATGCTCTCAGTAATTAAGTTAAATCTTAATTTCAAGTTAAATTTTAATTTGGAACACAAGTTTAAATGCAAGAAATATTTCAATGCGTACGAATAGCTTACTCAGAAATTATGTAAAACTGCAGTGCTTTACTTCGCTAATGCATTCTTATTAGAATTGATGAATTTAACCCTTGACTTTCCTTTTCTATATTTTCGGCTTTGGTTAAGCGCTGTGATTGCATCCTAATTGACTTAATTACCGAAAATGGCCTTAGACATAAAACTGAACTATCTGATAAAAATTCTATGTAATTATATGCCAATATTGAAAGAAACAATCAATCTGATAAGAAAAAGCTGCGACTTGTTTCGAAAATGAGGCGTAAAAGGTTACCAGCGAGAATATTCCGTTTGGCATCGGTTGTACCATTATTGGCGACTTTATCGCTTGCGCCGGCAAAACGGAAAAGTACCCTTTATTTTTCTCTTCAATATCTATAGTTTCTGTGATGCTGAACATGTGATGTTAGTTTAATCGAGTCTAGCTTATTGTTAGTCATCTTAAGATGAATACAAGCAATTGAATTTTCAATAGTTAAGCTGTTCCTATTCTTACTTAAAATAAATTTCATGTGTGAAAATATTTACTCACGTTTATAAATTGAACCAAATGTGGGTAAAATGGCAAAGCCCTTTTTTTTTATTATTATTGAATATGGATTGAGGTTGCCAAACTTATTCATTTCTCCTTGACACTATGCTACATTTTTTTAAAAAACCAAAAATGCATGTTCATTACTGCAACTTTGTAATTAAATAAAAATGTTGTGGCATTTTTTGGGGGGGGAGAGGTGTATTCTTCAAATGCTCGTTTTATATTTATGTTTTCATAATTTATTTTTGTGTATTATATTTTGTTTTCGGAATTCAAATGCATCACTCAAAACTATGAAATTCATCATAGGTTGCCAAGGTCTGCTTTATCTCATTCTTTTCTGCTGTTAACTTGGGTTCCTAACAATTTTGAGTTTCTGTGAGGTTGTTGTACTTCTAAGAATGGCTGTTCAGATATCTGGGATACTGAAAAGAAATTCATTGCAACACAGCCTAATGATGTTTTTAATAGCTTCTCTGATTGTAAGCTACTTTTTATGCATGGACATTGTCGGTGATTCTTGCTTTGTCCCTATTTGCTGTAACCTTGCGAGTGGCTGGGTGGTTAAGAACACTCAATACTGAGAGTTCGGCATGGTTTGATTCTAGTTTAAATGGACAGGCTGTGTGGTTGGTTTTCTTCATTTCTCTCATGTGTAATATGAATGAGCCAATTAACCTTAGAAAGTCCTCCACAAAGGCATGTCCATCCCTAATCTGATAGCCCTTGTGTATTTTGTCATATTCCAATAACCATAGCTATCGCTGTTGCAGGGCCGTTCCTAGTGCGGGTGCAGCTCATAAAAGTATGCGGACGGCTAAAATTAAGAGCAGCCGGACTCTCATGACACCACTGCTAAATATTTTTAATTCACTGTAAGTACATTTTATACAATTTGTCATATGTAAATGCTTAGTGAGTATGAAATAAAAAAATTATTAATCATCGAGCATTTGTTTTTAAATTTCGGGGCGACAGTCTTAGGAAAGTACACGGGCAGCCAATGGCCTAGGAACAGCCTTGCCTTGTTGTTGTAGAATATGGATGATCTGTAATATATTTAGCTAATGAAATATTCTTTTGTTAATGGAGCTTGAGAGTCTGTATATCTTTCCTGTATTCTAATTCTTGTAAACTTCCAGGATGTTGACACATATATTACATTGCATTTTATGTCATGAAACAATAGAAATCCATTGTGATACTTAAGGAATACGACTGTATTTTCTGTTTCTTTATGGAAAGAGCAATAGTAATAAGTATTTAGTTTTAAAGTAAACTGGCACTTTCTAGAATATGTGTTTCCTTCCATTATCTTACATGTAAATCATATATGCAAATCCTTCTGTTCCTAACATCTTTTAAACTTATTTTGTTAAGATTCATTCCATTCTTGTACTAATAGTACTTACTGATTGTCTAATCTCTGGATATATATATAATTGAAAGGAATTGTTTATATTTTATGCTGTTAATTCCATTGTAATCTAATTTTAATGTATGGTGTATTATTTTTCAGGCAGCGGGAAAAGCCAGATAATTCAGTAAGTAAATTAGCTCTAATTTCTCCTTATTATTAAGTATAATCAGAAGTATGCTGATATGAATATATTAATATAATATTGTGATAGTATTCATACCATGCTTTATCGAACACAGTACTATTGTAGAGAATTCTACTTACTGACATTCTGTATTCTATAATAATGGAGAATCTGTATGCATTTACATTGGGGAAAAAAAAAAAAAAAAAAAAAAAAAAAAAAAAAATAGAAGAACAGTTCTATATCTCCCATTCTACTGAACCGATTGGCGAAATTCAAATTGCGTTTTTCATGTCTCGTAAGTGCGGCTTAGGATATTTATTAGATTTATATACAGCATTATTCTAACATAGGTATTTTGACACAAAATCAGAACTTTTCTGAAATAACATATAATTTTTTTCCATAATCTACGCATAATTTGGCTATCTAGGCATACTTTGATTCTATGACTCAAATTATGCCTGGATATTAAATTTTGTAATTTTTGGTGAGAAATTTAGAAATTTATCTTGATTGATTTTTTTCAGTTTACGCCAAGAATAATTCACTTGGCGGAATTCTTAATTCATAGTAACCTATTTACTTTCCTTATTTTTCATTGATGCACAAGAGAAAAAAAGTTCCATCGTTCGTTCTTTCAAATAATTTTAACAAAGTGCGTAAACCACATTTTTATTATTATCGCTTATATTAAATACATCAAATTTCAAAATGCACCAAAATGTAAATTGACGTATATCTTAAGAAATTTTGAATAAAAAACTCTATTTTTTTTGCAGATATGCTTAGAAATACAACTACTTTAAGATGATGTTAATAATTTTATAGGTTATAATTCAAAATATTTTTCAAGAAGTTTATAAAAAAACAAATAAAATACAAATTTTTAAAATAAATTTTTAAAAAAATGTGCAAATTATATTTGGATTAAGCCTAAATTTCGAATTCTGGAAGAAGGAATAAAGTAAATTTAATAAAAAAAGAGGTATTAATAAATATATATCAAATTCAATTAACATTGAGGAGCTAATTTTTACAAAATTTGGCAGTTTGGCATAATTGGAATCATAAAATCGAAATATGGGAAAGAAATTGTCATGTCTTTTTAAAGACAATTTTGTCCAATTTTGTGTCAAAATACCAAGTTGTTATACAGGACTGTCTCTTTTAATTACTTTAACTGAGACTAATAAATCAAATTTGTATTTTTTACCTTTTTACTTTTTATATTGTAAAACTTTTTCATGTGTTCACAGGCCTTTTTTTATTTGTATATCATATTTTTAAGCAAAATTTTTATAACTTGTTTTTGTAAAAATGTAAAAATATTTCATAAAAGACTATTGGCTCTGACTCCAAATTAATCTTTATAATTAGAACTCCATTTCATCAAATAACGTTAATCCACGTTTTAAATCAAAAATAATCTTTATTTCGTTTTTAGCAAATGTAAACAACTCTTTAGAACATCATCATCAATAATCTTTTGTTGCCATTCTGAAAACAAGAAAAAACGAATAAAATAATATTAATCAGTATTTAAAGTTTCTGCATATGTTCAAGCCACAACAAGACAATTCAATGAGACTCTTAATTCTACTAATTCATCAACTAATTAATTAAGTACTGCGCTTCTGAGTCTCAGTGAATTAGTCAGAATGAAATTTGTCTTGGCTATCTAATTAATCAACCAGGTATGGAATTTCAAAACACTTTTCCCTTAACAAGTTCTGTTATGAAACTCCAAGCAAGGGAGATTAATTGTTACAAATTAACTTTCTTAACCCATTAGCCGCTGGTGTTGTGTTGACGCAACAGTCAAAAGAAATGCGTATATAAATATAACTACCTAAGATATTTTATACCAGCAGATGATTTTGTGTAGAAAGAATCGCCGTCTTTATGGGTTATCTATTTTTAGTCAAGGTCACCATTTATCAGAACATTACATCAGTCAGATATTTATATTTGTGTTGGGAAGGAAGGGAAAACATGTGTTGCGTTGATGCAACGTCAGCAGGAAATGGTTAGTCAATCTCCTTTTTCACTCATTCCTTTCGATGTTCTGGTTCAAGTTCTGGTTGTTTAAAAATGCCTAGAATGAGGTATCTTACATTAGAAGAAGCCCTTCAAAGATTTTTTGATAAAGAAACAGATGATGATAATGACATACATTTGACAATACTGATAAATTATATGAGATGAGACCGTATCTAAACTTACTAAATATCACCACTTTTTCTACTACTGGAAATATAAAGTCTCTTTTAGATTTCAGACGCAAGAATGCATTATTCCTTTTGCAAACTCCTATTGAGAGTGTAGAATTAGCCAGAAATAGATCAGCAACAGGAAGACCTAGTAAATTCAGCATTCAAAAACCATTGCATGGAGATGGTAGACATTTTATCGTAAAGTCCATTGATAACAAAAGACTGTTGTAAAGAGTACCACAGCCAGACTGTTTATAGATGCAAAGTATGTAATGTAGTTTTACGTCATGATTGTAATCAAGCTTTTCATGCTTGAATCTTTCAATTGAAATAAACTGCATTTGTAAAAGAAATACAATGTATATTTTAATATTAAATTAATTACAAGTAAAGTGATTTGTAGATTTATAAAACGTTATATAGCTAAAAAGTAATCCTGCGCTCCACTCGAAAGAAACATCACACGAGTACAATCCTACTCACTAAACATCCGTAGTCTTATTCCGCTGACGTTGCGCGAACGCAACACTCACTTTTTCCACAGGTAAGAGCATTTTTTTTTATTTTCAATGTAAATTTATGTTATAAATGCTTAATTTAATTTTTGTTATTATTTTCATGAGAAAAGAAACATTCCTTGTAGTTTTGGCGGTTAATGGTTTAATTTTTAATTTTTACATTCAGATCAATGTCTTAGTATCTTAGATTTTTACTTTGGTGTTTTTTATGTATTTCAATACTTGGTAGAATTCATTTCTTCTTGCTGATGAGTTGGATCACACCTTACTTTTTAAACTATGTTAAAACAATACTATATATAAATCTAATATATATCCTGAGTCACGCTTTCAAGACATAAAAAATGCAAGTTGAATTTCGTCAATCAGCCCAGTAGAACGGTAGAACTGTCCCTTTTTTTTTCGCAGTTTTCCTTGCATTGTAAAAAAATGGCAGTGGCTTCATATTTTTAGCATATATAGTCCTGCACCCAAACATGTATACCTCGATGCCTGAATATTCAATTTCCAATTTGGTTTTTATGTATTTCATATTTTGAATGAACTTTGCTCTAGGATTAATGAATCAGTATGTATTCGAAGTTTCATATTTGACACATACATCAGGGTTTTTCATTGCATATTTTATTTTTTAAGTTTTTAATTTAATTTTGAATTTTTAATCACTTTATATTTTAAATAAATTACATTTTATATTCGTCTCCATTTGCACATTTTAAAGTCATTAATCACATTTTCTACCTATTTTATCTTCGATTTTCCATGTGCTTTTATACTTCTGAATAAAAAAATGTACAGAGTTTTAAGAAATTCCATTCATTTTAATTTCTTGTTTTAAAGATTAATGTACAAGATTCGGTGGGTGAGAAAAAGGAAGCAGAGACAGATAATGAAGCTACAGCAGGTAAAATGGAGTGTTCTGTTAATTTCACTGAAAGTTTTTTGTCTTTGTTTTTCCCCAGTTTATCTATTTTGTTATGACCAACAAGGCCATAGGATGGTAAACAGGTATTTGTTTAGTTGTCCTTAATAATGTTATGCCTTTGTGTTTTTCATTAAGAATGAGAAACTGAAAGTGTTATTGTACCATTCATTATAGTCTTATTTTCGAAAACTTTATATTACATAAATATGCTTTAGAAAATTGACACAATAGCTGAGACTATAATAGAGTTCAGATGACATTCATTTACTTGATTGCACTGATCAAAATTAAAGGTAAAGAATCTGTTTACATTACAGTTTTATCATAATGAAGATCCTTATTTGCAGATTGTCTGTAAAAAAAGTGCACAGTTAGTTGTTACATATATATTAAAAAAGTTTGCTAAGTAATAATATAATTTTCATAAGCTGAAACAACTATAATTTTTTTAATTCACTGGTGGGAAAAATAGCGCAACAAGTATAAAAACTGGTATGATTATGCAACTAAGAACATGAAACTTACACAAAACCTTTATTTTATCATGTCTGATATAGCTTCGATATGCTGAATTACCTATTTTGCAAAAAATAAATTTTAATAAAAATAGAAGAAATGTGATGTAAAGTGAGAAAGGAAAGTAACTCTTTAGAGATACTTAGAAAAATTAATAAGGTGTATGATCACTTCTAATCAAAATGCAAGCTTTACACCGATTCCCAATGATGTGTATTAGATTGTCCTTGAATTCCTGTGATAATAAAATGTATTCATGATGCCTTTTGAAGCTCCTGAGATTCTTGGAGGGGGGGTCGTAGTGATGCAGGTCAGCATCCTAGTGTGTTACACACACATTCTATCTAATTTAAACTCAAAAAATATATAGGTTACAGGACCACAGATTTCCTTCATTTTAAAGGTAATTGAGCACAAGCAATAGGTCAAGAATATCTTCTCTATCTATTTCACCATTAATATACTATACCTTTCTATCAATGTCTTTCGCATAAGTTTACATCTTTATTGAATGTGGTTTGCTCCCTCCAGATTGTAATACATTTTGAATCACTCTTTAAACAAAAATGAGACTCATCCTTGAAAAAAAGTCTGCACCAGTCAATGCTACTCCAAGCTTCTGCACCACTACAACTGGGTGCATTTTGCAGCCCATGTTAGCAGGACATAAACAGGCTGCCACCCAGTACAATCTTTACATTTTCTGAATTCTGCCACCCACTGCTTCTATAAATTCTAAAACTTTGCCACTCCTAAATTCTGCTATCTGATGCGGCCTTATTAAATGCCCTGGCTCTAACAGCTCTGGTTTATGCAGTCTGTCACTCACAGTACATTTAGGTAGTCAAGTTCCTGTATTCTTTCAATATGGATTAATATCAATTGCTTTTTCTTTTAAGAATTATTTGTAAACAATAGCCCTCGGTGTCTGTTTTGGCCATGGGGGAAGGAATATAAGGAGAGGCTCTGGCTGATTTTCTTCATGAAACTTGTTTGATGCAGTGATACCCCATTGTTTATCAACACATGATTTACCATTAAAATCTATAGGTTTTTAACAGGTTTGGCAATAAACATTCTGCAATTACATCATAAATATATGTGTATAAATGTGTATATTTTCTTTTTCTGCAATATTTCATTTTTGTGAGTCCTAACTGATTACTTTTTAAAATAATATTTCATTTTAAACAAATTAGCTCTCTTATTTCTCTTGTGCTATTCTCTCAGACTAGTTTTAATTTGAATGAAATGTTTTCACTTATTTTTGTTAATTATATTAGAAATAATTTTTGTTTGGTTAACAATTACAAAAAATAAAATAGAAGTTTTATTGAATTATTAACACTAAAATCGCACATTATTTCTTTTCTGTTCATAGAGTCTCTTTCTGAAATATTTTCTCAAATATGAGATGATTTTTAGCTTTTCTGAATTGTTATTTAAGTCAAAAATCATATTCTCACTATATCCCTGCAATACCCTTTTCAAATAAGAATACCTTTTACTTTACTAGATAAATATTGCTGCTGCTGATTTCTGATTTCCACATAATTAAGGAAGGGTACAGCAGGTTAAAAAAAAAAGAAAAAAAAAGATATTTATAATAGACTTGCAACTGAATTATTATAAAAAGGAATAATTATTTTAATACTTATCAAAATATTATGCTTCTATTCAACAATATACATTGTTTAATAACATTCATAGAAGCTTATGTGTGAATAAATTGTTCATTTTCAGATACATTTATAAATAATTTAATTAATATTTAGATAGTTAATTTAAAACATACACATTTCTTTAAAAATATAAATAAATACTTATATATACTTAAAATTTTTCCTCTTTTAACATGTGCCAATCTTCATTTTCTGTGTTTTCACTGTATTTTTACAGTAAGGTAATTTACAATCATTTACCATATATCAGAATTTTTAATGTAAGAAATATATGTAAACCAAATAAAATTACATGCATTATTTTAATGTAGAGTAACTAAAAATATAGTTTTAATTCATTGTTCTTAAATTTTCTTCACTATAACTTCACCAGTGGCCAAGTTGTTAAAGAATGTTGTACACTGGTAGTTTGTTCTAAGTTAGTTTGTTCTAAGTTCTAACACTGGTGAATAGGCTGGCTGCATAGTAGGTTTTCATGATTTTCCTTTTGTGTAACATGAATACAAGTCATTTCTCTTAGAAAGTCCTCTATGAAGGCATCCTTCCTCTTAACCTTATGAATGTCTTCACACATTGCCCTCATATCCATATTGAAATAATTAAACTACCTTTCTGACGTCATGGATGCAATGTATACCATTCTCATCAGTTTTAAATATTTAACCATTTAAATTAGTTATCATAATTGTTAGCAAATACAGTGCTCTCTCACACACTAACATAAATTATCTGTTTTATTTCTGAAGCAACCATCTTTTTTTTTTCCCTAGAGTAGTATTATCAGTCTATTAATTTCATATCAAGTTTATTTCTAGATAAAAGATAAAATTTTTATCCTAGAGTAAAGGATTCAGTTTCTTTCGCTGTGAATTATTTGTTAAAAGTGCATATTTTTGTGTATGTTTGAGAAGACAGTATTTTATGTGAAAATTTTAGGACACTTCCACTTCATTCTTCTTCATTTAAAATATTATAATATATTTCGGATACTCTAAATTATTAGAAAATATATTTGAATTTTATGGCATTAAAAATCATCTTAATGTTATCATTTATTTAACTAGAAATAATATCGCAGTGCCTTAAACATCTAGTATGGATGTCTTCACATTGTTTTCCATTTTTGCTGTTTGACTTCTGAATCTAGTATGACTTCATAAATTTCAATAAATTTATTCTTGAATACATAAAAATATTAATGTTATGGTTTTCGTTTACTTATAACTGGGCCCACCAGCGGCCGAGCAGTAAAACCGCTGAACACTGGGTAGTTCGGTCCGAGGTTCGAATCCCATGAACGAGCTGGCTGCATGGTCGTTTTCGTGGTTTTCCCCATGTTTAACGTGTATATGAGCCAGTTTCCCTTAGAAAGTCCTCCATGAAGGCATCCCTACCCTTAGGCAGATAGCCCTAGAGTGCTTTGCCGTATTCTCAATACACACCTTTTACTTATAACCAGGGCTGTGGAGTCAGTTGGGAAAATGGCCGACTCTGACTCCTGGAATTTTAAGGACTCTGACACCCTCATATACATGTAAACATATACACATGGATTACAGCTTATTTTTTTAGTATAAAAGAAATAATAGATGCTTCAGAAAAAAAATGATGGCATAGCAAATTATTTATATTAATTAGCATTTATTATGAAATGGAAAAACTGGCATTGGTAATTTATAAGAAACAGTATAGCTTCAGCAAGATCTTCTTTGTTAGAGGACCATAGATCCAATCTGATAAACTCAGAGCTGAGAAGAGTCTTTCCACACTCACTTGAGTAGGAGAAAGAGCTGTTACTGTTAGGGCTACTTCTTTTAACTTTTCAGAATAGATTTTCTAAAAGAGGTGTCTTGCAAGTGCAATCATATTTCTCTATTTCTTCAAAGACCATGTAGAAATCTTGTTTGTATTTTTTCATTTTTATATCTAAAGGCTCTTGGTTCTTTATTTTTATTCACTTTGCCTTAGCCTTTTCAATATTATCCAAATATTTCTCAAAATCTAATTCATCACTTGAAGAGGATGATAGAGACTGAGTTGCAATGTCTGCACTTTGACTGTCCTGATTTGAATACTCCAAATGTTCTGAGAATAATTCCATTCTTAATATAAGGAAAGTCCATAGATGACTTTCTCTGCATTTTTAATTTGTTCATCATCCAGCAAAATTCGGTGTTTACATATATTGAACCCAGCAAGATCTCATTGTCTAGGAAACTAGTTTCTCTTTTCTTCATAGAAGAAATGATTCCTTCTGCAATAAACCGTCCATTTCAGAAAGAACAACCATCACATTCTTCCATTCTCGCCTTTTGTTAATTTTTCAGATTGCAGCTTTTTTGTGGCTATATACAAGTAACCCTCATATAACACGGTAGATAGGTTCTTAGAAAAGGCCGTATTGTGTGAAACCGTGTTGTATGAGACCCAGAGCCAGTGTAAAAAGAGGGGTTACGTTCCCAAAACTTATTTAAAAAAAAAAAAATTATTATCGTTAATTTTTATTAAAAATATATATGTATGTGCAACACAAAACAAAAAATATTATGTATTTTAATTTAACGTAACTTTAGCTTAATAAATTTTTTTGTTGTCATTGCTGAGTATAATCAACAGAGAATGCTTTTTCAGTAGAATGAGATCACTTTCATTTTCAGTATTTCCTTCTTCATTTAAAGTTCTGGCATTTTCCTCCCTCTTTAAGAAATCTGTAATTTTACTATGCTTACTCTTATGGGGTCATTTAAAATTTCTCGATATAGAACTAAACGGTTTTGCAGCTCCCTTTTGAATTTTCGGCTTATTTCAGTGGAAGGGTCTGTCTGTACTCAAGAAAAATAACTTGAGATTTTCAGCTAAGCGTAGGCCTTCTTTTAATTTTTTTAATGTTAAATTATTAACCTCACAATCTTCATCCGTGGTAGTGTCCTCAGAAGCAATTTTATTTAGAGTTTTGGATGCCATTTCTATCAAATCTTCATAAATTTCTTCTTCCTCTAATAAATCTTGAACGTCCTCAATAGCCATGTTCACAAAACCTTCACTTCCGATTGATTTAGCAGGTTCTAATATGCCACCAATTTCATTTTCTGACGATTCACGCACGTTTCCTATTGCAACTGAAGAGGGCTATATCTTCTTCTAACATGCATTTAACATTGATGCTTTCAGTTCCTTCAGCAACAAAGATACAAAGTCGATTCAATTCTTGATTAAAAATTTCTTTCAAGCCTCCAATTGATTTTGAATCGGTTATGTCTAAAATCTACCGTAGTGCTCTTCTTATGTAATATGTTTTAAAGGTATAAATCAGGGCTTCTTAAACTTTTTTCGGTTGCAACCCCTTTTTATCACTGAGATTTTTTCGCAACCCCAGGACCCTATAATATTTACAAAAATTTTGTGGGACCCCATAAGCATTGTACAAATCCAACACATGCATGAATGAAACTGTCAATTTTTTTCACTTGTACTGTAATATACTACTGCAGTTTTAGGTCATTAACTTTAATTTCTAATTTTAAGACATAGAACAATGTGAAATTTTTTAAAAAGTAACAGTCGAAATGACAGCATCACGTGCAAAGCAAGTAAAATGAATGTTCATATTATAAAAAGAATGCATCGAAACGTTTTCGTTTTTTTTCTTTGTCTGTATTGTCTTATCTTTATCTGTTTTCAGATACATTGTGTAAAAATATTTGGTAATTGTAAAATTATTATAATAAGTCAAAGAAATATCAAGACTTTTAAAATTTTTGGCAATCTCCTGCTGCAGGTTCCTCGACCCCACTGGGGTCGTGACTAACAGTCAAGAAACTCTAGTATAAACAATACCTTGATCCAATGGTTGAAGTAACGGAGTAGTGTTAGGTTGGAACAATATTTTGACATTGGGATGATGCAAATCTTGTAGGTGATATGGAGTTTTATCTAATAGGATTAATTACCTTGAAGGTCAAATTTTTCTGCTTTAAATAATGTTCAGCATCTGACACAAAACAATTTAAAAATCAATCTTTAAATAAATTCCCAGCTATCCAAGCTCTTGGATTTGCTTTCCAATATACTGGTAAGGTGTTTTATTTACACCTTTAAGTGCACAAGAATTTAAAGATCTATAAACTAACAAGGGCTTTGTCATAAAATCCAAAGTCATACTGCACAAAAGTGGCATTAGACAATTTTGAAACACCTTAAATCAGGATGCTGTTTTTGCTTTTTTCGATATAAAGGTTCTACTGAGCATTTTTTTTCCACCAAAGCCCAGTTTTGTCAGCATCGAAAACTTGAACGGCTGTGCATCCTTGTTCTTCTATAATATTTTTATATTTTTTAGGAAATGTCGTAGCAGCTTCATAATCAGCCGATGCATATTTTCCTTGAATTCTTATGCTATGAATTGCAAAACGCTTTTTGAAATTTTCCAACCAATCTTTACTTACCAGAAAATCTGGGTTGACAGAGGGTTCTCCGTGTTCTTTGAGGTGCTTGAAAATTTTGAGTGCTTTTTCTTTAATGTTATCACCATCCAACGAAATTCTTTTTTTGACAGCTATCATCAATCCAAATGCTGAGTGCCTTTCCAGCTTCTCAATTATTTGCACCCCGGGGGCCAATTGCATGTTTTGCAGATGTCAAAGATCCAGCAACTTCACTTCTTATTTCTTTTTCAATTTTCTTAATTGTCCGGACTGTTTCTTCATTCCAAATAAAATTTTTTCCAATGTGAGATGCCTTTTCTCCTTTTGAAAGACAGTCCAAGGTTTGTATCTGTACTTCTAAAGAAATGGATTTCCTCTTAAACATTGTTTTTTTTTATCTTTATCGGACATGTTTGGGGACTAAAACTTAATGTCTTAAAGACGAAAAAGTTATTCTTTAACACACCATGGCTTGACGCAGATAGCCGACCAGCAGCGTGAGACACTTTTGTTTTCAGGCCATGGAGACGAGGATTCAAATTTTGGAAGCCGAACATGCAGGTTGTGCATTTTAGAGCACTTATTGTGACCTCATGTTGTTCACCTTCTGCGATAGTGAAGTTTCTTCATTGTATCTAGGAGAATTTGTTTATACGGGTCACCTGAGGACATTTGTTCGTACAGGTAGCAGATCTTGGAAGACAACTGGCAGAACTTACGAAACAAGGATTCTTATGTGTTAAATATGGGTGCTTTGCACAATATGGAAAAACTTCGTGCAGAGTTCGCTAAATTTCTTCGATTTCTTGGGCAATTTTCTTATTGGGTTCCAGCAAAACCGTGTTACAAGATGCCGTGTTGTAGTAGGACTACCTGTACTATGTAGAAAGAAGAGTTTCCAGTTCTGCAAGCTCATACTACAGTTTTTCTTTAGTGAAACATTAGGGGTATCTACACCTTCTAAAAAAGTTTTTAGTTCTAGCAACCTTTATATCATCAAATATATATTTCTCCATCGCATTGCTTGATCAATAATTGCTCCTTTTCCTAACCGCTTAATAAGAATGGCATCAATTTTGGGAGTTCTTTGCTGCTATTGCTGCTTACCTAAATTTACCAGTGAAATTTGTAACAAAATGAATCAGTTTAATCTATAATGGCAAATATCACATACATCCTCCTCCGTTATATTTACCGTATTTGATGGTATATAAGACACACTTTTTTTCCTAAATTTGGTCTCAAAAAAGTTACCTGCATCTTATACATGAAGGACACAGGTTAACTTTCAATACTGAATGCTATTTTTAGCCCGGATGAAGGTCTAGACACACATAACTTTTCTACATCTGCCATATTTATTTTGTGCATGCGTGAAATATCTGTCGGCAAAAAGCGCCAAAGCTCGAAGCTGATGTCGAAGTTCGAAGAGGTTCGACGGTTACATTACATCTATGAAGCCTTTCCTTCTTTACATAGACTTTCTTTAACTCAGCTGACACACGTGTCGGTATCGGTGCTACTTTGTATAAACATGTCAGTATTGGTGCTTAAAACAATTTGTTTAAAAAAATACCCTGGAAAATATGACTACAGGAAACAAGAGATTAAGCTATACAATTCAGTATAAACTAGGAGTGTTAAACTACGCATGGAAAGAGAGCAGCAGCAAGGCATTTCGGTCCACCACCTAACAAAAAAAAATGATACGTACTTGGCGAATGCAGGAAGATCAACTGAAGACTGCTAAAAAAACAAAATCATAACCTTCGGTGCCCAGCTCCATCTTGGCCTGAACTTGAAAATGCCATAAAAATGTGGGTGATAGATAAGAGGAAATCTGGGATAAGTGTTTCAACCAAAATGATAATCAATGAGGCCAAAGGATTTGCAGAAAAACATGGGAATCAGAACTTTTCAGGGTCTGAGGGCTGGTGCTACAGGTTCATGAAAAGGCAAGGTTTATCAATGCGCACAAAAACAACTATTGCACAGAAAATGCCAGCAGATTATTAAGAAAAAATACTAGCATTTAATAGCTTTGTTATAAATGCACGCAAGAAAACTTCTTTTGAGCTCGGTCAAATAAGAAATATGGATGAAATTCCACTCACATTTGATGTACCATCCAAGAAGACTGTGAGTATTAAAGGATCTAAATCAATAACCATAAAAACCACAGGTCATGAAAAAAACCCGATATACGGTAGTTCTAACATGTTGTGCTGATGGCACAAAACTACTGCCATTTTTCATATTAAAAAAAACCTCATTATTAAAGAAAAACTTCCGACAGGTGTAATTGTTCATGTTCATCCGAAAGGCTGGATGGACGAAGCTGGAATGAAACTGTGGTTACAGGATGCGCCCTGGTGGACTCTTAAGAAAACCCTCTCTTTTGGTTTTGGATAAGTTCAGCGCCCATAGAACTGAAACCATAAAGAATAAAGCGAGAGAATTAAAAACCAGATAGCTGTCATTCCTGGTGGATTGACTAGCCAATTGCAGCCTTTAGATGTATCGGTGAATAAGCCATTTAAGGAAAAAGTGCGAGAACGATGGAACAAGTGGATATGAGAGCCACATCACGTTCTCACACCCTCAGGTAGAATGAAGCGGCCCTCTATTTCACAAGTGTGCGAGTGGGTAAAAAGATCTTGGGAGGATGTAAAGGCTGAAGTAATTGTTAAGTCCTTTAAGAAGTGCGGAATCAGTAATGCTTTTGACAGAACAGAAGACGACGCATTATTCGAAGAAGGTGATACTAGCGATGACAGAAATAGTAATGATGATGATAGTGAAAAGGATTTTTATGGTTTTGAAAGTGATTAAAGTCTAATTTCATGATAGGCGACGTTTTCCTTGAATCTTTGTTTTTGGTTGTTTCTGCTTTATTTTGTATTATGCTTGATTGCTAGCCATTTATTCATTTATTCATTATTGAAATTGACATATCATGTTCAAAATAGCTCGCCGTTTATTAATTTTCATTAATAAAAGTATGTTTGGTAATTGCATTCAATGATTGTTTATTTGGATTTTATGAAACGTGAAAATTGAAAGAAACCACATTTTAAGTTATTGTGGTACCGCGCTGTCGCGCGGACTGTTGAAGCTTTTTTTCCTTGTGTGTGGCTTTCTAAATAAGGGTGCGTCTTATATGCCGTCAAATACGGTATTTATTAATATGTCAATAAAATAGAAAATAACTATCTATTAATGTATATAGTTCATAAATAAAATAATAACTCAGTTTGTCATTAAATATTTTTCAATTTCCTTTAATTTCGTTTTGAATTCAAACTGTCCAACAAAAGTTGGATTCGTAGTCGACCTGTTTCTAGCAACTCCAGCTCCGACTCCTTTTAAACAAAAATCTGCCTAACTTCGATTCCGACTCCACAGCCCTGGTTATAACGCAAGTTGCATCTTTATAGCTGTTTTCATTCTATGAGGGTACTTCAAGAACAGTTATGAAGTTTTTTCATATACCTTAATGCATTTCATACAAATTTTCTTTACTGCTATTTTTTAAAACCGCTCAAATCTGGTAAATGGCTCATGTAAGAAAAGTCAGTTTGCATTGGTAATACAGTACAAAGTCCGAAATCCGGACATTATCCGGACATCTGTTATCTGGAATGATCCAAAATCTGGACCTCAAAGACACAAACATTTTTTTTTAATTATTATTATTAATGCTTTACGCATGCGAATTTGATTTTTCCTTCAATAATAAAACATATGGAGATTTTCACTTAAAAATTACGATTCTTAATTTCAAATAAAATACTTTTTTATGGAAAAACAATCATATAAGTATAAATTTGTGCGATTAATGATTTGGCTCCATAGCGGAGTATCTACTTGGCATACATCTTAAACCAAAACATTCATCTATTTTATATCCCTGACGCCGACCTGACGAGTCATTATTTATTATATTTTGCTTTCATCATGATAAATACATGACAGCTTCAGTAATAACTCATGCTGTGATGTCTAAACTTTTTTATATTAGTAATTGAATAATAAGAGTATGGCAACCTTTTATGCTAACATTACTCTTGGCGATGATGATAGATTTCTAAATGCTCAAGAAATATTGATGAGGAAAAAAATTCAACAAAAATTTCTTTTCATACACTAAAAATAGATTTTGTTAATGAAACTCATAAGCCAAAAGATTACATTTCCAAAGTTTAGTTACGGTGAAAATTTACAACTTTTTTAGGAAAGTGCTTTGTAGGAGAATTTAGGACCCTTAGAGACTGCATCAGGCAGTATCGAGCACCGGCCCTAGATAAAGCCATAAAGCCTAAAGTATATGTGGGAGTTTATTCAGGACTCATTAGTTTGAAGCATGTGCAAGAAATAAACAAAGTTATAGTAAATAACTTAACTAATACAATTCAGGCTTAATTTAGCACGCAATAGTAGCAAGACAAAATTTAGTGAACCAATTTGCCTTTCATTGCCAAGCTTTTGATACACATCCAATAATGTATAACAGACACTATTAAGTTAGGCTAAAATTATCTTCACTGATTCTAGGGCATTTCAATTAATGTAGCAGACTGCGCTCCTCCGTGCTTCTAATTTGATCCAGCTTATTATTTTTTGCAGACTGTTATTATTACGGCAATTTTATAAAAATTAAACTTGAACTTTCGATTATGTCGAAAAGAGTTTTCAATTCTGGAGTTACCAAAGGTTTATTTTTTAGGTTTCTTCCTAAAGAATTGGGTGCGCATTATACGGTTAATATACTTAACAATTTAAAAATATAGTTCAAAATTATAGATGTGTGTTACACACCAGTGCACGTTATACACTGGAAAATATGGTAAATATTTCTTTATCTTACATTTCATTGAATTTTATTTTAAGATATGCATAGTATACCTCTCTGGTTTTGCTAAGACATTGTTGCCCAAGATAGTAACTTGGCTGGTGCTCTAAGCAGCAGCCATATCACCTGTGTCTGGAGCAGAGTCTGTTTTCACTAGTCACATAAATACTTTTTTTTTTTTAAATGTATATATTTAATGCATATCTTTACTCATAGCATATGAATATTTTAAGTACTGAAATGTTATTCATAATTTTGTGTGCATGTCATAAATTTTCTTCTGTGCAAGAACTCATTTTGATTTTTTTTATTTATTTATTAAATAATATGAGGATGTGTAATATTTTAGTTCCACTCAATGAGGAAGAAGAGGAAGCCGATGAAGATGATGATGAAGATGATGATGATGCATCTGTATCCACTGCTCGCCCTAGGCGTCTTTCAAATTTGCACATGGATACAAAAATTAAGCCAATTCCTGCTTATACATCATTTTTTATTTTTTCGCACAACAACAGGTGATAGTTTCATTTCTGCTCCAAACTCTTAATACACTGTGGCAAACACTTGTAAATTATATTGGTAATTTGTCATGTGTGAAAAAAGAATATGACTAAAAAGTGAGAAAAATTTGTTGAGTAAATATGCTTCATATTCTGTATTATATATATTTACACCAAAGGGCCATTGCATTACGACCACCCTGTTAATAACATGTAGGACCACCTTTACCCTCAAAACTGCCAGCACCCAGCATGGCATTGACTCCAGAAGATGCTGATAGGTAGTCTGAGGTATCTGGTACCAAGCACTCATCAACTGGTCCCGCACATTGTGGGGGGGGGGTAGCATGGCAGCATGAATTCGGTTTTCCAGGTGGGACCACAAGTGCTCTATTGGATTAATTTCAAGTGAATTTGGAGGCCAAGACATGACTTGAAAGTCACTGGAATGTTCCTCATACCACTCTCTGGCAGCTTTTTCTTGACAACTTTCTTTCTTATAACTATTTTTTTGAATAATATATTTCTATATTTCTCGAATATAAAACAATAAAATTAATAGAAGACAGCTCATTCACTTAGAATGCTATTTATACCAGCTTCTTTGAAGCCATTCAAAATTATCTCATGGCTTCAATACCGTTAAATACGCGCACAAGCCAAGAAGCATGAATCGGTTTTAGTTGTGATATTCGCAAGTCCACAGATTCTTTTTCCTCTAGAAATTGAAGCTCATTAGAATACCACTCAATAAATTCATTCTTGAGCAAACGCTTGAACTCGCCATTTAGAGTTAAGTCCAAAGGTTGGAGCTCTCCTGTGCAGGAAGCGGGCACAAAAACTGGAATAATATTCCTCTTCTCTAGTTCAGTCAGAAAAAAAGGATCTTGGTGTGCCTTAAAAATGTCGAACAATTCAATCAAATTTTTCAACTTTCTCAACTTTACTTAGGCACTTTTGAAATTTTTCAACTTTCGATTCTGTTCATATAAAATTCGCGAAATTTTCAACATGCGAAATCACCGATACATTCATTTTCGTGAAAATTACGATTCACGAAAATAAGGGCCTTTACAGTATGTAAATCATAGTGCATTTTGGAAAAACAAAATGGGGTGTTAAAGGGCCAAACATTTTCTAACTAAGCAAAATATCCCTGCTGCTGGTTCACTATTGTTAATCAGACTAATCATAAGAAAATAAGTTACTGTCAAAGTGCTTGTAATTGCTATCTAATAAATTGTGGGTGTTTTTTTTGGGGGGGAGGGGAAGAGGAAAATCTGCACATCTGCCGTCTAGCATGATGACTACCATTTACACAAGAGGAAGGGGGGGAAAGAAGAAAAGTAGTGAATGTTAGATATGTTACACCTAAAAGGAGCATTTACAATCTCCCTGAAAAAAAAAAAAATTGTAACTAAGCAATTTTATGACAGCAAAGAGAAATTAAAGATTGTATTAAAAAAACTAGACTTTTTTTAAAAACTTATATTAGGCATACAGGTATTTATAAAAATTACATTTTTAGGCCACTTTTTTTAAGTGGTGGTATTTATGAAAAATTACATTTTTAGGCCACTTTTTTTAAGTAATGGTATTTTTGAAAAATATAGAAGAATTTTATGTCTGGCCTTTGATCCATATGTCAAGGCTTTTCCTGTTTTCCTCGTATCTGCATACTGTAATATTTTTAACAGTTAAAAATTATTGAATTTATTTTTGACATAATTGATAATTTCATAATGATCCCATGTTTTCTTTCATTTAGTGTAATTTGCAATTTAAATTTCAAAATATTAATTTTCATCTTATCTTGATAAAATCATGGTTTACCATGATAATTTAATAATTTTCTGACTGTGATACAAATAAGTTCATCGTGATAATTATTCAGAACTTCCGAAACATAAATAAGCTTTTCATATGGGATAAACTTTTGAATGCATTTTTATATTAAATTATTATTTAACTCTTATAACTTGCTGAGTAATTCTTCACTAATAATAATAATTATGCTTACTATGCTATCTTTTTGGTCTTGTATTCAAGTCATTAAATTCAAGAACAAAAATTGAGTATTATTTATAATAGAATAATATGTCAATTTAAAAATGAAACTTTTGTAAAAAGAGTTTCTCTGCATATTTTTGAATATTAATTATGAATTTTAATATATGGAATGCATATTGTACCTAATAATTGTTAATATTATAACTAACTGATTTATATTTCATTATTCATAACACATTTTTTTCATCTTTATCTAATACATTATTTGTTCTATTTATTGATTATTATTTTATGAATGTGCCCTTTACTGTCTTTAAAAGCTGCCATTTTTTAAAGTAAAAAACTACTTTAGATAATATTTAATTGCTATTTAAAGTAAAAATGTCGCTTAAATTAATATTACTTTTTTAATTTACGCTTTTTTTACTTTCAGGTTTCGCAGGCTATGTCACTTCATTGTCAATCATAATTATTTTGCAAACATAATTTTAGGCTTCATTTTAATCAGTAGTGCAATGCTTGCTGCCGAGGATCCTTTAAATGTTAATTCGGACAGAAATAAGGTAATCTGGAATTTCTTTGACTCCATTTGGTTTCTAAATATTATTTTTCTATTGAAAAATAATCATAATTTCTTTGATGCTTTATCCACAAATATGAATATAAAAGAAAAAGCCAACTTTAATCGTTCATAGATTTTCCTATTAGTGCTATCATTCTCAGAATGTATTCAATTACCTGACTGCCCACAATGCGCAGTCAACCGTTTATTGTTACTAGTTTCAGTATCTTTTTATTGCAATATCGTTAAGTGAAACATTCATATGGTACTTTGATAGCATCTGGTTTATGCATATATACTGCCAACAATCTATTGTTGCCTTCTGTATATAAAATACATATTCATCTTCAGCAGATTAATCCATTTTATCCCACTATCCTAGTTAAAGAACAACAACAACAAAAAAGGCATGTGGAAATCAGTATTTTTTGGCTACGAATATTTTTTTGCTGGACTATGTAGGAATATGTATAAGCTTCTGGTAGCATGATTTATGTGTGTTCTCCTCTTCAAACAACAGGCAACTTTGTTTATTCTCCTTGTAAGGGAACATGGTTTGTATGTTCTCTTCGTGGTTTGCATGATTCCTTTTTAATTTATTTTAAACACTTGACTGGGCATTTTTTATGTGCAAGTACTCTTTTTTTTATCATCCTGATAGTCAATTCCAACATTTTTATTAGGTAAGTTGTAGCACATTATTTCTTAGCTGCCCTCTAAGTAGGACAGTGAAATGAAAAGTATGCAATTGTTCGGTTATTTCTCCCTTTCTGACTAAGAATAAAAAAAGTAATAGTTTTTGCCTAACATTTCTCCCCTGTGTAGTCATGTCCTTGCAAAGTTTTCTGAAGTTAGAGGAAACATTGGAAGCATTAAATAGTTCAGATTCAGACGACTACAATGTTGAAATTGCTGTGTTACTACTAGATGCCAGTGAACTAACTGACAAAGATGAAGCAGATAACACTGCAGTAAATACAACTGAGATTATTGTAAAAAATATTGTGTATTATAAACCTGAAGCTTTCACAAGCTCTGGTGTTTTGACTGCGAAGCACAGATGAAGAGCTAAGGAAATCAGTCAATCAGTTATCTTGGGTTAAGATGAAATCACCACAGTATACAAAATGGAAAACATGGGCTGATTCAAATGCAAATGACTTGTTCAAACAAATCGAAACTATATTGAAAGAAAAGAACTTCAGCAGAGCTTTTCGAACAGTTTTATTCTAATGATGTTTACTATCACACAGTAAAACAAATTGTTCAGTATGCAACATATATAAAAAATGAACACAGTTTTTTTACCATAGCTAACAAAATATGTAATTTTCTGGGAATTTTTTCCTACTTGGTTATCGTACAAATACCTGTGAACATGACTACCCATCAGATACTGAAGACCTTGACATTATCCTAGTGAAAAATTCCATATCATGAAACTGTTTCCAAAAGTTAAATTCTCAGTTATACTTTGTGGACGATGGAACAGTGATTCAGTATGCTGAGGATTGATCTTTTAATGTGGAAACTTTGCTTTGCTCAGTAATAATTTAATGAAGCTCAGCAAATCTCTTCTCGGCAAATCCAAGCATTAATGAAATGATCGTGTGAAGGAAGCTATGATAGGAATAGTCTATCCAAGGCAGGCCAGTACATTTTGGATATAAACTTTGAACTCTGTATGAAAGTGAATGATATTGTTACAACTTTTTCCTCTACTGCAGTGTTGCCAGATTGTATGATTTTTAAAATTTGCTACTTTTGACAAATCTGTGAGATTAAAGTTTATGTATATGCCATTTCGCAAAATTTTTGTTACTCTATCATTTATTTGTGTTACTTTTTGTGACTTTAAATTTTTTAATATGTTGTAAACCATTTATATGCTAAACTAATATATCTGCCAGGGCTGTGGAGTCGGAGTCGGGCAGATTTTAAGGTAAAAGGAGTCGGAGCTGGAGTCGCTAAAAACAGGTCGACTCTGACTCCAGTTTTTGTTGGACAGTTTGAATTTGAAATGTAAATATAAGTAAAATTAATTGAAAAAAAATTAATGACAAGCTGAGTTATTATTTTTATTTATGAACTAAATACATTAATGAATAGTTATTTTCTATTTTATTGACATATTAATAAATAAATATAAAGGAGGAGGATAGATGTGATATTTGCCATTAGTGATAAAACTGATTCATTTTGTTACAAATTTCACTAGTAAAATTAGGTAAGCAGCAATAGCAGCAAGAACTCCCAAAATTGATGGCATTCTTATTAAGCGAGCAGGAAAAGGAGCAATTATTGATCAAGCAACATGACAAGGAAGTACATATTTGATGATAAAGAGATTGTTAGAATTAAGAACGTTTTTAGAAGATGTAGGTAACCCTAATGTTTCACTAACAGAAAGTCTGTGGAATGATCTTGCAGAATTGGAAACTCTTCTTTCTACACCCTATATAGCCACAAAAAAAAAGCTGCAATCTGAAGAATTGACAGGAGGTGAGAATGGAAGAATGGGGTGTTTGTTTTTTCTGAAATGGAGGGTTTATTGCAGAAGGAATCATTCCTTAAATGAAGAAAAGAGAAACTAGTTTGCAAGACAATGAGATCTTGCTGTGTTCAATCTATATAGATCTAAAACACTGAATTTTCTTGAATGATGAACAAATTAAAAAGGTGAAGAAAGCCATCTATGAACTTTCATTAAGAATGAAATTATTCTCAGAACAATTGGAGAATTTGAATCGGGACAGTCAAACTGTGGACATTTTAATGAGTCTCTATCATCCTCTTCCAGTGATGAATTAGATTTTGAAAATATTTTTGGGTAATATTGAAAAAACTAGCGAATGAAAATAAAGAACCAAGAGCCTTTAGGCATAAAAATGAAAAAATACAAACAAGATTTCTACACGGCCTTTTGAAGAAATGGAAAAATATGATTGCACTTGCAAGACATCTCTTTTAGAAAATCTATCCTGAAAAGTTAAAAGAAGTAGCCTTGACAGCTCTTCCTCCTGCTCAAGTTAGTGTGGAAAGACTGTTCTCAGGTCTGAAGTTTATCAAATCGGATCTATGGCCCTCCAACAAAAAAGATACTTGCCGAAGCACTAATTAGAAATAATTAGTGCTGGTTTTTCTATTTCATAATAAATGCTAATTAATATAAATAATTTGCTATGCCATCAATTTTTTGGGAGCATGTATTACTTCTTTTATATTAAAAAAATAAGCTGCAACCTATGTTTATATGTTTAGATATGAGGGAATCGAGTCGGAGCCTTTAAAATGACAGGAGTTGGAGTCAGTCATTTTCCCTACCTGATATGTGCAAAAATTAATTTACAATAAATAAATAAATAAACATTTATTTGGGCTTAAATAGAAATTGGCATCTGACAATCCTAAAATCATAGAGCAGGAGCAAATTGTTTTCAGTGCCATTCACTGGTATTTTCACTTGTTTGATTCACTGCTTTATTTAATCTTTAAAGTTTGCCAATAAGTAGTACAACTATAGAAAAGATATTCCCAAGTGTCACTTTAACCAAAACAAACATCAAAGTAGAATGTGATTGGAACTCCTAGATTCCATACTTTTGATGAAGATGTCATTGGAAGAAAACGAAATCTGCTGTGTATTATTTGTCCTTACAACCCGCACGTGCATAGCTCATATCTATAATAAGAAAGAAATGAGGATAACAGACCAAGAAACTGAACAGGATGATGAAAAGCTATTATATTCAATTTTCTTTTAAAAACTGTAAAATAAAAAATATGCATTTTATATCATTTTTTTCTCCCTTTGAAGCATTAGTAAATTAAGGAAGTATGATAATGTTGTCTGTAATATATTTTATTTTAGTTCAAATACTAGTTGATTTATTTTGAAATGATAAAAAATTTTATCAGAATTAATTATACGTTATCAAACAAAATAGAATAATTCACTGTGAGAATTTTATTTTTCAATGACAAGATGTCTTCAAAGTACAGTACATTATAACTACAGTAGATTCTTTTGTGGCAACCACTTCCAAAAATGGCCTGTATTTGTAAGGATGTGAAATTACATTAGCTCTTTAAAACAGTTACAGAAAATCAAAATTTTCTGAAATAGTGACTCTTAGAGAGTAATCATTGTATTTTTTCTATAACAGATTTTATTTTAACTTTTAGATTAATTTAAAAATAAAATATGTTTGGAACTGATATATACTGTCTAAGCAAACCAGAATCAGATATCGTTTTTAATGCTTTTTTCCTAATTAAAATTCTGTAAAAAATCAATATTAAAGGATAACTTTTATTTATTTATGTAGCATATGCATTTGTAAATTTTCTCTTTCCTCTGCTAAAAAATTCAGCTTAGGTAGGGAAGATCTTATATATGTGTAGAAGTTATATACATATATATATATATATATAAATTAAAAATTTTTTCTTTGAACTCATGAAGCAAAGATTGTGCTGGATTATTCTTAGATAGGCGAATTCCAGGAAAATGATAGTAATAAAAGGGAAAATATTTCAGAAGAGCATAAAACAGAGTTATGCACATTAATACAGTACAAAGTCCGCAATTCGGACTCGTCGGGACTTCGACGTTTCTGGATTAAGAGTTTTTTCGGATTATAGATCATCAATTTAAATCTGGTAAGATCACATGCAGAAACTATACAATTAAAAATATGAAACGGTAATTTATGAAATAAAGAGCAATTATGATCTAAAGGGTATCAAAATTCGCAAAAAAAGCTTAATATTTATTTATTTACTGTATTAAACATTTCTTTCAATGTAAGTTTGAAGACATTGCTTCGTTTTTTGTGCTAAACGCGCATGCATAAACATTAAACGTGCATGCATAAACACACTACGCGCATGCATAAAGCATGCAAAAAAAAAAAATTGTGGCTTTGAGGTCCGGATTATAGATTATTCCGGATAATGGACGTCCGGATTACAGACTTTGTACTGTACTATTATTGATGATTTTATTGATTTACAAATTTTTTCTTTTTTAAGTCAGTCCCCTCCCCACCTGTGTGAGGATAGTGAAGCAATTTGTATCACCTTATATTGCATATTTAAAGAAAGAGCTGGAATTATTCTCCTAATTATAATATTACTAATAATCAAGATGACTTAAAAATCAAAGCAAAATCAGTTTTAAATAACACCAGAAAGGAGTTTAAACATGAAAGAACAGAGATTTATTAGTAATCAAAATCCAATGAAGTTAAGTAAGTCAATCAAGCACAATGGAAATTTCACCAAAAAGCATTGACAGTTAAAATGAAGCAAAAAATAATGAATCAGAAAAATTAACTGCTAATTGGAAAAAAAAATAGTACAAAAGTGCTAACAATTGAAACGTGAGGAAGTTCTTAACAATGGATATGAACAAATTAATTTAAAAACAAAAACCTAAACTAGATGAAAATTAATTAAATGAAAAAAAGGAATCCTTAAACAATGGATAATTAATAATATAGTTTAAAATTTTTTATTGAAACTAGAAGAAAAAGAATAGAATTACTGTCTGTACCTTTCGGAATCATTGGAGAATGAATTTTGTGATGACATTAGAGGTCATATGAGCATATGTAGCTGAGATGTCACCAAAACCATGTAATTACTGACATCATGTGTGACTTTTCAGTTCTTCTGTTAATACTTTAGTTTAAAAAATTTTGACATCACTGCTCTATTGTGGTAAGAAATCTGGTGCAGGAAAGGATACACCTCATGGTACCCATGTTGTAATGAAACTGACAGAGAACATTGTGAATCCTTCAAGCTATATATTTGATAAGCTTTTACCACTACCAATCTTTTAAAAAGTTTTGGTGAACAAGGTTATTAAGCCACAGGAACCATACTAGAAAATCGGATAAATCATGAGTATCATTTATCAGAACCTATGTCTATGCAGAAGAAAGAAAGAGATACATTTAATTTTGTGTTTGACAAGAATTCTGGAATTTTTCTGGTGTGATGGAATGACAGTAGTACTGTCACTGTTGCTACAAATTTCAGCACTTTTTCAGTATTTTTTAGACCCATTCTTTGGTGGGAAGAGGTGAATAAAAGGACACAAAGATAAAATTAATGTGAAGATACCTAATTTGACAATAAACATATGGGTGGAATGGATCACCCATAACTGGTTGATTGCAACTGATTCAGCATATGCCATTAAGATTCATGAAAAAGTGGTAATGAACACTTCATTCATATAGTTGACATGGCAATGGTAAAAGTATAAATAATCTACAAAGCTGTCAACAAAAATGATACCCTAAACTTGATAAACTTGAAGGAGTTTCAAAGAGCTGTAATAACAGTTTATCTAAAAAAGATTGTGGGCAGATTAAAAGGTAGACCCAGGATCTCTTCTGTGCCTTCGAATGCAGTAGAAATTTGAAAAATGGTGTTGCCTATTTTCTACAGAAAAGGGAAATGTAGCACCCTAGTCAAAGAGAGGGAGGCAAAGCAAAATCCAAAGCATAATTGTGGAAGATGCAATAAAACACTTCACCAGGCTTGCTTTGGACCTTTCCACAAAGTTTAGTGTCAATTTTGGTTGCAAAAGCAGACACTAATTAATTTTATATCCTGCATTATGGGTCACTGTAGAAATGCTGCTGATTGCTTTCTTGGTGCTTCCTATTTAGAAGAACAATGGATTTAGTGGAGTTATAAGCCTCATCACAAAAACCAAACTGACTGTTGGTGTCCATCAAGACCTAAAAATGTTACTCACTAACATAGAACCAAATATAATTATTTTCATATCATCCTATCAGGTTCACCCATCTCATAAAAAATGTGTTTTTGCATTTTAAAACAAAACTTATAATTTCAATAAATACTACTTTAAGTATCAAAATGTTTTATTTGTATTTTACTTTATGTCATCATTTACCATTAAAAACACCAAAGAAGTGAAATCTGTAATTTTTCTGTTATGCACTTATGTAGGGTTATTCATGAGTGTATGGTCAGGTTTTTATTATTGTAAGAGGTCCATGGTCATTATAAATTTGGGAACCACTACCACTGAGCTAGATCATGAGGTTTTGAGTTATTTTATATGTTGGACTTTTTTATGCAGTCCCTATTTACTGCATATATATATATTTGAAATTTGCTGCAAACATTATATTTTTATAGCAATCTATGAAGCTTCAGCATTTTTTTATGCGTTTTTTTTTATGTGGTTGCTATATCTTGTACAAAAACAAGTTTGAGAGTACTAAATTTTGCTCAGGGATAAAATCTACATCTTCATTTATTAAAATGTATTGCTGCATTCACATGTTTTTCACATTCATTCTTATTCTTGTTACAGACTTTATGTAGCAAAAATGGAAACATGTTTGATTTCTTTGACACAGTAAATTTTCTCTTGTAGATTTTAAACTACTTTGACTACTTTTTTACGACTGTTTTCACTGTAGAGATAACTTTAAAGGTAAGCATATGTAAAGAATTTTAACATATCTTATAATACACTTTCATGATGTAATGTAATTTTAATTACTTTTCTGTTTTAAAATTGTATCTTTTTGTACAGGCTATTGCCTATGGTCTGATTTTGCATAAAGGATCTTTCTGTAGAAGTTACTTTAACCTGCTTGATGTGCTTGTTGTGTCTGTTTCATTGATTTCATTTGCCTTTGGGTGAGTTTATGTATATTATAAATAATGCAGACTTTTTTGTTGCTCCTAGTATGTTTAATTTTTTTTATAACTTTTGGTGAGTTTAAAGGGTTATTACTGAATATTCAGTTAGGAAGAAAAACCTTAACCTCCTGATTGGCATCATCAGCTTTATTGAATCAAGATATTTTTTGTCACTTGGTATATATTAGCATATAATTTTAAATGTTTTAAGACTAAAGTTAAATAATTATACAAATTTAGCTAATAATAAATGATGTTAAAATAAAGGTCTTCATGAGCACATTCAGAAAGCTGTGCCACTCAAAAGGTTAAAAAATTAAGTCTCAATGCCATTCATTTGTATCTGGTTTCTATAACTATGGGATTATATTATTATAGGACAACACATGTTAAATAGTTTTCATTAGAAAAATATATACACTGATTTGATGCTTTCAATTTGGTATAGTGAGAAAGTTAAATTTCATCATCGGTTTGATTTAAAAAAAAAATTCTAAACATAAAAAAGGTGTCACTTAAATTAATAATGTCAACAAACAAAGAATGAAATTGAATGACACATTTATTTATTTTATTTTATTTTATTGACAGTACTAATTTTGAAAACAAGACCACTGCTTAAACAGTGGCCAATAGGCAATGCTAGCATGTATATCTTTTTGTGGAAAATTGTTTGCCCTGTGTTATCTTGTAATTACAAGTTAATTCATTCAGTCATTATCTAAATATTGCCAATTGGTTATCATAATTTATAATTATTTAAATAAAATTAGCATTTTATTTAAATTTATTATGCATTCCCTTTCTAGGAACGAAACATTTTCAGTTGTAAAAATTCTGCGTGTTCTCAGAGTGCTTCGACCTCTCCGAGCCATTAACCGTGCCAAAGGATTAAAGGTATACAGATTCCTTCATTTGATATTTATATATAAATTAATTTTAAACTTCCTTATTCATTCATTTCATTTTAATTTTTAAAAAGAAATAGCATTATACACTTCTTATACTGCTTGACTCAAATATTTTTATTACCTAAATTGGTGTGATAATCACAACTTGTGATTAAAAGGCATAAGGTAATAAACAGATATCTGAATATCTTAGCATTTCATCTGTTTGGCTTAAAAACTGTTTGTAACATTTAATAACTTTATTTCTTCTAAACATATTTTAAATTTAATAGAATTGTTTTTTTTTTTTTTTTTTTCCCTAAACTCTAAAATTAGCTTAAGTTTCATTATTGTATAGAACCTTGAAAATTAATCAAGATTAGTTTTTACACTTGATATGTTAACACTAAAAAAGTTAGTTTTATAGCAAAAAAGTTTATATATGGAATATTCATTAGATTGTATCTTTAATTCCAATCACACATGTCCCTTCTGGAAGTGTGAAGTACCACCTTTTGTTGAATGGCCCCTTTTTTTTTCCTCACAGCGATTATCTGATCTGAATACAGAAGTATTCACATTGAGGTTGTTATAATGGAAAGTTAGATGAACAATATTTTCAACCAATTACCTGCTGAAGGGTCAAGATAAAGCAATATATATGCCAAAATCAAAGTTGCAATAAAATCTAAGCGAATAAAATCAGTCTGTATTTTGAATGTAATTTATGCTTGCATGAATAGACTGCTGTAGAGATCTTATCATTCTTTTACACTTCCTTAAATAAGTATAAAAGCACTCCAAAATTTTTAAATACATGTTGGTATGTTTCGACAAAGTATTGTTGTATAAACCAACGATCATGTACATGTATGGCACCAAAAGTATGAAGTAGAGACTATGGCATGCATGATTAGTTCTGCCTAAGCTAGTGGTACCTGCTGTATTATAGGGAAGATTATTATGTTTGGGTAAAATTTAATATTTATGATTAAAATGATGAGTTATTTGCAAGAGTATATTACAATGTGCTGAGAGATCATTTCGTAATGGATTGAATGCACACAAATAAAATGATAAAATTTATTTTATCAAAAGGAACAATTAAGAGTTCTAGAACTTTCCACAAAAATACTTACACCGCTCTTCACAATAACATAGAGTACAATCAGTAGTTACACTTCAAACTACTAAGAACCTTAAACACAATGCAGTTCAAAGCACAAAGAGTGAAGCTAATATGGCAAAATCTTAATACTCCGAACTCTCACTCAACTGAACAACTACTGCTCTGAAACTACTCCTCTCTCCAGTCGTATATAGTTTACTCTGGGCTGCTGAGAGATTTCTAGTACCTACTTTTCGAAATTACTGGAAGGGATATTAGGGCTGGATATGGTTACAGCTATATATAGCATCGGTTACCCTTATTCATTTACAATACCCATTACAGTTATACAGGGACTGCACCAAAATATGACCAAGTTTGGCTACTTTTGGCCATATTCTCCAAATTTGGCGACAAGAGTCAGCCATTTAAACTGTCACCAGCTTGGCAATATCTTGCCAATTCAGCAAAATAGCCATTTACTCAATGTTAAATAGATGACACTTGTCCATGTATTCTTAATTTTCTGACAAAGCTTCGCTACTTTAAGTTTTCATGTTACACTATACAAAAAGAAAAAAAAATTCAGTTGCACAAATAAATTAAAATTATTTACGTAAGTACAAAAATTGTAACATCAAAGATTCCTTTTCCTAGCTGCATATCCAGGGTAGTACAATCCCTGGACAGGAAATCACACTTACAACTAAGGAAAATCAATGCAGTATTAAAACAATAATTTCAAGAAATGACATGACATGAAACAAATCAAATGTCAAACCAATAAATTAATGCATAAATTTACAAATTTTTACAAAAAATAGGAACGTTGTCTTAGTGTACTGTTTACATTATATACACTATGGGAAGTACATCCTATGGCCATAGTAAGTCTGTCTTAATAAAGGACTAAGGTTTAGAATTTGGCTTTACACTTATGGATCCAAACTAAAACATTGTTTAGCCTGTTTAGGACTGTGTAAGGACCATCCCAAGGTGACTGTAGTTTAGGAGCAAGTTCTTTCCCTTAAATTGGATTCTATAACCATACCTTGTCACCTCTGTTGAATCGATGTCTGGTAGCTCTTATGTCATATCAGGTCTTCGTCTTCTCCATCACCAAGTTAACTCGCTCTTGAGAAAAAATATGCATCACTTCAAACTGCAGCTGGAGATCTTGAATGTACTCCTCGGACAATGAAGCACATCCAGAGGGTGACCAAAATAACAGATCACAAGGCAGACGAAGATTATGACCAAAGAGCATCTGCAATGGAAAATAGTGAGAGGTTGTTAAGGATGGTTTGATTAAATCTCTGTACCATGTTGTCTGATTGCAAATGAAAATGTGTCATTTGGGTTTTGTCTATGCCGAGCAGTTTGAAAAGTTCTTTAATTGCTGCTGTAAAATCCTCCCTTGATCGGAAGGTAACTGAAGAGACATTCAGAACCTGGAAATCCAATGCTGTATCATTACCTCTGTTACCATGACAGCCTCTTGATAAAGAATAGGATATGCTTCAAGCCACTGGATGAAGTAATCAATGATAATGAGAATGTATTTATTGCCATCAAGAATTCATGGCATAGGTCCCAGGATGCCAAAGGCAATGCATTCAAAAGATACTCCTACAATGTAAAATTGCAACTTCCCTCATCTGTGTTTTGTCTGTCCTTTCTGATCCGCACAGGCATCACAAAATTGACACCTCAATCCTTGCATTATTCAAAGATTTTTTTACATATCAGCGCTTGCATTGCTTCCATAGAAGCACTCTCAAACTCTGTGGAAAGTCTTCAGTATTCCAAAGTGGCCCTCTGTTGAACTGGTATGTAATTCTTCAAGTTTGTCCAGGATCTCGGAAGTATCAGCTGCCATTGAAGTGCTTTTCCATTATACAATTTTATCTTCTGGTACAGGACATTGTTTCAACTATGGAATGAGTCCAAAAAAGTCCAATATTGTTTCATCTTAGGACTAAAGATCGAAATGTTCTTCCAGGTAGGTTTCCTCTTTGAAGATTCCATTCAGTCAGTTATGGGTTTAATATCGCTGTCTTTCAACTGGTCTTTCCTTACTTCTTCATCACTCCATGAGTATGGGTTGGATGATGTTCAATTCGTAACTTGATGTACGACTGGATTAAGCAACTCGTATTTTGCTTCGACCCTGGAGCAATAGCAGCAGCTTTCTGGGCGAGATTTTCTAGACAGGGAATGACATTTCCGTGGGAGGATCCTTTCCTATGGTGGATAATTATGTCGTATTCCTGTAGACTCTGTATTCACCTCACTATTTGGTCTTTGGGGCTCAATTTAAGAGCTGGTCAACGAAGCATAATTAGTGGGAAGAAGGAATCTTCTGCCGTAGGGGTAATGGTGGAAATATTCTGTGGCTTTAACTATGGTGAGCAACTCTTTCCAGATGACACAGTAATTTCTCTCCAGTTTAGATTAACACTTGCACCAGTATGCTATGGTACATTTTTTACTGTTTATTGCTTGAAACAAAACAGCACCAATTCTCACATTACTCTCATATGTGTCACAAATAAATGGTTTATTGAGCTGAGGACACGTCAAGATTGTTTCAGATGTTAAAGCCTCCTTCAGGTTTTTTAATGCATTCTCATATTGTTTTGTCCACAAGAACTTTTGCTTGCTGTCTGACAGTTTGTGAAGGGATCTTGCAATGAAAGAAAAGTCTTTCAAAAATTTCCAATAGTATGTGAGCCCCAAGAAACTTTTCAGCTGATGGACATTTTCGAGATGTTTCCAATCTTTAACTGCTGACACTTTTTCTGGATCTGTACACAAGCTTTCATCCGATTATACATGTCTGAGGGAAGTCACTTCCTGCCTGAACAATTTGCATTTGGCAGGACTTAACTTTAGGTTGTCGTCCTTCAATTTCCAAAGCACTTTTCTAAGATTTATAAATGTTGTCTAGAACTTTTCTATGATAATGATGTCATCCAGGCATATCAAATAGGCTTGATAGAAAAGGTGTCTTAGAAGTTCTCCATGAGATGTTCGAATGCTGCTGGCGCAATACATAATCCAAACCGCGTCTTTCTTCAATGTGATGTTGGATAGCAGAAACTCTTTCTTTTATTTGCTGTTCAGCAGAAACTCTTTCTTGAATTCCTCTAACTTTATCTTCAACTCTGTCTATTCTGCCTTCCATAGCCTCGAATATCTTTTCTTTTATGGATGCAATTTCTCTTTTCATTTCCTCTTAACATGCTTTCATTTCTTCTTTAATAGCTTTTAGCTCTTTTGTAATGGATTCTTGGCCCACTTGCATTTCCTCTTGGCCTGCTTTCACACCTCCTTTAACAGCTTTCATCTCTTCTTTGAATGCAGCAAAGCCTGCCATTAGCTGTCTTCATTACTCATCCAACAGCATTCAACCTCACTCCTGACATCAGCATTCAACCTCACTCCTGACACCAAAAACTGTTACATGCATACAGGTTCATAATGGATTGAATGCACACAGAACCAATGATAGCTTGATAAAATTTATTTATTTTACCAAAAGAAACACTTCACAGTTCTGTAAGTTTCCATCAAAATACTCATACAACTCTTCACAGTATTGCAGAGTACAATTAGTAATTACACTTCAAACTCTTAAGACTGTTAAACATAATGCAATGCAAAGCACATCTAAAGAGCGATGCTAACATGGAGATATGTCAATACTCTGAACTCATGCTGAGCTGAACAACTACTACTCTGAAAATGATACTCTCCCTCGTCTTATATAGTTTTCTTCTATCTGCTGAGAAATTTCTAGTATTTTCCACTTTTTGAAATTACTAGAAGGCATATGAGAGCCAGATACAGTTACAGCTACATATAGCATCAATCACAGTTATTCAATTACAATAACCCATTACAGTTAGTTATACAGGGACCAGAAAAAAATGTCACCAAGTTTGGCAACAAAAATTAGTCATCAAAACCGTCAACAGTTTGACAATATCTCATGACTCAAGTGAAATAGCCAATTACCCAATATTAAACAGACTTGCCTCTGTATTCTTACTTTTCTGACAAAGCTTTGCTTTTTTAGATTTTCATGTGACGTTATTAAAAAAAAAAATTGCTACACTTTCACGTATAATTTCGCTAAAATTATTTACATATGTACAAAATTTCTGACACTACGTTAAAAGGCTTTTAACTTACACGAGTGGTGGGTTTTTCTTTTAATTTTCTTATAGGCATGTTTTGATTAATTTTTATGTGCTTAAAAAATAAGCAAAAATGCATGCATTTAATTTGGAAAGTGCATAATTGAAGTATCTGCTTCAAATAATTAACATAAAAATGTGCAGTTATAATCCATTTGTATGAAAACTTAGCGTTGCTGATTTTGCATATCTATTAAATATGAGTGGCTTTATTATAATAAAAAAGAACTTTTAAATAAATAAGAAATTTATTTAACCTGTGCAAGTCCTTTCTGTCCATCTTATTTATAACAGATACTAAAAATGTTGTTATATGACAATATGTAAAAAAACTTAAGTTGCTTTTAAGTTGATAAACGTTTAATATGTAATATGACTTTTATTTTAAAGGCATTCTTCTGTTGGTGAATTTGCCAGTGAAGCTAAAAAATACCTTTATTTTTTAAGAAATGGGATTTTTTTTTTTTTTTTTTTTTTAAACTAAATTTACAAAGAGAAAATGAAGCCTTCAGTTTTCAGATTTAAAATACAATTGACTTATGGGGAAAGCTCTTTTTTAACATGTAAGATTTATCATGCATATAAATTGTTAATATTAAAATTAATGCATAAGGCTAAGTACATATAATAATACCCTGAGTATATAAGACATTAATATATCTTTCTTGTCAAGAAATTACGACGGTGCACCAAAAATTAAGCTTGAAGCAAGTAATTTCATATTTATAGAATGTAGATAGTATATAAATAAAACCGATGGGAAATGTATTGAACAAACTTCAAAAGCATTCTAATTTTCAACTGGTCATGTAGGAAATTAGAAACTTTAAATTTGATATCATCTGTAATTTTTTATCCTGTACTGCTATTTCTTTCTTGCAAAAAATTTTATTATGTATTTAGGTCAAAACTCTGCTTTTCCAGTTAATCCATATTGTTTCTAAAATTTCTTATTTTCATTCTATGTTTGATTATTAGCTTTAGAAATAGCTGATAGAACAAATAATTAAACTACTTTTATTCTTCCCACTATTATTGGTAATATTCGGAGGGATCAGCAATGACATGCTGTATTTTATTTGCATGTAGCAAGTAATCCAGTGCATCTTTGTAGCAGTAAAAACTATAGGGAACATCTTGTTGGTGACCTTTCTGCTAAACTTCATGTTTGCTGTGATTGGAGTACAGCTATTAAAGGTAGGACTGTCCAGAGTGTAACAGCTTTTGCGATGTTCTCACACTCTCCCTTCCCTTTACTAATCACATTGATCGTTAGAGTTGCCAGGTATATAGATATCGAAAAGTCCTGCCCCCTTTTTTTTATTTCTTTACTGTAAGGTCATTCATAAAATGTTTATTTTTCCAGAGGAGAATTAAAATTTCAATCAACTGTTATTAACATAAAGAAACTGTAAATCGTGTAAAAGTTTTCTTAAATTCTATTGAGTTATGAGAAGCTGATTGGACTATGGTGAAGTCCATGTAGTTCTTTAAGATAATGAGGCTTTATATATTATATCTTGATTATCTGGAAAGGTTTTGTTTTCCATGCTTCATATACAGTACAAAGTCTGTAATTCGGACATCCATAATCCGATAATTATCTATAATCCGGACCTCAAAACTACAAACTTTATGCGCATGTGTAAACCCATAATGCGTTTACACATACGCATAATGCATTTACGCATGCACATTTAATGTATAACGGACGGTGTAAGCTAGGCTAAAATTATCTAAGGCAGTTCAGTTAATGTTGCAGATTGCACTGTTCCTTAATCTTTTAATCGGATCAGGATTGTTCTAACAGTCAGCAAAAAATAATAATTTTTTGCTGACTGTTAGAACAATTTTATAAAAATTAAGCTTGAACTTTCTATTATGTCCAAAAGAGTTTCCAATTCTGGAGCTGCCAAAGGATCTACAAATCGAAAGCATGTTTCGATGTCCATTAAACAAAAAGTGGAATTGCTGTAAAAAATGGATAAAGTCTCAAATCCGTCTCAAAATTATGCGAGGAGTATGGCTTTGGAAAGTCCACTGTAAATGACATAAGAAAAAAGAAAAAGGAACTTTTTGAATTTTTTGTGGAAGCATCTTAAACAACTTACATTGAAAGAAATGTTTAATAAAGTAAACAAATAAGTATTAAGCTTTTTTTTTGTAAATTTTGATACCCTTTAGATCATAATTGTTCTTTATTTCATAAATTATGGTTTCATATTTTTAATTGTATAATTTCTGCATGCCATCTTACCAGATTTAAATTGAGGATCTATAATCTGAAAAAACCCCTAATCAGGAATCTCTGAAGTCCCGCCGAGTCCGGATTACTGACTTTGTACTGTATATATATATATTTAATATGATCTTATTTTCTCTACATTCAACTGCTTAGGCATCTAATTTACTGGATTTCTCTAGATATATGTTTTTCCTCTTGCCTTAGATAACAACTATTTATTTTAATTTAGCAACAACAGTTAAATTAATCTGATTAAACTGTTTTGTTCAGTCAACCATGGAAATTAAATGAAATCAGAAGGTTTGAAAAAATTCTTAAATTTTTAGCCGTTCTCCGATCTTGAGTAACATAAGTATTGTGTTCATCACTTTACCAAATTAGTGACTAGTATTATGCTGATCCCTTGTAATAGCTAAATATGACAATTTTGATAATGCCCTTCATTTCAAGTCATAGAAATTATTCTTTTTTTTTTAATAACTTAGTTTATAATTCAAGGACAAAGTAAAAACATACTCAAAATAAGTAGGTTTTTAAACCAGGTGAGGAAGACCACAGATGAATTAAAATTTTTAAGCAAAGCTATCTATTCATTCACGTAGACAAATTTTAGATTTATAATATGTATATATATGTGTGTTTTCCTAATGTGTCTATTTGTAAAGTTTGAATCTTTTCAGTTTTCTCATATTTTCTCAAAATGAAAATTTTTCATGATTCTGTTTTACAAGTCCCCTTTCCAGTTTTATAATAAATTTTACTTATGCAATTTTAAATCTCATTCTTAAAAAATAAATAAATATTTGCTCTTGCTAGTATTACTATTATTTATGAACTTTAGAAAATGCTAAAAATGTTATGCTCATTTATTATTTTACTATGAATTTCCTCAAGCCTAACTTAATGACTGTGTTTCATTCAGAGCTGGTTATATCATGAGGCAAACTTACACAATCACTTAGGAGTGGCAAGATTTGGGAGAACATTTCTTTTCATGAGCAAAAAATAAAGACAATTTATTTAATCTTTTACATTTTAAAAGCGTGCTTAAATATTATTTAATTTAATATAAAATAAATATTATTTGAATATTGTAAATACATATGTAATGTAACCTTTCACAGTGATTATCTCAATAAGACGATCACTTGTGAAAGTGAATAGTAGTCATGAAAATGTGATTAAATAAAAGTATTGACTACCTTCACAAGAGATGAAATCGACTGAATGGTCATCTTACAGAGATTTCATTGTATTTATTACAGTGTATAAAGGCAATATTTAGAGACACTTAAAATGTTCTTTGCCTTTGGGAGGTTAAGTATTCTGGCACCATCCTTGACTGATCTAGCTTCATAACAAGATTCAGTACAACTTGTAAAGCATAACATCAGGTATATTAACTTAACTAAATTTTTTGAGAACTTGGTGTTTACTTAAAGTATCATATAAGATAAAAAAATGCATTATTTTGCAAAAACAATTTTAAAATCTTTCTTTATATTATTTGAATACTTTAAAGCATAGGCATAAAGATAATCATAAAGATTCATTTCTTTGATCAAATTACTTACTCTATAATTTTTAAACGCACATTAAAAATTTTATGATAAACTGAAAAAGAAATTGTATTAAAAACTTAGAAAATTCTCTTTCAATTGGAAAATTTACTTAGTGTAATATTTTAGTTACCTAGCTTTGTGGTTGTTAAAATAATCATGTTATTTAAAAGTGGGGGGGGGGGGGAATACTGAAATTCTTGAAGTACATGATGACTACAAAGCAAAGTGGATGAAACGTATCTAGGCCAAACATTCTGCAACATTTTAACTCTTCAGTTTGGTTAAATATATATTCTTATATTGAATAATTCTTTTGAAAGTTGATATTCAGTACAGGTTTACCCCGTAATGATTTTTTTAAATGTATAATGCATTGCTAAGCCCTGATTATGAAAGAAAAAATAATTTTCCATTATTCATTACTGTTCAAAACTGTCATATTGAAGATAATCTATGAAAGCTTGTGAATGTTGCTATTAGTTCGTAGGTCTGGAATTAGTTTATAAAAAATATATGGAGACATTACAGAAGTTTTTGGATAATTAAGAAGTCATAATCACAAAGACAAAATAATTTTTAGAAGAACCTTTTTTTTTTTTTTTTTTTCTTTAAACCTGGCAGCCCTACCGATTATTAAATTTACCACCTTTGTTTTGCCCTCTAGTACGTAGTCAAGTGCGTCATAGTAGCAGTCAAAACTATAGGAAACATCATGTTGGTCACCTACTTGCTTCAGTTCATGTTTGCTGTGATCGGAGTACAACTTTTCAAGGTAACATATAAAAGCAAAAAGAGTGGCCTCATTTGTGAGTCAATGTCGAGTACTGTGTCTGCTTTTGTGGCATTATGCGCAGTTATTTTGTGCAAAATAGTCTGTGTGCCATTATCAAAATCAAGAGTTTTACATATAATTAGAGATGCTTCATTAACCTTCTTTCTTTTCTTTTCTTTTTTTTTTTTTCTTTTTTCTTTGGATTCCTGTATTTATTACTTATATGTTAAGTACCTGTTACTTATAAGATTTTTCTGAAAATTTTAAGGAATCCCTTCTTTTGTATTTAGGATTTTACATTTTTTTTATATTTTCAAAAACTGTGTGATAAAACTATATGAGCTTCAAATGTTGTAGATAATAATAAAACCATAAAACAAGTTCTAATTTATATACAAGCTAAAATAAACTATGTGTACTTGCAAGTTAATATAAATTTTTGATTGTAATCTAATCCTACATTTCAAATATAGTTTCTAACTCGGAGCTTAAATTGTGCCAGGGCCTGGCTCCGGTACTTCTTAGTTTTTGTAATAAATCCTAATTTTAATCGGAGTGCACTGGAGTCCAAAATAAGAAGGCTCTGGCATTCTAACTGAACAATTTTTCGACAGAAATTTGATCTCAATTTAACTTACCTTATTTATTTATTTTTAATTTATCTCTTTACATTTTGTTAAATTTTAATTATTTAATTACTTTAATCATTGATTTTTTAATGATTTTAATTAATCAATTTTTGATTGTTTTAATAATTGATTATTTAATTGTTTTAATAATTAATTATTAATGATTTGATTAGTCATTTTATTTATTTATTTATTCTTGCTCCTCTTTCCTGATGGTCTTCCATAGGGCTCCTACATTTCTAATTTTAGAAATTAAGCCCTGTTCTAACTACCAGTTTCATATAAAGTATAATAAAAGTACTGGTATATTTTCGGTAAAAACAATTCAACCTTTTATTAGAGTAAATTAAAAGCTCTTGAAAAATTTGCCTCGTTAAATTTTTCTGTTATGTATTTCATCTTTTTAATTTTAAGAAGTTGGTTAATGAAGTGATATTAATAGAAATTGATTCGAATGAAAACTGAACTCTTTTTCTAAAAATTATCATGATGATTTGCAGTTTTTATCAAACATGAAAAAGTGGTCAAGGAAATTAACATTTTTGGCTGCTAGTCTGCACATTGCACATAGATGATTTGTGGAATGTTTTATTGTTCACAATGCTTGAAATATTCAAAAACTATAATGTTGCTCATATTATTACGATAGCTCATTTCACTGTATTGAGTTGAAATATATAATTTTGTATTTTAGGATAAGACTTGAATGATACTTCAAATTGAAACATTTGAAAATTTTAAGGTTTTGCTTACTGCGGAATTCAGCTGTAAATATCCCATATTTCCTACTTTATGGAAATTTCTTGTCTTGCATTATATAGTTTACCATCTGCAAATTTGTATTAATTTTTCAAGAGGGATATATATTGAAGTTACTATTGTCAAGAATAATAAATGATGTAATTTAAAACTGCATAGATCATTTTCTGGTTTGTCATGCTTCATGTAGATGCAGTAAATAATTATTGTTTTAAAAATGCTTGATTTTTTTCCCTGAAGTAAAACATCAGTTAATCGAACCTGAATTAATTTTATCATCACACAGAACTTAACTCTTAAGTTTCTATTAATCCAATGCTATTTATAATGTATTTTAACTCTTCAAGCATATCTTTTAAGAAATTTTCCATAAATTAACAGTATATTTAATAGCTGATGTAGGACACTCTCATATGATAGAATGCAAAGTTGTGGTAATTTTTTCACTGATACATAGAGTCAGTGCATAGTAATGTTGGAGAAAATATTACCCAAACATAAGATTTTTTAGTTTTTATCATATGCCTGTATTTATAACATTATTTATCATGACTGTGAGGAACCTCCTATGCGTAGATCATATCTAAAACTGATAGAATAGCACTGGTAATGTATTGAAGTCATAGACCTCCACTGTATTCATATACTCTAATAGACCATAAATCATGAGACTATCAGTTAAAGTACAACTAATTTGTGCATATGTTATAGAGGAAAGAGATATGGGTCATCAGTATTGGCTATCATGCAGTTCTTTTTTTTTTTTTTTTTTTTTTTTTTTTTTTTTAGTTTATGAAGTCATAAATTTATTATGGCAACATTTTTACACTGCTAAACCAAAAATTATATAGATCTCCATGCAACTGATATACCAAGATAGGGCTTCCTTTTGTTATTCCGTGGGTCCTAAATTTTGCGGCCAAATGCCTCTTCTACGAATTTTCTAAAAATTCTAAAAATTTGGCCATTCCTAAATTCTGCCAGCAGGTGGGAATGCACTGGCACTAGTCTTCTGTGGAATTCTTATTAGCTGTTATGAGTGATAACAGCTAATAGAAAGATTAATTTGTATGAAATCATAAAACATTTCATTGTTATCCATATACAAAATGTTTCTAAAAGAATTGTCTATCTTTATTTGTCTTGCATTGAATTTGACAGATAACCTATCCTGTAGGGTTCCTCTAGCATCATCATTATACTCAAAGACATCAGTATTGGACATTGAAACAATGGAATTGAGCAGTGTAGTCTAAAGTAACACATTTTCCTCCCTTCTCCCCAAATGTTATAAGTTAAATAGGTCTCATAAAATGACGGTCTCTTCTGTCTGGAAGGAATTTTTCAGACTATAGGTAGCTGTGCAATAGTATAAGACAGCGGTTTTTTTCAATTTCTCAGTTGAAATTATATAATAAAATATCTGATGTATACACCACATGACTTCCATGTACGGAATATTAAATTATACGTACTTTTTCTTGCATTTCATTTAAACTTATTATTGGATTGAATTAAATCTATTTCGCCGACAGCGCATAAACCACAATAGAATAAATGCATTCTTTAAAATTCACTCTATTTGTTTACCATAACGACACTCTGGCGCTAGGTTCACTTAACAGTATTATATTTCGTTCATATTATAACTCAGAATGCACAAAATTTATATCATTTAAAGAATTATCTAATCGTTGCCACATGTTCTATTCAAATACTATAATAACGTTAGAACGATGTATAAAAGAAATTAAGCAAACAAAACAAAAAAGAACAGTTTTTCACAGACGATTGAGTACTTCTCATTCAATTAATTCAATTCTCACTTCGCGACAAGGCAGAAATACATAAAAAGTGAAAATATCTGTATTAAAAATTACGAAGTAAATCTTAAACACATATGTCCTCGAAAAATTCCAGAAAGGATTAAGCATGATTTAATTGGCAATAATAAATGAAGGCATTATCTTTGTTATTGCGAAGCTAAGTTTCTCTAGCTTGGTAACAAATCCACTATCCTGCTGTTTCAAATGTAAACAAACAATGGCCGCCATCAAGAGAAGTATTAAGCTTAGTGGCACTTAACCTTCCAGCGGGCGCGCGTATGTGTGACATACACTAGATTTTAATTTTGCATTTTTTTCGTAGACCACAAGGCGCTATGACCGCGTGTTCTTGGCTATTCTCTCCTCTTCGTTCGCCCTTCTTTCAGTCGTCTGCTGGATTTCGAGGGGTTAATGCGAGTCTGCAGATTTACTATTTGTATTCCAGAAATACGTGCGACCGTTGAAGTAAGTTTTTGCTATATCTAATTTCCTTTTTTATTATAGAAAATCTTTATTCTTTTGCATCTAAATCTTATAATTTTGTATAATTTGTGTGCATAATTACTTTTAATGATAAAATAGAAGCACTGTATGCGTCACATAGGCGCGACCATGTATGATATTTTTGTTCTTTTCTTTTCAGTTATGGCGAATAAAAGTAAAATACTCAACATGAATGATCCGAAGGATCTTGAGATTATAAGAAATATGCTTATATGTGACAGTGAAGAGGACATTATTTTAGATGAAAGCATTACAGATGAAGAAGAGTGAATTTCAGAAAAAGGTGATTCAGAATCGGAGATAAGTGCAGAGGGGAATTCTGAAGAGGGAAATAATGATGATAATTCTTCCGAAATGTATATAATTCATAAAACAGAAAAGTCATCGATTCTTGGACATGGCATAAAAAGAAAACTAAACGAGCGCCTCGTAACATGTGTTCATGTTTCTGGAGTCATCGGTAAAGCTAAATATCTAACAGATATTTTGGATATATGGAAATGCCTCTTTACTGATAGTTTGATAGAAATCATCGCTGAAGATACGAATAAGTTTATTTCTTCTGTGAAGTCTAATTATTCTTGTATAAGGGACAGCAGAAATAAGCTTTTTTGGGCTTACTGTACTTAGCTGGTATTTATCATGGTAACAGATTTCTGGAATCTTGAGGAACTGTGGAGAATGGAGGAATTTAAAGTAGTAATGAACTTGAAGAGATTTTTGTTTTTACTAAGAGCTTTACGGTTTGATGACATAAACACAAGAGCAGAACGAAGAGAAGTCGACCGCTTGGCTCCAATAAGAAACATTTTTGAAAAGTTTGTCCTTAATTGCCAGAAGTGCTATTCACTTGGAGAGAATGTTACAGATTGTCTTTTTACGTAAGCAACAAACCACAAGATGTTGTAAAAAGGTTGACAGAACCTATTGATAACACCGGAAGAAATGTAACCACAAACAACTGGTTTTCAAGTTTTGAGTTAGTACGAGAAATAGATGAAAAAAATTGTCATTTGTAGGTACTTTGAAAAACAATAAACCTCAAATTCCAGATCAGTTCAAGCTGGCGAAAACTCGGGAACCCAATACGAGTCTTTTTGGATTTAGAAAAAATATGACACTTCTCTCCTATGTACCCAAACATTATACAAACGTCATCTTGATTTCAAATCTTCATGATGACGTAGCAATAGATGAAAATACTCAAGACCAAAAAAAGCCTGAGATTATCGCATTTTACAATCATACCAAAGGAGGTATGGACTCTTGTAGTTTTCTTCTCTATGCTGAATATAGCAGCAATCAACAGCTACATAATTCATTCAACAAATAATAGTGAAAAATTACTTAGAAGATAATATCTGCGAAAGTTAGCAAATGCTCTTGTGAAGGAAAACGTTGAAAGAAGAATCCCTAACTCTCTTCAAAGTGAGCTGAAATTTAAATTGTTGAAACGAAAAGCAGAGTTAGCTGTTGTGTAAGAAATGACTTCAGGGAAAAAAAGATGCAAACCCTGCCAAAATGACAAGCATACTGGAATTACGAGGTTCAGCTGTGAGATTTGTTTAAAATTCATTTGTCTAGAGCACTGTAAACATATTTGTTCAGACTGCACCGATGCAATGAAGTGACTATGAAATTGATTTGTTATGTAATATTTAATGTGTTTTTCACTTACTGATTAAAAATATAAATGTTCAATTGAAATATTGGCAGTTTAATTTTGTTTTACTTTCAAGTTAGTTTGATAAGTCTTTAGTCCATTTTATATTGTTTTTTTCCTTTATACTTATTTTATTTTCCTTAATTTAAAGTTAATATTATTTAACTCAATTGTACTTATTAACATTTAACTATTTACAAGCTAATTTTAATATTTTTGCTCTGGAAAATTTATTTTTTATAATAGCGTATCTAAGAAATATGCGCGACCTTTCTTGTTGGCACAGAAGGCGCGCCCGCTGGAAGGTTAAACAACTTTAAAATTGTCAATAATTCTAAAAATATTGCATACAGATTTACTAAAGGCATAAAAACCTTAACCGGAAGATAAGAACAACATAATTCAATAATTTTTTAAAGCAAGAAATTTACAATGTGCACATCTAAATGTTATAGCAGTCCTATATACAAAATTTCAATGTTCTGAGGCTACTCGTTTTTGAGTTATGCAAGATATGTACGTACATACGTTAGAACAGAGGTCACGAAAAATTCTCTTCAGAATTTATAATTTTTTTGGAGGAAAAGAGTCTTTTATTCTGTCCTTACGTACAGATATCACGCAAAAACATCATTAAATTTCATTCGATAGTGGTCAAAATGAATATTTTAGTTGAAATATGCTGCCTGAAACTTTTCGCGATTACAATACTTCCTTTTTACTTTGTACAAGGAAGTGAAAAGGAAAGAACTGCCTAGCCAGTGTAGTGATTAGTGACCGAACCTCCGACCTAAGGTTCTACACCAATCAGAATTATGTCCATGCGATGGAAAAGAATCTACCATCCACTGGCATTCACTGAATCAATGATAGTAATATTACAGTGCTAAATTGACAAAGTCATCTATACAATATTTGTTACATAATAATCCGTATGAAAAATAAATATACAATCAATTAATCATTACATTGTCATGGATATGATCTATGTTGTGGAGAGTGGAACTTATATATTAACCAGTTTTTAAACCTATGTCTTCTTCATAGGTTTAATACGTCATAACTTCGTGTTTTTATCAGTTACACACCAGTGATTAGTGACCCTGACTACCTTAGTGATCTGCACAGTTCGAATCCCGGGGAAGGCATAACTGTAATTGTCCATCCCTTCATAGGAGATAACGGTGGACACCTAATAGATGCTTCCTTAATGAAATGGCCACCACTTCCGGCCACTTGTAGTTGCGCAAGGCTATTAAATAAAACACCTGGCCATTAAAAAAAGATATTTTGCCATTTGCTAAACCTATTGCCAATTTGTATAAACATGCACACATAAAAGAATATTAGATTAAAAATTGGTTACTATTTTGATTATCAAAATTTAAGTTATAATACTTTAATTCTAAAATCTAGTGCGAAATTTGGGCCTGTTAAGAGAGATCAGTTTCTTTATGTATGGTCATATTTCACTTAGTTTTAATTGTAAATTAGTATCCACTTTTAATTTTGTTCTGTATTTTATTTTATTTTATTTTTTTTCCAAATATAACATGGAAGAAAACCCTTGTTCACACAAATAGGTTGTGCAAAACGGCAGTAAAAATTTAATAGCTTTATTTGAAATGCCTTTAAATTCGTTTTTTTTTTTTTTTTTTTTTTTCCCCCCGGTTCAGCGAAAAGATAACAAGTGTGTTATTTTTGAAATTTCAGTTAGAGTTTGATCACAGGAAATTTCTATCAACTGTTCTTTTCTTTCATGAGATAAAATTTCAGGTACATTTGAACGAAATGAATTTCTAATCCAAGTTTCTTTTTGATAATCCTCTGGAAAACACATGTTGAAATTATTTATCAATTAAAAACAGTGATTTTTAATGTTGGATGCCAATTCTTCTTTTATTTTTGGTTAGAAAAATTTCTAAAAGTGCTAAAAAGCTTAAAGGATTATTATCCAATTCTTTGATTATTAGCTCGACTTTTTTTATCATTGCATTTATTTTATCTGTAATGGTAAACAAATTCACTTTGTCCTTGTAATTCTAAATTTTACTTATTTAACTTTCCAAAAATATTAGCTGAATTTGCTAAATGCACCAACCATATTTCACTAAATAAACATTTTTGCAATTCAAATTTTGAATCACAGAGGAAAATTTGCATTTCTGATCAAAGTTCAAAAAGACGTTTTAAAAACTTTGTTTGTGGAATTTCACCTTACTTCAGAATATAATAAAAGAGTTTCATGTTCACTACCCATCTCATGGCATAAAATTGTAAATATTCTTGAATTTAAAAGTCAGCTTTTAATAAAATTAACAATTTGCTGCACAGCTTGCTTCAAAAGGATTTTTAAGTTTTTGGTGATTGTTTTGGCTATAAAAGTTTCATGATGAATGGAGCAGTGAGTAAATTTAGTTTCATCTGCGACTTTCTTTATTTAAGAAAGTATACCTGAATATTTTCCTGTTAAATCCCGAGCTCCGTCATTGCATATGGCAATGCACATATTCCAAGGAATATCATTCTCAGACATAAAATTAAACAACAAAAATCAGCGTTATATTTTCAAATTTTCACAGAACTAGTTTCAATCGTTTTACCGAACCATTATCCTCAGCTGCAAAAGCACAAATGAATGAGCCATCTGTTTATTCTGAAATTATGTTTTAACCAGAACTAAAACATAATTTCTTTAAAGGCAAAGATGGATTGGAATCAGGGTTGTTAACTCTAATAGAAAGATTTTTTTAATGTGAAATGCCTCTAGAAAATCCAGTTCACCAATGGAAGGTGTTTTTTGAATAATTTTTGCTACAGAAAAATTGAAAGCGTGATTTTTGGATAAACAGTGCTAGGCAACAGAAGACTTCCGTGTTTCCTTTTTTCCAACATATACCTCATGTTCCTTAATGCTAAATTTTAAGGATCTTTTAGTTTGACCAATGTAAATTAAACCACACTGGCAAGGAATCCTGTAAATACCCCAGGAATTCAAATCCGGATTGGGGTCCTTGAGTATGGAACTCGGAGTTTTATTGATGGGAGAATAAACGACGCGAAAGTTAAATATCTGTAAAATACGTAGAACTTTACTGCTAATTGATGGAAAGAAGAGAATGTAACAGAATTTTTATAATCTACTAAAACAAGAGTGTGCCTTTTGGTGTGTTGAGATGAGAATTTTTTAACTGCTTGATTAAATTATTATGAATCAAAATTGTTTGAAACTTTAAACTTCCCGGCATGGTTCCGCTACATAGACGATACTTTTACTCTGTTTGAAGGTAATAAAGATGATTTAAATAAAGTTCTTTCAACAATGAATTCTATTGACCCTGCTATTCAGTTCACCTTTGAACTTGTAAATTGCAATTCTCTTCAGTTTCTCGACATTTTGGTCACACGTAGCACATCCAACTTCAGTACTGCGGTTTACCATAAACCTTCATCAGTTTGCTTTCCGCCACACTTCAAATCATGTCACCTGCCTAAACAAAAGTTAGCTTCATTTTATTCCTATGTTTTCCGTGCTCTTCAAGTTTGTTCCTCCAAACTGTCGCTTGATGAAGAACTAAATTATTTAAAAGCAGTAGCTATTGACAGGGGCTTTTCACCCAACCTTATTAATCAAGCAGTTAAAAAATTCTCATCTCAACACACCAAAAGGCACACTCTTGTTTTAGGAGATTATAAAAATTCTGTTGTTATTCCCTTCTTTCCATCAATTAGGTATAAAGTTGCACGTATTTTACAGAAATTTAACTTTTGCGTCGTTTATTCTCCCATCTATAAAATTCCGAGTTCCATACTCAAAGACCCCATTCCAGATTTGAATTCCTGGGGTATTTACAGGATTCCTTGCCAGTGTGTTTTAATTTATATTGGTCAAACTAAGAGAGTCTTAAAATTTCGCGTTAAGGAACATGAGGCATATGTTAGAAAAAAGAAAACACAGAAGTCTTCTGTTGCCCAGCATTGTTGGTCCGAAAATCACACTTTCAATTTTTCTGCAGCCAAAATTATTAAAAAAACATCTTCCATTGGTGAACTGGATTTTCTAGAAGCATTTCACATTCAAAAAAATCTTTCTGTTATACTTTATGACCCTGATTCCAATCCATCGTTGCCTTCAGCCTTTAAAAATATTATGTTTTAATTCTGGCTTCATCAACAGATGGTGCCAGTAGCTTGCCACTTGTCCGTTCTTTCTTATCTTTTCTCATCTAATCACTATATCTTATCTCGTTCATTTGCGCTTTTGCAGCTGAAGATGATGGTTAGGTAAAACCATCGAAACTAGACCTGTGAAAATTTGAAAATATAATGCTGATTTTTCTTGTTTGGCTTCTAAATTAAATGATACCATAATTATAAAACTGTAAATTACTTTGAAAATTCCATTTGCACTTGCTGTATCATGAAGAGATTTACAAAATGAATACTCTTCTGCTATTCGTCTATCTTCACCGAAACATATGTAAACTAATAATTTAACAAAGTTTATTATATCAGTACTTTCTAAATGCAATGCGAAATACTCAATATTTTTTATTTCTTTTAAATAAGTGTCTCTTTTATGGAATTTGCCATTTCATGAATTCGGCGACTTACTGTGTCACTTTGATAATGAAATATAATTATTAAGAAATATTATTAAGTTCATTAGCCACTTTTTTGTTGAATAATGCTAAAATTATATCTTTAGCTGCTGGTAATATATGGTTCTCTGCAATAGTGGGAGCCTGCCCAGTCTTTTCAATTCTCAATAACTAGTTTCCAAAGCCTTTTCACTTGAGTAACAAGAGTTTTCTTTACTTGTTTACTATTTTGGAACTAATAATTTCCACTTAAAATATTTTTCAGATTTATCCTTTAAATTTGCATGCTTAGGTTTAAGATGGCTTTTAAGAAACAATGGTTTACTTTGATTTGGATAATAGATAGTTTGAACAATTGAGGTTGAACAATGGACACAATGATGTTGATTGTCCACTTCATCTCCTTTACAAGTAAACCCAAATGATAAATGACTTTCATTATGTATTTTTCTTCTTTTCCTTTCAATATTCTTAGTAGTAGATTGTCCTGGATCCATCATCTGTGAGTCATCACTTTTCCGCTTAGTCAGTCCTAGTCATTTTTCCGTTTTGAAAATCTATTTAGTTTTATTATTTTTTTCCAAATATTTAAATGCACAATGTATTACGAGTTCTTCAAAATCAAACAACGATACTCTCAAATCGCATAGAAAAGTAAAGAATACAAAGCAACAAGAAGACAAATTAACTGCTGTTAGAGATAGCAAATCGACGTAAAAAAAAAAAAAAAAAAAAAATTATTCTAACTGAAAATAGAGCAATATGAGCCCAGAAATTACAAGGACATAAAGTGTAGACAAAGAATATTTGTAAAAAAAGCAGATTATTTTGCTAAAGTCTATGAGCAGCTACTGACCTTGAACAATGCTCAAATCGCATAAATGTGTACAGTGTTAGAGAAAAAAACTTGGAGAAATGCCCCCCAAAAATTAAATGTCCCAACATCCCGACATTTAATTTTTGAATTTACTCGTTAAAATACTTTGTTTCTTTTCGTACCACCAGTAGTACGTGTACCATCAGTTGAGAATCACTGGTATAAGATATTTTCATTCACTCTCTATTGGATGCTTTGATGCATTTGAAGTTTTGAGTGATTGTATATGCTACAGAAATATTCTCTTATCATTTGCACCCCTTCATAATTCTCATGAGATAGTATAGACTTGATTTATAACAATTAAGAAACTCTTTTGTAGAAATCTGCTATACTGTAATAAATCTGTAGGCCCAGAGTCATCTGAAAATGTGTTGGGATTCATTTAACTGTGCATTTAAACCCTGCAGTTGAAATAATTTCTTTGGTGAGCATAAATAATGTACTATTAGAGTTTCACACAGTTTTTAACATGGACAATTATCAAAGTGTGTCTTAATAAACTGCTTAGTCATACAGATCTTGAAGATTAATCTTTTAAAATATGAAATGTCTTCTAAAATACAAAACATGTTTTATAGCCAGAAAATGGTCATTGCTACACCTCATATTTCCAGAATTATGACAAACACAAAAATATCTGTTCATATAACATTTGTTACTCATATGATAGTGAATAAAGACCAGGTGCTTTTTTACTCAATTATCATATTTATATGATTTTATTACTGTAAGCTATATTTTACTCTTACAAGAGGAATTTATACTTTTTGGTAAAAATTCAAGTGTATCCTTAAAATGCAAATGTTTTCTTTACTTTGCAAATGCTAGAAGTCATCATTCATTCAAATGTTACATTTAATTAAAAAATTTGCAATAGCAGGTTTTTTTTTAATTAAACATCCCTGTGTAGGTATTCAAATGAAATGGGATTCTGTTTGAATATTTCAAGCATTTCTTTGCACCTTTGCACCTTTAGTTGTTTTTTTGCATGAATTTAGATATATCCTTATCCCTGCATTTGTATCTTAATTTCAGTTTTCAATTTTTCTATTGCACCAGTGCACCTCTTTTTGTTTTCTGAAGTTAAACTAAATCTAAATCTTAAATATATTAAATTTTTAATACTAATATGTTGGAGAATCAAATTATTTATACTGTTTACTTAAGAAATGTTTAAAAAAATAATTTTATGCTTGCAAGGCTTAGAATTTACTTACATAAGCAAAATTAGAAGTTTTAAAATTCAGTTTTTTTAATAATTAAAATAATTTATTTGTACTTAGAATTGCTATTTTAAGTAATAAATCTATATTTTCTAATAATAAAATATTATAATAACTTTAAAAACAAGGCATTAATATTTAAAAAAATTTTTTAATAATAATCTTTATTGCCACTATTTCCATTTCGAGCACTGAGCTTCCTGTCTTATTCTCTTGTGGCATTTTACTCTGCTATCACTTCCTAGAAATACTCTTTGCTTCTGTGTATTTTTGTGAGCCCTGCAGTTAGCAAGATTTGTGTGATGCAGTAAATAGTTGATGCATAATGATACTTTTTGCATTTTGTTAGTTTTGAGCTGTCATTTTTTTTCTTTGGTATTGAAAAGAAAAAGAAAAAAAAAATTCTTGCTATTTTTGAATTTTTGAAACTTAAATTTGATTAAATGAAAAATTTTTACTTTTTTATGAACCACATTACTTCTATTTTTGTGAAAAGAATTTATCATATTTTTTTACATTGTTCTTGACAAGGTAAAGTATGTCATTTTTTCCCTCTATTAAATATTTTCCACTCTTAATGTAGCTTTTTCTGTTGTGTATAATATATTTTTACCATTTTAGGGAAAGTTCTATCGGTGTAATGATGAATCTAAAATGACTGAAGATGAGTGCCAGTGAGTGGTCCTTTTATTCTCTCAAGCTGTTGTCATTGAGTTATTTTTCTCATTTGTATCACATGACAAGTAATAAATGTGTAACTAGTCATAAAACTGCTTAACAAACTTAAGTTTATGAATTTATATTTAAATTAAGAAGTAAGGCATCCCTTTTGTTTTTCATTGTAATATCCCTCTTCTATCTTATAATTTATCTTTGTGATAGATTATAAGATAGTGATTAAATATTTTGAATTTCTGGTTTTCTAATGTTTCACTAAAAAAGAGATAACCAAGAGTGGTATGTGTTCATCATGTATGTTTGGCTAATAAAACTGATAGCATGCAAAATATAATTAATTTTTAAAGTACTAATATTACATAAGAGCAGTAATTGATACATATTATTGACTGTAAGAATGGTTTAGTCTGTTGAATCCATCATTAGCATTAGAGAAATAATCCACTAATGTTTTGTATAATGTAGGATGTAATTTTAGGGTGTCAGAAGTGTTGCATTTTATTTATGTATTTGGAAAGGTATGATAATTTAACAGGGTTCATGCGATCCTTAAAAATAATTAAAGCCCTTAGATTTTTTATCCTTTTTGCAAATGATTTTTGGTCCTTAAAAGTCCTTAATTTCTGAAAAATTGGCAAAATGTCCTTAATTTTACTCATCTGACATTTCTCCCTGTTTTTTTTTTTTTTTTTTTTTTTTTTTTTTTTCCGGGGGGGGGGCGACATTTTGAGTGTGAATTACCATTTTGGAGGAATATATTTTTGCAATGCATTGACAAATATGTATTTCATGGGTTAATGTTTTAATTCTTTCTTACTTCTTAATATAAAAGGTGGATACTCGAGATTTATGTAAGAGGCCTGCCTCTATTGAAACCTGGACATTTGAAAATAATTTCTTTTTACAAATTAGGAGTTCATAAAATATTACATCAAATTTTTTTTTCACTTTTTAAGATGTGATGTCTTTTACTATGCAATGCTAAATTTAGCTACTTATCAACATTTTGGCGATTTCAAGAGCAGTTTATCAAGAATTTTTATTTAGAGATTTGATCTTTGATGAGCATAAATAATGCACTATTAGTGTTCTACATAGTTTTTAACATGGACAAGGGTTATCAAAGTTTATCTTATTTAATTGCTTAGTCATACATAATCTGAAAATTAATCTTTTAAAATATGGAATGTCTTCTGAAATACCAGACATCAGCTTTTTATTATATAAAGATTATGTAATAAAAATATATTAATCTTTTTATTATGTAATTATTTGACAATTTTTACATACATTATAGCATTAATAAAGATCATAAAAATAAGGATAATCTATTTAAACTATATTTAAGAAATAACATTAAAATAAAACACTTTTATTTCCTGCTGCCACTTTTTAAAGTAACAATACTTTCTATTTGATGACTTCAAAATATTTTGATTTTGAAAAATAAGTAAGATCAAGGATGCTGTAAAGCCTAGTTTCTGAAACACTTCTTAGAAAAACAAAAATGCTACTCTAATTATTTAAAAATTAATTTCATTCATCTTCTATATTTTTTCCCATGTAATTGTTTCAGAATATTTAAATGTGTATCAGTTTTCTCTTGAAAATTAACTTTACACTTTTCTTTTCTGATTTTTTTTTTTTTTTTTTTTTCCAAATGTCTACTGGCTTTTAATTCTTACAGAGTTGGGTGGGATAATTTTTCTTTCAAAATTTAAATCTTACACCTCAGAAGATTTAGAAGAATTTGAAGGCAAATTTATAGACTTAACAAATTCCACAAACATTACAAAATGTCTTCATGGTATTAATGCATAATGGATCATGTTTTATAGGAAACTTGTGATGAATTTCTTATCTTTTAAGCAATTTTTGGAAGAACAGTGAAAACAAAATTACTTGAATTTTTCCTATTGATCCCACAAGTCTTTCTCTTGTTTATCTTCCCTTTATTTTTTTTCTTTCCATTAGACACAAACGTTGAAACAATTAAAAAAAGCAAGGAAATTGAAAGCCAACAATTCATTAAAAGATTCATCATATGTGTCTCAGTATACGATATACACCACAGTGCCTGGCCAAAATTCTAAAAATTTGCCCTAAATTGTGTTTCTTGGTGAACTAAATTCTAAAATTTTGCCACCCTGATTTTGGCATCAGTCTTGATATTATATTATTTCATATTGTTATGGATTTTGTATTTAATTTGCTATTTTTAGTAGAATTGTTATTAATTTGTTTCATTTCCTTGTGCAATGCTGTGCCAAAATATTAAAAATACAGGAGCATGAACATTTAACATTTAATATAGATATCTCGTAATTGTACTCTTTTGCTATCTAGAAAAATCAAGGAAGTACTAGAATGTTCTTGTGCATGATTAAAAAGCTTATAAAAGCTGGATCAAAACAATTCTCATTTCAGTTGTTTACTTAGTGCTGTTATTGATTGTAACGAATTCGCGGTGAGATCAGATTAGCTTTCTCTGTGTTTTTGAATTGAGTTCTATTTATAATTAAGTAGTTCAAAATATAACTACTGTGAGATACTGCGATATTGTACAAATATCTCTGAGGAAATTTCAGCATTTTGTTTTATTTCTTGGAATAAGAATAAATTGTATTAACTTTTTATCAACTTGGACATTCATTGCGTTACAAGCTGGTACGCACACAACACTTTTTGGTGTCAGAAGTGGGATTTGAATGCCTGTAACAAGAGTGACAGAAGAAAAATTAAGGCTTCCTTCTGTGCGCACAGCAAAATTGAATGAAAAAGGATTTATAAGTTACTATAGGTTACTCTGAACCTTCTTTATTTATAGTAGATGGGAGCTCAACACAAACCATTCCATATATTTTAGCCATGTTTAGTTTTTTAAGACCTCATTTTTCAAAGAAATCTTCCAGATTTTTTTTTTAAGGTATAAAAGGAATTGTTTGAAAAGAAATTTCTATGTTATTTTTTGGCTGTATGCTAATCTCCTTATTCTATATTAGTTTTAAATTTTTACCTTGAAATCTTGCCTAAAATCAAACAGCGAACCCTAGGTGTGCCTAGGTTAAAAGATCACAAAATTTTACTTTTGTACTCCTCTAGTCCTAATTAGACTGCCTACCTTTTTTTTAAAATCAAAACTCCAACTTTAAAAGGTAGCGTGCCGGAAAGGGTTAAAAAAAAGATGAAGGCTGTCCAAGTTTCTGTTAAAGGATAAATGAAAGCCATTCAAGAAAAGATGGAAGCTGTTAAAGATGAAATGAAAGTGGGCCAAGACGAAATGAAAAGAGAAATCATCTGTATAATAGAAAACAAATTTGAGGCTATGGAAGGTAGAATAGACTCAGTCGAAAGTAAGGTTGTAGAAACTGAAGAAAGAGTTTCTTGCATCAAAGAACAAATAGAAGTAAGAGTTTCTGCTGTGAAGGAACTAATTGAAAGAAGAGTTTCTGCCATCGAACACCAATTGATACAGGGTTCTTGCGGTTGCCAAAGAAGTTGATAATTTAAAGAAATCCGTAGCGATGGCAAGGAGCAATTCGGATGGTTTCAAATTTTTACCCATGCATGTTCATCCCTCCCTGCTATCACACAGCATATGTGGAAGATATTACAGACCCTTGCATGCTCGGATTGGACTTTTTAAGGAAATACAATTTTTCCTTGGACTTCAAAAGCAACAAACTGCTTTCAGTATTTGAGGACATGACTATCCATCATCAGAAGGGGCCTCACCTAGAAACGCTCTCTTTGAAATACCCTACTCAGAGAGCAACCGAAATAAAGTATACGAAATAGGGAATACTAGGGTCAAAGTGAAATGGGAGACTACCTATTATTCTCCATCCCAGATGCTCTGTATGTACTATATGCCACTTGACATAAAGTTGCATAAACATGTGAGCTGAATGAGTATGTGAGGAAATGAGGCATAAAAGAAAGAATTGATATAAAGCTAATTGTGAGTAAAATTTCAATAAAAAGACACTGATCTTCTTTAAAATATGTTATTATGTAAAACTTAAAAGTTTCCAGAAATTTTATAATTTAATGCTAATTACTTAAAAAGCTTATGAATTTAATTTTATTCTTGAATTTATTTTATAATTAAAATTAATATTAGGTTGTGTTTAGTATTAATGATGCATCTTATAGATTTATTTTATTCTTACATATTACAAAAGTGAAGTTTGGATGTAAATAATTCCTTTAGTTTATTCAGTTCCTATTCGCTTGATAGGTCCTTAATTTTTTTCATTGACGGTCCTTAAAATTCCTGAAAAGCATTTAATTTCCACATGAAAAAATATGTATGAACCCAATCTAAAAAATTACTTTTTTTCTTATTAGTAATGATAATCTTTCCCACTAATGGTCATTATCATTCATATTTTAGTTTTTATTTTTCTGTCTTGCATTTCTAATTTTGCATATTTATGCCAAGTTTCTAAGTTTGTAACTAAGAATACCTAAAAGACTTGAATTATGTAGAATAAAAATTATTGTTATGCTTTGACTTATTTTATAATGTGATCATCCGATCTAAATACAGTGAACCATGTATTGACATGCTTTACTATCACACTGCATGTCACTAACCCTCATCTGATGAGTTAAATTTTGTGAATTCTTGTAACTCTTATAAGCACGTTTATTACAATCATGGATTATTGATAAGCTTATTTAATTGTTAGAAGAAATTGTAAGTCATTGATATATTATGCCCTATATTGTTGATTAGTTCAGTGTATAATATTTATTACTTTTATGTAACACCAGTGAAAAATCTGTGGTCAGTGTGGTATATGAATAGGCCTTTTTTGTCAACTCCTTACTTTCTATATTTACATAGTTTTGGTAAAACGAAATACTTTTATTGGAGGTGCTAAAGCAACAACAATCGGTATAATATTCAAAAATTTGTGAGACTAGTTTCGAAAGTTTAACTATAAGGCCTTTAAAACTAGTCCTGCAAATTTATGAACTTTATGCTGATTCCTTTCACCTTTGTAATTTATGTCAAATATTATCTGCATGAGTATTTTGGGAAAGTCTAGGATTTATATATGTAAGGAAAAAATTTCTGGTTAGTCGGTTTGTTCAGTAGTTGTTAATAAGATCATTTACACTGTGCATTTTTAATCTCAACAAAACTGTCTACTCAGATTTTTTTTATTTATGACTATGGAAAAATTTAAATATTAAGTGTCCAAATTTTCTTTTTATAATAAATGTAAACATTTTCAATGTAAAGCGTTACTAGGTCCGCATTCATTGGTACTGATATCCCCTTCAGAAAATTTAAGCAATATTGTATTATATTTGGCATTTATATAGATAATTTTTATCTTTTATCATAGGGGCCAATATGTTGTATATCATGGTGGTGATACTATAAAAATAACTATAGAAGATAGAGTTTGGGACAATAATGAATTTAATTTTGATGATGTTGCCAAAGCAATGCTCAGTCTTTGCACAGTTTCAACTTTTGAAGGGTGGCCTCGGTATGTATATATTTAAATTTAAGTGTATTATTTTAATGTGTGATATTTTATTTATGTTTTAAATGCCTTAAAGTAACATCTTGTAGTCTTCCAGTATGCAAGGAAATATATCGTCAAAGTCAAGGCTTATGTATTTATTTCATCAACAACCTAAATATCTTGAAATATATAGTTATCTGATCTAAAATAGATTAAATTTCAACCCAAATGATTTTATGGTTATGTTATGAAAAGACAGATGAAAGTTGGATGAGTTAATGGGATTTTGTCAGAAAGTCTTGCATTTGAGTGAAAAATAACTTAACAGGCATTTGACCCACTGGACAATAAGCTCGTTGATTCCATTCTTGTAAGACCATACTGTTGGTTGAGCAGTCAAGACCACTAAATACTGGGAGTTTGCCCCAGGTTTGTTTCCATGTGAATATCTGGCTGCATGATTAGCTTTTGTGGTTCCCCCTTTGTAATGTGAATATGAACCAGTTACTATTACTTGTCCTCCATGAAGGCATTTCTCCTGTGTGTTTTCCTTGTGTGCTTTGCCATATTCCGATAGTCTGGTCCAACCATGCTTGTAGGAATGCCTTCTGCTTCAGAATTAGTGTAACCACTCTTTGCATATATAGCAAAAGGTTTGCTGAAGGAAAAAAATGTAGAAATCCCCCCCCAATGGTTCTGTGTGTTTTTTTTTTTTGTGGTGCTGAATCTGAATTTTAGTTTTCCCATGTCACTGGAGACCAACTTCACAACAAAAATCGAAAAAAAACCTCAAAATCCTGGCACATTTTTCAGTTTTTCTCTTCTAACTTTAAAACTAAGCATTTTGCAAAAGTGACTGCTTTGTGCAAAATTACAGTAGATGAAATTTCTCACAAAATGCATATATTAATATTCGGACAATCTGTGATGTCCCTAGAGCGTGCTGAAAAAAAGGCCCCTTTATGGCTCTCCATAAAAAATGCCCTTCTAACTGTGCTGCGGTGCCCTAATATCAAAGTCATATGCCTGAAACTAATTACTTTATGAATGCCTGGTATGCCTAGGTCACATTAATGGAATTAATGAATGTTAATGAGGTACATGGTTGGCGGACCCACTAATTTATGGAAAACCATGTTACTACTGTTCTTGCTACATACAGAAGATACAAATGCAGGGAAATAAGTGAAACCTGAATTTTTTGAGTCAAATAATGTTATAGTGATCTAAATTTGCATGCTATGTTTTGTTCTAAACTGGCAGACCTAGAGACGATGGGGGAAAAACAGTGCAATCAGTTTTCATGTTTCTTGAAAACAGTGTAGCAAGAAACAGTAGTAAATGTAAAAATGACAATTTAGCACTTGAAACAGTAGTAAATGTAAAAATGACAATTTAGCACTGAATAACTAATGAATGAGATTATGTGACAATAGCCAACTGCATTCTCACCCAAAAGCAGTAAAAGCACACCTCCTTGAGAAACATCTGGACATCATCAAACTTTTCATGGAGACGTGCTTTTACTATTTTTGAATGAGGATAAAAGTCACCTTCAATCTCATTCATTAGTTCATTAATTATAAATTGACATTCCTCTACAATGTTTTTAAGAAATGTGAAAATTGATTGCATTGCTGCTTCCCATTCTCTCCAGTTTAATACAAAATGTAGCATACAAGGAATTCATAAAGTAATTAGTTTTGGAGATACGACATGATACTAAGGCACTACTGCACAGTTAGAAGAGCATTTTTCATGGAGAGTCATAAAGTGGCCTTTTTTTCAGGATGCTATAGGGATGTCGCAGATTGTCCAAACATAAAACTTAATAAATGCATTTGAGAAATTTCATCTACTGTAATTTTGCATAGAGTGGCCGCCTTCGAAAAATGCTTAGTTTTCAAGTTAGAAGTGAAAAACTGAAAATTGTGCCAAGATTTTGAGCATTTTTTTTTTTCAATTTTTGTAGTGAAGTTGACCTTTGGTGATGTGGCAAACCTAAAATTTGGATTCAGCACCAGAAAAAACATGTAGAACCACTGCGGGGGAAAAACTTTTTTTTTTCCCTTCAGAAAACCTTTCGTTGACTAGACAGCAGACCTTGTATTGATTGGTTACAGCTAATATTCCATATATTGTGTGTTTGAGGCTACAGGTAACAAGGTTATTACTGATTCATGGTATCAGGAAAGATTACCAAAAGATGAGAAATTGTTAAAATAGCAGCTATTATCATTGATGATTTACAATCTCAAGTGTACGACATTATACACAAATACACTATAGCAAATAGATTTTCGGAAGACCTGAAGGATCTCATTCCACAATTTTTTCAAGGTTTTACAAACTTTGTATTGATAAGCAAGAAGGAAGAATATATTGGCAAATGGATAAAGAAATCATTTTCAATAGCCAACTGCTTACTTACAGCTGCGAGGCCATAAGTATCTCCTCTGCAACTGGGAGTTGCAGTATTTTTGTGTAGAATGTACCGATCACACTGGTTACTTAATGTGCTGAGTTCATTAGGATTTTGCTCATCATAAATGGAAGCCACACTTTTTAAAATGTCCTCCATTATCCAACCACCTCTGATCTTTTATCAACAAGCACTTCCTCAAATGGTGTATGATAACACAGACTTCAGTGTTCAAACTATTGATGGGTACAACACATTCCATTTGATGTGTGGCATACTTTGTGTGACTTCAAAATCTGCTGTTGTCCATCAGGAAGTATTTGATACGTCGAAACTGTTTTATTAAAGCTCATGCCCAGTGAGAAAACTGCCAGATCCATTAACAAGACTCATAAGGCCCATATCACACATGCATTTGTTTCATACGAACAACTGTTTCAGACAATTTTTCTACCTGGTTTACTACTGAAAGAAAGAGGTGTGATTTTCTTCCTTCCTTTTGAAAAAATTGCAAGTTGCTGGTTTTCAACCAATCAGCTATTAGATTGTTCGTAATGGAGGATCAGTTTTCCCTTTATATGTTAATCCCAAAGTGATATGTGGTGATTGGCTTGTTCTTCTGAAACAAATGGGTGTATGAAAGCAGCCTAAGACAAGGCAAAAAATGATATACCAACCTTTAGGATGGCCAGGCTGGTTCATCCGGAGGAAAAATGAGGAAACAGTTCTGAGCCTTATGCAGGTGTAAACTTCATACAGTAATTCATTCGAGCACATTTAAAATTTACTTTTTTTGCAAGTAATAGTCATCTGAAACTCTCTCTTTTTACTTCCTTGTACGAAGTAAAAAGGAAGTATTGTAATCGCGAAAAGTTTCAGGCAGCATATTTCAACGAAAATATCCATTTTGACTGCCATCGAATGTAATTTAACGATGTTTTTGAGTGATATCTGTATGTAAGGACAGAATAAAATACTCTTTTCCTTTAAAAAAATTATAAAACTGCTTTAAAATTAATTCTGAAGAGAATTTTTCATGGCGTCTGTACAAACATATGTACGTACGTGCGTACGTACATATCTCGCATAACTCAAAAACGAGTAGCCTCAGAACATTGAAATTTTGTATATAGGACTGCTATAACATGTAGATGTGCACCTCGTATTTTGGTTGCAATCGGCCACACCAAACATGTATAAATATATTTATATATATATCCACTCTGTTACCCGGCTCAGTGATCTCACTTTCTTTACTCTTATATGTTTGTAAATTGTAAAATGTTTTCTTTAAAAATGATTGAATTAAGTTGTTTTTATCTTCCGGTTAAGGATTTTATGCCTTTAGTAAATCTGTATGCAATATTTTTAGAATTATCAACAATTTAAAAGTTGTTTAAGTGCCGCTAAGCCTATTTTAATGGCGGCCATTGATGTTTACATTTGAAACAGGAGACTAGTGGATTTGTTGCCAAGCTAGAGAAACTTAGCTTCACAACAACAAAGATAACACATTCATTTATTATTGCCAATTAAATCATGCTTAATTCTTTCTGGAATTTTTTCGAGAAAATAAGTGTTTGAAATTTACTTCGTAATTTTTAATATAGATATTTTGAGTTTTTATGTATTTTTGCCTTCTCGCAAAGTGAGAACTGAATTAATTAAATGAGAAATGCTCATTCGTCTGTGAAAAACTGTTTCTTTCTTTCTTTCTTTTCTTTTCTTTTCTTTTTTTTCTTTCTTTCTTTTTTTTTTTTTTTTTTTTTTTTTGCTTAATTTCTTTTATACATCATTCTAGCTTTATTATAGTATTTGAATAGAACATGTGGCAACGATGAAATAATTCTGTTCTTTAAATGATATAAATTTTGTGCATTATGAGTTATAATGTGAACCACGTACCTCATTGATGTTCATTAATTCCATTAATGTGACCTAGGTATACCAGGCATTCATAAAATACGAGTAATTAGTTTCAGGCATATAATATTGATATTAGGGCACCACCAAAGAAAGGTGTGGGTTTTTTTTTTTTTTTTTTTTTTTTTTGGAAAGCCATAAAATGGTCTTTTATGATGTGCTGTAGTGGCTTCACAGGTTGTTCAAACATTTAACATTAACATTTTTATATATGCCTTTTATAGAAAACATTCTCTATTATAATTTTGCATAGAGTGGTCATCTTTGAAAAATGCTTAGTTTTTGAATTATAAATAAAAAAATTAACAAATGCCAAAATTTTGAGGGTATTTTTATTCTGATTTTAATCATGAAGCCAGCCTCTGGCAAGGTAGCAGACCTAAAATTCAGATTCATCACCCTGAAAACATATAGAGCCAGTTTGGGGGGGGGGAAGGAAGTACTAAGTTGTAAAGAAAATATTTAAAAATTTCCCATCTGTACTTTTGCAGTATTCCCACATTTACAATTTGTTGTAGGGAATTTAACATTATAGTGAAACAAATTGGTATACATACTATGTAATTTTGTGTATAAATTGAATGCAGACTTGTGAAAAAATATATGAATTAAATAATACGAATTAAAGGTACTTTCATTTTTTCTGCTTCTCCACCCCCCATTGCAAAGTCATAAACTCATTCCTGACTAATTTTTTTCCAAGCTAGTTTTACCAAAGGCAAGAAATATTTTCAAAATGTTGGCACACTAAAGCTGCCATAAAATAGCAATCAATCAATAAAATTTAAAAAGTAAGAATCATCAATAATAAATTGAATCTTTTTTTTTTTTTTTTTTCCCCTCCCAAAGAAATCTTTCTGCAATTTTTGTTGTTGTTCTCTCCAGATGCACAGCAATCTGTTTTTGCTATAAAAAAAATTGCGCTAATTTAGCATCACATACAATTTTAGCATTCCACACCAGTGAGCAATAAATGAAGTGAATGGCTGTTGTAAATGAGACATGGCTGTCTTCAAACCTATTGCCAATGTGCATTTTAGTGCTTTGTTTGCAATTTTTCATATAGAATATCCATAAAATTCAATTGTTTCAGATGCATAACTTCAAAGAATGTGAATTTTTGCATTCTACATTGTTAGACAAAAGGGCATGTTTCTGTCGAAAAGCATTGCTTTCTTTTCCATCAGCTGGCAAATTCCACAATCATTGTGGAAAAAACAAAGCAAATGAAAAAAAAAAAAAAAAAAAGGCAGTTGAATTTCAAAAATGCAAATTCTCATATATTTAAACAGATGTGTGCTATATGCATACTATGGCTGCTACATAACTATTTTAGTGACTTAACTGTGTTGCTTTATCCTTTTTTGCTTTTTGTGACTTTATTGGTGGAGGTACAGATAATTAGAAACTTCATTAAACTTTGTAGATATAAAGAAACCTTGTTAAACATACATAGAAAGTATGTTGCTATTTGCATGTAATTATTTTCATTATAATTATAATTTATGAATTAATGAAATTTTGAAAAAAATTAAATGTCATTAATTGTTACATTGCTAAGTAATCATTATTTGGTATTTTGTAGTTTACTGTATGTGGCAATAGACTCTCATGCAGAGAATGTCGGCCCTATTTATAACTACAATCCACTGGTAGCTGTCTACTTTATTGTTTATATCATAATCATAGCATTTTTCATGGTGAACATTTTTGTTGGCTTTGTCATTGTCACTTTCCAGAATGAGGGGGAACAAGAGTTTAAAAATTGTGAACTAGACAAAAACCAGGTAAATAATTAAGATATTTTTAAGTTATTTTTGTAGTTAAATCAATTTTACATTTATGAAAGATAATTGATTTTTATTGCACTTAAAATAATTGTTTTGTAGCAAAATTTCTGAATTAATATTTTATCTACATATTTGAAAATTTACCCTTCAAATGATATTTGAAATTGACTGAGGATTTCAATTATCATAATATGTATATGCCAATCAAATCTACTATGGACAAAGAAATTCAGTTCTTTTGAAAAGAGTCTTGCATTACTTCTGAAGCACAACTTAAAGATATTAATATAAATATCAAGTAAATAAATATTCTTTCAACTGTAAATTATTTGAAATCTCTAACTCTGTTTTCTAAGGTGCAGTTTATTTAAGATTGTATTAAATGAGATATGTAATATGTGAGATTTAAGAAGTTAATTGCTAAGTAATGAATTTTATACTCATTATTTTACTTTACTGTAACAAGTCTAAATAATGTCTTGTGTTTATCTGCATCTAGAATGTAAATGATTATTATATAATGCATAGAAAATGGTAACATGAGATGTCTAACCAATATTTCTATGTATATTTTTATATAAAAGCCACAAGCAGTTTTGCAGCTTGTAATATAGAATAAATTTTAAATAGTCTATCAGATCTTGATCTGTAAAATGTTTGATACTGTAATTATGAAATAGTGACAATAAAATTGTGTTGCCCCATCGATTTTGTATTCTCATTAAATTCTCATTAAAGCTTTTTATAAATAAATGTGTCAAGACCTTGCTTAAGTTCAGAAAAAGTTTAATGATTTAATTTTTTAAGATGTAAAGTAGCATGAGGCATAAAGAGTACAGACTTTAAAAAGTCTATCTATTTTGTACTCCCAGTCAGAAACTTTGGTCATTTTAAAATTCTGTATCCAGATTCAGTCATTTTAAAATTCTGTATCCAGATTCAGTCATTTTAAAATTCTGTATCCAGATTAGCCACAAATCTAAAATCACCATATTTTATGTACATGATTTTTTAAACATTTCTTTCATCATTACATTTCAGTTTCTGTATTGCTTGTATGATAAAACATGCTTCAAATTTCTGCTGTGGTCTCCTTATTATTATCAGATTTATATATGGTTTCAAAATGATCACAATTATTTATTGTGTTAAATGAGAGCGTAAAAGAATGATAGTGCACATTGATATGAAGATAAACATGTTTCCTTGCGTATTCCCCTCCTTTTCTCGCTAAAAAGGGAGTTATCTAAAAATTGAGAGGAAGAAAATTGTGCTAGTAATTTCATTCTCATAGGATGTGACAGTAAGAGCATGACAAACTAAAAGTAGTAATGAATAAACTGTTGCAATATTACTTCTTTAAAAGAAGCAAATATTCCACTTAAGAATACATAGTAATATTAGTATTAGAACATCTAATAAGATACTTGATCTAATATCTAATAAGATCTAATAAGATAACTAATAAGATATATCTAATAAAATAATATCTAATAAGATATATCTAATAAGATCATTGTGACTTGAATCCTGTCCATTCCTGTTGTTGTTCAGCAACTCCAGCAGCACTGAAGGATTTGAGGGCTACTCCCTAGGCCTCAAATATTCAATGCAGCTGGAACTACTGTCTGTGTCATCTACTAGAGCTTAAAAATTGTCACCCTCATCATCTGTATTACCATCCTGTTTTCCACGTGTAATGGTCTTCGGAATGATAGGAGCATTAGATATCGCTATTTCCTTGAAGCTCTTCACTATTATTGCTTTATCTGTCAAAGTCCACAAGCAAATCAATTCTCAATGGATGGTTTGGGATTTATCCGGTTCTAGTAAAATTATGCAAACCTGCTGTTATCCATTCATTATAACATTTTCAGAGAGGGTCTTTGAATGATTTGTTCACTGATGTGTCCACTGGTTGCAGAAGTAATGTTAGTTTTTCTTGTAAAATAATGAGAGGAACAGTGTTTGTTCAGCTCTTTATATATATATATATATATATATATATATAAAGCTCTTTATATATATATATATATATATATATATATATATATATAAAGCTCTTTATATATATATATATATATATATATATATATATATCTTCCATAAGATGCCACTGAAACTCTGCAAGACTATTAGTAACTTCTTATGTAGAAGAGCACTTGGCCTATGGTAAAACTTTAAGCCACTTTTTCATTTAGTCAGACAACATCCTTTTTTTTCATATGCCTTAATTATGATACCAGGAGGGAGTTTTCTTCTAGCATCATCTTCTGTTTAAAAATTGTGAAAAGCAGTAATTTTTTTACTCTCAGCATTCTCTTCTAACATTACTTTGCAACATACCTTTTCAGCTCCTTTAGTCTTTATTACTAACACAGAAAATGCTCCCCCCCCCCATTTTGATCAACTGCAGTATTTTTAGGTATGTAAAAAAATACATGAGTTTGATCTGTATTTCCTGTAAGTCGAAGACTGCAATTGTAGTTCTTTTCTTTGCTGGAATATGAACTGTGAAATTCTCTTACCTTTCCTTTATAATTCTCTGGTAGCCACTTTTCAAGTATTATTCTTCTCATTTTACCAAGTTCCATTTTTTTCCTCATGAAATGAACCATCAATCTTTTGCTTGCTTCGAATTTTTGGGCTGTAATATCATGTTTCTTTGCTTCATTCCTCACTTTCATTTGTATCATTTCATGTGGCACAGCTATGCCATTGTTTCTTTGCTGCATCAGCTAATTCAGCACTTCACTATCAACTTCTGGAAATGTTTTGGTTTTAGGTTCCCCAAATACTTTTTGCTATGAATTAATCTTCCTGAATGCATCTTTTTGTTTTTTCTAGTATTGAATCAAAGTAGATTGAATACCAAATTTTCTACTGGCAAGTTTGGCACCATTAAAAACCTCAACAAATTTTAAAACTTTTTAAATTTAAATTTTGCTATGTAGCTGCGATTATTTTCTTTCCCTGTTGTTTTAAAAATTTGTGGTATGCTGAGCTCATAGCACATAAACATCAAAAGGAAATTCTTCTAACTGCAAATTCTCGATTGTAAGTAAAGGATCAAATCAATAATATTAAAACCACAAATACAGTGTAGAATGTGACACGTCTGGTTGAGTTACCATGTAAAGCCCCAATGACACCTCACATAAACTGCAGTCTAGCCTGCAGTTCTCAAGAGGGACATCGGAGGGAGGAAGGAGAAGAGGGGAAAATAAAAGACATGGATTTTGAAAGATTGAACACATCAGCAGTAGATAAAGTTACACTGAATTTGAACTCAACTAATAGAAGTAAGGTGAAATCACATATTTGAGAAGTATATTAAGTATGAGAACATGTGTCATATCGTAAAGAAGATTATTGAAAAACACACACGAATTTGTGGCAGATAGAAAATTCAAGGGAAAATAAAATGGATGAAATGCAAATGCAAAAATGTAAATACAAACTGAATGCACTGAATAAAAATAAAAATAATCAAGGATATACAATTTACTAATAAAGAAGTTCTCAGATGAAAAAACTATGTGCAACAGAAGAAATGGAAAATTCTGCAAATATTTAAAAAAAATTTCAGAACCTAATGCTAAGCTAGGGCAATAATACATGAGGAAATATGATAATTTTTATTTATCTATAATCATATTTGCAATCAGATGCTAGTTTAGGGAGAAAATAATGCAGTTTAAGTATAAATGTGACGCAATTAATAATAGTAAATAAAATTTTATGATAATAGAAGAAGGAGTCTCAATAAACACATTATAGTTTTCATGTGGAGTAGCACAGGCAGATAAATATACATTTTTTAGAAAATTAGCAAATTTAATAAAACTCCAAATTAGAGTAAATAAAAATGAGAATTTGTGTCTTGGTTTTCACATCTAAGTTCAAAACATATAGAATTTTCTTTTATATTCTGGACTGAAAGGATTTTTTATAGATTTCTGTTAAGAATTCATTTCAAAATAAAAAATTACAGGTGTACTCAGGAATATTGGGTTATGTGTTTCTAAATGTGATATTTTTATCAACATGAAGTGTTTATTTGTTTTATGTTTTCTTAGAAATATTTAGTTAAAAAAATTCTTTTTTTATATATAGAGAAATTGTATAGAATTTGCACTTAAAGCTAAGCCTGTTCGACGTTATATTCCCAAACATCGAATACAGTACAAAGTATGGTGGTTTGTGACTTCACAGTACTTTGAATATGCTATTTTTATCCTTATAATGATCAACACTTTAGTATTAGCTATGAAGGTATGATTGACTTCTTGACTTTCTTGCTTCTTTTTGTCATTTAGTTATATTTATTTATGTAATATATTTTGTTAATTATTAAAAATGCTATAAAAATAGGTAATTTAAGAACTATTACAGGTATATCATTCTATTTTTGAAAATATTGCATAAACTTGTTTCTTAGAAGTGCAAGTTTTAATCAAAATATGTAATTGAAATAATTTAGGTTATAAGAGAATTTTTTATCTATTTTTAATTAATATAAGAATTGTTTTTTTATCAATTTTAAAAAAATTGTGTTTGATTAAAATTTTTTAATAGTTGATCATTTTAGTTTTTACTTAATTTGTGTAATAAAATTGAAATATTCTTACATGTTCATAATTTCTTTTATATAATCATGATATATGGGATACAGTTTGGCTGTAGCTCCTGTTTACTAAACTTATCTTACAGTTAAGGAATTCTTTCTCAAAAGCTTTTTCATTTTATATTAATAAAAAATTCTGTTTGGTATGAAAATCAGATTTTATAGATAAAGTAAATTGTACTTTATGTTAAAAATTTAAAGGTATATATTTTCTTAAATTATTTATATTAAAATTCTCTAAAATGATATATTCCAAAAGTGCATTGCTATGCTCAATTAGTTCTTATGCCATCTTGGCATAAAGTTGGAAAGTTTAGGCCAAACTCTTATACCATTTTCCATAATACAGCAAAGTCTGTTGCCTAGCAATAAATAATAAAGTCTAGTTACCTAGCAATAAAGTTCTGCTCATTGCAGTTTCGACCATTAACCCTTTAACTGTCAAGTTATTTTGATGATTTGGGTACACAAATTGTCAAATTTTTTATTGCAAAAATCAAATGTTTAGTACAAAATAAAATATACTTAAGTAGTTAAAAATTGATATTTTGAAGTACATGGGTAAAATTTTTAAAGTTTTGTAGCCACTGCATATTTGCTTGAGGCGGCTGCCACTCAACATGGCAGTTGTAAAATTCACTTCTAGTAGAGCATTATTTTCTAAAAATGAAAAAAATTTATTATTTTCTAAAAAATAAATAAATATAAGTGAATACCTATTAGTAGTTCAGTAATTCAGTCTTGTGTAGTACAACTGGAAACACTTTTCCAAGCACAAACCAACTCCACAATCACAACACCAGAATCGTGATTCCTTCCTTATTTTTTCCCCATTTTTATCCTTTTTCAAACAGCACACTTTGCACTGTCTTGTAGGCTCACGTTTCGCAGGAGTAGTAGGAATATGGGATATAAAATGTTGTTCAGTAAGACGGGCAGGGTTATCTATTGTAGGTGGTCTGCCAACATTCTTTTGTCCAAAAACTGCATCATCATATTTATGTAAAAGCTCTTCTACAACTTGGATTCGAAATTCTAAAAATGAAATACGTTTCTCAACTGCATTTTTATAGAGCAAATATGAGTTCCAGAGTACCTTGTCTAGTAAATGTAAAAATATCTTTTTATAATATTTTTTCTGACGTTTTTGGATTGTTGGATAAAAGAATATTTCCTAATCACAGCGATCTACACCACCCATAGTTAGACTGTAATTAGAAACAATCTTCGGCTTGAGTATATCTCCAATTTTTTATTTTTGAGGCTGACCATGGAAGTATCATGAATACTTCTCATCAAACACACATCCTTCATCTTCTGTTGAAGAATCCCATGCACTTTGAACCAAAGAACTTATAACCTCTAACCTTTGAAATCTTCAGTATAGGGTCATCTATTCTTCAGTCATCTATTGAACTGAGCGCACATTAACTTTTCCTGAGATACAGTCGGGTGTGACAAAGTGATGAAGCCGAAATAAACGTCTCCCGATATATATTCAGGTATAACAATACGATGCACTCCAAAAAAAATTACCCCGAGTAATACTCGGGCATGACACTTACGAACACTGGTGCTATCTCGGGCATGACAGTTAAAAGGTTAAGCAGTGTTTTCTAATAGACTGTTATGAGTGAATATATGGGATGATGAATAGGCAAGAGAACTAACTACCTCTTTACTCCTGCTAGAATTTACTAACTTTGTGGTACAGATTCAAACAATATTTGGATAGTATTTTAAGGTATGAATTATTATATTATTTCCATCATTGTCCTCAGTTCATTCTTTGTTTGAGCCTGTGACTAAGCAATCATATGATGACCCATTTTCATCCCAGAGATGCCCAAATGGAAGGCGATGTGGAGAACTCGATGGTTAAGGAAGCATCTTTATACCCAGCAAAGTATGCATGCTGATGTTTGCTATGCATTTATCATACCTTTAAGGATAGGCTTGTATAATCAGCTGTTACACCTCTTCTATATAATCATTGTTTGTGTTATAGGACCTTCTAATACTAATTGTACATCAGATCACTGACAACTCGTATGTCATTCAACAATCATGGAAGAATTTAATCAACAAGTGGTATGTCATTCAATGGTTGTAGTAGAATTTAATCATTCTTCATATCACTTCTGGATTCTCACTTAATGACTATCATTAGTAGGGCAGAAATGAGTCATTGCTAAATACTATCTTTTGTCATTCATTCCACCAAGAGGCTTAGTCTGAACACCATTGCTGTCTTTCATATCAGTGAACTAGTATCAAAAGCAGGCTTCCTCTCAACAGCTTCATGGTTTAACTGATAGGTACTTTCAATGTTTTTAAAACTTTCTTTGCTGTTATTTCGAGCATGTAGCATAACATCAATAGTACTGGATTATGGGGCCATCACTTAACAGCTTCAAATGCACTGATTTAAACATTTTGATGTTCATCTAGATGCTTCTGTAACAAGTCATATTCCATTCTTCAATTACATCTTCTCCAAATATTGTTTGCAGGCCACTTGTCTCAATTGAGATTTAATAATATGGCCAATCAACAATACATAGACCGAAATAAGCATTAAATTACAAAGTTTGATGAAAATTCCTTCAGTTTCATCTCTCAAGCATCTCTTCACCTTAGCATTTATTTTGAACAGAAAGACAACTCAAAAACTGTGTTTTTATGTGTGTGGAAAATGACAAATTAATGCTTGTCTGACTTTTCCTTCCCTTCCTTTTTCATTAACTTGCAAACAGTTTGAATTTTTAGATCATTTGCATAAATCATAGAACTATGAATTCCTTGAAATTTACATGCTACTATAACCAAATCTTAATGGAGTTGCATTTTCTCTATAAGGTAGTGTATTTTAAATAGAATTATTGTGTGTGTTTTATATCTTGTTTTAGTGACTATAGCATTTGTTTCTAAATTAACTACCATGTTGGCCTGACCGTAAGATGAAATAGCCTTTTTTTTTTAAATATTTTTACAGCATATTCCCTCTTTCTAAAAAAAGAGCTGTCTAGTAAAATATTCTCATCTATATGAAATTGACATATTGAATGGGATTTGCAAAAGTTATAATTAAATAATCCAGGTATTGTATCTTCAATTAAATGATTTAAAGTATTTCCTTTCGATCTAAAGATTAAAGAATAAATGTTAAACTTCCTTAATATTTGTTTAAATATTAGGCTTTCCATATAGAATGGATAATTTTTAAAAGTATGTTTAGAAGAAGAAACCACCATCTTTATGTTAAGACCAACATTGTAAACTATTTTGATTAGTATTTCAAAAGTATGGTGATGTGATTCTAATTTTTTTTTCTCTTTTTTAATTTATTTACAGTATTATGGCCAGCCCAAAGAATATACATTTGCCTTAGATATTATGAATATGATCTTTACTGCTGTTTTTGCCTTTGAATTCCTTCTTAAACTTATAGCTTTTAAATTTAAGGTATGATCACTCATTATATTAATAGAAAAAAAACTATTGTTTATGTATAATTATGACTAGAATTTATAATATTTCTGTTCCTTTTCTTTCCTTAACAGAACTATTTTGGTGATGCCTGGAATGTTTTTGACTTTATCATTGTTCTAGGGAGTTTCATAGATATTGTTTATTCTGAGGTTAATGTAAGTTTTCTTATCTAATAAAACATGGATTATTTTAATTATTCCTCATTAGCTTTTAATTAATTTGCTGTTTCTTTAAGAGAATAATAAAAGATGCTTGTGTATTCAATCCTGTACAAAACGGCATTCTAAAATATTTTATTCAAAATTTGGCTGTTAAAGAAATTTAATTAAAAATGTGTTAACTGTAAAATTGAACTTTTCTGTCATCTTAAAATATTGTTTCTTAATATATGTAATTAAAAATGATAATTTTTTCTCAAAATTATTAAAGATATATGCATAATTAATTATTTGAAATTGTTAACAAACAGTTCAAATTAGTTATGTACATTATTTTTATCAATAAATATGGAGAATCTATTATGTAAATTTATCATATGAACTAATAGCAATGTTGCTTTTAGTTATCATGGTTTTCAAAAATATTTTGTATTTTTTTTTAATCCATTTGTCAAAAAATGGGGTAAAAACAATCTGCAGTAAAACCAACAGAAAATCAGTATTAGGAGTTTCATGAAAGAAATCCTTGTAATAGAGTTTTCATGAAATGAAATTGTACGTCATTTAAAATAGTTATTTAATTGCTTTCATTCCTTTATTTTGGTACCTAATTAAATATGCCAACCTAATGCTAAACTTTGTAATTTACAATCAAGAAAAATTTGATGATTTGCTTGTTCATATGTCTGATGTTTCTTTAGAAATATTTTAGGAGACAAAAATATACATTTTTTATTGATGGTGTATTTTAATAAAAAATTATTTCATTGATAGTGCATTTTGAAATAAATAATTTACAGATTTCTGTTGCAAATGTCATGTAGATTTTTATCAGTTTCATAAAAATATATTTATGAGTTCATAGAATTAATTACTTGATTATTTCATGAAAATAGTTATTAAATAACAAAGTTTTAAAATATGATGTTATTTATAAAAAAAATTCTAAATTTATAAAAAGTTAATTTTAAAAGTATTTAATTAAAGAATTATAATTATTTTATTATAATCTTAATTACTTTTATAATTATTCATTCATTATAGCATTTATTATTTTAAATTAATTTTATTAGTAATATTTATTTATCAATTCATTATTTATTAATTATTTAAAATTATTTTATAGTTTAATTTAATTGTTTTATAAATTAAAAATTAATTTTAAATTTATCAAAATAATTATTTGATTATTTATAACTATCTGTTCATAGAAATAATTATTTGATTACCTTTTGAATTCTTATTTACTAAATGTCAGTTTCAAGTTAACAATTTTTAAAATTAAAAAATATTTTAAAATTAAAAAATTGAAAATATTACAAAATTTAATTACCCTTTTTCCCCCAATGTGAAAATAGCTGCATGTGTAAAATTTGGATTAGCTTGAGCTTTAACTTGGACAGGTGCTTTCACTTAAATCATCTTCAAATAATTAGTACTGAAATGGAAAACTTATAAAATAAAATTTCTTTTAAATGATTAGTCTGGAGATAGGATTAACAATATAAGATCTCAATGGCTTTCTATAAAAGCTAAAAAATATCAGATATTATAGGAAGCTTAATATAGAATTACTGAAATTGTGAACTATAGAGCAATTTCATTGTAAAAAATATATCCCAAACTGGCTAATTTCCTAGTTGTTTGGTTGTAGTTCATGAACATTAGTTACATGAATAAAATATGCACAGTAGATTTAAATTCTTAATATTACTTAAGAAATGTAGTTTTATTTTAAGCTTTTTAAAATGCAGCATTCAAATTACAGTCAAGTGCTTAAAAATGTGAGTGTGCTGTCACGGACCATTCATTTTCAGTTTCCAGGTAATCAAAATTTGTTCCTGTTTGTCATTATTGCCATGCTATTCCAGCAATTTAGAAAGCTGCTCAAATTAGTATTTAGTTACTGTTATTTTAAGAATACATTTTGCATATTTTAGTTTTACAGAATAATTTGCTAACATAAATCATGAGAAACTTGATAGTAAATTTAATATATTGTAGGTAGTTTTTGGAAACAGGAAAAATGAAAAATTTGCAACGCCTTCACCGGGAACGAAACCATGGATCTCTGGAATATGCACCCAGCGTGCAGACCACCACACCATGAAGGCATGCATGCCAAGAAGGCAGGAGAAATACTTTATATACTCCCCTTTTTAAAGGGTGACTGGGGTTTTTAGGGAATCCAGTCGCCAAATCCTGGGTGTGGAGAATCATCATCCAACAGCCTTTTAATTCGGGCATCACTGTAGAGACATTAGGTTAATTTTAAGCAAGAGAGGTGAAAAATTAGAAAACGGCTTCGAAAGTAGTCGAATTGCGGACCTCTGGAATACGTGCCCAGCATGCAGACCACCACACCACGAAGGCATGCTAAGAAGGCGGGAGAAATACCTTATAATGTATTATCTGAATATAATCAACCAAAGATCTTTAGTGATTTCCTAATGTACTAGGAAGTGTAAGAAATATATCCAGTTTTACGAAGTGATATTATTAACCCATTAACCGCCAAAATGACAAGGAATGTTTCTTTTCTGATGAAAATAATAACAAATATTAAATTAAGCATTTATAACATAAATTTAGATTGAAAATAAAAAAAAAATGTTCTTACCTGTGGAAAAAGCGAATGTTGCGTTTGTGCAACATTCGCGGAATAAGACTACGGATGTTTAGTGAGTAGGATTGTACTTGTGTGATGTTTTTTTTTTTGAGTGGAGCGCAGAATTACTGTTTAGTTGTATAACGTTTTATAAACCTACAAATCACTTTACTTGTAATTAATTTAATATTAAAATATACATTGTATTTCTTTTACAAATGCAGATTATTTCAATTGAAAGATTCAAGCATGAAAAGCTTGATTACAATCATGATGTAAAGCTACATTACATACTTCGCATCTATAAACAGTCTGGCTATGGTACTCTTTACAACAAAGTCTTTTGTTATCAACGGACTTTCCGATAAAATGTCTACCATCTCCATGCAATGGTTTTTGAATGCTGAATTTACTAGGTCTTCCTGTTGCTGATGTATTTCTGGCTAATTCTACACTCTCAATAGAAGTTTTCAAAAGGAATAATGCATTCTCGCGTCTGAAATCTAAAAGAGACTTTATATTCCCCGTAGTAAAAAGTGGTGATATTTAGTAAGTTTAGATACGGTCTCACCTCATATAATTTATCAGTATTGTCAAATGCAAATTCTGCTTCATATTCCTGTACTGCAAACGTGATATCGACTCTCGTACAACAGGAACAGAAATATCCTTATCAAAAGACCAATACATTTTTTCTTGAGGTAAAGAATGATATCCTGTAAGCAATAATATTCCAATAAATCTTCTCATATAGGCTTCAGATGCAATAAATTCTGGGCTTTTTTTTTTTTTTTTTTTTTTTTTTTCCTCTCTTCTGAGCGTATATATTTGTCTGTTCAGCGAGAAGAGAGTAAATGTCTAAACCAAAAAGAAAATCGAAAATCTTTGCACTAGTTTTACCTTGTATTTTGTCTTTTATAATTTCTCTTCTATCTCATTTTTCATGTTCTTTTTAAGACATAACTAACAGTTCCTTTTCTATCCACTTCAAAATTTCAGTCTTCTGCTTTTTAAACTTTTTAGTATGACTATAACTGCTTTTAGAAGGCTGAAATTTACTTCTTATGTGAATTTCAACTTCCCCAGCAGTATCATTTGGTAAAATATCATTATCATTATTTAAAAAATTGCCATTCCTTTCTTCTCTGTCACTAGTTTCTGCAATTTACAACAATATCAGTTTCATTCTGGTCATTATTAACATTATCATCATCTGTTTCTTCATCAAAAAATCTTTGAAGGGCTTCTTCTAATGTAAGATACCTGGTTCTAGGCATTTTTAAACAACCAGAACTTGAACCAGAACATGGAAAGGAATGAGTGAAAAAGGAGATTGACTATACGTTTCCTGCTGACGTTGCGTCAGCGCAACACCTGTTTTCCCTTCTTTTCCAACACAAATATAAACATCTTACTGATGTAATGTTCTGATAAATGGTGACCTTGACTAAAAATAGATCACTCATAAAGATGGCGATTCTTTCGTTAAATATTTTCAGCAAAAATACCCAATCGAAAATTTTGCTTAAAGTATGAGATTAAAAATTATAAACAAAATGATTGTTGAAGGAAAATATTTTTTTACAGAAATAATCTTCGTAATATTCCCTACACAAAATCATCTGCTGGTATAAAATATCTTATGTAGTTATATTTATATACACATTTATTTTGACCATTGCATCAATGCAACACCAGCGGCTAATGGGTTAAGAGAGAAAAAGGATTAAAAATATGTATTGTCTTAGAAAAATGACGTGTTGCAGTCTAAACATATCGAATTATGATTTTATTAGTTACTGTAAATTATGCAAGTATATGATATAATGTATGTGACTCTTAGTTAATCATTGTTAAGTACTATTCTGCTTAATTTGAAGATTATATTTCGAAAATAAAGATTAAAGATAAATTATATTTGATCTAAAAGAGGTACACTTTTGTAATGTATGAATATAAAGAATCCTAGTATTTTTTTTAAGCAAGAAGTTATTTCAGGAAGTCAACATCTAATTCATATAACAATTTAAAATATGATGTTGTGTAAACATGCCATTTTGAGTCATAATGGAGATTTATCTTAACTATAGGAAAGTGATGGTGCAGATTGAGCAAAAATCCATTGTTCACAATTCTTTTCTTATACTTAGGCTTTGTAGTTGGAGCAGCTAAACTACCCTTTTGATACCTCAGTAAATCAGTTACATACTGGCTAAACAAATGTATGATTATAAAGCAGATTTTGCCTGTAAATGGCTATATGAGTTGTATTTCTACATGTTTTTACTTCTTTTGATCTGAAAATGTCTCTTAATTCTTTTTAAAATATTATAGGGGCGAACTTCCTTGTTTATTTTATAATATTTTAATTTTTAACTTGAAGAATGTATTTCTAATTTATTTATAATTTAAGAAAATATATTTTGTTAGTATTCCATATGTATGTATGCTAATCTATGCTTTACACAGTATTTTTATGTATTTTGCAGCCAGGAACAAATATCATTAGCATTAATTTTTTTCGTCTTTTTCGAGTGATGAGGTTGATTAAACTTTTGAGTAGAGGAGAAGGCATCCGAACTTTGCTTTGGACATTCATTAAATCTTTTCAGGTATAAGATTTTATGTTTAACTAAACAGAATTTGTTTCTTAGTTGTATTTTTGCTTTCTGTTCCTTACATTAATTAATCTTGTATAAACAATTATATTTCAGTCACATGATATTTTTTAATCATGTAATATCCTGCGTGATAGAAAAATGTCACACCTTGAAAGAATGATTGGAAACAAACCAAATATATGTACACTAACAGAGTTCTTAACAAGCGATTTAATTTTCAAAGATGTACTACCATAAGAAACTAAAACCATAAGAAACCTGCACCTCCATTTCAAGCAGAACACTCATGAACACATAATTGTGTTGAACCAATGAACATGTGCAGCATTTGTTCATAAGTTTCAGTATTCTTTATTTACTTAATTTAATAGAGTTATAAATTTGGCACAATTTTTGAATCAGTATTTTGCTGTGTTAGTAAACTCTTGTTTTAGGAGAAGCAACTTGATTGATATGGACTACAGATATCACAATTTTTAGTGTTGTTTGTACATTTATTTAATTAACCATTCTGCTTTGATTTCTATTGCATTTATATAAATCAAATGGGTGGTACTGATAAAGTTTTTTTGGATCGCAGCAGGTTTTAGCTGCATGTGAATTTGGACATCAACCCAGCCTGTAGAGACTAGACTGATGAAGACACAAGTTGCCTTGTAGTTCATTCAGTTTTAAATTGGGTATATTTGTGTCATTATCTGTTCAAAAACAGGCTGCTCCATTTACTTCTCTCAATACATCCAGCCCTGAAGACAATGTATTAGGAGAAGTAAATTGTTCTTCAATTTCCATATTCATTTTATTATTATTATTATTATTATTATTGTTATTATTATTATTATTTGCAGTTATGCACTTACTAGATTTCAGAACTGTACATGATTTCTTATTTTTTTCACAGTGGTTAGTGGTTTTTGCAGAATACTTTATTATTTTACTGATTTGTTATTTTAAGTTGACTATGCATTGTGTTTAAATTTTTTATTTAACTTAGTAATGTTGCTACTAGGTATTGTAGCTTGCAGTGTATAGTTGGATATTATTTTAGAAATTGTACTATACAGGTTGGTTCAAAACTATCTGACAAAAATGTAAAAGCAGGTAGAGGAGGCCTAAATAAGCGTGTTTGTTTAGGAATGTGTGTACTGTAATGGCGCATTGAGCCAGCAGAGGACGCTAATGTGAGTGTGGCGTATAAAAGCACTGTGCTGGCTGACTTTCCGCTTGTTCAGATTTTTTTTGGGGGGGGTCATCTTTATGCCATTAGGAACTTATGAAATTTAGACTGGTAAAGGCCTCAGCATGCCTTTTGCACGAATGATGATCTGTGATCTGGATTCTTCATTTCCTGTACAGATCTCGAGCAAAATGCAGAGCTTGCCGACATGCATTTCATGTATGGGGCTGCACAATGAAATGGACAAGCTGCTCAAAAGATGTACAGGAAGCAATTCCCATATAGTAATCAGCCGGTTTGTAGAACATTCAAGCATCTTCCTCATGAGTTAAGCACAAGTGAATTGTTTTATGCATCCAGGAACATCAGAAATCACTTGGAGGACGGGGTGGTCCAGCTCCCTGCCTTCCACATTATCCTGATTTAAACCTGCTTGGATTTCTTTTAGGGTCACATTAAAAGCCTCGTGTACAACAGTCCCGTCACATCTGCAGAAGTTCTTGTTGCCTGCTTGTCTGGATATGTGCTCGACATGCTTGACATCTTTTCTAATGTATGCCACTTCATGCGTTGCCACTGTGAATCTTGTATCGCTGTTGGTGGCCACTCTTTCAGGCACCTATTGTAAACTGTTAATAATATTTTTCCTTTTGTCTTTAGTTGTCTTTTAAATCTCCTATGATTCATATTGCTTTGCACGCTGTAATGCAGCATTATCACACACATTCCTATACGAAATCTGCTTATTCAAGTCTCCTCTACTTGCTTTTATAATTTTTACATATAGTTTTGAACCACGCTGTATATGTGTGTATGCATGTGTGTAAGTATTGTTTTCACATTTATTAAGTGTATTGCATTTAGTTTCATGCATATGAAATGCTATTTTAATTTAAAATTTACATTCCCATTTTTTTAATAAAACCAAAGGAAAAAAAGGCCAAAATTGGCTTTAATTTCAAAATCAACCATTGTAGAGCATTACCCATCATGGGGAATCAACAGCCTCATTTATTGTGGCATAACAATAAACTGCTATAGGTTCACTTTTGAATACAGTTTAAGATTAAGAATATAATTAATACTAAGTTGAAGGGACTCAAAGTGTAAGTATTAAAATGTAAGCCATCCATTGTGCCATGGAGCTTTTAAAAACCTTCAGCATTTATATCATTTTGTTATCGAACAAGGAGTCAAACCGCATGTGTATAAATGTAGTATTTTGTAATTTTACTAACTTAAAAATGCTGCATAAAATTTTTAGTTATAATATCTTAATAATTTTTATAGTGCATTAGTCTGAGATTTGATTTAAGAAAACTTGGTTCTTTCTGATTATCTGCATCTTCTAAAAATGTATTCATGAGGCAACATACTATGTCTCCAAAATGTATATATGAGGCAATCCAGTTATGCATGCAGCAGCAAGAGCTGATTTTCACCTTCAAATTTTACAGTCATTTTTCTTATTAATGTTTGCTTTTGTTGAATCTGAGTACTTATTTTTGTGTGTAAAGAACTGTAATGGAATTAGGAGTTTGTCAGGTTATGGAAAAGAAAGCATTGCATTTTTTCAGAAATATGCCATTTTGTTCAACTGCACGAGAATAGAGGAAGCAAGGATTTGCATTTAAAAAGTCATATTTCTTAAACAAGCAAATTTTATGGATTGTGAAATGTGTGCAATTCTTTGACTTAAGTGAATATTATATTAAGTGAAAGTGAAAACAAATCATTCAGTGAAATGAGTGTGGGCACAAGTTGTGTTAGATGCTGAGTTTATGCAATTATCTTATATTTGTAAGCTAAAAGCACTGTGTAGCTGAAGAGAAGGGAGCCAATAAAAGTGTTCTGTTATAGATTTTCTTGCATTTTTAATTTTTTAATTGCTTGGAGTTTTATGTAGCTTTAAGTTCATCACCATTTTTAAAAATGGCTGTTATCTTTCAAGTCTAGCAAAAAAAATTAGTTGACATTGGTTGGTGGCATTTTGGGGGTGTTAATAATCAGAAAGTACTAAAAATCCTCTATAACATATAAAACATAGTGACAGTTACTATATTATTCCTTTACTTAGTGCTTAGTGCTTTTGTAATCATTTCATAGAAAGTTAAATTTAAAAAAAAAAAAAACTCTCACTTATGAAGTCTTACAAATTTATGTAAATTGTATAATTTAAATTTACCAACAGAAGTTTAGTACTCATAAATTATAATATTTATAATTTGTAATAATTACAAACAAAAATTTAGAACTGATAAATTATATTATTTATAAGTTGTAATATTTTCAAACTTATCTTTCTTTAAAAGTTCTCTTTCAATGCATTTGCAATAAATAGAAAAATGGTGCACAATGCAGAATTCAAAGTTAAGCATAAATCAATCTGAGAATGATGTTCATTTTGTAGAAAGTCTATGCATTTTGAAAGAAGGCTGCCAGTCCCCCTCAAAATTCATAAAATTTCTCTATAATGCATATCAATTTAAACTTTATAATGTAACTATATTATATAATTTGTAATGTATTTTTCCCTCATATGAATTCTTTCTTACTATATAACGTGACATATATCAATAAGCAATTAATTATAAATTTTATTGATAATACTTTGTAATCAAACTGGATCTTGATTACACTGATCAATGTTGCTGCATAGCTGGCTATCATTCAACTTTTTGATCATCACTGACCCGACTTGGAACCTCTGATCTGAAGCTCATACCATTGTAACAAAACATATTTTTTGCATTCCTTTAGTGAGAAAACATTTTTGAAAATATAGATTAATGTGTAGGTAGCCATATTACTCAATAACATACTACTGTGTTTTATTTCAGGCCTTGCCTTACGTAGCTTTGTTGATAGTGATGCTTTTCTTTATATATGCTGTTATAGGAATGCAGGTATTATATAAATTAAGTAATATTGTTAATTTGCATGTATTGTATTAGTAACTGATGATGCTCGAATGTGTTTTTTTTTCTCTTTATGATATCACTGTTTGACATTTAATATTTTTAACCTGCCTTGAGCTAACATGATTACCATGAATGAATTGTATCCTTGATTTTTTTATCCTCTCTTGGTCTAATCTGATTATTATGAAATGAACTGTATCCTTGGCCATAGTAGAAAATTCTGCACTTATTAATATATATCCGATTCCTATTTTTACTGCTCATTTTGATTAATTTAATGCATATTTTCTTAATTAATTTAGCATTAAAATCATCCAAATTCATTATTCTAAGTTTATCTTTGCTATAGGTCTTCTGATCAAAATGAGCATTCAAAATTAGATTTGCTGTATTACTTTAGCTAATAATGTGATGTGATATCTGACATTTACAGAAGCTTCTACCCTGCATTGATTTATCTCCATCAGTCTTTTAATAGATGGCTTTGAAAACATATACATTCATATTTAAATAACAATAAATATGTAATTTAAAATGAAGATTGTTGCCAGTAATATGTCATGCTTATTATTATCAAATATTGTATGAAATCAAATCACTAAATATCAGTGTAGTTTCCAATCTGAATATCTAAAATTGCAAACTTCAGTTCTAAGCAGAGTTTAATTTTTTTAATATTTAAAAAATGTAAAAAATCTCAAAACAAAACTTCAAAACATCAGAACTTAAAACTTAAAACATCAGAAACATCTTTTATTAATTTCTGCAAAAGTGAAAATGCTCATAAAATTTATCAGTTGGATACATTATAAATAAAATGAGTTTTATGTCAATTAGATACTTTATTCTAAAAAGATTTTAAAAAATAGATATTAATTATTCAAAAGTGGGCTTTTTGCTTTTAAGTTATGCAGTTTGTTAATCAAATTCAGATCCAGTAAATTTGGAAGGTCTTAAAAAATATTGCATCAAATAAATGTTTTTAGTTATTTACCTCTCAGCTATCTAGGTATTTATTTATTTATTTTTACTGTGGAACACATTTTTCTCAATATCTCAGTTCGATATAATTGCAATATTTGTGTTGCAATTTTGATTGTATCAGATCTTTGTAAAGTCCTGCTTCATATATACCAATATTTTTTGTTTAGTAAACATGAAAGCTTCTTTAAATAGGACAGTTTTTTTTTTTTTTTTTTTTTAATGTATATTTTTCCTCCATATTTAGATGTTTGGCCGTATTGCTCTTGATCCTGAAACTGCTATTCACAGGAACAATCATTTCCAAACTTTTCCACAAGCAGTTTTAGTTTTGTTTAGGTATGTTCTATTATTTAATTATGTTAAGTGATTTTCAATTATAAGTAAATAATTTAAATGTCAAAATGATGGTATTGTACTGGATAACAGTATAAAAATATCCTTTTCCTTTGATTAAACATATGTATTTTTTGTCCATTTCCATGCTAAAAATTCAAGCTTAAAATGCCATAAAATGTTAAATGGAAAACATTTAGTGCCACTTTTCTCATTTGAGGATACTTATTTATGTAAACTAATAAAATATGTTTTTTGATTTTTTTCTTTCAGTATCATAAATCAATCTGTAATTCTGAAGTATTATTTAGTATATGTTCATGTACAGGAGACACAGATGATGTGACATAATGCATAAAATCTCTTTGCAAAGTAAATGCAAGAAATTATTTAAAAAGCTCTGATGAAAATTTTACTTAAAAACCTTTGAGAAAATATACAACTTATTAAAAGAAAACATTAATATGTAAGAAGTGATGTTAAAAGTTTAGTTACATATAATAAGTTTCGTGACCTTAAATAGTACATTATCCTACCCTGTCTAAACAAGTAAAAGTAATTCCTGAAAAACTATATAGGGATGACAGTTTCTCAAATTTATATGCACATCTTTCTATTTCCTCTTCCAAGCACTTTTTTTTTAATGAAGGAATTTTTTTAGAAAAACAGAAATAATAATCATTATGGAAAAAAAGTAAAATCTATTGAATTCTGCTGTATGTCCAGTTTTCTCCAGAAATTTATGGAAATGCTTTAAAAAATTTTCTCACCAGTCAGTATAAAGAATTAAATGTTCGTAATTGAGTGAATTTTCATAGTTTTTGACTAAGAATTTCCTTTGAAAATAGTTCCACCTTTAGAATATGGCATCAGAAAAGGCAAACCTTTGATAGCTGCAAATGCCCTTAAAATACCTGTTTGTAATAAGCAACTATTGAAAATTTTGGCTCATAAATGATCTTTCATTTTAATAACAAATCAAATTAGTTCCTTTTTTGAGAAGTAGGACAAGTTTTTTTTTTTTTTTTTTTTTTTCCCACACATTTTCTTTTGGCAACAGGATAGAAAAATTTGTTCATAGTAATACAAGTATGAGGTAAATAACTTATAATAATAATAACAGGCCTTTCATTTCAGTATTGCTACTATTAGCTTTTTATCACTGTAGTTATTATGTATATTTTTATCAATTGATTATAAAACTGGAAATTCATTCATCTTGTTTAATTGGATTTTTGTATCATTTTATTTTAAAAAGTAAAGGATTTTATATATTTGTTACTTTGAAAGTTTTACTTATCAGAGTCAGTATTATGAAATTTTGTTTATGTAATATTAATTGTATAAACAGAAATTTTGAGTAACAATAAATAATAAATAATAATAAATGTAAACAAAGTGAAAAAAGTATATATAGTGTTATTTATTAGTTTTGTTCTAACAATTTGCTGATGAAATTAATATTTCAACTCAGAATTATACTATTTTTCGCTTTAAAGATGTATTATATTTAAACATGCATCATGATTATCAAAATTATTATGCAGTTATGTTTCTCTTGAATAATTGGCTGTGGGACTAGGGAGTCAATATTTAAGCAATGTGCCAAAAGGGATATGTTTTGCAATAGATTTTGAATAAAAATTCTGTTAACTTCAAGAACAACCAAAAATATGTCCCTCTTCTTCACACACACGCACACACACACACACACAAAAAAAAAAAAAAAAAAAAAAAAAAAAAAAAAAACTTATTTGCTAGATGATAGGATTGCCAGCATGCTAATAGAAAAATTAGTATGTAAGAATTTATGTTAATTAACCCAGTTATCATACTATTTTGCCTTTACTTTCTCCATTCCCACCAGGATGCAAATTAGTTGATGTATTTAAGTGCAGAGTTCTTGAGTTCAAGTGACAGCCTTTGACAGGTATCACTGATTGGTTACTTGACAGCTATCACTGAGTGGATACTGTACTATTACTCCTTTCAACTGAGTTGATTGCTTTAGTTTCACTAGCTTCAGCTGCTTCATGAAATATTTTAGGCCAGGTCAAAAATAAATTAGGTATACGTTAGTTTGTATTTAATATTTTAACTGATTTGAACTTCTGTTTATGTTTTCTCATGAGCAGAAAAGATTTGATTTGCTTTGCTTTGATGTTCACTGTTATCAGTTTGGGGGAACTGTCAGGCTGACATGCCAATAAAAGTTTTATTTTAAACGTTCATCTGAGACTGTGGTTATTCTACTTTGAAAGCATGAGAGAATTCATCTGCCTGTGTGCATACTTCTAGAAGTTAGTATTGGCACTTAGAGTGTACAGAATAGGCAAGTCAAACAGAAAACAAATATTGTTACACTGTCAGCTACGAAATATGAAAAAGCTAAAAAGTGACAATTTTAAAACTGTTGGGAGGAACTGAATTAGAATTTCCTAAATGAAATAAACTTTTGTGGCTGTGAAATTAAATTCATTAAGAAAACCCATATCATCAACTGAAGTAGCTTTGTGGATAATTTTCACAGAATTAAAGTTACTTTTAAGACGGCATATGTTTAATTATTAACAATATGTTTACTTCTCCTTTTCGAACATAGGATTTATATACCTTGATGCAAAATTATTATGCTCTTTTAACTTAGCTGATATATGTCAAAGCACACTGATAAGATATGCTATAAATAGTCCTTATTAAGGACTGGTTTTGTTGATTAGAATTTAAATTTTCATACAGACCTTCTGAAAAGAAAATTTGAATTATTAAGCTGCTTCTTTATGACATTAAAAGTATCTTTCAAAAAATTGCTTTTAAAAACTGAAATTCTGTTGTTAAATAAAATTTATATAGTTTACAAAAATATAATTAATAATTTGGGCAATTTTTAGCATGCAATGATATGATTTTATGCTTCTGCTGTGAAAAACATCCCTCTCTAGAAAGTCCATATAAAATTTTAACTATTATTTGTTTTTGCTGATGGGTACAAATAACAAAAGAGTCTGAAAACTTACCTTAGTTGATTCATTAGTTAGGCTGGAACCATATAATCGGGCAAAAAGCATATAATTTTATGAACATCATGTATATACATAAAGTACATAAATAATATGAAATTACTCTAGGTCTGCTACTGGCGAAGGATGGCAAGAAATCATGATGGCCTGTACTAATAAGCCCACCACAAAGTGTGATCCAAGATCAGATGAATCATTTGGTGAAGTCTGTGGTTCTGAAGTAGCTTTACCATATTTCATATCTTTTTATATTTTGTGTTCATTTTTGGTAAGACCTTTTCTATAGTTTTTAAAAATTTTATACATAATTTCGTATTTAAGTGTAACCTTAAATGCATTGCTATTATTATTTTATGATTATTACTTTTGCATATTGCTGTATTTTGAATTTATTCTTTTTGCTGTCATATTTATGAGTCATCTAAAAGAACTTCTTTGGACATGTCATTCATTAAATGGAGGAAAATTGCTCTTTTTAAAAACATACGAACCCCGTACGCTTGTACAGGGTTCATATGGATTTGGAGTGAATAATGATGATACTACTTGATGAAGTATCAAAACACACTTTATTAGCCAGTATTGTCAGGACAGCTCCAAAGTCACTTTTACAGTCGCGAAGATCTACTATAAACACTTGCTGGAACAATCAGCGACGCAGCCTTCAGGTTATCAGGCTATCACAATGGAGACAGCCTCACTGCAAAGCACCAGAGTATAGCTCCCGACTCTGCTTTGTTGTTCTCGGAACTCCACGTACTCTCGAGACTCTCCATATTGCAACTCAGGATGCACTCAACACACAGAGACTCTTCGGTTCAGTCGTTCCTGGAGCTCAACACACTCTCTCAACGATTCACTAACCGCGATGCACTAAGAGACTCCTTCGGTGCACTTGTTGACCCACTTGGAACTCGCTGTCCGGCTGTCAACTCAATCAACTCCACAGGAATTGAATCGCTAGACGAGACACCAACTTGATACTAACTAACTCGCACTCTGACGTGATACACTCTCTATCAGCTCGCTAGGCGAGACACTCGCACTCTAGGTTAGGCACACACACTCGATACTAACTAACTCTTCATGTACCAGCAGGATTTATATAGCTTTTGGCTGGTGTTCGAGAACATTCTGGGCTAAACGGGTAAGAATTCATTCCAGAAGGTTCTCCATCCATCCATAGTATATTGTCAATTTTGTCGCCAAAAGGGCAATTTCCCGCCAAATGTGGCAACCCTGCCTTTTTGCTATTTTTTGGCAACCCTAAAACTGCTTTGCAGGGAAGCTATCTTACCGTGCCTGTTCATTTCACTGCCCCCTCCCAAGGACTGCATGTCCCGGGCAGTACAATCCTTGGTCAGAAGCATAATTCGATACACAAAAAAAAATAAACAAAAATAATGAAACAAACAAATAACATAACTAAAGAAACAAATATGTACACTATGTACAAGTTATGTACACAAATTAAACACATAACAATTTTTAATTTCTACAAAATTAAAGGTTCAGAATGAATTTCAGTCTTAATCTTTTCATTAATTTATACCCCAGTCAAATACTTTTCCACTGCAGTTCTCAGATGCATTTCTGTTTTGCATATCACAATCTGAAGATATAGTCTTTTCAGACTTTTCATGCACAGATAAATGTAAAAAAGTTCGTTCACCACTTTGTAGTTCATTCCCATCATGAATACAGTTCACCTCGGTAATTTTAGTGGCTGGTACATACTCATTTTCCTCCGTTTCCTGGGAACCAGTTCCGATGTTTGCACCAGGGTCGGGAATAGAATCCAATCCTTTACAAGCAGAAGTATCCGGGTTTAGAATCAAGTCCTTGTCTCAAAATCTGCACTATAAGGCGCACACATAGTTTGCAAAGTGGGTGAATTTTCTTGCAATTCTGGAGCACACTAAGCTGTATATCGGCTTCTTCCATCTCTGCATCACATGCACTTTCAGATGGTTCAATTCTTGCTAACTGCGGCTTCATAATTTCACTAGCAGTTTTGTTGAACTTGATGCTAAAGCAAAAGTTTAAAGTTTATAAAATTAAACATTTAGCAGTATAGCAATAAAAGCTCCCTGAGATACTATGTTGTGCAGACATTGAAGACAATAAAAGGTTTTGAACATAACCAATTTATTAACAATATAATAAAGAATAAAAACACAGAAAATAAATTTCAACAATATCAGATTCTTAGGAAAAATATAATATAACCATCATTCATCAAATAATATTTTTACCTGGTTTCCAAAAACACTGGCATTCAATACAAATAAAATGTCCTAAACAGTAATTAAGCGGCCTCAAAATGAAGTTGGCTACACATTCAAAAAGTCCATGATCAATGGTCGAGAAAAACACCTGAAAATTTAAATCAAGTTCTTGTAAGCACTCAAAACCGGCCTAACTCCGTTTGCCTTAGTTGAACATGAGGAATCGCCGCTCACGTATTTTAAATGCCACCTTCATTGAAGAACATGGATGTCGTCCACGGCAGTCATTCACATGGTAGCATCTGGAACCAAGGAATTTATTCTGGAACAATCATCTTGTGGATATGAACCAAGGAACTTTATTCAGGAACAGTTATCTTGTGAACAGGAACCAAGGAACTTTATTCACCGGACTGCATGCATCCTTCTGAAGGGGCTAGAAACCGCACACCCTAGTGCCAGGAAAGCAGGAACTAGAAAGGTTGAGCCAGAGTGACGTGAGATACTTATAGCAGAAGTAGGCATGACGTCATCTCACGGCAACCAATCAGCTGTCGGCACGAATCGGCTTTCCAGATGACGTAACATCACGTTTCGTTTTTGCATCTCAATTAGGTTGAAACAGTCCATTCTCAATGCAAACAGTGGCAGTAAGAAAAAGAAGTAGAAGTAACTACTATATTACATTAAAATAAGAATTAAACTAAATAAACATTTCAAGGAGGACAGATGATGCAGTAAAAGGTTTACAATAAGTTATATTTTCCAACAAATGCCCCCCACATCATCATCTCCGACCTGAAATAAAAACTGAATGCCAGTATCTTTACAAAATTCAAAACAAGAATAAATAAATATCACAATTTCTTCAATTCAGAAATTTTTAAGAAAAAGTTTTCCTTTGGGAACATCTTATCCCATTATTCAAAAATTTACCATAACAAAAAGTCCAACATGTTACAAAACAATACAAAGACATATATATGATCACACACTCAATACTTTTACTCAGGGCCCTGGTCAATCATACAACATTCTACACTATACAGTTTTACATTTACCTAATATCCATCATAATATGACTTATAACATATTTTCAAATAAACAAAACTCTTAATTTAAATACACACAAAAACAAATTTCATAAGAAAATTGTTCCACAAAATCTTATCAGGTTATGCTTAGTCAGCGGTTTTGTCATGGGATCAGCCAGATTATCTTTACTTGGAACATATTTTAAATCAAAAATTTCCCTCAGTTTAAGTTTGTGCTGTATGGTATTGGAAACGTATCCTAAAAGTTTAAGTAATCCTTCCCAGTGAACCTTACCAGGATTGCTTTGGAACTGAGAAAATATATTAACAGCATAAGCTATATCCAGACGAGTATGATTGCAAAGAAACGAGAGACATCCCAAAACATTTCTATAAGGATAGTTCATCATTTCAGTCGTTTCTTCTTGTGTACTGGGACTTTGAGTATTTCACACCTTTAACTATTGGAAGAAAAGTAATTTGTATTTTAAAAGACTTAAATCGATCAACTATGTCTTCTATATATAATTGCTGATGAATTAAAACACTATTGTTCTCATATTCAAATTCCACACCCAGAAGCTTTCTTGTTTTACCCAAAATTTTCAAATCGAAATGTGAACTCAGGACTTTTAATATTCTTTTGGCCTGAACTTCACTTTTTCCAAACACAACTATATCATCAACATAAACCAACAGAATGACAAAATCTTTAAAACGATAGACACAATTACACCACTCAAACTTGATAAACCCTAGGTTACATAGTGTTCTATCCAACTCGTAGTACCATAATTGCCCACTCTGATGCAAACCATACAAGGCTCTATCTAAATGACATACAAAAGTTTCTTTATCTCGCTCTACAAAACCCTGAGGTTAGGACATATAAATTTCCTCTGATAAAGGAGCGTAGAGATAGGCACTTTTTACGTCGCATTGTATATTTGCCCATCCAAGGTGTGCAACTGAAAGGGAGAAAAAGAGCCTTATTACTGAAAGGTTAACTACAGAAGAGTAGGTTTCATCATAGGTATCGTATTTAATTTGCCGATAACCCTGAGCCACTAAACGAGCTTTAAAATGAACAATGTTTCCAAATTCGTCACGTTTAATGTTGAAAATCCAAAATGAATATACAACCTAGTGGAGTCTTGTCTTTAGGAAGTGGAACAAGATGCCATACCTTATGTTTTCGCATGTTGGCCATTTCCTCTTCCATTGCCTCTATCCATTTAAGCTTTTCTGTGGATTTCATTGCCTGGTTATAAGTGTTTGGAATTGAAACCTCTAGTCAGCTATCTCGGGTATATGACATTGAAGGAGTGCCAGTTGGGTCAATTTCACCACTATAAGTATTGCTTCCCTTGAAATCAAACAAGGTAGGATCATACTGAATATTATGTTCAGTGCAATACCTTTCTACATCATTTGGTGATCGTAGTCTTTGATTAGACCCCCTCTCAAAATAATACACATCCGTACGAGTGCCGTCTGGCCTTGGAACAGGTTTACGAAGCCAAGTTACTTGTCTCAATGTAGATTGAGTGTCAGTGCCAATTGTAGAAGAAGGTACATTGGTATCGGTTCTTTCCTCTATTTCAGGAAAATAGCCAACTGGAGTATCAGTAGATTGGAACTCTACCCTTTCTTCAGATTCCAAATCAGGAAATGGTGCCCAGTACAGCTCCACTGCCACTTTTCTGCATTCCAATTGACTCTTTAAAAGTAGCATTTAGGGTTTCTACTACCTTTCGCTCATTTTCCAACCAAATCTTGTACCCTTTTGTTCGTACACTGTACCCAATCAATCGGCCCTTCGTTGCCTTTGGATCAAGCTTAGAATTTCTTTTAGCCTTTGGAATTCCCACATAGGCAATCGTTCCAAATGCCTTAAGGTGACGTACTGATGGTTTCCGCTTAGTGTACAATTCGAATGGGGTTCTATCTTGGCTCTTATGACAAATTCTATTAAATGAATATACAAAATACATTACTGCATCTGACCAAAATTCGGAACTCATTCCACTATCATGTAAGATTGCACGTACATTGTTGAGAGCTGTCTGATTAAATCTTTCACAAACTCCATTCTGTTCTGGAGTATATACATCTGTAAATTCGTGCTTTACACCATTTTTATTACAATATGACCTGAATTGATCATCATCATATTTTCGCCCATTGTCAGTCCTAAAGTATTTCAACCTAAGGTTCAAAGATCTTTCCGCACATGCTATATGCCTTTCAAATACTTCAAACACCTGACTTTTCTCCACAATGGGGTACACTACCACGTAACGAGAATATTCGTCAATAAAGGAAACAAAATAACGTTCACTATTCCTACCTGGAATGTTTATGGGTCTCCATACATCAGAAAAAACCCTTTCAAGCGGCCTATTTACTTGAATACCTTCTAAGGGTCTATAGGAGATTCGTCTTTGCTTATTGATTTGGCAATGTTCACAAAACAAATTAGGTGAGTGCTTTAACACAGGAAGACCTCGAACTTAATGTCTCTTACTAGTCCTGACAATAGCACCATAATTTATATGACCAAACCGACCATGCCATAATTCACTATTGTTATGCTGAACTGTGGATGCCTCAAATTTTACAGATTTGCACCCCCCCCCCTTATCACTATTTTCGAGAATACATAATAGTTACTTCCTATCAACTTAGCTTTGTACAAAGTTTCATTTTCATCATCAGTAACTTTAATTTGCCCATTTTTACCATAAAATCTCGCTCCATTGATATCCACCCTAGGTCCAGATATTAAATTTCGTCTCAGTTCAGGTGAGTATAACACATCTTTAAGCACAATAACCGTATCCCCAAATTTCATTTAAACAGTACCCTTCCCATGAATTGGAAAAGTTACCCCATCAATAGCTACTAGCATATTCTCATTTTTCACAGGAGAAAAAGTATCAAACAATTCACAATTTTTACAAAAATGATGAGATGCAGCAGTATCAAATATCCAACTATCATCATTTTCCTCCAAATTGTTAACATTAGCTTGAGCTATAAAATGGGACTGAGCATGGGAATTATTTTTACCTTTACTCAACTTGGGTTTATTCTTACACTTAGGAGATGCTTTTATTACTACTAGATACAGCTGAGGAAACAGGAGAAGCAGGTGAGGGTGATCTGGAAAAATTACCTTTCATTCTACAGTATTTTTGAATATGACCTGAACGGCCACATTTATAACACTTGAGCCCTTTAATCTGCTTAAATTTAGGTTCACAGTGAGTACTTTGAACTTCTATAGTCTTATTGGAGTTTTCCCTATCTATCTCTCTTAAGACGCGTTTCCTCTGCTAGTATTTCAAGTTCAACATTTTTAAAAATGAACTTTTCATCTGGCCACCTCAAAACATTCTGAACTACTTGATCAAATTTATCTGGAAGGAACCTAAGAAACTGGAAACATATATATACGTCTCTTACAGCCTGATTAATATCAGCTAACTGTTGAGTTACGCATTTTAATCTAGAAGAAAGAAACTAATACTTTCATTTGGCTTAATTTTACAATTTAAGAACTCTGAAAACAGAGACATATGTCTTGACCGATAATCTGGCTGAAAATATTTGGCAAGCGTATTCCATGCCACTACCGGGTCATCAATTTCACTTATCAAGCTTCTATATTCAGGGCTTACATTCATATAAATTAACGATAATGCCAATCGACTTCTATTTTGATAGTCAGCAATAATTTCTTTTGTAATACCCTTAACATCATTTAAACCAGGACATTTTTTCAATACCTTTAAAAGCCATGCATTTTTCTCATTTAAGACAAACTTCATATCTTTGGACCATGTAAAGTAATTACATGCCTCAAGTTTAGCAATATTATGCATGACACTAACAGTAGCCATATTTGAATTTTAACAAAAACCGCCTTCCCCCCCCCAATCTTTTAAGTCCTAAATTAACTTTAAACTTCAAAAGTCTGCACTAAAAATAACTCAGGGGCTGGGCCCATAACCAAAATGATGCTAAAGCAAAGTTTAAAGTTTATAAAATTAAACATTTAGCAGTAGTAGCAATAAAAGCTCCCTGAGATACTATGTTGTGGAGACATTGAAGACAATAAAATGTTTTGAACTTAACCAATTTATTAACAATATAATAAAGAATAAAAACACAGAAAATAAATTTCAACAATATCAGATTCTTAGGAAAAATATAATATAACCATCATTCATCAAATAATATTTTTACCTGGTTTCCAAAAACACTGGCATTCAATACAAATAAAATGTCCTAAACAGTAATTAAGCGGCCTCAAAATGAAGTTGGCTACACATTCAAAAAGTCCATGATCAATGGTCGAGAAAAACACCTGAAAATTTAAATCAAGTTCTTGTAAGCACTCAAAACCGGCCTAACTCCGTTTGCCTTAGTTGAACATGAGGAATCGCCGCTTACGTATTTTAAATGCCACCTTCATTGAAGAACATGGATGCCGCCCTGTTCTTGTGAACAGGAACCAAGGAACTTTATTCACCGGACTGCATGCATCCTTCTGAAGGGGCTAGAAACCGCACACCCAAGTGCCAGGAAAGCAGGAACTAGAAGGGTTGAGCCAGAGCGACGCGAGATACTTATAGCAGAAGTAGGCATGACGTCATCTCACGGCAACCAATCAGCTATCAGCACGAATCGGCTTTCCAGATGACGTAACATCACGTTTCGTTTTTGCATCTCAATTAGGTTGAAACAGTCCATTCTCAACGCAAACAGTGGCAGTAAGAAAAAGAAGTAGAAGTAACTACTATATTACATTAAAATAAGAACTAAACTAAATAAACATTTCAAGGAGGAGAAATGATGCAGTAAAAGGTTTACAATAAGTTATATTTTCCAACAGAACTTAACAGTCGCGTTTTCACTTTCTTCCAGGCCCACCAGTGGCGGAACGGTAAAGTTGCTGAACACTGGTAGTTCGGTCCGAGGTTCGAATCCCGCGAGCGGGCTGGCTGCATGGGCGTTTTCGTGTTTTTCCCCATGTGTAACGTGTATACGAGCCAGTGTCCCTTAGAAAGTCCTCCACGAAGGCATCCCACCCTTTAGGCAGATAGCCCTCGAGGCTTTGCCATAATCACATACACACATACATCACTTTCTTCCTCTTCAGGCACTTGAGAATCAGGAACTTTATTTACATGAATTATTTCTTCACCTCTTTCAGAAGCTTTACAGGCCGCTTTGTTTATTTATTCATCTTGATAAACAGTATTATCCCTGTCTTCCAGTTCAACTTCAGACACCTGAGGATGAGAAGCGCCTTCCCCATCTTTTTCTTCATCTTTTCGTTCTCTTTCTTTAATCTCGTAAAATGTGTCATCCTTTATTTCTTTAGCTTTCTCGTATACTTCACTAGCTACTTTCTTCATTTCTTCATCCTCTGATTCTTCAGATGCCACTTCCGTCATTTTCGCATCTTCTTTTATGGCTCCAGTTTCTTCTATGAGCTTCACTTTCACCTGTTGGATTTGCTCTCGCACCTTTTCTCGGCCGACATTTATTTCTTCTCTTCTAGTCCAGCTTTCATCTCTTTCAGTTCGGCTTTGATCTCAGCTCTCATCTCTTCATATCCAGCTTTTATCTCGGCTAGAGAAGTCCATCAAAGTCTTCATTCCCTCCACCATGGCTTTCCTCTGTAGGCGGGTTACTGGCATTCACTCAGAAATCCCACTTCTAACACCAATTGTTGCGTTTTTCTTTTTTCTGATACCAGTTGTTATGCTATTTTCTTCCTTCACGTTCGTATGGGGTTCGTATGAATTTGGAGTGAATAATGACGACACTACTTGATGAAGTATTGAAACACACTTTATTAGCCAGTATTGTCAGGACAGCTAAGTTACTTTTACAGTCATCGAAGATCTACTATAAACACTCGCTGGAACAATCAGCAACACAGTCTCCTGGTTATCAGGCTATCACATTGGAGACAGCCTCACTGCAAAGCACCAGAGTACAGCTCTCGACTCTGCTCAGTCGTTCTTGGAACTCCACGTACTCTCGCACTCTCGTGCTCTTACCGCGCCTGTACATTTTGTAATAATTTATAAAAATATATACAATTATAATCATATGTACAATCAAACTTGTTTTTATGCAGTAGATAGGGACTACATAAAAGAAACTGCACAAAAAAAATATTCAGAAATTTCATAAATATTTATAACGAATAATTTTTTACAACAAATTCGAGAAATATTATATGCATTGGAGAGGGACCACATAAAAAAAGTCACACTTAAAATATATGTCAAAGATTTACGAAATAGTGAGAAAGTTCTTTCAAACAAAATAAATAATTAAATTACACATGGAAACATTTTTAAAAAATTTAATTTCTCATTTTACACATGGGGCAATTTTCAAAATGCACATAATTCACTGCTATTCATCGTTGTCCAAAACGTACATCTTCTTGTGAGGAGCTGTGTCAAAATTGCTTTTATCACTTGAAGACATAACAATTTTTTTTTCTTTTTATTTTCCCTCCCCCCTTTTTTGTGTTGTTGTTGTTCTTGTTGTTACCGTTAAGTCAGTGATAAATTTTTGCAACAATGATCATTTGATTAGCTGCTTGTAAACATCACAATAGCTGCATTCGTTTGTTGCAGAGCTAACAGATTCATTTATTTTACTTACACTTTTTTGTATGGCTCTTATAGTGGATTTACTTAGTTTAAACCCGTTAGCAGCAGCTGTGGATCCTTCACCATCTGGTAGTCTTTGCAATTTTAGTTTCAAATCTTTCTTTTCTCTTTTTCTTGGCTACAATTATTCATTTTTAGGGAGTACTTATATCTAAAAATAAAATAAAAATCATAAAAACTATATCTAAATAGAAAAGATAATTCATTTACCTTTAATCTCACTGAAATGAATCCTTAATTGCACAAGTCATGGAAAAATTCTGAACATGAAGCATGTCAACAAAGATGACTGAATATGCATTATCTGGAGACTGTTGATAACAAATTAGCACAGTGCCTAAAGGTGAACAGTACCTTATAGTGTACATATGTACACTGATAGAAAACATTACAAAGGTGTTATAATACCAACACCTTTGGAATTCATATACACAGTCCAGTCACATTAATGTGACCACCACGTACTTTCCATGTCAGAGTTAAATAACCAATCACAGAAGGCAGGTGGCAGCACAGTGCAGTTGAGCGTATATAAAGGGTGTGTGAGGGCTTCGGAAAACATTTCAATCGTTGGCGTAATGCAGAAACGAAGCGATTTATCCAACTTCCAAAAGGGCATGATCATTGGCTTTCGGGTCAAGGGTGGAAGCATTTCCGAAACGGCTGAGTTTGTGAACTGTTCGCGTGCCGCCGTGGTAAAAGTGTACCGTGCATGGCAAAATGGGACTGTCCAAAATCAGCGACGTTGCAAATGTGGTGCACCACGGGCCATAGATGACAGAGGCGAACGACGGTTGCGGAGATGCGTTCGGGCAGATAGACGGGCTACGGTTGAGCAACTGACCACCAAAATGAACCAAGGGGCTACCAAAAGTGTCTCCCAAAGTACTATTCAGCGAACATTGCTGCGTCTGGGCCTCCGAAGCAGACGCCTGGTTCGTGCACCTATGCTGACTGCTGTTCATCGACAGCGAAGGCTAGAATTTGCACGCCAGTACAGCAGCTGGACGTCCACTGAGTGGCGACAGGTTGCGTTTTTGGATGAATCGCGTTTTATGCTCCATCGGACAGATGGACGTTGGCGTATAAGGCGTGAAACCTCTGAAAGGAACCACCCTGCAACCATTGCCGGAACGGTCCAAGCTGGAGGCGGGAGCATTATGGTCTGGGGAATGTTTTCCTGGCATTCTCTAGGTTCACTGATCATTGTGGAAGGCACAATGGATCAATACAAGTACGCATCTGTCCTTCCGGACCATGTTCACCCCTACATGCGCATTGTTTTTCCTCAGGATGATGGCATCTTCCAGCAGGACAATGTGAGGTGCCATACAGCTGCCAGTGTACGTGCGTGGTTCGAAGAGCACCAGGATGAGTTTACCGTCCTCCCCTGGCCAGCAAACTCACCTGGCTTAAACCCAATCGAGCATCTGTGGGACCATCTCGATCGAGTTGTTTGCGCCATGGATCCTCAACCGCGTAATCTAGCGCAGCTGGCCACGGCATTAGAGTCGGCATGGCTCAACATCCCAGAGAACACCTTCAGGGACCTATGTGACTCTCTTCCTGCACGTCTCGCAGCAGTCCGCTCTGCGAAAGGTGGTTATTCTGGCTTTTGACAGATGGTCACATTAATGTGACTGGACTGTGTACCGCCATTAAAACAAAATTGCTGAAAGAAAAAGCATTGAAAAGGACTACACTGAAAGAGGTTTGATTGTACATGGTTATAAGATTACTGTTAGTTGTGCCCCCCTTTTTTCATAATTTGTAATGTATGACAAAACTGATCATATGTGACATTTTATTTACTCTGAAACACTATGAAAGTGGAAATGAATTAGTCTAACGACACTCTTTGATTAACATTTAATGTGTCATACATTTAAGGGAATAAAATAAATTTACAGTGACATTATAAAAAACTATTATAATGTCAGCTTACATAATTTTGTCCATTCATCTTTTTTTGTACAATTGCTTCCAAAGTTGTAAAATTACAAAAAAAAAGAAACGTGCGAGTAATTATGTACCAAATAAATTGATACATCGTAGAAATTATAAAAATTCTATTAAATTCTAATATCAAATTCTCTTAGCACAGAGATCTTCTCAAATAGCACAGAGGGATCATATTTCTAGAGATCAATTTCATAACATATGTATTATTGTTAGTAGATCTCGGACAGATTGGTTTATGTAAAAGCACTGATGATAAATTTTCTTTTTTGGCTCAGGAATGTGCTTCAGAAGATTTTTCATAGTCAAATTGCAAATATGCATCTCAAAACCATTAGTAACCTCTATTCACTACAGAATTTTGTAACAATTTTCTCTTATCTCTTGCTATTAAGCCAATTTCTCCTAGCCATCTTCTAAAAGTATTCTCATAATCATAACTGTCATATTTTATTTTTATACTTGATCCTAAGTGCAGCCTAATAGTGGCTAAGTGACTAAATTCACAGAATACAGTAATGTAATCCTGTATTTTATTCCAAGAGTCTGAATGAGTTATGTGCGAAGTTCTCGTGGTTTTTCTCATATGTAAATAGATATGAACCAGTTTACCTATAATAATCAAATAATTCAGTGGTTCCAGCTAAACAAAAGAGTAAAAAGAGTAATTCTGTCAGAGGTTTAAAACTATGGGATAAATCTTTCTGAATGGGAAATTTTTCACTCTCACCTGATAAATATCGAAACAGATATAAGATCATTCAAGATCTTGAATAGTATTAAAGTGCCAGTGAACAGAAATTTAAGATAGCAGTTTCAAAAATTATTTATTTGTGCCTTCAAGTGGCACAAGTGAGTGGAACCACTTATAAGCCTATAATTCTTAAATTTGAAGACATAGTAAGAAGTGTTTTTCATAGTGCTGCAACTCTTAAAAAATCTTTTTGCAATATAAAGAAATTAGCTGAAATTTAGGCTACTTAGCTTAAAATTTAGAAATTTGGGATAGCCTTGTAAAATATCAAATTTTACCAGAACTGAGCGTACAAATAATCTGAAAATGAGCCATTTGGATGGAATTTTATTTTGCCATCTTGCTAATAATTGGAAAATACTAAATTACTATTTGTAGTGTAATGAAAAAAAATTAGTTTCTCAATTGAAAACAGTGCTTTCATTCACTGGCTTTTATTCATGAGACCTAATAAAAAGAATTTAATACATCTTTTTCTTGTGATTTTGGAAATTATATTCGTCATAGTGTTGCTATCTGTTATCTTTAATGCTCTGAAAAATGAAATTTTTAATTAGATTTAGTTTTAGAGTTTTGATACAAATCAATATAAAGTTATATTTTATGGTATGTGTTTTTGTGAGAGAAAGAAGTATTTTTACTTTATATTTAGACACTGAATTATGTGCCTGAAATAATGAAAAAACTAAAGCATTTGACATTGATATTTTATAAAAATTACTTTATTTCAAGTTAATTGAAAAGTAAAAAGTTTTTGCATGCTTAAAATTCAATTTATCTGTAAAATCTATTTTACCTAAGAATGATAAATTAAAATGTTTATTAAGTATTTAAACTACATATATAATAATGTATAATGATCCTGTTCAACTTAGACGTTCATTATAAATTGCATTTCAAAGTATAATTCAACTCTTATATTTAAATTCTGTGGCAATTATTTTATATCTTTATTTATATCATCTTAATTATTATTTATATTGTATATACCTTAACTTTATATTATCTTCATTGTTTAAAATGTAATTTTAAATTTTTTTGTTTAATTTTCATATTGCATTTAAGTTGCGTAATGAAATTCTTAATTGATTAAAAATTATTAGCATTTTAACTGATCTTATACATTATTGTTTTTATGTTTGCAGGTCATTAATCTTTTTGTTGCTGTGATCATGGACAATTTTGATTACTTAACTAGAGATTGGTCAATACTGGGTCCTCATCACTTAGATGAATTCATTCGACTTTGGTCTGAATATGATCCTGATGCAAAGTATGATAATAAACTAATTAATAAAGCAAACATTTTGTAGAGTCATCATTTTTATTGTAATTGTTATTTTTGTTATGTAATTATTCTTTCTTTGTTTCATAGTTAATGTACTAAGATATCTAATTTCTAGAAATGTTATTTATAAATTTATTTTGATGTTGTAAAATGAATGTAACTTAGTTTCTGTTTCATAACTTTTCAAATTAGCAGTTCTTATTTTCATTTTCATATTTCTCATTCACATTTAGTGGTAGAAATTAACCAACATAATTTTATAGAATTTTCTGTAACTAATGTTGTTTTAAATTAATTTTTTAGGGGAAGAATAAAGCATTTGGATGTTGTAACATTGCTCAGAAAAATTTCTCCCCCCTTAGGATTTGGGAAGTTATGTCCTCATAGAGTAGCTTGCAAAGTAATTTTTTTATCACTCTTCTTTTCATTCTTTTTCAAATAATAATATTTAGATATTTATATTTTCCCATGTGGAAAGTGGAAATTTTAAGCTGGTGTTACTATTACTGTAATAAATATCTGTTTAAAATCAAAAATACTTTATAAATGACTTTATTTTTAATATTAATTTGCAGTACTTCAATATTCTTATTTCAAATTAAAGTTTCTTGAATTAACTTTACAGTATGTTCTCTGGAGTACTAAAATATGATTTTTATATTGTGATCTGAAAAGTTTTAGTTTTTTTATCTCAGTGTTTTATACTTTTAAATAATTAGTGTAGAAATTTTCTAAATTAAATTTTTCAGGAGCTGTTATGTTAAAGAATGCAGTTAATTATTTGTGATTTTCATATAAAATGATGAATTTTGAATTCATTTTGAAATTACTTTTTGGTTTACACTGTGCTAAAATCTGGGATGTAATAAGTAGTTCATGAAGATATGTTAATGAAAGATTAAAAAATATTTGCAATAAAATTTTCTTAAAAGAATATAAATTAATTTTCTAATTTACGTCTTAATATCACAAATCTGTTGAATAATAAATAATAAATATTGTTGTGTGCATGTGATTTTGTAATGGATTGAATGCACAAGTCAACAAAAAGTTAATAAAATATATTCTTATCCCAAGAAATAAAACAAAATGCTGAAATTTCCTCAGAGATATTCATACAGTATCACAAATCTCACAGTAATTATATTTTAAACTACTAAAACATTTAATAGAACTCAATTCAAAAAACACAGGATAAGCTAATCCAATTTCGCTGTGAATTCACTACAATCAATAACAGCACTAAGTAAACAACTAAATTGAGATGTTTTTCTTTGGCTTTTATAAGCTTTTAAAACCTGCATGAGAACATTCTGGTATTTTCTCGATTTTTCTGGTTAGCAAAAGAGTACAATTACGAGATATGTATTTATTAAAATGTTAAATGTGCATGCTCTTGTATTTAAATTTTTCCGGCATAGCTTTCTTTTCAAATAAGTCTCCTGCTTCATTGCAGGGGAATATAAAACAATTTTAATTACATATTCTACTAAAAATAAATAAATAAATACAAAATCCGTAACACTACAACCTTCCCAAGGACTGCACGTCCCAGGCAGTACAATCCCTGGACAGGAAGCCAAACTTACAGCTAAGGCAAAGCTGCAATAAGTAAGAAATTAAATACTAAATACAAATCAAATCAAATACAAATCTAATGAATGCATAATACAAATTAAGAAACAAAAAGGACCATGGTCTTATACTATTTACATTATATACTCTACGTACTATGGCCATAGTAAGGAGCTAACCTGTCGTAATGAACAACTTTAGGTTTAGAGTTCAATGACTTACAGTTCCGAACCACGACGTCGTTCAGCCTGTTTAGGATTGTGTATGGACCATCCCAAGGTGACTGTAGTTTGCGACAGAGTCCTTTCCATCGAGTCGGATTCCACAATCACACTTTGTCTCCTTTGTTGAATCGATGTTCAGTAGCTCTCATGTCATATCAGTCTTCATCTTCTCCGTCGTCAAGTTGACTCGCTCTCGTGCAAAATTGTGCTTAACTTCAAACCAGGCCTGGAGATCTTGGATGTATTCCTCAGGTGATGAAGGTGCATCCGAAGGGCGACCAAACAAGAGATCACAAGGCAGCCGAAGGCCACAACCGAAGATCATCTGGGATGGAGAATAGCCAGTAGTCTTGTGTTTCTCTTCCACCCTAGTATGATTTTGGCAGCTTTCTGAGCAGGTTCTTTCAGACAAGATATCAGCGTTTCTAGGTGAGGATCCCTTCTGATGATGGATAGTTGAGTCTTCTGATTCTGAAAGCAGTCTACTGTTTTTGAAGTCCAAGAAAAAACTGCATTTTCTTAAAAAGTCCAATCCAAGTATGCAGGGATCTGTAATCTCTGCCAGGTATACCGTGTGATGGTAGGTGGTACTTCCAAATGTGATGTTCACATTTAACTTCCCATCTATGTTGATTTTATCACCAGACGCAGTCTGGAGAGCAACACAGGCGTCCAAGTGAGTTTATCTTTGAACTATTGAGCTAAATCTTTCCGAATGATGGTAACATTAGCTCCTGTGTCAATGATCATATTCCAAGGAACTCCATCGATATGCCCATTGATGGTTAGTTCATTACTGTTTCCACTCACTGCAAAAATCTTGAGCTCTTTAAAATGGTGTTTTTCATTATCTAGTAATCTCCATTTCTCGATATGATCATTAGTTTGTTTCCTGCATTGTTGCTTGGAAATGGTCTTATTTTCCGTACCCTGGGGTGTTCTGCAGTTCTTACGCACATAGCCTTCAGCTCCGCATTTCCAGCACTTTGATTTCTTGTCACTCCTTTTCCATCCCATGGCATTTAATTGTCTGTTTAAATCGTCTGTCTTATTTTCCATTCTCTCTGGTGTTCTGCAGTTCCTTCATATGTGGATTTCAACACTGCAATTCCAGCACTTTATGATTGGTTTCTTTTCACTTCTGTTCCACCTTAAGGCTTTGACTGGTGTTTTCAAATCATCTGTTTTATTTTCTGTGTCCTGGGGTGTTTTGCAATGTCATCGTATGTGGCTTTCAGTACCACATTTCCAACACTTTAGAGCCAGCTTGTTCTCACTCCTACTCCATATCAAAGCATTGACTTCTCTGAATAAATCATCTAAACGAGCCATCAATTTATCCACTGGCTCATGGACTTTAACTGGGTAGTGATCTTTATAAGTTGTTTGCTGGGCTGCCTCAAATTTCATGGCATAAACCAGAGCGCTTTTTACGTCTGTGGCATCTGCCATTCACAAAGCTTTCTGTATTTCAGGATCCCTTATGCTGTTGATGAAGTACTGAAGGGACAGAATTTCCCTTTTTTCTCTTGGGCACTCCAAAAAGGCAAGGTGGGACAGCCTTTCAACATCCATGGTGAGCTCCTGGAGTGTTTCCGTTAGCTTCTGTTGATGGGGTTTTAATTGAAGCCTGCTGTAGTCTTTTAAACACTTCTCCCCAATGCACCGGACAGAGCTTCAAAATCTAGTCTTTTATTTTCGGGAAGAGTCTGCTCTCAGAGAAGCGGCAAGATGACAGGCCTAAGCTTGAGGATCCCATCCTTTCGCTTCTACCATTATAGAAAACTGTGTCTTATATACTTGCCAGGAGGTCTTACCATCATAAGTAGATAGCTTCAAAGAGGAATGAAAAGGCATGGGTAAAAATTTAAATCCATCAGAATTGCTTCATGATGGCACTATGCATTTCTTTAAGGTGTCAACTTCTTTGTCAATGGTAGCAGAAACCCTGTCTTCAATCTGTTGGTGCCACGGCCGACACTCTCTCTTCTATCTGTTCTTTTACAGAAGAAACCCTTTCTACTATTTCTTCTTTTACCAAAGAAACTGTTTCTTCAATGTGTCCAACTTTATTTTCAAACGTGTCACTTATGTCTTCCATAGCCTCAAATTTGTTTCCTATTATGTGGGTAATTTCTCTTTTCATTTCCTCTTAACCTGCCTTAGACTTTCTTGAACAGCCTTCATTTCTTCTTTAAAAGGTACTTGATATGTTTTCATCTCTTCTTTAATGGAATTCTTGACCAGCTTTTATCTCTCTTTGGCCTGCTGTGATTTCTTTAAATGCAGCAAAGGCTGTTTTAAGTGCTCTCCATCGCTCTTGTCATTGGCATTCAAATCCCACTTCTAACACCAAAACGTGCTGCATGCATTTTGATTCGTAATTGGATTCGTTATTGGATTGAATGCACAAGTCAATAAAAAGTTAATAAAATTTATTCTTATTCCAAGAAATAAAACAAAATGCTGAAATTTCCTCAGAAATATTTGTACAGTATCACAATCTCTCACAGTAGTTATATTTTGAACTACTTAATTATAAACAGAACTCAATTCAAAAACACAGAGAAAGCTAATCTGATCTCACCACGAATTCGTTACAATCAATAACAGTAAGTAAACAACTGAAATGAGAATTGTTTTGATCCAGCTTTTATAAGCTTTTTAATCAAGCACGAGAACATTCTAGTACTTTCTCGATTTTTCAAGATAGCAAAAGAATACAATTACGAGATATCTATATGAAATGTTAAATGCTCATGCTCCTGTATTTTTAATTTTTTGGCACAGCATTGCACAAGGAAATGAAACAATTTAATAACAATTCTACTAAAAATAGCAAATTAAATACAAAATCCATAACAATATGAAATAATATAATATCAAGGCTGATGCCAAAATCAGGGTGGCAAAATTTTAGAATTTAGTTCACCAAGAAACACAATTTAGGGCAAATTTTTAGAATTTAGGCCAGGCACCTGTGGTATATATTGTATACTGAGACACATATGATGAATCTTTTAATGAATTGTTGGTTTTCAATTTCCTTGCTTTCTTTAATTGCTTCAACATTTGTGTCTAATGGAAAGAAAAAAATATAAATAAAGGGAATTAAGAGAAAGACTTGTGGGATCAAAAGGAAAAATTCAAGTAATTTTGTTTTCACTGTTCTTCCAAAAATTGCCCAAAAGATAAGAAATTCATCACAAATTTCCTATAAAATGCGGTACTATGCATTAATACCATGAAGGCACTATTCATTTTGTAACGTTTGTGGAATTTGTTAAGTCTATAAATTCGCCTTCAAATTCTTCTAAACCTTCTGAGGTGTAAGATCTAAATTTTGAAAGGAAAATTATCCCACCCAACTCTGTAAGAATAAAAAGCCAGCAGACTTTTGGAAAAAAAAATCAGAAAAGAAAAGTGTAAAGTTAATTTTCAAGAGAAAACTGATACACATTTAAATATTCTGAAACAGCTACATGGGAAAAAATATAGAAGATGAATTAAATTAATTTTTAAATAATTAGAGTAGCATTTTTGTTTTTCTAAGAAGTGTTTCAGAAACTAGGCTTTACAGCATCCTTGATCTTACTTATTTTTCAAAATCAAAATATTTTGAAGTCATCAAATGGAAAGTACTGTTACTTTAAAATGTGGCAGCAGAAAACAAAAATGTTTTATTTTAATGTTATTTCTTAAATATAGTTTTAATAGATTATCCTTATTTTTATGATCTTTATTAATGCTATTATGTTTGTAAAAATTGTCAAATATTTATATAATAAAAAGATGATGTCTGGTATTTCAGAAGACATTCCATATTTTAAAAGATTAAACTTCAGATTATGTATGACTAAGTAATTAAATAAGATAAACTTTGATAACCCTTGTCCATGTTAAAAACTGTGTAGAACACTAATAGTGCATTATTTATGCTCATCAAAGATCAAGTCTCTAAATAAAAATTCTCTTTCATATTATATAACCTCAAAGTTCTGAATAAAAATTTTTGATAAACTGCTCTTGAAATTGCCAAAATGTTGATAAGTAGCTAAATTTAGCATTGCATAGTAAAAGAAATCACATCTCAAAAAAGGAAAAAAATATTTGATATAATATTAAGAAATTATTTTCAAATGTCCAGGTTTCAATAGAGGCAGGCCTCTTACCTAAATCTCAAGTATCCACCTTTTATATTAAGAAGTAGGAAAGAATTAAAACATTAACCCATGAAATACATATTTGTCAATGCATCATGAAAATATATTCTTTCAAAATGGTAATTCACACTCAAAATGTCGCCTCCCCCCCCCCAAAAAAAAAAAAAAAAAAAAAAAAAAAACAACGGAGGAATGTCAGATGAGTAAAATTAAGGACATTTTGCCGATTTTTCAGAAATTAAGGACTTTTAAGGACCAAAAATCATTCCCAAAAAAGATAAAAAATCTAAGGGCTTTATTTATTTTTAAGGACCGAATGAACCCTGTTAAATTATCATACCTTTCCAAATACATAAATAAAATGCAACACTTCTGACACCCTAAAATTACATCCTACATTATACAAAACATTAGTGGATTATTTCTCTAATGCTAATGAAAGATTCAACAGACTAAACCATTCTTACAGTCAATAATATGTATCAATTACTGCTCTTATGTAATATTAGTATTTTAAAAATTAATTATATTTTGCATGTTATCGGTTTTATTAGCCAAACATACATGATGAACACATACCACTCTTGGTTATCGCTTTTTTATTGAAATATTTGAAACCCAGAAATCCAAAATATTTAATCACTGTAGCATAATATATAAAAGATATATTATAAGATAGAAGAGGGATATTGCAATGAAAAACAAAAGGAATGTCTTACTTCTTAATTTAAAAATAAATTCATAAACTTAAGTTTGTTAAGCAGTTTTATGACGAGTTACACGTTTATTACTTGTCATGTAATACAAATCGGAAAAATAGCTCAGTGACAACAGCACTAAGTAAACAACTAAATTGAGATGTTTTTCTTCGGCTTTTATAAGCTTTTAAAATCTGCACAAGAACATTCTGGTATTTACTTGATTTTTCTAGATAGCAAAAAAGTACAATTACGAGATATCTATTTATTAAAATGTTAAATGCACGTGCTCCTGTATTTTAATTTCTCTGGCGTAGCTTTCTCTTTGAATAAGTCACGTGCTGCATTGCACTGGAATATAAAACAATTTTAATTACAAATTCCACAAAAGATTGCTACAAAATCCATAACAATATTGTTGAGAGAAAAGCTCTGATTGATGTAGCCTAATGGCTACCAAAGAATTGTAAAGTTTCTAGTATTTTATGTGTGTCTATAATATTTACACTGAATGGTGTATTTTTCAAATGTGATTTTATTTAAGTTAGTTCTCTTGTTAATTATTTTGTGCATAAATGTCACTAGTTTAGGCAAAGAGTAATCTAAAATACTTTTGCATTTCTTTATGTTCTGTATTATTTGTGTGTTTTATTATTTAATTTATATATTTGTATGATTGATTTCTCTTATTTTTTGCTGGTAAAATCTTAAATTTGAATTTCTATGATTCTGTTGAATCAATTTTTCTGCACACATTTGTGTAATGGTACTACATTATTTCATCATAATTTATTCCTCCAGCTTCTGACACTGATGGACAAAAATATGAATAGGTTTTAATGAAATGTTAGATAGAGATGTACAGATATTAAATTGAGTTGATTACACAAATTCTCCCAATATCCAGATTTTTACACTTCATGCAATATGAATATCTAAAAACAGGATTTTAGAAGTAAACATTTTTTATTGCTAGTTCATGCTCAAATTTGAGATGCATAATGTACTAAGAATTGAATGGCATGAAGCTTGATAAAAATTCAAGAGAGAAGCAAAACTCTGACTGAAGCTTAAAATGAAATGTAAGAAAACTGTATTAAATTAAACAGTTTCAGTAAAATTCACTGAAACTTAAAATATTTTTTCAACTATTACTACATACATGGTAAAAAGTAGCTAAAAATAAAAGTCGAGAAATGCTCATCAAATATTAAATTAATTGGAAAAGCATATTTTTGGGTACTTCATGATCTTGTTTTTAGTTGCATATGACCAAGAATGTTATAATAGTTGAAAATTATTTTTAATTTTGAATATATTTTATAAAAGCCATGTAACTTACAAAACACACACACAAACACACACACACACACACACACACACACAGATATATATATATATATAATCGTTTTAATGTTTGCCTCTCATAATAGATTCGGCACTTAGATTAAATTTTCATCTTTCCAGATTTTTTTAAAACATATCTTCTCATATAGTATTTTAATTTTCTGTAAATTTTGTTTGCTTAATTTTAAAAGATGGAAATTTGTATTTATAGGGTAGCTTAATTAAAACTTTTGTACTGCAAATTACATTTTTTTCATCAATTTCAAATTTTTAATTAAATCATTTCATTCTAAGATTAATTATGAAATTTCTAGTACCATTCAATTTGATGTTCACCATTTGGCTGAAATAAATATTACATCAAAAGGTTAATTTTGTTTTACTAAAATTGCAAGGCAAAATGTGTGGATAGCTCTGAAAATGGATCCAAGTTATTTTATTTGAAGCAATGTAGACAAGCTTGCATAATTAGCATTAGTTTTGATATTAGCTAATACTTACCTCCAAAAAACAATGCTTGTAACTATCAAATATTTCTTTTGCATGGTATGCAAATTACCCATTGTATTATGTATTTTGTCTTGCGCCCTCCTCTTGCAGTTTTAACTTTACTAAAGTTGTGTAACTTGTATAGCATATACCATATATTTCCATAGATAAGACAGCCTTCAGATGAGACAAGATATAAATTTCTGTTGAAGTTTTATAGTTTTAGAATATATCTGTTCTATAAGATGATCCCCAAACTATCAATGGCCTATGAATTTAGTTTAAATCAGGATCATCATCTGGAACAAATTTTATTTTCTTGCATCTAGCAGCTCTGCCTATAAAAGCATGTGCCAAGTCATGAACTCATATCTACCTCTAACAAGTTCATTTTCTTGCATCTGCAGCTCTGCTTATAGAAGCACATGCTGAATCAAGAACTTACCTGTACATCTAACAAGTTTCATTGTAGATTATGTTGTGTGTTCAAATAAAGTGTAAATAGCATAAAATTTGTAAAGTGGAGGCCTAATCATGGAACCAATGAAAAGAAGGAAATACGAAGCAACCTTCAAGTTAAAAAATCATAAAAAGGCTAAAGAATCCAAAAAATGTGCTGCAGCAAGAGCCTTCAATATAACAGAGAAGATGGTTAAATACTGGAGGAAGGATGAAAATGATATTAAAAAAAAATGCCAATGTAAAAATGTTCTGTGAGGAGAGCAATTGCTTGCTGGCCAGATTTAAAAAATAATGTTGCAGAATAGGTACAAAACTGGAAGCAAAATTGTTATGTTGTTACAAGAAATATGTTTAGGGCTTATGCATTGAAGCGATCACGGACCTATCCAGAACAACGCAAAACATTTAAAGAAACAGCAGGTTGGTGCAGTCATTTCATGAACAGAGGAAAAACCTGGTAATATGACAGAAAACAAAGATTGTGCAAAAATACAAGATCTTACCATAAACTTACAAGTTTGTTATTGTAATGGGCAAAAAATACAACTTTTTTTATCTAATATCAGAAATAGGGATAAAACGCTGATGAACTTGATAAAAAATAGAACTATGGAAACAAAAGGCAAATAAAGTGTTTAAGTTCAGGCCATGAGAAAAACAGGCTTCCAGTAGTATTAACATGCATGGCAAACGCTAAAACCCATGGGCATTTTCATAGCACAGGTAGTCAGGTGCTGTACGAAATCAACATAGTTTGTTGGTGTGGGATATGTTTCACAGTCATGGTAACTGAGAACACTAAAAATCACTTAGCATGGAACAATACTAAGATTGCTAAGTGATTTAACTTTGATGCTATAGACTTCTCTCTGAATCATGCTATAGATTTCTCTCTGAATCATGCTATAGACTTCTCTCTGAATCATGCTATAGATTTCTCTCTGAATCATGCTATAGACTTCTCTCTGAATCATGCTATAGATTTCTCTCTAAATCATGCTATAGACTTCTCTCTGAATCATGCTATAGACTTCTCTCTGAATCATGCTATAGACTTCTTTCGGAATAAACCATTCAAAGATCAGATATATGAATAATAAAATAAGTAAATGATGAGTGGTGAAAAATCGTATATGAAAGATGCCGACTGCTTGATATGATGTGCTTTGTGTTTTCATGTTGAAATCTGATCAAATCCTTAACAAAGTATGGGATTTCTAATTCTGTGGATGGCACTGAGGACAATTTGTTTTGTGGAATACTGATGATTTGCTAGGTAGAAATTGGGACACATTTGATGAGCTTCTCAACAATAAAAGTGAGGCCGAACTTGAGGAGCTATTTGCGATAATGAATGTGAGGATTTTTCAGGATTTTAGGTACATTGGTGAGTGATTTATTTTATTTAATAATGGTTTTAATTTATACAAATTTTAATCTTTTTTTTTTTTTCATCTGGCCTATAAGACGACCCCAGGTTTTTTTGTCTTTTTTAATGTTTCAACTATCCTCTTATCTGCGGAAATATGCAGTATATATAAATTGCTTGACTCAGATTAAATTAATTACAATTTAGCTTTCAGTTAATATTGTGATAATATTACTTCAGTTTATGAACAATTTCAGATATTTTATGCATCATTTGGAAAAGCTGCAGATTTAATATTTTAATGAAGAACCAAATCTAGAAATAGTTACACTACACTACTTGTTTCTAATAACTATCTTTAAAGAAATGTTGATGGAACTTAGAAATAACATTTATCACAACAGATTTGATAACTTCATTTTATATTTAGTTACTTTAGAGACAAAAGTACTGATGCTTTTAGTGCTGATAATAATTTAATGAACAGAACAATTATGTTAATTTCTCTTATTAAAATGTATTGATGGAAGATTAATAATTTAATTATGTAAATTTCAATTCAGGGACAAAATCTTTGTGTTTTTACTACATATAATTTCCAGAAGTTAAAAATGGTGATTTGACTCTTTAAACATCTGACTATAGCTATAAAATTTATAACTTATACTACTGAATTTTTAGATTTCTTTTCCTTAAAGTTCACTGAATTTATAAATATGCAAAGATTTTTCATTATAAAGTTATATATTGACAATTCTTTTTCTTAAACTCTTAATTATAATGTAAAAGCAGTGTATCATTGTTTATCACCATTTATTGTTTTTTTCTTTCAGAAATTAGTTTCCATGAATATGCCTCTAAATAGTGATGGGACTGTTATGTTTAATGCAACTTTATTTGCTCTTGTTAGGACATCTTTGCATATCAAAACAGAAGGTTAGCTAAAATTCATCCTCCAAAATATATTACACATTGAAATTTTTGTATGTATTTTGAGTTGTACAGTCAAAAGTCGTTAATCCGGAATGATCTATAATCCGGACCTCAAAGCTACAAACTTTCTGCCCATGCGTCAACGCATGCACATATGCCTGTATGCATGTGCATAATACGTTTACACATGCATGTTTAATGTATAACGGATGGTATAAGCTAAGTTAAAATTATCTAATTATCTATTTCAGTTAATGTTGCAGATTGTGTTGTTCCTTAATCTTCGAATTAAATCCGGCTTATTATTTTTTGCAGACTGTTTTTCAGAGCAGTTTTATAAAAGTAAGCTTGAACTTTCGATTATGTCAAATAGAATTTCCAATGCTGGATACTGCCAAAGGATCTACAAAATGAAAGCATGTTTTGATGTCCATCAAACAAAAAGTGGAATTGCTGCAAAAAATGGATAAAGGCATATCCTTTGTTTCTCTAACCATTCCGAAATCTGTTTATCAATTTCACACTGCTCTGCGGGAAAGGGGAACGTCGGGGAGCGCAATGAACTGGAAGTTGATCTGTCAGCACTATCCTTATCTTCAGGGCAGATGTTTTTATTTTATTCGGCTTTTAGTTCATTACTAAATGTAGTATTTCATCTCGATGTTCTCTGTCTTTGATATGATTTAAATCAAATTCATCATAAATATCACGAGTATACATCAAATAGTTTTCTGGTTGCAGTTTTCTAATTTCAACGGCATAATGTATGCTTTACGCATGCGCGCGTTGAAAGAAATGTTTAATAAAGTAAACAAACAAATAAATATTAAGCCTTTTTTTTTTTTTTTTTTTGTTTTGTTTTTGTAAATTTGATACCCTTTAGATCATAATTTTTCTTTATTTCATAAATTATGGTTTCATATTTTTAATTTTATAATTTCTGCATGCCATGTTACCAGATTTAAAATAATGATCTATAATCCGTAAAAATCGGTAATCCGGAATCGCCGAAGTCCCGACGAGTCCGGATTAAAGACTTTTGACTGTATTTTGTTTCACAATTAATTTTTTTCTCCTCTCTTCTAAATGGTAAAAATAACTAATGGTTTAAAATGCAAACTATTTTATGGAAGAATTTGCTTAAACTTTTGTCTAGAAGCATACTGTATTTGGTGTTAAATAAGTACATTAAATACTAATTCAGAAGTCAAACAAAAAAAATCAGCATTATATTTTCAAAATTTTCACAGGACTAGTTTTGGTGGTTTTACTGAACCACCGAAACTAGTCCTTTGAAAATTTTGAAAATATAATGCTGATTTTTGTTGTTTGACTTCTGAATTAGTATTTGTTCGGCATGTTATTGAGTCTTAAGTACATGAAATGGGTTTTTTAGTCCAAAGGGGCTTTGTCCCTGAAGGACTATTGTTTTCGTTTTGCGATTTTGCGTCAGACTCATAAACGTTGGTTCACTTTTCAAACTGTTGCCACAAAATGTTAGAGTCCTGCATTATATTTGAAGAAATTAAATAATGAAAAATCTGCATAAATGATTGTCTATTTCTCGCATTGTGATAAAACAATGGTACATAGAGCCATCGAATTTTGAATGACGAAATCCTACTGCGAATATGGGCATCTGAAATCCCAAATTTGGAATTTGTTTTATTATAGATTTTATATTTTGTAAAACTTTAATGAATTTTTGATTTACAAACTCAATGCTTTAAAAGCGAGAAATGACAACGTTATATAGAAAAAAAATACTTTTATCTCCAGCTCGCGAGACCGTATATCGGAAATTCTAAAGATATGCTTAATTTAACATTATTTTGCGATATTGCTCTTGAACTGAATTTTATGGTTTAAGTGCAAAGAACATGATATTTAATAAATAAAGGTAACACTCAAAACGTTAAAAAAACGCCCCTTTGGACGTAATTTAAAATCTGAAACATTTCAGATTTTTTTTTTTTTTTTTTTCCAACTTCAGGCTAAGCTTTCATTTTTTCTCCCATAATAAGCAACCAATATATAAAATATTGTACCAAAATGCACAAGAATATAGCTGTTCAGATGCTCGCACAGTTTTCATATCAAAATGATATTTTATCTGCTCTGTCGATGATATTTGAATTGCATTTTTTTTAAATAAATCTTGGGAATAGAACCTACTACAAACACTATTTTACATGGGAGACAACAGTCAGAATAAAAACATCACAAGTAAAAATTTGGAATGAAAGCTGAATTTCTTCTTTATGCTGATGTTTATCATGTAAATATGCATAAAATTTTGCTAAATGTCATATTTAGGTAGGATAATTTTTTCTGCTGCTCAGATTAAAAATTGTGCTTCTCTTTTCATAATTGCATTTTAACATGAATCTTTAGTAAAAATGACAAAATGCTGTTAAAATTGCTTTTCTATCAAACATAGAAGTTGTTTGCAATGATAGTGAAACTATAATTATCCTTTTATGCGAATTATTGGTAATGTATATCTCTTATTTCGGTGTAAACTAATGCAAAAGCAATCTATAATATGCATTTATTGGCAGGGAGGTGCTAATTTGCGTTCTTGATATGCTGCTGACTCTATATTCTTTGAGGTTTAATTTCTTTACACTTTGCATCTTAAAAAAGAAATTTATCATCTATGAATGTATTACTTTACCTCATTAAAAAAAGTTGTAAACTGAAGTAGATTAAATTGAACTAGATTATTTGATTTTGGCAAAACATGTATTGGAGCTATTTGGCCAAGGAAAAAGATGCTTTTTCGAAAATTTTCTAAGGTTTTTTTTTTTTTTTTTTAATTTGCCTTTATTTGAATCTTAAATGTGTAACTACGTTAGAATAGTATGCAGAAGTATACATATCATTAGTTATAACTCAGTGTTAGAAATTAATGTAAATATTTAGATTAGTCAAGTTTTCCAAAGCTATAAATTATTTTTTAACATTATATAAAAAATTCCATGAGGGTTGTTGAAACCTTTTAAATGTTCTGAATGTAAGTTAAATTTTGCAACATTTTAAAAAAGTCTATGTTTAGATTTTTTTAAATGTGTATTAATCTTGTTTTATTTATTTATTTATTGTTTTTGTGTAATGCAGGAAATATTGATGAGGCAAATGAAGAATTACGGGCAGTGATTAAGAAAATATGGAAACGCACAAGTGATGAACTCCTTGATCAAGTGGTACCTCCAGCTGGAGGTAATAAATAATCATTTATTATAAATGCTTGAACAGGTGAAACAGTTCTTGCATTTTGTGAAAACTGGTAACTTGTTTTGAAGCATGACAACTTGATTTTAAATGTTTGTTTTCCTCCACCTCTGTGGCCTCTGTATTTGACTGCATGTTCAGATATGTGCCTGAACATTCTTCTATTGGTGTAAAGCTTCATTTTGTTGTGAAATAACTTGATTTCACTAAAATTTTCAAAACTAGTCATATTAAACTATTACCCTTAGTCTACAGAAATACAATTAGGCCTTAGCTTTTAAAAAACTGTCTTTAAATGTTAAATATTTGAAATTTCATACACAAATTTCTGAATGCAGTCAATTTTGATCTTTTGGTATACCTTGTTAAGCAACTTTGTTAAATAAAATTAATTCAACAATATCGTTATACTAAGTATGAATTTATAATTGTTTAAATCCTCAAAAGATCATTATTCTTTTAGTACTTCAGGATCTTTAAAAATATCCATATGATAGTAATAGTGTCGAAATTTTAAGAATATTTATGCCTATAGTATAACTGAAATATATCAAGCACACTCTATCTGTAAAACCAGTCTGGTTCCATGTTTCAGAATCTGCATTAGTTAATCTCGATAACATACAAGCAAGAGCAACAAAAATAATTATTGGAGCAGTCTCATCCTCAAATAATCTAAAATCACAGCAAGAATGTGCTCTCGAGACCTTATAAAACAGAAGGAAATTTAATGTTATCAAATTCACCAACAAGATCAGAAACCATAACAAAGATCACATTAGGAAAAAAAAAAAAAAAAAAACTTTTCAGAAGTGGAGCAAAAAAACAAGGCTTGCTGTACAATCAAGAGATTAGATGGCAAATTGGCCTGGAACATTACGAGTATACCATTCTACAGGAGCCAACTTTTGCATCTTTGCTACCTCAAAATACTACAGTTGCTATTAATCTTCATGAACAATACTCCATAAAAGAGATCCATTTATCAATATCAAAGCTAAAGGGATCAATACTATGGAATCGTACTCAGAGAATGAGTGTGTTTGTGTCTTCCCAGATGGATTTTCAGATAAGATTTTTAATTAATGGAGGAGCTGGGACAAACTGTATTTTCTCAGATGGCAGCATGAAACAACAGAAAACTGGAGAAAAAAAAAAAATTGCTTCAAATCACACCCATTGTATGGCAATGAGCAGCAAATTAGTGATTTTCCCCAGGGAGACCTCTATGAAGAAATTGCCTTGAGATACCTATGGTAGTCTGCACCACCCATGGTACGATCTAACTGACTTCATGGACACGACAACAAACAAAATGTATCTGTGTGAAACAGCACTTTTCATTAAATTGTTTTGTATAGTAATGTTTTATGTTAGGTGAGGGAAAAAATTACACAAAATATATATGTATATATATTTTCAAATTAACTGACTTATTTAACTTAACCTTTTCACTTACTGGTACTTGATTTAAAAAAAAAAAAAAAAAGAAAGAAAAGAAAGAATCAATTTAAAAAAAAATAATAAAAAGCGTAAAACTCTCATACTGTGTAGAGAAACCTCATGATTGATCTAAACTCAAATTAAATCAATAAATACATATCCTAAAAATCAATTTTCACAATCAAAATTAAAATTCACATTTATTTAATCAATAACCTGAAAATGAAAAGGAATAAATCCTTGCTGGTGCTTGGGTAAACAGAATGCTATTTTTCTTAGAAAATACCATTACTTCAAAACACATAGAGTAAATAAATTTCATGATTATCTCTACAGTTAGCCACAAGTTCATTTCCTTTAATTTACAACTTCACAAACATCAAGGATGAATTATTCATACATATCAATCAGTCAGTTCTCCGGAAATAAATTGGTTTAATTTCTCAAATTTAATTTAATTTTTCAAATAACCAAATAATTCAATCAATAATCATCCAATATAATAATAAGTATAAATATAAAAAGTGGTTAGTACAAATAATTGTAAGCATTGGGTTTTTAATACTTGAAAATATTTGGCAATACCTTATTTAAATCAACCTCCATGTTTCCTAAAGCCTCGCAAATCAAACAAATAGAGTGACTAGACAAACCACCAAATAAAATAACTCAAATGAAACATCATATATTTATCACTAAACACATTTATTAAATTCTAGATTAAATAAGCAAGTAATTGGGTTAACTGATCAGTTTCCTACAATATTTTCCTTAAGATGCATTTAAACAGATAACTTTCAACTCGCTAAATAAAGTACCCTAATTTTACGTATTATATCTTATTGTAATATTACTTTTACATTCCATAGTTCACAAATTTTTCTAATAAATTTGTTTGCATATACATTAAAATACCTAATCATTACTTAAATCGTCTAATCATTTCCTTTACATGTATATTACAATAACTGATCATTACTTAGTCATAATTATAAAAGGGAAGACAGGGATAAAAAAATTCACTCACAGGCTGAAGTCCAACATCAACTTCTCTTGTGAGGTCTTTACAGAAGGTGCGAAAATATATCTTATAATCCACAGTTTGTTTACATGCAATATTTTGGAAGAAGAATAAATTTAGCAGATGATATTTCTCATTTCAAATTGCTAAGCTTTCAGCAGAAATTTTTATTTCAAAACACATTTTTAGAGTAAATTCAGGAACAGTGCAAAACTTTTAAATATGCACTAAATTGCACTTTCATCAGAAATACAAGGTAGAGCTCTAGTCATTCACTCTAACAGGTTTTCCTTTGCTTGAAATCATGCAGCTGCTATGCAGATCCTCCACACCCCAGCCAGTTTGGGCCCATCATGAGACAATGCCAGTTCCGCTTCTTCGGCAGACAGTTTTCGGCTCCAAGCAATCTCCATTCAGGGAAATAAATGGGGTGCCAGACCACTTGTGCAGACAAGCTAGCCCTAGATTCTTCTTTTTCTTACTTGATGACTTCAGACCAAACTCAAAACTCCTATACAAGCCTCGCCAAAAACTCGGTTTCTCTATCGATCAAAATTCTACAGGCTGAAAATTGAACATAAAATTATGTTTGACTAACTGGAAAAATGTTCTCTTTTTATTTTTATTACTTTCAGTCCCTCTCAACAAATAGAAACAGAGATTCTGCTACAAAGACAATTTGAACACCTGCAACAAGTGAGTCGACTCCAAATGCATGCAAAATAGAAATTCGACCCCTTTTAACTTCAGAGAATAATACAGACATAAAGTCACTGCTGGCCTCACAAAAAGCTGCCTGACAAAATTTACAGATGTCCCTCCATTTGGGAAACTCATTTATCCTTCACTTGCAACATTCATAAACCAAAAGAGAAGCAAAGAAACAATTATTCCTTCCTTTTCAAGACTCGGTAAATAAAGCCTCCCACAGCTATGAAATATTTTTAATAGCTGTTTCTCATTATAAATCATTTAAAACCTTCCAAAATAATCAGTTTGGGGACACTGACCAAGTAATTCGATCTCTGCTTCCATCCAGATATTCTGAAAAAAAAAACGCTTTCTGTTTTTTTAGAAAGTCTAAGCATTGAAAATTAAATATAATTGAAAATTTTAACTGCCAAAAAAAAATATTTGCTATACTAGTCACAAACAATTTCAGTTAAATAAAATCCTTAATATTAATTAATTAAATTACATTAGCACAATTAAAATTTTGCAATATATGTTTTATATACTGTAATTTCCGGAAGAAAGGCCGCATCAGCGTAAACGCCGCACTCGAGAAAAATGGCGGGGAAAATATTAAAATTACACAGAAATGCCGCAATAGATTAAATTTCGCGTGACATCGTCGTGGGCCGTATAGATGCAAAAACTCAACCTGAGTCCTGATATATAATATACCATCTCCCTTCGGAATAGTCTTTCATTTAAAAATGATCATCGGCTTTAGCTTGTCACCGTTTGTGGCACAAGCTAATACACATGTAAATGACGTTCTTTCATGCCCCGTCATAAACATACAGTTTTTGCACCAGTTTCATCAACAGTTCTGTTTGCAGAGAGTCGAAAGCTAATGGCGTTTCATCCATATTTATTATCTGCGACCGAAGAAGTTTTTTTTTTTTTTTTTTTTTTGTCAATAATAGCTGTCACATATTTTAGAAAAGATGACTTTTTATCCTGCCAGTGTCCATTGGTAATTGTAGCTCGACTGTTGTTCTAGTACGCACAGAAATATTTTTTCTTTTCATAAATCTGCTACACCTCCTTTGAAATCATTTATGTTCATTCGTTTTGTTATAAATTTTGCTTGTAAGCGAATTTTTACAGTCGAAATTGACATTCCCTTTCCTCGTTGCTCCTTTATCCAGTTTGCAATGTCGTCCTCTAGATTTGGCCACCTTACAGTACCACTTCTTTTGGCTCGTTTCTGTTGTGGCATATTTTTAAGAAGTTCTTTTTCAGTTCTCCAACGTCGAATACGTCTGTCGTCCACTTCAAACTCTCGAGCTGCTGCTCAATTTCTAATTTGTTCAGCACGTAAAATTACATTAAGCTTAAAACCAGCAGTATTGCTTCTGTGCCGTTTAGGGACATTTTCAAAATTTTTCCGCTCCCTTCTTTCTTAAAAACTATCCAACAAGTACTTGTACTCAAACTGATGGGATCTGTATCTGGCAGAATGCCAAGAAAAATCCATTCCTGCTGAAGGGGAAATACGTCAGAGTTGTTATTGCGAGGCAGGTGGAGTCGTGTCTGCGTTTGTTTTCAAATTTTTTTAAATTGCAGAAAAGACGGGTGGGGAGAGGATGGGTCCTGGAAGATTCATCGAATGGCAGAGGAGAGAGACAATTCGAACTGATGAGAATGTTGATTTGAAAAGGGGAAGAATGTTATTGTTCTGAGATCTCGTTTAGGGTGAATAAGGCATGTAAGTCTGTTCAAGGGAAAGAATGTAAACAAAATAACGTTCGCAAAAAGCAACTGAGTGGTCTTTTGTGAGGTAACAGCACCAGTCTATGCACAATGACAAGGCCATCCAAACTATGTACAATGACCATCATAGGAAATATTTTATTTTTAGTGCACGTAAACGTCGCATGGGTAGAATCGCCGCACCCGCTGAAAATTTAAGTTTTAAACACGTAAACGCCGCGGCGTTTCTTCCAGAAATTACGGTACATTTCTGACATAACTACAGTTGAACCTTGCCATAAGAACAAATCCCTGGATATAACTAAAAAAAATTTCTGGTACCATCAGATTTCCTGAATACTTGGCTCTTTTATGCTTTTAAATCAAAGCTTCAAAAGTATGAAAATGAGATGTAATGAACTAAATAGATATATTTAATTGAAACTTTTTTTCCTTTGTATTTTTCAAGAATTTCTGCAAGTTTTAATGAAAAAATTGCTAACCATTAAAAGGATCTACATTTAGGATATTACTATTCACTTTCCAAATATAAAGGAAAACACCTTTATATTATTTTTCCTTTATTTTAACCCCCATTTTTCTCTATGTTCTAAACAAAAGCTACGTGGCACGAAGTCTAGGATTCTAGGTGCTGCACTGAGCTGTAGGAGAATGAGGACACATTGAGTATATGTTGGGACACCGTATAGTGTGCATGAGTATTAAACCAGAAAACATGAATGAATTCCCTGATTTTAATGAAATTCTTTGACTGAGCTACGAGACGGGACTCCATTCATAGTTTATGCCATAATGGAAATTTTGAAATTTTTGCTATTGTAGAAAGGAAGAAGTAGTGAATCTTATCAGCCTCCTTTACAGTCAATTCTGCTGCTAGACAATGAAAATTGTTTTCCCTTATCAATTTGTTTGAGTATAAATGCTTTCCCAGTCTGTCCTCCAAATGGAGGTTTTGCATTCTTTAGGTCTCTTGCAAGTAATGAAGTACTACTTATAAATGTAATTAAATCTTTGCAATACAAACATTGTTTTGCCTATCTTGGGGGATGTGAATGATTGTGTTCTCACTGGACATTATATAAGACACACAGGTGATAAAATTATCTTGTTTACATTTTCACCAGAAGAACAAAACTTCACTCTGTTTCTGAGTCAAAAATTCACCCATGTGTAAATGTACAGCTTAAATATTGAAGATAAGGTGAACATTGTTAAAAAAATATATAATGAATGCAACTAAATCAATATCTTCCAGAAATGACATGTATCCAAATTTACATTTAATACCATATGAAAAAAATCAAAGCGTTTTGATTTCTGCTCATGGAAAAAATTTGGAAATTGAAAAAATGTTGAGAAATGTGCTGAAGAGGTGCTGAAAAAGTATTGCTGAAATAATCATCATATAAAAAATCCAATCTGCAAATATCTGGGCACATGTATCTGATAAAGTTAAAGAATTTGCCAAACATCTTTAAGAGGCTGTGGGGAGAACACCAAATTTAATAACTACACATAACAATACTAGCAACGTCTGAAGCACTGCATAAAAAAAAAAGTTGTGTAGTGGAATTCTCATTCGGAAAGTGCTTTGTAAGGTTGGAGTTTGCTCAAAATTATGTGTTATGCCTCTAATAAGAAGTAACAGCAAGTTTCGAAATTCTATCAGGGTTCATAGCGGTCCTTACAAGTGCTTATAAGTCCTTATATTTGAAAATAAAATATAAAGGCACTTATAGGTGCTTACTTTTTCTTTAAAGTCCTTATTTTTTTGCTTTTAGTGCTTATTTTTTGCTTTTAGGGCTTTTTTTTAATTCTTTTTTTCTAATGAACACACGTCTTTTCCCCGTACCAAAGCCGAAACTAAATAAACAACTTTTCTTCCTTATATGCAACATCAGATGGTGAATCATACTCCTGGAAATTGCTTTTCCCCCCTTTCTCTGCATTAACATAACCTATGGTGCGCACGAGAGTACAGACAGGTGCACGTCATTCTATTGGTCAAAGAATTGCGAAAACGGTAGAAAATTCCGGTACATTCGGCATTCTTTTCCTTCCACCCAGTTACTACACACGTTTGGATTTCTATCAAGATTTTAATAATTTGCATTCTTGTTCAACGTGGTCAGTTCATATTCGTGTTTATTATGATCGTTATGCTTATATTATGAGCATATGCATGAATATTTATAATAATATAGTTGCAGTAACTCCTGAAGTATAAATAAACTTCCAAAAATGAGTATGTTTTTACACAGATTAGCTTTCTAAGGAATAATATTCGGAATAGCTTAAATAAAAGGAAAGTAATCGAATAGTCAAAATATTTTTTTTTTCCCCGATACGTTATACAGTACAGAGGTTCTCCCCTTTCTCTGCAAAATCTCTAATATTGAAGCAGCGGACTTTTTTTTTGTCACTGTCCAATCTGGATTGAATAGGACTAAAATTTTTTGTGGTCTACCCATCCCAAGCGAAGATTGATTCTATTCCGGAAATTTAACGCAGTCTGTTGAAAATTAGAATCAGAAACACCCCAGATTAGTAAGTCTCTTTCTTTTCCTTTAGTTCTTTACTCTCCGAATACCGGCAACTGTTGATTCCAATTGCGTAATATCACATGTGGAAGAATTACGCCGCACGTATTGCGCAATAACGTTTGTGGTATTTTGCAGAGATTTTGATGCTCAGTCTGAGATTTGTTTATGAACACTTAAAAGAGTTTTACTGTGCTTTCTAAGCAGAATATTTCTGAGTTCCGTTGGTCTATTTTTATATGATGCACATGTCGAAATGTCAAAATCATTTATTTAGCCGAGAAATCTAAAGAATGGCTACAATCTCCCCCACTCCTCTTTTTCCAGTTACTATCCAGAATATTCGGCAATTTCTGAGTATGCGGGTTAGTTAATCTTTTACTGTTAAAGGATGACTGCGTGAAGCAATTTCCCGTCTTCTGATTTCAGAAATGTGCGTCTTTTTTACTTAAATTACTTTGCTTGGAATATATGTTAAGGGAAAACTGTTATGCAGTGAAAATTTATAAAATGTTCAGAATTTTGATTTAAGTTAAATTATTTAAATATTAATATGAGTGTAAAAAATAAATTGTATTTATTATTAGGTGCCAAACGAATACAATTAATATAACTTATTATTATTATTTATTTTCTATATTTTGAACTGAAATTTTATCATTAAATCTTGTAATATAATTTAGTTATGCATAGTTTTTTTTTCTCTCATTGTAAATTAATTCTGTAAATTGAATTGTCATTTAAAATTTAAAAAAAAAAGTTAATTATTTTCCATGGTTGAGGTAATGCTCATTCTCTTAATAAATATTGCATTGCTCATATTTTAAATTACAAGTCTAATTTTTCTTTTAAGGTTATGCAGTTGTGTATAATGTAATTAGACGGATGCTTATTTTTTCCTTAAAATGTGCTTGAAACGGGAGTGCTTATAGGTGCTTATTTTTTTAACTAAAATGTGGCTACGAACCCTGTCTATAGAGGCAGGCTCGTTGCATTTCAAAAATGTAGATTATCATTCTGTGATATCTCCAGGTGCATTGGTCAACTTCCAACCACTGTCATGTGAATATGGAATCAATGGATTGCTGAGGGTCACAGTGAATGGCATGCAGGATCTCAACACCCTCCCATGAGACTCCAACAGACATGTTGTGAGGTTAACCTTGCAAAATCATACGACCACATAACTGACCGTTAGTCAGGAAATGAACATTTCTGCAGCTTGTAAAGTGCATCGACTTTTGCAGCAGCGTGGACTATCAGCAGGATGACCACTACTTCGGCTTGCCTTGGCAATGCAGCATAGAGAGAGATGGGGACTCTGGTGCAGCAAATGACAAAGCTAGGTACAGGAGTGGTACAATGTCTGCTTTTCAAATGAGTCCTGGTTCTGCGTGCAGTATTCTGATGGCTGTTATATGTGTATGGAGTGTCCGAGGAGACCGCACATCACCTGCTTGTATTCAGTATCAACATAGGGATGGTGCACCTGGTGTGATGCTTTGGGCAGCCATTTGGTTACACGACACGCACATCTTTAGTTCGTATCGACGGTAATTTAAATGCAGATGGGTACATTTCTGACATCTTAAGCCCTTAACTGCCATGGGTGTATATATATGCCTTGCTCAGCCGATGCGTGAACTGCCACGGGCTTTTATACACCCTTCCAAACTACTGTCATTTGCTTTGAGCTGCTACCTGTAAAATTATTCGCAAAGCTTTGGAATGCAACATCGCAATCACCTTGACAAAGTATGCAAAGGAGGATACTATTTCAGAGAAGTTTGGGGAGAAATTGGAGAGAGGGGTGTGTCTAAAGTGGTGAAAGTAATGACTGCACGGTATTGGCTGGTGTTGTTTCAGTAAAACGTATTTTATTTTATTCTGTGTCCTCTTTTCATTTACATTTTGTAGTAGGTTCCAGGAATAAAGAAAGATATAACAGATGTTTCAAAAACCCATTTATCTTTTTGAAGAGCTGCTTGTGCTTCATATTGGTGCTGGAACTAACCGTTTTGTAGACGAGTATATGAACCAACACCTTGCAAACGAAAAATCAAGAACAAAATCGTGGCATTCAACCAGTTCAGAAGAAATATATGTTTTTTTTTAGGCATACTGACTTCACAAAGTATAACACTGAAACCTGATATTACACTTTACTGGTCTAAAAATGAATTGATCGAAACTCCATTTTAGGGATATTTTTTATTATAAAAGCATCATTTTTATTATACTTATACTCAAAACATTAAATTTTGTGCATTCATTTTTTTCTTTTATTCTTTATTTTGTGAAAGTTAACAGTTTTTAGAAAGTAAAACTTGCACTTATTTTCCCACTAATACATCGTATAACTATGCACGCCTGTGTGAGGAAACGTGGCATTGGGAAATGAATCTTGCGCATTTTCCCCGGCAGTTAAGGGGTTAAGTCCAGTTGTGCTCTATCTTCGAGGCCCCCAAGCGTCATGTTCCAACAAGATAATGCAAGGCCACATGTTGCACATTGTGTTCTGACCTTTCTCGATACACAGAGTATTCGATTGCTGCCGTGGCCTGCACAGTCTCCAGGTCTGTCACCCATTGAAAACATCTGGTCATGGGTTGCTGAAGGACTGGTCCATCAACCCTCTTCAGCTAATACAGTTCAGGAAGTGTAGCATAGACTTGAAGCAGCACGGAATCAATAAGTTGTCCATTTCTCTCATCCAAATCCAATTTGACTCCATGCATAATGGGGTAAGGGCCGTTTTAGCTATTAAGGGTGGCAGCTGTTTCTACTAATTTTGCACCCCTGTAAACCTCCAAAATGCTTACAAATTTAATCATTTTGTCTTCATGCCATACAGTTTACATGCAATTAATATCTTTCTTGTATTTGCTTTCCTTCATGGTGTTGCGGTTTTAATGGCCAGCAGTGTAGATGTAACTATGCTAATCAGTTTTTTCTTTATTCATCATTCAGTTTTTACATATGTTTGTGAAATAGTGCATTTTTTATATCGGATCAGGTATAGCAAATCAAACTTCTGGTCCCTTGAAATTTATTATGGCAGGGTTTGACTGTATATGCTTATTGTTTTATTACCATTATGTCAGGTATTAATATTTTATAACTGTAATGGGTTGCTTAGATTAATTTTGGAATTTAATTTACAAATAAATGTATTTATGAAAATTATTTTCTTATGAGCATACTAATGTTTACTTATCTTTTAAAAAAATAATTTTTAAATCATACACAGTACAAAGTCCGTAATCCAGACTTGTCGGGACTTCGGCAACTCCAGATTAGGGGTTTTTCCGAATTATAGATCATCAATTTAAATCTGGCAAGATGGCATGCAGAACTTATACAATTAAAAATATGAAACCATAATTTATGAAATAAAGAGCAATTGTGATCTAAAGCGAATCAAATTTTACAAACAAATAAAAGCTAAATATTTATTTGTTTACTTTATTAAACATTTCTTTTAATGTGCACATGCGTAAAGCATACATTATGCATACTCGAAATTAGAAAATTGCAACCAGAAAACTATTTGATGTGTATTCGGGATATTTATAATGATGAGGAAATTTATTTAAATCATATCAAAGACGGAGTACATCGAGATGAAATACTACATTTAGTAAGGAATTATAAGCCAAATAAAATAAAAACATCTGCCCTGAAGATGAGGATAGTGCTGACAGATCAACTTCCAGTTCATAGCGAGCCGAGACACCCCCTTCCCCCGCAGAGCAGCGTGAAATTGATAAACAGATTTCAGGATGGTTAGAGAAGCAAATCATTTAGACTATGTCTGGACTTAAACGACACTAAAACCTGGTGAATCCCTTTCCGAATATTTAATTGCCAAGCGTAAAATAACCAGTCGCGGTTCTGTTGATGATTCACCAATTCTTGATTATGTAATCAATGGAATACCCGATCAGAGTAGTAACTATATTATTTTGTATGGGTGTAAAACTATTTCTCATTTCAAAGAGAAATAAAAAATTTATGAGAAAAATCCGCTTTCCAGATACGAAGAATAAGGGTTATTCAAGTACTAACACACGAAATATACAGCATGTGCTATACCTAATAGGAGTAAAGAACCAAGGTGTTATAACTGTGGAAGTATAGGGCACATAATATGTGTGCATTCTTTACATCCATGTGTAAAGCATACAAAAAAAAAAGTTTGTGGCTTTGAGGTCCGGATTATAGATCATTCCGGATAATGGACATCCGGATTACGGACTTTGTACTGTATATCTGTTGAGAGTATTGTGATTTTTATGATTTTAAATTCAGAAGTTTGAGTTTACTGTGATAAAATTCTTATTTAATCTGAATCTCAATTCTTATCCAACAGCTGATGATGATGTTACTGTTGGGAAATTTTATGCTACTTTCTTAATTCAAGATTACTTTCGTCGTTTCAAAAAAAGAAAGGAAGAAAGGTCACACGATACTGGAGGCAAAACTCAAGAGCGAACAGTTGCTTTGCAGGTATTTAATATATTCTTATTTAGACTGATTATTTAGAGTAAAATTAATGATACATTTTATCTACATTTAGGTTCTTCTGTGGATTGCTTTACTACCTTATGGAAATACTCTTACGGTTTTTAAAATACATTTCAGAAATTTTTTCTGAATGCAAAATTAATTTTGTATACCTTTTAAATGGAGTAGATAATGATTCTTTGAGAAATAGAAATTTTGAAGGTTATGGCTAAGAGGCGATTGTTACACTCCTAAGCCTTAATTCTAATTATTTCTATTTCTGATTTTTCATTTTGGTTGTTTAATAAGAATATCAATTCATATTGTTGGCATTCATAACAATTCATGTTGTTGGCAACAATTTGACAACTGTTTACTTAACAATCTCAAAATGATTAAAGGAATTTTTTCTATTACTGTAACTTTCATTTAGGAAAAAAACTTTTGTTAATTACATTTTTCTCCGTTGTGAGGTTTTTTACAGCTGTTTTTATACTTTAAGCACATTTTTGTGAAATATGCACTCCAGTTATAAATCCAGTTTATCTTGCTTTGAGCTATGAAGATATTGTTATGGGCTTGATGTTAAGGACTCAGCAGCAAAAAGCATATACAGGCTGAAAAACTAGTGTATTTATACTAAATTCAGTATACAGTCAAAAGTCTTTAAACCGGACTCGTTGGGACTTAGGCGATTCCGGATTATCGGTTTTTCCGCATTTATAGATCATCAGTTTAAATCTGGTAAGATGGCATGCAGAAATTATAAAATTAAAAATATGAAACCACAATTTATGAAATAAAGAGCAATTATGATCTAAAGGTTATAAAAATTTACAAAAAAAAAGCTTAATATTTATTTGTTTATTTTATTAAACATTTCTTTTAATGTGCACATGCGTAAAGCATACATTATGCATACTCGAAATTAGAAAATTGCAACCAGAAAACTATTTGATGTGTATTTGTGATATTTATAATGACGAGGAATTTGATTTAAAACATATCAAAGACGGAGTACATTGAGATGAAATACTACATTTAGTAAGGAATTATAAGCCGAATAAAATAAAAACATCTGCCCTGAAGATAAAGATAGTGCTGACAGATCAACTTCCAATTCATTGCGCGTCCTCCCCTCCCCCGCAGAGCAGCATGAAATTGATAAACAGATTTCGTAATGGTTAGAGAAACAAAGGATATACCTTAATCCATTTTTTTGCAGCAAATCTACTTTTTGTTTGATGGACATCGAAACATGCTTTCGCTTTGTAAATCCTTTGGCAGCACCAGAATCGGAAATTCTTTTTGACATAATCAAAAGTTCAAGCTTACTTTTATAAAATTGCTCTAACAGTCTGCAAAAAATAATAAGCCGGATCCAATTAGAAGATTAAGGAACAACGCAATCTGCAACATTAACTGAAATAGATAATTAGATAATTTTAGCTTAAATTATACCATCTATTATGCTTTAAACATGCATGCGTAAACGTATTATGTGCATGTATAAATGCATATGGGCATACGTAAAGATATTATGCGCATGTGCAGAAAGTTTTTAGCTTTGAGGCACGGATTATGGATCAATCCGGATTATGAATGTCCGGATTAAAGACTTGACTGTATTTAATATCTATTGCTACATAGCCTGCAGTTTTATAAACAGAACATTATCAAGCTTAGTTCATTCAGCTCATTGGAACTAACAGCTGTTATGGGAATTGAGTAAATGCTCAGAATATGCTGCATAAACAAATTTGCAAATTCGGAGCTAAGTGATATCTGTAAATACGTGAGTCTAACCTTGTGATGTCACAATTAGTTCTCCATAGATATAGTATTCTTGTATTTATACTAGGTGTACTTTCTATTTTCTGCTGAAAATAACAATAATCAATTGTTTATTATTGTAAATTAATATTAAATTCTGTATTTTATATTTATGTTTCTGACAGTTAAGCTTAGGTCTTACTAAAAATAAGTATAATAAATTGTGTATAGTTAAAATTTACATGACAGTAATTCAATTCTACCAATAATTGAAATGGTAAGCAGTGTCGCAGTCTGTCATACTTGTATTTCATAGAGCTTCAATATTTTCAAAGCATTATTTAGCAAAATTTTAGCATTTGCACAATTAAAAAGATTTTTTAAAATTTAAATTCATATTATAAAATAATTTAATTTCATCGTTTTTACAAATCACGTTATAGGTACACAACGACACAATCCCTTACATACTAAGTAGACAATCTTCAGTATTTTCTAAAAATTAAAAAATTTATATTATTGAAAATTTTCATCATGTTCAGTACATTATCATCTGTAATGCACATACTAGAATTCTATTAATTAATAAGTGAAAGAAATCTAATTTCTCATAATTATAAAAATAAGATAAGGAAATAAAATGTACAAATTTGGAACACTAAGCAATGCTTCAAGTAGACCATATATTATCAAGTGCAATTGCGATAGCAAACACTACATATTAAAATAATAAGTAAAGTTTCTTATCAGATCCAAGTTTGCGGTTTTCCTCCTATTCTTGAAAAGATCGTATCAATATTTATCTTATGTCGGAAAACATTATCAACATATCAAAAGAAAACAATTTAAAATACAATTTAAATTTTAAAAAAGTGTCTAAAATATAATTTACAATTAAAACAACAGTACAAATTTAAAACAAACGATATATTACACATTCCACTCAAAATAATTACATTACTGCTCAGCATCACACACAACCTCACTTTTCTCATATGCACAGCGATCTGTTTTCAGTTGAGAAAACATCAGAAAATTGCACAAACTCAGCATCACGTACAATTTCTGCATTGTGCATTGCCAATGTACACAGCAATTTCCTTTCATTTAAAAAAATCAGATTGTTACACAAACTTTGCATTGCCCATATACTTAGCAATCTGTTTTCAGAAACTCGGCATCGAGCACAACTAACTCCATTAATTCGAGTTATAAAAAATGCTTCCAGAAAAGTGACACGATGATGGAAATTAAGCAATCAAAATAAAGTAATTACCTAATATTGAAATTGCCATATTTAGCATGCACCCGATATTTCACTTTAGTCAATAATAATAAGTGAAACTTACCTTCAGTCCTGTCCTTTTGCAAAATATATGGCTAACATCTCACTACGAAATATCTCCATTAACTTGCATGTGTCAGTTTTCTTTTGTTGCCATCTCCACATGTACTGAGCCAGATGCAAATCAAATTGTTCTTTTGCCTACCGAGAACCACGGAGATTTTTTTTAATTGCTCCTTAAATACCCTCAGTGCTGTTGGTATACGCACCTATCTTCCGATCTTTAAAACAAAATTTATGTTGACAAAATCTATGATTTACTTTTAGGATGTGCATATCCTTTTGGATCGAGGCAACTATAGGCTTTCCAGCAATCTGAAATAACAGTAGATCTTGGCAGAGCACTCTCTTTAACAATTTCTAACAATGACTCAGCACCTCTGCTTTCAACCACTCTAAACACACATTTATCTGTCCCTCTCTCAAGCAAACCAAACACCCATCTCCCTTCGATTCTTTTACCTCTATGATATTTTTGCTTACCAAATTTAATTTCATCAGTTTCCACAATCACGCCTTCCCCACCCAAAATCACATTCTTCCTCAAGCATAACTCCATGCACATTCCCTGCAAAAACCGTTCCAATCTGTCACAGTATTTTTAGCAATACGTAATGCCAATCATATAAAATCATTACCCAACCACATATACGTAACTTGCGAAACACCACAGTTGCTGGATTTACCCTTCGCAAACCACGAATCCTTTTGAACAAACTTTGTAATACGATGCTTAGATTCATCTCCCATAACTTTCTATACATCTGCTCAAAACCATCTATACAGTTGTTTTGCTCTGCCAGTTTCATATTCGTTTCACAAATCGGACATTTATATGACCTTCCAATCTCCCTTTTCTCCATATAGTACTCAATCACAATTTTTTACCCTTTCACTCAAACTGATAAAAAATTCCAGATTCAGATAATCATCCATACTGCAGGAAACACAAGATCAGATGCACTCATCAGTGATCAAAATGTTCTTTGAGCAAATGAATTCTTTTCTGTATTTTGAGCAGTTAAGGTTATAAATTTTTAAGCATTCATTCAAAATTTTCAATTGTTTTATGAATCTTAATCATACTTTTTTTAGATTTAACATGTTGCATTAAATGTTAAAAGTATCATACAAAAGTGCATTTATAACAAAAAAAAAATTCTCACACAATAACATTATGAACCTAACATTTCATCTCAGTTAAAATATAATTAAAATTTTCCAGAGATTTAAGTTATAGCATAACTATAACTTGTTTTTAGAAAGAGGCGTATGCAATATTACATCATAAAAATGCATGTCCAAGCCTAAGACAAGTAAACAGCATCTTCTAGGATTGAGCTGGGAATTGTACAGAATATTAAAAAAATTCTTATTAGTTTAGTTTCTTTATTTTCACATTTATTATGTTGTATTTGTATTTGTGTCACTTTTTAGAAGAGCAGTAAAAAATATTGATGTGAAAATTCTTGAATTTAATGCTCTTGCCACAATAGTTCCTGAAAAATTTGTTTAAAAGATTTGTCTTAATATCTGATTTGTTATGAGCTATGAAGGATTTCTAATACATAATCTTTTTTTTTTTTTTTTTTTTTTTTTTTTTTTTTTTTTTTTCCAACTCATACTGAAATTTTGACATAGATAACAGATGACATTATTTTACTTCTATCTAGATGTTAAGAATTCATCATGAAGCATTATATAAGTTGAAATTTTGCATATTCTTTCCATTAAATTGTCTACTTTAAAGCTCCAAAATTGATATCAAAACATGAAAATATTATGCAGCATAGTCTAAAAAGTTTTTTTTTCCTCAATCTTTCTGCATTAAGATTCAGTATTATAAATTATTATTTATGTGCATTTTGAAATAATTCTTTTTACCCTCTCTAGTTCCTTTTCTTACATTTTTAGAACTTAAATACTTAACTACTTGTAATGTTAGGGCACTTTCTGTAATTCTTTTAATGTATTTTTAAGAATTTTAAATTTTGTAATGTTGTGGTAATTATAAATCTGAACTGTATTTTAAAAAAAGTTAAAAAGTACTTATCGTTCTTGTATTTTGTGTTCATTATGAATTTTATGATTCTCTTAGTAGTTTTGCATGAAGAATAATAAAAATCTTAAAATAGGAGTAAATAGTTTTTTTGATGTACTAAATAAAAAATTTCATGCACTTATATGTATCTGCCTGTTTCAGTCTCATGCATTTTTAGTACTGCTTAGTATGCATATATGTTATATTAATGTCTGTATTGTTTCTGCATCTTCTTTGTAATAGCTTATTAATACATAAGCTAGATATTTAATTAAATTTAAAATGTTGATTTTTCCATTTATTGTAATCAAAGGTGAATTATTGTTAAATAGTATAACTTTATCTTGCCAGAAAGTATTATTATCTTAGACTTTTAATACTATACTTTTATTATTCTCCCTGACAAAAAGCCATATCCAAATTAATAAACATAAAACAAATATGAAACTGCAACTGCATAATGTTCTGAGTATCAGTTGTTGTCATATTTGAACAATAATTGCCATGCACAAAAATTTGGCAGTCTATTTTAAAATTTTACAATGTGTATTTGATGGATTCATCATATGTCACTAATAGTAATATCATAAAGTGTAGATGTTTTGGTTTAACATTTGGGGAAAAAATATCTAAATTATTTTTATTATCAGTAAACATCTTTTAATATGAATGGATAATACATGAGTTAGTACATTTGTATATAATTCTAATAGCAGTCCTATTGCACAATCAAGATGATCCTTCGTTAAATGTTCATTGCTAATGATGCAAACTGTTTGTATTTATATAGCAAAATCATAAACAGACTATTTTGCTGCATAGACAGTGTCATAATATTTGAATATTTCCTCCCCTTCTTGGGTATTTTCTCCCTAGTTTCTTCAGCAACTAATTTGAAACCTTTTTATTTTTCTCATCAGAATGTGAATGGCTCAATAACAAAGTAACTTTATGTAAGTAAAATGAATGCTATTAAAAATAGTGACTATAACTAATTCTTTTAAATTCTTTTTTTAATAATTTCCCTTAGAAATTGACACATTGCATCATTTTCCCATGTTGATATGAAAATAGTAAAATTAATAAAAAGGATAGGACATATGCAAGTAAATATAACATTAATATTAATGCAATACGGACATAAAATAACTAGAAGTATACACCTCTCATAATTTTTATTCTACATATAATGTAGAAACAGAGAATTTAATGCCCAAGAAAAAGCTGATGGACTGTAAATCGGATTTTCTCCTGAATATCTGAGGGTTTTTTTTTTTTTTTTTTTAGATAGAGAAATAATAACCCACAACAGTGTTGAATCATGGTTTTCACCTTTAAACACTAGCGAATTACATTTTTGGCCTTTCAGTGGCTCTGGGGAGCAGCATTGTTTTTCTTTCTTATCTAGTTCTGTTCACAATAAATAAAGTCCAATGTGATGCTTGTTTGGAGTGAAATGTTGCACAAATCGGTTTTATTTCATTGACACAGCAGTGAAGAGAGAAGAAAGAGTTTGATTCTGATGAACTTAAACTCAGCTAACGTAAATTCTGCACTTCCTTAAATTTCTGATTAAATCCAGCTTATTATTTTGTTCAATCTAATATCTTTACTGCTATTTTAACATCTTCATTTTAATCTTTTTTCGAAAATGCACTTTGCCCCACCGATGCCAGATTGATTAAGCTGAACCTCTAAATACTGGTAGTTCATTGTGGCATGGATTCAAACCCAGGTGAATTTACTGGCTGTGTGATTGAATTTCATGGTTTTCTCCATGTGTAACATGCATATGAGCCAGTTACCATCAGTCACCATGAAGCCATCCCTCTTGTCAGACAGATAGCCTTCATGCCTTTGCCATATTCAAATAACTCAACCTAACCTAATGAAACTGTGTATTCATCATTCAGCTAATTGATACTAGAATTTTGTGCAAATGAAATGCAGATAAAAAGTAGCCTTTTAAAATTTGGTGCAACAGTTCATCTAATAATTCTTGAAAGATTTTAATATAAAATTTACTGTGTGAAGCAATCCAAGGTCATGAGAGGATGTGATTACAAATATTTTTAACTGTGCTTGACATATTTATAGCTACCTATCATAGTTCATGAGGATGGCATCTATATGAATTTTAATACTTTATGATACCTCAAGTTCAATGATTGGAATATGCAAAGAAATCCTGAATGATATAACTGAAATCTTTCATTGTGATGACAAAGCCAAAAACATATGTTGATTAACAGATAGCAAAATCTGCAGTATGGCTTTAAAATTAGAAAATATCCACATTTTGGCTTCGAGTTATATTTTATTTTCATGAAGTGTTTATCCAAATGCAGTACCTCTTTATGCAAACTAAAATACTATTTTCTGAAGAAGGATAATAACTGCTTATTCTTGCCAGATGATTTGGTTCTAATAGAAAGAAAGCATGAAATTTTTTTTGTGTGTGTGAAGAAATACTGAGTGAAAATGATATAACAGAAATCTTCATTCTCCTAATCCCTAACCATTGAACAGCTGGGGAATCTGTTGTACGGTTTTAAATCCTGAAAATATCTATATCATTACTTAAAATGAATAAAAGTGGCAACAAATGTTTGTTGAAGATGGATGTTGGATTTCAGTTAACAATTTAGTGAGAATTCTCAAGATGTCAACTACAGGAATTAAACAATGAATTTTGTAATTGAAGAAGAAATTATATCTTTTTATAATATTAAAGAGAAAATATTAACAAAAAAGCTAATCTGCTTAAATAACTTACATAGAAGGAAATGTTTAATAAACAAAATAAATGTTAATACTGAGCTCTTTTTATAAATGCTTCATTATTTCACAAACAATCATTTTATATTTTTAATGTAATAATTACTATATGTCATTTATTACTAGATTTAAGTTAATGTCCTCAAATCTGGGAATTTCTGGAATCGCCAAACATGGTGGCTCACCCTGACGATTCTGGATCTCAGACATTATATATAACTAAAGTCTAAATCTACTTTCTTCCTCATAGATGACTGAAGGTATCTTCCATATTAAAGCTAGATTCACTAATAGCTAGAATTTTCAATTTGTTAAACATCTTTTTATTATCTTCGCACGCACTCTGGCACTTATGACTGCCAGTCATGCAGTCATAAGTGCCCATATTTTAGCTGAGATTCGAAACTGAAGCCAGTTGGTTATTATCCATTCTTTACTAATGGCAATACTGATGAATGCAGCTTTGTTTTTCCAATTACTTATATAATATTTCATTCCTGAATTAGGAAAGTCAAATTTCTTCTTCATGCAGTAAATTGAAGAGAAAGTTCCGCTTTATAAACTGGTATATGAACCAGCTGGATTTATCAGTAAAGTAATTAGTAAATTTTACACATTTGGTTTTAATTTATTTTTAGGAATGAAACATTTTTATATTTTTTTAACATTTTGTAATACATGTTTCTCTGATATTGAACAATTATGTATTTGTCACTAAGTGCATAAAACTTTAAATCCTTATGTTGCAATTAAACTAAATTAATATCTTTTTGTTCTATTAAAAGACCATACAAAATTCTGATCTGTTCAAGCAATTAAATTGCAAATAATAGAAAAAAATTTAGTGGTTTTTAAGCCAATTGAATATAAACTTATTCAGTGCATTTGGTAATTCTTGAAGATGGGTAAAATTATATTAAATATCTGAATCTAATAAATCAAAATTATGCTGAATTGAAAATTTTTATCTATCCCTTAAAAAAATTTGTGTTACTACATTTTGTAAACTTGCCAGCTTAAGCTTACTATATAACTCTCTAACTGTGCTGCAAAATTAAATCAACTTAGTAGAACAATAGTATCTCTGCCTTCTTCTGCATGTGTTGATTGAAATAATGCCTGTAAAATTGCATGATCTTAGTTTGCTTTTGTTTTCATGTTTTTTTCATTTTTGCTTATTGTGTGCCAAATGTGCTTTGTTGTGTTTTGTGGTGATCGTCCTGTGTGTAACACCAAGTAACCTTAATTGTAGCTGATCTCCATTGTTCAGGCTGGACTGCGCACACTCCATGAAATTGGGCCTGAAATCCGCCGTGCCATCTCTGGAAGTTTGGAAGTTGAAGAAAATGAAACAGTTGAATCAGAACCTGCACATAGGGTTAGTTCAGGCTATTTTTGCAAAGTGAGAAGGATTACTGCTATAAATATTTGAATTCATATCAGATGGCTCTTTGCTTATACTAAATCTTTAAAAGTATGACATTAACTACACTAAAATATTTTAACATGTTAGCCCAAAGCACATGTTTTTAGACATGGAAAAAGAAAAGTAAATAATGCAATTGTTTTGTGATTTTACTTTAAGAAACATCTTAAATTAAAAAACAACTTTATCAATACACATTTCTCACTATGTAGGTATGCTTATAAAAATCAACTCTGCTGAAAAGTCAGTTATAAACAATGTGATATCTGAGCACAAAATTATAGTACTCTGTGCCACAAATTTTCATTTTCATTTTCATTTCTCATTTTAATTAGCTTATTATTCAATGAAGTCTCTTATTTTGTGTAACAAAAAGAAATCCAAAGTATATATATTCTTTTCTGTAAACATTTCGCCTATTATTAATGAATTCCAAACTTTTATATGATTTCTTTTAAGTAATATAATTAGTTACTTAAATATAAACTGAGCTTTCTATAAAGTAACAGAACATTTCCAACTTTATGAAGGACTCTTAAACTTTTTTATTTTTTTAGGATTATGAAATTTATGTTGTGTTTATTTTTATGTGGAGCAAAATATTAATACAAGTTAGAAAGTTTTATGAAATCAAAATTATTATAATGATAATGCTTATCAAATCAGCAAAGCATATTTTATTTAAATTATTATATGTGCTTATGTAGATAAATGGGTTCACATAATTTATAAAAAACTATAAGCATAAGTGTGTCAGTGAAATAAATTATTGTGAAAATATTTTAAATGCAATAAATGCTGATCTAAACAAGATAAAAAATTATTACTATAATATATGCAATTATATCAAACTAAGGGTTAAATTTGACTTGAAAAAACTGTGTATTTATGATAGACAGTTATAATAAAGCAGTCATGTTGTTGCAAAAGTCATGACGCATTTGGTCTGTATTTCACAACATGCATTTCATGATGCAAAGAATGCATTTCAGTTAATGTTATATTGTCCATTTTGCTAAATAACCTTGCTCCATGTTTCAGCAAACTGCAGAATTCCTTGTTCATAGAAGGACCTATCTTTATAAATAAAAAACTGAAGGAGGGGCTGATTTACATTGGAATTGAATGTTATATCATGCAAGGACTTGAAAACGAAACAAATGGAAGTGTGGTGGTGCAAGATTAGGCAAATGTGGTGGATGTGGCAACACATTCCATTCAGTCTCCAAAAGTTTTTGACGAGTGACCAAACTTTGTGTGGTTTTGCATTGTCATAATCTAACACGATCCCTGTAGGATCTTATAAATTAACACAATCCCATAACTTAATGAGTTCTGGCCATTTCTGGATGATGATCATTCAAACTGTTTCTTTGCCAACTTTACACTTTAGAATTGGTTATTTGGTTCCTACGTAGAAGCTCAGAAAACATTACATCTTTAAAACCCCACCACACTGAGAGCATAATCTTTCTCTGATGAATGTCTGCTTTTGATGTTGTTTGAGGCAGATTACCTTTTTGGAAGCATGAAAGTTTGCTCTCCACATTGTTGTACATGTGGAGTTGTACATTGTTGTACTCATTACCAGTTATCAGTTGCTTCAAAAAAGGATCTTTTCTCTCACATTTAATGAGCATGTGACATATGTATATATCCATGCTAACAAATCAACTTCTTTGAGTTTATGACGAACCCACACATTGAGCTTATGTATCCAGTTTCTTCAGATGCTCATGAGCAGTTGAATGATGGATTTTCAATGTTTCTGCAGTCTGCCGTGTTGTGTAATGATGGTTTGACTCAATTAATGTCTTGATTTGGTCATTATCAATCTCGTTAAGCCTTCCTGACCAAGGGAATCAAAATCACCAGCATGGAATTTCATGAACCAGCATTGGCACTGATGTTCTTGTAGAGAATTGTTGCCTTAAACTTTATGCAACTTTTTACAAGCTTGTTGCATGTTCTTCCCTTTTCTGAAGTAAAATATCCTCTCCTGAAGTATTAGTATACATAACGCTCAACCTTTCAGCTTTTCATGACATAACGATTGCATGGCTATAAATAACTCTAGTGCTTCCGTAAATCAATACTTGCCATCTTTTACCAAAATATGTCATGACTTTTCCGACAACCCAATAGATGCTAGATCATATTCAAGTTTTAATGCAGATATTTATGCATAATCAAGTTATCATAATGTTTAAATGTTTTTTGCTGTAGGCCATTATTTCTAACCAAAGAGTAATTCTGCGTAATTCCACAATTTTTATGACTTTAGTGCAAGAGATATTACTTAATATTTCATCCCCCTTTTTTAGTTTGATAATATCCTTTTTTTCAAGTAAAAATTTTCTAAATGCTAATGAAGTTTCTAACCTATAAAAACCAACTATCCAATGAAAAATTATTCAGTATAATTTACTCAAAATGTAAATCATAAAAATTTGTATTGTGATGAAAGAAAGGCTAGAATCACAAAGAAAGGCTGTTATGCATAATTTTTAAAATTTTAGATTCTATAATACCAGAGTGGCATACTAAAATAATTTTCCATTTTACTCTGTCTGTATTTTAAAACAGTTTAAAAATGCAGTATATATTAAAATCTACTCTGTATTCTAAAGAACAATAATTAATTGTAATAACTTTGAGAGAGATATTTACATGAGAGTTATATACATTTTCTTATTTTAGATAACATTTGTTAAAAATTCATTAGTCATTTATATGAAAAATACTATAAATCTTATGTATCTGTTGAAAAGGGGAGACAATGCCAAAATATTTTTTCTTTGAGAAAAGGTTACTACTCATTATATGAAGTATGAAAAATCCAAAATTTTTTTGCTAAAAAATAAAATTTGCAAAGATTTTATGTGAAGCAACGCCTTTTCTTAATTTTCAAAAAAGTTTAATGTGATTAAATAGTTTTTTCCCATAATGAAAGGGTTACTAAATTTGCAACTTTTGGTGTAATTTTAATTTGCAACTTATGTTGCCAATCTTGATATTTGTATATTCATTAACCGTATTTGGAAGTTTATTATTTTGCCCTGTATTAACAGTTAAGTATCCAAATTTCAAATAAGAGTTTGATTGAGAAACCAATTTTTTCATTCTTAGTTAATTCAAAACTTCTTTATGATCAAGTCTATTATTATAACATATAAACTATCAGTGTTGATATCTTTTCAGATTTCTGTAAAATTTTCCTAATGATTTTTCTTTTATGATACAGATATACCTTATTCAAATTTATTAAATTGCATTATGATACTGATGGTATTTAATATTTTTTAGTATTATCCCTTAAAATATTATTAATAGCCATTCTTCTATAAATACAAATGTCAGATATCTCTAAAAGTATTTATTAACAGAACATTGAAACAGTTACAAAGAAAATCTAGATTAAAACAGAACATACACCAAAACTGAACACACAACATTTAGAATTAACATTTGAATCATGGAGATATAATATTGGAGAACCTGTCCTGATGGTAGGTGGCTAGAGGTCGACTGCCTGTAAGTTGTTCTAATTGCCAGTAGATGGTGTTTGATAATGTAGTTTTGTTACATCCAAATAATTCTGTAACAATACTACATTTTTCATGATTAATATGTTACATACTGCATCATTTTTCATCATACAGTTACATTGATAGTATTTAAAAAATTTTGATGAACTCAAATTTTCTTTTACGTTGTAAATATTGAGGGCTAATAAAGAAAAAAACTATATGAATTTATGCAAGTATTCTTTTTCCACAATAAAACTGTACTAGCAAGTATATAGTGTGATCTGAATGATAGTAAAAGAAATCCTTTAAAACTTATTAATATTTTAAAGGAAAACAGCAGCTTTTATCTGAACTTAGATTAAAATTTAAAATAATTTCCAAATTCAATACTAAAATTTTCCTGATTTTCTTCAGTTTCATGTATTACCTGCATAAGTGCTTGTTTTGATTGTAAAGTAATTGGTAAAACGCAATTTTGATTTTAGTAAATTTTTTTATACATCACATTTTCTTTATTTAATATGTGGTTTCATTGTATTTATAGCATGTGTTAAAAATTTTTTATAGTTTATCTTTTATTGCATGTAACTCTATTTGGAAATATTTTGAGTAATAGATAATAATAAAGCTGAACCTCAGCAAAAGAAAACTCTTATTATTTTATAAAATGCATTTTCAAAATCTGTTACTAATTTATACCTTTTGTATAGTCTATATCATCTTAGCATTATGAGATCAAAATAAGATTTTTTTTAAATTGAAAGAAACAGAAATTACTCAGAAAATTTTATAAATAAATTCATTTTTAAAAGCATTACTAGTCTCAGAAATTACTAAGTTTTCTTTGATTTACAATTTCCTTTCACTAAAGCATAATGTATTATTACAGAATTTTATTTATTCATATTGCTACGCTCATGAGTGAAGCAGTGTGAAAATGAGTAGCAAGTTGAGTGAGATTTCTTTGTCTTTGTGCATTCATTTAAACTAGCTTATGTACCTGTATACTCATAGATAGTGCAAGAAATATATGAATATATGTTTCCACTTAATAATATTACACTTCTCTTTTGAGGTTTATAATTTCAGTTTAGTTGTATCTCGTTTAATTTTCATGTCAAATATTAGAAAGTATATCAGATATGTATGCATAATCTAGTGAATGTTGACCTTTTTCAGGATAAAGTTGAAATAAAAATATCCTATTATTTAAACATTTTGATATTGTTGTTTTGTATTTTTTATGCAAATTTTAAAAAAAAATCATAAATTTTAAAATAATCTTAAACTGAATCCTTTAAAATGCATAAGATTTTTTAGCTATTTATATTATGTTATAATTAGTATATTAGAATTTTTAGCGCTATAATTAAATTTGATCTTTTCATAAAAACTTGTTGTGCTTTAGTTCCATGTAGCTTCATGAGTGTCCTGTTTGGAAATTTAAAGGAAACTTTAAAACTCAGATATGTCTTGCATAAGATATGTATTTTAACCCATTGTTTGTTATTTCTGATTTTTTAATTACTTTGTTGATTTTCAAGATGTAGCATTAATTTAATACTAGTTTCTGTTAGGTTTTTAAAAACAAATTAAATATATTATACTCATAAAGTGTGCTATTTGCTTTAATTATCAGTTCATATGTAAAATAACTATTTGATTTCATTATTTTGAAATCTGATTAAGAGAATTTTTAATAGTTCTGAAAGCTGATGAACTACAATCCTCTGTCTTTATAAATATAGCATCAATAGTTAGGAACCTGACTTGTTTTTTACATGTTTATACAGAACAGTGATATTTATGCTTTAAAGGTTTGTTATAATCTACATAAATGCTAAATCATATTATGTAATAAGGATGTTTCTTAACAGAATATTATTTTTTCTTCTAATATTTCTATTTTTCTTTTTTCATTTAGAGAAACCACTCTTTGTTTGGTAGCATGTGGCATTCAGTTCGAGGTGCACCACTGAAACGTACAAGATCTCTAAAATCAAATTCTGCTAGATCACATGCAAAGGTATCTCCAACAAATTCTTTGGATGTTTTCAAATCACCTTCACAAAAAGTTAATGTGCCTGGAAATCACATTCGTTTTACTCGGGACTCTAGTGGTGCTACTCTTACTTCTCCTCTTGCTTTACAAAGAGGAAGTAAATCTAGGTGAGTGAAAATACAAAGCAGAAATTTTGAAGATAATAAATTTAGTGTGTCTTATACTCAAGCAATTCAGTAAAGTTATTTATAATGTCTGCATACCTATGGGTTATTAGTATGATCTGTGTTTGATTGAATGAGATAATACTGAAAGTTATATATAATGCACACAAAGCATAGTAGATAAATATATATTAAATAATGAAATAAAGTAATCTCCTTTGCATTAATAGTGTAACAAATAAATAAAATGAATAAATAGCTAATTTAAATTATAAAAAAATAATATAATAATTTCTTTTATAATCTACTTTTGCCTTTTTTCTCTGTATTGTATATATAAAATTAAAGAATTCTGAACAATTTAGCATGTTCTTGAAGAGAAAATAGAGCGATGAAAATGTGCTGTGTCTCTAAATTATGTTACTGTAGATGGGTTAAATGATAACAAACAATAAAAGTCATGCTTTTACATCAAGCATTAAGCAGTGAAATATTAATCTGAATTGTGCATCCATGTTTATACATTAATCTGAGAAGGCAGTATTGAATATATTTAGGCTACTTCTTTCTCCTTGTAGTTCCCTCTTCTTGCTTGATGAGTGCTTTTTGGCCTGTGAACTATTTCTTTCTTATTTTTAAAAACATTTTGCTACACAACAAAAAGAGATACTGAATGAGTGGACAGAGAAAGAGTACACTGCAAGACTGAGAAAGGGAAAACTGTAAGATAGTGCTTTCATAGATTTTCTCTAGATCAAATTTAATTTGGCCCAAATCCAATATTAGAAAATTAGTGTAAGCTTCATCTTCTGTGTTTAAGAGAGAAATACGGTAACTTTTAAATCAATTAGTGAACTAGGACATGTTTTGTATTTAATTTAACTTTTCTCGCACTTCAAAATATACTTATATCAAGTGAAGTTTAACACCAATCTCCAAAAAATAACCTACTAATTTATTTTCCAGCTTCTACATTTTTATCAGCAACAGAATTTCATTTAGTTTGGAAATACACATTAAAGTCATAGAGCAGAGTTGTAATTAACAAAATATAGATAATATACGTTAGTACAGTAGAATTCCAAAAATCAGCAAAGCTTGGGTCCAGAGGTTGTGCGGATTTCAGGACAGAAAACATAAAGCATAATATTTGGACTAAAAGTGCAAAATGAATAAGGCGTATTAGATACATTTAATTGAATTATTATATACATTATTGCAATAATTTATTTTATACATTAAATGATTATTACATATATAAATTGATTATATTATTCATTGTATTATATGTACACAGCATCGAGGTTTGCCGATTTCGCCTCGTGCAAAGATTTACGGTGTTAGAATCACTGTTGCTGTAAAATTTCAACAGCTTTTCTTTATTTTTCCGTATATCGTACTCAATCGTGTCGCAATTTCATACCATTCTGCTATGAATCGAGGAGCAGCACCTGCTTCCATCTTTTGCAGCATTTGCACTTTTTGCATTACCGTCAATGCAATGTGTTTACGTTTTTCAACGTTGCAAGCAGTAAAATCATGAGTGCATTTCTTATCTGTCATTGTATTAAAAAGGGCTGAAATTAATAATATTCTTAATTTATCCACAAAATATCCGGATAAAAAAAGGCAGCACTAATCTCGTGAAATGAAATAAGAAAGCTCAGAAAATACAACAATGTGAATCGTGAACTTGAACAAAGATTTGAGTGAAGCGTCTGCTTTTTTACCTCGATGCAGATTAGAGGGAAAAAAACTTATCTTATTTTTTTAACTTTTTTATATGAATAATTTAGTATTTCCGTTTTGACTCATTATTATTTGGTAATTATGACGGCATTTATTTGGTAAGTATTTTTTTCTTCGATATTTCGTACTCAATGTTGTGGTTTTTAGAACCTATGAACTGAATGTTTATATTCTGAGAAGCAACGCAGATTTCAGGTCGGTGGATTTTCGGTTAGTATTCAAACACCAGTTATAAAAATTATATTTTTCTGTGTGAATATGAAAAGTGCTTTAATGGAAGTCTCTAAAATAAATTTTCAAGTTGTTTAAAAGTATTGAAATGCTTTAATTTTAAGAAATTTCTTTTATTTTCCTACTGTAAAATTGATTTATTTTTTTGCATAGTTTACTGAGTTTAATTAATGGTACCCTGAAAAGTGGAAAGAAAAAATATCTGTTATGCTTCATTCTCCTATACAAGGAGGTGGGGAGAAATATTATTCTAAAATATAATTTCTTAAATGAGTTATATGCCTTGTATCAATAAAGTGTGCTGTAATTTCTCAGAAGGTCATTTTTACAATATATTTCTAATATCTAAAGTTAGCAGTTTAATTTTAAATATTTGATTACTTTATTAGATTTTTGTTTCCTTGACCTAAGAAACAAGATAATCCGTAATAATTATGATTATACTACATTGCACAATGAATTAATTATATATAACATAGTTATGTTGCTCAAAAATATTATTTGTAACATTATAAAGGAAGAATAACATTCTTGATTTTCACATTTAGTGCTACTTTTTTAACACTTAATTATACATATAAAACCTTTAATTTATTTGGTACTATTCTGTTTTGAGGGCCATAAAAAATTGCAGCAAAAATGTATGCCCAAAAATTGCAAATCTAGCAAATGCGCCCATTTAACAGCGCCCAAATCTAGCATACGCGCTGATTTCAGATTGCGTTAAGTTTATATAGGTCTATATTTCTTAAGACGCCATTGAAATACTAGTTTAATTTTTAAATACTTTTTTGATTTTAAATCCTTTTTTGATATCCTATGGATTTAACAATTGCCCATGATGAAAAGTCGACAATAGAATTTTGGGTAAAGTGCAGAATCATCCACTGCTTGACGCGTTTTTAAGAACTGCACATACTCGGTATCCATGTGCACATGACCTCTTTTCACTTAAAAAAAAATCATAGAGTTGCACAAAAATGGCACTGCGCACACCCTTGACATTATCTATGTACACATCGACCTATTTTCACTTAAAAAGTAAAAGAAAATTGACAAAAATCCAATTGTTTTTACCCTTGTAAAAAGCGGCGAACAAATAAGGGAGCGATTCTGCACTTTACTGAGAATATCTTCCCCTCAAAACCGAATAGTACCATTTATTTTATGAAGGTGGATTCATTTGTTTTTATTTAATTTTACTTTTCATTGTACCATGTATTCAAATAATCTGAAATTATAAGTGTTAAAAATTCTGTTCTTCCTTGTAGTTCAGTTTCTGTTGATGATGTGTACCTGTATCAATCTCCAAATCATTCCCCTCAAGATTCTCCAAGCAGTCTACCTGCTGCACCTCAGATAAATTATTCTGTTATGGATAGTTGCAGTAGTTATGAAGGCAGCTTTACTCTTGAGCCAGGAGAAAATTCTCCTGGACGTGAAAATATTCCATTGCGGTCACTGCGATCAAATCAACCTAGCCCAAGTCCTTTGACTAAAGTTGAGAGCATTGAAAGCAACAGTTCTAGTTCTCAAAGTCCATCATCATCTGGAAAGAATGAAGCAACTGGTACAAGTTTCTTGAGGTAACTTATTTTTTGTCATTAAGTTGTACAGTATTTAGACATCATAGAAGCAGATATAGAAACTGTAAGTTAGGTGAGGAACATGTATTATTTTAATGAACAATAAAATGATAACATGAATTATTCTAGATGTCTGCTTTATAGCATTACATTGCTTATAAAAATTAAAGGATAACCTCAAAAAAATGTGTTGACTTATTAAAGTTTTCAGCCAGTCTTCTATGGTCCAATTACAGTCAAAAGTCGTTAATCCGGACTCGTCGGGACTTCGGCGATTCCGGATTATAGATCATCAGTTTAAATCTGGTAGGACGGCATGCAGAAATTACAAAATTAAAAATATGAAACTGTAATTTGTGAAATAAAGAACAATTATGATCTAAATGGTATCAAAATTTACAAAAAGAAAAAGCTTAATATTTATTTGTTTACTTTATTAAACATTTCTTTCAATGTAAGTTGTTTAAGTTGCTTCGTTTCATGTGATAATACTTTCTCTTTAATTCTATTAAACAGACATAATTTCTTGTTTAGTTACAAAGTTCCACTGTTCAAGTCCTATAATTCCTGTGTTGAGAATAACCAACTAATTTGTCAATCGAAATTTTTTCGTTTTCAATAACCTCTGTTACTTTCTTCACTATCGGAAGCGAATTATAATGACGAGGAACTTGTTTTAAATAATATCAGAGACAGAGCACATCGAGATGAAATACTACATTTGGTAAGGAATTATAAGCCAAATAAAATAAAAACATCTGTCCTGAAGATAAGGATAGTGCTGACAGATCAACTTCCAATTCGTTACGCGCGGCGGCGTTCCCCCTGCCGAGCAGCGTGAAATTGATAAACAGATTTCGGATTTTGAAACATACTTTCGCTTTAGATCCTTTACATATTAACAAATATATATCGGAAATTCTATTTGATATAATCGAAAGTTCAAGCTTACTTTTATAAAATTGCTGTAACAGTCTGCAAAAAATAATAAGCCGAATCCAATTCGAAGATTAAGGAACAACGCAATCTGCAACATTAACTGAATTAGATAATTTTAGCTTAGCTTATGTCCGTTATACATTAAACGCGCATTCGTAAACGTATTTTGCGCACGCGCAAACACATATTCGCAGCCGTAAAGGTCTTCTGAGCATGCGTCAATGCGACGCATGCGCAGAAAGTTTGTAGCTTTGAGATCCGGATTATAGATCATTCCGGATTATGGATGTCCGAATTAACGACTTTTGACTGTATTTGTGTAAATTAATAAATCTGCAGCTGAATGTAAAATTGGACCTTATGCACCTAAATTAGTGCATGAAATATGCTAATAGACAACTGGCAGGATACTGAAAAAATAGATTGTATGTTGAGTTCAGGTGTTAAAATTTGATGTAGATTCTGAGATTGATTATTTTCATTGGTTATGATTCAAAGGAATCATTTAGATACAGTACAAAAGTTGTGGTTAATTTGTAGACTTGAGGGAGTTTTAATATAAAAGGAAATGACCCAAGATCTGAATATCTGTAGATTATCACATTAAGAACTTAAAATTGACTGTTAAGCAATACAGCCTGTTCAAAGGCAACCAAGAGCAAAAACTGCATTTAAAGGCAGTTTTCCATCATTTTTGGGTCCAAGAAAAACCATGAAGCAACTAAATGAGAGTTGCTATTAGATCTTCAAGCTCCCACAAGAATTTAAATCAGTATTTCACTGCTGTACCAAGGCTACAGAATGTTAGACCTTTTTGCCAGAAAACCAATGGTTTATGTCTTCATCTTGCAAAAGGCTTTTTTAAAGTTGTATTGCCATCATGTTCAGCCAAACTAAGAGGAATGGGACTATAGTCTCTGTACTGACGAGTTCTGATAATACCTGGATTATTATTCTAGACATATTTTGATCTGGAAGGAACAAGGAACATTCAACTTGCCTTCACTTGCTCATGAAAGATCCCATTTCTATGAAAGCAGTTTCACGGTATGAGATGGAAACCAGCCACAGATATGTGAGCAATGTCTTAGAACCTCTTGTAAGACTGTTTAGAGGTATGATGTCAAAATACTGGGAAAAAGAGGATATCACATGAATTGATAAACTTGCTCATAGATTGATAGGCTGCCTGAATATGCGTTGAGTATCTTAGGCTACTGAACCGCACTTTCAGAAAAATTATATGAAATTCCACAAGATTTAATTAACAGTTTTGTAAATTCTATGAAATCTACATTTTGCATTTCTACCAAAAGCGATCGTACATCATATAAGCATTCAATTTTCCATCATTTTTTAATTTCTACAAATTTGTCTTAAAATTCAATATTTTGAAATTAATCAAAGCCAAATATGGGAAGTTGTCAAATTACAGTCATTAAGTTTTATTTCTGTAAGTATTCTTTAATTTTGATAAGCAGTATACTTTCTAAGGCATAATTATAAGCTTTCATCAGATTAAATGAGCACATGCTTTAATATGAATTATCATAACTGGAAAATATTCTTAAACATCTCGGACAGCAGAAAGCTAAAATTACCCAGAATAATACAACAAAAGATAGACAAATTGATTAAATAATCCAAGAATATGTTAAAATTCAATCAAGATTTTTTCTCTCTCCTCTTCTTTATTTTTATTTTAAGATTAATTTCTAACAAATATTTTCTGAACCAAAATAAAAGATATCAAAATAAATTGTGTAGATGAAATATTTAAGTATAAAAAAATAATAGAAACTGATCATCCATTAATTATTGTTCACAATTATGCTTATAAATTATAGAAACACATGTTTAAGTATTTTTAAACTAGCATACATGCATTGTGTATACTAATTAATTTTTAGAAAAACTAATTCCTAGATTTATTTACTCTCGTTTTATGCATTTTCATAAATATTTCACACTGTGGCCTAAAAATTTACTTGCACAACAGAATGAGTGCCATTTCATTATTTTATTTGTGTGCAGTAATGTTTTAATCAACTGCTTTCAGTTGATGAATCAACTGCTTTCAGTTGGATGATTAACTGCCATGAATTGTAAGATTCCCACATTACAACTCACTTGATGTTTAATATCTAAGAATATTCGAGTGCTAGAGTTCATGAAGATAAAAGATCTTTTAAATTAAAGAATAAAAAGTTCATTGACATGTTATATGCTTACAGTGAGTTGAGGAGAGAATTTTATATATGTTTAATAGGTTTTAGCTAAAATATGAAAAAAAAATTTCATTCTTTCAGTTTTGTTAGCTTACTTACTTTCTTTGATAAATATTCTTCACTTATGTTAATAAATCTTTATTCTCACATTACTTACATATTGCTGAGACAATACAACTGAAAATATAAAATTACTATGCACACTTCAAAAAAGCATTACCGTTCAAATTGGCTTACATCAAAAATACTCTCTGTTGCCACTCGGGGAAAATATATTTAAAATAAAATCAAAAATCAATGCTTTGCATTTACATTCGGACATCCTGACTTTGTTACAACCTTGGAACATTAAAAACGTATACTTAAAATAAAATTAAATTTGTAATATTAAAAATTTATAGTTCGAAAGTCTTCTATCATATAGATTCACCATCTTTTTCTATTCTTGTTCCGTGTCCTAGGTTTAGTAATATGCGGCGTGTTGTTATCGTTATCCCCAGCAACACTAATGTCATCACCATCATCATCGTCTTCCTCTGATTCAGTTTGACACTGCCATGACTTTAATTGGCTCACATGAGCTGTTGTACTAAAGAAACGTCCTTTCACCTTCTCTTCTAATTGAGTCACTCTATAGATATCACTTGGTAAAACTTCTGTAACTACCGAAGGTCCTCGATATTTTGGTTGTGTTTTGGTTGATTCTCCAGTTGATTTAGGTACTCTTCTCATAACTACTATTTCTCCTCATTTGAATGTTAAAGAATTGCTTCTCTTCTTGTTACAATTTGCTTTCATTTTCATCTGCATATCTTCAATTCTCTTTCTAGCTTCATTCTGTAAGATTACTGGTTTGTCCCATTCATTTGCATCTTCATTTGTAATCATCCTCATCGTTCTGTCATTAAATTTTGGTGAATAATCATGAAGCATTTCGAAAGGAGTTTTATTTGTAGTCTTATTTATCATATTTAGATTTCTTTTGCATTCCTTAATCTTTTTGTCCCAGTCCCTCTGATATGGATTTTCCATTATACGTTTCAATCGTAGCCAAAATTGTTCGATTTGCTCTTTCCATCATTCCATTACCACTTGGATGTTGAGTTGAATTAAGCGTATGACTGATTCCATTATTTTAACAGTAATCTTGAATTCCTTTGCTGTGAAACATGTTCCTCTATTGCTGATAATTTTTTTCTGGTAATCCAAAATCATCTACAAATTTCTTCAATGCATCTAACAGATACCTGGTTGCAGTACTAGTTATAAGATATAAGCGTAAAAATCTTGTAGAATTATCAATTATTACAAATAATTCTGTATTTTCTCTTGAACTTTTTGTGAATGGTCCTAAATGATCTATATGTATGACTGCAAAAGGTCTTCTACTAGGTCTAATTGGTTGCAGTACTCCTTGTTTCTTACCACTAGGCACTTTATTTATTAGGCATTCAAAACACATCAAAATATGATGCATACCATATCGTTTCATTCCTTTAAACCAGTATGACTCTTTGATTTTGGCAACAGTTCTATATGCTGAAAAATGTCCCAAATGATCGGGAAATTTTACTACAATACCTTTTCTCATCGACTTAGGTATGACATATAACAATTTCTCCTTTTCCTGATCTTTTACTTTACGAAACAATCAATTATTCTTCAAGGCGTAATTTTCAGTTACATGTTTCTCTGCATTCGTTCTATCATTTATCTTTTTCTTTAAAATGCCAATTAATTTGCGTAATTCTGGATTTGAAAGCTGAATCATAAGAATTTGTTCATCTGTCGTTAGTGTTAAACAAACTTCCAAGTTGTTTTCAATTATAAAGTTTCTTCTGGCTGATCAACTGGCGACCGGCTCAATGCATCTACATGACTCATTTTTTTTACCTTGTCTGTGCTTTATTTCAAGATTGTATTCCTGGATCAGATTACTTCACCTTGCCATTTGAGAATTTGAAGTTTTTTTTGCGTTTAAATAAGCTAAAGCTTGGCAGCCTGTAATTACCGTAAATCGGATTCCAAATAAAAATTATCGAAGTCATGTCAGAGTCCAAACTATAGCCATTAATTTTAATTTGCTTTAATGATAATTCTTTTCTGTTTTTGTTGTTCCTTCACTTACACATTAAACTAAATGCCACTTTTTATCTTCACCTTTTTGCAACAGCATTCCTGCCAGCCTTTTGCTTGCATCTGTGTGCACTTGATTCTCTGCTTCTGAATTATCTAATGCTAGTACTGGTTCAGTAGTTAAATAGTCTTTTAAAGTACTGAATGCTTCTTGCTGATCTTCATTCCAATGAAATGTTTCATCCTTCCTCGTCAGTCTCATTAATGGCTCGGCTTTCTCTGCATATTTTGGTACAAACCTTCTAAAGAAACTTGTAAGACCTAATAATTGTTTAACTTTTCCTTGTTTAACTATTTAACCATGTTCATGGGTTGGTTTAGGAAAGTTTAATATGGCTTGTACTTTTCTTGGTTCAGGTTGCATACCATTCGATTTTATTAGAAATCCCAAATACTCGATTTCATCTTTTCCAAATTTGCATTTTATCAATTTTAATGTCAGCTTTGCTTCTCTCAATCTATCAAACTCTTTTCTAACTTTTTCCATCATTTCTTCCCAAGATTTAACTGGAATTAATATATCATCCAAATAGCAGAATACTTCTTTTTAAGTAGTGAACCTAAAACTTCATTCATAAGTCTCTGAAATTCTGCAGGAGCATTAGCTAACCCAAAGATCATACGTTCAAATTGACCAGTATCATCTGGATTGATGAAAGCTGTTTTCAGTTTCACTTCTTCAGTTAAAGGAATCTGTAAATATCCATGCGCTAAGTCAAATGTAGTGAAAACTTTACACTCACTAAAGGCATTCAAGAAGATCATCTATCCTAGGGAGTGGAAATTTATCTTTAGCAGTTTGCAAATGTAACTATCTATAATCTAACACTAACTGTAGTTCACCTGTCTTTTTCCTTACGAATAAAACTGGACTAGCATACGGAGATCTTGTTTTAGTAACAATTCCATATTTCTTCCATTCATTTATTATCTTCTTTATAGAAGCACGCTTCTCAGCATTGGTTTTATAAGACTTCATGCAGATAGGCTTACTCCCTTCAATTTCTTTAATATCCATTTTTGTTAAGTCTGTACACCATAATTCCTCCATATTTAATGCAAAACAATCTCGATACTCATTTATCAAATCTAAAAATTCCTGTTTTCTCTCTGGCATAATATTGTTATTAACTTTAATTTCTTCTAAAGTAATCGGTCTCTTAAACTTCTTAATTTCATTTATTATCATTATTTCCTTTTGATTTGAATTTTCAGTTTTCTGATCTGGACTTGATTCAACTAATTCTGCTACTTCCGCTTTACCAATACATTGATTCTCTTTCAAAATTAATTTTCGATCGCTGTAGTTAATGACTAGTAACATTGTTTCTCCCTGTATTACTTCCAATAATGAGCCTAACTCATCTTCTGATCCACTTATTAAAGCATAATCATTATTTATTTCATCAGTTTTAACTTTCATGAAATTAACTGTATTACTTTTGATTTCAAGTTTCTTGGGAAGCCTTCAGTTTAATTCATGGAGTGTTGATGTTATTTTTCAACTGTGAAAATGGACAATCATTAGCATAGCATATGTGCAAGTTATTACCTAACTTGGCGTATGCAATATGTGGCAAGTCACTCAGCGTTCGACCAACTAATAAATCGCATGGTTGCGTTTCATCTCCTACAATTAGAACTGTAATGCACTTTCCTTCCACATTATCAATCTCTATATTAACAGTTACCTTTTCCCCATGTTCTAGCGGCTGATTTACTCTGGTTTCCAAAGCCAAACAATTCTTCCACATCAGGTTTTATAATAAGATTAAGTTTCCTAACCACAGACTGTTTCAATAAACACGAACTAGAACCTGTATCTATAATTGCAGTAATTTCTTCTCCATTATTGATGAGAGCATACTTTAAATATACAGTTGGTGAAACACCTGAACTCTGGTTCACGGGTAAATTATTTTTAACATTTGTCAAGTCTAAACTCTTAGATCTACACTTTTTAAAAGTAGAACCCTTTTCATTACATTTCCTGCAAATAATTTCTTTTTTAGGTGGAGGACAATCCGTCGTTATATGTCCATAATCATCGCAGTTGAAGCATTTCGGCTCATCCTTTTCATTGTGAATACCAGAATTATATTGCCTTTTCCTATCATCTATTTTATAAAATTTATCTCTCAAATTATATTTATTATCAAATGTGTTTTTAAAATCTACTTTGAAATTACCATCTGTCTGTATAGAATCATTAACATTCCTGGGTCTTTAATATTGAGTATATGATCCTTCGTAAAATTTAGAACCAAATTTAGGCTTAAAATTATTTTCTACTTGAAGTTTTGTTTTCTACTTGAAGTACTTTTATCCCTTCCCGAATATTTTCATATTCATCTAGTTTTTCAGCCAACTCTTCAGGATTAATAAATTTAGACTAATCATCAATGAAATGATCTTGTATAGCAGCAGGAACCCTTTTCTTTAATTGATCCATAATAAAAAGCTGTTTTAACGAGTCAAAATCTGTTACATTTAATCCAGCAAACCACTCTTCAAAATAATTTTTTAATTCAAACGTGAAGTCCCTCCACATATTATGCAACGTTTTAATATGATCAACGAACTTTTGCCAAAACTGTTCAGAACTTAACTTAAATTTTCTCAATAGCAGTTGTTTAACCCTTCGAGCATTATGGGTTTAGCCCTGAAATTTCAAAGTTCTTCAAAATGTCATGAATACGTGATATTTTCTTGATTTTAATTTAAAAATTACTCTTTCATTTTCTTCCAATATACATCCAAACTGAAATAAGATACATTAAAAGCTAGCAGAAATTTTCATGTATAATGAATGTAGAAGGCGACCTTCTATACAGAATTTTCCAGCCGTAACGCTGAGAGGGTTAAGATGCTTATAGTCGTTAGCTTTTTCTTCTGATTCACGGCAAATTAACTGAGTTATTTCATAAGGCAATATACCCAACAGCTGAGAAACCCAATTTTGTTTTTCTAACTCAGTATGTCATGCCTGTCTCTCAAATAAGACTGAATAAAAACTTATATCACATTCATTCAAATCATACTTATGCATTAATTTACTCATATCACAAACAGACCCGCACCGACAATAGGTGCAAGGTAGTGTGGAGCACGATGGCGCCAAGTCAAAAAGGCGCCGGTCAGTCATTAAAACAAGTACCTGGGCAGTCTCGGCCAGGGGTGTTTGCGCTGGTTGTGGTTGAGCTATATATTTATGGTTGTCTGGGGCGAAACACCCCCGTCGGTGGAGTTGGTGAATTCAGCAAGCCTTGAAAATGCTTGATGTTTCCAGTAGGCGCCTGGAGCCTCAAAACTACATATTCATATCCTTCCTTGGTTTCTCCTGCGGCCTTTAAAGCCGACATCTATATACTATGCCATAGTGTTAGCAGGCCGGATTGGTGGCCCGATCTGTCTGACAGTGTTTGAGTGACTTCGTTTTTCTGTTGGGGCCCCTGTTGATGGCAGATGTTTTTACCATCCCTCCAGAATGGGGACATGGAATGTGAGTTGCTGAGTGTTCCTGTCGACTCAGCTTAGTCTTAGCTCGTCGGCTCGACCAATTGGTTAACTGTCTCTTGGATCACCTCTAGGGTTTGGGGCGTTTAACTGTGTTAAGGCAGCCCGAGACTGCCAGATCTGAGTGCCCCTTTCTCCTAGAACACTGTCTTATTTGACTGAAAAGCAAGAGTTCATCTCTGGTGTTCTCTTCTATCTTATTTAAATGTGAAAACTTTCTTTAAGAAATATTCTTATGTTAATAAATCTTTATTCTCGCATTACTTACATATCACTGAGACGATACAACTGAAAATACAAAATTACTATGCGCACTTCAAAAAAGCATTACCGTTCAAATTGGCTTCCATCAAAAATACTCTCTGTTGCCACTGGGGGAAAATATATTTAAAATAAAATCAATGTGTTGCGTTTACAGTTTATACACGATATCTTTCCTTCTAAATTGAATTAAAAAAGAAGAAAATAAAAGTGTTTACTAGTATATGGAGAATAAATATATCTGGTTGTAAAGAAAGTTTTTTGCCAAAAAATACTCTTAAGAAAAAAGTCTGAAAGGTTTCAGATTTTAAATTACGCCCAAAGGTACTTTTTTTGACATTTTGTGTGTTACCATTATTTATTAAATATCATGTTCTTTGCACTTAAATCCTAAAATTCAGTTCAAGAGCAATATCTCAAAATAATTTTAATATGAGCATATCTTTAGAATATCTCATACACAGTCTTGCATGCTGGAGATAAAAAAAAATGTTTTTCTATACAACATTGCCATTGCTTGCTTTGAAATCCTTGAGTTTGTTAATTAAAAATTCATTAAAGTTTTACAAACTATGAAATTGATAGTAAAACAAATTCTAAATTTCAAATGGGTTTCGAGATGCCCATATTCACAGGAGGATAACATTATTCAAAATTCAGTGGCTCTAGGTACCGTTGTTTTATCACAATGGGAGAAACATACATGCATTTATACAGATTCTTCATTATTTAATTTCTTTAAATATAATCCAGGGCGATAATATTTGGTGGTAACAATTTGCAAAGTGAAACAAGGCTTGTAGTGAATCAATGCAAAATGCCAAACCGAAATTAATAGTCCTTCTGGGTAAATTGCCCCTTTGGACTAAAAATTAGAAAAAAAAAAAAAGAAAAAAAAAAAAAAATGAAAGCAATGCGTTTAGTGCAGGTAGTAATCACCACCCAAATCTGTGTTTCTTCTGCCATCGTTTTGGTAGTTTTTCAAAGCCTTCGGCACAGAAACTTGGTGGCTACAAGTCCAAAAACAGATCAACCCTCATTTCGGACATCTTGTGCAGAATGAAAGGTAGCACCAACAAGATGTAGCTGCAGGTGTGAAAAAAGGTAGAGGTCAAAAGTTGCGATGTCGGACTATATGGTACGTGGGGCAAAAGATCCCATTCGGGTCCATACAGAGTCCATTTGGTGAATGCAAACACATGTGGTCTTGTATTATCTTGATGGAACATTACCATTTTTTACCGGAACTCAGTTTGACATTTTTCCTTAATAGCAGTGTCAACACAAACTAGCATCTCATTGTACGCATTACTGTCGAGGGTTTTAACTTTTTCAAGGTATTCTTTGTGGATAATACCATGGTAGTTTCACCAGATACAAAGCATGATCGTTTTGTTAGTGAAACTGTGCTTTGCGATGCTGCCAACTGGCTCAGATCAACCCACTTTCCGCCCTGTGTTTTTCAAGTAAATCCACTTTTCATCACAAGTGACGATCGAATCCAGGAGTTTGATATTTGAGCAGATTCATCTGAACACATTTGTCCTTATCAGCTTGAGTCAGCTCATTCGATGCCGAGCGACTGAACTTGTACATCAGTTTATGCAATGTGCAGCATGACTAATCGGCATAGCACTAATGTCTCGCTCCTTTGCAAGCTCTCAAGTGGTTGTATATTGATCATGTTCCACAAGTTCTCACAGGTGGGCCTCATCAACGTCAGCAGGTCGGCCAGAGCACTCTGCTTCTTGATTGTCATAGCCCTTGTTTTTGAACTTTTGGTACCAAACCTTCACATGGTCATATGATACAACATTAGTACCTAAAGCTGTACACATGATTTGGTGACATTAGCTGACTTTTTGCAAAAGAACCGGAAGTAAATGATAGTTCTAATTTGGTAGCATGATAGTTCCATTTCAGACATCTTGTACTTAATGATAACAATATTTTTTACAAGTTTCACAACACAGTGTTCTAAAGCTAGTCTCTCTCAAATGCCAAAAATTGTTTGACAAAATATAATTAAACACACCAACGTGAACTGTTTGTACAGACAATATTTGTGGTGGCGGGAAGCTTTCGTTAAAACCAGATATTTAATTAAAGATAAAGTAATATACGAGGTGGTCATAAAAAAACACTTCTGTCATCTATGAACCTTTAACTGCTATCTGCTCAGCCAATCAAAATGAAATTTCAGTTGTATTTATGCACTCGAGATTGTGATGATTAAACAATAGAGCTCTCACAGTTGTGGTTACAGTGAAAAAATTTTTAAGGGCAACATCCATTGAAAAGCTATAAATGGCATTTTTGCTTAAACCCAATAATTATTTTTCCATCTTTTCAATTTATCATTAATTTTAAGCATATGTATTATTTTGTATATTTTATAGACATTATGTTTTTGAATATATATATACGTTTTTAGCTTTATAAAGCTGAATTTTTATAATGCTAAAATGATATGCAAGGAAATTACTTTTTATTATTTTAATAAAATTTTATGTAGCAATGAGAGATTTTTAGCATTAATATTGCTGTGTAAGAAAGGTAAAAATTCAAGTATTTCAAAATTCAGTAAAACATTGCAACCTGAACAATAGTTTTTCAGGAGTATAACTTTGTTTGAGGCTTTCTTTCAAAAACAATGAGATCTGTTCATATTTTGCATTGTTGAAAACATTTTGAACATTATTTTAACAGTGAACTTAAAATGCAATGTACAGTGCCCAAATAAAAAGGGGAGGACAGTTCTATATCTTCTGTTCTACTGGGCCGATTGAGAAAATTCAAATTGCGTTCTGCATGTCTCAAAAGTGCGTCATAGGACATATATTAGATTTATATATATCACTATTCTAACATAGGTATTTTGACATGAAATCGGATTTTTTCTGAAATAACATGCCAATTTTTTCCATATTTCGATTCTACAACTCAAATTATGCCCAAATATGAAATTTTGTAAAATTTGGTGCAAATTTATGTTGGCTTTTTTTTTTCGAACTTGGCGAACTTCTTAATATATGGCAACCTATTTTGCGTTTTCCGTGAGGGAAAAAAAATCACAACATTCTTTCTTTCAAATAATGTTCTTTATATTATATTTTTATGTTATTATTTTAAATATTTTTTTTCTTTCCTGAATTTCATTTTAATTGTTTAAGTTGCATGATTTCTTTCAAATAACTGTTTTAAAAATTTCTATTTACCTATTCGAATTGCGTAAATAAAGGTGCAGCGTTTATTTTTTTTCAAATAGTTTTCTTTATATATATTTTTCGTCATAGTTATTATTTTAGGTAATTTTTAAATTTTTAGACTTTTATTTTAATTGTTTGTGTTGCATTGTCTCTTCAAATTTGCTATTTTTTCATTCGAACTGAGCATTTTTAATATATTTATTAATATAAATTTTCCAGGATTTTATTTTATTTATTTGAATTGCATTTCTTTCAGAAGAATACTTTGTGTCCCAGACTATATTGCATCTGAAAACTGAATATATTAAAAGAGAAAATACAGTAAAGCACAGTTAACATGCCTTTCAATGTTCCATTCAGAAAAGATATATAAATGAGAAAGATGTATAACCGACATTTTAACTTAGGATGACTTGCATATATTGCTTTAAATAGCTTAAAAATTATGCTCATTGCTTTACACAATTTTATCATTCTACATTTAGTTTCTTAAAATGTTATTAATATTGTTACGGATTTGGTATTTAAATAGTTAATGTTAGTTGAATAATAAATTAAATTGTTTTATTCCCTATGCAGTGTAGCGCGTGACGAATATTAAAGGAAAGCTAAGCCGGAAAATTAAAAATACAAGAGCACGTGCATTTAACATTTAATCAATAAATATCTCTTTTTGATTTCGAGAAAATGCCAGAAAATTCTTACGCGTGATTTAAAATCTTATAAAAAGGAGGAAAACCTCTCAATTCAGTAGTAGTTAGTTAGTTTGTTGCTGTTTTAAGAGTTTGTTTAGAAAACTGCTCTTGTTGACTGTAGCGAATTCACGGATTAGCTTCCTCTAGCTGTTTTGAGTTAAGTTCTTTTGAACATTTGAGTAGTTAAAGGATAACTACTGTGATATTTTGTAATACTGCACTAATATCTGAGGGAATTTAAGCATTATTTGTTGTGATAATAATAAATTCTTTTCATTTTTTTCATCGGACTTCTGCATTCATTTCGTAACGAACCCGTACCCACGCAACAATTTTTGGTGCCAGAAGTGGGATTTGAATGCCAATAACAAGAGCGATGGAAGAACAGTTAATGCAGTTGATATCAATCAGCCTTTGCCTCGTTTAAAGAAGAGATGAAAGACTCCGTTAAAGAAGAGATTAAACTGTTAAGGAAGAGATAAAATCTAGTCAGGAAAAGATGGAAGCTGGCTAAGTAGCCTTTAAAGAAGAGATTAAAGCGGGACAGGAAACCATTAAAGAAAAGATAGATGTTGTTCAGGAATCTTTTAAGGCAGAGATGAAAGCTGTTAAAGATGAAGTGAAAATAGGGCAAGAGGAAATAAAAAAAGAGATTACTTGTATAATAGAAAACAAATTTGAGGCTATGGTAGGCAGAATTGACACTGTTAAAACTAAAGTTGGACAAATAGATGAAAGAGTTCCTTCGGTAAAAGAACAAGTAGAAGAAAGAATTTCTTCTGTAAAAGAACGTATAGAAGAGAGAATTTCTGCCGTCGAACAACAGCAGTTGCGACAGAAGTTGATTCTTTAAAGAAGATCGTAGCGACGGCAGGGACCAATTCGGATAATTTTTAATTTTTATCGATGCCTGCTTGTCCCATTCTGAAACTATCTACATATGATGGGAAGACCTCATGACAAGTATATAAGACACAGTTTTCTATAGTGGCAGAAGCAAATGGATGGGATCCCCAAGCTAAGGCCGGTCATCTTGACGCTTCTTTCATAGCAGACGCGGCGGATATCATTCAGACTCTTCCCGAAAGCAAAAGGCTAGATTTCGAAGCTCTGTCCGGCGCTTTAGAGCTGTGCATCGGCAAAAAATGTTTAAAGGACTACAGCAGGCTTCAGTTAAAATCCCATCAACAGAAGCCCACCGAAACACTCCAGGAGCTCACCACGGATGTAGAAAGGCTGTCCCATCTCGCCTTTTCACATTGCCCGACAGAAACAAGAGAAACCCTGTCGCTGCAATATTTCATCAATGGCATCTGGGATTCTGAAATACAGAAGGCATTGCGAATGGCGGATGTTAAAGATTTGAAAAGCGCTCTAGTGTACGCCATGAAATTCGAGGCAGCCCAGCAAGCAACTCGTAGAGACTGCCACCCAGTCAGAGCTGCACAAGTCAAAAAGCCAGAGGACCAAATGACTGCCCGTCTAGATGATTTAACTTGTTAACTCAATGCCTTGAGACGGAATATTGGTGACAAGAAACCGACCGTAAAATGTTGGAACTGTGGAGCTGAAGGACGCATACGACGGAACTGCAGAACACCCCAGGGCACGGATGTAAAGAGCACTCTTAGCCAGCAGCAGGGAAACTAATTAGTGGCTACCTCACAGGGCAAAGGTTGCCAGATAATGAAAAGCCCCAGTATAAAGCGCTTAAGATTTCTGTAGTGAGAGGTGGCAGTAATGGACTTTGCATAATAGGACATATCAATGGAGTTCCCATTCTATATGACGATAGATACAGGAGCCAACGTTACCATCATCCAAAAAGATTTGGCTCAACAACTGGGAAGCGAACTTATTTGGACGACGCCCTGCGTTACCCTCCAGACTGTGTCCGGTGAGAAGATCCGCATCAACGGAAAAGTAAACATTAACATCACATTTGGATGTGCCGCCTACCATTACATGGCATATGTAGCAGCGATTACAGATCCTTGCATACACAGATTGGACTTTCTAAGGAAATACAATTTTTCCTTGGACTTTAAAAATAAAGAATTGCATTCTGCCATCTGAGGACATAGCCCTATTTGGAATTAATAATGAAGGAGTTAAATCTAGCCACAAAATCATAGCTGAAGACAATATTAGGATACCCACAAGAACAGAATTTTTACTTCCTGGATCAATAGTCAAAAATAAATATTTCCGCTATGGCATCATAGAGTATCCAAAGAACTGTGAAAGCCCGAAAGGAGTATTAGTAGCCTCAGCACTCGTCGATCTGTCGAGGACCGTTATCCCGGTGGGAGTTGCCAACGTAACTGAAAAGGCGAGGGTTATTAAGAAAGGTGAAATGGTTGCAGCATGTACTCCAGTAACCAGCATTGAAAGAAAGAGTAACATCCCAGGATCCATGTCTTCAGAGAGCATTACGTCAGAGTTATTGCAGAATGTGCATTTAAACGATGAAGAGAGAAATGCTGCAGATTGTGTGATTAAAAATCTTCAAGATGTTTTCTCCCGCTTGCCTTCTGATGTGGGTCGAACCCGTTTGACACAACGTAGAATTGATACCGGCGACCATCTTCCAATAAAGCAACATCCAAGATGTCTACCGATTGCTAAACAGGAAGAGGTATGAACACTTTTAAAGGATATGGAAGAAGGCGATGTCATCGAGCCTTCAGCAAGTCCATGGGCATCTCCCATCCTCCTTGTCAGAAAGAAAGACAGCTCAACAAGATTTTGCGTCGACTATCACCGATTGAATGAGGTTACGAAGAAAGACAGTTACCCTCTTCCTAGAATTGACGACATTCTAGACGCTCTTTCTGGAAGCAAGTGCTTCTCAACACTTGATTTAAAGAGTGGGTATTGGCAGGTAGAAATACATCCTGATGATCGAGAAAAGATGGCATTTACTATGGGACAAGGGCTTTGGCAATTCAAGGTGATGTCGTTTGGACTGTGTAATGCGGCGGCAACATTCAAATGCCTCATGGAGAGTGTTTTGAAATGTCTTTCCTATGAAGCCTGTCTGATATACCTGGATCATTGGAAAGAGTTTTGACAAACATCTAGAAAATCTTAGAAAGGTGCTTCAAAAACTGAAAGAAGCCAATTTAAAGTCGAGTCCCGCTAAATGCAAATTATTCAGACAGGAAGTGACTTACCTCGGACATGTCATCTCGGCAGAAGGTATGTGCACGGATCCTGAAAAGGTATCAGCGGTTAAATCCCGAAAATGTCTGTCAGCTGAGAAGCTACCTAGGGCTTTGTACCTACTATAGGAGATTCGGGACTGATTCGGGAACCCATAACTGATTTAATGGAGTCATCAAACAGAAAACCTACTTGGCAGGACATTTCTATCTATAGTCCTACAACAAAACAATACTGAGCAGTCTGAAATTCACTTCACATTCGAAACAACGTCTTATACCGGAAATTCGAATTGGATGATTGGAAGACTTTCCGATGGTAACTGATACTTCCAAGATCCCAGATTCCTGATATCCTTAAAGAACTACATAACAGCCCTATAGGAGGTCACTTTGGAATAATGAAGACCTTGCAGAGAGTTCTTGAGCACTTTTACTGGAATAATGCTAAGGATTACATGCAAAAGTGGTGCCGATCTTGTGATGCCTGGGCAGGTTGGAAAGGACCGAGGAAACTCAGCCGAGGCAAGCTGCAATGTTACAACGTAGGTGTGACTTTTGAACGTATTGCCTTTGACATCTTGGGACCTATGCTACGAACTGCTGATGGCAACAAATACATACTCGTTGTCATTGATTACTTCACCAAGTGGCCTGAAGCGTACCCTATTCCTGATCAAGAGACTGTCTGCTGAGGAGATGGTACAGCACTGGATTTCCAGGTTGGAGTGCCTCAGCAGTTACATTCCGTACAAGCAAGGAATTTTACCTCGGCAGTAATCAAAGAACTCTGCAAACTACTAGGCATTGACAAAACTCAAACGACGCCATTACTCCCCAGTCGGACGGCATGGTAGAGAGATTCAATCAAACCATCCTTAATAACTTCTCATTAGTGTTTCCAGAAGCCAACAGGACTGGGACAAGAAATTACCACTGTTTTTACTGGCTTACCGCAGTGCTGTCCATGAGACTATCAGCTATTCCCCATCACAGATGCTCTTCAATCGTGACATTCGTCTGCCTTTTGACCTCTTGTTTGGTCGCCCTCTGGATGCTCCTTCATCGCTTGAGGAATCAAGATCTCCAGGCCCAGTTTGAAGTGATGCACAACTTTGCACGAGAGCAAGTCAACTTGGCGATGGAGAAGATGAAGACCTGATACGACACAAGAGCTACTGAACATCAATTCCACGAAGGAGACAAGTTATGGAATACAACTCGACGGAAGGGAACCTGTCCGAAATTACAGTCACCTTGGGATGGTCCGTATACAGTCCTAAACAGGCTGAATGATGTCGTGGTTCGGATCCGTAAGTCTTCGAACTCTAAACCTAAAGTCGTTCATTATGACAGGTTAGCTCATTACTATGGCCATAGTACGTAATGTAAATAATTGTAAATAGTGTAAGACCATGGTCCTTTTTGTTTCTAAATTTGTATTTGATTTGACTTGTATTTAGTATTTGATTTGTATTTTGTATTTGATTTGTTTTAATTATTGCATTTATGCCGTAGTTGTAAGTTTGGCTTCCTGTCCAGGGATTGTACTGCCCGGGAAGTGCAGTCCTTGGGAAGGGGGCAGTGTTATGGATTTGGTATTTAAATAGCTAATGTTGGATGAATTATAATTTAAATTGTTTTATTCCCTGTGCAGTGTAGCACGTGATGAATATTAAAGGAGAGCTAAGCTGGAAAATTAAAAATACAAGAGCACGTGCATTTAACATTTAATAAATATCTCTTTTTTTATTTTGAGAATATGCTAGAAAATTCTCGTGTGCGATTTAAAAGCTTATATAAGCGGCATGAAAACCTCTCAGTTCGTTGTTGTTAGTTACTTACTTAGTTTGTTGTTATTTTAAGAGTTTGTTTAGAAAACTGCTCTGTTGACTGTAGCGAATTCACGGATTAGCTTTCTCTAGCTGTTTTGAATTAAGTTCTTTTGAACGTTTGAGTAGTTAAAAGATAACTGCTGTGATATTTTGTAATACTGCACTAATAGCTGAGGAAATTTAAGCATTATTTGTTGTGATAATAATAAATTTTGTTCATTTTTTTCATCGGACTTGTGCATTCATTTCGTAATGAACCCGTATGCACACAACAATATTTTAGTCAAATATTTTATTTTTGAAATCGCAAGAATCAAATATCATAAGATTAGAAAGTTTTAAATTTTAAAAAAATACTAAATTTTATGCGAAAATTTATTTTTTTCTTCTTAATAGCTTGCTCTCTCTTTTTTTTTTTTTTTTTTTTTTTTTCAGGCATTCTGCAAGTATATTAAAAAGCATTCAATTTTTCGAAACATCTTAGTATTTCTGACATTCATTTTAAATAAATGTATCGCCATCCATTCCATAAAGCCAGCAACAGCCGAGCGGTAAAGTCGCTGAACACTGGTAGTTCGCTGCAGGGTATGAATCCCGGTAAACAGTCTGGTTGTATGGGCGTTTTCGTGGTTTTTCTCATGTGTAACGTGTATGCCGGCTGGTTTCCCTTAGAAAGTTCTTCACAAAGGCATCCTTCCTTTTAGGCAGATATTTTGCCGTGATTTCAATTAATAATTCAATTCATTTCATCAGTAATTTGTCAGAGCCATTAGAGGCTAGGCATTTTGAAAGCATGAGGCGGAAGGGAAGACTGGTTTCATCAAGAGGGAAAATGACTTTAGATGATATCCATATGCATTTTAGAGACATTATGATTTTTTGGGAGAAGGAGACTTGAAAAATGAGCAATGCCCTCACTGGGAATCGAACCATGGACCTCTCGAATACGCATCGAGCATGAAGAACCTTTGGAATACCGGCCGAGTGTGCAGAACCACTACACCACGAAGGCACATTAAGAAGGCTTGAGTAATACCCTATAACATCACTGGATAAATTCCTGAATCTTCAAATAATTCGACTGAGAAATCATGGGATATTCCATGTATGATATGATGTAATGTAAATTTATACAACTATGTAGCGGAAAACCAGTCGCTCTTCAATTTAATCTGCAATGCTACGTTATTTTGTCTTTTCCATTAGTGCTAAATTGCTGCCATTTGCTGGTGTGCACGTCCAAGTGTTTTCTCTTTGAACATCCAACTTCCTTAAAGTAGATTCCCCATTAAATTTTTGCTTTCCCCAATTTTCTTCTTTACTTCTACATTAGTTTTCAGTGCTGATACAAGAAAATTAAGATTTTTCGTTTGTTACACTTCCATAAATTTTGCATTCTTGTCAATATTTTTAAAATATCAGTTGCATCAAATGCGTTTTAGCTGAAGACAGCTTTTAGACATTTTAACTATAAATAAAGTTTAAAGCAAATTCCAAAGGATAAATATTTGAATTAAAAGATTTTTGTTACATGAGAAAGAAATAAACCACTCCAGCTGCGCTTATCCTGTACCACCGAGTGATCTGATTCTTATATCGGGTACAAACATTCTAAATCACATTATTGAGATTTTTAAGCCTAATAATTTCCATGTTAAAGAAGATGATTTTATATCATCTACAACACGAGAGGAAATTACTACTTAAAACATTCTTTCTAAGAGGATTAATATAAAAATTTATATTCATATATATATTTTTCAAAGCTGGGACATGACCCAAACTGTCAACATTCTGTTTGTTTAAAAACATTGTGAAAATAAACATCAAACAAACTTTCTCAGTTTTAGACAATTCAATTTAAATGCAGCTAAAGTAAAGTAGCAGACTACAGCGAAGGTAAAAATTTACTCTTACAAATATTTTTTTAGAAAAGGAAGAAAGAAAGAAATTTTTAAAAAGTTGAATATTTGAATAATATCATCAATAATTTTAAAAAAATAGCTTATATAAAATGTATTAATAAATATTTATTACGCATTATTGGGAAAAAGATTTCATATAACTAATTCTCCATAAAAATTTAAGGCTAAAAATAGCTGTGGCAATTCACTGTAACAAAATTATGGTGTTATTATCGCGCAAAAAAAGACGCCAAATTTCAAAATGCGAAAATATGTAAACTCATGTATATCTTAGAAAATTGTGAATGAAAAACTCTAATTTTTTGCAGGTGTGCTTAGAATTACACCTACTTTAAGATGATGGTAAAAATTTTATAGGTTATAATTCAAAATTATAAAAATTATTTAAAAATAGAAATTTTTAAAATAAAATACGAAAAAAGGGTGAATTTTATTTGGAATGAACCTAAATTTCGAAATCTGAAAGGAAAATTCAAAAAAGTTTAATCAAAAAAGAGATATTAATAAATATATCCCAAATTCAATTAACATTGAGAAGCTAAAATTTTGAGAGCTAATTTTTTAAAAACTACTCGTGCGATTGTTACAAAAATTGTCAGTCTGGCATAATTTGAGTCTTAGAATCGAAATATGTAGCAAAATTGGTATGTTATTTCAGAAAAAGTTTGATTTTGTGTCAAAATACCTATGTAAGAAGAGTGCTATATATAAATCTAATATATATCCTAAGTCGCGCTTTCGAGACATGAAAAACACAATTTGAATTTTGTCAATCTTCCCAGTTGAACGGGAGCTATAGAACTGTCCCATTTTTTTTTTGCGCACTGTACCTGAAATCTTGCTGTTTATCATTGGATTTTCATTTGAAAACATATAATTTTCTTGCATATAGTTTACATATTCTTATCTCCATAATAGTATAAAATTTTACTATAATTAAATATTTTCTAAGCTGTTTTGCTTCATAAGCTTTTATTTGAGGAGGAGCATCGTAGTTTCGATTCTAGTTTTCTTTCTTCCTTGTTACTGGCTGTAAATGAATTTTTCTATCAGTCTTTGTGATATTTGATTAGATAATAATGGCTTAATAAAATATTAATTGCAAGAAGGTTAATGTTTCATCAAGTTGACAATGTTTCATGTTTTAATAAAGGTACTCACAAGAGTTGTATTTTCTAAAGCGATGCATTTTATTGTTCATTTAGGGGGAACTATTAATTGATATATTTATAGTGCCATCACATTTCTAAAGTTTTTTAACTTCGAAAGTCCTACAGGAAGGTATCCCTACCCTTAGGTGGAGAGCCTGCACAGACTTTGCCGTAGTCAAACACACAAAACCAAATGAAGTTTCTGCAAGTTCCGAGCCTTTTAAACATTGTTTGCTTATGGCATTAATTACTGTTCATTGCATTTATTGTTTCAAATGTATTTTTTATGAGTAACGCAAAATGGATAGTATCGGTGGTTTCTGGAAAAAATCATTAAAATCAGATTTAATGAAATTATGTAAGGTGTAAAATTTAAGCTCTTTCTTGCTTAGTTATTCAATAGCAGTGATTGAGATTACATGCATTTTATTCTGCTTGGATTTGCATCATTAAATAAATAGTAGGCATATTTATTTTAATCCTTTACTTATTCTCTGTATTCTGTCAGCCTATGTGAAATGTTATCTTATTTTAACAGCTGCTATATCCAAAATTTTATGTAATCCCCAAGTCTATTATATTATTAAATTATTGTGTGATAAAACCTTATCTAACATATTCTAAAATGCTTCTAAATGAAGAATATCTCTTATCTTTGACTAGAATTCTAATCATTCTTTGATGTAATTTCCATATAATTTTTTTTCATTTGACTCTAAAGGCAGTATTTTAAATTCTCGCCCCCTTTCCTGCTTAATATGTACAGCTGATACGAAAATTATATAACCTAATCTTAATAACCGATAAGCACATGCATCATGCTCAATTACTGTACAGTTTATGTTTATCTTTACATATTTTAAAACCATTTCCATTGCACTGAATCAGAAAAGTTTTTATTATTATTATTATTATTATTATTATTATTATTATTATTTTTCCCTGAATTACCAACTTATGAATTCAAAACAATTTGAATACTACAACACTGTGCACAATCATTGTATTTTAGATTTTTGATCATCTATTCTGAATTGAATTTTCTTATACATATTTACTTCCTTGTGTATGAAGTAGAGGAATTATTGTAATCATGAAAAATTTTGGGGTATCATATAACAGAAATATCCATTTTCACTGTTCCCAATTCCATAAGTTTTTTTTTTTTTTTTTTTTTTTTTTTTTCCCCATGACGTGTGTGTACCAGCAAAATAAAGGACTGTTATTTCCAAAATAATTATTTTTGATAACTAACAAAATTTGATATTTAGTGGAGTCTTCCAGTTCCTATACTTATATTTGGGAAAAATTTTATACTCTTTATGAAAAAATAAAGTTATAAGAAGCTTGACTGCTGTATGACAAATTTGACTGGGATAGTTAATTTCAAAATTTGCAATTTTTGATGTTTCCAATTTGCCTTGATGGACTGGTTAATAATTCATGGAAATAAGTCTAAATGAAGGGCAGCAAAAAATGTATACAATTTAATAAGCCATAAAAGGAAATCATGTGGTGTCCAGATTTTTTTTCATTAAGGTTTTCTTCATTTCATTGCCGTAAATTTCAAGAAACGTTTGTGTCAGTGTAAATATCTATTTAAAAGCGAATAAACTGCATATTGTGTTTAGATACAAAAAAATTAATAATTACTAATTTATAAACAACAACCATGGTTACTTTATTTATATGTCTGTATATATTTTTGTAGCCTTTGCATAAAAGAAGAAGAAGAAGCAGTTGGTTTAAGACCTCCCACACCTCCACCTCGAAAGTTCACTTCCAGAGGTGCTACAGCTTCATTTCGCATTCCTTGTATTGGTAAGCGGGACAGTCATGAACGGCCGATACTCGTACGCCAGTCTTCCAGTACACATAGCTGCAGTGATCTCCGTGGTTCATTCAGTGAGACTCCTCCTGAAATTGCAGCTCGGCCAAAGAGTGGCGAACCTTGCAACATGAGACATATTGCTGCCTCTCTGTGCTTTGCTCATTTGCCTGCAATGGCTGTTGCTGGTGTTCAACCGTCAACAGACCAGTGGAAAAAGCGTAGAAGGTTGGGAGATGGATCTTCACATATACCTACACACAGAGCTTCATATCATGGTCTGCAAAGCTCTTTTTATGCTATATTTCCACTATAAAGCTTCACATTTATATCCTATATACTTCTTTTCTTATATTTAATGATCATCTTTTATCATTTATATATACAAACTTAAAATTTAGACATAAGTATCTTCATCTGCATTACTTCAGAAGATCAAAATAACTACCTTCCATGCTTGCTTCTTGAATGCCTTACATTTTTCTACTTAATTACTTCAAAATAGCACATTGTTGTTCACTTCTCTATATTATCCATTGTCTTAATATGTGCTAAACTTAAAGAAATGTGAGTTGCACATTGCACTCATTTCATTTGTGTTGGCTTAAAAGTGTGTGTCAACCATAAACAAAAAGGAAGTAATTAAATTTGCCCACATATGCAAGTTTATTCTTCTTTATGTATTTCTTCTTTGAGCATTTACTGCACCACCAACTTTACAAATCTGTTATAATATCTATATACACACAGATTGCTTGAAATTAAAGTTCCCTATTTAAAACCTATGTTTAAAAAAAAAAAAAAAAAAAAAAGGGAAGAAGAAGAATGCTGACATATATGCAGAAAATGCCAAGTAACTTCAGTAATGAAATATATTTTTATCTTCAAACAAAATATGTTATGAATATCATGTATTTTTGCTAGAAAGTATTTATGTAATAAAAATTTACCTTTCTGAATTTTCTAAAAATCAAAATTCTGTTTGTTTACATCCAAAAATGAGCATGAATCAAGCGGTTATTATCAGAACTCTACTGTATGTGGATATATATTAACACAAACACATCATATAAAATAAGTTTCTGACTTCTGTTTCTTGTTTGTTCAATTACTGTCACAATTATACTTCCTTGCTTAGTAAATTTGTATAATATTAGGAATTTTTGCTTTTCTGGTCACTTTTATAGACTATGATTTCTCTCTTCTTTTTTTTTTTTTTTTTAAATCAAAATTCTCTAATAGGTTATTTTAGGAATGTAAAACTTAAAATAAATAAATTTGTTATTACTACATTGCTAAAAACATAAACATTTAACTTAGGTGTATAATTATATACAGTGCAAAGTCCATAATCCGGACTCGTCAGGACTTCGATTCCAGATTAGAGGTTTTTCTGGATTATAAATCATCAATTTAAATCTGATGAGATGGCATGCAGAAATTATACAATTAAAAATATGAAACCGTAATTTATGAAATAAAGAGCAATTATGATCTAAAGGGTATCAAAATTTATAAAAACATAGCTTAATATTTATTTGTTTACTTTATTAAACATTTCTTTCAATGTAAGTTGTTTAAGTTGCTTCATTTTTTGTGCTAATGCTTTCTCTATAATTCTATAAACAGACATAATTTCTTCTTCAGTTACAAAGTTCCACTGCTCAAGTGCTGTAATTGCTGTGTTGAGAATACCGACTAACTTGTCAATTGAAATTTTTTCATTTTCAATAACCTCTCCGTCACTATCGGAGGTGGTATTTTCTGGATCTAGAACCATACTACAGATTTCGCCGTCCGTTAACTGATTGGCGCATTGTCATTGCAATGAAAAACTTCTGTTATATCATCTTCATTTATTACCGCTTCTCCACATTTCTTTACAAAATACAATAATGGAAAATTTCACCTTTATTTTGCGATGTCTGAAAAGCTTCAAATTCGCGGCTGTCATCTTCATCGTCCTCACCATGAAATATGGTAACTGGCTATAAATTATGACAAGCATTTTTTAACTTATCTGGAGACAGATCTTCCCAATGTGCATGTGCATGCATAAACGGATTATGCCTAATATTAAAAGTATAAACGGATTATGCACATGCATAAAGCATACAAAAAAAAAGTTTGTGGCTTTGAGGTCTGGATTATAGATTATTCTGGATTACAGACTTTGTACTGTATTACAAATTAATTACATATAAATTACAAATTAGTTACATATAAATTACATTAAATTTTAATGTAATTCATATGTAAAAGTAATAATATATGCTGTTAAATCTTGCTTAAAAGCTTTCTTGTAATTTCTCTATTCATATTATTCGACTTCATTTCATCAAAAGCCATGGTTATATTATCTTTTCAAATACTTTTATATTAGTAATTAACTTATTCACCTCAATATCTTTGTTTTTACTCTAAATTCTTCATAATACATTTTTTCCTTCTGCTCTTCATGGCTGTAATATATTTCATCATATTAAATATTCTGTATCATTCAAATGCTTTAAGGGGTAGATTTATAACAAAAAAAAGTTGAGAGTCTTATTTGCTCATAAATAAAAGTACAGCAATGGATATTATGATGAAACCTGAAATCAATGCATGTAGGTATGAGATTTTCTTCTAACATTCCATATGGTAATGTGGGTAATCACTACGTGTCATGGGACTCAGCAGATAAGATAGCTATGTCTTACAGTGCAGAAGCCTTGCTTGTTTTGTTGAGCTTATTCAGGTGCTATAACAACTGCAGTTTGTGCAGGAGGAATTTCATTCACTTTCACAAAATTTTCTTAATTGCAAGATCTGGAATTTAATGCTCCGAGAGTTTTCCTAGTGTTGCTTTCCTCTGAATTTGGAGGAAGACACCACAAATGTAATCAGTTTGTTTTTCAGTTACATAAAATCACCCAGACATTTACTCATACATTTGCACAAATAGCCTGTAATTTTAAATTTCGTTGATCTTCTTTCAGCTGTGAATGGATCTTTTGTATGGAAGTGATTTTTTGAAGTTGGATCAAAATTTGCTTTATACAATAATAATGAATATCTTTTCACTGAATTCTATAAAGCAAAAGAGCTTTCTCCATAAAAGATGAGACCATTGTGCTTACTGAATCAAGTGGCACTGTGTAATTATCTACCTCAACACACTGAATGCTGGAATAAAGCTTGATATATGCATGCATATACTCCTTCATATTTTGCCGTATCTTTTACAATGCTTTTCTTTACTCACTTTTTTTAACAATAATAGAAACTGAGTACATCTTTTACAATATTCCTATAGTTTCTGTGATTCTTAGTATTTCGTATTTTTATCTTCATCTGGAGCTTCGTAATGTCCTTTTTTTCAGTAATTACCCATAATCATGTATATTGTTCATAAATGAATGCCCTAATTCTAGTAATCTGAATGTTTTTTACTCATGCTGGTATATTAGTGACGCTGTTTTTCTCACATTTTCCGATTTGTAACTGACTGTTTTTTTAAGAATTTGACATTAATGGAAGGAAAGTAACTTCCCAGGAAATATTTCTCGGCCTAATATAATTTGAATAGCCTATGCAATTTTTTTTAATAAGAAATGGTCTATTAAAGTAAATTTATAAACTTGAAGTTGTTTGACAAATTAAAGATGAACAATTTTTCGAGTTGTAAAAAATTATTTGAGATTATGATTGAAGCAAACAATATGCACTTAAACTATCATAATTTCAATGAAAGGATTGTTGTAGTGTGTGAAAAAAAGGTTTTTTTTTTTTTTTTTTTTTTTTTTTTTTTTTTTTTTTCCCATCATTATGCATTCATAGTAAGGAAAAAATAATGAGGTTCTACTTTTTTTTTAACTACCTAATGAAAAAAGGTGGGGAATATCAAGAAACGTCTAGCTAGAAAACAGAAATTATGTGCTGAAAGATATCATACCAAATTTTTTTTATATTACATAATTCCCATATAAATAATTGCTGTGATAGCATTAAGATTATGAAATATTCAATGAGAAGGGAAAATTTTATGAGAATTTAAGTTTAGTACTAAACATTTTGAAATGCGCATTGTTTGTTGCACAGATTACTTTCCTAAAATGATGATATAGTTGTAAGCATGTAAACTGGAAACAGTTAATTTATTATGATAATACAAAATGGTTATTTACATTGAGTGGAGTACCTTTGTATATTTAAAGAGAAACTATCTTTTCTCTATATTATGCATTGAAAACCAGTAAATCCATACTGTAATCAACCTTTCTACCAAAAACGGAAACTGTAAGAAAAAGCTAATATTATTTAAATATTAGCTTTAAAATATATTAATATTAGCTTTAAAATATATTTAAATAATATTAGCTTTAAAATATTTAAATATTTTAAAGCTATTTAATAATAATAATATTTAAAAAGCAGTCTTATTCTTTAGCTTCTGATAAGCCAGAATTAAAAGAATTTATCTCAGTGTTAAATCTGGTGATAAAAGACATGGGTATTTGTTCCACTTTACTGATTTTTAATTCTTTGAAGATCAAATAATTTGACTCTTAAAATAAAGTTTAAAATACCAAATATTGCTTATATAAAATCTAAAAGCTCATTGCTATTATTACCAAAATATAAGAAATAAGTTTCTATAAAGTAAACCCTTGCAAAACACAATTTTGCATATGCATTCTATCTTAATTGTCTTCATTTAATTTGCCCAATGTGAGAGTTTCAGTTATACATAGTATGCTGCACATTGTTTGCCACATTGTGATAGTCCTCTTTGATCATTGGTTTGAAATTTCATTTAGTAAAGAATTTAAATATTGCTTAAAACAACAAAACGTGAGCTTTAAAATTCACCTAATTCGCTCTAATGCTCCAGAATACAGTGCTAAAGCCGTTGCAGCTATGTATCCAAATGTAGATGTTTTGTTCATTCCACTAAACACTACTTCTTTAATCTAACCAATGAATCAAGGAATCATAGAAACATTGGAAGCTTATTATATCAGGCACATTTACATGGAAAAAAAATTAGATGAAGAAAAGCAGAGTGCACTGATGGCATTTTGGAAGCAGATCAACATAAGACATTGTACAGAAGTGATTAAACTCACATGGGATCCAGTGAATTCATCAACAATGAATGCCTGCTGGCATCAGCTATAGCCCAACAGTTTTAAAGGATTTCCAACAGCAAAGAATTAGTCGAGAATGATGATCGCGAAATTAAATGAATTGTTTAAAAAGGAACAGGAACTGTCTGATTTATAATGGAGACTGACCCAAATGAGAAAAGAAGAGGTTACTTTACGAAAGGTATTAAAGGACGTTGCACTCCCTACTTCAAAATGCTTAATAAGTTGTGTCATCTAGTGTGGAAAAAAAATTATCACCTATTTTTTAAAAAAATAATTGTACCATGTACCTACTTACTAAGAAGTAATAAAAGTCCTTTCACTTAACATTTATTTCATTTTTTTTTTCCTTTCACTTACAGTAATTTAGGTTTGTATAAATTATACATACTCTCTTATAAAAGTTAACTTTGCAAAACGTGATTTCACCATATGCCCAATTTGTTAATAACATAATCCCTACACACAGCAATGGTTCACTGTAAATCTTTGGATTGTTGCATAAAATTCAATGATTTTTCTGACTATTCCTCTTTATTTTCTATATAGTTTTTAAGATAAATAATTTTGATTTACTAAACTTATGTAATACTTGGCTAATTAAAAATTTTGTACATTATTGAGGTTTAAATATTTATTGCTCATTATTTTTAATGCTGAATTTTTTTCATGAAAGCATACAAAAAATTGCTTATCATAGATAATCACTGTCTTCTTTCTGTAGTATAGCTTTTACTTATGTATGTTTAATATTTTGTTGCAGGTTCCCGTGATACTTCATTAGGATGGAACAGTGATTCTCCAATAAAATCAAAATCTGGAGATGTAAGAACTGCAGGTATTTTAGGCAGTGCTGAAAGTCTTATAGGAAGAGTAAGTAAAATTTCCTGTTGTTCAAAATCTGAAATATTGTTGCCATTATCTGCTTTAGAATGTCTCTTAAGTTTCCCTTTCCACTTCATTGGCAGAGAAAACTGTTTCTCTGTGATAATTATTTGTATGCATTTAGTCTTGTGTTTTTATGTTCTTGTGGTTATGTGGTCATAATAGTACTAAATGAAGCACTTGAATGAATGTTTAGCATTATTAATATTATTCTAAAGAATCACAACATTCCATGCATTTTAGGCAAAAACAAAACAATCTGTTTCTAAAGCATCCAAATTTTATTATGAATTCTCCAATAAAGTGTATTTAAAGATTGAAAATGATCAGTTGCTTAAAATATTAAAGTAGGTACATTTAAAGATTTCCAGCATTCAACAGTAATGGTGCTGAACCCAGGTGTTACCCAAATAAAAAATTGCATTGTATACACTAGAATACAGTTTTGCATGCTGAAATCTCATCTCGTTGCTTTTGATAGGATAAGGTTATTGTGGTCCAAATATTTTCATCTGTAGAGAGAAATGACACTTCTTTAAATATTAATTAATTGTTATAGCATACATGCAACTGTTAAGTAGACGGATTAATATCATCAAATCTAAAACGCAAATTTGGAAATACTAATGTATTTTAAAATGTGTTTCTCTCTCTCTAAAAAATGAAAATTAAAATAATAATGTGTCATGTTATTGTGAAAAGGCTATGCTTATTTTAAAAATAAAGTAGGAAAAGGAATAAAAAGTAGAAACAAAGGCTTTAATTTTGGGAGGGAAAAATTAATTTTCCATAATCTTATTTTAAATGTTTGTTATGTTTCATGCAATAAATATAATACCACATTAGTCACTTCATAAAAATGAATTTTGGTTTAATCGTGTAATTGAAACTGCCCCAAATGATAAATACTGAATTAGGAAGTCCAAAATTCCAGAAACTCACTTTCAATTAGGAGAAAAATTTGTCCATCACATTATTATTATTTATGTTGTCTGTGCATATCCTGTTGGGAACATTATCTGATTTTAACCTAATTTTGTAAATTCATTATATTTTTTAAAATTTTTTAATTTTGCTCTATAAATCCTTAATGGTGTGTTAATAAAAGCATATAAGAAAACACAAAATTGATAAGCATGTACAGTAGCTATATCAGTTTATATATTTAAAGTGTGGATTTTAAATATTAATATTTAAAATTATAGCTGACTATATCACTGGATTCAGTTGCTGTTACATAATGTCCTGTAACTTTTTCATGTATGCTACAAAAGAATTTCTTAGATTAATGAAGCAACTATTCTAAATAATCAGTTATGCATTCTTGCTCAAAATTCAATGTATAAATCTTTTACATAATGTGATAATCTTTTCTGTTAAGTAACTTATATGATACAATTCCCTCAAGCATTTGAATAACCTCTAGAGTGCTTTATATTTAGAGCTTACCATACGGGTGAATTTTTAGCACTGAAAATTTTTAACAGCAGAGAATTAAGAAAATTAAAAAATGTACAAAATTTTGTCCTTCTGGAAAATGAAAAATATATGATAATTTCATTTCTAAATTGTCTTATTCAATGTCTAATGAGAAAGGACTTACTCCCCCCAAGTAATTATATGATTGCAAAACAAGTGTGATAACTTTTATGAAGAATATCCTAAATCTTGCTAAAACTTTAAAAAATACAAAAGCTTCTGTTCAGAAGACTAAATTTGGAGAGCATTTTAAATACACAAAACAAGCCAGTAAGGATAAAAACTTTTCATTCTCTAAAATATGAATCACCTATATAACCTCAAGCTCATAAAAAGATCTATTCATAACATCCTCTTTTCCTGAATAGTAAATATTTCACTATTTTCATCAGCCTTGAACAGATTTCTGATTGACAGCTGAATCAAAAAACTTGAATGAAATTGGGGAATCTGTTCAAGTTCTCTACCACAGTGGTAATAGAGTTGGGACATCAGAACAGTGTCCTAAGATATGCCTTTCTCCAATTTATTTCTTCCAATTTCTCCAATTAGATCTTGCATGGCCTTTGTTTAGAGCACAGAGAAAGATGGAAGTTGAGATAAAAGAACAATAGCATAAAGTTGTCTCTCTCCTCAATTTTAAATAGGCTGGTTTTAAGGCTGTGAGATTTTAAGGATTAGTAATTTTTTAGTTAACAGTTGTAATTTTGGGTTAAAATATGAAAAATAAAAAAATTAAACTGAAGCATCCAATAAAGTTCTTTGTATGTGATTTTCATACATTTGGGAGTTTGCTATAACCCTGTAAAATAACATTATATGTATAGGAATTTGGACAGGACCAAAAGATTTGTTTGTGAGAACTAATTATAAGCCAGGTTCTCTGTAATTGAGGTTTGACTGTGTTTTATATTATTTTTGAAACTTTACATTAGAAAAATAGTTATTATGTTAAAAATATAAGACATTCACATATATTACAAATAAAAGAAAGGTAGTCAAACTTGATTTTGGGAAAATATGTATCTATATTCTCTTTGAAAGTCGATTACTCCACTACTTTACTTTTCAGTGTTTCATCGCAACTCTTGGCAGATATATTGTTAAAAACATCAAAAACAGTCATGGGCTATGTTTATTGCTTTACTAAACTTTCTGAAGTACATACAAGTTATCTTTATCCCCTTTCATAATTGCAAATATGCATTAATTCATACATGTACAATAATGGAATTTAGCTCTATTTTGGGCTTTTTAGATTGTGAAATTTATTCTTTTCACCATTTTAAATAAAACAATTTCATTGTAGGTGCTCTTAGAACAAGGACTTGGTAAATACTGTGATCCTGATTTTGTGCGAACAACTCAGCGAGAGTTAGCTGAAGCAATCAACCTAACTCAAGAAGAAATGGATATGGCTGCTCATCAGATTATGCAGTTGGAACGTCGACAAAGTATGCCTCACATGTGCCTCGAAACAAATCCACAACCTGAAAGGGTGGACAATGTGGCAGCTATGTATACTGAGAGTGATCATTTGACCCTTCGAACACATACACCTGCTGCAGAAAGTTCTTCCCCTGAGAGTGGCAATAGCAGATTATCCACAAGAAATGTAACTATAAATCTTGATCAAATAGATAAAAGTTTAGATGCTAAAGGATTCCGTGGTACAGATGATACAGATTTATAGTATTATGTACAAATGAAGTCAAATCCTCATTTTCTGTGTTATAATTACTACTAACAAAACAAAGTGGGATGACTGAAATCCCACAGCTTATTTAACATCATGGAATCAAAGCTGGCAGTTGGAAAAACAAGCTTGACTAACTAGGAAATTGAGTAAAAGTAATAATCAAACAGGTACTGTAAAACTTTCAAAGTCTGTGATTTTGTATAAAACTGATTTTAACTTTGCCTAATTTTCTCTCTCTCTCTGTCTTCTTCTTCTTTTTTTTTTTTTTTTTTTTTCTTTTTTTGAGGGGGGGTTAAATATCTAGCCTGATGTCAAATTTTCGGCTTTATTTAACTTTCACTACAACTAGAAAAACTAGAAATTATATAAGGCCAATTCAATTACAAAAATTTATTTTTTACTAGAATGAATAGGAATCTCTTCCATATTTGCTCATCTTAGAAAGATATGTATTGCATGTATCATAAACTTTCTGATTTATCTGAATGGAATAAGGCATAATATTTTTATTAGAAATTAATACAGCAATTTTATCTGTATTTCTGAATATTCTATTTGCTTATTGTTAATTAAGAAGTTTTGCCTTTGTATACAATATCATTTAGTAAGTATCAGTTTCCAATAATTTAAACTTAAGATATAATTTTTTTGTATAACTATAATTATAGTTTGTTGGATATGTATAATCGGTCTATTATTAAGAGTGGGACTTTGGATAACTCAAGTGAGAAGCTAAAATTATCAACAATAATGCAAGTGGTTAAATATTAAAATAATAAATTTCTTAAAGCATTTGATAATTTTAATACTTTAATGAGACATTTTGGTCATTGTCTGTCATAAGTCTGATAATAAGTCCAGTGGCTGAAAAACTTCACATAGATTTTAAATTTGAATGTTTTAAGAAATGTTTACTTATAAATATTCATTTTAAGAATGAAAAACCATATCTGTTTTATAGTACACCATTAAGTATTCTGTACTGGCTATTTATTACAATAATACTGTTCTTCCCCTCCCCCATTCTATGGATTATTCCATAGTTTTTTTTTTCATTTGGAGAACAGTTTTGTGATGATGTTTAACTTGTTAAATTTACTGACCTACATCTCATTCATTAATTAACTCATTATGTGTGTTGATTTAATTGTTTTCATAATGCACCTGATCTTCTATATTATTCTGTTTATTTTTTATTTCATTTGATATTATAATGGTGTATTCACTACTTTATTTTTTCAGATATAAAAAGGAAAATAGTATAGAATAGCACTGCTTATTGCCTGTTTTCTTTAGGTTAATTACTTTAAAGATATATGGAATCTGAAAGAAGAATAAAAATGGAACGAATAGAGTATAAGTTTAAAGTTATTTTAGTTTTCTCATATTAAAATGATATGTATTAATCATTGAATATGCTTTTTTCATTTCAGATTTCTTATTTAAAACATAAATATTGAAATATTAATACTGCTTCTTTAAACTGGTACATCAGAATAAACTACTAAAAAAAGTATATTCTAGAATTTTTCTAGAAGTTATTGAATAAAATGAGGAATTTTTAGGCTATGTTGTCAAAAAATGCTGAGAGTTATATAATCTTGATTTGCAAACCTTTATCTGCTATTCACTGTCAGCAAAACTTTGAATTAAAATGCTGCTTTTATAAGCTGGAACTAAAATTGGTTTTTAATTAAAAAAAATTAATGATAAAAATTTAAATTATTGAAATATTAAAAAAAATCATATACTACTCTATATAAAATTAATGAAAATGGTTTAAAAGTTTCAGGTAATTAAATGAGTAGGTAACAAGTCAAAAGGCATGATTTTGAAATATATGGCAAATGATCTTATTTATCTTATCTGGGAAGATGTTCTTTTCATTACTGTAATTCTGCCAGTAGTTTGAATTTAGTAAATGCTGTTATTGTAATCTGTATATGTGAATGTGTTAAAACATAAAAGAATAATTTTTCAGCCATTTAATTACTTACAAGTTTTGCAACTTGATGAAATCAAATATCTTTTTTTAAAAGACGAATTTGATTGCTGCTGAGTAAAATAATAATAATTACTTTATTTTGCATTTCTTTTTTTAGTAGAAGCTTGCTCAAATCAAATATATTTTTCTAAAATACAGAATTTGACTGCTGCTCAATAAAATAATAATAATAAAAAATCAGCCACTTTTAGATTGAACTAATATAGATTAACATCTCTTTTTCATACTAATAAAAGAATATTTCATTGGTTAAAATTTAAAACTGTACAAAGGGCAGGTTTCAGTTTACTATTCAATTTCATGAAAAGAGGTCAGAAATGTTTTAAATGAAAATGTTATCGTATCAGTCACAGAGGTTTTTCTCCTAAAAGAAAACTCTCTTTTCAGTGGTAATGAATCACATTATCATCCCCCCCCCCTCAAATAAAAATATGTCTAACCTTTTAGCTGATAACAACAAACAGCTGAGCTAATTCTTATTAAAGCTACATGCAGATTCTACACATAGTTATTTTCCTTTCTATTAAGAAAAATAAACTGCATAACTATTTCATAAAGACATATTTAAGCGGATAAATTTTACTTAGAACAGATTCTTTAAATTATTAAGTAAAAATATTCCTTAATTAAGTACAGGACATATTCTTTAATTAAGTAAAAATAAGCCTTTTTCATTAAAACTGAGGTGACTAATACCATAGTCACCTCAGTTTTAATGAAATGTATGTATTACTTCTTTTATATTAGGAAGTTGATTTAATGAAATATCTGTTATCAATGTAATCTTAGCTCTTTTTCAGTATGACACAGAGTTCCTCCTGTCCAATTTGTATTTGTTCTGGCCTTATATATTTATAGATTAACAAAAATTATTAGCAATTACCTTCCATTGTATTTGGGGTGCTATTCATATATGTCGCTAAGAAACTCATGTTACCTGAAAAGTGCTTGTATATCTAATGTTACATTTAAAATTGTGTTACAGTCTTATTTAAATTTCAGCAAATGTAAAACATATATACATATATATATATATTTTAATATATAATGCATATCAGCTATTGGAATTTTTTTTTTTCTAGTTCTAGTTGATTTTAATCATGAGAATTGAAAGTTTCACTGCCTGCTAGCCAAGGACACATTATGTAAGGATGTGATACAGAAGGTGTTTATGCTGATGGAATTTTATTGACTTTATAGAATTTATTTTAATTGGGTCTGTGATCCACAGTTTGTGAAAAAGATGTGTATTCTCTTGTCTCAGTGCCTTCATTGAAGAGGGCCAGTGAATTGCACCTCCCATTTAATCTTTGCTCCATAATCCATAGGTTGATATTCGACACTTCTCAGGGTATTCAGAATTTTCTTTTATTTCGTATCTTTAAAGGAAGAACAGAATTAGCTTTTTAACAGTGGGCTTGCAGTAGTTTTGAACTTTTCCAGAGTCACTTCTATTTCATGCAACTATATATTCTTTCCAACAATTTTCTCTTTTTCAAAACTGAAAATTGTTATTCTTTAAATGTTTATTTATTTTTGTAAGTATTAAGAATAAGTGTCTTCATTAAATATTAGAAAAATAATTCCCCCCCCTTTTTTTTTTTTTTTTTTTTTTTTTTTTGTTAACTTAATGTGATTTTGTATTTTAAGTGTAGAATTATATTTTATATTTCTTATTTATTTTTCTTGTTCTTTCTTTATGTGGAAAATACAACTGAACTTTCATAACCTAAAATTAAAGAAATTTTGAGTCGCTAAAAATTTAAATTGATGAGACTTTTGGCAAATAATGACTAAAATTCATCCAAGATTTTACATTGAGCAAGATAAAAATTATTGCATACATAGAAATTCATCAGTAGAAGTTCTGGCAATTGTGTAACTGATTATATTTCAGAACTATCAGAACTTTATAGCAGAACAGTGTGACATGAAATCTAACTGTTCTGATATCGAGTTAGCTAATATATGTCCACTAAATAATGAAAGTTATTCACCACACCCACTTGGCAATAAAAACCAAAATGTGAATGGCATAACAAAAAAACAATATTTTTAAGTCATTTTAATTTTTGATCCTTGGTTGTTTCAGAATAGACTAAAAGTGTGAAATATCCAACATCTTAGTTTTGCCTAATTTCAAATAAAATATAAATAGTATAAAATTAATTCCAGTTTTCTTTAAAAAGTATTTACATACTCACAAATTCAATAACACTGAATGCTGGAACTAATGATCCAAGAAAACCATGGAAAGGAAAATTGATTTTAGCATTTGATACATGATCTATGTGATATGGTGTTATTATCAAAATGTAAATCAAAATGTATCAAAATGGAAAAAAACCATCCTAACATTAAATTTTGATATATTTTGTCTATGAGAAACATTCATAGTGATTTATCAAAAATTTTAAATCATTAATGTTCTGCTGTATCATTCTTAAAAGTTAGAAACAACTGTTATATATATTTATTTATTTAAACATATTTAAACATCATATATAGTACTATCACGCTGCACTGGTTTAACAAAACTGCATCTTTATGTATATTTACATTGGACAGATATTTGATGTAATAGTAACAAAAAAAAAAAAAATTTCTTTTGAGATGCATGCATTCCACTTAACATGCTTAGCCTTTTTTTAACTAGCAAAATATGAGTTTTATTTCTCATTCATCAAAAATATTATCTTTAACATCTGTTAACATGAATCTACATTTTATGTCTTTTTTTAGATAAATAAAATTTAAGTATTTAAACAATATTTTAAATAAACAAAGTAGAAAAATTATTATTGGTTCTCTGATATCTAAGATTTTTCTGAACAATCAATAGCTATAATAACAATAATTGTAGCCTTCTGATAAAAATAATTATCTAAGCAGAAATGTGGCCCAATCTAATCTTTGTATTATACAGTATTACTTTATACTATATGTTTATGCAAACATATAATTAATTCTTTACAAGTGTTATTAACTGTAATTTATTCTTTCGATTAGTTTTTATTATAAATGCTAATTTATTCTCTTGGTAATCAAAACTGAATAATAAGACGTGGCTTTGAATAAGATCAAAATATTTTAAGCCCAAAAATTGTAAATTATTTCAATTTCTGTACTTTCTTATTAATATTGCACATTCCTCTCTTTTGCACTTTAAAATTTCAGTATAAATCAATAGCCAAAGATATTTAATTGTATAAATATTTATTAACTTAAAATAATTGAAAAACAGATATATATATATATATAAACAAATTAGTTTCTTGCAGGGAAATAGAAAAGATATTTGACATTTAGTGCTAGGTAAATTACGCTATTTCAAAGTATTAATATTAATAATTACTGCTATTAGTACTTTCATGTATTTACTAAATCATTCTTACAGAGAAACTTAACTTTTGAGAGTAATGTTCAAATCTGAAGTCATTGCACAAAACTTTTTTAATGCTTGTTGTTTCATTGCACAAGATAGAGTAAAAAAAAATCCATTCTGAAAAATACTTTTTTATTTACTTTTTGCATTATTTATAAGTATCTTTTGCATTCCTAGTTTATAAAAGTTTATTGTATTTAATGATTAGCTATATAATTTTGGTGTTGAAAAATTAATATTTTGCTTAATCACCTACTTTTTTTCACTCAGAAATTTTCAGTATTTAAACATATTAATATATATTATTTTATTACTGTTATGCTACTTGTACATAACAATTTTATAGCTTCATAGTCTAAGAGGCTTAAAATACATGCTTGTTAGTATCATTTTTATGTTTCATCATTTGTTGTAGTAGAACTGTATAAGTAAATAAAAAAAATTATTCACTCTAGTGGATAATGGAAGCAAAATTTTTATAGCAATTATAGATCAAATATGAAATTTTTTAAAAAAATGAAATTTTGTTTTCCGTAGGTTGGATTTTCTGTACTCTACCTTGCAAATTAATTCCCAACTGTTAATATATTTCCATGTTTTATTATTTAAGGTTTAATATTCATGTTTTAAAACATAATAACAAGTATTCCTCAAACTAAAATCTTTCTGTTTTACAATAATTTTTATTATTGTTTTCTTTAGATCAATGATTTTTATTCTATATTTAGTTTCATTTTTGGCCAGCCATAATTTTTATCACACTGAATTTTTATATATGGATTTAATATTATATCTTACAATTATTTTGTGTAGTGATTTGCTTTTGTTCCGTTGCTACTACAAGTCTTTACATCAAATTTAATTAATAAAACATACGATTAAAGAAATAAGTTTGCATGTTTATATCACTTTAACAAAATATGTTAAATATCAATAATGTGACTAAGTTTTTTATATTAAAAGCTGTATTAGAAAAGTGTCTTTATGATAAAGAAAAAAGTCAAGGGACCACACAGATAAGGTGCTGTAGAGAAATTTGTTTGAATTTATCTCATATTGACAATAAGGAATTAAATCTCTTCATAAAATCTTTTTTATCAATATTTTTACTAAAAAAATGTCATAAATTTCGTAGCTGTCTACACATACCTAATATTTAATGCAGTGAGAAGTTTTTGATTAGTCAGTTTCTGAGAAATTCATTGTCTTACAAGAGTAGTAATTAAAATTTTAAAATGTATACCATCTATAACAACAACAAAAATGTACTTAATATGTACCAATATTTACTTTAAGCAGCCTCCAAATTATTCATGAATTAATTGAAGCTTTCAAAGTCATCACTTGTCCTTTGTGGAATTGCATTCAGGAAATGGGTATTAAAAAAATAATATATGCATATATATTTAAAAAAGTATTTAAATCAAATTAAAGTGCACCTTTTACAAATGTTGTTATTGCCAATCTATATATATATATATATATATATATAATAATTTATTACATTTATGCAAGTTATATGAAATTCTCTTGAAATATATGGCCTTGTTGTTTGTTAGAAGCAAATTTAATATCATAGTAAAAAACTAGATTGTGGTCTATTTTATTGTAATTGTTTCATGCAATTTATGTTCTCTCTATTATAAACCTCCCCCCAAAAAAGATGTTCAGGCTGCCTCAATGAGTTTATGTAAAAAGTGCAAATGTGAATTCCCCCTTTGTGTCTACAGTTTACAACAAAGTATTTGAGTACTTAAAGTGTTTATTATGAATTTTACGAAAGATACTATTGTACAAAAGATTTGTAATATACATATAAATATCACCTTTTGCAAAAATTCTTGATGATGTGTAATAAAATCATATAATTCTTTTATTTAGTGTTTTGTGTTGTTCATCTCTAGATAGAGTTAAAAAAGTAAGAAAACAAATTATATAATCATATTTTTCACTTAACATAAGAATTAGGAATAAAAATTTTATTTATATTTATTTATTATCACATACATATAACAGGTTTTGTTCTGTCATATTTATCATTATCAATAATATATTCAGGGGGATTAAAACATATTGGGCAAAAATATAAAGACAAGTAGAGGGGACCAAAATAAGCAGATTTTGTAATGGAGTGTGTGCTAGGAAGTAGTTACTGAAGTTTTACCAGGAGCTGTTATTTGTTGAAGCAGTAGGTAAAAGCGTTCTGCTCGCATCATTTCGTGGGTGAATTTTGAGCATGCATGGAGTTTTGCCAACATGTATTTTATCTATTGAGTGTGCATAAGAAACAGAGTAGTTGCTCAAAGAAAATGCTCATAAATCATGCATAATTTAAAATTAAGTATAATTAACATTAAATTATGAGTATAATTTCTGAAACACTTACAGTTCACACTTTTTAAAGAAGATTTACGAGGTCACTATTGCAATATTCTTAGATAAAGCACTATTAAAATCGCATTTTAAGGAAATTTTTCAGTTTAAAAATAACATATATAATTTTTTTTTTTTCTCCCTTGATCAATTGTAAGTGCTACTAACTAATCTAAACTAACTAAAAAAAAAAAAAAAAAAGTATTAGAACACTTATACATTTCAAGGTGTAAAAATATTTTTTCGTTTTAAATCTGAAGTTTTTCCATATATTTTAATTTATGCATAGCTATTTCTATCTCTGCTTTTCTAAGTTCATTTGCTTTTAATAAACAAAGCCATGTTTCATCTACTCTCTGCGTCATCTGCTGATAATAATTTTCAACAACAGTTTTCCTCTGAAGAAGAAATTCTTTTTGCTTTATGTATGTAGTTTAATTTCTTCCTCAATAATTGTCGCTTTATCTTTGAATTTTTAGATTTAATTCAATATATTTATTGTTCTGAAAAATGTATTTAAAATGTGTAAAAACCAGTTGCTAAAAATGACTGAAGAAATAACTCCAGAACACTTAATGAAATGATACAGTAAACATTCAGATAAGATGAATCGTTAAATTTTTAATACTTTTGTTTAACAGAAAAATTCCTTTTTGTAGGTGTCCATCTGCCAAGAATGAAATCGTTTTTGAAAATTTTTATAGTTTCATCCATATTCTTGAATAGTGAAAATAACAAAAAGAAAGAAATGTGTTGAGAGAAAGACGTTTAGGACCATAACAATAAATAAGTAAAATATTACTTATTTATTGTTATGGCTTTCCTTATTAAACGGCACAAAAGCTCTCTTTTTTAATAATACAGTCAAAAGTCTTTAATTCGGACACCCATAATTCGGAATGATCTATAATCCGGACCTCAAAGCTAAAACTTTCTGCGCATGCGCATAGGCGTTTACGCGTGCACGTGAGACTTTTTACGACTGCGCATATGCGTGTGCGCAAGCGCAGAATACGTTTTCGAATGCGCGTTTTACGTATAACGGACGGTATAAGCTAAAATTATCTAATTATCTATTTCAGTTAATGTTGATGATTGCGTTGTTCCTTGATCTTCGAATTGGATCCGGCTTATTATTTTTTGCAGACTGTAAGAGAAATTTTATAAAAGTAAACTTGAACTTTCGATTATGTCAAATAGAATTCCGATTCTGGAGCTCCCAAAGGATCGTACAAAACGAAAGTATGTTTCGATGTCCATCAAAGAAAAAGTAGAATTGCTGCAAAAAATGGATAAAGACATGAAGAATGTGACAGAGAGGTTAGTGAAAACGAAAAAATTTCGATTGACAAGTTAGTCGGTATTCTCGGCACAGCAATCACGGGACTTGAACAGCGGAACTTTGTAACTGAACAAGAAATTATGTCTGTTTATAGAATTAAAGAGAAAGTATTATCACATAAAACGAAGCAACTTAAACAACTTACATTGAAAGAAATGTTTAATAAAGTAAACAAATAAATATTAAGTTTTTTTTTTGTAAATTTTGATACCCTTTAGATCATAATTGTTCTTTATTTCATAAATTACGGTTTCATATTTTTAATTTTAGAATTTCTGCATGCCATCTTACGAGATTTAAACTGATGATCGATAATCCGGAATCGCCGAAGTCCCGACGAGTCCGGATTAACGACTTTTGACTGTATATGAAAAGAGCAAACCTAATCGGACCTCTTTGCTAAACCATCTGGCCAATATCGTGGATTGTCATTCGTATAATAAGAAATCTTTGACCCTTGCGGGCCTTTACCAATACTTATCAGTTTTCCCATTGGGCTTGAAAAGTGAGAAAAAATTAATTCTAGACAAAGTGCAAGGGCATAAGCATTATTATGCGACTGTAAAAGAAGGTACTTAAAATTAGAAATTAAGAAATTCGATAATTGTTTGATCTTTAAAAATTTCAACTACTGGATTCATTTCTTGTCCAGGATCTAAGTTTAACTAAAGTATTTCACTTGTAGCCTATGATAGTTCCATTTCAGAGACCTTTTACTTAATGACGACGGTACTTTTTTTTTTTTACAAATTTCACAACGCAGTGTTCTAAAGCAAGTCTCTTTCTTTCAAACGTCAAAAATCGTTTGACAAAATAAGTTTAAACACGTCAACGCGAATTGTTTGTACAGACGATATTGGCGAGAAACTCGTTAAAATCCGATACTAATATGCCTCTGGTGTCGACCACATCTGCCCCCATAAAAAGTACTTGGAATTAAAATCTCTTAAAATCAGATAGGTTGTTAAAATTCCCTCAAAATTTGAATAGATATGTACTTTTTTTTCCCTCTACCAGTGAGAAGTAGGTGCAAATTATGCAAAGTGGAGTGCTTTGAATGTGCACGGTGATTAAAGTAATAACCAGGGTTGCCACGCTACCTGGAAAACCGGGAGAACCTGGAAAAGTCAGGGAATTCGAAAATTGACCAAAATATTCAGGGAAAAGTCAGGGAATTTAAGTATTTTTGTCAAAATCTGGAAAAGTCACGGAAGTTCATACAACGATCCCGCCAAAAAAAGCAATTTTTGCGCCGACGTTGGAAGAGGTAACTTTTTTGGCGAATTATGTATCACGTGAGTGTCATTCGGGTAGCTGGCATAGAGCCAATTTTCGCAGCTCCAATTTGATTGTCTTTTAGAAAGGCAAAGCAACTTTCCCGCAACTTTTGGTTTCCAATATTCTCGAGAATCGCATGTGCAGTGCATGAACTAAAGAATGTACCCGTTCTCGTATAAAACAAAATGAGTTTAATCCTAGTATACGGTACCATGGAGGTTAGAATCAAAAAATATGTATTGTAAAGAAGGAAAACCTCTCTCCAACAGACGTGGCTGTGGCTCCGTTCCATCATAGAGGGAAAACAGCTGCGCATGTCTGATATATCTGTTGCCAAAGCTCGAAACCGGTGTCGAAGTTCGAAGGTCACGTTATCAAGAGTTCATAAAATGAATATCGTTTAAAATTTCTTTAACCACTTGCGCTAAAAAGACGTGCCACGCACGTCAAGCTGCTTTTGTCTCAAACCGCGAGCGACGTGCACGTCGATAAGCATTTATCGCAAAAATGAAAATAACGTGGTGCACACGTCGCCTAACAACAGGATTGTTTACTAATTCAGAAGTCAAACAACAAAAATCAGCGTTATACCTACAAAATTTTCACAGGACTAGTTTCGATGGTTTTACCGAACCATCATCTTCAGCTGCAAAACCGCAAATGAACAAGATAGGAAATAATGATTAGATAAGATAAGAAAGCCTGGACAAGAATAAGCAAGGGGCGCCATCTGTTGGCGAAACCAGAACTAAAACATAATTTCTCTAAAAGCCGAAGGCAAATTTGGATTGGAATTAGGATCGTTAACTAGAACAGAAAGATTTTTATGAATGTGAAATGCCTCTAGAAAATCCAGTTCTCCAATGGAAGATGTTTTTTGAATAATTTTGGCAGCAGAAAAATTGAAAGTGTGATTTTCGGACCAACAATGTTGAGCAACAGAAGACCTCTGTGTTTCCTTTTTTCTAACATATGCCTCATGTTCTTTGACGCGAAATTTTAAGGCTCTCTTAGTTTGGCCAATGTAAATTAAACCACACTGGCAAGGAATCCTATAAATACCCCAGGAATTCATATCCGGAATGGGGTCCTTGAGTATAGAAGTTGGAATTTTATTGATGGGAGAAAAAACAACCCGAAAGTTAAATTTCTGCAAAATATGTGCAACTTTATAGCTAATTGATGGAAAGAAGGGAATGACAACAGAATTTTCATAATCTCCTAAAATAAGAGTGTGGCTTTTAGTGTGTTGAGATGAGAATTTTTTAACTGCTTGATTAATAATGTTGGGTGAAAAGCCCCTGTCAATAGCTATTGCTTTTAAATAATTTAGTTCTTCATCAAGGGCTAGTTTGGAGGAGCAAACTTGAAGAGCACGGAAAACATAGGAATAAAATGAAGCTAACTTTTGTTTAGTCGGGTGACATGATTTAAAGTGTGGTGGAAGGCAAACCGATGAAGGTTTACGGTAAACCGTAGTACTGAAGTTGGATGTGTTACGTGTGACCAGAATGTCGAGAAACGGGAGAGAATTGCAAGTCTCTAGTTCAAAAGTGAACTGAATAGCAGGATCAATAGAATTCATTGTTGAAAGAACTCTATTTAAATCATCTTTATTACCTTCAAACAGGGTAAAAGTATCGTCTACGTAGCAGAACCATGCCGGGAAGTTTAAAGTTTCAAACAATTTTGATTCATAATAATGCATGTAGATATCAGCCAGGATGGGACTGAGGGGACTTCCCATGGCTAATCCCTCAGTTTGCTTGTAATATTTATTTTGGAAAACAAAATGTGTTTGTTTCAAACAGAGTTGAGTGAGAGAAATTAGCTCATCAATTTCGATGCAAGAGAAATGAAATTCGCGAAGTCTGGTTTCTAGACATCTTAATGCACCCTCCACTGGTACATTGGTGAATAATGATTTTACATCAAAAGAAACCATGAGTAAATTACTAGGAGAAATGTTTTTAACCTTTTTTACAAACTCTATTGAATTTTTTATGGTGTAAATGTTATTGTCTAATAGAGTGGAAAATCTAGAAACTAAATATTTAGCTAAAGGATACGAGGCAGTACCTAAATTTGATACAATAGGGCGAAAAGGAATACCACTTTTATGAATTTTGGGAAGAGCATATAATCTGGCACAATTCGCAACAGATGGGATAAGCGAATGTTTTAAGTTGCTTGAAATGATTTGCGAAGATTTGATCGCAGTTTTTATTTTGGATAAGTCCGAAGGTGAAGGATCTTTAGGGATCGGATTATATGGTCCTTCGTTTAGGAGTTTAGTGACACCATCGATGTAAGTGTTCTTATCCATGACGACTATCTGGCCACCTTTGTCGGCCTTTGAAATGATAATATCTGGGTTAGAATGAATTTCGCGCATTGTAGCTCTTTCTCTCGCAGTTAGATTTGGTTTCAAAGGTTTATTATTGAATTTCACATTATGAGCGATAAGATGCCTAATCATTTCTTTCTGTGAATCTGAAACTTTACTGAACTTGAAAGCTTTTTCGATAGGAGCCAAAATCTTTGGAATCGAGGTTTTACAGGTTTGTGAGAAGTTAAAATTATATTTTAGAATTCTCTCTTGTTCTTCTGAAAGACTAACATTAGAAATATTAACTATTTGCTTGATCAATCCGATCCCTAAAGATCCTTCATCTTCGGACTTATCCAAAATAAAAACTGCGATCAAATCTTCGCAAATCATTTCAAGCAACTTAAAACATTCGCTTATCCCATCTGTTGCGAATTGTGCCAGATTATATGCTCTTCCCAAAATTCATAAAAGTGGTATTCCTTTCCGCCCTATTGTATCAAATTTAGGTACTGCCTCGTATCCTTTAGCTAAATATTTAGTTTCTAGATTTTCCACTCTATTAGACAATAACATTTACACCATAAAAAAATTCAATAGAGTTTGTAAAAAAGGTTAAAAACATTTCTCCTAGTAATTTACTCATGGTTTCTTTTGATGTAAAATCATTATTCACCAATGTACCAGTGGAGGGTGCATTAAGATGTCTAGAAACCAGACTTCGCGAATTTCATTTCTCTTGCATCGAAATTGATGAGCTAATTTCTCTCACTCAACTCTGTTTGAAACAAACACATTTTGTTTTCCAAAATAAATATTACAAGCAAACTGAGGGATTAGCCATGGGAAGTCCCCTCAGTCCCATCCTGGCTGATATCTACATGCATTATTATGAATCAAAATTGTTTGAAACTTTAAACTTCCCGGCATGGTTCCGCTACGTAGACGATACTTTTACCCTGTTTGAAGGTAATAAAGATGATTTAAATAAAGTTCTTTCAACAATGAATTCTATTGATCCTGCTATTCAGTTCACTTTTGAATTTGAGACTTGCATTTCTCTTCCGTTTCTCGACATTCTGGTCACACGTAACACATCCAACTTCAGTACTACGGTTTACCGTAAACCTTCATCGGTTTGCCTTCCACCACACTTTAAATCATGTCATCCGACTAAACAAAAGTTAGCTTCATTTTATTCCTATGTTTTCCGTGCTCTTCAAGTTTGCTCCTCCAAACTAGCCCTTGATGAAGAACTAAATTATTTAAAAGCAATAGCTATTGATAGGGGCTTTTCACCCAACATTATTAATCAAGCAGTTAAAAAATTCTCATCTCAACACACTAAAAGCCACACTCTTATTTTAGGAGATTATAAAAATTCTGTTGTCATTCCCTTCTTTCCATCAATTAGCTATAAAGTTGCACATATTTTGCAGAAATTTAACTTTCGGGTTGTTTTTTCTCCCATCAATAAAATTCCAACTTCTATACTCAAGGACCCCATTCCGGATATGAATTCCTGGGGTATTTATAGGATTCCTTGCCAGTGTGGTTTAATTTACATTGGCCAAACTAAGAGAGCCTTAAAATTTCGCGTCAAAGAATATGAGGCATATGTTAGAAAAAAGGAAACACAGAGGTCTTCTGTTGCTCAACATTGTTGGTCCGAAAATCACACTTTCAATTTTTCTCCTGCCAAAATTATTCAAAAAACATCTTCCATTGGAGAACTGGATTTTCTAGAGGCATTTCACATTCATAAAAATCTTTCTGTTCTAGTTAACGATCCTAATTCCAATCCAAATTTGCCTTCGGCTTTTAGAGAAATTATGTTTTAGTTCTGGTTTCGCCAACAGATGGCGCCCCTTGCTTATTCTTGTCCAGGCTTTCTTATCTTATCTAATCATTATTTCCTATCTTGTTCATTTGCGGTTTTGCAGCTGAAGATGATGGTTCGGTAAAACCATCGAAACTAGTCCTGTGAAAATTTTGTAGGTATAACGCTGTTTTTTGTTGTTTGACTTCTGAATTAGTATTTATTCGGCGTGTTATTGTGTCTTAATAACAGGATTGTTTATTTCTCGAGTTACAGCTCTGGATTGCACTCTCAGATGCGGAGCGGCGTAAATGAGACACCTTTACCGCTTGTTATATTGTAGCGCACGGCACCGCAACCGTGAAGTTTAGTCTTAGCGCAAGTGGTTAAACTCTAAAGGAAAAGAAAATATTTTTAGGTGCAAGTAAATTAATTCATGGATTAGTTATTTTCAGGGAAAAAAAAAAAAACTACGAAAATCCGTTTTTAAAATTATTGCGAAAAATCCAAGAAGAAACGTCCTTTGATAAAACGTTTCTTCTTGGATTTTTCGCAATAATTTAAAAACGGATTTTCATAGTTTTCTTTTTGTCAAAGAGCGTTTCTTCTTAACACGCGTTTCTCAATTTCCTGTACACATCGCGGAGAGGGAAATTCTGGCCGCCAGGTTCCGTCGCCAAATCCCCTGGCAAATTTTCCCTCCGCATTCTAGCGGCGTAATAGCATTTACTTGTATGGAACCTTTTCTTCTTTACATAGACGTTCTTTGGTTAGAATAATAATGGAATTTGGCGACATCTTGATGCGCAGTAAACGGGTCATTTTGGTCTTGGCGACAATTTTCAAAATCGTGCCAAAGCCTTACCGTATACTAGAATTTTACCGCAAAATCTTTTTAAACCTTTTTTTTTTTTTAAATAAATGCCTTGCCATTTTGCAGTAAAATAAAAAAAATAGTAATCAGTCATCTAGGCTAGCCATGTAATATAACCATATTCGCTAAAATATCGTTGATTATTCTAATTCAATTTTTAAGTAATTATTTTTATGTTATTCATATAATTTAATGTTGCTTCTTCCCTCTAAATTTATTTATTATTAGCGAATAATAATTCCAAATTTCAGGAAATTTTCTCTGGCATAATCCTGAAATTAATTATAGCAGTATGATGACATACCATCACGAAATTTAATGCACATATTTTTTCCTTATGTATGCTGCGAAATAAATATAAAATACCTCAGTTTATTAAAATAGATTTCTTTCTTTCGTTTAGCTCCAGAATGTCTGCAAAAAAAAAGCCTTACTTTATTCCAGATTGGGAGGATTCTAATCTCAATCTTCAGTGGAGAAAACAACAACTATTATAATTATATTTGTGTTTTCAAGTGTTAAGGTGCCTTTTAAGAACATACCTCACGCAAATTAAATTTACCTAAAATCTAACCTAACTATTTAGCATTGCATTGTGATTTATAAGGACCGGATTAGCCTCGTGTTGAACTGGTGATGATCATGAGTAATAATTAAATAAAACATACATTTGTTATTAAATATATATATCTTAAATTTTATTAAGTTTCTTAAGTGGAAAACTAAACAAAATTATCAAACAAAGTATACCAAGAATAATTAAGAATAAATGTCCTCTGGGATTTATTGAATAATTAAGTGAATTTGCTACACAATACAAGTAATACCATAATTAATTTACCTCTTAGCATACCCAACGTACATTACGCGGATAGATTGGAATTTTCTTGAAACACACCTGGAAAACCTGGAAAAGTCAGGGAATTTCATTCTCCTGTTTGAGTGGCAACCCTGAATAACATTTGAGGCATAATCAGCGATGCAATCAATGTTCGAATTTGCAACTAATTATGGCTATCCTCTTCCCTTTTGTATGGAATCGATTTGTACATAAAAGGGTGCTTTTTTTGTATACAGAAACGGTTCTTTTATAAGAATTGTGTCACAGATGTGTGTGCTAGCACTTTATTTATCGTAGATAGTTGGCCTGCGGCGGCTTGACAGTGATTAAGATTGAAGCTTAAAATAATCAGTAAAAGTCTGATCACATAAAAAAAGTAAAATTCATAAAATAAAATCACATAAAAAAGTTAAAATCAACATAATAGTATAAACCTTCCAGTTACTTAAAATCCTCTACATATGATATAATCCTGTATGCGTAATACAATCAGCAAGTTTTGTCTTCAAATAATAATAATAATAATAATGACTATTAAGACGGCCTGCAAAATGCCCGACATATAAAAAGCCTAATTTATACAGTAGACATCTAAAATAATATTAAATACAAAATATCCCAGCCATAATAGAATAAATAACTTGGAAATGCTCATATATCTAAGTAGTTCTTTAGTTAATTGAAATTCGTCGTCTAAGACATTACAGTCACGGAACAGCGCTCAGGGGCGTAGCTAGAGGGGGGCATCTGTCCCCGGGCGCAGAATCCAAGGGGCGCCAAACTGATGTTACGACATTTTAGAATTAAATATTTTCCATCCTTGGCAAGCAGAAGGGGGCGCGAAATATTCAGTTGTCCCTGGGCGCTGAAAACCCTAGCTACGACTCTGACAGTGCTCCATGGTCGTCTTTATAATTCAATCTGTATTTCAGATTTCCCCTCCCCGGGGGTTGACTCAGGCGAATGCCTGGGAAGTACTGGTTAGGATCTGTACCTAGGCAGTCTCAACCACGGGGGTATATAATTTGACTTCACAGGACTAGAGCCCGAGTATTGTACTCAGGTTGGTTCAGGCTTGGCAGGGACCGTACTGGTACTGTCGTGTCTGTTCCTTCGGCTGTGGTGGAGCTACATGGTACATTTGTCGACTGAGTTCCTGGGGGTTTGACCCCATTCAGTTTTCGTGGCGGGGACTGACAAAGCGGACAGAGCACCTTTCTACAATGTGGTTTTGCCGATGGAGTGGTGCCCGGAGGCAAGGTGACAGCGTATTAAACTAGCAACGTAATCGTTCTGCCCAATGCTTCGTAAAAGCCGGACGGGGACTGCGGGGATTGCGCCTGAGAGAACGAGGTCCCACGGGCGTTGGATAATTCAAACTCTGAATGGGTCCCGTATAATGAGGATCTGGGATGGAGGTTCTTCGCCTGGTGTGTCTGTATTTCAGATTTACCTCTTTACAATTTATGCAGCACTGTCAATCTATGGAACAAGCCTTCCTCTCATGTTGTAACAAGCACACTTCACACATGATTTCGTTTTTGCGGAACTTCTTTCTATGGCCAAACCTTAGGCAATTCGTACAGCGTTTCGAATTTATATATAATTTTATCATGTTTGATTTCTAACCGACGGGGTGGGGTGTAAGTTTTCAATAATCTCTGGCATTCTGGTGACGATCCATAACATAAGCAATTCATTTTCAATTCATCTATTAATTCCTCATCAGGGAAGATATCAAATGCGAATTAAGAATGCTGATTTCCAGTTTTTTCGGACTTAAAGTTATTCTTAATTTCCTTTTATACATCAATTTCTTCAATCATAGGCTTTAAAATAATGTCATTCTTCTTCATCTTATTCCCTCTTTCTCTCTACTTCACGGCTAGAATTTGTTTTCGATACTTAATCATAGTTTTCACTTCGCCAGTTTCCTGAATCAAATGCTCCAGTTTATTCTCTGTAACTTTCACCATTTTCAATTCCATAACCCGTAAACTGGTATTATGTATCCAATCCACAATTTGATTCAATCCTTCATAAAGTGCTTCTGCTAGATTTTTGGAGTCTCTTTTCTCCCTAATTATATCCACAACTTTATTCATTTTGTTAAGCATTGTAAATATATCTCCATCTACTTTATACAATATCCAAAGTTTATTTCATTCCCAGCGAGAAGTTCCCTTGTAACTTGACTTACTGACAACTGGCACATACTGACAGATAAACTCATACAGCAGTTCCGGGACAATGATATATTAAAATTAAAGCAAAAAACTTATAAAAAAATAAATATTGGAGCAGGTACTCAAAACATAATACTAAAACAGACAAAATACAGAGTCTACATAAAATTAAAATTTAGAAGACACAGGCATGGAAATGATCAAAGGAAATAAAATTGCCAGTAAGCTGATGAAATAAGCCACTAGCGAGGAAGAAGTTCCTATTTTCCTACCAGTACTCTCTTCAAACGTATAACCAACTAGGGAAATTTCAATGCATCTACTAGTCTACAGTCTCTTTATTGTTGAATAATGCTCTCTTGTCTGGCATAAAGTCAGCCCGAACTTACGAAATCCTCGTGGCGAGGAGCGCAAGATTATGTCTGCCGTTGGCAACAGCATTGCGACTTTTACAGGTGAGAATGCTACTTAGTTTCGCCCCAGTTTTGATGGAAAGCACCCCGGGTGGACGTGTCCGAGGATCTAGCATCCCTCTTTTCGTACCACAACCTCTCGAGAGGACTCGGCTCACCGCTTATTTAGCGTGCCCGCATGCCGCACGGATATTATACGCTTACGAATATCCATGCCTTCTCCGGGATTCGACCCCGGGCCCTTCGGCACGGCAGTCAGCTACGCTAATCATTATACCGGTTGGGCGGCCAACAGTCCCTACAGGTGTAGAACAAAAACATCCTTTTTAAACGTGGCCACGGATTTGCACAGTAGTTCTATCGTGCAATTTTCTTCCTCAGCATAGCACATTCCCATTCTACCTACCGCGGTCTGGCTGGCAAATTTACCCAATGCAAACACAGAATTGATTACAATTTTGCCTATTATGTACTGAGTACTTATTATACATGCCTCGTTACTCCACCTTTTGTATAGCAGTAATATGCCTGGGAAGAGACAGTGATCTTTGTCGCTAAGCAGACCTACAGTTTCCGCCATAAATCTATTACAGAGCATGATGGTGAGTCCAGACAATGAAGACGCTATTTCAGCTCATCCCACAAATACTCTCAGGGATTCGTAGCTGAGGACCTTGGAAGCCAGTTACGTATTCCAACTTCATTGCTATGCTAGTTGAACCATTGCAGTGTAATGTGTGACCGATGGCGATATGCATTATCTACTTGACTAACAACATCATTTTGTGGGCAGAAAAACATATGAAGGGGTGTAGATGGTCAGACAGCAGTTCAAAATATCGCGAACTCATCAGGGTTCCATCTAGAATACCATATTAAGTTGCCATCAAACTGTTGCATCACAGTCACCGATTTGTAGAGCACCTGTTTGACAGGACGGATGCAGTACTCAGAGGCTTAATTTGTTATTTAGCTTAATAAGGGCCCTTCTGGAGCCACATAAGTGATTACATTATCCACATCCGAATTTGTTTCTTCAATCAGAACCTCAAATGTACTAACAAGATGACATGTACAGGGAAACAATGAGGTGAACTGATAAAGCTCTTTTTATGTGAATGGGGGAAAATGCTGCTAAAGTAGTACGAGTTTATCGGCAAAATCATAAGTTCAGACAAGGCCCATGTTCCATTAAAAACTCTACGTGATCTGGTAAAACAAAATTGAAGAAACTGGATGCACATGTAAGACCGTGATTCGGATAACCATGAGTTTCTGTTGAAATTGTTGCGGAAGTGTATAATAATATTACTGCAGGTATTGCATGCAGTTTGAATGTACCGAAAACCACAGTCCTCAGGCTTCTGTACTCTACTCTGTGGATGTTTCATTGTTGATTCCAGCGTGCCCAGATGTTGCAACCTGGAGACAAAACAACGGCATGTCAATTTTGCGAATTTTTTTGCTCATCAAGTATAGTGAACATACCAAGCGGCCATTGAGTATGTTAGGGACGGATGTAGTGCATTTCTCGTTAACTGGAAACATAAACTGCAAGAATTGTGTTCACTGCAATGACAAAAATCCTCACGATGTGACACCAATGCTTTTACACGAAGCTAAAGTGACTACGCGTTGCGGTATCGCAAGCGCATTCCATATTCATTTTTGTTTCATACTTCTTCAAAGAGGTCACTTCTACAGGTATGAAAATTTGCTCCGTCACAAGTGCTCGGTTATAAAAGAACGTTGCAGAATTATCTAATTCCAGAATTGCAGCAGCGAAATGTTGTTAATGACATTGTATGGGTGCAAGATTGTGCTCCTATACACATCAGCACATGTGTTCTGCAATAACACTTTAGAGGAAAGAGTTATAGCCTGTAACTTTTGCACTTTCGTGGCCACCTCCCCTTCTCCCCGAGCTCACTCCGACGGATTTCTGGTTCTGGGGATTGTCTGAAATCTATTAATGTATACACATGAGATTTGTCAGAATTGGAAGGCACCTTAAAATGTGAAATTACACATATTCCTTCTGCAATGTCCCGTTCATCACTGTTGTCAAAAGTCTTCTGCATACAATGCCTTATCTGCTGCAAAAGTGTACATTGAAAACTTACAATTCCAATTAAAGTTTTTTCCCTCTCCTTTTATGTTGTCATTGGTCTTTTACAATGCTGTTCTTTGCAAATGCACCAGCAATTTTCATCATATGTGTATCGCTCCAGCGCCATTTATGGGTTTTCAGTGCATTGACCAATTTGACCAGGAAAAAAATTGATGTTGCCTTTGAAAACTTTTTTATTGTAACCATAACTGTGAGAGCTTTCTTATTTTAAATCATCACAATATCGAATGCATGCATTCAAATAACAATTGAAGTTTTATTCCCAATGGTTGAGTAGACAGGAAATTAAACGTTCATATATGTCAGGAGTTTTTTATGACCACCCTGTATATTAATTTAACTAAATATATTCTATTTTTGTATGTTTAATTCTGCATGTAAGTTTCAAAAGTATTTCATATATCTTCATGATACACTTAAGCTGAATGTGAATAGTCGCAAGTTATATATATTATGCCATGCACATTTTCACTAAGTGTTAATTTATTATGCTGATTTTTATTTCTGCATTTTCAACCTCAATTTCCTTTTCTTTAATCACAACTTCTTCCAAATTCTATGCTCACACTTATATAACCTCTTTTCAACTAAGGTATAAAATGTTATCTGCTGGAATGGTATAGCATTTTTTCCCATCCTAGCCTTCCCTCAAGAAGATTCAGCGAGTGTTTAACATATTTTACTTATTGATCTAAAATGTAAACAAATGGCCTAGCTGTGTTCACTTGAATTCATGTCCTTGTCATACATCATAGTATCACAACTCCTAGTCCTACAGTATGTTTTTTCTTGATTTCCAAATCAGCGGATTTGCAATTCATGCAACTAGAACTTTTAAAAGTTGTAAATTCAGTTGCCACTTTAGAACCCTGAACTTGTGGATTTTCAAGTGCAGAGATCCTATATTATTGGGGGGAATGCAATAATCATCTCTAAATCAAACAAAATTACAACAGTTATCTTTCAGTTTTGCATCAGCTACCTTAGCTGTTTTTCACAGGTTTTAAAAATTGCTGTCAATTTAGCAACAAAAATTCAAGTTTTCTCCTCAGGCCTATTTACTTTAAAGTAGAGGTCTTCAGCCTTTCACGCCCAAGGGCAATATCAATAAATTCACAAAGATCCGCGAGCCACATATCTTCAAAAAAAAAAATAGTGTAGTCAGAAAATTTATATCAAAAGGGAGGTTTGTTTTGCAAGACTACAGTTGATTCTAAGCAAAGAGATAGTGTTACAGATTTGGTTCCAAAAAGTCAAATGGAAATCGAATTAAAATGTTTTGAAACTTTTTTTAACTATGAAGAAAAGTATAAAAATTATTGTACAGAACGATATAACGTAAGGCATTTGCAATGGCGGTTTAAAAAAAAAAAAAAAAAAAAAAAAAAAAAAAAAAAAAAAAACCTTATATTACTACGTGGTTATGAGGCAGGTGGTGGTTACTTTACTTTTAATGTGAAATTTCACATTGTTTTTGCTTGATTAAAGCTTCAATATCCGGTTTAATCTATGTTGTTACAATTCCTATTCCTCCAAATGTCTGTCTGTCAGCCATGTTCTTGTTTTTGATTTTAGGACTTTCATTTTACTAAAAGGCTGTTCACACATGTAGGTACTGCCAAAGATAGAAGATATGAAGAGTGCATGTTTACGAATTCCTGGATACTTGTCTTCGGTCACGTTTTTCGAATAAAAATCAATTAATGTAGGATCTTCAAGAAACTTGCATTTTACTGCAGAGACACACTGTAAATCTATGAACTCTAATTGAAGTTCAGGAAGGAACACTTTCAACGTCTACTGAAAATGGCAGGGACAACATTCTCATAAACATTTCATTTTATCAAAATTTTATCATTTTATGAAAAAATCGGAAAATCAGCTTTTCCTCTTTCAAATTTTAAATGCTTTATACATAAATATTTGAATTCCATGTTGTAGAGTTCTTCACACACTCCATCAATTTTGCAAAGTGAGTGGAATTTTTATTTAGCAACTGACTTCCCCACAGGATTAATTTTGTCTCAAAAGCTTTCACAAAGTAATAAATATTATGAATAAGTAAATCTTTTTCTCAGTAAGCGGTAGTTCAAATCATTGAGATGACCTGTAATATCGACAAAAAATGCAAAGTCTGTCAACAATTTCTCAACGCTTAACTCGTGAATAGATTTCTTTTTAAATTCCATGAATTGTTGAACTTCGCTCTTCAAAGAAAATAGGCGCTGAAGCATCTTTCCTCGGCCCAACCAACGTACTTACGGGTAATACATCACTATATTCAGCTTCCAAATCACTCAGGAGCTGTTGAAATTTCCTGTGATTAAGTCCTTTAGACAGAATGAAATTAACTACTTTAACAACAACATTCATCACATGTTCAAAGTTTGAGAAGGACTTCTTGCACAATTATTCTTCGTGGAAGATGCATTGGAAAGTCATCACAGTATTATTTCCACTTGCCTTCACGTCAGATGTGAGTAATGTTATTACTCCTATTTTCCAGTCATAGATTTAGCACCATCCGTAGTTATAGCAGATATATTACTTAAGTCTAGCTCACATTTATCCAAAGTTTGTGTCAGACTCGAATAGAAATCTGTTCCTCGTGTTGTATCTTTAATGTGCAACAACACTGACTAATTCCTCTAATTGTGAAGTTTCTATCAACGCCACGAATAATAATGGATATTTGTGCAGTACCTGTTGCATCTATTGATTCATCCATCACTACAGAATAAAAATCAAATGTTTTGCATTTGGATTTTAATTTACTGAATATATCTGTTGCGAGATCATCTATGCGTCTCGCTCCTGTCACACCAGACAAGCTAATATTCGATATGACTTGAGCCTGTGATGGACAAAGCACATCAACTGCACCCTGAATACATTCTTTTACAAATTCTCTATCAGCAAAGGCTTTTCCATTCTTATCAATTTTTTCTGCTTTCATGTAACTAACACGAACACTATTTTCAGATTCTTTATTCGCTGTAGTGAAGAAAGACTGCTGAAAATTTAGATTTTAATTCACTGAACTTGTCACTTCGAAAATGACCAGGGGCGTAGCTAGAGGGGGGCATCTGTCCCCGGGCGCAGAATCCAAGGGGCGTCAAACTGATGTTACGACATTTTAGAATTAAATGTTTTCCATTCTTGGCAGGCAGTAGGGGAAGCGAAATCTTCAGTTGTCCCTGGGCGCTGAAAACCCTAGCTACGACTCTGAAAATGACTTTCCAATGCAGAATATTTCTCACTGTGCTTAGCACCATAATGTCTCCTAATGTTGTATTCCTTCGTCACAGCTACACTGTCGTTGCAAATAAGGTAAACTGTGTTACCCTTATGTACAACAAAAAAATAAAGATCTGACCCCTTTTCTTGAAAAAACAATTTTAGAATGTAGAATGAGAGGAAGTAACCTAGCTTAAAATCAACTGTAGAAAATCTGCTTAACACTAAATCAAACAGGATGTTTACAATCACCGTTCTCTTTGACAAGTAATTGCAAAATTAGAAGAAATAGAATTCTGTTAATTTATTCCCCCTCTTCTCTATAGTATCGGCACGCTCAAGCTCACCTTTGGCGAAGTATTGACGAAAGATTGACATCTGTTGCAAATCTGCTAATGATAAGAATCTAACCTTTTTATGGAATTGAGATTTTACGGGTAGTCAAATTTTTTATTTTTAAAATTACATAAGATAAAGTGAAATTTTTGAAAAATTCGTCATTTTCAGAAACTTTTATCTCAAATAGTGCATGTCAATAAAATGTTTTAAATATCAAGAATGAGAGAAAAAAATTCACGACAAAAATGTGGGGCCACTAAAATGTCTTCAGCGGGCCACGGGTTGAAGACATTTAAAGGATAGATAGTTGACATGACATAGTATTAAGCAGGCAGCAGAGTCAATACTTGGTTTTTTGGCACCAGATGCAATCTCTGCTCTCCTGGTATGGTTGCAATGGTTTGTGGGGAATAATGTTTTGCTTTTTCAGAAGAAATTAAGAATTTTCTGTCAAGGTGGCTATTTCTGAATATACTAATTCTGTTTTTACACAATCTTGACTTAATACAGTTTAGAAGGTTCTTTTCTTACATGATTTATTCCGATGAGTTCAGTAATTTCCTGTCCCTAACTCAGTTTAAATCTGAAAAAACGTTCTGTATCAAAATCTCTCAGCATATTTAGAAAAACAGATTTCAGTTGATGCATTATAAAAGTGTGATTATGGTGAGTATACGAATTTATTTAAGGAAAAACTAATATTTCCATTAATAAATAAAATAAAAATGCCATATTTAATGCATATGCTACCCTTCCTTTTTTTTTTTTTTTTTTTTTTTTTTTTTTTTACTATAGTACGAAGTTAGAGATCCGGACGTCTAATATCCAGAATGACCTAAAATCAAATACACCAACAACCTTTTTTTTTTAAGGAATTGTTTTTCATGTATGCTTTACGCATGAACATTTCACTTCGGCACTGAATAAAATACCCTGTTATTGAAGAAACAATCATTTTAGAATAAATTTGTGTGATCAATAATTTGACTCCGTAGCTGCGTATTTGCTTGGCATATATCTCAAACTTCCTACATAGAAATAACGTTGATTTTACTCCTTCTAATATTTTATATCCCTGACGACGAATCATTATTCAATATATTTTGCTTTCATCACCGCATGTTTATCCAACACATGACAACTAAAGTAATTACTCGTGCAGCGATGCCTAAGCACTTTTTTTTAATATTATTAATTGAATAACAAAGAGTATGGTAACCTTTTATGTTGACATTATGCTTAGCAATGATTATAGTTAAATTCGCTAAGGAATGTTAAAGACGAAAAATTTAACAAAAATTTCTTTCCATAGGCTAAAAAAAGATTTTGTTAATGATACTCATAGACCAAAAGATTACATTTAGTGCTATTTGAACTAAGAATAACTGATTCGTTTTTCAAATAAACCAAGAACCGGCGCCAAGGTCATGGCCGCACCACTCAGTAGAATTTAGGGAAGACAAGATTTTTGGAATTTAGAGAAGCACTAAGCTACAAAATTAAAGGGAGAAAACATTTTCAGAATTTAGGGAAAGCACTGGGAGACAAAATTTAGAATTTAGGGAGCCCCTTGGTAGCAGAATTTAGGACCCGCACAGACTGCATCAGGCGGTAAGATATCTAGCGCCGGCCCTCGGTAAGGCTTAAATTCACGACTCAGCAGATGCAAGAAATAGACGTAAGTATAATAAATAAATAAACTAATACAATTCAGGCTTAATTGTCTTAGTGCGCGATAGAAGCAAAACCAAATGAACAACTTATCTTTCGTCGCCAGTCTCGTGATACATAGCCAATAATGTATAGCGGACGGTATTAACCTAGGCTTCTGATTCGCAGGGGGACCGTGGTGAGTGAAGGTAGCGTCTTATTTCGCTCTTCAGTCAGGATTCCGTGTACGGCCGATTACGAGGTAGGCGGAGTCTAACTCGTGTGCCTCGTGCTTCTGGTTAAGCCTACTTTGGGTTTCGCCGCGATTGCCTATAATTGTCTTATCACATGCCATTAATTGCTGGTTTTGGTGATTGATTTTCCCGATATGATTGCTTATTAAATTTATTTTCGGTAAGTAATTTAAGTAATTAATTTCGTCTTTTCCAGGATTTTCTAACTTAAAGACTCAGTGATTTGTCTGGATTTTGGATTGCATATTCCCGCATAGTTACCCCCAAGCTTTCGCTTCAGGTGATTGTCAGGGGCCTTGCGGGAATTTTCGCCAACATATCCGCCTGTTAGGACACCATCGAGTGGGCCTAATTCCGGGGTGTTGGACTCCTATATTCAGGGCGCAGGATTTTGATTTTCGATGCGAAGATGGATGCAGTGCTAGGTGCAGTGAAAGCGCAGATTAGCGAGCTCGACCATGTCAAAGAGCAAAATGGAGAATTCACTGACACAGAAGGCAAACTTTACACATTCTTGCATAGTCTTGTTGATATGTTGAAAGTGTTTAATGAACAAATTAATCATGAAAAAGGAAACACTAACGAAAACACTAATACCTTAGTGGATATTAGAAATACGAGTCAAACTTTAGAGGATAATGATAGGGGCAGAAGCCCGATCAAGATTAATGATTTGTCACACCTAAACTCAGATAATGAAAAAACGCTTGATCAAGAAACTAGTTCAGAAGACGAAACACAAAACAGGCGTAGAGGAGATCAAACTGTAAGGACTAGAAATCACAGAGTGCAGTATAAAAAGCAAAAGATAAGTGATAGTCAAGTTATCACGTCCAGTGTCACCACTGCTTCAGATAAAAATGCACAATCAAGCACAGATAGCTCAGTTACGAAAATCACAGAGCAAATTAACAAAACTCATATAGATACTCATGATATGGACACAAATGATGCAGATAGTGTTCAAAATGACACTACAAATATTGCTAAAACCTCAAATAATAGTGTAAATTCATCTCGTAATAAAATCCCACCCATTACTCTCAGGGAGACTGATTTGAACTAGGGAGAAATTAGTAAAGTTTTCACAGAAATAAATTAAAATTTTTTGGTCGACAAATTCCAGATGGAATTAAAGTTATTGCAGAATCCCCCGATGATTACAGGGGTATGGTAAGAATCTTAAATGATCTAGGAGTTGAACATCACTCATTTAAACTACCAGAAGAGCGCAACTTAAAAGTTGTAGTGAGAGGACTAGCTTACAGAACTCCAGTTGAGGATATTAAAAGAGACCTAGTAGAATTACACTACAAAGTAGAGGATATTAAACAGATGACCCGCCACAGGGAGGGTATTGTCACAAAACTACCTCTGTTCATTATCACGTTGCCTAAGTCGGAAGACTCAAAGAAGATTTATCATGAGCAATATTTTTGTGACATGAAAATTAAAATCCAAGAGTATAAAGGACGTCAGAGGCCCTTGCAGTGCTTCCGATGTCAAGGCTTTAATCATACTCAGGAAGGCTGAAAATGTGTCCGATGTGCTAAGGATCATTTCTCTCGGGATTGTCCTGATAAAGGAAAACCAGATGTACCATTATGCTGCATAAACTGCGGAAAAGAACACACCTCAAGTTTTCGCGGATGCGAAAGGTTCCCTAAACCAAAAATAGTCAAGGAGAAAGTTTTCAGCAATAGAGTTGTAGTCTTCGCTGATCTGGCGGAATTGGTGACCGTCATGAAAAGCGCAGGCTTCCAACTTACTCAACAGGTCAAACAGTTTTCGCAAATAAGTCAAGAGAACATTCCCTCCAAAACTTCTAACAATGAGGAAAAATAGGAATTTAAAAGCGTCTTTAAACGTGATGATATGGAATGCTTGTAGCATTCATGGAAAATTACTGGAACTCACCGATTTTATTCAAAACAATGATGTTGACATTGCTATGGTAACAGAGACACATGCAAATCCTGGTGTTAGTATTAACATAATCAATTTCAGATGCTATCGCACAGATAGACTCTGCAGTAATTAATACTGATCATACAAATAAAGGAACTTTTTCTATAGTTATACCATACCATTTCTATAGTCACCGTGGTGAGGGAGGGGTAGCGACATACGTAAAGAACTCTCTCCGATCATGCATGATTAAGCAGTACAGAAATAATGGACAAGAGTATGTCATGGTCTCCGTGTTTCTTCCAGGTTATGGAAATACATATTTCACAGCCTTCTATAACCCACCCAGATACCCTCTAGAAGCTGAATTATTAAAGGACATCTTATTCACAAATCTTCCTGTTATATTAGCGGGTGATTTTAATGCAAAACATGAGGAATGGAACTGTCGTAAAACAAACCCAAATGGAGAACAACTCTTTGAATTTATAAACAACGAACCTGTTTATTTCTTTGCGCCTGAGGAATACACTTATCTTGCACACGACCCGAACAGAGGGGACATTCTTGATCTATTCCTTACCTCCGCTTCAATTCCAGTATATCTTGAAGTTGTTAATGATCTAAGCTCGGATCATTTACCTGTAATGGCCACACTTGGAATCCTAAAAAACAAAATGACGCAGGAGAAAAAGATTACAGACTGGAAACAGTATAATCTGATCTTAAGTAATAGTACCTTCCTGAACACAGCTTTAAGAACCAAGCAGGACATAGACTTAGCTGTGCACCTGTTTACTAACAGTATCATTAATGCAGTCAATACTGCCACCAAAAACATTCCCATTAAACAGACATCTGGAAAACTTCTCCCCACATCAAAGATAAAATCAGAGAAAGAAATAGATTACGGAAAGCCTGGAATCGAACATGGAACCCGAGTACTAAAACGAAAATTAATAGACTGAATCGTGACATCAAGCAATCAATTCTTCAGATCAGAAATGACCTTTGGGACGAGAAAGTCATGAATTTTAATGAACCAGACAATGCGTTTTGGTCATTTGTTAGAAATCTAAAAGGAAAGGCTGTAGCGAACAAACCACTTCACTTCAATAATAGCGTGGCTCTCACTAATAAAGAAAAAGCAAACGCCTTTGCAGAACATTTTGAAAATCAGTTTAAACCGAATGAGACTCCTTGTGACATAGACTTCGCTTATGATGTAAGATACTGCATTAATGACTGGTTTACCTCACAGGAGGACTTAGAAGACAATCTGGAACTCATGAAATCCAAGAAATCATAAGGAAACTAAAAAACAGGAAGTCACTGGGCTATGATGCAATAACCAACCTAGCGATCAAGAACTTGCCGAAAAATTGTATTGAGGGATATGCCAGTATTTTAAATGCTTGCTTAACTATCACATACTTTCCGCTTATCTGGAAAAGAGCCAAAATGATTGTCTTACCTAAAGCCGGCAAGGTTACCACTCGCCCAGAAGGATTTAGACCTATTAGTCTGCTTCCCGTTCAGGGGAAAATTTTTGAACGCATCATTTACCATAGAATCCATCCATACTTAGAGAAACTACCAGACAAACAGTTTGGTTTCCGAAAAACGCTTTCCACCACGAAACAATTGGTCAGACTTTCTGAGTACATCAGCAGTGCGTTACATAACAGACAAAATGTGGCTTTACTCATGCTAGACGTGGCCAAAGCTTTTGACCGTGTCTGGCACGAGGGTCTAATTTTCAAGCTCCGTTCCCTTGGCTTCACCAAAACTTTAACGTGTCTCATCTACTCATTCCTGAAAGGCAGTTTTCATGTTTCTATTGGAAATGAGATTTCTGAAGTCAAAAGAATTCACGCCGGCGTCCCGCAAGGGTCAATTTTAGGTCCGATCTTATATCTTTTCTTTGTGACTGACTTTCCTAAAACAGGCTTTAACTACAATTACTTCATTGGCTGTTATGCTGTTGATACGGTGCTTGCTGTAAAATCTGTGTGTCCTAATCAAGCTGTCAGGAAACTTCAACAAGTCATGCCGCAAATAGAATTTTGGTGTACCAAATGGCGTATTTCAATTAACACAGATAAATCCAAACTGCTCATTATCCGAAAGAAGAACTCTGCCACTGAAATCACAGAAAAGCTTAAGCTATTTGACACAGAAGTTCCTAGAGTACGCAAGGCGAATTACCTTGGCGTTGTTGTTAATGATAAATTTTCCTGGAAAGATCACCTGACTCTAGGAGTCATTCAGAGTCTTAACCCACTTATTAACGAGCACTGAAATTGGACTTAAGAAAACGGCACTTATACATCTCTGTTATACGGCCAATCTTTACGTATGCATCTCCTGTATGGGCATCAATTAGAGACAGGGACATATCTAAATTACAAATTACAGAGAACAAGTTGCTACGCACCTTCACGAATGCGCATTATTTTGTATCTAATAGGACTTTACACAAGGATTTGAAAATTGAAACTGTCATAGAGCGTCTTCATCGCTTAAACTCCAGCTTTTTCCAGAAAGCAGTTACATGCCCTCACATGACAAAATTACATGTTTTTGACTACATTCCACTACCGGAAGATAAAGAGTTACAACCGCTGGCAGCCCACCTAGTCACAGATCTGAACTTTCCTACATAATGTAGAATATTCCTGTATACAGTTGTATATAGCTTTTATGAATACTTTTCTCATTATTTCATCGAAACTTCTATGATATTTGATCTTACAAACTGCATTTTTGTCACTGTAACTCTATATTTGCAAATGTATGCTTTTGAGAGTTTGCATTCTTACAAACTCATTCTGTCATGTAGTATACTCTCACAGTATCTTATCATAAAAACTCATGATTGCTTTACCTCTCACTGCTCCGACTGCGGCGCGTCTTCTTGTCTGGCCTAATTCCTAAGCTTGCGGCATCTTGCTCGCCCCCTTCTGCCTCACCTCATTCTCTCAACTCCTACCACGTCAGACTTCCTACCGTCATGTGCCTACTGGCTCGTTTCATGAGCTGGAAACGAGCCATACTTGTTCGGATCGGCCATACTTGTTCCATACTCCAGCCATACTTGTTCGGATTGGATCGAACCTAGGCTGCTAAAATTATACTTTACCGATTCCAAGTGATTTCAGATAATATAGCAGATTGTGCTGTTCCTTAACTTTCTGATTTAATCCAGCTCATAACTTTTGCAGGCTGTTATTATTACAGCAATTTTATTAAAATAAAAGTTTGAACTTTCTATTATGTCGAAAAAAATTTATAATTCTGGAGCTGTAGTAGGATCTACAAAGCGAAAGCATGGTTCGATGTCCATTAAATAAAAAGTGGAATTGCTGCAAAAAATGCATAAAAATATATATTCCTGTATACAGTTGAATATATTATATATATCTGTCTAAAAATCTCGAGAGTTATGGTATTGGAAAGTCAACTGTATATGTTTAGAAAACAGAAAAAGGAAATTTTGAATTTTTTTGTGGATTCCGACATCCCACTCGCAACGAAAACAGAAAAAATATCCGTTATGTTAAAAGTGACGATCATGACAAAATGATGGTTGAATGGGTCAGACAATATTTAGCAGATAGGGCGTGCCATTAACGAGTCCAATGATAATTGCTCAAGCGAAAATATTTCATGAAGAAATTATCGTGCCATTGACGAGTCCAATGATAATTGCTCAAGCGAAAATATTTCATGAAGAAATTATCTTAAAAAGGAGTGCAGATATTCGACAGGTTGGTTAACCAAATTTAAAAATTGCCATGGTACAAAGAAATTAAAAATTTCAGGTCATACTAAATACTATTTGCAGATGAATTCATTGACCTCATTAATAATGAAAAGTTGTCTCCAGAACAAAATCTTAAGTTGCTCCTGAATGGAAATATAGTTAATATATTTTTAGAACAAGTTTGTTTTGAAAATATTTTAATTCATTGTTAAAAGTAAAAACAGAGTTCTTAAAAGAAACACTTTGGATTTCTTTTGTCTTATCTAACTTTGGTGACAAATTGGACGTGATTGAAGCTTGTATAAGGTCAGTTATCAGTGGCGTAGCATAGGTTTCTGCCGCCCGGGGCAGATACTAAATTTGCCGCCCCTTCCTGCTACAAAGTGTGATATTATTATAAAGATGAAATTTTCTAGTGCAAAGAAAATATTAAGCTGCAAAGAGAATTTTATTTTCTCCAAAATTTAAAACTCTTACAAACTCGAAAAGAAAATTTAATTACGAAAACATGTTTTACATTCTAACATTAACCATTTATTATCTAAAAACAGTATTATTACTTTGAAAAATTTTTTTGTTAATTGAAAATATTAAAATTTTTTTTTTAAAACTTAATTGACTGTTGCACTATAATAAATATTTCTTTCATTGAAGAAAATCATTTTTAACAACTTTCAGAATAAAAAAATATATTTTAATATAAACAAATTTAAACAATTTATTTAATCTTTCATTGAAAAGAAATAATTGGTAAAAATAATTATAAATTTTCTTTTTGATTACCTCTTTTGTTATCTATTAGAAATAGAAATTAAACTCCTTTCTTAATTTAAATTTTCAGTTTTCTACTTTTCTTCATAGCACTATCAATATCGATTGAATCAGTCATTTCATGCTCAATAGCCAAAACAACCAGATTAGTCAATCTCAGTGTACTCATTGTCGATCGTAAATCATTTTTGATTATCTTCAGTTTAGAGAAGCTTCTTTCACAGCTGGCATTCCTTATGACAATTGTGAGGAATATTCGAAGCAATATTATTATATTAGGCAGGGAAACTTCCAGCTTAAATTGCACAATAAACTTTAACACATCAAGCGGGCTTGAATTCATTCATTCATTTTTATTGCCCGTAGCATTAACAAAAGTCTTTAGCCGCACACGTTCAAGCTTGAACTCCTCTTTGTCAATGTCATGAGACGTGTTCAAAATTGAAATCCTGGTTTTCAACATCCAGTAGTTTCGATGGTGTAAGAAAAATTTGTTCGACATATTCCATAGCTGTTGAAACGTCTCATGAATTTCTGAAATCCAGCGTTGAAAATAACTTTCTTCTCGACTCGCTTTCGTGGAGAAATGCTGCATCTTTACTTCCGCCGTCAAAAATTTGCTTTCTCCTTATTCGTCTGGGCGGTTCCATTAAAATGTCAAGGTCTTCACACAAATTTTTGGTATAATGCATAGCACCCTCTACCAATTCATTTCATTTCTCTGTAAGCAGTGCCTGCAAAGCACTTATTTTTTTGGCACATTGGTGCACGTTGAATCCCCGTGTTTGTAAATAAATTTGGGCATCATTCGCCTCATTCTGTACAGGTTTCCAGAGGCCCAAAATACATAAAAAGGAAATGATTCCATTGCGACTAACACAGTTCCTGCATCTGTTCGTGTGCTTAAGTTTTTGCTTGCCTCTGTCAATTTTTCTAGAGCAGTCAAAATAAGCTTATGGTGGTTCCATGCCATATCTACTGCTTCAGCTCTTGTGCTCCATCATGTATCCTTAATTCTTTTTAATGTCTCACACGTAGCAGCAATTAGAACGTCCCATCGATGTGTTTACATGGAAAAGAATGCTTAACAACGCATTCTTTCTAAATTTTTTTCTTTATTTATTCAATCTAAAGTGCCGAAGAAAGTTACAGAATTGGTTTCGATTGAAGCAACATGTAAACAAACCAGGTTTAGCGAATGGTTTGAGCATGGTACAAATTCGGCATTAGGATTTATGTCTTTGAGTCTTTTTTGCACTCCTGTATGCTTTCCAGCCATGACAACAGCATTATTATATGTTTGACCTCTGCGGTCCATTATATCAAGGCTTTACGTTTACTTAAAATCATGTAAGAAATAGCTTCACTAATTTTATTTTTCATTTCTATGAAATCTATCCACCACACTTCTACTTTCTGATTTTCAATCTTTACATATCTCACAACTTGGCTTGTTTGATCGTTATGTGAAATATCTGGAGTGGTATCAAATATAATAGAATAATATTTGGCCTCTTGTACTTGACAGATAATTTGTTAGCGAACTTTATCTCCTAAAATTCCAATGAAATCATTTTGAATTTGCGGTGACATGTATGTGACTGAATTTTTTAGACCCATTTTCCTGTGCACAAGGTGTTCTCGAAGTACTGGATCCTACTTTCCAAAGATTTGCACCAGTTCTAAAAAGTTGCCTCTATTTGCACTGGTATTGTCTTCTCTGTGGCAACGAAAAGACAAATTCTGCTTCACTAGAAATTAAATTATATCACACATTCTAACAAAAATTTCTTCCCACTTTTTTGTTTCCTTTGCCACAAATATAGCTTTTTTTTTTTCTTTTCTTTTTTCTTTTTAATCAATAGTCTGTCGTTTTTGAAGTCTGGTTTCTAACTTCTTCCATTTTCAAAAAATTTGGCTGTGTTGAGCACTTGATTTGTGGTTGGTTACTTTAGAAGGAGAATAAGCCATCCAACACTTTTTCTCCATTAGTTAATGTGCGATAAAACCATTCTTGTGTTAAACGTCTCGTAACTCTATTCGGTGTAGTATGATTCATGTCTGAATGTTCCGGCCAATTTCCAACATCATCTAAATCCCTGTACTGCATAGAAGCTGATGTCATGCTTCATCAGTCTCACTCTCAGAGCTATCAATAACTATATTTGAACATACCAATACAGGTTCAAATTTAGTAGACATTGTTAGAACTTGATTGGGTGCTGCAACAACAGGAGCCGGTGAATCTGGCAAACTTGAAGAATAAAATACAGGTACCCGAACATCAGTGTACCGCTCTAGCATGACACTAGCTTTTTGGGTTTCAACAGCATGAGCAATAGTATTGGAAGAATTGACATCCCCCTTATTGCTAGGAACAGCATTCTCTCAATCAAAAATAAGTTACTCATTTACCAAACCATTTTGCGTCCAATTCTCACCTATGCCTGCCTTGTTTGGGGGTACGTCTGTCTTACTTCTATGCAAAAGTTGCAAACTTCACAAAATGTTGTTTTGAGAGAACGGTGAATTGTCGCTGGTTCATTAGAAACATGGCGATTCACCGTGAACTCAATATTCCTGAAATCAATGTTTACATGGCCAAATTGGCAGAGAAATTCTTCCGGAAAATTCCGGATGTCAATAATGCTACTATTCTTGTTCTAAATTATGATTATCGTGCAAGTGAAAATAGGAAAAGGCCAATGGCTGTCCTAAGGTATATTACTTAAATACTTTTTATTATTATGTAATTATATTATAACTCTCATTTTATACCTGCATTATTACTTATACCACACTTGATCCTGTGTTTGTTTGTTGCTTTTTCTGTAAAGTCCCCCCATTTAAATGCTTTAGACTCTTATTTATACCAGACTGATTGTATATTAGTATTTTGGTAGTACTGGCATTTCTTTTATAATAAGTATAATATTGCATTTACTGAGCACCTACAGTTTTTGTCGCCGGATTTGGTCTATCAGCAGTTAGGAATAGCGAAAAGACTCCGTCGGTTCATTTTTTTCATCATGATTTGTGTTACGGAACGATTGTGTTTCACTTATGTCATGCTTCAGCTGTTACAACTGTTGGATATGGACTTCTCCAACTCCCAACATTATGAACTAACACGTATTCGAAAATCACCAAGTTTGTTATACTGGGATAGCGAGAGTTTCGCGGGAACCCAAAATATGCATACGCATTGCACCTGAGCCGAACTGGATGAGTCTGGCATTTTGGAAATAGGAACTTTCATGTATTTAAGGATAGCCCCTCCTCATATTTTTTTTATTAGTTTCTTCCTTGTCTTTTCTTTTATTTCGATACGAAGCCCCACTTTCTCTTACTCTTTTCATTTTTAGATGCTATAACAAGAAAAATTAAATTATTATTATGACTCGATCGTTATTATTAACATTATTCATTAGTAAGATTGCTTTAATTTTTTTTTAAAACCTAGTTCATAAACTGAAAAATTGAAAATGGAAGATTACACACGCAAGTGTCCATTCAGTGCTAAAAACATGTTCAAATGTTACTCTTTAGTACTACAGTTATTTAATTATTATAACCATTGTATTCATTAATCAATAAATCTCAAAAAGTGAGATTGAGAAAATATGCGCGATATGATGAATTTAGAAAGGTAAAAAACATTAGAATTTACTCTTTAGTACTACAGTTATTTAATTATTATAACCATTGTATTCATTAATCAATAAATCTCAAAAAGTGAGATTGAGAAAACATGCGCGATATGATGAATTTAGAAAGGTAAAAAACATTAGAATTTTCAGTTCCTTCATATTATTTTCCTCACCGCGGAGTGCACAAAGAAAATTCAACAAGAAAACTTAACTCTTTCACATCGAAGCCGCCCGTAACGCCCGTTCATTCAGGCAATGGCAAACCGCCCCAACGCCTCATTTATTTTCTACCTAGTTCTTTCCCCTCCACATTAGTGTATGGCTCATTGGTTTTGCGAGTTGTTAAAAGACATGTCAATCATTCTTTTGAAGCAAATAAAGGAGAAATACGGAAAGCTATTGACGTTTGCAGGTACAATGATGTTCGCAGGTGCAATCTGGCCCTAAGGTGAAACTGCACACAATGGAAGAAACCGCAGAAAAACCTCCAAGAGCAGCAAGGGGGAAAGGAAAACTATTCCAAGACAAATTCGTAAACACGGGCATTTTCGATGTTTGTTGAAAACAGATTTGGTCGTCTCTCGATGCGAAAGAGTTAAGACTCGTCTTCAATGCCTCGAGTAAACAAAAAGGTAGCACCTCTTTAAATGATTGTTTAGAAAAAGGAGAAAATACCATTGCATTAATACCTGAAGTTATTCTTAAGTTCAAGAGAAAAGAAAATAGTATTGACTGCTGACATAAAGAAGTCATTCTTGCAAATTTCCATTTGTAAAGAAGACAGAAATCATCTTCGTTTTCTATGGTGAGAAGATGCCAAAAGTAAAAAGCTTTAAGTTTTTAGACATAAAAAAGTGGTTTTTGGAGTAACCTGCAGCCCTTTCATTCTTGGAGCTGTTACCCAATATGATCCTGAGAATTAAAACACAAAGGCAAAGGGGCCCACCAGCAGCTGAGCGGTCACAAAGCCAAAGTCGCTGAACACTGGTAGTTCAGTCCGAGGTTCGAATCCCGCGAACGGGCTGGCTGCATGGGAGTTTTCGTGGTTTTCCCATGTGTAACATGTATACGAGCCAATTTCCCTTAGAAAGTCCTCCAAGAAGGCATCCCTCCCCTTAGGCAGATAGCCCTAGTGTGCTTTGCCATAATTAAATACACACCACCACAAAGCTAAAGATATTGCTGAAAAATTAAGAAAATAATCTTTTGTTGATAACTGCATCACTTTCGTCGACTTAGAGGATGAAATGCATAAATTTGTCAGTGTTTACAGAGTTGACGGCCAAAACCAAATTCAAATTGAGAGGGTAGGAGTGTACCAACTGTAACAGGCCAGAAATTTTAGTTGAACCAGCCTGTCTTGGATCTATTTTGTGATCGCTATTGAGATTTCTTACTTTTTAATGCCAAAGCAGTAACTAGCATTCGCCCCCCGAAAAAAAGGTAACTAGAAGAATTTTGTTCTCATTGGCTCAGCAAGTTTTCGATCCCACTGGATTTTCTACTCCAGTGACCCTTTTACCAAAACTATGGTTTCAGGAGAGCTGGAAATCAAAATTGAGTTGGGATGATGAAATACCACAAGAATTGGCAAAGCAGTTTTTAAAGTGGCTTGACGAACTTCATTTGCTGAAAATTGTGAAAATTGCAAGATCTATATTGATTGATGATGACTCCTTAATAAGATTGCATACATTTTGTGATGCATCTGGTTTAGCTTATGCATCAGTTGTGCATATGAGGAGCAAGATTGAAAGAGAAGTGAAAATTCCATTAGTACTTGCCAAATCCAGAATGGCTCCATTAAAGAAAATGCCTATTCCAAGATTGGAATTGATGGCTTGCAGCATTAGTGTAAGACTATCTCTCTCTGTTAATAAAGCTTTGAATCTTACTAATACGAAATAATTTTTCTGGACAGATTCATTGACTGTGTTGCATTGGATTCATAACCAAGAACCCTTGACAGTATTTGTTCAAAATAGGGTTAAAGAATTAGAACATTTTTATTTTCAAATATACAAGACTGGAAATCCATACCTGTCTCAGAAAAGTCTGTAGATTTACCTTCAAGAGGTATACTGTAAAGAAATTAATTGACTCCCATAGGTGGAAGGGGCCATCCTGGCTGAAGAAGGAGGAAGATATCAATGGCTGAAACCTGACACATTGGTCAAACAAGAAGTATTTTCAGAAATGGAAAAGAAATCATTGACAATGTTAAATGCCACAACTGAAAAAGGTTCTTACATACTTTTCAAGGTGTAGAAAAATAATCAGATTGGTTGCACAGATTTAACGATTCTTGCATAACTCTCACAGAATTACGGAAAACAGACTGAATGGTGACTTATCCACAAAAGAACTTTTAGAATCAGAAAGAACATTGTTAATTTAGTTCAAAAAGAATATTTTACTAAACAATACTTATCTGGATTGAAATATATTTTTCATTTCAAAGGTCTTTCACGAAAGGAGTCAGAGATTGTTCACGAAAATTGTAAGGAGAAAATCACCAGACGTAATCTAGACCATTATAATGTCTACTAAATTCAAGGACTATAACTTAGATTTTGTATTTTATAATATAATTTTCATATAATATCATTTATCAAAAGGTGAGAGAATGTTGCACCATTAATATGATTAAAAGTGTCATCTATTTATTATCTTTTTATATCTTAAGTTGTTCTTGAATTGGCAACACTGTTAATATATCTTTATAATAAGTTTGTTTTGAAAATATTTTAGTTCTGTAGTTAAGTAAAAAACAGAGTTCTTAAAAGAAACAGTTTGGATTTCTTTTGTCTTATCCAATAGCAACCTTTACAGAAAAGGCTCCAACTGGTGTCAAAGATTCCAAAGCCAGACTAATAATTTTAGCAAGTACAAATGCTGCAGGAATGCAGAAATATAGACTTTTCATAATTGGAAAAAAAATCATATCCTTAAGCATTTAAAGGAGTAAAGATTTTCTTCGTTATATATCCTGCAAATAAAAGAGCATGGATGACACAAGCGTTAACCCTTTGAAGACGGGATGGCCATTATAGTGGCCATAGAGTCCTCTCTTTGAAAAGACGGGGTTGTCCACTTTAGTGGCCATGTCTTTTTCCCCCATTTTCCAAGCTGAAAAGTGGGGTGAAATGTCAAATTTGATGTCCCTAGGGTTTTAACCACTCATCTCTTTCAAAGGTCTTCCTTTTGCAACATAGATACACCCCTCTGAGAATCCATTAAACTACACACAAGAATTTTTGTTGAAAATAGGAAGTGATTTCTTAAAGGGAGAAAGCATTCGGTTCAAGATTCCCCGTCCTTTAGTAGCTTTTACTGCTACCAAAGCCCAGGCCTCAAAAGGTTAATGAATGATTAATTTGAAATCATTTTATACCCGAATGCAAATATAAAGTAGCATTTTTAAAATACAATTTAAATTTCTTGAAAAATGGCAAGACTATTCACGAATTTTTGAAATATTTTAGTGCAAAATCTGCTGAGTGGAGCATAGTAAGACCGTGGGAGAATGCATTTCCAAATACTTTATAAAATGCCTGACATAATTTATGGCCAGCTATACCATATTTCATGATGGGGATGATGGAGATGATAGCTGTGAGTTTGAAGATTTTTGGATATTGCAAACCAAAGGTAAAATTATACAGTTAATGGATTTTATAAAGAAATGTAGAGAAGCAGTTACAAATGAAGATGATATAACAGAAATTTTCGTTGTGATTAATGCCCTGGTTATCAGTCAATTAACGGATGGCAAAATTTGTAGTATGGTTCTAGATCCAGTAAATACCACTACTGACAGTGAAGAAAATGACAGACACGTTACTGAAAACAAAAAAATTTCGACTGACAACTTAGTTAGAATTTTTGACACAGCAGTTACAGGACCTTGAACAATGGAACTTTGTGGCTGAAAAAAAAAATATCTTTCTGTATTAAAGAGATATTAGCATAAAAAAGAAGCAATTTAAAGAACTTACATTGAAAGAAAAGTTTAATAAAGTAAATACTAAGCATTTTCCCCCTAAATTCTGATACCCTTTAGACCATAAATGCTTCATTATTTCGTAAATCATGATTTCATATTTTCTACATTCCATCTTATTTGATTTAAATTGATCGAATATCCAGAAACATCCCGAATTCAGAATATCTGAAGTCCCAACATGTCCGGATCTCGGACTTTGTACCGTAATTTTACTTCTTGGAAATTGAGAGTCAAAATTTACGCAATATATAACATTCCTGAAGCGATAAGCAAAAGGAAGAACAAATGCTCTTATGAAAATACATATTGATATTGCTGTATTTTTCATTTCAAAGAAATGCTATAGTTATTATTTTCATTTTACTTATGTAATGTGTTCTGTTACCAGTTTATACCTTATTTGATATTACCACAAAATAATAAAATTACATGCTGAAAATGTGGGGGGATAGAACAAATAAGAAATATATGAATAAATATGGTATAAAATAGAGCTAAATAAAAAGAAAAAAATATTTTCCCCCCATGACGTGTTTGAAAACAATCTTTATATACCAAGTTTCTGTGCCTGTAATCTCTTCCCTGACAGAAATCACATTTTCCTCTATGAAATATTTTATGGAAACCTACTTATTATACAAAAGCAGATCATGGTGTAACCAACCACTTTTTAAAACTGCTAAACATTTTTAAAAACTGTTTAAAAAAACAATTTAAAAAAATGAACAAATTACATTAGTAAAAAATATGAAAATACAAATTTTGTTTATCTTATTTCACATTTTTTAACATCAAGAAATAACAGAAATAAATATATAATTCTAACTGCATACCAGCAGTTAACCTTTAATAACTGCAATAGGTCTTAATTTAATACATTTCTTGCTAATACCAGCTTCATGACAAGAATCTACAACATCAGTAACATTTTTATAAGAATCTGGAGCTTCTTCCATGACTAACTTGGGAGAAGCTACTCTAATTGAGATTCCTTTGTCAGCCAGCTCATTTAAAACATCAATATAATCCAGGTTTCTACGAGATTTTGCCCTAGATAAAGCTCGTCCTGCACCATGGCATGTAGTTCCAAATGTTTCTTGCATTCCCATTTCAGTTCCAGTTAATACATAACTGCATGTTCCCATAGTTCCACCAATAAGTACAGGTTGTCCAGTAAGCTACAAAAATCAAATAACCTTTTCACAATGCAAAATACTACAGCAAAGAGTTTTCATTTACTATTTAACAATAGTTATAATTCCTGAGCATCAACTGTTTTCCTTAGTCACAGTAATGTGATTATGTCTTAATAATATAATTAATTATAAATACTATAACCTTAAATTTAGGAAATGTTTCTCTTGATCTTCACACACAAATGAAATTAAATATTCGTGCGATGGAAATTTTCTGATAAAGAATATCAAGACAATTTCCAATGAAGATGTTTTGAAAAAAAATGCTTTATGAAAGACATAATTATATCTTGTTAAATTATATAAAACTCAAACCTATTCAATACAGACACAAAACAATTTTCTTACAAAAATTTATCCAATGAATTATTATGCATAAAATAACAACATAAAAGGATGTACAAAGCATATTATATAATAAATATCAAACTGAGTTAAAATAACATGCCAAATAATGACTATTGGAGGATTTAAAAGAATTAGCATAATATCCATAAATTTGTAGGACTAGTTTTGAAGGTTTAAATACAGAACTTTTGAAACTAGTTCTGCAAATATAATGAATTTTATGCCGATTCTTGTTGCTTCAACGCTCCAAAAAAATATCAGATTAGTTAGTATAAACTTTTAATTTTTCGATTTTAAGAAGCTAAAATATTTTTTACATAACTACCACTGAAAATATATTTCCAACATTAATCTTTAAATTCCAGTCCACAAAAACTGCCCTGCTTTCTAATATTTTCTGTTTTTTCTCTTTGTAACTAGTTTGAGAAAGGAATTGCTGTTAAAAATAAAATGGAGATATAGTTTAAACTAAAGCAGTGCCCTTCAGTGATAGGGAACTGAATAATAAAATAACGGTATAAAAAGTCTGAAATAGGAATTTAGTTATTTGACCTTTCATATGCAAAGGAGCAATTTAATTTCCATATACAAACAATCCTGAAATTTGAATAACAATATTAAAAAAAAAAACTTTATGTTCCTTATAATGCAAAAATGTACTGATAAAATCATAAATAAAACTTTCTTGACTTATTTAAATATACAAAGATGTATTAAAATTTGAAATTATATACGGCTTCCAGATCACTCCAGACAATGATATTTGTTGCCTTCTAATTCTTTAAAATACATAATATGTTTTAATTAAATGTTTTATCAATACAAATTTGGATTTAATTTAAAAAAAAATTTTAACGTGCAGCCATCTTGTAAACTTGATTTAGGCATGGAAGTTGAATTGGGTACGACTTTCTGACTCTCTGTCTCATAGTTCTTTTTAAATATATGCGTGCATTTAAAATCATCACTACCTCACAGGCTTAAATCGTTAACTGAACAATCAATTTTATTTTCCAACCTTGACAGCAGAGGATTCAGATAACTTTCTAATGTTTTTTTAACAAACCAAAGAATTTAACTATGGTCACTTTTAATAAACCATTTTAAAAGAAATATATATAAAGAAAGATTAAATTACATTTTCACATATGGATGTACTCTGATGACAAGATGCAATTTATTCTGAGAAATTAACATTTAAATACAAAAATATTAGAAATTAATACTTAAAAAATCCCAAGGAGTTAAATATTGTAATGTAAAATTTGAAATCCAAAAGGAAATCTAAAAATGACTTTAGATGTTTTATACAAACCTGATAATCAACTGGTATAAGCGGATGGTGAGGTGGAAAAGCTCTTGTTGAACCTTTTCTGTGAACTAATAAAGTTCTTTCTTTTCCATCAATGTAATGTTTTTCAATTTTGGCAATATTATGCGACACATCATATATAACATGCATATCTAAATCATCTGGCGTGGTGTTATATGCTTTTGCAAAGGCCTGAAAAATATACTTTTTCAGAAACACTAGGAAACAGAATACTTATATGAAGAAAAAAATATTCATCTATATAAACATTCAGCCATTTTCTCTGCAACAAAGAAAACACACAGCATGTGCTTTTTATTAACTCTCTGAGCGGCCAGGGTTTTCGCTAAGAAAGCACAAATTTCCCAAAACTATTATGAGAACATATTTTTTTTTTATTTTAATGTGAAAACTCTGCTGGTATTTCCTACCCGGATTTGTATACTTTCGATATACTGCCTTAATTTCTTTGACATATTTTAATATACACGTATATTTACGTTTGTACAGTGCCGCTTAGAGGGTTAATGTAATTTATTATACAATTTTATACTTTAAAAACTTAAAGTACAAAATTGTACTTTAAAAACTTATTCTGAGCATAAGTGTTATACTTAAAAACTTATTCTGAGAATATGTGTTTAACAAACAAAATAAATTACAGCAATAGAAGCAATAGTCAAATCTCATTTATTGTGCATTTGTAACCAAATTACATTTCTTTTGAAACAGCTACACAATTCTGAAATAAACTTTACAATTTTTTAATATCCTTATAAGATTGTAAAATAACTTAAATATTAGTCTGTGTCCATTACTTTCACATATAGAGTAAAGCTTAAATATTTCCTATCTAATACATCTTTACTCAATTTTTGAATTTTTTAAAATTAAAATATACAAAGCTGGACTTATTTTAAAATTTTCAAAGCATTTTTAGAGATTTTTCATAAGGGTTTTCTTGCTAATACTTAAATAAAGTTATACAATAAGAAACATCAGTTACTGGAAATAAAATCAACTTACCTGTCTGCTCAAAAATGTCATGCTGGATCTATTCACCCAAGCAAAGTTTGCAGCCGCTGCCATAGATTTAAGATAATCTTGACCCTCTTGTGAATTAATGTGTGCACAGGCTAACTGCCGATCATTAACTTCAATCTGATCTCGTTTCATAGCTTTTTCCATTGCCACAAGAGCATCTGTCATAGTTAAAAATGTCACGAAAAAAAAAAATAAACATTTGATAAAAGAAGATAAGTCTATACATACATTTGAATTTAAAAAATAATAATTTAAGTAATGGCTTTGTACTGAAATTGTTTTATCTCATATGAGCCCCCTAAAAATTTAAAAACTGCATTCCAATGAGCTCACACTTTTGAACTAATGATTAGCTTATATAATAATAATGTAATTTCCATGCTCAAGTGATTCAAAGAATCAGCTATCAAATGGGATCAGAAATAAAGTAATTTTCAGATTTTACAAATGAAGATTATTAAGAGCAGGGGGGGAATTCACTGAAATTTCGCTATTTTAGTACGAGTGAAATATCTGTAAAAATCTGAAAAGCTTCATATCCAGTGGAAATAATGTCTGATGTATTATAAAATACAATAAGAAAAACACAAATGGTTTATCATCAGTCTTACCATTTATACAGCAGATAAATATTTAATAATGTAGTAATAGTGAAGTAATTTTACCAGAAACTTTTCTATTACATCATGAAGCATGATTCACATATTATTGCATATGTAATCACACTGCTCTACTACTGATCGCTCTACCAAGCTACTACTGATTACTTCCTCAAATTTCATAAAATATTAAAAAAACTCATTATTCTACATCGGTCTGCATCTAGATGATGCAGCGTGCTTTGGAAAGTCAAGGAAGACAAAAGTGCTGGTCATTCCAAACAACAAGAAAACACTTTATTGTAGCACATGAAACACACACATGGACACATTCAACAACAAAAATATTTTTTCATGTTCCAAACTAAAGACCAACTCTGATTCTCACACATTCTAGAAGCTGAAGTCACTCTATAACAGCTTCAATTCACAACCAAGCAAAGGCAAAAAAATCAGGGATGATTCAATAATGTTTCCTTCTTTCATTTTCACATACTCTTTTAATACAGCTGATGTGAAACTTTGTCAAAACAAATAATCAAAGCACAAGCACACAAAAACAAATCTTCCAAATGACCATTTTTATTTTATTTAACAACTACCATGGTAACAAGAAACACACCATGTTTACTCGTATAATAGTCACACTGCTTTTGCCAATTTTTCAATGTGAAAAGTCCAAGTGCGACTATTATGCAGAGAAATCTACTACGCAATATTATACATGCTAATGCTAAAACATTACTGAATAAAAAATACATTATAATAAAATTAGTAACTTACCAAATGTTTCCAGATTATGTACTGTTTATTAAATAGTCTTTTTGTCAGTTGCACACAAAAAAAGCATTTTTCCTTTAAAGGTAATATTTTTATAGACATAAAATTCACAAATAATCTTTGGGAAAATTCTGACAAAAAATTCTAATAACATAATGCATAATAAATCACTTTCACTGAAGGCACCAGTATCACTGCTGTAATGTGAATCAGTGTCTGAAGAATCTCCATCATTCCATACATGTCATCTTCATTTCCGTCCAAAGCATCGGAGATACTGCACATCCATCATTTTTTAATGCACAAACATAAGAAAGCAGTTCATTTTCTATCATTGAGAAATATCCATGGAATGCCCACCTATTTACATTTGTTTCTTGTAGCCACTGTTTGGATTTTCTCCAGTCCCTTATTAATTGTTCACTTACATTCCATTCTCTTCAGAATATACAATAATCTTCCATTGAAATCCTGCTATATAACTACTATGCTCTCTAAACTTTCCCATAGTCAAGCAAAAAAAAATTTTAAAAATAAATAGAAGTCCAAAACACACTACCACGAAATTCACTGCAAAGCAAAATATTGGCAAAGATGCTTTTTCTATAGCTTAGATATGTGCAGCCCATTAAATTTAAATCCAGTGTATACTTTCTTTAACGAAAAACGAACTGTAAACTTTAAAATGAGGTGGAGGGGAATAAGAAATCCTGTTCAGGGTGTTTTCTAGGGGAAACAGGCAATTCCTTATCTCGCTATGGAGTGACCACTGAGAATGTCAATGAGAGTGCCAAATAGATGAATCCATTAGTTCTGGGAAGAGTACAGCTGATGATTTTCTGTTTTCTACATGAAGGTCAAATACACAACTGCGACTTTTATGAAGGGGAAATATTTTGATGATTTTTTCTGCTTTAAAATAGCAGTGCAACTATTGCCAGTACACACAGTATTTTCATACGCTACTTTGCAGCAGCACAGGTGCAACTCTCAGAGCATCGGAGTGCGCAGTGCAGCATAAATACATAAATTTTAGACATACCCCACCTTGTTAAGAGTATACTAAATATAAATAAGAGATCAAATATAATGCAAATTACTTAATAAGTATAACACAAAATATCACAATACAAATAATTCTATAAGTATGAGGATAATACTAAATATACTACATAATACTACACTAAATAATACCACAAGTATACAAATAATTTGCACTGTACTTAATGACACTGGTTATACATAAGACAGTATTAATGGAGAAATACCATATAATTAAATAACTGAATTATTAGGTGGATAAATTAACTTGATTGGTCGTTTATATTGTCCATTCAAATAAGGTGCTAATGTACGTCTTCATCATGGCCAGTAAAAACCTCTTTGACAATACTAAGTGGCCTTAGAAATTTTGATTTAGTGGTTCCTTAAAGCAAAACTACATCTCCTCTAGATCCTTCCTTTCCTTGTAATCGGTTTACAAAATTATTGGCATTTCCCTATGGCATCAAATAATTTATCTTTCCATTTTACTCAGAGTTGACATAAAAGTCAAGTCATACATTTTTTGAAGCGTCAAATTTTCTTATGTAGAAATTTCATTGCCAAAATTTCAACAAAATGTAGAGGATTGCTAATATTTTCTTAACCATGAAGCAAAAAAAATGGGCTGAAGTAAGAGGTTTATATTCATCTAACTTATTGCTTACATAGGTAAGGCGGCTATGATTTAATATCAATTTAATATCGGAAAAAATGGTTGTCATTTCCTCAAAGCAAAGACAAGCTTTTCCAAGGATTTTCTTTAAAGGTTCTTTTATACTTTTCATGAGTCTTATAGCAGCCACCTTGCCATGGGGCATGAGAGGCAAGAAACTACCATGTTATTTCATGCACTGTAACAAAATTGTTTTAGGTTTGAACCAGCCACAGTTTGAAAAAAAAAAAAAAAAACATTCAAAATTTCATCTGTGGTTTTAAAACTGTTAACATTATCAAAAATGAAGACCTTACAATTCCTCCTTTCAGCCAAAAAATATCTTAAGGGCAAATTCAAACTTTTTGTCAACATATCAGCAATCAATTCAAAATGAAGTGCTGTGGTAACTCCACATGTAAACAAGGCTATATGTAAGACTGCTGCTGAGCATCCTTTCCCAGAAGAATACAGACTAGATCAGTGAAATCTACTCCAGATACAGTAAATGGGGGGAATTTTCCAGTATTCAGTCATTTGGCAGTTGAGCTGTTATTTGTTTAGCAGGTTTAGAAGGCCAATACCCTAATACTTCCAAATGCAGCAGTGCGAAAGATTTAAGAGGGGTGACTATATGCTTGGAACACATAAAACTAGTACTAACTCTATTGTCTCCAGTGGTTACAATATAGGGCACCTCCCTTTTTATCTGTTAACTAAGTGTGGAGAAACCTAGTGAACTACTATGCAAATAATCGCTTAAGTCCAGAACCAGAAACAAAACATAAAACTCAAGAAGGGTTAATAACCCTTTGTAGCTAAAATAAAGATTGACAGATGGTCCCTTTCTCAGGACATACAACAAAGCCTCCACTTGGGCTTAAAAATGTAAGAAATAAGAACTTAACTAATGACTGAATAAAGAGATTTAGCCAAGGCTAACACAATTTCTAATTAGTTGGCCCAAAATATCACATTAGCTAGCGAAGCTATAGAGGGCATGTAATATGGCCAAGTGTAGTAACAGTTTATAAGAGATTTAGCCGAGGCTAACACAATTTCTAACTAGTTGGCCTATAATATTACATTAGCTAGCAAAGCTATAAAGAGCATGTAATACGGCCAAGTGTAGTAACAGCTTGTAAAGACATAGCCAAAAAGGCAAACATGCGCTATTCAGAAAATCTATTTTCACCAAAGTCAGTGAACTTATACATTCTCTAGGACTCATTTCCATTTAACGAGATTCTAAAAACTAATTCTGGTAAGGAATTGTAAGCTGAAGCTAGAAGAGAAAGGAAAGGAGCTTTAACTTAACTGTTATAAAATTAAGATATAGCTCACAACTCTTCAAATAAACTATTGACGCATATCGCATCACAGATGCACCTGAAAATGAATGAATACCAAATAAAATAAAATGACATAAATTGAATTCAGGAAGATATCATCAAGGAACTGAAACATTGTTCAACTCCGCTGCACCACAACTGCTGTTTGTAATCCAGTGAAGATGGGATGTCTTTGTTATGCTGCACTAGTTTGTTCGCGGAAGCGTTTTTTCCCACGTGCTTCGTTTGCTGTTTTGAGCTTACAGGTGATTCTATGCTGTTTTCCCATCATACCGGATTTACTTGTATGTGGATTACTTCTATATTGTGTGACATTTGTGTGCAGTGAATAGTGAAATCTTCGCCAAGGATTAACGACCACGCGCTATGGTGGGGAACAAACTCCCTATGGCTAAAATGGATACATCTGTGGCTCGGAATCATGTGCTAGAGTTAACGGACGAAATGTATCACTTTGGGAATAAATATCTAGGATGTAATTGGAGTGCATTGATAAATGCAAAATCATTAATATTAGAGGACTACCTGTGTGTGTTACAAAACATTGAAAAGTTAAAAAGTAGGATTACGCTGATCGACATGGACTTGGAAATTATGAGCAATTCTGAACGTGCTGAACAGCATACCCATTTTCTTTGGAACTTGTATACCAGGGAACGTGGATTCGCCAAGGAACAGTTAAGCATTTATAAGGGTAAATGTGAGTTTTTTGGTGCACATAATCCTGATTGTGTTAATTTAAGTATTATTGATATTACTCAAAAAGTTATGGCTAGTAAACTTAAAAATGTTAAATCTAATGATTGTAAAAATGTTGATGGCATTGTAGAAAATTATTCTGAAGTGATTGTTAGAAATTCTGAGTCAAATGTTAATGATAATGTGATATTGGTAATATTAAGCCCAAGCGGCCATCTAAAAAAAATAAGAGGTCAGCTACCGAAATTACTGATGGCTTTGTTCTGCTGAAAAACACGGCCAGGGCAGCAAAGTTAATTAAATGTACTGTGAATCTCCCAGTTAGCAATAAATTTAGTGCCTTGAATGTAAATGATAATAGTAACGACAATATGGATGAGGGTGAGCTTGAGATTATTGAAATCCAGCCCCCCAAAAGTTAAACCTATTATGATAAAACCAGTAGAAAAATTTTCTGATTTTGTTAAAAAATTAAAAAATGACATAAAATTAGAATTTGCAGCCAAAATTAATGACGAATTCTTGAAAGTATTCCCGAAAACTGAAAGTGACCACAGAGTAATTACAAAGTATCTGGAAGATAAATAAATTGATCACTACTTAATTATCAGTAAAGTGGATAAGTTGTTTTCAGGAACCTCTCCCCTTAGATTCTCCCAAGGACGAAATACATGAAGAGCTTATTGCTCTTGGTTATAAGGTACGCAAAGTTTCGCAAATGCCTAACCTCAAAGCAAAGGTTCCAATGCCACTTTTTCAAGTACAGTTGGAAAACGTACCAGGGGTGGAGGAAATTCACAATCTAACTTATTTCATGTGTTTTTATGTTTCTGTTACCCCTTATAATACAGTTGGAGGTGTTGTGCAGTGTCATAACTGCCAACACTTCCACCATTCATCAGATAACTGTAAACTAAAGCCTCGTTGCATCAAGTGCGCGGGGCTGCATAAAACTGAAAATGTAAGGCCAAACATTGATAATATAATGTGCTGTAACTGTAAACAACCAGCGCATATGGCCAATTACTGTGGTTGCCCCAAGTTCCCCACTGCCAGAAAATTAAAATCTCACAAGATAATGAAGAAAGCAAAATTAATGTGTCAAAAGAAGAAAATAATGTTAATAGAAATCCTGTAATACCAGGCGTTAGCTATGCTAATGCAATTAGCAGAAAGTCTGCAACTATAAACACCAGATTGCCGGATCGCAATGTTAAAAATGCAACTGTTAGTAATAGTAGCAGGGAAAAACTTACTGAAGTAGGCCTGAATGTTTTTACTGAGATGTATAAATTTATTAAGGAACTTGTTGACATTTTTAAAGGTTTTTCATTTGCAAAAATTACAGATAAGATGCCTAAGCTTCAAGCTGCAGAGCATACTATAAGATGTTTATTTTGTTTGCAATATTCAAAAATATTTTTGGTTCTTAATGTGATGTATAATGTATAGCATTGTAAACAATCGTGCAAACATTTTTATATGGAATGCAAATAGTTTATCTCGTAAGATCAATGAATTACGAGATTTTATAAATGAAGCCCAGATCTAATCTTCCTACAGGAACACAAACTTGGCCCCTCAAACCCAATTTATGTTGCAAATTACAGTGGTTATAGATAAAACAGAAATGTAACTGCTGACAAGAGGAGAGGAGGTGGCACAGCTCTCCTTGTTAAACGCTGCATTCCTCACTATCAAGTTACAATCCCACAGCTTTCAGCCATTGAAGCTACAGCTATTTCCATCACAACAAAGACAAATACAACGTACACATTTGTCTCCACTTACATATACCACCATCAAAACCCCGCACAGCTGTTGAGGCAGATCTCAACACATTACTCACACTTAGTACACACTTAATTATAGGTGGACGCTAGACACTATGCATGAAACTGCTATAATTCTAACACCATCGGCAATGTCATATTCAACTTGGCCCGCAGAGTCACATTTCAGATAGCAGCTCCAACACAGTATACTACTGTAGTATCTTAGACTTCTTCCTCCTCAGAAATACCAGTGTTCTGCTGGATGTTTCTATGTTGGACGAATTATCTTGCAACCACGATCCGGTCTGTTTGCTACTGGATATCAGTAGTTATACTACATCAATCAAAAGAACCTTTAAAACTGACTGGCTAAGTTATGCCAAAGCTCTAAACAACATCCAGTACACAATCCCAACGATACACTCAGGCAACGACATTGATAGTTTAATCAAGCAGTTTACCTGTGCAGTGCAAAATGCTAATAAAAATGCTCAGACAGAACTGAAACAGCCTAAATTTGTCATGTCTAAGGAACTTAATCAGCTCATCAAAAAGTGCAATGCTGCTAGGAGGCAATTTCAGAGACCAGATCCAGGCAGGATAAAACCATCTTCAGTAGGATGTATGACGCAAACAAGTCTCGCACTAATTATTGTTCACAACTCCGCTGGGCTAACTACCTGAAGTACCTCTCTGCTGATAATAACTCTATATGGTTGGCAGTCAAAAGGTACAAAAAATGCCACAACAACATTCCACACCTTAAAGGCCCTCAAAGGATACATTACACAGAACTCTTAGCACAGCATCTGGAATCTCAGTTTACGAAGGTAATCAACCTTTTACTCAAATGGCAGCACTTTCCGGAAAGTTGGAAGTTGGTTCAAATCACATCGATTCTCAAACCCAAGAAGCCAATAAATTCACCAGAATCTTACTGTCCGATAAGCCTATTGTCCTCATTAAGCAAAATTATGAAGGCAGTACTACTCAACAGGATCAACCAGCATCTGGAACAAAATAGTATAATCATTATGAAGGTAGTACTACTCAACAGGATCAACCAGCATCTGGAACAAAATAGTATAATCATTCCTCACCAATCTGGATTTCGAAGTAAACATTCTACGGTCAATCGGGTCAATATTGGGTTGTGGAAATTAAAAGCAAAGGGCTGCAGAATAAGAAAGTTACAGGAGGTCTGTTTTTGGATATATCAAAGGCCTTTGACTGTGTATGGCTGGACACACTCCTTTACAACTACACAACATGGGCTTCCCAGGTTACATCACAAACATAGTTAAATCCTACCTAACTGGTAGACACTTTGTCGTTCGCATCACAAATACACTATCAACACGTAGGGCAATCCTTACTGGGGTCCCCCAGGGAAGTCTGCTTGGACCCACTTTATTCAATATTAATGTGAACGACATTCCCACCACACAGAACACAACACTCTCAATGTATGCAGACAACATTTATTAGCCCTCTCACAAAGTGCATTTATCAGCACAGCAATACAATGATTACAAGACTACATAAACATACTCGAGACTTCGCTCACAAAACGGAAGATCAAAGTTAATGTATATAAGACTCAAACAATCCTACTTACCAAGAAGAACAAATTCAATAAAAACCTGCAACCCTATAGAGAAGACATCCCATGGGCCAAGCAAGTCCGGTATCTTGGGGTAATCCTCAATAAAACTCTCTCATGGTTCCCACGCATAACATCTATCCTTAACCCTTAGACTGTCGAGTGATTTTCTGCGAATTTTAAACTGTCGCTAGTTTTGGACCGAATTTCCTGTAAAATGTTGCGAAAATAACCCTAAACCTCTGAAAATTGTCAGGTAGTTCTTTTGTTATTTCCCATCCCTCCCAGAATTTTACTTCTAGGATTCCGCTAAGTGAAATTGATTACTAGATATTGTTCCATAGATGTGAGCTGTCAGGAGAACTGCAAAAGACTAGAATCTCCGTGATGAACCGTCTCAATGCCGCAGGGTACAGCTGCGAAACTTAAAAGTTTACTTCCCTAAAACAATCTTATTTTCAAATAAATTGGTTTTAAAATTTACTTGGTTAAGTTTTTAATAAATACGCATTTTTAACCTAAGTAACCTAAATCTGTATGTCACTGATCATCACCTGAATTTTAATACAGAGTGATTAAACTGCTATCACTAAATTCTGTTTTGACAAATATCTGGTGCACCTTTCATTCCTTCCGAGATATTGCTGAAACATTTTGTATTATTTCCGATTTTCTGTCTGTATTTTTGTCATTAATTAAAAATCTTTAAAACTTTCAACATTTTCCTATATTCTTCAACTGCAAGCAAATAATAATTATTTTAAGTAATTTCTTTTTGTCCTAATTATTACACAGTTTTAAGAGTAATAAATGAAACATTTGGGTGTTATTTAAGGGCTGAGATGGTGATAATATCAATATTAAATTTGCATTTTACTTTTTTATATACATTCAAGATATTCAGAAAGGGAATTATAACCTGAAACTGTTTTCAGTGTATCATAAATTTATTGACTCAATCTAAAAGTTCTTGCTTTCCTGTCCAAGAAACACTAGTAAACTTTATCTGAAATAGGAAAGATGAGACATATTAATAACAAACAAGCAATGTTGTTACTCACTAGCTTACAATATAATTTATTCATTATGGTATATTTGTAAAGAAAGAGTGCTGCTGTACATTTTGTAAAGTATAAATAAGCATTGGATTTAATAATTATAACAGTCATTAATTATTTAATAATTAATTATAAAAATATGAATAATTAAATACTTTTCGGAGATATATTTTCCGGCGATATTTTTTTTCTAGGGATTCCAGCATTCATTTCTTGAAGCATTCATTATACTTTAAACAAATGTCTTGTTTAAACATAGCATTAATTATTGATACCAAATCTCCAACTAAAGGAAATATCTTACTAGGGATGATATTTAAACAAAAATTTTTTTAGAATAAATATTTTCGTTATTTTAATTCTGCTAATAATATAAAAACAGTAATTTCAGTTCACTATAGTTGAGTGAATAAGATTGCTGGTTGTTGGTAGTTTGTATTTGGCAACCGAACAGTTCAGCTGCTTGGTGTCTTTGGATTTCTCCATGCGTAACATCAATTGAAGCCAATTTTATTTAGAAAATTACCCGCGAAAGTGTTCTCTTAAAACAGATAACCTATGACTTCTTAAAAATTGTAAAATATAATCTGTGGGTATTTTCCGTTATACGATAACATGAACAAAATGATTTCCTATACAAAAACATATGATCAGCGCTATTATTGGCCGCCATTTAATTAAATGCATCCTTACAATTACTTTTCCTTTTTTAAAGAAAGTTTGTTTTCAGAAAAATGTACTATTTACAATGTGCTATTTTATTTTGCTCATTTTTTATGCAAATATTCAAATTCAGATAGATATTGTCAGTTCAACAAGTCTCCAAGCGGTAAGATAGCTGAGCACCGGTAAATTCTAGCGGCTGCATGGGAGGTTTAGGAATTTTTCAGAAATGCAATTGTGAATTAACAGTTTGTTTCCCTCAAAAAAAATTTACCACGAAGAGTTCCTTTCTCTTATACAAATAGGTCTTGTGTACTTTAACATAATCCAAAATCTTAAGCGTAAAAACCTTTTATCATAGCCGATGATGATGATAAAATATTTCCTATCTGGTGTGTCAAGTTAGCATAATTGTATATTTCTAACAAAAACAGTTTGGATCATGTTACCCTATAATGAAAAAAAGATTCAAATCAGTTTTCAGCTTAAACAGTATTTTCATTATTTATTATATCGTGAATTTTATCAACAGTATTCTTAGTATTAAGTGCAGGCATGTATTCATAAATATACACAAAGTTCTGTCTAATGAATACGGCTAAATTTATATAAAAATTTAGGTTCATAGGTCAGCCATATTTGAAAGAGTGCTTTTGTATTATAAGAGAGAGAAGTTTAAGAATAAAAAACAATTCAAAAAATTTACCAGGACACATATAAAAATAATACAACACAAAAGAGTACAGTACTACTTCATGCTGTTTCGTGAATATACGGAAGACAGAAACATGTTTTCAGCTGTATTCGTTCATCAGAGAAAAACTTTTCATGTGAAGTTATTTTTTTCAAATCTTTCACTATACAAGTAATACAAAAGCAGAATAGGAATGTATTTTCTAAATATCCAACAGAAGAGCTGAGGGGACGTACAATGATTAACATACAATGGGTGCCTGGAATTATTTTGCTTTACATGCAGTTTCCTTATATATGTAAAACAAAATCAACTTTCGTCCATTCCAGGATTTCAAGAACTCACAGAGACAGAAGAAATATCTATAACAAATTTTATTGCTGTCTGACTGATTGCTTCGGGAACAATAAGTTTTCCAACTCAAGCTTCAGCTATTCAAATATGAATGCTTCTCAGAAGCCATTTGGGCTGCATCTGCTTTGTTAAAGAAAGTCTTTTGGGGGGGGTGAAATCATCCACTGCATCGGTGGCCTTTTGGGGGTGAAATCATCCACTGCACTTTATTTTTCAAACAAAGCATTCGGTGGTCCTGTTACTACCTGCTGACCTAGAGAAATTCGACACTTTTGTTCGAAAAAAACGAGTTTTATAATTTAAGAATTTCCAGTCTGATTAAGATTTTGGTATTTTTAATATATTGTTACGAATTTGGTATTTAAAAAGCTAATGTTAGTTCAATTATAAATTAAATGGTTTTATTTCTCGCGCAGTGCAGCGCGTGACGAATATTAAAAGAAAGCTAAGCCGGAAAATTGAAAATACAAGAGCGCGTGCATTAAATAAATAAATATCTCTTTTTGATTTCGAGAAAGTACTGGAAAATTCTAGCGCGTGATTTTAAAATCTTATAAAAGGAGGAAAACATCTCAGTTTGTAGTTAGTTGCCTGCTTAGTTTGTTGTTGTTTAGAAAACTGCTCTTGTTGATTGTAGCGAATTCGCGGATTAGCGTTCTTTAGCTGTTTTGAATTACGTTCTATTGGATATTTGAGTAGTTAAAAGGTAAGTACTGTGAGATATTGTAATACTGCATGATAATTTGAGAAAATTTAAGCATTTTTGTTGTGATAATAATAAATTTTTTTGTTCATTTTTCATCGGACTTGTGCATTCATTTCATAACGAACCCGTACGCACGCAACAATTCTTGGTGTCAGGAGTGGGATTTGAATGCCAATAACAAGAGCGATGGAAGAACAATTGAGACAGCTCATTAGTGCTTTTGCTGCATTCCAAGAAAAGATGGAAGCTGGCCAAGCATCATTTAAAGAAGAGATGAAAGACTCTGTTAAAGCAGAGATTAGATCCATTAAAGCAGAAATGAAATCGGGACAGGAATCCGTTCACGAAATTTGGAAGCTGGTCAAGTAACTTTTAAAGAAGACATTAAAGCTGTACAAGAAAAGATTAAAGCAGGTCAAGACGAAATGAAAAGAGAAATTGCCTGCATAATAGAAACTAAATTCGAGGCTATGGAAGGCAGAATAGACACAGTTGAAGGCAAAGTTGGAAAAATTCAGGAAAGAGTTTCTGCAGTGGAGCAGCAAATTGAAGAAAGAGTTTCTACCGTCCAAAAGCAAATCGAACAACAGATTGATGAGAGAGTTTCTGCAGTTGCCAAAGAAATGGATACTTTAAAGAAATTCCTAGCGACGGCAGGGAGCAGGAGTGATGATTTTAAATTCTTACCGATGCCTGCTCGTCCATCTCTAAAGCTATCCACATATGATGGGAAGACATCCTGGAAAGTGTATAAGACCCAATTTTCTATAGTTGCGGATGCGAATGGATGGGATTCTCAAGCTAAGGCCTGTCATCTTGCCGCTTCTTTGAGAGCAGACGCAGCGAATATCCTGCAGACTCTTCCCGAAAACCAGAGACTAGACTTTGAAGCTCTATCCGGCGCATTGGAGCTGCGCTTTGGAGAGAAGTGTTTAAAAGACTACAGCAGGCTTCAACTAAAATCCCGTCAGCAGAAGCCCACCGAAACACTTCAGGAGCTCGCCACAGATGTTGAAAGGATGTCCCACCTCGCGTTTACGGAGTGCCCGAGAGAAACGAGGGAAATCCTGTCGCTGCAATATTTCATCGATGGCATTCGGGACCCTGAAATACAGAAAGCACTGCGAATGGCGGATGTTAAAGATTTGAAAAGCGCTTTAGTGTATGCCATGAAATTCGAGGCAGCCCAGCAAGCCACTCGTCGAGACCGCCACCCAGTCAGAGCTGCTCAAGTCCAGGAGCCAGGGGATCAAGTCACCGCTCGTCTAGACGATTTAACTAGACAACTGAACGCCTTGAGACAGAATATTGGTGAAAAAAAAAACAACCGTTAAGTGCTGGAACTGTGGCTCTGAAGGACACATACGATGAAACTGCAGAACACCCCAGGGTACGGATGTTAAGACCGCTCCTAACAAACAGCAGGGAAACTAATTAGTGGCCATCTCGCGGGGCGGAGGTTGCCAGATAATGAAAAGCCCCAGTTTAAAGCGTTTCAGATTTCTGCAGTGAGAGGCGGCAGTAATGGACTTTTTATAATAGGACATATTAATGGAGTTCCCTGCAATATGACGATAGATACAGGAGCCAACGTTACCATCATCCGAAAAGATTTGGCTCAACAACTAGGAAACAAACTTATCTGGACGCCGCCCTGCGTTACCCTCCAGACTGTGTCCGGTGAGAAGATCGACATCGATGGAAAAATAAACATTAACATCACGTTTGGAAGTGCTGCTTACCATCACACGGCATATGTAGCAGAGATCACTGATTCTTGCATACTCGGATTGGACTTTCTAAGGAAATACAATTTTTCCTTGGACTTTAAAAATAACGAATTGCGTTCTACATCTGAGGACATAGCCCTATTTGGAATTAATGATGGAGTGAAATCTATCCACAAAATTATAGCTCAAGATGATATCACAATACCCGCTAGAACCGAGTTTTTACTTCCTGGATCCATAGCCGAAAATAGAAATTTCCGCTACGGTATCATAGAATATCCCGATAACTGTAATAGCCCAAAAGGAGTACTGATAGCCTCAACACTCGTCGACCTATCCAGAACGGTTATCCCGGTGAGAGTCGCCAATGTAACTGAGAAGGCGAGAGTTGATTAAGAAAGGTGAAGTGGTTGCAACATGTACTCCAGTAACCACCGTTGAAAGAAAGAGTAACATCCAAGAATCCGTGTCTTCAGAAAGCATTACATCAGAGTTACTTCAGAATGCGCAATTAAACGATGAAGAGAAGAATGCTGCCGATCGCGTCGTTAAAGATCTTCAAGTTGTTTTCTCCCGCTCGTCTTCTGACGTGGGTCGAACTAGTTTGATACAACATAGAATAGATACCGGTGATCATCCCCCGATCAAGCAACATCCAAGACGTCTACCGTTTGCTAAACAGGAAGAGGTGCGAACACTGTTAAAAGATATGGAAGAAGGCGATGTCATCGAGCCTTCAGTAAGTCCATGGGCATCTCCCATCGTCCTAGTCAGAAAGAAAGATGGCTCAACAAGATTTTGCGTCGACTATCGCCGGTTGAATGAGGTTATGAAGAAAGACAGTTACCCTCTTCCTAGAATTGACGACATTCTAGACACTCTTTCTGGAAGCAAGTGGTTCTCAACACTTGATTTAAAGAGTGGATATTGGCAGGTAGAAATATACCCTGAAGACCGAGAAAAGACGGCATTTACTACGGGACAAGGGCTTTGGCAATTCAAGGTGATGCCGTTTGGACTGTGTAATGCGCCGGCAACATTTGAACGTCTTATGGAGACTGTTTTAAAAGGCCTTATCCTACGAAGCCTGCCTGATATACCTGGACGACATCATCATCGTCGGAAAGAGTTTTGCAGAACATTTAGAAAATCTTAGGAAGGTGCTTCAGAAACTGAAAGAATCCAATCTGAAGTTAAGTCCCGCTAAATGCAAATTGTTCCGAAAGGAAGTGACTTACCTGGGACATGTCATCTCTGCAGAAGGTGTGAGCACGGATCCTGAAAAGGTATCAGCGGTTAAATCCTGGAAACGTCCCGAAAATGTCCATCTGCTGAGAAGCTTCCTAGGGCTTTGCATCTACTATAGGAGATTCGTGAAGGACTTTTCTTCCATCGCAAGACCCCTTCACAAGCTGACAGAGAGCAACCAAAAGTTCTTGTGGACAAAAGAATGCGAGGATGCATTTAACAACTTAAAGGAGGCTTTAACATCTGCTCCAATCCTGACGTATCCTCAGCTCGACTGACCATTTATTCTCGACACCGACGCGAGCAATGAAAGTGTTGGTGCTGTTTTGTCCCAAGAAATAGACGGCCAAGAACGTGTAGTGGCGTACTGGAGCAAGTGCCTGTCTAAACCGGAGAGGAATTATTGTGTCACCAGGAAAGAGTTGCTCGCCATAGTTAAAGCTGTAGAACAGTTCCATCACTATCTATACGGCAGAAAATTTCTGCTCCGCACCGATCATGCATCATTGACCTGGCTTTTAAATTTCAAGAATCCTGAGGGTCAAATAGCCAGGTGGATACAGAGACTCCAAGAATATGACATCACTATCCGTCATCGTAAGGGATCATCACACGGAAACGCCGACGCCCTGTCTAGAAGACCTTGCCAAGAAAGCTGCCGATATTGTTCCAGGGTGGAAGCGAAATACGAGCAGCTGACTCCGGTCGCAAGACAAATTACAACATCAACATCGGCTGATCGAGAACCGTGGAGTGATGATGAAGTCAGGAAAGACCAGCTGAAAGACCGCGACATTAAACCCATAACTGATTTAATGGAGTCATCAAACAGAAAACCTACTTGGCAGGACATTTCTATCTGTAGTCCTACAACAAAACAATACTGGGCACTCTGGGATTCCCTTCACATTCGAAACGGCGTCTTATACCGGAAATTCGAATCGGATGCTGGGAAGACGTTCCGATGGCAACTTATACTTCCAAGATCCCGCATTCCTGATGTCCTTAAAGAATTACATAGCAGCCCTACAGGAGGTCACTTTGGAATAATGAAGACCTTGCAGAGAGTTCGTGAGCGCTTTTACTGGAATAATGCAAAGGATGACGTGCAAAAGTGGTGCCGATCTTGCGATGCCTGTGTAGGTGAAAACTGGTGTGCAGGTAACCCATTCGCCAGTATTTGAACCCGCTTCAAACTATTAGTATTCAATGATTTTATTGCTACGTCATTGGCGGCCTTTTGTAGTATCTATATGAAAAGTAATCGCAAAGACACAATCATTGCGTACCGAAGGATGAATTAAGTTCGTAGCTTAAAGAATAACTTTCATTCGTGCTACTGTTAGCATTGACATTTGGAGAGATGTTAATTTATTTTATCATTTATTTGAAATTCTTTTAATGTAATTAATTTAATTCTTTAGGTAATCGTTCTTCTAAATGTAATTTTTGTGCGCAGTATATCTAACCCTTCCATACACTGTTTTACTTAACTTACACTCCAATAATTTTAAGCAATTTTATACCGATAGATTTCTTTCCAGAAAAGTTTCAATGAATACGTATTTTTTCCCCCTTAGATTTTAAAACATTTTTGATTTAAAATCTTAATAATAAAATTTTTAAAACAAATATTTCTAGAAATTCCTTCCGCATATTGATTTAAGTCATTTAATTGAAATTTTCGAGTAGAATATCTTCCTTTCAACATTCATAAAATTTTTATATGTCAGTTTGCCATTTTACAGGACACAGAGCCACACATACGAGTACAAAACTCAGGCATGCTGAAAGCACAGTTTTAACATTTCAGAATGTAGAAAGAAGAATATATCATTATAATAACACACATTTGAATTACGAGGCCAAACAAGAAAGCTGGTTGCAACAATTTATATTTTTTCCTGACGAATCAGAAATTGTAATTAACTTTTAATACAAAAATAAAATATTTGATTGTATAACATATGATTTATTAAAGAGGGCGTCTTCCGTTACAATTATTAATTTTTCCTGTTTGTACTAAAATTCGGCAATGTACTAACAATGTCTTAACAATGTCTGATACTGTTTGACTTTCATTTGTATAAAGTACCACAATACAAGCAGTTGTAAAACGATTTATCTTCACTCGCAAACTTTTAGTCGGCACACAGATAATACATACCTGCTGTCTGACAATGATACTTTACTCTCAGGACTCTTTCGTAAAGTGCTCTTTTCAAAGAGACTTCACACCCCATTAAGCGCTTTGTATTAACTGACAACCGCCTGCAGAAAGGTAGGGAAAAGAACACCAGAGCGCATCTCTAACACGTCTTAAGCATGAGCTTCGAGTATACATGTCTTGAACATTTTTTTTTTTAGCGATTTTAAATTTGTGTAAAGACGTCTAAAGCATTTTTAAAGGGAACCCTGAAAACATTTAAACATGTCTTAAGCAGTTAAAGGGTTAAAAAGTTTCGACTTAGTAAAGCTACACTTCATCCCTTAAATTCTCGAAACAGTGTACTTTCAATAGATAACAAGTTGCTTATTTATAAAACTGTATTGCGTCCCATACTACATTATGCCTGCCCTGTTTGGGCATATTCATGTAAATCATATAGGAAAAAGTTACAGCAGGCACAAAATTGTGCCCTAAGACAGATAACCTACTTGCCCTGGTACGTTTGAAATCAAAAACTTCATGATATATTAGGCATTGAACAACTGAAATATTTTTATTGTCGGCTTGCCTGGAATTTTTATGCTAACCTCCCAAGTATCAACAACCCTGTTATAAGGGTTTATGATTATGATGTGAATGATCCAAATAATTGTAAACGGCCTATGGCCATACTTAGTACACATATTGTTTAAATTGACATGCTTTATCTGTACTGTACATTTGTGACTGTTATAATTTAAGTGCACCAGTTGACTCACACTATCTGTATTGTATGTATGTATCATATGCATATTTTCATTGAAGTGACCATCAGATACTAGTTTATATAGCGAATAATGATGAATTCACCACCCTCAATTTTTTTTTTTTTTTTTTTTTTTTTGTCAAATCTCAGTAAAATCTAATCATATCAACAATGAAGTTTAACAGTTCCTAAATAACTCTTTGAAATCAAATGCTGAAGCTAATCCCCCAGACTCCATTTTTGCACAAATACTTTAGGATATACAGCAGAAGTCCAGAAATTCGCAAAGCTTGGGACCAGAGGTTGTGCGGATTTTAGGATTTTGTGGATTTCAGGACAGAAAATATAAAGCATAATATTCGGACTAAAAGTGTAAAATAAATAAGGCATAGTAGATACATTTAATTAAATTATTATATACATTGCAATAATTTATTATATGCATTAAATTATTATTACATATATAAATTTATTATATTATTCATTGTAGTATATGTACACAGCATTGGGATTTGCCAATTTCGCCTCATGCAAAGATTTACGGTTTCAGATTCCGGTGTTAGAATCGCTGTTGCTTTAAAATTTCAACAGCTTTTCTTTATTTTCCGTATATCATACACAATCGTGTGGCAATTTCATACTATTCTGTTATAAATCGAGGAGTAGCACCTGCCTCCATCTTTTGAGGAATCTGCACTTTTTGTGTTACCGTCAATGCAACATGTTTACGTTTTTCAACATTGCAAGCAGTAAAATGAGTGTGTTTCTTATCTGTCATTGTATTAAAAAGGGCTGAAATTTAAAATATTCTTAATTGGTCCACAAAATATCCAAATTTTAAAAAATGCAGCACTAAACAATCTCGTGAAATAACAAAGCTCAGAAAATACAACAACCTTAACTTGTACAAAGAGTTGAGTAAATCGTCTGCTTTTTTACCTCAATGCAGATTAGAGGGAAAACAAATTTTATCTTATTTGTTTAACTTTTTTTTATGTCATTAATCTGTTATTTTCGTTATGACTCATTATTTTTTGGTAATTATGATGTCATTATTCGGTAAGTATTTTTTCTTTGATATTTCGTACTCAATGTTGTGGTTTCCGGAACCCATAAACTGAATGTTCATATTTTGAGAGGCAATGCGAATTTCAGGTCGGTGGATTTTCGGCATTTGACTGTAGTATATTGATTGCAGCTCTCGATATTTCATCAATTTCCTAAATGCTTCATAAGCATTTCACTACTGTTCAAAATGTATTACAACTTCAATTCCACCCTTCAACAAATCTGTAATTTGGGAGTCTTTGCACCAAAACTGTAAATATTCAATTTTTTTTTTTTTTTTTTTTTTTTGAACAGGCAATTTTTAATTATCAAAATATAAAATCTGGCAACATTTTAGCGACAATTTCTAGCTTTACACAATGCAACAAAATTGCTTTTCTGTCATTCACAGTATAATTCAAAGAAGTAATAACTAATTCATTAAACTTTACCTACAAGTTACATTCAATCCTTTGTTTTTAGAATTTTCTAATTTACAATACACTGCACAGGCTTGTCTACCTTTACAAAAGGAATAATTTTCCTCTTTGCATATTTTTGTAAGGTATACAGTACATTACAACATAAGAAACATCATTTTTTTTTCATGAAAGCTTCTCTTGAGTGTTCAAATTCTCATGAAAATGGCTCAAGTGCTCTTGATCATAAAATATACAAGTGTTTGATGTAGCACTGGCCAACAATTCATTAGTGGAAGAAGCCAATTTATAGTAATTAGGAGCACTGAATTTCCTGTAATTAAGATTGTTTATACTGGCTACATGTTGCAAATTGTAAGGGTATGTATATGAAACATTCTTTCCCTTGCAATTATGGAACAATGCAAAAAATCCATTAAGTGTCTTAAATTATGATTACTGCTTAAGATATGATTTTTGCTGAATTTTAAGTGAGGTTGCTGGGAAAGAGTTTTAGAATTACTATGCAAAGCATTGCACTGTATTTTATGCCTAACTCTGAAGAGAATAAAATTGGGTTTGGCACTTTGGCACTTAAAATACAGATTTCTCAACTCTTGTAAATTAAAAGTGTTCTTTAAAGGGGTCATATTCAGCAGTTTAGACATATGGACATTGATTAATACAGTCAAAAGTCATTAATCCGGACTCGTCGGGACTTCGGCGATTCTGGATTATCGATTTTTCCAGATTATAGATCATCAGTTTAAATCTGGTAGGATGGCATGCAGAAATTACAAAATTAAAAATATGAAACCGTAATTTATGAAATAAAGAACAATTATGATCTAAAGGGTATCAAAATTTACAAAAAGAAAAAGCTTAATATTTATTTGTTTACTTTATTAAACATTTCTTTCTTTCATTTGTTTACTTTATTAAACTCTCTTACATTAAACATGTAAGTTGTTTAAGTTGCTTCGTTTCATGTGATAATACTTTCTCTTTAATTCTATTAAACAGACATAATTTCTTGTTTAGTTACAAAGTTCCGCTGTTCAAGTCCTATAATTGCTGTGTCGAGAATACCAACTAATTTGTCAATCAAAATTTTTTCATTTTCAATAACCTCTGTCACTTTCTTCACTATCGGAAGCAAATTATAATGACGAGGAACTTGTTTTAAATCATATCAAAGACGGAGTACATCGAGATGAAATACTACATTTAATAAGGAATTATAAGCCAAATAAAATAAAAACATCTGCCCTGAAGATAAGGATAGTGCTGACAGATCAATTTCCAATTCAATGCGCGCCGCGGCATTCCCCCTGCTGAGCAGCGTGAAATTGATAAACAGATTTCGGAACATACTTTCGCTTTAGATCCTTTACATATTAACAAATATATATCGTAAATTCTATTTGATATAATCAAAAGTTTAAGCTTACTTTTATAAAATTGCTCTAACAGTCTGCAAAAAATAATAATCCGGATCCAATTCGAAGTTTAAGGAACAACGCAATCTGCAACATTAACTGAATTAGATCATTTCAGCTTAGCTTACACCGTCCGCTATACATTGTTTAATGCGTAAATGTTTTATGAGCATGCGCACAAGCATATTAGCTTTTCTGTCATTCAATCAATTTACCGTAAAAGTCTTACGCGCGCACGTAAAACGCCTATGCGCATGCATCTACGAGACGCATGCGCAGAAAGTTTGTAGTTTTGAGGTCCGGATTATAGATCATTCCGGATTAGAGGTGTCCGAATAAACAACTTTTGACTGTATGTCTCTCTGACCAAAGGTATCTTGGGAACTACTCTTATATGCGCCTTTAAGTTGCCAAATTTCTCCACGGTACGATATTACTATCTAAATTACTTAAATCAAACTTTAAGTCTAAAATGTCTCCAAAAACCACGTTTTGAATACACAATTTAAGCTAAAAATCTTAAACAAAAACAAAAAATTTAGATAGCAAAAACGTAAAGTTTCTAACCAAAAATATTTGACAAGAATCCATGTACACAGCGACATGTTTTAACTTTAAAAAAATCTACAAGTTGCACAATCTAGGCAGTGAAAGAATCTACAAACTACACACACCTCACTTTAATAAATTAACATAATAACAATAAATTTCAAAGAATACCATGTACACAGCATCCTGTTTAAACTTTAAAAAAAATCATCTACGAATTGCACAATCTAGGCATTGCACACAAATCAACCAAATAAACTAAACTAAATTACAAACAATTGAAAAAACAACAATAAAAACAGAAATTCATACAAAAACAATGAACATAACATTCTACAAAATAAAAAAAAATAAAATGCATTTATCATAATGAAAGCTTCTTTTAAGAGCAGAAATATCAATTTCAAACATCACAAAAACAAAAAACACAAACACTTTCTTGAAATACTCTATAAAGAAATTTTTAATTTCTCCCATTCAACAGTTCTTACAATTTCTAGAAATTTGTTAAAAGGATCTTCTCCAGTTTAATTGATAAAACTGCAAATCGCATTTCCTATTATAAATAGGGAACATAGCTTTAACATGCCACCATGTACTCTTTATGGTATTTATATGACAGCCAGACTCGCTATCCATAAAATTTATACTGTGGTTCACAAATAAATGTTCAAAACCTTCTTTTCTTAAATCCTTGTAAGATTTCCAGTCATCTGAAAAAATAGTCGTACCAGGCTCAATCCACTCATTAATACACTGTGTCAGTGTTTCCTTACTTCTATCACACACAGCCACTAAAAATAATCTCCCAGACCCTCTTTCCACACCTCCAAATACTCATTGCCCCTCAACAGCATGGCCACGATATTTCCTTTTGCCGAAATTCGATTCATCCTCTTCCACCACTTTATCTTTCTCCCCTATCTTTTCAGACACACAGCATACAAATCCATAATACATTCCTTAATAAAATTTCGCCAGTCACGCAACATCTGTGAAGAAAAAAGTGCAACGATTTGCTATATCACATGTCTTCTTGCGATTCAAAATTTCGAAAGTAACAATAAAAACTCCCTCCAATGTTAACTTACAAGACAAAAATCAAGATCCAAACCTTCAACTCCGCTGACACACACATACTTTGCCAGCAACAATTTGACTGCAAACCTACACAAGTCTATCAGAAACACCATTCTTTGTGAGAGTTCTCATATCAGCTCCACATTTTTAACACACCAAACTCCGTTTTAAAAGTCCTGACTCCCACAGAAATTCTAAAAATACACTATGATCTGCATAAAAATCCCTGTGAACAAAAGACTAACAACTCCAACATCGTACCTTTTCATACTAAATTTACTCTGCACACAATCTAAAATATGTGACTGAAATCTTCCCATCACATCTCTTATTGCAACATTGGCCATTTCAAAACATGCATGACGAGACGAACCAATGAGCAATTAAACTATTCCACCAAAAGATTCTTCAACCTCAACAGGGTTGCCATACAAAACGCAATTGCACCAAAAACCAGAGCAGAACACATATCACCACATTTGGTGAAATTAGGACGCATATCAAAACAGAGCCGTATCTTGGATTAATTTGATATTTGACTAACAGTAGTCTGAGGTAATAGCGAAACCTTTAATGTAAAAAGTTTTTCCTCCAAGGCAAGTAAACAAATAAGTAAAATTTTCAACACCTGAAAGAAAAGAATTTTTCTCAGTCAAATTTTCAAACTGATTCCAGAAACTGACATATTCAGATGGACTCCCATAATATTTTGAACTTTCAATTAGGTAACTTCCGAGTTTGTATTTGATCTACTTTGATTTGTTAGTGGATGAACACATCGAAGTTCTTGTTCAGTTGCGAATTGATAAGTTTTATCAAGAGAAAAATAATTACTTCATTGCATTTGAACAATCCATACTATTTCTGAGTCATCTAAAACATCTACAATTTTATTGTCAACAGATTTGAGCTGGTCCATCTTTGGCTTGTAACAGCATTAAAAATTTTTCTAATTTATTTTCAAGTCTATCGAACTTCATTTTTTCCAGCTATTTCAGCCAGTACTACAACAACAAGACAAATCTATACTGCCAAATGGCACTTCAATCAAAAATATAAAATCTTAAAATACTAGTCAATTCGAATAACAAAACCATAGATAAACAAATACTTCACTTCCTGAAACCAAAACAAACTATAATAAATGAAATACAATTTGTCAACAAATTCTCAAAACTACAACATTATTACCCATTCCATCTTCTAACATACAAAGAATTCTTGAGAGGCTATGATGATTTACAAAGAAAAAGTTTCTATTTTACAAATGTAGTGACAGTATCAGGTGTTTCATACAAAATTCCTGAAAGTCATACACCAAAATGACATAAAACTTAAGTCAAAACAAGCACACAAAAATCATATGAATGACCATTTTTTCTTATTTTCAACAACTGTCATCATAATATGAAACATATTTTAGTACTACTATGTGTCTGCATAGGTACAACTCTCAACATGCAAGCGCACAGCACAAATACGTAAATTTTAAACAATAGCTCAAGTTTTATGCTGACTGAAATAGCCTTCAATAATTTAGTTCATAGATTGACCTTTTAAAAATTTCCATAGCTTTTTCATTTTCACTAGCTAATATGTGATTAAAAATATACTATTTTTGAACATAAAAATTTTTTATCCAACAATTTAAAAAAAAACAAGCAACTGATTAAAATTATTGATATTTTGTACCTGTTGCAACCTGATGTCCAAATCCTCTACTTCCACTATGTATCATAACACAGACTTGACCTTTACAATCAATACCCATTTTACTAGCATTGTTTTTGTCATAAATTTCATCAACAACTTGAATTTCTGCATAGTGATTACCAGCTCCAAGCGTTCCAAGCTAAAATAATAAATTTAATAAAGAAATTACTTTGGTTAGATTATAACATATTTTAAAATGTTAAAAGTTTTCATGTTAGCATAAAACGACAACATTCCTCCAGGCATCACCTTTTAAAAAACTGTCCACATGAGTTAACAGCATATAAAAAAATGAAAATCATCTATATGCAGAAAAAACATTTAAAAACAATCACTTGAAAATTTTAATTATTATTATAGTTTCAAATTAGATAAATAACTTGTGGCCACAAACTTTAACAAGAAAATATTTCTAAATCTTTTACTGCATTTAGAACCAAGACTGATTTAAAAAAAAGAAAGAAAGAAAGAAAATTCTGCTCAAAATAGATAAACCAGGCTTTATATTTTTTCTTGAATGGCTCTAATGGTTATGTTTTAACACTACACACGGACATTCTTCATAAAAATATAACACTATCAGACTTGTTCTTTATCTCGAGTTTTTTAAAGGTTTACGGTTAATCATAGTTAAAGCAGAGAGTATATCTGACATCGATTACAGACCTTAATCACTAGGACAGACAGGCCAGGAAGAAATAGGTGAGACATTATAGCTCTACCAAATGGTCTCACAGGTATAGTCCCACTGCATTAAATGCATAGTTCCATCGCAATTTTGATGAAGTACACCCTAACAAACAGATCTGGTAATCTCCTATTCCTCTTTCCCCACCACCTACTCACTAGAGACAGCTTTTGGATCACCAGTGTTTTAAATGCTTCCATGTCACATTAGAAACTATACACTTTACAGACATCCATGCCTTCTAAAGGAACTCTATCAACCTATGAATAGGCATTTAAAAAAAAAAAAAAAGTATGCAAAAATCTGAAATGTTTCAGATTTTAAATTACGTTTTTTTAACGTTTTGTGCGTTATCTTTATTTGTTAAACATCATGTTCTTCATACTTAAACCATAAAATTCAATTCAACAGGAATATCGCAAAATAGTTTTAAAACGAGCATATCTTTAGAATTTCCGATACAAAAACTCACGCGCCGGAGATAAAAATGTTTTTTCTGCACAACGTTGCCATTGCTCGCTTTGAAATCCTTGAGTTTGTTAATCAAAAATTCGTCAAAGTTTTAAAAAATAGGAAATCGATCATAAAACAAATTTCAAATTTCAAATTTAAATCATGCTCATATTCGTTGGAGGATTACGTTATTCAAAATTCGATGACTCTATGTACCGTTGTTTTATCACAATACGAGAAATATACATACATTTATGCAGATTTTTCATTATTTAATTTCTTCAAATATATTGCAGGACTCTAACATTTTGTGGCAACAGTTTGAAAAGTGAACCGACATTTATGAGTCCGACGCAAAATGCCAAAACGAAACTAATAGTCCTTCGGGATTCAAATCCCTTTGGACTAAAAAAAAGGATCTACAGAAACCTTAAAATATGGTGATTCATCAGTTTTCGAAATCAAAACATAGTAGACCAGTATTTCTCATTCTTTTTTGTCCCATGCACCCTTTTCACCATTCATAAAAGATCCATTTCCCTTTTCCTTTACAAAATTCAAAAAACATGCTTACGTTTATTTAAATGTAGATAATTTTTTAATGGCACAGAGCAGAATCAAGTGGAAGGCTGACTGCTTTCCCCTTAAAACTATGAACCCCCTCCCCCCGGTTGAGAATGACTCTACAAGACTATGAACCAGCAAAAAGTATTTCACAGGAGATTTATTCTTATACATAAACACAGTAAGATAGTAACTGACTGTTATGTAACATATGAAAAGGTTGTTCATTAGTAAATAATTGTTATTTTATAAAAATTACTATCTTCTAGTAAGATGAACTTTTATGAAAATGCACTCATTTTTCTCTGCTCTGTAAATTATTTTTCTAGTAAAATGCATTATATACTGCTGTAGCTGACCATAAAAAAATAATGCCACCAATTTATTTCAGATACATATTTGTAACAAACATACTTGTGGTAATCCTCGCTTCTTAGCTTTCATGGAAACTTTTGCAGGATCAGCATTTAGCATTCTGCCATATTCTTCACAATGTTCTTTATCTTCTGCCCAAGCATATCCTGTTGATAATAAAGCAAAAATCCAGAATATATTAAGTGAAACTAATTTCATATAATACATGAAACAGGTGGGGAATACTAAACATAGAGATAAATAGCTATTTTAAAGCACAAAAATATATTATGCATTTGCACACTTAAAACTGTACAGTACAAAGTCCGAGATCCGGACTCGTTAGGACATCTGCGATTACGGATTTTTTCGGATATTAGAACATTAGTTTAAATCTAGCAAGATGGCATGTAGAAATAATAAAATTAAAAATATGAAATTGTGATTTATGAAATAATGCACCATTTATGATCTAAAGGGTGACAAAATTTACAATATAAAAAGCTTAATATTTATTTGTTTACCTTATTAAGACATTTCTTTGAATGCAAGTTGTTCAAGTTGCTTCGTTTTTTGTGCTAATATTTTCTCTTTAATTCTGTAGACAGACATAATTTTTTGTTCACTATTGAAATCCTGTAACTGCTGCGTGAAGAATTCTAACTAACTTGGCATTTGAAATTTTTTCGTTTTCAGTAATCTTTCTGTCACTTTCTCCACTAATGGTAGCGGTATTTTCTGGATCTAGAATCAACCATACAACAGATTTTGCCTTTAATTGATTAATGATTGAAGAATATTGTCATCACAGGAAAAAGTTCTTTATATCATCTTTATTTATTACCACTTCTCCACATCACATTTTTTTACAAAATCCATTATTTGGAAAATTTCACCTTTGGTTTGTGATATCCAAAAACCTTTAAAAGTCGCGGCTATCATCATAAAATTTAGCCATCGTTCACTATACATATTTGGCTATATATCATGAGATTGGCGACTAAAGACAAGTTGTTCCACTAAACTTTATCTTGCTTCTATCACGCACTGAGACAATTAAGCCTGAATTGTATTAGTTATTTATTATACTACTTATGTCTAAGAACTAAGAATGTCTAAGAATTAGACAAAAATGTAGTACAAATACTATATTTAGTTTTTATTGTTTTCATACATCTGGATCAAAGCATAAGGAAACACAGGAGTATTCAATAATCACAAGAATATTCAAAAGACTAAGACATTCAAAATCAATCTCAGTTTAATTTCTAACAGTTTTAATACACACTAAAAAAAAGTTTGTTTAAAAAAATTATAAATAAATTCTTATCACAAAATATATATTACAAGATGTTACCAAAGAACTTATAGGAAGTTCTTCCACACATAATAATAGCTTTGCCAGTTCTTTTTAATTGAAAGCTGCACGATATCAAATTTACTATTTTACTTTTTATACAATCTTTTGTATTGTTACATATAACTCACCTTCTCTAAGAGACCAGTCTACTCCCATCTCTAAAGCCTCTTCAAGGTCTCTGAAATATGCCATAAATTTAAAAATACATAAATATAATATGTAACATAATATACAGGATAATTTAAAAAGAAGAACCATTATACACACTTGGTATAAATTACCATATTTCCTCACATATTTTTCTTCCTGGCTTTTTAGTGTCAGGTTTTGAAAATTAAAATAATATCTGTGTATTTTCCCCCTTCCTTAATGCATTCACAGAAACAGCTCCCCTAAATTTTGAAATGCATTTTCCCAAGTACTAACTATTTTCCCTAAAAAAGACTATCCTCGCAAACTACTTACGATGGGTCACGCTGAACATTTTTCATCTAACTACTGAAATTTATGCCAGCCTAATACAATAACTAACCCATGACAATGAAGCAAAAATGAGTACATTCAGTTAATAATTTTGCTAACTCGGCTGCACATACATTTAGAGATGAAGATATTGTTACGAATTTTGTATTTAGATAGCTAATTTTAGTAGAATTATAATTAAATTGTTTTATTTCCCTGTGCAATGCAAGACAAATTTTAAGAGAAAAGCTATGCCAGAAAAGTAAAAAATACAGGAGTACGTGCATTTAACATTGAAAAAATAGATATCTCGGTAATTTGTTTCGAAACTGAATAAATGTAATTTATGACTATGTTAGCTGTAACCATTATTCCATCCTTTTGTTGGTTTCCAAAAATCTCAATCAATAGAATTCATTGTTGAAAGAACTTTCATTGTTGAAATAGAATTCATTGTATAGAATTCATTGTTGAAAGAACTTGTGAAAGTTCTTTCAACAATGAATTCTATTGATCCTGCTATTCAGTTCACTTTTGAACTTGAGACTTGCAATTCTCTTCCGTTTCTCGACATTCTGGTCACACGTAACACATCCAACTTCAGTACTACGGTTTACCGTAAACCTTCATCGGTTTGCCTTCCACCACACTTTAAATCATGTCACCCGACTAAACAAAAGTTAGCTTCATTTTATTCCTATGTTTTCCGTGCTCTTCAAGTTTGCTCCTCCAAACTAGCCCTTGATGAAGAACTAAAGTATTTAAAAGCAATAGCTATTGACAGGGGCTTTCCACCCAACATTATTAATCAAGCAGTTAAAAAATTCTCATCTCAACACACTAAAAGGCACACTCTTGTTTTAGGAGATTATAAAAATTCTGTTGTCATTCCCTTCTTTCCATCAATTAGCTATAAAGTTGCACATATTTTGCAGAAATTTAACTTTCGGGTTGTTTATTCTCCCATCAATAAAATTCAGAGTTCCATACTCAAGGACCCCATTCCGGATATGAATTCCTGGGGTATTTATAGGATTCCTTGCCAGTGTGGTTTAATTTACATTGGCCAAACTAAGAGAGCCTTAAAATTTCACGTCAAGGAACATGAGGCATTTGTTAGAAAAAAGGAAACACAGAAGTCTTCTGTTGCTCAACGTTGTTGGTCCGAAAACCACACTTTCAGTTTTTCTGCTGCCAAAATTATTCAAAAAACATCTTCCATTGGAGAACTGGATTTTCTAGAGGCATTTCACATTCATAAAAATCTTTCTGTTCTAGTTAATGATCCTAATTCCAATCCAAATTTGCCTTCGGCCTTTAAAGAAATTATGTTTTAGTTCTGGTTTCACCAACAGATGGTGCCACTTGCTTATTCTTGTCCAGGCTTTCTTATCTTATCTAATCATTATTTCCTATCTTGTTCATTTGCGGTTTTGCAGCTGAAGATGGTGGTTCGGTAAAACCATTGAAACTAGTCCTGTGAAAATTTTGTAAATATAACGCTGATTTTTGTTGTTTGACTTCTGAATTAGTATTTATTCGGCGTGTTATTGTGTCTTAATAATTAAAGCATTCAAATGTCAACTAGTTCTTTGGGAAAAACAACTTAAAAATGAAGATTTGACGCACTTCCCGACGTGCAGCATGAACAAATCAAGTTTAGATGATACTTGTTCGTATCAAAAATACACAGAAAAAATTGCAAATTTAACAACTGAATTTGAAACGAGGTTAAACCCATACAGGTTATCAGGTAATGAACTAGCAGATTCTCTTGCCAATCAAGCAGCAATAGGATTAAACCTACCAGAATTTACAATGCCCTTTCCAAAATCACATCTTAAACACATCACATTCAAAGATCTATTTACAAAGGCAACCAAGATGGACTAATACTAAAACAAGACAAAGAACTTTAAAATTTATACCAAACATTTCAACTAAATTGATATCACCATCCTTTATGATTACAACATTTTTAACTGGACACAATCCATTTCTAACATAGTTAAATAGATTTAAACTCAAAGCTACAGACATATGTAACTGTGGTAAAATAGGAAGTGCCGACCATTATGTTCTTGAATGTGAATATACCAAAGAGCATCAAATCAGTACTGGAAAGAATTGACCTAACACCTATTAAAACAACCTGCTTTAATAAACTTTCAAAACAATAGAATACTGCATCAATCATAACAAATAATCTCAATGGTTATTTTCATCAAATGATTTCCTTTTTGGATTCTAATATTAAACATTAGAGTCGAATATTTATTTTTTATCATTTATTTCATATATATCAAAATTAACTAAATTCCACAGTCATTTATAAAAAAGACTAATATTCGGACTAAGATCTAAAATGAAACTAGAACTGATTTGTTTTATATCAATCAACCAAGACCCTCTGAAATTACAATCATCTGAAACCTTGAACTGCTTTATGTACAAAATTTTCGATCAAAAGAACTTAAAACTTCAAATATTTATATCTCAAGAACTTCCGATCTATTGAATTTCTATTCAACTACATAACTTTCACTGAATCTTGAACTACAGAAATTTATTGAAATATATATCAAAATTAGCTCAATGCAGCATGCAAATGCAGAGAAGACTGTAAATAATTTTCACTATCATGTAAAAATATTCATTGCAAAAACTATTTCAATAAATAATTCCACTGGGGTCGGCTTCTTCCGACAATAATTCCACTGTGTCGGCTTCTTCCACTAGGATATCACTTTAGGTTGGAAGCCCTTTCAGGTGTGCAAAGGTATTTATACCATGTGGAAGTTACCCTTTAGTATTTTTTCCCTACAAGCCTTTTCGTTGTTACTATTTTTATTTACTTAAAATGCATCATTATTGGCTGTTAATTACAACAGCTTTATGAATACATTACTATTATTTTAAATAGATTTAATATGTTATATGTTATTAATTCCAACAACTTGAATTACACTTGACAGTATTTATTACACATATTATTTGCATAGATTGATTTTTATGGTTTGCAAAAATATTTTTTTAAAAATACCTAGCATTCATTGGAATTATTCCTTTTGATCCAACTCCAACAGGTATGTGATCAAACATGCTTTGAGCAAGTTGTTCTTTAATGGGTTGAACATCTTTTTCCATTAAATTTGTTCTCAGCAAACGAACACCACAATTTATATCAAAACCAACACCACCTAGATTTGGGGAAAAAAAAAAAAAAAAAAAGAATGGAAAGAAATTTCATACTTAATTTTAACCCTTCGGGACCCAAATTTTTTTCTTTGGTTTCACATTATTTGGGACAAATATGGGTTTTTAAACAATAAATATGGTAAAAATACCTTAGAAAAAGTTTACATTTCAGGAGCAAATAGGGATGAGACAAATATATCCCAGTGGGATTTTTAATTGGGATATATATGTCCTGATGGAAAAATAAATAGAGGTTTTGTGTATTAGAAAATTAAAGTCTGAACACATGTATCCCACGCACAATTATTGAATCAAATTATGCGATAAGGAAAAAAAAAAATCACAACATGTCACTCAAAGAGGTGGCCAACTTACCTAAGGAAATCATTCCAAAAATGACACAGCAACTGCAATATATGCACAAATACAGGATAAAAAGTAGATCATATGCAGCTCTGTTGCTACAATTGAAGATTTTGTGCCACTTTCTCTGTGCCAAGAATGGAAAACATTTCATTCTAAAATCTCGTAACATCAATTTGGTGCCCCCTGAAAGCTGCACCCAGAGACAAATGTTCCTCTTTGCCCCACCCTAGCTACGGCACTGAATTAAAAGCTTTTGGAAGCAAGAATAACAATTTAGGATGCATATTTCTAGCTGGTTTAATAAATTATTTTTAGCCAATCATATTAAGAAATTGCCAGTTCAGTTACAATTTTATTTTGTAAACTTTCGAAATTCCATATTTTACACTTCACACAAATGATTTCACACACACAAATAGTGTGAAGATCAAAACCTGTCAAGAAACATTAAATACATAAATAAAATTTCAGTTTTACAATTTATTAATTTTTATTTAATATTTAATAGCATCAAATTGCAACCTAATACTAAAAATAATTTTATAAAATTTCTAATTTAGCTTTATGTACAATTAAACGTACAATCTTTCAGCATTACTGAAGTATCAAATATTTCTTGATTTTTTTCTTGTCTTATTTATCTTAAAATAACAAAATACTAGATGCAAAAATAGCAATTTTAGAACTAAAAATATTATTACCACTTGTGCTAAAAAGACGTGCCACGCACGTTGAGATGCTTTTGTCTCAAACCGCGAGCGATGTGAATACCACGTCAATAGGCATTTATCACAAAAATGAAAATAACGTGGTGCACATGTCGCCTAACAATGACATTGTTTATTTCTTGAGTTACAGCTCTGGACTGCACTCGCAGACGCGGAGCGGCGTAAATGAGACACTTTACCGCTTGTTATATTGTACACCGTAGTGTAGCACCATATTGTAGCACGGCACCGCAACCGTGAAGTTTAGTCATAGTGCAAGAAAAGAAATAGTCGTAGTGTAAGAAATAAGGATGCTATACCTTGATTGGCAGCCAATTTTTGGGAAATTAATTTTAAATGAAACTTCATTCATTAACAATGAATTGCTCCAATCTATTATGCGTTTGATTATTTATTTATATTTCTTGATCAGATTATTTAATTGGCAACTTCACAGCACTGATAGACAAAAACACAAAACATTTGTGTTTGACAGACAAATATCCAAATAATTTAGTGAAACATCACACTAATATTAATTTATTTTCATAACCATGTTTCAATACAATTTAGTAATATCACCATCACAATAAAGATTCCATTTTAAAAATAGCAATTACAGTAAGACCCCGCTTAACGCTGTTTCGTTTAGCGCTGTTTCGGTTTAGCGCTCTTTTATTTCAACCCGGGGATTCCACAAAATCGCTCGCTGCATACGGGGATTCCCTGAAATATTATGCAGCGATAGGTTTCAAATACATATCCGAAAGAGTGTACTTGTATTTCTTGTTTGGTGCTGTATTGTACAGACATATTTTGAAGGGGTAAATGTGGAAGATGTCGAAGAAATAATTCAAGAAGCAGCGGCTAGTCTTTCTAATGATGAGCTCAAGGAATTAACTGAACAAGAAAAAAACAAAAATGTTGACAGCAGTGATTCAGAAGAAGAGCAAAAAGAACTTTTGATGGCGTTTGTAAAAAGGAGTTTGCTACCATAACTGAAATAATGGATCAATTCATTGAAAATGATCTGAATTTTGACAGGAGCTCAAATGTAAGGCGTGGTGTTAGAGATGCTCTATCCGTTTATGAAGAACTTTTAAGAGAACAAAGCAAAAGAAAAAGGCAAACAACATTAGATGCTTTTGTCACAAAAAGGCAGAACACTGAAAACGCGGAAGGCTAACTAAATATGACTGACTGAGAATTTTATTTGTTTTTTTTTAAGAATATTCGTTTTGTTATTTATATTTTGTTTTTATTTTTGCAAGAAATAATAATGTGGTATTAATTTGGGCTTTAAGAAATAAATGTTTGGTTTTATTTTTATTAAAAAAACATACATTTAAAATTAATACCTAACCAATTTCCTAGCCATCTTCCCCTAATCCCAATATTTACATGTAAAGATAGCCTCGTTTAGCGCTGTTTCGCATTACACTCTACTTTGATGGAACGTATCCCCCGCGTTAAGCGGGGTCTTACTGTATAAGTATTGATGATACACATAATTGAGAGAAGTTTCAACATAGATACTTTTAAAATGGTATTTGAATACTGAAATAAAAAATGTTTATAAGCACTTTTAGAAAACACATTTTTAAAAAAATCAAGTAACAAAAATTTAATTTCTATGTCATTTAAAAGATTTAGCACCTTGATTACCTGCACCCACTTAAAAAGTCGATGGGAATTCCCAGCCTCGGCGACTACAAAAATTCTCAGTAAACATTTGTTGGGAATGAACAAAAATTTAATTTCTATGTCATTTAAAAGATTTAACACCTTGATTACCTGCATCCACTTAAAAAGTCGATGAGAATTCCCAGCCTCGGCGACTACAAAAATTCTCAGTAAACATTTGTTGGGCTATCTTTTACAGCTTAAGGTTACTGTTCTGTTTGCAAATAATAATAAAAAATATTTTATAAGCAACAAATTTTATGAGAAAGATTAAAAATCCTATATGATATTAACATTTTTATAGATGGCATACCGTTAAATATGAAGAGTATTAATCCATACGTTCCAGCTGCTGAGAGTACAGGCCTGCTGTGATGGTACACATGTGCGATATGCAACTTTTAAAGGTATCTTTAAAAGTTTTATATCCCTCATTCTACTGTGCCGATTGAAGTAATTCAAATTGCTTTTTTCATGTCTTAAAAGCACGACTTCAGATATATATTAAATTTACATATAGCATTGTTCTAATATATGTATTTTGACATAATATCGGACTTTTTCTGAAATGACATACAGTCAAAAGTCTTTAATCCAGACTCGTTGGGATTTCGGCGATTCCGGATTATCGGTTTTTCCGGATTATAGATCATCAGTTTAAATCTGGTAAGATGGCATGCAGAAATTATAAAATTGAAAATATGAAACCGTAATTTATGGAATACAGAGCAATTATGATTTAAAGGGTATCAAAATTTACAAAAAAAGCTTTATATTTATTTGTTTACTTTATTAAATATTTCTTTAACGTGTGCATGCGTAAAGCATGCATTACGCATAGTTGAAATTAGAAAATTGCAACCAGGAAACTATTTGATGTGTATTCATGATATTTATAATGACGAGGAATTTGATTTAAATCATATCAAAAACGGAGTACATCGAGATGAAATACTACATTTAGTAAGAAATTATAAGCCAAATAAAATAAAAACATGTGCCCTGAAGATAATAGTAGTGCTGACAGATAAACTTCCAGTTCATTGCGTGCTGCGTCGTCCCCCCCCCCCCGCAGAGCAGCGTGAAATTGATAAACATATTTCGGAATGATTAAAGAATCAAAGGATATGCCTTTATCCATTTTTTGCAGCAATTCCATTTTTGTTTGATGGACATCGAAACATGCTTTCGCTTTGTAGATCCTTTGGTAGCTCCAGAATCAGAAATTCTTTTTGACATAATCGAAAGTTCAAACTTACTTTTATAAAATTGCTCTAACAGTCTGCAAAAAATAATAAGTCGGATCCAATTAGGAGATTAAGGTGTGGTGTGTAGTGGTGTATTTTAATTATGGCAAAGCACACTAGGGCTATCTGCCTAAGGGGATTGATGCCTTCGTGGAGTAGGAGATTAAGGAACAACGCAATCTGCAAGATTAACTGAAATAGATAATTAGATAATTTTAGCTTAGCTTATACCGTCCATTATACATTAAACGTGCATGCGTAAACGTATTACGCGCATGCGTAAACGTATTACGCGCATGCGTAAACGTATTATGCGCATGCTTAAAGGTATTACGTGCATGCTTAAAGGTATTATGCGCATGCGTTAATGCAACATGCGTTGATACATGCGCAGGAAGTTTGTAGTTTTGAGGTCTGGATTATGGACGTCCGGATTAAAGACTTTTGACTGTACCAACGTTTTTTCATATATCAGTTCTAAGACTCAAATTATGCCTAAATACAAGGCAACCAAAAATGTTCTTGCCATTTTGGACAGTAAGAAAGGAAAAAAAATCATAAAACAAGTAATAATAACCGCTAATCCTCAAAGCAATCACCTTCGGCATCCAGTGCCTTTTGCTAGCTGTGCGATGCCATCGCAGTAAAGTTAAAGAGTCTTGGACGCAAAGAAGTCCGTGAGGGTCTTTTCGATGTCTGGCCGGTTGTTGAACGATTTCCTACAAAGATGGCTGTCCATGGAATTGAAAAGGTGGTAGTCAGTTGGCGCTAGGTCTGTGGAGTATAGTGAATGGGATAGTGTTTCCCAGCCCAGTTGCTGGATGGTGTCCCTGGCCTCCCGAGCGACATGCGGCCGAGCGACATGCATTGTCATGGAGGTGGACTACACCATCCATGTGTATGGCTACTCGCAGGTAGATGATCTGCTATTTTTTTATTTTAAAATATGGCCCGGGCAATTACTTAAACATTTAGTCATATTCACTGGTATGAAAAATTTGCAATTCTTTAAAAGTCAAAATTTAACATGAGCATTACAGTGTCACTCTTACGACTGACCAATGCTGGCTCTTATATACGTTCCAGCTGCAGCGAGTACAGGCCTGCCATGATGGTTTGGCCCACTGGCAGAAGCTCATTAGTATACCACTTGGCAATTAGTCCACCAGATACAGAGCACAATCTAGCATGAATGGAGACAAGGTCTTGCAGTGTGAGTCACAGTGTCATGTGGTGATAACCAATGTCTGGAATGCCTGGATGTGTCATACTAGACCCACTTTTCATCGATGGTCAGTACTCAATCAAATATGGATGCACTGTGGTGCCGAGTAAGCAATGACAAACAGGCAGCAACACGCTGTTGCTTGTTTGCATCGGACAGTGAGTGGGGTACCCACTGGTTGAGCTTGCATGCCTTTACAGTGTGGTGCAAATGGAGTTTGATCGTTTCACCAGTTACCTGGAAGTGTACAGGAAGCTCACCACATGTTTGGCTACTGTCACTCTCTATGGCTGTCTCAGGGACTCATCGTCTAGCACTCGTGGCCGACCGCTGTGTGGCACATCACTAAGAGAGATATTCCCTCACCTGAACTTTTGAAACCATTGCCTAGCGATTCGCTTGTTAAAAGCATCATCCCCAAAGGCCTGGCAAATTCTGCGACTTGATTCTGCTGCTGACAGGCCCACTTTGAAATCATACAGCAAACAACTCCTAATGAGCACCTTTGAAGTGTCTATTGCAATCAGTCGCTGTGTGAGTTATGTTTGAAGTAGAGATGCAACACACTTTTATACCCTTGGTCAATGTCCGGACTCCCATCCTAACCACTTCATTGCCAGGTTTGGCACCTATTTTTATGTTACGGTTCGCTCTTCCAATGCCATATCAGAAACAGCAAGAACGTTTTTGGTTACCTTATATTAAATTTTGTAAAACTTGGTGCACAATTTATGGAGAAATTCTAAAATTTATCCTTGCACATTTTTTTTTTTTTTTTTTTTTTTCAGATTGCGCCAAGAATAATTCACTTGGCAAACTTCTTAATTTATGGAAGCCTATTTTCTTTTCTCTTTTACTGTGCATGAATGAGAAAGAAAAGACACGTCGTTCATTCTTTCAAGTGATTTTTAATAAAGTACATAAACCACATTTAGCATTTTTATCGCTCATGACAAATATGCCAAATTTTAAAACATGGCAATATGTAAATTCAAGTATATCTTAGGAGATTTTGTATAAAAATAATTTTTTGCAGTTACGCTTAGAAATACATCTACTTTAAGAAATGGTAAAACTTTTATAGGTTAAAATTAAAAATTTTTTTTGAAAAAATTATTAAAAAGATTTTAAAATACAAATTTTAAAAATTAGTCATAAAAAATGGGTGAACTTTATTTGGAATGAACCCAACTTTCGAAATGTGAAAGAAAGAATCAAATAAATTTAATAAAAAAAAAAGAGATATTAATAAATATATATCAAATTCAATCAATAATGAGGCGCCTGCAATAAAATGCAAGCTATGGATACAGTTATATCAATTTCACTATGTCACTGTTTACACAGCTTTAAAATATCTGAAACGTGGAGCACATCTGGTTTTAAAAGAAATCAGATAAAAATTAGTTCTGTGATCATTAAAAATTATTTATTTGCTGATGCTATATTACTACCAGATAATAATAATAAGGAAAAGCTTACGAAGAACCTTCAATGAGTTAATTATTATTGAAAATACAAGACGGCATGCAGAAATTTCCTTTCGTAATCCAAACTCCTGACAGACTTTAAAATATGTTGATTTAAGTTGATTTTTAAAATTAATTTATTAACCAGTCTAAAGTTTTGGTCAAAATTCTTTTTACCAACTTCTCTACAGTTATATATTTACACAACATTTTGAGAGCTAATATTTTAAAAACTACTTGTGCGATTTTTACAAATGTTGACAGTTTGGCATAATTTGGGTCGTAAAAATCGAAATATGGAAAACAATTGGCATGTCATTTCAGAAAAAGTCCGATTTTGTGTAAAAATACTTATATGAGAACAATGCTACATATAAATCTAGTACATTCCTAAGTCACGCTTTCGGAATGAAAAACGCAAGTTGAATTTCATCAATCGGCAAAGTAGAACTGGAGATATACAATTGTCCCCCTTTTTTTTTTCAGTGTACATATAACTATAATATCATTGCACATTGCAATATGCAGTGATTTTATAGCTATATGCTCCTTAAAAAATGTGTTAAAAACATGGAAATTTTACCAAATACAGTAACCCAGAATTTGGATAATCATAAAGTACTGAAAAGTTTTTTTTTATATATCATTTCCTTGCCAAAATCATAAAAAATTTTAAATATTCATTTTAGAACGGGAAAATTTTTGCCATGGTTAATGTTCAGATATGTTTTTTCACAAACACACACAAAAAAAAATATGATGGGTTTTAGAAATAAATTGTTTTACAAATAATATATTGTTTCAAGTAAATAATAGGGATAATTGATAAATTCATATAATCACAAAAAGAAAACTAGCATGCACCACAGTGAGTTTCCATTAAATCAAAGTAGCAGTAAAAATTCTTTGATAGCTATCAATATGGTGACAAATAAATCCTCCCCTTTGGAAAGAAAATGCCACATAAATTTGATTAAAGTCTTAAATAATGCCTTGAATTTTTAAAGTACTTTTTATTTCACCATTTTACAAAAACCATATACCCATTTCAATGGATTGTGCATGAGCACCACTGTCTATATTTATATTATTACATATATAGCACCATGGTTTACATCTTATAAGTTATATCAGTGATTGACTTATAAAATGTAAACCATGGTGCTATATATGTAATAATATAAAAAAGATTTAAAAGGTTTCAGTTCTAAACCTTTTAAATCTTCAATTTCAAAAGTTTTCCAAGAATCAAATTATTATACTTCCATCTTTGATATTTTTCCTCATGGCTTTCATAACAGTAATTGCTCTTTTTTAACTTTTAGAATGCAACACTCATTCGTCCTACTGGATTATCTGCCAATATATTTTACCACCTTGAATTCAGGGCTTTGCAAAAATAGTTTTGTTTATTTTCACTGCACTGTCAGACTCTGTGATCCACCTAGTCGGTACAGTGGTTAGTGATCCTTATTGCCATAGCAATGAGCCCGGGTTCAAATTCTGGAAGTGTGGTTGCAACTGTCCCGTCCATTCAAAAGGCCACCTATTAGGTGTTTCCATAATGAAATTGTCACCATTTCTGGCCCCTGTAGTGGCACAAGGCTAATGGCTATTAAATAAAGCACCTGGCCATTAAAAAAATATTTTTATGTTCTAAACCGAAAGTATTAAAGTCAAAAGTCGTTAATTCGGACACCCATAATCCGGAATGATCTATAATCCGGACCCCAAAGCTACAAACTTTTTGCACACCTTTACGGCTGCGAATTTGCGTGTGTGCGTGCGCAAAATACATTTACGAATGCACGTTTAATGTATAACGAACGGTATAAGCTAAGCTCTAATTATCTATTTCAGTTAATGTTGCAGATTGCGTTGTTCCTTAATCTTTGAATTGGATCCGGCTTATTATTTTTTGCAGACTGTTAGAGCAATTTTATAAATGGAATTTCCGATTTATATTTACTAATATGTAACGGATCTACAAAGCGAAAGTATGCTTCGGAGTCCCTTAAACAAAAAGTGGAATTGCTGCAAAAAATGGATAAAGGCATATCCTTTGTTTATCTAAACTTTGTTTAATTTTAACGCCGCGCGCAATGAATTCGAAGTTGATCTGTCAGCACTATCCTTATCTTCATGGCAGATGTTTTTATTTTATTTGGCTTATAATTGCTTACTAAATGTAGTATTTCATTTCGATATACTCTGTCTTTGATATGATTTAAATCAAATGCCTCGTCATTATAATTCGAGTGAAGAAAGTGACAGAGGTTATTGAAAACGAAAAAATTTCGATTGACAAATTAGTCGGTATTCTCAACACAGCAATTATAGGACTTGAACAGCGGAACTTTGTAACTGAACAAGAAATTATGTATGTTTATAGAATTAAAGAGAATGTATTATCATATAAAAAACGAAGCTACTTAAAACAACTTACATTGGAAGAAATGTTTAATAAAGTAAACAAATAAATATTAAGCTTTTTTTTTTTTTTTTTGTAAATTTTGATACACTTTAGATCATAATTGTTCTTTATTTCGTAAATTACGGTTTCATATTTTTAATTTTATAATTTCTTCATGCCATTTTACCAGATTTAAACTGATGATCTATAATCCGGAATCGCCGAAGTCCCTACGAGTCCGGATTAACGACTTTTGACTGTATGCACAAACTTCTTCCAGATAGTTGTTACAATCAACTGCTACCTTGACAGTCAAATACAGCTGCTCTTTTATCCAGGCTATAGATATTAATTCTCTAGACTAACTATAAACAAATCTGAGTGCAGTAAAAAGTGTATTCTGTACCCCTCCAGCCGAGTTTTTTTTTTCAAATGCTGGCTGCAAATCTTAATACTTGTCAAAGTGTCGTATCATATTTATTAGCATACAAAGATTCTTTTTTCGGCACAGTTTCATAAGTTTAGAAATATTGCAATGAATCCTGTTTCACAAAGTAATTTCCAAATTTTAATCATTAAAAAAAAAAAAAAAAAAAAGAAGAAGAAGCTTAAGTTTGCTTAAATGCTAAGTGATAAAGAAAACAATTGTTTACTTTTAGGGTTATCTGTATTTAAAATCTTCTGCAGGAACTGCATAATAGAATATTTCATGCCAACTTGCTGAGATACAAATCCTGGGCAATGGGACAATATGAAAGTACTAAAATATCTTATAACTCCTCAAACTTCTAATTAAATTTAAATTAGATTTGATAAAATGGCAATATTGAGAACAATTTTCAGTAATATACTTCTGCCATTTTATCGAGAATAGAATAGATTATTTGGTACTAAGGCTTGTCCAGAACTAAGGGCAACAATAAAAGACAAGATAACTTGATGCCAAATTAAATGCTAGCAATTTACACTGCTATGAAATAAGTTTGATGGCAATTTGTCTGATTTACTGTTTAATTGTTAGTGGATAGTTACTACTTCAAGGTTTATTATGAATTTATATGTAAATTATTATTTAAGAACATAACTCAACAAGCAGATAGCTACTGGAAAGTTGTTGTTTTTTATTATTATTATTATTATTATTATTATCATCTCTGCTGTAGCTCACAGTTCCAGATAACCCACAAGTACTTAATATTTATGTTAAAAGTACTCTAAACTGCTCTTATACATTTCCAGTTGTAAAACCGTTCTCTGATTCCTACTGAAAATATAACAGAATCATAGTAGACAATACAAAAGATTCGCCATGACTCATCAAATGAAATGCATGAACTTAAATTTTTACAGAAATTAAAAAAATTATAGGCTCACATTCTCAACTTAATTTTTCCTTTGCAATGAGACACACTTTCCTCTATTTTTTTAGCCTAAAGGAGCATTAGCCCAGAAGGGCTATTAGTTTTGAAAAAGCATTTTGTATTGAATCACTATAAATGGCTCTCTCACTTTTCAAATTGTTGCCACCAAATATTATTGCCCTGTATTATATTTATCTAAAACTAAATAATGAAGATCTAAATAATGAAGAATGAATGTATGTTTCTCACACTGTGAAAAAACAATGATACCTCAAGCCATCAAATTTTGAATAATGTAGTCCTCCACCCCAATACGAGCACCTGGAAGCTCAAATCTTGAATTTCAAATTTGTTTTATTATCTATTCCACATTTTTAAAACTTTAATGAATTTTTGATTACGAAACTCAATGATTTCAAAGCAGCCAGTAGCAGCACACTGTATCCCCAGTGCACAAGACTGTCTTATCGAAAATTCTAAAGATATGCTATTTTTAAATATTTTTTAGCTAAAAGGGGCATTAGCCCACAAGCTCCCAAAACGAGTATGCATAGTGCCCTTTTGGGCATAATATAAAATCTGAAAGCTTTCAGATTTTTTTTTCTTTCATATTGTCAGTTATAGAAGGCTACAACACCCGAAATATAAAACATAATTTAACAAACGTTACACATAATTAGAACTAAATAATGAAAGGATACTTCCATTAAAGCCATACCACAAGGCTTTTTACGTTCTAGTGTATTTTTTCAGTATGAGGCATTGCTAGCTATGGTTTGAGTTCTTTCTTAGATGGACACTTCTTTGCTGCAATGTATTCTACAACTTAGAATTTACCAAGAGATGAAGAAGTGGGTATTCTGTTTCTTCAAGAGATGTTCGGCTCAAATAAAAATTTTTTAAAAAAAGGAGACTGTGTTTGAATAATTACTTCATGAAATTAAAATGTCACTTGAAGCTGAAATAGCTATGCAGCCTTAGCTCATGTGAAGAAGAAAAAAGAGTGTCCAAACACAAATGTAGTTTGCCTGGATCCCATATTCCTTTTATTAGTTAGTATCTTCTTGATTATTTACTTATGGTGTCAGGAGTCAACATTATAGAACTTTGTGAATAAAAGCTAGTTTCCAATGAATCACAATACAATGGTTGATTGGAATAATTACATAAGAGAAGTACGCACTGTGGCGAGCTGTAGGAAGCAAGCCATTCCTTAAATTTGCTTCCAGCTTCTTGTCTTTTTGTTTACTTGTTTATTTATTCCATGAAAAGCACATGTTTTACAATTTATAATCATACTTTGACTTCCTCTTTTCAAGAATGAGAGTAAGAGTGTTGTCTAGTTTTGTTTTTAAGTTTTGTATCTTGTAGATAGCCTAAAATTTAAATAGGTACTCGAAAACGTCACCTATTTTGAGCAATCTGCTATTGGGTATATCAGAATGATGAGCATAATTCTTGCTGTTTAGTTTTTCATTAAATGATGCAGTATCTTCTTTGGTTTTACCACATATTTTATTTGATGATACTCTCTTTTGGTGGAAAATCTAAAAAAGAATTTCATCCAAAAATTTCTGTAAAAAATATTGACTGAACTAAAAATGTCAGGGAACTTCTGGCAGAAACTGTGCCATATATTTAAATTACTTGTTATGATATTTCTGCAATATTTTGGAATTTGTTTAAAATTTTTAAATTTTAAAGTTTTTCCTGCTTTTTTATTCTAAAATATTTTTTCTTCATACACAATTATTTATATTTTCTGTTTTAGTAAAAAGTAAAGTATGTAATTAGAATTTGATATTTTGTTTCTATAAGTGCAAGCCCTTTGTTAAAATTTTCAGAGCTCTCCACCAGACATGTATTAACTCCTTATTATCTTGTCCTAATGCTAAAAATAATGATGCAACCAAATTATAGAAACTGATGAAAATGTATTCATTAAAAAAATAAATACATAAAATCTGAAGGCTTTCAGATTTTACATTATGCACAAAGGGGTGGTTTTTTAACATTTTGTGTGTTACCTTTATTTATTAAATATCATGTTTTTCACACTTGAACCATAAAATTCAGTTCAACAGCAATATCACAAAATAATTTTAAAATAAGCATATCTTTAGAATTTCCGATACAGTCTTGTGCGCTAGAGATAAAAATGTCACTCCCCCCCCCCATACAGTGTTGCCATTGCTTGCTTTGAAATTGTTGAGTGTGTTAATCAAAGATTCGCTCATGTTTACCAAAATATAAAATAGACAATAAAACAAAATCCAAATTTGGGCTTCCAGATGCCCATATTCGGGTGGAAACACATTATTCAAAATAACTTGATGGCCCTAGGTACCATTGTTTTATTACAATGTGAGAAACATACATACATTTATGCACATTCTTCATTATTTAATTTCTTTAAATATAACACAGGGTGATAATATCTAGTGCCAACAATTTGAAAAGTGAACTGACAGTTACAGTGAATCAATGCAAAATGCGAAAGTGAAATTAATAGTCCCTCCTCCTTTGGACTAAAAAAAAAAAAAAGAAGAAGAAGAAGAAGGCTGTGTTTTCTTTCTCCACAGAGGGTTTTTTCATGGAATTAGAGAATATTCCTTGTTACCCTTTTCCACTGTTAAATTTTGTCTGAGCCAGAGACCAAATAAGCCAAAATGCATCAATATGTAAATACATGGTATGGTTTAATGAAAAAGCATCAATAAAAGTTATGTATTTATACAGGTAGCAAATAAAAAATGATGCTTAGAAAAATTATTTATTTATTTTAGGTGCCATAAAATTCTTGAAAAGAGAATTAAGTGTAACTACTCTTATATACGGCTTCACTTGGCAAGAAACTCCACGATGCCATACTACTATATAAATTTTTGTCTACATTTTGAACTTTAAAATGTCTCCAAATATGCGGTTTTCTCACATGCAAAAACCACATTTTGAACACACAATTTAAGCTAAAAATCCGAAACAAAACCAAAAAATTTAGATAGCAAAAATGTAAAGTTTCTAACCAAAAATATTTGACAAGAATCCATGTACACAGCGGTATGTTTTAATTTAAAAAAACATCTATTAAGTGCACAAACTAGACAGCGAAGGAATCCACGAACTACACACACCTTGCTTTAATAAATTACTATAAGAACAATAAATTTCAAAGAATACCATGCACACAGCATTCTGTTTAAACTTAAAAAAACATCTACGAATTGCACAACCTAGGCATTGTGCATAAATCAACAAAATAAACTAAAATAACTAAAATTATATACAATTTAAAAAACAACAATAACAACAGGAATTCATAGTCAAAAAACAATGAACATAACATTCTACAAAATAAAAACAATAAAATAAAATGCACTTACCACAATGGATGCTTCTTCGAACAGCAGATGCCGTCACATACTCTCTACGATATTTTTATGAGAGCCAGACTCGCTATCCACAAAATTGATAGGTTAATCGTTGGATTATGGTAACTTGGCGTTTTTTTGGCGAAAATTTGACAGCCAACCCTGCTACAGCAACCTGCTAGTTTTTTTTTTTTTTTTTTTTTGACGCCATTTTGTTTTCACGAAGTAAAGGCATTTTTTTTTTTTTTCCTCAACATTTTTTTTACAACAATCTGCTAGTCGAATTATGCTTATGCTAGAACTTTTATGGAACAAAAGTGCTTAATCATGTCGAAGATTAGGTGCGAAATTGGGAGAAAGTGCAGAATCGCCCGCTGCTTGCCGCGTTTTAAAGAATTGCACATACAACACGGTTTCCATGTACACGTTGACCTATTTTCACTTTAAAAAAATCCCAGAATTGCAAAAAAAAGGCATTGCGCACACTTTTGGCTTTATCCATATACACTGCTAATATCCTAGCTAGTAACCTTTATCGCCTCAACAAACAACCTGTTACCATATTCCAAAGATTAGTCAATTGATACTATGGTACACGAATAAACGTTCTAAACTTCTTTTCCTAAACTTTGGACACAATCTAAAATACGTGACTGAAATCTTGCCACCACATCTTTCATTGCAACATAAGCTATTTCAAAACACACACAACATGAACCAACGAGCAATTAAACCACTGCAGCAAAAGAGTTAAGTTTCAACGTCAAAAGGGTTTCCATACAAACAACATTGTCCCTAAAACCATCGCAAAACACATATCGCCACTTTTGGTGATCTTAGGGCATATATAAGAGTAGAGCCAATTAAGTTACATATAATTATTTTGAATAGAGTGCTCTGAGTGGAACATTTCAAAGAAATCTGTATACACACAATCTGTACTCATACTCACATACATGAATAATAGCATTCTATAAATTATATTTAGAAATAAAAATAGTTTGAAACAAAGTCAATGCCACAGCTATGCTGATAATTTTGGCACTTTCCCTTAAAGCCATACCATCACATTTGGCATCATATTGCCACATTTGAGCTTATTTCTTTTCCTACATCATTGGTTCAACATTAGATGAAATGGAATGATCTGAAACAGCAACAAGAAAACATTCTTATAATTTCATAACAAAACCGTTCACAAAACTACCGTGGGAGAAGAATAAGACTATGTTATTTATTTTCCTTTAGTGAATATATTTTCATCAATTTTAATGCTGCAATAAGAAATCCAATCAACTGTTGTGTTCTGACTTATATAAAACAAGCATTAGCTAATAATGCTCCTTAGATGTTAACTCCTGATGCTATAAGTAAATGAGTCCGTAAGTTACAAAAGAAATGCGTGTTCCAACAAACCACACTGAGATTTGGAAACTTTTTAATTTCCAACATGAACAAAGGCCGCATATTCAAATACAGACAAAAGTCATTAATTCGGACACCCGGAATGATCTATAATCTGGACCTCAAAGCTACAATCTTTCTGCGCATGCCTCGCGTTGATGCATGCGCGTAAGACCTTTACGGCTGCGAATATGCGTGTGCGCATGCGCATAATACGTTTACGCATGCGCATTTAATGTATAACGGACGGTATAAGCTAAGTTAAAATTATCTAATTCAGTTAATGTTGCAGATTGCATTGTTCCTTAATCTTCGAATTGGATCGAGCTTATTATTTTTTGCAGAATGTTAGAGCAATTTTATAAAAGTAAGCTTGAACTTTCGATTATGTCAAATAGAATTTCCGATATATATTTACTAATATGTAAAGAATCTACAAAGCAAAAGTATGTTTCGAAGTCCATTAAACAAAAAGTGGAATTGCTGCAAAAAATGGATAAAGGCATAATCCTTTGTTTATCTAACCATTCCGAAATCTGTTTATCAATTTCAGGCTGCTCTGCCGAGGGGAAGAGGGGAAGAACGCCGCGGCGCGCAATGAATTGGAAGTTAATCTGTCAGCACTATCCTTATCTTCAAGGCAGATGTTTTTATTTTATTTGGCTTATAATTCCTTACTAAATGTAGTATTTCATCTCAATGTACTCCATCTTTGATATGATTTAAATCAAATTCCTCGTCATTATAATTCGCTTCCGATAGTGACTAAAGTGACACAGAGGTTATTGAAAATGAAAAAATTTCGATTGACAAATTAGTCGGTATTCTCGACACAGCAATGATAGGACTTCAACAGCGGAACTTTGTAACTGAACAAGAAATTATGTCTGTTTATAGAATTAAAGAGAAAGTATTATCACATAAAATGAAGCAACTTAAACAACTTACACTAAAAGAAATGTTTAATAAAGTAAACAAATAAATATTAAGCTTTTTTTTGTAAATTTTGATACCCTTTAGATCATAATTGTTCTTTATTTAATAAATTATGGTTTCATATTTTTAATTTTATAGTTTCTGCATGCCATCTTACCAGATTTAAACTGATGATCTATAATCCGGAATCGCCGAAGTCCCGACGAGTCCGGATTAACGACTTTTGACTGTATAATCTTTGTGAAGAATATCTCGTCTTGAAAAATTAAGATAACAACTTTCTAATCTCTTGGCAAACCACCATAAGTCATAAAATTCATTGCAGGGGTAAATAAAAAATAAATAAATAAAAAAAAAAAAAAAAAAAACCTGATTAAATGACAAACTGGTTAAAAAACAAAAAAGCACAAATTGGTACAGCTTTAATATAATATTACTCAAATTTTAACATCTGAAACACTCAAAAAAGTTATCCTTCTCCTTTACCTCAGCCAAGAATCTCAGCTGGTTTTCTCAATAAAGCTTTAGTTAAAGTTAAGTTGCTGACCTAAAACTAATCAGCAAAAAAAGAAAAGCAATTCAAAATATGCAAAACTCATAAATTTTACATACCAGGTGAAACAATAGATTTTGGATCATCCATGTCAAAGGCAGCAGTGTTTCCTATTGCAAAACCATACCCAGAATGGACATCTGGCAGTCCAATAGAGCGCTAAACAAATAAAACAAAATTTTACAATTTTTCCAATATAACTATGCAAAGATTAACAAAAATAAATCACTTTGAATATATTTATTATAAATCTGATACATCTTTAGATTTACACAAAACATTCAGCTAATCCTATTTATAGATGCTGAAAAGGAGAGAATTCAAAATTATGGGCCATATTCTCAACCTAAAACAAAAGCTACCAAAGTTTATTCATTAACTCTAAATTATCATACTTAATGATGCTAAAAGCCCTCTTGTTAAAGGACAGAGCCAAAATAGCAGCCATATTTGCAGTCCTCTGCAAACCATCTCCAAATAGCCAGCAGTTTTAACTTTTGTTACTTATAATCGGTTGCAGACACTTAGCCGACGGGACACTTAACCGACACCAGTTAGCCGACAAGACATTTAGCCGACAAGGACACTTAGCCGACATGGGCACTTAGCCGATAGGACATTTAGCCAACACGGAAACTTAACCGACAGGACATTTAGCCGACACAGACAGTTAGTCGACAAGACATTTAGCCGAAAAGGACAGTTAGCCGACTGGACATTTAGCCGACACGGGCAGTTAGCCGACAAGGACACTTAGCCGACAGGACATTTAGTCGACACAGACAGTTAGCCGACAGGACATTTAGCCGACGGGACATTTAGCCGACACACAGAATTCAACGTCAGGGCATTTAGCTACGGGACAGTTAACTGTCAAGACATTTAGTCAACAGGACACTATTTTTTCACCTATCAGTAAAATTCAGTTTTTGATTCTTGAAGATCTCATACATGATTTTAATTATTGTGTTAATTTAGCATTGTTTGATACTTATCATGCTGTTTGGTGTATATTGGCCAAATTGAAAAAGCACTGAAATTTCTCGTCAGGGAATGCGAATTAAATTTCGAAAAGAAAAAATAATTTTTTAGCTAAGTACGATGGTCACTTAATTACATTTTAATATGGGATCTTCAAAAATTAAACATAATGCTTCTTCATTTAACCAACTGGGTATTTTTGAACACTTTCACATGATTATCAATTTCCCTTGTTTACTTAATGATAATAATTTTCCAATCTTGCTCTTCCAAATGCTTTCAAATTTCTAATATCTTTACGTTTCATTAATATTTTACTCATCACATCATGTTACATTCTTTCCCTTACAAAATCGTTTGGCTCCTCCAGCTATTGAAATTTCCTTTTCCTGTCTGATGAAGCGACACAATTGCAGATGTAGGTATCCAGCCATTGCCTTACCCTGTATATAGCGAGTGAAATTACTGAGCCGACACAAACTTTTTCTGTGCTAGCATTAAGTTCAGGAGATTTGAATGCAAAGCATTCGAATACCATTTTAGCGAAGTAGGAGGGGATGAGCAATTATATTCATAGGGAGCAATTATAGTTATCTGGCAGATACTGTTTAGGCATAGCTTGGTTGTAGGAATATCGTGCGAGAATCCGCAGTGAGGTGGGATCATTCATTTCGTGTTACGAAGCGCAGTTACTTGAGAGACATCGTAGGCTAGACTGAACTGGCTGCTATCCTCAGCGCAGTAGGAGTAGACCGTTCTGAAAAATCTGAATAATGCAATAAAAATTATTGTTATTCTTGAATTATACTTTTTTATAGAAACATATGGCGGTGAGGGTTAGTTTAGCAAATATACTTTATTTTGTTATTAGAAACAATTAAAAAAGTGAATTTCCAAGACAAGCAAAGGTATAAATTATTTGTGACCTCTATAATTTGCAGTTCATGTCACCATACTTGAGATAAAAATATTGTGACATTTTATTGACCACGCCTCTCACTTAAAATACTTACTTAGGTTAATGTTTATTGCCCTAAACTAGTTCATAATGTTTAATTTAGAAGTAAAATATTCGTTCAGGTTTTGTTTTTTTCATAACTGAAGCTGCAGAAGGGGGCCACAAAGTAGGGCGGAGCAAAGTGACATATCATGAAAAGTCACCGTTATATAGTGCCATCTAACGATGCTAGATTTAACTATATCTGTCATGTAAATAGATAATATTATTTACTATGTTTTGAAAGTTGTGACGTGTAATTTGCAATATATGTTATATTAATGTTTTTCTTATAAAATATAACTTTTCTCAATATATGTTAAAAATGTATAAATTTTCATTTCATTTCTCATTATTCATTCCTTCTCTTTCTCATTTTTGGTTTAGCGGCCACCTAACGGAAGTAAGTGTGATTTATGTAATTATGACAAAGCCAGAGGGCTATTTGCCTGGGGAGGGATGCCTTCGTGGAGGACTTTCTAAGGAAAACTGCTTCGTATACATGTTACACATGGGAAAAACCACGAAAACAGCCTGTCTGTTCGCGGGATTCAAATTCAGACTGAACTGCCAGTGTTCAGTAACTTTACCGCTCAGCAGCTGCTGAGTCTAACAGAAATAGACTGACCGTTTTACCTAACACATAAAAAGTCTCTTCCAATGAAAATTGCCTTTTTAGGCGAGAGCTTTATTAATACATTCAGGAAAATGGGCACCAAAAATTTTCCCATTACCATGTAGCTAAACCAAAAACAAGAAAGAAAAGGAATGAGAGAAAGAAAAAAAAAATAAAATGAATGAAAAATGAAATGAAAATTTATACATTTTTAACAGATATTGAGAAAAGTTATATTTTACAAGAAACACGTTCATATAACATATTATGTTACTTTTCAGTTTTGCCGGCGCAGACGGTAAAGTCGCCAATAATGGTATGACCGATGCCAAATGGAATATACTCGCTGGTAAACTTTTACTGTTCATTTTCAGAACAAGTCGCAGTCATTTCTTATCAGATTGATTGTTTCTTTCAGTACTTGCATACGATTACATAGAATTTTTATCAGATAGTACAATTTTATGCTCTAAGGCCATTTGTGGTAATTAAGTCAGTTAGAATGCAATCACACCGCTTACCCAAAGGTGAAAATATAGAAAAAGCAAAGTCAAGGGTTAAATTCATCAATTCTAATTGAGAATGCACTAGTGAAGTAAAGCACTGGGGTTTTACATAATTTCTGAATTATACTGTTCGTATGAATTGAAGTAATTCTTGCATTTAAACTAGTATTCCAAATTAAGAGTTAACTTGAAATTAATGAAGATAATTAGAGAGAATTATACTTTTGTAGCGTAGTTTGTGTGAGATGAGATCATTTGGGGTCACGTGATATGAACTGCCAAATCAGGATGTTGAACCATGAAAGCATAGTAAATTCTTAAATTAATGTCTTTTTACAAATTTATTGGCTTTTTAGAAAATTTTAAACGGTATTAAAATGTTTATGCCTTCAAAATAAAAAAATTCTTAAAACTAACATTTGCTAAAACTTTTTATGTGTATGTTGTCGCTAATAAAGCCTGCTTGGCAAGATCTGCGCCGAAAATTACACATCGCGACTTTCAAAACATAGTACATAATATTATCTATTGACATGACTGGATCTAGTTAAATCTAGCATCGATAAATGGCACTATATTATGGTGACTTTTCACGATCTGACACGCTTTGCTCCACCCTACTTGGTTTGTGGCTGCCTCCTTTTGCAGCTTTAGTTATGAATAAAACAGAACTTTAAAGAATATTTTACTTCAAAATTCAACATTAAGCACTAGTTTAGGGCTATAAACATTAAAGTATGTAAGTATTTTAAGCGAGACGCGTGGTCAATAAAATGTTAGAAAATTTTTATCTCTAGGATGGTGGCATGAACTGCAAATTATAGAGGTCACAAATAATTTATACCTTTGCTGATCTTAAAAATTCACTTTTCTAAATTGTTTTTAATAACAAAAAATATATTTGCTAAACTAACCCTCACCGCCATATGTTTCTATAAAAAAGTATAATTCAAGAATAACAATAATTTTTATTTCATTTTTCATGACAGAGAAAGGAAATTTCATTAGTGGGAGGAGCCAAACAATTTTTTAAGGGAAGGAATGTAATACGATGTGATGAGCAAAATAGTAATGTAACGTAAAGATATTAGAAATTTGAGTAAACAAGAAAAATTTTTAATGATGTGTAAGTTGATTAAATGAAGAAGCTTTACGGATAATTTTTGAAGATCCCATATTAAAATGCAATTAAGTGACCACTGTACTTAGCTAAAAAAATTCTTTTTTCTTTTGAAATTTAATTCATATTCCTTGACGAGAAATTTCAGCATTTTTTCAATTTCGCCAATATACACCAAACATCACGATACATATCAAACAATGCTAAATTAACACAATAATTAAAAGCACGTACGAGATCTTCAAGAATCGAAAACTGAATTTTACTAATAGGTGAAAAAAATAACTTCAATATTGAACTTGGAAGTCCAGAAATCTTGTATTTGATTGTAAATTTAAATAATTATTAGGTACACGTCAGCTAAACATCACTGTCGGCTTCGTATCCTGTTGACTAAATGTCTTGACAGTTAACTGTCCCGTAGCTAATTGCCTTGACGGCGAATTCTGTGAGTCGGCTAAGTGTCCTGTAGGCTAACTGTCCATGTCGGTTAAATGTAATCTAGGCTAAGTGTCCTTGTCGGCTAAGTGTCCCTGTCGGCTAAATGTCCTGTCGGCTAAGTGTCCGTGTCAGCTAAATGTCCTTGTCAGCTAAGTGTCTTGTCGGCTAACTGTCCGTGTGGCCTAAATGTCCTGTTGGCTAAGTGTCCGTGTCGGCTAACTGGTGTCGGTTAAGTGTCCCATCGGCTAAGTGTCATGGACCCACTTATAATCTGCCTGCTATGAAAACAGCTTTAAGTAAATTTGTTGCTTTTGTTGGTAAAAGTATATTTACAGGTATCCCTAGGCAAAATTTGGTGGTACGTGGATACCGAGTTTGTGCAATTCTTCGACTTGTTATTTTGGCTTGTGTAGTGGCAATCTTTGGCACAAAAATCGCCGCTACACAAAGCCAATATAACAAGACAGAGAATTGCACAAACTCAGTATCCATGTACACATCGACCTGTTTTCACTTAAAAAAACTTCCCAGAATTGCACAAAAATGGCATTGCACACTCACTTGCCTTTATCCATATACACATTGACCTATTTTCACTTAAAAAAAAACATCAGAGAATTACACAAACTAGCTTTGTGCACTCCCTTGACTAGATCGAACTAGATACACTTAGAAAGTCAAAGGAGAGGCCAAAAAACATATAATCTCAATAAACTACATTTTAAATCAAGCAATCAAATAACATACGGAAATCCATCTTTACGCTACACAAAGGAAATATCCATTTACCTTATTTACGAATTAACAAATTTTCAATTAAACAAAATTCCTTAACAGCATACAAAAACTTCCTAAAATTATCTGAACTAGAATCTGTATACTGGCGTCGCCACATAAATTCACAAAATACGAGTAAAAAGTATCCTCCGTAACGATATTTGACCATACGATTTCCTTCCTACAAACAGGACACTTAATAATGGTTACTAAGTAAACCTTCATTTACACACGTCAAGTAATGCTCTTTTCTCCTTTCTTTCCAAATCATACAGAAACTTCAAATTAATCTTACCACATTCAGCTATTTTACCATCTAAACCACAAAACAAGCAATATACTTCATAACCAACACACACACCACAAGCCCTTATGAATTTACTGCAATCATGCAACGGATTATGTCATAAAAGGGTTTCCGTAACATTCAACTACTCGGGCTACCATAAATGAAACAACAACTTCACGATAATACAAACGGTATCCTTCTTTCTACTCTAACCCTTTGGTTCAGTCCATTAAGCAAGAAACTTCTCGCTGCTCTTTAAATAACAAAGAGCTGTAAAAATAAGGATATATCCATAAATGTCCTTATCAGAAATCTCCTTTTCATTACCAGTACTGAATTATAAATCACATATAATACATAAAATACTTCTGATGGTTAATGTTCCTGGTGGTAAAATTTGACTGCAGTCTAATTTTTGTTAATAAATTGATTTTTTGTTATTGATAAGCTAATATTTTAACAACAATTACACTTAATTTCTTATTTACTCTGCTTGGAAAGTACAGCAAAATAAACTCTGTAAAACAATTAACAGCTCCAATATCCAAAATGTAATATGGCATATTCAGGCCTTCTTACATATTTGAAAATATCTGATCGACTCTATACACAAACACGAAATATAGTTCAAGACAAAAGTTCAACAACACTTCTTGAAAGCATGTATTTTGTGCATCTAAGCACATATAAAAAGTTAATTTAAATATTACCTTAAATAAGTAATATACCAAATTAAAGATAATTTTATAGAGAAATCAAATGATTTTTAAGATTTAAAAATAACAGCACTATTGTAAATATTATGTGTTTTGTGTATCTAAGCATATTTTAAAAGTGAATTTAAATATTACTTTAAATAAATATGCCAATTTAAAGATAATTGTATAGAGAATTTGGTACTATTCTGTTTTGAGGCCCGTAAAAAATCGCCAAATTATCGTTGATGCCAATGCTGCCAAAAAGAATTGCGGCAACCCTAATAATTGTGGCAAGAAAGGAAGTATAATAGTAAATAACTATCCAAGATTGATGTTTTAATTTAGATGAAAGGTTAATTTTATATAATACATTTTATTATTATAATTTATATGAAAAATGCTAAACATGACTAAATGGAAGCATAAGAGTACATAAGTATTTCAAATCATTATTATAATTTATATAAAAATTGCTAAACATAACTGAATGGATGCCTGCATCGCTATTTCGCTACCGACATATTGCTAAAGCACAATTTCATCTCGTTGACTGTTCAAACATAATTTTCTATAATGAATGATGCCTTTTCTTTGAAAATATTCCCGGTAAAGTGCAGAATCACTCACTTATTTGTTTGCCGCTTTTTGCAAGGGTAAAAACAATTGGATTTTTGTCAATTTTCTTTTACTTTTTATGTGAAAATAGGTCGATGTGTACATAAATAAAGTCAAGAGTGTGCGCAGTGCCACTTTTGTGCAATTTAGGGTTTTTTTTTTAAAGTGAAAATAGGTTGATATGCACATGGATACCGAGTATGTGCAATTCTTAGAAACACTTCAAGCAGTTTGTGATTCTGCACTTTACCCAAAATTCTACTGCCGACTTTTCGTCATGGGCAATTCCCAAATTGTTAAATCCATAGGATATCAAAAAAGGATTTAAAAATTAAACTAGTATTTCAATGCGTCTTAAGAAATATAGAACTATATAAACTTACGCAATCTGAAATCAACGCGCACACTAGATTTTGCGCGCTGTTAAATGGGCGCGTTTCCTAGATTTGACGCTTTTGCGCATACATTTTCGCTGCAATTTTTTATGGCCCTCAAAACAGAATAGTACCGAGAATTCAAATGATTTTTATGATTTAAAAATAACAGCATCATTTTAAATATTGCACATTAGAATATGGAAAGAAACCATAGAAACTTTACATTAATTTTTAAATTTAAAAGAATATATTAAAGTAAAATTGAAAGACTTGTAGCAAGAAGGGTCCAGGTCCACATTTTTAAATTTTCGGGAAATTAAAAAAAATTCAAAAATTAATTTTTTAACTTATGTTCTAAACACTTGTCCTCATTAAAAGTCGTAGTAAAAATGATTTTTTTATAACTACTCCAATGGCTTGTTACTCCAATGCAACGAATGGTTTTTTTTTTTTAAACAAAAAAGAGCCATGTACACAAAATCTACCAAAGTGGAGCTGGGCCCTGTTTTGCTGCAAGCTCTTCAATTATAAAATATCAAATATTTTACAATAATTAAACATCAAGCTATATATATTATTAATATTTAATTGGAAACCTTAATTTTTAATTAATGATTCATATCACAGTACTTGTCAATTTTATCAAAATTAGATGATGTAATTCATCAAAATTAGATGACAGCAGCATGAAATTACAGTTTCAATTGATTCTGCTTTATTGCTCAGATTTTTTTAACTAACTTTCTCTTTCAGTATCATTTAAATTTTTCAAATGGACTAAAATTTGACTATTGGGCAGCCCAATACAATTTTTGAATGGTTTAGGAAACCATCAGTCTATTCATTCATGCTTGATGGCATGGTACATTTATCTGATTTGATTAGACGGTATAGCCCAGACTCATTAAGCCAAATCAAAATAAGGTCATAATCGCAGGATACAATATCAAACTGAAAGCAGTAAATATTATTTTAATAAATATTAACAACTAAAGAAAGCATTTTTCTTTCACAAGTATTAATACATTTGGACACATTCATTTTTCCTTTTAGAATGTGAAGTCAACTGACTCCATGCTCCCTGATACAATTCCATATCATAAGTAAAATAGGATATTTCACCTAAGTAAGGATGTCGTGGAATGTTGCTGGAGTACAGTATGGTTTAACCTGTTGAAATTATTTCTTTTCCCTTCGATGAAGCCAATTTGTCTTTTATTATTTATCGTCTGTCGCCGACTAGCACGTGACTGGCAGCAGAGAAAGAATGTAATAACTCTTTTAGTTTAGTTTGAATTTGACGTTGAAATGATCTGTTCTTGGCCACATAGCGATAACCAACAATTATAATAATTGTTCTTGATAAACTAATCTTGGCCCTATGATGGGAAATTTATATTACATGAAAATTTTGTGTTTTAATAATGTAAATAAAGTACATAAGCTCTTCATTAAATATTTCTGTGTTTCAATTGGAAGTTCTTATTTTCAAGTTGAGTCTTTATGTGAAAATGGTATATTGACTCTTGATATACTAGTATATTTTTGATTAAATTGATGCTCTCCCAACTCGCGAGTAAAATACAAGCGCGAGTCGTGATCATAACGTTCAAGTTTTATACATTTTTGGTGCCGAAATTCCCGGACCTTTAGATATTACGAAATCGAAACTGAATATATTTCTTGATATGTCCTATACTGGAGTAATGGAAGGATACCTGGCCATTTTCCTTTCATTCTTGAAGTATTCAACCTTGAAAAATAATGATTAATTTAAATAAAAATGTTGAATATTTATGTTGATTTATTGAAATATTACTTGAAAGAATAATACTTTATTGATGCTTGAAAAAATAATTTACCTTAATCGAAGAAAATTTGTGGATTAAATATATTGCTTTTAAAGATAGTGCTTGAAATACTGAAATACTGTACTTTAATGTTCATTACAATTATTTCTTGACTTTTATAAGGTTATATTCCATTACTTGAAATATGGAAAATATAGATAAATTAAAGTCGAAAAGAGCTGCTATCAGATCTGCAATCACTAAACAAATAAATAAAGCAGAAGATTTGCTGGTAGCAGCGATTGAATGAACTGACACAGATTCCTTGTTAGAGTGTCAGGATATTTTGTCAGTAAAAGAAAATTCTTTAAATGAAATTGATAAAGAGATAGATAAATTGACTGAAGATAAAACTGAGTATGAAAAAAGAATTAAAATCTGTTGAAGAATACTCTCATAAAATTTTGAGTATGAAATCCAAAATTAAGAATAGGTTAAGAAAATGTAAAGATACTGAAGTTAACGTAGTTCAAAATGTACCTGTAACACCTGTAATCAAAAATAAATTTGTTGCGGCAGTTAAGTTGCCGAAATTAAATATTGAAAAGTTCTCTGGTGATCCCAGCACTTATTTAGAATTTATTAACTATTTCAAGAATGCTGTGGATAACAATGATTCTTTGTCAAAAATAAGTAAATTTCAATACCTGAAATCTCTTTTGACAGATACTGCATATAATGTCGTATCAGGGTTTGATCTAACTGATGAAAATTATGACGAATGCCTAAAATTGTTAAACGAAAGATACGGTAGGCGGAATACAATCATAAATTGTCATATAAATAAAATTTTGAGCTTAGAGCCAGTAAAATCATCAAATAATATAAGGGGGCTTAGAAATCTGTATGATAAATGTGAAATACACATCAGAAATCTTAAGTCAATGGGTGTAACATCAGGTTCATACGGGCATCTACTTTTGCCTATACTTGTTAAAATTGTTACCAGAAAACATGGTTCAAGAATTTCACAAGAAAAATAATACAGAAAATGAGTATAAGGTCAATGACCTATTGGAATTTATAAGAGAAGATTTACGTGCCCGTGAAGCCACATTATTAGTAAATAATTCTTCTAGTAATAAAATACATGACACTTACACTAAATTTAATTCCAAGCAAAAATATAATCAGAACTTTTCTTCTAAGAAAAGTGTTCCTTCGGTTGCTGCCTTGAACACTTCTATAAAAATATTTTGTGTATTTTGTGACTCTTCAGATCATACAAGCTTGGATTGTAAAAGGTATACAGACCAAGAGAAACGTTTTAAATTAAAGAAGGGAGGACGCTGTTACAAGTGTTTCTTAAATCACACCTGTCTTCTAACTGTAAAAGTAAATTAACCCCATGTTCGAAATGTGGTAATAAATTTCACAATGGGCTGTTCTATAATAAATCAGAAAAACATTAAAGTCCTGAAAATATTAACACAGATAAATCCACAACCTTAGTATCTTGCATTTCTGAACAGAAAAATAAAACTATTTCTATATTACTCCAAACTTGTATTGTATGTGTCTCCGGTGGTGAAAACAGAATCCATGCAAGAGTTTTGTGTGATAGTGGTTCAGAAAAATGCTTTATAAAAGAAAATTTAGTAAGAAAACTGAATTTAAAACCCATTAGAAAAGAAAATTTATTAGTATATTCATTTGGCAGACGAAAACCACAAGAATCATCATTTGACGTAGTTTCTCTTGAATTACAAAATGTTTCGCAATCAATCAATTCCATAAATATTGAAGCCTTGGTAGTTGAAAAAATAACTGGCGCTACAGTCAAAATTCCAGACAAAGGTTTGATTCAACGCTTGAAAATGAGAGGATTTAATCCTGCTGATACAGGGCATGAACGGGAAATAACTATTTTACTAGGGTCAGACTTTTTATAGCAAATTCAGTTATACATTGCAGGAAAAATTGGAAAACATTTATACATTGCAAAAACTATTTTCGGACATACTATTCAGGGGCAGATAGAATCAAAAAATAGAAAAATAAATTGTTGTACTGTATCAGTTGAGAGTGAAAATAATGAACTGAAGAAATTTTGGGATTTAGAAGTCATGGGTTTTGTTGAGAATAACGAAAAGAATTCTACTGATTTAGAAATTATAAATGACTTTCAAAATAATTTGAAATTCAAAAATGGTCGTTATGAGGCAAAGTTATTATGGAACAAATCTCGCGATTTATTGAGAAACAATCTTGAAGTGGCTAAAAGAAGATTCGCTGGTCTAGAAAATAAATTTAAGTGTAATGAAATGTTATTTGAAGAATACAACAATATTCTCAGGGAACAAGCACATTTAGGAATTGTAGAGGTATGTCCTGAAAACAGCTCGACACTTAATTCTTATTATATACCTCACCATCCTGTAATTAAAGACGACAAAACAACAACAAAGGTATGCATCATTTACGATGCTTCTTCAAAATCAAATGATGCTCTTTCTCTCAATGACTGTCTTCACCCAGGGCCAAATCTAAATCCAAATGTTTTGGATGTTATTTTGAAATTCCGCGAAAATAGGATCGCCTTTTCGGCAGATATCGAAAAGGCATTCCTTCAAATACAACCTTTGGTGTAACTTGTAGTCCTTTCACCCTTGCCTGCACAATAAAACATCACATGGATAAGTACAAGAATTCTAACTTTAGGACTTTTGAAATGCTTAACTCAAATCTTTACCTGGATGACCTATTTTCTGGAGCGACAACTGTTGAAGAAGCGCTTAATCTATCTAATGAATCTGTTAAAATTCTTGCTATAGGAGGTCTAAATCTAAGAAAATTTGAAATCAATTCCCTAGAGCTTAAGCAGAAACGGCTTGAGGAAAATTTAGCCTCTCTCAATAGTGAAACTCTATGTACATCCTTAAAGGTACTAGGTTTAATATGGAACAATGATGAAGATGTCTTAGGACTAGAATTAACACACTTACTGTCCTCTATAAACACTGACTGTACCAAACATAACGTATTAAAAATAGCAGCCAAAATCTCTGACCCATCTGGATTTATCACACCCTTTGTAATTCGAAATAAATGTTTATTGCAACAGCTATGGCTTCAAGGAGTAGCTTGGGATGAGGTCTTTTCTGGAGAACTTGAAAATGACTGGAAAATATGGCTCTTCGAAATAAAAGAACTTAAATTGTTGAAAATTTCCAGATATTATTTTCATGTACCAAATTTAGACAGGGACAGTTACACATTTTTAGTGATGCTAATCCGAATGCATATGGCTCAGTCATGTACTTGAGATATAGAACTGATAAAGATAAATTTGAAACTACATTTGTTTTGGCAAAATCATGTGTTGCACCATTAAAGAAGTTAACACTTCCGTGCCTTGAATTGATGGGAGCATTGGTGGGTGCTAGGGTTGCCAACTACCTGAAAAATATTCTACATATTTCAAATGTCATTTTATGGTCAGATTCGGAAATAGTTCTACATTGGATTAAAAGTACAGCTAAAAGATGGAAACCTTTCATTGCTAATAGAATTTCAGAAATACATGAAATTTCAGATCCTTGTTCATGGAGACATTGCGAAGGAAAACTCAACCCTGCAGATCTAATAACAAAGGGTTGTTCTGCAAAAGAGCTCATGAATTCTGCAAAATGGTGGCATGGCCCTGCATTTCTTTCGTTACCTGAAAGTCAATGGCCAAAACCCAAACTATCAATGTCAAAATTACATGATGTATCAGAAGAATCTCGAAAAACGGAAGCTAGCCTAGCGTGTTTGATCAAAACAGACAAAACTGAAAAGGTTCCACTCATGAATTTGACGAAATTTAGTTCCTTGAAGAAACTTTATCGTGTGACTGCTTGGATATTCAGATTTATATCAAATTCAATAGTAAAAAGAGAAAATAGTAATTTTGTCGAAATTTCAGCAGAAGAAATCAGTAAATCTGAAAGATTTTGGTTAAAACAAGTTCAAGAAGATAGCTTCCCTGAAGTTATAGAGTCCCTAAGAGGAAACAAGCATATTCCAAAAGATTCAAAATTGTTCGAATTAAATCCCATATTATCAGATGAAGGTCTACTTTTGGTACGAGGTCGGTTACAAAAGTCAAACTTACTATTTAGTAACAAACATCCAATAGTAATCCCTTCAAAACATAAATTAAGTGAATTAGTAGTACGAGACGCTCATGAAAAGGTTTATCATGCGGGAGTATAGGATACTATAGTGCATATACATGAAAAATTCTGGCTCTTAAAAGGAAAACAATATGTCAAATCAATCAGAGATTTTGGCTGTTATCAGAGATTTTGCTGCTGAGTAAATGCATAATATGCAAAAAATATAATGTACATCCTGGACAACAAGTCACTGCACCTCTTCCAATGGATAGAGTTAATTAACTCCGCCTTTCGCAATTTGTGGACCTGATTTTGCAGGTTTTATTTATTTTTTGCAGGTATATTTTATTGTTTACTTGCGCCACTACAAAAGCTATTCACCTGGAGCTCGTAAAAGGCATGAGTACATTTTTACTTGTGTTCCACAGGTTCGTATCCCTAAGAGGTTTGTGTTCCACTGTGTACTTGGACAATGATAGAACATTTAAAAGAGCCGAACTTGAATTAAAGCAAATGTGGAAGGTGATTAACCATCCTGAAGTTAAAAAATTTTATGCTTCGCATGGAATAGCATGAAAATACATTGTGGAACGTGCTGCCTGGTGGCCCGGTTTTTATGAACGTTTAGCTCGCAGTGTAAAAACTAGTTTAAGAAAGACCATTGGGAAATCATCGTTGACTCAAAGTGAATTAGAAATGCTTTTGCGTGAAATAGAAGCAATGATAAACTTGCTCATTAACATGTCTTTTGTGATCTTGAAGAGCCCTCTGCACTTACTCCAGCCCACCTGTTGATTGGTAAACGACTCTTGAGTTTGCCAGCTGTAAGGAGGAATGACTTGAATTTACCAGGTTCCAGAGAAATAATGTTAAAACGTTTCTGTACACGAGAAAATCTAATAAATCACTTTTGGAACAGATGGAAAAAAGAATATCTCATGTGCTTGAGATCTGCTCATTATACTGGTCAGAAGAAACCATCTGCATTCAACATAAATGATATAGTGCTTGTTCATGATGAAAACTTACCTAGAAGCTGGTGGAAATTAGGAAGAATAACCAAAACTTTTATTGATAGAGATGGAATGATCAGATCGTGTGAAGTGAAAACTGGTAATTCGGTAATCAAACGTCCAGTGCAGCTATTGTACAATTTGGAAATTGATGATATCAGTAATTGCAATAATCAGTGACTGGTAAAAAAATAGACTGAATGACCGATAAAATGATGATAGACATATATATATATATATATATATATATATTCTTTTTCATAATGTTCCCATTTATTCATTTTATTATTTTCCTTGGTTTAATGATTTGTGGTGATCTTCAGAAATGTTCATTTAAATGTTTTTTTTTTTTTTTTTTTTTCTATAGTTTCAGAAAAATTTTGTCTTGTTAAGAAATTATTGATATACTATGACCCGTATATGTAAGTAATTTTTATTTGTTTCTTATTGTTATAGTAATATTGTAATGGTTAGTTAAATTCGTGATGAACCTGTTGTTCATCGCGGGGGAAAGGGGCAGTTTGTTGAAATTTATTTCTTTTCCCTCCGATGGTGCCAATTTGTCTTTTATTATTTATCATCTGTCACCGACTAGGTCACGTGACTGGCGGCAGAGAAAGAATGTAATAACTCTTTTAGCGTAGTTTGAATTTGACGCTTGAAATGATCTGTTCTTGGCCGCATAGCGGTAATCAGCAATTATAATAATTGTTCTGGATGAACTAATCTTGACCCTATGATGGGAAATTTATATTATATGAAAATTTTGTGTTTTAATAATGTAAATAATGTACATAAGCTTTTCATTAAATATTTCTGTGTTTCAACAGGAAGTTCTTATTTTCAAGTTGAGTCTTTACGTGAAAATGGTACATTGACTCTTGATATACTAGTATATTCTTGATTAAATTGATGCTCTCTTAACTTGTGAATAAAATAGAAGCGTGAGTGTGATCATAACGTTCAAGTTTTATACATAACCCATTAACGACGGGCACCTCTGTTACCAAAGCTTTCTCTTGGGACGGCGCGTTAACCGGATACGTCATCTTGTGGGGATGGGCAATTCGTGCTGCTAAGCCTAACTTTGGAAAAAATTCATATAAATTAAATTTGTCATCCAATTCTTTCAATTTTTGGTACATTATGAGAAGAACATTCAGGTAATTGTCTGAATTAATTTTAAACCTTTATTGTTATATTTTCCTTAAAAATTTTATAAAATACTCATTCTAGAATAATATAATTTTTCCATTATCCCACAATTAAATATATATGTAAAAATATCCAAACAATCGCAGATTTTATTTAACACAACACATAATTAAAATTTAAAATATTAGAACTGTCTTTCATAAAAATTCAATGTGCAAACAACGAAAGGGAAGCAATATTTCAATTAAGAGACAGTGCACGATATTCTTTAAAACATGAATGTATGCAAAGTCCAACGTTGCAAATGTCACCGGAGTAGAATATCAGCAAATTTGACTCATTTAGTATCTGTGTATCTTCTACGCTCAGATAGTGCTTTCGTTTTGCCATTAAAATAATAGAATGCCAGCAATAGAACATTTAAAAAAAAACTTTTCGTAAGTTATACAAAATATTCGTCTCAATGCCGGAAAAATCTAAGAGTAATAAAAAAGTCTCTAATGATAGAACATCTACTCCACTATATGGCGATAAAAAAATTTTATTAAAATAAAATAAAAACAAATTAATTAATTAAATTAAAAGAACTTCAGAGCATCGATGCAGTAAGAGCCATCACATTACTCAACACTAACGAATTAGCTTTTGTGTACATTCTTCTACGTTCCGATACCTACATCGCAAAAATAAAAATAAAAAGTACCTCAAAGCATCGAGAACACGTGCATTTGTTTATATTAAATAATGCAGTTAAAGAGACATTACATTGCTCAACACCTAACCACGAATCTCCCTCTCACTCCGAAACAAAATATCAAAAATAAAAAACATTGCTTAGGAATGAACTTTCGATATATTTCCCCATATCACACATACAGCTACATCTAACAGCAACAAAAAATATTAATTAAACGTTCTATCTAAAAAGTCAAATCTGGTACGCCCGGCCATAGAGTGAATTAAATGGCAATTCAAATATGACACACCCGGCCGTGAGGTAATGTTCGTTGCTGATGCACATATAACATGCCCGTACTGAATGAGTTAAACAACTGTGATCCACTATTTGGTGTCCAAAAAAGTGTTGTTTCATCATTCCAGAAAACTTAATGGCACCGATTCACAGTCCAAATCTTACATGATTATTTGTAGTTGCATATGAGTATTTTTCATTTGGTCTCCACTTAAGGTTAATCTGGAAACATTGACTAAACAGCCCACCTATCAAACATGCTTTAATTTTTCACAATTATCTTTTAAAAGAAATGAATCAGATCTTAATCTTTTTATAACAAACTTTTCCTTGGACTTCTTTCTTTGCCAATCTTCCAAAATTCCAGTTAAACTGAAGTTATTAATGTGCCTAGTTATTGATGAATGATGACAATCAGAAACATTTCAAAGCAATTTACAGCAAGAGATTATTCAATTAATAGTTTTAATATGCATTAATTATTTTGTTCAAAAACAAGTAATTAATGTATATTAATTAAAAATTATAATTAATAATTCTTTAAATTAAGACAGAGATCTGGCTATTGGTCAAGCCAATGCCTTCTTAATATCCAAAAACTTTAAAGCAAGCCATAATCATTCTTCCATAGGCAAAATTTAGACAAAGAACATTTAGGAAAAGTTATAATAGACTGAGAACAGCAGTTTAAATTTTTTATTGGTTAATTATGCATTTTTATTAAAAAGTTAATGAAAGCCATTCTTTCTTTCATTAACTTTTTAAATAACACTATTACTTTTAAAACAGTGAAATGTTTTGAATTTCATGTAAAATATTTTTTAAATTATTTATAATTTATCAAATTTGAAATTGAAGTTAATTTGGAAAATATAATCAAAGGCTGGGAATACATATTTTACAAGGAGGATGCAGAAATTTTATATCAAGTTGCAAATCTCATGACTATCATAAATACATGACCTAGCTTTTTCCAAGAAAATTTGCTATTCTTATTATTATTGTATTATCAGCATTTTAAGATGCTGCAGTTGCAGAACAGCGTCTTTAGTAATGCATAATAATTACTTTCATTTAAATATCCAAGAAATCCCAAACATACATATTTAAAGAAGTGACTGAATTGAGGGAAAACTGAAGCAGAAAGAACAAGGATGAATATGCAGGTAACATAAATCAGCTAGGGTTATAAATGGTTATAAGGAGATATTTATTAACAAGTAATATCCAACAAAAGCTATTGGTATCATTAATTATTTATGGACTATTTTGCTTTATGATTAAAGAAAATAATTTCAGAAAATGCTTACACCAACTATCCCAGGGAGAGCAGCAACATTTCCTATTTGCTTCATTCCTGGTAAAAATCCACCAACGTTACCTGGTCGACAAGCATTGCGAAGTTCATCAAACATCAACTTTTCTAGTTTACTATTCACATAAAATATACCTTCAACCTAAAAATTAATTTTATTGTCATTACTAAATTATAAATTTACTAAAAGAATTCAATAAAAGTAAACTAAGTGTAGAAACCAATTGTGTGACATTTAAACTTACTTTCATATTCGATACGAAACCTTTCTTAATTCGCCAACAAACGGGATTAATTTTCTCCAAATAATGCAGTTCTTCATTATAAGAGCGAACCCCCATTTTTATGCACTGGAAAAAGTAAATGTTCAAGAAACAACCTCAAAATATAATGATGAATAAATGTTATGAACTACAAATGTATAAACATGGAGAGAATGAAACGTAATTATAACATATAAACTTTCATTAAAGAATTTTTTTGACAATTCCTTAAGTTTACAGTCATACCTTTCACAATGCTAAAACTTTTTTAATAAAATATAATTATCAAACTTAATTTGCGCAAAAGAAACTTCTTCCAAACCGAACACACTATCAGTCACCAGATTTTGCATGTCAGGCTAGACTATTTTGCCGACAAAAAAAATTACGTCATTCAAAATGATGAAACGTTTTGCAAAACATTTGAGACTTATTTAAGAGGAAATTTACATTCAATTTTAAAATAGCCAAAACTTTCTGTTATTGCAAAATCTTGGTAAAAGTTAAAAAGGGAAACTTTAGGCGTAAAGTTTTGTTTATTAGGAAACAAAGGAGGCAAGAAAATACCAAAATAATTAGTAATTGCATTTTTTAGGTATAACGTTTTTAATGTGCTTAATTTTAATTATTCAATATCGTTATACATCTTGAAATCATTTATTATGTGTTTGCATTCACGTTTTTCCTCGCTACGAATAGCTAAAAGGCTATTCACACCCAAGGTCCGTAGAAAGAACAGGTTAGCTCACTTGGAGTAAACAAACGAAAAGCCAGCGATTCGTTCGGCTGTGAACGTTACTGAAGTACGCTGTAGCATCTCCTAATAGTAGTTTCGTGTTTCCTTTTGAAATATTTTCTGTTTTTCATCGGAAACGTAAAAATTCTAATATTTGGAGTTGAAACTTAACTACCTAAAATATTAAGACACAATAACACGCCGAATAAATACTAATTCAGAAGTCAAACAACAAAAATCAGCGTTATATTTACAAAGTTTTCACAGGACTTGCTCCTCCAAACTAGCCCTTGATGAAGAACTAAAGTATTTAAAAGCAATAGCTATTGACAGAGGCTTTTCAACCAACATTATTAATCAAGCAGTTAAAAAATTCTCATCTCAACACACTAAAAGGCACAATCTTGTTTTAGAAGATTATAAAAATTCTGTTGTCATTCCCTTCTTTCCATCAATTAGCTATAAAGTTGCACATATTTTGCAGAAATTTAACTTTCGGGTTGTTTATTCTCCCATCAATAAAATTCAGAGTTCCGTACTCAAGGACCCCATTCCGGATATGAATTCCTGGGGTATTTATAGGATTCCTTGCCAGTGTGGTTTAATTTACATTGGCCAAACTAAGAGAGCCTTAAAATTTCGCGTCAAGGAACATGAGGCATATGTTAGAAAAAAGGAAACACAGAAGTCTTCTGTTGCCCAACATTGTTGGTCCGAAAACCACACTTTCAGTTTTTCTGCTGCCAAAATTATTCAAAAAACATCTTCCATTGGAGAACTGGATTTTCTAGAGGCATTTCACATTCATAAAAATCTTTCTGTTCTAGTTAACGATCCTAATTCCAATCCAAATTTGCCTTCGGCCTTTAAAGAAATTATGTTTTAGTTCTGGTTTTACCAACAGATGGCGCCACTTGCTTATTCTTGTCCAGGCTTTCTTATCTTATCTAATCATTATTTCCTATCTTGTTCATTTGCGGTTTTGCAGCTGAAGATGATGGTTCGGTAAAACCATCGAAACTAGTCCTGTGAAAACTTTGTAAATATAAGGCTGATTTTTGTTGTTTGACTTCTGAATTACCTAAAATATTGTTTACTGTATAGAATAAGTTTTAATTACGAAAAGTTCCCTCAGTAATTTATTGTTTCACCAAAAACCTTCCAAACTTCCTTACAGAATTTTCTATTCAAGATTCAGCTGTTTATACCGTTACTCATTTTAGCTTCAACAGACTGAAAACCTACATTTCACAAGAACTGTAAAATATGTAGTGTAGTCAGAGCTTAAATTGTGCCGGCTCCGGTACTTTTCAGTTCATGGGATAAATGATAATTCTAGCCGGAGCGCTTCGGAGCCCTACATAAGAAGGCTCCGGCACTTCTTTTATGTAATTAACGGAACTACAAATTCAGTAGAAATTTAATCTCAAAAATTTTATTTTTAGCAGCAATAAAATTATATTAAAAATCGCGGTACTTTTCCATTTCGCCGGCGCAAATCTCGCCAAGCAGACTTTATTGGCGACAACATACAGTATACACATAAAAAATATTAAAAAAATTTTAGTTCTAACAATTCTCTTTTTGAAGGCATAAACATTTTAATATCGTTTAAAAATTTATAAAAAGCCAATAAATAAAGACAATAAATTTGTAAAAAGACATTAATTTAAGAATTTACTATGCTTTCATGGTTCAACATACTAATTCGCCGGTTCATATCACGTGACCCCAAGCGATCTCATCACACGTAAACTACTCTACAAAAATCTAATGCTCTCAGTAATTATCTACATTAATTTCAAGTTAAATCTTAATTTGGAACACAAGTTTAAATGCAAGAAATATTTCAATGCGTACGAATAGCTTACTCAGAAATTATGTAAAACTCCAGTGCTTAACTTCACTAATGCATTGTCATTAGAATTGATTAATTTAACCCTTGACTTTCCTTTTCTATAATTTCGGCTTCGGGTAAGCGCTGTGATTGCATCCTAATTGACTTAATTACCGAAAATGGCCTTAGACATAAAACTGAACTATCTGATAAAAATTCTATGTAATAATATGCCAGCATTGAAAGAAACAATCAATCTGATAAGAAAAAGCTGCGACTTGTTTTGAAAATGAGGCGTAAAAGGTTACCAGCGAGAATATTCCGTTTGGCATCGGTTGTACCATTATTGGCGACTTTATCGCTTGCGCCGGCAAAACGGAAAAGTACCAAAATCGCTTATTAAATGTTAATTTACCCTTTACATTTTATTGAATTATTTTAATAAATAATAATCAATTATTAATTAATGGTTAGATAATAATTAATAAATATTAATTGCTAATATTAATTAAATAATTATTTATTAATTTGATAATAATTAACTATTTAATTTTTATATGATAAATGATTTTAATAGTCATTTTATTTATTTATTTACTCTTGTTCCTCTTTACTAACGGTCTTCCATAGGGTTCCGGCACTTCTAATTTTAGAAATTAAGCCCTGAGTGTAGCGATATAGAAGAAATTCAAATTAAGAATATTTATTCTATAAAGCTGTACAAACTTGTCCCTAATGTTTGGAATCTAATTTGGCTGAAATTTAAATTAATTTTTTGCTAAAGCCTACATTTGGTCCAATTGTTTCTGCAGTACTTGTTTCATTTAGAAATCTTAGTTTAATAGTCATTTTATTATTTCTACGGACCTTGATTTACACTACCTACGTTCGCGCATGCGCACAAACAGCTCAAGTACCAGCATTTTATGCCGATTTCCGTAAGACAGGCGGCAGCGAGAGCGAAGGTTGATAGCAAGAGAATAATTTGCAAGTAATAATTATCAGTTACAAAGACCAGGTCGATCAATATACATGATAATATTCAGGAAATGATTAGATAAAATAGGGGTTTAATGATGGTTCTAATTGCAAGCGAGAGCGTGCAATTAGTTAAAAATTCTTTAATGTGTTGGAAAAAAGGCTACAGAAATTACTTAAATTATTTTATTCAACTGAGGAATTTTTATGCAAACTTAGATCCTAGTCTTATAGGACTGTCAGATTTATTATTCAGTAAGAAAACTTACTGAACATTATAATATTCTTATATATTCATCACTTTTTCAGTATCCACACATGTTTATAGGTGCAAAAAGCCATATTTCAAAATCAAAGTTATTTATGAAATAAAATATGATAAATCATTTGTTTGTGCAAATTTTTAAATCTGAATCTCTTACATTAAATTAATTCTGTCTTTCAAATTACATCCCATTATTTATTTCAATTTAATTTATTAATGTGGTTTTACTAATATTTCAAACTTCTTTGAAATAATTTTTGTGTCTTGAAAATGCGAAGTATTTCCATAAAAAATTAAACAGGCATACAAAATTGATAAAAATCAGTATTATATGATTAATTATTCATTTAATAGTTGATTTAATCGCTTTTAACTTATTTCATGTCTAAATTTTCTATACAGAAATACTCCTCTGTCTAATTTTTATTATCTTTTCTCAAACAATTTTCAGAGGATATGAATTAAAGTCTTAATTGTGCAAAACACATCTTTAAAGCTAAATGTATTCTAAGAAGTACAAAAAATGTAAACAAGATTTTGCCCCCCAAAACCAGTCATTTAAACTATTCCAACTCAGAAAAACAATAAACATCGTGAACATAAAAATCTGCCCCTTTTTATATATACTTTAATAAAAGGAAATGTGTTCCTTCTTTTAATATATAAAAGAAAAGGTACCCACTTCCTTTCTAAACTTTTTAAAAGTCGCCAACGCTTAAAAGATGATAAACTACGCAAAGGTAGTAACCCGCCTTTATAAAAAAAAGGATTCACTACAACACTTAGGCCGTTCTTTTCGATTGGGTTCAAATGACGGATCCGACAACTCAATGCGCATGCGTAGTTAATGTTGGTGCGAATAGCTCAAGCGGCTAATCGCACCAGCGGTGCGAATAGCATCGGCCCTTGTTTGGTAGAATTATACTCCAGCCGCGGAGTGTAATTTCAAAAGTTACATGTCTATTATGCAGTTTTTGTGCATAGAAACTGACGACTACAAGACTAGCACCCAACAGAGAGAAAATAATAGAAACCTGCTGCAAACTGCAAAATATTGCTAATCCCTCTTCCTATTCTTCGAAATTTCGCGAAGGGAATTGTTCAAAACAATGCAGAAATGCGCACCTCATATATATTTGCACAGAAGAGGAAAACACACACATATATATGCATACATATATATATATCTTTCGTTATATAGATGATGTAATTGCCTTCAACAACTGCAACAAAATTGAAAAAGCTAATACCCTTCTTGCCTCAAACTTAACACTACTATTACAGTTCAAAATGATGTAGTTTATCTTGATTTGCATATTCTAGATTACAGTTTTTTAAAAATCTGCAATAAACGCAGAGATTTCACCTTTCCTATACTTAAATTAACTAACTGGAATTCTAATATTTCTAAAAGGGTCATTGTCAATACAATTAATGCACAACTTCTTTGAATTAAAAAAATCATTAATACTACAAAACACCTCCAAGAAGAAGTACTCTACTTTGTTATTATCTTACAGAGCACCCTTATTCCAAAAACAGTCATTAAAAATTCATTAAAAAAAAGCTGGCATTTACCTATTCTTTTAGATTTTTTGAGTTAGATAATGAAATTTCTTACTTAAATCCCTTTAGGAAGGTGATTAATGGATGGCTAATTCAAATGGTCTAATGTAAAAATGTAAAGTTAATTCCTCTCACAACTTCAATTTTACTCTCCAAGTTTGGCTCAGTACTTAATTCTATTCTTGAATAGATATTAAAGCTTTTCCTGGTCATACCTATCCTGTTATTGATTTTATGGGCTTTTTTCGCTTCATGAAGTTTGAAAGCCCTCTAGCTTGAAGAATTCCGACTTTAATTAACAATTTACAGTATTGTTTCAATTTCTACTTGCTTTTTGGCTAATTTTTCACATTTTGTGGAATTAGCCGTTTTGTCTTTCACCTCATTACTAAAATCTACGTTGAGCAAGACGCCATCTTGAACAAATTTCTTCCTTCTTCAACCGATTACCACCCCCCACACACACTGAGTCAGGTTGTGCCTAGCTCTATTTGGGACAACTGTCTGTCACTTTTCATTGGCTCTTTTTTCACGACTTTTAATCCTCTTTTACGTCATTACATCTCGTTGGCTAGCTACTTTCTTATCTTTTCTGGAGGCCAACGTCCATTTGTTAACACATGGCTCTTCACAGTAGATGTCGTCGATTAAGGTCAGTTTTTTTTTAATTCTTTTTCTTTCCCTTGTTTTAATATTTGGTTATAGCAAGACCTAAATTAATTCGCTTTTAATTTTAATTTTATAGTTTTTTCCTTTGCTTACAAAGTTTAAACTCTTTAAGCTAGTAGGTCCTCCCTAAAAATCCTGTATTATTGACTAATAGTAATTCGCTATTTATTTTATTTTGTAAATTTGCTTAATCAGGCCAGTTTGTATAGCTTTTTCTTACACCATTAATGTGCTTTTCATATACTTTTACAAGTATATTAAAAAAGTTTTGTGTAGTCTCGATTTTCTGTTTTGACGAAACGCGGTATGGAACTACCTGGATTCGAAAACCATTATGTATTTCCTTTGAAGATTCAATAATGAGATTCGAATTGGACTAATTTACCATTTACTGCTTTTTTGTATTTTTGCTTTTGTCTTATATAACAATTGTATTTTTATTCAAACATTTAAAGCTTGTCTTAACTTTAATCAACATATTACTACCAATTTGATTTGAGTTTTAAATACGCTTATTATTTGTAAGTATTCTAGTGATAAATCGTTTATTTTGTATTTACACTTTTCATTGCCCTTTAATTTAACTTGTGTTAAAAAATTTTTCACCGGAACCATAGCGTCACAACGACTTTTAAGCAGAAGCATGAAGAATTTTCTTTTTACCTTGTTTTCAAATTTTTGCAGCTCAATATACAAAATTCTTGACAACAAAGGTCTTTTTTAGTTTGTTCTCCTTTCTTAAATTATATATATATATATCCCACATAGCACAGAAACATCCTTGGGATATCCCAAGGATGTTGCTCGCGGGATATGCGCACATCCTCAGGACATCCCGCGAACCTCCTAAACACCTCCTCCCGAGTGCTTAATGTCACATCCCGCGATATCCTCAGGACATCCTAACCAAGTCCCATCGACAGCGTATGGGATGTTATTAGGATTTAAAGTCCTACTTACTACATCCTCAGGACATCCCGTAATATCCCAATTTCCTCCTAAACTCATCCTCCTGAGCGCTTAATGTCACATCCCAGTATATCCTTAGGACATCCTATCTACGTCCCACCGACAGCGTATGGGATGTTATCAGGATTTGAAACACTAGTTACAATATCCCTTTAAGCTCTTAAATACATACTCTCAACTACTTAGTGTCACATCCCAGTATATATACAGAGGAAAATTCCAGTGAAAGTATGTGAAGGTGTGATGATCTAAAACCTACTTTTTTTTTACACAGATAGTCTCAAATCGTTCTCCTATGGTTACTATGGAAAAATCAGAAGTGTTGAAAATATTTATACAACTTATTTTGTCTTTAAATCTGAATTTGTGAATATATTAAAACTGAGCAAGGAAATTAAAGTGAATTATTAATACAAAATATTAAAACTGAAAATTTTGCTAAGATATTAAAAATCTTTTGATCATTTTTAAACATCCAATAGCTCGCAAATTGAATTATTCATAATTAAATTATTTTACAAAATCAGTTTCTAATTTCAGTTAATTTGTATTAAAAATTGAATAATAAAATTAGGCATTTAATAATCTTTACATAAATGAATCATCTTTCTTTAAAACATGTAAGGAATTTATAGTGTTTTGATGACATTGTTGGGAAATTGTTAAAAGGAATAAATTGTATTTTTAAAACTAAATCAATTCCTAGCCTCAGAATAAATAAATATGTTTTCGTAACATGAGAATGCAGCAGGCTTTTTTATATATTTAATATTTAGTTGTAAAAATTTGACATTATGTTAACAATTCTTTATATCATTCAAAAGGTAACTCAAGAAGCTCTTCTAAAATTCTATCTTTCTGCTCACACAATTAAAAAAAAAATCTGAAAGGCCTCAGATTTTAGCAGTCACTCAAAGAGGCTAAAAGTTTATGAATGCATAGATTATCAATACAGATGGGGCAGTGGAAATAGCAAAACATTTTATAAGATACTGACACCAGAAAGTTATATATCTTCTATATATTTGAAAAATGAAGAAATATATCATGTAATTATATAGAAATATTAAAATGTTTTCAATTAGATATATCATGAATTAAATGCATTTTAAATCAATCAGATTAAAAATTAAAAAAAGCATTGTTAAGAACTGTGTGTAATGCTTTTAAATAGCTTGGCTTGTTAGTCAATAATATATTAGATTTTAAAGGTAAATATGTTAAATTTTGCCAAATGGCAAGACTTGAATGAAAAGCGAAACAAGTTTACGACTGACGATATGAAGTCACATTTCAAAACTAATAGCCCTTTTAGATTAAAAAAAAAAGTTCTGAATATAATTTGCAATGGTTCATTGGTATTATTTTACGCAAAATTCAGTAAAATGAAATTTACCCATTGAAATCAGCACCAAATTAAACTTTGTAAATTCTAGCGCATGTTAAAGGTTGTCTCATCCAGAATTTTATTACTAACCATTCATTTCAGAGCAAAATAAAACAGTAATTGCCATTTATATGACAATCAATATCAAAAATTTAAATCTGCATTTTACGCAACATAGAAAAACTTCAAAAGATCTACTGTTTACCATGCAATTAAGGCATTTTATTCTGCAATAAACTCTACCAATTATTAATTCCATTAAGTATATTCAGTTTACTCTTTCTGCTCAATATATGCTATGTAAAATTTTCCATAAATTTATTAATTCATTTTATTTTGAGGTGAGCTTTTATTCAACTCTCAATGTCAACGAGAATGTTTAGTTCATTTTTTATTCGGTCCCAAAAGAGAAATCAAAATACGTGGATTTATGTACGTGTATTTATGAATCAAAATACATGAGAAATCACAGTGAGAAAAGCACTACCTTAAACTGTGATTATATATAACAAATGCAGTGAATTATAGTTAAAAAATAGTGAAAATATTTATATTTCTGAACTATTTCATATCTAACATTTTCAGTTTCGCATATGTGGCAATTTAAGAACTTTTTTACGTATACCAATTTTTTGAAATGTCTGCAAATTTTTGTATCTTCAAGGAAAGCTTATTCTTTCACCTTTAGTATATAAGTAATGGTAATTTATTAGATAAAATTACTTAATGGGGAATACAGAAAAATATCTAACCACTTACCTTTGTGACTTCATCTGCAGAGAGACTAAAAGCGTAGTTCAGCTAAATCTGCTATAATAAATGTTTATAATAATGCTAAATTATGCAATATCTATTAATATGACAAATTTTTGTAAAGCTATTTATTTGGATGAAAAATAAACACATTCAGAAATTTATGGCACTATATTATGATTAACAGAGGAAAAACACTTTTCAAAATTCAAAATAGTTTTTATTAATCAAATTTATCACATTTTATTTGAATTCATGAAAAACAATCTTATATCCATGTATTCTTATGTAGTATATAAGAACTCTTGATAAATTGGATCTCTGTCATTGCCTTTCACAGCACCTAAAATAAAAAAACACTCATAATTACTATATGTGAATATAATTCATAATTAAATTTAAACAAATGACTATTAGAATGCAAATTAAAGGAAGCATTTAAAATATTTTAACATTTAATACCTATAAACAGAGTAGCAATTATTTGATTTTTCGATTATAGTAAAATAAACATGGGGGATGCCTTTTAAAATTTTTTATGTCAGAAAATAAACTCAAACCACCAGCTGAACATATGAGCAGTTTTATCAATCAGCCACTGGTAGGTAACCTGGATACTGAATCAACATATAAAGTTGCCAAGATAAAGAGAGAAACAAAATTATGATAATCACATCTTACCTATTCATAAAACTATTTTAAATTTAATGTGTAGGCAAGTTCAAAAATAGTGAGAATGAATTTATTTTGTAACACAAAGTCTTGCAGGAGCAAAAAAAAAACTTGTCTCATGAGATTGGCAAGTAAAACATAATTAAATGCATCTGGTAATATTTATCTGACAACACATAAGTAATTGTTAGCTACGTGCAGAAAATAAAATCTGATCAGGGGTGTAGCTAGAGGGGGGCAGCAAGGGGAGGCATCTGTCCCCAGGCAGAGAATCCAAGGGGCGCCAAACTGATGTTAGAACATTTTAGAATTAAATGTTTTCCATCCTTGGCAAGCAGTAGGGGGCACGAAATCTTCAGTTGTCCCTGAGCGCTGAAAACCCTAGCTATGACTCTGAATCTGATCATGTTAATGCAATTTTAAACTTTTGAACTTAACCGCAGAAATTTACCAAAGAAGTACTTGTAACAGTAGTAAATGAAGATGTGGCTAATCTTTACTGTATGGTACACCTTGGTTTCTGTCTGAAAAAAAATCGCAAAGTGGTATTGGTTGTTCGTGAAATGTGGAAGCCCATTGCGTCAAATAAGTTTTTCGGTAACCCTAATGTTGATAATGTTGGCGAAAGTAGCCTTTGGGAAAAAAAAAAACTTTTTTTTTGTCAATAAAAAGGAGTTATTTCTGCAAATATTGCCAACATGTTGTGATAAATTTAGTTTTGGGCTACTTTTTTTAATAGTAAACATTTTTTACGGTCCCAGGTTTTTGGTTCTTACCATTCTTTTCAATTGCTGTGTTTGGTTTCACGGAAGTGGTATGGTCTTGTATTTTGAACATGCTATTTATTATTTTGGTGTGGGTACCATCGTTTGAGTATGTCTGAGGTGACTAAGAGATGAAAAATTTGCATAACATAAGCCTAAACATATGCATGTGAAAAAAAGGTATGTTAAAAAAATGACGTTTCATTTATTTTTTGTCTCTGTGTTTTAATTTTTGTTAGAAGATTTGTTGTTTAATGTTTTTATGTTAGGAAATATGTATTTTTGGTAACTTATTCCTCTCTGTTTGTGTATTTTTGGTTGTCTGTGTGTTAAGACAGTGGCGAATTTTTTCTGGTAACTATGATATTTTTAACTTTCTGATTTTCTTAAAGTGAAAATAGATCAATGTGTACATGGACAAAGTTAAGGCAGTGCACAATGCCCAGTTTGTGCAGTTCTCTGTTTTAATAGGTCAATGTGTACATGGACACAGAGTTTGTGTACGTCTTTGACTTCTTATTTTGGTTTTGTGTAGTGGCCACCTTGAAATTGGTGCCGATCTTGATATAAAAAAAAAGAAACGATTCGCCAAGGGTTACAGTAGAGTAAATTTTTACCAAAGATGTTCTACCATAATCACCATTTCAGTGGTTTAAACACTAGTGGGGCAGTATGCAGAGATGAAGATTTAAGTTTTGTTTACACAGCATGGTGGTTTAGGCACTCCAGCCATTACTGTGAACAAAATTATAATAAACATAGCCACAATAATTGTCTATAAATATTGATGTATAACACTGCATTAACTAATATATTTCTTATGCTAGTATATACAGAATCCTAAATCGAAGGGAAAATCAGAAGACTGTGCATGCATTTTCCTTTAACTGAAACATGGATTTGACCATACAAATCTCAGTCTTACGGGACATGCCACACTATGCAGATAGACAGTAAAAAGTGCTTGTGTTGTTTTTATTTGTTAGAGGTATGAAATAAATATACTTCTAGATTTTAATTTTTTCTTTTCTTGTTTTACATTTGGATAACCTATCAAAAAGTAAGGAATTTTGATATTATTACAATATCGGAGTTAAAATAACCATTATTGGACATGTTAAAGTAATGAAAATTTTAAATTAGGTTAAAAAGTAACCCTTAATGTGGCATATTTTTGAATTAAACTCTATCGACATTAAAAACAACAAAACGTCCCTCTTTATTAAGGACTTTAATTAACTAATTTTAAATACGGAGCTATGAATGAATTTTTTCCCTTGCATGTTATAATAACTGAAACAAAATTACTCTGATACAGTCAAAATTCCTAAATGCAAGTACATAAAATTTACTTTAGCAATTTAAAGAGATGAGACACACTGAACACATGAATAAATTTCTATCAAAGAATAATTTATTAAATTTGGCCCGTTCCATAGTAAACTTTAACCATTAGATTACATTATTACACCATGTTATCAGTTTGAAAAGCAAGTCATATGCCAGATCTTGGATGTAAAAGAAATGCACAAAATAATATACAGATTATTGAAAAATGATGTATACCAATGTTTATAGATATGATTAAATGTAACAGAAAATTTACTGTCATAACACATTTTTAAGTGAAATGTATTATTTTAACATTTTACAATATTTAAGGTATGGCATTAAATGCAACATTATGTGCCTGGATATAAGTTAGTAAATTAAAAAAAAAATAATAATAATAATCAAAGAATGAATGTCATGAAAAATTTCAAAAACAAGCAGAATTTAATTTAGAAGACCTTTAGACACGTATGATAAATAAATTTGAGAATTCTTCACCCAAAATTAAATTATAATTAACTAAAACCAGTTTGACTGACCTTCTACAAAATCCTTCAGCTGCAATTTTTTCTAGCTTGAAAACCAAATTCTTCTCCACATAGTAATAACATCTTAACCAGTTGAAATTCCTGCAGAAAGTTTGATAACAAAGTAATAGAATTAATAGAATAGAAAAATTAACACAAAAGTATAGAACATCATTTAAACTTAACATTATTACAAATTTTGGTGCTTTCTGACTATCTGCAAAGCTGTGAAAATTGGCAAAATGGTTAGTTTATGGTTCATATCTACTGCTCTGTTCACAAGTAGTAATTCAAATAAGCACTTTATAAGAAACAAGAAATTTTAGGATGCACACACACACAAATATATATATATTGGGTCAATATTCACATATTTTTCATCCAATGGAATACTATTCAGAAATAAAGATTAAATATAAAGCATGTAAATGCATATTCATAGTTTGCTATTATCGTGTGCATACTCTTGCTGTTTTAGCATAAGTTGAAGCTGTGAGGGCAGATGATAAGAAAATATCAGAATTTTTCATGTATAAGAAAAGATTGCCCTGAAAATAGTATCTCAATTGTTTAGCACTGACATTTACATAGCACATTAGAAATATATAGTAATATATGTATAATAAAAAGATAATTGCATATTATTAATTCATTTTTTTAAATGCCTAACTTTAACAATTCTTTCACATGAACATCTAAAATCCATTTTTAACTAAAGAATAAATAATAAAACCATGTAAATTTCTTATCAAGCCCATCATTTCCGAAATGTCTACTTCTGAAAGTTCCCAGCATTTCTCAATATATTATTAAATTACTAAACTAAGCATCAATGATCGTCATGTTCGCTAATGTGGCAATATCTTTTACACTTCTTTGTTACTACAAGTAACAAGTACGCTTCAATAAATCTTTAACTGTTACATGCTACTTTTGTCTAAAATTTGTACAAATAATAAAATTAAATGAGCTCTTTATAATATGCTCAAAGAAATAATTTTGTATGAAAATTTTTATGTTATATATTGGCTTGATTAATGATTTCAAAGTGCTTCCAATAATTCAAATTTCAGCTTGTGTCAAAATAAAATCTATAACACAAAGATAAGCAAGTTTTCTTATGAACAATGCATTTTAACATTATTCAATCACTGGCAATCACACAGTACTGATTGCTTCAATAAACATTACTGTAACTGTGTTATTTAAAAGGCTGTAATGTTTTAATTATTTCCTTAATTAAAACATTACAGTCTCTTCCTCCTTCTAACACCAAAAGAAAACCCAGATAAGAAATATAAAAATATCAGTAAAAATAAATTATATTATTGAATGACACTTTACATTAATTACACTTATGCATATATTATTTTATTATAAATTATTTCAAAATCAAAGAAGAGAAGGGGGAGAAACTTTAATATTGACATTTCTAAAATGATATAAACATTAATCATTTAGTACAGTTTGTTATTTCAGGCAAAAAGAATTCACTTTTCTGGATAGCATTTATATTTCCATCTCACTTTCAATGAAACATCAAGAGAAATGCATATAATTTAAACACCAGTTTATTTTATTTATCAGACAGATTATGTCAACTCGAAAAAACCTATCAGTAAAATTCGGTAGTAATAATTCTAAATGTTAGGCAACTTGCAAGATTCAACAAAAATTATCAATACTTTTATTATAATGACAATACTACAGTAACATGAACATAAAATTAAACTGCATATAACTATAAAATAAGCCAGCATATAATAATGGTGCATTTGTTTCTAAAACAATGGGCTCGATGAAAAAATACATGTATTATGGTAGCTATTCATATTCTTCAGCTTTCCTAATATTCTCATGTTCACTTTACATAACTAAAGTATCTAAAATACAATAAAAATGCAAACAATATTTATGAGAAAATGTTAAAAGCAATCATAAGCATTTGATTGAATGACCATATTTTGTCTTCCTGCAAGTCGAATCTTAAAATGATATGCAGTTTGAAAAGTGCTTAATCCTTTTATAAAATATTCAAAAAAGATTAAAAAAAGGTACCGTTCTGTTATCAGGACCGGGTTCAGAAATGTATTTATGTATGCTTGTATATTTGTATGTTTGTGTGTCTACATATACACATCTATGCACATACTTACAAACACAGGTTCATACATTTCCGATTCTGGTCCCGATAACAGAAGAGTACCCCCCAAAAAAACTTGAATTACAAACTAGATTAAGATAATGTTTCAACCATACATATTTTGGACAAAACAATGCAAAATCTTATTTTTATACAATTGTTCAAACTATTTAACATAAATTTATTGCTGCAATAAAATAATAAGAAATCTGATCACACATATTATTTTGAAACTGAATGCATAAACTAGACTAAAAAAAATTCAGTCATAAACATTTGGATAGCAGGGCAAATTAGATATTTGAAAAGACAGCCAGGCATTGAGATACACGTAATTCACGACAGAATGGTAACAATTTATAAAGCTGTGAAACATTTAACTGTCAAAATGACATAAATTCGAAAAGCAAAAAAAGTAAACATACAAGTATTGCAACTGGACTTACCTTTCATGCAACAAAAAAACTCATGGCGCAGCCATTTTGGTATTTTGGATTTCGTTTCAAATCAGACAGATGTTTACGGATTTGCGGAAGAATACGAGGAACTAGTAGTTTGCCGGATACAATGTGCAATGACGCGAAAGAATATAGTTCTGCAGAACTTCCTACATTATTCCGTAATAAACAGTACTATTTCCTAATTTTTCTTTATCTAATTAATTAATTAATAGGGAAATAGTTAAATAATGCCGAATTCATTTTTAATGAAATGTAAAATTTTCCATGTATGGGACGACCACCTTCCATCCAATATTTCTGAGAATATAAACAAATTTTGGAATCTGAGAGTATCAGTAAATAAATATATAGAATATCGCCTCTCAAACGACCACTTCTGAAAGTGACCAATAGTTCTGAGATTATAAATAAATATTGATATTAAGCATTATTTCTATAAGACGACCATCTCTATATAAGACCAAAGTTTCTAGAATCTTGGATAGTCATCAGAGATGTATCTTTACTGCGAAATTATCGCACGACTGTAATTCAATATCAATAACAGATCGCGCGATTGAAAAACATTTTCTGTCCTGTAATTAGAGGAAAAAAATTTTCCTTATGAGGTATTTCTCCCGCTCTCCTAGAGTGCCTTCGTGGTGTAATAGTTCTGCATGCTGGGCCGGTATTTCAGAGGTCCGTGGTTCGATTCCCGGCGAAGGCGGTTGCTAATTTTTCATCTCTACGGCTTCCCAAAAAATCCTAATGTCTCTACAGTGGCGCCCGAACTAAAAAGGTGTGGGATGAGGTATATCCACACCCAGGATTTAGTGATTGGATCCCCTTAAAAAAAATGTCGGCCTTTAAAAAGAGAAGTAATATAAGGTATTTCTCCCGCTTTCCTAGCGTGTCTTCGGCCCACCAGCGGCCGAGCGGTAAAGTCGCTGAACCCTGGTAGTGCGATCCGAGGTTAGAATCTCGCGAACGGGCTGGCTGCATGGGTGTTTTCGTGATTTTCCCCACGTGTAACGTGTATACGAGCCAGTTTCCCTTAGAAAGTCCTTCACGAAGACATCCCTCCCCATAGGCAGATAGCCCTAGTGTGCTTTGGTATAATTAAATACACCACCAGCACACCCAGCGTGTCTTCATGGTGTAGTGGTTCTGCACACTGGGCCGGTATTCCAGAGGTCCGTCCTTCGATTCCCGGCGAAGGGAGTTGCTAATTTTTCATGTTTCCTGCTTCCAAAAAAAGTACCTAATGTCTCTATACCCAAATTTAAAAAAAAAAAAAAAAAAAAATTCGTTTCCGTAATTAAATATATCTGTATCTAATTTTACCTATATTTGTAGTAGGGTTTGTAATCTGTAAGTAATTATACATGTAATTTATACATTTTTTATAAAAAAAATATATGTTATCTAGAATTTTGCAAATATTCTAGAAAATGCTAATCCATTGAAAAAAATCTTTTCCATGACTAAATAAATTTTTAAGAAAGTCAGAAAAAATAGCAGTTAAAATTAATAACAAAATAACAAGAATAAATCATCAATCATATCAATATTTTTAATGTACAGCATTTAGAAACAACTTAGTAAAATACATATGAAAAATAAAATAATATGCAAGTTTCAGATGTGCAATGTCAAAAAATTAAAACTGGTAAATTTGAGAACAAATATCCTCAAAATGTTTGACAACGAAAGTCCTCCGGACAATGCAGAATGAATGTCCTCAGGATGTGAAATTGATGAACTCCTCAGGACATCTGAGAATCAACATCTTCAGGACATCCTGTCATATCCCGGGACATAGCGACTTAAATAAGACATCCTCAGGATGTTAAATTACGATCTCCTCAGGACATCTGAGAATCAACATCCTTAGGACATCCTAAGTATGTCCCGGGATATTGCGACTTAAATAGGACATCCTGAGGATGTTTTGTGCTATGGGGGATATATATATATATATATATATATATATATATAATTTATCTACCAAAGAAATATCGATTACACTATCTCCCAATATAAATTCAGCAAAAATATCAAAAAAGAGGGAACCCACACGTAGAATGTCCAATTCCGAAAATTGTGTTAGAAGAACTTGTTTTCGAACTAAGTGAATTTTAGATGATTCAACATATATATATATATACATAATAGATTCTTTAGTAGAAATCAGGCGGTTGAGTCCATAATGAACAGAATTGGGATAACAAACTCAAAAGTAATAACCAGCAGGAATTTAGATGGCGTACAAGTATTGATCCATAATAAATAGGAAATTGGAGGCGAAGGCAGATTAAATCTTCATTTTTTACTTCAGCAAAAATGTTGTGTCCACAATCAAGTTGGCACATTAATTGTGCCTATTCCAAAAAGTTTACATTTAAATAAATTTGCAGTAAGTTAGAAGGAGCAGACAGACCGTAGTCCAGCTGGGCGATAGCGTAGAAAGCAAGTATGTTCAGGGTAATAAAGTAGCGTTATGTTCAGGGTGAAATCTTCACTTTATTTGTTGGCATACAACTACTTAAGAGTTTTGACCAGTATATTAATAATTGTACATTAACATTTGCTTACAAAAATAAGATGTGCTATTTATAAAGTGCATCATCGCAAAGAGGAGCAAATTCAAAATGAAAAATAATAAGGTTAAATACACGAAGTAATATTAAAAGATAAAATAAAAACACAAGTCTTTTCAATAGAGATGATGATGAGGACAAATACCGCAGTTGAAGTGAATTAAACTAAAAAGTTGCATTTCCTAATCGTAAGTCAGTAGAGTAGAAATCAAAACTAACGTCTGAAAAATAGTCTACTTGGAAAATTCCGATTTCAAGTTTATCTATAATAGATTTGGCAGCTTTGAATTTCGCAAAGAATTCTTTGACTTTCTGTAAGTGACTTTGGAGAGAAAATTTGCATCCACTCAAAAGAGCAATTCAATTTCTTTGGTATCTTGCGGGGTTTTCTTTCTAAACCAGGCTGTAGCGTTTTTTGAGCAATTTTGTTCTCTAATGTTTGGTAGAGAAGGAAATTCTTCATTTGATAATGTGAATTTATTTTGTTTTCCTGATTTTTAGGATTCATTTTTGTTTCTTGCAGTTTCAATAGCTTTTTGAATATTTCTTGGGTGTTCGGCACAACCTTTGTAGGACGAAACATGTGCTTCGCCACATAAGGCATAAGTAGTAGTTTTATTGTCTTTTTTCTTTTTCGTAAATGTGTACGTTTCGTGGAACAGTGAAACTAGGTTTATATTGGCAGAGTTCCCGTGAGTGCCCGTACCGCTGGCACTTACGGCACTGCAAGGGTCTCGGTCTCGATTTATAAGTTTCAATTGTGACTTTTAAGCCTCTGATGGTTCCGACTCTGTATATTCTTTTCTCTTCCACGGATCCTTTATAAATCAACTTGGAAAACTGGAACGTTTATTAAATTTCCATCTCTTACGGAAGTAAGTTGCCTGACTTTTAAAGCAGGTATGTTTTTACTGATTAGTTCCTGTTGGATTACTGCTGTTAGGTAGCTTTTTAATAACAACTTTCATGGGTTTCTCTGAGTTTAGCTTGATGCTGTGAAATTGCATTCCTCCAGTTTAGAGATATTTAGTGAGAAAACGATAATGATCGATTTCCTAAAGCCTTATAGTTAATGATCTACTTTTCATATTAGCGAAGTAATTTTTGATATTATTAATTTCCATTTCTTCCTTAGTTGCTTCATGGTTTCCACTAAAATCATCCATGATGTTAGGGGGAATGTTAATTTTGGATTGAAATGGAGGTTGCTCCGAATTTTCATCAACCATACTGTCGTCTTGGTTGAGATTCGGAAATTTATTTGATTGTTTTATCTCATTTTGCGGTGGAGTTGCATGTGGTCTTTTGACAGAAGTACGTTGGGTATGTAAATCCCTCACTATTTCCCATATAGCAAATAGCATTTTCATGTTTGTTTAACTTAGATACTAATCTAAGTTGCGCAAAAGCACTTATTCTTCTATTTCCAGCCAGAGGTCTCAAAGCACAGCCCTAACTAGAGGTCAAACCTCCTAGCGGATGATGCCTCAAGAACCACCAGCGATGTCCCTCACTATCAGTGAAGGCGTGTTTTTTGCGCGTTTGATTAGTATGAGCAGTGGACGGGCCATTTTCCACAGAATAGTATTAGCTTTCGTTTTAATTTGAGTTGAATGATGTTGTGGTTTTTGTAGCTCCGCTGGAGAAACTTCAGGGTGTTAAGTTAAATAACGTGATCCTGGGCATTTTTGGTTCGAATTAGATTGTTTTTCTTAGGCTCTTCATCGTGAATTTGCGAGTTGTTGAAAAACTTCGCCATTTTAAGAGAGGTGATTCTGACAGATTCAATTGTTGGAATCTGGGTTCCATTAATATCGATTTGGTATTCATTTTGTAAAATAAAAACAACTGACCGTTATATCTTTAGAAAATTCACTGATATGTGAAATCTTAATTCAGACTGAGTTAGTTTGGGTTCTCAATGCATTTTGACTGGATAGTTCAGACTACTGTAAATTTACTATTGGCTGCTCGAATTTTAGTTCCATTTATATCATCAGAATTACGTAAGAATCATATGACATTGATTTACGGCAGGTTGGTTCTGCATATTCACAAATAAGCTAAACTTATTCAATTAATCACACTTATTTACAATTTACACAGCGAAAGAAAAGAACATGCTACCAAAACATATCACGCTGCGTTTCTGCACGCTAGCGATATCAGCACAGGCACAAGGAAAACTAACTCACAAGAATCAGTTCACTTCACTTGAGAAAAAGTACAGAGTTTAGTTGCAGCACTGCTATACATGAAAAAACAAACAGTTAACATTTAATTTAAAAGTTCGTTAAATGGTTGCTGCAGATTAGCCTCGAAATGCGCAGACTAAATAGAGTTTACTATTTTTAGAATACAGAAGGGAATTGAAGCCTCTAATTTAATCTTTTACATATTCTTTATTTTTCTTACATATTCTTTCCACTTTTCATTTAGGTGCAAATTGCCAAAATCTATGCAAACCTTTTGCATGACATATAAAGGCAAATGAACTTGTCTCCAAGGGGTTCGTTATTTTCCCAGTAACCCTTGTAACTAGGCATCCTCTTTATGCCTATCAGCAGATTGATTCCCATAAATATATATAACTCAACTAAAGTGAGTTGTGAGAAAGGTTTACCTTTTTGTGTCGCATAGTTCTATCGGCTGAACATATAGGAAAACTATATGTTCAGACGATGGAACATATAGTTTTCAAAAGTGAAAAAAATCTCTTGGAACACTGCTAATGGTGTTTACTCAGGTAATTCTCGCAGCTTTGCATTTGATCTCATTATCTATGTAAAATCCGCAAGTGTCTTTTGCACCTTCTGTTTAGAATTCCAAGTAGGAACTTGAGGCTGCGTAGAGGTGTTCTGGCTGAGATGGATCATCAACCTCCTCATCAGATTTCATCTGACATATCATCACAAGTGGTTCAGAAGCGTATATCTTAGTATCACTGCTATCTTTATGCTCTGATTCAGAATCCGAGGGTAATTCATGAAGCACTTTTAGAGCTTCTGAAAGAGTTGGACCGCTCCGCGCTATTTATGGAAAATTAATAATAAAAAATTACTACAATTAATATTAACAATAAAGAAAAAATAAGCTATAATATATACATACACAAAACAAAATATCTACACAGTTATTGAAAATAAACGGGAATGAGACTAAAAAACGACAGCAAAAAAATTCGCTCAGCCCTAAGTAAAGATGACTCGAGTTACTGATAAATTCCCGCCTGAAAACTACTCACAAAAATTTCGAGATGCCCATATATTAGGGCTTTCCTAGCACAAAACATCCCCCTCAATCTGCTTTGTTTGAATTCATTCCCCCAAAACAACGGAAACAGAAAACGTAAACAACAGATGTTTTCCCTTAAGAACAAACGTTCTGATGCGAAATAGCATGAGATCGCTAAAGGCGCAGTCTTCCCGCTGATGGAACACCCCGCTTTATTCAATGATTCTGTGCATGCTTTTTGTATGAAAAATGTAAAATAATATAGAATAAATAATTTAGAATACAGCCATCCCAGAAATGGTGAAATGAAAATTTTACAGAAATTGTTTTTCAAACAATTTTTCTTTGTATCACAAAAAAATAGAGAAAATTATTTGAAATTAAGTGGATTTTAATAACACATCCTAGACGAAAATTCTCGGTCTCCTTGTGATACGCTGCCATCTACTATTTAAAAAAAGTTTAAAGTATATTATAAAGGCATTTATATCCACTTACGGTTGAATTTAAGGTTTCAGAAGCGATTCAATTTGGGAGTTCCATGTAGTGCAGGGTTTCTTAAAACTTTTTTCAATCGCGATCCCTTTTTATCACTGAGATTTTTGCGATTCCTAGGACCCATAATATTTAAAAAAAATTTGTGGGATCCCATAAATATTGCACAAATCCCACACACGCGTGAATGACACTGTCCATTTTTTCACTTGTAATGTAATATACTATTCCACTTTTCGGTCATTGAATTTGATTTCTAATTTTAAGACATAGAACAATGGGAAAATTTTAAATAAGTGAAACACGAAATAACGGCGTCACGTGCAAAGCAAGGAAAAGGAACGTTTATATTATAAAAAGCATGCGTCGAAATGCTTTCGTTTATTTTTTCTTTGTCTGTATTGTCTTATCTTTATCTATTTTCAGATACATTGCGTAAAAATATTCGTAATTGTAAAATTATTGTAATAAGTTAAAGAAATATCAAAACTGCTAAAATGTTTTGCCACCCCCTGCTGCAGGTTCCGCGAACCCCTTGGGGGTCGTGATCCACAGTTTATGAAACCCTGATGTAGTGGAACACTGAGCAACAAAAGGTGGCCTGTTTACGCTAGCGGAACTTTGGTCCCAAGAAAGCTACGCTAACGTCCTAATAAACGTATCCTAAGCCCTGAGTTCCCAATATGTGTGACGTCAAGACTGAAGGAGGGGTGGTTACTGGCCTTGTTACCTTCAGGGGGTTTGGCCAAAGAATATGTATTGACATAGACATTCTTTCCTAGTGCCTTAACACGATTTTAGAAATCTTGCCAAATACAAGTTATCTGAGTATCTCCTCCGCCAAAGAATATGCATTATAAAGAAAGAAAACTTAGCAGCAGCAGGAGTGGCTCCCTTCGAACGAAAAGGGAAGCAGCTGCGCATACGTGGAACATCTGTCAACAAAAAGCGCCAAAGCTCGAAGCTGATGTCTAAGTTCGAACAGGTTTGACGGTCACGTTTATCGAGAGTTTAAAGCTGTGTGACTCCATTTCCCCCTCCATATTGACGAATATAAAATCAGACATCAAACTGCGATATGGACAATGCAAGTTCAACAGCCAGTGAATCATCTTAACCCGTGTTCCTCAATTTCCTGTACAGGTCGCGGAGGAGGAAAATGTCGGCCAAGTCCGGACATCACAGAGGGGAAAATCCTCGCCAACTGGTTCCGTCGCCAAATCCCTTGGCGAATTTTCCCTCTTCTTTCTAGCGGCGTAGAAGACAAAGTGGTTTACATTACGTCTATGGAGCCTTTCCTTTTTTAATTAGACGTTCTTTGCCTCCTCCAAAGAATATGTATTGTTAAGAAGGAAAACTTAGCAGCAGCAGGAGTGGCTCCCTTCGAACGAAAAGGGAAACAGCTGCGCATGCGTGAAACATCTGTCAACTAAAAGCGCCAAAGCTCGAAGCTCATGTCGAAGTTCGAACAGGTTTGACGGCCATGTTTATCAAGAGTTTAAAGCAGTGTGACTCCATTCTTTCCCCTCCATATTGACGGATATAAAATCAGACATCAAACTGTGATATGGAAAATGCAAGTTCAACAGGCAGTGAAAGTGAAACTTCACCTAATTTTCTTATTCATCTTAACACGTGTTCCTCAATTTCCTGTACACGTGGCGGAGGAGGAAAATCTCGGCCAGGTCCGGTACATCACAGAGGGGGAATTCTCGCCAGCAGGTTCGCCAAATCCCTTGGCGAAATTTCCCTCTTCTTTCTAGCAGCGTAGAAGACAAAATGGTTTACATTACGTCTATGAAGCCTTTCCTTCTTTACATCGACGTTCTTTGCCTCCGCGTAATCTCCTGCCTCCAACTTGAAGTGTGTTGGTAAGAGATCCTGTGCTTTCAAGCTTGACAAAGCATTTTCATAGAAAATGTGCAGCACGGTATCTTTTACATAGTTTTATTAATAAAAAGTATATGTATACGTATCTGTAGAAATAGACTATCGGTTGAGGTTTTACTTTTGTTTTAATTTGATGTTTTTTAATTTGAAACTTTGAAAGAGGTGTTGTGAATATCTCATTACCTCGAATGTTAAACGATAACAACGTGGCTGGAAATGATAGGGAATAAGGTAGAATTAGTTGGGAGTTCCATGCAGTGGAACACTGAGCAACAAAGGGTGGCCCGTGTACACTAGCAGATTTTTGGTCCCAATAAATGTACGCTAATGTCCTAAGAAACGTAACCTAGTTCGAGCGGTTAATCTTGAAAGGCAATTGACGTCAACGTAATAGGTAGAATAATTTCCCTATCCCCAGTACGTGTGACGTCACGGATGTGGGAGGCTGTTATCTTTAGGGGACTTTGGCGAAAGAATATGTATTGACATAGACTTTGCTTCCTGTTGGCTTTCTGTGACTGAACGCGATTTCAGAAATCCCGCCAAATACTAGTTATCTGATTGTCTCCTTCGAGTCAAGACAATTCATCCTCTGTCCCCAAGTTAAGTGTGTCTGTAGGAGATCCTGTGCTTTCAAGCTTCAAAAACCATTTTCACAGAAAATGTACAGCAGGGTATGTTTTACATAGTATAGTTTCTTAGTAAAAAGTATATGTATGTGTAGAAATAGGCTATCGTTTGAGGTTTTCAAATATGAGTTTTACTGTTGTTTTAATTGATGTTCAATATGTGTTTATTGTTTAATACACTTCTCTTTATTATTAGGCTAATTTTATAAGAGAAATTGTAGCGTTCATTTATTATATCATATGAAATGTACCAATTTTATTTGATAAATTGATTGATCGAAAAATGTTTTGCCCGATTAATTTTATTTGATGAATTTTTAAAATGAAATGTTATAGTAAGTGTCGGATTGCTGGATGAAAAGCGTATTATATTTTCAAATGTGTGAGTACCAGATAATATTCCTTCTAACCTATAACCGCACTTAAGTGTAAAGTTTATTTAGCATACATAAAATTAAAAATTTTGAAATAATTATAGAATATACTTCAGAGCTGTTTTTGAAGGCTTTTCGCACATATTTTTCCCCTAAGTTTCTGATTTTTATTTAGATATTTTAATTGCACTGATTTTTATTTATATATTTTAATTATGCTCAAAATCGCAGAGCTTTCTAGCAAGAAAATAAGATTCAACCTGAAAACTTGAATTACTATCTAATACTTTGAAAAGATTTTAAATTCACGCATACAAGTAAAATAATTAATAATTTGAAAATGAGGAAATAATAAATTAAAGAAAAATACAATATTGCAATTTTTAAAAGTATATAATTTTTACTATCTAAATTTTCTTCAAAATATTTCTAAAGCAAATTGAAATTAATTGACATTAATAATTTTTAACTAAACGTTTTCGATTAGCATTCTGTCTAGCTTAAGAAGTGATCCTGCAGAAAATCAATAAACACTATAAAATCATACATTTAAAAAGCAGTTGTCTGAAACAAAAATTAAAAAGTGGAAAATTTGCTTTAACATTATTTCATCGTCAATTTGTGCCACGTGGAAATACCATGGCATGTTTTAATTATTTTTATGTATTGATTTTACTGCATGACTTGTGCGCGAGGTTTCCAAAAATATCTCCGTCAAGTAGCATAATATTTTATTTTACCAGAATGCGAAATGGCATTGATGAAAGTATTTAAGAATATTCGAGGTGTTTTAAAAAGCGGAGTGTGAATGTGTATTGAAATACATAAATGGAAATACCGCGTGTTCTCAAATATACCATGCAAATCACCAAAATTTCTGAAATATATCATGCCGACCATGTGGTTTGTAATAAATTATTGTTGCCAATGGCAGCCTAATATATGTAATTCATATGCTACTGACAATTTCGCTGGAATATAAATGATAAAAATCTGTGCTGTGTATTTAGTACTAATATTTTTGCATTACACACTTTTAATTTTATGATTATTTCGAAAACTCCGTATATGGTAAGACGAGATGATTTGTAAAATGAGACGGTTTTCTAATTTTTTGTAAAATGTCTCGATTTGTAAAATTTTCAGAGTGAAAGAAAAAAACATCGAAAATCTTAAATTGCTTTAGTTATATGAAATACTAAGGATACTGAATATATGGAAGAGTTTTAAACCCACGTACTAAATTCGTTAATTATTTCAACAGTATTTATCGCCACGTTGAAACATGCTCAGTTAAATAACTGCGTATCTTACTTTTACGTATTTAAATAATACGGAAAAGTGTAATTATTTAAGAGTGATGATATGCTTTTGTATATATTTCACTGGATCGCTCGACTTGCAACAAACTTTTCCATTAAGTAGTAATTCTTTTTATTCTGCGAGCCATACCAGCTTGCTAAAAATTTGTGTAAATCATCTCTAAAGGGAAAATTTTGCTTTGAAATATATGCACGAAAAACCGACCTAGTCCAAAGTATGCTAAGATACAGCTGGGATGAAGTTAGTTACCCTGACCCAGTTTTAGGTTTAAATGGATAGTGTACTTCTCTTTTATGCTGTTACGAAATTACAGCTAAATATTAAATGCTCATAAAAACAGGATCTGCAAATATAGTTCCTTAAAGTTTAGGAATGCTTCACTTATCAATTATTGAAAGACAGAGCAATATTGAATAAATAGTTATTTTCTTTCTTTTTTATTCTTGTTAATATTCAGTATCTCGAGCAAATAAAAATGCCTATACCGCACAACTATCTTAAATAAATTCGGATTTGAGAATAAAATTATAAAAAGAAATTTTTAGTAGAAACAATTTCGTCACATATTTTTCTCAGCAGTTGTAATTAGTAGTTGATTAGAAATCCACTCGTTTTGTCATCAGGTGAGAAATTTTGTTAGCAAAAATAAAGAAAATTTTGTGGTAGTTAAATGCATTCATTATACCTATGGACTAATAACATACATAAATTCTGAAAAGCAATCATGCCCAGGTCATAAACATAAATACAGAAATTAATTAATTTGCAAGGTAAGAAAAACTATAGCTTGAAAGCTGATCATAATAGCTCATTTTCTATAATTAAAGTATCATACCCGGATCATTTGTGTAATTCTTTGAGATACGCCAGCTAAGACGGAGTGAACAAAACTATAAAGATTTAAGAAAAAAATAATGTGTGATAATTTGTGTAAAATGACAAAGTTTTCAACTCTCCAGGTAAAATGCTATTTATCGCCACGTTAAAATATGTCCCATTATTTAATAAAGAAAAAGTGTAAGCATACATGATAGAATTCTGTGTTTATTTTACTAATTCGCTTTCAATATGCTTCTCCAGTATTATTTAAATACGTAATTATTTTTATTCTGCCTGGATATGAAATTTTCCTTGCTAAAAATCATAACCATATCTTACAGATGTGTAAATTAGCCTAAGAGAAAAATAATTTTGTCCAGAAATACACCAAGGATTTACATGATCTGAACTATGTTAGTTAATTACACGTGGAAAAAAGTTAATTATTGTTACAAGCGTATATTTTAAAGCACAGGACATACCTGAATTTTCATACTTTTTCTCTTAATAAATATTTATAAGAATAAGATCAACCAATATAGTTTTTGAATGTTTAGAAATGCTTTTATTGTGAAATCGTGAAAGAAAGCATATTAAGAGTGGGACAATGAGAGATAGAACATTTTTGTAGCGTTATAATATTCTTGTTAATACTCAATATCTGAAATCAAATAAATAATTAAAAATAAAAAAAATCGCTTCCCCACATTACATTATCATTTAACAAACAGTATGTGCACAGAATTTGAGTTCGATTGTTTATCAGGAGAGTTTAAAAATCAATGAAAACTCTGTCAGCGAGCTAAAATAAAATAGTAATAAAAAATTCTGACACTTTTCAGATTTTATATTATGCCCAAAGGTTTTCTTTTTAATGTTTTGCCTGTTACCTTTATTTATTAAATATCATGCTGTTCGCGATTTAACCACAACGTTCAATCAACAGCAATATCAGAAAATAATTTTAAAAGAGTATATCTTTAGATGGCAATTTTCTTTCGTGGTGTTATATTATTCTTGTTAATATTCAGTATCGCAAGGAAACAAGGATGGCAAAACTAAATAGCTATCTTGCTTAGATTCAACAAAAAATATTTAAAAGATTAAAAAAGAAATAAAAAAGGTTTCAGAATTTAATAGTGGCGCAAAAGGATTTATTAAGATTATTTTTACGCTCTTCCTGACCTCGCAGTCTATAAGCATCTTTCTCTTCTCACGTACGCTGTATACAATTCAACAGTAAAATTAAAAACATTTTAAAAGTTCGTATAGTGCTACCAATGCTCGCTTTAAAATCGTTGAGTTTGTTAATCGAAAATTCGTTAAAATTTTAAACTACGCTGTTAGTTAAGAGAAGCTACAGTTTGAAGGAGCATCATAATAGCTCATGTTCTATAGTTAAAGTACCATATTCCGATCATTTGTTTATTTATTTCTGATACGTATCTTAGAAGGGAAAGTGGATAGCGACTCTGAATGTCGTATCTGGGTTCCCGCGGAACTCTAGTACGATGCCTCCTGTGTTCGAATTTTGGAAGAGGCATGGATGTAAATTATCTCTTCCTTCATAGCAAGCAACAGTGGCCTAATAATAAAGTGGCCTTAGTGGCGGGCAACACTTATAATGGCTAGTGCTAATGGTGAAAAAAAAATATGTCAGATATTTCGGATTGAAATTCTTCATGTAAGAGGAAAATTTGGGTCAAAAATGAGTTGCATCGTTTACGCATCTGTTTAATATCAGTGCACCGATTGCTGCTTTAATACAATGTGTTTTTTTCTCTTTGCTAAATATAGAATTTATTACAATTGATCACTGGAGACATAATTATCATTAAATAAAATTCATCTTAAAATAAAAAAAATGTGGCTTTAAATGCTGAACATAGATAACTACTTTAAGAAAAATATATTCAGCTAGATATTCAGAGTTATAAGATGAAGCAGAAAGCCTTATTTCCTTGAATGATGCCTGCAGATATACGTTTAAAATTATTAAGTTTCTTAACGTTGTACAGAGAGTTTTGTGAAAACAATCTCAATATTTGGTGGGAATGTTACATGTATATAAAAATATGAAACTGATCTTGTTCCTCATGCAACAAAAATTGCAGTCTTTAAATTATTCGTTATAATTGCACAAAGTTAATACAAAATATCTTTTACAAGTAAGTTTGACATAATTATTCGATACTAGTATGCAAAAAAGTGCGGCTTTCAAAAGTTATATTTTGTTCCTAATGTCGAAAGTTAAAAACCGATGAAATAATCGCATGTCAAAATACTAATACTAAGAAATTATTTAAAATTATGTTCTACATCACACATGAATTCAGTACACAAACCCACCACGTTTATTTAATCAATTTATATATTGCTTCAGAACTATGTAGTTCGTATTTTTTATGTTCTTAGCTCACAATAAACAGAAATCTTTGTGGTTGTAATCATATAGTATTCCTGCTTAGTTAAATCAGCTAAGATTTGGATGCTTTTATATTGTCTGCCCAAAAAGGGCGTTAGCACCGAATGGAATATCAGTTTCGAAACGGCATTTTGCGCTGAATCACTATGAAAGGCGTATATCATTTTGTAGAATCATTAGGTTATTTCCTAGCTGGAGATGTTGAAAATGTGCAATGCCCTCGCCGGGACTCAAACTTGGTTCTCTCGAATAAGCGCCTAGGGTGCTACCGTTACACCACGAAGGCATGCAGAAAGCAGGAAGAAAATACCTTACATACTTTCCATTTTAAAGAGCGACTGAGCGTTAGGAGATCCAGTCTTCAGATCCTGGTGGTGAAGAAATATCATCCTTCACCTTCTTTTAGTTTGGGCGCCAGTGTAGAATCATTGTAGAATTTTTCGAAAGAAGGAAATCCAAGACTCTCGCAATGCCCTCGTTGAGACATGAACCCTGGACCTCACAAATACGCTCCCAGTGGGCTACTGTAACACCATGAAGGCATGCCAATTTTTTTTTGTGTAGTGCTAGATCAAAATTTATTTGGTTAATTGGAAGTGCAAAATTAAAACTGATATTTAATGTTGCGGAGCTTTTCCTTGATAAATTCGTTACCCATCTCAAAAAGTTAAGTTTTCTTAATTTTTAGCAAACTTTCTACTGTTCAGAACCGTTTGTTAAAATTATCCACATAATTTTCGTCAAAAGTTAAAAATTTTACATAATTTCAAATCCTTTTTAATCTAAATTTTTAAAACTTATATTTCTTGGTTATTTACATTTCAATTTATGTTTACATGTCCTTTTATAATTTCCTCTGTTGACTTCTTTTTATCGATAAATGACTAAATATTCTCTTATACTAATTTTAACAATCATTTAATTTTAAATTTTGATAATTACGCTTTTTGGTTCAGTGGTTTTCCATAATGTCTACGTATTTACCTTTTAGGCAAGTTATTTTCTTTTTATTTCTATATCATGAGTTTTGTTTTGTGGTTCCTGTTATTTTTTTAATGTTGAGCTTTTCATCGTATTTCGCAATAAATTTCTTTTAAATTCACATAAGAAGAAATTCTTGCTACTTTCGAAAGGTAATGCATGATGTTTGAGGGACACTTCTGAAAATTTTTTACACTACAATTTGAATCATTTTTCCAGTAAACAGAGATAGAATTTTTTCCCCTACAACAAACCGGTTTTTATTGTATTTTGTAAGCGTACGTCTTGTCTTACATCATGTCATCAAACGTAAAAAAATTATACAGGAGGTCTAGCATTTGTTGATATACTCGTGCGCAAGGGGTCCATTGAAATGTATGCGCTGTTTCATCTTGAGTAAAAATGCCTTTTCTACCTCCTTAAATATCTTTTCTTTCTTAATTAACTATCTTCTATAAAAATAATTATTTCACCTTTTAAGATTAATTAAATCCTCTAACACATTTAAGTTTATCTTTCTCAGCTTATTTTAAATGAAAGATTTTATGCTATCTATCTTTCGTTTTGCGGAGGGCTAGTTCTTGAACTAGGAAGTGTATCATAATCTTTTATATAAAATTGCTTCATGTATTAAACAAAAATATGCATATCGTTTTTAATATAATGATTTTTCTACTTTTAAAAATTTTCGAAAGCCTTTAAGACATTAGTGGTAAATTCCTCTGCTGTAAACTGAAATTCCAGAGTGCATAACTGTTTTATTAATACTTATTACCATATTTTAAATCATTTTTAAAGTAATATTCAGCAGAATAGTTGTCTTGAATTTCTTTACAACTTCAAATTAAAAAAAAAAAAATATTATTTTACAAACAAAGAATTTTTAAACTAAATCATATTTAAGACTCTGTTATGAAAACTTTTTAATTTCTGCTCAGATTGTTGTTTTCTGCACCTTAATTTCCGTAATAGTAGGAAACAATATACTTTAGCATTTTTGGAAAGAAAATTCAGTTCGTGGAGAATCGACATATTTAACTAACCTTTCGCTTAGAATATTTAGCAATATGGAAGAAACTCAGACTGAGCTAAATTCGTCCTTAACCTCCTTCTTAAACTTTCGGCATTTCTTAATTTTATTATTAATCTGCTGAAGAGTTGGAACAGAAGCTGCATTCATGAACTTCGATGCATTTAAATTAATTCTCGATATCTCAGATCGGCATCACAACCTGAATTTTCTGTATATTGCTAAATATTTTAAATAAACGCCACAGAGAGCTCTTGCCTTTTTCCAGAACTGCAGTATGTCAGATGTTTTTAACTCATTTTCGAAGTGTACTGTAAGTAATATGGGTTGTGAAGAATATTACGAAGTAAGATAAAGTTTGTTCCTCCTCATATTTAGCAATGTTAGCCGTTTCTGGGTTATTTCCCCTCTCATTAAAAAAGTTTGCTAATATAAATATAAAAACTACATTCTCTTGCAGGATATAGAAAATCTCGTCGTTGATGCTGCTCTACAGGCTTTGGAGAATCATAACACTGAAGCAATTAAAGGCATTCTAAGACAGTGCTCCCATGCGGATTATGATGTTCCCAAACGGTTCCGTTCCCCCTACGGTGGAATAAAACTTTAGAACAATATAGAACGAACACTACGCTATGTAACGGTTTTAGTAAGTACTGATACTTGCTTTGTTATCGGTTATATATTTTTTTCAGAAATGAAATTTCGGAAAATCACCATTCACTTTGGCTCTCCGCTTCTTTACTTAACATTTTATGGCGCCTTTTAGTTTTAACAAATCTGGTGGATTTGGTGCGTACACCTTAAATTTTAGATAACTCCAGAATCCAATTTCCAGCCGCAGTGGCTATTCGCACCCGATGCGAATAGCTAAGAGGCTATTCATACCACCTACGTTCGCGCATGCGCACAATCAGCCCAGGTACTAGCATTTTACACCGATTTCCGTAAGGCCGGCGGTAGCGAGAGCAAAGGTTGTTAACCCTATAACTCAGCAGTAGAAAGGGTTGTTAATAGTTCACCAGCAAGAGAATAAATTGCAAGTATTAATTGTCAGTTACAAAGACGAGGTCAGTTTATATACACGGTAATGTTCATGCAATGATTAGATAAAATAGGGATTTAGTGATGGTTCTAATTGCAAGCAATGGCGTGTAATTAGTTAAAAAATCTTTAATGTATTGACAAAAAGGCTACAGAAATTACTTAAATTATTTTGTTTAACAGAGGAATTTTTATGCAAACTTAGACCCTATTCTTATAGCATAGGACTATGTATTATTCAAAAAGAAAACTTACTGAAAATTATAATATTCTTATATTTTCATCACTTTTTCAGTATGTTTCACATGTTTATAGATTCAAATGCCATACTTCAAACTCAAAGTTATTTATGAAATAAAACCTTATAAAATCTGATAAATCATTTGTTTGTGCAAATTTTTAAATCTAAATATCTTACATTAAATTATTGCTGTCTTTTAAATTACATTTCATTATTTATTTCAATTTAATTTATTAATGTGTTTGTAGTAATATTTCAAAGTTCTTTGAAGTACTTTTTGTGTGCTGAAAATGCCAAGTATTTTCAGAAAAGAAATAAACAGGCATACAGAATTGTTAATAACCAGTATTATATGATTAATTATTTATTTAATAAATGACTTAATCGCTTTTAACTTATTTTATGTCTAAATTTTCTACACTTAAAATCCTCTATGAAGGTTGTATTATCTTTTCTCGGACGAAAATTTTCAAAGAGGAATGAATTAAAGTCTTGATTGCGCAAAGCACATCTTTGAAGCTAAATGTATTCTAAGAACTACAAAAAATGTTAACAAGATTTTTGCCCCCCCCCAAATCAGTCATTTAAACTATTCCAACCGTTCAGGTAAACGATAAACATTGCGAACATAAAAATCTGCCCTTTTTTATACATACTTTAATAAAAGGAAATGTGTTCCTTCTTTTTATAAGAAAAGAAACCCATTTTCCTTTCTAAACTTTTGAATGTTGCCAAGGCTTAAAAAATTATAAACTATGCCAAGGTAGTACCCGCCTTTAAAAAAAAAAGGACTCAATGCGCATGCGTGGTTAATGTTGGTGCGAGTAGCTTAAGCGGCTAATCGCACCCACTGGTGCGAGCATCGGCCATTTCCAGCTGAGTGAGGTCGAGGGATCGCGGACGCAACCAAAACGGCAAGTTTCGGTAGATGACTATCTCCACTATGATGTTCCAGCATTAGACGAATATATGTGGCGGGGTATGAAGGAGCACCCTCTTGCATTCATGGAGTGCCAATTATGACATTTCGCTGCTGCAATTTTGGAATTACGTAATTCTGCAACAATGTTGTATATTGGAAACTTGTGATGGAGCACGTTTTCCTCTCCGAAGAAGTGACCTCTTCGAAGAAGTACGGACCAAGAACGAATGTCTTTGCAATGCTGCACTACACAGTCACTTTAGCTTGGAGTAAATAGAGCTGGTGCCAATGGTGCGGATTTTTGTCAGCCCATTTAACGTAGTTTTTGAAGTTTACTTTTTCAGTTAAGAAGAAATGCGTTCATCCGTTCAGAATACCCTTCATTACATCTGATGAGGAAAGAGATCGTAAATTCGGCACGCGGTTGCTTGTCTCCAAGATACAACATCTGGACGCCCTGAATTCAATAAGGATACATCTGCAGGACAGAGGGAAGAAGGCTGAGAACTTTGGTTTTCGGTGCATCAAAGCTGCGGGCAACCCTTCTTGCAGTATGCAATGGATCTACAGTAATTGTATCATATGCTTCTGCAACATCTTCAACAGAAACCCCCCAAATGATCGACTCGCGGTTTATTACATTAAGTTTCTCCAAAAACTTTTACCAAACCACAGTTTTTTCTGAACATGCGCCTTATCTTATTTTATGATTTTGCCGATAAACTCGCTCTGCGTCAGCAGCATTTCTCAGTTCAGATAAAAAATCTTTATCAACTCACTTCGCTGTTTCCCTGTAAATGTCATCTTTTTAGCACGTTCGAATACCTGACTCAAGAAACAAAATCTTCCCACACTGTTTATTAAATGTGTTTCGGAAGCAGTGCATTGCACATGGTATTTTGTAGTTGTGCTTTTTCTGCCTCTAAATGTGAATTATGCGTCAATGCACTAAATCTCTGTCTAGTCATTGGTCCTTTACAATGCTCTTCTTTGCAAATGCACCCTCGCAATCTTCGTCAAACATGTATCGTTCCAATACCATTTACGATTTCTCAATGCCCTGGTCAGTCTGCTTAGAAAAAAAATTGAGTGTTGCTTTTCGAATATTTTGAAACGTTTTTGCTGTATTCGCAACCGTAAGATCTCTGTTGCTTTAAATCATCACAGTTTCGAGCCCAACATTCAAATAACAATATCTGAAATTTCCTTTCGATTGGCTGAGCGGATAGTTTAACCACTAGAGGTTCAAATATCGGGAAAGTGTTTTATTTTATGACCATACTGCTGACGATTTTAGTGAATTCAGTTAGTGTAATATCACAGGTCCAGCCAGTAATTAATAATAACTGATATGAATCTGCATAAATCTTTTACATCTCTTAGTTTAGGTTAAAATAACACGTCGAGTAATGATTATTGAAATCAAACAACAAAAATCAGGATTATACAGACGACTTTGCTTTGCTATAAAAACAGTCGCCTGTTTGGAAATTATCGTCTGATGTTTGACAATTTTGTTTTCATGCAAAATGGCGCTTTTATAGAGGCACTGGACAATAGGCCATGTTTGTGTTCCTTTCGAGGAAATTTACTGTATTAAAAGTTATTAAAAATGCTGCGGAAGTCATGAGTTTTCGGTATCTAAAGCAACGATCAATAATACTGTCAATAAGAAAGAGAAAAAAGATGTCAAAGTTTAATATCAAGGAGAAAAATTGTTCAAAATATATATACAAGGAAAAAATGGAATGTTTCAAATGTTCAAACGCAAAAATTTTAATGTTAAAAGAAAATCTTTGATGTCAAAGAACAGTTGCATAAAAATTAAAACCATCGGTGTCAACTGTAAACAAATTGATTAATGCTGATTTGAATGCTAAAAAGGCGAGAAAACATAATGTGCATCGTCTTGCTCAACGGCAGGTCGCTGTAATCAGAACACGCAGCAGAATTCTTAACGAGAAACAATTATTCGGACAAAAATGGAAACATGCTGTCTCAGTAGATGAATCTTGGTATACAATCATGGGTAAGTGACCGCAGTAAAAAAGATATCCATTTATTATCATCATAGAGAAGAAAAAAGTCTTAGAATATGGTTCAGAGAATCTAAAGAAAGTTTTTGATAGGAATTTATGATTGTTGTTGGTTTTTGATAGAACAAAAAATGAAAATTAAAGATAATGCAGAAATCGATCAGTAGGACTGCATCAAGACAAAGAGCACGTCAAAATCCACTGATAATTTCCTGCAAAAAATGGAACAAGGAACGGGTAACAAAGCCACCCCTTCACTCGTGTCCCTACTAAATCTTTGCACGTATTATTCGCGAAGTTTTGCGCTTTTGGACTTTTAAATCCACTTTTAAAAAGCGGATTGACCAGGTGTCGAGCTATAACCCTCCTTGGACTTTGGAAAGCTGTTCAAGAGATGTACAGTAAAATACCTCTTCCGTTACTAAAAACAGCTTCATCGCTTTTGAAATTATGTGTAAAAAGATAATGAAGAATAAAGTTCATCAAATGGAACATTCAAAACCCAAAAAGTTTAGGTAAAATATTTCTGGAATTAGACTGAAAATCGTATAAAATATGCGCGAACTGCCTTTGTATTTGTAAATATTGTAAGACTATATTCGATGGTTTTAACCGTAGACCCAACTTCCTCAGCTGCCAATGTGCAAAGAAATTTGTTGTTTTATTTCTCCAATAATCTATTAGTTTGCTTATCAATAACAGAAAAAATTTAAAAGAAAATTAAATATTTTAAGCTTTGCTGCATGAGAGTACACTGATGCAACACATTCATTCATGGCTTCTGCACTTCCTGAATTAAAATAAAATGGCAATGACAACATATTTCCCTGTAATCTCTAAATTTGTTTATAAAATACGCAAGTCAAATTCATTGCTTTTCTCGAGCGGAAACACACGCCTTTTAACTACGAATTTTTATTAAATTTGAAACATAAATTCCTTACTCTTTGCAGAATGTCAATACAAAGTTTTTAAATTGCTGAGTTTTTTTAATCAAGAGTTCATTAAATTTGTAGAAATTGTATAAAGAGTGTGAAATCCCTGGTGGGGTTTTTTGAAATCTTATGTATATTCCTCCTCTTCGTTTGCAGGTTAAGAGTAGAAAATTTCATAAAGATCGGAATAAAACGCAAGTGCTTCTACTCCCTTGGTTTTTCTTCTTAAAAACATTATGCATGTGGTTTTTAGATGTACAGTTTCAGTTCCAGAATTCCCTCAATAGATAATGTTATTTGCACATACTAAAAAAATAATTCTGACTACTTCTCTTTTGCTGCTCCGTAAAAATGGATCCAGTTCACCCCTGACTTTCGAGTTAGATGGACGCCTTTCTCCTCACTGCTGAAGAACGACCTTGGGCGTGATTCTGAGTTCAACGCGGAGCGTGAAGGAACTTCAGCCTCCCGCTTTGATTTTCCTTGCACTTGATTTTGCGTACTTCCTTTTGCTGTTAGAGGCTAATAGTAGGTTGGTGCTTTGGCTCCGGCTACGAGCACCGTAAAAAGGCCTAGCGAACCTAACAGCACGGCCACGTGTCTGTTGTTTCTACGACCTCTGCTCTTTACCTGTTGAACAATGATTGAAAAGCTCTTTGACTTTCTCGGAGTGCTAATCACGGAGTACGAAGTGAGACCTGATGACAAGCCACTCAGTGATAAGGAGAGTATGGAACTACGAGTACTTCGCGGTTTCAGAGCCACACTCCACAAAATGACTCTCCAAGAATCTGAAAACACTGACGTTAAGGAAAATATACCTGCTAGGAACCAACCGGAACCTGGACAATCTATGACAAACTTGGCTGCGGAATCTATGATAGTGGATGAGACGCGGACTAGCAGTAAACGCCCGTTCAGTCCCACCATTGGATTCAATATTCCAGTCGCTAACAGATTTTCCTTTGCTGAAGAAAGAACTCCACTGGACATGGACAGTTCGGATGATGGAAATTACACAGAAATTAAGAAATCTGTCCGGAAAACTAGGCGCACGCACGGGAAACGCCGTACCCCGGCTATAAACTCAAAAGGTAAAGAAAAATCTGTTAATCCTGTTCCTCAGGAAGAGAAACTTCTGAATCCTGCCGCTCAGGAAGAAGAACCACGCGATTCGTCTGCCGTGATCGACACTGCCTTTCATCAACCAATCAGTGTGGATGGCCCTAACACTCGAACAGACAAGGTTGCTACCAGTAGTCATGATAATGTGGCGCCATCTATTGGGGCTATTGAAAAGTCAGCTCACGCGAGCATGTCTTTGGCAGAAAGCGTAGCTCGGCCAATCAACATCTTGGATGAGGTCACGTGCCCGGTTAGGCCAGTGGATAGTGATGCTCGTGAAACTCAGACTGGAGCAACCCGAACTGAGGGTCAGTTCACTTTCCCGCACAGGACGACGAAAATGCCGCCGATTTGCATTCGAGAATGCAAGTACAACTGGAAATCTTTCATTGAACTGCTTGAAAAAGGAACAACTGACTGATTTCACCGCGAAAAAGGAAGATGAAGGCAACTATGAAATACACACAAAAAATTCGGATACCTTCCGAAGCATGACTGCCCTTTTCGACAAAAAAGAATTTTCTTATCACTCGTTCCTTCTCCCTGAGGAGAAGAACCTCAAAGTTGTGATAAGAAATCTTCCCATTGATGCGAAACCCACGGACATTCAGGAGAAACTCCGTGAAAAAGATTTCACTGCGCTCAAAGTGGAACAACTAAAGGGCAGAGGAAAAGATAGGGCTAATATGCCCCTATTTCTGGTCACTCTTTCTAAGAACCCTAAAAACAATGAGATATATCATCTGAAATATTTAATGTACTTGCACATTAAAGTCGAAAGACATCGTGGTCGGCATGGGCCGACACAATGCTTTCGATGTCAAAGGTACCATCACGCGCAGGCGGCGTGTCACCACCCGCCTCGCTGCTGTAAGTGTGCAGGCTCTCATGAAACCCGGGATTGCCCGGAACCTAAAGATTCTGAGCGGAAATGTTGTAACTGTCTCGGGAAGCATACCAGCAATTAGAGGGTTTGTGAAGCCTTCCCAAAGCAGAAACCCAATGCCCCGAAGTTTGATGAAAGGGTCATTGTCAATAAATCCTACGCCCAGGCCGTTCAATCTGATATTTTCGCCGGGAAAATTCAGAAAGCTGTAGCGGACGCTCAGCAGGTCATGAAGAACCTTGCTGATCTTATAGCGCTTCTACACAATACCATGGCAGAAAAGCAAACTACAGTGAGGCCCGATACTAAGATAAATTATGGATCGTAGGTCCTTAGTAAAAATGACCCCAGTGACGATCATGACATGGAATGCGCAGAACATTATCACCAAAATTAGCGAACTGCAGGACTTTCTCACACACTACAACATCGACATTGCACTAATCACTGAGACACACGCTACGACAGCGCACTCCCTGAGTATTGCTAACTATTGCAGTTATCGCTGTGATACGATCATACGAGACATAGAGGCGGAGGTGCCGTAATCTATGTTAAGCGGAGTTTAGATTCCTCCTTCTACGCTTCTGACAATTCTCACGGGTTTGAAGAAGTTAGGGTAGTCGTTCGGATCCCTAATTGGGGAAATATGCTTGTATGCGCCCTTTACAACACTCCAAATCTCAGGCTGCAAGATCAACACTTACAGAATTTGCTAAATAACCCATTTCTCACCATAATCGGAGGTGATCTTAATGCTAAACATGTTAGCTGGGGGTGCCGCAAAACTAATAAAAACGGTGATATCCTTCAAAACTTCCTGTTCAATTACCCATACTACATTTACCCTCCAGAAGATTTTACTTTCCGGCCTACTCACCCAAGACAGTGTCCAGACATACTGATCTTTTCCTCACATCTGATAACTTACCGATCACTACGGAATTAATCAATGATCTTTCTTCAGATCACGTGCCAGTACTGGCACACCTTGGTATTGGCAGGCCGGAAGCACGCATGACTTATAAAATTACTGATTGGGAAAAATTCAAATCTGAAATTAACAATCACCTCCCCAAAACAGAGCAACCTAAAAATACGCATGATATCGGCCAGGCTATAACAAGCATCACCACTTGCATTGATACGGCATTGCAAAATTCTACTACAGAAATTATTAATAAAAAACATCACTTCAAACTTCCGCAAGAAATTAAATTAATTAGCCAAACACGAAATAGACTCCGCAAGATCTTCGCCTACTCACGTGACCCAGCAATTAAATCGCAAATTAATAAACTTAATCGCAATATTAAAAAGTTAATTGACTCCCACCAGACTAAATTTTGCAATAACAAAATTGAAAAATTAAATGCGGAAGACGGAGAATTCTGGAAGTCCCTCCGTTTAATGAAGTCGACAAAAACAAGCAACAAACCTCTACAGGACGACACTGGATTCAAATACACCAACGAAGACAAAGCTAATGCCTTTGCCACCCACTTCGCCAAGCAATTCACTCCAAATGAGACCCCTTCAGACCGAAATTTCATTAGTCACATTAACATGTTTGTCGATAATTGGATTAACCAGCCCAGTGTCAAAAATCTTCCTGTTTTTACCTCTCCCACAGAAGTTAGCTCTATTATAGCTAAACTTCATAATAGAAAAGCACCTGGGAAGGACAAAATCTCTAATACAATGATTAAACATTTGCCTGGTAATTTCATTAACAAACTCTGTAGCATTTACAACGCCTGACTGTACCTATGCTATTTCTCAGCTGAGTGGAAACAAGCGGTTGTCATCTTAATTCCCAAACCGGAAAAAGATAATACAAGAATGGATGGGTTTCTCCCAATCAGCTTGCTTCCTGCACTGGGAAAGATCCTAGAGAGAATTACGAAAAGACTACAGCCAGCCCTAAACGCGCTTCTAAACCAGTAGTTTGGATTCCGTAAAGGATTGTCTACCACAATGCAGCTTGTCAGAATCGTTGAATTTTTAACCGCAGCTATTCATAAGCACCAGACAACTGCTTTCCTTTTGCTGGACGTGGCAGAAGCCTTTGACCGCCTCTGGCATAACGGACTTATCTACAAGCTTGCTTCCCTTGATATCCCCAGGGAAACGATTTTGATTCTTCACTCCTTTCTAAGTGATCGATCCTTCTATGTCAGGCAGGGCGATGTTTATTCTGAAAACACATTAATTAAAGCCGGCGTCCCCCAGGGAAGCATCCTTGGGCCTATTCTCTATCTTATATATGTTAAGCACTTCCCTATGATTGAAAATACAAACTGCATCACTGCCTGCTAAGCGGATGACAACGCCATTCTTTCTAGCTCACTTAATCCCCGACATGCCATGATTAGAATACAGAACTATACACACGAGATAGAGGAATAGTTTCGCAAATGGAGGACGTCCATTAATGCCACAAAATCTAAATTATTACTGATAGGACGGCACAGAAGTAAAAACATTGATGGAGATCTGACCCTCTTTAATGAAACGGTGCCCAAAGTCAGAGAGGCTACATACTTGGGAGTTCGTTTCAACGGGTCGCTTACATGGGGGCCTCACATTTCTATGACCATCGGGAAAGCGATAGGAGTCTCTAGGAAGCTCCGAAACTTTCTTGACGCCTCTTCACCACTGGATCTTGCTCGCAAGAAGCACATTTACACATCAATATTAAGACCCATCCTTACATATGCCGCCCCTGCATGGTGCTCTATTCCTACCTCCTTATTAAATAAATTGTAGGTTTTCCAAAACAACTACTTACGAAAAACCACAGGAGCCCCCTGGTTCGTTCGCAATGAACAGCTACACAGAGACCTTAAACTCCAAAATCTGGCGTTATTCATCAATAAATTATATAATAATTTTTTCAAGAAAGCCATCACCAACGCGGAGGTAAATTATTCTGATAATTTTAAGTACGAGCTCCTAGAAATTGACATCAATTTAAGGCCCTATGCAACCCACATTTATCGGAATCCTCCATAAATACTCCTAACTTCTGCCAGCCAATTTTTGAAGTTTCAAAGTATGACTTCTTCATTTACACTGGTCAGGGCCACATCTACACAATCTTCCTGCAGTCCCTTACCAAGGTATTCCTGCGAAGCACTGTATGTTATGTCTCCCCTAACCGGGGTTATTTGAGGTGCCTGTAATAGCGGGATATAATTCCTGCTGAAACAGGCATATCAAAAGTATCAAAGTATGAAAGTATCAGAAATGTATCCAATTCCACTTGTAATGATATCTATATTCATTTTCTTGTTCTTGAATTTTTTGTATTCTTAAAGCTATTTGTTGTATTGCTAATATATTGTATGTTGATGTGTGCACAGTTTTTCAGAAATTATAAAGTTGTTAATTGAAAAATCGCCGGCAAATTTTCTTAACCTTGTTGATTATTATGGTCGTACTCCTTTCGAGTATGCTTGTAGAAGACAGAGTCCAGAAGGTGTTCAATTCCTCTTGTCACAAGGCAGTAGTGTGATTGCAAAAGACTCCTTTCGAGATGGACCTCTACTGAATCCTGTATCCTACAATAAGGCAGAATATGTGACTCTAATTGTATCTATGCTTTTAGAGGCTGGTGCGAAAGTAAGTAACGAAATAAAATCAATATTTTTAAATAATAAATACAGGTGTTTCAGCGCAGGTGACGGGTGAATGCATGTTTGGACACCCGGGCGGCTTACACAGACTAATCCGGTATTGTGCTATTTCAGCATAGCGGCTGCAATCTTTCGGGAGAGATAGAATAAACCTAGACTGCGGAAAATCACATAGAAATGCATAGTCGGAAGTGCTTTCTTGGCGCGGTAGTAATGACACAAAACACAAGAAATGAAAGACACGAAGAACGTGAGAAGACATGTTTATTTTGCTTAGGGCGGCTAAAATGTTGGGACAGCTTCGAACTCAGCCTTTACTGCAGCCTTCATGTGCGTCTGTACCGCAATCCTCAACATTGCATCGGCAGGGTGCAATGACCAGCAAGATCACCTCACTAGCATTGACTACTTCCTCTTGAGGTACCTCAAGACACTGTACGAAAGACATTGTACGAAAGACATTGTACGAAAGACATTGCACGTCAAGACATTGTACGAAACCCCAGTTAGCCGTGTTTAAAAAGTTGTTGCATGCATCGTGTCAGCTACTGGATAAGTCTGGTATTTTCCAGAACATCCGATCCTCCATGCGCTATAGATCTCAGGCATGTATTACGGTCCGGGGTCGTAATTTCGAACACCTCCTCTGATGATGATCGTCGCCTGTCGGAAAGTGTTTTCGACCACGCATTGCTCTTGATTTTCCGTCGTCTAGGTGTTCCCTAGTCCTCCTGAAAGTATGTAACCACTGTTCTCAAACACACTGTACAAAGTATTAATTTTTTAACAATTTATATCTTTTTCCAGAGATTGCTACCTAATTCTGTCTTTTCCCAGGAATTGCTACCTAATTCTAAATTTACACTTTCGATATAAATTTAATGGCAATAAAAGCAACTATAGCTAAATTTTTCTTACTAATGAATTAAAACTAGTTTTCGAAACAAATGAAAAACGCAATATTTTGACTCAAATTTCTATTTTAATTAAAAAACACCGAACCAAATTCAAAGAATTGCATATAAAGCTGTTAAATACGATTTATGTTGGTGAAATTATGCATGTCAGAGAGAGCTTCAATTACGCCGAAGCCCACTGGAGCCCTAAATAAAAGAGCTCCTTTTATACAAGTGAACCACAATTTTAGCACATAAATTTTGTTTTAATAGTAAACGTGCTTTAAAAAGTAGTCAATTCTAACTTCTGAATGGAGGACTGTCTTTCCCTTGCACTCAAGCCTTGCACAGAAGTTGAGACTTTTAATTAAAGGAAAACATCCCAATCATATGTCAAAGGCTTATTCTCCACTATATGCAATGAATTTATGACAGCGGGTAAATTTTGTATTCCTCAGAGAACTAAAAGTGATACTTTGGTCGTGAACGTTTGACGTTAGTAACTTCCTACTTAGAGCTTCTGTAGACTTTCTGAATGATGTAACCAAACCGGATGAACACTGCTTTCACTTGAACAGAGAAGTCTTATGTTTATTCTCACGTTGTCTTCAGGAAAATTTATTCCCGGAAAGTCTTCAGGGAAAATTTCTGCTTAACGGTTAGAATTATAGCGACAAGCATCGCGATCAGAAAGTCTTGAATTCTTCCCTTTTTATTTTCAAAGATACATTTTTTCGTTAAATTTCTTTCCATATACTTATACTATTTCTAGAATTCTTACAGTGGAACTGTAATTCTAGCCGATGCTCCAAATATCATAAGGTCCAATACTTTTTTTTTTCTATTTAACTATTTAAAATTAATTTAATAATTTATTAGATTTCTCTTTATCTCTTTACATTTTTTTAAATTTAAATTTATTATTTAATTAATTGTTTGTTTAATTAATTAATTAAATAAATTAATATTAATCTCAATTTAAATTTATTATTTAATTCTTTTAATTTTTATTTATTTTATTTTCTTTCCTCACAGTCTTCCACAGGGCTCAGGCACTTCTAAATTTAGAAATTAAGCCCTGATGTCAGACTTGTCTTTTATAAACTTGTTATACGACATTTTATAGGGAAAGAGAAAGTGCAGAAAAATTAGCTACTATGAGTATATTTATGCCTTCAGAAATGTTGTTGAAACATTAGATCAGTATTTATAACTTTTACTGCCTAATGGAATTGTACGTAAAATACTATTGGGCGAATCCATTTCATAGGAGATAAAAAGTGTTTTGGAACATCCAAGGAATCAGAGAATGTATTCTTGTTTCTTAAAGATATTACAAAAGTGATTCTCAAACTAGGGACTTTTAAGTTTTTTAATTTTATTTTTAAAACTTTAATTTTTATACATTTTTATAGAAAATAATATGCAATGAAATTAAGGAAGAAATTTATCAACTTAGAGGTTTCCGCCCCCTGAAATTCTATAATAGTTCACTAATTTAGTTAGAAATTAAGAATTCATTTAATAACGAAGTACTCTGCACATATTTTTTATCATATTGTCGCGTGCGTACGGGTTCGTAATAGGGTAGAATACACACAGAAACGATGATAGCTTGATAAAATATATTTTACCAAAAGAAAGATTTCTCATTTGTTGAAAGGTCTTCACAGCATCACAGAGCGCTATCAGTATTTACACTTCAAACTACTAGGAACATTAAACACAACAGAATGCAAAGCGCTAAAAGCGCAACAGAATGCAAAACTAAAAGGGGAAGCCCTCACGGATATCTCAATATTATGAAGTCGTTTTCAACTAACAATTAACGAAACTGAGAAACAGATGGTCTCGCCAGGCTTATATAGTTTTCTTCCGACTGCGGAGAAATCTCTAGTACTTTCTACTTCTCTCGAAAATACTAGAAGACATAGGCCGGATATAGTTACAGCTAATATAGGTATCAATTACAATTTTTGAATTACATATCCATTGATGTTATGCAGGTATCGGACGAAAACGTAGCCAAATTTGGGGAGAAAAATTAGTCGCCGAAAACATTGCTAGCTTGGCGATATCTCCAAAAATTAGAAGGAAAGCTATTTACGCAAAGCTGCTGCTCAAAGCTACTACATTTGCTGGTGTGTTATTATTTTTCCGTCAGAGCGTCGTTTTTTCTCAAGCTTTTCATGTTACATTATACAGAAAACTGCAGCAATTTCGCATTAAAGTTCACCAAAATCATCCATATATATGCAATGTAAATGGATATGGACATATCTTAACAGTATTACATAACTTTTAAGTAAAAATATCTTAGTAAAACGATTAATACCATCTTGATGCCCATTACTTGAATTACCGAAACGTTATTTAAAATGTTTATGTATTACATGGGCAAATGTAGTCCGAATATAACCGGAATTTCGGTCTTTTACTTTGTAAAATTCGGAATTTCTGGATTTTTGAAATGTAGAATGTGCAATCAGTAAATTTGTAAAATCTTCCTTCAAATATTTTTCTAGAACAAATGTATCATTCGGAATCAGAAACGTTTAGACTATATAAAATTTGAAAGGTTAAACAGTTTGTTGAAGGAAAGAAAGTTTGCTTATATAAAAACGTTATTTTGCTGTTTTAATTACACAGAAAATGAAAAACTGGCATTGTAAAATTTGGGGATGAAATATTCAGACTAAAAGGAGATGAAAGACAGGTATACTGAGTATTGCCGAAGCTGGAAAAATCACTTTTAATGTGGAACCATTATTTAAAGTTTATTGAATTATATGAGTGATATTCAGTCAAAATGAAGAACGCTCTTGAGCAGTGATAGCTTAGCTACTGAACAGACCGAAATGTTATTTATTCTCATGTAGCGTTGCGCGCCTCCAACTTGCACGCAACCAAGAGGTGACTGTTGAAACTGGATAGAAGACAGAGCCTTGTTAAGGGTTTAAGTCCCTTTTTATTCAACGTAATAAATTACAAGTGCGTGCTCTTGACGCTCACAAACTGCGCCAACTCGGCGGTCAAATAAAAATAATAACCTGAAAAGAAACTAAAGACAAGACTAACTACGAGGCTCTCTAAAAGTAACTAACCTCACCGCGTTTTACAATACCGCTGCTAATTCAGCAAACTTGAAGATCACGTTGAACGATTAACAATACTTCCAGGCAAGCACACAGGCCGAAACGCGGGGTTCTTCAATTTCTGGCCAACTACCTCCGCGCTCGTGAAGTAAGAACAGCACACCTCGAACTCGTTTCCTTTCTATTTAACTCAGAATACTTCCGCTGATAATTTGAATCCTTGCGCGGTCTACTAAAATTTACATACTCTGGCATTGGCAGTTCCAGGGGAAAGTAAGGCTTGACAGGAAAGATAGTTTAAACTTAAAATAAATGTTAGTTAAAATAAATATAAACCCTACATTTGCCGCTGCCAGAATTTGGAAAACGTGGAAGCAGGTCCTACAAACGACCTGTTGTAAGTTTCTATAATTCTGAACTAACTCTCGAGAACCTCGTTTACACAAAAAAAAAATCTTATGTAACAAATTGTATACTAAAATTCTGTGTATACTTATAACTCTCTCTTCTTACAGCAACTTTTCCTGGACTTCATCAATCAATCTTGGTCTTTTCCTTCCAGCATCTGGAAGGAATAAGTATCAGTATCTTTCTAAATACATTATAATTTACACTTTCTTGACACAATTTTTGTTTTTAAACGATTCGTTTTCCTTAGTTATTGCTTAATTCACATTCATTCAATTTTTCAAGCATTAATTTAACTTTACCCTGGCTCTCCACCATGTGTGGTGTCAAACGGGAATATTCGTGTTTTAGTCTTACAACACTTCCCCTAACCACCATGATTTGTTAGAATTCAACGACCAAATAGACACACCTTACTCGACATTCTACAACTCAATGAGCTACTTTAACATTCTTAAAGATTCAAGTGTAGGTGGAGAAACCTACAAAATACATTCATTCTAACTTCCCCCTCATTCATCTTTAAACATGCAGGCTTTCGCTCTAAAGCATGACTTTATCTACAGTTTAATACTTAAATTTTGAATTCATTCCTTTTGAGCATTTTACTTTTATCATCTAAAATTTTATGCTTCTAGACTAAATTCTACTTTTACATAACATTCAAGTATTTACGTACATTTACAAAATTTTAATACATATGATTTTTACAATTTACCATAAAATGAATAAGAGAAATAAATTTTTACTTTACTCATTCTTCGCCAAGCTGGCGGCACTGAAACTAAAATTCTTATTAATACAAGAATACGAAGTTATTTTTATCTTCGGCCAAATTTTGGCTTTAACATAACAGAATTAGTCTTTCGACCAACAGAAAATGCTTGTTCTTAGCTTTTATACTTAAAGAAAATAATACTTTCGCCTTAGCTAAATAAAGTAAAACAAAACTAAGTCTCAACCGAGACATATTGACTTTCGTCAAAACATAGAACTTCGTACTTATGCATAACATTTAGGAACAAAAGAGAAAACAATTTTATAGAAGATTTTAACTTATCTTTGAGTTTTCGATGCTTGAAACTCCGTCATTCTTTTGTGGCAATATTGTTCCCAAGTTATAGGTTTCATGGACGTCAATCTTCTCCTTACTGACCTCCGAGTGTCGTCCACATTAGTTTTTCTTTTGCGTCCTCTGGATGCTGGCCTCTTGGCGGAGTAATCGTCGGGCTGTTGTCGTTTCCGTTTTTCCATGGGACGGCTGGTCTTGACGTCCTCCGGCCTGGAGTCCTTCTTGAATTTCTTCTGTTCCTGGTATTTTTGTTCCTCCTGTTGCCGTTTCAGTTTCCGGAACGTCGGCCTTGCTGGCACCTGACTCTCTGGCCCTGGGCGCGTTCTCCTTGACGTATAATTTCTCCTGCGATCCGTTGTAGGTGGTGTTTTGCTCTTTACCACGGTTTCTTTACGCGGTGCATCTGTATTCTTGTTTTTCTTAAATGCTGGAGTTTGAAAGTTTTTCTTTTTTCTTTTTGATACCGTCGTCCGGGTTGTAGAAGGGCTAGGTCTCTCTTCAGTTCTCTGCTTCTTGGGTGGTGGAACAGTTGTTGTTATCTCTGGACCTTCTACTTCGTTTAGACTTGAGTCCTGCAAGAAACTTTTAAGGATTTCAAAACCATTTGGATTATAGTATTTTTTCACCTGGTCGGGACTTGCTTTACAGACCTCCCCTCTCTCGTTCTTAAGATATAATACGACACCTTTGATTTCCTGAATTACATAGGGGCCTTCAAATTTTGGAGCTAGCTTTGCCGTAAAATTGTCTGGGGCACTTGATAAAGAAAATTTCAGCTCCAATACTTTATCCCCAACTTTAAAATCTGCTTCACGGCGTTTTCTATCATAATATGTTTTTTGCTTATTTCTTGCCGTATCCGAGCTTTTAAGCGCCTGATCAATCAGTTTTTGCACATCTTTCTGTTTAAACTCTTGCTCTCTTTGTTGCACAAAGAATTATTTATCTAAAGGCGTAATTAACTTTCTGCCTAAAAATAATTCTGCTGGGGTTTTTCCCGTAGTATCGTGATTTGCCGTTCTTAAAGCATAAGCTAATTCATTTATGTAGCCATCCCAGCGCTAGTGATGTGTGCTCACGTAACTGCGAATTATTTTTACTATGTTTTTATTCACTCTTTCTGCTATGTTAGCCTGTGGTCTATACGGAACCATTTTGATATGGCGTATGCCAAGTCCATTGCATATGTTTTCAAATATTTGACTAATGAATTGTTTTCCGTTATCGCTAATGACTCTTATCCGTGCACCGTATTTTAAAATGTATCTGTGTAAGAATGCATCTGCGACTGTTTTGGCTGACGCGCGTTTAAGTGGAACAATTTCTGTCCATTTTGAAAAATGATCTACTATTACTAAAAGAAAACGATTTTTATTTAACTCGCTCTGGGGGAAGGGACCAAGAAGATCTATGCCTAAAATTTCATTCGGAAATGTAGCGCGAATGCTATTTAAGTACCCGGCCGGGCTGTAATTAATATCATTTATTAACTGACATTGATTGCAGGACCTGACATACGCCGTTACTATTTTGTATAATTGCGGGAAATTTACCGCCTCGCGTACCCTTTTTAAAGTCTTTCTGACCCCTAAATGACCCGCTGTTTTCGCGTCCTGTAATTCCTTCAAAATGCTTAATCGAAGCGAGGCTGGGATAACTGGTTTATACTCAAGATTTTCGTTTGTTGTTTTCGTATAAAATAATAAATTATCTATTATTTCATAGTTTTCTGCTCTATTTCTTATCGCATCGATATCTGTGTGCTCAAAGCTTTCGGGGTCTTTCAAATATGCATAGATATTTCCAAATTCAGGATCAGCTTTCAGTTCAGTAATAATCGTATCTCTAGAATCTAAAATTTTTGAAGTCAACACAGCGCATTTAAGTTCATTTCCTTCATCGTCCAGTTTTATACGAGAAAGTGCGTCAGCTACATTGTTTTCCTTACCCGGTTTATATTTTATTCTGATATTATATTCTTGGAGTTTTAAAGCCCATGTTATTAACCTGGGCGTTAGGTTTTTTCCCGAGTAAAGTCTACCAACAGCCGCATGATCCGAAAAGACTGTTACTGGCGCTTTGCCGAAATAAACTCGAAATTTGTGTACAGCCATTAATACGGCTAATGTTTCTCTTTCTGTAGCTGTATAATTCCTTTGTGTCTGATTCAATGTTTTACTAAAAAATGCCAGAGGATGGCTATTTTGCATAAAAACCCACCCACCGCATAGTCTGACGCATCTGCTGCAATTTCCAGGTTTTCGTCCCCCTCTGGGAATTTTAAAACAGGGGCATTGATGAGCGCTTCTTTTAATCTTTCAAAAGCTGTGTTTGCTTCCGCTGTCCACGTAAATTTACCTTTCTTTCTTTTGATTACTAAGAGTGGTTCAACAATATTAGCGAAATCTTTTATGAAAGACCGATAGTAAGAACATAACCCAAGGAAAGAAGAAAGTTTCTTGGCGGTGTTGGGCGGTGGGAAATTCTTAAAAGCTTTTATTTTTGAATCTTGCGTTTCTATACCCTTTTGCGAAATTTTATAACCGAGATATTTAAGTTCTTTAGTTGCGAACTTGCATTTTGAGGCGTTAATTGTAAGACCGGCCTCTTTTAATAATTTAAAAACTTGTTCTAGATCATTAATGTGTTGTTCCAACGTACTACTCGTTATAATTATATCATCTAGATAAATTAGATTTTCCTAGGACAGGCTTTAGAACAATGTCCATAGCTCTTTGGAATGTTGATGGGGCCCCACACAACCCAAAGGGCATGCGTAAAAATGCATAAGTGCCCGATTTTGTTATAAACGTGGTTTTATGTACGTCTTCGGGTCTCATAGCTATTTGATAGTAGCCAGACGTTAAGTCCAAAGTAGACATGTATCTTGTCGATTTGATCTGTCTAATGATTTCCTCTATAACCGGCAAAGGGTAAACTGGAAATTTAGTAATACTATTTAGTTTTCTGTAATCGATAGCAAACCTCCAAGCCCTTTTATCCGAAGGAGGAAACTCGTTCTTTTTCCTACATAGTACGACTGGACTCGCGTACTCACTATTTATGGGCGTTATTATTTTATTCTTTAACATCTCCTGAATATGTTCTTCGATGATTACGTCTTTTTGTTTGTCGTACCGATAAGGTTTAGTCCTACAAGGTTTTTCGGCAGTTACTTGTATCTTATGCGTAACTATCTGACAATTTCCCGGTTTTTCTGAAAACAAGTTAGCAAAATTACTCACCACTTGCTGGATGGCTTGCCTTTCATGGTCATTCAGATGGCTAAGGTCCACTTGCGGTGTCTCCACAGGTTCCACCACCCTCTGGTCCATCTCCAGTACCACGGAACTGTCTTGAAAATTCAATTTGGCCCTCGCGGCCCTTAAAAACTCCATACCTAAAATAAGAGGGTTTTGCAGATTTTTCACTACAAAAATTAATACTTTGAGGCTTTCCTCTTTTACCTGTATGTTTAATGATAATTTCCCGATGCAGTGACATGTTTTTCCTTGCGCCGCTATAATTTCCGTATTTTTGGTTTTAAGTAATCGTACCCTATAAAAATTCTTTTTGAAGAAATTTTCGCTCATAAAATTCCCTTCTGCTCCTGTATCGATGAGGGCTTCTACTGGTACATCGCCAACCAGGACTTGTATACTTGGTAGATGTGAGTTTTTTACGATGACCGTATTTAAATGTCTTTTTGAGGGTTTTTTTAAAACTTCCGGGGTCTGGACCCTCCCTTTCACAGGCCCCTCTACTCGTTTAAAGCTTTCCTTTCAAGTTGTGCCTTCTGGGTACGCGGATGTTTATCTTCGAATTTTCTTTTTGGGCCTTGACCTTCGAGGTTCGATGAGTTAGCTTGATAGCTCTTTCCCCCATAAGAGCGATTTCCATTTCTGGTTTCCTCATTTGAAGATTTCCTTCGGGTACTTTGAGAATACGTTGCCCCTCTAGCTTTTTCCGCTATTCTGCGATTTTGAAACTTCACCGCCAATTCGAAGAGCTCCTGCAATGTGCTTGGGTTTCTAATTTCGAAGTAGTCTTGAACAGCGGGTAACAATCTTGGTAAGATTATTTCAATAATCTCCGCATCGGGTTTCTTCCCATACAGCATATCCGCCAGCTTAATTTTTCGTAGAATAAAGTCCGTCAAATCTTCTATACCCCGTTGATAGAAACTATATAGTTCGGCTTCCAGCCTTGCTCGATCTTTCACTATGGGGAAGGCCTTTACTAACGATTTTTTGAAATTTTCAAATGTATATGTCTGGCTTCCAAATTCCCCTAATAAAAATTTGCCTATATTTTTCCACCATAGCGCGGCCTGTCCTCTTAGTGCGGATGTGGCGATGGCAACTTTTTGTCTTTCAGGAACAGGGTAGAGCTGAAAGTGGTTTTCTAGACCTTCTAGAAATACCGCCACCGAATTTTTTCCGTCGAAATGGACGTTTGGCGAAATAGACTTTGACGCTCTCAAAGTATGGACCAGGTATCCAAATCCTTCCAATTGGCTTGTCATTTCTTGGTGTTGTCCAGCGGCTTCCATCCAATTTTCGGCCATTTCAGTTGGCTAAGTGTTCGGGCGCCAATCTAGCGTTGCGCGCCTCCAACTTGCACGCAACCAAGAGGTGACTGTTGAAACTGGATAGAAGACAGAGCCTTGTTAAGGGTTTAAGTCCCTTTTTATTCAACGTAATAAATTACAAGTGCGTGCTCTTGACGCTCACAAACTGCGCCAACTTGGCGGACAAATAAAAATAATAACCTGAAAAGAAACTAAAGACAAGACTCTAACTACGAGGCTCTCTAAAAGTAACTAACCTCACCGCGTTTTACAATACCGCTGCTAATTCAGCAAACTTGAAGATCACGTTGAACGATTAACAATACTTCCAGGCAAGCACACAGGCCGAAACGCGGGGTTCTTCAATTTCTGGCCAACTACCTCCGCGCTCGTGAAGTAAGAACAGCACACCTCGAACTCGTTTCCTTTCTATTTAACTCAGAATACGTCTGCTGATAATTTGAATCCTTGCGCGTTCTACTAAAATTTACATACTCTGGCATTGGCAGTTCCAGGGGAAAGTAAGGCTTGACAGGAAAGATAGTTTAAACTTAAAATAAATGGTAGTTAAAATAAATATAAACCCTACACTCATTACACAACACTACATATAAAGATTTTGGCCAAAATTCTTCCTCAGAACTATCGAGGAAGATCTTAGGTATAATTAATTGCTTAACTGGATCGCTTATTAAAATTCTTTACATTTTACAATTCATTTTATTCTTTATATCAGTTTCTCATAAAGCCATTGCCTACATCAAAATGTCCTTACTGAAAATTTTGAGTTGTTAGCAAAGAAAAATGTAAAAACAGTAGTTCCCAGAAAGTAAACCGGCCTCCCAGAGAAAGCTAGAATAACAAGCAATTATTTAAAAAATTGTTGAGAACTCAAATAAATAGGTAACTGTAGAAACTGATATACTGAAACGTAAATTAAGTTTAATGAATTAAAAGATATATATACTTTCTGCTTTGCTAACAAAGTAGTTTGGTAATGCGTGTAATGTAGATATGTATTTCATATCAATATTCTGAATTATTTGAAATTACGTTAGATAACTGATTTAATTTTTGTAAAGGAATTAAATACAATTTCTAAAATAAAGCTAGGAATGACGTCTCGGACATAGCATAAACCATCTCGGTGAGATACTTTACGTAAAAACGTTGATAAATTATATGAAGTGATCATTATTACAACATTTGACAGAATCATTAACTTGAAACATTTCTAGGATAGTGAACTTAACTATTTCAGGTATAATTGTACATTTCTTTCCCGTAATCTCATCAACCCGAGGCTTGAGGGAAGTACTTAAATTCTGTGGTAATACATCTATTCCGCCTGGACGTGAAAAGTACAAAATGGAAGCAGTAAGGTGTTTTCAAAGCAATAACTGCTTCGAAATGTTTATTCTGGATATACACAAAACAACTTTGATTTACCAAAAAGTTCACTAAAGTAGACAAACGAAATAAAAGAAGATACTTACATGTTAACGGTAACCCTTTTCTGTGACTTTTTAATTTGTCATCAATAATGTGCTGTCGCATTTTCATTCTTATTATTCAAATATTTTGATATGCATGAAATTCTAATGTTCACTTTCTTCCTCAGATTCACCACCAGTTGCTGGTAACTTCTGTAAAAAGGGTTGATAGGAAAATGAAAGCTGCAGCAAATTCCACATTTTTAGATTTGTGTATGCTGCTGATAGACCATGGATGCGACCTCAATGCTGCTGACAATGAGGGTCTGACTGCCTTACATATTGCAGTTATGAAGAACGAAGAAATACTTGTTCGAAAACTTCTTATTTCGGGAAATGATATTGAAGTCGACAAACGTGACAGCATAGGTTTTACTCCATTACGCTATGCATGTGAATTTGGATACAGGAGACTAGTGGATTTACTCATAATTGCCGGTGCTAGTTTACGGAGCTAGGATTGGGAAACCGCCTTCGAAGTTTGGAGAAGTTACAAAATGTTAAAGGAGGAAGAGAAAAACTATACAATTATGTTATCGATATTTCGCAGCAGTGTCTTTCATTAGAAAACGTGCTATATGACTATAAGAAAAACATCAGAAATGTCGAAAAAGATGCTATTAAACTCAGATTACCTCCATTGCTTGTAGAACGCCTAAAACTTGACAGCAATAGAAATATGTAATCTGCTTTACTGGTATATGCATACAAAGAATGTTTATAAAATCGGACATGCTTGCATCATTTCTAGTTATATGCAAATTTCGTAGCTAAACAATTTAATAAAACAGTTAGGAATATAACACGTGTCCATTTTTTTACATCAAAATAGTGGTTCCTTATATTCATTTCTTACATTGAAACAGCATTTCTTACTCATTTCCATAAAAGTTGTTTTACGTTTATAGCAGCACAAATAACTCATAACAAAGGAATGTATGTAGTATAAGTTTATGACAACGACAAAGAAGTCTATTGATTTTGAAAATAGTAGAAATGCTGTTAGACTTAATGCTAACTAAATTAACACACCGATGAATAAATGATGCAGATACTGAAGCAAACAGGAATCGGTGAAATTCGCGTAAATTTCTTAGGAGTACTTTCGAAGATTTTAGCAGATATAGATTCTTGTTTGTTTTTCTTAATTTGATAATTTGGTGGTTTTTAACATCATAAATTTTTATGAATAACGTAATCAAGTAATGGGGTGTAGTGAAATTCATTAGTAAGAACTATAGTGAATACTAACTTCAGATTTTTGCACTAAAGTAATTTAATAAATTAGAAATGATTTGAATGGGCATTTTTATCGGTCTTACATTTGAAAATTTATTTAACTGCAGTATGTGCTTTTAGAATATGACTCTTAACATCCTAATTTCTTCGCTTATACACGCTTACACTCAATCATTTCTTCGCTTATTATTTAATACTGAAAATATTAAACTAATTTTTCATATAAACAATTACAACTTTACTGACCCTGAAATTATAAAACTTTTATTCAAAAGCTTCATTTTATTTAATGATAATATAAATACGCGCTGTTGTATAAATTTTAAAATTTGGAAGTTTAAACTGATAGATAATGTCAAAATCATTTTGAACTATTTAATAAAATGAGAAGGTTTTTATAGATAGAAAACATTTCAAGAATATTAATATTTAATTCATTTCTAAGATTTTTCATAGTGATTTTCTTGCCTTGGAATTAATTTCAAAACTTGATTTAGTTTGAAAGGCTTTTCAAACTGATTAATGTTAGTTGCATTGTAAAAACTAACCTTAGATTTATATACATTGTGCTTGTGAATTTTTGGGAAGGGGTACAAACAAAATTAAAATACATTAATTTTAATCTTAACTGAAATATTAAATTTTTAAACAAATTTGTTAAGTATTTTAATTGAAGCAAGAAGGCTTGAAAATTTCAGTTTGTGGAGTTTTGTGCTTTCTCAAAAAGCATGAAATTTGGTTTTTAATGAAAGAATCCTATCTATTAATTCAAAGACAATTATTTGGAGGCACGGTAAAAAAGTTACGCAGCTACCATCTACACTGGTTAACATAAATTAAGGAAAAATCACAAAAATAGGGATAACTCCCTCAAAAATAAGCCAAACCGTGTAAAATTTGAATATGTTGCCAATTAAGAGTAGCTGAATAAAACTGCAATATGCAAATTAGTGGCACTGCACTCGCAATACGTCATCTGCGAGGAGAATAAAAGTCCATGTTTGAGAGCGAGCCCACATATTTCACTGTGATAGTGACATCAGAAATCTGAGACAATGACCTACAGGCATCATTTGCATGCAGAACTACGATGGAGAGACATTGAGAGACTAGAGGCAGGATAAAGTCAAACAGAAGTGGCCAGATGGATAAATGTGAATCTTTCTGTGGTTCATAGACTTTGGAGGCAATTTCAAACCACAGATTCGGCATCTAGGAGGTTCAGCCAAGGACGGCCAACTGCTACAACGAGCGCCGATGACCGATATTTGACATTATGTGCATGCAGGAATAGAGCCGCTACTCTGACTCTTTTTAGATTCTCCCTTGCTGCAGCCACCGGAAGGTTGGTGTCAACGTCAACTGTGCGTAGAAGGCTTCAGGAAGGTGGTCTGTATGCGAGGCGAGCAGCCATTTGCGTGCCGCTCATGTCAGGCCATAGGAGAGACCGTTTGCCGTAGGCACGACAACATTTCTACTGAACGCCTGATCAGCGGAGGGCTGTTCTCTTTACGGATGAGTCTAGGTTTAGTCTAGAAAGAGATAGTAGGCGTTATTTGATATGGAGAAAACCTGGAACCCGTTATCACCCGTCAAACATCCGTTAAAGAGATGCATACGGAAGAAACAGTGCCTGTGTTTGGGGTGGTATCTATTTGGGTGGACGCACAGACCTCCATGTCTTTCCAACGGAAATCGTGAATCCTCCGGTTTATAGAGATGACATCCTTGATGCTTATGTGTGCCCATGTGCCGGGCAATAGGTGATGCTTTCCTGCTACAGGACGATAACGCAAGATCACACAGGACTCGCATCGTAAATGATTATCTTCAACAGGAAACAATTATGCGCATGGAGTGGCCAGCTCGACCCCCGGACTTGAATCCTATCGAGTACATTTGGGATGCTTTAGAGAGACGTCTAACTGCTCTCAATCCGCCCCCTCAGACCCTTGCCGCGCTTGCAACTGCTTTGCAAGAGCAATGGCTCTCGCTTCCTATGGAACTGATAGACCGCATAATTGAAAGCATCACGCATCACTGTATGTGCTGTATTGCTTCTAGAGGCGACCATATTTCATATTGAAGGTACTTTTCCTATAGCAAACTGACACCTTCGATTTGTTCATTTTATAAATGTGTTAATTTCTATACTACCATAATTGTCTGGTAATTTATTTTTATGTTATTTTATACCTTACTATGTGTTGTATATTGTGGGTAAGTTTGATAAAATTCTACGTGTAACTTCTTCAGTAATCGTGATTTTTGCGATTTTTCCTTAATTTATTATAACCAGTGTATTATTTCAAACAGTAGCAGACTATTGACAGACGCTGAGTGCAGATAAGAATAAAAAGATTAGCCGGGCGATGTGATTCAAACATATAAAGAAAGGTTTGTATAGCTTATAGTAACAAAATAAAGTTTATTGTGTTATGTTCCTTGCTTTACTGGAAATACTGTTTTTTAGATGGAAAGAGTATAATCGTTTTGAAACATAGAGAAAAGCTATTTTGGGTTCTTCATAGAAATACTCCAGAAAATGTCTTTTATTGTTACAGAGTCTAGGTTTATTTTTTCTTTTTGGAAACATAAGCTAGCGAGCTTTCAAAGGACTGTATGAGGAATTATAAGCGGTCTTGACAACAACAGACGAAGTTAGAATTGTGTAAAGAAACTCTACTCAATCATATATAGTTGAACAGACTTGGGCTTCCATAATCCAACGCTTCTGGCTTAGTTCAAACAGGAAATGCTGAACTTAACACAAAATGCTATTTAACTACCCTAACGGCTCACAGGATAATTTAAACGAACGGGAAGGCTCTGACTCATAGAAGCCAGCGGAAATAAGCCTAGTTTCTAGAAGCCCTCAACGCTACAGAATCAAATCGCTAATATCACAAAATAGCAACTTGGTCTTCAAGCGGTCATAACATGCTCTAAAATCACGTTACGGAAGCTTTGCTTGAATAGCATTTCTTTCCAACTTAATCTGGATAAACCTGCGCTATCTGGTTAATAATTTGACAGGAAACCGTGGATGAAAAATGAGAATGAAAGGAAATTTGCTGTAACTACAAATTAAATAGTAGGTCAAAATAAATGAATCTCCACACTGTAATAATGCAATCATGTCAATCTGAAAGGCATTTATTCAAATAAGTTAACACTAAAGCCGTGCCTGTCTATTTCAGTTAAGATTACTGAACAGAAAACAAAGTTCTCGAAGATATCTTATTAATTGACACTAAAACATATAAATAAGGCATACTGATTCTTGTTTTTCAGATTTTTTGTGGAATCAGAAAAATGAGGGGGGGGGGAAGAGAAGTAAATTATGTAACTGGCTGGAAGATTACATTGGAGCAAGTCTGAACCTTATAAAATATTCTGCTAGACATATATAAAAGAAAATGCAGAACTTTCTTAACTTAGAACTTAATTATTATTATTAATAATTACTTCATTCATTTGGAAATTAAGAAAGGTCTAAATGTTTCTCCAACGGCAAAGCTACTATCTTATCACTATGCAATTTCAGATCTGTAACTAGAAAGAACTATAATGACATGATGTTTTCTGTCTATATAATCAGCCATTCACATAAATTCTGTATTATGGGTTAAAGTGAAAAATAAAGGGGATGCCAAATTTTTTCATTGTTTCATAATGACGTTATTTTGGTGACCATTTTTTTTACATCTGATTTCCGTGGGATAGTTCTCTCCTGGTCATGCGCTTGCTGTTTTAAAATGCTATTTGTTAATCTTATAACTGCATATTTTGTAAACAGCAAAAATTAATTGTGAATTTTTAAATAACAGAAACTGTAACGGATCTAGTTACAGTTACAGATCTGTTTGAGTTCTAAGCTGTTTGTATGCATGATCTCGGTATAAGGGTGTCCGCCGATAACATCGCGGCAAAAACATCGCGGACGAAAACAACGCGGAGAAAACAACGCAAGGCGAAAACGTCGTGCTACAAAACATCGTGGGAGAAAACATCGCAAAGAGAAAACATCGCAAAGAGAAAACATCGCAGTTCTAAAACATCGTGATACAAAACATCGACGTCGAAAATAAAGCGGTTCAAAAACTTCGCAGTTTAAAAACATCGTCGTCGAAAACATCGTGGTAAAAAATAAAGTATCTACAAATCATCGCATGGCGATAACATCGCAGACATGTTTTTTTCAGGTTTTAATAATTGTAAATTTATATCCCCATAATGATTTGTGAGCACAAGATGTAAAGGTAGATAATTTTTACTTTCACATTTTTTTATTAACTAATAAATTTTTGCTGAAAACGTAAGAAGGAAACTTAAGCATAGAAAATTAAATGCAACTTATAGATTATACTTTTCACGAAAAATTACCAGTAAAAACTTCATAAAAATGATTTATTAATGGCCCTTTTTTAGTTAACTATGTCGGTTTCATTCTATTAAGTGCTATAAGTTGCATGAATTTTCTATGCTTACGTTTGCTTCTTATTTTATCAAAAAAAATGTATTAAAATGTATTAGTTAATAAAAAATATGAAAGTAAAAATTATCCTTCTTTCCATCTTGCGCTCACAAATCATTATGAGGATATCCGTTTACAATTATTAAAACCTGAATAAAACTTGTCTGCGATGTTATCGTCATGCGATGATTTGTAGATACTTTATTTTTTACCACGATATTTTTGACGACGATGTTTTTAAACTGCGAAGATTTTGAACCGCTTTATTTTCGACGACGCTGTTTTGTACCACGATGTTTTCTCTTTGCGATGTTTTCTCCCACGGTGTTTTGTAACACGACGTTTTCGCCTTGCGTTGTTTTCTCCGCGACGTTTTCGTCCGCGACGTTTTCGGCTGTAACCCGGTATAAGCGTTGCGGAGTGACTTGGTGTTAGTTCATGCAAGAAATGAATCCACGTCGCTAAAACAGTCAACTTTATTGATACAACGTATTCATCAAAACACAAAAGCTACTGCACGATACTCGAACTGTGCAGAGATGAAGCTAATGTGTGGTGTCAGCAGAACTTAGAAGAGTGTTTAACCCTGCGTGTCAGCTGGGAACACAGACAGATATTACGAAACAGGTGACGTCAGCTGGCGGCGAAACCTGAACGTAAGATAACAATACAGTATCCCTCCAGTGACAAAGTCAGGAAACAAAAGAGTTTGATTAAAAGATTCCAATAAAAGATATAAAAATTCTAAAAAAAATATACTTTACATCAGAATATACGTATAAATGATATGTAAATGGTGATATACAAATAATAATATAAGTTAAAATTCTAATTGAAGCACATAACAATACAATGCGCCTTACAATTAAATAGAAGTAACGAAAATTTAATAAAATAAGAATATCTTTTGCAGCAGATTAAGAAGAGAAAAATATTCAATTCTATTACAGTGATCAGCCTTTTGGGGAAATGAACACAACGTTCACTGCGAGTAAGCATATATTTTGAAGCAATGTTTGAGTCTGCACAGACTTTTTGGAATAGAGTCTTAGTTAATTACAAGTGCATCTAAGCGTCTGACAATATACACATCGGTTTTAAGCAATCGTTTTAAACTGTACTATTTTTGTTATTTACCCCCTTAAGAAAATTTTTGTCCGTTCGTTTAATAACGACATGAGATCCAGTGTAAGGTGGGGCTAGAAGAGGTTTAACAGAATCGATCCTTAGAAATATATGAGAACAGATATGGAGTGCAAGGTATACAGGAAAGCTTTTCAGTCCATTTTGATTTGTTATGAGCCACTTTTAAGCTGCTTATGAAATTTTTCCATCAGCCCTTTGGACCGAGGATGGTAAGCAGCATATATTCAGCAGAAAAGCATATATTGATATATTATTGGCTTTTGATCTGGATAGATTGTAAAGGCCAGCAGGAGCCGAAATTTCTTGAGCGATAGACATATAGTCAGTATTTCTCGATCCAGTCAGTAATTGTCCCTTCGCTTTGACCTTTCCTGTGTTAAACGGAATTAAAACACAATAGGTTCATAAACTGAATTATGCAATTGCATTAATGAGCTACAAACCACAAAGTCTGATACATCAGTACAACTGTACTGATGCATCAGCATCAAAGGAGCACTAGAACTGCATCAACTATAACTGGATTTCTGACAAGGGTTGCTTCGGCCCTTGCCTTTTTACTTCCTTGTACAAAGTAAAAAGGAAGTATTGTAATCGCGAAAAGTTTCAGGCAGCATATTTCAACGAAAATATCCATTTTGACTGCTTTCGAATGCAATTTAACGACGTTTTTGCGTGATATCTGTACGTAAGGACCGAATAAAAGACTCTTTTTCTTCAAAAAAATTATAAAACTTCTTTAAAATGAATTCTCAACAGAATTTTTCGTGGCGTCTGTACGAACTTATGTACGTACGCACGTATTTCGCATAACACAAAAACGAGCAGTCTCAGAACGTTGAAATTTTGTATATAGGACTCCTATAACATGTAGATGTGCACCTCGTATTTTGGTTGCAATCGGACGCACCAAACGTATATAAATATATTTATATATATATCCACTCTGTTACCCGGCTCAATGATTTCAGTTTCTTTACTCTTATATGTTTGTAAATTGTACATTTTTTTTGCTTTAAAAAATGATTGAATTATGTTGTTCTTATCTTCCGGTTAAGGTTTTTATGCCTTTAGTAAATCTGTATGCAATATTTTTAGAATTATCGACAATTTTAAAGTTGTTTAAGTGCCGCTAAGCCTAATAATTTTTTTGATGGCGGCCATTGCTTGTTTACATTTGAAACAGCAGAATAGTGGATTTGTTGCCAATCTATAGAAACTTAGCTTCGCAACAACAAAGACAACGCCTTCATTTATTATTGCGAATTAAATCATGCTTAATCCTTTCTGGAATTTTTTTGAGGAAATAAGGGTGTAAGATTTACTTCGTAATTTTTAATATAGATATTTTGAGTTTTTATGTATTTTTGTCTTGTCGCGAAGTGAGAACTGAATTAATTGAATGAGAAATACTCAATCGTCTGTGAAAAACTGTTTCTTTTTTGTTTCGTTTGCTTAATTTCTTTTATACATCTAGCTTTATTATAGTATTTGAATAGAACATGTGGCAACGATTAGATAATTCTTTAAATGGTATAAATTTTGTGTATTCTGAGTTATAATATGAACGAAATATAATACTGTTAAGTGAACCTAGCGCTACAGTGTCGCTATGGTAAACAAATAGAGTGAATTTTAAAGAATGCATTTATTCTGCTTTAGTTTATGTGCTGTCGGAGAAGTAGATTTAATTCAATCCAATAAGTTTAAACGAAATGCAATAAAAATGGGTATAATTTAATATTCCGTACAAGGAAGTCATGTGGTGTACACGTCAGATTTTTTTGTATTAGTGAATGCTTTCTCAGTTTTCATCGTCCCATACGAGAAGGTCTTATTTAAGTTTAATTGGCTGTAAATCTTTCTCTTTTATTAATGCAGCCTTCCAATAACTTATTAAAGGAAGGCCGATCAAAGGTTGCAGCTGCTTTACACAGCCCAAACTGCCTTCCGGCTTTCTTTGGCACAACTTACAAAACATAAGAGTAAAGAAACTAAAATCACTGAGCCGGTTAACAGAGTGGATATATATATAAATATATTTATATACGTTTGGTGCGGCCGAGTGCAACCAAAATACGAGGTGCAAATCTACATGTTATAGCAGTCCTATATACAAAATTTCAACTTTCTGAGGCTACTCGTTTTTGAGTTATGCGAGATACGTACGTACACTGCCCCCAAAAAATGGGACAGTTCTATATCTCCTGTTCTACTGGGTCGATTGATAAAACTCAAATTGTGTTTTTCATGTCTCGAAAGCGCGACTTAGGATATATATTAGATTTATATATAGCACTATTCTAACATGGGTATTTTGATCTACGACACAAATTATGCCAGACTGCCAAATTCTGGAAAAATCGTTCGAGTAGTTTTTAAAAAATTAGCTCTCAAAAGTTTAGCTCCTTATTGTTTATTGAATTTGGCATACATTTATTAATATCTCTTTTTTTATTAATATTTTTTATTTTTCTTGTCACATTTCTAAATTTAAGTTCATTCCAAATAAATGTCCCCCATTTTTTGTGGTTTATTTTTAAAATTTCTATTTTTAAATAGTTTTTATTAATTTTTCGAAAAACCTTTTGAATTATAACCTATAAAATTTTTACCATCATCATCAAAATTCGGGTATTATATTAATGAATATTTTACGACAACTACCGAAATGCCTTCCAATCTTGGTGCACACTTAAATTTTAAATTATCAATTATAGATTCAATTTCATTAAGCGTAACGTGCCCTCACCCGGGAGCACTGAAATTATCTTCCTTCAAATGTATCCAAATTCTCTTTTTTTTCATCCTCAGGAGGAAGGTTCATGGCTTCAGTAACCATTCCTCTAAAAACTCGATACAGACGATTGTTGCTTTATGCAACACGTTCTCCAGATACCTCACTCACTGAGGATATCTGGTCATGGGTTGCCGAGAGACTGGCATACCGCCACTCGCCAGCCACTCGATTGATGAATTCTGCGAAGCAGTTGAAGCCGCATGGAATGAAATACTCGTATATATCATCCAAGCTTGTTCAACTCGATGACCAGCCAGACCAACTGAACATTTTTTTTATATCCTCCACCTATTACATTGATTATGTACAATAAATATGATCTTTCTACTTGCTTTTCTTCGAGGTATATCAGTTTTAATGGCCAGAAAAATATATTGCAGAAAACTAGAATAAATAGTTCGTCTTCTTTTGGTACGTTTATTTAAAACTGCGTTTTGATTACTAGTTCGTATAGCATGAGTTTCAGTGTAACGTCAGTGATATGCATATCAAAGTTCTCATATAGAAGTGTTTCAATAGTAAATCTTGTTAGTGTGATGGCAACTGTTTTCTTAATCAGGCGACGATGTAAGTTTCTTGTTTGTAAAATTCATGTCAGATTTTAAATCCACAATCTTTTCCTAATTCTTCAGCCGTGGAAGAAAAGGTCAGAAGCATCACTTGTAAACCGAATTGCAGCATAAGAAATCTCAGTTTTATTGGCAAAAACTTGATTTTTCAGTAAATTGGTATACTGATATTACAATTCTTAGTTTTGAATAAATTCTCCACTCTTCAATCTGTAACACAGACAGCCAATTCGCCTAATACTAAGAGTCGCATGTTAGAAATGAAGAAAGTTCAAGAGCCACAAATGGATTTTCTAACAGTCGCAATTAAGTATTTACATTATTTTAAATGCAGTTAAATAAGTTTCTAATGTAGAGCACTGAAATAAATTAATGAGAATCTCGTATTTTTATGTAATTACTGTGGGTACATGTAAATATAAATGTATTATTCTTATTTCTTCCGCTTTATAATCAGCGAGGAAAATTTCTACGGCATACAAAATCGGAAAGTATTCTAAAGAGTAACTAAATACTCGTTTCTTCCCACATGACAAAACCCAAGTATTTACTCCTGGTTTCTTCTCTGTTATTAATTGTTGAATAATTTTAGAAGAAGTAATTGGAAATCTTAAGAAGAGTAATGGCCCTTACGAGTACATAAAAAAATTATAAGCATTTTTAGGTGAGTGAAGAAGAAGCACATATTCGGAAAGCAGATCCAGTGAATTTTCGTTATTTTGAATTCATATGAATCTCTGAAAAAAATGAAATAAGAAACATAATTCTGAATTCCCAGTGTCACCTCTTGATGACTCTGAGTGCAGTATGGCGTCTAGCGAAATCTGCAGGAACTTTACAATTCCTCGTTACACTTCCTTGAAAATTCTTACAACCAACTCTCGAATTGTCTTGTTTATTTTGAACTTAGACGTAACCTACTACTAATAAGTTCTGGGTATTTCTCTGAACTCTTTTCATGATACATCATGGCTGTATCGCACTCATGATTCCAGTTGTCAACAAGTTGAGCTATTCAGACACGGCTATTGTATTTTGAGCTGTTCATTGGAATTTGAATTGTTTGCTAAATTTTGTTGAAAAAATGAATCCCAAGATTTAAGAATATGTTTATGGATTTTATTACTAAATTTTATTTATATCTTTTAATAAATATATTTTTGAAAAGTGTATTCTTAAATTAGTTTCTCATTATGCAACCTTTGAAATTTTGCTTTATTGAAAAACATATAATATCAAGCAAAATTTTCTCCCTTTCTTCATCTTATTTCAATGATTCGTGAATGACTTCAGAGCCATAAAGGTTATTCATAAAGATCTGAGGTACATAGTAATAGTTATATGTATGGACGTAAGAATATCAGAGTGTATGGATATATCTCATTAAAAAAGTAGTGCCACTTTTGCAATGTGGAGGACGCAGTTGGAATGAAGGTTTAGCTCCCATTATCAACGTTATCATGAAAACTCGTATTAGAGTAATAAATACGAAGTTTTATGAAGTAAATGGAAAAATAGTTAGGATGATCAGACAGTCTGTAGACACTGCTAGAGTCTGATTATGTTTAAAAGTAATGGCAGGTGTGATGGTAAGGCCAGACGTTATGGAGCGGCGATGTGATGCTAGAATCCTATATAGTCTTCAAAAGGAAAACAAAGATACAGCTACGATTTCTGTGTTATTATTTTTGAAACAACATCCTCAACTATAAATATAAATAAAACAATATGGATTATATGCAAGGGCATACAGGAATGGAGGAAACGAAGACTTTTGCTACGTTGCTAAAAATGCAATTACTATTCCTGATTCCGAAGTTATGAATCTAAAATGGTCTGTATCATATTAAAAAAAGAAACACATAAGAAAATAAATATGGCTGAACAGAATTCACACACTATCCTGCTTTGGAAAGAGCTGTATTCTTCTCAAGGCAGGAGAACATATGACCTAACTGTTGAGGTATTAGTGTTCGCATTCTTATTGTTTAAAAAGAATTATAGCTTTCTGTTACGTCCGATGCATTCTAAAACTTAATCCTATTTTATTTGTTTATATATTCTTTATGTTATGTTTGATTGGTTGTTTTATGTGCCTTGCTTATGATTTAGTAAACCATGATTTGCTGTAAAGTTTAACCTCTGTAAACGCTTTCTCCCTCTGCCTGTATCTCTGGGTATTTCTCTGTAATAAATGTTTGTTTTTTAAACCACGGCATTTTAAATATTCAGCACTAATGTAATCAATGAGAAAACATGTCCTAGCAAGTTAATAATGCAAAATTTAATTCCATAAATTAAATAATCCAAAATTTCATCACAAAATCAACAATATTGTCAAATTCTTTTTGGAATAAGGCCAAAATATTTGTGAGCAATAATTGTTACGAAATAATTTTTATTTTAGTGCATATATCCTTCCAAATAATAACGATATGAAAATATTTTGGAAAGATAGCACGGAGTCTCTGTCACTAGATTAGTAGAATCGCGGGATAGTATGTGTATCTTAGGTCCTTGTGTCCCGTATGCTTATTCCTGTCCTGTTTCGAAATTTTATCCCATTGCGATTGATCTGTAGCTGATTTGGAATTTCAATGCATATAGTATTTAAAAAATCTGAAGTACAGAAGTCTTGTTTCAGAGAAAAATGCAGCCTATTTTTATTAATATTTATGTATGAAAGAGCTCCTCTTGAGCATGAAGCCCTCGCAGTTAGGGGTGTTGTAGAACCCGCAAAACGGTTCTGGGTATATTTGGTTATCGCTCAAACTTTCCTCCTTTTGAGTAGTAACATGTCTGAACCGGAATCTTCAGAAACGGAATAACTCTGATTTATTCTTCGAATATTTGACTCTGATCTCAGCCTATGTGTAGAACACAACACTTGAAAATGGAAGATTTTAGTATAAATAACGTGTTACACAGAAAGAGAAAATTAAAAAATACGTCAATACTTTTTATTCAGAATTCGCGAAACTGATTAAGGAAACACTTTGATTTCTCTTATTCAAAACATGTACAGGAAAATTCACTTTTTTTCAAGTACTACGTGTTTAGAAATTTGCGTTTTGTTGTAAATGCTTCATTTTCTTATTCCATTTATAATTCATTTTTGCTGTTCGGTATAAGAAGAAGGTTTTGAAGATATTGCATATTTCTTTATTTTTCTTACACGTCTGGAACTGTTCTAATAGTTTACATTATAAGCTATTCTGCGCAATAATTTTAGCTATATAGGAATTAATTTTAATTGTTGTTTAAAATAATATTGTTGCGTATGTACCGGTTCGTAATAAATTGAATGCACAAGTCTGATGAAAAATGAATAAAAATTTATTATTACCACAACAAATTAAAACAAAATACTTAAATTTCCTCAGATATTCGTGCAGTATTGCAATATCTCACAGTAGTTATCTTTTAAACTACTAAAAACACTGAACAGAACTTAATTCAAAATAGAAAAAGCTAATCCGACTTTATCGCGAATTCGCTACGGTAAACAACAGCAATTTTCTAAACAAACCTCATAAAACAACTCTCCTGAGATGTTCTCTCACTGGCTTTCATAGATTTTTAAATCTGCCGCATGAGAGAATTCTAGTAATTTCTCGAAAGAAAAAAAAAGAGTAGAATTACGATTACAGTAAAACACACTAGTCAATTAATTACCTTTATTCGAATTGAATATAAATTAAAAGAGATATTTATTTATTAAATGTTAAATGCACATGCTCCTGTATTTTTAATTTTCCAGCATAGCTTTCTGTTAATATTCGTCACGTGCTGCACTGCACGGGGAAAAAACAATTTAATTTATAATTCTACAAACATTAGCTATTTAAATACCAAATTCGTTACAATATCAATGATATAATCCAAGTGAAAAAAGATTAGGGCTAATTTGTCTTAAAATGTCTTCCAGAAAATGCATTTCTGCATTGAAATCTTGTCAATTCTTTTACATGGTTTGCCATAATAATGTATTAGATTCTTTGCATTTCTATTTTGTTCCACGCTGACATACATTCTTACTTGAATATCGGTATCTGAATATACTTGGTCTGCTGTAAAGGAACATGCGCGCATTATGCATTGATTGGAATATTAGAACATGCATTTTGGTCAACGTGAAAATAGAGACATGCCAGCTCCGACGGGTCCAAGAACTCTTTCTGTATATCTTATTCATTTTTTTTCTTATTAAGAATATATCCCGTTAAGGGAGAAAGTGAGTTTCATAACTATGAAAAAAATATCTCATATACTTATGTGTAGTGGTCATCATAACTTAAATATCATCTGGATTCGAATGGCTCGCATGGATCACTGAAAATAGTCCTGTTTCAGACTATTTATTTCATTTCAACAGGTTCAATTTAATAATTGGGAGCCCTAAAATAACCTTCTTCTAATACAATAATCGTCTAGATTCAAAGACAACTTAAAAACTTAAAAGATAAAAACATTTCAGTTGCTTTTACATTTGTTCGTGGACATACAGCTGTTGTTGGGAATAAAAGCCCGATTTTCTTGCAAAGACTGCCATCAAGAGCGAAATTGTCATTTTTATCAGTATCCTTAAATCCTTTTATAAGAAGGTGATGAACAAAAGTATTGTGGAGTCGTGGAATGAGGAATACTTTAGTTAAAATAAAGGGAGCTTAAATAAGAGATTTTCCATTTCCATTAAAATGAGATTGTCATGTCATTAGTTTTTCACAAGTTACAAAATGACCTAATTCCTTACTCGTCATTGAAACTTTAAAAGTTATCTGACAAGATTTAACATTCCAGAGACTTTTTGTGATTGCACCCGTCGGTGGCGAGAAAGATGTTGAATGTATTTTCTTCTTCTGTGTTCCAAATTTGACTGTGAAAGAAAGAACTTAAAACTGGCACTTCGAAATATTAATATTAACTGGGCTTCCAGATGTTCATCAGTTTAGTGGGAGAATTGCCTTTGACGTTTGGTTTTGTAAATTCATTGTAAATTATTGTAATTCTTCATAATTTTTTTAACCATTTCCTTTACTGTTTATTTTTCTATATTGCGTTTCATACTTGTCTTCCATAAATATGTGGTGTATGGGGAATTATTTAAGTTTATAATAAAAATATATGGATTCGAAGAATTTTCCGCCTCATGTATATCATTAAAATAATGCTGAGTTGAAAATCTTATCTCCTGGATTAATTCATATAAAATGTATTAAAACATTTGAAGTTTAATACTAAGTTGAATCATTATACCGCATTCATATCAAAATTACTTGTTATGCATGATTTCATATGCTAAATACGATAAATTAAAAATGCCAGATATATTTAAATAGCTATAAGAATTTAGTGTCAAATAAAATATTGCTAATGGGAAATGTGTATCTTTCACGTTTACTTAGAATAACCGAGTTAAAAAAAGCTTTGAGACACATAGAAAGGATAATGATGAGAGAAAATTGCTGTAAGTCGACAACGCTCGTGTTACCAAGATGCACGGGAGGCAATTTTAAAGTGCCCACCGTTCAACTAACTCAATTCTAAATTTTAGATCGTCTTTATCGTTTTCGGATTTTCTGTGCTGTCAAAACAAACAGTATTATTATTTGATAAACATATTTGTTCCAAGCCGTGCTAAGTGATATAAAATAAATGCATCTTGAATCATTAACTATATTCTTTCTTTATTAAACAGATGCAATAGCCTTTATTGTGGCATTAAACTAATGAGCCTATCGTAACTGCATAGCTTAAAATTGTTTCAGTTCTTAAAATCAATCTGCTTTCCAAGATCAGACTACAGTTTCTTTTAATGTTATAATTTTTACAATAATGAAATTTTTAAACATATTTTTTAAGTGCTTGAAATTTTAATGGACGTACATTTCGAGAGGTATTAGACCTTAAGTTTTCAGATTACAGTTTCTTCTTCATATTACAAAATTTTCGACATTTGGAATATTTTCATTTACCACACAAGAGATTAACACACGAGTTTCGTTTAATAAAGAACAAACAATGAAAAACTCTGCAAGTCACTCTAGAATGTTCTAAAATTGCTTATAATTATTTTAATATCTTGTATGGAAGTAAACCGATTTTTACTTATCCGTATTTTTTACTTACTCCGCCTTTAAACACTACACGGAAACGGAGGGAGGGCTCGTGGAGGTCTTTTAAAGGCAAACTGACTCATATCCACATTACACGTGGGGAAAACCACGAAATTATTTGTGCAGCCAGTCCAGTCCGTTAGCCGGGACTCGAACCCCAGACCGAACTACCAGTGTTCAGCGGCTTTTAACGCTCGGCAGCAGGTGGGCCGGAGTAAACGGATAACATAAAGAATTCCCATTAAAATTTTTGCTAAATTTTAGATGTCTGATAAAGAAGTTGTTTTAAAATGCATTAGTTTAAATAAGACTACAGTGATACACAAAATAGAAAACTAAAGAGAGGAGAAAATTTAATTTAAAGTCACCATATTTAATTTATTTTTTATTTTATAAAAAAACTCTTATATATATATATAACGTTATTCAATAATAGCATCTCAAGCAAAATATTTCATCGATATCATTTCTAAAGGTTTGATTCTTGGCTACAATAATAAAGATTTCAAGATCAAATGAAATTTATTTTTAACATTTTCTCGATGGTTCCGGTTTCTCGGTTGTAGGAGGTCTTCGCTCTGACCTTTTAGCACACCAGCAATCCGAATTTCCGCATCTACAGGTAAATGAGCAACAGTCGAGGTCACTCCTGCATTCCTCGTTTAAATTATTGCAATCTACCAGTCTCCTGAAGAATAAGAGAAAACAAAGTACATATTACCAGTTCAAGCATCACAAAACAAAGTAAAATATGCAGTATGTTGTTCCAAAATGTTTAGACTTCAAAATGAATCCTGGATGGCTGGTAGTTAGCTCATGGATCTAACTAAAGCAATGAATGAAATAAGAAAGGCCTTCAGACTATGACAGTTTTAGTCACATGATATATTTTAGTCAAAATGCGCGAAAATTAAATTTGCATGCTAGTTTCGCAGAAGAGAAAATATCAATGCAATTTTTTTCCAATAGTCAAATCAGTTGTGTGTGCATTATCAGAATTTACCGAGATATTATGAATTAATGTTTTGAAAAATTACGTGTAAATTTTGATAACAAGCTACTTGCGTTATGTTTTGAACTGGCAAGATACCTTTATAATAAAAAGCATTACATGCACTTCCTTATAATTACGGTCCCTGTTGCTTGAAAGGGGCCAAGATTATTGATAAGTCACCAACGTATGTCGTAGTGCTCGTCCTCGGAAGAATTTTGAGTGGGTCACATGTTATTGTTGTATATTGTATTTTCTGCATTTCGCGGAAAACTGTTAATAATTTTTGATTTAAAGAGAAGTCAAGAAGATGCTATATTATTATTCCAAGAAAGAAACATTTTAACTCTCATTCAAATGTAACATTCAAATTTTAACTCTCATTCAAATGGCTACGAAATAACGGAAGCTGTAATGATAAGCTTAAGACGTTTCCTGTAAATGACTGGGGTTATGACTGCCGGTCGTTTAGCGATAGTATAGTTATATGACCATCGATTCACTGAAGATGACATAGTGTGGTTATGGAATCCGAGTAGATAGAAAGGACTTTCTCCTAAACTACAATCACCCAGGAACGGTCCTTACACAGTCCTAAGCAGGCTGAAAGACGTTTAGATTCTAAGCCTAAAGTCGTTCATTACGACAGGCTAGCCGCTTACTATGGCAATAGTACGTGGTTCACATAGTGTATACAATATAAATAGTATACTAAAACCACAGTTCTATTTGTATATAAATTTATAAGTTTATGTATTTATTTACTGGCTTAGTATTTGATTTGTTTTGTGTTAATTACTGAAATTATTATTTTATTATTTCATTGATTTTCTCTAGTTGTAAGTATAGTTTCCTGTCCAGGGATTGTACTGCTTGAGATGTGTACTCCTTGGGAAGGGGACAATTTGACGAATTTTACATAGTGTAGCATGAAAAGTTTGAAAAGCGAAACTTTGCGGGAAAAATAAGATTACATGTATAAGGTTCTATCTCGCTAAATTCGGCAAACTGGTAATCGTACTGGTAACTAATTTATCGCCAAATTTGGCAAGAAGTCGTCATCCGTTGGCAAATCTCGTGACCATTTGGCGACATTTTGGTTTGGTCTCTATAATTAGTACTGTAATTGATCCCTGTATGCAACTGTAACCGTATTCAGCCTTTACATGGAACTTTAACCCTATATGCCTTCTAGTAATTTCGAGAAACAAAAAGTACTGGGAAGAACCTAAATTAACAGTTGTTTGAATCTTGGAAATGTTAATGAAATTATTAAATGATTTTTGGAGATAAGAGGAGAGTTAAAGGAATGAAATAAGAGGAGAGTTAAAGGAAATTTTTAAGTGGAGAGTATCTTCTTCACTTAAAATGTGCAGTTTTATTAAATTCATTATTCTGATTAATGATTTTAATATAAGTTACGTAATTTTGATAGATAATGAGCAATTACATTGTAAGTTATCGAAGCTAGAAAAGATAATTGAACTTCACAGAAGTAGTGAATAACAGGTAAAGAAGCAATACTAAAAACGTCATCAGGTGTAATTTAAGCGAGCAAATAGTCTCAACTGTTATATTATTTGTAATTTCAAAGAGTTGATAAAAAAAAACTGTTTTTAAACTTCATATTGGTTTTTTATATTTTCTTTTGAAAACTTATTGTAAAAGATAAAAAACTGTTTTTAAAATTCACATAGATTTTTTATATTTTCTTTTGAAAACTTAAATTTGTAAAACATCATGTTATTGAACAAATTATTGGTCTTGTTTTTCAGCAATGGGCAAAAACAGAATTAGAACAAAAATCAATACTGCAAGCGAAGTTTAGATTTGATCCTTCATTAATGCCACATAAAATATTCGTTTATGTTCTGATGTATTTTATTGTATATATATTTGATTGTTTGTAAAATAAAAAGGATAAAATCACCTATTGAGTATTACACATATCACTATTAAAATATGGCTTCCATTTGCATTTATTTATGTATTAGGGATTATGCTTGCAGCCTTGTGACAAACTCCAAGGCGAGCTAAAGCAAAATAATCTTTCATTTTCTAAAACATTTTGTTAACTTTTCTTAAACTTTTAGAATTTAAAGTATATTAACTCTTCATTCTCTCTCAAATAAAATAATATTTAAATGAAAAAATTCTCATCTTATGTATTGATTTGTAATAACATATTTTGTTTCTTCAAAAGCAAAGTGTAAATTTTCGCTATTAAATTTGCTTGCAAAGAAAACTAAACTTACTTCATGATCGAATGCCCTCTGGATCCACTTCTTTTCTTTCGCAATGGCTCTAAACGAAAAAAGAAAGAATTCTCAGATACTTTAATGAATAATTAACTTACAATAATTTCACTTAAAATATCACGAAGAAGAAACTTACCACTTAAAACATCTGGTAAAATGCACGAGAGAAGAAGTAGTAGCACAAGTATAGAATTCAAATACCTCATTTTGAAAAGATGAATGGTCGTGGAAGAATGTATTATCTGAAACAAAAAAAAAAAAAAAAAAAAAAAAAAGATCAAGTTCTGATATTTCGCAATTTGTATAATACACGTAAGTATTATGAAAATCAACTTCATTAATTTTTTAGTTTCGATATAAAATTTGTAGAGTCATTAAGTATTTTTATCGGAAGACGAGTGGAGAAAAATGAACAGAAAAGCCTTACAAATTACACTTATTTATAAATGAAATCTTTATGACGGCATCAAAATGCTTGAATGCCTTGCCTCATACTAATTACCAAACATAACAAGAAACAAGAATAAAACTGATTGTATATTGTTGTGTATTTAAGTTATTATTATTACAGAAAATTATGCATTTAGAAAAGATTATGTTTGAAAGAGATAGGAAGATCATGAAATCAAGTAAAAGATTACGTTTGAAAACTGAATTTAACTAATATGATATTAGAATTATTTAAAATATATCTTCCATATTAATCTTGTTAAACATCTTTCTAAACCGTCATTTTTCAATTTCTAGCGTCGTTATTAAAAATACGTGTGAAAGTGCGCTTGGTAGTAAGAATTGAGTAACAGATGCAAGATGGTTGATTTTGTTGTTTAATACAAGGGTATTCAAATATTAACGGATCTGTTGTTGTTAAAAATCATGCATAGCGCTATGTATCCTTGGGTGAGTACAGCTAATACTTCCCACTTTATCTTTAGTGTTGATTAGAACTTGCTCTGTCGTGTCTTGCATTTGCGAGTGATGAGTGAGCAAAAGCTGCTTCGAGGCATAGAGCAACGAACTGCGATTCATTTTCTGAAGTTGAGTCATCTGAAATTTATCTGAGATATCAGTATGGGGAAGAGTGTCTATCTAGAAGCCATGGGTTTGAGAATTGTAAGTGCTTCTCTGAGGAACCAGAGGGCGTCACCTCGAGAAGCAGTGATCGTGTGAATTCGGTTATTCGAGAGAACAGGAGCATCGCTATCTAACAACTTATGCCTATGCTTTCAAGTCACTGTTGGTACTGTATCAACCATTGTGGAAAAAAGTTTGCACTATGATAAGGTTGCATATCACGTACGTTGACACACGAGAGTAAAGCGATGCTCAGGCAAACCGCCAGTTCTCTCTTACGGTGGTTTGAAATTGAAGGAGATGCATTTTGAAAGAATATAGTGGCCATCACCAATGAAATGTGGCATACTAGTTCATTTCCAAGTATCAGGCTTAATCCCCTCTTGCAAGACATGCAGGCATGCACGACGCCGTTACCGTCAATGTCTGGAAATGGATTCAAAACCCAAATAATATATTTCCAAGGAAAGGGCATTAAAATGCTTCCAGAACGTTGGAAAAAAAATAGATAGACTTTGAGAGTACGTTGCAAGCGGACATGTTAAACTCTTTTATTCGCAGTAAAGATATAGGGAAAAATCAGTCACAGGTACATTTAAAACATCTAGTAGTTAGCTGCAAGATTCATGTATCATAAAAACAAAATTCAGAAGTGAATGAAAAATGATATAAAATGCGGAAAAGAGAAGTTTGTTTATAAAATGGACTATTGTTTAAATAATAATCGCAGAAGAACAAGCAATATGTGAAAGCTTTTAAGATGATAATGCGAAGAAAATATTTAATATTTCAGTGGTTAAACTGTAGGATTACGTATCTCTTTCCGTTTTACAGCCAGGATGCAAATTAGTGCGTGTGTATTTAAGATGAGGTTTAGAGATTGCAAGACACAGCGTGTTCTGCCACTCGTGGCCACGTTACTAGATTTTATATATTAGATAAGAGTTTCTGTCTTCGGTCTTGCATTACAATTGCAGATAGGTAAATTCATGCCAATTCATCTTCGCATTATATTACTTTGTGTAGTCTTTGGTTGTTAGTTTACTTAAACTTAAGCGTTACATTTGATCTACTGTTTTAAGCTTCTCGCTATAAATGCTGAAGGAGTTGTGAGCACCAACACTGCCTTCTATTCATCTTATTTAGTTTTAAATAAAGGATCTTTTACACGTTTTTCAAGTTTCTATGTATCGGATGATAGATAAGAAAGTTAACCTCTACAGTACTCAAGAATTAAAATAAGGACAATGTCTCAAAAGAATTCGGAGTTTAATCTTGCCTCCATCAACCTTGCAAGCTCCACTGGCGTCAGTAAATCCCATGGATGAATTTGGTTTTATCGTCTGCATGGTATCCACAATCTGCATGACAGGCATCAATCAATCCGGCACAGACGTTTGTCGGAAGATGCTACATAATAACTGTTCTTGAACATTTAAATTTGCAGTTTTTGCTTTATACGCAGTACATTTTTTCTATCTTTGAATGGCAACGCGAAATGTAATAGAAGCACATTGATTTAAAAAACTATAAGTGGTAAATGATATGAAATAAAATTCTCTTCTGATTTGCTTTGATGCATCTTGGAAGCTACTAATGAGATGTTAGATTAGATTATTTTGTTTCCGATATTCCGATGAATTTGTATTAAAACTAGAATGAATATTTTTGAAGACAGAATTAGCACTGAGCCACTACATGTAAAATTTTAGATGAGCTCGATAGAATCGTCGTATAGCTTCGAAGATACGCTGTGCAATTAGTGTTCAGTTTTTTTATGAGGAATTGCTGCCCTCAGGATATGATATTGCAATTGTTTAAACTGAATTTCTATTACATGCAGTGCCACCAAAAACTCGTAGAGTTTCAGTTTGGTGCCTTAGATTGAAGGCTCCATAGGACATTTCTTGCGAACGAGAGCCAGGGGATTAAAGGAGAGACTGTTTTCATTAGGTCTAGAAACAATTCTGAAGTAATTAATGAAAGCATCAAGAGGAAGGCTGAACTAGATTCGTGATCTTGTTTAAAGAGGTTGGTTGGAAGCGCAAGAGGCTAGTACCAAGAATAAAAAAAGTATTCAAGCGGTTACGACTGCAAGCATATTTTTACACTAGAGGTCTTTCATTATGTTTTGTGTCATGATATCATGATTATTTTAATACATATAAATCGGTTATAATATATAAATTACTCGCTACATGCATTTGCAGAAGTAGAGAAGAGGAATAGAGATAATTCACAGAAAACATTGTAAACAACATTCTCTAATTAACTTCATTGTACTCTCTATTGCAAAAAGCTTAATTTTTTTCATAAATTTACCATAATTAAATTATAATAACGCAAAAACAATAAAATTTCGAGTTAATTTCAAAATTAACTTGCAAAATATAAAGTAGTCATGTGTAACTAACTAAAGCATTTCGCCTACCTTTACGTGCTCAAGAGCTCCAAAATATATGAATTCGGATTTCCAAACTCTCTACTCGAATCGTCCGCGCTACTGTTAAGCATATGTTTCGATTCAACCTTCATCATCTTTTAAAAAAGTAACATCAGGTTTGTCACGTCAGCAGCAGGTGACGTAACAGGTGTTTCTAAGCACGAGTTTAGCTATTTGGCCTAGATATTAAATAAAAGAACTCTACCGATTATAAAATTAAAAAAATGCGACAACGAAACATCTAAAAAGATTTCAAGGGCTTCTAAACGACTGTTTTTTAATTTTTATTTCACTTTTTTTGGATACTACGATTATTCATTTCACGTGGGAATTTTTATGGTGTCATTTAAACTCATGGCTGACTTTTTCCTGAGCAGGTGATTGATTTGGAATTTTAGAGTTTCATTTGAGTTATGCTTTTGCCATCATTATGCAGAAAAATGAGTATTTATAGTTAGATACTTGATTTTCGTTCGTAATGTATTATTTCATAATTTTATGTTAAATGAATGAGAAAATACCTGTATTAAAATAACCACTACAATTCATTAATGTATGTTATAAGTTTTGTAATACTATAAATGCACGCTAAAGTTCTTGTACCAATGTACCATTATGTTGATAATCAGACCTTTAGGAAACTTGCGGTTTGTTACCCAAAGGGCTTTACTTTAGCTGGAACACAATGGAGTCCAACTTCGGTACTTTTCAGTTTTTTTTTTTTTAATTGAAATCGTAAAGACGGAGCACCGAATTAGACGAGTTCCGGTACTTGGTTATATAACTGAATCTTACTGATAACTGATAATTCTGTTATTATTGCAGCATTTAAGTTAGTAGTTAATAAAACTGTTATTGATGGAAGATAATGAATGCATGTCTGACTTTTCCTGGAAAAGCAAAATATATGGGAAAACTTGAAAGCTATAAACATTCAGTCAGAAATGCTATAAATGGCTGAATAAAGAAAGCGAAATTTAATAAAAATAAATAATACAGGAAGTTTTTTAAATAATACAGCAAATTTTTTAAAATTAATATCTATATCAACCCATTGCCTGCCAAAATAATAAAGCAAGTTTTGTTTTGATTGCGAAGAATGTTGCTTAAATTATTTACCTCTATTTTAACCTTGTTAATATAATTTACACTTCACATTTGTTTTACATCATTTGACTTTGATACCATTTTTTAAAATTTGTTAATAATTTACCCATTGTTCATTTGTTTATTATTTTATTAAATTATTTTGTTTCGATTTAATTTTTACTTTGAATAATTAGATTAATTTTTTTTAAAAATTTGGTTCATGCATTAACGTTTAAGATTGAAATTGAACTAGGAAAATATTTATTCAAAATTTTTTAAACTTTTGATTGCAAGATTTAATTAAAAAATAATGTAGTAACTTTTAAAAATTAAAAAAAGTATAATATCTCCGTGGTTTGTGAAATTTTATCTTTTTTTTTTTTTTTTTTTTTTTTTTTTATTCTTGGTGACTGTTCGCAAAAATTTTAGGAATACAATAGTACATAAATAAAGAAATGAAAACTAAATTCTTATCGGGAGAGTAACGAAGTATTTTGTTGATTTCGAAACTTTAAACTAAAATAGAAGGAGAGCAGCCGGTACAAGAAAACAGGTTCAGTGTTCATAACAGTAGAATTGTCAAACTAATGTCTAACAATAGCTAAACAAGTATAACAACTAATTTTACAAACCTATATGCATAACTCTAGAACAAAAGCAAATTAATTGAGCACAAGAATTAGAATTCTTTTTTTGCCTAGTTTCATACAGTCTGAAATTTTACTAAAAATCTTCTACATACATACTGAAAAATGAGCTGTTCATGTATTCTTCCAAAGTTCTAAAGAACAGCAGGTATGTACATTTCAGCAAATTAGACCCATTCTTCTTTGTAATGAATCACATATTTTCGAATAAAACATTTTACTGCAAATGTAGGCAAACAGTATTTTGAGTAGTTTGAAGGGATGTTTCTACCGTTTGCATTTATGTAAAACTGCAAATACTTTTTCCAGCAATTGCATTTTCATAAAACTGCAAGTCCCGTTTAACTGGATTATTTTATTTAGATTATTTGCTATACAACATCTGAAATACAACTTAAATTTGCTTGTTTAGGATAACTATATTTTGTAAACAAGTAATAAAGTTTTAAAATGTGCTTTACATCGTTCTAATTTTCAATATATTGCTTGCTACGTAGTTAACAATAAAAGTGACTAATTTTTTAAATGAGGAATCGGCTAAATACCACATTTCCTCGCATATTACCTAGCGCCTGGTTCTGAAAATTAAAAAAAATAATTGTGTATTTTCCTATTTCTTATTTTCTTTGTGTGTTCAGAGAAGAAGCTCTTCTAAATTTTAAAAGGGATTCGTTCACGTAGTGATTGTTTTCGTTTTACTAATAAAGACAAACCCTTGCAAACTACCTGAAAGTTCTGTCTAACCATTACCTTCTCACTCATGAACTACATATATACTAGCCTGATACAGGAATCGATCAATCACAGCGAAGCAAATACGAATTGATATTCAGTCTATGGTTTCGCTGAGTTAGCTGCACATTGACCTTCTCTAATTATGTATGGATGATTTGAGACCTAAGGAGTACCTGAGACGACAGTATGAAAAGGCAAGATTTAAATTACAGGGAAATAGAAATGAAGATATCTTATTAAATGCTGTATTGTTGATATTATTACGTATTCTTATTGGAATATTGGTTTCTTTTAAAAAAATAATACCGTTATAGTAGCTTGTAATTTTTTCATAACTATTTTTCTTTTGTTATGATTTTACTGCAACCGCGTCCTTCAGAAATTAAATTATTCGCATGATTTTCCCTTCTAGATGTCAGAACGATAAAATTAACGAAAAAATGAGGGGAAATAACCCTGGGAATTACGGTATTAACATGAGAATTACGGTAATTATGAGAATATACTCATAATTATGAGAATTACGATAATTAACAATAATTGAAAATTCCGCAGTTCATAACAGTTGTACATTTCCATTACATTCGTGAATCTAAAATGCATTTAGCTTGAAATAAACAATAATGAACATCGATTTTTGATATAGAAATATCTAATGAATCTATGAAATCTATTGTATCTAATGAATCACAGAAATTTATTTTCGACGCTTGCTTTGCACTTTGCAATTAAACATTTATCCGCAAAGAAATCATTAAAAAATTTGCGTAAGTTAGCTGGATAATTTAGGTGAATGGAGTCTTTTACAAATCCTGTGCCTCAGACTGAAAAACAAAAGATTAGTGAAATGTATGTTGCAGAATTTGCGTAAAGTCAACATCTAAACAAACCTTTCTTATAAGTTATTGAAATTCGATTGTTATTGCATACTGCTTTCACAACGTTACTGACTAGGTTTCGAAAACATGATGTCCTTGGTCAATTTTTATAGATAGCATATGACACATTTTGTAGTTCCTTTTTAATGACAAACTGTTGAGAAATGTTTAGTGAAGGTTAACTTTTTTAAACACTAAAACCTATACTTTGGTCTCGAATGCGTCTTGTTTTTCCACGTAAAACTTTAATTATTATTCTCCGCAATTAACTTCCTATTGAGTCTCTGAGTTAGACCATTAAGCTTATATTTTTTGACGTCTAAACTGCTAAAGCTAAAAATAAGTATGATATATCATTTTCTCTTTTTTACATCTAGTAAACGAACAAATAGTAAAAGAAAAATTTTAACAAAACTGTTTAATTTCTATGACTTCCGTGTATTCAAAAGTTTTGCAAAGACTTATTTTGCATGGATATATATGCATTTATAGTGATGAACATATACGTTTGTTTTAAGATTTCACACTGAATTAACCTTAAAATTTCATTTGTCTAAATTCGTCGTAGTAATTCTAAGTACTAGATTAAATCTCTGAACTAGAACTGCTTTTCCGGGATGATATGTATAATGATTAGCTTTACTGGCTGCCAAATAAATGGGCATGGGTTCGATTCCCGAGAAGGGGAGGATATTTGTAAATGTACAGCGTTTCTGCGACAGAGGCACTCATAAATGGTGCCCCAGAGACATGAGAAAACGGCAGACGTAATCCTGCTCTGATTGCGTCGATGACCTGTTCTGATTTTACTGTCAGTTAAGTGAGATAAATCATAACAAAAACAAATCTTATTTCTCGAAGATTTAAGCACTTCTATGAAATATATTGATATTAAGTATTAAAACAGCTACGTTAATTTTAAGAAAATATACGTTAATTTTAAGAAAAGAATATGTGGTTTTTCAGTATTAGATGTAAGAGCATCTAATAAGAAAGCGTATATTCAGATACAGAAAAAATAGATTTACTCAAGTATCAGAAATGATTTATAGTGGCTCACATTTGTTTTCGAACACGTTGGGTTTTAAAGTTTATGTGCATAAATTTCGTACTAAAGTTTGAAACATAGACTCCCAAACGTTCTTCGAATATAATATTTTTCTCTCTCTTAAGCTTTTCTTGTAACAAAATAGACATAATCAAGGTACACTCACTTCCAAAAGTTAAGCACGAAGACATAAAATGTAAAAAAATCAACAAATACTGCTTTGATTGACACGAAATTCGGCAGGAAAGTAGCATATATATTTATGCATAAAACAAAATCAATAATCATATACAGAAATGAAAACAATATTAAATTTTGTAAGTTACAGATAATGACATATTGGAGACAGAATTATGTTTAAAGTGAAAATAAACAGCATAAAATGAACAAAAAGGACATTATTAGGATATGTGATCTCCCCTCATCTGTATACAAAGTTTACACCTTGTGACCATGCTTTCAATTAGGTGGTCAACCACCACAGAATTAAGCAATCGCCATTCTTCTTGTAGAGCCGTTTCCAGCTCAATAAGAATGGCTGGAGGTGGGAAACGTGAAGATACAGCACGGCCGAGAGCATCCCAAAAATTTTCAATGGGATTAAGGTCGGGCGAATATGCTGGCCACGCCATACGCGCAATCCCTTCACTCTCCAGGCAGTCATCGACGATCTCAGCTCTATGGGGACATGCGTTATCGCCCATTAAAACATAAGTACGGCCAACTGCTGCAGCTTACAATCTCAATATGGGTTCTAGGACTTCATCTCGATACCGGACAGCCGCCAAATAACCCCGTTTAAAGATGTGCAGGTCGGTGCGGTATCCTAATGAAATCCCTACCGACACCATAATGCTTTCAGCTCGGAATGCGTGATGTTTTGGGACTGATTGCGTGTTCGTTGTTCACGCCATATCCTTATACGCTTGTCATCTGGCTCTAGAGCAAATCTTGACTCATCAGTAAACATGACATTGCCCCAGTCAGACACACTCCAATTGACATGTTCCCGGCAACACTGTAATCGTGCCCCTCTTAACTGGACGGATAGAGGAACACAACCCCGGGCGTACAGTCCACTCATATGTAATCTTCGGCGTACAGTAGCTGCAGATATCGACTTACCAATGGGTGCTGTAACCATAGAGGTCACACGTGTGGAGGTCGCTCTGCGATTCCGGTTGGCTACAATAGCAATATATCGATCTTCCGTGAAGGTTGTAAGCCTTGGGCGACTGGCTACGGGCCTTCGGACAACTGTCTGTGCGGTTTGGAATTGTTTCCACAAACGTGAAATTACAAAATGATGAACGCCGAAGAAAAGAGCAACATCTGTGATCGACTGTCCTGATTCAATGCGCCCCACAGCACGCCAGCGCTCAGAATCTTCCATTCGTCTTCTGGAAGTCATAGAAACACGTATGTGTTCAAAACAAATTGTACGAAAGTTTTAAACACCTTCTATCAGCGCTTACATTCAACTTCTGTAACCCTTCATAAAGCTGGCTTCTTATAAGGCTGCCGTTTTTGCATATTTCCTGACATGAAAGCGCGATTGGCTGTTACCTAACATATTTGCATACTTCCATCTACCTCTGCAGCGAATTGCATCCTCTTCAATTCTGATTGGCTAAAAATTAGCATTTTCCTCTCCGTGCTTAACTTTTGGAAGTGAGTATATTTTTTGGAATAAAATAATTCTAAACGTAATTAGTTGGTAATTTATATAATAATTCTGACACTCAAACTTTTATTGAGATATTTTGGCAGATGAAATTTGTTTTCATAAATTTTGTTTTAAACAAAAATTATTACTTGTTTAGCAAAATACGTTAACAGTTCCATATCTGGGAAGAACATGGCAAGACGCTACAAACGAATGACAAGCTTCAGTAGCAATTCAATTATTCATCATTTGAAAGGTAGTAAAAGTATTCGAAATATCCAATGAAAAGCATTCAACCACCTTTGATGTCATAAATCGATGGAAATTGCGTGGTACTGTTGAAAATGCAGTGAAGTCTGTACCATATTCCAAGCAAATGAAGAGGAGTTGGAGATTTATCCTAAGAAAAATAAAATAAAACCCAAATATTAATGATGCGATACGATGGATTTAATAGAACAATTTTCAATAAAAATTAACTCCAACTATTAGAATTAAGAATAATATAAGAACCATTAGATCATCTGGATGCAATAGGCGATCTACAAGAAACAAATTCCTCGTAAAAAGAACTCAAGCAAAATACGCCTGACGTTAGCAGAATCTATGGTAAATCAAAATTTATCATTATTAAAACAATATAATATTTGAAAAGGAGCCACATTTTAATAAACGTAGATCTGTTGGGCGCACTGCTGTATGGCGAAAACCGGCTAAAAATTCGAATCTGTAAAATGTAATGTAAAAAAAAAAAATGTATTCTCTGCATGCTGTTTGAAGCATAATGGTTTAGAAATGTTTCGCTGCGTCTAGGATGGAAATTACAGGTTTTATAGAAATTATTTTAATCAGAATAAACACAGATATATGCTACAAGGCAGTAGTCAGCAAACCGCGGCTCGCGAGCCAAATGTGGCTATTTGGCTCCTTGAGTGTGGCTCTGCCACAAAATAGCACATTCGGGCAAGTGCACGTGAAAGCAAGAAATCTTGAAACTACAACACAAAGGCCGTAAAATTTTACACAAGCATGAAAATATCCGCCAACTTTACTCCTAGGAAATATTTTTTGTGTCGATTTGGGAGGTTCTCATTGCACTGATTATAACATCAGATTCCGATATCGTAGTAATAGTTATATGCCACATTTTAATGAATGAAATGCTTTGGATTAATGTACCATTCAATGGCAATTTTAACTTGAATGAGAAACTATTTGTACAAATTTGAAGTTTTTCCAGTCTGAAACAAAACTTTCTCTAGCAACTGAATTTAGGCAACATAAAATACATAGACAATGTTTGGGTTGCATATAATATGAAAAAACTTCAGACTGAAAATGTCTAAAAACTAAAAAACCCAGACATTTTTACATTATTTGGTGTATCAAGTTAAAATTCCCATTGTACGGATTTCTACTATGAATGTTACTGATGTATTGATAAATGGGCCATTGTACTGATTTCAATAGATGTGTACCGACAAAAATAACACTGATATCCTCGTTCGATTGTGTCCTTGTCTCGATGTGACGCACTCGGTTTATGACCGAAGCTCCGAGGCTAGTTCGGAGTGCGTAAACTTACACTTGCCCTCTAAATTGTACGAAAAAGCGTTCTTTCTATTGGTAATAAGATACTCTTTTACAAGTTTATGTTTCGTCCCATTTTGACTTATGCCTGTCCTATCTGGGGTTATGCTTGGAAGTGGTGAACTGCCGGCGGTTCATTAGGAACTCGGCTATTCACCGTGAATATAAAATCCTTGAAATTAATAAGTATATGGCCAAGCTGACTGAGACATTTTCCCGAAAAATACCGGAAGTTAATGATACTATTCCAAGTTACGATTGTAATGATCATGTTAATCCCAAAAGGCCAATGGCGATCTTAAGCTATATTACTTAATTTCTGCTTATCTGTACTGTGTTTGCTTCTGATTCTTTTATTGTTGTATTGTAATATTATGTATTTTTGTATCTGTATATGTTATATAGCATTTTAAGTGTATTAACGAAACATGTTTTTGCAATCACTGGCGTTTCATTTCTTACTCTGCTTGGCTCTCGCCAACCGCACACCCCACTCGCAGTTTCTCCTAACCTGTTGACTGGCAGTAGTTAGGTGTAGCACCTCGCTCTCTGTCGGTCCGCTGTCATCTTCTCTGAAGAAGCTGTGATGAAATTTTGTTTACTTTACCCTGCGTTAGAAATGCTACTCAGCCAATAAAATTGCCCATTGTCTATTCTCACATTTCCCCATCAGTATATTTGTTCGAAAATTGTCTACTTATGTTGCACCGAACTGGCGATTCTACGCGTGTGCCCATCAACAGATAATGCATTTCGCCTGAATCTAGGTTCCCCTACCACCGGCGATGCGCGCGCAATTTATCCACAAATTGAGTAAATGTAATTACTTTTGTAAGTCAGTAAGCCAGGAGGGCAGTTCTAGAATGATTAATTGTAAGGGGTTACCCTGTTTTATTTAAAAACCACTTAAAAGAGAGAGAAATGTATTCATGGGTGTAAACGCACATTTCCTGTTTCCTTGCCTAACTGCTCTTGGCTGGTCCTCAATCATTTCGCTATTTCTTGCCCTATTCATTTCTTTTCGTAACAACATGGCTACAAAGAAGAAAAGAAGAAGCAAAGAAAAACGAAGATGAAATCCACTGCAAATTTCCAATTGAATGGACTGAGGCTTTCACTTTTATTCGAAATTCAAATGGCTTTCCGACCTGTCTCATTTGTCAATAAAAATTGGCTAATAACGGAAAATCAGATGTGTAGAGACACTTTACAACTAAAGAAAGTTTCATTTAGTAATAATTATCCTGTTAATGATGCAAGGAAGAAAGCAATTGAAGAACTTCAGAAAAGTCAAGAAAAATCACTTTCTGTATTTAATTACTGGATGCAATCTTCCAATAATGTTAATATTGGAAGTTTTGTGATTAGTGAAGAGAATGCTAAAAGATGAAAACCATATAAAGACGGTAAATACATAAAAAATTTGTTTTATAAATGCATCCGAAGAGCTATTTCGAGACTAAGAACGAAGCGCATATTCTTTAATAATGATAATAATAATAATATAAAAAAATATGAAAGCTTTCAGATTTTACTTTACACTCAAGGGGACAATTTTTTAATGTTTTGTGTGTTACCTTCATTTATTAAATGTCATGTTCTTCGCACTTAAACCATATAATTAAATTTAACAGTAATATCGCAAAATAATTTCAAAATGACCATATCTTTTGAATTTCCGACAGATAGTCTCGCGCGATGGAGATAAAAATGTTTATTTTTTCCCGTACAGTGCCATTGCTCGCTTTGAAATCGTTGAGTTTGTTAATCAAAAACTCGTTAAAGTGTTACAAATTATGAAACTGATAATAAAACAAGATTAGGGCTTCCAGATGCCTGTATTCGGTAGAGGATTACCTTATTCAGAATTTGATGGCTCTAGTATACCGTTGTTTAATCGCAATGCGAAAAACATACATACTTTTATGTATGCAGATTCTTCATTATTTAATTTATTTAAATGTAACGCAGGGCTTGATGGCGGCAAATATCTGAAAAGTGAAACGGACGTTTAAAGTTTTCGACACAAAATGCCAAAACGAAATTAATAGCCCTTACGGTCTAACGCCCTTTGGGTTAAAAAAATTAAAGAATTATCATTGTCTACTAAAACAGTGAACGATAGAATAGTAAAAATGTCTTCATATATAACTAATTAGCAAATCGAAGATCTTAAATTGCTTTCAGCTTTATCAATAGCAGTTGCCGAGTTTTGTAACATAAATGATATAGCACAAGTTTCACATTTTTATGATTTACTTCATGAACAGGTGTCAACGAAGAACTTTTAGGATTATTACCACTTAAAGGTAAAACACATGGATATAGCAAATGCAGTAATTGGATGCATTGAAAAACATGATATTCCACTCGATAAAAATGGTCGCAATTGCAACAGACAGGGTAAAAAGTAGGACCGGCGTAAAAAATGGGTTTGTTGCTATTTTTGAAAGAAAAAAAATCAATCATGAGATACTTACTTACCATTATATCCTTCATCAAGAAACGCTCTGTGTGCAGGCATTTCCAGAAGAAACTTGCAAAGTTATGGAATTTGTGATTAAGATTATCAACTGCATATAGCTAAAGCTCTTAATCAGCGTCAGTTTAAAGAATTTTTAGTTGATATGGAGAATGTGTACTCAGGTCTTCTCCTGCAAAACAAAATAAGTAGGTTACCAAGAGGAAACATTTTGAAATGTTTCGTGTCCTTATTAACAGAAATTAAAGCATTTCTACTTGAAAATGTGTTTATTATCTAGAATTAAAGAACGATCAGTGGATTCAAAAATTTTATTTCGTGGTAGATGTTAGGTCTCATCTAAATCAGCTTAATCAAAATCTACAGGGTAAAGGAAACACAGTTTTTTCGATGGTAGAAGTTATTTCATTTGAAAACAAATTATCTCTTCTTGCTCGAGAATTTGAAAGAGAAATTTCGATTCACTTTCCAAGCCTGTTGAAACATCGCCAAGAAAATAATTCAGATATTGACATTTGCTATTTCAAAACAACAGTTTTAAATATGAAAGAAGTTTTTCTCAGCAGGCTTCAGGAATTCAGAAACAACAAAGCCACTTTAGATTTTATTAAAAAGCCTCTGAATACTACTGTAACAGAATTAAGCTTTTCTCCCTTTAATATTGACACTGGCAACTTTGAAATACAATTGCTGGACTTAAAGAGAAATTTGAACGTCTTAGCGCTGATATAACAACATTGAAGCAAAACAAATGTGAGCTTAGTTGAGGGTACAAGTCGTCTGGTTTGAAGGACCTGAAGAAGGAAGATATGTTGATTTTAACACATTTAATAGTATTCCTGACTCATATAATCAGCTGAAAAAACTAGAGCTTGCTGTGGTTTCCTTTTTCTGGCCTACACATTCATGCGAACAATCATTTTCAAGCACGAACCCTATCAAGAGCAAATTAAGAAGTCGTTCGTATCGATGAGAACTTGGAATCATGATTAAAATTAAAAATAACGATATTCAAACCTGACTTACACAAAGTTTCCAAGGAGATGCAAGGCCATTGTTCATTAGCGTTTGTTCGTCATTATGTTGATTTAAAGTTTTTGGATACTTTACAGTTTTATTTAACATAAATAGTATCGTTATTTAGTGTAATATCAAGCTTTATTCAACATACCTATATAGTTTAACTAAGACTTAAAAATTGAAGTATTAAGTTAATTTTAGGGATTGTTGTGGAGTGAAAAAAAGATGCATTATTGAGAATTGAGAAAGGTATAACATGGTTTGGTCATAAGAGCGGATGAAGGAAAGAAGATACATGAAACGAGTATACAAGACAAGTGTGGATGGGACAGTTGGAAGTGGATCGACCTCAGCGAACGTACGTTGATCAGATTGAGGACGTTCTTAGTAAAAGCCATCGTAGGCGTACCCTTATTAAGTGAATCACAGCATACCTACCTATATAATTTAAGATATGTGGCCCTAAAAAGAGATTTCAATCATTGAAAAGTTGATAATTGGCTCTGTTGACTAATGAGTTTCCCGACTACTGGATCCGACGAAGGAATATTACAAAATAGAATCTTCTTACACGAAAACCGTTAGTTGAATTAATTCCAGTGTGCAAGTGTAATTTTAACTAAAGTATATCTAACAAAATATTGAATACCTCCTTATTTTCGTGCCTTAATTAAATATAAACTGTTTGCTCAAAGTTTCCGAATGCTTATGTGAGTTCATTTTTAGAACGGTTTGAATAAATTATTACTTTCCACAAAAAGTACATTGAATGTCTTTTTCCAAAGCCAGCAGGTTTTAAAAAATGTGGGAAAAACGTGAAAAAAATAAAGTTATTTTGATAACATTTTGTAACTGATATTTGAAAATAAAACTGAAAAACAAGTTACCGAAAACAAATATGAGCCACTGCATTCAGGGACGAGACTAAGACTGGTGAAGGGTTTCTCAGCCTAAGGTGGGAGCTGAAGAAAGTTGAATAGGCAAACATGTATGAATGATGATATAATCCTGAATGACTTCATCTGACAATTATCATATGGCTACTATAGATAAAAATTAGAATGACGAAGTTGGGATTATTTTCTCATGAACTTTCAATTGAAGCAGCCAGTGCGTTTTTGATCAAACAATTGTGAGGTAGAAATTCACTTTGTCTTATTTCGCTTATGTCACTGAGGAAAGACAAAAAGAAAAGACATAGTAAGATCGGTTGATCGATAGATTATAAGCAATTCTTACTGCCCATCGCAGATCTGTTTTTCATCCCGTGACTTTTTCAATCCGTGAATAATTATTTCTCATGAAGGACAGTTGCCACTGAATGGATTATTAGACAATATGATTAATATGACTATGATATATCGGGCAAATTAAGCAAAAATGCTCTAGTTTTGCTCCATTTGCTGTACCTGTTATTTTTTTTGAAATGTCACAAAGAAAAATATTCGAGAACAGACACAGATTCTCTTGCAGGAAACAGTGCGTCTGTCTTGCAAGTGAACATACTAAACTCCTCTGTAGATTTCAAGATTTGAAAATATTAGCCATATTAGAGTTTGTAGAGATTTTTTTTTGGTTTGGTTTGGTTTCAGTTAATTATGGAAAAGTACAGAAGGAATATCTGCCTAAGGGGAGGGATGCCTTCGTGGAAGACTTTCTAAGGGAAACTGGCTAGTGAATAAGTTAAACACTGAGAAAACTACGAAAACGCCCATGCAGCCAGCCCGTTTGTATGGAATCGAACTCAGGTCGGAACAACGATTTTGCCACTCGATCTGTGGTAAGACCTAGTTTGTAGAGATCAATAGGCATAATTTCGGTGCACGAGACATGAAAAATCACAGTCGCAGGATTTGAACTCTGGACTTCCCGAATGTCAGCGGTGCGCGCTTCCAGTTGCACCACAAAGGCACAAGTAAAGAGGGAGAAAATATCTTACAATTTACTTTATTTAAAGGACGTAGGGGGAAAGGGAGACCCAGTCAGTGTTTCAAGAAATGTTTGAGCTAAATCAGCAGCAGAAGACTGGAAAAGTCGCAAAACGTAGCAGATGATGTCATGTGATAACACACAATAATGCAACAGAAAGCACAATTGACGGACTAAACTCTTGATGGATTATTGATCAAGATTGATACACTATTTTGTACAGATTATTGACTATGGAAGAACTACTGATCTAGTATCGAGTATTGATGGGCTACTGACTAATTCTATAGACTAATTATTATTTATGGAATACTGATTATTCTAGATAGTATTTAAGGACTATATATTCTAGGACTAATTAGGGTTACTATCTTCTGTTACATCTATGAACAATGATTCTGTGGGCTTTGTAATGAATATTCATGATCTATATAACATTTTCCGTATACATATACATTTACATTTGTATATACAATCAAGGCAATCCTTCTGTAATACATCAATGTAACAAATTACGCGCATTCTTCAAAACGCTAGAAGTGTAATATATCACAGGAACTGTAATAAAATAACTAATGTTAAATTTTAAAATTTCTTACTAAAACCTTACTAAAGACATATACCAACCCTTATTCCATTTGGTCAATATTAAGAGATTAGTTCGAATGTCATTTTGACGGAGAGCAGAGTAGAGCTCGCAACTGTATTTAGATGGTACCTTAGTATAATATATATATATATATATATATTAACTACAGACATCTACTCTAATACTGCAAATCATTTTGTTGTGTGGTAATTAGAAACTTAAATTTAGATTAAATAAATTCGACTTACAAGACAAACTTGAAGAAACTCAAGTATCTGAAATTAAAAAGAAATATCATATATATACATAAAATGCAAAATGTTTTAATTAAGTATCACTTCTTAAAACCTGGCTGTTTTACAGTTCTGCAAGTCATTGCCTTCGACACCACATGAGATCTTTCTTTTTTAATTATAACGCTATGTTTCTTACTACATATTACGTGAATCAGAAATAAATGTATGTAATTTTTAATAATGTTAACGTTTGTATAAATTAAAAAAAAGACTTTTAAATGTCATGGATTTTATACTTGACAGAATTTATGTTTAGCTATACGATATTATACAGATATTTTTATAACGACAAATACTTTTTGCAATCCATTGCAAAGATTTTATACATTGTTATATCCCTTTCATTAAAAAATTTTTGAAATGAATGGAAGAAGTGATATTCTTTTGGAACATCACTTCTTTCATTGCAATTTCATTTCACTGCAAATGAATGCGAAAAATGCGTTTCGAACTCCCATCAAATGCTTTAATTTCCTAAAAGGACATGTTGAGACTTGCTTTTTCGTAAGAGAACACCACTCCGTGACAATTTACCTGCAATGGACAGTTTTATCTCATGACATTGCAAAGGCAATCTAGCCACGAATAACGCAGCTTCCAGTTTATTGCCTGTCTTGGTGGTCGAAATTTCTGCTAAACCCTTAGTAGAATGTTTTGAGGATGTAATTCTTGCTTTATGCTAGATCCCGGAGGCTTGCCTAGTCTACAAAAACCATCATTTTACATTCTTGTAGGAAACCCAGGTTTCATAAACGGTTATCATTTGATGTAAAAACTCCGAATTGATTCTGCACAAAAAAGTTTGAAACTCATTAATTCACATTCCTTTCATAGTGTTTTTCCATTTAATCATGAGGGTCTAAGAGCCGAAATTTACTACCGAACCCAAGTAATGAATCCGTTTGTCAAATACCGTGCAATAGAATCCAAATTTCTCTGTAAAATTCTGCTGAAGTAATTTTACAGGCACTTTTACTAGATTTCAACAGCTCGTTGCATTTCAGTTTCTATAGTCTTTGGACATTTTTGATGTTCTACCTAACTCTGATCATTATTAAAACACTTAAAAATCGCCATGCATGCCACTTCTTCTGCTACACTTCTAAACATGCTTCTGCATGCCACTTCTTCTGCTACACTTCTAAACATGCTTCTGCTACACTGTGTCTAAGATCCTTCTTTTCAAAAGAGAATAACTGATATGCTTCTTTTGGAATTGCCGTCTATTCTTACTTAAAAGACACCTGCAACTCTCATTGTAGCATCTTTTACTGAACAATCTTGCTACTTTGCCATCAATTAATGAATCTAGCAAAAAATGTTCCCAATATAGCAAAAAAGTGAAAACTGTTACCAAAATAGAAATCCAAAACCTTTAGCACATACCTAACAGTAAGCAAGTAACAGAAATTTCAAAATAACACCACCAACTTCATCAGTAATTAACAAGTAATAGGTACATGTCGAAATGTAATAGGGCACCCAATGTTTTCTATAAATAAATGTGTATATCCCTATTACACTTTCATTTTTATTAATTTAAAATGTAATAGATAGTTCACAGTTTGTGCCTTTGCATTTACACACTTTGGAGTCATTTCCAGAATTTTGGTAGTACAAATTTTGTTACAAACACAATTTTTTTTTCTTTTTTAATTTGCAGAATTTTTTCATAGTATATAATTACTTATATTAGATCTTTAGGATCAGGCTTATAATAGATCGTTTATTTCATAGTTCATCATTTGCAATATATGTTTATATATTCGTGATTCGTAATAGTAAAATTTATTTATAGTTCGTTGCAACTGGCAAGCAGGATTTCTGGCCGCAATTTTGCACAAAAACAGTTGATTTCTATCAGACAGTTTTCGAAATCGCCACAGATAAGATCTTCAGGCCCACAGTTCTACCAGCAGAAATAATCCCAATGGCTGAGTCATTCGATAACGATATTTATACTCATCAAATAGCTAAGTAATCGCTGTATAAAGCTTTTTTTATTCTTTATGTTCATTTATTTATTTAATATTCATATTTACATTTGTTTATTTATATATATATCGATTCATTTTATTTATTTCCTTCGTCATTTATTTATTTTTTGTTTCTATTTTTATTTTCCCCTTAATTTATTTTATTTTTGTTTTTATTTTTTATTTTTATTTATTTTTTTATTATATTAAATATTTGTAAAATTTAATCAGCAACTTTGTTTTTATTATATTAAGTACCAACTTATAACTCTGAATTATATGTAGTATATGAATGCAAGTTGTCTTTGTTTTTGAAATATGTACTCTCTGACCTTGTTAAAAAAAGTGTAGCCCTACCCTGGTGGTGGCGGCTGCTGGATTGGACTTGATCTCCCGCTGAGCAGGTACTATTCTGTTTGGTATACACCTTAGGTCAGAAGCCTGCTCAGTGGCGATAAATAAATAAATCTACTGAATAGATATTCAGAATCTTATATGTCGATAACTATATTCAGGATAGCTGGAATTCGAAAGCTACAATAAATTAAAACTCAATCTATTTCCTAGCTTCAAGCACAATAAGATAAAGAAAAAGAAATTAAAGTCAATTACAAACATTTCTGGCAGTATCAACATTTCTGCTTCAAGATTGAAACGTTCCTCAGTAAGTACACTGAAGGAAAATAATCTCGTTAGCAAGAAATGAACTGTATGACTTAATTTCAAGCAATGTACACTGCGCAAAAAAAGAAAAAAAAAGAGAGGGCAGTTTTATATCTCCCTTTCTACTGGGCCAATTGATGAAATTCAACTTGCGTTTTTCATGTCTCGAAAGCGCTACTTAGGATATGTATTAGATTTATATATAGAATTGTACTGATATAGGTATTTTGACAAAAAATCGGACTTTTTCTAAAATGACATGCAATTTTTTTCCATATTCCGATTCTACGACTCAAATTATGCCAAACTGCCAAGTTTTGTAAAAATCGTACGAGTAGTTTTTAAAAAATTAGCTCTCAAAATTTTAGCTCCTCAATGTTAATTCAAATTTAGTATGCATTTATTAATATCTCTTTTTTATTACACTTACTTGATTCCTTCTTTCACAGTTCGAGATTTAGGTTCCTTTCAAATAAAATTCCCCCATTTTTTATGATTTTTTTAAAAATTTGTATTTTTATAAATTTTTGAAAAATTTTTTGTATTATAACCTATACAATTTTTACCATCATCTTAAAATAGATGTATTTCTAAGTACACTTGCAAAACATTAGAGTTTTTTATTCAAAATTTCCGAAGATATACGTGAAATTATAAATTGGCGCGTTTTGAAATAGGGCATATTTTTTGAAAGCGATAATAACATCTAATATAGTTTACGCACCCTTGTTAAAATTATTTGAAAGTAGGAACGATGTCACTTTTTTTCCGCTCATGCATAATGTAAAAAGGTAGGAACGATGTGACTTTTTTTCAACTCCTGTACAATGGAAGGGGAAGGAAAATAGATTGCTAAATATTAAGAAGTTCGGCAAGTGAAGTCTTGGCGCATACTGAAAAAAAAATGCATCAAGTTAAAGTTTTAAATTACTCCGTAAATTTCGCACCAAAGTTTACAAAATTGAATATTTAGGCATAATTTGAGTGGTAGAATCGAAATATGGAAAAATTGGCATGCCATTTCAGAAAAAGCCCCATTTTGTGTCAAAACACCTATGTTAAAATAATGCTATATATAAATTAAATATAGTCGCGCTTTCGAGAGATGAAAAACTCAATTTGAATTTCGTCAATCGGCCCAGAACCGGGGATATAGAACTGTCCAATTTTTTTTTTCGCAGTACGTAGGTTAACTGAAAATTGCTTAGACAAATTTTCTTATTTCAGAATCAGATGACTCTAGGAACCTCGTGTTTTCTTCTTTTTCAGAGCTGAGGTCTTTACACTAAATTACGGTTTTCACAGCTCTTTCATGCCGTCCTTTTTGGCATAGCTGGTATAATGATTTTCATTTTCTGATCTAAGAAGTACTTCTTTCTATAGAAATGCCTTTGTTAGAAGGTCTTCAGAACTATATATCATTAAGTAAGCTACACACAGGAACTTTATATGTTGACAATCGAATTCAGATAGTACAGCCAATGTCACATCAGCAAGAGGCAGTAGGACATTGTCCTGGAGAAAAACCAATATATTCTTCAGCAGGCTGTTGCTGTCTTTAAAATACTTCCAAAGTGCATCACAATATATTTTAAAGAAATAAAAATACGAAATAATTGCAATTAACCTTTGGTATGTAGATTGTCCTACCTAATTACTCTCAATGTTTCTTGAAACAAAAATTAAATTGTTATGAGTAGTATAAAAAACATACTTAAAGTATCCAGAAGTTGTATAAAAACAATTTCGCATATACTAAACAAGATTTTTTTTGCATTGATTCGATATGATTTGAAAATTTAATACCAGAATACGTTTTTATTTTAATAGTGACAGTTTCTGTCGCAATAAAACGGATTTGGATTGGATCAAATGGAAGGAAGCCTTTCAACCGAAAATAAACACTTCGAAGGAACAACCATTAGGTCATAATGACTTTAAGTTTTACTAACGTTTATTTTATTTTAAAACTTTACTGTCCTTTCTTACTTTCCACTTCCGACCAGAATAAACGCGTTAGTTTGTTTATGTAAATTGTGCTTGCAAACTCTTAGGCATTTAAGCTGTGGCTTAAATGCTTAAGAGTCAAGAAGAAGAAGAAGAGAGAGAGAGAGATTTCTCTCCATCTTAGTTCGCGAGCGTTTTCAGTCAGTTGCTGTCCGCCTTCAAGGCCAGAGGTTTAGTCCTCTTTATATTGAAGACGTACTGCAGTTTTTCCGCATTCTGCGTACTACTTACGTAAAAATCTAAAAGGCCAATCTTAGTGTTACTAGTCTGTGTAAAATATTTGAGTTAAGCTCTTATTTAAATTTAGTTAGTTTGTAGTTTTTATTTTCTTACATACAGACCACAGGTGCTGGTCTTTGTATCCCGAAGTGCGGGAGCACTTGTAAATTGTGGAGAATAAAGGGTAATTAAACCCTTCTTATCTTTGTCATATCTTCTATAGTAGCATAGGACATAGTTTTAAGTAAACTCACTGCTCTACTCATGTTTGCTAAACATATAAGAAGAAACAGTAGTTCTGATAAGGTGATTAACGGAAAGTGATCTTTATGTTTTCTTTAATCTTTCATCATAAAATGAAGGAAAGAAGATTTTAGACACTTTTTTCTGGTGAGTTTCTGAGGAGTTAACAGTGTTTTAAAAGTTAGGTATAACATTCTATTTGAAAACTTACATTGCTTTCTGACAGTCTGGAAGCGTATAATGAAATGCAATCAGCAATAAGATAAACTTCATAGCACTATAAATAATATCTTTCAATATTTTGAAACGTTTACAAATTTTAATTGAACGTACTAATAATACGTGAACGTACTAATAATAGTACTAATAATACTTATTGAAAGTACTAAAAATAATGCTAATAATACTTAGAATAAACTTTTATTTTGTCTTCTAAATAATCTAAATTAATTCCTCGATAGTTGATCAGCATTAATTACTTCCAAATCACTTTAAGAGATTTTTAAATTTTTCCAGACTCTTATTTTTTATTCATTGTTTTAATTTTAAATGCAAAAAAATTAAATCTTTGTTAAAACAGATGTCATGCAATTTAGAGGCGTGAAATACATTTTTAATAGAAGTTAAGTGTTACTAATTTTTTCCTTTCATTGCGGTTATCTCTTTAAACAACAGGTACGATTCATAAGAAACATAAATTGAGAACTATGTTAGAAATAACTATAAATAAATTATTGTGATTATTATTTGTTAAAAAATGGCGTAACTAGTAAATATCATGTTACATCTGGCAACTCTCTTCGATTGTTAACAAGAGGTAAGACTTGCTGAAACAAAGACCATTCCTTAATATTCATATAAATATTTATATAAAAGTCTCTTTTTATATAAATCTCTTTTTATATTATATATCTTTTATATAAATATTTATATAAAAGAGACTGGTGGTAGACAAAAATAAGTCAGTAGTGTAAAACATTACTAGCCTTGATGCGTTAGAAGTAGACTTACTGTGGAAAGTACATAATGCTTTATGGAATTTATGCGCCATAATGCTTTATGGAAAACTTTCTTCACAACCTTTTAGGTCATAGGTATGCAATCAAAACTGCGTAATAGCAGTGATGTCTCCTTATTGTTTTTGCCATATGTCGCTGGATTAATTTATTATGGCTGGGGTTTTAATAAGAATTCAGAAGTCCTCCTCATCATCCTGTCTATTTATGAGAATTTAGTTTCACTAACACTGTCCTCTCTTTCATTTGTTTCGTGTCACACGTATGTGCTGAGACTAGAAGATAATGCAAATGAAAGTAATGAGTGCAAACTAAAGAGTTTGTTCTTTAACAAGTCACCAGTTATTGTTGGGGTAGATTATTCATGACGATTTAAGATTGCAAATTCTCGCTTCAGCTGTAACTCACAAGAGACGGACGAATGAAATTTGTTGAATTTTATGTGTGCTTGCGTAAGTTGATCGTAAACTGAGTTAAACCTTGAAATCTTAGAAGTAATTCTCAGTGAACTGCCGTTAGGTGAGGATATTTTTGAAGCAAAATTTAAGAATTATATGCTCCTTCAAGAGATTTATATGAACTACATAGCACACAAAATATTCTAACTTTTACATGTATCCATTTCTCTAATACTGTGACCAGAAAAACCAAACAGAAATACACTCATGTCCATAAATTAAGGATAATGCAAAGTCAGGCAAAAGGAAGAGTTAGAAGCGAAACAAATTTGACTTATTTGTAAAACTTATTTATTAAACAAAAAGTAAAGAGGAAAAAAAAAAGAAAAAAAAAAATGCTAAATGCTGATATTATTAAAAAAATTAGCGTTTTTTTCTCCCTGGAGCAAATTACAAAAAAAAAACCTATTTACAAAAAACCAATATTACATGGTTGGTATGATTGTTAATACATTGTATGTCTCCCAGACGATGCAATACAGTCCGTACAACGTCTAGACATGCTGAGTATCAAATTATCGATCTGATCTTGCGGGATATTACACCACTCAAAACGCAATGCTTTCCGAAGTTCCGGTAGACATGTAGGAGGAGGTTGACGGGCTGCAACTCGTCGGCCAAGCATGTCCCACACGTGCTCTAGTGGATTCAAGTTCGGTGAGAATGCTGGCCAGTCCATACCGGTGATATCCTCCGATTGAAGGCATTCGCTTACGATGTTTGCACGATGAGGACTGGCGTTGTCATCCATAAACACAAATTGTGTGCCCATGGCGCCCCGAAACAAATGTACATGTTGTTACAGAATGACGTTCCGATAGATTTGGCTTGTCATGGTTCCAATTTGAACATGCAGGTTAGTTCTGGAACCCAGAGTAATTCCACCTCAAACGATCACTCCTGCACCACCGTAACGGTGTCGTTCAATGATTTTTCTTGGTGGTAACGGGTACCTGGAGCTCTGCATATGAAAGTCCGACGAGAATCAGACTGCAAGCTAAACCTGGACTCGTCGGAAAACATCACACAAGCCCACTGTTGCGGTGTCCACAATGCATGCTCTCTACTCCAGGCTAACCGCAGGCAACAGTGAGTTGCAGTAAGTGGAACGCATCTGACAGGTCTACGAGCATATAAACCAATCTGCCCTAAGCATCTGTACACGGTCTGCCTTGAAATTGTCGTACCAGTGGCTGAAGAGAGCTGACGAGAGAGGTCTGAGGCTGTGCTCCGCCTGTTTCTTTTGGTAGTAACTGCCAAATACCGGTCCTCATTCGGCGTTGTAACTCTGAGGCGACCTGTGCTGTAACGTCTACTCAGATTACCATCATTTTGGAATCGTTGCCAAAGCCTGGAGATGACACTCTGGGCAATTCCAAGTCCGTCTGATACTTCCAGTTGGGTACGCCCACATTCCAGACAGCCGATAATTCTACCACGTAAAAAAATCATCCAAATGCGTCCTTTGTGTCATAACTATTCGGTTATTGCACTGAAATGCTTATAAAGCGCCTGCGAACAATTTTACTTCTTTGCCTGTATTCCTTATATATCAGTCTCTTACACTTTCTTCATTGTGACGTACCATCGGTGTTATCTGGTTACTTCCTCAAATTTGCATATGATTCTTGAAGATGTGTGTAGTGATTTTACAGGTGATACATTTATTTTAGAGTTCGATTTCCGCGTGACTTCGAATTATCTTTAATTTATGGACATGAGTGTACTTGGTTCACTGGGAAGTCACTTTCACAGTTCTTTCACTATGCTATACTAGACAAGAACGAGTACAGTTTTGATTTATTATTTCGACAGATGAAACATTGTTTAATCTTTTGAAGTCCCTGGGGAATTTCATTCATCATGTCTGTGTTTTTTTACAATACTAGAACACCCACATTTGGCAAATGACGTAATTCGGGAAATTTCAACTTTTTTTTTCTATGACAGTTACCATATCATTTAACGAAATAACGAGATGCTTGTCCAGTTGGATTTGCGTATACAACTTAGAGTAGCAACTCAAAACAATAATATGTAGCAGGTGTTCAGGTAGTATACTCTTTCATTTCCAATTTTTAATAGACAGACAGAAGAATTGCTTTTGTTTCAGGTAATCATGTTACCTGCCAAATTATTGCTTCATGTGTGCACATGTGTGTGTTTTGAAAACCGTGCAGCTACGTATTATCAAGTATGCAAATTTTCAATTCTAATAATCGTAAGTATCTCGGAAACTTTTGAAGGAGAATAAATTTTAAATAAGTACTTCAAATGATATTGGAAAATTTAATTTTTATGGTTTCTTTATGGTCGGACTATAAAGATTTTTCGTTGCATGAAAAACTAATTCTGCTCTAATACTCTACTCAGCATTTCCCAAACTGTGTTCAATAAAGCGTCATTATGTTTTCCGCGAAAAATTATGAATCTGACGTTAGAACACAACGAAATGTTTGTTTATATGTCTCTAACACTATTTAAGACAACTTCTAAAAAAAATTTAAAGAAACAAACACAAATTTTACTTCCTCTACGCATTTGTACAAAGCAGGTTTTTCATATTATGCTGCAACAAAATCAAACTATAGAAAGCCAGGACTTAGAAGAAATCCTGATAACCTTGATAGAAAGCAACTTAATGCTGCACCTGATACAAGAATTCAAGTTCCTAACATTGTGCCCAACATTAAAAGAATTTGATATTAGAATATCAGATTCTTTTATTGTCTGAATTATTATCTCAAATTATTTTAATGTTGGAATATCTATTAGAATATATATATAAGAGTTTTATATTAGGTATTTAGAAGATTCAAATATATCAAAGTCATTGATAACTGAAAAAATGTTAAAAATTTTTACTTCATTGCACAAAGTAAAGAAACTATTGTAATTGCAAAAATTTCGAGTACCATATTTCAACAAAAATATCCATTTAACCATTCCCGAATCCATTTAAACGATTTATTTGCGTGACACCTGTACATGCGGACAGAATAAAGGACTATCTTTTTCCTGAAGTCTGTACGTACGAGAGTATGTATATTTCTCTGATAACTCTAAAACGATTACCCGTAGAATATTAAAATTTCGTATGTATTCGTATGTACGAGAGTTGTACACCTGTTGAACAAAAAAGATTCTTACTAGCTGAGGTTCGTCATAGATACACTAGATATACTAGATAAATACTTTAAAGTAACACTGCACTGTATGACAGACATGTGAGTCATAGTGCAGACCCGAGTGCCACGGACTAGACTCGGCTGTAAAAACAAAAACGAAAAAAGGATTACGTTCGTAACTTGCAGTTTTTATTGCCGACCGATGCTTTTTTTAACGTAGGCGGCCTACGTTTTTCCATGATGGTCTGTGGAAAGAAAAAAATTATGACACTTTTGCAGATTACGGAAATGCTTATAGTTTCATATATTTCAATTAATTTCCTTATTCAAAAAAAAAAAAAAAGTTTTTATTTTTTTATTTTTAGAAACTACGTGCGTTTTTCTAGGGCGATACAGTGTTTGGTAATACTATAGATCCTACACACCTACACACGTTATATCAAAATTTTTTTGTTATATTAATGAAACATCATGGAAAAAAAAAGCTTCAAAGCGTCCTAGCCTATTAAATCTCACTCTCTTTAATCGAATTTTAGAATTAAGAATTTTTAATTATCATTCAGCAAAATTCATTAATAAAATACATTAGATATATACAACTATCGTTTTCCTTCCCACCAAACAATCTTTTCCTGTGATATTCGGATAAAAATTAATGTCGTAATTCCAGATATGGTTCAATAAAGGCCAGAAATTCATCAAATTGATGAAACGCCATGCGAAAGCAGTTAACAAAACTTTCGATGTCCTTCAAGTGAGTCTCTTCATTTAATTATTTTGATCTTCTTGTTGCAGTCGCAACTGACATATTGGTGCAACTTACCATAATCTTCTTCTACTTTTATGTAAAGCAAAAAGTAAAATAAACTTTGTAGCAGAAATTGGACCCATTTAAATTTTAAAAACAACCACATCAAGCTAAAATACACCAGAAAAATATACGTTTTTGTGCCTAGTTTCCGACAAGAACAGCCATCTAGTGTGTACATATGAAATTTTTAAAGCGAAAGTGTCTGCTCTGGTGTGAGTTGATGTGCACAGAAAGCGTTTCCCCCCATTTCCGCTTTTCGCGTCAACGAACTAGTGTGAATGTAGCTTAACCGCGCATTCCGGAAATTAAATTATTCGCGTAAATTTTCCCTCTCGACTTTCGTATGGTAAAATTAGAATAAAAAATTTAATGTGTACACCACATGACTTTCTTGTACGGAATATTAAATTATACGCATTTTTTCTTGCATTTCATTTAAACTTATTAGATTGAATTAAACCTACTTCGCCGACAGCGCATAAACCACAATAGAATAAATGCATTCTTTAAAATTCACTTTGTTTACCATAGCGACACTCTGGCGCTAGGTTTACTTAACAGTATTATATTTCATTCATATTATAACTCAGAATGCACAAAATGTATATCATTTAAAGAATTATCTAATCGTTGCCACATGTTCTATTCAAATACTATAATAAAGCTAGAACTATGTATAAAAGAAATTAAGCAAATAAAACAAAAAAGAAACAGTTTTTCACAGACGATTGAGTATTTCTCATTTAATTAATTCAGTTCTTACTTCAGAGAAGACAAAAATACATAAAAACTCAAAATATCTATATTAAAAATTACGAAGTAAATCTCAAACGCTTATTTCCTCGAAAAAATTCCATAAAGAATAAAGCATGATTTAATTGGCAATAATAAATGAATGCGTTATCTTTGTTGTTGCGAAGCTAAGTTTCTCTAGATTGGCAACAAATCCACTATTCTGCTGTTTCAAATGTAAACATCAATGGCCGCCATTAAAACAAGCTTAGCGGCAATTAAACAACTTTAAAATTGCTGATAATTCTAAAAATATTGCACACAGATTTACTAAAGGCATAAAATCCTTACTCGGAAGATAAAAACAACATAGTTCAATCATTTTTAAAGAAAAAAATGTACAATTTGCAAACATATAAGAGTAAAGAAACTGAGATCATTGAGCCGGGTAATAGAGTGGATATATATATAAATATATTTATATACGTTTGGTGCGGCCGATTGCAACCAAAATACGAGGTGCACATATACATGTTATAGCAGTCCTATATACAAAATTTCAAAGTTCTGAGGCTACTCGTTTTTTAGTTATGCGAGATACGTACCTACATACGTTCGTACAGACGCCACGAAAAATTCTCTTCAGAATTAATTTTAAAGCAGTTTTATAATTTTTTTGAAGGAAAAGAGTATTTTATTCTGTCCTTAAGTACAGATATCACGCAAAAACATCGTTAAATTGCATTCGATAGCGGTCAAAATGGATATTTTCGTTGAAATATGCTGCCTGAAACTTTTCGCGATTACAATACTTCCTTTTTACTTCGTACAAGGAAGTAAAAAGGCGGAATACGTGAGTAAATATGACAATACTTGCTGCTATTTGCATGACAAGTGAGATTTAACTTTAGAAAAAAAAAAAATAAGTGAATGGAATTGTAGTTTTTGATTAATCATTGATTCATGATGAAACTATTCTATGAGTAAAATCAGTTTTCTGTTGAATGTTAAAGATTAGATAAAACAGAAAATAAACTGCTCTCAAAAACACTCTAAGTCTATATTACGAAAAGTATATCAGTATTTTAGGGAAATAAAGCCTCTAAATTATTTTTTTCAAATATTCTGTTTGTGCTAAAACAAATGTTGCGTGCGTACAGGTTCGTAATAGAACGTACAAGTTCGTAATTGAATGTCCAAGTCCGATATCAGGTTAATATAATTTATTCTTATCAAAAGAAATATATGAGAACGCTAGAATTTTCCTCAGAAATATTCGTACGAGTGTTCACAATAGCACGCAATATAATCAGTACTTACACTTCAAACTACTAAAAACGTTAAAATATAACGCAATGCAAAGCGTATAAGCTAATTCAGAGATCTTAGTTCACACGAAACAACTGAGAGCAGATACTTTGATACCTTGATACTTTTGATATGCATGTTTCAGCAGGAATTATATCCCGCTATTACAGACACCTCAAATAACCTAGAATAGGGGAGACATAACATACAGTGCTTCGCAAGAATATCTTGACAAGGGATGTAGGAAGATTGTGTAGATGGGGCTCAGGCCAGTGTAAATGAAAATGGCATACTTTGAAACTTCAAAATTGGCTGGAAGAATTTAAGATTATTTATGGGGAAATCCGATAAATATAGGTTGCATAGGGCCTTAAATTGATGTCGATTTCTAAGAGCTCGTACTTAAAATTTTCTCAATAATTTACCTCCGCGTTGGTGATGGCTTTATTGAAAAAATTATTATTTAACTTATTGATGAATAACTCCAGATTTTAGAGTTTAAGGTCTCTGTGTAGCTATTCATTGCGAACGAACCAGGGGGCTCCTGTGATTTTTCGTAAGTAGTTGTTTTGGAAAACCTGCAATTTTTTTAATACGGAGGTGGGAATAGAGCACCATGCAGGGGAGGCATATGTAAGGATGGGTCTTAATATTGATGTGTAAATGTGCTTCTTGCGAGCAAGATCCAGCGGTGAGGAGGCGTCAAGAAAGTTTCGGAGCTTCCTCGAGACTCCTTTGGCTTTCTCGATGATCATGGAAATGTGAGGACCCCATGTAAGCGAGCCATTAAAACGAACTTTCAAGTATGTAGCCTCTCTGACTTTGGGTACTGTTTCATTAAAGAGTGTCAGATCTGCATTAAGGTTTTCACTTCCTTGTACGAAGTAAAAAGGAACTATTGTAATCGCGAAAATTTTCAGGCAGCATATTTCATCGAAAATATCCATTTTGACTGCTATCGAATGCAATTTAACGATGTTTTTGCGTGATATCTGTACGTAAGGACAGAATAAAAGACTCTTTACCTCCCAAAAAATTATAAAACTGCTTTAAAATGAATTCTGAAGAGAATGTTTCGTGGCGTTTGTACGTATGTACGTATCTCGCATAACTCAAAAACGAGTAACCTCAGAACGGTGAAATTTTGTATATAGAACTGCTATAACATGTAGATGTGCACCTCGTATTTTGGAATCAATCGGCCGCGCCAAACGTATATAAATATATTTAAATATATATCCACTCTGTTACCCGGCTCAGTGATCTCAGTTTCTTTACTCTTATATGTTTGTAAATTGTACATTTTTTGCTTTAAAAATGATTGAATTATGTTGTTTTTATCTTCCGGTTAAGGATTTTATGCCTTTAGTAAATCTGTGTGCAATATTTTTAGAATTATCAGCAATTTTAAAGTTGTTTAATTGCCGCTAAGCCTCTTTTAATGGCGGCCATTGATGTTTACATTTGAAACAGGAGACTAGTGGATTTGTTGCCAATCTAGAGAAACTTAGCTTCGCAACAACAAAGATAACGTCTTCATTTATTATTTAAACCATGCTTAATCCTTTCTGGAATTTTTTCGAGGAAATAAGCGTTTAAGATTTACTTCGTAATTTTTAATATAGATATTTTGAGTTTTTATGTATTTTTGCCGTCTCGCGAAGTGAGAACTGAATTAATTAAATGAGAAATACTCGATCGTCTGTGAAAAACTGTTTCTTTTTTGTTTTATTTGCTTAATTTCTTTTATACATCATTCTAGCTTTATTATGTTATTTGAATAGAACATGTGGCAACGATTAGATAATTCTATTCTTTAAATGATATAAATTTTGTGCATTATGAGTTATAATATGAACGAAATATATAAGTCAACTGTTATATAATTATTGGATTATATAACAGTTAACTTATTTTCCGTTATATAATTATTATATAAGTTAACTGTTATATAATTATTAATACTGTTAAGTGTATCTAGCGCCAGAGTGTCGCTATGGTAAACAAATATTAGAGTTAATTTTAAGGAATGCATTTATTCTATTGTGGTTTATAGCGCTGTCGCCGAAGTAGATTTAATTCAATCCAATAAGTTTAAATGAAATGAAAAAAAAAAAATTGCATATAATTTAATATTCCAATACAAGGAAGTCATGTGGTGTATACATCAGATTTTTTCTGCTGTGCCGTCCTTTCAGTAATAATTTGGATTTTGTGGCATTAATAGACGTCCTCATTTGTGACACCATTCCTCTATCTCGTGTGTGTGGTTTTGTATCCTGATCATGGCATGTCGGGGATTAAGTGAACTAGAAAGAATGGCGTTGTCCTCCGCGTAGTAGGCAGTGATGCAGTTTGTATTTTCAATCATAGGGAAGTCCTTAACACATATAAGATAGAGAATAGGCCCAATAATGCTTCCCTGTGGGACACCGGCTTTAATTAATGTGTTTTCAGAATAAACATCGCCCTGCCTGACATAGAAGGATCAATCACTTAGAAAGGAGTGAAGAATCAAAATCGTTTCCCTGGGGATATCAAGGGAAGCAAGCTTGTAGATAAGTCCGTTATGCCAGACGCGGTCAAAGGCTTTTGCCACGTCCAGCATAAGGAAAGCAGTTGTCTGGTGCTTATGAATAGCTGCGCTTAAAAAGTCAACGATTCTGACAAGCTGCACTGTGGTAGACAATCCTTTACGGAATCCAAACTACTGGTTTGGAAGCGCGTTTAGGGCTGGCTGTAGTCTTCTGCAGATAATCCTCTCTAGGATCTTTCCCAGTGCTGGAAGCAAGCTGATTGGGCGAAACCCATCCACTCTTGTATTATCTTTTCCGGGTTTTGGAATTAAGATGACAACCGCTTGCTTCCACTCAGCTGGGAAATAGCATAGGTACAGGCAGGCGTTGTAAATGCTACAGAGTTTGTTGATGAAATTACCAGGCAGATGTTTAATCACTGAATTAGAAATTTTGTCCTTCCCAGGTGCTTTTCTGTTATGATAGCTAACTTCTGTGGGAGAGGTAAAAACAGGGAGATTTTTGAAACTGGGTTGGTTAATCCAATTATCGACAAACATGTTAATGTGATTAATGAAATTTCGGTCTGCAGGGGTCTCATTTGGAGTGAAATGCTTGGCGTAGTGGGTGGCAAAGGCTTTTGCTTTGTCTTCGTTGCTGTATTTGAATCCAGTGTCGTTCTGTAGAGGTTTGTTTCTTGTTTTTGTCGACTTCCTTAAACGGAGGGACTTCCAGAATTCTCCGTCTTCCGCATTTAATTTTTCAATTTTGTTATTCCAAAGTTTAGTCTGGTGGGAGTCAATTAGCCTTTTAATGTTGCGATAAAGTTTATTAATTCGCGATTTAATTGTCGGGTCACGTGCGTGGGCGAAGATCTTGCGGAATCTACAGTCATTTCCATAAATTAAGGATAATGCAAAGGAAGAGTTAGAAGCAAAACAAATTTGACTTATTTTTAAAGCTTATTTATTAAAAAAAAAGGTAAAGAGCAAAAAAATATGCTATATGTTTGATATTATTAAAAAAATAGCGATTTTTTCTCCCTGGAGCGAATTACAAAAAAAAAAAAAAAAAAAAAAAAAAATCCTATTAGCAAAAAGCCAATATTACATGGTTCGTATGATTGTTAGTACATTGTATGTCTCCCAGACGATGCAATAAAGTCCGTACAACGCCTAGCCATGCTGAGTATCAAATTATCGATCTGATCTAGGGGTATATTACACCACTCAAAAAGCAATGCTCTCCGAAGTTCCGGTAGACATGTAGGAGGAGATTGACGGACTGCAACTAATCGGCCAAGCATGTCCCACACGTGCTCTACTGGATTCAAGTCTGGTGAGAATGCTGGCCAGTCCATACGGGTGACATCCTCCGATTGAAGGCATTCGCTTACGATGTTTGCACGGTGAGGACGGGCGTTGTTATTCATAAACACAAATTGTGCCACCCCAAACGAGTACTCCTGCACCACCGTGACGGTGTCGTTCAATGATGTTTTCTTGGTGGTAACGGGTACCTGGAGCTCTCCATATGAACGTCTGGCGAGAATCAGACTGCAAGCTAAACCTGGACTCGTCGGAAAACATCACACGAGCCCGCTATTGCGTTGTCCACAATGCATGCTCTCTACTCCAGGCTAACCGCAGGCGACAGTTAGTTGCAGTAAGTGGAACGCATCTGACAGGTCTACGAGCATATAAACCAATCTGCCCTAAGCATCTGTACACGGTCTGCCTTGAAATTGTCGTACCAGTGGCTGAAGAGAGCTGACGAGAGAGGTCTGAGGCTGTGCTCCGCCTGTTTCTTTTGGTAGTAACTGCCAAATACCGGTCCTCATTCTGCGTTGTAACTCTGGGGCGACCTGTGCTGTAACGTCTACTCAGATTACCATCATTTTGGAATCGTTGCCAAAGCCTGGAGATGACACTCTGGGCAATTCCAAGTCCGTCTGATACTTCCAGTTGGGTACGCCCACATTCCAGACAGGCGATAATTCTACTACGTAAAAAAATCATCCAAATGCGTCCTCTGTGTCATAACTAAAGTAATTTCCGGAAGAAACGCCGCGGCGTTTACGTGTTTAAAACTTAAATTTTCAGCGGGTGCGGCGTTTCTACCCATGCGGCGTTTAGGTGCACTAAAAATAAAATATTTCCTATGATGGTCATTGTACATAGTTTGGATGGCTTTGTCATTATGCATAGACTGGTGCTGTTCCCACACAAAAGACCACTCAGTTGCTTTTTGGGAACGTTATTTTGTTTACATTCTTTCCCTTTAACGGATCTACATGCCTTATTCACCCTAAACGAGATCTCAGAACAATAACATTCTTCCCCCTTTCAAATCAACATTCTTATCAGTTTGAATAGTCTCTCTCCGCTGCCATTCGATGAATCTTCCAGGACCCATTCTCTCCCCACCCCTGCCTTTTCTTCAATTTTTTTCAAAGGCGGACACGACTCCACCTGCCTCGAAATAACGAACTCTGACGTAATGGATTTTTCTTGGCATTATGCCAAATACAGATCCCATCAGTTTGCGTACAAGTACTTGTTGGATAGTTTTTAATTAGGGAGCGGAAAATTTTTGAAAATGTCTCGAAACGGCACAGAAGCTATACATTTCTTAACTTTAATTTATTTTTGAGTTATGGTTTCATTTCATGCATTTTTCTTAACTGGTATGTCATATATCAGAACTTAGGTTGAGTTTTTGCATCTATACGGCCCACGACGATGTCACGCGCAATTTAATCTATTGCGGCTTTTACGCTGATGCGGCATTTCTGTGTAATTTTAATTTTTTTCCCGCCATTTTTCTCGAGTGCGGCGTTTACGCTGATGCGGCCTTTCTTCCGGAAATTACGGTATTTGGTTATTGCACGGAAATGCTTATAAAGCGCCTGCGAACAATTTTACTTCTTTGCCTGTATTCCTTATATATCTGTATTCCTTATATTCTGTGTCATCATTCTGTGTGTATTTGCCTGTATTCCTTATATTCTCTGTCATCTGGTTACTTCCTGAAATTTGCATATGGTTCTTGAAGATGTGTGTAGTGATTTTACAGGTGATATATTTATTTTAGAGTTCGATTTCCGCGTGACTCCGAATTATCCTTAATTTATGGACATGAGTGTATTTCGTGTTTGGCTAATTAATTTAATTTCTCGCGGAAATTTGAAGTGATGATTTTTATTAATAATTTCTGTAGTAGAATTGTACAGTGCCTTATCAATGCAGGTGGTGATGCTTGTGATAGCCTGGTCGACATCATGCGTATTTTTAAGTTGCTCTGTTTTGGGGAGGTGATTCTTAATTTCAGATTTGAATTTGTCCCAATCAGTAATTTTGTATGTGGTGTTGTCTTCAGGCCTGATGATACCTAGGTGTGCCAGAACTGGCACTTGATCTGAAGAAAGGTCATTGATTACTTCCGTAGTGATCGGTAAGTTATCAGATGTGAGGAAAAGATCCAGTATGTCTGAATACTGTTTTGGGTGAGTAGGCCGGAAAATAAAATCTTCTGGGGGGGGGTAAATGTATAGTATGGGTAATAGAACAGGAAGTTTTGAAGGATATCACCGTTTTTATTTGTATTGCGGCACCCCCAGCTAACAAGTTTAGTATTAAGATCACCTCCGATTATGGTGGGAAAGGCATTATTTAGTAAATTCTGTACATGTTGATCTTGCAGCCTGAGATCTGGAGTGTTGTAAAGGGCGCATACAAGCATATTTCCTCAATTAAGGATCCGAACGACTACCCTTACTTCTTCAAACCCATAAGAATTGTCAGAAGCGTAGAAGCAGGAGTCCAAACTCCTCTTAACAATGATCACGGCAAAAAGCATGCATCTGCCTTTAACAAAATACGTAAATATTTATTAAATTATTTATAAATGTATTTGAAATGAAGGATTTATTCATTCATAAACAACTGTGAAAGCTACTGTGAAGATATCTAATTATTAAATGCAGGTAAATTTATAATGATTATAAATATTATCTAAATATATAATAACATTAGCATTGAATTGTAAACATAAATTAAAATCCTGTTGACAAATACATTATAAAACTATTTAAGCAAGAATTGTTCGTACTGGAAAGCAATCTGTTAAAAGGTATTGTAAAGCTATTTCTATGAGATGCGTATTTAAGAAAGTAATAAAGAAGAGTTTTAGAATATGTAATTGTTGAAATTAAGGGTAAAAAATATGATAAGTATAATTAAAAGAATTATTCCCCTTACATTTTATAACAACTCAATTACAAGTTTTAAATAATATATTTTTTTTTTGAATCCTTTTTTTTTATTCCCTTTCAGAAATATTCAGAGAACGTTAAGTACTAATTAACGTATTTCGCAATTAAAATAAAAGGTTATCTAATTTGAAATGGACCGAATAGAGCATTAATTATAAATTGATTTTTCGATTTAAAAAGATGTCTCAGAAGCTAAAAAATCATGTCATATTTTAGGAAGAAGCTCTATATATAGAAAAGAAATAATGCACAATTTTAATATTATTAATACAATAGACTTTGATCTTAATTTTTGTAACCCTTAACCGAATAAAATCGAATTACCTTACAATTTTTTTCTAATGTAATTAAGGAAAACTTGTGAAAATATTTCATTCAAATTAAAGCGTTCTGAGCAAACTGTTCCGTGAAAAGTATATTATTTAATTCCGTTCAGAATGAAATGTTGTTTACAAATGTATTCTTTTCATATACTTAAGACTCTGAAATACTGTAGAAAAAGAAAATATATGCATTTATATGTATATTTACGACGTAATTTCAAAATATTTACATCTGATCGTGTCAAAACCAATTGATTAACCAATATTTTGCTCACCACCAAGGAATCGCAAGTGTTATGTATTAATTGTTATTATTTTCAAGCTTTAAGTTTTGCTTATTTAATTCAGTTTTGTTTCGTAACTGATGTTATAAAATTTTCTTTAGTTATTTAATGTTGGTTGTAAGTTTAAACTGTAACTTTTGCAAACTTTAAATTTAGGTCTGATTGCTTTAAAAGCCTTCTTATGTTGAAGTAGTTTAATTTTAATTTGTGATTAGGGACTTAAGTTTACTTGGTTTTTGTACTTTTTGTTTTTGACCCTTAAGTTTGTTTAACTTTTAACTTTAATTATTTTAAAGCCTTGTTGCTGCATATTTGGTGTGTTAATTTTTTAATTTTATTTGAGGTAACTTAGTTTTTCCTCTCTTTCTTTTAAAGTATTTTGCATTCATATTTTCTGACTGGTGGTAAAGTAAATCAATTGTAATTGAAACTCGATCTGGATAATGAGTGTGTATACTTAATTTCTGTAGAAGAAACAATTTGTATTGTGCTGACATTTTTAATGAATTTAATAGCTAAGTAATAGTTTAATTTTTAATGTCCTAAATTCGTTTATTGTGTTGAAAAACTATTCATTGGTATTGAAATTTTTCACATCCAAAGTTGTCGGCTGAGAACGTGTTTCTCAGAATTCCTTATCTGAGAATTACTGCACTCCGAGATTCTTTCTTCCAAGCGTTTGAACACATGTCTGATGTCTTCCCCACGTGTCCTGATGACTGCGCCACGTGCAGTATTTGCATACCCGGGACGCGTAATGGCAGACCGCACATTGAGTTAAACAATGTTAAGCAAATTCGCTTACTGCGCCTGCACCTCTGGCACGGGGAGAAATATTGGCGACTAAGCAACCCTACGCTAGCTTATTCGTGATCTCCATTGCTGTCGAGTGTGTTCGAGTGATGTTTACAACTGCAATGTTGTGGAACTTTGCTTATTAGTTATTTTAACGTCCATACCGATTGTACTTGCTTATTTTTCTAATATATATTTCATTTTAATTTGTCAATAACAGTGCATTTAATATTTGTTAACATATGTTCGTAATAATTCGTTATTTAAATGTAATTTGTGTTCATGTTATAATTCAGTAATTGTAAACTGGAGTATCTCGCTTAGTTTGTTAGCGTATATTCGCGCTTTTATTTTCTCATTTCAAAGAATTTAATAACTAGCATTAAGGAATTGTAAAATTTCTTCAGTGTTATTTGCAAGCGCTTGTTATATTCCTCAGTGTTTCTTACGTACGAATGGAACGTATGGTAAATTCTGAATTGTTTTTATTGCTTAAAAGTATAATGAATAAATTTTCAACTAATATATCCTAACTTTCAGTCTTTTTCTGAACGAAAATTTGTACAATTCCAAAGGAATGTGCAGAATTTCATAATTATTATATTTTACATTTTGAATGCAAACACTGCTTCACATTACTTCGCAATAATTTCAGCTTTCTAGTTGTTTGAGCAGTACAGCAAAAAGTAGTATTTTAACACAGTAATTAATTTACATTTACATTATACTCTACGAAGATTTAAACGCCAGATTTGTTTACAATCAGATGGCGGTACACCCTATACCGTATTTATTTTCTTTTCAAATCGCGCCAACATAGTAATTACGCCAAATTGTTTTCTGGCCATGCGCAGTATGCGACATTCGTTTAACACTGTTCAACTCAATGTGAGGTCTGCCATTAAGCACCCGGGACCCCGTTTACTGTGACATCTGTAGCGGGGAAAAGTTCTATGGAGAGTTTGTTTATGTGAGTGAAAAGTCTTTGGATATTGAGATCGGCATAGTGGAGTTGCATCCCGGGGGGGACTAGTACTTTCCCCTCTTTTCCAATAGCAGAGAGAAGGTTGACCCAGCGGAGTGGCCTTGGAGGCCGCATGGTATAACCGCGATAGTTGGCGTCTTCTGGTAGTCGGGAAACCCCTTCCTGTGAAGATTTCTCTTGTTTGAGTTGCTGTGTTTGGCGTTCTTTCGATCATCATACTTTGCCAATTTTTTCGAAATCGGGCCAGGTACTTTAAGCGGCTTCGCAGTGGATGACGACAGAGACGGAGAAAAGAAATTTCATGAGACGTTCGAAAAAAAACTAAAGATGTCAACTTTATCGTTTAGCGTGAAGGGCAGCCGCTTCGGAGACGAGGAGGCACAGCGAAGAGCTTGAGAGAGTTGTGTCAGTTTGGAAATTCGATGGCTACTGACCTCTACCTTCTCGCTTTCGTAGCCGAAATGGTTCCTACTGTTCATTTCTGGTAGACGAGGCGTCCCGGGGAGACAGCCGTGCTTCAAGATTTGTACCACTAAAATTTAATTTGTTTATTCCTTTTGCAGATTAGACGTTATGGCTTCTTCATTCATGTGAAAAAAAAACAATCTCCTGGTGTATCCCTTCCATGGAAAAAAAACATCACTTGCAGTTTGCCTGTTTCAGTAAATTGGACGTGTTTCCTCAAATTAAGTGTTAAACAAAATATTCACTTCTGGTGTAAACCGGTTTTGTATGTTATCCTTCATGATTAACCCTTTTCAGTATTGAAAGATGAGTTTGCTGTTATATTAATTTTTCTTATTTTTACTATTATTGCAACATTTATAGAAGCAGGGCCCTCCGCTCATTGGTTATGTTAGTAATGTTAAAGATTTAAAGGTATGTGATTTTTTGTTTCCTTTTTAGCGGTACTTCTGAAAAGTATGTTAACCAGCCACCTCTTAGTAATTGTAATGAAAATTGTGACTATCATGACACTATCAGTATTGTAACCAAATCTCTTTATCATCATAAATAAGCGTTAGTTTTATTTTACTTACCTTGTATTGTAATTAATTGTAATTAATTTTGCACTGGACCATAGTAATTGAACGGGTTACTGCCCGACAATACGAAACACAACGCAAACACCTTTAGTGTATTTAGAGTTGTTTTATTGTTATGTTTTACTCTGACAATTACACGTATTGTTATTTAATGTGATTGATACAGTACTGGTTGAGAAAAGTGTTTTCTGATGTTGAACCTATTCACATATCATCCAAAATCCATATTAGCTAAAAACATGAAAATTTTCTATTACACAGTAATGATGTTTAGTAGTAATTATTGCATATGACTGTAAGTTTATAGTGTTCTATAAATAATAATACTTGACACCAGCGCTTCAAAGCTATGTATGGAGGAAACCGGTTAGGGCTACTCCATCTTACCTTCTACTTCCATGCTGGAACTGAAGAGGCGGGGGCAAAGAATATATTCTCTGGCGGGGGCTTGTCTACGGCGTTTTAGCAGGAGGATAGATGCCGTAGTCTCGGCCCTTGGTCATTTTTCTGAAGAAGAGTTTTGGAGTATGTATTGCTGAAATTAAGGGTAAAAAAATCTAATAAGTATAATTAAAAGAATTATTCCCCTTATATAAGTCAGTTACAAGTTTTAAATAATATTTAAAAAATAATCCTTATTTTATTCCCTTTCAGAAATATTCAGAGAAAGTTAAGTAGTATTGAAATTATTTCGCTATTAAAATAAAAGGTGCTCTATTTGAAATGGAGCGAATAGAACATTAATTATAAATTAGATTATTCGATTTAAAAGATGCCTTAGAAACTAAAAAATCATGTCATATTTGAGAAAGTATTTTAAGAAGAAGCTGTATAAGTAGAAAAGAAATAATCTAAAATTTTAATATTAATAATACAATAAACTTTGATCTTAATTGTTGTAATCCTTAACCGAATAAAATCGAATTACCTTAATTTTTTTTTCTAATGTAATTAAGGTAAACTTGTGAAAATGTTTCATTCAAATTATCCCGTTTTGAACAAATTGCTCTGTAAAGAGTATAGCATTTAATTCCGTTCAGAATAAAATGTTGTTTAAAAATGTATTCTTTTCATATACTTAGGACTCTGAAGTATTGTAGAAAAAGAAAATATGTACATCTATATGTATATTGACGACGTAATTACAAAATATTTAAATTCGATCGTGTCAAAACCCATTGAACTCAATGGTAAATTACCCAATGTTTTGGTCACCAAAGAAGAGATCGCCAGTGCTTCAAAGCAGGGTATGGGGAAACCGGTTTAGGGCCGCTCCATCCACTCCTACCTCCATGGTTATCTTCAGGGGGTTTGGCCAAAAATATAGACGAATATAGACGCCTTAACTCTTTCGTATCGAAAACGGCCGGCCATTCAGACATCGGCAGGTCGCCCGACCGCCTCGTTCGTCTTCTACTTGATGCTTTCCCCCATCCCGGAGGCGTAATGGCAGACCGCACATTGAGTTGAATAGTATTAAACGAATGTCGCATACTGCGCATGCCCAGAAACAAATTTGGCGTAATTATTATGTTGGCGCGATTTGAAAAGAGGATAAATGCGGTATGTGGTAGATGTACCGCCATCTGATTGTAAACGAATCCGGCGTTTAAGTCTTCGTAGAGTATCTGTGCAATGTAAAGTAATTACTGTGCAAAATTAGATTTTTTTCCTGTACTGCTAATTACTGTGTAAAATTAGATTTTTTTTCCTGTACTGCTCCAACAACTGGAAAGTTGAACGATACGATCATCTTGAAAGAGAAACAGTATTCGTAATGTTTAGTCAATTATGATATATTAACAGCTATCATAACTGTTGCATCAGGTTCTTTTATTTACAATAAAATTAATGTAAAATTCCTTACCTGCTGCATCTTCAGTGTTCTCGACGCCAGGCTTCTAATAATCACGTTTTCCAGTAAGAGTTTCTATTACAATTAGCAGGCCATCTTGTCTTTTAATTATTTATTCAAAGAAAACGCTAATATACACTATTTACAAGGTAAGTGATAATTATTTTAAGACAGTACATTTTTAACTCTGAGTCTTTACGCTCCTCAAAGCGGTTCCAATCTCGACTGGTTCTCGAAACTTAATTACAGCAAAAGTAAAGGAAGAGATGCCCGCCATCTAGTGGCAAGAATGTGATATCCTCCCACCTTTTGATTTTACCTCGATAAGATGGGAAAATCAAAACAAAATTTATCAATAATCAAACAAAAATTCAAGTACAACTTTCACAAATATGAAAAGTAACTAATGCTCTAAAATTAATACTTACAAAGAAGGATTACACATCTAAACATTTTCTGCATTACTTTCATACCATATCCAGATAACATGTTCCAATTGACAACTGTTAGGACAATTAAATTTCTAAAATACTGAAAAGAAACAAAAATTAGTATAGCAATTTAAAAATATGTAAGAAGTTTTACAGTTTTACGTCCATATCTAGTTTGATAGTTCATATCACTGTAACACTTATCCGCAGAGTTTTTTATGTTCATGGTGAAGTCACTAAACAAGTTAGGTCTATCAAGTTCGAGAGGATAAATACGTTTCACAGGTCTTAGGAGTTCACCCGTTGCAGTTTTCACTTTGACAACACGTACTTCGTTGTCTTTCCCAGGATATAGTTCTACAACACGACCTATTGGCCAATCTATTCTCTTCTTGTTGTCGCTGCCAACAAACACCAAGTCATTTTTGTTGATAGTCCGAGTAGATCGTTTAGATGGTTTTTGCACTAGGATAGCTAAATATTCATCACGAAATCTTTTGCGGAAATGTTCTCTTAAGTTCTGCAAGAACTTGTATCTTTTTGTCAGATTAATGGTATCCAGGTAGTCTAAGTCAGGCACTCCGACGTCGTGCACATCTTGTAGAAACATTGAAGGAGTTAGTGCCGTAAGATCATTTGGATCTTCTGAAAGGTACGTAAGGGGTCTTGAGTTGATTACTGATTCGATATCACAAAGTATAGTCAACATTTCCTCATAAGAGACACAGGACTTGCCGAGAACATTTCTCAACATCTTCTTCACTGTTTGTACCAACCTCTCCCACCAACCGCCCCACCATGAAGCAGTTGGGGGATTAAACTTCCACTGTATTCTCATACTAGTTGAATTACATTCTATTTCTTTCCAATCTATCGATCTTAAAAGATTTTCAGTTCCAACTAAATTAGTGCCATTGTCGCTGTAAATAATACTTGGATGACCTCTTCTGGCAATAAATCTCCTTAATCCCAAGATGAACGCATTTGTTGATAAACTTTCTATCAGTTCAAGATGTATCGCGCGATAGACCGCGCAAGTAAAGAGCAAGATCCATGCCTTTTGTCCTTTTCTTAAATAAAGAGGACCGGCTACATCGACTCCGGTCACTTCAAACACCAGAGCATCTCGAACTCGATCTTCAGGAAGAGGTGCTGGAACAGTCTCTATATTCTTTGCGCTATATCTTCTACAGCGAACACACTTCATAAGAACTTTACGTACTGTTTTTCTTCCTCTCAGGACCCAGAATTTCTGTCGAATATTGGCTAGTACGAACTGCACACCAGCGTGGGATAGTCGCAAATGGTAATCTAAAATTAACCTATGAACTAAGTCATGATTTGAGGGCAATACAATTGGACAGAGAAAATTTTCTTCTTCCTCTCTTCTAGTAATCTTGGTCTTTAACCGAATAAGGCCATCTGAGTCAAGAAAGGTACAAAGGTTGCTAACTTTAAGTTCTTTGCCAAATGCTTCTATTTCTATTATCTTGCATATTTTCTTTTCTACAGTTTCTATTTCAGGGACCGTGAGTTCTCCTGATTGTTTAGAATCTGGTCTTCTGCAGTTGTTGATAAATCTGCATATCCAAGCAGTTATTCTTAACATTTTATGGTAAGATGAATATTTCTCAAAAAAATGTTCTACCCTTTGCGTATTTAGTGCAGAAATAACTGATTTCCTTTTTTCTGAATTCACTATTTCCATGTCCGGTATTTCCCTTTGTATAGGCCATTCTTCCTGATTTTTCTTCAGCCAGTCGGGGCCCTCCCACCATCTAACTACTAAAAGTTGTTTAGCGGTGCAACCTCTTGATGGGAGGTCAGTTGGATTTTTTGTTCCAGCAATATGTTTCCACGTTTTTGGATCCATCAGTTTCCTAATCTCCCTGACTCTGTTTTCCACAAAGACAGCCCAGACAATCTCTTCCCTTTGAATCCATGTCAAAACTGTTGTAGAATCCGTCCAAAAATGCGTTTCCATATTTTGCCATTGCAAACCATTTAAAACAGAAGAGCATAGTCTGGCACCTATCGTGGCAGCTATCAATTCCAGACGAGGGATCGTAATAGATTTTACGGGAGCTACTCTAGACTTCGATGCCAACAGATGAACTTCAACTCCAGAATTCGTCACAGTTCTCAAGAAAACTGCAGCAGCATACGCATTACTACTGGCATCACAGAATGTGTGAATGCTGCAGAACTTCCTATTGTCCTTGCTGGAATGTATCCAACGTAGGAGGGATATTTCTTTTAAGAGAAAAAGGCTTTTATACCAATTCACAAAATTTTGTTTTGTACTCTCGTCAACTTCAGTATCCCAAGAAATTCCTGTTTTCCATAGGTTCTGCAACAATATTTTAGGATACAAGAGAACAGGACTCACAATACCAATAGGATCAAATATTTTGTGTGTTACAGCGAGAATTGTTCTCTTCGTTATTATACCCATTTCAAAATCTTCTAGCCAATTCAGATTCAAAGTTAAATTATCTTTCTGACAGTTCCATAACAGACCCAATACGGGTGAAATAGTTTCCTGTTTCAGGTTATCTCCATTATGTAACCAACCTCGAAGATTAAACTTTCCTTCATTCATTATTTCTCGAGATTTTTCGATGAACTGAATCATCTCGGATTCTTTGTCAAAACTGGCAACAACGTTATCTACGTAGAAGCTACGCAAGAGTTTAGCTATTATCTCCGTATCATATGAAGAATTTTTCATGTACTTTTGTAGATGGAATTCTATAACAGCTGCCAAAAGGAAAGGACTACTCTTAACCCCAAATACTACCCTAGTATGACGAAATATTTTCGTTTTGCTTTCTTCCACATCATTCCACCAAAAAAACCGAAGCCAGTCTCTATCTTGAGGCCTTACACTGATCTGTAAGAAAGCCTTTTCAATGTCTGCTATAGCAGCAAACTTGCCTTCCCGAAATCTCAACAAAAGAGATGGAATTAGTTCTATCAAATTTGGTCCACACTCCAAACACTGATTTAGAGAAGGAGACGATTGTTTCCTCGCAGACGCATCAAACACCGGTCGAATTGGTGTTGAGCTATTTTCTTTGATCACCGGTCTATGCGGTAAATAATGTCCATAGTCAACCGCAATATTTTCTTTAACTTCTTCGATCACTCCTAAGTTACACCAGTCATTAAAAACTGCATTGTATGAAGAAAATAAATTTTGAGATAAAAGTTTCTGGGTGGTAGATTGTAGACGTTTCAACGCTAAATCCTTGTGGGTGGAAAGTGGTACATGATTCTCCGCCCACGGAAGTGCGACTTCATAACGCCCCTCTTCGTTTAGAGATACAGAATTTTCGAATTGCAATTTTGCTTGCAAATCCCTTTCCTCTCTAGCCTTTTTTGTAACTGGATCTGTTATTCCGATAACATCAAGCCTCCACAGTTCTGACAACGTGGCATCAGAAATATGTAAAGATAACGAAAGCGTGGAAAAGGAATTTTCTATTACATAATTGTCAGTGTTCGCTTTCCCCATGACTGTCCACCCAAGTCTTGTACTTACAGCAACTAATCTTCCCCAAGGAAGAACTTCGATTTTACCTGTAAATAATTTTGCAGCAACATCTGCCCCTAACAACAAATGAATCTCTTGGGGGTTCTCCTGAAATAGTCTGGAATTTTCAAAAACATCACTGACGTAAATTCCTCTTCTTCTAAGTTCCCTAATCCAGTGTATATTTTTGATTTTAGGGACCGAAGAACATATTTTTCTTTCATCCAATACATTGATTTCGCAATTATACCGTTTATCTACGCTACCCAATTTTATTCTATAACGTTTATGTTTTTCCGAAACTTCTATGCCACCGAAAAGTCCGTGGGTTACACTTTGTTCACCTAAGCTTCTTAATTGTAACCTTTCTGCTGCATACCTGCTTATGTATGAGTTTTGACTTCCGGTGTCAATTATCGCTCGAACAAATTGGTTATTCCCTCTTCCATATATGCGAACAATTAAAGTTTGCAAATATACTTCTGAACATCCTGCTTGATTTGAAAGTACTTTATTTTCTATCTGTTCGTCTTTTTTAATTTCCGAAACCTCGACAGAAGGATTTTGTTTATTACACATAATAGTTGCATGTTGTTTTTTACAAATAGAACAAGTTATTTTTGTTCTGCAGTTTTGAGCCAAATGGTGTAATTTTAGGCATTTATAGCAAGCACATTTTCTTTTTAAAATGTCCCTTTTTTCTTGTAATGATAAGCCGGAAACGAAACTACAGTCATGAATCTTGTGGAATTGATTACAGAAGACGCAGTTCATATTTTCCTCTCTGCATTCGGATTTTGTAAACAAATCAGTAGCGGTCGGAATCTTTGGTTTATTGTGTCTATTTGAGAAACCATATGCGCTTTTCGTTCCAGGGGGGGGGGAAGAAGACTGTCGCCGATCGGATATTTTTTGCTGTTGCGAAACCGTTGACCTCGTGCGTTCACGGGATGAAAGTTCTGCGTGTAAAAATGACATTAAATCTTTTATGTTATAATCGGTGCCAACATTTTGTGTTCTATGAAATTCAAGCGTTAATTCTGAAGGCAATAACTTCAAAATCATCGGACACAGCAAAGCGCTGTAAGATTCCGATACAACATCTAACGCTTCGAGACATCTAATCTGTGTTTGTACTTTATCATACAAATTACGAAATGTTTTTATGTCATTCTCATTTTTTAATGATTCAATATTCAGCAAATTATTCATGTGCGCATTAATAAGAATGTCTCTCCTTCCAAAACGGTCGTGTAAGATTTGAATTGCTGAATCATAATGTTTCGGCGATAACGGAAGTCCTTGAACGCAACTAGCAGCTGTTCCTCTTAAATATGCTTTCAGATAATTAAATTTGTCTACTTTGTTCAATGATTCGTTATTATGTATTGAGGACTCAAAACTATTCCAAAAAGTAAGCCATTGACTACTGTTCCCATAAAATCGAAAGTTTTGGTAATTTAACATAAGGTGTATCTTTTATATTTTGCTGTGTGTTCGGTGCATTTAAGTCATGAATAAGTTCCTTAATCCGTTTCTTAAGCCTGAATTTCCATAACGTTATCTTCTCGCGATATTGTTCTGTAATTTCGAATTCATTTTCGAATTCATCTACACTCAGAATTGATTCAACTTCCACATCGGCATTAGATAGCGCTTCGGTTTTAGCATTAAGCTGTTCTAACAATTCTTCAAGCTCATTAATACTACATTCAGATTTATTTAATTCACTTTCGATTTTCTTAAATAGTTTTGTAACGGCAGTTCTTAAGATACTTCTTTTCTTTTTTAATTTATCTACTTCAGCCATTATCTTTCTTAGATTCAAACATTTACACAAAAAATATACGTCTCATGAAAAACAAATATTTAACTCTTACTTAGAAAACAAAATTATTCTTTTGCTGAATACTTCAAGAACAAGTATTAAAATCTTCAATTTTAATATTCAGCTTTTGAATTCACTTTATTAGAACTTTTCAAAAAACCTGGCGTCCCTGTTCGGGCGCCATAAAAATGTTGCATCAGGTTCTTCTATTTACAATAAAATTAATGTAAAATTCCTTACCTGCTGCATCTTCAGTGTTCTCGACGCCAGGCTTCTAATAATCACGTTTTCCAGTAAGAGTTTCTATTACAATTAGCAGGCCATCTTGTCTTTTAATTATTTATTCAAAGAAAACGCTAATATACACTATTTACAAGGTAAGTGATAATTATTTTAAGACAGTACATTTTTAACTCTGAGTCTTTACGCTCCTCAAAGCGGTTCCAATCTCGACTGGTTCTCGAAACTTAATTACAGCAAAAGTAAAGGAAGAGATGCCCGCCATCTAGTGGCAAGAATGTGACAATAACTTGTATGTTGTGTGCATTATATATATATATATGCATAAAGACCCAATTTTGGCAATAAGTAGACCTGTTACAAAATAATCACGAAGTCTAATGGAACGTACTCCTTCACACATACTGGGGGGGGGGGATCAAATTTATGTATGTATTTGCCAGTCTTAAAGAATTTTTGGAGGGAATTACAAATGTACCAATTTTTTATTAATATAAAATCATTTGTTAGTATTAAAGAAAAATTTATTTCTTAACTTACTAAGCCAGCTAAATCATAGACCGAAATATGTGTTTCTGCAGATATTCAGAACTTCCGGAACTACGAATACATTCACAGTTACAAAATATGTAAAATATTGTGAAATATATTTCTTTTAAATGCTTGGAATATTCGGAAAAATATCTAAATTCAAAGAAATGGTAAAATACGTTTCACTTGCAGATTCTTTGTTATTTATTTGATTATATCACCATTAATAACAATGTTCACCCCCCAGAATAAAAAATATATTGTTTATGTACTGAAGTCTTGGTTTGTTTACCTTGACAAGTCAATTAATCTATCATCAATGACAATAGCTACTTTTTAAATACTTTTAATTTTGGTACTTAAAATGTTTGCATTTCAAAATAATATTTCTATGCAGCTTTTAAATAATTTTTAATGCAACAGAAATCTAAATAACATATTTTCCACTGCAGTGGAATTCTAAATAACTTCAAATGCTGACTAAAATTCATCGCTTTAAATTTCAGTTCCTTGCAGATGATACAGGAAAAACCTTTACTAATAATATATTTCTAATTCTACCAGGAATTATTGATAAATAACCCGATGAAAAAATTGATGCAGGCATAGATGGAAGAGATGTAAATAATTATTACGAAATAATGTGAAGCAGTGTTTGCATTCAAAATGTAAAATGTTATACTTATGAAATTCTGCACTTCACTTTGGAACTGTACGAATTTTCCCTCAGAAAAAGACTGAAATTTAGGATATATTAGTGTGGGGAAAGGCAACGACCAGGGCCAGCGGAAGCAGGCCTGCAAGGCCTTTTTTGCAGGCGGGCGCCGACCAAGAGAGGGGCGCCAACCAAGAGAAGGGCGCCGACCAGCTAACCGACACTGAGCGATATTTTTATGCAAAAGAATTTGCACTTACCAGGGAACAAAAATAAATGTACCTTAAATGCTACACAGGACAGGGACTATGGGCGCTTGCGTCCCCCACCTTTCTTTTTTACAGAAATATTTGCAGGGGCATTGTTAATTGGTTAACTTTCGCCGTGAGCTGGTATCTGTTTTGTTTTCGGTGCTATTGTGGCGTTGCACAAATGGGTTGAAGTAAGACTTAGCTGGTGTTTGGGAAGAGAGAAGTTTCCGGGTCATTGTACACGAAGTACTTGGCAAGCATCTAAGCTTGACCCATCACAGGTCAAACTTTTCCTTGTCCTTTGTTAGAAAGATGCTAATTCTTCACCAACTGCTCGAAAACGTTATCATAAAGGTTATTGTTTTAGTTTCTTATTAGCTTCATTTTTGTTTTACTTTTTATCTTTATTTAACAGATGTTATGATTTATTTTAAAAGAAATATTTTTAGATATTTAATAATTAGAATTGAATTAATTTTAAGTTTTTTCTCACCGTGCTTTTCTATTACCTCCTTTTTTTTCTTACCGTGCAGTTGAGGTTTAGCTGTGCACCGGAGGATTAAATCACACCACATGAGTTTCCCCTCGGGTCTCATCACATAAAACTGAAAAACTTCTCACTAAATTTTCCATTTTTTTTTTTTTTTTTTTTCAAAACCAGTACTTTAAAGTCCAGGATGGGCGACGCTGCTTCATTATCCTTTATACATTCATTTGTAATTATAAATTCCTGCTGAAAATCGATTTAACATCTTTATTTTACAGATGTTATAATTTATTTTAAAAGAAAGATTAGATATTTATTAAATTACTAGCTGAGCACACATGAAAAATTTCTTAAAAGGGAAAGAGCTTGAGAAAAATTAAAAAACTAAAGCAGCAATTGATTCCCAAATACAAGAGATGTACGAAAATGAAAAAAAAAGAGGGGTGGAATTTAGTTAAATGTATTAGGAAGCTTATCTGATGTGCTGTACCAAAAAGACAACGGAAACTTGTTAAAGTTAGTGGATTTGTTTGCAAAGTTCGATCAAGTTATGGAACTTCACGTAGATAGAGTATTATGACCTAAAGGTAGCAACAGTTCATTATCTAAGCAAAGATAGTCAAAATGAAATGCTTCAAATTATTGACAATAGGTCTAAGAGAAAATCTTACTATTTCTTCGAAAAGCGAAGTATTAATCTACAATATTAGATTGTACTCCCGATATTAGTAAAACTAAACAGATGAGTCTTGTCATACATTTTTCTACTGCAGTGATGGAGTGGTAGAAATCAAGTAGTATTCTTAGGCTTTCTTAAAGTTGATGATTCTGTAGGTAACGGCCTATGTGAGACAGTAATGGAAATGTTTAAAATGTGGAACATTTTCCTTGATGCTGTGGGAGGCCAGGAATATGACTACTGAGCAAATAATGAAAGAGAATAAAATGAAAGAAAAAAAAATAAATCTTAATGCTTTTTATGTTTCTGGTGCCGCTCATAGCTTAAATTTAATGATTAACGATGCAGCAAAGGTTGCAGATACAGTTAGTTTGTAGAGTTCCTCACTTTGTAATTCTAAGTTACAGTTGGAAGTGAAGAATATTAAAAACTGATAAGCGAATAATCGCTTGAATTCGTGAGACAGAAAACAAGAAGATAGAAGGGTAAACTAACCCTTTATTATTCTAACTAAAGTTTAACAAAACTCCGTCTTGGAGTGTACAATAAAGCTGACACTTGGGCTTGAACTTAAGAAACTAAGAATTAAACTAAACTAATCTTAACTAAAGAGATATAGCCGAAGCTATCAAGATTCTAACAGAGTTGGCCCCTTAATGTTAATAGACTGCGAAGCTATCAAGGGCCTTAAGTACGGCCGAGCGTGATAATAGCTTACGAGAGAGTAGCTTAAAAAGGCGGACGCGTGCAGCCAGAATGACTGGTATCTCTCTCTCTAAGACCTAAACACTTCGCGGTTAAATACCGCTCTTCCTCATTATGTATTCAGACGTGATTCTAAAACTACGTTCTGGCCGGAAGTAGTAAGTCGATAGGAAACGAACTTTAACTGAAAATTTAACTGTTAATAAAATTAACATAATCCTTACAAGTTTTTTTTCGACAATTTAAGAATTATGCAATTTATTTTTTTCTTCTGGAGATGGGCAACTCTTTCTTTTAAAAAAAAAATTTCTGTTTAACCTTAAAGCCTCTCTCAAACACTCGATGGGAAAGCAAAATTGAAGCCATTCTATCTTTAAGATATCAACTAGGAGAAATCTATGACGCTCATTTTGAAATATCCGAAGGTGAATGGTTTTCAAAAGAAGTGCAACATGCAACACAAAGTCTGTGTCCCAAAATCAAGGATTATAAATTTATTTGCTCCTTGATACTTTGCCACGATTTGCGTAAGAGAATTAATCCTGGCAGCAAACAATTGCAAGCAAAGGGTTTGAGTGTTAAACTAGCCTTAAAGACAGTGAGATAAAAGCATTCATTGAAGAATATAGGAGTGACATCAATTACAAAAGTATTCTCGAGAAAGCCAAAGAATTTAGTGAAGAAGCGGATGGCGAACAATAGTTTAAAACTGTTGAAGAAATCGGACGAAAGAAAAAGAAATGTCACTTCGATTACGAACATTCTGATAAAAACCCTTAATCTCCATAGAAGAAAAGTTTAGGGAAAATGTCTTTTTTAGAATTTTGGATATTGTTTGGGTATCATTAAATGAAAGGATTTATGCAATGGAAAAATCACTGAAATAATTTAATTTCCTGGGTAATTTATCAGAAATTGATAATGCAAATTTAAAAATAAAATGCAGTAAATTAGAAAACTTGTTACAGTGTGGTGACAATAAAGATATTAACACAGACCTTTATGACGAAATAGCCCCCATAGCACAAAACATCCTCAGGATGTCCTATTTAAGTCGCAATATCCCGGGACATACTTAGGATGTCCTAAGGATGTTGATTCTCAGATGTCCTGAGGAGATCGTAATTTAACATCCTGAGGATGTCTTATTTAAGTCGCTATGTCCCGGGATATGACAGGATGTCCTGAAGATGTTGATTCTCAGATGTCCTGAGGAGTTCACCAATTTCACATCCTGAGGACATTCATTCTGCATTGTCCGGAGGACTTTCGTTGTCAAACATTTTGAGGATATTTGTTCTCAAATTTACCAGTTTTAATTTTTTGACATTGCACATCTGAAACTTGCACATTATTTTATTTTTCATATGTATTTTACTAAGTTGTTTCTAAATGCTGTACATTAAAAATATTCATATGATTGATGATTTATTCTTGTTATTTTGTTATTAATTTTAACTGCTATTTTTTCTGACGTTTTTAAAAATTTATTTAGTCATGGAAAAGATTTTTTTCAATGGATTAGCATTTTTTAGAATATTTGCAAAATTCTAAATAACATATATTTCTTTTTATAAAAAATGTATAAATTACATGTATAATTACTTACAGATTAGAAACCCTACTACAAATACATGTAAAATTAGATATAGATATATTTAATTACGGAAACGAATTTTTTTTTTAAATTTGGGTATAGAGACATTAGGTATTTTTTGGAAGCAGGAAACATGAAAAATTAGCAACTGCCTTCGCCGGGAATCGAAGGACGGACCTCTGGAATACCGGCCCAGTGTGCAGAACCACTACACCACGAAGACACGCTAGGTGTGGTGGTGGTGTATTTAATTATGGCAAAGCACACTAGGGCTATCTGCCTAAGGGGATGATGTCTTCGTGGAGGACTTTCTAAGGGAAACTGGCTCGTATACACGTTACACGTGGGGAAAACCAGGAAAAGACCCATGCAGCCAGCCCGTTCGCGGGATTCGAACCTCGGATCACACTACCAGGGTTCAGCGACTTTACCGCTCGGCCGCTGGTGGGCCGAAGACACGCTAGGAAAGCGGGAGAAATACCTTATATTACTTCCCTTTTTAAAAGGCGACTTTTTTTTTAAGGGGATCCAATCACTAAATCCTGGGTGTGGATATACCTCATCCAACACCTTTTTAGTTCGGGTGCCACTGTAGAAACATTAGGATTTTTGGGGGAAGCCGTAGAGATGAAAAATTAGCAACCGCCTTCGCCGTGAATCGAACCACGGACCTCTGAAATACCGGCCTAGCGTGCAGAACTATTACACCACGAAGGCACGCTAGGAAAGCGGGAGAAATACCTCATAAGGAAAATTTTTTTCCTCTAATTACAGGACAGAAAATGTTTTTAAACCGCGCGATCTGTTATTGATATTGAATTACAGTCGTGCGATAATTTCGCAGTAAAGATACATCTCTGATGACTATCCAAGATTCTAGAAACTTTGGTCTTATATAGAGATAGTCGTCTTATAGAAATAATGCTTAATATCAATATTTATTTATAATCTCAGAACTATTGGTCACTTTCAGAAGTGGTCGTTTGAGAGGCGATATTCTATATATTTATTTACTGATACTCTCAGATTCCAAAATTTGTTTATATTCTCAGAAATATTGGACGGAAGGTGGTCGTCCCATACATGCAAAATTTTACATTTCATTAAAAATGAATTCGGCATTATTTAACTATTTCCCTATTAATTAATTAATTAGATAAAGAAAAAATTAGGAAATAGTACTGTTTATTACGGAATAATGTAGGAAGTTCTACAGAACTATATTCTTTCGCGTCATTGCACATTGTATCCGGCAAACTACTAGTTCCTCGTATTCTTCCGCAAATCCGTAAACATCTGTCTCATTTGAAACGAAATCCAAAATGGCTGCGCCATGAGGTTAACTTGTATGGATATTTTTTGTTGCATGAAAGGTAAGTTCATTTGCAATACTTGTATGTTTACTTTTTTTGCTTTTCGAATTTATGTCATTTTGACAGTTAAATGTTTCACAGCTTTATGAATTGTTACCATTCTGTCGTGAATTACGTGTATCTCAATGGCTGGCTGTCTTTTCAAATATCTAATTTGCCCTGCTATCCAAATGTTTATGACTGAATTTTTTTTAGTCTAGTTTATGCATTCAGTTTCAAAATAATATGTGTGATCAGATTGCTTATTATTTTATTGCAGCAATAAATTTATGTTAAAATAGTTTGAACAATTGTATAAAATTAAGAGTTTGCATTGTTTTGTCCAAAATATGTATGGTTGAAACATTATCTTAATCTAGTTTGTAATTCAAGTTTTTTGGGGGTACTGTTCTGTTATTGGGACCAGAATCGGAAATTTATGAACCTGTGTTCGTAAGTATGTGCATAGATGTGTATATGTAGACACACAAACATACAAATATACAAGCATACATAAATACATTTCTGAACCCGGTCCTGATAACAGAACAGTACCTTTTTTTAATCTTTTCTGAATATTTTATAAAGGGATTAAGCGTTTTTCAAACTGCATATCATTTTAAGATTCGACTTGCAGGAAGACAAAATATGGTCATTCAATCAAATGCTTATGATTGCTTTTAACATTTTCTCATAAACATTGTTTGCATTTTTATTGTATTTTAGATATTTTAGTTATGTAAAGTGAACATGAGAATATTAGGAAAGCTGAAAAATATGAATAGCTACCATAATACATGTATTTTTTCATCAAGCCCATTGTTTTAGAAACCAATGCACCATTATTATATGCTGGCTTATTTTATAGTTATATGCAGTTTAATTTTATGATCATGTTACTGTAGTATTGTCATTATAATAAAAATATTGATAATTTTTGTTGAATCTTGCAAGTTGCCTAACATTCAGAATTATTACTAGCGAATTTTACTGATAGGTTTTTTCGAGTTGACATAATCTGTCTGATAAACAAAATAAACTGGTGTTTAAATTATATGCATTTCTCTTAATGTTTCATTGAAAGTGAGATGGAAATATAAATGCTATCCAGAAAAGTGAATTCTTTTTGCCTGAAATAACAAAGTGTACTAAATGAATAATGTTTATATCATTTTAGAAATGTCAATATTAAAGTTTCTCCTCCTTCTTTTCTTTGATTTTGAAAGAATTTATAATAAAATAATATATGCATAAGTGTAATTAATGTAAAGTGTCATTCAATAATATAATTTATTTTTACTGATATTTTTATATTTCTTATCTGGGTTTTCTTTTGGTGTTAGAAGGAGGAAGAGACTGTAATGTTTTAATTAAGGAAATAATTAAAACATTACAGCCTTTTAAATAACACAGTTACAGTAATGTTTATTGAAGCAATCAGTACTGTGTGATTGCCAGTGATTGACCGAATAATGTTAAAATGCATTGTTCATAAGGAAATTTGCTTATCTTTGTGTTATAGATTTTATTTTGACACAAGCTGAAATTTGAATTATTGGAAGCACTTTGAAAACCCAAATTATTTCCTGAATCATTAATCAGGCCAATATATAACATACAAATTTTCATACAAAATTATTTCTTTGAGCATATTATAAAGAGCTCATTTAATTTTATTATTTGTACAAATTTTAGACAAAAGTAGCATGTAACAGTTAAAGATTTATTGAAGCGTACTTGTTACTTGTGGTAACAAAGAAGTGTAAAAGATAATGCCACATTAGCGAACATGACGATCATTGATGCTTAGTTTAGTAATTTAATAATATATTGAGAAATGCTGGGAACTTTCAAAAGTAGACATTTCGGAAATGATGGGCTTGATAAGAAATTTACATGGTTTTATTATCTTTAGTTAAGAATGGATTTTAGATGTTCATGTGAAAGAATTCTGTTTAATTATATGTGAAAGAATTGTTAAAGTTTGGCATTTAAAAAAATGAATTAATAATATGCAATTATCTTTTTATTATACATATATTACTATATATTTCTAATGCGCTATGTAAATGTCAGTGCTAAACAATTGAGATACTATTGTCAGGGCAATCTTTTCTTATACATGAAAAATTCTGATACTTTCTTATCATCTGCCCTCACAGCTTCAACTTATACTAAAACAGCAAGAGTATGCACACGATAATAGCAAACTATGAATATGCATTTACATGCTTTATATTTAATCTTTATTTCTGAATAGTATTCCATTGGATGAAAAATATGTGAATATTGACCCAATATATATATATTTGTGTGTGTGTGCATCCTAAAATTTCTTGTTTCTTATAAAGTGCTTATTTGAATTACTACTTGTGAACAGAGCAGTAGATATGAACCATAAACTAACCATTTTGCCAATTTTCACAGTTTTGCAGATAGTCAGAAAGCACCAAAATTTGTAATAATGTTAAGTTTAAATGATGTTCTATACTTTTGTGTTAATTTTTCTATTCTATTAATTCTATTACTGTGTTATCAAACTTTCTGCAGGAATTTCAACTGGTTAAGATGTTATTACCATGTGGAGAAGAATTTGGTTTTCAAGCTAGAAAAAATTGCAGCTGAAGGATTTTGTAGAAGGTCAGTCAAACTGGTTTTAGTTAATTATAATTTAATTTTGGGTGAAGAATTCTCAAATTTATTTATCATAAGTGTCTAAAGGTCTTCTAAATTAAATTCTGCTTGTTTTTGAAATTTTTCATGACATTCATTCTTTGATTATTATTATTATTTTTTTTTTTAATTTACTAACTTATATCCAGGCACATAATGTTGCATTTAATGCCATACCTTAAATATTGTAAAATGTTAAAATAATACATTTCACTTAAAAATGTGGTTATGACAGTAAATTTTCTGTTACATTTAATCATATCTATAAACATTGGTATACATCATTTTTCAATAATCTGTATATTATTTTGTGCATTTCTTTTACATCCAAGATCTGGCATATGACTTGCTTTTCAAACTGATAACATGGTGTAATAATGTAATCTAATGGTTAAAGTTTACTATGGAACGGGCCAAATTTAATAAATTATTCTTTGATAGAAATTTATTCATGTGTTCAGTGTGTCTCATCTCTTTAAATTGCTAAAGTAAATTTTATGTACTTGCATTTAGGAATTTTGACTGTATCAGAGTAATTTTGTTTCAGTTATTATAACATGCAAGGGAAAAAATTCATTCACAGCTCCGTATTTAAAATTAGTTAATTAAAGTCCTTAATAAAGAGGGATGTTTTGTTGTTTTTAATGTCGATGCCACATTAAGGGTTACTTTTTAACCTAATTTAAAATTTTCATTACTTTAACATGTCCAATAATTGTTATTTTAACTCCGATATTGTAATAATATCAAAATTCCTTACTTTTTGATAGGTAATCCAAATGTAAAACAAGAAAAGAAAAAATTAAAATCTAGAAGTATATTTATTTCATACCTCTAACAAATAAAAACAACACAAGCACTTTTTACTGTCTATCTGCATAGTGTGGCATTTCCTGTAAGACTGAGATTTGTATGGTCAAATCCATGTTTCAGTTAAAGGAAAATGCATGCACAGTCTTCTGATTTTCCCTTCGATTAGGGATTCTGTATATACTAGCATAAGAAATATATTAGTTAATGCAGTGTTATACATCAATATTTATAGACAATTATTGTGGCTATGTTTATTATAATTTTGTTCACTGTAATGGCTGGAGTGCCTAAACCATCATGCTGTGTAAACAAAACTCAAATCTTCATCTCTGCATACTGCTCCACTAGTGTTTAAACCACTGAAATGGTGATTATGGTAGAACATCTTTGGTAAAAATTTACTCTACTGTAACCCTCGGCGAATCGTTTCTTTTTTTTATATCAAGATCGTCACCTGAGAGGATCGGCACCAATTTCACGGTGGCCACTACACAAAACCAAAATAAGAAGTCAAAGACATACACAAACTCTGTGTCCATGTACACATCGACCTATTAAAACAGAGAACTACACAAACTGGGCATTGTGCACTGCCTTAACTTTGTCCATGTACACGTTGATCTATTTTCACTTTAAGAAAATCAGAAAGTTAAAAATATCATAGTTACCAGAAAAAATTTGCCACTGTCTTAACACACAGACAACCAAAAATACACAAACAGAGAGGAATAAGTTACCAAAAATACATATTTCCTAACATAAAAACATTAAACAACAAATCTTCTAACAAAAATTAACACACAGAGACAAAAAAATAAATGAAACGTCATTTTTTTTAACATACCTTTTTTTTCACATGCATATGTTTAGGCTTCCCACCACCATCCTCCAGGTAAGCAATTCAATTAAATTTTTTGTCTCTTAGTCACCTCAGACATACTCAAATGATGGTACCCACACCAAAATAATAAATAGCATGTTCAAAATATAAGACCATACCACTTCCGTGCAACCAAACACAGCAATTGAAAAGAATGGTAAGAACCAAAAACCTGGGACCGTACAAAAGGTTTACTATTAAAAAAAGTAGCCTAAAACTAAATTTATCACAGCACGTTGGCAATATTTGCAAAAATAACTCCTTTTTATTGACAAAAGAAAGTTTCCCCCCCCCCAAAGGCTACTTTCGCAAACATTATTAACATTAGGGTTACCCAAAAACTTATTTGACGCAATGGGCTTCCACATTTCACAAACAACCAATACCACTTTGCGATTTTTTTTTCAGACAGAAACCAAGGTGTACCATACAGTAAAGATTAGCCACATCTTCATTTACTACTGTTACAAGTACTTCTTTGGTAAATTTCTGCAGTTAAATTCAAAAGTTTAAAATTGCATTAACATGATCAGATTCAGAGTCATAGCTAGGGTTTTCAGCGCTCAGGGACAACTGAAGATTTCGTGCCCCCTACTGCTTGCCAAGGATGGAAAACATTTAATTCTAAAATGTTCTAACATCAGTTTGGCGCCTCTTGGATTCTGCACCCAGGGACAGATCCTCCCCTTGCACCCCTCTAGCTATGCCCCTGATCAGATTTTATTTTCTGCACGTAGCTAACAATTACTTATGTGTTGTCAGATAAATGTTACCAGATGCAGTTAATTGTTTTTTACTTGCCAATCTCATGAGACAAGTTTTTTTTGCTCCTGCAAGACTTTACTTTGTGTTGCAAAATAAATTCATTCTCACTCTTTTTGGACTTGCCTACACATTAAATTTAAAATAGTTTTATGAATAGGTAAGATGTGATTATCATAATTTTGTTTCTCTTTTTATCTTGGCAACTTTATATGTTGATTCAGTATCCAGGTTACCTACCAGTGGCTGATTGATAAAACTGCTCACATGTTCAGCTGGTGGTTTGAGTTTATTTTCTGACATAAAAAATTTTAAAAGGCATCCCCCATGTTTATTTTACTATAATCGAAAAATCAAATAATTGCTACTCTGTTTATAGGTACTAAATGTTAAAATATTTTAAATGCTTCCTTTAATTTGCATTCTAATAGTCATTTGTTTAAATTTAATTATGAATTATATTCACATATAGTAATTGTGAGTGTTTTTTTTATTTTAGGTGCTGTGAAAGGCAATGACAGAGATCCAATTTATCAAGAGTTCTTATATACATAAGAATACATGGATATAAGATAGTTTTTCATGAATTCAAATAAAATGTGATAAATTGGATTAATAAAAACCGTTTTGAATTTTGAAAAGTGTTTTTCCTCTGTTAATCATAATATAGTGCCATAAATTTCTGAATGTGTTTATTTTTCATCCAAATAAATAGCTTTACAAAAATTTGTCATATTAATAGATATTGCATAATTTAGCATTATTATAAATATTGTTACGAATTTGCTATTTAAAAAGCTAATGTTAGTTAAGTTATAAATTAAATGGTTTTATTTCTCGCGCAGTGCAGCGCGTGACGAATATTAAAAGAAAGCTAAGCCGGAAAAATTAAAAATACAAGAGCGCGTGCGTTAAATAAATAAATATCTCTTTTTGATTTCGAGAAAGTGCTGGAAAATTCTAGCGCGTGATTTTAAAATCTTATAAAAGGAGGAAAACATCTCAGTTTGTAGTAGTTGCTTAATTTGTTGTTGTTTAGAAAACTGCTCTTGTTGATTGTAGCGAATTCGCGGATTAGCGTTCTTTAGCTGTTTTGAATTACGTTCTATTGGATATTTGAGTAGTTAAAAGATAACTACTGTGAGATATTGTAATACTGCATGATAATTTGAGAAAATTTAAGCATTTTTGTTGTGATAATAATAAATTTTTGTTCATTTTTCATCGGACTTGTGCATTCATTTCATAACGAACCCGTACGCACGCAACAATATTTATTATAGCAGATTTAGCTGAACTACTTTTTTAGTCTCTTTGCAGATGAAGTCACAAAGGTAAGTGGTTAGATATTTTTCTGTATTCCCCATTAAGTAATTTTATCTAATAAATTACCATTACTTATATACTAAAGGTGAAAGAATAAGCTTTCCTTGAAGATACAAAAATTTGCAGATATTTCAAAAAATTGGTATACGTAAAAAAGTTCTTAAATTGCCACATATGCAAAACTGAAAATGTTATATATGAAATAGTTCAGAAATATAAATATTTTCACTATTTTTTAACTATAATTCACTGCATTTGTTATATATAATCACAGTTTAAGGTAGCAGTGCTTTTCTCACTGTGATTTCTCATGTATTTTGATTCATAAATACACATACATAAATCCACGTATTTTGTTTTCTCTTTTGAGACCGAATAAAAAATGAACTAAACATTCTCGTTGACATTGAGAGTTGAATAAAAGCTCACCTCAAAATAAAATGAATTAATAAATTTATGGAAAATTTTACATTGCCTATATTGAGCAGAAAGAGTAAACTGAATATACTTAATGGAATTAATAATTGGTAGAGTTGATAGCAGAATAAAATGCCTTAATTGCATGGTAAACAGTAGATCTTTTGAAGTTTTTCTATGTTGCGTAAAATGCAGATTTAAATTTTTGATATTGATTGTCATATAAATGGCAATTACTGTTTTATTTTGCTCTGAAATGAATGGTTAGTAATAAAATTCTGGATGAGACATCCTTTAACATGTGCTAGAATTTACAAAGTTTAATTTGGTGCTGATTTCAACGGGTAAATTTCATTTTACTGAATTTTGCATAAAATAATACCAATGAACCATTGCAAATTATTTTCAGAACTTTTTTTTAATCTAAAAGGGCTATTAGTTTTGAAATGTGACTTCATATCGTCAGTCGTAAACTTGTTTCGCTTTTCATTCAAGTCTTGCCATTTCGCAAAATTTAACATATTTACCTTTAAAATCTAATATATTATTGACTAACAAGCCAAGCTATTTAAAAGCATTACACACAGTTCTTAACAATGCTTTTTTTTTAATTTTTAATCTGATTGATTTAAAATGCATTTAATTAATGATATATCTAATTGAAAACATTTTAATATTTCTACATAATTACATGATATATTTCTTCATTTTTCAAATATATAGAAGATATATAACTTTCTGGTGTCAGTATCTTATAAAATGTTTTGCTATTTCCACCGCCCCATCTGTATTGATAATCTATGCATTCATAAACTTTTAGCCTCTTTGAGTGACTGCTAAAATCTGAGGCCTTTCAGATTTTTTTTTAATTGTGTAAGCAGAAAGATAGAATTTTAGAAGAGCTTCTTGAGTTACCTTTTGAATGATATAAAGAATTGTTAACATAATGTCAAATTTTTACAACTAAATATTAAATATATAAAAAAGCCTGCAGCATTCTCATGTTACGAAAACATATTTATTTATTCTGAGGCTAGGAATTGATTTAGTTTTAAAAATACAATTTATTCCTTTTAACAATTTCCCAGCAGTGTCATCAAAACACTATAAATTCCTTACATGTTTCAAAGAAAGATGATTCATTTATGTAAAGATTATTAAATGGGTAATTTTATTATTCAATTTTTAATACAAATTAACTGAAATTAGAAACTGATTTTGTAAAATAATTTAAGTATGAATAATTCAATTTGGGGGCTATTGGATGTTTAAAAATGATCAAAAGATTTTTAATATCTTAAAAATAAAAGCAAAATTTTCAGTTTTAATATTTTGTATTAATAATTCATTTTAATTTCCTTGCTCAGTTTTAATATATTCACAAATTCAGATTTAAAAACAAAATAAGTTGTATAAATATTTTCAACATTTCTGATTTTTCCATAGTAACCATAGGAGAACGATTTGAGACTATCTGTGTAAAAAAAAAGTAGGTTTTAGATCATCACACCTTCACATACTTTCACTGGAATTTTCCTCTGTATATATACTGGGATGTGACACTAAGCAGTTGAGAGTATGTATTTAAGAGCTTAAAGGGATATTGTAACTAGTGTTTCAAATCCTGATAACATCCCATACGCTGTCGGTGGGACGTAGATAGGATGTCCTAAGGATATACTGGGATGTGACATTAAGCGCTCAGGAGGATGAGTTTAGGAGAAAATTGGGATATTACGGGATGTCCTGAGGATGTAGTAAGTAGGACTTTAAATCCTAATAACATCCCATACGCTGTCGATGGGACATAGATAGGATGTTTTTAGGATATAATGGGATGTGCTTAGGAGGTTTGTGGGATATCCCGGGATGTCCTGAGGATGTAGTAAGTAGGAGTTCATATCCTAATAACATCCCGCACGCTGTCGATGGGACTTGGTTAGGATGACCTGAGGATATCGCGGGATGTGACATTAAGCACTCGGGAGGAGGTGTTTAGGAGGTTCGCGGGATATCCTGAGGATGTGCGCATATCCCGCGAGCAACATCCTTGGGATATCCCAAGGATGTTTTTGTGCTATGTGGGAGTAGCTTTGAAAGATATTTTTACAACCGATACGAATGACACATTCGATATTCTGAACTTAATAGTGTCAAATAATTTGTGCTTCCCGAACTTGAAGATCATACTGAGAATACTACTTAGCATTCCTGTTAGTGTTCCTAGTATCAAAAGATCATTCTCCAAATTAAAATTGATCAAGACATGTTTATGGTGAAATATATCGCAAGAAAGAATAAATTTACCTTGATTGCCACTGAAAACGAAATCTGTTAAGAGATAAGATGCAAAAGAAATTATAGAAAAGTTTGTAAATATGATAAGCAGAAAAATAAATTATTCTCGTTAAATTGTTAAACAAATTTCAACAAATGCTTTCTTCAAAACATCCTTCTCCTATAGAGAAATTAAAAAAAAAAAAAGTCGGGGGCGAGGACTTCAGCTATTTTGCAGGCGGGTGCTGGATAACCTTGCGCCGGCGCTGGCAACGACCATAGTTGATAACACACATTTATTACTATTTACAAATATAGATTACATTAGGATTACAGTTAATTAAAATGGTATACGAGCGATCGAGCGACGTCTGCTCCGCTCGCCAGCTAATCCTCGTCTTCTTCCGAAGGCGGGAAACACATGCTGACGCAATGCATACGTCACACAGTAGGGGATTAGGGAATATCATGACATAACATTTCCCACATTCGGCCATCATGACCGGACAGGCGACCTCGCCTGAAGCCACATAGTATATCATCAAATTAAAAAAAAATTATTATAGCATAGTAACATTGGTATAATAAAAAAAAAATAATCTTTAGATACAAAGCTGAAGATACTTACACAAATGGAGCAAAAAAATAGATTAAACACACCACAGCAGTTAACTAAAAATAAAAAGAACATTAGTATGACAAAATGAATTAAAAAATTGATACGAGGAAAAAAAAAATATTAGAAAGTTATCAGGTGTCATCTGTCCAAACACAGGGGGACCTATAATGCTGACAGTTGTATAAAAATCAAGTGATACGTTCAATATTGTCGGACCAGGGTTTCATGTATTCAGCACAAGTAGATGTTTTGGATGGTCCGTCGAAAAATGCACACTTTTCCACATCATATGTGTCATTTTGTTTGAGCCTGGTGACTTTATAAGGTCCGAGAAATTTCTGTTTGAGTTTTAGACCAGGGCCAAACTGAGTTCGTTTGATAGCCACGAGGTCATGAAGTTGAAATTTTTGTGCCTGTTTTCGTCGCAAATTATAAGTACGGCGATTTTCGTCTTGCACTTTAGAGATTTGCTGTTTTGCGTCCTTACGGAGATCGTCACGCTGCTGAATGAATGCAGATTTGATCTCCTCGTCGATTAGAGCAGCGATGTTTATGTCGTTTTGCGATTTCATTTTAGTCCCAAAGAGAAGTTCAAAGGGAGTAGAATTGATGCTACGTTGAAAAGTTGAATTAATAATTTGTTGCACGGCGGGAACATGGCGGTACCATTGCTCCGGGTTGGTTATGGAGAGTTTAGAAAGGACAGCAATAATAATGGAGTTCAAACGCTCAACTTGACCGTTCGATCGTGGGAGGCCACCTGTAATAAGAACGTGCTTTATTCTCTGTGTGTCACAATAGTTTGCAAATGCAGTAAATTTGAATGCAGGTTCTCGATCAGAGATAATCCGTGAAGGATTTCCGAAGACTGATCTTTGAGATTCCAGCCGACTGATAACTTCATCTGCGTCTGTAGACTTTGTCGGATAAAGCCACACGAATTTAGTAAACGAGTCTATAACTGCCAAAATATGTTTGTATTTCTTTGATGTGGTGGCAAGGGGACCTAAGTGGTCGATATGGTACGTGTGCAAAGGTGCGTCGTCTTTGTCAATGGGGTGCAGAAGTCCCTCTTGTTTGCCACGCTTTCGATTATTGAGGATGCATGGGATGCAGTTATGGATACACCGCTCAATTTTTTCTTTCAGATTTGGGATAAAATATTCGCTGTTTAAAAGTTCTTGAGTGCGGATTACGGCGAAGTGGCCTCGTTCGTGAGCTGCTTTAATGACATTTGCCTGCATATCCTCAGGCACCACAAGTAAGTCAATGCCGTTGACGTTTTTGTACAGGAGATTGTTCTTAACGAGAAAGTTATCATACGAAGGCGTTGTTTGAAGGAGTGCTTTAATAGCCGTAATATGCGCGTCGGTTTCTTGTGCTTTGCGAAATTGGAGGAGGACACTGTCTTGGATAGTCATGCAACATGGACTGCGACTAAGGGCATCCACGTGAGCCATCTTTGAGCCGGTACGGTGCTCAATTTCGTAGTCAAAATCTTGGAGATATAAAACCCATCGGGCTATTCTCGAATTGAGTTCCTTTTTATTTAAAGTTTGCACAAAAGCGTTGCAGTCAGTGATAATTTTAAAATGTGAACCAAGGACGTAAATACGGAACTTTTTTAAAGCTTCAACAATTGCAAGGACTTCGAGTTCATAACTGGTGTATTTACGCTCATTGTCCGATGTTTTCTTTGACATGTAGTACACAGGGTGAAAGCTGTTATCGTTCATAGATTTTTGTAGTAGGACTGCCCCCAAGCCATCAATGGATGCGTCGGTATGAATTTCGATAGGACTCTTTTGATTAAAAATACTTAAAACTGGTTGTTGAGAAAGCAAATATTTTAATCTGTGAAATGCGGCTTTCTGATCAGCATTGAAAGGGGGTGTCCTTACGAAGGAGATCACTAAGGGGTTTTGCAATGCTAGAATATGAGGGGATGAATTTCCTAAAATATCCCGTGAGACCGAGAAAGCGTTGGACGTCTTTCGTACTCTTAGGTTCGGGGTAGTTAATTACAGATTTTGTTTTCGAAGGGGAAGGAAAAAGTTTACCACCTTCAGCGATATGTCCAAGAAATTCGATTTTTTTGTGAAGAAATTGACATTTACGAAAATTAACTTCTAGACCATATTCACTAGCAACTTTGAGTACTTGATTGAGACGATGAATGGCCTCATTTTCATTTTTGGCGGGAATAACTACATCGTCCATGTAGGGTAAAACATAACCTCTGACAATTAAATCACGAAAAACATAATTTATGAAGCGCTGGAATACTGAAGGGCAATTTGAAAGACCAAATGGCATTCGAAGAAACTGGAATTGTCCATTGTGAGTAACAAAAGCTGTATATGGTTTACTTTCGTCCGCTACTTTCACATGAAAAAATCCGTTACGTAGGTCAAGAGTACTAAAAATTTGGGCGTCTTGCAGTTTATCCAAAATGTCATCAATAAGAGGAAGAGGAAAATGATTCTTAATTAAAAGTCGATCAAGTTTCCTATAATCGATGCAAAGACGGGTTGTACCATCTTTTTTACGCACCACGAGAACTTGACTGGCATATGGAGATGAATAAGGTTCAATAATTTTAAGTTTCAACCATTCATTTATTTGTTTGTCAACAATTTCCCGTTCAACAAAAGGAAGGCGTCTAGGAGGGTGAAAAATCGGTTTATCATCGGATAGAGTGATATTAAGTTTAATATCTGTTGTCTTTGTTTTATTTGGGACATGCGAATTCAGCAAACGTTCTGCCGCAGCACGAATTTCTTTGGAAACATTTGAACCAATATCAAAAGCTGGAACATCGTCATTTATTGCAAAAATGAAAGATTCAGGAGCAGTTTCAAAGCATTGCTCGGAAGGTTTTGAAAAATATATACCGTCTGGTGTAATAGTTAATTTAGCATTTGTAATTATGTCACATCCTACAATAAGAGAAAATTGCATAGAATGATTTGGAACAACTGTAATATTAGCCGGAAAGTCCTGATTATCAATGTTGATAATGGTTTGAAAGTAGCCAATAATAGGAATTTTCAAGAATCCGAAACCAGTTAACACTCCAGAATTATTTGAAAGTGGTGGGGAACCAAGTTGAATTCATGTGTTTTCGTTCAGTAATGTGACCTCACTTCCAGTGTCAATTAATCCAAAAACTGTGCTATTTAGTATAACGACAGTTTTACACAGATTACCGTGAGAGGTTTGTACTGTATTTACTTCGGCAGCTGGAGTGGAAGTCTCATTTGATGTAGTGGGGCGGCAATCCATAGATTTATGTCCAAAACGACAAGTTAGACACTTTGGGCCAAGAGAACGATTAGGACAGGACCGTGAGAGGTATCCGACCTCATCGCAGTTAAAACAAGTTTGTGGTTTAGTTTTAGATGGACCAGTATTATTAAATTTGGTGTCGTGTTGTTGGTCTGAATTGTTTCGTCCAGTACCACGTCTGGGGCCATTATTCGTATTTTTAAAATTTGATGGATGAGAGATATTTGTATGTCTAGTCGTAACTACAGATTCATAAGTGCGTAGCTTTTCCTTGAATTCAGAATATGATTTTGCACCGTAGAGAATAATTTTATCGGCTGGGGTACCCAGTATTCCTTGAATGGTATACTGAATAACAGAAGCCTCGTCGATAACACCGTCCCCACGATTCGCAATTTCGCGCATTGCGATAAAATATTGCAAAGAGCTTTCATTCGAGCGCATTTTTCTTCTTTCGAGTTGTTTATGAATTTCAATAGACGTAATTTTATTGGAGAACTCATTAAGTAATACTGTTTTAAACATGTCGTATGAATTGAGATTCCGTTGTGAAAACAAAAAAGTTTTAGCAGTACCCACAACAAGTCTTTTCGCAAAAACTAATTTTTGCTGGTAGGTAAGATTTGGGAATAATTGGAAATTATCCTCTATATCGTTGAAAAAAGCACGGACTGAATAGGAATCATTGCCTGAAAAGTTTCTGCAAGTGTTTGAAAGATCTCTCAAAATTAAACCATAAATCATGACTCATCTCGCGAATCTCGGTGTTCGCCGTCATATAAACACCGGAGCTACTCGAATTCAAATTTATTACTTCCGCGTCAGAAGAAACAACGCGATTTGGGCTTAGCGCCGTGGAGGGAGGGGAATGGGGAACAGAAGAACTTAGACCTACAGGCGTCGGTGCACTGTCGGTGTTTGAAATTGAATGATCGTCATCGGATAAAAAACTAACATCTAGAGAATTGTGAAAATCCGTCAGATTAGTGAGCGCATGAAAAATTTTTTCACATAAAACATCTTTTTTAGTGGAAGCTTCCAAATGTAATAAATTCGCCACTGATATAAAATCTGATAAAGAGAAATGTTTTAATAAAAGTTCTTTATGTTTTGCCAAATCGAAACTGTCCGGGAACGCAGCAAAATTTCGCATTCTCTTTCGCGAAGAATGATCAAAATCGGAATATCCGAGCACGGTATTAAATAATTTAATAACTCGTGTTGTGCCATATTTAAGAGAATTCGCTATCAATGGCATATCACCTAATTTTAGGGCCATAGTTCTTTAAACAGTAAAATAGGACAATATGAATATGAAATAGGGTATGTATGAATGAGAATTAAACAGTATAAACACAGCTTAAAATCGTAATACTAATAAATTATGAACGAATTAGGGAAAAATGGGCCTACCTAACTTCGGGGCAGTCCTTATAGTCCAATATATATCTTGGCCAATCCAATGTAATCCAAAATCGAATTTCGATTTAACGTCCAAAATCAGAAGAATGGACAAGTAGCATGTAACATCATTCACATACGTCGTCTAGCTTGAAGAAGAATATTAAATCATCATAAAGGCACGTCTTCATTCACATACGTCGTCTGGCTTGAAGAAGAATATTAAATCGTCATAAAGGCACGTCTTGCCTTTGTTAGCTTTCTGAACGTCTTTAGTGATTGCTGGTGTCTAGGGTTCGATTAAGGCATGCACAAAAGGCACGGTCGAGCCCCCAAAATGTGGGGAAAGGCAACGACCATAGTTGATAACACGCATTTATTACTATTTACAAATATAGATTACATTAGGATTACAGTTAATGAAAATGGTATACGAGCGATCGAGCGACGTCTGCTCCGCTCGCCAGCTAATCCTCGTCTTCTTCCGAAGGCGGGAAACACATGCTGACGCAATGCATACGTCACACAGTAGGGGATTAGGGAATATCATGACATAACATTTCTCACATTAGTTGAAAATTTATTCATTACACTTTTAAGGAATAAAAACAATTCAGAATTTACCATACGTTCCATTCGTACATACGTAAAAAATATAGCAAGTGTTTCCAAATAACATTGAAGAAATTTTACAATTCCTTAATGCTGTTTATTTAATTCTTTTAAGTAAGAAATAAAAGCGCGAATATACGTTAACAAACTATGCGGTAAAATCCAGTTTAATAAATAACGAATTATTAAGCACAATATATGGTAACAATTATTAAATGCACTGTTAGACAAATTAAAATGAAACATATATTAGAAAAATAAGCAAGTGCAATCGGTATGAACGTTAAAATAACTAATAAACAAAGTTCCACAACATTGAAGTTGTACACATCACTCGACAGCCATGGAGATCACGAATAAGCTAGCGTAGGGTTGCTTTTAGTCGCCAATATTTCTTCCCGCGCCAAAGGTACACTATTAAGCATGCGCAGTAAGCGAAATTCGCTTAACACTGATCAACTCAATATGCGGTCTGCCATTACGCATCCCGGAGTATATGCTTCATTGGTTTCGCGAACTGTTAAATGACATGCCAATCATTTCTTTTGAAGCGACTGAAGTAGATCTTTTATTTGAATGCAGGTGGGCTCCTCTTTGTTTAGCTTCAATGCTCCCAGGGTAGGTGACTCGAGTCACAGCCAACTCTATAATGGCCTTGAAGCGCAAAAGTCACGTGATCAAGATGGTCGATTTGTTCTGACCAAGGAGGTCAGAGGTCTATTCTTATGGTGGCGTGTGGCTACGAAACTGTGGTCGTGAATTTTGTGGATATATATTTTGCCAATAGTGTTATGTAAGTAGATTATTTTGGTATTCTAAGTGATTTTAAATAACGTGAGCTTTATGTAATTATAAATAATAGTTTTATCTATATTTCGTTTTATATATTTTTAATTTTTAGATTTATTTGGGAAAATATGTAGCTGTTTTCGAGCCTATGTTTTAACAGTTGTTTCGTTTTAACAGCGAATGCATTTACTTTAGTTTGAACATTTTGAGTAGTATTGGTTTGACTATTTGTTTGGAAATCAGGAATTCTTTATTATTTTTGATTATTTGTTTCTAATAACATATTGGAATACAGAATGCCTCGACATTGCAGTGTATTTGGCTGCAAATCCAATTACGACAAAAATGAGAATGTCACTACTTACTCTTTACCTAAATCACCTAAAAGAAGAGCTCAGTGGTTAAGGAAAATTCCGAGAGATATTGTTAATAACTACAGATGCATTCATTCAATTGATTCCATATTTGTTTCAAAAGTATGAGGCTGAATACATATTATTAGGAAAATTTCAAACTGATGCTCTTGAATCACGTTTTGGAATGTATCGGCAAATGTCAGGTTCAAATTATTACATAAATTACCTACAATTATTAGAAAGTGAGAAGAAGCTTCGTTTTAAAAGCAATATTATAATTTCATCATCAAATATCAATATCTCTTTAACTTCTCTTTTACCAGATTATGATAAGGATTCTATCTTTACCTTTGTGAATATTGATGATTATTCAAATTTACTAGTTAATGATTTTTCTACAGAAAATGTTCCTTCTGATATTTTAGCAGTGCTAGCTTATATTTCAGGTTATGCTTCCATGAAAGAATTAAGGGTGGTAAAATGCAGTATTTGCCAGGACTGGTTGCAAAGTGTTCATTCGGTAGATATAGCAGATGATATTTTTGGTTTTCTTAAAGAATTAGATAGGGGTAAATTAACTTTACCGTCTGAAGTTGCTTTACTAACATCTTCAATTGTACATTTCTTATTTGGTGGAATTCTCGAAAGCATGGAAGATACATTTCTTATATTAGGAAAGCAACTGGGTATTTTATATAAGTTATCTTGCATACAGTTAGGTAGAATTAACTTTAATTTAACAGATTCTTGCATTTGTGGAATGACTTTGCAAACCCGATTAGAAAATATCTGTTTGATAACTTGTAAAATAATGTTAAATAATTACACAAAACATAAAAATGACAAAATTAATATAAAATGTTCATATAAAAAAGTTAAAAAATTTACCAGTTAATTTCAGTTAATAAGTCACAACTGTTTGTTTTTATGTATGCTTCTGCATAAATGATGTATGATATGTAGGATGTGTGTATATGGCACAGCTCCAAGTTTTATGAATCTATTTTTGATAGTGGAATAGGCCTGTAATTTGGGGACACCACTGTAAAAAAAAACGAGCCTAATCACTTACCTCTTCGGTGGTTTGGAAAAAGTGATACGACATAAAATTGGAGCTGGCACAAATAGAAGGTTGTCCTTTTTATGAATGTAATTAGCATTTAATTTGCCAAAATTTTCTTGAAAGATTTATTTATAGCATAACATGCATGTAAGTTTGTTTTTATACACAAATTTCCTAGCATTTAAGGAATTTTTAATTCATTTCCCTGTTTTGATAAAATTGTGATATTTAAGTTTTTATTAGTGAATGAAGTGATGAGAGATGACTATGAATATTTGCATTCTAAAAATTTATATAGCTGATGCGATGGGAGCGGCATGAATTTTTACAAAATATTCTGCTCTTAATATTTATTTTAGTGTTAAGAAAATCTAAATAAAATTTACATCTATAAACCTATTGAATTTTTCCCCCTTTGTGAATTTTATATTATTTTGGGAACAAATTTGATTTAGATTACATAAATGGATTCCATTTTTATTAAAATTGCAGAAATAACGTTTTTTTCTGGTGATTCTCAATGATATTTTTAGTTACATAAACAAAGTACAATTGTTTTAAAAATTATTGAAGATATTCATTTCACCGGCTGTGAAAATATTACACTATGAAAAATTTAATGCAAGTCATGCGACCTAGTCACGTTTATTAATTTTACTTATATTTATATTAAGAGAAAATTATTATTTTTGGCAAGTTAAATTTCGCGCTTATAGCGAAGAGAAAAAGATCGACTATTTTGATCACGTGACCTTCCGAAACTGATTTCGCTTCAAGGCCATGATAGAGTTGGCTGTGCTCGAGTCTAGATCGCTCGTTTTACTCCTTTCTCACGTTGTGAAAACGTCTTGCTTTTATTCTGTAGTTTCACCTCAAAATGATCAGAAGACGTAAGATATTAACGCAAGAAGAAATAAATGCAATATTATTTGAAGAAACAGACGAATCTGATAACGCTGAATCTGATGAAGATGATGGACATTCAGAACATATGTTGATAGATAATGAAGATGATGGGCATTCAAAACATATGTTGATAGATAACGGAGAGGATGAAATCGAATGCAATTATAATTTAGAACACGACGAAAATTTGGACTCTTCATATGATACCTCCGAATCAGACTGGAGCAATGACATAAATAACGAGGACATAAAATTTGAACATTTCTCTTCGTCACCTAGACCGTCTCATGATTTGCCAACTGGATCATCTGCTTTAGATTATTTAAAGTTACTTCTGCCTGATGAATACCGCGAAGTAATTAGACAGAATACAAATAAATACGCAGAGTTTTGTGCAAAAAAAACGTGGTATTAAAGATAAAAGCAGGCAGCCTATACTCTCCGTAAATGAGATTTGGACTATAACTGTTTTTTTTTTTTCATAATGAGCATTATGCGTTTGCCTAGAATAAATGATTATTGGTCTCAGAATCCTATACTCGGCAACGAAGTGATAAAGAAATTAATGTGCAGAGATAGATTTTGATTATTGGTCTCAGAATCCTGTACTCGGCAACGAAGTGATAAAGAAATTAATGTGCAGAGATAGATTTTTAAAAATTAAACATTATTTTCATATCTCTGATAGAGAGAAAGAGGTAAAGGGAAATGATGAAAACTTTCAGTTTTTGCAAAAATTAGAGCCTGTTATTTCTAAGATAAAAGGGCGGTTTTCAGATTGTTTTAAGCCGTATCAACATCTTTCAGTTGATGAAGCTATGGTAAAATTCAAAGGGCGTTTAGGAATTGTGCAGTATATGCCTTTAAAACCAGATAAGCGCGGGCTTAAAATTTGGATGTTATGCACATCTCATTTGGGTTACACTGTAAATTTTGAATTGTATGCTGGAAAACGAGATAAAATTGTGAGGTCAGGCAAAAGATTGGGATACAATGTTGTTACACATTTGATAAAACCCTTAACAAGCAAGGGACATGAACTCTATTTTGACCGATTTTTTACCAGCGTTCAGCTGATGGTTGATTTATTGAAATACAAATTTTATTCTTGCGGAACTTTTATGCCGAACAGAAAGCACTTGCCACCTGAAATTAAAACATTAAAATTGAAAATCCCAAATGAAAGTCAGACTTTTCAAAATGAAAAATTTCCGAATTTGTTGTGCACGTCTTGGGTAGATAAAAAGCAAATTTTTATGTTATCAACTAATACAAAAAAGGAACTGTGTCATGTGAACAGAAGAAAAGGAGCAGACGAAATTGAAGTTCTTTGCCCACGTTCATTCGCAGTATATAATACGCAGATGGGAGGAGTAGATTTAGCAGATCAGAGACGTAAATATTATACAGTTGCCAGAAAATCATCCAAATGGTGGTTTTTGGTTCCTTCTGGATATTACCATCAATAATGCCTATATAATTCAGCATACGACAAATTATCCTCAACAAAAACGGTCAAAAACTTTGTATGATTTCAAGCTGGAACTCATACAAGAATTAGCAAATGTGTATTCATATAGAAAGCGCACTTCAGCGTCATTTGAACCAAATACTAGTCATTTTCATAAACGAAGAAAAATTGAAGGGCGTAAAAGAACGTGCGTTAAATGTCGAAAGCAAAGAAATAAAACAACAGCAAACAATTCTCTTCAAAGCACATGGGAATGCGAAATCTGCAAGATGTGCCTTTGAAAAGGCTGCTTTGATGACTAGACATTCCAGTTTCTCTTGCTATATAAAAAAGGCCCTTTTCAGGGCCAGCAAATAATGTAAAAGGAAAGCTTTTGTTTGCTATCTAAACTTGAAGAGAAATCATATGATTTCATATGAAAATAACATAAAATGTAAAAAGAAATGAATTTTTCTACCTTTGCGCAGTATTTAAATATTCCTTCGTATGAAGAAAACTAAGTTTAATGAATTATTTAACTGTTCTTTCTTTAATCTCTTTTTGTATCCTACACTTGAAATTTCAAGAAAGTATGAGGGTTATTTTATTTTTAATAATCATAAGTGTTCCTGATAATGCATAACTAAAATTATAATGCTAAAACCATTTAAAATGTCCCAGATAAAGTATATATTTCTTCTGAAACACGAGTTTTAAAACCATCAAATATATACAGCTAATATTTTTTTTTTTTTTCAATATAAGAGTAAAGGTTTACTTTCCTTCTAAGATTATATTAATTCATAAACAATTGATTGAAATCTGTATAAATTTATTAAAGGCATGTTAATAAATGCTTATTGCTAATCCTGTAAATGGATGCAAATTATATGAAGGGATTTCAGTAATAAGAGAAGAGAGTGAGGGTTTCTATAGCTCTTATTTTGAAATAAATTTCTACTCAGTAGCATTAACTTGCTGAATGGAAGTGTTCTGGTATTTACTAGCACAAAACTGCGGAAATATTAGAAATAATTTTTATGCCGGATGGCTGTAAAATGTAACTGGTAATATTCAAGCTCTGTCAAACCACCATTTATCAACTAAACTATTTGCCCTAAATATTTCTTTTCTTCCTGCAGTGAAAATAGATAAAAAGGTACCAGACTTTTCTATTTTTTATAAAAATTATTCGTAAGTTCTTTTATATAAGAATCAAGGAAAACATTAAATAAAATAAATTAAATCAATGTACACCAACTGCCTTTACGTATTTTTGTTTATTATAAGAATCACTGCGCTTTAATTTATACAATGAAAAATCTTACTGACCCCATAAATATACATAATTGTTTCCTCTAAATCTACACTATCGCATCTTAAAACCGATTATTTTAAGCAATATAAAGTACTCAAATCATTAAAAATATTGAGGAGAAATATAGAAAGCTACTGATGCTCCCATTTGCAATCCTGTCCTAAGGGAAAACTGCACACAATGGGTGAAACGACCGAAAACCATGGAGGTAGGAAAGGGAGGAGGGGCCATTCCGCGCTAGAAGTGAAGCACTGCTTTGAAGCTTGGGTCACCAGACGGGATGTTCTTTGTTTACATTCAGAAGCTCGCTTGACAAGATTCCGATAGTATTTCGACACACGACAGTTCCATAGAAATCGAAAAAGGGACATTCTCGCATGAAAGAAACATTCATAGTGTAAGGGATAATAGCAATTTGTATAGTTTACTGACATTTCCGCAAAAATCACATCTTGGTTATTTTTCGATAACTAACAACAGCGATTTTGATTATGAATTTGTTTTATAAAATTCTAAGCTGTTGCACTACAAAAATATAGATTTTAAGAAAATTGCTAAAAGAGATCTGCCAAAATTTATTTTCTAGAAGATTTGAAAAGTTTGAAACTTGATGGCTAAATGTAAATATAAAATTATGTATGTTAAAATATTTGTAATTGGGCACATAGGTCAGATTAAGTTTTCATTAAATAGAGTAACGCATGCAAGGGCTATCTGCCTAAAGAGAGAGATGCCATCGTGGAGGAATTTTGAAGAAAAACTGACCTTTGAGTGGGTATTAAAAATAATACTTATAATTTTCATTCAAATTATATTCATATATATTTTTTATGTAAGACTTTCGGGTGTATGCTAAATTAGTGTAAATTACTTTACACGAAAAATATAGTGAATGCACAGAAATTAAAGATTTGCACATGCCGAAAATGATAAATAGGAAATATGTATGGGTATTTATGCATGTGCTTGCAAAAAGCATGTATCTGCCTTTGACAAAATACTTAAATATTCATTAAATTATTTATAAATGTATTTGAAATGAAGAATTTATTCACTTATAAACAACTGTGAAAGTACTGTGAAGAAATCTAATGATTAAATGTATCTAATTTATAATGATTATAAATGTTATCTAAATATATAATAACCTTAATATTGAATTGTAAACATAAATTGAAATCCTGTTGACAAATACGTTATAAAACTATTTAAGCAAGAATTGTTCGTATTGGAAAGCAATCTGTTAAAAGGTATTGTAAAGCAAATGCTATGAGATGCGCACTTAAGAACGTAATAAAGAGTTTTGGAATATGTATTGTTGAAATGAAGGGTAAAAAAAAATCTGATAAGTATAATTAAAAGAATTATTCCCTTTACATTTTATAATAACTCAGTTACAAGTTTTAAATAATACTTAAAAAAAAAAAAAAAAAAAAAAAAAAAAAAACTTATTTTATTCCCTTTCAGAAATGTTCAGAGAAAGTCAAATACTATTTAATACCTATTTAATTATTAGGAATTAGCGAAATACTTATTTAAAGTATTTCACTAATTCCTAATAATTCTCTAATTTAAAATGAACCGAATAGAGCATTAATTATAAATTGACTTACATTTTTCGATTTAAAAGAAGCCAAAAAATCATGTCATATTTAAGAAAGTATTTTAGGAAGAAGCTCTATAAATAGAAAAGAAATAATGCATAATTTTAATATTAATAATACAATAAACTTTGATCTTAATTTTTGTACCTTAATAAAATCGAATTACCTTATTTTTTTTTTTTCTAATGTAATTAACGAAAACTTTTGAAAATATTTCATTCAAATTAAACCATTCTGAGAAAACTGTCCTGTGAAAAGTATAGCATTTGATTCCGTTCAGAATGAAATGCTGTTTAAAAATATGTTGTTTTCACATACTTAGGACTCTGAAGTGTTGTAGAAAAAGAAAATATATACATTTATATGTATATTTGCGACGTAATTACAAAATATTTACACCCGAACGCGTCAAATCCCATAGAACTCAATGGTAAATGACCTAATGTTTTGGTCACCACGTAGGGATCGCCGGTGCTTCAGAGCAGGGTACGGAGAAACTTGTTTAGGGCGACTCCATCTTACTTCCTACCTCCATGCCGAAAACCCCCTTCAAGAGATAGTAATCAATTCAGTAGTAGTTATTGTTAACGCTGTAGCAGCTTACTAGACAGGAAGGGAGGAAAACCATTTCAGGAAAAACTCGTGTACACGGGCGTTCTCAATGTTTCAAGAAACCAGATTTGGCCTTCTTTCGATGCGAAAGAGTTAACGCGATTTCAGAAATCTCGCCAAATGCAAATTATCTGAGTGTCTCCTCCGCGTCAAGACAGTTCATCCTCTGCTTCCAAGTTGAAGTGTGTGAGTAGGAGATCTTGCGCTTTCAAGCTTGACAAAGCATTTCCATAGAAAATGTACAAATGCACGGTATGTTTTACATAGTTTTATTAATAAAAAGTATATGTATCTGAGGAAATAGACTATCGGTTGAGGTTTTAGATATAAGTTTTACTTTTGTTTTAATTTGATGTTCAATATGTCTTTATTATTTAATATACTTCTCTTTTGATCAGGCTAATTTTATAAGAGAAATTGTATTTTTATTTCTTATGAAATGTACCAGATTTATTTGATCAATTGATTGACTAAAAAATTTTTTTGCCCGATTAATTTTACTTGTTGGATTTTTAAAATGAAATGTTGGTAAATGTCAGATTGCTGAATGAAAAGCTTAATATATTTTCGAATGTGTGAGTACCAGAAAGCTCTTCTAACCTATAACCGTATGTCAGTGTAATGTTTATTTACCATACATAAAATTAAAAATTTTGAAATAATCATAGAATATACCTCAGAGGTATCTTTGAACTCTTTTCTCCCTATTTTTACTCCTAAGTTTCTAATTTATATACATTTAAAATATTAGTTGAAAACTAAATTGGAATGAAACTGCATGATTTATGGCAAATTACACTGGTGTGCAAAAATTAAGGACGAGACGGTTTTTTCAATATAACTTTGTACAAAAGCTTACCAAATCAACACATTTAATACCGTAAGATCCCCAATACGTAAGGACATGAGTAATGTAAGCAACAGTTACTAAAAGAGAAATCAGAGGGATAAAAAGAAGCTTTATTGAAAAAGTAGCATGGAGCGCAATGCGACTGAAGGCCGAAACATCCCTGTAATGGGTGTCCAGCAAGAAACATCCGGTCTTTAATAGGGGATATCATCTCCCGTGACTGCTAGGCAGGTTTCACAGCGTCTGCCATGCTGAGAATGAGGGTGTCAATGAGTTGTTGAGGCATTGCTGCCCATTCGTCTTGCAGCGCCAATCGAAGCTCCAGAATCGTTACTGGTGGTAAGATACGAGCTGCTAAGCATCTGCCTAGAAAATCCCATACATGCTCGATGGAATTGAGATACGGAGATCGTGCCGGCCAATCCATACGTTCAATATCCTCACTCTCTAAGAGCTGTTCGGCAGCTACTGTGCGATGACATGGTGCATTGTCGTCCATGAAAAGGAACTGCGGACCCATAGCGCCTCTAAAAAGATGCACATATGGAAGAAGAATCTCGTTACAATAACGGGTCCCGTTGACTGAACCTGCGTCGAAGATGTGAAGGTCTGTACGACTACCAAGCATGATGCCTCCCCAAACGAGAACACCGCCACCTCCATACCTGTCCCTTTCAATGATGTTCGAGGGATGATTGCGGCTTCCCCGCTCTCTCCAGATGAGTATGCGATGAGAATCGCTACTCAGACTGAATCTGCTTTCATCTGTAAAAAGTACTCGTCCCCATTCATTGTCTCTCCGATTCCGGTGTTTCCGGCACCACAGAGAACGCCTTCTCCGATGGGCAGGCATTAGAGGTACACACAGTACCGGGCGTCGTGCAAACAGACCAGCACCGTGCAGTCTTCTGGCCACGGTAAAACGCGATATCGGTCGTCCAGTCGCCTGTGACGTGTGTCTAGCGATTTCTCCCGCTGTCTGCCGCCTGTTTCTTCTTGCCTGTAAGGCAATATACCGGTCATCTGCGGGTGTGGTTCCTCGTGGACGACCACTACTAAACCCCCGGATAGCTGTTTCTGTAGTTTGAAATTGTCTCCAAAGTCGTGAAACGATGCTGTGAGCAATTCCGAACTCTACAGCCACACTTGTCACACTGCGGCCTTCCTCCAACTTCCCAATGATTCGACCTCGGGTAAAAGCATCCAGATGTCGTCTAACAGATTGATTATTCGCCATTTTTCGCTTAGGCAGCAACTCGGTGTGATTTTAACTGCTATACGGCGTGCAGTCTCTTTGCCAGCAATATTGATTTTACACCGACAACATGCTTTATACTACTCAGACACTCCCTCATTACGTCTACCTGCATATCTGCGCATGTGCTACCGTACATCACCTTACTTAATCTCCTGATTGGTCTTTCTGTCCGCTCTGCCTCTTCGTTCAGCTGATATGCTAATTTTTCGACTTCGTCCTTAATTTTTGCACACCAGTGTACGAGACATTCATGTAACCGTAGAGCTTTCTAACAAGAAAATAAGATAATTATTAAAAAAAAAAATTTTTAGATTCTTTCACTTGAATTTAAAGTTAAATTTCAGCCTGAAAACTTGTATTACTGTCTAATACGAGTAATTCGAAAAGATTTTTAAAAGTACAAATACAAGTAAAATAATTAATAATTGGAAAATAAAAAATAATGTATTAAATAAAAATATAATTATGTGAGTTTTAAAAGAATATAATTTTGATCCTATCTAAGATTTCTTCAACATTTCACAAGCAAACTGAAATTAATTGCAATTAATAATATTTAACTAAATATTTGCGACTAGCATATTAACTAGCTAAGGAAGTTATCCTGCAGGAAATCAAGAAACGCTATAAAATCATGCATTTAAAAGTTCTGTAAAACAAAAATTGGAAAGTATAAAATTTGATGTAACATTATTTCATCATCAGTTTGTGCCACGTGAAAATACTTGTCCTTATTTAATCATGGCATTATTTAATTAATTCTGTGTGCATATGTATTGATTTTACTGTATCACTTGTGCACGAGGTTTCCAAAAATAGTTCCGTCAAGTAGGATAATATTTTATTTTCTCAGGACACGAAATGGCTTTGATGAAAGCGTTTAAGAATATTCGAGGTGTTTTAAAAAGTGGAGTGTGAATGTGTATGGAAATACATAAATAGAAATACCACATGTTCTCAAATATACCGCGCCAATAACCATGTGTTCTGAAATATATCATGTCAACCATGTGGTTTGGAATAAATTATTGTTGCCAATGGCAGCCTAAAATATGTAATTCATTTTCATCAGTAATTCATATGTTACTGACAGTTTCCGCTGGGATAACAATCTGTGCTACACTATTTAATTGGTATCAATCTTTTTGCATTACACACTTTTAATTTTATGCTTGTTTCGAAAATTCCGTGTATGGTAACACGAGATGATTTGTAAAATAAGACAGTTTTCAAATATTTTCCCTGTCTCGATTTATAAAATTTTAGTGTGTAAAAGGAAAACATCGAAAATCTTAAATTGCTTTTGTTGTATGAAATACTGAAGTTTGTTAATAAATGAGTTATGTATCATTTTGCAATATTTAACGCTTTTAAGTTAAATGATCTTCATGTGTAATCATTTTACTGGAAATTTTGGAACGATTGCCATAGACAAACACTCTACATGGGAATAGAACTATAACTGCTTATAATAAAAAATTTTGGTCTAAAACACAATATTTATTACTTATGAATATAAGAATTTTATATCCTCCTAGTAAATTTGTTTGTTATTTCAACAGTATTTATCTTATCACCACGTTGAAGTATGCGTAGTTATTTAATATGGAAAAAGTGTAATTATTTAAGAGTAATGATACGCTTCTGCATATACAGAGTGTTTATAAAGTCCCGGACCTATTTTGATGTTTAATAACACATAAAATAATAAAGATAGATTAAAATTAATAACATAAAGTGTTAGATAGACTCAAAGAAAGTTTCATGGCCCTTGTCAATGAGCTTCCACGTGTGTCCCCTTCGTTGCACGGAGAATATAAAGTCGATATTCAATTTCACGCCAGGTACCAACAAGCATGTCGACATCCACAGAGGCTATTGCTGTTGTAATTCTAGCTTTTAGGTCATGAATGTTCGACACTCTCCTCCTGCAAACGCTGTCCTTTACAAATCCCCAAAGGAAAAAGTTTAGCGGCGTTATATCAGGTGATCTGGGTGGCAAAGGAATTGGACCTCCTCGCCCAATCCATCTTCCTGTAAAATGGTCATTCAAAGAACTACGAATGATGGTACCCCAATGAGGTGGTGTACCATCTTGTTGCAAAACGACCTGTGGCTGAAGCTCTTCTAGTTGTGGAAATATGAAGTTTTCCAACATGTCTAAGTATACGACTGATGAGACCGTCTTTTCTGTAAAAAAGGAAGGCCCAATGACTCGGTCGTGCATAGTCCACACCACACATTAACCTTTGGGGAATCCCTTTGTGGCTCACGGTATTCATGGGGATTTTCAGATTCCCATATGCGCACATTATGGCGATTAACAATGCCAGAAAGATGGCAAAAACAAAAGAGAAAAAAATGTAATTAATAAGCAGACTATATTTAGAAACGTACACATATATAGACTGGAAAATGAAATTATCTGAAATTAACCACACGCGCAGACGATATTTACAAAAGTAAAGATATTTAAACCTGAAAAGGAAAATATATAAGTTATTCCATCAATAAATGCCAAAAGTTTGTTTATATGTTCATTATTTTATGAGTTATTAAACATCAAAATGGGTCCGGGACTTTATAAATACCCTGTATTTCAATGGATGGCTCGCATAAGACTTGCAACAAACGTTTCCATTAAGTGGTAATTCTTTTTAATTCTGCAAGCCATACCAGCTTGCTAAGAACAGTATGTAAAACATGCCTGAAGGAAAAATTTTGCTTTGAAATATATGCACAAAGATCCCACGTGGTCTGAAGTATGCTGATATGATACACGTGGGCTGAAAGTTAGTTACTCTGACCAGTGTTAGGTTTAAATGGATAGTCTACTTCTCTTTTATGCTGTTACGAAATAATAGCTAAATATTAAATGTTCATAAAAAAAGGATCTGCAAATGAAATTCAGGAGTGTTTCATTTATCAATTATTGAAAGAGAGGTCAATATTCAAGGAACGGTTATTGAGAAATATACTAATTTTCTTTCGTTATGATATATTATTCTTGTTAATATTTAGTATCTCGAACAAATAAAAATGGCTATACCGCACAATTATATTAATTAAATTCTAATTGAGGATAAAACTTAAAAAAAGGAATTTTTAGTAGAAAAAATTTTGTCACGTATTTCTCTTGGCATTTGTCATCAGTTAGTTGATTAGAGAGTAATTTTGTCAGCGAAAATAAAACAAAATTTGTGGTAGGTAAATGCCTTCGTTATACCTATGTACTAATGATATACATAAATTCTGAAACCGAATAATGCCCAGGTAATAAACATTGATTATTTTGGAAGGTAAGAAAAACTATACCTCGAAAGCTTATGATAATAGCTCATTTCCTATAATTAAAGTACCATACCTTCCTTTTCATCCTCAATCAGAATTTAATTAATATAGTTATGCTTCTATTGTGAACTCGCGAAAGAAAGCATATTAAGAATGGGACAGCGAGAGATAGAGTAACACCTTTTGCAGTGTTATAATATTTTTGTTAACATTCAATATCTGAAATGAAATAAATAATTAAAAACAAAACAAATCGGTTCAACACATTGCATTATCATTCACAAACAATACGTGCGAAGAATTTGAGCTCGATTGCTTATTAGGAAAGAGTTTAAAAGTCAATGAAAACTCTGTTAATGCTAAATATTAATAAAATAGTAATAAAATGGCTGACACGTATCAGATTTGATATTATCCACAAAGGGTTTTTTTAACGTTCTGTGTGTTACCTTTATTTATTAAATATCATGTTGTTCACACTTAAACCACAAAGTTCAATTCAACAACAATGTCACAAAATAATTTTAAAACAGCATATCTTTAGATGGCAATTTTTCTTCTTAACGTTATATTATTCAGTATCGCAATTGAACAGGAATGGCAGAACTACACATCTATCTTGCTTAGATTCAGATTGAAGACAAAGGTTATTAAAAGGTTGAAAAAGGAATAAAAAAGGCTTCATATTTTAACACTGGCCCAAAGGGATTTATTAAGATTTTTTTAACGTTCTCCCTGAGCTCGCAGTACGTACGCCGTATACAATTCAACAGTAAAATTACAAAAATTTTAAAAGCAGCATAACAGTATATGTTCAGAATTCCCAATGCAGCCGTTTGCATATATAGTTCCGTTTTCTTTTCTTTTCCCAGTCTTTCCTCAGTTCATCATATCAGTGCTCAGTTTCCTTACTAAGTTGGCTTTATAAAACTTTGTCTCCTTATTCTTAACGTTTTTGCGTGTTTATTTTATTTATTAAATATTACGTTCTTCGCGTTTACGCCACATAAAATTCGATTCAAAGCAAAATCACAAATATTTAAAAACACCAGATGTTTAAAATTTCCAATACACAGTCTAGCGCGCTGGAGAATAAAAACTTTTTTCCATATAGTGTTACCAATCCTCGCTTTAAAATCGTTGGGTTTGTTAATCGAAAATACTTTAAAGATTTAAATTACGCTGTTAAGTAAGAGAAGTTATAGTTTGAAAGAGCGTCATAATACCCCATAATTAAAGTACGATATCCCGATCATTTGTTTAAAGCGGGAGAAGTCGCGCGGGGCACAGAGTCACCCCATGCGTCAAAAATCAACAATCCTAACCGAAAATATTTCATTTTAATGAATCATCCTCCTGTTTGACCCCAGGGCTCTTCCTTTAGCCCTGGTTTGACCCTCCCCTTGGAATGTGTATTGTTATTTTTGCTTGTTTTTCTTTTCTGCGAGAGAAGCAATCGTTTCTTGGAATCCATGAGGGAATGGGGTGACTCAGTCACCCCGTGCGACCGTTATTGCTTCGAAATTTTTCATTAGTAGCAGTTTAGCTTCGTGCTCTCGAGTGTTGCCGTTGTTGTTCTGTTGGATTATTTGATAGATAATGGTTTACAAACGTAAATTTATCAAATATGAAAAAGAGATGGAGCGTTTGAGAACAACATTAGATGAAGTTGAGTCTTCTGAAGGTGAAGTAAAAATGATTAAGATAGTAAAAATGAATCTGATGAAGAAATATACAGTTCTCACGACAGCGAAAGTGAATTTGAGCAGAATGATGAAGACGACGGAAATCCTGATTTAGTAAAATGCATTTTTATTAGCAAAACTAAGAGTTTGGCAGAAAGGAAAACCAAATCAAAAAGTGAAAAAGTCTTCTCAAATTATAATAACTCATTTACCAGGATTAAAAGGAACTGCACGAAATATAACGGAGCCTCTAGAAAGTTGGGAATTGTTTTTCAACGCGAAAATGATACGATCCATTGTAGAGTGTACAAATATTTATATTGAAAAAATATCAGTAAATTACACCAGAGATCGGGATGCCAAAACGACAAATGATATGGAAATTAGGGTAGGGTACGAACTGCGCCAAATTTGATCGAAGATACCCGTCCCCCTCTTATTTAATCCACGAACTGCACGACGTTTCCTGTCCCCTATTTCTTTCCCAAGAAGATTGGGTGCTACAAAAAGTCATTTATCGCCATTAATGGGACATTCTATTGAGTCTTACCTTTATTTTCGTTTATCAATATTGTAAAAATTGTGCATGCAAAAAAAAAAAAAAAAAAAAAAAAAAAAAAATTAATTTAAAGTCTGGCTTGTGCTAAAGTAAAAATAAATTTCTTTTATACCATAATTTTAAAGTTTTATGATGCTTAAAGGAATGATGAGCCAGATCTTTTTTATTCTCTGTAAGAATTAAAAGCTTTCCAATTTTAGTCGCTGATATATATATATCAGTTTTGAATAGTAAAATTGATAGATTAATGACATACACAAAACTGATACATAATTAACCTATCAAATGTCCGATTTGTAGCGCACCTTAAATAAGTTTCTTATCTAGATAAATAAATATTAACAAATTTTCTTAGATAGCAGAATGGTTTTAACTTTCAGATTTAATATTTTAGGTAAACAGTTCTAATTTAATTAAAAAAATTCTCTTTATAAAATCTAAAAATTGGACGTCTTAAGTCGTTCTAAATCCACTCTAATATTATTGCAATATATTCCCGTATTAAGCTTTCCATTTTTAGTCATTGAAGTTATTTTAAGGTTATTTAACTTTGTTACAAATTCCATATTTTAATACTAGAAACGTTTAAATATTTATTCTGTTTTCCACCTGATGTACTTTGGCATACATTTAATTTCTAATACACATTTAATTAATAAATTAATAATTATGAGCATCAGCAAAATTTTCATAATTAAAAAAATAAAATTCAAACTCCCTTATATTTATATCCTGGAATTTTCAGTTCCCTTTTAATCTATTCATTTTTCTCATATTGTTGCACTGTACTCAAGTTTTCATGTATGTTACTTTGTATTGTATTAATGCGAATTTATATTTAAATGATAATTTTTTCAAATTCTTGCATCACAACTCTAGTTAACGGAAGATGTTTCTAACACCTTGGCAAAGCTTTATCTTCAGCATGTAGCTCATTTTCTAATCTAGTTTCAGGCTGAATTATTTATAAAATTAATTACTTGAAATTATTTGTTAACAATGATGGTCGCCAAATCACGCTAATAATATTTCTAACTGTTGTAATTTATAATGCAACGAGTTCGTGTGATTTATAATATAATTCATTTATAATTTTTTCAACAGTATTGAAATTAATAGCATATACTGATAATATTATACATTTAGATTACAGTGTTTTAGATTTCCATTGCCTTCTTGATTGATGCTTTTATGCTACATTCCTAATATTTCATAATGGCATACTTATTTGTATGGCATACTTATCTATCCACGAACTCACTCACCAAACATGTTTAACTCATTCACCAAACATGTAAATCTATAATTCAGCCCACTTTTGTTTTTACATGTGCTGTATCTTCTACTTTCTTTAATATATTGTTCAGCTTAATTTCGAAAGATCTTACGATCAAGCGGAAAAGTCACTAAACATTAGTAGTTCGATCCGAGTTTCTAATCCCAGAGATCACCCAGCTTTTTTTTTTTTTTTTTTACTTATTTACTGTGTAAAATGTAGCGTAAAAATTTCAGTTCATGAAGTAAAAATACTAAAATACTTTTCAAATTTATTCTTTAAAAATATTGCAAAAAATTTCACCTTTACCTTATAACGTTGCGCGCCTCTAACTAGCACGCAACCAAGAGGTGACTGTGAAAGCTTGTATAAACCACAGAGTCTTATAAAGGGTTTAAGTCCCTTTTTATTCAACGTACTAATTTACAATTGCGTTCTCTTGACGCTTACAAACGGTGCCAACTCGGCAGTCAAAATAAAAATAAAAACCTGAAAAGAAATTAAAGACAATATTCTAATTACGAGGCTCTCTCAAATAACTAACTCACCGCGTTTTACAATACGGCTGCTAATTCAGCAGACTTGAAGCTCACTGGAACAATTGCAACTACTTCCCGCCAAGCACATAGGCCGCAACGCGGGGTTTTTCAAATCTCTATAACTACCTCCGCGCTCGCTAAGTAAGAATAACTCTCTCTCACCGAACTTGTTTCCTTCTATTTAAATCATACTACTTCCGCTGATAATTTGAATGCTTGCGCGTTCTACTCAAATTTACATATTCTGGCATTGGCAGTTCCAGGGGAAAGTAAGGATTGACAGGAAAGATAGTTTAAACTTAAAATAAATGTTAGTTAAAATAAATATAAACCCTACATTTGCCGCTGCCAGAATTTGGAAAACTTGGAAGCAGGTCCTACAAACGACCTGTTGTAAGTTTATCTAATTCTGAACTAACTGGCGAAAGCCTCGTTTACACAAAAATAATCTTATGTAACAATTAAAATTCTGTTACTCTTTACAAAGGTTTCTTCTTACAGCAACTTTTCCTGGACTTCATTAATCAATCTTGGTCTTTCCTTCCAGCATCTGGAAAGAATAAGTATCAGTATCTTTCTACATACATTATAATTTACACTTTCTTGACACAATAAATTTTTGTTTTTAACGTTTCGTTTTTCTTAGTTATTGCTTACTTCACATTCATTCAATTTTTCAAGCATTAATTTAACTTTACCCTGGCTCTCCACCGTGTGTGGTGTCAAACGGGAATATTCGTGTTTTAGTCTTACAACACTTCCCCTAACCACCATGATTTGTTAGAATTCAACAACCAAATAGACACACCTTACTCGACATTCTACAACTCAATCAGCTACTTTAATATTCTTAAAAATTCAAATGTAGGTGGAGAACCCTACAAAACACATTCATTCTAACTTCCCCCTCATTCATCTTTTAAACATGCAGGCTTTCGCTCTAAAGCATGACTTTACAGTTTAATACTTAAATTTTGACTTCATTGCTTTTAAGCATTCACTTTTAGCATCTACAATTTTATGCTTCTAGACTAAATTCTACTTTTACATAACATGCAAGTATTTACATACATTTACAAAAGTTTAATACATATGCTTTTTACAATTTACCATAAAATGAATAAGAGAAAATAAATTTTTACTTTACTCATCCTTCGCCAAGCTGGCGGCACTGAAACTAAAATTCTTATTAGTACATACAAGAATACGAAGTTATTTTTATCTCCGGCCAAATTTTGGCTTTAACATAACAGAATTAGTCTTTCGACCAACAGAAAATGCTTGTTTTTAGCTTTTGCACTTAAAGAAAATAATACTTTTGCCTTAGCTAAATAAAGTAAAACAAAACTAAGTCTCAACCGAGACATATTGACTTTCGTCAAAACATAGAACTTCGTACTTATGCATAACATTTCGGAACAAAAGAGAAAAATATTTATAGAAGGTTTTAACTTATCTTTGAGTTTTCGATGCTTGAAACTCCGTCATCCGTTTTTGACAAAATTGATCCCAAGTTAGAGGTGTCATGGATGTCAATCTTCTCCTTGTTGATCTCCAATTGTCGTCCCCGTTGATCTTTCTTTTGCGTCCTCTACATGCTGGCCTCTTGACGGAGTAATCGTCTGGTTGTTGGCTTTTGCGTTTCTGCCTGGGACGGCTGGTCTTGACGTCCTCCGGTCTGGAGTCCTTGAATTTCTTCTGTTCCTCGTACTTCTGTGCTTCCTGTTGGCGTTTCAGTTTCCGGAACGGCGGCCTTGCTGGCACCTGACTCTGTGGCCGTGTGCGCGTTCTTCTTGATGTGTAATTCCTCCTGCCATCCTTTGTAGGTGGTGTTTTTCTTTTTACCACGGTTTCTTTACCCGGTTCATCTGTACTTTTGTTTTTCTTAAACGCCGGAGTTTGATAATCATTTTTTCTTTTTGATACCGACGTCCGGGTTGTAGAAGTGCTAGGTCTCTCTTCAGTTCTCCGTTTCTTGGGTGGTGGAATAGTTGTTGCAGTCTCTGGCCCTTCTATTTCGTTTAGACTTGAGTCCTGCAAGAAACTCTTAAGGATTTCAAAATCATTGGGATTATAGTATTTTTTCACCTGGTCGGGACTTGCTTTACAGATTTCCCCTCTCTCGTTTTTAAGATATAAAACTACTCCTTTGATTTCCTGAATTACATAGGGGCCTTCAAACTTTGGAGCTAGCTTTGCCATAAAATTGTCTGGGGCACTTGATAAAGAAAATTTCCGTTTCAATACTTTATCACCAACTTTAAAATCTGCTTCACGGCGTTTTTTATCGTAATAAATTTTCTGCCTATTTCTTGCCGTATCCGAGGTTTTAAGCGCCTGATCAATTAGTTTTTGCACGTCCTTTTGTTTGAATTCCTGCTCTCTTTGTTGCACAAAGAATAATTTATCTAAAGGCGTAATTAACTTTCTGCCTAAAAATAATTCTGCTGGAGTTTTTCCCGTAGTATCATGATGTGCCGTTCTTAAAGCATAAGCTAATTCATTTATGTAGCCATCCCAGCGCTTGTGATGTGTGCTAACGTAACTGCGAATTATTTTTACAATGTTTTTATTAACTCTTTCTGCTATGTTAGCCTGTGGTCTATACGGAACCATTTTGATATGGCGTATATCAAGTCCATTGCATATGTTTTCAAACATTTGACTAATGAATTGTTTTCCGTTATCGCTAATGACTTTTATCGGTGCACCGTATTTTAAAATGTATCTGTGTAAGAATGCATCTGCGACTGTTTTGGCTGACGCGCGTTTAAGTGGAACAATTTCTATCCATTTTGAAAAATGATCTACTATTACTAAAAGAAAACGATTTTTATTTAACTCGCTCTGGGGGAAGGGACCAAGGAGATCTATGCCTAAAATTTCATTCGGAAATGTAGCGCGAATGCTATTTAAGTACCCGGCCGGGCTGTAATTAATATCATTTATTAACTGACATTGATTGCAGGACCTGACATACGCCGTTACTATTTTGTATAATTGCGGGAAATATACCGCCTCGCGTACCCTTTTTAAAGTCTTTCTGACCCCGAGGTGGCCCGCTGTTTTTTTTCGTGCAACTCCCTCAAAATGCTTAATCGAAGCGAGGCTGGGATGACTGGTTTATACTCAAGATTTTCGTTCGTTGTTTTCGTATAGAATAATAAATTATCTATTATTTCATAGTTTTTTGCTCTATTTCTTATCGCATCGATATCTGTATGCTCAAAGCCTTCGGGGTCTTTCAAATAAGCATAGATATTTCCAAATTCAGGATCAGCTTTCAGTTCAGTAATAACCGTATCTCTAGAATCTAAAATTTTTGAAGTCAACACAGCGCATTTAAGTTAAGATGATTACGTCTTTTTGTTTGTCATTACCTTCCTCGTCCAGTTTTATACGAGAAAGTGCGTCAGCTACATTGTTTTCCTTACCCGGTTTATATTTTATTGTGATATTATATTCTTGGAGTTTTAAAGCCCATCTTATTAACCTGGGCGTTAGGTTTTTTCCCGAGTAAAGTCTACCAACCGCCGCATGATCCGAAAAGACAGTTACTGGCGATTTGCCGAAATAAACTCGAAATTTGTGTACAGCCATTAATACGGCTAATGTTTCTCTTTCTGTAGCTGTATAATTCCTTTGTGTTTGATTCAATGTTTTACTAAAAAATGCCAGCGGATGGTTATTTTGCATAAGAACCGAACCCACCGCATAGTCTGATGCATCTGCCGCAATTTCCAGGTTTTCGTCCCCCTCCGGGAATTTTAAAACAGGGGCATTAATAAGCGCTTCTTTTAATCTTTCAAAAGCCGTGTTAGCTTCCGCTGTCCACGTAAATTTACTCTTTTTTCTTTTGATTACTAAGAGTGGTTCAACAATATTAGCGAAAACTTTTATGAAAGATCGATAGTAAGAACATAGTCCAAGGAAAGACGAAAGTTTCTTGGCGGTGTTGGGCGGTGGGAAATTCTTAATAGCTTTTATTTTTGAATCTTGCGTTTCTATACCCTTTTGCGAAATTTTATAACCGAGATATTTAAGTTCTTTAGTTGCGAACTTGCATTTTGAGGCGTTAATTGTAAGACCGGCCTCTTTTAATAATTTAAAAACTTGTTCGAGATCACTAATGTGTTGTTCCAACGTACTACTCGTTATAATTATATCATCTAGCTAAATTAAAGTTGATTTTCCTAGGACAGGCTTTAGAACAATGTCCATAGCTCTCTGGAATGTTGACGGGGCCCCACACAACCCAAAAGGCATGCGTAAAAATGCATAAGTGCCCGATTTTGTTATAAACGCGGTTTTATGTATATCTTCGGGTCTCATAGCTATTTGATAGTAGCCAGACGTTAAGTCCAAAGTAGACATATATCTTGTCGATTTGATCTGTCTAATGATCTCGTCTATAACCGGCAAAGGGTAAACTGGGAATTTAGTTATGCTATTTAGTTTTCTATAATCGATAGCAAACCTCCAAGCCCTTTTATCCGAAGGAGGAAACTCGTTCTTTTTCCTACATAGTACGACTGGACTCGCGTATTCACTATTTATGGGCGTTATTATTTTATTCTTTAACATCTTTTGAATATGTTCTTCGATGATTACGTCTTTTTGTTTGTCATAGCGGTAAGGTTTAGTCCTACAAGGTTTTTCGGCATTTAATTGAATCTTGTGAGTTACAATCTGACAGTTTCCCGGCTTTTCTGAAAACAAATGAGAAAAATTACTCACCACTTGCTGTATTGCTTTACTTTCCTGGTCATTCAAATGACTAAGGTCCAATTCAGGTGTCTCCACCGGTTCCACCACCCTCTGGTCCATCTCCAGCACCACGGAACTATCTTGAAAATTTAATTTGGCCCTCGCGGCCCTTAAAAAGTCCATACCTAAAATAAGAGAGTGTTGGAGGTGTTTCACCACAAAAATTAATACTTTGAGATTTTCCTCTTTTACCTGTACGTTTAATGCTACTTTCCCGATGCAGTGACATGTTTTTCCTTGCGCCGCTATAATTTCCGTATTTCTGGTTTTAAAGAGTCGTATCCTATAAAAATTCTTTTTGAAGAACTTTTCACTCATGAAATTTCCTTCTGCTCCTGTATCGATGAGGGTTTCTACTGGTACATCGCCAACCAGGACTTGTATAATTGGTAGCTGTGAGTTTTTTACGATGACTGTATTTAGATGTCTATTTGAGGGTTTTTCTAAAACTTCCGGGGTCTGGACCCTCCCTTTCACAGGCCGCTCTAGTCGTTTAAAGCTTTCCTTTCAATCTGTGTCTTCTGGGTACGCGGATGCTTATTTTCAAATTTTTTTTTGGGCCTTGCCCTTCAAGTTTCGATGCGTTAGCTTGATAGTTCTTTCCCCCATATGAGCGATTTCCATTTCTTGTTTCCTCCTTCCTTCTGGTACTTTGAGAATATGTTTCCCCTCTCGCTCTTTCCGCGATTCTGCGATTTTGAAACTTCACCGCCAATTCGAAAAGTTCCTGCAATGTGGTTGGGTTTCTAATTTCAAAGTAGTCTTGGACAGCGGGTAACAATCTTGGTAATATTATTTCAATAATCTCCGCATCGGGTTTTTTCCCATACAACATATCCGTTAGCTTGATTTTTCGTAAAATAAAGTCCGTCAATTGTGCTGTATCCCGTTGATAGAAACTATATAGCTCGGCTTCCAGCCGTGCGCGATCTTTCACTATGGGGAAGGCCTTTACTAACGATTTTTTGAAATTTTCAAAAGTATACGTCGGGCTTCCAAATTCACCTAGAAGAAATTTGCCTATATTTTTCCACCATAGCGCGGCCTGTCCTCTTAGTGCTGATGTGGCGATAGCAACTTTTTGTCTTTCGGGCACAGGATAGAGCTGAAAGTGGTTTTCTATACCTTCTAAAAATACGGACACCGAATTTTTTCCGTCGAAATAGACGTTTGGCTTGATTGATGCTCTCAAAGTCTGGACCAGGTATCCAAATCCTTCTAACTGCGTTGTCATTTCTTGGTGTTGTCCAGCGGCTTCCATCCAGTTTTCGGCCATTTCAGTTCGATAAGTGTTCGGGCGCCAATATAACGTTGCGCGCCTCTAACTAGCACGCAACCAAGAGGTGACTGTGAAAGCTTGTATAAACCACAGAGTCTTATAAAGGGTTTAAGTCCCTTTTTATTTAACGTACTAATTTACAATTGAGTTCTCTTGACGCTTACAAACTGTGCCAACTCGGCAGTCAAAATAAAAATAAAAACCTGAAAAGAAATTAAAGACAATATTCTAACTACGAGGCTCTCTCAAATAACTAACTCACCGCGTTTTACAATACGGCTGCTAATTCAGCAGACTTGAAGCTAACTGGAACAATTGCAACTACTTCCCGCCAAGCACATAGGCCGCAACGCGGGGTTTTTCAAATCTCTATAACTACCTCCGCGCTCGCTAAGTAAGAATAACTCTCTCTCACCGAACTTGTTTCCTTCTATTTAAATCATACTACTTCCGCTGATAATTTGAATGCTTGCGCGTTCTACTCAAATTTACATATTCTGGCATTGGCAGTTCCAGGGGAAAGTAAGGATTGACAGGAAAGATAGTTTAAACTTAAAATAAATGTTAGTTAAAATAAATATAAACCCTACAACCTTTTTACAAATCACCTTTTTACAGCGTATCTTTTTACAAATCTCTCTAATAAGAAAAAATAAGGAAAGAAATTACTCGGTTTCGGTGATTGATACCTCGGTGGAAATATGTAACATTTTCCCAAAAGCATAGAGTTTATATGGATATCAATAAATTAAGGATTATTTCTCCATCTAATTTTCTTAACATGTTTGTTCCAGAATTTTCTTTTAACACTGTAGCGCTTAACTTTATGAGTTTTCTATAACCATTCAATTTCTCTAGCCATGGCAACTTTGCATACCTTCTGACAAGTAGTTATATTTTTAACCACGGTATTTTAATTCCTGTTGACTATCAGTACATTATTCACTTGTTTTACAAGTGCAACTTTTATTTTATACGCAAATTTACGTAAAATAGCATTAAAACTTCAGTTATGCTGAGCTCCTCATCGATTGCTTGTCTTAGATTGAATGAAATTAAGCTTAATGTTACTGTTAATTAGTCTGTTATTAATTTAATTATACATTTCTAATTAATTATATGTTCAGATATTTCCAAGTATATTACACAAACTTTTGCATCCCAATTTTTGATTTTTGGTTAAAAAAATAAACTTTTATTTATTGAGAGGCCTGACAGATTATATTAATTTTCAGTATTGTTTATCTAATTCTTTTCTTCTAGATAAATTTTAGAAAAATTTCTTAGTATAATAATTTAAATTTATTTACAATTTATACGTCAGTATTCCAAATGCATAGTAATGTTGTTATAATAGGTTTCACGCTAAGCTTTTTTTAAATTTAACTTAATTTTATTTCTGCAAACATTTACATGATTACTTTAATTAACAAAAAATATTTTTAGCCCACTTTAACACACTTTGATATGAAATAATTTTTTGCACGCTAGGAAACTCTATTAAATTTTCCAGTCTAGTTCAGACATCTTGACTATTATTGATGTAATTTATTAAAAATATAATTTCTATGCTTTATTGTTATTTAATTTATGATATTATTATAATAAATGAAAGATGTTTATAATGCTAATATGTATGTTTACCAATACCTTTTATTTTCTTTGTTAGCGCATTTATTACTGTTATTCAAGTAATTAGCCTGCTTGTTAGATATTTTTTTACTTGGTCTTCTGATATGTAATTCTATTTACTTATTTTTATTTTCCTCTTGGCTACAATTGGCTTCGAAAAGTTAAATTGTAACCCTGTAGGCAGCAGGGGGAAGAAATTCTGATTGGCGCAGTTGGACTATAGCTCGACCCGAGGGGGGATTTTCATTAGCGCAGTTGGAGTACACCCGAAATTAGAGCACTTTTTGGGCTTTTACATCTGTACGGCATGCATAAATCGGCGCATAAAAATACGTTAGATTTGTGGGCTACTGATGGATCAGGCATTGAAATTTTACGGAACACAATGTCATATAAAAGATTAAATTTTCTTCTCAGGTGTCTACGGTTAGACAATGTGACCAATCGTGAAGCTCGGAAAAAAATTGGACAAACTGGCGTCCACGAGAGAATTTTTTACCGATTTCAATGAAAATTGCCAAAAGATAGCGTTATTGCTAAAAGATTGCCTAATTGGTAAATATGTTACTATCAAAGAAAATTTAGAGAAATTTCGAGGGCGGTGTTCCTTTCGTCAATATATACCCAGTAACCCATCGAAGTATGGAATCAAAATATTTGCCTTAGTAGATTCAAGAACTTTCTGCAGCTATAACATGGAGATATACGCAGGACCACAGTCGGAAAGTCCCTTTAAAGTTGAAAATTCACCATTTAAAATTACAAAACGCCTGTGCACCCCTTCGTTTGGGCAGAAATGTAACAATGGATAATTGGTATACGAGTTATCCTCTAGCAAAAGAACTTTTATCAATGAAATTAACTATTGCAGGAACCCTGAACAGAAACAAGGCTGAAATTCCCACCAAGTTCGTCCAAACAAAAACTAGGAACGGTTATTCTTCTATATTTGGGTTCTAAAAGAACGCGACAATAGTATCGTATGTGCCTAAAAAAACAAAATGTGTAGTTTTGTTATCTACAATGCATTGCGATGATGACATTGATGAAAGTGATGATACGAAGAAACCAGAAATAATTTACTTTCATAATGCAACCAAAGGTGGTGTAGATAAAGTTGATGAAATATTATTATTATATTCGACAGCTCGAAAAACCAACAGATGGCCGATGGTCGTCTTTTACTGTGTTGAACGTCACTGCAATAAATACCCGAGTTGCTTTATTCTCAACAAAAACCTCTTCCTTACAATATCGGAAAAGTAGAAAATTCCTATAAAATTTCGCTATATCTCTTATACAGCGCCTCACACAGAGATAACAAAAAATATGTCAATGCATCTTAAAAAGTGAAAAATTAAAAACTTCGTGAAAGCATCGATAATGCGACTTCTAGTGTATCAGAAGAACGCCCATCAAAGAAACCAAAACTCGACAAAGGCCGACCTGCTATGTGTCCAAGATCCAAAGACAATAAAACTACAATTTCTTGCAAAATATGTGATAATTTTTCATGTAAAATTCATTCTTCCTATGTGCCAGAAGTGTATGTTAGCTTTTGTCTCCTGATTAGGTATATACTTATTTTGAATGGAATTTTTTCTTAAATATTGAAATAAGTTTTTTTAAAGTAAATAAGTATAGTTTCTAAATGAAATTTTGCAATTATTGTTTATAATCAAAGGATTTCTATAAAATATATAACACATTTTCCTAATGAAACGGTTAGGGGTGACTGCGTCACCCCGCGCGATCTCCAACGTCAGTGTTGAGTGGGCGCCTTCTGCCGAGTTCATTATTTCTGATATGTATCTTAGACGGGAAAGTGGTTAGTGACTCTGACTGTCGTAGCTGGGTTCTCGGGGAACTTAGTATGATACCTCCCGAGTTCGTGGAAAAAGCATGAATGTAAATTATCTGTTCCTTCATAGAAGGCAACGTTGGCCCACGTAATAGATGCCTCCGTAATAAAGTACCTTTAGTACACTCTAAATTCGAAAGAATAGTATCCGATTCCAAAGAAGTGATATCCCACCTCCCTCTAATGCCAAAATGGCGCAAACCTCGAAGGAGCGACTTTTCGCTCTAGTAAAAAGCGGTCCTTTCTCACACAAAAAAAAGAGTGTCTTTTTCTTCGTTCGCTTTTCTCGATAGCCATATATCGCCCGATATTCGGGTGAAACCACAGACATTAGAATGAGTTATAATACTCTGCTCAGCGCCGGCGCAAGGTTATCCGGCACCCGCCTGCAAAATAGCTGAAGTCCTCGCCCCCGACTTTTTTTTTTTTTTTAATTTCTCTATAGGAGAAGGATGTTTTGAAGAAAGCATTTGTTGAAATTTGTTTAACAATTTAAAGAGAATAATTTATTTTTCTGCTTATCATATTTACAAACTTTTCTATAATTTCTTTTGCATCTTATCTCTTAACAGATTTCATTTTCAGTGGCAATCAAGCTAAATTTATTCTTTCTTGCGATATATTTCACCATAAACATGTCTTGATCAATTTTAATTTGGAGAATGATCTTTTGCTACTAGGAACACTAACAGGAATGCTAAGTAGTATTCTCAGTATGATCTTCAAGTTCGGGAAGCACAAATTATTTGACACAATTAAGTTCATAATATCGAATGTGTCATTCGTACTGGTTGTAAAAATATCTTTCAAAGCTACTATTTCGTCATAAAGGTCTGTGTTAATATCTTTATTGTCACCACACTGTAACAAGTTTTCTAATTTACTGCATTTTATTTTCAAATTTGCATTATAAATTTCTGATAAATTACCCAGGAAACTAAAATTATTTCAGTGATTTTTCCATTGCATAAAACCTTTCATTTAATGATACCCAAACAATATCCAAAATTCTAAAAAAGACATTTCCCCTAAACTTCTCTTCTATGGAGATTAAGGGTTTTCATCAGAATGTTCGTAATCGAAGTGACATTTCTTTTTCTTTCGTCCGACTTCTTCAACAGTTTTAAACTATTGTTCGCCATCCGCTTCTTCACTAAGTTCTTTGGCTTTCTCGAGAATACTTTTGTAATTGATGTCACTCCTATATTCTTCAATGAATGCTTTTATCTCACTGTCTTTAAGGCTAGTTTAACACTCAAACCCTTTGCTTGCAATTGTTTGCTGCCAGGATTAATTCTGTTACGTAAATCGTGGCAAAATATCAAGGAGCAAATAAATTTATAATCCTTGATTTTGGGACACAGACTTTGTGTTGCATGTTGCACTTCTTTTGAAAACCATTCACCTTCGGATATTTCAAAATGAGCGTCATAGATTTCTCCTAGTTGATATCTTAAAGATAGAATGGCTTCAATTTTGCTTTGCCATCGAGTGTTTGAGAGAGGCTTTAAGGTTAAACAGAAAATGTTTTTTTTTTTTAAAGAAAGAGCTGCCCATCGCCAGAAGAAAAAAATAAATTGCATAATTCTTAAATTGTCGAAAAAAAACTTGTAAGGATTATGTTAATTTTATTAACAGTTAAATTTTCAGTTAAAGTTCGTTTCCTATCGACTTACTACTTCCGGCCAGAACGTAGTTTTAGAATCACGTCTGAATACATAATGAGGAAGAGCGGTATTTAACCGCGAAGTGTTTAGGTCTTAGAGAGAGAGATACCAGTCATTCTGGCTGCACGCGTCCGCCTTTTTAAGCTACTCTCTCGTAAGCTATTATCACGCTCGGCCGTACTTAAGGCCCTTGATAGCTTCGCAGTCTATTAACATTAAGGGGCCAACTCTGTTAGAATCTTGATAGCTTCGGCTATATCTCTTTAGTTAAGATTAGTTTAGTTTAATTCTTAGTTTCTTAAGTTCAAGCCCAAGTGTCAGCTTTATTGTACACTCCAAAACGGAGTTTTGTTAAACTTTAGTTAGAATAATAAAGGGTTAGTTTACCCTTCTATCTTCTTGTTTTCTGTCTCACGAATTCAAGCGATTATTCGCTTATCAGTTTTTAATATTCTTCACTTCCAACTGTAACTTAGAATTACAAAGTGAGGAACTCTACAAACTAACTGTATCTGCAACCTTTGCTGCATCGTTAATCATTAAATTTAAGCTATGAGCGGCACCAGAAACATAAAAAGCATTAAGATTTTTTTTTCTTTCATTTTATTCTCTTATTATTTGCTCAGTAGTCATATTCCTGGCCTCCCACAGCATCCAGGAAAATGTTCCACATTTTAAACATTTCCATTACTGTCTCACATAGGCCGTTACCTACAGAATCATCAACTTTAAGAAAGCCTAAGAATACTACTTGATTTCTACCACTCCATCACTGCAGTAGAAAAATGTATGACAAGACTCATCTGTTTAGTTTTACTAAAATCGGGAGTACAATCTAATATTGTAGATTAATACTTCGCTTTTCGAAGAAATAGTAAGATTTTCTCTTAGACCTATTGTCAATATTTTGAAGCATTTCATTTTGACTATCTTTGCTTAGATAATGAACTGTTGCTACCTTTAGGTCATAATACTCTATCTACGTGAAGTTCCATAACTTGATCGAACTTTGCAAACAAATCCACTAATTTTAACAAGTTTCCGTTGTCTTTTTGGTACAGCACATCAGATAAGCTTCCTAATACATTTAACTAAATTCCACCCCCCCCTTTTTTTTTCATTTTCGTACATCTTTTGTATTTGGGAATCAATTGCTGCTTTAGTTTTTTAATTTTTCTCAAGCTCTTTCCCTTTTAAGAAATTTTTCATATGTGCTCAGCTAGTCTCATGCCTTTTCTGGGCTTTAGATACATTTATTCAATCATTGTAGCCTTTTAGGAGGATACTACTATCAATCGATGCAAATATCTTACAACAGAAGCAAAAAACAGAATTTATATTTATGGAATATAGTAGCCATGTAAGGGGAACTAATTCTCCGTTTTCCATTTTTCTGTTGTAATATGTATCACTAAATTTACGTCCATTATTACTTTTCGGATACATTAAACCTTTCCTTTGAACCGGCCCCATTACAGACAAATCATTCTCACTTTGTTGCTAAGAGTTGGCCATTTTACAGGATCATCAAAATCAATATAAAGCAAGGAATTTTCATTTATGCCAGCCTCTTCCATCGAATTATCTGGATAATCTTTAAATATTCATTTAATTCCATACTTGGATCATCATTCTCTTCCATTAGAGTTTCATCAGTCCTTTCAATAACTTCATCCAATGTAGTTGATGTTCTTTGGCTGAATGATGTGTATTCTTTTGTAGACGATTCTCCTTCTGATTAAATATGAACATCATTTACGTCCGCAGTAGTCTTCGTCTCCTTTATGAAATGATGCAATGCGTCTGCCTGCTTCTGAAGAGAGCATTATTTTCAGCCTTGCATTTAGGATTTTGCGCATCGGATGATTTCTTCTATGTTTCCATGTAATCAAAATTTCACACTGAAATTTAAATTTTAAAATTCAATTCTAATTATTAAATATCTAATCTTTCTTTTAAAATAAATTATAACATCTGTTAAATAAAGATGTTAAATCGATTTTCAGCAGGAATTTATAATTACAAATGAATGTATAAAGGATAATGAAGCAGCGTCGCCCATCCTGGACTTTAAAGTACTGGTTTTGAAAAAAAAAAAAAAAAAAAGGAAAATTTAGTGAGAAGTTTTTCAGTTTTATGTGATGAGACCCGAGGGGAAACTCATGTGGTGTGATTTAATCCTCCGGTGCACAGCTAAACCTCAACTGCACGGTAAGAAAAAAAGGAGGTAATAGAAAAGCACGGTGAGAAAAAACTTAAAATTAATTCAATTCTAATTATTAAATATCTAAAAATATTTCTTTTAAAATAAATCATAACATCTGTTAAATAAAGATAAAAAGTAAAACAAAAATGAAGCTAATAAGAAACTAAAACAATAACCTTTATGATAACGTTTTCGAGCAGTTGGTGAAGAATTAGCATCTTTCTAACAAAGGACAAGGAAAAGTTTGACCTGTGATGGGTCAAACTTAGATGCTTGCCAAGTACTTCGTGTACAATGACCCGGAAACTTCTCTCTTCCCAAACACCAGCTAAGTCTTACTTCAACCCATTTGTGCAACGCCACAATAGCACAGAAAACAAAACAGATACCAGCTCACGGCGAAAGTTAACCAAATAACAATGCCCCTGCAAATATTTCTGTAAAAAAGAAAGGTGGGGGACGCAAGCGCCCATAGTCCCTGTCCTGTGTAGCATTTAAGGTACATTTATTTTTCTTCCCTGGTAAGTGCAAATTCTTTTGCATAAAAATATCGCTCAGTGTCGGTCGGCTGGTCGGCGCCCTTCTCTTGGTCGGCGCCCGCCTGCAAAAAAGGCCTTGCAGGCCCGCTTCCGCTGGCCCTGACTCTGCTCACTCCTTGATGATGCGATTTTTATATACTTATTTTATATATATTTTATTTGCAAACTGAAAATTGGTATTTGCTGTATGTAAAGTTTATGGCTGAGGTAAAGTTTTAGATTTCTGGTTAATATTATCTCTTGAAAAAGTGTTTTACATTACTTTTTAACATGTTATTGTGATTTTAAGTATCTGGCATATACATCTGTTTTAGATTTGCTCTTATGTTCTTAAAAAAAACATTTATTGGTGACGAAGAAGATTATGAATCAAAGTAGACCATCCCTGAAATAAAAAGCACAGTTTAAAAACAATCATGTCTTCATTGTTTGGACATATAGTTTTTCTTTTCAAATCTAACGAAATATATATTTAAAAAAATTACATCCACATTAAAATATTGGAAATATGGTGTCATGTTACAATATTTAACATTCTGAAATACTTAACACTACCACTATCTCAAAATACTTTTCATATGAAATTACTTTGAACACATAGAATATATTTTATTTTACAGAAGCATGGATTTTGCCTTTATCTATGTGTAGTAAGTAATAAAAGTAAAGAAATCAATGAAACTTATACATAAAAACTGGAATAGCATGAAATTCGAACTGAAAACTTGGTTTTTGAATTAAAAATAAGGTCTTTCGGGTACTTAAAACTTTGAATAAATATTTCAGAAATTTTCAAAATTTGATTTGAGAAATCAAAAATGCTTAGTTTATAAGGTATTTCTCATGCCTTCATGTTGGAGTGGTCTGCATGTTGGGCGCGTATTCCAGAGGTCAGCGGTTCGATTCTCGGCGAAGGCGGTTGCATATTTTTCATCTTGCCTGCTTCCAAAAAATACCTAATGTCTCTACAAGTTTCATAAAAGAAATTTAAAAATCTTATATAGTGATATACATTCTAAATTTTGTATACATATTTTAATTTTAAAAAACAAATTATGATTATTCATAGCTTTCATTCACAAGATTAGAACATGCAATCATATAAGCTAAATTTTCCATTAAATAATCATAATAGTCGAAAATTAATTTATTAAAAATATTTCTTGAAAATTTTATAATCATGAAAATTTGAATGTATTAAAACAGCGAATCATATATATACACTGAAATGACAAAAGTCATGGGATACCTCCTAATATTTTGTCGGTCCTCCTTTTGCCCGGCGAAGTGCAGCAACTCGACGTGGCATGGACTCAACAAGTCGTTGGAAGTCCCCTGCAGGAATATTGAGCCATGCTGCCTCTATAGAGGTCCATAATTGTGAAAGTGTTGACGGTGCAGCGTTTTGGGCACGAACTGACCTCTCGATGATGTCCCATAAATGTTCGATGGGATTCATGTCGGGCGATCTAGGTGGCTAGATCATTCGCTGGAATTGTCCAGAATGTTGTTCTAACCAATCGCGAACAATTGTGGCCCGGTGACATGGCGCATTGTCATCCATAAAAATCCCATCGTTGTTTGAGTACGTGAAGTCCATGAATGGCTATAAGTGATCTCCAAGTATCTGAAGGTATCCATTTCCAGTCAATGATCGGTTCAGTTGCACCAGAGGACCGAGTCCATGCCATGTAAAAACAGCCCAGACCCTTATGGAACCACTACCAGCTTGAACAGTGCCTTGTTGACAACTTGTGTCCATGGCTTCGTGGGGTCTGCGCCACACTCGAACCCTACTATCAGCTCTTACCAACTGAAATTGTGACTTATCTGATCAAGCCACGGTTTTCCATTCGGTTAGGGGCCAACCGATATGCTCACGAGCCCACGAGAGTCGCTGCAGGCGTGCTGTCAGTAAAGGCACTCGAGTCGGTCTTCTGCTGGCATAGCCCAAGGAAGACAAATTTCGCCACACTGTCCCATCGACACGTCCGTCGTACGCCCCACATTGATTTCTGCGGTTATTTGACGCAGTGTTGCTTGTCTGTGAACATTGACAACTCTACGCAGACGTCGCTAGTCTCGGTCGTTAAGTGCAGGTGGTTGGCCACTGCGCTGTCCATGGTGGGATGTTATGCCTGAAATTAGATATCTCGGCACACTTTTGACACTGTGGATCTCGGAATGTTGAATTCCCTAACGATATCCGAAATGGAATGACCCATATGTCTAGCTCCAACTACCATTCCGCGTTCAAAGTCTGTTAATTCTTGTCGTGCGGCCATAATCACGTCAAAGCCTCTTCACATGAATAACTTGAACACAAATGAAAGCCCTGCCAAAACACTTCGCATTTATACATTTTCTACGCGATACTACTGCCATCTGTATATTTGCATATTGCTATCCCATGACTTTTGTCACTTCAGTGTATCTCAGTAAACCTGTATTATAATCTGTTATATTTAACTTCCTAAAATGCTATTTATAAATGAATATTTTCATACAATCTGTGAATTGCTGTTACTGGTAGTTTGTCTACTTGAGCATAATATGCATAAAAAATCGAATAATAAATTATTCTTATCAGTCGGGAATTTTTTCGTAGTATTATTGTAAGCAGCCAGAATATTATTCGTGAGAATTTCTATTTCAAGGTCAATGTCATAGCAATTTTTAAGACTGCCAAAATCAGGAGGATTTTTGCTAAGGTGCTATTAAAGAACCCAGTCCGTAGATTTTCTTTACTTAGTATCATTACATTGATTAGTGCCTAATGTGGCAATAACTGGGACGTGGGTAGAGGTGAGCTCTACCTTAACTTCCAGATACATAGTTATCGAGGCAGTAGCAAGAATGACATCCAGAATATCTCCTCTTCTGGAATTGTCTGGTAAATACGTATATTCATTTGGAGCGAAAAAATAAATAGGATAGTTATTAATGAAGTCATAAAGTTGTAAACCATTTTTATTCGATCTGCGACAACCCTATTCCACGTTCTTAGCATTTAAATCGCCACCTGCAATAGTCTGCTTGCCAGAGAGAAGAATCTCCTGGTGTAAGTTCTCATCAAGCGGGTTGTTAGACGGGTTATACGTAGCGGTGAAATAAACTATTCCATACATTGGGAGGAATACAGAAACAGTAACAATTTCGCAGCCACTTCTCCTAATATCACTTGTGAGACAAGCTTGACGGGCCTTTTAACAGAAATTGCGACCCCCCCCCACGTCTGTGACTTAGTCGATCGCACCTGAAACAAATATTTGGGAATCTTTAAATTATTACTAGGGCAGGCATAAGTCTCTGTAATCAGAGCGATATCAATATCATAGGTAAAAAGAAAGTTTTGAAGGTCGTGAATTTTATTTAATACGCTGTGCGCATTCCAAATCGTGAGCTGAATTGGGGCTCTTTTAAGGTTGTGTTGGCCCATTATTTGAATTATTGTTTGTGTTCTCCTGATTGGTTTGTTTCAAATCTATGATTTGTTGTGTAAATTGTAAAAAACCTGCGCTTTTTATCACTGAGACTAATTCAACTAGGTCACTGAAAAATTTGCGTGCCTCATTAATAGTGTCCGAAGAGATACCGTGGAAAGTACTTGTGAGAAAGATTTACCTTCTACAATTCTACTGGAATAAGTTTGCTGCCCCTGTGCTTTTTTTCTTTGGAAATTTCTCACACTCCTTATAACTTGAGGTGCGATATTGGCCACAGTTCGCGCACACTGGAGTTTTCTCCTTGTTTCCTCTGTCAAGGCAATCTTTAATAAATTGCTCTTCTCCGCATCTTACACATCTTGGTTTATAGTGACAGCCTGCCTGGGTATGATTAAAACCCTGACAGCGGAACATTGGATAGGTCCCTGTCTGCCTTTATACTCTATGACATTTATTCTGAGGTTGCTAAGATATTTTTCGTAATAAATTGCCTTTGAGGCCTCTTTCTTTGGTAACGTCACTAAGTATAAGGGAAGTTTAATAACTTCGCCTTCTCTCCTTCTTGACATCTGTTTAATCTCCAGCACTTTATATTTTAATTCTTCAAGTTCGCCTTTTATTTCCTCTATTTCAGTGCTGAGAAGCAGTCCCTTCAACACTACTTTGATTTTTGTCTTTTGGGAGAACGTATGAGTGGTACTCAACGTCTAATTCTTTTAATAATTTGGCGATCCCTCGGTAACTGTCAGAGTTATTCGCAATTATTTGCACCTCATCCCTAATGTTTATCCCAATAAAGTCAAATTTGTGTTGGTGAAACATTTCTTTAAGTCTACTATAAGTAAATTTACTTTCTTTAAGAATAATTAGAGGTAATCTGGTGGGTTTTTTGTAGCAGTATTAACTAATTGTTCAGTATTTATTATCTGTGACTTGAGCTATGTCCTCACTTTGTGTTGTGTCCAAAACTGAATTTTCAGGAACAGTGGCATTATCCTGTGTAAAACTGGTAATTTTGTTGTAGTCTTATTCATCTTCTGTTAGTCATGATTATTGGTGAGATAATTTGGGTTTGTGAAGTGACCTTAACATTATTGGCAGTCTGACGGTTAGTTTTGTTTCTGTCTGTCTGATCCCCGCGTCTACGTTTGGGAATTTCATCGTCTGAGCTAAGATCCTTATCTAAGGTAATTTCCTCATCAGCACCATCTGTTGCATCTGATTGTAAGTTAATCGAGCTTCTTGCTCTCTTGTTAACCCCCAACTTTAGATTTGTACTAGCAATGGGTGAAGCTTCATCATTTTTAGCATCCTTATTTTCAGATTCATATTGTTTTCGTAAAGCCTGAATCATTTCAAGCGAACTTATCAGAAAATTGTAGAATTTTACTTCAACATCGGTGAGTGACCTCTTCCTATCCCTGGTGCATTCAAGTTCAGAAATCTGAGTATGATAGTGTTCAACAAGCCTCTCCATGGTCCCACATGAAAAAGAAATCAATCCGGCACCAAAAAGCGGAGTTCTACGTCGCGGAACAGAGCCCTGGCTCAACGGCCATCTCTGCAGACGGATGCGTAGGCGGATAGCGCTTAAGCAGTGCCTCCCAGATATATAGGAGGCACTGTCTTAAGGCCCCTGACAATCGCCTGAAGCGAGAGCTTGGGGGTAACTATAAGCGTCTTTAAAATCCAAAAACCTCAAGATAATATTAAAATTAATTAATCAAAGGAGCTAAGAATTAAAAATTCGCAACTGCAAAAATGCTACTAACTTAATTCAGCAGTTAGGCGTATTGGCAAAACCGGCGCGAAGCATAAATCTTAAAATTTTACAAAAATGCTCCCCTCTGTCTCCGTGGAACGGTGTTTAGTACACCAGGGTACCTGAGCGACAAGGTTCTACCCCTTGTAGAACAGTTTGCGAATTGCGAATGGTATGATCAACTAACCTAAAAGATGTCTAAGGGAATTTGTTTTTTTTATAATATATAAATAATTAAGTTTTTAAAAAGAATAATTAATAATTTATAAACCATCTTTAAGCCAGAAGTTAGCAAATGCTAATTAAAGTGTTAAGTGATGTCAAATGAATGCAGGCCAGAAGTCGTTGAGCTGGTGAGTGTGTGGATAAAGGCAAGGTTAGGCGAAAACTGTTAATTTCATCCGATAAGTAAGACATAAATTCTATGAACGTAAGACTAAAAAGAATGCATTGTAGATACAATAACAGAAGATTAACATAAACCGTAAAGGTATTATAATAAATATTACATAATATATACATTCAGTTAGGCCATAATATGTCTCCATATTTGCTACATCATTGTAGTCATAATTGCAAATCTTAATGGTCAAATTGCAAATCTTAATTGTTTTTTGTCTTTCATGAAAGCTTTTAGCAAGTTTATAATAATGTGAGCGTAGTTGCTCCATACCCAGTTCTTCATGAATTCTATTGCTGCGCATATACCACTCCACTTTACCTATTTGCCTAAGTCTGAATTTTGGCAAGTCTGTAATTTTTTCCTATTACATTTTTTGGTAAAGGCCCAAACTGGAATAGCATGACATAGTAATGGACGGAGAACAGACTTATAAATGAGTAACTTGTTGTCAATAGATAAAACACTGTTTCGAGCAATTAAAGGGTATAGTTTAGCTTTACGAACTCGAAACTTTTGGATAATAGATGTAATGTGTGGGGCCCATGTAAGAGTTTTGTTGAGGATCACCCCAAAATAAGGGATCTGCTTGGCCCAGGGAATAGGGGTGCCATTAAAAATGAGATTTTTCTTGAGTTTGCTTTTATTGGTGAACATAATGTCCAGTGACTGAACCACTGGCTATTATGTTCACCAAAAAAAAAAAAAAAAGCAAATTTATTATCCACGTTGACTGAAATTTTCCATTTTATAAGTGTTTACTGTATAGATGTAGTTTTGTATTCGTTGAATGACTGGACTTACGAATGCACTTTGTGCTAAGATAGCAGTGTCGTCTGCATACATAGCTAATGGTGTATTGTGGGAGGATCGTATGTCATCATTCGTGTAAATATTAAAAAGTGTGGATCGAAGTAAGGACCCTTGTGGAACACCAGCCTGGATGGCATGACTTGTGTGCCAGAAACGTGAACGACGAAGTGTCTATTGGTTAGGTAGGTATTAATAATGTTGATGATGTAGCCTGGGAAGTCATTTGTAGGTGAGAGCACCCTGCCTTTCAAAGTCGTTCAAAAGCCTTAGTAATATCTAGAAATAGTCCTCCAGTGATCTTGCGTGTTGGCATTCCCTCGGAGATGGTTTTTACTACTCCGTTGAGATGGTTAGCTGTTGACAGTTGCTTCATAAAACCAAACAGTTGTGGTCTTATGTTGTTGTTGCTTTCTATGTAGTCATTGAATCTCCTGAGTAGGATAGCTTCACAGATTTTATTGATAGAAGAGAGTAAACTGATAGGGCAATAACACTCTTGTTTAGATGGAGGTTTTTCAGACTTTAGGATCGGAATGATCTTCACAGTCTTCCAAGGTTGAGGAAAGTGTTGCAATTTCAAAATAGAGTTGCAAATTCTAGTAATATTGAAAATGATCTTGATTGGGAACTTTTTAATCATACAGTTAGTGATGGAATCTATGCCAGCACATTTTTCTTTTTGATTCTTTTGATGTATACATAGACTTCAGGCAGTAAAGCTGGAATCATGTTGTCAGTGCTTGGATATGTTGCGAAGTTGTAGTGAAAGCTATGGACTAGATTTTCTGTTGTAGTGTCATGAATGTTGTTTGTGCGAAATTGAGATTCCAGATGCATAGCTAACAGTTATGCTTTCTCAATTTCAGTGTAATGGATGCTTTGGGGGCCTTTAAGGGGCGGAATGTTATTGTGGCATTTCGGATACCTTTTAATGGCTTTCCACAATGAGTTGTCGTCAGCAGAAAGTGAACTGGGGTAGCTGGTCCAGTCTTGTTGTGTTTGGGCATTTAAAAGAGACTTGACAGTATTGCAATGCCTTGTTGAATATGTTTCTGTCCTCCCGGCTACGTGTTCGTTGGAAATGCCTTCTGGCTGCATTACCTTGTTTTATTAACTACTGTAATTCCTTGTGTCTGTAGTTACGTTTTCTTGGTAGCTCTCTCCTTGCATTGTTGTGAGCAGTAGTAATGACAGTTGTGAAATTCTGAGTTAAACTATCAATATCATCCCTTGAGTGTGTCGTTGGGATTGTGTATTGAATGTTATTTAGAGCTTTGGAGAATTTGTGCCAGTCAGTAGTAAAGATTCTTGTATCTGATGAGGTATGACTGCTAATATCTAGAATCATTCTGATCGGATTATGGTCAGAGGAGAATTCACCCAGCTCAGAAACATCCAGCGGAATGCTGGCGTTTCTGAGCAGGAAAAAATCTATTATTCTCGTGGAGTCCGCAGTATACCGTGTTGATGTTTTTGGAGCTGCTATGCGAAAATTCTCCGAGTTGGCTAAATTGAAAATTACACGTCCTGTGTCATTTGAATTGTAGCAGTTCCAGGCGCGGTGTCTAGCGTTTAGGTCTCCCCTTATAATAAATAACATGAGTGCCAAGTGAGAGTAGAACCTTTAAGTCCGCAAAAACTGACTGAGGGTTACGTACAGCGGGAATGTATGTGGACACAAAAATGTACGTTGGGGAAGTGCTCGTTATGAGTGAAATAGCTGTGGCTTCTATGGCTAAAAGCTGTGGAATTGGGACAGAGTTATGAGAGATGCAGCGTTTAATCAGAAGGGCAGTGCCTCCCCCTCTTGGGTGTATGGCAGTCAGAGACCTGTTAAATCGGTGAATAGCACAGTTTTGAATAAAGATAGGGGTCACAGGGCCTAGATGGTGTTCTTGTAAGAAGAAAATGTCAGGGTCATACTCATTAGTCCTGGAGCTCTTAATTTTCTGGAACAGTTCGTTCGCATTCCATGTAAAAATATTTATACATCTGTTTATAGAATTACTCATTTTTACTGCTATTACAAGAGCCAAATATATTTTCAAATATGTTAAATACAGCAAATAACTTATCAATAGCGTTATTAGCCGCCTGCAATTCAGGCATTCGTCTAGAGGTACTTTTAACAATATTACCAACGGATACCGCGTTAAATATATTTCCAATTTATTTAAATAATTTCATAATATCAATTAATTCACCTAGACCTAGTCATTTTTGGTATGATTTTTATTAACAGTTTGCTTTGTAACAGAGATTTATTCTGTGCAGATTTGTCATTATTAGAGAGATCAGAGCTTTTAGATAATGTTTAATAACATTTTTATTGTTTGGGAACTTTGGACGTTTTGCCATTTTGTGGCGTTTCACGATAAATGGCGTTTCACTTTTCAAATCGTTGCCACCAAGTATTATCGCACTCTATTATATTTAAAGAAATTAAATAATGAGGAATCTGCAGAATGCATGAATGTTTCTCGCACTGTGATAAAACAACGGTACCTAGAGCCATGAAATTCTGAATAACGTAATCCTCCATCCTAATAGAGGCATCTGGAGGGCCAAATTTTAACTGGGAATTTGTATTACTATCCATTTCATATATCATATTTTGTAAAACATTTATGAGTTTTTGATTAAGAAACCCAACGATTTCAAAGCGAGCAATGGCAAAAAACATTTTCATCTCTAGCGCGCGAGACTATGTATCGGAAATTCTAAAGATATGCTTTTTTTAATTATATGATATTGCTGTTGAATAGAATTTTATGGTTTAAGTGCGAAAAACATGATATTTAATAAATAAAGGTAACACGCAAAACGTTAAAAAAATGGCCCTTTGGGAGTAATATAAAATCTGAAGGCTTTCATTTTTTTTTTTTTTTTTTTTTTTGTGTGTGTGTGTGTAATTTTAATACGTTTTAAAACTGGTTTTTAAGTGAGGACTTTCTAAGGGAAACTGGCTCGTATACACGTTACACATGGGGAAAGCCACGAAAACGCCGGCTAGCTCGTTCGTGGGATTCGAACCTCGGACCAAATTACCTGCGTTCAGCGACTCTACCGCTCGGCGGCTGGTGGGCTTGTTAGCAGAATTATACTGTATTATTATTGTATTATGCTATAAAGTAACAATGCTATAAGACTGAGGGTTTGTTCATGGAATAGTACTTTTGTAAACTATTATAGTATTAAAAAATCATTGTTTCTTTGCAAACTTAAATAAATAAATAAATAAATAAATAATAAAAATACTGTTCATAGCATTCTTATTTTTATATTAAAAGAGATATTGATTATTATTAGTTTTCTATTTAAAATGTGTCGAAACGCTGGTTTGAAAAGGAACTTGAACTGCAGGAGACCTACACTGATTATTTTTACTTTAGTACTTCCATTGTGAAAATATTACTATCTTTTAATTATTTTCACAGAACAAAATCTTTTGAGAAGGAAGAATAATTAAACTGAGCAGTTCTTATATATATACAAAATTAAAATAACAGCAATGTAATATTGAAAAAAAGATATTAGTAATTGTGTGACAAAAATTGCAAAACGAATTAATCACACATACAGGATAGATTAATTTAATTTTGGTTATATATTTTATATTGAAAAAATATTTTCTTTCATGTTAATTATAGAATAAATTATTTAAAATAAAGCATTTTGATGCGTGTCTGATAACTGAATGCAGCAGCAATCGGCCATACTGTAATAGCGAATGAATTTTATTTCTTTTCCTGAAAGAAATAATTTTCATAGAAAAAGAAAATAAAAAAGGGAAGAAATATTAAGAAAGAAATATTTTCTTTCTAATTTCTTATTTAAAGAAATATTTTTCAAATAGTAACTGTAAAATAAATTGAGGGAAAACAGTTTTAATGTAAACATGAAAAAAAAAAAAAAAAAAAACAACTTAGTTTGCTATTAGATTGTAATGCAAATTAATCATATTATAAATTTAAATAATTAAAATGGTTTATTTCTAAAAGGATTTGAAGTAAGCTTAGTTCATTTACTCTTATTTATTTACCATTGCTTTCGTGGTATCCCATATCACTCTTTATTTTTTAGCTCTAAATTCCTGCGTTAACTTTCCCATTAAAAAATGAGATTTTCTTTCACATAACACAGCAGCATATTCAGCATGTATTGGTCATAATACTGTTTTGTGCAATTTTTTCGAACTACAAATGCAGCGTGTGAGTTAGTGAAATAATAGGAGAATATTCCTAGAACTTCAGCCAGCGCGCGCTATAAATTTCGTCACTCGGTCTGTACTGCGATTGGTCTAAAGCTCCTTGAAGCCTTGTCCCCTTCCAGTAAAGTTAAATGGACCCACCCGCCCACCAACTGAGGACCACAGAATGGCTTTCTCCGATAAGTTGTGATGGCTGTCTATACCGGTTTTTTTTTTTTTAGTCAATATTGTTCGCTTAAGTTGTAGACAGATCCAGTGATCATAGAATAAGCGTCCTGGGTTTGAACTTACAGAAATCTGATGAGTGATGGAAGTGTTGGCAGTTGTGTGATAAAAAGACTTGTCTCCTTATCCATTGCAGTGACCTTCCAGGCTGCAACTGGAATCATTAACAAAGGCACCTCATTTCACAAAAAATAACCATTGATCTGTAAGAGGTGAATCTGAAATCATTCATACCTAGACAAAGAACCTCTATGCCACCTTATCACAATGATATTATTATGCATTGTTATTTTATTTCTTTACTTTGTGCATAAAGTACGTGTGTTCTTTGAGCTGTTGTTGTAAATAAAGGTGGTAAATAATTGTATCTATAGATAAATTAAGGTATATATATATAAAACAGAGAGATAGATACATAACATATTGCATTCCTTGCAAGAATTTGCGATAAAGTGTACATATTTCATTACACCTTCTAAGCAGCATTTATGTGCCATTCTAATTTTTAAAAATTATGGTTGCACTTTGTGTTTTAAGAGTGAATGGTTTTCCATGAATAGATTTGCCTATGTAAATTTGATATACAGGTTTAGTATATATTACTCTTTTGAAAAATGACACGTTTTTAACCTTGCATTGTACATGAAATTTAATGAGATTTTATATTGCAGCTTTAAAATAAACTAGAATTTTAACATTTCATTAATAATGTTAGTCAATTCTTAACATTTGTTATATTTATGTAATTATATGTATTGTGTAAATTTTCCTAATTTTAATTAGCTGTGTATAAATTTTTTCGGAACAACTGGAAATTTTTTGTCTGCATAAATATTCCCTGGTTCAAAAATTGCATTTTCTATCATCATTTTAAGTAGCTTAACTATAGTCACTTTTCAGTCATAGAGGTCTTTCAATTTCTAGAAAATATTAATCACATGTAATTTTTCATAAAAATATTGTTAAATTAAATTTTTTACTTTTTAATCGCTATATTATTACCAATATAAAACAGTTTTGTGATAAAAGTGCGAAAAGTTAGCAGTGAGCGGTATTTATAACTGTGAAATATGTTCATTACTTTGTTAAATTCTTGTCTTTTGAATATAACTCTTAGAGGGCAATTTTAGAATAATTGTACTGTAGGGTGTATATTTGTATATTTATGCAACTTAAAATAAAATTATAACTTTTTAGAAGCTAAGAATTGTCTGTTTAATTTCATATAATAAAATTAAAATATAACACATCGAACTAATGATAACAAGGATCTGCAATTTAAGTGGAAAGGTCTTCATACCAGTAATTTCCAAGCAAGGCAATCTTATTAATCTCACAATATGTTACAAAGTGTTAATTTTTTATACGTTATTTGCTCTTATATTTTTTATCGGCTTTTCCATGCAAAGAAACAATGTGTTAAAATATCTTTGCATGAAAACGTGAATCTTTTAATAAATATAGTTGATTAAATATGCAGTATATGTACGCACAAAACAGGGGGGATTTCAAACTGTCACTGTTACAGACTTATTTTAATTTTCAAAAATTTTGAAAGAGGAGGTGTGAATATCTCATTACCTCGAATGTTAAACGATAACAATGTGGCTGGAAATGACAGGGAATAAAATAGAATTAGTTGGGAGTCCATGTCGTGGAACACTGAGCAACAAAGGGTGGCCCGTGTACACTAGCAGAACTTTAGTCCCAAGAAATGTACGCTAATGTCCTAAGAAACGTAACCTAATTCGAGCGGTTAATCTTGAGAGGCAATTGACGTCAACCTAATAGGTAGAATATTTCGCCTATCCCCAGTATGTGTGACGTCACGGATGTGGGAGGCTGTTATCTTTAGGGGACTTTGGCGAAAGAATATGTATTGACATAGACATTGCTTTCTGTTGGCTTCCTGTGGCTAAACGCGATTTCAGAAATCCCGCCAAATACTAGTTATCTGACTGTCTCCTTCGCGTCAAGACAGTTCATCCTCTGTCTCCAAGTTGAAGTGTGTCTGTAGGAGATCTTGTGCTTTCAAGCTTCAAAAACCATTTTTGACAGAAAATGTACAGCAGGGTATGTTTTACATAGTTTATTCGTAAAAAGTATATGCGTGTGTAGAAATAGGCTATCACTCGAGGTTTTCAAATCTGAGTTTTACTATTGTTTTAATTTGATGTTCAATGTGCCTTTATTATTTAATGTACTTCTCTTTTTATCAGGCTAATTTTGTAAGAAAAAGTGTAGCGTTCATTTATTATTTCTTATAAAATGTACAAGTTTTATTTGATCAACTGATTGGTTGAAAAAGGTTTTGCCCGCTTAGTTTTATTTGTTGGATTTTTTAAATGAAATTTTGGTAAGTGTCAGATTGCTGAATGAAAAGCCTATTATATTTCGAATGTGTGAGTACCAGAAAGCTCTTCTAATCTATAACCGTATGTCAGTGTAAAGTTTATTTACCATACATAAAATTAAAAATTTTAAAATAATCGTAGAATATACCTCAGAGGTGTCTTTGAACTCTTTTCGTCCCTATTTTTAATCCTAAGTTTCTAATTCTTATACATTTTAAATTTTAGTTGAAAACTAAATTGGAATAAAACTGCACGATTTACCGCAAATTACGAGACATTCATGTAACTATAGAGATTTCTAACAAAAAAATAAGATAATTATTTAAAGAAAGAATTTCTAGATTCTTTCTCTTGAATTTAAATGTTAAATTTCAGCCTGAAAACTTGAATTACTGCCTAATACTTTGAAAAGATTATTAAAGGTACAAATACATGTAAAATAAATAATAATTTGAAAATAAAGATATAATGAATTAAATAAAAAAAACAATTATGTGAGTTTTAAAAGAATGTAATTTTGATCCTATCTAAGATTTCTTCAAAATTTCAAAGGCAGACTGAAATTAATTGCAATTAATAAATTTTAACTAAATATTTGCGATTAGCATATTATTAACTAGCTTAAGAAGTTAACCTGCAGGAAATAAAGAAATACTATAAAATCATGCATTTAAAAGTTCTGTAAAACAAAAATTGGAATATTTGATCTAACATTATTTCATCGTCAGTTTGTGCCACGTGAAAATACTTGTCCTTATTTAATCACGGCATTATTTAATTAAATCTGTGTGCATATGTATTGATTTTACTGTATCACTTGTGCACGAGGTTTCCAAAAATAGTTCCGTCAAGTAGGATAATATTTTATTTTCTCAGGAGACGAAATGGCTTTGATGAAAGCGTTTAAGAATATTCGAGGTGCATTGAAATACATAGATAGATATACCACGTGTTCTCAAATATACCACGCCAATAACCACGTGTTTTGAAATATATCTTGCCGACTGTGTGGTTTGTAATAAATTGTTTAATGGCAGCCTAATATATGTAATTCATTTTCATCAGTAATTCATACGTTACTGACAATTTCGCTGGAATAAAAATTATAAAAATCTGGGCTATACTATTTAATTGATATTAATATTTTTGCATTACACACTTTTAATTTTATGCTTGTTTCAAAAATTCCGTATATGGTAACTTTTGTAGATTTGTAAAATAAGACGATTTTCTAATATTTACCCTGTCTCGATTTATAAAATTTTCAGTGTGTAAGAGAAAAACATCGAAAATCTTGAATTGTTTTTGTTGTGTGAAATACTGAAGTTTCAGTTCATAAATGAGTTATTTATCATTTTACGATATTTAACGCCTTTAAGCTAAACGATCTTCATGTGCAATCCTTTTAGTGGAAATTTTGGAACGATTGCCATAGTCAAACACTCTGCATGGAAATAGAACTATAAGTGCTTATTATAAAAACATTTAGTCTAAAATATATGGAAGAGTTTTATATCCTCCTAGTAAATTCGTTTCTTATTTCAACAGTATTTATCTTATCGCCACGTTGAAGCATCCGTAGTTATTTAATATGGAAAAAGTCTAATTATTTAAGAGTAATGATACGCTTCTGCATATATTTCAGTGGATGGCTCGCATAAGACTTGCAACAAACGTTTCCATTTAGTGGTAATTCTTTTTATTCTGCAAGCCATACCAGCTTGCTAAGAACATGTGTAAAACATGCCTGAAGGGAAAATTTTGCTTTGAAATATATGCACAAAGTTCCCACGTGATCTGCAGTATGCTGATAAGATACACGTGGGCTGAAAGTTAGTTACTCTGACCAGTGTTAGGTTTAAATGGGTAGTGTATTTCTCTTTTATGCTATTACGAAATAATAGCTAAATATTAAATGTTCATAAAAACAGGATCTGCAAATGCCAAATGTAGTTCCTTAAAGTTCAGGAATGCTTCATTTATCAATTATTGAAAGAGAGATCAATATTCAAGAAACAGTTATTAAAAAATATTATAATTCTATAAGCATCTTTCTCTTGGCATGTACGCCGTATACAATTCGCCAGTAAAATTACAAAAATTTTAAAAGCAGCATAACAATATAGTTCAGAATTCCAATGCAGCTGTTTGCATATATATTTCTGCTTTCTTTTCTTTTCCCAGTCTTTGCTCAGTGTATCATAACAATGCTCAGTTTTATTACTAAGTTTGCTTTATAAAATTTTGTCTCTTTATTCTTAATGTTTTGCGTGTTTATTTTATTTATGAAATATTACGTTCTTCGCGTTTACGCCACATAAAATTCGATTCAAAGCAAAATCACAAATATTTAAAAACACCATATGTTTAGAATATCCGATACACAGCCTAGCGCGCTGGAGTTTTCGTATAATGTTACTAACGCACGCTTTAAAATCGTTGACTTTGTTAATCAAAAATACTTTAAAGATTTAAACTGCGCTGTTAAGTAAGAGAAGTTACAGTTTGAAAGGGTGTCATAATAGCCGGCAGTTAAAGCACGATATCCCGAGGATTTGTTTAATTATTTCTGATACGTATCTTAGACGGGAAAGCGGTTAGTGAGTCTGTCGTATCTGGGTTCCCGGGGAGCTTAGTACGAAACCTCCCGGATTCGCGGAAAAGGCATGAATGTAAATTATCTGTTCCTTCGTGGCAGGCAATGTTGGCCCACGTAATAGATGCCTCCGTAGTAAAATGGAGTGGCAAACACCTATAATGGCTAGTGCTATTGGTGGAAAAAAATATGTTTCTGATATTTCGGATTGAAATTCTTCATGTAAGAGGAAAGTTGTGGTCCAGAAATGTGTTGCATCGTTTACATATCTATTTAATGTCCGTACACCTATTGCTGCTTTAATACAATGTTTTTTTCTCTTTGCTAAATATGAAATGAATTACTGTTGATCACTGGAGACATAATTATCATTAAATAAAATTGATCTTAAAATAAAAGAATCTGGCTTTAAATGCTGAACGTAGATGACTGCTTTATGAAAAATATTTTCAGCTTCAGAGTTGTAAGATGAAGTGGAAAGGCCTTATTTCTTTGAATGATGCCTGCAGATATACGTTTAAAATTATTAACTTTCTTAACGTTGCATATAGAGCTTTGTAAAAACAAATATCAGTATTCTGTGGGAATGTTAGGTTTATATAAAAATATGAAACTGATCTTGTTCCTCATGCAACAAAAATTCCAGTCATTAAATTATTCGTTATGATTGCACAAAGTTAATACAAAATATCTTTTAGAAGTAAGTTTGACATAATTATTCGATACTAGTATACTAGTATGCAAAAAAGTGCGGCTTTCAAAAGTTACATTTTGTTCCTAATGTCGAACATTAAAAACCGATGAAATAATCGCATGTCAAAATACGAATACTAAGTAATTAATTGAAATAATGTTCTACATCACACATGAATCCAATACACAAGCGCACCACGTTTATTTAATAAATTTATATATTGCGTCAGAACTATGTATCTCGTATTTTTTATGTTCTCAGCTCACAATAAACAGAAATCTTTGTGGTTGTAATCATATAGTATTCCTACTTAGTTAAATCATCTAAGATTTGGAGGCTTTTATGTTGTCTACCCAAAAAGGGTGTTAGCACCGAATGGAATATCAGTCTCGAAACGGCATTTTGCGCTGAATCTCTATGAAAGGCGTATATCATTTTGTAGAATAATTAGGTTATTTCATAGCAGGAGATGTGAAAAATGTGCAATGCCCTCGCCGGGACTCAAACTTGGTTCTCTCGAATAAGCGCCGAGGGTGCTACCGTTACACCTCGAAGGCATGATAGAAGAAAATACCTTACATACTCTCCATTCTAAAGGGCGACTGAGCGTTAGGAGATCCAGTCTTCAGATCCTGGTGGTGAAGAAATATCATCCTCCACCTTCTTTTAGTTTGGGCGCCAGTGTAGAATCATTTTATTAGAATTTTTCGAAAGAGGGAAATCCAAGAAATCCGCAATGCCCTCGCTGGGACATGAACCCTGGACCTCACAAATACGCTCCCAGTGGGCTACTGTAACACCATGAAGGCATGCCAATTTTTTTTTTTTTTTTTTTTTAATGTAGTGCTAGATCAAAATGTATTTGGTTAATGGAAGTGCAAAATTAAAACTGATATTTGTTGCGGAGCTTTTCCTTGATAAATTCGTCACCTATCTACAAAAAGTTAAGTTTTCTTAATTTTTAGTAAACTTTCTACTGTTCAGAACCGTTTGTTAAAGATGTCTACATTATTTTTGTCAAAAGCTAAAAATTTTACATAATTTCAAATCCTTGTTAGTCTAAATTTTTAAAACTTATATTTCTTGTTTATTTACATTTCAATTTATGTTTAAAAGTCCTTTTCTAATTTCCTCTGTTGACTTCTTTTTATCGATAAATGACTCTACATATTCTTGTATACTAATTTTAACAACCATTTAATTTTAAATTTTGATAATTACGCTTTTTGGTTCAATGGTTTTTTCATAATATCTACGTATATACCTTTTAGGCAAGTTATTTTCTTTTTATTTCTATATCATGAGATTTGTTTTGTGGTTCTTGTTATTTTTTTAATATTGAGCTTTAATCGTATTTCGCAATAAATTTTTTTAAAATTCACATAACGAGAAATTCTTGCTACTTTCAAAAGGTAATGCATGATGTTTGAGGGACACTTCTGAAAATTTTACACGTACAATTCTAATCAGGTTTCCAGTAAACGGAGACAGTATTTTTTCCACAACAACAAACCGGTTTTTATTGTATTTTGCAAACGTACATCATGTCATCAAACATAAAAAAATTATACGGGAGTCTAGCATTTGTTGATATACTCGTGCGCAAGAGGTCTATTGAAATGCATGCGTTGTTTCATCTTGAGTAATTCTACCTCCTTAAATTTCTTTTCTTTCTTCATTAAATATCTTCTATAAAAATAATTATTTAACCTTTTAAAATATAATTAAATCCTCTAACACATTTAAGTTTATCTTTCTCAGCTTATTTTAAATGAAAGCTTTTATGCTATCTATCTTTCGTTTTGCGGAGGGATAATTCTTAAACTAGGAAGTGTATCATAATCGTTTATATAACTGCTTCATTTACTATTAAAAGGGGGCACAGGACCTTTAAATCTTCAAAAAATCGATTTTCAGATTTTTACATTTTATGAATATATGAACATTTCTGAACAAAATGCAAAAAACCGCGGTCTAAAATTCGCATTATTTCTTGAGTTATGAAAGTTTACATCGGATAGTATACCAGCGACACTCGTTTAAAGGGACAACTATGGTGGTTGTTTACATTTTGGTTACGCTGTATACGAGCTCATATTTTTATCATTATATACAGAAATATTTAATACTGTTTTTTTTTTTTTTTTTTTTTTTTTTTTTTTTTTTTTTAATTTCCTTTTGGTGTAGGGGAAGAAGGATGGCAACTACTCAACTTCACTGCTGGTAGTTTGCTTACATGATAATTCTTATTTCCACGCTGAATCTAATGTCGTTTTGAGTGTTTCTATTTCGGTCTTTCGTATCAAATTTTTTTTTTTTTTTGCTGAGTAAACGTTTATGTTAAGATATTTGTTTTGAAATTTAAAAATGAATAATAATATGAAAAGAGCTTCAGGTCAAAGACCGAAGAAAAGGAATAATTTTTTTAGTGCACAAGAAGTAATGATAAAGATGCAAATGTCTCTGCATCAGCAAAAAACTTCTAGATCATATAGTAGTTTCTGGTGACAGGGAATTTAAACCGTATGCAATTATTAAAAGTTTATTATTTTCTGTATTAGAAGAATACTTATGCTGTCATATTTGCCATAATAAAATTTGTATTATTTCTGAAGTAGTGTATGGTTAAACCATAAAAATAAATACTTCATGCGGCTCTTGTGGAGTACTAATATCTATAAAAAATTCCAAACTTGTAGTGAAAAACAAACTGCTTCTGATTTAAACAGAAGATTTACTTTAGTGATAGGTGTATTGGAAAATAATTGACAGAAACCAGAACATTTTGTGGAATTAGGGATTTACCACCAGCTGTAACACAGAAGTCATACGACAAAATTGTAAGTCATATGTATGCTGCTACATGTAATATTGTGGAAAATAGTATGAAGATAGCAGCTGACGAAGAAATAAAAATGACTGGTTCTTCAGATTTGACCGTTAGCGGAAATGGCACATGAAAAACCAGAGGACATTCTTCACATTTTGGTTAACTTCCATTATTGGTGGTGAAACGGGTAAAGTTAGTCATCGTTATGTTTCAAGTTCCTACTGCAAAGGTTGTGAGACTGGAAAAACTATATCCTCAAAAGAAAGCTATTTGAAATGGAAAATAGAACATAAGAAAATATGCAATAAGAATCATTCAGCTCATCTGCACAATTGGAAGCGAATGGTATGTTGAGTATGTTTTCGCGATTCGAAGAAAAGTATGGTCTTCGTTACGTTAATTATATTGGTGATGGAGATTGTAAAACTTTCTTATCCCTTACAAAGGATAACTGTGATGAGGTCACATTGAATTAATTATTTACTACGTTATGGCAATATTTAGATATTTGCATCAGATTCCTTTGGTGACAGTTTCATTTTTTTCGCCAACTTGTGTTGTAAGGTGAGGAACAGATTTCATCAGATAACTGTTGTATAAGCGGAGGAAAGTATTGCATCAGACAACTGTTGTAAGCGGAGGAAAGTATTGCGTCAGACAACTAGCGTCTTCACTTATGTTTGCCTGGGTAACTGAATGTATTTAAGATGAATATACATTGTATTAATCACATGAATGATTCAAAGTCTAACTTAAGTCTTATGCTGCAGTGGTAAATTTGTTTGATATTATTTTTTATTTGTATTATATATATGATTTATAGTATATGCCTTTATTAGGCAAAAATTTGCATATTTATCATATGTGTCATTTCATAGAATGTTATTTTGTTTAATTGAGTATGCCTAAGACACGACAACAATCTCCTGAACAAATGGAAACTAAAACATTCATATTTAATATTGCATCATTTTCTGGTGATCCTGATACCGTTCGTTGGTTCACTAGCCAGATTAAAGAATATAAAACTCTTAATAATTGGAATGAGAAAGTTGCACTATTACATCTGAAAAGTAAACTTGTTGGTGCTGCACAGCAGTTCGTTGCAGAATCGCCTGCTTGTCAAAATGTGATTTCCCTAGACGAGGGTTGTGAAAAACTGATAAATTTCTTTTCGAAGGATTCTAACTCTTCATCTAATTTAATTGCTTTCCAGACCATTCAGCTGTTACCTGGTGAGTCAATGAAAAGTCTTGCTCATCGTATTGAAACTTTGGCTCATGCTACATACAACCATATTCAAAATAGCAAAGCATTGAACCAAATAAAATCTTTGCAGTTTCTAGTTGCTTTACCAATAGAACTCAAAGAAAAATTAATTAGTGAATCTACAGATAATTTTGATCAGCTTGTGAATTTAGCTCAGCAACATCATTCTAATTCGCAAAATTTGAAAATAATGCAATCACATTCCATTGCTTTGAATAGCAAAGATGATATAATTGAGAGTTTAAAAAGTCAAGTTGAAAACCTCAGTCTTCAAATTGCATTACAGAATGAAAAATGTCAGTTTTGTAATTTAGATAAGCATCCCTTAAATCAATGTAATGCTGTTTTGTCTTTACGGACAAGTAATCCCACACATGCTCAAGATGCTAATGACCACTGTGTAAATTGGATGCAAGAAACTCCCATATATCCTCCATATCCACTTCCATGCTTATACTGTCATAAATTTGGACATTCAATGTCAGTATGTCGTGCGTATTTGGCGATGTATAGCCCTCGTCAGAACCAGGTTAGAAGTTCGAGTAACTATGTTAGCAGTCGTCCTAATCTCACTAGACCACAGTTCTATAGCAATAGTACGCGACAAGGTGATAACTCAAATGTTAACAGATTTCCATCTTATGGTCGGAGACCAAATTATTATAATCAGCCAAGATACAGTACTCCTTTAAACACAAGGGGAGTTCACAAGTAGGTGGCGATGTGACCTCTAATGTTTCAACCAAGTCACCAAAAACCAACTATCATACGAGCAAAGAATCGGAGAGTATTGAAACATATTTAAATAAGCAAATGATAATCAGTGGTAAACCCTCGAGTTCTATCAAAGAGTTTTTGCAACAATTTCATGTCAAAAGTAAAAGTAATTGTTTACCTATTGCGCATATAAATAATGTCTTTTCTGATTGTACTCTTCCTTTGATTCATGTAACATTTGGTAAAAATTTGTGCACTTTATTACTTGATTCAGGAAGTTCTGTGTCATTGTTATCAAAAGCTGTGTTTGATACAATAAGATTGGATACTAAAGTTAGATTTTTATCCAGACATGTTCAAATTAAAACTATCAATTCCAATTTACATTTTTCAGCCTGTGCAGAAATATCATTTAAGATAAACAAGCAGCATTTTAAACACGCCTTTTATGTATCTGATGCTTTTCAACAAAATTTTCATGGAATTTTAGGTTATGACTTTTTATCCAAACATGATGTCTTAATATGTGCTAAAAGTGCAGTTGCAAAATTTAATAATTTTGATGCACTTCTAATTAATATGGCTAATGTAAAAAATTATAATTGTAATCCTGTACCTTCAGAATGTTATGCAATTTTGAAACACAAAATTATGTTAGATCCTGGAGAATCGACAATTGCGCACTTAAGAGTCAATAGTCCTCATGCTAACAATCAACCTGTCCTTTTTCAACCAACTGTAAGTAAACATGATATTGAATTGCATCCTGCGATCCACACTCTAAACGACAATTCCTTCATTACTGTCATCAAAAATATTGGTTCGAACAATGTTCATTTAAACAAAAATCAGAAGCTAGGTCAAGTCACATCTGATATTGAATTTGCTGAGACCATACCTAATTCTGTAAATTCGGATACTCCTCAAAATGAGTATTGCAATCTTATAACTCCATCAAAAGAGGTTTTAGAAATAAGGAAACAAGAATAAAAGAAACAAATAATAAATAAATTAAGAATAAAAGAAATAAGGAAACAACTGACTTTGATCTTAATCATCTTTCTCCTGAACAAAGGCAGTGTTTATTGGATGTGTTAATCTCTAATTATGCAGCTTTTTCCAAATCTTTAAAATCACTTGGCTGCACTGATAGGGTAACCCCACAAATTTGTTTTAGGTCTTCGAATCCCATTAGGACCCTCCCTTTTGAAATTCCTTATTCATTGCAATCCCAAGTTAAAGAAGATCTTCAGGAATTGCAGGAAGCTGGTTTAATTCATCGAAATGTTGCTGAATGGGCTTGTCCCATGCTGTTAGTAAAAAAGAAGCCAGATCCCAAATACCCTAATAATCCACCCAAATACTGCATGGCTCTTGATTTAAGATTGCTTAATTCTATTATTGAACATTCAACATATCCTCTTCCAAAGATTTCAACGCTTATAAACAACATCTCCACTTACAAGTACTATTCAGTATTTGACTTAAAAAATGCTTATTGGCAAATTAAACTTTCCGATCACTTGCAGGATGTGTTAACATTTACTACACCTTTTGGATCCTTTGCTAATAGAAGGCTAGTTTTTGGCTTAAAGACTGCCGCCAGTACTTTTCAAGCTTTAGTGGATACGCTTATTGATGAACTAAAATTGGACGGCATCGTAGGTGTGCATGCATATCAGGATGACATTGTAATAGGTGCTTCTGACTTTGATGATATGATGACTAAGTTGACTGCAGTATTGAAACTTTTATCTAAGTATAACATAACACTGTCTCCTACAAAATGTGTCTTTTTCAAAACAGCTATAGATTATTTAAGATTTCACATCTCTCATAACTTAATTAAACCCATTTCAACTAATATTGCTAAGATCACTAACTTTCAACCACCTAAGACTGTCTGCCAGGTCAGAAAATTTTTAGGCCTTTGTGGTTTCTATAGGCATCTCATACCAAATTATGCTGAACTTACTGATATTTTGACACAATTGACCAGTAAGAAGAATAAATTTAAATGGACTGATGCGCATAGCGTTGCATTTGAGAAACTTCAGCATATATTCTTTTCTGAACCTTTTGTTATCTTACCACAATGGGACAAGGAATTTATACTGAATACTGATGCCAGTGGTCATGCTATTTTGGGAGTTCTGCAGGAACACAACAATGAATTGCATCCTGTATCATATTATAGTCGAACATTGTCACCATCCGAAAGAAAATACCCAGCTATAAAATTGGAACTTTATGCCATTTATCGGTCTGTTACTGCTTTCAAATCATATTTATATAATCGAAAGTTTACAATTTTGACTGATAGTAAACCTCTGTTGCATTATCAAAAATCTACGTCACCTGCTGACAACACGACTAGGTGGCTTATGGAGTTAAGTGAATATACTTTTGAATTTAAGCACATTCCTGGAAAATTAAATTCTCTAGCTGATTACATGTCACGTATGGAAGATCCTGATCATAATCAGTCAGTGTTGGCTGAAAACTCTGAAGATAACTCAGTTATTCTTCCGTTTGTTGAAACAAATCTTGAACGACCCCAAGTGAATGCCCTGGTTTCTTCTGCAGATCCTGCTCATGAAATTTCTGAGTCAACGTTTCTTGCTGAGCAAAGTTCGGATCCTTTTACTTCAGAAATTATCACAATTTTGAAAAATCCTTCCTTGCTTAATGCTGCAAAGGTACATAATTTCTTTATTAATGAGTCAAGCAAGCTTCTTATGTTTATTTCAAACAAACAAAATAATGCTGAGTTAATTGTTGTTTCACAAGCACTGAAATCTAAAGTGTTAGAAATTTCCCATATATCCCATCTTGGGGTGCAAAAGACTTATGAGATTTTATCGAAACGTTACTTTTGGAAGGGCATGTATAACGACACAAAGAACTTTGTCCTCTCGTGTCATTTATGCAACAAATATAAGTCGTTCACTCCTAAACAAGCACCATATAAAGCCATCAGAATACCTAAGTACCCAAATGACTTTATTTCCATGGATATTGTCGGTCCTATAAGGAATTGTGGCCATGTTCTTACTGTTTTAGATCATTTTTCTAAGCATCTTGCTTTATATCCACTTAAAAATGTCACTGCTGAAACTATTACAGGGCATTTATTACAATATATATCTGTACATGGACGACCGGAAATGATCTTGACTGATTTGGGCACACAATTCACTTCATTAGTGATTGAATCAATTACAAAATCATTAGGTATTAAATTATCTCATTGTACTCCTCAGAGACTGGAATGCAATGCACAAAGTGAGCGAGTTAATGCTTCAATCAAAACTTCTTTACTCACCCTTCATGAAAAAGGTGTTTCATTTCAAAATGCATTGTTAATCCATCAGAATATTTACAATGGTACTATTCATCTTTCAACAGGCTATTCTCCTAATATTTTGCATTTTGGAAGAAACTTATCTTTAATTTTTGATACATTTCATCCTGATCCAAGGCCAGCTCAATTGGATAAATCCCATTATTTGTGTGATCTTCTAACACAGCTGAAATTAACTTATGAACATGCCTATGAGATGCTTGAGCGAAAACAAGTAGAACAAAATACTCGTCAACTGAAAAATGCCAAATTAAGATCATTCAGTATTGATGACGTAGTGTATCTGAAATCTAAGGATACATTTAAACCCAGATTTTCTGGACCATTCTGTATTGTTTCAAAATCAAGTGATGTAAACTACACTATTCGAGCACTTGACAATGAGTTTGCTCAACCATTCAAAATTCACATAAATCGCCTTCGTTTAGCTCCAAAAAGATTCTCTCACTTAGTTCAAAATCCACCTCCTGCTCCTCAAGTTACACATCAGTATAATCTAAGAAAAAGACAGCACATTTAAATTTTCTCGTCTTAACATAGTAGTGGAGAATGTTGATATATATGAAAAGTTATGTATTGTTAAGTAGTGTGTTTATATCTAATTGTACCAAATTTATTCTGTTGCGCCTCTTTTGTTGAATTCTTATGATTGTGCAGGCATAATCATTTGGGTTTAAGGCTTGATCACCCTTAAATATCAATTATAGATTCAACAACATTGTGCCTAACATATTTAAAATGATTAAAGGTGTTTTATTTTTCAAAATCTCTTTGTATGATGTCATTATAGTTGTCTTATAATATTTTGCCATCATAAATGCTATTTATTAAGTGTAACTAGGAGTATGTAAAAATTGCAATTTTGCTTTATCATAAAGAATGTTTTCTTATTTTATTGTAACGGTTCTCTAATCTTTAGTCACCATGAGATTTTATACGCCCTACTTTTATCTTGAAACTGTATGTGTTATACTACTTATTTATAGCATGAAACACGTTTTGCATGAAAAGTTGGTATGTGAATTTTGTTTGTTGTATAGCATGAGAAGTATTGTATGTCATGATATATTTAATTTCGTCCAAAGTTTCGATGCATATTAACTTTATTCTAAGGGTTTGTGCGGCTCCCTTTTAAATGATAATTCAGAATGTTGGTAATATCTAGCTGCATTGCAGTAGCATGAAATAATATATGTTAAACTATATTACATGGTGCTACTAAATTACTATAGCATGATATTCTATTACTGTGCCTTTGAGGACTCGCTGTTAATGCATTTACCACCACAACTGTCTTATGTCTTGCAAGTTAACTTTGTTTACACATGATATTTCTGTGTTTGTGTATCCATATATCCTCTTAAATGCTGAATTCTGTGCAAATAGAACAGAATGTAGGTTATGAACTATATGAACAATGTTCAAATTGTTTGACATCTCAACTACTTTTGTGGACTGTGTACTCTTTTTTTTAACGCATACTTATTATCAATTATGTGCCTAGTTCTTCAATATTTTGGGCAAATTATGTGAATGTGCAATGATTATATCACTTATTACTGAGTACACATGTTAGAGACTGTGCCTGAATACTCAGTACGGTAATTATGTTAAATTTATAGACTTTTTGATACTATGGACTCTAATATTTTTCATGGACTTTTAAAATGAATGCTTCCATTACTGTGCGTGATGCACAGAAGACTATCAATTGAACTTTAATCATCTGTGCCAACAGTGTAAAATTGGATTCTTTGCACAATTATCTATATACTTTGGTGTTAAACGATAGCAATGTAACCAAGTGATCTCCATGTTTTAATATGTTAGAAATTGTATGTTTATTTATAGTGCATTTGATTATGTTATTTGTCTTTTATTTATTATGTAAATAGCAATTTGTGTGTAATATATGTATTTTTAACCAGCACTTTTACATGAATTGGCATGTGTTGATATGAGGCTCCCTCTTAACACTAGGAATGTTCTTCGTCTGCATAGGAATTTTTTTTTTTTTTTACCCTTTTTTTTTTCCGAAGGAGGGGTGGATATGTGACGAGGTCACATTGAATTAATTATTTACTACGTTATGGCAATATTTAGATATTTGCATCAGATTCCTTTGGTGACAGTTTCATTTTTTTTTGCCAACTTGTGTTGTAAGGTGAGGAACAGATTTCATCAGACAACTGTTGTAAGCGGAGAAAAGTATTGCATCAGACAACTGTTGTAAGCGGAGGAAAGTATTGCGTCAGACAACTAGCGTCTTCACTTCTGTTTGCTTGGGTAGCTGAAGGTATTTTGCGATTGGTTGCCTTCTGACGCTGGATCTTTTTTCATTGGGCGGCAAAACTTAACTGTGGAACTTTATAAAAGGCGGTATTTTTTGTCTACCAGGAGGGAGGAGAAGGAGGAGATTGTGAAGGTGCGAGATGGAGATGCTGCATAGAGAAAAAAGACAGTAAGAGTGGAGTAAAAATGCAAACTTGTGGGAGTTTATCGTGCAAGCTTTCTTTGGTCTCCCAGTGTGTATGAAGGAAGTGATTTTCTTTCTCTTTGATGTTGTAGCTGCAAATTTAAGCTAATCTCCTTTTTTCCCGGGCTTGTCATTTTCGCCCGGCATCCCGATGAAGAGTACCTGCATGTGTGTGAGCTGAAATACACCAAGTCTTCGAGGGGCTGTGTGGAAGAATTGATCTATTTTTTTTTTTGTTCTGAGTGAGGAGGCCTCATATCGTCATGTGACATACCGGAGTACAAAAAAGAAGGGAATATCTCTTCAGTATTGTTGGTATCTAATAAAGCAAGAATTAAATCAGTTTTCACGTGTTTGTCACTCTCTCGTCACGGCGGGCTACAGACCTGGATCTTGTCCTGGGGTAAGTTGCCACTATATTCCTGTTTATCATAACATGTGACATATACGTTTGCCACCACAACCAACGAAAATAATCATTACCACAATAACCCATATAATGTTCCGATTTCGAAGATAGGATGTCTGAACCACATTCAAAAACGAATAGGTGCCAGTTTGGGGAAACTAAAACAGAAATTCCGTGCCAAGAAACTATGACAATTAACCTCTTAGCGGTAAAGATCGACTTACAGATGTGTTGATAGGTCAACTTACAACATATTATGGTAATACCATTAGGAAGCATTTTCACAACTACCACGTTATGCAGAAAGCTATATGGGCTTAGTACCATAAACGTTCAAATGATAATGAAGTAACTCATGACTTTTGCCCCGATGGTGTTGATTCTTGGTGCGCGCATACAAAAGAGCAGTTGTAAGTGGCACAAATAAAAACTAAACATACAAATTCAGTTCCTGTAGCAATTATGGATGCTATAAAATCCGTGTTTAAAGATTTGTCCCACCCAGTCTTGCTAAAGAGATGCATTGGTGGTCGAACACAAAATGGAACGAGTCGCTAAATTCGTTGATGTGGACGTTTTGTCCGAAATAAACAAACAATAGTAGGAAAATTGTAGATATTTCTGCAAATTAAACAGTAGCCAACTTTAATGATGGAAAACAGGCAACGCTGTTCATCATGAAAGAATTAGAATGTATACTTGGAACTAACTGTGTAACATTTGCGGAAGAAGTAAATAGAATTCATATTAAATTCACACAGAAACGAGCCCAGGACAATACTTTAGAGGCTCAGATTACCAAAAGTAGGGAAAAAAGGAAGCTGATGAGCTTCATAATTGTTTATGAAGAAGTAGTTTAAGCATCTGGTGCATTTTAAGTTTGTTTTAAAAAATATAAATTAGAGAAAAGTGATATTGTATCTTTAAATTGGATTTTCTCAAATTGGTAATTTTCACGTTTGTGCGCAGTGTTATTATCAAACCATATATGCTATGCCCATAAAAATTTAACTGTGTATGCATGCTACTGTTAATCCGCATGCTAAATCCAACAAAATTACATATATCAATATATATAGGTATATTTACCTTGAAAAAATGATAAAAAATTACATATTTTTAGATTTAAAACATTTTTTCTTAATTTTTGAAATTTAAGATTCATTTTATAATATGTTTTGGTTTTACATTAGAGGTGAATGTATTTCAAATACATTTTTACCAAAAATTGTCTTCTGTATGCAATATTTTCAAATTTGTGATGCACGCAACATTTGATAATTTTTATTTATACTTATGTACATTTTAAAAATTTTAATTTACAAATTATTTATTTATTTACAATTTTCATTTCATATGCAGTCTAAGAAGACATATCTATTTAAGGTATAAAGTAAAAAAAAGTGTAACTTTTTAATCATATGAGTTTTTGCCCAAAGGTACTGTGCCCCCTTAAACAAAAATATGCATATCCAGAGCAGATTGCATATCGTTTTTAATATAATGATTTTTCTACTTTTAAAAATTTTCGAAAGCCTCTAAGACATTAGTGGTAAATTCTTCTGCTGTAAACTGAAATTCCAGAGTGCATAACTGTTTTATTAATACTTATTACCATAGACTAGAAGAGAAACATGCTAATGTGACAATCAAAATCGTAAAAACAACCTTGTATTTAGCGTAGGTATAATGAAACAATCGATTTCGAGGGCAGCTAAAGGTCCCTCCTCATCAGGAGAAAGAAATACCTAGAAAGAAGAAAATAAAGGAGAAGGAGTCACAGAAACACGTGGTCCTTATCATCACTGCACATGGTTATAACTAGATTTTTAATGAGAGTTGCACTGGCCGCCTACTTTTACTGAGCCAGGCTATCTGATCGAGCATGAAAAATCAGTGGATTTTTATACCCTCTGGTAGTACCAAACGCGAGGAGGTAACGCCATCTATCGGCATAAATAACTGAATTAAGATAGTAGAATTTTAAAGGCATTAGGAAGGACTGGATTGGACTTCAAATCATTAACTAAACCTGCTAAATCTTTGTGAATGTGAAAAGCCTCAAGAAAATTCAATTCACCTATGTAAGAAGCCTTTTGGATAATTTTTGCAGATCCAAAATTAAAATTATGATTAAAAGTCTAACTATGATATGCTATTGAAGACTTGTTAATTTCGCTTTTTCTGACATAAGATTCATGTTCCTTGATACGAAACTTCAACGTTCTTTTTGTTTGGCCGATACATCTTAAACCGCACTAACACGATATACTATAAATTCCCCAATTATTCAAGACAGAAACGCAATCTTTTAGAATCGAAGTGTGAATTTTATTAATAGGGGAGAAACCGACTTGAAAATTGAATTTCTGGAGAATCCGTGCAATTTTATAGCTAACAGAAGGATAAAATGGAAGCACGACAAGGTCATTAATATTATTTCTAACAGTGGAAGATTTTAACAATTGTTCAAATCTTAGCAAAAAGGAAAATGAGATCTTACGTGAAATTCATTCTGATACTAATATCATTATCTCTAAAGCTGATAAGGGCGGACAGCTCGTTGTTATGGACAAACACACATATATTACTGGAGTCTCTAAACTGATAAATGAAGGCCCATACTGCTCGATCCTTAAAGATCCTTCAACTTCGGACCTCACGAAAGTAAGAAGTGCCATTAAATCTTCCCACATTCTGCCAACTCAGTTGAAGAAATCGCTTACTCCACCTATTACTAATTGCGCTAGACTTTATGCTCTTCCAAAAGTTCACAAAACCGGTATTCCTTTTCGATCAATTGTTTCCAACATAGGTGCTGCTTCATATCCTTTGGCCAAATATTTAGTTTCCAGATTTTCTCCGCTACTTGCTAACAATATTCACACTGTAAAAAATTCTGTTGAAGTCATGGATAAACTTAAAAATATTTCTCCACTTCGTTCCATTATGGTTTCATTTGATGTCAAATCACTGTTTACTAATGTTCCGGTCGAAGGAGCACTAAATTGTCTTGAAACTAGGCTTTGGGAATTTCACTTCACACATACTGAAATTAATGAGTTGGTTTCGCTTACTAAAGTTTCTCTAAGTCAAACCCACTTTGTTTTCCAAAATGTACATTTTCGTCAAGTTGAAGGATTGGCTATGGGTAATCCTCTCAGTCCGGTACTTGCTGACATTTATATGCACTATTTTGAGATGAAATTATTTAATAAACTATCTTTTCGTCTCTGGATTCGGTATGTTGACGACACTTTCACACTTTTTGACGGTTATAAAGAGGATTTATCCGAGATTCTATCTATTATGAATTCATTTAGTCCAGCCATCCAATTCACTCTTGAAATTGAATCCAACAATTCCCTCCCCTTCCTCGATGTTCTTATAATCCACAATGAAACTGATTTTAGCACCACTGTGTACCGTAAACCCTTTGCAGTTTGTTTACCACCCCATGCCAAATCATGCCACCCTGTTAAGCAAAAAATGGCTTCTTTTTACTATTATGTATTCCGCGCGCTTAAAGTTTGTTCCTCTGAATCTTTGCTTACCATTGAACTTAATTATTTGAGAGCAGTGTCGATTGACCGTGGATTTTCTCCCATGATTATTGATAAAGCCGTTAAAAAATTTTCAGATTCCCATCAAAGAAGACCTTCCACTGTTAGAAATAATATTAATGACCTTGTCGGGCTTCCATTTTATCCTTCTGTTAGCTATAAAATTGCACGGATTCTCCAGAAATTCAATTTTCAAGTCGGTTTCTCCCCTATTAATAAAATTCACACTTCGATTCTAAAAGATTGCGTTTCTGTCTTGAATTCTTGGGGAATTTATAGTATATCGTGTCAGTGTGGTTTAAGATATATCGGCCAAACGAAAAGAGCGTTGAAGTTTCGTATCAAGGAACATGAATCTTATGTCAGAAAAGGCAAAATTAACAAGTCTTCAATAGCATATCATAGTTGGACTTTTAACCATAATTCTGATTTTGGATCTGCAAAAATTATCCAAAAGGCTTCTTCCATAGGTGAATTGGATTTTCTTGAGGCTTTTCACATTCACAAAGATTTAGCAGGTTTAGTTAATGATTTGAAGTCCAATCCATTCTTTCCTAATGCCTTTAAAATTCTACTATCTTAATTCAGTTATTTATGCCGATAGATGGCATTACCTCCTCGCGTTTGGTACTACCAGAGGGTATAAAAATCCGTTCAGTGGTTGCTTTCCATTATTTGAAGTTCAGATTTTGAGCGTAAGGTGCATTTGCCCCTCGCTCCCTATTTTAATTTCGCTTATTTTTCATGCTCGATCAGATAGCCTGGTTCAGTAAAAGTAGGCAGCCAGTGCAACTCTGATTAAAAATCTAGTTATAACCACGTGCAGTGCTGATAAGGACCACGTGTTTCTGTGACCCCTTCTCCTTTATTTTCCTCTTTCTAGGTATTTCTTTCTCATGAGGAGGGACCTTTAGCTGCCCTTGAAATCGATTGAGTGTTTCATTATACCTACGCTAAATACAAGGTTGTTTTTACGATTTTGACTTATTACCATATTTTAAATCATTCTTAAAGTAATACTCACAAGAATAGTTGTCTTGAATTTTTCTACTACTCCAAATTAAAAATATTTTTTATTATTTTTCAAACAAAGAATTTTTAAACTAAATCATATTTAAGACTGTGTTATGAAAACTTTTTCATTTCTGCACCTTAATTTCCATAATAGTTTTAAACAATATAATTTAGCACTTTCGGAGAGAAAATTCAGTTCCTGGAGAATGGACATATTTAACTAAGCTTTCGTTTAGAATATTTAGCAATATGGAAGAAATTCAGCCTGAGCTAAATTCATCCTTAACCTCCTTCTTAAACTTTTGGAATTTCTTAATTTTGTTATTAATCTGCTGAAGAGTTGGAACAGAAGCTGCATTCATGAACTTCGATGCATTTACATCTGTATTACTTCTGAATTTTTAATTCTCGATAAATATTTTAAATAAACGCTTGCTTATCACCGTTAGTGATAACTATCACATGCTTTTTTTTCAGTTAAGTCGTGGACATAGGCATCATTTATTAAATGGATATAATTTTTAGTTAATATTCAGTATTTTTATGTATTTCCTTATACACGTCTTTTCAATAGTTAATAGCAATGTAAGTTCCTATATTATTTTTTCTCTTCTTTCTTCTTCGTGCGAAGCATTTTATATAAGTAAATTCTAGTGAAATCAATAAATTTAGGAATATTCCAATAATAAAATTATAATTATTCAGAGAAACTCGAGAAAGCCATGAATAGTAGTATTATAATCACATATATTAAGTTATTTTCTAAGTCCGCAAACAGTTACATAATTATTACATGGTTGAATCTAATCAGGTCCATAACAGAATTGGAATTTAAAATAACTACAATAGTGTGAAATCATATTCAGACACGAGGTTTATCATAATTTATAAGAGAACAACAAGAAAAAATACGAGCAGAATGTTATGCTCATGTGGCACAGATAGCTCTTTTCTTTTTCCAAGGCGGCAGTGTGTCGGAAGTTTTTAATTCAGTTTCGAAGTGTAATATAAGTAATGTGCGTTGTGAAGAATATCGTGAAGTAAGATCAAGTTTGTTCCTCCTCATATTTAGCAATGTTATCTGTTTCTGGGTTATTTCCCCTCTCATTAAAAAATATTTGCTAATATAAATTTAAAAACTACATTTCTTTGCAGGATATAGAAAATCTCGTCATTGATGCTGCCGTACAAGCTTTGGTAAATTACAACACTGAAGCTATTAAAGGCATTCTAAGACAGTGCTCCCATGCAAATTATGATGTTCCCAAACGGTTCCGGTTCCCTACGGTGGAAGATTGTATTTTTCGAATACCTGCTATGTGTCTGCTCCCGGAAATGGATGTTGCTGTACCAGGTAATCACCATTTGCATAGTTTTATAATGTTTTACAATTAGAGAAGAACAATTAAAACTGAAATTATATTTGTTCCTGTTATGTTAATAATAGCAGTTTATTAATGCAATATTTTGCTTCGATTAATTTCTTTCTACCACCTTCTTTATGTCTACTAGAAAATTGAAAGCTCTCGTTAAAAAGAGGAAGTGACATTTGCAATTTAGTAGGATTGGATCACTCCTATCACCTTCTTGGTAGCCTTGATGGGTGCATTCTTAACATTTTGGGCATATATTTATATATATATATGTATGTTCCACATTTAGTGTTCATCTATGTTGATTCTTGATGTTATCTTTTCCGCTTAAAAGCATTCTGTAAAAATGCGAAAAGAACTGAAATACTGCTAAAATATTTTTTCCCGAATTATATTGAAAAAAAAAATGAAATCACGGAGTCAAAAATTTTAATTCTTTGATTTATTAATTAAATTACTGCTGCATCCTTTTAATAAATTTAAGTTTACTTTTAAAAGCTGCATTATTAATCTTGCTTTCCAAAAAGCCGAAGTTAAAATTTTCCTTGAATTAAAAATTTATAATTTGAAGTTTCTTTTTGTTTTGTATTTTTCTCATTTATACATGACATATACCTCTTTCTGTCACAACTTTGTTTATAATTCTTATTCATAAATAATATAAAGTATGATAATTTGTATGGTGAAACATATTTCAGTATCTATTGAACAAAAATATCTAAAGAGAGAAAATATTTCAATCATCTCCCGAAAGGGCTGTTTAAAATTTTAACATAGTTTATCGGTAGAAATAGACGTCGTTCAGCTGGAATAGAGAAACTTTTTATATAACAGTAGATGAACATGGATTTAGACTAAAATGGAAACGTTATATATCTTCTGTATATTTAAAAAATGAAACAATATGTAATGTAATTCTACAAACATTTTAATAATCCCTACTAAAAATGCCCCATAGAAACCAGTAAAACTTTTTATGGGTACCCATAAGATTTTATGGGTTTTTATTGACTTTTACTGGTTTCTGTTGGTCTTTGTGGGTTTTTTTTACTGGTTTCAAAATGACCCATAGAAACCAGTAAAACTTTCTACTGGTACCTGTAGAATTTTTGATGGTCTCTATTGACTTTTACTGGTTTCTATTGATCTCTGTGGGTTTTTCTTACTGGTATCAATTGACACCCATACAACCAACATTCAATGGCAGAACTTTGTACTGGCTTGTATAGGTTTATATTGACTTTTACTGGTTTTCTTACTGGTATCAATATAATAATAAATCTTCTGTTGGTTTATATGGATTTATGCTATTTTTTTATCTGACGTTAATATACTTGTAAACAATAAAATTAACAGAATGAAAATATGATCTCTTTGAGACCACCAGAGTAACCTGGAAACGCAGGTGGTCGTTTTAGAGAGGGTTTTTACTAAATATGCTTATTTATTTGATTAAAAAATTTTTTTCGGAAACAATAACAGTAATCATATACACCACACACAACAAGGTCTCTCCAAGGCGACCAGCCACAAATAAAAATTCATCTTTGCAAGTGGTCGCCTTAGAGAGGTGATGCTCAATACCAATAGATACTCACGTTCTCAGAGATACGTTTATCTTTTAGAGGTGGTCGTCTTAGGGAGATTGCATCTACGGAATGAATCTCTCTAAGGCGACCAGACACTCTTGCAGAATTTTCTTTGTGAATGGTCGCCTTAGAGAGGGAATATTCAATACCAAAGTATACTTATGTTTGCAGAAATACTGGTCTCATTCAGAGGCGGTCGTCTTAGGGAGGTGGTTTTTGCTACGAGTTGGTTCTCTGAATACACACACATAAGCACTTACATTTCTGATATTACAAATAAACACCGGTATCAACCAACATCTCTTTAACGCGAACAAGTTCATTCAGAATCGCAAAACTTTTCTCCCTGTTAATGCTGACGTGAAAAAAATAATTCGCCCTCCCTCCCCCACTCTCAGAAGTTTCCCAAACAAGCAATATGGTGCCGGTCTAGTTATTGTTGTGCGATGGTGGTGTTATTTTCATCGTGGTTGTAGTAATGCAATATATTATTTACTAGGATTTACTGTATTACAAATTTTACTATGTTTTACTGTTTAGAAATTAGTAATAAACAATAAAATACAAGCACTGACCATGAATATACCACTAAAGCCATGCACGTGTAATCGTGTCTAATGTTTGAGAGAACGTTGCTGATAACTGACTAGTTGTGAAATGGAGATTCTGTGCGTGAAATTGATTTTCCATCTTTACTTTTAACCTGAAAAACAATGTGCTTAAAGACTGAAAAGTGATAATTTCAGACTTGATAATTTGGTTCAGTGTGCAGATGCAGAAATATAGTTTATGCATCCTACTGAAACTGTATTTTGGAAAATTTATTTTTTTTGATTACAGTTTGGAAATACTTTTTTAAAGCTTGTTCATGTAGATGCTTTATCATTTGAATATTATGTACTAATAAATTTGAGCATACTTTACTTAAAAATGATCTTGCATGATTCAATTTTTCAACTAATGTGATGTGGCCAAGCAAAAAGAATGTTTTTTTATGTTTTAAAAAATGTACTAATTATATTTCGTTACAAAAAAGGTAAGTTTTATTAATGAAATAAACATTGAAATATTTAATGTGTTTTTTACTTATTGAATGGGGTAGACAAGACATACAAGCTTAAGGAATCTTTTTTCCACAACTAAAATTATGTGAAAATTTAGATGATCATAGTAGCTTACATTGTTTTTTCTTTTTGGTCTATTTTTCTTTACAAGTATGAGACTAGAACCACATTTTTACATTAAACATTTTGTGCTATTTTGTTAAAACACATATAATCATTTTTATGCATACTTTAATTTTCATTATTATTAGTTTGATGAAGAAAATTTCAAATGTGTTTTTCATAAATTGCTTTTGAAATAGAAATAGATTTGTGAATAAGATTTATGTAATATTAAATGTACTAGTCTTGGGAGTATAAAAAGTGAATTATTTATTTGAAAAAAATTTAATTAAGTTGAAACCTCATATAGTGGTTATTTTCTTAAATGACCACCTCTGATAATGGCACATTTGTCAGGACAATAATTAAATAACAGAACTTAAAAAATCATTCATAGTTTTGTCAGGTTACAGGAAACTGGCATTATCTTTAATTGTGGAGTTGATTGTTTTAGGAACGTTTTGCTGTATAATCAATTGACTTCGGTGTAGTAATTTTTACGTGGGTATGAATTTTGCAGAAGTAATTGAACGTTTTTACGAGACATTTAAAACCAAAGCTTTTCGGATCATGAGTCTTATAAGGGCGCTGTTATAGCATTGCTTTCAAATATGGTTAGAGTAATGTTTAAACATTTTTTCGGAAGCACTTCCACAGGGAATCTGGTTGTTCTCTGCGTATGAAAAACCCATATAAATAAATCTTCTGTACAGCCTTATACAAATGCAGTTAAAATTACTTTCATTACAATAGAGTGAATACAGCTACATTTGTTTACAAAAAGTTATTGCTAAATACTGCACTATATCAATTTCATTTGGCATTGTAATTTCAGAAAATGCTCAGCATGAGGTATTTTTATATTATATAATCTACTGTCAAAAACAATAGCTACCTTTTCAGTACTTTAAATTTTACTATTGAGAATTTTTATGGTTCAAAATAATATTTCTATACATTATTTCAAGTATTCTTTCTACAATAGAAATCTAAATAACTTGCACCTAAAACACTGGCTCAAATTTATTCCAATAATGCATCGCTTTAATTAAATTTATGTTCCTTTGAGATGATATATGAAAAACCTTGTGTAATAATAAATTATGAATATATATAGGTAAATGGTATTTTTATATATTTTTTCGGGTAAAGTGCAGAATCGCCCACTTATTTATTTGGCACTTTGTACAAAAGTAAAAGGAATTGGATTTTTGTCAATTTTCTTTTGACTTTTTAAGTGAAAATAGGTCGATGTGTACATGAATAAAGTCAAAGGAGTGCACAATGGCATTTTTGTGCAATTCTGGGATGTTTTTTTAAGTGAAAATATGTCGATGTGTACATGGATACCGAGTATGTGCAATTCTTAAAAACACTCCAAGCAGTGGGCGATTCTACACTTTCCCCATTTTTCTATAGGAATTTAGTTTCATTAAATTAGTTATTTAGTATAATTATGTGTATATGAGTATATTCACACCCTGCTAAAATGCTCCGTAGAAACCCATAAAATTTTTTTATGGGGAATTGGCCTACGGGTACCTGTAGGCTAAATCCCCGTAAAAACCCATAGACAGAAACCCGTACAAAGACAGAAACCCGTACAATTGTACGGGTTTCTGTCTATGGGTACCCGTAGGCCAAATCCGCGTAAAAACCCATAGAAAGAAACCCGTACGGTTGTACGGGTACCCGTAGGCCAAATCCCCGTAAAAACCCATAGAAAGAAACCCGTACAATTGTACGGGTACCCGTAGGCCAAATACCCGTAAAAACCCATAGAAAGAAACCTGTACGTTTGTACGGGTACCCGTAGGCCAAATTCCCGTAAAAACCCATAAAAAGAAACCCGTACGATTGTACGGGTACCCATAGGCTGAATACCCGTAAAAACCCATAGAAAGAAACCTGCACGGCTGTATAGGTACCTGTAGGCCAAATACCCGTAAAATAACCTGTAAACAGAAACCCGTATGACTGTACGGATGGATACGAGTAGGCCAAATCTCTGTAGAAACCCGTAGAACTGTAGGCATTATAAACAAAATCCCAGTAAAAACCCATAGCCAAAAATCAAAACTTTATATGCATATCCATTGGCCAAATTTCCATAAAAAAAAATGGATATTCCGTAGGTCTATGCCTTGTAAAAACCAGTAAACAAAAGCATGTACACCTATACAGGCACCCATATGCTAAATCCTGTAAAAACCACTACACAAAAATCCACAGACCAATAAAGGTACCTCTTGGAAAAATCGCTGCACAAAACTCATAAACAGAACCAATAGCATTATACTATAGTGGAGTATCCATACATAGAATCGTACATAGAACAGGTATCCATATACAGAATCCCTATAAAAAACAATACACAAAAATAGAACTGTAAATCAAATTTCCATAAAAACATAAACCAGCAGAAGTACATAATTAGCACTGAACAGAACTAAATTGCGGAGAAAGCATGTAAAGTAATTTTAAATAAAACTCAATGCGAATAAATAAAAATTTTAAAATATCTAGAAGCCTACGAGCCTGTCCTTAATGCACGTCAATATCTATTAACATATTACAAAATTTTAAACTACCTTTATATAATTCTGAACATAAAATGAATAGAAAGATAATAACCAAAGTCCTGATTCACAACCATCGAATGATATATGTACATGTATATATGTAAGAAAAATAAGGAATATGCAAAAGATTAAATTAGCAGCGTAAAATTTATTTTCCTTCTATATTCTAAAAACAGTTTCTTTCTGCACTGCATCATTTCGAGATTAATTTATGTCATATGACTCTTACATAATTTGATGTAAAAGAAACTAAAACTCAAACAGCCAATTGTAATTTTATAGCAGTATTAACTATCAAATACGAGTAAAAATGCATCGAAAACCAAAATTAACTCGGTCTTAATTAAGATTTCACCCTTAACATAACGCATTTGCTTTTTACGCTTTGTATTAGCTGGATTGCAGTCTGTCTGCTCCTTGTTTCTTACTACACATTTATCAAAAATGTTAATTTTTGGAATAGGCATAAATAATGTGCCAACTTGTTTGTGGCTGCAACATATTTGCTGAAAGAAAAGTTGAATTAAATCTACCTCAACTGCCAAATTTCTTATTCATTGTGGATTAGAGTTTCAACATCTCTAAGCCATCAAAATTCTTGCTGTTCATTACGGATTCAGCTGCTTGGGTTCGACTACAGAATCCATTACATATATATATATAATATCATTTCATTTGATGGTTGCGAATCATTACTTTGACTGTATATATATTATTGATTTCATTATAAATATATACATATAGTACTGTACCTCACTGCATATATTTGTATTTCAGTTCTTTAATTGGGAAATTAAACAATTGTATTTAATCACATCAGCTTGTTTAACAATTTGATACCTAATGAGAAATGTATTGCCAAAGGAAAATTCTAGCATCTGCTTAAATTTTAAGTTACCTACAATGCACTAAACCAAATTAAAAAACAAAACTAGAAGAAACCCAAATTTTCAGGAAGAGAAACATTATTAACAAGCAAGCAAAAAGAATACGGGACTTTCAAATTAGAAACTTAACATAGAGTTCAAATTTAGCATACTTGCTATCCCCTTAAAGCTCACTTACCAATGATAGTAACACCCTGCAGCTTATTATGACATGCATACACATTGATGTTTTACGTGGAAGAAAGGATGAATCCAAGAATATAATGTAGTGAAGAAATAATAATATACAAACACTGTTTCGACCCCTTATTACAATACTTTGAATGTTACCTGTATCTCTCAAAAAATAAATGAAACATGAAGATAACATATAATAAACTTAATAGTACCCAAAATACAATAAATTATATTGTAACAAAATGAATTTTAAAAAATTTACAAGTTTCAACAAATACCAATTCTTAACGCACAGTTCGGGAATTAAGAAAATATCTCATAGCGTATAATGTTTTATTCCGTATCTCACTTTTAGTGCTATATAATCTTCCACAGATTTTATATAAATAAAATCTATAACATAATGGGTATTTATAGTATATATAGTTCTTGATGTAAAAAAGATCAACTTTCGTACTGTAAAAATTCCATCTATGTGAATAAGTGCCCTGCTAAAAATGCCCCGTAGAAACCCATAAAATTTTTTTACGGGGAATTGGCCTACGGGTACCCGTACAGCTCTGTGGATACCCATAGGCCAAATCCTCGTAAAAACCCACAGACAGAAACCCGTACAACTGTACGGGTACCCATAGGACAAATCCCCGTAAAAACCCATAGAAAGAAACCCATATGGTTGGACGGGTACACGTAGGCAAAATCCCCATAAAAACCCATAGAAAGAAACCCGTACGGTTGTACGGGTACGCGTAGGCCAAATACCCGTAAAAACCCATAAAAAGAAACCTGTACGTTTGTACGGGTACCCATAGGCCGAATACCCGTAAAAACCCATAGAAAGAAACCTGCACGGCTGTATAGGTACCTGTAGGCGAAATACCCGTAAAAAACCTGTAAACAGAAACCCATACAACTGTACGGTTACGAGTAGGCCAAATCTCTGTAGAACTGTAGGCACTATAAACAAAATCCCAGTAAAAACCCATAGCCAAAAATCAAAACTTTATATGCATATCCATCCATTGGCCAAATTTCCATTAAAAAAATGGATATTCCGTAGGTCTATGCCTTGTAAAAACCAGTAAACAAAAGCATGTACACCTATACAGGCACCCATACGCCAAATCCTGTAAAAACCACTACACAAAAATCCACAGACCAATAAAGGTACCTCTTGGAAAAATCACTGCACAAAACCCATAAACAGAACCAATAGCATTATACCATAGTGGAGTATCCATACATAGAAACGTACGTAGAAGAGGGTATTCATATACAGAATCCCTATAAAAAACAATACACAAAAATAGAACTGTAAATCAAATTTCCATAAAAACATAAACCAGCAGAAGTACATAATTAGCACTGATGAAATGTAAAGAACTAAATTGTGGAGAAAGCATGTAAAGTAATTTTAAATAAAACTCAATGCGAATAAATAAAAATTTTAAAATATCTAGAAGCCTACGAGCCCGTCCTTCTTAATGCACGTCAATATCTATAAACATATTACAAAATATTTGTATAAATTCTCTTTACAAAATTTTAAACTACCTTTATATAATTCTGAAAATAAAATGAATAGAAAGATAATAACCAAAGTCATGATTCACAACCATCGAATGATATATGTACATATATATATGTAAGAAAAATAAGGAATATGCAAAAGATTAAATTAGCAGTGTAAAATTAATTTTTCTTCTCTATTCTAAAAATAATCTTTCTGCACTGCATCATTTGGAGATTAATTCATGTCATATGACTCTTACATAATTTGATGTTGTAAAAGAAACTAAAACTCAAACAGCCAATAGTAATTTTACAGCAGTATTAACTATCAAAGACGAGTAAAAATGCATCAAGAACCAAAATTAACTCGGCCTGAATTAAGATTTCACCCTTAATGTAACGCATTTGCTTTTTACGCTTTGTATTAGCTGGATTGCACTTTGTCTGCTCCTTGTTTCTTACTATCAAAAATGTTAATTTTTGGAATAGGCATAAATAATGTGCCAACTTGTTTGTGGCTGCAACATATTTGCTGACAGAAAAGTTGAATTAAATCTACCTCGACTGCCAAATTTCTTATTCATTGTGGTTTGGAGTTTCAACATCTCTAAGCCATCAAAATTCTTGCTGTTCATTACGGATTCAGCTGCTTGTGTTCGACTACAGAATCTATTACATATATATATAATATCATTTCATTTGATGGTTGCGAATCATTACTTTGACTGTATATATATTATTGATTTCATTATAAATATATACATATAGTACTGTACCTCACTGCATATATTTGTATTTCAGTTCTTTAATTGGGAAATTAAACAATTGTATTTAATCACATCAGCTTGTTTAACAATTTGATACCTAATGAGAAATGTATTGCCAAAGGAAAATTCTAGCATCTGCTTAAATTTTAAGTTACCTACAATGCACTAAACCAAATTAAAAAACAAAACTAGAAGAAACCCAAATTTTCAGGAAGAGAAACATTATTAACAAGCAAGCAAAAAGAATATGGGACTTGCAAATTAGAAACTTAACATAGAGTTCAAATTTAGCATACTTGCTATCCCCTTAAAGCTCACTTACCAATGATAGTAACACCCTGCAGCTTATTATGACATGCATACACATTGATGTTTTACGTGGAAGAAAGGATGAATCCAAGAATATAATGTAGTGAAGAAATAATAATATACAAACACTGTGTCGAACTCTTATTACAATACTTTGAATGTTACCTGTATCTCAAAGATAAATGAAACATGAAGATAACATATAATAAACTTAATAGTACCCAAAATACAATAAATTATATTGTAACAAAATGAATTTGAAAAAATTTACAAGTTTCAACAAATACCAATTCTCAACGCACAGTTCGGGAATTAAGAAAATATAGCGTATAATATTTTATTCCATATATCACTTTTAGTGCTATATAATCTTCCACAGATTTTATATAAATAAAATTTATAACATAATGGGTATTTATAGTATATGTAGTTCTTGATGTAAAAAAGATAAACGTTCGTACTGTAAAAATTCCATCTATTTGAATAAGTATGAATATACTCATATACACATAATTATACTAAATAACTAATTTAATGAAACTAAATTCCTATAGAAAAATGGGGAAAGTGTAGAATCGCCCACTGCTTGCCGTGTTTTTAAGAATTGCACATACTCGGTATCCATGTACACATTTACCTATTTTCACTTAAAAAAACATCTCAGAATTGCACAAAAATGCCATTGTGTACTCTTTTGACTTTATTCATGTACACATCAACCTATTTTCACTTTAAAAGTCAAAAGAAAATTGACAAAAATCCAATTCCTTTTACTTTTGTACAAAGTGCCAAATAAATAAGTGGGCGATTCTGCACTTTACCCGAAAAAATATATAAAAATACTATTTACCTATATATATTTATAAGTTATTATTACACAAGGTTTTTCATATATCATCTCAAGGGAACATTAATTTAATTAAAGCGATGCATTATTGGAATAAATTTGAGTCAGTGTTTTAGGTGCAAATTATTTAGATTTCTATTGTAGAAAGAATACTTGAAATAATGTATAGAAATATTATTTTGAACCATAAAAATTCTCAATAGTAAAATTTAAAGTACTGAAAAGGTAGCTATTGTTTTTGACAGTAGATTATATAATATAAAAATACCTCATGCTGAGCATTTTCTGAAATTACAATGCTAAATGAAATTGATATAGTGTAGTTTTTAGCAATAATAACTTTTTGTAAACAAATGTGGCTATATTCGCTTAATTGTAATAACAGTACCCTGCTAAAAATGCCCCGTAGAAACCCATAAAATTTTTTTATGGGGAATTGGCCTACGGGTACCTGTACAGCTCTGCGGGTACCCGTAGGCCAAATCCCCGTAAAAACCCATAGACAGAAACCTGTACAACTGTACGGGTACCCGTAGGCCAAATCCCCGTAAAAACCCATAGAAAAAAACCCGTACGGTTGTACGGGTACCCGTAGGCCAAATCCCCGTAAAAACCCATAGAAAGAAACCCGTACAATTGTACGGGTACCCGTAGGCCAAATACCCGTAAAAACCCATAGAAAGAAACCTGTACGTTTGTACGGGTACCCGTAGGCCAAATTCCCGTAAAAACCCATAAAAAGAAACCCGTACGATTGTACGGGTACCCATAGGCTGAATACCCGTAAAAACCCATAGAAAGAAACCTGCACGGCTGTATAGGTACCTGTAGGCCAAATACCCGTAAAATAACCTGTAAACAGAAACCCGTATGACTGTACGGATGGATACGAGTAGGCCAAATCTCTGTAGAAACCCGTAGAACTGTAGGCACTATAAACAAAATCCCAGTAAAAACCCATAGCCAAAAATCAAAACTTTATATGCATATCCATTGGCCAAATTTCCATAAAAAAAAATGGATATTCCGTAGGTCTATGCCTTGTAAAAACCAGTAAACAAAAGCATGTACACCTATACAGGCACCCATATGCTAAATCCTGTAAAAACCACTACACAAAAATCCACAGACCAATAAAGGTACCTCTTGGAAAAATCGCTGCACAAAACTCATAAACAGAACCAATAGCATTATACTATAGTGGAGTATCCATACATAGAATCGTACATAGAACGGGTATCCATATACAGAATCCCTATAAAAAACAATACACAAAAATAGAACTGTAAATCAAATTTCCATAAAAACATAAACCAGCAGAAGTACATAATTAGCACTGAACAGAACTAAATTGCGGAGAAAGCATGTAAAGTAATTTTAAATAAAACTCAATGCAAATAAATAAAAATTTTAAAATATCTAGAAGCCTACGAGCCTGTCCTTAATGCACGTCAATATCTATAAACATATTACAAAATTTTAAACTACCTTTATATAATTCTGAAAATAAAATGAATAGAAAGATAATAACCAAAGTCATGATTCACAACCATCGAATGATATATGTACATGTATATATGTAAGAAAAATAAGGAATATGCAAAAGATTAAATTAGCAGCGTAAAATTTATTTTCCTTCTCTATTCTAAAAACAGTTTCTTTCTGCACTGCATCATTTCGAGATTAATTCATGTCATATGACTCTTACATAATTTGATGTAAAAGAAACTAAAACTCAAACAGCCAATTGTAATTTTATAGCAGTATTAACTATCAAATACGAGTAAAAATGCATCGAAAACCAAAATTAACTCGGTCTTAATTAAGATTTCACCCTTAACATAACGCATTTGCTTTTTACGCTTTGTATTAGCTGGATTGCAGTCTGTCTGCTCCTTGTTTCTTACGTTAATTTTCGTTATTTCTTATGTTATAATTTCTTATGTTAATTTTTGGAATAGGCATAAATAATGTGCCAACTTGTTTGTGGCTGCAACATATTTGCTGAAAGAAAAGTTGAATTAAATCTACCTCAACTGCCAAATTTCTTATTCATTGTGGATTAGAGTTTCAACATCTCTAAGCCATCAAAATTCTTGCTGTTCATTACGGATTCAGCTGCTGGTATTCGACTACAGAATCCATTACATATATATATATAATATCATTTCATTTGATGGTTGCGAATCATTACTTTGACTGTATATATATTATTCATTTCATTATAAATATATACATATAGTACTGTACCTCACTGCATATATTTGTATTTCAGTTCTTTAATTGGGAAATTAAACAATTGTATTTAATCACATCAGCTTGTTTAACAATTTGATACCTAATGAGAAATGTATTGCCAAAGGATGGTACTTTCTCGCATCTGCTTAAATTTTAAGTTACCTACAATGCACTAAACCAAATTAAAAAACAAAACTAGAAGAAACCCAAATTTTCAGGAAGAGAAACATTATTAACAAGCAAGCAAAAAGAATATGGGACTTGCAAATTAGAAACTTAACATAGAGTTCAAATTTAGAAACTTGCTATCCCCTTAAAGCTCGCTTACCAATGATCATAACACCCTGCAGCTTATTATGACATGCATACACATTGATGTTTTACGTGGAAGAAAGGATGAATCCAAGAATATAATGTAGTGAAGAAATAATAATATACAAACACTGTGTCGACCCCTTATTACAATACTTTGAATGTTACCTGTATCTCTCAAAAAATAAATGAAACATGAAGATAACATATAATAAACTTAATAGTACCCAAAATACAATAAATTATATTGTAACAAAATGAATTTAAAAAAATTTACAAGTTTCAACAAATACCAATTCTTAACGCACAGTTCGGGAATTAAGAAAATATCTCATAGCGTATAATGTTTTATTCCGTATCTCACTTTTAGTGCTATATAATCTTCCACAGATTTTATATAAATAAAATCTATAACATAATGGGTATTTATAGTATATATAGTTCTTGATGTAAAAAAGATCAACTTTCGTACTGTAAAAATTCCATCTATGCGAATGGGTGTGAATATACTCATATACACATAATTATACTAAATAACTAATTTAATGAAACTAAATTCCTATAGAAAAATGGGGAAAGTGTAGAATCGCCCACTGCTTGGAGTGTTTTTAAGAATTGCACATACTTGGTATCCATGTACACATCGACATATTTTCACTTAAAAAAACATCCCAGAATTGCACAAAAATGCCATTGTGTACTCTTTTGACTTTATTCATGTACACATCGACCTATTTTCACTTAAAAAGTCAAAAGAAAATTGACAAAAATCCAATTCCTTTTACTTTTGTACAAAGTGCCAAATAAATAAGTGGGCGATTCTGCACTTTACCCGAAAAAACATATAAAAATACCATTTACCTATATATATTCATAATTTATTATTACACAAGGTTTTTCATATATCATCTCAAAGGAACATAAATTTAATTAAAGCAATGCATTATTGGAATAAATTTGAGTCAGTGTTTTAGGTGCAAGTTATTTAGATTTCTATTGTAGAAAGAATACTTGAAATAATGTATAGAAATATTATTTTGAACCATAAAAATTCTCAATAGTAAAATTTAAAGTACTGAAAATGTAGCTATTGTTTTTGACAGTAGATTATATAATATAAAAATACCTCATGCTGAGCATTTTCTGAAATTACAATGCAAAATGAAATTGATATAGTGCAGTATTTAGCAATAACTTTTTGTAAACAAATGTAGCTATATTCGCTCAATTGTAATGAAAGTAATTTTAACTGCATTTGTATAAGGCTGTACAGAAGATTTATTTATATGGGTTTTTCATACGCAGAGAACAACCGGATTCCCTGTGGAAGTGCTTCCGAATAAATGTTTAAACATTACTCTAACTATATTTGAAAGCAATGCTATAACAGCGCCCTTATAAGACTCATGATCCGAAAAGCTTTGGTTTTAAATATCTCGTAAAAACGTTCAATTACTTTTGCAAAATTCATACCCACGTAAAAATTACTACACCAAAGTCAATTGATTATACAGCAAAACGTTCCTAAAACGATCAACTCCACAATTCGAGATAATGCGAGTTTCCTGTAGCCTGACAAAACTATGAATGATTTTTAAGTCCTGTTATTTAATTATTGTCCTGACAAATGTGCCATTATCAGAGGTGGTCATTTAAGAAAATAACCACTATATGAGGTTTCAACTAAATGTAATTTTTTTCAAATAAATAATTCACTTTTTATACTCCCAAGACTAGTACATTTAATATTACATAAATCTTATTCACAAATCTATTTCTATTTCAAAAGCAATTTATGAAAAACACATTTGAAATTTTCTTCATCAAACTAATAATAATGAAAATTAAAGTATGCATAAAAATGATTATATGTGTTTTAACAAAATAGCACAAAATGTTTAATGTAAAAATGTGGTTCTAGTCTCATACTTGTAAAGAAAAATAGACCAAAAAGAAAAAACAATGTAAGCTACTATGATCATCTAAATTTTCACATAATTTTAGTAGTGGAAAAAAGATTCCTTAAGCTTGTATGTCTTGTCTACCCCATTCAATAAGTAATAAACACATTAAATACTTCAATGTTTATTTCGTTAATAAAACTTACCTTTTTTGCTCGCGAAATATAATTAGTACATTTTTTTAAAACATAAAAAAACATTCTTTTTGGTCAGTCACATCACATTAGTCGAAAAGTTCAAAATTGAATCATGCAAGATCATTTTTAAGTAAGGTATGCTCAAATTTATTAGTACATAATATTCAAATGATAAACATGAACATGAACATGAACATGATAAACATGAACATCTACATGAACAAGCTTTAAAAAGTATTTCTAAACTGTAATCAAAAAAATAAAATTTCAAAATACAGTTTCAGTAGAATGCAAAAACTACATTTCTGCATCTGCACACTGAAACAAATTATCAAGCCTGAAATTATCACTTTTCAGTCTTTAAGCACATTGTTTTTCAGGATAAAAGTAAAGATGGAAAATCAATTTCACGCTCAGAAACTCCATTTCACAACTAGTCATTTTTAAGTAAGGTATGCTCAAATTTATTAGTACGTAATATTCAAATGATAAAGCATCTACATGAACAAGCTTTAAAAAGTATTTCTAAACTGTAATCAAAAAAATAAATTTTGAAAATACAGTTTCAGTAGAATGCAAAAACTACATTTCTGCATCTGCACACTGGAACAAATTATCAAGCCTGAAATTATCACTTTTCAGTCTTTAAGCACATTGTTTTTCAGGATAAAAGTAAAGATGGAAAATCAATTTCACGCTCAGAAACTCCATTTCACAACTAGTCAGTTATCGGCAACGCTCTCTCAAACATTAGACATGATTACACATGCTTTAGTGGTATATTCATGGTCAGTGGTGGTATTTTATTGTTTATTACTAATTTCTAAACAGTAAAACATAGTAAAATTTGTAATACAGTAAATCCTAGTAAATAATATATTGCATTACTACAACCACGAAGAAAATAACACCACCATCACACAACAATAACTAGAACGGCGCCATATTGCTTGTTTGGGAAACTTCTGAGAGTGGGGGAGGGAGGGGAATTTTTTTCCCCACGTCAGCGTTAACAGGGAGAAAAGTTTTGCGATTGTGAATGAACTTGTTCGCGTTAAAGAGATGTTGGTTGATACCGGTGTTTATTTGTAATATCTGAAATGTGAGTGCTTATGTGTGTGTATTCAGAGAACTAACTCGTAGCAAAAACCACCTCCCTAACACGACCGCCTCTGAAAGAGACCAGTATTTCTGAAAACATAAGTATACTTTGGTATTGAATATTCCCTCTGTAAGGCGACCATTCACAAAGAAAATTCTGCAAGTGTGTCCGGTCGCCTTAGAGAGATTCATTCCGTAGATGCAATCTCCCTAAGACGACCACCTCTAAAAGATAAACGCATCTCTGAGAACGTGAGTATCTATTGGTATTGAGCATCACCTCTCTAAGGCGACCACTTGCAAAGATGAATTTTTATTTGCGGCTGGTCGCCTTGGAGAGACCTCGTTGTGTGTGGTGTATATGATTACTGTTATTGTTTCCGAAAAAAAAAATTAAATAAAAAAAATAGCATATTTAGTAAAAACCCTCTCTAAAACGACCACCTGCGTTTACAGGTTACTCTGGTGGTCTTAAAGGGATCATATTTTCATTCTGTTAATTTTATTGTTTACAAGAAGTATATTAACGTCAGATAAAAAAATAGCACAAACCCATGTAAACCAACAGAAGATTTATTATTATATTGATACCAGTAAGAAAACCAGCAAAAGTCAATATAAACCTATACAAACCAGTACAAAGTTCTGCCATTGAATGTTGGTTGTATGGGTGTCAATTGATACCAGTAAGAAAAACCCACAGAGATCAATAGAAACCAGTAAAAGTCAATAGAGACCATCAAAAATTCTATAGGTACCAGTAGAAAGTTTTACTGGTTTCTATGGGTCATTTTGAAACCAGTAAAAAAAACCCACAGAGACCAACAGAAACCAGTAAAAGTCAATAAAAACCCATAAAATCTTATGGGTACCCATTAAAAAGTTTTACTGGTTTCTATGGGGCATTTTTAGTAGGGAATTCAAAGAAAATTAATTTTTTTACGTGATATATTCAAGCATTATTTCTCAACCTAAGAAACCGCTGAAATTTAGAGTTTTATAAAAATCTTCCATCAGTCAATTTTGTGTATGGATGATAAATTAAGAACTCTGCCTATAAAGATGGTTGCATTTTCCATTTGTAAGAAAAAAGAACTTTTTCCCAACTTTTGATGTAATTGCACGTTGAATATTTTATTTATGCAAACAGCTTTACATGTTTTTAGTTAATGTTCCTTATTAACTTTTATATTTTCTAATAAATAACAACAATCGTAAATTTAGTCTAGAAGATCCATATAGGTGTTTCAGTAATTTTTATATATTGTAATTGTATTTTGATAAGAATATGTTTCTAGTAAATCTTGCATGAATTTATATTTACGTACTTTCTAGACGTTTACACTTTAGGCAATTTTTAGTTTCAGGAATATCCAGTCTTGTTTCTGAGATGTTAAAGACTGACGCCGTCTTAAGCAATATTCTGCTTCATGTGGCGATCCATTTGCCGGATTATGAGTTAGCTAGACTTCTTTTAGAAAAGGGAGCTAACATTAACAGCACTGACAGAAGACTGACAGCTCTGCATAAAGGTAATGTTAAAATATTGTTTGCAACTTTTTTCGAATTTATGTAGTGAAATAACTTGTACATTAGAACAGCAATGAATGTTCCGAGTATTTAATCAAGAGAATAATAAATGAGTTATACTATTATTATTTTACCTAGATTAACAGGAAATTGTAACTTGTTTATTTTTATTTCCAGTTTGCCCTTAATGTATTTAATTATAAATTAATTATAAGAAAATACAGAATAACGAGAAAAAAGCAGGCAGTATGAATACGTTTGAAAATGTTTGATATTTCAACACCCTTTTAGCGAATGCCTGCAAGTGAAGGCTATTTCGCCTGTAAAAACATGCCGAAACAATTTCGCTTAATTATACAAATATTACAGATGCACAGCTTTGCAAGAGTTACTACAAGTGATAGCAAGACCTCCTTAATTTTAAACATGTGATGTTTCTGCCCGTTTTCCGCAACTGCAATTCGGAGTGCGAATTCATATTTTCCATTTTAAGTCAAACCACGTGGCTTGCTACGGAGATTGGTAAGTAATAAGGAACAATTGCTCATTCTGGACTGAAATTTTTGGGATGGCTGTTTTACAGTTTATCCTACTTGAGTATTTTTAACAGTGTCAAACACCAGCGAGCTGTTTATCCTGCCTTTTAAAATTATTATCAATAAGAATGAATTAAATGTTATCAGCAAAAATATTATGTGTTTACATTGAGAAAAGAGAGTTCCTTGGATTTTTCACCTTGATTTTAAGCCTGGCCTATGAGGTGCATTTTTCAAGTAGGTCGAGGCATAGTTTTCAAAAGGTCATGCTTTTGCCCACTGTTAGAGAAAATTCTTAAAAGGCGCTGATGAAAGACATATTAGGGCATTTGAAAACAGGGAAGATATTCTAAAGCTATTTGCTGGTAAGGTATTGAGAAAAGACATGAATAAGGCAATTGGGAAACAAGAAGATGCTCGGAAACTATTTGCGGATATTAGGAGAAAAATTGGAAATTGGGAAAATGATCTGATATTTGTGCGGTCAGTTTTACCTGCCCAATCTCTAGGGTAGTCTGTAAGGCCAGTCTGCAGTGGAGCAATGAGTATCTGTTACTCTATTAAATCTTAATCTTGTTATTATATCTTGTGTTTTATCAACTTCTCTGCATAGGGCATCTAATTTTTTTTTTTTTGGTTTAAATTTCATCTAATTTTTATTTTCTGAACAATTATCAATGTTTTTTGTAGTTATGGTAAAATTAATGTTCATGTCATGGGTTAAACTATGTGTTTATTGCTATGCCGTGTGGTTTGTATGTTTGAACCTTTACTTAGTGAACAATCTTCCCATAAACTTGCGTAATAACATAATTATACACATCTGTATTTCACGACTGATGCGCAAATAACCGTTTGAAATTTCTTTAAGTTCAAGTTTATTTCAATATCTCGGAAAAAATGAAATTAACTACTCAATAGATTTAATTATGCATTCATTTATGAAAGTAATTTTATATCCTTCTAATAAATATAAATAATTTAAAAATTATTTTCAAAAACTATATTTTTAAATTTCTGCTCCATTAAGCCTTAATTTCGAACATATGTTTGGTTAAAAATTTTTAATATTAAGTGAAATATATTTTCCATATTCATTCTTCTTGTTATTTATACATGAGGTAACTTTCGTTTTGTAATAATTTTCTGTATAATTCTTTATAATATATAATGTAATTTCTTTTTTGTATGCAGAAGAGCATTTCCGTATTTATCAAAAAAAGATATGTCACTGTAATGTAATTAATTTCGTTTTAATGATATCTAGATTTTATTTTATCCTAGTTCATTATTTCTGAGCATAATGAACCGAGCAGTTGGAGCTGCTATAAAAACATTCCATTAGTTAACTCTGTATTAAGGGAACAGTAGTGGTGGCTAAAAAATTCTGAATTCTGTATCTTGAGTTGTTTCCATTTCTATGTGTGGGGAAAAAAGAGCTTTTCTCCTGTATTTGTTATAGTTTCAGTCCAAAGATTTTATTTGTGCTAATAATATTATAGCTTTCAAAGGAAAGTTTCTTTTATTAAAATTTAACTTTTATAATAAACAACAGCAACAACAAACAACAAAAATGATACATGTTCTATTCAAATACTATAATAAATCCAAAACGATGTATAAAAGAAATTAAACAAATAAAAAATAAAGTTTTTCACAGCCGATTCAGCGCTGCTTACCTAATGCGCATGCGCTATGTGTTAACGTTCCTCTCTCTCGGAAACAGACTGGCTAATATGAATGGTATTTTCTGCTAATATGAAACACTTATTTCCTCGAAGTAGAATTCATTAAGTTTAAATGAAATGCAGGAAAAAATGCATATAATTGAATATTCTGTACAAGGAAGTCACGTGGTGTATACATAAGATTTTTTTAATAAAATATTTATATAGAAGATCTGCAACACTGCACTTTGATAAGAACTTCCTTAAAATCTTTTTAATAAATCATACACGAATTCATATTTACGTGCTTCCTAGAAGAAATCTCTTTACGCAATTTTTATTTTCAGAAAACGTTTCGTATCTTTATAATTCGAATTTACTTACAATGATACATAATTTTCTTCCCCTAGCGGTCTGTAAATCAGATTATGAGTTAACTGGATTACTTCTAGATAAGGGAGCTGATGTTAACAGGAAAGGCACGCATGGGAAAACAGCTCTGCATTTCGCTTGTGAAAGAGCGAAACATTCAGGTAATATTAAAATTATTTTGAATATGCTTATATATTTTTTGTTTGTTAGTTTTGTTGTATAATTTTATTGTAGGTACCAGCAGAAAATTTTACTGGTTTCTATAGGGCATTTTGAAACCAGTAAGAAAACCTCACAGAGACCAACAGAAACCAGTAAAAGTCAATAGAAACCCATAAGATCTTATGGGTACTCATAAAAAGTTTTACTGGTTTCTATGGGGCATTTTTAGGAGGGAAATAATTGTAACAAAGTGCTTAAACTACGTTTGATGTTTTATCGCTTTTAACAAATATGCCAAATTTGAAAACGCACCAATATATAAATTCACGTACATCTTCAGAAATTTTGAATAAAAAACTGCAGTTTTTTGTATTTATGCTTAGAAATACATCTACTTTAAGATAATGGCCAAAAGTTTTATGGATTATATTCCAAAATGTGTTTGAAAAATTTGTAAAAATTATTTAAAAATACAAATTTTTAAAATAAATCATAAAATTGGGTGAATTTTATTTGGAATGAATCTGAATTTCGAAATGTGAAAGGAAGAATGAAATAAGTTTAATATAAATAGGGAGATTAATAAATATATACCAAACTCAATTAACATTGAAGAGCTAAATTTTTTAAAAACTACTCTTGCGATTTTTACAATACTTGGTAGTTTGGCTATATTTGAGCCGAACTGAAATATGGAAAACAGTTGACATGTCATTTCAGAAAAAGTCCGATTTTGTGTCAATAACCTATATTAGAACAATGTTCTATATAAATCTAATACATCTCCTAAATCGCGTTTTCGAGCATGAAAAACACAAGTTGAATTTCGATTACCTTCAATGTCTTTTTGCCAATTTGGACCAAAATTAGACGTTCATTTCTGTACATCGAAAAATTTTCCTTGTTGCCTAAGAGCCGAATTGCTTGTTTTTGCGTAGAAACTGTAATTTTAATTGTCAATTTTTTTTGTTATTATTTTTAACTTTAAGTGTATTTGGTGTTTTATTTTTTAATATATTTTTCAAGTTTTAATGAAGATATTTTGAGGTTTTCATGCTGTGGCAAAACGTGCATTTAATTTAATATTCTCTAGAAGAAACTCGTGTGGTGTACGCATCAGAATTTTTAATAAAATATTGAAGATCTATATAGAGATTTCAGATATTGTTAAACAATTGACTTGGATAATTTCATTCAAATTTTTTAATAAATCATATACGAATTCATATTTAGGTAGTTCCTAGAAGAAATCTCTTTAAGCAATTTTTATTTTCAGAAAACTTATTATATCCTTATAACTGAAATTAAAATTATAATGATATTTATTCTTTTTTTTCTAGCAGTCAATAATTCAAATTACGAGTTAATTAGATTGCTTCTAGAAAAGGGAGCTGATGTTACCAGGATAGATATACATAGAGAAACAGCTCTGCATGTCGCTTGTCAAAAAGAATCTTCAGGTAACGTTAAAATTATTTTGGATACGTTATTATTCTTTCAATTATGTTTATCTTTTATAATAAATAACCAAACAAAACAAAACAACAACAGAAAAAAACAAACAAACACAGAAATAAACGAGTTATAATAACAGTCAAAATAACCTTACTGGCGCACCTTTCCAAAAACCTGAACGACTATGTTTTATGTCAAGTTTTTTTTAAGAAAATATGTTTTTTACGCATTTTTAGGTATGAAAAAATACACAAAAGTCTTAAAGTTTTTGGAATAAAATATAAAGGACAGAAAAATGGATATTATTTTTTTTTCAAATAATAAGAATGTTCCCTGTCTATTATACCTTTATAGTTGAATATGCAATTTCCTTCATTAATTGTTTGGTTGCATTATCAGAAAATTTTCACTGACTTTTTTTAAGATAATCCTGTTTTTCTACCTCATCCTCTTGTATTTTCATAATACATGAATCTTCTTATCTAGTTTGTATTTTTCACAGTATGATCAGATTATATCTCCCATCAACATATTTTGTTAGAAAAAACTTGCAAGACATAGAAATGTACAGTTTTTTGGAAAAGTGCACCAGAAGGTCATTTTGACTCTATCTTAAAGAAGATTCATTTGCAAAGGAAGCATCTTCTTAATCAGGAAAGAATGTAATTTAATAACTTTAACACATTTACTCCTCAGATACATAGACAAAACATACCACAACCTGGGAGCAGTACGCTCATTAAATTTTATTGCTCGACCAGCATTTAAATCATGGTGAACGGATTCGGTTCGTGATTTTCTTCGAAGTGTAACTCGAGTACTGCAAGTTTCCCTTACAATGTTTTGGACGATGGCGCCCTCCCTCTTCAGTACATAACCCCATTCCTCTGGTAAAATCCAGATAATTTCATCTGTAAACATGCAAGCAGCCATTTTTTCCAGCGTGCGCTGAAGAAATTTAAAGAGGGTAACTGCAACCTGAAGGTGAACTAAGAAATAATTATAGAAATGGAGGAAGTAATTATGGGTTGGAAGATTTTTATGTTTAATCACGCTTTTTTTTGCGAATGCGGTCATATGAAATCCCGCTTGTCACACATCTGTGCAAGAATATGGTGTTATTCAACTTTTTAGACGTTTTAGTTTAAGCGGCATTTTGGTTCACTTTTTAGTTGTCCTTTACATTTCCATGCATGTCCTTTCAAATTTTCACACATTGTAAAACAATTATTCGCCCTCAGATAGACAGTAATTTTCCTCTTATTTTGAGAATATGCAATTGTGCAATATTTTACGGAGCTTGAATAAAACTTTAGTACGGTATATAACGAACACTGCGCTATGTAAAGGCTTTAGTAAGTACTGGTACTTGCTTTGTTATCGTTTACATCTTTTTTTCCGAAATGAGCTTTGAGAAAATCACTATCCACTTTGGTGGATTTATTCAGCATTTTCGAAATATTCGCATGAAACTGGTTAAGAACACACTTAAATTTTTTCTTAAGGTTCTACACTGTTCTAGACAGTTTCTAAATTGTTCAAAAAAATCACAAGTCCGTGTAACGGTTTTAGTAAGAAGTGATAGCTGGAACGTGCCATTTTTGACGTAATTTCAAAATTGAAGTTGTGTAAAATTTTAATTTTTATTTTTGAAAGAAACAGTTATAAATTTATTGGTTAGCATTAAGGCCCGTTTCCACTATTGCGTATGCGGTGAGTATGCGTTTCTCCAATCAGCAAGTGAATTCACTTTGATTGACAGCTGCAATCCGGTCGACGTGACGGATGATGGATGTCCTTTACCCAACTAATGCATTCTGTCGCGGACGCCACTTTTTATTGTGGTGATCCACGGTTTGAAAATGGTTTCTGAATCAGAAGAGATTCGTGCACTAACCTAGTGCTTCGCATTAGAGAGTAAAGAACATCTATGATATAAAAATATACTTTTATTTACACAGCGAAAACGCGCAGCAACATTATTAACGAAAGCTCCTTCTCCTAATAACCTACTTCTTTTTTCACTCCGCTTGCGCATGCGCATTGACAATTACCAAAGGAGCTTGGCAGATACTGCCATCTGTTGGATAAACTATTCGCTACAGTGCCATTAATCAGTCGGACAAAGCGCATGTCAAAATGAACTAATAATTTCCTAAAAAAAAAAAAAAAAAAAAACAAGAAGCGGGTAACAAAGTCAGACCCTTCATACATATTTTTACGGAATCTTCTGATGTATTATGTGCGAATTTGTGTGCTTTTGGACTGGCAGATCCCGACCTATAACCCTCCTTGGGCTTTGGAAAGCTGTTTTAAGATATGTATGGTAAAATAACTCTTCTGCTACTAAAAAAAGCTTCATTGCTTTTGAAATTACGGCGTAGAAAGATAGTGAAGAATAAAGTTCATCAAATGAACATTCAAAACACACAAATTTTAGGTAAAATATTTCTGAAATTAGACTGAAAATGGTATAAAATATGTGCGAATAGCCTCTGTTTTTTATTTGTAAATGTTGCAGGAGTGGTTTCGATGGTTTAACCATACACCCAACTTCTTCAGCTGCCAAAGTTCAAAGAAATTTGCATTTTGGCATTCTTCTTGTTTGATTCCTCCATTAATCTTTTAGTTTGTTAATCAATAGCAGAATAAATTTATATAGCAAATTTAAATATTTTAAGATTTGAGGAATGACAGTACACTGATGCAACATATTTCTCTGAAATCCCTCGATTTGTTTATAAAATACGCAAGTCAAATTCATTGCTTTTCTCGAGTGGAAACACACACCTTTTAACTTCAAGTTTTTATTAAATTTGAAATATAAATTCCTTACTCTTTTCAGAGTGGCAATACAAAGTTTTTAAATTGCTGAGTTTTTTAACTAAGAGTTCATTAAATTTGCATAAATTGTATAAAGAGTGTGAAATCCCTGGTGTGGTTTTTTTAAATTTTACGTAGATTCATCCTTTTCCTTTGAAATTAAAGCGTAGAAAAGTTCATAAAGATCGGAGTAAAACGCAAATGCTTCTATTCACTTGGTTTTTCTCCTTAAAAATATTATGCAAGTAGTTTCTACTTGAACTTATAACGCATAGGTTCTGTTACAGAATTCCCTCAATAGATAATGTTAATTACACAAACCAAAAAAAAAAAAAAAAAATTCTGATTACTTCTCTTTTGCCAGTTCCCGCGTGTAACTGTTATGAATAAGTTCACAAAAAAAGGTCAGCGGACTATAATATCACTAGTTTATTTTACATAACACTTTGAAATAGAAGGAATTCCGTCCACGTGACGACACAGCTCACATCACTCCAAGCACAGTAGCAATTAATAAAACAAAAAGAATAGAATACAAATCACATAAATTATGAGTTGAAAGTTCGTTACCATAGCAACCAGAATTGAAACATCAGGCAGCAACGCCATCTATTCTTGGGACTTGTCATCAATATGTCGTTAAGAGATAGTCCTGATGAAGACTTACTAGTAGCATTAAATACCACACATATTTTACTCGTTAAGCTAGATTCCTTAATTACTGCATGATGTGGCATGTAGTATGCCTGACTTGGGGACTCTAAACTACGGACTGGTTCCATGTGCCTGAGATCCAAGTATTCCTTCATGAAATGTTTATACATATCATATGTATCAGGAGATCTTAAGAGATTTCTCTCTAAAGATTTAAATCTTTGTAAAGCAAGATCTTTAGAATTACCCAACCTTGAAGGGTTATCTTTAAATGGAAGTTTCACTACATAACAACCATTTTGATCACGGAAGTGTGTTGTTTTAAAGAACTCTTCACATTTTTTATCTTCACTCGAAATACGTTTGACTTCAGGAATGGAGTCTAAAGACCAAAATCTTTCAACTAATTCGTTTGTATTCAACTGAAGATTATTCACTGTAAAAGTGTTAGTTAGATTCGAATCATCAGTAATAGTGTTCCCGGAAATGATCCAACCCAACTGAGAACAAATTGCAAAGGGTAATGATTCTCTTCTCTTTATGATGTCTCCTTTAAGAATAGTAAAAAATACATTTACACCTAACAAAATATCTATAGGTTTTCTTTCATAGAACTTAGGATCAGCTAAGACTAGATCGTCAAAATGATTCGCAATTTTAGAAGGAAGCGACACATTAGGCACATCTGAAGTTATCTTTGGAATCACGAATGCATATGTTCGAAATTTGGAATTTGACTCAAAGTGCGGGGTAAAAATTAATTCCACTTCTCCACTTGTTACAGTATTGAACGAACCAAGGCACGATACTTCAATTTTTTTGTTAAATCTACCTAACTTTAGTTTTCTGACACACTCTTCACTTATAAAGTTGGCTTCACTGCCACAGTCTAGTAAAGCCCTGCAAGAGATGGCTTTACCATTGGAATCACTAACTTTAATGAGAGCCGTACACAGTAATACACGTTTTGATTCACCTTTAAAATAACTAAATTGTCCTGTACATACATGTTGTGGCATTTGTAACGACTTCATTCTTTGGTACGAACACTTCGGCTCTGGGGGAGAGTGAGGAAGTTTGTTTTGGTTTCTCATTTTCACTAGTTTTGATATTTCGATCAAAATGAAGAACAGTGTGATGAGGTAACTTACACGTCATACATTTATGTAAACTACGACAGTTTTTCACTAAATGAGGCTGAGAAGATAAACAATTAAAACAAAGTTTGTGTTTCTTAACAAATTCGATTCTTTTTTGGACACTTAAGTTTAAAAACTTAACACATTTGTGAAGAGAATGATCTTCCTTGCACATTATACAACTGTTTTTACTCGACACTAAAGAAGTTACTTTCGAATTAGAAAATTTCCTAAAATCTTTAGATTGGTTTCTACTATTCTGAAGGGTTCTAGCGTGGTCTTTTAGAAACTCGAGTAAATTATCTAAAGTACCTAATTCATCTTTTTTCAAAGTTCTTTCCCACCAAAAATTTATGTTTTTATCTAATTTCGCAGTTATCAGATAAACAAAAAGAACATCAGAAAGATCAGAAACTTCTAGCTTAAGAGTTTTCAAAGAGTGTATACATTCATTCACTACATCAACACAATGTAAAATAGCTTGAGCTGAATCAGAAACATTTGGCAAATTAAACATTTTACGGATTAATGCATTAGTTAATTCTCTTTTATTAGAATAACATTCCTGTAAAAGTTGCAACGCCATATCATAATTAGCATCAGAAATAGGAATTGAATAATAGACAGAGCCTTTTTTTTACAAGAAGCCTTTAAATATCGAAACTTCTGACAATTAGAAATATTCAGATTGTTATCTACACTAGCCTTAAAAGATCATAGAAACTAATACACTCATCTATATTTTCCCCTATAAAGGTAGAAAGTTCTAATTTTGGTAATCGAACTCCAGACGAATTTACTTTTGCTACACTACTTGTTTCGATAACAGAGTCACTGGAAAGTTTCTGTAACTTTTTATTTATAGTTATCCATAATTCATCTAAAGTTTCTTGTATTGTTTGTTGTTCCGTAATGAATGTATCACAATCTTTTTCAGGACACAACAAAAATATTTCCTCATATTCACTTTTAACAGTGAACGAAGCTCACTGTTAAAAGCATTTAGTTTCGTTTCGAACAACTTTACCTCTAAAATTTCTGCTTGTTAAATTCGAATTTACCTTGGCTTTAAACGTTTTTATATTGCTTTTCAGAACCTTCTTTTTAGTTAAAACTGGTTTCAAATCAGCCATTATGAATAACAATAAATATTATACTAACAACTCTAGCAAAAGAAGATGTAATATTGGAACGTACTCACCCCAATGTTGAGGTTTCTATGCTACACCATGCCACGGGAATATTCCACAAATTACACTGAGCTGTTTATTAATCCACAAATCGAAAGTGATTTAACTTGCTAATATTTGAATAAATCGCATCATATCCAAAGATCGCTAACTCTTCTCTCCGGCTCGACGGACCAGAAATGTTATGAATAAATTCACAAAAAAAGGTCAGCGGACTGTAATATCACTAGTTTATTTTACATAACACTTTGAAACAGAAGGAATGCCGTCCACGTGACGACACAGCTCACATCACTCCAAGCAAAGTAGCAATTAATAAAACAAAAAAGAATAGAATACAAATCACATAAATTATGAGTTGAAAGTTCGTTAGCAACCATAGCTCATAGCAACCAGAATTGAAACATCAGGCAGCAACGCCATCTATTGTTGCAAAGACACACTGGTAATTCGTTTGGTAACAAAAAAATACTAAACAGTAACTAAAATCGATATTCATTTTCTTGTTCTTGATTCATTGTATGCTTAAACTATTTTTATATTGTTGATTTATTGTATGTTGACGTATGTATTATTTTTCAGCAATTATAAAGTTATTAACTGAAAAATCGCCGGCAAAGTTTCTTAATCTTGTTGGTTATGGTGGCTGTACTCCGTTCGACTATGCTTGTAGAAGACACAGTCCAGAAGTTCTTCAATTCCTCTTGTTACAAGGCAGTAGTGTGGTTTCAAACAACTCCTTTCGAGATGGACCTCTAATGAATGCTGTATCCTACAATAAGGCAGAATATGTGACTCCAATTGCATCTATGCTTTTAGAGGCTGGTGCGAAAGTAAGTAACGAAATCAAATCAATATTTTTAAATAATAAATACAGGGTGTTTCAGCGCAGGTATGTTAATTAAATTATAGCTTTCAGACTTGTCTTTTTAAACTTGTTATACAACACCCTACAGGGCAAAGAATACTTTTACTTCCTAACGGAATTCTATGTAAACTACTACTGGACGAATCTATTTTTTTTTTTGGAGATAATGTTTTGGAATAGGCAAGGAATTACGGAATGAATTCTTGTTCCTTACATATATTTCAAAAATGATTCTTAAATTAGGTAATTTTAAGTTTTTAAATTTTATTTTTAAAATTTTAATTCTTTATACATTTTTATTGAAAATAATATGCAATGAAATTAAGGGAGAAATTTATAAACTTGTAGGGTTTTTTTTTTTTTTTTTTTTTTTCTGAGACTCTTCAAGAGTTAACTAATTTAGTTAGAAATCAAAAGTTTTCATTTAATAACGATGAACTCTACATATATTTTTCTCATACGGTTTTGTGTTTATGGGTTCGTAATAAACAGTATGCACACACACCTCGATTAAATTAATTTTACCAAAAGGAACGCCTGACAGTTCTGGAGCTTTCAACAAAAATAGCAGTACAGGTCTTCACAGTTATGCACTATCTATAGTTACACTTCAAACTACTCAGAATGTTAAACACAACAGAATGCAAAATGCAACTAAAGGGGCAATCATTCAGATTCAAAAACGTTCAGAGTGTGTAAAATTTAAGAGGTTGAACATCTTGTTGAAGGAAACTAAATTTGCCTTATACAAAAACGTTATTTTGCTGTTTTTCTTATACAGAAAATAAAAAGAACTGATATTGTAAAATTTCGGACGAAGTATTTAGACTGAAAGAAGATGAAAAACATGCATACTCAGTATTGACAAAACTGATAAAATTAGCTTTAACTTTCTTATATGGAACCATTATTTAAAGTTTATTGAATTATGTGAGTGATATTTAGACAGAGTAAAGAACACTCTTGCGCAGTGAGAGCTTAGATACTGAACAGGATGAAATATTATTTATTCTCATGACACGACACCGCATAGAAAAATTTTAGTCAAAAATCTTTCTTAGAACTATTGGTAAAGATATAAGGGATAATTGATTGCTTAGCGGGATAGCTTATTAAAATTCTGTACATTTTACAATCCATTCTATTCTTTTTATCAGTTTCTCATAAAGCCATTGCCTATGTCTATACTGAAAATTTTCAGTTGTTAGCAAAGGAAAATGTAGACATAGTAGTTCCCAGAAAGTAACCCGCCCTCCCAGGAAAAGCTAGCTTAACCAGCAATTATTTAAAATTTGTTGAGAACTCAAACAGATAGGTAACTTTATGAACTGATATACTGAAAAGTAAAATAATTTTAATGAATTAAAAGATATATATCTATAAATACCTTCTGCTTTGCTAACAAAGCAGTTTGAAAATGTGAGCATGGTCATATGTATTTCATATCAATATTCTTAATTATTTTAAATTACATTAGATAAATTATTTAATTTTGTAGAGGAACTAATGCAATTTCCAAACTAAAGTTAGGAATAACATTTTGGAACATAACATAAACCATCTCGGAGAGATATTTTACGTAAAATTTTGACAAATTATATCAAGTGATCATGATTACAACATTTAACGGAATCATTAACTTGACAGATTACAACATTTAACGGAATCATTAACTTCAAAATTTCTAGGATTGTGAACTAAACTATTGTGCACTTCTTTTCCTGAATTGTTTCAACCTGAGTTTGAGGGAAATACTTAAATCATTTGGTAATACGTCTTTTCTGCCTGGACGTGAAAAATACGAAATGAAAGCAATAAGGGGTTTGCAAAATAACTACTTCGAGATCTTATCCTGAATATACACAAAACAACTCTAATTTGCGAGAAAGCATGCTAAAGCATATAAAGGAGATAAAAGAAGATACTTACATGTTAACGGTAACCCTTTTTTGTGACTTTAAATTTTTCATCATAAACTTAGTGTCGTATTTTCATTCTTGTTATTCAAATATTTTAATTTGTACGAAATTCTAATGTTCACTTTCTTCCTCAGATTCACCACCAGTTACTGGTAACTGCTGTTAAAAGGGCTATCACGGAAGGGGAAGCTGCAGCAAATTCCCCATTTCTAGATTTGTGTACCCTGCTGATACACCGTGGATGCGACCTCAATGCTGTTGACTACGAAGGTCGGACTGCTCTGCACATTGCAGTTAGGAAAAACCACGAAATACTTGTTCGAAAATTTCTTATTTCGGGAAATAACATCGAAATCGACAAACGTGACAGAGAAGGCTTTACTCCATTGCGCTATGCATGTGAATACGGATACAGGAGACTAGTGAATTTACTCATAATTGCAGGTGCTAGTTTACGGGGACAGGACTGGGAAACTGCCTTCGAACATTGGAGAAGTTACAAAATGTTAAAAGAGGAAAAGAAAAAACTATACAATTATGTTATTGATATTTCAAAGCAATGTCTTTCATTAGAAAATCTGTGTTATATGACTATAAGAAAAAACATCAGAAATGTCGAAAAAGATGCTATTAAACTCAGATTACCTCCATTACTTGTAGAACGCCGAAAATTTAAATTGTAATAGAAATATGTAGTCTGGTTTATTGGTATATGCATACAAAGAATGTTCATAAAATCGGACATGCTGCATCATTTCTAATTATATGTAAATTTGGTAGCTCAAAAATTTAATAAAACAGTTAGGAAAATAACAAGTGTCCATTTTTTTACGTCAAAATAGTGGTTCATTTAATTCATTTTTTGCATTGAAACATTTCTTGCTCATTTCCATAAAAGTTGTTTTACGTTTATAGCAGCACAAATAAGTCATAACAAAGGAATGTATATATTCTAAGTTTATGACAATGACAAAGAAGTCTATTGATTTTGAACAAACATTTTGAAACAAATCCGTTTATTTTGAAAACAGTAGAAAGGCCGTTAGACTTAATGCTAACTGAATTAACACGCCGATGAATAAATGATGCAGATACTGAAACAAACAAGAACCAGTGCAATTCGTATAAGTTTTCAGGATTACTTTTAAAGATTTTAAAAGATTTAAAAGTCTTGTTTGCTTTTCTTAATTTGATAATTTGTTGCTTTTTATTAGCTTTTTAACTCCATAAATATTTATGAATAACATAATCAAGTAATGGTGTGTAGTGAAATTCATTACTAAGAACTAGAGTGAATACTAACTTCAGATTTTTGCAGTACGGTAATTTAATAAATTACATATGAGTTAAATTACATTTTTATTGGTCATTCATTTAAAAATTTATTTAACTGCAGTATGTGCTTTTATGATATGAGCCTTGATACCCTAATTTCTTCGCTTATACAAGCTTACACGCATACATTTCTTCACTTATTTAATACTGAAAATATAAAAGTAATTTTTCTTATAAACAATTATAACTTTACCCACCTTGAAATTATAAAACTTTTATTCAAAAAGTTCATTTTATTTGATGATAACATAAATAAGTGCTGTTGTATAAATTTTAAAATTTCTAAATTTAAACTGATAGATGATGACAAGAGCATTTTGATTTATTTAATAAAATGAGAAGATAATTATGGATAGAAAACATTTCAAGAATATTAATATTTAATTCATATGTAAGATTTTTCTCAGTGGTTTTCTCTTTAATCTTTCTCAGTGATTTTCTTAAAATTAATTTTGAAACTTGTTTTGTTTTGAAAGTGTTGACAAACTGATTAATTTTGGCTGCATTGTGAAACCTAACCTTAGATTTACTACACATTGTGTTTGGGAGTCTGTGTGAAGGTGGGACGAACAAAATTAAAATATCTTAATTTTTAAGTTAAACAGAAGTATTAAATTTTTAAACAAATTTGTTAAGTACTGTAATGGAAGGAAGGCTTTAGAAGTTCAGTTTGTGAAATTTCGGGCTTTCTCAAAAAGCACGAAATTTGGTTTCTAATGAAAGAATCCTATCTATTAATTCAAAGGAAATTGTTATGTAAAAAGTTATGCAACTACCACCTATTATTTGAAACAATAGCAAACTTTTACAGACACTGAGCGCAGATAAGAATAAAAAGATAAGTCGGGCTATGTAATTCAAATATAGTCACTAAAGTCTGGATACCTTGCGGTAACAAAATGAGGTTTATTGCTGTTTTATATTCCTTACTTTAGTGGAAATACTGTTTTTTAGATGGAGAGAGTATAATCGTTTTGAAACAGAGAAAAGCTATTATGGGTTCTTCATAGAAAATACTCCAGAAAATGTCTTTTACTATTGCAGAGTCTAGGTTTATTTTATTTATTTGGAAGCATAAACTAGCGAGCGTTCAAAGAAGTGTACGAGGATATATAAGACGTCTTGACATTCACAGACAAAGTTAGAAGAAGGGTGTAAAGAACCCTTTATTTAATCATATATAGTTGAACAGTTGGGCTTCCATAAGCCAAGGCTTCTAGCTTAACTCGATCAGGAAATGTTCAACTTAACATAAAATGTAATTTAACTACCCTAACAGCTCGCAAGATAATTTAAACGAGAAGGACGGCTCTGACTCATAGAATTAAATCGCTAGTAGCTCAAAATAGCAACGTGGTCTTCAAAAAAAGCATAACACGCTCTAAAATCACTCTAACCTCCTTGTTCTATATTAGTTTTAAATTTTTACTTTGAAATCTTGCCTAGAATCAAACGGCGAACATCGGGTGTGCCCAGAGTGGGATCACTGAAAGACCAGAACAAGACCAACAACTGTATCTTTGTTTCTCTGCAGCTCATTTACAATAGAAAGGTGGGTCCACATCTGTGTGTAATTTCCTGTTTTACTTTTGCTGCTTTGCCCTTTCTCTTTCCCTTTTTTTTGGGGGGGGGAGGGGAGGTTTGGTTATGAACTGAGAAATTGTTGGGGCGATTTTCTGAAGGTCAACGGTAATTTTATCAGTTAGCGGTTTAGCTTTTTACTAGAGCAGTTCTCATTTGGAGAGCGCTGACCATTTCTGAAGCACTGGATGTGCTACACGAATTACCATCAGATAGTGAATCTGATACATATCCCGGTACATGTGAAAACATGCACTGTTGGGTTGTCCTTTTTCAAAGGTGGTGTCATTTTCTTCGAAAAATACTCAACCATAAACAAAACAAAAACAAAACAAAAAAAAATGTAAATATCAAATGAAAATAATGTAACTATTATGTTACTACCATGTTACTTTTTTTTCCATTTATACGCATGTAATCATCATATAACCAAGAAGAACTTTATTAGGGGGTGTAGAGTAGCAGGCCTCACCGTGCTCCCCGTAAATCTGCTACGGTATTCAGAAACTAGTGTATTGTAATCGTAGGCAAAATCTCTTACCCTTTTACACCTAACAATGCTCCTTTCAGCACTGTTTTCAAAGCTCTGTTCATTCAGTGTGCCCGCTTAGAGCACACCCACAGAGGTACACTCAGACCCTCCTGGCCACGAAGTGGCTTCATGGTCAAAACAAAAAAGAAAAAAAAGATTGACCCCCCAAAAAGCACATCAGATACAAAATAAATACGTAATACATAATACAAAATATAAATATGTTACAAATAATACTCAAATATAAAATAAAAGTAGGGAAAACATATAACAAACACTCACGAACATACAAACAAAAATTAACACTAAAGGACAACATCAAATCAGGATTCCATTTACACCACGATTTGCATTCATAAATTTAAGGACATCTTGTGCAAAAGATATAAAAGCTTTGATATCAAAATTATCATTATATATAGTATTATCAATTTTGTAAAGCTTCCTCTGATCGGTGAAAATAGGACAGTCCTTCACAAAATGTTTCGCGTCTACAATGGCATTACTAGAAATGCGAAGCTCATTATTTTGTAAGTTGAATGAAACTCTTAAAATAATAGGGAAATCTCCCGTGGCGAGTAAGAATTTAGTTTAAATCAATATTGTTCAAAATAGTCATTTTGTTAGAAATTCTGATAATTTTTATGTATCCTTTATTTTTTGGTGAATTTTAAAAGGTAGCGGGCCCGTAAAGCGAGCACTTCTTTCTATCTTGACATGAATAAACGCGCGCTATCTGATTAGTATTCTGGCAGGAAAGCGTGGGCGATAAATAATAATGAAAGGAAAGCTGCTGTAACTAAACGTTAAATATTAGTCAAAATAAACGAATCTCCACACTATTATAATGTAATCATATCAACCTGCAAGGCGTTTATTCAAATAAGTTAACAATAAAGCCGTGCCTGTCTATTTTCAGTTAAGATTACTGAACAGAAAACAAAGTTCTAGAAGATATCTTATTAATTGACACTAAAACATACTAATAAGGCATTTAAAGAGAGAGAAATTCGGTGAAAGTAAAGGAGTAAATTATGTAATTGGCTGAAGATTACGCTGGAATTACGTCTGAAAATTATAAAATTTTCCGTTAGAACTCTGTGAAAAGAAAATGCATAACTTTTAAGTTGTTGATTTTTTTGGAAACTAAGAAAGGTCTAAAAGTTTCGGCAACAGCAAAGCTACTAGCTTATCACTATGCAATTTCAGATCTTTAACAAAAGGTAAATATAATGACATGATAAGTTTTCGTTCTATATACTTGCCATTCATATAAATTCTATACTATGGGGCCCACCAGCGGCCGAGCGGTAAAATCGCTGAACGCTGGTAGTTCGGTCCGAGGTTCAAATCCCGTGAACGGGCTGGCTGCATGAGTGTTTTCGTGGTTTTCCCCATGTGTAACATGTATACGAGCCAGTTTCCCTTAGAAAGTCCTCCACGAAGGCATTCCTGCCTTCGAGGCTTTGCCGTAATTAAATAACCTAACCTAACCTATAACTATGCGTTAAAGTGAAGAATAAAGCGCATGCCGAATTTGGCGATTTCTTTGTTAGATGACGACTCTAATCTGGAAACTTTACTTTTTCATTGTTTCATAATGACATAATTTTGGTTTAAATAATATTTTTTTTAAATATTTTTATATCAGAATTCAATGGGCTAGTTCTCTGTTTAAGAATGCTATTTGTTAATCTTAAAACTGCATATTTTTTAAACAGCAAAAATTAATCGTGTATTTTTAAATAACAGAAATTGACTTACTCTTTGAGTTCTAAGCCGTTTGCATGCATCATTTGGCGGTGTAAATGTTATGGAGGGACTTGGTATTAGTTTCTACAAGCCAGGAATCTACGACCCTAAAACAATCAACTTTATTAACACAACCATTCATCAAAACTGAGAAGCTACTACGCGATACTCGAACATTACTAAAATGGAGGTACAGTCGGTCACAAAAGTATTCGATCACCGGTACCCTATCAGAGAATGACAAGATGGCCTTTTTTTTCTCTCGTGTTATTCCATCATGGCACCCCCCCATCTTGGAAAACAGAAAATTACGCGATCTTTCTTTGAATTCGGAAGCCATTTTGGGAAAAGCGGACAACCTAATCTTGGAGAACTGAAATGAAAGCTATACACCACCTCTCTTTGAAATGGGTAGCCATTTTTTGAAAAGCGAGCAACCTAATGTTGGAAAAACTGAAATGAACGCTCTACCCTATCTCTCTTTGAATTCGAAAACAATTTTGGGACAACCTAATCTTGGAGAACTGAAGTCTGCACCCCCTCTGTGTGAATTAGGAAGGCATTTTAAGAAAAACGGACCACTTAATCTTAGAAAACTGAAATGAACGCTCTACAGCCTCTCTGTGAATTCGGAAGCCATTTTGGGAACCTAATCTTGGAAAATTGAAATGAACGCTCTATACGATCTCTCTTTGAATTCGGAAGACATTTTAAGAAAAGCGGACAACCTCATCTTCGAGAATTGAAATGAACGCTCTACACTATCACTCTTTGAATTCGGAAGCCATTGCGAGAACCTAATCTTAGAAAACTGAAGTCTACACTACCTCTTTGTGAACTCGGAAGCCATTTTGGGAAAGAGCGGACAACCTAATCTTGGAGAATTAAAATAAACGCTCTACACTATTTCTCACTTTGAATTTGGAAGCCATTTTGCGAAAAAGCGGACCACCTCATCTTGGAAAGCTAAAATGAACTCTCTAACCCTACCTCTCTTTGACTCAAGATGCCATTTTTGGAAAAGTGGACCACCTAATCTTGGAAAACTGAAATGAACTCTCTATACTCTTTCTCTTTGAATTGGGCAGCCAGTTTGGGAAAAGCGGACAACCTAATCTCGGAAAACTGAAATCTACAGGATCTCTCTGATGTGTATATGTTTTCTCTTTGAACACTCTTTTGAATCCAAGATTGGTATATAATATTTTTTTATTGTTATCATTACAATAATACAATTTGTCGAAAGCCAAAAAAAAAAAAAAAAAAAAAAAAAATTATGACGTTTCCGATATAATTTCAGAGATACAATTCTATAACAGTTCAGTTTCATTCGAGGTTAACTTATGTAAACAATCTTTTGCCCACAAATCACTATTTTCCTCAAGATCCGCTAAACTTTGTAAATCCATAAAATTGTCCCATGCAGGAAGTGTTGGATCCTCAAAAGGTTTTCGTGAATATTTTGGAACCTCTTTGGGATGCGTTTGGGGCTTTTCTGAATCGTCTTCTTCAGGCTGAGTTCGGGGATCCATGATTTCTAGACCAGGCTGAGGTTCTGCATGCATGATGTCTGGGACACGTTTGAGATTCTGGACCAGGCTGAGATTTCGCATCCATGATTTCTGGACATGTTTGAGAAGAAAGGATTCTGGAAAAGTTTGAGATTTCGAAAGAGGCTGCCTGTCTGGACACGTTTGAGATGAGGATTCTGCATTCATGAACGGATCTCCAAGTTCCAAGCAAGGCATGTTGCGGTAAGTCATACGTTTCTTAATAGGTAATTTTTTCTCTTCTTCCTCCTCCTCCTCATCATAATCTTCGATCCTAATCACTTCGACTTTGTTTACGTATACCCGTCATTCTCGTTTCGTGAAATGACTGTTTTTTCCATCTCATCTCATCATCTAAAGAAGGGATGGGAAAGGTAAGCTCTTCGTGATCTTGAAACGAAGTCGGGGTGAGGAAAGGAATCTCCTTTTTCGATTGTTCCCAAAGAGTCCATGACCACCGATCGACGAGAAACAGGCTTTCCTGCGTCGTTATCATGAGATAACGCGTCTTCGGAGGGATTACATAGTTTTTTGAAAGGTCTTAGAACATGCTGCTTAAATTTTATCCTGTCAATCACTTTGAAACATCTCTTCTGGATGTCGCGGGACGATAATTCGTAATAGACGAGGGGATAGATATGAACTTCGTCCTCGGCCGTCGTTCTCACTCCAAACGTAAAGTATCTTTTCCTGAGAAAAATATTCTTCCACCGAAAACTCATGCGCGAATCCGTATATCTCCGGTTTGTTTGAATGGGATGTTTCAAAGCTTGATCCACCCGGTTCCAAGAGAAGGGTAGGCAATCTTTCGTTTGTTGAGAGTCGAATAGATTCCTATTAATTTTCTGAATGAGCAGGTCGGATGATTCGACCACATGCTTGAAAGAAACGATCACTTGGTTGGCCGGTAAATGCGGAATAAATTTAGCACAATGACTCGCCAAAAAGATTTTCAGGGTTGGCGATTTGCGTAAGTATCTGCAAATCCTCCACACCCGAAAAAAATTGAGTCTGGAAGACATCTAGCTGGGACATGGCTCAAATGAAAGGATCTCGTCGAGTGCTCTCGGCTTTTTATACATATAGTCTCTATGACGTCAGTTTTGGTTTTTATTTATCGTTTCCAAGAAATCTTATCTCCATGACCTTTTTTAAGTTGAGTGGGTTCGAATGAGGAAGTGAAAGAAAAAAAATAACCAACCAATGACCTTTTTTTCAGTCACCCTTTAAATCCCAAGGAAGTCTAGAGATAGAAGAAGAACAGAGAGGGGAGTCTCTCTCTCTATATAAATAGAACAGAAAGGAGTCATTTTTTGGAGTAGATCATGATGAAGAGTTCCCAGCTCACCACGTGCATTCCTTTCAAATATAAAACTTTTGAGATTTCATTTTTATCATCCAAGGAGTCGTTTACTTGAAAGTAACGTTTTTTTCAAAATGTGCGGGTTATAATAGTGGGTAGCTATCGCAAGATGCGGGAACAATTTCTGGCCGACGAAGAGGTTTTTACGGCTCGTGAAATTTCTACATGGATACATAAATTTTATTGATGAAACAAGCAAATTACCATTAAACGGCCGTCTTTCTAACCCTCTCGCAAATGAACATTATTATGGATCGTCTTGAGAAGGAAAAGGGGATTCTCATTCATTTTAGGGACTGGTTTCGCAAAATTATGCAGAACTCTCTCGATCGTGAGGACCGGGAAGGATCCATATTATATACTCGAGGACAATCATCTTAACGAGTCCACGACGTTTAAAAAAAATATCGAACAAAAAAAGATTGAATGGCTCAAAAACTACCCCATACTTATCACCGATGACGATGATGATGATGACGAGCCTGCTCAGAAGAAGAAGCCTGATCAAAAGCCTATCATCATCGATGATGATGATGAGGAGGAGAAAGTGCCTGTTCAGAAGGAGAAGCCTGTGTTGAAGGACGAGCCTGTTCAGACTCCTCTAGATCTCTCAAGACCCCTCAAGGATAAGGGACTTCTCAATTTGTCAAGACCACTCAAGGATAAGGGACTTCTCAATTTGTCAAGACACCTCGAGGATAATGGATATGTATTTATTAATATCGCTTTTTAATACACTTACTTGATACCTTCTCTCCCAGTTATTCGCCAATTTTTAGTCCAAATGGGCTTTGTCCCTGAAGGACTATTGTTTTCATTTTGCATCATTACGTCGATTCTCTACAAACAGCGAATCACTTTTCAAACTGTTGCCACAAAGTATTATCGCCATGTGTTCTATTTAAAGAAATTAAATAATGAAAAATCTACAGAAATATGTGTATATTTCTCGCATTGTGATAAAACAACGTACATAGAGAGATCGCATTTTGTATGACGTAATCCTCCTACGAATATGGGCATGTGGAAGACCAAATTTGAAATTTGGAATTTGTTTATTATCGATTTCATATTTTGCAAAAATTCAACAAACTCAAGGATTGCAAAGCGAGCAATGACAACGTTGTACAGAAAAAAACATTTTTATCTCCAGCGCGTGAGTCTCTATCGGAAATTCTAAAGATATACTCATTTTAAAACTATTTTGCGATATTGATGTTGAACTGAATTTGACGGTTTAAGTGCGAAGAACGTGATACTTAATAAATAAATGTAACACACAAAATGTTAAAAAAACGCCCCATTTGGACGTAATTTAAAATCGGAAACATTTCAGATTTAACAAAAATTGAATTATAGCCTATAAAGTTTTACTATCATCTTAAAGCAGATGTATTTATAAGTATACCTGCAAAATCTTAGAGCGTTTTATCCAAAATTTCCAAAGATATACGTGAATTTATACATTGGCGTGTTTTGAAATTTGACATATTTGTTGAAAGCGATAATAACATCCAATATGGTTTACGCACTTTGTTAAAATTATTTGGAAATAGGAACGATATGACTCTCCGCTCATGGAAAAAAAAAAAAAAAAAAAGAGTAAAAAGGTAGGAATGAAGTGGCTTTTTTTTCCGCTCCTGCACAATGAAAGGGAAAGGGAAATGGTTTGTCATATTTTAAGAAGTTCGCCAAGTGAATTATTCTTGACGCAAACTGGAAAAATACACCAAGCTAAATTTTTGAATTTCTCCGTAAATTTGGCATCAAATTTTACAAAATTTAATATTTAGACATAATTTGAGTAGTAGAATCGAGATATGCAAAAAAAAAAAAAAAAAAAAACTGGTATCATATTTCTGAAAAAGACCCATTTTTGTGTCAAAATACCTATGTTAGAACAATTGTATATATAAATCTAATATATATCCCAAGTCGTGCTTTCGAGACATGAAAAAAGCAATTTGAATTTCGTCAATCGGCTCGGTAGAACAGGAGCTATAGAACTGTCCCAGTTTTTTTTTTTCCGCAGTGTACCTCCACATCATAAAAATATCTAAGTAGTGAGCAGAAATAGGAAAATTGCAGAAATAGTTAGTTTGATGCAAGATAAAGGGAGCCACATTAGCTCGAGAGAGCTTAGGTATAGGGAAAAAATCATTGAGTTTGAAGATTTGATTTTTGTTTTGTTTTCTTTTTATAATTTTTTTTTTTTCATTTTAAAATTTTTTGTGGGTATTTTATATTTTTATTACATAGATAAAATACAAAAGGAAAAAGCGGAGAGGAAAGATTTTAGAGATTAAGAGGCTCATTGGCATATAGCGCTAAATCAGAATGTAGTAAAGTGAAAACGCGAGGAAATATCAAGGCAGAAATAAATTCTGCAGGCATGATGTGATTTTTAAACGAACAGATTGATCACAGTGCAAAGAAGGCCACTTTTCAGTTGAACTTGAGTAGAAAATAGCAATTTGGCATAGTCACTTAGCAATAACGATCGTAGAAAATTGAAACATCCGTCCTTTACTCCGCGGGGGCTGGAACTCATGGAGGTAAAAAAAAGGAAGGAGTGGCCAGCTCGGCACTAGAAAAAGTGAAGCACTGCTCCGAAGCTTTGGTCTCCAGATGGGGTGTTTTTTGTTTACATTCAGAATCTCCCTTTGCAGCGCTTCGATAATATTTCGACACACGACAGTTCCATACAAATCGAAAAACGGGACATTTCTGCATAAAAGAAACATTCATTGTGTGATGGATAATAGCAATTTGTATAGTTTAGTAACATTTACGCAAAATCACATCTTGGTTATTTTTCGATAACTAGCAACAGCGATTTTGATTATGAATTTGTTTTTGTAAAATTCTAAGCTGTTGACAAAAACATAGATTTTAGCAAAAATATTATGCTGAAAGAATAAAGAATACCTTACGGCACCTTTAAAATTGCATGATACATCTTTTGAAAACCTTGATAGAATATTCGTTACTTTTATTTTATGTTCGAAACGCCAAAATGTTTTAAATAAAATAATTTTTTTTTTGTCATCCACATATTATTGTGACATGTACTTTTTAAAAATTTTTAGAGGAGATGCTTTATAGTTGCTCATTTTAAACTTATCATTTTATTTTTATATAACTTTAAAATAATCACTTTAGGTTTGCACGCTTTACTTATTTGGGTTAATTAAAAAATAAAATTACCATAAAATGCTGCAATCCTCGTCAAAATTAATAAATATATACACATATATGCCAATAAGTTAACTTTTTCTTGATTTTGATAGTTATTATTTATTATATTATCAGAGAATTATTAAACTGTGTAAAATCGCTAAAAGAGGTATTGAGGGCTTCGCGAAAATATATTTACTAGAAGATTTGAATTTGATGATGAATGTATCCTAAAACGTGTTTTAAGTCAAAAGTTTGAAACTTGATGGCTAAATGTAAATATAAAATTATGCATCTTAAAATATTTGTAACTAGGTACATAGGTAAGGTTATGTTTATATTAAATAGAGTAAGCATGCAAGGGCTATCTGCCTAAAGGGAGGGATGCCTTTGTGGGCGAATTTCAAAGAAAAACTGACCGTTGAGTGGGTATTAAAAATAATGCATGTAATTTTCATTCAAATTATATTTATATATATTTCTTATGTAAAAATTTCGGGTATACGCTAAATTATTGTAAATTATTTTACCATTAAAATATAATAAATGCACAGAAATTAAAGATTTGTACATGCCGGAAATGAAAAATGTGAAATATGTATGGGTATTTATGCATATGCTTGCGAAAAGCATGTATCTGCCTTAAACAAAATACGTAAATATTTATTAAATTATTTGTAAATGTATTTGAAATGAAGGATTTATTCATTCTTAAACACCTGTGAAAGTTACTGTGAAGAAATCTAATTATTAAAGGTATCTAAATTTATAATGATTATAAATATTATCTAAATATATAATAACATTAGCATTGAATTGTAAACATAAATTAAAATCCTGTTGACAAGAACGTTATAAAACTATTTAAGCAAGAATTGTTCGTACTGGAAAGCAATCTGTTAAAAGGTATTGTAAATTAATTTATATGAGATGCGTATTTAAGAAAGTAATAAAGAAGAGTTTTGGAATATGTATTGCTGAAATTAAGGGTAAAAAAATCTAATAAGTACAATTAAAAGAATTATTCCCTTTACATTTTATAATAAGTCAGTTACAAGTTTTAAATAATATTTAAAAAATAATCCTTACTTTATTCCCTTTCAGAAATATTCAGAGAAAGTTAAGTACTATTTAAAGTATTTTGCTATTAAATTAAAAGGTGCTCTAATTTGAAATGGACCGAATAGAGCATTAATTATAAACTGACTCATATTTTTCGATTTAAAAGATGCCTTAGAAGATAAATAATCATGTCATATTTGAGAAAGTATTTTAGGAAGAAGCTCTATAAATAGAAAATAAATAATGCATAATTTTAATAATGCAATAAACTTTGATCTTAATTTTTGCAATCCTTAACCGAATAAAATCTAATTACCTTAAAATTTTTTCTAATGTAATTAAGGAAAACTTGTGAAAATATTTCATTCAAATTAAACCGTCTGAGCAAACTGTTCTGTGAAAAGTATAGCATTTAATTCCGTTCAGAATGAAATGTTGTTTACAAATGTATTCTTTTCATATATTTAGAACTCTGAAATATTGTAGAAAAAGAAAATATATGCATTTATATGTATATTTACGACGTAATTACAAAATATTTACATCTGATTGTGTCAAAACCAATTGAACTTAACCAATTGATTAACCAATGTTTTGCTCACCACCAAGGGATCGCCAGTGTTATGTATTAATTGTTATTATTTTCAAGCTTTAAGTTTTGCTTATTTAATTCAGTTTTGTTTCGTAATTGATGTTATTAAATTTTCCTTAGTTGTTTAAAGTTGGTTGTAAGTTTAAACTGTAACTTTTGGAAACTTTAAATTTAGATCTGGTTGCTTTAAAAGCCTTCTTATGTTGAAGTTGTTTAATTTTAATTTGAGTTTAGGGACTTAAGTTTACTTGGTTTTTGAGCCTTATTTTTTGAGCCCTTTGTCTTTTTTGTGAACTTGGAATACCAGGATCGTAGATAGGTAGCTGTTGAAGTTCTCAGTTATCAATCTGTTCAATTTTGAGTAAATTTTTTAATAATAACATCAGTTGGTTTTATGTGAAGGTCAGAGTTAATCGCATGAGTACGGACGTACCAGGCTGCATTAAGGACTAACCGTAAGGTTTTACTTTGAAAGGCTTGTAATTTTTTATGCGAGTCCTCGCAGCCGTATCCCTAATGGTACATGCGTACATAAGAATTGGTCGAATAATTGAAGTATAGAGAAGAGCTTTGTTTCTGATAAACAAATGGCTCTTTCGAGTTCATAAAGTTAGAATCTGACGCTCTTCGCTTTATTCGGAGTATTCTCAACGTGCGGATGCCAGAGTAATTTTGAATCAAGTATCACTCCTAGATACTTATATGTGTTTGATCAGGGAATATAGTCATCAAAGAATTTTAAATTTATGGAAGGGTACGGGAGTCGGGAGCGTGTGAATATCATGGCAGCACATTTACCGACATTAATTTTTATTTTCCAAGTAATGAGCCAGTGCTCAGTGCTTGAAAGACAACTCTGAATGTTGTGAACCAGTTAATCGAAGTGCTTGTGCTTGGAGAGAATGGCCGTGTCATTTGCATAAAATGCTAGAGTGACACTGGGGGATTTCGGTATGCCATTAATGAAAATATTGAATAGAAGGGGCGCTAAAAAAAATACCTTGTGGGACGCCCCTTAGGATTGGGCGGGGCTTCAAAATGGCAGAATTAACACGAACTGAGAAAGAACGGTTAGTGAGATACGAGTTAATTATTGATATACGGTTTTATTTTAAATATATTTCCTCTGTGTCAACAGAGAGTATTTTGATGGAAGCCGATTTGAATGGTAATTTTTTTTTAAGAGCGAATATTTATTATGTATTTTCAGTTGTATCGTCTCAGTGATATGTAAGTAATGGGAGAATAAAGATTTATTAACATAAGTGAAAAATATTTCTTAAATAAGTTAAGCTAACATATGTGAATAAGTTGAGCCGAAATATCAAGTCGCATGAGCTCGATTATGATTCTCATATGCCAAGCCCTATCAGATGCTATATCAAAGTACGCCACTAAACATTTTGCTGGGAAAGCCTTCGTGAATGAACTCTACTGTCCTCAGAAGTTGGTGCGTTGTGCAGTGTTTTGCTCGGAAACCGTTTTGTTCGTCAATACGGACATTTTGGCTCCGATGAAAATCATCCAGGTATTTAAGTAGCACAAATTCGTATATCTTAGATAACGAAGACAGGTGGCTGATGGGTCTGTAATTTTGAGGATGTGGATTGGAAAAGGCCAGATTTATGAATAGGCACTATAAATTGCACGCTTCCAGCTTTGAGGAAAATAGCAATGCAATAACACATAATTTATTAACATTACTAAGAAAAATAAATAGCTGGTGAAAAGGTGTTTAATTATGCAATTAGAAATAGAGTTCAATTTTTAGGTTTGAGCTTAGCTATATATTCGCAAGTTTCGCTCAGTGTTGTGTAACGTAAGTCCCTCCTACATGGAGAGTGGAGAAATTGTTCAACATCATGTTGGAGAAAGCTTGGGATATTAGCAAACATTCCTTCATTATGTTGTGTGAATATCGTTTGGAGGCTGTCAGCTAATAATTCAGCTTTTTCCGTGTCTGTGTGGGCCATCATTGCGTCCTTTGCTAAGGACAGAATGCGTGAGATTTGTTTGCGTAATTTTTGTTGCGACTGGCAGATGCACGCCAACAGCTATTATCTGAAGTTCGTTAAGGACTGAATGTATCGTGATTGGCTGTGCTGATCACATGATGCCTTGATCTCATTCTAGAAAGTACGAAGTTTTAATTTTAAGTGAGGACTCCTAGTTCTTTGCCAAAGTCTTCGTTCTTTATTCTGTTCTCGAATTTTGTTTTTAATCTCGTTTGGAAGTATAGAACAATTGCGGAGAAGGGTGATTTTGGATACTTCTTTGAAAGTATCTGTTAAGGTTTAATAAGCATGTAATTAAAAGATTAGACTCCCCAGCTAACAATAAAGTTTAACGAGAATTTTAAGCTTAGAGAATTAGGTGTAGTTTTGAATTTAAAGCCTTTTTGAGGTTTAGTGCGTTTGAGTTTCTAACGTGTAGAAGTTCGGTCAGATGATATTGTTGCAAATGAAACATGATCGTACTTTTCATTGCATTTTATTGGAGAGCAGAGGGAAATGAAAAATTAATTGTAGAATAACTGAAAAATGTATAAAGAATTCTGATAAGGAAAAATTATGCAAAATGAGTTAGATATGTTGCTAGAGAGCAGCTGTTAAAATTGAAATGTAATATGAAGAGTTGTCTTGTAGAGACCTAGCTGTATGCAATTAGTTTTAAGCTTAGACTATAAGTTTTCCTGCTTGTAAAAAGTTGGCTCTTGGCTAGTTAAAATTTAAGATCTTAACAAGGTTGTTAAAGATTTTCGTTCCAATTGAATGGCGGGAAAAATGTGAGGTTCCATTAATTTGAATGACTAGTTATTTTATGTTTCAAATCTGTACTGTTACTTCTCTCTTCTCGTTTGTCGGCCAGAATGTATATAATTCGCGTTTATTTAAAGTGAGATTTTGTGACTGTTAAGATGCAATGTGTTTTGCCACTCATAGCCACGTTTTTTCACTCATAGGTTTGCTGAGATAGATAAGAGTTCCTGTTTTCAGCCTTGCATTATAATTGCCGATGTTTGAATTCCCGTCGGAGCAGCTCTTCGTCAACATCGATTTAAATTGCTCTGTGTAGCTTTAGTTATTAGTTTATTTAAATTTAAGTAAAAACGAAGACTTCTTACGGTTCAACGTATTTACTTTTAAGTAAATGGTCTTTTTGCCCCTTCTCAAGTTTCTGGAGTACTTCAGACTTAGCGATAAGTCGCTTAAAGTATACTTAGAGTTTAACATTGGCTGACAGCCAAGAAAGTTAAATTTTAGTTGCATGAATCATGGATAATCCATTACCATCTGAATAGGTAGAAATTAAAAACAAACGAAGGTAGTTTCAATAAAGACAAATATGTAAGGTTGCTCGGCGAATACCAAAGCAGAAAAAATTATTGCACATATATCTGAAAGCTAAAGCAAGATATCGTGCCTGCAATCAAAAGAAACAAAATTATTATAATGAATGTCAGTAATTAGAATTGAATACTTAATTTAATCTTTTAGCAGAACCATTTATTGAAGAGCCTAACGTTAGATTCTCTGCAGAAAAAATGACTTTTTTTTAAAGCAATATTACTCTAAAGTAATGATAGCTCATGCAAGAGAGTTTTTAACACACAGTGTGTAGATTAAAATTCTATTTTCAATAATTAAAAATGCTTGTCTTTTTTGCGAAAGGTTACGTATTCTTTGCATCTGACTTTTTAGCGCTTCGAATAGTAGTAGGATCTAACTAATATCCATCTTAATTACATACGGTACAAAATCGATATCTTGCATTATGAAAATGGGCTTTTCTTGTCATATGCTCATTAAAAATATTCGGCAAAGGAGTATTATCAACAGACGGAAAGAAATTTCATCACGCACGAGATTAAAAAAGCATTTTTCTTTATTTCAAGATGAACTTCGTGCTTTTTTTTACTCCATTTCTTTCGGTAAAGAGAAAAAAAAAAAAGCGAGACCAAAAGAATTCTCAAGTCATTAACAAAACGGCATTATGTAAATAGGCATCAGTCTTTTTTTATATTCCTACAGCAACTTCTTTTGTTGAAGCTTGGTATTTAGAGCTAAAATGCATTGTAAATTCGAATGAGAAATGTTCGCCAATCCAAAAAAACAGATAAAATTTTTTTCTTTTAATCCTGTTACTGCTAAGTTTTCATATGATGCTGTATATCTGAAGTTAAAAAATACTTTTTATTATTTGGAATGACATTTTAGATGCTGGAAAAGAATTGTATTTTTTTTAACCAAATATTTGCGTTTCAGGTGCACTTAAATGATTGCGAACGTATATGTTCGGTGCAAACACTAAACAAAACAATGCAAACATTAAAGAAAATAACGCACAATAGCGCCGCTGGCATTAGTGACATGATCAAAGATTTATTACCGTAAACTTTTATCGTTAATTTCAATTAATTGGAACTGATATATCAAACTTTCTAAAACGATTCTTAAAACCTGAAAATAATAAAGCGCAATTTGCGGTAGAAACTGAGAAGCAATGACAAATTAGCTTTAAAAGTGGAAAAAAAAATTAGCAAAACTTTCATGATACGCGCTTTCAGTTAGGTATGTGGATTGCACATCAATTACCTGATGCAGCTGTAAATCCGCATCGGCAAAAATGTTTGCAGGGAAGTTTTGTTCGCCAGAATCCGCATTTTATGCAGTTTATGATTAATTTCTACTTGTGATTTCCTTTCAATTAAATTAAATTTCATTATTTATGGCATGCTAATAACAAGTGTTTAATTAACTTTAACGAAGGTTGCTGTCTTCCTCTGTGTTTATTTTCATGTTCATTTTGTTTTCATTCGAGTGTTCTACTGTTTTATTCAATGAGTTTTATGCAAATGTTTTCTTCAGCAGTTGTTTGAGAAGAATTTGTGCAAAATGAGCGTTTATATGTAAACGCTTTCCAATCAGAAGCGTTCGTGAGTCAAACTATTTGAATGAAGTGCTTTTAAATTTTGAAGCAAGAATTCGTTTTTTAATAACTATTTGAAAGAAAATACAGTGCACTACTTGAAAGAAAATACAGTGCATGCTCGTTCATTCGAACTCAAAGGTCTCAGAAATTAGTTCGAATTTTCTGATGTTAAGAGCAAATATAACTTTAATAAAAATGTATCACTGAAAAAGAAAAATCTGCTATTATGTTATAACCCCAGAAAATATGTTCTACTATGCTATCTAAAATTAAACATATTAAAAAGCAATAAAGACGTACTTTAATCATAAAAAGTAGTGGAAGATATGCAGCAGAAAGAAAAATTTAATTAAAAATATTAATTGCACTTTTGGGAAAAACTTAAAAATGGTTTGACTTTGTTTATTACACCTACATTTTTCAGCCAGCTTCTCGATTTGAAGTAAATATTTCAATTCATTTTCAGAGGAAGGTTCAATCTGAATAAATGCTTTCAGAGTTTTTATTGAGTCCATTATAGCTTGATCACTAGAGCGCTTAACAGTCTGTGCATTCTTTTCTGAATCCGATAAAGTATCTTCTTTTTCATCTCCTCAAATAGTTTTTATTATGTCATCATCTCACAGTTTCCCACAGACTTCTAAGTCTTCATCTCCACTTACACAATCAGGACAAGTAAAGCTATCGCATTTAATTTTTTTTAATTCAGGAAAATCTTTATTAGTATCGTCAAAATCTTCGATATGATTGTTCTCTTCAGCGTACAATGAATTTAGTATGACGAAAGCAATTAATAATTGTGCTTTATTTAACAGCATCCCATGCGGTGTATAGATCATTTATAGCTATCAGCTGAGTGATGCTGTAGTTATCACCACAATCTAAAGAACAAATATTTTGCTATATGAGTCTTTTACGATAATTTGTTTTAAGAATCTGGATGGTTCCTTGGTCCATTGATTGTAATTTCGCAGTTGTGTTTGGCATCAAATATTTAACAAATATGGAATTTAGTTCTGGAAGCTTATTTTGGAAGGTTGCATTATCAAGTAAGAGAATTTTAGGCTTTTCCATCCAAAACTGCTTATCTGTTCCTTTTAAACAGATACTGAAGATGTTTGATGATGACGTCCATGCTTTTTATTGGATACGTAAAACTGGCAATGTTTGAATTTCTTTAAAACACAAAGGATTCTTTGCCTTCGCAATCACTAATAATTTAAGGTTTTCACTTCCATCTATATTAACAAGAAATAAAGCTGTAATCCTATGTGCACTATTTTTTCCTCCTACGCAAACATCCCCTTTAAAATGGCATTTTTTACAAATTATGCATCAAAACAGTTTTCTGAGCCCGGGGACGTTGATATGTTTTTTCAAATTCAGTGTACTTTATTTATCAGTATGTTTCATAGTCTTCCCTGAAAGCTGTATGGCGGTCATGATAAGACTTACGCCACGTTGTTATTCAATGGCTTCAATTTTGTGACGTCGTGTTTACTCTATCTATTCTAACCTCCATGTTTATCTCCAGAATGCAAGACGGTTGCCACTCGGAAAAATGGGCCCAAAAATCAGCATTTTCAAAGCTTTTAATTAATATCTCGGCTGATTAAAGTCGTACGAAGATGGGAAACAAAAATCTTTTGACACATCAGTTTAATACGTATAGGTACAACGTCATGATTTAAATTTAACGTAGTATCACAACTTTTCCTCAATAAAAAAAAAAAAAAAAAAAAAAAGAATTAACGTGGCAATCACATACCATGTCAATTATCCTAACCTGAAACAAGAAAATTGACAATAGAAGCTATTTACTTAACGAAACATTTTCGACACACAATGGCGTCACATGCAATCCCATGCTTTCTTCAACGTCACAATATGACATTATATAATAATAATATGTTTAATTTTTGCCAATACTATTTTTATTTCATTTTTTTTTTGTAAAACCTTCAAATTTTTTATTAATTATTTTCGATTTGAAAGCGAGCACTGGCAACACTTATCGAAATAAAGTAGATTTTTATCTCCAGCGAGCGAGACTGTTGTCACTTGGAAAAATGAGCGCCAAAATTAGCGTTTTCAGAGATTTTAATTAATATCTCGGCTGACTAAAATCGTACAAAGACGAGAATGATTAAAATGACTTTAAAAAAATTTTTGGAATCCGTGGGTATCTCTTTCGAAACTTAACTCTCCGTCATTCCGGAGAGGATGATGTCGCAAACAAACAAACAAATGTACAGACAGAAAAGAACAGATTTTAGTAGTATAGACTAGCAGGCAAACCCGCCAAATGAGCGGGCTGCTACCAAAGCAAAATTTATAAGTTCTATGTACACCTGTAAAGAAAATGCATAGAAATATTTCAATGTGAATGAAATCAGTTCATTCTTTCATGCAAAAACAATTCGTAAATAAATTTTTTGTTGCCAAGCCAGGAAAAGAAAACTTTTGAAACTTCACATATGCGTACGACGTCATCATTTAAATTTATTGTAATGAAAAAAATCTAAAAACTTTCAGATTTTACATTACGCCCAAAGGGGTGTTTTCAACGTTTTGTGTGTTAACTTTATTTATTAAATGTTATGTCCTTCGCACTTAAACCATACCTTCTTGTCTTCAGTAAATATTTTTTCTACTTGTTTAATCTCTACATATAATAAAAGGAAGAGTCTGTGAATGTGTGTATGTATAGCTAATAGACCCAGGGCTACGAAATTTGGTACATAGGTACATCTAGACAAGAGCCAGTGCACCTTGAAGCGATTTTGTTTCAAAATTTGAATGAGTTTTTTTATTTTATGTTTTTTGATGAAATCTTATCAAATCGATAATTCTCTCTCATTATATCAGCAGCAATGGCACACAACCATTGTTGCTGATATATCACTGTTGCCATTGTTGCTGATATCAGCACTGTTGCCATTGTTGCTGATATCAGCACAGTTGCCATTCGGAAAAAGCAGGGCGAAAATTAGTGTTTTAAGAGTTTTTAAATAAATATCTCCGATTTTTTTTTAATTCGACGTCGACCTTTACCAGGACCCAGAAAAGAATTGTAGAAAGTTTAATGACGATAGCTATAGTAGTGACTAAGTTATAAGCGAACAAACAAACAAACTTTCTTTATACAGTTTGAATTCTTAAAATTTTGCAATGAGAAGTGGTTTATTTATTTGTTAGGATAATTAATATTTGTATTAGGAAATATTGCTAATTACATTGTAATTTTTTTATATTATATTTTAATTATACATAATTTTAATTGTATAAAAAGCTTTGCATGATTTTTTTAGGAAACGAATTTCTTAACTTGTTTTATACCATTTTAATTCTTAAGATTTTGCAGCGGGAAGTTGGCTAATTTACTTATTAGAATAATTGATATTTGTATTAAGGGATACTGCTTATTTCATTGTAATTTTTTATATTTAATCCATTTTTATTGAAATTTGTGTCTTTTCTTTTTTTCCGATAAAGTTGCTCTACAGAGTAAAATTCCGTGCAGTTTTTAACTTTAGTGTTTGGTGTTCCCTTTAGGCATTTTTTTAGTACATTTAAAAGCCAGAGGAAGGATTACTGAGTAGCGGCTAGTATTTAATAATTTTTGTAAAGATTGCATTCTGTTCATTATGTTTAGAAAGATTACTTTGAATTAGCATGATTAAACGCGAGAGTGTCGGGGAACACTTCATTCAGGTAAGAAAATACTACTACTACTCACTTTTATAATAACATCTCACGAATTTGAAATTTATTTTTTCACTTAACGGAACTGCCACTTTCGTGATGAATTCTATACAGTACTTTAATTTAAATTCATTTCACTTAAAATCTACCTATTTAGCTTAAACTCATCTTAGTAAATACCTGTTTGGTACAACAATTCTTATTTGAGTAAAAGACGAAACACCTTCGCATTTTTTAATTATTATTAATTCATCGAAGGTTGGTTTGTTCCCCTTGAAATGTTAACCAATTTCCGGTCAATGACGATAATTACTTTGTTTGTTGATTACATTTTCTTTTAAAGGTTTTCATTTTCAATTCATTCATGATTCATATTTGATGTTTCCTTTTAAAAAATTTCAAGATTCATTTTTAAATATGTTTTTAAGTTGCTCCATTCCACTCAAATTCTATTACCTTTATCACAGGCGATAATGTACTGCATAATCCATTAGTAAATAATTTATTATTTTATTACTTTGAAGCTTTTGCCCAAGCATGAGGAAATTTATTACGATTAATTACTATATATATAATAAAATATATAAAATAAGCAATTAAAAATTTCTTCCTGTATGAAGCATTTTAATTAAGAGTATTTAGTTTTTACGTTTACTTCAAGTTTCGATCAATGGATAAAAGGAGATGAAAATACAGAACGAAATAAACAATGTTTTTTCACGGCCAATTAAAGAAAATAACTGAGCCGCGAGTAACATTTATGCAAGTTATTTTTCCAAATATGTGATAAAAAATATCTGCTGCAGGTTTCTGGATATTATTTTTTGATATAAAGTAAATCCGAGTCAATAAGTCACAGGATCTTTCTGTAAAACATATATTTTGAACGCAGTTTCTTTTATCATGTATTATTACATACAACTTTGAATATCAAAAACTTTCAGCTGAATATCGAATTCATAAAATCGAAATAGAATTTGTTACAGGTTAATATATTTTAAAAAAGTGCTTAGAATAAGATTAGAGAAATCGGCTTTATAAAAACCAGGTATGCATATACACTGGGAAAATAAATTAAGATAATTTGCATATTTTATCGCATTGCATGAAAAGAACTGAACTGAAGGAAAAACCACTGCTTCTAGATAAAAATACAAATCTTGTACGGCACATACATAAGCTTACACGTGTGTGTAGGCGGAGCCAGCAGAGAAACAGGCTTTATAAGCGCGTGGAGGGTAAGACGAATTGGTTTTGCTAGCACACCTCGACAAAATTCTTGGTATTATCATGCAGCAATAGGTTAAATTCACATCGGAACAGTAAAAATGAGTAACTACTAACGTTTAGATGATGGAATGAGGTGGCGAATTGTGGGGAGGCTAGAGGCAAGCCAATCGCAATTCCAGATATGCAGAGATTTTAATTTCATGCTCTGCGTCGTGTGTAACCTATGGAAACAGTTGCAGGATACTAGATCCATCGAGAGAAAGCCTAGGCAAGGTCGTCTAAGAGCTACGACAGCCAGAGAAGATCGCTATCTGTTTTAGCGAGGAGTAACAGAGGAGCTACAGCCTCTCAACTCTCTCGGAACCTGTATGCAGCCACAGGAACCCTTGTAACAAGGGTGACTGACATTTCTACACGCTGTTATTCAAAATTGCGATCTGCTCAGCCTATTGCATTGCAATATGGCCACAGTACCGTACTTACTGCTATATGTATTTATAACCCGATTATACTGTAGCTCGTACTCAAGACAGTCTGCGGTGACACACCAGGTCATCAACATTATACATGCTGACTTTCTTTATTCGTAAATGTTGGTACCACGTACTTTATTATATGTATTTACTTACTGCTAATTTATATTTAACTTTCTATTGATTTTACTGTAAGCACAACCAGCTATGTACAGTTTGTTTTGAATTTGTATCTGCTCCGCACCCGATTACATATGGCACCATACTATTTGTGATTACTTACCACTAATAAATTTAACTAATTACTGATTGTACTGTCAGCACAAAGAGCTATGTACAGGTTGTTTCAAATATTGTGTATACTCCCTGCATTTGATTACACATGGTACTTTACCATATGTAATTATTTACCACTAATATTTAGAACTATTTTCCGACTGTACTGTAAGCACAAATATCCACGTACAGTTTGTTTCGAATATTGTATTTACTCTCTGCATTTAATTTTACACGGTACTTTGCTATACGTAATTTTTACCACTTATTTATACAACCTTCTGCTGATTGTACTTTAAGCACAAATAGCAATGTGCAGATTATTTCGAATATTGTACTTACTCTCTGAATTTGATTACACATGGCACTTTATGTAATTATTTACCACTAATATATACTGATTGTACTGTAAGCATGACTAACTATGCACAGATTGTATCGAATAGTGTATTTACTCACTGTACTTAATTACACACGACACTTAGCTACATGTAAATATTTACCACTCATTTATATAACCATCTGCTGATTGTACTGCAAGCACAAATAGCTATATTTTTGAATATTAAATTTACTTTCTGCAATTGATTACACACGATACTTCATGTAATTATCTACCACTATTTACTGAGTGTACTGTATGCACGAAAACCTATGTACGGATTGTTTCGAATATCGTATGTACTCTCTGCATCGGATTATACACGGCATTTCTCTGTATGTAACTACTCACCACTAATATACTACCATCTACGGATTGTACTGTAAGCACAAATAGCAATATACAGTTTGTATCGAATATTGTATCTACACCTGTTTGTACACGGTACTGTACTATATGTAATTTTGTAATTACTCTCTACAATTGCTTGCAGACGGTACTTTACTATATGTAATTACTTACCACTAATATTTATCACTACTTTCTGATTATAATGTATGCACAAATATCTTTGTACAGATTGCTTTGAATATCATATATAATCACTGCACTTGATTATACACGGTTTGTACTAATGTCAGCTTTACTTATTCACTACTATTATACCTAATCAAGTACTTATGTTTAATGATATACCATTACATTATGCAATCATGTTCTGCAACTTCTGAATGCACATTGTAGCACGAAAGTGCAAACACGTTTATGTATACAAAAATTGTGACTCTGTAAGATCTTAAATATTTTTATGTGTTCCTGGGCTGCGTAATGGAGTTCTGTTTCCGCTGTATGGGCATTATTCTGATACGTATAACCTTAGGTCGGAAGCCCTTACAGCGGTGATCGGTGATCGGATTGGCCAGCCAGGTTTCCAGACCTCAACCCTTGAGAGCATGTCTGAGACGCTCTGGGGAACGCACTTGCAACTCGCAACCCCCCTCCAAGAACCATCCAGGAAGTGAAAACAACGTTGCTGAATGAGTGGGACCATTTGCCACAGGCACTGATAAACTGCCTTATTTCCAGTATGACATCACGCTTCGAGGCCTGTATGGCTGTAAGAGGGGACCATACTCCTTATTATTCCATTTCTTTTGTGTCTTCTGCAACCGCTGTTTCAGACTCCCATGAGTGTTTCACACGAACATGTGTGTCTATTATAACTGTTGAGTGTTTATTTTGTTTGTATTATATCAACCTATGTTCACACCAAATTTTATTAAAATCTGTCCAGTAGTTCTGGACATCGTAGATCAAATATGAAAATTCTCTTAATTTATTTCACCAGTGTACTTTTGCACGATATTTTTTTAAATGACTGTTTACAGAACCTGAATGATATTTACTTGAATGGATTTTAAAGAAATATCTATTGAAGTGATATTAAATTCATTTATTAAACTGTTAGTAAGAGGAAATATTTGGAAAGAGTAAATATAGATGACAATTTTTAGGATAAATTTTGACATGTAAATAGGACAAAATCATCTTAGTAAACTGTTCTTTATACAGCATTTTAATGTAATGCATACTAAGAATTGCTTCCAGTACATATGAAAATACTTTTATTAATATAGGATGAGAATAATACTAAAAAAGATAGCTCCAATAATGAGCAATTTTAAATTACAATAAAAATTACACTCCGAAGAAGAAATGTTAAAGATATTATAGCAACAAATGTCAACATAAATTGGACAAATTTGCAGGATTGTTGTTTTGAAGGTTAACCCTCTTCTTCAGTTGCAAGAGTGAAAGTGACAGATGTGAAGCCTGTGATCGCGCGATAACGATATCCAGAAATTGGAGAATATTCCAGCGAAGGAAGGGGAGATGAATAAAGCCATGTATTGGCAAAAAGTGAGAGTAACTATGAAATAATATTTTTAAAACCTGAAGACGAAGACAGATTAGAAATGGGATCATTAACTAGAACTTAAAGGTGCTTATGAACATGAAACGTCTCTAGAAAATCTAATTAGATAATGAAATATGTGTTTTGAATAATTCTGGTTGCAGAAAAATGAAAATGGAATTTTTTGACCAGAAATTTTGAAAAACGGAGGATTTATGTATATTTCTTTTTTTCCCTAACACAAGTTTCAAGCTCTTTACTGCGAAATTTCAAGACTGTGTTAGTTTGACCAATAATATTAGCACAATAAGGGCAATTTATATCAGTGCAGTCTGACAACGTAAATTTGAGTCAAATAAAAGGGTCCTGTACGTCTTTTCCTTGCCTCTGTGGTGCATATAAGACATAGTGCTAATTCACTACTAGTCTCTTCAACGTTTCATATATCGTATGTTAGCAAAGAATACGAAATGTCAGAAATGATTATTGAATTTTTATCATCGCCAAAAATGAGAGAACATGTTTCATTAGTTTTAAAGGAATATTTTTTAACTGCTTGATCAGTAATACGAAGAGAAAAGTTCTGTCTATTGCAACTGGTCTTAAGTACTTGATCTTGATCAAGAGCTTAGTTGGAGACTTTTATGTTCTGATTTACAGCAAAAATTAGATAGCAATGTCCAAGTTATTTCCAGAAACTTTTATATGACCAGATATTTTAAAATGTGAATATTGAAATATTGTTTACCATAATCGGATAGACATTAATTAGCAAGCAAATGTTCAGTTATCAATAATTTTTCTTGTTGCACTGAAAATCATATACATAGCATATCCTATTTTGCTTTAAAAAGATAAATATTTGAACATCATTAACGAAATAATATTAAATATTTTATCATATTCAAAGATAGTTTAATGTGTTTTGTAAGGCAAGGGTCACTTTTCCACTTTGATCATCTTACGCAAATTCATCTGTTTTGAGACTTAGCTTGCTAGCACGTTTCAGACTCAAAAGCGTATATTTTTTTTATGTGCAACTTAGTTTATTAACTTAGTTTAACAGCTCAAACAATCACTTAAATTAATGCAGTAACATATCAGTGCTCAATATGCTGCACTGTAAAATATTAGGCATTTTATAATGGTAAAATTAGTTCAAAACATTGCACGTTTGCAATTATTTAATTTCCTAACAATTGTTAGTTTTTGCATGAAATTATATCGCTGGTTACATTGTAAAGTAATCTTGTATCGATCTATTAAAAATACATAATAATTTTGATCATCATTATCATTTCACTTATTGATGAACCTGGCGTTTCGTGGACTGAAGCAGAAACTGACAAATGAGAATAAAAGCTTCGTAATCAGTTTCAAAGCAAAATTTCAGAGTCAAGAAGATCAGAAACAAATAGTTTACATACTGTCTGACGCTTTGATGAGCTCGTTTTCTTCAATTTTTCTTCATAAGGAATTTAAACAGCATTGCTTGATCTCGTTGCAAAAAATACGAAGCAACTGTAAACGCATCTACTACATATGAGAAGAGATAACTTCACTTGCCAGAACGTCGCTACAAGAAAAATTTACGGAGGCTGTTCCCAAATTTTTTATATGATTTTGCTTTGCTGTAAAAACATTCGCCTGTTTGGAATTTTTTTTGAAATTGTAAATACATTTTTGAAAATATAAATTATCGTCTGTTACTTGACAATTTTGCTTTCATGCAAAATGGCACTTTTAATGGATGGAAGGCTATACTTGTGCTCTTTCCGAAGACAACTATTCGTATCAAGTTATTAAAAAACGTGTTGAAAGCCATGATTTTCGAATTTTGAAGTTACTGTATGTAGTATTGTCAACAAGAAAGAAAAAAGAAACGTCAAAGTTTCGCTTCAAGCGGAAATTTGTTGTAAATACATATCCAAGGAAAAAACAGAATGTTCCAAATGTTGCAAAGGTACACATTTTGATCCTAAAAGAAATTTCGTTAAGGACAGTTGTAAAATCATTAAAATGCTCAGTGTCAACTGTAAACAAAGTGATTAATACCAATTTGAGTCTTAAAGAGACGGAAAACCCTAATATGTATCGTCTTCCTCCACGACATGCCGCCGAATGCAGAACGCGGTTCAGAATTACATATGCGAAACATTTATCTGGACAAAAATGAAAAATGTTGTTACAACAAATATTTTTAAATGACTGGAATAAAAAGAGATCCATTTATTATCATCAAAGAGTAGAAAAAAATCTTAAAACGCGGTTCAAAAAATTTAAAGAGTTTTTGGAAGGGATTAAAATTATAATAGCGGAAATTAAAAATTAAGCGAGTAACAAAAAATGTCAAGAACGACTCCACATATTATCAGAAATATATTTCATACCTGTGTATATTTATATACTTTTGGTGCAGTCAATTGCAACCAAAAAGTGAGGTGCTCAGCTACTTATTATAGCAGTCCTATATACAAAATTTCAACGTTCTGAACTTACTCGCTTTTGAGTTATGCGAGATACATACATACGTAAGTACGTACATACAGTCATTACGAAAAAAATCTCTTCTGAATTCATTTTAAATCAATTTTATAATTCGTTTAGGAAAAAGAGTCCTTTATTCTGTCCTTACGTACAGATGTCACCCAAAAATTCATTAAATCGCATTCGATAGAGGTAAAAATGGATAGTTTCGTTCGATTTCTATAGCTTTTTCTGGTTGATCAGTATATTTAACTGCAGTTTCTAGTACCTTAACTCTGTTGTTATGTGAAATTCTGCGAGGTTGAACAGTTGGTGCTGGATCTTGATCTTCAATTTTGATTTCCTCGTATCTGACAAGTGCGAGAATTTGATAATTAGTTATTTCATACTGATCATTATCCTTCATCCAATTTCCAGCTCCTTGTAAATTCAGGAATATGCTGCAGTAAAAGTAGAACGACTGCTTCTTTGAAATATGATACCCGGAAGTTTTTCGCGATTACAATACTTCCCTTACTTCGTCCAAGGAAGCAAAAAAATCTGATGTGTACACCATGTGTGTTCCGAGTACGGAATATTCAATTACACGCACTTTTTCCTGCATTTCATTTAAACTTATTTCCTCGAATTTCATAGAGATTGATTTCTCATTCAATTAATTCTGTTTGTCTCAATTCGCGACGAGGCAAAAATAGAGAACTCCTCAAAATATCTTCATTAAAATTTGAAAAATATATATATATATAAAAAAAAAAAAAAAAAAAAAAAAAAAAAAAAAAAAAAAAAAATAGAACACCAAATTAAGAACACAAGTTAAAACAATAAAAAAAAATTATATCAATTAAAATTAGAGTATTTACGAAAAAACAAGCAATACGGCCAACAGGCAACAAAGCAGATTTTTCGGTGCACAAAAATAAAAGTTTAATTTTGGTCCCACTCAGCAAAAAACGCTAAAGGTGCAGAAACAGAATTCACTTTTATGCTAAGTTTCATATGTAGACAAATATGGCTGCCATGTTAAGCAAAAATTAGGCTTAGCCACACTTAAACAATTTTTAAATTGTCGATAATTCTACAAATATCAACAACAGAACATGCCTTCAACGAAGAGAATTTGCTTGCAGCTCTCGGCCTCATGTAAAATCTTGAATCGGATAAAAATCGAAGATACTCTTCTCCCCGTTTGTGTTTCTATTCAGTAAAAGGAAAAGGAATTGGGCAAATATGTGTACAGTGTACAGTGAATTTCAGCCATGACCATCGATAGCTGTTTGATACTTGAAACCATAAAAACTTTATCCTTGAACTCTTAATGTCTGTTGTTTTATGAGTTTTTCCGGCAGTTTGAAAGACATAAGAATTCTGCTGTCTATTGACGGACTATGGTGCAAGTAAGAATGAAAAGACAGAATAGAATCTCTCTGAATTTATAATAGGATGGACTCAAATTGTATTGAACGTAATCCTCTTGTGGCACTCTTTCCTTAATGATTCTCTCCTTCTCTTGATATTAATAGAATTATAGATATGTTCACTAATATCTCCCTAATTTTTTACTGTTGAAGCGTTTATGTCAATACTACCAGATGTAAGAAAAATTCTTTTACATTAAAGTCTCTTTAAAGGTATATCAAATGCTTTATACGCGTAAAATATTATGAATATTTTTCCTAAATAACAGTTCTTACTTAAGATCTCTATTAAAATACTTATTAGTGTCATAAAATACTTCGTTATTTCGTTTGAAGTAACTTAAATGGTTTTATATTCAAAAACTCTTATATCTAGTTCTTGAACACTTAAAGTTCTTAGGATAGTGGCAAACTGAGATAGAAAACGAATCTTTAAATCTCATTTTCTCGCTTTTGTTTTAAAAATTGCTTTGTATTTAATATTTATGGAAAACAGTAACAATCATTATAAAACTACGAGCAGAGCTATATGTATGAACATATTGAAAATTTACGATTATTGTAAAATATATATATAGATTCTCGCTTATCCACCGTAAGGAGCACACAGAAAGAAAATGTTTAATAATAGGGAGGTGTTAAGAACAAGGGCTATTAAAACGTCCAAACTACTTTATTTAATGATTAATTAAACACGTTAAAACTATTTTAGATAAATGTCAGAATAAAATTTTAATATTTAGCTACCAAACTATTTTAATAGCAAAATGTAACCGGCAAAAATGCTTTGAAGGTACCAAATTTTACATTTCGGATAGAAAAGACATGTAACGTTGATTTTTTTTTCTTTGCTATATTATTGTTATTGATTATCTGTGTTTAATAAGTATTTTGTAAGCGAAATGATGAATTTATTTAAAATGCCCTTTATTTGCAATTATATTATAAAATGCTTTATTTTGTAAATAAATAAAAACAAATTATGGTGCATTCGGTCGTATGCAATATGAGTTTGAGATGACTGATACGTTACCACGTGTTTGACATTTGGGACTGAGCTTCGCTACAGATACCAGCAAGATAGGCTCAAGTGATAATGCTTGAGTTTATTTGAAATAAATGCAAAAATATTAAAATCTGAACGCTTTCGGATTTTACATTACAGCCAAAGGGAGTTTTTTAACGTTTTGTGTGTTACATTTATTTATTAAATATCATGTTCTTCGCACTTGAACCATAAAATTCAATTCAACAGTAATATCGAAATTAGAATTTTCGATACACAGTCTCGCATGCGAGAGATAATTTTTTTTCCAGTACAGTGTTACCATTGCTCACTTTGAAATCGTTGAGTTAATCAAAAATTCTTTAATGTCTGACAAAATATGAAATCGATAATAAAACAAATTCCAAATTAGGACTTCCAGATGCCATATTAGGGTGGAGACGTATGTTATTCAAACTTCTATGGCTCTAGGTACCGTTGTTTTATCGCAATGCGAGGAAGATACATACATTTATGAAGATTCTTCATTATTTATCTAAATATAACACAGGACGATAATACTTGGTGGCAAAAATTTGAGAAGTGAAAGGGATATTTACAAGTTTTCGACGCAAAATGCCAAAACGAGATTAATAGCCCTTCTGGGCTAACGCCCTTTGGGCTAATAAATATATATCAAGTGGAAAATTGTTTTAACGACTGTGTTTTAGTTAATTTTCTGCTGCATTATATTAAATAATTTAATTGCAGTTATGTATAACTGGAAAAGAGCTGCCTATTAAAAATACATATCTGATACTTATGAATTTATACACATAATTAAACTTTGATTTTCGTGGGCTATACACATCATTAAACTTTCATATTCGTGGGAAACAAAATTATATCAGCATCAACTATACACTGAATTAACATGAAATAAAAAAAGCCTATGCTAATAGTATCATCGTCTGACTTACGTTTGTGAAATAATTGAGCATTTAAGGCTACCAGAAGAATTTATAAATGTAATCAAAATTAAACTTGCATTTTATAATTAAAATTCCAACTTCATAAATAAAATTGCACCATAAATGTTAACATAAAATTATAAAATTATAAATTCATTTTTAAAAGCTTTATCAAATTGTACATATATCAACAATATAAAACGAAAATTACGTAGAAAAAGTAATTACATCACAGCTCATTGTGGAGCAAAAGTTTCAGTTATAATGAATATAAATCTGTGCTAGAGCGTGACATCCTTAGAATTATGGTTCATTTAATTAGTTGTACACTCTACTAAATGTTATCTATTAGAAGATGATCATAAGGAAGTCTCTCATAGCGATCATCTCCGTGAGTAGACCCTTACAAAACAACATAAATAAACAACAGTTTAGTGCATGACGTCTCTGAAAAGACTCCTTTCTCTGACTCAAAAGTTATCTGAAAACATGGATAGAGTTCACGGTCTTTTTACCAAGCATTATATGTTAATTTTAGTTATATATCTGTCAATCATTTTTTTTTGTTTCTGTACGTGTGTATTAGTCGATATCCGGATAAACGGCAACAATACCACCCACGGCTGTGTTCTCCTTAAAGTGTTAAGTAAATCCTAGAAACTTACCAAAGACTCTAGTCTTCTGTGAGCATATGGACAATCCTAGAAATTGTTGTAAGTGTGGAGAGCTGATGAGTTAGTGGGTCGACTCCATTGCAGTCTGCCCACCAGCGGTCGAGCGGTAAAATCGTTAAACACTAGTAGTTCGGTCCGGAGCTCGAATTCCGGGGGGATGGGCTGGCTGAATGGGCGTTTTCGTGGTTTTCCCAATGTGTAACGTGTATACGAGCCAGTTTCCCTCAGAAATTCCTCCATGAAGGATCCTTCCTCTTAGGCAGATAAGCCATGTGTGGTTTGCCGTAATCAACTAAAACCAAAAAGTGACTGGTGTTTTTGTGTTTTGTATTGCTTTAAAGGCTGCGTTTTAAACTGTCCGTTCAACTAAAAGACTTTTATTATAAATCTACAAGAAGCACTATTAACAAGGTAGCAACTGATAATCGATATTAAATGCGTAGGAAAAATTATTTAGAAGATAAACATTCTAACTGATCCTCATGTAACAAAATCCTCATGAACTATAACGAATCAGAGTTATAGTGGAAGACGACATCAGAAGAGCTTCAAAATCATTTGTCGATCAGTTTCCTGAAATAGAGAGGCCTTAAATGACAGATCCACTGCAGATCGCTAAAATCTCCTGACATGGTTCGGGAAGTTACGGCTTTTGTAATGTTAATTACGTCAAAGCTGAATAAGTTATTACTTCTGTAATGCCAAAGCACGCCTCGACCAGATTAGCGAGGGGATAGCATAGATGAATTTCTTTTTTTGGTGTGGTCCATCGCAAGTAATCATGCCATTGATGAAATTCCATTGAAATTGAAAAAAGACGTTATATATAATAAACAATACTTAAAATTAAGTTTTAGTTATTTTGATTGTACCTGAAATTCCCTATTCCGTGCATCATAAATTAAAAATAAGCAATAATAAAGAAAAGAAACGCAGGTTTAGGTTAAATTCGCCTACTCCGTTTTAGTTGATGTAGGCCAGTGTTCGCTGTTTTAGAAAGGGCTTATTAGTAGTAGTAGGATATATAATAGTAAAAGATGAAGTAGTAGATTGTAGCAGTCAAGAATGAAACAAGAAAATTTGAATATAGGAGTAAAGGATGAAAACGAAAGAGAAAATCGATTCGATGGGTCGGCAAAATGTTCAACAAAGGATGAATTGACATTAAGCCCAAAATATTTATTTCAAAATTCCATCATGAAAGGCATCATTATCACAGATATATATTTTTGAAATTTCTGGATTGAGTAGATGTGTTTTAAATAGTAAATTCAGATGTCGAATTTTTTTAAGCAGCATCATTTGAATCATGACAAATTAAAAAAAATCGTAAAAACAGAATTTGGCTGATGTTTTCTAAATATTGTTAAAATCAAAACAATATTTAAAAGGTCATTTACGCATTTACTTGAAGAAAAGCTGTAGTCATTTATAAAATTTTTAGAATAAATAAATTGTTTACAAGCTTTAAATACCTGTAAATAAAGGTTTAAATACTTTAGGAGATTTAAATTAAGCTTTTAATTCCTAAAGAACCGAAAAGTTTAAAAGAAAAGAAAACTGATCTGATTCTAAACTATTATATTACATAAATTATTAGCTTACAACAGAAAGTAACTGTCGGTAATCTAGTAGACTATTTTTAAGGGCAGTTTTGCATTCAAATTTCATTGGGTCCATAGAATAGCTTTATGGTATCGGTTTAATTTTTACATGATTCTTCTTCTTATATTAAGTTAAAGTATTACTATTTTAAACATTGATTTTTACTCTTTCTCTGTTTAGATTAGTCAAAATGTCATTAGCTGCATCTATGTGTACTTTTTTCAGTTTAAAGGCTCTGAACAAAACAGCGGGAACAGTGAAACTTTGCGAGTTTTATCCGATAAAACTTCCTATTTCTTTAGAAATGTCTTTAAAAGGTATTCGATAAAATAACACTTTGTAGCCGTGGGCGTCTCTCTAACCACTTTGCACGAAATGCCGGAACAGATGATCGAAAAATTGGTTTTAGCACCCCTTAAATTCCGCATCTGCTCGATGCATTTTTCCAGAAGTCATAAATGTAGTAAATCCAATAAAACGAAACGAAGTTTACGAAAAAGAAAAAGATATTTTATGAGATGCAGTGGAAGCACAAGGAAAAAGCTTTGAAATTCAGTATGACAATAAAGTAAAGAATTAGGCTAAAGCTTTTAGAGTTTTCATCGAACGTATATTTCGATTTTTCCTTCTTATTGGGAAGTATTCAAGATAAAAGGTACTGAAATGATTTTCGGTTACTGGGTGGTAGAAGATGATTTATTCAACTGACAAACGGGTCTTTTTCGATTTATTTAAGGATTACAGTTATAAGAATAGCCAGATGATAAAATAGTATTAAATTTTGCGTATCGCTGTGAAGGGTTATGATAATCTTACATCAAGTTTGTCGCTGGCTTCGTGTTCGGTAATTTTCAAAATATTTTTAGATTATCGTAAAACTATGCTAAGTAGTAATCATACGATGATGCAGAAGCAAACATTTACCAAAATATCAAAACTGGGCTAGGCAGTACAAACACAATGTCAAATAATGCATTAATTGGGGGAATGTATTATTTAAATTTTCAAAGATTACATTTGCCTATACTCAAAATTCTTCATTGTATGAGAATTCTATACTCAAAATTCTTCATTGTATGAGAATTCTATACTCAAAATTCTTCATCTCATGAGAATTCTATACTCAAAATTCTTCATCTCATGAGCTGAAGTTTAAAGGACCAGCCAATGGTTTAATTATACATTTGCCTGCAATTATTGATAAGTAAAAAAGAATCTCTTGCCTTTTTATTTAAATTTAAAACCATTTGGAAATTTCGGAAAGTTGCCGAATGAGCATTGCGTTTCTAAATATATTTGCATACGCATGCTTTCAACCGTCAATTGACGTCGAGTTTTAAACGTTAATTTTTTAACATCGTGTGTATCTTGAGTAGAATTCTTTGCAATGTTTTGTGTATCACTTACGGATTGATCGCTTTTGTAATAAATGTTCTAAATGATACAAATAATTACCCTGTTTTACCGAAGTCGCTCTGTCAATGTTTTATGATATTTGCAGGGTACACTCTGAAATAAAATGATCAAATTTTAGTGATGGTAGTAATTTAATTTAGTAGAAGCAAAATGCGGCTAAAGCTAAATTTCGTTTCGTGCTCAAACCTCAACTTTTATTTAATTCGATATGTGTAAAATATTATGAAATACATTGATTTTTTTATCATTACTACATATTCAATCCACAATCAGCATGTTGCTTGTCATATGAAATGCGCATCATTTGAATAAAACAACCCGCATCTTCTTTTAAAAATGATGATTTCAGAACTTTGTTGAATTCATTCTGCCTACATTTTTCAAATTTTAAATTTCTTCCTTCCTTATTAACTTTTAATTAGTTTGTTTCTATTAATTTAGAAGTCAAACAACAAAAAAATCAGCGTTATATTTTCAAATTTTCACAGGACTAGTTTCGATGGTTATTACCGAAACATCATCCTCAGCTGCAAAAGCGCAAATGAACGAGATAAGATATAATGATTAGATAAGATAAGAAAGTCTATACAGAAGATACGCTACTGGGGCCATCTGTTGATGAAACCAGAACTAAAACATAATTTCTTTAAAGGCTGAAGGGAAAGATGGATTGGAGTCAGGGTCGTTAACTAGAACAGAAAGATTTTTTTGAATATGAAATGCCTCTAGAAAATCCAGTTCCCCAATGGAAGATTTTTTTGAATAATTTTGGCAGCAGAAAAATTGAAAGTGTGACTTTTGGACCAACAATGTTGGGCAACAGATGACTTTTGTGTTTCCTTTTCTCTAATATATGCCTCATGTTCCTTAACGCGAAATTTTGAGACTCTCTTAGTTTGGCCATATGTATTGGCTTTTTACAAAATTTTAAACGATATTAAAATATTTATGCCTTCGAAATAAAAAAAAATCTTAGAACTAACATTTGTTAACATTTTTTATGTGTATACTGTATGTTGTTGACAATAAAGTCTGCTTGGCGAGATTTGAGCAGGCGAAACGGTACGGCGAAACGAAACGGCGAAAAGTACCCAAGAATATTATAAGTTCTAAGCTGGTAATACAAGAAAAAAAAATGCCTTACATTTTTAGGTATATAATACAGTGGAATTCTAGGTAACTGGGCAAAATATGATCAACCTTTCGGAAAAAAGAAGGATTTTTGCCCCTGAAATCTAAGCATATGCTTACTGCAGTGCAAATGAGGGAATTTAATGTGTTTCGTTATTATATTGTTACGAATTTGGTATTTAAAAAGCTAATGTTAGTTCAATTATAAATTAAATGGTTTTATTTCTCGCGCAGTGCAGCGTGTGACGAATATTAAAAGAAAGCTAAGCCGGAAAATTGAAAATACAAGAGCGCGTGCATTAAATAAATAAATATCTCTTTTTGATTTCGAGAAAGTACTGGAAAATTCTAGCGCGTGATTTTAAAATCTTATAAAAGGAGGAAAACATCTCAGTTCGTAGTAGTTGCTTAGTTTGTTGTTGTTTAGAAAACTGCTCTTGTTGATTGCAGCGAATTCGTGGATTAGCTTTCTTTAGCTGTTTTGAATTACGTTCTATTGGACATTTGAGTAGTTAAAAGATAACTACTGTCAAATATTGTAATACTGCATCATAATTTGAGAAAAGTTAAGCATTTTGTTGTGATAATAATAAATTTTTGTTCATTTTTCATCGGACTTGTGCATTCCTTTCATAACGAACCCGTACGCACGCAACAAATTTTGGTGTCAGAAGTGGGGTTCTAACCCACGCTCTCTTTCGAGAACCAGATGGATGGAAGAACAATTGAGAGAGCTCATTACTGCTTTTGCTGCGTTCCAAGAAAAGATGGAAGCTGGCCAAACATCTTTTAAAGAAGAAATTAAAGAGGAAATGAAATTGGGCCAGGAATCCGTTAAGGAAGAAATGAAATCCCTTAAAGATGAGATGAAAGCTGGTCAGGACGAAATGAAAAGAGAGATTACCTGCGTAATAGAAAACAAATTCGAGGCTATGGAAGGCAGAATAGACACGGTCGAAATTAAAGTTGGACAAATTGAAGAAAACGTTTCTTCTGTGAAAGAGCAAATAGAAGACAGAGTTTCGGCCGTGGAACAACAAATAGGTTACAGAGTTGATTCAGTCAAAGAAGAAATAGAAGGAAGAGTTTGTTCCGTTAAACAACAAATCGAACAACAAATTGATGAGAGAATTTCTGCAGTTGCCAAAGAAATGGATACTTTAAAGAAATTCGTAGCGTCGGCAGGGAGCAGGAGTGATGATTTTCAATTCTTACCAATGCCTGCTCGTCCACCTCTGAAGCTATCCACATATGATGGGAAGACCTCCTGGCAGGTGTATAAGACACAATTTTCTATCGTGGCGGATGCGAATGGATGGGATTCCCAAGCTAAGGCCTGTCATCTCTCCGCTTCTTTAAGAGCCAACGCAGCGGATATCCTTCAGACTCTTCCCGAAAACAAAAGGTTAGATTTCGAAGCTCTGTCCGGCGCCTTGGAGCTGTGCTTTGGGGAGAAGTGTTTAAAAGACTATAGCAGGCTCCAATTAAAATCTCTTCAACAGAAGCCTACCGAAACACTTCAGGAGCTCGCTACGGATGTTGAAAGACTGTCCCATCTCGCCTTTTCGGAATGCCCGACAGAAACAAGGGAAATCCTGTCCTTGCAATACTTTATCGACGGCATCCGAGATACTGAAATACAGAAAGCTCTACGAATGGCGGATGTAAAAGATTTAAAAAGTGCTCTAGTGTACGCCATGAAATTCGAGGCAGCCCAGCAATCCACTCGTCGAGACCGACACCCAGTCAGAGCTGCTCAAGTCCAGGAGCCAGGGGATCAAGTCACCGCTCGTCTAGACGATCTAACTAGACAACTGAACGCCTTGAGACGGAATATTGGTAAGAAGAAACCGACCGTTAAGTGCTGGAACTGCGGTGCTGAAGGGCACATACGACGAAACTGCCGAATACCCCAGGGTACGGATGTTAAGACCGCTTCTGACAAGCAGCAGGGAAACTAATTAGTGGCCATCTCGTGGGGCGGAGGTTGCCAGATAATGAAAAGCCCCCGTTTAAAGCGCTTCAGATTTCTGCAGTGACAAGCGGCAGTAATGGACTTTTTATAATAGGACATATTAATGGAATTCCGTGCAATATGACTATAGATACAGGAGCCAACGTTACTATCATCCGAAAAGATTTGGCTCAACAACTAGGAAACAAACTTATCTGGACGCCGCCCTGCGTTACCCTTCAGACTGCGTCTGGTGACAAGATCGAGATACCTGGGAAGTTAAACGTGAACATCACGTTTGGAAGTGCCGCCTACAATAATTAAATAAATAAATATTTCTTTTTGATTTCGAGAAAGTACTGGGAAATTCTAGCGCGTGATTTTAAAATCTTATAAAAGGAGGAAAACATCTCAGTTCGTAGTAGTTGCTTAGTTTGTTGTTGTTTAGAAAACTGCTCTTGTTGATTGCAGCGAATTCGTGGATTAGCTTTCTTTAGCTGTTTTGAATTACGTTCTATTGGACATTTGAGTAGTTAAAAGATAACTACTGTGAGATATTATAATACTGCATCATAATTTGAGAAAATTTAAGCATTTTGTTGTGATAATAATAAATTTTTGTTCATTTTTCATCGGTCTTGTGCATTCCTTTCATAACGAATCCGTACGCACGCAACAATATTTTATTTCAACAAAAATTGTAGTGTTAAAAGAAAACATACAAATATGATTTATGCTAGATAAAAATTAAGGAATGAAATTTTTATTTGCCTAAACACACATCCAGTTTCTATTTTAACTAAACTAGAACATAGAATTTTTTTTATTCTCTTAGACCCTAAAACTAAGAAATTATTTTATTTTTCTCCCGTTTTCTGGATTAAAAGGAGATATTATTTTTAGCTGAGTAAAATACAAAGCATTACATATAAATTAAAATTAAGTTGACATATAACATTTTTCTTAACGTAAAATAATAATATGTAAATAAATAATACAAACACATGTAAATTATAAAATATCCATTTGTATTATAATTAAATTAACAAAAAAACTAACACATAAAATAAGTTAACAAGAAGGCGAATTTAACTTAGCTAAAAAGAACAATAAGCAATTCAAGTAAATTGATTTCCTGATAATTGGACTCCAAGTAATTGGAGGCTCTCAGCAAAATTACCTTGAACATAGAGAACGCTCCCGCTAAGCTCGCAGTCTACCAGTCTGGCTGTTGCACTCTCTCCTGCTAATCTATATTTTTGGGGTCTTCTTAGCTTTATTATTAAGTACCATTTTCTTCGCACGTATGCGATATGCAATTCAGTAGCAAAATCTCAAGCAATTTAAAATAAACATAGCAGCATATTTAGAGTTCCGAATATACTGCTAAGTGTTGATATACGTTTGTTATATATATTTTTTTCAATCTTTTCTTAGTTCATTATATCGCTGTTTTCTTAGTAAGATGATTTACAAAACTTTTTTTTTTTTTGAGTTTTATTATTAACGTTTTGCGTGTTAACATTATTTATTCATTATCACGTTCTTCTCACTTACCCCACATAAAATCAAGTTCAAGAGCAAAATCACAAAATATACAGAAATAGCATATCTTCAGATTTTCCTTTAGGGAATATCGCGCGCTGGAGATAAAAATGCAAATTTTTCCGCAGAGTATTGCTACTGATATTTTTCAAATCATTGAGTTTGTTAATCAAAACTCCTTAAACCTTTACAAAATGTGAAATATAAAATTCGAAATTGAAAATTTGGATGTTCAGAGAAACGACTGTAGAGTCATTAAGATTATCGATGTCAGGAAGCTGAAACACAGAACCAAACAGAGCTCAAATGGGTAAAGATTGCCTGAAAAATGAGAATATTCGCCGCATGGATTGGTCAGACTGATCTCCTGACCTTACACGTATAAAGTACGTCTGGGATGCTCTCGGGAATGCAATTTCATCTCGTCATTTCTCGGTCAGTGTTGAAAACTGTTTTGCTGCAGGAGTGGGATCGACTCCCGCAGAAACGTCTTATCTGCCTTTTCTCCAGTATGCTGTTATGCTGTGCGACTTGTCTGTCTGTGAGAGGAGAGCATAACCCATACTAGACTCATTTCCAATTAGATATCACAGTTTGGATTTCGGACATCCCTGCACTATGAGCTTTACTGATAATCATGGGCATATGAAATGGTATATCTCTTTCTCTGTTATAAATGCAGATTCATACCAACTTTCATTAAAATCTGTGCATTAGCGTTTCAGAAATATGGCATAATATACAAATTCTCTAATTTTGCACACGAGTGTATTTTCAAAAGTCTCTTTTCTTCGCGTCTCAGAAACGTCTTCTGATTACCATATGCTTTCTTTTTTCCCCATCGCTGGGTATTGCAGTGCATGAAAGCGATGGAAAAATGCATAAAAAAACTCAGCAATGAAATACTTCAGATCGTTTGATTCTTGATTTGGGCTGATTACTTCCACAGTGAATGGGAAAAACAATTAAAAAAGAAATATAATGAACAGTAAACAAAATATTTGATTTATTTAAAAAATATTTTAGAGTTTAAAAACGAGCAATAAATAAAAACTTGCGTGCATCCTTAATATTCTCTTGCTTTTTATGTTTTTCATTGTGAAGTTATTTTAATGAAAGGATAATGAATGAAAAATTCTGACATAAAGTAGAAAAAAATATTATAACAAGGGACGTAATTATTTTCCCCTGTATGATTTACAAAAATAATTTCACGGAACATTTACTTTCATTTTGGTTTTCCCTTATCCTCGGTTTACATCCTTGTTGAAGGCTTTTTTAATGTAATTTAAATGCACCGAAAAAAATATACAGGAAATTGTGAAAAACTATTACTTACTAGAAACAAGACATTTTTTTTGCCACTTTTATTATTGCACAACTTTTAATATTTTATTTTCTATAACGAAAATTATTATTGCGTTAAAAAATGAGGAACTAGGTATATCATAATATATATTCATGTAGTACTTATTTTTATGTTTTTATGTGCTATAATTATGTGCACATTGCCAAAAGTTATGTGCTATCACTTTGCATGCCATAGTAATCAAACTAAAAACTTTGACACTTCTTGAACTGTCTGCTCCTTTCCAAAAATATGCTTTTTGCATAAATAACGTAATGCAAAGATTTTTTAAAAATATATTTTTTGTACTATATAACTTAGAAAAATGTCACTAAGTAAAAGGTGAGAGTTATGTGTCTAGAGACGTTGGTGACATTTAAAAATTGTAAATAAAATATTGGAGTTACTTAAGACTTGCATTTAAATAAATGAGGGAGAAACTTTTATTCTCTTTTTTATTAATTTATAGTGCTTTCAGCTTTTAGTTTAGCGCCTTTTGAAAATTATTCTAATCTACGAAACGTTTGGCAAATATGACTTAAAAATATATAAATATTTTAGTATCTTCTTTACTGATTAATTTGCGTTCTACTTCGAAAACATTTCGTTGTTGTCATGTAATAAAAAAAATCTTATGTGTACACCACATGACTTCCCTGTACGGAATATTAAATTATACGCATTTTTTCTTGCATTTTGTTTAAACTTATTGGATTTAATTATATCTACTTCGCCGACAGCGCATAAACCACAATAGAATAAGTGCATTCTTTAAAATTCACTTTTATTTGTTTACCATAGCGACACTCTGGCGCTAGGTTCACTTAAGAGTATTATATTTCGTTCATATTAAACTCAGAATGCACAAAATTTGTATCATTTAAAGAATTATATAATCGTTGCCACATGTTCTATTCAAGTACTATAATAAAGCTAGAACGATGTATAAAAGAAATTAAGCAAACAAAACAAAAAAGACACAGTTTTTCACAGACGATTGAGTATTTCTCATTCAATTAATTCAGTTCTCACTTCGCGACAAGGCAAAAATACATAAAAGCTTAAAATATCTCTACTAAAAATTACTAATTATTAAAAATTAAATTACCAATTTAAAAAAATTAAATTATTAAAAATTAAGTAAATCTTAAACACTTATTTCCTCGAAGAAATTCCAGAAAGGATTAAGCATGATTTAAATCGCAATAATAAATGAAGGCGTTTATCTTTGTTGTTGCGAAGCTACGTTTCTCTAGATTGGCAACAAATTCACTACTCAGCTGTTTCAAATGTAAACAAACAATGGCCGCCATCAAAATAGGCTTAGCGGCACTTAAACAACTTTTAAATTGTTGATAATTCTAAAAATATTGCATACAGATTTACTAAAGGCATAAAACCCTTAACCGGAAGATAAAAACAACTTAATTCAATCATTTTTAAAGAAAACATTTTACAATTAACAAACATATAAGAGTAAAGAAAGTGAGCTCACTGAGCCGGGTAACAGAGTGGGTATATTTATAAATATATTTATATACGTTTGGTGCTGCCGATTGAAACCAAAATACGAGGTGCACATCTGCATGTTATAGTAGACCTATATACAAAATTTCAACGTTCTGAGGCTACTTGTTTTTGAGGTATGCGAGATACGTACGTACGTACATACGTTCGTACAGACGCCACGAAAAATTCTCTTCAGAATTCATTTTAAAGCAGTTTTTTAGTTTTTTTGGAGGAAAAAAGTCTTTTATTCTGTCCTTACGTACAGATATCACACAAAAACATCGTTAAATTGCATTCGAAAGCGGTCAAAGTGGATATTTTCGTTGAAATGCTGCCTGAAGCTTTTCGCGATTACAATACTTCCTTTTTACTTCGTACAAGGAAGTAAAAATGGTGTCTTAGTAATATTCAAAGACTATTGTCAATGTATTTCTCACTGTAGGTTCTGTGTTACGTGACAGTGCTGATCATGAGGCAGATAGTGCAAAATCAACATTCACAGAAGTTTAAGGTTGTAGCTACATAGAACACAAATCATTGTCAAATGCAGGTTGATTCATAATATACATGACCAAGCTCCCTACGCATTGTAAGTCATACTACTCATTATTAAATAAATATTTTTGCATGTTATTTCATTAAACATGCAATTAGCACCATAAAATTCTGCGCAAAGCGCTTCAGTGGTGCAAAAGCGAAACTTTCGGTTTACTTACTGAGGTATTTTCTTGACCTTCATTTTTAGTGTCTTTCAGATTTTATGTGTGCCCTGTTATTTTTTAAAGCATCTCCAGAGGAAATAATTGCAAGGAACAGCTTTGGGTGAATACGGGAGTTAATTCTGGAAAGTCTGGTTAACTGATGTTTCAGTCACTAGTTTAGGCATTTTTATAGCAGATTTTGACGTATAACAGATTATGGATTCTTTGGGAGTATTCAGGGAAACTCTTTGAACACTTTTACCATATTGAACAAAACCGTGATTTTTTAGTATTAATTAGGAATGGAATAATTGAATCCTATTAAAGATTCAAAATTCGAAAACTCAAAATCTTGGCGTGGTTTCGTCATTTAGATCTTTCGATTTCTAAACTAAAAATCCATTAAACCGTTGGAAGGATTAGTTTTGTTGGCGTTCTACAGAAGCGTTCTTTAGAAAACAGAACGCCGTTGCTGTAAACTCAATAGACCTGTACAATCAGTATTATATTGTGGGTTTATGATGGCGAGATTTGTAATTTATTAGACATAATTAAAATTCCCCATATTTAATTTTTATTTTTAACGTTTGAAATAAACTTCCTCCTTCTAGCTTGCAAGCTTGCATTTATAAAAATATTCGGGAAGAATATAAACATTTAAATTGTTTCTTAGTCACTACTTTTCAAATTATTTTTGATAAAGTACAAGATGTAAGTGTAATTACGTACTTCATTTACTAAATTTAATTTGCATCTTCTTACTGAATACAGGTCTATTTTTTGCCCAAACGGGGCTATTAATCTCAAAATGCTATTGTGCGTCTAATTACTACAAATACGTAGCTTCACTTTCATTCGAACTCATTCACCACTATGGTCTTTCAAACTGAATCTAATTATATATGTTTAACTTCAAACTGAATCTGTGGATTAACAAACTAAGCTATTCCTGACCAATAGTTGCAGTTCTTATGAACTTTCGTTCCTGCTTTGAATCGGATTGATTTAAATTAAAAGAATAATTTAACTCACGATCAAACGAATTACAAATATTAAATAATTTTATAGAATGACCTTGTATATTTTTAGTCCAAAGGGGCAACTTTCTCAGAAGGACTATTAATTTTGTTTTGGCATTTTGGGCTGATTCAATTTTTGCGTTGTTTCAATTTTCAAATTGTTGCCACCAAATATTATTGCCCAGTATTATAGTTAAAGAAATTAAATAATGAAAACCTGCATAAATGTATGTATATTTCTCGCATTGTGATAAAACAACGGTACATAGAGCCATCGAATTTTGAGTGACGCAATCCTATTGCGAATACAGGCATGTGGAAGCCCAAATTTGAAATTTGGTTTTTTATAGATTTCATATTTTGTAAACTTTTAATGAATTTTTGAGTAACAAACTCAACGATTTGAAAGCGAGCAATTGCAACAATCTGCGGGGGACAAAAGACCTTTTTATCTCCAGCGCGGAACTGCGTATAGACGAAATTCTAAAGATAGGTTCATTTAAAATTATTTTGCGACATTGCTATTGAATGATTTAAGTTATGATTTAAGTGCAAAAAGCATGATATTTAATAAAAAAAAAATGTAACACATAAAACGTTAAAAAAACGCTCTTTTGGACGTAATTTAAAATCTGAAAACTTTCAGATTTTTGTTTTCTTTATTATTATTTTTTTCCTACTTTTTGTTTTTGTTTGATATATAATTTTTTAAATATTTTCAATCCCGGTCATTTTATGTGTGGGTTTTCATTATTCAAGCTAATATTAATATTAGATTTCACTTTAGGCATCATATTTCGTGCATGTTTATAATGTTATTGCATGTGGTCCATGTTTTGTTTTAGGTTTTAAATTGAAGATAATATTTTGATCTCTTGATGAAGTTCAGATAAGTGACCATTTCAAAATAATTTTTTCCGATTTTGAAAATCTAATTTAAAACATAGTCTGGAACTCCTAGCTTCAACAGTTACAATTTGAACAATAGCTTCAATAATTGCAATAAGAATTCAGAATAATCTGAACATTTATTCGATTTTCCGGCATAGTCAATTTCTGAATTTACAAAACTGCTTGATATAAGACTATAAATCTGACGGTGCATTCTAAGTTATTTTAACTAACTAATTGGTATGTTTTAAGCCTATACTATTTACTTCTTCTTTCTTTATTTCTCACCAGAATCCAAATTAGTTGCGTGTTTTTAAGATGAGAATTTTGAATGATTAAATTAAAGCTTCTGACAGACGCATCTTGCTGTTATTTACACTCTTTCAAACTCTGCTTAATATTAGATTCTTGCCTTAGCATCTTGTTAGCCGATGTAGTAAAATATGCGCCGAGAAATTTCTAAGCTCAATCATCCTATTTATTTTATGTGTAGTCTTCGACTATATTAATTAACTGAACTCTTAACGTTCTGTTATGTTCACTTAACTACCCACAATGTAGCGGAGTTTGTTGTAGCACAAGCTGTGCGTATTCTGTCCAATTTAATACTAAATAATAAGATTATTTGAATCCCTTTTAGTATTTGTGAGCTGTTTAAGGGATAGAAGTAGCTCGCTATGAGTCTAGTAGGATCTACAGAATTTTCGTTTGCAACTGCAGTAGAATCCTGCAAAGTTATAAAATGAATGACAAGTTATAAAATAGCTATGATGAAAATTATGCATTGAATTTTCCTAAGTTTTGGCTACGGACACTCCGTAATTAATTTCTAGAAGAATGCTTCAATAAAATGAATGACAATGAATGAAAAGTTATAAAATAGCTATGATTAAATTTTGTAAGGATTTTAGGCTTTACTACGTTTATTTTATTTTAAAACTTTACTATCCTCTCTTATTTTACATTTCGGGCCAGAATAAAGACGAACAGATTCGGTTATGCAAATTGAGCTTGCAAACTGTTAAGTATTTAAGTTGTGGCTTTTAGCCGAGAGAGGAAGAGAGATACTTCTCGCTGCCTTACCTCACACGCGCGTTTCATTCAGTTCTTGTCTGCCTTTGAAGCCAGAACTTAGTTCTCTTTCATAGTTGAAAAGTATTGTAGTTTTTCACATTCTGCTCACTACATACGTAAAATTTAAAAGGCCAATCTTTGCGTAACTAGTCCTTGTAAAGTATCTGAGTTCAGTTCTTATTTAATTTAGTTAGTTTTAGTTCTTATTTTTACGTTTCAGACCATAAGTACTGGTCTTTAATCCCGAAGTGCGAGAATGGCTGTAAACCGTGAGAAATAAAGGATAATTAAATCGAACATAGTTAAGTAAACTCTCTGTTTCTGCTCAGGACTCCAGTTATGTTTGCAAAGGCAATTAGAAGAAATAGTAGTCCTGATAAATTGTGCATTGAATTTTCATAAACGTTGGCTACGGACTTTCTGTACTTAATTTCTAGACGAATGCTTAGAATTTCTCAGTACAACATACATTTGAACTTCGGTTTACGAACGTCTTGGATCATGAACAGATCGGTTCAAAAAGAAAGTTTCCAAGCGAAAAATGTCCTGGGTGACGAATAAGGTCTTGAGGGACGAAAAAGTAATTCGGCAACAAATTATAGTCCAAAATGCAGTTAATGCAATGGAGGAAATATCTTCAGAATATTTTAAGGAAAGCATTTTCAGTTATCTGATCTCTGAAATATGTGTAAAATGGAGAAAGATGCAAGAGTTTCTGAAGCGCTATACCCCCTTTAAAATTGTAGTAAGCTATAGAATAAATATTTGCAATGACAATGTCATGTCTTGTTTGAGATGCATTTTAAAATATAGGTAGAAAAAGCCAAGTGGACAAATTTATAAAGAGGAAAGCACTCACTCTCTTAAGTAGTAGACTAGTGTTAAAAAAAAGAGAGAAAAAGAAACAGAAAGACAGTAGCTACTTAATATTTTTACGGCATAAGATTTCCCTTAAAAACAATAAGATTCTGCATCTTTAACTTTCTCATTGTTTCCTACTTATGCCATCTATTTTCCTTCGTAGAGGTAAGGCATAAATTAATCTAAGTTTTCCAAATTTTTATATGTTTAGTATTGTGTTAAATTTTAGGTATGTGTTAATATTGTGTTAATGCTAGATTTAATGAGTTATGTTGGTTTTGCATTATAAACATCCATACTGTTATGTCGTGGAGCAAAAACAATTTTACTTTACACCTGACTGCCACTGGCTCCGACATAGCAATGTGAATACTCTACATTTAAAATTTTAAAACACCATTCCAGAATTGTAAATGTTTATTTAATAGAATTCTATTCATATATTTGCAAGTTATACACTATAAACACAATAAACAAAATTTGAACTTATCTACACCAGCGTGAATAAGCCTGGCATAATATTCTGAACTCGACGCAACTTTGGCAGGAAAAATACCCCAAATTCAAACACAAGGTTTCATCCTTTCCAACGCAGCTAATTTTCTCAATATATTTTACTAATATCCGCAGCGGGGCAGCGGATTCATTTCATTCACTCAAAACTCAAATGTTTTAACGCAATAGTATCGCAAAGGAAACATCGACTCAAAAACAAAATATTAAAATCTGTAGAATATCATCCGCTGTTGCCATTCCAGCACTGCCAAGTTTTTCTTCCTGCAGCTGTTGCCAGACTTATCCTCGCTGTATGTGAGAGGTACAACACATACAAAGTAGTCATTTGGGTCCGGGAACTGATAATTTATTTTTCGTTAATTCCTGTGGAAAAAAATATTTCGGTTTACAATTATTTTGGATTGAGGAACGAATTAAGTTCGTTACTGAAGACGTATTCATGAATTTACTCTCATAGTAGAACACAGCCTTTCAAACTTTCACTTTTATAGAAACGAAGTTTCACAGTAGAATACTTTATGGAAGTGGTTTTAGTACAGAAACGCTCTTTCCTAATTATCAAATCTGATTTTTATGCATTTTTCATAATATAAAATTTTTAGTTAGACAGTTTCATTATGCTTTAATGAGTTAAATGAAAAACGTTTTATATCTGTAAATGCAAAACCATGAAGTTATTAGAAAATAATTTATGCAGGGATAAGTTAACATCAACAAAATGAACAGCATATACTTCGTATTTACTATGGATTAGTTACTTGCAGTGGAAAGTGACATATTTCAGTAAATTTGCTCCCTAATATAGCTGCAAATTTTCAAATACTCCTAATACACCTACAAAGAAAATTTATGAAATTTATTGTATTTTATTTATCTAACTGTGATGGGACGTATTCGAATAAAAATGTAAAAGAAAATTTGTGAACTAGAAGGTTAGGTTAAGGTTCTTCACGCAAATCAACTCCGAAAGCTATTTGTCATTGGGAAAGGATGTCCTCGCGAAAAATTTTTTTAAGGAAAATTAACTCGTGTCCACACGTGAACTAGAAAAAAAAAAAAAAAAGAATAATTTACATCATTGATAGATATAATAAAGAGCTATATTTTTTTTCTGCACATAACCTATTTTAAGCCTCCATATAAAATGTATAATAGTTTAAAATCCTTTCTAAATTGAAAAGTAATTCTTTCATTCCCCATTGTAATCCTGAAAAAAGCAAATATCAATATTCCTTCGGTATCAATAGAGTCTACAACGATGTCAAAATATCAAGAGGTGATATATGGGAAGGTTTAATCATTTTTTGTTTCAAGCAGCTGTGGAATTTTTTTTCCTCTTAAAACATTTTAAAGTTTTATTGCACTACAGATGGAAAAATATAAATAACATTTAAATTCGAAAACGACAGAGCTTTGCGAGTTTGCTGAAACAAGCAAATAAAAAGATTTAAAAAAGTCCAACTTGCTTCCTTATCTAACACGTGGTTCACAAACGCCATAGTTTTTGATAAAATATATGCTTAAAATTAGTTCGTTAAACCGTAATTGGCTTTCAAAGAAGTTATAAAGATAACCAATTAATTAAATTCTTTAAAAATGAATTTAGGTACACAGGGAATTGAAGGTAAAAGATAAGTAAAATAGAGTATGTTTCTCGAATGCTTTGCAGTTTTTTACAAATATTTGAATCCCTTATCATTTAAAAAAATAGAAAACTTTTGCACTTGAGCATGTAGATTCTGCATGTCTTTGTCTTCCATTTCCCCTTTCTTGTACATGTATGGTCTCGATGACTGAGAAAATTAAATTTAGAAGTGGAAACGTTTATTTATCGATTTTGCGGTGATAATGGCATATTTTCACGTCATTAACTTTGCTGCGTTTTCGAGAACTTTCCTTTAGTTGAAATGTCACGTAATTTGCTGCAGGCGATTGAATCTCCTGCACAATTCAATCAAAAAAAAAAAAAAAAAAAAAAAAAAAAAAAAAAAAAAAAAGCTCTATGAATAATGAAGATGAAATTAATATTTATTATTATTATTATTTGGTAAAATGTGATTCATAAAAAAGGGAAAAAATAACTTCCACTTTTTCAAAAAGTACTTAGTTATGCGCACACACAAAAAGAGCAGAAAATACACTAACAGGATCAAGAATTATTGTCTTCTTTTGTGTGTATTCTCGTAGTGTAACTGGTAGTACGTCCAGCTGACAATCGAAAAATCCATGGTTCGAACCACGAATAGTTAAGAGTTAATTTTTGTGTTTTGTACTCTTATAAACAGCGGCTTCCGGCAAAAAATGTGCTAAACGAAAATTCGTCACCATCTAGATATAGCCGACTGGGTTTCATTCCTCTTCCCCGAGTCGTCCTTTAAGTCATATTTCCAGTAGCTCATCTCATGATGTAAATCGCGACACGTCGGGCTAGCGGTTGAAAGAACCTAGTTCGAATCCCGATGAAGTCATAATTTTCTGTGCTTCCTTCTCCGGAAAAAACTAATAGTCTCTTATCGTCAGATTAAAAAAAAGTAAATTAACACACCAAAATTAAGTTATTCTTCTAATTTTGTAAATAAACTCATCACACGAAACAAGATCAATTTGTACTCTTTTTATATTCTTGTGATTGTGATTGTTATGCAAAAGTTGCTTTTTGACATCAACCAAATTAATCTTAAAGCATATTTACGTGTTAATTGAATTTTTGTAATTTATGAAAAAACGACTCACCGTAAAAATTGATGTTAAAGGAAGATACTAATAACTAGCAACACAAATCAGCATAACGTGCTGAAAGTTGCAAAACTATTGTTTCAAAGATTAAATATGGATAAAAAATGTAACAAATAATTAATTTAGCAACTTTTCAAATATGTCTATTTTAATCTTGTGACTGTTTTAAAAAATATCATGAGAAATTTGACTTTTTATACGGATTTCTCTTAGCAATTTGTTTTCTGCCTTAGATTTAAAAAAAAAAAAAAAAAAAAAAAAAAGTAGAACAGTGATTGTTTAAACCGGTTCCCACAAATTATAAATATTAAACTACTGGAACCACTTTGATCCAATAGTAATGCATCGATTTAAAGATCATATAAAAATTAAATTCATAAATTACAAAATTTCTAATTTTACCAGTTCTACAAATTAATCCTCCGTTATTTAAGTGGCGCCAATATTATCATTATGTCGTATATCTTCGCCAAACGACCGACAATCATAACCATAGTCACTTACCGTGAAGCTTTCGTATCCTTACAGCTTCCGTTATTTAGTAGCCATTTCCACACATTTGAATACGAGATAAAATTAAAATAAAATCGAAACTGTAGACGCATTACGTAATTTGGAAGCAGAAAAAGAAAAATGAGCAACCGCCCACGCCAGGAATCTAACCGCGGACCTCTCAATTACGCGCTGAACGTACAGACCACCACACCACGAAAGCATGCCAAGAAGACAGGAGAAATACCTTATATACTCCCCCTTCTAAAGAGCGACTAGGGTTTTAGGGGACCCAAACGCCAAATCTTGGGTGGAAAGAATCATCATCCAACACCCTTTTAGTTCGGGCGCCACTGTAGAAACATTAGGATTTTTGGAAGCAAGAAAGATTGAAAAATGAGCAACCGCGTTTGCCGGGAAACGAACCGCGGATTTCTGGAATACGCGCCTAGCGTGCAGACAACCACACAACGAAGGCATGCCAAGAAGGCGGGAGAAATACCTTATAAAAGAAAACAGTAACACGTAGCCTACTCAGAGTCCTTCCCGGGCAGAGCAGTGCGATATATGTTGGCGGTTTATGAAATATACTTGGCGCCGTTTAAGCAACAGGGGCCGTAATAATAAGGAAGTATTTAGAATGCTTTTTATTGTGAAGGTACCTTGCTAGTCCGAAACATAACAGGAGTAGCTTGTTTAACAATATTTGAAAACGTTAAATCGCAATACCTCGGGCAATTTTGATAGTACACACACAACTGATTTCGTTGCTTAAAACCATATTTGTATTGGTATTTTCTTTTCTGCAATACTCGCATACAAATCTAATTTTCATATTTTTTTTACTAAAATATATCGTGTCATTAAATCTGTTATAGCTTGAAGACCTTCCGTATTTGATTCATTCCTTTGGTTACATACATGAGTTCACCACCATGAATGATATATAAGTAAAAACGTTTTTTAACATCCTGCATATTCTACTTTGCATTGCCTGAACTAATAATCTATATTTTGTTTTCTCTTATTATTCAAGAAACTGATAAATTGCAACAATTTAAATAAGGAATGCAGGTAGGACATCGACTGTTGCTCAATTACCTGTACATACCGGATTTCGGATTTCTGGTGCTCTAAACTGTCAAAGCGTACCTGAATCATCGAGAAAATGTAAAAAATAAATATCATTTGTTCTTGAAATCTTCAATATTGTTGCGAAATGCCCAACTGCTGTAAAACAGCTTCCTCTCAAAGCAGGGTTAGGATTACCAGAAAAAGGATGGGAAAGACTGTCTTGCTGATTGTTTCAGCGTGTTTATTTTGTTTTTCGATGACTGTAAACATCAGGCAACTTGGAAAGTAATGGAAGAACTTCTGAACAGTGCAAACTTAACCAATGAACAAAGACGAGCGACAGAGAAAACAATTCGCTAATCGATATTAGTTGCATCATCGCTAGTCGATATAAGACTCCATTTCGTAAGTGGTCTGAGTCTCAGAGAGCCCTGTACCTTTCAGTTGTAGGACTGAAGATGGAAATGTCTTGCCAGTTGGATTTTGTATTGGATGATTTCTTCAGATCTTTTATTGGCTTAATGTCATGATCCGCCAATTGATTTTTTCTAACTTTTTCATCACTCCGCTGATGTGGATCGGATATGTTGCAGACATTAGTTGCCGGATACTAGGATTCGCAAACTCGTATTTACATTGGCTCTTGAACAATGTCTGCAGTGTGCAGGACAAGGCTTCTTGAATAAAGCATTCTTATTTCCGTGGGAGAAGCCTTTACGAGGTTTTATCTCAAAGTCTTCCTGGAGTCTTTGAATCCATCTGACTCTTTCTCCTTCAGGAATTTTGAAATTGACTAGCCAAGTTAGGGACGTATGATCGGTCCGCAACAAGAACTTTCTGACATAGAGATAATGATGAAAATGTTCTATGGCTTTTACAATAGCGAGAAATTTTTTATAGGTGACGAAATAATTCCTTTCCGGTTTGGATAAGCAATTACTGCAATAGATTATTACTTGCTCTTTACAATAAGTCATTTGGGAAAGGACAGCTCCCACACTTTTGTTGCTGGCATCTGTATCTAATATAAACTGCTTGTTGGTCTTAGAATCTGCGAACATAGTCGTAGAGATTAATGCCAGTTTCAACTGAATAAAGGATCTTTTGAATTCCTCTGAAGATCTATTTTTCTGTTACATCCAGAGATGTTGGCCGCACAAAACTGACACAGCATCGAAATGATACTTGAGATGCTCCAATCAAGCAACACCCCCGACGTCTGCCATTTGAAAAACAGGAAGAGGTTAAATCTTCTGAAGGAAATGCATGAAAATGACATCATCGAACCGTTCAATAGTCCATCTTTATTTCTTATAATTCTATTCCGCAGGAAAGACGGCTCGACAAGATTTTGTGTCGATTACCGAAGTCTAAATAATATCACTAAGAAAGACAGTTACCCTTTTCCTAGGATTGACGATACTCTAGATACCCTATAAGGACACAAGTGGTTTCATACTTTGGACCTTAAGAGCAGATACAGGCAAGTGGAAATTCACCCGATGATAGAGAAAAAACTGCGTTCACTATCGACCAAGGTGCAGTTTAAAGTTATGCAATTTCGACTCCGTAACGGCCTTGCAACATTTGAACGCCTGATGGACACAGAGCTTCGTGGCCTAACTTACGAATCCTGTCTGGTCCACATATATGACATCATTATAGTGGGCCGTAGTTTCGAGGAATATCTAAAAAATATCAGGAAGGTGCTGCAGAAATTCAAAGATGCCTTCCTCAAGCTGATTCCTTCAAAATGCAAGATGTTCCACAATGAATTCACCTATCTGAGACACGTCATTTCCGCCGAAGGAGTCCTCACAGATCCAGATAAGGTGTCGGCAGTTAAGGACTGAGAATGCCCTGTGGATATTCATCAAGAAGCTTCCTGGCACTCTGTACCTATTACAGAATTTCGTGAAGGGGTTCTCCAACATTGCAAGGTCCCTGCATAAATTAACACACAGGGTAAAAAAAACATCGGGTAAAAAAAATGTGCGGCTCCTTTAATCAGTTGAAACCGGCATTAACATCTACATTCATGTTCGCGTAACCCCAGACTGACAAGCAGGTTATATATTAGATACATGCGAGCAACAAATGTGTGGGAGCTGTTTTTTCCCAAATGACTTATTGTAAAGAGCAAGTAATAACCTAGTAAATAAGTGCTTTTCCAAACCGGAAAGGAATTATTGCGTCAGCATTAAAAATTGTCCGCTATTGTAAAATCCATAGAACATTTCCATCATTATCTCTATGTCAGAAAATTCTTTTTGCGTACCGATCATACCCTTGGCTATTCAATTTCAAAATTCCTGAAGGAGAAATAGTCAGATAGATTTAAAGACTCCAGGAAGACTGGAATAGAACATCGTAAAGGCTCCTCCCACGGAAATTAGGGTGCTTTATCCAGGAAGCCTTGTCCTGCACACTACTGGCATTGTTCAAGAGCCGGTGTAAGTACGAGTTTGCGAATCCTAGGATCTGGCAACTAATGTCTTCAACATATCCGATCTAGATCAGCGGAGTGATGAAAAAGTTAGAAAATATCAGTTGGCGGAAAGAAATCATCCAGTACAAAATTCAACTGGTAGGACATTATTTCCATTTTCAGTCCAACAACTAAAAAGGTACAGGCCTCTCTGAGACGCAAACCACTTCCGAAATGAAGTCTTATATCGACTAGCGATAATGCAACTAATGTCGATTAAAGAATTGTTTACTTTGTCGCTCGTCTTTGTTAGTTGGTTAACCCTCTCACTGCGTACTTTTTTTTTTATCAAAATAGGTTAAAAAATTGCGTATTTTTTTATTTCATATTTCAAATCTACATATTTTAGAGTTAAAATATACAAAAAGTTTTTTAAAGGTTTTTTTTTCAATATAGAATTAGATCATAGAAAAAAGTTGTCAGAATACTGAAATTATAGAATAATGATATAAAAGGAAAATTTTGAAAATTAATATTGGTTAAATTATGATTTATTTTATAAATTACAAAGGTAAAACATATATACTAATGAAAAAATTTGCATAATGTAATATTTTGCATATCAATTTTGTACCACTGTTGAACGTTTTCAATAGAAACTGAATTTTCACATTCATCACTATCTGCAGAGAAATCCGAGAAATTCTCATCAATTTCGCTATAACTATCTTCAATATACTTTCAAATCAGAGTCAGAACTACACTCATATCCATAAATTAAGGATAATGCAAAATCAGGCAAACGAAGACTTAGAAGCAAAACAAATTTGACTTATTTGTAAAGCTTATTTATTAAACAAAAGGTAAAGAGCAAACAAAGATGTTTGATATTATTAAAAAAACTAGCGATTTTCTCTCCCTGGAGCAAATAAAATTTAAAAAAAAAAAAAAAAAAAAAGAAAAAAAAAAACCCTATTTACAAAAAAACCAATATTACATGGTTGGTATGATTGTTAATACATTGTGTGTCTCCCAGATGATGCAATAGAGTCCTTACAGCGCCTAGGCATGCTGAGAATCAAATTATCGATCTGATCTTGGGGGATATTACTCAAAAAGCAATGCTCTCCGAAGTTCCGGTAGACGTGTAGGAGGAGGTTGACGGGCTGCAACTCGTCGGCCAAGCATGTCCCACACGTGCTCTACTGGATTTAAGTCCGGTGAGAACGCTGGCCAGTCCATACGGGTGATATCCTCCGATTGAAGGCACTCGCTTACGATGTTTGCACGGTGAGGACGGGCGTTGTCATCCATAAACACAAATTGTGCGCCCATGTCGCCCCGAAACAAACGTACATGTTGTTCCAGAATGACGTTCCGATAGATTTGGCTTGTCATGGCTCCAATTTGAACATGCAGGTCAGTTCTGGAACACAGAATAATTCCATCCCAAACGAGCACTCCTGCACCACCGTAACGGTGTAGTTCAATAATGTTTTCTTGGTGGTAACGGGTACCTGGAGCTCTCCATATGAAAGTATGACGAGAATCAGACTGCAAGCTAAATCTTTACTCGTCGGAAAACATCGCACAAGTCCACTGTTGCGGTGTCCACAATGCATGCACTCTACTCCAAGGTAACCGCAAGCGACAGTGAGTTGCAGTAAGAAGAACGCATCTGACAGGTCTACGAGCATATAGACCAATCTGCCCTAAGCGTCTGTACACGGTCTGCCTTGAAATTGTCGTACCAGTGACTGAAGAGAGCTGACGAGACAGGTCTGAGGCTGTGCTCCGCTTGTTTCTTTTCGCAGTAACTGCCAAATACCGGTCAGTCATTCGGCGTTGTAACTCTGGGGCGACCTGTGCTGTAACGTCTACTCACATTACCATCATTTTGGAATCGTTGCCAAAGCATGGAGATGACACTCTGGGCGATTCCAAGTTCGTCTGATACTTCCAGTTGGGTACGCCCACATTCCAGTCGGCCGATAATTTAATTACGTAAAAAATCATCCAAATGCGTTCTTTGTGTCATAACTATTCGGTTATTGCACTGAAATGCTTATAAAGCGCCTGCGAACAATTTTACTTCTTTGCCTGTATTCCTTATATATCACTCTCTTACACTCTCGTCATTGCGACGTAAGCATCGTTGTCATATGGTTACTTCCTGAAATTTTCATATGATTCTTGAGGCCCACCAGCGGCCGAGCGGTAAAGTCGCTGAACACTGGTAGTTCGGTCCGAGGTTCGAATCCCGCGAACGGGCTGGCTGCATGGGCGTTTTCGTGGTTTTCCCCATGTGTAACGTGTATACGAGCCAGTTTCCCTTAGAAAGTCCTCCACGAAAGGCATCCCTCCCCTTAGGCAGATAGCCCTCGTGTGCTTTGCCATAATTAAATACACCAACACCATATGATTCTTGAAGATGTGTGTAGTGATTTTACAGGTGATGTATTTATTTTAGAGTTCGATTTCCGCGTAATTCCGAATTCCTTAATTTATGGACATGAGTGTATTATCAGTGTCGGAAATATCGTCAGGAATATAGGTTATATCACTCGCGAAACGCTTCCTGCCAGACATGTTTGAGCTCTGAAAAGCGCGTACAAAATGCTACATTACGTATTCTTGTATATTTGGCAGAAATGTGGACAATTAACGCCATCTGTTAGCCCACATCTAAATAAACAATTAAACATCACAGAAATGCCGAAAGGAAACCTTGTACGTGAAAAGAGCAGGTTTCACAGTTAGTTTAGTTTAGTTTAGTTTAGTGATGGAGGACGTGGGCACCATCCCTTTACCGTTATGGTTAATTGGTAATAGCACCACGTCCACCCTTATCTAGAGACTAGTGGGACTACAGGTCATACATTACAGTACTTACGGTATCGTACAATATAAATAAACCATACAATTTCCTACATATGCATGATACAGTATATAATCAAACAGGATTATTAAAGCATAATGCTGGTGCATATACAGCTAAAATGCAAAAGGTTAAAATGAAAAATAATAAGTATCAATTAATTATATGATTAAATATTATTATATTATTCATACATAAAAACCTTAAAAAAATAAATAAAAAAAAATAAATAAAAATAAGTAAATAAATAATGCGCTATATATATATATATATACATAGAATATGCCATACCAAATAATACACATACACATTAGGAGCATAACGTGGAATATAGGATCATACAAATACAGGATCAAGTCGTGAGGATCATTGAAAAGTACATACTTAATGTGCTTCACAAATTCAGCCACAAGTATCATTCATACAAACGTAAGCATTCTGGAACAACAAAAACCAATAATGGTGTACCCTCATATTTGCTACAATACACTACACTGGTACAGTAATTTCTTATGAAATATTTTACTTTTACATTTCAGAGACACAAAATTTGATAGAATTTGTACTCAGTGACTATTTGAAAGGGTACGTTAAGACTGTGGTAACTAATAAGCAAAGTAAACATATTGTTTTTCATAGGGGGTGCATAAGATACAGTACAATGATCATTTCATTAGATCAGTCCGTTATAAGAATATCAGTAAAATCTATGGTTTCACAGTTAAATAGACGGCAAAAAATTATCCCCGCGGAAATCGCGTGTTGCGCAAATTTTGTTACTTCTATGTTGCCCGTGGAAATCGCGGGATGCGCAGCGAGAGGGTAAAGTTTGCACTATTCAGAAGTTCTTCCATTAATTTCCCAGTTGCTTCACGTTTACAGTAATCGAAAAACTACAATATACACGCTGAAACAATCAGCAACACAGTCTTTAGACTATAAAGCTGAAGACAACTTTACGGCAAAGCACTAAGTACAGCTTCGGACTCTTCGATCGCTCTCAGTCTCTAAACTCGATATACTCTTACTCCGCCTACAGGCAGCTTCGAGAGCATTCTCGCTAAGAATGCGTTTTAGAGTGTTCTCGCTTCGTATATCGCATATTGCGAATTTTGTCAAGCTCATCTAATGACCTCGGAGGAGGACTTAAAGCAGCAACCTGTCTCCCAAGGTAGTCTCAAAGATGTTCTATCGGATTAAAGCCTTGGGATTGAGCTGGCCATTTCATCCGCTCTATATCGTGACCCTCAAGATATTCTTCAGCAACCCGAGCTCGGTGCGGTCGCTCATTGCCGTCCATCAGAAGAAATCCAGGACCAATAGCAGCGGCATATAGGAGGACATACTGATCAAGAATCTCGTCTCGATACCTCAAATCGGTCAAAATTCCTCCATGGAACACATTCAGGTCAGTGTGACCACCGAGAGTGATCCCAGCCCAAAATATTATTCACCAGCTCTGTAACTGTTTCTTTCTGCAATGTGGGGTTGGTTGTATTTGGTAAGTTGTTCGCTCTAGACCAGCTGACGACCTGAATCACTCTCGAATGTGAACCTGGACTCGTCTCTGAAGAGAAACGCCAATTGTTGACTGATCCAGGAGACGTGTTCTCTTGGCCAACATAAACGGGCACCTTTGTGTCCTCGGGTCAAGATGACACAAATAACTGGTCATCTTGCATACAGACCTGTATTGTGCACGCGTCTGCGCACGCGTAGCTGAAATAACGGTCTCCTGCAGGTGTTGTAACACTAGGTCTGCCTGGAACATGTCTTCAAGACACAGAATTTTTGGATTCAAACTGATTCCATAGTCGGTGGACCACGCTGCAAGAGACATTGAGACGTGCAGCAGCATCAGCTTGTGACATACCCATTTCTATCCATCCTACTGCCCACCACCTCAACGAATCGGGCAAACGATTTCTCCTGGACATTGATAGACTCTCCTCGTTATTGTCCACGAAACTGTAATAACAAATGAACATCAAAACTGTGAACAAAAATTATAATTTTTTCATTTTTTTCCCTCCAACTCTATTAAGTATTCATTTCTATAAAATAAAAGTGTTTGTATATATTTTCTTAAACTTCGTTACTGTCATGCATATGAACTGCGAATTTAATCGTTACTGACATTTTTGTATTGGTAAGCTTTGAAAAACATACTGTTCCTTAACTTTTAAATGGAAGTATATGTTATATTAACAGGTCTGAAGTAGACACGAGAAGACATTACAAATTAACGGCCTGTTCTATTAGAAATTTAATAAGTCTTCTTTTTAAAGATGGTAAAGGTATTCGAAATACTAAAGACATTCTTGATTTTTGATGCTACAAAATGATGGAAATTGCGTAGAATTGTTGAAAGTGGACAGAAGGTTTGACCACAACCAACAAGTTTCTCACGAACGCATCCCTTGTCTTAAGATAGTCCTCGAGGTCTTTGTCATAGAATTAATATTCCTAAATTTACTTCTCAGTTTATATAGGTTATGAAAACTATAATTACTTTCTCAAAGGATGGCAAGCTTCAATTCTAATAAAAACTCAATATATGCGTTAGTGTTAGGGTTGAAAGACTGCATTTGAAAACAAATTGCACTTTAGAATAACCTATTCATTATAGTAACTTTTAATTTGAGATTTAATAAGCTAATGTAGCTCTTTATGATTTTAATTTCGAGAGTAATGACTTTCAGAAAGCAGAAAAAGAAAATCTGGCAATATGTCGAAAACTTCTCTTTCTGCACGAAACAGTAATTACTTGAAGGTAGGTTTAGTGCCATCAAATAAATAGACACAATCTTTTTTAAACTTCCTTTGTCAGATGGCCTGCATTAAAAGTGCCCATTAGATATTCAGAAAAAATGAGGTTTTTATCGATTGCAAAAATGCAACTATGTTAATCTTAAGAAAGCTCTGAAGTCTGGAATACATTAAATGAAGTACAGCTAATCTTTAATTAAAATTTCAGCAACGTTGAACAAAGCTATGATTGTGCTTTGTGAGCTATTATTTTAATGATGTGTCTCTCCTGAAAGAGGTTTTTTTCAGTCGTTCCCGGGAGGTTTGAAATGACGAACGACTATGATGTAATCAATGCAGAATTAAGAGAAGAATCAAAAGTAATTACCTTGCGTTATTCAAAAGAGCTAATTAAACCTGTACTTACAAGAGTCTGGAGAATTTAGTTATAAATTCCAAGTATTAATACTCATTAAAGAGTATTAATAGTCTCCTTAATGAGTCATAAATTGAAAGAAAAAACACGTTATGAATTTCCAAGTACAATTTATTATTAAAAGCTTTAATGGAAGTATTTTGTTATGGCATCAATTTAATGAAAATATACTTTAGAATAAACACAAAGTGAATTATGTCCTAAATCATAATGCACAACAAAGCGTTTAGCAATCTTAACCGCGGAGGAAATTTATTGATGGCTTTAAATAAAAATCCGGATTTAAATCCCACATTATAAATGAATAATTTAAATGGGGATACAAATTGCACATAATTATCAAAAGTAAAAACGTATTAATTTAATAAATGAGAGAAAAGGCGAAAGGCAAATGAAAACATTTATTCTTAACGAATTCTTAATATGTGATGAAAAAAATAGATGAGGAGCTATATACTTTGAGAACGTAGTTGTAAACTAAGAAAAACCAAGAGAAAATTTTTTATTCTGATAGCAACGATTTTTATTGCTTGCAGATGCCCATACATGTATGGATAAGAGAACTAATTTACAAATAAAAATCTGTATTTTTATCCCTATTCCATGTAAATAATATTTCCTAAGACTCATTCTCTCTTTATAGAATGAATCATTTTTGCAAAACTTTTGTCTATTCCACTATGGAAAAACTCAACAATGAAATAAAGCTATAAGAAGAAAGAAATTTGCATGAAAAAGAACTGCACGTTTTTGTTTGCACATAGACTGTAACGAAATTAGCTTTCAGAGGTATATATGCTAAAAAAAAAAGATTTCTTTGGGTGGTTGAAAGATAATTGCGCAATAAATTTGTGTCTCGAATGGTTGTTTGTAGATCTACGGCTCGAGTTAAAGATGCAAATAATACTAAACATATTTTCATCTAAATAACAATTCAATCACGTCACTTATCTTAGCAAAAATTTGTGGTAATTTAAATTTTATGCACTCACTTTATTTTTTCATTAATGATGTGGTCACCGGTCGACTGGGATTTTAGCATGTCGGCTGTTGACGATCGGTTCATCTTAGGCTTATGTCAAGTCCCCCAGGCTGTCATTTGCCAAATGTAATACTTAATATTTCAGCTTGATTTGTCAAATGTAATAACTAATATTTCAGCTTGATTGTGTGGTGTTTGTTTAAAGAAAATGTAATTATTGCAAGGCTACTGGGAGCTCACTCCACTTGAGGAACTCGGATGAACAACGAATACAAACATGTAGTGCCGATCGCTTGGAGCTGTGATGAAAACCAGATGCCGTGACGTCATTCTCTCTACGAGCTGCGAAGGCGCCAAGCAAAAATTAGGAAAATTACCGTTTTGAGATGATAGACGATTGACGTGGGAGCAGAGACGCTGCTTCTGTTCAAAAAAGAACTTTGACGAATCATTACTTGTTTAATTCTCTTAAATGTTAAATTTATGTAATAATCGTTTGTCTAATTAAAATGTCTTTCGTTAATTAATTTGTTCATCGTTTAAAATCCCCACAAAAATTTTCTCAGAAGTGGGATAGCACTTCAGCACTCGAATGAACTGTAGTTTTACCTGCTTTCCTGGATTACTACCGGTTTTGAAGAATAACTGTTGCTGTGCTGGACTGTTTTACGATGTATAATCAACTATGTTTCGAACAAAAACCTCATCAAACTCCTAGGAATGTATGCTGATTTACCTGAACTGAAACTGCGTAATAGTGAGTAAATAGTGTGCGGCTCTATTAAAGACTGGAATTAATTTTAATAATACTGGATGTCAAGTGTCAAGACGTGAATTGTGGCCAAAAATCCATCGGGCATAACCTGTTTCTACTCGCCTTTTGTCGACACCATTTGTGATCCATTGGATGGTATGGAAGTAATTTGTTTCGTTTCTGTTTCCGGATTATAGAGCCAGGAACATCGTGGATTACCATTATATAAAGTGAGTGATTTTCTCAATTTTATTAACTATGTTTCTAATTGATGTGCCGGGAATGGAAGATGTCCTGAAAAGTGAAAAAGCGCATAATATAAAATTATTACACAAAATAATATTTAACGATGTGGGCGACAGAAATAATCGAAAAAGGTTAAGACAATTTAGTGGTTTCTCTTTAGCAGAGAATAGTAAAGAACTTAATGAAAAACTCGAAAAAATCAAACAAAATTTTCAGGCTTATGAATTAATTTCCATTGCCAATGTTTTATGCATTGATAGCTCTGGCACACAAGATGACTTAGCAACCCGAATTGTTTCTTATCTGAATAATTTAGAATTGCTTAAAAATAATGTAATTTTAGAAGAAAGTGAAAACGAAAGTGATTTAGAGGGTGTGGATGGTGGGGATAAAAATGAAGTAGATGATAATGTTCGAGATGAAACGAAACTAAGAAACAATTCTGGTGCCACAGTGAGACAACTTCCTTCCCAATGTGCTAATGATAATATTCTTAGTACAATTGAAAACAAGTCGAATGTATTTCATAACTGTAGTATAAATGTTACTATTGAAGACATCAAATCTTTTGTTGCTCAATTTGATGGCCAAAGCCACGAAAATGTCAGTAGTTGGGTCGAAAGTTTTGAAGATGCAGCTACCATTCTTCAGTTAAATGATTTACAAAAACTGATTTTTGCTAAACGCCTGATGACAGGCAAAGCAAAACTATTTGTTCTTAGTGAACCAAAGTTGAACTCATGGCAAATTTTTAAGAATGCTATTCTTGATGAATTCCGGTCCAGCTGCAATTCGGCCGAACTGCATGAGTTATTATCAAAACAAAAAATAAAGAGCAATGAAACATTTGATGAGTATTTTTTAAATATGAAACGAATTGCTAAAAATGGTCAAATTGAAGATGTTGCTTTAATACGATATGTTATAGATGGTATACCAGGCTCCGCGTTTAAAAAATCTTCCTTGTATGGGTCACAAACATTAACTGATTTTAAGAACAAATTGAAGCTTTATCAACAGATATGTGATGATGAAGAAAAGTCGCGAACGTCAAAAACAAAATCTGAAAGTAAACAAAAAATTGAATCTAGACATAAATATGACTCAAAAAATTCTGTTGACCAAAAAAAGCGTAACGTAACCGATAGTCGAGGAACAATTCCTGAAATTAAACGCAATACAACCTGTTTCAACTGCGGTGAAAGCGGTCATATTTCCAAACAATGTGTTCATAAAGATAAGGGAGTCAAGTGTTTTAAATGTAAAGAATTTGGGCACCGAAGTTTCGAATGCTCAAATACGAATTCGAAACCAGAAGTATCAACCGTGAATATTGATGTAGTCTCGAAGTTGACCAAAGAAGTAAAAATTAATGATGTATATGTAACCGCGTTAATAGACACAGGAAGTCAAACTACTTTGTTACGTAGATCGACTTTTGATAAACTGAATATCGAAGGCCTCGTGCCCGTAAGTTCAACGCTGAGTGGGTTCGGTAAATGTCAAGTAAAACCTTTAGGTTTCTTTAAAGGTAATATTAAAATTAATGATTTCCAGTGTACTGCAGATATTTGTGTTGTAGACAACAATGTAATGACACATGAAGCCATTTTAGGCTTAAACGTAATATTAAAAGGTGAAATATTAATAAATGAAAATGGGGTTACCATAAAATGTAAGTCACAGAGTGTAGAGGAAGTAAATATTGTATCTGTTTTACCTGTTGACCTAGCTAGTAACGAAGAAGAAATAAACATTGCACCTAGTGTTCCAAACTACTTTAAAGAGACTGTTCAACAGTTAGTTTCGAACTATATGCCATGTAAGACCAAATCTACGGACATACAGTTAAAAATTTTCGTTAAAAATAACGAACCAGTATCGCATCAACCGCGTAGATTACCGTTTGCGGAAAAGAAAATTGTTGAAACCCAAATATCCGAATGGCTAAAGTCGGGAATTATAGAACAGAGTTCTTCGGAATATTCCAGCCCATTGGTCATCGTTAAAAAGAAAGACGGGACACCAAGAGTTTGCGTTGATTATCGTCGTTTAAACAAAGTTGTCGTAAAGGATAGATTTCCCCTTCCCCTGATTGAGGATATCCTAGACCGCCTTCAAGAAGCACGTGTTTTCAGCACTATTGATCTCAAAAATGGCTTTTTTCACGTGGACGTCGAAAAAGAAAGTCGGAAGTACACATCATTTGTTACGCATGAAGGACAGTACCAGTTTTTGAAAGTGCCGTTTGGACTCTGTAACTCACCAGCTGTATTCCAGAGATTCATAAATACCATTTTCCGACCGTTAGTTAACGATGGCATCGTTTTGCCGTACATGGACGATATCATCATTTTGTCCGCCTCATACGAAGAGGGAATCGAGAGGCTGAGTCAAGTTTTAAATCTAGCGAGTGAATACGGATTGGAAATAAATTTTAAAAAATCGCAGTTCTTAAAGAAACGAATTGACTTTTTAGGTCATGTCATAGAAGAGGGTAAAATTTTCCCATCCACTTGAAGACGCAAGCTGTTATAAATTTCCCTGAACCATCTAATTTAAAACAGATCCAAAGTTTTCTTGGGCTGACAGGGTATTTCAGAAAATTTATTAATAAATACTCTATAATTGCCAAGCCACTTAGCGACCTGCTAAAAAAGGGTAATAAGTTCGAATTCGGTGAAGAACAAAAGATCGCATTCAATCGTTTGAAATCAGCGCTAGCTGAGAAGCCTGTACTTGCAATTTATAACCCTAATTATGAAACCGAACTACACACAGACGCCAGTATAGAAGGATATGGGGCGATTCTAATGCAGAAACCCCCAGGTGATAGCAGTTTTCACCCCACTTATTTTATGAGTAGGAAAACCTCTGATGCAGAGAAAAAGTACTCAAGTTACGAGTTGGAGGTCCTCGCGATCGTAGAAGCACTGAAAAAGTTCCGTGTTTACCTTTTGGGAATTTCATTTAAGATAGTGACGGACTGTTCAGCATTTCAACGGACGATGGAAAAAAGAGATTTAGCGACGCGTGTTGCTCGTTGGGCTCTGTTGTTACAAGAATTCGATTATGTTATAGAGCATCGTAAAGGTGTTAGAATGCCACATTGTAGATGCTCTAAGTAGAGCTCCTGTAAACGTCTTATGCATTTCTATTGAAAATATCTTACCTAAATTAAAACTTTCTCAAGAAAATGACACTGATATAAAAACCATTAAGGAATTATTGAAAACCTCAACCTGAAAATTATTGTAATAGAAATGGCGTACTATACAAGTTTATTGACGGCAAAGAACTGATAGAAAGTGAGTTTCAATCTCAATTCGAGTCTCAAAGAGAAGAATTACGAAAGCAAGCCAAGAGGCAAATTTTCCAAGTCCAACAGGAAAATAAAAAGACATATAATGCCAAAAGAAGACAAGCACAGCCGTACAAAGTTGGTGACTTAGTGGCAATCAAAAGGACTCAATGCGGACCACACTTAAAATTAAGAGCGAAGTATTTCGGACCTTATAAGATCAAGAAAGTTAAGGGTGGCAACACCTATGACGTAATAAAGGAAGGATGCCATGAGGGTCCCATATGCACCACCACATGTGCCGAATTTCTCAAGAAATGGACGGCACCTTAAAATTTTTCACGAACACTTATTTCTGTTATTGTATATTCTTGCTTGTTGCTTTGTTTTTTTTTTTGTTTGTATTTTGCAGTGTCCTGGAGGGCCAGTCCACCCTCGGATGGCCGAAATGTAGTGCCGATCGCTTGGAGCTGTGATGAAAACCAGATGCCGTGACGTCATTCTCTCTACGAGCTGCGAAGGCGCCAAGCAAAAATTAGGAAAATTACCGTTTTGAGATGATAGACGATTGACGTGGGAGCAGAGACGCTGCTTCTGTTCAAAAAAGAACTTTGACGAATCATTACTTGTTTAATTCTCTTAAATGTTAAATTTATGTAATAATCGTTTGTCTAATTAAAATGTCTTTCGTTAATTAATTTGTTCATCGTTTAAAATCCCCACAAACATGTTCTATAATTTTCAAGCGACTAAATGTACCTTCCCCAACACTGTTCTTTAGAAAGAGGACGTAAGCATTTAATGCAGTTCAGTGCTTGTATGAGCGACGGCAGAGGTGTGTTTTGCAAAGAAAACTTTAATTATCTCTTAAATAAAACACACGCTTGCTTTACTAAGAGAATTCCAGATGTGAGCTGTTCCTTTTTTTTATTAAAAATCTTTACAAATAGAAAAGCGTTCCTGTTGGGTATAACGATTGGCAGTGCTAGAAACATCAGCCATACATCTTATGTTACTGTGACATCTAAACGGGAGCCGGCCTTACAAAATAAAGAGCATATTCATATTCGAAAGATGAGACATAGTAAAGCAAAGCTTATTTCAGCTGTATAATATAAAAAAGATGAATTTTTGTAGAACAGTGCTATTTAAATAACCTATGGATGTTCACCTATTGGTAAAAAATACGGTATATAGAATTTGAACTCTCCCGCACGTTTTTTTTAGATATTTCTGCCCATACTTTCAAATTCTTCAAAAGTAGTAAAGTTCAGGAGAAAGATATTTAGGGATTCACAGTTTAAGGAAAGGAGAGGTCTGATTCATCAAAAATTGTAATAAAGATTCTTGGCTTTCATTTAATAGTGGTAATTTTACCTTTCGTCTTCCCAGAGTTATCATAAAAGTTAAAAAATGCACAAAAATTAGGAAGGTAAAAAAATATACGTTTTTATAATAAAAGCTAAAGAATAAGAAATAAATTATTTTAAATATTCTTAAGTGGTAGACTGTGTATGGAGGGCGAATCCTATTCTATAAAAAAGATTTTGTGTCAAACATTCTATTTGGATCATTAAGGTATTTTAATATCCTTTAAAATTTAAATTCATTAATAGTATTAACGAAATTCGAGAACAGCACTCAAAATGTAAGTGGAAAATAATAAAAAGAAGATAAGTTAAATAAAAATCATAGCTGAGAGTTTTCAGAGCGTAGAGGCGACATGAAACATCTTACCATTTAGACTGTTTTTTTCCCTCCAAATAAAAGTTCTTCCCAAGTGAATTTCTTTTTTTTCCTAGAATTCATTTCCTTAAGCATAAGTGAGTAAAAAAATTAATTTGGAGGGGGGGGGGAGGGAGAAGTGGGGATTCTGACCAGACAAATTCAACAAAAAGTTTAGTATGTTTAATAAGATGCCTGGAAAAAAAAAAAAAAAAAAAAAAGATAAATGGCACGAAAAGTTTTTTTTTTTTTTTACTTTTATTTAGATCGCAGGTTTCTTTGCGATGAAAATAACTCATTTTTCGTTCTATTCAACTACATTCAGAGCAGGGAGAGACTTTTTAAAAAATTCATTCGGTATTCTAGAGAGGTTCTTTCATTGTGCAATTTATTCATTCGTTAACATATTTAAGAAAAAATCATGAAGTATTTTTCTAGAGCTAAAATAGTTTCCAAAAGCTAGCTTCTGCCTAAATATTAACTTTATATACATAACGTAGAGTTTATGCGTGTTTAAACAAATTTCAAATGAGGAAAATTCCTGAGTTTTACAAAAACGTACTGATAGAATATGAACATTTAAATGTAAAATTTTGAATATAGTTATAATGTTGCGAGGCCCCAACTTTTCAGCAACAGTAGTAGTGACTGCTATGAACTGTAAATTACACAAACTCGTAAGAAGGGTTTAAATCCCTTTTTATTCCACTTTAGAAATCACAACTGCGTTCACTTGACGCTCACAAACTACGCCGACCCGGCGGTGTAACAAAATAGAAAAAGTGCAACTAAAAATAAATGACAGGATGAATAAATAACGAAATCACTACCTACGAGGCTCTATAATCGTAACTAACTTAACCGCGTTCTAAGATACAGCTGAGATTCAACAAATTTACTGATTAAGAAGTTGAAAGATTCAACGAACTGCCGAAACAGGCACACAGGCCGAAACGCGCGGTTCTTAAATTTCTACCTAGCAACTTTCACGCTCGCGATTCAAGAAGCACACTTACAATCTCGTTTCCCTTCTATTTAAACTCAATTTACTTCTGCTAAAATTTGAATACTCTGCGCGTTCTACTACGATTTACATACTCTGGCATTGGCAATTCTAGAGGAAAGTAAAGGCTTGACAGGAAAGATAGCTTAAAATAAATGTTAGTTAAAATAAATATAAACCCTACATAGTGTTTTTTGGGATACACTAGTTTCACTAAAAATCACTCCAAAATTTTTCTTGTATAGTTATAATAATTTTTTCATTGATAATTAACAGCATTAGCCACTGGGAGGGATTTTATAAACAACCTTAAGTGGTTGCATATATGACTTTTGTTGGTCTTAGAATACCAGTAGTGACAGCATGACTTTGCCGAATTCAGTTCACATTATGAAAACACCTTTGTATGCTATAATGTTCCTTTGTGCTAATTAACCGGTTATTTTATGTTTTCAATTATTACTGTCGCTTCTCCCTTCTGTCCCTCCCTACAATGCAAAGTTCGCGTATGTTTAAGGCTCGACGGCGCTGTCCTTCAAGTAACCAACTAAAATTAAAAGAATTAGAGGAACTGAAAGATTAGAGCAACTGAAATTAAAAGCGGACCATAGTATTTTAAATCCTCTTGCACTGAATCTGAATTTCGTATAGCAATATCGAGCTTATCAAATACCTTTCTCAAAGTTGAACATTTGAAGAATTTTTAACAATTTACAAGTTTAAATTTCACTTATAAAAGAATCAATGATGTCATCCTTACTATCGAAATGATTTTTAAGTAACTTTATATAGCTGACATAATTTTTATCAGTAAATTGAAAACCATATGCTACTTTTAACGCTCCTCCAGTCAAGGATGTGTTTAAATAGGCAAATTCTTCAGTTTTCGAAAGCGAATCATTTCGATCGATAATGCGTTCAAATAAATTCCAAAATTCACTACAATATTTCGGGTCTCCTGAATGTAGTTTGATTATGAGCTTAGTTTAACTGAACAGGATAATTGTAAGCTGTCATTCGAAGCACTTACCAGTTTTTCAAGATGCCGAAGAGTTAATGAAAGTTTCAATACACGTTTGTTAGTATACCTGATACATTTTTATTGTTAATTAGTACTAATTTTTACTTCTTCCTCAATTAAGTTTACAACGATAAAATGTTCAGTTTGAGTATCTAAGAATTTAGTTTATTCATTTTTTCAATTCAAATTTCTAGATGTTCTTTTAAGATATCGATGTAGAATTATGAGCTGCTGCTCAGTTCTTGAAATAAGTTTGGAATTAGGTCCGTTGATTACTACTTTCAACACTATGTCACTACGGTTATGTTTTAAATTTTCTTCAGAAGCCATGTTTTATACTTTAAAGATATTACACATTAAGAACGAAAGTTATGATAAAATCCTCTTTTGCAATCTTTTATTTATTAATTTATTCATTTTTTTCAATTAAAACTTCTAGATGTTCCTCTAAGATATCGATGTAACATTAAGATCTGCTAATCAATTCTTGACATCAATTCGCTACATCAATTCTTGATATAAGTTTGGAATTAGATCCGTTGATTGCTTCTTTCAACTTTACGTCACTACGGTTTTGTTTTAAATTTTTTTTTCAGAAGCCATATGATAAGATGCGCTTCTGTAATCTTTTTGAAAATGTTGATTGGATGGTAATAAGAATTCGAATCAGATCCGTTGATAATAACGAAATCTATGGAATCGAAAGAAACTATCGGGCAGGAATTTTAACACTTAAGCACAAAATACCAAAATTTATACAGGAAACACTTAACACCAAAATTTATATAGGAAAAGCATCAGTAATAAATATCACTAATAATCATTAGCAAAACTCTTCGAGTTGTTACTACTCTGCGATTTATTGACATAAATTAAAATGAGAAAGGAAAAAAAAATGTTACTACACGTCTCTATTTATCATCGTTAAAATCTTGTTTGCGCGCTCATATGGCGTGTGAAAGTTACGTCATACAGTTACACATGGCCATTTCTCGCAATTATGATGGGGATTCTTTCTTTCTTTTTTTTCACTTTTTTTTCCTCGAATAGAGCCAGTCTTTGTTTACCTACGATGAAATCATAATTTTTTATGTCACTCTGTACTCATGCACTCTGTAAATCTGTATTTACCTAAATTCTAAAAACGTAGGTTTCCGAATCGAGCAGCAGAAATTCCATAATTGGAATAACGTTCTAAAGAGTATAATGTTATAAAGAATGATTTTTTAAAAATAACATAAAACAGAAATAAAGAAAAGAAAGGAACCATGCAGAATTATCTCTTCTGTTATTTACTATTATACAGGAGATGTTTGTTGTCTAGTCACCATTATATACTAATTAACACCAAAAATCTGTAGCTCTTTACCACGTTATACTTGGAATTTAATGGATTCGCCACATCAGTTTATTGAAAACATGTAACTGTAACGCACTTTAATCGTCTCGAACTTCTGTCAAATTCCCAATAACATTTGGTTATCACTTGGGGCTAAGTTTTGACGTTCTAATGCAAACTTATAAACTTCATACCTAGCTTTACGTTTATTACTTCTTTCCTCTTTCTCTAGACGACGTGCAAATTTTAATCTACTAAGAGATGATATTTCTAATATCGTCTTGAAATATTTCATGCAATCCACATTTGAATCTTCTGCTGCCTACGAAATTGATAAGGACCACTGGCAGTTATTTCATATATTCATTACACATGACTTGAAAAGTCAAACAAATGCATCCATTTTACAGATATCTCGATATGACGATTTGGTAAAATATTTGAACGGAAGAGGAGAGCTTTCGCGAGAAACTTAATCATGCATCGAAACTTTGAATTCTGCTATTTTAAATATACTTGTATAATATATACGTGTCAAATATAGATGCATGTTTGATCTGATAACAGTAATAATAGTGAAAAAATATTAAATTTTAGGAGAAAATCATCAGTTCATACTTACATCATTGCTTGTGTAAAACTACAATTATTTTCCCTGAGAAAATCTAATCCTTGCTTAAGAAAGGAAAGTTTTTGTTCAAATTGACGTTACAATAAAAAAAAAATCAATCTAATAAAACGCTTGACATTGAAAATAACCTAATGTCTCTACAGTGGCGCCCGAACTAAGAAAGGTGGTGGATGATGATACTTCACCACCAGGATTTAGCGACTGCGTCCCCTAAACCTCAGCCGCCCTTTAAAAGGGGACTATATAAGGTAGGTAGGTAGGTATGGCCTGGTCCACCTTCCTGGCAAGCACCTATGGCTTTTCTAGACCGGCCACGAGGAGTATGTAAGGCATTTTCTCCTTCCTTCTAGCATGCGTTCGTGGTATAACGGTTAGCACATTCGGCGCGTATTCGAGAGGTCCAGGTTCGAGTCCCGGTGAGGATAGTTCTCATTTTTCATGTCTTCTGCTTAAATTACCTAATGACTATACAAATCTATGCATACCGATATTGGGGAGTTGCAAATAATGAATTATTGTCATTAGAAAAGATCTTGCCGAAGAACTCTTTCCTAATACCCGTTTGATTGCATGCCTGTTCGTTTATTGTTCCATATTTGCACCGCACATTCACTTTGAAGAAACAATTTATGTATTGGGAAACTTTCCGTGTCCACTAGTACACTGAGGCAAATATAAATGAGTATACTCATCGACGACCGACACTGAGTAATCCAACACTTGATTTACCACCAGCGCAGCGCAGCTCGCAGAGCAGTGGAGGTGTGGAGATGACACCCAGATGCAGATGAATACCAGACCTGGTCGGGAACAGACGGGTTCCCTCCGGGCTTTGGTTCTGGGTCCAAGCTGACGACGCTCGGCGATAGCTAGCCAATAGCTAGAACTGATAGCTAGAACTCGCAACAACGATAGCTGAAAGTAAATGATATCTCAGGCCTTGTATAGCTTTCAACCGGTTGCCGAAATATTTCTAGTACTTTCTGTTTCTCAAAATTACTAGAAAGCAATATGAGGGTCGAATTACCGTTGCACCTAATATAGTGATCAAGTATATATTTATTTAATTACACTACCTATTACGATGATACAGGGATTGGACCAAAATGTCGCTAAATGGCTGCCAGGTTTGGCGACTTTCGGCGATTTATCGCCAAATTACCGTCATAATCATACTTAATGTTAAATGGACTTGTTCCTGTATTCTTACTTTCCCAACATAGCTTCTCTTTTTAGATTTTTTGCATTACATTACAAAGAGCAATACAATAATTTCACATATAATTGCACTATGTATCTATGTACTATTATGTATTATGTATTATGTATCTATGTACTATTATGTATTATGTATTATGTATCTATGTACAAAACTCGTAACAATGCGATGATTTTTGCTATCAGTATAACAATGAAAAAATCTGAAGCAATGTATCTACTGACCGTATGAACTGAGCGTCAAAACAATAATGCGAATATTGCTGGTTTTAGTGGTAGAAAAAGTAGTGTCATTTAACTTATTCATTTAAATAATTTAAGTATGTTATCTCCTAGCATGCATTTCACCTCACATGATAGGCCATGTGGAAAGCATGCCATGAAATGACACTGCGCATATATTATGCGTGCAATTTAATTTTATATATTCCACGCCAATTACAAGTCATGCACACGTGGTGAGTGTGCAGGACTTGTGCGTACTTAAATAACATTTAAATAACTTGTGCATGACTTAAATAACATACAAAAGTTATAGTCGTTTTTTTGGTGAACTAGCAAGTTGATTCTCTATTGCAAAACCGGCATTTAAAACACCGTCTATCCACCTTCAAAACTTTGTTGCACAATCATCAGTTTTGAATATGATGAATAATTTCTACGCTATGCCCCTGAACAAAAGTCTTGGTCTAGAACGGCGAATGCAGTTAACCGTCATAAAAACACCCTTGCAGTTAAATTCGAAAAACTTCTTTTACAGTCTTCCAGTTCAAGTAGTTCAAAAAATCCTCCCATTGTAAACATTAAGCCAATAGTTAATATTTCTAATGTTAGTTTATCAGAAGAACAAGAGAGAATTCTAAACTTCTCACAAACCTGTAAACCCTCGATTCCAAAGATTTTGGCTCCTATTGGAAAAGCTTCAGTAAAGTTCCAGATTCACAGAAAGAAATGAATTGGCATCTTATCGGTCATAATGTGAAATTCAATAATAAACCTTTGAAACCATATCTAACTGCGAGAGAAAGAGCTACAATGCGCGAAATTCATTCTAATCCCGATATTATCATTTCAAAGGCAGACAAAGGTGGCCAGATATTCGTCATGGATAAGAACACTTACATCGATGGTGTCACTAAAGTCTTAAACGAAGAACCATATAATCTGATCCCTAAAGATCCTTTACCTTCGGACCTGTCAAAAATAAAAACTGCGATCAAATCTTCACAAATCATTTCAAGCAACTTAAAATATTCGCTTATCCCATCTATTGAGAATTGTGCCAGATTATATGCTCTTTTCAAAAATTCATGAAAGTGGTATTCCTTTCCGCCCTATTGTATCAAATTTAGGTACTGCCTCGTATCCATTAGCTAAACATTTAGTTTCTAGATTTTCAACTCTATTAGACAATAACATTTACACCATAAGAAATTCAACAGAGTTTGTAAGAAAGGTTAAAAACATTTCTCCTACAAATTTACTCATGGTTTCTTTCGATGTAAACTCATTATTCACTAGTGTTCCAGTGGAGGGTGCATTAAGATGTCTAGAAACCAGACTTCGCGAATTTCATTTCTCTTGCATAAATTGATGAGCTAATTTCTCTCACTCAACTCTGTTTCAAACAAACACATTTTGTGTCCCAAAATAAATATTACAAGCAAACTGAAGGATTAGCCATGGGAAGCAACCTCAGTCCCGTCCTGGCTGACATCTATTCGTACTGCATTATTATGAATCAAAATTGTTTGAAACTTTAAACTTCCCGGTATGGTTCCGCTACGTAGACGATACATTTACCGTGTTTGAAGGTAATAAAGATGATTTAAATAAAGTTCTTTCAACAATGAATTCTATTGATCTTGCTATTCAGTTCACCTTTGAACTTGAGACTTGCAATTCTCTTCCGTTTTTCGACTTCCGTTTTTAAAAACGACTAATTCTGTACTAGATAAATAATATAGGACTGTACAGCAATGTTGTAAATGTTTATAAAATTATGTTTTGGATATACAGCATTATTACAAATGATTCTTACATTCTTCATATACACATAACGAAAGGAAATATCTAAGTTTTAAAATTCGCGAGTACAAACTTTCTTGGGATGCATTACGTGCCAAATATGAATTTCAATGCCAAAATGGCGAGTTTATATTTAAAAGTATACTGTGTTTTAGAATAGAATTTATCAATTGTTACTGTGCACCTTGCGTTTCGAAAGAATTGCGATGCATATCCATTGAGCCATTAACGCAATTTGCGTCAGGGAAGAAGCATTTCATTTACGTGGGATGATAATCATCACAATGTCCGGATATCGGACACGAAGATTTCTTTTGCTCTCTTTGAATAGACACAGTGTAAAGGCCCATTTTTCCTTTCGAGCACTGTGACGGGCATGTCACTAGTTGCAATAATTTTCTGAAATGATCGGTGATGCAGAAAATTCTTTATTCTAACAACATGTGCTTCCACCACACATGTACAGGGTGAAGCAAGACCGACACCTGTGCATCCTAGTAGGTATATTAGCTATCGCTGACCTTTTTAACTGCTAAGAATACTGCCCCAGATAGAATTCCGAGGGAGAAGACAGGTTCCGGCCCGAGGGTCTCCCACCTCTCTATCCCTACCGCCAACCACTCGAGAAGATTTTGGCTCGTCTTGTATTTGGAGTGCTCCTTTGCCACACAGGCGCTATAGGCTTACAAATATCTATATCTTCTCCGGGATTCAACCCAGGCCTTTTGTTGGTACAGCAGTCAGCGTCACTAAATACTATCGTGTCTGAGCGGCATCTCATTTAACGTCGGTACCTGAATGATGGGCTCCCACGTCTTTGGATTTGTCATCATGGAGAAAATGACTCTGCACTTTTCATATGGTCACCTCTGTCTTCCGACCTCACGTCCATTGCTTTGTTTTCATTTTGAGAGTCTCCTAAAGGCAGTGTTTATATATTTCACTATCAGCAATATTAAATCAGCTCTAGGAGTGCATTTTAATTGTTTTGCCGAACATCAGTGGCGAACATGAACAATGATATGGGCAGAATTAGAATATCACATAGGCATGTGTTGTAACAAGCATTTATGGTGTTTTTGATTAAGTCTGAAAGATTTTTATTTCATACCATGCAATATATTTTTTTCATTTGCTGTATTTTAAGAATTACTATGTTTTGAAGCTATATTAATCACATTAATACTCCCTATTCTAAATTAAGTATCTTTTTAATTCATATACGTCAGATACATTAGTAAAAAGTAAAATGAAGACCTACATAATGAAGAAGTGAGTTTATTGCTTTTAAATCTTTCACTCTATCAAGAACTAAGAATAAATCGAAGATTTTACGCTTTGTGAAAAGGCAACACTTTGGAAATAGGGTTTGGATGAAGTGAACGTGGGAAAAGGTCATACATATCGCACAGTGGCGACATTGAATCTAGATTCTTTCAGTTCTCGCTCATCGGTTTCGGCTGTGTCTACTGATTTTACTTTGCCGGGTGGTGACTTTATATTATAACAGATGATATGAATTTCCTTCGAGGTGTAATTAATGACAAAGTAAAATAACTATAATTTGGAAAACTTAAGATTGTAGTCTGAAACATGGAAGTTTTGCAAGAAAGTTTGCCATTTATTATTACGAAAACTGAACAACTATTAATACTTGCAATATAAAAATAACAAATTATAAATCGAAAAAAATAAATATTTAAAAAAATCAAGAATATAAAATGTCCCATTAATGTTATGCTTTTCTTCTTAAATAAGAATAACAAGAAAGGCAAAATGATATAAAGAAGGAAATTACTGTATATAATATACTTTACTGTTTAAACAAAATTATTGAAAAAATATCAAAGACACTTGCAACACATCTGTTTTATAAAACTTCATTTGTAACTATTAGATTATGTTTGGATGTATTATGATAGGGCAGAGAGCGGAAGATGAAACTATACACTCGACCTCTTAAATGATATTAAAAATATATTTTAAATACCATTTTTGCTAATTATTTTAACCAAGTTTAGATAAAATGATTTTCAAAATGGTTAGCTTAATGTTGTACGCAGCGATACGCTTTTTATTATCGATAATAAATATCTTATGCATTGCAGACTGGCAACAGTATAATTTTATGATGATCAGGGTCTTACTGCAAACTGAAAACAATAATTCTCCTCGAGAGATTAAAATTTAAAATTAAAAAAGGAATAATTATGAAGCCAAATTGCAATTTAATTAAACTAAAAGTAATATTAATTGCTTAAATAATAATATTAAATTATTAATATTATTACGTTTAGCTGCCCAGCCGGTACAGCGGTTAGTGACCCAGACTGCCGTAGGGATGGGTCTGGATTTGTATTTCTGAGAAGACATGGTTGTAACTGTCCGTCCGGTTCATAGAAGGCAACGGTGGCCACCTATTAGCTGCTTAGGCCATCACTTATGACCCTTATAATGGCTCAAGTATAATACCTTTTAAATAAAGCGCCAGGCTATTAAAGATATTATTTATTTTAATTCATTAATATTTTGTTATTTCAGGGTAACATTTTACAGATTGCTTTCTTTTTTAAGTGATGCTTTTTACAGATTACAGTATGTTGCAATTTCCGCCCGATACTTAGGACGTATTTTTCTTGTATATTAAGCAATACGAGCTATTTAATAGAAATACATATCTAAACTCTCTTTTTCGTTCCTCTTTATCACTAAACTTTTCTACTAAGGAACTGCGCATGCTCCTTCTGAAGTTTCATTCACTTCCGCTTTCTGTTGCGCATTGTCTAGTAACATTGTTTCTTACCGTCAGTTAGATGTAGTAGAAATCACTAATGATAAAATATATAGCACGACTAATGAATGTGGGGGTATAGCTCAGTGGTCTAGAGCATTCGACTGCAGATCGAGAGATCCCCGGTTCGAATCCGGGTGCCCCCTTCATATATTTTAAGTTCAAATTAAAAACTTTTAAAACAAAGTATTAATAAGTATTAACTAGCTTTATCAAAATAATTAATGGAAAACCCGGTTAAAAATTTATTTTTAATTCATGGACGAAGAATCTATAATTTGTAATGATCATGTTTTTTAAAATATAAAAAAAAATATGATTTCATTAGCCGTATACATTAAAGGAAATTTTTTTAAGGCTTGATTTGTTAAATAAATGAAACTACAATATAATCCATTTTATTTACAGATGAATTTTAAAATAAATTTTTTGAACGTACATTTCCGACGGACCGCCTATTCGCTTTTGAAGTGTAACATTTGTTAAATCCTTCTTTGCTTTGTTGAATATATACAAGTTTTCAGTAAAATTTTAGAAAATATTAATATACATTTTTGATGTAAATAATTCATGGAAATTTCTCGAACTCTAGAATATCGCATCATTACAGTTCTTGTAAATTTTAATCTTTTAAAAGAAATCTGTTATAAGATTGAAAACTCTAATATTTTAATTGTTATGTTCTTAAAGAATTAAAATCGTAAAACTTCTTGCAGAAAGATGGAGCTCAACATAAGTCGCCCAGTGAAGTTCGTCGCTGTTGGAGGATGAGCTCTTGCGTCACTAGATTTGTTGATACGGGGGAAATGACTTAGAATCTTTCATATGGCCTTCAATGTCTTCCGACTTTACGCCAGCGGCTTTTTTCCCCCGTGATAATATATTAAAAACAATTGTTATATATTCCTAGTGTCAGTACCATTAAAAGGATCCAGGACCATATTGCTTTACTAATCGTCAATGAGGAAATGTTACAGTGGGAGTGAACAGAATTGTAGTACTGGTTGTATATATGTTAAGCACAAAGAGAACCCTATAACGAATTTATAATCTTAGTAGTAAAATATAAAGGATTTTTCCCTCGTTTTATTTTATATACTCATTTTCACTCTAATTCTTAGAAATACAGTTTTGAAATTCAACGAATCATTTAAAATAACTCTGTACTATAAATTACGTGCATTTAAATTTACATGCATTGCGCAGATATCTGAGAAAAAGCAAATAAAGATCTGAAACAATTAATTCGAATTTTTTGCTTTTAAAACGCTTGGGTTTTCGATAATAGGCTGATAAAATCTGAAAAACAAATGAAAGATTTTATATTTTGCATTAGTCTTGGAACTGGCATGCCCTGTGGAGATGAATTGAAAGTCTTATGATTTACGTAGTGAGATCAATTGCAATGCTTATGGTTCTTCTCATAAGTTTCGGCACATGATTGCGTCTTTGGTTTCATTTTGTCGGGATATGATTTTATATTGTATCGGCGAAAAACACATGTTCTTTCAGGTGTAATTAATACGTAAAGTAGTTATGATCTGCAAGATTGCAGTCAAATACTTCAAAGAAAAGTTTGCCCTTTAACATTATATAACACAAAACAATATAAATATTTATTATATTAATACAACAGATACTGAGTATTGTATTAATACAACAAATACAAAGTATTGTATTAATACAATAATGTATTAATACAACAAACTACAGCATAATATCTTTGAGAAGTTAGTCGTTTAAAAAGTGTAAAACAGTTCAAAATATAAAAATTCTCATAAGCATTTCCCTTCTGTTCTTAAATAAGAATAACATTTAATGTTGTCAAACTATAAATCTAAATCGTATATTTACGTTACACTTTTCAACTTTCAATAACAATAATAAAAATTCAGTATACCTGCAATGTACATAAATGTAAAAAAGAAATATATGTATGCAAATATAAAAATATATGAAATTAATATAAAATAATAACAATAATGAATAGTATGTAATTAATTTTTTTAACGCGGTGAAAACCTCACATGTCTACCAGAGCCTTAGGTTTTTTATGAACAGATGTGCCCAGCAAATCTGATTGTCATTTTTCAGGTTGTTGATGTGCAGTCAGATTTTCATTGGGCAATATTTGTGCACTACCTCACATGTCTACCAGAGCCTTAGGTTTTTTATGAACATGTGTACCCAGCAAATCTGATTTCAATATTTCAGGTTGTTGATGTGCAGTCAGATTTTCATTGGGCAATGTTTGTGCACTGCCTCACATGTCTACCAGAGCCTTAGGTTTTTTATGAACATGCGTGCCCAGCAAATCTGATTGCCATATTTCAGGTTGTTGATGTGCAGTCAGATTTTCATTGGGCAATGTTTGTGCACTGCCTCACATGTCTACCAGAGCCTTAGGTTTTTTATGAACATGTGTGACCAGCAAATCTGATTGCCATTTTTCAGGTTGTTGATGTGCAGTCAGATTTTCATTGGGCAATGTTCGTGCACTATCCGATTGCTTGTAATGCGGAGCGTTCACCTCTTAACAGCAAAGAGGCTGGTTTTAATCTGTCTACAGATTTATTGACATATCTGCCTTTAATGGCCACAGTAAAATACTTGTCGTATCTCTTCACAAGTGGAAAGGGTCCATCATATGGAGGTTCTGATCGTTCTCGAATTCTATCAACACATATGACGACATGAATACAGTGATGCATGTACTTGTGGATAAAAACATTTGAGAAGGATGTCGAGGAGTTTCTGGTGGTTTCAACAGTGTGCTTTTACCTCCAACTTTAACAAACGTCTCGGTATCCAAGAAAATCTTTTGGTTTGTCAAAACATTTTCCAAATAACTTGATAGGTTTTCGGTAAGCCTATCAGGTTACCTAGAATCTTTATTACTGATTTTTGCATCTGAAATTTTATCATAATCTTTGTCAGAGATAGATTCTGTCTTGGATAATAAGTTTTGAACGATATTTTCTTTTCCGCCAATGCGACTTATATCTGTTGAAAACTCTGAGATATATTGTAAATGCCAGAGCTGTCTAAGTGAGGCCTTCTCGCTTTTTTGATGAAATGAAAACATCAAAGTTTTATGATTCGTGTAAATTATAAATCGTTGTCCTTCTAGGATATACTTGAATTATATGATCGAGAGGTTCAATGGTGTAATTTGTATCATCACGCAAAGCCGATCTTAGTCCTGACAAAACTGTTAATAAGGTTTGAGTCCTTTTAATAGAATTGTGTGCTCTGATTGCAGCCTTTAAAGTTCAATGGATCCGTTCAGTTTTTCCATTACAATGTGGAAAATTTGCCGTTGTTGTGCATAATTTTAAATCTACAAATAACACGATGTTTTTAAAAAGTTCGCATCGAAACTAACTACCTTGATCAGTGATTACACGGTATGGCATTACAAAGCGCGAAACTCAGTAATAAAAAATTTCTCAAGCCTCACATTTGCTAAAGAAATAACTTCTATCCAGCATGTGAATCGATCAGTGAAAGTAAGGCGGTACGTGTTCCCTTGAGAAGTAGGAAAGGGGCCTATGATATCAACCTGAATGATACTGATTCTGTCATCTACATCTTAATAAGTGGCAATTTGTGCACGCGTGTCTCTGTAAATTTTGTTTTTTTGACAAGATTTCGCCCACTGGGTGATATCCTTTCGAATGTTTAGCCAAATAAATCTTGAAGCTATTCGTTAAACTGTAGACTTCATGCAAAGTTGAGCTAAGATGTGAAAGTTTTTAAATATGTGCTTTCGAAAATTTTGATGTATAAATGGACGAATTTTTGTTTTCGAAATATAGTAATTTACCAGAGTCCAAAGGATATAGCTTAAAATGTAAAGATGGTTTCGAGCGTAGCTCGTGAAGGTCTTGATTACTGAGTTATGCATCTGAAATTTTATCATAATCTTTGTCAGATATAGATTCTATTCTGAATAAGAATCTTGAAGGATATTTTCTTTTCCGCCAGTGCGACGTATATCTGTTGAAAACTCTGAGATATATTGTAACTGACGGAGTTGTCTAGATAAGGCCTTCTCTTGATGAAAAGCAAATATCAAAGGTATATGGTCCCTGCAAATCATAAATCGTCGCCCTTCTAGGATATGCTTGAATTATTTGATCGAGAGGTGTTTCTAAGAGTCCCCTGTCGTAAGTACTATATACGTTTTGGGCATTAGTTAACGTTTTGGAAAAAAAAGCTAAGGGTTTCCAACTGCCTTCTTCCAACTGTTGTAGTACGGATCCAACTGCGTAGTCCGAAGCCTCACTGAAAAGAGTTAATGGTGAGTCAGGATTAGGAAAACTTAACAATGCAGCAGTTGGCAGCTATTTTTGCATTGCTCAATTTTTTTCTTTTTCTTATTCGGTCCATGGTATTTTCTTTTATCTTTTTTTCTTGTCACCTTTTAAATACTCATGGAGGATTGCCTGATTTTTGGCAGTATCCTTGATCGCCTATAGAAATTAATTAGGCCAAGAAAAGTACGCAATTCGCGAAGGGTTTCTAGTAATCTATAATTCAAGATAATAGTTTCTTTTCCGGGAAGAGATTTTGAGCCTTCCGGAGTAATCATGTATCACAGAAATTCAAGTTGATTCACTCCCAAAACCGACTTTAGAAGACTTATATGAAGACCATATTGTTCTAATCTAGAGAAAACTACTTTTAGATGCTCTGAATGTTCGTCTTCCGTTGAAGAAGCTACTGAAATGTCATCTAAATAGGCGAAAACAAAGTCCAGCCCGAAAAACATTTCATTGATGAATCGTCGAAACGTAGATGGGGCATTCTTTAACCCGATGCTCATTAAATTAAATTCGTATGACCCAAATGTCGTTATTACTGTTTTTTTAAACTTCTTCCGCTATTTGAATCTGAAAGTAAGCTTTAAATAGGTTAATGTTTTTGAAAATATTTTCTTTTGCCTTAATATGTGGTGAAAATTCTCTATTCTTGGATATAACTATCAGGAATCGTTTGAAAATTTAAACGGCTGTAATTCCCATAGAGTCGTAAATTGCCATCTTTTTTGAAAACTTAAAGAAATGGACTGGCCCATTGAGATTTTGAAGGTCTAATTATACGTTTTTTAACATAAATTTGAAATTCTATTTGGAAAATTTTAGTTTATTTGTATCTAATTAGTGCTTTATATTATGTTGTGAGTTACAAATTAAGAGATTCCGCCATTATTAATAAGTTATTCAAGTTTTCATTACTCACAATCAAAATAACTAGCAATTTGCCAAGCTATAAGATTCGCAAAACTTTATCCGTTATATTTGTTCCAGCAAGTGATTGCATTTTGCGAAATAATTTGCTTGGTTTCATATCGCCAAGTGAAATTCCTGTAAGCAATTTTATGATACTTTTTTCTTCGCTTTCTTAAAAAGTATTCAAAAGTCCTTTTTTAGCATTTAGCACATATTTTATCATTCCATTCAGATTGGATTATATCCCATATATTTTTGACTACTTTTGGTTCTAATTGTGCTGCAAGATAGTTAAATTTAGTCTGATCCTTGCTAATATTAACAATTGAGAACTGTGCTTCAACTTGGAAGAACCAAATATCTGGTTTTTCTGCTCAAAAAGGTGGAATTTGAACGCTTACCTTGTTTGCGGTAAATTCTCAACAGGGGTATTCAAAACAGGATTTTCGGTTCGCATAATTCGATGGTTAGACGAAATCACTTACTAGATGTTGTGGACGCTTTGCTCAGTTAATATGTACGATAATTTAATAATTTAAACAATAATTGCAAATTGGTTAAGCATATTTTAATTCACAATAATAAAAGAAGACGCTAGGATTACAACATTAAACCGAAAACTTTTTTTTATTTTCGTTTTTTTCTTGTTTCTAATCCAGAGAAACTAAACTTCGCAACAACCAAGCTAATATTGTACTTAGAGGGAGCTGCTACAAGTTATCAAAATATTAAAAATATATATTACTCTCTAAACAGTTTTTTAAAAAATATGCAAAGAGGCTTGCACTTTCTAACTCTCTCTCTCTCTCTCTCTATATATATATATATGTTATGTACCAGCTTTTGTCCGGAATAAATTAGATTGGTGAAGAATCATAGATGTAGTCGTAGCTTAAATTATCAGACGATAAGTTTAAAAAACAGGATCCATTTATTATTGGTCAGGAGAAATAGTAGTTACAAAATCAGATATCCGGAGTAAATAAAAAAGAATTACTAATAAATTTTTGTATGAAGTTTACCGCATCGTGACATTTAAGAAGAGCCCCCGATGTTCTTTTACGAGTCCTTTTATAGCCTCTGGAAAGGCGGAGCTTCCAAGAAATGACGTCAGCCTCGTCAGCCAATCCAGTTCGCTTTGAATATTTCCAGAACATTCTATAACTGTACGTGTAGAAAAGGTGGGAAAAACAAATTGACTACGGGGCTGTAGATTTAATTCCACGTACTTTCAAATAAGAGACCATCGCCATTAAAAATGAAAAAAAAAAAAAAAAAAAAAAAAAAAAAAAACATACAGATAGAATTTTAAGTGTATTCTTGACTATGGAATTTTATTATTACATACACACACATATATATATATATATCTTAACCTTTATTATTATCATTAGATTTTATATTGAATGTGGGTGATAGAGTGCGAGAGAAGAGTAAGAAATTTTGCTATCGGCGTACTGCAAGGTATTAGAAATCTGTCTTATTTTTGATACTTTTAAAAATACAAAATAACTTATTGGAAATTACTTTAAAACACTCCAGATAAAATGCCTTTTAAAAGAGTTAACGCAACAGCATGCTTTTTATTATTCGATAATAAAAAGCATGCTGGACGCAACAGCATGCTTTTTATTATCGAATTTAGATGGAAGATCATATGCACTGTCGATCATCAACAGGATTATTTTATGATATATAGGATTTTCTGCCTGCTGAAAACAATAACTTCCCCATGAAATGTTAAAAATTCAAATTAAAAATTAGTAAAATTAATGTTTAAATTCGAATTGCAACTTTATCAGACAAGAAATAATATTAATCCTTGTCATTCCTTTATGTTTTGCTATTTCGTAATATTTTACAGATTGCATCCTGTTTTAAGACATTTTGCGATCTCCCTTTATTATTTAAATTAGATAATACGAGTTCCCTAATTGAAATACGTTATCTAAGCCCATTTTTCCGCTTCCTCTTTCACACGGAACTTTTTCTCTTTAAGAGCTGCGCATGCTCTTTCTGAAGTTCCAGTCACCTACGCTTTCGGTTGCACATTGTTATTAGCGTTGATGATGCAATAAAAATCACTAATAAAAGAATTTAACAATCGTTTAGCGATGTGGGGGTATAGCTCAGTGGTAGAGCATTCGACTGCAGATCGAGAGGTCCCCGGTTCAAACCCGGGTGCCCCCTTCCTATTTTTTTAATGAAATTTTAAATCTGATAAAATTATTTCTTTTCATTTTTAAGCAGAGAATTTTAAATCGCAAGTTTTTAAATTTCGTGCTTTTAAGTGAAATTTAAAATTTTAGATCTGTTAAAATTATATCCTGAATGCTTTTTAGTGAGGAATGTAATGGCAAGGATATAATGAATAATTTCTAAGCGATCAAAAATGTCGAGATTTTAATTTTTATGTTTTAAAACGTCAGAATCGTATAAACTTTAAATTTTTTAAAGCATTTAAAAGGTTTAAGATATTTGTTGGAAATGCAGATGAAAGGAAATAATTTAAAAAACCTTTTTATGATATTATAATAAAACCGAATTAAAAAGCAATATAATCCTTTCGTTTCAGGAGCATTCGTTTTCATAACGCTTTTACGAATGCATTTACGATTCTTCCATATTCGACTCTGAACGATAATTATTTGATTTATTTAATTTATAATAAATATTACATTATTGCTTTTTATATTATCCTACTGCTACGTGAAAAAATTATACTGAAATCGAAAAGTATATAAGTTTCTAATGCAATTTTTAGTGCTGTTGAATTGTAACTTAATTTTTAAATAAAAAAGCAGAATAACTTCGGCTTATATCACTGTGGCAAACAGTCATTTCTTAAAATTAAATCGGAAGAATTTTTTAAATACGTTGTTACTACTGGGATATATATATATATATATATATATTTCCTCACTTGTTTGACAATAATATTAGAACAAGTCCACAAATTTTATCATGCGAGGAGCGTCTGTCATTGGCATAGGCCTTGGACGTCCTTACAAGGTGACAATACGACTTTGCCCAACTAGAACCAATTTTGATGGAGAATTTCTTGGGAAGCTTAAAAGTCTTTATGACATATAGACTGCGCGGTTTAACTCGTAAGACTATTAAAAAAAATGAACAGTAAACTTGACCACCAATTAACTGCTGTGTAATGTCTAGGTCAGTAAAGAATTCTAAATTTTCTGAAATCCGAATTCCGAATGGTTTTTAATGTCACCTTTCGCTTAAGAAATTAGTATTCGAATTCAAATTTGCAACAGTCGTGTTAAATTTTTAGTAATGTTTCTGTAGGACTCGACTAGCACAAATTTCCTTAGAAAATTTGAATTAAACCTGTAATGTGTTTTTAGCTGAGGATTCAAAATTATAAATAGAATGATGAGCGATGGAAAGCAAATTAAGATATAAGCATTCGAATCTGAAATCCTTTTACAAGATCGGCATCATTCGAAGACTCGAATGTTTTACGCCTAGTATTACAGAACACTTTTACTACATAACAATATCTGCCATAGTATCTTATAGTTAGAAAAGGTGAATTATTATTTTTATATCACTAAAATCAGACACCCTTACTGTATTAAAGGAAAGAAAATTCAAGACTTTTTTAACACACTCATTAGCCCGAAGGAGGTTATTAAACTCGAAACGGAATTTACGTTAATTCCTATAAACGGCGTATCGCTTTTCAAATTTCTGGCACCAAATATTATGGCACTGCATTATTTTTTAAAGAAACAAAATAACGAAGAATCTGCAGGTATGTAACGTAAGTTCCTAACATAGTGAAAAAAAGACGGTACCTAGAGACATCAAATTTTGAATAACATAGTCCTCCACTCGAATATGGGAATCTGGAAGCCCAAATATGGAATTTGAGATTTGTATTATTTTCTATTTCATATTTTGCAATAACAAATTATTCATTAACAAACTCAGGGATTTCAAAGCGAGCAACGGCAACACTGTACGAAAAAATATATATATATATATTTCCAGCTTGCTAGACTGTGTATCGTAAATTCTAAAGATATGCTCTTTTAAATACTTTGTGGTATTGCTGTTGAATTGAATTTTATGGTTTAAGCGCGAAGAACGTGATATTTAATAAATACAGGTACCACACAAAACGTTGAAAACGCTCCCCTTTCGGCGTGATATAAAATCTGTTAGCTTTCAGATTTTTTTAAAATTTTATAATTTTGATTTACATCTTTTCTTTCAATTTTGCTTAACAAACTCTGATTTGCGAAATCAATGTGTTGCAGCGACGGTAATAGAATACTTTTATTATTATTAATTTTATTATTACATTTTATCATACTTTTGTTCACTAAAGTCTAATATAATTTAAAATTTAATCTGGAAATTTCTTGAGTAACTTAGCGATTTAAAAGCAGTAAACGCTGTTCTTAAGAATATTTTGTTTCATTTTTCAATGTGGTTGATTTAAATAAAAATACATTAAAATCATGAGATGTCTGATTAGAAATATTCAACATTTTTAAGAAATTACACTAGATGGACTTATTAAAATAATTATATACTTTTCTTTTTAGTCCAAAGGGCGTTAACCCAGAAGGGCTATTAATTTCGTTTTGGCATTTTGTGACGTTTCACTAGAAAAGGCGTTTCACTTTTCAAATTGTTGTCACCAAATATTTTAGCCCTAAATTATATTTAAAGAAAATATTAATGATGAAGAATCTGCATAAATATATGTATATTCCTCACATTGAGATAAAACAAGAGTACCTTCAAATTTTGAATAACGTACGTCTCCACACGAATATGGGCATTTGGCAGCCAAAATTTGGAATTTGGAATTTGTTTTATTATCTCTTTTATATATTTTATAAAACTAACGAATTTTTGAGTAACAAACTGAACGATTTCAAAGCGAGCAATAGTAACACCGTACGGAAAAAAAAAAAAAAAACATTTTTATCTCCAGCGCACGAGACTGTGTATCGTAAATTCAAAGATATGCTCTTTTTAAATTATTTTATGATATTGCTGTTGAATTAAATTTTATGGTTTAAGCCCGAAGACCTGGTATTTAATAAATAAAGATAAAATACAAAATGTTAAGAAAAAGCCCCTTTGGGCGTAATATAAAATTTGAAAAATTTCAGCTTTTTTTTTAATGATACCTATTTCTTTTATATGATTAGGTGGTTGGCCACTCGAACGGCTACCTTTTAAAGAAATGATATAACGAATATAAAAATAGATATTTCAACCTCTAATATGCTTCAGGGAACGACAAAAATGTACTTTTTTTTGAATATTTTGTGATTTTACTGATTTGCATTTTATTTGGCGTAATCTAAAATATTTACGCGAAGAACGTGATATTTAATAAGTAAAGTTAACACTTCGAATGTTAATAATATAAAGACAAAAAGAATATTTTATTTGCCGTTTTTCTAACAAAACTGAATATTGATACGATGAACTAAGAAAAGACTGAAGAATGTATGCCAACGCTTTACACTGAATCGGCAATTTTAAACATATGCTACTATGTAACTTTTAAAAGCTTTGAGATTTTGTTTTATAGCTGCGTGTTGAATAAATTCGGAAAAAAAAAAAAAAAAAAAAAAAAAAAAAAAAAAAAAAAGGGGGTCAGCAGGAGTGAGTGCAAGATCAGAGTAGTGCACTGCGAAATCAGTTGAGAGCTTAAAACACTTCTGGGCGATACTTTAATACATTGTATCGAGAATTGCAAACATAGGCTGCTTTTAAAAAAATTGTGACTTTGCTGTTGTGTGGCGTAAGTACAAAGAAAGTGAAGTTAATATAAGAGTTAAAAAAAAACAAAAAAGAGTAATGTTATCAGAAGTAAGCCCTAAAGCAGATTGGTAAGCTATGAACTCAGCGAGAGCTTAAGAACCTTAACAAACTCTCTGGTGTGACGTTAAAATCTGAATCCTTTCACATTATTATTATTATTATTATTATTAGAGATTTGAGCCTGCATACAGTATTGCTTGTCAGTGATTATTTGATTTATTTTTACACCAAATTTAAATTATCGTATATCAGTATTTCATATTTTCTCAGACGTTTGAGCTAATTGTATCGGTATTTCATATTTAACGTGTAAAATTGGTACTGATACATGAGAGAGATATAATGGATTTCAATAACCAGGGAGGTAACTTCAAGGGCATTTTGCATTCAATATTGTTGCGTGCGTACGGCTTCGTAATAGATTGAATGCAGAAGTCTAAAAATGGTTAATAAAATTTATTATTATCAAAAGTAAATATAACAGAACGGTGGATATTTCCTCACAGATATTCGTACAATATCACGAAATATAATCAGTAGCTATACTTTAAACTACTAAAATGTTAAATAGAACGCAATCTACAGTGCAGAGAAAGCTAATCCGATCAGCAATATGTAACAACAGCTAACTAAACAACTACTGAGCTAAGATGTTCTCTGTCTGGCTTTTTATAGCCTTAAATCGGTCGCGACAGAGTTCTGGTAATTTCTTTGCCAACAAGAGGATGGAATTACGGTTACAGCTAACACAGTAGTCAACTACATTTATTGAATTTCACTACAAATTAAAGAGATATCCATTTATTCAATGTTAAATGCACGTACTCTAATTTTTATACTTTTTCAAAACAGCTTTCTCTTAAACTTTCTCACGCTCTGCATTGCACGGGGAGATAAAACAATTTTGTTTGTAACTCTAGTAACATTAGCTATCTAAATAAAAAATTCGTAACAATATGTTACTATTCCTCATGTATGGTACTTCGTGATGCTGTTAAAGATTGATTTAAAATAACTGTTTCTTGAAATACTTAATTTTCCTTAAGCAAATTGCTTTAGGGAAATTATGTTAACAAAGTATATTAGATTGTAGAGACATTAGGTATTTTTTGGAAACCGGAAAGATGAAAAATGTGCGACGCCTTTGCCGGAAATCTAACCACAGGCGTCTGGAATACGCGCCCAGCGTGCAGACCACGAAGGCATGCTAAGAAAGCGCGAGAAATACCTTATATACTCCCCCTTTTAAAGAGCGACTGGGGTTTTTAGGGGACCCAATCGCCAAATCTTCGGTGTGGAGAATCATCACCCACCACCTTTTTAGTTCGGGCGCCAAATAGAGACATTAGGTATTTTGGAAGCAGAAGTGATGAAAAATGCGCAAAGTCTTGGCCAAGAATCGAACCACGGACCTCTGGAATACGCGCCTAGCGTGCAGACCACCACACCACGAAGGCATGCTAGGAAGGCGGGAGAAATACGTTATAAGGCAAATGAAAGAGAGGCAAGGTAATGTGAAATTTAAATTTAGGCAAAATAGCAACCATTTCTTCGCGTAGATTTTGACTAAAACTATCCATTTCGAGGACGACCAGACATAAGCCCCTTTTCGCCTGGAGAAAAACAGTTTTTTACAAAAGAAGAGCGACAACCGTTTTCATACCGACAGCAACGCACGGAGCAGAGCGAGGACTGTAGTTTCGAAGTTCAAATTGAGCCTCCTCAAATTGACAATTTCTTGTAAAACTTTTGCTACTTTTGTTCTAAGTTCGGAGACTACATGCTGTTGAAAAACGGAGTTTGACCTCTAAAGATAATTTGTGTTAATTTTCTTTGATGTTTTGTTTGAGTATGGGAAATAATGGCTATTTATACATGAAGCTGCAAATAAACCAAAGTTTCTAACTCCTCTAGCAGACATTACACTTTCAGACGAGTCCAGAACAACTTTTACTCTTTATTGTTGATAGGCCGTTTATTCAGCCAATCTTAATATTGCGGCGAATGTAGTAGTGGCCATCACTCTCAAAATATTAAATTTAATAATCGGTTATTTATAAAAATCCCAAATTCTTTAGTCTTCTGAATTTATTTACAGAAGGTTTTCTTTGATTTCCACTACCATTACTTTCATGAAGCTTTATAATCTATGTAATATGAAATTATTAAGAAATCTCACGGAAACTGCTTTGTAACTCACTGTCCTTTTCTTCTCTCTCACTCTCTGTTCTTCTCTCTCACTGTCCTTCTATAAGTTATTTTTGGCATATTCGTCGTAACTTCTGCTCCAGTCAACAATTTCTTTCATTGAAAATGTTTCGAATAATAGACCATTAAGTATATCCAATTTTTTGCACGCGTGCGTGTCAAAATGCGTAAATATTTAAGTCAATCTAATATTCAGTTTTGTATAATTTTAAAATTAATATCTGTATGTTGTTCTCACTTTTATTTTACCTCCCCCCCCGGGGTGCAGAACTGGCTTGATTTATATCATGACAATGTACTCTGAGGGAAAAGCATTTAGAGCTTGCAGTTCCAGAACCCTGAGGGAAGACCGTTTATACGATTGGATCGGGGGGGGAGGCTATAGGGCACTGTGCTGATGGTATCGGTAACGGGAGTGGTTTTGCCTCTTGACCCGAATTCAGTGTAAAACCACGGTATTGGTGGCGGTGCGTACCACGGATAGTCCGTGGTCACCACTGGTATTCCATGTTAAATCCTCAGCTCAGTGGACTGCCCGTGTAGTACTGGCGGGAGTATTTTGACGACTAGTCTAATCTCCAAGTTGATAGTTTCCCGCCACCGTGAAACCTGAGAACCGGGAGTGGTGATTCAGCGAGTCCAGGAGGTAGCCCGAGATGATAGCATGATAAGGGTGTATCTCAGCCCTCTGGGGGAACTTATCTGGGATCCAGCCCCTTGCCTAATATGGGAGTTTTCAGTTGGTACCAGATCGGGTGATCAAGTCACGGGGCACGTACATAGGTACTTACTTACTTACTCACCTTTATTTTGGTTAAGATACATTGTTTTTCTGTTTCGGTGAGGATTTATGGAAATGTCCCGTAAAATTTTCCAGTTACAGAATATTTAGTTATTCCTATTCCGTTGATTATATAATGAAGAATAAATTAACTAATCAGGCCCTTTTCTGTTAATAAGACGCTCCACTCGCCAAATCTGGTAGCTTATTTATATCGCGTCATCAATAGCTATGCAATGTTTAATGGGCGCATTGATAAGGCTGTTCGCGATACTGAATTGATGCAAATCTCTGAATTTTTTAGGCTAAAACAGACTGCTGTGCATAAGGGAAGAGCTTTCGTTGTCTAGTTATAAAACATAAATTTCACAAATTTTGCATCGCACACTGCTTCGGTATTGCGCATATTAAATATTATACCATATTTTCTGGGGCATTTTTTTATTAATTCTATTATAAATATATATGCATAGTAATATTAACATCTAATAACGTATCATCACTTCTACTTCCCTCTAACTCGAATCACTCCAGTCAGTGTTACCTCTGCTACTCCTTAGGCCTCAAATCATAAATAATTAGAGAATAATATCATAATCGCAAATAATTAGATTAGATGAACTTGGAACTGACACAGAAAAATCACAGATTAAATATCATTTCGTCTGTGCTTCGTTGTGATAAGTCGGTGCTTGTATTAGGCTAGCATAAAATCCAACAGGGAAAAAGGGAAAGGTTCGTCGTGACGTAAACAGGCAATTTACCAGTGTTCTTCTTTGTTAGCAAGACGAAAACAGGTACTACGGGGATGAATCCATTTTTTTAAATTTGGAGGAGCTCCTTCTCTGAACGCACTGAAGAAGGGGAAAATTACGCGAATATTTAAAAAAATTCAGAACCTGGTTCTATAGAGCTAGGGGGAAAGCTATGCTAAGAAATACGGTGCATATTATATTACTGTTATTACAAGTTCATTTATATTTTTGATGAAGCTTTAAGTATCGTTAGGGTTATGCAGTTAGATTTCACTCCAACGTTTATGTTTGGTTTGAAGTGTCGCTCTAGTAACAGAAAAGTATCAAACATTTTCTTCTAATAACATAAAAATTTCATTGTAAATTATATATTTATAAAATATACTTTATTACATTATTACTTTTTAAGATTTATAATCTTAGTGCAGGGTAGTATTCTAGAAATTGTGTATTATAGGAAATTGAAAGAATTCAAAAATAAGTTAATGAATTAAGAAATAAATAATTGAATAAAATAGAAAGTACGTAGGGTTCTTGATACTGTGCAATAATTATGGTATAATGAAAAAAAAAAAAAATCCAAGTATGCTCTTTCGTAATGTATAATGTTTCGTAATGCTCGTTATTTCGTGATGTTTCGCAATGTTCCTCTGTGCGCCTATGAATAGTGAAGAAAGCTGCAATGTGACCTACGATATTTGTCGGAAAAATGTAATCAACTTTTTAACAACACACGCGGCTTAATAAGCTGTTTGAATCATGATTTTCCTGATAGAAAAACCTGTCCTTTTCGTGTGCGGAGGTGTGCCAGTAACACAACATATTCATCGACAGATTAAGAAGTCACAGTTGATATCTTTCTTGTTTGGCGAGTTGCGAAATTTAAAGAGTTTAAAAACTTTTGAAGCGAGATAAAAAGTTAATAAAATACACGGTGTATAATGGAAAATGCATCTGGGTATTAACTTAAAAGTGGCAGTTACTGCGGATTTTGCCTTTCTTAAAGTGCACTTTATTACTCGTAATGACCAAATATGCAGAATTAGGAATTTCTGTATTGTTTTACAGGATTTAAAAACAAAAAAGAATATTGATGATATATTTAAGTGAAAGTAATTTTATGTATATATAATCCTTAAGTTAAATAAAAAAAGTAGCAATATAATCTGCTTACATCAATGAAATTCTTTTTAATATATTATGCATACGCGTTTTCAATTTTTTTCACTTTAAATTTAAGATTATTTAGCTTTCTAATAAATATAGTAAAGGTTTTGAGTATGCATGAAATTTCCTTTTTTGATGATCTAATATTTTTTAAAAATAATAGAGGAGTTGAACATAACGGAAAACCTTACGCAGATGATAAAAATAATTATAATATTTTTTTTTTTGTAATTAGGGCGATTTGTTGTTAAAGTTGCTTTTGCAAAATATTTTCATTTTTGCTGTACAGTCTACTGTAATATTTGATAACGGATACTATAAAAATATTTTCACCTCATGCTGTTCAAAGAGAGAAAGTTATTTCAATCCCTACGCAACTTTTAAAAATTTAAATATGATATTTTTTTCTTTTTTGCATTGTTAAAGTTGTGGCCCATACAAAAAAGAAAAAAATTGCATACAAAATTAAAGGACCCTTTTTTTTTTGTTTCCTCTTTTTTATGATTTTTTTTATTTACAAGATTAAAATATTTTATTCATTTATCATATTATTAATAAAATGAAATGTTTTTAAATTATGCTTCTAAGGTATTTCTACCAGCATGTGTTTGTCGTTGCTCACTAAAAACTCTCAAAAAGTTTTTTAGAAGCGAAATATGGGATCTATTATTTTTCATTTTAATTTCATTGGAAATATCAGATGTTCATTTTATGTAATGGGCATTTATGTATTTATATTTTTCATAACTATTAGGACTGAGCATAAAACTTATTATTGGTTAATTTTACTTATTGAAAAAATTTAATGCTTGAAATTATATTTATTAGGTAAATATTTTGTCGGAGTTTATAGGAAGAACATATCAAATGAAAAGTAATCATGAATAAACTACAGGTAACTATCCCAATATTATTTATTTAAAAGAAACCTACATTCCAATAAGAATGCATAGTAATAGTATTATTGCAGTATCTAATAAGGTCTCATTTCTATTTCCTGTAACATGAATCCGCCACTTCTTTTTGTTGCCTCTGCTACTCCCTAGGCCTCAATTCATCCATAAATAATTAGAGAAGGTGAACTTAAATCTGACTGAGGAAATTCGTAGATTGAATGTTAGCTCGTGTTTACCTGGCTGTGATAATCGGATCTTGTATTAATAAAGTGTTATATAATAAAATGTTACAAATTATTAAATTTTTCTGATTTTTAAAAGCTATTCATTATTAATGTGAAGTATTTGAACTACTACATGTGGGAAAGTTCAAGAAATAAATATGTGAACTCAATATATAAACCTTATGATAAGTCTGAAATGAGATAAAATTGCTGATAAAAGCGTAAATGCTAAATGTGAAAAGAAATATGTCTATCTATCTACGTATATAATAGAGTAACAAATGCTATCACATTACGTTTTACCAAATCCATTGTAACCGAATGTAGAATTGTGATAACGCTACTGACATGTTTCAGTTATTTGCTATTATTTATGTATTGGTTTATCTGCGAGGATACAGATAATTGAAACTATTGCTTATAAAACTTTCTTTTATCTTGCGAGTGATCCTACTGATCAAAGTTATTTCAATGAGAGAAAATTTCTATACACTTAATTTTGGAAACTCTGTGGCGCCATCTAGTCAACGAAACTGTAAAAACATATTTTGATGGCACAGAATTCTAAAGAGGGCTCATTCCACTCAAACAAAAGGTGCCATAAGAATTAAAGAGTTATGAAAGCCCCAGCGTCACATTGAAAGTGAATTCCCAATGAGAAAAGAACAAAATATTTGATTAATATAAAAAAAAATATGTGTACTTGTATTTAATAATGGACATCAAAAACTATCTTCCCTAAATCGTATCAGAGTGTTAAAAATTTATAGGTTATAATTCCAAAAATTTTCAAGTCGTGTTTATAAAAATTATTTAAAATTAATTTATTTAAAAAAATTAATATTAAAATTTAAAAAAAATATGAATCGTTTTTTGGAATAAGTCTAAAATACAATTTACCAAAAAAGAAGTGTAAATTTGATTCGTAAAAAAGATATATATATATAAGATATTAAAAAATTATTATAAAAAGGTATTATCAAATATATCAAAGCACATTTAATCAATAATACTAAAGTAAAATACAAAATCACCACTTTGTGAAAATCAAGACGCTTTGGAAAATGTCCCATGCGTTCCATTGCTATGTCTTGTTAGAACCGCAAAGGTATATTTTCGGAGTCTTAGAGTCTAGGTTGGTACAAATCGAGTTATAATTTACATATCGTTGACATAGCGCATTGAAGATGCGTCTCTTCTACCTTAATATAATAATGTCTCTATTACCCACTGCATTATTGAAACCAAAGCAGTATGGCTTGAGTTGCTGAAATACATACAGAATTAAAGGGCCATTATCATAAAGGCAACCAATTAAATTTTAGATAAATGACATAAAATTGAGAAAATTGATCCTTTACTCAGTTTTATATAATTTATTCATTGACTCGTAGTTTAACTTCAATCAATAAAATTATTTAACATTAATTTATTCATTAAAAACCTAATTATTTATAGCAACTCAAGCTTAAGACCTTTTACATTTTATAGTCTTTCAGTTCAAAAAGAATTAACAATCGCTTGTGGAATTTTTAATTTGTTTTAAGTCTTTTAAAATTTAAGGTCTTAAATTTCAAAAGGATTAAAGTTAATATATTTAAGTGCAAAAATCATAAACTAGAATGGCATTCGATTGCATACTTTTGCTTTCCAGTGATATATGTTTGGAAAAAATGTATGGAACTCATTAAATATAATGAATCCTCTTAAAACGACTACTTACCATAAAGAAGACATACTAAAATAATTGGTAAAATTATCGGCGAAGCCACTGATGATTTGTTAAAAATCCTGCTCACCTAACTATTCTAGTATTACATCAATTAACTTTATCATTTATTATTTTTTAATTAAAATTTTTCTTTTAATTGCAATTTTGGTTACCATTAGCTGTGATGAGAAGATGTAAAAGCAATTCATAGAATATTTAATTTTATTATATTTACATGGAATTAAATTATTCCTTTCAAGTGCTCTTGTAATGTTGTCAATATATCGATTCTGTAATTCAAAGGTCCGCGACTCTGTTTCCGAGCAAAAGCTTCATTTATTTCCACAGATTCTTACTCTAAAATTAATATCGTCATCCCAAGGCTTATAGATCTTTCTGAATGTGGAAAACGTCATCGATTTTCATACATTAATAAATCTTCCGTAGCACGAGGTCTGTGATTTTCGCATACTGCACTATGTACTATCATTGAAATATCACGAAATATAAGGTAACCAATTTGTATTTTTTATAATTTGCTAGAACACTGTTATACTGAACCTTTATGACAGGATCGACAAATCATTTAAATTTATCTTTTACATTAACTGAGAACATCATAATAATGTACTCAGATTTTTCAGAAAAGTTATAGTAAGTAGATTGCCTCATATTTCTAGAATTTATCAGTTTGTTGAATAGTTCAGTGGATTTCAATTGCTGTATTACTCTTGTGCTGGAACATAAAATAAAACATAAGACAATACGTTTTCTATTTTAATTATACCAAATAAGATTAAATTCGAGGAAAATGATGTCTCCCCAAATCTCGAAAACATCAGCAGATTTGTGATATGATTTTCTAAAATGTAAAACGATAGCTATTTGCGTCCTGGCACAAGGTCTTAGATTTTATTAACTAATTTTTGTGCAGTTTTTACAATGCAGAATTTGAAATGCTTTGACACAGCGATTCACAAATGGTGGTACTCAAGAAAAAAATAGGTGGTACGCAGAGGAACGAAGTATTTTTAACTATTCAATTCAATACCTATTGTTATTTTAGGCACCGTATACGGAATGCATGCACAGAATGTTTTTCAAGCAGAATTTCTGTGTATTTTTCTTGCCGTCAGATGGATCAAGGAAAATGGGACAACATCCTCAAGGTACCTTATTTGTTCTGATTCTCTTTCTTCTCTTCAACTTTTGAACAGCTGTGATAAATTAATTATTGAAACCTTATTCACCGCTAGTTCGCTTAGAAACAGAGGAATTGATATCCACTTTGATCATGTGCGTGCTCATTACGGTTTCTATGGAAATGAAAGAGCTGATTTCTTAGCTAAAGATGCCTTAAATTTACCCATTGATATCAACATTAGCATTCCAAAGAGCTATTGGAAGTCCCTTTCATTATAAGAAGCTTTTAGGTAAGTGGAATGAGGTATATATTTTATCTTGTAATACTGAAGTCACCAAAAAGTTCTTTCCTTACCATAGAGTCTTTCCTCTCTATAAATTTTAAAGTTTGTCAATTTTTATCTGGTCACGGTAAATTTGCAAGTTACCTGTTTCGTTTTAATTTAAAATGAAACAATTTATGTGAATGTACAAAAAGAGTACTTCAGGATGTAGAACATTTGATTTTCTCGTGCCCTACATTTAATGGCCCTAGATTATGCTTGCAGAACGATTTGAAAATCTTCGGAGTGACTTGGCCAGTGCACCGATCTGTTTTCGTGAAGTTCAGACTGTTGGTCTCTTCTTTTGCTCGTTTTATTTATGCATGTAACTTTTAATGTTTCAGTTAACTGTAAGACCCATGTTGTACACATGTGGTGCACGGGGAGTCTGTATGTTTTCAAATAAAAAAAAAATACTTCCTTTATTTCTTACAAGGAAGTAAAAAGGATCAATTGTTCCTTTATCAATGTTTTTGGTAGAAGTCCCACTAACGTAGGAAGGGGAAAAGCATATATAGACTAGAGGGTACATTCTATCAAAGAAAGATTCTTCCCAATGAAAGCTTGGACCTATGCATTGTCATAGGAGTCATCGCCATAGCCACAATATGTGCTTCAAAAGCAAGTTTTATGAAATGTGTCAGTTTCACCCGCTTGAATGTAAATGTACCAAGATTATGCTTAAAAAGACAAATAGCGCATCAATAACACTATTTTTCTGTGTTGAAATCATTTCATATCATCCTACAAAGGATGTCCAGCAATTTCCGAAAACGAGGTCATATCTATGACTCAAGATAAATCTAAGCAAATTTTTCAACAAAAGGACAAGGATTTTCCCAAACGTTCCATTACTGAGACTTTCAAACTTGATCTGGGATGAAAAAATTTTAAAGCTGCACAAAAGCAAAGACAGTAAACCTTGGAAAACAGACTGGATGACCGAAGCTAAAAAGCTAATAATTGCTTATAAAAGTGCTAATACTCTCATTGCAAGACGTGAAATCTGCACTGAGATAGCAAAAACTTTGTCTGCTTTTGAACATGAGCAGTAGACTTAATCTTCATTCTATATACAGCAAAAGGGCAAATTCCTGTATTCAATGTACCTTTCTTTAATTAAATAGTGCTAAAAAGGAGCATGCTGAAACAAATAAGTCTGTAAAAAAGCGTAATAATATATGCTTACACTGAACCCCCGGAGACGCAGTTCACAGAGGATAGAAATTAGCATTTTTAATTTGAAGAACTACTATTAAAAAATAGCTATTATTTAGAAAAGACGAAAAACGTTTTTTGGAAAAGTTAAAAATTATTTGGGACGAAAAAATTTTGGAAAGTTACGTTTAAGAAGCTAATAATAATTATTCATGAATTTTAAAATAAATCATCAAATACGCTATTTTTTAACATAAAATTTTGTTTTCTTAAAAGTTGCAGTTTTTGTTCCTTTGATCATTTATTTATACTCTTTATTTTTATCTGCATACTAACGGAAAATTCTGCTATCGTTTCTCTGATAACTATAATAACACTTTTTAAATTTAGGCCAAAATCAAAAAATTCGATTGTCCTAGTTTTGAGCATTTTTTGCTGCTAAAGAAGTTGAATTTATATTTGATTGCCCTCGAAATCGGTAGTTTTATTCAAAATGTTTCTCTAATCTAAGGTTGCGTTTTTGAGTACTCTTAAAGTTTATACTGGCATATTTCTCTTCAGATTCGATATAACAACAGATATTTAAAAAATAATTGTCTGACTTATACTCACATATATATTACATACATTACATTTAAGAAAGTAGAATATACAAAACGGTTGTCTTAATTTTGACAAAATACTTTTACACACAGTAACTAAAAAGAATTATTTAACTTAAAAAAAAGTGGGCTAAGGAGAAAGATCCTTTTATGCAAATTACTTTAATGCTTTATATGATTATGAATTATCTCAAATAATCAGCCAGCGCATAGTCGCATTATAAATTACTTATGTAGAATACAATCAGCTTTAACAATTGCTTAAAGAAGTTAGTTCTCGTTTGAAATACGCTTAATACTTTTAATTTGTAAAATATCATACAGAAATATTTCAAATCAAACATATTACATTTAAATGTAAATGATATAAACACTTACTTGCACAGTTGGACTGCAACTGCAAACTATATACAATTCATTTGTTAGCCGCCACATTTGAAACAATCAACTGTTTTGTCTTTTGAGAAAAAATGGTTGGCATTTCTAGAAACATATTCTTATAAAAGTTCATATTCTGTAATAATAAACAAATTGTATCTTTGTTTACCTGAGGATAACGCATCTCTAGTTTAGCAATTAGAGAAACAAATACGCGTAAAATGAATAAAAACAGAGTTTTCCAAACAGAGTTGCTGGTGTCGTGAATACCATAAAATATTTTTTCGAACTCGAGAGTTATGTCATCGGTGAATGGGAAGATAATAGTCAAGCTTCCTAATGGCAATAATTTAATCCATTCTGAATGAAATATGTTTAGATATTGTTTCCAATGATGGGTCTTTGTCATCCGCAGATGGCTAATATTCACCACGGCATATGTTTCTTTTTCTGCACGACAGTTTTTTGGCGGAATTCGGTTCTCATTCACAAGTGGCTGGAGAAGGCTCCTGTATAAAATCCAAACGCAAATCATCAACAGTTTATTTAATGGAAAAGCAAATCCTTCTCATCAGTTTTCAAAGCCCTTTCAAATGATTCTGATGTTAAATATAAATCAACATTTTTCTCTCTTTAACTATGAATGCTTTCGAAGATAATTTTGACATCTTAGTAGCGAGGAATAATTGTTTCAAGCGGCGAATAAATTTAGTAGGTGATGAATGGTTATTAAACCTACCAAGCCATCGAATCTGATTGAAAAGACTTTCGAGTGCAACCCAAGTTAATCTAGAAGTTAAAATATATTTAGCACCGTATTATGATTTCAAATCCTGACATAAGTCAAAAATATAATTAATTGAAATTATTATTCCGTTATGCAATATGTTAGCAATATGTTAGATTTTCCTTGGACTGTGAATCCACCGATGATCTTCAATGCTCATTTAATCCAAATGCTGATCATTGTGTTCATCTTTTCATTGTTCCATTTGCTATTTTCATCATTTGTGTTCATTGATAAATGAATCAATATTTCATTTTCAGAAAAGTTATCAAACATAACTCCCACATTTGACAGATGTTTAAATCATAACTCCCACATCATTCGAAAATGAAAATTACCTTCCAAAAGCCATCGTTGGACCAGGAATGTACGCATATGAGTTATTGCTTCGATTTTTGTTTCATGGAGAATGTACAGGGAACTACGTGACGTATTCACATGATTCAAATAATTGTTCCACAAATTCTACTAGTTTTCATAGCTTAGCAGGATGATATTTTACCACATTATTATTAGAGATTAAACCTCGTTCTGAACAATATATATAGTTTTTAATTTGGAAGTCAAACAACAAAAATCAGCGTTATATTTTCAAATTTTCACAGACTAGTTTCGATGGTTTTACCGAACCATTTTTGCAGCTCACCTTTTGCAGCTGAAGAAGATGGAAAACATAAACATAAATGCTGCAAGTTATAGCTTATGCTAGAGAAAGTAGAATCAGAGTTGCTGGTCGACATTTCAATGTAACAGAAATAGACGTTCTTCATTTGATAAATGATCTTACCTTCGTACTTTCATTAGAAACAACAGTTAATATATTCTTTCGAATTAAAAGACAATGTAATGTAATTTCGAATTAAAAGACAATTTTTTCCCATGTAAGATCTCCAAACAGTAGATGCATTTTATAACTGAAAGAAATACAATGTACATCACATCGTAATGCAATCAATTATTATTCAATCTGCTTGCTAGGCAACAATAAAGTAACAAAGCCAATAACTGAAGAAAGGCAACATTGACAATTATATTTTGAAAAGCATTGAAGGTTACTACGCATTTACAAGACATTTACACTCTTCCCTGCAATGTTCAGGAAAGAGAAAGGACTCTTTCAAGAACATTTCATTTGACAAGATTACCATTATCAAGTGTTTGTAATAACGTTAAAGCCATAACTTAGAGACCTATTCAGCTGGTTTACGATTTGTTATAAGAGGATTGTGTTTATTATAATGCCCGGAAAAAAAGTGGAATGATTCACTAAAATATATTTGCATTTAACCTAATAGTACTTTGTCCATGTACCCTCCCAATAATTTTACATGGGCCTCTTGAGGAGAGATGCTTTTTCTTGAAGGTCACTGCCCTAAACGGTGCCTATTTAACTATAACTGCAGTCAAACAAAACATTTATAAATAAATCTTGAAAAATGTTTCTCTTATTTAACGTATTATTTCACATTGCATGTTTTTAAATTTTAAAAAATGAAATTATTTTTCAATCAAACCATACGAAATCAGACAAGCCATTTTAAATAATTCTATGCTTAATGTCAAGAAAGAATTTATTTTGACTGTTTTGAAGAAGATTAATTTTTAATGAGAGAAAGTAGACTAATTTGCCTAGAAGGTAAATTTTGTGACGCAGTAAACAGAGGACTGTGTCGAATAAGACAGAATAAGGAATTTTATCTTTTTGTAATAGCACAATAAGAATCACAACTTCGAAAAATACAATTAAGCATGTTACTATTATAGTTTCCAAAAGTATGTTAGTATTACTGGTCACTAAAATATAAGCATTTTTTATCAATATTTTTCTTCTCATAGATATCTGGTTCGTTATAGCTCTTATAAATTAAAGACAATTTCCAGACCCAAAAGTCTTTTTTCTAATTCGTATTCTTTCGCAGATTTTAATGTTTATTTTTACATTCCAAATTGTATTAAATCCAGTTCTCAGGATTGTTTGCGAACGCAAATGTAATGTGACTGATTTAAGTATTGATGACGCTAGAAAAAAGAAAGAAGTTGTCAGAAATAGTTTATATCATATGTTTTTTAAATGACATTGCAGTACTATAAAGCATGTGCTAGACCCAGACATCATACAAGTCTAATATTTACAAAAATAAGAAAAAACTAAAACTAAAAAAAAAAAAAAAAAAAAAAAAAAAAAAAAAAAAAAAGAAAAAAAGAATTCAACGCTTTGCAGTAGATGGAGTTTTTACGATCCAGACAACAAACTATGGAGAAACCTAATGCATGAAAAGTACTTTTTCTAAGGAAGAAAGCGGAAAATTTGGACTGCATTTCCCACGTGAAACGCTACTCAAACGTGGTGAAAAGTTTCTTTTTTACGATTAGGCAATGGGTGTGTGGAGAAAGTTAAGCGAACGCAATTTTCTAACTTGGGTTGGAAAATAAGATTTTTTTTTCTTATTTCTTAGCTTTGTGAATCTCTCTCTTTGTATTTCTTCCCAACATATTTATTTTTATCTTTAAAAGTTACGCCATGAATTTTCGGTAATGAGATCTCCCCCTGAAGCTTCCTGAAAGGTTAAAAGAAGCAAACAGACGGGAAAAAACATTCATTATACTTTACGAGAGTAAAGAATAAGTTTGTTCCAGATAAGCTAGATATAGGATCAATATTGATACGCTAGGGGAACTACGATGAAATCATGTTTGAGTCATGCAGACAAGCAAAGTCAAAATCATAGGTCGCCTACGGCGGTTCGTCTTTCAATTTTACACCTTTACTGGGACCGGAAAAGGGATATGTATTCAATATAAGCCTCACTTCGAATTTTTAACTTTGGTCTTTTCTAAGCGAGCTTTGTATTCTAAGTGTGGCTGATGCATTAGTATCTCGATATACGCAGTGCATGCTAACTGATTTGGAATATCTCTAAATCAATACACCATCATGCTGTGAATAAAAACACCATCATGTTTTGTTGTTGTGACTTATCTCATTTGTCTGATAGTAACATCAGAAGAAGCCCAGGAAAGCCATCGTGGCAAGGAGTGCAAGATTGCGCTTGTCGTTGGGAAGAGCCTTGAGCACCATACCGATGACAGTACGACTTTGATGATTTCCGCCTGCAGTTTTGTTGAAGAGCACCCATAGAGCGGGTTCAAAGGTCTCTCATTCCTCTTTTTCTACCACCAACTCTCGAGATAACTCTCGGCTTGCCGCATAATTGGTGTGCCTCCATGCCTTACAGACACTAAGCATTTACAAACATCCATGCCTTCGCCGCGATTCAAACCCGGGCGCTTCGGTACGGCAGTCAGCGTCGCTACCACTGTTCCGGTTAGACGGCACTATCATTGTACCTGAATTTACCATATTTCCTTGCGCATTTCCCTGTGGCGTTTTAGCTCCAGGTTCTGAAAATTTAAAAAATGTTTGCGCAATGTTCCTCTTCTTCAATGCATTCAGAGAACGAGCTGCCCTATATTTTAAAATGGATTCGCTTACGTAGTGATTGTTTCCGGGTTAACCCTCGGAAACTACTTGTGAACGTCACGCCGAGTCTTTCATTTCTAATTGTTGGACTTTATACCAGCTTAATGCAAGAAACGGTCATTCACTTTAACTCAACCTAATCAGGAAAACACGAACTGACATTCAGTTACAATTTCGCTGAGTCAGATGCAAATTTTCCTTATCTAATTATTTATAGATGAATTAAGGCTGAAGAGTGGTAGAGAGGACGCTAAGAACGGGGAAAGGTGATTCAAGTCCCAGGAAAGTAGATATGAAGATATCTTACAAGGTATTGTAAGATTAAGCAGAGAAACCTCTTGAGCTTTTCCAGTAGTCGTGATAATAATTAGCCGGTGTTATGTAGAGAAATTATCTGATAGCGTTATAAAAATTAGGTGAATGATTTTATGATTTATGGAAATCTTAATTTTTATTTGATTATGAATTCTTTATTTTAAGGCTTTAATATTGGGGAAAAACAGATGCTTCTGGAAATATTATTTAGTTTAAATGGATATTATTTATTTTCTTTTATTTGCAAATCTTGTACAAACTTTTATTCATTGTGAAAGAAGCAGGGAAAGGGAGGCAATTTTTGCCAAGTCATGATTTCGCGCGCTTTGTCCTTTAGAATGTTCGAGAAAGAATTTTCATTGTTAGTTGACCTTAAGAGAGGAAGTACGTGACGAAAAAGGTCAAAGGTTGCTACTTGTCTTTCAATGTAAGTCATTCAGGTTTTTGGCGATTGAGGGTCCGGTTGTTGGCTAAGTGAAGAAAGGCGCGCATGCGCGATCACCCTTATTTCCGCATTCTGGAGTTGAAAGCGCAAATTTTGCCAAAATTAAGGGGGCGATAAGTGAAGCCATAGTGGCAGCCCGTTTTGTGAAGGAGACGAAGGAAATTCGAGTTGGATTCACACTTACTTTTTGGCTCACTCTCTGACTGACTCACTGATTTTTGGGCTGGCTGGACTAGTGGACGTTGCTCTTGAAAACTGGCTTGAAGGAGATAAATGTAATTGACTACGAGAGATGTTTTCCGGCGGGGAGCGGCAAATATGCTCCCCGGCCGCGTTTTGGGTTAAGAGGCGACTCTCTTACGCACTCACTCTTGGACTCGCTGACTTTCGGGCTTGCTGGACTTGTGGACGTTGCTCTTGAAAACTGGCTTGAAGGAAATTCGAGTTGGATTCACTCTCTGACTGACTCGCTGATTTTTGGGCTTGCTGGACTTACGGGCTTGCTGGACCAAATGTAATTACGAAGAGAGATGTTTTCCGGCGGGGAGCGGCAAATATGCTCCCCGGCCGCGTTTTGGGTTAAGAGGCGACTCTCTCTTACTGACTGGCGGGTGGAACTTACTTGGGACGTTACTCGGGAAGCTTGCTCTTGGGATGAGTAAGAACAGGCGAGCCGTAATTGCCCAGAAAAAACGTTTCTGACCTGAAGCTGAAAACCCTCTTCCTTGCGGCGTGCTGGTAAAGAGGCGAAATTTGAACGAGTTACCTGCGTGTTGACATAGGACTTTCAGGACCAAGCGGATAGCCGTCCTGGGCAGCAGTGCTCCTGTTTCTGTTCTACAGTGGGAATTGGCGCCTACATTTTTAGAACCAGTGTCAAGATGAGCCCGGCCGACATCAACGCTTGATAAGATACGAGTCCTCCACTTCAAGATGTCCCCTCAAGATAAGTTTATATTTTTTTTTTGTTTGAACTTTAAATCCTCTCACGGCGTGAACTTAACCAATATAACATTGGTGCCGTGACCTCTGCTTAGTGAAGGATCGAATCAGTAACTGATTTTTTTTTTGAATTTATTTATTTAGTAATTTACTGTTTTAAGAAGGTGTTAAATTTTCTGTGCTAGGATTAATTAGAGTTTTTGATTTGTGTTTGCTTATTTGTTGATACGAGAGTGATAAAGTTTGAAAATGTGTGTGAATTTCAAAAATTTTGGTCTTTAACGTTAAGGCAAACAGAATTGAACTTTAAAATTAGGAAAAATATTTTTTTTTGGGATGCAGCAGAATAGGTACTGTACATTCTTACTGTTGAAAATCCTTGAGTGTTTTCTAGATGTGTATTTTTGATTTTCGACGTACTGATTTATGATACAAGATGGAAAATGAATTATTTCACGATAATCCTATGCTATTTGTATATCCTTGTAACAAGTTTCGAGTGCTTGTCTTTAAAAACTGGACTCATTTTTTGAGCACTTCTAAGAGAAAGAGATTAAAGACTCTAATTATTTTACTGAATGAGACAAGCCATAGCTATGCGTAGCTAGAAAATTTTTTTTTTTTGTTTTTGTTTGTGTGTGTTTTGCTAATTATTTAACCTAGAATCTTGTGAAATGTGTAATTGTGAGGGGTAACGTTAGAGAAATTTTGATTTTTTTTGAATTGATTGAATAATATTTTGTGAAATGTATGTAATGTTTTCATGATTATCTAGCGTAGTATATTATTGCTTTTTGATTTACAATGTTTTGATATGATTCCAGTATATTGTGTAATGTGTTAGAAATCTTTAATTTAGTATTGAGCAATGAATTTTATAAGTTCTTAAGGCATAATGATACAAATGAATGAGTTAGAAAAATTGAAGAGTGCTTTGCAATTGCAAAATTCTGTTTTAAAGTGAACATGGGTTAGATTTGAATTTTTGCCTGAGATCAGCAATAGTGATGTTTGCATATTTAATTTTTTTTTTGGATTGAATTCATCAGCTTGAGTGAAGTTCTAATTAGTTTAATGAGTCAGAGTAATTGAGATTAGTTATCTTCTGAGTTTTAAGTTTGTGAAAAGTTGTCAGGTGAGAATTGTTTAAACAGTAGAAATTGAGTTAGTCTTGGGAATTGTAGAAAGTGAATTTTAATGAGAATTTTGGTGACAACGGGAATTTGTTTTGTGAAAATGTTTGAAATAAGTTTGAGAAGATTAGTTATTTTTGCTCTGTACTCATGTGTGGGAATTTTCTGTTGATTTCAAGTAGTTTGTCTTGAATTTGCTAGTGAATCGTAATAGATTTGATTTGAGTTATTGAATTTTCTTTCTTGGTTGGACTTGTTGCTGAATTTGGGGTTAATTCTTGTTTTGGCTTAAGTTTTGTATTTGAATTGGTAGTATCAAGATAGTCGTATCAGGTTTTTTTTTTTTTTTTTTTTTTTTTTGATGGTTTCTGCCAAGGTCCGTAAAATGTAAGTTCTCTGATGTTTGGTTTCTGTGGAAGAATTGAGATTTCTGTGGTCATAGGAAAATAGTAGAATTTGAGTTATGGATTTCATTTGTATGATTTTTAGGGATTTTTGAGTTACGAGTTATGAGTATTTTTTTTAATTTAGCACTTTTGAGAACTTTGCATTTGTTGCTTGCAGTTAGGTCTTGCGTGAAGTTGTAATGTCCTGAAAGCTCGTTTTCTTGTAATACTTGTACTTCATGGTGGCACTTGCCCTCTTACACCGGGGCAAACAGGAACTTGTTATCTGAGAAAACTATTGTTGTATCTTTTTCATTGTGTTGGTTCAGGATTGTAACGTTTCAGTCAGCGCACTTTTCTTTCCGAGATAAGAGATCTTATGTTCTCTTTCAACGTGTCTGGGGGTTTGCTTGATACGTAAAGTTTGAGTCTGTCATTTATAATACAGCGCTTTTCTCAGCTTACATGGACGCGGTAAAGAGTTACTTTGTTTCTTTTGTTTGGGTGGAGGTGTGCTGAAGGCTGCTACTTAGGTTACTATACAACGTTTTGGAAGAGTCTGATGCAGAATAGATCTCAGGTTTTGCCTAAAATTGGGGGGTTTGTTTGAACACTTTTTGATTTGTGATATTTTATTTAGTGTTCTAGTAACGTGCTTCAGTCCAGCTTTGATTGATTTCTTTGACTAGTTGAAATTTTTTTTTTGGTGGACCTAATGGATTTTTAGAATTACTGAATTTTTTTTTTGGTGTTGTCTTATTAAGGGGACTTAAGTTTGGTGCTGTTACTCACTAGTGTTTACTTTAGGGTTTGAAAATTTTTTAGCGACACTTCACTCTTGCTGGTTGATTTTTTTTGGCTTGATTTGAATTACAGTGAAATATTTTTGACTTGATATGGTTTAACGTAATGACTATTCGTGTATTTGTTTAGGTATAGCAGTTTAAAATTTTTGTTTGTTTAAGTATCACTGATCTCATTGCTCATTGGAATTATGTGCGAAATTTTTACAGTTTAAGTGTATTTTCATTTTATGTGTATATGTGTATCTTGGTAGTATTTGTAAATTATTGGCCAAACGTTATTTTTGTATATGCATTGGGTTGTATTAGTATTATTTTTGTGTGTTTTGGATAAAATTCTAATTGGTATTTGCACGGCGTATTCTGGATGCTATTTTCGGAATTGATTTTGATTGGATTGAATTTTTGGACAATCACGTTTTCTTTCTTTCTGATTTTTTGTGTGGGGTATTTTCGGCTGGTTCCGAGGTTCCTTGTGTTGTAACGTTCCTTTCTTTTCTAATGCTTGGCCCTGATCAGGCCGCTTCTGTTCTTAGACGTGACTGTTTGGGATTCAATCTTGGAAGTTATTCAATTTCGTAGTACTTAAGGGGGTCTTTACTCTTTGTTTGAATACGTTCATGTGACATATTTTATTTAGAATTGTTTGAATTATTAGTGTGTTCTTTTCTCAGGAATGTATTTTATGTATCTGCGGCGCGTTAATTATCTTATTTTTATTTATTTCATTTTTTTTTTTGGTGTGAACAATTGGATTAGATTGTTTCTTGCTTCGGGTGTGTGTATCCGAACACATTCAGTGGCTTATCTATCGTAAGGAAAAAATTGAAGGATAAAGTCTTCTTCAACTTTGAAAGAGTGATTGTTCTTCCTTGGTCGAAGGTGAGACGTAGGAGGGTGAAATCTGGTTTCTTTTAAGGTCGAGTTCCTCTACTAAGGAGTATTGTGATGAGTTCACATTCCGGGGTTAGTTGCTTTCATTTTCTCGCGTTGAAGGCTGCAGGGGGGAGTTGTTAACACAATGATTTCTAACTACAGGGTTTTCCCTCGCTTGCATTGACAACTCCATACTCATTTAATGTACTCCATGATTGTGCTCAGCAGAAATTGTCACAATAGTAGAATGTGTTCGACCTAAGGTGAAATTGTTTACATTAAGGGACTGAAAGAAAGAAAAAAAAAAAAGAGAGGATGAATAGATAAATAAATGTTCAGAAATGTGGCCACACAGAGACTGCAGCACTAATGTGATGCAATGAACTGAAAAAAAAAAAAAAAAAAAAAAAGAGAAATTCTTTTTGTCATTATTGATTGATCTTAGACATATTTTGTTTGTGATTAACGCCTTATTTTTATTTTTATTTTTGTATGTGTTCTGAATATTTCTAGGTTTAATTAATTAAGTGATTTAATTGATGTTTTTGATTACTTGTTTTTGATGATCTTCCTTGAGTATTTTAATTAGTAATTGCTTTGATTAATCTTGTTGTTTTACTTGCACATTTTGGACTTGAAATTTAATGTGTCAGTAACGTCACTGTTACCAAGGAGTCGTGTGAAATATTGTTACAGTATGTTATCCTTTAGCCTTATTGCACAGTATGAGTCATGGTATTTCAAGAAGTGTCTGTCTGCTAAATTTTGGTAAACCAAAATTTAATTCCTTAGGGGAAAGGAATGTTATGTAGAGAAATTATCTGATAGCGTTATAAAAATTAGGTGAATGATTTTATGATTTATGGAAATCTTAATTTTTATTTGATTATGAATTCTTTATTTTAAGGCTTTAATTTTGGGGAAAAACAGATGCTTCTGGAAATATTATTTAGTTTAAATGAATATTATTTATTTTCTTTTATTTGCAAATCTTGTACAAACTTTTATTCATTGTGAAAGAAGCAGGGAAAGGGAGGCAATTTTTGCCAAGTCATGATTTCGCGCGCTTTGTCCTTTAGAATGTTCGAGAAAGAATTTTCATTGTTAGTTGACCTTAAGAGAGGAAGTACGTGACGAAAAAGGTCAAAGGTTGCTACTTGTCTTTCAATGTAAGTCATTCAGGTTTTTGGCGATTGAGGGTCCGGTTGTTGGCTAAGTGAAGAAAGGCGCGCATGCGCGATCACCCTTATTTCCGCATTCTGGAGTTGAAAGCGCAAATTTTGCCAAAATTAAGGGGGCGATAAGTGAAGCCATAGTGGGAGCCCGTTTTGTGAAGGAGACGAAGGAAATTCGAGTTGGATTCACACTTACTTTTTGGCTCACTCTCTGACTGACTCACTGATTTTTGGGCTGGCTGGACTAGTGGACGTTGCTCTTGAAAACTGGCTTGAAGGAGATAAATGTAATTGACTACGAGAGATGTTTTCCGGCGGGGAGCGGCAAATATGCTCCCCGGCCGCGTTTCGGGTTAAGAGGCGACTCTCTTACGCACTCACTCTTGGACTCGCTGACTTTCGGGCTTGCTGGACTTGTGGACGTTGCTCTTGAAAACTGGCTTGAAGGAAATTCGAGTTGGATTCACTCTCTGACTGACTCGCTGATTTTCGGGCTTGCTGGACTTACGGGCTTGCTGGACCAAATGTAATTACGAAGAGAGATGTTTTCCGGCGGGGAGCGGCAAATATGCTCCCCGGCCGCGTTTTGGGTTAAGAGGCGACTCTCTCTTACTGACTGGCGAGTGGAACTTACTTGGGACGTTACACGGGAAGCTTGCTCTTGGGATGAGTAAGAACAGGCGAGCCGTAATTGCCTAGAAAAAACGTTTCTGACCTGAAGCTGAGAACCCTCTTCCTTGCGGCGTGCTGGTAAAGAGGCGAAATTTGAACGAGTTACCTGCGTGTTGACATAGGACTTTCAGGACCAAGCGGATAGCCGTCCTGGGCAGCAGTGCTCCTGTTTCTGTTCTACAGTGGGAATTGGCGCCTACATTTTTAGAACCAGTGTCAAGATGAGCCCGGCCGACATCAACGCTTGATAAGATACGAGTCCTCCACTTCAAGATGTCCCCTCAAGATAAGTTTTTTTTTGGTGTGTTTGAACTTTAGGCAAGTTTTTCAAAAACGTCCTTAGCAGTAAAAACAACGTCGAATCTAAAATTTAACTCTCAGGCCTTAAATTGTTTCCCTTTCCTTTCTTTTAATTTACCAGACAAACCTTAAGTTTTTTTTTTTTTATGAATTTAAATGAAAACGCTCTCAGATGAGGTTAAGATTTTTCTTATTGTGATGTAATTGAATAAACTGATATTTAATCTGGAACCTCTTACAGTATGTTTTCTTTATATATTTAATATGAACTTTTCCTTTATATCTTGTATATGTTTTATGTTTTCGATCCTCTTACGGCGCGGTCCCGGGATGCATTTTTTTTCACAACGTAAAAATGCTGTACACGTTTCACTATACGATCACTAAAATTTTGTTAGTTGGCAAATTCTTAAGAGTTTAGTTTTCCTCCCTAAGAGGCAGTAGAAACCTTTTCACGGCAAGTAGCTTCATATTTAACATTTAACATATAGGAATTTCAGATATAACATGGTACCTTGAAGTAAAGCTATTTAACCTTGGTGTCGAAAGGTCTCTATATAACACCGGTGAATGCGAACCAGTTTCTTACAGAATATCCTCCACGAAGGCATCCTAAGGCAGAGAATTGTATTGTACTTTGTCATATCAAAATAATCTAACCTAATCAAATGATTTATAAAAATAGAATTATTTGCAATTTTGCTTGTTATTATGTTGGTAGGCATGCTGAAAATAATTTGAAATTGATTAAATTATTACATACTTAATATAATTTATGAAATCAAATTAGTAATAATTAAAGAAACGTGCATTGCACTATTCGTATTACAAAATGCAATTATATTTCAATAATAAATTACTATTTTTTGCAAGAAATTTGCCTTTGAATGGCTAAAGATCCATAGGAAGCTCGAGGACCATAGTTAAGATGTCCCAGAACAACAGGTTGGTCATGCCTGGCATAATCTATTAAGCTTTCTCCAAGTACTTTTTACATATTTATTTTGTACTAGCATAAGCATTTTTGAAAATTTATTTGATATATTTATCAAGAAAGGATGTGAGTCTCGGAACTCGAGAAGTTCAGGAGAATATGACTTTTCAAAGAATAATATTTCATCACGAATAATATCGCGAAAATTTTATTATTACAAGAATAATTTGTATATGATAAGAAATAAAACGTAAATTTTATTCTAAAATAAAAAAAAACTAAAAAAGAAATGATGATGACATATATCCGTGTTATCACAGTAAATTGTAATTTGAGGTTTGAGGTCAAGGAATCAATGGTCGTCTGTGCTATCAATTTAAATTTGAAGGCAATTCGGCTAAAATCTTAATGAGACCAAATAAATTTAAGGAAAGTACACCCATACAAATTATCAGTGCATACTACACAGATTTTCTTCCATAACATCATCACAAAGTCTCAGATACGAAACCAACTTGGAGACTTAAAAGGATTCCATGTGGTGGCTATTTCAAGGATTAGCGGAAACTGCTTGGGGTTTTGCAACAAATCCTCTCTAAATGACGAGTTTCAGCGTAAAAACCTAATCCTCAACTGACTTGGGGTGACAGAAAAGGATTAGCGCTCTGAAAAGCTAAATCTCTGCCTAATTACATCTGTTGATGGAGAAGGCTTTAGCTCTTGTTGTTCTGAAAGATTACCACATTCCCAATTTTCAGCCTCTTAAGAGATAATGAAGTTTTCCATAAGTTATTAACACATTTTGCAAGATGGTTTTCCATCAACACAAGCATTATGAAGAGCAATAATGTGTGGCTTTAAATGAAGCACAGAAGCAAAATCTGGAGGTGAGCTTTCTAACTTAAAACGATTGATTATTGTTTAGTACATTTTGATAAAATGTAAGAACGCTTCAACAAAATGCTACGTGTGAGTTGCATCAATTTAAATTTGAAGGCAATTTGTCTAAAAGATCTATTTGCAATAAATACTTATTAAATGTACATTCTTAATTCTATTCTTACAATACCTAACACACTTAAATAAACAAAATGGCAAAAGGACAAAAAGAAAAAAAATTCAACCTGAAATATTTTCATCATTACTTCTCTTCACTATTCTACTTATCAACCAGCTGTCAAACAAACATTCTGTAATCCGAAGTAGAGGATGGCCACAAAATATTTCCCTAATAATGAAACCCTAGGGGATCCATCTGCTCGACCAATCGAAATGGAATTTCGATTGGCTCGATTGGAGTTATTTGAAGGCATGCCCTAGAGATTGTGATGATTTAAAACAGTAGAGCTCTCAAGGTTACGGTTGCAATGAATTGGTCAAGTTTCGATTTGCAACACCCTGTTTTTTTCCATTTAAATTGAGTAGTGCGTTGAAAATCCATAAATGGCGCTGGAACGATACACATATGACGAAAATTGCCGGCGTAAAACATTTGCAAAGAAGAGCATCGTAAAAGACCATTGACAACACAAGAGAGGAGAGAAAAACAAATTATGGGAATTACAAAATTTTCAATGTTCACAATATTTCAAGGTAGAGTGATTTCTCTTACCTTTACAATTTTGGAGCCACACAATCCTGCGACCTCACTACGGCGGATTTCTGGTTTTTGGTTTGTCCGAAATCCACAAGATTCACAAGATGCACAAGACAAGTTAGAATTGAAAGATGCCATAAAACGTAAGTTATACAGATCCCTCCTGCGATGTTACGTTCGTCCTTGTTGTCAACAATTCCTTGCATGCAATGCGTTATCATCAGCGAAGGAAGGCGCTTTGCGAGATCGAACAGTAAAGAGGTAATTTACAACTCTCACAACGTGATTTCGTACTGAACATGAAGTAGTTTTGGAGTTCCAGCTAGACGTCCTATTCCTGCAGTAAAGCAGTTTTCATTTTCCGGAGAGCTCTCAGAAGATGAAAGTGAGTTCCTATGCTCTTTTGAAGAACTTTATAGACATGCAGTATAATGTTTTGATCTGGAAATCTGGCTAGCCAGCCTCTCCAATTAGCAACCTCACTTTACAGAAGATCATTTTTTTTCAGATAATTGACCAAAATTTGAAAATTGTTTAATTTTGAAGTGTATCTTTAAGTTATATTCACCGTCAATAAGTGGAAACGTATGCGAAGATCGTTGGTATTCGAAGTCTAAGAAGAAAGTTTGGTAGTTACAAAGAAATTAGATGAGAAATCAAAGATATATCTAGATTTCTAGATCAGTTGTACTCAACCTTTTTTGGTGCTAGGGGATACAAGAAAGCAAAGCGCAAGAAAAGATGGATCGAGATAGAAACAAAATATGCATTTCATGCACAAAGTTTTTATTACTTACAATATAGCCTTGTCTCGTCTGTTTATGATGCTGCACTTAATGCGAGTTTGACATTGAATTTTGTCCACCAACATATGTACGTTAGGTGCATCCGCTGAGGCTCCCGCACGCAAGCAATTGTCAAGATGCGAATCAGTAAGCCTGCTCCGGTTCTTCGACTTGATAATGTTCATGGCTGAAAATATATATTCGCAGAGGTAGGTAGACCCAAAACAAGATTTGATTTTATATGCAACACTTCTCAATAATAGAAACCTGCTCTTTTTCAGAAGTCTACATCTGTAGCATGTGGTTGCAAAGCTTGTGATTCTTCAGTTCGACTATTTCCAGCTCGAGGTTTTCCACTTCTGCGGCAATAATTCCTCTGGCGGTTTCAGTAGCTTTGTGGTGAATGGTGAATGGGTTGATAAAAAAGCTCACCACTGGCTCCAGGCAACTGAAATCGCTTTTCAAATTGGTCCAGAAGTGCCTGGAGATGGCTGGAAAATTGCAAGGACTTAAAATTGTCGTCATTCGCAATTTTTTCATGTTTGGAAAATGAACCAGGGTCTTTGATCTCATTTCATACATCCATAATGTGAATTTGGTTTTGAAAGCTCTCACAGATCCCACCATTTGAGCCAGCTTCTTGTCTTTACCCTGAAGATCGAGATTTAAAATATTTTCTCAGTTATATCCGCAAGAGAAGCTAGATCAATGTAGCCATAAAGAGTCAACTAGTTTTTCAATGTGTTTACCGAATTTTTCAGGGTTAGATTGAAAGAAGTCTTTTATTTGCTCGATTAGAGACAAAAACCTTGATAGAACTTCTACATGTAAGATGAGGTCGACTGTTTTATCTTCGAAGTCTTCCAGCAATGCTTTAAAAAGCCGGTATTGCAAAGGAGCCAAACGAATAGAATTGATAATCGACGTGACAACATTCATGATGTGTTCAAATGGAAGTATTTTTGCGGACAACGCTTCTTGATAAATGATGCAGTGATGAGACAAACTGAAGTTGGAAAACACTTGTTATTCTTGCACAAAGCCGTTGGTTCTTACTGTCTCATCTGCAGCAGGTGCTCCGTCTGCGGTAATTGCCGATAGCTTTTTAAGCGGCAAGCCAATTTCTGCCGCAAACGTTGTAAATGTCCTCTCCTCGCATGCTCATCTTCAAAGGCAGAATTTTTATTAATTCTTCTTTAACAGAAAATTCGTTAAATACCATTATTATCATAAAAGCTAACTGCGACGTCTCGGAAACATCCGTGGACTCATCAAATTGGAGAAAAAACCATTCACATGTTTCCAGGTCTCTCTTCAGTTGAGATCGCATGTCATCAGCAATTGCTTCTATTCTCCTTGAAATGGTGCAGTCTAATAATTGAAGGTCTTGAATCGCATTGATGATTACACGCTTCTTAGAGAATCCGTCAAAGAGGCTTTCGTCACCCGCAAGAAATGTTTCCTTCAGCAACTCACTGTCTTGAAATGGTTTTCTTCTTCGTCAGAAAGTGAGCAATTTTAAACGAAGCCGTTGTTGCATTTTTGGACTTTGAAACTGGTCCTGGATCAGAACAATTACTAACTGCTGCGCTGAAAGCTTCAATTTCAGCTCACACACTTTCTTTTTCCTAATTTCCAAATCCTCCGGGTAGTTCGTTGCAAATGTTCCATGATTTGTTTGAAAGTGACGTTCCACATTATGTTTCTTGACCAATACTACAGAAGCATCACCCAACAAACACATGCACTTCCCTTTCACATCAGCAAAGCAAAACGTTTCTTCCTAGGTGTAATTGTAATTGTATATATTCTGCCTTTTGCTGGGCCCAGTCATCATGTTGCAGCAGTAAAAAAAAAACAAATCGCTAATACCCGATGCAGAATGAGGATGCCGAACAAGACTGGGTGCACAGCTAAAACTGTCACTGGCTCAGAGAACTCTGGTGAAAAACGCGGGTTAAAAGTTGCCCTTTGCATCTTGTTAAATACTTAATATAATTGTGTCATACAGTCGAGTCAATGGTAGACTCTGACATGAAGTTCATTCTACTTTTGTCCCTCTTTGTCAGCCTTTTTTGGTATGGTAAGCCTTGTAATATCGTACCCCCAATCTTAAAATTTTATTGTCCTATTAACTCGCGAGGAGGCGCGTCGGGTCTGCCAGGCCCGGTCGTTACAAAAACATAATACGTGAAATTTTTCAACCTTGTCAATAGCTGATTTCAAGCGCATGTATGTGTCATTCACAAGCATTTACGGAATTTATCTCTCCCTCTTTTTCCAGAAATTGGTAGCCGGGTCTTCCAGACTCGAGGCGCGTGTTCACATTGTCATTTAGTTAGCATTGTCATTTTAACCTTTTCCGGCACGCTACCTTTTTAAAGTTAGAATTTCGACAAAAACAGGTAGACAGTATAATCAGGCCTGGAGGAGTACATAGGTAAAATTTTGCGAAAATAGCACTTATCGTTATAATTCTGTAGGTGTGCCCGAAGCGGGCACAACGAATGAACACTACTACGAAAAGAGTGCTGAAACGAGCATTCCTGGGAAGCGCGTTAAAGATTTTGTCTACGATTAAAAAACACTAGATTCTGAATACTGTAGCAGATTTAGCATTACCTAGTGTGTGCTACAAGAAGGCCTGCTACTCTACCCCCCCCAATAAAAAAGCTCTTCTTGCTCATATAATGATTACATGCGTGTAAATGAAAAAAAAAAGTAACTTGGGTATATGATATATGATAGTTACATTATTTACATTTCATATTTACACTTTCGTCTATTTTTTCATGGTGGTATACTTTTCAAAGAAAGCGACACCACCTTTGAAAAAGCGCAATCCAACATTGCATTTTTTGCACATATTCCGAGATACGTATCAGATTCACTATCTGGAGGAAATTCGTGTAGCACTTCAGTGCTTCAGAAATTGTCAGAAATCTCCGACCCATTTCGAAAATAAATAAAAATCCGAAAAAATAAACTAATAATTATATCTACAATTATAAACTAAAATAAAATGAAAAACAATCAAACAACTCAAAACTATCAAAGCGTAGTGCTAACGAATTTCTTTGAGTGAAATAGAAAGAGAACTGTTGTAGTGAAAAACGAAGCAGCTAACTGGTAAAATTACCCCTGACCTTCAGAATCTCACCCGAACAATTTTTTAGTTAAGACACAATAACACGACTAACAAATACTAATTCAGAAGTCAAACAACAAAAATTAGCGTTATATTTTTAAAATTTCACAGGACTAGTTTCGATGGTTTTACCGAACCACCATCCTCAGCTGCAAAACCGCAAATGAACAAGGTATGAAATAATGATTAGATTAAGATGATCATTATTTCCTACCTTATTCATTTGCGGTTTTGCAGCTGAGGATGGTGATTCGGTAAAACCATCGAAACTAGTCCTGTAAAATTTTGAAAATATAACGCTGATTTTTGTTGTTTGACTTCTGAATTTCTTAGTTGATAACAAAAAAAAAAAAAAAAAAAAAAAAAGAAACAGGAAATGAAACACAGATACGGAACCACGCTTCTATTGTGAATGAGCTCACTAGTGAGCTGCACAGAAACAAAGGTACAGTTGTTGGTCTTGTCCTATTGTCTTTTAGTGATCCCACTCTGGGCACACCTGATGTTCACCGTTCGATTTTAGCCAAGATTTCAAGGTAAAAATTTAAAACTAATATAGAATAAGGAGATTAGCATACAGCTAAGAAAACAACATAGAAATTTCTTTTCAAACAATTCCTTTTATATCCTTAAAAAAATCTGGAAGATTTCTTTGAAAAATAAGGGTCTTTAAAAAACTAAACTTGGCTAAAATATATGGACTGGTTTGTGTTGGGCTGCCATCAACTACAAATAAAGAAGGTTCAGAGTAACCTATAAATCCTTTTTTATTCAATTTTTCTGTGTGTACAGAAGGAAATGTGCCCAGACCGTGCACACCGTGCCGCAAAGGGTTAAACCGGGCAGAGGCGATAAGAAGTAAGATAAGACACGCCATGACCCTAGATGTTTCCGAAACACAAGACAAGGCCAACCAAGTTTCTGACCCCTCCTTCGCCGAATCCCCTCTATGTAAAATCACAAGAAAGATTGTTGCAAAAAAAAAAAAAAAAAAAAAAAAAAAAAAAAGGAGCTTGGCGGGCGCTATGCAAGGTCGCCTCGGGCACCGGGTTGAGTACCCCGGATCTAGATGACATTAAGGAGCGGGATGAGCGAAAAGTAAATCAATTTATACTGTAAACACTGCTTGATGTGATAGTAGTTAATGTTACCATTCAGATATTGCTGTCTAATTACCGCTGTCCTACCCGTTTGTATATTAAAGCATGGAAAATGTATTGTTTATTGCGTTACGTTTATTGTGATACGAAAGTATTATTAAAAATTGTTTCTATTCCCGTAAACTCACCAAATATGATCAAAATAGATTATAACAATTGCTAAGAGTCAGAAAAATGTCTCGAAGGGAGAGAGCAAGTAGACAAGTCGCTTGATTTCGATTTTAGTTAAATATTTGAAACTAGGCAGAAAAGAAACCTTCGTTTAGCTTAGATTTTGAATGATTTGGAGGATGATCAGACACACGTTCCTCTGCTTTAGCAGCAAAAATAATCCTGCAATTTTTTTCTCGGGCTCTTTAAAAAGTCCTTTGAAAACATCTAGACCAAACTGAGGTTGCTTTTTTAAAGTTTATATTTCCTTATTTCCTTCCAGGGAATGAGTGATGTTCTCTGAGTATTAAGATTAGGGGTATAGCATCGTTCAAATAAATTCAGAAATATTAGGAACAGTTCGTAAATGAACTATTGCATTAAAGACATTATGCGCAGTTCATAAACAAATTTTTGTATTTTCCTCATTAAAATTCTGTGAAAATACCTATTTATATGTTTTTCTGTAGTTAAATTTCATTGCCCTTTTGAAGGATATTTTCCCCCATCGTTTAATATTATCATTCGTGGCACCTACTGTATGCCATTAATGCAAGAGGTAGTGGTTATTAAAATGATAGCAAGATGAAAGATGCAGTTGTAATTTCTGTAATGTAGCAAAGTGAAAAACGATAGTGCATCGAGCGTACATAAATTCCTTATGAAAGTTAGTAACTTGAAACTTCTTATTTAGCTGATACCAATCCTAAAAGTACTCATATAAATTATGCAGCTATTCATATCACATTTCCATTTATATGAATCTATAATCATTAAATACATCTTTCTTTCTCACTCAGTAATTCATGCTGCTAAACAATATGAATTATTTTTGCGGTTTTTGAAGTGAAAAATTAAAATGATTATAATGATGTTAAACAAAATTAGATTTAAATAAAAAAAGATTGCTATTTTCCTGAAAAGTTAGAAATTACTTATTTGTATTCACATAGTTTGTAAATCTATTGAAAGAAATGGGACTGAATAATTATCAGGTCAACAATAATGACTGAAAAAAATTGAGTAGAGTGAAAAAAAAAAAAAAAAAAAAAAAAAAAACATTTTTAGCGTTTTGTGAGGTGCTTTTATTTATTAAATATCGTGCTTTTTAAACCACATAAAATACATAAAATTCAATTCAACAGCAATACCAAAAAGTACTTAAAAATAGAACCCCTTTAGAATTTCATGTAGATGAAGTTAAAAATGTTTTTTTTTCCCGTACAGTGTTGCCATTGTTCGCTTTGAAATAGTTGAGTTTGTTAATCAAAAATTCGTTAAAGTTCTGCAGAATATGAAACAGATAATAAAACATAATCGAAATTCAAAATTCGAGCATTCAGGTGCTCATGTTCGGGTGGAGGACTACGTTATTTAAAATTTGATGGGTCTAGGTACCATCGTTTTTTCACAACGCGATAAACATATAAGCAGAGTCTTCATTATTTATTTTTTAAAATATGCTACAGGGCGATAATATTTGGTGACAACAATTTGAAACGTGATTCGCCATTTTTATTTATAAGTTTCAACAGTGTATGAACTCATTTACCCCTCGTCACACAGAGCTGAGAAAGCGATACATTTAAAAACATGCTTTTAATGACGTTATAATGTTGTTACAGTATATATTGATATTACTGCTCATATTAAAAAATCTTGTATGCAAATTACTGTAGTAGAATGGATTATTCTGTTACAGTATTTTTTCAATAGATGCATTTGTTTTTTATTTAATTTATTACAGAAAAGTAAGTAATGCACAAATTAACTGCACAAATATAGAGGCTCTCTCATGCAGAACTTCAAAAGTAAAATGGCTTTTCTTAACGCTATGCGTAAGGAAACACCACTTCTGCCGCCAGATATTCAGATATTCGCAAGGATTTAAAACCAGGTCGAATATCACTAATAAGTGACGTTACTCTCTCGGCCATTGGTGGAAAAGAAGCACAGAAAAAAGGACCTTTGAATTTGGAAGCGCTGAAAAGTGCACTATTTTTCATAAAAAATTGTCAATACAAAATGAGTAGATATTTACGATTTCTAGAATTTTTGTGCCCTTAATGCAAAACCTATCTGCCAAATAAATCAACAGGCTATTTGCATTTATTTTTAAAACAAAATACTGTAATAAAAGCTGTCAGAAATGTCTAAAGCGGGGTTCTCAACTGGGGGGGGTATAGTTTTAAGTTTCGTTTGGCTTATATGATTACGGTAAAGTCTCGAAAGTTATCTTCCTAAGCGAAGAGATGGTCTTCGTGGAGGACTTTCTAAGAGAAACTGACCCGTACACACGTTACACATGAGGAAAACTACGGAAACGTCCATGCAGCCAGCGCGTTAGCAGTATTCGATTCTCAGACAGAACTACCAGTATTCAGTGACTTGTGAGCTCTTAGTTTTAGGAGAGGAATGCAGTCAAGGCATAGATTTTATTTGACTGTTAAGTATTTAGTTTTAATTTATGGATATAAAATACTACTTTTATTCACGTTTTTGTATTTATATCAATATATTCGAAATGCCTAAAAGGATCTTTATTAAATAAAAATATACATATAGCGTCTTCATATTATAACATAAATTTTGGATATTTTCATTGCGCGATTTTTGATATTTTGGATATTTTATAGCCATTTTAAGGGGTGTTAATTTGGGCAATATTTCCCCTGTATAATGAGGAGGCATTATACATCCAAAGGCTTTTTGAAGAATATATTCTGGTCTTCAAAGATGAAACATGTGGATATTTTGAATTTCAATAAGATGTATTCAAATAAATAACAAACTGAATACATTTCCAGAAAGCAAGAATAAAAACAACAAAAAAAGGATATATTTACACAATTTATGAACAGTCACTTCGAGTACAGAGAAATGTTGTGCTAATGATGGGAAGTCTGCCCAGAGGTGAAGAAGGACGAAAGCTCACAACAATGCGGCGAGTAATTAAGTTACCCGATTCCCTGAGGTCTTGATTATTTTTTTTATACGAAAGCCTTCACTCCATACAGCCTATTAAGCAGCGAGCAGAAGTTCCTCAGACAAAGACGTAATCGAAAAATAATGGCTTTCCTTCCAATACCCACAAAACAAAAGCAAGATGGCTGACACCTCCTTAGGAGAAGTTTCCAGCGTCTCCTGCTGATTTGGACGGCAGGGCATATGTCGTTTATAATTGAATAACGCTTAAGGGAGATATATCTTCAAGTTGAAAGTGGAAGCAAACAAAAACAGCAGCAAAAAATAGCGCACCAGAGAGAGAAAGGGTAAAAAAAGTGTTTGTTTTTATGTCGGCGATGTTGATTCATTTTTCAAGGGGCAGGCAGCTTCGTTCATTTTTTTTTGCCTTTCGGTTTTGATTTTGTTGTTCCGCGATTGAAAAACCATTAGGCAGATATGGAGCTTTTCCGGCAAACGAAATAACTGAAGGCCAATATTGCATTTGCTTTTTAGATGGCGAGAATAGCACAGTTTTATTTCAGCAAGATAGCAATTGAACATCTCATTCTGTGCCTGCTGTAGAAGTTTTGCGATAAATATTTTGCAAATCGTTTGGACGAACCGAGTCACAATTTTTACTTCCTTGTACGAAGTAAAATGGAAGTATTGTAATCGCGAAAAGTTTCAGGCAACATGTTTCAACGAAAATATCCACATTGACCGCTATCGAATGCAATTCAACGATGTTTTTACGTGATATCTGTACGTAAGGACATAATAAAATACTCTTTTCCTTCAAAAAAATTGCTTTAAAATTAATTCTGAAGAGAATTTTTCGTGGCGTCTGTACGAACGTATGTAGTACGTACGTACGTATCTCGCATAACTCAAAAACGAGTAGCCTCAGAACGTTGAAATTTTGTATATAGGACTACTATAACATGTAGATGTGCACCTCGTATTTTGGTTGCAATCGGCCGCACCAAACGTATGTAAATATATATATATCGACTCTGTTACCCGGCTCAGTGATCTCAGTTTCTTTACTCTTATATGTTTGTAAATTGTACATTTTTTGTTTTAAAAATGATTGTATTATGTTGTTTTTATCTTCCGGTTTTAGTAAATCTGTATGCAATATGTTTAGAATTATCAACAATTTTAAAGTTGTCTATGTGCCGCTAAGCCTTTTTTTATGACGGCCATTGATGTTTACATTTGAAACAGGAGACTAGTGGATTTGTTGCCAATCTACAGAAATTTAGCTTCGCAACAACAAAGATAACGCATTCATTTATTATTGCCAATTAAATCATGCTTAATTCTTTCTGGAATTTTTTCGAGGAAATAAGTGTTTAAGATTTACTTCGTAATTTTTAATATAGATATTTTGAGTTTTTATGTATTTTTGCCTTCTCGCGAAGTGAGAACTGAATTAATTAAATGAGAAATACTCAAACGTCTGTGAAGAACTGTTTCTTTTTTGTTTTGTTTGCTTAATTTCTTTTAAACATCATTCTAGCTTTATTATAGTATTTGAATAGAACATGTGGCAACGATTAGATAATTCTATTCTTTAAATGATATAAATTTTGTGCATTATGAGTTATAATATGAATAAAATATATAAGTTAACTTTTATATAATTAGTAATACTGTTAAGTGAATCTAGCGCCAGAGTGTCGCTATGGTAAACAAATACTAGAGTGAATTTTAAAGAATGCATTTATTCTATTGTGGTTTATGCTCTGTCGGCGAAGTAGATATAATTCAATCCAATAAGTTTAAATGAAATGCAAGAAAAAATGCGTATAATTTAATATTCCGTACAGGGAAGTCATGTGGTGTACACATCAGATTTTTTTCTTCGGCAAGAGAATATCGATACGAAAATGCTTTTTACTTACAATTTCGTTTTACACTTCACGGTAGACATGATTCTTCAAATCGTACTTTAACTGAATTGCAATTATTAGACTCAACCACGGTTTTGATTTATTGCAAGAAAATTACTCGATCGTAAGAAAAGAGAAGATTTTACTTTAAAATCCATGGGAAAGTTTTCTACGGCGGCCCCCAAAGCAATTTCTTACGGCCCTCGAATTCATTTCCCGTAAATTAATTAGCATTATTATAAGAAGAATGGGTTTACGATTTTAATGATTAAGAGTCCAATTTTATATTATTTTCACTATCAAAAAGCAACGTGAGTAACGTCCCAGAAAATCTAAAAATGGAGCTAATTAATTTAAATTGTGATGTAAATCTTATTCATAGATTTGAAGATGCAAATATGATGAACGTTTCTACGCATTTCTAAAAAAATAAATATCTCAGCTACAAATACGCATTACAATTCACGATGAAGATACTTTCCAGTAATGTTTTTTAAAGTTAAAAAAAATATTAAAATCGAAACACCATGAACTGTCGTAGCTGAAAATTGTAATAAAAAATAAATAATTTATTATTTACATACAAATATGCATTTTTCTGAATGAGTCAAAGAAAACTTTGTTAAAGGAGAGAAAGGGAATAAGTTGTCATTATTTATTTTCAAGTTCTGTACATCTTGTGAAGTTTTCGTATTTTGTTTATTTTTTGCATAATTTATAAATATATTCTTAGTGTTTAAAATATAATATAAAAATTATTAGAATAAATGTCAGTCTGAAAATTTAATATTTAGCTGTGAATACGGTTAAATTACAAAGGTAGCCAATAAAAATATCTTGTAGACACCAGTCTTTAGATTCCAGATAGAAAATGAATGTAAGTTTGAATTTTGACTTTGCGTTATAAGCATATATACATTTGCGTATATATTTTCTCCCTTCTTTCCGCATGCTTTCGTGGTGTAACAGTTACATACTCGATGCGTATTCGGGAAGTCCCGGATCGAGTCTCGGCAAGCGCACTGCTCATTTTTCATGTACTCCTGCTTCAAAATAACCTAATAACTCTACAAATGGCGGCCGAACTTAAAAGATGGTAGACAATTATTCGTCCACACCGGCAGGATTTTGCGATTAGGTCAGGTAATGCCCAGCCGCCTTTTAAAATGGGAGGTATATAGGATGTTTTCTCTCTCCTTTCGCAATGACTTCGTGATGTAGCGGTAGCACACTCTTGGCGTATTCGAGAGGTCCAGGTTTCAGTCCCGGCTAGGGTACTGTACATTTTTCACATCCCCTGCATCAAAATATCCTAATGTCATTATTATTACTATTTATGGATGTTTGGAAAAATATGTATTGAAAAAATTTCAATTTAGTTAATGAGTCTTATTTTGTTAAAAAAATTCATTAAAAAAGAGCGTGTGTGTAAGAGAGAAAAAGATTTAAAAAAAAAATCTTCCCCCCCATCCCCTCTGAAAAAAAATTTCGTCCCATCGGTTGTTCATCGGTTGCACCCGGCCCGTGCAAAATTTGAGTTACAGACGGTTGGCAAAGGGTATATTCGTACTCGTTTCAATGAAACGTGTTTCTGATATGCTGAGAATATCGGTGTCATTTTGATAACAGTTTTATAATTTCATTTCTTGTCATTCATTCTCAGGACAAATTTAATTTTCCTTTACTATGGAAGATTATTCCAACAGACAATTGGGTAAAATATAATAGCAATATCGATGTTAGAAAGTCTCGAGTCTGGTTTTTCATTTCTTATGTGACTTTATGTTTTGCTGCCAATATTTTAATAATCGACAGAAATTGCCTCTCTGAAAGTTTCTGTAAACCCTTAGCCATATGCTATTTAATTTATCTTTTAAATTATAAGTGCTTTTATTTGCAAACCAGAGTGATTTAAAAATGGTGATGATGCTTATCAACACTGATTTTATTAAATATATGATTTTCATATACATCTGTGTATTTATTAAAAACAATTATTACAGTCATTCCTAAGATATACACTCTTAAAAAAAAACGACGCTCCAAGAAGGAGTTATCCGAATGGGACGAAAATCGGTAGATGTGATGAACATGTACAGAAAAACAAATGATTACAGTTTGAGAAAAATTGGATGATTTATTGAAGTGATAGAGCTTCACAAATTGAAAAAGTCAGTAACGCGTTTGTCCACCTCTGACCCTTATGCAAGCAGTTATTCGGCTTGGTATTGATTGATAGAGGTTGCGGATGTCCTCCAGAGGGATACGTGCCAAATTGTGTCCAACTGCCGCGTTAGATCGTCAACATCCCGAGCTGGTTGGAAAGCCTTGCCCATAGTGCTTTAAACTTGTTCAATAGGAGAGAGATCCGGCGACCTTGCTGGCCAAGGTAATGTTCGGCTAGTGTGCAGTGTGGGGGCGGGCATTGTCTTGCTGAAATGTAAGCACAGGGTGGCGTAACATGAAGGGAAACAAAACAGGCCTTAGAACTCCGTCGAAGTACCGCTGTGCTGTAAGGTTGCGACGGACGACAACCAAAGGGGCCCTACTATGAAATGAAATGGCACCTCAGACCATCACTCCTGGTTGTCGGCCTGTCTCACAGTCAGGTTGATATCACACCGCTGTCCGGGGCGTCTCCAGACTCGCCTTCGCTGGTCATCGGGGCTCAGTTCAAAGCGGGACTCATGACTGAAGACTATTCTACTCCAGTTAGTGACATTCTAGTGCGAATGAGCCCGACACCACTGTAAACGGGCTTGACGTTGACCTCAGCCCCCTTTCTGTGAGCCGTCTATGAAGACCTTGCGTGTTTCCACTGTTTTCTTTGGCTATGTTTTTGTCATGTAATTATTGAATACATATCTATACAGAAAATTTTGAATAAAAACTTTAAAGCGTATAGTAGACAAAACATGGATAAAAGTTTTGTTGTTTTTTATGAAATTGCTCCTTTCTTTGTTTGATTCAATATTTTATATTTCAGTTTCTTTTATAAAAACAAGATTCGAAGAAGCTCATAAACGTATTTTTTACCGGCTGAAGATTAAAAAAAAAAAAAAAAAAAAAAAAAAAAAAAAAAAAAAAACTACTGTTCAGAGTTGAGAAGAATTTTCTGTTCAGTGATGAATAAACGACCAGTTTAAGACGAAACTAATTTTCTTCTAAAGACAGCATTTAGCAAATGCTGTCTTTAGCATTTAGCAAATGCTGTCTTTTCGAGAAGAAAGCTTTTAGAAAGCAATGCGTCAGAGAATTAGATTGGATTTTAGAAAATACAGATATCTGAAGGAAAATAATTCTGAATCTCCTTCAATTCCATCTCAGAAAACAGTCTTAAAGCAATCACGTCAAAGCAGCTTAAATGGATTTTATTAAATGATGTGATAAAAAATTGCTTAAAATTAACTGTAAATGAAAAATAGCCTATCTGAGTAAAATATGAGCGCAAGCTAAAAACTCATTTTCATTTTTTATCGAATATATAATCACTGACTGCACTAAAGCACTGGGTTTAATATTTCTAGAATATTTAACATCTTGTAATGCAACTGCAATGCTTAACAAACATTTTCTCCAAGTATCTTTATATGTGGTCCAGTTAGCGAATTTTAGGAAGAGACGCGTTGGTAATGTACGAATAATGCTGTAAGTAATGTTATTCCTGACATTAAATAAAATTATTTTTATCTATTAGAAGAATAGTGAAAATCCATTAGAAGTTGAAATTCATTAGAAGATTACTGAAATTTAAGGATAAATATTACTTTTTATTATTGTAAAATCACTGCGTAGAGCTTTAATTCTATACTGATCCGAGAATCTTACTAATTTAAGAAATAAAACACTGTTTTCCGATACTATCTGAATGAAGCTTAAATTCTAAAAACGCTTTGATAATAAATACCAACAGCATTTATTAAGCAGACTTTATGAAAGCGTTTGAATTAATTATTAGCATAAATATTATTTAAATATCTTTTTTTTTTTTTTAAACTGCAATAAAAATTTCCGTATGTACTTGATATATCAGATCTTAATAATTGTTTCGGAAGTCAAATATTTTAATCGGTGTAAAAATAGATACATAATTCAAACAAAAAGATTTGAGGATTTATGTTTTAGTACACAATATATCAGTCAGGTTTAACATTGTTAAAATATGTGCATATACTAATAATAGCATTTCTAATTGTTAAATAAGTTTTGTTATGAAATGGAGCGCAAACTATGAACGACAAGAACATGCTGCTTGATTGTATTTTATTCGCGGAATTGAATTCTTTAAGGAGTTTGATTGGATAAAAGAGAGTTTTAAACTGATGGGGAGTTAACACAAACCGCTGAAAAACATGTTTAATAATTCTAAAAGAATGTTTTAATTTCAAGTTCTCCAGGATGCACCAAGTTCCAGGCTTTAGTATGTACTGGTTGTAGTAGTGATTTTTTTGTTAACTTAATAATTTTATATTTTATTATACGAGTAGCTATAGTAAAAAGGAGGTAGAAAAATGTCACTTTTATCTATGAATTCTGGTATGCATTATGATATGATGCAATATGATGTGCATTAAAATGTCTGTAAAAGAGAAAGATTCTAAAATATTAACCATGTTTAGTATTTTTCTTACTTGAATTTCAAAGGTATTATAACACAGCCTAACAAAGTGAACAGACTAATTATTTAAGACTAAATTTAAGACACCTTATTTGTGATTGATTTGCTGCAAGGTGAAAGATAATATATTATTTTTTACCGATCTTTATCAATAATTCGTCAAACATTTCGAAAAAATCTTGCCATTATTTATAAATTTAATTTTGTTAATGTTTAGTAAAAAGTAACATCAGTTTCAATGATTTAAAAAAAATTCTGGTTTCTTAATTAATTCTAGCACAGATTACAAGGATTATCAGTGCAAGAGAAGACCTATATTTCTGAGACACTATAAAACCACCATTCGTCAGTGCAGTAAGTTTACAGGTACAGAAACCGAGATATGATTCCAGTCAGTAAGACTGTTATCGAGTCACTCAAACAATATGAGGCTACTATAACATTATTTATGAGCACTTTTATTAAATAGGTACAGTCAAATCTTTCCAGAACCCAGTTAACCAGCAGTATTAACATAACGGCACTTTTGAAAATCTTAAAATTTAAATTCGAAATATAAGCCGATGAGATAGAAAAATACGTAATGAGCTAACAATCTGACAACATTCTCGAATGTAAATCCATATCGCATGCCCAAGTGGCTTCACAATATGACTCCTTATCGCAAAAACCTCATAATGTATGAATTTTGAAGGTTATGCCCATGATTTAAAAAAAACATTTATATTTAAAAAAGCACTATATTTACTTTGTCCATTCCCTGGAAAGATGTAACGAACATATCTTTACATTTTAGTTTATGTTGGCAACGTAGACATGAAGATATATTCTTTACATTGCTGGGGCCCAAATCATAGCCTGTGATCATGCTCGTGATTTGATTGCACGTTCGGTGAAGATTAGAATTAATAAAAAGGAAGTGCATACTTTGGTGAAAGTAGGCGTCATTTTGTTGAAATAATAACAAAATAATTGAACATACAGTGGAGAAAGTGGAAAGAAACGTTGAAGATGAAGACAGCAAGCAGAGCAAGAAACTTTGGAAAAAGCTGATTGAGGACTGCAGAGATTCATAAGATATGCCGAGCGATGTTAGTCTATATCAGCGCATAATATTATGAAGCTTCATTGTATACATTTCGAATTTTAAAACTCTGATAACAATTTTGTGATGAGGCAGCTATTTGAAGTTATACTATCTTATAGCAGTGAGAAATTCATAGCTTTCATGGTATAATGGAATGCTAGATTTAAAATTTTAATTTCATTTTCCTGAAATGTAAAATAATATGTATGTGTTTTACTTTAAAATGATTTGTACTTTTCATTATTTACTTATTGACCGATAGATTGAAAAACAAGACCAAGTGACTTCGCATACTGCAATTTATACAGATGGCCTAACAAAATATGATCAGGTAAATTCTAGACATATACATTCAATTACCCGGAAAATCGTCTATCTGGAATTGGCGAGATTTAAGTGAGATTAAGTGAGATTCTGCTGTATCATGCACAAAAAATTAAAAACCGTTGTATCATTTTATAATAATATTCGTAAGTACTGTGAGGTTCAGTGAAGGTGCTTTAACGCATCAATGCTACTTGAATTTCTCCAGGAAGCATTTCTTGTTATTAACTATGTAACCATTAATGCACCGGCCCTTTTAACGCGTTGCCTGTACTATGAAAAGTGCCACTTTTGATAAGATAATTTACGAGCCGGCCTCGTAAATTTGCGGAAGCTATGGGTTGATGTTTCCAATATTGAGATTACACACTGTTATGAATATCTTACTTATTATCTTCAGTAAGCATAAGTCGTATAAGTTCAGTCATCCACGTAACACATACATCGAAATAAGATGAAATTTTGTTTGCTGTCAAAGCGAACAAAAGCTCTGAAGAGAAAAGTACTATTTTGAGAGAGAAAGTGAATAAGACAGCTGACAGAGAAAATGTTTCTTTGATCGTTTCCTTAAGCCAGCATTTTTCGTCTTCTGCTTTAATACAATATTTTGAAAAATGTACTTTCCAGCATCAAATTATTTCATAATTCAAATTTTAATGTTTGCCTTTGGTAACTGACAGTGGGAATACTTATGTGTAATTAGTTTTCAAATCTTCATTTAGTTCTTAATGCATACATTTTGTAGTTGTACTCTACTAAATGCTATGCTACGTGTTTATATCCTTTTTTAAACTTTGAATCACATACTTCAGCTTCCGAAAAAATGGAGGTATACCTCGTTTAAAATTTAATCATCCATGCTAATTTGAAAACAAGAACTAAATACCAATACCACATGAAATGTTTAATTCCCAATTTACTTTAATTCATGTATAATAAATCATGAAATAAACAAAAATGCTAACATTTATTTTGCTTTTTGTGTCAGAAAACACGCAGGCTGTTAGCAATATATAAACCTTTTTGAAGTAATTTTATGAAATTAAGTTTCATGATATTAATATGCTTTTACATATAAAATATAGTTATGTATATTATTGTTGTTATACAGGGTATCTCAAAACTTCAAGTAAATTTTCAGAAGACGTAGAGGTATTGATAAGAACCATATTTGTGCAGGTACAAGTGGGCGAGATACCAAAATTTCTTCATTGATCGTACAGTAGCATTGTTTTCACAGCGCCTCTGGTCCCACGTACCAACTTTGCAGCTCCTCCCATTTTTTTTTATGGAGAAGTGTCAGAGGTACGGTCTGAGGATCTTACGCCTTTCTTCCCCTACAACGAAGCTTCTAGACGAACTTTCGGCTCTCTAGTATCTTAACTGCCCTCATTCCGCACGAATTATTATACTCTAATAAACATCCATGACTTGTCCGGGATTCACTTCCGAGTCTATTGGTGTGGTAGCCAACTTAGTTAACCACTGTACCCATCAGGGCTGTGCCATACAGCAAAGCCTAACCAAACAGATCACTAGCAGAAAGTGGAACACATACAAAGATCTAGAAGATCATATTACGAAAAACTTTGTGAAGAGACTTATTATGAGAAACGCAAGAATTCATCTACACAGAATACGGCTTTTAAGAAGTTTTTAGAACTCTGCCTATTAGCCGGGATGCATTCCGGTAAATGACGCTGCACTGATTGGCGAATATTAACATAGTTGGGAGTTCTCACAGACTCTCGTAAGATGTCAAGTACAGTCAGCTAACACATACACGAAGTGCATGCTGTAAATTTAGCTTTCGTAAAAACGATGTCTGTACCCTACCCATGTTGCTAGCTTTACTGAGGAAGTTCGAAATCCAGAAGAAGGTTTGCATGCGAAAAGAGCTCCTGGAGCGCTAGGTGACAGCGCCATACATCCATTCGTGGGCCAGTTTTCTTATGAGAATATGCTTCATATCGGTAGCATCTACCGCCCTTCAAAGATCTACGTAGAGTTTTGAAAAATCCTCTATGGGAAAAAGCAAATGGTATGGAATTTCACCTACCATATACGCTCGTGTATTGATCTCACGTTGAATTTCATGCACACAAATAAGGAAAAAATACTGATATGAGTAATATATTTGAATGTTTCTGGTTTCTGCGTCAGCCATATGAAAAACTCATTCATCATATGTGCAAGCTTTGTGATGCAAACAAAAACGAAAATTTTCGGTAAGCTAGGTTTCTTAATAAAAGAAAATTATAGATTTAAATCTGCTTCTCTCAATTTGTATTTACATATGACAAAATATTTGTCCTGAAATAAATGTCAGATTTTCTTATCAGCTTCAGAATAATATTGCTATAGAACTATAATCTGGTTTTTGATGATTTCGGTATTTTTATGCATGAATTGAAAACAATTAAAATGTTGCTGAAACGTTTTCTGACAATTTTGGAGAAAATAATTGAAATTAAAAAAGCAAACATGCAGGCGTGTTGAATTGGATATAAAGGCAACCGCTAAAAAGACAAATGAAAAAAGCCGGTAATTTCATGTCTTTTATTATACATTTCGTATTTCAAGAGCTTTGTTCCTTTTTCCATAAACGCGTGCAAGTTTTTGAATTACAAAGCAAAATCACCCGCATAATGTTCGCACCTGGAAATTTGCTTTGCAACACTATTGACAAAAATGTAGAGATTTCACAAGCATATACGAAGTATTATTATTATTATTTGAAAAAAATAATAAAAATTCCAGAGCTTTGTCTTAAAACTTTCAGTTTAATATTAAAATTGTTAAATTTATAAAAGTTTCATATTCAGATGTGTGAAATTAAAATCGAAATCTGTTAAATTTGCTATGGTCATTTCCAGAAACACACAGACAGAATTTCAGAAAGTTGTAATACATCCTTTTATTTTAAATTATCTTATAAATTTATTTATAAAAATTGTTTACTCATCATTCTATATTTTAAAAGAGAAATCACGTAGGTACAATGAATATTATTTTTATCTTATGATTAGAAATAGCATTAATACATTAATTTAAAACAACGCAGAGAGAAATTTGAATGCTACAGAATATCACACTACATAACTCAAATACAAGACCATGAGACTGATATTTACACAATAAAACCTGATGGCTGTATTTTAGTGGATATAGGCATACTTAATCAAAAGAATTAAACTTTCAGTAACATATGCAAAACATTTTATGCTTTATATTTCATATTAAAATACAAATCTCGTAGACCCATAAAATATTAATTAAATGTTAAATACATCGAAACAGGATGAATACATTAACAGACATGAATAATAGTTAAATTTCACAAGTTGTTTTTTCATATTTTTAGTAAGCAATAAAAAATAGCGAGTCGTGTCTTAGGCAGATTTTAACGGTTGGCGCAGTGGTCTCAAAGTCAAACAGCATGGTGGGACGAATGCAGGATCTAAAAAGAGATGACAGGCCAGATTTCGTTTTTTTAAAAAAATAAACAAAATCTAGAAATTTTTTTAACAAAGCATTTATTAACAAAATAATAAGTTTTAAATAAAATTTTAATTTCGCTTACTAAATATTTATCAAAACATAGTACAATATACAGAATAATAATAATACCAAAAAGGAGAAAATATTTCAAATTTATATTTATTTGTCATTCGAAATCTAAAGTTTGGTGCTTATGAGATATTTTTGTTTGCTTCATTTTATAATTTAAATACACTGACAGCTAAATATTAAATTCTTAAACCGATATTTCTTTCAAATTATTGTAACATGTTCAATTAATCATCAAATAAATTACTTTAAATTAACTAGAAATAAACAAATTATGAAAGCTTTTTAAGCCTTCAGATTATTCACCAAGTGGAACAAAACTTGAGAATAAATCATAAGCGAGTGTTTTCCTTTATTTATTTAATTTTTCTTCGGCGTATAAATAAACATATATGTTTGTATGTAAACAATAATAAACTCCTTTATTTCTTACTACAGCTTGGCACTTGAGGGTGTTTCGATTATGATAAAATTTGTAGCCTTGGAGAGAAATTACTAGAAATCATCCTCATCACATATTACCACCGCTTATCAGTCAATAGGGTTCTTTTTCACAAATTTTCAACTGTGAAAGAAAACGCTGTACACATATAAATGCACAAACATTACCAAACAAGCAAAGCGATTACCAATACGATACAAAGCGATTGTTCTTAGTCCAAAAATTTGTAATTGAGCTTATTTACTTTTTAACAAGCGGGAATAAGAATTAATAAAATGTGTATATTCAGATCTTTTAATAAGATTTGTATTGTAAATTATATATCTATACTGTTCAAATATCTAGCCCCATTTATAGATTTTCTGGTGCATTATTCCTTTTGGAAATCAAAATAATGTTAAACAAAATAATACAAACTTGGGCTTCAAATAACTAAAATAGTGAAATATGTACAACAAATACATGACTGAAATGTCTTCGCTTACGTAAAATTGCTTCTTGTCACTAATTTGAGACTACTGGCTACATAGTTTACTTACTAGAACGTATTCACGAGTTATTTTATTATTAAGAACGATATGGATTATTCGACTGCACTTACAAATTCTTAAAAAATATCGAAACTCTTAGATGGAGATTATTTATAGTTGAATCTTCATATAATTTTTAAAGTTATTTTAATTAATTATTTCAAATGAGCTGATATTCTAGCTATAGTAATTAAATGTTTCAAATAAGCCTATATTATAATTTTAATTAATATTTCAATGAGCTGATATTCTAATCTATGAAGATGATGTCGAAGGGATCTAACCTACGAATAAACGAAACTTTAAATTATAAAATAAATACATAGTTTTTAAGATCTCCTCTGAGAAAATGAAACAGATTTACATTCTATAATATTCACTCGCAGAGTCTTTAGTATTAGATTTATCGAAGCCGGAAACATGAAAATATGCAATGACCTCTCTGGGATTCGAACTCCAGACATCCCGATTGTCAGCGGGATGGACTTGCAGTTAATCCAGTCATCTAAATCATCTGAAATACAATCTGAAATTTGTTCAAACGCAAAGCTTTCACCAAGAGAAACAATGGTATAGATACTATATTAGACAAATAATTTTGATAGCTCATCTGTGCTGATTTTTAGAGATATGATAGAATGTTTAAAATAACGCAGCAAATAAGATAATGTAGGAAACATCTAACAGAAAAAACTGCGCATGCAAATGTCTAGGTAAAACTGCTTGGAGAGTAGCTAAGACAACTGATTACTAATAGTTCGACTAAGTCGGAGCTCAGGCGAACAGACAGCTGCATATATGACGAGTCAGTTTCACTTAAAAGTTCTAAATGAAAATATCTCTTAGACAGACAACTCTCATGTTTTTTGCCATATTCAAATAAATCAACACTATGGATAGAGCTATAATCAATAAAAAATATATATTATTTTGAATTAATACATATTTCAGTTTTCTATTCGCACGTAGTTAGTTCTTGTTTAATATAATCTTATTTTTCTCTAGTATTTTGCTCCTAGTAAACTAATGCATATTTGTTTTGAAACAATATGTGTAAAATATTTTTGAGTGGGATACATGATTTTTCTTTATTACACTTTTGATTGAGAGCAATTCAAATTCACAAAACCTGTGCAGTATTTAATTTTTTTATACATCCAAATATAATAAACAATATCTGCTTATAGGAATTAAGAAATTGCATGCATTCAGAAACTTCCTTTTAGTCCTAAATATTGAAAGTAACTATATAAGTTCGGCATTGGGGAACATATTACTCATCATGCGAATCTGTAATAAACTGCCTGCCGCATTACGCTTCGAAAGCTAATATCAAACAGGGAAACATACCCCGTAGGTAAGTTATTGTAGTTGCCTTTACTCATTACAAATTCTTGCTAAACATACTTACATACATCGAAAATCCCTGATGAGAATAGTCGAATGCGCGCATGTTCACAAACCGACAATAACCGTTCTATCCTGAGGACAGATGTTAATGGAACACACATATATGTCTACTTGACTGCGACGTAAGACACTAAGTTTACGTTCTCCAGTCAACTGACATGATGTCATAATTTGATTACACAGATCCATTAACATGCTACTAAGATATTTCCTCCAGCACTTGAATTCTGTTGTCAGTATACCTTTGGAAATGTAATCAGAGGCAGGGAGCAAAGATCCGTGTCTCTGATTGACTTTGCTTTGGGAGCACCATGTAACGAATATCATTATCCAGGAAAAGAAAGCAAAGTAATAATATAACGCATGCTTGCACTCTTTCTCTGTGTAATTTGATCAAGCAGCAGCTCTCATTTCACAGAATTAAATTTTCGTTCATTCTCTGTAAATGAAAAGAATATCAATGATGAAAGCCTTGCTTAGGTAACATAATGGGAATACACTAGTACACTAGCTTTGGTTACGAATGATCAGTCTTATTTCTTTATTGCTCAAAATATAATTCCTGTAAATAATTAATGGCAAAATATAACCATTAGAACAAAATTTATTATACGGTGGCTAAATTTTAAGCAAATTAGTAGAAGTTTGCTCTACGTTATTATACTGCTCAGATATTACCCAGATATATCACTTGAGATGTGCTTAATACGACACATGCATTAAAATTTTGAAACCATATTCAATCATTTTTTTTGTTACATAGCTAATATTTATGCTATTATTAAATCAAATATTAGTTTTTTATTACGAAAAAAATCAAAAGAAGCAAAACGCCGGCACAGATTTATGTTACATAGGTTTCAATCCATTTACAGGTAAAATTTCTTATATGACATTGCAGAGATTGTGATAGCAAGAGCCTTGGGTACTGTAGGTAACACTATGCTCAGTTCTGTCCACGCGTTTGAAGGAGAACACCCCGATGGGTCGGCTCCAAGGATCCTCCACCCTTCTTCCCCTACTACAAGAGGACTTTCGATTCTCAGCATATTTAGAGTGTACCCTATGCCGCATAGACAGTATTGATTTACAGACATCTATGCCTTCTCCGGGATTGGAAACTGGGCTGTCCGGTATGGCAGTCAGAGTGAATAACCACTATCCAGGTTGGGCGGCACAGCTTTATAAAGCTAACTCAATTAATTTAGGCACAACTTTGTCAAATTAAAGAAACAGTACATAATATTGTAATAACAACTGAAATTTTAAATCCTTGACGTGGAAATTGCGTGCTGAACCAAAATATATTTTCCAGTATGAACTGAAAATTTATTTCATATATTGAGAATTTTATGCATTAGATATCTACAAAATATTCAAATGTAAAAGTAAACTCACACGTAGAAAGAGTAAGTAATCATATTTAAGACATATCTTGCTTAAAGCACATATTAGAGAAGTAATTCCTCTTGTTCAGTACTTTTGCCTACATTTTACCACATTATTAGCAATGTTCCGAAGATTTGTCTTGTCTGAAGGCTGGATAACAGCAATGGTCTTGATTTCAAACTTTTTCAGAGGGTGTTAATTGCTTACGTGTTACTAAATAATCCCGTAAAAGTAGTCCATGTCAGTATGATCCGGAGGTCTCTTTGGCCATAGATATTTAGTTATGTTTTGAAGGTTAGGAAGTTAATCCTGTATCTTCGCCGTGTGGCCAGTTCCATTTTTTTTATTATACGGTCATCTTGTGACGGCTAGGAGGATCGGGACTGTGTCCTTATAATAATTCTTCACTGTATAATGTGCTCTCTGATTAATCGCACCGTCTTGCTGTACCTAAGAGTGATTTTCATCGTCTTGCATAAAGACAATCAACTACCATGTAGTGTCCAGGTGGGTTAACTTCTGTCTGGATACTGGATTAGCAGGAAACTACACAGAAGAAGGGTTTAAAATTTACAGTGCGTTAACTCGACACTAACAAACTTCGCCTCTACTTGGGCTTTAACTGAAAGTCCGATAGTTGACAATTAAAAGTCGAAATGTTTAACAAGTGATAAACTAACTACAACACTCAACGAGATCCCGAACTTCAACCCTCTTCTAAGCTAGTGGCAGCAAAACAATGCAAATTAAACCACTTGAACCAGCAATGAGAAAACGTACCTACTTCAGAGACGGCAGCTAAAGTCTAACTCTTCTTTTCTCCTACCGCAACTCGGCTTTTAACTACTTCCTTCAACATATAAAATTTGCATGCATTCACGAGCGCTACTACAATTAACTATTCTGGCATTGGCAATTAGGGGAATGAAGGCTTATAGAAAAGTCTGAACTTAAAATTTAAACTGTTACTTAAAATAAATATAAATCCCTACAACCTGATTTATTTCTGGACGGAATTATGAATAGATCTGTTAAAGACCTCGTGAATATCATTCACTGTATATGTTGTTAAAACAGTATTATCCAGGTTACGTTCCCCTTTCAATATAAATCCCATTTCATGAAATTTCTTCACCAATTTCTTAAATGAGTTTCCGGCAGGTGCGTCCTTCCTAAATTTATTGGAAATTTTTGCCGCATATTGAATATATGAAGTTGTCTTAAAATGATAATTCTGCTAGAAAAGTGTTTTTTTTTATACTGATCCGCATAATAAATTCACCACACCACAGCAATTGACAAAGACGTGTCATAAAACTATTTTTCACAAATACTTCAACACTTCAACTCAATTTTGCTTACGAAGAATTCATTCCTAACTCCAATTAGCTGGTCTATAAATTTCTTATGTATAACAATACCATGAACCATTGCAAATCAATTTCGAACAAAACTACATGCTCTTAAACGTGTGGACCACTTTTAAATTGACACATCTTGTATGCTGCAGCAATTATTTATCTCATCCCAGCGAAATTTAAGATTCATACTTTTAACTTCTAAACGGAATGAATTGTTTTTAACTTTACTAAAATATTTCAGCTTAATCTAGAATTCAGTTTGTAATAATGATAACAAATCCACAACTTATAAGTAAGTTAAATTATAAGAAATATATTAAGTCCAGTAGGGAAAGGATTCTAGGAAATGCTCTACAGAGGCCATCTTTTATGATTTTATTTTGTCCTTCTTTAACTATTGGTAAAAAGAAGTCAATTATAGAAAAAACAAGTCTAATTTGAAAATTTAAATCTATCACAATTTAAATTTGTTTATTACCAAGCAAGGCTAATATGCAATTAATGAATGTTTCTTAATTTAAGTTTTTATGTAATCTTAAGAACAAAGGTTTTACATTTAAAAAAAAAGCTGTACATATCTTTTTAATATAAAAGTAACAGCTTACACTTTGCTTACCACGTTGATTATTTAGAGGAAATTTAATCTGGCTTCTTTCTGAATATGTATTTTTAAGAATACGTTAATGGTAGTTTCTAATAAAAAACGCTTCACAATTCTGTTTTGTAATAAGTTAGTAAAATAATAAAGAAACGTATTCTTATCTGTATTTGCCTTAAATGTTTACGGTATTAAATTAAATGAAAGAAATAAGTATAATACATTTCATTTATACGATGCTACAATATATTCACGAAACAGAATAAAGAGCTTTCGCAGCCATTTCTTATGTTTAGTTAAATGTTTCGCCTCGGAACTCTTGTCTTTCTCTTTAGCCTTGAGCTGCTGCTTGTTCATGTGCTTCTCCCTTTAGCAAGATTAACTTATATGCGCTTGGGGTATCTCAAGTTGGTGTTCCCCAAAAATCCATCGAAAAATAGTTATATTTACGCCTTCTCTCATAAATTTTAATTAACTTATAGTATATGATTAGTATACTATAAGTTAATTAAAGTTACTATAAGTTAATGAGAGAATATACTTTAATGATTTATAGTATATTCTCTCATTAACTTATAGTATATGATTAATCAGTAAGCAGATGCGATTGGAATGCTTTTAAAAAGCAGGTCAAACAAAGTTTACTAGAAAAAGCTAACATATGAAAAACTGCTACTATACGTTTTAGATATTTGACATCTCTTCCTACATCTCATACCAAATTAAGTCTTTTAATGACAGCGAAACAAAGGAAGAAACTCTTTTATTAGCAATCAAAGAAGAAGGTAAGGTCAAAACCAACGAAACATATATTACAAATTACGTTAATTTTTGATGTTAAGTGTTGCTGCTTTTTAACTATGAACGAATTTATTTCCATCACTAAAAATGCTTTACATTGAAAGAATTTTGTATAATTCTAAAACAAAAGTAATGCTGTCAAAGGGTGTTGGCTTTAAAATATTTTGTTCACTTTTCTTTGACAGCAAAATTACAGGAGAGAAATATAACCCCTAACTGGCTTACGCAGTTTACTATGTGAAGTATGTAGAGTTAAATTTACTAATCTTTTATGAAAAAGCGCATTATCTTAAAATCGAAAATATGGTGACTTTATATAAAAGCACAGGAAGAAACTAGAATTGGGAATATATCATCTTGAAGTCTAGTTGCATACTCACTTCCTCCTGTAGTAAAAAAGAGCAGAAACAAATACACCACATGACTGAAAAATATTATATCACCTTCCGGAAGCATTTACTGGCTACGCTTCTGACTTTATGTTCCTCCTTTATTCTAGACATCAACATTCCAGCTGAGTTATCCTCACCAGCTTCCGTGTCCTCTAGAACTGTCTAGCCGCTAAATTTCCTGTGTAAAGTTTTTGGGACAAGAGGAATGGGGTTTCTTACTCTCATCATGGTTACATACAAGCCATGTCTCTTTCCACAAAGCATCAAACTCCGCCTGGTGTTTCCACGGTTGAGAAATTTCATATCGGAGATATTTCGGAACTCTACGGAACCAACAGAGCAGAAGAATTCAAGCTATGAAGAATTTTTTTTTTGAGAGTTGTTGATTCTTTAGAGATCTTTTTAAGAATTGAATGAAATATTCTGCGTATCTGAAGTCTTAGTTTTGTAGCGGCGTTTTTAGTTTGGATAGTTTTCTACATATTGAAGTATATGTCTTTATAAAATAGGAAAACATTTCATGCAGCAGTAACAAAGTGTGCGCCATATTGAAATTTTAGACTTGAAAAATTTATTTAAAGTATTGAATATGTGGTACAAATAATAAATTAAAGCACTCAAAGATTACTATCCCAAATTTATTTTTTTCGTAATCTGGCATTTAAGACGTTTCTCAATTAAGCATGATTGTAAAAACTATTTTGCATATTTTAGTATCGGCAAGCAGCTGAGAACTTGCGTTTTCCTGTTCTCCTTAGAAACCTTTTCTTAACCTGTTAAATTTTGTGAAATGTTTCAAACTATTGCTTTGAAAAATACAGTACTTGAAATTTGCAGTGAGCAAAGCTAGAACGATATCTAAAGCTCTGTTTCTGAAAACACTACCAATATATACTACCAATATGAAAGTTAAGATTGAATTGCCAGCTAAGATTAAATTACGTTTTTAATAATGCCAAAATATTCGATGCCTAGGGCAGTGACCTCAGATTCAAATTTGATCTAAAAGCTGCTGATCTTGAGCTGCTGACGGGGCCAGATCATTTTTTTACCAAAATTTAAAAATATGTTTAACAAATAATAATACTAAAATAAATTTTAAATTTCACTTACATAATATTTATCAAACCCTGCATATGCAATAACACAGAGGAAAAAATTATATCTAAAGGTTGGTACGAGCAAGAAATGACCATTTGGCACAATTTTGTATTTCAAACGCATTGACAGCAAACTTTTAAATTTTAGACGTACATTTATTTCAAGCAGTTTCCGTGTATTGAATTAAACACTAAAAAGAAAAAGAAAAATCTAAAAGCTCTCAATTTTATATTACTCCCAAAGGGGCGTTTTTTTAACGTTTTGTGTGTTACCTTCATTTATTAAACATGTTCTTCGCACTTACACCATAAAATTCAATTCAAAAGTAATATCGCAAAATAATTTTAAAATGAGCATATCTTTAGAATTTCCGATACACAGTTTCGCGCGTCGGAGATAAAAATGTTTTTTTTTTTTTTTTTTTTTTTTTTTTTTGTACAGTGTTGCCATTGCTCGCTTTGAAATCGTTGAGTTTCTGAATCAAAAATTCGTTAAAGATGTACAAAATATGAAATACGTAATAAAATAAATTCCCAATTCCAAGTTCAGGTTTCCATGCTCATATTCTGATTGAGGACAACTTATTGAAAATTGGATGTCTCTAGGTACCGTTGTTATTTCGCAGCGCGAGAAACATACATACATTCATGCAGATTCTTCATTATTTATTTTCTTTAAATATAATGCGGGGCTCTAATATTTGGTGGCAACAATTTGAAAAGTGAACCGATATTTATAGTGAACCCACGCAAAATGCCAAAACGAAATTAATAGCTCTTATGAGCTAACTCCGTTTGGGCTAATAATTTATTCTTAACCGTAATTGAAAACCAGAAATTTCAGAATATTGAAGCTCCACCAGCCATCAGCTGGCAGGCTAAATTTACTGACTGCACAATTGTCGGAAATTCTTCCACATTAACATAATCAGGTATAGGTAGAAGTGGAGAGACATCAAACTATTGGTGGTATAGATATACTAACTGAACTAACAAATCACATTAACTGTGAAATTTCACCCAATTTTGAGAGAGAACACCCCGGAACGCGTTTAGAGGATCTCCCATACCCTTTTGCCCTGCCACAATCCTTTCGAATAGATTTTTGGTTCGCTGTAAATTTTTGAATGGCCTCTGGCGGCGCAGACTTTATACGCTTACAAACATTCATTCTTCTCCGGAATTCGAATCGGGGCCCTTCGGTATGGTAGTCAGCATTACTGACTATTGTACTGTTTAATAGGCTCTAATAAAGTCTCCTGAAGTAAAAGCATAGCTACAAAGATAAAAAAGTCTTACTCTTTCTAGCTTTTCCGTTCAATAGCAGTCATGCACATATGCTGAGTTCATATTTTGATGTCTCTAAAACTATGAGCACGGCATTTACAACAAAAATATAATTAAAATATATTTTGCATAAATTTGCTTTGGAAGCCACATGCGACTCTGGCCTCGAAGTTGAGACCACTGGCTTAAGGAATGTCTCCGAAGAAGAAAGATATTCATTACACATGGGATAACTATGAAAATTATGCACTCAGCTTAATTTTCTGCAAGAATACCCAAAAATTAAAGGCAATTTCAGTATTCTGCTTTTAAGATGGTAGCAGCAGTACCTACCCTGTTATTAGGAATGGGCACAGATTCTCTGTTTCTTCTTGAAAGTTTCTAAGTTTCGAAGAAAAAATATTGTATTTTATGCGGAATTTGGGGACATGTAAACTTCCTAATGATTACAGTTGGCAAAAATTAGGAAACACCTTCTTAAGCTTTTCAAGGAACTGAACTAATTCAAAAATTAATTACTGAAGTTATGAAGTTTGAAACTATCTCTTTTCTTCCAATATAAAACAATGGGGGCGAAAATCGATAACTTCTCTGGCATTTAGGCCTTTAAATATACAGTATCGATTGCAGCTTGAACTTTGCGAGTGGAGAGCGCACTTTTGAAGAGCTTTGTGGGAAACTTCTTGACACCAGTTATGAAATGTGATTGTGAAGCAGAAAATTATGAAGCGAGTTTTAATGATCTGCCAAGTGCAAGACTCAGCAAAGTTGCCTTCCGTTTAAAAGTGAAAGGCTGAGAAGATCGGTAGTCTTTTGCTAATGAAATGTGTCTTTTCAAGCTTGGTAATGGATGGGGCTCTAGTCAGCGAGTGAGGCAAACTAGATATCTCCCACTTATTAAGAGCATGCATTAAATCATTGCTGCATTTGTCTTAAAATATAATTAAGAAGGGAACTCAATAGCGGATGAAAGCATGCAATAGAAGATAAAATAAGAATTAATTAATAGAGCTTTTTATTTCATTACAGAGATAGAAGAAATTAGATCAATTTTAGCTCTCATTGGTAATATTTTTGTTGCAACTCATTTTGCTATATCATAGTTTCGGATACTAAGCGAGTGCTGTCTGAAACCTCATTTAAATACCCTTTTTTCAGTAACGCGAATAACGAGCTAAATTCTTTCCTTGCGACTAGCCAATTTCGAAATAAAATGCTTAGCCCGCAGTAATCTTTCAAGTCAAAAAATGAACATTATTCTTTGAAAATTTTAAAGAAATGAAGATTTTATTCATAATTACGAATTTCACATTAAATACCGTAAGCATTTAGACAGATAAAAATGATCCAATGTGTTAATGCGATATTTTTTCATAATATACCTCATTATAATTGATAGTTTTGGCATCCATTCAAACTCTTCCTGAAAGCGGTTTTCCATCTGTCTGATGTCACTTTCTCAATGCTTTGGAAAAAGATTGAAATTGCTACGTCGGAGATAGAAAATGATGTTCTTAGCAACTCTTCCTTGATTTTGAGAAATTATATAATATCACAAGGGAAGAGGTTTGGGCTATAAGCCAGATGAAATATTTCTTTGATGTTCAAAATAGTCCACTGTCCGCGCTGATGTGTGGCTCGGGTCATTGTCGTAACTTATAATGATTCGATCTTTCGAAATATTCACACGACCACAATAAACAAAAGATTTTTTTCGCTATTGTTCGGCAATTATGGTCCGAAGCTCCTCTAGACTTATGAGAAAATGTTGCAAGAAAACAAAGTCAGTTTTCAATCTTTGTTTCAAGATTCTAAGCTGTAGGCTTTTTCTTATCAAGTTCAAATTTTTCACCTGCAAGATAAAAATTCCCGAGATTTGCTGCGGTGAGATAATTTCTCACTTTTAGACCTTTTCCTGCCTCTCCCTCTTTGAAGTGCCACCATCAGGAATTTCGCACGTGATGCGTCTACAAGATATCACTTTATTGAGCCCGAGAGGTCACGCTCTGCGCGAAATTCGCAGCCTAAATTTCATTGTTATTCAATTCGATCCTTCTTTGAAAAAGCTCCTGAAGAAGATATCTGTTTACTCTTGAATTTCATAGAGTTTTATTTAAAGTCTACATCAAAATAAGGTTGCTGCTTTTAACATTACATTTAGTTTTAACATTACATTTAGTTTTAACATTACATTTAGTTTTAACATTACATTTAGTTTTAACATTACATTTAGTTTTAACATTACATTTAGTTTTAACATTACATTTAGTTTTAACATTACATTTAGTTTTAACATTACATTTAGTTTTAACATTACATTTAGTTTTAACATTACATTTAGTTTTAACATTACATTTAGTTTTAACATTACATTTAGTTTTAACATTACATTTAGTTTTAACATTACATTTAGTTTTAACATTACATTTAGTTTTAACATTACATTTAGTTTTAACATTACATTTAGTTTTAACATTACATTTAGTTTTAACATTACATTTAGTTTTAACATTACATTTAGTTTTAACATTACATTTAGTTTTAACATTACATTTAGTTTTAACATTACATTTAGTTTTAACATTACATTTAGTTTTAACATTACATTTAGTTTTAACATTACATTTAGTTTTAACATTACATTTAGTTTTAACATTACATTTAGTTTTAACATAATCCATATTTTTGACTCACCTCGTAGTTTCCGTAGCAACATGCCTACTTGAAAATCGCAAGTGCTCTCGTATTAGTTTCATTTTTTTGCTGACATACCAATGAAATTCATTTTACGTATCACCAGCCGCCGAACCGTTAATTCGCTGATTACTGGTAATTCCGACCCGGGCTTGATACCAAGGGAATGGACAGGCTGCATGGGCAATATCCTGGTGTACGCCATGTGTAACGTGTATACGAGCTGTTTCCCTTAGAAAAACCATCCATGAAGGCATCATCCCTTTCCTTAGGCAGAAGCCCCTCGTGTGCTTTGCAGTAATTAAATAAATCAAACCAACCAATTCATTTTATTCCAGACGAAACGCAAAAACATCGTTTAGTTTTATTTAAATGCAGCCTTCGTAGGATCCTTCTTACAGCATAGTAGCGGGACGTTACTATATTCATTTAATGTTGCCATTTAGTAGCATTCTCCTATTCTTTATTTTAGATCAGAGTTTCTTAATCGTGTTTTATGGCCCACCAGCGGCCGAGCGGTAAAGTCGCTGAACACTGGTAGTTCGGTCCGAGGTTCGAATCCTGCGAACGGGCTGGCTGCATGGTTGTTTTCGTGGTTTTCCCCATGTGTAACGTGTATACGAGCCAGTTTCCCTTAGAAAGTCCTCCACGAAGGCATCCCTCCCCTTAGACAGATAGCCCTTGAGGCTTTGCCATAATCATACACACACACTTAATCGTGTTTTCTTCGAACTGCTATTTTCTTAGAGAATCTGTTAAAAGTTTCGCCAGAAACAGTCAAACTAAAATAATTTTTACACATGTTGTAGAGTTAATAATTTTTTTTAAACAGGCGAGACGATGAATGAGAAGTGTCCTCGCCTGGGCTCGACCCTTTAACCTCTCAAACACGCTAGTTGCACCAAGAAGGCATGCGGTAAGGAGGGAGATAATACTCCCTTTCAAAAAGCGACGAGGTGGACCGAATTGCTAAATCCTGGTAAAATGCGAATCATCGTCCACAACGTTTTCGTTCGGGAGCCACTGTAGAAGTCATTAGGTTTTTTGAAGCAGGAGAGGTGAAAAATACATAGTCTCTCGCCGGGGATCGAACCCAGGATCTCTCGAATGCGCGTCAAATAGGCTGCCAATTACATGACGAAAGAATGAAAATAAAGAAAGAATATATATATATATATTCTTTCTTTTTTTCATTATATCCAGGATTCCAATTCCTTAAAGGAAGAGGAGCTTCTCCGTATTTTAAGAAATTCACATTTTAACACCCTTTTAATTGTTACAAATACAAAAATAAACTTATGGTAGCGCGTTTAAATGTTCTTATAGATTCTACATATTATATTTATACATAAAAGATGCATGGACTGAATTTTATTTGCTTAATAAACCAACATGGAAAAGGGGACATGCTTTGTTATGCTTAGCAAAATAAATTAGTCAGTTACAGAGCAGAGACACATCTATACACGTCTCGACATACATTCAGTAGCAATTTAAACGTATGTGAAGCTCATTAATGAGTTATTCGAGCTGTTGAGCTACATATCAGATCTAAATGGACTGCAGTTACAGATACAGCGTGCTGTCGACGTATTAACATTGTATTGGTTAATTACCTCAACGTTTATAAAAGTTTAGTTAGGATGTTTCAAAATATCAAATATATACTTTTTAAATTGGCTATAATTACACACATCCATGACAATCGCCTAAAGCAGCTGTAGATTTGTAAAACATGTTTTATTTTAAATTAGAAACGGAAATTTTTAATTTTGGCCCAAAGCTTGGTTTGCAACATTTTAAATAAAATATAATTCGACGCTCAAAAGCAAGAGATAGAAGCTATATAATTTCAACTAGTCAGAAAATACGTTTGATTGGAAAACCATGCACATATCCCGTTTACCTGTGATCTTTACTATAAGAAAAAAAATTTACATCTCTCGTCACATCATTATGAGAGGGATAGTGTTTCGGGAAACGCGAATGGAGCACCCTATTTCTGAACTGGTAAATGACACTATTCAAAACTTTCTTAATATAAAATAAAAATAAACTAAATTACAACACGAGTTATGTCTTTATCAATCCAACTCATCTGTACTGTAGTAAGAAGAGATTTTCCTCAGTTTTTCTCTTTCTGTCTGCATTGTATTATTTGCTGCTTACTATTGTTAATTTGCTTAATATTATTTATTTTTCTTCGCAAGATCCTTCTATTCTCAAGCTATACTTCATCTTTGAATATAGAGTTTTGCATCTGCCTAGTTTTTCCATACATTCGTTGTAGAAGAGGGCTCCTCAGAGGTCTAATATTTAACATTATTTCCAAAAGTGATATTTTGTTTTCAATAAAATGTTAATTTTTTAGTGAGCACGATAAATAATCATTACGCAGGGTGTAGGAAATATAAAGCTGTAGGTTTATTTATTTAAATACGAATCCTATACATTTACTTTTGATTGAAAAATTTTTCAAATTTCTTTTTTTCTTCTCTTTCATTCATTCATTCGTTTTTTTTTTTTTTTTTTTTTTTTTTTTTTTTGTATCGATAATGTAAGTTCGGTAAACATAAAATTAATTCTCGCATGACACACGTAAAGTTACAATAAAAATTAATGAAATAGTTATTACGTCTCAAAAGCTAGTAAGAGATTGTATACAATTACATGCAAAATTTATAACGCTAATTAATGTATTTATGGAATCACCTAAATTCCATAAAGTGTCCTGACTTACCCTATATAGATGCATTAATAATTAAAACTAGAAACTTTAGTTTTGCATTTTATCCATATATCTTACCGAAAAATCTTCGGTTTTGGTCAGTGATAAGCACATCAAAGATATATAGTCAATAAAATTTCCTTGAAATATGCGAAAAACTTTCACGCTAAGTTGCTGAACTTTTTCTACACTTATTAAAGCATTGTCAATATCGTATTTATCAAAATGTTTCTTTATAAGAGCTATGTAAAATGTTCAAGCTCTTTTATTACAGAATTACACCGACTGCAGTGTTAAACAAATTGTTGACTGTGTCAGCTTTTCTCAAACTATGGTAAATTTACCATTAAAAGTATATTAAATTATTTTTGGTGGTACAATTTTACACGAAAGATTTAAATGAACGTGATTGTAAAATGGAACCCTTTTTGATAGACATATTGGTATATGATGGTATATATATTTTTGATTCTTATTTATGAGATACAAAAAGTAAAATGTTTGAAAATCGGCATTCTACGTTATGAGAGAAAATTTTATAACTTGTGAAGAACTGAAGTGGTACCAAAGCGCCTGGGTTCGAATATATGGAGAAGGCATGATTTTTGTGAATTTATAATATCTGTACTGCATGGGGGCACTCTAAATATGCGAAGAGCTATAAGTCCACTCGAGAGGCTGGTGGAGGCTAGAGGAAGATGGTGGGAGATACTCGGAGTCCCCCCCCCGGAGTAATGTTCTTCAAAATTGGGGCAGAACTGAGCAAAGTTTTACTGTCCCCTGAAGCGAAGTTGTAAGATCAATATTTAAGGAAATGAAATCTGTAGTAACTTTTTATAAAGACTCTGTTTATGCATAAAAACAGGAATTAAGCCTCTTAAAATAATTGTTTAGCCTAATTAATTCTTTTAATTAATAGAACTGAGAGAGACATCTCATTATGCAAAATTCCCCCGCCCTAAATACCTTCGCTTCTTCTCCGACAGAATAGAGATTGCAAACTGCGTTTTGGCAATTGCGCTAATTCATACATCGTGCCTGAAATTCGTTTACCATTTCAAATGCATCTTTTCATTTCTCCAGTCATTACGAGAATACTGGGATTCACTCATCAATGTTCAACAACTAGAAAGTCTGTAGTATTCAAATTTCAACAAAGCCAAGTTAATTGCCTCACATATAATTAGAAAGCACTTTCATTCATTCAACGCGGATTTCGAACAGATTCAGGGACACTACCAACTGCCAAGCACGCTTGCCGTCTGCAAATATGTGAATAAATGATACCCCAATAATTAATTGTACAAACTACTTTTCAAAGAGAAAGGTGTGTCTGTTTTCTCCCTTAATTTATTTAGTCAACAAACAGTGGTAAAATAAAGAATTTCGTTTAAAATTACACATGAACTCTAGAACTGAGTATAAAATTACAATTATGTAGCTTTAATACATGATAACCTATATGGAAATAGCAAAAACTTAAAATTAAAGTTAGTACACTGAAAGATATTATTTATCCTATGTAAGGAAATTTCTGCCGCCTGATCCCGTGCCTACGGGGTCTAATTGGGAGCACGTTCGTCTACCAGTCAGGAGGTCCACAGTTTGAATCCAGGCGAGGTTATTACTGATTGCGTTTGCTTCAGACTCCAAAATAAATCTAATGACACTACAGCTGGACCATCGAATAACTGGTACTGAAATTCTTTTGTTTCCATATGTGATCCATTACTTCCTTATGCGTGGTTCATCCCTCTTACTCCCTCTGCGTAATGTTAACAGTAACAAATGAATATTTAAACAGGAATTATTTGCGAATGCAGCTGTAATTTATATGCTAGCGCAAAATTGCGAGGTTCTCAATGAAAATTGTAATGTCATCTCTCATTTCTTTTGACACATATTTCAATTTTGGTGTTAATCTAATTTCAAATTTCATCCGCTGATCGAAATCAGTTGTTTTATTTCATTTGAATATACCCCATTGCAGAGAGTTTTCAGGCAAAGATTGTGTTGCGATTTTACAGTTCATGATGCATCAAATGAAAAACGGAAAGTTGCAGAAAGGTGCAATTACGTTAACTGCAAAAAGATTTAAGTGCAACAGAATGATCATATCTAGGATATAGAAACAAGCTTCCGAAAATAATTACCAAGGTGACTGTTATGATAATTTTGATTCCTTGAAAAAACAAAATAGTGGACGTAAATGCTATGATTATTGATAAAAATTGAAAATCTTTAGACATAATTCTCATAGCAGAAGAGGCACCATAGAAGCAGTAAACATAGCCTTTGATAACATTTCTCTCGACATTTGGATGATACGTTTCTGTGACTTCAACAAGTTATATTAGAAACAATGAAAAACGATGGCTACAGTAATTTTGAGCTCATGCAAACAGGGAAAACAAAGCTTCGTAGCCAAGGAATAATATTTATAATGTTTAAAATGCAATAACGAAATTATTGAAAAATCCAAAAAGTGTATGAACACTCAAGGTAAAAACTGGAAGTAGCATTTTTAATTTAGTATTTAATTTAATCTAGTTTTTTATAATAAATATTGAGTTCCATATTTATTTGCATTTGCTACTATTATTATGGGGTAAATTAAATCCATCAGCTGCTGTTATTATTATGGGACAGTGTGAGTATATATTGAGATATTATGGTTAAGCTCATTTTTATAGTTTAGTTCAGTAATCTTCAAGAACTTGGGAAACCACCAAAATATAATTTGTTTTTGTGGAACCTTTCATTCTCAGAATAGTAAATGCTAGAAAAGCATTGAAAATATAGTTTGTCTGGAAAGAAGTCATGAAAAAGAAAGTCACGTATATTAGAATTACTGTGTTTATTGTATTGCTGTTTACATAGCTGGAAAGAAAACTTCAAAAAATTTTGCTCTTCGGAAAGACTCGCGCAGAGTGGACTTGCCTTATTTAGATTTATATCTTTGAATTACGGACGAGATAGGCCTAGGTCAAATCAGTAATGTTTTCGGACGTGGGAAATAAGCTAGCGTCTCCTAGTCACAGTCCGAACTACAAATGGTCCTTACCTAGAGATTTACATTCTGGGTTCTTTCTAACTATATAAAGAGCAACGCAATTAAGAGTAAACACATTAATTCCCATTATATGTGTGCCTTTCGTTTTTACCACTTTTCCCCCGAACGCCTTTAATCAATGTTGTGTACATTTTATGTCGAAAACAAAAGAACTCGTTTATTTCATTACAATACCATACAAAAGGACACATTTTTTTTACAAAATTTTAAGTAACAGTAACAAGTATAGAAAACATAGGATTTAATTAATGATATGTTTATTTTTGCGGCTCAAATAGCATTAAGAAATCCATCAAATTTTCAATTTTACTTCTAGAACCCTTAGCAAAACTGCGCAGACCATCAGAACTCAATAGCAAAAAACAAAAATTATTATTTGATTAATTATTTAAGATGTTTATTTTTGTAGTCCACATACTATTAAAAATTCTTCCGAATTTTAATTTTTACTTGCAGAACCCTTATGAAATTGCATGGGGCCTTAGAAATTGCATGGGGCGCAGAACACAGGTAAAAAACAGTTCATTTAGTTGAATGGACGCGATAAAATCAGAAAATTATGTTGAAACATTTTACATTATTTTCTAACATTTCTTGCAAATTTCATAAAATCTCTTAAAAACATAGTTTCATGCGTATCTATGTTATCTGAGTCATTATACAATGACAATTCTCTCTAAGGTATATTTTAAACGCTTAACATTGTATAGAGTTTTTATTATTAATCTTGGCTGCATGTAATTGCAGTAGGTTTTAGAGGGTAATTACGGATTGGATTATTTGGATTACGAAAAAGCACATTACAGCTATTTTCCTAGGGGATGGAACGCCTTTAGTGAAAATTTTCTGCGGGAAATTCCATTATATTAATGTAACACATGGCGACTACCATGGAAAAGACCATGCAGTCAGCCTGTTCACCCTTTCTCGGAATTTGAATATAAGTCGAACAACCTCAATATTCAGGTATCGTAGCCATTCGATCGTTGGTGCTTTTGTTGTGACTGTGTGGAGGCACTACTGCACAGTAATATTCCAAAGCATAGAAATTCAACCGAACATGTGCCAGATACGCTTTGTTATTTAAAAGATCTCTTACTTTTAGTAAACGCATATATCTTTAATATATTCTAGGATGTAAAAAACAATTTATTTGTGATAAAAGCACGAAAATTTCAGGCTTTGATTTTTAATCAATGAAGAAAGTATTTCATTTATGAAATAAAAGACACTTTACCTTATATCTATGCACGATCTGCAGTACACATAAATTTAAAAATTCCATACAGTTTGGAAAAGATATATCAGATTCAAACACACGTCTTTTGCCCCAAATAATATGTGCTTTAAGACACACCAGATTCTTAATTCATTAGACGCTTTCCTTCTGCGTGTTATCCGACTCTTATGCGTGTCATCTTTTAATGAACTTGCTAAATAACTCGAGGATTTCGATTCTCTATTTCTGTGATGTCGTTATCTTCAATACAGAGTGCTTTGATTTCAAATGATATAACGATAATAAATTTTCTTGTATTCCCATTAGGATTAAGCAATTACTGAGATTTATTCAACAAAATTAGAAAATTATAATGCATTTAATACATGCAATTATTATACCACAGTGCCATAATTCTCGATATTATTATTTTTATTAAATCAGTAACTAAACAAAGTTTTTTGAAATGAGAATAAAAAATTTAAAAAAAATCTGAAAGGTTTTAGATTTTTAATTACGTCCAAAGGGGCCGTTTTCTAACGTTTTGTGTGTTACTTTTATTTATTAAGTATCATGTTCTTCGCACTTACACCATAAAACTCAGCTCAATAGCAATGTCGCAAAATAATTTTAAAATGAGCATATCTTTAGAATTTCCGATACACAGTTCCGCGCGCAAGAGATAAAAAGGTTCCTACCCCCATAGAGTGTTGCCATTGCTCGCTTTAAAATCTTTGAGTTTGTTAATGAAAAATTCGTTAAAGTTTTACAAAATATGAAATCGATAATAAAACAAATTCCAAATTCCAAATTTGGTCTTTCTCATGCCCATTATTCGTAGGAAGATTACGTCATTCAAAATTCCATGGCTCTATGAACCTTGTTTTATCCCTAGTGCAAGAAATACACATACATTTATGCAGATTTTTCATTATTTAATTTCTTCAAGTATAACACAGGACTCAAATATAACATTTGGTGGCACTAGTTTGAAAAGTGAAATGGACATTTATAGTGATTCAACGCAAAATCGCAAAACGAAAACAATAGTCCTTCAGAGACAAAGCCTCTTTTTATTAGGTTAGGTTATTTAATTAGGGAAAAACCTCGAGGGCTATCTGCCTAAGGGGAAGGATGCCTTCGTGAAGGAGATTTTCTAAGGGAAACTGGCTCGTATACACGTTACACATGGGGAAAACTACGAAAACACCCATGCAGCCAGTCCGTTCGCGGGACTCGAACCTCGGACCGAACTATCAGTGTTCAGGGACTTTACCGCTCGGCCGCTGGTGGGCCTCAAAGCTTCTTTGGACTCATAACTTAAAATGATTTTTAGTTTTAGACACTATGTTTAATGATGCAGATTTTAGAAAAAGCTCCACACTAGGAATTTCGAATACAGTTCTGCTATTTACTATGATACGGGTGCATGCGTATATTTAAATTATATACGAAATGCTTAAAAAGCATGCATTCTGAGAGCTATAGAGAATTTCTAAAATTATATAGAATAAAAGCGGATTTAGTATAAAGTTGATATATAAGCATAAAATATATATAAACGTAAAATGTACGTAAAAGATATTCTTTAATTTTAAGTACTAAATTATTATTTCTTCCACCTTCAGAAATATAATCGGATATAATTTTAAAGCTGGTTAAGGTTATTTAAAATATGGCAAAACACATAGGAGCTATCTGCCTAAGGGCAGGGATCCTTCGTGGAGGATCTACTTAGGGAAACTGGCTTTTATTCATATTGCACTTAACCACAAAAAACAAGCCATGCAGCTAGCATGTTAATTTGGCTTGAACCCGGGTCGTATTCCTGCGGTTTTAAACACCCAGCCATTGACGAGGTCTTCTTCTCACTCGCTTTAGTCTTTCCGACAGTTGAAAGTGCTTCAGTTCTTTTAAATCTGTGTTATTCAATTTATTACCTACAAAAGTGGATAACAATTCCATGTCAATAGCATGGTTTTATCGTCAGTATATTTGTGTCATGTACTTATATCATTATACTCATCAACATCTCATACCTTGTTTCCTGCTTTATCACCGGCTAATTCAATTAATTTCGTAGTACCAGCTGAAGTGAAGAACACTGGTTCGAGGACTGTATTAGAAGATACTGGTTTGAGGATCGCACCTAATTGATTTTTTTACGATTAATCTTCAAGACTTACGTATCTTACATAAAATTAATCAAAATGAGTTTGTAAAAGCTGCAAAGAAGTCGGCCGAAGTTCATTCCTTGAGGAGGAACAGGAGGGCAAGACTGGCTCCTTAAGTGGTTCATACGCGGAATTAAAATCACGGGCTGAGAAGTTGGAGTTATTGGCTCAGCCAGCATCAGAATAGTCACTGGTTGCTACTAAAGTATCTTCGAAAACTCTCCTTTCGAGCACTTTAGCCGAGCACGATACTCCGTTCACTGTAGCAAAACAAATCTTTAAAACGAAAACTCTCAGATAACGTTCTTTTGATTTGCAGCAAAGGATTCCAATCAATCCCCAAATAAAATACAGTCACAGTTGGAAAAGGAAAGCAATTGTGAACATTTGATTATTCCCATAGAACAAATCCGTATTACCCGTTCTAATAGTTTATTGATTCGCTGCTGCAATACGGAGAACTGGCTGTATCGAAAATAGAAATTAATAATAAAGCTACACTCAATAAAGATCTGAAACTGACAGAGACTCTTTCATAAAGAATTAAATATTTAGGGCTCCATCCCAAACTGAGTCTTCGGACAATGTGCAGGTTTTGAATTATTTGGAAAAAGCCTGATTCTGGAAAATTTAGGGCAGCCGATTAAAATGTAAAATTTATTTTTCATTGTTTCGCAAAGAATATTTTATCTCTATCGCACGTAGCACAATTTTGCACGATATCAAAATGCAACACTGTATATAACTTAAAACGGATTATATTCAATAAATGTCGACTGATTTGCTGACCACACCTTGTTTGTGGTAGCTGGCAGGTAGTAATCTTTTATTATAGAATGACATATTCCATTTGTTGTCTTTTGACAGCTTAGGTTAAAAGCCATCTCATCGTGCTGCATAAGTAACATCAGACTAAATCTATGAATTTTATCCTGATAAGGAACGCAGGACTACGTCTGTGGTTGCCATGGGTTTAAACACCTTATAAACGACAATACGACTTTACGCAGCTCCATGCCAGTTTTGCAAAAAATCTACCACAGAACAGATCCGAGGGTCTTCCATTCCTTACCGCCGGAAAGGATCTTTTACGGTTCGGCATGGGTCTAGAGTGCCCCCAAGCCACTTATACACTTACAAGCATCTAAGCTTCTGTGGGATTCAAACTCCGACACCTCAATGTGGTGGCTAACAACACTAATCTCTGTAAAGACGAAGTCTGATTAATGCAAGATTTTCCGAAAAAACTGGCTGATATTCAAGTTGCACATGGAAAATCCAATAATTTTAAAGGAATGGATCCTTAATTGCATTCTTTTACATTAAAGTAAGATTTGCTGACTGTGAATATAACACAGTTATAATGTTTTACCAAAATCCAGGTATCTTTAACATTGTATAATATTGCAATATATAAGCAGTCTAACATTTAATACATATATGTGTTAATATACGTACAACATAAAAATTCAGAAACGAATAAGGTCTATAAAGAAAACCGCTTTTACAAAGCAGTATGCAAGTTGAACTCACGAAGGCTGGCTCACGTCAGATGGTTTAGTATCATTCAACTCCGTCAATTTCACCTGCATCTTCCCTTGTTCGGTAATTAAAACAAAATAAAAACAAATTAGATAATTAATTATCTAATAAATAACAGTCCTTAGCAAGATTAAGTTTTCTTTTTCTTCTCGTAATATTACTTTGAAAGCAAAAATCGAAGAGAATAAAAATGTAGCTTCAGCAATTTTGAAAATTTAATCAAAAATGCATTGATCAAGTCCCGTGCTTCGTCTGGTACATCATCGTTTTTGCAATTATCTTTACTCGCTACGTTTCACGCAGAGCACCCAAGAGGAAAAAGAAGGTAAGTAAATTACTCATCTGTAAACTGGCAACAACCGATTACCTAATAATATTAAACGCAAAAGGGAAAGAAACAAAGAAGGGGGAAAAAGAATTTATGAATGATGTGTTAATCTTTGACGCCGTTTCCGAGATCAACTACTGGATCTAAGTGCTTTCATTTTCTCATCCCACTCAAAGTTTTTCCGATTTATCTTTAATATGGCGGCAGAAATACTTTAATATTCCATGCTGATAAATATGTGATGATTCTTTCGGAGGCTTTAATAATGCAATTTATAGTGAGGGCTCGAAGAAAAAAATAGACGAAAGAACTAAATAAAACTGAAGTACGTTATTCTGCAAATAACGACGAGAAAGAAGTAAGAAAAAGCGGCTGTGTTATTTATCAAGGAAAGTTCTTATCATATGAGTTTTATGTCAAAATTTAATGCATTTGCCTTAATGGCAGCTCAAAGAAGGAAAAAAAAATCTAGTTTTTATTAAATAATACGGAAAATGAATAAGTTTGAATTCCGAAATATGGAAGCAGCATGAAACTTTTTAAAAATTCGAATGCGTTTTTAGGCGTTCAAAAGAGCATTATCAATGTTTGAAATGACACTAATGCAACTTTTTTGTTGCAAAAAAATATTTAAGTAGATTACAAATTTCATTTCTAATACATGAAGAAATTTTTCTCTTACAATTTGCATTTTAAATAAGATTATTAGAGAATACAAGAATTTTTTCACAGTTATTATTTAAGCATTAATACTTGCATCTCAGAGTTTTTATCAATTCTGCTTAAAAAAATTTTCAAATATTAAAGAAACATAACTATGTAGAATTAACTATACTTCAACTAACTATGCAGAAACTAATAATGAAACCCAAGTAATGTATTTTGGTAATTTAAATCTTTTAGAAAACACAGAATTTTAGTCGATTGGAAAAAAAAAAAAAAAAAAAAAAAAAAAAAAAAAAAAAATCTGAAATGTTTCAGATTTTAAATTACGTCCAAAGGGGCGTTTTTTTAACGTTTTGAGTGTTACCTTTATTTATTAAATATCATGTTCTTTGCACTTAAACCATAAAATTCAGTTCAAGAGCAATATCGCAAAATAATGTTAAATTAAGCATATCTTTAGAATTTCAGATATACACAGTCTCGCGAGCTGGAGATAAAAGTACTTTTTTTCTATATAACGTTGCCATTTCTCGCTTTTAAAGCATTGAGTTTGTAAATCAAAAATTCTTTAAAGTTTTACAAAATATAAAATCTATAATAAAACAAATTCCAAATTTGGGATTTCAGATGCCCATATTCGCAGTAGGATTTCGTCATTCAAAATTTGATGGCTCTATGTACCATTGTTTTATCACAATGCGAGAAATAGACAATCATTTATGCAGATTTTTCATTATTTAATTTCTTCAAATATAATGCAGGACTCTAACATTTTGTGGCAACAGTTTGAAAAGTGAACCGACGTTTATGAGTCCGACGCAAAATCTCAAAACGAAAACAATAGTCCTTCAGGGACAAAGCCCCTTTGGACTAATAACTTTATTAGGTGCTACTTTGTTAGACGGTTGCACGGATTTTGGCGATTTTTTTGGCGATTTTCTTTTGGCGAGTAATACAATTTATGGAAAACCCACTGCTAGATAAGTTATTTATGGTAACCGATACTTTGTTGTCATTGTATTTAAAAAATAATGTGTTTTATTGTGCATAAATTCCGTGTTTTAAATATTATTTATGGCTTCTAAATATTAAAAATCAATTTAATTTTGCATTTTTATTTGAAATAAAAATTTTATTGTTTATCATATTTTATGAAATTTTATGTTGTGGTTGATGTAATCAATGACGTCACCTTACTTTAAAAGTAATTGGTTTTAATATGTATAAATTTAATCTAATATTTTAAACATTATTTATGGCTGTTAAATAGTAAAATACAATTTAATTTTGCATTTTTTAAAAAATGATTTTATTATGTATGAATTTTTAAATAATTTTAATTCTAGGCGTGATGTAATAAGCTCTCTGACTCTGATTTACACTTGCCTGCCATCTTAAAAAACGACATTTTCAACAAAAAATTAATCCATTACTTTTAACGATATTTATTATTTTTTTTTTTAAAGTTTCGAATACTTTACTATGCGTAAAAACAGCGTTTTCCAAGATGGCTGACGTTTGTAAAAACCGCGCCAACTATTGCGCCAACGTAAATCGCCAAAAATCCGTGCAACCGTCTACCAAAGTAGTAACCTCTATTATTATAAATATACAAATAGTACAATACAAAATGGTACAGAATCGTAAATATTACCTTTTACAAGTGAATTCAGTTTTCAGTCTTTATTAAAAATACATATAAATAATCACATTAATTAACTGGAAAGTTTTAACATTTTTTAAACTTCGCGGAGAATTCCTAATAGCTTCTTGTGATCTGCATTTGCATACCTGACAACCTTCTCACGTGATTTAGAGTTCTATACGTTTGTAAAAACGGGTTCATTAAACTTAGTTCTATACAAACGGAAGTTTATCTAGAGTTTATATTTCATGTTCCACGAAACACTATCAAAAGGTTTATCAAAGCAAATTAAATGAAAAGAGCAAAATGTCTTGAAAGTAATCAATCTCAGTTGTTACAAAATCTACGATTCTCATTTTTCTTCATAATTTAAAAAGTCTGATACGGACACCACGTGAATTCCTTGTACGGAATATCAAATTATAAGCAATTTTAGCTGCAATTCATTTTAACTTATTTCCTCGAATTTCATTAGAGATAGCTTTCTCATTCAATTAATTCATTTTTCACTTCACGGTAAATCAAAAATACATAAAACGTCAAAATATTTTCATTAAAAGCTGAAAAATATAGAAAAATTTAAAACACCAAATACAATTAAAACAACTAAAAAAACAATTTTTACAATTAAAATTAGAGTTTGAAATTCGGACGATAAGGCAGATTTTTCAAAGCACAAAACTGAAAGTTTACTTTTGGTCCCACTCACAAAAGATACTGAAGGTGCAGAAACTGACTTAATTGGCTATTCCGCTAAGTTTCAAATGTAAACAAATGTGGCTGCTATGGTAAAACATTAGGCTTAGCCGAACTTTTAAACAACTCTTAAATTGTTAATAATTCTACAACTATTGCATGCACGTTAATTAAATGCACTGAAACCTTAACCGGAAGATAAGAACAACATAATTTAATCATTTTTAAAGCAAAAATGCGCAATTTACCAACATATAAGAATAGAAAAAAGCTCACGAAGCCGAGCAACAGAGTTAGTATATATATGTATATATTTATATTTATATATTTTTGATGCAGCCTTTTGCAACCAAAAAGAGAGATGCACAACTACATGTTACAGCAGTCTTATATAGAAAATTTCAACATTCTGAGGCTACTCGTTTTTGAGTTATGCGAGATACGTTCATACATACATACGTATGGACGCACAGATGTCAAGAAAAAATCTCTTTTGAATCCATTTTAAATCAATTTTACGATCCGTTTGAGAAAAATGAGTCCTTTATTTTGTCCTTACGTATAGATGCCACCCAAAAGCATCGTTAAATTGCATTCGATAGCGGTCCAAATAGATATTTCCTCTGAAAGTATGATACCCGGAATTTTTTATGATTATAATAATTGCTTTACTTCGTACAAGGAAGCAGAAATACTCAGACTTATTACATTATAGGAGCAAAGAAAAAAAAAAAAAAAAAAAAAAAAAAACGAAAACTGCTTTTTGGAGATTCTAAAAAAACAAGAATCAGCGTTATCTGCATGAATTTGCCGGACTAAATTTAGAAGGAAAAAATATGAAACCTTCGTCAGCTGCGAGAGAGAAAATGATGAAAGAAAAGCCTTTTCTCAGGCGATAACAAAGAGAGGAAGAGAGACTAAAGAGAGGTAAAGTTAGAGAGAGGCAGGAAGCTATTTTTGCCATCTATGGATAAAAATGAAAGCAGGTATGATATAATTTCCTTAAAACTTCCGTTAAAGTCTGATTGGAATTGGGAATGTTAACTAGAACTGAAACTTATTATTGTGAAACGGCTCTAGAAAATCCAATTTTCCAACGGAAGATTTTCTTTTTGATAATATTGACTGCAGAAGAATATAAAATGCGATGTTTTGACCAATAATATTAGACAATAGAAGATTTATGCCTGTCGTTTTACTAACATGTGGTCATGTTTCTTAGCATGAAATTTAAAAACTATCTTAGTTTGACCAATTTAAATAAAACCACATTGATAAGGTATCCTGTATTGACCACAGGAGTACCTACTTCTATAAATCTATGAATATTACTCCCATTCTTGTTGCCTTAACATCTCCAATAAATATTATTCGGCATATTATTTTAACTCAGAATCCTGCTTATTAGTATTTTTACAAATACACTTTCTTTAAAAGCCCGAACCGTGTACTGAGAAGTCCGCAGATCTGAAAACATGCTTGGAGCCTAAAATTACGTATTGTAGAGTCATGAGGTTAATTTGAAGCAGAAAGACGTGGAAAATGAGCAATGTCCTCACCGGGAATCGAACATGGATGTCTCGAATACCTGTCAAGTGTGCTACTATTACACCACAAAGGAATGTAGAACGGAGGGAGAAAATAACGTATATACTCCTTCTTTTAAAGGGACACTGTGGATTAAAGACCCAGTCTCCAAATCCTGGTAGTGAAGAATCCTCATCCACCACCTTTCAGTTCGGGGGACGCTGTAGAGTCATTAGGGTTTTTTTGAAGCAGGAAACACAAAAAATGAGCAATGCCCTCGCCTGGACTCGAAGCTAGACCTCTCCAATTGGCTCCAAGTGTGCTATCGCTACACCATGAAAGCATGCAGAAAGAAGCAAGGAAATACCTTATAATATAAATCAGCGAATTGTATGCAATATTACACAAAACTGCATAATTTACTATATTATAATCAAAATATCGCATTTAAGAAATCTAGAGAAATGTCTCCAAATGAATGACATTTCTTAGATTTTCGAGTCTCTTATCATTGTTTTTAGAAATCCAAATATTTTTATACTTATATATTATTCATATAAATTTTGATTCACTAAAAGATTCGCTTTGATTCGGGAAATGAAGAATAATTGGCTTTTTTCCACGTATTTATTCTCCTTACCTGTATATTCATACATTGCTATTAAATGTAAAATGTTAAATACATATTTTCTTTGGAGTTGCGCCCGGCAGGTTATATATTGATAAATTTTGTACAAATTACTTAAATTTTTTATTTTTATATTGATTTTTAATTTCTAAAATTGAAGTTAATTGTGAATATAACTGTTTTTTCTCAAGCTATAACTCAGAAACGTGACTCTGCCGATAATTCTCTTGGTTGCTTCCTGGCAAAGACCGAAGATTTAACAATTTCAGTTAATTAATTGCTTCGTTTAAATGTACTTTTTTTTTCCGGGATTGATTTCCAAAATATCATGTTATTTGATTTTTACGCTTTTTGTTTTGGGTATTCTGTCCCTTTTAACTCATTTATAGCCCATGTATTCTAATTTACATATATAAAGATAATAGAATAATTGGATTATAAATCAAATTAAGAAATTGCGCTTATTTTCGAAAATGTAATGCTCAAGTTTCACATTCTATATTATTTAGAAATTATTATTTAGTAAAAACTTTTTCCAAGATTCTAATATTTCCAATGTTCTTCATTTTCCAATGTTTTAACGCCTCCTCCCAAAAATGTTGTCCATGAAACCGTTTTTCTCTTTAAAAAGAGTATATGGAAGCTAAAATACGAACTTTAATTTACAATAACCTAAGCCTTCTTTTAAATTTGTTTCTTTCCTCCTTTTTGGCTGAAAAATTAATCCATGTCATGTGATTTTTACATAGCGTTAATGGTACAAATGTAGTTAGTTACATATAAAGCTTCAGCAAGTAATAACGTTAGAATTTGTCAACTAAAAGTTAAAATTAATGGATCAGAATGAAGTTGAACAAAACTAAATCATTCTTAGCTAACTTTTGTAATATCATTTCACATTTTTTTATGTGAAATGATATTACGAAAGTTAATATTACGAAAGTAAATCTCTTTTCCTGCTAATTTACTCTCACTACTTAATTGTAAATACATCATAAAACTGTAAAATTTCGTTGAAGAATGGGTATATGTTTCACACCAACTTCGTGACTGTAGAGAAATAAAATATAAATGTAAGCCCAAATTTTCGTGCATCTAAATACTCATACATGATCGAAAAATTTGTTACGTCGTTATCAAAATCTGTTATTGTATACATGCATGTTTGTTAACCTTTTGACGGTCATCAATGAGCTCAGTTCACAATCCAGTTATGCACAGCAGAGGGCGCAAACGAATGCAACTCCCATTAGAAATTTACAACTGACAGATATCGCCTATAGAAAGAAAGAATTGAGAGGTAAAAATTAATCTCGCAACCACTGAAAGATTATGTTAACACATTAAAATTTATTACGAAAAGCAACTTTAATTTATTATTATAAAACAAAGATACTGAAGTCATTAATTACTTCAAGCGACATGCACCACCGTATCATAACATGTCCTTTACCCTGTTTTATTGTTAAAATGAAATACAATTTTTAAAAGTTGACCTTTTGTTTCACAATAATAAAAATTTGCCATCCTATCAACGATGTTAGATTAATATTAGTCAGCAATTATTCTCTTATTCAACTATTTAGAATCATTACTACTCAGATATTTTGAGAACGAAAGTTGAAATTTCGTATTCTTTCAGATAAATGCTTCTTGCATGATTAACAGAGTTCCGTAACAGTTTTATGATTAGTCAATATTCGATTATTCTGAAACTTTTGATAAAATTACACTGTTCTCCAAGACATCTGTGAGGATTTTCTGAACACATATTTCTGTAGTACATATGTGAATATCTTCCTAATCTGCTTTTATTTTAATTCTATTTGGCTGTGAAAAGCATTTTACTGCGCAATAAAATGTTAACTACTTTCAGTTAACTACTATTTCAGCCCTTTTATAATAGATTTTACATTCCCTAATTTTACGTTACGTTAATTTTAAGTAATTTACGAATTTTTAATCGTATATAATTTCTTGAAGCCGTAACGATAATAGGAAGATGAATAATCCAAAACACTGAAGTAATCTAAAATAACTTTATTGATGATCGCAGGAAAAAAGCCGTTTTAAGTGTCGCCGTTATTTCGATGCAAAATAATGGCATAAAAGTGCTATACCGTTGGAGATTATTTTATGCACACTGTATCTGATGCAGATTATGCGAGATTGCAATATTGTATCTACTGCAGATTACTTTATATACAATCTCATTAATATCCGAACACATTTTAAAGTAAAAAAGTAAAAAAAAGATGTAAAAAGTAAAAGAAAGTGAAAAAAAAAAGATGTTCAAGTTTAATGTTTTATTTTGGGAAAAAAGAATATATAATACATATAGAAAATTTTGCAAATGTGTACTTCAAAAGAGACCATACTTTATGATTTGAGTTTTATGAATTTAAAGTTTTGATCTTATTTTTGGAAAACGTAACTCTCCAAACATTTTTTAAATCTGTAATGTAAAATGGAAATTTGAAAGTTTACTTAAAAATGACATGGAGGTGTCTTTACAAATATTTCCTGTTTTAATTCAATCAAGCGCTCAACAAATACTAAGAACTCTGGGACACTTGAAAGCTAACCATTTGGAAAAGAAATTACTTTCTCAGATTAAATATTAAAAGTTCTTAAACAAGAAGAAGTATTTCGATTTGCACTAATTCTTGTTAGAAGTTCCTAAATTCGATTAAACTATCTTAAGTTTTTAACAATTTCTGCTGCTTTTAAGACAATGTCTTCTAAGAAGAAATGCACCGCTTTTAATTTAGTTCACTACAGAAAGAATTCAAGGATAACTTCGAAACATTCTACCTAGTGAAAAAGGACTAATAATTTTCAAAAATTAATAATTCATGCTCAAAAGGAACAAAACCTCAAAACTAAAAAAAACCAATAGGAAAAAATGTCTAGCTCAATCAGAAAATTAAAGTTAGGGAAAATGCTAGAATGAGAGCGAAAGATTTTTCTTACTCTTCATCACTCTGAAACAAATTATTATTTAAGGTGGCATTGTAAGGAGTCTGAAGTTTGTGTTCTTTTGAATGTCAATTTCTTCTAGAAACTTTACAGAATTTGATGCATTAATAAAACAGTAGCAGGAATGCATTTTTATATATCAGTGAAAGGCTATTCGATTTCATCTTTTGATAGAGAAATAGAAAACATTTTTAAATGACGAAACTTTTTTTTTTTTTTTTTTTCAGGATTTTAGAAAAAAGGTGCTAGAAAGAATGATCCTTCATTAAAATGTTTTTCTGTTTCATTGCGAATGAAAGAAGTAATTTCAGGAACTTTTTCAATGAAATGAAAATCTAAGTAGGGAATACCAGTAGAAACAATTTATATTAGAAATGTAGAGTTGTAATGAGAATATTGTTTATCAATATAACTTTATAAAACCAGATTATATTTTTTTCTCAAAATTTCTCAAATATCAGCTTAATCCTGTTTATATTATCGGGAGCTACGGGTTCATAAGATCCTTTCAATAACTAAGCCAAATGATCAAAAAGAAACTGGTAATTTAATGCAAATATAAATTGTATACTACAAAATAAACAGCTATAAGTAACTCAAGCACAGAGAAAGAATAAATTATGATTAACACACCAAAAATATTGCAGGTTACCAATATTACTCACAGAGTAAACTCTAAAGTACACTGCTCACTCGACTAACACTTTTTGAGCAGCTTAAGTAGATGGCATTCCTTGTAACTTTATTTAAATACCTGTATTTGATACAAAGTTGCAGGGAACTGCCCTTCTTGCGAATGAGCGCAGTATGTGACACCGAAGAATTAGAAGGTTAAATGATGTCATTGTCCTAGTCGTTCAGATGTTTTCTAAATTCTACTTATTTTAAAAGAAGGAGGATGCCCAGAATGTTGTGAAATAGGCGGATGCCTTTATGGACTTTTATTTTCTTTATTAAATGACATAAAACTTGAATTTGATTTTATTTAGTAGTTCTGTTCTTGCATGCAAATCTTTTAATTCAGCTAGAGAACTATGTAGAAACTAAACACTATTTTTGTGATTGGGGAACAATTTAGTGATATTAGCTGCCGTATTGTTGGCCGGATTCGAATCCCAAGGAAGGATAAATATTTGTAAGTACAGAGTGTTTGTATGGCATGGGGCACTTAAAATGTTGGCGAACCGAACGTTTTCTCGAGTTGTTTGGTTTTAAGAGACCCTCGGATGCGTCCTCTATGTTGGTCTCTATTAAAACTGTTACCCAGCTGCACAAGTAGTACGTGGGGTCTATACATGTACAACCAAGGTGAAGTCATGGTGTCCCACCCAGTTGCACCTGTAATACTAATTAGTTCTTTTCGAATGAGGATAGTGATATTATCGTGAGCAACTGTATTATAGCGACATATTTTATTTTCATCTACTCCAAGCATTGTATCTCTTCATTAGAAGTGTACAACTCATTGGGTTTGACGTCTAATCAAAATTCATATTTTCTTAGAAAGCAAGCCCGAGGGTGTGTGAATCTGTGAAGCCGGACACATAGAGTATGCTATGGTTAAAACAGCATACGAACTTGACGTGCACGTTCATTTTTACAGTAATTTTCTTTCTGTTTATAGTCTGTAGAGTCAAGGAAGAAAATGTAAAGGAAAGATTCCTGTTCACTTTAGGAGGTACCTCAGCTCGAAATATGCGGCAAGGAGATCCATTAATTTCATTTCCTTATGCAGTCCCGCGATTTCTACTGTGAAGTTAAAATATCTGTAAAAACCTGGCAGAGTAGCTTTCTGCTTACTTTAATTTCTGATGTTTTTGTAATTTACGTATATTAATAATTTACATGCAAGACACTGCCTCTATAAATGTCATTCCCCGCTGCATTTCAACTCTTTAATATATTACTATCTCTGCGTTTTGAGAGTTTTCAGTCTTTTCATTAGCTTTGTCAGCGTTCTCAGCACTGCATCTTGTGCTCTTATGTGCTGTTGATACCTTTTACATCATTTTCACATTCACCATTACATCATTATTTTTGCACTCTCCAGTTTTGTGGTCTAGACATGAATACTCTTCAAATTTTCTTTGTACGCTACTCGGTATCCTAATAACGTCGACAAAATAGCGAAGAATTAATATGCGTTTAATTTTCCGACTGCAATCCGATAATGCCAGTTGAGTCAATTTTTCCATGTCAGTAGCTATTTCCTGAATGGCCTCTCCCGCACTTTGTTGCCAGGTCCTAAATTGCAGTCGGATTTAATGTTTAGGAAATTTTTCTTTAAACCGTAACGCTGAAATATTTATTTAAGTGTCAGAATCGATTTGTGTGTTTGGCCAGAAAATAAATAATTTCGGCAGGTGTAAAATATCCGTAGATATCTTTTTCCCTAAAGGTTTTGGAAGCGAAATCCTTTTGATTTGCCTGAGAAATTTATTTATTACTTCTTACTGCGTTTTGTGTGCATTCCATGAAAAATTTCCATCAATGACTGAACTGGAATGTTATCTATAGCAAGACACACAGAAAAATCCTTCACAGAAGACTGAGCCGGAATATTGTTTACAGATGGAGCCGATTCCAGAAATATCTTCTCTGATCTCTTCATTTCTTTTTCCAGTTTCTCATTAACAACAGATATATCTTCAGTCACCCTGATTTCTTCATTTACAATCCCTACTTCATTCTCATATTTTACTTTTAAAGCGGTTATTTTCTCTTTCACAGCATTTACAATTTTCCTTTCAATAGTGGCAAATTTTTATTTCATATCTAAAAGATGGCATTGGAGGTAATTTTGGCATTCACTTCAATGCAGTTCTTCATCTGAGGTCAATGAGGTACTTCCTCTCTAATTTCTGCTCAGTCGCGTCTATGAAGATTTCTTTTCGATCTTCATTTCAGCGGTATTCGCTATTGCCTTTGTCTTCACCTCAAGGGCATTTTCATCTACTGTACTGTACATTTCGATTGCCTATTACCTCATTTCAGTGGCATAAGCGGTTGTTGCTTCTCGATTGGAAACACTCATTTCCGCAGTAGCCTTCAGCTGTTTTTCATTCTCTTCGTTACCTATAGCGAATCCGACGAAATTCACAGTTCTGATAGAAGTGTTTAAGAGTTCCCAGCTATAAAATTATCAGTTTCTTCCTTTTCATTTTGAGTGATTATATAAGACGTCTTCACAAATCCGTAGCGTACCATAGATGTTATATTTTTCTAGCATTGTGCGCTCTTAAATCACTTACGAATTTTAGAATTTTAAGCAACTGTATTTGATCTGTTAAGTTATAAATACCGTATTTTAAATTATTTATTAATGAATAATTGATAAATATGAAGAAAGATTATACTTCAAATTTTGCAATAATAAGCTTTATTTAATTTATTTTATTAATTCATTCAAGTTAATATATATTGATTTTTAATAAATATTGCTAATTTAATTTATTTAAATTTTTGAAACATCACAGAGATTCAAAATTTTTTACTCATTTTAACTTTGCGATGGCAGCTCCTACGAAATTGTTTACTTGATAGTTAAAAAGGATATAAGGTATTTTCTCCCTCTTTCCACCATGCCTTCGTGGTGTAATGGTAGCCCACTCTTCTCGTATACGAGCGGTTCGAGTCCAGGCGACAGCAACGCTCATTTTTCATGTTTTCCTGCTTGAAAATAATCTAATGGCTCAACAGTGGTGGACAATAATTCGTTATCACCAAGACATGGCAAATGGGTCTCCTAATCCCCAGTCACCCTTTAAAAGGGGTCGTATATAAGGTATTTTCTCCCTCCTTTCTGTATGCTTTCGTGGTGTAATTGGAAGCATACTCGACGCGTATTAGAAAGATCCAGAGTTCGAGGATTTTGCGATTGGGTCCTCTAATCCACATTCGTTCTTTATGAGTCTATAAAGTATTTTCTCCCTCCTTCCAGAATGACTTCGTGGGGTAAAGGTAGCACACTCGGCGCGTACTCGAGAGGTTCAGGTTCGAATCCCGGCGTGGGCATTGCACAGTTTTCACGTCTTCTGCTTCAAATAAAACCTAATGACTTTACAAGGAAGATCAACTAAACGTAAATCCCAATATTTACAATTTAGTTTTGCTTAATTTAATAGTATTTTCAGAAACATATTAAGAGAGGATTAAAATTTGAGATATTTTAAACAGGGGACCACAGTTGCTACGAAATTATTTAATTGATAATTAAAACGCAAAATAAACTAAACGTCAGAATTTAACTTAAAGTAATTTGCTCTTAAAAATAATATTTTTTTATTATAAGAAAATTAAATTCTTATTTATGTCTTCTTATTGTGAGTTCCAAATAATTTGTAAATATTTGAAAAATTTATGTTAAATAACTATTTACTGAGCATTTTTCTCAAATCCTTCAAACTCGCGCTTACTTCATTATTGCAGAAAAATAATTTCTACGATTAAAAAGAAGTAACAGCCAAAAAGTAAGAAGTGAATCAATAAACCTTTAAGCTGCTTTTGCCTTCAGGCCTCCTTTCGAAAATTTGTTGCTTAGAAAGATGCCAAACTAGCACACAGTAACAATAAGAAACTTTTTACTGTAATTGCATGTTGGAAAGAAAAATAAAAAAGGAAACAACATGGGAAGGTATAATTTTTCAAAATCAAATCGCTGATAGTGAAGCGATAAATTCACAGATGCCTAGCCCGGAGCGTTTTCCAACGCAGTATTATATTTAATACGGAATATAAACTGTAATTAAATTTTAAGTTTTCCTAGCATACGCATTGAAAGAATAAAATACAAAATGCCTGATATGAAGAAAGCGTTGGGTATTACACGAACAAAAAATATCTTTGTATCAAACGAGAACTACGATCGAGATCTTGCTTATGATTACTTGAAATTAAATTTGTATTTTAAACAGCTTTGGAAACGCTGGGTATATTGAAAAGGAATATTATGGATACTACTTTTCACAGGATAATTTTTCATAATGAAATTTTTCATTATTTTTATCTGCTTAAATCTGTTTGTTTTTCAGTTTGTAGCTCTTAAAATTACCCAAATAATATATAATTATTAAAATATTTATAAAAATATTTGTTTAAAAATGAATGAACAACGTACATAAGATATTTTCATAATTTTTGACGTTTTCGGTAAAAAGGGGTTATATAGTGTTAATGTGGTTCCAGCGGAACTAAGATTTTAAGCATTGTCCTGAGTAATTAAAATACATTTCAACACGTATAAGGCGCACTTTATAGTGTTTCCTAGGGTTTTAGGGAAAACACTATTGAAACTACCGTTGAAACTGACCTTAGAGGTACGGGATCCGTTAGAAAAATATATGTACTTGTAAGGATCCTTAGTTTTACTAACGTTTATTTTATTTGAAATCTTTACTATCACTTCTTATTTTCTACTTCCGGCAAGAATTAAAAGTTTTAACTTATTTATGCAAATTTGTCTTGCGAACGCCAAGTACTTAAGTTGTGGCTTTTTGCCAAGCAAGAGAGAGGAAGGAGCTATTAGAAGCAGGCCGCTTGCCATAGTAGTTTTACTCGGTTGCTGGTTGCCTTCAAGGTCAGAGGTTTAATCCTCTTGATAATTTTAAACGTATCGTAGTGTTAGCAGTTCTCTGTACTACATACGGCTTTTTGTTAATATACGGCCAATCTTGGAGTTAGGCACTTGTTTATTAATCCAAAGTTAGTTTAGTTAGATTTTTAGTTAATATTTTTTATATTCTTACGTTCAGACCACAAGTGGTTGGTCTCTGTATTCCGAAGTTCCGGAAATCATTGTAAAGAGAGAAAAATAAAGGGTTTCGTATACCCTTCCTGTGTGTATTGTCTACTTCCCAAATTTATTGAACATAGCTTTAGTAAGCTCCCTGTTCCGAGTCAGGACAGTTAATGTTTCCAAAGCAAGTAAGGAGGAACACAGAACCTGATATACTCTTTAACGACAGAAAATTCATTACTGTGTGCGTCATTTTAGAACTTATATATAGGTTAATACACTGAAGTGATAAAAGTCATGCGATAGCAATATGCAAATATACAGATGGCAGTAGTATCGCGCATAAAATGTATAAATGCGAAGTGCTTTGGCAGGGCTTTCATTTGTGTTTAAGTTATTCATGTGAAGAGTCTTTGACGTGATTATGGCCGCACGACGAGAATTAACAGACTTTGAACGCGGAATGGTGGTTGGAGCTAGACACATGGGTCATTCCATTTCGGATATCGTTAGGGAATTCAACATTCCGAGATCCACAGTGTCAAGAGTGTGCCGAGAGTATCTAATTTCTGTCATAACATCCCACCATGGACAACGCAGTGGCCGACCACCTGCACTTAACAACCGAGACCAGCGACGTCTGCGTAGAGTTGTCAATGTTCACAGACAAGCAACACTGCGTCAAATAACCGCAGAAATCAATCAGTGGGACGTGTCCGATAGGACAGTGTGGCGAAATTTGTCTTCCTTGGGCTATGCCAGCAGAAGATCGACTCGAGTGCCTTTACTGACAGCACGACATCGCCTACAGCGACTCTCGTGGGCTCGTGAGCATATCGGTTGGTCCCTAAATGAATGGAAAACCGTGGCTTCGTCAGATGAGTCACGATTTTAGTTGGTAAGAGCTAATGGTAGGGTTCGAGTGTGGCGCAGACCCCACGAAGCCATCGACCCAAGTAGTCAACAAGGCACTGTTCAAGCTGGTGGTGGTTCCATAATGGTCTAGGCTACTTTTACATGGCATGGACTCGGTCCTCTGGTGCAACTGAACAGATCATTGACTGGAAATGGATACGTTCAGCTACTTGGAGATCACTTACAGCCATTCATGGACTTCACGTACTCAAACAACGATGGATTTATGGATGACAATGCGCCATGTCACCGGGCCACAATTGTTCGCGATTGGTTAGAAGAACATTCTGGACAATTCCAGCGAATGATCTGGCCACATGATCGCCCGACATGAATCCCATCGAACATTTATGGGACATCATCGAGATGCCAGTTCGTGCCCAAAACCCTGCACCGTCAACACTTTCACAATTATGGACTTCTATAGAGGCAGCATGGCTCAATATTCCTGCAGGGGACTTCCAACGACTTGTTGAGACCATGCCACGTCGAGTTGCTGCACTTCGCCGGGCAGAAGGAGGACCGACAAAATATTAGGAGGTATCCCATGACTTTTGTCACTTCAGTGTATATAATCATACATATATTGAGTTTAATGCAATCTTTCTGCACCTGTACTTGTACAATTATATTTAGAATACTTATAAGTAAGTGTTAGACTGGTGGTCATTAGCGACCCGACATTTAGTTTAACGGCAAGCGTTTACTAGAGTGTTTGCTAATGCGCCCGGTAGGATTACTGCCCAAGCCGCTGTAATTTCTTAAAAAACTTTCAATATAACTTGTTCCCTGCGCTACGCGACGTCCTTCAAGTTCTCTTACGGCCATTTTTATTCACTATCATACGTGATACATCACATGTTATCATCATGTGAGTACCGATATTTGGTGAGAACACATTATACTACTGCATAGTGTAAAGCTAATTCAGTTCCGCTTCTAATATAATACGTAGATATCAAGTGATTAAAAAGTGTATATGTTTTTCTGACGGACCCTGTATTTTCAAATTGAACTACATATCTACAGCAGCAAACGGCACACTTGAAAACTCATGTTTGGATGGAAATAATTTTTGGTAAAAGGATAATTTGTGTAAATGAGATAACAGTTCTCTTCAAATGTTCACAAATGACCCAAATAGAGCCCACTCGTTAAGTTCTTGTGATTATTTCGTGTGATATTATAATGAAGATGCAAAAATTGCCCATTAAAAATTGTTCCGAAGTTATTAGGAAATTATTAGCTGTATTTTTCATTCTACCGTCGTAGAGTAAATAATTTGAAAAGTTTATTATTAAACTTCGGGTATTTCCTGTCTAACTACAACTGATTTCATTTCTTTATCTTTTTGAGTTTTAAAATGCGATATTTTATTTTCCATCAAGCAAACTGCTTGTTCACCCTGTGGAAAAAAGGGCAAATTCATAAGAGCAAGTTCTCATTTTATTCTTGAGAACGCCATTATCTTCAAGCAAAAAATAAATGTTCTGCAACAGAATTTAAGGATGTGTTTTACTGAATAAGATGTCAATAATTTACTTTTGAGAAAGTTGTCGAGAATTTGCTTGCCATTGTATTAAGGAATATTTCCGTGGTTTATTTAAATGTAAATGCTGAGCAAATTAATTAAATTAATTACCTAATTAAAGTTGTCAAATTATATTTATATCGGCAATATTTATAAATTTCTTTCTTGTGAAGATACTATTACTTCACTACCGAATGCAGCTTCAAATAAATAATTTTATGTAGAATAACTTTAATGACTTTTATTCAAATACCCTGCCTATGCTTATCATATCCACCAACATTCGACATCAAATTTCAGAAAATGTTATCTGTAATCATAAACTAATTACAATTTCAGAAAAGCTGCATAATCTGACTACTCTCTTTTGGTATTACACTATCATTTCCATACATGCTCTCTCGGCTACTCGGCTGTGCGTTGATCTGCTAGGATCTCTTCTCCCTATTGAAATCAGCGCAATGGGTGCTGGCCCATTTCCAGGGCGTAAACTGCCTCTTGTTTGGCATGTTCAGTTCCAGATGCGACACATCTGGTAGAGTTTATAATCACCGTCAGATTATAGAGGAAGACTAGTTTCCGGTATTTAAATTATCCACTGCTTTGAGTTTAAATGGAACCCAGCCCATACCGACATGAGTACTTCGGCTTTGTGAGTTGGTTAATTGGAACACATCGTCGATGCTTTAATGGAAGTTAAAGCACTGTCTTCTCTTGAAAGGGGTTATATACGTAACATCAATTCTTAATTTAGTGGGTGGGCTTTATTGCCAGTTTTTATTATGTATGTCTAGTTGCAAACGTAGAAATGAAGAAATAGTTTCTATTATTCGCTAATCGTGTTATTTGCGCACCATATTGGCCAACATTAATGCGCGGAAACCATTTAAATGCTATAGAATCCTATTCATTGAAACAAAGAAATATTAGAAAAATTTCGTAAAGCAATGTTTTCAGTTAATGCCTCAGGTCGAATATATATTCTGCAGTTTTCGCTACTGATTAGTCCACAAAGACATATCACAGCGAAATAACATACATAGAATACAAAGAATGCATGAAATGTAGTTACTTCCTTTATCCAGGTTAAGTTTCTTTATGCATATGATTAGGTAAAATCATCACTTACATTTTTAATCGAAAATTCTAAATAATTATACGAAAGTGATATGAAATTTATCAATATGCGTACCTCATATCGAATCTGATCAGAAGTTTGACCGATTTCACAAATAAAACTAGGCGTATTTAGGCTTCTTAATGCAGGCGAATCATAACTGTGACAAATATATATACGTAAGGCTAGATTGACTATTTCTTTGGAAGTTAGTAACGAACACAGGATAGCCTGGCAAAAAACACATCAAAAGAAAAAGGATTCGAAAGAAGAGAAGTTTGGACAGTTAGGAGTATCGATTTTCAAGCCAGAGTGTGTTATTTAATATAATTTTTTTATATATGTTTTGTTTCATATATAGAGATAAAATAATGGTTTTCATTATTCGCGAATCATGTCATTTGAGCTGCATATTCTATTACCATTTGTAATAGTAATATTTTTATATAGAAATATTTAAATACAAGAGAATCCTATTAATTGGAATTAATGTCATCGGAAGTATTTCGTATAACCCTTTTTTTCAGTTAACCTTATAAAACTTAGAAGCAAGCACAATTAAAAAAGCATAATTAGAAAAGTAATTATTACTATGCATTTGTATATCTTTCTTACAGTAAATTCTCACAATTTTTTATTTTTAAATAAAACTGAGTAATCATATTAGCTTTTTTTTATCAAAATGTATGGAGAGTTAGATTGCGTCCCCTTTTGATTATAAACATATCTAGACGTTGCTTCTTGGACAGAAATTCCCTTTTCAGTACTTAAGTAAACAGTATACAGAGATAAATTATTCTAATTACAAAATATCTATTTATGTATAATATTTAAAATAACAAAATAAGTGATTTAAAAAAAAAGTTAGGAATAGCTGAATTTCTAAAAGGCTCACAGATTCAGTCTTCAAAGTCATAGCATAGAAAAATATGGCTAAGAAACATTTGATTCTAGGCATCCACTTCTTAAAACGAAACTTCAGGTTAAATATCTTTTTCTTAATCGAAGAAACAGCAACAGCATTTGCACGACGACTATTTAATACTACAGTATTATACCTATGAGCAGAGTGCAATTTATATTTGAATATTTTCCTCGTTGATTTTTGATATGCTATATTGATAAGAATATTTGTATGTGTTCATAAGTAACAAATACCGTACTTCATAGCTATGAGAACGAGATTTGGAAAGTCGTTTTAAATGTCAATTACACTGGTAAATATCATACTGGACTGCTTGATAACTGTGTTGATGATGCGCATATAAAATTTGTAGGGATTATTCATATTTATTAGCCAATTATTTTATGTTTTGAATCTTTACTGTTATTTTTTTCTTTCCGTTTTCCTGCCAGAATCCGAATTAGAGTTATAAAGTGAGGGTTTGAGCTTGTTTAGGCAGAGTGTGAAGGCCAAGTTACTAGCTTGTTATTCTATGATTTCTTGTCTTCGGCGTCGTTTATTACACGTCAGTGTAAGCTTAAGAGCCAACTTTTGCGGTCAAATTTATTTGCGTAGCCTTTGGTTAATAGACACTTAGATTTAGTTTTAAATTTAAACTTTGAATTCTCGTCAGAATTGCTGACTCAGTTGTAAGCTATAAGATATGCCTTCTGTTCGATTTACTTAGTTTTAAATAAACGGATCGTTTACACCTTTCTTACGTTTCTTTTTCATCTTAGACACAGCGATAAGTCTCTTACAGTTTTATTGAGGAACTGCCACAAATTATATTTAGTAAACGGTTTATTCTTTACACATCTTTGATTCATATTCTATACATTATATTTCATTGCTTGATATTATGAAGATGCCGTCCAATTTTTTGAAAGAGCTAAAATAATAAGCCTATATAAAGTCTAATAAAGTGTTTTGACTTGCGGGACTGAGTACTCAGTTTTAACAAATGACCTAGCGCTATAATAACGTTATTGCATACGCATTCATTGTTTAGTAGGGTATAATAGTTTAGAGCGGGAGATGGTATAGCTAAGAGGAAGCAGACATTTTCTTCAGAAATCTCTATTGTTAAAATATTTTTTCGCTATTTATTCCTAAAAAATTGTTCGTATAATATTTAACTAAATATATAATATATGTTCGTAAATTGCCAGGCACTATCGCGAGATGATGTCAGCATTCACTTCCTCTAATCCAGCGTACCTAAGCGATTTCACTCGCGAAGTCCTTTTAACAAACAATTTCTATGGTTGAGCCTCTTTATGTCTACTTAATATCTTAGAAATAAATAGCGTTTAGGAGTAGTGTTAGGGGTAGGAGGAGAAGATGTCTAATAAAGAAATCAGTATTACAGGGACATAATTAAACCACAACGCAACATCCATGCAATTATTATTTTTTTAATATTTGTAATTTACAATAATATTGTCAAGCACCAACCCGTGCCCACGGTTTTTTTCAAAATGTTGCCATGCAGAAAGAGTTATTTCAAAATTCAATAAAGCAAAGCACTTGCATTTACGACAGATCGTTAATGACACAGGAAATAAAAGTAATCCGTACAATAAACTCAGCTTCTTTAATTTAATAAACATATCCAACTAAATTAAAATGTTTATTCCTTCATTATTTTTAGGAAACATTTTATTACTTCTAATAACAGGCAATTTTATAATGAGACACGCGTGGTTCCAGTTTTATTCAAAATTTTGTTATTTCAAGTTCAATTGACGATAACTGTATTTCTGTGTTTAATCGGTTTTTGTCTTTTGTTTTCGTTCTTATATAGACGGAGAATCCCGCTTCACAAATATATCTAGTTGAGAAAGGCAGCAGTACTATTTTTGCTTTCTCAGACAAGATTTGGAATTCATCGCAGCCAAATAAATGTCTGGCAGATTTTCGTTTTGAAACAGGATTTTTAGTCTACTGTGAAATATGAGCTTAACAAAGACCTTGTATTCTGATGAATTTAAGCTGATTGTAATTAAGCCTCTATGAACATATTCATAAGCCAATCAAAGTCATCAGGCACTTTCTCTTGAACTGTTGGGATATACTATTTAAAGGAGTGTTTTAATGCTTCGAGATGCTCATAAGTAAGTTTCCATTATTTTACTTAAATTTTTATGTTATTTTTAAATCCTGAAGATTTTGTAAGAGAGAATAAATGGTTATCTTCCTTTACCATGCACTACCAGCCAATATATTAAGGTTCCTTTTATGTTAAGAGGAAGACTTATTTGTATCCAAAACTGTGATATTTCTTCTTCGAATAGATATATTCGGTCCTTTGGCTAAAAAATATGTCAATTATACCAGTTTATATACCTAGGCTATATCATATACAATCGTGTCCAGTAAAACGTTATGGTAAATAAAAATGTTGCTCCTATATGCAGTTCAGTCAAACGTGTCAGCGTTGTTCCTCCGGAAAACCATTTTAGTTCTTCGGACAGCAGAACAGCTTCCTAATTATCACATTACTAATTCTATAATCCTATTTCTAAGAGATCGCATTTTGTGTAGTTTATAGCATTATCCAAGATTTTCGTAAGCTCAGTAGGTTGCCTTTTTCTCGAGATTAGTGCGTGTTTATGAACAACGAAAAATGCAATGGTGCTGCTACGTTTCTTTCCATATGTTGCAGTTGTTCCAAAATTGTGACAAATCATTACACAGATTTAGTTTTCACACGGTATTTCATTTGCGAAAAAGATTGAATATTTTCTTGATATGTTTGTTTGTTGGCTGTAGCCTGCAAAGAAGAAGCTCCTTTTGGAAAGTTCTGTAAGTAAGCGTAAGGAATCCTGAAAACTATGGGCTCAACAATGCAAGTTGATTTATTCATTTGTAGCTCGACTCTAGTATAGGTGATGCGACTAAGAAGTGTCTCTTTCACATCGCTAATCCTATCGCTGAGTCATCGAACAAGGGCGTTTTTGGTACAAAATACCTACCCGGACAATGAGGATATTTCCTTCATTTGTCGATGATAATTTTGTAACCGCTTGATACAAATATTAAAATTATATGTATTTTTAAAACTAACTTGACAACTCTCTTTATGATGAGGAGGGGGAAGATCTTGCTCTGCTTTTGTAATTTGAATTGTTAAAACACTGCTTAGCTCTGTCCACCATTAATCCGGATTGTTCTTTAAATAGCTTTCTATTTTTTCCGCTCAACTATCTTTTTACCGTCTTATCCCAGACGTGCTCCTTTTTCAACGGAATATTCTTGGCTAAGTATCATCAGTAGGCATTCGAAAACAAGTGTTTCCCTGATAAATATTTATTATCATTATGTGGTCATGCCCGATTTGACCTGGAAATTAAACTAAAATATTTATTTCTTTTTCCATTTTTTGTGTTTTCTTTGCGATATTTATGAAGAATATTATAAAGCCACAAGTTTTAACCAATATAATTAAAACATGTCATTACTGTGAATAAAATGCTAACTATATAATTAATCATGTATTTCGAACGATCCATGAGAAATAGTAAAATTAGTCAAAATAAAATAATTATAAATCAGATCAAGCATCATTCTACGAAAGATTCTCTCAATACGTAATGTTAGAAGGAAGAAGAACACCAGAATTTCACCATTAGTGAGACATGTATAACCCATTGCTCTAACTGTGTAGTTTTGTTCCAGTATTTTGGGAAAGCACCCCAGGAAACAGATTCAAAAGTCTGCCACCTCTTTACCGCTCACTTATATTTTAAGTATCCCCATGACGCACATATATTATGCAGTTATATACATCCACCTTTCTTCAGAATTCGAACCCGGGTCCCAAAACACGACAACCAGGATCGATAATCCCTACACCAATCAAAGCGGTTGCAGCAGTTACTCTACTGACCATTTCTAGAATTAAAGGTGTGATGAAAGGAAATGTCTCATGAGAAACAAAATATTTGTTTCCACACTATTTCATATTATAAAAAAAACTGCTATTACATTAAGCGTCCTCTAGAAAACGACACTTTTTCTGCTACGGGAGATGGCAAATTCTTGCTAATAATGTCATAACTTCTAGATTTTTTTAATTTGGATTCACCTTTTCGCTTCTTATTCCTTAATTTGTTCAAATTTTATTTATTTTACTTTCCTGGGGCTGTAGCGAAGTCCCTGTGAATTGCAGGCGGAGCCTTAAGTCTCCTAGAAGCAGAGATTGGGAACCTGTGCTGTAAGTATTTTTTACATTCGTTGACATTGAGGTGTTTCTGCGAAGAAACCATTCCTTTCTTCCTTAATCGCAATGAACTTGTTAATTTTACAAATGACTTCACAAATGAAGAAAGGAGGCATTGTTTTTGTTGTTGTCGTGTCCATGTTACATGGAACAATGGTTGTCAGAGCCTACACCGAAGAGAGGTTGGACTTCCATTTTCCACCCCCAATTTTGAGGAAGAGCACCCGGGGGGTGGGATTCGGGGGTCTCCCACACCTTTCCACTCTCACCAATCCACACGAGAGGACTGTTGGCTCGCCCCATATTTGGAGTGCCGCCATGACGCACCGACACTATATATTTACAAACATCCATGTCTTCTCCGGGATTCGAAGCCGTGCACTTCGGCACCGTAGTAGGCTCCCCTAACCACTATACAATCTGGGCGACAAAGGAGGCATTAATAATTATGAGTGGACAATAGACTTTCAACAAACTGGATTACATGACTTGAATTTTACATTAATAAAATGTATCTTTCTTACAGTGTATTAATTAATAGGTACATGTTTAGCATTATTTTTTCAATTAAATGTTTTCCGGGTTGCATGTGTATTGCAGAGTTTACTCCAAATTTAAAATCTCAGCTGACAGCTAAATTAGTTATTTCGTATTTTTGCCTTTCTCTTTTAGATTAAGTTAACATCTTTACCAACGCTGTAACAGCTCAAATGCTGAATAAGCGTTCCATCTGTTAAACTCAAGCGTGTGTGTCTGAAACGAAGCATCTAATTTATCCTTTCAAATTCTAAAACTATTTTCGTCAGATTGTGCTGCAATACCGTTCCAAGCACACCAGGATACACGATATTTATATTAGAATCCATGATATGTTTCCCTGCATTAATTGTGAGTACATTTAGGAGACATTATAGACAGATTAGATTAATTTATTATTATTATCATTATCATTTTCCTCATTTCTTTTTTTAAATTGAACCCGTTTTTGTTCTTTTATCTGACCAATTTTGTTCAAAGGATACGGCATTATCTTTAATGAAAATTATCCTCGTTCTAAAATGCCTTTCTTTTGCCCGATCTTTCATTTTTCACCTTTAGTGAATACAAAACAAAATATCCGTCTTCTTTGTTTGCTTACCGCGCTAACAGTGGTACATTTTCGAGTATTACCTACTAGAAAATGCAGGCATTTTGATCGAGAGGTGGGAACCAATTTTAGTTCCATTAAAGAAAGCTCAGTTTTTCTTTTCTTTCTTTCGTCTTTTCCTTTTTTTTTCCTTTCTATTATCCAGAAAAAAGAGCACCCGTTTAACCTTTCGCTAAATTTTGCCGCAAGAAACAGTATTTTAAAAATAAAAATATTTTGGTTATCTCGTCATGTAGCTTCGATTACCTTCTCGTGAAACTTTCATTCGTTTAAACTCGCAGTTTCAGGGAAGAATTATTTTATGATGAAAATTTCTTTGTAATTGCTAACAATTTTTACTTAGAGCTTTAAATCTTACAACCTTCTTTATTGATAGTCTAACATAATTATTTATAGCGCATAAACAAATAACCAGTCCACAGAAAATTATCTAGTTTCGTTCTCTTCATTTAATGTAAGCTATGGTCCTTCTATTGCATGCAAGAAATGTGCTTTGAGGAAAATGTATATATGAATATTTCAGAACCACGAATTATTAGTAAGAAAACGCGGCAAATTAAATTAAATTAATTTACTTATATCAGATCATTCTTTAATGGTAACTAAGTCCCTCATTTACTAACTATAAGTCAGTGGTTGGCATAAATTATAGTATTTATTTAATCCATATTTTATTAAGTATCGCTAAATGCTTAACCAGCGAACTATCTAGTAACAATTACAAGGTATGTTTTCTTTCTTTTCAGCATACCTTCGTAAACTCGGTGCTTACTGAAGAGGTCCAGGTTCGAGTTCACGCGAGGGCATTGCGCATTTTTCACATCTCCTGCTTCAAGTAACTTAATGACTCTACACAACATATTTATCTTTCGGTGGACCACCCACCCTTCAATTTAGTCAAATATAATTATTGGAAAGGATGGAGGAATTTTCTATGGAATCAAGTTTGTATTATGCTTAATTGAACGATAATGCCATAGAGAATGTAACAGAAATACGTATCAGATTGGAACTTTAATGTCAGATTGAGCTGGTAACAATTGTATTTCAAGTTTATATTAACATAATTAGTATATCTAAAGTAATCAGTCATCATACGTAATGAAATTATTAATTACATTATATACGATATTTGCTATGAAACATATCGACAAAGTCATTATGATTAAAAAATTAAGCTTCCAGTTCTTTGTAGAGCTGACAAATTTAAGCAAATTATGTATACTCGCAAATTTTAACACTTTTCTTTCGCTGTCATTCATAATTAATTTTTTCCATTCTTATATATCAATGATGGATCAATTAATAATTCCTGAATAATCTGCTTTAAAACAATATTTTTACAAAAACTAAATAGCGAGACTTTAAATAAATAGCGTGACAAATTAAAAAAAAAATTAACCTTCAAAAAGAAAAAGTTTAAATTCAGTTTTCTGTTAGACTTACATTTTATATGCTAATTAAAAATAGCGGATTAACATAAAAACTAAATCTAAAAAGTTTTCGACGAGATACAAAAACGTAATTAACGAAAAAGTGATAAAAATACGGACCGTTAAAACTTCAGTGTGAAATTTCGTTTCAATAAAAAAAAGTTGTTTCAGTGTTTAAAAAATAGTTTAAAAACTTCATTTAGAAAAGATACCATGCAATAAAAAAAGTTTAACTTCAGCCATTAAAGCTTAGGCGTGTTTTGGATAGACGTCTGGCTGTGAGTAGGATTTTATTACATAACAATCTTTAGTTTAAATTGACTCGTTAATTTAAACTGAATTATAACTTCTGCAGCTGTAACACTTATCACGCTTTTTTCAGTATAAATACCCGTTAGCATTAACTTTCTATGCATGAAATACTTGATATAAAATTTTCATCATAGTTTCACAACATAATTTGGTACGTCAACTATTTCCAACATAAAGAAAATTTCAAAATATACCGGGTGATTATAAATGATTCATTAAGTTTTAACTTTCCAAAATATTACCCATGGAATAACGATTGATAATTGAAAATAAATTTTAATTTCAGATTTTTGTTCACATCATCACAAAGTTTCAGTGTGCTTTTCTTTGGTGTCATGTTTGTGCGGTATTACGTCTACACCTACTCTAACATCTCCCTGTCAATGGCCATAAATTCAGTAGTAAGACCATTCATTAGCTTAACCAAAGCTTCCGGTGGTGAGGGCTTGCAAGCAGATTCTTTAACACATCCCCTCAATAAAGAAATCCCAAATTTACATCTCCTGTCTAAAGCCATATGAAGAGCGTTAAATCATCTTCAGTGAGTTGCCTAAACGAGTATCGTAAGGGTGACATATCAAAATGCTTTGCTGACACATAGGCTGTACTCCACACTGCCTCGGGAGTGTACGCTGTACGGTAATAACAAATGAACACTTTTCACATCTTCTAAAACATAATTCCCCCCTCCCGTACAGACGCCATTTCAGAAGCCGCTGCAGTCTACGCTGATATCTGGTGACAAACATGAATTTTAAGTCTAATAAATAAATTTGGTTCTTAATGTTTACTTTTTATTAAATCATTCATTATTCTATATATTATGCTTTTTTTTTAACACAACGTTTTAAATTCCGATGAAGGATTTATTAATACCCTGCATTTTAAAATAAAATGATAATTACTTAATAACAAGTATCGCATTGGTAATTTTATTTCTTTACCATTTGCAGTCAACAAGCAACTAATAGTGAGCACCATTTTACTCAGACCTGATAGCGACCGAGCGATCACAAGCCTTGAACACTGGAATTTTGACTTGGGTTCAAATCGCTACGAACGGGCTGGTTGCTTGGCGGCTTTTGTTGCTTTCTGTGCTGCAACATAATCCAGTTTCACTTGAAAAGTTTTCTGCTTTTCTATCGATACCCGTAGAAAGTCATCGTATCGTTTCCAATTCAATCCAATCCATTTTACTTAAGTAAAAAGGGATTATACGCATAGGTAAGTAGAATCGTGTCATCATTGAATTTTGTCAAAATAAGTGTGCTTTCCGTTTTGTTTAACGAAAATGAAAATGCTTTTGTTTGTTTTAACTGTGTAATTCTCACTGAAATAAAACAAGATAAACGAAGAGACAAAATTCACCTACTTATTGTATTTGGTCAAGAGGAACTATAAAATCGAGTCAAATACTCAGATTTTTCGATCATTTAGATGTATTTTGGACCCCTTTCGTCCGTAAAGTTAGAATTCAGTTGCAATTGATTGTTTTCTTTGAAACGGCTGAAGTACTTAAAAGTTTGTTTTTTCGTGCTGATATAAATGCTGCTTAGCATATAGGGCCATATGATACGTAGCATATGATATATCGATCACATGTGAAAAGACATCTGATATACATATCACATCGAGCATCATAAATTAGGCTAGCCTATTTCAGACGTATTCAGAAGGCTTATATTAACCTACGGTTGACAGTATTACTTACCCACACTTTTCTAATAAAGTCATGAATATGCAGAATAATTTATTAAATATTGTACTGAAAGTGAGGAAATAAAATGATATAACAATTTAAAAAATATTCACATTATTTTCCTCTTCGTCTGTTTTGCATAGTTTTACCTCTGACGGTTAATCTATTGATAAATTGTATTCCCTTGATTATTTTTATTTGTATTCAGTGTATTCAAATTATGCTTGCATTTTTATATTTGTATTTCATCCATTTTATTTTACCTTGCATTTATTACCTGTAATGTATCTTATGCAGATTCTTCGTTAAGCTACCCGGACTTGGTAGGTGTTCTCACACTTAAGAAGCTTTCCAAACACATCCTTTCATCTTGCTTATATTATTTATAATCCAGTTCATTGTAGCTTTATCTTCTATTGATATGTTCGATCTTTCGAAATCCGAATCTTTTGTTCGCCTCCCTTCTCCTTCGTTCCTTCGACGTTTGGGATTAACCCGGACAGTCATGGTTTCTTAGTGCTGTGCGGGTTGCAAAAATATTCGGGGTTTGAGAATTTTATGACTGGCGAAGATTTTTTAAAACTTTTATACCTATGTGTTCTATTTCGCGTTTTTAAACATTCTCTTACGGCCATGCATCTCTCAGCCGACTTTTCAACACGTGCAGACGTCGATTTTGATGGAGGCGGGCTACCAGTCTCGCCACAGCATTTTACTTAGAAATTTAGCAACACAGTTGGGGCAATGTGTTTATGTTGTTTTCGTGTGTGAAGTAACTCGTCTATACGTTTCTTATCGTTTTATTTGTATAAGGTTTTGGTTCATCTTTCAGTAATTGTCAAACAAAAATATGTATTTACTGTTAACCTGCAATAAGAATACAAATTTTTGAAAGTGTGCAATGACAGAAACAATGAAAATGTTTATTGCGCACTATGAAATGAAGAATTTCTCGTATTTTGGCATATAAAGGATTATTAAATTCAATTATGGCAAAGCACACGAGGGCTATCTGCCTAAAGGGAGGGATGCTTTCGTGGAGGACTTTCTAAGGGAAACTGGCTCGTATACACGTTACACATGGGGAAAAGCACGAAAACGCCCATGCAGCCAGCCCGTTCGCGGGATTCGAACCTCGGACCGAAGGCATATATAAAGGAAAGAGTGAAGACTACGCGAAAACAACTAAACATAGGTGCTATTAATGCTACTGGTTAAAAACAATTGAATACATAAAGTTCAATGTTTCAGTAAATTGTTAGGATTTCTAAGTAATTTCGAAAATATGTTCTGGATTTCGATCTAAAAAATGTGCTAAGCTTACTATGTATTTTTACTGAAATTTAAGTTTCTTTTAAAGAAATAATATTGCGATAGTTACTAGCAGTTTATCCATGACTATATTTATTTGTTATGTTCTTACCGTCTTTAGATATTAAATCATTCGAGTAATTCTTCCCTTTTGATTTTTGACAATTGAATAAATTAAAAAAAGAAAAAAAAATACGCAAGGAAACACGGAAAGGAAATTAATATACACAAGAGCAAGCGCATTGAATTGAATTTGAAAGAATTGATTTCATGTTAACTGCTGGATGCCGACGATCCTGCAGTAGTAGAGTCTGTCTGTTTCCTTTTCCGAGTTGATTTGATAATAGTTGAAAGAAAGCATCAGAGCATGGAAGTTTACTAAGCGTTTAGAGGCTAATGTCATTCAGGCAGATGGGAAGATATGATTGAACTATTCCCAGTTTTAAACATAAATACTATAATTGTCAGTATCTTAATCCGTGCTGTACGTATCGTAATGCGGCTAACCCATTTGTTCTCTCGCTTGTTAGCGCTATTTTTTATTATCGTTTGTTAATAAGGTTGAGAGATGCTACGCCGCTGCTGCTTGGGTACTCTTAAAAGTGGTAAATGAGCTCGAAGATCCGAACACAGGTCTACAATGAATAAACCAAACATTATGCAGCCAACTCAAGAGTGTACTTATGCATTTGCTGTCGATTTTGAATCTATTTACTGCTGTAGGCTCTGACTGGTCACTGAACCTCTCCAGTACTATACGGTACGTCATTAGTACAGAAAATATTAAAATCCAGAGTAAGAATCACTATTTCTGCGAATGTGTATCGTTCTGGCGCCGCAATAAAACAAAACATCGAAAGCGAAAAGACTGTAACTTGTTAATTACATGAAACTGAAAAGTTGAACCATGCACCATTCAAAACATCGTTCATAGAAACATGCATTCAAACACCGGTCATATAAACATGCGTTTATAGATTTGTTTTATTGTTTTAATTTATCGACACATCTACAGTGATCTTGTCATGCGATGTTTTATAGTTGCTTTACTGTTCGTAGCGTTTTTTTCGCCTTTAGGGAAATTTTATATCCAGTTTTGTTTACTGCCGCCATGTTTTGAATTATTATATGCAATGGTGGCTTTTAGCAATATTTGCATTTTTGATGTTTTTTTATGGATATTATCTGATTTCATTAATGTAGTTATGAGCAAATTGACTCTCAGAAATCGACCAACAATGGAAAGGCACCCAATAAATGCTGAAATCCTTTGTAGCGCGATCAAATACTGCGTGCTTATCCTGTTACCCAATGCTTTGATACCGTTAAGCTTCGATACACGTGACTACAGATAACTGGAATCTTGTCCCTAATTCGATACATTGTAGCCAGCATCTTTGGTCACAGCTTTACTGAAACGGATTCTTGTTGTAATTGGATCTTACATATTGAACATGTAGAATATTAGCTAAAAGGTAAATTGGGCAAAGAAGCTAGTATATTAACACATTAAATTAAAAGCTTTAAAGTATTTAGTGGAACTATCGCTTTTGTTTATTTTCAGGTATTTAAAATTCTTCATGTTTAAAATTTTTTAGGTGTTTCGATTAATTCGTTTTCGTTCTATATTAAGATGTTACTTAAGCAAATTGAACGGTTCGTGGTGAAAAATACGTCAGTGTTTCAAGGTGAGTATTTTATAAATGGGAGAAGTAGATGCGATATATTATAGCGTCTTTTAATACAAGAAATATGATAAAAAATTACGGGTGAACGTTATACGTCGTCTATAAAATCACTGATTTAAAAATTAGGAAAAGATGAGCAAAAAATTTTCTGCATGTTCTTAAATGTTGTTTGTTTAAAAGAAAGGACATTATGAACTTAAAAATGACATATTAACTTAAAATTTTTCATTAATGGATAACATCTAAAGTTAACCATAGTTATCTTCCGCTACATTTTCAGGCACATCATTGAATTCTGTTTTTCTTTACCATCGCTGTTCCTCTGATACATATATAAATAATCATTTTTCGTTCCATCTAGATTGTTAGATTTGTTACACTTTTTAAATGACTGTTGAATTACGTCGACTTAATTTCTTTCCATGCTTTTATTATCCACTCACACCTTATTTCTAGACTAGCAAGCTGCTTTTGGACTCGATTTTGTAAATGTCTTTTATTCACATTCTAACATCCACGTATTCTTGTGCCGTTTTAAATTTCCTTTAAATGATTTATTAATACATACATCTAAATGCTAAACAAATGGCGTTAATTCGCCTGGAATAACTTTTCATGTTACACTCTGTCATCAGTTTTTTCGTATTATTTGTCAGAAGAGATCTGAAAAATATCCAAACTAAAATGCTTTTTGGATTCTTTAAGGCAACAGGACGATTTTGTCAAACATTTCTTATTCACAGTTTTATACAGTTTTCGTCCATTCATTCTTTCTCGTAAAGATGAATAAAAAGACCATCTAGGAAATTACATTTCAGAACTATATTTCTTTTAAAATAATCATGGGTTTTAATTTTGTACTGTCTGCTAAGTAGGAAAGCACTACAGTGAAGTGAGATTTTTTATGACCTAATGTTTTTATGTGATCTGTTGTTCTTTGTCCTTTTCACATCAATTGTTCTATTTCTTATCATATCAGACGGTACTCGAATTTGGTCCATATTTTCAAAATGTGACACTAAATAATTTTTTTTTTGCCATCGTAGGTCGTTATGATATTTCGGGAAAATTATCAGTTTTTTGTACAAATCTTTCGAAAGCCTTTGCGAACTTTTAGTTTTTTCCTGTAGAATTAAATTATTCCCTGAAATTAATTGACTATACCAACTCAAAGTTGCTTTGACGTTTTCATTTTCATTTGCATGCCTTTTTTTGCCCATTTTAAGGCAAACAAATGTACACTGTGATTCCTGTTACAATTAATCCCTTCTGGCGATTTCTTAGGATTCAGTTTTCAACACTTTGTTCTAGGATAAGCCATTTCGTTACTCCTTTATGCAAAGCACATTTATTCTTTGGCATATTAATTATTGTCCTTCTACTTACGTATAGAGTTTTCTCCAACCTTAAACATCCTTGATGCAGCATGATTTTCATTTTCTTTTGCAAGTTGAACGGCTTTGCTTTTAAAACCAGCACTGTGTTTCGTTCGTTTAGCAGGAGAAATATTTACTACTAAAAAGAATACTAGACCAACTGTATTTCAACTGAAGCAAATGTGCTTTACTAATGCCTTCAATGTTCACATCAAAATCACGGCTTCATGTTACTGACAAAGAGAAAACATCTGACCGCGGATTCTTTCGAGTCGGAAATGCGTTCACAGTCCAAACTTTGTCCCCTTCGAAAATCTAGAATAACATTCTTATGTACCCCTGCCTTGACACCCTTTAGTTCTGTTTCCACGTGTTTCAAAATTCTTCCTGTTTCCGCGAAATCGGAGAGTACAGTACTCCTCCCATATCTCCTCAGGAGATGTCATGAGGAGTCATTAAGAAGAGCTGGGCAGTTTCTTTGTGAGTAAGTTAGTCTTCGTTAGATTAAAGACGTGTCTTAGTTTAGGCTCCTTTTGATATCTTAAGTTTCATTTCATTTGTAATTATGCTACAATATTAGCAGTTATTTTTACATCTTATATTAATCAATATGAATGTTTTAGACATTATTGGAACTAAAAGGAAAAAAACCCTTAGCCCTTTGTAAAGGTTATCAGTATCGAATTTAGAATAAAAATAAGGAAAATGCAGTTTGTTGGATTTGCATAAATGAAAGAGTTAAAAGCTGCAAAAGCGCAATTAAGACCAAAGAAGTCGTTGTTTTAGAATAAAGGACGTCGTTTTAGAACGAATATTTATTTTGAAAGATTTTATTATAACTCACCTTTATGCAGAATTTTGGAAGAATATTGTTTTCTACTTTAGGAAACAATCTTTTAGTTTATTGCCAAAATAATCACAGAGTTTGTACATCTCTCTCTCTATCTTCTTTTAAATACGATATTATCTTCATTCATGCAAAGATCTGAGATCGTAAACATTTTTTGATTATTTCTTTTAAAAATTCTTCTTTTCAAATTAAAAAATTTTTTGCTTTCCTACCTTTCGGGAGAGGCTAAAGTCCAATCGGCCCCCCACTGTCTAACCCCTTTGGGAAGGGGGTAATGAAGATTGATGATTTCATGGAAACAGGGATGATTTTGGCAACTGCGGAAACAGGAATCGCGGAAAAAGGAAGACACCCTTGACACAATCCAATCCACCCTGTTTGCAGAATTATTTACTCCCTCAGGCATTTACCCCACACGGATATTGTTCCCCTTATCGTTTGTTAATTTAGTACCCCATTGTTTGAAAACCTGGGAAAAATCTTCGGATTAATAACTTCAAAAAATAAAGAGCATAGCACATATATATTGTAGGTGTACTTTATACCCTGAAATATACGATACTTTACTACAGTTTTTTTTTTCAAGCCGTGGTGAAATTTGCCGTTTATTAATTTTGCTTAAAAAATTTACTTTCAAGTAGAAATAACATTAAATTTAATTCTAAAATTATTAATTTAACCCTGTTTTTACTTTTAGCGTTCTTGATTTTCATATCGTACAATCACATAAAATCTTATATTTTAGACAACATTCGCAGTTAATGAAATGCTATCTCTACCTTAAAAAGATTGCGCGTAACGTGATGTGTATTTGAAATGAATAATTTAACTTTGTAATACTAATAAATTCCGCAAATGCGATTTTTTAAAAAAATTCTCAGTTTTATTTCGATATAAATTTACAGTGCAATAAATTACTTTTTCAAATCTAACAGTAGCTTTTAAGTTCATCGAAAGCGGTTTAAAATTTTACTCTAAAGATATGGGGTAAATGAAAGCCTAATAATGCCACCAAAATGACATAATTTAAATTATTTATTGAAAAGTGACTACACAATTGATAAGCGACAAAGCATATTTTAATTTTTATGTATATTGTTGGTTGGAAATTCTTTAAAAAGGTGTTCAATGTTCCTGTCAAACTTTTCATAAATATTCAGCAAATTATAATATGTGCATGTCAAAGTAGATAGCAGGCTTAGATATCTAATACTTAGCGCTTGGAAGCTAATTAACCTGTAGTATTCGTCTTCATATAATTGCATTGGAAATTAAACTTTTTATTTTTTCTCTGTGTTGTTATTTTGTACTAAAAATGGACGTCTACAACATTAATTAGTTTTGTTAGTTGATTAGTTAATGATAATTAGCGTAACTATCACACGCCAATAATAACTGCATGATAAATTTGATAAGAGAAAAGGAGTAAAAGTTTAATAATTTTAAATGTAATTTTGTGTGAGAAGTTTTAATTTGGAAAAGAGTAGATTGTTCTATTATTCGGGTATTTTGTTAATTAGCTGTGCTATTTTCAAAGTGAATGTGCTAATACTTTGAAATTATATTTTTGGCACCGGTTACATAGAGATCGACTAGCCTTTACTCTTTACTTTTAAGAATTAATAAATTTTTCAGTACGTTTTCCAGAAATATTAAAATTTTTCTAAATTTATATTTTCATGCAATAATTCCCTAAAGAAGGAATGGAAATCTCACTTTGCAACTGTGATGAAAAAAGCCGAAAAAACAATCCGCTTGCATTAATTATCAAGGAATTAAAGATAATTTAAATTTTTGACTCCTGATTGCGAATAAATATACTTTTAAATATGCGAAATTAGATTTCCCCGTGATTAGGTTTTAAAAACATTTATTATGTTAACTTCTTGTATAATTAAATTAGTAACTCATAAGGCGTTTCTAAATGGCAAAAATTATTTATTGAAAGATAAAATGTATTCGTAAATTATTAAACCTACACGTAACGCATATATCGTAAAAGATATTCTTATTGCATCCTGCATGTCTAAATTTTTTAAAGTAAATAGTACAACAACCAGCCTAGTTGTTGTCATTTCTCAGCCCACCAGCGGCCGAGCGGTAAAGACGCTAAACACTGGTAGTTCGGTCCCAGGCTCGAATCCCGCGAACGGGCTGGCTGAATGGGCGATTTCGTGGTTTTCCCCATGTGTAACGTGTATACGAGCCAGTTTCCCTTAGAAAGTCCTCCACGAAGGCATTCCTCCCCGTAGGCAAATAGCCCTCGAGGCTTTGCCATAATCACACACACACACACACATACGTTGCCCTTTCTCAGTAGATAGTCTGTCTGGTAATAACAAGATATTTAACATCATGCTTACATTTAGAAAAAATACTTTTAAAAGTGCTACAGCTAGAAATTGTGAAACTAATATAATTTTTGAAGAGAAATGTATATTGCAATAGTACATCTAATATTCCGATTAGTTTAAAAAAGCGTAAGTTAATAGATGCTAGTAAGCTCCCCCGATATTCTCTAAAGAATAAGCGAACACGTGAAACTCTGCCAAGATGCTCATGTAACTGCTACAGCTGGAAATAACAGCCAAACAATAAATAATAATTAAAATAAACAGCAACTAAAGTAGGCAACTCATGTCTCATCATAATATTTTAAAACCGTTTCATCCCTCTTATAATATTTTGAAGCTATCATAAACAGAACAAATAAACGTAAAATTATATCATAATAATAAGATTTAAGAGCATCCTATTCATTTTATTATTGGAATATCAAAATTCACAATTTTAATCTATAAAAATAACATCTTAACTTTTTTCCAAAATAAAAGTTTTAAAAATTAGGCTCAATTTTAAATTATTTTACAAATCGTTTCTACCCTCAGTTTTAAAACAAAATAATTTAACTAAGCATTTTGCTATTTTTAAAATTTTCAATTATCAAATTTTGAACTTTACTTAGCTTTAGCAATCCGAATGCGTAAGCACTTTTTACAGGTAAAGATATTCGAAGTAAATCCAGTTAACTTCATCAGTTTCATTCTAAATATGATTTTTGCAGCGGATATAAAAAAGAAAGTATGGCAACACTTATTACTGTGTAAAAGTAAACACTGATCAGCTAAGTGGATCCACGCCAGACACATTTTTTCACTTCGCACTTCTAACATAAGATTTTTAATTAATTGTGAATTATATACGTTTTATGTCTTATTCGACTCTATCTGAAATTAAATTTTTTTTCTGGATTACAGTTTTAAAACTGTATACTCTGAATTGAGTATTGAGTCTTTAATGATATTATTCATGAGGAATTAGGAGTAAGCTGCAAAATGGGCAAATTGCCTTTCCACTTTTGTACGCAGTATCTGATTAACTAATCATAGAAAATGGATAAAACAATTATGTTTATACATGCACTACATATATATGCATAGTACTAAAGTTTTTCAGTCAACTTCTGTTGGTATGCCAAATAATAATTAACATTTTCGGTCATTTTTTAATCTCGTCATTTAACGGAAAGTATTAATGGAACAATTTATTCGAATTTATGTGGCCTATATCTACTGTTACAGGCTGATAGTCTGCGAGATGGAAGGGATAAAGATTTGATTGAAATAAGGAGAAGTATTCTCAAACCTTTTTAATGGAACATTGCTAAAGGGCAGTGTTCGTATTTAACCTATACAGGTTACCCTACAGGACTTTACAAGATAAAAAGAAGATCCACTGTGAAAGCTGACGTTAGCATAAAACTCTGGTAGTAGTTTTAAAATGCACAAAAAAAGAGGTATGAGGTATTTTTTACAAGTGGCTCTTATTAAAAGCATCTAGAAATTTTATAAATTTACAACATTAGATGGAATGCGTAAAGAAACATTTCCATTTCCTTCAAACATCATTTACTTATGATTTTTGTTCTCATATTTGCCTAAATGTTATCTTAAATAAGTGAACATTTGCTAACAACAATGAACTATGCAGGTAAATGGGAACAAAATATTATTAATACATATTGGTTATAATAATGATGATGTTGCTAATAATAATAATAATATTGTTGCAGCAGCAGCATTTGTAGTATTAGGAATTATAAAATGTCTGAGACCTTGCGATTATAGTCTAATATTACAATGCAGGGTTTAATTTTATATTTGGGAAATATGAAAAAAGTATTAAAAGTTCAAAAAATAAAATATAAAAATATTTCTCTCTGAAAACTTCAGATTACAGTCTAACACAGCGAAACGTTTGCCATTAAAGTTTTAACACGTTTAAAAATATCAAAAAATAAAAATAAAAATTACAGGGTTAAAAAAAGGATTCCAATCTGTTCAGGCTAAGAAGTGTACTGATTTAAGAATTGTTTTCTAAAGTTCTAAAACCTAAAATTTCATAATTAACATTATACGTAACTATTCCACGCATTATCACTTAAATTATTATTAATTATTAACTGGACCTATGAAATATAACTAATTGAATTAATTTAAAATTATCTGTGCATATACATAAAGATGAAAATTTATATATTTGACCTTGAAAACGAGATGAACGTCGATGTCTGCATGCGTAAGATTTCCAAGACCCAAACCAAAAATATCACTCAGGGTGTTTATATTGAAACGTTACGCTCAAATTACCCATCTTAGTTTCACGTCGCTGTTCTTATGTTTCCGTTATAAGTTCTTACTAAAATCATTAGCTGGTGTTGTATTTAATTATTCTTCAAAAGAGCAACAATTTTCAAACTGAACTTAAGTCTCTGTCAGTTTTTTCTGAATGTTTCGAAAACGTAGAAGAAATCTGCCAGCGGAGCGAATGGTGAGTTACGGAATGAACATTTTCGAAAAAAGACATAACCGATAACAAAATAAATAGAAGTTCCCACTAAAGCCTGTCACATGCCTCCTTTCTTGTTCTACAGCTTTATTTGAACTTGAAAAAAATTTATGTTAGTCATCCAGAGACAAAATAAAAGGAAACTTATTGCCTACCTTAGATTTCAAAATACGGTTTCCATCCATCCATAATTGAAGCTTTTTCACTCTAGTTAAAGCTTGGGCAATGCCAGTTACATTGCGGACAAAAGGGGGGTGGCAGTTCTATATTTCTCCTTCTACTGGGCCGACTGACGAAATTCAACTTGCATTTTTCATGTCTCAAAAGCGCTACTTAGGATATGCATTAAATTTATATATAACATTGTTCTAATATAGGTATTTTGACAAAAATAAAACTCTTCTGAAATGCCATGCAATTTTTTTTTTCCATATTTCGGTTCTAAACTCAACTGCCAAAATTTCCCAAAACTTTAGCTCTTACTTGATTCCGTTTTCCAGAATTCGAAATTTAGGCTCATTCCAAATAAAATTCGCCTATTTTTTATGATTTATTTTTAAAATTTGTATTTTTAAGTAATTTTTATAAATTTTTCGAAAAACATTTTGAATTATAAGGTATAAAATTTTTACCATCATCTTAAAGTAGATGTTTTTTTAAGCACACCTGCAAAAATTTAGATTTTCTTATTCAAAATTTCCTAGGATATACGTGAATTTACATATTACCGCGTTTTGAAATTTGGCATATTTTCTATAAGCGATAATAACGCAAAATGTGGTTTACGCATTTTGTTAAAATTATTAGAAATAATGAGCGATGACTTTTTCCGCTCTTTTACAATGAAAAAAGGAAGGGAAAATAGGTTGCTATAAGTTAAGAAGTTCGCCAAGTGAATTAATCTTGGCGCAAACTGAAAAAATTCTCCAAGATAAATTTTTTGAATTTTTCCCTAAATTGCGCACCAAATATTACAAAACTTAATGTTTAGGCATAATTTGAGTCGTAGAATCGATATATGAAAAGAAACTGGCATATCATTTCAGAAAATAGTCCGATTTTGTGTCGGAATACCTATATTAGAACAATGCTATACATAAATTTAATGCATTTCCTAAGTCGCGCTTTTGAGACATGAAAAACGCAATTTGAATTTCGTCAATAGCCCTGTAGAATGATAGAAATGTACCCCCCTTTTTTTTTCTGCTTAGTGCACTTTAAATAGTGCATGTATATAAAAATAAGAATAGAGTTTTTGAAATTTAGAATTTTAGAAATTTAGAAAATTTAATGCATTTCCTAAGTCGCGCTTTTGAGACATGAAAAACGCAATTTGAATTTCGTCAATAGCCCTGTAGAATGATAGAAATGTACCCCCCTTTTTTTTCTGCTTAGTGCACTTTAGCTAGTGCATGTATATAAGAATAAGAATAGAGTTTTTGAAATTTAGACAGAGAACTTTAGCAGCGGCGCTGACAGTTTTACTGTTCTTCGTTCAACTCAATTAACAATTAACATTAATTTAGCTGTCTTTTCAAAAATATGTTCATAATACTCAGAGTTTTAGAAAATGATATTATAAATAAAAAAAAAATCATCTGGAGAAGCTTGAAAAACTTTTTTATCAAATTATTTACCAAATCTGTTATTTAGGAAACTTAGATCTGTCATTTCTCATATGGTAGTGTCATTTAATAAATATACACTAAAATATAAGTGAAAATTTGATAATATCTCCTTAAAATGTCTGTCAGCAAAACTTTCTACCGCCTTTTCTGTGTCAGCTGTTAAAAAATAACACAACAATATGCAGTTATAAATAATACCTGCCATTAGAACTTTACTAAAGTCTTAACAGTCATAGCTACCAAAGGATCAATAATTTTTCCAGCAAGCACGTATGCCGAGGAAAAACAAGACGCAAAAAGAGGCAACCACATGTCTATAACAGCGTTTCGATAAATAAAAGACGAGGTACTATGTTCCACATAGTTTTGTCATTAATTTCTCTTGTTAATAGAAATGCCAGAATTGAATTTCCGCTTCTTCAGTCACTTCGAGTGTCGGCACCTAAAAGTATATATAGCTTAGTTTTTCCTTTTGTTGTAGTCTTTCTTATTTTCTGAGTTTTGATGTATTGCAACTGATAGCATTATTCGTTTGTGAGAAATAGTTTAAGATAAAAATGGTTTTGTAAAACATGGGAAATGTTATGCGTTTAACGAATTTTTATGTTTTATTTATTTTACGGTATTACAGTCAAACTCTGTTTAATGGAATTTGCAGAATGCCGAGAGAAACTTTGCTAAACTGAGGAATTCCGAAAATGGAGGTTATCAAAAAAACAAGATTTAAGATGAGAAATGTTTTAATTTTAAATGTAAAATAGTGGTAAAATTAAATATAAAGTCACAATTACATACGTTAATATATCCATTCCATCAGAGTTACGTGCAAGAACTACATGAACTCATTTCGAAAAAGAATCAGTTGCTTTAGTTTATTTTGATTTTCGGGAATTTTTATGTTATAATAAATCTGCGTTAACTTTATGTTATAATAAATCTGACATCTTTGTAATGCACGGAAAATATCTTCTGGTACACTTTTTTAAAACTGAAAACCGCGAATCAAACGCATTTAATATATTTTTGAGAAATGCACAGTTGCGGTGATATAGCTTCCCAGCAAAACGGGATTATGGTTGCCAGAAAGTGGCAGGAAAAAGCAGGGTTGACTCATTTGGAGCGAAATCGCCCATTTGGTGAATTTGGAAACAAAATTGGCAATATGCCATAGGAGGAGCGAGAACATTCTAGACCGCGTTCTTTGCGCTTTTCTCTGAAATATTCTCGAAGGTAGGTTAAAGCTGTGTATACTCTGCCTATACGCGGATTATTAATGTTTTGAGTTCAAAGATTAGCTTGACAGCGATAGACCGAGCCGGGAGCTGTACGTTAGTGCTTTGCCGTGACGCTGTCTTCATCGTAATAGCCTAAAAGCTGGGGTGCTATTTGTTTCAGCGTGTTTATCGTAGTTTTTCGACGACTGTTAACTTGTCTTTCGAACTGTGCCGTGTAACAGTGCTTACTGGCGAATAAACTGTGTTTTGATTCTTCATGAAATGTTATAATCAATTATTCCAAATACACGAACTCCCAGAACGCAATAGTATGCTCTGATAAATATTTTGCACATTCATTTTAAGAATTATCTTCCTCAATCGTTTTCAAGTTGCTATTTTTTATGCTCTCTATTATGACCTCTTCAGTAAAACTGCTGAAGTTTAAACATCATTAAAATAATTTTGTAATTCTTCATTATACTTTAAATGTCCTTGATTTTTCAAGGCAGCAACATTTTACTCACTTCCTCAGGTTGCCCATTGTCGTCACTGCTACTGCTATTTTCAGTACTACACAGTTTTAGTGATGAACCCAGTCTTTCTGAAGCAACTGCGAACAGTATTTTTCAGTGACATCCTAATTCTGTAATTTTATAAATTTGATGCGCCGTCACGTAAATTTACTATACCTAAAGGCTGATTGCGTTCAATTCCCATTAGGATATTCTTCAAAGTTCTTTTGCGATAATGCATCTTAGAACGTTTTATCACCCCTCAATCCATAGGCTGCTATTTTGGAACCGTATTTGGAGAAAAGGAAGAAAAGTTAACATTTTCGTATTTGTCTTTGATATCTTAATATTGCTGTTCTCTATCAATAGAGAAAATTGACTTTTCTGTATAGCCATGTATATATCTAAATTTCCAGCCACTTTTCAAAAATATCTGAGATCATAAACTCTTGTTGAAATCACAATCTACTTCCAGTGATTTGATACACTAAAACATCATAGATTTTTACTCTTTCCTGTAAGTAAAGGTTACAGTTTTTCATTTTCTTCCGTATTTTTACACAGTAAATCTTTGCTGTTCTTACCGCCAAAACATTAATGTTAATGTTCTCTAAGGTAAACGTTAATAAAATAAACCGTTTTCCTCCTTGGCGAAGATACCTTTTGGCTTGCAAATTTCCATGATTTCTTCTTGTTTTCGATCTTTCCATATGACAGAGTCATCTTCATTAATATCGTTGCTTTCACTATACATGATTTTTGCAACTACTCTATGTATTTTTTTGAATTTCTCTAGCCATACATTGCTCTCATGAAATTCATTCTATCCTAAGCTTTTGCAATTTCCTTAAAATTTCCCAGTATCAATGGCCCTGACACCGGTACATTTTTTTTGCTGTCACCATGTGCAGCAACTTTAACGCCATTAAGGTCTTCATAAGTCCACGTTTTATTACGTTGGATAGGTGGAATAAAAGCTTGATGTAATTTAATGCCGATTTTTCAGGACTGTCGATAAATTACCTTGCAAAAATACCGGAGCAATATCTTTCTTCTTTACATTTTTTATCTATTATTTATTCTCCTCCTCGAGAATCAACATTTCCTTTTTAAGTGTTAGAAACTTTCGTTTTGACGTTTTTAGCTTACAATACACAACTAACTTTAAAAAGGATTTGAAGCATAAATCTACGAAAAACAGAAATAAAAACAACATGCAGCTATTGGAATTGGTGCAGCTATTTCGGAAGCAAAAGACGTGAAAATTGAGCAGTGCCCTTGCCGGGACTCGAGCCTCGGACCTCTCGAATATGCGCCGAACATGCTGACAATTACACCACGAAGGCGGGAGAAATACCTTATAGCTTGACCTTGAACTGGTTTGCGAAACATGATTGGTTGCAGAATTTTTAACGATAGGGTGAATAAATGCTTGGAGAATCTCCCTCTCTCCACTTCATCCTTCATGTAGAATGGAAACAGAAAGTAGTCATTTCAAGGGTAAAAATACTTTCACAGAAATGAAGGAATCTATAAGTGAAGAAATTCTGAAGTTAAGGATATCTGATTTAAATGAAGCTAGGGCAGCACCTGCACATTTCCGAAGTACATTACATATCGCCGGGCCTTGCTAACTGTTGAACGCCACTAGAATTTTGATGGAGAATGCGTCCTGAGCTATCCCATTCTTCTTTCTCCACCACGGCCTCCTCAAGAGGACTTTCGGCTCGCTGTGTATTTTGAGTACCTCTCTGTCACTCAGACATCTGTTTAAAACGAGTGGTGCAATATCGGAGTAAACGGTTCTAGGGAAACCGATCTCCATTGAAAAACTTTATCTATTTTGAATATATCACTCGGACTTGGCAAGATACTGAAAATAGCATTATACAGATGCGCATGGCGTTAACTGGAAATCAAAGTTAGATGACATAATTAAAAACACGTGGGCCACTGAATTTCTGGCGAAGTAACATTCAAAAATAAGGAAGCTGATGATAGAGGAAACAAAAAGCACATATAATAACGATAAAAGTAGTAAGAAATATATTTAATTAATATTTCCCCAAAATTACTTAACACGAAGTGCAATATTTAAATTACTAATGGAATAACCTTGAGTACAACATTAACCAAAAAGTTACCGAATAAAAACTACAATGCAGAAAATAATCATACAGTTTTCCTAAATACAATATTACCAATAAATTATCGAATACAAACAACAGCACAAAAGTACAACATTACGAAACAGCAAGCAATACCACCAAAAGTATAAAAATATCCCAAAGATACAACTTATAAAATTAAACATGAAAGCGACACTACAAAAAAATTGAGCAGTATAACGGAAGATATAAAAGAAATTTGATCCAATTAGCAATTACACCATAGGTAAGAAAACGTTTAGTGAAAACCATAATGCAATTTAGACGCAAAAAGTGATGTCAATGCCTTCTGTTAGTAGAAGAACTGCCGTTAAAAGTTTCCTCAAAAGGATTAAATATAACGATTAATTTGTCTGTGGGTTTTTGTAATTTCTAATTTGATTAATTCTTTCATCGAAATTTTTAAGGATATCCGTAATAGGAAATTGTGAATAAACTTAAGATACTTCTTTAATTATTTTACAAAAATTATTTACAGCAGGAAAATTGCTTTCAGATTTATTTTTGAGCTCTTTTTTTTTTAGGTAGAGATTTCTGTTCAGAGTACTTCTAATTTCTGTAGCTACAGCCCTCCATTGGAGGAAAACGTTTTAGTATTTATTTCTGAGGTGAATCTTTTATAACAAGTTTAGGAAAATTTTCTGAATTATCTAATATTTTAGAGTTCCCAGTGGGTTGATTTCTTATTTCCCTGACAGAGGGTTCCAAAGTATTTTTTCAAACATCTGACAAAGGAACAGAGCACGTGGTTGAGATAAATCATTTGATAAGATGTTCTTCTTGTGGTAGTGATGGAGAATGCTAGTACTGTGCATAACATAGTGATTAATAGCAGAAGTACTGTGCATAACATAGTGATGAATAGTTTATTTTAAGTTTAGCAGAATTTATCGGACATTAGTTGTAATTCGCAGCATGCGGCAGTCAACAGTCACAGTAAGTCTTTTTTTTTTTTTTTTTTTGCTTATTATGTGCTCTGTCCTTTGTCACTACTAAAGGGAGGGATGCCACGTGGAGGTCTTTTTAAGGGAAACTGGCTCGTATCCACGTTACACATAAGGAAAACCAAGAAAACGCCCATGCAGCCAGCCCGTTCGCCGGGACTCGAACCCCGAACCGAACTAGCACGTCATATTTGAGATCCATTTGGCTTCACATCCAGAGCTTTTGTCAGGTAAGTGACGTTTCACAGATCTGGGGGCTAACTTACACTGTTGAGAAGAATGGTTAAAAATACTAGTAGTTCCGGCACTGGGCCAGACCTCCTTTAAATCTATATGCATCAAGAGAGATATCAAAACACATAAGCTGCTTGACGTCTTGTATTTGAGCTCAAATCCAGGTTCGTTAACAAAATGAGCCTGATGAAGAAGCATAGGGGATCTAGTACGAAATAGCTACATCGGATTAACCTAAAACTTCAGCATAACAGTTCTTGCTGAGTTTCATCAGGGACCAGTCCGAAGAAATACCTCTAAGAACAACCATAATTGTTTTAGCAGAAGTACTGTGCATAACATAGTGATGAATTTTATTTTAGTCATTAATCTCTGATGATTACTATCCAGAAAGTAGATTTTTAAGGAACTCACTAGCAATTCTAGCTGTGAATACAAAGTTAGCTTCGTTACAGAGCTTCTTTACAAAATCATCAAACATACGCGACACGCCGATGGAGAAGCACGTGCGTTCTAAGCATTTCCAGTATCCATAAAAATATTGATACAATCATCAACATTATTTATATTACTTCCTATCAACATTATCATCATCCATATTACTATTTAAAACACTGAATCTATTTGCATTACTAATATGAATATTATTTTTCAACATCTTGCTGGGGCGGGTAAATTTGACTACGGAAAGCGGATCCATCTTTAGCGATATTATTATGATCTCTCGTTTTGGGTTTAACTACTAGAATTTTCAACGGGTTTAACAGTCACGATTTCATAAGAATTTACAATTACGTTTTTTACACGTGTCTTAAATCTAGCTTACTTGCCCTTAATAATTCGATTTTCTAATCCCTCAGTTGGTTCTTCTAAAATCATCCGATGCTATATAACACAATTTTAAAATGGTCGGATGTAACATTTAAATTTTACGAGGGCAAAAATTTTAATTTTAATTTTACTTGATTACAGTTGATACTCTTATAATGGCGTCTGGTTGTTCTTTGTCTTATTCAAAAAGGGTGGTACTTTGAAACAGCTTGCTAAAGACGCTTAAGGGTTGTAGTGTTGGTGCTTGGAGAGAATACTATATTACTAGTCTCGCTATTAGTAGATTCTGAACTAGACAGAAAATTTTAAAGAACAAGCTTTCTGATTTACTGATGACCAAGAAAATCAAAATGATATTTTAGCTACAAATAAAATTATTCCTCTCTGAAAGTCAAAGAAAATAGGGAGAATTACAGTCAAAAGTCTTCACTCAAATCGACTGGTCTTTCAAAATAATTGCTCTTTGGTTATTAACAGGAAGAAGCATGTACACTGCGGGGGAAATAAAAAGAGGACAGTTCTATATCTCCCGTTCTACTGGGCCGATTGACGAAATTCTTGCGTTTTTCATGTCTCGATAGCGCGACTTAAGACAGATTTAGATATAACATTGTTCTAATATAGGCATTTTAAAACAAAATCGGACTTTTTCTGAAATAAGATACTAATTATTTTCTATATTTTAATTCTACGACTCAAATTACACCAAACTACCAAGTTTTGTAAAAATCGCACGAGTAGGTTTTACAAAATTAGCCCTCAAAACTTTAGCTCCTCAATGTTAATTAAGTTTGGTATATATTTATTAATCTCTCTTTTTTATTAAACGTATTTGATTCTTCCTTTCACATTTCGAAATTCAGGTTCATTCCAAAGAAAATTCACCCATTTTTTATTTATTTTAAAAATCTGTATTTTTAAATAATTTTTATAAATTTTTCAAAAAAACATGAATTATAATCTATAAAAGTTTTACCATAATCTTAAATTAGACGTATTTCTAAGCATACCCGCAAAAAATGAGTCTTTTATTCAAAATTTCCGAAGATACATGTGAAAATATATATATTGGCGCGTTTTGAAATTTGGTGTATTTTTTTAAAGCGATAAAACATCAAATGTCGTTTAAACACTTTGGTAAAATTATTTGAAAGTAGGAACAATGTCACTTTTCTTCCGCCCATGCACAATGTAAGAAGGTAGGAACGACATGCCTTTTTTTTCCGCTCCGGCATAATATAATTGAAAGGAAAATGGGTTGCCATATAATATGAAGCTCGCCAAGTGAATTTTTCTTTGCGCAAACTGAAAAAAAAAGGCGCAAAGATAAAATTGTGAATTTCTCCATAAATTTCGCACCAAATTTTACAAAATTTAATATTTAGGTATAATTTGAATTGTAGAAACGAAATATGGAAAAAAATTGGTAAGTTATTTCAGAAAAGGTTCGGTTTTGTGCCAAAATATCTAGTATAACAATGCTATATTATTCTAAGTCGCGCTTTCGAGACATGAAAAACGCAATTTGAATTTTGTCAATCGGTCCAGTAGAACGGGAAATATCGAACAGTCCCCCATTTTTGTTTTTCGCAGTGTACAACAAAATAATTTACAAGCTTAAATACAAAATATACAAATCTTCAAATGTAATACACATCCTGTTTTAGATATATAATTTAAATTTCCATAGATTCCATAAATGTATCCATTGATTTTTACGAAAGATTTACATACTATCGAATAACGTCACTGAAAGAAGAAAAGCCGATAGCAAATATCTGAAACCAGAGCGTAGGTATACATTCATAATATGCCTTAATTATTCTGTGACAAATACTCTGTTAACTAATAGAATTTGCATAACATATTCAGAAACCTTTTATTTACTTTTAATAAGAATGTAAGATAAGCTCTCCATATAAATAAATATATCTGAAAATGTGCGTTTATTGCATTTACATAAATCTTACAATAAAACAGACAGAAGTTGTGATTTAAACCTAAAACCTAAAGGTATTTTACTTTAATCTAACGTGATAATTACGCAATCGATTTAATTTACTACTGGGAGGGAAAAAACACAAATGCAATTGGAGTTCTTTAATCTTGAAGAGTAATTAATTAAATAGCTATAATGTCTTTCAGCCACACACTTCCTTTTTAACAGAAACAAACTGAGCTTTTTTTACTCACTTTTTTTTAATACAGAATAAACAACAGCTCAAAGTTTCAACGTCTTCAATTCTACTGAAAACGAACAAAGATTTTATGCAATTTCAGGTCTATCAAGAAATTTTATTTGTACTTTTTATCATTAATTTTTAGTATGTTTAATTCGTCAACATTCAATTGGAGAATGCTGAAATTTATTCCTATTACATGAAAGAAAACTCAGTTCATCCCCCATCTCCGAATAGAACCGAAGTCATTACACTTTTCACAAGTTAAAAACACGCTAAGATGGTAATAGACGGAATTTCTTCTCCGAACAACAAGTATTCTATCGGATATTCCAGTAAATTGTGAAATGAAGAGACATGATAATCTTGTTCAATGGGTGGTCCTTTTACCAAAGAAATAACATGCGCTCCCAGCATAAGAAATTACCTTTGCATGATTGAATGATTATTGTATGTTTGAAAGGTTTATTAAAAATTCACACTGTAAAAAAGAGTAAAAGACCGCAATAATTACGTACGCAGGCCACAGATCTATACCAAATGGTGGAAAAGGAACTGTCACTCAGTACCACTGATTTAGAATTGATTACATATCCACAAAGATGAAGAGTTACAAGCTGAGCAAAATAATTTGTAGTCTGGTGCACTCCACAGCGGTGATCCCTCACAATCCCAATTTCAATTGATAGCTTTGTTGTCAAGCCGTTGGAATCACCGAGCCTTTGGAATTGAATAGTGCATATCTCAATCTCGAACTGTACTCAATCTGAAAGTAAGGAGCAGAATATATTTTAACAACACTTAAAATATTTTAACAAAACAAAAAAACAAAAAACAAAAAAAAAAAAAAAAAAAAAATATCTGAATAAATAAAATAAATGTTAAATTTCGCATATTGAATATCTTTCAATACTTTTATAAACAAAGATAATAATTAATAGCAATAAAAAGGAAAAATTCAAATTTATTTTCCGTCTGAAGTCTAGAAGTTGGTACTTGCAAGAAATTTTTATTGACTGTACTTTGCAGTTCAAACACAATGACCTTTAACTGCTAAATGTTTTTTAGACTGATATTTATTTCAGGTAATTCCAGTATGTTGAATTAATCATTAAATAACTTACTCTTAACATTAACTGAAAAAAGTAATTTCAGAATACTGAAGAGCTATCAGTTGCTAAATAGGCAAACTAAATTTACTGACTGGAACAAAGTGGAAATTCTCTCACATTTATCTTAAACACATGACAAGACGTATCCAGTATACAGACGTACCCATCATACAGTGACAAAGCCAAAGCCTTAACCTGTTCATTCTGTTATTTTTCTCTTAAACAGCATTCGCGCTGTTATAAGAAAAATCCACTTTTGTCAGTGTTATTAACCGGCAGAAACTCTTAATAAAATCTAAATCATCTATCAAAAAACTCTTAATAAAAATTGCATTAAAATCATCTATCAAAATGTATAAAATTCGTAACAGGCAGCTTTGTGATGATTGTTAATATGCAAGGTTCCAAGCGTAATACGAAAAGTATTTTACTTCCAGTGTTTCAGTTCAACAGATTTAAGTGTTATTTTAGTAAAGTGCTTTTTAAAATAATATTGTTTTATAACGATATAGAGCATTATCTCACTTTATTAAAAGGATTGTTTCTCTGTACTAGGGGTATAATGTATTTAATCCCGTTCGATGCATTTATGCAGACAGCAGATTAAAGCTCATTGAAATAGCCTTCCAGTTTAAAAAGTATTATTAAAAGCAGCAAAATTTTACATTTTCGCAGAAAAAAGTTTGATATTTTGATAAGTAGAATATTAACATGCCAATTTTAAAGTTTAATGTTGAAATTCTGAGGAAATTTTGGGCAGCCAGAGATCAAATCCTTACTGGGAGAAATTTTTGACAATATTAAATATGTTTACTAAAAAGGAACTTTTCAGTTCATATTAATTTTTAATGTAAAATGTTAATTCATTTTTTATGATTTTTAGCCAAAAAGGGAATAAGCCCGAATGGGCTATTATTATCGAAACGGGATTTTGCGTCACTCACTATAAACGGCGAATCACATTTCAAATTGAAGCTCAGAATTTATATATCTTCAGAACAGCGCTCGTCCCAACCCTTAATTCCAATCCATCAGGACGGAGAATAAATATTTTTCTCTAACACACCACAAACGATGTGGTGCTTATTGAACGAAAACGACTGGTCATCAAGGAGAGCTTTAAAACAACTCCCCTATGGGCACCCATTTTGACGCGGTTGAGGTCCTTACCCTACGCCCACATGTTATAGGAACGCAGGTTGGAGTATTTTATATCCCTGAGGCCGAGATTGCCAGGGTACAAATCTAGATCAGAGAATGTCAGGGTATAGATCTAGATCCGAGAATGTCAGGGTAGAAATATCACTCTTTACAGTAAACAACACCGGGGAAATTATCAAATAAGCTTATTAACTCTTGCCATTTGACAGGTCAAATTTAAGCTTCGGTTACAAGAGAAATTTAGTTTGTGGAAAACTAAGAATACGCGCTAGCCATCTGAATTTTAATTATTTTAAGTATTAATACTTCCATTTCTTTAATTTGAACTCCTTTCTAACGTTGGTTAAGTACAATAATCTTTGTGTGCCGCATTTGGTTTGCGTAGATTATCAGGCAGTAGAACCAAAAATCGAAAAAGGTATTATGGTTTGAATTCAGGAGAAGAAAATGCCTCGAGAGAATTTTACAGGACAAGAAATGTCTCGCTGACGATCATAAGAACTTCTATGAGCTGCGTTTTGTTTTGAACAAATAAAACTGCACATATTTTTTTACTACATTTGAAACTATGAGACAGATTTATAAAGATTCTCTATATTATTAGCTGCAAATATTCAAAAATGAAGCTGGATACTTCATTCTTATTTATGTTAAATATTAAAAGGGAAATTTTCTGATAAGGTTTGGAATTTTGCTGAGCTTCTTTCTAAATTTTATTGCAATAAAGTTTTTAATTTTAAATGCAATATTTTTTGAAAGCATGCAAAGGCATTAAATATGAGACTTTCATCACAGATTTTGATATCAAAATGTGTGTCCTGTGTTTGATGATGGATGGATATGATTCTAAAATATATATGATAGGAATTGCTGCATTTGAAGTAACTCTAATTCAATTTAGTTCAGAATTATTGCATATTTAGCAAGAATTTTACTAGCGGACAACAAACAAATACGGCGGTGTTGGTCGATGGTTAATTGTCTAAGTGTTTATTTAAATATTTATAAGAGATAAAAATCTTAGTTGGTCAAGTTCCATTGCAAACTCTTTTGAAGTGTGTACATTTAACTCAGAAATTTCTCTAGACTTTCCAACATTTAATTATGTAGATTAATTTATAATGAACAAAGACGAAAGGTATAATTAACACATTTTTAGAGAAATATAGGAATTTTTCGAGAATTAAAATTGCCAGATATTTTTCTTATTTGTTACTCTGAAAACTAACTTCTAATACTTAATCAAGCAGTGATTATTAAGATACTCTCCTCTAAACAATTCTTTGATTAGAGGCATATATACGATGACTTAATTATACACATAGATGACGAATTACGCAAGCAACCTTTGTCTAAGAGACAGGAAATTTCAAAAGAGATTTAATTATGCAGAGATTGATTTATAGCTTAGAATCTGAAACGACAGCATGTTGCTGAGATATATGTTTATTCAGAGTGTAATCTATCAGAGACTACACAATGTTTCGGTATACATTTTCATCAGCACCTTTCATTCTCTAAGAATATTAAACGGCAAAAAATTATTTTCAAGCATTTCAAATATATTATTAGAATATTTTAGTACTATCTAGACAATAAAAATTTATTTTTGCCAGAAATTAGGCATTAAACGAACGAATACATATAATTTAATGACATTATCCAATAATTTTTAAGAACAGCTTTTCATTTGGAAACTTCAGCCAAATCCGGGAAAGGAATATTAAATTTCTCGATTTTATTTCAAACCGGAGTAATAAATTAGTCATCTTTTAATCACAGGAAGATAGTTAATCTATTTTCTAAGTTACGATATCTGCCATTTTTGCGGTCAGAAGTAGAATGTTTTATAAACATTTGACATGAAACTTGAAAGAAACAAAACATCTAATTTCCTGTCACAAAATTTAGACCATCTATTCTATTTGGTATCAGTATTGTTTTGAAAGGATTGTTTCTAAAGAAGTGACTATGTCTCACAAGGAATACGAAATGTTTAACATAGTATAGAAATGTTCTGCCATTTTAACTACATGAGTGTAAGCGTTGATTCATTAAGTTTCCAGTGCCTCTGCCTGGAAATCCTGCTACTACAGGCTGTTCAACTTAAAAGTGCATTGTTATGAAACTGAGCATATTATGAGACATACATATTTTCTTACAAAATGCTAAGGAGACTCGATAAACATATTGAGTTATTCACAGCTCCATTAATTTTAACCAGCAGTCACACACCCTCTTGACACCCTGATCGGTATAATAAATATTTCGTGCTGCTGGCTCCCTTATCCTCGAGCTCGGGATTGTGTCGCGAGAGAAGGCTTAGAGTTTGCAGCTGTATATTATTATATCTGCATGGAGGCACTTAAAATACTAGCAAGCAGAAAGTCCTCTTGAATCTTTCTGTGGTAGGAAAAGAGGGGTGCCAAACTCTCGGATCCATCCCTTGAAGTTATCTTTATCACAGCTGGAACGAACTTTCCTGTTGTATAGGTCGCGCCCTATGGTGCACCTTGGGCAACATTCTCGGTGATGAGATGCCTAAATGACAGAGAGTTATTGGTTATTTCTGATAAAGGCATTAAATTATAAGCGTCCAACCATTTGAAACAGTAGTATATCCACTTTGATGAAACATGCTTCATCTGTGAAAAATGTTTGATATGAAATTAAAACGCCAACATGAAGGAAATTCTTACGAAAACAACAGCCAAGTATATGACGTACGTTATGAAAATTCAAAACCTACTTTTCACAAAAAGAACTCATCAAACCTCTTTCTGTTTCCGATGAATTTACGCTCTTCTTCCGGTGGAACGGAAGTTCAATTTAAAATCGCACATTTAAGATAATAAATTGGTTTTTGACTTCAAATGTGTGATTTACTTTGAAATTGAATGCAGTGCACATTTTACGCTTAATAATAAAACTGTAGTTACTTCCCAAATAGAAAATAATTCACAAATATAACTATGTAACAAAATCTGAGTATCTCTCCTAATTTGTAAAGTAATATTTCTGATTCCAAATTTTGTCTGTATTTAGAAATACGCTTAAAATTTTCTCTCAAGTAAAGATAAAAAAGAACCCTACACACAATAACATGTGTAAGCGGCACACACAAAAATAAAATATAAAAATAGTTTTTTTTAAAATTATTTGTCTAAATTATATGTAAATCTCTTTTGATTTTATATGTGACTGATTTAAATTCCCCTTTTTAAGGAATAAAAAATTAGAGCAGAACATTTAATGCAAACAAAATATCGCCTCATACTTGAAAACATGCTAAAGCCATTTTTACATCATAATGGCATAATGTTTCCAGACGTATGAATGATAGTTGATATAAAATCGTTAACAAGACAGAACTGTTTATGATAGCTTGATCGGTTGCCTATGCTGACTGATTATGATTGACTTGTAAATATATTATAATAGCAAATAAAACGAATTAACTCTGCAGTGTCATTAAAAACTATAAACTAAAATAAAAGTAGAATGAAAATGTATATAAAGTTTTAGAAAATAACATATCACTAGCAGAACAAATGGCCTTAGAAATATATATCTAAAGAAGTAGTCACCTTGAAATAGAAACATGTGTATATATGATTCCTGAATACTAGTTTACTTTCTCTTATGCTGATCGTAAAATGCAGCTCTCCATCATAAGATGATGGCCTATATTTGCATAGAGTGGTCCATATTCTTGGAAAGAGCATTTACCTTGTGAAATTTGAGATGAGTAAAGCAAAATTTTTCTTTCTTTTTAAGCCTTACTTCCTATTTCCCCCATTTAAACCTCTCAAGTCTACCGATATCAAGAGAAGAAGAAGCTGTGTATTCTGGAGACGAACTGAGTCAACATTCCGTCAGATACGTGTGTATTTTAGAGACATTTCAAAGTTTTCCTAGGAATAATTTTCTGGAAGCAATATGTTTGAGTTAGCTAGTCTTAGAAGTCTCGTATCTTACGGATATTCGCGAAGGATTAAAGTTTACTCAAGGAGAGCGGTTTATTCGTTGGATTTACGGAATTGTTAAGGATAGATAGAGTGATGTCTTTCTGTCAGTTGTTTGTTGGTATTTGAAGTATTTTTCTTCAGAATAATAATTTTCAAGTTAAATCTATCTGTAAACTAACCTTATTCTTTTTTTATGCTACGTTATGATAGGCTGCTACGCGCATAATCTAGTTAAACATGACTAAAACACTTCCAGTACTAAACGATGCATTCATTCCCTGCGACACACGATCTTCAGTTCACCCTTCGCGATTGAAGAAATTATAGGTTTTAGTGGAAAACCCGAAAGGTTTAAAACAATATACGTAACTTGTTATGCCTCTGATGCCAGTCGTTATGTACTTGGATCACAGAATAATCATTTGCAAGTATTTTAAAAATGGCATTTATACATTATTATGTTCATTTTAATTTGTATTGTAAAACGAAATTGAAAAACTGCCTTGTTTTAATGTTAAAATATCTGTTAACTACCCTTTCCGTTTTCTGTGCTATGGTATGCTGTATTAACGCTACCATAACACATCCTATTCACGTGGCTACACTACTGATATTTCTAAAAGATATATTTATCCCTGCGGCAAATGATCTGTAGCTTTCCTTTCAAATTTGAACGGTATACTGCTTTTAGCGTAAAAACCGAAAAATTTTAGAACAATATGTAGAATTCATATACCTCTTACTATGGCACATGACGCTCATATTCTGCACCTAGGCCGTAAAATAATTATTTTGACAGTGGTATTGATGCATACCTATGTTAATTTTAATTTACATTCTAAAATAAATTATTTACTAAGAGTTATTTTAATAAGCCTCTTTTTGTTTCATAGAAGATACTGTTATAAAGAAATCTGTAACATTTCAACACATAATAATGAAATAAGGCACATAATCAGAGGTGTAAATTATTTCTTTCTGGTAGTAAAGCCGTTTAATTATTATTAATTAATTAATAAGATCATTTTAATTCATAAAGTTCGAATTTTGTACAGCTTCACATAGCTACCTTAAACGCCATCTGGCAGAAGGCAATTAGATGACTTACGATCTCGTAACGTCTAAAATACAGTAAAGAAACTCAAATCACAGTTTAAACTTTATTTACTCGTCAGCGTGACGGTTAACACAAGTTATGTAATAATAGGAAACCAAATTTCCGCTGGTTGCAGGAAATTTAAACCAAATGCTCTAGCAAAAATTAAAATAGTAAATGAAAATTAAACCACGCATGCTAAGCTTTGGTTCACACCTAAACCTTTTTACGAACCAATGTCGGTTAGCAAAGCGAAAACCAAATGAAGTAATTCAGTCACAGGGAAAAGTAAAAAAATGATGGGAAGCGATAGGTGCCAAAATCTCTCTCTCAAAATCAAGAACTCTACTCTTAAATACATTAACTAACTTGCAATTCGGTCTCAGTGACGTAAAATAATGAAGAATTAACATAATAACTAGTCAATTAAAAATATCTTATTGACGAAAGTATCACCTTATGAATAATTTAAAAGCAGGATAAATTGCATCAGAAGACTCGAGAAATTATTTCCAATTAGAATTTATGATTTTATTCCATAAAAATTTTATTATTTTATATTTGTTTCAACATTTTGATATTGGAGAAAATAAGTGAAATCAATAAACTTAAGTTTTAAGAAATGCATAATTTAATTTTTCATATTTAAAACAAACAGAGTAATTTTTAAACATCGCAAGATATCAAGAAAATTACTTTTGTATTTCCATGAAAATATGTGATTTATTTTACATATAAATTTGTTTTTGAAACTAAAGTTTCTGTAAAGGAAACGTGAAAACTCAGCCTCACCTCTTCGGAATTCTAATCATCATTAATTATAATTCAAGTTGCTAGCAGAATGTACTTACTACTTGCACTACAACCGTATGCAAGAAAAAATACGATTATTCCTTATATGTCTACATAATATTTTTCGAAAGAAATACTAATAGCCACTTAATGCAAGAAATGCTTTCACACGGTCAAAAGGAAATATAAAGCAAATCCTTAAATATCCTTCTGAATCCTCTGGTTTTCGTTAAATAATCAAAGTTTCAATAAATGTAGTGGCATTTTTAGAAACTGTTTTCGAATATTTGATGCAAAGTTACATAAAATAGTTGATAAAATAAATGTTTTTGAAAAAGCATGAAAGAAAAAATATAAAAATATTTCGCCGTTTATTAAAGAAAGAGAAGGTTAATTGAAACACTAATTTAATTCGGATGTTTATTTTATATAATTCAAACCAAAATAGAATAGAATACAAACATAGAAACAAAACATATGCAATATGTCTTAAAACATTTTGTTCCCTAATTAATTGCACGTTAGTAAGCTGCTTATATCTAAAGTAACACACATAAATGTGTGGTTTGATGGTATGCATTTTAAGACAAAAATATATATGAGAATATATATTTTTGTCTTAAAAATATATATAAGAATATGACAAAAAGCGTATTCTTACAAACTATATTTTATTTACATATGGTATTTTTATACAGAGTAAATGAGAAAAATAACTGTAATGCTTTGTATTAAACTATAATGTGATACTATTAAGATTTTGTAAAATATTTCCATAGAAGAAACTTTATAAAAATGTATGTGAAACGTCTGAAAAGGTCTACCAAATTTATATGATAGATACTTCGCTATTTTCAAAAATATATTGCCTTCTTTAATACAGGCAGAAATTTTACAAATTGTCTGTTCTTTTTCGCTACTTCTCTTCAAATATGATCATTTAATAACATTTACTAATTATGAACTCAGGTAAATGAATAAAATAAATAAAAGTCAAGCACTTAATTTTTACTTACGTCATTTGCCTTATTTGAAGAATCCTTAAACTTTTTTTATCTATCATTCAATTCATCTAAAGGTTCCATCATACAGTAAAAGTATGAGGACGTTTTGATAATAGAAGAATGAGGGTATCAAAATATTTGGACTTTATATAAAAATGGTAGAAAGATTTTTCTATTTAAGCAATGGAAAAAAGGTAATCATTAAATAATAAAATAGTGACAAAACTGCGTAGCTGCACTTTGTGCTATGCTATTATGAGGGTGCTGCTGTTTGCAAGCGTATTAGGAAGAGGAAAACGATCATATCAGGCGAGGATGTTGCAGCAGAAGTGATCATAGGTTCAATAATGAGTAACTGGAAGATATGCATTATGTTTATGGCTGTGTGGATGGACAACATATCGACATAAATATAGTATAGATAAGCGTATATAGTATAGACCATAAATATAGTATAGACATAAACATTAGTATAAACATTAGTATAAACAAGCGAGACAATGCACCGAGATCTATTTCCAAATAGACATCTGCCAAGTCATCCATTTCCTGGAAAATTATATCGCATATTAAGTGAGGCTGAAGCATTCCGGGTAAGCAGTCACATCGGTCGGCAACGTTTTTACACCCAGGCCTGCCGTACTACGGGAAATTGGGAGAAATCCGGGAACAACTATCAGAGCAGTCGAACACGACTTGAGTGTACCTCACTTCAGATAACCACACAAACAAAAGAACAGATATTGCACAAATACATACATTCACAAGGATACGTTACATCCCAATCAGATCCAATGACTATAGCCTACCAGTCGGCAAGCTTTAAAGTCGCTGAATACTTGTTTTTTTACCCGAGTTCGCGTCCCGGCAAACGGGCTGACCGAATGGGCATTTTTGTGGTTTTCCCACCTGTGTAAGTGGTTACGTACCTTGTTCCTTTAGAACATGCTCAACGAAGGCATCCCTCCCCTTAGGCAGATAGCCTTTGAGTTCATTGCCATATTCAAATAAATCAAACCAAGCCAAAGAATACAGGAATTGAGAGCGAAACCAATTATTCCCAGCGTGTTGTATCTGCATGTTGGTATCTGGATGAACGTAACCAGAGCCAGATTTCCCATCGTGGATTCCGTGTATCGCACAAACGACGTTTTCTTGGGACGGTGTCCCCAAATCGCTCAATTGCATGTGTGGGCGTATGACAAACCTAGACGTATACGTACTCATGCAAACCAACAGCGCTTCACCATAAATGAGGGGGCTTGTATTATCGGTGACTTTTAAATTTGTTCTTACATACTGCCACAACATCTCGACAGGCGTATTTATTGCAGTTTTTAGAAGAGGTGTTAACAGATTTGATGGATGTTAATTCAGCAACTTCCCCCTGACATCTAGTTTCAGCTTGATTGGGTGACGGCATATCTCAATATTAGTAGGCTGAAACAATATCGATAGCAACTATACTCATCGCTGTATTGGAAGAAATGGAGCAGTCGCATGGCCACCCCAATATCACCACATATTTCTTCTTGCAGGGATGTAGGAAATCTCTTATATACAAGACACTCATAACATTTGACATCGACCCTGTCGCCAGAATCGTGGCAATGGCGGCATGTATCCGTGACTTAATTGGCAATGACCGAGTCCGTGATTCCATTCGTCGATGTTGTGAAGCATTCATTGCATTGGATGGAAGGAATTTTAAACATTTTCTGTAAACATGATGATTTCGTTCATCTGTATCATCAAGTTTAAATAAAATAAAGCATTGTTAATGCCGCTATCCACTCGGTTTCTTTATATGCCGATCACTTTGCTGTAGCATGGTACAATTTGGTTTTTGGACACAGCTTCCTATCTAAAACTTGTTTATCATGCTCTGACAGACAAGCATATAAAATTTGTAAAAGATCTTTTGGGATAATCTGTATATACATATATTTATATAGAGAGAGATGGAATGAGAGAGAGTCATTGTGCTTTATCCATATGTTATACGGAGTTTATATATTACTACAGAAATTTTTCATAACTATTACATATTATTCTGGATGCAAATAATAATTATTTACAATTTTGCAACTGGTCTAGTATATAGGGTTAGAAATATCAAAGAAAATCGGAAATTTATTTTATTTATGTCCCTAATAGCATAAAATAACATTTTTATATGATGTTCAGATAAAATAACGTTTTTAAACTTTTAAACTGATTTCTCTGCTCATCAGAGGTCAGTGGCAAAAAGCCTTTGATCACTGGTAATTCATCTGACTTGACAAAAGGCTGGCTGCATGGACATTTTCATGCATTTCCCACGCTTCACTTATACACGAGAGTGTTTCAATTAAATAAGTCTTAAAAAAGGCATGCCTTCACCTAACACGTTGAGCGCGGCGCCGAATTTGCTGTCCTTTCCGTTCAGCCGGCAGCGAGCTAAGCCGTATTTTTGTTTAGAATGTTTCAATACATTTCATTAAAACTAAATCTGATCACATTTCATTGAGACTATATTTATTTTTTAACTTTAATACTGTCAGTCCCGTGGACCGACGCCAGCCAAACGAAAATTCCAGTGCCGGTCCCCAGGGACCGACGCTGGCCACACGGAAAGTTCACTGCCTGTCCCTAGGGACCGGCTCAGCGCTGACCGTGTTAAACAGATAGCGTTCTAGTTGCGTTGTCATAATTAATTGAACAAGCAAGGGAAGGATAGACCTAGTTGAGAAACAACGAGCAGCCGGCCTGCAAGATCAATGAACAATCTGGTTGAAATCTTAGCGAAAGGGGTTGGCTGCGTGGAAGATTTCGAGGTTTTATTTATGTGGAACGTGAATAACGGCTAATAGCTCTTGAAAGCAATCCACAAAGGAATCCTCTTTTATCCAAATGTTCCACATGAGATTTGTCGCAAGCCAATCAGATTCGTTTCGACATCGATTGGCAATCAAGCACTGTTCTCTGTTCTTCTTCGAGAAAAGAAAATTCTGCATAATGGAAGAAGCGACAACTGCATTCATATCGGAAGCAATGAGCTGAACAAAGGCAACATGAACGTAGAGCCATCTCTTGAGGAAAATAGTAATTCAAAGCAAAAAAATTAAGATATCAGAAAGCGTTAGGAAGGACAGGTTCTCTATTTTGCCAGGCAAGAATATTTACTTTTGCCTAATTTTAATTTTCAATCGATTCGTTTTCTCTTCCACTTTGACTTGTCTATGCTTTTACGTTATTTTTTAAGGAAATTTCCTTTACCAGAATAAAAAATTTAGTGTAATAATACAATTTTTACTGTGGTAATTTGTTTATATTTAGTTGATATTTTATTTTAATTAAATTATATATGTGAAAGGCATTTTTTAATTGAAAATGATTAAATAACGCAGTTTTTTAAAACAAATGTTATACAATATTCTATTATGCGAGAAAAATAGTTTATTTAATACCTATTCAAATTATTAACTATGAAAATTAATAGAACATTTGATTTTTGTGTTTCATTTAATCAGCTCCTTGTATTAACACAGTAAATATCTAAACAGAAGTTTATTTTGAATTCTATACAGCTAATTATCCAAACAATCTTTCACCACTAAATTGGTTTTAAAACATATATATATATATATATATATATATATATATATATATTGCATACTCTGAAAACTACAATAAATATATATTGTTGTATTCTGAAAACCAAATTTTGAGGCTTAAATCTTCAACTTCGAAATGCATATATTTTCATCACAAAGCGCACAAACTTTTATCGCAAAACACACAGCATTTTTATCACAAAAAAGAGGAAAACAAAATCACTTTTCTAGCAAAACTAACGTAATATTTTCGGAATGTCTAGAGATTGCTAAACTGGAGTTCTAAAAGAGAATCTAAGGTAATTTTATTACCTTTACTTTTTCTATACATATTGAAAACAGACTGTGAAAAAGTGGTTTTCTAAGCCTATTTACTTTAACAAGGAGTAGAAATTGGTTTCCCGCTTTTGATGTCGCTTCACTTCTTATTTAGAACAAGAACTTAAAATGGATTTAGATAAAAACTCTACCACTGTAGTATTTCCCATTCTTATAAGAATAAATTGAAGGAGAATGCAAAAGAAATTCTCATCGGTATAGCAAATCTTTCTTTCGAAGACTCCGCATTTTTATGTTCTATCACGATAAGCTTTCAAAATGTTCGTAAGATTAAAAAAGAAGTTATTAAAATATATAGTTTGTGAAAAATATATTCAGAATTCTTAAGATAAACTAACTTATTTTGCAACTTGTTTTGTGAATGCTTATGAATTTTATGTAATTATTTTTAAAAAATTCATGATTGTATTTAAAAAAAAACTTTGTTATATTCTTAATAATCTGCTAGCAAGAATAGTGGAATCTAAGTGTTTAAAATTAGATCTATTTAAAAGAAAAAATAATTAGCAATTATTTGTGTTTTTGCATACACACTGTATTGACACAGCGAGCATTCTAGTTTATGAGAGTTTGTGTAAATATCTTAATTATTTTTTTTACGTTGCACAGCCTTTATACTGCAATCATATCAGAAACAAAATTTTTTTCCTCCGGGAAAGTTCTGATTAGAATCTGGGCAGAAAGTTTGAATAAAAATAAATTTTTGCGTTGGATGATCCGGTTCTCACAGACCCTCGAATTTTACGTTTTAAGATGGTGAGGCTCATGTTATAGTAAGAAAGCAGATTCAACAATAGTTTGGGTGACAATAAAATCCAACTTTATTATAAAATCCCCCGCAGAGCAAAAATTCTAATCAGGTAATCATTTATACTGTAATGTTTTAAAACCAAAAAATTCCTTCCCTTTAAGAAATTTAGTTGAAATATTCCTTTTTCGAAAATGGAAAAGAATGAATGTACTCAATGTTTTCATTGTCTCCGCCTATTATTGAAGTAATTAAAAGTCTTTGGGCTTTTTCCCTCCTTGTTATTTTGCCAATAGTTTATTTTATTTTATTTTTATTTATTTATTTATTTTTTTTTATAATTGTAGCGATCCTAGTATGTGGTTTTTGTTTGACGGAATGAAAAAGGATTTAGCCTGTCAACGTTTATTACTAGGTATTATAAATACAGGGCGTACTGAAGTAAAAAAGAAAATGTGAAAATATGAAAACATTCCGTAATCGCGAATCATGTAAGAAACTATGATGAAATCGATGACAAAATTATATATTTACATATATTAGCTAATATTCGGTACATTTGCGGAGACATTAGGTATTTTGGAAGCAATAGATGTGAAAAATGAGCAAAGCCTTCGACGGAAATTGAACCACGGGCCTCTGCAATACGCCCAGCATGCAGACCACCATACCACGAAGGCATGCTAGGAAGGCAGGTGAAATACCTTATATACTTCCCCCTTTTAAAAGGCGACTGGGGTTTTTAGTGTACCCAATCGCCAAATCCTGGTTGTGGAGAATCATCATCCACAACCTTTTTAGTTGGGAGCCATTGTAGAGATATTAGGTATTTTGGAAGCAGGAAATGGGAAAAATAAGCCGGAAGTCTTCACCGGAATCCGAACCACGGACCTCTGGAATACGCGCCCTGCGTGCAGACCACCACACCGCGAAGGTATGCTAAGAAAGCGGGAGAAATACCTTATAAATTTATGTGAAATATACATGATTGTTCAAGCTTACATTTATAAAATTGCTCTAACAGTCTGCAAAAAATAATAAGCCGGACCCAATTAGAACATTAAGGTATTTTACGTAATTTACATAAAATAACTATTTCTATTTGCTTATTATTCTAAATGTTTATATTATAAAATGTGTAACTTACTGTTATTTAATTTTTTTAACAATTAAAATTGTAATAATTTTTCACTGTATATTCTGTTTCATTTTTCTTCTTTCCTCCTCTCTTTTTCCTCATTCAAAACGGGCCATTTGTTAATCTTTTACAGCAACTAAATCTGCACATACGTTATACAGTTTTTGATATATATACCGTAGATGTTTTGGTAATTTAAATAATTTTTCTTTGAAACATTCAAATAGCTGTACGATGTTCAAATCGATTAATTATTGATTGATTAATGTAAGGATATTTCTACGTATTTTATTTATTAATGGGCTTATTTTTAAGTGAGCATATATCTACGTGAACTTTATTTCGCGTGAGCATATTTCTAAGAGAGCATTTTTCCATGTAAGCTTTTTTCTATGTGGGCATATTTCTGTGTGTGCTTTTTTCCTGTGAGCATTTATACCTGTGAGCATTTTTCAATGTAAGCTTTTTTCTCTGTGGGCATATTTCTGTGTGGGCTTTTTTCCTGTGAGCATTTATACCTGTGAGCATTTTTCATATGGGCTTTTTTTCTGTGGGCATTTTTCCGGTCATTCATTAAATAACCATGCAAGGTACTTTCGGAATACTTTTAACATTGTACCAGCTTTTATGACTGTCTTTTGCAAGTATCCACAGTTTGTACAATGAAAACTCTTTCATTGTACAAACTGTGGATACTGCATGTTTTTCACATGTGACAGGATTTACAACACCCGAAACAGACATATGTGGTCATAAATCAATCCGCACGCAACGCCCGCTGAGAATCAGAGAACATATCTGTAAAATGTATGGGCTGGTATTAATTGACAGTCGCATAAATGGACGCTACCACTTGCCCCAACCGCTCACCAAAATTCTTACTTCTGTGTTAACTAACATGACTGTGTAACTTATATTAACTAATTTCCTCGATGACCTGCCCTTATCGACATTTGTTTCCAACACAATGAAGCATCGGCACTTTTCCCCTCTTCTGTATATATTTTGTTCCATATGGTATACTCTGTGAGCTGGGCGAGGTGAGAGGAATCTGTTTATATAGCCATCATGAGTGCCAGACCTAATACCTTTGTATTTCGCTCTGTTGGGTCATCTAGAAGAACTGATGAGTAAACATGTATTTACAATTAAAATAAAATGTTGTTCATCATTATGCTAAGTTAAACTTAGTGACCCCTACACTATTGGATCGTAGAAACTACTACACGGCGCGCTAAAGCGTGCCTTGATACATAATGGTCATTTTGAGTATCATCTATCATCATGTAATGTTACATGCATGCAGTTAATATTCATGTTTAAAAAAAGGTTTATTATTATGCATACTGTATGCGACTTCATACTTTGTCTTTCTTAATTTTGTCGAATAAACGAATAGTATATAGTACGATTTATGGGTCATTCATCACATTTATATATTCTTAGCGAGGAGTTTTGGTCTACAGTGTTTATACGAACTTTATGGGACACATATATCTTTTGAATACATATGTTATCTTTCGATAGGATGATATGTGTGGATACATGAACACTTAGTGCTAAGAGCATGAATTCCCATCTGTCACCTACAGGATATGAAGAAGTACATTTCTTTCACATAACATGCTAATGAAATTATTTAGAAAGTTATTAACATAATACAAAAATTTTCCTCAGTTATATTTTATAAACCTGAACTTCTTAATAGGATCTTTAAGGAATTTATATCTATTGAAAATGCATGGTTTTTTAAGTTTTGGATGTATAGTTATTCATTTGGCTGTTAAATTCCTAAGAACTTAACCCATTAGCCGCTAGTGTTGCGTTGACGCAACGCTCAAAATAAATGCGTATATAAATATAACTACCTAAGATATTTTATACCAGCAGATGATTTTGTGTAGGGAATATTATGAAGATTATTTCTGTAAAAAATATTTGCCTTCAACAATAATTTTGTTTACAATAATTAATCTCATACTTTAAGCAAAATTTAAGCAAAATTTTCGACTGGGTATTTTTGCTGAAAATATTTAACGAAAGAATCGCCGTCTTTATGAGTGATCTATTTTTAGTCAAGGTCACCGTTTATCAGAACATTACATCAGCCAGATGTTTATATTTGTGTTGGGAAGCAAGGGAAAACAGGTGTTGCGTTGATGCAACGTCAGCAGGAAACGGGTAGGTTAATCTCCTTTTTCACTCATTCCATTCGATGTTCTGGATCATGCTCTGGTTGTTTAAAAATGCCTAGAACGAGGTATCTTACATTAGAAGAAGTTCTTCAAAGATATTTTGATGAAGAAACAGATGATGATAATGTTAATAATGACCAGAATGAAACTGATATTGTTGTTGTTTCCCCAGAAATTACAGAGACTAATGACGAAGAAGAAAGGAATATCAATGTTTTAAATAATGATAATGATATTTTACCAAATGATACTGCTGAGGAAGTGGAAATTCACGTTAGAAGTAAGTTTCAGCCTTTTAAAAGCACTTACAGTCATACTAAAAAGTTTAAAAAGCAGAAGACCGAAATCTTGAAGTGGATAAAAATGGAACTGTTAGTTATGTCTCAGGAAGAACATGAAGAAAGAGATAGAAGAGAAATTATAAAAGACAAAACACAAGGTAAAACTAGTGCACAGATTTTCGATTTTCTTTTTGGTTTAGACATTTACTCTCTTTTCGTTGAACAGACAAATATATATACGCTCAGAAAAAAAAAAGATTTTATTGCATCTGAATGAAGCCTATATGAGAAGATTTATTGGAATATTATTGCTTACAGGATATCATTCTTTACCCCAAGAAAAAATGTGTCGGTCTTTTGATAAGGACATTCCTGTTCCTGTTGTACGAGAATTTATATCACGTTTGCAGTACAGGAATATGAAGCAGAATTTGCATTTGACAATAGTCAAATTGACAATATTGATAAATTATATGAGGTGAGACCGTATCTAAACTTACCAAATATCACTACTTTTTACTACTTGAAATATAAAGTTTCTTTTAGATTTCAGACACGAGAATGCATTATTCTTTTGCAAACTCCTATTGAGAGTGTAGAATTAGCCAGAAATAGATCAGCAACAGGAAGACCTAGTAAATTCAGCATTCAAAACCATTGAATAGAGATGGTAGACATTTTATCGTAAAGTCCGTTGATAACAAAAGACTTTGTTGTAAAGAATACCATAGCCAGACTCTTTATAGATCCAAAGTATGTAATGTAGCTTTACATCATGATTGTAATCAAGATTTTCATGCTTGAATCTTTCAAATGAAATAATCTGTATTTGTAAAAGAAATACACTGTATATTTTAATATTAAATTAATTACAAGTAAAGTGATTTGTAGATTTATAAAATGTTATACAGCTAAAAAGTAATCCTGCGCTCCACTCGAAAGAAACATCACACGAGTATAATCCTACTCACTAAACTTCCGTAGTCTTATTCCGCTGACGTTGCGCGAACGCAACACTCGCGTTTTCCACAGGTAAGAGCATTTTTTTATTTTCAATGTAAATTTATGTTATAAATGCTTACTTTAACATTTGTTATTACTTTCATGAGAAAGGACACATTCCTTGTAGTTTTGGCGGTTAATGGGTTAAAGCATTTTTAAATTATGAATTCAGAAGTACAATAATTTCGATCGTTTAAGTTTATTTAAAATAATCTCCTAGTTTGTTTTCCTCTTATCATTTAAATCATCATTTGAATTTTTTTCCCTTACTACTTACGATGAGCCATCTAGGAAGAACGCATTTGAAGGAAACATAATATGAATCTTTTTTGATGATAATATAGCCACTGTTTTCAGTTTTTGTCGCAATATTGTTATCTCGTTCAATTTTAATACAATTGATTAAATTGAATTTTGAATTATCTTGTATTTTTTTACCATTAAAATACTAATTATTTCAATGCATTTTCTCACAGTTAGCGTTTACTTTACTTTCATCTAGATCAATAATCAGCCTAACTTCATATATACACTCTTAGACAAAATAAATAAATAAATAAATAAATAAATAAATAAACGACTCACCAAGAAGGAGTTATTCGAATGGGATGAAAATCGGTAGAAGTGATGTACATGTACAGAAAACAAAGATTACAGTTTGAGAAAAATTTAATGATTTACTGAAGTGATAGAGCTTCACAAAGTGAAAAAGTCAATAACGCGTTTGTCCACCTCTAGCCCTTATGCAAGCAGTTATTCGGCTTGCATCGATTGATAGAGGTTTCGAATGTCCTTCTGAGGGATATCATGCCAAATTCTGTCCAACTGGCGAGTTAGTTCATCAACATCCCGAGCATAATGCTCCAAACGTGTTCAATAGGAGAAGATTCGGCGACCTTGCTGGCCAAGGTAATTTTCGGCAAGCACTACGGGAAGCAGTAGAAACATGTGCAGTGTGGGGGCGGGCATTATCTTGCTGAAATGTAAGCCCAGAGTGGCGTGACACGAAGAGCAACACAACGAGCCTGTGATCAAATGTCGAGCTATTCGCGGATAAGACCAACGGGCTTCTTTGAGCACAACTACACGGCCTCTCTTAAATTCTGACATTTGCGCATATCGTTCGCGCACCTGTATGCTAGGCATAGTTACTATCTACCAGAGTGCTCGGAATGAAATTCTTGAAGAATTTATGACCTGGAAGACTTAGACTCTATAACTGGCCGAGCTATTGCGAAGAGCAATGTTGCCGGTTCCAGAATTAAAGCCCAAGGGCACTTGATATAAAGAAATCCGGACGTGGAGAAAATCTCAGATGAGAAAACGGAGAAAAGGGGAAGAAGAGAAGTACCAAAAGGAGCAAGACAATCCAATCGGACAAGTTCGCAAAACGTGACGAACGATCATAGCTTTCAAGGAGGACACAAGACAATGCAAATCAATGACAACAATATGAGAAGATACTCTACAGCAATAGTTACAATGACAAATTCAAATACAACTAAACACCTCAATCAATAGTCCTAAATGGAACACAATACAATATAACTATACAACACAATTGTAATACAACTATTCAACGCAATACACTACTGCAACTCAACAACAACCTAAGCAACCTATTTACAACATTACTATATCATTACAATGCGAAAAATCTCACAGCATTAGTTTTATAATTCACCAAGAATAATATTAAAGCTACAGAAGAACTTAAATCCAAATCAGATGCATTGGAAGTATGAACAGCTACCAATTCAGGAGCTAAGTGAAAAAGTTGTCGTTCTCCTCCCATGAAGGTGTGAGCTGCAAGTGGTCTGAGAGAATTTCATAAGAGGTTCATGATCAGATGTAAGTTCTGCCTTGACTTCCAAAGAAATAGAGATAGAAGTATTTGTAAAGATAATATCCAAGATGTCCGAGTCGTAATTTCTCCTCTTAAATAGTAAAGAATTGGGAGTAATTAACAAAGTCACATTGCACAGCTTTGTTGAAGAATTTTTCATTAGATCTTCTGATGTAATCTGGAATCGTCTCAAGGTTTAAGTCTCTGTGTAAAAGTTTATTGCGGATAAGATAGAGTGAATCAGTAATAATGCGCAGAAACTTGTTTTGCACTAATTGTAATTGATGCAGTTGAGTTTGAGTGACCTTGTTCCAAGCAGAAGCAGCATAACAAAGTATCGGTCGAATGCAAGTGGTATATATATGTTTTTTGGTACGCGAGCTAAGATTTGAATATTTTCCAATGACCGGAAGAGATCTGCATATTATGCCCATGGCTTTGCTCTTGACACTATTAATGTGGTTAGACCATGTGAGCCTTTGGTTCAAAATAATTCCTAAGTATTTGGCCTTTGTGACCAGAGGAACAGCTTCCTGAAAAAGGTAGAGATCTTTAAAAGCAATGTTTTTTCTTAGTTTTGCTAAGAATTAAAAAAGTTGTGACTTGCTAGCATTGATTTTTACGCGCCAATTTGCGCACCAGTCTTCTACGGCATAGAGGTAATTTTGCATTTTGTCTATTGCATGATTAGCTTAGATGGATTTAATTGCAATCGCCGTATCGTCGGCATAACGTGCTAACAGAGAGTAGTTGTCCAAACCAGGGTGAGAAAAATCTGATATGTAGAAAATATATAGCACTGGACCGAGAATACTTCCTTGTGGGACGCTGGTCCTTATAGGTCTTGAATTGGAATTTTCATTTCCTTGAGCGACGAAGAAAGTGCGGTTCTGCAAAAAGGAGAAGATCAGAAGAATGAGTTCTCTAGGAAGTCCCAAGTTGATAAGGTTGAAGACGAGCCCCTCATGCCAGACGCGGTCAAAGGCTTTTGCCACGTCCAGCATAAGGAGCGCAACACTTTGCTTGTTATGGAATGCAGATCCCACAAATTCTAGAATTCTTACTAGTTGTCGAGTAGTGCTGAAGTTTTTTCTGAATCCGTGCTGATCATTAGGTAGCAGGTGAAGAAAAGGTTCCAATCTTGTGAGAATAAGTCTTTCATAAATTTTACCAAGGCTGGATAACAAACTGATTGGACGATAACCATCAGGCTTGGTCACATCTTTACCCGGTTTGGGAAGAAGAAAGATCTTGGCTTGCTTCCAAGGATCAGGGAAATAGTTGAGCGTAAGAAAAGCGTTGAGAATACTAGCGAATTTACTGATAAGATTTCTAGGTAAGTTACGAAGCATTTTAACAGTAATTTGATCACTTCCAGGAGCTTTTTTGATGTTGAGCTATCTAATAATATTAGTAATTTCCATAGGAGAAGTGAGCCTTGGGATGTTATGAGCCGAAAAAGAATGAAGCCAGGAATACACATAGTTTTCCAGAACACCTTTAAAGGTCTGATTCATGGGCTCCATATTAGGAGTAAACTGCTTTTCCAGGTATTCAGCGAAAATATCAACTTTATCTTTAAGTGAGTAGGCAATTTTAGTATCCGTATGAATAGGCCTATTGTTAATACTACGTCTTTTAAAATTTTGAAGATACTTCCACAAAGAACCATCATTAATATTAAGTTTAGAAATAAAATCTTCTCTTGTTTCCATTTTAAAATCAGTGATAAACTTCTTGATTCTTCTATTAAAAATATTGATTTCTCTTTTAAGGGAAGGGCCCCAGTTACGGTGACAAAGCTTCACCAATCGGTTTCTTTCTTTGATAATGTCTCTGATACTGCGAGGGAGTCGAATATTATTGTTAGTTAATTGAATGATAACTGTAGCATCTCTGAAAACTTTCAGTATACTGTCAGCGAAGATTTGAATGGCAAGATCGATATCCTGTTTGGTAGAAAGTGATGTGAACATAGGAGGATGTTTGATTAAGATATTGTGAAAAGTAATCCAGTCAGTATTATTTCTAGTAATAGGAGGGTCGTCTTTAGAAACACCAGGAGAAGCAATTACAGGTTCATGATCAGATGTAAGTTCTGCCTTGACTTCCAAAGAAATAGAGATAGAAGTATTTGTAAAGATAATATCCAAGATGTCCGAGTCGTAATTTCTCCTCTTAAATATCCTGGCAGTTGCGCAGATCAGATGCGCTGTAGCGAAAACCGTTCATTCATTGGCAGCCAAAATGTAAAATGTTGCATTTTACGTCGAAACCTGTATGCATATCAATTTGTGTCCAATTTGCTTTAGAACGTTTCGGTGAGTCGTGGTGAGTCTTTTTTTTTTTTTTTTTTTGTAAGTGTAGTTGATTCATATGAAACTGCTTTTCCTTGACAATTCCATTTATATTTTTCTTTTACATAGCAAAAGTTGAAGTATTTTCTGTTCTGCAAGTCTATGTTTGAGACATTGTCTAAATTGAAATGCAAGAATAAAATTAGTTGTCAGAGACCACAGGAATTAGATAAATGTTCTGATAAGGAAACCTGCTTTTAAATTTTGTTTTTGTGGCTCGTAAACAAAGTTGCATGAAGATGACGCTACAAGGAATAAACAATTAAGATAGATAATATCTTTAAATGAACAAACCAAATAAACTAAATGAAAGACAACCAACGTTTATTTAACAAATTGATCATAGTTTAGATGTTTTTATACAGATGTGAATACAAAAGTAACTACTAAGAGATAAATTACTGTTAATAAGGTTTAAAAAAAGAGATGTCTGATTATCTGAATGAATGGCTATCCAGGTTCTTATCAAAGCAAGGATCTTTGAGACAGATATGAAAATGAAAAATCAAAATTAATACAAATTTAGTATTAGAATTTTTTTCTGCTTGTGCAAATATAAATATAATGAATAATAAAGTCATTAATAACGTGGTGAACAAGTTTCCCCAAAACGCAACGTTACCAGCATAAAACAAATATGAAGTGAGTGATGTCTAGACCAGTAATTAACACGCACTAATTTTCTCAGCATTAGTGTTCACTACTACTACAGTGTTCTAATCTACTTCATTCTTCAAAGCATTAATCATCTAGCAGACAAGTATGGCACACTCGAAGGCAGCTCTGTGCTCGGAACCCAAAATCTTCTTCTTTTCCTTCCTTTCAAAAGAGTTCTTACTGTTATAATTTAAATGTCAAATCATCCCCAACTGACTGATTATAATGTGTTGGAAATCTACAATTCTAAATTCTAGCTAATTATTCAAATCATAGTTACAGTTTACAGGTAATATAGTTGTAATTTTTTATTCATTGGTAAAATAAAGTTCCTTAATACATCTTCTTATTTTACAAATTGATACATGTGAGTTTCTTTATGTAACTGCTGACTTGAAAAAGTGAAGCTTTAGAACTGAAACAGTTGGAAATTGCTACTTGAGGCCACGTTACTACGCATCTGCTAGCTCACATAAGACTTCTTGTGGTCTTCGATTTTGTATTATAATTGCCTACATTTAAATTGTTACGCTGGTGAGACGTTTTGATACAACTTCGCGTTAAATCAATTATGCCACCTTTAGCTACTAGATTTAGTTTTAAATTTGATACTGACTGTTACTTTTAAGTTTCATAGCCTCACGTGGCTGGCTGATCTTCTTATGCACCAGAAGTGTATTTTATGTTCAAAGTTCTTATTTAACAAAAAAAAAAAAAAAAAAAAAAAAATATTTTGCAAGTCTCTATCATTACCTTCAGACCCAGCGATAATTTGCTCAAAATCTTTTAGTAGTTTAGACACTAGTTTATGTTACCAAGGAGCATCAAATTCTATAGAGTAATTATTAGCAGGTCTCAGCTTACATACTTTATAACGTGGGGAACCTCTAAATATATTAAAACGAAATACGTATTATATATAATTGTATATAGTCGATATCAGCTACTATGAATTTACTATTAAAAAGGAGAAACAAGAAAGGTTCAAAAAGGGAAGAGAGTAAACCATACTTTAAAAAAAACATTTTTATAAAATGACAAATATCTACAAACAGATACCAAAGGGCAAATATCTAGAAAGAAAAGGAAAATATTTCTTTAAGTCTTTGAAATTTTATATTCTAATGTAAAGTCAATTTTCGCTACCGTTAATTGAAATCAAAGTAGTTAACAACGAGTTTATGCCATAAAGGCGAATAGCAAATAGTAAATTAACAAATAAAACAGTTTTTGCAATATATTCAATGTTTCAGGCCATAAACAGTTTGATCAGGTAATCGGTTTCTTTTCATCATTACAAAGTATTGCATAAGCATTGACAGTTTATTGCAAATAGGTACTAACTTTCAAGCCAAATTTATGAATGGAAGATTACTTTGCATTCTCTGAAGTAATGTGCCGAATATATTGTGCAATACAGAGTAATCACATAGACTCTGAAATCCTTGAAATTAATTACTTTTTGTTTTCAGATTACTTTTTGTTTATCTATTTTTATCTTAAAAGAAAACATTTTTGCAATATTTAATTTATATCTCCAATTAACTTTACCCAGACGCTCTGTGAAAGTTCTGAGAAAGTTACGACACAGGAAGGAATTTATGGAGGAGGCGAAAGAGTTATGAAGCTTTTCTTCAGACCTCTCTCTTTTTAATTTTGTCTGTAAATTTTATACACTCACTACGTATTCTTGTGACATCAAAAGTGTAATAAATACTGCTTTTTTCCCTTTCTTTTTTTCATTATTAAAACATACTACACTTCAAATGATAACTGAACACTCAACATTATTTCCTTCACATATCTAAAAAGTAATCGACAGTAAAAATTTCATTTGACTTTCAAGACGTTCATTCTTTACCTCTTTAAGTTTTAACAGCGATAAAATTCTTTAAAGAAATTTTTTTTTTTACCAAATGCATCATTAGGAAGTTTTTAAGTGATAAGCTGTTTTGTATTACAGAGTGACACTGCACATCGATCGACAGTTATAAAATAATGTCGTTTAATAATTGAAAGCCTTAACAATGTTATGAAGAATGAGTAAGAGATTGCTATGCTGATAATGCAGCAACTTAGTAAGAAATCTATTACGCATTTGAAACTAGAAGGTCCGCATTACTAAAACATTAATAAATACTGCGTTATCCTACAACTGTCTACTAGTGACCGAACGATTAAGTCCCCTGAATGCTAGTTTCATCTGCGTTTAAATCTTGGCAAATTTAGTGGCACTTCTGTGGTTTTCCTCACATTTTAACGTGAACACGAGCTATTTCCCTTTAAGCTTTCTTTTTGCCTAAAATTTGCATAAGATTTCTACTCCAGGAACTGTTCTTTTCTAGCACTTTTGAAATTCCTAATTGTAATATTTCAAACATATTTTATAGTTCTAACTGACAGTCTTTCTTATCATTTTTATACAACAAAATCGTATGCTTTTTAGAACAGATATAAGGAAAAATATACTAAAATTATGATGCAAGAAGAGTTGACTGCATTGAAGGGAGATATTTGAACACATGTCTTACTCAAAACGCATACGTACTCTAAATTTTATAATTCAGAAGTAAGCTACACGCTTACAAACATCCCTTCCTGTTCTCGGATCCGAAGCCGAGCCCATCGGTAAGACAGTCAGCATCACTAACTGCAAGACTTTTGAAGTAGCATAGAGGACTGAAATATCGCTGAACCTAGGTACAGTATTTATTGTAAACGCAGTATTTATTGTAAAACTTCCGCCTCAATTTTGCGGGAGATCCCTGAGCGCGGTTCAATGGTCTCTTTTCCCGCGTTCTCTACTACTAAGCTCTCGAAAGGACTTTCGGCTCGCAGTGCATTGTGATCGCCCGCTTGCCGCACAGACACTGTGCACTTAAATCATCCATGCTTTCTCCAACATTCGAGCACGCGCCCATTGGTGCTATCGTCATCGTCCCTAACCACAATACCGGATGAGCGGCAAAACGAGAAATAAGTTGAATAATTTTGATCAAACAGTTTAAGAATTAAATTAAGCAATTTTATGCTAAGTATTAAAAATATTGCATCACTACATCAAGCGGAGCCATCGCATTAATTAAAATCGAAGTTTTGTGCAATCAAAATTTTTTATTTTGTTTCTGTAAATTTGTTTATATTTTTAAAATTATAAAGATTTTAATAGATATTTTTTAAACGTTTGTTCATATTCTTAGTCTGATCGATATTTTTAGCGTGAGTTTAATGAAAAATAAAATGCAATGTATTTAAAAAGCAGAAGGAAAAGGAACGATTGTGTTCTTCTTTAGAACAACCTTTTAACCACAGTAAAATATTCTAGTTGCTTCTACAGTGTTTTTAACTCAGTATTTTCTCAAGTGAATTAAGAAAGTATTTAATAAATACAATCTAATGCTTTTATTACAACTTTAATTATACTGTATAATTAAAAATGAATTTACTTGGTATAAAATTTAAGAGCGAAATGTTTTAAAATTACATTAATTGGAAATAAGATTTGCAGCCAAAGAAAAGAAAGTTGAAAGAAATTAAAGTGTAGGTTGCTTTTCAGTGTATCAGTTAACTAAATTTATTGAGATATTACGAATTTATAATTAAACAAATTAATGCAATCAATTTTATTTAAGATTTTATAGAAGTTAAAACTAAGTTGAAAAATATTACTTTACGAGATAGCGATTTGTGTGTACAAGCTGGTGTTTGTTTCTTCTATTAAAAATTTTAAATTAGCCAATTAAAAATACTTTTTTCTGATTTAAAAACTCAGATCAAAATAAATCAGGATTTATTTTATCAGGCTACTTTCATGTCATCACGCTAAGATTGGAATGACAAATTTAATTAATCTGTGTAATTGGACTTTTTCTAACTACTGGAAATTTGTGTAATGGATCTCTTAACTATTTCACTTCTGGAATATGAAAATCGTACTTTTTAATCACAGTTTGAACCTTGTCGTAAACTACGCTGCGAACAACGATTTATTCAGTGCAAACTTATTAGATATCTAATTTAATTTGTTTTTAATTTTAAGATAATAAATAGTTTTCAACCTTGAGCACCTTGCAGGTGACAGTGCGATTTAGCTCAGTTTCTCCCCCAGTTTCCTCCCATACCACCGACCTTTCGAGAGGACTTTTGCTTTGCATATTTAGAGTAATGCCGCACGGACACAATACATTTACAAACATCCATACCTTCTCCGAGATTTGAACCCGGGCTTTTCGGCACAGCAGTCAGCAACGCCAACCACTATACCGGTTGCGGGCTTTTCATAACATAAATACATATATAATTCTTCAACAAATATGTCTGAGTGTGGGTTTTAACAAAGCACAAAATGTTTGCATAGTTAGACAAATTAAGAGATAAAATGTATTTTTTTTTCGTTTTTCATATTATAATGCTAATAATGCTTCATTTTAAATGCTTACCATAAGCAATGTCCCTTTAATATCGTCACTGCATAAAGGCGCTCACTAGGCATTTGCACGACGGCGCCGATTAGGCTTGACGCGGCCCTGAGTATAAACTGAAATTGTTTGGCAAAATTATATCCAAACATAGTTTCTAGAATCTCACTTGCAAATGGCAAAATAAAACTTTTCTTAAATGGTTAAAGCATTTTGTATCTGGCTATCTCACATGAAATTTTGTAAGATGCAATTAGAGCTTTTTTATTCACAAAGTGTTTAAAAAAATTTTTTTTTACATTATTTTTTTTAAATTTTAAGTCGAAGACATTTTGAATTTTGTTAACGTTGTTACTATGAATCACTTCCTAGTACCGTTTAAGTTGATTAGGTTTCATGAAATATACTGCCAAAATCTTTGAGAAAATGATATACAAGGAGCTTTCTGCTTCATTTTCTTCAGTACCGATAAAAACAAAATGTAAGCATTTCTGAGAATATTGTCTTAATTTGATTTTCGGAGCCATGTCTGTCTCCACTCGTTGATGCATCACTATCGTCTAATGCCCGCTTACATAGAAATTTATCCATGATTCTGTATAAATTTACTGCCGTGAATATTTAACACCATTAGGGTTACACTTGATCTGCAATGCTCATTTCAGTCCCTCATTCAGTGGAGTAACACTAACAGACGTGAAGCAAATTGTCGTTATGTCTGAGAACTATGATAAAATGCTGAGAAGGTTAAAATAGCTTTTTTAGTTAAATAGAATTTATAACATAAATTTAACTTCTTTCGTTAAACATAATTTAAGACACCTTCTTGTGCTATAAGATCAACAACTTTTGGTGATGCAAAATAAAAATGGTACTGTCCAAATTGAATCAAACGTTGAACAGTAGTCGAGGACTACACAATTAGGTACCACTAAAGGCTGGCTTTATCACTCTACTGGAGCTTCAGAATTAAACTGTCGGCAGCGAGAAAATGCAAAACCGAATAATTAAAACTATTTAGAGCTGGCAGGAAACTAACCACATAGCGCACAAGCGATGACAGAAGCACTCACTCTGTCAAATCCCAAAACAACAGTTTAAATACTAATTTGCATTCTTGTGAGAAATACCGAAAGGAAAATTTATAATAAAAACTTAAATTATAAGTAATTGATTAATTAAATAAGTTTATCTATGTTTTCCAGCCAGAATTTAAGTAATTGTAACAATCGTGTCTATTGTTTTATTGCAGAGATTCCAGCCAAGACAAAAAAAATCTAGTGTGATGGATACTCAGTTTTCTTCTGGACGGTTGGTATTCTAGCACGTCGACGGAAGTTTGCATTTATGAGTCCTGTTCTTTATTTGACTGGGGCTTTGAGAATTCTCGTGTAGCTGCCAATGTTCTTGCTACTTGATTAGGCCGACGAAAACGTCCTCGTTCGCCTAGAACTAAAACGAAGTAAATATCTCTAATGCTAGGGGACAAACGGAAGGGTAATCTAGCATCAAAACTGCCAGTAGGTGTTAAAGTGACATCTGATTCTTTTTAATCTCTGATATGATGAGGAGGTATAAGAAGGCTCACCCGCAGCCCTGTTGAATACCTGCATATTTTTTTTTTTTTGTTTTTTTTTTTTGATATTCTACAAAACTGTCTTCTAACAGCCTGATGCTGACTGAGAATCTAATCCGTTCCACAGATATCCGGTTAACACCTTAATGCGGCAGTAAAAATTCAGGAAATGGTATTTTATACACCAGTCGTTTTTTATTTTATTTTAACGCAAACTCTCAAAATAACATTTACACCCTTTCATTGGTAGATTTGATTAAAGCAAAGCTCACAAGAACTATCTGCCTAAGGGGAGGAATGCCTTCGGGGAGGAATTTCTAAGAGAACTAGCTCGAATAAACGTTAAGCATAGGGAAAACCCCGAAAACGCCCGTATAGCCATCCCGTTCCCCAGGATTCGAACCTCGGATCGAACTACTGGTGTTTCGGGATTTTATTCCTTGGCCACTGGTGGGCTTTACACCCTTAATATTAATAATAACAGGAATGTTAATAACAACAAGTATGTATAATCTTTCTTCTTCTTTCCATGTCGCATAATTTAGATTTGTAGATGCTGAAAATGGCCACCATTGACAAAAAAATATAGTCTTTTTGACGCTTTGGAACAGTTAGACAAACAGCGATTATGATTTACAAGGGAAGGTAGGGCAGATAAAATGTCTCGTTTCTCATGTAATCTAGTACCAATTACTTCACTCTAGGACTTTGTGAAAACTCTGTAACGCAAGCTTGAATGTTTCCTCGTTAGTTGGTTCTCTACTTGGTGCAACACGGTACATTTCTTCACATTTCGCACAATTATTTCCGTCTCAGTGCTGTCGGATAATCTTATGGTCCTTTCGGTGGCGGGGTATAAAATAATGTCTTCCATCGCCTTTGGATCTCACTTATGCTCTCAGTTTTTACGATAAAACTTTAAAACCCACTTACGTTGAACAAAATATGATGACTTCTACTATTCTGTCTATCTACTATCTGCTGGACTATAAGCAAGAGAATATGCAAGCTTATTTTAAATACCGCAGCTTCAAACATAAATCAAATAAAGTCATCTTTAACGAATACTGTATTCGTAACGTTCAAAGTATCAAAAAATGAGAAATATATAAGCATAAGTGCTTCATTTATTTCTGCTTAGATTTACTTCCACTGCTCATAAGAGAAACCATTTATCTTTCAACGTTTTCTTACGTGAAAATCACAGTACATGTTATTCAAATTACTGAAATTAAACATGAAAGAAAAATTTGCGAAAGGAAGTTTTTAACCTCTAAATAGATTTGAATATGACAAAGCACAGAGGGTTATCTGCCTAAAAGCAAAAATGCTTTCCTAGAAGATTTTTTGTAAAAAACAAACATTACATAATTTTACAATAGGAAATGGTACATTTACAAAAAAAAAAAAAAAAAAAAAAAAAAAAAAATTGCAAAATTTAGAAGCTTAAAAGATATCCATTTTATAAATATTTTATGCACTTGAAACATACGCTATAAGGTACTTCTCCCACTTTCTTAGCATACCTTCGTGCTGTAATGGTCGTGCTCGGCTCGTATTCGAGAGGTTCGTGGTTCGATTCCCGGCGAGGGCAGTGCTCATTTTTCTAGTCTTCTGCTTTAAAAAAATACCTAATGTCACTACAGTGGCGCCCAAACATAAAAAACAAAGAGTGATAGATAATGATTTTCCACCACCAGGATTTGGCGATTGGGTCCTCTAATCCCCAGTCGCCCTTTAAAAGGGGGAGTATATAAGGTATTTCTCCCACCTTCTAAGCATGCCTTCATGGTGTAATAGTCAGCACGCTAGGCGAGTATTCGAGAGGTCCGGGGTTCGAGTCCCGGCGAGAGCAGTGCTCATTTTTCATGTCTCCTGCTTTAAAAAAAAATGCCTAGTATCCGTACAACGTAATGGTCATTCCCTACGCGATATTCCTTGTTACATAGCTTCTCCATGACTTCTACAAAACTGCGACAAATTTACAAATTGTTTTCTAGCACCGTATTTGCACATATTTGTGACTAATAATAATGATATAATAAACTATGTCACCCTGTGTTTCTATATTTAATCTCTAAAAACGCTTCTGTATCTTACAGATACACAGGACAAAAACAAATGGGAAAATAAATAAACAAAACCTTTGAGAAAACAAGAGTAAGCTTTGGAATTACGAAAGTTCTAAATATTACTTTGCTCAAGATTGCTTCGTGGTTTCATTGTTTACGCCGAGAAATAGCAGACTTTAGAGAAAAGTCAAGAAGGCTGTGGTTTAGAAGAACCAATTTTTTAACAAAAGTAATCTTTTCTTAAATTCAATGGAAGTAAAAAGAAAAACCTCATTGGCAAGATGTTTCTTCTTTTAGATTTTTCTGATGCTATTCCTGTGAAGTGGTTATTTATTTTCATAAAACTGCCACTCATTTCAGCATTAAGTATTTATCTGCCGTACGTTTTGGTATCTTTTTGGAAAACAGAGAACAGATTTGCATTAAACTTGTAGAGTTGTAAACATCACAGAAGGAATACATATTAGACTTTTTTATGATTTGGTCATTACAAAGCTGCTTATATATTACATTAAAATATTTGTAATTATGGTTTTATTTGAACTATATATACATATATAATTATATATATATATATATGTGTGTGTGTGTGTGTGTGTGTGAGTGTGTGTGTAAGAAAAATAAAGAATATGTTAAAGATTAAATTAGCACCTTAAAAGTGAACTTCCCTTTTGTGTTCTAAAAATAGTAACCCCTCTCTGCACTGCGTCATTTCAAGACTATTCTATGTCATATGATTCTTACGTAATTCTGGTGATGTAAATTGAACTAAAGCAGCTAATAATAATTTTACAGCAATATTAACTATTCAATCAAAATGCTTTGAGAACTAAAACTAACTCAGTCTGAATAAGATTTCACCCTGAAAATAACGCACTTTCTTTCTACGCTTTGCCTTAGCTGGACTGCTGTCAGTCTGCTGCTGATTTCTTACTGAGTTATCAAAATAAGTAAATTACTTTACTTACTAAGTTATCAAAAATGTAAGCCTTTTCGAACAGTCAAACTTAATCTGCCGACTTGTTTGTAGTTGAAAATAAAACTGAAGATTTAATCTGCCTTCGCCTCCAATATCCTCGTCGTTGCTTCTGAGTCTGAATGTAATACAGACACACATATATATATAATACATTCAGACTTATATATATATATATTTATATATAGTATATAAAATAGAAATATATATTGTAGAAACGATTGATGGCGTAGATTTTCAAGGTGTTGCTGTACGCAGATGTTGACATGTAATGAACAGCAATCTTCATTACGTGTCATGAAACTTGGTAGGCGAAGCTGTATATTAAATATTCATTTTTACTTCGGTAAACATTTAGTGGCCTCAAACAAGTTGGCACACTACTCATGGTTTTTTCAAATATATTAGGCCAAGGTGCAGAAAGAAAATGTCTTGCGTTCGAGATAAAATCTTAATTCAAAATGAATTAAATTAGGTTTTCAATGCATTTTATTGGATAGTTATGCTATAAAATTATTATTGGTTGTTTTATTTCCATTTACATCACGAGGGCTATGCAAGAATCATGGATTTGTCCCGAAATGATGCAGTGCAGAAAAAAGAATTAGTAATTTTACGATAGAGAGGGGAAATACCCAAACTAAAATCAAGCATTAATTGGCTATTACTAACTTGTAATATGTAATTTATATTTACATATTTTTTATCTTTCCTACATATTTCCTATGTAGAAAAAGAATTGGCGATAGAGAAGTATTTTTGAAGAAAAAATTTAAAACAGTTGCAAATGAAGAGAAATGTGGATCATGAAATTTTGACCGACATATTTAATTAAATAATTGTAAAAAACTTTTTTTTAAATAAAATTTGCTTAAAAATAAATTTATCTTTTTGTTTCTTATTAAATTTTTCAGTATTTTAGTTCGGATGTCTTTCTGTTTTAAATCCCATATAATCATAATTCTTCCGGAAAGGTTTTTGTTCTCATGGAGTATCCAAATAAAACTGTAACTAATGCACTGATTCTAATTAACTGTAACAAATGTACAATTTATGACTCTTTTATATTCATAAATTATATTTTAACATTATGAATATATTAGGAATAATAACGCATTTCATTGTAATTCTTCATTTAACTAAACTGGAAGGCCTCCGACTATTTTTAAATAATTATTTCTATTAACAGGGCATATCCATTTGAATCAATTAGTGTGTTTGTTTTGCATCAGTGGCCAAGGTTTGCTGTTGCAGTTATTTGAAAAGGTCTCTGTTCCTTGCATAAGCTAACTAACTGGCCTTTATAAACTGCACGAATACATTCCATAATAAAATCTTATATGTGGACGGCAAAAGGAGCAACTGTACGAAATAATAACAGGACTTCGTTTCTAAACCAAATCTCCATCAATATATTCTATATTTAAAATAAAATTATCCATAAATTTTAGCATATATTTACCATATTTCATATTACTTACCTGTACTAATTTCACATTTTAATTACGTTATTCATAATAAATTTTATTATAATTATACAATTTCTAAAATTATTGTTATTTTTATATTCATTACAACCATATTTACAATCGAAAATTAAATATTGACTATATTATACTCGAACATTATTTTACGTCCATTTACTGCACTTGTATTCAAAATTACTTCACTTGTTGTTTATCTTCATTTCGTTCTCAGAAGAATTATAAAATTCTTAACATTAATTCAAGCATTTTTTAAATAATTCAAGAATATAATGAATAATGACATTACACCCCGAAGAAAACATCAAAACTCTTTATTTAATCAAATCAAAAACATAAATTTAAATTTAAATTTATATTTCTAATACTAAAAAATTTTTAAACTTTAATTTTATAAACAATGTTATACTTTTAATTCATTACAAGAAGAAACAGTGTTACGCGTATAAATTGCAAAATATTAAATAGCATTAATTAATTAATTAAGTTCATAGTTATGAAAAATTCTAAATAGACTCTATTAGAAAAAATGTTATATAAAATGCACCAAAAAATTAATAAACGCGAAATTATTAAATGAAAATACCAGAATACTCATTTTTATTCTCCTACGTATGCTTTATGTTTTCTCAAAATTATCAAATCGAGTTGAAAAATAATTAAATAAAATATTTCATACAAAATTTAAAAAAACCATTGTACCAGCATCAGTTTTGTTTCACTGAAGAAAACAGTATTTCAATGTACACTTTCACCAAAAGAAAAGAATTCTGAATAAACATTTAGAAGACAGGCAGGAATCAGGAATGGATGAAAAGCATTTCTCGCACTTCAGCACATGCGGAGTAAGTAATACTAAGATTAACGAACTCTGTTAATTTTCGATATCAAAACGAAAGTGTACGAAACTATATGGCATATGATTGTTGAAAACATTTCTTATAAATAGAGGCTGACGAATGAAATGCTAAATAATTTTGTAGTTGATTTAAAAAAATCCAGTTGAGTTTGGAGCACTGGTTAACTGCAAACCATTAATTAAATCACAGATGATAATACAGTATTTTTTTCCTTTTCGTAGACATTGGGCAAAATACGAACGCGCGAATATGCACACAGAAATTAAAAAATGGCATGACACAAACTTGCATCAGAATAATAAACAAAGAAATGTAGAAACGCAGAATGTTGATTATAAACGTAGAAATTAAAAAGAGACATGGCACAGAATGGCATAAAAGTGAGTTTTCCCGGTAATGATCCTGTCGACTCATTGTACTGGCGCAAACGTATTTTTAATAGTGTTGTAGAAAATAGTTGATGACGTAGATATTGAAGATGTTTCATTTCGTAGATGCTGATACGTAATGAACAGCAAGTTTGGCAGTCGATTCTGTATATTAAATATTCATTTTTATTTAGGTAAATATTTTGCGGCCACAAACAAATTGGCACACTACTCGTGCCTTTTCAAGAACTTTTACATTTTGGATAGCTTTTCCTGTAAAAAAAGAAGCAGCAGGCAACAGTCATTCTAGACCGAGGAGCAGAAAGCAAGTACCTTTAGTTTCAGGATGAAATTTGAATTCAGAATAAGTTAGTACCCAAACTGAAAAAAATCATTAAGCGGCTATACCAAATTGAAATTATAGATTATGTTTACATATTTATAAATCATTCTTACACACACGTACACACGTATATGTGTATACATATACACATATATTTATTTCGAATTAGTGTTTTATCTTTGTTAATTTTTTAATTATTATTATGTATTTTTCAACTCGCTTTATTGCACAGCGCATCCGCAAAATTGCGTACATGTCTTTTATTTTCGCTTCCGCTGACTACAACCATGTACGTACAATCGCAAAAAATGCTTTAAACGAGGTAAGTATTCAAAATGTGTATGCCCAATCGAGAGTTACTCAAAAATGTTTTGTAAGTCTTTTCACATTTATTCATAAAACAACATTAGTTCTTAGCCAGAATGGATGAGTCGATAGCGACCAGGAAGAACTCAAAGGGAGCTGCTACATAACATACGAACCTGTGTATTGACAAATAGTAATCTGCTTTGTTCACAGATAAGTCACGATTTAGGACGCAGCCAAGGCAAGAAATGGAATCTGGAATAATCCATTTTTTACAAAAAATGACGACCGCCGAAATAAATTGCAAAAGATATTGAGAATTTAATCTAATCAGAGGTACTGAAATGCAGATGAATACAGTCACCCCGGAAGGAAAAAAATTCCCTTGCAGGTTTTTGTTAAATGCAGTGTTGATAAAAATGTTGTCTCTGCCGGTGATCCAAATTCTATTAAACTATGTATAAGAGGATGCATTATTGGTTGTAGGGGCACAAAGTAGTTCCTTGGCAGAAAAGGGTTTTAAGGTAAATTTTAAACAGTATAGAACGTTTGGTGTTGGGAAAACGAGAGGCGGCAAGAGTCCAAGGCAAACACTGAGAATGCGCAGGTAAAGTAACCTTAAATTGCGGAGATAAAAAATGGATACAAAAATCTGTTTCCTTTGCAGTGGAAAATTTATAAGTAAAGGTAATATTGGAGGATGGATTTCTTAAAATCTGCCTCCATTTGTAATCTTTCCAAATAAGTGTCTCCATTTGAGTGAGATTTATTTTTGCCAGAGAATGCCTTAATGATGACGTCCATGGTGTGCATGGTTTAACCAGTATGGAGTCAGAAACCATTCATTGAGCCATGAAATCTTTTGTTGCACGGCATACTACTGCAATCTGAAATTTCATTTCGATAGACAATAATACTTACCCACACTGAGACCTACAGACGTGCAAATAATTACAAACGTGCTAGAATATAATAGAATCATGTATGACTGAATTGTAGAATTGAATATGTATCACTGAATTGAATTCCATTTGAAAATTCTGTAAAGAGAAAATAATAAACTGTTGACTTTTAACTAACTTCACAGAGTTTTATTGAGTTAAAATGTGCTTTTCGATATGAATGAATAAAAGTATCTTAAGAATTCGTGGATTATTATTTTATCCTATATTATGCAAGTGTACTGTTATTGTACGTAACATCTTATTGGAAGGATTGAAGCATTTTACAACAGGTGCTCTTTATTTCTTTGTTTAATTGTGTTTAACATCTAAATTCTTTACGTATTACTGTGAAGTTGATAAACATATTACAGTTTTAATAAATGCCTAAATAAAAAAATTAAATCTCTCCTTATATTCAGATTTTAATTTTATAATTATCATTTTATTAAAAAATATACATTAGTCTTTGTTTCATGTTGCATTATGCTTTTTAATTTTTTTGGTCAATGAATATTAAAAGTAACTTAATAACCTTCTTCATAATTAAGCATGTCAGGGAGACAACAGTTTTGTTAACTAGCTAATAGCAGGAAAAAGCCGTTAATATTAAGTTAATGATTTCCGTTAATATTAAGTTCATCTCCTTTAGCACGTTTAATATACAATATTAGGCCAGAGTCTGAAAAGCGTAAACTATCTTCCACTACATTTAAGGTCATTTAATACCCATAAGCTTTTCGAATTCTTGTGAAAGATTAAGTATTCTAAAAGGAATCAAAAGTTCTTGGTTAGTGGACCATCACAGTAAAAATCACTGTGAGTGTCTACTAAGTCTAGCTTTTTTCACAGTAAGAATCACTGTGAGAGGCTATGAGACAGAAAAGTAATTTCTGAAAAAGCAGCTCCTTTTGGGAACTAAAGAATTTCAGCCAGTTCTGGTTACTTTATTAGGCTACGATCTGCAATCGCTGATGCTGAAATTCTGAATCAGGTTTTAAGAAAAAAATTATTTATCTCGATATCATCATTCGGAACTTTTTGAACTGCAAATGACTAATCGATATTCTAAAAATATTAATGGAGTGATCAATTAAAAAAGATATTTTATCAAAACCTATGTGTGTTTCGAGGTGAAAAAGAAGGAACATATGTGCTTTAATCAATCGGAGACGCAAACTAAAGAGAAAAATCAGAGTTCTTGCAATTTTTTAGTTATCCGTAGTTATAAAACAAGTAATTAGAAACATGGAAATTTACTGACATAATTTTTAAAATGAGAATCTTCGGGGCTACCTCTCTTGTTCGAATTAACTCATATTTCTAATTACGAATTTCGATATAACGATATAGATCAGTTCAAGTATCATAGACTAATATGTTAATCTAACTAGACATGTGAGCTAAGCAATTTTACGGAAAACTCATCCAGCTGTTTAAGTGTAATTTATGGCCACAGATTAACTTTGCTAGCTATTAAGATATTCTATTTAAAGTTAAATTATATCTGCTATGCCATAAGTGATTAAAGTTAGTGCTTGGAATGTAAGTAGATTGTTTGATTGCGAAATAGATTCGCAATTCTGCACTCAAATAATTGACTAGTTACATTTACTGTAACTTACTTTAATTGACAAAGGTTGTTTCTATTATTAATATGCTCCTCCTCACGACATTATTTTATGCAGCTTTAACATCATTATGGTATTATTGCAATTTCTTTAACATTTGGGAAATTTAATTTGGATACATTATTTCTTGCTTTGAGAATTTGAACTAATAGCACACTCTCTCTCTCTCTTACTAAAGTGAATAATTGTAAACAAAATAGTATTCGTTGCATGAATTTCATTAAATTGCTCAGCTGCAGACTTTATTACATCTTAGAGGAAGCGAGAAATATGTTTCTCTGAAATGATTACAAACAATCAAGTTAAAAACAAATCATTTTTGAGAATGAAGATGGATTTTGGCTTTCCGTTACAACAGGCTGCATATGAATAACGCTAATTTTATCTTTATCTAGTGTTTCTTGACTGAAAGCAAATTACATTTAAAACTTGTAATAATCAGTAGTGCTTTTTATTGTTGTATATTCTCTCAAACCAAGCTCAAAACAAACCAAAAACTCTTTCGAAAGAAAAGGATAATTCGATTTCTAATTCTAATTAATATTAAGCTATATATAAAAAATAATATTTTCAATAAGAGTTTTTTCCTCGCCAAATATATCTTAACTATTGAATATATGAACATTTTCGGAATTAAACTGCAATCATTTTGCGAAGGCTGACAAATTGGTATTAAGCATACAAAAGAAAAATTGTTACACAATATATTATATTGAAAGATATTAATTAAATATAAATTATATTGAAATAGATATAAGAGAGACTTCAATTTAGGAGGCTTTACAAGTAAAATAAGAACTTGAATAGAAAAATTTTACATATTTGAGCGAGATATGCTAAAAGTGTTTTACAAGCAACATAATTAAGTAGTCTAAATTAAACATCTTGAAATAAAATTAAATATTCGAAATGATGTCTTACCGGATGAACAAACATTTGGGAGGGATTGTTTTCCTAAAGACGAACTGGTATCAGATAGCAATAAAAGGTCCGAAACATCATGGCCATGTGCATGTGCGTAAGAAACATGAAATATGAAAGAGCGTAAGTAACGAATATATTTTATTCATCAAAATGTAACAATCGCGATATTAAGAGATGCCGAGAAGAGTTTAAACAACCAGCTGCTACACCACAACCGTTCCCGAAGGGAACGATTTGAAAGGATCCGTTAGCTACGCAGAAGCGTGCGACTATTTCTTTCTACTGATATAATACGTTGTCTTCTAAAATATTGTACACCAGATATTTCATGTTACTTACCCCAAACCCGATTATCCAAAGAGGATATTTCTGGCTATCGTACTGGTTAATGAATAGAATCACCAAGCCCGATCCATTATTGTCCGAATGTTGCATTGAAATGCCTTCGAATGGCACGACTGAAACGGGTTCTTGTTGTTCTCGTGTCTATGATGAAGCGTATTATAGTGTCATGTGATGTGGCAAAGATGACAGCCTTGACAATCTGCAAAATGTTATCGTCGTAGAGGTTTGATCTCTTAAACAAGACCCCCAATTTTTAATAATTCAGCAAGGATGGCTTGAAAAATGAAACATATGTGCAGTTATCAATTCTGCGTTCGGGCAGTTATTTCAGCTTCTGTGGTTTTTCCTACCCTCTCTGTCAATTTTCAATCCTCTGCGATGTTCCGTTCTAAGTCTGACTATGGTTTTAGTTATAAGCCGATCTTTATTGACGCTATGGAGTTTATGATTTATTGGAACTCAATGTTCTGTCAATCTGTTTTGACCATGGCATTTGAGTTCGGCAGAATGACATTTACACTATGATTATTGTTGAGACTTTGAGCCTCTTTCGCAAGTTTATCTGCGTTCTCTGTGATGTCGACATGCTCTGGCAGCCACTGAAGAATGCAGACCTTATCTAGCATTTGAATCTCGTTGAGGTGAAAGTGAATCTTGTTGAGAATAAGGGACCCTCCATCTAGGATAGCCTGTAGAGATGTTTTGGTTGCTCAGGAACGATTCCTTTTGCTTTCTCAGAAATGCGAAAGAATCTATACTTGTCAAGTGACGCTATTGACAGAAGCTCGCATGTGAAGTTAGAGACTATGGCTCCAGGGCAAATTTTGTGCTGATGTCGTAGTATCGCGTGGTGTTGTCAGAGACACTTCAGAACCTCTATTAATGATTGTCCCATCATATGAACCATTTGTGTAAAAGTGCACAAATACCTCTTTTGAATACTATTCAGCGATTCTGATCCTTTTCTCTTTCATGATTCAATAAGTTATTTTTTATTGCATGGCACTAGTAAGCTGAGTACTATTTTAGAGTTCACATGGGAAGCCCAGAAGAAAAGGCTGGCTCTTGAAAAATGAAGAATTTATTGTGATCGAGACCGAGAACTGCTCTAATACGTTTGTCAAATTGCACAAAAGTGAACTTTTCAGTCTAGTGCTGTCATTATAGTTTTCAAAGCTTTGATTAGATATGTGTTCTGGTAAACGACTTCTTCGCTTGTTTGTAAATTTTATTACATTATATTGTCCTCTTTTTCCAAGGCTTTCGACCCCCCATTCTTGAATTACTTTTAAATTACTGGTGGGAAAATATTGAACCGGCAATGATTTTTGCGGACTTTCCTTGGACACTTTCTAAATTCCTCAAGCTTGAGCACAAATGAGAGAACCATACTCCATGATCGGTCTAATTAGTAAGATGTACCTTGTTCTAGATATTCTTGGAAAAGCTTCCCAAATTGTTCCGCAAAGATTTTAATGATTTCTAACCTTTTCAATGCTCTGTCAGCATACGTTTTGATATGCTGTGTGAATCTATTCACCATTTAACGTGATTGGGAATGATGTGTTCTTTATAAATTTTCCTCCTTCTACACGTATGTATAAATTTGGATTTATCAGATTTCTATGCTTCTTAGTTGTTGAAAAGACACAGACTGTAGTCTTTTCTGCATTGGTCTGGAGGATTAAGCACTGCGTTCAACTTACGATCCCATTTAAGGATTTCTGGAGTCCTGTTTCAGATTTATGAATATGTGTGCTAGATCCCGGTGTCATCTGCATGGCAGACCACTCTAGTATCTTTTGTGCACTCATTTACTGATTTAGTATTTGAATTGTTTTAAATTATTTATAGCAATTATTGTGTTGTTTGTTAATGTATTGTAATGTTTATTATTGCATTGATGCCTTTAATGTAAGTACGTTCAGGGATTGTACTGCCCGGGGCGTTCAGTCCTTGGGAAGTGAGCAATGTTCCGAATTTTGTACTAAGATAGGTAATTTTAGAAGAATTATAAGTAAAATTGTAGTATTTTCTGTGCTGTGTAGTGCGAAAGAAATTTTAAGAGAAAGCTATGCCGGAAATGTAAGAATACAGAGGCAAGTGCATTTAACGTTGAGTAAATGGTAATTTGGCTATAAATCGCCAAGAGTCGCCAAATTTCGCGACCACTTGGTGACATTTTGGTCCGGTTCCTGTATCACTGCAATATTTATTGACATTGAATAATTGTAACTAACAACTATGTTAGCTGTAGTCATAATTCCACCCTCGTATTGTGTTCTAGTAAATTCAAGAAACAGCAAGTACCAGAGATATATCGGCGGCCGGTTGAAAACTATAAAAGCCCGGAGAGAGAGCATCTGCTCTCAGTTGCTTAGTTACTGTTGTTTAATTTTGCGTGAACTGAGATATCCGAGTTAGCTTTGCAGTGCGTTGTGTTTAATGTTTTCAGTAGTTTGAACCGTAACTACCGATTATACTGTGACACTTGTACGAGTATTTCTGTGGAAATTTCCAGAGCTCTGAAATATTTCTTTTGATAAAATAAATTTTACTAACCTATTATCGGACTTGTGCATTCAATATATTATGAACACGTACACACGCAACATTATTGATAATCACTACTGGTAAAACCTATTAAACTAAACAGCACGTTTGGACTGGTGTAAAATCGAAACTCTTTCAATTTTGTATTAGCATCAAGAAGAGCTATTTACCTCGAAACTCACTTTTTGTCCATATCAGTTTTGTATCCGATTAGCTTTTCAGTTTGACAACCCCGAATATTATCTCGATGTATTATTTAAAAAAATAAATAATGAATCTGTATGTATGCATATGTATGTATGTAGCGCGTATGCTCCTCACATTCTGGAAAAATGGCGGTATCTACAGTATTGAATTTTTAATACACGTAGTTCTCCGCCCGAACACGGGCTACTGTAAGCCTTAATTTTGAATTTCGAATTTGTTTTTGATTATCTCATTCTTTGTAAAAATTTAATGAGTTTTCGTTTAACAAATTCATCAATTTGAAAGCGAGAAGTGTTCGAAATAAAACATTTTTATCTCCAGCCCGCTAGACAGTTGCCATTTAACAAACGTACTATATTTATCTTTTGAAATTTAATCAGCGTATTCGGCTATTTGAAAGCAATGTGTTATGCATTAACATCACGAGATATCTAATCAGAACTATTAAATATTTTTATACAATTACACTGTATGGACTCATTAAAATAATTTAATACTTTTTTCTTCTTTATTTCAATGATGACTATTTTGATGGCTAGCAGGTCAAGCGACTAGTTTTAAAGAAATAATACAGAGATTATAATAATAATAATAATAAAATATCTGAAAGGTTTCAGATTTTAAATTACCTCCAAAAGGACTTTTTTTTATCATTTTGTGTGTTACCTTTATTTATTAAACATCACGTTGCACTTAAGCCGTAAAATTCTCTTTACAAAATATGAAATCGGTAATAAAACATATTTCAAATTTGGGTTTCCCAAAAGCCCGTATTCGCAGTAGGATTACGTCATTCAAAATTTTATGTCTCTAGGTGCCGTTGTTTTATCACAATGCGAGAAACATACATACATTTATGCAGATTCTTCATTATTTAATTTCTTTAAATATAACACGGGGCGATAATATTTGGTGGCAACAATCTGAAAAGTGAATCGACATTTAAAGTTTTAAACGCCATATGCCAAAACGAAATTAATACCCCTTCTAAGATAACTCCCTTTGAGCTATTAAAAATAAAAAACTAAACTATATGGCAACCGCTATTAGTCTATCTGGAATTCTAAAGCAAAGCTGTTTTAAATAGTGATTTATCTGTTGAGTTTAATGTGGCTTAAGTGCAAAGAACATGATATTAAATATATTAACTTAAACACACAAAAAGTTAATTGTAAAAAGACGAAAAAGTTTTGTAAATCACCTTTATAAAAAAAAATGAACTCTGATATGATGCATTGAGAAAAAACTGAAAAGTATAGGAAAATGTATGCCAACACTTAACACCGTTTTGGGAATTCAAAACACATGCTGCTATGTTATATTTTTTAAATTTTGTGATCTTGCTGTTGAACTGTATGTGGCGTAAGTGCAAAGAAAGCGATGCTTAATAATAAAACTACAGAGACCCCACCAAAATAAATCTGTTAGCAAGAATGAGACCAAGAGAAGATTGATAACTACGATAACACAGTGAGAATGTAAAAAAAACCTTAACAATCCCAACAATACTGCACTAAAATCTGAATTCGTTCAGATTTTCTTTCTTTGTTTTTACTTTAACTAAATTTATTTATTACTATTATTTAGAGGTAATTTTTTAAGATATCGTATTGAGATTGATAGAAAGAGCGAGAGATGACATATCAGACATTTTTTAATGTTATGGTGCAATAGTTTGACATACTTTTATAAAACTCTTTTTGTTACATATTGTTTCATCCATAAACAATATATCACCAAGACAACGCCTACTTTATTTTTTAAAAAGTACTTTATTGAAAATTGCTCAAAAACATAATAAACCACAAATAACATATCGAAAAGTTTCTTTTTATCACAGTGTTAGATTCTTTCCACGCTTTAGCGCTAGATGGCGCTAGAAGAAAATCAAGAAAAAGACAACATGGGGGGGATAAAATTTTGACACGCGGAAAAGTCTGCGAGTGACATACCCCTCAGGCAGGTGGTGATATGTGTTCGAGAGTACACGTGCCATACTTTATGTTCCGTTAACCGATTTTGACAGCCATTAGAAAATAAATAAAATAATGAAAAATTCTCTGATGTAAGGAATGGTTGCGTATTTTATTATAATAACTAAAAACTTTGCGAAACTTCAAAACAAAGATTGCGATAATCTCTTGAATATTAAAGTTATGAGCAAACTCACTAATGGCACTCATATATATTATCAATACCGAGATGCATAATGGCAGTCGAAGCATCTTTTATTAATTGCATTAGTAATTACGTGTTTGTAGAAGTTACCATATATCTATCATATATGAAAATTTATATCATTTACTCTAAAAATTATTTTAAATGTCTAATTTTTCATTTTTAAATCGTTTTATTCTTAAATTTTTAACTTTCAATAATTTCTTTTAAAATCTATTTATATTTCTTATGATTAATTTCTTTAACATTAGTTTTTGACCTCTCCTTTTGTAAGACAATAAGTCATATTCTAAAAAAAAAAAGCTGTGCTCATTTAATTCATATTAGTCTCAGAATTTCTAAAATCATTGTAATCTTTTGATCCTTGTAAAGATTCTTTGAATGTAGAATCTTTGGCTTATTACACGTAACACTTAGAAATAGAATACAGAACAGTAAATTAAAATAAATGCCCGCTGCAGTTTTGTTGAATTACCTTCCGCTTTATGTGATTGTTTAAAAAAAAATATATGTTTATCTTTTTTAAGGAAAAGGTTTCATGGAAAAAAGCGTTTTACTAATTTTAGTATAAACTATGTTGTGAAAACCAATAAAGTACGCTTTGATTGAGTAACTGTATCATCTTGCATAAACTTTCACAAAACATTTTATTCCATTCCTCAATCTCCTCGTACCACGTATACTTTAATCACAATTTCCATCACAAAATCATTAATTTTCAACAGAAAACTGAACGTTTTGCTTATACTTCCTTAAAAAGATTCATTACTCGTTTATTGTCCAATATTTTTAATGGAGATAGTTAGCTTTCTGAGACTATTTATAATAATTTTAAATAAATATACACGAGATTAAGATCTGTGTACAAAGTTATATAAAATTATAATTTAAAAAAATGTGCATGAGTGGTGTAATGTATTAGTTTTCATTGCATATACTTCTAAAATCTTGTTCAGCGTCTTTCAGCAAATATCCTCCGAAACACTATTGTTGCGAAAGAATGAAATGGTTTGTATGCATTGTTTGAAGATTGGTACCTAAATAGTGTATATGTTAACTACGTGTAACCTGTTTTCTGAAATTTCTATATTATTTCAAGGTTTCCGTAAAGCATTAAAAAAGTGGAAAATACTGGTGCAGAGTTTTCTTTTTCTACCATTTTTATGTTACGTTACGGTGCCATAACATTAATGACCAATGCGGCGATCAAGGGCTGTTTGGCAAAGAGAAGCAGTTTAGCCCACAAATGAATCCTGAGCCGTATGCTACTTCACATAGGCTATAGGCTGTAAGATAAAGGAAAATAGAAACCGAGAGCAGTCAAAGTATCGATTAATGATAATCTTAAAGAAATAAAATTATCACAAAGATATTTTGTTTCACTTGTCAAATCAGTCAGTATGCATGAATTTGGAGCTTTTAGTGCATATTAAAAAGATTTTATGAGCATTATCTCATTTCCTTTCCTGTGTGTGTTAATTTGATGTAGTTACGCCTTTCTCTACTTGTTGAATAGTTTGGTGTAAGATAAAATTACTTGATTAATTATTATATAATGTAAGATTAATTATTATCGGAATAGCTTAAAAGCTCGCTGAAGTCTCAATCTTCACTTTGGCTCATTGAAGTTCTTCCAGTTGCCTACTGAAGCCACCAAAGTCCCATAAAAGTTCTGAAAGCAGTTGAAGGCTTTAGCAATGCGAGGTGAAGAAACGTCATCAGAAACAAAATGATATCGGCCTGTGCAGAGCTAGGAGCCATGTCTAATCATATAATGCAAGGATGGGCAAACGTTTTCGGTCCGGACCAAAAATCGAAAAAAAAAAAAGTATGGCGGGCCAAGATAAATGTTTCTAAAATTTTAAAAACAATATACGAGTATTACAATTCAAACAATAGGATGAATGAAATTGAGATTTCATTTTTAAAAGTTCCTTATATTGAGGTTCGAAGTGCGATGTACTGATTCTAAGGAACGAGGCTAAATGCTCATCTGCCTTCATCTGCTCATCTACTTCTTAAGGTTCACAGTTGAAAACACTAGTTCTCATATATAAGATGAAGCAAACATAGCACTAATTTTCTGGGCGTGAGATATTAAATTTGGGAAACTTACATTCGATAATGATTTGTAAAACTCTAACTTTGCCATATTTAGATACAACCTTTTGAGATGATTGTTAGATTGCAACTCAATTAATTCAAGCTGCAAATCTGACCTCACTGCTTCACATTTTACGTTGAAAGGAATAGTAGAAATGTACAATTCTGTTTTAATGGCACTGAAATCTGCGTTCGAACACAAAATGCATTTTTCAAGCCATCTTCATAATTCTTAAACTTCTCTTCATTTACTGAGGGTATTGAATTTAAACTCGGGAAATGCGACAAGTCGTTCTTAGCTAGCTGCCCACCAAACAGATTAAGATTTAGTTTAAAAGCTTTGAGATGGGATCAGATATCGTCGATAAATTGATTTTTTCCTTGCATCTTGACATTCAAGTTGCTCATATGACAAAGAAGATCTGTGAAACGTCCGAAAGCCATTCTGTATCTTCTAACATTTCGCACTCAGCAGAATACTGTTTCTCATGGAAAAACGACACATTGTCGTCTTTCAGTTGCCACACTCGCTCGAAAACACATCTTGCACTAAGCCACCTTACTTTCGTGTAATACAGTACATCAGAGTATTCAGATTACACGGAATGAAGAAAATCCCGAAATTACCGGTGAATGCCGCTTTTAACAATATACGGATTGAAAGTTATCTGTGCTTGCTATTTCCGTCGATTTAGGTGTTGTAGAACAAAAGTAGAGAAAGTAAAAAGATCCTCAGTCCTTTGGAAAAAAAAAATAATAATAGTTAAATAAAGTAGAAAAGGAGATGGATATATAATACATAAATCTGTATTTTCTATCCGCGAGCCCGATGGAACTTTCCGATGGCCCGGAGATAGCCCGCAGGCCATAGTTTGCCCATCCCTGGCATAATGAAGAACTGGTAACTATTGTGACGTAATACATCACATCCATCAATCCGATTGTATTTAAGCGTTTGTATTTGGCATTTCCAAAGCATGTTATGTCTGTTTACAAAAATAAAAAAATAAACGAATAATGAGGACACAGTCCTAATTTCTATGCATCTGTACATAAAGATATTCAGTGAGGGACGAAAACATAAGCTGCTTAACAAAATAGTAATAATTCAGCGAAATTATTATTTAAGCTCCAATGCTAAATATTACAAAATTTTTTCCGCTCAAAAGAGCTTAAATATGAACATCGTGAAGCTGCATGAATAAATCATATTAGAAAGATATGAAACGTTAACTGAGCCAAATATGGACTTAATACAGTATCACTAGGTAGTACACAAAAGAAAAAAAATTGTACTATTTTTTTTCACCTTTTGAGATATGAAAAAATGTCTCAAAAAATCAGTAAAGTTGAAAAGAAGAAGATTACAAAATAACTAGCTGTATCACTAGGTAGTACACAAAAGGAAAAAAAATGTACTATTTTTTTTCTTTTACCTTTTGAGATATGAAACAATGTCTCAAAAAAGTCAGTAAAGTCGAAAAGAAGAAGATTACAAAGTAAGTGGCTGTTTTCTAGTCTTACTGCGTAATTTAGCTTTCTATTTTTTATTGTCTTGAGGTGCTATTGAATATGTATCATTTCACAGATTTTACGTAGAAATATTTCTTTTTAAATCGCTATGACATAACCTTTTTTTTTGATTTGTGACGCTGCTTTCTTTATTGAAACCAGTTGACATAAATCAAGCAGTCTTTTCTAATGTCTGTCAAAATGTTAGAGTTACATGAAAAAAAAAATATAGTAGTTTTGAATTTATCCAGGAGCAGAAAAATTATACCTTTTATTAAAGAATAATATCAACATGTTTAGAGTAAGATATGTCACCGTTTTTCAAAACTCATATTTGCAACAGTATGTTTCTGGCTTCGTTATTATTGTTGCGTGCGTACGGGTTCCTAATAGATTGGATGCACAAGTCCGATAAAGGGATAATAAAAATTTATTTTTAAATATCTATAAAATAAATATATTTTTGATAAAATATAAAATAAATATATTTTTAATATCAAAAGAAATATTTCAGGATTCTAGAATTTTCCTCGGAAATATTCGTACAAGTGTTCACAGTATCACGCAGTATAATCAAGAGTTACACTTCAAACTACTAAGAAAGTTAAACAAAATGCAATGGAAAGCGCATCTAAAGAGAAAGCTAATACGATCTTCCGCTGAATTCGCAACAATAACAACAGCAGCTAACTAAACAACTTGGAACAACAATAACTAAGCAAGTGAGAGCAGATGCCTTCTTTTCAGCCTTAAATAGTTTTCAACCGGCAGCGAGATATTTCTAGTACTTTCTGCTTCTCGAAATTACTGGAAAGCAATACGAGGGTGTAGCTACGGTTGCAGCTAACATAGTTGTCAATTATATTTATTCAATTTCAATACAAATTACCCAGATATCCATTTATTCAACGTTAAATGCACGTTCCCCTGCATTCTTACTTTTCCCGGCACAGATTTCTCTTAAAATTTGTCTCGCGCTACATTACACAGAAAAATGCAACAATTTTAATTATAATTTTACTAAAATTAACTATCTAAATACAAAATTCGTAACATTATATTTAGTCTTAAAATTCATAAGAATTAAGAATATTTATTCCAATATTAAGTAACAGAAATCATTACTAATTTCACTTAGATGAAGTATTAGTTATAATACACCATGAATATTCGCAATGATGAATATTATCTACATATAGCCATAAAAGTCTGTATGGCTGTCAGCCAGGAGATTAAAATTTTGTGAATTTAAGGATTAATTTAGCACAAAATTTGGATTGACTTGCCCCCTGGAGGCATTTTGTGCTTCACTTGTAAATCACATAATTATGTCTTATATACTACTTCGAAGATTAAATGTTAATTCACTAATTGCTAGGAGAGATTGTGAAATGAAGAAAACTACTGAACTTGATTAAGGTGTCTGTTTAAGGAAAGATCTGGTAATGAAACAAAACCTGAATGGAACTTATGATTTTTTACATGAAACTATGCTATAGACAAGTACATATTTCTATTCATAAACAAAATCACTAACTTGGAATTAGATGAGTTCTACTAAAAGTAGCTTTAAGCAGAAGCGACCTATGTCAAATGCAAGCTTTTGTATGGGCTCTATTAAATAGTTATGTATAATAAGGAATCAATATATATGTTACCGTGAAAGACCGAAATTGGAGAATGTCGACTTTCACCGGAGAATATCAACATTCACCAAATACGTTGGTGAAAGACCGAATATTGCACTACAGTTTGTATATTCGGACCCTCACCGGTGTATGTCGACAATCACATATATGCTCTGGTGAAAGTCGAAAAGAGAGGTCATAAAGTGCCATAATAGTTTAAGTTGTTGCAATAAATAAGATTTGAATCACATAATTTAGTAAGTTTTTTATTACTATTATTTTATTTTCTCATTTAGAACGTACTGTATAATTAAGTAAGTTTTTAACTTCTATTATTTTCCTTTCTCAGTTTGAATGTATTGTGTGTTTTAGGTTCTCATGTTCTTAAGTTCTTATTTCAAGTCTCAAGTGCGTTTATTCGCGACTGAATTATGGAGAAGAAAATATAATATTGTTATATGTTTAACATTCACCATTAGTACATGGTGAATGTCGACATTGACCGGTGTAAGTCAGAAATAAGAGTATTTGGAAAATATTTCGGACATACACCAAGAGACTATGTGAATGTTGACATTCACCGGTGAAAGTCGACATTCTACAGATTTCGGTGTTTCACTGTAACATATGTTATAAAATAAAAAAAATAATGTAAACCAAAATTATAATTAAAACTAGCGGTAACCCCTTAATTCCCCTTCTCTCTTCTAAAAATCGTAATAATTGTACTGCGTCATTTCGAGATCTATCCATCTTGCGTGGATTGCGTAATGCTGATGACGTAACTAATTCGGAACCTAAACTCACAATTTCGAGAATTGAAACCTTTCTAAGTTAAACCGAAACCTTCCCTTGATTAGCCTTCATATTGGATAATTGCGTGGTTTTTAGCTTCAGCTCTCCTGTAGTCCAAGTTGTTAATTCGCTTCGTTTGCTTTGTCGTGCTACTAATTATGCTATTATCTGAAGTGTGATACTTTTTATGAAATTGTGGAGTGCGTTTGTGCCCATGATTATGTGTGATGAAAAATATATTTTTTATAATTAGTTCGTATCCACCAATAAAAGTGATATTCATTTCGGCCACGTCTGTCTACCAGTCTTTCCTTCGAGTGTCCTCTTTCTAACTACGCAAAACATATCCCCAGAATATAACGCAGAGAACCATCGTCAGTGTGTTGCAGATTACAAGTTATTACAAATATATTTATTTTCACCTTGATTCTTAACACTGCACTTTTAAAACATAAAACGATAACAAGGTTGTTCTTTTAAGTACTATGCATTAGCATGCAACAGCAACACATACTATGTGGCTGCATTATATGCTTTAGACTTATACTATGTTAATTTACACCTGTATCGTTATGCTCTGTGTTAATTAAGCAAGTTTCCACGCTTCCAAGAAACATCTAAGAGAGCAGATATAGAAACAGCAAGAACGTTAGATTATAAAAGTTACGTTGGATTATATATATATATATATATATATATATAAAAAAATTGGAATTTTATTTTAAAGTTTAAAGAGCAATAAATTATTTACCGCATGCATGCAATGAAGAATAGTATTTTCATTTTAACAGAAAGAAGTTCATGAAATAAATATTTAATTGGAACAGTATTTGAAAGACGAAACCTTCGCCGTGAAAAAAATAATAATTAACTCTTTTGCAGCTATCAGCCGAAACGTCAATTTTCATCCCACAGGCAAAGAAAAAGATTTCGATTAAAATATTTTTCTAGTGGCCCAGATGATGGCAACGGGTAACGTCTGAATCTGGCTTTATTCTAAATCGACAGAGTAGAAACAACCTTTAACCGAGAAAAGAAATGCTTTTTACAATGAAAAAAAAAGTGTGGATGAAATGTACAATTTGAAAGACAAATAACTCTTGATAGTAATTTTAATTTTCACCCGGGTTTCACCAAATTTAATTATCTCAGATATAAGTTTATCTTTCACTTTTTTCCCTTCAAGAAACTTTCTGACAATTTCCCGCCTTACTTGCAGGTCGAAGAAATAACACTAATTACGGAAAGTTGGATGGATATTTGGAAATGCAATGTAAATGCACTTTTTTCCCTAAAATGGCAAACTGCCAAAATAAATATTAAAGACCCATAAAGCTGTCATTTTGATTGCAAAATAAAATGCGCAGTTATTTTCTTTTTATGAATATTATTTTCAAAATTCCATTAAAAGTGTTGGTATAGCCCAAACTTTTGCTACACTTTTAAAGACTTTTGATCCCTTTTAAGGAGAAAAAGAGAATAGGAGTGTAGAGTAAAACGAAATCGTTCCTTTTAATTCTGCTTCATTTTATGCAGGAATATCATTTTGAAATCGACACAGAGCAACGGCATGGTATTTATTTGTTCACTCAATTAATTTTATCAATCATGCATTATCGGTGTAATTATAATAGTTACCGCACTAGTTTAAATACATAAAACATCAAAGTGCGAATATTGCTTAACGTCCAACTTTGGCTGGAAGAGTTGTGAAAACGCATGTTTATTCGTAGTGCTTTGCCTCAAAATATGAAAGAAGTACAGTATAAAAGCTGTTAACGTTAAAATAGGAGGCCATGTTGTATTATTGTCAGAGTATTTCTAAGACTACATAATACAAGCTGAAGAACATAGCATTGCTAGGGCTTTACGTAGAGTGAAAGAAGTTTTATTTAGGGTAATGGATGTAGGTTTTTCGCAATTTCAAGTGGGAAATGATTTCACTTTTATTTCGGTACAAGGTGAAGTACGCAATATTCTGCCAACTTCGAAAAAAAAAAACAGAATAGTATAGAACTGACACGGCAACGTGTAACAATTTTAGTAAGATCTGTTGTTTGTTATGGGTTATGTCTTTTTTTCAAAAATTAGTTTTCGGAAAACCACCATCCACTCTGGCCGATTTTCTCACCGTTTTTGAAATATTTGCAATTTGAAGTACATTTTGATTTAAAAACCTCTTTTGATTGCCTGAAATCTTTGCTGAATTATAGAAGTGTGTCTTCTTCGCAGGCAAGGTTACCATACAATAAAAAGTCAAGGACAAATTATAATTGATAAAAAATTGATTTAATAAATAAAAAAATGAAAAAACTTCTCAACATATGTCTTTAGTTTTATATTGGCAATTTTTCTTGGTGTATGCCTACTGTGTGGATACCGCCACGTTGAATAATGGGGACGCATCCCAATGCACAGGACCTCATGGGTGATGTGGAAATTCTGTGTATGATTATTCACTGTGCGTAGTATTCACTGACTGGGGCTCTGTTTCCCGACTTTAAATTAAAAAAAATTACATTAATTATCATTTCGAAATTAGACATGTCGTCCATATAAGAAGTCTCGGTTCACATTCAAATAGATAGTGCGCCCAGCAAAGCTGGCGGGTATCAGCTAGTGCATGTATATATGTGTGCGTATTTTTCTTTGAGTTATTTTAAAACAGCATTGCCGTTTCTGCTGTTTGTGGGCCTGGATGGTTCCGCTTTAGCTTTTAATGTCCCGTTTATAGCTCTACTAAGCTCTGTTAAACACTTAACGGTTGGTACAGGTAAGTTTGATCAGTCATATAAGGACGGATTATCGCGCAAGGGTATCAAGGAGAAAATGTTGAACAAGTTGCAGCTTCTGTGGGATATTTAATTAATAGCAAGCCATAAAACCCCTAGTGGAATACTGGGATGCAATGAGAAACAGGGAGGAGGAAGGTATTTTAACCTGCCTTAGAAACTGTCATTCTCGGACCACACATATTTACCTTCTAAAAACGGAGAGTGAACCCTTGTGTTCAAATTGTAATACTTATTAATCACTGCATCACACTTTTAAGTGAATGACGGCATTATAAGAGACATCAACTGAAGTTTCTTAGTAGATATGATTTTCCTTTCGACCGATCAAAGTTAGATTAGTGTTAGATCAGTGTTAATTTATTTCTGTATTTAAGAGAGACTTAAGTTAGTAATATAATTTGAATTGCTAAGTTTTTTTCAAGGTATACTTAATATTTCAATGTATTTTATGCATTTTGTTTTCATATTAATGTACTCATAGTAAGGTATTTTCATACTTTAATGTATATTACATACATTGTTTTTATACTAAATATTTTAATCTATTTTAGGTACTTTGTTTTACTGGACTTTTGGCTTGCATTTATCTGTCATGCTTCATTCGTTTGTTGCTTATACTTAATTTTATACTTTTATTTTTCATGTTCATTCATTTGTTTAGTACACCATTATTGCGAGAATAATTTAGATTGGTTTTGAAACTAATTTCTGACTGTATACGAATATATGATCATCTAATGGCATATGTTTGACGACTTATATGTAACCTTTAAAAGTTATGGGCAGTAAAAATCTACTAGAATGATGATCTTTTAAAATTTTACAGTCTTGTTTGTTATATTGTGAAAAGTAATAATTTTTAATTGGCTTTTGGATTGGAAAATTTGGAGAAATAATGTTTCATTCATACTATTAAATTCAGTTGAATAATAATCAATGTAAGTTAGTATAGAACTGCAATATTTATTTATGTTTGCAAATTTAATGTAATGTGAGCTAGAGTTCTTTAAAACTAATAAATTCTTTATGCACGGAAGTCAAAAAGCGTATGGATTTTGGAAACATACATGTAAGTCTAATTATTCAAATTACAACGAAAAAAATTATAATTTGTAATTTACAAAAGTCTTTTTCATCGAAAGAAATTTATCAACCCAAATCAAGGACAGAAAATTGATCAAATTCAGTAGTTTGTAGGCAACAAAATGTTTCATGCCAGAATAAAATATGTTGTCGAGAAAATGCATAGGCTAAAATTTATTGATTTTCAATAATATTCCCCACCATCCTATATACATTAAAAGTCTGCACTAAAATTTAAAAACAATATACCCGCTCAAAGGTAAAAAAATGTGGCTTTTTTTAAAACTCAGTGCTACAAACCTGTATCATCTTTGACAATTAAAATAATAGAAAGAAATGGAAAAGACAATCATTTTAAAAGAATTGCAACATTCTTCGCAAATGTTAAGGAGGTAAATAACAGAGTTTGTTCAACAACTTTATATTGACGTCAATTTGCTGCAATAGTAAATTTGTTGATGAAGAAAACCTCATCAATCACCAACGGCCTTAGAATGTGAACAAAGTGATTGAAGTTGCGAAAGAAGAACAAAAAGAAAGTTCTGCTTGAGGATTGGGTTCAAAGAAATTGCCCCGACGTTCCTCCAAATAAATAATGACGTAGGAGAAAGTACGATTTCAAACAAGGCATTCACACATATCATGCTCCTTCGTTTAAACGTAGGGGAGGGGAGAAAATTAAGCTCAAGTTATATACAGAAAGCGATGGGTTTTTCAAAGAAAAAAGTAACTGTAATAAACAGATTTATAATATAATGAAAAATTTCAGTTCATTTAGAGGTCTGAAATTTTATTTATAGATTTGTTGCCCTCCTGATTAATTGATATTTCATATATATTTCCGCTTAATTAACAGTAAACACATTACAGGGAAAATGCATTGAGAAATGGCTCAAATGAATACTTATGAGTAACTTATATTACATCTGTTTCACAAAACTATACATAAAAGCACAATGTTGAAAACATGGGGTTTAAATAACTGTTAACTGCTAGTGGATACGAGCCAGCTCTCCTTACAAAGGGCGCCTAGACAAAGATATCCGTAGCTTCAGGAACATAGCCCTTACGTGTTTTGCAGTAGCCAAATAAAGCAAACCGAAGTACTAACTACTAATAAAAGAACGCTGTGAGTAAAGTTTATTTTGAAACGATAGTACTCATTTAGGAGACTTTAATAACTGAAGAATCATTGTTTAATTGTAAGATAAATTATTCTGCAATCGCATTATCTAAACATGAATTTAGACAATATTTGCAAAATATGCGCAACCATGGTATATAAGGATGCTTTTTAAAGAGGAAAACTATAATATATTTAATACAAAGAGCTACATAAAATAAAGTTATAGTAAAAAATCTTTCCAAAATTTTTCTTGTGCATAAAATAGCTTGTATCATTTCTGTTTTGTTGCTGATAAATTTCAATGAATGACTTTCCGTCAAAGGTTAAATTAATTGTGAAAATATGTGCATTTAAAAGTTAGTTTAAGGCATTGTTTCAGGTACCCAAAACTTACTGTGAAGCAAATAAAATAATTGATGACTTAGAGTTTTATTCAGGTTTTACATTTAGCTCTGGAACCGATTGGATGTGCATGTAATTTTCTGCTATATCTGTGCAGTTAGCAAATACAAATCATAATACCTTCCAATACTCTACGCAATGAAATCATTTTATTTTATATCAATGTTGCAATAAGCTATATCTTCTTACCTATAAAAAACAATATCAAATAATATCACTAAAAATAAAAAAAAACCACAGTATTGAAATTATACATAATTTTATAGGAATCCATCATTTGCTGATAATTTTCCGAGTGTAAGTCGTTATCTCTCGATTGGAGTATTAACCCCTGATAAGAAAGAATTATGTGAGGTGATTTATAATATATATCCTGAATCTATTTCCCAGAAATTTTATTTTTTATTAAAAGCGATATGTGAAGTTAATATATCAGAGAGAAATTTTTCTCAAGAAAAGCTTATGTGCAAAATAAACCTCACATCTGCATACGTATTTCTTGAACAACGACTTTAAATTAAGAAGTACTATTTTATTTAATAAAATATTAATCATGTTACAAATATGCAAATAGTAAAATCGCGTTTACAACAACATATTTTCCGTAAAAAATCACCCTTACTTAAAAATGTTACAGATTATTATAGGATAATATAATGCTTACGTTTAAAATATAAAATTCGAAATGATGATAAAAAAATGTTCTGCAAACAATCCAGCTCTGTTTATTATGTTTCTTTAGGATAAAGTATGGTCAAAAGAATCAAATTAAAACAGCGTTTCTTAGTATAATTGAGTTTCTTTTAAGGAATGATGAAACACAAAAATCTATTAGCTGTAAATAAAGCCTTGAAACTTGTCAGAATTAATGATTTTCTGCCGAATGCTGAAAATACTTCTGCAAAAATTCGGCGGCAGAATAAAAATATCTTTCTTTTACCTTAAGAATTTATTGTGGCGAAGCAATGTACAGTAATATACAATGCGATTAAAAGAAAGAATTACTACGACGTTTTAAGAACCCACACTCCTTCACGACTGAAATCAAATGCATCTGCAGGTTATATTTCAAACTAGTCACGTTTCAAATTAACAAAACGGTATATCAATGATTAAAAAAATAATCGACAAACGTGACAGTTTATTAAATTTATAAATAATTATTTCATCATGTATGTGAAATGTACATTTTGGATAAATTTATCCCAAGTTTCCCGTTTTACCGCTTTAGTTCAGCAATGATTTAGATAAACAATGATCCATCCTAAACAACCATCGCTTATCCTACAGAAGAAGTTTAAAATATGAAAACGAATTGTTCCCTTTGTCGCGAAAATGGATTTAGAAGAAGTACATTAAAGCTATTTAAAAGACATAACCCTTGAATAAAGAAGACTTGAACAGCGCGACTGAGTTGTACATCGACGTTTTTCATTTAGTATGTTAGGAAATTGTTTTGAAATTCTAAAAGAAATTTGAAGACGAACGCTCAGATTATCATAGGATTGTCGCAGTACGCCATGGTTACCAACACTGGATTCTTTTATCGTTTATTGCAATAAACCACATACAAATATACTGCACAATTTTTTCAATTATTGAATCTAGCACTTTACTTTCAGAGTTTAGTATCGTAGAAGGTAATAAAGCCCACTGCAAAGCTCGAATTCTCGAGTCTTGAGAAACCCTGAGAAAATCGAATTTTGAAAGAAAATGCCAGATTCGAAAACTCAATTCGTCGTGACTTTTTAATTATTCGAATCTTTATAAGAAATAATCACGTTCCTTTTGTCCATGTTAATAGTAATACGTTTGGTTGGCAGCCGAAAGATCCGCGGTTCGAATCCCGAGGAGGATATAGTTGATTTATCCCATTCAGTAATTTCAAAAACATCTAATAGTCTCTGCAGTGACGCCCGAACTAAAATGTCGTAAATTATAATTCACCACAATTTGGATTTCGATATCCTTCTCAGTCGCCCTTTAAGATGAGGGATCCATCAATCAAATTTAGCTTTATCTTACCTACAAATACATGTACTAAGGCGACACTCGTTTTGTTTTTCTTTCCTTTTCGATTTATTCTTATGCGAAGAATTCAGAAGATTCGACAGTCTTTTAGAATACAGAAAGATTTAAGATTTATCTCACCTGTAATGAAAGGCCAATTAATGAAGGTACTAATACATTGCAAGCTATCTAGGAAACAGAGAGAGCGTTATATTTCTCGGAGCAGAAAACTTGAAAAATTAGATACACTTTCACCAGGTTTCAATGTATGAATATTTCGCCTGCAGTTACGCCACGAGAGCACACACGGTTGAAGGAGGAAATTCATTGTGCTATCCCAATTTAAAACTCTACTAACGGAAGGTCGAGATCCCCTCCACCGTATTCAGGTGATGACAAATGATCGTTAAGCACATTTTAATACAGATGCCGCCATAGAGAACTTAAAGTTTTCCGTATTAGCAGACGTAGGATATCAACTATGTGTTACACGGGATTTGAGCCACGAAACTGCCGACTGCCATGCAGACGCGCTACCAGTTACATTATAAAAGCACGCACGGGCAAAGGGGCAAAGGTGATTGTTCCTCACATACATGCATATGATGAGTACAATACAAGGTTAACGGTATATTTTACTAACCCTATCATTTAATTTACTATAGTTCCTTTCCTAGGTCTACATTTTGAACAATAGAATAATTTCTATGCAGCATAAGATATAAAACGTACGAAATTATTAATTCTTTCTGTTTATCCGTGATTTCCCAGTCAAGATTAGGTTATAAATGACTAATATTCTGGAAGTCTGTAAGTCAAACGTTATACACTCATTTTCGATCACACGAGGGGTTCTTCTTTAAGTTATTCAAGGGTTATTGTGCTGTTTTAATTATACAATATTATTTTGTAGAGACATTAGGTTATTCTGAAGCAGAAGACATGAAAAATGATCAATGAACCCGTCGACACTTGAACCTAGACCTCTCGAATGCCCGCCGAGTGGGCTACCGTTACACCACTAGGACTTGTAGAAAGCAGGGAGAAAATACCTTATAACTTGATTGATTATGAATAAGGCATACTGGGACGGTGAGGAGAAAGACAGTACAAGAATTAAATTCTGTAAAAATATTTTCTCTCAGTAGTTTTTCATATCATCTTCAACGGTTTGAAATTTATTCAAAATAAAACTTTATTCCTTATAAAAAAAAAGGAAACTTTAAATGTCCCTCCTTCCTTTCTCCGTACTTGTAAAAATTAAATAGTTTAAAAATTATTTAATGTTGAATGTGTAAAACTTTAATCACGCACATTATTTTAAAGATGTGACTAGATTCGGAATTTATAAACTTATAGTTTCAATATTCTGCTGAATAAAAACATTTCCTTTAGACGATATTCTCATGTTCTTTTGGACAAAATAAAATTTGGATGTCTAAAAATTTGATTATGGCGCCTTTAAACAGAAACTGCAAATCATAAATAATGCAATTGTCTTTAGCGAAAATGTTGGAAAGTGCAATCTTGGAGATGAGACATAAATTAAGAATTTAAACTCAAAAAATGCAGCACGCTGAACTTTCAGTATCCTTTTGAAATAATATATTAGAGAGAAAAAAGAGGAGAATGCATTTTGTTCCACTTTTAGAAATACCGAGTTCCGCTATAAATTTTCTATTACCTTCTAAAATTTGCTCTCTGCTTTTTTAGCATTTCCAACTTCCAGGAACTCCTCCACGATCATTTTGGAAAGAAAAGGGATGAGGGGGAAGCGTAAGATCCATAGCACGCGTTTTATCCATCCGGTGAGTCACGTGCTCCAATAGGCCGGTTGTATTGGAACGCCACCTATGCGCCAGCAGACTAGTAAAAAGCTACAACCTCCAGTTCCGTTTAGGAGAACTCAGCGTATCGAGAGCGAAGTAAGCCGTGTGCTTCTCTCTAATTGGCTGTTAGGAGCCAGTGTCCAAAGAGTCTCATATGGCATCAAACCCTTCGCAACTGTCACGTAAAGTAACCGCTAAAAGAAATTATATTTTCTTAAATGTTAACGCTTTACTTTAGCCGAGGTTATTCGATTGCTCGAAAAATTTAGGGCATGTTTATTCTTTGTTTCGAAGCGTTCACCACGAATCTGACATGTGATAAACCCTCCAAACTTCGTAATTTGTTGAAAATACGCTTATCTCAGAAATATTTGTGATAATCAAACTATCCAATAAATTAATATCCTAAAAACTGTGATGAAGGGGGTATACAACCATTAGCGAAGCATATTTTTTCAAAATAAAAGAAAAGCAGTTACTGTTATTATTAAATATATTATAACTCTAAAGTCACACAGTAAAAGTGTATAAAACAATTATAAAGCCTATTAATCACTAACTTTTTACTGAAATAATAAATTTCCAGATAGAATTTTGTGCATATCAATTATAACGAAGCAGAAAAATTAAACTGTTAATTTTTTTCTTGGTCACGGTAAGAGAGGTAGAGAAATTGAAGACTGTGAACTTATTGTCGGTGAAAAATCAGAGAACATGACAACCATCATCAATAACAGTGTCAGTCGATATTTCTGCTTAGCTCGCCGGCCGGCAATGCTATCTTTCTATATTGCTGTCACACTCTTAGCTGTGCCTTTCTGTACTGTACTTCTACTCACTAGCGGCCCAGGTAAGAAAACATTTTTTTAATTTAACATTTGAATTTATTTTGTAAATTGCAACTACATGAATGCTTCAAATTATTACTAATTAAGAATTATTTTATGAATCTGAAACATGATTTTTTTATTTCTATCAGGTTAATATAAAATATCTAAAAATGTTCGTATTTTAAAAAAGAAACTAAAGAAATTTAGAAATTAAATCAAAATATTATATTATTCAAATTAGTGATCTCTCATAAATTTATTATACATTAGAAAAAGAGCGTGAAACTCAAATATTTAGATGCATTAAATTTATCTAAAAGAAGTTCTAGCACTATAATGTTTTTAAGTAATCAACGTGACGTCTCAGTTGTTCTGAAATTCCTACTGTGAATATTTATGGACAACCTGCTTATCTACAATATACACAACAAAAAAAAGTTGAGTTATTATAATAATGATGTAAATCTAGTGCAATAGTAATTTCAACGATAAGTTTTGATGTAAAATTGATTTCTGCTAGGGAAATAAAAAATTATTTTTTTGCAGTCTTAAATGATTTTTTTTACTGTACATTATCTTAATTTCTATTATTAACCCATTCGGTGAAAGAAATTTTAAATTTTAAAGACCATCTTTCTGATATGATAGCGATATTTCACCATTTGCTCATTTAGTTTTTATCATGACCGTCGGTTTTATGCAATTTTAATTTGCAAAAACTATTTCAGAAACAGCTTCTGATATTATTATCTGCGTATTTAAGGTAAAAACATTGATTTTCGAGACCGTAGCTGTATTCTGATGAATTACAAAAATTTTCCTCCGTTTTTAAAAGTTATACTCTAGTTTAAAAGAATTATACCGGTATACCGGGAGAACTTCTAATTGATTCTGATGGACAAAGTACTGGAAAAATCTTCTTAAATCTACACTTTTTCATTTTAAACTTTTATTACTTGTCATTTTGATCCATTATACCAGTATGATAGCAATAGTATCGCAGCTGAGATTTCTGTCATTGATATAGATTATAGAATAATGCCATCTTACTATTCTTATCATCTTACATGTGTATGACGCTCTGTGCTTTCTATTTTAAATTAAATATAATGTTAATATTCTAGCAATAATATGAATTTTAAGGTTCTGCTTCCGATATCAGTAATCTGTTATTTAGCATATGTATTAATTAAGAACTTACTAGTATGTATATGAAATCTTCCTAACAGAAAATATTGGTTTCAAAGAATTAGGGTAATACAATATTCAATTTATACCATTTAGCTAAGGCCTGTATCTTCGATAAGGGTTTCTAACAATAGAATTATTCCACTGACATTCAGACATACGAAAATCATGTGTGCAACCTATTATGTCTGAAATTGTTACTTAAGTTTTTCTGCTTTCAGAATTCACATTTTTCATAATTAACTAATTTTATATTCCTGATGACGTATGAATATTGAGAATAAAAAAAAAACTGTTACAAGTAATAATAATAAAAAAAAAATTAGAACTGTAGCTGATTTAAAGACTGTACTGTTTGAAAATACCTCTTAGAGATGTTATTGCTTCCGGTATTTATAATGTCGCGTCCGTTTAAACATGCATTATTGGCATTCCTTAATGCAGTAGATATTTTTTTTTCACTTTTGCTGTTATATTTTGTATAAGTCGAATAATGATTGTAAAATCCTTTAAAAAATTATCTGGGCTTTCTGACAGCATTTTTCAGGAATTATATTTTTATATCTATTATTTATACCAACTATATAGTAATATTACATCAATATTTTAAATAAATGAAGGTTCGCACCTGTAACTAGACGACTGTAAAAATTTTAAGTTTACAATTTGTGAGTACTAGCGTCATCATTTAAAATAGATCAAACTACGAAGATAGAGAGCAGACTTCACTGTCATAGATATTTGTACGATATTTTACATTTTGTTTTCTAATGTTGCGTAATTTTTTTTTTAAAATGATTGATTGAGAAATCTTTTAAGAGGCATTTTATTACAATGCAATGTTTACGAGTTAATTTTTTAATGTTTGAATTGCAGGTAAATATATCTTTTCGTTACTCTACATAAATACACTGCTCAAAACAATTTAAGGATATTGCGGTTTTAGGTGGATCTTGTGGCTGGGAAACATTTTAGCTGATTGATACATGGTCGACAGACGTAGTAGGTTATATGAGAATAAATTATACATGTTTGGCAGAAAAATTGCATTTTATTCCGCATTTGTGTACAAAAGGAAAAAAGCACAATTTCTGCATATGAGAAAAAAAGAATAAGAAAAGGTGTTTTCTTCAAAGGAAATCATTTTCAGTAGGGGGTATGGCTTCCACGGACGGCCAGCAACGTTGAACACCTTTGAGGCATGGAGTCAATGAGGCTATTAATCACGAATTGGGGTATTCTGTCCCACTCTTCCAGAAGAGCTCTTTCCAGTTCTTGAAGAGTTTGTGGGGGTGGTTGGCGGCCAGCAACTCGTCTTCCTAGAGCGTCCCAAACGTGCTCTATTGGATTCATGTCTGGAGAACACGCTGGCCATTCCATTCGTACGATTCCTTCCTCGAAAAGGAAATCCTCCAGCAGGTTAGCACGATGTAGCCTGCAGTTATCGTCCATTAAAATGAAGTCATCTCCAATTGCTGCAGCGTAAGGGACTACAATAGGTCTGAGAATCTCATCCTTATATCGGCGACCAGTCAGAGGTCCATCTCGAATGATGTAGAGGTCTGTGCGCCCGTCAATGGAGATGCCACCATACACCAACACTCCCCCCACCGCCAAATCTGACACTTTCGTGCACGAACGCAGGATTATTCCTACTGCCACGGTCCCTCCAGATGAAAATACGCCTATTATCAGGATGAACAGAAAAACGGGACTCGTCAGGAAAAAGAACATTGCTCCATTCATTTCTCCTACAGTTCACATGCTCTGTTGCCCACTCCCTGCGGTCGCGAAGATGCCTTGATGTTAGTCTAACACATACCATCGGTCGGCGAGCATACAGACCTACACCATAGAGTCGGTTTCGGACAGTCTGAGTTGAAACCGTGGTGCCAGTAGCCGAGCGAAGGTGCTGTTGGAGAAGAGTAACATTCATATTTTGGTGTCTCCGAGTCGTTAACACTAAATAACGATCTTCATTGGGCGTTGTTGCCAGTCTACGACCTTGCCCTGGTCTTCGGCCTGCACTTCCAGTTTCTAAAAAACGGTTCTAGATCCCGGAAATCACACTTTGTGACACTCCAATGGCTTGAGCTACTTCGGCTTGAGTTTGGCCCCCTTCTAACCTACCAACAACTCTTCAAGCTTCTAAATCGGTTAAATGACTTCGCTGAGACATCGTACTCATCGAAACAAAGCAGTCACTGAATGCCGATCATCCTTGTCTTCATTGTCTTTTGTTCAGTTGAAAGTCAAATTTCATTCGCTGCCGCTGAAGCGACATTTTTGACGTCGAACTCAAAATTAGCATACTCCACAGATTGAAAATCAGAAAAATTTGCATTTGTGATTCTCTTCTTCCCTTTTCGGCAAAAAAAATTTCGCTTATATCTTTATTTTATATAAAACTTACAATATCCTTTAATTGTTTTGAGCAGTGTACATCATCTATATAGTTTGATACATCTATATGTGTTGCTTTCTTCTGTTGTTGTAACCAAACTCTCTCGTCAGATATTAGAGCAGGCATCGGGAAATTCATCGGGGCAAGGAGGTGAGATTGCGCCTGTCACTTGCAAGAGCCCTGGGCTCATATTGGTTAAAGTAGATAGCACCTCGGGGGGGGGGGAACGGGTTTAAATGTCTCCCCTCTCTTTTCCTACTAACAACCACTCGACAGGACGTTCGGCTCGCCACATATTTAGAATGCCCTCATGCCGCATAGGCACTCTAGATTTGAACCCGAACCCTTCGGTATAGCGGTCAAAGTCACTAACCGCTATACCAGTTGGGGTGAGGAATTAAATATACGTTTAATATTAATATTAAATGCGCATCTTGTGAGTTACTCAGTTAGGCGGTAAGGCTAATAGAGTCCGTCTGGCGCATCTAAATAAGAAGAGCAAGGAGAATGATTCTATTGTTAAGTAGCTCAAATCAACGCGCGGAGGAAGGAAGAAGTTCAAATTAAAATTTTAATCTGAGTCTGGAAACAAAGAACATCCGCATAATTTATCTTCAGTTGTTATTCATATAACACTACTATGATAGTCTAGGATGAACTCTTCATTCAAGAATTCACTACTCATTATTGCTTTTTTAAGGGAATGGAAAAAAAGAATATCAGTGAGAAATTCAGTGATAATTTAATTAGCAAGAAAAGGCTACAGCTGTACCACATGTTGCTGGTTATTTGGTTACAGTAAATTGAAAAAAAAATAATGTAATGAATATCGCAGCCACATTAATTTTTTTTCTGTTTTTTGTTTTCCAGTAAAAATTCCAGCATGTAAAATTTCTGATTACTCTACACATAATGCTTTAGAAGAAAATCATTAAAAATGTAACCTACTGGAAAAGACAAGCAACAATTGTCCTATGAATATGCAGATACAGATTAGCCGTCACCTGCGCCTTGCCGAAGGTATAGAGTAGGTATCGCTGGATCTTGCTAACTCTTAATCTTTCATTTAATTCTGAGGAAAAGTATTCCGGAGTGGGTTAGTCCGTAGGTCTGTCACCTGTCTTTTCCTACCCTAACCTCTCGAGAGGATTTCCACTTACCGTATATTCTGAGTGCTCCCTTTACCGTACAGACTCACACACGTACAAACATTCTAATATTCTTCGGATAGGAACTACATGGGTACTACATTCAGAGTAACTTACCACTGCAGTGGCTGGGCGTACCTACAAAAATACAACAGAGCAGAGAAACCAGTAAGTTACAGATCATAAGATGTAGAAAATCATTAATAGACAAGTGTCATTGGAGATTCTGCGACAAATTCTGCTGTCTTTTTAGCCTTCGCTGGTGGCCGAGTGGTTAAGATAACTGAATTCTGCGATTATAACGCGGGTTAGATTCCTAGGCAAAATAGCTAGCTGTATAGTTGGTTTGCGTGATTTTCCTCATGCTAACGTAAAAATGAGCCCACAGCTTAGAGATACCCTCCACAGAAGCATGCTTTCTCATTGCCAGATATCCCTTGTGTGCTTTGTCATATTCAAATAACTTAAGCTTAATCTGTTAATATAGGTCTTTTCTCATGACTTTCCGCAATATATTGAAGATATTTTGCAATGGATCCATAATACTACGTTTAACTCCGTGTAGCTCTATACCTAATACAGGTTACTTAGCTAGTGTTAGCAGCCGTTCTTCATGAATGTCCAACGTCCTGCAGTTTATAAAGAATCTGGTTTTTGATATATGATTACAAGAAAAGTTTTGCTTATCTTCGGCCACAAAATTCCACGTTTGACAGTTTTATTCTGGGAAAATAGAAATAAATCAATAAGCTTTCCTACTTCCTAATCACTTTTTTGTTCCTAGAACACGATTTTCTGTTTTTTCCAAGACCTTCTCCTCAGCATTGATCATTCAGCTATGGGTTTCAAGAAACAGATCTTAGCTTTCGTCCTCTGCTGTTGATCAACATGCAGAGAAAATGCATGTTGATCAACAATTGGCTTTGAATTTAAAGTGAGAAACATACTTTTCACTTAATGTTACTGAAAGGTTTTTACTGTGCATTTAATAAAATCTTTAATTTCTATTCTCTTTAATTTCTATGGTAATAAATTTATAAACATCGTATGATATCAAAGTAGGCATATATCAACCTCAAATTAGACAAATTGTAATGGTTTTAATGCAATCAGACACAAAATCACTATTTCCCCCTCAAACTGAAAAAGATGATCTGCCATGAGTTACCCTTAGAAGAGGGATGCCAAGCATGACTATATTGAAATTGGAAGCATTTTTATGCAAAATTAATGTTGATCTAAAGCAGATTTCTGCTTGATTTTATATTTCATACTAATAAGTATATCTGTCATATGTAATAAGAATTAACAATTTATGCGCATGATTTCCAAAAACTTTCTATTTGTAAAAACTTGCAATATCTGAAAAATATAATAAAAGACAACTCAATAATAGGTTAGGTTTTTTTCAAACATGACAAAGCAAGCGAGGACTCTCAGCTTAAAGTGAAGGATGCCTTTCTTGAAGCGCGTTCTAAAAGATACTTGCTAGTATTTATCTTCCGCGGAGGGAAATCAGGAACAAGTTTAAGCAATGCCGGCATCTGTACTCCCATTTTGGCATATTAGGTATATTCGTGCCTTACTAGCTGCTAAGGTTCCGCTTCAGACGGATTTCTAAGGGTAAGTACCGAGAAGGGCGTAATGAGTTTCTCTCACCATTCTTTTCCTTGCACCAGCTTCTCGAGAAGATTTCAAATCGCCGTGCATTTTAAGTGCCACACAGAATCTATACACTTGCACACATCCATACCTTCTCCGGGATTCAAACCCGGGCCCTTTGGTACCGCAGACAGCAATCAAATCTGCAGTCAGCTCCATCGTAGTGATGAGGCTAAAATTTAAATCAAACATATTGACAATAAAAACATTAGTAATAGATACAATATTCAATTTATGAGGAATTACATTCTTATAAAAATACTTTTTGACTCACAATTTCAGATATACATGCAAAGTGTGTTGACCTTAACCCAGGAATAAAATATTAGTGAGTAATGAGGAAGCAAGTTTACGACTTTTGTTCCTTTAGGGTAAAATCAACTAAAGCCAGTTTTTAATCTAATACCAAAATCAAAAGTTAAAATTAATGAATTAAAAAAAGAAATTATTTATAAAATTTTGCATTACATTAACAGGATGAGTATTATTTTCATTGTATTTGTGTTAAAGCAATAATAATAACAGCAATAATAAATACAAGAAATAAATTAGATATTAATTTGAAAAGACATCTTTTAATTCTGAAAAGACTTGTTTTATTGAACACGAAGATGGGTTTCGATTGGTTACAGTTTGTAAGACTATGAATAAAAAGTTAACTGTTTTTGAATTATGGTACAAAAATGCATAATTACGGAACGCTTTACATTGATGCAAAAATGTAGCTGTTACAAATGATTTAAATTTCTTATGTAACAATTAGCATGTTAAAAAGTGTTAGCATAATTAAAGAATAAATTTTGTACTGTTAGCCCTCAAGAGCTTAGCTTATAAGGTATTTCTCCCACCTTCTTAGCATGTCTTCGTGGTGTGCTGGTCTGCACACTGGGCGTATGTATCAGGGGTCCGTGATTCGATTTCCGGCGAAGCGTTGCTCATTTTTCATCCTTCCTGCTTTAAAAAAATACCTAATATCTTTACAAGCTATAGAACTGAACAAGAAACACTTTCTATAGGTAAAGAAATATGTATGTTACTCTCATTTCTTTGCAAGTGATACACATGGAAGTGATCGTTTTAACATAGCAAAAATGTGAATGCGGATCTTATGTTAAACTGTTTTTTTTTTTACTCTAACTAGGAAATTTGCCGTAGTCTATTCTTTCTCCTGAGCCTAAATAGTATATTTGAAAATCAGTCAGTCTTCATCCAGTATATTTTAGGAATAGTACTAAACATGCATATCAAAATTAATAACATAAAAATTCCTTCTTCAGGAGCTGAAATTGAGTAATACACAATCTACAGTGGTGAGAATGAAGTCTGTTCATTTAATGACCGAAATTGAGACTGGAAGTTTTTTCTGTAATGTTCAATTGATCTGCGGCAATAATTATATGTGTTTGTAACGAAAATTTGCAGTCAAAAAACGTTCTAACTAAAATTAGGAAGAAAAAAGCATGAAAGCAGTAACTTTAGTGCCGGTAGTAATGACCACCAAAATCTGCGATTTTTTGCCAATGTTTTGGTAGTTTTTTTAAAAAACCTTCGGCCCCAAAACTTAAAAACCACGAGTCCAAAAACAGATCAACCTCATTTCGGACGTCCTGTTCAGAATGGAAGATAGCACCAGCAAGATGTAGCTGCTAAAAGGTAGGAATCCAAAGGAAATATGTCTGGGCTATATGGAGGTTGTGGCAAAAGATTACATTCGAGGTCGTTAGAATCCAGCCGATGAATGCACATATGCATGTGGTCTTGCATTATCTTGATGGATCATTTCTTTTTTGCTTCGGAACTGAGTTCGACGTTTTTCTTTGATGGCAGCGTCAATGCGGACTGGCATCTCGCCGTACACCTTACTGTCGAGTGTTTCGCAGACAGACTTTGTCGATAATACCACGGCAATCCCACCAGATACAAAGCATGATCTTTTTGTTACTCAAATTGCTCTTTGCAATGCTGCCGACGTGCTAACCGGGAGCAAACCAATCTTCTTTCATCCCGTGTTGTTGAAATAAATCCCCTTTTCATCACGAATGACAATCAGGTCCAGAATTTTGTTTTGACATTCAAGCAGATTGGTGCTGGCCCGAACACGTCTGTTCTTATCTGCTTGAGTCAGCTCATGCGGCAACCAGCGATTGAACGTGTACGTCAAGTTTATGTGATGGAGAGCGCGACTAATGGACATGGCACTAATGTCTAACTCCTTAGCAAGCTCTTGAGTGGGTTGCATACAGATGTTCTTCCAGAAGTTCTCCCGGGCAGGCCTCATCTTATCAGTTGCCGACCAGAGCACGCTACTTCTTGAATGTCATTATCATTCACAGTGTCATATGATCAAAAGTGAAGGTACCAAACCTTCGCAGTGTCATATGATCCAACATTAGTAGCTAAAGCTGTATACGTGATTTGGTGACATTCTGTAGCTGACGTTTTGCAACAGAACTGGAAGTAAATCATGGTTATAATCTGGTAGCGTGATAGTTCCATTTCAGACACCTTATACTTAACTATACTGTTTTACAAATTTCACAATACAGTGTTCTAAAGCAAGTCTCTCTCTTCCAAATGCTAAAAATCGATTGATAAGATATGGTTAAACATGCCAACGCAAACTGTTTGTGCAGACGATATTTGCGATGGCAGGAAACGTTCATTAAAACCAAAGAGTTTGGTGTTTTCCAAACGTCATGAAAGCATAGTTGATCTTTCATTTCTATCGCTTGCATTTACAAAGAGATATGTTACCGTGGTACATTTAGTCCGATACGCTTCCAAGAAGCTTTTAGCAAAGAAAAGCTCAGAAAACTCTAGCTCCGAAAACAGTTGCGCATAATTAAATTTAATCTTTCCATATTCCTTGTTTTTTCGATTACTGTTCTCAAATATTACATTTTCACCTCACTATGAGACTTTTAATGGAAGTTTTCATACCTGTTAATTAATTGAATGAAATAAAGCCTTCATGTTCAACCAAATTAAACAAATAAAAAATAAAATTAAGACATAACATTGAGGTTTTACTTTAAAGAACTTAGCAATAATTTCTGCCCATTTCTGAAAATGTTCCTTCTTTTATGTCCATTCCCATTAAAATATAGGAAAGCCTACGCTACAAAATTTGATAATATAAGAGATAATTTCTTTTCGAATAAATATATGATTTTTTAATCCGCATCTAAAATGAATGTGAAGTTCTAGAAATTATGGGGCAAATAATTCATTATATCATGTAGGAATCATCATTTAAAGACATCATACATGTTAAACGTGCGATATAGAACTGACCAAAACAGATAGATGTGTTTCAGCATTTGCTGCAGTGCCTGTTACTAATCGAGGTATGAAATCGATTGAGCATCTGCGTTGGCTGCGATATGTTCTGGATCCTCATTCTTCCTTAGGGGAATGTTGCATCGATAAAGGAATAGACTTAGCTATAAGTTTAGCTTCCATTATAGAAAAGTTAACACTATTCATTCGCAACCGGAATCTGCAATGGCAACTCTAAATTATCTTGAATAGTCAGCCTATACTTAAACTGAGCACAATCATTAAACGAAAAGGCCACTGGGGGAGAAATTTATCATTGCATACTTTTCCGTTAGAGTCAATATTATTTCCTTCTAAATCATTATGAATTACGAGTATTCTACTCGAACTTCATTTGATTTGTTTAATTATTTAAACTAATTTTAACTGCTAAAGTGTAGCTAATATTAGAATTCAAAGCAAACAGAGGTACATGTAGGGAAGGTTGTGAATATTATGCTCATTTCCTTTTGCGATAAAGTCAGTAACGGTCATTTAATGTTATTAGATTAGAATTAATCCTTTACTTACATTTTGGTTACGGTTCCAGATGACTGTAAACTTTATGTATTTATTATATGCAACATTACTATATACATGCAATGTAAAATTAACTGGAGAAAAAGGAATTGTTACTGATGAAATTATAAGGGGAAAATGCACTTAAATACAATTAAATACTTATGTGTAATAACGTTATGTAAGTATGTATAACGCTATGTTCTAACTTTTCATCTTCTATCTGTATGAGAAAATTTACCTTAATAAATCCTCCATCAAAACATTCCTCCCTTTAAGCAAACAACCCTCGTGTGTTTTGCAATGTTCAAATAACTTAAAATTATCTTCTTTTTGAAGGAAAAAACATTTATCCTGACTGTACGTATGTCACTATTGTTTTAAATGGATACAGCATTGTGCATGTTTTAATACGTGCAACGCTCGCTAACATTTTATTCATTAAATTGTTAGATCTGTTCTATTTATACTTATTGCTTTAATTAATATGTAGAGTACGATTGAGCTGACTAAGCGTTGTATGTTACTTACAATATCAGTACATTCACACAACAACACAAAAAAATGCGTTGTAAAATACGGTACAGGAAAGAAACTAATATGCTTAAGTATTATTTTATACGACGCAAAACACTGTGGATAGTAAAAACACTCCTAAATACTACATATCAACAGAAATATTTTATGATAAATTTATGAAGATTTTAAAATAGTAAACGATAAGATATATTAGCATTCTCTATAAATATTTTATATATTCGTTTACATTAAATCTTGTTCTTAAACCTTTTGATATTTTTCATATATGTCTTTCGTTTGCCAGGTGCTTAATGTGTCACGCATCTTAAAACATATTTGGATATACTATTTATTAACATATTTACACTTATAGGCGGAAGAATATGACTAGAGTATGCTGTTTATGGAAGATATAATATAATGTTTAATCACTGCAGCATTTAGATATTCAACAAAAATAAAATTCCTAAATGTAACTAAAGAGCAAATTGATTCTCATATAAAACTTAACCAATTTTTTAAAAATAATATTTAAACGCACTCAAAGTTTGTAAATTCTGTGAAATATTTTTTTTTAAAAATTCGTATCCAAATATTTATGAAATATTCTTTTAAAATTTTGTATCCAAATATCTAGCTTAAATCAAACTTCTTGAATTTTTTTCCCTTTTGAGTTCTGATTTCTACAAGTTACATATTCCTGTCATTTTTTCGAAAATCATTATGTCTTAAGTACAGATTCTCATTAGCATTTCATTCTAGTTGTTTTAACTGGAAAAATTGTTTTAAATAATTGAAAACCCTCCAGATTTGGAATATCTGAAGAGAATGAATGTGAAATTTGCATGACTAAAATATGAATTTTATGAATTTTCTTTCATAAATTTTTATTCTTCCTTAGAAAAACATCTGTAAGCTTCTCTTAGATAACATTCATTAGAGGCTATGGTAAATAGCATACTTTGAATGTAAATATTTTAAGCAGAATATATGAGCTTGCCTGCTTTGACAGGAAAACTAATACATTTTTGTGACTGTATGATACATTTCTAAATGTTTTCATTTTACTACGTAGTAATGCAGCTTATAAAAGATATTGTTGTGTACTTTATTACCTACCAGTTGTAATTTTTTATTTTTCTTGCAATGAGGTCTACAATTTCCTCATAAATTAAAGAGTGACGTATTAGAGGCAAAGGCTGCTCTACGTTAATCATGCCTGAATGTAAAGATACTTTTCGTTTTCCTTAATATGTTGTTCCGTAAATCACTTCGTTTTACAAACGCAACCTAAAATTTAAAAAAAAAAAAATTAAAATTTTGCTTTAATGTTTACCTGGAAATAAAACATTTTTATTTAATTTTAGTACAAATTCTTTTGTGTGACAATTGATTACCTAGATTAGAAGATTGAACATATTAAACTCGTATTTATGAGTCCTACTTTCAATGGAGCCATTCCCCTCTTTTTCGAATTCTCCAAATATACGGAGTCTTTCACACATTATTACATTTGACCCATTTGGGTGTTTTATAATTGGCACTATGTGAAGTTTTGAATAATTGGGATTTGCAAGTAAAAATTGTTTGAAAATTATTTAAAATATAGGCTTTTATATGGAGAAGAGAGAAAACACTCATAGCAAACGTGAAACGTATTTAAGTGATACCAATTATTTTGACTAATACCAATTATTTTTTCTTAAGAGACTAAATTTCGTTTCAGATGTTTCAATATCACACTCTTTCTCTTGAAATGCTATACTTTAAATACCATAAGTATTCTACCAGATTTGCTTAGCTGTTAATAAGAACCTAGTCTGAAAAGATTTCCTTTAAGTTATTTGTGCTCTTTTAATTACGATAGATGCATAGGTCATGATTGATATTATATATAAGAAGAGAAATTCTTTTTTAAATCTAAGAAACCAGAAATATTTAAAAACCTTTTTTCTCTAAGTAATATAGGCGCTTTATTCTACTTTAAAAATAGGTCTTCACTAAACCTCTACTCTTCTCTTTTCCTTGGAATTCTGAAAGGAACCAAATACAGCTAAATTTTAATTGGAAATTTCATTTTAAATTGCATCCGTTTCTTCGTGAGAAATTAATGAAAAGAGCGAAGTAATGCAAAGAAAATAAATTATTTCCGTGATTTGTGTATCAAAAAAATGAATTTTTGTATTCTTCCAAAAATTATTTAATATTTCATGAAAGGTTTAAAAATAAATCTTCTGTAACTGATGATTCAGATTTTAGTTATACAAGTTCATCAGGTTTTAATAAAGAACTTAAGTGTTATCAACGAATGATTATTTTTACGTAAGTTGCCTCCAAATGATCTAAAAGTGAAAAAAAAACTATCAAAGGAAAAACATCGGTACAAAACACTGCATAGGCTTAATAGAAAATTAAGAAAAATAATTAGACTAACAACTTCAGAGTTATTAGTATCAGAGAAATTTTGGTTGCTTCCAGAAATCTGAAACTTTCTTTTTACTTCCTTGTACGAAGTAAAAAGGAAGTATTGTAATCGCGAAAAGTTTCAGGCAGTATATTTCAACGAAAGTATCCATTTTGACCGCTATCGAATACAATTTAACGATGTTTTTGCGTGATATCTGTACGTAAGGACAAAATAAAATACTCCTTTCCTTCAAAAAAATTATAAAACTGCTTTAAAATTAATTCTGAAGAGAATTTTTCGTTCTAATTCGAACGTATGTACGTACGTGCGTACGTACATATCTCGCATAACTCAAAAACGAGTAGCCTCAGAACGTTGAAATTTTGTATATAGGACTGCTATAACATGTAGATGTGCACCTCGTATTTTGGTTGTAATCGGCCGCACCAAACGTATATAAATATATTTATATATATATCCACTCTATTACCCGGCTCAGTAATCTCAGCTTCTTTACTCTTATATGTTTGTAAATTGTACATTTTTTTTGTTTTAAATGATTGAATTATGTTGTTTTTGTCTTCCGGTTAAGGATTTTATGCCTTTAGTAAATCTGTGTGCAATATCTTTAGAATTATCAGCAATTTTAATGTTGTTTAATTGCCGCTAAGCCTGTTTTTAATGGCGGCCATTAATGTTTACATTTGAAACAAGAGACTAGTGGATTTGTTGCCAATCTAGAGAAACTTAGGTTCGCAACAACAAAGATAACGCATTCATTTATTATTGCCAATTAAATCCTGCTTAATTCTTTCTGGAATTTTTTCGAGGAAATAAGCGTTTGAGATTTACTTCGTAATTTTTAATATAGATATTTTGAGTTTTTATGTATTTTAGCCTTCTCGCGAAGTGAGAACTGAATTAATTGAACGAGAAATACTCAATCGTCTGTGAAAAACTGTTTCTTTTTTGTTTCGTTTGCTTTATTTCTTTTATATATAGTTCTAGCTTTATCATAGTATTTGAATAGAACATGTGGCAACGATTAGATAATTCTTTAAATGATATACATTTTGTGCATTCTGAGTTATAATATGAATGAAATATAATACTGTTAAGTAAACCTAGCGCCAGATTGTCGCTCTGGTAAACAAAGTGAATTTTAAAGAATGCATTTATTCTATTGTGGTTTATGCGCTGTCGGCGAAGTAGGTTTAATTCAATCTGATAAGTTTAAATAAAATGCAAGAAAAAATGCGTATAATTTAATATTCCGTACAAGGAAGTCATGTGGTGTACACATCAGATTTTTTTGAAAAGGTCACAAAAGTAATGAAAGTAATTACTCTTTAAAGAATTTTACAGAAGTGATGAATTTGGTTGCATTGCTTAAGAAACTGATCATTCAAAATATTGTCCCAACATATTTATAATGCATTAAATAATGCATTAAAATTTATAATGCATTAAAAATGAATAGAACGCCAACATGGCGGATTGTGATGGTGACGAGTTCTATGCAGCTCTGGACAATGAGCTTCAAAAGGTGGAATCGGCCATCGTATCGAAATGCAATATGAATCCACAGATTCGTGATGATGCGAAGAAGGCTTTGGGTGAGATTAAAAGTTTGATTACTAGGTATGTTGAGCATATTAAATCTGTAAATTTTCGTGAAGCTTTTAAAGAAAGCTTATTGAATTCAGTCATGCAAACGAAATCGTATGCTAATGCTGTGGCGCCATCTGTTGGGACAAATCAGACTGATTCAGATTGCTGTGTTTTTGTGAGTGCCCAAAACTGTACATCTGATGAAGTTAAAAAGCTCCTTAAAGCTGAAATCAACCCTCGGAAACATAAAATTGGAATTAGCAATATTCGAACAGTTCATAACAATAAAGTAATGGTGAAATGTGCTTCGGAATATGATAAAGAAAAACTGTTTACTGCTTTGCAGGAAGACTCATCTATTTTGAATCCCTCTATTCCAAGACGAAAATATCCTACAGTTTTACTTAAAAATGTGCCAAACAGCATTAGTAATGATGAACTGTTAAAAATTATTGAAGAACAAAATCCTGAAATTACCGTGAGTGAAGAGACTTGGAAAGACGTTAAAGTTCGCTTTACTTTAAAAAAGTTTCAACGTGAGAGAAGCGTGGTTATTGAGGTGCATCCTTCTGTGCGCAAGCGTATTTTAAATTTTGGGCGTATTAAAGTGATGTGGAATATGTGTAAAGCTGAAGATTTTGTTGTTTTAAATAGATGTTTTAAATGTTTAGGCTACCACAGAAGTCTTGATTGCAGAAATCCCTTGGCTTGTTATTGCTGCTCTGGTGAGCATAAGAGTTCAGAATGTGATAAAAAAGAAGTGCAAGTGTGTATTAATTGCATAAGATTTAATAAAAAGACGAAAAATACAAATAAAAGAAAGTTGATGTAAATCATAAGCCATTTTCTGGAACTTGCCCCAGCATACATTTATGATGAATCTTGCAGCTTCAAAAATTTATTATGGGTAAGTCCGACAATTTGTCTGTTTCTTTTGTACAAATAAATTTGCACAAATCAAAACTTGCTACTCAGCAACTTATTTTATATATGGAGGCAAATGACACTGATGTCGCACTGATTCAGGAGCCGCACTTTTATAAAGGTGTTCTTCCTGGCTTTCCAATAAAATATAAAGTTTACTATGATTCCGAAGCAGAAGTTGTCAAGTCTGCTATTATTGTTCGCAACCAGAATCTTTCTCCTTTTTTGGACTTAAATCATACAGTTTATAATACTGTTGTTTTAGATATAAAAATCAATGGATCTGACTTGACTATTTGTTCCGCTTATTTCGAGCCCCAAACTAATATTGACATAGAACTATTAAAAATTTCACAAATTTTAACGATGAAGAAACCATGCAATTTTTTATGTGGTATGGATTCGAATAGCAAATCAGCGATTTGGCATAGTCCTATTACTGATGCTAGGGGAACGAAACTTAGTGATTTTATTAGTGCGAATCATTTGTTTCTACTTAATGAAAATCGCGGACCTACTTTCTGTTCAACGCAAGGCTCGAGTAACGCAAGGCTACTACCTTACGCTTTGTAGCTTAGGACTGCTGCCATACGTTCAAGGTTGGGATATCTCTGAGGAAGATTCTCTTTCTGACCATAAAATGATTATCTTTGAACTTGTTTTATGCCGTCCGATTATATCTTTTAATTTGTGTACTTTTAATTTAAAAAGAGCGAATTATTTATTTATTTGAATTTTTATTGAATTAAACCTACTTCGCCGACAGCGCATAAACCACAATAGAATAAATGCATTCTTTAAAATTCACTTTGTTTACTGAACGTAAACTGGTTTTTATTTACTGAACGTAAACTGGTTTTTATTTACTGAACTTTGTAAGAGAGAATTGTGTAACTTGAATATCCTTCTTAACAGTTGCTCTGATTGTATTGCATTAGAAAATGTTGTAAACAGACTTTCTACCGTTGTTTTTAATTGTGCTTTACTTTCAATTCCGATGAAGAAAAGTAAGAAGAATAGGGTCCCTTGGTGGTCTAAGGAAATTGATTGTTATAGAAAGCATGTAAATGCTGCTAGGCGTAGATTCCAGAGAGAAAGAAACTGTCTTCTTAAAAATATTTATAAAATTAAATATTTCGAATTGCGGCATAAGTACAAGGCTAAATTAGCTAATGCTAAGCTTGAGTCGTGGAGAAATTTTCTATCAACTATTACTGTTCACAATGTCTGGAAATCTATATATAAGTATGGGGTCAAGACCAATTTTGCGAAAAGGATTGAGATTTCGGGAATTAAACTTCCGGATGGCAGTGTTACTTCGAGTTTGAGTGATACAATTGTTGCTATAATGACAAAGAATTTCCCAAGAGATAATGCGCGTGATGATAGAAATTCTCATAGAACTATGCGCACTGAGTCTGATGGACCTTATATTTCTTTTATGGACTGTCTGTTCTCTACTTCAGAAGTTAACAGTGTTATTAAAAATCTCAAGAAGAACAAATCACCTGGGCTTGACTCTCTTTCTAATGAAATGATACAGCACTTTCATGCGGTGGATAGCACATTTCTACACAAACTTTTCAACCTTTGTTTACAATTAGCAGTTTTTGCAGCACAATGGAAGAGAGCTCGGGTTGTTTTGATTCCTAAAACGTTAGATACAAGAACCCCTTATCTTGATAATATTAGATGCATTAGTCTTTTGCCTACTTTGGGAAAATGTCTTGAAACTCTCTTCATTAACAGAATAAATTGGTATTTGAGACAAAAATGCTTTTATAATGATTCTCAGTTCGGATTTACTCCTCGGAAGTCCGCTGAAGACGCCATTATTCGCCTTTGTAATATCTTGCAGTGTGCAAAGAAAATGAAGTATACTACACTTCTTATTTTCCTGGATTTCAAAGGAGGTTTTGATAATGCTTGGTGGCCATTTATCTTAAAAATTTTAAAAGATGCTGGTATACCACATAATATCTATAACCTTCTCAAAAGCTTCTTGAACGAGAGGACTGCTGAGCTTCAGCTTGGGAACGAAGCTAAGGTTTATTCTCTAGAAAAAGGCTGTCCTCAAGGCTCTGTATCCGGACCTACTCTTTGGAACATAATCATAAATGATCTTTTAAGTCATCTCGACGGTTGTTTAAAAATTGCGTTTGCAGACGACTTACTATTAATTTTCCAAGGAAGGATTTTGAATAACATTCTTTTGAGAGCACAAGAAGTTCTAGATTTTGTCTCCAGTTGGGCGATTTCTCATAAACTCACTTTCAGTCCTTCAAAAAGTAAAGTTATGCTTGTTCCCAGTACGTTTGATGAACAAAATATTGCTTCTTTGATGCTCGATAATTCTCCGTTGGAATTTGTAGAAAATGTTAAATATCTTGGTGTCATTCTTGACTAAAAATTAACATGGAAAAAGCACATTGAATTCCTTTCTGCTAAATGTGAAAAAATTATTAATGGCTTTCACCGAATTGCCAAAAATACTTTTGGAGTAAGCTACGATGTTAAGAAACTCATGTATAAGCAGTGTATTGTACCTCTCATTTCGTACGGCTGTCGTGCTTGGGGACATGTTCTTGCCAAGAAGGTTAACAAAAGAAATTTAAGAAAGATTCAACGGAGAATTCTTCTTCGTATTATTAGTGGTTATAGAACCTTAAGCTATGAGGCTACTTTTGTTCTTGCAGGAGTTCCGCCTATTGATTTTGAAATTGCATATAAGAATAATATTTTTGAGTCATTGGCAACTCATGCTTCGGAAGACTGTATTAATGGAATTGTCCCCTTCACTGATCTTCCTCATCCCGCTTCTTTAGAACCCATAAATTTCTGCGATTATAAAGAGACTGCTGAAATAAATTTTCATATGGTTTTCTTTACAGATGGCAGCAAGATGAACAACAAGGTTGGCCTTGCATTTGTTCTTTTTGAAGGCAATTCCGAGATTTGTTTTCTTAGACACCGTATACGGAATGAATGTACAGTTTTTCAAGCAGAATTTCTGTGCATTTATCTTGCCGTCAAGTGGATCCAGGATCATGGGACAGCATCCTCAAAGTACCTTATTTGTTCTGATTCTCTTTCTTCTCTTCAACTTTTGAACAGTATTACCAGCTGCGATAAATTAGTTATCGAAACCCTAGTAACTGTTAGTTCACTTAGAATTAGAGGTATTGATATCTGCTTTGCTTATGTGCGTGCTCATCATGGTTTCTACGGAAATGAAAGAGCTGGTTTCTTAGCTAAAGATGCCTTAAATTTACCCATTGATATCAACATTAGCATTCCAAAGATTTATTGGAAGTCCTTTCATTATAAAAAGCTTTTAGCTATGTGGAATGAGTACATTTCATCTTGTAATGCGGAAGTCATCAAAAAGTACCTTCCTTCTATTTACCATAGACTGAATTCCGAGTCTTTCCTCTCGTTAAATTTTAAAGTGTCTCAGTTTTTATCTGGTCACGGTAAATTTGCAAGTTATCTGTTTCGTTTTAATCTACGATCAAACAATTTATGTGAATGTTCAAAAAGAGTTCCTCAGGATGTGGAACATTTGATTTTCTCGTGCCCTACATTTGATGGCCCTAGATTATGCTTACAGAACGATTTGAAAATGTTCGGAGGGACTTGGCCAGTGAACTTATCTGTTTTCGTGAAGTCCAGACTGCTGTTCTCTGCTTTTGTTCGCTTTATTTATGCATGTAATTTTTAATGTTTATTTATACATGTAACCTTTAATGTTCTAGTTAACTTACTTCTGTAAGCCCCGTGTTGTACATATGTGGTGCATGGGGAGTCTGTATGTTCTCAAAGGAAAAAAAAAAAAAAAAAAAACATATTTATAATCTAAGTGAGCCAGGAAGCTAAGGGAAAGAATGCCCTCATGGATGTTTTTCATAAGGGAAACTAGTCAGTATTCACGTTACACATGAGGGAAACCACAAAAACGCCCATGAAGTCAATCCGTTCGCCGGGTGTTGAATTCAGATCGAACTACCAGTGCTCAGCGACTTTACAGCTTGACGGCGGGTGACCCCCTCATAATACTGATATTCATGAAAACACAGTTTCAAATTAGCTATGAAGATCGAATTTCTCTTAAATGAAAAAAAAAAAAAAAAGAAAAGAAAAAAAAATTAGTTGCGAATTTATTTCAACTGAAAATGCTTTAGAGTTGTAACATGTGTGAACTTGCATAATTACGATTTCTAGCATTATCTGTGAAGCGAAATATCTTATTTTATCTAAAACACAGAAATAGGAATTCCTTTTGACAAAGAAAGGTTTTATTTCCTTACAATTCCTGAAAGCATTATTATTGCGAAATGCTTATTTCATTGTATCATACACTTTTTTGCTTTGACCTTCTTGCTTGAAATGTAAGCCCTTCTGAAAGCAAACTAAAATAATTCTTAGCCACTTACAGTTTTTATTGTGAAGAGCCTGCCTAGGGAATGCTAACTTGTTTTATATTAAATCGATAAGCAAACAATCTGCTTTAATTTGGCCAATAAAGTACCAGCAGACGCCATTTGATAGAATAATGAATTTTTTTTTTATCCTCAGACATCTTATCAAGGGAAGAGAAAAAAGATAATGAGTAAGATTGTTTCGTTAATGGAAAAAAATATCTTTACGTATCACTGAATTGGGATTTCCTGTCAATGTGGTTCATCGTAGATAATGTTTTTTTTATCTCCCTTGGTGCAATAAAACCCCATGAAATTTCCACGCTCTTAGCGTTAAGTTCAATTAGCTGTATAGAAAGAGTTAAGCAATAAAATTAAGTCTGTTATACATTTGTTGAATTAAATGTATAGTTTCGGAAAAGGGAAATAAGATCGGAAGAGAAGAGAGAATAGCTATAAATTGAATTATCTTCAACAAGGTTAAATTGGTAATTATACCCTCCTAGTACAATGAACTATGAAATATTTTTAACACTTAAGAATTCATTACGGTATAAGATTATTCATAAATCCTCGAAAAAGTTTAGAGATTCATAAAAATCGCTACGAAGCCAAATTGCGTCCCGCTGCAAGAGGTGAATTCATTAAATCGCTGAGTGGCATGCCTTTCTGGATCTGTTCATGAGGAACTGTACAGTGTGGTCAGAAAATCCTTTTACACGTGAATTTAAATGCGTGTAACCTTGTAAGATATTTAAGGTTTGAACCTCCCATCCTGATCATTGATATGGTAATAGTGCTTCTTACGTACACAACAACAGGATTGTCACCTGACTTCCCGGGAAGGAGAATAAGTCTGTGTGTTGACAAGTTCATGGTTTCACCTTTTCGTGCTTGGCGGAAAACAATGGCATGCATTGGTCCATTAACGGAAGCAGGACAACAAAAATACGACACAGGTGATGGATAAATTTCGTGAACGGTTCAGTAAGGAGCCACCAAGTTGTCAGACTCTGATCGCGAAGAAAGAGTTTCGCCTGGAAATGTGTTGGATTAACAAACCCCTTATCCCTGTCCGCCATGAAGCCCGGATCTTACGACATTATACAATGCCCTGTGGAGGATCATCAAACCATGCGTCAGGAAGAAGCGGTACGTAGACAATGATATTATGCGAGCAAGTGTACTTGAAGTCTTCCTGCGTGTAACATAGCAACTGTTAAGAGTAGAAGTACTTGAAGATGAGTAGAAGGACATTTAGAGTATGAAGTTGTGCAGAGGTAATGACGGTGCATATAACGGAAGCTTTAGACAAAACAACCGTAAGTATTATTAAAATTACAATTAAATAATCGCCTGCGCAAGCATGCTTTCTCGCTACTCTGTTTTTAAAAAGCTTGTATTAACTAAATTTTAACAATTAACTAATTTTAGACCCTGTTTTCATTACCTTCCGTTCATTAAGAAGTTACTTACACTATTAAAGGCAGTGAAACAATAAAATAATTTAAATTAAAACTAATACATAACAAGTAACAGAAAATCTCTTGAACAGATAAAAGCAGTTGTGTCACTCAGGGAGGTGAATATTTTTCTTCCTTATTTTATAAGCACCCATCCTTTCTACCTATGCCAGTACTGCAGTACTGTAAAAACACGCTTTTATACTGTGACGTCGATGAAATAAACTAAATCGCTCATCGTGAGAGATAAAGTTTGACCGAACTGGTTTTATGACGCATTATTTCACGGAGCGCTGCAAGGGACGAGGTTCCTCGCTTCATCCCCGCCGCTACTTTTTCTTCTTCGTACGTACATTGTAAATGTATCTACCGTTAAGAATCTTAATAATCACAAATTTCTACAAAAAAAAAAAAAAAAAAAAGAGGTTATGCAATAAACAGTTCTAAAATGGTATAGTCGCAATCTGACAGAGATTGACTGCAATGACAGGAAAACAGCTTCATTTTTTGTGCAAATATAATGTCTTCCTACCGACGTGTTTGACCGGCATTGTTTATCGTTTGCCATGTGCTGTGGGTGAAATGCTCCAGGTATAATGTCGAGCAACTTCTTCATATTTGTAAGAAAATATTAGAAGTGCTTTAAAGAACATATCCTTCGACGTAATTTGCAACATATTTTTGTTGATCATAATTCTTTGGAAGGAAAGTAAGATTCTTTAGTGTGCGCGTGTTCAGCTTTATGAAATAACGCGATAAAGAACGGTCAAGATATGTGTTTTTCCTTCTCTTATGAACGGCAATTTTTGGTGTAACAATGGAAATGATATATATATATATATAATCGAGAAATTAGTAAATTTAATCTGGCAGCTACTAAGAAAGAAAACTAAGAAAATGCATATAAGTATGCTTAGTGTGTGTTCATACGTTTAGTAAAATGGCACTATACAGATAAGTAAAACTGTTTTAACGTTATCGAATGTCAAGTCAAATGAGAAATAATTCTGCTATTTTTTAACAAATGGGTTATTGCATTTTCACAACGCATTAAACGCTTATTTCCAGATGAAATTCATTTTGCTTATTGGGAACATTAAGTAATTTTAAGTAATTAATCGTGGAGATTTTATATTATATATCAAATGTAACTTTTCTGACATAACTTTAGCCACAGCAGATGTCTATAAATTATAGGGTTGTTCTTGATCAGGAGCTATTAACCCCATCAGATGTGAAGCTAATAATTGCTGTGGCTAAAGTAACTACAAATGATGGAAAGGTCTTAATAGTTTTTTAATTAAATAGAAATTAGAACATCAATCCACTTTCTTGTGATAACAAAAGCAACCACAAATTACGTTGATGCAACGATTAAGGAACAATAAATTCAAATTTAAACCGTAGGATAGTATTCAACGCTTACGCAATTAAATTTTAACCTAAACTGGTTCAATAATTTTACCGTTGTAACAAAGTGTTAGCAGCGATAACACAAAGCAAAATAATTACAGCTTTGTCAGAGATGCTAACATGACGTGCTCGCGAAAGTCAGAAATACGTTATGTCCTTCATTTCCAGAACCTCAATTTAAATACTCCCTAACTGATTTGCATTTTGGTGTGGAAACGAAAATGAGAATTTATAGTAAAAGTTGAAATTATAAGTAACTGGTTAATTTCAAATAATAATAACCTTCCAAAGTCATCAGCAATATTTATTTGGCATCTTTGAAATTTGAATCTTACCATATTTGAATGAAAACGCGACATTATAATTTTTTTTTTTGAAAAATCTCAAGTGTTCCTTATCGTTACTATTCGAATTTTTCCAAGCCTCGCAACAGGTTTCTTCTTCACTTTTTCAACAATTTTAATACAAAAAAAAAAAAAAAAAAAAAAAAAAAAAAAAAAAAATTCAGCCATTTGTCACTACAGAAAAATAGTTGGAAAAACTGAAAAACATTTCGAATATCATACCCTTTTGTAGATACTTCGTTCTTGAGGAAAGATTTTAAACTGAATATATGTCTCAAAATATTTTGCCCTAGATGTTCTAAACGCTTACGATCGGGAAATATTGACGCACGGTGTAGTAAAGCTTGTGGCCCAAAGGAGAAACTCGAGTGAAAATCTACATGTTAAAGAACTTTTCGCCGACCCCCGACGGCAAGGTAATATTAGAGGCTGAATATCTACCTGCTGGCCCCCATTTGGAATGTCGTGAAAGGCATGGATCCTTTAGGCTGCAATAACTTTGCGAAATGGGTCACTTAAAATGAGGTACTCTCAAGAGATTGCTGGTGAAGGAAGAATGATTAAAAATCATCAGATTGCTATTCATGGGTTGCTGTGAATCAAACGTTGAGAAGTAGCTTAGGCAGGTAGCAGTCACATGCTTTACGTTAGCAAAATAATCATTCGAATGAATCCTTATATGTACTTTATTTCTTGTTTGTCTGTTGTACGCCATCAACCTTCTCACCTGTATTTTCATGCTGATAATCATAGACAGGACCCTGAAACTGTTCAAGAATTCGAATTGAAAGCACCGAAGCCTTTTACAAGTGAAAATTCAAATTCGGAAGATATTTTCATGCAAGGAAACACAATGCAACATTTGCAAAAACAAAGGTTTTTTTAATTTATTCAGTCCTCCGTTTAATTTCTACCATGCTAATAAAATTGGCTGTTGAATTGCTTAATTCCTAAAAATATGTTACTTGAACATAACTTGTTTAGGAAATGTATTTAAAAGTTTAGGTATAGAATGCATTAAAATAATCTAGGAGGTATCTATCCTTTAGAGACCATAAATTTTATAGTTTTTGAATAAGGAAGAAGGCATTGGTTACTTCTTTGACTAATTCTTCTTTGTATATATTACAATTAAAATTGATTTATATATACACCTATAAATGTCTATGTCAAAAATTGTTAAATACAGTTTATTGCATGCTAAAAAGCAAAATACTTTTTACCGTATAATTTGAAAATATATTCATGGAACTTGAGCAAAGTATATGTACACAAACGTTGGGCAAATTTCGTCAATTAATCATCCTAATATTATAATTGCATTTAGGATTACTATGCATATATACTGCAGTTAGTATGGCTGAGAAAAAATTAATAAGTGGAACAATCTACCTTTTTGCCAAATTTCCTTTTTTGATGAACCTTTGTTTCTCATGAAGAGCTCGTACCAGATCATTAATATGTCCTTGATGAGTTGTGGCAGGTTTAGAATATCATTAGCAGTACATACTGAATCACAGAACAAGTTTTTCCATACACTTCGTGGGTGTAGATTTCTCTTATTGTGCCCATGCGGTTAGAATAGTTAGTTTGGACACTGTGTAGAATATCAATAGTTACTGGTACAAGTCAAATGCCCTTGTTTCCGTTCTCTTAAATGCAGTGTTAATGCCTTTCTTAGGCAGTTTACGAGTAACTGAAAGTAAAGCTTACAAATATTTTTGAAATCTTGTAATATGTTTAAAGCTGAGAATTCGAATTATTTTTAATAATAGAGATCTTGCATTCTGTTAAAGATGTAAGGTGCTTTCTCTCTACTTCCAACATGTCTTCGTGGTGTAAAGGTAGCACACAGGGAGTGTATTCGAGAAGTACAGGTTCGAGTTCCGGCGAAAGCATTGCAAATGTTTCGCATCTCCAGCTTAAAATAACCTAATGTTTCTACAGTGACGTCCGAACTAAAACGTGGTGGACAATAATTCTTAACAACGAGGATTTGGCGATTGGCTCCCTTAATATACAGTCGCCCTCTGAAAGGGGCAGTATATTTTCTCCCTCCTTCCAGCATGCCTTCGTGGTGTAAAGGTAGCACACTCAGCGAGTATTCGAGAGGCCCAGGTTGGTCAACGACGTTGTAGGATTCGCACGTATGGTAGTAGGCGAAGCACAAATTCTGAAAAAGATATAACAGTAACGTTTGGTTAATGATGCCGTTGCGCAGTAGTAGACAAAAAGATAAAGCGCGAAAAGATATACTAATAACGCGTTTCAACATGTCTGTGCTCGGCTTAAGAATAAGCTTTATGATTTTTGTGTTAGTAAAATTCTAGTGTGCAGAGGTGTAGCAGTGGCTGCAAAATAAATCATCAAACAAATTAAAAATTTTGTTTAAAGCTTGAAGCCTAAGTTATGACCTTCTGAAACAAGTCTACAAAGATATGCCGTATTCTTAAAGTGCGTCTATGAATGGTTTTGAAAATTTTCGGGAGATACAGGGTTCCATTAAATATGCTGCTTGAAATTCAAATTTATTGGAACGTATTTGTCGTGTAGATGCAGAATACGACAATGTTCTTGGTACTTTCTTCATAATAATGTACTGCCACATTAGGCTCTCATCGTGAAACAGTTTATGGCCTGTAGAAGAATTTATTCCGAGATCATTCACCGTACTCTCTTGATCTTGTTCCAGCAGATTTTCTTCCTTTCCTGTACTTGAAACAAGCCCAAAAAGAAAAACATTTTAGGGTGTAAAAAAAAGACTTTTTTTACACCCTAAAATGTAAAAAAAAAGACTTTTTTTTTGCTTTCAAATTACATTTAAAGACACATGACAAGGATTCTTTTTGCAATATAGAAAGATGACTTCGCCCACAGTTTTCAAGAAATGTACAGTCGTTATCAAATATGCATTGCAAAGACGGGAAAGAATATAAAACTTTTTTTTCTCTGATAACGTAAAAATTATTTGCTTATAATCACATTCAACAGACTTTATTGTTATATCTTATGCCTTTTATAACTGCTGACCTCTCTTACGCGTGCTTTGGTTTAAAAACTGTTGAGAAGAGGAAGAGTAACAGACAAGCTTGAGTGAGATTTCCTACTAACTGCGCAACTGAAAATTAGAAGACATAATAATCAATTTTTTATATTCCTGTTCTTTCTGAAGTGTAGATACATGCTAAAATTAATGGAGTAAGTTAAAACGATTTACAACCAATGTCATTGCAAAAACTTCATGAATAAATTTTAGTATTCAGAGAAACTATACCTATCTTTTGAACAATAACAGATTATTCAAGACAGCAGGATATAAATTGTTTAATGCAAATCGCTTAGAGTTATTTCATTGAGGCGAAACCAGATGCAATAGAAAATTTTCTGCAAGGCTGCATCAAACATTTCCTCATAAATCGATGAACAAAGCAGTCATAATTTATAATATCATGTTCTATTCGCTAAAGTCAATACATTTTTTAGAATCTTATTTGGTAACTTTTTATTCTTCGATAATGAATAAAATTAAAAACAAAATGAATCTCATTATAGTTCATAAATATTTTGCTGCGATGCAAGGTATCTGTTATAACAAAATGAAATCATTAGCATTCACCTAGGAAATAAGCTTACAGAGTGGGGTAAGAGCGTTTCAAAACTCATGTTATAAGAGAATATCTGCAAATGATGTGTAAAGAGCCTAATTTATCACGCATGTGTTTGAAACCTAATATATCTGCAAATGATTAATCTTTGGATTTACAAATAACTTAATCCATAAATATTAAACAAAATGCATGAAAACATATTTTAATTACAAAAAAAATCTGAATTAACAGCATTAAATTACTGAAAGCTAAAATCATATTACTTTGAAGAAAAAGCAATCGGACTGAAATTATTTTTGGATTGACTGAAGTTTTCTTTCGGAGTTATTTTTTTAGCATTCCTCTTATAAGGTATTTCTCCCACTTCCCTAGCGTGCCTTCGTGGTGTAACGGTAGCACGCTGGGTCGGTATTCCAGAAGTCCGCGTTTCGATTTCCGGCGAAGACGTTGTTAATTTTTCATCTCTTATGCTTCCAAAAAATCCTAATGTCTCTACAATGGCGCCTGAACTAAAAGGGTTATGAATGATGATTCTCCACACCCAGGATTTGGCGACTAGGTTCCCTAAAACCCTAGTCGCCCTTTAAAAGGGTATCATAAACTTTCCAAGCGTCCTTCGTGGTGTAGTGGTTCTGCACGCTGGGCCGGTATTCCAGAGGTCCGTGGTTCGATTCCCGGCGAAGGCGGTTGCTATTTTTCATCTCTCTTGCTTTCAAAACAAAACCCTAATGTCTCTACAATCTTTGTTTATTAAGAAAATTGCTTCGAATTACAAATATCAGACATAAACATAAAAAGCATCCACATCTTCATTTCTCAAGAAATAACTCTATAATTTAATCATTTTTGATCGAGAAGATTGTAACAATTATGCAATACTACATATTCCAATTAAATATCCATTGGTCATTCATTATCATATAAAATGGTGACTTGGCTATTTCTCTAATTTTGATGATAATAATACATTTTCGTTCGAAATTTCTTCTGTCTTATCAAGAAAGATGAATAGGATCTAAGTTCTCTTTTTTAATGAAATTAACTTATTTCCCGAGAATTAGGTGCAAAAATTATTAACAAACAATAAGCAAAATAAATAGGACATCCATTTTAAAGCAAGTACTTTTAAACCTGGTGATTTAATAATGCATGAGGATGTGGTGTTGCGTGGCCCCAACTTGTCCGCAACAGTAGTAGTGACTGCTATGAACTGGAAATTACACAAACTCTTAAGAAGGGTTTAACTCCCTTTTTATTCCACTTTAGAAATTACAGATGCGTTCACTTGACGATCACAAACTACGCCGACCCGGCGGTTAAATAAAAAGAGAAACGTACAACTAAAAATAAATAACAGGATGCATAATTAATGAAGTCACTATCTACGAGGCTGTATAATTGCAACTATCTTAACTGCGTTCTAAGATACAACTGAGATTCAGCAAACTTTCGGACTGAGAAGTTGAAAGTTTCAACTAACTGCCGGAGTAAGCACACAGGCCGAAACGCGCGGTTCTTAAATTTCTACCTAGCAACCTTCACGCTCGTGAATCAAGAAGCACACCTACAAAATCGTTTCCCTTCAATTTAACTAAATTTACTTCTGCTAAAAATTTGAATACTCTGCGCGTTCTACTAAAATTTACATACTCCGGCATTGGCAATTCCAGGGAAAAGTAAAGGCTTGACAGGAAAGATAGCTTAAACTTAAAATAAATGTTAGTTAAAATAAATATAAACCCTACATTTGCCGCTGCCAGAATTTGGTAAACTTAAAAGCAGGTCCTAGAAACGACCTGTTGAATACGTTTCCACATTCTGAACTAAAATTCAAGAGCCCCGCTTACATAAAACAAACTGTTTTCTCAAAAATTAGAATAAATATCTGTAGGTACATAATTTTACCATCTCTTCTTACAGGAACCTTTCCTGGTCTTCAGCAATCAATCTTTTCTCTTCCTTCCAGCATCTGGAAGGAATAACTATCAGTATCTTCTAAATACGTTATGATTTACACTTTCTTAACACGATAAAGTTGTCGTTTTCGATCGTTTATTTTCCTTAATTAACTGCTTAATTCACATTCAAGTATTCAAACATGAATTTAACTTTACCCTGGCTCTCCACCATGTGTGGTGTCAAACGGGACTATTCGTGTTTTAGTATTGCAACACTTCCCCTAACCACAATGATTTGTTAGGTTTCAACGACCAAATAGACACACCTTACTCGACATTCTACAACTCGATGAGCTATTTTAACATTCTTAAAATTCAAGTGTAGGTGGAGAACCCTACAAAACACATTCATTCAAACTTCCCCCTCATTCATCTTTAGAAATGCAGGCTTTCGCTCTAAAGCATGATTTTATCTACAGTTTAATACTTAAATTTGAATTCATTGCTTTTGAGCATTTACTTTTAGCATCTAAAATTTTATGCTTCTAGACTAAATTCTACTTTTACATTCTTCGGCCAAATTTTGGCTTTAACATAACAGAATTAGTCTTTCGACCAACAGGAACTGCTTGCTCTTAGATTTTATACTTAAAAAAATAATACTTTTGCCTTAGCTAAATAAAGTAAAAGAAACTAAGTCTCAACCGAGACAAATTGACTTCCGTCAAAACATAGAACTTCGTATTTACGCATAACATTTCGGAACAAAAGAAAAATTTATAGAAGATTTTAACTTATCTTTGAGTTTTCGATGATTGGAACTTCGACATCCTCTTCTGACAGAACTGATCCCACGTTATGGAATTCATAGAGGTCAGTTGTCGCCTTTGGGTTCTTCGAGTTTCGTCCATGGTGATTTTTCTTTTTCGCCCTCTGTACGCCGGCCTCTTGGAGTGGTAGTCTTCGGGTTCCTGTATTTTCCGTTTTGCCCCTGGACAGCTGGTCTTGGCGGCCTCCGGTCTGGAATTGTGCTTGAATTTCTTCCGTTGGTGGCAATCTTTTCGTTCCTCCTTCTGTCTTTTTGTTCTCGTGAACGGCGGCCTTGTTTGCTCCTGACTATCTGCCCTGGAAGTGGTTTCCTCGATGCAGGATTTGTACTGCGGGGCGTTGTAACTGGTCTTTTCCTATTTACGAAAGATTCTTTACGCGGCGGCGTTGCTTTCTTGTATTTCTTAAAAGCTGGAGTCTGAACGTTTTCCTTTCTTCTTTTCGGGACCGTAGCATGACTTGTAGAAGGGCTAGGTTCCTCTTCTGTTCTCTGCTTCTTTGGTGGAGAGGGTGGCGTTACTTCTGGGCCTTCCACTTCTTTTGCGCTTGAGTCCTGCAAGAAACTTTTAAGGATTAAATATGCTTCACGGCGTTTTCGATCATAGTACAGTTTCTATCTATTTCTTGCCGTATCCGAACGTTTAACCGCCTGTTCAATGAGTTTCTGTACATATATTTGTTTGAATTCTTGTTCTCTGTGTTGCACAAAGAATAATTTATCTAGTGGCGTAATTAACTTCCGTCCTAAAAATAATTATGCTGGAGTTTTTCCGGTAGTATCATGATTTGTTGATGAAAGCATAAGCTAACTCATTTATGTAGCCATCCCAGCGCTTGTGATGTGTGCTAACATAACTTCGAATTATTTTTACAATATTTTTATTAACTCTTTCTGCGATGTATGCCTGTGGTCTATACGGAACCATTTTGATATGGCGTATGCCAAGTCCAGTGCAAAAGTTTTCAAATATTTGGCTAACGAATTGTTTACCGTTATCGCTAATGACTTTTATCGGTGCACAGTATTTTAAAATGTATCTGTGTAAGAATGCATCTACGACTGTTTTGGCTGACGCGCGTTTAAGTGGAACAATTTCTGTCCATTTTGAAAAATGATCTACAATTACTAAAAGAAAATGATTTTTATTTAACTCACTCTGGGGGAAAGGACCAAGAAGATCTATGCCTAAAATTTCATTCGGAAATGTAGCGCGAGTGCTATTTAAGTACCCGGCCGGGCTTTAATTAATATCATTTATTAACTGACATTGATTGCAGGACCTGACATACGCCGTTACTATTTTGTATAATTGCGGGAAATATACCGCCTCGCGTACCCTTTTTAAAGTCTTTCTAACCCCTAAATGACTCGCTGTTTTCGCGTCGTGTAATTCCTTCAAAATGCTTAATCGAAGCGAGGCTGGGATGACTGGTTTATATTCGAAATTTTCGTTTGTTGTTTTCGTATAAAATAATAAATTATCTATTATTTCATAGTTTTCTGCTCTACCTCTTATTGAATCGATATCTGTGTATTCAAAGCTTTCGGAGTCTTTCAAATACGCATAGATACTTCCAAACTCAGGATCAGCTTTCAATTCGGCAATAATTGTTTCTCTAGAATCTAAAATTTTTGAATTCAACACAGCGCATTTGAGTTCATTGCCTTCATCGTCCAGTTTTATACGAGATAGTGCGTCAGCAACATTGTTTTCCTTACCCGGTTTATATTTAATTACTAGGTTATACTCTTGAAGTTTTAAAGCCCATCTTATTAAACTGGGCGTTAGATTTTTCCCCGAGTAAAGTCTACCAACAGCCGCATGATCCGAAAAGACTGTTACTGGCGTTTTGCCGAAATAAACTCGAAATTTGTGTAGAGCCATTAATACATCAAACGTTTCTCTCTCTGTAGCAGTATAATTCCTTTGCGTAGGGTTTAAAGTTTTACTAAAAAATGCCAAAGGATGGCCATTTTGCATGAGAAACGCACCTACGTCATAGTCCGACGCTTCTGCTGCAATTTCCAGGTTTTCGTTCCCTTCCGGGAATTTCAAAACAGGGGCATTGATGAGTGCTTCTTTTAACCTTTCAAATGCAGTATTTGCCTCTGCTGTCCACGTAAATTTACTTTTCTTTCTTTTAAGTACTAACAACGGTTCAACAATGTTCGCAAAATCTTTTATGAACGACCGATAATAAGAACATAACCCAAGAAAAGGAGAAAGTTTCTTGGCGGTGTTGGGAGGTGGGAAATTCTTGATGGCTTTTATTTTTGAATCCTGAGTTTCTCTACCCTTTTGCGAAATTTTATAACCCAAATATTTAAGTTCTTTGTCGCGAACTTGCATTTTGATGCGTTAATTGTAAGTCTGGCCTCTTTTAATAATTTAAAAACTTCTTCTAAATCTTTAACATGTTGTTCCAACGTACTACTCGTTATAATTATATCATCTAGATAGATTAAAGTCGATTTTCTTAGGACAGGCTTTAGAACAATGTCCATAGCTCTCTGGAATGTTGACGGGGCCCCACACAACCCAAAGGGCATGCGTAAAAATGCATAAGTGCCCGATTTTGTGATAAACGCGGTTTTATGTATGTCTTCAGTTCTCATAGTTATTTGATAGTAGCCCAGATGTTACGTTCAACGTAGTCATGTATCTCGTAGACTTAATCTTTCTAATAATTTCCTCTATAACCGGCAAAGGGTAAACTGGGAATTTAGTAACACTATTAAGCTTTCTGTAATCGATAGCAAACCTCCAAGCCCTTTTGTCCGAGGGAGGGAACTCATTCTTTTTCCTACATAGTACGACTGGACTCGCGTACTCACTATTTATGGGCGTTACTATCTGGTTCTTCAACATTTCCTGAATGTGTTCTTCGATAATTTGCTCTTTCTGTTTATCATACCGGTAAGGTTTAGTCCTACAGGGTTTGTCGGCAGTTAACTGTATATCATGCGTAACAATTTGACAATTACCAGGCCGTTCTGAAAACAAGTTCGAAAAAGTACTCACCACTTGCTGGATGGCTTGGCTTTCAAGGTCATTCATATGGCTAAGGTCGACTTGCGGTTGTTCCACTGGCTCCACCACCCTCCGATCCATTTCCAGCATAATTGAATTTTCCTGAAAATTCAGTTTGGCCTTCGTGGCATATAAAAACTCCATGCCTAAAATAGGTGGACTTTGCAAATTTTTTACCACAAAAATTAATACTTTAAGGCTTTCATTTTTTACCTGTATTTGTAATGATAATTTCCCAATACATTGACAAGTTTGTCCTCTGCTATGATTTCTGTGTTTTTATTTTTAAATAATCGTAACCTATTAAAATTCTTCTTAAAAATATATCACTCATAAAATTACATTCTGCCCCTGTATCGATGAGGGCTTCTACTGGTACATCGCCAACCAGGACTTGTATAATCGGTAATTGTGAGTTCTTTACCACGACCGTATTTAGGTATCTTCTTGAGGGTTTTTTCGAAACTTCCGGGGTCTGGACCCTCGCTTTTACAGGCCCCTCTACTCATTTAGAGCTTTCCTTTCAACTTCTGCCTTCTGGGTACGCGGACGGTTGTTTTCAAATTTCCTTTTGGGGCCTTGACCTTCGAGCTTCGATGAGTTAGCTTGATAGCTCTTTCTCCCATAAGAGCGATTTGTGTTTCTGGTCTGTTCATTTGAGGATTGCCTTCGGAGACCTTGAGAATACGATGCCCCTCTAGCTTTTTCCGCTATTCTGCGACTTTGGAACTTGACCGCCAACTCGAAGAGTTCCTGCAACGTGCTTGAGTTTTGAATTTCGACGTAATCTTGGACAGCAGGTACCAATCTTGGTAAGATTATTTCAATAATCTCTGCGTCGGGTTTCTTCCCATACAGCATGTTTATCAGCTTAACTTTTCGCAGAATAAAGTCCGTCAACTCTTCTATATTACGTTGATAAAAACTATACAGTTCGGCTTCTAGCTTTGCTCGGTCTTTCACTATGGGGAAGGCCTTTAATAATGATATTTTGAAATTTTCGAAGGTATATGTTTGGCCTCCGAATTCCCCTAATAAAAATTTGCTTATATTCTTCCACCATATTGCGGCCTGTCCTCTTAGTGCAGACGTGGCAATGGCGACGTTTTGTCTTTCAGACACAGGGTATAGCTGGAAATGATTTTCTAGGCCTTCTAAGAATATCGCCACCGAATTTTTTCCGTCGAAATTGACATTTGGCTTGATTGATGCTCTCATCGTCTGGACCAGGTATCCAAATCCTTCTAATTGGTTCACCATTTCTTGTTGTTGGACCTTGTGCAGGAGCTTCCGTCCAGTTTTCGGCCTTTTCAGTTCGAAAAGTGTTCGGGCGCCAATGTGGTGTTGCGTGGCCCCAACTTGTCCGCAACAGTAGTCGTGACTGCTATGAACTGGAAATTACACAAACTCTTAAGAAGGTTTAACTCTCTTTTTACTCCACTTTAGAAGTTACAGATGCGTTCACTTGATGCTCACAAACTACGCCGAGCCGGCGTAAATAAAAAGAGAAAAGTAGAACTAAAAATAAATAACAAAATGCATAACTAACGAAATCACTATCTACGAGGCTGTATAATTGCAACTATCTTAACCGCGTTCTAAGATACAGCTGAGATTCAGCAAACTTTCGGATTGAGAAGTTGAAAGTTTCAACTAACTGCCGGAGTAGGCACACAAGCCGAAACGCGCGGTTCTTAAATTTCTACCTAGCAACCTTCACTCTCGTTTCACTCTCGTGAAGCAAGAAGCACACCTACGAACTCGTTTCCCTTCTATTTAACTAAAATTACTTCTGCTAAAAATTTGAATACTCTGCGCGTTCTACTAAAATTTACATACTCTGGCATTGGCAATTCCAGGGGAAAGTAAAGGCTTGACAGGAAAGATAGCTTAAAATAAATGTTTGTTAAAATAAATATAAACCCTACAAGGAATTTCAATACCCTAACACCAAGGAACTTTCTCATCATTTTTTAGGCCGTTTTAAAATTTTGAAACAATATTATAAAGTAATATATGACATAAATAAACCAAATTCGCTTACTAAAAGAACTCAAATTGTCCATTTTACGAGACTCAGGTCTTTAAACCCAGCCAGCAAATTTAAATTAACTTTTAGAAACAATAAAATACCTTTTCCTATTTAAAATTAATTAATTTTTATTCTCCAAAAATATTCTTAACCCGATTTTGACTTATTAACCTGATCAAGAATTCAAGAATTTGGCAATTTTTATCCCGAATTTGACTTTTTCTTAATCTGGATCCTTGCCTATCCTTCCCTTTTCTTATTCCGAGAGTTTTTCCGTTCAAAATTAGTTATATACGTGCCTGAAAATCCAAATTCCAAAGTCAGTTTACAGATCATACGATATTTTGTTATCATATTCCTAAAACATATTTTAAGACGTTTATGTATATTGAAATATGAGGAAGTTCATGAATCAAATGACGGGACATATAGAAACCTAAAAGGACTCCATATCATTCTCACTGGAACTGTAAATATTGTACGATATTTCTATTCCTTTGCTTGCCCTCTAATGCTTTTTTTTTTTTTTTTTTCAAAATTTTGCTCAAAAGGCTTTTCTGTCGCCAAGCCATTTCCTTCTTTAAGGGGGGAATAGGTAAGATATAAAAATATGAACGGAAGTTTTTAACAAATTAAATTTAATTGGAACACATTTCTAGCATGATTGGCAATAGCCTTTTGTAACCCCACGGTTCAACGAGCGCCACGTAGCTTTTATGGCACCCCAGCTTTTATGGTGAATACTCAAAGGACGGATCCCAGGATCTCCTAAGCCTCTTGACCTACCACTAAAACATTCGAGAGGATTTTCAGCTCTCTAGTAATTTAAGTGTCCCCATACCGCACAGAAATTATACGCTTAAAAATATCTCTGCCTTCTCTTAGATTAGAACGATGGGTAGCTGTATGTTAGGCAGCAATGCTAACTACTATACCGATAAAGGCGAGCCTAGAATCAACAACGTCATCATCAGTGTGCCGAACCGATATGCTAACCACTGCACCACAAGAACACAGAAGAGCGATGCATTTTTATTTTACACCCCCCCCCCCACTGATGTAAAGCGAGATCCATAATTTGTTACTTCATGATGAATTAGCTCCCAACTATTAAACTGGTAGATAAGAGATTAGAAAGAAAGGGGAAGCAAAATTTCTTGAATACATTAGCTGTGTTTTGTATCGGTGTAGAAGTAAATTCGGTGATTATATTTTTAATTAATTTATATGACAGAAAATAGTAGTTTTTGAGTTGCTGGCTTAGACTTCTTTAGTCTTGTAGTTATGTTAATAATGATTAAGGGTTTACCAGATTAAGGGTTTTATTTTTTATTTAATAATTGACTTAAATACATGTGAGCGAAAATTCGCCAGCAGCTGAAATATTTTAATTGGTAAGTTGTCACTGAAAATAATTGCTTAGGATAAGTTGTGCTTACACTTTACAGATGTCAATGCCAACTAATCTTTTTTCATATTCGCTTTTTCACTCGTAACAGTCATTCTTAGCAAACAAACAGGAAGATTAAAATTCTGACCGTTGTGCACCTCAACAGGTGAAGAAGGCTCAGAGCTAGCTGCTTCTATTCAGTTCTTCGTACAGACTGACATCCAATAAGTTGCCCTTTAAGTGATCTTGTGTTGACTGGTTAATGTTCGTTTTTATTTACAGCACAATAGATTTGAGCTCATGTCCACTTCTTTGGGTCAGTAACCCGTCCGTAAAAGCCATCAGAGAAATAAAGTTATAGGCTTAGAGAATTGATCCTGTCCATTATTGGAAGTTTCGGGTATGATTGATGGTTATCTGACTCAATGAGGCTGATGGCAGTTTTGACGGAACCACCATTAAATTACACTGGGCAACGTTTTATATCGATGGTATAAATTGGTGATAGCGTTTATTCTGAGTTAATATAGAATGGGAACTCTGAAACATTTTATTAGTTCGTTTGAAAGATATCATATCAATCAAGGAAACTGACACAATTTATTAATTCTTTTACAAGGTATTATATCAACAGCCTCTGATCTTTAGCTTATGTATGATACGTTTTGAGTTTCCGCTGATATTAAAACGTAAATGCAATTATTCAGGAGTACATTTACAGGGTTAAGTTTATTTACAGGAGTTTATTTACAGGGTTAAGTACCAAAGTTTGAAAACGAAGATTATCCAAATGCAAAATCTGTTAGATTTAACATGTAAATTAGATTTTTCTGTCAAAAAATGTAAATACTGTTTTACGTATTACTTGCGATTGCTTGCTAAATCTAAAAAATGTACTTTATATTTGCAGAGATATTAGAATTTTTACAGAGAGAAATCTTAAAAAATCAAGTGTGCTATCGCTCAGAACTGGGGCCTAGATGCTTCATTTTACTAGCTCGGTATGATGACCATTACGCCATAAGGATATATGAAAAGAATACCTTGAAGTTTTTTATATCGATCATTCAAAAAACAATTTGGAAGGAAGTAATAACTTTTCAACTAAATGGTTATTTAATGTTATTTGAATATGACAAAGCCAAGAAGGTATTCTAAGATGAGGCATGGCATCATAGGGAACTTTCTGAGGGAAAAGGGCTCGTATTCACGTTGCACATGAGAAAAACTACGAAAACCAACCATGTATCTAGCAAACTTGCCTGAGCATGGACTCAAGCCAGGTCAAACTACCAATATTCAGCTGTCTTAATCTTTCGATTATTGGTGGGCCTTTCAAGCAATTGGAGAGTAAAATGAGTTATCACCTACCTATTTTATATCAAGGCCACTGCAGAGTCAATATTTGTATTTATGTCTTCGAAAACTGACAGTTCCATTACCAGGAATCAAACACACTGCACCATACGATAACATATACAGAATACCTCAAATTCCTTACTTTACGTATTGCCTAAAATGTAACACGAATAGTGGATCAAGATAGTCAGCAATCTGTAGTTTTGTTTCGAATTGTGAAAAGGGCGTGAGCGTTTGTCACGTGTTTCAGCAGAATGGGGACAATTAAATTTCATGTGTGCTGATTGAAAACTTTTAAGACTGCTCTTTTTATTCAGAACAAGACCATTATACGGTATTCTACTTATGTTTTAAAGCAAAATCAATTCTAACTGCGGAGTGAATTTTTACAGTGTTTAGTAACTACTACAACAGGAATTAGGCTCTTTCATAATAATCATTTTAACACCGCAGCTGTGGTATTTTTAATTGCTTCATCTAAACAGAATCTCGCTATTGTCATTTCAATATTGGGAATACAAATAATTGATTTAGGAGTAAATTAGGTGTTTTAGGCTGCACAAAATTAGGCGTTCAAGGGGTTTTCAAAGTAGTCATCGCGAAACTTTCTGCTAATGAATGCGTAGTATTGAATGCCTAATCGCAGTAGATGCCTTTCAAAATAGTCTTTGTAGATCACTCGCTTGTTATCATTTTAAGTGCTTCTAATACTGAACTAATGAAGCAAAGTCTTGTGTTTCGCGGTGATATATATGTCGTAACAATTCCAGGACCTCACATGCTCTTCCAATTATATGTTGCCAGGAATTCAAATCTACTTACTAAAAATAGTAAATATACCTTCAAGGAATAATCAGGAACGATAAAAGATCTTTGTTATGAAGAGATATTTCCTATAGCTTTAAGATAAATCGAATAAATCGAAATAATTTTTACCTTTTTTATTTCCAGTAACTGAACGGAATTTTCAAAATTGTGCTTTATAATACACACAGTTTATCAATAAAAATCTCGTTCAGCAGCATACATATTTGCTCATTGCTTTGACATTAAAAATGAATTTTCACACTTTTGGACATTTAACTTTCCTTGTGTGCTGGCAGCAATAATGTTGGCAAAAATCGCTGTTCAATAAATTCGTTAAAATGTAGAGCTGTTTCTTTTTTTTCTTTCCAAGAGCGATTTGGGTAAACCAAATAGTTGAGCCTTTTCAATGTTATTCCTTCCTCTGGCATAGGAAAAAAAAGCTGTATGCAAAAGAAAAATTTGAAGGATTGCGTGCTTTGTGCATTTGTCTGCAATACCGTTAAAAGTGTGAAATATGGCAGATGTTTGGCACTGGTCGGAGCTCAGAATAGCACGTAGGTCAAAAAATATAAAAGAGCCTGTTATTTCTCCTCAAACTGTCAGCGGCAGACATTTCGTTTTCTGCTAAGCGCCCAGAAAAGAATTACTTGTTTTAAGCTCTTCCAGTGTCTTTTTAACTTTCAATTACTTGATTAAATTTACTTGACTTGATTAAAAACTTTCAAACCCTAGCGTATTAATAGGAAAAAATATAGTTATAATCTAAATATCCAGTTAATTTTACCATTAAGTTTTAATCAGAGAAAATCTGAGCAAATTTTATGTTAGACGCCAGATACACTAAAATATTTTGCAAACTGAATTTTTCACGAAACTCACAATTTTCATAAAAAGAAAAAATTCGGTTCAAATGTAGATTGGGAACTTGTTTCTTTATGTTTAAAGTTGCACCATGCTTTATATTATAATCGAATTATTTCGGTGTGTCTGGAAAAAGACAAAATGCTCCGATAAATGGCCTGGTGTGATATTTAAGTTTTCAGCATCTGTTCGAAAACAGGTGTAGGAAAATATGACGTAATTAGGACAGACACCCAGAAAATTACACATTGGATACAAGAACTGAAAAGGGATAGCAAACAAACAAACAAACAAAAAAAAAAAAAAGGAAACCTATATAACTTCCTCCTTTTATATAACTTCCTTACATAACTTCCTCCCCTGGATTACCGGCCCAGCGTGCAGAACCACTATACCACGAAGGCACGCTAGTAAAGCGGGAGAAATACTCTACAGGTTATTTAATATTAGCCAGTCAGTTATTTATTTGATATTTAGCTGTTTAATTATAAATCGTAGCGAACACAAATTTCTCGCATGTTTTTGCATTTCATTTCGCATTTTGCATTTCAATGTAGAGAATAAGTATAAGTTTGAATTTTTTCTTTGCGTTATTATTATTATTATTATTATTATTATTATTTTATATTTTGATACATATTTAGTTAGTCATTTTTAAAATTTAGTTAAAATAGTTTTTATTTTTTGGTAAAGTATTTTCATTTTATTAAAAAAAAATATAAAAGAATTCTGGCCCATCAGCTATTTTTAGATCGTGCATTCAGCTTGCATGCAATGATTTTGAGATCACTGTTGTGCGTTACGGTATAGCTTAGAGCGTAAGGGCGGAAAAAAATCTTAAAATGTTTCAATTTTATAAAGAAATCCTGTTTTCATTTAGCAATTATTTACACAGGATCATAAAGTTTTCAAAATTATTGAGGACATTCTTTGTATGTACAAAAATATTTTACCCCTAAATTTTGTGTTTAAATGTTGTATTTGATAACCCTTATACTTCACTGTCTTTGTATACCTTAATTTCCAAGAACATAAAAGACTTTTGAAGTATCGGAATAGGTATTATATCCCATTACTCTCGAACAGCTTTCGGAAATCCAAAGGCGGTTGAAGGTCTAGGTTTGTACAATCCGCTTTTTAAAAGTAAAAATGCGTAAACTCCATTGGATGTTATATCAGGAGATTTAGTAGGGATATAAGTGAAGGGTATGGCCTTGATATCCGTTTCTTCTTCCGTTTTTTTTTTCAGGGAATTTAACAGTAAATTTTGACGTGTGGCCGCTTGCTTTATCTTGATGCAGTTCTAGTGATTAATGGCACTATGGATGAAGAGAAGGTGTTCATATTTGAAAATTGGGTATAAAATATGGTCATGATAATATGTGGAGTTTACCTCACCATTTCACCCTGCTTTCTTTGTTTTTAATTTTCCATTATATTAAATACCAGCAGCGGTCATAAATCCCTTAGAAAACTTTCTTTAGATTCTTTGAACCATGTTTTAAGATTTTTCTCGTCTTTGATGATAATCAATGGATTTCTTTTTATTACAGTCATTAAAATAATTCAAGAAATCCATCTATTGTGACAACAATTTTCCGTTTTTGTACAGATAAATGTTTGTCATCAAGAACTCCGTAAGCGTATTCCACGTTAGGTGATATGTCGTGGAGGAAGATGCTGCAAATTTATGTTTATTCGCCTTTTTAAAGATTTAAATCAGGATTAATTGCTTTATTTACAGTACACTGATCATTTTAATACTTTTGAAACTGTCCTTTGATTTAGCAGATTTAGCATTAAACAATTTAATTTCGAGTCTGGTTCGAAACATTGCGTTCGAAACATTCCTTTTTTTCGCTTGGATATATATTTGGAACAACATTCCCACTCAAAGCCAACCTCTGACGTTTTTTACTTTCTTGTTTATAGGATTACCTATAGTAGCTTTAAATATAAAAAATCCATGACTTTCACAGAGTTTTTTGATAATTAGAGGCGAATAATTTTCATCGAAAAGAGCACAAACGCAGCCTTCCATTCCTTGCTTCTTAAAAAGAGCCATTTTCCATGGAAAAAAACTGTCAAGTAGAAGACCATAATTTATACTTTCAAACGTATAGTTGCAGTTAAAAAAATTAAGTAGACGATTGTTTTATATAGCAAAGGAAAATCGTCTATAAAAGTGGGCGAAGAGCCTCTGTTATTTTTTATTGTACCGCATGATTGTACCGCATGATCTGGCATGTGAAATCATTTCTTCTCATTTTTAGTAGATACTGTTGCGTGCTACTGGTTCGTAATAGATTTAATGCTCACAGGTCCGCTGATAAGTTGATAAAATTTATTTTATCAAAAGAAACACTTCGGAGTTCTGGAACGTTCCACAGAAATACTCATACAGATGATCACAGTATCACAGAATAGCACCAGCAGTTACACTTCAAACTACTAAGAATGTTAATCACAGCGCAATGCAAAATCCTCCGAGCGTTACGAGTTTAGCCCTAAAATTTCAAAGTTCCTCAAAATGTCATGAATAAGAGGTATTTTTTTTATTTTAATTAAAAGAATACTTTCTCACTTTGTATCTTGATTCCTTTTCTTCCAATATACATCCAAACCGAAATCAAATACATTAAAAGCTAGCAGAAATTTTCATGTGTCATGAATCAAGAAGACAGCCTTCTATACGGAATTTAGGCCCACCAGCGGCCGAGCGGTAAAGTCGCTGAACACTGGTAGTTCGGTCCGAGGTTCGAATCCCGCGAACGGGCTGGCTGCATGGGCGTTTTCGTGGTTTTCCCCATGTGTAACGTGTATACGAGCCAGTTTCCCTTAGAAAGTCCTCCACGAAAGGCATCCCTACCTTTAGGCAGATAGCCCTCGAGGCTTTGCCATAATCACAAACACACACTCTATACGGAATTTTCCGGCCTTAACGCTGAGAATCTCTCGCGGATATCTCAATACTCCGACGTCGCTCTGAACTAACAACTCACAACCGCAGCAGCTGAGGAACTGATACTCTCTCCGATGTTATACAGTTTTACCTGGCCGTCAAGATATTTCTAGTACGTTCTGCTTCTCGAAGTTACTGAAAGGCATATGAACGCTGGCATTATGAACAGCTAGAGTTAATATAGCGATCAATTAATATTAAGGCGATACAGAAACCGAACCAAAATATCGCCAAATAGCCGCCAATGTTGGCAACAAAACTTAATCACCAAAACCAGCATAGCGATGTCTTGCCAAATTAGAGAGATAGACATTTGCTCAATGTTAAATAGACTTGCTCTTGTAATCCTATTTTCCCAGCAAAGTATCATTTCTATCAGCTTTTCATGTTGCATTATACAGAAAAATACGACAATTTCACATATTATTTATCTACAAAATTCGTAACAATATGTTTAATTGCTTCGGATTTTTTTGTAATGAGGTCAGAGAATGCTGTTTAAATTCTTTATAGGGGAAAAAAGCAGAAAACGAGTTTAACAAAGTTACATATAGCATGCAAACAACTTGTTGCTGATCTTCTTGACTCTGAAATGTTGCTTTGAAATTGACTATAAAGTTTCTATTCACATTTCTCAGCTTTCGGCTTTAGCCAGCGAAACGCCAGGTTCATCAAAAACTTAAATGAGACTGATAATAAAAGTAATTAAGTATCCAATTTTAATGAATCGATAAAAGTTTTCTTTACAACGTAACCAGCTATATAATCGCATGCATACTATGCATGCAATTTAATATTAGTGGTAATAAGTATTACATGTGGTTCATTATTAGCTGGCATTCGAAACACAGGAGATATTCTTGAGGATTTGGAGTATTACAAAATTGTTTGGGCTACCAGCGGCCGAGCGGTAAAGTTCCTGAATACTAGTACTTCGATTCGAGTTCGAATCCTGGCGAACGAGCTGGCTGGCCGCTCGCCAGGATTCGGCCCATGGGCGTTTTCATGATTTTTCATATGTATAATATGCATACGAGCCAGTTTCCCTTAGAAAATCCTTCACGAAGCATCCTTCAAGCAGATAGCTCTTGTGTACTTTGTCGTAATCAAATAAACCAAAACAAACCAACCTATTTGGTTGACATACCTGAATGAAATTGTGGTGGCCATCGCGTCAAGTGTTTTCAGTCCTGTTTGTAGCATTATAATTCAAAATAATATTGTTAATTTAGCCTTTTCTTCGTATTTAAATATTGAAGACATTAAGGTCCTTTAAAATACCTCTTAATTTAATAATATACCTGAAATACTGAAATTTGTCTTTACTGAGAAGCACATTTCTATGTTACACCTCCAATTGGTGAAAGGAAATAAGTCACAGATGATGGATAACAATGAACAGCCTTCTTCTTATTGATTGAAATATATAAAATTCCATTATTTTGTTTGAATTCAATATCCATCGAATTCTATGGTAATCCATCAATCTCTTCTGCCCCAGGGGAAGGAAAAAGAATTTTTTTTTTGAACATAAGAAATGAAATGTAGGAACTACAGAAAATGTTTTACGCTATTGGAATGGAATAACTTGACAGTAATCGCTTTCGTGCTATTAGCCTGCCAAAACTCGCGAGCAAATGATATTTTTTGCCTGAGGAGAAAGCGTTACGTGCTTGCACTTGAAAAATAGAAAAAGTGCATTTTGTAAGTTGACATTTTAGATTCGTATTCTGTTCAAATTCTTCCATTTGCTACTGGTGCTCTTCCAGGAGAAATGAAACTAAGTTACGATTTACTGCCATTGTGAAACAAAGTGACACCGTTTCATATTATAAGCGTATTGTACTAATCATAGGTGTATCTCAATTCATTGAGTTTCCTGATATTACCTTTCTTCATAAAACCAAATAAAATTTAGTGGAAATCTTACACTGTAATATCTCATTAGCAGCATTTTGCAAGCTTTATTTACTCGTTTCGTATCCGTGCGCTTGGTTATTTGGAAAAATTATTTAAATTATCTGGAAAAATAGTTTCAGTTTTCCAGTTTTCCTCTTATTGTTTAAAATTACGTTAAATAACAGTTATATGATTGACTGTTATCTTTGTGTGTTCTGGATAACAGAACAGCATATCATGGCAAGATGAAGACTGCTACTACCATCACTGCAAGATATTTTTTAACTTGTCTAAAACTCTACATCTCCATCTGAATATTCCTTTCTTTTCAGAATATGTTTAAAATTTAATGGGCAATATGTTAGTTTTGTACATTCAGTCGTTTAATATAGAGACTTATAATTCCTAAACTATTTCAAACATTTCACTATTACTGTATTTAGCTATGAATATTAAAATAGTCAAATTTAACATTCTTGTATTCAAGCAATTATGGATGTAAGTAAGAACACTTTCTCAGTAAAAATTAGAGAATACTACGTCCGAATAAGCAATTGATAAGGAAAGGAAATATTTTTATCCATTTACAGGCTATACGTGTCCATAACAGTGTAAATACAATAAGCAGAAAGCAAGAAATTCATTGATGCGTTTTATTGCCATTTTCAATTTATTGAAATAGGCTGGAAACAAAACTGAAATAGTTCGAAGTATGTAAATAGTTAGCAAATAGAGGCCAGAAAGATATTTTCATTTTCGTACAATTACGCACCATTATTCTTCATAATCAATTCTTTTAGTTGAATATGATGTTAGACAATTTAAGGGAAAAATAACTTGAGAAATATCGACTAATTTTCTGGATGTCCAAAAGGCCAGTGGAGAGATATTTCTTTGTACAAGCAAATATATACTTTTGCAGCAGGGCACACGGAAGTAAGAAATTCATATACGCGGTTCATTCACAACTCGCAATCTTTGAGCCGTTATGAGCTGTAAGACAACATGCTGTGACAATGCAGAAGCTGTAACTTGTTCAGTAATGCCTCCACTAGACAATACAAAAGCGATAACTTCACAACCAGTGCAGGATATTTTAGCAATAGCACTATATGTCTCATTAAAGCCTTTCAAATTCAGGGGCATCACCAACCAATAATTCTGCAGCTCCTCTGATCGTTTTCAACTGTAACCAATCAGAGGATGTTAAATACAACCGAAAAATTAAAAGTCATGACTAATTCAATCTGCAAACTATTCTACACTGAGCAAGTATTGAGAATGCTCTGAAAAACTCTCATTTAGAAGAGCGTTTCGGGTCTAGTCCGATGCTCTTTAATGAGAACAATAACTATAGCTACCTCCTAAATAATGGCTTTCCATACAATCAACATTGATTATAAAATTGTTGTTATGACAAGATGATAGTCCGTTTCATAGATGTGCAATAAATGTGCTTTTACTTCCATATGAAGTAAATATAAATAAAATTAAATAAAAATAAAAATAAAATTCTTAGTTTTTTAAATATCAGTTTGCTTGAAAATCTAATTCGAGACATGCAGCAATCAAGCTGATAGCGTTAAAATATTAATTATTTCTTATAATTATTAGACTTTTTACAGTATATCAGATTACAAACGGCCTTCTTAAAATCTATGAAAAATGGTGGTTAGTCAGACTACCCCTTTTGGTCACATTTTCGTTTTTCTGTTTATGGTCATGTAGCTGATCCACTGTGCCCCTTGATGCAACTTAAAAAATATAAATAAGCCGTATAGATATCGAAAGAACATTTTGGGTGCATGAAACCCTAAAACCTAACAATGCTTATTAGCAGAACAAAAGAAGAACAACAAGAACTGATGGAAATGCAATGCATTCGAACTTAACATAATCATAAAATTCTTTCATCAACTACTGAGCCAAAAGCTGCATTTCTGAAAATTTGTTGCATATTTTAAGCATGTGCCACATTGATCGGTATAGGGGTTAGCGCTGCTAGGGCTAGGCTCCCGTAGAAAGCTTGTATGCTTGAAAGCGCTTATTATTTTTGTGACATGGGGACACTTAAATACTGGCGGGCAGATCGTCTTCTCCAGAGGTTTAGTGGTAAGAGAAGAATGATTACAGACTCTTGGATCTCTCCACTAAGATATTCTGCGTCAAACCTGGGACGAAATTCTTCACTTTTGTAGCGTAAAATTGGGCATCCTTTGTTATGCACCTTAAGCAACGTTCATCGTGATCAGATAGCTAAGTAACTGCTGAGTATTGGCTAGTCTTGACGAATGTATTAGTTTGCAAATATCTAGCTGTTTGGATACTCATTTTAACTGAGCAGCTGCAGGAAGAAGCCGTACATTATGCTGCTGCATGGTGCAAATGGCTCTGTCAAAGCAACATAATCTCACATATAGCAGCTTACAGTGAATGTATCAATATTCTTCATATAAATGCATTAAATTATGATACCTAACATTTTACCTAAAATTGCTGAATTATTCTCTTATTAGAACTTCGGAAAAAATGCTTCTCTTTTATCACTGTAATAAATGTTTAGAATTATAAAAGCGAAATAACTGTACTTCTACTACACAAATAATACCGCATTTCCTCCCATATTTTTCCTTTTAGCATTTTAAAGTCAAGCTCTGAAAACTTCAAAAATATTCGCGTCATTTTCTCTTTCATCAATGCTTTCAATAAATGAGCTCCCCTAAATTTTAAAATAAAATCATATCTATAGGAATGGTTTCCGCCTTACTAACTGAGACAAACTCTTGCAAACTACCTACGAACCTTTCGCTTCTATCTTTTCAACTTTCTATGCCAGCCTAATATCAGAACCGACCCCTCATAGCGAAGCAAATGTGAATTTACATTCAGACTGGTTTCCCTAAGTCAGCTATACGTACACCTTTCCCAATAATTTATGTCTAATTTTGGGCTTAAGGAGTACCAGAGACAACAATAAGATCGGGCGCGATTCAAGTTGCATAGAAGCAGAAAGGAAGATATGAGATATTGTAATGTTATTATGTTATTGTAATGATATGGGATGAACCTGTAAGTTTACCCATTATCATTTTTCATTTGCTTTTTATTTCTTTAACCGCGTATTTCGGAAATTAAATTATTCACAGAATTTTCTTCTGTCGATTTGCACAATTGAAAACGTCTCCTATAAATGGTGCAAAGAGTTACATCCACAGACAGGTTTTTCACGCAGAGTTAGCAAACAAGTAGCACTGCTTCGGAATTCGGAAAGCGTTGCATAAAAATGAAGAGATTTAGCTCTATACACTAATAAGGGACATAGACATTTGAAAGGAAAGAGTTAAAACTGAACATTTTATTTTAAACGATAAAGCAATAAATATTTTTTTCCTATATTTTATTTTTTCTGATTTCATATCTGTCAGTATTCATTCCACGATTATGAGCAGTCCAAACGCGATAGTGGTTAGTGACTCTGACTGCCGTACCGAAGGGCCCGATTTCAAAACCCGAGAAAGCATGGCTATTGGTAAACGTAGTTTTTGTAGGGCATTGGGGGCACTCTTAAATATGTGGCGAGACAAATGTTCTTTCAAGATGTTGGTGTTAGGCAAAGAGAGGTAAAAGATCCTCGGACCCGCCCCTAGGATGCTCTTTCTCAAAATATGAGGCGGAACTGAGCTAAAGTCATGCTTTCACCAATATGGTGCTTAAAGCTCTTGCCAGAGACAGGTGCATTTGACTCTTTGGTGCAATGAATGTTGCAGCCTTTTGCTGACCATTGTCAGACAAGTAAGACCGGTAACAACAACTCCATGATTATGCAAAATAGTCAATGGGAAAGACAGTCTGAAGGCAGGTATTTATAAGTTGACTTTAACTATTAGTGAGAAAATTTGTCTGATTATTTCAGAGCCAACTTTACTTTCCATGCTTTTTGTCTGCCTTGTTTTCTGTTAAGTTGCTCTAAAGAAGGTCGTAAAGTAGCAAGTGGTTAATTGCTTATTTGATAGCTTGTTTGGTGAGAAGAATCAATTAGGGTTATAACGGGTACTAATGATCCCTGAAGAATTAGTTTTGTTACGCTCCAGAATAATCTGAACACGATAGATATTATTATTGAGCATCCATGAGGAGATTAGTTTTAGTTGTACTGTAATTGTTATCACCGCAAGCAATTTTTGAATTTCTCTATGTTAGCATTGCTTTTTGTTATTAATATATAACTGTAAAGCGAAAGTTAATCATCATTAATGAGATACATTCTGCAAGAGATGAAGAGAAAGAATGACGTTGCATGTTTACATTAGCTATGCGTAAGCCACGTGATCTCTGAGGTAATCGGAATGTATCTCATTGCTTAGCATTTGATAAATAATTTTACATACAAATAATTTTAACAGCTTGTATTTTACCAGAAGTCAAAGTAAATGATACATATGTCACAGAACTACTGAGAGATTGAGATTGCGGAAAATTAGAACTGATTGAAGACAAAAAGGTAGATTTTCCCGGTATTGTGTTATATAACGTAACTTTTCACCTTAAGTGAATTTCTAGACCAGACAACATATAGGAACACTGTGTGTTACGTATATGTAGCTAAAAGAAAATAGTAGTAGAAATGGCAAAACATCACTTCAAGAGTATATCAGTTCAAGAGGCCATCGAAGAAACATTATTAAACTTTAACTGTCCCTCAAATAGTATTTTAATTAGGTCTACCCGCACACGAATTACATTTAATGTCTTAAAATGTAAGGATTTCTACTAGAACTAAAGACATGATAGAAAAGCTTTCTTAGAGAATCTTGTTGTGCTTATTTAAAAGCGTGTCATATATCCCTTTATGAAAAGAAACAAATTGACACAAACATAGATTGGTGAACTTTGATAAGTTTCACCTCAATATGGTATTCGATACAAATACGATCAATATGAAAAAAGTGTGAGCAATATTAAAGCACAAATTCCCTAAGTCAGTAGAATGTCGACATTTCCATTATGCGAATATTTGGCGGTTTCGGATCGCAAATATATGAGGATTTATAGGCGTTTTATCAAATTTTCTTAAGAGGGATATTTTCATATGTGATTGTGAAGGCAAAAACCACCTTTTGATTCATACATTCATTCTTCCTTTGTATTATACCATGCTAAATGACGGAACTCTCGCCTAGTTAAAATACCATATGATACTTTTTGTTATTTGATACTTAGCATTACCTATATTTTTCTAAAGACAAAAGTGTGCGTATTTAAAATTTTATTAAATTACGAATAATTTTAAATCATACTTCACATGCGTAATCACATAACAGCGGAAATAAGTCAAGTAGTTGGGCTATATTATGATGCAATTAGTCGCCCTTCTTTTCTTAGCATAAGCAATGAAAAAGTTCTCGGAGAAGCCGCTTTTATATCTGTCTTACAAAAGAAGCTGCTTCTCTGCCTTACTGTCGTTTTGATAAATAAAGTTTATGGATGAAGTATGGAAGTATGTACGAACTTGTATTTTGCATGTAAACAATGGCTGAAATTTGAGAGCTAGTTTGTTTGAGGGACTCGCATTCCATTCCGAGATTATATATGCAGAATAAATCACGAGCAGAAAATTGAAAAGTTTACGTTCTTCCAATTCTCATTTAGAATGCCTAAAACTCGGTTGAGTCCATCGTCTTCTCTAATTCAAGTTCTTCCTCGTATGCGAAAAGCTGTTTCCAAAAAAGGACGGTTTTAAAGAAAAGAAAAGATAAAAATTACATTTAAAATTCAAATGTGCTTTTTTGAACATGCAGGACTTTCCTTGCTTTTCGTTTTTCTCTTTTACTGGAAGAAAAATTCCAGTTCCTTACCAGTATACATATTTAAAATACGAGAAGGGGGCTTAGGCAAGGGCAAGATTGACGTCACGCTTTTCCACATAGTCTTTAAGAAAAATTCTTTCAGCAATGGTATCAAAAGAAATGAAAAATATGATTTTATCTACTTTTACATTTTAACGTTTTTCTATAAAACTTACAGTAAAAATAAAACTTTCAAATTCTGCGAACTGGGGAAAGTTAGCAAATGAGCAATTCCACTGGAAAGTAGTATGGTTCGCCTCCTCAGAACCCTTCTAAATATTTTGATTTATGCTTTTTCTTTTCTTCATGCACAGAATTTCCCCTAATGAACCAAAATGATGTAAAATGAGCACCAAAAATGCTATTAATAAGGCGAAGTTCTCTAACCTTTCACAAAAACTTAATGAGGCTTTCTGGCCAAACATCTTGCTGTCCTCTTCTTACGATTTGAGGAGCTGATTTTTTTATTTGCAATAATTTACGATTTGAAGCATTGTTGAATTACATATCTGCTAAATCCAGGTGCGTCTAAATTAAATTTAGTTAAGGCATACGCTTCTGAAGTCAACTACAGCAATTTCATTTAGGACTTACTAGACACCAAATTATCAAATGCAAGATTATGAGAATAAAATTGCAAAACTCTTTTTTGTTTAGTTATTGAATGCAATGAGGAATGAAAAAATAGCATACGGTTATGCAGACATATTTAATGAGTCATAATTATTAATAAATATACTTATCCAGAGTTTAATTTATCTTATCACTTTTTTGCTTTGAAATATGAGTTTGCCAGCTTATTTCGAATATTCACCTGGCTTGGTAAATTTCCTTTTTCTTTTCATTACCTGAAAACAAGCAGCTATCTCAATAAATGCATTTCCTTTTAAAATTAGTTTTGATCCTGATACAGACTTACCTGCAGAATATTTTTTTCTTTGAATCATTTATACACCACATATTTGGCTAAGCTTGCTTTTTTATTGTTTACCGAGTACGATAATTTTAAAAGCGACAGAAGCATGAAATTTTATAATATTATTCCTGCCTTTTGGTATCGAAATGAGTAAAAAATCCATTATCATATTAATGTATTATAATATATCTATTATCACCATTTTAAAGTCGATTAATAACATCCAACTTTGAATTGTTAATCTCATTTTTCTGTTTTATTCTGTTATCAAAAGTTTAATTACCTTTTGGCATATTTTAAATAAATAAAGGTAATGAAAATAAACAAAAGTGAAAAAAGCAAAAAGATGCGAATCATCGAATTCTACTAACACCTCTTATGACCTGTATATCGAACTATCGGATGTGCCGAAGCATAGAACACCGTATTATTATACGTTTATTATATATAAAGTTAAAATAAAATGCTTAATACTTTTCCAGAATCTAAAAATTATTCGTTAATATACCTGATTTCCTCTGCAATGACTGAGGTTTCCTCTGTACCAGTAATGTATATGTTTAATATAGATGAATCATCGAATTTTGAAGCCGTATAATTCCCAACCTAACGTATCGCAATTGTTCCTGTTATTCATGTTGAGTACTATGAAGACAGTGTGAAAGAAAATATTTTAAAATCTTAAATTCGCACTAGGAAAATTTTTTGTGATACATCACAAAGCAGGTATGAATTTCATTTTCAAAATGGCGAATTTCCAACCAAACGCACTTTTGAAAAAATATTAGAATTCGCTAAATGTTTATCTATTTTTACTGTGCAATCTGCGTTGTGAAGATAGTATTATACATATACACTAACTATCAGTTCAAAGCAAAGGGTACTGACAGATCAGGACATTGGTCGTTTGTATAAATGCAATAGTCTCAAACGGTCAAGCTTTTCTGGCAAAACGTTTTAGTTATTGAAGAGATAAAGTTTCAAGAAATCCTAAAAATGTCAACAAATTACGCCAGCTGCAAAACTTCTATTCCATAACCAAACATATGGAAGATATTGCAACGAAGACTTTTACTAAAGCCATACCGTTTGATGATGTTGCTACCATATCATTTGCCAATCTTGTAACACATAGAGCCAAATTATTGCATAAAGCGATATGAATTTTGCAGTTGCAAACACGAAACACTGCAAGGCGACGATTTTCAAGCTTATCAAATTTTCAACGACCAAGTGATGTTTCTTCAGTGAAGAATAATAAAAGTTCACAAAATCCAGATATGGTTAGGGATATTGTATGTTCTTGTTAAACAGATACGAGATTCACTAAAATTAAACGTCTTCAGAATTTCATAAAGATGTACGACCTTTATTTTACCTTCGAGAACATTGGGACGCCTTGGAATGCTACAGTCATATTATTTCTTCAAATGAAAATAGATACAGAAATTTCATATTGAAAAAGAAAGGAGTTTCCTTAATTAGAACAGTGATGTACGTCGCGATCTAAATTATGAATTTCAACATCTTTTGATTGGCCTATACAGAGGAGATGTTCAGATAATGACACTCAAAGTTTCCGTACTATAACCACAGTGACTTTATTCCTTCGGGTGTGTCTCAGAGACAAGGGTTATGCAACTCTTCTGCTAGCAAAATATAAGAAGCTCCAAAACTTCTTTGAATTAGTTTGGTAAACTTTACATGGAAATATTACAATACGTGCCAGCAGAATTCGAGTGCTGCTTCAACAATTTATCTTGTAAGGAAAAGGAGCATAGATCGAATGTTTGTAGCATCATAACTGAAATTTAAAAGATTTTTATTTCATTTAGTATAATAAACGTTTTTTTTTTTTTGCATTTATTTACAAAACAGAACGTTTTGAAACCCGAGGAATCACTTGCACTTGGATCGTACAGAAATGATTGACACAACGTCTCTCACAACGAAACATGATACGACAGAGAAAACAAGTGAAATAGACACAAGGAGGCGTGACCTAATCAGAATGCATAGATGGCGATGGCCACAGGCCGAACGGTATAAGTCAGCGCCCGTCACTTTCGACGTTGTCATTGAGAACGTGGATAGTAATGATGGCAGTCAGTATTGGACTATCACGGTCAGTGTTGGACGGCATGGTTCCTATGAAAGGAAGGCATACAGGGTATTGAGATCCATCGTTGCATGGTATCGGTGTGCAGGAACAAAGCACTCTCAAGATGTACCGTATACCATTGGTTGGCCAAGTTCAGCAGTGGACAGCAGACCGCAGACAAAAGTATCAGCGCAGGAAGACCAGCAACATCGAATACAACAGCAAATGTGGCAGCCGTGTCGGATTTGATCATGGCGAATAGACGCATAACGTTCAACGAGATGCAGGAAGAGAAAGGGCTTGCATGAGGAACATTGCAGGCGATTGTGCGTGGTGATTTGGAGATGACAAAAGTGTATGCAAAGTGGGTACCTCATGCACTCACACCACAACAAGAGGTGAAGCACGCTGACATCTGCAAAAAACTTCTTGCACTACACGATGCCAATCCAGATGACTTCTTCGCCCACCTGGTCACGGGGGACAAGTCGTGGGTTTTGCACAACACTCCCGAAAACAAAATGCAGCTGCAAGGAGTGGAAATATGCATCAAGCCCACGTCCCAAGAACCCTAGGATGGCGTTGAGCACGCGGAAACAAATGACAACAGTCTTTTGGGATATCCAGGGCATTTTTTTCGGGGACTGGCTGGAGCCTGGGTGCACCATCAACAGCGACCGGCAGTAGTTTTCCAGAATGCTGTGACTGCGCATTCAACAACGCCATCCGGACAAATGGGCATGGCACGTGCAGCACGACAGCGCACGTTCCCATACCAGCCAGAACACCCGTGACATTGGGCTTCACTGTGTTGTCCCACCCTAAGTACTCAACCGATCTGGCCCCCTCGGACTACGCTTTGTTTGACAAGATGAAAGATGCACTCAGGGGCCAACATTTTGAATCTTCTTCCGAATTGCATGCAATTGTCCATAGGTGGTACATCAACACCCCCACAGAACGGTTTACCAAAGTTTCCGGGACCTCCCAACCAGATGGCAGAAGTGTCTTGACTTGGGCGAGGATTATTTCTAACTGATTACTATATGTGTTTGTTAATAATATGTATTCCGCTCTGTAGCAGCATTTGTGTCGTTATTTTCTCTATGACCTAAAAATGTATATCTATGAAACACACATTTACTTAGTTTTTATCGGTAGGATAATTCAAGCAGTCTTAACACCAAGAACAAATCTTTGTTTGCTTTATTCCCTTCGGCGAAACAAGATCTTTCCTTCAGTATTGATTGGTGTTTGCACTAATACATTTCAAGACCCACACGGATATGTGAAACCACGATTATCGAATCAATGGTTACGGGAGCACGCAATGTACTACAGCTTTCCAATCTACACTTCGTTAGAAACAGATAAATAGCAATGAATTGGCTAAGTCTGTCATCTGATATCTAACATGAGAAATTTTCTAACATGAGAAATAAAAATACGATGTCTCATGATAAAAGTAACTAATGGGCAGAAATGGCGTCTGAGACATAATCAGAAAGACCAGCTCATGTCTCATTAAAGTGACATTTTTTTTTTACTTTTGCGATTTGTTGCTATGTTGCGAAAGAAGATTGTTTATTTCATAATAAAATTTTCAGAAAGCTAAGTTTTCGAAAAAGACATCCTCCAAATAAATAAATATAACGGGGGAAAAGGATATTTGCTTTTTTATCCTTTCTTCTTTTGTGTGGAACAAAATGACATCCTGCTTCAATCTGCACAAAAAGAAAGAAAATGTATAAAAAGATGGTTCAAACAGTCGCATTTTCTGATTAAAAAAGCAGGCAAAACTACATTATTGATACATTTCCAGTTGCAAGTTACCGTCTGTGGAAAAATTTTTCAAATAATTTTCCTATGTATACTTCCAAGAAGGAAAAAGTTCAAACTGTTAATGGAATTTCTCGCTTTTATTGATTTTCCCAGCCTGAGCTTCTAAAAACAAGATATTTTTGTACTACTTGTTTCTTGGTATCTTCAAATATAACACAATAGGATGTTAGGAAGTAAAAATTTCGTTCATTTTTACAATGTGTAACTACCATTCGTAATGTATCGCGCAAACTAAAGCGAAGAAAAACATAAGTATATGTTTTTACTAGAAGATTAATGCTAGACTCAGAGTTTGGAAACGAAAAATATAATTAATTCTATGGATGTGAACAGAAAAATAGAGTCTTAAAATTTTTGTTTTTTCAATACCTCTCAATGCGAATCAATAACTCCAGGTGGTAATTTGAAAATAGAATTTTATCCTTAACAGGTTAGTGGTTGATTCTTTCTGCAGGCATGCCTCTGTTTCTCCCGCTTCTGCACTTTTTTACAAATGAAAGGATTGTGTTTCTTATGTATAGCCTGTTAATAACTAATTTATGGTATTTCTGTTGTACCACTTAGTGATTTGCACAGATAAAGAGTATTTTTGCACTGTTATAAATGTGATATATCTAACTTTTGCTGAGCATTTAACAATTTATTTAATTGATATTTAGGATTTTAAAGCAAATTATTGCAATTAATATTTCACTAAAATTGTCAGTGAAAACTATAATTTCAAAACGCATTTTTCGTCGATTCACTTTTCAAACTGTTGCCACCAAATATTATCGCCATGTAATGTATTTAAAGAAATTAAATAATGAAGAATCTGCATGAATGCATGAACGCTTCTCGAACTGTGAAAGAAACAACTGTACCTAGAGCCAACAAATGTTGAATAACGTAGTCCTCCAACCGAACATGTGCACGTAGAAGCCCGAATTTTGAATTTCGAATTTTTTTTAATCTACTTAAAATTTTGTAAAACTTGAACGAATTTTTTTATTAAGAAACTCAGCGATTTCATAGCGAGCAATGGCAACACTGTACGGTAAAAAACTATTTTTATCTCCAGCGCGCGAGACTGCCTATCCGAAATCCTAAAGATATGCTGTTTTGCTGTTTTTAAATATTTTGTGATATTGCAGTTGAATTGAATTTCATATGTTTTAAGTGCGAAGAATACGATGTTTAATAAATATAGCTAACACACAAAACGTTTAAAAATTGCCCTTTTGGGCGTAATATAAAACCTGAAATCAAGTTTAGATTTTATTTTTTTTTTAATATTCTTTTAGTTTTCTTGCTATCCTCTGTAGCAGGAAAGCGCATACGAAAATTGTAGCTAAAATGATCCAGACACAAATAAGCTAATGGAAAGGCTCCGTTTTGGCAATCTCATTTGATCGCTGGATGCCTTTGCGCCATCTTTTGGTCATTTGCATAACGTTTCTAACTGCTCTATTTTCATTATTGAAATTAGATCAAGCAGAATCCATTCAGGATTCGAACAGATTGTATCATTTTTATTATTTGCAATGGTAAGCCAAAATATTAAGACCATCCTCTAAATGAATAAGGCAAAACTTTTAGGAGAAAAATAGCTGCCACCCGTCATTAAATGCATTAAATCCCTATTAGATACCCGGAGGAGGATCGTACCAAATTTGTATGCAAAGATGAAGCAGCTCCTGTAAATTAGGAAGAATTAACTATGAAATCTGAAGTAGCTTTTCTTGAGATCCTGAATAGGTGAAATAAGATTAATATATGGCACGATATAGAGCCAGAATGATCTTTGAAATTTATCACAGGTTTCTTTAACCATTGCAGCATAACTCTTGCAATAGTTTGCATTTCACTGACCTTCATAACAAAAGAGAATTCTCTTAAAATGATTCAATTGAATTGAAGACAACAAAGCTAGAGTTCCTAAAAACAGGCTGCATTCTTCTATGTCACTATGTTACATTTAAGAACATTTGTTTCAAAACGATTCAGAGCACAAAATATTTTTGCAGACATAAACGGGTATGTCTAATATGACAGAGTAGATGTTATATTGTGCGAAAGAATAATGCCTAATGGACGACCTCTTTTGCAACTGTTTAAATGTCAGATCTGTATCTGATCAGAGTTATCAAGACAAAGATGTTAGAATTCTCATAGTGTACTATTATACGCCAAAATGCTTCCCTTAGACTTCTCAATACCTTGAAAATCATATTGGTGGAAGAGTTGAATTTATTACTATAAACTCTAATTAATCATCTTATTGAGAACTTTAAAAAGAATCTGTGATATATGAGCACGTGCGAAAAGCAAAAGAATTTCCATATCATCGGTAAAATGTCTATATAGATTTTGGAAAGAGGGTCGGTTTGAACGCCTAGCAAGCACCGGACACATTTTCGTAAGTTAACCAATTTGTTTTAAACTTTTGTCGCTACATATCATTCCTGATTCATTTATTTCATAATGCAATTTGTAACGTAGGCATTTGAAAGCTCTTTTTTTCAAAGTGCACTGAGAATTCAGGTTATCATTTTATATTGGTGGTTTTTAAAATAAGGCATGCTCCAATGAAATATTTCATTTGAAATGGAATAGGAAATTTTATGTTAATGTCATTATTCCTAAACTTATTACCATTGATTACGTTTGTTTACGTCTTGAAAAATTTAATTTCGTCTGTTTAAATTTGTGTAACGCATAGGTAACTGATTAGAGGAAAATAGATTATTCTTCTCACTTCATCCACTGAAACTGGTTTGGGATGTCATGTTTACGTATCCGTGGTTTATAGATGCAAACAGTTCATAAATAGAAATCTCAAATTAAATAACGGAATTTAATATAAAGCACTAAATATCAAAATTTACATTAAGAATCGAACTTACTGTACACTTTAAGACGACTTTCCAATTATATGAGACGATAACACTATAGGCGATTCTGCTAATTATTTCTGATGATGTCAATAATTTTTAGAAGAAGCCGGTTCAATTAAGGCGATAATTTTTCAGATTAGTTCGATTTTAATTATTTGAAAAATTAATCATTCCTCTTATAATATGAGTTTCAGGAATTTCAACATCGTGTCTCATTAATGACCTTATTTTATTTATTTGGAAATATCATTCACATTTTCCAGTCTCCATCATTAGCAACGAAAATGTAGAGATTATTTTCTGTTATAATACAATTATTAATTTATTATGCAATTATTTCTGCCTTTATTATTGCATTTATTTCTGCTAAAATATAACTATTTATTTAAAATGCATTTTTTTCTGTTGTAATGTAATTAATTACTACGAATAATATATTATGTGTTAATAGTGCTTGCAAAAACCGTAATTTTATTAAGAGTTTGTAGATGTAGCCCTATCTACTGGTAATCAGAATCATACTATCTACTGTTATGAGACCATACTATCTACTGTTAACAGAACACTAAAAAATGATGCGGACCTCACCATATCTGTTCATAAAACGCATACCGTATTCACTCATAAGTGTATTCCCCCCTTTTTACTGATTTTACCATATGAAAATAGACAGAAGAAAATTCAGCGAATAATTTACTTTTCGAAGAACTAGATTTCTGTAAGAACATAACAAATTAAAAGTATTCACGGTTTAACTACCGATAACTATCACAATATTATTTACCTAAATGAGGCCTGTTAATACCATCATATTGTAATATATTCATTTCTACTTTCTTGTATACTGAATCTCGCCCCGTCTTTTGTTGTCGACTATTACTCTGCTGTCTGTGTCGAACTGCTATCTGCGAGTTAATAAGCATTAAGTATCTTGAAGCTTCTTGGTGTGTGTGTGTATGTGTATTTAATTATGGCAAAGCACACGAGGGCTATCTGCCGAAGGGGAGGGATGCCTTCGTGGAGGACTTTCTAAGGGAAACTGGCTCGTATACACGTTACACATGGGGAAAACCACGAAAACGCCCATGCAGCCAGCCCGTTCGCGGGATTCGAACCTCGGACCGAACTACCAGTGTTCAGCGACTTTACCGCTCGGCCGCTGGTGGGCCCTTGAAGCTTCTTGAAGCTGCTCATTATTACTGCTTTATCAATGACAGTTCACGCACCCAAAATTCACGACTTGATCAAGTGATAAGAGGAAAAACTACCAGGTGGACGAATCCATTTTACAATTTAGGAGAGCTCGCTTTCTGAACGCCTTGGGAAATTACGTGCATTCTTTAAAAAAATTATAATCTGATGCTAAAAAGCTAATGGGGGTATACGTGAAGAGGGAAGTACACTAGTGAATATGATATATCGTTATATGATTTAAGGTTAAGTGGATGGCAACAGATATATAAAATTTTGAAGAATTAATTCCTTCAATCAATGAAACGAAGCAATCAACTACAATATCGCACTGCAGTAAGGTATAAGGATTTAGATTATAAGAAAACGTTACTAATGTACATTAATTCCAGACAAAGACAATAATACGAATGAATTTATACCCTAAATCTTCTATTATCCTTTAAGGGCAGTTTTTGTCGAAAATCTTTTAATATTGAACAATAGTGAAACAGCAAACAAAAAACAAAAAGCTAAAGACTAGAGGGTGGGGAAAACAGAAAAAAATTCCTCGCTTTCAAAGGAGAGAACAGGAGAAAAAATACAAAAACCATTATCCGTAACACCTTTTCAGCCGTTAAAATAAATGGATTTCTTTTTTGCTTCCAGAAACGAATAGGCAGCCATTGAATGGAAACGTTTTGTTCGAACATTTAGACGCGAGTTAATTATTCACTGAGATTCTGGCAACAAACTAAGTATTCTTTTGTCTACACATACATTACGAAGAAGCAAAATACGTTTTCTTAACGCAGTGAGGCTTATAATAAAACTGTTTCATTGTGTGTTTCTTTATTCAGCTAAATTTATAGACAGTTCTAAATTTAGTCGTAACAAATAAAAGTAATTTGTTTTAAACTTGTTATTAATTTAGGATTTACCGAGTCCCTTAGAAAAAAAATACTGCTATATAATTAGGCGATAGCTTTAAACTACTTTTTATTTCAAAACAAATTCTTTTCTTTCATACCTAAGCTGATAGTTTCTCGTTAATTTTAATTTGAAAGTAAGAATACAAGGTAGGTTAGGTTATTTTATACGGCAAAATGCATGGACTATCTAATAGGGGAACCGGAAAGTAATGCCACTTTCTTACATTAAATTCAAGCGAATAAATTTTTAACAAATTTTTATTTTTAATTAATATTGTAATCACCCTCGTTATCAACAACCTTTTTCCATCTAGTGTGCAGATTTTCAATCTCGGGCCGTTAAGAATCAATTGGTTTTGAGTAAAATATCTTGACATGCCCATTTTGGACATCATCCATATTTTCAAATTTTCTGCCACTAAGAAAATTTTGTAGAGATCAGAATAAATGGAAATCCAAGATTGCAATATCGGGCGAGTACGGTGGGTGAGGCTGTACCTCCCCCCCCAATTCATTAATTTTTTCCAGTGTTCGTTTTGCACTGTGCGGTCTTGCATTGTCATGTTACAAAATGACGCCTTTTCTGTTGACAGTCGCCGGATATTTTTTGATTAAAGATTGGTTCCCTCAATCCAATTGTTCACAATAATGGTTTACATTAACAGTTTGTCCAGGTTTCAGCATCTCAAAATAAACAATTCCGCGAATACTCCACCAAACACACAGAAGCGCCTTTTTAGGATGTAAACCCTTTGTAACCCCTATGAAACTTTCTTTTGTGCTTTGGATTATCATACAGAAACCATTTTTCGTCCCCAGTATTCAAACCATCAACGTTTCTCTATGGTGCCGTTGAAGCATAAGTTGCATGTGACGGATCGGTTGGCTTTGTTCTCTTCGGACAGATTAGGGGGACCCAAGCACCTGCTCTGCTTATTTTTCTAATCTGTTTTTAAATGTTCTTGGATGGTGGACCAAGGTGTCTTAAGGGTGTTCGATAGTTTCTCCATTGTTTGACATGGATTTGATTCCACTCAGGCCCTTATTATGTCGTTGTCTAATGCCATTGGTCTTCCTGATCGATAGGGGTCAGAGAGATCAAAATTACTGGATTTGAACTTGGAAAACCATCTTTGGCATTTACGAACGTCTAATGCACGTAGATAAACATCGCAAATGTTTTTGGTCGCAATTGTTATGAAATTGTTGTACGCTTGTGAAACTCAAAAAGCATACAATGCCAGATAGGCTCTTCTGGTATTTGGCTGGTCATTTCACCCCAAATTAAAAAAAAATAATATTGAATAAGTTAGAAGTGAGCAAGTCACAATAACCTTAAAATGACTTTGGCACGTCTTCGAAATACACAATGAGCTGACAAATGACAATCAAATATCTACATGCGCAGAAACGGCATTACTTTCCGGTCCCCCTGTTATTTAAGGGATACCTTCACGAGAACTTTCTAAAGAAAATTGCTTGTATGTGCATTACACATGGAACATACGCATACAGACACACACACGCAAAAAGAAAAGGGGGGAAAATGCAGCCAGACCGCCTGCATTCGAATTCGCCTGCATTCGAATCCAGGCAGAACTACGTATTCAGAGCTCTTAATGATTTGGCCACTAATAGGTAAAACAAAAATGTCGTTGCGCTACTTATTTATTCAATTACGTATTTACTAACTTATGTATTTTTATATTGCTCTACTTATTTATTTTTATGCTTTATGTTTTCTATTTTATATTATTGCATTGCAATATGTTTCTTGTTCCCTCTGTTCCCAAATCTATAGCCACTGTACTGCCACCTAGTCCCTGTAGGGCCATGTTTCTCACCGAATTCCTTAAATTCTTCAATAAGCACTGGACAGCGGAGGCATGCACTTGCTTACCTCTGGAAGATGCCAAGTGCCTCCGTTCTCCGTCACCTGTCACTTGCATAAAGTACGCAAACTGCGTAATATTGGCTAATCTAATTTACACACCGTTAAAACTGTATGCAGTCATTGATATTATGGAGATTACAATTTCTGAAATTTTTTCCAAACCCTTCATTCAGATTTTTAGCATCCTTCTAACTGGTAGATAACGATTATCTATATGCCTTATAAAATACATTAACGATTTAAAAATAATAGCTACTGTTGATATGTGCTGTCTATCATCAGAGTATATTCAGAGTGCTGATAAACGAAAGTATGTAAATAGCGAGAACTTAGATGATGAAATTAAGCTATATATTTTGCAATGAAATATTTATAAATGATATAAAGATAATAATTTGGAACTGTATATTTACTAGTAATATAATATAGTGTAACTGTATATTTACTAGTAATATAATATAGTGTAATTTGGAACTAGTATTTACTAGCATTTAATAAATGCTAGTAAATACCATATACATACAAAATGAAGCGGATGCGAAAAACATAACGTTTGTTGTCACCCTAAGGTAATGAAAATTCACAAATTCGAAACGTCTTCTAATTGTGAAAGCAAACAGCAAGATTAACCCTTTTGGTTCCGCTGAGCGTTATCTTTCACTTCCATGTGCAGAGGACAATTTCATCGGCATTAGATATTGTTTTACTGTTCACCGCCAGAGGTCTCATCCGGCGGCTTGTTCGCGTGTGTTTCCCGGTTCATTTAGTCTTTTTTCCCCCCGAGCGTTTAAAAAATCCGAGTCTGAAAGGGTTAGAAGTTGATAATAAATTAACAACATTATAAGTAATTTAAGTACTCATACCATATGTTTGCAAAATGAAAACAACCTTTTTTTTTTTAAATTTAAGTTTTCGTGTTTGATTTCTCTAGCAGCTTCATTTATATTCGTATGCTTTTTTGTACGAGTTAATCGGGATCACAAAAGCTATCAAAAAGAACAATAGAAACATTATAAATACTGGAAGGATCAACAACTATGAAATAGCCAAAAAATGTAAATGAATTGGTAATTAATAGTAATAATAATCTTATTACACACACGGTATCTTTCTTTCCTCAATTATTCCTTTCCGGTATTCTCTAATCAAGGTCAATTCATTTTTAATAATATCTATAAAGTAGGCTTCAAAGAAAGATGATTTCATTTATTCCACTCTGTCTCATAATATGCATTGGTCAGATTTTCATTTCGTGTAGATAAAATCTGACTTTAATTGTTTTACCTTTATTGCATTTTATACTTTTATAATTGATTTCGCAAACTAAAGTATAAAGAAAATTTCTGAATCACAGTAATTGAAAAGTGAGCATATATTTCCACTCGAAATGCCATACATTTCAGGCTCATTTTCTGTTGCCTTTTTTGGCTCACTGGCAGTTTTTTTAAGCTAAGGCAGCTTTTATAAGTAAGGCCTAACTTATTTGATAAGTCTTAATTTACATCTTTTACTATAAAGCTTAAGCATAAAGAAAATGTGTATATTTTACTATACAAACATATTTTCATAATACAAATGCATTATAATAGCATTTTCTTAGAAATGTTTGCATTTAAATTTTACGTCTGAAAAAAAAAAAAACCTGATTTAGTCATATAAAAGGTTTTCTGATGATTTGCTTTATTTCCTCAAGGTTTTTAATTTTCTTTAGTTTTAAAATAATAAGTGTTAATATTTTTGTGCTTTGTTTTTTCAAATTACCATTGTATTTTTCATGTTTATGGAAAATGATATACTTTAATTATTAATTATGTATGCTTATATATATATATATATATATATATATATATATATATATATATAATAGTAGGTAGAAACATTGCTGCGATCTTGCTAAAAAGTTACCAGGAGCTGTAGCTCCACGAAATAGTTCAACGCTGTATTACTAAAATATGAACTAAGAAGAATTTTATAAAAAAACTTATCTGGAAAAACTGGAAAAAAATTGTAAACACGCGAAAAAACGTTAAAATTAATGTTGGAAGGCATTTTTTTGAGACCAAATAGGTCTTGCATCTCTGTACTAGTTAGCTTTGCAATTTCTATTTCATTTATATATATATATATATATAAATTAAATTAATTATTAGAGATTGTCCCTTAAAATGAAGAATACGATCTATTGTAATACACAACTTATTAAAAATGAATCCCTTGGAAAATGAAGTTGTAATTATAAAACTTTGTAATTAGTGTCATTTAATCTAGTAAAATAACATGTTGCTGATTCCATGGTTGATTTTCAAAGAGAATTCAGTTCTTCTCGATAAAATCAACATTAATTATTGAAATTTGATTGTACTTCGAACTTCTTGTATATTTGAATAAAATTCACTTTAATATAATCAAAGAAATATTTGAATTCTAACAATTTAATTTGTTTTCAAATATACGAAAGAGATTTTCCCTGACAAGATTCGATTTTAAGAAAAAATAAAATGAATAAACCCGAATGACAGGCAAAAATATTGGAAACAAAATAAATGCTGGTCTAGAGACTCGAACAAAATTATACGCAAAAATGAAACATAAGTATAAAAAGACTAAAAATTAAAATATAAATATTTATAATAGGGAATAATGAAAATGATTCGTCTATGAAACAAACAATTACAAAACCAGGACCAAAAATTAAACGGGGTTTCAATAAGAATGCCCAGATTTCCAAAAACTGCCACGAGACAGAGATATTTTTTAGATTTTAATGCCAAAGTGCTTTTGCTGCTTTATACCTCAATTTATGTACTTTTAATATATTGCCTTAATTTCTCGGACATATTTCAAGATGCACGTTCACAAGGTGTTTCAGCAAATCGGATACAAACTTTCACGAGAGACAGAATACATTAGACGATGGAAAAACACATAGTAATGCATGGTCGGAAACACTTTCCAGGAGCGGTGATGACGACACAAGACACAAGAAAGGAAGGATACGAACAGGGGGAGAATATATATTTATTATGCTTAGTGCAGTGAACCAAGAAATAAGAACAAAAACGGACGATTTTCATCAAAGAAAGTGTTCGAAGCGTATCCTTAGTATGGGATCGGCATGGGTATGTACAGTGCATTGGTTAACGAGATCGCCAGACCTCACTTGCATTGATTACTTCCTTTGGGGGTACGTCAAGACACTGGTGTACGACAGTCCCGTTAAGTGCTGAGGATTTCTTGCACGCATCGGGGTCCTGCTGGGAAAGGCCGGGCCATGCTGGTATTTTCCAGAACATCAGCTATTCCATGCGCCGGAGATGTGAAACCTGCCGCACGTTTCGGGGTCATAACTTCGAACACCTTCTTTGATGATAATCGTTGCCTTTTTTTATTCTTATTTCTTGGTTTATGCTATCCCTAGCATAATAAACATGTATTCTCACCCTGTCCGTGTCCTTCCGTTCTTGTGTTTTGTTTTGTCACTACCACTCCAGGAAAGCGTTTCCCCACTATGAAATGCTACGTGATTTTCCATTGTCTACGTGTATTCTATTTCTCCTTTGTCTATCTATCAATGTCCCTCCCGAATGAAGGACCGCAATTTTATTACCTAGTCCACACATTTGTACATATGTAAATAACTCATTTTCATGTGTTTGCTTAATTCAACATTATTGTTTGTAACATAATTCTTTCCATTTTGTTTTCTGTACTCACCGTGTATATGTTAGGTCATATTGCATCTTCACTTACTCCATACACATAATTTTACTCTTGTCTCTGGGGTGAGAATCAAGTTACTTTGATGATTGAACTTTTGTCACAAGGGCCGAAAGGCCCTCTTTTTCTTACCTGCTCCGATTTCCTGGCTGGTAACTAGCTGATAATTGCCACACAGATTGCTCTTAGGGAATTAGATAAGTATAGTTTCTTAAAGCCCACCTGGGCTAAAGAAGCATACGCATTTAGCATTTAAGTATTTAAGCGGAGTATCTTTTGCCCTTTTTCTCCGCTTCGCTTGGTAATAGCAAACGTGCTGTACAGCGCTTCGCTTTGTTTCATTAAAAAAGTAAATTGTTATTGTACTAAAACTGTGGGCTGTATTAAGCTCTCAAGAATGGTGTAAATTGCAAGAATGTTCAAGAATGAATCAATGCGTTCTTTTCATTAAAGCTATCTTCCTCATTTCTTTTTGTGAATCTAAGCACTAGTTCAAGCAACTATGACGTGAATTCTGCGAATTCAAGCAACAATGACGCAGATAAACATCCGATCATTTAACAGCTATATGTCATAGATCTACGCAGTCATCTTCAGTCTATCAATCTAAACTGCTGCATTTCACCGTGCCATGCAAACTTGCTGAGTAACATTTTAATTGAAATCAAGATCTTTTTATTCTCTTCCAGACTTTTGTTCTGAATGAGACGCACTTTTGCCTCTCGCTTGCTTCGAACTAACACGCGCACCTCGTTGCTTTGCATAATCCATTGTCTGAAGATGCGAAAATTATGATGTATATATTGAGCCTATAAAGATAAGTGAATTAGAATATGCATTACAAGAATTATATTGTGTATGTATGACTACGTTGTCTGCAGTTTTCATCTGTCTACTACACAGTTATGCCAGAACCATCTACAGCCATTGGCTACTGTTAAAAAGTAATTTGTGTACTCTCTTTGGATTCCTAAATTATTACATTTTTATTAAAGATATTGACAAGATATATGGATCTATATGCACCATTCCATCAATGAAAATGTCATGTAGAGAATTATAAAATGTCTCTTTTGTAAAGAAATTTATTTAGGAACCCAGAGAGAGACTACAAATTGCTTTTTAATCAAGGTATAGATGGTTGTAGATGGTGCTGGCGAAATTGCGTATTAGATGCATATAACCTGCTGACAAACGTAGCCGTAGAAATAGCATAATTTTGTTTCTGGACAAGATAACTCTTATTACGCATATTCTGATTCACATATCATTATAGGCGCCCTCTTGTGTCTCTTATTTTATTTGGTTATTTACCTTTTCTATTCTACAAAGAATAATACGCTTATAATTACTCTCTTTGTGAATTACTTCATTTCAAAGTTATTTCTTGTCACATTAATTCTTAAATATCTCATATAGCACATGTACTTACGAAACACAAAACGTGTTTTAGCCAATTAAAATTCCAACATATATGAACCAAAACTTTAGTTAACCGATATTTATTTATATATACATATATTAATATATAAATAAACTTTGAAGCCTACGATCTCGAAGTTTTTATGCTATGTAACAGAACTCACAATTTAAGAAGCCGATAATTATAAATACTCGTTTCATTACTAAAAATACTTATATTTCATGAAAAGATGCTTCAGGAAATAACATTACTCTCTTTGTGACAGTAGAATGACCAACAGAAAATTTACATGAGTCCTGTTCTTACAAACCGATTAGAAAAATTGTGCATAATGCGAATTGATAGAAGAAAATTTATATTTTCATGAAGAAACAGAGGTGCATTATATTCCTTAAAAACATTCATTTCTCCCTCTTCCTGCGCTCTTAAAATGCGATTGTAATACTCTGCTCTCTTAAAAAAATCATTAAATAACCCATTTAGTTTCGATCGATATAGATTTATCTCTTTTTTCTCCACCTAGAAAGGGATTTAGATGTCCATTGAGACGATTTTGAGTTTCCTTCTCTGTGTCATAAACTGTAAACCCTCGTCCCATCACCCGTTCGGATATGTTCTTGGCAGCTCTTCATCTACATTGGTTCTCCGAAACAAATCCCTCAAAATGTCAGAGTCACATCGTTGAGCCTTTCGAAAAATAGTCCCTATGGAACTTATTACAGCATATCTTATTCTTCAAAATAAAATAACGTGAGTAAAAGTGAGTTCCAATTTTTTTTTTCTGAAGGCCACTAAAAAGGAAATCAAGCATTTTAAATGCTGGTTTGGATAATGCTGATTTATACTATCCTTTCATAAAACTAGCAACACGTTTTCCTTTACATTTCAAGAAAGTAAAATTACGCAAATATCAACTTTAAGTTGGCAGTAATTTCACAAAAATCTCTATATATATTTGAGTGCGGTTAACAGTCGCTGCTTTTCATTAAAGAGGAAAAATATTCTGCGATATTAATCCGAGGCACGTGATTTTAATTGACGCTGCTCGCTGAAAACATCGCGGAAACACATCACGGAGAAAACAACGCGAGGCAAAACATCGATAGAGAAAATAAAGCAAACAGAAAGCATCGTGGTACAAAATATTGTCACTGGAAATAAAATGGCTCAAAAATTTTGCCGTTAAACAATATCGCCGCCGAAAATAGCTTGGTAAAAAATAAAGCACCTAATTATCGCATGATGATACATCGCAAACTTGCGTTTTCAAGCTTTAAAAATACAAATTCTCATATTCCCATAGTGATTTGTGAGAGCAAACAGGAATGAGAAATATTTTTAATTTTCTATTTCGAAATAAATAATAAATTTTTGATGAAAAATAAGTAAGAAATTTAAGAACTAAAGAACTGAAAATAAGTATAATGCTAGATTTATTAGTTAGTAGAATTTGAAACTTATACATTGTAGTTAACTAATAAAGATAAATAATCATTCTCTTATAAAGTATTATTGGTACTTTTTAATAAAAATTATAATCTAAAAATTAGAAAAAAGAAATAAATAACTGCATGTGAGTGCCTCTATTAAAATTGTGTAATGAATTATAAATTATTAAAAGTCTGTTAATTGCTAAGTAGAATTAATTTTCTACGTATTTTAGGTTTTTATATGCTTAAGTTTTTTTCCTAACATTTCTGCAAGCTTTAGTAGTTAATTCAAAGATATCAAAGTAAAAATATTTCTCATTACTATTTGCGCTCACAAATCATTATGCGAATACGCATCTGCAACTGTTAAATTTTGAAAAACTCATGTCTGCGATATTATCATTACGCGATGATTTGTAAGTGCTTTATTTTTAGCACTGTAATTTCGACGACGGATCTACCCAGCGGTTATAGTGGTTAGTGACACTGACTGCAGTAGCAATGGGCCTGGGTTGGAATCTCTGAGAAGGCATGGTTGTAACGGTGCATCCTTTCATAGCAGGCAATGGCGGATACCTATTAGGTGCTTATGGGTAATGAAATGGCCACTTCCGGCCTTTGTAGTCGCGCAGGGCTAATGGCTATTAAGTAAAATGCCCGGCCATTCAAATAAAATAGATGACGATATCTTTAACTGCGAAGTTTATCAGGACTTGTATTCCTCTTCACTTGCTTTGGAACATGAACTGTCCTGACTCGGAACAGGGAGCTTACTCAAGCTATGTTCAATAAATTGTGAAGTAGACAATACACACAGGAAGGGTATACGAAACCCTTTATTTTTCTATCTTTACAGAGATTTCCGGAACTTCGGAATACAGAGACCAACCACTTGTGGTTTGAACGTAAGAATATAAAACTACTAACTAAAACTCTAACTAAAACTAACTTTAGATTAATACACAAGTGCCTAGCTTTAAGATTGGCCGTTATTTAACAAAATCCGTATGTAGTACAGAGAGCTGCTAAAACTACTATACGTTTAAATTTATCAAGTGGACTAAACCTCTTGCCTTGAAGGCAACCAGCAAACGAGTAAAACTACTATGGCAAGCGGCTTGCAATAACTCTTTCCTCTCTCTTGCTTGGCAAAAGGCCACAACTTAAGCACTTGGCATTAGCAAGACAAATTTGCATAAATAAGTTAAAGCTTTTAATTCTGGCAGGAAGTAGAAAATAAGAAGTGATAGTAAAGATTTAAAACAAAATAAACGTTAGTAAAACTTAGTATCCTTACATACTTCCCGCTAGAGTTAATTAGTTTGAAACTGAGGTCTAAAACGACGTTGTTGAAAACTTTTAGCTCTAGAGTCTAACGCGAGGCCAATCTTTTTTAAACATTTCTCTCTAGAAATTATCTAATCTAGAAATTAAAAAAAAGTCGTTTTTACATTATCAACTCCATGGACAAATAATTTTCATCTGTACTGCATCTATAAACAGGAGTTTCTTAGTTGAATCTGGTTCCTTCCAGAGATCTGGAAGGAAAACTAGTTTAATGAAATGTTACACAATCAAATGGCAAGTAACATGAATACTTATATTTCTCTTTTAAAATTTTTATTTCATTCATGACGTTATTTAATTATCTCCTCGTGCTCTCTGACATGTGTTGTAAAGAAAAACACCAAACACGTGCGTGTCTATGTACAAGTGTTCAACGCTACCGCCTGCAATCAAAACACTAACGTGTTAAAATTCAACATAACAAGACCTCAGAACACACCTTATATTCATCTCCAAACCCAGAGGAACTATTCTGAAAAGTGGCTAACTCTGAAGTGTAGCGTCAGAGAGCCTAACTACATTCATTCAACCTTTAACACATATTCATAATAATTTGCTCTTTTTACAGTCACACCAATAAGCTAAAATTTTTGGCATTACTCTAATATTTTCACTTTTAACAGATCACAGTATTTCTTAACTTTTAAGATAACAGTTCACATTGTATATAAGGACATATTAACATGCCGTTATTTTTACGCATTTTAAAACATACATTAGCAGTACATTGTTTGTTAACTTCTATTCTTTTCCAAGCAAGTGCCAATTCTTCTACATTGAAATACTACATTTCAAAAGTCTTTCAGACTAAAACTTCTTTCTTGCCAGAATCTTTTAAATAAAATTTTATACAATAATTTTTACAATTTTCTTAAGGTACCTTTCTCAAAGATTATCAATGCTTTTACAATATTCAAGTATTTACACATTCCTATTATATATTAATTTTAGTTTTACTCGCGAGTAATTGAAAAACATAATACCAAAATAGGTAACAACTCATTTCTCGCCTTTTTGGCGATAAAGGTAGGCCTCACATGAGGTAAAACTTCTTCAATTCTGCCACTTGCAGTAAGAATGAAAAATTAACTTAAAAGTTTCAAAGCATCATAAAGTTTTACTTATCTTTGTGATATTCAGACATCCTTTTTTCTGTCCAGTCCTAAAAAGTGGCGAAGACTACAGTCTGGTTGATCTTCCGTCTTGTGCGGGTTCGCCCTTCGGTTCCTTCCTCCATGAGCTTTCTTTTTCTTCCAGTTCTGTCACCCTTGAAGACCTTCTTTTTAGCATCTGCTTGTGGTCTCGGCCGTTTGATGGCAGCTGGTCTTGGCGGAACCGGGACAACTCTCTCTTGTTGTTGCCTGGATCTCGTTGCTGGCTGTTCAAACTTTTCTTGCTTCTTTGCATCTGCAGCCGGTTTTCCTTCATCAATTCGTCGACATTTGCTGCGTAGACTTCTATCCGATGGGTAGATCTTCCGTTTTGGAGCCGTGTTATAGTTGCTGCCGTTTCTCCTGGTTCTCTTTGTATTAGTCGAACTTCTCCCTTCTTCATTCTGGGGGTGGTCGTGCCCTGTCTTTTCTGGTCGGTGGAACGGCTTCTTTTTCTTGTTACCTTCAGTTTTCCAACGGGGGAACTTTCTTTTAAATTGCTCCTGTCTACTCATGGCTTGCCCTTGTGATTTTCGTTGTTCCACCTCTGGAGATTGTGCCTGCCGTGCCGGATCCTGCAAAAGATCTTGAAATATTGGCATTTTATTACGATTATAAAATGGTTTTATCTGGTCAACGTTTGCGGTGCAAGTTTCACCATTCCTGGCTTTTAACACCACTACAGCCTGAGTTACTTTTTCTATGACATATGGTCCTTCAAATCGTGGATAAAATTTGGCAGTTTTATCTTCTGGTGCTGAAGAAAGTGAATGCTTAATTTTTAACACTTCATCCCCTACTTTATAAGTTACTCCCCGTCGTTTCATATCATAATACAGCTTTTGTTTTCTTTGTGCTAATTCAGTGTTCTTAACCCGTTCCGCTATATTTGATTGCGGCCGATACGGGACCATTTTTAAATGACGTATGCCCAGTTTTTGGCACATGTCTTCAAATATATTACTTACAAATTGAGGACCATTGTCCGATATCACTTTTAGGGGCGCCCCGTATTTTAAAATATATTTATTTAAAATAGAATCAGTAACTAATTTCGCGGAGGCTCGTTGTAAGGGAACAATTTCGGTCCACTTACTAAAATGATCAACCATAACAAGGAGATACCGACTTTTATTTAACTGACTTTCTGGGAAAGGGCCCAATAAATCGATGCCAATTATTTCATTTGTAAATTCCGGATTTAATGCTATTTAGAAACCCGGCCGGCGGAAATTAATATAATTAACTGCTTGACATGTTGGGCAGGACTGGACATACGCCCTTGTTAACTTTTGCAGCTCAGGAAAATAAACTGATTTGCGTACGCGTTGGATGGTTTTTCGAATACCAGCATGAGAAGCTAAAGGGGAGTCGTGCAACTCCTGAAGTACATTTAATCTAAGACTGGCTGGGATAACAGGTAGAAATTCGTTGTTGGAATTAGTAGTTTTTGTATAAAATAATAGACCATCTATTAGTTCGTAATGGGCCGCCCTATTTCTTATCGCCACAATATCTTGGTGGCTAAAATTTTCAGGATGTTTTAAATAATCATAAATATTTTTAAATTCCAGATCCTTACCCAGTTCGGTTATTACAGTTTCTCTGGAATTTATCGTATATGCTGTGAGCATTGCCACCTTTACAGTATTACCTTCTTCATCTATTTTTATTCTGGATAGGGCATCTGCTACGATATTTTTGTTTTCGGGGGTGTGCTTAATTACCAAATTATACTCTTGTAACTTGAGTGCCCATCTTATTAACCTTGCGGATAAGTTTTTTCCTGAGTACAATCTAGTTACCGCCGCATGATCAGAGTACACTGTTACTGGCGCCCTTCCAAAATAGACTCGGAACTTTTGCACTGCTAACAGAACTGCAAGTGCCTCTCTCTCAGTCGCGGAATAATTTCTTTGTGTTTGATTTAAAGTTCTACTAAAAAATGCCACGGGCTGCTGATTTTGCGAAAGCACAGCTCCTACCGCATAATCCGAAGCATCCGCTGAAATTTCTATATTCTTATCGTTCTCAGGAAATTTGAAAACAGGGGCTTGCGTTAATGCTTGCTTTAATTTTTCAAAAGCACTATTGGGTTCGGCCGTACACGAGAATCTTGCCTTTTTCCTTTTTAAATTTAACAATGGTTCAGCAATAGCTGCAAAATCTTTTATAAAGGACCTATATTGTGAACAAAGTCCTAGAAAGGAAGACAGCTTCTTCGCCGTATTTGGCGGCGGATACTTTTGCACAGCGATTATTTTTGATTCGTCCGTCTCGATTCCTTTCTGAGAAATTTGTAACATAAGTATTTTAATTCAGGGGCTGCAAATTTTCACTTTTCGACATTAACTTTTAGACCGGCCTCATTAAATAATGAAAACACCTGTCTTAAATCCTGTACATGTTGGTCCAGATTATCTCTAATAATAATGATATCGTCTAAATAGATAAATGTGGTCTTTCCTAGAACAGGCCTTAACACAATGTCCATACATCGCTGAAATGTTGCCGGTGCCCCTGAAAGGCCAAACGGCATACGCAAGAATGCATAAGTGCCAGACTTGGTTATAAAAGCAGTCTTAGGCACATCTTCTGGTTTAACACCTATTTGAAAATAACCAGTCGTTAAGTCTAACGTAGTCATGTATTTCGTAGAAGTTATGTTCCTTAAAATTTCTTCAATAATAGGTAACGGATATACCGGATATTTAGTCATGGAGTTTAATTTACGATAAGCAATTGCAAAACGCCACTTTTTCGGATGTGCTACTGAATAGTCATTATTTTTCTTACATAACACAACCGGGCTAGCATAACTACTTGAGATGGGCGTTATGATCTTTTTACGTAACATATCTCGAATATGCCACTCTATAATTTTTTCTTTATTCTTATCGTACCGATACGGCTTGTGGCGAACTGGCAGTGGATCTCCTGTGTCGATACTATGGTTAGTAACTTGAGTAAATCCGGGAATATCACTAAATAACGAAGAAAATTCACTTACCACTTGTCGAATTTTTTGTTGCTCTCCCTTAGGCAGGTGGTTGAGGTTTAATGTGGGTGGTTCTCTTTTTGCTTCCAGAACTGGTTGCATGGTCAGCTTAAGGGACGCTTGGTTGAAATTCAGCGTTGCTTCTGCCTCTGAAAGAAAATCTGTCCCTAAAATGACATGTGCTTGTAAATCTTTTACGATAAAAAACATGATCTTTTCTTGCTCGTCCTTAATGCGAATATATAATAGTATTTTACCTATGCATCTTTCTCCCTGCGCAGCTAACACTGTCGTATTATCCGAATTATATATTCGGTATCTACGGAAGTACTTCCTAAAAAAATCTTCTGCCACACAGGAACACTGCGCGCCTGTATCCAGGCAATCTTTGGAAGAGTAATATTTTTCACAATAACTGTATTTAACTTGAAGGAAGAGGGGTTTTCTTGGCCTTCGGATTTCCGCACCCTCCCGGCAGCAGAAATCCATTTTAGTTTAAATTTTCTTTCTTCCTTTCCATGCCTTCCTTCTTTTTCCGCTGGCCTTCAGACTTTTTTTCTGGCTTACTACTGAATTGTCGACGTTCGCCGGTTGTGTTTGGATACTCAGGTTTCCTTGCCCACTGATTCGATTAGCTTCCGTAGCCGTGTTCTTGACTTTGCTGTGGTCTTGGCGCACCATATTGGCTTCGTTGCTGATACTGGCGTCTTCTTTCAATGTCCGCCGTTCTTCTACTTTCAAACTGGATTGCTAGCTCAAATAACTTTTCCAGTGTAGTCGGATTCCTTAATTCAATAAAGTCTTGTACTTGGGGAAGTAACCTCGGCAAAATCACTTGGATTATCTCAGGATCCGGACGGCTTCCATACAGTTTAAAGACGTGAATTTTTCTTAAAATAAAGCTTGAGAGATTTTCAATTCGTTGCTGGTATATGCTGAAGAGTTCTGCTTCTAATTTTGAACGATTTCTTACAAAAGGGAAGGCTTTTACTAAGGCAGTCTTAAAATTTTCGTAAGTATAGGTGGGACTTCCCGCTTAACCCAAGAGTTTTCTGCCTATACATTTGAACCAATTAAGCGCTTGGCCCCTCAAAGCGCTGGTAGCTAAGGTGACGTTCTGGAATTCATGGACTGGATACAGCATGAAATGGTCATCCAATGTTTCCAAAAAACTGGTTACCGGTGAGTTTCCATTGAACGTTCCTTCTGGTTTCATTGATGCGTTCATGGTCTGGACGATGTACTCAAATCCTTCCAGGGCGGCAGCTGGCATTTCTGGATTCTGAGCCGCTTCTGCAGGCACCACAGGTTCTTCTTGAAACTCGGGCATGGTTATTCTTCTTCGTCGGGCGCTACTATCAGGACTTGTATTCCTCTTCACTTGCTTTGGAACATGAACGTTCCTGACTCGGAACAGGGAGCTTACTCAAGCTATGTTAAATAAATTGTGAAGTAGACAATACACATAGGAAGGGTATACGAAACACTTTATTTTTCTATCTTTACAGAGATTTCCGGAACTTCGGAATACAGAGACAAACCACTTGTGGTTTGAACGTAAGAATATAAAAGTACTAACTAAAACGCTAACTAAAAACTAACTTTGGATTAATATACAAGTGCCTAGCTTTAAGATTGGCCATTATTTAACAAAATCAGTATGTAGTACAGAGAGCTGCTAAAACTACGATACGTTTAAATTTATCAAGAGGACTAAACCTCTGGCCTTGAAGGCAACCAGCAAACGAGTAACTACTATGGCAAGCGGCTTCCAATAACTCTTTCCTCTCTCTTGCTTGGCAGAAAGCCACAACTTAAGTACTTGGCGTTAGCAAGACAAATTTGCATAAATAAGCAAAAGCTTTTAATTCTGGCCGGAAGTAGAAAATAAGAAGTGATAGTAAAGATTTAAAACAAAATAAATTTTAGTAAAACTTAGGATCCTTACAAGTTTTTGAACCGCTTTATTTTCTACGACTATGTTTGTTCTTTGATGTTGTAGAATTGGTATGTTTTCTCTCTGCTTTCGTTTCTCCCTCGATGTTTCGCATGACGATGCTTTCACCTTTCGTAGTTTTCTCAGCCACGTTTTTTGTCCGCGATGTTTTCGACTGTAACCAAATAGACAGATGGAAACAAATATATAATAGCAATGAAAGCAGCTATTCTAGTGACATCTATATAAAAATATAAATGGATGCATTAAAAATTATGAAATATGCTTTTAAGTTGTTTGGGAAGAACTTCAAACAGAATTAAAATTGGATTCTTGAATCCTATGAATCCTTAAAAAGATTCACTAATAGAAAACATGTTTGACTTCGTTTGCCATTCGAATCCTTCGATATGTAAATAAAATCCTGTTAAACACTTAAAATTAAAGCTCTGTAAAGATGAGTTATATTGATGTCTAATTAAAAGATTTATTAATAAAAGAATGTGATTGTAGCAATTTCAGTTGACCTAGAACTCCAGTATTATTTCATCGCGTTAGTGAGTACCACTCATCTAAATTTTTAAAAGAATTTAGAATTCACTCTGAGTGTTTGTTTGTTTTACTTTTTGAAATAATCTTTCTCCTTCTACGCTTGTTTTGATCCTAAAAGATTTTGCAAAAATGTCGAAAATTTGAATTAATATTCAAACATATTTTTCAATCTATGTTGAGGAAAGAAAGCGGAAAATTTAAGAGTTTGGAGTTATGTACTTCCTTTAATAAATATCATTTCCGTCTCCTTAATAAATAGAGACGTATTTTTAAAAGTTGTATTCTTAAATTAAATTAAATTTTTTATTCTTTATGAATTTCTATATACAAATTTTATTCTGTATAAATTTTATAAATGAAACTAAAAATTTTTATTATTAAATAAATTTTTTTGAAGTCATGTTTCAAATTTTGCTTCGTTTAATAACTTTTTAATACCATAAGTTTTCACATTGTAAGTGTATCATTTATTTTTCCCCTTCTTTTCTTTTCTTTCTTCAGTATCATTATATAATGAATTCGAGATTAAAAAAATTCCATGAACTTCTAGAATTTATATTTAGAAGCTTGCCTTGAGAAAATTTAGAAGCCTCCCTTCATTATCTAAAATAATTGACTAAAGTTGATATACTTTCGTGAATGCGCAATTTTTCACAGAAACTCGATTTCTCAATAGACATACTCTTTCAGATAATTGTAGGAAAACTAAATTAGAGTAATGAGTTGTAATTAAGCAGAAATGAATTTTAGAATTCTTTTTCTGATACAATATTCAGGTCATTGATAAGAATGATTAATTCTCTCTCAGGTTTGGGCGCTGAATTTCAAATCGAACGCAAAATTTTCACAATTAAAATTTGTGGTTGAGTAGTTTTAAGTTGCTAAATGCTCAATTATTTGATTAGTAAGAAAATAATTTATAATTTGGAACTGTGGAGAAAAGAAGTAATTTTATTATTAATGGAATGGGAGACTGAGATGCCAAAAATTATCAATATCATCGGTATTCATGGAAGAATGCAATGTTAATATTTTTAAAGATTCTAGTAATGATGAAAGAAGAATTCCAATAATAATAAGTATCGAAATACAATTTTAGGTTATTTATATTTACGCACATTATTATGTCATGTATCGTCGATCGGATTTAAGTACAAATGCAGGAATACATTTAAGCTGAATAGAAACTGTATATTAAATGCTGTGGATATTCTAAACTTTCAATTTGTCCGAAACAGTTTAATCAGATACTATCTAAAAAGATTGTTAAATTTATTTATTACCAAATGATGGAAATATTTGTATATGAAACCACTAGAATAAAAAAACCCGCCTAATTGAAGGAAAGAAAAATGCACGTCAGCATATTATATCCGAGTGTATAGAAAATGTTTTATTTGTAACAAATACATAATTTTCTTGTACATATCCTGAACGTATACGCATAACACTATTAAAACAAAGAGCTCAACTGAATATCGCTTGAGTTTGAAAACAAAGAAGTTATTTAAGTTCTATTTATAATTTATTTTTTTCATTACTGATAATGCTGTTGTTGTTTCAAATAAAGAGCACATGCAACTTTAATGCCTTCGTCGGAATGGCCATACCTATTGTCCATTTAGTCATCACCGAGTTGTCACCGATCACTGTCGTCACAGAGTTGTCCAAGCTGCGCAACCAGGGAGATCGATTTTGCGCCCAAGGAAACGGGGAAATTTCCCAATTTTGATAGTTAACACACTGGTGTCCGGATCCAAGGATCTCCCATTCCTCTACCCCTATCATCAAACCTCTTGAAAGCGATTTCGGCTCGCCAGTGCTTTGAAACCTCCATGTCACAAAGACACTATACACTTACAAACATCCAAGTCTTCTTCGGAATTCGAACTAGAATTGAGTGATATGATAGCGAGAAAAGATAATCATTACACAGTTCAGCGCGTCTACCTAAGATAATATTTATATTGCGTATAATACATAGCTTTTTAGCACTACATTCTGAAAATTTTAAAACTATTCGCATGATTTTCCCCTTCTCGTTTTGTGCATAGTTTTTGCCTCTGAAGATAGTTCATTTGTGAATTGTATAACCTTGATTATTTTTAGTCTCATTCCTGTGAGTGACATGAGTCTCATTCCTGTGAGTGACTTTAGTCTCATTCATGTGAAGTGACGTTAAGTCTCATTCCTGTGAGGTGTCCCTAGGCTTTGCGTCTGGATTAATTACCGTCAGATATCGGCTGAATATCCATCAGATTGTAATGCTCTTACTGGAAAGTAAGTTTCTTTCAAAGAAATATATTGTGATAATTATTAATAGTTTATCCATGACTCCTTTTCATTTGTTGTGGTCTTACAGTAACTTGCATGTTCTTCGGAAATTAAATTACTCGTATAATTTGGATGCTATTTTCTTGATTTTTGGACGGAAGCTTAGCTCCATTTTTCTGTAGGGTCTTGTGCAGTACAGTTAAAATGGACGTTTTCGTGTATATGTAAATATTTCTCACATTATTATAACCTGTACACTTTCAATCACTTAGCACAAAGGATTAAAGATTATATATATAATTATGATAAAAGTAAGATTCTTAAATCGACTATATTTTAATTATGTTGCTTCTAACCGAATATCTTATATTTTTTTTAAATATCTGCGCCTATTACCTTTTTCATCAGCTATGAAGCAGGAAATATTTGTAGTCAGAAAGAAATTGTTTTTGTAATGAAGCTTACTGGAAGCATTATTCGTAATAACTGAGCTTCTGTTACTTGCAGAAAACTTATAGTCTACCTAATCGTATCGTGTAATGTCTACATAGAATATTGACATCAAATGTGAGACAAGCGTTTTCTTTACTGCTTTCACTTGAACGATATGTTAGATTTAACGAATCGTTAGCCTTGTTTTCGCATTTCAGTTTTATGAACTGTAAGTACATTTTGTTTTTGCATCACAGTTGTGCTTTTTCTGTGCTTGCAATCATACATTCATATACAGAATACATTGATATCGATGCTAATATAATACTGGTTTATCAAGAAAGTACATTTTTTCTTTACAAAAAAATTAACTTTAATCAGTCAAATAGCTTCCATTCTGTTCCTGGTATTTTGCCTCTTTCTGGTAACTTCATGATTCCGCACTCATTGAACTTCTGGCCTTTATCAGAAGAAAAAAAAAAAAAAAAAAAAAAAAACTTAAACAAATGCAATTTGAAGTCATCTGTATTATCGAAATTTTTACATTTAATTCAGTCCTGGAATCGAAATAAGGAAAAAAAATTGGTATGAAATTTCAGAAAAATGTCCGATTTTGTGTCAGAATATTTATATTCGAACAATGCTATATACAGATCTAATATATATCCTAAGTCGCGCTTTCGACACATGGAAAACGCAGGTTAAATTTCGTTGATCGGCCTAGTTAGAACGGGAAATATCAAATTGTAGCCACCTTTTTTTATGAAGCATACAGGTTTTCCATCGCATAGTACCATTTGCTTGAAACATTGTTCCGAAAAGGAGGGTGAAGTTTGGCAATTAATTCTCGTATGTTGGCGATGCTGAGCATAATTGTTTCTATTTCCTAAGTCCGAAATCTTACAGGTTTTAGCAACAAATTATGTGTGTTTATTTATTTCTTTTAATTAAAAACCTGATGCACTTGCTAACTCCCGTTTCGTAGTTCTTTGCCAAGAATATGTATTTTAATTCCTCTTTCATGATGCACGTCTTAATAAAAGAATCCTAAATAACTGAAATTGGAATGCGCAGATTATTGTTGCCAATAAAATAAGTTAAAAGAAAGTAGTTTTAACAGAGTGGAATTTGGTGACTCTTTTAGATAAACATTCATAATTCAAATGCAAATTCAAGATATTTTAGCACGGTTTCGAAATAGAACTGAAATTGTTCCCTCTGATGATAATAAAAGTATTAACTGAATGCCCCTTTATTAACTTTTTCTGAAAGTCAAGAATTTGTTTTTATATCGAGCGAAAAAAATACTTTTTTTTTCCTTTCTGGCGTTGAGTAATTAACGGCTGAGTTATTTCATTAATAAATGTGGTTTCAGCAAAGATTTTTTGTGCGTTTTTTTACTAGCAGAAGTGTATTCGTAAATGAAATATTTCAAACGTATTTTTCTTTTACATATTATCATTAGAATAATATTTTTCTGCACTAAATTTTTTTATAATCATTCTGACATATTCGGAGATAAAAAAAAATTCCATAAAAGAAAACATTCCATCAAATGAATAAAACCGTAATACTTTTGCATAAATTATTATACTTATTTATTCTTCTTAATTGCAATGCACGTATTATTTGCACTGATTTAAATTTTTTATGTAAAATATAGCAATACATTAACCAACATATCTTAATATATTTCGCACTTTCTTTGAAGCAGAATATTTTAGTGTAGGAAAATGCTTTAAAATAAATATTATAAATTCAGAAAGCTAGAGAAATTAGAGAGTAAATTCTAGTATTTAAGAAATAAGTATTTTTTTAATTTCAAAATTACTTTATTGTCTATTTCTTTAAATAATCACTCCAGAAGAGCAAGGAGAAATCCATATTTTATTGAAATTAGTAAAATCTTAATACAAAATAAATAGTTGTAAACAATTGAAGGAGAATACATATATTAGGAAATTCCTCCTAAACACATAAATATTAGTCTTTCAGCCATGATTGATCGTGATTGTCCTAACTGCATTTATACAATGTTGCACAGGCTCCTGGAAGATTCGGTGAAAATAGATCCTTTAGCTTCAAACATGCTTTATCCAGAAACTTCTAGAAAGTCACTAAGTTGGCGAGAAATCTTCAATTTTGCCAACTTAGCGATACATGATTTCGTTAAGGGTTGTCAGGAGGATTGTAGTCCATATTTGGCGATTTTTTTTTTGTCCTATTTTAACAATTTAAGGATTGATGGATATAGAATTCAGAAAAATAAATTCTATAAAAGAATAAAATGCTTATATTATATCATGTGGCAAAAAATTTAAGTACACCCAAAAACGCCCTCTAAAACTATTACCCTAAATGCAAAAATTAAAGAAATAAATAATTGAAACAATACAAAGCATCCTAACAGTAGACAAAAGCAACAATACAATTAAAGAATTTGGGAGGCAAATTTACAACAAACATGTTTATTTACTCTTATTGCGTTCAGTTTAGCATGTTCAGTGTATGACAGATGAAAGATCGCTACCTGAATTGCAATAAAATCTTCAATTCACATTTGGTCTTGCCACTTGACGACGGACAGATCTATTTATATTGCACCTTCCTATCACAAATGCCGAGCAGAAAATTCAGCGCTCCTTTACTAGTTATTGAACTGCATTGTGATATTTTCGATTTTTCATCTAATTATTTTCAAATAATCTCGGTTTCCGTTTTGAAGCTATATTGAGTCAAGGAGGTAAATGACTTAAGTGAGCAGGTCACATGATATAGGCTCCAGGACATAGTCCGATCTTGTATGTTAAAGGAAAAAATGTTGGTAACCTTATGGTTAACATTTTGAGAGCTATAATTCGGAGTGCTACAAGTGTTGCAGATGCAGAAGAAAACCGAAGTCAAGTCAGACACTACAGATGAGTTGGTAAGATGTTGAATACTCGAGGCATACCCGCCATGGAAACTAGGTGTAAGAAGTTAACGTAAGCATAGTAGTGACGTCAGGAGGAGTAAGTTTCTGATAGTCTGAAAGTAAGGAGTTAACAAAAAATATCTCTGGACTGGCTGCAGGGCGAAAAATTATACAGAACTGTGTCTCATTAAATTTAGTAAGCCACGTAATAACGAAAATAAGGGAAAGTTATGAAAATATGAGTATAAAATAGACTGTTTGAAAGGAGGTAAATGAAATTATAAAACAGACCCCACCCAGCCGTTCTGGATAGTTAGTATACGATATGGATTGCGATTGCATGTTTGCTCATTAGTTGCGCAAAGATATTTTTTTCTTTTAATATACTATTATTTTAAATAAGACAGTAGTGTCTTATAAATAAAATAAGAGATCGTGTCTGTTTTAAAACGCCTCTAGTGATTTAACCGTGTACTGATATCTTGAAAAAGTTTTTTTTTTTTTTTTTTTTTTTTTTTTTTTTTTTTTGCTTTCGCTATGCAAATTTTCCATTCTAGCAGAATACAGATTGCTAATATTTCACTTGTCAGAAACATTTGTTTATCCTCATGCAAAGCGATCTATTGAGGAAAAAAAGTGCGAAACTAATGTCTTTGTCAATTAAGTCCCCTTTATTAACTAAAGGAAAAAAGTCTCATGTAATGTAAATTTATGATGGAACAATCTTACAGTAACTTCATGAATCTGCATTGTTAATTTGAAAAGCTTCTTGTAAATATGTTCTATAATACTGTGTTGTATATTTAGAATTTTTATAATACTGTGTTGTATATTTAGAATTTTTAAGATTGATTCTTAAACTAGTTTGTCTCTCTTAGGTGTTTTGCTTAAACCCGTTTCATGCTTTTATGAGGGGGGGGGGGGAAGAATCTGAATGCAAAATTACAATTTATGTAATCGCAACTTTTAAAAATTTTTTATAATGCTTTATTTATAATTTTTAATAATAATCCTAAGGTTTTAAAATTTATTCAAAACTTTTCCCTCGAGGAATACTTTTAGAAATCATTCAGTGTAAATTTCAAGTATTTAATGTGGTAGATGTTTCCATTATTTCATGGCTTTCTAACATTAAAATTCATTTATTCTTGTTTGTTTTATTATTACCAATTTGATTTTGATGTGTGCTTCTGTTCTCTTTACTGCAATCGCATTCTTTACTTGAGATAAAAATTAATTCCTTTAATTAACAAGATCACTTGCCTGCTTACGTCTATATATTATTAATATAATTTCAGTTACTGATTAGTTATGGAAAAATTATTACTAACTTAGCGAGTAAATTTCATGTTTATCTATTATAGACTGGCAGTATACCAAACTAGATATGTTTGCTAGCGTAATTTTGCCTGCAGGTAGTGACATGTAGGCACAGATCGAGGTAGTGACATGCATATTATGAGCAAGTGATTTATGATTTTTACTATAATCACTAGCGAGAGAGTTAAAATGTTAAGCTCCGCTCATAGATCGTAACAAATGTACTGGTCTGCTTTACTAATCTTGCTTGGCGATTTCTTTGGAAGTAAGTACAATGTTTTAATTGAAAAATAATGAATATAGCTTTTTTTATCTATAAAACTATTATAATCTATTTATAAAGTCTATTTATAAGGATAAAGTATTATGTTTATCCTGTATACTTATATTTCACAGTTATTAATATCTTTTTTTTATTTTAAAACCATTGTTCCTTTAAAATACCTCGAAGAATGTTCGTTAAGTTGCTTATTGTTTTAAACTCTGACAAAATTATGCTCTGTGTGTAAGATGTTTTTGCCAATTAGACAAAGCATAAACTATTTTACTTATCTTTGAGATTATAAAAGTGTAAGTTAATCATTATATTTAGTATTTTACATGTAATTTTTAAAAATGATTTTTTACAAGTGTTATTTGAAACCACTGAAGCCAAAACATAAGAAAAGTTTCTAAGAAATGTCATTATTAGTTGATTCTATTATGTATGATTCCGCTTCTTATAACTGCTATAGTTTAGACTTAGAATAAAATTTAATAGTTAAGATGAAACTCCATTAATATTTACAAGTCGCATATTTTTCACCCTAGCGTATCCCTTAGCTTTTCGGTTTCTGATTTTTTTTAAACTTTTAGTGCAGTTTTCCCGTCCTCAAACCGTTCTGAAAGCGAACATTCCAAAATTTTAAAATTAGCAATTTCACATAGTGATTTTTTGACTTACTAATTAATTTCTCGTGGATTTTGGTTCCATGAATTCTAATTTGGGAAGAACAGTGAAGAGCATGAAGAAAATGGCGATATGATTCATAAACGGGGATATCTGATAATGTTCTGAAGATCATTGCGTGCGAGAAGACAGGCTGAATGGTTACGAAGACGATGACAGTGACTTGCAAGCTTTGTAATATACGATACAGACAGCAGTTCCAGTAGCATTAAATGATTTGAAATACAGGGAGGAATAGTGGATAACGATAACGGCTAGCTAGATTTAAGATACAGGAAGTGAGAATGACGATATCTTATTAAATATTGGTAGTGTTAATATTATTATGTGTTGTTATTAGAATGTATTTCCTTTTAAATAAATAAAAATGGTGATAATTTCTGGTATTTTACCCATGAACACTTTTACCAATATGCAAATCAATATGGAATTTAATTTTCTGGGTTGTTGGTATTAGACATATTTTGTCTAATAAAATTCACTTAAGTCAAAAAACGCATGCTTTCGATATTATCATTATGTGGTGATTTATAGGTGCTTTATTTTTTACCACGTTATTTGGTACGACGATATTTTAAAACTGAGAAGCTTTTTGAAGTTTTAAAACATCGACATAAACGTTATTTCCTACTTCTATGTTTCAGAACTATAATGCTTTTTTACTCGCTTTTTATTCTTTCATGATGTTTTGACGACGAAATTTTTTCCTTGCGTTGCTTTCTTCGCTACATTCTCTTTCGTGATATTTTCGACAGACACCCTATTCAGCAAGATAGGATATAATGAAACTGACTGGCATTCCTACCCATGGCTCACATGCGGAAAAAAAGACATGAGGGAACGTTGTTTAAAAATAACAACGCAGTGCTAATGTGCTGCAAGGCAGTCGTATCCTGGAGTTATTTTGAAAGCAACAATGACCTTTGCTATAGGGCTATTGGTAACGTGTATACGAGCCAGTTTTCCCTAGAAAGTCGTTCATGAAAGCACCCCTTCCTTTAGGCAGACAGCCCTCACGTGCTTCGCCATAATTCAATAAACCGAACTAAACCAAACTTTAGGAATATTGGGTAAGGGACTAATACTTTATTCATAAAACTTGTTTTTACTTAGTTAAATCTGTTTGCATAGTTGCTTTTAATTTTTCAGTAAATAACAGAAGCTACTGATTTATATGATGTGTCATTAGAGAAAACTGGGTTTTTCTGTGAAATTTTAAACAAACACATTGTTTAGATTAAAAAAATTATAATTTTAGAAACATTGTTCCACATCTAAAGTATTTTCCTTCCCAATAGTTCACTTAAAAAATTCCCCGTTTTCATTAATTTAAAAAAAAGTGGATGGCATTTCTGAAGTTTTAAAAAAACTTTAAAAAGAGCTTCGAGTGAATATTCGAGCGTTTTTAAATCTTTTCTTTTAAACCAAAGAATGAGCAGAAGAGTTAAATTCTTTGAGTATACACTTAAGATGACGTCTTCCTTCATTCTTTGAACTCAATTCTTTTTCCTGAAGTAGTTCACACATGCATTTAAGGAGGGATATTTTTCTTCATCTTTTCTTTTCTCGTACATGATTCAAGGCGTGTGTGCAAAAACGTTATCGCCAGATGTCGAGGGTACTGCTGCTGTCGACATAATGGCCATTAGCGGTTTCTACACCTCTTGAACGGCGTGATGGTAAAAGCAGAGATTCGGCCTAGAGGATGAAAGGAAAAATAAGGTCGAAAAGCGAAAAAAATGGTAAGAAGAGGTAGAAATAATATAAATTCTCCCTCTTTATGCGTCTTCCAATGAACAGACTGTCATAAAAGTTACAGAAATAAAGGAAGCGAAGTCGTAAAAACACATTCCTATGTCTTGTTACGCTCCAAATCATTTTCCGCAATGAAGTTTTGGTCATAAAACTTATCTCTTCTTTTTTTTCCATTTTATTTTTATTTGCAGACAAAACTATTTGCGCGTGTTTCTGCGTGGAGATGCGATGAAGAAAAACGGGGCCGCTTGATTTCCCATATGTTGGAAGTAACATAATAAAAGAATTCAGCAAATTCAGTTCGAATATTTCACATGTCGTAAAGAGAAGTATATTTTTTACGAAGCTTTAATTTAAAACATTGCAATGTTCTGAGAGTTACTTTTTGTTTTTCAATTTATTTTGATTCCAAGCTAGTGTTTAGGAGAACAGGAAATAGAATGCGCTGGGAGATAAAAATGACGAGAATAGGAAAAGCAGTGAGATTTTTCCACAAAGAAGTCCATTGGATGTCATGAATAGAATTTATAAGTAAGAAACTTTTTCGAACTAATCTCTTAATGTATGTTGCAGTACATCAGAGAAACATAAATAAAATAAGAAATGTTGTTAAAATTAAATATTTATACGCCGCTCCGCAGTTCAATGCTCGTAAAAGTGTTATTCAAAGTAAACTTAACCAGTAAAGGAAAATAATGAATTCCAGCACAGGGAAATCTTCAAAAGATAGGAATGATTCTCAATTTTGATCTTTGAACGATCTTTTTCAAAAACTTCAAAGTAGCAAAATCTCTTCTTTTCTTATAGGTGAACTACACCTTTTTATACATATTTCAGCATTTTGTGTTTTTATCTTTCTTTAAAATGCATTTGGGAATGATTTTGGCTTAAGATATTTAAAAAATGCATTAAGAGTTTCTGTATGGAGAGCTTAAGACTTTCGTAGATTGTGAATGAATTTTTATTTTCAACCATTTTTAAGAGATGTCAAGCGAAAAAGAATTTATAATAACATTTCTATGACTTTCGTATCTTATATTACTCAGGCTTTGGTGTTAGGAATTGAGTCTAAAATACCAAAGTAGTCGGGTTATAAGGAATTATTGCATTTAACAAGCCATGTTTTTGTCGTGTCAATGTTAGCACTCCTAGCTATTATCTGTTACTTTAAAATAGGACTTCAAGGCCGTTGCGAAACTTTCCCCATTAACGACTCTAAGCATGTATCGTTATAATCGCACAGAGGAACTTGAAGGGTTGTAGCAAATTACAGGATTCGAACTTTTTTCCGAGATAGGCTTTTCCAGGTTTATGAGTCATGATTTGAGGGGAAGAAATGACCTTGCAGTGCGTATTTTAAACGTTATTTTAAAGGAACAGAATCCAGCATATGAAAGCTACGTACAGATTTTAGCGAAGGAAAAGTTATATTTCCTCGTTTCCTGCTCTTGAAAACATAAACGTCTTTATAAGTTCGATAAATCTAGTTAAAGAATTGTAAAGTTTGAGTGAAAGAAGTTTTGGATGTTTGAAACCGCAAATACGTAACTTCAGAAACTAATTAGCCTCCACATTTAAATCAAGTTCGTTCCTTTTATTTAAATTTATGTATTCATATTTCAGTAGAGAAATTAGTTTAAATTTTCATTTAAAACTACCAACAAAATTAAACGTTCGTTTTAGAGAAATGTATTATTAGATAAATATATACTTATATCTTCCAACAGAAAATTTCTGTTATCCATCTTCGAAAGTAGTTTGTTTATTAAAAAAAATCAATGAATTTCACAGCGTAAGTTTGCAGGAATAATAAACTCTTTTACGTTTCTGTAAGATTTTATTTTTACTTAATCAGTAAATTTATTATTTTCCTATAATTTCTGCTTTTGTCAACTTCCACCAAAATCCAGATTAGTTTAAAATACAAAAAAGCATCTAATTTTAACGTTTGTCAGATTGCTTTGACATCGTAGGTTGGACTCTAGTTGAATTTAGATTTTCTTCTGTTGCAAATAAGCTTTGGCAAAAAGGCATTTGTTGCCGAGATTTTCCTCACCAACGATTATTTAGGGTGCCAAGTTTTAAGCTAAGCTTGGTTAACACCATATCCTGTATTCGATTCATCATGAACGAGTGTTAAAAGCTCGTTTACTTACCTGCAGGATAAAAGGGTTTTGTTCCAGTTAAATTTTTCTGTTTTTATTAAACGTCAAGTCAATGTGCTATTAAATTGTTTTATTTCTGGAATTTAACTTGGTTATTATTACTCTAGATAAGAGATCATACTGGGCAAAATACCGTTTAGCAATCTCTTATTGTTACTTTTATAATCTAGTAGTTTAAAATAACAGCGTAACCGTCTGCAACGTAGTATTCGTATTTCAACCTCCCTGGCCTAAAAGATATATTCAGGGCTTATCGAAACTCTATTATTATTAATTTAAAATTAACGACTATACTATGACCTACAATTATGGTTATTTAATTTAAAATTAAAGTACAACCACCATACCTATGACTCTCCTTGAGTGACTGGGGAATCCTCTTAGGGCCACCAACAAATGTATTTATTAATAAACAAATAGTAAATAAATGTAAAAACTTAACATACAAACAAATAACGATTAAAATTTTATACAGAGCAACCAAAAATAGCATAACAATAAAGTATCATAATATAACTAATAAATATACATAACATATGCGAAAACGTCTTCAGAACATCTAAGTTCAAATGATCACGCTAAGTTCAACTAGTTCAAAATCCTGGTAAGTCATCTAGTGTATATAATTAGGCCAGTTCACCTAGTTCACGTAATCGTGCACGGTTAAACATAATTACATGCATTTCAATAGAATACAAGTCATTGAAACACTTCTTGTTTATAATTTTATCTTTTCATTTTCATACTAACTGTACGTCAGATTAGCTTATTTAATCTATTTGAAATTACAAACTTTTAATTAAATTTCACATACATAGTTTCCTTGAACTCGTAACAACATTGAAATTCTTCACATAAATATATAATTTAAATATATAATTTATTAACCATAATCAATCTTACCAATTAACATTTCCATTTACCGCTTTAAAGATATACATTTGGAATCCTCACTAGAATGGTTAACTTCAAGTTTAAACTTAAATCTTAAATTTATATTCTTGTAATTAAGGTATTCTGTGTCTTTAGAACTAGCCTTATAGTTGTGTCCTGATCTAAGCAACAAGTACATATTTGCTTATCGTATCTTGATTGTATATGCTAAAGCGACATGACACTTAAAGCATCTGATAACATTTAGATATTATTATACTGTTACTCGAACCACTTTAAATTGATCTTTGTAGCCGCAAAATGCAGACTTAAACACTCTCCTGGTTGCATTTTAGCCATCCGATCCATTCTATAATTTTTTCTTTTATTGGAAACAATAGATCAGTTTCTTCATCTTTGAAGATCTCATTTTATCGTAAAGGCTCTCGTAAGCTGATCTAATTTCATCTCACCGTCTATATCATACAATCTGTGATTTCTTCTTTACAGGTGATTTGATCTGCAGATCATCTTTCAGTAATAGATTAATTTTTATTTCTTCATCCAATATATCAATGTCCTTATTTAAACATCTAAGAAAAGATTTTAATTATTAACTTTTGGTATATTCCAGAGTCCAGTTTTAAGTTCATCGAAATCTACCAATTCCACTGTTTGAGATTTTATCTCTTCAGAAGATCTGCCACTCTTCCTCAAATAAATCAGCAAGAAATTTTTTATTTTCCCCTCTTTTGAACAATATTTTCTTCTACAATTCTTTATTCTAGAATATCAGCAAATGTAGGTACGCAATTTTTCTCAGCACACTATGTCCCGCAAATGTGTAAAAACTGAAGAAATTCCCAAAACATTATAATACATCTGTCTGAACCAGAATAAACGTCTTTTACGAGCATTCATTTCATGTTTTGGTTTTCTTTGCGGGAGATTGATAAAACTCTGAATATTATATATTCTCTGGCTAGTTCTAAATCATTATAGACGCTGTATCCCTTACAAAACTTGAATTAATATAGAAATAAATATAGAAATAAAAATAGCTAACCTTAACGTTAGTAATTATGAGTTTCTCAATCTTTAACAGCAGCTTAAAATCTGTTACTCTTGACACTAATATAAACTTAGGTACAATTTAAGCTTACAAGTATGACAACAAAATGTGAAGATATTCAGCTTAAAAACATGAAAACATAAATTTTAACTCAGACCAGAAATTCTAAGATCTAAGACGACTGATTTAAACTTCACTTACTGACGAGTTGATACTAGGCATTTCCTTTCATCATCCTTTGCTGCTAATTAAATTTCCGCTATTAAATCGCTAGGCACTTAAAGCAGGCGCCCATCAGTAATCTGAATTAAATTTATAATTTTGTTGCATATACTTTTGCAGTGAATAAATTGAATATTTTTTTCAGTAGTTGTTCCGAAAACAAGGAGCGTGAAGAAAAACTTAACAATTGACGTTGCATTTACATAACAGAAAATTTTGAATTTAAACCAATAGAATATGTAACTAAATAAAAACGTTGATTCGTTTCCTTTAAAAAAAAGCAGATTGATGTCAAAACTTAGTTATTTTAGTAGCGGAGTAGAGGTTCATTGAAGAGTTAATTCTATTTTATTGTAATCTAATAAATATCCGAATAGTGAATAATGAAATGTAATTCGTAGTAAATTGATAGAGGATATCATAATTACATAATAATTGCGTATGTAATTATTCAAAGTAATGCATTCGGTTAGTTAGAAGCTTATTTAATTTATATGTATAGGAGTTTGTTTCATCTTTTTGATGCAGTATTATTGCAATTATTTTTCATGAACTTTAATTACCTGGACTTCAATTATTCGGGTGCTTTTCTGATTGAGCAGTATTAAGCCGCTTATTAATTTATCCCTGCACTGTTTTGCTTTAATTAACGTGAAAATTAATAAAACATATTTTTATGATACCTAGGTATTCCATTATTAATGTTATTCTTTTATGTCATTAAAATAATTTAATATTAATTGACTACATATATATTATGTGCTGTATTTACGCTAATGAGAAATAATTTCTTAGATTGCCAGTATTAAGAAGAAACAAGATTACTTATTTCGTTTATAATGTCTGTAAATAAAATGTTAAAGTAAAAATAAATTTTATTATTTTATTTCAGTTGAAAAAAATGAATTTGATATTTAAGCAAATAAAAAAACAGTTTAAGGGGTTTATTTTATCTAACAAAATGTTTTTGATAGTTTATAAAAAAATAAATACTTAACTTTTTTTTAAAGAAACACACCAAAGCAAAATTTATTTAATTTTATTGCAATTATAAATTCCGTACTGCGAATTTTGTAAAAATATAATCATACATTATTTGTAAAGTATTTATAAAAAAATATTTTAAAGCATTAAAATAACATTTTCAGAGCGGCATTTACGCTACCGAACAGAAACTCAACTTGCTAGTCCAAAGAGGCTTCGTCCCTGAAGGAATATTGTTTTCGTTTTTCGATTTTGCGTTGAATTACTATAAACGATGAATCACTTTTCAAACTGTTGCCGCCAAATGTTAGAGTCCTGCATTATATTTGAAGAAATTAAATAAGGAAGAATCTGCATAAATGTATGCATGTTTCTCGCATTGTGATAAAACAACGGAACCTAGAGCCATCGAATTTTGAATGACGTAATTCTACTGCGAATATGGGCATCTGAAAGCCCAAATTGAAATTTGGAATTTGTTTTATTATCGATTTCATATTTTGTAAAACTTTAAAGAATTTTTGATTAACAAACTCAACGATTTAAAAGTGAACAATGGCAACGCTCTACCGGGGGAATAAAAAAGAAAACTTTTTAACTTTAGCGCGCGGAACTGTGTATCGGGACATTCTAAAGATGTGCTCATTTAAAAATTATTTTGAGACATTGCTATTGAACTGAATTTTATGGTTTAAGTGTAAAGAACATGATATTTAATAAATAAAGGTAACACACAAAACGTTAAAAAACGTGTCTTTGGACGTAACACTTAAAATCTGAAATCTTTCAGATTTTTTATTTTTTTTATTTTTGTATTTTTGCTGCTTTTACTTCTTTTTCACGTTCGTTTTCAACCTACTTTCTGCTAAGAGCTGGTGACGTAGTAATGTAACTATTTATAAAGAAAAGCAATTTAATATCCGAGTTCTGCAAATATGTGACTAAACTGAGGTTGTATTTAGTCCAGTGTTTGAAATTCTGAATGCTTTGAAATAAATAAAACGAAAGATTTAGGAATAGTATAATTGAGTTAAAGGATAATTTAAATAGCTGAATTATATTTTTAATGAAATTTTATATTTTAACTCAATCTAATATCACACATACTCTGCTTATGGGTGAACAACAGTTAATAATTTTAAAGATCATCAACTACAATATATTTTTAATATAAGCAAGAAAGTCGGATAAAATTATGTGATACTGAAAAGGTAATCTTTTATAAATAGTTAGGTAGCCGCACATCCTTAGCTACCTAAAACGGCAATTTCATTGCCCAAATACTAATTTTATTCCTTTCTTACATATTTTAGTGAAGATATTTAAAAATTAAATAATTTATCGGGAAAGAAATATCTTTCTGAGAGTAATTAACAATTATATAATGATTACAGGGTCGTATTATCTTGAGTCCTATAGATTCTACCGAATAGAAGTGAAAAATATTAGAGCGCCAGCGTTGAGTTAAAATACTTAATATTTCGTATTATGGAAAGATACTGTGGTCTCTTATGTGTCTCTGCAGCTGCAAAGTCAGAAATCAATAACTTGATAATTTCTTTATTTAAAAAATGCTTTACTTTCATACAAGAATTGTAAAACTTTGTCATGTGTGCATTATATTTCGTAATTATACTCTTCCTAAGATAATCTGAGATTCTTAATATGCTAAGTAAAATTAGTGATCTAATGTTTATTAAGAAAATGATTTCTTTGATATTCAGCGATCAAGTTTTAAATCTGTTCTTTATTAGATCGAACAACACACACGCACCTATATACGTTTTATTTTCTTTATGGTCTGAGTATATATGCTTTCTTATAGCATAATTAAATATTATTTTATTTGTTTTCTTGATTTTTCTCTCTATGAAATCACGTGGTCGTAAGAAACCATCTCCCCTCCTCCACATGACTTCATTTAATCAGAAGATCTGTTAAATGAAACAGAATATGCTAACAACTTAACACCTATTTATTACGCCCCAATTACGTAATAAAAATTAGTAAACTAGCATAACCAAAGTAAACTGAAAATGAACCCTTGTCATGAATTAAAAGAAACGTAACATTAAATAAGTCTATACCCAGCAATACTATAAAGCTTGAAATTCCAAGCATTCTTTTATGGCTCATCTGGCACTATTTTTTCAGGAACTCTTTATAATCAGGCACTGACTGAAGCAAACCACTATGACCCATTTGTTCCTTTCAAGAATTGGCCAGTGGCTGATGGAAGGAGTCTCAGTTTCTTACTTCAGCCAGTGCCTGAGAAGAAAGAGCGCCTGAATGGTGATATTTATAATACAGCTACAGTTATGGATAAATTAAAAATGAGGATAAAAAGCATTTATTATTAAAATTTACTCTCAAATTGTAATGTTGTTGCTTGGAATGACCAATTTAATTTCTTCAATAACACACATTTAGTTTTACTTTGTAGGAAAATAAGAATAATAAACTAAAATCTGTGAAAAAATAAACTGACCCTCCGTACGCACTGGGCCTAAAATTCCTTTCAGTGTATTATCTGATTTAAACAGAAAGTTGATTTAGAGAAAACTAATTTCAAGTGCATTTAAAAAATTAAATATTGGATCCTTTCGAAATAATTGAGGAAAAGAAAACTTTTATTTATATAAAACAGCTAATCAAAATGTTTCTGTGCAGCCTGCAAAAAATAGCCATACAATTCTTTGAGAGATAATGAATCTAATTTTCTTTTTACTTTGAAATGCAAAAAATATTAGATAAAACACTATCTGTTTAAAATGAAACTTAACAGTAGCATTAGTATCTGCTTAGAACCAAATTTATTAGTAACACTCTGATGAAAATCAGACTGCTTGAGCTCTGTAAATTCAGATGAATTATCCAAATTAATAAAAGTGGCTCTCAACGTATTACACTGAAATAAAGGATTTCACCTTTTGTCTTTGTAAAATATGTAATATTTCACGTCTTGATTCAACCTTGTTATATAAATAATTAGTCATACAAATGTGAAGTAAAATTTACTAGAAACTATGAATGTAAATGGTGGCAAGCGCATGGTAAGGACAGGCGTATTCTTTTAGCTATTTTAAAATTCGCTGTATTTGGTTCTCCGAAACTATAACCTACTGTTAGCTGAATTCTTTTATCTATATCACGCACAATTGATAACCATGCAATTTGTTTTTTTATCATATGCATTAAGAAACGAGTTGTTATAATAAAGTAAGCCTGAGTAAAGAAAACATTGTTAAGAAAACAAAAAAAAAAAAAAAAAAAAAAGGGGGGAAAATTCATTCATTGGTATTTACGTTTATGTTCTCTGTTTTCGAGATTCGCTTTTTCTACATAACGTAAGATAATGTAGAGATCATGCACTTCCTATAAATATTGGTCATAAAAGACTAAAATTATTTATGAATGATATTTGAGTATTTTATAGTAGTATGCATTAAGATAGACTAGTAGCAACATCTTATTCACATATTTATGATGTATGTACGTAATATTTTGTGTACTTTCTCATAATTATAAACTGCGAAATTCGACGATGAGTGTTTATTCTAAATGACTCAACTACTAAATATCTTTAATACAAAAAGTCGTACCAAAGATTGCTTCTATGACAAGTTAAATCCGAGAATAATCTAAGTTGAAAGCAAAAACTCTGTTCATTATCACTCAAAGGAAACTGAAAGGGTTTTGCACAAAATCGATTAGCATTTTATGGTGTCTATGCAACAACTGTACTCTAGCTGAACATTGAAATTCTTTCCGAAAACTTCCGAAGATTAATTATTTCTAGCTTTTCAATTTAATAAGACATGCACTATTTCTTTTCTTTTCTTTTCTTTTTTTTTTCTGCGGTATATATGTTATAGAATTATTTCTTTTTCTTTTAAATCAGTGATGTTGACCACCTTTCCACCTATGTAGAGTGCAAATAACGAACTCTTTTTTAATTTTGCACCGAAAAAGTATTGGAAAGCCTGGCAGGAAAAACAGTCTGTAAGGAATTCCTTAAGAGCGCTCTTGTGGTACAATGGTCAAAAATTCCAGGTAGCTGTAGGCCCACCAGCGGCCGAGCGGTAACGTCGCTGAACACTGGTAGTTCGGTCCGAGGTTCGAATCCCGCGAACGGGCTGGCTGCATGGGTGTTTTCGTGGTTTTCCCCATGTGTAACGTGTATACGAGCCAGTTTCCCTTAAAAAGTCCTCCACGAAGGCATCCCTTCCTTAAGGAAGATAGCCCTCGAGTGCTTTTCCGTAATTTAATATACCAATACCAAATCCAGGTAGCTGTTTGAAGGTCCCGCTATTTCCTGCGAGCCTCACCAGTAGTCAAGTGGTTAAAAATCGCTAAATATTAGTAATTCGACCTGGGTTCAAATACAGGTGAAGGGGACAGCATGATTAGTTTTTATGGTTTACCCTTGCGTAACGTGAATAAAACCAGTTTCGCTTGGAAAGTATTCTTCCCATAGTCAGACAACCTCTTTTTCTTTGTCATATTCAAGTAAGCTAACTAATCGATTCGCCCCGAAAATACGGTTCAGGTTTCAGGTTACAAGTTGCTGGGAGAATGAAGAAAATTAAAGACTACTAGCTCGACACAATTAAGAATTAAAATTATGAATTTTTAAGAAATACTTGTCGGAAAAAGAAATTTATGAGAAAGGCAATCAATAGATAGATAAAATTAGAAAAAATAAGAAATATCGCACCACATGCTTAACTAAGAAGTCATCATACAGTTCTTTAACTCATTTTCGTTATGTTACTAACAAAACCTTTTGAAGTACTAAGATAATTATAAGAGTAACATGCAAGGGCACGAAACAAGAACACGCAGTTGACAGAATAGTGGGGACGGATTGTCTACTAAGTAAGGTTATATGCCTTATATTTACTATATTATATAGGAGTTTATTAAGTGTAAAATGCAGTAAAATGAAATATTCCTGCATCTAAATGCAATAAAAATGTGTCTGCAAAATATATGAAATATTAAAAAAAATCCAGCAGTATTTATGGTATCCAGCAGTACACATTCGAAGTTTTTTTTTTTTTTTCAATGATTGAAAAGGAAAGAAAAAATACGTTATTATTGATTGCTAGATACAAAAATATTTCAGTACTTGCTAAAAACGATTTCAAAGAAGTGAATTCTTATCTGTTGCAAATAAATTTTCTTTTATGTAAAAGGAAAAAAAAAGATTGAACAAAAAAATGGAAAGAAGTTAAAAACATTTCTAAAGCAACAGAAGTGAAGTAAAAAAATGCAGAAGTAAACCTAAAGCATTCATCTGGAAACTAGATATTTTTTATGCTTGATTTTTGTTTTACCTGTTTATTTGGAAAATCCAGTGGCAGAATAAAATTTTAATTAATACTTTTTTATATCCTTACGGGATGGTATTTTTTAATGACGAAAAAAAAACAGAGAAAGGAGTTCATGATATCTTTGTGTTATTTAGTCCCATTATCTTTTAAAGATTTCTCCGTCTTTTCTTGAATTTTACACTCATTAATTCCTCAAATAATGCATTTAAGGAGTCTTATATTACAGGTTTAACTTAAGATGATTTATTTTTTAATTAAATTTAGTATCCAAAGAGCGATAAATTTAAAAAAAGAAACAGTACTTAATCTTTTTATAGCACTTACGCAATTTTTTAGGGCTAACGCGGAATTATAATTAATGGAAATGTCTTTGGAACTACAATTACGCTTATTTGTAATTACTATAAATTCACTAGTAATAAATGGTTTAATGAGACAATTTTTTTCGATATAAAATTTTGCATTTTTTAGATAAATTTAATGTTTAAAATATTTCAAAATTTGTAAAGCTTATATAGTGCACATATCTTTTCCTTACTGGTATGATTTTCTGCATCTGAAATGTGGAACATGAATTCATAAGAAATTAAAATGCATTTATATTAGATAATCAAAATAATAAAGAGGGGGAATAAAATTGACCAAAAGATAAATTTATTGATTTTAAATAAGAATCACTGTCTTATTCACAGGCATTACAGCTTTCTCTGCATAGTAATCAAGGCAGCCAGCTTCCAAATAATTGGGCCGCTAGTCAAATCTCAAATAAGCCATGGTTGTTTCTGGTACTGGCTGTACAATTTTGCGGGTACAAAGTAAGGATATCTTTTCGAAACTATTTAGGTAAATTTTCGGTGTAGAGATAGTTGTAGATGTGACCTTTTCTTGGGGAATCCTTGATCGAGAAGTGCTTGGCCATTAGCAGGAGAGATTAAAAAACATATGTTCCTGAACTTGACTGATCTGAAACTTTTCTTGGTTTGGATCTAATAAGTCAATATATAATATTACAATCTGGATAATAAATACTTTTAGGTCAGTAGATATTTGTTACGATATTGTTGCGAAAGCCCAGCTGCGGGAAGGTAGCTTCCCCACAAGGGGGGTTTAGGGTTTCCAGAAAATGACGAGGGAAGGCAGACCAAAAATATATTTGTAGATATTTTTGGAATATCTACAAAATCGCCGATTTGGAGACATTTTCCAAAACAAAATTGGTGATATGCCACGGAAAACATTCTAGAACGAATACTTACCGGTTTAATTCTCGAAGTCTCGAAGGCAGGACAAAAGCTATATAAACCCGCAGTAGCAGTGTCTCGCCGAGTGTATCTTGAGTTGTATCGTAGAGAATACCGCAAATACGTTCAGTGTCTTGAGCTCCAACAGCGACCGGAACGAGTCGAGAGATGTACTTTACTGCTTTGTCGGCAAGCTGTCTTCACCGTTATAGCCTGACAGATTGAAGGCTGTGCTGCTGATTGTTTCAGCGTGTTTATTGTAGTTTTTCGATCGCTGTAAACGTATCTTTTTAAGAACTCTCCTGTGTAATACTAAAGAATAAATTGTGTTTTATTTCTTCATTAAGTGTTGTATCTATCACATATAATCCACGAACCCGCAGAACGCAACACTATGTTTCTTTCAAAATATATAGGAAGTTGACAATTGGATCAACCAACTTTAAACAACTTTTTTTAGAAAGAAATTAAGTGTTTGCAGTCTATGTACTGTCATTGTAAAATAACAGAAACAGAAAAGTACTGTTTTTCCAAAAACGGGTTCCAAACAGGATTTAAAATGGATTCACAAAGCACTTTTTTTCGTGACGTCTGTGCGTATGTATGCATGTATCTAGTATAACTCAGAAACGAATAGTCTCAGAGCGTTGTAATTTTGTATATATGACTGCTATAACATGCAGATGTGTACTTCCAGTTTTGGATGCAATCGATCGCATCAGTAGTATATAAATATATACATATCCACAAAAATATATAACTAATAAAATTCGAGGAAATGAGTTCAAATGAAATGCAGGAAAAATTGCGTATAATTTAATACAACGTACAAGAAAGTCATATGGTGTACACATCAGATTTTTTCTTTTGTTTTAATTTTTAAATTCATTTCTGACGTTTTCAAATTCACAGTGTTAGTCCGTTTTATGATGCTTATTCTAGAACGAGCAAATATGTAATATATCTAAAGGTTAAAAATGAAGCACAATGTTAAAAATATAGTAGAAACAATGTTTTAGTCCAAAGGGACGTTAAACCCAAAGGGCTATTTGTCTGAAAAGGGCATTTGGCATCTTTTCACTTTCAAGCCTTAGTTCACTACTCAAACTGTTTCCACCAAATATTATCGCATCTATTATATTTAAAGAAACTAAATAAAGATGAATCTACATGAATACATGAATGTTTCCCCAATTGTGAAAAATACCAAAGGTACCAAGAGCCATCAAATTTTGAATTACGTAGTTCTCCAATCGAACATGGACAATTGAAAGCCCGAATTTTGAATTTCAAATTTTTTATTATCTATTTCAAAATTTGTAAAAGGTTACAAACGTTACATAAAAGACTTTTTGATTAACAAACCATTCAATGGTTCAACTCAACCATTTCGAAGAGAGCAATGACAGCATTGCATGAAAAAATAATCATTTATATTTCCAGCGCGCAAGCCTGGTATTTAATAAATAAAGGTAACAAACAAAACGTTAAAAAAGTCCTTTTGGGCGTAAAATAAAATTTGAAAGCATCAGATTTTCCTTTCTTTCTTTTACTTTTTTAACCCAGAAAGGCTATTAGTCTCGAAACGCCATTTTGCGTCGAATCACTATAAACGGCTGTATTATTTTACAAATTCTTTCCTCCAAATGTTATCGCCCTGTAATATATTTAAAGAAATTAAATAATGAAGAATCTGCATGGATATGTGTATGTTTCTTTCACTGCAAAAAAATAACAATACCTAGAGCCATAAAATTTTAAATAACGTTGTTCTCCACCCGAATATGGGCACCTGGAAGCCCAAATCTTAAATTACGAATTTGTTTTATTATCTGTTTCATATTTTCTAAACGAGTTTTCAATTAAGAAACTCAATGAGTTCAAAGCGCGAAGCGGCAACATACTGTACCAAATAAAATATTTTTGTCTAGAGCGGGGAGACTGCCTATCGAGAATTCTAAAGATATGCTGTTTTTAAACATTTTTAGGCCAAAAGGTGTTAGCCCAATTGCTCTCGTTAGCCCTGTGCTATATATATATATATATATATATATATATATATAAAGTTAAAACATTTATATATATATATATATATATATATATATAAAGTTAAAACATTTATAGGAAAAGTAAATTGGAGTCACAACTGTGGACAATGTATAAGACATAACCTTGGAAAACGGCGTCCACCATGCTATCCTCCAATACGAATCATATAAGACAGCGCCGTCGTTTCGTTTTGGTTTTGTTTATGTGACCACGGCAAAACCTCGAGGACTATCTGTTTAAGGGGAGGAATGCCTTTGGGGCGGACTATCTAAGGGGCAGTGGCTTATATACTCGTTACACATGGGAAAACAATGAAAACATTCAAGCAGCCAGCCCGTTAGCGAAATCCGAACCTCAGGCCGAACTACCAGTGTCCAGTGACTCGTTGTCATTTTTATACGAAGTAGTTGCTCTTGAGATAAAGTGAAAAATATGCTGTATTTTAAGGGGATATGCTATAATATGTCTTAAAATGTGTACAGAAAATAATGAAAAGAATATTTTAAGGAATTACAAAAGAACAACTGAAACACCGTTTTGAAATCGCAGAAAAAATTAAAAAGTGTATTATTTACATTAATGATTCAAAGCCATTGTACCTTTCTCGAGAAGGATATTCCAAGTATATAAATATGCAAATAGTTATAGAGATTATTTATAAAAACTAGAACACACTGCGCACGTTTTGAAATGAAGAAGCTCCATGAATTATTTTGCACATCCAATAGAAGAATTAAATCATACAATACTAGAAAACATGATTAATTTAATCTACCCCGCGTGTACAAAAATTAATAATCTGAGTGAAAAATGGTCAGAAATTTAAATACATTTGGAATTCTTATATGTGGTATATGACAAATGGTGTAATCTAAAATATCTTTTGGCATTTTATGAAATTAGCATTTTATGAAACTCCACTGCCGCCATGGAGCTACTACATTTCAGATGTAGTACATTTATGATATGAGCAGATATCCAGTATTTTGCCTTTTGATATAAGGATTGCAAATTACTTTATTATGTTTACGATTGTAAAAGCAAACTCTTTAATTTTTTAAGGCTATAAAATTATTTACATCCGTTTTCCTCTATTTATGGGAGGAAATTTGGGTAGCATACACAATAAATTTAATGTGAAATGAAATAAAAGCCACTTAAACAAATGGAAATTACCAATTATGAAATCATAAAATGAATAAATAGGTCAAAATTTACCTTACGAAACTCTTTTTTTTCCCGTGCAAGTATCGGAGAGCCATAGTCATTAACTTTAAGTGCTTTGGTGGCTGCTATATTAAATAAAATTTTTTATTTCCTCAAACTGCTTATAAAAATATACACAAAACCTATTATGCATATTATTCTATACACCGCCACTGTCCTTATAGGAATAATACATTTTTGAAAATTTATTTAGACGAGTAAAGTAACTCAGGTTTACAAAACCTCCTTTGATGTTCTTAGCTTTGCTACTATTTAAATCTAGTTGGATAAGAAAGAATTTTTATATGTAGTATTATGTCTCTTAAAAGGCTTTATTTCACTTTTTATTCAGTTTTAATGAGCAGACAAAGCAAAACATTGTTTCTCTTTCATACGTGGATTAAATCACAGTTATTTTCATTTTAAGTAAAAATATGATTTTGAAACCAGGTTACCTGCAAGGTGTATTTCCAGTTTTAGAAAAATATAGGTTTAGATAAACAGAACGAGACTGCGCGTGAAGATTAGTGAATACATTACGTTAAAGCATGCGATGGCTAACTACCCTAAAAGGAAAACATCTAGAATGACTTTATAAGAGAATTTGGATCACATTCGAGTTTTGGTACATTCACTAAGAACCGAACACAAGATTAAATCCTAGTGCTTAAAAGCTGATAAAACTAGATATCACATTCTAAGACTCCAAATGAATAAAATTTTGAACCGACGTTTTTCTTTTTATGTGAAATAAATAACATTTATCTCGTCTTTTAGAATTTACGTGATTTTCGATTGTTTTGTTGATTCTAATACTAATGCATTGTCATTACATTGTAATATATTGTAATATAATTAGATAAGAGTATCCAGCATATGCATTTAAGAAACTGTTGAATTGAATGAAGAATCTGGTGAACAGTTTTTGTATTTTTTTATCAAAATCACCAACTTATTACAAAACGGAAATGCAAACGTTTTATAATATGTGCAATATTCTTAATGCTATAATTTTATGTCGACAATAAATTATATTTCATATGTCAGCGTTTCGTTTTTGCGAATTTAAAAATAAAAAGAAGGCATTTTCTTTTTCAAAGCTTAGGGTAGTAAAATTTATATGTGATATATTAAGTTGAAGGTAATTTACTCTGGCTGAGATAAAAGACTGTGTTTTAGGCAATACAAAATAATCTCATTATATAATCTCATCTTATAATTTTATTGAAAAGAACGGACTGTGATCCTTTTCTTAAAATTAAAATATTACTTTTAAAATAAAATAAAAAATAACGTTCACTTACATTACAGAAAAAAAGTACTTTGTGTACGAAAACAAGGGTAATATCTGTATTTTTCAAATGTACATTGAAAGGTTGTCGCTTTAATTATTTTGGATATTCGGAGTTTTACAGTTTTGTTATTCACGGCAAAATGCTAAATACGTTTGTAGGTTCAGGAACTAATACACTTCAGAAGCATAATGAAGTATATTATTGATATAAATTATCTGGCTTTAAATACGAAGGTATAAGTGCTAAACCAAAAAGGCTCTTCTTACAGTGATTGAAAATAAATGTACTTTTTATAAATAGTATATCCTGATAGATAGATAACGCTTATACATAACGCTTTGATTTTACAGCCAATGTTGCAGATAACATATCCCTCCAGCAGCAGATAGCTCAGTTGAAAGAACGCCTGCGCCACGCCAAGATGCTCAGCCAGGAACGGCTTCGAGACATCACATCCTTGCGCCAGAGTTTCGATCACGTGCTTCAGTCGTCCAACCTCCGCAACAAGATCAGCACATCAAGGCAAAATCCTAGCGTATATCTAGGCCGAGGAACACTTTGGCAACAACAGCATGTAGTGTTATACAGCAGCGTCGGACCTGGTGCGGTACCTGTGAGAAAAGACAAGGAATTCGACGAAACGCTGGACTTGCAGTTGCCGTCTTTACATCACTATTTGCCTCATCTGTTGAACAACTTCGATGGCCTTCAACCAGCTCTTAAGATCGCCGCTTCTCGTACTGGAGGTAAAATGTTTCTATATTTAGAACATCTAAGAGATACTGAATTAAATGAACGTCGATACCATAGAACAGTGGTCTGAAACGAGCGGTCCACATGAGTCATCCGAAGCAATTTTTTGCCGGTTCACGCAAATATTTGAATTATACAGCATTTACTGCAAATTTCAAAGATTTCAAAATTAGTTAAGTCCGAGTTTACATTGTTTACATTACCATTAAAAACGAACATGAATACCGCATCATAAAATCTATAAATGCAGCTAATCAATTTAGACTGCGATGTAAATCTTATTCAGAGATTTTTAAGACATAAATATTATTAAATTTTGTTCTTGCTCGTCTAAAAGTAAATAAGCTCAATTACGAATTTTTGGGTCAGAATAGTCACTTTTTTGGGAATGCATTTTCATGGGAACAGCTTTTATTCACATCTGAAAATTTATAAGAACTCGACTGACTGGTGGACTTCTACAACACGTGATGAAGATAATTTCTTGCCATTTTTCTCAAGGCTATAAATTTGATCAGAATCGAAACGCCGTCAAATGTAGAGCTGTAGCAAGAAATAAAAAAATTTATACTTATTTACATGCAAACAAGTATTTTTTATACGCTGAAGAAAATTGTGAAAAATAATCGAAAAAGTAACAGACTAAATTGTCATTTATATATTCTCGACATTTGTCTTACTTGGAAAAATTTCTCTGAAAATGTAGAATGTTTTCATATTTTTTAATTTTACATTTAAATTAATCAAGTTATTCAATAATTCATTAAGCATGTTAGAATTACTTGAAATAAATAACAATTTGAAAATGTAATATTTAAATGTCCATACGTTGCAATTATAAACTGTAGCCAACAAAACTGTTTTACTGGTGACAAACTTTAGATTTTAAATAGAAAATAGGTATAAATTTGAATTTTTTTCTTTGCGATATTATTATTATTGTTAGCGTACGTTCTGATAAACATTGTAAGAAACATTTAAAATTTAAAGAGTTTTTTATTTTGTTAGTTAAAACATTTTCAATATGTTAAAAAAAATGACAGAATTGAAAACAAAAGTTCTGTGAGTTATTTTTAGATCGTGCCTTAGGCCCGTATGCAGTTTGAATTTTAGACCGCTGATATCGAAAATGAAATATGTTAATGTTCGCGTTGTATGAAAATATAATATTACAATGCATCATTTAATGTGAAAGTATATAATAGCGATTTTCGTTTTGTCTAGATTTTTGATTACTATAAATGGACTATTTCAAGTATTTATCTTTAGACATTTACTGGTTTACATATATCCTGGCAGTATTTAGCGAGAGATTTTTGAGGCATAAAGTTAGAAAAGAAAATAAACTGAGCAAGCATAACAATATTTTGTTTACTTTATAACTGTAGGTATATCAGTAATTTTAAACAATAACTAAGCTTTATGAAAAGGAAGTTTACCTTTCTTAGTCTTGCTAAATTTACCAGTTTCAGAAGAACTTTCCAGTACTTTTAGATGATAAAATGAAATAGAATTTAATTATCAATATACCCAAATTAATGTTTTCCTGCTTGACATAACACTGTAATTATTCACGATATCTTAAGAAACAAAGCACCAATAGATGCAATTTTAAGTTACACAGTAGGATATATAACTTGAGAGAGTAGTAGTATTCCTATGGCATTGGAAAACTGAGGTATTTCTCTCTCAAAGCTTTCAATTTAAATTCGCTAGCACATGTAATTTGGAGGGATTGTAGACATATAATTGTAGACATATAACCAACTAAATTAATATATGAAAAAGTATTTCTATTTTTAATATTTCCAGTACGAAATAATAATTTAATTGATATAATCCACTGTTGGAGAAAACGCTTGAACTTATTAACATAAACAATTAGTTTACTGTTCAATAGGTTTGCTTATAACACATTTGAATCTGTTGTTTATATTGTAAAATTTGTGTTTAAATTAATGAGACAGGAAAGAGTGAGTTGATTCAAAGTTTAAATTTAAAGAGTAATGAAAGTAAGTAATAATAAGAATAAAGTAATAAAGTAAGAGATCGTTGTTTTTCAGATTTACTGACACTGAATTTTACAAATATGTATATATGTATACATTACGTGTGTGTGTATATTACTATTTCTTCTAATTGGAACTTGTATTAAGCAGTGTTCCGTTGTAATTTAAAATTTCTGCATATTATATTTATTATTTACGAACATTTTTCGTAAGCATAATCATAATGTGTACAATTCACGTATACGAAGGCAGAAAATAATAGCTGCTCCTTTGGTGTTGAGATGCAAATTTTATATCATCTTGTAAATTAAAATTTTCGAAATGTATAAGCAAATGTCTATATTAAAATAAAGGCCAACGTTAGTGGCATAAATTTTTCTCAGAAAATACTTTTACGTAATAGAGCAACTTAACAATATCGAATTAAATATGTTTATACTATTTGTTTGAAAACAAGTTATCACAATTGGATTTCACTCTAAAATTAGTCCTCTGTCTTCCATGTGCATTACCAGCAGTGTCGAGTGATCAGCTGGCTGTACTTTAAAGCTTTATATAATGGTGAATGGTGTGGTTGCAGACAAGATTTTGTAGTTTTTTCCATGTGAATACTTTCCCGATTTCTCTGAAAACATTTTCCAAGACTGGGCCCTCTCTTAGAAAGCAGAAACTCCTCGTGGGTTTATAATTTTTTTCTGGTAAACTATCTGTTACGTAGAAGCAGAGTGCATATATTTTTCTAGCAACAGATTCAGCCAGCACATTTTCGGATTCCACGTGTAAAAAATTGGCTAATTTATTTACTGCATTGCATAAATGTTGCCTATCTAACAAAATGGTATTTCGAGGCAACTTATGAATTTATTCTTATTTTTAGTGACTATGGTAATGGGTATTCCTACTGTGAAGAGACCTATTGAGAGTTACTTGATTCCTACTCTCGAGAATCTTATAGAAAATATGGATGAAAAGGAAAGAGAAGATGCTTTAATTATTGTCTGTATTGCCGAGGTGAGATTTTATTATTACTGCTTCAGTGCTTCAAGCTATGAAAATATTGCTTCATACATATGAATGTACGTAAATATATTAAAATATGCATAAACTATCCTATATAGTATGTATATATTCCATAAGAAGCATAGAATGCCTGATTTTTAAATATTAATTTCAAACTTTGTAAGTAAAATAAAATACTTCGCATTTTTTAAAGATCTTTTTGCTCTGTGATTAAATTCTTTTGGAAAATTTACTTTGTGTCTATTTCGATAAGGTAATTTTGTCAATGAACATCTTGGAAAGTAACTCGTGATCGAATATCTTTATTTACTATAATCAAAGCGGTTTTGATTAAATAGTTTACTTTTGAGGTAAACTAATCGAAATGCTTATATAAAGTACGGAAATTTAATGTAGTGTTAATTCTACTTATACCAAATGATTATTATCTTTATCGTAGTCTTAAAAAGGCCTTTGTTACCCTATTTCAGAGCGTTGTCATACGTTCTTGCTACCAAATCAAATGAAACGTCACCAAATTGATCAAAACTTTTAAGATTTTCGACATAGCCGACTATGATATAATTTTATTATATTAATAATATATACTGTGGGTGAAGCTTAGCAATTAATTTTAATGAAAAGGATTGCACATTAGCATCATTGAAAGATCTAAATATCGCAATAATTTAGCTAATATATTTTGAATAAAGAGTGTTTGTAAATTTGCAACTCTTAAATTAATACTCAACAACATATACTGAAAAAGCAAAAGATATTTTACATTAGTTTAATATTTATTAGAGATCATATAGGAGCATAACTACTGAAACTTTCATTTTGCGAGTATGCCAGAACCTTCTGTTGGCAACACCACACTTTCTTGAACGTTCCCTAATGTTACTGTATTTGGAGTCAAAGTATTTCAGTCTCCGACAAAGCTTTGCGTCGCACCCCAGGCGTGTTCAATAACGCCGCGACCTTGCGGCAAGCGTGGCCTTCACAAAATTCCAAAATGATATGAATATTTAACAAGCTAAAATTTGCACCATTTAGAATGCAATGTTTGAGCAATATCCTGCTAAAACAGGAGAAACTCATTAAACAATTATTACAAATCAGAAAACAATTATTAATAGATATACAATTCATCAGAAAGGAAGCACACATAGTATTTCCTACACTTGAAGACATGTTAGTTCAGTAGACTGCAATTTAGTAGGAATCTCTTCTGAGTGATTTCTAAACAAATTCTGAAACCATCACGAGTCTGGATTACTCTTCAGTTAACGTGTGGAATTAATGGTTTTATACAGTACCTTCCATCTGCGCAAAAGAGAACATTTCAAGAATTTGGAGCACCCACAAGGATTCTCTAAACTCTTTTTCTTCTTTAATCTCTGTTCTCAAATATTTATCACTCTACACGTTACATACTGTTAATTTTAAAATTAACAAATTTCAGGTCTCTTTTCTGTAATTACCTCAACACGCGTTCGTTATATGTTATTTATTATTATTTTTCCAGAGAATGTTAGAAAAAGCATATTTTTTCACTTTATAATTTATTGTTATTATTTTTACTTTGGCAGTTTTAATTGGAATATTTTTAATATTTTACAGATTTAAAATTTCTTTCCATATTGACTTCATGATTCTTATGTTCTTGTTTTTAACATTTTTGCTAGTTAGGTTTTTCGTTTAATTGAGATGTTTTGTAGCATTTACAGTTATTATATCACTGTATATATGTAAGTTATATTACTGTATCACATCGCAGTTTTTGTTTTGCATTATAATCTCAAGTCAGAATTGCACTATATGCTTTTTGTATTTTAAGCATGTGACGGCTGGTTTGCGTTGATAAAAATTTAATGCGTTTTGCTCAAAAATATAGGACATATTTATTTTAAATTCATTTTGAAGCTAATTCATTTTAATTGAAAATCAGGTTTTATTGCTTCTTCTTTGTATAATTTAGAAACATTTCCGTTCTGTTACATTAACTCGTGGCATAAACTCACTAAAGAAAAATTACATGATTACATAACATCTTGTTAAAGACAGATTGTGCTCACGTGATACTAATGGACGACAGTATCAATAAATTCATTGCTATTGCGTGAGAACATGCTTTCTCATCATCATTTTCACTCTTGTAAAATTTTGAATTTGTTAGACCAAAGGGGAAGCCCAGACGAGCTATTAGTCTCGAAATGGCATTTTGCGTCGAATCACTATAAAAGGCTCTATCACATTTCACATTTATGCCACCAAATATTATCGACCTGTATGTTGATTTAAAAAAAATAAATAATGAAGAACCTACACGAATGTGTGTTTCTCGCATTGCGAAAAACAAAGATACCATGAGCTATCAAATTTTAAATAGCTTAATCCTCCACCCGAATACAGGCACCTGGAAGTTCAAATCTTGAATTTCGAATTACTTTTATTATTTACATATTTTTTAAACTTAGCGGATTTTTGATTTAAAAACTCAAGGATTTGGATGCGAGCAGTGACAACACACTGTGCAGAATAAAATAGTTTTATCTCCAGCCTGCGAGTCTAGTCTATTGGAAATTCTTAAGATATGCTGTTATTGAATATTTTTAGCTGAAAGAAGAGCAAGCCGAAATGTGGACGAATGTGTAAATGAAAAAAAAAAAAAAAAAAAAAAAAAAAAAAAACACTTCTTTGGGCGTAAAATAAAATCTGAAAGCTTTCAGATTTTTTTATTTAACTCGTATTTTGTACAAATTAAATAAATTTTTATTTAACAATCTCAGAAGTTTGAAAGCCAGAGTTGGCAACACTATTCGGGAAAAAAATGATCTCCAGCTTCTAGACTGTTGCCTTTCGGCAAAATGTAAGGTATTCATCTTTCAATTTTGAGCTATATAATCGGCTATTCGAAAGCAATGTGTAGCCATTGCCTCGAATAGAGTACTTATCTCCACGAATCAATCTGTTGCCATTCAGTAGAGCGTAAGATATTTAACTTTCAAATTTAATCCTTCTCTTACTGTGAAGAAGACCAAGTGACTGAATAAGTAGCAAACTTAAGTCTTAAAATTTTTCTTACTTTTTAGTTTGATTCATTTAAATATTTAAATCCCAAAATGTCTAATTAGAAACATTAAATATTTTATAAAATTATATAAGATGGACTAATTAAAATCATTTCATACTTTTTTTCTTTTTTGTGATAATTGGGTTTTAGGAGACCGACAGCTCGAACAGATAGTTTTCAAAGAAATAATATGACTGGTCGAACTTCCTGTACCGCCATTAGAGGCTTAACAGGGTTTAGTGGAGATATTTAATTAAGGAAACATTGAGATCTAAAACAAGGCCTAAATCAGGCCCATTAAGCATTAGAACTACCACCATACTACCGGAAATAACTTAGAATACTACTGGAAATAACTTAGAACTTCAAATAGAATAAACAACTAAAATTTGAACTTAAAGTCTAGGAGCTGGTGAGATTTACCAGCTACACCAACAAAAGCACATTATTACATACTTTGTAAAGTATAACATATGTTACTTACATGTATAAAAATGTGTTACTTAGATATACAAAGAAATAAAATAACAGAATATCATAAACATCTTAGTTTTTCTTAAAACAGACAGGGAAATTTTAAATACAATCAAATATAAATTCATTTCATTTGCAGATATATATTTTATGAAATTTGATAACTTCAATTTAGTCACTGTATTTTTACTTAGATCCTTTAGAGTATTAAATTTAGCAAAATCTGGAATAAATTTTAGAACAATATTTTTCATGGAAGAGCATCTAAACAACAGGTGCTCAATATCGACATTACTTATGCCACATGGACAGGCACAATTTTTAATCGAAAACCTATTAGAATAAAAGGGAAAGTGTCCATGATTAGTTAAAGATTGGTTTAGATACTTCCCACTTAGGCATCTTCTCTCACTTGCAGTTAAGATTAAATTATATGTGAATCTTCCTTTAGAATCTGGGTCGTCCCAATTTGCTTGCCATAGAGACAAACTTTTTTTCAACAAGGATTTCAAACTGTCAAAGGAAGGTTTTACTTAAAAATCAATAATTTGATTTTCAGTGGCAGCGTTTGCCAATCTACCAATATGACTCTTCGTTTAATATGTTTAATATCTCTGAAAGCGCTAAGAAAAATGAGCATATCTTTTATCTGTTTAATTAGATCGCTACTTGGACAAACATTCATAATTGAAACAATTGAGCTTTCGCAGTCACTATAGATTTCTATACGATCTAGTACAGAATTAGAAATAAGTCAATATAAGGCCTCTCGCAGGGCCACTAACTCTGCCTGATAGACAGAGGTATTGTCAGAAAGTCTATATTTCCTTTGTAAGCTTAGTTTCTCATCTGAGAACACACAAAAGTCTGCCCCCACATGACCATTTAATTTAGATATATCTGTAAAAACCGTGTAGCCTGTGATATTGGGGAGGCCTTTATGCCAATTCAATCGTTTCAATAAAGCTGGGTGAATGTCTCAACATTTATCAAAGTTAAAATCTCTAGCTGAGAAGATCTCATTGAAATAATCGACAGTTTTATTACCAGCTTTTAATTTAAAGATAGCATATTATTTTTCCGCTAAAATCGATCGGAGGACATCCAGCCAAAATCTGAAGAGCTACTGTGAAAATAGTTCTAAAACACTTAGTAATACCCAATAAAGCGATTTTTTAAATTTGTAAAATTTTGTTACGCTTTCGACCGTTCCATTCCACCATGTGAAACATGCATACAAGATCTTTCTCTCAATAGCTCCTTTTATATAAACGCTTAAGAAAGCTACCTTGGAGATTCATTTTACTAAGTCTATTAAGAATATGGGTGCATTTGATCTTTATTTGATTTAGGTGAGGTACAAGATGCGGCAGCGTTCATAGCGTAATTTGACTTGCGTACCACAATGACGTACTGCATGAATGCGCGCCAGCTCGTGCCGCATTCGTGTACTAATGAGCTGCCATTTCGAGTGTGACAGTGATATGGATCGTTGGAGTGCACGGCATCGTGCCTTTGCTGTTGAAAGGTATTTCAAGAGTAACTACTTTGTTATTGCTACCCAGCGTCAATTTTGGCAAAATTTTAAATTGAGAAATTATGGGAAAGTTCCAGATGGACGGACCATTGCGACAGACATTTCCAGGTAGAGTAATTTCCCGTTTTGGTGACATTTCCTGGCCGCCTCGATCACCTGATCTTTCATGTGCCGACTTTGCGGGCACCTGAAGCAAAAAGTTTTCCGAACACATTTTGCCATCATTCCTGAGTTGAAGGATCGCACCCGAACTGCCGTCGGCAATGTCCCAGGGAATACGTCACGCCGAGTTATGGCAAGCTTTCAACGCCGCCTAGATGAATGTGTTGTGCAGAGGGAGCATCATATTCAAAAAGTAATCCACGCAATGGACAATGACTTGCACATTAGTAAATGGCATACCTTTAACTATTAATTGACATAAGAGGTAATAAATAAATTACAGTTACTGCCTTATGGTGTGCTTATAATATCCTACTATGAACGCTGCCGCACCCTATATAAAAGTGAGATTTCATTTTGATTGTCTTAGAAACTCTAATTGGTTGTCCATACAGCTTGTATCTAGGATGTATTGAACTAGTGTTAGTTTTGGCAATACCCAAGAGAAAGCTCTTCTTTGGATCAAATTTGAGATTAATAAGGAAAGACAACTTCTCCAATTCTTGAGTACCGAAACTTAAAGCTTTATCAATTGTATGGCGACCACTTCCAGTAAACAATAAAACAAAATCGTCAGCATAAGCTTATATACTAACATTTTGTGGTAAGGTTATGTTTAAAGCTATATTAGCAATAATATTCCCCAAACGTGGACCAGATATTGAGGCTTGAGGACAACCCATTTGGTTAATTTCTGTGAAACTTTTCTTTCATTCAGAAAATCACATATTAATAAGAAGATATTTCTTAGACATTTCATATTTTTAATTCCTTTAATAAAATTGTGCACCAAACTTTGTTGAAAGCGCTCTTTACATCTAAGGATAAAACTGCAGTATGTTTACCATTCCTTCTATTTCGAAGGATGTCAGAAATTAAATTATCTATAGCCTATTATAATTATCTATAATTTGAGATTAATAAGGAAAGACAACTTCTCCAATTCTTGAGTACCGAAACTTAAAGCTTTATCAATTGTATGGCGACCACTTCCAGTAAACAATAAAACAAAATCGTCAGCATAAGCTTATATACTAACATTTTGTGGTAAGGTTATGTTTAAAGCTATATTAGCAATAATATTCCCCAAACGTGGACCAGATATTGAGGCTTGAGGACAACCCATTTGGTTAATTTCTGTGAAACTTTTCTTTCATTCAGAAAATCACATATTAATAAGAAGATATTTCTTAGACATTTCATATTTTTAATTCCTTTAATAAAATTGTGCACCAAACTTTGTTGAAAGCGCTCTTTACATCTAAGGATAAAACTGCAGTATGTTTACCATTCCTTCTATTTCGAAGGATGTCAGAAATTAAATTATCTATAGCCTGGGTAGTACTTTTACCCGGCATAAAACCAAACTGATTTTTATTTAAAAGTTTATTTGATAATAATTAATATTGTAACCGTTGTGTCATATGTTTATCCAGCACCTTGCCACAGAAAGCAGTAAGCAAATGGGGCAAAAAGAGGAAGGAGCTTCTTTATCCTTTCTTTGTTGAACAAAACCAAATCAGCCTCTTTCCAACATTCAGGAAAAATTCCCCTCCGAAGACATTCATACAGAATAGCTACAAAGAACTTTTTATTAAAGAAACAATATAGCAGATATAAAAAATACCTGGTAATATCTAAAATTCTATCGGGAACTGTAAAGGTATGCTGTTTTTAAATACTTTCTGATCTTGCTGTTGAATTTTATATGGCGTAAGTGAAAAGAAAGCGATGTCTAATAATAAAGCTAAAAGTTAAAAAAAAAGTGTTAGCAGGCGTGGGTTTAAGAGCAGACTGCTAACCTGAGATGTTCCTGGAGAGAAAGACAAACCTTTACAAATCCTCTGGTGCGCCGTTAAATCTAAATCATTTCAGAATTTATTTTTTTAATCCTTTAGATCTAGAACCAATTCTTTTCTTCCCTGGAAACAAAGCGCTTTTTTACTTGCATTCTTCAGGAACGTATCTGTCGCGTAAAAACAGGATTACATATATATGAGATCACTTAATTTATTGAAAAGATCAGTGCTTTCATATTTTGATTCACAAGCATTGAATTTGTTTTAAAAAATATTTACACACATTGTGTACTACATCACATAACGCAAAAGTAAGTCAAAAAATATAAAACTAAACAAACTACAAAATAAAATGAAATTCAGGCATTTTAAATGGAAGAAATGGATTATAAAAGATAAATTAGGCATACGTGAAGAATGCATTGCAGCAAAATCTAAATTATAAAAAACAGTTAATAGCATGGAAATAATTTTTAGTATATAAGCGCCAGACAGAATCACTAAGAAAGGAATCTAATCTATTAAATTACTTCAAATTTAAGAGGAACGTTTGATTCAAATTTTTAAAACGAAATTATATTGGGCCTTAAAATAAAAACCAACATTTTAACATAATATTTCTAACCATTTCGTATTCCTTAGAGATTAGATTAATCAAATTATTTAAGCAATTTTTTTATTTTAAAATATTGCATTAGCACCAATTAAATTAGCAGTGAAAATGAAAATTCAATTTCTGAAAGGGAGGAATTTCGAAATGACAGTTTATTTGGTGGATATTCTTAATAAATTAGGCAGTTTATTATATTTATATTAGTACCTGTTTATTGAGGGTGTATATTTTAAAATATTTCTTCCAATTTTCCATTTCAACATCGCAGTAGGGCTGACGTTCGGGGCTGGCTTCAATTCGAGTTCGTACAATATTGCTAGATATGTAAAATTAAGATTTTTACGACTTCGAGTAAATTTTACGCGACCGCCAGTTCGGTCGTGGTAACTAGGCTGAGAAAATGTCACGTGGAAGGGACTTTTAATATTTAAATATCGCTTCTTGAGATTTTAGTGAATAAAAAAAAAAAAAAAAAAAAAAAAAAAACAGCAGACTGACAATTTATGTAAAAGCAGGCTATAGATTAGTAAATGTAATAAAAAAGAAAAGCAAACTTTTTCAAGCTTTCAGAGGCATTTTGGAAAATTGTTATGACAAAACGCAAATTTTGCATACTTTCAACACATATTTTAGTAATTATTGCCTAATATTGCTGAGAAAAGTGATTTAATGAAAAATAAATAAAATAATTCTGACAATAGTTTTAATATGGAAAAAGATTAATTTCCTGTGATATTGCAACGAAATTTACTAGATTCGATTTTTGAAAAAATGGAATAAATTTTTTATTTGTTTGTCTGGACACTTTCGTATTTACACTACCACTCTAAAATCGCTCTAAATTTGCGTTGTCCTGAAATATTACAGATTTTATGAAGCTTTAAAATAATCAAGGGAAAATATTTCTTATATTTCTTATTTTGTCTAGACTCTCGAAGGAAACTGAATGTTTTAGTAACGTTTCATAGCAAGATTATGTCTGTTTAAAGCAAGATAAATTTATATTTTTAGTTTTTAACAGCGCATGCAGGGAAAAAGCACAGAACAAAGCTGATATAATTTAGTTTTAAACTTCTAAAATTTATGACTGGAATAAATTCAGGAGCTGCGTCTTACGTCATGGGATGCATGCGACGCATGCCTATAAATTTAAAATGCTTAAAATGAATTAATTATTTTTAACTCATTCGTACAACAAATCTTGATTAAATCTTGATTCGTACAGTAAAATTTTTAAATATACAAAGTTTTGCATTACGTCATCGATTTTACATAGTGTCAGGAATAGAACAAGTTGCGTGTTTTTGTGTTGTCTCTAATTCCGCCTCTACATGTTGCCTATAAACTAGCATCATTAACTAAAATAGTGTATTTCATGAAGGCAAAAATCATCCCTCCGTTTTCTCCCGCAACGTGAGATGTTCGGCCAACTTTTCACTATCTTCATAGCTTTCAAGCAGAAAGAATTGAGTGAAGCTTTTCTGCTTTGAAGTTCACACTTAAGTTTATAAGGTATTTCTGCCTTCTTAGCATGCCTTCGTAGTGTAGTGGTCAGCACACTGGGCGAGTGTTGCAGAGGTCCGTGGTTCGATTCCCGGCAAAGGCGTTGCTCATTTTTCATCTCTCCTGCTTTCAAACAATATTTAATATCTCTACAAGTTATTTAAAGTTGACTTATTTTATAGATGTTTATTCTAATATCTGTTTGTTTTTCAAAATTCCACATGATACAATAATAAATATGTACTATTAAGCGAAACATTTTATTTTTAGAAATTTTAAGCACAGCTGAAATTGAAATAGAGGGCTTTGTAAAGGAATTAATTCAACCGATAATTCAATTTTGATTGAGTTTTGGAATAGAGAAGTTATTTAAAAATGATTAAAGTAAACCGGTATGTGCAACAAATATTAAATTAAACGTTAAAATACGAGACATACTCAAATTATATAATGCAAGAAAACCATCTAGTTAACAGTTTGTGATGTCATAGAAAGATTTTTTATGCGAAAAACGACTTTATTTGTAAGTTATAAATTTAAAAACTCTGTGTGTTATTAGTATAAATTTTAAGATATAAAAAAGTCAATTTTTGCGTCAAATCAAAATTCTAACTAGAGAAAACTAGAGCTTCGAAACAGACAAACGCTTGTACTCCTGAACTGCAATATTAACGGGAAATTCTCTTTATAGAAAATACCATGCGTGTTTTATTTAGTAGTTAGTAACATTGATTATGATATTGAATGAACGACTGAATTTTCATGGGAATAGCAAAATCCGTGTCAAAACTTCAGCAGCTAAGGGTCAAAATCTCCCTTTTCAAAATGCGAAACCAAAAAGAAATTTTTATGGGCTATATTTATTTGGTCAAAATGTGCTTACATGGAAACAAGCCGTAAAACGAAGCACATGCATATCAGTCCAAAGAAAAACATATTTCTTCACACTGAGATATTAGTGCATTTCTTTCCCCCCTGAATGAAAATATTTTTAGTCCTATTGTCCTGTTGGACTGTATAGCGGTTAACAAAGGCTGACTGCTAGTGTGAGTGGTATGTTGAGGGTTTGAATTCGGTGTAAAAATTGGTAATTTATGCGCTCGTATTCTCGAGAGCGTAATATCAGACCATCCCTTGTGGTGTAACCTGTACAAGGTTCTCGGAGATCAGGCGGCTATATTATCTTCTGTGTCATGGTTTATTATGGACTTATTTAACTTTTATTGCTTTAATTGCTTTACTTTATCTTAATTTATTATTAACACTTTTTTAATTAAATCTTTAAATTTATTTATTTAAAAATTAATGTTAATTTTTCATTTATTTTTAAATCTTTACTCTTTTTTATTTAAATTGATGATATATTAATTATTTACTTAATTATTATTAACTCAATTTATTACCATTTTAATCTTTTTATATTTTATTTAATTTGTCATTTAGCCCCAAAGGGCAATTTTGCCCAGAAAGGCTATTAATTTCATTTTGGTATTTTGTGTTGAATCACTTTTCAAATTGTTGTGACCAAATGTTATCGCCCTATATTATATTTAACGAAATTAAATAATGAAGAATCTGCATAAATGTATGTATGTTCCTCGCATTGTAATGAAACAGCGGTACCTAGAGCCATCAAATATTGAATAACGTAATCCTCCATCCGGATATAGGCATCTGAAAGTCCAAATTTGGAATTTGTTTTATTATCTACTACATATTTTGTAAAACTTTAATTTAACTGTAATTATTTGTAATTTAACTGTAATATTTTGAATTTTTCATTAACAAACTCAAAGATTTCAAAGCGTTCAATGGAAACAATGTACGGGGGAAAATATTTTAATTTTCATCTCCAGCGCGCGAAGCTGTGCATCGGAAATTCTAAAGACATGCTCTTTTAAAATTATTTTGTGATACTGCTATTGAATTGAATTTTATAGTTTAAGTGCGAGGAATAGGATATTTATTAAATAGAGGTAACACACAAAATGTTAAAAAAACCCTTTGGGTGTAATATAAAGTTTCAAAACTTTCAGATTGTTTATTGTTTCATCATTGTTTTATTTATTTATTTTTTGTTTCCGTTTCTGTCGGCATTTTATAGAGTTCCAGCACTTTAATTTTAGAAATTAAATCCCAGCAGTAGTATTAGAGCATGTCTCGAGCTTTTCACGTGTGAGCCATAAAACGGTAAAGAACAGATCCCAGTAAAGATAGCATATTAAAATACATCTAAAACTTTATAAAGCAATAAAATATTAAATCGATAGATAAATTATATACATGCCTTCACACAAGAAGAGCTGTCTTAATAAGTTTGTTGATAACACAGAAAAAATTTCATAAAATTGACCAATTTAAGTAAAAAGAGAAAATGAAAGTACAATTTATCATGGATATTTTTTTTTCCTTGAATTCAATGATTTTATAAATTGCAGTTAAAAAACATATGAATACCATATAAAGGAAATAGATATTGTTTAGTTTATTTGAGTCAAAATGCACAGGCAGAGTTCACCAAAAAGCCAATACACACAAAAAAACTTTTTGTTTTTCTCCTCCAGAATATGTATCCAAAACGTTAGGAGACTTGTCTGAAGTTTTGTGACTGCATCTTATCACAAACTAGACTCACACCAGTTCATTGCGGATATCGTTCCTCAGTTCACATTCAGGTGTATAAGTAATAACATACTTTTGTGAACTTTTCATATTCTATGAAGTGAAAATGTAGTTCGAAAAGAAAAGAAAGAAAACTAACCTGACAATGGAAATGAAAAAAGATTCCTTAAAGAGACTGGACAAAGGAGAAAGTGAAAACAAAATGACCATGGATTTAAGTGTTGGACAGACTACTTTGATACTGTAGAAAAAGAAAAGGTCTGAAATCGAGTCTTGGTGTGTGAAAAGAGCATATACGAATAGTTTAAAAGAAAGAAAAAAGTATGAAAGCTGTTGAATAAGAAAGAGTGAGTGAGGAGCTTTATTTGTTTCAGGCAGCAAAGGGAACAGGGAACACCCATTTCAGGGCCAATTTTACAAGAGAAAGTCCCACACGTTTTGATGAATTTCAAGAAGGAGAGCCTGGATTTATTGCTAGTTCTGGCTGGCTCGACAGACGGAAGAAGTGGTACGGCATCAGGTAGTAAACGTTTATGGGGAAAAGCTATTTGCTAATTTTGGAATTGCTAGAATATTCAAAGATAATTTCCACAAACTAATTAAAAAGGAGGCTATATCTAGAGATCAAATTTATGACTGTGATGGGATCGGTCTGAGTTTTCGAATGCTACCTGCGAAAACGCTGCCATATTTGGGAAGAAAAAGCGGCGCCTGGCTACAAAAGAAAAAATGAGAGAGTCCCAATCTTGGCATGCAGCAATGCAACAGGCAGCCATAATATCAAACTAGCGCTCATAGGCAAATAAAAAAAATCTCCGAGCGTTTAAAAACGTAAATAATACACTAATGAAACCGAAAACAACTATTGTTTTTTTATATATCAAGTATATATTTCATTTCTGAGGTTTTCATTTTCCTCTTTACCGCCTTCTCTTTTTAGCATCGTCTCTCCCTCCCTCGAGCGGCTTTTTAAGTGAACGGAATCAGCCAAACACATAAATGAATGGAGCAATATTTAATGATTGGTTCTATCAGCAGTTCGTTCCATCGGTGGAAAAATTTTTAAAATAAAGAAATATACAAGGCGAATCTCATTCTAGACATTGCCTCATCCCATCCTGATGCAGAACACTTACGAGCCAAAGATATACGAGCCCTCTTTCTCTCTCCTAAACGTATCTTCAGTATACCAGGGCGTTTTGGAGACCAGGGCGTTTTGGAGGCACCGAAGAAAAAATACAGACGTAAACTTCTTTCATCTCTTGTCCTTAGCCATGAAGGAAAGGTGTGATATGATTGAGAAACTGAAGAAAATAGATATGTTGCCTATTGTTGGATTGATAGGTCATTCTCAGAGCGAAATCAAACAGATAAGCCTCCTTCGTTTCTAGAGAAAGTTGTTGAACTATTCAGGAAACGGATTTCTCGAAAGCAGAGAAGACAGAAAATTGTGAAAATTTACTTAAGAAAATTCCAGGCTTCGAAGAAGTTACAGATGGTAATTTTGAAAAATACATACAACAAGATGAAAATTGTCAAATTTTAGGAAATGCAGAAATTGTTTCCTTGGTGAAAGACAACGTGGATAAAAATGAAAATGAATCAGAAAACGAAGAGATTGAGGACAAAGGGAAAATTAGGATTAAATAAGGTATTAATTTTTACACGTAGATAAGATATTAATTTTTACACGGTTCTTATACCATGTGAGATTTCCATTATTTATAAGTATATTTTAAATTATGTCAGTAATTATTCATGTACGTTGAAAATAGTTTAGCAGTTTCTGAAAATGCTTTGTATCAAAAAATATTTCTAGGATATTTTATTCTGAAACAAATATGTCCTATATAAGGATGATGTGCCTGTTTTATTTCACTGCTGCATACTTTAAGTTGTTCATCATCTGGAGCGATACAATAAGAATACAACGCTTTCACTTGGAAGCAAGTCCGACTGCTAGTAGCGAGGGTAGAATTGCATTTTCAGTTGGCCCTAACCATGTTTGACTTTTACGCCATTTAATCCCTGAGGTTATTTACCATCCTTAAAGATGTAGAAGCAGCACTGGCGCCACACTTACCAACTATGGTCGCACGAGACAGTGGTAGCAAAGCCAAGTAATGACCATGTGCGTAATAAGGACACGAATACGTAAAAAATGTCGAATGATGCCTCATGAGCTATGGCCCTATAATAAAAAATAGGTGCGCATGCAGCCTAGAAATGCTCGAAACTGCTAAGGGTCTGTGAGTGGCTAGGTGATTCAGTGCGCACACCGGAAAACTCTTACATTCTTGCAGGCTAACAATACAGAGCTGCACCTTTATTTTAATTCGATATTTGCCTATTATGCAGCAGAATTTGAGTTCCAAAGGCATTAACCGCCCTTCATGAAAATAGCGCCGCATTTACTTAGTACCAAAATAACAAATGGCACTACCAAACAGCAGAAACAAATTCAGCAAATACAAGGACAGTCACATGTCGCTGGTTCTTATTTATTGGACTATTTATTAATATATGCAGTATTTACACACAAGCAAAGCTACTACCAGAAAAAAAATAATATGAATTCGGGACCGTTTTTGCACGTTCACTATATGATATAAGGTATATACACTGTATATATTGTAAACTTTACGGAGTGGTTTCCATCTCGGCTTTGTGGTGAGTTACTGCCTTAACAACTAGATAAGAACTATAGCCAAAATAAAATAATAAACTTTTGCCGAAATATAACTCTTTCACGAAGAATCTAAATAAAACTCTCTGAAATGAAAGCTTAAGGTTTATTTTTTCCCTAAAAGTGTGCAGTAACTTGCTATATCTCTGAATTTCTAAAGGTTTCTGATTACTACGGTTTGGAGAGTAATATCAAAATTATTGTAATGCCTAAGCAAACACTTCACTCTCAAATGTATGCCAATAAATAGAAATAGAATCTAATTAAACCTATGCTTATAATAAAATAAGTTTTTCTGCTAATTCAAAAGCTCATAAGCGGAAATGCCACAGTTATCTATAATTAATTAAAGATTCAATGTATCGGGAAATGGCACAAAGATTCAGATTTTAAGGAGTGTAATGTATGTTAAGTTTTGGTTAAAGCGGAAATGACTAAGGGAAAAATAAAGAGCAAGCAGAAAAATTACCGAGAAAATGTAAATCGATAAATGTAATGTAACAAGCTTATTTACTGTAACGAGATTCTTTACATGCCCGTTTGTTATCTAGCAAGTGAAAATTTGAATTTTTTACAAACGCCAATATATAATCAGCAAAATATTCTGATTTACGAATGTAAAAAGTTCTGAAACAAACTTTTCTTTTTTTTCTTTCTTTTTTTTTTTTTTAAATTAATGCTACTGCAATGAAAGTAACTGTTGCCAATCTAGAAGAACGAAATATTACTTAAGCTTTATGGTTCTTTCACCATAAAGCAAAAGCACAAATCCATTAGCACAATTTCTCTTGATTTGATATTATTTACTAAGTAAGATAATTGCATATTTATATTTTTAGTGCAGAAAATTTTTGCAAGTTAGAGTTTTTTGTATATAAGCGGCAATTACATGTAGAATTATTAAACCTCTGTGGGGGGGAAATAATTAAAGTACTCAACTGAACGTCTAATTCACAACATTATCTCAACATTTGTGGTAAGTTAGTGCCTTAACAACTAGCTAAGTGCAACCCACAAAAATGCATTTAAAAATGAGGTTTCTATACAATACTCTATTATTTAAAATAAATATGACAATTAAAGCACTAAAAGGATAAACATAATTTATCATACAATTTAGTGAGAAAAATAAATTAAATAATTAAATTTACAGAATTCTTCTGCAATTTTAAATCATGAATTGCATCGGCCAACAATATGTATACAAAATTTGAACTCGATAGCATATCAGGAAGATGGTAAAACATTGAAGGACAAATTCCCACAACAGTAAAACACCATAAGTGAACTAAATAAAAGTTTATATAACCGAGACAAATTAAAACCCAACTTGACCTGTGGATAAAGTTCAGATATTTACCAAGCACAGTTTTAATTCAAATCCAAATACCTGGGCGGTGTTCAAAACCTACTACCAAAACTCTTACCAATATTAGAGATATTTGTTTAACTTTTTAATCTTTGGCGGATGCAGTAGCCACTAATTCTCAGCGGATTAGAGGCGAAAGTTCCAGTAGGCCACAGTGAAGGATAAACGCCTAAATTATCCCGCATGCCTATAAATTTATATAACTTTCTCGTCTGGACGAATATTGGAACAAAGCTATAATAAGATTTTACTCAAAATCTGATCTTTTAGTAAAACTGAGGGGTAATTAGGAAATAAAACAATTTAAATCTCGGGTTGGTATTATTTCTTTAATATGTTAATTGTAAAAACGATAATATATAGGTTTTTCTTAAAAATTCCCTTCTTGAGCTTTATAAATATATTATGGCTTATGCTAGCTGAAAAGAGTGTAATTTTAATTAACCTTAACGTGTTCTCACATGTGAGTTGTATAAAGCTACTAAATGAGTAGAAAACTGAAATTTGAGTGAATTTTAGCTGAATTATACAGAATTATGAAGTAACTATGCACAATTATAACTTAATTCAAATTTTGTCAAGATAAGTTAACTTCTGCTCGAGTGTGGAAGAATAATGAGCAATGATTCTATCCGATAGTTCATCCCTCCCCATTCCTCTCACAGTCCACCATCTTACTGGCTACTCAGCAAACAGTGATCTAGATAACGCTGAAAGATTAAATATATTTAGGCAACTTTCGCTCTTGTCACCTCTTCTAACACAGAGGCTCTAATTGAAAGCTTTTCCATTGGATCATGATGTCATGAACGGAATCATCAGTTATTACCTTTAAATTATTTCCTCTATAGAAAATTTCTTATAGAACAGACATGCGTAATGTAATCAAAGTATCATACAATTAAATTTATTATTTGTATTTATTTATACCAGTAATTTCTAAGATTTGTTTGGTAATCTATGAGCAATTAGCCAAGTTTCAGTAAAAACTTTCGAAGAATAATTTTTGATTACTCATTACCGCACTTTCCAGTTTAATGTAGGGATTGGGGATGTTAGTGGAAGTGGTTAAAAAGTTCTGATAAAGGAATAAGCATTTTTATTGTTTAGTTAGAGAGTTCTAGGCTTGTACTTGATCTGGTAACGCTAATTAGTCAAATAACTCTAAAAGACTTGAAGCGAACTATTGCAACGTCTGGAACAACGACAAAGTCATGAGACGGTCAAAAACAATTTTACATTTAGAACGCAAAAGCACTAATTCCTTGTACTACAGTATATTTCACAACTCGTTGATATGCAACTAAGCAGTTCAAGTTAAATATTGAACAGTGGTCAAAGACTACACAATTAATTACTATACTAGAAGCTGGCTCACTACTCCAACGGAGAGAAAGAAATCAAATGTCGGAGGCGAAAAAAGCAAACTCGGATAACTGCACCTCTCAGAAGTGATAGGAAACTAACAAGCATAGTGCGCACGAGTTCCAGAAACACGCTGTCTTAAAATCGAAAACCCTTGTTTTGAATACTAGACATTTATTTCCACTCTGGTGAAGAATATGAAAAGAAAAAGTTTTAGTAAAGATTGAAATTATAAATAACTGGTTAATTAACTTAAAATTCATTTTGCTCCATCAGAATTCAAGTAATCCCATCTAAAGTCTTCAATGACCTTGCTAAGATTTAAAATTCTAAACCTACAACATGAGCCAATTTTTAAAAATCATGAAGTTACATGTCTAATATTAAACTTAAATTTTTACAGAAGTTTCATTTTCGTTGTACAAAACTTCATATCATCTCAATTTAGATCACACTTATCTGCTTCCATATACACACACATCTTTAATGCTTATATATTTCAACTTGCACTTTCAAAAAACTTTTTCAACTTTTTGTTTCATTTAAACTTAGTTTCTCACGCTTTTTCTTCAGCACTGCAACGCACGCAAGTGGGTATGAAAATGTGCAGAGGTTTCAACAATATATCTTTTTAACAAAATCCTACATATTAGACACACTAGATCACAACAGCGCTTTATTTCAAGACTTGTTTTAAGTTTGATTTTTATTAAATCTTACATGTTAGAAAGCCTAATTTCAACAACTTAAATTCACTGAGCTAGCTTTTACATTACTTAAAATCATTATCACTTACTAGCTTGCACTTTAAATTTATCATACACGACATCAGAACACTTAATGTTTACAGAACAGTCAGCATTCAAATATACTTCTTGAAAAAACATTTACAACCGTTCACACACCAGGTTGCCCGAGTTCGGCAAAAATCCAGTCAACACTACCTATGATGTGAGGTCAGTGGTAGGCGTCTTAATGGACCTCATCAAAACATACACCTACATCGCACAGTCGTCGAGTTTCGCTTAATAACTACAGATACATGGAAGGTGGTAAATGACGTGAAACCGATTCTAGTGAAGTTGTTGATGGGGATCTGGCCGCTCTTATGATTGCGGATCCTCGAGCTCATTTGTGTTCCTTGAACGCCCTGACCGTTCACGACGGTAGACTATCCCTTCCGTAACATCGAACAACAACCGTGTCGCCAACATCGAACAACAACCATATCTCTCCGACAGAAGTGGCATCTGATACGCCTGTTCGACCAACCTGCTGCCCTGAGGCCAATTATACGCCCCTTCTTAAAGTCCGACAACTGTTCGCGTTGCCGTCGGTTACGTCCCAGTGACGGTTACGTCTAGTCACAATAGCGTCCATCCAATTCGACAGATTCTTTTGAATATCCCTACGTCATGAACAATCATGCTTTTTAACACCCCCAGCTGTGCATCTCATATGCGTATAGCACGCGTACCCTTGTCTCATTGGCATCGAAATTTAAATCTTTTGCATATCTCTTACCAGACTAATTTGCTGGCGAGTTTCGTGACTGTGGCTGGATTTCTTCTGGTTGTATATATTTTTTATGATAGAGTATATAAACGTAAAGAATAATTTATACAATTTGTGATAAGTTAGCATACGCTATATATATTTTTACCACAGAAACATCGTGTGAAAAAAAAGAAAACTTTGCTTCCATGCATTACTTTATATTCTTATTCATCATGCTTAAAAAAATTAAGCACGGAAGTTTCATACTTTAATTCAACTCTATGGCTTTAAAACCACAGTGGAACAAAGTTTTATGTAGCTAGCTTTGACATCACGATCGGAAACGTTGTTAGGACTTATTCACTTGTCTGACAGTAACATCAGATCAGATCCATGAATTTTATAGTAGCGAGGAGCACATGGTGACATCTACTCTTATCATGTGCCATGGATACCTTATAAATGACAGCAAGGCAGTAGACAGGCAAGGTTGTGCTCTTTTACGGTCAACCATTTATCTGTCTCAGACGCCTGAGAAAGCGACCTCACCACATCACAAACATCGAATTCAGTTCTTTTGCTGATTGGAAACCACATACGCAACGCATTCCAACCGCATTAATGGAAACGGAGCGTTATGAGTAAAGGATGACGACATTACCACTCTGTTTGACCGTACTCTTGGATAAATACTCAGCTCTGTCCTAAGTTTCAAGGAAATTTCCCCGGAGGATGGATCCAAGAATCTCATAATCCTGTCCAGTGCCTCGAAAGGACTTCAGCTCGGCATCCGATTCTAAGCTCCTTCATGTAGCATTATATATTAACAGATATCCAAATTTTCTCCGGGATTCGAAGCAAGGCTATGGCAGCTGTGTTCCCTGCGACCATGCCGTCAGGACGGCCAGTAAAAAACATAATGCTCAGGATCAGAATAAATAGATAATCATTCTTTCAGAAGATGCATTTTATTGACAATAAATACGTCATATTTTGAGATGAGTAGCAATTCTCAGACTTGGCTCTGCAGAACTTTGTTTTAAATAATTAAAATTTTTTGTTTAATTTTTGTATTAATAAGGAACTTCACGTAAATATGCAAATAAATTAAAATACTGTAATTCAACAGTGCATTGTCTGAAACCTTTATAGGTCCTGTCGCATATTAAAAGATTTTATTACAATTGTATCCTACTGAATATTTCTCTAGCTCGTACTGTCACTAAGCTCTTAAACTTCAAACATACATTTCACCTGAAAATTGAGGTTTGTAGGTATTATATTGTAAGATCTTTATTTATTAACTCTTAACTATATCGGCATAAAACTCAATAAATATTTCGTATTTCATTTCAGTCATGATTGAATAGATTGCTTTTATCAAAAATCCATTGAGTGCAACTAAAGCAGTAAAATTTATTGAGAGTACATGTCCTCATATTTCACGTAAGTGCAAGTAGCTTTTAAACTAAAATGCAATAAAATTGTATTAATCATGAGCGGAACCCCGTTTCTTTAAAAAGAGAAAGACAAATCTAGATGCAGTTCTGTTATTCTTTAAGAACCTTGCAAAGAAATGCAAAGAATTTTTTTGGAAAGTCAAAGCTTTTCTGTATTCTGTTTTGTAAAAGTAAAAGGTAAACATATTGTTTTGAATTTTTCTGATGCTGAATTTAATCCTTCTTAACAGCTCTGACAGTAAATTAAAACAATTTATTCAAAGCATACATTTTATTCATAGTATTCTTAGTTTTGAGAAATTCTAATCTTGTTCCATTTTTCAGATTGACAAAATATATGTGAAAGAACAAAGCCAAGAGATTCAGAACCGGTGAGTATTTCTATATATTTATGTGAATCGAGAGAGATTTATTTCAGAAATGATTCAAGTATATTTAAAATAGAAAATACTTTAAGCTCCATTTTGATATTATGCGAACATTAGTCAGGTAGGAATTTTTAATACCTAGGATTTCCTAGTTAATACTAGACATGCCTCGAAATTTAATGAGCTTAGGGGAAACAATTGCTTTTCATTTGTTTATAAAATAATCCAGGCTTACAAATATGGAATAAATTAGATGATGCACATTTAGAATTAATAACATTCCTCCTAAAAAGGGCTAATGTATTTAAATGATTTTTTAAGATGTGGTTTATACGCCGTATAATGTGCCATTTTAAAATATTTTCCATTAATGTAACATTTGTATTCCAGTAACTTATTTAATTTGTACAGACAAACGAAATGCTAAGTGCATTTAGGATTAAGTTCAGAGATGACATAATTGTAGTTTTATAAAAATATAGCTAAATTTATATGTGTTTGTGGGATGGAATATATTATCAGTGACCTAACTAATTAATTTCCTTATTTATGAATTTTTATGTTGATTTCATATTTTCATTTGAATAAAAATATTCATCCTTAAAGCAGCAAGTCCATTTATTCGTCAAAATAACTGAACGAAACCAAAATGCATCGTGCTGCTGTGAATATAGGGTGTTTCAAAAAGTGCTCACGTTTTGAATTGCGCAGGATGGCTTGTTTAAAGATTCACAGTATTGTTCCTGTGAATTTTATTACCTGTTATCATTCTGATTAATTCAGCATTTGTTGTTTCTCAGATTAGATACCGTGAAGCGGCTTTCTAATGTGTACGTTTCAGAATCATGAATTTTTGTGAAAACAACGAGTGCTACTCAAATACTGTTCGTAAATTTCACGAGATCATTGTGCCCTCTCCGGGTATTGCAAATAAATCGTTTCAGTAGAGACTCTTTGCCATATATCTTGCGATCCAATAATCTTGTTTCATGGAAATTTTCCTGGTTGTGTGATCTCATTTCATGGCGATAACCACACGCGAAAGCATTGCGAGTCATCTACTGCACAACTGAATGTGAGTGCTTCTGCAAAGAAAATAAAATTTTCTAATAAGCAGTTGGAAAATAAAACTAATGATGATTTTAAAGCTTTTAGGATCTTGGACTTGAGTGTAATTATTTCCTTTTTCGAAAAGCAATTGTGCTGCAAAACATGGGGCAGTGATGTCACTATCAAAGAAGTTGTGTGTGGACTAAGTTCTAAATTTTCTTTAAATTGTACAAATTGTACAGAACTGCGTGCATTTAAAAGTTCAAAAATGAATGGTAAAAAGAACAACTGTGCTGACATTAACATATGTTATGCTTATGCTCTGTGAACAACTGAAATTGGCTACTCAGCAATGCAACTATTTTGTGGTATCATGGATCTTCCACACCCAGTATCGAAAAAGGCATACAATGCAACAGTAAGGAATTTTATGTCGAGCTCAAGTAATGTGGCATAAAAATCCATGAAAAACGCAGCTTGCGAAGAAGTTCAGCTAACACGTTCTTCAAATGTTGTGGTTAGCGGCGATGGTTCATGGAAAACCAGGGGTCACACATCACAAATAGGTGTGTGTACAGTTATTGGAGACAAAAGTGATAAGGTTCTCGACACAGAGGTTCTTTCATCTTTTTGTAAGGCATGTGATACATGGAATTCCATGAAAGTTACACTAGAGTAACTTTCATGGTACCCAGAGTATGATAGCTGGCAAATGAAACATGAGGCGGAGTGTCTTATGAATCAGAGGGTTATGAGGATAGAATGGAGGTTGTCGGTATGGTTCGAATTTTACAGCGGTCAGAAACGAAGCATGATGTGAAGTATATTGGATACATAGGCGATGGAGATTCCAAGACTTTTCAATTTATAACGGAGGCGCAGCCCTATGGTTCAGATATGTCCGTTTCTAAAATCGAATATATCGGTCATATTCAGAAGAGAATGGGAACGCAGCTCAGAAAATTGAAACTGAAAGGTATTAAATGTGCAGATGGAAAATCTATTGGAGGAAAAGGTCGTTTAACTGATACAAAAATTGACAAATTGACTGACTATGGTAATGCAATTCGAGAACACAAAACTTCTTTGGCGGAAATGCGTAAAGCTATATGGGCAATCGATTTTCACACATGGTCAACTGATGTCGAACCGCTGCATACTTTTTGTCCAATAGGTCCCAATACTTGGTGTAAATACCAGAAAGCTGTAGCTAATGGAACTGTTAGTGAATTCAGACATAAACCAACACTTCCTTTTTGTGTTATGGATGCTATTAAGCCAATATTTAATGATTTATCGCAACCGACACTGTTGCGAAGATGTCTTGGCGGAAAAACACAAAACTCCAATGAATCATTAAATAATTTGATTTGGAAATTTTATCTTAAGACCTTTGGTTCAGGAAGAAAAATTGCTGAAATAACAACGAGTGAGACCACAATACTCTACAATGAAGGTAATCAGGGAAGATTAAAAGTTATGGCGGAGCTTGGGCTGTCAGATGGTTCGTGTAGTCGAGCATGTCTATGTAAATTAGACGAGCAACGAGTGAAAACTAGTGAATTATACCTTTTGCAAAGAACAAAAGAAATGCGTAAGAAAAAGAGAAATAAACAAAAGACTATTGCAGAGAAGTAAAAACAAATTCACCTGGTGCATTTTAAATATATACGCTTTACTTTTTTTTTTTTTTTTTGTTTTGTTTTTGTAAAACAGCTTATATTGTCCATTTTCACAACCTGTATTGTATAATTTTAGAGAATTTTAAGTAATTTTATACAAATAACACTCAGTATGAAAAATATTAATCTCCAAATGACTAGCCTGAATAAAAAGTGAATTTGTGTAAAAATTGTAAATTTTCTGGTCAGTGAGTTAAAGTTTTCATTTCGTATTTTCACGAGTTGTGTGAACTTATTTTGTTTTTAAATGCTTTTATGTGATTTTTCTCACTGCGCGCAGCATTTTCCTGAATCTAATCTAAAGTGCACAGAATTTTACATGGGTGTTTAAATACTAGATATGCTTAATATGACGAACCAAAATGTTTCTTATGTAATAACGTTTAAAATTGTATCTAATTTACGCCTAAACAATTTGATAAAAATTTAAATTTTGTTTTTAAAAAAATATTTTTGTAGGAAAGGAACATTTAAATAAAATAAATCTTTGTCATTTTAAAGATACATTATTTTTCTACCATATGAAACAAAATTGGGTTCCCCTTATGCTTTACATAATTGCAATGCTGCGCGCAGTGAATTTCAAAATATTAGCTATAAAAAGGGCTCTACATTAAAATATTTATTTAAAAGCTTTACTAATGCACATTACTTATTTAGTAATCTTAAACAAATAACTAAGGGTACTACTATATGTGTTAGAAATTTCATTTTTATGGGACTATTAGTTTTGGAGATACATCGCTTGTAATTTGAGTAATTTTTTGACATATTTTACCATTCAAAAGTTACCTGACCCCTTAAGTAATTTAACGTTATCTGATGTCGAGATGGCATTATATGACATTTCATGCTGAAACTGATTCCTTAGTAATTTATATCTTAGTTTCGATCCCATTTTAATGTTATCTGCGCTGCCACTAAAACTTGATTAATCTTAACTGGAGTAGGCAAAATAAATGTTTTTAACGACAGCGACGACAGTGGGTCTAGAGTAGAGCGATAAAACATTGCCGTTTTCCAGTCTTTTTTTTTTAACGTTTTGGTGGCGACATAGCTTTATTTACACTTCGAGATTATTTGTTAGTTATTAGTTGAAATACTGTGTACATTTTTTGTAAATATATATCACACAATTGTTGTATTATATCACACAATTCTCGAGGGATAAATGCTTAATGAAATAATAAAGACAATTTGGCGATAAACAATGAACTCATGTCCACACAGAAATAATACTTTATTGATGTCACTAACGATAGACAGGTAAGTGACGTTCAGCCAAACACGAGTTTCAAGATTAGCACTAAGAAACGACCACCTGCGGTTGTAGAGTCATTAGGATTTTTTTAGAGGCAGAAAAGATGAAAAATAGCAAACGCCTTCGCCGGGAATCGAACCACGGACCTCTGGAATACCGGCCCAGCGTGCAGAACCACTACACCACGAAGGACGCTAGGAAAGTGGGAGAAATACCTTATAAGGTGATGTCCATTAGAACATCCTGAATGCGATATTATTTTAACGATAATTGAAATTTGGTTTTTTGAAAGGTTCTGATGAAAACACATTTTATGTGTCTTGTTTTAATTCTAAATGAGCTCATGAGACCTGCAAAGTTGAACTAAAAACTGGAATCAAAACATTTGAACCGCAATAACAGGCCAATAGACAACTTAAATGTAAGATATAACTAATAGGTATCAAACAGACTGGGTTTTTAAACGTTTCTGATGGGGGCTTCATTTGAAAAATCTAGTTACAGCTTCTCATGAAATATCGAAATTAATTTCTGAAACTGGATTTCCTTATAGTTAAAAGCAGAAAAAGTTATTAGTTCTTGCCATATAAATGTTGGCATCTTGTATATGTCATAAAAACAACAAAACCTGACAAATGTGTTGTCTTTCTTCAGTAAGACTGTGAAGCATGTAATCCAAGAAATAGCAGATAATATCGAAAAAACTGTTGTAATTCTGTTTAAACAGTGCAGTTTGATTTTCTCCTAAAGTCGGTGAAATTACATACATATAGGATAATGACTGTCTAAAGTGTTTTGTGAGATATGATTTTAAGAATACATTTAATGAAGAATTTCTATTTTGCAAACCGCTGAATACAAAAACAGCAGGAGAAGAAATTTTAATCTTAATTGATTATTTGAAGTGACATAAACTGGAGAAAATTTGTTGGACAGGGCTGAGAAACAATAGTAATCACGTAGTGGCTGGCATCCGTGCAGGGCGGTTCCCAAAAATAAAGGCCATGGCACTGAAAACTGTATGTTTGCATTGCAGCATACAAAGAAGCCCTTGAGGAAAAAAAAAAAAAAAACTGCTGCTGCATTTGCAAATTACTATGGAAAAGTGTGTAAATTAATACATTTTATAAAACAGTGTCCCTTAAATTGCAGGTCTGTGAGTACATTATTTAAACAGATGGATAGTGAATACTGTCATCCTTTTTCAATTTGCAAAGTACGACGATCATCCAGACGGAATGCTTTGAACAGAGTTATGGAAATAAGTATGTTTTCAAAATAAGTATGTAAGCACCCCCAACGGCTAAAGATGAACCATTTGAATTTAAAGAAGACAATTTTAATGATGTTAACTGGTTATATTAGCTTTGTGATATTTTTTATTTTCTTAAAAAAAATTAAACCTTTTATTACAAGGCAACAATGTACCTGTATTTAAACTGTGGGAAAACTGAAAGCTGAAATGAAACAGCTCAATTTGTGGACCCTTCGTGGTGAAGCAGTAATTATAATGCTTTTATGAAGCTAATTGAAGATCAAAAAGAATACAACGTTAATTCTATGCCTAACGAAATTTCAATTGCTATCACAGGGCATCTGATAGGATTGTAGACGAATCTGAAAGAATATTTTCCTATAATTTATAACTACAAAATCGCGGATACGAAAGGCCTTTCACAATTAATACAGAATCAGAACTGAACGGAATTACCGGATTTTGGAATCGGAATCAGAATGTTTGGATTCAGACACTGAATCAATAATTTAATTGTTTGGCTATGCAGCACTTAAAGACAGCTTTGGGAAAGTAACATAGATTTTTGGCTATCCTGTCATCGAGAGTTTCCATTTTTATACTATAAAGGAGTTAATTTTTAATGCCTTTTGTTACAACTTACAACTGTGAAACAAAATGAAATTTTGTTTAATTTACCATTAAGTCATAAGTATTTTTACACAGTCACGAAGAAAAGATATTAAAACAACCTCTTCGCAGGAAAAAAAGTTGTGAAAACCTTGATCTACAGAATATAATATACAGAAGGAAACCAAACATGAATCTTGATTTTTTGTGCAGCTTTGACTGCTTTATTGTGTTTTTAAAATCCTGTGCAATTTATACAACACCTTGCATACCCTTGTTACAACCACTTTAATGTTGCTGGCTGCCTCGTTTTGGGCAACTGTTCTATAAAAAAATCTTAAGTTATTTAGGCTATAGATTTGAAATGTTTGAAAACTCGAATACGTCGCATTAATTGTGTTAATATAGAAAAACATTTTACGATGTTTAACAGAAAATGCCATGTAAACATATTAAGAACTGCAAAGTTAAAAACCATTTAAATTACCCTCTGAAACTAAGTAATACCACAGGCCATAAAAAATAGTCACAACTTGAAACGTAATAAGTTCTTTGCGCTCATATAATTCAGATACTTAAAACGATGAATGAGTAATTTTCCGTAAATTATGCCAAATTTTGTAGTCGAATGGTAAGCCTTAATATATGTGACTTCCTTTGCAAATTAATACATCTAGTCAAAGGAATTGCTTAAAATTATCAAATTTTCCTTGGTAGTTTCCAAGATTCCTCTTGTATGTCGTAAGTTGCTATATCGGTAATAGTTTTATAAAATTGTGTTACACAATGTTTACAGGTATGTATTAAAAACAGATATTTACAATTATTTAACTTCTTTTGATTCTTAAAGATTAAGGATTATAAAAAGTATCTGCATATAAATTCATTTCCAGAAATTCACCCTCTTGCAGGTTTCAGAAACATATAGATTCAGGCCTGCTGGAAGTCATAGCACCACCTGAAGGATATTATCCTGATTTTAAAAACTTGCGGAATACATTAGGTGATCCAGTTGAAAGAGTCAGGTAAGTGTATAAATTCCATGACCTTTCTACGTCTAATTCCAGAATTTACTCATAGTGTGTTAGCGAAATATCATAAGGATGTTTACGAAATAGATAAACTGCGTAAAAAAAGAAATGGGACAGTTCTATATCTCTTCTACTGGGCAGATAAACAAAATTCAAACTGCGTTTTTCACGTCTTGAGAGCGCAACGTAAGATATGTATTAGATTTACATATAGCTTTGCTCTAATGTAGGTATTTTGACACCAAATCGGACTTTTTCTGAGATGGCATTCCAATTTTTCCATATTTCGATTCTATGGTTCAAATTATGGCAAACTGCCAAATTGTGTTCGAAGCGCACTGATAGTTTTCAAAAAAATTACCTCTTAAAATTTTAGATCCTCCATGGTTATTGAATTTGGTATATATTTATGAAAATCTCATTTTTTATTAAACTTATTATTTGAATCTTCCTTTCACATTTCGAAATTTAGGTTCATTCCAAAACAAATCACAAATTTTTTATGATTTATTTTTAAAATTTGCATTTTCAAGTAGTTATGGATTTTTCGAAAACATTTTGTATTATAACTCATAACATTTTTAGCATCGTCTTAAATTAGATGTATTTCTAAGCATACCTGTAAAAGCTTTGAGTATTTTAATCAAACGTTTCCTAAGATATACGTGAATTTACATATTGGCGCGTTTTGAAATGTGATATATAAGTGATAATAACGCCTAATGTTGTTTACGCACTTTGTTAAAATTATTTAAAAGTGTGAACGATGACTTTTTTCTGCTCGTGTACAATGAAAAAAAGGAAAGGCAAGTAGGTTGCTGTAAATTAAGAAATTTTACAAGTGAATTATTCTTGGCGCAAATTGGAAAAAAAAAAAAAAGGTACCAAGATAAATTTTTAAATTTCTCCATAAATGTCTCACCAAAAATTACAAAATTTAATATATAAGCATTATTTGAGTCATAGAATGGAAATATGAAAAACAAAACTGGCATGTAATTTCAGAAAAAGTCCTATTTTGTGACAAAATACCTATATTAGAACAATGCTATATATAAATCTAATATATCGAGTCGCGCTTTCGAGACGCGCTTATAAGTCGCGCTTTCGAGACATGGAAAAACGCAATTTTAATTTCGTCGAACGGCCCAGTAGATTGGGAGATATAGAACTGTCCCTTTCTTTTGCGCGGTGTACATTCATTTAGTAAACTTCAGTTTTTCTTCAACTTTTATTAAATGATCAAACATTTCTCAAAACGTAAAATAAGTAACTGAATTGTATTAATTTTACTGAAGAGTATTTCTCATATTAGCTTTATTTTCGATTATCTCATGAAAAACTGAGAAATACAAAGTATTTTGCATTTAAAACTTTGCTTGAAAAATTATTTGAATTGTTGATTTGAGAAAAGTTCTGTCTGTTGCGTAAGCTAGGCAATCGCATTCTACTAGCTTTATCAAGTGCATCATTTGGAATTGCTAGAAGAAACCAAGTTACCATTCTAAGATTTTAAATAATATCGTCTCACATTTTGTTATTTGCTAATAGTTTTATTTTAATTCAATGACTTAAATTATATTAGACATCCATTAACAATAATAAATGCTGCTAATCGTGTAAGTACTACCTACAGATATTCACTTAACGTCTCAATCCAAATCAATTCGGGGAATACAAAACACATATTTAAGTACATATTTGTCGCATCAAGTTTTGGTTAGTTGAGTGATGAGTTTGTATTCTATAATCGGTATCACCTTAGTTTTTTTATTACACTACTAACGTTTGAATCAGAATCTGTAAAATATTTTTAAATGCATAAAATATTGAGCAATATATACTCATATTATTTTCTCCTTTTGCGATGTATATAATTATTCGATTTTTTATTTCATCTGAAAAGTTCACTCAAAACAGCAAATAAATGATAAAATTATTGATAACAAATAGCTTGCCTTTCACGACAGTATTTAAAAAACAAAATAACAAAGATAAATTGATATAAATACTTAACCTTAACTTATGCAGATGCACATATTTCATATCCTGACAGAAATAAACCTCGGATTCATTTTAAATAACAAGAAATACCATAAAACATTTAAATCATATACTGTATAAGGTGTTCAGTATCAGTAAAGCACAGTATTATACAGTATACAGTACAGTACAGTATTATACAGTATATAGTACAGTACAGTATTATACAGTATACAGTACAGTACAGTATTATACAGTATACAGTACAGTCAATACAGTATTATACAGTATATGATTTAGATTATATAATTAGATTTTATTTATGTGCCATAAACAGGAGAGGACATAAATGCCAATTGTTCGAATTCAACAAATGAACCTTAAGACGAAGGCATTGCAAAAGAAAGCAATATTAATGAAGCAACCGAATTGAAGAGATTTTGTGAAGGCAGGGATTTGATTACGTAAGTTGTCACATCATGCCTCAAACAAAGCAGATAACTTAACTTGTGACAGAAATTTGGTCACCCTGCACTCTGTTTTAAACCTGCGCCATCAAATTCTATTTCGTTGGATAACTGAAGAATAATTTCTGGAATAAATCTGTGAAATTTCAAATTAATTCAAGATTGCTTCGCAAAACTTTCCGAGGGATAACCAAGAAAGTTTTGACACTGATGTAAACAAGTGAATGGACAGACAGAAATGTGCCTCAAATAATTAAAAAGAATTAAAGAATTGTTATTTATTAACTATAACGTTAGAGGAAAAATATTACTTTCTGTCAAAAAATGGGAGATATTTTCGCAATCAAACTTATCTGTAGAATTAAACATTTCTGGCCAGGTGTAAAATAAAGGAAAAGTATTTTAATATAGTTTGCTGAGAAGTACACATATAAATTACAAGAGTCAAAGAGAGATTTAATTGCCATAGTGAAGCTCGCTTCCAGATATTAATAACAAAATTAAGAATTAAACACAAGTAATTAACCTCACATACTTACTTACCTTATGTAATCATTTACCATATAAGCCAATGCTTGATATTCTTATGTGATTATTTATCATATAAGCCAACATACCAGAAATTAAGATCCGTAGTGAAATCTTCCTTAGTAATTTCTATCCCTCAGTAAATAATTTCTCATTTTCTAATCCATTGCATCACCAAAGGGGATAGAAAGTTTTGACAAGCGTGAAAGCATACGTGTCTGAAAAACTTTTCCACTCTTTGACACCTACAGCGAGTTAATTAAATTGTAACAAATAGATCGATGAAAGAGAAGGCTATATAGAAATATAAACCGGATGCACGGGTTTTGATTAGGATGTAAGAGACGTGAAACTTCCTTCAGGCATTTTGTTGAGTTTCCTACATTTCACCTCTGTTCCGAAGGTAATTAATAATAAAAGCAATGCTTCATTAACATTCTTAATTAATTATCAGTTGACAAAAACGTGTCTGTTAGAGTGTTATACAACCATTGCTTTATACAGAAAATCACTTAACTCTTTATAATTATTATTTTTTATAAATGTTACTTTAAAACTACTACTAACTATTCTGAATATTTCTCTGACACTTGTGGCTGAGCTCTTTATCGAACTAATTATTTAAAGTTCCTAAAATTTATATCATAAATTAAAGAATAATAATACATAATTGTATTAAACATAAGTTGCAAATCATTTGATTTTTAAATTTAGCGAAATCCTTTCATTGATAAAAATGAAAATAGTTACTAATCTCCGGTAATCGTACCATGTATAATATCTTACAATTACATAAAAGTATCTTTGGTGTAAATAACACATTTTTATTCTGATAACTACAATTAAATACATGCCATCTCTACTTCAGGCACTTTTGAATAAATAGACTTAACAGCAGTATAATTTTCGCTAGAAAATTAACTCAAAATGCGATAGCAGATGATATTTGTGTTAGAATATTAATCATTTTCTAGCTAAAGAAAAAATGCAGTCGGTCTGCTTTATAATAATTTCAATCATGTATTTTGATTCTAACTAGAGCAATCATCTTGGTTCTTTACATAGTTTGACTATGCAATGACCGCGGAGGTGATTGTTGATTTATAGTTTACTATCCATGAGCTTCTTCGGTGTTTTGTCGAAGGATTTGCTCGTGGTGAAATTTATGGGCCCAATTCAGAAGTGCGATGGGAGAGACTCGCTTTTGAGGACAGAGCCTGCGTCCAAATCACGAGAGAGAAATACTTTACTCCTCACAAAAGAGCTCTTGCGTGGTGAATTTAAGTAATTCAAATTTTTCCAATTTGAAAGCGTTGGCTGGCTCCGCGGGCGCCATACACTGTTCCTCAGCTGCTGTCATACCAGGTGTGGCCAACCTTTATGGGAATGTCACTATCTGAAAAAGTAAAAAGGTATGCGTGCTATTTTCAACTTTTCTAGCGTACTTAAAAATTTTAAAAGGCAAATCTAATGTTATTTATGGGCTGATTATGGAATTTTAACGCAAATAGAGCATTTTTTATGTAAGTCTTAGTAGTGAACATTTAAAAAGTAATATAATAAGTAAAATAAACACATAAACTAGAGTTTTATTGTTAATAAACGCTTTTAAAGTTTCAGTAGTAATTTTAAAGTAAGGTTCTTTCTCACCTTCATGGGAAAAATTGACGAACTACATCACTCGCGTCACCCATGGTGCCTCGCTTCGCAAGTATTCATCGGGCCCAATAAACATAACTCAACTTAACAACAACATAACTCAACAACACAATAATCAAACATAACAACGCAATGGAAAAAAAAAATCAGGACAACAAAAGGTACACTGCGATAAAAAAAAATGGGGCAGTTCCTATATCTCCCGTTCTACTGGGTCAATTGACGAAATTCAAATTGCATTTTTCATGTCTTGAAAGCGAGACTTAGGCTATGTATAAGATTTATATATCTGAAATGACATGCCAATTTTGTTCTCGATATTTCGATTCTACGACTCAATTATGCCTAAATGTTAAATTCCATGAACTTTGGTGGGAAATGTTCGAAGGAATTCAAAAATTTATCTTGGAGTACATTTTTCAGTTTTAGTCAAGAATAATTTACTTGGCGAACTTCTTAATGTATAACAACCTATTTTCCTTTTCATTATTTTTATTGTAGACGAACAGGAAAAAACTCATCGTTCATACTTTCAAATAATTTTAACAAAGTGCGTATTCTAGTTTGGCTTTATTATCGCTCAAAAAAACGATGTCAGATTTCAAAACTCTCCAATATGTAAATTCATGTATATCTTAGAAAATTATGAATAAGAAAGTTAAAAATAAATCATAAAAAATTATATTTGGATTAGGCCTAAATTTCGAATTCTGGAAGAACGACTCAAGTAAGTTTAATAAAAAAAAGATATATTAATAAATATATATATAAAATTCAACTAACATGGAGGAGCTAAAATTTTGAGAGACAATTTTTTAAAAACTACACGTGCGAGTTTTACAAAACATGGCAGAAAAAGTCCGGTTTTGTGCCAAAAGAACCTATATTAGAACAACGCTAGATTTAAATCTAATAGATATCCTAAGTCACGCTTTCGCGACATGAAAAACGCAATCTGAATTTCGTCAATCGGCCCAGTAGAACGGAAGATATAAGAATTGTCCCTTTTTTACTTCGCTGTGTACCTCCTCGTAAGAGATGGAGGGGAAGGGTGTATTGCGCTGCGCAACCAACCAACGCTCGCAAATTTGAAATAGTTGAATTACTCGAATTCGAATCTCGAAGACCTCTTTTGTGATGAGATAAAGTATCTCGCTTCCATGACTTGGACCCAGATTCTGTCTTTAAAAGGGCCAACGCGAGTTTTTCACTTTGGCCTTCCCATGGATTAATAGCGAATTCTGATTCGACCCATAATTGTCCCCACGAGCAAACCTCTTTTAAAACATCCAAAGAGCCCAGAGGCAGCATACTATAAATCAACAACAATTAAACAGCCGCCTCAACTTTTAAAAGCAGCTTAGAGATATGAACAGTACTTTTCAAAGGAGAGTGGTACCTCGATATAAGTCATTAATACTTTGCAGATCTTTGGATATAGATACTATACGAACTATTCCAATAAGAAGTAGAGAAAAAATAATTAATGTCTTCTTATAAAAAATCTTGTTGTTATGAATACAATTACATTGATTAATACTAAAATACAAATGCAGGGATTCAAATATATACTGTACATAAATAAAATACTGTACAAGATGCTGTATATAAATTTTTTTCTGCTATCCAGATCAAAAGCAATTTTTCAACATGCTCAATGTTTGCAACGTTAGCGATTTAATGGCATCTTTGCTTTGCACAGTCGTAGACGCCATGGTACTCGGCATACAGCATGCTATAAATCAAGTTTTGGATACACATGCTGCCTTCATACGTTTAAAAAATCTCTTTTTGTTCTTCGCCATTCTAACATTTTTCATCGTTTCTTAATTCTTCTCATTAATTTCCCTAAAACTCATTTCTAATGAATTTTTAAAAAATAAATGTGAAAAAAAAAACCCTTTTCAAATTCAAAGCTGGTTACTGGTTACAGGAGGCGTACTGAAACTAATGCGCAGTAGTAGCATTGTCTCGAAAGAGGTAAAAATTGCAGTGCGCGTAGTCGTTACTCACCAAACCCGAGTCGTTTTCCAAACAAATATCGTGACTATCAAAACAAAACTTTTCGGGTCCAAACAGGACATATACCAAATTGGGCATATTTAAAATACTGAGGTATGATTGTAATTCGAACAGTTGATGAATTTATTTTTATTTGTAAAAACATTACTAGAATTTCCAATGCTTTTGATTAGCTTAAAAATTTAATGAGCATAAAGAAAGAAGGATTTCAAGAAAGCTAAATATAAATATAATGTATATGTTCCGCTGTAAAATTCCACAGTGATTTAATTGTATTGAATGAAAGTATTAAAAAATTGTACGCATGCTTTTTTTAAATGCAGGTGGCGCACAAAGCAGAATTTGGACTACGCATATTTGATGATGTATGCCCAGGCAAAAGGGACGTTTTATGTGCAGGTAACGTTTAATAAATTGTAATTTCTGGCTTAGTGAATTTAACTTATATATTTGGTAATGTTTACTAAAGTTAAATGGCGTTAATCTTTGGGAAAGCTGTTAATTTCACATAGTTTCTGAAAGGTAAATATTATAATGACATGATTAAAGTTTTTAATTCCAGTTAAATTTACTTACATAGTTGGTTGCTATTGAAGAAAAAAGAGTAAAAACTTTCTTTAATCTACAAAAGAGTTTAAAATGTTTCCTGTATTTACTGAATTTCCGTGCGTATCCCGTAACATTTTTGCGTTCAGATTCTTTACATTTTAGAAATACTCCCGTAATCAACGTGAGATAACGGACTGTTGAACTTTATTCTATCCAAGTACAAAGACACTCGATCCCAGCGAAGCAAACACGAACTAAGTCGCTGATCTAGCTGCACATTTATCTTCTAATTATTTATAGATGGTGGAGGTCTAAGGAGTAGTAGAGACAAAAACAAGAACCCGTAAGCTACAGGGAAACAGAAATGAAGATATGTTATTAGACACTGCAATGTTAATATTAATATGTATTTATATGATACCGTGGGCTCCGGGGTACTTGTGCATCTTGGCCTGGACAAGTGGTCAGCCTGTCGCAGGACCCCCGGTACCAACTTCTAGCATTAGGAATATTTTACACCAGAAGTAATGCCATCAATGACAATATTATATAATGGTAACATTTCAGTATAGCAATGATATTTCTTTAGGCTGATAGATTACACTTCAGGGAAATATAAAATTAAAAATGAAACTAACGTTATTTCATATTAAAATGTGCTTAAGAAATTGTTTATGTAGCTAATATTTCATCCTTTAGACGGTTAATAAAAAGATTTAATAATACTCAACTAATATCTATATTTTTGCAGATGCAATGTTTAAATTTTTATTTTACGTTTATTGCATTATTAGCATTATGCTATTTTACAACACTTAAATCATATTTGCTGTTAAATATGCAGTGTTTGGGTAAGAAATGAGGAAAACGAACGACTCATGCATTCTAACTTGATACAATTATTACATTGGGTATCAGCGTATAACATGAACTTTCTGGGATAAACCCAAGTATATGCGACCGATTTTTGAAATTAGCGTTGCTAAGGAAATGCCAGCAACCAAGAAATGTTTGGGAATAGAAAAATATGAAAACACTCATCAAGTGATAAGGCAACAAGAAACTAGTCCTGCACATTTCGAAACTAGTCCTGCACATTCATGAATAAACAACAGTTTTATTCATGAATGTGCAGGACTAGTTTCGAAACAAAAAGTACTAGCAATTTACAGAAATTGGGACGTTTTTAATTCTATCAGCCAGTACTTAAAGATCAGTACTTAAAGATCAGTATCAGTACTTAAAGATCTCACTTTGGATGTGATTTACTGGGGTACATATAAGATTCCTTGCCAGTGTGCCTTAATTACATTGATCAAACTAAGAGCGCTTTAAAATTTCGCGCTAAGCAACACGAGACATAAACACGTAACTCCACTCTTGCCGAAACATGTGGGTGAAAAATATTTTTCATTTTCCTGCAGCCAGAATTGTTCAAAAAAGCATTTTCCATTAGAGAATTACATTTTAAGCGGCATTTCATATTTATAAAAAATCTTTCAATTTTTGTTAACGATCACAGTTCCACTCTGTCTTTACCTTTACCTTTTAAGGAAATTATTTCATAAGTTTTCAGTTTTTTTATCAGTATCTTTACTTTTCCCTCTCATTATTATAACCTGAGAAAAGGTTTCACTTTCTTCATGTGCACTCCTACAGCAAATTAAGAAGATTCTATAGTTACATCTTCGAAACTAGTCCTGGAAATCTTCTTGCCTTAACATCTGCAGTAATCGTTATTCCGCAAGTTATAATAACTGTAAGACTCTTTTTTATGGAGCTGATCAATTCGTTCCCAGCTAAATGCCTTTAATAGCTCTCCTTACTTATTGCGTCAGTCAGCTATTCCCCCTTGCATTTCACAAAGTTATTTATGAACGTCTGCATGTTTCCAAAATCCTTACACTCAAACTCCTTAACAAACGAAATAAGTCTAAACAAACAACTCCTTAACAAACGAACTATGACAAACTGAATAGAAACATTGAACATTTGTAGTTCGATCCATGTTCAGATCTCGATGTACTGTGTAGCTGCATTAATGTTTTCATGGTTTCCATGTCTGTAATATGCATACGTGCCATTTTCTCTTAGAAGGTCCTCCATGAAATATTCTTCTCTTAAGCAGATAGCCCTCATATGCTTTGTCTTAATGTATTAACCTAATTTATCTTAACTTAAACTGCATTTAAGAAATGGGTAACAGACTACATTTCATGGATGCGATGCACTATATTGTCTTTAGGATTGTAAACACAAATTTGTATACAGGTTATATTCTCTTAATATGTCCCCCACAGATATATCCTTCCACTTAAGCAGACAGCTGCCATGTGTTTTGTCTCAATAAGTTAAACTAACTAACGTAAATTGAACTGCATTTAAGAAAATGATAGTAGATTGCATTTCGTGACTGTGAGCCGTTCTTTTGTATCCGGGACCGTAACACACAGAAACGTGCATGGACATCATTTGATTTCTCAAAATATATGCCTTTAGAATAGTTTAATAAATTTACTTTGCATGCGCAAAACGGAGATGTAATACAATTCGTTGACAGAATTTTTTTCGGATATAGTATATGGATAGGTGTATAATTATTACGGACCTATTTAGTATAATGACTTTCACTGGATTATAATAGATGTGGTTTTGAATGTAATACAATAAACCACGCCTTTTAAAATGTGTGTAGATTTATTTTAGTTAATATGTTCTGCTTTATTGAAATCTTTCCTGACTTCGTATATTAAGTAATGTACTCGTGAAAATCAGCAAACCAGATGCCAGAGTATAATTTAACCTATGTATTATACATAACATAAAGCAATTATGTTATTATACTGCTTATTCATGTTTCTGACACTGCAGAAAAAGCCTGGACGAAAATTGATATATGAGGCTTGAAGATTAAAACAGATTTAGTTTAAAGAAAATTGAGCTGCACCTCTCATGTATATTTGTCCAAATATCACTTTAAATTGCAGTACTGTCTGAATGAAAATGACAAACATATGTTCAAAAAAAGATATTTTATATTTTTAGGCAAGTAAAGTATGTTGTATAGTATCATTCCTTTATTTCTAAGTCATTAAACATTAAGTATTCTATATCGAGTAAGACATAACGTACAGAGAGCAATTTAACTTAAATCTGGTAAAAGAAGAACGTTTGTTGAACGTTTTGATAAAGATTAAATTGAAGTGACATAAATTACAGCTAATTATCTCTTTGTATATTATAAAAACCAAATTTTTAATTTTAGAAGCAATAAACATATTATGCATCAAACGAATCAGTACAGGACAGAAATTTATTACAGTACAGAACAGTATTATGTTACTTCATTTCCTAAAGTTCATAAAAATTAAAATTTCATATCTCTATGCATTATATCAGAATGGCATGAGAAACTGAAATGCGATAAATCCAATCTAATGCTTTCGTATAAAATCGAGAAAATAATTCAGATCAAGGAATTTAGCGACAAATTTGTTGGGGAATTATTAAAGCCTCCAAATAACCACAAACTTGCTATATTAACTTTCAGAATGACCGCAATATATTAATATCAGTATGTATAGTTTCATTATTTCATGAACATCAAATTGCAGTCAGATTGGGATGCAAACCTGAGACGTTCTTGATTTTAAAGCTAAGGCCCAAGCTAGTGGCTGTGTCTAGAGTAAAACAAATTAATTGGAAGGGAAGATCGAAAAAAGGAAAAAAAGCAGTTTGCTATTAAATAAAATCCTCAAGAGGCCGAAGGAATTTTTAGACACTATATCGAGTAATTTGAAATACTTTAAATATCCTTTTTTAAATGAAGAAGCGTGTAATCTTAACCAGCAGTGTAATTCTGTATAACTAGTTCTGTAATTTTTGTAAAAAGAAAAATATTCTCGAAAAGCAGCAGAGTGGAAAATTGATAATGATCTGGGAAGCCATAAGCTAAACAATAATTGATAGTTAAAGCTTTTGATGGGAAAAATAAACAGTGAAATATAGCTCTTCCTGAAAAAAGACGTTTTTATAGGCGAGATTTGGATGGAAATCAATGGATTTTCCAGCATTTTCATCTTGATATATTGTCATGCGCCCTTAAAAAGTAATATAAGATAGTTAATACTCTTTTAATGACCGAATTTATTACAGGATTATAATCTGACAGAAACTGTATGGAAAAATTTAGATTGAATTATTTATTATAATGAATATAGGTCTAGCAAAACCGAGTATTTAAACCTGCTACCATTACTACCGGGAAGATACTTACAACACATGACAAAATTTGATTATGCTAATTTGAAGTACGCAGATGATTCAAATGAAAATATTGAAACGGGCAATAAAATCAAAAACCTTTGATCGATCGATGTGCAAGTTTGTAGGCATTATCCTTGTGATTGTAAGAATAATCAATAATAGTAGTGCAACATTGCAGAAGTAAGTAGCATCAGTACCAAGATCACTGCCTCATTGCTGATATGCACTACGCCAGTGTAGCGATCTGTGAAGCATTATTTGATTTATGAAGGTATTAAATCGGTTGAAATTCATTGCTGAATGAAAGCGCAATACGTGATTCGTATGGGGTTTTGCAGAAAATTCACAAGCACAGACTTTCTGTTCTTTCACACAAGTGGTGTTGAAGTTAAAATCGCGTTTCTTCTATGAAGGAAGTCTCACGCCCGTCCACGGACATGACGGAGTGACAAATGGAAATATCCCCGTAGTGGAAGAAGAGTTTGTGAAGGAGAAGAGCTGTATTACTGGGAAGGAAAAAATCACTCTGTTAGATATTAGTGTCAGTTCAACATTGATATTTTGATGAACAGCTGCGATTCAATGAAGTGTCAGTGAAACAGGTATCACATCAGTTGACTCCTGAAATGAGGAAATGTCGTGTTGATGCTTATAAGGAAGCTTTGCTCTGCTTCCAGTTGCAAAGGATGAATTTCTGAACAGAATTATTAGAAAGAAATTTGGGTACACTACCACCAATCTTACACAAAGAAACACAGCAAGGGGTGATCAATGCGCTTTAGATTTACAATAATGCATATAAATACTCATGAGCTTTCCTTGCGTAGAACTTCTGTAACTGTATATAGGTAAATAATTGCATTAAAATGAAGCATGGTGATTGGGAAAAAGTTTAATAAGTGTGTGTCATGAATCATTTTCAGTATATCACAAAGGGAAATTTTAAAATCTAGTTTCACATTACCTTACACCCTTTTTACAGTATTAGTCAGTAACATCAAAAGAGATTACAGCTGATTTCTGCAAAGAAATATGCTTTAAGTTTCAAATAAACCAAATTAATATTTTACAACAGATATGTTTATGGAGAGTAACGAAGTCAGATGCTTCTCTTGTAATCATTTGTAATAATTCGTAATGATCGTGATGTTTCAAACTCAAAAGTTCCTAGTTCTCAGAATTCTAATTTTTATAACTCAGGTCCTTGTGAATTAGCTCACAAAAGTATACATGAAAAGCAACTTATTGAACTATTTCACAAGTATCTTTAGTTCAGTGATAGCGAAAGTTTCGATGTGAATTTTCATCATCTTCAAGTCAATAACGCATACATGAATAACTCTCAAGTATTTTCTTAATACTACTATATAAGTTTTTATTCTGATGACGAAAACCAGAGTATTTTTAAACGAAAGGACAAACCAAATAGGCCAGAAGAGATTATTTCATCCAAATTTAATAAAATTTGTGATTCGAATGTTTATAGAATAAGCTGATGTATGTCAAATTTCGTTTCATTAACATGCTTATAGTGTTCGTTTAATTAATATAAATTTCAATTTTTTCCATGTTCTCTTAAAGACAGTATCCAAACAGCAATTAATTTAATGATAATCACCTTCTGCGTAAGGAGTTTTTAAAATATTCGTTCGTTCTACATTTGATGCTGCAAATTTGATTTTGATATATTGGAAAAGAAATATTTCTGGAGATTTAGTGTTCATTTTGAAGTAGGTTTCCTCTTTCGGGAACAAAGTGTGAATTCTAGAGGGAACTTATTTGATTTCATTGTCAACATTCAGATATGGAGGGATGTTATGGCGCCTGTGTATTAAGTATAATTAAGACACAATAACACGCCGAATACATACTAATTCAGAAGTCAAACAACAAAAATCAGTCCTGTGAAAATTTTGTAAATATAACGCTGATTTTTGTTGTTTGACTTCTGAATTAGTAGTAAGTATAAGTCAAACAAAATATCTCAACAACAAAACACATAAATTCTTAAGCAAAATATTTTCTGTATGCTTTCGTTTTCATTTCGTTCATCTTGCAAAGCTAACCTATTGCTCTGATTCAAAAATTTTCACTTCTAATAAAAGTTCCTAAACCATGTAAAATACATATAAAATTATAAGGTGTTTCTCCCGCCTTCTTAGCATGCCTTCGTGATGTAGTGGTCAGCACACGTATTCGAGAGGTCCGTGGTTCGAGTCCCAGCGAGGGCATTGCTCATTTTTTATGTACTCCTGCGTCAAAAATACCTTATATCTCTATAAAAATATTTATTTTAGGATAGCAATATTGATAAGTGTAATTTTTAAACACACTACTCAAGCATTTGAGTAAGTAATCCTTTAGTACAGTTAAAAAAATTATTTTAAGTTAGAATAACCATGAAATCTTTACTTGAGGAGTGATAAATATTACCCATCGTGAACAGGATGCAATAAATCGAAAACTTCGAAAACATTTAAAACTGAATTAATAATTCAAATGCTGAAAAACAATTTACGTAGATCAGTTCAATCTTCTTAGAAAGAATCAAAGGCATTACACATTTTTCTTTTCTCTTGCTCAAAATTAAATGCATAATAGTTTCTATAAATTTATTTCGTGTGAACCAGAAACTCGTTGTACATAAAAAAGAAATGAAAAATCGGATATGAGTACATACAACAACGATGTTATGACAACATACGGTAACGATGCATATACGGCAAAGATGTCACGAAGCAAACAAAATTTAAATGTGAAATGAAACCTTAAAAATGCATCAAAACGAATAGAGAACCTCCAAGAAATTAAAATTTAATAGCTTCTAACCAAACTTACGTGTCACAATACGCTTTCATGTATTCATAAAATGACTATTCAAAGACTGGAAGATTACATTTAATTCTTCTATAGTCCTCAAATGATTGAGCTCTGTAAAAACGGCTGCGATTTGCTCGTACGTTTTCTCTCAGATTCGAATCAGGTCTGCTCGATATGGATGAGCGTTGTCATCATTAAAAAGGACGTAAAATCCACATGCATCTCCAAAATAAAAAACAATAAGATTTCATCTCGATATTTGTCAGAAGAAATATGTCTCTCTAGTGATCGCGAGAAGAGTAGTCCATTACAATGTTTCGATACAATTATATCTGTGCCACTGTAAAAGTAATGTTGTCTAAAGTAGGAATATTTCTTGATTCTGTCTGTCTGTGCTGAATATGCGAGTATGCTGAAAAATTAGATGTTAAACTGGTCACTGATTCGTCGCTCAAAATATCATAATCCTTTTGTTATAGGCTCATTCTGTGGTATTTTGCACCATTTCAGACGGACTGTACTTTCTGTAAAATCAGTAAAACAACTGTTAATTTTCTGATGCAAAATTCGTTTTGTGTATATAACAAACGGTTTTCTTAAGTTCTGTATATCTAGTAAACAGTGAGAAACCGTCTTTTCTCGTTGGCAGAACATTTCAGGAAGACGCTAATGTAAACCGAAAAACATATCTAAACGTGGTTTCTAATTAAAAGGGAAAGTCATCAAATATTGTTCTGAAGATTTTTATTGGTAAACAGTGGTTACCGGACAAACTATTTGCGAAAACAGTTTGGAATGATTCTGAGGAGGTATTGAAAATGGGAAAAAACGAACAAATGTTCCACTGCAATTGCAAGCTTTAAAAGCAGCTGCCAAAATGTCATGTTCTTCCTGCAAAACCACTTGCGGAAAGAAACGATATGAACTAAACCTTGTGTGAAGTGGTTCATCCTTATACCCATAAATTCCAGATAATTGTTGAGGTTTTGTATCAATTGAAAGAGAATTCACTAGCTAAGAGAAGATTTTCCCGTTAAGCAATTTGTTGCAGTACAAAATTTTAGTGGCGTCTTTAGCGGCTTAGCAGTTTTTTCGGCTTTTTAAGAGCAGACTGAGATGACTTTCTAAGAAAGTCTCAGAAAACCAGATACTGCATTTCTTAAAACATTCATTAAATATTCAGCCACATTGCCACATCTATAACTGGCTGCTCTTCGTCTAAATGACCAACAGATCTCCGTCATAACGGGTCTTCTAAAAATAACGGGTCTTCGATATTTTCAAAACTTGCAATCACGTCATAATTGCAGAAGCTTGAGAGAAAGCGTACTATCTGCAAAACACTTGCAACGTATTTGGATGATATCATATCATTATATGACTTCGGAAATGGATTTATAAAATTAAAGTCTATAGTGGAAATTAAATTATTGGTTTTTTCTCATTCATTACCTCAGAAAATGTCGTTATTTTTAAATATTCAAAATAAAATTTATTATACTAGTACTTTGAACGTTAGTATCCACTTAACTGTCGCATCTCAGCTATTATGTATTGTGATATTAAATATTTGTCAAATAATTTCTTCCCTTGATGAGTTTAATAAATAAGATTATAAGGTAAGCGACTTAAAATCGATGCTTGGGTTTTTCATCTCGAGAATTTCTTCACTTGAATTTTCTATGATTTATAAAGACAAAAACATATTTGACGGTGGTATAATTATAAATTTAGAAAACTATAGCTCACCAAAAAAATCAAGTTAATGCTATACTTACAAATGAAAAGTAACTGTAAAAGAAAATTAAAAATTCTGCTACGCGCTGGATTTGTTGTAAATATTTTCGTTTGACAAGCAAATACAGAAAATATTATTAAAAAAAAACATTTCAACATTTTAAAAGAAAAAAAATACCCCGTATTTCTTTGGAGGAAACGTCGAAAGTCTTAGAAATGTAGGAAAGGTCTTATAAAACTTAGGACTATATAAGAAAGTTCATATGTTTTCTTTAAAATATTTTTAAGAACATCTCTTTTTTTTCGGGATGTTTAAAACGTTTTTTCCCCAATGGAAACTCTTTATCTCAATTTTCTCGGTTGACGGAGTTTTGTCCAAAGAAATACGGCTGGTAGAATTTAATTGCTCTTAACTACTTCAACTGAAAATGTAGCACTAAACTTTTTATTTGATATACTTTCCTTTTGATACTGAAAATTATATTTATCTAATTTTTCTTCTTTATCAAGAATATATGGATAAGACGCATTTTTATTGGTTCTCAGTTAATTATAATAAACTTTACAAATTATAATAAACTTTACAATTTCCGCCGCCCAGTCTGTATGGTTGTCAGGGAAACTAACTGCCATGCCGAAGGACCTGGGTTCGAATCCTGGAGAAGGCATGGTGGTAACTGTGCGTTCCTTCATAGGAAAGGCTATGGTGGCCCACCTATTAGGTGCCTCCATAATAAAGAGACCACCACAACGGCCTTGTATACATTAATGGACTGGGTTAGATTTGTAATTGTTCACAATCTGCCACTGGGAAAAAAATTACAAATGACGGTTTGGAACAGAATACACGGATACAGACGGTTTGGAACATTCATTGCATAAATGCATAAATTTTTAATGCATTCATTGTATTTCACATTGTATTTTTTAAAATAATGAATGAAAATCTTTTTTCTATGCAATGGAAAAAAATCTTCTTTTAGGCTCTCTTGCGTGAATTAAATGGCAATAATTTAGCTTATGTATAATCCTTAAATATCTAAATTTTAATCATTATAAAGCTATGTAACAAAATGTCTGCGAAAGAGAGGAATGCCTTGGTGGAAAATGTTCTAAGGAAAACTAGCCTTATTTTTTAGAACGAGAGAAAACGGTTAAAATTCCATAAACGGGTTGACCGCCAAGCTAGGCGAGAGTTTTTTATTTGGCGCGATTTTAATTTGGTTGTGGTTTCCGGCTGTATGTTTTCTTGTGGCAAACCTAGAGCTTTACTTCGGTAACTGTAACAGCGCGAATTTAGTGTAGCCAGATTTTTTTTTTTTAAATTTAATCTTGAAATACTGTGTTTGTTTTTAAAAGTTTTACTGTTTAATATTATCGTTATATATAGTTTTAATACTATATTTATATAAATATTTGCAGAAGGTTAAGCTGTTGTTGGTAGGAGAATGTTGGATTTCATATGACATGAAGTTTATAATTTATGAATGTTTTCATTTAATTTTATTTAGTTATGTGGCATTCGAAAGATGTGGAATATTTAAAACTTTCAACGAAAGTTGTTTAGTGTGTTGAATTACACGACAATAGTAACTTGAATATTTTAGCTAGTTTTATGATGCTGAATACGCATAATTTGCTATTCTGTTTACGTTTAAAACTGACTTCGCAGTGCTCTGATCTGATAAGTGTATACATTTATTTACTCAATAATTATTTACAAGAATTGTTCATTCTACTTTTTATGATGAATTACATATATATAGAACTATGCTTTTCTTTGCAAAGCTGTTGGACTTTGTTTTACCCACCTAGTATTTTATCATCTCATTTAACTATTCTGTTTACATAAAATAACGGCATTTCACTACTGCAAAACTTAAAATTTATTATTCTGTTGACGTTTAAAAACACATTTTAGTGCTTTCATTGCCGCCTAAAAATTCGCCATATTTTGAAGGCTAAAATAGTTTGGCGCCAATTTACCCCGCATATGGAATTTTAGCCAAGAAAACCAATCATGCGATCAAAATCTTTGTCTGGACTTCTAGTCCACGACAGACTACCAGCATTCAACCGCTTGAACCACCCGTTTGAGTGATTTATTAAAGGAATTCATTACTATTGTACAAATGATATACAGAATCAATACATTCTTCTCTTAACAGAATCAATACATTTTTAATAAAGATCAATCAGTTACGAGGGCTATCCAGAAAGTAGATTACGTTTTGGAATAAAAAATAAACAAAGTATAGGAAACAAATTTTATTATATACAGATGAAAGCCACACTCAAATACTACTTTTCTACACAGTCACCATACAAATTAAGGCATTTATCGTAGCGATGTACGAGCTTGGAAATTCCTTCGTCGAAAAATTCGGCCGCCTGCGCCTTCAACCACTTCGTTACCTCTTCTTGCTTTTCGCTGATGATTTCGTGCAACAAACTTCGCGAAATTTGTGGAAAACTCAAAGAAAGTTCCGTTATTGTGAAATTTCGATTTTCACGGACTTTAGCATCGACTTTTTCGAGAAGTTCGGCGGTCACTATGCTGGGTCTCCCACTTCGATCTTCGTCGTGAACATTGGTTCGGCCATTTTGAAATCTTATGACCCACTGACGCACTCCACCTTCAGTGATAATGTTGTCCCCATACGCTTCACGAAGCTGCCGATAGATTTCTATCGGTTTACAGTTTTTTGCAGTCAGAAACCTTATTACTGAGCGCACCTCGCAGCTCGCGGGATTTTCAATTAACGCAGACATTTCAAACCGTCACAGTATCTGAACGGAGCACAGCACGAACCTCTCACTAGCACGGCTAGATGCAGACTGAGCTGCGCAACGCTCTGACCCCAAGATGGCCGTGCTAGCCCCGCCCCTAGCGGACACAGACGGAAACGTAATCTACTTCCTGGATGGCCCTCGTATATGAAAAGAACTTTGTTATTCTAAAAATTATTCATGAGATTACATACTACATGCTATTCTCAAAATATTACACACATATTAAAAATTCAAATGCGAAAAGAATCAAAAACTGATCCGGTTATCATCACACACTGGAAATTATCTGTGCGTGATCTCAAGTCACATTAAATAAACTCATGAGATAATCGACTGCAGTCCCTACCTTTCGTATTGCTATTTCCCATTCGGTGGTCCCACAGGCACTGAAGTATATTTTGAACTCGTAGCATTTTATGTTCAACTCTGTTAGACGGGAGGAGTAGGTTATCGAATGTGTTTCCAGAAAAGAGCACTAAATTCAGGCTCAAAGGGGCAGATTGTTTTCAGCTGACTAAGCGAAGAAAGCGCTATACAAACCGATCTCTGGAAAAAAATGTCTGGTTTGATCCGGGGTCTAGTCCGCCGCGCAGTCTGCTCAGAGGATAGGTAGAAACCATAAAGCAGGTCTATGGTAGAAACCTGCTTTATGTTACACCCAGAGCAGAAATTTTTAACATACAGATGGTGAAGGGGCTGCAGATGAAAACGTCACTCAGCATTAAATCAGGATCCCTGGGACGTACGTAGGAATGAATAGATGTATGTGAACAAACTCACCTCTAAATACTTCCCAAAATGCACAGACAGCTATGTACAGTCTGAAGATACCACCGTAGTACATTCTGATGATTTGGTTGTTCTTTTTAATAATCTTCTCTAAATGCTTATTGTTGTATAATTAAAAAATCTGATGTGTATACCACATGACTTCCTTGTACGGAATATTAAATTATACGCATTTTTTCTTGCATTTCATTTAAACTTATCGGATTGAATTAAATCTACTTCGCCGACAGCGCATAAACCACAATAGAATAAATGCATTCTTTAAAATTCACTCTAGTATTTTTTACTATAGCGACACTCTGGCATTAGATTCACTTAACAGTATAATATTTCGTTCATATTATAACTCATAATGCACAAAATTTATATCATTTAAGAATTATCTAATCGTTGCCATATGTTCTATTCAAATACTATAATAGAGCTAGAATGATGTATAAAAGAAATTAAGCAAAAAAGAAACAGTTTTTCACAGACGATTGAGTATTTCTCATTCAATTAATTCAGTTCTCACTTCGCTAGAAGGCAAAAATACATAAAAACTCAAAATATATATATTAAAAATTACGAAGTAAATCTTAAACACTTATTTCCACGAAAAAATTCCAGAAAGGATTAAGCATGATTTAATTGGCAATAATAAATGAAGGCGTTACCTTTGTTGTTGCGAAGCTAAGTTTATCTAGATTGGCAACCACTAGTCTGCTGTTTCAAATGTAAACAATCAATGGCCGCCATAAAAAAAAAGGCTTAGCGGCACTTAAACAACTTTAAAATTGTTGATAATTCTAGAAATATTGCATACAGATTTACTAAAGGCATGAAAACCTTAACCGGAAGATAAAAACAACATAATTCAATCATTTTTAAAGCAAAAAATGTACAATTTACAAACATATAAGAGTAAAGAAACTGAGATCACTGAGCCGGGTAACAGAGTGGATATACAGGGTGATCTTTTTTAAAGTGACAGTGTTTGGAGCGCCCTGTAGCGCGAACTAATAGCCGAAATGGCACCAATTTTGGTATGTAGACTAATCAAGACATGGGACATCAAGACATACAATCGTAGAGTTAAATTAGTAATGTTTATTTACTACATTAACTTCCCCGGTGAGGAATTAGACCACATTCAATGTGAGCACAGCTCTCAGAAATAACACCGTGCATTCTGTGCACAACGTTCTCCACAGCCGTATGTAACATATCACGAGAAATATTCCGCACTGTCTTTCTTATGTTATCCTTTAGAATAGACAAATTTGATACTCCACCAACATAAACTTGAGATTTCAAATAACCCCAGAGCCAAAAATCGCATGGCGTGAGGTCAGGGGAATTAGGCGACCATGCAACTGGAAAACTGTGACTTATGACTCTATCATCAGTGAAATTTTGGCCCAACAGCTGCTTTACCTTATTACTAATGTGCGACGGAGCACCATCCATAAAGATTATCATAAAGATTATCTGTTGGAGTTGGTTTCTTTGCTGAAGTTGTGGAATAACAAACGTTTGCAGCATTTCGTGATACCTTTCTGCATTTATGGTGCACGTTTGGGGTCCTGTCGGAGTGATGGTCTCAAAAAAGAATGGCCCAATTACGAATTCGGCTGTGAAACAACACCAAACAGTGACGTTTGGGGAATTTAATGGGATTTTGCGCTCAGAAGCCCAAATTCGGCTATTTTGTGTGTTTACGGACCCATTGAGATAAAAATGACACACAACTCCCCACAGAATGTGCCATGAGAAAGCATCATCAATTTCTACCCTGGCAAGAAACGATAGAGCGAATGTCATTCGCTTACCATAATCACTTGCTTTCAGTTCGTGCAAGCGGCTGATTTTGTAGAAGTAATATCCAATAACGCGCCTCAAAACTCTCCATACCGTGGAACAATTCATTCCAATTGTCGAGCTACATCCCGGGCGCTGCTAGTACCAGCAATGGTTCCCTGCGATCCTTCGACAATTGCAGTTGCCACATCAGTTATTACATCTTCTGATGCTGGTTTACGTCCTCTTCCAGCGCGAATGGTTAGTAACCCCGTTTCCTCGAACTTCTTAATCATTTTCTTAAGACCATTCAGCGATAAAGGCCCCCTTCGTAATTCCCGAAGAGCTGCGGGTGCATTACATTTATTCATGTAATATAACTTACGTGCGTTACTGGTGAAGCATGAATAATGCATTACATTATTCATGCTTCACCAGTAACGCACGTTCTGGTAATGTGAGAGGCATGTCCACTGGTGCTAGTTTACTTCAGCTGAGATTATTTGTCGGATCTCTCTACTACTTGCTTTTATAGCCCTATTACTGGCGCTGTCATCGCACAACATTTGCATTTTTCTTTGATACCCGTGTTTTATGCTAATTCTCGTTATTGTAAGCTACAGCAGCGCTACAAAATGACCTAGCGGCGATTTTTGGAACTAAAATGTTTTTTCACGGAATCCCATGTCTTGGTTAGTCTAAATACCAAGTTTGGTGCCATGTCGGCTATTAGATCGCGCTACAGGGCGCTCCAAACACTGTCACTTTAAAAAAGATCACCCAGTATATATATAAATATATTTATATACGTTTGGTGCGGCCGTGCACATCTACATGTTATAGCAGTCCTATATACAAAATTTCAACGTTCTGAGACAACGTTCGTTTTTGAGTTATACGAGATACGTACGTACGTACATACGTTCGTACAAACGCCACGAAAAATTCTCTTCTTAAAGCAGTTTTATAATTTTTTTGGAGGAAACGAGTCTTTTATTCTGTCCTTACGTACAGATATTACGCAGAAACATCGTTAAATTGCATTCAATAGCGGTCAAAATGGATATTTTCGTTGAAATATGCAGCCTGAAACTTTTCGCGGTTACAATACTTCCTTTTCACTTCGTACAAGGAAGTAAAAAGGACAACGTGCATAGTGTAAAAATGCAGCCTTTCTTTCCGTGTTGCCATTTTGTAAAGCCCTGAACTTTTGAAATGGTACTGCCAACTTCCGCGTAACAGTGAATAACCATTGCTATATGAGTAATACTATGGAAATACAGTAATTAGAAAACTAAATAATGATTTACCTATAACTTCGCAATTTAAACAGTAATTTTTTTAGTAACTGACATATAGGTGTTGCTATTGTAAAATATTTAGAACTTTAAAATTACTTAAAACTATTTCTAGGGCTGATATTTTGTAGTAAGTGGAAATGCAAAAGAACATGTTAGTTAAAATCCGGATAAACATTTAAAAAAAGTAAACCTAAAAGAAATACCTGGCAGAAGTTCATCCCAAACCCTTTATTTTAAAAGAAAATATGTACTTCAGGTTTTAACTTATATATATTTAAGGAAATAAATTGAAATACTTACGTTAGTTACTATAGCACTGAATAATGTTTTCTCACAATATTATCGAAACATTTTTAAAACTCTCCTCTCTTCCTTTCATAAAATTCTGAAATATTAAAAAAATATTTATAAAAATCAAAGTAAAGGGAAAAGAAATCGCATTCTTACTTTTTATTTAATAAATTTTCTTATATAATTAAATAAACATTAATAACACATAACCTAACATTAATTCAACTTGCAGTTACTTCTATTACAGCTTCGCGGTTTAAATTTTGTTTAGAATTTTACATGAATTGAATATCCTATTTTACTTCAAGAATGAAAACTCTAAACTATACAGAAATGAGAAAACTTATCAAAGTAAGAATGAAAGAATGTAATCGTGTGGTCTTCGTTTGATTCTATTCGATGTGGAAGAAACGTATGTGTTGAGAATACTTTCTGTTTATTTAGCATATATATGATTTACGTTTTAAGTATTTTTCTGAAGAAGGAGAGTATATTTTTCTTTAAAATGAAATAAAAATGCAGAAATTCTATCTTGTGACGTAATAATATTTAGATTTTGCAATATTCATGATATTTTTCTGTTTTTTTCTTTCTTTGATCATTTTATATATTTCTCCATTTATGATTTCTCAATTTCTTTACTTATGGAATGATATTCAATGTTTTGGTTCATTTGTTTCAAGCCAACACAGTGTATATAGCAATACAAGACTAAACAGAAAATATAATCTGTATATTCACAAATTGTGGTATCAAATTTCTAAAATAATATTTTAGTCCGGAATTTTACCTACGGAAACTCAAGTACTTTATAACTTTGATTTTTCTTTTGAAAATTCCAAATGCGAGGAATATTAACACACGCTAATTTATAAAAATACTCTTTTTTGCTTTTCAATGGCACTGCCATTCAAAATAGGAAAAAAAGATATTTTCTGTCTATATTTCAAGTTCGACTTTAAGGTGTACAATGCAGGAACATCAAAAAGATTTTGAACATAAACACATGACTGCTTTTAGGCAAGGGTGCCTAGTAATTAAACTGACTGATGCAATGAGCAGTCATATGATATATGTGAGTTGATGTTTTGTTGGTTCGTGATTGGTACTTGTGACAATTGTGTCTTTGCTAAAACACCTGTACTGAAACATCTATGTATTTCTTGGTTACAGAAGCACGAAAGAAAGGATGGCTAGGAGAAGTTAAGGTATTTCAACAATGGTAAGGTATTTTAAGACAGTCAGTTTGCACTTTTCTCTGGATAAACATTTACTTATGTGGAAATGGGTGCAGTTTATGAGAATGTTTCCCCCTTTGCATGCAATAAAAGGATATGGTTGATGCAATTTACTTAAAATCAGTTCGTTTTTGTTGAAGAGCCAGCTGGTTTTTTTTTTTTTTTTTTTTTTTTTTTTTTTGCACAGTCTTTAAATGAATGACATGTAACTTTGGGATCCAAATAGCGTATCTGTTATTCAAACAATGAACCTTTGCCGAAAGTTTTGATAACGAAATGACAGACATTAAAATTGGAATGAGCTATTAAAATGTGGATCATGTAAGATGCGCTTTTCAGTCTTTCTCTGTGTAAATAAGGAATGCAAATCAACTATGGGAAGAAAATTTAACATTTGATTCATTTTTTAGCTTAAAAATGAATCCAGTAGAAGTATTTCTTATTTTTTGTTTATTTATAGTACTTTAACTGTAGATTTGTTTTGTTATTTGTCAAATATACTGAATTTTCGCGCGTATTCCCCCCTTTCCAAGCATTTTAGGTCTAGGCCCTTTAAATTAAAAAATATTCGAATAATTTTACCTTCCCCATGTTGTATATAATTTTTCCTTCTGAGGGCTAGTTTATCGGTAAAATACATTCCTTTGATTGTTTTATTTTTATTCAGTGCATTTAATTTGTATTTGCATTAGCATTTAATTTTTTTACTTGCATTCATTATTTGAAACGTATTTTGAGATTTTTTGTTAAGCTACGTGGACGTGGCAGGTTTTCTTACACTTTAGATACTTTCGAAACGTGTGATTTCACCTTACTTCTGTTATTTAAGTTCTAGCTCATTGTAGCCTTACCTACTGTTGATATGTTCGATCTTTCGAACTCTGTCTTTTGTTAGCACCTCTTCTCATTCCTTTCTTCGGTGTTCTTTTTGGGAACTTTGGTCAAGACATAATCGTTCGAGGTGCTCTTGGGGCTTTAAAAGGTAATTGAGCTACTGTTGCTTATAAGCTCAGTATCCATAAGACAGTATAATGTTTAATATTATTATGTATTCTTATTGGAATATTGGTTTCTTTTAAAGAAATAATATTGTAATAATTACTAGTTGTTTATCCATGACTGCTTTTCCTTTGCTGTGCTCTTACAGTAACTGCGTTCTTCGGAAATAAAACCGCTCGCATAATTTCTCTCCTTCTAATTTCGGACTATAAAATTAGTTAAAAAAGAGGAAAAAATACGGTAATATCCCAAAAAGAAGCTACATTTAAAAAATTTTGAGGTTTTTAAAAATGGTTTTGTAAATGGTTTCAATGCTTAATTTTCGCAAAATACTGTGTTAACAACACAGTAGTTATCTAGAGTCTTAGAAATTGGAAATATTGTATTGTAAATCATTGGAAATATTGTAAAACTCGGATAACTGATTTCTCTGAGAAATGCCTTCTTTTCGAAACATTGCCATTATGAATTTCACTTCTATTGTACAAAATTTTGGCACTGATTTCCTTCTTTCGATGCATTTATTCAGCTGGAGGATGACATTCTGACCAAACCGCATTACTTGACGATCATGAAGAACTTCGCCTTCAAGAAATTGAGGGAGAACAAAGACTGGATCATTCTGGATTTCTGCCAACTGGGTTTTATAGGTAAGCCCCCTTTCATATTCTCCTCTCCCTGCGATTCAGTGCAGGGCTTATCGATCGTGGAAGGAGTATAAAATTCTCTTTCCGATTCCTCGGCTCGAATTATAGCCCCCTTTTTGAATGTTGCGGAATGGGGGGCTTTTCGAGGTTCATTCTTTTCTGGAGTTACAGTCGGCAAACTCCATTTCTCGCCGAGGTAAAATTTTCGTATGAGTTGGCTCAGAAAGGAATGTAACCTCTTTCTGTGATTCCCTTTGAGCGTTTATGTTAATAACAATAGCTCCTAGGTTCAGAAAAATAAATTCTACTTTTCGCTGAATAACTGAATATAAATTGCGTATTCGTAACGACACCTATATTTCGTTGAGCTAACTTAGCATCAATCGATGGAGTATTGAAAAATGTGAAGGAAAATTATAACAGTTTACATTTTATGCAATTATTGCCAAAGAACCATGTAAAGTTATTATAATAACTTTCAGCATAAGACTTTGCTTAAATTATACTCCTTTTAACTGAATACGGTTATAATTGAAACTATGAAAAATCAAAAACTATTTTTGCAAGATTTAAAAATAGTTTATTTTTTAATTATATCTATATTTATATTTGTATAATTAAATCTATATTTTAAATTTAGTTTTTATACTAAATACTGACTTACAGTTCTTGAACAACGTTATGAGCAGTCGATCTGGAATTTCTTGTTTACAGGCTGCCATGGTGAATCAATTTACTGGGACTGCTTCAAAAACACATCTCGAATGGCGAAAATATTTTCATCAATGGACGCTTACCCTTACCTCTAAATAGTGTTTCGGAGATTTCATTTCCCATAACAAGACACCGTACATTGCTTTTTCAATGCACGACACCATTTTTTCAGTAGACAAACAAGTTCCCTACTGCAGTTCCCAAAATTTAAAACAATGGAATTGACCTAAAGATTATATCGATATAAATTATTTCCTGATATTTCATAAAATTACGTTTCAATTCAATTTTGTTATCCGGTAATTAAATTACACACACACAGTGCCGCAATTTCTGATATTTCATGGTACAATATGAGAATAAGTAATTCCATGCAGATTTATTACCTAACTCATCTGCTAAAGTATTCAAATAATAAATTGTTGTAATATCCGGCTTTATGATTGAAATTCAAATCGAATTTTTATCTCTGAAAAGCAGCGCAAACATCAAGAGTAATATAACCAGCTTAGCTTTTGTAGACTTAAGCCAATTAAAATTATACTTAAAAATACTATACAATATGTTTTAAACTGTTCATATTCTATAAAACTTATATCTCTTTAGCAGAAAATTATGTAATCAAAAATATGTTTTTCTTTAACATATTACTTTAACTTTTTTTGGAGGGGGAGAGGATACGCCGCTCCTTGCACGTATTTGAAATGTTTTGTTTCCTCTAAATCCTTTTAAAGGGAGTAACTTTAAATTGAAATTCTATATATTAGCTTGATTTATGTCTAACAGTGTATCATAAGTTATTCTGGTGCATAGAGAAAATTTACGAGCAACTTTTTATCAGCAAAACTTATGAACAACTTCTGATCAACAAAATCTTATGAGCAACTAAATAAATCGTAATTAAAATTTTATTCGAGCTACTGTTTGGGTACGACTTAAAATTGTTTAGAATACAAAACACTTGTGAATTCGTAAATTAAAAAACATAATTGTTTCGTCAGCTGGCGTGAAATCACTAGCAAGTGGTAATTTTAACTGATCTAATTACTGTGATAGTAGTTAGTGTTCACCGAAATGCAACGTACGGTGCAACGCAAAATTTAGAGCATTGAAAAATTTGAGTTAGTTTTACTACTTTACTACATACTTTTATTGGAGTAAGAAATAGTTTTACCAAGGCATTTTAATATACAGCGTAGTTAGAAAACTACACACACTATATATATATTTACTTTCTCATAACTGAATTTTCATAAACATCATAAACACTTTTTTTGGACAACTTCTTGTAACAGAACGCAAAAAGAACAGAAAAGTATGAAGCTAAAACAAAAATTTAACAAGCAAACGTATTAAAATAAATTTTCAAATTTGCTTTTTTGAAATTAATTTTTCTATTGTAAATATATTCAGTGTAATGACTAATATAATTTTCATACCTCAATAAATAAGTTCAATGAAAATGCGCTAATACTCCAACATTCTTATTCACACAAAAATGCTAATATTTGGCATAACATTTCCTGGAAGAAAAGCAATTTGCATCAATATCGATATTAGATAAAGAATATATAACTGTCTTTTCTACAGAAATGTATGTTAGGATGACTCATAACTAAATTATAAGCCAGTTTACAGTGCGAAAAACTTCCAAATTGGAAAGAAATATGGAATCTTCGCAATATAAAGGAAATTCACAATATAATAATGCGAAATATATATATATATATATATATATATATTTCGCATTATATATATATATATATATAATTTCACTTATTGGCCTTAGACTGTAAACGTTCCTGTCTTCAGACTCATATTTACTTTGAAGACTATCGTAGTATATCCATTTGTCAATAGTAGATTGCTTACTATAGAGATTATTGCCTTTACAGTTATTACGTAAATTACTAAGCACATCGGAGGGTAGATATATGTGAAACTAATACTGCATATTAAAAGCAACGACTTTCAGCTGTATAATCAATAGAACATAACTTAAATTGATATTCTGTGATTAACTGTGCAGTGACCAACACAAAGACTAGTTGGCAAAGTAGTAAACTACAAATATTATGTACAATATAGCTCACTTTCGCGGAGATTTATAAGCTGGATATAAATATTGACTCCATCAACATGAATAAAAGTTACAAAATTATAATTGGATTGAAAATCACAACATTCCGATTTGTTTAAAATGTACAATATATAATATTCCGGATACTTTTAGAAATAGGGACAGTATTACTCTAAATCTCTCTCCAAACTTATGGCAGATAATAATCAAGCGTTTACCAGTGAGCTGTTTCCTTGTTCAGATTCTAATTCTGGCATCCGACAGGCAGGATGTTCTAGATTACTCGATTCACGCTATCAGCACTGACCTAAGCACATTCACTTAATGTGCTATCTGTACGCTTGATGGGGAATATTCTTCCTGCATCTATTTTAAGAAAATAACTATTGCAAGTTCTTATGTATTTTGAAATCAGAAAAGGGAAAAAGGAATCAATGACACAAAAATGTGCCTAATCAATATAAATTAAGCATTACAATTTATGTACATCATTTATATGTAAAAGGTAAAATAAAATTACAAAGGAATTTTAATTTTATTCCATTATTAAACAATTTTGTACCCAGTAACTTAAGGAAAATGAACTTCAAATAAATTTTGATTGCGAAGTAATATGTGGTCGTAAAATAAATTAACTAACTTACGATAATCAAGGAACGCCGAAAGTGGCGACTGCATATAATGACAAAATGACATGTGCTCGCAATGTATGGAAACAGAGAAGAAGAACACATATCATGCTAACGTAACCTATCTCAGAAATTCTCAAAATAAATGCAGAATTATAGGATAACACAAAATTCTGCATGGACAGTAGAAATGGAATGAAGTATTAGATGGTATATTTAAACAGCAAGAAGGCGGCGCAAAGAAATTGACAAAAGTTAAAAAGGAAGTGGAAAAAATGAAATTTCGCAATCATTGTCATACATGCTGGCAGGGCATCTTGTATTACCGAAATTATCTTAAAGCAGCGCCATTTGTCAATCCTGACCATATACAACTCCATTCATGTGGTATTCCGCAAAGTATAACGTCTTTACATCTTTGAAATAACAAACTTGGAAAATACTGATGTATTAGCTGGTAGTTGGGATATTGTATGATGGCAAATAGTTTTCCAAAAATTTGTATTCAGGGATCAGACAGGAGATCAGCCGAGTTTCCAAACTATGTAATCAACTGAAAATCATGCAGTGGTATTCGCAAGAAACCATAGACATTGATAATGTAACAGTAAAAGTAATTCATGTTTAGCTGCCCCATAAATTATCGGCCCAGAGAATATGGCTATTGCTTTCATAGCTTATAGTTTTTTATAGTTTTTATGTTGTAGCTTCACGAGTTTATAATACTGTTTCTGTGAAAGTCTTAATTTCTCTACCCAATAAATGAAAATTACTATTGCAGAAAATGAGGAAATGTGCTGTTTACTCTGTTCGATAGGTGTCTCTGTGTCGCGGCTGCACCATCATTTGGAAAACTAGGAAAATGTTCTGTAGCAGACATTCTCACAGTCATTCTCTGCAGCTCAAAGGCCGATATCTTTCATGTTTTCGTTTTACATACAACATTTCAGGGCTTCATGATATTTTCATTCACTTCAGATGCTAAGTGAGTGAAAACAACATGAAATCATTGTGAAACACTCGTGTTTGTATTGGGAATTTTTTAAGAACTTGTCTATTAATTCTAGTAGTGACACTGTTCTTTTGTCACATATCGCGAGGGCATCTCAGCTGACTTAGTATGTTGCAAAAACTGAGTTTTCTTTTGTTGGCAAAGTTATTTTATGATACCATGTGCAATACGTAGTTACATTTTAAATATTTCACTTTCCTGTGTTATATTTTAAATATATCTCATAAAATGCATTCTTGTAATAAGTTATTTTTATTTAATGCATAGTAAAAAAGTATATAATAAAAAACTATTTTAATAAAATTTTAACAGGTAAAATGTTCAAAGCTGTAGATCTGTCAAAGCTTGTGACATTTTTTGCTATATTTCACAACGACAAGCCAGTGGATTGGTTGCTAGACCATATGATACAAACTAAAGTGTGCCGGTTTGATAGAGATAGCGTAAGTTATTTCTAAATGTTTTCATTTGATTTTTTTATTTATTACTATTGCATTTGTTTAAAGATTAAAATCAGATTTAGATTGCATAATGTTTATTTCTGTGCCTATATGTAATTCTTAGACACTATATTTAAGAGCGAAGAGTATTTAAGAATGGAGAAGTTAAAATTAACATTTGAACAAAAATTCATAGTATCGCTTAGCATAGGTAACATTGATTAATAAATGTTTCTTCGCTGAGCATGTGAGTTTGCTCCTTATGTATACGGATTAAGAATAAAGGCTTTATACTTTTTTTCAGTTTCTGAGCGATTATGATTTAATGTGGGTATACATAAACTTGAATTTTATTGTGGATGCATTAAAATTTAAATTGAAGAAAAATATTTTTGTTTAGATTAAAAAAATTTTTAGACTGATTTAAACTGTTATAATTCTACGTTTTGTTTACCTTAAAATAAAACGTACTCCTTGAAAAAATATGTAAAAATGCTCGTTGGTCGGTTGTATATGTACATATAAGTCAGAGATCACAATCTTTCCTGGACCATCGTCTCTTTTCAAAGAAAAACGTATTCCAATGGACCCCTCTTCCATTATAGCTAATTTTGTCGAATATTAAAATACTGTTGTTTATTATCTATATCAGCTTTGTCTGTCTCCCTGTCTATTAAAAATCACAAAGTAGAAATTAATTGAAACGAATAGCAAATATAGAAAGAAGTATTCATTACAAATTTTAAAATAAACAAAAAATCAATAAGAAATAAAAAATTAATGAAAGGCTGAAGCCGTTGGAGTTTTAAATGTTTTAAAGCCGGGTTTCAATTTCTTTAACATCACTTACAATTAAGTGATGTGTAGTCTGTTCCTTTTCTTAGACTGTAAATCAGCTACAGCATTGAGCCCACGCTCAGCCAAACATGATGAAGGATAAGCAATTTAAAATTTCATTACTCTTATCCGTAATCCGGGACAGAGAACTGATGCTGATTTTAGAACTCTTAATATCCATTTCTGAATTTTATTTTAGTTCTTCTTTAGTTATGAGTTCTACGAATTCCTCTTCTAAATTTGATAATTCTGCTATACTTGCATTTGCGAAAGATTCCAAAACCCACCTCCGTGTACTAATTTTTAAATCACCCCGGAATATCTCCTTAAAATCGGGGTGAAGGACGTCTAAATATTAGCAATAAATAAGAATACCTTCCTGTTTTTCAGACTAATGATAATGTGGAAAATTGGCTGTATTCACTTCAACATAATTTTCATTTGAATAGAAGACGTTTTCCCACAAAAACAGCTATAACTTTTTTTGTTTTAATTAAATTCATCTCATCACCTTGCGATTATAAATTGATTTCATTAACTATTTTAATCACGTCTGTCAAATAAACGGGATCGTTTTTTGGATTTAATCAAGTTTTGCATAGTTTTTTTTATCTGTTTTCCAGAAGTCCAATACTGAATCAAATAGAATGAAAAAAACGATTCATGTAAACTACCTTTTAAAAGCCAACGAACTTCTATGTACAGCAGCAAGCAATTGTAATCTTCATTTCCACTACAAAGTTGCCGAGTAATCTGCCATGCAATAAACTGCTTCTGATCTTACTGACTGCTCTAATAATGTACTGAAGCTGCTGAAGCGACGTATGCAGGACTTAACTCAGGTTTTTGCAACCGACTAACGTTATGTGCTTAGCCAGCACATTTGCTACTGCTTGTTTTAAATGCGCTATAAAACCTTTGTGATGCCCCGTCATTGCCGTAGCTCCAACAGCAGATGCTGACAAAATATTACAAATGGAAGTTTCTCTCTTTAAAAAAAAACTTGTTCATGGTATTAAATATCGAGTCTTCCTTTGTATCGGTTTCTGCATTTTTAGCAAATAACTTTTGAGAAATATTTTTCTATTTTTATGAATCGCACGTATGACAATAGTAGCTTTATTATTTGATAGAGTTGATTTATCGAGTTCAATGGAAAATTTTTAAGTCTTTAAGTAATTGCATAATGATGCTGCATAATGATAAAATTTTGCCATTTCATCTCTTCCTTTTTGCACCGAGTTATTACTCAGAAGAATCTTTCCGATGAAATCTGAAGGTATCTTAATGATTAAGGTAAGTTTTGTAGCCTCCTTAACTACCATGAAGACAAATTGCTCGCGAGTTGTATAGGGTTTCCATAACGTGCTCGTGTGCCATCTTCTTCTTGAGAAGACGACGCAAAAAGGATTGTGGATGTTTTAAAGATTTCTCCTTTCAGTATTTGAAAATAGGATAAATATTTTCCATTTTTATCAGTATATATTTTATTTTAATGCTTTTGAAGCCTAGAAGGGTTCATTCAGAAAATCATTTTGACAAATTAAAGGCTTAAGTAAAGATTGATTTTTAGGAAAGTGAGTAAATCCATCTTTCGTATACTAAGTACGGTACTGACTTCATTTGTTCTTAATTCAAACATTTGGAAGTGCAAATTTTTCCAAGGTTTAAGTAAATTAATTTTTCAACAGATTTATAGATAGTTATAAAAATAATGGGATAATGACTTCACTCACGCATATGGATTTTTGGCAAGACGTAAGATAATCCAGAGCTATCTCTGTCTTTTATAGACTTGATTTTGTGCACGGATCGACTTGTGGGCGATGCAGGTACCCTTGCTCTGTAAACAAGTCATTACAAACTCCGAAATTTATGTCGAAATACGCATGATTGCGTGAATGACGTCTTTGTTTACCATCTTGCAAAGACTTGTCACAGACGATACTGAACCAAATTAGATATACTATGTATACCTAATGCTAATTTAAATTTTCCCATACGCAATTGCAATAACAGAAAAATTTTAGGTAGTTACATAAAATGTTTATTCAGGAAAACACTTAGTAATTTACATTAATTTCCAACGTTGGTAGGTACGCCACGGACGCCTTCTCTTTACTGTCTTAACCTCTCCCACTCCATTTTTCTCTAGACCCAGTATCGCCCACTTGGAATGCTCTCTCTCCCTGTGTGTGTGTGGGGGGGGGGTTGGTATCACATCCTTTTAGGAACCTATGATATAAGTAAATGAAATAACGTTCTTGTATTATTTCACACGCATTTATATAGGAATGTGACTATTGTATATAAGTGTTTCAATTGCTTAACATTCGAAAGTGGACTTACTGTTTTCGAGAACGTATTACGTGAATTCCATATCGTGACAAAGCAAAATTTGTTACCATTTCACCTGTGAGAAATAGTTTTTGGAAGTCTCGTTAGCAAAACATTCAGTAAAAATGCACTCAGCTGTACCTTGAATAATGAAATCTTCTGCACGAAATCAGGGGCAAAAGACTCCATCTGAAGTTAACTTATGATGAAAAAATTGGTAGTAACTTCTTTACTGTACTTTAGTTTTTTAAGTTTATAGTTTATTAATATTTTGTTAATTTCTTGAAATTTAGAATAATAAATTCTTCTCTGAAAACATACAATGTAATTTCTAGTTTTCAGGCTGCATTTTTATTTATTTACTTTCAGATTTTTAAAATTAATTTAGTTTTTTTCAGGTGTATTTAATATTTTCTGAGAAAATTAAACTTTGATTTTAGTTAATGACACATTTTAAAGATATATCGGTATACATTTTAACGTATTTCATTAATGATGTAATTCCCAGTACACATGAGTCATAAAAGATATGAACGCCTCAAAAATTACTCTTTTGTTGCTGGCTATATTATTCTGAAACCACGGTTATTTAAGTGTGGTTTTAGGCGACCCCTGCATAATGTCCTAAACCGAGGTTTATTGAAAAGTATATATCACATTTATTAGTAAATACATTTCACGGAATGCCTTTGTTTTAATTCATGTACATTGCATTCTAATTTTTTATGCACTTAAAATGCTTCTCTGGGGGTACATTTAAAGATATTCAATAGCTGTTTAGTTGACCTGAAAAGTACTTAAGCTGGTAAACTACCAAAATGCGCATTATTCTCTTTTAGTGGAAAATCCTAAGAGAAAACGTCCGAAATCCTTTTCTTCCAGATTCAATAATTCTTCCACATTACGCTTTATTTTACACTTAACGTGGCAATCATTCAACGAGACGTTTCTTAATGGTGCCATTTCAGAATGGAGTTTAATGACATCAAAGGGGCGGAAGTCCGTAAGGAAAAAGAAAATGGGAAATTTATCGCACTTTATTGTATTTTATATACTGTTACAAGATATTTTATAGTGAGGCAGTTTGTCAATATCTGTTAAATAAGTATTACTGCTATCATTAAATCCCTGTTTTAGAGTAAGTTAACAGTTGTGCAATAATGTGGACATTATTGAGAGCATTAAATAAAAATTTCTACATAGATTGCCGAACTCTTACTTTCAATCTTCGCTGATGTTTTGTAAATTCTGAAGATCGCTTTTGCTGTTATTTGTATATTTAATGTGTAAATAAAAAAGCTCAGTCTTTCTAATACTGTATTTCCCAAAACATGTTCTGAAATTAAGGAAATAAACGATCTATAAATTGCAAAGTTGCACTTAGAAATGCGAAGTTAGTTAAATATTAAACAAATCCAGTTTAACTTTTCCTTGATTCCGAAGAATTTTCATCTTTACATAACTAGGAAAGAATCATGAAATAAGATTTAGTTAAAAAGATTATGAAAATCCTATTATAAAGTTATAACATCAAAGATTCATAAATCGCACTTCTCAATGCGCAAATTTGAAAACAAGTTCATAACACCATGTCGGTATATAGGTGGAGGAATCAGGAAATAAATTACTTTCTATTCAGTTGTCAAAACTCTCTGACTACAGATTCGTTCTCAAATTAAACTCAACTTGATTTCCATTCCGGTTAATGCTAACGGAAGTTACAGGCAACAGAAGTTACATAAAAATATTAACACAAAATAATTAGCAAATATAAATATTATAAAGTTACGAAATGCTCGTCAAGGAAACAGGTCTTTATGGGGAAATGGTTCAACACTCACCGAGTACAGGATGAGTCTTCCCACTGAATTACAAATCATAAGCACAAATACCTATGCATGGGTGAATCAAAAGTCTTTGCGTAGGCAATATTTTGATGAAATGATGCTTTCTTTTGAAACTAAATTATCCTTCTCAATACATGTGTAGTAATTTTTCAGTATCAAAATATTGTGAATGGTTAAGCTGATGCATCAAACGTTCTTACTTTCATTTATATCAGTCTGCTAGAGAGATGCAGATGAAGAATGCATCATCGTAATATACTACTTTACTAATGTTTTCTTTTAATACTATGAGAATCTTATTGTTCGTAGTTTTTCAAAAAAAATCTTTATCGCCCTTATGCTTGCTATATAAATATTGCATTATACTTATGATTTTAAAGCAGACTGCACAATTTATTCGCGCTTGAATGGCCAGTAAAAAGCTATTTTACGTACGCATAGTTATCAGTTAAGCTAATAATGCATGGATGCCTCAAATCCGCGTTCTGATATAAAACAGAAAAGGAGTCTAATATGGGGTATGGTCCCATCTCACAGCCAAACAGAAGGCATTTGAGAAGTCCATGTGGCATTCGATCCCACTTCCGCAGCAAGACAATTTTCAACTCCAGTATGATTCTCGGAGAGGGATGGCGAGATGAACCTGCTCTCCCAAGCGCGTCCCAGACATGGTCTAATCGGTTGACTCAAGGCGGTCTGGCTGGCCAATTCATGCGGAGAATATTTTCACTTTAAAGGCAAACTTCGACCAGCTGAGCCCTATGTGGATGAACGTTGTTGTCCATTAACAGCAACTTGAGGTAAACTGCGCCCCTGAAAAGTCGAGCATACGGCTCTACGATCTCCTCTGTATACTTCATAGTCTTTATCAAACACATGTAGGAATGTGCGAGTGTCCAACAAAATACTTACCCAATACAACTCCATCGCTGTCAGTTTCTTTTTCCCTGATGAGAAAATAATGGTATCGACACAGAAACATATCTCCAGACACAGATACGCCAAGAATTAGATTTCGGGCTGAACTTGGACTCAGTTGTATAAAGCACGATGATCCAATGATATCTGGCCCGAAGCGCTTGCCTGTACATTGCTAAACGCACTCTCTTATGTGCTGCAGCGAGTGGGATGCAAACAACGACTCATCTGGCTTATAACTCTATCTCATGAAGCCTTCGGACAACTGTAGACCGTGAAATTCGTGTCCCGGTGGCAGCATACAGCTCACGTGAGAGCTCTTAAGCTGTAGCAGCCTTGCGTCACCGCACTAAAAGAAAGGATCTTTGTTCGTCTTTTTGAATTTTTATCGACCTTGTCCAGGTCTTTTCGATATAGATTCACTGCCTTAAAACTGTTTTCACAAACTGCAGACAACCCTGGGCGTTTCATTGTGCACTATAGCCACGCTTGTTATTGCGCTTATGATTGGCCTGCCCCCAATCTACCAACAAATTTGCATCTCATTCGGTCGGCAATACATTCGTGACTACTCATTTTACCTGATACTTTATAAAATTTATGCTACTCTTGCGAGAATCACGGCGAATGTCGTGAAGGAGTATGAGCACGCAAATCTCTGAAAACCCCTTGTGCGTTTATGTCAGCCTCGCAGACACACATGTGTACTCTTAAGTATCGTTCAATACGTTTCTTAAAAGTAGATATAATTTGCAAATTCTTAATTTTGCACACGAGTGTGCTATCAGTTTATGGCCTTTTTAATGGATCATGATTTATATCGATAACATAAAAGCGATACTCTTTGCATTCCAGAGTATGTTATGTTATTAAAAGCAATGCAGTGTATGCTGAAGTAAAATATATTCATACCATTACAAGATTTCGCTTTATAAATATCAGCAATTCGTGAGTAATTGCGCACGCAAAATATAAATCATATTCTTGCAGTCGAAATTATTAATTAAAATAAAATAATGTCGCCAAAAAAGGAGAATTTATTTTTTCTTAATTGAATTAAACCTGAAACAGGAATACCTCTTGAATTTTTTAGTCGGAATATCAATTTATCCTCCATCCCCTTTATATTTTATTTATTAAAGAAGACGCAGTGTAGTGAACAATGTTTCTCTCTTGCTAAGAGCAAAAATTCTATCCTTCTCTTCATTTCGAAGTCAGAAAATCACATTAAAGTAATCATGTGTGAGATTCTACTCCTGACTCCCTTTCCAATGCTATTAAAATGATTGTTTTTGCGTTAATAATACTCGGGTACTTTCGATTCCATTGGGCCGAGTACATCACATTTATTCAGCCAAAAATCAATATTCCTTTATCTTCCCTTCTATCTGAATGACTGTCTCATCATTTCCATTGCTGTCGAAGGTATTATTTACTGCATATGATTTACTAACTGCGATCAACTTTTTGACGGTTAAAGCATCCCCATTTTTCAACACCTCTAAATTACGTCTTTATAACGTTGTTAGTCTTCGCAAAGTTATGATGGTCTCCGTAAAGTTGTTGAATGTTCTTAGAGATTTCGCTTCTGATATTGTGAATTTTGACGTGTGTGGTTTTATCTTGAAGAAGATATCGGCAATTTGATTTACAGTGACGACTGAATTTTTGTTTAAGTTATGCAATGGATAAATAATTTTAGAGGTTCTTATGGAAAATTATGGCCTGTGGTAATCCGAATTGTGTTGGATAAATGTTTTTATAAACCGACTCCTTTATTTATTAAGAAACATATGAAGTAAACTATTTATCTCATTATACAGTATTGTTTATTTTAATTACATATAAATTTTTCCGTTAACTCTATCTCGATCTCTTTCTGTTCCACAAAGTATACTGCGAGATTTTATAAATTTATATTAAGGCAATAAATATTTTATTTCAGAACTAAATACGTTATTAGCGAAACGGAAATTAAAATGTTTTACAGTATTACATATTTTTTTTGAATTATGTAATCTTTCATTGACGCTCGTTTCATTTAAGATGCCTTTTCTTCATCTGCAGTAATTGCAGTCTTGGAGTTCCATTAGCTGCATACTTCCGAATCCTTCTTATGCCTTAGTCTCATTTATTGTACTTTTAAAATCATTAGAAGATTTTTCTGGATATTCTTAACATCACTAGCTGTTCGATCGTTTATTTCCTGCACCTTACTTCTATTTTGATTTTGAAAAAGCATAATTGCAATTAGTGATTACGCGATATTATATGTATATACACTGTGTTCTTCGTTATCTCTGCACTGTCGGAAATAACACGTGCGAAAGAAATCTTTGAGGTTCCAAGATGAGATGATTGGAAAATTTACAAATTTTGAAGTGAATATTCTTGCTAAAGCTTTAAATGAAATTAACAGTTGGCACGTTTGAATATGGCAAAGCATCTGAGATCTATCGACCTAGAGGAAATAAATGTTTTTTGGGTAAAATCACGAAAACCAAATACGCAACCATCCATTTGTCTAGGATCGAACTTGGGTCAAACTTACAGTATTCAGCGGTTGTAACAGCTCAGCAATTGGTTGAGCTAAATGAAGTAAATATCCTAAAGATAATTCATATATGAAAAAAGCTGACATATAAATTAAATAGAGTTACTTCTGGTCAAGGCATTTGAAATATAAGCGGAGAAAACGAAGAACAAAAGCTACAGAAGACATGTTCCTACAATATTTATCAGGTTAAGATGTTTTATATCTAGTGACTCAGCTACGAGAAGAGTGAGAAGAAGAGAGAGAAGACAAAGATGGAAGAACAAATATGAACCAGGTAAAGCAACGGAATGTGTCAACGAGCCCTTGGTCTAAATAGGTCCATAAATTGAATTCGACATCTTTGCTTTGCTCAAATTTGCTATAATAGCTTAAAGAATGTCAACACACATCATAGAAAAGAAATATAAGATCTTTCTGAAGGGAAACATCTGCAAGCATATCTAAGACTAACTGCTATTTTGACCAAATCCTGTTTCAGATGTTTTAATGCAGTGGTCTCAGAATAACGGCTCCATAACTAATATTCAGCGACTTGCGAATATATTTCCTGTAAATTAATTGATATCATGATAACATTAATTGTGAAGACAAGAATATAAAAAAGTTTAAGATTGTAACTATTCTGGGTTAAATTTCACATGTTTATCATCATTTATAGACGAACATAAATAACACCCCAAAAAAACTACGTTTTGAGCTAAATAATTTACACAGTAATATAAACCTTATTCGGAGATTTGTATATATAAAGATTTCATTAATTTCTTTTAGAGCTTGCCAGAAAATAATTACCCTCGGTTACGAATTTTTGCGATAGGAATAGTTACGAATTTTTGCGATAAGAATAGTTGCCTTTTTTGAGAGAACATTTACGTGAATAGATTTAGTTTCGCAGTTGGAAAATTCTTAATGAAGGGAACCCGAATGACCGATGAACTTCTGCAAATCGTGATAGGTTCTCTAAATTTTTATACAAAGTTACAAATAATCAAAATCGGAACGCCATGAGGTGTTTAACTGCAAGTTATAATAAGAAATAAGGAAGTTTATAAATATTTTCATACGAATATATGTCTTTTTTCTGTATGCGTCGAAGAAAAACTTAATAACAGAAAGATAATAGACTATCATTATTTACTCCGAGTTCTGTCCCATTTCCAAAGTTTTCGAAATTAGATTATTTTTAGTTTGGATAAGACATTTAGTGGTTATTCAACGCTGAAAACTTAACATTTAGCTATGAGTACGTTTGAACTACAAAATTTAACCACTAGAAGTTTCTTAAAGATACCAAGCTATAGATTTCAAACAGAAAATAAATATAAATTGGAATTTGTTTCTGCACTGCTATTATTACTATTTATATAAGTTTTGTTAAATATTTAGTAAATAAAAGTTGAGATACATTTTAAAGAAATATTTTGTTAAACGACTTTCTCTCTTGGTTAAAAAAAAAATGGCTCCTCAGCTGCTTACAGATCGCGCATTTCTTCCCGCATACAATTACCACTACTGGTTTACTACATACCATTGGTTTAAACTATTTTTACACTAACGTCCCAGCTTTGGTTTATTTCTGTTCTCCGTTTTCTGTGCACAATGAGAGAGTTAATTAGTAAGAATAATTGATACTTCAATCATATAGAATACCGAAACTTGGACTACAGCGAATGGGAGATTCTCAACAACTTATCTGTTCATATCTATATTTGTTTTTCAGGTCATCAGCTAAATTTTCACCTCTATCTGCTGAAACAAATTTTAACGGGTTTGGATAACATTCTATCTATGTTTTTGATATTAGTATAATGAAGGGTGTGCTGTATCTACGCGAGAAAGTGATTACATGTTGTTTCGTATTAAAGCATTAGAATTCAAAAATTGACAGCTTATTGAATGTTATTACAGTTTAAATGCGTTTTGCAAATTGCTTGGTGATAATAAAATCTATATAAAACTGGCGCAGAAATCATGGTAATTTAAATTCTAATTAAGTTTTTGCATCAATGTTGGTATTTAAAGTTTACAAAAGTAAATATAATTAATAGATATACTTCCATTACGCAGAAGGATTGCCGGAAGCAGAAGGACAATGTCTGGATACACTACAGACCTTCTTTATTTCAACATGTAGGAACACATTCATCTCTGAAAGGAAAAGTCCAGAAACTTACGGTAAGGAAGATTAGATTTCACTTGATTTCCCTTGCGCTTTAACTCTTAAATTGAGTTGATCATTAAATATACTTATATATATAGGTATGCGCCTATTCCAATGGTTAGTTTTCCTTAGTATTAGAAACAGTTACATCTTCAAAACGGATTCTTGAAAATGAAGTTACATATGTACATCTGGGTTATATTTAATCCTGGATCTTAAATTATTCTGCAGAATCTAAATTTTTTTATATGCAATTTAGACCTAAAATATAAAGCACTTAAATATTGCATTGCAAACTGAATCAAATAAGAATTATTCCGCTCCGTGTAAACATTTCAGGTTTAGTCTATTATATCCCTAAAATTTCAAAATGAGGTCGGTATTTCACTTAGCGTGAGAGAAACTGTGCTTTAAAATTTAACAAAAGCCTAAAACTTTTATTTAAAAAAATTCTTACATCGGATATAAAATATTGGATATGTATTCATATGATATTGCTTTTAGTAGCGATGATGAATCGAAATGAACATTTATATTTCATTTAACTTCAGGATAAGCAGTTTGGGAAGACTCTTACAAGATATCCACATCGGAATCCAGCAGCAGTGTTGAGGACATCGCTGAAGACATATGGAGACCATACGCTGTCCAGAGCATACCGTGGGGAAACCTACTTCTGGTGTTTTACTCCATCGAAAGGAGATAACATTACATTCTACTTTTCGCCGCCCATTCTCCTTGAGAGGTTAGTCACGTTTCAATATTTTCTTGAAAGGTAACTTTGTTACTATGCTCCATATTAAAAGTCCATTTCATCTGTTTTAGAAACAGTCAAATGTTGTTTTTTTAAGGTTTGAATTTTCAGGATGGCAGTAATGATGCCTTCCTTGAAACAAACTTCAGTAAGGTTAATTTTGAAACTTTTTTTGGCAAATGTTTGAAAACTTAGTACAGTTTTGAATTTTTGAACTTCTTTATGTTTTAGCAATTATTTCTGCAGTAATCATGTGAAAGACATGCAGCTTTCAGAGTATTTCATCTTCTCTTTTTCTAAGCTTGATATTTTCCAATATTTCCAATATTTGGTTTAAGAGGACATTGTTCTCAGAGCATTGCGTTTTGAAGTCTCATTTATCGCTACTCAAGCAGAAACTTAGCATCGAAGATTTTGTAAGATTATTAGAAAGTATTTAATTAAATGAGAGTTGTCATACATGTTTCAACTAACGTTCCAACTATAAGGGCATATAATAACATGCACAGCTCTTTTATTATTTATTATTGTTTTTATTTTAGTATTATTTTACGCTGTTACTGATTTCCTCAATGCGTTGTCTCGTGGTGTTAACGGATATTGCATTCAGTTAACAATCGGAAGATGCATCTTTCAAGTTTTAGTGAGGTCGCTGTTGACAGTACACATTTCCAGAATCGAAAAAATTTATGTGCTAAACAAAAAAATGTGAAGGGAATAACATCACTACGTAGATTTTATTGAGCGGATATCGCGGCTCTTAAATTGGAAAGAATCTGAACAATTACTGGGTATATAAGCGAAACCATCACAGACCAAAGCATTGCGGACGAAAACTTATCGGAGGAAACAACGTGAGACGAAAACGTCATCGTACAAAACATCGTAAGAGAAAAGAAAGCAAGAAGAAACATCGGAATTCTAAAACATCGTAGTACAAAGAAATTAAGCGGTTCAATAACAATGCAATTTTAAAATATCGTTATTGGAAATAACATGGTTAATAAGCACCTACAAATCATCGCATGACGACAACATCGCAGACATGCATTTTCAGGCACGTCTGCGATTTCTCAGGCATGCCTGCGAGACATTTCAGAGATGTTTTTCAGGCAATTTTGTAAATGCGTATTCGCATACTGATTTGTGAGCGCAAGAATGAACGAGGAATATTTTTAATTTTATATTTTTCAATTAACTAGTAAGGAATATTTTTAGTTTTATACTTTTCAATTAACTAGTAAATTCTGTTAAATCCTATAACTAGTGCTACTTATAGGATTTAACAGAATTTTATAATTTTACAATTAATATAAAAAGTTTGAATGGAAATAACAACACGAAACCGCTCATCGTCCTCTTTCTAATCCTTTTTATACTAAACTTTCATAAAAAATTAACAAAAACAATATAAAAGAGATTAATTAATTAATTACCTTTATTAGTCAACTGAATAAGTTTAAAATGTTATTAACTGCTATGCCTAGCGCTAATTTTCTGCTCATATTCTCTTTTCGAATGCTTAAATTTCCTTATTATTTATCAGCAAAAACTTATTAAAACAAAACAGAATACAAATACACCAAAGTGAACCATAAAATTAGAAAAGCAACAACGTTGTGTCTGGCGTAGATTTAGTAAAGAGGTCAATCGATTTAGAGGGAAATGACTATAATTATCTTGCCGAAAATAATTTTCTCTGATAAATACTGTACTAATCGCTCAGCCTTTTTTTATTATATCATCTTTATATATATAAGCGGCTTAAGTGTTTGTCGCCGATAGTTTATTGTTGCCACTCGGAAAAATGTGCTCGGAAATTAACGTTTCCGAAGTTTTTAATTAATATCTCACCCCATATATATGCGGCTTAAGTGTTTGTTTGTCGCCGATAGTTTATTGGTTGCTTGCGTAACTATACTAGCCAATGGGTTGAAGTTGCCCGGGACAGGTTTGCCGTTTCAATTGAGACGCAAACAATTTCCTGTAAACTTGCCTTATCAATAAGTCTCGGCCAAATGCTTAAGCGTGTTGGAATTTTTTTACCTAAAATTAAAATTATATCCCGTAAAATTAAAATAATTGATGGTCCTTTGCAAGGCGAGCTTAAAAATGATGGAAAGATCTACACAAGAATGTTATGTACAAAGAAATCTTTGATATGTGAATTAACATTTTATTATTTAAATCACCTTTATTTATTGAGCTTGCGGTGGCTCTTAAGAAATGTACCGCCAGTGGTTTCCTGTCTGCACTCTACTTTAAGCAATTAATCAGGTAGAAGGGGGAGACCCCGTGAGGCAGTAAGCAAAGGGGCGTCCCCGCCGCCTCCCCTGGGTAATTTGGTTGGAATTAGCAGACACCTTTGCACAAATCATTTTAATTACAATTTATAGTATCTAAACCAGCGGTTATTTCGTATGACCGCCAGGCTTTTTAGTACATATATATTAGGTCTAAAATTATTTAACCGCTTAACGACCGCGCCCGAAATATCATGGAAACTGATGCCGTTTCGATTTTCCTATGAACGAGTTAACTCAGGAGCTGAAAATTTTACAGATATGTAATGCCACTGCCCGTAATATTGCGTGGCAATCGACACTCTGCCATGCACATGATCTCTTAGCTGTGGGTGGGGTCCAAGTGGCTTTTGTGATTACTCGCTCGAAGTGATTAGGCTCAAGCGGTAATGGCGGTATTATTGCCCAGACCGTGATGTGCCGCTATGTATTACGCCATGTTTCAGACTGTACCATACTTCAGTGACATTTATAGAACGTAAAATGTATTTACTTGATTTTTACTTTAGCTTTATTACCTAGACTACAGTTCTGTATTACTTTTGGCTAGATTGTATTTTTTTGGCTGCTTCATTGAAGCCCGAGTTAACTTGTGTAATGTCATGAACGATAATAATTATTTCATTTGTTTCGCGAAATTCCTATTTTCCGCTACATCTAATAAGATATATCTGTAGCTACAAAGCTGCATCTAATGTTTAGAAAGCTTACAAAGCTAGATCTAATGAGCTATATATGTAGATAATAAAAATCGGCGATTTTTGGAAAAATTTTTAACATAAATCCCGTCATTAAGTGGTTAAAAAATAGTTTTTTCTAGTGAAAATTTCAGCTTCTTGTTCATTAATCGAATTTTTACTTTAATCCTCATTTAATAATACCGCTAGTATATGCTGTCGCTATTGTATACTGTCTAAGAGATTTTGGATGGCATTTTGGGTTACTGCAATCAGTACAGCTTCAACTCTGTGCCAGAGTTCATCTGTGTTACTGATGGGTAGGTACTGTTTCCCCAGTATACCTGCAGCCATTGACAAGACGTTTTTACTTTATGAGATTTCTGACAGAAGTCTAGAGAAAACGTAGGACACTGAATGACATTGTGAGCAACACATAATCTTCCACTGTCATGCAGAAAAGTCTATCGTTCAATGAGATAGCACAACCACATGCCTTTAGATCTCAACAATACGTGGATTGCTGGTAAAAGACAGAATATCAATGGCATGTGCGCATAGCTCGACCAGATGCTGGGCTGATACCGCGATGAAACGATATAGCTTCCAATGTTTGTTTTATATTTTGTCATCGTGATTCCGTAAGTAAACCCAGGCTTGCTTACAAAAGAGGACGTCATGCCATTCAAGAAGCCATGTGCCTCATTAAATGGTTCATTTTGAAGACAGTGATTCTGGAGTTGAAGCGTGAATAAAAGCCGAAACAAGGATCGCATTTCTGATAGACTGGGGTGTTGCCGACTTCATTGCTTAGTAAATGCGAGTAATTGCTGCTGTGAAACACGCAGCATCCTGAATCAGTAGCATTAATTAGATAATAAAATGTGATAAAGCTATAGCTGTTGTGGTACGTAGTTATAGCTATGAGATCTCTAACAACGATGCCGGCAAGATTTTGGTCATCTCCAGAGTTTAGTGCGAACAGTTGAGAGAAAGCAAGTCTCTCTACGGGGTTCCATCGATTGCAAATTCTCCTAAGAATCACTGAATCGCAACCAATGAGTGTTATGAAGTACTATAAGCCGCAGTTTCTATATGCTATGATTCTTCCCGAATGAATTATGAGATGTGTTGGCATAAATTCCTGCTAGCTTCAACACTAATACTCTCTCCAATGCATATCCAAAAATTAGCATTGAAATCATGTCTTTTTAATATGTTTCGAAGTGTCATTACTCTTGCTTGTAAAGTGCGCATAAAGTGAATTGCCAGTAATTTGCATATCCTAAAATATTCTAACTTTCATACAAATTTCAGTTTGGGTGTGCGCATTTTTCATGGTGCAGAAATTTTGATGGGAAGCGAGTGAATGCCAGTAAGTGTATAATATAATGTTGTTTATTCTTGGAAATCAGATTTTTTTCATTTCGTTTATTTCACTGATATGTACTTTTGTATTATTAAACACTCTGATGCATATATTATAAGCATATTTTTAAGAACATATGCGTAAAAGTGTATAAATTATTTCTGAAAATTTCATTTCTTAAAGAATATTGTCATTGTCAGAGCAGAAACTTAAAGATAAGAATTTATGTGAGGGACGTTGCTTATGTTTAAACATTTATTCTATTCCGCTACTGCAGTGGAATTCCATTGAGAACAAAGTCAATATATGCAGTTTATAAATTAGAGAAAAGAAAAGAGCTTATGTTGGAACTTTTCATAGGATAGAGGGCGCTGTTGCGCCAAAGGAATTCTGTTGTTTTTTACATTATGTAACTGTAGTTCGCCATTGCGATGTATGGGTATTGCTGTGATATATTTTGGTGCTTTCATTAAATATAAATGAAAGATATCGTCATGAATTTTTTGTATCCAAATCAAGGTCAAATTTACCACTGATGCATATTCGTCGGAATAAAATTAGCGTTCGAACAAGAATCGTCAAGTTATTACTAGCCTTTCGAACTACGCATTAGTATCGTTATTCGCTTCGTAACATGTGGTGCATCGGCCGGGAATTATCGTAATGGTGGGGTGAGTAAATAGTTTTGTTGAAAATTTGGTTGAATAGAATATTTTGTAATTGTTGAAGTAGTAGGGTTGTTTGATGTTGTTGATCTTGTTTGGTAAAAATTTACAACTTTAGGTTTCGCATTTACTGAATATTTGCATTGGTATTTGAAAATAAGAAAATGTTGTACTTTCTTAGAATTAGAATTTGTTGTTAATGCTTGAAGTGTGATTTGTTGTTGAAAATTACAGTTTGTTTTCTTAGAATTCTAGAATTAGAATTTATTGTTAAAGTATTTGAGGGGTAAAATTTGTTGCTAGAAACTGTGAAAATGGCTAAATTGTTAAAGCTTCGAACTAAGCGTGACACACATCGTGAACAAACTTTAAAGTTAGTAGAAAAAATAAACATATATTTGAATGAATCAGATATTGACATAGATGTATGTGATTCATATTTAGAACAGTTGAATAGTAAAATTGAAATTATTAACATACTAAATAGTGACATTGATGAATTGTTGAAAGAAGAACAAGAAATTAAGGATGAAATTAACACAGTAGATGAATATAACGAAAAAATAATACCAGTTAAAGTAAAGTTGCAAAACAAAATTAAATCAATTGGAAAAGTTCCATATCAGTTAGGTAAACAAACAGTAAATCCAGAAAATGTTCACGTAGAAAATAAAAATTTGAATTTAGAAAACAGAACTAAACTTCCTAAACTTTCGCTTCCTCGATTCTATGGTGAGCCTTCAGAATATTTAGATTTTTGGAATCAGTTTGAGAATTCTGTACATAATAATTCTAATTTAACTGAGGTTGACAAATTTTGCTATTTAAAGTCGTTATTAGGTGGTAAAGCCCTAGCTAGCATCAAAGGATTCTCAATTATTCCAGAGAATTATAAACAGGCTGTTAAATTAATTTCGGAAACATTTGGCCAAAGAGACATTTTAATAAATGCTCACTTGTCAAATTTATTAAATCTGGCACCTGTAAAAAATGCTTCTAACATTCAGGCCCTTCGTAACCTTTATTTTGAAGCCCAAACTCATATTAGATGTTTAGAGGAATTAAATGTCAAATCGGAAACATACACAACAATACTGACTAACATAATACTAAAAAATCTGCTAGGAGAATTGACTCTTGAATTTTCGAAGCAAAATATAAATAATTGTCATGATTTACAGGAATTGATGAAGTTTTTACACAATGCTATTAGTGCAAGAGAAAAGGCATTCCGTATTAATTCTAATAATGTATCTTCATATAATAATTTTCATTCTAACCAACACAAACAAAACAATTTTCGAAATCAGAAGCGAAACTTTCATCCGAGTCGCAATAATCAACACGCGTCAGTAACAGAATTTATGGCGAAAACTTCCGAAGTTTGTTTATTCTGCGGTCAAGGTCACTGTAAGACTGAATGTGAGAACATGACTGTGCAACAAAAAAGGGATAAATTAATTAAGGAAAGGATATGTCTGTTATGTTGTAACACAAACTGTTTTGTGAAAAAATGTAATGCTAAACAGTGTTCATTCTGCTTTGGTAGACACGCCAAAGCTATTTGTTTTAAATTTGAAAATTCTAGCAAGTGTAAATCTAATTCAAAACCGGAAGAAGAAAAACCAAAGGAATTGGAAATTCAGCCTACTATTTCGAATTCAGTTGTAAATGATAGGAATGTGATTTTATTGCAGTGTGTTAGGACAGAAATTGTTGGTCGTAAATCGTCAGGTACAGTTATTGCAATGTTTGATAACGGTAGTGAGAAGAGTTTTATTAAAAGAAATGTATCTATGAAGTTGGGATTAAAATGTCTAGGGTTAGAAACATTAAAGATTTATTCATTTGGAGCAAAGGATCCTAGGTTGCAAACATGTCGCAGAGTTGAAGTGAGATTGCGAAATATTTTAGATGGAAATGAAGTCGTAATACAGGCGTTGGAAACAGATGAAATTTCGAGGGCGGCGATTAATTTGCCGAATGAGCGTACAAGAGCTGAAATGGAAGCCAAGGGATTAACTTTAACGTGGGGATATAATCAAGCGTCAGATGATAATGAAATTTCCTTGTTAATAGGTATAGATTTTTATTGGAAGTTGACAAAAGGTTTTGAAAGGTTAAATACGTCTTTGGTAGCTGTAAACACAGAACTTGGATGGTCCTTGCAGGGAAATTGTGGTGATATGAGTAAAACGGCTGCTGTGAATTTAGTTTTAGGTGATCAAAGCACTGTATCAGCTGAACTCAGGCGTTTCTGGGAACTGGAAAGTTTAGGTATTGAAAACAAGGAAGCAGAGTGTTTGACTTTAGTGGAACAGGAGATACTTGATGAATTTAATAATTCTGTTGGGTTCGTAGATGGAAAATATTGTGTAAAGTTGCCGTGGAAACAAGGTATGCAGGAGAAATTAGCAAATAATAGAGAAGTGGCTCGGAAACGTTTCGATAGTCTGGTTAGGAGATTTAGAAATGATACAGCTTTTTATGAGGATTACAAAAGGGTAATTGATGATTATCGTAGGGAAGGTATCATTGAGAATTCGTCGTCAGATATTGAAGTGTCATATTCTGAGCAGTCATTCTACTTACCCCACCACGCTGTCATTCGCGAGGACAAATCTACTAGTCGACTTCGAATCGTGTTTGATGGTTCTTCTCATGAAGGAGGACAACTTTCGATTAATGACTGTTTATTTAAAGGACTGAACTTGTATCCAAATCTATTTGAAATGATTTTAAGGTTTCGACAAAATACAATCGCCTTTACAGCGGATATAAAGCAAGCGTATCTACAAATTTTGATCGATCCTAGTGATAGAAAATTTACTAGATTCTTCTGGACTGATGATATCGATTCTAATTCATATCAAGAAATGAACTTTAGTAGAGTTTTATTTGGACTAAAACCAAGTCCATATTTATTAGCTGCAACTCTGAAATATCATTTTGATAAATGTAAACAAGAATTTCCTGATACTTGCAAATTACTGTCAGAATGGTTTTATGTCGACGATTTGATTGGAGGTGAAGAAGTCTTGCAAGCGGCTTTGGAAATTACGACTGAAAGTGTAGAAATTCTCAAAAGATGTGGCATGATATTACGAAAATAGAAAACCAATTCCATGGAACTGCGTAAGCTGTGGAAAGATGCTGAGTTCGACATCGATGAGGAAAAGAGCTCAAGTACGGGACTTGACTCACCATCCAAGGTGTTGGGTCTAGTTTGGGATCCAGATGCGGACAGTATATCTTTTAACGTGAAAGAATTATCAAAGTTTGTCAAGAACGGAACTGCTTCGAAAAGATTTATTATTCGAGTAGTGGGTCGTATTTATGATCCGATCGGATTTCTTGGGCCTTTCATCATAAAGCTGAAGTGCATTCTACAGGAACTGTGGAGTCATGACATAAACTGGGATGATAAACTTCCATCGTCACTGGATCACAAGTGGCAGTTGTGGTGCAGTGAAATCGAACACTTAGAAGATCTTCAAATTCCTAGATGTTATTTTTCAAATTTGAACTGTAAATTTATTTCATTTGAAATTCATTCTTTTTCAGATTCATCTCTTTTAGCCTATGGAACTGTATTGTATTTAAGAGCTATATCTGAATATGGGAGGATAAGTATCAGTTTTATTTGTTCTAAAAGTCGTATAGCTCCTCTGAAAAGTCTTACATTACCAAGACTGGAATTAATGGGAGCTTTATTGTCCGCAAGATTAGTCCATCAAGTAAGTAAATGTCTTAAATTTAATGCTTCTAGTTATTTTTGGACCGACTCGATGATTACATTATGTTGGATTAAGGGACAAGCTAGTAAATACAAAACTTTCGTAAAAAATAGAATAGAAGAAATTCAATCTTTATCAGATACCAATAATTGGGCTCATTGCCCTGGTAAGGATAACCCTGCAGATATCTTGTCCAGAGGAATTTCTGCAGCAAATTTAGCTACAAACCATCTTTGGTGGCACGGTCCACCGTGGCTAAGCCAATCACCTGAATACTGGCCTACTGAAAGAGAGTACTTAAAATCTACAGACGTAGACTTAGAGCTAAAAAGAGAATTTGAAAGTACAGTGCAAAATAACTGTTTGGTAGAAAATTCGAAATTTATTTTAGATTTAAGGAAATATAGTTGTTTGTTAAAGGTACTAAGAGTAACTGCACTAGTTAAACGGTTTGTTAATAAACTTCAAAAACGACAAACGACTGCAGGTCCCCTCACAGCAGAAGAACTTCAAAATGCTGAAATAGACTGGATAAAACATGAGCAAAACATAGAGTTCAACTTAGAATTACAGAACCTTAAAAATGGTAAATCGATTCCTAAAAACTCTCCACTTTCAAATTTAGCCCCATTTCTCGACAGTTGTGGTGTATTGCGCATAAAAGGAAGGTTAGAACAAGGAGCGTTTACAAAGGCTGAAGCTCATCCTATACTTCTTCCTAAGCAGTCTAAATTTACAGAGTTAATTATTATTCGAGAACATAATAAAATTTTTCATGGTGGAGTTACATTTACGCTAGCCAAAATTAGGTCTAGATTTTGGATTCCACGAGGTAGACAAATTATAAAAAGAGTATTAGGTAACTGCCTAATTTGTCGAAAGTATAAGTTGAAACCAGCTAAACAAATAACTAGTCAACTACCTAAATGTAGAATTACTGAAAACCCTCCTTTTACTGTAACTGGCATAGATTTCACTGGCCCAGTTTTAATAAAATCAGGAAAGGATACGCCTCAAAAGGCTTACATAACATTATTTACATGCAGTGTTACTAGAGCTGTGCACATAGAATTAATCACAAATATGTCAACAAAAATTTTATTTTGTCATTAAGGAGATTTTTAGCTAGGAGAGGAAATTGTAAAGTTATCATTTCCGACAATGCTAAGAGCTTTAGAGCCACTAATGAAATTCTTAAAGAATTTGCAAAAATTATAATAGATTCAAAATTAAAAGATTTCATATCAATAAACGGCATAACTTGGCAATATATTGCGCCTCACGCGCCTTGGTGGGGTGATTTTTATGAAAGGCTTATGAAAAGTATCAAAGATCCTTTGAGAAAGGTTCTCGGAAGGGCTCTTCTTAACTTTGAGGAAATGATGACTATTCTATCAGAAATTGAGTTAGTTTTAAATCATAGACCTCTTACTTATGTCCATAATGAAATAAAAGAGCCAGAAGCTCTTACACCTGCCCATTTCTTGTTTCCAGGGCAAGAAAATATTTCTTATCCTGTACATTTCGCCGACCTTTTCAGGAATGAACCATTGAACAGGCAGACTTTGACTAGGAGAAAACTGTATCAAACTAATCTTTTGAAACAAATTTGGAAAAAGTGGAAGGAGAATTATCTCCTCGAATTACGGTCTGCGCATACTTTTCTAAATCCATCTCCTGAAAGGAATCTTAAAAAGGGTGAGGTTGTATTGCTGGAGGGGTCGACGAAATCAAAATTTTTATGGCCTATTAGAATTATAGAAGAAGTTTATAAAGGTAGGGATGGGTATGTGCGTTCATGTTTGATTCGTACTTCTCAAGGACTTTATCGAAGACCCGTCCAATTAATCTATCCTTTTGAAGTTTAAAGTTATATATATATATGTTTGTTTCATGTATTGTATTTAATTTGCAATGTAGTTTTCAGTATTAATTTGTGCATATTGGTTTTGATTATATCTAAATATATTACTGATATGTAAATTTAATGTGCTCTTAAAAGAGCACAGGTGGGGTGTGTTGGAACTTTTCATAGGATAGAGGGCGCTGTTGCGCCAAAGGAATTCTGTTGTTTTTTACATTATGTAACTGTAGTTCGCCATTGCGATGTATGGGTATTGCTGTGATATATTTTGGTGCTTTCATTAAATATAAATGAAAGATATCGTCATGAATGTTTTGTATCCAAATCAAGATCAAATTTACCACTGATGCATATTCGTCGGAACAAAATTAGCGTTCGAACAAGAATCGTCAAGTTATTACTAGCCTTTCGAACTACGCATTAGTATCGTTATTCGCTTCGTAACAGCTTATGTTCTTTAAAAGATCAAACCTTGACTGTTAGTAGATCTGAAATGGAAGCAGCGAATTTTAACTATATTTAAAAATACGTGTTAAGACTGAAATTTAAGATGGACATTTTAATACTCTCAGTAATTAAGAAATATGAATGTTAACAGCTACTTAACAAGAACAAAATTATTAATATTTCATTGGAAATTTAAATGATAACAGAAGTTTAGAATATATTAATATTTTAGATTACAAATTTCTATTCTAATTTCCGAATAAGATTAATGAAGAGGAAAATACTCTGATCTCTTAATAGTATTTAGATACTTAAAGAAGGTATTTAAAAGATTAAATTATTCGCTATAGTCAGTAAAGTTTTAATGCATCTTTTAATTGCATACATGCCGTTAAACGACTTTAGAAGAAAGTTGCAAACAAATTGCGTACAAGATTTAGATTAGACAATTAGTTATTTTTATGGATTCTGTCCTGGTACAGTAGTTCTTAAATCAGGTAAATAATCTATTCATCAATGGCAGAAAATTGTCAAAGTTTTACGAATCCAGTTAATTACAGAAAGCCAAAATAAATCGATGTAAGTTTTCGTGGCTGGAATAAAGTTGTTGTTCATAAATTCGAGCTTATTTGCTGTATGTTTTCGCTAACGGCTTGCCGAAGCTATAATTTTAATGGAAATCTAAGCCTAAGCGCTTAAAGATCAGCCATTAAACAAAGAACATAGCAACTTGGCTCAGAAGTTATGGTGGATAATGATGAAACCAAACAAAATTTATTACTTAGGCTTAAAGTTACAAGAAAATAATTGAACATTTCTCTTTATATAGTGACCTTTGGGCGTATGAAACAAGACATAATTTTACTTAGTGAAAGAATATTTTGCAGCTATACAAATTTATAACATCAAAATCTAAGAATTTTGAGAATTCAAAACTGAATATTGATATGGATTTCAAGTTTCAACCATATAAAAGTACACAAACACACACTCTCTCTCTCTATATATATATGGTTAATATTAAATTAAGACATAAAATAACAGATTCTAGCGCTAAGCAGTGTAGACTGAAAACGTTTTAATAATTTAAAAAAAAAATACTTAAATAAGATTGTACCATCTGGAAAGAATGAAAAATATTATTCAAAAAGTGAAAAACGTGTTGAATGATGAAACCAAACAAAACTTATTACTCAGGCTTAAAGTCAAACAAAAATGATATATATATCATTATATAATATATATATATATATAGACACACACGTATAGATGCAGCAAATGCAACAGATGTTAAACCATTTCTTTAGTCTTTTGAAAGGAAAAGAAGTGAGTAAAAAAAAAAAAAAATCGCAATTTTAGTATCAATAGGAATTGTGTTGCATTAAATACTATTGGCCGTTCTCTGATTAAAATTACATTTACATTTTAAAATTAGAAACTCCTCTAAAATTATCTGCAAAATGTTCTTCTAATAAGGATAGTAGGATAATAATTATTTTTCTCAATAAATGTTGCTTAAATATCCCTAAAGTAAGATTTTGTAACTGGTATCAGTATTAAGATTTACGAATGCGACAAATAGTTTATTAAATTTTTACAAATACAATATAGTTATGATGCTGCTAAATAATTTAGCAATTAAAACATATTGACCTAGAATACTGATGGAAATATATTTATTAAAATGACAACAAAAAATAATCGATAAAGTTTAGGCATTGAAATGGTCTGAAACACATTGCCTAAATAACAAAAACCTGCAGTCCTTACCTTTGCTCATATGGAAAAGTAGGAAAATCTAGGGCTTTTATTATGGAACTACTCTGATATGCGACCTCAAGTAGCCAAATTTCTCGCCAAACATTTTTGGCGAGAAACTCCACACCGCCATATTACTATCTAAATGTTTGGTCTACATTTCGAACTTTAAGCCTAAAATGTCTCCAAAAACGCGGTTTTAAACACACAATTTAAGCTAAAATTCCGAAACAAAAACAAAAAATTTAGATAGCAAAAACGTAAAGTTTCTAACCAAAAATATTTGACAAGAATCCATGTACACAGCGATATGTTTTAACTTAAAAAAAACATCTGCGAATGGCATAATCTAGGCAACGAACGAACCTACGAACTACGCACACCTCGCTTTAATAAATTAACATAACAATAAATTTCAAAGAATACCTTGTACACAGCGTTCTGTTTCATCTTTAAAAACATTTACGAATTGCACAATCTAGACACTACGCACTAATCAACAAAATAAACTAAAATAAATTTCAAACAATTAAAAAAACAATAACGACAGAAATTCATACTAAAAAAACAATGAATTTTAAACATTCTACAAAATAAGAACAAAAATAAAATAAAATGCACTTACCATGAATTAATGCTTTTTCGAACAGCAGAAATACCAATTTCATACCGCCTTTACCATGTCACCACGTAATCACTATCGTATTTATATGACAGCCAGAAAATTCATACTATGGTTCACAAATAAATAAAATCACAAATCCCTACTTCTATCATGGACAGCCACTGAAAATAATCTCCCAGACCTTCTTTCCACACCTCCAAATACCCACTTCCCCTCAACAGGATGACCACGATGATATTTTCTTTTGTCGAACTTCAATTCAACAACTTCCGTCATTTTATCTTTCCCCCTATCTTCTCAGACACAGAGCATGACGCGAACCAACGAACTCCAGCGAAAGATGTTTCAACGTCAACAGGGTTGCCATACAACACGCAATCGCGCCAAAAAGCAGCGCAGAACACATATCGCCACATTTGGTGAAATTAGGGCGTATATCAGAATTGTACCTTTATTATTCTTATTTTGATTGGTGTAATTGTCTCATTCTGACATGTCTGCAAATTTCAAATAGTTACTCTATGGAGTACATGTACCTGCAGCCGTTAGCTAAAGGATTATTTTCAATGATGCATCAGCTCTTAATTTTCAAACTACTCTTGATTTTTGGAGTTATTTTAATTTGCACTCACTCAGTCTTAAGATTTTTTTATAGAGCTCAATATGTTAGAACAATTCTCTAAAATTTTTTTTATGTGTTATTGTAACTTATAACGACATTCAGCTTCAAAAATATAAGATGAAAAACGATGGCAAAGTTAATCACAATTACCAGAGACTAGCAAAAGATGAAATTTTAGATTATACGAGTATGACAACAAATATTCATCGTGTATTAGATAAAAGCTGCCAGTTTCGTTTTAGCGACACATTCAGTAAAATAGTCAAAATAATTATTTTGAATATTTCATTGTACGTAGTTCTTCCCCTTGAATTTATTGAAAATTGGATAATTTCGAAGTTATACCTCCGTCTGACCGCCACGTATTAACTACATCTGGCCGCTACGTAATTACTAAAAGAAAATAGTGAAAAATAGGCCTGTAAATTTAATCTGATCTCCAAGTTCAAAAGAGATAAAATTATGCAGTATTATACTTTATTTAACAGTAATTACTAATTCTTCGACCTAACTAGTTGTATTTTGGAAATTTGAGTAGATTATTTACAATGCAGGTAGTATCCACATAAATAAAACAAAAGCTAATAAAACTAATTTAACAAATTTATTATAGTGTACAACTTATGATTATATGAAACTAAATTGCAGTTTATGTACTAAAATGCAACTTGGAAAGTCTAAACTTAGCTACCGCGGCAATAGCATAAGTTCAATAGAATTAAATGTAGCATTTTCCAGTGCTGTGTCAAAAAGACTTTCAATAGAATTAGAACACTCTTCAGATTGTTATTTTTAAGCTAGCTATTATTCAGCTTGTACATCTACATAATTGTATAGGCTTATATCAGACAACTGCGCTGACATGCAAGAGAATATCCAGAAATTTGTTGCAAAGACTCCAAATAAAATAAATAAAATTCTCGTTACCTAACTGCTGTATCTCTGCAAATTGCTCTCAACCTCTTCTCTTTAAATATTCAGTACGTAAATATAATCGTGTCAAAGACTCAGTTGTAGAAAACGGAACATAAGCTAGAAGACATTAAGCAAACGTATCAGTTAAAGTCTTAAAAATAGTTGTATTTTTGCTCCAGACGATGTGGAGACATTAGGTATTTTTTGGAAGCAGGCAAGATGAAAAATGAGCAATCGCCTTCGCAGAGAATGGAACCACGGACCTCTGAAATACTGGCCTAGCGTGCAGAACACCACGCCACGAAGGCACTATAGGAAGGCGAGAGAAATACCTTATATACTCCCCATTTTTTAAGGACGACTGGGGTTTTTAGGGGAAAATTGTGGTTACTTTTCAAACGATATCCAATTTTGCATAAAATATGCAGATATATTTTAATAGTATAAGAAGCATCTGAATATTTGTATACGATATACTACATAATCTTATTACATAAATATTTAAATGCCGTAAAATTTAATTAAAATCAGAAACATAGTAATGTCCAAAGGTTAAGTAACAGAGAAATATTTAATACTAATTCAGAAGTCAAACAACAAAAATCAGCGTTATATTTACAAAATTTTCACAGGACTAGTTTCGATGGTTTTACCAAACCACCATCCTCAGCTGCAAAACCGAAAAAAAAAAGAGAGAGAGAGAGAGAAATATTTGCTATTAAATAGTTTAAATATGAAAAAAATCATAATGATAAGTCTTACTCTGTAGAGACATTAGGTATTTTTTGGAAGCAGGCAAGATGAAAAATAGGCAATCCCTTAGCCGAAAATCAAACTGCGGTCCTCTCAATTACGCGCTGAGCGTGCAGACCACTTCACTACGAAGGCTCGCTAAGAAGGCGGGAGAAATATCTTATGTTTCCTTTTAAAGGGCGATTGGGGTTTTTATGGGACCCAATTGCCAAATCCTGGGTGAGGAGAAAAGAATCATCATCCAACATCCCTTTTAGTTCGGGCGCCACTGTAGAGACATTAGGTATTTTTTGGAAGCAGGCAAGATGAAAAATGAGCAATCGCCTTCGCCGGGAATCGAACCACGGCCCTCTGAAATACCGGCACACCACACCACGAAGGCACGCTAGGAAGTCGGGAGAAATATCTTATATATAGCATAAATGAAGTTTTAAACCTCTCATACTATTAACAATATAGATCTGCCGTACTAAATTCAAACTTGGGCAGGTTCAAGAACAATTTGTAAGGCTGGCTCCCTAGTTTTGACTAGATACAGAACTAGATGTTAGATTTTAATTAAATACTAGAATGACGTTGGCGGCGGCCAAGCGACTACTAGATTTATCATCTCATACCACTTATCTGTTAACAGGTGATTTGGTTAGGTTACTTGGATTATGCCAAAGCACACGAGGCCTATCTATCTAAGAAGAGGGACGCCTCCGTGGAGAAATGTTTAAGGGTAGCTGGCTTGTATGACATAGGCAAAACACGAAATCTCTAATATAATCAGTCCATTTGGCTGAATTTAGTTTGTGGAACCTGGATTGAACCACAAGTGTTTAGCCGACCAGAGACCAACTTGCCACTCGGATGCTGGTGGGTTTTATACAGTGGTGCTGCGGCCTTTAATAAAACTCATTTTCTAAAGATGAGCTGCCTCTGTTCTAAAGCTCATCCTTTTCATACGGATGACAAATGTTGGAGCAAAATATAAAGAAATAATTGAGTTTAAATTGATAATAATCATAACAAAGTGCTTTGCAATTTGAAGGAGACTAACAATGATGATAGTGTATCATAGTTAGGAAGTTGCAGTTTTCTTATTTAACCATCTTTATTTTAAAGCGTTTATTTTTAATAAACTATATGAAACAGCACATTAATTGTTATCATTTGAAAAAATATCATTAACAATTTTGTCCTTTTTCTCAAGCTCAGTTGCAGTTCCCTTGTTATGACGTGCAAACTGGAAATTCTTGCGTTATTGAAAGTAATATTTCATAAAAGCGAAAATAAAATTAGTGACGTGTTAAAATAAAAAAACAGCAAAAAATAAATATCGAATGAAAGCGAAGACGGAATACATGAATAAAATGAAGAAAATAATTTACTTACTTGAATAATTTACTAATTTTCTTTACGTCTTACTTAAGAATCTCTCTTCCGTTGAGGCCCCTTATAGTTTCTCTCATGTTTAGAATTAATCTGGTTTTTGTATTTATTTTTTAGAAATTTAAGAGATTTTCATGCAGATTGCTAAGCTTTTTTGTCATTTCAAATCGTTTATTCTTATTTTTAGAAGACATTAGATTAATTAATGTGAAGACTAATAAGAGATGATCTAAAGTGTACTCGAATGGTAATTTAAAAATTTGAAAAGCATTAAAGGCTTACTGATTACGAAAAGGTATTTGAAATGTTTTGACATGCTTGTGATTAAGGATTTGCCTTCTTTTGTCGAACGTTGTATTTTCGATTTTTAATTATTTAATTATTTTCGCCTTTCTTATGTGCGCTTATTTTATTGTTATTCATGTATATATATAATTTATAATTTTATGCATCAGTTCATTTGAATTGATTGTTCGGTAACATGCAAAGGACCATAATCCGATGACCTATGTTTTTAATATGACACTGCTCTCACGCGCATTAAAATCGAAGCTGCGGTCAGAATGTTTTCAGGATAACTTAATAAATCAGAATCTTGTCTCTCAGCGATGCCGCCCAGTCAGGAAAGTGATTAGTGACACTGATTTTCGTATCGAAGAGCTGGGTTTGAATTCCAAAGAAGGCATGAATGTAAATTGTCTGTCCTTTCACAGGAGGCGAAGGTGGCACACCTATAGGTGCTTACATAATAAACTGAGTGTTGCTTCCGGCCTTAGTCGTGGTCAACGTCTATGACGAAGTGTACCCGCTACTGAGGTAAAATGTCTTTCAAAGGCATAAGTAACTTTATTAATTTCGCTTCCATTTCTTCGCCAAATGCAGATATCAACTTGATTTTTCCGTTATCTTGATTTCTTTGCGGTGAAACAACGCTGTTTAATATCGGAATCCGTTTAATATGTTATAGGTTGACTGAACCAGTTTAGGCAAACATATGTAATACTTTTATTCTGTTGTCTAAATGATCAAAAATGAAGTAACACTTATTAATTATGGGAGTGGTATGATTTGAAGTAGATATATGTGAATTCCTCATTTGTAAAATATTTACTGCATTGTACAATCGTGTATAAATACATATGGTATTGCATCATGGCGAAATAAAATAAAATATCTGTTTGAAGAATCTTAGCCTTTCAAATACATTCATAGTCTTTAAGAACTCTTTAAGTCGAACACTTAAGCTTTGTAGTACAAAAAACTGGTTGAGTGTTTATATTAAAACATGTTAGGTGCATTTATTATCTCCAGTTATTGACGACACAATGTTTGTCATTAGAAATAAATCTGACATGTTGTAATTCAGGTTACATCTTCATTTAAAATTCGGTTTTATAACCAGCTTCCATACATGAATGCACCTTTTGCTAAGGATTAAAAAATTCTCCCTGCATTTACATTCTGTTTTTATTTCATTTTTATTTCATTTTCATTTTTTTTTTTTTTTTTTTTTTTTTTTTGCATATTAGTCGTTCTCTCAACAAACGCCGCAACACTTAAAAAGGGATCCGCAATACTTAACAAGATAATGGATATTTCAGTGACTTATATTAAAGTTCATATTAGCATAGAAAGAAACGAAACAGGGTATAAATAACAGAAATAAAAGGGTATAAGAAGTAATTCAAAGAAATAGTATTCCACAGATTTCTGTTCACATAACTTCCTCCAGTTCCTGCTTTTTCCTTTGAAGAGAGATGATAAATAGAGTAATGATAATTTAAATAAGAAAGAAATTCTTAGGCATTCTTGCCAGTTAGTACCTACTTAGTGGGTATAGCTCATCAAGAGAGGTAGAGATAATGAACACTGGTTGTTCGACACAAATACGCCAATCTGCTTGGCTGATGGATTTCCTCTTGTATAACGGGGATAAGAGTCAGTTTCCTTTAACCTCCATTAGAGTCTTCCTGCTCTGGTTGAATATATGTCTAAGCACCGCCACAATCCAAACAAAAACAAAATCTGACCTTGTCAATATATGACATGTCTTCATTTTTGTGTTTTAAATAGCAACAACCTTTAAGGAAATTATCATGTCCAGTTGATCGTCTGCGAACAAAATCTGGTTTGCTGTTCCACTGAACAGAAAGGTCTGTAACAGGCAATTTTGGATCATATTTTATTAGGTATAATTAGCCATGTGTAATAAGTGATTTTCTAAATGCATATCAACGTAATCAAATATTTTCAGTAAGCTTAAACATAGAAAATAAAATAAAATTCTAAGTTTGATATAATAATTTACTATATGGAGTTGGACGAAAAAATCGTCACTCACAGACAGACACGCACGCGCACAAACATCATTGTAAAAATAGTAAAAATGTGTTGTGGACCGTAATTAGTGGTTATTCACTGAAAATTTATACAGAGACTTCAAAAGGTTAAAATAACCTTTTTTTTTTTAAATCAGAACTTTAACATGAATGCACGTTTAAATTGCTTGACAAAATCAACCTCCCATAGTGGCAATGTAACTTAAAATAATAGTCAAATTCGTATTTAGAACTTAAGACTACATAATTTAATATAAATATAAGTTGTGGTTGTTGTTGTGGGCGCAGCCCCGACCCCCCTAGCCGATTCATATCAGCCATAAGGCTACAAAGGGGAAGGCCCGTCTAACACAAAACGAGGCAGCCGCCGAGCCAACCGTGCCCCAAAAAGAAACACAATTCTCAATTTTAAAATTCTTAATCTTAAAAAAAAAACAGACAATTCTTAATTTTTAAAGCCATAAAATATCAAATGCTCCCGCGAAACCAGGCCCGGGCCCCGAGCAACAAAAAAGATAAAAAAATGAAACATAACAAACCAAAAAAAAAAAAAAAAGGTTCAAATGGTTGCAAGCATTTTAAAATCTCTTTTAAAAACTCATAACATCCAATTTTAATTCTCTCCTAACTACCAATGCCCACGATACTTTTATTTTTATTTATCACAGTCATAACATCTTGTGAACATTTCAATAATTTATCATATTTCATTTGCGTTATATCTAATCCTGTTATTCCATATTTTGCCCTCACCCCTCGGGTAAGAGTACATATCTCAACGAAATGTTCCGCATCTCCAATAAGATCACATTTGAGGCATCTATCGTTGCCCTGGAGGTGGAATCTCTTTAAATATTGTGGAAATCTTCCATGACCTGTGATAAGTTGATTCACATCTATATCTGTATAGGTTTTCATTTTTCTATTTATTTTTCTATTTTTTAAATAAGACTTTCGTCTTGTTGAATTTTCCCACATTTGATTCCATTGTTTATAATAGTAGTCTTTCATTTTTATAATCATTTTCCTTCTTGCCGGATTTATAATATTGTAATCTAAACCATCCCCAGGGCAGCCTCTTTAGCCAGTGTATCCGCCCTCTCATTACCTAGGTGACCAATATGAGCTTTTATCCGATGTAAGTTTATATAATGTCTCTCATTGGCCTTGCGATATAATGACTTTATGTCTTATATCAAATTACTTATTGGCTCCGGGCTGGAGAGCGCCGTTAAATATAAATATAAGTTGGATCAGAACTTACTGCTGGCGTAGGAATTTAAATGACGGCAGCTGTAACTCAGAGCCAAATAATTTCAATATTATCAAAGCTGGCGAAACTTATTACCGTGGGCTCGAGAGGCAGAAACACGCGTTTGTCTTACAATGCAAAACCCTGAACTTATCCTGTCTTACTAATTTAGATTTCTGGTGAGGAAACGGAAAAGGAGAACCGAAAGAAAGAGTGAAAATTATAATAACTGGATAATGCAAAATAATAGCAGTCATACATATTTTCTAAATCCAAACGTCAAACATGATTTGTATCTCATTACTAGTTACTTAAATTTATCACCATAAAATGTGCTTATATTTACTTACGCGCTATCATATTGCTCCCATTTTAAGATAACACTGAAGATCTCGCTTTACTGGCTTAGTAGAATTTTAATGTACTAAAGCCAAACCTCATGACCAAGGGTACAACAAAGATGTATCTGTCTCCACTTTCAAAAATCTGCCTGCCCATATTTACATTCAATAGTATTCTGTTTACATTTAGTTTGATAAATATCTTTATCAATGTTTTAATTGTATTTTAAACAGACTATATTTTCAAATGATTTATAGTTTTTTTATTACTTTAACCATATGACTGCATACTCATAATTATTTTAACAAGTGTTTGTATATTTATAAATGATTTAATAATATACTTGTACATTTATAGTTATATATTAATAATATAATTCTATATTTATATGTTATGTTTTATTAAGCAGGTATGCCTATAGTTAATATTTTTAATTGATCAATATCACTTCTATGTACCGCTGAACGTTACAATGAAGCTTAAACGTAACCAGAAGAAGTAGTGAATAAGGAAAAATTGCCAATTCTTTAGGAATAATGATGTATACAATAAATTGCTAATTTAACTAACCTTTAAATTAAGAAATGAGAAATTTACACCCCTAATCATAAATTCCCATTTTACTTACGTTCTTAAATATTTATTAATCAATGGCTGAACTCCAATTAAAAATTCCCAACAAACGTCCATTGAAGACAGCCGCATTTTATTCCCGCAGTGGGGCTTATTGTTAATTGAATATTATTAGGTTACGCGGTAGACCTTTATAACACGAGTTTACAGGAAATTGCACCTCTCTTAGGGGTTGAATACGGAAGAAGAAAGAAAGAATTTAATCCCAGGCGTTCGGAAACGTATTTGGCAGCCAGATAATAAGATACTGTCAACCTGCCTATTTACGCATTACTTTCCAACTAGCTAAGAATTTATAACTTGCCAGCCCATGGAAGTTAACATCCGCCTGAACCATCCTTTCAATTCATCGATGGAATGCAAATCTTACTTTATATCTCCATAGTTGTCTCGGACATCATCTCTGGATGATACACAGCACCTAACACAGTACTAGGATATAAAGAAAAATAAATCTTCTGACATGAAAATGTCATCATTGGAACCAGCGTTAATGCTCTGACGTTCTTCATCTCTAAATACTTATCCCGTAATTAATTTATTTCCTCTCTCGCTAAAAGCCGAGATGCATAATCCCCTTTACAAGATTTATTGTGATAGATCATTCATAGCTTCCAAAAGCAGATGCCGCCTCCTAAGCGATTTAAGAGATTACGTGTAGCAAGACATTGCGGAGCAAGCGCCGAGCCTACATAATTGGATACAAGGATAAATTTCCCACATCCTGAAATATTCCAGGAGAACAAACGTTACCTCAGCTGCATATGTCACTTTAAGGCTCTTCGTGCAGAATAAGATTTGAGTTGGATGTTCAGGCTTTATCACGAGCCGTGGAAGCAAATTTGGGAGCTGGATGAAGTATTAATGACATTATTGAATTTGTTGTGCAAGAAGAAATCCTTTATCTTTTTTTATTTACCTTTTCCTATTCTGATTATTTCTTAATGATGCAATTTCACAAAGTGGTTTCAGTGAGTTATCTACTTAAGTTTCTTCTTTTAAATGTATATTTATTGTTTACTAAAATATTTATATGGCTCAAAGGACTGATTTTTGTCTGTTTGCTGTTTATTACTCTGTGTATTTGACCCCCTTCGTATCTACTATATATCTTACATTTTACAATACATTTTAAGAAATAAAACGTATTTAAGAATATTTGATGGTATGTCAATGCTGGTCAGAGTTCGTTTTATTCTTACTAAAATGAAAGGTGAACCACTTAATTTTCAAAGGGAAGAGTCAGTGGTACATCATTACTTATTTGATTTTTGACATACTAGTGACCAGTATCATGGATGCAGGTCAGAACTAAATCATGTTTTTAGAGATAGCTGCTATACTTAGTGACGGTTATTGAGAGTTAATACATGTGCGATGATCATCTTTGTGGTATACGTAGTATTTATTCAGTGTAATTGTACTATATAGTAAGATAATTAAACTCCATCTTCTCTCTTTGAACTTTCGTTTGTCAAAATACTCGATTATACCTATTATGATTTGTCAAAATATAATTGAAAAACCTACTGAATTTTTGCAGCTAAAAGTATAGCAAAGAAAAGAGTATTAAATCCTAGCAAAATACGATATATACAGGTTTTATTACAATCCTTAATATTTTACAATCTTTAATATTTTACAATCCTTAATAATTTTGCAACCGTTTTTTCACATTGCGTTACAGTTAGCATTTTACAAATTTTTACACTTTTTTACAATACTTCACAGTTAACAAAACATTTTTCAACAGAACACACATTTTACGTTACTTAAAGGTTTACAGAATAGGTTTTTAAAATAGATCTAACAGATAGCAGCTTAATACTCAACTTAACCTTATATTAGCGCCCTCTATTTATAAAGTTTGAACAAACACACCACTGTACATCACTTAGTTTGGCATGCTGTTCCACTCTCCAAATACAAATATAAAGTAAGTTAAATTAAGACGTACTATTTACTTGCCTTTTTAGTATTATTTATGTATCTTTTATAAATAGTATCTAGTTTCTTTTTAATTTATATGCATAATTCGTGACGGGAAAGTTTTTTGCAGGCAAGAGTTTCTAAATTTACGTTGGTTTTCTAAAAACTTTGGTTTTCTACTTTATTGACTTTTATTTTAATTCTAGTCTTTACTTGCTAATTTCTCAAAATTCCACACGTTTAAACTTGTTTAAATTTCTTTTTAGTATTTCACAAAATTTGGTTTTACTTTTGGTTTTGATTTTTCCTTTTACCCTTGCCTACATGGATGACGAAACACGAATTGAATAATTGAAGAGTTAGGTTTAGAGGCACCTTCTTCTTGATAAGTCTGTCTCCTGTCTGCTCAACAATTATTCATTTTTGCATTTTTATAAATTTTTAGAATTAAAAAATTTATTGGAATTATATATTCATAGATGTTCATACTTGTACTTGATTTACATATGCTCTCAGCATTTAAATGATATTGTAGATTAGTTCGCAGCAATAATTAATCATTTATTTGTAATTAAATTTCATTTAAAATTTAATTAACTTTAAATTTGCTTTTTACGAATAGAGAATGTTTGTTAAATTCAAATTTGTATATACATATAGTGTTACGAGATGTACAGACGCGGTAAGATAGCTTTCCCGCAAAGCAGTTTTAGGGTTGCCACATTCGGCGAGAAATCGCCCATTTAGCGACATTTGGCAACAAAATTGGCGATATGCCATGGACGGATGGAAAACCTCCTCGTACGAGTTCTTACCTGTTTAGCTCAGAATGTTCTCGAACACAAGCCGAAAGCTATATAAACCCTGCTGGTCCGCACTCAGTTAGAGAGAGTGTGTCTCATCTAGTCAGTCCGTGCGGAAGACGATCGAGTTGACAGCCGGCCAGCGATGCGTCGTCGAGTGAATCGAAGAATCCCGCGGTTAGTGCATCGACGAGAGAGTGTGTTAAGCTCCTGGAACGACTGAACCGAAGAGTCGGGAGCTGTGCTCTGTTTGTCGTCGAGTGCATCGCGAGTTGTAGCGTGGAGAGTCTCGAGATTACGTGGAGTTCCGAGAACGACCGAGCAGAGCCGGGAGCTGTACTCTGGTGCTTTGCAGTGAAGCTGTCTCCACCGTTATTGCCTGACAGTGTGAAGGCTGTGTCGCTGAACGTGTCAGCGTGTTTATTTGTAGATCTTCGACGACAGTAAAAGTGCTTTGGAGCTGTCCTGATTAATATTGGTAAATAAAGTGTGTTTCGATACTTCATCAAGTATCGTTGTTGTTCACTCCAAATCCACACGAACCCCGTACGAACGTGAAGGAAGAAAATAACGTAACAATATATATATAGTATATATATATATACTATATATATACATTCATATCCGAATTTATCTTTACATGCTCCAAAATAATGATATTCCATGAAATACTTAATTGATGTAAGATGTAATCCATTTCTTCAGGAAACATGTCAAAGACAAGCCTAATTCATATTGTCCAATCAAAAGTGAATAAATGAACAAACGTAATTAAATGGGAACAACAGACTCTTTGGAAACAATTTGAGAACTCTAACACCGTAGTCAGGGGCTTGGACAAGGTCGTAAACGAATAACAACTGCTTCTCAGACCGATATCTGGCAATAACGGGGTGGTGGAACAAAGCGTCTATTACTCAACAGTTCAGAGCTTGCAGCAGCTACAAGAACCATTTTGTCACCGCAAACTATATTCATAAGGTTTAATGAAAAAGACCTTTATGCCCAACAGCCAGAAGTATATGTCATCATAACAAAAAAGAAGGAACACTTTACCTGGTTTTATCAGAACTTGGATGAACATTATTGGGCCACTATGTTTTCTTTACTGATGTGACGAGATTTAGTTTCAGCGTTTGATTTTAAACGTCATTACATCCGCCGGAATTCAGGACGTTAAATCTTTCTTTTCATTATAGAACGTGACCATTTCAGTAATGCAGGTGAAATGATATGAGGATGAAAAATGACCGATGAACGTAACGCCCTGCAATTTTCAACAGCGAATCTCTGACCAACCAGAAGTATCGAGATGAGATCTTAGATTCTTAAAAGTTAGTATTTGGTTGATTGCTTGAACATTTCGTCTCAATCCATGCAAGACAATTCACAACTTATCTCTTAAAAGTACGACAAAGACTCGTGAAGGCTTAAGCAATCTTTTTCTTAAACTGAACTTTAAACAAAGACCGTCACAACTCGTGCTACAGGTAACCACTAATTGTGACGGTGTAAATTAAATAAAAGCAGTCGAAAAAATTTAAACGGCGATCAGTAGTCTAGCACTATACAAGCAACAACTAAGCTACAATCTGGCTCAAAAGATTTACCGAAACCTAAGTTATTAAGCAATCGTTGTGAGGAAATGCAAAAGCTAGGATAATTATATTTAGATATAGTTGCCATATTCTATCAACGCCACGAGAGTGCCAAAGACTATCTCTGATTTTCTAAAATCTAAAAGCATCAGTTTAAATACTGTGCGACCTAATTTGCATTATGGTATGGAGCACGGAAAGAAGAAGTTAAGGTAAATATCAAAATCATAATAACTGGTTACATAACAAACTTATGTAGCATTTTTCAGAAGTGCACATTAATTTTCCTTTCTGCGTATACACGGCAATGCCCGTCCACATGGAGCAAACTTCATTGTCGAATCCCTTGAAAATGAAGACATTCAGCGAATAACGTGACCAGAAAAATCTCTCTACCTTAAGTCGTTGCAGAACGTATCAAGCTAATTTTGCAGCAGTAGCCCGGACACATCCTCAGCGTAGAGATCTATATATCCTTAGACAGCACTGCTGAAGGAGCTGGAACTTAGTTCCCCAAGGGACGGTTAACAACGCTATTGCCAGAATGAAAACATCTTGCGATATGTGCGTACAATTCAGGGAAGATCACACTCTGTATTACATTTATAAGCCTTTTGTCTGAATTATTCGCTTTTCCTCACCTTGTAATATATTATTATAACTTTTTATTGTTGTATGCTATAATGTTATATCATATACAGTCCTCTGAAATATTTTCGTTTATATTCATGTCAAATGTTATGATATTGTGCTTCACTCCACGCAAATTCACTTCAAATTTCCCTAATGGCAAAAAATAAAGAATACTATAAATTTGTAAGTTAAAACAATTTAGTTCTGTCGCATTGCGGGATTTAGTCGGTTTTGTTCTAGCATGTAGGTAGTTATACAATATGCGCTTATACTGCATCTGTGGGTTTGTTTTTATTTTTCTCTGTTCAGTGGTTTTTCTGTTTACTGTTCTTCGATTTGTTTTTATTTTTCTCTTTTCTACTGATATTAAATTCCTAATGTAGATATGTTTGTTAAACGTTTATTTCTAAAATGCATTAACCCTTTGTACTCGAAACCATTTTCGCTTGCGCGAACCAGCAATGAAACGATTTTCCGCATGTTTGGTGAATTTCTTACAGCTAACTTAAAATGTTTTCACGCGCAATTTAAAACAATCTAATTTTTTTTATGTTCTGAAGATACTTGTAATCCTGCGCCTCTTTGGTCGGATACAATCGGTATTCTTTTCGTATTTATACTGACTGTGTGCACGTTATAAATTCTGAAATTTTTGTCTTTTCCTGTGGAATAGTGCCGCTTTAACATTCCTTATTTATTACTGTGATTTTTCGTCTTCTTACACGCCTTACTTAATCGTTATCTTCATCACTACTTTCCTTCTCTCTATCGTCAAGTACTCTACTCAATGACTGGTTAAACTCTTCTCCACTTGAATTTGTAATTTCTTTGTATTTCATGGTTATTGGGTTCTACCACTTTGAAAATATACCTTTTGCCACGACTGTTGAAAACGAACTAACGTCGAACGCACACATGTAACAATAAATCAAATAAACATAGTTAATGTTAAAATTAGCGGTTGTTTTATACGCGTGTGTTTTTGACCAAACTCATGAAGCAATATCACCTAAACCGAACCTAAACAAAGATCGTTACCACTCGATTTATCGCGTCAAACGGAGTTGCGATCAAGGGTCCCCTCTCTGGTTAACACATCAAATCGAGTGGAGACCGAGAGTCACCCCTCAAAAGGAAAGAGTTAGTTAAAATTTATGTTTCTGCTCAAGATTATTCATGTATTTTTATTTATGTTTCTGTTCAAGATTATTCATGACATTTGTATACTGTTTAATTGCATGTAAATGTCAGAGGAAATCAAAAAGAAGGTAGATAAAAATACTATTAATTATAGATGATTTATTTTGAACCCTCTTTTTCAATGCACTGACTTTATAATTTTAGTCAATGCACTGACTTTGCATTATAAAGTATTTCTCCTGCCTTCCTAGCGTGCCTTCGTGGTGTAGTGGTCAGCACACTGATCCGATATTTCAGAGGTCCGTGGTTCGATTCCCGGCGAAGGCGTTTGCTAATTTTTCATCTCTCTGCTTTCCAAAAATCCTAATGTCTCTACAAGTGGCACCCGAACTGAAAGAGTGTTGCATGAGGATTTGGCGATTGGGTTCCCTAAAAACCCCAGTCGCTCATTAAGAAGGGGAGTATATGAGGTACTTCTCCCGCTTTCCTAACGTGCCTTCGTGGTGTAGTGGTCCTGCACGCTGGGCCAGTATTCCAGAGGTCCGTGGCTCGATTCCCGGCGAAGGCGCTTGCTAAGTTTTCATCTTTCCTGCTTCCACAAAATCCTAATGTCTCTACAGCATTCAAATTCATGTTCAAATATTTAACAGTATTTTATTAAAATGGACTTTTGTAAAAGAGTGATATGTCCCCATCGAATGTAAATAATTCTCTAGGAAAAAACACTTGAGCAAAACTCTATAGTTTCCTGTTTTAAACTGTTATGGTTTGATTAACAAACAATGTTTCTTACGAAATTGTTTTCTGCTAATGTCAAAGGGGCATAATATTTCATTTAAATTTTAGGTATCGCAATGTTTTCTTGAATGTGATAGGTAAACAATTTGTTTTTAAAATAATATGGGCATTACTTACACGTCTTTAAAATTTGTTTGCAAATAGTTAGACCATGTTGAAAATAGTTAGAGCGTATTAATATGGACATATGGTTATTATAGTTAGACTATAATTATGATTAATATAGTTATATAAAACTCGAATGATATTTTTGTGAATTTAAGAGGCTTCAAGTAAATCTGGTTTATCAACTAAAGAAGATTTATCAGCAATTTTCGCCAAGCTAAAGTCTAAATTGCAATTAAGAGCCCAACTATGATTAGCTGCAAAAGATTTGTTTATTTCCATTATTCAAACTTCTAGATTTGTATTCGTTGATGCGAAATTTTAACGTTCTTTTTTGTTTGACCAAATTCACACTGGCAAGATATGTTATAAATTCCCAAAGAATGTAAGACACAGATGATGTCTTTACCAATCGACCAACGAATTTTATTGATAGGTAAAATATATGGCCTTTTCGAGAATCCGAGCAAAAAAGGATGACATAGCATCACAGCGAATGTTTGGTGCGTACCTCTAATAGGGGAATCTTTTTTTTTTTTTTTTTTTTTTTTTTTTTTGGTAGCAAGATAGAAATTAGTACTGGCTTAGAGACTAAGTAAGACATCGTAAAAAAATCTTTTGCTACTGGCAACCGATTTCAGATAATTCATGATAAAGTATGATATCACGATAAGGGACATGAATTAGCATGAGGAGGTAAACAAATAGGAAAAGTATGTAGTAAGCAGTAATGCGGAAGTTAATTTCTTTGCCGACAGTTAAGGTAAAGAAGGAAATTATTAGATTAAATTTCGGAAGTGAACTGGATGGCTGGAGCAATAGAATTCAAACAAATAAAATTTTGGTTGAATCTGTTATGAAAAATTCTTATGTATTTTTTGTTGTGTATAATTATTGCACGTTATTTTACTGTGCATAAGGTATTCTTAGTTATTATATTATTTTACTGTGATTAATGAATTTCTATCGTTCCTATTTAAAATTAATGTATAATATTTAATATTGTTAAACTTTACGGCAAAGCTCCTTTAAGAAGGGCGCGGGTGTATTTCCGTTTCTCACGAGTCGGCTTCTTTTCGACGTTAGGGGTCAGACTGTCCAGCTGCATTTTCCTCTTTACGCGGGGGTTGAAAACACGTGTTTTGCTCGTTCAGAGGCGAATAGTTCTAAGGAGCGGCGATATTTTGACAGAATTATAGGTTGGAAACATTCTTCTGTTGCGTGGGAAAGAACGGGTCTGTCATCTTGTAGAAAGTTCTGTATTTTTGAGAATTTTAGAGGCTATTTATTATCTTTTTTCTAGTTGGCTAGAGGGAGTCGAAGTTTCTTTAAGATTGGTTAAATTTTTAATTTTAGTGTTGTTTGAGCCAATAGTGATTTTGAGGCGTTTCTTGGTGAGTGTAAACCGAGTTTTCTTAAGCCGTTGCACGGGAAGCAGGGGGGATTTTAGACTGAAAGATACTTTTTAGCAGATTTTTTTCAGAGCTTCAGGGGTTTGATTCCTTAATGGCGGCCCCCTCGGGGCAGGCCGCGGTCAGTGAGGTTCTGGAATGGAGCAGAGGAAAAACGCGGCGGCTCTTCGGGGGTCGACCGCGGTTTACAGTTAAAGCTGTTTATCTCAGAGATTCTCGTTGCGGAGACCTGTCCGATATAGTGCGGGTGCTCTTCGTGTTGGATGGCGGCGATTCCTGTCCTGCGGCCTATTATTTTCAATTTCGTCGTTGATATTCTTTTTGCAATTGTGGAAGAGTCTGAACTGCTCGTGCTGGAATTTCTATTTTGTTTTGGAAAATATGGAAATATGGAAAGTCGTCATCTCCTGAGATCTGCCTTGGTCTGTTGTCTCCAGTTTCGACCTCCTTCTTTTATTTTAAGTGGAACTTAAATCGGGAAGTTGATTTTGTTGAGTTAAAATCCTGCTTGACGGAGGTTAGTGCTGGAACTATGAAAAAGTCCGGTTCCTGAAAACGATGAAGATTTGGCAGTTATTGTTTCAGCGTTTTGTGACTGGATCCGGGCAGCTCCCTGAGTCTCTCAGATGTATGCATGCTGATTTCGTGAGTGACTTTATATTTTCATTGGTGCTTTTCTTTTGATAATTAATCTTTATAAATTTGGAAATGTTTAATGGTAAAGCATGAGCTGTCATGTTTAGGTAGATGAAAATTGAATATTTATTGTTACTAAATTTCTAGCTGAAAAGGTAATTTTTTTATTAATGTTTAATAGTCAGAAGTTAATTGAACTAATTGGAGGAAGTGAATCTTTGTTTTAATGTTTAAGTGCTATGTTCATGTAATTTCACTTGACCGAGAATGAACATGCTGATGTGTCACAGTTGAAGAAATATGATTTATTCTAAATTAGCTTTTATAAATGAGTTTAAACTTCTTTAGTTCCTGTTTAAAATGGTTAAGAACTGCGACATGTTTCACTATGATTTTTGTATTAATGAATAATGTTTAATGTGAGACTGATATGAAAAAAAAACTATGAGTAACTTTAAAAGATTTTTGTAGGTGTAGTCTGGCCAGCTATCTTGAATTATAAGATGTGAATTCTGGAATTATTAATAAATGTGTTTATTACTTTTTATTATTGTATGTTTCTTTGAAGGTTGATTGTGTAGTCACCCATGTGATCCTTACGGAACATGGTTATTTTAGAACCTGGGTATTTATATTGCGGTAGTAGGAAGAAAAAAATCAGTTTTAAGAGTTGGTGACTATAGATCGGTTTACTGAATTTATTTTGATTTGATGAGTAGACTTCTAAATTGTGAGATTGTATCTTTCCCTGGTGTTTTGAAGAGATCTGTGTGGTATTTGAAATGTTAAGGGTTTAAGGCTATCTCTATATTTTGCATTGGAATTTACGTGTTTTCAGGTTGGAGATCTAAATTAGTTTTAATTTAGTGAGAGATAGCATGTTAAAGATTTTGTTGTTGAAGTGCATTTTCGCATTCAGGTTTTGACAAATAATCTTTGTTTTTACCAAAACACCAGTGAGGATATCTTTCTTTGATGTTTCTTAGATTTAAAAGTTTTGATTATGTAAGTCAGTGCTCCGCAACCTTTTCTCACCTTCGACGCACAAAAAATCTTTCTGGAATTTCGTGGCACACCAAAGAGTTCCGAGTTATCAAGGAAGTGTCGAAAAAATTCAAATGCTGACACACTTACTATCACACACACAACCACACAACAGTGAAATATATAAAAACATTTAAAATAGACATTATTAAGAGAAAAAAATGTCACTGTGTATTAAATACATGATAAAAAATTGCAAAATGTCAAATACATGTATTTGATTGCGGCACACCTAAATCCTACTCATGGCACACCGGTTGCGGAGCACTGATGTAAGTAATGAGTTTAGTTTTATTTTTTTTTATTTTATTTTTTATTTATTTATTTATTTTTATTTTTATTTATTTATTTATTTATTTATTTATTTATTTTTTGTCGCGGCACCAGTTTAGTCAGTTTTAAAGAGTTAAAAGTTAAGTGTAAAAGAATTTCTTTTTTCTACGTCACAAATCAAAAAATCTTTATTACTGTAAAAAAAACATGAAAGTTCGATCAGCGTAGAAACAAGAGCCGTGAGCACAATTTTCCAAATGTTTTATCTCAAAATAGCGAGTTCTGAATACAGGAAATAGTCAACAGCTAATCTTGAAAGAAGTGAGTTTGGCTTTAGTGAAAGAAATTAACTCCTCAGTTTCAAGCATGAAATTCAGTTATTGAAATCTGGTTCAAAGACATTTTATAACATAACGCTCCCTCAAAGGGAACGTTAGTTTAATGAGGATATATAAGATGCCTTAGATTTTTTACTTTTGAGAGGTCAAGCAGCATGCACCTTCGCTTCCGGTTTCGTGACACCATTAGTATGTTGTGTTGTGAGTTATCTCACTTGTCTGAAAATAACACCATAACAAACCAACGAAATTCATCGTGGCAATGAATGGAAGATTGCGCTTGTCGTTGGCAAGAGTCTTGAGCACCATACAGGTGAATGGTAAGACACTGCTCAATTCCGCTGCTCACTCCCCACAGTTTTGAAGGAGAGCACTCTGGGAAGCTGTTTCGAGGGTCTGACACCCCTCTTTCCCTACTGCTAACCTCACTAGACGAATTTCGGCTCATCGCATATTTAGATTGCACCCGTGCCGCAGAGACATTATAGATTTACAAGCATCCATGCGTTCTCCGGGAGTCGAACCCCTTCCCTTAGGTACGGCAGTCAGCATCACTAACCACTATCCCGGTTGGGCGGCAGTTCAGTGCATTTGAACGTAACAATGACCTGCCCAACCTTATCAGCTTTGGATATAATGTTTTGGATTATGTCGAGTTTAATGTTATTTGGAAACATAGTTCCTCTTGAGTCAAACTGGTTGATGCAAAGTCCCCGGTTTCAGTTAAGGACAATTCCTTGCAGTTTCGCATTTTGGCACTTCATGAACTATCGTTAATTTGACTGACGGATTTAATAATAATACATTATCGTTTGCTCACTCTGCATCTGAATATGAGTTATATTTTGTTGAGTTTTATGTTCTTGTTGAGTCAAATGACTTTCGTGACAGCATTCCAATTCGTTGTTCGACGTTGATCGTTTCTTTTTCACAGTAAACGACACACGCTGTATCTGATTGGGTATCTGTAGCGATATGTAGCAATATCCTTAAAGTTTAACTATATTTCATACATTCTAGCAGACTATCATCATCTTCTAAATTTCAATAGTTTGTTTTCATTAGTGTATATCTCGGCTTTTCACCTTGAAATTAGAGTGTCTGAACTGTTTCTTCAATTTTTTAAAATTTTCGCGAAGTTTTCATTTTTAGATTTTTAGATATTTATACGAAGATAATAGGTTAATTTTCCTAAATCTTTGACAACAAAATCTTCTCAGCCAGGAAACGAAGTCGCTTGACAGGAATTTCTTTTGTGATTTCTCTGATTTTCTTTTAATTTTACAAAAATATAACCGACATTCGGCATGAGCCTGTTCTTGTAATTAAAACAATAATAAATGAGTATATGCATAATTATTTGATTGTTTAATAAATTCGCTAAATTTATTCATATATTTTATTATGTAAAGAACATTAACATATAATGTACAAATTAATCGTAAATAAATATTAAATTTTTGTGTACGAAATTATAACAGTCGTGTATTTTTATAATATTTTAATTTTAGCATAAAATGTTTTTAAGCCTCTCTCTATTGAATTACGGCTTTTAAATGGACAACGAACTTGAAATTATGATTATTGTAAGTTTGTATTTATATTTGTATATTGCTTTAAACAGCAATATAATTACAAAATTAATCCACATTTTCAAATATTTAAATTTGATTTTAGATGCTATTATTAAAGGTTTAGTTTATATGAATGCCCTCCTCGGTAGTATGATGGATAACTGAAGGGTGATAATGAGTTCGAAGTCTAAGTGGCGAAGTGGCGAAGTCTAAGGCTATTTTTATTCTACTTTCTCCGCTTTTTGCCGGTTTAATATCTACTACGCAATGTTGCGCGTTCTTATTATTCGTGTTTGTGATGAAATGGTTAAAAATATATATGTAGAGCAGTGATTGCCAAACCGTCGATCACGAGCTACTAGTAGCTCTCGGGTACATTTTGCGTAGATCGCGCTAACGCGATTGGCTAACCTTGATTTCTTCATTGAGCTGACGCTGATGACAACTGCTTGTTTCTTCTGCGCTACTGCCGTTATTAGCATCATCCCATACGTGACTGTATACGTGTGAGGTTGTGCATGTTGCGTTTTTTGTGTGTATATTATGCGTTACTAACTTGGATAGTTTGATTTACGCATCGGTGCCAAGCTAGGTCTGTTCTAACGATGGCGTGTTCAAGCAAAAACTTATCACTTTCATTCGGAACCGGAAATCGATGACTTCATTACTCAGGCAAAGGACAAATGTGTGTTTATACACTTGGATAACTGCATTCGAGTGGCAGCCACCTACTCTCCCAACACTAAAAAACGTGTTGATGACAAAAGAATAGATCCATCCTTCTCAGGAAAGTTAATAAGTCTTATAAAAAAATCTGTCATGACTTGTGTTGTTTATTAGTAACTACACTTCAATTTCTTTCTTATGTACAATTCAGTTTCAGTTTATTTGGTTATATAGAGTTTAATCAACATTTATTTTATATTTACCAGAAATGTAAGTTTATAGGCAATAAACACATGTAAGATTTCTTAAAAAAATTATCTCTTTTGGTTAATAGCTCACAGTAGGATTTTAAAATAATAGAATATCTCAGATAAGTCATAAATTTGGCGACCACTGATGTAGAGTACGTTTCCTTTGAATATCTTTAATCAATGGCTTCGGTAAACGCCTGCTTATTCGAAAGAAGAACAATTTGTAAATGATTTAATAAGTTACTTTTGGTAAAAACGACAATGTTTGGAATGATCCAAAACATGTGCCAGTCTTTTTTTCTTAAATTTAATACTCATATCGCTTTAATGTCTTGATACAATGACTTAGATTAATTAATGGAAGGACATTTTCCTTTTTTATTTCCTTTCCTTTGATGATATTCAGGTTGTTGATGTGACTGCAACAAACAAATCAATTTATTTTTTCATTTTTAATAATGCTTCTTTCTTTATCAAATACAGATTTAAATGAAGCGAAGTATGGTATTATATTATTTAATTTTTAACTAGGTATTTCTTCAAAAGTGGTTCACCTGAACATCCAGATGACATTCTTATTAATGCGTCCGTCCATGTGCTCCCAGCTGTCACTCCAAAGATACCAGAGCTTATTCCATATCCCAACACATCTGATAGGTTCCTAATGGTTGGTGGCTTCACTGACGCATCTGGTGTTGCTGAAGGATCTATTATACCTACTGTAGGCCCTGTGAAGATGTTACGGATATACATTGAGGAGGAGATGGATCACTGGGTGGCTTTAAGTGAGGTATATTATTATATTACTTTCCCATAATTAATATTACAAGACTTAAATTCTTTGTTGTATAAAATAATAACTGATCGATATTGCTCCCTGATTTAATTTTTTAAATTCACTTTATTTAACTTCATATAATTCCCAAAATATCGAAACATTATCAGAAATCCCAAATTAATATTTACTAAATAGGTTGTGTTTCAAATCATTCATTTCTAAGTTTATACTTTTAAGACCTTTATTTCAAATAACATTAAATGTTTCCTGAATATCTTTGAAGAAGTTTTGCCCATTTTAATACAAAACGAGTATATTTACTTAAAACGAAATATATTTATTATAATTATATAAATTAAATGCATTGCAACATAAATGTATCTTTCTGTTGAATTCGATTGGCAAGAATAAGCACGAGATTAACATACGAGGGCCCGTGATGTTTTTAGTTGCTGCAATATGAACACTTCTATAGCATCGTTTCTCCTTTATGAACAAATGATATTCATAACATGTATTTAATCTAGCCGGACAGCAAAGGAAACCTCTAAATCTAACATCCATTACTCTACCATCTACAGAAGTGCCTAGGAAACTTTGTAATCCAATCATCTGCAAAAGTATCTGCAGTGCTTTGTATAACTAAAGTAGCATCTTACTTGTTACTTATTGAAATTGCTTATGCATTGACTTTGCATAAGTATCAGCTCCGAAAATTTAATTTAACATTTGTGAATACGTTGAATCTTCTTACTTTCATTTAGACTGCGAAAAGTCCTAGATGAGTCTTCTCTCTCTTTCTCCAGGTATTGCGCTAAATTATGCATTATTTTGAAAATATAAGATCCAAATAGACGTGAAAAATATACCTAGTCGTCTGCAAGCGAGTGGGATACCATTTTGCCATGTGATTCCGATAGTCATTCTCACAAAATTTGCTTAAATGGCTCATGTGTCGTAATTGCCATGGGAAGCATATATATCTCTCTTTTTCCCTAATGAAAATTGAATTCAAAGCAATACTAATTTCAAGATGAATTTCAAATGTATAATTTACACGTGTACAGTAAAATTGCAAAGTGTATTATATAATTGGATCAAATTTCATAAGGATTTCGCATTCATTTTTCATTAAATGTTTTGTAAAGACTTTATTTGATTGTAACTAATAATTTTTAATTGTGAAACTTCTTTTTCTCTTCTGATTTCAGTTTCTTGCCATGATGTAAAATTTAGTGGCGTAGTATGCAAATCTAAGTGAGTTCGGAAGCAGTATCTATGCAGCGGTTTTAAGAGTACCAGAAGAGTTAGTTCCAAATTGATGCGGTGTGTTTGAATTAGCTTTGTATGTAAATAGTTGTTGCTTAGCCACTCGCTTTAGATCACATTCACATTCTGGGCTCGGCTTTGCTGTTTACCGCCGATTTAGTGGTTTAGATAATTAAGGAGCCACTTGTGTAGCCCATCTTATTTTATTGTGATTTTACATTTTTATGTTCTGTTCGAGTTACTTAACCACATGTGAGCACCGAGTGAGTACAAACTTTGTTAAGTTTAGGTCAAATGAAAAAAATGTTTAAACCTTCTTCTACAGTATCTTCAAAGACACTGCGATAATTAGCCACTCAGTCTTTTCAGTAGAGCCTACCCTTGGAACAGACAAAAGACTTAATCCCGAAACAGACAAAAGACTACATTTTATCTAGTTACTATCTAAATATAATATATTTTGCACCTTTCTGTTATAGGAAAAGAAATGACGAAATGTATATTTAAAAATCAGGATTATTTTTAACTGCATCGCAGTGATATTGCTTTAAAACGTTTTACAACATTATAATTAAAAATTTCCTTTAACATTTTATTATAGACAATTCCGATAAAAAAAAAATTATATTCAACAACTATCAGTTCGTGTTACTTTTGCAATTTTCTTGCATTTTAATTAATGCTCATAGTTTTTCTAAACAACAAGTATACAAATTTCAGATGATACTTTTCAGCTTAATCATAGCGAATGCATTTCATCCAAATACATTCTTCATAACGTTTATTGACAAAACGGGAAAAATTAAAACTCTAGAGGCCTTTAAATTCAAGACTTGTTACCGTTTAGAAATGAGAATTTCCCCTCTTCTTGAAAAACTAACATTTCGACAAAATAAATTTAAAAAGTAAACTTTCGTCGTTGGTTTCTTAACTTAGAAACATTTATAGAATTATAGGAAAGAGATGTAATAATTAAGCAATGTATCCTTTTAAAATTCTCTACCCTTTTTTTTTACTGCATAAGTAACTGCTGCTATTATACATTTCTTATTTTAACATTCTCATAGTTTAGAATTAGACTAGGCGCCAAATCTAGAAATTATTATTATAAGTATCATGTCATAACCTTCTTTATGAACATATTTGTCTGTAATACCTTTGTTCTTAAGCTACGATCATAATGTTGCATTGGTATTTCCATAAGACATGAAAATTTTAGAAATAGCATTTTATTACATTACGTCTTTACATTTGAGTACAGTGTTAAGTTCCACATTGCGCAATTTTGAGGAGAAACCTCATTCATCAAAAATATAATAAAAATAATTAGACTCTGAAGAAAGTTTTATCGACTTAACAGTTTTATTGTTTATAAGTAAGTCTTACTTAAGAGTCAAAATAAACCATTACGCTAGCAGCGTAACACGCATTCTAGAGACTAATAATATTCTAAAGTATCATTCATGTTTGGAAATTTTAAATAAATCATACTTTTGTAAGCTTACTAAACACACATATTTTTAATTTATTCGAAAAGCTGTTTTGTTTCAAGAAACAAAAGTAGCAATAATTATTAGTGGCCGAAAAACATTAAGGAAGTAAATTAAATAAAAGTACCCATAAACAATAAATTACACAGCATTTGAAATCCAAAATTCTCCTACCGTAAGTTATTCGTAATAAACTTAACATACTGGAAATTTTCAAAAGTAAAACCTTTGAAATTTAACACAAAATTTTGAAATTAAAAGGAAAAGAGTAAAGAACTTAAAAGTAAAAGATGAAAGAACTTAAAGGGTAAAATAAATTAAAAGAACTCGCAAACTGTAGTTTTCTCATTTGAAGTCAGAAGACTGCAGATTCGAATCCTGTCGCAAATGCAGTATACGTATTAAAGAATTTTTATTATTTTTATAAATGATGTTTTATTTAAGATCCATACCTATTTTGAAACATAAATGATACTTTAGAATATGTTTCTTAGTCTCTCGTCAAAGTAAACTAATACCCTTGTACCGTAATAAATGTTTTTGACGCGTAATGGAAGATTTTCTGCTACAGGGGCTTGTTTGGAATTCTAAAACTTTATTTATGTTTGAATATAGGCCTGGATAATAAAACATCACTCATGTAAATAAGTAATATTTTTTAATAAGCTTAGTTCGTGATTTTCCCTCGACCGTATCGAATTTTCCTAAGACGTCTAAACACAAAAGATTCTTTCGGTATATAATTTACAATATGTTTATTAGTAAAACCAAAATTCCTACTGTTTTGTTGGCACTTCCAAGAAATAAAACTTACAATAAGACTGAATTTCGAAAGACATTAAGCAAATAAAATTAAAGAAAAGCAAATATAAAATACAAATTTCATATCATCTGAAATACAACACTAAGAAATATCCAGATTTATTCAACCCTAAAAGGAAAATGCTCATTGTGAAGAATTAATGCAGTAATTATATTCTAAAATGTATGTTGAGTAGTTTGGATCTGCAGAGGAATACTGACTAATGTTGCAGCATGGCATTATTCTAGTAGTCATTCATCTTGAAATAACTTATATTGAAATGTAGCCATCATATTCTTCATCAGAAACGTGCAGTAAAAATCTTGCTAAGAGATGATCAGAACAAATAGTTACGCTCCAAAAACATGAAGGCATAAAAAGGCAGTATACATAAGCGTATTTCTTGTCATGTACTTTCCTGTCATGTGTCAAATTACGTCTGGCCGTCTCCTGACTTTGCGTGATTATGTTTTAGAGAGGTCTACTTCACTTGATTTTATGAAAACTCATTATAATAAAATTCTTCAGCTGAACTGAAAATTCCTTTGCTTCACTTTCCCGATGCATTTATCTTACTTAAATGTTTTGGCCCCAAAATGCTTTAGGACTTATTTTCTGAGAATGTCTTTATTTTCCAACCGCAACAACTTATGTTTATCCATTACCAATAATATGGTTTATTCATACATTCATATATACGATTCTACATTTATTTAACATTCATGTACTCAAATTTGCATTTTTTTCATGTATAATCTCGGGGCCTTCTTCTAAAATGTCGCCAAACCCGAATTCCGGCTTGAATTCCTTGCGATGTTTTTCCCTGGAAAATCATTGGACCTAATCTCTTATGAGGAAGAGGTCTCCGTAAATGAGCACTTTTGTCCAGCTCGTAATATATTGCCGACACACATTTCAGTATCAAGAATGTAAAGATAGGTAGTCAAGCTTGTGGAATCATTATCAGATATATTCCTCTTTCTGCAAGAAAGTTCTTCATGTATTTAGTCCACTACAGTCTGTCAAAATCACAGACTAGCATTCCTCTTTGGTCACCTCCCGAAACAACCGGTAGCATTAATCAACCCACTTCCTTATAGCTACTTGTACGTACCAGGCATTTTGGAGTAAAGAGCATAAATGCCTGAAACACATTTAATTATTTTGCCCTTGGCGATAATTAGACAAAAATGTTATTTTCATTTAGATTAGGGGTCTTCAACCTTTCACGCCTGAGGCCCACATCAATAAATTCACTATGATCCGCGGACCACATGTCTGTCAAAACAACAGTGTAATTAGATAATTTATAAAAAAGAAAAGGAGGTTCGTTTTGCAAGACTACAAATGATTCTAGGCGAAGAGATTGTGTTACAGATTTATAGATATATTTATATAACTCTTTTGCAAAAACATCGAAGCACCAAGAAGGACTTTTGCGATCGTGACGAAATTTGGTATGCATAAACATCTTGATCGAACATGCAAATGATTAAAGTTCCAAGCCAAATGAACAGGAATTGCGATCTTCTAGTGCGCAATTCGCAAAGTATAAAACCAGTAACAGAGGCCATAAATTTTTGTTGCTGTCATTAAAATTCCGTAAAGAAGCAACTAAAGATGCCATTACGATGATTTCGAAGACTTTACAGACAACTAAACGACTTCGAACGTGGTCGCATTGTAAGGTTGCGTGAAGCTGGGTGGTCATACCGAGCAATAGGCCACCATCTGCAGCGTACAGACACTGCTGTGCAAAGAAGGCTCTGGAAAGTCAAGGAGCACAAATGCGAGGCAAGATAGGATGATTATTCGCCAGGCTCGAACCTCCCCAACGATATCATTGTCGACTATTCAACGCCACGCATTACAGCCACGCCTATACCTCACGGGTTACCGTCTACCATCTCACGGCGCTTGTCTGAGGCGGGGTTACACTCACAGAGGTCTTTAAGATGTTTGCCTTTGACCCCCGTAACACCTGCGGAGTCGTCTGGAGTGGTGTTGCAACCGATCATCATTGCTGCCATCAGACTGGCATCATATAGTGTTCAGCGATGAATCCCGCTTCACTCTTGAAGCAGATGACCACCGTGTTCGTGTCTGGAGAGGACGGGCCAGCGGTCCCAACCAGCCTTTGTTTTACAAAGGTATACAGCCATAGCCCCTGGTGTGATGGTGTGGGGTGCTATTTCTTATGACAGCAGGTCATCTTTAGTCATCATCCGTACATCTTTAACAGCTCAATGATATGTTGATACCATATTTCGGCTAGTTGCATTACCATTAATGGCACGTCATCCTGGGGCCATTTTCCAACATGATAATGGCAGGCCACATACCGCTCGCATAGCTCTGGACTGTCTCCGTGCGGTTGATACTCTTACTTGGCCAGCAAAGTCACCAGACCTTTCGCTAATCGAGCATGTCTGGGATATGGTAGGCCGCCAGATTCGGGCACCACAAACTATCGCAGATCTGGCGCGACAACTGATGAATGCCTGGCAGAATGTGTCGCAGGATGACATTAGGAACCTCTGCCACTCCTTGCCTAGACGACTTCAAGCATACATTGCTGCGAGGGACGGTTCGACCAACTACTAATTTGAACACTCGATGGGTAATTGTGACCCATAAACGGCTACTTTGATCTTGATGTTTTAATCATTTTATTATCTGTGTATGAGCTATACACATATTCAATTTTATCAAAAAAAGAATCACTTCCTTCTTAGTGCTTCAATTTTTTTTTGCAAAAGAGTGTATATCATTTTACTAAAAAGCTGTTCATGTATGTAGGTACTGCCAACGATAAAAGACATGAAGAGTGCATATTTACAAATTCCTGGATACTTGTCTTCGGTTACGTACTTAGAATAAAAATAAATTAATGTAGGATTTTTCAATAAACTTGAATTCTACTGCAGTCACACTGTAAATCTATACATTCTAATTGAAGTTCAAGTGGAACAGTTCCAACGTCTACTGAAAATGGCAAAGAGAACATTCTGATAAAAATTTTATTTTCACGAAAATCGGAAAACCTGCTTTTGAATTTCTCTTTCAAATTTGAAATGCATTGTACATAATTTTTTTAATTCCATGTTGTAGAGTTCTTCACACCATCAATTTTGGAAAGTGAGTAGAATTCTTATTTAGAAACTGGCTTTCCCACAGGATTATAATAAAGATTATAAACAAGTAGATCTTTCTCCAGTAAACGGTAGTTCCAATCATTGAGATGACCTGTAATATCGGCAAGAAATGCAAAGTCTCTCAACCATTTCTCACCACTGATCTCGTGAATAGATTTCCCTTTAAATTCCATGAATTGTTGAACTTCGCTCTTCAAAGAAAACAGGCGCAGAAGCATCTTTCCTCGGCTCAACCAATGTACTTCCGCGTAATACAAAACATCACCATATTCAGTTTCCAAATCCTTCAACTGATAAAACTGCCTGTGATTAAGTCCTTTAGACCAAATGAAATTAACCACGTTTACAACTACATTCATCACATGTTCAAAGTTTGAGAAGGACTTCTTGCACAAATTTTCTTGGTGGATGTTGCAGTGAAGTCATCACAGTATTATATCCACTTGCCTTCACATCAAATTTGAGTAATGTTGTTACTCCTTACTGGAGAGAAATCTCCAGTCATAGATTTAGCACCATCCGTAGTTACAGCAGATATTACTAAAGTCTAACTCGCCTTTATTCAAATTTTGTGTCAGACTTCGAATACAAATCTGTTCCTCAGGTTGTACCTTCAAGTAAAACGACACTGGCTAATTCCTCTACAATTATGAAGTATCTATCAACACCGCGAATAAAAATGGCTAATTGGGCAGTATCTGTTGCATTGTTGATTCATCCATCGCCACAGAACAAAACTCAAATTTTTTGCATTTGAATTTTACTGTACTGAATATATCTGTTGCGAGATCCTCTATGCGCCTCACTACAGTCACACCAAGCTAATATTCGGTTTGACTTAAGCTTGTGATGGACAAAGCACATCAACTGCACTCTGAGGAGATTCTTTTGCAAATTCTTCATAAGCAAAAGGTTATCCACGCTTAGCAAGTTTTTCCACTATCATGTAACTAACACCAACACTATTTTCAGATTTTTTATTCGTTGTGGTGAAGAAAGACTGCTGAAAATTTAGTTTTGATTTTAATTCACTGACCTTAACACTTCGAAAATGACCTTCCAATGAAGAATATTTCTCACTGTACTTAGTATCATAATGTCTCTTAATGTTGTATACCTTCGTTACAGCTACACTGTCGTTGCAAATAAGGCAAACTGCCTAAAATTCGTCATTTTCAGAAAAATTTTTCTCAAATAATATCAGGCATATCAATAAAATATTTTAAAGATCAAGAATAAGAGAAAAACTTTTTTTTAAGACAAAAAGCTGACAACGAAATTTTTCTTGAAAGACCAGCTCGCGTAATAAAGATCAAAATGTCTTAAAATTCTTCAATTTTTCTTCAAATTCAAATGTGAGGCCACTAAAATGCCTTAGCGTGCCACTCGTGGCCCGCAGGCCACGCATTGAAGACCCCCTATTTTAGATGACCGAGTAAAGGTAGAAGTTGAGTTTTCATAACCAAAGACGGTAATGTAATTTAATAAGTTAACCAGATCAGGTGTTGTTTGAGATTCTTGACATATAACGTTGCAGTTTCATGCATGTCAAACTTTGATGTCATCAACGAAAGACCTGAATGCATAATATTGCACAGTTAATAATATCACTATTATTTAGTTTGAACAGTGTTTTTGATTGTCTTCGGGGCAGTTTCTATCGCTAAAATGCAGCCATTCATCCGGTGTTGCAATTCTTTGAATTATTGTGATTGTAACTCCATCTCCAGTACCATTGCAAATAGAAAGTACTTGAGTATCAGCCTGACGAATAACTGAAATCTTTGTTCTTTTATCAGCAAGCTATTCTCAAAATTTGTCTTGCAGTTAAAGAAATGATAATTTTCACCTTGATGCATATTTACACTTCCTGCATTTTTCTCATCGGCCTGTTAGCTTGAAGCTATCATAGACTTTTATCTTTTTTGGATTATTCGAAGAATGTGTGTGTGTGTGTGTGATTATGGCAAAGCCTCGAGGGCTATCTGCCTAAGGGAGGGATGCCTTCGTGGAGGACTTTCTAAGGGAAACTGGATCGCATATATTCGAAGAATGTAACATCGTTTTACGGAAAGACGTAAGGTTTTAGCCCTGGAGTATTTCTTTCTTGTACTCCTTTAAAAAACTTCTTCAGAGAGGAAAAAACTGGCAACAATTTATGCCTTAAAGGTGGCATTGCTTCTGTAGAAATATATTTATTCCTCCCTTTTTTGCTAGTTGCAGCGAGTGCATGTCATATACATTACGTTTAATTTGTATTTACCAGTACTTTCAAGAATGCCTAATACCATGCCTTTTCCATTCGAAATTCATGTAGTGTTTCGGTAAAATGGATGTCAATTTAAGTGTAAGCTTTGCCAAATTTTGGGCTTTAGTTCTAAAGTATTCAATATAAATAATTTCTTAATAAAACTCCAAATAACTGAGCTGTAAGATAATTTAGTTAGTTGGAATTTTGCTCTCTTAGTTACAAATATTTATGTGCTGATTTCCATACTGAGTCACGTTAAAGCTCGGAATCGATTCTTGATAACATTAAGTTTGGTACTTATATATTTGATGCTAATTAAAAAAGATGCTTAGTATTTTAAATTTTATATTTTGTGTTATATCTGGTCTTCGGTAATTTGGAAGTGTTAAATAAAAGAGTTTATTCAAAAACGAATAAAAAAGTACTTTTATGTAATTTTGTTCTGTTTCAATTTAAAGTTACTTAAAGTGCTTGCGAAACTCAAGAAATGATAAAAGGTCTAGAGCAGAAGCAATAAAAAGCAAGCATTTTTCAAACTGCAGCATTAGCGCAATCGATTTTGGCATATGATAAACGCATAGTTTGCCGTGTCAGTAAAACGTTCAGTTACTTACAAAATGCGGACACTTTTTAAAATGTGTTTAAAACTTCGTGTCTTTAGCTTTTTCACATCCTTCTCATTGCTTTTAATAGATGAAAGCACCTAATTAGGCAAAATAAATTATTTAAGAGGTAGTAATGAAAAATTTATTTGCGAGCATTTAAAATTCTATGGCTTTCCGTTTATTGCTATAAAAGTTAGAGATAAAAGGCTATATCTGCATGAAACCACTTTTTTAAACACAAAACCTTTACTCATTATTTAGATAATTAGTATTCGGAAAGTATGTTAAACAAGGTAATCCTCAAGGGCACATCGATTTTTTTATATGAACTGCATCACCCTCTCGCATGCAGAAATGACTAATTTTAATTCTAGAGCTTTGCAGGAAAATTTGAATAATAAGTCTAAGCGTTTATTTTGAACAATAGTATTTGGAAAAATTTCGTATTTGTCTCATACATTTAAGATATTAACTTAAATTGTCATAGGTATAGTAACATAGTGCACTGAAATAATACACTAATCTAATTTAGGAGAATATATTGTTAGATTTTGCGTTCAGAAAGATGTTCAGAAGGCTACATTAAAAAAAAATATATATATATATAATCATATTTTTTCAAAGGAAATGTTAATAAGCTGCGTAGTAAACGGGTTTTAAGAATACATTTCACGTTGCAACGAGCACACATTGTCATACTACTGTCGGATTAATTAATCGTGTCATAGAGAAGTCAAACAGGCAGTTTGAATTATTATAGTTCTGTTGGAATTATTCGAAAACACGGATAGCAATTGTTCGCAAAGGTCCTCAGCCATGGATGGCTCAATATTTTTAATATAAATGAAACAAAAAACTACACTGTCTGGTGATAAAACATTTTATCATTGTCAATCTCATTTACTTTAGTGATTTGCAATGTAATATTTCTTGGGAATTATGAAGCTACTAATTATAGATGGCTTTTGTATCACAGGATGTCCGTGCAATTGTTTTAGTATCACTAATAGAGGTTCTCATAAATGATTCTCCAAAATTTCGAAAAGGCTATAACATCGAGTAGTTAAGTCGAGTGGGTGCCGCACTAGATAATTCACAGCAGCATTTGATAGTATAATTTAAAACACTCAGACGTGTTCAGCAGAATACTGTACGATGAAAGTGGATAATAGATTCCCTAACATTCAAGTTCCTCATTCGATGGGATTGGATTCTTAAAGAAAGTTTGACTTTGCAAACTGGCTAACACGGAAAGATGTGTGTGGCTGTAGTGTCTGAGACACTCATGAAAATGCATGCATTTCAGGTATTTGCTCTAGCAACTGCTCTGACACTGGAAAACAGTTGAAGTAATGTGATGCGAAGGGATGCAGTCCCGTCCTCCTGACAGACTTTACGTCGCCGCATGGCCTTTCTATGGGCTGAGCTAGAGCTCTTCAGAAAGAGCAGCCGAAAAAAAATAAATAACAAAAGAGAACTCATAAAATACGACCAGGAGGCACTAATACATAGACTTCTGGTTTTTTTATAGTGCATGCACTGAAAAAGGATATTAGGTGGAAAAAAAAAGCTTTAGAAACTAAAAGAAAAACACTCAAAAGACTGACAAAAACACGCACCCACATTGCAAACTAACATATTATGCCTATTTTCTATCTATCTCGACATATCGATCTCTGGTGTTTTATATTTCATGCACTGATAAAGTATAGTAGGAGGAAAATAGAGCGTTAGAAACTAAATGAAAACGTTTAAAACACTGACACAAATACACACGCATTCACATACAAATTAGCATATTGTGCCTATTTGTTCTCTGTCTTGACCTATTCTTGCTATAATTTTCTCTGCAATACTTTTCACTGCTATACTACTATAATTAAATGTTTTAAAGTCCTTGTCTGCCCCTTCTATATCTCTAGTGATAGCACACACTTCAACAAAATGACGAGCATCTCTCACATTGTATAACTTGCCTTTGTCATTATATTGAAGCTCAAACCTATTTAAAATAATAGCGAAAACTTCCATGGCCGATTAAAATTACATTAACATCTGTGCTTGAGATAGGCTTAGTATTTCTTTTAATTTTAAAATTATGCAGAGCATCTTTTTTTGAAGAGCCTTTCTGTAGCATATTCCAATTCTTGTAAAAATTATTTAGCATAATTCGAATGGTCTTTGGGTTCTGGAACCCGTTATTCCGGTATTGAAGTACTAGGCTCTAAAGCCGCTTCTTTAGCAAGGACAATCAGCCTTCTCACTGCCTGAATTCCCAGCATGTGCTGTAATCCAGCTAAGTCTAATTTTGTGTTTCTTAAGAAGGATTGTGTATACTTCTTTGGCTGTTTCAATGAAATTATTGGGCTGGTTCGCGATAGAGAAGGCCTGTAAAACCAAAACGAGTTGAAGTATTATTTGACCCAAAACAGTTGAAATACCATTTGACTTCTTTCGAGTAGCTGCAAGTGCCTGTACAGAACTTTGACAGAATTCTCAGAAACGTGATGCAAAATTGTATGTATGTAGTAATTTGAATCTTATTTGTGATATATGAAACACAAAATAGTTGAAACTTGCAGTCATGTCAGATTTAAATATTCTTTCCCGTTTTAGTAAGCTCCTGGGGCCGCAATTAACTTGGCACACTAATCATGCTTATTACGGAACATTTTCAATTTTGATATCGTTGCGGTAAGAAAAGAGCAGCTCATCAGCAGTCTAGATAGGTCTAGAAGCAGAAAGCAAGTGCTATGTATTCGAGACAAAATCTTAATTCAGAGCAAATTAGTTTCAATTTCGATATAGTTTTGATTGGCTACTAAAGAACTCTGTAATATTATTATTAGCTGCTAGAGTTTCAATTAACGAAATGTCGCCAGATTTATGTAAAAGTCATATGGTATGTATTAATCTGTGACTCAATTCAGAGAGATTCATTATAAGTAGTTTCTAATTTTAACCTCCCCCCCCAAAAAAAAAAAAATACCAAAACTTAAATGAAGAAGCTGTTACAAATTTAAGTCACAATTTTATATATCTCTTTTTTCTGAAATATTTATATTAATAAAGCAAATAGTCTTTAAAACGCACTTGTGTATTTTCAGATATCTGTAATCCATCTATCCCGCATGCAGTTCCTTTGGTTTTGTTTAATCGACTAAGGGAAAAGCATACTAATCTTATCTGCCTGAGAGAAGTTCTTGGAGGACTTTCTGAGAAAACTGGCTTATGTTCACAATACTCTTGGAGAAAACCAAGAAAAGTCTCATAGTGCTAAGTTTTTCGCTAGTATCTGCATTCATTTGCACTACTAGTGTACATGGGATTTATCTATTCCCTCACTGGCGGTCTTATAACACTAGAGATAACAACTAAATACATAAATATTTGATTCAAGCCGGGTTATTCAGAACGAAATAAATAACTGAAAATCTGAAAACACTTTTCCGCACTCATTTAATTTTGCAATTCAGAGGTAGATATTTAATTCAAATCTGATACCTTCTTTCAGCTATCCACAGAAATTTACTCACCACTTGCCTTCTTGTTTTTTGTTAGTTAACGAATAAGTTTAGATTTTACGTAGATTTTTTAAAATGATAAAGCATTTTCTCATAAATATATGATTGGTTAAAAGCATATAATTCTTCAATATAATAATTTTACAGATTATTTTAGAAGCAGCGCCCATGCAAGCTCTCATGGCGTCCGTCTATAATATCAGCTATATATTCGCTTCCTCTTCACATAACAATATATCTGGATCCCCATAACATCCAGGAAAGTATGTCTGTAAATGTGTGAGGCGCTTTAAGAAGAAAGAGATGGAACTGACTTTTTTACAGCGCATGAGGAATGCTTCATCATTTCAAGGTAGGATATTCATGTCTCCCGAATTTTCTCTATTTTAAGATAAAATTAGTATATCCCCAATTTCAGCATGATTCTTTATATTAAAATCACAAATCTACGTACCCTATGCCTTTTCCAACGTTCAGCCCTCGTTTCCAATCCTCAATGATATGCGTCGAATAATTTATCGATACATGTTAATAAGATGTTAACTTGTCAAGTGCAAGCAACGAGCAGTTACAAACATTTTCAACTGCGTATTGCTTATCTTAACTCGAACGCACAGAGAGAACAAAAACTTTACTGCTCAGTGATCTCTCGTAAACTGTTTTTAATTACTCTAATTTTCTAAATCATTATTTATAAACGTAAACATCGATCAGCTGAGGGCGTCCGAGCACCCCTCCCCCATATATTTTTTCTCTTCGCCTTTTTGAAATCTTATTAACCAAAATGCTGATGTCGCGGCTAATGTTGGAAATAAAACACAAAGTAACAATGAATACTAACTAAAGTAATTTAGAATCAAAGTACCCAACTCATTGCCTTAAAGCTAATTCATCTCATAGTATCTTCAAACTAACTTCAAAACAGTTGGCTGGATGCAAATCGTAAAATTAGATCATAATAATTAGGCTTATACTATCCTATTGATAACGTTTGAAAACTTAAGATTCCATTTCAAATTCCTTTACAAATCGTTGTCATCGACAGCTTCGAAATAAAGAATAATTAAACTAAACCTTTTGAGAATTTCCTATATTTTCCATTACTGTGTTTTATATTTTGGTGTGTTCCAAACATTTGGAGCCTTTTAGAAATGTGAGAACTAATAATGTTTACAGGTGAAGATATCCTAAGCAAAATAAGTTATCTTCATCATCCAGACACTTTCAGAAATTTAAATCCCAAATATACATAGTATAGCGAATATAAAAAAAATATGGCGACACTTAACACATTGTAAACGTGAACAATGATAATCTGACTGTGCCCACAGTTCACACTCTATAAGATTGTGTTGTGATATCTTATACAAAATATGAAATGAGTAATAAACGAATTCGAAATTCAAATTCCGGTCTTCCAGATGCACGTATTCGGATGAAGGACTGTGTTATTCAGAATCTGATGACTCTAGTTTCCGCTATTTTTTCACATTGCGGGGAACATTCATACATACACGCATATTCTACATTATTTAGTTTCTTTAAAAAATAATACTTAATAATATTTGATGGCAACAATTTTAAAAGTAACACGCTATTTATAGTAAACGAACGCATAACCCAAATTCAAAACCAATAGCCCCTTTTGGGCTAAAAATGTGGACGCGGAGTTTTAGAAGTCACATGCTAGATGTGAAATTCTTACGGTTTGTAATTTAAATACCTGTTAGAGATAATTGCAAATAAAAAGAAAATTGCAATACTAAGTGATCAAAATACATGATAATATAAACAATAAATAATGAGAATGAGAATGTTGTATATGTACTGACATCGTATGAAAACTGTTATTGGTAATTAAAAAGTCTGAAACCAGAAAATAATTGATTATATTTAATCTATTGACATGAAGTGACATTCAGTGGTATTTCTGTTAAAAGAAATTTGAAATATGTCGACAGGTATCAAGTGACTGTTTTAGTGACATACCGTGTGTAAAGTATAAATTCTATGTATTAATAAGTGTTTCAATTCTGAATCGCATATGTGATAGGTTGAACAAATATGTAGTGCTAAATTATAAATGTATCCAGTTGTGAAAATATACTGAAAACTTGCAAAAGTGCAGTGCTAATCCATAAATGTGATGAAAAAGTGTAAAATTGCAGTGATTAATTGTAAGATTTTAGTGACAAATCATGAATATTTTCGGAGTGAACGTCTAAACTCAGAGAGTGTTCAGAAAGTTATATGGTCTACAAATCGCAGTATTGGACAGAATTTTAGTCAGATCTTTTGGTCAGTGCAGAATCGTAATATGGAGACTGGTCTTGGTCAAATCAAAATTTTGCAAAATTATAGAACTCTTCCAGTGAAAGCAGTTTTGACATCTCAGTGATTTCGAATTTTAAAATTTCGGAGACGTAACAATGTTTCTTTCGTCTTCTTCCGCAGGGAATGAGAACAAAAACATTCACATTTGAACTTCTATTATTTAATCATTATCGATAGTGTTCAGTGAGTACATAAATTTTAAGCTAACCAGTTTTCCTTACAGTATATGTAAAAATTGGCCCGAAAGGTAGAATATATTGGAATATGCAAATGGTTAGTATTTCACGATATGCACACATAGGCAAGTGTAATGAATAATACTTCGAAACACTGTAAAGGACAGACTGAAATGCCAATTTTTCAATTAGGTTTGTCTTTTTTTTAATTTATTGAAGATGCCACGGTGGTGGTTTAGAGCTTGTAATCGCTAGTTGCACTGACCTCTTGGGCTTCATGGAGCCATTCGTTATTGGTACTGGAAACCAATTGCTTCCAGTCATTTCCGTGCGTAATTTTAATGGCAAGGTTTGACAACAGTGGCCATTTGTGAAGTACATGTTCATCTGAACGACGCTGCTAGTGAGTTTACCTGAGAACCTGAGCCATTGTGATCGCCAACTTGACGCCTTTACTAGTCACGTCAGAAAGAGCTGTCTCTGGAGCAAGTCACAAATTTGGATGTATTTCATGGACGGCGCTCAAAGCGCCTTCAGATGAAACTAGACTTAGGACGGACTTATGATAGTCCGGATCAAATTGCCATTAGAACTAATTAACTATTCGTGTAGCAACTTATCGCTAAATCTAGAAGATGAATACAACAGGGAAAGGGTGTATAAAACTCTATTATTGAACTCAGTTATTTTCAGATGGCACGGTCTTACATACTTACGATTTCACCACGCACTTATGGAGAGGAATTTAAAGATAATAGTTATAAACTAAATTTAAAGGTAACCTAGAAGTTAAAGACTACACAAACTAATTTAAACTAGCAAGCTGACTCATAAACCATTACCGGCGCGATATTTAACTTCGGTGATTTCGGTGATATTTAACGGTGTGATACTTAACTTCGTTAAGAATGCAAAGCCAAGATTCAGAATTCAGACAACTGGTAGAAACAACAACGTGCGCACTCTTTAGCGAAAACACGCTCTGATTAGCCTTTTTGCTACTTCAGTTTAATTACGCTGTCGTTCTCCCTAACTGATTTACATCCTGGCGAGGAAATGCGAGAGAAACAAGGAGTGACAGAAAAGACTAACAAATTAAAATAACTATTAGTAAAAATAATATAAACCTTGATTTTAGTGATCTTATTTTGAAAAATAAGGAACGAAATATGCAGTGTTCACAAAAAAATTCATTGATTATTGGGGGGGGGGAAATTAACATTATTTGTTTCGAGGATGGAAATCAATATGATGTTAGCATTTGTTTCTGCGAATATAAACCAAAGCCTCGAAAAACAACTGACGACAGAAGCATCCAATGAAACGGGAACTTTCCCATCTTCGGTAGTAAATTCCTTCTTTTCGGTGAAGAGAGAACTCTCATGTGACCCACTCACCCAATGGTACGTCACTAGCACTCCTTCTGGCCAATATTCGAAGTGTGTTGGCGGGATGCCAGCCATGATTGCCGTTTGCCGCCGCCGAACTGCACCAACAAGCCTCTGTAGTAATAGTAAGGGTGCCACAGCGTACACATCCCGTTAATTTCTAATCCTGTATATTCGGCATTTTGACGAGCCACCATTATATTACTGAGTTTCTAATGTTATGTAATGCTATGCGTACTTTCTTTGATGTATTTTTCAACAGGACAATGCAAGGCCGTATGTTCTTCACACTGTCCTACATTTTCTCCGTATACAGAATGTCCCATTCAGACCATCTAATATCTGTACGGCGAGAGTTATCGCCTAGAATGCATATAAAAAAAGTGCCAAAAGTGCTTTGGAGGTAAATGTGAAAGAAACGAATGATGTCATATTCAGTGAAAGGGGGGAAACTTCATTGGAAGCATGAATGCCCTCGCATGCTTGCCTTGATATGCATAGTGGACATTTTGAACACCTTCCAACGTAGACATATGCAAATATCGATGTTCATGGTTCCAATGACGATTTTGCTTTTTACCCTTGCACCGAATATGACGTCATATTTTTTTTTCACATTTTTCTCAAAACTTATGCGTCATATCGGAAAAGTTTTTTAGGCACTTTTTATATATTTCATGCGAGTAATCTTGCATGAATTCTTGTTTTATTCTTGTTTATAAAGCATTTATTCTTGTTTTGCAGAGTATGGGCCAACTTGATAGGACACTCTGTACAAAGTGTTTAGCTTCTATCTTGCCTTGGGAAATCTTGAGCCTCTTACCAACTGAAATCATTTAGTTAATAATTTTAGAGAGACATATATCAAAACCAACTTATTTCTGAAATATCCTCCAGCTAATACAACCGATAAAATACGGCTCAAACTTCAGACATGAAGTATTAAAATATCGGTATTTACTATTCAGAATCTGTTAGAGTCCCTACCGAACCGCAGATTAGTGTTTCGTGTTTTTAAAAGCATATCTTCTGAAAGTCTCCGGGTGATGAAGATATCGACAATTGCTTGGGATATCTTGACCTGTAAAAATTGTTTCTTGCTAGAGTTCTAAGAAAATGTTCTAAACTGCTGGTTATTTTTTTTTTCTTTTTGACACTCGGACAAGAAAGTGGTTAATGCCTCTAACTGCCGTTCCGAAGAGCCTGGATTCGCATCTCGGAGAAAGCCATGTATGTAAATTGTCTGCACCTTTACAGGCGGTAACCGTGGTCTCCTATAAACCCTTTAACTGTCAAGTTATTTTGATGATTTGGGTACACAAATTGTCAAATTTTTTTATTTTAAAAATCAAATGTTTAGTACAAAATAAAATATACTTAAGTAATTAAAAATTGATATTTTGAAGTACATGGGTCAAATTTTTAAAGTTTTGTAGCCACTGCATATTTGCTTGAAGCGGCTGCCACTCAACATGGCAGTTGTAAAATTCGCTTCTAGTGGAGCATTATTTTCTAAAAATGAAAAAAATTAATTATTTTCTAAAAAATAAATAAATGAAAAAATAAATAAAAGTGAATACCTATTAGTAGTTCAGTGATTCAGTCTTGTGTGGTACAACTTTTTTTTACTTTTACACTGCTAAGGAGGACTACTGACCGGGAACAAGCCTGTGTGGTACAACTGGAAACACTTTTCCAAGCACAAACCAACTCCACAATCACTACACTAGAATCGTGTTTCTTTCCTTACCTTTTTCCCATTTTTATCCTTTTTCGAACAACACACTTTGCACTGTCTTGTAGGCTTACGTTTCACAGGAGTAGGAGAAATATGGGAAATAAAATGTCGTTCAGTAAGACGGGCAGGGTTATCTTTGTAGGTGGTCTGCCAACATTCTTTTGTCCAGAAGCTGCATCATCATATTTATGTAAAAGCTCTTCTATAACTTGGATTCGAAATTTTAAAAATGTAATACGTTTCCCAACTACATTTTTATAGAGCAAATATGAGTTCCAAAGTACCTTGTCTAGTAAATGTAAAAATATCGTTTTATAATATTTTCTCTGACGTTTTCGGATTGTTGGATGAAAGGATATTTCCTGATCGCAGCGATCTACTCCACCCATAGTTAGACTGTAGTCAGAAAGAATCCTCGGCTTGAGTATATCTTCATTTTTTTTTTTGAGGCTGACCATAGAAGTATCATAAAAACTGCTCATCAAACACACATCCTTCATCTTCGGTTGAAGAATCTAAATCATCTATATAATGCTTCAAAGAACTGGACGCTATTTTACAACAAAAAGATCCCGTGCACTTTGAACCAAAGAACTTATAACTTCTAACCTTTCAAATCTTCAGTAAAGTGCTGTCATCTATTGAATTGAGCGCACATTAACTTTTCTCGAGATACAGTCGGGTTTGACAAAGAGATGAAGCCGAAATAAACGTCTCCCGATATATATTCGGGTATAACAATTCGATGCACTCAAAAAAAAAAAAAAAAAAATTACCCCGAGAAATACCCGGGCGTGACATTTTCGAACACCAGTGCGAGATTATCTCGGGCATGACAGTTAAAAGGTTAAATGCCACTATTGTAAAATGACCACCGCTTAAGGTTTCAGCAGTGGCCAAAGCCTGAAATAGCTGGTATCCGTCATAAAATGAAACTTCTTTTTTTTCTTTTCTTTTGTTTATATATTTTTGTTCTTCTCGCGCATAAATCCCAAAGTACATACGAGCTGTTAACACACAAAATACTAATGCAGTATTTCAAAATTGTAGAAGATATTAAAATGTGTAATTCAATTATTCTTTGTTTTAAAGCTGTCGATATCAACGATTCGTAAAGCTATTTAGAATGAAATCCTAAGTTTTAAAACTTTCAATTTGGAAGACAGGTAAGAAGATATTATTTATTCCTTTAAAATAGTGAATTTTAAGATACAAATAATACATTCAGTAGGAAGTTAAAATTATTATGCTAATCTAATTTTATGAATTGCATTCTGCGAACGGTCCTGATGGTCCTGATAAGGTGAATGAGTTTTCGGGCAATGAGTTGCCTATTTCAGTTATTCTTAGCGTAAACAATGACAACGGCAGCTTTTTTAATGTGATTCAGAAAGCAGAGAAGGAACACAAGAAAGAAAAAAACAGCGAAGAGGGAAAAAAGTATATAGCGTGGGCATACTCAGCTGATCAATGTTTATGTTTATGTTTACAGTTAATGTTTTCGAAAATGACAGTAATCAAAAACAGTTTGAGAGATATCATTGACTAGTCAAAAAAGTTTAGTTCTTTCCGTGCGTTGGACGAGTTAACATCAATAACTACACATCAAAACATTTATTCGAGACATACCGTTGGGGAACTGAAAACAAAGGTTGAACATTAGGAGACAGGTACGTTAGTTGGTGATTTTAATTAATGCATTATTCGATTCGCTTAAGAATTGGATGCTTATTGGTTGTTAAAAAATTCTCTGTGACGTTGTTTCATATCAATTCGTTCTCAGTTCATCTTTTGTAGGGAAACGAGAACAACGAATTAAAAGATGCAAGATCCGTAAACAATACGTGAGCACAGCAAATTAATAAATATATAATGGAAATCTTAAATTAGCAAATTTCCCAAGGAGAAAAGTTTCTAACTGCAATTTAATATGAAATGTGCTTTTACTTAACATTATGTTACTTTACAACTTTTATAATAATTCGAAATAAATTGGTTTAGTTTTTCCAATTTTTCTTATGCATATTTTCTGGCATCAACTGCAAAATTTTAATTAAGAAGTGAGTTGTAGTAAGTAAAAATGCAAGATTAAAATCTCATCTTTTCTGCAGACTTTAGAAAACTGAAAAAAAAAATTCCATCTCTATAATTGGATAATCGAAATGTGTAATGTAAGAGAACAGAATGGCCATTTTATATTTTTCTAACCTGTCTTATTTCCATCAAAAACTCACTAAAATTCTTTATACATACAAACAGGGAAAAAAATCTTATCTAACTGCATTTTCTTTCATTTTTGTTTGGTTCAGAATTCTTAAGACATTCTTCAGTACATTCTTTCATGCCTTAGTTTTTATATATATTGCTTGCATCGGAATCTTAGAAATTTGAAGCATATGCTTTGTGTGCTGAATTCGAGCATTGTGATTCCTATGACAAAATTAATTTCATTCCATGCAAGGTCATTGCTTATTTTCTTACTACAAAGCCGGATTCGAATCTCGGAGAAAACACTTTGGCTTCTACAAAGTAAGTCAATATATTTTTTTTCCGCCTAAAAACTGCGGTATTAAACTATCTGAAATTATCCTTAAAACTGATAAGAGAAAAATAAAAATGTAAATGTATTGCTTTATAATATATGTTTTGCAATCATAAACGGAGTTAGACGTTAGAAGACTGTTTAGTGTATAATCACTAAGTCCTAAATGACGAGAAAGTCAGCAGAAGGATAAAAAGAACCTTTATTAATTGAAATAAAGTTCACAGAGGGCACCAACTCGTACTTACAAAAGCAAAAACTTTTGGCTTAACAGAAAATGTAATGAATAACTTAAAATTAAGTTAAGTTTAACTAAAGGCTTCACAAATTAACTATCGCGCAAACTGCCTCTGACTCAAAATGACGGCGTATACAAGCCCAATGGCAATAATAGCTGCAGAAATTCTAATCACTAGAAAATCAAGATCTTCACGCTGGCAGAACACGCTCCGATTTCACCTTCCAAAACCTTTCCTTAAATACTAACTTCTTTCTACCTCATCTGAATACACGCGCGATAGTCGACTTGCTTTCTAGCAAGAAAGTGTGAGTTGAAAGCGAGAGCGATAGGAAAATCGCTTAAACATAAAATAACTGTTAATTAAACTAAATAAATCCCCACATTTTTCAAACTCCTTTTTTTTTTTTTTCAAATTCTATGAATCAGTAGCTCATAATTCTAAATACGATAATTGTTTTGCAGCTCCAAAATGGCACCAATAAGACAAACAAAGAAAAAGGTAAAACTTAACTTCAGTAATATTAAATAAACGCAAAATAATTCTTAAGCAGCAAGATAAAATTCAGTTGAATTCTAAAACTACAGGATTATTTGATGCCAATAACTGGCCTCGAAATTTTAAACAAAACTGATAATTTCTTCGGAGGCCCGGTGGCGCAGCGGCTAGCGCATCGCGCAGCAGCACCTTTGATCCGGGGTTCGATCCCCGGTCTGAACAAGGTCAACTCAGCCTTTCATTCTTTGATTTCCATCCTTTCGGTCGATAAAATGAATACCAAGTTTGCTTGAGGACTAAACACTGGAGGTCCTGCGAAAAGTTGACCACTTGTTCAGGGCATATGCTTACGCACCCTGGGGCCCACGGTCAAGAAAGAAGATTTCGGGACACTGCAGGCATTGGCCCAATAGGGCTGTTAAGCCACAGAGTTTTAGATAAGTTCTTTGTTAGGGTAGCAATGTTTTGGGAATACAAAGGTCTGAACTCACAACGCAGATGAATTGAGAACTCGTTTTATAATGACTTTCGCTGTGATTTCACAATACGTAAGGAGAAGGCAAAATATTGCTGCAATGTCCCACTCAAATTTCTCAATTTACATACACCTCTGTATCATTCATTTCGAATATTCTAAAATTCACCAAACGTGGCGATATTGCACTTTACATAGCTAATGCTGATAGCCTTGCGTTAAAGCATAAACTCATTTTTTTAAACATAATACTGAAACAAAGTTTAATTAGTAGTATATTAATATATATTGTATATACTCAAAAGTCATAAGTCAAAACATTTTAAGAAAATTTCAAAATCAAAGCTGAAAACTAATAGACGATCTGCGCAAATTGCCGCAGTCTCGAAAAAAATGCAATTTTTTAAAAGAAGAGCAAATAGTCTTAGCTAAGACGCAAGTTTGCGGTCCGTAATATATATACAGGCGGTTAATAATTAAACTTGAAATTTCCGAGCAGTCTGTAGCAAAAACTATACAGCGGAATTGCATGAAAATTAGATAATGGCAAAATGAAATGATAGCAGATAGGCAGAATGAAATGATAGGATATCGAGTCAAAAAAAAAAAAAAAAAAAAAAATCGAAAACCACCCCCATTATAGCTTTATTGAGAAAATGTAAGTAATCTACAAAAGTTTACAAAACATATTCGATATGATGTCCCCCCCCACAGCCAAATGTCGCAAAGATTCAAGTTGGGGGCCTAGGAGGCCAAGCTGCTGAAATTTGCCAGCTGGTGAATCTGTCGGTGAAATGGCGGTGGAGCACTTGTTTCACACAATGGGCGATGTGTGGAGGAGCACCCATCCTGCATTAACGCTGTGGTAGTTTTGTTTCACATCGCCTTGTCTGAAGAGCCGGGATAACGGATTGTTCTAATAAGAAAGCGTATCATTGACCGGTTACGGTGTATGTCAAAGGCCGAGCGGCGCTGTGCTCTTCTAAAAAAACGTACCCACACAATGAATGTTGCAGTAAAGCCACACCAAACCGTTACATGTGAAGAGTGTAATGGAATTTATAGGAATTGATATGGATTTCTAGCAGCCCATATGCGGCAACTGTGCGTGTGAACCACACCTTCCATATGAAAGTGGGCTCATCGGTCTACAAAATGTTCCATGGCCATTCATCCGGGAGCTCAATCAGCGCAATAACCCCCAAGGGAAAAGTTTGTCGACTATTCAGATCAGCTGGTTAAGAGCTGTTTCACTAGCGACAGTTTATATGTATAGTATTGTAATACCTGTTGAAGAATCTTATTAACCGTGGAAAGATGTTGGTCAACACATGCTGCAATACCCCGAACACTAGTACTACTTATGGTTTGCGATCTGTCTTTCTCTACTTGTGTCGCTATATCATCCACTGCCTGTGCTGCAACACACTTTCGTCCCCTTCCTGGCTGAAATTCCAATGTTCTCGTTGCTTCAAATTTCCTAATCATGCTTGTTAGTCCTTGACTAGTGAGTGGACCTTTTCGTAATCGCTTCAAGGACAGAAATTTCCGCAAAGTTTCGGTAGCAGAGTCTCCGTTTTGGTAAAACTATTTCATCAGTAAAGCACGTTCCTTGAGAGTCAGCGTTATCTTCCTTGACTTAAAAACGAGTATGATTGCGATTCGCCTCTCGCATCATTATAGGGTTGCTGTGCACGCACAGTATTACTATGGTTATGATATTTGCATATGCCGGTTATGATATTTGCATATGCCAATAGTTTACATTGCACAACGCCATCTAGTGATGGCTTTTGAAAGTCAATTTTTTTTCTCGATAAAATTCCCATCATTTCATTCTACTATTACCCAATTTTCATAGAATTCTGCTGCCCAGTTTTTGCTACAGACTGCTCGCAAATTTCAAGTTTAATTATGGACACCTCGTATATTATAAAATAGAGTGTGAAACAAGTTATGGATAGTAAGCAATCAGTAAATCCTACATACAGAGTAACTAATGTATAACAATACACAATGAATAAAAACAAAGACAGTAAACATGAAATAATATTTGCATAAAATGACAGCAGTGTCTTAAAAGTTTTGGTCTATTATTGTCTAATATTATTTAACAATAATGCATAAAACTGAACTTTTGTCAATTTTTATCTCACAACCTGAAATTTTCTATTTGCAAATCTCTTTTCTTAGCTTTACATACACTTAAATATTTTAGGGAGTGCCGACAGCTGCCTTCTGCAAAGATTTCTATTAAATGAATATGCATTATGTATACTCGCAAGTTTGGTAAGTATAAAAGTACATCGAATTATTGTTTTGATTTATGCTAAAAGCTCCTTATTAATACCACAGATAAAATGCATTTCTTGTCCATTAAATTCTCTTTTGTAACTTATTTGTGTCATTTGTAGCAATATTTTCGATTAAAATATAGAATTTTAATTTTAAAATTTAAAATAACTATTCAATCTGTATCATCAAAATGCTCAGCATAAATAAACATTTTTAAAGGAAATGAATATTTACGTTAATAACATAAACACATTGAGCTCAAAGAAGAAAAAAATTAACAGAACTGAGGTAATAGAAAACCATTGCATTTTCAAGCAAATATAAATATCAATAAAGAAAGCATCTAAATTAAAAACCAGCATCATTTATTTCCCTTCAACCAGTAAGACAGATTTTCGTACCGAAGTGAAATGAAGTCATGTTCATTAAAATTTCGTACAGAAAGAAATGGAATTGCGGTTATAGAATCTAAATGGATCCGAACTTAAAAAGGCCAGATATTGCATTAGCATTTCAAACTTTAGTTCTTAATTCGATTGGTTGACAAGTGAAAACAGGCTTCTTTTAGATTAATACTAGCAACATTTCAATTATTAAAATTCCAGTGGTCGTTTATTTACACTGAATAAATTTAAGTTTGTTATAATTTTATACATTTGTTTTCAGGTCTTAAATGCTTAAAATTATGATTGGTGACTGGTGATTAAATACTGATAATTTTGCTCAATTGAAAAAATAATGCATTATTTTCTGATCTTAGCTGATAATTTTACTCGATTTAAAAGTAATAAATTACAGTTCATATTTTACTGCCGCGCCGATAAAAATTGCACTGTATTATTCTACTAGAAGAGCACTTCCTTAATAAATCAAATAAAACTTTATGAATATCTTCATTAAACTATACTGTAAATGCAAATATTTAACGTGCTTTATATAATTTAATTTTATTGTTTATATAGTGTACATAATTCTGTATCTTATTTTAAGATATAAAACACCTTCTTTTCCCTGCAAAATTAAGCAATGAAATCAGTTTTTATGACTTTATTCGAGAAACGAAAGTTTTTCAGCAAAATGAGAAACCTATTTCTATTCAAATAAAATAATAAGCTTTATACTGCATTCAGATAACCCGATAAATATTCATAGAAAATATAATATTAAAATAATATGAACGGTTGCAGATTTTAACGGTCTACCACAGAGGTTTGTTTAGGTTTTCTTTTACGCTCTCGCTGAGCTAGCAATCTCATTTTTTTCTGTCTTTTTAGGTTTATTTTTAAGCATTCGTTTCTTCGCACTTACGCCACAGATAGTTCAACAGCAAAATCACAATTTTTTTAACAACAGCATATGTTCTACATTTTACAGTCTTTCCTCTACTCATCATATTTCTAGTTAGATTCATGTCGAGGCAAACAGATTGGCAGCATAATTTGGTTTAGCTTCCATGTTTTTTTTTTTTTTTTTTTTTTTTTTTTTTTTTTTTTTTTTAATGTGTCTCTGTGTTAGTTTTCCTTAGAAAGCTCTACACGAAACAACCTCTTTTCTTCGGAAGATAGCTCTCAAGTACTTGAACCATAACCAGATGAGCCAAATTCTCTTCAAATTAACGAAAGGTTCATGCAACACTGTTTTGTAATGGTTAGTACCAAGAAAATAATTATTACAGCAACATTTTGTCATAAAATTTTTTTAGCAAGAAAAAAAATGTGTTCTTATATATTTATTATTATAATAGCCGACAATGGTGCCCGCCGATATCACGCATTTCTGAACTATGCTTTTACAATTAAAAATGTTGCTCTCCCATCGTCTATTTCATTGTTCTTCCACTCCATTCAGTAATATGAATGCAACGGAACTATGATACAGAATTAAATTAATAATTAAATAATATGTCATTAAAATCTTTTAATTCGTTGAATATCAAATTTAAAACACCAAGTGTGAGTGTATTTTTCTTTTCATTTTAGTTCGGAATCTGGAAGAAAAATTGTGCCTCGAAACTTCAAATGTATGTATCAGCCTCTTGCTAGATGCAAGTAAGAGCAGGTAATTTGCATTTTATAAATCAAACAATTAAAAAACTTCTAATGTTACAACACCTACGATCTTATAAATTCCAGAAATATCTCCAAGTGTTCGTGTTGATCACTGATTATATAGAAATGGTTCTGTAAGGAGTAAAATAATGTTCCAATAGTTCCTATTTCATATGTAAACTTATTTGATGGAAAATATAACGTTGACACCCCACAGCTCCCCACTTTAATTATATGTGAAGAACATTTAATATGGTAAATATTCTAAATATTAGTTTTAAATTCTAAAGGTAAATTAAGATATCATCTAAAGAAGACTTTTACTAAAGCTTCTTTTAAGTGGAGATAATTCAAAGAAGGTAAGTTTAAAATGTGTGGAAATATTAACTTATAATTTGACACATAAACCTTACTTAACTTATCACGGACTTTACAAATCATATTCTATGTTATTCCCCCCAATAAAATTTGCCCAGCAAATCTAGGTGACATTTTTGATTCATAATAGACGCTTTCATTACTTTCTCAGAGTTTTCCAGTCATGCATTAATACATGTCTAAAGTGAAATTGCAACCCCTTGGAGGAAATGCACGTAGAGATGTGAAAATAACAGGATCAGTAGATAAATACATATGCAAATGATTAAATTCGAATGCGCATCTGGTCACATGGTACCCATGTTTTGGCTATAAAAGCCAGTAGCTGGCTCGCTCTGCTTAAGTGACAGACTGCTGTAACAGAACTTGTGAGCGTGTGTGTATGTGTGATTATGGCAAAGTCTCGAGGGCTATCTACCTAAGGGGAGGAATGCCTTCGTGGAGGACTTTTTAAGGGAGACTTGCTCATATACACGTTACATATGGGGAAAACCACGAAAACGTCCATGCAGCCAGCCTGTTCGCGGGATTCGAAACTCGAACCGAACTATCAGTGTTCAGCGACTTTACCGCTCGGACGCTGGTGGGCTCCAGAACTATTGAAGAAAGTTAGAAAATACCTCCGAAACATCAGCAAGCTGAATACCAGCAGTTATTGTCTGAGGAACGAAACATATGATAGACCTGCATGAGGTCGGTTTTTCGATACACGTAATTGTCGATCGTGTTGGACGGAACTTAAGTACAATTCAACAATATGAGGCACGATAACGCATAATTCAGAAAACTCAGATCGCAACGAATAAGCAAATTTGGCGAATGTTTCCAAGAGAACTCGTTTGCCACGGTAACTTATATTCAAACCTACCTACCATTATCAGAAGGGGCATCTATTTCCTGCCAAACCATTCGTTACGAGTTTCATGAGGCAGATATGAGCACAAGGCGGCCAGCCACTGCGATTTCTTTAACGCATTCAGCATAGAATTCCAGTCTGGCTTGGTGTCGACGTTATCATCAGTGGAGGAACCAATGGCATCAGGTATTATTTTCAGACGAATACCGATTTTGTCTATGGAAGCGTCGATCGTCACCCCGGCCCCTCACCGGCTTCATGGTTTGGGGTAGCATCATGTTCGGACAGCGGACAACCCTTATGCACATTACTGGCAGTTTAACATCGGGCCGGTACTTAACAGGAGTTGTTATGACTGTGTTTGGGCCATTTGACCAAGGCGCGCGGCACGTTATTCCAACAGGACAATGCCCGACCACATGCAGTACCTCCTACAGTACATGCAGTCCTGCCACATGTCGCACGCCACCCTCTGAACAGTCTCAATAGAATTAGCATCCCTCTTTGCTATCGAGCATGTGTGGGCTGCATTCAGAGTGTGGCCCACAGGTCACCGCAGTCACATACCGTAGAGTACCTGAGAGCTGCAGTGGACTCGGCTGGGCAAGGAATATCTCAGGAGACCATTAGCAGACATCATAGACAGAAAGCCTCGTTGTTTAGAGTCCTATATAACTGCCCGTGGTGGCATTATTAGATACTAAATAAACAGTTTAATCTTTCATATACTTGTTCGTTTATGTAAGTATCTGTATATGTAAATTATTGTATAACCTGCTATTTACACATCTCTGCCCGCATTCCATCATGGTGTTGCAATTTCAGCGTATTTCAGTGTTAGGCAAAATATTGTTTTATTTCGATATCTTCGAGAAGGTCTTTCGTGTCTAAGTTTAATCATAGTCACACTATGGTCAGCTATTATAAATGAAATGCACTGAAGTAATAGACCTATCCTGTAGTCAGTAAATGATTTAATGCAGAAAATATACTAAGACTGCGCGAGCAGTGAAATTCTAACAATAAAAATCGCAAGAAACTTCGGAACAATTAAGAGCAAAAAGATATCTTATTTTCCTACGGATACCTTTGATCCATTATTTCTCGGTCTTCAATGTAACAGAGAATTGTCCAAACAAACTCTGCAAAATATTCATGAAACTTTCAAGCATGTGAAAACTGTGAAAAGTAGGTTGCTGTGATCGATTTGAGGTGTCTCAGATGCCGTCAAACTCTTATATGTCATGAAATTACATATAAAGTTTTGTTTGGCCTTTTAAAGTAAATATGCATATTCAGGCATGGCTAAATAAAACTTCTCTACTCTTAGAACAGAAAAAACGATTTGAGGGAGGAATAAAAAGTTTTGAGCTTTACAGAAAAAGGTGTGTTTGAAGCACAGTTTCTTATTTTGATTTCTCTGTGCTGCAGTTTCTTTAGAGTCACGTCATAGAATGATTTAACCTGTATCTACTACCACTAAAGGACCGCTTCAATGACATGCATTCAGTGATATGTTGTGTGCACACTAGCCCGGTGGCGCGAACAGAGGAAACATTTTCCACATATGTCGATTCACACCAAAATGGAAGCGTTCGCAACCAAATTTGTTATATGCGCACACTAAACAGCTCTTTATACTTGAAATTTGGGGTTATTATATTTTTAGTGGTATTTCGAATTCCTACAGTTGTACCTTTTAACTGAGATTAACTGAAATGGATACAGTTTGTGAAAGATCAAACTTGTTTTATTTCTTGCTTCATGTACGAGGAGGGGAAAATAGAGCAATGGGTTAAAAAGAAATTGACAGGCGACTTCAGAAAGCAGCTGCAAATAGTTCAATTGAGGAGATGGGCTTGAATGGCATCGAAGTTTTTTTTAATCACTTTCGTATGAATCATCATCAGTTTGATGAATTGCTAGCCCTCATTGATTCATTTACCTCAAAGCAGAGCTCTTATTCTCAGCAGAATATCCCAGAAAAGTATCGTTTCGAGAACAAGAAAACTATATCCCAGATGGGGGGGGGGGAAATCATTTCAGGTATCTCATTTATTTTATTTATAAATTTTATTCAATCATAATTAAAAAATTGTAGCAGGCTTCGATTTTGGAGAATTAGACTTTTATGGGGAACTTCACAGCATATAAAGTTTTTTTTTGCATGATGTATCTATTCCCTTTAATAAATTTCATTTAAATAATGCAATCAAAAATATATTATGTTATAATGTGCGTAGGATTTATAGGCTTAATCCTACGCACTCAAATATCACTTCAGAAAAGTAGTAAAGAAGGTAAATTAAAAAAAAAAAATTGTAACATAATTTCTGCCTTATTTATATATATGTTTGCCCTTAAATTTAGCTAATTAAAGAACTGTAATTACTTCAATTTGTTATTCATTGTTAATGAAGAGTCACTATTTAAATCTTCATTTTATAAAGCCACTTTTATCTGCCTCACCTTGGTAAATACATTTTACATTAAATATATACATATACTATGCTTTGAAAATGTGTAAATCCCTAATTAATAATTTTTCTCATACTCAAGTATTATTTGAAAACTTATCTTCAAGATTAAACCTCTAGATTATTTCTTATAAAATTTGTGCGAAAAAATGGTCATGTATTGAAGAAAAGTAGCATTTAGCCATTAAAATGCTTAGAAGTAACCCATAAAATCAACCTCACGCTACGGTTGAGTTTTGGCTTAATTTAAACATATGAATTTTTAATTTGGAACCTTTCCTTCCCTATAAATAATAGATTTGCTAATTTTTAAGCAAATGGTATTGTTGGGGTATTGTGTGATAAATGGTATTGTGTAATTACGTAGTAACCTAACAAAAGAAAATACTGGATGTAATGTAAACCTATGACAAACGAAAAAAGCAAGATGAGATTAACTGGTGAAAACTTGACATGATAGTTTTTGTGTCATATCTTTCGGATTGACAAGGCATTTTATACAGTTGTGTCAGGTACTTGACTACGAGTAGATATCTAGGTCAGGTACTTGACTAGTGTCAGGTACTTGACTACGAGTAGGATTTTAATGATAATAGTTGTGCTGATAATAGTTGGATTTCTTTATGAAAGAAATCAGGTTAATTATTTTTCTTATTTAATATAATCTCATTTTTTATTTAAATAATTAATTTAATGTTTTATTATTTATTATTAAATCAATATTCCGTTAGGAAAATTCTTCAATTTTGTGGGAAAATAGATGCTTCAATTGCTTTTATATTATTTTTCCTTTATTTAAATTTATTCAAGATTTCTGTGTCTTTGTGAAAGGAATCAGAAAAAGAGAGGAATTTTCGCTTAGTCATTCTATCTCAGGGTGGCTTATTTTTTTCTGTAGAATGTTCTAGAAGGAACTACTTTGTCTCGGTGGCCTTTAGGACAGGAAGTACGTGGCGAAAGGTTAAAAGTTTGTCAGTTCCCCTACACAGGCGAATTGGGTGTCCGGTCGTTTGGCTGCTTGAGAGAAGGGGCGCATGTGCAGTAGGCATATTCTGGTTATTCAGGGTGAAAAAAGGAAAATTTAGTCCCGAAGGGGGGGCGAAAAATGAAGGCTAGATGCTAGCCGTGTTTTTGAATGAAATTAAAAAGGATTTTAATGATAGCATTTTTTTTTTTTTTTTCTCGGGACGTTTTGATGGAGGTCGCATTTGCCGTGAGCTGCGAAGGCGGGGAGTTGCAATTATGCTCCCGCCCTGCTTCTCAACTTAAAACTCGAAAATACAACATTGAGGCTAACAACCGGAATAAAGAGGATTTTTTTTCAAGCATCGGGAGAAAATGAAGTTTGATCCAGCGTTTTTTTTAATCAATTGCTTTATTCATCCAGCTTCTTCATGCTAAAGACAGTCAACAATTAAGCCTCGTTTCATGGTTTGTGTGTGTGTTCATCAATGCGATATTCTATCTGGTTGCATCTCACACAAAATGTGTTAATTCTACCAAGGGTTATGGCTACTATATCTTTCGGCCGCCGGTTAACGAATCTAGAAGGTTTTTATTCAGTTCGACTTGGTAGCTTCGATGTTCTGCTATTAGAATGTTCCATGTGTCGAGAATTGAACTTTTGCAGATGAATCCGGAAAACGTTATTTTTGCATGGTTACTCCTATGTGAATGGGCCACTCCTGCTTCTCCTTAGTCACTTCAAATCGCTGGGTTGAAAGAAATCCTGACAGTTGCCTTGATGTATTCTTCGACCAGGGGCCGAGCTATGTTGCAGTATTTTGAGGACTTTTTCTTTTTCCTTGGTTCCCCTCATCTGTCTCGACGGCAGTTCAATCTTCAGGTACCCCAGTGAGAGTACTTGATTCACCTTCTATTCACAAATAAGTTTTTTTAAATTTTTTCATCTCAAGTAACTGAACTTTAAATTAAGATTAGCTGAAAAATTCGTCTTGCTCCTCTATTCTTTACAGGAACTTTAATTTACACTCAATTCCTCATAGTTAATAATGTTAAATTTGCGTGACTTTATCTTTAGCCCGGATGTTAAAATTCAGGTTTAAAACAAAAGGATGGTGATGTACATTGTTCCTTCTTATTTTATCTTAGTAGCTTCTGTTGAATGTGAGCTAATTATGTCATAATTGTAATTTGGTACCTAAATTATAAATTAATTAAAATATTGAAATATAATAGGTAATTGGGAAGCAATAATAATGTGAAATAAATTATAATCTGAGGATGCTGAATAAACCTTTTATTAATTATGAAATCTATATTATGTTTTCATTTGTAGATTGTCTTTATCTTTTATCTGAGTACGTCTCCTTATGTATGAAAAACACAACGCATTATTTCCCTTTTATTGTGATCACGCAAATGGGGGAACTAACTAGCCGTTATGAGTCTAATTCAGGTTTTGCTAGTTTAGTTAGCTTAAGGTTTAATAAGTTATTAGTAACTTATTTACGGCTTCACCGGATAATATTGTGAACCCAAAACTCACAATATTACAATATGTAGCTTCATAGTAGATGCGACCTGGACTAGAATCTTACACTCTAAAGGATTTACGGCGGGCCGCTGAGCCAGCCAACACTTACAAGTTAGGAAAAGTTTACTTGAATTGGACACAGAAGAGCTCTTTTGCGACGAGGTAGAGTAATGCTTACCCCCAAATGCCACTTGTAGGCTTTGACTTCAGCCTTGGTATAAGGTAGTCGTTTAACAAGGAAATTAGACATAATGTTAACGCTTAGGCGAGAGTATTTTGGAAATATTTAAAATTAGGCTAAACAGCAACTTTATTTTGGTATTTATTTTGAATAAAACTTATTTAAGGTAATTAGACACATGTACCTTTTTTCGAAAGGAAAAAAATCTGCAAAGTGGGATGAAGGACGGCCTTAAGTATATCGAAAGCAATAGACGGAGTAAACTGAATATGAACGTAGCACCATTGTTCGATGGAGCTAGTAATGGAACGTGAAGAATTAAAATATTATAGTTCTAAAAGCATTAGGAATCCTGGTGTCCTTCCCCTGTAATCCAAAGAAGTGCGGGATCGATGGGATAAAAATTTTATCCTGTCCTGTGTTGACAGATATTTAATGAAGAAAAATAGTGAATGTCCAGTAACCTCTAATAGCCCCTTTTTAATATATAAAGAAAGCACAAATAAGATTCTAAAAATAAAATAGCACATTTTATGTGAAAGAATTAAAATAGATTTATAGTGCCTCACATGCTTATGTAATTCACAATCTTATGTAATTCTTTTATTCTCAAAGAAATGAAGAAAATTCTAATTTATTTGAAGCAACGTCAAGATTACAGATCCTTGTTCTTTATTTCAGGGCACTGGAATAGAACAGCTGTTCAGGCCCCTTTACAGGTATCTGCCTATAATCATCAGTCACCTCGAAACTTGCAAGACATCACTATACCATCAAACATAAATAAACAACTTTTAAATTTTTCCAATATTGGAAGTAAACTGAAGTTCCTGTGATAAACCACAAGAAATGTACATGCCATGTGACCGAATAAATAAAATATGTATCTTAAAAAGGTTGAGTGTTTTTCCTACGCATGTGAACAATCCTTTTATTCCTTTTCTTTTTATTGTATGCACATAATAAAATACTGGATTTTTATCTCTTTCTGTATTAGTAACCTGTTTGTAATTTCAAAATATTTCATCTTGGCAATTCAAATGTGTCAGCATTTAATCATTATATGAGAAAAATACAGAGAAAATTGCGTGAAGTGACAAGGAATTATATTTTTATTTATATTCAATGATACATCTTCATATATACAATACATAATTTGCCTAAAATTATCTCTGAAAAAAATGTGAGTAGTTAAAACAATTGAAGACTGAAATAATTTTCAGTACCTAAAAAACTGGACATTCTCTTTGAAAGTATTCTTGAATGACATAAATACGCTAGATTTGTAGAAAGTTTTCGATGGTTATATCTCATGTTTTCAAACGCAATAGTTCTCACTTATTTTACCATTAATTACCGGGTCTTCACAAAAATCTACCCTATAAAATGTTGAACTTGAAAATTTTTGTCATCGGGGGGGGGAGTGATATTTAGTCTCAAACTTGAAAATTACCACTTACAAAAATATTTAGAAGTTACATTGGTTCTTCTCATACTTTCTAAAAAGAATGACAGAATGTTTCTGTTAACCCTAATCATAGTTCATTGTGAGAAGTATTGGTTATTTTTTTTTCGATGCAGAAAATTGTCTACAGAAGTTCATTTAATATATCTTGCAAGAGAAGTTTTGAGAGTTAGGAAGCACTGAACATGTAATTGTCAAGGCTATCCTCATTCAGTAGCGATGTATGGTTTGCTTTGATACAGTTACCGCAGGTACTTCGCATGAAACGGTTTCTGGACCTCGTTCGTAATCTTGGTAGACCATGTTTTGGTCATCATCAGACTTTACCAGTGTCATTAAATTAACATAATATTAATTATTAAAATGTTAATTTTTCCATCAAAGGCTTAGTGGTTAAGGTCACTCAGCCTTTGAATACAGGTAGAAACGGGCTAGTGGTGTGAGGACTTGATGCTTTTTATAATCAGTAAAGTAAATGCAAAAGTGTTTCGTTTGGAAAGGCATCCATTTAGCCATCCGTCGCATTAGGCGGATAGCCCTCGCATGTTTACAATTAAGCAGACGCTAATTTTATTTAGATTCAGAATTCTATATCCCCAGAAAAGTACATGAAGGTCCATCTGATTTGAAGAAGGTATTCTGAAGAGAAGTTAGGTAAGCAAGTCGTTTTATTGCACGGTATGTATTCTCCTGGAACTAAGGATTTATAAATGTTAAGCCAGGTTAAAAGGAAGGAAATATTTTTGTGTTCTTTACTTCTGTTACAAATATGCTGAACACCTGTGTGCATTATTTATTATTGGATATATTGTTGCGAAATGCCCAGCTGCGGTGAGATAGCTTGTCCGCAAAGCGGTTTTAGAGTTACCAGAAAGTGGCAGGGAAAGGCAAAGTTGCCGCATTCGGAGATAAATCACCCATTTGGCAACATTTGGCGATATTCCATGGTTGGATGGAGAACCTTCTGGAACGAATTCTTGCTGGTTGCCATATTCGGTGAAATTTCGCCCATTTGGCGATATTTGGCGACAAAATTGGTGATATGCTATAAACGGAGAGAGAACAGAAAGCATTCTTAGAATTTTCCGGAGAATATTCTCGAAGTAGGTTAGAGTTATATATTTCCTGCGTATACGAGTAGTGTAGTGGTATCTTGAATTTAGTAGTGTCTTGAGTTCAGAGCTTAACTTGAGAGCTATCCACCGAGTCGGGAACTGTACTTTAGCGCTTTGCTGTGAAGTTGAGGAGCCTGAAGGCTGTATTTCTGTTTGATTCAGCATGTTTATCACAGTTTTTCGACGACTGTAAACGTGTCTTCGGAACTGTTCTGTATAATACTAACGAATAAATTGTGTTTCAATTCTTCGTCAAGTTTTATCATCAATTACTCTAAATCAACGAACTTGTAGAACGCAACAAATGCTGTCAAAGTGGGATGGAAGAAAGTGAAAATGCGACTGTTAAGTTCGTAGAAACTGATAGTGAAGTTACGAAGTTGTAGTTAGCAAGCATTGAACCATCTAAAAATTCATGTGATACACAGATGGAAGAAACTGATGTACAGCTTAAGAAGGGGGTTCCAGTATTGCAGGAAAATACATCCGATTCACAAACTCTGGGTCTCATAATACAAGTTGTGCAGACAGAAACGTGATTCTAAACCATGATACTTCTGTTTGTAAAAAATCGGATTCTATTCATAACTCTAATGAAAAAAATCGGAACTGCTTTTTGGGAAACAGAGGAAAATAAACATGTACCAACTGCTAAAAATACCGAGGTGAACTGTACACATGCTGAAACTGAAATTAATTCAGAACTTTAATTTTTTAAATTTAAAATCGTTATGAGGTTAATTTGTGTGCATAACATGTAAATATTTATTCCTTTTACTTTTGTTAACTTTATTCGTTTTGTTACCTTTTGTTTGTACTGAATTTGGCTTTTGACCAAGGATTGTACTGCCCGGGACATGCAGTCCTTAGGAAGAGGTACTGTTACGAAAGGCCTAGCTGGGGCGGTGAGATACATTTCCCGCAGGGCGGGATTAAAGTTCCCAGATTTGGCGCGGAATTGTCCCTTTGGGGATGTTTGACAACAAAATTGGCGATATGCCATAGACGAAGCAAGAAGACTCTAAAATGTATTCTTACCGTTTTTCCCGAGAATATTCTTAAAGTTAGGATAAAGTTATATATACCGTACCTATACGAGTAGTGCAGTTTTATCTTGAATTCATTTTACGGTTAGAGCATGAAGTCTGTGTTGCTGATTGATTCAGCGTCTTTATCATAGTTTTTCGACGATTGTAAACATGTCTTCGGAACTGTCCTGGGTAATACTGGCAAATAAATTGCGTTTTGATTATTCATCAAGTGTTATCATCAATTACTCCAAATCCACGAACCCGTAGAACGCAACAATATTTTCTTACGTTACAATATAATTAAAAGTATTTCAGCGATTGAATTCCTATTTAATATACAAACTAATGCACATTTCGAGTCAAAGAGCATAGTAAAGAACATCTTAAAGGAGTAGGTTCAAGAGATTTTCTATGGTCATGCCCTTTCACAAAAGCGTGTATTATAGCATTTTTAGTAGGATAAAGTGGAGGTAGATATTTATGATTTTATTCCTGTATTAATATAAAACATGTCATGTATTTTTTACTACTATATTTTTTTAAATTCAACTAAATGTAATATACTTCCCTAGATATATCTATCGAACTCCCCAAAACAAAAACAACAAGTAGTTTTTAATAGCTAATAACTATAAACAAAACCTATATGCCATTTCTAGTTTTAAGATTTGGTTAAGTTTAACGGATTTAAAACTACTATTTACTGCTGGCTTCTAAAATGTCTGTTTTATATTACATACACTGTACATTTAAAAAACTGGACGATTAATTTATTTTCTGTTAGCTCATGGGTTTAGTTTAAGAACCCCCTAGTTCTATTTAAGAAATGTATTAAATAAGTTTACAGACTACAGCGATTTTGATCATATGAGGCAGTTTATTAAAATATGAAAAATTTTAATTTATGTGAGTTATTTTTAGAGTGATAGAAATACGCAGAATCGCGCTCATGAAGGACATTGGAATAAGTGATTAACATAAGGTTTTAATGAATCTTTCCTTAGGACTTAATAGGATAGATGTATATACGGATGTCAACTTATGACAATGAAAAACTGTATAAAATAGACATACAATAATTGAACTTTAATAACTCTGCTGCGTCATATGCACGTTGCATTATATTATTTCCTTCGAAAGCAATTGACTAGGATTCGATTCGCTACTACTGCATTCTGGCCGGCACCGAAATCTCAAACTCTAGAGTACTCCTATCGCAGCTTGTGCCTTAGACAGTTACATCCATGTTAACATTCTATGCCTCAAAATACCTCATAAGGATTTCGTGACATACAATACAACTACAATCACAGCTACACCAGGCTGGCGACTACTACGGATTAAATATAGTCACTTCTTTCCCTCAGCGCTATGCAGACGTAAAAGGAAATGAAAATTTCCCAGTACTATGGCGCACATTTCCGTTATGTAAGTAAGCAGTTGTTACCAACAGATAATTTTGACAATGGTCTCAAAGAAACTGTTAAAATTAAATAATTTTAAATTTTTCTTCAATGAAAGCAAATAGCAGACACTTCAATTTCAAAGTTCACATATTAATTTAATTCTACCTCATAAAATGGTTGAAATTTGGCCTTTTGGAAATAAGAAATTAAATTCCATACTTAAATCATAACGGTTGTTTTTAGAGATGGTGAGGATATCTTTTAGAAAAGAGCGTTAGTTTTGATATTTTCCTCTAGCTTAATTTGCATATCTGTTGAACACATCCTGTATTGAATCTCTTTCATGAAGCCCTTTAAAATGAATAAACTGTTTTTATTTCTTTTTATGCACCCTGCATATCTGTGTGAAGATCGTTTATCGAAAAGAGCTCCTTTGCGCAAAGATTTGTGAAACTGAAAAATTAAAAATATTCACTACCTTTCTTTAAACAAATATCCGTTAATGTCTATTATAAAACACTGCACATAATATCTACTTCGAGAGACTGATTTTTACTGATTTTTTTCAGTGGTATTTTTAAGGCATTCAATGATTTTTGTCGTCGTTTTTCATTAGCTTCTTATATTCCAAGCAAACTCCCGATATAATTTAAAATCTGGCCCCCAAAAATCATCCGAACAATTTCCTTCACTGTTTTTGAAATATCACGTAAATGATGGCAAAATTGAAAAGCCATGCAAATTTGTTTTTTAGTAGCAATGCTGCGCAAAATTGGTTTGGGACAAATCTGTAAGAGCTAAACTTAAAGTTATGACAACAGTAGAAAATAATTGTATTAAGAATTAATGTTACAGAAAATGAGAAGGATGAATGATTGATTAAAAATAATAAACTGCTTATTTTGAGGCACTTTTATAGGTCTTGTAAAACTTAATAAATTTTTTTTTCCAGTCTTCTAGCATATTACTCAAATTATTCGATAACACAAATGCTGTTTTTAACATCGTGAGTGCTGAATTCGATAATATAAGCAAGAGCTACATACAGATGCACTAAACATTACGATTCAAGATAGATTTCTACGCGCTTAAATTATCTCTGGCAATGCTACAAAACAGAAAAGCGAAGCTGAACAAAGGAAACGGAAGATTATAATTATATGCTGTTATTAAGTACACACGACTTACGACTGTATATATGTATAGGTAAATCGAAATGAATATTAAATGTTGTGCATACATTTATTTACTGAATTTATGCAATGTCTTGCATATAGTGGATGCATGATGTTCTATTTGCGGATACGTATATTTTTGTATAAAATTAAATTTTTTTATCAAGATTATTTTTTACAGTTGCCATAGTATAGAAAACCAAGCGATCGATTCATCTTGCATCAGTCAATGGAAAAAAGTCTTGAAGTTTGAAGAATTACAATTTCAATATTAGCCATTTTCCTAGAGCTGTGTAGTTGTGGTGCGGTTTATTGCCAATACTTGCCAACAGCGATAAAACTGACAGTGTTATAACATCTTGCTTTTTATTGATTGTATGCTTGCTTTTTTGATATATACTGACAAATGGTGCTGCTAAATATATTTTTTTTAAGATTTCGAATTATTTAATAGCATAATATAGTATATACAAAGATAGTGGTATAGTTAAGTAAGAATTAACCCCCACCCCCCCCATGCAGCCAGCCCGTTCGAACCCAAAACCGAAATACCAGTGATCAGTGATTTTACCGCTCGGCCGCTGGTGGGCTGATTGTATATAGAAACACATGTCTACTTTCAGAAACATTTGTCTATTAAATTTTGTTAATGCCATTAAAAATGCCAATTTCATGATACATACTTCCCCTGAAAAGTCTGAAGGAAACTCCTGTTAATACAGTGTTATCTTCATTTTTTTACCGTGAATAGATAAAAGATTTTAATGAAAATTTTCTTTTAGGATGATTGTAATAAAAATTTTTATGCGAGAAAAAAAGAGAACATATCATTATCTGTTGCTAGAAATTTTATCGATAGTTCTTTCAGTTTCCATTTAGTGAATGGAATAGTTAGCATAAATATTTTTGGTTAATACCTTAAAAGCAAGAGCAAATGGATCAGTTTGTAATCGTTGCGATCTAGTTGACTTCAATTCAAAGAGGACATACTTCATTATTTCTAAGAATCTTTTTCTAGAAATTGTTTCACTGAAGAATTTTGGATCCCAACATTAGAACCATAAACTCAAAATATGAAGTCTTTTGACGGCCAAAACGCAACGATCATATAGCACAGCAATAAAAGAGGCTGTCCCTTTCGAGTCGCCATTTTCAGTTCAGATTTCTTAGACTTTTCACGTGCCTCCTCTTCCTTGCATTGCTGTATACGACGTATTATTTTTTCATCGATAAAATGTCTCTCAGAGTACTTTGAAAGAGATGTGTTAAAGTGAATTTCCCGAAATAATTTCTTTTTTCCACACTGTACCTCATCTGCTATTTATTCGCCTTTTGAGTGATTTTCTACATTTTCAAAAAATCTACATTGTCTTAGTTTACATACTGCACTTTGGGTGGCTTCCCGCATTTGTCATCTTTTTGAACCTCGGACTATTTTCTTGTTCTTGACTAAATTCCCAATCAAGGTCTTCCTCGATCTCCCCAGGTTTCTTCTGATACAATTTTAATTTTGGAATTTATTCCATATGAAAATAATAAAAGAATGTGTTGTTCTTTATGAGATCCAGATCATGAGATACTTCAGCATTTTCTATGGAAGGAATAATAAAACTGTCATTTAATGAATCAGATTCACTTTCGTAATTGGAAGAATCTAATCTTAGTCACGTGAAATTGGATAAAGTTCTGTATTCGATTCTTCATGAAAACTAATTTTCGATTAGAAACTGTCATCCAAGAATTGTTGTACAACTTTTACTTTTTCATGTCCTGAGAGATATTTTCTTCCAAAGGCTCTTTGGCTGACGATTATTAGTGAAAAATTTACAGATTAGAAGAAATAGTTAAAAGCCTCCAACAGCGAAATGAAGCGAAAGCGAAATGAAGAGCGCCATAGAAGAGAGAGCAAGACGAAAATCTTAGTAAAACATTGACAGACTAGTGAAGATTTAAACAGTGAGTGAGTGAGTGAGTGCACCGCTATGATGGCTTCCGACCACGGACATGAACCAAACGGAATTATATACTGTTGCGTGCGTACGGATTCGTTATGAAGTGATGAAGTCCGATGAAAAATGAACAAAACTTTTTATTATCACAACAAAAATGCTTAAATTTTCTCAAATTATCATGCAGTATTACAATATCTCACAGTAGTTATCTTTTAACTACTCAAATGTACAATAGAACGTAATTCAAAACAGCTAAAGAACGCTAATCCGCGAATTCGCTATAATCAACAACAGCAGTTTTCTAAACAACAACAAACTAAGCAACTACTACAAACTGAGATGTTTTCCTCCTTTTATAAGATTTTAAAATCACGCGCTAGAATTTTCCAGTACTTTCTGGAAATCAAAAAGAGATATTTATTTATTTAATGCACGCGCTCTTGTATTTTCAATTTTCCGGCTTAGCTTTCTTTTAATATTCGTCACGCGCTGCACTGCGCGAGAAATAAAACCATTTAATTTATAATTGAACTAACATTAGCTTTTTAAATACCAAATTCGTAACACTGCCCCCTTCCCAAGGGCTGCACGTCCCGGGCAGTACAATCCCTGGACAGGAAGCTAAACTTACAACTGTGGCATAAACGTTACATTACAATATCAAACAACATGAACAATAAATGCAATAACTAACTTAAACAAATCAAATGCTATCAAATACTAAATTCAAAACAAATACTAAATACAAATCAAATACTAAATGCAAATCAAATACTAAATGCAAATCAAATACTAAATGCAAATCAAATACTAAATACAAATCAAATCAAATACACATTTAAAAACAAAAAGGACCATGGTCTGATACTATTTACAATTATTTACATTACGTACTATGGCCATAGTAATGAGCTAATCTGTCGTAATGAACGACTTTAGGTTTAGAGTTCGAAGAGTTACGAATCCGAACCACGACGTCATTCAGCCTGTTTAGAATTGTGTACGGGCCATCCCAAGGTGACTGTAATTTCGGACAAAGTCCTTTCCGTCGAGTCGGATTCCACAACCACTCTTTGTCTCCTTCGTGGAATTGATGTTCAGTAGCTCTTGTGTCGTATCGGGTCTTCATCTTCTCCGTCGCTAAGTTGACTCGCTCTCGTGCAAAGTTGTGCATCACTTCAAACCGGACCTGGAGATCTTGAATATATTCCTCAGACGATGAAGGAGCATCTGGAGGGCGGCCAAACAATAGATCACAAGGCAGACGAAGGTCACGACCGAATAGCATCTGTGATGGAGAATAGCCGGTAGTCTCGTGGACAGCACTGCGGTAAGCCAGTAAAAACAGCGATAATTTCTTGTCCCAGTCCTGCTGGTTTCTGGAAACCACTAATGAGAGGTTATTAAGGATGGTTCGATTGAACCTCTCTACCATGCCGTCCGACTGGGGATGTAATGGCGTCGTTTGGGTCTTGTCAATGCCGAGTAGTTTGCATAGTTCTTTGATTACTACCGAGGTAAAATTCCTTCCCTGATCGGAATGTAACTGAAGAGGCACTCCGAACCTGGAAATCCAGTGCTGTATCATTACCTCAGCTACTGTGACAGCCTCTTGATCAGGAATAGGATAAGCTTCAGGCCACTTGGTGAAGTAATCAACGACAACGAGTATGTATTTGTTGCCATCAGCAGTTCGTGGCAGAGGTCCCAGGATGTCAAAGGCGATTCGTTCAAAAGGTGCCCCTACGTTGTAACGTTGCAGCTTGCCTCGGCTGCGTCTCTTAGGTCCTTTCCGACCTGCACAGACATCGCAAGATCGGCACCACTTTTGCACGTCATCCTTTGCATTATTCCAGTAAAAGCGCTCACGAACTCTCTGTAAGGTCTTCATTATTCCAAAGTGACCTCCCGTAGGGCTGTTATGTAGTTCTTTAAGGACATCCGGAATGCGGGATCTTGGAAGTATCAGCTGCCATCGGAACGTCTTCCCATCATCCGATTCGAATTTCCGGTATAAGACGCCGTTTCGAATATGAAGTGAATCCCAGAGTGCCCCGTTTTGTTGAAGAACTTTTGGTTGCTCTCTGTCAGCTTGTGAAGGGGTCTTGTGATGGAAGAAAAGTCCTTCACGAATCTCCTATAGTAGGTGCAAAGCCCTAGGAAGCTTCTCAGCTGATGGACATTTTCGGGACGTTTCCAGGATTTAACCGCTGATACCTTTTCAGGATCCGTGCGCACACCTTCTGCAGAGATGACATGTCCCAGGTAAGTCACTTCCTTTCGGAACAATTTGCATTTAGCGGGACTCAGCTTTAGATTGGCTTCTTTCAGTTTCTGAAGCACCTTTCTAAGATTTTCTAGATGCTCTTCAAAACTCTTTCCGACGATGATGATATCGTCCAGGTATATCAGACAGGCTTCATAGGAAAGTCCTTTCAAAACAGTCTCCATGAGGCGTTCGAATGTTGCCGGCGCATTACACAGTCCAAACGGCATCACCTTGAATTGCCAAAGCCTTTGTCCCGTAGTAAATGCCGTCTTTTCTCGGTCATGAGGGTGTATTTCTACCTGCCAATACCCACTCTTTAAATCAAGCGTTTAGAACGAACCACTTGCTTCCAGAAAGAGTGTCTAGAATGTCGTCAATTCTAGGAAGAGGGTAACTGTCTTTCTTCGTAACCTCATTCAACCGGCGATAGTCAACGCAAAATCTTGTTGAGCCGTCTTTCTTTCTGACGAGAACGATGGGAGATGCCCATGGACTTGTTGAAGGCTCGATGACATCGCCTTCTTCCATATCTTTTAACAGTATTCGCACCTCTTCCTGTTTAGCAAACGGCAGACGCCTTGGATGTTGCTTGATCGGGGGATGATCGCCGGTATCTATTCTATGTTGTGTCAAACTAGTTCGACCCACGTCAGAAGACGAGCGGGAGAAAACAACTTGAAGATCTTTAATAACGCGATCGGCAGCATTTTTCTCTTTATCGTTTAATTGTGCATTCTGCAATAACTCCGATGTAATGCTCTCTGAGGACACGGATTCTGGGATGTTACTCTTTCTTTCAACGCTGGTTACTGGAGTACATGTTGCAACCACTTCACCTTTCTTAATAACTCTCGACTTTTCAGTTACATTGGCGGCTCTCACCGGGATAACCGTTCTGGATAGGTCGACGAGTGTTGAGGCTACTAGTACTCCTTTTGGGATATTACAGTTATTGGGATATTCTATGATGCCGTAGCGGAAATTTCTATTTTCGGCTATGGATCCAGGAAGTAAAATTTCTGTTCTTGCCGGTATTGTGATATAGTCTTGTGCTATGATTTTATGGACAGATTTAACTTCTTCATCATTGACTCCAAATAACGCTATGTCCTCAGATGTAGAATGCAATTCGTTATTTTTAAAATCCAAGGAAAAATTGTATTTCCTTAGAAAGTCCAATCCGAGTATGCAAGAATCAGTGATCTCTGCTACATATGCCGTGTGATGGTAAGCGACACTTCCAAACGTGATGTTAACATTTACTTTTCCGTCGATGTCGATCTTCTCACCGGACACAGTCTGGAGAGTAACGCAGGGCGGCGTCCAGATAAGTTTGTTTCCTAGTTGTTGAGCCAAATCTTTTTGGATGATGGTGACGTTGGCTCCTGTATCTATAGTCATATTGCACGGAACTCCATTAATATGTCCTATTATGAAACGTCCATTACTGCCGCCTCTCATTGCAGAAATCTGAAGCTCTTTAAACGGGGGCTTTTCATTATCTGGCAACCTCCGCCCCGCGAGATGGCCACTAATTAGTTTCCCTGCTGCTTGTTAGAAACGGTCTTAACATCAGTACCCTGGGGTGTTTTGCAGTTTCGTCGTATGTGTCCTTCAGCACCGCAGTTCCAGCACTTAACGGTCGGTTTCTTCTCACCAATATTCCGTCTCAAGGCGTTCAGTTGTCTAGTTAAATCGTCAAGTCGAGCGGTGACTTGATCCCCTGACTCCTGGACTTGAGCAGCTCTGACTGGGTGGCGGTCTCGACGAGTGGCTTGCTGGGCTGCCTCAAATTTCATGGCGTACACTAGAGCACTTTTTAAATCTTTTACATCCGCCATTCGTAGAGCTTTCTGTATTTCAGTATCTCGGATGCCGTCGATAAAGTATTGCAAGGACAGGATTTCCCTTGTTTCTGTCGGGCATTCCGAAAAGGCGAGATGGGACAGCCTTTCAACATCCGCGGCGAGCTCCTGAAGTGTTTCGGTAGGCTTCTGTTGACCAGATTTTAATTGGAGCCTGCTGTAGTCTTTTAAACACTTCTCCCCAAAGCGCAACTCCAAGGCGCCGGACAGAGCTTCGAAATCTAACCTTTTGTTTTCGGGAAGAGTCTGAAGGATATCTGCTGCGTCGGCTCTTAGAGAAGCGGCGAGATGACAGGCCTTAGCTTGGGAATCCCATCCATTCGCATCCGCCACGATAGAAAATTGTGTCTTATACACCTGCCAGGAGGTCTTCCCATCATATGTGGATAGCTTCAGAGGTGGACGAGCAGGCATTGGTAAGAATTTAAAATCATCACTTCTGCTCCCTGCCGACGCTACGAATTTCTTTAAAGTATCCATTTCTTTGGCAACTGCAGAAACTCTCTCATCAATTTGTTGTTCGATTTGGTGTTGGACGGCACAAACTCTTCCTTCAATTCGTTCCTCCACAGCAGAAACTCTCCCTTCTATATGTTCTTTTACAGAAGAAACTCTTTCTTCTATTTCTTCTTTCACCGAAGAAACTCTTTCTTCAATTTGATCTTTTACAAAAGAAACTTTTTCTTCAATTTGTCCAACTTTATTTTCAACTGTGTCAATTCTGCCTTCCATAGCTTCAAATTTATTTTCTATTATGCAGGTAATCTCTCTTTTCATTTCTTCTTGACTTGCTTCAATCTTTTCTTGACCAGCTTGAACGGCTTTCATTTCGTCCTTAACAGATTCCTGGCCCAATTTCATTTCTTCCTTAACGGAGTTGACGGCCCCTTCCATCTTTCCTTGGCTAGATTTCATCTCTTCTTTCATTTCTTCTTTAAACGAGGCAAAGGCTGTTATCAATTGCCTTAATTGCTCTTCCATCGCTCTTGTTATTGGCATTCAAATCCCACTTCTGACTCCAGATCAGAAGGTTGCGTGTTACGAATTTGGTATTTAAAAAGCTAATGTTAGTTCAATTATAAATTAAATGGTTTTATTTCTCGCGCAGTGCAGCGCGTGACGAATATTAAAAGAAAGCTAAGCCGGAAAATTGAAAATACAAGAGCGCGTGCATTAAATAAATAAATATCTCTTTTTGATTTCGAGAAAGTACTGGAAAATTCTAGCGCGTGATTTTAAAATCTTATAACCCCACTTCTGGTCCACGAATGTGGGCGTGGGTTCGAATCCCACTTCTGACACCAAAAATTGTTGCGTGCGTACGGATTCGTTATGAAGTGAATGCACAAGTCCGATGAAAAATGAACAAAACTTTTTATTATCACAACAAAAATGCTTAAATTTTCTCAAATTATCATGCAGTATTACAATATCTCACAGTAGTTATCTTTTAACTACTCAAATGTACAATAGAACGTAATTCAAAACAGCTAAAGAACGCTAATCCGCGAATTCGCTATAATCAACAACAGCAGTTTTCTAAACAACAACAAACTAAGCAACTACTACAAACTGAGATGTTTTCCTCCTTTTATAAGATTTTAAAATTACGCGCTAGAATTTTCCAGTACTTTCTCGAAATCAAAAAGAGATATTTATTTATTTAATGCACGCGCTCTTGTATTTTCAATTTTCCGGCTTAGCTTTCTTTTAATATTCGTCACGCGCTGCACTGCGCGAGAAATAAAACCATTTAATTTATAATTGAACTAACATTAGCTTTTTAAATACCAAATTCGTAACAATACTATCACGGCGGGGAAGACTCCAGAGTAACAAGGTTGAATATTATAAACTAATAACAGTTTTTACATATTGTTAACTGCAAGGCACTAAGCGTTATTCTGTTTATCTGCTTTAAGTTCTGAACTTTTGAAACATTATAATATTATCCACGGTTGTTTCTGCTTAGGCAGTGTCCTGTATTTTCTCTATTTTATCAAGGGCTATTCTGTTTTTGAGTGTGTTAGTCGTCCACATTGCCCAGGCTCTTGTATGTACACAATGGAAGCAATAATGGTCCATGTCGCCTTCCTCTCCGCATTCGCAGAAAGGAGTATCCCTAAGTCTGAATCTGTTCAGGTATACTGGGAATGGTCCATGACCTCTCAAGAACTGTGTTAGGCTAGCAGAGTGAGTCTTTATTTCCATGTTAACTTTTGGCAGTAAGCGAAATGTCCTTCGTCCTACCTCTGCCTCTGTCCATCTACTTTGCCAATTTTGTAGCAGACTTGTCAAAGTTGTTCGCTTAATATGAGACCAAGGAAGTTTAGTTGGTCTTTCCAATATATCCGTGCAGTTGGCTGCCTGCTTGGCCAGTAGGTCAGCGGCTTCATTGCCTTGAATCCCTGTGTGAGCGGGAACCCATTTTAAAGTGGGTCTTTGCGAAATAGGCATTGTCAGAAGCTGTTTCTGAATTCTCTATACCAATGGACTCCGGCTGTTTTGACTTGCGATAGCCGCCAGACTTGATGCCGAATCACTGAGTATGGAGAATTTCTCCTGTTGACATGTGTTCGCATATCTAATTGCAGCACTGATAGCTAGAAGCTCTGCTTGGTATACCGAGTTGTTCGAGCCTAATTTCCTTTTCCACTCGAATGTTACAACTCCATTTTCTAGTCCACAGAAGGCGCTGGCCGTGCCGTTCTCAGTTTTGGAGCCATCTGTGAAAAGGTTATTACTGTACCTCTGAATTGGTTGGTCGTTTATACTGATACCTTCAGAGAGATTAAAAGCTGCTGGATGAATGTTATTGCAGTTGTTTCGCTCCTCGTAGTCCGAGTGGTGATAACTGTGACCCCAGAGTATTGAAGTTTGACCCAGCCTGGTAACCCCTACAATAGCTGCCTCCCTTTCTACTATCAAATCTAGGGGAGGAATTCCTGCTAGTTGTTGTAGGGTTAGTGTTGACGTGGTACGGTAGGCCCTGCATATTTGAAGTAGCTGCTGTCTCTGAATAGAGAGCAGGGATCTTTTCATATGAGAGGTAAGTTCGCCACCCCAGATTGCTGCTCCATAAGTTATTACTATTTCTGTAATGGTTCTATGCCAAATTTTTAGTAGCTTAGATGAGATACCCCATTTATGTGAAGTCGTGCGTCTCATGTTGTTGCTTAGGATGCTAATTCGAGTCTTAAGATTCCTGATATGCGGCATCCAAGAAAGTCTGATTTAAACAGTGAAGAAGAACAATCAAAATGACATTCTTGCCGTAATTCTGCATGTACACTATTGCATTTAAAAAAGAATAATAATCATTTAAAACAAGGCAAATAAACTATTTTGTTATCTTGGCATTTATTTAGGAAAATTTCAAAAATATCAAAATTAATAAAATGAAAATTTTAAAAACGCAAAGAAATTAATTTCGTTTGGAGGCAAAATGACCACTTCCGTAATTATACTGTTAAAAACATTTTCTGTTACTTCTTAAAGTGAATAGATAAGGCAAATTATGTTTACAAATAAATTTCGAAACTTACGGGTATTTAAAATAACAGAAATTGAAATTTCAAATTAAAAGTATCATAGTTGGAGACTATACAAATTGATCTGCTTAAGCTGGTTCCAAACATTAAACAGCCTATTAACCTATTAACGTCGGTTAGCAGAATGGCTAAAGACGAAATATATTCACTGGCAGAGCTGGGCGATAAAACTTAAGTTGCAGGCGTTGCTGCCAACAGCTGTATTTCCAAGCATTCAAAACCCTCGACTTAGATACATTTCAATGTAAACTGCACGCTGCTGAGGGCTACGAAAGGAGAAGGTTATAGTAAAGATTAAAATCATAATAATTGCTTAATTAGCATTAAATACTTAACAGAGTTACTAATTACACTTTAGATTTTGCGCTAAAGAAAACATGCGTATTTTGATTCCAATTCAATTTATGATACCTATACAGATTAATTTTTTGTTGAATATTGCTAATGTATTAAGACTGCATGTGTGAGATCGTATTATTTGTAAGCCATTTTATCCTTTCATAAGCAATTTTAATAAACAGTGTTTCGTTTCTTATTCTTATTGCCTTTTTCTTAATCGTTATTATACATACCACAAAACTTTATCCAAGCAAATTAAAATCAAATAATTAGCATCACAAATAAGGTTATTAACAAGTTTTATAGTCTCTTGGAAAATATCATTTACAAAATCTGAAAGGGAAATGCAGTAATTTATTCCTCCATGTCTGCGAGTAGAGCATTATATTCTAGATTCTTATTATGTAATTTAGAGCAAGAAGGGGAAAATCTATTCTTTTCCAAATTGATTCTTTCGAAGGTGATTTGGAAAGAACATTTACGCAGCTGCCAAGAAAACATATATATATTGCCAAAGGTTTATTTCACAGATTCCAATTATAGCCAGAGGCATAAAATGTAACCATGCTTAAAAAAACGCAATATAAAATTGGAAAGAGAGACATCAGAAAATGCATAAAAACCTAACTTTATTCTCTCGTTTCTATTTCAGAAAAATATAGTCTGAATAGTTTGGAAAGTTGACTCTGGAACTATTCTATAATGCTTTGGAACATATTCCTTCACTGCTGAATAAAGTGTGCAGAACCTGAACGAAAAAAGGCAAAAAAGGTTAAAAAAGCTAATTATTCTTATAATATTACTTCAAATTAATGAGTAGAAGAAATGGAAGTCATGTAAAAGGTTTTGTAATAAAAATAAGAATTGCATAAACATATTTAACAGCAAAAAAAAAAAAAAAATGAAAGAAAAGAAATACTCTTGACAGTCAAATCAGGAATGACGACTTCACCTCCAAGCCCCATTTGAAACGTCACAATTTTTTATCTACAGGAAAGGCATTGAAAATTAATTTTGGTAAGCAAAGAGCTCAAAAATTACATTCGTTTAATTTTAATAAAATTTAAATTAATTTTTTCCTAAGAAAATCAGATTTGTCACCATACTTCAACCGTTTTGAAAACGTAATATCGTAAAAGAAATGTTTTGGATAGAATGTATTATTCAGATCATTTAAACAAATTTTATTAGGGTAGGAGCTTTTTTGCTTAATAAGGAAATATTTAGGATACTGGAGGATAAATTTATAATACAATTTGCATTAAATGTCACATTCAATTTTCCTTTATTTTTAACATTATATAATAATTCATTCTTTATGCTTTACTTAGTTTATTATTTGATTTGTATCTATTGATATTAGTAGAATTTTGAAAACAATTCTAATTGATCCATAGGCATTACCAAGTGAAATCTTCTGAGACTTAGCGATAAAAATTATGAACGACGTTTGGCAAATATCGCCATATCTGAAAATTTTCGGAATGTATAAAAAATGCTTCTTCCTTGGGGGGGGGGGAATTCTAGTATAAAGATGGGAAAAATTGATCTTTTACGGTTTTGGATTCCAAGAACCACTCGCACATTGAATTGAATCAGTTTTTTTCTCACAAACAATAATCTAGATGAAAAACACCGGGAACTAAGACTGAATCAAGAGCGGATAGCGACAATGGAACAAAGAGAGAAAAAAAAATTGAACAAGCATTGAGATCGATAACTGTTAGCGAAGTTGGTGTGAACGAACAGTGGAATCGGAAATATAGATTCAATCAAACGCCGACTTTCTAAACGTATTTCTTTTAACTGTAGTTTAGAGATTCGCTGACATCTTCTTTGATTTTAGAAACAATAATAAAATTACAGAATGAAAAAAAAATTTTACATGTTGGAAAATGATGAAAATTAACATAGTAACAACATTCCCTTTTAACATAGGAAAAAAAAAACATTCAAAGCATTCAAAATCTGAAGAATAATAAAGTTAATGTTATGTATAGCCGTTAGCAGGATTATAAACCTATACATCGTCGTTTTTTTCTAATATTTTTCTGCTGCATTTTTTCATAAATATATATTAATGCGTCATTAGAAGAGGTTATAAACGATGATGTTTGATTGTTAGCTGAATTAGTTTAAAATTCTGTTAACTGCTCTACGTAACATTAATTTTTACTAATTTTCAAATTTTAAATACTTCCCCTTTTTGCTCTTTCTATAAAAATTAATTGCTTAATACAAAAATATGAAATACAGAGGTAAAAAAACTGCTTACTTACTTCTTGTGCTCATATATCATTTCACAAAAATTCATTTTAGATTTTTTAGTCAGAAAATGCATGCATTCGATGTTATAATCATTTGTAAGTTCTTTATTTTTTTCATCGTGGTCTTTTGTACTACAATGTTTTAAAGCTATCAAGCTTTTGCATCGCATTATTTTCTACCGAGATGTTATTATCTTATTCTTTAAAAGTCGACAGTAAATTAGAGTCAAATCCTTCAATCGATATCAAGAAATCCGTTTTTAAATATTTGGCAGATTTAAGAATCAAAATTAATTTTGTAATTTTGCGTATATATATATATATGTGTGTGTGTGGCATGCAAAATCTGTGATCTATAATAAAATTTTAACAAATAAGATTTTCACTAAAGAAAGAGTTTATTTATTTAAATTTGTCGTTATCTTACATATTTCCATTTAATAGGCCAAAGCAGTTGTACATGATTTCGTAAACAAACTCAGCTCATGAGATTACTTAGCTTTCAATTCACGTAGATTTCACTGCCACAGCATATTCTCATTTTATCTTTATTCACATTGCGAATGCCAAGCTTTGAATAAGTTTGCAAAAGGTATATTTCTATTCCTTATGCCTCCAACAATATTCATGAAATATTTCGTGAAACATTTCTCCATCGCTTTATATTCAACTTTCTGTCTCTCGTGGAATTCATTTCAAAAATATTTCGGAAGACTTAGGGGGGGAAAAAAACTGAAATTATGCAACGTATCACAGAGTTACTTATCATCAGCTGTTTACTGCCTTTCGGAATTCTGTGGTGTTAAAAGAATATTTAATTTTCTTATAAAAGGATTTATCTTATCACGTCTTGGCCAACAGTTCCACAAGCCTTTAGAAATTCGCAAAATGTTAAAATCTATGAACACAGAAAAGTTTAAATATTATATGCACTGTATTCTACATCAAGTTTCTGTGTAGTTTGCTTATAATAGTTAAATAGTCCAAACTGAAAAACAGAATTGGCGACACGTCAAAATTAAAAGAAATATGTGCAATTAGAAATTACAGTCTAGCACCTGATATTGTTAAAACACAGTCTAACACCGGAAATTGTTAAAATTACGGACTAACACCTCAAATCGTATCAAAATTACAAAAAGTTAAAATATTAAAATATAAAATTCAGGAAGCGAGAAAGAAATTGTAATTTCTTCTAGGTACGTGGTTTTCGGCATACCAGTCGAAATAGTTTTGATTGAAACACCAACGATAGGCCTGTTAGTTTGAGAATTAGTCCTCCAGATATTAAATATATATACAACATGAAATTTTAAATTTAAAATACGCTGTTTAAAATAGTAAAGCTAAATGGTAGGAAGAGATATATGTCACGATATTACTTCTTTGTCAATCAACTCCACATGGAGACTTGTGCAATTATTTAATAAAGAAAAAACTTAATTATTCAAAATGTTGCTTTGGATTTAGTACACTGGAATGTTTGAAACGGAAGCTCTTACCAATATTTCTTCAAATGGGAATAATTTCTATTTTTCTAAGTTACCAAATCCTCTAACAGAGAAACAACGTACACTCTGAAGAAGTTTCTTTAAATTATCTTAATAAAATCGTTTACTAAAAATATCAAAAGTTATTTGAACAGAAGTTGAATAACGTATGTTTAATAAGAAATTAAGGCCCTTTAAGATTAATTTTAAAACTTCTTGGCCGGATTTTGCTTATATTGTCATATTTAATTGAACATGCAAGGAATGAATAAAACAGTGTTTCATAATTTCTTTTACTGAAAATAAAAGTTAAGGCAGACTTTTTTTTTCTATGAAGTTCATAAATATTTTCACAAACACTTAAAAAAATATCGGAAGTGATCTCACTCATGAAGGTATTGAAAATGACTAGAATTACTTGATCATAGTTGAAAAATCATGATTTACATTACACTCTATACAGAGCGAATTTAAGGATCAATATTTTGACACACATTCTTCTTAAATGACATTACAGCGACTTTAAATATATGTTTCTAAAGCAATTAGCACACATATGAAAAATAATTACTGTCTGCTAATTTACATTGTCGAACTAAGATTTTGTAACAAAACATAATCTAGTTTGCTGAATAAAGCTTATGAACATATAATATATTTTCTCTCTTTATAGAATATGTCTTTGTGGTGTACCGGTGTCTCGGCGCCTACTCGAGAAGTCCAGGCTCGAATCCTGGCAACGGCATTGCATATTCACGTCTCAAAAAAAAAAAAAAAATCTAAGGAATCTGTAGTGGTTTCTGAATTAAAAAATGGTGGACATTAATTCTTCCCCGCTAGGATTTCGCGATCGGGCCCTTTAAAATTGGGAGTATATAAGGTTATAAAGTTCTAGCAAATTTACGTGCCCTTGAGTACTAGAACTTTTGTGAAGTGTCTAGCGACTATTCGCTGGTCTACTAGCAACTATAAAATATAAGTCCAAACAAGGATTTAAATAGCCTTTTATTCACGTAAGTTAGGCTTAAAGCAACGACATGGCCCAAAGGCCAAACACACTTTACTGAGAACTTCTGAGTTCTCAGAAAAGCCTGAATAACAGTGTTTCTCTTTAATTTCTTTGCTTCGAAAATGTTTTCGTGAATCTTCTAGAAAAACTTTAAATATCATCAGTTTGAAGACAAAATTTGTCGCCAAAGCTCGCCGAAGACGAAATCGCCCGTTTCTCGCGTTGAGCCATTTTTTTCATTTCTAATGGTGTTGCGTAAAACGCCTACAATTCTGTGTGACAAATAAATGCTTTAATACAATACATGTCACAACAACAGATTAAACCAAAAATAAAACTAATAATGATCAACCTAAAAGCAATAAATAAAAAAATAAATGAGTACACAAATACAAAGAACCATAATAATACCCCCAGAAAACTATAATCCAAAATATTTCCAATATTTAGAATAATATATTAATAAAAACTATTAACACGGTATGGAAGAATTTAAGAGAACAAAATATCGGGTAACAGTTCACCGTCCTTTCATTTGAGTCTTCTCGAGAGTCCAAAAGTCCTCTCGACAGTTTGATGGTAGGGGAAGAAGGATAGGAGACCCTCGGATACGACCTCCCAATTTCCTCTCCTTCAAAATCAGGACGAAACTGGCCATAAAGTCGTACTGCACCTCTATGGTGCTCAAGACCCTGGCCAGCGACAGATGCAATCTTGTACTCCTTGCCACTATTATAACTTTTGGTTTTGTTTCTAGTTACAACAGACAACTGAGATTAGTAACGTAACACATAAAATTTTCATTCTTAAATAGACTTTTAAATACAGATATCATGCATATTTATTTTCTGAAGATGAATTTATATGTTTATTTTGTTTACAAGAACATTCCAAAGTGTTCTACAAGTTTTAAACAATAAATTACTTTTAACAGAAGCAAATTTATAAATCTCCAAATTTTACATAATTTTCAAAAATTCACTTCGAAATTATACATAGTTTTTAGGGGAATACCTTGCATAAAATTTATAAACATGAATAATATCTTACTACAGATATGAGATTGAATATACAGACTCTAATTAAAATTAAACAGAAAACTCTTATTTTAGCTCACTGGAACAATCTACCTTAACTTGGGAGTTTTATTTCGAAAACGATGTTGAAAACCAGACGTGTACAGCAATAGTTTTATCAAAATGAACACGTTAACTCCCTCTTAATATCTCCTTCTCTCCCGACAGCAAGCCAATTAAATCCCGAGGTGATTAAACCGCATGGGGAGGAATTCCAAATCTCATTTGAACCGTAATGATTCTTTGTCGAGAGAGTGACTCTAGTTCTTCCGAGAACGATTCATTCTTGTCATTTCATATGACATTTCACATTAAACTTATTTCTCCATCCATTCTCTGGATGAGAACTGGAGTACTTTTCGGGAACGTGTTCAATCCGCTGTGTAGATAAGTTATATTGATTAAAAGAAATGACGTTGTTTCTTACGCCTTGAGTATGATTCTCAATGCACTGACGCAGAGAATTGTGGGATATTGATTATCAATGACCCTTGTGGGATTCCCGAGGCAGCCACAAGCTTCTGTAATATCTTGACAAAAGGATGTGTTCATTCAAGAATAATTCATCCTACATGGTGCAGTAACCCTGTCTGTGACATAAGCGAATCATAATTCTGTCTGTGATATAATGGGGGATTACTTGAAGAGTATTAGCAACAAATAATTGCTTTCGAGAAAGTGATTCTAGAGCTGTGTTATATATCAATGTGTGAAATTTTTTATATTAATACCACATAGTACCTGCCGTGTTGGGCATTATAGATTTCATATTAATAAACATATGAAACTGACACCCTCCTGTTTCACATTATTCTTGGATTCAACGAGTTTAAATTGATTATTGGAATTACTGAAAAAAGGCCAAGCGCTATCCATTTAAGATTACAGAAACCTGGAGGACTTACTAAGGAGAGCTTGCTTGTATTTCCATTAAATATGAGAAACTCACGAAAAATCCTATGTAGCCAGCCCACGCGCTGAGATTTGAACTAGTTTCAGCAATTTTATTGCTCAGCTGTTAATGGGTTCTTAAATAGAAACTACTAGATTTAATAAATTAATGTACAAATTTGGAAAAGAAGGTCATAAACCAACTTAAGCTAAATTTAACATTGAATATAGCATGGAAACATATAAGACTTTCAAAGCATTTTCTAAAATTAGCCAAACCAGTAGCTGAGTTATTACAGACTGTTGAACACTGGTAGTTCGTTTGGGTTTCGGTCACGGTGAGCGGACTGTTGCATGGTTTGCTTTCTTGGTTTTGTCCATGTGTAACACGATTGCAATGGGAACAGTAGAAAGTCTTCAACGAAGGCATTCCAATCCTTAAGCAAGTAGCTCGCATGTGTTCTGGCATATTCAGATAACCTGAACAAGACAAATTTTTTAAGTTATTTTATTTTAATCAATCAATTATAATGACGTAAACCTTTAATATAACTTAATCATTTTCATAGTTCTTTCCGGGATAAAAATTAGATTGAAATGTATTCAAGTCAAAAGTTCTGAATGTTTTAGAGACAGAGATGTTGGCAGCGATGCCTGTAGTTTGCGTTCTATCGTTCAGCTCTGCTAGTGCATATTTCGGCTTTAGCCACTTTGCTAGCCAACCTCAGTATGTATGTTTTGAGTCAGCTTAAGTGGAATACATTTCTGTGGCCTTCGATTACGATGCCTTTTATTTGAAATTTCAACTTAGTTACTTTAAATGCCCGCAAGTGGTGGATTTTATTTGTAAGCACAAATGTGCTTTCTGTTCATTTCAAAAGTAAATGAAATATTATGTAAAACCTTCTCATGACTGTTAAAATATTTCAGGTGGAGTGATAATTCGCTTGTATGTCTAATAGGGTCTTATTATCTGAATTACTTTTACAAGTACCTATCCATAAAGTAATCAATGGAAAAATAGTAATCAAGTAAAGTAATTCAATCAAAATCACTGAAAACTTGATTTAGATTTCTAGAAATCACTTCATCCTCTTGAACTAACATGTATAAATAGTCGTTTTCTGAAATATTTATTACATAAAAAAATTACCAAATGTGAAAGAACAGTACTTTCATATATCTACTATAAAACGAACGTACAAAGCTCCCTCTTGTACTAAAGTATTGAGGTTAATAACATGCTACATACAGAAGATGAAGGTTTAGTTTTACAGAAGTAGTTCAAACCTCTAATCATCACTTTTGTTTTCGAATGCTTATTTATTTAGTACTTTTCTATGCAACGTCTTTCCTTCAGAAAAGCATTCTTCAGCTGATATATCTATTATCTGAGACAGTCGAGAAACCCATCTTTTCTCAATTATCTATTTCTTCCCGCACTGCTTTGATATTGCGATGTAAGTCCCTTGATGATGTTATTCTTGACTTATATGGGGAGTAAAAGTCTTTATTTTAAAAAAACGCGGGTGAGCAGCTGCGGTCAGATCAGAAACTTCAGTAATACTGATTTTTAAATATCCGGTTAGGCTGAACCAACTTAGTCGTTAGTATTACGAACAGTAAATTAACCTTGTAAAGCGATGTAGCTGCGTTTAAACAGATATATTTGAAAAGCATTAAATAACAGCAATTTTAAACCTCAAAAAATATACAGAGTATTCAAATAATTCTGTGAAATAAACGCGTGTGCTGATATACGAATGTATTTTGAAATTGACAAGCTCTAAGTAGCAAATGTTTGAGAGCAGTTATGATAGTAGCAATCAAAAGATAATTTTTGTTCTTAGATAATTTTCTTACTTTAACCGTGCATTGATGTTCCGTTTATTAGCTGTAGAGATATTTTAATAATCTTAGGATATTGTAATTAATAATAAAGAACAGTCATTCATAAAAAAAAAAAAAATTCTCATGGCTTTTGGTAACTGAAGGTAAAAAAATTGAAAAGTCTAGAATTATCTATTGGGAAATTGTAAAATTTAATATATACGAGTCATGTTCAATACGTTTTACGCTAAATTGTTATTAAATACTTGTGGGATGACGAAACGGGATCAACTAATTGCATTACCCTTTGTAAATATAAAACGGAAAATACACGTAGCAGTTATTATTTTCTGAGCGGCTGTGAAGTGATGTCAGTTGATATCTATTACTAGAAAATGTCAAACATAATTAAGTATTGGTAAAAGATAATATAATAATGCGAAAAATTTGTGAACGGATGTTGCAGTGCTTAACACATCATCTTTCTAAGTCACCGTCAAAAGAACTACCTATTAAGACAGAGAAAAGTGTAACTCGGTTAATATATTTCAAGACGTGATTCCTGAAGAAATATATTTTGATGGTTAAGGATATTTAAAGAAAAATAGACGAGGGATAGCTCCCAAAATTTCTAGGGAAATAAAAGTCAGTCCTGAATTAGAGGAGAAGAAATCGTACGCACAAAACTGGGTATATCGAAAGAAAGGAGATCCGTACCCAGCATTTGACATCAGAAATAAAGCGGAGTCAACGGTGATCTAAACTTCTCTCTATGATAAACGCGAATAAATATTCTTATTCAAATGATAGGATCCTAGATGTATAAACAAGAGAGCAAAGTGCAGAAGCATAGTGAATCTAAAAAATTCGGAAACCAAAATTCAGTTGGGGAATTTTTTGCACTATTTTCCATGAAGAAAAAACGACCACTGCAGAAATGCGTCGCTTTCCTCATGTTAACATTCCAGCATACAAGTTTAATATTTCCTAGATTTATAATCTCAAGTTTCTTAGACATCCATTTGCATTCACCATACCTAACTTCTTTTAGTAGGCTTCTAGTGTCTCTTTTTTGTTTTAGAAACTGAAGCAGCATTTGTTACTTCACATTTCAGCCACGATGATTATATTAAAGATAGTAAACACATTTCTTTCTCCTAGAATCTGACCTTAACGTGTAACTAATTAAGGATACTGAAATCAAGGTGAGCTTGGTAGAAAACTATGAAAGCAATATTAGATATTCATCCCAAGAACTTTCTTTGGATTTAAAATCTATTGAACGGCAATTACGTGTTCACTCTTACATTACATATATGTGACAATGTAACATTCAAATTCAAAGCCCCGAGGAATTGTATTCATTCAGAATATAAATATATATATTGTGAAATTTTAGGCTAGGGACATAGAAGATAATAATAAAGTCGAATTATTTTGGGTAATTAAAAAACCAGTTATTGCCGGTTGACGTAGTTCTTTAAGTCAACGTATGTAACTAAGTTGGAGCCAAAGACACGACGGTTAGTAGAAAGGTACTTTTCGCATTATAGTTAGCTGCAGTGGTAGCTCAAACTGCAATTTTTAACAAGGCACAATCAGTCTTGAAAGTGCTAAGATTACAATACTAATGTTAAAATGGAGAAGCGACTTAATTTCTTAGTAGAAGAATGTTACATTGACTTATTAGTGTTGACTTTCAAAATTTTCGGTACGTGTATTATTGAGCAAAATACCTTAGTTTCATTTTTGTTTTCACATACGTTTGTGCATGACAGCATTGTGTGCGGATTATATGACAAGGACAAGTTTTGAAAAATACCGCGCATTTTTCAACATGAAAGAATACCTATTTAGATTTAATTGAATATTATACAACAGAGAAACATGAAACATTAAAACTTCAGAAAAATTACAGAAAAATTGCTTAAAAAATAAACGTTTTGTGATACATTAATCAAAACAATAAACAAAGCAATATATATGAACAAAATATATTTTTACTTGTTTAAATATCCAAAATTGTATAATAAATACCTACAATTTAAGAGTGACTAAAATAATTTGTTTACTTAGTAGCAAGTATATTGGAAATATATAGTTACAAATACTAATAATACAATAATGCATAAAACGTTATGCATTAGCTGTCGGGTAGAAATTTACTTCGTATTTAAATGATCTCATACAATATTCAGGTATAGTTGACTGTTCGACGGAGGAAATTACTTTTGCTATCTGTATTTATATTCGCTAGTCATGCTTTATAGATTTATGTATTGCGATAATCATAAATTTGAGAATGCCTTGAAAATTCAGTCTAGTAATGTGTCCTTTCATTAGTATCTGAATTTGATTGGAGGAAAGTGTTTCACCAATTGTTAGTAAAGATCGGGGGAAGCAATTTGTTTGAGCTAGTGATAATAGAGCAATTTGCAGCTGCCAGCGTTCTGTTATTCAAGCAAACAAGGTAAAGGATGTCTGTGTCAAATACAGACAGATGTAAAACAGACCCTAAACGGAGACAGAGTTAACTGAAAAAAAGATTCAACAAACGGGAGAATAAAACAAGTTGTTTCAATGCAAAATGTGAGAAGTGAAATAAAGTGGGAAACAGCATTGATAACAAATGATCATGATTTTTATAATTTATTGATTTGTTTAAGAAGAATACAAAAATCTCTTTTCCACAAAGTATGCTTTGAGGCTTACCGAAGTAAGTAAGCAACTTAATAGCAATAATACAATAATACATAAAAAGTAATAATAATACAAAGGGTACATAATACAACAAGATAATACTTAATATCTGGATCTGGAAAGAAAAAGTAATATGAAAAAAATAATGCAAACATTGCTATAACAGGAATATTATAATGTAATACTGTTACGAATTTTGTACTTAGGTAGTTAATTTTAGTAGAATTATATGTGAAATTGTTGTATTTTTCTGTGTAATGTAACTCGAAACTAATTTTAAGAGAAAGCTATGCCAAAAAAGTAGCTGTAATCGTAATTCCACGCTCGTATTGCTTTGCAGTAATTTCGAGAAGCAGAAATTTCCACCAATACCTAGGCGGCCGGTTGTAAACTGTAAAAACCCGGAGAGAGAGCATCTGCTCTCAATCCTCGGACCGGTTCTTTACCTGTTTTATATTTCGGACTTTCCTCATCATGGACTTGACAACTACTCTCTTCTTGCATGCTACGCCAATGATACGGCGATAGCCGTCAAGTCTATCAACGCTAATCATGCAATTGATAAAATGCAAGATTTTCTTTACACTGTAGAGGACTGGTGCACCAATTGGAGAGTTAAAATTAACGCCAGTAAGTCTCAGCTTTTAATCCTTCGCAAATACAAAAAACGCATCAAGTTTAAAGAACTTTTCCTTTTTCAGGAGCGTGTTCCATTAGTTACAAAAGCCAAATACCTAGGAGTGATTTTTAACCATAATCTCACTTGGACCAACCATATTAAGAATGTTAAAAATAAAGCAATTGGAATTATGTGCAGATTTCTTCCAGTAATTGGAAACATTTTTAACCTTAGCCTTAGAACCAAAAGACATATTTATATTACTTGTATCCGACCCATTCTTTGTTATGCATCTCGAGCTTGGAATACTGCCTCTCAATTATATCAACTTCAAATAGTGCAGAATAAATTTCTTCGTATTATCACTGATGCTGACTTTCTCATCCGAAATGAACTTCTTCATAGAGATCTTAAGCTTGAAACAATCACAGAATTTATTAAAAGAACAAATGAGAAATTCTTCTCTAAAGCTGTCCAATGCGACTATGGGAACTATTCCCAAGTCTTCAACTACGAAATACTCAATGAAGACCGCAACATAAGACCACTTGCTGCTCACACCTTCATGGGATGAGACTTCTGCTTCTTCTATTGCTCCTCAATTGGAGGCGGATCCGTTTGGACTTTCTTCATCTTGTCAAGTTCCGTTCACCTGCTAGATGCCTTTGGACTTTTTCGTTTTGGTACCCATCTCACTTTTCCCTTCTCCGTTTTCTCATCCGAGATATTTTCCATTTCCTGAATTTATTATGTCATGTGCCCTTGGGCTTAATTTAAGTAACCGACAACGTTGCATCTGCAATAGCTCGGTAATATAGAACTGTCTAAGTCTAATCTGCTCTCAGTTGCTTAGTTATTATTGTTGCGAGTTGTTACTTCCGCGTGAACTGATATATCCGAATTAGCTTTCTCTTTAGATGTGTTTTGCATTGCGTTGTGTTTAACGTTCTTAGTAGTTTGAAGTGTAACTACTGATTATACTGTGTGATACTTTGAACACTTGTAGGAATATTTGTGTGGAAAATTCCAGAGTTCTGAAATATTTCTTATTAAAATTAATTTTATTAACCTATTATCGGACTTGTGCATTCAATGAATTACGAACTCGTACGCACGAAACAATACTATCAAGAGCATACAATGAAACATATAATGATAAGTGTTCAAAATCCATGAATTCCAAAATGTCGATGATTTTCTTTTGGGAGACCTTTCGATTTCGAAATCCAGTTCAAACTCGAAACAAATTCAAGTAACTCAAAATAAGTCTCAATGATTATTTATTTACGCACATGTGTTATATTACGCTATTTACATGATTCAAGATTAATTTTAAATCAAAAATGGGAATTATTCCCCATGCGAAACAAAATTTTATTAAGAGAAGACGAGTAAATTTCTGCTCTATTCTAAGTTTGTTTTTTCGACTCCCGGTTGCCTCCGGCAGAAGCGAAACTTTTTGCTCATTTCGCGTTGGAGTTGCAACAATAAGTGAATGCAATAATCTTAATAATAATAATAATGCAGAGTGATAAAGCAGAAGAATAATACATTACCTCAATACATAAGGTAATATTACATAAGGTAACAATAAAATAACGCAAGAAAATGATGCAACAGCACATCGAAATATAATGCTAATTCTTAAAAATCATGACATATTGAGGGTGAATGTCATTCAGAAGAGTACTTAATCTGGAATATATATGTATATTGCATAATAAAAACCAAAATTATCTAAGTGCCTTTTTTATTCGATTTTAAATTCAATGATATTGTACATGTTCTTTCGTAAAGAATGCATCCATTTACGATTTTCTTTCCTCGATTATAATGATATTTTTATCTCCAATAATTTCTATACATACTTCTTAATTCGAATGTGGATTTAATTTATGTCTGCATATGAATTTATGGCGATGTATATTTGTGATTAACCTTTATCAGAAGATTTTATTTATTTATTTATTTATCAACACTGAGCAGGCTTCTGACTAAAAGGTGTATATCAAACAGAATATTGCCTGCTCCAGCGGGAGATCAAGTACAATCCAGCAGAGTAGGGCTGTACTTTTTTTTCAAAACATAATCAAAGGGTACCTATAGTAGCAGTATTTTATAAACAAAGACAACTGGCATTCATATGTTGCATATAATTCAGAGTTATAAGTTGATACTTAGTATAATAAAACAAAGTTCCTGATTAAATTTTGCAAATACTTAATATAATAAACAAAACAAAAAATTAAATAAAAAATAAAAAGCAGAAAAAATAAAAATAAAAACAAAAATAAAGTAAGTGAATAAAGAAAAAATGAATAAAGATATATAAATAAATAAATGTAAATATAAATAAAAAATAAATACTCGTATATCAAAAATATAAAAAAGATTTATATAACGATTACTTAGCTAGTTGACGATTATGAATATCTTCTTTTAAAGAATTGTAATATTTTAGTCAGTTTACTAAGAGCTCCCTTAGTTTTTAATACAGTGGGTAAAAAAGTATGGGCAATTACCTATAACTGATCATATTAGCTAAAAAAGGAAATGCTTGACAATTTTAGCTGGACATATGAACACTGGAGGCAATAAAGACACAAATCCTAATGAAATTTTCGTTTTAATATGGCTTTTACATAAAATATGCAATAAAAACTTAAATTCACATGTCAAAAAATTATTGGCAAGATCATACAGAAAAAATTTGGGAACAAAGTTAAGTATTTTGTATTCATACTTTTGCATCTATAAGAGCTTGTAATCTTTTTCTCATAGAGAAAACCAAAGTCCTGGTTGTTGAAAAGTCCTGTTGGGAAAAACCAGGGGAATTTTGTGCCATTCTTGCAGGAGTATACACCTAAGTTCATCTTTACACGAAATTTTGTTTCCTGACTTCTAGGTTCAATTTAAGCCATAAATTTTCAATTGAATTTATGTGAGGCTATTGAGGCGGTGTCTTTAACTGACAAGGAGCATTACAGAGTAATTATTGCGAGATGCGGTTCATTGTGTGCTTACAGTCATTGTTCTGTGGAAACACAAATGATGTTCCTAAACCAAGTTTTTGGGACACTGAATTTCATGTTATGGCGCAATATATCAATGTATGCACGTGCTGTCATAATACCACCAATGAAGCACAGGTTACCAATTCCGTTTGCTTCCATACTGCCTCAAACTACGACGCTCCCTCTAACATATTTGACATTCGGCGTTAAATGTTGTTTTCCCAGTTCGGTGTTAGGCTCTCCACACATATTGTCGTCCATCACTCTCGAAAATGTTAAATTTCAATTCGTCGGACAAAATAATAGTGTTCCAAAATTCTTCTGATAAATTAAAATGAGATTTTCCAAAATCTAATCCCTTTCTCCTGTTTATTTCTGAAATGAAAGGTTTATTTCTAGCTGTTCTTCCATAATAACTTCCTCCATGTCAGACATTCTGTAGAGTCTGTACGCTAAAAGTTTTATGCGAAATATTAGCAACATCTTTGACTAACTGGGGTGCAATTATTTTAGAGTTTTTCTTAAACTCTTTAATAATGCCCCGTTTTCCCTTGCAGAAAATATTCGATACCGTCCACTTCTAATCTTATTTTCCGTCGATCCCGTCTCTTTGAACTTTTTTACAACAATTCTAACAGTAAATAAACTTATGTTCAACTGTATTTCTAAAGCACGATAAGTTAAACCCTCATTTCTGAGCTGAATAATCATGTTTTTAACATCAACATCACACTCCTCGAGCCATTTTATCACAGTATTAGCAAAATAACATTTTAAAAATTTAAAAGCACTGCAGACTGTATACTAATAGGGTTTCTTATCAGTCTAAACACGTGACCTCTACATAACAAAATTTGCATAGCAGTTAGAACTTTGCCAATACTTTTTTGACATGCAAATTTACGTTTTTGCTGTATATTTTGTGTAAAACGCACATTAAATTGAAAGTTTCATTATATTTGTGTGTTTATTACCTCCTATGTTCGTTATGTCCAGCTAAAACCGTCAGGCATTTCCTTTGTTTGGTAATATGATCAATTATAGGCAATTGCCAATACTTTTTTACCCACTGTAGGTGTGAAGACCATTGTTTCCAGTATTGATCAGATTCAAGTGAAAAGTTTTCCTAAGACAACATGAAAAGGCATAATGATCCGAAGTTCCTTGCTGGATACATTCACAAGTGTCTAGTTCTGTAATACCAAATTCTTGAACGTATTTTATGAAAAGTTCTATAAGAAGATCATCAAAAAAGCCTAAAAAACATAAAACTTCGGCTAACAGTTAAAACCAACTTTACTTAAAAACAACATTTAAAAAAGGAAAACACATCTCGCAAGAGGCTAACTATTTAAACATTAACACAACAAGCCGGCGCCAGAAATTGGCAACGAACAGATTTAAAAAAAAAAAAAAAAAAAACGTTTACTAAGCAGTAAGTCTCCGCAAAGACGTTTAAGTTTTTATCCTTGTGCTATTACGACTACATGCGCATATTGCAGATGAATATTGCCAATGAGGATTTCCGCCATAAAATTATTTTCCAGATTAAAGAGTTTCAAAATCTAGCAAATCTGCCAAAAATATTTTTCTGTTCATTTTGAAAGTCATGTCTGTGAATTCTTTTAAGTTTGTCTTTATACTTCAGAACCAAATCTTTATCCACTAATTACATAATGTGTAATGTTAGTGACATCTTTTGTTGATGCAATGTTAATAATATTCATCAAATGGATACATTTTAAATCAAATTTACTATAAATGCTATTACACTGGTATAAAGAAGAAAGGTAATAATAACCAGAAAAACATTTTATTGCTTTTAACCTGATTAATTAATTTGCCTTTTGCAGTTATAATATAAACAGAATATAGCATGGAAACGTGGATGACAATATTATAAGGCCGTACTATTTGCCATCACGTTTGGATGATAAATACATTGGTAACAAACATAAAATGATGTGACAGCTCAAAAAATTGGAAAGTCTCCGCTATATCCGTTTCTGATACCAAAACAGTGATTGTAAACGAAGGCAAATTAAACGGTGCACCACAGTGCTGAGGGGAGGTTCTAAACGATGAACATAGTGTACTAAAATGATCATATGAGTAGACGAAATAATAACACTGCATTCTAAATATTTCAACTAAAGTCCTCACCATATTAATTTGAGTTTTATAAAATCCAAAATATATGAAGTTTTGCATTGTTACAAATTTTGTACATAGATAGATGATTTTAGTGAAATTGTAATGTACATAGATAGATGGTTTTATTGAAATCTTTATATTTTTCTGTATAATGTGACGCGTGAAAAGCTGATAGAAACGATACTCTTCCAGGAAAATAAGAATACAGTGGCAAGCGTATTTAAACATTGGGTAAATAAGCAGCAATCTCGCTAATTTGGCTAGATACCGCCCAGCTGGTAACGGTTTTGTTACTACTTTTTCTATGCCTTCCACTAATTTCGAGAAGCAGAAAGTAGCTAATAGAAAGCTTCAGTTCATATAGTAGCAGTTAGAAAGCTTCCACTAATTTCGAGAACCAGAAAAATCTCGGCAGCCGGGTGAAAACTACTCAAGACCGGAGATGGTATCGTCCCTCAGTTGTTGCTTCAGCGTGTGTTCGAACTACTGAGATATCCCTGGGTTAACTTCCTCTTTAACGCTTTGCGCTGCTTTGTATTTAATGTTCTTCGTAGTTTAAAATGTAACGATTGACTGTTCTCTGTGATAATGTGTACACTGTGTGTGAACACCTGTGTGAGTATTTCTGTAGAAAGTTCCAGAATTCTGAATTGTTTCTTTAGATAAAATAAATATATCAAATCTTTTGATAAAATAAATTTTATCAACCTATCATCGAGCTCCTTCATTCAATCTATTACGAAATCGTACGCACGCAACAGTATGTATTATATGTTATATTGTTAACATTTCGATACAAGAATAAGCATTGATTTAAAGTGAAAATAATAATAACAAATGATAGTTATTTATAAGTCAATACTTTTATCCATATTATGGAAATTTTTAAATTTCAATATGCATTATATTTCGGAATCAAAAGTTAGATCTACTCTTTCCACTTAAAAATATATTGAACAGCAGTAATCATAAAACCATTAACTGACTATAAGTTCAAAAAAGCTGTACCAAATTTTGCATGCCTGCAACAATATTTAATTAACTCTTTCCATTTGGTCTCGGAATGAGAAAGGAAAAAGCAATCTTTTATTATGGTAAGATTAACATTATTACTTTGTCTTCTTAAACAGCGTGTATCAATAGCGACGTAACTAACAAATTGGATTGATTAATCCCACTGACATGATTTCTTTCTTCTGGTAGATTGTATGATGGTAAGCTGATTTTAGCCCGATTAATTGTGGGCTCTTTCAGCAGATATTTAGCCTACCAAATATTGGTTTCACGTATAGGTTATATGTTAAATCATTATATCAATGCAGATATAAACTTATAAAGAATATAAAAGGAGCGTTAGATATACATTACTTTTTATTTTAAACTTTATTTGTCTTTCAATAATGGTGACAATTCTCTGGAATTCTGCAATTTTTACAATCTATTTTCACCTTATTTGGCCACTTTATCTTTTATTTGTCTATTTTACTTCAGTTAAATATATTTAATAATATTTTGATAACATTAACCGAATACTTGATCCCAATAAAATATTTTACAATACTTTGATAACATTAACCGAATACTTGATTCCGATAAAATATTTTACAATACAACAACTGATAACATTAACAGAACACATGATCCCAATAAGTGGCGTATTTTCCATTCTGTTGTATATAAACGAACGAGATTTGAAAAATTCGAAACTAATACCCGAATGATAACATTAACCGAAATCACAAGAAGCGGTGTGTATTGTAATTTAAGTGTTATTATCGTTATGTACTGACCATAATGAAACCATAAAAACCATAATGACCATAATCACCATAAAACCATAATGAAAACCTCTGAAGCCATAATTAAGTAATAAAGCGTTTAACAAGCAATGAAACACACTATATTTAAACTAATGTATTTTATATCTTACTAATCATCAATACTAAATTAATTTTGATCTCGTAAAACGCTTCGCCTATCTTGAACGTAACACAGAAAATTATGCTGTTTTCTGCAGAATAATTTCTCATATTATGTATGTCAATTATAATGTTTTAGCTATCAAATTATACATCTTGCTTATTTCTGCGAAATTATGAATAAGATGACTTAGAACGTAATATGAAACACGTATTACACTTAGTTGCGTGCTGTACATTTATGTATTTATACGATAACCAACACAGAGTTGCTGAAATGTATTTCTGCACAATATCTTTAGTTTTCTCTTCCATTGAATTTTCTTTCGTACTTCTATCATGTTTCTATGTGCATAATGAACAATTATATGCTAAATTCAAAAATGAAATTAAAAATCTGAAATTAATATCATGTGATTACAAAAGGTACATAACATTACTTTTAAAACAAGCTCGTAAATTTAAATTCAAACAAGTTGAGGCTTTTTAACGTTTTATTAGTCCAAACGGGCTTTGTCCCTGAGGGACTATTGTTTTCGTTTCTCGATTTTACATTGAATCACTCTGAATGTCCTTTTCACTTTTCAAACTGTTGCCACCAACTATGTCTGTATTATATTTGAAGAAATTAAATAATGAAGAATCTGCATAAATATATATATTTTTACGAAATGTATAGGTTACGGTTAGATAGCTTCCTCGCAAGCAGGTTTAGGGTTGCCATAAAATGGCAAGAGAAGGCAAAGTTGCCACATTCGGAGATAAATCACCCATTCGGCAACATTTGGCGAGAAAATTGGCGATATTCCATGGATGGATGGAGAACCTTCTGGAACGAATTCTTGCTGGTTTAGCCCAGAATGTTCTCGAACACAAGCCAAAAACTATATAAACCTTGCTGGTATGCGGAGACTCAGAGTGCGACATAGTTAGTCTCCAGTTAGTTAGTACGTGGGGAGTCGATCGAGTTGACAGCCGGGCAACGAGTGCCGAGTGGATCGTCGAGTGCATCGAAAGAGTCTCTTAGTGTATCTCGGTTAGTGCTTCGTCGAGAGAGTGTGTTAAACTCCGGCAACGACTGAACCGAAGAGTCGGGAGCTGTGCTCTGTATGTCGTCGAGTGAATCGCGAGTTGTAGCGTGGAGAGTCTCGAGAGTACGTGGAGTTCCGAGAACGACCGAGCAGAGTCGGGAGCCGTTCTCTGGTGCTTTGCAGTGAAGCTGTCTTCCCCGTTATTGCCTGCCAGTGTGAACACTGTATCACTGACTTTCCAGTGTGTTTATAGTAGATCTTCGACGACTGTAAAAGTGTTTTGGAGCTGTCCTGATTAATATTGGTAAATAAAGTGTGTTTCGATACTTTATCAAGTATCGTCGTTATTCACCCCAAATTCACACGAACCCCGTACGAACGTGAAGGAAGAAAATAACGTAACAACTGCCAGAAAAAAAAACCGCAACAATATGTTTCTCGCATTGTGATAAAACCTAGAACCATAAAATTTTGAATGACGTAATCCTACTGCAAATCTGTGCATTTATAGAAGCCTGAATTTGAAATTTGAAATTTGTTTTATTATCGACTAGATGTACCCGCCCGGCGTTGCCCGTGCATTTAGAAAATGCAGATAAGTGAATAGCGCAGGAATAGTAGTGTAGGACATGTAGACTGTCTCTCTCTCTTCCCCCCCCCACAAGCTACAAAAAAGAAATGAATTGTAATTAATCGATTTAATGTATCGTCAAAACATCAAACTAACGCTAGAATAAAGAAATCAATTGTTACAATCGAACGTTATTTGAAAACAAATAATAATATCACTGAGTCAAAAAAACCGTGATTAATTAATTATATATAATTTTTTAAAAATTTTTCTAATTCAAAAATCGAAAATCGGGCTTCGAGGTCTGGTGGCCAGCCCCTTTGTGCTTCCGTATAAAAAATTCCAGGTCCCTGCGTGCGATAGATTTGGCTGGAGAGCTCGGTCAGACAGACAGATAATTAATTATAAATAATTTTTTTTTAAATTTTTCTAATTCAAAAATCGAAAATCGGGCTTCGAGTTCTGGTGGCCAGCCCCTTTGTGCTTCCGTATAAAAAATTCCAGGTCCCTGCGTGCGATAGATTTGGCTGGAGAGCTCGGTCAGACAGACAGACAGACACATTACACTTGCTTTTATTATTATAAGATTTCCTACTTTGTAAAACTTTAATGAATTTTTCATTAACAAACTCAAGGATTTCAAAGCAAACGATGGCAACGTTGTACAGAAAAAAAAAACATTTTTATCTCCAGCGCGTGAGACTACTTATTGAAAATTCTAAAGATATGCTCAATTTAAAATTATTTTGCAATTCTGCTGTTGAAGTGAATTTTATGGTTTAAAGTGCGAAGAAAATGATATTTAATAAATAAAAGTAACACAGAAAATGTTAAGAAGACGCTTCTTTGGAAGTAATTTTAAATCTAAAACCTTTCAGAGTTTCTTTTTCTTTTTCATTAAATTTTATTTTCTTTATTCGGAGGAAAGAACTCTTTTGAATATTGTTACCTATAAGCAGAACTTAAAAGAAAAGGCATAAAAAAACTAAAAACTTGCTAGGATAGAAATAAGAAAAAAACTGAAGCTCCTCCCTTCCGTGACGATGCAATATCAGAATCGCATTAATTTTCAAAACACCAGCGCTTTTTAATAACGCTTTACAAGATTACAAAATGGAAATTTTAGAAACATTTAACTAAAAATGTATACTTTTAATTATTATATAACTATGCTTAATAATGTTTGCTGCTTTTATTTTAGTGAACAAAATAGATTTAGTCAAACTTTCTTTTCAAAACTTCTAAGCGCCGCAACTCATGATTGACAAAATCTTATTTAAAATTTGGGAAATAACTGATTAAAAATTTAACTCTGACAGCTCTTCTAAAATAAATCAAATAAATCCATGCTGCTTATCCTCAACATCCAGGCTTCTTGCCCCATATGTTTAGACGCAGAAGCAATTATTCTGTTCATGCTGTCGCATTTAGTCCAGAGACAGGTCTCTAGACTCCATAGAGACGACAAAAAAGTAAGAAAATAGCATCCAGTAGAACAAACACGAACTCAGAGGGAAACCAGATTTGCACTCATTGTGATGCCTTTCTTTTACTTTTTTATTACAGTGTTCAGGGAATCTATTGTCTGTGGAAAGCAATTAAGGTGTTCCTATTGTTGTTCTGACGCTTTTAGAGACACTGGTAGCGATTGGGTTGTTGAGGGGGCGTTCACTAGCAAAACGAATTTTGTACTGTTGTTAAAGGTGTTTAAAAATAAAGTAGTGAAGGAAACCAAACGTCATCAATAGAGTTATTGCAATTTATTTATTCCGGGGAAAGTTTATTTGATTTCCATAATAAAGCAACGCTGGAAACTTTCCGAGCAGTTTTTATGTTTGGTATTTTTCAGTACTTTAAACAGTGGAAATTCTTGAAATTCAGAAGATAATTTAAGAGTTTGTTGTTATAGTTACGAATATATGTTAGAAATATATATATTTGATTTCATTATTAAAGTATTTAAAACTATTTTGATAAAATATTAATACTTCATTATTAAAGTATTTAAACTATTTTGATAAAATGTTAACTCTGGAGAAATTCTAAAACGAGGAAAAAGTTATCATTTAATTATTATCGCTCAAAAAATAATTAAAATAGCCTAAGCATGATTTTTGCAATTAATTAATTCTACAAAATAAAGAATTACATCATAGAAAAATATTAAAAATAATGGTTTTAGACATGTTTTTAATTTAAAATAACAACTTACAGAATCTATTATATTTTCAGAGAACAAACATAGAAAACCAACTGTGATTTTCCAGGATTTGAACCACGGGTTTCCCAGTTGCCAACTCGACTATTAAACGAAACAGCACGATAGGAAATGCGGTAATTACGTGTCTTTTGAAAGATTAATTTTTGTTTGATTTCTTGTTGTATTGAGATCAAGTATCAGTGATCAATCATTTTACGATGGCTGAATACTCGTTGCTCGGTCCGAGTACCGAATAGAGACAAACGGATTGGCGGCATGGGGGTTTTCCGTGGTTTCCAGCACATTCATGAATATGGACTAGTTTGTCACATTTGTGAATATGGACTAGTTTGTCACATTTGTGAATATGGACTAGTTTGTCACATTTGTGAATATGGACTAGTTTTTGTATTCGTGAATTTGAAGTAGTTTGTTTAGTGTGTCAAATAGTAGCCAGAAATTTGCATATCAGTTCAGAAAAGTTTATTCCTTCCTAGGAGCTAAGTCCATTCAAGTTCAGTGATGGAGCAACATTCCAAGTTTGAGGAGAGGTTAATCGATGTAACTGTAAGATTTGAGGATTTGAGTGTCAGAAATTCTCATTTTCTCATTTTGAAAGAGAAATTGAGCAAGATAGCCATTAAATTAACGTTTCATTCAGAAGCACGCTAATTCATAACAAAGTTGTTGGTCGTTTTCTTTCTCTGAGTTATCATTTAATTTGGGTTATTACTTCGATATGCTGAGATTGTTTTCGGTTCCCCAATTAGAAGAAATGTAGCCATTTTTTCCCAAGAGGTTTGGGTCCTTTGTCATTGGGCTACACATGTATACGTGTTCCTTTATGAAACCTTCCCATATCGTTGGATTAGTAGAGGGGGACCAATTCCATAGCCACAACATGCTTCGCACGTCACCTCACTCGACTTCATTTTCTGAGGATACCTGAAGAACCTAGTTTATGCTGCGGAGATTCGCAACATCGATGAACTGAAAAGAAATCAAAAGTCACCACAGAAAGAGCTGCTGTAACTCCGAAACACCAGCAGAAAATTTTGCCCTGATTTTATGTTCACCGAATAACTAATGATGCTCATGTTGAAGTGTATTACTATAAAATTCTTTGAAGTGCTAAATAAAAATCAGCTTTTTTCTTATTTTGTATTGTTTGAAACATATTCGGTAAATAAATTATAGACATTCTGTATATTTATCATTTTTGCGATATCTAACTGTAAATATTCAAGGAGAGCGAAAATATGTAACTTTTATATCTTGTCAGTACTTTCTAAAATATCTGAAAAGAGAATTAGAATGCATCTGATACGAAAAGTCTCTTTTCAGCAATCTGCTATGTGTATTTTCATAAAAAAATATTGGTGCTTTATAATTACGTTATACTCTTGCATCTGAAAACACATCAGTAATTATACACATGAACTAGAAATAACATTTTAAAATACGTAAATAAGTACTAAGGTTACTTAATACAGGCTTTACTTTACTTCTGGGCTAGAGTGTAATAGAATTAATGGAAAAATTTATTTATTGAATATTTCATAAATATACTCGGTGTCGATCAAAATAACAAAATAGATGATGCCATCTAAATCTGCGTCCAGTAATGAAAATAATATCTCAAAATTATTACATGAAAATGAATGCGCTTGTGTCAGTACACATTTATTAAAAGGAAGTGGTGAAAAGTATTATTTCTAAATCAAATAAAAGCATTTTATTTAAAGTCTATAAACTCAGAAACAAAACAGGATATTTTTATTGTTATTATTACCATTATTATTATTGTTATTATTATTATTATTGTTATTATTATTATTATTATTGTTATTATTATTATTATTGTTATTATTATATTATTATTATTGTTATTATTATTATTATTGTTATTATTATATTATTTTTATTGTTATTAGTATACTATTATTATATATTTATTGTTGTTATTTTATTATATTACTAACAATATCGTTAATATTATTATTATTATTATTATTATTATTATTAATTATTGTTGGCAACCGCCGTTGATTCCCCTAGCGCATGCGCATGATAAGCAAGTTCTCTGCTGCGTAATACTTTTCTAGGCAGTTAGCCAAAGTCAATGGTGAGTATCGCATGTAAGCGAGAAGTGCTAAGCGCTCTGTAATATGTTTCTACTCTGCTGTTCAACGTCTTCATAGCTTAAATAAATGTTTGTCATGTATATAGAAGACGTCATTTTATTCTTCATAGGTTATGGGTCCAGACAGCGCTTGACTGTGCAGTCCAACCACCATTGTTAAATTCTTTCGGCAAGCCAAACTGCGTCGACTGAAATGAAAATGACGACGACTAATACAGTGTCAATTGAAAAGCTAAACAAGGACAACTTTGACACGTGGAAGTTGCAAGTGGAAGCAATACTGATTAAAAATGATCATTGGGACTATGTAACTGGCAAAATTCCGAAACCAGAACCTGGTGATGGAGAATTTGCTAAATGGAAAACTACTGACCAAAAGGCACGAGCGGATATAATCCTATCCATCTTACCCAGTGAACTTCCACAAGTAAAGAATGGTGTAACATCTCACGAACTGTGGAGTAAATTGCATTCTATGTACGAATCAAAGGGACCAGCTAGAAAGGCCACAATTCTAAAAAAATTTATTTTTACAAAAATGAGTGAGTGTAAACAAATGACTGATCATCTAAATGATTTTTTTTATTCTTGTGGACAAACTGAAAGAAATTGAAATAAATATTACGGATGATTTGCTAAAAATATTGCTTTTATATAGCATACCGGACTCTTATAAAAGCTTTCGAATAGCCATCAAAACTCGTGATGCTCTGCCTTCTCAAGAAATGCTGAAAATTAAACTGTTGGAAGAAGCTAGCGCTCGCAGAAATAAAGATTCATCGTTTTCTGAACCTCAACATGCATTCTGTTCAAAAGATTGGAAGTATACTCAACGACCGGTTTCTAAACCTAAACCAGATATGTCTGCAAACCAAAGACAGTATCCAGTTAACTACAGATGCAACTTCTGCCATATCTATGGGCATAGAGAATCGGAATGTAGGAAGAAAAGTAAAGAAACTAAAAGCAAACGCCTCAGTGAAACTGCGATGTCTGCAGAAAATCTGAATTCCTTGGAGCAAGAAAAAGCCGTATCTTGCACAAATAGTAATTCTAAAGACATTTTTTGTCTGGATAGTGGTGAAACTTCGCATATGTGTAATAGCAAGGAACTGTTTCAAGAAATTCACGAGGTAGGTGATACTTATGCTAAATTAGTTGCTGATAAAATAGTTAAAGCTGTTGGAAAAGGAACTGTTAAATTTAAAGTTCGCATAGGTTCTAAAACTGAAAATATCAAACTCAAAAATGTATTGTGTGTACCTGATTTGAAAAATAATTTAATCTCAGTGTCTAAAGTAACTTCAAATAATCTTTTAATAATTTTCAAAGAAAAATGTCCTCAAATAATTCTAATAACGAAACAGTAATTTTAGCTAAACGCGAAAGTAATCTTTATTTTGTCATGCCAGTATTTGAATCTGTATGAATTGCTTAAGAAATAGATCAGTGGCATATAAGATTTGGCCATTTAAATGAAAATGATCTTAAAAAACTTCAAATAAATAACAAAATAAATAATATGGTTATAGGTCTTTATTTTTCTCAAAATGACTCTCTGTTTCGGCCAACAGAGCTCTCTCTCTGCCTGTCTGTGAGATATTTCGCAATACGCAGATTGTATGCGTAGCTCGCGTTTTGTTCTTGCATTCTTAAAACCGCTAATTGTAACTCTGTCGTTTTACTTTGTGCTGTGTTGTGTTCGAAAGTTCAAACTGCCGAATAAAGGTTAATTTACAGTCCACTCGCATTGATTTATTCTTAGGTTTATTAATTTAAAGTTAAGATACCGCTACGCTACAATATTCTGTTCCGTCCTACGCCGGAGCTTCGAGAAAAACCCGCGCTTGTGAATAAGAATTCTATGTGTTCGTAATGGTGTTACTTTCGGTTTAGAATTCTCAAGAGTTTCGCAATGGATACAGTGTACGAGGTGAGTGAAATAGTTAACGCATTTTAATTGCATTTGACGTTTCGTTATTGCTACTATTTTTGTGTTTAAAGTATTAGTAAAATCGGCAATTTATAATATTTATAATATTTTCAAAATGTTAGATATAGAAAAAAAGCGAAAGAGAATTTTGAAAACACAGTTAACGAAATTCATCGAGAGAATAGATTATGATAACTTAGATAATGCTGAAGCTGAATTAATCTTAGAAAATTGTAAAATCTTTAAGGAAGATTTTAAATCTCTATTTAGAGAAATTTATACAAATTGTGATGATGATAAAATAGACACTTTCGTTGAGGAAGAACAGTCGATTTTAAAGAAAATTGAGGAGGTTCACTTAAAAATTATTCGTAAGTTAAAGATTTACAAGGTCGTAAATGCAAATGGCGATAAACCTGTCGTACCTGAATCAATCTCTGAAAGTTTAAAGTTACCGAAATTATCTTTACCCACATTTAGCGGAAATTTAACAGAATGGATAACATTTAAAGATTTATTTAACGCTAGTGTTCGCAACAATCCAAATCTATCTGGAGCTCAAAAATTACAATATTTAAAGAGTTCTTTGAAAAATGATGCTTATCGCATTATTCAGTGAATTCCCATAGCTGATCAAAATTTCAATATTGCTTGGAATTTACTAGAAGAGAGATTTTCTAATAAGAGAGAACAGATATTTGCTTTTATTAAAATAATTCTTAACGTTTCACAAATACAAACGGAATCTGCATCCTCGATATTAAGTTTAGAAGATAACGTAAACGAAATAACTCGCTCATTGGAAAAGGATAGATAATTTTAGTGATACTTTGTTGTTGTATATTATTTTGCAAAAACTTGATGTTTCGACAAAGTTGTGGTGGGAGCGTCACTTAAAAAAAGATGAAATACCAAAGTTGAATAACTACATAGAATTTTTGAAGAATTACGCTAGAACATTACAGAACAGTAAACCTTTAATTAGTAAAACGCATTAATCAGATAAACCAGTGTATAATAGGGTTACTTCTCAGATTACTAATTCTACTTGCTTATTTTGTAAAGAAGATAATTTTTTATACAGGTGTTCTAATTTTTTAAATTTACCAGTGCAAAAACGAATAGAGTTTGTTAAGAATAATAAACTTTGTTTTAATTGCTTGTCTAATGTCCATGTCCATTTGCTTGTCTAAAGTTAAAATGTGTAAGAGTGCAAATACCTGCAAGCATTGGTTTAAGCATCATCATAGCATTTTGCATTTAGAAAATAAATTCAAACCAAAAAATGCATCTAGATTCCCTTCACCAGAAGCACAAGTGTTTGTTCCGAAATCGGAAATTAAACTAGAAAACAACTTGAGTGAGGTTTCTCCAACTTTTTGTGCAAACAACTATGAAAATCAACATTTTGGAGCTCATGCTAATGGCAACGTAGTCATGTACTTTTGTGTACTACTTTAATTAAGGTTCAAATCTCAAAAAATGAATTCATAAATTGTAGATGTTAACTAGATTCAGGTAGTGAAAAATCATTCATTCGTCGGAAAACAGCTATCAATTTAGGATTGAGCATAAAGGATTCAAAGATATTAGTGTCATGCTTATGTACTTTCAATACAACTACTGCTGGAGAAGTTGAGTCGTTGTTTACACCTCATTTTAATACTAATTACAGAATTTCAACGTACGCTTACATAATAGACAAAATTACAGGAAACATTCCAAGTGCAACATTACCTTTGAATTTATATGAAAGTTTCGAAGATTTAACTTTAGCAGATCCTACATTTCATGAATCGGGAGAAATTGATATTTTGCTTGGAGTTAATATATTCCTTACTTTAATCAATGGCGAGGTAATTAAAAGGGGCAGAAATCTTCCATTTGCATGTTGTTCTAAGTTAGGATGGGTAATTGCTGTAACTACACATTTTGAATTCCCAAACCATAAGCAGGTTTCAGTCAATACGCTAAACGTAAACACAGAGGAATTGGTTAAATCATCTTGGGATTTGGAACAAATTCCCACATCGAAACCTTTAACTAAAGAGGAAAGATTGTGTGAAAACCATTTCGTGGAAAATCACGTCCGTAGTGAAAATGGTCGTTACTCAGTAAAATTGCCATTCAAGCCTAAAAGAAATGAGTTAGGTAATTCCAGACCATGAGCCTTTCGCAACTTTCTTAGTCTAGAACAAAAACTAATAAAAACTCCTGAAGTATATCAACAGTATAAAGACTTCATGTCCGAATATTTATCACTTAGACACATGGAAGAATTATCCGATGATAATCTAGATAAAGTAAATTTTCATTATTATATACCTCATCATCACGTGCTAAAAGAATCCAGTTTTACCACAAAACTACGAGTCGTTTTCAATGCTAGTGCCAAAACTACATCAGGAATATCGCTTAAAGACACGCTAATGAAATGGTCCCAAGGTGCAAGACGACTTATTTACTATTATTTTGAGGTTTAGATGCTATCCCATAGCCATTACTAGCGACTTATTGAAAATGTATCGACAAGTTCAAATTCATGATGAAGATCGCGATTACCAAAAAATATTGGGGAGAGATGATCCATCGAAGCCGATGAAAACTTACAGGTTGTGCACAGTTACGTACGGCATTACTTCAGCTTCATACCTGGCTACTCGCGTACTCAAAAACTAACAATTGACGAAGGAACTAAATTCCCAAAGGCAGCTGAAATAATATTACACAATTGTTCTATTTATGATGTCCTATTTGGTTCAGACACAGTAGAGTTAATTTCACAACTGAGTGAACTTTTACAAAAAGGTGGCTTTCAATTGCATAAATGGTGTACAAATGATCGTTCGATTTTGGAAACTGCTTTAAGTGCTCGGAACTCAAATTCTTTATGTACAGTAGTTGATACTAAATCAATAAAATTATTGGGTTTGGAGTGGTATCCAACGCAAGACGAGTTTACTTGTCACTTTGGAAATCTCGAAAACAGAGAGTGTTCTACTAAAAGAATAATTTTATCTTCTATTTCGAAAACCTTTGATCCACTTGGTTGGTTAGCACCTGTTACAGTTTATGTAGCTGGCCAGGAGAGGGCGCAGCGTTTTTTACTTTTAGCTTGTTATATTTTTCTTACCGCATTGCGGATTTTTGAGATAGATGTAGTGGCAACCAGAAAAACATGATGAATGTTCTAATGTAAGCATACAATTCTTGTACATAGCTGTAAATAAAGCTTCTGTGTGATAAAAATGAAAAGGAATTCCAAGCGTTCCTGTGGATATTCATTAAGAAAGGTAAGCAAAATTTCACTTATCGATGTTGTTAAATGTAAATAATAATAATAAGAAAAAAGATCATAAGTTGCCACATGGTGCCGAAATTCCGAGATAACAGTGATCTTTAGATATATTGTGATTTAAGTATTTATTATTGTTCGATTAGTGATTGAATATTGATTATTAATATGGATAAGTTAAAAACACTAAAAAAGAAGCGAGGAATGTTAAGAGCATCAGTAACAAGACTGATAGCTAAAATGGAAAAGGAAATATAATCGAATAATATTAAATTTGATTTATTAGAAGATGATTTATCCATCTTAAATGAAAATGAAAACGATATACTAATATTGAACTTTGAAATCGAATCTATCCTAGCAGATGAAAAAGAGTACGAAACTGAAATACAGGATAGCTTGGAATATAAAAATAAAATTACCTTGTGTAAATCGAAGATCAGTAGAATATTTAGAAATAGAAAATGTGTTAAATTAAACGAGTTGCCATCTAATTCTACTACTATAGATATGGTAGAGAACACAAATACAAATGGCGCTAAACTTCCGAAACTAACCATAAATAAATTTAAAGGCGAAATATGTGAATTTCAAAGTTTTTGGGCTCATAATAACTGCTTTAAAGGATGTAGACAAATTTAATTACCTCACATCTTTACTAACGGACGCAGCTTTAATGTCAATAAAGGGATTACCGTTAGTTGCCGAAAATTATGCTAAGGCAATAAATATTCTGAAAGAAAGGTTTGGTAGAAAGGACATTTTAATAAATGCACATATGAATCGTCTGCTGAATTTAAAGCCAGTTAAAAAATAGATGATATTAAAACATTACGTAACTTATATGATAGCTTAGAAATTGAATTTAGAAGCCTTGATTCCCTTAACGTTACTTCGAATTCTTACAGCTATTTGTTATACCCACTGTTAATGAGGATACTTCCTAGCGAATTGGTTTTAGAATTTAATCGATCTTTAACCCCTGACACAGAAACCACAGTGACTAACATTTTGGAATTTCTGAAGAAGGAAGTTGAAAGCAGAGAGCGTACGTTTTTCCAAACATCGCCAAACTATTCCGAGTTTAACATTAGAACCGAACAACATAAACATCAATCGCGAGACCTTATTAAAAGTGAGAAATATCATACTGCCTTCAAAAACAAATATTTTGTTCCAGCAGTTGCGTCGTTGAATACGAATACATCAACAGCCGATTGTATATTTTGTGGGAAGATAGAAAATGAATCTTTGAAACATTCTATTTCAAATTGCGCAATTCCAATTGAGGAAAAAAGAGAAAAAATAAAATTGGCTAACAGATGCTATTTATGCTTTCATAAGTCTCATACATCTGCCCATTGCAGCTCGGATATACGCTGTGATTTATGTTCATTAAGGCATAATACCATTTTACATGATAATAAATTTGAAAATAAACGGGAAAATAAAGGTGAGCTTAAAACAGACACAGTGGTGGCGTCAATTTCGGAAAGAGATAACAAAAATAGGGTTTATTTACAAACTGCAAATGCAATAGCTTTAGGTCAGAATGGAAGAAAAAATGTAAAACTCATTTTCGATTCTGCCTCTCATAAATCTTTCATCCTGACAGAAGTATCAAAACAATTAAAATTAAGTGTTGTGGGGGAAGAAGAGCTTCAGATTTACACCTTCGGCTCTACTGAGCCTACAGTTAAAAGGCTAAAAAAGGTTAAGGTTATTCTTAAAGATATATGTGGACCTGGGAAAATAATAATTTAAGCTCTTGAAACTCCAGAAATTAATCAAGCTGTTATTGGTAGGCCAGGAAAGGAAATACTTAATTATTGTAAGGAAAATTCGATAAGACTTGCTGATGCTACAGATATAGGTGTCCATAACTCTCAAATATCAGTATTAATTGGTAATGATTATTACTGGAAAATAGTCACTGGGAAGGTTAAAGATTATCAAAGGGTCTTGTTGCCTCTGAAACCTTATTTGGTTACACTATAAGCGGAACTGAAGCATTAAGTAATGTTTCTACATTACTTAATGCTTCAGTTCAATATTCATTCCGGAATCATGGTAATGAATGTTGTTGAGAATACTTCACATCCACATGATTTGGAAATTAGTGCAGCTCTAAAACGGGTATGGGATTTAGATGCAATTAGAATACATGACTATTCAGCAAACGAAAATGACACTGAAGTTATGCGTAGATTTGAAGAAACTATTGAATATAAAACCAATCGTTATGAAGTTTCATTACCTTGGAAGGACAATATGGACAAAATAGGTAGTAATTATAACATCGCCTTAAACGGATGGAACAGTTTACTTAGAAGGTTTAAGAAAAATCCTGAAATTTATGACAAGTATTCAAGGGTAATTGAAGATTATCTAAATAAAGGAATAGCTGAAAAGGCTCCGAAGAATTCTGAAGGAAACATCTATTATTTGCCACACCATTGTGTAATCAGAGAAGATCACGATTCTACGAAATTAAGGGTCGTATTTGATGCTTCCTCGCATACTCATGACAGTCTATCTTTAAATGATTGCTTACATTCAGGACCAAATTTAAACCCTGAATTATTAGATTGGCTAATTAAATTTCGTCAACACAAAATAGCATTTGCTGCAATTTGTACGTAATAGGTGTCTAGAAATCCAAGAGAAAACTGATCCAGATTGGTGGAATTATTGTCCCAGCCATGAGAATCCTTCGGACTTATTGACGAGAGGACAGAAGGTAGAAACCCTTTCAAAAAATGAGCTGTGGTGGTATGGCCCACCTGGGCTTGTCAAAGATAACAATGTTTGACCCAGATCTTCGAGAAATTTTAAGGAAGATGATAAAATAACAAATTCTGAGAAACGAAAAGTTAAAGAAGCAAGAAATCTTAACAGCAAACTGTATTGTTGAAAACAGCGAACCTATCATTCCTACCGAGAACTTCAGTGACATAAAAAAGGTATATAGAATAACGTCTTATGTTTTCAGATTTATCAATAATTTGAAAACCCCAAAACTAAGAAGAATTGGTCCTGTTAAGGCTGAAGAGATGAATGAAGCAGAGAATTTCTGGATCAAGAAAACTCAGGAAGAAAATTTTAGAGAAGAAATAAGGAAATTAAAGATGAAACAAAGCATACATAGTTCGAAAATATTTACATTAAATCCATTTGTAGACTCAAATGGAATACTCAGAGTAGGAGGAAGGCTTCAAAATGCTGGGTTAAGATATAATCAAACATACCCAGCAATACTACCTGAGAAGTCTCATTTCACAGATCATATCATTAAAGATTGTCACAAAATGCAAGCACACGCTGGTGTAGCTGAAACTTTAACTCAAATTAGGGAAAAAATTTGGATACTTAAGGGTCGACAGCGTGTAAAGAGTAATATTAACAAGTGTGTGATTTGCTACAGATTTAAAGCTAAGCCACTAAGTCAGGATATCGCTCCTTTACCAATCGAAAGAATAACAGAGGGAAATCCCTTCGAAGTTGTAGGACTTGATTTTGCTGGTCCTATGAGTACAAAGGATGAAACTGGGAAAGTTTATATTGCTCTGTATACATGCGCTGTAACCAGAGCAGTGCATCTGGAACTTGTATCTAGCCAAACAGCAAACAATTTTCTTTTGTCCTTTAGAAGATTTATTTCAAGAAGAGGAGTATGTCGAATAATATATTCAGACAATGCAAAAACCTTCAAAAGAGCAGACAAGGATTTACAAAAACTATGGAATACCATCAAGGACACAGAAGTTCAAAATTATTTTGGTAATAAAGGTATTGAGTGGAAATTCAGTGTTGAGAAGGCGGCTTGGTGGGGCGGTTTCTGGGAAAGGCTTGTTAGATCTATCAAGTCATGTTTGAAGAAAATACTCATGAAGGCTTCACTTAAATTTGAAGAGCTGGAAACAGTTTTAATTGAAATTGAGGCGATATTGAATTCGCGTCCACTGGCTTATGTTTATAGTAAAGTTGGAGAACCAGAACCGCTGACGCCAGCTCATTTTCTAGTTGGACGAAGACTGACATCCTTACCATCTGGCAAAATCCTTGAACCTGATTCAATTAAAGAAAATTCAACAAGGCGATATAAATACCGGCTAAGGTTATTAGAAGAGTTTTGGAAAAGATGGAAAAGAGAATACTTACTTGAAATTAGAAACGTGGAACAAATTCAGAGAGGTAATGCCGTAACAGATCTTTTGAAAGGCTCTGTAGTTCTAGTACATGAAGAAAAATTACCAAGATTATTATGGAAGATGGGAGTTGTACAGGAGTGTCATCCAGGACGAGATGGGAAAATAAGGGCTTGCACTGTCAGTTTAGCTAATGGAACTCATCTTCGTCGTCCTGTGCAGTTATTGTACCCATTAGAAATGACTTGAACTCTTTGAACTGAATACAATGAACTTAAATTGCGAACACTGCATCTGTGAACATTTAAACTTGTAGAACATTAAAAACATTTAGCGTTTAAGATAACTTCAGAATCCAATCCTTTGATGAACCAAGAGTTCATCTAGGGGGAGGATGTTACAGTTTATGTAGCTGGCCACGAGAGGGCGCAGCGTTTTTTACTTTTAGCTTGTTGTATTTTTCTTACCGCATTGCGGATTTTTGAGATAGATGTAGTGGCAACCAGAAAAACATGATGAATGTTCTAATGTAAGCATACAATTCTTGTACATAGCTGTAAATAAAGCTTCTGTGTGATAAAAATGAAAAGGAATTCCAAGCGTTCCTGTGGATATTCATTAAGAAAGGTAAGCAAAATTTCACTTATCGATGTTGTTAAATGTAAATAATAATAATAAGAAAAAAGATCATAAGTTGCCACATGGTGCCGAAATTCCGAGATAACAGTGATCTTTAGATATATTGTGATTTAAGTATTTATTATTGTTCGATTAGTGATTGAATATTGATTATTAATATGGATAAGTTAAAAACACTAAAAAAGAAGCGAGGAATGTTAAGAGCATCAGTAACAAGACTGATAGCTAAAATGGAAAAGGAAATATAATCGAATAATATTAAATTTGATTTATTAGAAGATGATTTATCCATCTTAAATGAAAATGAAAACGATATACTAATATTGAACTTTGAAATCGAATCTATCCTAGCAGATGAAAAAGAGTACGAAACTGAAATACAGGATAGCTTGGAATATAAAAATAAAATTACCTTGTGTAAATCGAAGATCAGTAGAATATTTAGAAATAGAAAATGTGTTAAATTAAACGAGTTGCCATCTAATTCTACTACTATAGATATGGTAGAGAACACAAATACAAATGGCGCTAAACTTCCGAAACTAACCATAAATAAATTTAAAGGCGAAATATGTGAATTTCAAAGTTTTTGGGCTCATAATAACTGCTTTAAAGGATGTAGACAAATTTAATTACCTCACATCTTTACTAACGGACGCAGCTTTAATGTCAATAAAGGGATTACCGTTAGTTGCCGAAAATTATGCTAAGGCAATAAATATTCTGAAAGAAAGGTTTGGTAGAAAGGACATTTTAATAAATGCACATATGAATCGTCTGCTGAATTTAAAGCCAGTTAAAAAATAGATGATATTAAAACATTACGTAACTTATATGATAGCTTAGAAATTGAATTTAGAAGCCTTGATTCCCTTAACGTTACTTCGAATTCTTACAGCTATTTGTTATACCCACTGTTAATGAGGATACTTCCTAGCGAATTGGTTTTAGAATTTAATCGATCTTTAACCCCTGACACAGAAACCACAGTGACTAACATTTTGGAATTTCTGAAGAAGGAAGTTGAAAGCAGAGAGCGTACGTTTTTCCAAACATCGCCAAACTATTCCGAGTTTAACATTAGAACCGAACAACATAAACATCAATCGCGAGACCTTATTAAAAGTGAGAAATATCATACTGCCTTCAAAAACAAATATTTTGTTCCAGCAGTTGCGTCGTTGAATACGAATACATCAACAGCCGATTGTATATTTTGTGGGAAGATAGAAAATGAATCTTTGAAACATTCTATTTCAAATTGCGCAATTCCAATTGAGGAAAAAAGAGAAAAAATAAAATTGGCTAACAGATGCTATTTATGCTTTCATAAGTCTCATACATCTGCCCATTGCAGCTCGGATATACGCTGTGATTTATGTTCATTAAGGCATAATACCATTTTACATGATAATAAATTTGAAAATAAACGGGAAAATAAAGGTGAGCTTAAAACAGACACAGTGGTGGCGTCAATTTCGGAAAGAGATAACAAAAATAGGGTTTATTTACAAACTGCAAATGCAATAGCTTTAGGTCAGAATGGGAGAAAAAATGTAAAACTCATTTTCGATTCTGCCTCTCATAAATCTTTCATCCTGACAGAAGTATCAAAACAATTAAAATTAAGTGTTGTGGGGGAAGAAGAGCTTCAGATTTACACCTTCGGCTCTACTGAGCCTACAGTTAAAAGGCTAAAAAAGGTTAAGGTTATTCTTAAAGATATATGTGGACCTGGGAAAATAATAATTTAAGCTCTTGAAACTCCAGAAATTAATCAAGCTGTTATTGGTAGGCCAGGAAAGGAAATACTTAATTATTGTAAGGAAAATTCGATAAGACTTGCTGATGCTACAGATATAGGTGTCCATAACTCTCAAATATCAGTATTAATTGGTAATGATTATTACTGGAAAATAGTCACTGGGAAGGTTAAAGATTATCAAAGGGTCTTGTTGCCTCTGAAACCTTATTTGGTTACACTATAAGCGGAACTGAAGCATTAAGTAATGTTTCTACATTACTTAATGCTTCAGTTCAATATTCATTCCGGAATCATGGTAATGAATGTTGTTGAGAATACTTCACATCCACATGATTTGGAAATTAGTGCAGCTCTAAAACGGGTATGGGATTTAGATGCAATTAGAATACATGACTATTCAGCAAACGAAAATGACACTGAAGTTATGCGTAGATTTGAAGAAACTATTGAATATAAAACCAATCGTTATGAAGTTTCATTACCTTGGAAGGACAATATGGACAAAATAGGTAGTAATTATAACATCGCCTTAAACGGATGGAACAGTTTACTTAGAAGGTTTAAGAAAAATCCTGAAATTTATGACAAGTATTCAAGGGTAATTGAAGATTATCTAAATAAAGGAATAGCTGAAAAGGCTCCGAAGAATTCTGAAGGAAACATCTATTATTTGCCACACCATTGTGTAATCAGAGAAGATCACGATTCTACGAAATTAAGGGTCGTATTTGATGCTTCCTCGCATACTCATGACAGTCTATCTTTAAATGATTGCTTACATTCAGGACCAAATTTAAACCCTGAATTATTAGATTTGCTAATTAAATTTCGTCAACACAAAATAGCATTTGCTGCAATTTGTACGTAATAGGTGTCTAGAAATCCAAGAGAAAACTGATCCAGATTGGTGGAATTATTGTCCCAGCCATGAGAATCCTTCGGACTTATTGACGAGAGGACAGAAGGTAGAAACCCTTTCAAAAAATGAGCTGTGGTGGTATGGCCCACCTGGGCTTGTCAAAGATAACAATGTTTGACCCAGATCTTCGAGAAATTTTAAGGAAGATGATAAAATAACAAATTCTGAGAAACGAAAAGTTAAAGAAGCAAGAAATCTTAACAGCAAACTGTATTGTTGAAAACAGCGAACCTATCATTCCTACCGAGAACTTCAGTGACATAAAAAAGGTATATAGAATAACATCTTATGTTTTCAGATTTATCAATAATTTGAAAACCCCAAAACTAAGAAGAATTGGACCTGTTAAGGCTGAAGAGATGAATGAAGCAGAGAATTTCTGGATCAAGAAAACTCAGGAAGAAAATTTTAGAGAAGAAATAAGGAAATTAAAGATGAAACAAAGCATACATAGTTCGAAAATATTTACATTAAATCCATTTGTAGACTCAAATGGAATACTCAGAGTAGGAGGAAGGCTTCAAAATGCTGGGTTAAGATATAATCAAACATACCCAGCAATACTACCTGAGAAGTCTCATTTCACAGATCATATCATTAAAGATTGTCACAAAATGCAAGCACACGCTGGTGTAGCTGAAACTTTAACTCAAATTAGGGAAAAAATTTGGATACTTAAGGGTCGACAGCGTGTAAAGAGTAATATTAACAAGTGTGTGATTTGCTACAGATTTAAAGCTAAGCCACTAAGTCAGGATATCGCTCCTTTACCAATCGAAAGAATAACAGAGGGAAATCCCTTCGAAGTTGTAGGACTTGATTTTGCTGGTCCTATGAGTACAAAGGATGAAACTGGGAAAGTTTATATTGCTCTGTATACATGCGCTGTAACCAGAGCAGTGCATCTGGAACTTGTATCTAGCCAAACAGCAAACAATTTTCTTTTGTCCTTTAGAAGATTTATTTCAAGAAGAGGAGTATGTCGAATAATATATTCAGACAATGCAAAAACCTTCAAAAGAGCAGACAAGGATTTACAAAAACTATGGAATACCATCAAGGACACAGAAGTTCAAAATTATTTTGGTAATAAAGGTATTGAGTGGAAATTCAGTGTTGAGAAGGCGGCTTGGTGGGGCGGTTTCTGGAAAAGGCTTGTTAGATCTATCAAGTCATGTTTGAAGAAAATACTCATGAAGGCTTCACTTAAATTTGAAGAGCTGGAAACAGTTTTAATTGAAATTGAGGCGATATTGAATTCGCGTCCACTGGCTTATGTTTATAGTAAAGTTGGAGAACCAGAACCGCTGACGCCAGCTCATTTTCTAGTTGGACGAAGACTGACATCTTTACCATCTGGCAAAATCCTTGAACCTGATTCAATTAAAGAAAATTCAACAAGGCGATATAAATACCGGCTAAGGTTATTAGAAGAGTTTTGGAAAAGATGGAAAAGAGAATACTTACTTGAAATTAGAAACGTGAAACAAATTCAGAGAGGTAATGCCGTAACAGATCTTTTGAAAGGCTCTGTAGTTCTAGTACATGAAGAAAAATTACCAAGATTATTATGGAAGATGGGAGTTGTACAGGAGTGTCATCCAGGACGAGATGGGAAAATAAGGGCTTGCACTGTCAGTTTAGCTAATGGAACTCATCTTCGTCGTCCTGTGCAGTTATTGTACCCATTAGAAATGACTTGAACTCTTTGAACTGAATACAATGAACTTAAATTGCGAACACTGCATCTGTGAACATTTAAACTTGTAGAACATTAAAAACATTTAGCGTTTAAGATAACTTCAGAATCCAATCCTTTGATGAACCAAGAGTTCATCTAGGGGGAGGATGTTACAGTTTATGTAGCTGGCCACGAGAGGGCGCAGCGTTTTTTACTTTTAGCTTGTTGTATTTTTATTACCGCATTGCGGATTTTTGAGATAGATGTAGTGGCAACCAGAAAAACATGATGAATGTTTTAATGTAAGCATACAGTTCTTGTACATAGCTGTAAATAAAGCTTCTGTGTGATAAAAATGAAAAGGAATTCCAAGCGTTCCTGTGGATATTCATTAAGAAAGGTAAGCAAAATTTCACTTATCGATGTTGTTAAATGTAAATAATAAGAATAAGAAAAATAATCTTAATTTGCAACAACAAGAACAACAGCAAGATTTTTGCTGCAACCTTTTATAGTTGCAGCAAAAATCTTGCTTCAAGACATATGGAAATTACAAATCTCGTGGGATGATCCCTTACCAGACGAAATCAATCAAAGATGGAAAATCTATTGTGAAGATATCACAAATCTTGAATGCATTCATATTCCTAGGAGAGTATTATTGCAGAAATTTACAAATGTAGAACTTCATTGTTTCTGTGACGCATCAGAGAAAGCTTACGCTGCAGTGATTTATTTAAAGTCTTCAAATAATTCTTCAATTTCGGTGCAGCTACTAACATCAAAAACTCCCGTAGCTCCCCTGAAAGTAATTTCTATTCCTCGTTTAGAACTCTGCTCTGCAGTTCTATTAGTGCATTTGGTTCAAGCTGTGCAGAATTCATTGCAAATTTATGTTGACAATATTTACGCATGGAGTGATTCAATAATAGTTTTGTCCTGGATACAATCAGAACCTACACGCTGGCAAACCTTCGTAGCCAACCGCGTTTCAGAAATTCAATCAGTCTTACCTTCATCGCATTGGAATCACATAAAAGGAAAGGAGAATCCAGCTGATTTCGCATCAAGAGGTCTTTTGCCTTCAGAGCTTTCTAGTCATGACTTGTGGTGGACAGGTCCTCAGTGGCTTAATTCAAATAATATTCCGTTCTCTATCAACTTACCATTTTCAGAAGAGTCTTTAAAGGAACAGCCCACCAGCGGCCGAGCGGTAAAGACGCTGAACACTGGTAGTTCGGTCCGAGGTTCGAATCCCGTGAACGGGCTGGCTGCATGGGCGTTTTCGTGGTTTTCCCCATGTGTAACGTGTATACGAGCCAGTTTCCCTTAGAAAGTCCTCCACGAAAGGCATCCCTCCTCTTAGGCAGATAGCCCTAGTGTGCTTTGCCATAATTAAATACACCAACACCAACACCATCTTTAAAGGAACAACGGAAAAATATTTCTTGTTCAACTGGATCAGTCGCTTCGCAAATTCCAGTCCTTAATGAAGTTTCAACATTTTTGAAACTTAAAAGAATCATCGCATGGTGTTTTCGGTTTGCGAATAATTCAGCTAAATCTACCGCAACAAGGATTAAAGGTTATCCTAAAACCGAAGAATTGCTATACGCTAGAAATGCAATTGTTAGAATAGTTCAAATGGATGAGTTTTTTAATGAATATAATCTTCTGAAAAAGAATCAACCGTTAAACTCAAATAGTAAGATCCTTTCTTTGAACCCCTTTATCGATAAGAATGGACTTATACGCGTCGGAGTAAGATTAAGGCAATCCAACATCGCGCAGGACAGAAAATATTCTATTTTGTTGCCCAAGAAACATCACATAACACAGATTATAGTGAATCATTTTCATGAATTTCATCTTCATGCTGGACCCCTGCTATTGCTATCAGTACTTAGAAGAGAATATTGGATAACCCAGGCTAGGTCAGTTGTAAGACAACAGATTTGGAAATGTGTGAAATGTCATCGTGTACGAGCTAAAACATCTACACAGATAATGTCTGACTTACCATCGTCTAGAGTCGTTCCGTCAAAGGTTTCTCCAAAGTTGGAATTGACTACGTCAGACCATTTCAAGTGAAGCCCAGGCAAGGTCGAGGAGTAAAACCAATGAAATCCTACATTTGTGTATTCGTGTGTTTTACTACAAGAGCTATACATATTGAATTAGTAAGTAATCTTACATCAGAATCATTTATTGCCGCTTTGAAGCGCTTTGTATCTCGAAGAGAAAAACCAATAGAAGTGCATAACGATTGTGGCACAAATTTTATTACTGCAGATAAGGAATTGAAAAGAGTAATAAACTCCTTGAATGAAAATGAATTGGTTAATAAATAGAGCTCTACTGAAGGTATTAAGTGGCTATTTAATCCTCCCACAGCGCCGCATTTTGGAGGATTATGGGAAGCTGCAGTCAAATCTACAAAGTTACATCACAAGCGAACCACAGATGAACAACTTCTAACGCAAGAAGAATTTACGACATTGCTAGCTTAAATTGAAGCTTGTTTAAATTCGCGACCTTTGTGTCCACTGTCTGAAGATCTGCAGCGGCAGCGCCAAACAGGCGATACGGACTTAAAAACTGTACAGAAAAGCGCCAATTGGCGAAACAGTAAACCCGTTTGGCAAACCTACAGGCTGACGGGGAGAGAAGAATTTTCCCCGGCAGTCAAGTGGAACTACTTCAACAAATGCGTGCGTCTCTGCTTCGCCGAGATATGGGAACTTGTGTACTCGCATCTGTACTGTGCTCTGAATTTCTTAAGCCGTTATAATGTACCCGGCAACTGTTACTTTTCCTTATTAAATTTGATTATTAATTGTAACATGTCTATCTTAACTAAGATTTCGGGTTTCCTAATTAATGTTAGGGATATTTTCTTATGCACGTGTTACTCACACGTACATCAGATCCATCAGAATTTTCTGCACTTACGCCAGGCCATTTTTTAATTGGTACCCCGCTAACTGCCTTACCAGAAGAAAGTTTACACAATCAAAAAATTCCTATATTGCAACGTTGGAAGCTTGTTGAGAAAATGTTTCAAAGCTTTTGGAAAAGATGGTCCAATGAATACATTTATAATTTGCAACGACGTTCAAAATGGTTGAAAGTGCAACCTAATTTAAAGGTTAATGATTTAGTTATCATAAAGGAAGACAATTTACCCCCGCTACGATGGAAATTAGGAAGAGTGCTGGAAGTTTTTCCTAGCTCAGATAATATTGTGCGTATCGTGAATATCAAAACTGCTAATGGAGTTTTCAAAAGGCCAATTCACAAACTTAGTGTTTTGCCTATCAATGATTAAGTTTTTTTTCCCTAAAGCATTATAACATTGTACTTTAACTATAATTAAGTTCCTGAATTGTATCAAGGCTTCTGTGCATCTGTTTTGAGAACAATTTAGTTTCATTGCATAATTTCATATTATGTTTTCTTGTGAATATTTTAATGATACATTTTTGCATAATTTAATATTGTTATGATAATTTCATTTTGTAAAAGCTATTTAGTTTGAAACGATGTTTCAACGCTGGGCGGAATGTTTCGGCCACCAGAGCTCTCTGCCTGTCTGTGAGATATTATTTCGCAATGCGCAGATTGTATTCGCAGCTCGCATTTTGTTCTTGCATTCTTAAAATTCTAATTGTAACTCTGTCGTTTTACTTTGTGCTGTGTTGTGTTCGAAAGTTCAAACTGCCGAATAATAGTTAGTTTACAGTCTACTCGCATTGATGTATTCTTAGGTTTATTAATTTAAAGTTAAGATACCGCTACGCTACACTCTCTTTCTACTTGTAAGGTATGCATTCAGGGCAAACAAAACTCAACCCCCCTTCCCAAAGAATCTGAATATAGAAGCAGTGAATTGTTAAATCTAATTCATTCTGATTTGTGTGGTCCCATGAGAACCGAATCAATAGGTGGATCACTTTATTTCGCAACATTTATCGATGATAAATCTCGATATGTTCGTGTTTATTTTCTGAAATCTACGGATGAGGTTAAAGAAGCTTTCAGAAATTTTAAAGCATCTTTTGAAAATAAACTTAACTCTAAAATCAGAATCCTGCGAACCGATAACGGGCTAGAATATTTAGGGAAAGACTTAAATTTCTTAACGATGCGGGAATAAAACAGGAAATGAGCACTCCTTACACGCCAGCCCAGAATGGCGTCGCGGAAAGATTAAATCGCACTTTAGTTTCAATGGCGCGATGTTTGTTATTACAATCCAATCTGCCTCAGAAATTCTGGGCCGAAGCCGTCAATACGGCTGCTTACATTCGAAATCGCTGCCCAACGCGAGGTTTAAAAAACGAAATAAAAACACCTTACGAAGTGATGTTTGGCAGAGTACCAGCTGTCTCTCACTTCAGAACATTTGGCCAAAAAGCATTTTCGCTAAATAAAAGGCCAGGAATAGGCAAATTTGATATTCGATCTAAAGAATTTAATTTTCTTGGCTATTCTGATGAATCAAAAGCGTAATAAAGCAAAATATTGGAGAATATTCGTTACGTTAAAAGAAAAAATATATAGCATTTTGTTTGCGGCTCCAATTTGAATCTAATCCGGATTCATATTTTGTTTTAATATTTAAACATATTAAATGTATCATTTTCCTTCAGATATAAAAATATATACTTAATGTAATGAGATATATTCAAATATTATCAAAAGCCTTCCATAATGCAATTTAAATTACCTAGCTGAATGAGCACCGGCATAGTTATTTCCGATTTGTATACGTACAAATGTACGCCATCCATGCATTCATTGCGAATAAAACTACCAACAATCTACAGTAATTTTATAATTTAATGACTGTAGTTTCGTCCAATTTAATTTACGTTTGGAAGCCCTTATTTTAAAATATAATCCTGCATGGAAGGTTTAATCGATTGAAGAGCAATCTTAGATCAGCAAATTTACAAAGAAAAATATTGTATCAATTTCATATTTTTCCAGAACAAAAATAATCAAATAATTCTCCAATTATGCTCTTTCTTTTCCGTCTTCAATTTAGTCCATTTTTTATGCAATCTATTGAATTTTTTCCCTTCATTGATTGACTGAAATAAAATGAAAGAAAAGAAAAAAATCTTTATCGTTTGCACCTGCGTCATGTTCGAAGAGTGCATTGTTATTTTGAGTGAAAAAACGGAAATTCAAGTCATTATTACCTGGAAGGCAAACTTTTGTTATCTTCATTACAGAAAGGAAATTGTGAAAGAGAATCTATTTTTTAATCTTCGGAATCCTTTTTTGCTTTTATTATTTTTGAGGATGATAATTATTATCTACGTTTAAACAAAAAAGGCTTAAAACGTAACTTAAATATAAGACTTCTTTTAAGCAATTTTTTTCTTTGTGTCGTTTTAAAAGAACAAAGCTTTATATACTGAATATAAAGAAAGGTAATTTTTTTATACATTTTGTTGCGCATATAATTTGAGAAAAGAATAAAAATCAAATCACTAGATTAAAAAAAATGTTTTTAGTGTAAATGCTTTAAATTTTGCTTTAAGGCATGTAGATTCTAAATCCATAAATGGCGCAAAATGATTTTTCGTTTGAGAGAGACAAAGAATATGCGAAATTTGAAAGCTGGACGTAACGAAAAGAAAATTCGGATAACATTTTTATTACATACATGGAATATGCACAGCTATTCAGATTTTTAAAAGAAGCAAAATACAATGTTCTCCTAAGGATAAAAATATATATCTTATTTGATTATTAAAGTCGAAGCTGAATTTTTACATGTTTTTGCATGAATTCAAACAGTTCAAAACATATTTGTGATTATTGGAAGGTTCTTTAAAATGCTTAATTTTCAATATTATTTTGTTTAATATTTCTCCCAAGTAACAATTTCAATGAACATATAATAACCTCTCTTCCCTATAAAGTATAAGAGAGCTTCAGATATAATATGTTGTTCTTGTATTATCCAACTAATTTTGTACATAATAATGTAATCTAAATAACTTCAATAACTATTGTCTTAGCTAATTGCAATATACAGGGTGATTCAAAAACCAGTGGAAACCATGTGAAAACAGGTAGATGAGACCGAAATAAGCAGATTTTGTGTTGGGTATTGAGTGCATTAATAGCGTGTTAAAATGGTGCATGGCTATGCAGGAAGGTAAATGAAAATGTTCTGGCATAAATCGGCATTCCATGCGACTTTCTAGCAATATACATCGCTGGACGAAGGTGGAGTTAGACAACATGTATTTTATCTATGAGGTTGCGGCTGAAACGGAGCAGCTGCTCTAAGGAGGTACGCAGAACACTTCTCGAGACTTCATTTCCGTCTGAAGATAAAAAAGATTTAAAAAAAAAAAGCATGTCTGCGATTTGCATTCATCTAGCGCTGCATAATGTTCGAAATGTAACGCACAGTATGACAATATATGACATCAGAATTACAAACGTCTGCTGATTTTGGTCCCTGTACCTCCTTTAGATTTTGCTGGATATTTTTTAAGCATCCTTTGTATTCCAGACAGAGAATTCAATGTCTAACTCTACCGATGTCTGCTCTCCACGTCTTTGAACAGTATCAAATAAACTGCAGTATTTTATTATATTCTCCATTGCAATGGAAAGTATTGCTCCTGCTCATGAAATAAAATATTTAATGCCAAAATACTACATTTAACCCGATTTGTAAGTGTTTGTATAACATTTAATTCGTTCAAAATTCTCTTGAATCTTTATTTCAGTACGAAACAAGTACAATAACTTACTTATCTTAAGAATGCAAAGTTAATAAACCTGTGCTATTAATCTAATGGAATATGTTAATGAAAGAAACTTTCGCATCTTTTCCCACAGTATTAAAATATTTACTTCCTAATGAACAATTACAAAAATATAACTCATTTGAATTCAGTTCTTAATTTTAATTCCATCGAATATTGGCTCATTTCTCGAACGAATGGACTTTTAAGAAAGGATGTACCTTGGTTTCGTTTCTTTTCAATGTCTTTCTTAAAATTCTGGCTGAAGATGTACATAGTTGCATGAAAATATAAACATATATATACTATAGCAAAGGACTTCAGTAGGAAAAATCTGTAAATCCAAATGTACAAAAAGTACGTATTTTCTTTTCAAAAATTTCTGCATAATATTTATTAAAAAATATACTTTTTGAAGGGTAAAAAGTACATATTGACGAATGCATAGATATGAAAGAAAGTGACATGTACATGCAAACACAGTGACACGGAATATCGCAAAGGAATCTAAATCTACTTACAAGTTATTCAAAGCATACATTTCTATCAAAATATTGAATTCGACTTAAGCCATGGTTCTTGTACGTTCTGATATAAAAAATTCTTCTAGCTTAGAGCCCGCAAACAGGCTAGTAATCTGCTTTGGAACGTGAAATGAAACCTACTATTCAGAAAAAAATTTACCATTCATAGAAAAAAATTGAGATGCAGATGTGAAAGATACTTTGTTGAATAAAATTTCATACTGTCAGACAGAAATGTAGGATATTTTGATCGACATTGCCCATGTCAACTATTCACGACATTTTAGAAAGGCATTCGGTCCACGAAATCGAACCTAAAAAAGAGCACCTTTTGGGATTAACAGTAGCAGTCGTGTTATTCGTCAAAAGAATTCTGCAGGTTTTGAAACAAGAGAAGGCAATGGCAGGTATACTACAAAGCTTTTTAATTCTAAGAGCACGACGCGGGAAAAATCATGCATGGGCTACGAATTAATGAAATCTGAATCGTATTCATTAATTAAAAATTTCACTAATGTACATAAAATACCTATATTTAAGTATCATTAATTCAGGATTAAAGTAAAAATAATAATTAAATATTTAAGTAATTAATTAAGTTTATTCAGTTATATATATGAAATACCTATATTTAAGTATCTATTTTATTTGTTTATTTATTTGTTATTTTTCGTAAAGTAATTTTGTAGCATTTGGCTTTTTTATTATTGTCCAGAATTTGAAAATTCACATTTTATCTTCACAGAAACTTTGGCATATTTTTCAGACAGCATAAATCCCTTGAATTGCTTTTCTGCATCGTGTTGAATATACACAGAAATTTTCTGTGTTGAACACTTCTTTAAACTTGAAGACTAACTTGAAATTCCTAGTCTCTAGCGATGTAATTTTGGAAGAAGTACATTTTTCTAAAGATACTTCATTTTTTTAAGGTATGAGATATTCCATATAGCACACATTCTCGTTTCTGCGATACATCCGTATCAAAAATTCAAGTGAGATCGGTAATTGATTTATTCGTTCGAGTCACTTGAGTTATTGCTATTATTTGTTTATTGTTTCATTTCGTGTCAAATGAATAAAGAGCCAATTTAATACACAATCCAATTTAATCTCTAATTCCTATTTAAAAAGGAAATAGATTTCTGGAACAAATGCAAAAATAGATGTATAAAAGTCTGGGGTTATTCAAATTTTAGCATCTCACCAGAAGGTTTAACTCTTGTTCAGCTCTCAGGGTATAAGTCTGTTTTTGGATTCATTCTTGATATTATAATAGTTCTGTCATTTTCTTTTATTATAAATTTTCCTTGCACTAATAAAATTCAACAGTAAAATTGAAAAGTTTTGTAAGAATACTTTTGAAATTCCAACTGAGTTTTACGTACTGCCAAACATTTTGTCATGTTTTTTTCAGTCTTTTGTTAGTTTATCATATCAATGTTCAGTTTTATTAACAAGATGACCTACATAAGAGTTTTTTCCTTATTATTAAACATTATTTTCTTCGCAATTACATAAAAAACAGCAAAATAACGGAATATGTAGAAACAGAGCTAGGATTTCAATAGAGTGTTAAGTGTTGCCATGTATTTTTCTCATGTTCGTTGTAATAGTCCTTGAAAAATAATACATGGATATAATTTTTAGTGACAACATCCTTTTATTTGTGTTTTCATACACCTTTTTTAAATTCACCATATTTTTTCTATAAAAATAATACATGGAGATAATTTTTGGTGTCAACATCCTTTTATTTGTGTTTTCATATACTTTTTTAAATTCTCTATATTTTTCTATAAAAATAATACAGAAATAAATATAAAATGGATGGCAACATCCTTTTATTAGCCTAAATGGGCGTTAGGGCTATTAGTCTTGAAACGGCATTTTGCATTAGTTCACTATAAATGTCCGTTTCTCTTTTCAAATTGCTGTCACCAAATATTACCGCCTTGTATTATATTTAAAGGAATTAAATAGTGAAGAATCCACATGAATGCATGTATGTTTCTCGCACTACGAAAAGCAACGGTACCTGGAGTCATCAAATTATGAATAACATAGTCCTCCACCCGAATATGGGCACTTGGAAGTCCGAAATTAGAATTTAGAATCTGTTTTATTATCTATTTAATATTTTGTAAAGGTTTTGATTAAAATATCATATAATACTAACATGTATGCATAATTTAACATATATACATAATACAACTCGCAATAAAACATTTTTATCTCCAGCGCACAAGACTGTGTATTTGAAATTCTAAAGATATGCTATTTTTAAATATTTTTAGCCCAAAGGGATATTATCCCAAATGCTCTCGAAACGTACATGTTCGAGTGTATGTACATAAAATAAAATAAAATAAAACAAAACAAAAACACTCCTTTCGGCGTAATATAACATCTGAAAGCCTTGAGACTTTTTTATTTTTATTTATATTTACTTTTCTGTATGTTTATATATTTTTTAGGTTCGCTATATTATTTCTTTAAAAATGATACATCCCGATAACATTTAGTGACAAAAAAAAAAAAAAAAAAAAAAATGATACCAACGAAACAGTGTAGTTTGAGACTGAAAACACGTCTGGGACTAATAATGAATCGATTTAACATGCATAAAACCATCTCGTATTTATTGCTGTGTTTCGAACTTTTGCAACTACCTTTTGCATCCTGTTCGAGTTAGCAATCTCGTTAATATGCTATGAGTATTTTAAAATAATCGTAGAATTTTATAAATTTTTATAAATTTAAATGCAAATATTGAACGTTTTGTAGGAACATAAAACATTTTTACAAAATTATGAAGCGTACAACAAAACCTTTACTAAATGCTGAAGAACCACTAAAATATTTCCCAAGTTCCGTGCGGATATTGCTTATTTATTATAACTGGCATGTAACTAACCTCCTTACGGTATGCCTTCGTGGCGTAATGGTTAAAATACTCGGCGCGTATCGAGAGGTCCAGGTTCAAGTCCTGGCGAGGGCACTTCTCATTAATTTCTACTGATTCAAAAATAACCTAATAACTCTAAACAATAACTTAATTAGGCTTCTCCTGCCTTAAAGCTCATTCATCTCAGAATATCTTAAAACTAACGTCAAAACAGTTTGCAGAAGGAAAATCATAAAATTAGATCATAATATAAGACTGATTATTGTAATCTTAAGCAACTCTTAGCACTCCATGAACATAAAGATGGATCACATGAGTGCGTCTATGCCACATATATTTTTTTCTTCATCTTTTCTAATATAATATTGTGAAGCTTTTAAAGTTAGGAGATCACTCCGGAAATATTTCTATGTTATATCATAGACGTATGGTAAAATCCTTTAATAAATGCGATGACTACTTTTTGGCCATGCTGAAGCATTTTCGTACTGAATATGGCTGAGAGACTCACAAAAACGCCCTTTTAAGGACCAATTCTGTTTTTGTTTTGTAAAATTAATAGGAATTTAAATTTAATGGAATTAAAAATTAAATAGGCCACGATATTAATTAATAGGATAATTTTCGTTATATATTTTAAATTATTTTCATTTACTTTCATATTTAAAAATTGAGTTTTAGTGTCGTAATCTAAGGAATGAATAATTAGCTAAAAGCAGTAGATCGAATACTACATCATTGCTTAAATTTCTTTATAATCTTACCCAGCATGTTGCTCCATTTAAAAAAAAAAAAAAAAAAAAATGGTTAATCGATATCTATGATAAATACGAAATGTCCACTCATTTTTCATTTTTTTACGCACGAGTATCTTCACCTTTCCCGTTTAGTACTTTAAGTGGTCCGCGACTACTGCTACGCCACCCCTTTTACGATCTCCTCTTCTATTGCGAGGAACCTTGATTAAAACACCTGGAAGAGAGTGAGAGCTGCCCCCCTTTTATAGACGCCTGAAACCGACACCCAGATCTATAAACATCTCCTGAAGGTAGATGTCTGATGTGGAGCATTAAGCTGAGAAGCGCAGCCAACTGCAGAAGCGTGCTCTCACATATTTCATTACGGCATATCACCCATTGTAGCTAAAGTTCCGCTTTATGCGCGGGCGTTAAAACTTTCAACCTTTATTACGGAAGCGAGAAAAGCGGTAGTTGTGTACCGGGGCTTCAAAATCTTCTCGCGGTTTAATGCACTTTGGATGAGCTTTATCTGTTAAACTATCTTTCTCGGAAGCAGACAGTTTCGCTTTGAAATTGCAGAATAGGGGACTTAGAGTTTTCCAGGTGCACCATGCTGAATCGTAAATGAGGTTGCTGTTATTAGGAAAACTGAGAGACGACGACTTTCGTAATACTGCAGTATTAAGTTTATGTAAATTTGGGAACAAGAATAGCTGGTTTTGTGTTAATGTAATGTCTTACCAGCAGTCGGTAAACTGGAGCTTTAAATAGAAGTACGTATGGCAAGGGAGAACTTCTATATGAAATAATGCAGTTTTACCTTTCCACAGAACAAATGAACTACATGCAGTACACATATATACATTTAATAATTTCACTGGATGTTAATAAACAAAATAGACACTGAACGTACATATAAGCGCATATATGCGTGCAACGTTACATGAAATAAATATAAACCACAAAGTCAAGAAAATAAAAAAATAGGAAAAAATATTTACAGAGTGTTACTACTTCAAAGTTGGTAATATAAAGTATTTAAATATACCAAATAAAATGCGGGAGCTATGTATTCAGTTACTGTGCAGATAAAGTACATTGTTTAACTGCATTTAGGTAATGCACGAGCTATTTGGCTATTGCGCAGACAAAATATTAATTACATTTACAAAATATTTAATTAGCTCAGTGTGTGAAAGGTGTACAATATGTATTTCAGTTCCGTTAGATAATTACTCTATTATGCGGTATTTTCTGTGTTTAATTATTGTTTGACATTATTCGATGCGGTTTCAATAAATGTTATTTATTCATTACTATATATAATTCTTATGCTGGATAGACGTTTGCAGTAGTAATAACATGCTAGCGTGATTGTTAATGGCATCGATGTAATTAAGCTAATTATTAACTGTAAAATTTTAAGGGGACTCATACACCTTAAAACCCATAAGATGTTCGAATAGGTGACTGTTGCAAGAATTGGGATAAATTATTTATTTTAAAAGCAATTACTACCAATTTTTTACAGCTGACTACATAATATAGCTGCTTTCTGAAATAGAAATCAGAAAGTTTGTGTTGCCAAAAATATTTTTATAATTTAATCCGCTTTGTGACAATATTTTTCGTCATGTTTTAAACTTGCGCGCACAGTTTAAAACATTCTGTTTCATAATTTAATTCCATATTTAATACATAGCTTTTATAATATTTGGAAACTACTGTGAATCTAAAATTCTAAAAATTTAATGTTAAATTTTTATTTTGTTTTGAGTTCAGTTTATAAAATTTTTAATGTTTTGTCCATAAAATTTTTCAGTATTGAAATATTCATCAGATTGTTGGTTCAGTTAGAAAATAGTGCCCATATAAAGAATTCCGTCAAATTTCAAGTATGTACCATAAGCCATTTTTAAAATATCATGCGCGCAAGGTGGAAACATGGCGAAATATTTTGTCACAAAGAGGATTAAATTACAAAAATATTTGTGGCAACACAAACTTTGTGTTTACTATTTTCCAAAGCAGCTATATTATGTAGTCAGCTGTAAAAGTTGGAAGTAATTGCTTTTAAAATAAATAAAATATCACAATTCTTGCAACAGTCACATACTCGAAGATCATGAGGGGTTTAAGGTGTGTGAGTCCCCTTAAAGCCATTAAGAGAAATGATATCTAAAAATAAAATGCATTCTAATATAAAATAAATACTGATTCTATTTCACAGTGTGACGAAAACATTTAAAAGTTTCTGATCTGCTGCTATGCCTGTTTTAAAAATTTTGTGATTTTGCAGCTGAATTGCATGTGGTGTAATTGTGAAGAAAATGATACTTAATTACCGAAGCTAAGGAGATAAAAAAATTGTGAAGGCAGGAATGATTCCAAGAGCAGACTGGCGGCCTGAGAGGCTCAACGGGAAAATAAAATTCGTTATCATAAACCCTGTAGTGTGACGTGAAATTTTGAATTCTTTCAGACTTTCTTTCCTTCTTTTAAAAATTTATTCTACTTTTTCAGATTTATTTATTTATTTATTCTTTTGGTGTTGAATTCGTAGTGAAACATCTGCTTTTTTATTCATACATTGTGTTGTGTTTGCTAAATGTATGGCTCAGAATTTTTTTTTTTTTTTTTTTTACAAATTAATAAAGTTTTATAATTTGATTACTAAAAGCGTATAAAGTAGCTTTTAAGTTACATTACAGTAATTTGTGTCTTTTAGTATTTGTTCGTTCCTTAATTTAAAATACACCAAAGAATATATTTTTTGTGTTATTCCTTGTTTAAAAATGAGTTGAAATATTAAGTTATAGGTGCAACTTTTAGATGCGTAATAGAACTGAAATCTGAAGACGTGAATAATGTTTATTACTAGCTGCATGAGTTAAAAATTGGAACAAAACAAGTCTAATTTATGTGCAATAAACTTATTATTAATACAAAAAATGTGTGCAAAACCCCAACATTACACGGGTAAGATTCTCTCTATATATACTGTTTATTTTAGTCATACAAATGATTTTTCGCGTATAATTGATCCAAAAGTGCAGTTTTCTTTCATATTATGTGTAAGATAGTGTCTAACTCCTTCCACCATGCCTTCGGGATGTAAGCGCAGCACACTCGTTACGCATTCTAGAGGTCCGTGTTCGAGTCCCCGCAAGGACATTGCACATTTTTCACGTCTCCTGCTTTAGGAAACCTAATGACTCTCCATCTATAATAAAAAACAGACAATATTTGGACGGTTTCCTGAAATTGATTAAACTGAGAAGTAGTTAAATACACGCAATGTTTATCTGATACAATCCCTCAGTGGATGATGGTATTCAAAATGCATCTCCAACATAGGTCATCATTATATCTCAAAAATGTTGCAGCGAATGTAGAAAATTTATAAAGTAGTTCATAAATAAGACAGATCTTTCACCACTTTCATTTTAATTTCGTTATTTGTTCCTTTCTTCTAATTACCGTTACAGATAAGAGAAAAGTTATTTCAAATTAGAAATTTGTTTAATTCTGCTAAATGAATAAGTTTAATACAACTTAAAAACCGAAATTCTTTATTTTCACGTCTTACATTTTGAAAGTAAATGCAGAACTTCAAAAGATGAAAAATTTGTTAAAACCATCATCCCAAGATCCACTTCTGTTAAATGCATGCATGAATGTACACTCGTCATTTGCGTGCTTTTCCAAGTTCTGTTAAGTTGCTATAGAAATAAAGTGCAGTTTTTCTACTTCCTCTCTTGGTTTAGAAGGGGTACGAAAAATAATAATAATAAAGCTTTCTCGGGTCCAGTTTTTTGCGTCGACATGCGGAGAACGTAGCCCATTACTTGCGAATTTTCACGCAGAAGAGGAGGAATGGAAGAATAAAGACGATAAAAAAACTGTTACTTGCTGGAGGAAGACATCTCATCTCAACTCTCGAGTGTACCATTGACACGTAGCGTAAAACTTGGTCGAAATTTCCTTCGGTTAAAGCAGCTCAATTCTCTGAAAGTGAAAAACCGTTAAAACTCGGAGGGTTTTTACTTTTCTTCCCTTCTGCTTATTCCTCATGCCACCATTTCCAAGTGTCGTAGAAAATCGACGATAATTCTTGCATTATAAATATTATGTGGTGTACCAACACTCAACTTTTAATGACACAATATGAAATTTTAATGGTTTTTATTAAGTGCAATGTTGAGAAATGTTGAAACATGAAATAAACTGCTTGATTATTTTATTGGAAGGACCAATCAAAAGGAGTTATTTCTTTTTAATCATTACGTTTTTGCAAAGGAGCTTTTGGGCACAAATGTTTTGTTTTGTTTTACGTATTTCTGATAATGATTGGTTCTGAAGTATCAGAATGTTAATCTAAATAAAATATCTGCTCGAAAGTAATAAGTTCGAAAGTCATTTAATATCTTGGACAAGAAATAAAAAAGCATATAAACAAGGTATGTGAACAAGCTATGCAAAAACATATGCAGCAAGGGTATTATTGCCAGCTAAAGGATTGTTGATGGTTCTTTAAATAATAAGCTCAGATAAGCAAGAAGAAATGAAAAAGTTATCATGAAAATCAGCATAATGACTAAGATACAGAGTAAAATAAGTATATGGAAATAACTCATACAGAATGTGGATATTAAGCAATTTCCTCCTTTGCCCGAGAAATATATCGTAAAATTCCTCTAATCACTCTCAGGATAACATCTAATTCGTAATTCAGCTAATCGTCAGATCTTATAGCTCATTCACGACTGAAAATCCTGGCCATCCGACTCGTATCTATACACTGTAGCATGGGCTCTGGAAACATCTGGAAGAATCGGTCGTAGGGCTTCGAAAATGTGCTTTCGTGAATCTTCCAGAAAACGTTAAATTTCGTCATCTGGGTGACAAAGTTGTCGGCAAAGCCCGTCTGAGACAAAATCTCACGTATCTCGCGTTGAGCTCTATTTTCATTTCTAAGGTTAATGCGTAAAACATCTACAATTCTTTGTGACAAATAAATACTTCAATCTAAAACATGTAACCATAAATTAGATTAAACACAAAATAAACCCAATAATTATTAGCGTAAAAGCAGTAAATAACCAAAATAAATGAGTTTAAAAAATACAAAACGCTGTAACAGTGCAGAAAAATAAAACTATAATCCCTCCCAAAATTCAAATATTTACAGCAATATGTTAATAAAAACTATTAACGAGGTATGAAAGAATTTAAGAGAACAAGATATCAGTTCATCGTCCTTTCATTTGAGCTCATGCAATCTTCAGGAGTTTCGACTTAATGACTGACATAATTTTCCTCGTCATCAATGACTCTCATTCATCAAAGTGTATTCAAATAAAAAAATAATAAATAGCATTTTTCTTCTAAATTTAAAAAAAAAAAAAAAAATCAGTTGGTTTCTGGTACTAACCTGGCATCTTTTATTAAAATTTGATTTTGGTAAAATTTGATAACATCCTGGTTATAAACTCACGTAAAGATAATTAAATTATATATTTTTATTTTAAAAAAAATTTGTAAAAACGAAAAAAAAGTATCACTATTAATTAATGATGATGATATTCGAATCATATTTCTACCGATTACGTTGTGATTTGGTTTTGCCTCCCAATCGTTTCAGTGTTTAGCGTCGCTGACTGCCGTGCCGAAGGGTACGGGTTCAAATCCTGGAGAAGGCATGGATGTTTGTAAATGTATAGTGTCGGTGCGGCGTGGGAGCACTCTAAATACGAGGTGAGCCGAAAGTCCTCTCCTGTGATTTGGTGCATGTGGAGAGGAGTGGGAGACCTTTGGACCTGTCTTTCGCCGGAATACTCTCCATCAAAATTGAAGGCGGAACTGAGCTAAATCGCACTGTCACCTGCAAAGTGCTCGAGGATGATATCAACGACAGCCGTATCTTGCGCTTCTTGCCACGAGGAGGAATTTTCGCAGGCTTGGGCTGACGTTACTGTCAGACAAGTGAGCATAACAACTACATTTTGATTTTAATTTAAATGACAGAAGTTCAGATTCTATGCTTCAGTAATTTTAGTTTAATTTCCTAAAATAAAATATATTTCAAAACTACAATATGTGTAAATCCTAACCATTAATGAATTAGAAATTAATGCCTCTTCGAGCCATACCTGAAAGAGAAAGGCAGTGAGACACTGACGAGACTCTATTCGCAGGACAAAGAACTCCTATGAAGTCCCATTTCAATAAATTTATCAGAAAATTAAGTAAGATTTTAGTACTTTTTTACCGTTAAACCAAGTTGCAAAATAATAATTTATTGCACATATCTCAGTTCACGAAAAATCTCAATCAAATTTTCAACATACATTTCAAGTAAATTATTGAAAAACTTTAAATAAATTAGTTACTCAATACATTTTCACTAACTGGAAATAAAAGACCAAAGCAAAATTCACACTGAAAATGGTTTTATTTGCTTTAATTAACGTAATAGTTTTACTGAAATCAGTTTCTAAATTAAAGTAATGAATGCTCATAAAAACTTTCTCCACCTTAAGTTCTCTTATCCATAAGTAATATATACATGGTGACAACTTTTAGGAAGTTTTATTCTTTGACAAATTAAATAATTAACTTTCTCCAGACATTAATATAAAAACATCTTTAATAAAGAAGGTCCTATTCTAATCTAGCTCACATTGTTCAACATCCGAAACGTCTTCTTCAATCCGCAGCACAATAACATCTTTTGGGCAGAGTTCGTATGCAAAAGAAAAAAATAAAGTATTGACAGAAGTCTTAAAATTGCAGCCCTTTATATAATTTAAAAAACACGCCTGTAATCGAATTTAGTTCAGCTAAAGTAATTGAAAATACTGAATCAGAAATAAAACGAGTTCAATACCTTAATTAATTCGATTTGCCTAAATTAAATTTTTTGTAGCATATCCAAATGATGCTCTTTCCTAATCAGTGAGAGATTAGGAAGCAAAATCAGCTTCAGTTAAATTTTAGAACGAAAACATTCATTGAATTCCCTAACTATAGATGTAAAAGTCTGAATAAGCCGAGAAACAATAATTAGATAACGAACCCGAAATGAAATTAAGTTGTACAATATTTTACATTAACTTCTAAATATTTCCAGAAGAATTAACAAAACATTATATAACTGATTGAGAATTTTTAACTATCAACACAATCAAATACAAATGTAAATTGAAAATTAGCTTTTCCGAAGGATTTCTAATATTGAGAGTTTATGTAAAATTTAATTTAATAGCAATTCGTGCCAAGAAAAGTGTTACTTTATTCTTTAATTTAATAAGCGAATAAATAGCAGATAATAAAAATATAAAAAATCATAAATTTGGTTTATTTAATGGGGGTATCTCAACTACGTGTAATTTGATTTTAAACTCGGTTAATTGCTATGGTTCAGATATACTGCATTGTAAGAGAATCAGTTCCTACAGAAAATTAAAGAAAAGTATCTTCTAAACGGCACTTTAAAGCTTACGATTTACTTTCGAGCAAAGTTTTTTATTGCATAAACTGTTCGTGGTTTTTTTTTTACCCTCCTCTGTTCTACAGACCATTCGATACGGTGAAAGAACAATTTATCACGAACTTCATTCGAAAAGAACTCACGGCTCAAATCTCTATCAGAGTTCTTTTTTCTCAGAACCAAACCTTTGTCCTAGTTTGGATCTTTCGGCACAAAAGGAAAAATTACTTCTACTTCTTCGAACAATCGTCCGGCAACCGATCAATGTCCAATACCGGGTGATAAGCCGCTGGGTGGACAGTTTGGACACACCGCACGCACAGGGGTTGGTACGTGATCCGCTTCTGCTCAGTGGTTCTTCTTAAAGACACTTCCAATACAAAAGAGTTCTAGGATTTGGGCTCTTTTGATTGCCTGCGTTGTGATGGTTGAAATGTATGGCAAGATAGGAGTTTTGTAATTCAGACCGCGCAGCTCAACTTTCAGTATCTTTAAGAAACTTTGGCACATTTCAGGGCTGTTTGTTAGAACAGTATTAAAGATTAACTGAAGATAATTATGCAATTATTTTGCATTCTTTCTAGGAAAATAACATAATAACTAGGAGCTAATAAAGGATTTTAGCAAACATGAAAACTTTAAAATTTTAGATCCTTTATTTTATTTTTTCCATATTAACTAAAAATTTAACTTTACGTAAATGTAAAGATGTAAAGTGGTCAAAACAATCGATATAGTAAAACATACTGGACACTTTTCTTTAGGAAAAAAGATGCAGAAAATTATTTTCTTGTTTCTGAATGAAAGTCAAATTTTACACTCTGGAAATTTCACTTAAATATTTTCGGTAAGCGTATAGATATTAGAAATAACTTTAATATTGCATTACAATAAAAATGCTCAAACGCGGAAATGCACACCAGATAACACCAGTATGAGTTCAAAGTGTACATCGTGTCATATGGAGCAGCTTTTCCGGAAGTTCGTCAAAGAAGCATTGGTTATTTAGAAACAAAGCTGCACATACCCCAAACTGATAGTTCTGGATTATCGTATTCTTCGAATTGGTATATCAGCTTCATGCAACATTTTCGAACTTTGATTTGTTTTATATAACATATATTTACATAACTGCACAATTCCCTTTTCATAGAGACATTGCAATACCGAAAGTGACGTAACAAAGATTTTGAAGCGGGTATCGGTATCTCTGCAATATAATTTCCGAACAAAAAATGGTGTCGGAGTGAAGTTTGATTGGAATTCTTGTTAAGTATAGTCGATTACCATTTATCCAGGAGCGAATTCACTGGGCTAGATATATCACTTGCCAAGGTATCTGTAGCCCTATCTACAAAAATAGTTAAGCTTTTTTTTAATTTGAATGAAAGAAATTGCTATTAAAAACCATGAGCATAAAACCAAACTGTCCGCGGAAAATTCAGAAAGGAAAGGAAAATTGCTTAGATTAACAGCAGATTGTGCCATACAATCTGGGAGTGGTTTCTATTTACAGTGACTCCTCTTGAAATGCAAGAGTAGTGAAAAACAGAGCAAACTGTATGTATTACATTATGAAGTAAGAAAGAAAGAGGAAAAACATGTGCGCGCGGGGGCACGAGTAGGGAGACTACTGATTTAATTTACGTAACCAAATGAATATCTTCTCCAGATTAAGCTTCTAGAGAATGCAGTTTTTAATGTCAATTATAGTGTATTGTTTTCCTTTCTTGTTTTCTTTTAACTGACCTTGAATTGACAGTGATTTTATAACGAACATGGATATCGTCCTGATAATACGCCTATTAACGCTGTGGTTTTGCATATAATCGTCCACTGCGTCTATCGCGTTGGCAATTATAATAATTTTATACATTTATTAAGAATAATACATTATTAATAATGATGCAATCAACGAAACCTTCTGGAATTTATTATACTGAATATCCATCTTAAGTTTAAGGCAATGGGTAATTATTACTTGATTTGGCAAAATATAACTTCATCCGTTTTATTATTTATGTAATTATAACTCTGAGAGGCATCATTACCTGATTGCTAGATTCCTAGTATTGCCATGTAATTGTATGTATCATTTCCGAAATATCTGCCTTTAAACCACCTCCTAGCTAATTAATTTTTGCGATTCTGTACTTAAGTAAGGAATGTACAGTCCAATCTTACTTAAGTACTTAAGTAAGATAGCTCGCTTGATATAATCTGGAATATTTTTGTATATTAATTCAGGTAAACTTTTTAAAAATATGTTTAAGTGTTCATTTACTTCAGTTCAACTTTCATTCATTCAATAAAGAGAAAATACGGAATATAGAAGAAAAATCTCTCCTTCCCCCCCTCTTTATTGCCTTCTGACAACCTACACTTATAGGTTAGGGAGGTAATGCTTTCCATCCAAAAATTTGATCGTAAGTTTTTAGTGATAAACATGAATTAGGATCCCGACAACGCTTTTACTATTATTACGATGATGTCACTCCGTGTGTATATGTCTGCATGTGTATACGTCTGCGTATATATACGTGTGTGACGATTCTTTCGTCAACGACAAGTCCACAACAATATGAAACTTTCAAAAATTCCCATTTTCCGTATTTAAGCTTTCTGCATTCATAAAAAGAGTTGATTAGAATTTAGGTAAAACTGGACAACCGGAAGTGTTACTTTACTTGAAGTATATAAAGTCCTGTTCACGTTAGCTGGACTTAGCAGATTTTAATAGGCAATCTGAAACGGTATTTTATCAATTATTAAACAATAATCAGACACTTTAGAGCATATTTGAAAATTCCTACTGATCTTTATAGTCGAAAAATATTTATGTGCAGTATATACTTCAACCATTGAATTTATATTTTAGTACAAAACTGTGTTATAATAGTAACAACAGAATTTTTTGATAAGAAGGGGTTAATTATTTTCCTTTACGGAAAATTTCCTTATTGGGAAAGTTCTCTGCTATATGTCCAGTATGGTACATGTTCAAAGATCTGGAACGATTAATGACGTATACCAGGATACCAATGTGTTTGTAAAAATGATCAATTAAATATATCATGAAAATTGGAGTTTATAGGTGCACATTTTTAAAAATAACATAAAAATGAAAACAAATAATGAACTGTATTGTATAACAGGCACGAAAAATTGGAAGGACATTGACCTTTCTAATGTTGAAAGTGATAGGAATTTGCAGCGATATAGAACAAAATTTTCGATTTGAAGAGGAAAAGTAATTAATATGTTATGAAATAACCTAATTTATTTGTTACAGGGTTTGCTAAAATATGGTAGGAAATATTCATCATTTTAATAATTCAACGAAAAGCAGAAAATGGTTGTTCATAGAAAAGCAAGTATGTAACAAATAAAAGCGCTTATATTCCACGAAAATTCTCTCTGTTGAAATCTAAGCGTTCAAATAAAGCCACCACTAAATTCAAAGATCAAAATTTTACAACTTCTGCTCCAATAACAGAGCTCGTGGAGGGTCCATATTTCACAACGGATGTTAAAGTATATATTTTCCGCAAACTGACCATAAAATGAATAATCCTGGATATGAAATATCCACGAAACGATCATCTTTATTTTTATGATAACTATACATGGAGCAATGAAATAGAATCCTTTCCTACTGCATTCTCTGCGATCTGCTCCAGACGTGAGATCCAGACACGAAGAGATATAAATTGCCACGAGTTACTACTGTGGAATTTTTCCTTTTTCCTCCACTTTTTGAGACGTGTTCTCCCGCTGTGAGAAATACCTTCGTCTATTTATCACCTTATGTTCCGCGCTCTTCCTAGTAACTACATTAGAGAATCGTAAAATTCCTCCGCAACATCCATTTTGAGAAACCCTAGATCCGACTTTAGCTGTGCTTCTAGAGTAAAAACAAAAAAGCGAAAGTAAGAAATAAAATAGCAATAGCTCTAAAATATTACCCTCTATTGCGTCTAAGCGATTGCAATCGGTTGAAATAGCCCTAGCGAAGAAGGGAAGCCTTGTTCAGAAGGCGGTGTATGTCACTGGTGTTATGGGACTCATTTGTCAAGGGCAGTTTCGGTAAATAAGACCTCAACTGCAGAACCTCCTCCTCAGATATATTTACTTTTTTTTTTTCTGGAAGCAAGCCACTGTTTATGGGCAATCTAGCGCATAAGTTTAACTTAAAATACACCCCTGATCAAATGTGAAATGAAAGTAATATGCACTGAAAAGCAGCATAATATTCAATCTCTTTCGAAGGCTATTTCTTGTCGCCATATACCCAAACAAATCTATATCGATATGTTTCGCAATTACTCCATTATTTTTAGAAATCTAGAAATCATAGTTTCCCTGCTAATTGCAGAATACATTAAGCATAGCTTAGTGAATATCCACAAATTTAAGTTCTCCTATGTTTGAAAACCATATTCCGAAATATTATAAATCCTTTCTAAAAACAAAAAACAAACAAAAAAATTCCTGTTTGAAGAAACATTTGTTATTAAAGAGAAAGTATTACATATCTTCTCAACCTGGAAATCATGAAGTTTTCCGAAAATGCATTGCAAAATATATCCTCGGGATGTCGTGTTTAAGCCCTAACATCTTCAAGCATCTATGTTACGTATTAAAAATGTTTGTTCTAGAACATCCTGTAGCATATTTGAATATATATCTACAAATTGATACCTCTGAATAACTAAGAAAAACGCATGTTTTAAAAACCTTTAACAAAATCTTGACACTGGAACATGTTTCGTATTTATGTCGTCCCAAACTGGGGATCATGGAACATTCCTATAATGTGTAGCAAAATAAGACCTCAGGATATCCTGTTTAAGTATTAGGATCCTGGAACATTTATTGTAGACATTGAAGATATGCATTCTGGAATATTCCGAGGATTTCCTATTCTGAAGACTCGGGCCATTAATCATTTTAAGAATGCTTCTTTTCAAGATATATGCATATCATCATTCATATTTAGTAAACATGCTACATAATATATATATATATATATATATACTTAGCAATTAATTAGAAAAAACACCCAAAAACATACGATTAAATTTACAAAATATATAGGATATATACAAAATATATAGAATCTTATATATATATATATATATATATTATATATATATATAATATATATATATACATATATATATATATAAGATTCTAATTCAGATATTGTCGAAAATTACATTGACTTCAGAATTATGGTTCCTATATATTTTGTAAATTTAATCGTATGTTTTTGGGTGTTTTTTCTAATTAATTGCTAAGTACTCAGTAATTAATGATATTAAAGTAAAAATATGATATTTTGCTGAATGAATTTGTTGTCCACATAAATTTACACTAGTTATAATTTCGTTTAATAAAAAAGTAATTATTATACCATGTATCTTTTTTTAGAATACATTCAAGAAAAATTACCGAAGACCATTAGATTAATTTTCCTATATGTATCCACTTAAAATCAAAACTTTTGACAGTAGTAGTTATTTGACAGACTTTAGTAGAATTTGCTCTAAGTTCAAGTGCAAATAGTTCTATATCTCCACATACATTATCGTGTATCTTGTAACGTATCAACGTATGTTTCAACGGGATCAGAAGAACAAAACAAATTTCTCAAATATTTTAGGTTCATGATTTCTGCGTATATTCATAAAAAATTTTGATAAATTCAATTAAGTATCCACATATCAAGATGGAAAAATTAGTAAAAAAATTAAAATTTTTACTTCAGATCTATTGGAAATATTGCATTGTTCGTTTTAGAAACATTTTATTTGTGCTTCAAACATTCTAGCAAAATAATCCTTGTTGAAGTGGCAAAAATTTAATGTAAAGTACTAGTTAGTTAATTGTTTGTTATTATACAAATGATTCTTTTCTTTACAGAAGTAATTGTTTTAAGAAATTAAGTGACAATAATGAGGAAAAAATTATGATCTAAACACTTTCGTTTTTTCAGTGTATGAGGAACGACTCTATCAAATGTTTGCTTCAGACGAATTTGATGTTTCTTAATAATAATAAATAAATAATAATTTATAGGAATATGGTAATTAAATTGTAGGAAGAAGACGTGAGAAATGAAATTGCATTAAATTAAAAGAGCAAATGGAATTTCAGATCTAAATTGTTCATAAATTTAAAAACCGTTTTCTTCTTACATCCATTAAACCTTATAAATAGTGCACAAGGTTTAGTAAATACGTCTAATGAAAGGTTCTTAATAATAGCATACATGTACTTAAATTATTTACTAAAAAGTACATCTAGAATTAACATAATTATTAATATTCAATGAACTGTACCTTTTTTGCAATTGATGTTCACATATTTTAGGATAAAGGAGTTTTGGGAATAATATAATCTTGAAATTAATCGCGTTAGGGTATGTTGACATTCAGGCAAGCAACTAATTCATGTGTGTCATTCTTAGCAAATTGTTTTTGAACGGTTGAATTAATACGTCGGGATGAATCACAGTTTATTGAATTAATCATATCTGGTTGATTTAAATATGTCTAATTGAATTCATTCAACATAAACCATTTTATATTTTCAGAGTATCAAAGCATACCTTACACTAGTGATATAAATTTCTTCAAAAGGAAAATGTCACGTTTGAATATTAATTTGCTTAGGAAGAATTTCACATACTGATTCCATTTAACAATTTCTTAAAATGTGGTATTAATTATATTAAATCTTTTGCTTCTCATTTGTTTCCTCCGTTTGCAATACCTACGAAATTGATGTGAAGTTTATTAATGGAATATGGATGAATATTTGCGATGATTTGCATAAATCAGTATTTGAATGTTAGTACATATAATGAGCAATGATTTGATTTAAAGCAACAAACGTAGTTTCCAATAAGCTCATATTAAAGAAAAGCAGATCAAAATTTGAATTAAATGTACAATAAAGGTTTAGAGCTAATAATAAAACTAAATCCCTCTTTGACCAGATTTTTGAATTGTTGAATCGATGTATTGGTTGTCACAACAAAATATCACGGTGGAAGATTGTTTTAATTCTTAAATGCAGAGTATTGGAAAATCAAATTTACATCTACATTAATACTAAAAATTATTTAAATGTCAAACAAACTGTTATTAAGTAAATGTATTATCAAAAATTGCATGTAGATATAATAAAACATTCAACTTAAAATGCAGTGTTAATAAAAGAGAAAAAAATTAAATATTTGAAGTGATATATTTGCAATGATGACAAGAATGATTAAATGTTATTAAAAGGGAGAAATGTTATATATGAAAGTGAAGCTAAATGCTCTATCTCTCTCAGTGGTAAAAAAACTCAAATATTAAAGATGTGTTTTTAAACTGATGAATACTTAATTTGGTGACGAGAATCAAAACATGCGACTGTGATTTATTTCTGTTGCTAAGCTCTGCTTGTAAGCATATTCACAAATTTAAATGTGTCAAAAAGGTAAAAGTTCTCTAAATGTTGATCGCATACAAATTCTCTGCAATATTTTAAGCTAAAGATCATGTATTTTAAAGACTTATTAGATAGCAAGCATATTAACATTTCGATATCCTTCCTATCAGCTATTTCCAAAATGTTCGACATGTTCATAATTCACTTCATTATTCTCAAGACAGAAATACAGCTGAAAAAGCAGAAAAAAAAATTTAACCTAGATTGCTGTTCATGATTCCAAACAATCATCAACTATGTGTTAGTAGTTTTCTATGGCCCTCTCACGCAAAGAGGTTTGAAAATATCCTCAAAAACTTGTCATAAAACATTTTCAACTAGATTAAACTATTCATGGAACTTTAGGTCCTAAAATAAGTTCTTAATTTTTCGTGACATTAAATACCCTCTCATATTTTATTATCATTTTTGCATGTAATATGCCGCTTTCATCTCTGAATCCTACCCCTACCCTAAAACAGGTTTCAGATGTCTCTACCTTGATATGCATTCGAGAGAGTTATATTTTCGGAGGATACATAAATTCGTTGTTGTTGACGTTAAATTATTTGCGGTTAATGAGGCTAGTTTAAATCTCTGTTTTCAATTACAGTGTTTTTTCTCAAATTTTGGACTTTTAAAAATCTGCTTTTTATTCTTTATCGTAAACTGATGGAAAAAATATAAAGTGCGATGTCTTTTTTATGCAGCATGCTTATTCGTTGAATAAATTAATTTCATTAAAATACTTTTTTTAATTTTGAAAGCATTCTATATATTGTAAGACTAGAAAATCTGTATTGTTGACTTTATGAAATAATGTTCTAGGTGGAACTAAACTTTCGGTTAATTAATAATGCTTTAAGTTCAGCAATAGACTCCTAAATAGAAAAAGGTCAGTTGTCTAAATACAGTCTCTTTACTTAATTAAGACGAATTTAGTACTGCTGAATAAAACATAATAAATATGACGACAGTTGTTCCTTGCTTGTGTAATTCCATTTGTGATTCCAATGATCTACGAGAACATAACATTTTAAGAAATGTTACGTAGAACATAACATTTTAAGAAATACTGAAGTTAGAGCAAATTTAATTTCGCTGAATAATGTTTACTATACGAAACTGTACTATGAATGAATAAGTAAATGTTGGAAATCAGCACAGATAGAAAGTAATAAGAAAGGTTACAGATTTAAAAAGTTTTAACTACTAGCGTAAATAGTAAAACGGTCTGCTTAATTTCTCGCATTAAGGAAACGGTATTTCTGATTTTGGGTTAGCGCCATTATAATGAATGATAAATTGCCTCTCCCTTCATATTATGAAATTTGTACTAGATACACAAAGTTCATCCGTGCTTAATTTTGCTGTTGATACATCGACAAACCACCAAATGGGCACTCCACCAAATGAGCACTCCAATCTCTATCCCGTGGCCAAAGTCAGCATTGAAATGCAAGCTTAAACAACTTGCAAATGCACAATGGCAACATCAATGGGACCACAGACAACAAGGAAGACGGACATATGAATTCCTCTCTAAAGTAGATGAAAACATCACATTTTCATCCTACTTTCTTTCCCAGTACATCTCGGGCCACGGCCCATTTCCACTATACTTCTACAGTAGAGACAAAACCTCTTGTGACAGATGTATTTGCGGAAGAGACGAAGACCCAGAGCACTACAGTTTCAACTGTCCAATGACGTCTGTTCACCATAACCATCATCCAGGGAACTCAGGTCTAGAATTCAGGATATTTCTAATCAAGCACAGAAAAACATTTAGTCAGGTAAAGAACATCATGGACTACCTCCACAGACAAGGACTCAATATGTGCCACCCTTAATATTGAATCCTCTCATTCTGCAATAATTTCAAAGTGCCATTGTTATTTCCACCAAACACACACTTCTAACGTGCCTTCAGTCTTCATTCATATCTGTGCCTTACCTCCATTCCATGATATTGTACCTATTTATTATTACGAACTTTATTGTATCTCACCTACCTATGAACATTACCATCACCAATTGTAACAATATGCAGCTATGTATATCCAAATGTATAACATCTGTTTGATTGCATGTCACATTGTTTAATTCTCAGTAAATACGGAAAGGTCGGGGCAATACTATTTTTGCTCATAGCGATGATATGATGTCCCCTGTACTTGTTTCTGTCTTGTCCTGATGATAGATCGATATGCTAATAATCTCAAACGTGGATAAACTTGTGTGTCTGTATACAGATGTTACTGTTTCCGTTGTAGAAATTGATCCGCTTCTATATGATACAGGAAAAAAGTTTGAAACATCTATTTAAATTTGGAAAACATTTGGCGCACTGAGTCAGACATCATTGTGCACCAGTGCGTTGAGAAGCGATGATGGACAAGAGTTCGTAATGTGAATAGGTAGATTGGCCCAAACAGAGTTGTGAAATTATCAGTTTACAAATATTTTCTTTTTAAATCTTTACAAATCCTTTAATCCTTAAGTTTGAAAACAACATACATTCTTTCTGATCATTTTAACATTATATTTCTATCAGCTTAATAAAATAATTTGAATTACAATTTTAAGAATTCATTACTTTAAAAAAAGTGTTTTTGCTTCGCTCTCTTCCTCAATTTCAACGAGGTGATGGAAGAAATTTACCTATAATAATATGCACATTTTTTATAAAGTTATAAAATAAGTTCATTTCTTTGCTGCACGAGGTCTGTTAAGATATTAATGAGGCTGATTCCAATACACTGTTTTAGTTCACGATATTCTTAGGTGCACATAATATTCCTCGAAATAACAACGTTGTCAACGGTTCAGAAATCCATTAAAGGTCACCAATAAGTCATAAACAAGGATTCTTTTAATGTACTCAGAATGGCAGGTTCCTTGCTTTAAAAGGTTATAAAACGGTGTTCTTTCAACTGGACCTGAGCTGGAGAAATTAGGTTCACATCCGCATACTGGCCAGAATATCAGGAGAAACTGGCACTCGATTTTTGTACTATTCCTAACTAAAAAACCAAGGAACCAATCTCGCATAAACTGTTTGCATCTGCAATTTTTCGTGATGATTAAACTATCCCGATTTCTGAATATTTCCGAAGTCTTAACTGATCTACTCTTTATGTAACACTCAAACGTCAGTCAGTGTCAAAAACTATCACTTTCACCTGTAGAGCTTCCTTTAGTTTGAATAACAAATTGCTATAATTTTTGCTATCTTTTCCGAAATCCTCAATTTCTCCTCGCATTTCGATGCAAATTCCATTAAATCGAAGAAGAGTATTTAAGCGAACGAAAAGAGAAAGTTGGTTGGAACATGATTTCGCTAGGATAGCGCACGGTGCTAGTCTGTCCTTCCAGCTGTTACTCTGAGTTGCTTATACGCGTTCTGGTTGTTTATTTGAAGTCTGTAACCGTGTAGATTGAGTCAGCGTGTTAATCTTACGTAGTCCAGCACTACTCTTTGCCATTTGTTATGTTATTATTAAGTCGTTGTTATGTTATTATTAAGTTTCCACCTCAAGTAGTAGGTGTTATTGTGAGCACGATGTACGTGCATTTTTACTAAAGAATTTGACCAAATAAAAGGGCAGTTTGAAGCCTTTCCCTGTGGGCTATTTCTTCACTCCTGTGCAAGAAATCTAGTGACGTAGTAAGATCTTTTCCTCGCATGATAGCTAAAAGAATGAGGTCTCACTTACCTTATCTAAACTGGAATGCAATGCATTATTCTCGTGTCTCTCTTTTCTTCTTTGAATGTTTTAGTGACTAAAACACTTATGCGTCTGTTAAAACATACTACCTGTTTTTCTTCCTTTATCATAGCAAGCAACTTTGTCGTAAGTATTTTAACTCAAAATTTATAGCTTACGATTATTCCACACTCCTCTGTGCTTTGACTACTACGCGACGTTCAAACAGATATCCACTTGACAAATGATTAGCTTTCAATCAACCCCATTTAAGACCAATAATTCTTCTACATGTTTTCAAAGACAGACAGACGGGCTAGCTGCGTGGTTAATTTTTGTGATTTCCTTCATGTATAATGTGAATGAACCTCAATTCTCCTTACAAAGTCTTCCATGAAGGCATCCTTCCCTTTAGGCAGATACGTCTCATACGCTTTGCCACATTCAAATAATTAAACTGCAATCTGTAACATTTTCAAACTAACAAGAAATCTAACATTTATCTAACAGTCTCTGCAAACTTTCCGCATTTTGAAACTCGACCTTTCAACTCTTTTACATTTGCCCAGGAAAGTCAGTCTCTTTATTTTCCGTATACAATTTTTAATTTAAAATATGTATGAAATAAAACGATATTCTAATATAAATTATAATGACTAACTTATCACTTTACTAAACATTTGAAAGGTACATGTTAAGAGCATCCACTTATAAACATGCATTTATATTCAGAAAAAGTGTTGGTTGTTATTTATGCTTATAATATGGTGGCGCTATGAGCTTCACTAACAGATATAAATTTATTTAAACCTTTCCTGTTGCTTCATTTCTCTATGAAGCAACAGGACGCAGTTGAAAATAAAATTATGTTTGTTAGTGAAGCTCAGGCATAGTACCAAATTATTCCAGAATTTAGATCCGCTCATTCCAGAATTTAGATTGGCAAGCAACTCTACTATAAAGTTAGAGAAACAATGTATAGCTTTTATTGTGAGATTTTTTGGTATTAAAGCCGATGCTGCCTGCAATGGAAATTCTCTCTCTCTCTGGACTCGAGTTAGATAGACAGGCACAAAGATAGAATTGGCTTGGTAAGTTAGAAGTTTGAATCACTTTTGGTATCCTAGGTAAATCTTATAGCCTCTGTTAGAATTGATCAGATTGGTTTTAATTAGGACACTTTAAAGGAAGCTTCTGTTTCCTGCAAAGTGACTAGTAACTTTCTTTTTATGTAATTTTAACTTATCTCATAAATGGTGAGGTAGAATGAAGCTGAAAAATGCTTGAATCTGTTTGAATTTAACTATTCTAGTGGTGTGAACTCAGTCGCGGAATAAGGTAATAAGGTTTGCAAGATAGGTAGTTAAGATTAGGTAAACACCAGAAAGGTGTTACAATAAATTCGCCAAAATTTGAATTAGCTGTAGAAAGAGTTATTAAGTTTGGTAGTAATTTAAATTGAAATAAATGTTCAGGATCATGATTAAATAAAAGATTATGATTCATCGTCTTAAAAACCTTCAAAATTTTAGGTACATACCAAAGATTTATAGAACAATGAAAGAATCCTAAATTGCCCATTTTGTAGCATGTTTATTTACCGAAAGGTCAGTATTTTAGTTGTCATAGTTTCAGAATATTATTGAATTCTACAGTAAATAATTTAAATTTCATTTAATTATTTCTATTCTCTTGTAGTAATAGCTATACAAATTTGCATTTTTAAAGGTAATTAATTTGCCGCGAAATCTCGAAAAACGCATTATTCAAGCTATCTTTATCTAACGTAATGAGTTGCGCATCGTCATATTTTAGCTAATTTTCAAGTTTTTTCGTTTAAAGGCAAATAAATATTTTTTTAATATTGAATATCACAAAAATAAAAGCTTTTTTAGGAAACAGAAAATATAAATTCCGTCACTCGCAATAAATAAATAAAAAAGGCCTTTGGATAATTATATTTATCACTTCACGATCATGAAGTGTTAGCATGGGAACTCATTACTTCAATACATCAAGCTCTAATTAGAATCTCTTAATATTCAGACGCTAATTATTATTGTTTTCATTCAGAACAAGTGGAAACGCTTTTCGAGCAAAATATTAAATATTTTTCTTACTTAATTACAATGACGATAATTATGAAACAGCGCTTCTTAATTGCGTCAGAAAAAGATGTTAACTAGAAGTAAATTAAAAAATTGTGACTCATAAGATGGGAAACAAATGTGATAAGATTTTGAAATACTGAGCATTGAAATAAAAACGAAGAAACATGATAAATAATATAGGAATTAACTTACGTTTTAATACCTTTCTCCTCTTTTTTTCTCTGGCAGTATGTGCATGTGGGCAATAAGATGGCTTGGAGTAAGCTACAACGGATTGGCAATTGCTTTATAACTTGGAGAGACTTTAGTGCGTAGTTAGAAACACGACTTTCGAAGGAGAGACTTGAAGGCAGATGTGGCGGAATTGAATATAATTTTTATTGCCGGACACGAACCAATCATAGGAAATACATTTTTCGGAATACATAATCACAAGGACTACATACCCCACAATGTTTTACATAGTCTCATATATTAGATTTTGGCGTAGTTAGCAGCACGACAACGCAAAAGGAACCAAGCAGCGTATGAAATGCAAGAGATTTAAAGCGAAAGGTGCGCAATTATCCAGTATGGAAGCTCACCAAAAGAAGGTTTGGGTTTAGGTTAGAAAGGTTTCAGTTCTGGAAATTTTGAGTTCAAGTTCCAAATCAGCTACGTCATGAGCGTTACGCAAGCCATGCAAAATGGATTGATCTAGAAATGATTCAGCCTAGAAAGCTATTTTAATTTTTAGAATAGAGAATGGGAATTTAGATGTTACCACAAGTTTAAATTATAATTTCGATTTGCATATTTTAATCTTTTATATACATATATATATATATATAAGTATTTTCTCTCTATTCTAAAAAGTAATTATAACTTATTTGGACTACGTCATTTTTAGATGAACCTATGTCACATAGCTTGCGTAACGCTGATTAAGTAGCTAATTCGGTAAATAAACTCAAAATTTCGAGAATTGAAACCTTTCTAACCTAAAACCAAACCTTGTCTTGGTGAGCTTCCCGACTGGATTAATAGCGCACTTTCGCTTCAGCTCTCTTGCAGTCAACACGTTACTTCACTCTTTGCTTTGGCGTGCTACTAACTATGCCGTTTTATGTAAAATGTGATACTCTGTATAAAATTGTGGTGTGCGTATTACGCTCAGGAACATTATGTTGAACGGATGTTATAATTCTGTAATAACAGAGTATGTTGTAGGAATTACTTATTGATTATCGAAGGAGTCTATTTTTACTTCTGATTAGTTATTCCTTTTACCATCTCTCTCTTTCCCTTTTTTCATTAAGGAATGATTTTTACCAAACTTATCTTACTAAACTCCGTTCCTTGCATAAAAAACCGTTTTTCGAGAACGGTTTTTTATGCAAGGAACCGAGGCCTTTACAAGTAATTGTTGCAGCATCTCTGTAACCACCGATGCTGTAACACATCAGTTAGTTAACATACACTGGTGTGCAAAAATTAAGGACGAAGTCGAAAAATTAGCATATCAGCTGAACGAAGAGGCAGAACAGACAGAAAGACCAATCAGGAGATTAAGTAAGGTGATGTACGGTAGCACATGCGCAGATTTGCAGGTAGACGTAATGCGGGGGTGTCTGAGTAGTATAAAGCATGTTGTCGATGTAAGATCAGTATTTCTGGCGAAGAGATTGCACGCCATAAAGCAGTTAAAATCACACCGAGTTGCTGCATCAGCGAGAAATGGCGAATAATCAATCTGTTAGACGACATCTGGATGCTTTTACCCGAGTTCGAATCATTGGGAAGTTGGTGGAAGGCCGCAGTGTGACAAGTGTGGCTGCAGAGTTCGGAATTGCTCACAACATCGTTTCACGACTTTGGAGACAATTTCAAACTACAGGAACAGCTATACGGGATTTAGTAGTGGTCGTCCACGAGGAACCATACCCGCAGATGACCGGTATATTGCCTTACAGGCCAGAAGAAACAGGCGGCAGACAGCGGGAGAAATCGCTAGACACACGACACAGGCGACTGGACGACCGATATCGCGTTTTACTTTGGCCAGAAGGCTGCACGGTGGTGGTCTGTTTGCACGATGCCCCGCACGGTGTATACCTCTACCGCCTGCCCATCGGAGAAGGCGTTCTCTGTGGTGCCGGGAACACCGGAATTGGAGAGACAATGAATAGGGACGAGTACTCTGTACAGATGAGAGCAGATTAAGTTTGAGTAGCGATTCTCATCGCATACTCCTCTGGAGAGAGCGGGAAGGCGCAATTATCTCTGGAACATCATTGAAAGGGACAGGTATGGAGGTGGCGGTGTTCTCGTTTGGGGAGGCATCATGCTTGGTAGTCATCGCCTTCACATCTTCGACGCAGGTTCAGTCAACGGGACCCGTTATTGTAACGAGATTCTTCTTCCATATGTGCGTCTTTTTAGAGTCGCTATGGGTCCGCAGTTCCTTTTCATAGACGACAATGCACAATGTCATCGCACAGTAGCTGCCGAACAGCTCTTAGAGAGTAAGGATATTGAACATATGGATTGGCCTGCACTATCCCCAGATTTCAATCCCATCGAGCATGTATGGGATTTTCTAGGCAGATGCTTGGCAGCTCGTACCTTACCACCAGTAACGATTCCGGAGCTTCGATTGGCGCTGCAAGGCGAATGGGCAGCAATGCCCCAACAACTCATTGACACCCTCATTCTCAGCATGGGCAGACGCTGTGAAACCTGCCTAGCAGTCAGGGGAGATCATATCCCCTATTAGAGACCGGATGTTTCTTGCTGGACACCCATCACAGGGATGTTTCGGCCTTCAGTCGCATTGTGCTCCATGCTACATTTTCAATAAAGCTTCTCTTTATCCCTCTGATTTCTCTTTTAGTAAGTGTTGCTTACATTACACATGTCCTTAGGTATCGGGGATCTTACGGTATTAAATGTGGTGATTTGGAAAGCTTTTGTACAAAGTTCTATTGAAAAAATTGTCCCGTCCTTAATTTTTGCACACCAGTGTAGATCTGAATTAATTGCCTATATCAATATGCCCAATCTGATCGAAATGTTCGTTTTGGGAAAAATATGGAGCATTCAGTTTGTGAATAATAAGGAATTCGAAATGAAATGTGATTATATTGCAATGATAATTTTAATAGAAAATTACACAATTTTAATGCTAAAATGCAATTTATAAATATGGAAGCAACAATTATAAATTATTATATGTCCCATAAAGTAAGATAAGTAATGAGTAAGTAATAATAAATACCACAAATAAAAATAAAAATAATTTTTATTTGTGGTATTTTGAAAGAAAAGGGTATAATCTTCCCTGAAGAATTGCTTCCTTTAAAGTTTGCAAAAACAAGAATTTTTTTCGGTTTGGACTAAATACTGAAATTCCGATAGGGCTCTGAACAGTGTGATTATTTTCAAAAATATAATGATAAATATTTAAATTCAAATTACTTATTGTTCAAAATTTCATGATTTATGGTTTCCACAATACCACTTTATCTGCATTTAATAGCGCTTGGTTTTTAAAAAAGGCTTTCTCGTCACTAAGCCTTTGTCTCTTTGAAGGCGTTGTGGATGTAATACGTGAGATAAAATATGTAAACAAAATTATTTCCTTAATTTTCATTTCAGTTTACTTTCCTAAAAGTAATAACTACTTGTAATAAACCTTTATAAACTGCATTCTTTCAAAATTAGGCGCAGCAATATAATTCTTGCATAACGCTAATGATGTGCATAATCAAGATAAAGGAAACCGACACTAACCATTTCATATCGCCATCAGCAGGCGGTCTCTCCACACAGTATGTGATACCACCATTGACAGTGCTTTCATGTGCTTCTAGAAGAAGTAATAAAACACGAGAGGTTCCTCGATCAAACACGCTAGTGTATCATACAACCTCACCCAGTCCATTGTGGGACAAATGTAACGTATAAGTCATTACCAGCGTTACGGCTGAAATGGATGGGGGCTCCTTCATGCAGCCAATATGAGACAAAATTCAGACCTAGTGTATTATTATTATTAATGTTTTTGTCTACATATACATATATGTACACATTAAAAGCAGAATAAATTGTGAATAAATTAAAAATATTTGTAGATGAATGATAAATACTAAAACTGAATATCTGAAATTAACTGTGAAAAAAATAAACCAGATCGATGACTAAGCCGAAAGCTCCGAGAACTAGAAAAGGATTTTCATATTAACGTCAAAGCTAATATTAATAAAAACTATTTTACTGTAAACTGATTTTATTGATTAAATAATTAAGAATTTGAAATTGATATTTTAAATAAGATATAACGCCATGTTATTAAATGTATTCTTGCACACTTAATTTGCTTTGTTTTATGATTTGATCCTTTTTAAAGCTTTCAATTACTGCTTCAATTTTATTAATCGGCGAATATTAGTAGGCATGTACAATACGGCCGAGCGTAGTTAGCTTAAACTAGGACGCAGCCTCGGTGTAGACGCACCACTAAGGACTCTTAAGTTCTTCTCTTGAAGTAAGTGAAAATTCTTTCACCTTCATTTACATATGACGCGATACCAAAACTTACTCTTGCAGGGAGTAAGTAGTAGGTGGGAAACGAGAATAGACAGCAAAGCATGTTTAAAAATTAAAATAACTGTTAGAAACTTAAAATAAACCTTACAATTTGTTTTTGTAATTTTCAGAATTTTTGCAATTTTATGATCTTTTGTATTTTATATCTTAAATTGTAATTGCCGAAACCTTATATTTAGATTTTAGTATTTCCCTGATAAAAAAATTCAGCAATTTGATAATAGAAATACCTCACTTTTATAAAAAAATGAAATTATTTTGTATTAATGAATTTTCAAATGAAGAGAAAGCTCGAATATTTTAAACCATGACGTATAATATAGTGTATCAGCAAGTTTACTCTAACTTATACCTAAACAACTTTTTACTAAATATTTGCTAAAATCATCCTTAGGTCACTTTCATGATTATATTTAGTTAAGCATATTAAGCATTGCATGCATAAAATAAATGGTTAATATGATCTTAATATGCACATAATATTATTCTTAACTATCTGAGAAGTCTTTATAGGAGAGAAACTCAAACACGCGATATTTGTTTTCAATCATGTCTTTCTGAATATACATGCATCAACAAATTCTCCAATTTAGCGTGAAGTTATACACACTCTAGTTTGTCTAACAATCTAATTTGCTAGATGTCTAAGGAATTGCGTCTTAACAACGGTCGATCGCAGAAAGGTCTGGTTTTCTCCTAACTGATATTTGTTCTTTCGCTGCATGCCCGAGAGATATGTAGTCAACCTCTGCATCTTCCATTGGTGTATGTAGTGTTGAAAAGCAATGAAAACCTTAATTTTATTCCTTAAGATTCCTCTAATGAAAACAGAAAGCAAAATGCTGAAGATCTCATATAATCTGAGCTTCATAAGAAGGAACTTGGAATATTTGCTGTAGTTAAATTGAGAAATTGAGAAAATATCATGGGTAAAAACTTACATTTCATGAAAGATGAAGAGATGATCGAAGACATATTAAAACCGTAATATATCGAAATTACTCTGTAAATGTGCCCAACATTTTGTTGAGAAGTAATTACATATATTCATAGGCTTATCAAATTCGTTTCATTAATTTCTCGGTTTCGTAAAATAATTTTTCACTTTATTCATTTAGGAATTGCGTTTGGAAAAGGGTATGGAACAATTTGTGCTTTATCTTAAATTTACTAAATTTTAATTCTGGATAATATATGACATTATTAGAGTGCTGGTCATGAAAAGTTTTATATAAATATTGTCATTTAACTGAGATGTTGTTTTTCTACTCGAAGATTGCATAATATCTTCACCAACATCTTCTGTTTACATGTGCGTTCTTGCACTTACGGTGTTAGATTGCGCATTTTTGTTCAACAACTGGGTAAAAAAATTATTGGTTTTATCTATTTTAATTGTTTACTGGATTTTCGTGTAAGTATGGTTTATAACATGGATGGTTATAGCGCGGATTGCGAACCACGTGCGACTCTTGCAGGTGAATTATGTGAAATATACTTAAATTTTGCAAATAAAATATATAAATATGGTAAACTAAAACTACTCAGTGTGCCAAAAAAATGTAAGACAAACTGTCATCAAATGACTGCTTAGAATCAGACTCTTCTTTCCATTTCTGTTTCGCTACTTTTAAAATCATGTAAATATGCACTTCAGGCTTTTGAAAAATTTAGTTGCGACTCGTGAACTTTCCAGAATTCCAAAAATGAAATTTGGCCAGCTATGATATATACTCTTATTTACTCATTCTATATTTATTTTTGGTTGTTCTCATTTTTATCTTCATTAAATATTTCTCGTTGTTTTTCTGAATTATAGTCATTACCCTATTCTAATTAAAAGTTCAGTATTATTTAAATATGTAGTCAAATTTATTAAATTTTTTTTAGTTTTTGTATAGATCAACCTTCATTTTTAACGCAGTAAAGTAATCTTATAATTACATGTTCATTCAAATAAATAAATAAATAGAATAAAAAAGTCGAACTTTGAAAGCAAATCGATCAAAAGCCCAAATTAAAAAAAAAAAAAAAAAAAAAAAAAAAAAAAAAAAAAAAAACCGAAAACCTCATTTCAAACACTAGCATTTCGAAAATTGCTAGCTTTAATTAATTTCAAAGTATATGATTTTTCGCAGTTCTTGCCTTTTTTTTCTCAGACTTTGTTTCATTATCGAGTCCTGTCTGTTATTGATGCTCTATATATGCAACGACTCAGGCCGGAAGGGGGAGAAACAAATAAACCATTATTGGTGAAGAATATTGCAGTATCATTAGAGGCATTTAAGGTCAAATGGTAAAGATTATGCTAGTGCTAAGAGTGATTTTAATCGACTAATTCTGCATTTTTAATCTGAAGGTGGAGCCTTATCTTTTCAGTTTGGAAAGGAATAGCTTCACTTTTTTCACTTGCCATGTCAACTTGTGAGGCATATGATAAATTTTTAACACCAAAGAAAAACGTGTTCATGTTATTAATGAAAACAAAAAGAGTCAAGACATAGAATAATATCGCCAAAGAATACGACATACTTTTTAACACTTTTATAGGTTTTTGAAAAATAAAATAATAAAATTGAAAACATAGGCTACTGGAAAGAGTAAGTTGGGATAAAATGGAAAAGCTTTAATACTACCTTTTGTAGTTAAGAAACTTATACTTAAGAGATTTAAACGTCTGTGTGACTATAAAATTTCTTCAAACGCCTGAAGCCTGAAAGATACATATCAAAGAAGAGCTTATCAAGAAAAAAAAATAATTTAAAATCAATTTCTGTATTGTTTGACAGTTTCGAAGTTAGAAATAACATAATATTTAACAACGGTGAAAATGCACCAATAAATGCCCAAATTACAACAAACGGTTAATGTGGTTTCCTGACTTAATGCAATTTATAAAACAAAAATTGCTTTCAATATGATCAAAGCGGGTAAAATTTTTTTCAAGTGCACACTATTAAAAACTCTCACACATTCAGAATTTGATAATGCTATGATGGAAAAAACAGGTAATAAATGGTACTATTTTAATGTGAGGAAATATGGTAGCTTATAGGAAGCACCCTAACTTTGTGATCAGAGATCTTAAAAAACTAAAATGTAATTCTGGTGTAGGTTTACTCGTATATCTGGAATTACCATATTAGCCTATGTCCGGTCTCGTGAAACAACTGATAGCACGTTCGGTTAGCAGCAATTAGAAGCACAAATCTCAGCGAAGGCATTGCTGATTTTTTTTTTCCCCGCTTCGAAAAGTCTTTTAGCACTGCACATAAAGCGCAAGTCCATGAAAAGGCTTTTAACGATTCAAAAATGCTTTGAACTAACAAAACGTTTCGTCCCCCTTGTCGGTATAGTGGTTAGCGACGCTGACTGCTGTACTGATGGGCCTGGATTCGAGTCCCGGAAAATATATAGCAATTTGCAAATTTGTAGTTTCTGACCTGCATGGAGGCACTAGGATACTGACGAGTGAGAAAGTCCTCTCTAGGAGTTTGGTGCTAGAAGAAGAGGAGTAGGAAACTCTTGGAATGTACGAGTATCTTGAGTTGTTTCCCAAGAGAACTGTAGTTATATGTGTACCAAAAGGTTTCAAAAAGTATTTGTAATACTCGATAAATATTCTGCACAGTTAAATGGAAATTTTGTTACTCATTAATAGTGAATTGCATATCATAGCATGATTCAAATTAAATGGATCAAAATTTTGTATTCGATTCGATTACTCTGAATTCGATTGTCGTGTTACAATTAAGTTATGAAATTAGCATTCAGAATCTGAAACATGTCTGAAGTAGAAACAGCTGTATTCTCCTGAACTGCATTGAAGCATCTTCACCACAGGCAGATAGCTGTCACTTATTTTATCTTTATAAGTCTGTAACCTCTGAAGCTAGTATAGTCTCTTTTATGTACTTGTATCTTCTGTAAGTATGGAATTATTTAAACAGTAAAATTAAAACGTAAAGTTAAAATGTAAAATTAAAATAAATGTGGACAAATCATTGACACACAAATTGTTGTAAATTAAAAAAAAAATGGTACCTAGTCATTCGACGAGGAAGCGGAAAATGAAACTAGCCTAACAGAAAAGTCTTTACTGACTAATTGCTGAAGGTATGGGTATGTTTGAGAAAATTTAAAAAAATGCTGAACCACAAAAATAAGTAAGAGATAATTTCCATTTGTAATAGAATTTGAATATTATTTTAGTCGTTTAAAGGTGATAAAGGGAAAGAGAGCAAATGAGATCTATTCGTGTATTTTCTTTATATGCAGAAGAAGTGTAATCAGCAATGAAGTTGAGAAACAAAAAAAAAAAAAAGTGATATTGTAGGAGTTTCAAATGAAATAAGAAGTTACGGACATCTCAATCAATCTTTGTTTCAAGAATAGCATCATGCACCAAGCAAGTACATTTATTCGAAAGGCAAATAAAACGTAAGGCAAATCTTAAGGCAAATAAAAAAATCCTGGCGAACACACACTCTCTGTAGTTGTGACCAGCTTGCAAAATTGTGATCTATGAACTAATTTCCTTTTTAAAATTTTAAATAAAATTGGTTTTAACTTAGAAATCAAACAACAAAAAAAATGCGCTTTGGCAGCTGAGGATGATGGTTCGATAAAACCATCGAAACTAATCCTGTGAAAATTTTCAAATATAAAGCTGATTTTTGTTGTTTGACTTCTAAATTAATACTTGCACGGCGTGTTATTTTACCTTGGTTTTAACTGTTAGCTGAAGGTGATTTCTAGGCTCTTCTACTGACTTTTGATGGAGTCTAATGCCAATAAAACTTAGCCATAAGTCTAAAATGTAGGACCGTATGTTGTTGGAATTTCACAATGTCTGATTTTCAGAAGCGAATTATAAAACTGAAAATTCATTCACTGAAAGGAGCTAAGCAACGATGTAGGCGAAACTACAAACTCAGAACACGGTGATTAACGACTTTCTCTGGACATTCACAGTTTCAAAGTGAAAATTGACAAAGGAAAAATATTACAGGTATTTTTTAGGCGAAATGCACCAGAATGTAGAAATGGTTTCCAAATTGGGTTTCTCAAAATATTCCAGAACTCAAAAAATTTGTTGATAAACCTAAAATTGTTTGTCACCTTCATCTATACTGATCTATTTTTCGATAATAGCAACTGTTTAACTGAGTATTGTCAGAGGCCTCACCTTGCGGTGAATGTCTGTAAGTATGTGATCTGGTTGCACAGAAGTTCTAACATGTATAAACAATGTTCCGTAGATTGTTTTATGGCACTTCTAAAAAATTCTAGTAATGGAATTGTTAAGCTGGCGATTAACTAATTACATAAACAAGATAATTGTATTTAAATTATCATCAAAGAAAATTTAAAACAAAATGCAGAAAGTTAAAATATCCCACAGCGCAAAATTAATAATTAACAAGTTGGAAAAAACTGAAGAGTTCCGGATTTTAACGGTCGCCCAAAAGAGTTTGTTAATGGGTTTTTTACCCTCTCACTGGCAGCGCAGTCTACCAGTCTGCTCTTACAATAACTCTTGCCAGCCTCCAGATTTTCTTATTTTATTTGTATTATTCATTATATTATTATTATTATTTATTACATTATTATTACTATTATTTATTATATAATTAATATTATTTATTACATTATTATTATTATTATTATTATTGAACTGTATGTGGTGATAGTGCGTTTATTTCACACTAACGCCCCATACAGTTCAACAGGAAATCTCAAATTTTTAAATGCTGCATAGTGAGATGGCTAGCAAAAATTTTTTCCCCCTCATTGACATTTTATGTCCTAACTTTATTTATTAAGTATCATATTCTTCGCACTTATGCCGCATAAAATACAATTCAACAGCAAAATCACAAAATATTTAAAAACAACAAAATTCCCGACAGTGTTAGAGATTTTCATACATATATTTATGATCTGTGTATTATTTCCTTAGAAACTAGCAGTTAGTGAAGCCAGCCGCCTAAAATAGTTATCATAAAAAGCAGAAAATATATAATGATGCAAGTCCAGCTAGTATAAGTTTATAAAAATACTAAATAATTCTAATACGACATCTCAGGAGTTTAATGGATCTTTATTAAAATAAATCACGTTAAAAAGTAGAAAAAGTATAAGAAATTATTGTTCTTATATTTTTATTATTATTGTTCTTAAATCGCTTAATGTTATCACTCAATAACTATCCAGATTAGATTTGAAAATATGTCAGCTTTACTGAACAAAAACAAGATGGCACGTCAAAAAATAACAGTATTTTATTTCCTTCCTCGGAAACATTTTGCTTTCACATACTAGAGTGTTTTAATTAAAATTGAAAAAAAAATCAAATTAATAAAAATTTTTAAAAAATCTGAAAGTTTTCAGATTTTAAATTGCGTCCTAAGGGCTTTTTAGCATTTTGTGTGTTACCTTTATTTATTTAATATCATATTCTTCGCATTTAAACCATAAAATTCAGTTTAAGAGAAATATCGCAAAATAATTTTAAAATGAGCATTTCCGATACACAGACTCGTGCGCTGGAAATAAAATTTTTTGTTATGCACAACATTGTCATTTCTCGCTTTGAAATGCTTCAGTTTGTTAATCAAAAATTCGTTAAAGCCTTACACAATATGAAATCGATAACAAACCAAATTCCAAATTTCAAATTTGGGCCTTCAGATGCCCATATTCGCAGGAGGATTACGTTATTCAAAATTTGATGGCTCTAGGTACCGTTGTTTTATCACAATGAAAGAACCATGCATACATTTATGCAGTTTCTTCAATATTTAATTTCTTTTAATATGATACAGACCGATAATTTTCGGTGACAACAATTTGAAAAATGAAGCAACACTTGTAGTGAATCAACGCAAAATGCCAAAACGAAATTAATAGTCTTTCTGGGCGAATTGTCCCTTTGGACTAATAAATAACTTACATTTTTCCGCATGGCAACAGTCTCGCGCGCTGGAAATCAAAATGTTTTATTTCGAATAGTGTTGCCACTGCTCGTTTTCAGATATTTGAGCCCGTTAATCAAAAATTCATTGAAGATTTACACAATATGAAATAAATAATAAAAGAAATGCGAAGTTCAGAATTCAAGCTTTCAGATGCATATATTCGCGTGGAAGACTGCATTATTCAGAATTTGATGGGGTCTAGGTACCGTCGTCTTTTCCCTTCCCAACACACTTACATGGAACATACACACTTAAATAGAGATGTTTTATTGTTTAATTTCTTTTAAAATAATACGGGTCGATAATATTTGGCGGCATAAATGTGAAAAGTTTACGCCGTTTATAACGAACCAACGCAAAATCCTCTTTCGAGACTTATAACTCCTTTAGGGCTAATAATGTTAAACAAATAAAAACAAGCACCTACTAATACAAAATACTGAAGGAGGATTCTATAGTATCTAATCAATAATATAGAATACGAAAGCAAAAAACAATACATTTTTTGCAATATTAGCAAATTACTTTCCATTTTGCAGGTTAAAATATATGGATTTAATTTCAAAATATTTAATCGTAATTAAAATACAAAAAAAGATCAAAAGTTTAGCAAGCCTGCGAATTATGTCTGCATTTAAAAATTTCTCTAACAGACACAGGGGATAGCTGAAGAATGAATGTGCATTAATATTACTTTCTTTATCCATAGGCAAAATTTGAAAAACATTCAACTAAAGCGGACATATGAAACTGAAAAGTCTTTTGATTACTGTATAATACCTAACGATTCGACGAGAACACCACTCTAATCAAAATGCAGTCAAGTCGGTAGCTATGGAATATAAGGAATACAGCAAGAAGATATTTTGTGATTGTTTCGCCATAAATGTCAGTTGGGTGAGTTATGAGAAAATAAGTAGTCGTTATAGAAAGGTGCAGGTGCACATTACGAAAGGGACCCAGATGCTACCCGTGAATCTCTACATAACTGACAATACTAAAATGGTTTAGTTGATGTATGTGCTGGAGTTTTAGGAACATGATGCTGTCACGAAAAATTTTGTATATGAATTGAAACTGGAATAAAGTCTTATAGAATTACATAGAATTTACATTTAAGACCTTCATTGATAACAGATGCCCTAGATGAATATCTGGGAAAAGGACTTTCGAGGAAAACAGAAAGTATTTCTGAGAATGGAATTAAGGACTATTCCTGAACAACATTTCTTTGAGGCAGAGATTTCTAACCTTTTTCTTCAATGACCGCTTTTAAAAAATGCTTTTCTTTATCGACCCTTTACATTTATCTTCAAAATGTACAGCATATAATGTAATAAAATGAATAACTGAATAACTCAAACAATTATACTGAGAATATCAACAAAATTTTGAAAAAAATGGTTTATTACATTTATGTTCAATTATATTTTGTATTATTAATCTTACCAACATAAACAAGATTTTAGAAACAAAATGACAGATTCTAATTGCACAAAAAATTAAATTTTAAGTAATTATGCAAGTGGCGCTTGGAGTATTAATGCAATTTTTTTAATATTTTGCATAAAATTGTTTAACTAATTTTTTAAATCTCGTCGTTCAAAAGAGGTTCTATAGTTTCACTTTCTGTATTATTGTTTTTTTTTGGGGGGGGTTGTGTTCTATCATGTTTGCTTTCTGTTCTTTTTATAATGCATTTACTGCATAAAAAATTATACATTTTCAAAATCTTATTTATTTCAAACGCATTAAATAATTTTAGTGTACGTTTCTTCTGCTACTTCTTTTATATGATTTCTTTCCTAATATGTGATACAGCTTTATGTCAGCAAATAGTTAATTACCAATTTTATTAATACTTTTTTTCAACCGATGAGATCTTTATTTTGCTAGAATCAGCTGCTACAATAATTCGGCTGTCAAGCTCCAGTCGACTCCTTTGATCATCACTGACACCGTTTTAAAATTTTATCGACACACTGGGGCATCAATACTGACCTAATTTGGAAAACCTCCTCTACTGCGACCTCAACAGAGAAATCTTAAATCGACTCAAACAGTAAGAGGTTTACTTCCAGAGGATTTTTGGATTCATTTAATATGAAACAAGTTTTGCCTTTCAAATCTTAAAAATAAATTAAATTAATAAATAAAAACTGAAAACTTTCAGATTTTATATTACGCCCAAAGGTACTTTTTTTAACGTTTTGTGAGTTGCATTCACTTATGAATATCATGTTCTTCGCACTTAAACAATCAAATTCAAATCAACAGCACTATCACAAAGTATTTAAAAGAGAATATCTTTAGAATTTCTGATACACACCCTCGCGCACTGGAGATAATTTTTTTTTTTTTTTTTTTTTTTTTTTTTTTTTTTTTATCCCGTACAGTGTTACCATTGCTCGCTTTGAACTCCTTGAGTTTCTTAATCAAAAACTAATAAATGCTTTACAAAATTTGAAATAGATAATAAAACATATTCCAAATCTGGCCTTCCAGATGCACATATTAGGGTGGAGACGTAGGTTATTCAGAATTTGATGGCTCTAGGTACCGTTGTTTTATCACAATGCTAGAAACATCTATACATTTATGCAAGTTCTTCATTGTTTAATTTCTTTAAATATAAGTACAGGGCTCTAATATTTAGTGGCAGCAATTTAAAAAGTTATTCGCCGTTTATGGTGAATCAAAGCAAAATCCGAAAACGAAATTAATAGTCTTTCTAAAAAAATGCCTTTTTGTACTAAAAAAAAATTAACCTTTGAAGTTTAAACTTCTTCATAAAAAATGATAAAATTTCCTTTTGGAAGTGTTTCCATTTCATTTCTAACACAAGTCATACGAATATTTTGATTTTGCATGACATGTAGATGTTATAATGGCTTTATACGTATTTCTTTGTAATATGTATAATGTCATCATAAATTTTTTAGTATGATAATTTTACAAAGGAATAATGCCATTTGCTTTTATTTACAAGAGTTCCCTTTTGAGTTTCTTTTCTCATTTCCTTTCCTGGTCAGTACATGGTTTTATTCCTTGTTGAAAAGACTCACTTTACCACTTGCATAGGCTTTCTAAGCATTATTTTAGGTTTTAATTTATTAAATATAATTTTTTATTTAAAATGTGTTATCCGTCACTTAAAAAGTGATAAATGTTGTGGTAATAATGTATGCGATCTACCAATTTTTATTTTTAGATATATATTTATTAGAGGGTGCCTTTAAATTGGCTTTTGGTTTAATCATTACTTTTTTCTGCCATTTTATCGCACGTTTGAATATGAAAGTTACTGAATTTTTTATTTTAATAAGCTACCAGCATTCGTCTGACTTTTAAATGTACCGGAAAAATTGCTGAAGGGAACACCAAACGTTAAATTTAAAAACTGCTTAGAATTTTACTCTGCAGTACAACTTCATAAAAAAAGGTTATTACGTATAACAAAATTACAAGGAAATAAGCAATATCCCTTAATACAAATATTAATTATCCTAATAAATAAATTAACCAACTTCCCTTTGCAAAATCTTAAGAACTCAAATGGTATAAAGGAGGTTAAGAACATTGTTTCCTAAAAAAAAAACACTCAAAACTTTTCAATACCTTAAAGACAGTGAAATGAGCAATAAATAACATAAAAGAATGCAAAGAACAAAAAATTCTGAAAAGCAAAGTATAATTAATGATATTTTATATTTTCAAGAGAAAAAAATTACAATGAAATAAGCTATATTCCTTAATACAAATATTAATTATCCTAATAAAAAAATTAACCAACTTTCCGTTGAAGAAACAAAATCAAGCACATCTTTTCAATATCTTACAAATAGTGAAATAAGCAAAAAATAACATGAAAGAAACTCAAAAAACAAAACATTCCTCCCCCCCCGAATTTTACTCTTCAGAACAAATTTATAAAAAAAAATCAATAAAAATGTATTATATATGTTACGGTGAAACACCGAATCTAGAGAATATCGACTTTCACCGGTGAATGTCAACATTCACATAGTCGCTTGGTGTATGTCCAAAATATTTTCCAAATACTCTTACTTCTGACTTACACCGGTGAATGTCGACATTCACCATGTACTAATGGTGAATGTTGAACATATAATAAGAATATTATATTTCCTTCTCCGTAATTAATTCGCGAAAAAACGCACTTGAAACTCGGAATAAGAACTTAAGAATATAAGAACTTAAAGTACACAGTACATTCACAATGAGAAAGGAAAATAATAGAAGTTATAAACTTACCAAATTATGTGATTCAAATCTTATTTATTGCAACAACTTAAACTTTATGAGACTTTGAATTGCACAAGAGGCCCATGCTTTTACAACTGCATTTATTTGTGAAACACTTCCTTTTGGAATGGCAGCGTGTACATATACTCCTCTCTTTTCGACCTACACCAGAGCATATCTGTGATTGTCGACATACACCGGTGAGCGTCCGATTCACCGACGTATTTGGTGAATGTTGACATTCTCCGCTGAAAGTCGACATTTTCCAATTTCGGTCTTTCACAGTAACATATATATATATAAAATGACAATGAAATATGCCAATCTCTTAAAAACAGTGACATAAGAAACACGATGAAAAATAGTTGCCATCCCCGTATTTCTAAAAGAATGAAACTATTCAAAATGGTGCGATTTCATCAAAAATCTATCAACAACAATAAGAAAGGAAAATTTTTGCCAAAATCACATTTTTAAAGATGTGAGATGTGAGAAGTGTGCTCAGAAGCTTTATTTATTTATTTTTTTTAAATACAAAATATTATCATTTTTCCAAAATTCGTTTTGTAAAAGCAGTCGCAAGGATGAAAGTTTAACGTGTCCCAAGAATCAAAGAAAAATCAACTTTACATTTTTAAAAATAATCTTTTTTATTAAAAATCCCGTTAAAAAGGTGTTAAGCTCACTTTGTTAAATAAATTCGTATTTAATCGATTTATTGAAACACGAAATTTATTTTAAGTTCGTAAAATATCTAAGTGCCTACGTTTCATGAAAATGTGAAAATGGAGTGTGTAGAGTAAAATCTCGCTTTCCTACAGCCCATTATGTCTCAAAATGACCCGATTTTGTCACAAAACATAAAATAAAAAAAATTCGAATTCGAATTTCGAAAAAATCGCTTCGAGGTGCACTGGCTCTTGTCTAGATGCACCAATGTACGAAATTTCGTAGCCGTGTATCTATTAGCTTCCTCGCAGCGCAAACGAATGTCACACACACTGACACACAGACAGACTCTTTCTTTTATTATATGTAGAGATTATTATTGAATTATGAAACTACTGAAATTTAAATTGTTTTAAGTTAGACGATTGACTATTTTATACTAGTAACCTTAGTTTTTCGTTATTTCTTTACTATTTTATTTTAACAACATTAAACTTTGTGATAACTTGAATAAATGTATTGTAAAAATAATGTATCAACAGTAAGGTAACAGTAATGTATCATACAATCCATATGACATTTAATGTGAGCAATGCCGATCTTGTAAAATTATCTGATTTTTTGAAGTGTAAACAGGTCACAGTGCTCATGAGGAAAAATCAGTAAGACATATAATATAACATATGCCATGTTTAATGTGCACAAATTTGAGCCAATGCGCAATGCTGAGTTTATGCTATTCTCTGGTAATTAGTAAGTGAAAACAAATCGTTATGTACATGATAGAATATCAGCAACATACCATACAACAATATAACCTGTATCATGTTTAATGTACGCAATGCTGAGACTTTGCGGGATGCAGAATTCGAGACATTCCTTAATGTTTTTAAGCGAATACAGACCACTGTATACATGGGAAGGAAGAGAATAAGTCATGCAGTAATAAATTTCAAGAGTTTCAAAATTCAAATAACAGTAGCTTCATAAAATAAAAAAGTCAGTATATTTCATATTCGAAAGAGCAATAAAATGGCTGGAAAAACAAATGGTTAAAAAAACGCCAATTTTAATTACCCATACTAAAAATATATATAACTATAAATAAAAGCTTTAGATCCTATACTACATGAATACCATTGTTATGAGTAGATTTAAAATTATACGATTAAAAGACTTCACATCAAAGAGCTAGATCTCAGATGACAGATTTAATTAGCCTATTTAAATATGTGTTTGTCTCTCGGAAATATTCCAGGATTGAGTTATCGCTTTTCTACATAGTAAGTATATATTTAAGTGAGTGATGAAATATTATTTTTTCTTTGTTTTGCGTTATTTCAGAAAAGATTATGGAAAAATTATAAGCTGTTTTCTTAGCCCAAATAGGCAACTTTTCCAGAAGGGCTATTAATTTCGTTTTAGCATTTTACATCGTCCTCTACAAAACGGCGATTCACTTTTCAAATTATTGCCACCAAATATTGTAGCCCTGCATTTTATCTGGTTGTAACGAAAGTTTTCGGCCAAAACATTTTCTTAATAAAGTTAGGAAAAAACATATAAGCAGTACCTTTAATGTGGGTAGTAATCACCATATTTATGATATTCTGCCAACGTTTTAGTAGTTTTTCAAAGTCAGAAACTTGATTGCCAGAATATCGCCAGCAAGATTAGCTGCAGGTGTGAAAAAATGTTCAAGTCCAAAGGAGCGATGTCGGGGCTATATAGTGGGTTGGCAAAAGATCCCATTCGAGTACGTACAGAGTCCAGCCGGTAAATGCAGATACATGTGCTCTTGCATTATCTTGATTGAACATTACCTTTTTGCGCCGGAACTCAGTTCGACTCTTTTCCTTGATAGCAGCGTCAACACGGAGTATAGTATCTCGCTGTACATCTTACTATCGAGGGTTTTATCTTTTTTTCAGGTACTCTTTGCAGATAATACCACGGCAATCACACCAGATACAAAGCATGATCTTTTTGTTAGTCAAATTGCGCTTTGCGACGTTGTCGACGGGCTCACCTGGCGCAGACGAACCCCCTTTTCGGCCTATGTTCTTAAAGTTAATCCATTTTTTATCATAAGTGATGATTGGGTTCAGAATTTTGTCCTTGTGTTGATATTCGAGCAGATTATTACACGCCCGAACACGTCTGTCCTTGTTTGGTTAAGTCAGCTCATGCGGATCCAGCGATTGAGCTTGCACATCACATTTATGCGGTGTATAGCGTGTCTAATGGACATGGCACTAACGTCTAACTCCTTAGCAGCTCTCGAGTGGCTGAACATTGAATCTTCTTCCTACTTCTTAAATTTTTGCAGGCTGGCTTCATCAACATCAGTAGACCGGCCATAGCGATCTGCTTCTTTGAATGTTACAGTCGTTGTTTTTGAAGTTTCGGTACCCAACCTCCACAATGTCATATGATACAATATTTTGTGTTGTGTGATACTATGTACATTTAAATATTTTGTGATATTGATGTTGAATTCAATTTTATGGTTTAAGTTCATACAAAACTTTAATAAAACACCTCTTTTTGCGTAATATAAAATCTGGGAGCTTCCAGGTGTCTCTCCCCTCTAGTGTGCGTGTTTGTGTATGTATGTGAAGCATGGTATAAGATATTTTTATCGCCAATTCCTTTAAAGAAATGAAATTCTTTTTAATTTGCTCAATATATTTTTTCATTTTATTTTAACTAAAGTAAACCAGTGAAATGTTTGAAGTTAATATTTCTTTATCTAGTCCTTAAACCTAAACTCACATTTTTTTTTTTTAATTTTACCTCTCCTGAAATTAAAATATATATATATCGTACTTCCTCGTATATTTTTTGCCTAGTTTTAGAGCTAGGTTTTTGAAAATTTTAAAAGTATTCTCATTATTTTCCCCTTCCTCTGTTACACATTGCTATCCTTTGAGAGTTAGTTTATTGGTAAATTGTATTCTCCTGATTATACTTATTTTTAGTCCAAAGGGATTTCAGTCCCGAAGGACTATTGCTTTCGTTTTGGCATTTTGCGTCGGACTCATAAACGTCGGTTCACTTTTCAAACTGTTGCCACAAAATGTTAGAGTCCTGCATTATATTTGAAAAAATTAAATAATGAAAAATCTGCATAAATGATTGTCTATTTCTCGCATTGTGATAAAACAATGGTACATAGAGCCATCGAATTTTGAATGACGAAATCCTACTGCGAATATGGGCATCTGAAATCCCAAATTTGGAATTTGTTTTATTATAGATTTATATTTTGTAAAACTTTAACGAATTTTTGATTTACAAACTCAATGCTTTAAAAGCGAGAAATGGCAACGTTATATAGAAAAAAAAATACTTTTATCTCCAGCTCGCGAGATTGTGTATATCGGAAATTCTAAAGATATGCTTAATTTAACATTATTTTGCGATATTGCTCTTGAACTGAATTTTATGGTTTAAGTGCAAAGAACATGATATTTAATAAATAAAGGCAACACTCAAAACGTTAAAAAAACGCCCCTTTGGACGTAATTTAAAATCTGAAAAATTTCAGATTTTTTTTTTATTCAGTATAATCAATTTTTATTTTCATTTATGTATCAGTATTTCATTCATTTTATTTTCTCTTGCATTCATTATTTGAAACGTGTTTTGTACAAATTCTTCCTTAAGCTACCCAGATGTGGTTAGTGTTCTCACACCAGACACTTCGCGGTTCAGTTACAATCAGATATACGTCACCTATCTGCTCTATATCTCTCAGATATTGTAATGTTAGTATTATTATGTATTCTTATTGGAGTGTACGTTTATTAGCCCAAATAGCGTTAGCACAGAAGAGATATTCATTTCATTTTGGCATTTTTTGTTTGTTTACTAAAGATGTCGGTTCACTTTTCCAATTGTTGCCACCACATATTAGAGTCTGTGTTACATTTAAAGAAATTAAATAATGAAGAATCTTAATAAATGTATATACGTTTCTTGCATTGTGATAAAACGGCTGTACCTATAGCAATCAAAGGTTGAATAACGTAATCTTCCACTGAAGATGGGCATCTGGAAGCCCGAATTTGGAAATTTCTTTTATTACCTATTTCATATTTTGTAACACTTTCTCTGTTACTCGGCTCTGTGAGCTCACTTATTTTTTTGTTCTTACATGTGGGTAAAATGCGCATTTTTTGCTTTAAAAATGATTTAATGATGTTTTTCTTATCTTTCGATTAACGTTTTATGCCTTTAGTTAGTCTGCATGCAATAATTTTAAAATTATCAACAATTTAAAAGTTGAAATATTGTGCCTTAAAGACCACAATTGAAAGGCTTCTTACAGGAAATATGCAACGAACTCGAGTGGATAATTTTTTAAATAATATTTGATATGCTTCCGTATTGTATTGATTTGTGTAACATGCTAAAATAATTATAATTTTTCTGAATCAAAAGGGCTTTTATCATCCACGGAAAAGAAATGAATCGCGAAACAGAATAATGAGTGTTATTAGAAAATTTTATTTCCTATTTTGAAAAGTTCTTTTCTTTGCCGTTTAGATTTATCATTCGGTTAATATTATCGGTATAACCTTTGACAGATAGAATCATATAAAGGGTCGCCTACTGTAATCTATAATTGTAATAATTTCTGTAATGCGGAATACGTTCAAATACTCGTATAATTATATAAAACTACTGCAGGTAGAATGGTTTGTTTAATATTAACCACAAAGTCCCTCATTTAAGAAATGTTTCATAATATTATGTAATACTTTAAAACGTTCTCATATATTTGGCTAAATGCATTTATATATCTACAGATAAATGGAAAGCAAGTTCTCTTTCTTTAAATAATTTTAGTCACAAACTTATTCGCTTATGCACATGCTTAAATTTAACGAGTTCTTACTTCACCTACTCACTATTCAAAACAAGTAAAGCAGTGAATTTAAAATTCTTTTCAAACTTTACATTTGCATATTTATGGAATTCCTACACCTTCTCTGTTATTAACTTAATGCTACATGCTAAAAGTTAAGTGTTGCAGCATTCTCTCATTGCACTCAGAGCTTTATTTCTTCCAACTCAAGATTTTTCAAAAGTCACTTAATTGATTTTTCCTAACTCTTGAAATCAGTAAAAGCGATGACTTTGGTAGTTCGCATAGTTTACCAGACGAAGCTTTTCTGAAAAATAGGATAGTGTGCAAAACGCGTTTCAAGTTCTTGAGCTGAGAGAAGGATTTTCATTTGCTTCTCACTGACGCTTTAGATTTATTAAAGAAGTATTCTCGAAAATTTAGTTATTTTTATTTCTTAATAGTTAAAAGCGACTTTAAGTGAAAACTGTACATTTCAGAGGTTTATAAGAATGTTTTAGAAACATTAAATTAGCATTTTAATGAAACAGCCACTAAATAAAAGGTAACATAGCTATGTTGTGTTCTTAAATTATTCATTTTGCTTTCTAAACACTAGGGAATCAATGCGTTAAAATATTTCTTACCATTGAAACTCTCTGACTGAAAATTCATATATATATATATATATATATATATATGGTCTAGAATACTTTTTGTGACATCTTTAAAACACAATATATATATTCATCTTGAAATACTATGTCCAAGAATTTATGGCAATATATTGAAAGTACATAAATCGAGTCAATACAATACCAGGAGAATTCTTGCATATTAAGAGAATTTTTCTCTCATGGCAGTTTTGCGAAATTTGGGTTGGCTTAGTCAAAACATATATCGGTCATTTTTAAGTTTAATAAAATAAGTCAATAATTTATATTGGGATATAATATCTCTTCAAGGCCAATGACAGATATTTGTAAATCTAATATATACTCCCTTTGATTAGTATCAATTTTAATTCCCTACGCAATTTTTTCCTAGGATAGGAAAATCCTTAAAAAATTGTTAAAACTGTTCATAATTACTTAATATATATATATATATATATATATATATATATGTATTATTTATTTTAAGGTTTTTTTTTGTACATCATCTCCAAGCAAAAGAAATTTAATTAAATTTAATTTAATTATTGGAATATATATATATATATATTAGCCATTATGCGGCCAGCTTTCTTCTGGCTTTTAAATGCATCGGAAAAATGCCTAAAGAGAACACCTGGGACCGATGATCCCGCAAGTTCTTGCAACATATTTTTCCTTTGTTGAGATTCCAACCCCCTTGCATATGCCCCTGATGTATAATGTATAAAGCAAACCAAAAAAAAAAAAAAAAATATGTATCTTGAATATTTAGCAAATTGATTGCATGAAATGTGTATTAAACCTTTGTTAAAACATAATTTATATCCCCTTCTTAACCACTACCATAACTACATAAAAATTATATAAAAATTCTACAGTAAAATAACTATAACTCCATGCCATTTCTGATGAGTCAAATATTTTCAAACATTTTCTTACTCGACACTTTGAATAGTTCTTTTTCTGATATTCTGAATTTTATAAATTAGAATTATGAAAAAATATACAGGAAAAGCATTACGTCTTAATAACACCCAATGTATGATCATGTGTTAAAATGTTACGATACTTTAGGTAATCTTCTGAGGAAACGTATCAGCAGTCATACAGCCAACTCGGTTCGGACGTTCTCAGAACTCAACGTACTCTCGATACTCTCCACGCTACAGCTCGCGATGCACTCGATAGCTTCAACGATGCACACTCTCGATGCACCAACTCGCGATACACTGACGAGACACACGACGATGCACTCGATACTAGACTGACGATCAATTCGATAGACTACGAGGCTCTCGATCGACTGCTACTCCGCGTACAACCACGGTTTATATGGCTTTTGGACTGCTTTCGAGAACATTCTGGGCCAAACCGGTAAGAATAAGTACTAGATGGTTCTCCATCCGTCTATGGTATATTGCCAAATGTCACCAAATGGGCGATTTCCCGCCAAATACCGCCTGCCTTCTCTTGCATTTTCCGGCAAAAAAACCCGTCTTGCGGGGAAGCTATCTTACTGCAACTGGACCTTTCGTAACAGTATATATATGTTTATGCATCCAGTAAATTTAATACTATAGTTAAGAATTAGAAAATTAGTATATAATTACTTAAATTGATGTGAAATAATAAAAAATCATTTGAAGTTGGACTTTCTTTGGAAGTACGAAACTCCAAATGAACCTTAAGCAAATTGTCTCTGTGTCTGAAATGGATTTCAGAGCTTGAAAAGGTTTAAAACATTACATTTCATTTAATATTGAACAGAAAAGGACTTCTCGTGCTTCACAAGATGACCACCATTTGAAACAATGGATTCTACAATAGATGATGATGGTAATAAAAACAGTTATGCTGTTAATTTAAGCTCAAAATTAGTCTAATAGACCATTAATAGAAATACTTTCAAACTCGTGACGCAAGAAAATGTGTTAATATTACATAAAGAAAAATGTTAACATAAGTCCCCCAAATTAAATATAACTGATAAAAAGAGGCGCAGGTTTCATTTTTGCACTATAACATATTTATCGAAAAACATTATTTTTAAAATAAGCAATAAAACTTTGCTACTGTACATTAATATCTATACTTACTCGTATTACGCGAAATGAAACCATTTCTTATCATTTAAAGAAATTTTATAGCTGGTACAAATGTGCAAAAATAAAGATTTGAACCAGTGCAAGGTAAGGGAAATGCCTGTGGTCTAGTTCACTTTTAAAGAACAAAATTATTTAAATAATTTACTTTTTTTTCTCTTTCTTTTCACCCTGAATTGCAAATCTGTAACAATTTTTGTTGCTTTCTTGTTGAAGTAAAGATTAGTTTAACCCACAGAAAACGTGTATCTCTTTCATTGCATTTTTACTGAATTGTCGCTGCCTTTTTAGTATCCAATTACATTTCGGTATATAAGGATTTTTCTTTTCACCATCAGCTAGCACTCTACTTTCGTGTATTTAATGCACATGAATATCATTTCGGAAAAAGGAATGTCTATTTAATTAGATTCTGAAAGACATTCACGACTTACTGTCAACTTTTACATGTACAGCTAGCTTGAAAATGGGAATTTCTAAGGTAAACTCCATCAGATCGTTTTAATGTAAATATGATTGGAAAATGAGTTATTTTAAGCGATACATTTTGTATTATAAAGCCGATAGTTTTGAAATAAAATAAAAAAAAGTTAAGAAAACATTGTAACAGTAATGCAGTAAATAACACCCCAAATAGAGGATATTTAGAATTTCTTTTACCCTCATGAAAATTACTTTATGCAAATGGGCTTTTCGAAAGATGAAAATATAAATAAATAAACGAAAATTTTCAACAAGATTTCTCGGCTGTCTTTAAAAAAATCTTTGTTATGAGATATATTCTCATATTTGTGCCTGATCTAGTTCTTAAGGAAATTCTCGTCTGTTTAATGCCGTAACAATGATAATGTAAATTTATGTAAATCTACATTCATGTTTATTTTCGTTTTATTCTGTTGTAGCAGCGTTTTTATTTATTTTTATTGACTTTTATCAGCTTTTATTTAGTTCACTTATAATGTTTCACTGTAAGTGAAATTTTGCCATCGACCTTTAACTAACTTCCTGATAAGTTATCGAGTTCAAATTTTGAACGCTTATTATTTGTTGATGAAGATGCAATACGGTCAAGTGTCATTTTGAAAATTCAATTTAGACTTTTCATATTTGTGGAAAAATCCCCCAAATGATTTATGTATCCCCGTTAGAGGGCGCTTCGCTTCTGAAAAAGAATGTTAGTTTTTTAGTTTGCGAGTTAGTTAGCAGTGAACCTTCGATGCAATCCAGGTTGCTTTGTAAATAAAATGATTATTTTTGTAGATTGTTGAAGTATTTCACTTCATTTAGAATTAGAACAACCTTTCGCAATATGGCGCACCGGTGCCGAGAACCTTTAACCAATTTAGAAGTTTGTGTCTTTTAATTTTGGATATCATTTTATGCGAAGACAGCCAAGGTAAGCCTGTATTTTCTATTTTTATATAATATGGAAGATCTTATTGCTAAACTGAAATCGAAACGAAAGGTATTGAGGACCGGAGTGTCCAAGATATTAAAGAAAATTGAAACCGAACTGAATAAAGATGATAGTAGTATAAATGTAAATGTATTAGAAGAAATTTTAGACCAGTTAAACGAAAAATCAAAATCCTTGAGCAATTTAGACGCTGAAATAGAACGAGAATTAAAAGTCGAAGAAGACGAATTTGAACTTGAAATCTCATCCGCTTTGGAATATGAAGAGCAAATTCAAGTGTGGCAGTTTAGAGGAAAGAAAAAGTTGAAAGAGTTGAATAAGTTGGAAAATTCGGACAATGCAAATAGAGAAATTTCTAATGAAACCGTTACAAAATCCCAAAACGAAAGTAACAAATTCACTCGTCTTCCAAAATTAACGACTTCTAAATTTTATGGTGATTCTTCGGATTGGTTAGAATTCATAGGTCAGTTCGAAAATGCGATTGATAAAAATCCGAATTTATCAAAAATAGAAAAATTAATGTACTTAAAAAGCTTTCTTGGTGGCTCAGCCGCCAAAGCTATTTCTGGTTTCGCTCTCATCGAAAATAATTACGAAGCTGCTCTTGAACTGTTACGTTCCAGATTTGGTCAAAAGAACATCTTAATTAATTCGCATTTAGGACAACTCTTAAGTACTTCACCTGTTAGAAAGCCTAATGATATAAACGGATTAAGAAAACTTCTATATCATGCCGAAGTACAGATAAGAAATCTTGAAGCATTAAAAATAGACTCTGATACCTACGGAAATGTCTTAACGCCTTTAATTTTGAAAATACTTCCTAATGAATTCGTTCTTGATTATAGCCGAAAAATTAAAGACGAAAATTGGGATTTAAAAGGTTTGTTAGCCTTTTTGAGAAACGAAGTATTCAGTTGAGAACGCGCGGCTTCTGTTAATTATAATTCTAGAGAAAAATATTCGCGATTGGAAAAGCATTTGCCCTTCAAACATAAACATTCTCCAGCCATAACGAGCAAGCCGTCTACAGTTGAGTTATTAGCGGCGTCATCCGAATCGCAGTGTCTGTTCTACGGGAACACAAATCATAAATCTGCGGATTGCGAAATTTTAAGTGTAGAAAAGAAGAAAGAGATCTTAAATCGTGAATCGCGGTGTTTTTTATGTTGGGGTCGATTTCACCGGATTCAAAATTGTAAACAAAAAATAAACTATGCCTTCTGTTTTAATAAACACTCGAAAGCCATTTGTTATTCATTCCATCGGAAAAAGATAATAAAAAACCTGAAAAGAAAACATCGGATTCGAGCGTTATTTCCGCTGTTTCGTCATATAATTCCGATGAAAATAGATCTAATAAAATATTATTACAAACGGCTTCTGCATTGATCCGAAATAATGATAAATCTGAAAATGTCAGAATTCTTTTTGATAATGGCTCAATGAGATCTTTCATAACTAAAGATGTATCTACTAAAATGGAACTTCCGATTGTTAGAAAAGAATCACTTTCTGTTTATTCCTTTGGTGATAAAAGTGCGTTAGAAAAAACCTTTAATGTTGTTAGAGCAAAAGTAGAAAATGTAAACGATCCTGATCTTAATATATATATTGAGCTTCTTGAAATCGAAAATATATCCAATACTGTTATCTCTCCTCCAGATTTGAACTTTGCTAAGAAAAATAAAATTTTACAAAATTTACAATTAGCAGATTGTTGTAGAAAAAGTGACAAAATTGATATTCTCATAGGGGTAGATTTCTACTATTCGATAATTACTGGTAAAATTAAAAGAATTTCAAGAAATGTAGTAGCCACAAAATCTTTATTTGGGTGGTGTTTGCAGGGTAAAGTAAATAATGATCATAGTGAATTATTAACTATGAAAGTAATTGTAAATGAAAACTTGATATCAGATCAGTTACAACAGTTTTGGAAGCTAGAAAACTTGGTTTTGGAAAGTGATACTCAAAACGACAAAGCTGTTGATTTAGAAATTATGAAATCTTTCGAATCTGATATCAGGTATAAGAACTGCAGATACCAAGTAAAATTACCTTGGAAACCGAATTCAAAACATTTAATGGAAGATAATAGGGATATAGCACTTGAAAGATTTAAGAAATTGAGTAACAAATTTAAAGTTGATAACTCTTTGTTTGTTCAATACACAGAGGTTTTAAAGGTTTACGAGTTAAAACATATTATTGAACCAGTTCAAGAAGACAATCAAAATGATAAAACCCTGTTTTATTTACCTCATAGAGCAGTCATCAGAAATGATAGAGCAACAAACAAACTAAGAATAGTTTATGATGCTTCAGCCCATAAACCAAAAACACTCTCTCTAAATGACTGTTTATATACTGGTTCGAACCTATATCCTGATATTTTTGATTTATTGATAAAATTTAGACAAAATTCGCTAGCCTTTACAGCGGACATTACACAAGCATTCTTACAGATAGAGTTAAATGAAGAAGACAGGGACGTTACACGATTCTTTTGGAAAGATGATCCTAATGATAACAATGAGAGTTTGAAAACCTTTAGATTTACAAGAGTTTTGTTTGGAGTAAAATCTAGTCCCTTTCTCCTAGCTGCTACTATTAAGCATCACCTTAAAAAATATTCAGAAATATATCCTGAAACAGTAGAACTCTTAAACAACTACCTGTATGTTGATGACACTATTGGTGGTCACCAAAATTTAGAACAAGCCCTGAAAACAAGTTTAGAAATTGTGAACATTTTTAATGAAGCTAGCATGTCACTACATAAGTGGCATACTAATTCCAAAGAACTCAAAGATATTTGGCATCGCAAAGAATTTTCGATGCAAGAATCTAATCGAAGTTGTCCCGATCAAAGTGTTAGGAGTTAACTGGGATACGGATAATGATAATTTTTATTTATTATCATTATAATTTTTATTTATTATCATTATCCGTATCCCAGTTAGTATCCGTATCCCAGAATTAGAACAACCTTTCGCAATAATATTTCATGTTCAATCGAAATTTTTTACATGTCCTAGTTTAACGGAAAACGCTAACCATTTCCTGAAGTTTTGAAAAATTGCTTTATTTTTTAAACTATATAAAGTACTTTATAAGATTAGTATATACTTATAATATATAAGATTCTTTAATGCCATAGAAACATAACAACATTAGTTTCCACATACCAACATAATCAAGCTATTTATACGTCATTCGATGAGTTAAATGTCAAAACATTAAATGAAGCTATAAAGTACTTCCTCCGTCTTTCCAGCTCTCGTGGTATAAATATAGAAGACTCGGCGTGCATTCAAGAAGTCCAGGTTCAATTCCCGATGTGGACATTGCTCCTTTTTCCCTTCAAAATAAACTAATGTCTCTACAACTATCTGAAATTTATGATTTTATAATTTCAACATCTGAAAATGTATCGTACATAAACTTTTTCACAGATTGTGAAATAATTTTTTCGCCCTCTTTTAAAATAATAGTGATAAAAATATTAATTGAGCGATTAATTGAACGGTGAAGCAGATGGGATAGAAAATATTTTCTCTCTGAAAAATTGCTTTTTTGTTGCCGTTGGATGCCATTACGAAGTTCGTCTTGTTGGTGCACTTGACGAAGAATTAGTAATATTCGTTTTTTCCCTTTAGCTCCCGGTCAAGTGCTCGTTGCAGCATTCTTATTAACTCCGATTACAGAAACTAAATGTTCAAAGCGATTTGTTCCTTCTTTGAATGATGTTCAATCTTTTTTACTTCCTTGTACGAAGTAAAAAAGAAGTATTGTAAGCGCGAAAAGTTTCAGGCAGCATATTTCAACGAAAATATCCATGTTGACCGCTATCGAATGCAATTTAACGATGTTTTTGCGTGATATCTGTACGTAAGGACAGAATAAAAGACTCGTTTCCTCCAAAAAAATTATAAAACTGCTTTAAAATTAATTCTGAAGAGAATTTTTCGTGACATCTGTACGAACGTATGTACATACGTGAGTACGTACGTATCTCGCATAACTCAAAAACGAACAGCCTCAGAACGTTGAAATTTTGTATATAGGACTACTAGAAAATGCAGATATGCACCTCGTATTTTGGTTTCAATCGGCCGCTCCAAACGTATATAAATATATTTATATCCACTCTGTTACCCGGCTCAGTAATCTCAGTTTCTTTACTCTTATATGTTTGTAAATTGTACATTTGTTGCTTTAAAAATGATTGAATTATGTTGTTTTTATCTTCCGTTTAAGGGTTTTATGCCTTTAGTAAATCTGTATGCAATATTTTTAGAATTATCAACAATTTTAAAATTGTTTAAGTGAGGCTAAGCCTAATTTGATGGCGGCCATTGCTCTTGTTTACATTTGAAACAGCTGAGTAGCGGATTTGTTGCCAATCTAGAGAAACTTAGTTTCACAACAACAAAGATAGCGCCTTCATTTATTATTTAAATTATGCTTAATCCTTTCTGGGATTTTTTCGAGGATATAAGCGTTTAAGATTTACTTCGTAATTTTTAATACAGATATTTTGAGTTTTTATGTATTTTTGCCTTGTCGCGGAGTGAAAACTGAATTAATTGAAAGAGAAATACTCAATCGTCTGGGAAAAACTGTTTCTTTTTTCTTTTGTTTGCTTAATTTCTTATATACATAGTTCTAGCTTTATTATAGTATTTGAATAGAACATGTGGCAACCATTAGATAATTCTTTAAATGATATAAATTTTTTGCATTCTGAGTTATAATATGAACGAAATATAATACTGTTAAGTAAACCTAGAGCCAGAGCGTCGCTATTGTAAACAAAGGGAATTTTAAAGAATGCATTTATTCTATTGTGGTTTATGCTCTGTCGGCGAAGTAGGTTTCATTCAATCTAATAAGTTTAAATGAAGTGCAAGAAAAAAATGCGTATAATTTAATATTCCGTACAGGGAAGTCATGTGGTGTACACATCAGAACTTTTTTTTTATGGTGGCCATTGATATATTTTTCAATATAGATATTTTGAGTTTTTATGTATTTTTCTTTCTCGCGAAGTGAGAACTGAATTAACTGAATGAGAAATACTCAATCGTCTGTGGAAAACTGTTTGTTTTTTGCTTTGTTTGCTTAATTTCCTTTATACATCAATCAAGATTTATTATAGTATTTGAATAGAACATGTGGCAACGATTAGAAAATTCTATCCTTTAAATGATATAAATTTTGTGCATTATGAGTTATAATATGAACGAAATATAATACCGTTAACTGAATCTAGCGCCAGAGTGTCCTATGGTAAACAAATACTAGAGTGAATTTTAAAGAATGCATTTATTCTATTGTGGTTTATGCGCTGTCGGCGAAGTAGATTTAATTCAATCCAATAAGTTTAAATGAAATGCAAGAAAAAATGCGTATAATTTCATATTACGTACAAGGAGGTTATGTGGTGTACACATCAGATTATTTCTTTATTAGTCCAAAGGGGTTTTGTCCCTGAAGGACTATTGTTTTCGTTTTGCGATTTTGCGTTGAATCACTATAAATGTCCGTTTCACTTTTCAAACTGTTGCCACCCAATATTAGAGTACTGCATTATACTTGAAGAAATTAAATAATGAAGAATCTCCATAAATGTATGTATATTTCTCGCATTGTGATAAAACAACGGTACATAGAGCCATCGAATTTTGAATGATTTAATCCTCTTACGAATATGGACATGTGGAAGAACCAATTTAAAATTTGGAATTAATTTTATTATCAATTTCATACTTTGTAAAACTTCAACGAATTTTTGATTAACAAACTCAACGATTTATAAGCGAGCAATGACAACACTCTACGGCGGGGGGGGGGAACCTTTTTATCTCCAGCGGGCGCGGAACTGTGCATTGGGATTTCTAAAGATAAACTCATTTAAAAATTATTATGCGACATTGCTACTGAACTAAATTTTATGGTTTAAGTGCAAAGAACATGATATTTAATAAATAAAGGTAACACACAAAAAGCTCCTTTGGACGTAATTGAAAATCTGAAACCTTTCAGATTTTTTTTCATAATTTTCTCATAATTTATTGCTTATTTCTTAATAATGAATACACATTTCATCATTCTTAGCTTATAACTGAGACTTAAAAACCGAAAATGAAATACATATAAAGAAAGGTTTTTATACAATAAGCTTTTATTTAAAATTAATATGATAATTTCTGCACATTGTCTAATGTATAAAACATTATCTTTTTTGTTTTATCATGGGAGCTTTTGGAATTTGCGATATAAAATTGTAGATGAATTTTGTAAAAAGAATTATTTTTTCTAATATTCCTATTAAATTATATGAGAAGCTATTTTTTTTTCTTTTAGTGCATTCATTATCATAACCATTTGAAATAAAAGCTTGTCGAATGAAAACCCTTTTTTAATTGTATTTTATTTTTATTGCTTTTGCATATTTTTTTTTTTTTTGTCTCATTTACATTACATATTCCAAATACATTTCTTTTGAAATTTGTTCCATTTTTTCACATTTACGGAAAATAATCGTTTAATTTGTTTTCAATTAGCAAATTATATTTGATTATCTGATAAGTAGACAATCTTAAAAATTTAGCAAACAGCTAAAGTGGTAACTCAAACACCGTCAATTGTATGAATTTAAGGTCAATAAATTATGAAAATGCAGGAAGCGAAACGCTGAGTAGAACTGCTTAGAACTGCTGAGTAAAAGTGATCGAAGTTACCAAATGGTTTGAAAGTTCTGTATATGTTTCCTCTTTCCATATCTCTCTATTTTTTATTTTGTTTTTGTATCCTCATCGGGATTGTATAGTTTCTGTAATGATTATTTGATTTTATTATATTCATTTACTGCTTTTTCCAAGAAACTTCATTTTGGCAAAACGGAAATTACACATAGATTTTAACAACTGCTGTTAAACTTGAGAAACGCCAGTATAGAGTAGTGATGTAACAAGAGGTGATGTATTAAACGGTTACAAAAATTTTAATATATTCTATATAAGGTCCGAAAAAGGGGAAAAAATGCTTGATTTAATATATTTGTAATCCTCCAATTCTCTAATCCAATGCTTTAAATTAAATTGAACAATCAGCGTACTTGTGTCCTGTCCAATCAAGCCTTACTTATTTTCAACCCTTAATGATCTGTCCTGAATCTTTTTTTTTTTTTTTTTTGTGTGTGTGTGTGTGTGTGTATTAATATTGATATTAGCTTGTCTACTGCACGGAGAGAAATAAACTTGTTTTTACTGCTCAATAATCTCTTTCAGATTGTTTTCGAGTACTTTCATTTCAGAAAACACTACTTGTAAACATTTATTAGTTTAGGGCGTCCACGCCACATTAATTTTCTTCTCTTCAACTTTTCTTTTCTCTTCGCCATTTGTTTCTTTGTGTATCTGAATCATATTAGTCAAGATGATGATGTTCCTGCTAGTGACATTCCAACTCAAACCCTCCAACACCCTCTAAAATAATCGTTTGATTTGTTTAAACGGTTAATTTAATTAAACGTTTAATTTTTAAACGTTTAATTTAATTAAACTAGTGGATCAAAGAACTTAAGATCCAAAGGAGTAAGACCAGAGCTCTACGAAGGAAGCTGAAAAGGATCAAGACAGAAGAAAGGCAATCAACATTATTTACAATAAAGAGTAAGCAGCTTACAAACAAGAGATCCTCAAAGCGAAGCTAAAAAGCTGGAGAAGCCTCTGCACATTGCACAACAGCACCATGGCAGACACACTGAAGACAATTCCTCAACGCCTTAATGTATAATGTATTATGTATAATGCATTGATATATCGAATGCACCTTTCATGTTATGTATGTATCAGTCTAATGGACGTATGTATGTGTTATTAATGTATAACATATACTATAGCTATAAGTTGCATAATGCGCACTGGCATTGCTCTCCAAAATGTGTGTAGAGTTTAGGCACTTTTATTATTATATGTTTTAATATATCGAGTGCACTATTAATGTATAGTGTATTAATATATCGAATGCACTATTAATGTATAGTGTATTAATATTTCGAATACACCTTTTATGTTATTTTGTTTTTATGTTTTTTTATGTAATGTATTGTATGTATGCATGTAATATTAATCTATAATATATATAGGTTATACAATACGCATTGATACCGTTCTGAAATGACTGTAGAGTTCAGGAAATTTTCTTATTGTACATATTAATTTATCCCTGTTAATTTATTAATTGTACGTATCGTCCCTGCGTCGACTATTATAATAGTGCACTATTAATGTATAATGTAAAACGATGTACTATTACTGTGGTAATTCAACATAGTAACAGCACTTTTTGATGTAAGTATTATTACAATCCTTATTATGCAATATATTGTCATATATTGTATAATAAGGATTGGTATTGTAGGAATCCGCAATACGCCTGTCTTCCACCATCTGCCCCTGTTAGCAATATTCTCTTTCTGGACAGTTGTGGGATTCGGACGATACCCGAACAGTCAATGAAAGCCGCCCGAGTGTCACCTGTTCCTGCTAATGCTGGATGTAATAAAAAAAGTGAACAAAAACCAAAGCAGGCATCTTATGTCTGAAAGCTCATTACTCTCATAATACCTAAAAACTAACATCAAAACAGTTGGCAGGATACAGGTAATAAAATTAGACCATGTATCAACAATATATCAAGGCTTGTATCAACCTATTGATTATATCACTGGAATATTAAAAGTCGTAATTTCAAATATACTGTAAAAATGCGTTTTACATGTTTCCGGAAATAAATGTTTTAGAACTTAGGATTCCATTTAAAGATGTTTCCAAATCATTGTCATTCTCAGCTTCAAAACAAAAAATAATTAAATTAAACATTTTGATATTCTTCAGTGTTTTTAAGTGCTGAATTAGTATTTTTTTTTATATTAAGACTTCGCGCATACTTTGCGAATAAACGTACCAGAGGAGCAACAAAAAAAAAAAAAAAAATTGGAATCTATTTTCAACTCCAAGCAGTAACGATTTTCTATAGCGGAAGATATCGGGAGCAAATCCGGTTACCTTCATCCCATCTTTTCCCGTTTTTTAATATGTCATGAAAAACGGATGTCTGAAGTTGTTCAATTATAAGATTAAAATATTTTAATTATACAGAAGAATGCATTCAACGTGAATGTAATTATTGTCACATTTTTTATAAATTTTTGTGTGCACAAAAATAATCAAATACAAAATTGCTTCTTTAAAATGTACTATACAAAATAGCGTTTACGATGACAAAATTTGCCATATACATATGATCTGTATATTTGATACAGCGTATACTAAACAGCCTAAGAATCACACAACAGAACAACTGGTTATTAAATTTTAAATCTGGCTCATTAATTTGTAAGAAATGTTAAAACTTATTTCTCTCGTACACAAAAGTTCAACTACGCCTTCGCCGCAAAATTAACTCAGGAATTCTAATTACCAGTTGACTGTGTTTAAAATTTGCAGCATAAAAGAAGAACGTGGAAAGAAGTACATTCAACATCTTACAAATGCATGATGTTAAATGTAATTGTATATGTATAAAATTAAATGTAATGATGTAAATGCATTTTAGCCATTGTATAGGTAAGACGTTAAGCAACAAGGTAATGTATTTCGCAGGCCTGATTTTGCAGTCTCAACAAACAAGTTTGTAATAACAGTATTTATCGGAACAAACCACATGTGTGCTTCTTTCACAAGAAAATATACGAGAGATATGTTAACACTAAAAAGTTAAAAAAGAATTTTTTCTAGCAAAAAGTTTTTCTAAAAAAGTTCGCTAAAGCTCTAACGTCTGGTGACAAACAAGATTAGAACCACTTTCTCACACGTGCAGTCACGTCCGACTGCCTGTTTGCGACAAAACTCCGCGCACCACCTCTGCTATAGAATTTCCTATCTTTCCTTCACTCACTTCGCTACATCGAATAATACATACAAATCACGTGACTGCATTCAACATCATACTTTTTTTTCTTAATGCCTTTCTTTTTCAGCTCACTCTTGGCGCTGCAACCGTCTCTATTGATGTTCTTATCATCGCATTTCTTTTCTCCATTGGATGATTCCGTCTTGCGAAGGCGTTGGAGAAATATTTTTCTGGCAGTGTTGGTGGGACACATTTTACTTTTAGTGCTGCAGGACGATTGAAATAGAAAAGTTTTCCATTAAGAAAAAATGTGGGACTTCTAGCCACCACTGCAGTGGGGCATATGAAAAACGTATAAGGAAGAAATTGCGGTCACCAATGAAAAATATTTAAAAAAAAAAAAAAAAAAAAAAAGCAAAAATAAAAAGCAATAAATAAATAAACGTTATTTATAGCCTGAATTACATGCCACAGTTGATAGACTTCTATAGCTTAATCTAATGGCTGCTATGAAATATTACACATTCATGTTTTATTCAGCGATAGTAGGATATTTTATGCATTACATCCAATTTAGCGTCGTGTTTTTGCTTTCATATTGGGAGAAAATGCAAATCCTCCTATAAAATATCATAAAAAATTTGGTAAGGCAGTAATTTACAGCATTAGAACGTTACGACTGTTAGAGGTTTCTCCCGATCCATTGTTCAGAAACTGAATTTTAACAGCGAGCGTTATAAATGGCCAGTTGCCAATTTTTATATATGTGAAAAATCTTTAACAGGCCTTATTCGTGTTATAGAGTATACCGGTTGAGAAGCTACTTTCTGTTTACAAGACCAGATGAATATTTATCTTAAATTTTATTTAAAAGTAAAAGCGTAGTAGGGAGACAATTATGTTCAAAGTTTCTTCTTTTGACGCAGTTTTATACGAACCTCTTAGACGAAAGAGATTATATTCCAACTCCATTCTAATCTTTTATACGCATGTCTGTAACTTTTAGATTACCATTTTACGTACTATATGTGTCACAAGGATCTTTTAAATTAAATTAAAAATTTTTAAATTTAAAAGTTGGTTATTTCGATTTTGGTACAAGACTTTTTTCAAGTCTGTTACATTACGTTTATGTAATAGGTTATTCTTGACTAATCAGTCTCAGTTGTGTTCTTTCCAAAACCCTCAGAGGAACTAAGCTTTCCTAACCCTGGAAGGAAGAACGTATTTCCGTTGAAAGGATGCTAACAAAAAGCATTGTTAAAACTGTCTTCCAACTAAGCAAGCAACTTTCCTTTATTTTTCTGCTTTCTCAGTCTGTAGATATGCTGTAGCGTCCTTTATGGGACGATTCTTCTCTTATCCTAAAATGACCAGATGTTTCTGTTAAAATGTGAAATATTTAGCACTGAAGAAAAAATTAAAATTCAACAGAAAATATTCTGTAATTTCAGTACTTACGTAACATCTAATTTACACATGAATGAACTTACATTAGTTGCATATTTATTTTCATATACTCATTTCTAATTATTTGTTATTTCACATGCAATCTGTGTTATAAAATGACACGTTGAGGTAGAACAGGACGATACTAAGCGTTACGTTAAAACATTTTGTTATTTTCTATCATCATTTTTTCCCGTGCAGAATTTGAGCAGTATGCATCGCTTCGTGAACGCAAAACTCGTTGACACATTTTACTCACGGGGCTGTGGAAGAAAAGAAGCAACTGTTAAAAGAAGGTACTCGTGAATCGTTCTCTATACTTCCACTGACTGACTGCTGCATTATAACCTCAACAGCACTGACAAAATGCATATCAGATAATAATGCCTTCGAACAGCGATGCATACCGCTCGAAATTCGCAAAGGGAATGACGATTGACGCCAACAGAACTCTTTTACCTGCAATTTAAAAAGTCTCTTCTGCGCATATCATAACAAAATTCGTTTATTTCGATCATCATTTTTTATAATTTTGCCAGATAATTTTGAGTCACAATGCAATACCCAACTGGTTATGCAATATGCAACAATATCCAACAAGAATTAAAAAAAGCATCGAAAGAAAACATTATTTTTAATAACAGAAAGCTGATAACTTTATTTATTAACTTTTCGAAATAGACTTCAATGCCTAATTTTCAGGAATATAAGTCATAAAGAAGTTGAAGATATTTATAAAATGCTCATGCCATTAATTTATCTAAAAAGGACGATAAAGCAATGAGTTGTCAAGCAAATCTTTGTTTAATGTATCTAATTTTTATTTTATATGGGTTAGTTTGAGAAATGGTTTTTTCAATTAAAAATTTGATTAAAAATTCTAATGTACGATATTAAGGAGAATAGTAAATTGAAGTGTGATACAAGCTTCCAAATGAAGACAAATGAAGAGCTACATGTAATTTATTTGTCTGTTCTCCCTTATTGTTGCCTGTTTGGAGAGATGTTTCTACACCTTTCGTTCCCATCCCCCAGGAAATACTTGATCAACCATTAGCTACAAGCGAACTCGTATTTCTTCTGCTACCCGCACAAAATCTGGTCCAGTAATTACCTCAGCACTCAATAACACAAAATATTAATCATATTTAAGTTTCATCTCCCTTCTTGTGGTACGTGGACATCACAGGATGAGACACTATGAGCTGATTAAATGAATAAATATTATTATTACGCCACTGTTATGATCATTCCAGGAGTATTATGAGGTGTAATGGTAATTCAATGTATCTGAGTCCAAATAAAACTATTTTTCGGTAATGCAATAAGTTTTTTTATTCTTTGGGATGAATAGCTCTGTCCTTCTACGATAGAGATTTGCAAAGCCACTTGCTCGATCGCTCCCTGAAGTGAATCAGTTCTTTTTAACGATTCACCGCTCACTAACAATGAACTGAATGAATGCGTTCGGAAAACGTATGGATCAAGAGCGGTGTGAAAAGATGCGGGGGAGGAGAGCAGAAAGAATTGAACAAGGTGTGGAATCGTTGGTATCAATTCAACCAACCAGCTCACACTCTGGACTGATGTCTTTCAACTGTACTTCTAAGATTCTAGTAAAAAACCTTTCTACATAGAACAATAAAATTCCGGAATAAAAAAATGTTAAAAGTTAAAAAAATAAGAAAACTGATCTCAATTTTATTAAAGATTACATTATTTTATTACTATAACTGATATTTTTTTGCTACTGCGAAGCACAGTGTAAAAATAAATTTTCAGTTTGGAGGCAGATCAGGAAGAACAGGAAATTGTTTACTGACAATACCGACAGTTTCCTTTTTTATCTAATTTCACAAAATGATACCAAATATTGCTCGAATTCCTTATATTTGGTAGGATCCACATTTCGTTTTGTGACCTGAAATTCCAAATATAGTAGATGAAAAAATTTATGTTTATAAATATATACTAATTCTAAAGAAGATTAAAGAAAAATTCGCAGCTCTTGATTACAAGACTTTAGAAAAATAAGTAAATGAATAAAAATATAATTTATTATTTTATATAAATATTACACTGATATTGTATAAAAAAGGTAATACCTAATAAAACCAGCTGTTATATGACACAGTGTTCAAAGAATCGAAAAGAAACCCAAAAGAAATGCCCCCAGGAAGCGAAAAGAGAAAATAATCAAGACTGCGCAGGAGTTGCGACTAGAGCAGGAGAGATGAAAAGAACGAATAATCACGACCTTCTAAAGAACACAGATCTGCGACTGGGTCAGAGCTCTGACAGCTGAGAATCCTAATAACTAGTTCCTATAATCTAGGTAATTTAAACAGATTCTCGTACTGTTAGATGGTATAAACACTTCATTCACTTGCTTACAGTGGCGGTCAATTTCACTGAGATCCGTCGCTTTAATTATGTTTCGTTTTTTAAATGCTAGATGGAGCACAAGCAAGCCCAAAGCACATATATGTACATACATTACACACGTACACGCAAACCAAATATGGCAGAGGCGTTTTCAGTAAAAAAGAAAGGAAGAAATGCTAGTGTTTACCGTAAGAGGAATCACATTTTTTGCACGCTTCCCCAACAACACTTCTAGGCGAGCTGTTAGAAAACTTTCGTTTCGTTTTCGCTGGAGCGCTGATCATTTATTCAGTGAATCTACTGTAGCATCGCCAAATTGGTGATGGAATAAAAAGCAATAACAGGATTAAAAGTATTTCAATCATTCGTCTACCAGCCACTACCTTCTCTAGCTCCTTCACCAGATAGCATTTACATTATGTATTTTTAAAGTCTTTAAGGTGCGCAAAGCCCATGCTCTCGGTGTGCTCAGTTGGCAATGATATTTACATAAATATTCAGATATATCCTCTTCCGAGATGATGATGGTCACCAAAAATAAAGGTTAAATCCTACGAAATTAAACTAAGATATACCTTTGCAAATTTCTAAATTTCTAAATAATAATATATTTGATCTGCATTGGTTTCCTTAATTATCTAGTTAAAGTTTTCAAAATACAACTGCGTACCTTACCATCTCCTCCTATGTGAGTTTCTGTAACCTTTCACAAACACCACATATGACGTGCCACTTGCCATCTTGTAGTGTCTTCTTGCATTAACATATTATCACCAGTCTTAACTCATGTTCTATGTCGATTGGAGGTTAGGCAGTGAGCACATTTAAATTACAGTACGTATTCTTTATTTCACTGCCACCAAAATTATTTAGCAAAGCTTGGCGATATAGGTACACTTCGCACACAAAAAAGCTGTAGTTCTTTATCTCCCGTTCTACTGAGTCGAATGACGAAATTTAGCTTGCACTTTTCATGTCTTAAAAGCGCGACTTAGCATATTCTAAATTATTTTTACAGATAGGGGTGATAGTAGCGATTCAGACGAGCAATAATGACCATAGAATATAAGGTCGCATTCCACTCTGACAGGCCGAAAAGAGGAAAGTAGAAACGCATCGAGGAAGAAAAAGGAAAATTACATACTAAGACGTTTCAAGAATTAACGGTATGCAAACTTGCAATCACAAGAAGCAGCGTTTTGCTCTTAGTTGGTACCGGTGAAAGCCAATCAGAGCAAACGGTGTTTTTTAAAACGGCACAAAATTATTGCTTCAAGTATTACCTTCATAATATCATCCGAAACTTTTCGTGAATGCCATGGCGGAGTACACGTGTGAGGAATTGGCAGATATTCACCTCACCATACGGTGAAGCAAAAGGGAGTGGACGAGAAGCTCGAAGATTGTACGAACAACCGTTTCCAATTCGTCGGATTCCAAGTCATCCAACCTTTTCCAGTGTTGATCGAAGACCGCAAGAAACCGGTTCTTTGCCATCTCAAAAAGCAATGCAGGACGTTCGCAAAATGCACAAACGCCAGAAATGGAAGGACGAATTTTGACTAGATTTGAAATAGCTCCTTAGAGAAGTTTGGGAGCGGTGGCATACGGAATGGATATTGCTCAGCCAGTTGGTGGGGCGTATTTTACACTAGGAACGCATGCACTCCTACCACGTGCAAAAAGTATAAACTTTTTACGCAGGTGATTATCCCTGCCGGGCAGACTTTGTGCAGTGTATGCTTAAAATGAAGCATAACGATTCACGATTTCCTGCATTAATATTATTTAGCGATGAGGCAACATTTAGCAGAGAACGCATTTTTACCGTGCACAATCAACACCGATTGGTCTGACAGCAATCCCTATAAACACCAGCAGAAATTTTTCTTGAACTTCTGGGCAGGTATCCTAGGTGATTACCTCGTAGACCCTTATATCATGCCAGATCGTTTGACCAGCGCAACATGCCGTATCTTCTTGGAACAAGTGCTTCCCAGTTTATTGCAGGCTGTTCCGCTTCCTATCGAGAGAGATATGTGGTTTACGCAAGGTAGAGCCGTAGCACAATTTTCCTTCACGGTCCGTAACTTTTTCCGTAACACGGCCATTTCAGAAAGAGTTACTCAAATAACTATGCTAGGAATATGCTATATATAAATCTATTATCTATCCTAAGAGGCACTTTCGAGACATGAAAAACACAAGTTAAATTTCGTCAATGGGCCCAGTAGAATGGTAGATATAAAACAGCCCCCCCTTTTTTTTTTTTTTTTTTTGTGGAAGGTGTACTTCAGTAGGACATTTCTATTATAGCTTCCTTGGTAGATCTAACTAGATCAAATACAAATGTCAGTCTTATACCTTCGAAAATGTGAAGAAGTTAGAGGACATGGCTCTAAAGGAACATTATACACATCAGTTATGGACGAGAATTCACGATAGCTTCAATTTCCGTTATTACAGTTTGTATTTTTATAAGGTATTTCCCCCGCCTTCTTAGCATGCCTTCGTGGTGTAGTGGTCAGCACTCTCGGCGCGTTTTCGAGAGGTCCATGATTCGAGTCCCGTCGAGGGATTGCTCAATTTTTATCTCTCCTGCTTTCGAAAAAAAGAAATCTAATGTCTCTACTGTGGCGCCCGAACTAGAAAGGGTGGTGGATGATGATTTTTTACCACCAGGATTTGGCGATTGGGTCCCCTAATCCCCAGTCGCTCTTTAGAAAGAGGAGTATATGAGGCATTTCTCCCGTCTTCTTAGCATGCCTTCGTGGTGTAGTAGTCAGCAAGTGGTTCGAGTCCCGGCGAGAGCATTGATGATATTTCATCTCTCCTGCTTTAAAAAAATGCCTAATGTCTCTACATTCTTCATACGCTAATAAAGCCTTTTCAAGAATCTATGAGCGGCTATTGACCTTAAACAAAGCTCAAATCGCATGAAATTACGATTGTTAGAGAAAAAAACAACAGGATTTTGTAGCATTTTATGTTTGAATATAAAAGTTTTTTTAACGTATCCCGTATTTTTCTCTTAATTACCACTGGTCGAAAATCGCTTCTCTAAATGATTATTTTTCCTCTTAGTACTTTGCATATACCATTTTACGATATGTTTTAATTATTACTTCTAGATCTATCATCTATTTTGTCAAAGAATTTATGTATAATTTCTAAGAGATTTGATTAATGGATATGCTCAGTTATTACTGTTTTCAGCAACTTTTGTTACTTTTATATTCCTATGTTTGGAGCATGTAGCAAATAAGCCATAAAATTTCCGATTTTAAGGAAAATATCTTCGTTTATTTTGTTCCTCTTCAGTAACTAATTCGGGAGATATACTGAACTGACGCCTTATTTGAGATGATTAAAGTACTAAATTCATTATGCCAGTGACAGATATGCATTTTTTTACCAGCTGGTTTCTTGACAGATCCGTAAAGTTAATATTCTCTGTGAATAAGCAGTAAAACAGTAATTCCATCTTTAGAAGAATTAATTATTTATACGTAATTTACGATTAGTCGATTTACTTGGACAGTTTAGACAGCAAAGCTTCTGAATAATTATTCGTAATCGAGGAATTGATTTAGTTGTTACCTTTCCACTTTATATTCTGGCACTTAAGTTTCAACTTCTCTGCAAAATTCAGATATTTTGCATTATTTCTTGTAAGTTTTTAGATTATAACATTAATAAATTTTCTTTTAGCTGGAGACATGATTTACTAATTATTTAGAAATACTGACTGATCAGTTGTTTTCGAGTTTACATCGTGACCAATGAGTGATGTCTGTGTGAAATCTATTTAGTTCGTCTCAAAGCGTTCAAAAGTAACTTCGTTTCCATTACACTACTTAAGACTTAAAATAAAAAAGTAGATTAGTTTATACAAAAAGGTATATTCACTGTTTCGTAAAAAGAAGGGATTCAGAACTTACTTGCTTTCTTGATTTATTATATATAGAAATACTTAGAAATATTTTACTTTTGCAAAACGCATAATTAGAGGACACAAAATAAACTAATCATTCGTTCGCAAAGCAAATATATTAAAATGAAGAACCTAATTATCTAGGAGAGTTTTTTAATAGAAGGAACACTTCAAAATATAAATTTTCAACATACCTTATCCCTTAATGTTTCTTCAATATATTTTAAAACACATCTACTATGTCATCTTCAAAAACGTTACATGTCTCTGTCGTTTCTGGAGATTTCTGTGATTTATGAAAATGCTCTTTTATAATAAAACACATAGCATAAAAGAACTTGCAAAAAGTCTGAGAATTTAAGATGGATATAAAATATAACTTATATTAACAATTCTCTAGACTTTTATATCTTAAAAATAATACCTTACTGCTGTCTCTCTTTACTTACTTTTTTTACTACTTACTGTCTGAGGAATTCCATTTGCTTCTCTTATAGCCTTTTAGTAAAACTCTCACATTTTCGTACTTGTTGTTCGTAGGCTTTGCGCCCACCAGCGGCCGAGCGGTAAAGTCGCTGAACACTGGTAGTTCGGTTCGAGGTTCGAATCCCGCAAACGGGCTGACTGCATGGGTGTTCTCATGGTTTTTCCCTTGTGTAACGTGTATACGAGCCAGTTTCCCTTAGAAAGTCCTCCACGAAGGCATCCCTTCCCCTAGGCAGATACCCTAGTGTGCTTTGCCCTAATTAAATACACCACGTAGGCTTTGCAAAGCAGAAGATCGATTTCAGCGTATTGTTACGTTGCGCGCCTGTGTAGAACTCCTGCGATGAAAGCTTTAACACCGCAAAATTGCTTAAACATTTTTGTTTATTAACCTCATTCATCCAAATAGCATTAGAACAAGAATGTTCTTTTCTAAACAAATAAGTGTTTCTCTCTGAGCGTTATATATGCTTCGCTTTTAATTTATTAATTTAAAATGCTGTGCTTTCCTATATTTAATTTACAACAGCATTATATTAAACTATTGGTTTTCATTGCGCAGCTATAAACCACCTTCGGTCTAGGGTTTGCTGAAAATCTATGGTTTTTGCTCACTTCTTGCGTTTTGGGCACTTTTATAAATTTACATTTATTTACTGTTATTTATTACTTATTTATATACTGAGGTTTATAAATGCGTATTTTTAACTTCTCAATGCAAAATTTATTATTTAAGAAGAGGCCAGAATTAATAAATGTTTAAGTATCCAAACTGTCAGTTGCTTTAACAAAGTTTACTTTTAGAAAATTGAGCTTAGGGGGAGAGCTAATGTTTTCCCCGCCATTCCTTCCGCTATAGAATCTATTAAAAATGGGAATTACGTTTAAATGTGTTGAAGAAATTCAGAGAGCGTAATTCGGGTTCAGGCATTTTTGAATTTTATTTATTTTAAGAGAAGGAAAGTGCATATGATTGCCGTTTACTACCTGTGACTCTAAAAGGAATTTTTAATTAAAACAGTTCAAAAATACCTTTGTAGTCTGCTTGCTTTAACAGAAATTAATTGCAGGTTAATGCTTTTGTGCGACCAGCGTTGCACGTGAAAAGGAATAAGGTAAGTATTAAAATAGAAGCCTCATTCAGTAAATACTATACTGGTGTGCAAAACCTAGGCCAATCCATTCGAGTGATATCTTCACTTTCCAGTAACTTCTGCACAGCAGGAATCTGGTGTGACCATCCAATCTGGTGTGACAATCTGGTGTGACCATCCATAAAAACGAAGTCTGCTTCAGTGGCACATCGGAACAGATTTATATGAGGGAAGAATCACCTCCTGACAACAACGATTTCTGGTTACAAAACCTCTGTCGAAAACGTGGAGCTCTGTCTACCAGTTCGTCATAATGCCTTCCCAGACGAGAACACCAGGACTACCGTAACGGTCTTTTTCCTGGAAAGAAACCGTGTTCCGACCTCTTTCCGAATCAACTGGCATTGAAAATCGCTTGTGGCACTGAAACGACTCTCATCCGTACAGATGACAGGACTCCATTAATGAGATGTCCAGTTTTTGTGCTCCTTGCTCCACTCTAAACGGTGGCGCCGATGGCCAACTTTCAAAGGGATGTAGCGTTCAGGAAAGCGGGGGAACAGGCTACCTTTGTGAAGGCGTTTGGACACAGTAAACAGCGACATTTGTCTCCTGTACACAGTTACTAAGCTATGGCGCTTGCAGACTTGTTTCGGGCTCTTTTCGTCTGCAGGACGATATATCGGTCATGCACAGCAGTTGATTACTGGAATGGCCACCACCAACCTTTCTAACCGCTGTACCTATGGTTTGGAAGGCTTTCCAAGCGCATAAAACGACACTTTTGTTGATTCGGAACTCCTCAGCTGCACTGCTTCTCCGTTCTGTCTTTTATTGTGGTCTTGAGTTGAGTGCGTCCACTGCATATGTTTTGCGTACGATTACGTCGCCTGTGACGTTTTGTTCCTGACATTTTTACGCATGACGTTTGGTTTGGTTTGGTTTATTAGATTACGGCAATGCTCTCGAGGGCTATCTGCCTTAAGGGAGGGATGCCTTCGTGGAGGACTTTTCAAGGGAAACTGGCTCGTATACACGTTACACATGGGGAAAATTTTTACGCATGACCTTTCTACTGAATTCTGCATTCATTGTACTGATCACAAGAACCCTTTTTCCACAATTTCATGCCTATCTGATTAAAATTTACATTGTTGCTTAAGTTTTGCTCACCAGTGTATTACCTTCTAGAAGTTGATGCTTGGTCTCTTAAATAAGCGAGACGAAGGGAAAGAAAACTTACCTCCATTATGTATTTATCCCTAGTTTCAACTAAAATAAGAATCCGAACAAGAAGAAATTTTATCCAAATCATCTCCATGAATACAGACTTCTAATTTGTAAATCTGGAATGATACAAAATATGAAAGAAACGTTGCAAATGTTAATAACACAAATATAAAAATTCCGAAGATCACGGAAGGAATAATATCATCTGTTGTCGGTTTAAATAATATCGAGAGCTCTTTCGTCAGCCTTAGATATATTTCTCGTACGTGAAACATCGTTAGTTTGCTTATAATTCTAAATCATATGCACACTTGGTTAATCCAAAATTATTCTTATGTTTTTGCAGTGTAATGACGTAATAATAAGTGATTAATTTACAACAAAAGTTTTCTTATGGCATTAACATTATTTCTGAAACTCAATTGATCATTGGCTGATAGATATCTGTTGATTTGATTAGAAGTGGTGTAATTTCTAGTCCTCCTTAATGGTAACAAAATTAAGGCGTGAAACAATTTAAATGTATATTTTTAAATAGATTTCATTATTTTAATATGTGATTTACTAGGAAGTCTGAAATTAAACTTTTTTTTTTTTTTTTTTTTTTAAATAATTCTAATGCGAAATTTTAGAAAATAAATGTGGAAGCATATTTGTAGACTATGTCTAAACTCGCAAAAATTTACATCAAATTCATGCATTAGCTAATGAAAGTAGTTCAAAGAAATCCGGTTATACGTCAGATTAGTATTCTTAATATTCTATAATTCTAAAACCTCGCACGTTTTGGCATTTCAAAAATTAATTTATCTCTCTAACAATTAACCAGCTTTTTATAATATAAAATTTTACTTTCAGACTTATTAATGAACATATTGCGTGTTCTAGTACATTTCTACAGATAGACAATGTGCAGTTTCTCTGCTAATGGCAAACCATCGCATAAGGCAAAGACGATTTTATGAATGGTGAAAAGATGTTAAAGAAAATTAAAGAAAAAGCACTAGCTTTTTTTCGCATTTAATTTTCTGTAATCAAGAATTTAAACGCATATATATATATATGACAGAAATTTTCTCAAAGTATTTGTATGAAAAGTTTTACTGTTCATTCTATGTGCTCCAAATTGAAAAAGATTTTTATAATACTTATTTAATAATAACTATATATTAAAAAATCTGAGAATTTATATTACGCTCAAAAGAGCATTTTTTTAACGTTTTGCGTGTTACCTTTAGTGATTAAATAACATGTTCTCTGCACATTAAACACAAAAACTTCAATTCAACAGAATATCACAAAATATTTCAAAACAGCATATCTTTAGAATTTCCGATACACAGTCTCGCGCGCTGGAGATAAAAATGTTTTTTCGGTACAGTGTTGAGATTGCTTGCTTTGAAATCGTTGAGTTTGTAAATCAAAGTTCGTTAAAGTTTCACAAAATTTGAAATAGACAAAACAAATCCGAAATTCAAAATTCGGGCTTCCAAGTGTCCACGTTCGGTTGGAGGACTATGTTATTCAAAATTTTATGACTTTATGTACCGTTGTTTCTTCGCAATGCGCGAAACATTTATGCAGATTCTTCATTATGTAGTTTCTTTAAATATAATAAATGGCGATAATGTTTAGTGGCAACGTTTTGAAAATAGAATCGACGACAAATGCCGTTTAAAATTAATAGCCCTTCTGCGCTAATGCCCTTTGGGCTACTAATAAGCTTCTGAATCTCAAACAAATCAAATAATACTTTAAATTAAAATGACCAAGACACATAGCTGCGTTCTATTGCACGTTGAGCTCTTATTTTCAAACCCTAATGATCTATCTGATACGCATTTTGATATGATACGCATTTTGATGCATCAGTACTGATGTAACTAATCAAGCGCACGGAGGAAGCTAAAATATTTTGACTGCTCAATTATCTGAGAAAGCTCATTGATTATTATTTTTGATTGCTCTCATTTTCGAAAGCATTACTTATAAACGTAAACATTGATCAGCTGAATTGCGCCCACGTGATGCATTTTTTCCCTGTTTGCCCATTCTTTTGTTTTCTCCCTTAGAATTCCCATTAACCAAGATGCTGATGTCAATGCTAACGCTTAATATACTCACAAAAGTAACAATAAATAACAATTGAAGTAAAAACTAACTAAAGTAGGCACCTCATGCCTCAAAACTCAGCATAATATGTTAAAACTAACATCAAAGATTGAATGGGGCGAAGTGTGATTGAAAGGGAAACGTCTAAACTATATGTAGTGAAACAGAATGCAAATGATAAAACTTTGATCATAATAATAAAGTTCATAACACCCTATTGATTATAAGAATTCGTGACTTTAAGTATAAAAAAGTAACATCTTATCTTGGTTTCCAAAAGAAACGTTTTAAAACATGGGATTTCATTTTAGATTGCTTTACGAATTATTGCCATCCACAGCTTCTAAACAATGCATAATAAAATTAAACATTTTGGTATTATTCGGTGTTTTGAATGCTGAATTAGTATTTTTGTGTGTTAACAGTTCGCGTAAAATTTGTGAATAAACATGCCAGAAAAGCAAAAAGTTAACTAAATATTTGAAATCTTTTTTAACGACTCAAGGCAGTAGGCGTAAGTGAAGATACCCAGATATTGCACAATTTTGAAATTATATATTATATATATTGCATTGCATAATTTTGAATTCTGGTGTATTACCCTGCACTGAGCGTTATTTTAAAACTTTTTTTATATTTGAGATCTCGAATTTTACATTTCCATATTTAGAAAAAGATTATTCCAAATCAAATGATCGAAGTGTAGGCGAAAATGCTGCTTTTCTGTTAGTAAAGCTTTACCTCAAGACAGGGCGAAGTGTAACAAGAGATAATAGTTTTTTTACATCTCTAAAATTTTTAGAAAGCCTAAAAGATAATGGTTTGAGCTATGCCAGAACAATCAATAGAGCAACAAGAGAAGTTCCGAATTCCTTAAAGAAACCGAAGCAAGAATTATATTCAACAAACTATATGACACACAATACCACCATTCTTGCTTCCTACTAATGTATAAAAGACAAAAAAGCACATTATATTCTTCATTAGAAGTTATTCAAAATGAGAAGAAAACTCCTGAAATAAAAATTTTCTACAATTCCATAAAATTTGGAATCTACGTTGTAGATCAGATGGCAAGGAAATATTTCGTGAAACCTGCATCAAGGCGTTAGACAATGCATGCTTTTTTTTAATATTTTAGATCTAGCAATTATCAATGCATGGGTAGTTATGAAGGAGACAACAGGTTTGAAACTGAGCAGAAGAGATTATATTCTAAAATTAGTGGAGAAGCTAAGAGAGAAATACTTTGCAAAACAGCCAGAAATTATCCTTCAACGGATTATCCCAGAAGTTTCGAACACAGGAAAATGCTGCAAGATAAAGTAATGCGAAGACAATAAAACTAATACTGTTTTGTGACAAATGTTCAAACTCTGTGTGTGGATTACGGACACCAAAAAAGTAAAAAAGACTATATTATTCTGTGTAGAATGTTTCCAAAGAAAGTAGTATAATGTAAGTGTCATGCATATTTAATTTTTATTATGATTTAATATCTTATTAATCAGTAGGAACATTATGAAATTTAAATTAATTAAAATGTGTGTTATTTAAAAGAAATTTCCTGCATTTCATTTTATACGGGTTGCCAAAATCTTAAAGTATTTATTCTAATATTAAAGATTTTAATTTTCTTTGATGGTACTATTAATTGAATTTCATTTTATGTAACAATCTAGAAGCTAAATTTTACAAATTATTTATCATGAAACATGTTATTTTTTGTATGTATCTCCCATACAAATTAAAAATAACATCACTGAAGTCCATGGGTTAGCTGTGATCCACCCCGGTAGTTCTAGGAATATAAGAAATGCGCTAATTTTAGTGTTAACGACCTTTGCGAATTCCTTATTTTTAGGCATAATGTAATCTTCTCATCTTTCCTCACCATCTGATGTTACTGTTCTCTTAGAAATCATCATCCATTTGTTTAATCAATCATGCAGTTTGAAAACATGTTCCAAATTTGTGAGCAATTTAAAATGCATGCAGCTTAAAGTTTGTATTATTTATCTTTAAATTTATAACATTGTATTGCTTATAGTCAACAGAGTAACTAGAAAGCAAATATATTTAATTTCCAATAGAATTTTAAGTACATATACATGTTTTGCGTTTTTGCAGCTGAGGGTGGTGGTTCGGTAAAACCATCGAACCTAGTCCTGTTAAAATTTGAAAATATAACGCTGATTTTTGTTGTTTGACTTCTGAATTAGTACATATACATTTATCAAAGCACTTTTCAATGCACGTGTATTGTACAACACAATTGTAAATATTATTTATTACGGTTACTACAAAAGAATATTTAATCAGATTCCTAAGATGCTATCATCTAAGAAATACTGCAGAATCGGTTACGAACAAATGTTACCTCAAGTTAGTGAAATTTACTATTGCAGATTTTAAGGTTTCTAATAGTATTTCACTGATATAGTTTAAAACTAATTAGTTACTAATATTTTATGTTACCGTAACTAGTCTATTTTGCAGTACTATTCCATTGATGTAGTTTAAAACTAATTATTGACTAATATTTTATGTTATCCTAACTAATCTATTTTGCAATAACCCTATTATTTCAGATATTATGAAACATCACACTTATGTATCTCAGTAGTGGCTTGCTAGTATTTTGTTGAATGAACACTGATGGAATTAATTTATTTCATGGGTTTGTGTCTATTTAAAATAAAAGCAGATATGCTGAGTTAATAATGAGACCACGAAACTTATTTTTATCCTTCAAGAATTTCGCAAGAAATCAGCCTTATTAATAAATCTATGCAACATTTCTGTAGTATTTTCCAGGCTGAAGAATAGTAGGAGTTTGAGAAACCAAGTTGTCATAAGAAGGTTCTCTCGCTACATTTAACGCTTATCACTTAAAAGCTACGACCGAATGATATATAAGCTGGAAACCGAGGCTAGAAATATATTATCCGAAAGTTATGACGAAATATATCTCCCTCTCATTTGGGGTGGAATTTTACTTCTGGTTGGATGGTTTAGGAAGATTTATTCCGCTCTGCAGCCCTGCTTGGAATCCGGTAGGAAAAATACATAAATAAAATTTTATATGGACTATTTTATAGTGGAGTAAAGAGAAAGTTTTATAACAAATATGTTACGTAGCATAAATAATATCAGCGTCACCTTATCTGTTAAATTTGAAATAATATAAATCTGAAGTAACCTTTAATAAAATTATATCAAATTAAATTCTCAAGACCACGTCATTTAAAGCACAAAACTAAATATTGAGTTGCTTTATATTTTAATTATATTACCAATAAACGCAGCTTAAATGCTAAACTATTCTGGGAAGCTTCATATGAATATGACAGAAATATATGCGCAGATATTCTAACATAACTCACTAGCATGTTATTTTAATTATTTAAAAGAAAACTTGGAAAGTGTAGCCTAAAATGATCATTAAATAGTCATAGTAAAAGAGATTCAGTAGCTCACACTTATTTTCGGTCAGTATTTTAGTAGTTTTAACCGTTTTTAAAAGTTTTTTCCATATATCTTGTACTAAATATTGATACCAAGGCTTCAACATTTTTCCTGGCATATAATATTTCCTCTGTTTTCAGTTTACGTGTTGTAAAATATTTCTTGTAATCAAATAATCTGTTCAGAAGGGTTAATCAGTAACTCACATACCAAGGTGAACACTCCAAATTTTTATTCAAATATTTTAGTAGATAATGTTTCTTATTACAATATTTTTTCTAAATGAATACGTACCGTAAGAATCATCGTCTTCATTTGAAATTTGCAGCAAAATATACTAAGAATTATTTATCCGAAGTGCACTTAAGATGAGCGCTATAAATCAACGCCAGTTCTATTATAAATTAAAATAACTTGTGTTTATAAAGATGGTTAAAATATAACATACTAAAAATGTCCTTTATATAAAGTGTTTAACTCTTTTTAAAATAATAAAACGATGGAAACTGCATGGGACTGTTGATAATGCTCTAACCTCATTCCAAGCTAACACCAAGGAATCGCAGATATATTCTGCGAAAAATTAAGCAAGAGCCAAAAATTAATATTTTAAAACGATCAACAGATTTAGAAGAACAGTGTAAATGGAAATGAGAGTTAATCTTTGAAGCTATTTGAAGGGTCATTCATAGCACTCGGAAACAAGGAGCAATCGGCAAGAAGGGAATTCGTCAACAAGAAAAACGAGGAAAATGCATTTGACGTTTGTAACACCTATAGTAAAGAGAGTTTTATCATATTAGAAAAATGATATATTTCCAGAGAAGCCAAAATTTAATATATTTGAGTTTGATAGACGAATTAATATGTGACATAATCTGAATTAAGTACTGAATTCGAGAATCCTGTCGCTTAATACTACGCACGGGTGTTGAGAAATAATGATTTGGGAATCTTTCGATGCCGTTGTAATAAAAAATTCAGTATTTATCGAAAATAATATTGATGAGTATAAACACATAAATATTCTTAATGAAAATCTGAATACATCTTCAAGAAAACAAATCCAAAGTACTGTCAAGTACTATTGAGATAATGATCTTAAACATGCACATTCCTACATGATCATTTGTGGTTATTTTACAATTATGGTTTGTGCAAATATTGCAAAAATATACTCCTAGTTAGGATTTTAAAGTTGAGCGTTAAATGTGTTAAGCTTCTATACATTAGTGTATAGAAGTTTAACGCATTTAATATTACTACATTTTTTATATTAAACTATTTTAAACTTCCGCTTTATCAGGACAATTGTCAATTATTTTAATGATCATTCTAGATATGGGCTGTATAATCTAATACAACTCGAATCTGAGTTAAAAACACACACAGATTAAAAAAAGGTTCAGGGAAGTATGATAATGTAGAGTTTCGATAATATTTAATTATTTAAACTTAATGAAATATTCTAATAATACATCCAAGGCGTTTAAAAAGTAATTTGGTCACTAAAATACATTGTTTGGATAAAAATGTAAAGGCTTTTGGCCATTCATTTAAATATTCTTTAATAGCCTTCATTTAAGTACTTTAAAATACACATTTTCATTGAACCAATGAAATGTGTATTTTAAAGTACTTAAAATAAAGTATTTCAATATAAATAATAAGCATCTGCATTCTCAATTTAAAAAAAAAAAATCAAAGTAATTTTTTACTGCTTAGAATGACATCGTTCAAATTGCAGGTATTGTAATATTTCATTATTTAACAAATAACTATATTTATTATTGGAGTGGCAACGCTATATTTGCATCTTGTAACCGTTGATCAGCAACGTAAGAAATTGCTAAAATTGTTATTCCTAAAGTTTCACTAGCTAGTAGATGTATGAAAAATTTTCAAATAAAGACTCTATTCAAATTATCTATCTCCGCACACTAAAAATAAAATTTATGTTCTACTAAGAAGATAATCTGTTATTTTGTTGAATACTGCAAAATACGTTATAATATGCTTGAAGCTACTTCTTGGAACCTAGGTACACAACCGCTCTGGATTGCGAAAAATTTTCTAATAACGATGTCTCGCGATACGAACAAATAATACTCCAAAATGCAATTAATGCGTTTACGAAAATATTTTCAGAAGAAGAAGACACAAGCGATGACGTTCCTGGTAGTTTGATGGGCGAGGTTTGTGAGAAATGTGATAAAGATGCAGAGGTTCATAGAACATTTTGACCCTGATAAAACAATAGTAAGCTTTCGCACAAATAATTGCAGTGACAAAAGCCGTGACATTTTGGTATCTTAATATTTTGCTGCCGTGATCCTCTTTTTCTTAATAGCCTTGCTTTAGGAACATTTTAAAACATATACAGAAACAAATTCGATCAGCAAATCAGCTATTCTCAAGTGAATGCGAGAGTTGTTAAAAGAAAGATAAAAGTAGAAAAAATAGAACATCAGATGCTTAATATTTATATGGAACAGGATTTCCCTTTCATAATAACAACGTTTTGCACCCTTGAGTTCATCATTTTCTACTTTCCTTTCGTAAATATTAGATTAGATTTTTTAATAAAGCCACGAGCATTAGCTGCCTATGAGACGAAACTACGAAAACAAGCCACGCAGACAGCTCGTTTGCTTGAATTTGATTCAAAAGCAGACCACTGTTGAGGCGCTTCGTAGACACAAAATTTAATTCAAATCTAACGGATTACATGCTTAAACAATCGAAATGAAATTTTAGATATTATTATTTGAAGGTATGGAGTTGGTATTGTGACGACTTTTAACATATCAGAGCTCTCACGGTTACGGTTACAGTGAAAAAATTTCGAAATTTTCAAATAGCCCACTGTTTTCGTGTGTAAATTAATCAGCGCATTGAAAAACCATAAATGGCATTGAAACGATACAGGCATGACGAAAATTTGCATAATTCACAGGGATAGGCATTAGAAGTTACCGAATCACAGAACACCACGTGCAAAGCATTGCTTGTGAAAAATCTTTAAGAAGCCAGTGGGAATATTGTTTCTTCACTCAAGTTATCGAACATGCTAACAAAATGACACAAGGAAGCAATGAGGTAAATTGATAAATATATTTTATGTAACGAAGAAAATGCAGCCGAAGCAGTCAGAATTTATAAGATAAGGCCCATGTTTAGTAAAATCTGTACGTGATTTGGTAAACAAATTTGAAGAAACTGGATGCACATGTGAGAGGTCGAGATCCGGGTCGACCAATGTGATAAAGATGTGGAAGTGCAGACTACGGTTACTGAAGTTACATTGCAAACCGCACGAAGTAATGCCCGCAGTTTGGATGTACCGAAAGCCACAGTTCTCAAGCTTATCCCTCTAATTTGTGAATTTTTTCCTCATCATATATGATGCAGCAGGTGCCCGCTTCGGATATTATGGGCGGTTGAGGCCCATTTTTCCTTAACTGAGAACTCAAACGCCAAGACCTGCGTTCACTGAGCTTACGCAAATCCTCATGTTGTAGCATCAGCGACTTATACGAATCTAAAGTAACTAGGTGATGAAGTATCACAAGCACTTTCGTACTCGGTCCGTACTTTTCGAAGCGCTCCTCCACCATTACTCGGTATGCAAAAATGTTGCAGAACTACGTAATTTCAGAACTGCTCTAGCAAAATGTCCTTAATCACATTGTACGAATGCAAGATGATGCTCCTCAACACATCGCCACCTGTGTTCGGTAAGTGCTGCAACGCAAATCCTCATGTTGTAGCATCAGCGACTTATACGAATCTAAAGTAACTAGGTGATGAAGTATCACAAGCACTTTCGTACTCGGTCCGTACTTTTCGAAGCGCTCCTCCACCATTACTCGGTATGCAAAAATGTTGCAGAACTACGTAATTCCAGAACTGCTCTAGCAAAATGTCCTTAATCACATTGTACGAATGCAAGATGATGCTCCTCAACACATCGCCACCTGTGTTCGGTAAGTGCTGCAACAGCACTTGGAAATACAGCATCTCTCCTAACTTTTCAGTTTCGTGGCAACCGTGTTTCCACACCTTAAGTCCGATGGTTTTATGGTTCGGTATTATCTGAAATCTAGGGTATAGGCATCAAATCTCTGGTATTTGTTAGACTTAAAATATGTCATAAAACATGTTAAGTTTTACAGTTATGCAGATCTGCCTCGATGTTACGTTCGTCATTGTTGTCAACAATCTCCCGTATACATTGTTTTCTCATCTGCGAAGAAGGGCACGTTGAAAGCTTTTAATTCTAGTTAAAGTCGTTTTCCCCTGTATTTCTTTGTCTGACAATTTTCGTCTTATGCGTATCATTGCAACTCCATTTTTAGTTTTTCAACGTGCTGATCAATTTGCGCAGAGAAAACGGGGGTGTTGTCACTCGAAAATTTCGAAAGTTTTTCAGCGTAACCTTTAGAGCTCTGTTATTTTAAATCATCAGAATCTCGAGCGCATACCTTCAAATAAATATATCTGAAATTTCGTTTCGAGTGGTTGAGTTGATAGGCCACGAGGGGTGACGACCTTTTATATTGTGTTTATTATAATGTTGTGCATGAATCAAGTTTAATGAATTCCACTGGTTTTGAATTACGAACTTATATGCAAAGTTTTTCTTCATAAGGAATCAGATATGATCTGGGAACGGATAAATTCATTTTACCTTAATTCCTATGAAGAAAATGGTTTGATTTACGAACATTTCGGATGCCGACCTACCTTTAGGAAAGAATTAACTTCTTGAACCAAGTTTCACCGTAAGCAAAATAATTTAAATGTTTAATACACGCACAGGCAATTACCATGTGTAATAAGAACTGAATATAAAAGTAGTCAAGTCTAGTGTAACTGCATTATGCATTTGCATAGATAAAAACTATTTTCTGTTAAAAGAATTTGCTTCTGAATACAGGAGGAAGGTGTTTGTAGTTATTACATTAATTACGCTATAAAAATTATGGAGTTATAAATGCATAACTTATTGCTAAATTTTAATATTTGTTTTCATTTTCAGTATGTCTTTGCCAGTCATTCTTCTCTTTTCATACTCTGTTATTTGGTTCAATTTTTGCAGATTATAAATATGTTTTCTATATTTACTTAAGTTTTATTTTTGTAGAGTAACTGGTGTTTCTCATAAATATATTAACGTAGTTATTCATTAGTTATTCAATGACAAAATGTTTGTCGCAAAAAATCTTTACAAGTAACTTTTATCTGTTGCAAGGAAGTTTAATTTACGAAAGTACACATGGAACCGAATGGTATTTCTAAATAATAACTGCATATCCATACAAGGGCAATACATTACTGATTTCATCTCCTTGAAAAATGAATGAATTCCTGTTTTGTGTACTTGATCGTGTAAGTATTGAATCAAGTTTCTCTCTGAATACTAATTTCATTCACGACAGTAATCACTACTTTACGAAATTTTAAATACAGGAAACATCCGATTATTCCGTCATTCAATGATTAATACACCGAAAATTAATAAACCGAAAATACTTTGCTAGACTGCTCAAGTTTTCGGGTTTGTAATTCGCTTGTTCCTTGATTTTTATTTATTCAAAATATTTTAAATAATATGAATAAAATTGTCGGTAAGGGATTAAAACGGAGACACTGAGAATTCATTAAAGTCGAATAATGTTAATTCATTTTGCGAATCAAGTTCTTATATTAAAATTTTAAATCAGAATGTAGAATTGTTTATATGAAATTTAATAAATTCACATCACAGTGCCAAGGACTTCCCAGTTCAATCCACTACAAAAACGTAATTTCACGGATTTTGTTTTTTTCGAAAGATAAAACAAGGCAAGCTTAAAAAAAAAAGCTTGCTCGAAGTTGAGAAAATAATATGAAGAAAGAGTCTATCGAAGAAAGTGAAAACATTGATAATCAAATCCAACTACTGTGCATAACTGATAGTTGAAAGCCTTCCTTCGAATAATTAATTAATCAAGCTTTTAGGAAACGAAGTTATCGAATAGATTGGAAATCATAAAAATGAATTAATCCTGGGAAAATGAAGTAACGACGTATTAATTCAAAACGTGTCAAAATGTTAAATAGAATAAATCAGTTCGCAAAATAATTGAAAAATAACGAGAGTCTTCCAAGCAAAATCATTTGACTTATGGCTAGTAAAGGGTTAAATACATGTGTAAAGCTCACACAGAAAACTAAAAATGCAGTATTGGGATTCATGTGTGATGGAATGATTTTTTTTAAAGGAAGAGCGGAATTTACGAAGCGAGTGTCATTCGAACTCTATTTCGAAAGACCTCGATATACGACGACAAAACTGATAATTTCAGGCAAAAGTGATTAAATGTGTCTAAACTGTAAATAAATTTATTTACTCATGAAACATATTCCTAGAAATATTATGTGCGTTTTTTCCCATTTCCAAACGCAGTCAATAACAAAAGGGTGGGAACCTCATTTTGTGGGGGGCCAACCAGCGGCCGAGCGGTCGCTGAACAGTGGTAGTTCGGTCCAAGGTTCGAATCTCGTGAACGGGCTGGCTGCATGGGCGTTTTCGTGGTTTTCCTCATGTGTAAGCCAGTTTTCCTTAGAAAGTCCTCCACGAAGACGTCCCTCCCTTTAGGCAGATAGCTCTCGAGGCTTTGCCATAATCGCATACACACACATATTATGTGGTAGTATGCAGATTTATTCCAAGAATTAGCCATATTTATCAACCTTACATTATCATCTGAAGTCCTGGATGTTCGGGAAATATCGAAATTTTGCTAATTGCTGAATTACATTTTATTCTCTTTGTCGCCTGAAACAGAAGTTTGCTTTAAAGATGTGTTTGCAATTCCACATCCTGAAACAGAATCACAGTGGTTTTCAAAGTTATGGCATGCTGTACATTGTTAAGAGAATGTCGAAATTAATAAGCATGCCGAAACATAATAATATGTTTAAAATTGTAATAAACTTCAACACGGATATATATATTGATTAACGTGAGCAGGGTACTGAAATGGATAGTAAAGGCTCAGCTACGCAGTGTGCTGTAATACTCAATGCAAGTGAATAGCGAATGAACAGAGAGCGTCATGACAGTATTTCTGCAGCTACCGCCTGAAGACCGCCGTGCCTATAGTTACTCCCTTTTTTGCCATTAATTATAGAGCCATTTTTACTTGGCTAATTCACGTGATAATGCGCGACCACACGTGGCACGCATTGTCCAAGGGTTCTTCGTCAATCGCTAGATTGAATTGCTTCCCTGGCCAGCTCGCTCACCGGATCTTTCGCCGATAGAAAACATGCGGTCCATGGTTGGTGAACGATTGACCCAGATTTCATCTCAAGCTGCCACACCTGATCAACTTTGGCAACATGTGGAAGCTGCTTGGTCTGCTGTACCCCAAGAATACATCCAAAGTATCTTTGAATAAATGCCGAAGCGTGCGGCAGCGGTGATCTCCAACAATGGTGGCTACTCTGGCTACTGATTCTGGAAGAAACCACACTTCACAGAAGTCTATAAATTTAATCATTTGATACTTGGTCAACATGTTATCTACTAAATAAATTTTGTGATATCTCTTGTATTTCTTGGTGTTGCAGTTTGGGTGGCCAGGAGTGTATATTGTTGCATATGTAAGTGCAAGTTTCACTACAAGAGCTGTTGGAATTGGCGTTTTTACACCTACAGATACAGGTCAACTCAAATTTAGCTTAGACATACGCCCCAACAAATTTAAACACTAAGCCCTAGATCATGTAGCAAGAAATTAAGCTTGAAATTCGTCTTGAAAAATTTTAGAAGAAATATGCTCTGCATAAGAATATAAGACAACACATCTTTGCTTCAGTATTAATATCATCTTCATGTTCAGAATGTATTCTTCATTAAAGTGTTGTCACGTTAGGTATTTAAAAAATTATTAACATGATTTACTAAATCTTAGAAAATTATTTTGATGAATGGAACGTAACTAATGAAACAAGATATCTCAGGAAATATCAATATAAAAAGAAAGTTATCTGTCTTTACTGATCTGTTTCGGTATAACTTTTTGGCGGATATCCTGTATGTGCATACGGACAACTATAATCCGTATTTTCGTATGGTTTTCTATCCGAAGTGAACTAATAATGCATGAAACAGAAATAAGTACACCGTTTTATCGTTTGATATACAAATATAATTTAATAGCTATATACCTCATTAACAAAAATTTACTTTTTGTTTGGTAACTAATCTAAATTAGAGTCTTTACAGATTAATCAGATTAATTTACAATTTCTATTGGAAAAGCTTTGCTTTCTACGTTTTGTTCTTTTTAGGGTAAACTATAAGGTATTTTCTGGTGCTCAATTAATTCGAATGAAAATCAGTTATAACAAAAAACTAATGCTGCAAAAATAAGCGGATTTAAGGATTTCAAAAAGACTCCAATTTAAATTTAATCATCTGGAAATTAAATACTTCAATCTATTCTCTCCTATCCTCTTACAAATTGTTTTGTTAGTATTATAATTTGAGGCTTCTATAAATTTATATATCTGCTTTTATTGACATATGATGCCTTGAAATGTGCAAATATCTAAACATTGTAGAATAATCACGCCTTCACTGCGAGTAATGTTCTTATTATAGAAATAGTAATTAGAATTATTTAAGATTGTTAACTTATATAAGTTATCCCATTAAGGTATATTTTAGATATATTTATCGTATTTTATAGAATATCACCCCCTTTTTTTACTAAATCTATCGTCCGAAAATAGAGAGGAAAATTTAGGCGAATAATTTAATTTCGGACGGACGATATTATTTCTTTGAAAGAAACATACATTATAATAAAAATTCATAGTAATATTAACATTGCAATATCTAATTAGATGTCTTCATTTCTGCTTCCCTGTAATTTGAATTTCGCCGGTCTTTATAGTTACCTCTGTTACACCTTAGGCCTCAATTCATTCATTAGAGAAGGTGAATGTGAAGCAATCACAGCGAAATCGTCAAATGTCAGCTCGTGCATCCTTCTCTATAATGGGACAGTTCTTGTATTATGCTGGCATCAAGTTCAACAGTTAGAAGGGAAAGGTTCTTTATGACTTTCACAGGTAGCTTGCGCAGGTTTGTTTTCGTTAGTAAGATGAAAACAATTACTGCGTGGAAGAATCTAATTTAAAACTTGGGGAATTCGTTCTCTGAATGCACTGAAGAAGAAGGAAATTATGCAAATATTTTGAAAACTTTCTGAACTTTGAGGTTAAATGATAATGAGAAACGTATGCAAGAAAATACGTTTACAAACATATAGCTACATAGAGAAATTTCTATAAATTCGCAAAAGATAATTATTCCTATTTTTTACACAAATTCGATAATGAATTAATGAATTAAGGCGTAGGATAAGTAGATCTTTTCATTTGTATAAAATTTACTATTAAAATATACTGTAAAAAATGATGGTATTAATTAACAAAATAAGCTATGCTTGGCAGATCAAATTCCCTATTCCGATTTGAAATAATACAAATTTAAATGAAAAAATTTTTTCCGATTTGGGGAAATACAAATTTAAATGAAAAAAAAAATATAACACCAAACAAGACTGCATAATCTTCTAAGTGCATTATTTTTAATTCCAAGTAAATAAAATTCTTTTTCCTCCAAGGGGATCATTATCGCTAATTACACGCATTTTTGTGTATGTACCATATGAAGGAATTATTCAACTAAACTTCTTTCTGATAAAAAAAAAATCTGTTGTTAATTTCTTTTAATTTTGTACCCATTTCTGAAGTAGCTTAGAAGCTGACGCAACAAGGCTTAAGCTGTGGTTTCGACACACGACCACCACGGCATAAACTTTCACTACGTCATCTGCACGGTTACAGAAAACTAGTTTCGAGTCACGAAGCATTTAATTGGAGGTGAGCAGAATACTAAATATTCATTTCGTTAGCTTCTGCTTCGTTACGTCATTAGCAGCACCCTACCAAAGCATAGTTTGTAATTTGTAGAGTGAGACAAGCAAAATAAGAAATTGTAAATGAAATGAACGAACGGAGCGCAATTCATTGCTCAAACATCAGTCCTCGGAGATTAATTACTATCGTAGATGCAATTCGTAGATGCAATGGAAAAGTGACCATTGCGTGATCAGTTGGTAAATAGAATGGTTAACTAAAGCTAAGCTAAGTGTAATATGTACTAGAATCGTGGCAGAAAAACGGAAGATAATGAAAGCGTTAACTATTAAGAAGGGGGTGATGAAAATATACGGGCACATAGACATACGCTGGGAGTTAAGCAGTGAAGTGTATTTTAAACATTTGGTTCATGGGTCGATACCCCTGACTCTTGCTTTAGATTAAAACTGCAATATCCTTTTGTAAGGCCTTATAAAGTTTTATAACAGTTATTTTTAATTTTTGAGCCTTTCCTGTATTGTTTTATTTCCCCTTTCATTTCTTAGTCAGGATGTAAGTGAAGTATGTGAACGAGAGTATTTGAACTGTTGGAACGAAAACATTAGACAGAACGTGATTTCGCTAGTGAAAGTGCACGTTTGTTATTTTGCTCTCCAGCTGTTAATCTTAGCTGTGGCTTCGAATTCTGGCCGTCTAGTTAGTAAATCGCTGGTGCAGGTTTCTGAGTGAGCCTGTTAAACTAAATTGAATTGTGTATCTCTTACGTTTTAAATTTATGATTAAAGTAGCTTTAAGTTCTCATTGCAAGTGGTCGTGCTTAGTATAAGCACATTAAGTCCATGCCTTCGGTTATACAGTTGGGATAAATAAAAGGGCCTTTTACACCTTTTCCCGGTTGTGCTCGTCTTCACGCCTGTGCGGGAAGTCGCAAGACTAACACCTTAAGCAAATCTAGTTACCATTTTATGATAGCCAAATATATTAGATCTCACATTTTTATTTAAACATTTTCGTAAAATTATACGAAATTTAATTTTTTGTGAAATATCTACAGGCAGAGTTCCAATTAGAAACTTAAAAAACAAAAAGAAAAGAAAAAAAAAATGTAAACTTTTATAGGGTAAAAAAAATATTCGGATTTGTACTTAAATTCAGTAAAATATACTAGCAAAAAGAGACTTTAAGATGAATGATGTGGTCTTGATCGGAGACAACAAGTTGCCTAGGATTAAGTGGAACTTAGGCAAATCTGCAGAAATGTGTACCGGACATGACAGCAAGAAACGACCAGTCTAACAAACCTGGCATAGTTGAAAAGACCAATACAACTTTCGCATCTAATCGAATTTTCAGAATAGACTATATACTGATACAATAGCACTATCTGAAGAATTGAACTCTGAAAAGTTTCAGGTAGAAATACTACATATATTATATAGAATTATTACATGTATTATTATTCATATAGAAATATTACATATGAAATATTTCATTTATTATTGATATTATTATCATTTATTATTCTTTAGTTAGATAATTAATTATTAATTAAGTATCATTACTGTTATATAAGTGATCATTGAATGATATTAATTAATTAGATTTAGCAAGAACTTACAATTCATGGAGGGGAGTGGACGTATTCATGGAAGGGAGCTGATAGCAACCGCCTTTGAGTAGCGCTCCGAGAGTCCTAGCACTATGTTATGTGCAAATAAAATTTGTATGAGTTTGTATAAATAAAATTTGTACAAACTAGATGATTACTTTTCTTTGGACCTCATACTCAGATAGAAATCTGCGAATGCTAATGTAGTTACCACGCCATCTAATCAGATTCAATAGGAAAAGAAATTTTAAAACTGCATTTTTTCAGTTGTGCATACGAAAGAAATTCCTTGCAACTAATACGATTCTAATTTTAAGCGTCATTCTCTTTCAATTTTATATTTATTCGTTCATTTCTCAATATTAATTTTATTTTATTTAATTTTTTCACTTTTTCTCCCATTTCCTTCTTAGAAAATATGCAATGCTTGTGCCTTATTGTTGTTTGGTTTTTTTATCTTTAATTACTTATTTTGAAAAAAAAAAGTTATTTGCTTTTCCTTATTCATTTCTGTGCTCTGTAACGCACTCCCTTATTAGTAAAATATATTTTATTTTTGAACTTAATTTATTTTTGAATGGCTGCATTCCAGCACTCAGAGAATTGTGTTTATTCATATTTAAATATTATTTTTTTAAAGTTGCATAGGGAGAAATTTAGAAAGCAGTTTGTTGAAATACGTCAAGCAAGATGAAAAATCTATTTAAGCATTTAACTAAGTTTTTAGTAATTTTTCAGAAGTTCAACTACTCTGTTGCTGTTTCAATTCTTTTAAATGATGCTAAAAACAGGTGTATTCTACTTACTGTTTAGCAAAATTGCTTTTGACATAATGATTTCTTTTGTCAACTTTAGTTAAGGATTGAGAATTTTATATAAAACTACTGCTGAAGCGGTTCATGTCATATGAAAAATGTAGAATTCAAAAGTATTTTTTAAAGACTGAATGGTTCAACAAATATAATTAGTCAGATCTATTTACTCTTTATTTGATTTGGAAGAATAATCAGAACATGCATTTCTTACTTATTTTTAGTAATAACTAAACATCCTAAATTCAGTATTATTTTATAAGTTTAAAAATTATAACAATTGGTAAAAATTCCTTTTACTCCTAACAGTGGAGGGCCAAAAATATAGTGTTTAATAGCTAATAATTTAGCGTATGACCGAAAACCAAAATAATATTATATTCTCATATATTTTGGAAGGAATACTTTCACTGTAGAGTCATTAGTGTTTTTTTTTTTTTTTTTTTTTTTGCTTTTTTTTAATAGCAGGAGACTGAAAATGAACAATGCATTCGCCGACACTCGAACATGGAGCTTTTGAACACGCGTCGAGTGTGCTATCGTTACACCACGAAGGCATGCTGGAAGGAGGGAAAAGTACCTCATAACATTCTCACTGATATATTTGCTATCGCACTAAACCAGAAATTATATACAATAACCAAGTTATAAGAAACATCTTGAGAGAAGTTTCTATTCTGCAAATTTCTTTCAGTGCGAATCAGTCGCTATAATCTGGTTGCAAGCTCTAAAACACGATAAATACAACATTAGACTTCCAGTATTTATTACTAATATACGAAATGTTAGTAATCATAAATGACATTATAAAGAATAACAAAAACGTAATAGTCAAGTATTATTTTTCTCGAGGCAGTGATGGGATCCTGGGATTTTGTAAGTAAGTATAGTTAAATATCTTTATGAGCAGCAGAATCATCTGTTGATGATACATGCGATATTCAGGGACGGAAGTGCCAGACTAGTTGCAGATTGCTGGCATCTTTTCACATAGCTCGTTAAGTTAGTACTTTTGTAATGTCAAGTAAAGAGACATCATAGGGGAAGTTATTGTATATCTATAATAACAGAGCAATTCACCTCACGCATCTTAACGACTGGGCTGTCTAGCTGTGACTTTGAGGTATCAACTTACGTGGCAAACAATCATGCTTCTTATTTTCATGCGGATTGTTGCAGAGTCATGTTAAATTTCAGATGGATGCCTTTTAAAATTTCTTTAAACGACTTTCAGCCAGAGTTCAGCATATGTTTTCCCTCAAAGAACATATAGATAAGAAATTACAGTATACCTAAATAAATATTGGATTGATAAGAAAATCATTTCGGTTTGCACAAATAGACAGCGTTACATTTGTTGTTCTTTTGTCAACCTTATATTTTGTTTCCTATGAGATTTGACGTGTGACACTTTTAGGTTGCTATAGAAATAAATTCCGTGTATTTTTGTTTATAATTTTAACTGTTAGTTTATGGTAATTTTTAACACGGTGTGTAAAAATAAACATTTTTGCCATATTTTACTTTTTTAAACTTGCAAGCAAAATAGCGCGTCTGAAGCTCACAAAGAGAAATGTGAAGTTTATGGTGTTGGTTGCTTAATAGAACGCATGTGTAAGAATTGGTTTAAAAATTTCGCTCTGGAGGTTTTTTATACGAACATGATCAACATTCTGACCGACCTTCTGAAATTGATGATGACAAGATTAAAGCCATAGTTGAATCCACTCGCTTTATAAATGTGGAGGGAGATCAGTGTGAAAAGGTATCACACACAACAACTAAAACTGTAAGATGTCTTGGACTGGTTAACAGAAATATTTAAATTAAACTGCACATTCCCAAATATACCTTGAGGAGTTCAGTAGCTGAAATATTAGCTTCTTATAAACATTTGAAAGGAAATAGGGTGAGTCTTTTTATTAGAATGCTCTGTTTGGATATGAAGAGGGGGGTAGAAAATCAAATTCTGCCTGAATCCGTAATCAATCATCTTGAATATACTAAAAATACTTGCCCGGAGTGTTCTGTGGTATTGGAGTATCACTTTCTAATATAAACACTTATACATTAATTCCTGAAATTCAAGTATTATCCGAGCGATAGTGAGGAATCCTGGGCGTAGGTAGTTTAGATATAGAAGATACGAATACTCTAATTTATAGAAATACTTAGGTTAGCATAAAGTGCATTATAATATAAAATATATGATGTGGACATTACATGACTTCCTTGCGCTGCCTATTAAATTATACACATTTTCACTCCGTTTAATTTAAACTTATTTCTCCGAATTATTCTAACTTAATTAAACGATTCCTCGAGGCAAGTTAAAAATGACATAAAACATTGAAAATTTTGAAAATAAATATCCCGATCAATTTCTGTCGTACGGGAGTCATATTTCTTGCACTTTTACTTTTTTATAACGTATAAACACTTTCCCAAATATAAGAACAGGAACTGAGAGATCGCGTCAAAAGTTAAATATCGTTATTTACCTAAAATTAGTTTGTTAAAATTTTGACATTGCCAAAACATGAATACTTTCGTCATTTAAAACTTTTCGGTTATTGGAAGTATATGACTACGACCAACGACTGTAAAAAAAGGACCGGGTGAGAGGTGTGAGTTGATATATATAAACAGAAGCTTAAATTTATAAATTAGAAGGAAAAAGTTATATCACCTTAAAAAAATTCTTTAAACTGAATTTACAGCAACTTTAGAGCTTGATTTAAAATTAGTTTTTGATTCCTTTTCGAAATTCATTCCTTATCTATCTATATACATATATATGTATACATTTGGTACTGCCAATTGCAAGAAAACAGGGAGGTGCTACGTCTAATAGTTTTTGAGTTATGCGAGATACATACAGACATCACTAAACATTCCTTCTGAATCCACTTTAAATCCTGTTTACAATCCGTTTTGAAAATAAAAGTCCTTTATTGTGTCCGTATGCATAGATTTCGAGCATAAAATCATCTAAATGGATTCAGGAACAGTGAAAATGGATATTTACTTTAAAATGTGATACCCGAAATGTTTCGCGATTGCACTTCCTTTACTTTGCACAAGAAAGTAAACAATTTTGTTCATACATTGCACTAAAGTTATAAAATGTTTAATTATATATTTCTTTAATTATTTTTATTTAAATAATATGCATTTTCTTTCTTTATTGCCTTGAGCAGTTTTACTATATTTATTAAGTTTGAGCTCTCTTTTCATTATTTATATGCCTTAAGAACCCTCACAGATCATTTTCATTTAGGTTCCTGAATTTTAAATTTATTAAAATTAAGCAATGATCAGAAGGCATCAAAGAAGAATTTTTGTGTTTCTTTGTATAGTTTGTGCATAATATTTGGGTAAATAAGCAATTTCCAAAGTTTATAACCCTTTGTTGCAATCGAAAAGTTTCTATGTATGATAACTTTTATGATTTGAAATCAATAAAGACAACTGAAACATGTTTAACGCTTAAATATTTGCATATTTCATTTTCGTACGAATGCCAGTCAAGCGTTCATCTGTCTGTGATTAACAATGCGTTAATTCTAAGTGCTTCATCGCCCTACTCATTTATTTGAAAGCATTGGCAGATTTCCTAACCTGAACTGTCATTAACTATTGGCATTGTTTCTATGTTTTGTATTAATTATTCTTCCTGCTTTGGCAACAACATAGTTATATTGATTTAAACGCAGAAATAACTACCGCAAGAATTGCATTTGTTTTATCAATAGGAAAATATCGGAATTTGCGGCCTGAAAACTGCCTCTGATTGCTGTTCGTTGCAAATATTTGGCACATCTTTATTCTTGATGTTATAAAAGAGTATTCTGTAGGAGTATTCTGTAAGAGAAAAACAAATCAAAATGTTGAATTTTTGCGGAATTCTTTTCTAACTTGAATAGCTGAGTTATAACTTGATTCCATACATGAAATGTATTTTTCTGCGAGGAACCTTAAGATAATATCATTGAAACAATTGAACAAAATAAACAATAAATATAATATAGAAATATTTGTGCATGAACTTTTATTTAAAATGGATATGATAATTAACGCACTAAACGAAGAAGAAGAATTTATTATATATCTTAATGAGAATAATAGATTAAGCAATTGTATTTACAAAATTCATCTACAATTTTATATCACGAATAATAAAAGCGTCAATGATAAATTAAAAAAGATAATGCTTTATACATTCGAAAATGTATAAAGGCGCTTCACTCTTTTATTACTGGCGATGTAAAATTGCAGATAAATTCTATAAATAGGATTGTTAAGTGTATGATTTCCACTAAATTATAGGATACATTATTTTTCACCTTTTAGTACAGTAATTATAAAATTAATTTTAAATTAAAACTTATTACATAAAAGCCTTTTTTTAATTGCGTTTTATTTTCTGTTTTTTACTCTCAATTATACGTAAAAAATGATGAAATTTTTAATCATTATTGAAACACAAGAAACACATAATAAGAAAATTATGAAGTAAAGAAAAGTAACTGAAGGTCATTCAGAAAATGAAGAATTTGCTTTGAATATTCCGTTTTGGGGGGAAAAAAGTAATAACAATGTTACCGCTATTTTCCTACCACAACGACTCTAAAGACGTTTGCTCCGTATTTTGAATTTTAGTATTTTGAATGCCCCGTTGCCGCACACACATTATACACTCACAGACATCCATACTTTCTTTGGGGTTCGAATCTAGGCCCATCGGCACAGTATTCACGTTACTAACTATTATACCGAATGGGAGGCTTTGCCTGAATATAGTGATTACCTCTAAGCTCAAAAGAAAATGTATTTTCTCGAAAAGACAAATATGTAAAATAATTACATATACGGTGCAAAAACTATTTGAAATATTTATTAACGCATTTAGACTTCGTAGATTATTTTGCTTTTCAAATAATAACTGCATAATAGGCAATAAAGAATAAATTTAAATTATGGCATTCAGAAACATAAATTGCATGATTAACGAATACAAACTGCGCGATTAAATAACTAGCACGGAAATCAGATTCATTAAATTAAATTAATCTTATTTACCGAAATGTCACTGTTATAAATCTTTATTCTGCAAACACATTAAACTCGGGAAGGTAATATCTTTCAAATTAATTTCACGTTTAAATGCATTAAATAAATGGTTATTGTATATCTCATTACGACTTTAATTAAACTGCATCTCATTATTAATTTAATTGAATCTCGAGCTTTCCTTCAGAGCATCGTAACTTTCTTTCTACTGTAATCATAATAAGCACAACTGCGTGCATTTCAACAGCCGAATCATTGTGGGATTTGACATTCGTATTCAATTTCAATTCTTTTCTTAACAATAGATATCGTTCACCATGAAAAAGATTATTTATCTACATTTTTGCAGTAGATATTAATTTAGTAAATTTTAAGCTTTATATATAGCAAGAATTCGGAATAAAGCAGTCTGATAAAGCTTGCCCTAAATGTAATATTTTTTACCACCCTTTGTCTGCAATCATCTGAAGTTTGTTTAAATCAAACCGTTAGCTTTACGTTAATTATTTTCTGGAAATTGTAATTTATCCTCCTTTACTCACATGCAGACTTGGTCGAATTTACATACCGAGTGAACTTGTACTTTAGAAAGAGACTTTGGCGACGCTTTAGAATGTAGTTTTCCTAGTCTTCCAGCTATATGTTGCTATAATTTGGTATGTGGTTTTAAATATTAGCATATAGAGCTTCAATTTCAATATGTTAGCATACAAGCCGATAGCTTGTATTAGCTTAATTAATCACTGAAGTTGCATTTGTTTTATACATATGTAAATATCTGCATTTATAAGAACCCACAAGTAGCGGTAACTATGATCCGTGAAATATTTCTTATATTACAAGATAAAGCTTTTAATAACCTCTTTTATTAAGTTTTAGTTTTTGTTGTGTTTTTGGAGCTCTAGGTTTTCCGTTAAGTGCAAAATAAGAATTCGCCTCATACGCCAGAGGGTTAAAGAAGTCGAAATTTAATATTAAATGAAAGAGAAACCATTAAATGTAAAATTTAATACGAAGCAAAAAAGCAACCTCATTTTGGTGTGGATTTTAATTAAAATTCTATTTTCCAGGTCGATCTTACTGAAATCCTTCTTTTCGAAAGCACTTAACATTTTTGCATAACGGATATTTAGATTCTTCCTAACTTTAACACTATTACTAGCAACTCCAGTTACCCGAGATATGGAAAACCTTAGGTACGCAAATTCAGAGACGTGTTCCAATTTAGAAATATAAAAGAAACCTTGAGGCGTTTGTCCATGCCGATTTTGCAACTAAAGTGATAGCTGGAACAAAACAAGCACGAACTTAGGGCCATCAATCTGTTGCTTTTGGTATGTAATTAAACTTCGCAATTAAGAAACAGAATAGAAACTCAGTATATTCAAGCAATGTTATAGCCTTTTTAAAATACATAGTTCTTTATTTTTCTCAAATGCAAACTTTTTACACGTAGAATATGATTGTATATAAATATGCCTAAGAAGTTAAGTAAAATCGCTTTATAATACCGACTCCCTTGAAGAATTATTTTATATTTGCAGTCGTATGACTGAAAGAAAAATGTTTGAAACTACAATTAAACAAACATTTTAAAAAATTTATTTTACAATCCCCAGTGTTAGTTATACCTAATAATTCCCCAGAGAAATGAGAAAACTTTAGTTTAATCTTTGGCCTTTAGAAATATTGTGCTTCGATATCGAGACCGTAGCTTTGTAAATCCCTTAGGTTTTGCGCAATGCCATGTGTTGTGGAGGGAGTAAATTAACCTCGGCCGATGTTTTTGCAAATTCACATTCCCAGACGAGTTTTACGTTACCGTCGTCTGGGGGCTTAACTGAAAGAGGATACGATTTTACTCGACAGCCTAGTAGTGTTGATCGGTGTGAATCTCAGGATATTTGTCCCTGAGAAAAGCAATCACTGCACTTAATACGCGATGGAGTTCTTATATGGAAAAATTCAAGGAAGACGACTTAAAAATACGTATTCAACTTCTACAACTGAACTGCCGCAAGAGCAGCGTTTGTAGTGTATAATAAATAATATACAGAAAACAAATTCATCTAAACAATGCGGCGGCAGTCTATCAAGCAAAGGTACAAGAACTAAAACACGACGTTATCTGGTTAGGATAAAAAGTGTGACCAAACAAGCTCATTAATATATATATGGACAGTCAAAGTACCATAAATAGCCTTGATAATTCAAAAATAAACAAGAGAATCATAATGGGACCTTAGGAATTATTGAATACCCTAAAGGACTCTCACTCCATTAGTATCAACTGAATTACAGCCCACGAGGGCAAATAAGGAAATGAACAAGCCGACAAAAAATCCAAAATTGCGACAAAGATACAGTGGATTTATAAACGCCTCCTTTCGGAAGAGGTCCTCGAACACAGGATTGTCAAAGAAATCACTAACCAGAGGCAAACCAGACGCGATGAGGTAAAGAAAGGAAGGAGAGCATGCGCAATATCCCCTAAATTATCGACCAATATACTCAAGATAGCCCACTAAGAGAAACAAGGCCTCACAAATTAGTTGAAATTCCCTAGCTACTTCATACGCTTCCATAAAAGCATTGTGAGATGTGCATGTGGCAACAGCGGCTTTGTAGCGGATGCGGCACTCCTATTCCCGCTTGGCACAAGAAAGGAAGATTCTGATCTTCTTTTCGTTCTCATAACTAGACTTAAATAAACTTGAGAAATTATTAGTGGGGATTAAAGGAAACAAATCATTAATGAGTAAAACAGCCGACGAGGAGCACAAATTTGTAAAAGATCAATAGTTCTTATATTCCTAATTCTGGGACTCATGTAAAGGCTTGGCAAAGCCAGTGCATCCCCTCAATTTTATAAATGTTGTAAATACTGTTTTTGTCTTCTAACTTTGTTCTGTATTTGAGTTCTTAAATAAAGTAACGTTAAGCAGATGAGTGAGATCCAAATATAAAGCAATTTATTGGTTATGACATAATCGCAGACAAATCATGCAGAGAGAAAAATCGTGGTGTAGAGGAGTTCCTGATAGAAATTTCATAAGACGGCCTTCTGCCTAAAGTTTTTGTCTCATGTCGCATAGTTTTAATATGAAGCATACCTAACACAGTGCCAGACCTTGTTCTACCGCCCGACAGGGAATGTTACATGCCGAGTGTTCCCCCGTGGATTCAAATACCACTTACGAAACATGACTAGTCCACTCAACCTGCTCCTTCCACCTAATACGAACGAGCTCCAGTTTCTCACAGTTGCGTTACGATGCAGGAGTGGTGAGTAAAACTTGAATGATACCAAATAAGTAAAATTCTAAAATAATATTAATCATGCTATCGGAATGCAGAAGATATTTCATCCAATGTCATATTTTCTAAAAAAATACTTGCAACTTAATGTTTCAAAGACTGCATGTTATGTTTAGAGAGTTATACATTAATCTTTTAGAGAAAAAAAAAGCTTTTCTTGACATATTATTTATCTGCATTTATTCGTGACATAATGTTCTTTCCTTGCACTTGCTTTGATTTTAAAAAATTCTGGAGATGTGTAGTAAGCCTGAAATGTTACCCAAATATGTCTTGTAAAATGGAAGCTCAAATTTTATGACATTAAATTATGTACTTTATTGTTTAACTTTTATCTGTACGTTTTTAACAAATGTAAATGCAAGTTAGAAAAAGAAAGGTACCCTTAGAGTTGCTTTACATTAAGCGTAGATTTAATATTCTGCTTCAATTAATAACTTACAATATTGTAGGATTCCCCACTGTGTAATTCTAAGTTACAGTTGAATGTGAAGAATCTTAAGAACAAGTAAGCGAATAATCACTTGAGTTCGTGAGGTAGAAGAAAAACAAGTGAGAAGGGTGAAGTAACCTTTTATTATTCCAATTAAAGTTTAACAGAACTCCGTCTTTGGAGTTTTACATTAAAGCCAACACTCGGGCTTGAACTTAGGAAAGTAAGAACTAAACTGAACTAATCTTAACTAAAATGATATAGCCGAAACTATCAAGATTCTAACGGAGTTGACCCCTTAACGCTAACTGACTGTGAAGCTATTAAGAGCTATTAAAAATGTAGTACGAATAAACAATTAAACACAACTTCAAATCTTTAGAACAACCATGTTCTATTTAATTTTAGCAATAACAACGGTAAAGAAAAAACTGTTAATCATGGTAACACTTTGTGACTGCGCAGATAGTCTCGCAGACGATTTTCACAGACGATGTGTTAGCGTCGCAGAACAAATACAAAAATATTAAACACCTGTACTTAAGAGTAACCTGTAAAGAATTAACAAGAGATCAAATGCAACACAAATTAGTAGTTAAGACACAATAACACGCCGAATAAATACTAATTCAGAAGTCAAACAACAAAAATCAGCCTTATACCTACAAAATTTTCACAGGACTAGTTTCGATGGTTTTACCGAACCATCATCTTCAGCTGCAAAACCGCAAATGAACAAGATAGGAAATAATGATTAGATAAGTAAGGAAGCCTGGACAAGAATAAGCAAGTGGCGCCATCTGTTGGCGAAACCAGAAATAAAACATAATTTCTCTAAAAGCCGAAGGCAAATTTGGATTAGAATTAGGATCGTTAACTAGAACAGAAAGATTTTTATGAATGTGAAATGCCTCTAGAAAATCCAGTTCTCCAATGGAAGATGTTTTTTGAATAATTTTGGCAGCAGAAAAATTGAAAGTGTGATTTTCGGACCAACAATGTTGAGCAACAGAAGACCTCTGTGTTTCCTTTTTTCTAACATATGCCTCATGTTCTTTGACGCGAAATTTTAAGGCTCTCTTAGTTTGGCCAATGTAAATTAAACCACACTGGCAAGGAATCCTATAAATACCCCAGGAATTCATATCCGGAATGGGGTCCTTGAGTATAGAAGTTGGAATTTTATTGATGGGAGAAAAAACAACCCGAAAGTTAAATTTCTGCAAAATATGTGCAAATTTATAGCTAATTGATGGAAAGAAGGGAATGACAACAGAATTTTTATAATCTCCTAAAATAAAAGTGTGGCTTTTAGTGTGTTGAGATGAGAATTTTTTAACTGCTTGATTAATAATGTTGGGTGAAAAGCCCCTGTCAATAGCTATTGCTTTTAAATAATTTAGTTCTTCATCAAGGGCTAGTTTGGAGGAGCAAACTTGAAGAGCACGGAAAACATAGGAATAAAATGAAGCTAACTTTTGTTTAGTCGGATGACATGATTTAAAGTACTTATTTACAAATTAGTAAGTATAGCACAAATACAAATATCATAATACCAATAGTACTACAAGTACATGAGCATACACTGTACTTAATGACATTTGTTATGCATAAGACAATATTATAGGAGAAATATCAGGTTATTTCAAGTGGATAAATTAACTGGATTGATCTTTTATATTGCCCCTTGTCAGCTCAAACACATGAACGTAGATGTCCATCACGACCAGTAAAAACCTCTTCGACAATACCCAGTGGCCAGAGAAATTTTGATTTAGCGGCCCCCTGAAGCAAAACTACATCTCCTCTTTTAAGATACTTTCCTGGTGATGGATTTACAAAATTATGTGCGTTTCTCAGTTGCATCAAATAATTATCTTTCCATTTCATCCGTAGTTGACGTAAAAGTTTAGTCTGATATAATTTTCGATGAGGCAAAGTTTCCTTTGTAGAAGGTTGACTGCCGAAAATTTCAACAAAATGTATAGGATAGCTAACATTCTCTTGACCAGGAAACAAGAAATGGGCCGGAGTAAGAGTTTTGGGTTAATTCATTGCGTACGTAAGTAAGGGGTTTATGATTTAATACCAATTCGATTTCCGCTAGAATGGTCGTCATTTCCTTGAAGCTAAGACAAGCCAAGAACGTTCCTTAAACGGTTTTATGCTTCTCATAAGTCTCTCACAGAACCCACCCCACCATGGGGCATGAGGAACAATATACTGCCACGTTATTTCATGTAGAGCAACATAATGTTTTAAGTCCGAATCAACCAAAATTTGGGCGAAACCTTTCAAAATGTTGTCTGTGGTCTTAAAACTCTTAGCATTATCATAAATGATGACCTTACAATTCCCCTTTCTTGCCAAAAAGCATCTTAAGGACAAAATAAAACTTTTCGTCGACATATCAGTAATTAATTCGATATGAAGTACTCTAGTAACTCTACACGTGAATAATGATATGTAGGATCTTTGATGAGTGTCCTTTCTGGAACGAAGAAAGACAGAACCTGTAAAATCAAATCCAGATACAGTAAGTGGAGGATTTTCCAATATTCGATTCTTTGGCAATTGAGCTGTTATCTGTTTAGCAGGTTTTAGAGAATATCTGTTCCAAATGAGAGAATTTTTAAAACCTTCTTTACAACTTGTCTACCCTTTGAATCCAAAACCTATTTCTAATTTTAGCAAGAGCTGCAGATACTCCATGGTAAATTTTGTTAAGTTCCCTTAAAATTAATGACTTAGTGAATTTCGACTGTTTGGATAATACAACTGGATAAACTTCATCAATGGCAAAACCGCTTTGCTCAAGCCTACTTCTTACGCGCAAAATACCATTTTCATTTAAACATGCGGCTAGCTTATAAAGAGACGATTGCTTAGGAATTTGGGTACTACATTTAAAGCATTCTAATTCAGAAAAGTATACAAGTCCTTGTTTATACTTTATCCAGTCCTGTTCTGCCTTCAAGAGTTCAACTGCAGTTTAAGGTCCCATTTTTACATGTTCTTTTCTAAGTTTACCAAAGAATCTTTTAATTAATACCGTAATTTTCAGTACCTTAGTTAGGTTACTATAGTTATTGAAATTTAAAATAAATTGAGAATTCTCCACTGCACATTTATTTTGTGTTACAGTTTCAAATTCCTTTCTCAATTCTAAATCCTCAATGAGATTCTCAATTTTAGTTTTATCAGGCCAAAACTCACTAGGTTGACTCAACCAAGGTGATCCATGCCACCACAAAGCATCTCCAGCTACGTTCGAGGCTAAAATACCCCTAGAAAGGATATACGCGGGATTTTCTTTTCCAGGGCAATGATACCATTTGTTAGGATCGGTCAAATTTTGAATTTTGTCTACTCTGATCTTCATAAAGGATTTGTAAGTAAAAGGCCTTACCCTTTACCCAAAACAGACATATTTTGGAATCAGTCCACAGGTAGCGATGTACATCAAATTTCAAATATTTACTTACTTGTTTAGCAAGCCTAGAAGATAATAAACATGCTAGCAATTCCAAACGTGGGAATGCGATAGATTTGAGAGGGGCGACTCTATTCTTAGAGCATATAAAACTAGTGATAACTCTATTGTCTCAAGTGAGTGCTCTCAAAATAAATTATGATCATTTTAAAAATGAAATTTCAGTGTAGCTGCCAGTAGGTAAGGACTTGATGCAAGTCCAAGCAAACACAAAACACTGTCTCGCATGCCGCTATAGATGCATCTGAAAAAGAATGATTATCAAATGAAACAAAATACCATGCTTAAGTCGAACTATGAAAGGTTCGATGAATCCAATTGGATCAAAGATACGAACAATATTTGGAAGACGAAGCGCTTTGTACTGGATCTGATGGAAAGAATATTCATCAAATTTTTTTATGTCGAAAAACCTGTAGTCTTTGTCTGTATTCCAGGCCATTCCTAGGAAGTACGCAGTCGAAAGTCCCCTTCGAAAATCGATCCTTCTTCGGTATCAATAATTTCTATACCATCTCTCTTCCATAGGTTGCGAAGTTTGACAGAATTAGTCTGCCATTTCCTTTGCACCATTCCAGCATTATTAAGAATTTCAGTGATTTCGAGACTGGTTTTCAGAGCTGTCTCTACTTCGTCAGCTCCAACAACAAAATCGACAACCCAGAAGGAATTTAGTAGCAATTCGTAGGTTTCTGGATATAAATTTCGATAATTTTAAAAATGAAATTTCAGTGTAGCTGCCAGTAGGTAAGGACTTGATGTAAGTCCAAACAAAACACGAGTAAAATTCAGCACAATAAATTTGCTTGAACTTAGATCATTAATCCATAAAAATTTAGTATACCAACGATCTTCTGGAACGATTTCAATTTGCGGGAAATATTGCTGTATTTCCGATGTATAGGCTATAGAATTTTGCGTAAATTTTAATAGTATTTCAAATAAATTAAGATACAAGTTTGCACCAGTGTGGAAACAGTCATTTAGTAAGTGTTCTCTTTCTTCATGAGCTGCACCATCAAATACAGTTCGCAGACGGCTGCTGACTTTGTCTTATCGAATAATATCATGGTGGGGTTTGCAAAATGATAATTCATCCCATCTTTTAAAACAAGAATTGCAGTTCGCCCTCCAACTTCAGCTGCAACTCTCCAACCATTCTCAATAAATGCCAATTTTCCATTAACCCAATAGGGCTCCTGCAGTAAGATCAGATCAGGATTAACACCAATAACATTTTGTAGAACAGAGAGCTGTGCAGCAGCTAAGGCGCAGTGGTTTAGGTTGATACTTAAAATAATCATAAAAATTAATTTATACAGTAAAATCATGTAAAAATAGAAAAAATACACATAAATGAAAACACGGCTGCTAAAATCTAATTATATAAGATACTAGAACCAATGAGTACATACATGCTAAAATTCATAAAAATTAAATCATACTGGTCATTCTTTAAAATTAAAGTCCATGTGACCTCTAATAAATTCAATTTCTCTCTTTAAAGACGGACAGTTCTTATCAAATGCAGTGTGAATAATTCATCCGCTAACAAATCTGAAGATATTCCAACTATTCCTTTTGTAAGATAACTATCAACAATCTCTCGATATTGCTTATACAACGACAGATCTCTCCTGAACCTCTGAACTAAACTATGAAAACGCTTCAATGCGACTTCCCTATTATTTCCCAATTTCTCCCGCATACTTGCTATCCAAGGGAGCTTCACACAGTACCTGTCATTTATAAACTGAATCGATTCGTTAAACTCCTTCAGAATTTTCCTTTCTCCGACACCGGAAATATCCTTTTCGTCACTTCTAGTGCCCAAACTCTCCAATTCCCAAAAACGCCTTAGCTCAGCGGAGACCAAATCTCTTTCGTTGAGAACGAAATTAATCGACGTGGAATTACTTAAATCATCATACGAGGGCTATCCAGAAAGTAGATTACGTTTTGGAATAAAAAAATAAACAAAGTATAGGAAACAAATTTTATTATATACAGATGAAAGCCACACTCAAATACTACTTTTCTACATAGTCACCATACAAATTAAGGCATTTATCGTAGCGATGTACGAGCTTGGAAATTCCTTCGTCGAAAAATTCGGCCGCCTGCGCCTTCAACCACTTCGTTACCTCTTCTTGCAGCTGTGCGTCGTCATCAAAACGCATTGATTGCAATTTCGTTTCACAGTTCACATGTTTCACCCATGTTTCGTCACCAGTAACGATGCGATCGAGTAAAGAGTCACCATCCTTATGGTAAGCGTCCAAAAAGTTCAACGCTGCAGCCATTCGCTGATTTTTGTGGTCCTCTGTCAAGATTTTTGGAATCCATCTTGCACAAAACTTCTGGTAACCAAGCTTTTCGCTGATGATTTCGTGCAACAAACTTCGCGAAATTTGTGGAAAACTCAAAGAAAGTTCCGTTATTGTGAAATTTCGATTTTCACGGACTTTAGCATCGACTTTTTCGAGAAGTTCGGCGGTCACTATGCTGGGTCTCCCACTTCGATCTTCGTCGTGAACATTGGTTCGGCCATTTTGAAATCTTATGACCCACTGACGCACTCCACCTTCAGTGATAATGTTGTCTCCATACACTTCACGAAGCTGCCGATAGATTTCTATCGGTTTACAGTTTTTTGCAGTCAGAAACCTTATTACTGAGCGCACCTCGCGGGATTTTCAATTAACGCAGATATTTCAAACCGTCACAGTATCTGAACGGAGCACAGCACGAACCTCTCACTAGCACGGCTAGATGCAGACTGAGCTGCGCAACGCTCTGACCCCAAGATGGCCGCGCTAGCCCCGCCCCTAGCGGACACAGACGGAAACGTAATCTACTTCCTGGATGGCCCTCGTATTTTCCTTGGAGTGACCATCCAAAGGCGGTATCTATAGCTACTAATGCCGTGTTCAACCGCTCAAATCTCTTTATCAAATTCCAGTAATAATCTGCTCCTATCAACAATGAAATTTCACAATTGCTAGATAACTCTTTAAAATCAAATGTTAAGGAAACTCCTGTGGATTTCATTTCTGCACAAGTACCTCGATCTGGAACATTTATTGCAGCTTTCGATATTTCACCAATTTCTAATGCTTTAATAAGCACCTCACTTCCATTCAAAACATTTCTCAACTTCAATTCTACCTTTCGGCAAATCTGCCTTTTTGGAGTCTTTGCGCCAAAGTTATAAACATTAAATTTTTCTGAACAAACAACCTTTAATCCCAACCTTTTAGAAACTTCTTTCTTTACAAATGTGCGCTCATATCCATTATCAATGAAACAAAAAATAAAATCTGACGACTCTTTTGCAACACTTTAGACCTTTACACTGCAACATTGCAAGAAAATTCCTCTTCTGTCATACAGCATATAATTCGATGACGTAGAAACTGTTTCATTAGATTTTATTTTCGAACCACGTACAATCCTTTGGTTTTTAGAATTTTCTAATTTAAAGCATATTGCGAAGAATAAAAATCGAAAAATTTCTGATTATTCTCCTTTGGGATTAGAAATACTAGTTTGTAGTCCTTATTTTCACAAAATTAAACTGGATTTTGACTGAAACAATTACTTGAATGATTTAAGAGATTCAAGGACAATTAGGATTCCGAATCCTGAGAATCTTTTATTATTCTCATCTGTGATAAAAATTTAGGCTAATAGTGGGTAATTAAGAAGTCAAACAACAAAAATCAGCGTTAAATTTCAAAATTTTCACAGAACTAGTTTCGATGGTTTTACCGAAACACTATCCTCAGCTGCAAAACCGCAAATGACCAACATAGGAAATAATGATTACATAAGATAAGAAAGCCTGGACAAGAATAAGCAAGTGGCGCCATCTCTTGGTGAAACCAGAACTAAAACACAATTTCTTTACAGGCCAAAGGCAAAGATGGATTGAAATTAGGATCGTTAACAAGAACAGAAAGATTTTTTTGAATGTCAAATGTCTCAAGAAAATCTAGTTCTCCAATGGAAGATGTTTTTTGAATAATTTTGGCAGCAGAAAAATTGAAAGTGTGATTTTCGGACCAACAATGTTGTGCAACAGAAGACTTCTGTGTTTCCTTTTTTCTAACACATGCCTCATGTTCCTTGACGCGAAATTGTAAGGCTCTCTTAGTTTGGCCAATGTAAAGTAAAACAAACTGACAAGGAATCCTATAAATACCCCAGGAATTCATATCCGGAATGGGGTCCTTGAGTATGGAACTCGGAATTTTATTGATGGAAGAATAAACAACCCGAAAGTTAAATTTCTGCAAAATATGTGCAAATTTATAGCTAATTGATGGAAAGAAGGGAATGACAACAGAATTTTCATAATCTCCTAAAACAAGAGTGTGCCTTTTAGTGTGTTGAGATGAGAATTTTTTAACTGCTTGATTAATAATGTTGGGTGAAAAGTCCTTGTCAATAGCTATTGCTTTTAAATAATTTAGTTATTCATCAAGGGCTAGTTTGGAGGAGCTAACTTGAAGAGCACGGAAAACATAGGAATAAAATGAAGCTAACTTTTGTTTAGTCGGATGACATGATTTAAAGTGTGGTGGAAAGCAAACCGATGAAGGTTTACGGTAAACCGTAGTACTGAAGTTGGATGTGTTACGTGTGACCAGAATGTCGAGAAACGGAAGAGAATTGCAAGTCTCAAGTTCAAAAGTGAACTGAATAGCAGGATCGGTAGAATTCATTGTTGAAAGAACTTTATTTAAATCATCTTTATTCCCTTCAAACAGGGTAAATTATCGTCCACGTAGCGGAACCATGCCGGGAAGTTTAAAGTTTCACACAATTTTGATTCATAATAATGCATGTAGATATCAGCCAGGATGGGACTGAGGGGGTTTCCAATGGCTAATCCCTCAGTTTGCTTGTAATATTTATTTTGGAAAACAAAATGTGTTTGTTTCGAACAGAGTTGAGTGAGAGAAATTAGCTTATCAATTTCGATGCAAGAGAAATGAAATTTGCGTAGTCTGGTTTCTAGACATCTTAATGCACCCTCCACTGGAACATTGGTGAATAATGATTTTACATCAAAAGAAACCATGAGCCTGATTTCATGTATTTTAATTACAAACGTTTTGTTTTTTTATTCGTTACATTGAGGGATTGTTCTGCTGTTTTGTGTGTGCTTTATTATTGCTTGGTTAATTTAGTTTGATTTTCTGCATTGTTTATCATGCCTTCATCCGTTAATCGTTTCCCCAAATTACGCCTGAAACGGCAAAAATTCCTGAATCATCTTGATTTTTTACTTAAATGTAAATATAAAAAATTGATCCCCAATTTTATTCAAATCAAATCTAATCAAAAACCTTCCAGTCGCGTTTCAAGAAATCTGTTAAATTGCAAGCTTGCCTTACTTCGGTCCATCATAAGGGATATACGCCAACAATTGTCCAAAATTGAACATGAACTCTATAAGCTTCATCTGAAACTCGCTAATTCATATAAAAAATTCACTGCATTTGAACAAAAGTCTTGGTCTAGAACGGATAATGCAGTTAACCGTCATAAAAACACCCTTGCAGTTAAATTCGAAAAACTTCTTTTACAGTCTTCCAGTTCAAGTAGTTCAAAAAATCTTCCCATTGTAAACATCAAGCCAACAGTTTATATTTCTAATGTTAGTCTTTCAGAAGAACAAGAGAGAATTCTAAAATATAATTTTAACTTCTCACAAACCTATAAACCCTCGATTCCAAAGATTTTGGCTCCTATCGAAAAAGCTTTCAAGTTCAGTAAAGTTTCAGATTCACAGAAAGAAATGATTAGGCATCTTGTCGCTCATAATATGAAATTCAATAATAATCCTTTGAAACCAAATCTAACTGCGACAGAAAGAGCTACAATGCGCGAAATTCATTCTAACCCGGATATTGTCATTTTAAAGGCTGACAAAGGTGGCCAGATAGTCGTCATGGATAAGAACACTTACATCGATGGTGTCACTAAACTCTTATACGAAGGACCATATAATCCGATCCCTAAAGATCCTTTCCCTTCGGACTTGTCAAAAATAAAAACTGCGATCAAATCTTCACAAATCATTTCAAGCAACTTGAAACATACGCTTATCCCATCTGTTGCGAATTGTGCCAGATTATATGCTCTTCCCAAAATTCATAAAAGTGGTATTCGTTTCCGCCCTATTGTATCAAATTTAGGTACTGCCTCGTATCCCTTAGCTAAATATTCAGTTTCTAGATTTTCAATTCTATTAGACAATAACATTAACACCATAAAAAATTCAATAAATTTTGTAAAAAAGGTTAAAAGCATTTCTCCTAGAAATTTATTCATGGTTTCTTTTGATGTAAAATCATTATTCACCAATGTTTTACTGGAGGGTGCATTAAGATGTCTAGAAACCAGACTTCGCGAATTTCATTTCTCTTGCCTCGAAATTGATGAGTTAATTTCTCTCACTCAACTCTGCTTGAAACAAACACATTTTGTTTTCAAAAAAAAATATTACAAGCAAACTGAGGGATTAGCCATGGGAAGCCCCATCAGTCTCATAGTGGCTGATATCTACATGCATTATTATGAATCAAAATTGTTTGAAACTTTAAACTTCCCGGCATGGTTCTGCTACGTAGACGATACTTTTACCCTGCTTGAGGGTAATAAAGATGATTTAAATAAAGTTCTTTCAACAATGAATTCTATTGATCCTGCTATTCAGTTCACTTTTGAACTTGAGACTTGCAATACTCTTCCGTTTCTCGACATTCTGGTCACACGTAACACATCCAACTTCAGTACTACGGTTTACCGTAAACCTTCATCGGTTTGCTTTCCACCACACTTTAAATCATGTCATCCGACTAAACAAAAGTTAGCTTCATTTTATTCCTATGTTTTCCGTGCTCTTGAAGTTTGCTCCTCCAAACTAGCCCTTGATGAAGAACTAAATTATTTAAAAGCAATAGCTATTGACAGGGACTTTTCACCCAACATTATTAATCAAGCAGTTAAAAAATTCTCATCTCAACACACTAAAAGGCACAGTCTTGTTTTAGGAGATTATAAAAATTATGTTGTCATTCCCTTCTTTCCATCAATTAGCTATAAATTTGCACATATTTTGCAGAAATTTAACTTTCGGGTTGTTTATTCTTCCATCAATAAAATTCCGAGTTCCATACTCAAGGACCCCATTCCGGATATGAATTCCTGGGGTATTTATAGGATTCCTTGTCAGTTTGTTTTACTTTACATTGGCCAAACTAAGAGAGCCTTACAATTTCGCGTCAAGGAACATGAGGCATATGTTAGAAAAAAGGAAATACAAAAGTCTTCTGTTGCTCAACATTGTTGGTCCGAAAATCACACTTTCAATTTTTCTGCTGCCAAAATTATTCACAAATCATCTTCCATTGGAGAACTGGATTTTCTTGAGGCATTTCACATTCATAAAAATCTTTCTGTTCTTGTTAACGATCCTAATTCCAATCCATCTTTGCCTTTGGCCTTTAAAGAAATTGTGTTATAGTTCTGGTTTCACCAACAGATGGCGCCACTTGCTTATTCTTGTCCAGGCTTCCTTACTTATCTAATCATTATTTCCTATTTTGTTCATTTGCGGTTTTGCAGCTTAGGAGGGTGGTTCGGTAAAACCATCGAAACTAGTTCTGTGAAAATTTTGAAAATTAACGCTGATTTTCGTTGTTTGACTTCTGAATTAGTACTTATTCGGCGTGTTATTGTGTCTTAATAATAGTGGGTAATTTATAAAATACAACTGAGTTTCGATCTGAAATGATTAAACTTTTAGAACTTTAAAGATCAGGAATTGAGAGAATTTATGATTATTTTCATCTTTAATTAGAAATTTTGATTCATATAGTCCGGAACGGTAACCAGTAGAACTAGATTTTGGTCTGAAACAACATTATACACCACGTACAAAAATTAACTCCAATCAATCAATTTCTATCTTGAAACGCAGAAGTTTCATTTGAATTATCAACTTTTCTCTTTATTCTACAGATAAGTACGACGTTCAAAAGAGATTTGAAGATGCTCAAGTTTTACTGATACATTATTTTTGACACTTGTTGATACTAATTATGACTGAGCCTGAAATGATCAGAACGGCAGCGAATTATTAATGGAACACTGCTTTCCCTCAGATTTCGATTGATGCCAGAGATAACATACGTTATCCTTATTACTTTAAATGACATTTCTCGCTCGAATGGCATTTCTCTGGAGAACATTTGATAACGAATATTCAGTTATTGGATAAGTTTCTCTTTCCCTTTACATTTTCCAGAAAACAAGGAAACCGCATATCTTCTATTTCCGTCGAATTTTATTTTTCTATTTTCTACACTTAAAGACAAGTATTAGAATGCATAAAAATGTATTCCAATTCTTTAGCTCTTTCTTTGGCTATTTTCCATGTCTTAGAATTTCAGTAATCCCCCCCCGGAAAAAAAAAACAAAGAAACTTTTAAGTTTTTTTGTTTACTTTGTAAACTGCCCACACAGCGAAGAGATAAGAATAAAAATACTTTACTATAAAAGAAACAATAACTTGAAATTTATTTTACCAAGATAGGAAACTATAAAAAAATTCGTAAGACAAGAAAAAGAAATAGAATATGACTAGTTGTTTTCCTCTTGGAAAATATGCAGTGTCACGAATAAATTTAAATGAACAAACATAAAAGATATAGTTTAGTTTTCTGAGATAACCAACTGATGGCAAAGAATGCATTATAATTCTTACAGTAATCCGATTTTCTGCAACTACTCTATCTCAGTGTGTAGTAAAATATTTCGGAAAAAATAAAATATTGAAATTAAGAAATTGAAAGGAAAACTCAGCTTTAAAAATGAATTGCAAACAAAAAGAAAAGCATTAAATGTAATATGCTATTTATTGAAAATCTGTCTTATTGAATACAGGATGCTTAGTGATAAAAAATTCATTATGACCCAAAGTTAAAAAAATTCCACCCACACTGAAAAGAAGATAGTAACTCCGACTGCCGTACTAAAGGGCTCGGGTTCGAGTAAACATGGATGTACTTTGTCTGTCTCTTCATACTAGGGAACGGTGGTCCATCTATTATAGGTGCCTCCGTAAAAAAGTGACCACCTCTTGTGCTCTTTGTAGTGGCCAACGTCCAATGTTTCTGCTATCTTTTTAGCTTTATTATTAAGCATCGCTTTCCGCGTGCATTCGCCTCATAAAATTAAAGTACAAAATTACAAAATATTTAAAAAGAGGGTACCTAAAGAATTCCTAATAGTGTTATAGGAGTTGCCATACATATTTTGTTTAAATTCTCTATATTATTTTAATGAAAACTAGCCGCTCATGTGTCTTTTCACAAAAATACTTTAATATTTATAATGAGATTTATTATTTTTAATTATGACTTATATAAACTTTTATTTAAATCAATCAGATTAAAAAACTTAAAAAATATTTTTAAGAACTCTGTTTATTGCTTTTCAATCACTTCATTTGCATTCAATAGCAGAAAGATTAAATTTGGTAGATGAACATTTACTGAATGGCAACACGCTGGTGCATGAAGATAAGAAGTATTCTGTTTGACAGCATATTTCTGTCAAATTTTATAATGTCCGTACTAAAACTGAAAGATGAATTGTTTTACAATTTACTGAATAGGAAGAGTCTGGCGCAATGGAGATAAAATTGTTTCATTTCGAGCAGTGTTGCCAATTCTCGCTCGCTCTCAAATATTTCAGTTTGCAAAATAAAAATTTGTTAACTTTGTACACACTAAGAGTTAATCAAAAACGAATTCAAAATTCAAAATTTGAGCTTCGAGGTTGCTCATGTTCAAGTGGAGCACTAAGTCCATTAAAAATTCGGCGTCTCTAGATGCTGTAGCTTTTCCACGAGGAACATACAAACACACGTATATCCATATTTAACCATTATTTAATTTTTCTTAAATAATGCATCGCGATAACATATGATGACAACAATTTGAAAAGTGATTTGGAAACGAAAGTGATACAGACGAAAAGTGTGTTTCGAGACTAATAGCACATCTGGTAGTAAAATGTATAAATACAGACTCTTAAGACATTATGTTTCTTAAAAATTATTTATATATCCGAATTCGGTATTAAAAAGCATTTTTATACCTAATCTTAGTAACAGTAACATTGACAATACATGCGCCTTTTAATTCTTACCGATATATTTATGCCGATATGCAATATTATCCATTGAAATGAAATAATAAAATTTATTTCCAGTTAGCATTCGTATGTAGAATAATAGCATAGAATTTAAGATTTAAAAATAAATGCTTAAAACTTCCCCCAGAGCGTTTCAAAGATTCATTTCTCTTCAAAGAACTTTGTTAAACCTTTTCTGTGATTGCTTGGATTTTCCAAGTCTTCAGAAGAATTCATTTGTTTAAATTTACGTAAGCTTCTTAAAATAACAAGAGAGCTCTTCTCTTTCAACTCTTTCGTATCCACTTATTTTGCCCGAGAATTGTCACGTAACATTCTTGATTACTAAACAGTACCGAGAACATATCTGCGAGGAGATTCAAAATTTTCCTTTTCTTTAGAGACAGATTTTTGGATAGCGAAAATAGCAATAACTTTAGAAAGTGTATGCACAGTTGTAGATTCCGAACAAAAAAATCTAACTTCATTATGAATTGAGGCCAGAGATTTTTCTCCTGGGATGAAGTTCTAGAGAAATTAGGTTTCCTGAAGCAGGAGACGTGAAAAACGAGCAATACCCTCATTGGGACTCGGACCTGGACCTCTCCAATACGTGTTGAGTGTGCTACCGTTACATCACGAAGGCATGTGGAAAGAATGGAGAAAATACCCTATATACACCCCCCTCTAAAGGGCATTGGAGATCAGGGAACTGTTGCCAAATGCTGGAGGTGACGAATTATCAACCACCACCTTTTAGGTTGGGCGCCACTGTAGAGGAATTATGTTTTTTTTTTTTTAAGCAGGAGACATGAAAAATTAGCAATACCCTCCCTGGGACTCGGAAGTGGATCTGTCGAACACGCGCCAATTGTTCTACCTTTACACAACAAAGCCATGCAGGGGCACGCAGAAAATATCTTACGAATTATTGTCGACCACCTTTTAGTTCGGGCGCTACTGTAGAGTCATTAGGTATTTTGAAGCAGAAGGCATGAAAAATGAGCAATGCTCTCAACAGGATCGAATCTGGACCTCTCAAATGCGCGCAGAGTGTGCTACCGTTACACTACGAAGGCATGCAGAAAAGAGCGAGAAAATACCTATATACTCCATATTTTAAAACGCGACTGGACACCTCACCTCTAAACCCTGGTGGTGACGAATTATTGTCCACCATCTTTAGTCCGATCGCCACTTTAGTGTCATTAGGGATATTCTGAAGCCGAAGAGATGAAAAATGAGCAATGGCCTTACCGGGACCTCTCAAATGCGCTCCGGTTGTTCTATGGTTGCACCATGAAGCCATGCTGGAAGGAGGGAGAAAATACCTTATTTATACCCCCTACTAAATAGCGACAGAGTATTAGGAGACTCGATCCCCAAATATTGTTGGTGGTGGTTAATTATCATCCAACACCTTTTAGTTTGGGAACCACTGTAGAGTAATTAGTTTTTTTTTTTTTAAGCATGAGACATGAAAAATTAGTAATGCCTTCGCCCGGACTCGAACCTAGGACTCTCGATTCCGCGCCAAGTATGCTACCTTTACGTCACGAAGGCATGCTGGAAGGTGAGAGAAAATACCTTATATACTCCACCTTTTAAAGGGTGACTGGAGATTAGGGGACCCCATCGTCAAATCCATGTGGTTATGAATTATTATCCACCACCTTTTAGCTCGGTTCCCCCGTCTAGAGGCATTAGTATTATTTTGAAACAGAAGACATGAGAAATGAGCAATACCCTCTCCGGGAACCTGGACCTATCAAGTACGCGCCGATTACGCTACCGTTACACTACGAAGGCATGCTGGTAAGGGGGAGAAAATACTTCCCTTTAAAGGGCGACTGGTGATTAGAAGACGAAATCTCGAAATCCTTGTTTTGACGAATTTTTGTCCACAATATTTTAGTGCCGTCGCCACTGTAGAGTAATTAGGATTTTTCTGAAGCAGAATGCCGTCTCCGGAACTCTACCCTGGACCTCTCAAATACGCGCAGTGTGTTACTGTTACACTACGAAAGCAGGCAGAAAGGAGGGAGAAAATACATTATAAAGTGTTCACTGTAACATTCAGTATTAAATATCATACCAGTAAAAAGTCAAAAGCTATTGTATGTCTTCATTTGCTTCACTAACAAAGCAAAATTATCGAGTTTATTGGAATTCTTTGACAGGAATTCACTTTAGTGAATAAAACAATTGAGTCCTTCCTCTCAGCTTTTTCAAGAAAAAATAGATTATAAATGAAAAGTCCCCTTAAAATATTTATATTTGGTCTTAGGAATTTCTTCAAAATGTATTCTTTAATAAACTATTTTTTCTAAAAAAATAATTTGGGTAATGAAATGTATTAAACTTTACATTGCATTTTCACTTGTTAGCTGTCTTTTAAAAGAATACTTCTGATAATACGTTCTGGAGTTGAAAACGATATTTCAAATGATATATGCATGAACAGACTTCAAATATGCAAAATTAAGTTATCTTCGGAACATCCCAAATAAGCGCGCTTCTTAAAGAAGTTGGGGAAATCTGAAAGCATAATTTCAGATAAATTTCCTATCTTTACGCTTCATATCACTTGAGAACATTACTTCCATCCTTTCCGCTTAAAAACTCTTGTAAATGTCATTCTACTTAAACTCACTTCATTGGAAGAGAAAAAATTAAATTTACTCCAGCTCTTGGATTTTTTAACAGCCAGTTGACAGTCGTTGCGAAGGAAAAATGTCAGAGGAAATCCAATTTCTTAAAGGAAAGTTTTATTCTTGAAAAAAATCACAGTTGCTGATTAAGAAGCAACGTGATCAGATTTTCGATTTTTTTCACATTTTATTGCACGGATTAACAGAGAACACTCTATTGACAGTAACGTTAGTTAGTAGAAAATGTAACACATGCATCTCGTACCTGAAATATGCATATTTGCACACAATAGAAAGAAAAAAAAAGTACCTCTCGTTGAATTAAATTTCCCAACAAAAGAAGTGATTTATTTTAATTCCTGACATGCTCCCAGATATGGCATAAGCTGCAAAATCTTTTATATTATCCACGATGAAATGGTGTAAGGAATGTAAATATTTACAAAAGCGAACATAAAAGATTAGACAAAAGTAGTAGCAACACTGGAGTAAAATTTAGGAAGCAAATATTATTTCGAATATTATTACATTTAAAACTAACAAATTAAGCTGGAAAAAACAAACTAGATTCATAGCAAAGAAAAATTTTTGCATCTTAAAGCACTGAGTTCAGTTACCTTTACCATGTGCTTTGATGTATTATACGGTATTTCTTCCGCCTTCTTATGCCTTCGTGGTGTAATTACCAGTAGATTCGGTGCGTATTCGACAGGTCGTGGTTCGAGTCCCTTCAAGGACATTCCTCATTTTTCATATCTCCTGCTTAAAACAGTCTAATTATTCTACAGCGACGCCCGAACTAAGAAAAATGGTGGTGATTCTCCACCACCAGGATATGACAATTGGGTCCCCTAATCCCCAGTCGCTCATTAAAAGGGAGATTATATAAGGTTAGTTAGTTAGTTCTAAGCCCTGCCTCCCAGCCCACCTAGCAGGCGAAACCTGCCATATGACAGGCCAAGCCACAAAGCATAACAATAAGCAGTTAACAGAACGGAAAATAACAAACTTAATAAACATATGGCATTAAGTTCAGATCATACAAACACACAAAACGAGCATAAAAACTTAAAAAAAAAAAAAAATGTAAGGCAGATACTTGAATTCCAAACACTCTCGGTGAAATTAATATATAGAGAAAATATAGATATAAGAAATGGAAACGACAAATCGTTTCCATTTCTGTGTTTTTTAAACAAATTTAAGATCTTTATATGTTTTACTTTCAATTAGTTATTATTATTCAAATGTTCTTTATATTATCAAAATTCATCTTAAATTTAGAAGTAACTAATTTCAATTTTAAATTAAAATATTAAAAGAATCTGAAAGCTTTTAGATTTTATACTACGTCCGAAGTGGCGTCTTTAACCTTTTGTATGCTACCTTTATTTATTAATTACGATGTTCTTCGCACTTAAACCATAAAATTTAATTAAACAACAACATTACAAATTATTTAAAAAAAGAGCATGTCTCTAGAATTTCCAGTACACAATCTGGTTGGCGATGGAGATAAATATGTGTGTGTTTTTCCGTACAGTGTTGCCATTGCTCGGTTTAAAATCTTCGAGGTTGTGAATCAAAAATTCGTTAAAGGCTGTTTCACAATGCGTTCGTTTTTCACACTGAGAGAGACATGTATACATTCATGCATATTCTTCATGATTTAATTCCTTTAAATATAAGGCAAGTATCGATTATTTGGTGGCAATAATTTCAAAGGTCAAAAGCCATTTTACAGTGAAGCGCGCCAAATGACAAAATGAAATTAATGGCTCTTCTGGTCAATATGCCCCTTTGGGAATATTGACAATAATAACAATTGCAATTGAAAAATGAAAATTCTAATCATTCAGCAATTTAAGTATATATATTCATACAAATGTTTTCTTTAATTTGATTTTATTTATTTACATAATATTTTGTGTGACTCTGTGACACAGTATTCGAAGAACTTTGTGTTATTCAAGCTGACTTTGAAAACTGTATTCTGCATTAAAAAGGAAAATACCAAGAAGCACGGTTTTCAATGGGCTATTCAGAAAAGATATGTAAATAAGGAAAAAGTATAATCTACCTTTTATTTCAGAGAAATTATGCATACAAACAGTTTTCCACAGTTTTATCACCGTGCCATTGCTTTACATAATTTTATCAAGCTTAATTTAGTTTATTAAAATATTATCCATGCTTCCGAATGAGATAACATTTTTAATTTTTTTAAATTGCCAGAATCCTATTAAAAAGAGCAAATTGTATGCAAAAAATTAATTAATTAATCTTCTTAATGCTTTGAATGTTTTTTTATGGTTATTATCTCTAGAAAATCTTAATGCCCTGGTGATTTTGAGGTATTCTCAAGATATATCTGCATTCAACCTCCCTTTTTACTTGCTTGTACGAAGTAAAAAGGAAGTATTGTAATCGCGAGAAGTTTCAGGCAGCATATTTCAACGAAAATATCCATTTTGACCTCTATCGAATGCAATTTAACTATGTTTTTGCATGATATCTGGACGTAAAGAAAGAATAAAAGACACCTTTCCACCAAAAAAATTATAAAACGTCTTTAAAATGAATTCTGAAGAGAATTTTTCGTGGCGTCTGTACGAACGTATGTACGTACGTACGTACGTATCTCGCATAACTCAAAAACGAGTAGCCTCAGAACATTGAAATTTTGTATATAAAACTGCTATAACATGTAGATGTGCACCTCGTATTTTGGCTGCAATCGACCGCACCAAACGTATATAAATATATTTATATATATATATCCACGCAATTACCCGGCTCAGTAATCTCAGTTTCTTTACTCTTATATGTTTGTAAATTGTACATTTTTTGCTTTTAAAATGATTGAATTATGTTTTTATCTTCCGGTTAAGGATTTTATGCCTTTAGTAAATCTGTGTGCAATATTTTTAGAATTATCATCAATTTTAAAGTTGTTTAATTGCCGCTAAGCCTGTTTTCAATGGCGGCCATTGATGTTTACATTTGAAACAGGAGACTAGTGGATTTGTTGCCAATCTAGAGAAACTTAGCTTCGCAACAACAAAGACTTTATTATTGCCAATTAAATCCTGCTTAATCCTTTCTAGAATTTTTTTGAGGAAATACGCGTTTGAGATTTACTTCGTAATTTTTAATATAGATATTTTGAGTTTTTATGTATTTTTGCCTTCTCGCGAAGTGAGAACTGAATTAATTAAATGAGAAATACTGAATCGTCTGTGAAAAACTGTTTCTGTTTTGTTTTGTTTGCTTAATTTCTTTTATACATAGTTCTAGCTTTATTATAGTATTTTAATAGAACATGTGGCAACGATTAGATAATTCTTTAAATGATATACATTTTGTGCATTCTGAGTTATAATATGAATGAAATATAATACTGTTAAGTAAACCTAGCGCCAGAGTGTCGCTATGGTAAACAAAGTGAATTTTAAAGAATGCATTTATTCTATTGTGGGTTATGCGCTGTCGGCGAAGTAGGTTTAATTCAATCTAATAAGTTTAAATAAAATGCAAGGAAAAATGCGTATAATTTAATATTCCGTACAAGGAAGTCATGTGGTGTACACATCAGATTTTTTATTCACTAAATCCCATACTCACTTTGAAACAACTGGTCCTCTGTGACATTCTTATGACTAGAGGTGTCGCTTTCCGTTTCATCAGTAATTGGTCCGTGTGAAATAGTGAAGGGCTTTTGTCCTCGAAAACTTACTGAAGTTTACTGAAAGTTTTCAGAGGCTAGGTATTTTGAAGGCATGAGATGAAATTAAAGACTAGTTCCATCAACAATGAAATCATTTTTATTTGATATTCATCCTTCTTGGTATAAATTCGATAATCTTAAAGAAATTCGGTTAAGACATCTTTGGATTCTCAATTTATGATATGATATAACATTTTACGGTGTAATTTAAATTTATACAGCCCTCCATCGAAAGAAACTATTGCCCTCAGTGATGTTATTTCTTGTGCATTTTTCTCTAGTATAGTCCACTTACTGAAATAGTTATCACATTTCACTGTTTGAAAGCCTCAGAAAACATTTTTTGAAACATCCAGAAATTTCACCTTGAACACGCAGTTTCTTTGAAACAATTTTCAGCAGTCTGGTGTTATTTCTTCTAATTCCCTTCTTTCAGAAACATTTGTTTTTGATGTTGACGCAAGGATATAGAGATTTTTTGGAAGTTATATTTCCATAAATTTTGTATTCTTATCAAATTCTTTCAAAACTTTATTTGTATCTTTTGTGTTTTAACGCAGTTTTAAGCTTAAAGTAAACCGCAATACATGTAGTTGACCTAGCGTGTCAACTATGACACATATTTCCATCTTTTAGTTTGTCTCACTTAATGTACGGATGTTAATATCGGCCATAAATATTAGCAGTTTTTAAGAGCAATTTTAAATTATCTGTAATAATATGAGGAAAAACTTAGTATTTGAAACATAACTTGTAAGGGTTTAATACAAGATTCATATTTCATATATTTTTACTAAGAGAAGGAACATGATCAAAACTGTCAATTTCTTAAACTTAGTTTATATTGTTAAATACTTAGTTTGAAACAACGCCGTATGCTTAGAAGTATACCTTGCATTAGAATTTCGCTTTTACGGAATAAAGCGATGAAGCGATCCAAATGTAGTCATGTTTCAATAAGTTGTAATGCAACAATCTGCACGCAACAATAGTGGTGACTGCTATGATTTGGAAAGAACACAAAGTCTTGAGAAGGGTTTAAATCCCTTTTTATTCAACTTTAGAAATTACAGATGCGTGCTCTTGACGCTCACAAACTACGCCGACCCGGCGTAAAATAAAAATAAGAAACTTAAAATGTATAATAACAAGTGACTACCTACGAGGCTCTCTAAACGTAACTAACCTAACCGCGTTCTAAAATACCGCTGATAATTCAGCAAACTTCTGAATATTACGTTGAAAGATTTAACTATCTGCCGAGGCAAGCACACAGGCCGAAACACGTGATTCTTCAATTTCTACCTAGCCACCTCCACGTTCGTGAAGCAAGAAAGCACCTTTCGAATTCGTTTCCCTTCTATTTAACTCAGAATACTTCCGCTGACTATTTTGAATACTTTGCGCGTTCTACTAAAATTTACATTCTGGCATTGGCAATTCCAGGGGAAAGTAAGGCTTGACAGGAAAGATAGTTTAAACGTAAAATAAATGTTAGTTAAAATAAATATAAACCCTACAAATTCAAAAATTAAGGAAAACAGTCCTCAAAAATCAATATATCAAAAAATCGACTTTTAATCGGTATCATTTTCCAATGTTATGTTTTGATAATCACTTTGACATACCTTCAAATTTCTAGTTGGGACAACCATTCCGTCAAAAATTTCGATTAACTGAAGTTCAAGTAATCGAAGGTTTAGTGTATATTCACATTATGGAAAATAAGTAATCACAGTATGTTAAAAAATAGAAACATTAGAGAATTTACATTGATGCAACTTCCTGTATTAATACAAATACGGCAGGTAATCAAAAAGAAGGTTTGCCGATAACTGTTTATGGCACGGCTTAAGGGTAGAAGTCGCATTCATTTTATCTTCCTTTCTTTTCTCTCATTACCCTACCCGCATATCTTCCTTGTCAGGGAAAAAAAAAACTTTCATTTCAAAGGACAGTTCAGTTTTGGGGAAGCGAAAATTATCGCAGAGTCAAATCTGTAGAACGAGCGGAATGACTAAGTACACATAATATCATTTGTTAAGAAACATTCTAAAAATTGGATTTAAAAAAAAAAGACCCAAAACTTTTTGCACATCTTTTCAGAGTAGTATTTGCAAATAAATAGTAAATTGGAGTCTGCGATGAAGTGCGTAAGAAGTGGGGGTTGTATAAAATTGCTTTATATAATAAATATTAAAATACTTTGGTTGTGTTAAATGTAGAAATTTGCATTTCTCCCGTTCGTGGTTACGCTGAGCAGAAATGACGAACTATATAGCTATGCGGAGTTTTCCTGCCGATGAGGAGAGACGAATAGAGAAAGGCTAGTCTATCTTCTCGATTCTGAGGATTCAGATGTCTGACCTGCCCGCTGCGCCTATCTGATGAGGTTTGCCGACGTGGTCAGCCGCTGTGATTCGCTCAAGCGTAGTGCAGAAACGTGATGCAAAGAGCCATACTAAAGAACAGTTCATTGGAAATAAGAATCTACTCAAGCATTCTGGATTATCTATCTACATCGCCAAATACCTGCCTATATGAAAAGGACTGTTAAGCAGGATCAATTCACATTGTACCAATGTACATTTCGTACGTTACCCATCGTATAAGTTCATTAATGTGTCAAAGTCTGACACGTATGGTCATTTATGTTGTTAAATCTTAAGGATAGAAGACGCTGATTAAATTTTATGTTTAATTTTTCTACTTGGTGCATTTTATACTTTTTTAGCAGAGAACCTTGCCTTTACACCCACCACTACGCTTAACTCTTAAGATTCTTCAAACACCAAATCTTCAAATATAACGGATTGGTATAAAATGTTAAACAGGTCCACAGATAAAGACAAATATTTTTTTAATTTTTGAAATTATTAAAAAAAATCTAATATAACAGGAAAAGTAATAAAAACAACAGTAATATGAAAATAAATGAAGCAATAATTATCATTTAGTATATTACTAATGATGAAAATTCAGATCTTCATAAATCGTGATTTGACTTTTAAAAATGCGTTCATTCTAAATCCTATGTTTACATAAAAATGTATTTTGCTTTGAAGAAAATCTAATGTGGACATCTGATGACTTTCTTATACGGAGTAACAAATTATACACATTTTTTGTTGGATTTCATTTTAACTTATTTCCCAGTGTTTCATTACAGATATATTTCTTATTCAATTATTTCAGTTCTCACTTCACGGCAAGGCAAAAATGTATAAAACCTCAAAACATCTTCATTAAAATTTGAAATATATAGAGAAACATAAAACACCAAATACAGCTAAAAACAGTTACAACATTTCTTTACATGTAAAGTTTCTATTCAAAACAAGCAATTCGGCCAGCGGGAAGGGAGGTAAATTTTTCTGTGCATAAAATTGAAAATTTATGTATAGTCACACTTGGCAAAAAGGCAGCGAAGTTTTTGCACAAACTGAGTTAATTAACTATTCTATTAAGAGTTTCAAATGTAAACCAATCGCTGCATCCTTAGGTTTGTACCACTTAAACAACTTTTTAAATTGTTGGTAATTCTACAACTATTGCACGCAGATTAGCTAAGAGCATAAAATCTTTAACCGGAACATAAGAACAGTATATTTCAATTAGTTTTAAAGAAAACAAATGCACAATTTGCGAACATATAGAGTCCTTTACTCTGTCCGTACACATGTTATATGTCAGGACATGTGTACGTACATATGTCAGGCAAAAACAATGCCTGACATTAATTTGTTTAATTCGTTTTAATGGATTCAAGAGCCGTCAAAATGGATATTCCTTTGAAATTTGGTACCCGGAATTTTTCGTGATTACCACTTCCTTTACTTTGTACAAGGAAGTAAAAACGATGTTTCATGAATACTAGGGACCCCTTCAAAGGTGCACAACAGTTTGTTTAAGAATTTAACATCTTCAAAGCCATTTTTATTTGTTGCCTTCGCTACAGACAGAAAAGAAGATAAAAATTATATATTCTAGTAAATTTTGCTGCTGTTAAACAGTTCTACAGCAGAAGACATCAAGTTTTATTTATAATATTGCTTCCATATTATTTGACGTACACAAAAGTATTGAATAAATATATTTGGCGCAGTTTTGAAGTAGATAAATAAATTTTATTGCGTATAAAATGAATTTAGTAAAATCATAGACGAATAAAATGGCGAAGGTAAAAATTTACTGTCATGAAAAAACAATATCTTTAAACATTTGATTAATATTCTTTATAAATTTAAAAAATAGCTTTTCATATATTGTTAATAAATATTTATTAGGCATTATTAATAAAAATAAGTATAAAGAAATTCCGTGTGAATAATCTTCAATAAAAGTTTATTTGGAAATTTTAAGGCTCAAAATAACCGTTATAATTCATTGAAGATCGTTACAATTTGCGTAAACCTCATTTGACATTTAGTGGCGCTATTAACAAATATGCCCAGTTTCAAAATGCGCTAATATAGCATAAATTACAGCATATGTTTAGAAATTTAGAAAAAACTCTAATGTTTTGCACGGATGTTAGAAATACATCTATATTAAGATGACAGCAAAAATTTTTATAGGTTATAATAAAAGTCCTTTTCGTGAAATTTTTGTACTTTATAATTCGAAATTTTCTTGAAAATAATTTTTGAATACACGTTTTTAAATGAATCAGAAAAAAAATATGAAATTTCTTTGGAGTTAACTTAAATTTCTAATTATGATAGAATAACAAGTAAGTGTCATTTAAGAGTCAATATTATAAAACATATGAGAAATTCAGTTAACACTCGAAAGTTTGTCTACTAAAATCAAAGAAATACACCTGCTGCGATATTTAACAACGAATCGCACTTTGGCATAATTTGAGCCTTAGAATATAAATATGGAAAAACATTTGGCATTCCATTTTAGAAAACGTCCAGTTTTGTGTCAAAATGCGTATGTTAGCATAATACCATGCATAAACCTAATACATATTATATCCTTAAGCGCGCTTTCGAGACATGGAAAAACTAAGTTGAATTTCGTGAGTCGCAAGAGTGAGAGATATGCGTAAAACTATTCATTTATGCTCTTTTTCATTTTTTTAATTCTTGCCTTCTTTATTTTTTAAATTTTCATTATTTTTATTTTTGTTTTTATCCCAAAGGGCGTCAGCCCAGAAGGGCTATTAATTTCATTTTGGCGTTTTGCGTTGGTTCACTTTCAAAGGTCGGTTCACTTTTCAAATTGTTGCCACCACATATTAGAGCTCTATGTTATGTTTAAAAAATTAAATAATGAAGAATCTGCATAAATGTATGTATGTTTCTTGCACTGTGATAAAACAACGGCACCTAAAGCCATCAAATATTGAATAACGTACGTCTAGACTAGAATATGGGCATCTGGAAGCCCGATTTGGAGTTTGAAATTTGTTTTATTATCGATTTCATATTTTGTAACACTTTAACGAATTTTTGATTAGCAAACTTAACGATTTCAAAGCGAGCAATGGCAACACTGAACGAAAAAAACATGTTTATCTCCGGAGGGGGAGGGGGAGACTGTTTATCTGAAATTCAAAAGATATGCTCATTTTAAAATTATTTTGTTGAATTTTATGATTTAAGTGTAAAGAACATGGTATTAATAAATAAAGGTAACACATAAAAAGTTAAAAAAACTGTAATGTAAAATATGAAAGCTTTCAGATAAAAAAAAAAAAAAAAAAAAAAAACATTTTGAATGGATGTGTTTTAAGGAAGATTCACATTCGGTCACAAAGCGAAAATGTGACTTAATTTTTTTTCATTTAGCTTCCTATTCATTATTTGTCAATATGGTATTCGAATTGGCATTTCTTTGTGTTAAGGTTTTAAAAACTGTTGAAGAGTGAAGTGCAAGATTTGGATATTAAATGGTGATGTATAAAATTCATTCGATCTACACTGACGATTCTATAACAAATTTTTCATAGGATATAGATTCGGATACATATAACAGATTCGTTTGAGGACAATCATTTCAAGTTTCGGATGAAGTGCTTTAGAATGAGATATAATGAGATAATTTAGAAATAAATTTCGCTTTTAGCAATGACATCCTTTTTACAGTTATTTCCGAATAATGAATCTAAATCGATCAAAAGATCTATCTGAAGGAAAATGCTAATCCATGTATTACTTCATACATTTTAAAAGGACAGGTTTTTATTAAAGATTTCTCAAAAATAACTAATATTTTCTATTGATAGCATTTAATTTTCAAGTTTTGCTACAAATAAATCACTAATTTAAGTTTATTAAAACAATTTACTGCAAAGAATTCACTAAACTCTTAAAAGTTACCTAAATCGTTAAGTTAAAAAAAAAATGAATGACGAGTAATATAATATAGTAACCAAAATTGTATTGATGCAGTTAGAGTGCTTTTTTAATTTTATATTTTGCAGTAATGATAATTAATGCCTGAATGCGTATGTTTTATCTTTCGCTCGTTACAAATATTGTTCCTGACTCATATCTATTAATGCTTTATTACGATTCTTTATTCTTTACTTGAAATAGTAATACTGCTACGTAAAGCTTTTTCTTATTTTATAAAATAGAACTGCCTCATGGTAATCGAAAAGAAAGAATTCTTTATATTTGTCATTAGTTTTAAAGATAGGTACTTTACTCGGCAACAAAGATGTAAACACTATTCTTTTTGTCATCTCATCAGACAATTCTGGGAAGTTACGCGAGCTCCTTTTTTGATACTTTGCCATAATAAAACATGTCGAAAACTCTAAAAAGGAAGTTAACAACGTAAACTACATTATTTTGAGTGATTGATGATGAGGTTTCGAAAAAAGCGTTTATTGACATTGTTAAAATTTACAAAATGTTACACAACTAGGAATGCGATATAGCTTTAAGAAAAAAAGGCTTCACAAACAATTTCCCTTCTACGCATTCCGAAAGTAAATAAAGTTCATACACAGAATAAGAATTTTTTATTGTGCAATATTTGTGCTTTTAATTAAAATAATTCTATCAGCTTCTTATTAAGAACATCCGGTAAAATGAACATTTAGCAAATGAAAGTGCTTAGTATGCATATGACAAAAAATCTTTACTTTTTATTGAAATATAATATTAACTTTTATATAGGCATGCGGACCCTCGTAACACCCAGAGATTGCATGTTCTCAATGCTTTTTCTAGAAGTGTCTCATTTTAGTCTAAACAAAATGCATTTAGTCCTTATTTGAATTGGTACTAATGATATCAGTATTAAATTATAATTTCCGTACTATTCATGATTTCAGTACGACAATTATAATTTAAATAAATAATAATTATAAAAATATACATTGAATCTCAGTATTCATAATGTTAAAGCCAAATAGTGTAATTGTTTAAAAAGAGAATGTAAGCCTTATTATATTTCCAAACTGCACTTGGAACATATTGAAAAATACTGGAAGCGACCACATGCCACTCCTAATTGAAATAATAAGAAAAAGAGTACATTTTTCAATCGTAAAAAAAGATTGGAACTTTGGCAAGGCGGACTGGCATACTTTCGTCTCTCTAGTGAACCACAATTATTGATTCTTAGCCCTGCACTTCTGATCTTGAGTCAAATTGGCAATCTTTTAAGACCTTGTTCTTTGATGCAGCAAAAAGGACTATTCCTAGGGGAAATAGAATGCAATACATTCCTCTTTTTTTCTCAGGATTCTCCTCTTTTACTACCCTTGATACAGAAAGAGAAAATCTGCATACAGTTATGCACAATGCCAATACCGACGAGATTAAAATTGAACTGAACAAAATCAACGCAGAAATAAAGCGGACTTATGGTTTGCTTAAGAGAAGAAACTGGTTGGACTTATGCAAGAGATACAATGCCAGATCTTCCAACTCGAAACTACGGAAATTTGTCAAAAATATAAGTAAAGACCAACAGCAGACGAACAAATGTAATACTATCCTGTATCGGGACGGGAACATTTTCAGGGACGAAAAAGCAGAATCTTACTTGCTTGGCGAGTTAAGTAAATTAACTTTTACTGCTGAAGACAAGACATGAGAGAAAAAAGTCTGGAAATATTGCCCATGGCGGACGCAATTCAGTATCGGGCAATAGATTATTTGATAAAATATTGATAATGTATCTTAATTATTTAATAACATATAAGGGTTTAAATTTGGCGAAAACTCCCTCAAGATTAAACCGGAAGAATGTCTCTATTCGAATTAATGACACATTAAAATATCTAGAATACATTCTTCATAGAAAATTAATTCCGCATCTCTTGAAGACGCGAGATTGAACACGCGCAATTGTAAATTATTTAAATCATGTTATGAAACAGAAATGATTATTTAGAGGAAAAATATGAAAAGAAAAATATTCAAGAGCAACTGAAAGATTATACGGTTGTTCTGGATGGTGGCATTACAGTGCAAGGTAAGAGTAGCAATTAATTTGCTAAAATTTAAACGAATAGTACTACGGCATATAACTAAAATTTAAACGAATTGTTAAAAAGCGTTTTGTACTACAACAAAAATTGCCCCTCAAGTTCCAATCGGTGTACTTCCGCTAGATGTTAAAGCAGAACTGGAAATCAAAGTTATTCCTTCTCTTCCACATTCAAGAGAACTGCATTGTAGATGAATTCAATATACTAAGTTCTACAGTAGAAGTAAATCTCCCCTAATCGAGCAAACACTCAGTTGTATCCTCATTAATTATAGGGTCAATGAATGCTCCTAAAGAAAAAGGAACACATATATTTTTACAGATGGATCGAAGAGCCAAGATAAAATTGGAGATGCAATATGTAGCTTACAAAGATAAGCAAGCTCTATGTAAACATTTTAAACTAAATGATTCAAGCACAGTTCACCAAGCTGAAGCAATAGCTTAAAAGGAAGCTTTTTATGGCTAAAAGTCTTTTTCAAAAATTATAAGTCACAATATGCGGGCATTTATATAGACGGCCAAAGCGTTTTAAAGGCGTTATATTCTACGAAGAAATCATCTTTACTTATTTAAGCTTTGCGAGAAAAAAAAAAATTGGAAATGAATATCCGTCCATTAGCCTAAATTAGATATGAGGACATCCAAGTGTAATAGGGAATGAAGCTGCTGATATAGTAGCTAAAGAAACCACATTAAAAGACGTGATTTATATCCGTCTTCCTAATTTAGTGACTCTTAAGAAGAAATGAAAAATGTGGGTGCGAAACACCAATACTCGTAGCAAATGCCAAACAATATATAGTAGTTTTATACATATCTGCCAAACAATTGTAATGTCTGTTATTTTCAATTGTCAGAGCTTTGCTTTCATACTTGAAAAATTAAATAATAACTAAAAGTACAATCCAAAAACTACAAAGTGTATCTTTGTATTTCCTATAAATAATGAAATATATCATTGAAAACGTAGGCACGGTCTATAAATAATTAATCATATTATATGAGTAAATTAACAAGCATTTAAGTAAAAATTATGACATCTTCTGTCTGCATTTGTAAAACGCAGCATAGCAGGAGCAAGAGAAAATTATATAAGTCTTTGTTTAGATGTGCTCCTTATATGTTTAACAACGGAACAGTGGGTCCTGTTGACGAGGTTAACCAAATTTCCAGTCGAGCGTGGCTAGTCCGTATGCTCTCAGCCTTATGGCTGCATATACTAAACGGATGTCGTAACAACTTGTAAAGACATTAGGTTATTTCGAAAGCAAGAGAATGAACAATGCCCTAGCCGGGAATCGAACCACGGACCTCTCGACTACGCTTCGAGTGTGCTGACCACTACACCACGACGGCATGCTAAGAAGGCGGTAGAAATACCTTATAAACTGTTTCAGCAATTTGGGCACGGGATTCCAAATTGTCTCCCCATAGTGTTTCTCAATGAACGGGGCAGGAGTTAAAAAGTGTGGACAGATAGATAGATCTTTATTTCAACGTTTGTGGTATTTTGACTTTAGAATTTTTTACTATTCTGAGCTAGTTATCAAGAGGTACTATGCACCTAATGTCAAAAGTTATCTATATTTGTCAATGGATAATCTACATTGTGGACAATCAGCCCCTGACTGTTTACGCTGCCTTAAACAGATTTAGCAAACCAAAGGACCTTAAACTGATTACTCATGTGCATGATTTATTACCAGCTCAAATTTACGTCCCATAGTGCTGATTGAAAAATAAATGCTTGATCAGCTTTATAAATCTGACAAATACAATTCTGACTACGTCTGCAGTACTACCTTCACACTTAGGTGAAATAAACACTTGATAGAATCTCTAAAGAAAAAAACACTAGTCTTCACTTGAAGTAACATAATGTTCTAAAATAAAAGTCGGGACTGGAGTTAAAATATTCTGTGTTACTTATAAGCGTCTAAAAACGCAAAGCATTATGAGACTATAACTTTTCCAATTGTCAACAGGAGGTTAGATGTGAAATCTGTATTAATTAAAATAAAATGGCGACATAAATCGGTTGGATAGTTAAATTTATTTATTTCGTGAAGCGGATAATCAGCAAAAATAATCTTGTAAAAAGGATTAACTTGTTAGATACATTATATAAGTGAAGAATTTTACGTAAAACGTTAGTATGCAATGTGTTTCTGTGTTCTTAAACGAAAAATTATTTTACTTGGCAAACAATTATTTAAATATAAAGCAAATCTTATTTAATATAAACATTTGGTTAAGCAAACTCCGTCAAGAGAATAATAAAATGGTTTCAGGAGAAAGATCTTTCGGTCTCGAGTAGATGAAGTGCTCAGACAAATGCTATGCGAAAAGCAAGAGTATTCATGAAAAATTATGAATACAAAGATGAAATACAAAGATAAAGTTTTATGTCACTATTTAATTAATAGTTGTAACAATCAAGCTAAGACAGTTATAAAGTGAGATGCATAAAAGCGATAGGCTAAAATTTTGTAGAATGGTTTCGGCAAACCAACTGTACAATAGATAGGCATTAAATCCATATATCTGGTCAGTTACTACGCAAATATCCATCAGATCCATGAAAGCCATAAAGGTGCGGTAGTACATTATTTAACTCTAACTATTTAAAAAATTGTATAAGATATTATCCTAATAAAATGGTAGTGGATTTCTAGAAGTTCTAGTGATGAAAACTGCCAAATTTTCATCATTAATGATCTGTGATAATTGGCTATTAGAATAGATGATTTAAGATCGTTATCGCTATTTTAGAATTTTTTAGATCCTTCTCAAATACACGTACGCATTTTGACGTTATTTGAACCGCATTGATATATATTTTGGTGTTTTCGGGTCATTTTTTTGCATTAATTTCCACACATTATAGCGTCGGTGTTGAATTTTTTTCTTTATTGTAAAAATTACCTGTTGCTTGTTCCATTTACAATTCAATTCTAAAAATTCTAATTGATTAGTCATTAACTTTTTATTTCATTCAGTATATTTGCACGATTTATATAAAAAAAGAATTAGAAGTATAGTCAAGCTTCTAAACTATCATTTGCATTAACGTTTCTTATCGTCAAAGCAAACTCTTTGGTTAGGAATAATTTTGAATTTTAAGCATGCCAAGGTTTCTTTTTGAGTTTTTATAGTTGTTAATGCAAGTAGCTGAGTGGGGTATTTAGAAATCACCACTTTAACAGCTCGGAATTTAATGCTTTAATGAATTTATCGCAGGGTATTTACTGGTCAGCTTTGTTATTTATATTATGTTTCAGCAACGGTCAGAGTAATAACCACCTCTAAAGTGCTAGTCGTTGAGGCAATATCACGCAATTTCTGGTACCGTTGTATATCAGGCAATGTTGCACCAGAGACCGATATGATGGGTGTGCAGTTTGAGAGGTTATTCTGTTTTTTGTGAGATTTGCTTAATATAATATACTTTCCTAGAATGAATTTATTCATTTACTTGAACTTTACAGATAGTCCATTATAGACCTCTTCCGCTAATATTAACAAAGCTCAAGTATTGCAAAAATGTAAGTATTATCACTAGTTGTCTCTCAACGCTTACGTCATTAATTAAACAAATCTCATTTCGAGAGTGCATAGCGTCTATCTAAACATTACAGTTCATTAAGCAGCAATTTAAATACTTTTGAATTCAGCTTGGAGTTTACAGGTTAAAAACAAACTTGCAGACATATACTCCAGGTTGCGATGTATTTGCGTGTATTTGTGCGCTATTGGAATACAATATACAAAATCCCATAGTTATTTATGATCAAAAAACAAATAATTAATCACTTTGAACGACATGCTTGACCGAAAATTCTGAGGTAAATTAATCAGACTTACGCTGCTCAATTAATTAGTTTATTTTGTCCTTAGTAGTATCATACATTAATCTGAGTCAAAGCTGAGCTCAAGTCTAATATATAAACAGACTTCTGTCTTTACTAGTCATATTAAAAATTTATGGAGAAATCGTATGTTACCAAAATATAACACCAAAACAAAAGACAAAATTAAAAAACTAACTTGGCAGTAAAGTAAATGTATATTAGAACTCAATATTATATTTGTCTTTCTATGCTTTATATTTTATGTAAAATGTAGCGTTGTTAATACAAATCATTTGAACCATCTAGCATTTTATTTAAAACAATAATCTTTTATCTCTAAGCCTACTTAATTAATTCCTACTATTCACATTTTAGATAAATTTCGAATATCATACTACCAAAAATAGTTGATTTAAAAAACGCTCATAGTAACTGAAAGTTCCATCAAATAATCCTTTCCTGATAGTGTAATTATTAAATAAAATTATTTTCCCAGTTTAACATATCAGTCACTACTAACTATGTCTCTCAGAAAAATGGATTTAATAACTTCCACTAAATGCATTTAATTTAACTGAATAAACATATTCCCTAAAATGTAAATAACATTTATCACTGTCCATTTAGATTTTACGTATAACATTAAATGTTTGCAAAGATCTTTCTGCTGACATTTGCACAGTTTATTCGCTGTCATATATCATTTTGCTTTGGGCATAAATAACTTAGGGAAAGATACATGGTGTTAATAGTTATTTAACCTAAATCGAAAAGATTCAACACATCAGAGCTTAATGAAGCGTCTGGAATATTTACCTTTTAAACAGCAAGCAGTGCTACGCATTTAAAGAAGTGAAACAAACAGAAAGCTCATGATGTTCCAGAGGTCATTTGGGATTCCTAACGTTATTTATGACTATGGAATTACTTTAGAATAAAATTAGGCTTAATAAAAGTAAAGATAATATATTTGAAGCAGTCGATGTTTCAAATTAATCGCTTTTGGGAAAACGCATAATGAAAATAAAAGCATCTGAGATTCAGATCAGCCACAGGAAACCAACTAAATAAATATTTATTAAATATATTGGTACATAAATACACAATAAAAATTTTTAAATTGTGAGAAATAATTTAACGCTTTTAGGGAAAGTGTTTTATGAATTCTTTCTTAATCAGTTTCTTTATTGTTGTAATACATTTGACTATAAAATGCATGAAATAAATCTGGCTGAAACTTTCCATAAATAATAATACTGAAATAAACACATATTCCGAACCTCTTCTCGAACGTTCGAATGCCATCGTGACAGTCATCATAAATGCATTATGTTGAGCTCTTTCCTTTCCTCCCTGGAAATGCTACTAAAATGGAGCTTGTATATCATTTACTGACCGAATTACAGTGGCCGTTAGAATCATTCCATCAGCCGAGAATTGCGATAATAGTCGTTGGATGCCGTTTTGGAACGCATTATGCCAGCAGTTATGACAGTACGCAAACTGCTATCTTGCCTAATGGCAAGGGGTTTTGACATCTTAGCGAAATATCGCGCAAAGTAAACTCGGCAGAGGAATGAAAATAAGAAAAATGCTTCTAAGCGTATAAAAACTGTCCAACGGACTGCTCATCTTTAATATCGTGTTATAGAATGTAAACAGAGACATCACGGAAATAAAATCGTATTTATTTTTCAAAAACAAAACATGATTCTTCAAGTCAAATAAAGATTTTTCTTTGTTAGTTCTCAAGGGAAAATAAATAAAATGCTCTTGCTTCATTTCGTGAGATTTTTAGTACATTGGAAATTATAACTATTTTGTAAAGAAAGGTTTTAGAGTACTATTATAAGTTTTATTTGGTTTCATTTAATGAACTGATAAATAATATATCATAATTTCTAGTAACGTCCAATTATGATTACCTATAATCGGATTAATCGGGCTTTGTCTAAAAGTAATTTTTTTATTGCGTGATGAAAAAAAATTGCTATTGCAAAAATATTGCACTTAAAGAATGGGAAATACAAAAGAAAAGGAAACTGCACATTATCCCACGCAATTTTCTTTTCAGTGGCAGTAAAAGATGTTGTAGTTAGAGAGAGTCATTTCTATCCACAACGGTACACAATTTCATTCAACGTAATCCGGAATATATAAACAGTGATAAATCATTTGTTAAAAACAAATTACTCAATCTTAAAATTAATCAAGTTAGTGCATAACCATTAATTTTCTCTTTCATTTTGACTGTGTTCGGGATACAAAAGCAATTTAATCAAAACAAATGCTCTTTTTGTTTTGAGTCTGATTAATTTACGAAACCATATATATTTATTCTCTAGATTAAACTGTTTGAAAAAATGTTAATGTTTGAACTCATTAACATATTTAATACTTATTGAACGTTTGATAAGTCGTAAAGGCAGAGTAAATAATCCTGCATTCAATGATTCGGCACATGTTTACCGGTATTACTGCCGTAAGATGGTGTTAGTAGCTTTTAAAGCTTAAATTGGTAAAAGTATTTTTCTGTTAATTATTATGCGACTTATTCCTCTTTTCTATAACTTTAATTGCCTTCCAATTAATCGTGATTTGGGGTTAACCGCGCTCATTGTCCTTAGTATTACCCCAGTAAATCTTAACTGATTGTAGAGAAATTACTCCTTATGGCCGTACAATCAGTGCAGTTTGCTTTCCTAGAAGGTTTAGTTTATTTGATTACGAAAAAGCATGTAAGAGCTATCTTCCTAAGTGAAGGAAGGATTTTGTGGAGAAATTTCTGAAGAAAGCTAGCTTGTACCCATGTTACGCGTGGAGAAAACATGAAAACACCATTACAACCAGCTTGAACTCTGGTCGAATTACCAATGTTCAGAGACTTTACCTTTCTTTCGCCGGTGGGCCTTCTTACGGAAGATATTATAATAACATGGATATGGATAAAATTAATAGACATGGATGATTTAGTTTGTTGTATTTACCAACAAAAAACAGATGAGTATGGTCTTCATGTTTTCATTTCCTTCAGCATTTTATACAGTTTTCAGGAAAGTAACAAAGAAAATAAGAAGAAAAAATTAAACTACTTCAGGTGCGTGAAAACTAATATTTTGCACCGAAACGACTTGTAAAATTACTCTCTATATTCCCTTCCAAATGCTTCTTTTCTAATCTAAGTGTTGTGCAGAATATGAACGAGGGTCATTCTTTCTATTCCAATAATGACATATATTAATTTCTAAATTTGGAAGAGCCTTAAAGTATGCTGAATTTCCATTAAGCCTTTGTTTTCAAATCAAAGAATGATTTATTACAAATAAATTATGATTTTTTGACATAGTTCTATCATTTTACTTTGTAGGGTTTATATTTATTTTAACTAACATTTATTTTAAGTTTAAACTATCTTTCCTGTCAAGCCTTACTTTCCCCTGGAACTGTGCCAGAATATGTAAATTTGAGTAGAACGCGCAAGGATTCAAATTATCAGCGGAAGTATTCTGATTTAAATAGAAGGAAACAAGTTCGGTGTGTGATATTCTTACTGCACGAGCGCGGAGGTAGTTAGCGAGAATTAAAGAACCCCGCGTTGCGGCCTAGGTGCTTGGCGGGAAGTAGTGGTAATCGTTCCAGTGAGCTTCAAGTCTGCTGAATTAGCAGCGGTATTGTAAAACTCGGTGAGTTAGTTATTTTAGAGAGCCTCGTAGTTAGAATCTTGTCTTTACTTGCTTTTCAGGTTATTATTTTTATTTGACTGCCAAGTTGGCACAGTCTGTGAGCGTCAAGAGCACGCAATTGTAATTTATTACGTTGAATAAAAAGGGACTTAAACCCTTCACAAGACTCTATCTTTTATACAGTTTCCACAGTCACCCCTTGGTTGCGTGCAAGTTGGAGGCGCGCAACGTTATATTGGCGCCCGAACTCTTATCGAACTGAAATGGCCGAAAATTGGATGGAAGCCACTGGACAACACCAAGAAATGACAACTCAGTTAGAAGGATTTGGATACCTAGTCCAGACTTTGAGAGCATCAATCAAGCCAAACGTCCATTTCGACGGAAAAAATTCGGTGGCGGTATGTCTCGAAGGTCTAGAAAACCACTTTCAGCTCTACCCGGTGCCTGAAAGACAAAAAGTTGCCATCGCCACATCAGCACTAAGAGGACAGGCCGCGCTATGGTGGAAGAACATAGGCAAATTTCTATTAGGGGAATTTGGAAGCCCGACATATACATTTGAAAATTTCAAAAAATCGTTAGTAAAGGCCTTCCCCATAGTGAAAGATCGCGCACGGCTGGAAGCCGAACTATATAGTTTCTATCAATGGGATACAGCACAATTGACGGACTTTATTTTACGAAAAATCAAGCTAACGGATATGCTGTATGGAAAAAAAACCCGATGCGGAGATAATTGAAATAATATTACCAAGATTGTTACCCGCTGTCCAAGACTACTTTGAAATTAGAAACCCAAGCACATTGCAGGAACTTTTCGAATTGGCGGTGAAGTTTCAAAATCGCAGAATAGCGGAAAGAGTGAGAGGGGAAACATATTCTCAAAGTACCCGAAGGAAGGAGGAAACCAGAAATGGAAATCGCTCGTATGAGGGAAAGAACATCCGCGAAATGAAAATAAACATCCGCGTACCCAGAAGACACAGATTGGAAGGAAAGCTTTAAACGACTAGAGGGGCCTGTGAAAGGGAGGGTCCAGACCCCGGAAGTTTTAAAAAAACCCTCAAATAGACATTTAAACACGGTCATCGTAAAAAACTCACAGCTACCAATTATACAAGTCCTGGTTGGTGATGTACCAGTAGAAGCCCTCATCGATACAGGAGCAGAAGGAAATTTTATGAGTGAAAAGTTCTTCAAAAAGAATTTTTATAGGATACGACTATTTAAAACCAGAAATACGGAAATTATAGCGGCGCAAGGAAAAACATGTCACTGCATCGGGAAATTATCATTAAACTTACAGGTAAAAGAGGAAAATCTCAAAGTATTAATTTTTGTGGTGAAAGACCTACAACACTCTCTTATTTTAGGTATGGACTTTCTAAGGGCCGCGAGGGCCAAATTAAATTTTCAATATAGTTCCGTGGTGTTGGAGATAGACCAGAGGGTGGTGGAACCTGTGGAGACACCTGAAGTGGACCTTAGCCATCTGAATGACCATGAAAGTAAAGCAATACAGCAAGTGGTGAGTAATTTTTCTCATTTGTTTTCAGAAAAACCAGGAAACTGCCAGATAGTAACTCACAAGATTCAATTAAATGCCGAAAAACCTTGTAGGACTAAACCGTATCGTAATGATAAACAAAAAGACCTAATCATCGAAGAACATATTCAGGAGATGTTAAAGAATAAAATAATAACGCCCATAAATAGTGAGTACGCGAGTCCAGTCGTACTATGTAGGAAAAACAACGAGTTTCCTCCTTCGGATAAAAGGGCTTGGAGGTTTGCTATTGATTACAGAAAACTAAATAGTATTACTAAATTTCCAGTTTACCCTTGCCGGTTATAGACGAGATCATTAGACAGATCAAATCGACAAGATATATGTCTACTTTGGACTTAACGTCTGGCTACTATCAAATAGCTATGAGACCCGAAGATATACATAAAACCGCGTTTATAACAAAATCGGGCACTTATGCATTTTTACGCATGCCCTTTGGGTTGTGTGGGGTCCCATCAACATTCCAGAGAGCTATGGACATTGTTCTAAAGCCTGTCCTAGGAAAATCAACTTTAATTTATCTAGATGATATAATTATAACGAGTAGTACGTTGGAACAACACATTAATGACCTCGAACAAGTTTTTAAATTATTAAAAGAGGCCGGTCTTACAATTAACTCCTCAAAATGCAAGTTCGCAACTAAAGAACTTAAATATCTCGGTTATAAAATTTCGCAAAAGGGTATAGAAACGCAAGATTCAAAAATAAAAGCTATTAAGAATTTCCCACCGCCCAACACCGCCAAGAAACTTTCGTCTTTCCTTGGATTATGTTCTTACTATCAATCTTTCATAAAAGATTTCGCTAATATTGTTGAACCACTCTTAGTAATCAAAAGAAAAAAGAGTAAATTTACGTGGACAGCGGAAGCTAACACAGCTTTTGAAAGATTAAAAGAAGCGCTTATTAATGCCCCTGTTTTAAAATTCCCTGAGGGGGACGAAAACCTGGAAATTGCAGCAGATGCGTCAGACTATGCGGTGGGTGCGGTTCTTATGCAAAATAGCCATCCTCTGGCATTTTTTAGTAAAACATTGAATCAGACACAAAGGAATTATACAGCTACAGAAAGAGAAACATTAGCCGTATTAATGTCTGTACACAAATTTCGAGTTTATTTCGGCAAATCGCCAGTAACAGTCTTTTCGGATCATGCGGCTGTTGGTAGACTTTACTCGGGAAAAAACCTAACGCCCAGGTTAATAAGATGGGCTTTAAAACTCCAAGAATATAATCTCAGAATAAAATATAAACCGGGTAAGGAAAACAATGTAGCTGACGCACTTTCTCGTATAAAACTGGACGATGAAGGAAATGAAATTAAATGCGCTGTGTTGACTTCAAAAATTTTAGATTCTAGAGATACGGTTATTACTGAACTGAAAGCTGATCCTGAATTTGGAAATATCTATGCTTATTTGAAAGACCCCGAAAGCTTTGAGCACACAGATATCGATGCGATAAGAAATAGAGCAAAAAACTATGAAATAATAGAAAAATTTATTATTCTATACGAAAACAACAAACGAAAATCTTGAGTATAAGCCAGTCATCCCAGCCTCGCTTCGATTAAGCATTTTGAAGGAGTTGCACAAAGAAAAAACAGCAGGCCACCTCGGGGTCAGAAAGACTATAAAAAGGGTACGCGAGGCGGTATATTTCCCGCAATTATACAAAATAGTAACGGCGTATGTCAGGTCCTGCAATCAATGTCAGTTAATAAATGATATTAATTACAGCCCGGCCGGGTACTTAAATAGCATTCGCGCTACATTTCCGAATGAAATTTTAGGCATAGATCTCCTTGGTCCCTTCCCCCAGAGCGAGTTAAATAAAAATCGTTTTCTTTCAGTAATAGTAGATCATTTTTCAAAATGGATAGAAATTGTTCCACTTAAACGCGCGTCAGCCAAAACAGTCGCAGATGCATTCTTACACACAGATACGTTTTAAAATACGGTGCACCGATAAAAGTCATTAGCGATAACTGAAAACAATTCATTAGTCAAATATTTGAAAACATATGCAATGGACTTGGCATACGCCATATCAAAATAGTTCCGTATAGACCACAGGCTAACATAGCAGAAAGAGTTAATAAAAACATAGTAAAAATAATTCGCAGTTACGTGAGCACACATCACAAGCGCTGGGATGGCTACATAAATGAATTAGCTTATGCTTTAAGAACGGCACATCATGATACTACGGGAAAAACTCCAGCAGAATTATTTTTAGGCAGAAAGTTAATTACGCCTTTAGATAAATTATTCTTTGTGCAACAAAGAGAGCAGGAGTTTAAACAAAAAGATGTGCAAAAGTTGATTGATCAGGCGCTTAAAACCTCGGATACGGCAAGAAATAGGCAGAAACTATATTACGATAGAAAACGCCGGGAAGAAGATTTTAAAGTTGGGGATAAAGTATTGAAGCGGAAATTTTCTTTATCAAGTGCCCCAGACAATTTTATGGCAAAGCTAGCTCCAAAGTTTGAAGGCCCCTATGTAATTCAGGAAATCAAAGGAGTAGTCTTATATCTTAAGAACGAGAGAGGGGAAATCTGTAAAGCAAGTCCCGACCAGGTGAAAAAATACTATAATCCAAATGATTTTGAAATCCTTAAAAGGATTCAAATTATCAGCGGAAGTATTCTGATTTAAATAGAAGGAAACAAATTCGGTGTGTGATATTCTTACTGCACGAGCGCGGAGGTAGTTAGCGAGAATTGAAGAACCCCGCGTTGCGTCCTAGGTGCTTGGCGGGAAGTAGTGGTAATCGTTCCAGTGAGCTTCAAGTCTGCTGAATTAGCAGCGGTATTGTAAAACGCGGTGAGTTAGTTATTTTAGAGAGCCTCGTAGTTAGAATCTTGTCTTTACTTTCTTTTCAGGTTATTATTTTTATTTGACTGCCAAGTTGGCACAGTCTGTGAGCGTCAAGAGCACGTAATTGTAATTTATTACGTTGAATAAAAAGGGACTTAAACCCTTCACAAGACTCTATCTTTTATACAGTTTCCACAGTCACCCCTTGGTTGCGTGCAAGTTGGAGGCGCGCAACGTTATAACTTAATATTCTTCTGTTAGACTGAAACATATTTGCACAATTTATATTATCATTTCTCATAGCATCGTAGTAAATCCTACTTTTCATGGACTGATACTCCAAAAAATATTTAATTTTATTTAAATATTTTCGATGCCAGAAGACTGAAGAAATCCGTTGAACCGAGACCTCCCGGATAGGTCTCGAACGTGCTTCCAGTTGGCATCCCGAAGACATGTGGAATTGAGAGAGAAAATACAATATAAATTATTTATTTATTTATTAAAATAAAAAATATTATATTTGTAAATTAAATCAGAATTTCTTAGAATTAAAGAACTCTTCATATCAAGAAATCCTTTCCTGTTTTCAGATAGTAATATTTTCTATTTCATATAGTAAATACTATTCATGTTCAATTTTGCCTTAGATTTTATAAAGCAAAAGGCTAAAATATTAAACTATTGCCATTCGTAATTTTGAATGCTGATTGAAATAGTAATTATGTAATAATAAAATAAATATATTTTATGATTTAAGTTACATATTGCTTTCTCACTCTTCCCGAATGGAAACTGGTTATTCAAGTCAATCCCCAATATGGAAAGAAATCTCGCTTGTTGCAGAAGTAGATTTTCGAAATTTTTACGAACCAGTATTTCAGTTTTCTTTCGCCTAATATAGTATAGAATACTGCTAATAGCCAGTTTCGAACGGCTACAAAAAATAAAAGAGTCTTTCCTAATGACAATGCTGTTTTTAAAATCTTATAGAGATGAGTTTATTATTTGTGCATATTAATGTAAAATTCTCTATATACTTTAAAACTAGTAATTAAGATCTAAAATAGTGGAGTATATGGGTATATTTGCAAAAGTAAAGCACATTTATAAACATGCTGGAAGACTATTAATATTTTATTAAAGATATAAAAATTTTATTCATTGAACTTTGCGGATTTTTTTGAAATATTAAACCTTTTTAAGTATAGCCAGATCTGTGACTCATTAACATATTTAATACTTATTGAACGTTTGATAAGTCGTAAAGGCAGAATAAATAATCCTGCATTCAATGATTCGGCACATGTTTACCGGTATTACTGCCGTAAGATGGTGTTAGTAGCTTTTAAAGCTTAAATATTTGGAAACGTTTTGCATTGGCTTTTCTTCCATCGTTCTGAAGTTCTCCTTTGTTCTTCACGTTTCAATCACTTCACAAAGGTTGCACATCACTTTTATATACGGTTTCGTTTCTTTCTCTTTATTTGTGTGGAATATTCTGAAACTTGAAAAACGTAATGACTTGATTAGTGAATGACACAGAAACATGTTATTTAAACACTGAGTTATAAATTACGTAGGAATTGAGAGATGCGAAAGATTTCTGAGCTTACTTTAGTATTAAAGATGCAATTTTTACGTTGCTATTGCTGAGGAATTTAAGCAGCGCAACGTTGCAAATTCCTGAAACCGTATTAGCCTATTGTATTAATAAACAACCATTTTAAGTTTTCGAAAACAGTTCAAAGTCTTTCTTGAAACAATACATTAATCACGCCCTTCAAGTAAACGAAATCATTGAACTGATAGAAAATAATAGAAATGGACGAATGTAGGAATGATTAAGTAAAGACATCGGAATATTGTTTCCGTTCAATTCAAAAGTAATAAGATGCTTTTGAATCTTGATAGTAGAAATTATTCAATAAAGAGCGCTTAGCGGGATATTTATTTGTCAAAGGCCAGTTACATTGGCCGTTAGGCATTAAACTCCTTGCTTGCCAATAGCGCTAAAATCTACAAGAACATTTTGTCAGTGCTTCTCACTCGTCCAAATATTCCGCCGTCATTGGCCGTTCACTATTACATAAAACACACAACGGCGAATCAGCTAGTCCATTGCGAAATAAATGATTCTGTAGACAGTCATGTCCCGTCAGTAGTCTAAAAGATGCAACCGCAAATGTTCGCGGGTGGTCAGAAACAAAAGCTGGGTTTGCTGAAAGAACACTCAAAGGCTTACCCTCACAATCCCAAGTGGCAAAATCTCTAAAAGTATTTTGATATGTTAGCGATGTCAGAAGCTTAATAGAACGGAGGCTTGCACTCGTTTTTGGCTTTTGGAGAACCGTAGCCCCCTTTCTTGCAAGCATGTCAGCCATCTCATTCCCATGAATACCGCAGTGAGAAGGTACCCATTGAAATCTATATCTTGTGGATATCTTGTGGGAAAGTTCTTTTATGACTTTCTGACACTGTTGAACGCATATGTTCCTACACTCTTGGTAAAAGGAGATGGCCTGTATTGCTGAAGTCGAATCAGACATTACAACAGCACTCCTGAACAAGCTATGTCTCAATGATAATTGTTGGAGAGCTACATGAATAGCTTTCAGTTCTCCATCAAAGTAAGTGGAGTAAGCCCCTACAGGTATGTAGAAACTGAAAAGCTTGCTAAAACCTCCAGCTCCAGCCACCTGGATCCTATCGGTCAAAGAACCATCTATAAATACATGTATCCATGCCTCAACCTCAATTACTCAATTGTTTCCAAAGCTATAGTTCTTATTTGCTCTGGATTCATTTCCTTCTTATCTACTTTCATTTCCAGGTCCAACCGCCCATCAAGGAAGCTATAATCCAAAGGATTTAGCAAAAGCAGCTGTGCCTGTTTCAGTGTTCTTATATGATTGTATTGTTCTAGGCGAGAGACACTCTGCAGAAAGCCATCCTTTGTATTCAGATTTCGTTTTTTATTATAATCATAATTCCTCCAATGAGGGGTACTTGGTAAAGGAATAAGTATCTGGAAAAGGATGAAAGTATTTTTTCGAATCAGGTTTGTCATTGTTTGGTTCGCCGATACCAACTGCATTGCCAGAATGGGAGTCGTTTTAACAGCCCCTGTTATAATGCGCAATTCCTGATTTAGAATACCTCCAGACGTTGTATCACATCTCGCGTAGACGAGATCAATAACTCACAGCAATAATTTGGTATTGGTCAAATATACATTTTATTCGAGTTGTCTCTCTACCACAACCCCATTTAACACCTACTAAGCGTTTAAGGATAGGTAATCTACTTTCCTCCTTAGCAACTACATACTCTGCATGTTTTCTCCAGCTTAAGCGCTTGTCAAAAATACAGCCAAGATAGGTGGCACCATCCGTCTGCTGGAAAACCGACTTCTCATGTATTAGTCGAGGAGTAAAGTGTTGTCTGTTGGGACAGAAAGATTGACAAGTAGTCTTCTGATTAACTCTCATATTGTTAGCAGAACACCAATCCTCAAGTCTCTGTAGCGCAAAGTTTAAGATTCGGTTTAAACCATCTTGATCATTTTTGTTAGCCCTGGCCCATACGACAAGATCATCGCCAAAAAGGGCAGTGTTCACGATCCCATCTGATTCTAAGATGTCTGGTAGGTCGTTAATGAAAATGTTAAAGAGAATAGGGCTAATAACTGTGCCCTCCGTTTAAACCTGTTTATATTTTGAAGTTCTGGTGCCATAACGAGTAGCACAAAAACGTTGAGTCAAAAAATGTTTTACCTAAAGAAACATTTTGCCGCCAGCACCAAATGTCTGGAGTTTTTGAACAGCCTTTAACGTCCGTTATCATACGCTGCTTGGAAATATACGTAAAAGCCAGTACCGAATTTCGTTCATCAAGTGCGTCTTTAATTGACTGGCTTAAAAATACGACTTGTTGACTTGTAGAATGGTAATTTCTTAATCCCGCTAGTTTAGAAGATATTAACCCATTGGTTTCCAAGTACCAATTAAGACGGGAAAAATCATTCTCTCCGTTATCTTTGATAACACACTAGTTAAAGCAATTGGCCTATAACTGCCCAAATCCTGCTGTGGTTTGTTCTTTTTAAGAATTGGAATCAAGATGGCCTTTTTCCAGGCAGCAGGAACAGTCGAGTTCCAACTCTTATTATAGAGCTTCAGGTGGACATTCAGTTTGTTATCGCCAAAATGTTTTAAAAATTCAATATGGATATAGTCTGGGCATGGACTTTTTATATCTCAATTGTGCTTAGCGTCATACTAGTGGAGCATTAAATGCATTCGTGGAATTTGACATATTCGTGGCACGTCCGGCTGGCAAGTGGGAGGTCTGGAGTTCGAATCTCGGAGAGGCCGTTGTACATTTTTATAAATAATTAATTTGAAAAACAAATTCGGGAATTTGCAGTTCGAATATGTTGCTTATTTGATAAATACTCTTTTGTCTTTAGGAAAAATTACCATTCTCTACCTCGAAATTTTTGACTCGTGTACATTGGTTCTATTGTTTGATGTAAGAATGGACCTTTCGATGATATTTGACAAGCATTAAACCCAAAACATTTTTTCACACTAGCGTATTTTTAAGTACTATTTGATTGTTTGGCAGCAATTACCTAAATGCTCATTATTTTTGCCAACAGTTAATTACAGTAAGGTAAAGAAAGATCCCAAATTAAAAATCTCACAAATCTTGCTCCAATAATCTGGCTAAATAGCAATTCAAGACTATAAAAGAAGGCTTACGCCAGTGGCCTCAAATTGCATGCGAGACGAATGCACAACTGAAGCAGGTGACGGACCAGAATCTTTCTTAACAAAATGAGAGTGAATATGTATAATACTGAATGAAGTGCAATGCGGTGCATCGTGCTAATCAGTGAAAGATTTTGTAGGGATTTATTTTAAATAACCAAGGTAATTTAATCTCACGTTCTTGCCTGTAAGCCTTCATTCCATTAATTATCAATGCCAGAAATAGGGCAGCGATCGTGAAGGAATCCAAATTCTACCTTGTGGAGAAAAAGTGTGAATACCGACTTTTAGAAGGAAAGTTAGAGAGAGTTAGGCTATTGCCGTCACCTCTGTAGCGTGAGCTACCTTCGCAGTTATTGCTGGTTTACTTGATCTAACAACAATTACTTTGCTGTCTCTAGTTTCGATGCGGGTTTAAGTAACATGAGGTTTCTGAGCCCTGTAACGTGATTTATACTACCTTTAACATCTTTGAATTTTAGTTCAGTTTCTGATTATTTCAGTTAACGCCCAAGGTAGGCGTAGTGTGTTAGCGTCAAGTTTATGCATTGTAAATTCTAAAGATGATAATTTAATAAAGGGTACTTTTAACCCTTCTCCTGTGTAGTTCCTACAGGAACTTATTACACGTACAGTTACCACTTAGAAGATAAGCAAGTGGTTCCTACAATTTAATCAAGAAAAGTTTTTATCCGAAGTACCAACTCCAACAGGAAGAAAAAGACCCGAAAACACCAGAGTACTGAAGCACCACCAACTGTGGCCATAGACATAAATTTACCTAAGTGTGACAAAGAGAAAAAAAACCAGTTTATTCATTATACCTTATTTTCCTTCAGTAATAATCTGGCACGTAATGTCAGTCCATTTTTCTACATGTCTAGAATTATAAATATCTCATTCAACAACAAAGGAATAATCGAAATGTGTTCGCACGCAGTGTGAAATTGTTTTGGGATCGTATGTGTTTCGCGGGCCTCCAGTTTCAGACCACTAGTTTATGCAACAAAGTTTCAATAAGCATCTCAAAACTATCTCCATCAACGTCTGTCTTAACTTGTATTCAAGCAAATCAGGTCCACTAACAGAAAAATTATTTTAAACAAGCAAATGCTACTCACACAAAAATGCATTAATCAGGAACTGAATTCAGTAGGTCTGCTGAAATATATTTTTTCTTTTGTTTTTAAGTTTTCGAAATTAATTGCACTCACATAATCTAGACTGAACAGTAGATGAATGTTCTCATTAGAGAAATAATTTTTGCATAACTTACTAGAAAATTGAGATTTCTATACATTAAAATGTTAAATAATCAAACAGATATAGTGTTTTACTGTTTCTCTATACCATTTTGGCAAGCCTATTTTAAAAGTCTCCATTCCGATATATTCCGTGTTTTAAAAAAACAAAAAACAAAAAAAGGTTACATAGCTTTGTCTGCGTCGGAATACTGAATTCCATGCCTTCAATTTTTTAAATTTAAAGAAGAAATGAGCCCAATTAGTCTAAGAAAATCCTATGAATTATATTTTCTTTATAGGGAATAAGTTTAACTTTATATTTGGATGAAGTTATTTCCTGATTCTTCCTCTCCCATGTCATTCGTGGTCAAAATCCTGTCGATTGACACACTGCTATTCCTCTTTTCCGCTCATTAGTAATACCCTGCTGGAACGATTACGGAAGTAATTTTTCTAGTTTCATTCATTTCTCGAAAAGATTATTTGAGACAAGGAACATTGCATGATAAAAGTCCATTGGCTTGTAACTGGTTTGGCATATGACAGCCATCTCAGTTTTAGTACTTAATAAAGATGTTGGAAGATTTGTCAGGTTTTAAAGTGTATTTCTTCTGCGGGCAATAGCCGTGTTGCGTACTGCATTTAGTTGCAATGCATTTAATTAGCAGTGTTATTTAAAAATATTAATATTCTTTATTATTTCTGTATAACATGTTTTTATTTTTACCTCCAGCGTAACATTACATAATCAGTGGTTCTTGATTAAAATCTAAAACAAGCAGGAAAAAAAAAAGGAGAGAGAGTTGAATTTTTATACATTCTTGCAAAAGTAATTAAGGATTTTTTTAGTCTTAATTTTATCTGTTCATTGTAGCAGTGAATAATTACGAAAAACGACTTTGATAAACATTCTTAAACTGAATTTATTTTCAAGTCAGTGTTTATTGTTGATGCTTTCACACCTCAGAACTTTAATTTACCTGTAGAGTCATTAGGAGTTTTTTTAGGGGCAGAAAAGATGAAAAATAGCAAACGCCTTCGCCGGGAATCGAACCACGGACCTCTGGAATACCATCGCAGCGTGCAGAACCACTACACCACGAAGGACGCTGGAAAAGTGGGAGAAATACCTTATATACTCCCCTTTTTAAAGGGCGACTAGAGTTTTAGGGGACCTAGTCGCCAAATCCTGGGTGCGGAGAATCATCATCCACAATCCTTTTAGTTCGAGCGCCACTTATAGAGTCATTAGGATTTTTTTAGGGGCATAAAAGATGAAAAATTGCAAACGCCTTCGCCGGGAATCGAACCACGGACCTCTGGAATACCGGCCCAGCGTGCAGAAACACTACACCACGAAGGACGCTAGGAAAGTGGGAGAAGTACCTTATATACCTACACTATACAGTCGAAAGAAGCTTGGTATTATTGATGAATCAAAACATAACTCTATATTGCTGAAGAAACATTAGGAAAAAATGAATCTAATGAGAAGAGGAGTTTTATATCTAATAATTCACCAATATTATCAATTCTACCCCAACAACATGTTGTTTAATTACAGAAAAAGATAAAAAAATCAGTGAAGCTGAGTAAAACCTTAGCTATGGATTATCAGCTGCAATACTTATAATTCCATCTTATAATAGTCTGAATACAGTAAAACAGATATTATAAAGCATTTATTTCTCTTACTAAAATATTAAACAAAATACATTTTCCATTGGTGCATCCACTGTTAAAAATCTACCAATAGCTAAGTATAACAATAATTTTCTCAAAAGCTATTTCCAATGATTTGAAAATATATAAAACTAAAAATAAGAATTATTTATTAATTGAATTAGTAAACGGCAGACAAACATATTTTCAAGAAGCACAAAATATATTATTTTCATCAGAATAAATTATCAAAAGAAAATAACTGAATGTAAAATATAAGGAACTGAACCAGCTAAAAACGGTGAGAACCATCTCCCCGAAACTGTTTTAGCTACCGAAAACCATTGCTCAGTGCCTCTAAAAGTGACATTTCAAGGAGAGGATGAAACGAGAAAGAGAGAGAAGGTACAGCAGCAAAATGAACAAGTGATATAATTTAGAGACGAAATCATCGACAAGGACCTTTAAATTTCAAAAAACGATATTTTAATTTTTCATCCAGAAATTACAAACTACAATGTGTTAATTCCTAGAATTTACTACAGTAGAAAATAGAAACACATTTATCAGGCAAAGTTATTACATAAAAAATTAAATAGGACAGGAGACAGACAAGGTTGCGCTCTTTCAAGGTCTAACTTCTGTCTCTCAGACGTCAAGATCGTGCCGTATCTTATTTATATGCTTAGTGCCGTAGCTTTACTGATAAAAGTAGAATTCTTGCTTTGGAGCACGATCTCGACATCATTAGGATGGTTGACCTTAATCGAGATGGGCAAATTTTGGATTTTGGATTCCTAAATCTTCTTAAAACACCTGATCCTGCTTTATACCCGGAATAGTTAAAACAGCATGGTTATTAAAATTTAGATATCTTTAACAGAATATCTAGAGAATTTGTATCATTTAAATATTTAAGCGTTTAAAATGCTTCGTTTAAAATATCTAAGACGAATTACATTAATTTTTCACTAGTTAGAAACAGGAATTCGTAGGATATCTAATTTATTTTTCATATGTCCATTAATCTGTGAGATTAAAACGTCTGTCATTTCTCTTATTTCTGTTACGAAAAAGTATTTTTCTAAACAATTAGATCTGTTATCAGCTGATTATTGATAATCTGGTTTAGGAAATTTACTTTTTCATTTCTCTCAGTTTCTGTTGATATATTCATCTTTAAGCTAAATTTTCATATTTTATTTTGAGAATATTTTATCTCATTTTTCGTTAGGAAAAGAGAATATCCTTCTATTATGCTTTCATTTAATTAGATATTTTTTTCAAATTTATTCTGTAACTGATTATCAAACTCAGCAATTTTAAAAAGCAATAAATGCAGATTCAGTTATTATTAATTACTACATGAATTCAGGGAATTGTACTAACTGGATTTATCAAAATCATCTGCATATATAAAGAAGACTATCTGTTTATTTGTGTGCGTATACTTCGCACAAATCATCTGCATTTTTATTCCGATCTTGAAGAATTTTGCACACTTTCAAAATAAGAGGAATGTTTCTGTCTACATAAGATTTTGAAAAACAAGAAGAAAACTGCTCTCACATCACCCTTCTTAGGTTCACGGCGCTGTTGTTTCTTTTCCCGCTATCACCTCTTTCTAAAATCGTTGGATGGTGCCGTGTTCATTTACTCTTTAGAATAGTCTATAACTTTCCAGAACACTGTACACTATTTAAAGGAGAATATAAGTGCAATCTATATTACTGTTTTGCGAATATTTCATAAAAAATGAAGAAATAGGCGAATGATGATTTTACAAGTTCTCATTTTTCAAAAAGACATTACTGGTAAAAACGCAAGATTCATGTCTTACTGAAATCAACACATGATGCCCTGTTAGACTGTTTTAAAGTTTTATATGCGGTTGGTAAAACTTTTGAAACATTTCACCTTTAAAAATTTAAAAAAGGGGAAAATCACTGCCTAGAGATTTCGAAAAACGTACCACTTTCCACTAAATGAAGACTCTTCGCTCTCCGTAAAGCCTGGGCCCGTCGGTTACTTCAACTAAATATTGTTAGATCATACATTAAATTAAATTGCTAAAATAATCTAAATTTACAGTCCTCATTCTTTTGCGCCCCACTGAGTGTTATCTAAATACGAGAGAAATGGAAACAAAAAACTTTAATTGTATTCATAAATATACTGAAAACAAAACTATGTATTTTAAAGGTATTCAAATTGTTTAGTAGTAAATGAAATATAGATTGTGTAATAATGCATCCATCACTATTATTTCAGTAATTGGAATGAAGTACTGAATTAATTTTATCTTACGAATTTTATGAACTCTAAGCAAATATCGGACTATTTCCATTGCATATTTATGACGAATGCATTATGAACTATGCAGTGTCCTGCAATTAAGGATCTGTATTTCATCTAGTTATCTAATACTCTCAATATCATAATGTTAGCTAAATTCATATTATATATTCGTCCTTAAAGGCATGAATGTTGCAAGATATTTTGGTGTTGTTAATTTATGAGTAGACACAGTTGAATTACAAATACTCGTATTTAATAAGTAAGCTACATCCATTAAACATCATGTTGAGACATTGAACGGGCGTAATTTAACTAACAAGAAAAAAAAAGCATACAGTATTTTCTAATAAAACTTGGAAGTCTGGATATTTATAAACATTATTTCCTGAAATTAAACGAGGTAAATTATTTTAATATCCGTTCCCCTGTTTTTGAAATGAATTGAAAGTGGAGATAAACAAGCTAGAATAAACACTTTTCAAAAACATAATCTTTGAGGTATTTATTGTTCATATTTCCCTGATTTTTAGTCCAAGCGACTTCAGAGAAAAATAATATTACATGCCTTCTTCGCAAGCGATCCTATGAAATGCAAAGTTCTGGATATTTAATCTTTTATGTAAAATTACTAAAGATTTCAAGTGGCCTTAATTTATGAAGAAATGGCATTATAAAATACTTTCCCATCACTCGGCTTTGGGATTTTTAACAGTTTCTTTCAAATATAAGGCTTTAAATTCCATATTTTTATTTTTTTGGCGGGGTCTAATTTTAAATTAGTAAAATTTTTGTAATTTCTAGGTTTAAAACAGTTTCTAGTGTCAAATTGAAGTCTATGTAATAAGACCAGATTCTAGTTTATTAATCTTGAGAATTTTGTATTTTCCGGTTTTAAAAAAAACTTTTTAATTATCTTTTGAATTTTAAACGCGAACACATTGAGGTGTTGGATCAAAATCTGAAGTTTTCAAATCGTACCTTCTTGTCCTAAAACAGAAATCAATTTACCTATGCTCTTTCCTCGAATACTATTTGACTTCGCTTTAAACGAATTTAAAAGAAATTTAATATCACTTAAGAATGTTTTATTCAGTTAAGAAAAAAAATGAAATAATCTATAAGAATTATTTTTATTACACATATAACTATACGCATGGGGCTGACCTTTAATATACCTCATCCTACAAGACTCAATTGTTACTACATGTCTAACTGTGAATTTGAGTCTCAATGTAAAAGCATCCGGCGCTGTAGCCTTTTTAAGCTTATGCACCTCTTTCACCATTTCTAAAAGGTCATCCTAGTCTTCTTTCCAAAACTCGCAAAATATTTACATACATTCATTTAAATTTAGGTTATTTTAAAATTTTTTATAAATTTAACATTAAAGACATAGAAAATATTCATAAATGTTGGAACTTGAAATAAAAATAATATTTTATATTTATAAACTAAAACTAAATACTTAACACATAAATAAAAGGATGACCACATTCCCCCTCAGAAGCTGTGGGATTTCAAATTAGTTCAGAATTCGCCCCCCAACAAGAACCCCTATCTAGCGAACCCTGATCTATGGAAAGCATGCATGTTAATTTTAAATAAATCTCATGATTTAAAACGAAATTAAAAAAAAAGTAATGATATAGTTGTAAGGATCTTAAGTTTTACTAACGTTTATTTTATTTTAAATCTTTACTATCACTTCTTATTTTCTACGTCCGGCCAGAATTAAAAGCTTTAACTTATTTATGCAAATTTGTTGGCGAACGCCAAGTACTTAAGTTGTGGCTTTTTGCTAAGCAAGAGAGAGGAAGGAGTTAGTAGAAGCAGGCCGCTTGCCTTAGCAGTTTTACTCGGTTGCTGGTTGCCTTCCAGGCCAGAGGTTTAATCCTCTTAATAATTTTAAACGTATTGTAGTGTTAACAGTTCTCTGTACTACATACGGCTTCCTGTTAATATACGGCCAATCTTCTAGGAGGCCCTTGTTTATTATTCCAAAGTTAAGTTAGAGTTTAGTTTTTTTTTTTATATTCTTACGTTCAGACCACAAGTGGTTGGTCTCTGTATTCCGAAGTCCGGAAATTATTGTAAAGAGTGAAAAATAAAGGGTTTCGTATACCCTTCCTGTGTATCTTGTCTACTTCCCACATTTATTGAACATAGCTTTAGTAAGCTCCCTGTTCCGAGTCAGGTCTTTGCATGTTCCCAAAGCAAGTAAGGCGGAACATTGAACCTGATATAGTTTTACTCATTCAGATGGGGTTATTAAGCAGAGAAGTAATATTATGTTGCTCAATTTCTAACCTTAGAAAAATATATATTCTTATTTTAAGGACATAATTAGAATCTTCTTTTTTTTTTCCAATTGCAGGTTCTAGACTCTTATTGTAGTTGGCCACTGTACTAAGGCCGGAAACGGTGGTCTTTTAAACAGATTAGGTAGAGGCACCTAATGCCTAATGTTTCACCTAATAGGTAGGCTACCATTGCCTCCTATTAGGCCTAGAGCCTAGAGATTATTTCTAATGGACAAGATGCATTTCTAATTGTATAAAATTCATTTATAAAATATATCGCCAAATTCTCTGATATCTTCAACTTTGGAAGCTTTTGTGAATTTTATATTCAATTAGACGGAAAAAATGGGTATAAAAATAGCTTTAAATTGCAACATATTTTTGGTCTATCGACTGAAAAAGTATCTATCGATTTGGAAGAGATTTGACGTAGTGCCCTCTTTTTTAGGAGTCAATTTGTCTCTGATTTTCCTCCCGCGTTTTCTTTTTCAGGCGTAAATTTGTCCAGAGAAGAGGAACCTTTACACATCACCTGAAATCACAGAGTTAATTCAAAATGTACGTCAATCCAAGATTATTTTTTTGCATAATTTCTGTTATTACATTGACATGGCTCTCTAGCAATAATATTTCGTAGCTGTTTCATATTTAAAGCAAACGCAAAGCATAATAGTAGAATACTTGCCCTTATGTGTTTGTTAAAAGCATTTTGCGATCCATTAAATAAATTTATTTTTTTATTTTCTTGGACACTGTAACTGAGAAAGACACTGCAAGAGCTTTCTACGAAGAATATTAGCGCATTAGTACATTTTTGGTAGGTTCTAATTGGTAATCATCACTTTCTTCATTGTTTTCCTTTTATGATTATTTATGTGACTGAACAATTATTTTAACATTTCCACTATGCATATTTGACCATATTGCAAATTAAAACTGCAAACTATCTTTTTGTTCTTTAGTTCTATTCAATGCTCTGACTAACCAAGTAAGTAACTTATATATTTGGTAGTGATTTGTGGAACAGGTTTCACTGAATCTTAACCTTCCATCACGCGCTCTTGTCAATTTTACAAGAACACGCGCACGTTGTACTTCTTACGACATCTGTTATTTTACAGTTTTGGGCAGAAAAACGACAGAAATGAGTGACTATTGATAATAAATTCATTAAGAAATAGGATATTAACCTTGATGTTGCAAAATTCGAATGATGTCACATTCAACCAAGTTTACTAAGCCGAGTAATAGAGTCGGTATATAAAGTACTGAAAATAATTAAGGCTATTATTAATTATGCATATTTAGTCTAAAGAGAAAAAATATTATCTTCTGGTTTTCAGGTAATGATAACATATTTAAACTTTAGAAAATACAAGGAATACAAAATTTAGAAAAAAGAAGAAAATTACATTAATTATTAAGCGTATTTTTCTGCATAAATCAATATGCAACACAAGGACGTCATAACGACGTTTTCACAAATGTTGCAAAAACGTTGAATTCTGCGAACATTTAGGCGTCATTAAGAAGTCGTGATACAATGCTTTCACAACCAAAATATAACGTGAGAAAAACGCAATAACGACGTCTATTCAACATAAACCTTATCTGCAAAGACGTAATAAACACGTCTTTGCAACGATTGCAAAACAATGGAGTTTCGCGAACATCTGGGCGTCTCAAAGACGACATACTGCAACCTTTTTGCAACGACATACGCGACCAGTTTTCAACGTCTTTCGACGTTGCCGTGCTACTTGGGATATATATAATTATGCGAGATACATACGTACGTACAGTCGACGCAAAAATATCGCTTCTTAATTAATTTTAAATCTATTTTAAATTGCGTTTTGGGAAAAAGATTCCTTAATTTTTTCGGTATGTGCAGATGTTACGCGAAACGTCTCTCAGATGGATTCGAGAGCGGTCAAAATGAACAATTTCGTTGAAATACGATACCTGAAATTTTTTGCGATTAAAATACTTCCTATACATCGTACAAAGAAGTAAAATGGCATATGGAAGATTAATATATGAATAATGCAAAATGCGATAGTGAATAAAAAAATATAATTACAAAAGGCTGAAGTTATACAAGTAGCAAAACAAATAACATGAAAAAAATAAGATTTCAAACGATTTATTAATTTTATAAATAAATATTTTGCTTATTAGTGATATTACAACAAGGATCATTGAGATTTATAAAGAGAAATAAGAAAATGATAAAGAAAAGGAAAATAGTTTTATTCAACGTGATGTAAGTTAGCTCTGTTAAACTCTAATAAAGCATTAGAATACAGAACTTTAAATTTCATTTCTAGGAGAGTTAATCTAGTTAAACTTGAGTTCAATGACATAAAAGGATTTTTGCTGGAATGACTAAGCGGAAGGCAAATAATTAAAATGAAATTCACTTGTAAAGAGTTTTACAGCCTGTTAAGATCGATAGACTTTCCTCTTTCAACAGTACCCGTCATACAGGAATTATTAATTCCATTTTAAAGAACGTTGTTGCTTAAAATACTTTCGCAAAGATCGCTAAATTCCAGGTTATCATATTTTTATTACAATGAAGACGAGAAGTAATTCTCATTTCTACGCAAATATCATACGAAACCTCAGTAGTAAAATTTGGTATAACATTTAATCCACTTTTAAAAGATGAGCATAATTGTAAAACTTTATTTAATATTCATATCCCTCAATATAATCGTTATAAACAACATAAATAAGAGGAAAATGTTTTCGCAAGTTCATTATTAATTCCCAGAAACGCAAGATAATAGACAGACTCGAGATTTTAGAAGTTGGCAGGTAATGGAAGTTAGTTTCTATGCAACTAAGTATTTCAAACTTGAGTTCTTTTCCCGATGTATGAAGACAATAATAACTGAAAATGTACAGCACAGGATAAGAGCAAGTGTATAGCAACAAGTGTATACCAATAATTGAATTTCAAAAAAGAAGTAAAAGATAACTGCAAGAATATAAAAAGATAATTAAATTTCAGACGTTGCATTAATACACAACTGAGACATACTGAGTTTAAAAATCAATTTATAATTTGACAGGTGGTACGTACCAACACACTGAAGGCAGTTTTTTCCTGGGGAGGATATGGTTGACACATTTCAAATCCTTGTCAATGAAAGAAATCCATGATGGATTAACCGTTTTGATGTATCTTTCGAAGGTGCACTAAGAAGATACTAATAATTAAACTGATAAACCTTAAGAAAGAAAGACATATTCGAAATATTCATTTTAAAAGTGAGATCTGGATTAAAAATCGCAAGATTTCTGATTTCTTAAATATACATATGAAGAAAATGACCAAATTTCTTAGCCTAAATTCTCACAAAGCCATGGAATGTTCGAAGTTTGTTACCCATTGTCATTCCTACATATACGTTCGAATATTTAGTAATGAAAAAGTAGGGAATCCATATAAACAGAATTACTACAGATGTTAAATGCAAATAAGCAAAATTATATGAAACACACATATTAAAATATTGTGCCAGTAAAGTGGTTTAACAGAATTTAAATAATCTGATAACAACTAGAAGAAGAAGAGAAATATTTAAAGATTTAACGATTTTAATTGTTAATGAACAGGAATTGTAAAGATCAATAAAGATGTCGATATACATTTTTATTTGTTCTTGCAAATTCAATTTCTTTGCTTGAAATCAAATTTTTGAAGATCTTCACTTTCTACCATGAAGCTGTCACTTTTCTATCCGGAATCAGCTAACGTAAAACAGTGAAATGCTATCTCTATATTTGTAACTCAACTATGCAACTAGTTATTCAGTTAAATTAAAAATGTAACATCAGATTTCATGACTGAAAACATTGCAGGTTAAAGAAATTTGTTGTGGGCAGCACATAGCCTATAGCCAATTCCATGTTTGAAATGGCAAGGAGTTTTAAGTAAAGTTATCACTTCTGCTTGATCTTTTCTTAAAAAGAAATCTAATTTTTTGCACTCATAAATAGAAATGGAAAATTTGATTATATTGTATTAGGTATAATTAACTATGTGTAAAAACTGTTTTTCTAAATTTATATCAACAAAGTCAAATTTTTCCTTTTTTATTTATTTTTACTAACAATGTTATTTTATTTGGCACTTAAGTAACGTATAATTTAACTGGTTTTTAATTAAAGAAAACTGAGTGTTTATAAGAAATTTAAAATATATTTTTGAAAAGAATATCATAATTTAATTTTGATTTGTGTAATTTAATTTTGCTTTTGTAATTTAATACAACAAATCTTTTTGATCTTAAAATATATCCATGTGGTATTTCAGTAAACATGTCTTAGTTTTTAAAATTATAGCTGAATAGTGACTGCCATCTGTTACAGAATCAGCAAGAAGTTTCCTATTTGCTGTTATGCTCCGTGGTCTTCAAGAGAGCATGAGTAAAATGGGTGCATTTTTTGATAACATGCTTGCATTACAAGAGATTTAAGTTCTGAAAAAGAAACACTGCTAAAAATCATTGTTTACTAAAGCTTGATATAAATAAATATCAATTCTACATATCATAGAAATAACCTTAATATATGCTGCATTGTTTAAGATTAAACTTTTAGTACAGTTATTCTATATTTTGTCACGAAACTCTGGTAAGATTTCCAAATACAGTCCCACTTTCAGTTTATCATATGCAGTCAGAATCTATCGTGTTGTCTTCCATCTTGATTGCACATGTATCGTATGTATACAAGCGAGTTTAAGATACCAAGATTGAGAAGTTTCTGAATATTTCTTAATATATTCTTTTTCGAAGATCGGTTTGGAGTTTCAATTAAAGTATCACTTCAGGATTATCAATATAGTTTTCCATTCGAAATTGCTAACGGCTTTAATTAAAATAACACTTCCGTTTGTCCAAATTCATTCAAAATCCGGTCATTTCGTCATATGAATTGAGAAAGTTCAAAAATCGAAATTTTTGGAACTTTGATGTAAGAGTTATCGTCGAAAAAATCACATACACACAATCGTGTACAATCATATACACAGAGAAGCTGACACGTACTTATACACACAGATATATGCACACTCACATACATACAGACACATACACAAGCACAAAGACACAGAGACATACATCATTATAAAAAGAGTAAACATAACGTGTTGCGGAGACTTTAATTCGAACTTATTTCACTGAACACTCACTTTAGGTTTGGACCGAAACTTTATTTCCATTAACTATTCCTATTTACGTACATAGGTTGGTGAAAGGTAAAAATGTAGCAGTTTTGTCATTTAAAGAGATGTATCTTGCAGTTCTGTGATCTGACCTAAAGTTTGATGACGCTGATGTAGGAAGATCCCTGACAGTGGAATGGACATAAGATGTATTAGAATAGAAGTCGTTTCTAAAATGACTGCTGCAGAACGTATAATTCCCACTGCGGCTATTAGGCAAGTCAGCGTGCAAAGAATAGCGAGAACTATAACTGTCGTCGCTTCCATTCTGAAGGGATATCAGTTGTCCTGGGAGTTCGCCTGTCAGAAACAGGTAGCAGTTATTGATCAAGTTGTCAGGTAGTTCGCGAAGTTGGTTCAAAGAATGAAGTTCTGGGAAACTTTTATTGCCGGGGTAAAAAATCTGTCTGAATTCTAGAAAGATAACACTGAAGGGCTCGAGAGGACCGTTTTTGAAACATGCATAATAACATACGTATATACTAGAGAAAAATAAGTGTGCGATTAAAGATGAATAGGAAAAGATGTTATTCATAGTTAGTGCCCTTTATGCAAAGTTTGCCCCACTGCCACTTCATTTTAACAAAATATTTATATTAGCATAGGTTTTCTCTACTTACTATAATAAATACAAGAATCGTTCTACTCTGGAAATACTAATTCCAGAGTAGAACGATTCTTGTATTTTGCATTTCAATTTCAGTCTAATATAAAACAGTTTGATAATCATTTTAATATATCAGTTATCTCTAACTATTGCTTTTATTTTTCCGTTTTCCTCTCTCCTTGCTGCATTCCTTTGTGGTGTAATTGCACATCCGACTAGCAACCGGAACGTCCGCCGTTCAAATCCTGGTGAGGGTATTGCACATTTCGTATGTTTTCCTGCTTGAGTAAACCTAGTGACTTTACTAGTTGCTTCCGAGCTAAAATTTGGTGAAAGATAATATTTCATCATTAGATTTCGGCTATTGAATCCCTCCCTACCCAGCCGCCCTTTAAGTGAAGGAGAGTGTAAGTTATTTTCTTCTGCCTTACGAAAGCCTCCATGGTGTAACTTTAAACCTTTTCCGGCTTCCGGCTAGCAATCGGAAGGTCCAGAGTTCAAATCCTTCAATACCTGATTTCTTCCGTCGAAAAATTCTAAATTTCGAAACGGGGTTCCCAAATTAAAAGATAGTGCATAACTCGTCACCTACAGAGCTGGAGTTTGGGTCCCGATCTCCAGTGGCTCTTTTAGTAGAAAAGATAATGTAAGGTTTTTCTCCCTCCGTACAGCGTGCCTTTGGGAGTGTAAATAGAAAGCATATTCAGCTCAAGTGGCACATGACGTAGCAAAGACGTTTCAAACTGGTCCCAGAGGTTGCAAAGTGGTCTTTGCTACGTCATGTGCTACTTGGGCTAAATGTTTTGCGGATATATGGTCCAAACTGTCGAATTGCACTTGATTCGGTACTTACCTTTGAATTTGATTTTTCTGAAGTGAGCGTTGTGTCACTTCTATTAATTTTGAAATATAGATAAAATGATTATAGAGTGAATACTGGTATTTTAGAATGAAATTATCTAAATCTGAATGCCCAACAAACTAATGTTTGAATAAGAGATAGGATTCTTATTCAACGTGCGAAAACGTTTGTTGAATTTGAATTAATACAGATTTTATGACAAAAGTGTCTAAATTGAAGCCTCAATGAGAATTTAATTTGGATTGTATTTCATTCACAATATGGATGGAAATATGCTTTGCAGATTATTAAATAGCATAATCTAATTTTTCACACACAGATTAAATTTTTTTCTTTCTTTTTCAATATTTTTGATAAAATCGTTTTCCCAAATTATTATTTATTTAATACCCCATGTTTTATTTTTTATTGATATCATAATTAAGAGTAGATGTTATACAGACTAGCTATTATTATTGTCTAACTCTCCTCTAAACATTTGTAGAGTCCAATGAATGAACTTCTTTCTGCATGCTGGAGTAGCAGGAAACTACACAGGAGAAGGGTACACAGATAATTGAAACTAAAAGTTAAAATATTAACAACTAATAAAAGTAGCTTAGCGAGATCCCGTAACGTAAACCCCCTTTGAAACTAGTGGCAGCAGATAAATGTAATTAAGCCCCTTGACCAGCAATAAGCAAACGTACCTATGACAGAGACGGCAGCTAGAGCATAACTCTCTCTTTCTCTTACCGAATCTCGACTTTTAAATACTTCCTTCAAACTAGAAAAATTTGCATTTCCTTCCGCGCGCTACAACATTTAACTGTTCTGGCACTGACAATTAGGGGAATGAAGGCTTACAGGAAAGGTCTCAAATTAAACTTAAAATTGTTAGTTAAAACAAATATTAATCCCTACAAATTAGTAAACTAAGGCATTGAACAGAGTTTCATGAGTTTTTATTTTAAATTTTAAAGTTTTTTAAATCATTCAAATAGTTATGAGCTGATGTAATCAAGCGTGCAGTCCCCAGTTAAAATAACAAAAAATATTAGCATATCAAGAGAGACAAAAATTATTTATTATGTTAAAATATTGCTTCATTCTCAAAATTTAGTAGTTTCGAAATCAGATGACTAACAACATAGAGAAAGAACGCTCAGCTGAGACAAATTTGAACTCTAACACATATTCTTTAAATATCACTGAAAGCTCTTTTTACAAACTCGAATCTGTTGTAAGCCATATGCATTTTTTTAAAGAAAATACTTATTTAATCTTAAAGAAAGTAAAAATCATGCATATGAATGCTAAAATGCGTTGTAGAGTTTTGTGGTTTTTGCTAATCATATGATTAATTGAGTATATATATATATATATATATATATATATATATATATATTTTAATTTGCTCTTTGATTTAAAAAAACCTAGTTTTATTATAATGAAAATTTCAAATGCTACAAAACGTGTAACAGAGTTTGATATTTCAAATTATGCAAAAGATTTATATCTAAAATAATGCTTTAAAAGACATGAATTAATTTTTAGTTAAGGTGTGGAAGAGCATTTTAACATAAGGTTACGTTCCTCCCTAATGATCTAATGGGAAGGGAAAAATTAAGACGCTATTTGAAGTGTGTGGGAAATCTTATATCTTCGAAATCACAAATGTTATATAAGGTCATTTTGAATGAATAAATGTAATCAATAAAGCTAAAATAAAATAAAATATTTGCGTATGCAAAATATTTGGTTTGTCTTATTTGTTCTATAGTACTTCCGTTAGTAATCCAATGCATTAAACACCAGCTCTTTAAACTAAAAGAGAGAACCTACAGTCAGATCTTTTCTGTATGTAGTAGACGAATTGCATGAATTAATTTTCAAATTTAGCAAATTGAAACGTGTATTTTTACATTAAGGATCTTGTGATTTCAGAATTAAAAGCTGGTTTTCATTTTATTCGTTTATTCTGCTTAAAAGGAAATAAACACTAAATATGAGGAATTATTAATATATGTGAGGTTCCATTGCTTGTCCTTTGACTGTTCACAGAATGAATTATATTTTAAACAAATTTATTTAAAATATAATTTACTTTTATTTACAATTTTTGAAACTGAATTAAATTTCTGTACTACTTACATTCTTAATTATTCGCATAATTTTATTGTTCCTTTATTCAAAGTGTAAAACATCGAGAAGAATGGGTAAAAAATTTATGCATATAGACCACAATTCAAAGCAAGGACCAATAAAATTCACCATTTAGGCTAGTAATTTTCGAAACGCCAGCCGAGTTTCGTCATCTGTCTTTCTCACTAGCTCCTCTCATTCGTCAAGTAATCATGAGGCGAGAATAATCTCACTTTTTCTTTCTTATACGCTTCTTTTTCCGGGATCAGTAGGAGAAAAACAAAAGAGTATTATCTTCTGCAGAAAATATCGATCCCCGGTAAATCTTCCCGTGAGAAACTTCCGAGCAAAACTCTGCGTGTTATTGCTTGCTCGTCGTGATAATCCGAAACATTCGAGAGTGAATCAGGTGGGGAAACCGGAGTTCTTCAAAAACGAAAATTCCCTAAAGGGATTAACGTAAACAAGATTTTCAGAGCAAACTGATAATCGACGACAAAACTTCTACTCCTGTTTTTCATGTACTCTTCTTAGTTTTTGCAGAGACAATATGCTACAAAATGAAGTATGATTCTAGAACTCGCTGCAATAATAAAATCAGACATTAGAATTAAGAAATATGTCACTTTATAGGTTGATTAGAAATGACATGTTAAGCGGGGTAGCTGGAAGTTAGAATTAAAAACGATATAATGTTTCAGGTTAAGTTCGAAAACGAAATCTGTTTCATTTAGAAGTAATTGTCGATTTAACTTAAGCTGAATGTACAAATGCAAGATATCAGATCTTTTTTCCTCAATAGTGTACTATATACGTATTTTCCATTTGTTTTATTTATGCGTTAAGTACGAGGTTTCGGATGTATCTATGAATGTTCTCTTTATTTTATTTTCTTTGGTGTATGTGTTTATATGAGTATTATTTGATAATCTCTCTGTAGATGTTGCTGCATCATTGCTAGTCCATTCAAAGAATAAAATAATTATTTTTTATAAATGTTTATTTACCTTTTTTTCTTTAACAGAGCAAAATCTGCGAAGAATAGAATTTTGTATGGATTAGTTGATCTAAAAATGTAACAAGGTCTTTTCTTTTTTACATAATTATTATTAACAAAATAGGACAATTGGTACTTAGTCCTGAGTCTATTTTCCATTAAAAAAACTGTTCGTATAGGTTATTTGTAGCTTCTGAGGGAAATTCAGTAAATAGCGAAATATAGGTTCCTTAAGAAGCACTTCACAAGCACTCTTTGGTTCCTGATGAGGTTTTCCTAATAAACAAACCAGCTAATTTACTTTTCAGTTAAAATGGTGAACATAAGTTAGTATTGATTAAGGAATTTTAAGATAAAGCATACATCAGATTTGAGGGAGCTAGGTTTTATTCTACAGAATGAAATCTTCACAATGGATAGCAGGTTTAAAATGAAAATCAAGCAGAGTTTTCTGCTTAATGGAGCAAGTCACAAAGGTATTTATTTATCTTATCAATTAATAATTAAGATGTTTTGGAAAAAATATTGGATTAAAGCGTTAATTAAAAATAAAGAATATGTCAATCAACGCAAAACTACAAATATTATTCGGGATAAACATGAGAGAAGTGGGGTAAATATTGCAGTAAACAAGATCATTTGCTACATTTATTTGGTTTTTAAGTTAAATAAGAAATGTCAGCATAAATATCATGTATATCTTTTTGGTTTGATTTCATAATTGAATGTTCAATTGATTGAAATATATTACAGGTATTAATCTTCTAGTTAGAAAACTATTTTCTGAACTGTCAGCTGCAATGTAGCAAATATTTGCAAACATTACAGCTATTATTCAGGATAAGTTTTTCTTTTTAAAGTACGAAATTCCCCCCTTGAAATGCGCAAAATATTTATGTAAGATTTATGTCAATGCAATAAATAATATATGTTTTCTTATCTTATCTTAAAATTTACTATGTCGTCCATGTCATGGCATCTGCTTCGGACTTTCAGATACATCAGACTTTCTTTTTTTCTTACTCTCTACAGCAAAATAATTCTATCTTCCAACTAGTCATAATAATTAGAAGAGACTTAAAATCTAAAATTAGCAATTTTAAAATCTACCCGTAACACTCAGCTAAATTAGGCTGTCACAAGAGATGTTTTATTGCGAATGGAATTTAAATAATCCTAACTATATACAATGAGCTCAGAAAGATACAAATAAAATTTACTATCAATCAGTTTGACAAAAGTTTAAGAAAAATATACATATTAAAATTTATTGTAGACCATGGGGACGTTTTCTACAAAGAACGAGAATAAGTATAAATATTATGAATGCACTTCATTTCTCTGGAAGAATATCTGTCTACTCTCACCATCCTCTTTTAGGTACGCAATTTAAACTATTACGAACGTATAGCTTATTCACTGTGCAGGCTTTAAATTGTGGTCAATAGAGCTTCTTCTCTGTCCTTTATTCGTAAAAAAGGTAGAAAAATTTTATTTCGTATCTTCGAAATGGAAGAAATGAATAAGGAAACACAACTCTTATTTATAGCAAAATTAAAATTTACAAAATCTTTACTAAAACCTGTAACTAGTTTATAATAATTCATCAACTGTCTCTATGTAATTAATAAATATTTCACTGAAGAGAATTTAAATTTAATTACAGCAGTGCCGCCCCTTGAGATATTTTCGACCTAAACGGGTATGAAACATGCGTAGATAGTCCTGGTGAGTCTCATCTAAATTAAATAAGCCAATTAAAGTACTTGTATTATTTTATTAACTTTTCAGAGTGTTTGATGGACTAAGGTTGAATCATTTAGAAATGAAATCAATTCTTGTTGATGAAAAAAGGAATTTGGAAGTGAATTTCAAAACTATCTTGAATGGATTATTGGACTTTACCAGATACCTGATAGGAGTTACTTGATAGATGTATCATCATTGTATCCGAAAAACGCATAGAAAGAATGTTTTCATTTAAATTAATGCTGCGTTCTAAAATTTTAAGTTTGCTTAAATAATTATGCTTTAATGGTAAATTTTAATAAAATAGTGAATTTAATTAAAGAAAATTTTCATTTACGTTTTTCGATCGTTTTAGAAATTTCCCTGTCAGAAATTATCGATTTTGCTTGATTTATCTTTTGAATTTTTTCAGTCAATGCTGTAGCCAGAAAATACGCTTGCAGAATTTTCAAATTATTGTGAATATATCTTCTCAAGAAGTTCAAAAGTGAGAAGTGAAAATTATATTTTGAGAATAATTCATATGAATATATGTCATTGATTATACAGGGTTTTTCAAAAAGAATCATCAGATGTAGGGAAAAAATTGTAACTATTCAACTTTTAAATTCATTTTGAGCGAATAATGTATAAGTAGAAAGAGGGAAATTTCGTGTTTCATGCGGCTGATGACAGGTAGCGCTAACAATCTTCCTTCGCCTACCACTTCAGTATTTGTCTAGACGGTGACTGTGTAACAAAAATAGTTTCCTGTTCCACATTTCGCGAAGTAAGAGCTTGTAACAACTGTTTAGCGTGATTTTTGTCAAAAATACAGTCCTGTTCAACAGCATACCGCTCAGAGTGCCGTCCATACGGCTCAGAGTGTCCAACCTTGTACTTGCGAGCACAAGTGTGCTCGCCGATCGTTTTGTATGTGCTCGCCAGCGCGATTAGGTGCTATGAACAAAAAATACTTTAAAAATAACCATTAATTTATTTTTCTTAATTGTTAAAATATGGTAAGCATTTATAGTCATAAGAGATATCTTGCAAGACATTATAAAATAATTGATTGCTGACTGATGAACTTGAAAGCGAACATGGAATCTTATTGCTTCATTCCGACGTAAGATGGCTCAGCAGGGGAAAAGTACTTCAACGATTTGTAGAACTTCTTTCGCCAATAAAGCTGTTTTGGGAATCTGAAAATAAAAATTATTGAAAAGAATTGGACGATAATAATTGGTTATTCGATCTGTATTTTCTCACGGATATAACAGCTAAACTGAACAAACTGAACGAAATCTCCAGGAAAAAAAAAAAAAAACTCTTTTTCAGTTGACTGGGACTGTAACTGATTTTCAGATAAGGTTAAATTTGTGGATAAATCAGATGAAAGAAATAAATTTCGCCCATTTTCAGAATTTATTAAGCCATATTAATAACCACAGTTGAAACAGAGAAATACTCGGAAAACCTAAATGCACTAAAAAACAATTTTGAACTCCGATTCTCTGATTTCCATAAAGTTCAACTAATATTATTATTCATCTCAAACCCATTTGCCGAAATTAATATTTCAGATGTATCGCATGAGATTAGAAATATGTTTAACAAAAATGTTCATGTTTTGGAAAGCTGCTCACGATAGGCGAAAGGTTGGGCATCACTGGTATAAACAATTCCAGGTCAGGGTTTTCTGTGCAAAAGGAAATCACCTGCCCGTCCCCACATGTAACATGGAAGTGAGGAGCACATCCGGCAACATTTTTGCACGTAGACTAGAGAAACGTTTAATTGAGCACCTTAAATTCGGTTTGTAAACCACTTTATGATTAATGATGAAAAATAAAATTTATCTTCAGTTTCTCTGTTCAATAATATTCTTCATTATATTCCCATTTCAAATCGGATAATTCTTTTCGAAACACGATATATTTAATATACATCACTCTAAATTTTATGTTTGGCTGAACAATTAATTTATTTTAAGTTATTATTCTTCTTTCATCAAAATATTTTCTTCCGAATGTTAAACGTTTCTCTACACTTTGAAATTATACAATATTTTTAAAAAGTCTACATTACTGAATTGTTCTGCTCCTAATTCCTATCAAAAACATTGATTTTATAGAAATTAAAGGTCTAACAATCTTACTAGTTCACAAAACATTAATTTTTGTAAACCCTACTAATTATATTAAAGCTATGTACATAGAAATCAAGATAAAGTATTACAAATATTTCTATTTTGACTTCGCAATAGTAGCACTATGAATGCATTAAAGGGATCTAGTGCAGTTTTTATAAGACATATTTACAAAATCCCAGAATGCAGAATACTAGATATTTTGAGGAATATAGTCTAAAGGGGAATACTGCGTCACAATTATCCTGTACAATCCTGAAACCTGGTTGTTTTGCGACATAGGGTTCCATTATACAAAATATTTTCACGGGCTCTAACACGAACTTGTTTGCTTCGTAAACAGTTTTTCTGGCGAATCAGGGGAAGAGTTAGTTTGCAATGCAGATTAAATATATTTCTATTATTTAATTTTACTCGCGCAAAAGCGTGATAAAAATTTAAAAGAATTAATTTTCGTATATGCACTTTCTACCATATTCTATCAGTACGTAAAATGTAGCTGAAGGAATGAAAAGCATCCAAATTTTAACCGAACTAATTTATTAGATTTTGTCACAGTTTGATTGATTGTGTTTTTATAGCAGTATAAATGGTAAAATATACTTTTTTAAACTGATACTTTAAATTTGACATTTTAGACATCAGTTTCTCATCTCCTAATGCAAATTTATCTTGTGATATCCATTCATAATGCATGCTAAAAAGATTACTTTTTCTTTCTAGATCCTTCATTTTGGTATATCATTCACTGTCTAGAGAAGCAGAGTAAATATCTTAGGCCTCTGGATGCTTCGAGAAAATCTCTAGAGATGACCACAAGATCTCCTTTGATGATGGAAGCCATTAATCACTTATGCGAAGGCAGATGGGCTCGGTATTTCTTTTGTATCGTATTAAATTTTTATGCGAAGAGCTTCCCCTTCAGATGTTAATTATCTATTACGAAGTGTCTTTTAGATATGTTATCACTGAGAAGCAGAAGAAGGATAATGGAATTGGTTTCACACATTTATGCATCTTTGTTCATGGATGGATGAAATTTTCGTGAAATTTTAATCAAAGCAGAAAGAAATGTCTATATCGCTTGAAAAAATAATAATCACTGAAACCTGAATTCGAATAGTGAATAGCTTAATTCTGTTTAATTAATGTTATTGATCTCAATTTTCAGCTTATATTTTTTATTGAAATACTACTTAAGTTTAAATTTTAAAAAAAGATCTAAAATATCGGTAAAGTATATGATTAAGTTCTTCATGCGATTTTTCAAATGATTATACTGACCAAGTTTTTTTTTCTTTTATACTGCTTAGCGCCGTTTGGTGAAATGAATTTTTAAAAGCCTGTTATGGCTCTATGTTGCTTTTTAGACAGTTCTGAGGGAAGAAGGATTTAAAATATACAATGGAACGTTACAAATTAGCAGCTAAGTCGTAAGCCATATTATGCCGGCACTGGTTTGGAATAAAGTTTTACATGCATAATAGACACATAATTTTTAATTAATGACTCAATGATTCTCTTTGTAAAAACCATGCGCCGCCAGCAGGTATAGTGATTAGTGAACCTGACTGCCGTACCTGGGTTCGAATCTCGGAGAAGTCTTGGATGTTAGTAAGCTTATAGTGTCTGTGCGAGAACGGGGCACTCGAAATACAAGGTGGTAGAAAGTTTTCTCGAGAAGTTTGTGACAGGGAAGGTGGCTGTAAGACCCTCCGGCAGTCCGTCTGGATGTTCGTCCTCCAAACTGGGGTTGAACTTAATAACAAGCCAAGTCGGCAATACATTATATAATTAATGGAATGCACTGGTACCAACATTGCTTCAGTCTGTACCTATAAAACCCTGCAATTCTCAAATAAGACTCGGAATTACAAATAAATGTTAATTGGATCTATAATGCTGTAACATACTGTACATTAGTAGTGAAATAAATCATTTTTAAGATGTGAAAGGAACATACATTTAGTACAGTTTTCAAGAGAGCAAGCAACTCGACTAAGCGCTGTGTGTCTTTTCCTATGATTACATATGAGCGACGTAAGAAAAGTATTCAGTATTCAAAGACGTCCCATATGTATCACCAAGAGGTGAAAATAGGATTTTTGAGATGAGGTATTACATTGCAATCAGCTTTGAACTCGACAGCATGTAATTGTAGCTAAGCAGTTATGTATAAAAATAGTAAATGGCATTACTATGGTAATGATGTAAGTAGCATAAAAAATATTCTTTTCCATTGACAACTAAAACTCAGATGAAATATATTTTAAATACATAATTTAATAATATCTTTTATCAGTTACCAACAACTTAAAATATTACTAGTTAAAGGCTTTAAGGTATTTTTGATGACAGTGTTTGAGGAAGTAGACATAAAAACTTTACGGTAAATGGAAATAACTTTCCGTAAGCACTGTTCAAGCAGTTCGCACGAGGGAAAGTTCTGAAATGAACTCATCAGAGAGCGAACAGTGAAATTTGTTACCGTTTTCGAAGGCAATATATTTAAGTACCTCCTGGTCATTTTGCACTGGGCCCACCAGCGGCCGAGCGGTAAAGTCGCTGAACACTGGTAGTTCGGTCCGAGGTTCGAATCCCGCGAACGGGCTGGCTGCATGGGCGTTTTCGTGGTTTTCCCCATGTGTAACGTGTATACGAGCTAGTTTCCCTTAGAAAGTCCTCCACGAAGGCATCCCTCCTCTTAGGCAGATAGCCTCCGAGGCTTTGCCATACTCACACACACACATTTTGCACTGAAACATGCCAATGTATTTTTCTGTTCCTACTTTAATGCGTCGGTTTCTCAGTTCTTGGATGCAATGATTCTTTAGCTAGGAAATACAAAGCAGGGACTTTCATTTTCTGTACTAAGTTGCTTATGTACTATGCCTGGTAACTTTCTAGTTATTTCTCATTTTCCTGTCTCTTTTGTAACAAATTTTTTTTTTCGTCTTTCGTGTCCTATGAGATATAAAAAAGCAAACTCAAATGAAATTCCTCACAGGATTAAATGGAAGTACTGTAGTTCGTATGTGTTCCTGAAGCAAGAGTGTAAAAACAGTGTAGAAATTATAAAAGTGGCGTCTGACACTTAGAGAAGCTCTTTCCAGCACCAGGAAACATCGCGCGCTCTCTCTTCTGGCATGCAAATGGATTAACTTTCAAACATCACGTAGAACAGATGTAAAGCATTAAACTTTTACAAGAGTAGAAAACAAGACAAATCAGTTTTGTCACAGGAATTCAAAATCCGACCTCCAGCCTGACAGCCGGGCATGCTTCCAATATCATTATACCGTAAAGGAAAAAAGTATATCGAAGGTATGCCGTAAAGTAAAAAGAAAATTCCTTATGTTCTGCCTCACTTAAATGGTGAAGAAGGGGGGTATATTCGATAAAATTTCCAGGATGATGGATTATGATCTGCCACATTTAGTTCTTAATAAATAATTAAGTTTTTTGTTTGAATCATCGTATGCAATGTAAAATTCTTAGCAAGTCCTTTCTTACGATATCCATATTCTCAGGTATTTCAAGAGCTAAACATTGATGATGAATTCAATTTCAGAATGTGACAGCGAACCAGATACATTTCGCTAACCAAGACTGTAGGAGCGAAATAATAGCTTTTTAAAGATGTGTTAATCAGATTGCGAATCAAGTTATGATAAAAACTGCCCACTTCGATAGCATTTAAATCACATAAAAAACAAAAGTATAACTCCGCAAAAGTGAACGTTGCAGAGTGTAAACGATCTTGAAAAATATTTCAATAAAATTAATTATTTAAACCTAAGGTTCAAGAAAAAGATTCCAGAAGTAATACATATGCTTGTAATTGTGAGGTGCTCTTTGTTTCCTCTGATAGGTGAAATACATTGATTATTAAATTTATGAGCAATTAACTATATTAAAAACAGCAATTTGAGCATTTATTATAGAAGGACTACAATGAAATCTATGATAATTGTTTACGGGTAATTCTGGAAATCGAATTCTTGATAATTACTGAGTAGCATTAAGAGAAATAAATCCAAATAAATAATCCACCAAATACAGATGAATTCAAACTTCCTGATTCATTATCCATTCGCAATTCGTCATATTCCTGAAATAAATTTCTGTGAACTATCATACTACCCATTTACCAAAATGCTAATAACATGCAAATTATGCAAAGAGGATACAGCTGATAAGCAAGCAATTAAGTAATAGTATCATACTTCATTTCTCTCTTGACTTTCAGATAATACATCTTCAGTAATTACGAAGCAGCTTAGGAAATTAAACTTTGATCATAATAATCTGAAAGATACGTAGTTATCAATGATAATGACGCGGATAGTGTTGTCCTATTGAACAAGACTTTCGCTTGAAATAATTCCAGTGGACATAGAATACATAGGTATGGCATTAAAGTTTAACGCAAAGTCATTTTTAACATAATTAATTTCTGTTTAAAGAGAAAACCCTCCTGAGGTATGTTATTGTGTATCAGAGGGAATAATTCATTATAACTGATAAGCTTAATTAAGGAATATCTGTCGGCTGATTTTGATAAAACCAGAATAATCTTTCGTGGAAAGAGTTTTGATTAATGTAAAAGGCAGGTGGTGGATTTTGGAAACGAAGCAGAGGTTTTATTTAGAAGGGTGCGTGCATGTTTAATAAAGGTAAATATCAGTTTTAATTTCCAAAATCATAGAAGATTGAATAAATTATAAATTAAAAGTCTCTGATATAATGTAATTCACGGGAGAAAGAAAATTATATGTGCTTTATTAATTACGTAAAATAATTAATATAAAGTATTACTGTGTGATACTTATGTTTAAATTATTAACGAAATGTTGTTTAATTTATTTTTTTTTCCTTTCGGCCAGTTTTGGCCATGAGATTGGGTGATTCCAAAATTTTTTGTAGATTTGAGTGGAAAGATGTTTTACTGTAAAACGATAGAGGAATTAGAAATATGCGAAGGAGAGTTTAATCTGCTTTCCATTGCTAACCCTTGTCAATTAAAGCAATATGTGTTGACGACACCAGTGCTGATATCCCCCCCCCCAACCGGGATAGTGGTTAAGGACGTTGACTGCTGTACCGAAGATCCTGGGTTCAAATCCCGAAGAAGGTATGGATGTTTATAAAGGTACAGTGTCTGCGAGGCATGGGTTCGCTTTGAATATGCGGTGAGCTAAAAGGCCTGTAAGTAGGGGAAGGGGAATAGGTGGTAGGGGAAGAGGAAAGGGAGACCCTCAGCCCCATCCGCTCGAAGCGTTCTCCATCAAAATTGAGGGCAGAACTGAGCAAAGTCGTACTCACCTGCATTGTGATCAAGGCTTTTGCCAACAACAGCCGCAACTTGCACCACTTGCAAGATGAATTTCAGGGGCTTGTGCTAATGTTACTGTCCTGTCAGACAGTAACATTAGCACAAGCACATAAGTAAAAACATAAACATTACATAAATAAAAACAACAACAACGGGGCTGATCTCGATGTGAATATTGCAGACTGAGGTTAGATTCCGGTTTGGTAAATCTTGTGTTTGAATTTCTGTCTCGATCTAAGCAAAGCTTGTATTCTCCAATTAAGTAAGATTTAAGTTGTTGAATTTATAGCTATTGTAAAAGGTAGCTTTGTGTTTTAAAGGAAGTCCAGGTTATCTGGTAAATTTATGTTTGTATATTTTTTATTTAATCGCTGACAAATATTAAGGTAGAATAAACATAAAGTGTTTTAATTCTCTAACTATTTATTCAATGGTTAGATATATTGGAGTTGATAATTCACCTCCCGGAAAATACTTAATAACTTTTTATTGTAAATGATCTAACTGCATTATTTGGAACCCATACAGCAAGTGTTACAATCTTATGATCAACTGAAATTTATTTGGAAAAAAATTAAAACCTTTTTCTCAACTAAAGGGCTGTAAGGCTTTGTTTATTGACAGATGATTTACCATGAGCATGACTAATTACTTAAAGTTATTGCTTTTATAATCCTATCTCATTTTTCTTAAATTTCTTTACATTATTCAATAAGTGTAGATTTTAGTTGAAAACTTCATGTGATCACATTAAGTTTCACAAGTTCGAAAAATGTTACAAATATGATATTTAGTTGAACGTACTTAAAGTTATCTGTGAGATTATATGCCAAATACTTTATAAGGTATTTCTCGTGCCTTCGTGGTGTAGTGATTCTGCACGCTGGGCAGGATTTCCAGAGTTTCGTGGTTCGATTCCCGGCGAACGCGTTTGCTAATTTTTCATCTCGCTTGCTTCCAAAAAATCCTAATGTCTCTACAGTGGCGCCCGAACTAAAAGGGTTGTGGCTGATGACTCTCCACACCCAGGTTTAGGCAATGTCCCCTAAAAATCCCCAGTCGCCCTTTAAAAGGGAGAGTATATAAGGTATTTCTTCTGCCTTCCTAGCGTGCCTTCGTGGTGTAGTGGTTTTGCACGCTGCGCCGATATTCCAGAGGCCCGTGGTTCGATTCCCGGCGAAGGCGCTTGCTAAGGTTTAATCTTGCTTGTTTCCAAAGAAATCCTAATGTCTCTGAAACCTGAAAGCATTATTAACAGTAATCTGTTAGAAAATGATTTAAGTTAGCCTTTTTTGTAAATGTTTTGTAAGTTTTCCCTCAATTACATTGTTTATGAAAAAATGTATCTAGAATAGACCTAATGTTTTTTGAAGAAACCTGGTCAGTACCGCAGCTCAACACAGAGACCAAAACAAAAACTTAGGAAACGATATAATCGATTTTTTTTTCTGAAAATAGCAGTAAACTGTATTTAGTAGGATGAATAAACATGTTTAATAAAGAGGTTTAAATTTCTCTGAGCGGTTTCGAGACTTGAATAATTCTTCTAATTTAGCACACTTATCTTTATTTCATTAACGAGACCTAGTATGCATTCTCAATAGCAGTATCATTCAGTAACTTGTTTTTCTTCCTATTTAGTTATTTTCAGACACTTTTCCACTAATCTAAATATTGGATACCCTTAATTTGATTTTATTATTTGCCTAGCCTACAACTTTTCCTCGCAAGAAAATGTGATTTGTTTTTGTCCTTATTTCCACTAACCAGTAATGATCATTTGCAGAGGTAATTTAGTTTATATATGTATTTGTCTTGTTTCTCCCCTCTTTCAAGATCATTGAGAGTGTCTAGCATATAGGATCCAGAGTTCTCATGGGAAATATTGTATTTCCTCGAATATTTTTCCCTTCTTCTTTTTACTAATTTTATCCTCCGAAAGTCAAGAGATCAATACTATGAGAATAATTTAATTTTCGAAGAACGCTGTTGCACTAAGAACATAACAAATGAAAAGTAGTAATGATAAACTACAAGTAACTATCACAATATTATTTCTTTAAAAGAAATTTGCATTCCAATAAGAATTGCATGGTAATAATGATATTACAATAGTGAAAATAAATCTGCAGTCTAATAAGAATACATAGTAATAATAATATTACAATATCTAACAGAATATCACCATTTCTACTTCCTTGTAAGTTGAAACTCATCTGTTTTTGTCGTTTTCTTTGATACATCCTATGCCTCAACTCATCCATAAATAATTACAGACGTTTAATCGTCAGATAACTGCCAAAAATCAACACTCAATTTATGTCTGCTTCGCCGTGATTGGTCAGTTCTTATGTTAGGCTGGCAAAAAAGTCTTCAGTTAGGAGGAAAAGGTTCGACTAGGGTTCGTAGGAATTTATGAAGGACATGGTAAGTAATTCGCAGGGGTTTGTCATTTGCTAATAAGACTAAAACAGTCATTACACGCATGAATCTATTTTTAAATTTATGGTGGCTAAAAAGACTGGGGAAAAACGTACCCGAGGAAATACGATATTTTCTGTGTCATCTTGATCTGCATGAAATATAACATTTATTCTTCATTTCTTTTCTTTCTTACCAAACCTCCTTAGTTTTCTTACAGGTTTTAAGATTTTACCTGGCATTAGACTATATTTAAATGGTCTTCCGTTGTTCAACCATAATGAAGATAACGTTTTCAAATATAAGCAAAGTCGTTTTTTATTTACCTTGAAATGGTTTCCCTTATTAACATTTTAACAATAACATAACTTGCATTTTAAGATATGAAATTTACTATATTAACAGGTACAAACTTTTCTTGTTATGACTAATCTCGCTCGTCTGATATCATAACAAGCCCACGGAATTCATCGCGACAAGGAGTACAAGATTACGCTTGTCGCTATCATGAGCCTTGGACACTGTATAGGTGACAGTATGATTTTGCCCAGTTCCATCTCAATTTCGAGGGAGAGCACCTAGGCAGATCAGGTGGATCCCCACCCCTTTACCCCTATCACCAACACACGCGAGAGGATTTTCGACTTGCCATATATTTAGAGCGTCTTCATGCCACAAAAACAATATACACTTACAAGCATGCATGCCTTCTCTGCGGTTCGAACCCGGGCCCTTCGGTACGGTAGTCAAAGTCATTAACCAGTATTCCGTTTGGGCGGCAGATATAAATTTTATAATGGGGTTGGTTTGTTTCTTATTTTAAGATATTAATAAATATTTGTAGAGATGAATCTCCTAAAATTTAGAAACTATTCAAAAAGCAAGATAGAAAGCAACTAAAATTCATATTATTAAATTAAATTCTCATTTTTATGTTTTTACTTACGGAGTCTAGTATCCATTTTATTAATGAATATATTTATTTCACTGGGAAGGCTCCTTCATTAACTTTATTTTCAATGAAAATAATTGCAAATGTTAGTAACACTTGAAATAACATCTTTGAGCATAAGGATATCTTCTTATTCTGAAAAAAAAATGTTGATAGTGTAAGGATCCTAAGTTTTACTAACGTTTATTTTATTTTAAAACTGTACTATCACTTCTTATTTTATACTTCCAGCCAGAATTAAATGCTTTAACTTGTTTATGCAAATTGTCTTGCTAACGCCCAAGTACTTAAGTTGTGGCTTTTTGCCAAGCGGGAGAGAGAAAGAGTTTTAGGAAACAAGCCGCTTGCCACTGTACTTTTACGAGTTTTCATTGGTTGCTGGTTGCCTTTAAGGCCAGAGGTTTAGCCCTCTTGATATTTGCAGACGTATCGTAGTTTCAGCAGCTCGGCGTACTACATACGTACCTTTTTAAAATAAAGGCCAGTCTTAATACTAGGCATTTGTTTTCTAATTCAAAGTTAGCTTTTTAGTTAGAGTTTTAGTTAGTAGTTTTTATATTCTTACGTTCAGACCACAAGTGGTTGGTCTCTGTATTCCGAAGTTCGGAAGTGCCTGTAAAAGATTGAAAATAAAGGATTTCATATACCCTTCCTGCTTGTGTTGTCTACTTCACACCTTCTTGACCATAGCTTGAGTAAGCTCCCTGTTCCTATTCAGGATCATTCATGTTTCCAACTCAAATCAAGAGAAACACAAGTCCTGACAATAGTATAAAGAATGGCATACTTGATAGTATAAATATGGTATAAAATAATCCACGAACCTTCCGATATTCGAGGCACGAATCGCAAAATTTCGAAATTGTCATGGTAACCACTTACATCAAGATAGCATGCACGGAGGAATACAATGATTTCGTACATTTTCCTCCACTTGAAGGAAAAGTAAGGAAATGCACGAGATACAGTATATGAAGTCTATGTATCGCACATTATGTGTTCGGGCAACATTAGTGGAAATATAATGAAGACAGCATGACAGATTAAATGTGACGACAAAAATCGAGCCTACTGAAAGGGACATTAACTTTTGCCATTTGATTGCATCTTGTTTGCAATACTTGGTAGTTTTTCTGCCACTCTTTCAACTTCACTTCTTGCTTGTTTTCTAATTTCTCTTTGCTCTCCTAAATCAGTGTTCCAAAATGGTTGGTAGTTGGACTTCTTGCCTCTCGGAATGTTCTTTTTGCCGTACTTTCGAAGGGCTGAGGTAAAAGCTGAGTCTGCTTGTTGAAGTGAAGCATCATTCGGAAGAGTGTCTAGATGATGTTCCATATCTTTTGTGAAGGTTTTCCAATTGGCCTTTTTGATGTTCCACATTCCAATTCTTATTAATCTGCGTCATTTCTTATCGGCTTTTGGTTGTTAATAATTCTTGTTTTTACAATTCGGTGACCACTTCCTGGGTCCCCAACGGCCGTTTTCTTGCAATAGTCAATTAGGTTTGTTGAAACTATGCTTAAATCAAAGTTAGTAGAACTGCTTGAATAGTAGATGAAGGTGTTAGTGTCATCTTTATCATATATAGCTAACATTGCATTACTATCTCCAAAGTCCTGAACAATTTACCCTACTTGGTTTTGGTAGCTGTATCCCCAGTTAGGGAAAGTAGCATTAAAAGTCATCTACAATTATAGTATTTCAATAAGGTATTAAAATGTCTATATTTAAGTTTTTGTTGTTTGGTGGACTATATATCAAAAACATTTTGAAAAGAGTATTCTCATTCCAAACATTTACTTCCACAATTTCCGCAGTATCATGATTGTTCATTGCTTTCAAATATATTTGCTTCTTGAATCACCAGAATATCGACGTTCTCATCAACGACCATCCTCTTAATTTCTGAAAACTTAGCGCAAGATAATCCTCCAACATTCCACTGCAGGATAGAAACGCAACAGCTCTTTAGTGTGCTTTACTCTGAACCGCCTTACCCATAGTTTTTATTCATATAACATCATCCAGGAGGCACGTTTGTATTAAGAATATTACGGACACGAATAACACGCCTCCCTGATTTAAAATATTGTTCCCATTACACTTTATGATAATTATTTTTCTCCTTTTTAGTTCATTAATGATTTTTGATTAAGATAAATATATAAATTTCCCAAACTAATTTCTAAATAACATTTTTTATATCATACTTTTCTAATATTTGGCGTAGGTATTATTAATTTGGTTTACTTCATTCTAAAAGTTTATGCATTGCAACTTATTTTTGTTATCCTATAATGCATTTAATGAACTAGTCGAATAAAGAACTTGCGACTTCAGTTGTAAAAAAAAAGAAAAAAAAAGATTAGCTTTTATCAAGAAACAGCAAGTAATTTTTCCATCTATCTGCGCTGAAAGGGAGATGGCATTCAAATAGACCTAGAGATGTGTTTCTCGGAACAAATACTACTTCGAATAGCAATAACTCTTGCACATAGGAAGTAAATTATGAATTCTCGTATCATGTGACAAGATCCTTTCATAATCATTTATCCCGATTTATGACTTGTTTTTCTTCTCAAAGCATGGAAACAGAAATTCCTGCCTGCGTGCTGCTGCAGTACCAACTTTGCTGCTCCTCAGTAAACTTGAATTTATCTTTCTCCGACATCATATATACATCCTTGGCTCTTTTTGATATATTTAAATTGCAAAAATCTTGAAGTCCAAGATATATTTACCCCTCTTACTTTTGATTAAGTAGCACTAAAACATGGCATTGAATAAAAACTGAATACTTCGAGGCAAAGAAAAACGAATATTAACCCTTTCTTCCTCTTAAGTTTATTTGCAAAACAGTAGGCATTGGATAAATTTACAGAAATGCATCATTTAAATACAGATATCATTTGTCCAAAGTTTAATAAGCTTGCCTCTTTCCTTCGAGAGGGGCCCACCAGCGGCTAAGTGTAATGTCGCTGAACACTGTTAGTTCAATTCGAGGTTCGAGTCCCGCGAACGTGCTGGCTGTATGGCGTTTTCATGCCTTTTTTATGTGTAACGTGTATACGAGCCAATTCCCTTAGAAGGTCCTTCACGAAGGCATCCCTCCCTTAGATAGCCTTTGAGGCTTTCCCGTAATCAGATAAACCAAACCCTCCGAGAAGATTTTCAGTTGGTCTTGATAATATTGATAATTCCTTCTTAGAGATTAATTCGTGTTTTTACTGAATTAATGCCGTAGAATGTAATCACAAAATTCTCACATGAATGGAATAAACGCATTTGGGACAAGTTCCATCGAGTATAAAATTGCAATCATTTCCGCTACATAAATGTTAATACTTAAGAAGGAACCTTGTTCAAGAAAGATTCAGGTTTGTTTAAAAATCGGGATGAATGTCATTAAGAGGGAACTGTTAAAGCTGCTTAGAAATAAAACTTCGGAGAAAAGAGAGTCCAGTAATCCTATTGTATACGCGTATAATATAATATTTGGTTTTTCTTTCTTTGTGTACCTAATTTAAGCCATTAAATAAAAGAAAATTGCAACGTGATGAATTAGAAGGCTTTTCATTTGCTTAAAATGTAAGAAGGTAATAAGTACTAATAAGTAATCTAACGAACACATCTAATATTTAGGTCACTGAATTATCATTTCAAGACCCCGAATAAATTTTTCTGCTTGCTTTCTCAATGTTTAAATGCAAGCGAGTAATTTTTTCTTTCATAAGAAATGTAGTATAATGCATCTCGCTTTTTAAGCGTAACAAGTAAGTTTTAAATTAAAGGGTCCCCAAAAATATATAAAATTACCTTTCTGCCAAAATTATTTTCTTTCATAGCTTGCATATCTTGAAAAATTCAGCTGTAATTATTCTACACTTAATTTGTCAATTTAAAGAACAGAGATTTTTCTAATAATCTTTAAAGTAATTAATATATGAATAAAATAAATGTTAGAACGTTTCATTGTTTACTATTATTGCTATTATTATTATTGTACATGCATGGTGTATTATTGTTACTATTAATACAAATACTATTATTGTTTTCTCAGTAAATTAGAATTTTTTTTATTCTATTGTGGCTTGGATAAACAAAGCAAATTACAGATGTACCTAATTATTACTATATTTTCTTGAATCTGTTGTTCAAAATAGTCCCAAACATATTTTAGTACGTTTGAATGTATATTTACATACATTTGAATGAAACAAGTATTCGCATTTTTCTTTTTCCACGTATGACCTTTAAGTTAGCCATAAGATTTGTAATGTAAATGTTTAAACTTTATTTTGTGCAAGGTATTTATTATGGAAATCTGCATGATAGCCAAATTACTTAATTTTAATAGAAGCCAAATATATGAATGTAATAGTTACTTTAAACAACTAATTATTTAAAATGCCTATTTTAAAATACAGCATGTATATATCTCATTTTTGTGAAAAAGTAGGAATACTGATTAACTCATGTCAATTTTATTATCCTATAGCTAAATCCTAAGAGTTTTAGACAAGATTTCGCATTTCCCTATCATCTGATACAACCCAATAAGTGTTTATGTTTAGTAATAAAATAATAAGTAATAAATATTTATTGAAAAATTATACGAAAAATAAATTTCAAAAGCTTATCTTCTGTAACTTGCGAAAAACAGAGGAAATTAAAATTCAAAACGTTTCATTTGAAATCAAACTCACCATGTCAAAATCTCAAATAATAATCTAAATTATATTGAATCCAAATTATATTGAATTCTGGAAAATTGTACCAATATGCAATTTTCCAAAATTTACGCCATTTGGCTGTCAGATATTGTTGTAGGTTTGGATCAATTAATGTCTGTGAATAAATATTTTCTATTATAAATATAAAAACTATCTCTCAAGCTTAACTAATATGCATCTAAAACACGTAATGCATTCATCATCAATCGTCCCCGGTAGAACGGTGTTTAAGACACCCGGGTGCCTGGGCTGATTGCCTACCCCGTGTAGAACAATTATGTTATTGAGAATGATGTCAAAAAATAACTAGACAAAAATCTCGAACTTAGATAAGTTAAAGATTGAGTTAAAAATATTTAAGTAGACAAAAATAATTAATTAAAAATAAATCTAAGATAGGCAAATTTTCTAATAACTGCCGGTCAAGAAATCCGTCGAACTGGTGAACAACAAGTAATGATTACTGAAATTTAGAGTTCATAAGAACATGAAATTACTCACTAGTAGCATATCCCATGAGTTTCTGCACGCTTTGGAGTACAGATCGTAACTGCTCTGCAATTTGCTACTGTAAGAAACCTTCTGTAAGATCTGTTCTGTAAGATCTTTGGTTCTGCAAGAAACCAAAAATATCTAGAATAATCTTGCCAAGTTCTTGTATGTTCGGGTTACAGAACCACGATAAAAGTCCTTCTATGATTCAGAAGTCAAACAACAAAAATCAGCGTTAATTTTCAACGTTACCTTTTGCGGTTTTGCAGCTGAGGATGGTGGTTCGGTAAAACCATCGAAACTAGTCCTGTGAAAATTTTGAAAATTAACGCTGAGTTTTGTTGTTTGACTTCTGAATTAGTACTTATTCGGCGTGTTATTGTGTCCTTCTATGATGTTAGTCACTGAAGCTGATTTGTTCTTCGCTTTATCATTATAACATAACATAACATTAGTGGCGCTTCCTTCTTATGAAAAGAAGGAAAAGATCATTATAACCGGTGCTGCTAGGCATCTGAGTTTGGCGACTGTCAGTCCTAGGTAGTTCTGGAAAATTCGCCTTCGACAGTTCGGGAGCAGGTCTCCGCTGAGGTCTCGATTGATTTTTTTTCCAAATCTTGCCTTATAGGCCTCACACCCACGAATAGCTGCTCGGGTACTCCCCACTGCAAAAGATACAGCGAAGATTTTCGTCACAGTTTTTACCACACCCATTGCTTCAATGAAATCCTCCACATTTCAAACAACGCTCGGGGTTGTTACACAGATGCTGAGTGTGACCGTAGGCCTGGCAACGAAAACATTGCATTGTTTTGTATTCTTCAACACGCACGTCGAAACTGAACAGGTTGTTCAGTTGAAAGATCTGGGAAAACTTATGTAATAGTTAGAAGAAATAATGATTAATAACAATTGATAGAAAATTTGCTGTTGTGTCCGTTACCTGGCGTAAAAAAATTGTAAATGAACTAAAATTTTATTTTCTTACGTTTAAATATCTTTTCAATTTAATTGAAAGCGCTAAGTAAAAACAAGGGATTTTGTCTCTTATTCGGTGTTTTTCTTACGTTAAATTAGTAGCTCATTTTTGTTTGGTTTGGACTCACTTCTAAAATATTTAATACGTTTTATCACTCAGAAATTCTTCTCTGAAAATTTAAACCTGTAAGAGACAAGAAAAAAGATTTCTTATGAATATTGCCAATTTAAATGCATGCATTGCATTACTTGAATATATTTTTATTCTGACTGGAATTAAAAAAAAGCAAAATTTTGCATTCTTTAAGGCATAGCAACAACCATTTGTCTCCTCAATTTCGCCATATATTTTAACAGATAATTTACAACTGATATACTTCGTACATTTTTGCAATCACTATGTCAGTGCATCGTAAATATATCAAAGAACTTCCAGTTCTCAGAAAAATTAATGCTCCATTCTGAGCATTTAAATAGTTTAAAATTTATTTATCAGTTGCTTTGTCTTCTTATTTTCAATCTAAAATATGTTTTCCTTTTTTTAAATTAGGAGCATTTCCTGCTCGAAAACATCAAACATTGCTTTTGAAGACGAAATGTTCCTATGATCAGTTTTCAGCATTTTTTAATGAATATTGCTTTATGAAGTGCTCTCGAAACCAAAAGAAAAATGCGAATATGAGAAGCATTAAACGTAAGAGAAATTTACGAATTTTATTTTTATCCACCTTGAAAGAAATCTTCTAGCACATCAAGAACAGCAATGACTTTTCAAACATTTCTTCACTTCAAATATTTGATTCTTTGATTTCGAAGAGAATCCGAAATTTTCAAAGAGAATTGTGATTTCATAAAGCAAGTTCTTTCACTATTCCCATTTACTGTAATATTTATTCAAATATTTGGCCCGGAATAAAGAGCCTTCAGATTTTCTTGACTTAAAACACTCAAATTTTCAAAACTTAATACAAAATTATGCTTATAGAGAAACTTTCCGAACTCTTGCTATTCATTTTCTTCTCCATATAATATTTAAGTTACTGTTTATTTATAGGAAAGGAAAACTCACAAATTATAGAGTAAAATAAAGCATTTAAATTTCAAATTTTAGAAGAATTCAAGAATGTATATTTTATGAATATGTTTCTGCTGCTACTAATCCTCCTAATCTAAAGCTCACCCAGACCAAATCCTAAATTATTATCATAAACAAATGGAAGAGGTTAACGCTGAAAGTACGACTTTATTATATTGTTTTTACTAATATCACTTCTCTGAATCGGATCAAGTCCATGAATTGGCAAGGAGTGCTAGAGTTGTCGTGGCATGGAGTACTAGACTGTATCTGTCGTTAGCCAACGCCTTGAGCACCATGCAGGTGAGAATCAGACTTTGTTGAGTTCAAATAGGTTTATATATGACAATATGGGATCATCGGTTTTGATGCAGAACTTCCAGGGATATAGATACGAGGATTTCTGTCCTTCTTTCCCTGGACCCGGGAACAAGATTGCGAAAGACGATTCCCCTAACATTATGCTATTACAGTGACATTTCATAAGCATTTTTGGTGTATATATTCTAAATTTTAAAAAAATTCAGTTTTTCCAGTACTTTGCTATGCGGAATGCTATTTCTTCTCCTTCTGCGTAAGGTTCTTTACTTCAGGTTGGATAAAATATAATAAATAACTAAAACATTTCTTCTGTGTGCCATACTAATGCAACTAGTAAAAGAAGATGCAAATTTCATACTCGGCAATGCATAATTGGCTTTTCAAGAACTCCTGCTACATATAGCGCAATAACACTGCATGCCTGGCAAAAACACAATAGTTTGATTTCGATACTAGTTTAGGATTCTTTAATGAAAAAATTTAATAAGGTCTCCAACATTACCAATTCCAATCCTGTGTCTACCACTACGTTTAACTTTTATATGCCTCTTATCACCGGAAAACCAACAGCCTTCACAACCACTCAACTCCATTTAAAATTGGGAATGCAAACACTCCTATTTTTATTATATTCCTCGCATAACTTCGCAGTTAATTGCATGGTACACAAACTTAGCCTTAGAGCGCGATCAAACAGAGAAAAGTGATTCCCTCAGCTATTCGAACGCAAAAATAATCCTTTTTCGTTTTAATAAATGTCTAGCCCTTATCTCTCGCTTCATTACAAGGATAATGGAATGAGAGTGTAAACAAATTAAAACGTTAATTTATCGGTAATCAATGACTTTTACGACTATGCGAGAAGCAAAAGGACGGACGAAATTATAGATTACGAAAAATAAGTATTTTTGCGGAAATGCTGTTTCGTTGCTGTTACAGCAGGGATCATTTAAAAATTATCTGCCCAAAGTTTTGAGAATTTTTATGGTAGATAGGACTGTCCATTTTAAAATTTTTGCAGAGCTTCTCGTAAAAACTTATACTTTGAATTGCATAATCCTTATGAAAATAATGCACTAGGTTTCTGTTTATGAAGTTCACAATCTCCCGATCATTAAATAATGTTTGACTACTTAAAACATAGATTTCAGTATTAAAGTGTGTGTTACTTCAGCATAAACGTACTTACACATAGAAATGCGTGTTTCAAATTATTGAAATTAGCTTTAATTAATACTTCTGATCCCATTACAGAGAAATTTGTACCTCACTGAGGAAACATTTTCAAAATATTTTGCGGTTATTTTAGAGATCAGAAGAATTACCGGCATCAGTTAAAGCAGTACTCGTTTGAAAGGTATTTTATTTTCCTGAATAGCTAAAATATTTCTGTATATACCATGACGACATCTTTCCTACATTTATGTGGAAATATTACTTTAATTTAAACATTAATTTGGTAAGTGAAATTTTGTTTACACAAGCGAAACTAAACTAATACGGTAAATAAATACAGGAGTGCAAGTTTATGTTGCATTTTCTAATTTCGCATTATATTTTGTATTTACTACTTGCTTTGGCACATAGTCCCAGACCAAGCTTTGTAGTCTAGCTTTGATTCATAATCTGGGAATACTGAATTTAGGGAGAACATTTTAATAATTTTTTCAACACTTTTTTAAGGTAAAGGATTGTATTTTACAATAATTTGAAAAACCCCAAATTCTTAAATTTAGTTTATGTTTGTTGTAAACGTGCTTACAAAGAATCTTTTGTTCAGATTACATTTCTAACAAAGATATTTTTTTAACTTATATAGAGCTATATATCAATATACTTTTATTTGACCATAAATCATGGACATACAATTAGAGAAAATGCATATATAAAATAGAATGTTAATGTTTTGTCGATTCTCAGTTTGCAATAAATTAGGTGATTTATCTTCGTACCAAACAATAGCCAAACAAGACACGTGGTCTTGACACTTGTATAACCATGTATACTTGTATAACACTTGTATAACATATATGAATGATTCACACACTACCTAGAAGGACAACGTGACTCTACGCAGCCTCTGACATACAAACTTTCGTTCCAAACCACAAACAGCTGCTTTTATACGAACAATGACTATCGCAAGACAGGGCTTCATATTGTTACGGATTTGGTATTTAAATAGCTTATATAAGTTGAATTGTAAATTAAATGGCTTTATTTCCCGCGCAGTGCAGCGCGTGACGAATATTAAAAGAAAGCTAAGCCAGAAAATTGAAAATACAAGAGTGAGTGCATGTAACATTTAATAAATATCTCTTTTTGATTTCGAGAAAGTAATAAAAATTCTCGCACGCGATTTTAAAATCTTATAAAAGGAGGAAAACCTCTCAGTTCGTAGTACAGCCGCAACGAACCATAATTCGCCCATAGATGATCCCAGCATTGCTGAACCAGAATCCATGGAAACAGCACCCATTGATGATGGAAAAATAGATGAAATTCCACCGGAATCAGTAAATCCTAACAAGAATGGCGGACGGCTTCCGCCCTTCATTGTAAGAGATACCAACTTCAACTGGAATAGAGCTAGAGCGCTCTTAAAGAAGCATGGACTGTACTCTGAAAGTGACTACTTCGGTCAGCAAATCCAGGACGGATTCAAGATATTGGTAAAAATACCAACTATTTTTAAACAAGTCCAGAAAATTCTGAAAGATGAAAAGGTGAGTTTCCACTGTTTTGAGCTACCTGTATCTAAAAATTTAAATGTAGTAATCCGGCATTTACCGGCTTAAATGGACATTAATGAAATTGCTGAAGAATTAGTCGCCAAAAATTATGACGTCATCCGTGTCAACCAATTGAAAAGACGAAGAAAGGGTGATGTAATCAACCTCCCCCTCTTTCTCATTACTCTTAAGAGAAATGACAAAAATAAGAGAATCCATCAAGAATCTTTCCTTATGGGAATGAAAATCAAAGTTGAGGATGACAAGGGCAGAGCGGAACTCTTGCAGTGTTATCGCTGCCAAGGGTCCACTCGCAAGAGAACTGCAATCACGAGCCGCGTTGTGTTCGTTGTGCTGAGGCGCACGAAACTTTCAATTGTTCAAAGGATAAATCTGAACCTCCGAAATGTGCCAACTGTTTGCAAGTTGGACACACAGCCAACTATAGAGGATGTGAGAAATTTCCACAGCAAAAAGTGACTCCCAAAGCTAAAACGTTCAATGAACGTATGGAGACGAGTAAATCATATGCTCAGGCATTAACTACGGGACTTAATCCGGAAGCCATGAAAATGATGACAGAGGCCAAACAAATGTTCCAACAACTAACTATGTTGGTCACCTTCATTAAGGAATCTGGAATTCCTTTCCTGTGCAAGAAATTAATTGATGAAAACTCAACTACACATCAGGAACGAAATCCGGCTCCCAAATTCATGGATAATTACACTAGACGGCTGACAACTATCCGTTTCGTTTTCTGGAACGCCAATGGCCTCCATAATCGAATTGGTGAATTCCAACAATTTTGTATTGATCACGATATTGACATTGGCATGATAACTGAGACTCATGCGAAACCATGCCATCGTCTCAAAGTTCCGAACTATGTTTCATACAAATGTGACCGTAATTAATTACTGTCTATTAAATAATGATCACGATAGTATATACTTTCAGTGACACCAAACTCAAGCAGCAAACGTATGAGCCTTATCTTAGTTTACGAGCTCTTCTTCCCGTGCCTTGTGTTTATCTCCTGACGTACTTGGACTAATATGCATATGTAAATAATTTAGAAGACTGATTTATATAATTAATTTTACTATTTCTACTTTCATATATGTTTTGTACTGTATTTAATTGCAATTTTAGCGAGGTATGAAGACTCGCAACCAATGATAAGTCAGCTTGCAGCCCACGTGACAACTGGTCACGCCCCTTCGCCATTAGCTCCTGCCCTTCTGGACTCACACTTCGAACTTATTCTCTTTTCAGCGCTCAAAGAGCAAACACCTGATGACAGCCGGAACACATCAAGCAGAATGCTTGATAATCTCGGCATAAGTGTAACTTGTATGTATTAGTTCGTAGTAGTTACTTAGTTTGTTGTTGTTTAGAAAACTGCTCTTGTTGACTGTAGCGAATTCGCGGATTAACTTTCTCTAGCTGTTTTGAATTAAGTTCTTTTGAACGTTTGAGTAGTTAGAAGACAACTACTGTGAGATATTGTAAAACTGAAAGAATATCGGAGGGAATTTAAGCATTTTGTGATAATAATAAATTTTTTGTTCATTTTTCATCGGACTTGTGCATTCATTTCGTAACGAACCCGTACGCACGCAGCAATTTTTGGTGGCAGAGGTGGGATTTTGAATGCCACTTACAAGAGCGAGGGAAGAACAATTCAAGCAAATGATGACTGCATTTGCTGCTTTCCAAGAAAATATGGAAGGGGCCGTCAACTCCGTTAAAGAAGAAATGAATTCGAGACAGGATTCTGTTAAAGCAGAGATGACATCCGTTAAGGAAGAGATTAAGGCGGGACAAGAAGCCGTTCAAGAAAAGAATGAAGCTGTTAAAGCAGAAATGAACGTGGGCAAAGAGGAAATTAAGAGAGAAATCACATGCATAATGGAAAACAAATTTGAAGCTACAGAGGGCAGAATTGACACGGTTGAAAACAGAGTTGGAGAAATTGAAGAAAACGTTTCTGCCGTCCAAACCCAAATTGATAATAGGGTTTCTGCTGCCGTCACCAAAGAAGTTGACAGCCTAAAGAAGTGCATAGCGACGGCAGGAAACAATTCTGAAGGTTTCAACTTTCTATCTATGCCTGCTCGTCCCTCTCTGAAGCTATGTACTTATGATGGGAAAACCTCCTGGCAAGTATATAAGACACAGTTTTCTATAGTGGCAGAAGTAAATGGATGGGATCCCCAAGCTAAGGCCTGTCATCTTGCAGCTTCTTTGAGAGCAGACGAGGCGGATATCCTGCAGACGCTACCAGAAAACCAAAGACTTGACTTCGAAGCTCTATCCGGCACTTTGGAGCTGCGCTGTGGGGAAAAGTGTTTGAAAGACTACAGCAGGCTTCAACTAAAATCCCGTCAGCAGAAGCCCACTGAAACACTTCAGAAGCTCGCCACGGATGTTGAAAGGCTGTCCCATCTCGCCTTTTCGGAGTGTCCGTCAGAAGCAAGAGAAATCCTGTCCCTGCAATATTTCATCGATGGCATCTGGGATCCTGAAATACAGAAATCTCTTCGAATGGCAGATGTGAGGGACATAAAGAGCGCTCTGTTGTACGCCATGAAGTTCGAGGCAGCCCAGCAAGAAACTAGTATAGATCGCTACCCAAACTAGTATAGATCGCTACCCAGTCAGAGCTGTGCGAGTCCATGAGCCAATGGATCAGCTGATGGCTCGTTTAGATGATTTAGCCAGAGAAGTCAATGCTTTGATACGGAGTAGGAGTGAGAACAGAGTGGCTCTAAGGTGTTGGAAGTGTGGTATTGAAGGGCACATACGACGGCATTGCAGAACACTCCAGGGCACGGATAATAAAACGGATGAGTTGAAAAGACCACTGAATGCCTTGAGACGTTGTTGATGTAACGAAACCAACCCTAAAGTGCTGGAACTGCCGTGTTGAATGCCACATACGAAGGAACTGCAGAACACCCCAGAGCACGGAAAATAAGAGAGGCGGGTTAACCCTTTGCGGTTCAGTGTTCCACTACATGGAACACTCAAATTGAATCGCTTCTGAAACCTTTAAATTCAACCGTAAATAGATAAAAATGCCTTTATAATATACTTTGAACTTTTCTTTTTAAACAGTAGATAGCAGCATATCACAAGGAGACACAGAAGTTTCATTTATTATGTCTTATTAAAATCCATTTTTTTCAAGTAATTTTCTCTATTTTTTTAATGATATAAAAAAATTTATTTGGAAAAAACGAATTAGGCATAATTTTGCTGGCTATACTCCAAATTATGTGTTCTATATTTTTTTAATCTTTCATACAAAACCATACGTAGAATCATTGAATTAAACCGGGTGTTCCATTAGCCTTTTCCCGGGGGCTGGGACATATATGTCCCGCACGTTCACTACTTTAAATGTGTCTCAAGAAATTTCAGTAAACTATGGTTTACTGAATTTTCTTCAGACACATTTAAAGATTTAAAATTCACTCCTTAATATGGATTAGAAAGTACAATACTCTGTCGATTTGTTTTTCTGTTCTTTCAGTTAAAATAAGTGACTAAATGGCCAAAATACATTCGAAATTGGAACCTATAGCTCACGGGAAAAGGTTAGCGGGAACACTGCGCCTTCAGCGATCTCATGCTGTTACGAATCAGAACATCTGTGCTTAGGCGAGAACATCCGTTGTTTACGTTTTCTGTTTGCGTTGTTTTGGTGGGGGCGGGGATGAATTCAAACAAAGCAGTATTGAGGGGTGAGGCGTGTTTTGTGTTATGAAAGCCTTAATATTGGCATCTCGACTTTTTTGGGAGTAGTTTTTTTTAGGCGGGAATTTTATTAGTAGCTTGACTCATCTTTACTTAGAACCGCGCAAATTTTTTGCTGTCGCTTTTTAGTCTCATTCCCGTTTATTTTCAATAACTGTGTAGATAGGTTTCGTGTATGTATATATTATAGGCTTATTTTTCTGTATTGTTAATATTAATCGTAGATAATTATTTTAATCGTAGTTGGTTTGTGCTTCCATCAAAAAGGTGTGACTTGCTTTGAACAATTTCGCGAAGCTAAGAAATAGGAAAATTTGTAAATATTTTTGTATATAGGACTTGTGTATATAGATATTTATCTCATCTATCCGTATATATTCAAGAATATTGTGTATATCCTAGAAACCATGTATACAGCCATAATACACAGTTTTTTCATTCTTATACAAACGCTTCTACTCATTTTCGTGCTTCACTGCAATGCTCGCTTAGTCGCAATTTTAAAAGCTCTGGCGGCGCAGTGTTCCACCTCATGGAACACGCACAGAATTAAAACGGTAAGTGCAATTTTTACAAACTTTTACATGTATACTCCTTTAGGACTAAATAGACTGCATATAACTTTTTTTATTGAAATTCCGACGTTAACGTATAGTGCATTGCAAAGGGTTAAATAGACAATTAAATGCCATGGGACAGAAAAGGATTGACAAGAAACCAAAGTGCTGGAACTGTGGAACTGAAGGCCACGTACGAAAGAATTGCAGAACACCCCAGGGTACGGAAATTGAGACCATTTTTCAGCAACGACGCAGGAAACAAATTAATGACTATATCAAGGAACGGAGGTTGCCAGATAATGAAAAACCTTGTTTTAAAGCACTCAAGATTTCTAGAGTGAGTGGCAACAGTAAAGGACTGTCCATCAATGGAAATATCGATGGAGTTCCTTGCAGTATGATCATTGACGCAGGAGCTAATGTTACCATCATTAGTAAAGATGCGGCTGAACAGTTTAAAGATAAACTTATTTGGACGCCATCCTGTGTTACCCTTCAGACTGCGTCTGGTGACAAGATCGAGATAGCTGGGAAGTTAAACGTGAACATCACGTTTGGAAGTGCCACCTACCATCACACGGCTTATGTGGCGGATATTGCAGATACAGGTATACTTGGATTGGACTTTTTAAGGAAATTCAATTTTTCCTTAGACTTCAAAAAGAACAAACTGCTTTCAGCATCTGCTGACATGACTATCCATCCTCAGAAGGGATTCTCACCTGAAAATGCCGACGCCTTGCCTAAAAGACCCAGTTCGGGAAGCTGCCGAAATCATGTTAGGGTGCGAAAGAAACGCAAGACTACCAACTGTTTTCCATCCCAGATGCTCTTCGGTAGAGACTCTCATCTGCCTTGTGACCGCCTGTTTGGTGTCCCTACGGTTGCACCTTCATCGCCTGAGGAATACATCCAAGATGTCCAGGCCAAGTTTGAAGAGATGCACCTTTCCGCACGAAAAGCGAGTCAACTTGGCGACGGAGGAAGTGAAGACCAGATACGACACGAGAGCTACTAGACATAGATCCAACAAAGGAGACAAGGTGTGGTTGTGGAACCCGATTCAACGAAAAGGACTCAGTCTTAAATTACAGTCACCTTGGGATGGCCCGTACACAGTCCTAAACAGGCTGAATGACCTCGTGGTTCGGATTCGTAAGTCTTCGAACTCTAAACTTAAAGGCGTTCTTTACGACAGGTTAGCTCATTACTAGGCCATAGTACGTAATGTAAATAATTGTAAATAGTATAAGATCATGGTCCTTTTTGTTTTTAAATGTGTATTTGATTTGATTTGTATTTTGTATTTGATTTGTTTTATTTATTGCATTTATTGTTCATGTTGTTTATTATTGTATTTATGCCACAGTTGTAAGTTTGGCTTCCTGTCCAGGGGTTGTACTGCCCGGGAAGTGCAGTCCCTAGGAAGGGGGCAGTGTTACGGATTTGGTATTTAAATAGCTTATGTTAGTTGAATTGTAAATTAAATGATTTTATTTCCCGCGCAGTGCAGCGCGTGACGAATACTAAAAGAAAGCTAAGTCGTAAAATTGAAAATACAAGAGCGCGTGTATGTATAAATATCTCTTTTAGATTTCGAGAAAGTACTAGAAAATTCTCGCGCGCGATTTTAAAATCTTTTAAAAGGAGGAAAACCTCTCAGTTCGTAGTAGTTACTTAGTTTGTTGTTGTTTAGAAAACTGCTCTTGTTGACTGTAGCGAATTCGCGGATAGCTTTCTCTAGCTGTTTTGAATTAAGTTCTTTTGAACGTTTGAGTAGTTAGAAGACAACTACTGTGAGATATTATAAAACTGAAAGAATATCTGAGGGAATTTAAGCATATTGTGAGAATAATAAATTTTTTGTTCATTTTTCATCGGACTTGTGCATTCATTTCGTAACGAACTCGTACGCACGCAACAATATAATAAAGCGTTGAAATTATGTTAGTATTTGCTGTTTTATAAACTTCGTATGAGTGCATTTGTATAAGTATTTAGTCAGAGCTCATACATGTGACGTGAATCAATAGAAGACAGAAACATGGTTTATCACAATGCATTCAATGGAGTAAAAAGTATGTTCTACATTTTCTAAAGATTCCATGAAATCAACTGCATGTAAGGGAAATTAATCAAATAATTTATGTGCAAATTTAAGTGCTCTATTGTTAGCTATTTCAGTGGAAACACTTTTATATAATTCTTCATATTTATTTGTTAGGCTTATTACTTTTGATTCAAACAAATTAAGCGAATTTTGATAAAGTAGGACAAATAAAGAAATGAATTAGAAGCAAATATCCATTAGAAGTAATATCCATATTATAACGCTTTTTTATTAAGAAATTAGGAATTTAGTAAGCCTGCTGCTTGCCTTACCTAAATTAATTCTATGGCATGTTTTCCTGCACTATATACCAATACCGTAGGCTATAGTTTCTCGTGAAATGCGTAATGCAGTCAAGTTAATCAACCTTTTTTCTCTTTTTCTTTCTTTTTTAATGAACCCAACAAGCTACTTTTCAGTTTCCGATCTGAAATTCATTTTAAGCAATTTAATTTTAAAAATGAATAAGATATTTTGTTCTCTGTTATGAATCAAAGTCGTTTCAGATATTGGTGCAGGAGATCATATCTTTATATTCATTCAAAAGAAATCTAGCAGAGTTCTGAGAACGATAAGCTTGGAAAAGGAAAGTCAAATAATAAATTAATTTAAAATAACTTTGCATCGGTAAAATCTAACGTTTCGCTTCGAGATTAAGTAGAAAGTAAATATGTTACATCAAACAGACATATTAGTTTAATATTTTACTTCACATAAATGATAAGACCCTAAATAAAAAAATATGAAAACAAATTAAGCAAGAGTTAAATGAATTTCCGTCTTTAAATTTTCTTATTTTCAAGTAAGTCTTAAAAGTTTTGTGACTAAACGCTTATTTTAAATTTGTCAATACTACGTTAAAAGAGCAGCTCATAAAATCCACAAATCTTAAAAATAGTATCTTCTTATTATTATTCATGCTATTATTATTATTAAATAATATAATTTGAGAAACTAACTAACACAGATATGGAATCATGATTAGTCATTGATCAGTCTTTCTTTATTAAATATGTTTATTCGTGCTCCAACTGCTATTAAATTTTTATTAAAATGCTTCAAATTATTAAAAATATTACATCGAGTATTGAGATTATTGAAATTAAAGAATAAAAGTGGTAAACTTAATAGATTGGATTGTCAGAAGACTTTGCAGATTTAATTAATTCCTGGGCATTATGGGAGTTTCATTCTTTTATTACGAAAGGTCCGTAATTTTCCGCTCATAATCTTAATGTTCGTGCTGCGCATTGTATTTCTTTTGTGTCATATTAGCATTCGTGTCAAATGCATTTTCTGCTTACTAATCTTTTTGAAAATCTTTGTTGTTAATATATTCCACCTCAGAATATTTATGCAAGCAATACCTGTCTTGAATAGATTTAAAGGTATTTGTTTTTCTTTACCGAACTTTCTAATTACCTGATTCTGGAAACTTCTCTTTCGACGGAAATTGAATTTGCTATAATCCCGTAACACAACACTGCCTGCCACCAGACCATCACATGAAATTCCTTTACCTTATACTGTAACGGCTTTAATCGATGTCAGAATTGCACTGTAATTATTAGGCGGAATTTTCGAGAACCAACGACGCGAGGAGGAAACTGACCAGGCTTTAGCGGTAATCTGGGGAAACGCTAGTGATTCGACAAGAATGTAAAATCAATTAAAAGGATCATTTCTTTGAGAAAGAGAGCTTTGTAAACATTTCACCAAAAAGGCTTAAGTCAATAAATTCTCAGACCCTATTACTGAAAATTAAGAAATGAAAATTAATAAGAATTTATTTTATTTGATTAAAACTAAATTTTCATTTGTATTAATTTAAAATATAAAAGTGTAGTTTCAACAACGGATTAAATCTAATGATGTCATAAAATCAATGACTTTCGAGACTGAAACGTAAAAACTCTCATGATTTTTCCCTTTTTTTACGTATTGTTGTAAATATGTTGTTCGTTTGATTGTTATTTTTCTTTTTATTTCTTTGCGCGAAGTATTATAATAGCGAAAACTTTCAGATTTCAACAGAAATATCTATTTTGATCTTTCCCCAAATGCATTTTGACTACTTTTTTTGCGTAACATTTGTATGTACGAGCAGAAAAATGATTGTAAAATGAATTTAAAATTGATATTTTTCGTGAAATCTCTAGGTGCGTATGTACGAATATATCTAGCATAACTCAAAAACTACTACCATAGAACGCTAGAATTTTTTTATATTACAACATCCGACTCTTAACCTTCCTTTCTTGTTGTAATTGTTGGTACCAAAAGCGATATATTTGATACGTTCTTTGGAAAACATTAATAATATAACAGTGATGAAAACAATAATTATGTAAGAGTAATGATAAATTTGGAAAATATTAATTATATAACAGTATTTCAGTGTGGAGGAGGTAATTTAAGTTAAACTGTTAAATTTTGATGAAGTTTGCTTAAATTTTGACTGTGTGTATTCTTTAGATTGTGAACACATACAAACCTAAAAGCAATAGTTTTTTTATACTGCTGATAACACTAACAGTAGTTTTGGTAATGTGAAAGAAAGGTGGAATGAAAATGTGTTCAGAAAAAATAACAGCAATTTAAATAGACTTATTTTAGGAATTGGTTATTTAGCCTATACTGTACACAGTTCAGTACAAACAGCATGTGATTAGACATGATTAGACATAGAAGTTATTGTAATGAAAATTTATAAATATTTTCACATATATACAGTAAGAGTAACGAAACGTAAAAGGATACTGACGAGAGAATAAGAATTTATGCAAACGGAATACAAAAAAAATTATCTCATAACAGCACGAGGTTCTCTAGTTTGGTTACCTGCAATAGAAATAATTCTTCCAATTTTTTGATGGCCTAAAATCATACTTCTTCACTTGCGTGCCTAAAATTATTATTTAATTTTTTTTGAAAATTTAGAAATCGAACTGATTTTGAAATTTTTATATAGTACTCTACAGTTAATTAATAATGTAGTTCTTAAACTAGAAACTACTTCTATCAGAGCAATAGAGGCATTCCAGACATATTCTGAATTAACTTGTCAACCTCAAAAATGAAAACCCCACAAATTTATACCATCTTCTACTACAAGCAAGACGAAGCCAGAGGACATTCTTGTGCATGTCCATAGCGGTTCCGACGTCCAAACCATCTTCTGCCACAAATATTTTATTTTTTGTAGAAGTAAAGTAATGATGCTCAGGAAGAAAATCTCTTCTCAAGCGTAGACAATTTTTATAATTTTAGTACCCAATGCTTATAGTTATATAGAAAAAATTTTAATAAATTTAATGAGTTTCAATGAAACAAATTACAAACTGTTTCCTGGTGTAATTTAGAAGAGAATTGACAAGTTGTTAATGAAATTATAAAAGACTCCAAAAATATTGATGACCTTTTTGATGAATATACATTGTTGAAACATGTAATTCAAAACGATGGGGTAGTTTCTGATTCAAGTTCTGTAAAAGTACCAGATACTATTGAAAAAGAAGTGGAAATTAATTTTTTAAGTGTTTCAAAAGAGTGATACTTCGTGTTTCACTATTTCTGATACAATTGAATTTGCGATGTCTTTACCTGCTCCAGTTGAGAGAGTTTATTCAATTATGGGGAACATTTTGGCCTGCTAAATGTTAGAATTAATTAAAAGCATACTTTTTGTGAATTTTAGGATGTAATTATACCAAACAAAGCATTTCTAGGAAAGTTATGCCTATAAGTAATTTCAAGAGTATATTCTGCTTCACACCAAAAAAATTGTAAGCCCATTTATGTTGCTTCGGTTTTATACCTCAGCTTTAAGTATCATGTCGATGATATTTGAATAACAATTTTTGTAGGAAATAAATAGTCCATAACTATAATATATTACCTTAATTAATCTCACAAACCCAATAATTGGCTTATAAAACTCAAGTGGGAACAAGATAAGAGACAGAATAAAATATTCTGAATCGAATAAAGGTGACTGCTGATTTATTAAATGAGAAGGATTGTATGAATATTCTAATAAAACCAAAATATGTTTCAGTGTAACAAAAATCAATACTTTATTTTCAGATACTGCAACTCAGTGCAATGCATTACATATACAAAGGTATAATTTTAAAAAAAGGTATTTGAGGGCACTAAAATATTTCAAATTAGAGTTGATATCTTATCGAAGCTTTTTCTCGGTTAAAAAACTCCAAATTAGAATATGCAAAATGTAATGTCGAATATAAATTCTAAGAATTTCTTTTTTTTCCTTCCTTGCGACCCGCATTACAGTCTTTCGGAAACAAAGAATCGGATACATAAAATGTACCGAAGGAGAATGATAAGGATAAAATATTCTTTTCTTTTCGCAAAGGATTCGAAATTGGTTCTTTTTTTCTATAGATTTAAAATCCCTCTGCGAGGTATTGGATTACGAAAGTATTTTGAAACTTTATCTTCCGGGATCTTTTTCGTGCGGTAGAAGATTATTAGCAATTTGCCAAAGAGGTTATATGCACTCCTCATACGGACTTATTTTACAAAATATCTGGGAGAACTTTTTTATCCTGTATTTGGAAGGATTGCGATTGGCGAAGGATTACTTTACTTCGAAACATTCACATTATCTAAGTTCTTGTAATAGAGTCATAGCAGTATTAAAAAATCCTTTCAGAATAATATAAGTGGAGAAGAGTATGCCATAATCATCTGCTTGAAAAAAATAATGTGCAAAATTGATTCTTTAGTTCTTATCTTAATTGTTACTTAGTATTAAGCCAGATTTTTACTTAGTTATGAAGTTATGACTTTATGTACATATTTAATAACACAATAAACGCAGAAAATGAGATAGTTATTTCAGTTAGAAACAAAAAACTAAAATAAAATGCACTGTAAAAGAAATAACAAAATTAGATTGAAAAAAAGAAGGTGAATTTTTTTAACCCAAAATTCATTAAATTTTTACAAAATATGAAATATAAAATTAAAAAATTAAGATTTGGGCTTCGAGGGGCACACGTTCGGGTGGAGGACTACGTTATTAAAAAATTTGATGACACTAAGTACAGTCTCTTTTCATAATGCAGGGACGATACATGTATGCATGCAGATTCTTCATTATTTAATTTATTTAAATATAACACAGGGCGATAATATTTGGTAGTAACTTTTGAGAAGGGATTCCATTTTTATGGTAGATGATGCAAAATCCCGTTTAAAAACTAATAGCCTTTCCAGTGTAACGTCCTTTTGGACTAAAATGTGAGAATAAAGTAAGTTTCATTTTTTGAAGAAACTGTTTCATTAGAATACTTTATTACACTCTTAGTATTTCATGGTTAAATTTTAATGCAAATATTTGATAAAAAAACAAAGATAGTATAAATTTGTTCACGCATTAAAATAAATTTTAAAAAGTTTTTAATGTACATTAGTATAGGTTTGCTATATTTAACATGTCGGTGCTATCATCATGTTATATAGTTGAACTTTACGATCCTTTGGAGCATATAAGGATGTTTATGCACTTCCATCTAAACTTAATTTATTTTAACTACAGCTTGGACAAATCAAATAATGAAAAGGAAATTTCTAGAACATTATTACTTTTCTAAGTTCTAAGGACACTTTTGGTAAGTCAAACTGGAGGACGTGTGGTACAGTTGGGAAAAACTCTAGGATGAATGACGGAATTTGCCTGCAAAATCTCTCCGATTATATTTTACAGAATAAAGCACTTCATTATAATATTTTGCTATGTTTGGAAAAAATTCAAAAGAAAAAACGATAAGAGGTATCTATTCAAAACTATTTTTCTATGAAAGGCTCATGAGAAAATTTCACGTTGAATATGATTTTGTAATATTCTTCAACTATTATTGCAAAATCCCTTGCTTGTGTGAAATTTGAAAAGTAGTTAATTTACATATATTTTAAATGATGAATATTTTTCAGAGTTGAGACATTCAAGACTTAATTATCGAAATCTTATTATGGTGAAATTAAAAAACTTTAAGAATTGCAGAAAAATATTAATAAATTATGCTCGCAAAAAATGAATATTTTCAATTTGGTATTATATTTAAAATATATGTTTATATTTCAATTTTATTTTTACAGTTTGTAGTTATTTTCCGATCTGTTTCCTGAAGACAGTAGACGAATAGACGAAGACTGAATAGCAACTGATTACAAAACCCTTTTTGCTTTCTTTTTATGCAAACAGAAATATTCATTTTTGACAGAAAATTTAAATTAAAAATTGCGCATATTATCTGATACATTATACTTTCAATCTTGAGTGCTTCGCTTTTTATTTCCTTGTACGAAGTAAAAAAAACATTATAATCGCAAAAACTTTTGGGTATCGTATTTCGACGAAAATATCAATTTTCACCTTTCTCGATTCCATTTGAATGATGTTTTTACGTTACATCTGTATGTACGGAAAGGAAAAAGGATTCTTTTTCCTAAAACGGATTATGAAATGGATTTAAAATGGATTCAGAAGAAATTTGTTGTGACTTCTGTACGCATATGCTTACTCGCGTACGTATGAATGCATCCGGATTAACTCAAAAGCGAGTACCCTCGGAACGTTGAAATTTTGAATATGGAACTGCTATAGCATGTAGATGTGCACCTCCCTCTTTGATCGCGATCGCCCGCATCAAAAGTACATGTATGTATGTATATATAAAAGAGAGAGAGAGAGAGAGAGAATGCAATATCTATAGAATTATGAAGAGTTTAAACGTTTTTTAAGTTCCACCAAGCCTAATGACGCAGCCATATGTTTACATTTAAAACATACCATCACAAAGATTTAAGTCTGTTTTTCTACACCAATTTCAGTGTCCGTTTACCGAGCCGGGCCAAAATGTTTGTGCACTAAACATCTGTGTTTTTGCCTAATTTCTAATTAGTTTAAATTCAAATTTTAATTGTAAAAATTGCTTTTTTAACGGCTTTTAACACTATTTGGGCCTTTAGGTTTTTCTATAAGTTACAATTTTTAATGAAGATATTTTGAGATTTTGTGTATTTTTCCCTAGCCGCGAAGTGAAAACTGAATTAATTGTATGAGAAATATATCTGTAATGAAATTCTGGGAGATAAACTTAAATGCATTGCAGGAAAAATTGTATAAAATTTAATAGGCCGTGCAAGGAACTCATGTGGTGTCCACATCTAGATTTTTTCTGTTAGGAAATGTTTTGCCAGAAAATGTCCTAGAAAATTTTTCCTAGCACTTGTTTGTATTTCCTCATTTAGTACATCTCTCCTTATGAAACTTTCATATTCATTAATTTTCTAAGAATGTTGCTGTTATCGTTCGAATATTTCCCAAGGATACATCAGAGGACAATCGAATTATGCCCATGAGAAAGTAAAAGCTTCATCAAGTTTCATGGAGAATACTTCTAAGAAAGGATCCAAGCGTTTTTCTCACTTCTTTCCCTACTATCAAACACTTTGATGGGACTTCCGGCCCGACTTTATTTTAAATGCCCCCATGTCCCACAGATTTTATATATTTACAAATATCCAAGCCTTTCTCGGTCTCAACGATATGACCTACGATATGGTAACCAGCAATACCAGTCAGAGCAACTTTCTAAAATTGTGACTCATTTCCCATAATCGTGCATAGAAAAACAGTTCCAGAATATTGTGTTCTATTTTATTGAAACTCATCGGGATTTGGGAGTGGGAAATGCAAAAAGGTTATCATTTCTGTGGCCAGAATTCGAACTTCATGCATGAAAAGTCAACTGTGATTTCTTCAGTACTAGCTGGATGTGACAAACGCTTATACCACGAAAGCAGCAAGAGGGAATGAGGTTATTCGTTTCAGCTTAACAGCCAAAAAATTAAAGGAATACTACTGCACCTGTTCCTGGCACAAGCTACTCGTATACTTATAATAAACGAATAAAAAATATGAAGCTGCTGTAACTAAAAAATTATTTTTAAATGCAGTAGGGAATTTTAATCTTATGCGTTAATTTGTTCTGAAATAGGTCAAGCATTAAGCTAAAATAAACAAAATTACATTTAAAATACCTCGGTGATTGGAGAAATTTCTAAACGATTAAATATTAAAAATACTCTTCCTTTTTTTCCATTATAACTGAAGTTATAAAACTTGTTAAATATGAAATAATCTCCTTTAAACTAAACTTGTTAAGATTTACCTTTCAGCTATATTCATCCTTTTATTTAATCAAACATAAACTTAATTACTTTCATTATACAAAGATAAATGAGGTAGAAAATTTGCGGGATTCTCTAATAAGTACAAGTTGAATGTATGTAAAAAAAAGTGTTTTTGCATAGTTTTAGAATTTTGCATAAATTACCTCTTTGATAACAGAGGAAAAATTACTAAGCTACTTAACTGAAGATCTAAGCGATCCGATTAATCGAGTTTTGGAAAAATGAAACATGACGATAAACATACTTATTGCATTAAATATTCAAAACTCCTATTAAAGCACTTACGTTTAGGTTGCGTTATTTCATTAGCATTGGATAATTAAATCAGAGGTCCATCTCCGTAAATGCTTCATTTGAATATCATATCTGATACATCTCGCATCTATGTTTGATTTGCAATGCAAAACTATTCTTCAACAACTTCCTAATTCACTGAAATTATACAGATGGAAATTATGACCCACTGTAATAGTGGTATAAGTTGAAATTATTAGAAACTTAAGTTCACAGGATGGGGAAACAAGTGAACTATCTTAATCGCAATTTTAATATGCATTCTCCAAGAAGTTTTCTTCAAATTCTACGTAAATTATTAAGAAGAACACGAAGTTACTCAATGGTAAAACACCTGATGAAAAAAGATGAAAATTACTTCCCTTATAATATCCTCTCAAAACTAATAATAAATACATAGAAAGCAAAATTTAACCGTAAGACCAATTTTTTGTAAACTAAAATGGATTGGTAAAATTTCCCTTGAAATTTTCTTTAATACTTCCAAAGTTATTTGTTATCAATAATTGTTTTTGGACATATATTGTAAAGACACAGATAAAAATTTTCATTTGAGTTTCCTCCTTCGAACCATCTTATACTAGTTGAAAATGGTCATCATTAACAAATTTGGAGATGAAGTTCTACTTTTACCCTTTGTAGGTTATCGCATCAGTTCCTGTCGCCACGTTTCGAAAATGTGAATCGGATTCAATTTTGTGCTGAAATTCTACAATTAAGGAAATAGTTAAACAGTAAAAAGAAAATTACGTCCAAAGGAGAGTTTTTTAAGGTTTTGTTTGGAATTACATTTATTTATTAAATATCACGTTCTTCGTACTTAAACCATGAAATTCAGTTCAACAGCAATATCGCAAAATAGTTTTAAAATGAGCATATCATTAAGAATTTATGATATAGAGACTCACGCGCTGGAGATAAAAATGTTTCTTTGTGTACAACGTTGTCATTGCTCGCTTTGAAATCCTGGAGTTTATTAATCAAACATTCATTAAAATTTTATAAAATATGAAATCGATATTAAAGCAAATTCTAAATTTCAAATTTGGTCTTCCAGATGCCCATATTTGCAGCAGGATTATGTCATTCAAAATTTGATGGCTCTAGATACCGTTGTTTCATCACAGTGCGAGAAACATACATACATTTACACAGATTCTTCATTTTTGAATTTCTTCAAATATAATACAGGGTGATAATATTTGGTGGCAACATTTTGAAAAACGGAAAGCACATTCAAAGTGATTCGACGCAATATCGCAAAACGGAAACAATAGCCCCTCAGGGACAAAGCTCTTATAGACTAATAAATAGAAATGAATACAGGATAAATATAATTGATTACAGAATAGATATAACTGCTGATTCAATATTCCACTTTTCTCTTGCTAAATCTTTTAGTTGAATGAATTTATTATAATAATAAAAGCTTTTGTTACGAATTTTGTGTAATGTGACATGAACGGTTTTTAGAAAGCGAAGTTTTGCCAAAAAGTAATATTATAGGAGCAAATCTATTTAAAATTGAGGTAAATAGCTATGTCGCCAAATTGGCAAGCTATAGCATTTACAGTATAATATTATAATGGATGTTAAAATGATTAGCAATTTACGCTCTATAGTACCATATCCCATTTAAGACAATTAACGAATCCGCATAAAATACCATATGAGATAACATGATATTAATCAAATGAAAGAATATATATAAATTATTGCAATTAATCCAAATAATTTTTCTGTATTTTTTAATTTCCTTGAAAAATAAAAGTAAGGAAAAGTAAAATAAAGTATTAATATATTTGCTATTTTAATTTGCCTTTTTTTACATTTATTTACATTTTTGAGAAAAAATATAAATAACTGGTATATTTAAAGTTTCTATATTTAAGTAAAACGCATTATTTATCTCATGAATTATTTTCTAAAGTAATTTAGATACTCTTCCCTTTTCTGAATTCTTCATACTTCTCCTGTACTAGATCAACACATTATCAATCATTCCGCAACTTAGCAGTTTTGTTTCAAGAATTGGATTGCCGTTAAAAGCAATCCTAACTACCTAAAATGTTCTTTTCGCCTACTTCATTGTCTTCTTTTAAAGTGGATAAATTACTCCAATCTGTTGGTTTAATAGCGTTGTTTTAAACTGGAAAGTGATTCTCTGTGAAATTCTTTGATTCATATACCCTTTCAATCATTATTTCACATCAATCTCGAGTAGACTACATTCCAAATAAAAGTGAACCCATATATTTTTTTCTTGTAATCATTTACTAACATTCGTTATTTCGTTCATTTCTCGAAGTTGAATTCTGACTTTCAATAAACAATTCTTTAAAACTTCACCCTCAACTTTCAGCTACGACTATCTGGATAAAAGTACTGCTTACTTTGTTAAGTAAAAACAGATAGCAATGAATAAACCATGCTACTTGAAAAACGTATTAAATGAAGTCTGCTTAAGCAACAATGTTAAATTATATACCAAATTTACTGAGCATTACAATGTCTAAAAATTTACTGAACTTTAGTTCCCTAAAATATAGAATCTTTATACATTTTTCCGCAGTTTACAGTTTTAAATTACCCAAATAATTGTTTTTATTATTTTCAATAAGCGGATTAGGTGTCTAATCAAAATATTAAGTATTATCCTTTGTTATTGTATCGCTATTTGTTTTTAGCATCACTTTTATACTACCATATCTTTCTAGTATTATTCCCAAGCGATCCAGTGAAATAAACACAAAACTGTACCTTTAATTATATATTTTTATATTTTCTTCACTAAGTATGTAAATCTTCTCATGGAGTTATTTAACAATAAAATAATATTATGGCTTTTGTAACTGAGGTTCGCCATATTGAGCAGTAACTATTTGAACAGTTCGCCAATTTGTAACTGAGGTTCGTCATTTTTCATAAAATATAGAGCTGCATCTTATGATAAAATTGTAATTTTATGTTACTTTTGCGTGTTTTATTTGTATTTATTTAAACTCTTTGAAATATAAAATTTTCAGGTTGTAAGTTTCTTTCCAAATAATGACTTGTTTTCTACTTTTTTTCAAGTGAAAGTAGTTTACAATGAATTTTTAGGCGCTGAAACTCATCGAAATAAGGAATTTTAATATTATCAACTTAAATTTCCTCTTCGTAATTCTTCATTCACAAACTTAATTCGGTCTTGAAGATGGTTCATCGTCTAAGATATTTGTACACCTAAAACCATTTTCCTCGTAAAGATTCAAGTAAAATGAATTAATTCTCTCCCAAACTCCAAATGGTTAGGAAAGTGTGCATCGTAGGTAAATTAGTATTGCAAAGCCAATGGAATTCATTAAAGCTGGCACATGCACAATATTAAGAGTTACAAGATATTTACGAAATATATATATATATAAATTCCAATGGCGGGCTGTCAGCCGACTTCGATTTGGCCACTAGTGATTCCCACTTTATTAGGGAGGCGCCCAATAGGTGGGCCATCTTCGACTACTATGAAGGGACGGGCAGTTACCGTTCTTCAGGATTCGAACCCGGGCCCTTTGGTATCGCATTCGGCTTCCCTAACCACTGTACCATCTGGGCGGCTACGAAATATATATTTACAATGTCATTTTACTATAAAATTTAGTTCTTCATATCACCTGTAAAATAAACTACTGCATGCTATTTTTAATTTAAAAGCGATCACTTTTGATGAGCATTGCTATGAACGGGGCTAAAGATGCTGTTTTCTTCAAGAAGGAAAATGACGATGTTATTGAAGAAGGGGAGTACGATGTTGTTTAAGCAAATTTGTCTCTACCAGACAGAGAGAGTTATGGAAATCATTGTAAAATTACTTAAGAAACTTAATTAGCTTATGGATTAATAAAAGCAAAAATATATTTTTCATTATGAGAGAGAGAGAGATCTGCTGAATCTATCGATTTATACATCCCACATATACGGTAATTATAGCCAGAACCAAATAATGTAACTTATAAATTAAATTTCATAATTGAAGTTACCAATACCAGAATATAAAAACTGAAGCTTAAAAATAAATATCTTTGAAATTAAATCCAGAGTAGGATGTGTAATTAATTCTCTTTGAAAATTATATGTAAAGACCGTATTCGATCAAAAACTTACGTCACTTTTATGCAAAATGTTGCAAATAACTGGGGAAAAATGTTCCCTTAATTGAGAGTAATCCGATGCTCATTACGGACAGAATTCTAAAAATGGACAAGTACCAATTAAGCAACACAAGCAGTTTTTATTTTCTTTTTGTGCACATTAATTTGGCTTCTATGGAAATTCCCTCATCTTTTAACAGAGATGACTGCACTATTAAACTAAAAGAAATGGAAGATGGTAATCTTTAGCGATCGTTAAAATGATCTTGCATGAGAGACTTGGAAAGAAAATTTTTGAGGCAGAATGATATTAAAAGTTAGGTTTTCCTATCTGATATCTCAGCATCTAGAGTAAAATACACAGAGTATTAACTTTATTTATCCTCCTAGATTATTATCTACTTTAATGCGTAAGTGCTAGACGTAAAAACCAACTATATAAATCTGCCGAATAGTAATAAAAGTTAGACAGCAAACAACTTTCATTTGCGTAGTGGAAATATTTTATTGCTGATTTCCACTAAAACCTGAAAAGTTATAATAGGCTTAAAAGAAAACAAATTTTATTGATATATCCCAGGACTGAAAGTAACTAATACAGAAGGCATTCGTACTTTAATGGAAAGCATTTTATATTTAAATTTTCTCGTTAGCATTTTGAAACAAAATTTTAACATTTTCAGTATAATTTGCCCGCTATTTTTTTTTATTGAAATGCAAAACAAGAGTTTTATCTTGGAAATTTCTGTTAGATTTGACAAATACCTTGACGTATGTGTACGCTGCGAAGAAAAAAAAAGGATAGTTCTATATCTCTCGTTTTGCTGGGCTGATTGACGAAATTCAGCTTGCATTTTTCATGTCTTGAAAGCGCGACTTATCTTGAATACGCGACTTATCTTGAAAGCGCGACTTATCTTGAATACGCGACTTGTCTTGAAAGCGCAACTTATCTTGAAAGCGCGACTTTTAGATTTATATGTAGCATTATTCTAATATAGGTATTTTGAAAACAAAAATGGGACATTTTCTGGAATGACATGCCAATTGTTTTCCCTATTTCGATTCTACGACTCAAATTATGCCAAACTGCTAAGATTTGTAAAATTCGCACGAGTTGTTTTAAAAAAATTAGCTCTGAAAATTTTAGCTCCTCAATGTTAGTTGAATTTGATATATATTTATTAATATCTCTTTTTTTATTGAATTCCTCCTTCCAGAACTCAAAATTTAGTCTTAATCCAAATAAAATTCGCATATTTTTTATAATTTATTTTTTAAATTTGTATTTTTACATATTTTTTATTAAATTTTCGAAAGTCATTTTGTATTATAACCTATACAGTTTTTAACACCTAAACAGTTTTTAAGTAGATGTATTTCTAGGCGCACTTGCAAAACATTACAGTTATTTTTATTCAACATTTTCTAAGATATACATTAATTTATATATTGGAGCGTTTTAAAATTTGGCATCTTTTTTTTTCCCAGTAATAACCCCAACTATGGTTTACGCACTTTGTTAAAAGTATTTGAAAGTATGAACGATGACTTTGTTCCGCTCGTCTAAAGTGAAAAAAATAAAAAGGGGAAAAAAAAAAGAAAAAAGAAAATCTGACAGGTTTGCGATTTTAAATTACGTCCAAAAGGGCGTTTTTTTAAACATTTTGTCTATTACCTTTACTTATTAAATATAACGTTCTTCGCACTTAAACCATAAAATTCAGTTCAAAAGCAATATCACAAAATAGTTTTAAATTCAGCATATCCCTTTAGAATTTCTGATACAGAGTGTCGTCCGTTGTAGATAAAAACGTTTTCTCTGTTCAACGTTGACGTTGCTCGCTTTAACATCCTTGAGTTTGCTAATTAAAAATTTGTTAAAGTTTTAGAAAATATGAAATCGATAATAAAACAAATTTAAAATTTGGGCTTCCACATGCCCATATTTGTAGGAGGATTACGTCATTCAAAATTCGATGGCTGTATGAACCGTTGTTGTATCACAATGCGAGAAATATGCATACATTTATGCAGATTTTTCATAATTTAATTTCTTCAAGTATTATGCAGGACTGTAACATTTGGTGGCAACAGTTTGAAAAGTTAAACAGACATGTATACTGAACCAAAACAAAATCGCAAAACGAAAACAACGTATCACGAATTGTAAACTCGTGTAAAAGTCGAAGCTATTGGATTTTAAAAAAAAAAAAAAAAAAAAAAAAAAAAAAGGTTCTTTTAATAAATATGAAAGAAGAAAAAAATAAAATTCTAAATATGAAAACCGAAAAAGCGTCTACCTGAAAGTAAGAAATAAAAAATGGCTGCAAAACCGCGTTCTAAGATTGTGCGAACGCGGATAAATATCAAAAAGTGAAGTATCTGATCCTGAAAGAAAATTCAGCTATTCAAAGCTTCATTGCGTCGGAGTTTGATATCTCTTACATCACTAAATAAAAATCATTCGTAAAACAGTAAGTTATGTAACTTTAATTAAATGACGTTTAAATATAAAACTAATCTGATTTTGCCAAAACAAATTACTGGAAGTGTAGAAATTTATATGAAAAACATTATATGAAAATGTATATGATTTTGCGCGAATATTCGATGAGGTACGGCCTTAAACGGAAAGGGAACTAATAAATTGCATGCAGAAAAAGCTTATAGTCTAAGTTATTATAATTCATACGGAAAAAGCTTCTAGTTTAAGTTAATTAACGATTATTTATCTGAATAAGATCAGAATCAGAAACTGGAATAGATTGTATCTCATTTACAGAAATGCCTGTAAAATCACATAACGATTCCCGTATGTTACTCTTTTCCTCGGTTTATCATCTCCTCAGTTATCTTAACACTTTTCATTGATTAGTTAAAACTGTTCTTTGGAAAACAGGTTCCAAGAACACTGAACGGACTTTGGAAGCAAGAGGAGTGGGTAAAATTGACATGACGGTGTTAAGAAAATTTACTTTCGTAAGAAGTTCGAATTGAGCCAGAACAAGAATCAAGGCTACCAAACAAAAGCAAATCGAGGCAGAAAATACGCTCTTTATGCGTAAAAGTTAATTATAAAAATCGTTTGCATAAAGTGCTAGCGACCTTCTGTAGAACTGATCTTTAGGACAATTCCATTGTTTTTGCATATAGTATACATGTATCCTTTCTCCCCGTTATAAAATCTGTATCTACCATTGAATAATAAAGCAATCATTCAACATTAACTAGATTTCGGAGTCATCGTCTTGATATCATCTTTTTAAGTTAGACTTCTAATGAAGTACTTTTAAAGAAGGTTTCATTTTATTATGTTTTACTTATTGCAAGCATTTTTAACAGCTTTAAGTTTTAGAAACAAACGTATGTGTTTCAAGAAATCAAAGTTATTCTCCCAACGTGTAATATTTTTCCATGTGATATAATTTTATCATTCATGTTTTCGTTGAATAAAAAAAGAATTCATATTTTTCAGAGTAAGTGCGTTTCTGATTTCGCAAAGTGTTTCTGATTTATTTTTTCGGAAAACGGGAAATACCAAAAAATGGCAGGATATTGAGATCTGGAAGATTTTACCTCTTGCAGTTTTCCGAAGGATTGATAAGAATGTCTAAAACTTTTCTTTTTCGACAGAGTACAAAGTGTGCGGGAGCGGAAATTACAGAACTGAGAAGAAACTTTTTTCCATTAAGGAAATTGGCTTTTGTAACATAAAGCTTTCTGTTTCTGTTGCATCTGGAAAACTTTAATGGTTTTTCTCCAAAAGTAATTCAGAAGTTATGAAACTGTAAGGCTATCTCTTCGATTAGGACTTATTAAAAGAATGCACTCAAAAATTTATGTACTTCGGAGGAATCAGAAGATATGTCGAAAACGTTATGTCCATTGTTACTCAGATTTCAAATCAGAATAAAGGATTACTCTTTTTCAAAATCTGTATTATTTAAGTCGACGAATTTCAGCTACTTTCGACTTTTGTTGCGTAATGGGGTAAGAAGATGTTATGCAAAAGGCAAGGCTTTTCTTATTTTAACGCATTCCAGTTTATGTTTTTTCTCATGCGTAGTACAAACTAATGAAAATTGATTTTTGACAGTCCTACCTCCAAGTCAATGTAATGAAATAATGTGCGTAATTTTAAAATGGTGTTTTGGGTTCTTTATTTATGGTGCTCTGTATAATACGAGTATAATAATTAAACATTCAGATATCTATTATTTAATTTCATGCATTTAAAACTGTCATTTAATAACTTTCATTTTGACTGAAAAAGCGTAAGCAGTCAGAGATTTTACAGAATGTTTTCACCTATCAGGCTTTGCTAACATGCATTTCACATTTCGACAGTTATTGCTGTTGTTCCGATAAGAATATTTAACGTATTTACAACGGGGCATTGTGAGCGGCTAGCCCTGAAAGTATTGCAATTCACGAATTCCTAAATACTTCCTTTTATATTTATAATTTATTGTAATTTATTTATTATATTATAATTTACTGCAATTTATTCATTATATTTTAAATATAATTTACAAGAAACTAAGCTGTTTCAGAGCAATACACGTTCGTCTGAAAAACTTAAATGACTGCTTTGTATGTAAGCTCCAAAGAAGTGCCCAAATGACGAACTCGAATAGGCGTATAAGGTATTTCATACACCAAAACAATTTTAAAATTGTATTTTAAATGTTTATGAGTTAATATTAGTTCAAGTTTAAAACTGAAAATCTGCGCCTAATTAAAAATTTTGAAAAAGCAATTTAAAGCCTTTAAATTTTATGTTGGTCGCTATATGTAGCTCATCTGTTACGTTCTACGTTTTCTAATAATTTCGCAGAAATACAGAGATTCCTATCTTTACCAGTTCGGTATTTTGCATCTTTTATACATTTGTTTAACACTTTCAGTGGTCAGAAGATGCTATAAACATCAATGGTAAATACCTAATGGATGTTTTTATATTTGGTATCATTTTTCTTTCAAGATTTCTTCAAAAACCTTCTCCTTCAAATTCCTGATTTCTGAAAAAATGCCCGCTTTTCTATTTTTTCGCATAAATTGAGAATACTATTTTTTTGGGGGGGGTTGTGTGTGCGTGTAAATGAAAAGTTTTCGGTTGAAAGTTAAACATAAAAATCGCAAGGTTCTCTTCTTTCGTGTGGACATATCATAGAGAAATTGTGTTATTTGCTCTAACATATCATAGAGAAATTGTGTTATTTGTGGACATATCATAGAGAAATTGTGTTATTTGCTCTTATAATTTAAAATATATTGCATCTTTGAAGAATGTTGCTCTAAACAAAGCTGCACATAAGGGCCGACAAATAAAGTAAGAAAAGAATTTGGTTTAAAATTAAACTATTTTGTCTCCTGTATGAAAAAGAAATGAGAGAGTTATTACTATCCCAATTATCTTTCCAGACTTTCGAAAGAATGCATATGTTGTTAATTTCATACACATTTCCACATTATAGTTTCTTTGCAAATATAAAGGCTGAACAATAGCATAATATTAACATCTCAAACTCAATTTATTTAAAATTTTCATTTATATGAATAGCCCTTCATCATAGGTGCTTCACAGATGCTATGAGGACAAATATGAGAAAAACTTAGTTGGAAAATAAGTATTAGTATTTTAATATTTGAAAAGCATTAAATAGATTGCACAGTCCTCAAGAAATACATATATGTGATTCAACAAACTTTTTTCATATTGTTGAAAGCAAGCACTCTGAAATTTTTGTTCAAGTTTCTGAAGTCATAAATTAAAAACAAATATCTGAATATGTCCCCAATTTAATATGCGATACTGAGTTATTTAATGTATTAAGCGCTTCTAGTTTGGATGAAAAACGGTGTAATTTTAAAATTCTCATATCCACTTTATTTTCAGAAGAGAGTAAAATAAAGTCTTCCATTTATTTCAGCTATGTAAGTGCGACTGCTGTTTTCATTTTGAATTTGTTGGGTAGAATGAAATTTATTCTCTTAAATTAAATCTTCAGATTAAAAATCTGATAAATTTAGAATTTTTAAATCTGCTGCATCAGAAAACACTATGCTTGCTTTCGATACGAGTACCAGTTTTCATCGTTAATTACGAACGTTTTCTCTTATATAAAATGTATTACCTTATTTATTTATTGCCATACTTTAAAAATACTTTTTTTTTACTGTGCATTTAACTAAATTGTAAACTACAGGTACAAATTTTCATAAACCAGAATTCATGAATACACTGCAATTGGACTTCAAAATCACTCTGCTGGCATAACAGTTTTTTTAAGTGCTTAGCCCTATAGTTAAGTCTTCTCATTTCTAAAATTGTTTCATCATATTCATTACTTTACATTTCTACACTATGGTATTTATCCTCTGAGCGGCCTACCGTATGTCACGTTTCTTTTGGGTAACACATTTTAAATTATCAGTCATGTTAGGAAAACTGCAGTATTTCAGGATCCTTTATTAGATGTGAGAAAAGCTCTTTAGTTTGTTTTTCACATTAAAAATTGTGAAAATTTTAATTGAGCAGTTTAGAAGCGGTATACGTTCTCTTTATTAACTGCTATCTTTATTATACTTTTAACAATGTCGGTAGTACTGTTGCACTATATAACATACATATGTCATAACATTTGAAATATGTAAATTAAACTTAAATTGTAAGGTTCTATATCAAAATTAAAAAAAGTAATTTTCTTCTGAATCTCCGAAATTTAAGCAATAAGTTCTAATAAAACTCCAGTTAATTTAGTGTCCCTGGCAACTAGAACCTTCGGGAAGAATGCGATGGCTATTCGCTGAACTTAAATCTATAAAGCCAAAGTTCAAGGAAGGGTTATAAAACTATTTATTTACTCAAAGAAGTATTTGACAGATGGTCTCTGTCAAGCGTACAGGAAAGCCTCCACTTGAACTTTAGTTTAAGATAGAAAATAAGGAACTAAATTAATTCTAACTAACTAATATGTAACCGAAGTTGTACAGAAGTAACTAATGAGTTGACCGGTAATTAAACCTGACCGGCGAATACTAAAAGGCACGTAAGTCTTCAGCCGAACGTAGTAAGGTAGAGTCGTAAAGCAATGACGTGCCCGAAGCCAGAACACTTTCTACTGAGACCATCTGAGCTCTTCTAGAGTTGTGACTGAATTTCCCATTAAATACTGGTTTTATCTCATTTACATAAAACGCGACACTGAAAACCCACTCCAGTAAAGAGTTGTAAGCGGAAAACAAGAATCCAAATGAAAGGGTTTCAAAATTAAAAATAATTATTATAGAGTTAAAATAATCTCTGCAGGGATGTTTTAAGATGAGAAATAAGTAAAAACCTTATAAAGATAAAACGATAAAAGTTATAAAAATTTGCACTACTATTGTACCTAAACAGATGCTTTTAATTATCTTATGTGACGTGCAGAATAGTTATTTTTCTGCTACCTCAAAATGCGTTTTTTTAATGGGATTAAATTATTTGATGTTTATACATGTTTATATGTATATTTCTTTAATGCCTTGACTGTTGCACGAAAGCGCAATGTTCAGATGTAACAATATACTAATTAGGCATCAAAACGCATGTCATACGCTCCGAGAATTATACTAATCATATCGTTACTAGGTAGAACAATAAGATGTTCATCAAGGAATATACTAAATATATGCATTATGCACCATAAATTTTACTCATGAATTAATATCAATTTTAAACCTACCTATATCCCATGTGTAATAATAAATATTTTTAAGTTTGCAAAGAATTGTGATTTTCAATACAAATATTTTTGTACCTGAGAAATATTTTGATGTTTCATTCCCAGAAAAAAATGCAGTGGTTTAAGCTAATAATAACGTAAGTTGGTAGGTGTAAGTGTACAGGCCACCTAATCTTTACCATATGTTAGTGTTACCATATCTTCATACACTTTATATCTTACACAGAGCGAATCCAGAGGACAGACATCATTTCAACAACAAGATATCAACAAATTCAGATAATATTCAGTGTCATAAATTTAGTCATAAGAAATGGTTAACATTTCCTGATAATAAACTTTCATAATGACTCGTGCTAATTAAAACTTATTAAAACTAATTAAAACTGAAAAGTTCTTGGTCTCTAGCAGCTAAGCTATGCACAACCTTTGCAACTTTATTTCTTGAATATTTGGTTTTTATTTCACACCTTAAAAAACGTTCCCGCTCTAAGCTAGGGTTTTTAGGTGTAATGAATTTATTAGTGGAATTGAAAAATATAGTTTTCGATTCGCTCCTTTCTCCACATACGCAAGAATCTATAGACGATAATATTCCCTGCATAGAAATACGTGGAAAACTGGCCATGTCCAGTGAACAATGATGTGATTTGTTTGGCAGTATATGGAACAGAAGAGTCTATTTTGGTAATAGGCTGTATCCTATGCTTTGTGTGTCGGTAGTATCCCACCACCGACATACGACCATTTTTGCCATAGACGTTTTACTAGCAATTTTGCCATAGATGTTACCACCATTTTTGCCATAGATGTTTACTAGGAATTCGTAATTTTGATTTTAGGTGTGATGATAGATATGGATGCATTTTTAGCAGGGGAACTTTGGGTTGCTTCTTTGGCTTCTTCGTCACTGCCTTTGTGTCGAATACGAGCCTTTACCCATATTATGTAAATATTTTATCTTGGGCTTTGGAAGTTTATCTAGAATTTTCTGAATAAGTTATAATTTATTGCTTATTTTAGCGATGACGTGCATTTCAGTTTAGCAGCCAGTTGATGTATAATAACAGCGTAATGTTTTCATTGGTATTTGAGTTGTTAATTGGTAAAACATTGATAGTGCATTCTTGGTTTAACCTCGTCTTGCTACACAAATGTCAGCATGGAGATTATTTGGGATTGTTTCAATGTACCATTGCGTACGAATGATTCCTGTTAGCAGTCTAGAAATCCTTTGCTAGCCCTACTTTCTTCATTGTACTAACAGCTTTACTCAGTAAAGAATATGCAGTAGTGAGACAGCTGCTTTAGAGAGATTACGTATCGTTTCTCTAAAATTTTAACGTGCCTCAGGCTGAACGTTTCTTGGGTGCTGGGAGTCTCTTTAGTGGCTCTGTCCTAAATATATGGAGGCAATACCTGCTGATCTTTGGTGACGTTTAATATAATTTTAACTATACCTGTTCAGTTGGAGTCTGCGAACAACATTGATAATTTCTAAAACTGAAGAAAAATGTCAAATAGATGCATATCTGTTATAGGTATATCGGCACACTCTCCACCCAAGCAGAAATTTCGGGAAGCTTACAACAAGAGTAAAATCTTGCTAGAAACTTTTATATCTCTTATAGTTTTCATTTAGTGTCACAGCTGGAGATAGATAAATATGAATATTATTACTTGACAACATGTGCTTCCACAGGTATAAGTGTCCGAATTTGACGTCACAACATTTATCATATGCCATCGTTCATCACTCTTCTCCTAGCACACAATTTCCACATAATATCCAAACTGGCACACCCATTGAATGTTTTCTTTGATTTTTCAGTTCAAAGAAAGGCTTGAAACAGAAACGAAATATAGGTAATATATTTTCATGCCAACACAAGCAAATCTGTACTCGAAGAAACGTAATATATGACATCGGAAATCACTTTTAATTATAAGCATTAAAAATCATCTTCCCCGGTTAAATGCGATTAGATACATGTTACAAATTACATTCTTTAAATTATAGAAGATTCATTTTTGCTGTATATAAATTATATCATATTATTAGAAAATTTAATTTTGTATATAGTTACTATGCATATTATTAAAACCAAAATGATGACATAAATCAGTAAGAAAAATGTAAATTGCTTTCAAACTACTAAATTTTAAGCAAAGTGTTATTTTAAATCAGAAAATAAATTAAAATATGTTACACCAAACTGAGATATCTCTGAGATCTAACATTTTATCAAGTCGCATGGATAATTAATTCTACTGTAGCATACAACGCGAAAAGTAGAACTACTATGCTTAAAATGCTTTTGGCGTCAAATAAAAATGACAACTAAAATGAAAATATCTCAGTAAATGGATTATATAAGCGTTTCAAAGAATTTTACAAAATTTATTAGAATTATCTTTTTTGAGAAAAAGTCTTACTTTGCAATTGTCGATACTTCCGTTTACGAGCCCTTTTCTAAAACTTATTATATACATAAAACATTAAATGAATAAGGACTTGTTAAATATGGTAATAAAAGAAAAAAATCTTATAACGAATCTGTAATCAGTTCAGTACATAAATGTGCAGTATCACACAAAAGCAATACTACATTAAATGTACCTGATATTGGAACCTCTGTACATTGCAAATTCGTAACACTGCTATCATAATAGACTATTTTCACCCGCAAAAAAGTAGATTTTTACGAGATGACAGGAAGAATAAGTATATAAAAATTGTTTTTTAAATTTAAAAATAATTATAGCTTTAGAAAATAAATGCTTATTCGATGAGGACTAAAAAAATAACTATAGAATTTTTTAAATACTTAAAACACTTATAATATTTATACTTTTTTACTTAAAATACTTATAATACTCTAAAAATACTTACTACACTTATACCTTAAAACATTTACAGTACGTACTTAAAATATTTATAACTTTTGAAACAATCTTTCATATAAGTGAAAATGATGAAGAAAAAAAAAGGGGAAAATATTCTGATCTAAAATGTTAGAATCATTAAAAAAACGTTCGATGAGAGTTACCGTATACAAGATCAACAAACAGAATAATTTTAAAAAGCCAAGGATTCACAGTTACGTTCTTGTACCATAAGTAATTTCATTCAGCTCAGCAAGGATTCCGTAGGAAACTGGGAAATTGGGTATCGCTTGCAGTGGCGTAGCAGATCAGCAAGACTTAGTTTACACTGAAAGTGGGAATGTTTACTCCTTACAACAAGAATTCTTCCCAGATATTCAAAATCCCACAGGTAAGAAATTTTATACAAAATCATTCTTCTTTCTTAACATATTTGTATTCTGAATGAGGCTTCGAGTTCTTCATTTAGTCCTGCTGTTCTGATGTTTTGAGCTAAAAAGTTTTTTTCATTGTGATGGTCGCTTTACATTTTTTCTGTAATTTAGACCATTTGCTGATATTTAGACTTGTGTGATTTAGCGCACAGTGAAGTATCGCTTGCATAAAGGAGTACACGTTTGCTATCAAATCCAAGAAATCTTCCAAAATAACACTTGTTTTGCACGTGGTAATACATTTCTGTAATTCGTTTCCAAATACACTCGCAAAGAAACATCAGACGTTCTGCGTACTTTTGCGCTATCGAATTATTACATGTGTTTTCGTGTATAGTTTATTTTTAAATGTATCGCTCATTAATTTACACCAGTTGCAAAGACAGACGTTAATTGAGTTCTTCAAATATTTTTGACATTTTAAGGGATCTGAATAGGAAAAAGCATTAAGATAATTATTTAGATAAAGAAACTTACCTATATTTGGGAATGATTGTGCTATTAATCTATGAAATTAATATGCATTATTTATTACTACAGTATTTAGTAACAGTATTAGTAGTCTTTTACATACAGCGGTGCACAAACTCAATTCTACACTGGCCATGATCCCTTCCCCCATTATCTTAAGAGATTTGGCAAACGAGCATCATAATTGTATGAATGTGGTGCGGCAGATGATGAAGATCACTTCCTCTTCAACTGCCCACAAACCGATAAACTGCATTTAAAAATGCCAAGCAGTGAATAAGACTTTTACAACAAAGTCAGGTCAGTGGTATCTCAGGCAGCGCTCAGTATTTAGTAAGTTACATGTTTACCAATTCAGGAAACAATGAGTTTTGTAAAATGTGTATAGATTGAGTCTTAAATTAGTTACAAAATACGACGCATATTTTTAATATTAAAAATTTAGTATTTCATAAAATAATTTTATTAGTAATCATCATTCATCAATATTTCCATCATTAATGAATTAGGAATATCATGCCAAAATTTATATTGGGTGATAATTCGTATTCGCACCTAAGCCACTAATGATGTTCTCAATTGCAGTATAAAAACTAATATTATTAATTTAACCTATTTGAATAATATTTGGTAAGTTTATTGTGAGGCCAAATTTGCATATAAGCTTGAAATAAATATTTGTCAATAAATTTGCAGTTACAGTATTTATTTTATCAACAACCATTAAATATTTGCTTCCAAAGACAAATATTATTTTCTTACCACATTAAGATATGCATTTCTCCAAACGTATTTACTCCAAGCAGATTTTGCGGCGATACATTTTAGAGCCTGTGTTTTAATTTTCAGGTTTGGTAAGGTGTTTTACAGACGCCGCTGAAAGGTTTGGATGAACGTAAACATTTTAAAGCACTTGAAACTTATAATCTTTACTATGTTTTACACAAACAATATTTCTATTCAACAGAATATATAGTTCGTTAAGATATAATAAATGTTTTGCAAATTTTTTAAAAGCATTTAGTGAAAATTGAAATAGCCTTAAATTTTTTATTAAAGGCAAATAATATGTGGTAAATTTCGGCTTCAAGAAAAATCATAGAAATGCATCATAAATTTCTAATACATGAAAGTACTTTGAATTTTTTTGTCTCTGCGGAGAATTAATTAATATTAGCAAATTTAAGTAAAATTATCATACCATTATTATTTTTCATCAATATGATCATATCTTAAATTAATAGTCACAAAAGTTTTATAACTTACGTATATAAATATATAACTTTTTGGTTTAATTTTTACAGCTATTTACTACGGATAGAATGACGAAAACAAATCGAGTAATGAAACAAACTTTACACTTGCTTGTTGCTTCTGCTTTGAGCGATTTTATGTTTAAATTAAGTATAGTATTCATGAAATTCTAGGACGTAAGATTAGAATATTTTGATTATGGCAGTGTAGGAAGATTATCAATCTAAGGACAGCTACGCCTGTGATTTTCTAAGGGGAACTGGTCTGTAAACTCGTTTCCCACGAAAGCCTGCATGCAGCCAGGATTTATCCCCAAGTCAAACTACAAGTATTCAGTGTCTTTTAGGCTCAGCATCTGGTGGACACCATTTCGAAATGAATCCTGTATCAACTTTAAAATTAAATATAAAAACAGTGAATTATATTTTTTCTTGGATATATATTTCATTGCAAAATTAGATAATAGTTTCGAGGAATACTTATCTATGATCATGCTTATATTTACTTACGTATATGTATATTCTAGTGCACAACTACTAGATATTATGAGTTATATTTAACTACTAACGTTTCTAAAGCTATAAAAATAATTTTTCAGCTGTAATTGCGCTGTAGGTTTGATGTCATTGTGAGATAATTAAAAGTTAAATTTCGATGACTATAATATCAACTAACAATTAAAGCAGCAGGACATAAACCCTAATATATATTGTCTGTATCAGGTATAATATGGTTTAATTTGAAGGGAATTAACTTCAGGGTAAAGTACTTAAATACCGCATAAAATTATTTATTTCTTTTACATTTTGATAAGTTTTTCATATTTAGAATTACTGTGTAAAGAGGAAAAAATATTACATCAGATGTCACTAGCGGTCATTTATGACTGTTATAGAAAAAGAGCACATTTTACACCTTGCAAAATCTATGAGCTCCTATTTAAAATAATAAATTTTCTGCGTTGATTCTAGGCATTATACCACGGAACCGGATTATCCACCGCCGCTCTTTCACCGTTCCCTAATCCCCGTCAATACCATTTCGCCTTTGGGTCAGTTGACCATCTGTGCAATGAAAAGAGCTTTTGTAACTAAACACATCTTCTATTGTAGAATTACTGAAATATACTATAGTAGTAAATTCCTTAATGATATGCGGTATTTAGTTAACTTCAAATCAATAGCTAAAAGCATTACTAATTTAGATGAAATATAATATAGTTATAAAAATAATATGCAATAATGAAATAAGGCATATAATTAAAATTAAACATAATATAATGCTACACTCATAAAAAAAAGGAAATTAATTTGATATTTCAAAATAAATCGACCATTTTTAAGTCAATATTTAAGGATAATTATTGTTTTCAATTTGATCTCGTCTTTTGCAACCATTTTAACCAAACGGCATGCAAAAATTTACTCTGCAGCGAAAGGTATGGTAATATATCTCTATGATAAAACTTTTGCTATTTAAAGAACCAGATGGTTTGTTACCATTTACATATATACAAATTTCTCATATTAAAACGCTTTGAATACTACAGAAAATGATTTTGTATACAACTTCTTACAAATACGTATATTGCTAAGCATGACACAGATATTACCTTATTAGTATATATATATATATATATATAAATTTTAAGATAATAGTGTGCTAAACAGGTTCCAGAGCAACAGAGCAATTTCATTTTCAATTAAGATTTCATAAAAATGTGAATTTCCTGCTTACCTGTGAGATTTCTGTGAACTAACGGACTGAAAATTTCAAGAAATTTTGACGAATTTTGTAAACACTGCATAATTTTAGAAACGATAATATATCAGAATGTGGCAGAGGTTTAGTCCCTAATTATGAAATGTGATAATTTTGTTGTATTTGATACTGACCTAATTTTATAACTAAATGTGTGTAATTTCTATACCTCACATTTGTAAACAATTATATATATATATTATAAGCACTAAATTTGGTTAAAATTTACGTTTAATGTTCAATTGTTGCTAAAATGCTAAAAACATTTTGTAATCATATTGCCACTTTTACAGTATAAAAACTGTACTTCAGTGTCTGCAAATCGTATTTAAATATTTCTCATACCATCTTGTGGTTCAATCGTTAAAGAAAATATCATTCACTTGAGATAATACTTTAGGATGGCTAATATTGTCAAGAAACACATTCTTACCATTTCAATTATAAAAGTGTTGCATTGTAATTCATGATAATTAAATGCTCCACCAAACACGTTTATCAAATTTCAGCTAAAAGAGATTGAAATTCTGTTATGTCTACCTTCTAATAAGATGCACGTGTGGTACAGAAGGTGCATATTTTAATGAATTAAATAAAAGGATTTAATTAATAAATCAAAACAAAAGAATCAGTTGAACTGCATGGTAACTAATTAGAATTCTGATACTCTGAAGAATAAAATATAATGCAATTATCTGCCTAAAATAAATATTCATTTAAGGGAACCTTAAAAAATCACATGACGAAATTAAATCTAATCGAAATGTATTTAAGAAATGGACTCAATTTTTTTTACTTCGTATACATAATTAAATAGAATTACATCTGCATATAATTAGTTGCACTTTCATAATAACAATAGAGGCTTTAGAATAAATTCCATTTACGCAAGGAACTAATGCAAAAGGGCATTGAAACCGTTTGTACAAATACATTGTGTCTGATAAGTTACTTTATATTTGAATAATCATAATGTCTATATTTCTTACCAAATTTTGATGTAATTAGAGCGGTTATGCGTGTCATTCCTTTTATTCGTATCTGGCATAATTTTGAAATTTCCATGTATGTCAAAAACGCGAACTGAAGTTCTCCAATATATAATGCTACATTCTTAAATGGACTTTAGCTTTTCTTAAATGGACTCTAGCTGGCGTTTGTTATAATGCCGTCTCACGGCCAATGGAAAAATTCATTAAATCATATTTTATTTATAATTTATATTTTACCACTTTCTTCCATACATTTTCTATTTCGCCCACTGGCAAAAAAAGAAATCGCAAAAAGTCGGATGTCGGTTGTGAAGAGCCCATATACACAAAGTCTGCGAATCGTTGCTTTACATCATGTAGTTAACCATAGTAGATATTTAGTTTAATTTAACGGCAGTTATAATCATAATTTATATTCATGACTCCAAATTAAAAATACATCGAAAAGAAACATCACTCATAAATAAGTGATGTTTGTAAATGGCTGCATTAATGATCGTGTGACTGTAGAATGGATGGAAATTGGCGTTTACAAATAACCCTTCTATAACATAAACCATAACTTCAGCGAATTTAATCTTTAGAGGTAGGACAAAAATTAAGAATAATAAAAATGCTACTTGATTAGATGAACAGAAACAATATCTAGTATGGAATAAACTTGAGCTGGCGATTATAAGTATTGCAATGCAAGGCTTCAAGAAGCTCTAAAATATTCAAACCCGGGCTTCAATAGGCTACAAATTTGTAGAAATATTGAAGGAAATAATTGAAATCATAATAATTGGTTAATTAACATAAAAATTCTGCAAAGTCACTAAAAAGAGATAAGAGTATTAGTTATTCTAAACTTAGTGGTATTTTTAAATTTCTTTGCATTTAAAAAACATCAAAATCTGACTATTTATAACGAGAGCTGCTTGTTCGTACCCCGTATATTTTAGCTAACAATTTTACCATTTCTAACTAACTATTTTACTATTTCTAAACCATTTTCAATTAACTATTTTAGGAATCATTTATATTACACGTTTTGCTTCAGCTGCAGTAGAAGTCCTTCATAATTATGCAACTTAACTGATTTTTCTTGCTTCAGTATTTTAAGATATTCTATTATATTTTCTGTGTTTAACTGCAGTTAATAAATCGTATTCCTGAAATTTGTATGTATATATTTATTCATATGTGTTTTGAAAAATTTGTTTCTATGTATTTGTATTTGGTGTGCATTTTCTTTTCTTCTTTGTGTTTATGTTTTCACTTACTTAGCACTGTGCATACTAACTTCATTTCTTGTGTATTTTGTTTAATCATGAATTTATGTTATTTATTTACTTTTTCAGATGTTTTTATTCAGAATCGATGACTGAAGTTTTAAGACGCTGCAAGATTAATAGGAAGAAACATTGCTCTGAATCTCAGCAACAATTTTATCAACAGCAAGATGTCAATATATAGCGATTTTTAATCATTTTTTGGGACATACTGGAAAATATCGTGAAACACGTTTTTTTTTTTTTTTTGGTGCCATAGGAGCGAATTTTCTGGGCGGTTTCATAAGAGCTGATGCCCTGCCTCCTCAACAAAGATTATATTTAGGCTGTAAGGTGTTTGCTGCAATTCAGAACTTGGTTTATTTGATTACAGCAAAGCATACTACGATTATGTATCTAAGGTAAGAAATGCGTTTGTGAGGACGTTCTGAAGGAAACTGACTCGCACTCACGTTACGCAAGAGAAAATCGCGGAAACTGTCAAGTAATTAAGCCGTTCGCTTAGCCCATGTCGAACTAACACTCTTGAGAGATCTTACTGCTCGGCTATTAGTAGTTCTAAAGATCATAGCAGCAGTCTTGTTTTGATTTTCGCCTGAAGTTTACTCCTTTAAACTAGGCTCTGTAAGCGATTTTCAAAATCTACTTGTACTGTTAATTTTCTTGACGGAGGCAAATTAAACCTCATTAGTGGCCGAGTGGTTAACATTGCAGAATACTGGCAGTTCGACCTGGCTGATGTTCGATTTCAGGCGAGTGAACTAGCTGCATGAAGGAGGTGTTATCACATCTAGCGACGGTTTCCCTGTTAGACAGAACTTTTCTAAAAAACGAGATTCTGGTAGCGTTGGGTTAAACGGCAGGATTCCTAGAAGAGGAAGCCACGCTGGAAGTGAAGTCTTGCCTATCTACAGAAACCATGTCTCGGGTACGCGGGATATTTTCAAACTTCGCCGAAAATGTACCGTCTGCAGCTCTGTCCCGCGTAGAGATAAACCATTCAGACGAAAGTTCTACTTCTGAAAGATCACGTGATCCCAGTCTGAGCGATAACCGATTACTATTTGGAGTTCAAATCTTTGTAGTAAGTGAAAATGGTAATCTAACTACGTGGTTTTCGTGGAAATGTACGGATTGTTAGAAATGTCCGTTTCGACGTTCACTCCCTCGTAACGGAAATATATGTGATAAGGACTAAGTGGCGTTCACGGGATTCGCCATGCATGCGCCCTTCAGCTTAACAGGGGCACATATCGCATCTCTGCCACGTGATGCCGAATCAGAACTGACATTACATGAAGAAGATCCCATAAAGAGAATATGCAAACAGAAGAAACATTATGTTATTAGCGGAATTTGTGAATTATATCTGTTTATTTGTGTTGTAAATAAAGTTTTGTCCTGTACTACGTACATATGATTTATGGAATTGGCGATATAATATGCATGTTAATACGCCAAGAACCCACAAAATACGGTGGAACTCTCACAGTTGGTTTTCCCCATATGTAATGTAAATACGAAGGCAGGCAGATAGTTTTAATGGCTTTGCCATATTCGAATAACCTAACATAACCTGCAGATATATTAAAGATACAATAATAAATAAATAAAGTCTTTTTAAACAAATCTCTGATCGATAAAAATGAGTCACATGAGTCTTTAAAGTTTCATTTAACAAGTAATTTACATGTTAACTTAATAATATGTATCAGTTCTCTTTTGTTATCCACTACCAGACCACAAATTAGATGAACTATAAACGCATAAGTATGAATGCTTTAGGCAGTTCATTTGCTAGCTATGAAATTATCCACATGCCTCTTGAAGTCGGATACAGGGTAAAGTCATAGCCGATCTAGCGAGTGTAAATTATCTACTATTTAGTATTGAATTAGATGTAATTGATTCTAGTAGGAGGTTTGTAACCGAAGCTTCCAGCTAAATTAAACAGAACCTTTCTGTTTATCTTAATTATTTCATGATTGCAACATTATTTGTAGTTTTCGGTTTTAAGCTTTTATAACTTTCAAAATAAACATTTAAATTTGTTGCTATATGTCTGTGTTAGTACTATTTACTACACAGACATATAACGATGGCGATGTTATTAGCTTTTGCTCAAGCAAATTTCGGAGTGTAGTAAAAAGAGAGATTATAAATCAAATATTAAATTATCTGAAACCAACACATGGTATACAAATAGAAGCAAGCAAGCTGAATACCGAGTTTCGCGAAGATATTCCCTCTCGCCAGATTGGGGAGTAGTTTGTTTAGAGTAGCACATTGCACCAATATTGCATTTGCAAGGGGGGATAGAATTACAACAAAGGCCTTACGCAAAAGCGGAACTTACAGCCTTGAATTTGAACCAACAATCTGCCTCTTGTAACCATTATACAATCATTCATGAAGACCAGAGTTTTTCTAAACTACATGAGAACGCTCTTGAATTTAATAAACTCATGAAGAGTGTTTACTGTTTTGTTTAATTACAAGCGGTAGTGGAAAATTCATTTTCTAAGAATAATACCAGTCTCAGACGTGTGAAACTCACCTACTGAAAAGATGAAAATTTGAAGTGTGCGAAATAATTATAATTTGACCATTTATTCATCTGTACCCCTGCACGTTCAGTTGTTTGCAAGATTAATAAATAAACAATGGCTCACGTTACGTATAATGTTTTGAAAACCTTATTTGAAAAATAAGGGAAATGTATTTTATAATCCGGTTTAAATAACGCTGCAGACAGATGTCCATTTTTTCTGTGAAATATCGTTAAAAATATATTTGCTTGATAACATACGAGAAACATTAATACCAAAAGTTCCCAAAATACTGAAAAATTCTTTCGAAGCGTGCCCTTTAGAATATGAGCTATCGTATATATCTTTAAACGCGTTTGAAACGTTCTTTATATTCCAGTATACATTTTCCTTTGATTTAGCTACAAAATAGTGTACTGTATTACATTTTTGTTTTATTCTATATATAATTTTGATACTAATATTTTGCTCATAAGAAGATAAAATAACGATATTTAATGCACTTTTAAATCCATGACAACCTATCAGGATTATACGTTTAGGCATTTTTGAGAGTTTAAAATTTAGATTTTACTTTGCCATCTGTTCTCGGGTACCTAATTAATCACTTTGCATATTATGCCGAATTTTTGAAAAAATAATGGATAGATTTCAATGAAATTTGGTATGAATGTACACTTTAACAAATAAACAGATGTGCCATTAGAAAGTCATTTATGTAAGCATGATTATCTGTAAAGATTATACTGCAGAGCTATCCAAAATCCACGCTCTGATAGCGAAATGAAAATGAACCTAATATAGAGTATGACCCCCTCTCATAGTTAGACAGATCGTGCAGAGTGACGGTATGCTAGAAAGGAGGCAGTTGAGAAGTCCCTATGGCAATCAATTCCACTCCGGCGGCAATGCAGTTTTCAACTCTGGAATGGCTCTGGGAGGCGTATGTGAGTTGAAATTGGTCTTCCAAGGGCATCCGTAGCTCAGGGTCCATAGGGATAAGTTCAGGAGATCTGAGTGAATGATCCACGCGGCGAATATCCTCATTTTCCAGATAATCGTCGAACCTTATGTGAACGAATGTTGTCGCCAATTAACAGAAACCTAGGACCAACTGAGGCTCTTAAAAACAAGCATGTGGTTCTAATAGCTCCTCTCTCTACCTCACATCAGTCAGAGAGACTTTGTCAAACGCATGCAAGGGTGTGCGCAGTTCAACACAATGCCTGCCTGAACCACCACAGTAATAACCCTTTTCCCTGATGAGGAATGGATGGTATCGTGTTCCAGGCTCTCTCCAGACGCAGGTAAGCTGAGAATCCATACTGAGCCTATACTCACTTGTAAAACCCACATGTTCCTCTGAAGCCGGGTCGAAGGCACATGTCTGCACCATGCTAAACCCGCCGCCTTGTGTACTGCATTTCGGAGTACAAAAAGTACAAAATTTCTAAATCTAAAGCCAATGATCCTATTGAAGAAGATATTTGGATCAGTGATACTGCGTGGCAAAAGGGTCATGTCTATCATAGTGGAGAGTGAGCCTTCTTCAAGATCCTCAAGTTATGGTGGTTTAAGTTCTTGGTATTCAAGCCACTAGTGACCTCCACCACTTCAATCAGCAACATGATCATGTTTGCGTGCTATGTGAATTTTTGTCATATTATTCCTGTAGTCAGTCATATAACTTTCATATTAATGTCTTACATGAAGTTTGTTAATAAAATACTTTAAACGTTAAAAAAAAAACACTAATGACTCTGCACAATGAGTGGGACACAAACATCAGATACGGAATCTGAAACTGGATCCACACCGAGAAAACCTGCACAAGGTAGAGCAAGATCCATAATGACGAATGAGAATTGTTATTTGGTACTTTCAGCGCGGTAACATAAGACTACTGCAGCCTCGCAGCTCACACGTAAGATATGTTGCCACCGGAAACAAACTTTCACGGTCTACATTGCCTAAGGCTTCATGAGATAGGGCTGTATAACAGAAGATTACGTTGCGTCCCACTCACTGCAGCACACAAGGGCACACAGAGCGCTTATGTATCAGTCAACATGCGCCTTGAACCAGACATCAGTGGAGCACAGAGCTTTTCACAGATTAGTCCAGATTCAGCCTAGATATTTATTCTAGGTGTACCTGTATCAGAAGAGAACCTGGAACACAATATTTTTCTTCCGTGATCAGGGAAACGGCTAATTACTGTGGTGGAGGTCTAATGGTAGTGCTTCCATTATGTTGGATGACTTCACATTCTTCACACCAATTTCTTGAAAGTGTTCCCACAAATTGTGGACACCAGTGGGTGTTACATTGAGCTCTGTAGATTCTTCAACTCATTTCACCATCCATACATTAGTGGCTACAATTTTACTTGACCCTTTATGAAATTTGCCTAAATTTTGTGTGTAACCGAAAATACGTTGTCGAGTTGCGCGCCTCCAACTTGCACGCAACCAAGAGGTGACTGTTGAAACTGGATAAATGACAGAGTCTTGCTAAGGGTTTAAGTCCCTTTTTATTCAACGTAATAAATTACAAGTGCGTGCTCTTGACGCTCACAAACTACGCCAACTCGGCGATAAAATAAAAATAAGAGCCTGAAGAGAAACTAATAACAAGACTCTAACTACGAGGCTCTCTAAAAGTAACTAACCTCACCGCGTTTTACAATACCGCTGCTAATTCAGCAAACTTGAAGATCACGTTGAACGATTAACAGTTCTTCAAGGCAAGCACACAGGCCGAAACGCGGGGTTCTTCAATTTCTGGCTAACTACCTCCGCGCTCGTGAAGTAAGAACAGCACACCTCGAACTCGTTTCCTTTCTATTTAACTCAGAATACTTCCGCTGATAATTTGAATCCTTGCGCGTTCAACTAAAATTTACATACTCTGGCATTGGCAGTTCCAGGGGAAAATAAGGCTTGACAGGAAAGATAGTTTAAACTTAAAATAAATGTTAGTTAAAATAAATATAAACCCTACAACGTAGTCTGTTTATATCCAATTCAAAATCACAGCTCCTCCCATATACACGTCCGAATATTTGTATAATTCTTCGGATACATTATTAGTGCGTTTGGTTCAATACATTTCGTAAAAATAGATATAATTTGCAGATTCCCTTAATTTTGTGCACGAGTACGAATAAACACAGGGAAACACTAACGTAATGCGATATAAAATTTTCATATTTATAACAGCTACTGTCTTTTATTTGTTTGATGAGATTTTCATGATTTAATTAGTGCCAAATCTGGCTTAATTTTGAAATTACTCTTTTTGTGTGACGGAGTGTTTTGGATACACATTTTTAATTTATATTTAAGATATTGATCATTTTTTCACTAAAGTGTTTCATTCTGAAAAGCATTCTTAAAAGCACCCTTTATTGAAGCAAAATAAATAAACATGACACCCTTTATTGAAGACTTTCAAAAGAAAGCTTTAATAGCTGATAATAATGTAGCATACAAAATCGCATACAAAATCTTACTTCTTCAGTTAAATTCTTAACATTTGAAATTAAATCTCCTATGTTTCAATGCACAATTATGCGTCTTCTACAAATTCGAATCAATTTCTTTAAAAATTAAGTTATAATTAGATGAAAAGGAATTGATTTAGTGATACATAACACAGTAAATGAATTACAAAATTCTCTAGTACTGTTTTCCGGATTGTCATGGATTTTTTGATAAGATATAAGTCATGGATTTTTGATATTTTAATAAAAGAAATACTTTGAGCAATATTTAATTTATAGCGTTATATGCATAGTGATATCAAAATTACAATATTTATTTCGTTATAATTTTAGTCACATTATCAATAAAATATAATATAAAACTAGTTAATTTCATGAAAATAAATCGTCACAGTAAATCATTGCTCTTTTACAATTTACGATCATAGATAAAAACAGTTATTTTTTACCTTTATAATGCCTTTTCACAATCAATAGAAATCATATATCTAGTTTCGAATTTAGATCATTCCTGGCTCAGTTTTGCATTTGGCAAAGTTTGCAATAAATATATGGTCTACGTCGGTAGTCTCAAACTCAAATCGCATGCTAGCCGATTTTTTTTTTAATAAAAACTCTTTATAACAAATCAAATTCTTTTAACTGAATTTAAAATTTTGTTTATTAAATATTTATCAAAGCATTATATAAGCAATTATAATAATGACGCAAATGAGTCATTTCGATTTATATTTATTTTCTGCTCTGAAATCTAAAAATTGGTACGGGCAAGAAATTTCTGTTGGTTACGTTTTGCAATTCAAACGCATCGACAGCTAAATATTAAATTTTCGAGACTGTCATTTATTTCCAAAAATTCTAATATATTGAATTAACAACTAAATAATTTACATCTAATTTAAATTAAAAACAAACTATAACAACTTCCCAACTAAAGGGAAACTTGAGATTAAATAATGAGAAACCATTTTCATTCTTTTTGTTTACTAATTATTTCTTTGATACCTGATGAAAAATACAAATATTTGTATGAAAATAAAACTTATCTATTTCTTACGACATCTTTCGGCTGCAAAATATTTTAATATCATAGACCGTATAGTCAGGACTGCAAAACTAGATGCATTAAAAATCTTTATTTCTGGACTAAAATACACACAAAAAAAATTTTGCAATCAAAATCATCAAAGAAACACCTTTAATACACTACTGTCACACACTACTCGTCAAAACCTCTTTCTCCGAATAAAGAGTTAGCTCCAAAAGCGAAAATTCCCTTTGTCCGGTGCGCTCACACCTTTTATATTACGCATAATGGAATGCGAAAGTCTGGCTTTGTGACATTAATTCTCGATTGGAAGGAATATTACTGAGCTTCCAGCCCCATAGGCTGGTTTTAACCACGTGGAAAATCCAACGCTAATTACCGACATATGTATGGAACAAATTAAAATTTGCTGTCGTTGCAATCTCATGGCTTTTCGATTTTAATAAAGTACCTTGGAGAAAATTACTCGAAATTCTTTCATCATGAATTTTAGATGCAATCTAATACTTTTTTATTAATTTTTAACCGCGGAAAAAATTTTGCATAAAAAATATGCACAATACTTATTTCAAAAATTCGTAACTGAGGATATTTAGCTTTGCACAAATACCTAAAAAATATTTAAATATGTATCTTCAAACCTTTGAGTAAGATATATCCCAATGTAAATTAATTAGCTCCATTTGTAAGTTTTCTTGGAGATTCTGCACATGTATATTAACAGCAATGGGTTACCTAAATTCTATTTCAAATACATTAAAATTGTTCTACGAAATTTTCGCATAAAAATACTAATTAATTTTTTCTGAATGTATTCACGGGACATGTAAAATTGCTTCGGAAACGCATGCTGACAGCGGGCTGCCAGTTTGAGAGCACTCGGTATATAAGTGAGCAACAAGACTGACGTCAGGTAGGTATAGGTATAGGTAACGGGGAGCACGGGCACTGTCCCTTTACCATAATGGTTAATCAGTATTGCACCGTGCCCACCACTGTCTAGAGCCAATGTGTAGGAGCCACATTTGCGCCCAGCACCAAAAGCCGAGGCCCAACGCTCGGACCATCCAGAGGGCAGTCAAACGGACCAAAAGCGCCCTCCACACAACGCTCACCCAACCGTCCAGGCATTAGTACATATGATAGCAAATACTGAGATTCTCTGACGATTATAATACAATGTGCAATTGGTACATAATGAAATTGCAATTATAAATATACTGCATAATACAAGTCCAATAGTACAATATTAATGTAAAAAGTAAGATATAATTACAAATGCAAATATTTCGTGAACCATAAGTGCAAAATAATAGTAAGTTAAAGGACTACTGCTACAAATATTAGTACATATGATAACAATACTGAAATTCTCTGACAATTATAATACAATGATCAATTGGTACATAATGAGATTGTAAATATAAATAGACTGTATAATACAATATAAGTCCAACAGTACAATATAATGCAAACACGAGTATGTAATTACAAATGTTAATATTTCATGAACCATCAGTGCAAAACAATACTAAGTTAAAGGACTATGCATATCGATGCAAAACATAAAGTTAAAGAGTAGTAGTATACAATGTTAGATATAGATATACTATACAAAAGAAAGTCATATTCTTACAACAGAATGGTACGTCAGGTAAATAATATTGCCATTTGCTACAGATACAAGTAGAAATGGATAGGATACCAGAATTTCATCATTGGCACACAGTTATGGTCCCGGCGCACTAAATGTGCACTTTCGCCTTACTTTTGAGAGAGAACAACCCGGTTGGCGCTCCAAGGGTCTCCCGCTTCTCTTTCACGATCACAAACCTCTCGAGATTAATTTCAGATTTCTGTGTATGTTGAGCGCCTCCTTATTGCACAGAGTAACAAACATCCAAGCCTTCTCCGTTCAAACCTAGGTCCATGGGCATGGCAGCCAGCGTCACTAACCATTATTTTCGCTGGGCGGCACCCGTTTGCTCCGCTGCCGCTTGCCAGTTTTCTACTAGGTATATAAATAAAAAAGAAATAAACTGCACAGCCACAATGTAATGGTTTCCTGATAAGCATAATCTGATAGTATTGGGCCTGCCGAATCGTATTACGCTCATTATTTAACAGATATCAGACCATAAGAAATTGGTGCCGAAATTTTACATTTAAGTCATATATAAATATTATACATAAAACTGTGGGACAGAAAGGCATCATGAGAAGTAAAACTAAAACTCCGGAAAAAATTGGATTTTTTTTCCTAATGCAGTAAATATGAACTTGTGGTGAGCGAATTTCTTGAAAGTTTAAACAGTATTTTTTATCAAAGCTTAGTAGAAAACGTTTTCGAAGAAATTGCAGTGAAAGACCAAAAGTTGTGTACTTTTGGTAAACTAATTTAGCTGGTGCATCAGGTTTAACCATAAGTAAAATTACTTTAGTCATAAATAAAAATGCAAGTAATCGCATTAGAAAACAAGAAAGAAGCCCCCTCCTAAAAAAAAAAAGAAGCAAACTTTTAAAAAAATGAAAGCAAAACAATTTTTAATGACATCACGTTTATTTATACAGGTTTACATAGCTTACATAATTATGAAATATTATATTGAGCTCTTATACAACATGACTCTAAAATATTAGAGAGAAGTGCTTACATAACTTAAATCTTAATGTTTTTTTCCTACTTGAGTAGAAACTCAAATGTTATCGAAGCGGAAGACCTTTATAACTGTAATGGATATTGTAATTGAATAACTGCAACTGATTTCTATATTAGCTATAAACGTATAGAGCCGTCATTTGCTTTCCAGTATTTTCGAGATGGAGAAAGTACTAGAAATTTCTGGGTGGTCGGGGAGAAAGAGCATCAGTTTCTCTGACGTTATTTTAGTTGTACTTCCGAGTATTGAGATTGTAGAGACATTAGGTATTTTGGAAGCAGGAGACGTGAAAAATGAGAAATGCCCTCTCCGAGAATCAAACCACGGACCTCTCTAATACGCGCCAAGCATGCTGACCACTACACTACCAAGGCATGCTAAGAAGGCGAGAGAAATACCTTATAAGATATCTGTAAGAATTTTGCTTTTTAGATGCGCTTTGAATCTCTTTGAATTCTGTTGTATTTAACTTTACTTGTAGTTCGAAGCGTAAATAATGATAGTGCGCTATGACACTTTGAAGAACTGTACGAGTACTTTTGTGGAAAGTTCCAGAACTGTGAAATATTTCTTTGGATAAAATAAATTTTATCAGTATTTTATGAACCAGTACGCAAACAACGATAGCAATTTCTAGTAATAGTAACTCTAATATTTCAGTATCTATTAAGATGCATTCATTTCTACTTAATTGTAATTTGATACTCGTTCGTTCATTTTGTTATCTCTGCTACTCCTTATGCATTCATTTCTACTTAATTGTAATTTGATACTCGTTCGTTCATTTTGTTATCTCTGCTACTCCTTATGCATCATATCATCCAAATAGTTATAGAATGTGAATGTGCAGATAACTCACCGAAATTATAAGTTGAATGTCAGTGTGCATTTGTTCTACTGTGATGAGCCGGTTCTTGCATTAGGCTGGCATAAAGTTTCGGCGTGATGCTCGCAAGCAATTTGTGAGGGTTGTCTTTATTAGAAAGACGGAAACAATCACTCTCTCGACGAAGCCATTTAAAATTTAGAAAAGCCCTTTCTCTGAAAGCGTTGAGGATGAAGGAAAACACTCGAATATATATATATATATATATATTTAATTTTCAAAACCTTGCACTAAAAGGCTAGGAGGGGGGAAAGAATATAGGGTAATTCTGCAAAAAATCATTTTACTGTTTATCACTGTTTTAACTTTGAATCTGTTAAAGCAGGTACTAACCTCTATAAAATTATACAAAACCACTGCAGTTATGAATGTAACAGATATTTTGCTGAGATACGTTAGCAGTCATGAATCCAATTACCGTTTTGCAGCTACACTCAGATTATTTGAAAATTTTACTACCATAATTATAATTAAAGATATACGCTACTCAAGAATTGCAAATATCTCCTGCACCATATTTTAGATAAACGTTTTATAGCACAAGTGCTTAATACTTTTATCATGTGCAGCATATTTTATGCGCAAACATTATATCCAATCAACTGTATTTTTGAAGCCGAATAATTTAGGGTTTCTTCCAGTATATCAGCTTTCGTAAAGAATGAAAAATTGATAAATGATTTGAAACAGAATTTTAGATGCATTTAGAGACAAACGCGAGTTTTCTTGACTGTGTAATATAACCTTACGGCAATAAATCACTCGCAACGCTAATTTTCGATTCCTATTCATCACTCGTGTCAGTCATGATAGTATTGAATTTCTAACTCTTGGCTTTGTAAACTGAAGCCCGAAGAAATAATGATGTCGTTTGGCACAGATAATAATTCGAAACAGAGGGAAATTATTAGACGCTTTGGCGCAGCACGCGTGAAAATGACTGGCAGCTTAAGAGAATCCCAAGATTTATAAGCAATTTATAAACACGGTTTATTTGCTTGCTTACACATAGCGGTCTTATATATTTAACCACTATCTCAATCAGCTTATGCTTTGTGCAATTTTCCAAATTTATTACATTTAAAGTAGCTACTTTAAATGCGCAGTCTCCCTCTTTCGCTACTTCCGCCTTCTTGCTGAAAACGTGTTACTTAGCTAACTGATTAGATATAATGGCATATCGTAAGTTATGTAGCTTGTTTAGTCCCCTACTCTTCTATCAATTATGAAGAAATGTGTTCAATTCGTTATTCAAAATTAAATTATGTTTAACTATCAAGCTGGTTGTGATGTTTCTATAATTCCATCGGTTCGTTCCACTATGGCGCAATTTTCAATCATCTACGTAGTATTTTCAGCGATAACTAGAACGTGAATTGTTTATATCTTCCGTCAAAATTAAAATATGGTATATACGTATATATATATAATAACAAAATAAAGTTTTTATTCAGAAATTTATATACAGGGCTACTTTTAGCACCATAATTACACAAGCCCAAATTAATATTAACAATTTTGACTCATGACCTCTTAGACAGTAAAAGAACACACGTTTTCTTTAATTTGTTTAAGTTAAAAAAATCATTTTTCTGGTTAATTTGTTTTTCACAGAAATTTTTAAGGATTAAAATTTGTGCATCTTGATAAAAAAAAAAACATTAGATCAGCATAGCTGTCATAATCGAGAAAATTACCGTCTCAACGTTTTACTCAAAGATATTTTCTACCGCCAGTCTAGGATTAACCTTTTAGTGGTGTAACGTTTTTGAAATAGTTATGCTGATTGTAAAATTTCATTTTGATTACACAATATTAATTTCTTTAATGTAATGCCTTTCTCACATCTCAAATTTCAACTAACTCCATATTTTAGCAATTTTCTTTTACTAGAAATTTCTTACTGATTTTGTGGTTGGTCCCGGTGAAACCTCTCAAGATTCCAAGTTCAGAATTACTGGCTGCAACGGTAAGAACTCGATTGTCTGTGGTACTGCCTCGTAAGGAATTAGTCCCTGTTTTTGAAACTTAAAGTATTTGTAATGTTACTAGGAACACTGCGAAAATCTATACCTCTTGTTCTAATACTAAAGCGATTGACAAAATTGAACGCGCGTTTTTTATATCTTGAAAGTGCGACATAGGATATATATTAGATTTATATATTGCATTGTTTTAATATACATATTTTTACACAAAATTGGACCTTTTCGGAAATGATCTGAGAATTTTTTGCCATATTTCGATTTTATAATTCAAATTATGCCAAGCTGCCAAGGTTTGTAAAAATCGCACGATTAGTTTTTAAAATATTAGCTTTCAAAATTTTACCTCATGCAAGTTAATTGAATTTGGAATATATTCATTAACATGTATTTTTTTTATTAAATTTATTTGCTTCTTCCTTTCAAAGGTTCATTTCAAAATTTAGGTTCATTCCAAATAAAATTCTTTCTCCCACTTTTTATGATTTTTTAAGCTTATATTTTTACATAATTTTTATAAATTTTTCAAAAACCATTTTGAAATATTACTTATATAAGAGTTTTTTATTCCAAATTTCGAAAGATATACGTGAATTTATGTTGGCGTTTTTTGAAATTTCGCACCTATTTTCTTTTAGCGATAATAATGCGAAATGTGCTTTACGAACTTTGCTAAAATTATTTAAAAGTATGAGCGATGACTTCAACGAAAGAAAAAAAAAAAAAAAAACTCGTTTACAATGCAAAAAGGAAAGGAAAATAGGTTGCTATAAATTAAGAAATTCGCCAAGTAAATTATTCCTGGCGCAAACTGAAAAAAACTGTGACGAGATAAATTTTTGAATTTCTCCGTAAATTCCGCACCAAATTTGACAAAATTTAATATTTAGGCATAATTGGAGTCGTAGAATCGAAATAGTCGTAGAATGGCATGTCATTTCAGAAAAAGTCTGATTTTTTGTCAAAATACCTGTGTTAGAATAATACAATATATAAGTATGATACATAGCCTAAGTCGCACTTTCGAGACATGAAAAACGCTATTTGAATTTCGTCAATCGGTCCAGTAGAACGGGAGATATAGAACTATATAGAACTCCCCTTCGCTGGACTTTACAGGTAAAACATTCTTTGCATTTTTAATAAATAAGAAAATGTTCATAATATCATTTTAATGGAATGTTCATGGATAAAGAAGAAATAGCTTCTGTGGGAAAGGAGACATATTTTGCCAGTTTTTGTAAAAAAAAGGTCCTTTGAAAAACCTGAAAATTTACAAATTTAATCATGCTTAACGCGTATTTATTAAAAAAGACGTTATTACACTATACATTGAGCACGAATTGGAGTTCGATTTGTGGGTTACTTGTGGCAAGCACATACGGTATGGTAAGTGCATTGCGTATGAGGAGAAACTGGAGCAGTTAAGAATAACATACTTCTGTTCGGAATAGAGAAATACATAACAATAACGAAAATTTTTTATTTACTTAAATTTTGATATGAACTGCTGTACATGTTAAATCGCCAGCATACACTATTGCCTCAGTGCTCTGATAAATACATCGAGCTTCTTCAGGTTGGATAAATTACGGCAAGCCACTCGAGAATGACCTACTTCAGAAACACCTCGAAAAAATGTTGTCAAAGAAATTGGCTTATCCATGATACGCATAAAAGTATTATACAAAAATAGTATGCACTCAGCCCATTTGATACTAAACGAGCTATCCGCTTAAATAGCAGAGGACATACTTTTAACTTTGAGTTTCAATTAACCATAATGGTAAAGGGGTGGTGCCCACGTCCTCCGTGACTAAACTAAACTAAACTAACTTTGAGTTTAATATTTGAAAACTATATGAAATATTTAAAAATCAGAAATAAGCTAATAATCGTAAAAGCAATTAATTTGCACATTTAAAGCATAAACAAACGAAAGATCATAATTTGATACCAAGCGTGAAAACTTATTTTATCGCTAAAAATACCAATAATTTTGCCTAATTTAGCTCTCATTATTATAATTAACTTTCAAAGGTTACTTGTAAATACACGAACTCCATTACTTAAGATATATTTTTTCAGGTGGACATACAGGTAATAAATACTCACACATTCAGGTAATATGCAAACCGAAAGACGAAATACAAATGGCTAAAAATGCACTTTTCGGCCATAGAAATAATATTGTTAAGAATTTCGTATTTAAATAGCTAATGTTAGTAGAATTATAATTGAAAATGTTTTATTTCCCCCTGCAACGCAGCACGAGAGAAATTTTAAGAGAAAGGTACGCAGGAAGAGTAAAATTATAAGAGCACGTGCATTTAACATTGAATAAATGGATATTTCATTTATTTGTATTGAAATTGAATAAATGTAATTGACTACTGTGTTGTGTTAGCTGTAACCGTAATTCCTACTGTTGGTTTTCAGAAAACTTTACTAGAAATTAATAAATAAAACTTTACTAGAAAGCAAAAACATTACTAGAAATTTCTCGCGACCGATTAAAATACTATAAAAGGGGAGAAAATATCTCCGTTTAGTTGGATTAAAATACTATAGAAAGCCTGGAAGAGAACATCTCAGTCCAGTTGCTTAGTTACTGTTAATGCGATATGTTTAGCTTTCTCTTTCTCTTTGAACTGCGTTGTATTCTATAGGATTCTCCACTGTGTAATTCTAAGTTATCGTTGAAAGTGAAGAATCGTAAGAACTGATAAGCGAATAATCGCTAGAGTTCGTGTGACAGGAAACAACAAGATAGAAGGGTAAAATAACCCTTTATTATTCCAATCAAGATTTAACAGAACTCCGTCTTGGAGTTGTACAAGAGCGGACACTTGGGCTTGAACTTAAGAGACTAAGAATTAAACTAAACTAATCTTAACTAAAGAGATATAGCCGAAGCTATCAAAATTCTAACAGAGTTGGCCCCTTAACGCTAACAGACTGCGAAGCTATCAAGGGCCTAAAGTACGGGAGAGCGTAATAATAGCTTACGAAAGAGTAGCCCAAAAAGGCGGACGCGTGCAGCCAGAATATCTGAGGAAGTTCACAGTTAAATACCGCTCTTCCTCATTAGCACTCAGACGTGATTCTAAAACTACGTACTGGCCGGAAGTGGTAAGTTGAAATTAAGAATCGAAAGGAAAGGAAGTTTAACTCAAAATTTAACTGTTAATAAAATTAACATAATCCTTATAATTCTAACGTTTTTAGCAATTTAAAGTATAGCTACTGATTGTATTGCGTTCTATTTAACGTAATCGAGTTGTATTGAATATTAATGCGTGATACCGTGAACACTTGTAAGTATATCTCTGAGGGAAATTCCAGCGATTTGTTATATTTCTTGTGATAAGAATAAATTTTATTAACATTTTATTGGACTTATGTATTCAGTCTATTACGAACCCGTATGGACGCAGCATTATATTCGACATAGGTAATAATTCAAATATTTAAACGAATATATATATATATATATATAATTTTAAAAAAAGAAATTACGGTCATAATATAAAATAAAAAATAGTAAATCAGTAATTCGAGTAGATTATATTGAAACGTATTAATTGCCTATTTAGGAAATAATCAGTATCAGGAAAAAATACATCTGCTTTGGGTCTCAGATTCACTGTGAAAGCTTATCCTACCAACCAATATAATTATTTTCCTCTTCGCAAAAGAAAACCGATATCAGTCTCTCCAAAAATATTTTTTTCGCTTTTCCTATATCCGATTAGAGTGTGAAAGAAAGATTTCAGTTATATTCTTCAATAATGCTCATAAAGCAATAAATAAGAACGAGAAAAGAAATAACTACAAGAAAGAGATAAGAGATATAGTGGAGTCACAGGATAAAAAAAATTCGCAAGTCCTAGAGACGATTTTATCTTAACAATTGATGTTATCCAGAGGAAGATAATACTCTCAGAAATTTTATCGAGTTCATATATTGATTTTATGTTTGTTTTCTATTGGCTTTTATAAGCCTTTGGCAACGAATCCTCTTTGTTCGACATTTTAGGTTCAATCTTAGAAAGGAAATGAAAAAAATATAGATTGTTTGAACTTCCAACAAAAGAATTTAAAAATATCTGCAAATATTAGATTTTCATATATTCGCAATATACTTGATTTTGTAGACATAAAATCTTGTGCTTCAGCACATAATGCAGTTACTTATCTTGAAATTATGCAGAAGATTCACAGTTAGAACCAAAGATTTTATTTCTATTTGATTTTCAAGATTGTCACTTCCTGAATATTATATTGATCAAATTACTACCAGAAAGGCCTATTCCAATTACTGCCTACAGAGACTGAATTTCCTACATAGTTTTATGAAAGAATAATTGCATATTTACATTGCACTTCTGAAAAATATATTACAGCTACAAAAGTACTCTGAACACGACAGATGATAATATTTTAGTAGAAATTAATTCTAGTCAATTCTCTAGTTAGTGGTATCTATTTAACCGGTAATATCAAAACAAGGGCACATTCGAAGGCCTATATTTAAAATCCGAAATTTAGAGTTATGAAATAAGAAAAATATGCAATGGGCTCACAAATTAAGACTTATTACAAATCAAGACTATTATAACGTGAGAAACATTTATGTTGTGCTTCTGCTGCCAAACATAATAAGTCTTATTGGACCAATGAATCAACAAATTATGTAAACTATAAAGTTGAACTACCGATCCTATTCTGAACAGTGATATGTGAAATTCAAAGGTAGTGTCCATGACTTTTAAAAACAAATCACATTAAAATAATGCGTATTTATTATTAACTTGCTTGGAAAAGTATAGAGGATATTACGCAGTTGTTTGTGTAAATTGTGGCTTATGATCCTGCTCCGTAAGCGACTATTCGAGTGACGAAGATTATCTTGGTTTCAAAACGCGGCCGTAGTATTAAACATCGACATCTTGGATTTATAATTATGTTGGTTACATTACAGACTCGTAGTTAGAAGATTAGTATTAGTGAGCAGGAATTGCAGATTTGGGTAGATGGTGGCAATTTTGTTCTCGTCACACTTCCTGAAAAAGATGACGAAATAATTAAACATAAAAAGAAGAAAAAGATGGGATGGTGCAGATGGAAAACATACACAGCCGAAAACGTCACGTGGAAGAAACCTGGAGTTTCATTCCAAGCACAAATAATTTTTAAAACTCTGCCGACAGTCTTGTAACTAAGCATACGTTCGCTATTATTTACATTCAACATATTAGCAACTTTCACGTGATAATAACTTTCATACACGGTAATTTTAAACATTTAATTTTGTTTTTTTGAAATATAAAACCTTATGTACGTATTTTAAATTTAAATAATATGTATGATTTTCGATACTGTTTATTTAAATGTGGCCGATAGATTAAAAATAATAACCAACAAGCTTTTCATGTTTCAGTTTATACAGGTGACTTCACAATACCTGACCAAGTGAGTTTTAAAAATTTGTATTCAATTACCGGGAAAAATCCCTTATCCGTATTCGGTGATGATCCGGATTTGGTGATGCTTTTTTGATGCGGAAGGGATTCTACACTAAGGGAGATTAAGAGCGATTCTTCTGTAGTATATTCTGCTAAACTAGTTTTAATTTCCTGGAAGCCCTCATATGATTGAATTTGACACTACAGGCAAATTATTGATTCGTTAAAGGGGCTTAATCTTTATTAGAAGAAAATTGGCTGGTTGTTTTCTTAATTTATTGTAATGCATCTGATATATATATATATATATATATATATATATATATAGTATATATGTAATCATATGAGATGGGACTTTTAAGCTTTAACAGTTGATTCTATGTTTCCCAGAACTGATTTATATCAGTATTTTTGGAAAGCATTTTTTTCCATGATTTTAAATAATTTTTATTTTTTAAATATTTTTTGCATAAGGTATATTTAGTAGCTTCAGGTACAGATCCCATCATATTCTTCAGGGTAAATAGTTACGAATTCAAAGGGAGTTTTAAAATAAACATTTTATAACTTCCACTTAACAACTTGAATAGCTCATGTATTTAGGAAAACAGCTCATCACGGCTTACGAGATCTCACAGAATATAAAAAGTAACAATTAAAGTATATAATTCACATGGCCTAATGCAAGCTTGCACTTTTGTAAGCTCTGCCTCCAGGGTCTTGAATTCCGCGAGAAGAACAGGTCTAGCCAGTAATTTAAAGTTGATTCAGATAAATCTAAGAGCTCGGTGAATACTAGTTAGGAGGAGGTCAGCAGTCGATGCAAAACCTTGCTTTTAAATCTGAGAACACTTTTCTTATATACGTTAAATGTTTTTCATCCTGGTGGAAGTCGACAAAAGTAAAAGTGATAATAAAAATGAAAATAATATGTTAATAATATGTTATAATACTATAATATGTTTTGTAAGGATCTTAAGTTTTACTAACGTTTATTTTATTTTAAATCTTTACTATCACTTCTTATTTTCTACTTCCGGCCAGAATTATAAGCGTGAAGGAGTTTCTGCAAAGTTGTCTGGCGAACGCCAAGTATTTAAGTGTGGCCTTTTTGCCAAGCAGAAGAGAGGAAGCCGTGAGTTCGAAGCAGGCCGCTTACCTTAGAAGTTACGCAGTTGCTACTTTGCCTTCCAGGCCAGAGGTTTTAATCCTCTTGATAAATTAAACGTATTGTAGTGTTCACAGTCTCTGTGCTACATACGCTTTCTGTTATTATAAGGCCAATCTTATTCTAAAGTTAAATTTGAGTTTAGTTTTATTTTGATATCTTTTAAGTTAGACCCCGAGTGGAGGGTCATTGTATTCCGAAGTACGGAAGTCATTGTATATAAAGAAAAAAATAAAGGGTTTTGTATACCCTTCGTCTGTATCCTGTCTACTTACTACAATTAGTGAACATAGCTTTAGTAAGCTCTCTGTTCTAGTCAGGTCATTGTATGTTTCCGAAGAAGGTAAGAAGAAACATTGAACCTGATAGTGGCGCCCGACGAAGAATAACCATGGCCGAGTTTCAAGAAGAACCTGTGCTGCCTGCAGAAACAGCTCAGAATCCAGAAATGCCAGCTGCCGCCCTGGAAGGATTTGGGTATATTGTCCAGACCATGCGCGCTTCGATGAAACCAGAAGCAACGTTTAATGGAAACTCACAGGTAACCAGTTTTTTGGAAAAATTGGATGACCACTTCATGCTCTACCCCGTGCACGAGTTTCAAAAAGTTACCTTAGCTACCAGCGCTTTGAGGGGCCAAGCGCTTAACTGGTTCAAATGTATCGGCAGAAGTCTCTTGGGTCAAGCAGGAAGTCCCACCTATACCTACGAAAATTTCAAGACTGCCCTACTAAAAGCCTTCCCTGTTGTAAGGGATCGTGCGAAATTAGAAACAGAACTTTTCAGTATATATCAACAAAGAATGGAAAAAAACTCGAGTTTTATTTTAAGAAAAATTCACGTTTTCAAGCTCTTGTATGGAAACCGTCCGGATCCTGAAATAATTCAAGTGATTTTGCCGAGGTTACTACCCCAAGTGCAAGACTTTATTGAATTGAGAAATCCGACTACACTGGAAAAATTATTTGAGCTAGCAATCCAGTTTGAAAGTAGAAGAACGGCGGACGTCGAAAGAAGACGCCAATATCAACAGCGAAACCAATTTGGTACGCCAAGACTACAGTAAACTCAAGCACATGGCTACGGAGAAAAAGCGAATCAGTGGGCAAGGAAACCCGAGCATTCAAAAACAGCCGGCGAACGTCGACAGTTCAATAGCAACCCAGGAAAAAAGTCTCAAGGCCAGTGGAGAAAGAAGGAAAGCACCGAAAGGAAAAATAATTTAAACTAAAACGGATTTCTGCTGACGAGAGGGTGCGGAAATCCGAAGGCCACGAAAACCCCTCTTCCTACAAGTTAAATTCAGTAATGGTGAAAAATTTAACTCTTCCGAAGATTGAAGTCTTGGTAAATAATATCCCGGCCACCGCACTCCTGGATACCGGCGCGCAGTGTTCCTGTGTGGCAGAAGTCTTTTTTAGAAAGTATTTTCGCAAATACCGCATATATAATGCGGATAATACAACAGTATTAGCGGCGCAAGGAGAACAATGTAAGTGCGTAGGTAAAGTACCTTTGTACATCCGTATCAAGGACGAACAAGTAAAGGTGATGTTTTTTATAGTAAAGAATTTGCAAGCACACTTAATACTAGGAATAGACTTTCTTTCAGACGCACAAGCTACACTGGATTTTAATGAAGCGTCTCTTAAGCTGACGATGAAACCAGTGCGTGTAGAAAAGGTTGAACCGCCAAGGTTAAATCTCGACCACCTGCCTAATGACGAGCAAGATAGAATCCGACAAGTGGTAAGTGAATTTGCTTCCTTATTTAGTGATATTCCAGGATTTACCCAGGTTACTAACCATAGTATTGACACCGGAGATGCATTGCCGGTTCGTCAAAAACCATACCGGTATGATAAGAATAAGGAAAAAATTATAGAATGGCATATTACCGATATGCTACGTAAAAAGATCGTAACGCCTATCTCAAGTAGTTATGCTAGTCCGGTGGTTTTATGTAAGAAAAATAATGATTATCCTTTGGAGCATCCAAAAAGGTGGAGATTCGCTATTGATTACCGTAAATTAAATTCCATAACGAAATATCCGGTATATCCGTTACCGATTATAGAAGAAATTTTAAGGAACATAAAATCAACCAAATTTATGACAACTTTAGACTTAACGAATGGTTATTTTCAAATAGGGATCAGGCCTGAGGACGTGCCTAAGACTGCTTTTATAACCAAGTCTGGCACTTATGCATTTTTGCGAATGCCGTTTGGCCTTTCAGGCGCCCCAGCAACATTTCAGCGATGCATGGACATTGTGTTAAGACCTGTTCTCGGAAAGTCCACATTTATCTATTTAGACGATATCATTATTACTAGTGATAATCTAGACCAACATGTACAGGATTTAAGACAGGTGTTTTCTTTATTAAATGAGGCCGGTCTAAAAGTTAATGTCGAAAAATGCAAATTTGCAGCCCCTGAATTAAAATATTTAGGTTACAAAATATCGCAAAAAGGGATCGAGACAGATGAATCAAAAATAATCGCTGTACAAAAGTATCCGACTCCAAACACGGCAAAGAAGCTCTCTTCTTTTCTAGGACTTTGTTCATATTATAGGTCCTTTATAAAAGATTTTGCGGCTATCGCTGAGCCATTGTTAAAATTAAAAAGGAAAAAGGCAAGATTCTCGTGGACGGCCGAAGCCAATAGTGCTTTCGAAAAATTAAAACAAGCATTAACGCAAGCCCCTGTGTTGAAATTTCCTGAAAAGGATGAAAATTTAGAAATTTCAGCGGATGCTTCGGATTATGCGGTAGGAGCGGTACTTTCGCAAAATCAGCAGCCAGTGGCATTTTTTAGCCGAACTTTAAATCAAACACAAAGAAACTATTCCGCGACCGAGAGAGAGGCACTTGCAGTTCTGTTAGCAGTGCAAAAGTTCCGAGTCTATTTTGGAAAGGCGCCGATAACAGTATATTCTGATCATGCGGCGGTAACTAGATTGTACTCTGGAAAAAATTTATCCCCAAGGTTAATAAGATGGGCACTCAAGCTGCAAGAATATAATCTGGTAATCAAGCATACCCCCGGAAAGGAAAATATCGTAGCAGATGCCCTGTCACGAATTAAATTAGACGAACAGGGTAATACCGTAAAAGTTGCAATGCTGACAGCGTGTACAATAAATTCCCGAGAAACTGTAATAACCGAACTGGGTAAGGATCCTGAGTTTGGAAGTATTTATGAGTATTTGAAGGATCCTGAAAATTTTAGCCACCAAGGTATTGTGGCGATAAGAAATAGGGCGGCCCATTACGAACTAATAGATGGTCTATTATTTTATACAAAAACTACGAATTCCAACAACGAATTTCGACCTGTTATCCCAGCTAGTCTTAGATTAAATATCCTGCAAGAGCTCCATGACAGCCCTTTAGCTTCTCATGCTGGTATTCGAAAAACTACTCAACGCGTACGCGAGGCAGTCTACTTTCCTGAACTGCAAAAGTTAACAAGGGCGTATGTCCAGTCCTGCCCAACATGTCAAGCAGTTAATTATATTAATTTCCGCCCGGCCGGGTTTCTAAATAGTATTAAATCCGAATTTCCAAATGAAATAATCGGCATCGATTTATTGGGCCCTTTCCCAAAAAGTCAGTTAAACAAAAGTCGCTATCTCCTTGTTATAGTTGATCATTTTAGTAAATGGACCGAAATTGTTCCCTTAAAACGAGCCTCCGCGAAATTAGTTACCGATTCTATTTTAAATAAATATATTTTAAAATACGGGGCGCCCCTAAAAGTTATATCGGATAATGGTCCTCAATTTGTAAGTAATATATTTGAAGACATGTGCCAAAAACTGGGCATACGTCATTTAAAAATGGTCCCGTATCGGCCGCAATCAAATATAGCGGAACGGGTCAACAGAAATATAGTGAAAATTATCCGTAGTTATGTTAAAAATTTTCATAAAAGCTGGGATAACTATGTCAATGAATTTGCTTTCGCCCTTAGGACCGCAAAACATGATACAACGGGCAAAACTCCTGCTGAGTTATTTCTAGGCAGAAAGGTTATAACACCGTTAGATAAACTATTTTATGTGCAACAAAGAGCCCCAGAATTTAAAATGGGTGATATAGAAAAACTAATAAAAGAAGCAAAAAAGAATACGGAAGTAGCACAAAGAAAACAAAAATTGTATTATGACTTGAAACGACGGGGAGTAACTTATAAAGTAGGGGATGAAGTACTAAAAATTAAGCATTCACTTTCTTCAGCACCAGAAGATAAAACTGCCAAATTTTTTCCACGCTTTGAAGGACCATATGTTATAGAAAAAATAACTCACGCTGTTGTAGTGTTAAAGGCAAGAAATGGTGAAACCTGTTCCGCAAACATTGACCAGATAAAACCATTCTATGACCGTAATAAAATGCAAATCTTTTCAGATCTTTTGCAGGATCCGGTACGGCAGACACCGCAGGTACAAGTTCCAGAGGTGGGAAAACGACAAGTACAAGGGCAAGCCAATGAGAGACAGAAGCAAGTGAAAAGAAAATTGCCCCGCGGAAAAATTGAAGGTACAAAGAAAAAGAAGCCGTTCCACCGTCCAAAAAACAGAGTTCACGAACACCCCCAGAATGAAGAAGGGAGAAGGACGACGTATGTGGAAAAGACCGGGAGAAAGGACGGCAACTATAACCCGGCTGTGAAACGGAAGATTGACTCATCCGACAGAACTCTCCGCAGCAAAAGTCGCCGAACTGCGGAAGGGCCATCAGCGGCGGAGGAAAAAGTACAAGAAAAATTTGAACGGCCAACAACGAGGTCCAAGCAGGATCACGACAGAAGTTTCCCGGTTCCACCAAGACCAGCTGCCTTCAAACGGCCAAGACCACAAGCAGAGGACAGAAGGAAGATGTTCAAGGGTGGCCGTAGTGGTGAAAAACGGAAGCTTCCAGAGGAAAGCACTGAAGGGCGAGCCCGTACAAGAAGGAGGATCAACCAAGCTACGGTCTGCAGCACCTTTAAAGACTGGGCCCAGAAAAGGATGTCTGAATATTACAAAGATAAGTAAAATTTTATGTTACTTTACAAACTTAAGTTAATCTTTCATTCTTACTGCAAGTGGCAGATTTCAAGAAGTTTTACCTCATGCGAGGTCTACCTTTATCGCCAAAAGGGCGAGAAATGAGTTGTGACCGATTTTCTTATTATGTTTTTCAATTACTCGCGCGTAAAACTAAAGTTGATGTATAATAGCGTTGTATAAAGACTTAAATATTGTAAAAAGTTATTGTATAAATTTTATTTAAAACATTCTAACAAGAAAGAAGTTTTAGTCTGAAAGACTTTTTGAAATGTAGTATTATTTCAATGTAGAAAGAATTGGCACTTGCTTTGAAAAGAATAGAAGTTAACAATGTACTACTAATGTATGTGTTCAAATGTGTAAAATTAACGGCATCTTGATATGTTCTTGTATACATGTGAACTGTTATTTTGAATGTTTAGAAATAACGTGATATGGTAAAAGTGAAAGTAATGTTAAAAAATTTGTTATTCGTGTGACTGTAAAGATTAAATCATGGTGAATATGTGTTAAAGGTTGAATGATGTAGTTAGGCTCTCTGACGCTACACTTTAGAGTTAGCCACTTTCAGAATAGTACCTCAGGGTCTAGAGTTGAAATTAGGGTGTGTTAAGAGGTCTCGTATGTTGAATTTTAACACATTAGTGTTTTGATTGTAGGAGGAAGTGTTGAACACATAGACAGAAACACATTCGTGTTTGGTGTTTTTACAACACATGTCAGAGAGCACGGGGAGAGATAATTAAAATCGTCATGAATGAAATAAGAATGTTAAGAAAAGTATATTCTATATGTTATTTGCAATGTCATTCTGTAACATTTCATTAAACTAGTTTTCCTTCCAGATCTCTGGAAGGAACCAGAATTGAATAAAGCTCCTGTTTTGATGCAGTACAGATGAAAAAGAAAAAAGATTGTTGTATATTCCGGGAGCTGCTATTGTAACAAATTTCTTTCTTTTAAAATTTTCTAGTTTCTAGCTAAGTTATGATTGTAAAAGTTTGGCCTCGCGTTAGTTTCTAGAGCTAAAAGTTTTCAACAAGGTCGTTTTAGACCTCAGTTTCAAACTAATTAACTCTGGCGGGAAGTATGTAAGGATCTTAAGTTTTACTAACGTTTATTTTATTTTAAATCTTTACTATCACTTCTTATTTTCTACTTCCGGCCAGAATTATAAGCGTGAAGGAGTTTATGCAAAGTTGTCTGGCGAACGCCATGTATTTAAGTGTGGCCTTTTTGCCAAGCAGAAGAGAGGAAGCCGTGAGTTCGAAGCAGGCCGCTTACCTTAGAAGTTACGCAGTTGCTACTTTGCCTTCCAGGCCAGAGGTTTTAATCCTCTTGATAAATTAAACGTATTGTAGTGTTCACAGTCTCTGTGCTACATACGCTTTCTGTTATTATAAGGCCAATCTTATTCTAAAGTTAAATTTGAGTTTAGTTTTATTTTGATATCTTTTAAGTTAGACCCCGAGTGGAGGGTCATTGTATTCCGAAGTACGGAAGTCATTGTATATAAAGAAAAAAATAAAGGGTTTTGTATACCCTTCGTCTGTATCCTGTCTACTTACTACAATTAGTGAACATAGCTTTAGTAAGCTCTCTGTTCTAGTCAGGTCATTGTATGTTTCCGAAGAAGGTAAGAAGAAACATTGAACCTGATAGTTTAACATATAAATAATATGTTTTGATGCTGCAAAACAGATTTTATTTGCTCTTTATTTTTATATATTCCTATAAATGCAAAATCTTCAGTTAAAAAATTTGGATTGAATTCCATTCTTACTATTTTTATAACTTACTGTTTATTGGTAGTAAAGCGGCAGCAAGAAAGAATTTCAGCTGTAGTAGGAAGCGAATAAGCTACAGAAATTAAATAAGGATTAAAGATTTGAGCCCTAATAATCTGTGTCAAGTATAATAAATTATTAATTGCAATTAATCCGATTTCTGATAAACCGTATCGTCAGAGATGCAACTTTTAACGGTAGTAAAATATAAAATGTATTTACATGAAATAATAATATGGTTTATAGTAAAATATTTACTTGAAAGCGCAGAAGGCAAAGAAGGAATCTCTTTGGAAAGTAAATACACTCTAATGTGTCAATTCATTCATTTTAATTCAAAAAGTGTTAAATTATCTCAAGTAAATTTAATTTAGACTAAGAATTCGTACATTAATTCAAATGGTGGAAGTTGTTCGTACAATAATTCAAATGGATTCGTACATTAATTCAAAGGCGAACTTCTATGACATATTATTTCTACAATTTCTTAAAAAATCTATCATGTATGGAAATAAATTTAGCTTTTATTTATGTCGCTGGGTTCCCTTTTACACCCTGAAATTTTAAAGATGATGATAAACGACGTTACATGATAAAATTCGTTATGCATAAATTAGAATTGTTTTGGAAGAAAATAATTTTATTAAGGAATTTCAATTTCTATTAAATTCAGAGCTGTTTTTTCAAGAATGAGATCTTCTGCTCGAAAATCGGAGTTGTAAACTGTAGCTACGTTGGAAAATTTCTTATCCATAAGCATTTAACTGGTTACTCACGCATAGATAACTGCAAAATAAATATTAACTATTACAAATTCTTATCCATTGCATGAAGTTAGAAATGTCTAACGATCTAACTAAAACTTTCCTTTTTCAATAATGAATTAGTACACTTTCCACACTGGTTACTATGTGGACCAAACTGCAACTCATTCTTATTTACTCAATAAAATCTCACTGCAAACCACAAATGAATTTAATTCTTAGTGAATTTCTTGACTGTAAAATATTAACCATCCATTTGGCAGGTGATTGCAGTTGTTCTTAGCAAACTCTTAAAACTAATACTAGACTAGCCATTCTAATATGCTAAAATACACTTAATTCGCAACTTATATACCTTCAAGGGGACATTTTTTTTGTCTATTAATACACATGCATATCCCAAAATTAAGGATGAGATACATTTTTCTTGATTCACACGTTGTTTAGATTGTACTTTTCACGGCCTCGAATTAAAGATGGTAGACATAGGAATAAAATAATGCTTGAATTAAGAAACGTATGGTTATCAGGTTCAATGTTCCTCCTTACTTGCTTCGGGAACATTACATGACCTGACTCGGAACAGGGAGCTTACTAAAGCTATGTTCAATAAATGTGGGAAGTAGACAAAACACACAGGAAGGGTATACGAAACCCTTTATTTTTTCTCTCTTAACAATGATTTCCGGACTTCGGAATAGAGAGACCAACCACTTGTGGTCTGAACGTAAGAATATAAAAATATTAACTAAATTCTAACTAAACTAACTTTGGATTAATAAACAAGTGGCTACTTGAAGATTGACCTATATTAACAGAAAGGCCGTATGTAGTACAGAGAACTGTTAACACTACGATACGTTTAAAATTATCAAGAGGATTAAACCTCTGGCCTTGAAGGCAACCAGCAACCGAGTAAAACTACTAAGGCAAGCGGCCTGCTTCTACTAACTCTTCCTCTCCCTCTTGCTTGGCAAAAAGCCACAACTTAAGTACTTGGCGTTCGCAAGATAATTTTGCATAAATAAGTTAAAGCTTTTAATTCTGGTCGGAAGTAGAAAATAGGAAGTGATAGTAAAGATTTAAAATAAAATAAACGTTAGTAAAACTTAAGATCCTTACATGGTGACCTATTGATTTCGCAGTTCTTGATGCAAGGCAGTAATTATAAGCAACTTATATTAGAAATAGCGCTATCAGTGATAGTATAGAGTTTTTAGCACAAATGCTGCCGTTAGAAATTTGGCATACGTGATAAGATAAAGCTCTTACTAATTCCCAGGCAGTTTGACTCTTCAGTGTGAAGTATGACTGTTTCAGGTTTTGATGCAAGAATCATAAAGTGGCACACTCTTTAAAGTCATTTAGAAGCTCTCCTTCCCGAGGAAGAATGTTCAAATTCATTTTAGATATAGATCTTGCATATATTTGTTGCTAGCGTATATGTAAAAGCACAACTGCTAGCAACAATTCATCTTGCCATAATGGCTTGTACACAATTAATAAAGTATTAGGCTAAGGAGCATGTAGCCTAATCGAATCCATGGATATCCTCTTTGAACAAGATATTCTCCCCCGCTCTTGTTCATTGTGATATGGTATTATCACCCATAAAAATGATATACCAACGGGCAAAATGGGAACAGATTTAATGACTGGCGTTTATTAACCATATTTGCAGGAGCAATAGCTTATTAAGATGTTATTATCCAGCATCTGTAGTTCGTAACATTCATGAATATAATGCTCTCACCCATCAACTTCCTAACACTTTAAAAATGACGCATGTTTTGTATATGTTCCTTTCCTGTGCATCTGAACTCTTTCTTGCCAGAGATCGTTCTTAAACTTGCAGAGTGAGTCTAATCTCATTGGACATTGGCCCATTGCTATACTGTCCAGTTTTGGTCCATCTGACACCACTACAAGCGTCATTTACTATATATAGCGTTACAAACGATAGACGTCACACGTATAACTATACATAAATCAAACGTAAGGCTACAGTTTGATGGGATATCCTGGGCTCTGTGGTTTAATAGAGTAATTTGCAAGTTGGCTCGTTGTGTTGCATTGTTTACTTTTAGATGTTATCGCTAAATATCAGTCTTCTTATGCAGTCGAGGCCCACCAGCGGCCGAGCGGTAAAGTCGCTGAACACTGGTAGTTCGGTCCGCGGTTCGAATCCCGCGAACGGGCTGGCTGCATGAGCGTTTTCGTGGTTTTCCCCATGTGTAACGTGTATACGAGCCAGTTTCCCTTAGAAAGTCCTCCACGAAAGGCATCCCTCCCCTTAGGCAGATAGCCCTCGTGTGCTTTGCCATAATTAAATACACACATTCTTATGCAGTCGTAAAAGTAAGGAGATCTTGAAAGGCTGGTCTAGAACAAACTCCAGTCTTTGAAACGCGGATAAAAGCTTGGAGACAAGTTATTGTGCATTTCCAAACTCCATTGCAACTTTAACAACCAAGAAACCTTTAACTCTTCTATAGTTCTTCAAGCAAAACCTCGATATAATATCTTTAGAATATGACGAAAATTTTACGTTTGTACATTTTTTCCAAATTTAGAATCTACAGCACACGTGGTAGTGCTAATTTCCTTCTCACATGTTTTCGGATTAAACTTTATCTAAGAGCCGATCTAATGGGAGATTTCTACAGACCTTAGCTTTCTGTCGCTACTATTTTAAATATGCAGATAGTAGTAACTGGATTCTTCTGCTCTTATTTGTATAAATATTAAGACTAGCCAGATGCTCCTTAAGCTGCTTAAGACTTAGCCATATGCCCATTTCTGAAACGAATTTCTTACATTTTGATAGCAGAAGAAGCAGAAGAGAGTGACAAATTATACGCCATTAAACCAAAAAAAAAAAAAAAAAAGAAAATGAACAATAAAAATCCGAAAGTGTTAAGATTTTTAACGATCACACAAATGGATCCAGTACAATTTTTTATGTTCTCGCTAAGCTCGGATTCTACCAGTTTGCTGTTGCACTCATTCCAGCTAACCCATTTCTTTTACCTTTTTGCCTCTTAAACATTAAAGATGCTCGTAGCGTATATGTATAACAATATAGTATGCTGATCAATGATGGTTAAATTTTCCAAGAATTCATAGCTGCTCAAGGGCTTGACATTCATATTTTATTAATGAAAATTAAAAAAAATTTTGACGACGGAATATATCGAATTTGGCCAATTTCGTTTTAACTAACGGAAGGAAAATTCACTGTAATTAAATTACTGAGAATGCTTTTAATGGAAGAATACGATTTCTTGTGGGAGGAAGGAAATTTGTTACACGTTTTAAAATGGCAACAAGTTTAATAAATAAATAAAGAAAAATAAGGAAAATTCTCAGTCATTTGCAATTTTATATGGTTACTCAGTAATAGCATATTAATAATAAAAAACAGTCATATAGTGGATGAAGTATGTAGGAAAAGAGAGAACATTTTCCCAGCCACTGTGAAGGAATGCAGTACATAAAGGAATAGAAAGGCATGCAGGAAAATATTTTATTAAGAGCCGTTTTAAAATTAAACACATTATGTATTGTTAAAAATTTTGTAAAATGAAAGTAATAAGCAGGTTCCAAAACTAAACTAAATTTAAGTGTTAATTATAATTTAGAATCAATAACGTATTTATAAAATCATCTTTAAAAATTAAATTTATTCAAAAAACATCATTGGCAAAGTAGAATAAACAACTCTATATTTTGTAATTGTGAGAAGAGACTAAATTGTTTCTGGATAATTATTTTTTATGCTAATGAACAATGCAATTTTATACTGCGAAACATATGTCAAAGGTATTAGACCTCGCGAACTGAAAACAATTTTCGAGCTTTATTTGTAGTAAACGAAAATCTGCTAAGAAACCGCAGCAAAACATATATAAGATATTAAACAAATACTTCAAATGATTTGGAATTAAGTATTGCATATAGAGGTTATTGGAAAAGAGTAAAAAGTTCGAAAAGAAATCTTTTTTTTCTCTCCCCTAAATATTAATTTGAAACATGCACTTCCATTCACAGAGCATTGTACTATAAAGCAGAATGCCTGAAATGATTTGTAGAGAGAATATTATGAAAATGGTTTTACTATTACAGATTAGATGGTTCTTTAAATAAAAAGTCTAACTTTTATACGATTCCCATATTCTAATTATTCCTGTTAGTAAAATATTATTAAAAAATTAAATATAAAAACATGAGCCTAAATTCATATACAAATTTAATATTCATTCATTATGTTTATCGAAAATAAATTCTTTAACAGGCAAAATTCTCATACTTTTCTAGTTATTTCCTGAAATTCATCGAGAAATCTCAAACATTTTTGGTTAAATGAAAAGGAATTTAAGTCAGCAAAGCAAATGTTTTCTCTAAACTCTTTCAAGGTGTACAAACTCTAGGATTTTGTACACCTTGAAACATCTTGTTATTAATTTGATGAAACACCTTGTTATTAATTTATTACAGATAATCGATTGTTAATTAGGATTTTTGCTATGCAAGGAGCATATAAAATAAGTTTATTAATTGAAAAAGAATTTTAATACAGAGATGACACTGTTTCCATAAACACAATGATCTGATTTATTTTGAGATACTTTGAAACAGGCATTATGTATCTATGCTCAATTCTTAAGGACATACAGTCTGTAACCATTATTTCCAACTTATGTAATGATTTGTTAAATTTTGATTTTTAATTTTTTACCACTGAAAGGTTCCACTAGAACCCAAATTAATGCTTGTACTTCAGGATATCTTGTTTTACATCTTAACCTTCTCAAGCTGGCGCAATAAATAAATAATTAAATGAACAAATATACAGAATATTCTCTATGGATGTTTGAAAAATACGCTTGCAACATACTATTAGGTTTCTACTTCAGGTGCAAAAAAAAGGGTGTCGTGGAAATTGTCACCACCAGGTGTCAAGATAAGCGGTCTAACCAGGAAACACATGTAGATAAGCCACCAGATGAGACGTCTAGCGGTGAATATAGAAACAATACCGATTAAATAGAACTCTGCATATAAAGTGACGAACGAAACCAGCAGAGCAGGAAGGATTGAAGTGCTTCTTAACTGATGTTAGAAACAAACCATTAGCTGTATACATCAGAGGTGTCTTAATGATTCTTTTTCACATTTAGCTAGCTTAGCTTGCTATAAAATGATCTAACATCATATTATCAGGTGATAAAAAACGGGCTTGGAAGATGATATAAAAAGATTATTATTCAACAGCTACTTCTTTCAGCAGTATAGTCTAAACACTGCTGATAGCTGTGTTTAGACTATACTGCTGAAAATTAGCTGAGAAAGTACTGGCGCTTCGAGAAGCAAATGACCATCAATTTACAGCAGGTGCAATTTTGAAAATAGTGAAACCACTAGTTTGAGACTAAAAGGAAATAATGCTGTGTTCAATTTTCGATAAACGGGTTTTAAAAAGGATTAATTTAAAATATATGTTACGTCGGTATTTAAGGCATTATCCGCACGTGAAAAGCTTTTCAGAGATTTAGCTTTATTTTGAACATTTTGAAAATCAAGTTCATCTCCCTTAGAGAGTTCAGTGAGAAAGATTAATTCCTTATTAACTGCTGAAGTTTCTGTCAATATGCATGAAATTGAAATTTAAGGTTTCTTGTTATGGCATAAATATTTTCTGCTCCCGAGTTTGTTTAAAGGTGGTAAAATTATGTGCATATTAAGTAATTTCTAGAGAACGACATTCCTACATTGGATAAACAAATAGTGATATATTTAATGCTAGTGGTAAGAGCATTTGAAAGTGATTTGATGTCAAAGAGACTGAAATTGACGAAATATTTTCAAAAGTGGGAATAAATTTAGAGACACTATTTACTTCCTAAATTGCTGCAACATTGTTGTGATTAAGTATTTGAGTAACGGTTATGAAAGTTCATAAATTAGAAAAAAAGTTTTGGAAAAATATTACTTCGATGAGTATAACATACCACAGAAAAATGTAATATTTAGCAATAGCTGCTGATATTTATTAAGCTGTTTAAATTGAAACTTTTTTAGGATCTACACTTCGTGCTATTGGCTTTCCACATAAAGATTCCAATGCACTCCTTTGTGTCAAAGACGAAATCAAATTTAATAAATCTGCAGATAATAACATTCAGATTCAACTGAATATTTCTTCAAAATTTCTGATCTAATTTATAATTATAACTAAAACTCAAAGATTATAGCAGGTGCGGTTACTAATGCATATAATTAGACCGACAGCATGCTTCCTTCTTTGTACTACTGAAGTATCTGTTATGAATCAAACATTACTTTTCTTTATTCTAAGCTTCATTTCCTAAAAAAAATTACTCTTTAAATAATATAATCTTTACCGAAAATGTAGAAGTTTGTAAAAATTGTAAAATTCTTTTACGCTACAGTCTTTTGTTCATTATTAAAATAGCAAGAGAGTTTTAAATGGTTTAATGACAACTGACATTATTTTAAGAATTTTGTAACAAGTTACATGATTCCAAAAATATATCATTTGACCACTTATAAGATATTTCTTCCACATTCGTGGTGTGGTGGTCTGCACGCTGGGCGCGTATTCCAGAGGTCTGCGAAGGCGTGCGTTGCATATTTTTCATCTTTCCTGCTTCCAAAAAATCCAAATGTCTCTATAGTGGCGCTCGAACTGAAAGAGTGTTGGATGATGAATCTCTTCACCCAGGATTTGGCGATTGGATCCCCTAAAAACCCAGTCGCCCTTTAAAAGGGGGGAGTACATAAGATATTTTTCCGCCTTCTTGGTATGAATTCGTGGTGTGGGGTCTGCACGCTGGACGCATATTCCACAAGTCCACGGTTCGACTCCCTGTGAAGGCGTTGCTAATTTTTCATCACTCCTGCTTTAAAAAATAACCTAATGTTACACACTTTCATTAAATTCTGATATACTTATGGAAAATATGTTTTGAAATTTGAAGCAAAGAACATTTTAGAGTATATTTTACTTATTGGAGTTTCATACTCCAATAACGACTTATGGGAATAAGTAAATAATGGTAAAATTTTCACATTTAGAATCTGATAGAAGAAGTCATTCATATTTGATGTTAGATAAACAACGAAAGCTTATTTTCAACGGGAACGAAGTTAAAAAAGTGATTCCTTTTACTTTGCCTTCAAGTAGAGGATTTATGAAATGGGAGGCCTATCTTAATTAAAATTTGGGGCCTCTCGTGTTAAATATTTTGGAAGATCAGGCCTTGAAGTTGTGACTTGCTACTGAATAAATCTACCCATGTTTGCTTATAAGCAAACATAACAATTACTCTTTGTAAAAGATTACTATCATTTGCTGTATGCAAACACTTTACGCAAAAAGCGGTGAATCAGAGAGACTTCACCAGAGAATAAACAATTACGTGGATGAGGAAAGATTCTAAGTTAACAAAAAAGTCTAAAGACACATATTAGAAATTTTGCTTCTGACAAACGTAGCTGTTTAAGAACGAGTTGTGCTGAGATAAATTTTATACAAAGCAAATTTATTGCCATGTGTCCCGAATTATTAACTGTTCACGACGTTTGGATAATAGAAATCTTCCTGAAACATGTTCCTTTTCTGTTTGCTATATGTTAACAAATTTTTATTTATTTCACTTGTATGATTTATTTTGCTAACACCCAAATGCAAATAATCGGAATTATACGTGTAAAATACCTGATTGCATTATTTTACAGCAGCAGCTTTTTTACGAACTGATAGGCATTTCGTATACCTTATACATTATTTACTCAGAAAGTGGCTTTAAAAGAACTGTATCAATAATTTAGTTAGTTTCTTTAAGTGGTCAAATGGTATTTTTAATAAAAGGGCATAGTTATTAAACCAGGTTTCCCCAGGAGAGTTACAAATATATTATTAGTTTACTACCTAAGCATGAGAAAGTTCAGTATTCGTATGAAGAAAAAAATTGCTATTTGAAAACTTCAGCTTATAGTATAATAGCGAAGCATTATACTAAGCTTACAGTATAATAGCATGTCATTAAAATGCTTTAGAGACTGAAAAAATATGCAAAATTATACAAATGCTTAAATAGATTTTAAATAAATAGTTGAATAAATTGAATTAAATAAATTTAAATAATAAAATACCTTTTAAAATAAATTTATCTAGTGCGACTAGCTTATAAAAGGAAATCGTTGGTTCTGAGTATAAAATACCTCAATATTTTTAAAATTTCTCCTTTCTTTGCATTTCTTCTGAAAATGTTAAAAGTGTAAACAAAAATACCAAAATATTAAAGTACAATAGTAATCAACCAAACTGATAAATAGAAATACATATACAGGGTTTTAATCTTCATTCATCCTAATTGTTAAATTCTGTCTGGATGCCAGTGATAGGTGCATGAAACGCGGAGTTCGAAATTTTATAATTCCCATATTAGAGGGTGTTAAAATTAATTTTATTTATGAAGTTTATGATACAGAATAACATGTTTTTCAAAAGGATTTAAAAATACTCATATAGAATCAGCTGGCCAATTTTCTAAGAAGCCTACTACTCCAATATTAAAAGTATTCGAAATTTCTTTTAGTGGCTTCGATTAACAACGGTGCATGTTTGTCGTGGATATGATTTCATTGCAAACTGAAAACGATAAATATTTCAAGAAGTTCTCTTTTCAAATAATTTTTTGAAATAACGGCAATTTGTAACTTTGGATGGAAATGCAATTGTTATTTTGATCAGAGACTTACTCTGAGTCTAAAAAAAAAGGTTTTTCGTTAACTTACCTAAAATAAGTTTAAACACAACTGTGTGTGGTTAAATTATCACTAAAATGATCTTACTTTGTTAGGCAAAGATCTAATTTATCTAAGCCTGAATTTTACATAGAGGTTGCATTAAATTATTTTTAAAGCTAATTAAAATAAAGAATTACATTCATTGATATGTATTATACGGTAGGTAAATTTTCTGGCATAGATGAGTCTAAGAGACAAGAAGTAAATTTTTTAAGATCGTAACTTATGCAACATTTTGAAACTTCAGTTTCCAGGACAGTTTAAAAACACAGGTAGCATAGCGTACGATGCATTTGCAAATGGTTGCATCAAGAGGAAACAGAAAGCTTGACAACAATGATGTAAGAATTGCGTTCAGCCTACAGAGACTTGGGTTGAAAATTCTCATCCATTTTCTTGACATCCCTTCGGAATATTTGCTGAAGTTTAAAAGCTATTTCGGATGAGCTCGAGAAAAGTTTCGTCAGCGTATTTTGCATATAGAAGGGAGGTACAATGGGAAATCGAGCCCGAATGCGATGACAGACCATTATTGGAGCGTTTAAATAAAAGCCCAGAATGTATGCTTTCAAAATAAAAATAACAGAGAATAAATTAAATATGCTGATCCTTTTTCGTCCAGTTTATGGAAAATACAAATAATTATAAAATGTAAATTTCTATATTTGAAGTATTTGTATTTAGATAAAAAAATGAATAACTAGAACACCATTAATAAGTAATATCTTAATTTTCATGTATTTTCATGCGTCCCTTAAAACATTTGCCTAAATTAAAAATAAATGTTATATTTTGATTAACCCAAATGGAACGTATATTACGTTTCCAAAAATACTGTAGAGGGAGATAAACGAGTTTTAGGTCGCAGAAATGTATTACCGTATTTCTTCGCTTTTTTTCCACCAAGAGTTTAGCGCTAGGTTCTGAATTGTTTTAAAAGACTCGTATATTTTCCCTTTCTGTGTTGTACATAATGTTTCCGTCTAAGAGCTATTTTATTGGTAAATTGTATTCCCTTCATTATTTTTATTTTTATTCAGTGTATTCAATTTGTATTTGCATTTTTATATTGAGATTTCATGCATTTTATTCTCCCTTGCGTTTATTATTTGAAACGTATTTTGTGCTAAACGTATTTCTAAGTTACTCGGACGTGGTGGCCTTCGAGTAAGAAACTTTCCAAACATGTGATTTTGATGTTATTTCTGTTACTTTCGTTAAAGCTCACTGTAGCTTTATATACCGCTGATGTATTCTGGGGCTTTATAAGGTAAATGAGCCGGTAGCATCGCGCATTCTCAGTTACCATCAGATATTGTTATTATAATATTACTATGTATTCTCATTGGATAATTCTTTTAAGAAATTCTTTTAAGGAAATAATATTGTGATAGTTACCAGTAGTTTTTCCATGAGTACTTTTCATTTGTTATATTCTTACTGTTACCGTGTGAAATATGGTAATTCACATTTTTCTGTGTCCTTTACTTCAAATAATGATTGCCTCAATCATTTAATATTAACGGAACTCAGCTAAAATGCCTTAACGTTAATTTGAAATAATAAGTAGTATGAGTATTTATATGGCAATTTTAAAAAGCATTAAAAGCTACTATGCTTTCTCACACGTATCATGATATTAAAAAATAAATGATTCAGATGGAGGCTTGCTATGTTATATGGAGTGGTTCCCTCTTAATACTTAGACTTCAATTTTATTTTCATTCCATAGAACTGATAAGGAATCTCTCACAGCGAGATAAAAGCACAACGACGTGAGCTCTTTTACAACCATGTGCTAATGACAGGCCAGCAACCACTCTTATTATACGTTTATGTATTAACGTCAATTACACTAAGCAGACTAGAATGCACAACCTCTTTATACAGCTGGAAGATTCAAGAGATTCCTGTCCGTAATTACAGGAGCGGAATCCATAACTAGGACACAAGTCTGCTCTTGTACATTCGAGTTTGCTGTCAGAATTCATTAAAAGAGGATGTCACTTGCATTCCGTCAGCACACGTAGCTAACAACGAGGACAAACAGAGCTCCCTGCACGAATCTTAACCACTCATGGTCGCAGAGAAACGTTTATTTATGGTGCTGTATACACCTGCATTAAAAGCTAAAAGCATTTATGCATTTCGCATTTGTTTATTTGGTTGAATCCCTGTTTGCCTATTTAGAAAGCATCTCACCGGCAACGATCTAAGTAATCGGGAGAAAGTCATGGCTTTACGATGTCAACAAGATATTTATTTAAATGGAAGTGTTAAAGAGAATTAATGCAAATGTTAATACTTATTTTCAGGTTTAATTCTATTCAAAAATATGTTGAACTAAATCTAATTTATCATTAAAAAACATATCAAAATACCAGAAATCTCAGTATAAATTTCCTGAAGAGATAGCATTATATGAAAGGAGTAGGATTTTTATGTTTATGTGTTTTATTAGAGTTAGTTTAGTTATTTTATAAAATTTTTGCAGAGCACATTATAGATTTCATCACATCTGCGGGTATTACGTTGTAAAATTGCTTACTATGTGCAAAATAAGTAAAGAAACATGTATACCATTTCAGTCATTTTTAACAAACACATGTTGTGAAATATAACATTAAATTATATTATAAGGTATTTCTCCCGCCTTCTTAGCGAGCCTTCGTCGTGTAGTGCTCTGCACTCTCAACACGTAATTAAGAGGTCCGCGGTTCGATTCCCGGCGACGGCATTGCATGTTTTTCATCTTTCCTGCTTTCAAAAATTACCTAATGTGTCTACAGTACAAGTGCTTTAATATAATACTTATATTAAAGGAATATTATAAACAAAATTATGAAACACTGCTCGAAACATACTCTTGCCGGAATATTTTATGGTGCAGCAGAAACCGATTTTATTATTTATCGTTATTTATTTATTTATTTATTACTGTAATAACTTACTTTACTGTATAATAGTACAGTTAATATTTTTGTGGAGGGTACATTAAATTATTCATTATTTTACATGAGTACTTGGTCGTATTATTAACTAAAGTACTTAAAATCAAACATCGATATTTTGTCTTTCCAATGTAATGCTTCAAAAACGTGAACTGATTTGTAAAGCTACTTTTAAATGGTGAATATTTTTCTCTACCTTTTAAAAATGAATAAAATACGTGAAATAATTGCCTGCACTGGTTCTTTTGAGCCCGAAACGATAATCTTGCTAGACACTAAAAGACAAGCTAACATCTAACATCATGTATTACTTGAGTTTAAGAACTGAGAAATAATGTTTCATTTTATTCCGGATATAACCAGTTGCTTTTCAGATGCAAGCAATGAAAATCTAATGCAAAAAAGCACTTGCGAAAGCATTAGTTGAGGAATGTCGTCCCTTATTTTCACACACTGTACTTTAATCTGCGAAACACAAACACACAAAAAATGTGTTTCAGAGACAGATGTTTACTTTTAAGGAAATTTCCATTCTTTCCCAGAAGTTAACAATAAGCTTTGCTAAGCAATTTGCATAAAATGCTCAGCATAGAAAGCTTTACTTTTTCATTCCTTTTAGCTTGTCAGAAGAGACAATAAAATAAAAAGCAAATTCCTTTTCCCAAATCTTGTTCTGTAGTGATTTAAAAGTATAAAAAGTGCTGTTCTATTAAATTAGATTTTCGTCGACTGCATTTGTTGACTTGCGTTTTCAATCAGAATTAGGACTACGGTTAGAAAATTCACGAGCCTTCTGTCTTCGCGTTCTTTATTTCGAGGAATGAGAAATGCAAATGATAAATTTGTAAAAGAACGAAAAAATATTCTTCTTTTAAAATATGCGAAATGAAATAAGAAAGTTATTGAGAAACAATATTATCGTTTAATTTTATGCACGTAGTTTGTAAGAGTATTTTTCAAATTAGTTAAGCTGGATCACAACAAATATTACATTTCCTAGAGAAAATATTTCCCTAAAACTAGGGAAGTATTATTGAAGGTCATAAACGAGCTTTTCTGTAATTTTTAACTTCTTATTTGGAAATCCTAAGCTAGTCATTATGCAAGCAGGAAGTTTACTTATGATTTAAGTGGGAAAAAATAGCTGTATTAATACGTACTTGAAGTTAGGCATTTACTTATATTTTGCGAAAAGGAAAAATATGAGTGAAACAAAACAAAAAGAAAGTTCCTTATGTAAAAAAAAAGTTTCTTATAATGATATGGAATTTAATGTTGGTAATATCGATAAAAATATAAAATCTAAATCAGTGCATGCCAGAATATGCAACATAACGAAATTTTTAGACCACCTAGAGCATCTAAGTTCATGTAGAAGTATATACAACATTCGCAAAAGTCGTCAATCTCAGAACATATAAAAACAGAAGTTTATTATTCATATTTCTTAACTGTTATTATGGTAAACTAATTACTCGATTACCGCAGATCATCTGCAGTTTCACAAAGAAATTACCTATAAAGTACTTTATTTCTCAGAATTCATATTCATGGAAGGTTACATTATTCAAAATTTTATGGCTCTAGGTGCCGTTGATAGCTTTAGTAGATTTGTTGCAGTTTTATCACAATGCGAGAAACATCTATACATTTATGGAGATTCTTCATTATTTAATTTCTTTAAATATAACACAGGGCTCTAATACTTGGTAGCAACAATTTGAAACGTGAACCGACATTGATAGTGACCCAACGAAAAATACCAAAACGAAATTGTTGAAAAATAACAGAGAAAAAAGCCCTTCTGGGCTAACACCCTTTGGGATAATAAGGTAATCATGCAGAACTATACTTAAAACTAAAAGTGAAAAAATGAAATAAAAAGGGTAAATCTTAAAGATCATTATTAAGCTCTGGTGTTGCGTTGACGCAACGGTCAAAATAAATGCTTACAGAAATATAACTACTAAAGGTATTTTATTCTAGAAGATGATTTTGTGTTGGAAATATTATGGAGATTATTTCTGCAAAAAATATTTGCCTTCAACAATAATTTTGTTTATAGCTAACTAACTTTGTTTGGACGAATTATAGTCTCGTACTTGAAGCAAAATTTTTTACCAGGTATTTTTGCTGAAAAAATTGAAAGAAAAAATCGTTGTCTTTAGGGACGATCTATTTTTAGCCAAGTTCACTGCTTATGAGAAAATTTCATCAATCACCTGTTCATATTTGTGTGGGGATGGAAGGGAATATATGAGTTGTGTTGGTCCAACGACAGCGAGAAAAGGTATTTCTCCTTTTACTTCCTTCTACGAAGTAAAAAGGAAGTACTGTAATCTCGAAAAAATTAAAGTAATCATATTTCAACGAAAATATCCATTTTGACCTCTGTCGAACGCGATTTAAGGATGGTTTTGCATGACATCTGTACCTAAGGATAGAATAAAGGACTCTTTTTCCCCCAACGAATTACGAAACTCATTTAAAATGGATTCATGAGAGATATTTTTCGTTGCGTCTGTTCGTACGTATGTACTACATATGTATGTATGTATATCTCGCATAGCAGAAAAACGAATACCCTCAGTACGTTGAAGTTTTGCATATAGGGACTGTTATTAACATGTAGATGTGCATCTTCTATTTTAGTTGCAATCGGCCACACAAAAAGTATGTAAGTATATATATATATATATATATATTCCACTCTGTTACTCGGCTCATTGATCTCAGTTTCGTTTTTCTTCATGTTTATAAATTGTGCCATTTTTGGCTTTAAAATGATTAAATTATGTTGTTCTTATATTTCGGTTAAGGGTTTTATGCCTTTAATTAACTTTTACGCTGTGGTTGTAGAATTATCAACAATTTAAAAGTTGTTTGAGTGGGGCTAAACCTCATTGTTTTTTTTACCGTAGCAGCCATATTTGTTTATATTTGAAATTTAGCAGAACAGTAGATTTGTTGCCAATCTAGATAAACTAAGCTCCGCAACAACAAATTAAGGTAATCTTTTGCTATTGAGAATTAAATTATGCGTAATTGATTCTGAAATTGTCATTTAAGTTATTAAATTATCCCATATATTGACTCAGCATAGCGTCTACAACAAATTAAGTCAGTTTATATACTTTCAGTGTCTTTTTGCCGAGTGAAGCCAAAAGTAAATTTTCAGTTTTGTGCACCGAAAAATCTGCCTTCTTACCTGCTTTGCTTGATTTTGCGTAGAAACCGTACCTTTAATTGTATAAAAAAAATCTTAATTGTTTTAACTGTATTTGATGGTTATGTGTTTCTATATCTTTCAATTATTAATATAGATATTTTGAGTTTTTATGTATTTTTGCCTTTTCGCAAAATGAGAACTGAATTAATTGAATTAGAATTGTTTCTCTAATAATATTCGAGGAAATAAGTTTAATGAAGGCAGAAAAAATGCGTAAAATTTGATATTCCGTACAAGGAATTCATATGGTGTATACATCAGATTTTTTACTTATGCCTTTAGATCCTCTGGTTAATGTTCATTCCATGCTCTAAAAATTCCTAGAACGAGATACCTTACATTAAAAGAAGCCCTTCAAAGTTAAAGAAAGAGATGATGTTAATGGCCAGAATGAAACTGATATTGTTGTTGTTCTACCAAAAACTGTAGTAGCTAGTGATGAAGACGAAGGAAATGGTCACGATATTTTACCAAATGATACTGCTGTGGGAGTTAAAGTTTACGTAAAAAGTAAGTTTCACCCTTTTAAAACTGGTGCTACTCATACAAAAAAGTTTAAAAACAAAAAACTTAAAATTGATAAAAAGGAAACCCACAGTTACTCTTTCATTTTCTCTATCATTTACAAATATCTCAGTCACATATGTCATCTATAATCTGTGCTGTAGAAACAATTCAAGAAAACCGCATACAAATGTGCCCACTAGAAACGGCGAAATGTATCCGTAAGAAAGACAGGAGTTTTTATCACTTCTAGTATTAAGGTGAAAAGAAAATAATTTTTTTTTCCGATGGACCTACAATTTAGTTGTAACTGTAGGTTCAACATGTGGAAAAGTTCAACCCGTAAACCGACATTGACGGATTTCGATCTTGAGAAGCAGTTTCTATTCGTTTACTACTTTATCCAGATATCCTTACAACAGTTCCAGGGTTCCCAGCTTGCTTCCATGGCGTACGAACTGTTTGTCTTGAAATATTCGCACATCTCATTGCTTCTGTGGTAATCTTTCCTTTTTTTAAATGCCTGATGAATCGCCAGTTCATAGATTCTTCTTCCAAATGACAAATTGGAGCCAAAACATGATTCGTTCTGATTCCTTATACATTGAAATCAAAAGCTGCATTTCAAAAAGTCACTCAGATGCTCATTTTGCGTAAAGCACTTTATTCACAGTTAGATGACGTTATGTTAAGTTTACAACAGAAATCGGATAATCACTTTTGTTTGGATGATCTTAATTAGGCTTGCCATTCACTCTTTCTCTTTAAAAAGGAATTACATCGATTAGATATTTTACGGACTATCAATGAAATTTGTACAAAATGTAGCAGATTACATCAACTAGAATTTACGATGTGCTAAAACTGTTAGTTACCTTAGAGTTGCTGAAATACCAAAAACGAAAACATAGACATTAAAAAATTGTAAAGATATTTAGAATATATCCCAAGAGAAATTTTTGTAATGAGAATATTTTAACGTGGTATTATCGTTTTTGCTTCAGTTCAAGTTTTTTATGGGTGCGGAATTTTAAGCAACTGAGAGTTTAAATCGCATTATGTTTTCATCATATGACTTTATTCATTGATATCAACATAGACAAGACATTTATGCATAGAGATTTGAAACTTAATTTTTAATTAATTGTTTTGAAACTTAATTTATGTAAGACTGTTTGCTAAGCACAAACAATTTGAATTTAATAATCTCTTAGGGATTAAGCAGTGCATTTTTATTTTTATTTATTAATTTTTGATCCTAAATAGGTTTAGGGTATTTTAAAACAACTGTAGTTAAATGTATTATTGATATACATTTGAGTACATCTTTGAGTTGCTGCCAAATAAATATTTAATAAAAGCCACTTTTACATTAGCTACATACTCTGTGCATAAACAGATGCAATCGAAATCGAAAACGAAATTAAATAAAAAACTAATCATGCCGGTCTTATCAATGATATTTAATCTACCCAGAGGGACTTTCCTTTTAGTTTTAAAACAAAATAAAAACATGTTGCATTGGTAAATAAGAAAGTGGAAATGACTATAAGTTTAATGATATTACTTGATAAATTCAACACGTTGGTTTCTGATTAACGAACGTTAGAAAATTGGAAAACGTTTTAACTTTTCTATTCTGAGAACCAACTGTCTTTTCCATTCCTTTAATATGGTCATTGATTTTCGAGAACGTCATCTCCACATGCCTAAAAGTAGAGGGTCGTCCTTCAAATTATGATTGGATTGCACTGCAGTCCATAATTCATGATCCAAAATTTTGACGCTTTTGACTAGTTGGCTCAACTCTAGAATGCATAATATGTAGTTTGCGATGTTTAGGACATCAAACATGTTCCTTTCCTGTAATCTTCAGACTGAATTACGAAGCAGCTCTCTTAACAGAATTTCGAGTTTGTGCCTAAAGAGAAATTTGACTGACATTCATTCCTTCTAACTTTGAAAAGCAGTTACCACAGTTATGCGTTATTCCAACCCTCTCCACAAGAATTCTTCTTTTTTTAAACTTAACAAGTGTACAAAGGACAACAAGTATGAAACAGCTGAAGGATTATTGGTACTATCGAACTATTACACATCTTACGTGTAAATGGGAATACGTTCTGGAAATTCATTATAAGAATCATATTAAATTTTCATGAACACCTTATATTTAGTATTATTTTAGATAGACGTAAAACATTAACATATTCTTTTAGTATTGTATTTGATTAGCTTCTTATGATGCACTGGAAATTGAGTATAAATATGTTCAAACATTTTGCAGATTTATGAATAGTAAAATAGTTTACTCTGCTTCCAAGTGGAGTGAAAGGTATTCTTTTGTAATTTAGTAGAGAAAATAAATATTTTAATATCTATAAAATTCAAGTGCAGTAAATAATAATGTTACTTCTTATATCTTACCAAATATAATAAAATGTAAGGAATGAAACATTTCTTCATGTAATGAATTGATAACTAATAACTCATTTTCAAGTCAAAAACTAAGAATGTCTGCATAAGAAATGTTTCATACTTACATCGAATGAAAATACTAAAAGAATGTATTTTGATAGTTGACAATTAACACATTTTCAGTTTCTGTATTATACTTTTAATACATTAATACTTGTAATGCATTTACATGATACGTTTATATTTTTAATACATTTAGTAATCTATTTGCATACGTTTCCATACGAAATGAATACATTTTGAATTTTAAACCGAGAAATTCGTCTACAGGTACAGTTGTTTCATTTTTGAAATAACACAGTTTTCCGTTGTTTTCAGCACTAAACATCATGATATTTTTCAAAATTACTACAACCTAAAATATTAGAAAAATATTTTATTTAAAAGCTATTTATATTTATATATGTATATTATTTTAATATATATCATTTCCGTATATTTAAATAAAGAAAATCAGTATCGGCATATTGCAGTTCCCAACGATCATTATATACATTCTTAAAATCAAAATACATATGAAATTTAGACAATTCCAAAACAGTAAAATCTATATAAACAGGTTTATTCAAATATAATATGGGTTTATTTCAGTTTAAATAAAAAAAATATATCATTCACAATTTCAGAACTATTTAATTTTCCTTGGCACTCCTTTTAATTTAAAAATTGCACAGATATTCCTTTCCTTTCATTCTGATAGTTTTCTCATGAAAATAATTATTCATTTTTGACGCATATCATTATTAAATCCAATATATTCCTTTTACCAAAAATTTTGACTGAAAATTAAAATTCGATGTATTTTTTTAATAACAAGGCCTTAACTAACATTAAATTTAAATAATGTATTATACAGTCCTTCTTTTTAAATAATTGGGTAGCAGTTTTTGCATGGTAATGTCGAAGTTAAATTAAATTTTATTTAAATTAAATAAGTCTTATGAATACGGTGATGACATGTCAAACGTCAAAGTAAAATGTTCAGATACTTTTGACAAATCATTATGAAAGGAATAGAAATGTGTTGGATAAAATAAATACACTCCTAAAATATATCTTACAGTGGAATCTTCTGCACAATTCAAAGTTCTGGATTTTTCGTTTTCGGATTTATATAATCAAGAAAATGAATCAACTGGTAGTTACTGGCTCATTACGTAATATATAAATTATCTGCACCTAAAGTAAATATGTAACGAGTAGATTTCTCTGGATTATAATTATCAGATACATATGGAATATTTGCTGGTTTGTAACCGAGTGTCTAATAAACACGTCCCCCGCACTCCCGTCATTTGATTTTCAAGCCAAATTTAATCATTAACACCGTAATTCAATATTATTTACCTTTAGTGCAGCATTTCGTGTTACGTCAGCTGCAGGAACAAAATGAACACTATCTAATTCATTATATTTTTAATTTAAATGGTAATTTACACAACAGTTTTTTCTAAACCATGTTGAAATTTTTTTTTAAATAATGCAAAAATTTACACCATAATCTATTAAAATTTCGAATTAAAAAATAATGATTTTTGTATAACCCTCAGCTGGAAGGGCTGGCGTATGGTACAATTTTAGAGGGCGGCGTATGAAGTACGCCAGGTCTTTTTTCGAGCCTCTGCTTCGTGTTTGAAACTATTTAATCTTATACATGGCATGGCATAAAAGAATAATAGAAAAAAAGCAGTAAAGATGGAAACTACGAATTTTTAATTAATTCAAAAAGTGGAATGCACTGGAAATGTAATTTAAAGTTAAATAGCACTCTGCATTATTTTCTGTATGCAAATTATAAGAACATAAACCAAATTTACAAATTATAAATATTGCGTAAAGAAAAGTTTGGTAAGTAATAAATTTCACAAATGAAAAAATTAAAAACCTTTTGCTACTTTAATCCTCTTCCGATTGTCCCTGTTCACTGCAGCAGGGTTTGCAATGTTGTACTCTCTTGCCCAGATGATTTTTGCAGGTAAACTTAGAACACTCAGAACATTTTATGGTAGTGTAGTTATTCTTTATTCTAACGCACTCAGCGCAGCGTCCTTTGATCTTTTTTGCAGGTGGTCCTCGTCCCTTTCGGCCTTCCTGTCCGCTTCTGTTGTTACCAGCCTTCAAATACAAGCTTTGGAATGCGACAGGAGAAATGGCATTTTCAGACGATTCTGAAGATGTGGTTTCATCAAAGATGTAGATAGATTTTTCAAAAAATATCTTCTAAACTTGATAGTTGCATCAGGTTTGGAGAAGTTCAAGAGCACTTGCGAATTTATGCTCGCTACGTTTAGCAGTGCAAAAAATATTACCATTGTTCACCTCTTGGTTTTTCGGGCGACAGTGAAATTACTACAAAGTTGGTCTACGGTATCAACTGCGCCTTTACATTTGTTGTAATCCAGGATTATTTGAGGTTTATTCGTTTCCTGGTCAATTTTGTCATCATCGTCTAAAGTACTGAGCCGTATTACACACTTAATTTTTTCGTTGCGTATGAAACAATTGTCATATCCTTTTGATAACCAAACAGTGAACTGCCGACTTCTCTCGTTTTTGATGGCTAGAATTCATTTGGAAATTCCTTTTTATTTTTTTTTCAGCGTGCCCACAAGTGTTATACCTTCGGTAAGAAGATATTGAGCTAGAGGATAGCTCGTATACCAATTATCGGTCGCCAGGTTACGGTTGGAACCTTCGTAGGCACCAATTAGCCTTTTGACAATGTCAATACTTGAATTAGAAGCCTCGTAAGGTCCTAGGGGTTGATTGCCACAGTAAATTTCAAGCTTCAATGTATAAAATGTTCGTGAGTCAACAACTGCAAAAATTTTCAGTCCATACTTTGCGGGCTTGTTGGTGATGAATTGAATAAAAGAGCATCTCCCGCGGAAGGGTTCCAACTTCTCGTCGATTGTGGGTTCGTCACCTCGTATAAAAGTTTTGACAGTTCTGATTGAAAGATTCAAAAAATGCTCTTAGTGCAGCAAGCTTATCAGTTTTTCTTCGCACATACCTTGTGCTTTTATCATCGAATCTAATAGCAGCGCACAAGTTTCTAAATCGCTTGAGACCCATGACTCCTTGCAAAATTTCAATTCCAGTACCGTCTTTTGCCCATGCTTCCTCCAAATTGAGTTTTGGCATTTTTTTGCACCCTAATAAGAATAAAAATCCTAAAAAGGCCAAAATTTCTGCTCTATTAGTATCATACATGCTTCTCTTTGAGATGTTTTGGAGATCATCTGCAGTCCTGTTACATTTGAGATAAATATTTGTATATTGTACGATAGCATCAATCATATTTGTATTTATGATTTTCTGAAAAGCATAAAGCTCATCATTTATATCGTCACAAGTTTTGGCACTTGGGCATATTTTTTTCATCAAATGTTTTCGAGGCGTTCTGGCGAATTTGCTCTTGAGGGGAACTTTATTCCACTTAAAAGTTTCCTTTTCTTCTTTCAGAAACTTTCACCCAACTTTCTTTTATTTGTAAATTGTTTTTACAAAAAAGTCCTCATATTTTAAATCACTCATGTCATTTTCAATATCACTAAAATCGTCATTTGTTGAGGAAACATCATTTGAGGAAGGAATATTAGGATGTTTAGAAACATTTCCCTCAATTTCTGAGTCACTTTCATTATCAGAATGTTCGATGACTTCCGATTCTTCGACATCAGATACATTATCCAAATTGTCGGAGTCTTCATCAACCGAGACTTCTTCTAAAACTCACAAATAATCTTCAGGGGGTACAATATTCTTTCTGTACATACTTGGAGGGGCGGCGTACTGCGTTCGCCTACGCGACATGTTCACAATAACTGCTTTCGGAAGGAAGGCGAAAACCAGACTGACCGGAAATACCAGGAGCATTGCACTCATGGAATGTTTCTAGGAGGGTAGAGGAAGGGAGGAAGCTCAGGAAGAGGTTGTCTAAAAATTACAGCCCAAAAGATGGCATTGGCGTACTCTGTACGCCGGCTCCTGCATTGCAAGGATAATAATAAACCAACACTCTTTATATTCACATCATAGATTTTTGAATTTAATCGCAAAGGCAATATCTCATTCTTTTCAAAGGCACAGACAGTAAAGATTATATTTTTTAACTTTTCAAATTGTGAAATACTGCTAAATTTCATCCGAAAAGCAACACTGTCTAGTATTTTTAAAATGAGATATTTCTTTTTTATATAATGCAGCTCGATGTGCATTGTTTTCTTTGGAAATATTTTTGTTGAAATGCAGTATAAAAGACATAAATAATCTTTACAATGCATATTTAACAAAGCGTTTTTTATTTTTTAATTTTTTAAGTTATATTATGACGCGTGCCAAGATTTTCCTTATAATTACAAAAATGTATATCTAAATACTGTATTTGTTTGATTAACCAGCCACTGCTATTCCTTAAGAAATTTTCCATCCGAAAAAACATTTTACGAAAACCTCTTGGTATTGCTTCATAAATTTGAATTCCTGAAATTGTGAGTTCAGAATTTGAGCAAAAGTAATAAGTTTGAAAATTTATGTAATTGTCTTCTAACATTTTCTGAAAAGGAATAATGACACATGGTATTCTTATTTTAAAAATTATAACTTTTTTTATTATGCTTGATGTAACAGTTTTGGGTTCTTTATAAACATTATTTGTATCTACATAAGTGGAAACCAAAACAGCACACATGCTGCGTAAATAATCACAATGAGCTTGGTTTAATTCATTAAAATGCCACATATTCTCTCCTCTTGTTCTGTATATTCGTTAATAAAAATAAATTTTTAGGAGAGGAAATACTTCATGATATCAACACGGCCAATATTATCATCATAAAATATTTATAGCTTTATTTAGCAGAGATGTGTTTTTGTATTCTTTTTAAAAATATTTTCTTCTGCAGGTTCTAATTACAACTATAGGCTCATATGAATTTGTTTTTCAATCTTGAGCATTGATGTCAAAAGTGGATTCCTCTTCATTCTCACAACGTTTCTTTTTCTAATTTAAAGAAAAAAAAAAAAAAAGTAAATAAATTTTTGTAAGGAAGTTAGAATTTATGGTTACATTTTTCAAAAGTGTTTTTTCCTAAAAAAACTAAGGAAAAAATTTAAAAAATCACTTACCCTTTAAATGGGAATTCGATTTTTATCCTTTCGCTGATGGTGGTGGCAGTAGCTAAACCGTTTAGATAATAGCGAATGGGAACTCCTCAAAGACCATCTTTTAAAAGAGCAGTTATCTTTTCTGAAATCTTAACGCTTCCATCAAAATGCAATCCATAAACTTGACATTTGGTCTTTTGTTTTTAATATATTCCTATTAGTTTTACGCTTCACAGTTCGTTTCACGTTACGCTGTCTGCTCTTCGTGAAAGAAAAGATACATATATATATATATTTCTTATGTATGCATTCATGCATAGTCAAAAAATCATTTAACGTTTTGTGTGCTAGCTTTACACATTAAATATCATGTTCTTCGCACTTAAACCATAAAATTCAGTTTAACAGCAAAATTGCAAAATAATTTTAAAATGATCGTAACTTTAGAATTTCCGATACACAGTCTCAAAGTGCAGTTCTCAAAGGCCAGTTGCCTTATGCAAGGAACGGAAGTCTTTTCAAGTAACTGCTTAGGCACCCTGGGCCACCAGTGCAGAGAACACACTGGTTAGCTCAAGAGGACAGCCCTACTGATGGCTATGTTTGCTTAGAAGTATTTCGAGGCCTTCCTGTTTGGTAAAATCAGGAATTGTAAATGAAAGATAATAACGGTGAAACCATGATTTCTCAAATTATATTTATCGTGTTAAAATATAATTATCAACATGCAAATTAGTGCCATAAATATTTATGTGCCTTACACTTAATTATAAGTTATGATTATGTTAAAGTTTATTTTGTGATATTCTGTGATAACAAGAACCTTCCCTGAAGAATTATGATTATGTGAACTCTCAAACAAAAGGACGTTTGGACTGAAATGCTGAAAATTTCAATAGGACTCTAAAAATTAAAAATTTATTTAAAAAATTGATATTTATAAATTATACATTACAGGATCAAAATTTTATGATTTATTTATTTTTATTTCATTTGCTAGTGCTTTAACGCTTTCTTTTTAAAAAGGCTTCTCTGTCGCTACGCCTTTTTCTTCTTGAAGGGGGGGATATGTAAGAAAAATAAAGAATGCGTTAAAGATTAAATTAGCAACGTAAATTTCCCTTCTCTAATCTAAAAATAGCAACCTCTTTTTGCACTGCGTCATTTCAAGAAAAATCTATATCATGTGATTCTTACGTAATTCTGGAGATGTAAATTTAACTAAATCTGCCAATAGTAATTTTAATTTTAGAGTAATATTAACTGTCCAAGCAGAATGTATTGAGATCCTAAACTAACTTAGTTTGACTTCAGATTTCATCCTGAACATTATGCACTTGCTTTCCACGCTTTGACCTAGCTGTACTCTAGTATGTCTGCTCCTGCTTTCTTGCTACAACGTTATAAAAAATGTAAGCCTTTTGGAGCCTTTTGTGTGCAGCCGTAACATGATGCTGAGAATAAAACTGAAGATTAAATATGTTTTTGCCTTTCGTGCTCTTGAAATTATTACATATATATATATATATATATGCCTGTCATGGTATCGGGTCATAGGTATAGAACAATTTTATTAACCGTCTTTCTCACTCTACCAATGTACTCTCGAAACTATAGAAGGTTTAGACCAAAAATTAAAAAGAAGAATAACAAAATCAGAAAATTTTGTTGTGTTTAGCTTAAAACTGCCAAAGTCACACTTAAGAGTCCGGTAATTTTATTAAGAGCTATTTATATACGGAAACAAAAATATATAGCAAAATATGGATTTAAGTGCGGAGTTTAAGTCTCTTAATTTCTCATTTTTAATTTCGGTATATCCTCTCTGTATTCTAAAAGCAGTAATAACTTTTTTGAACTGCGCTATTTATAGATTAATCTACATTACATGGCTTACGTAACGCTAATGACGTAGCTAATTCGAAACTTGAAGTCAAAACTGAGAGAACTGAAACCTTTCTAACCTAAATCAAAACCTTCATTTCCATACTGAATAAATGCGCACTTAGCTTGCACATTTGTTGCCTTGGACCTTGTACTCTATTCCTATCGCAACAGTTGGTATCAAAAATGAAAAATCTGGAAACATTAAGGCATAATTAGAGTTCCTAGTGTATTGTGGCCTTAAATGCCAATTGAAATAAAACTAGAATTTAGTTCTGCTAATTTTCTTAGTGTGCAAGCAAGCCTGCATTTTGTATTTGAGTATCGTTTATAATCCTCATCGAATCAAGACAATCCTTGAAGGAACTTTCCCAACCAGCTTTGCGCCTCTTCTGCGCTTGAAGTTGGGGGGGGGGGGAGATCGGGCCTCTGCCTGTCCATTCTCCTACCGCCATGCTGATGAGGTGCTGTTTCTTTCCTCCTGCTACAATGTTTTACGCCATGCGAAATTTATTGAGCAACATATGGACATGTACATAGACGAGCCAGTCAACCGCAAGATTTTTTAAACTCCTTATTCGTATAGGATATCTGCTATTTGTTTCTACTTGCGAGTGAGATAAGCATGAAATGTAGCTTCCCTTGTGTTCTATTTCATCGACCTCATAGTTCATCGGATAATTAATTGCGTTAATGAGCTTTTCTGTCATTTCAAAGAGAATGAATATATTTTACAACTGAACTAGTATTCTTCAAAAATTATTTGCGGTTTTGCAATCTCAGAACCTTTTAGTTTGTGAATATTAATTTAAATTACATTGATCCTATGTACTCGACGGCAGTGTATGCGTATTTCGCCATGTCATGTGTAAAGACGATGTTTCAGCAGATCTGGTGAGAACAATGTGTATTCATCAACGAGTGTAGTTTTGCTAATCTGGCTAATTTTTATTTGTGTCCCACTAAGATTTATTCAAGTAAAATAATGATGCTTAAAAATACGAAAATAAAATAATGTCACATGTGAATTTTGGTTGTCATCACTCAGCATCTGGCCTTACTCGTTCTGGATAAGTTCCTTAACTAAATGTTTCTTTCCTTAGGTCACATATCTCATCCCGCATTCATAATTATTTGCGAGAAGGCATTACCAGTTGACCCATGCTACATCGCTGGTGTTCCCCGTACTTTTAGAATCTCGCGAACGGGCTGGCTGCATGAGCGTTCTCCATGTGTAATGTGTATACGAGTCAGTTTCCATTAGAGAGTCCTCCACAAAGGCACCCTTCCTTTTAAGCAGATAGCCCTAGTATGCTTTGCTATAATTAAATAAACCAAGATCAAACCAAACCTCGTACTTTTACCTACACCTGTACTTAAGAGTACATGTAACTATCCGTTTTAATTTGAATAAACATAACTTGTGTATCCAAATTTAAATAGACAGCGCTTTTTGGATAGAGAGTACTTGCATAATTTTAATCTCCATTTTAATTTGGCAATTTCTCCTTTCTGTCCAAAAAATAGTAACTGTTTTTAATAAATCTCTCTAATCTGTGTCATTTACAAATTAGTAGTGGTCACATGATACTAGCACAAAGTTCGTGATGCAAGCAGCTTACATTACGTTTCATTATAGCAGTTTTAAAGCCAATAACAATTTATATTAACAATTCAGACTAAAGCAAATTTACATCAGCTTATTTGGGAACAACAACATTTCGCTTTTATCCCAAGGGTTCATTCTCATACACGCCGCATTCCTGCTCTTACTTACAATCCTGAGAACGTCTTGCTTTTAATCTCTGTCTTTCATCCATTGTGCTGTTATAAAATGAAAAAAAGGCAAAAACGGATACTGTACCCATTACGATAATTCATAAGAAATATTCTGTAGTTTATATGAAGAATGTTCAAGAATAAAGAAAATGCATTTTTTTCGATCATGATTGCAAGTATCTGGAACTTGACTTTAAATTATTACATATTTTACAGTGAGACACCGAAATCTGGAGAATGTCGACTTTCATCGGTGAATGTCAACATTAACATAGTCGCTTGGTGTATGTCCGAAATATATTCCAAATACTCTTATTTCTGACTTACACCGGTGAATGTCGATGGTCGAAATTACAACATATACTAATGGTGAATGTTGAACTTCTCCGTAATAAAATGCACTTGAGACTTAAAATATAGAATATACTACCTTAAAACGCACAGTACATTCAAAATGAGAAAGGAAAATAATAGAAGTTAAAAACTTACTTAATTATGCAGTTCGTTTAAGTGAGAAATAAAAATAATAGTAATAAAATCTTACTAAATTATGTAATTTGAATCTTATTTATTGCAACAACTTAAACTATTATGACACTTTGAATTGCCAAAGATGCCCTTGCTTTTACAACTGCATTTATTTGTGGGACACTTCCTTTTGCAACGACAGCGTGTATAGTCTTGCTCACCGCTTCTAAAATTAGCTGCAGCTGCTTCTCTCAGCGATATTTGTTGAAAATAAATCACATCTATGGAAAGTAACTTTTCTTTACAAATTACGAACTGATTACGTGTGTAAAGCTGCTTGAGGGTACCATTTTCGTATGCAAGTTTATAGAAATCAGAGTCTTCTATTCCAAAAACAGCCGCTAACACATTTCGATTATCTGTACGACCACGGTCGACATCAAGGACTTTTATTCGTACAGTATCACCAATTTGATCAGAAGGAAATTGTTTTGTAAGGTTCGTAACATTTTTGTTGCTTGCAGTTCAAGATTCTCTTTCGCAGCCGCTCTTTTTATAGAAATTAACTCGTATTTTTCAGTCAGAACTTGATGTGAAGACGTGGTAGATTGCAAGTCCTCTTCAATATTTTTCTTTGGAATATGGTTTTCGGTATGACCACCACTCAATGTTTTTTTTTTTCAGAAGTATTACCGGTTTCTTCAAGCTGTTCTTCAGTTTCAAATGTATTGGCAATTTTTTCGAGTTGCTTTTCGGTTTCGATATTTGCGATTTGTTCGCTATGCAAAAAGACTATGTTATGCCTCTTTTTGCTTTAATGTCAAACATGGCTTCATAAGGACTTTGGCGTATTCCTTCATATTCCTTCGTAATTTTGCACACTGATTAACACTAAGGAAAACATCACATGTTTTCCGACGGCGGACTTTGCGTCGATGGTACGTCTAGATGGGAATGCTGGTTCGGCACTTCCGTTGACAGTGTAAACCGGTTGAAACTGGTAAGGTTATAAACTGGTAAAACAGTGGTTGTAGATCTACAGGGTTACAGATCTACAGGGATTGGACTAAAAGCCGCTAACTTTGGCAACGTTTTCGATTCCTCACGAAATTTAGTGACAAAACTTTGTCTCTAAATCATCGCTAGCTTAGCTGTAGCCATTTATCTCAATGTGAAACCTTTCATGTAACGTTATGCAAGAGATACTGCAATTTGCATAAAATGTTGCTAAAATTATTTATATATGTACAATATATTCAAAATTTATCACAATACATCTGTTGCAGAATATTTGTTTGGGGTTAAATTGCAGCAATGATTAACGTGTCATAAAAGGCGTGCCGTAGTATAACAGAATCATTATTTAATACTCTATTGAGTCAATCACTATTAAAATACATTTTTGCTGCTGTTTTTTGCAGTAGAAGCCAAATATATATCACTATGCACATTACGTTTTCAATCAAAATTATTAAAACTTCAAGAAAGGCGTCATCCAACAGTTGCTTGAGATAAAAAAACTGTCCTGCGAAAGGCAAATAAATTTAGTTAGATGACAGCAGTCGCCAATTTGTCACAGGTGCAGTATTTAAAGAAAATCTACTAGGGAAAAAATGGCACAATATTGGTAAGGAGAATGTCAACACCAGACGCAATTGGGTAGAAGGAAACAGGAAGCGACATGTTCGACATTCGGCTTGACAGCTGTCAAGGAGGCTACAGGGTGTCACGCTGAGTCTTCCGCAAGATGCCACAGTTTAGCTGGATATAAAAACAAGACTACACATTCAGAAGTAAGAGTGAATCGATTATATACAAAAAAGTGGCATCTTTATTTCTTTTTTTAATAAAGTTACTTTACAAGATCTTAAATCTGGTGCCTAATTTTCAGTCATTATTGTGAGTTTTGTGTTATATAGATAAGAAAATGAAAAATCTAGTCATTAGCAAACTGAATGTGAAGGAATTTATTCACAATTGGCATTTGTATGCGGATTTTGATACAATGTTATGTTAAATACTTTAGACATTTTTAATAATAGATTTATTGCATATGATAATAAAACAGTTATCATTCTTTTTTCTCTTCAACAAGTATGAATTTAATTTGAATGAGGAAAGGAGTGCTTACACAAGTTCGTTTCATATTAAAAGCCTTTCTTACATTTTAAATTTGAGACATAAATATGTTTCAAAAACGCAGAAAGGTAAAATTGGATTTAGGATATGAATGTTGGGAATCTATCCAGAATATAAATTAAATATAAAAAATAAACAGCACACTACCTGAAAAATCAAAAACTTTTCCGGATTTTACATTACGCCCAAAGGGGCTCTTTTTAGCGTTTTGTGTGCTACCTTTATTTATTAAATATCGTGTTCTTTGCAATTAAACCATAAAACTCAATTCAACAGCAATATCGCAAAATTATTTTAAAATGGGCATAACTTCGAAATTTCTGATACACAGTCTCGCGCCCTGGAAAATAAAATATTTTTTTTTTCGTACTGAGTTTCCATTATTCGCTTTGAAATCGTTGAGTTTCTTAATCAAAAATTCGTTAATATCTGACAAAATATGAAATAGGTAATAAAACAAATTCGAAATCCCAAATTAGGGCTTCCAGATGCCCATATTCGCTGGAGGATTACGTTGTTCAGAATGTGATGGCTCTAGGTACAGTTGCTTTATCAGAATGCGAGAAACATACATACATTTATGTAGATTCTTCATTGCTTAATTTATTTAAATATAGTACAAGGCTGTAATAGTTGGTGGCAACAGTTTGAAAAGTAATTCTGAATAGACGCAAAATGTCAAAACGAAATTAATAGCCCTTCTAGACTAACGCCCTTTGGGCTAATTATACCGCTGAAAACTAATTAGTAGTACTGTTCTTGTATTTAAAAAATATCTCTTTTAAGATCCTACAAACCTCAGTTGATCAACTCTACCGAACTAAAACGCTGGAAACATTATGTATAACAATTAAGGTACTTCACTTAATTTTACAGAAACAGAAGCAGTTAGGGCAATCATAAACATTATTTCTTTTTCAGCATTTGGACTCGAGGCCATTCACTTCGAAACAGAAGTGGCAAAAGCAACAAATGTGTCATCTGAAGAGCATCTTAACTTTCATATTTTATGAATTAAATAACGCTAAATTCTAAATTTCTCTTTTCTCAGAAGGTGTATATGCAGCTGAATCATGTTTCATAACATTAATTTTTTTGAGTTCATCGCAAGTATACAAAAGAAATTGATATCAGTGTTTCATTCATACAATGAAACTCATACAATGAAATAAAAGAATAGACATACAATGAAAGAAATTCATAAAATGTTTATGTATGAATATCAACAAGTACGCTCCCCCGGATTCCTTAACGAATGGAATAAGCCAGCGGTATTCAACCTCTTGACTAACGCATACCATAAAAAAATAAATAAATAAATAAATAAAAATTTAAAAAAATAAACTTCGGTACAACCACTACACTTTAAAATGATCATTTTTCAATTTTTGAAAAGAAATATTTTCAATACAAATAAATTAATTCAATAGAAATAAATTTGGTTACCATTTTAATTATCAAAATTTAAGTAATAATACTTTAATTCTAAAATTCAGTGCAAAATTTGGGTCTGTTTAAGAGAGATCAGTTTCTTTAGTGTATGGACTTATTTCACTTAGTTTTAACCGTAAGTTAGGATCCACTTTCAATTTTGTTCTGTATTTATTTTTCAAATATAACATGGAAGAAAGTATTTGTTCATACAAATGGGTTGTGCAAAAATTCAATAAAAATTTAACAGCTTTAATTGAAATGCCTTTAGCCTTTAAATAATTTTTTTCTTGTTCAGCCAAACGTTAACAAATGAGTTGTTTTTCAAATGTTCAGTTAAAGTTCGATTACAGGAAATTTCTATCAACTGTTCGTCTTCTTCAAGAGATAAAATTTCAGGAACGTTTAAAAAAATGGATTTATAATCCCCTTTTCTTTTTCATTATATTTTCGAAAATACATGTTGAAACTATTTATCAATGAAAAACAATGGTTTTTAATGTCGTATGTTAATTCTTTTTTTTTTATTTTCAAATTATTTTCGCTTAGAAAAACCTTTTAACCACTTAAATGTTTTGCCCAAATACTGTTCCGATCTTTTTTGATTTGTTCGTACACCGCTCGGTCAGTTAATTTTCCTACACCAATCCTCTAATTTTCCAGGCTTTCTCACATTTTTTACATTCCAGTGTTTCTAATCGATGCCTCTAGTAGTGTAGGAGAGATTGGATTGTAAAACCAGTCCAAGGACAGGTTTACCGCTTTTCTTTACGTAAAGAAATTCAAAGACTTTGTTTGCACGAGTTCAGTGTATTAGGATTTGCAAATAGTATTTATTCTCAGTTTTGTCATGAAGCAAAAGAACAATGGGTAACAGTAAATGGCTCATAACAGAATATAATTCTAATATTGGATCAGAGAGCGAATCTGAATTTTCCATAAATGATTCTGGTAGTCCTGGAAGTTCTTTATCGGAATTTCTTAGTGATGATGAGGAAACGGAAAACTGAGATGATCTAATTAAGGTTTGGATTTTTTGTAAAATTGATACTAGTAATATTCCTCCACCACCTCCGCGATTTCCTTTCACAGCGAATTTACTTTGTTCACATTTATCTCCTGCAAAGTGTTTTTTCCAGTTCTGAAGTACCGTCATAAAAAAGCCAACTTTTAGTAAAAATGCCTTAATTTCGCCGTAATTAAAACTTACCTTGAAATAATAAATGCAACACTTGTAACACTTTTGACTGCTGATTTGAATTCATGTAATCGACTAGATTACAAAATTGTTTTAAAAAATACGCTTTGGTCACAATTTGGCAGGAAAATGAAACAATTAAGTGGTTAAAGCGGTAAAAAGTTAAAATACTATTATCCATTTTTTTCAATTATTAGCTCGTGTACCACAGGTACGGTGTTCTATCCCCGGGCTGAGCTAGGTTGACTCAGCCTTTAATCCTTTGAGTGGGTCTTAAAATGAATACTAAGTTCACTTGGGAACTAAACACCGAAGGGTCCAGCGACCAAGCTGACCACTTGTCGAGAGCATATGTTGACGTACCCCGGGGACCAAGGTCAAGAAAGTAGATTTAAGGGCACTGCAGGCCGTGGCCCATTGTTGTGCCACTGAGTTTAGTTTTTTTTTTTTTTTTTTTTCCAGTGCATTTGTTTTATCTCTAATGGTTAACAAATTAACATTTTGTCCTCGTAATCCTAAATTTATTTCATTAAACGTTCCAAAAATATCAGCTAAATATGCTAAACACGCCAACCATTATTCTCTAAGTAAATATTTTTGCAATTCAAATTTTGAATCACAGAGGAACATTTTCGAAACGAAGTTAAAAAAAAAAAAAACGACTTAAAATTTGCCTGTGAATAAACACCTTCCTTCGGAATGTAAAAAAGCGTTTCATGTTCACTACCCATTTCTTGGCATAAAATCGTAAATATGCTTGAATTTAAAAGTCGGCTTTTAATAAAATTAACAATTTTCACAGCTTGATTCCAAACGACTTTCAGGTTTTCGGGTTTGTTTTTGCTACTAACTTCACGAAGAATGAAGCAGTGAGTAAATTTTGTTTCAGGTGCGAATCTCCTTTTTTGAAAACTAACAAGGTAAAGTTTTCCTGCTATAGCCCGAGCTCCGTCACTGCATACGGCAATCCACTTATTCCAAGGAATATCATTTTCAAAGAGGAAATTGCTAATTTACTTTGCAAATTTCATTTTCAGTTGCTCTATCATGAAGAGATTCACAAAATAAATACCCTTTGCCAATTCATTCATCTTCTTCGAAACATATGTAAACTAATAAATAATTCAAAAAAGTTCATTATAGCAGTACTTTCATCTAATTGCGATGCGAAACACTCACTATGTTTTATCTTTTGAATAAGTATCTCTTTTATGTAATTTGCCATTTCATGAATTCGTCTACTTACTGTATCATTTAATAATGGAATATTATGAAATGAACTAATCATTATTATAAAATGAACTAATCATTTAAATATTATGAAATCGTTTGAATCAACTAATCATTTGAATACTATCAAACGAACTAATCGTTTAATAATGGAATATTATCAAATGAACTAATGAAGTTACGTTTATTAGTTCTAATAATAACTAATGAACTGATAATAATAACTAATGAACTTACGTTCAATAATCGCTTTTCCGTTGAATACTGTTAAAACGCTATCTTAAGCTGATGGTAATATAAGGTTTTTCTCCAATAGAGTGAGCCTGCTCAGTCTTTGCAATTCTTAGGTTTACTATGTAACGAGCTTCCAAAGCTTCTTCACTTGATGTAACAAAACCTTTCATTACTTGTTTACTATTTTTGAGCTCCGATAATGTCCTCTTAAATTATTCTTCAGATTTATCCTTTAAACTGGTACGCTTAAATTCCAGATTCTTTTCAGAAACGATGGTTTTTATACTTTGATTGTATATAGTTCACCGCAAACAGCACATTTGAGTCTGTTGATCCATTTTATCTCCAAGTAATCCCAAATTATAAATAACTTTCATTATACTTCCCATAAACAATTTTTTTTTTGTGTTCAGTATTTTTAGAGTTAGTACATTGTCCTGGATCCATAACCTGTGAATCATCACTTTTCCGCTTAGTCAATCATAGCCATGTTTCCATTTTGAAAATATAGCTTTAATTTATTATTTTTTTTACAAATATCTAAATGCACAATATATTAGGAGTTCTTCAAAATCAAATGACAATATGCTCAAGTCGAGTAGTGAAGTAGGGAATTCAAAGCAAAAAAAGACAAAATACCTGTTGTTAGAAACAGCAACAGGCGTAAAAGAATGATTCCATTACTTCTATCACACTGCTTCTGAAATATGATTATTTAAATATTTATATTTGGTGTTCCAAACTTCTGTTCTGATATGATACAGAATTTGATACACTGGTGATACATGAGTTGAAACACATTTTATTGAAGAAAAAAATATTTGATTTGTTTTTGCATTATTGCTAAGAAAAATGTTTCAAAATATCTTAGAGAATTACTAGAATTTCTGCCGCCAATTGTATTCTAATTTGGTTTCAGAGTTAAAAAAGTTCTTTAATTTATTTCACTTAAGATTTTTGTTTAAATCACCACTTGAGGAAAATGCTAGCTCATAAAATTGTCGTATTGTCTTTTGAGAAAAAGTAAATATAAAGCCTAACATGTGGAGGAGAACATTAAGAATAATCAAAAGAGGGTCCTAATTATTACACCGTCAGTAACAAACAAAATTGATCCAATCAGGAATTAACACTATATGCCAGAAAACAAATGAAAAATTGTAAATATTTCGTTGTATAATTATACAAATTATAAGCAATACGCAGCTAAACGATTTGCGTAAACAATATGAAATTCAGATTTGCACATGAAATGTTAACGAAATAAAAGGGAAGTAAACGTCAGATGAGTGAAAAGATAGCACTCTCTGTTACTGTTGGAAATCGATTTGTTTCAGTAGACAACTCTAGTTAAAGTGATGCCTCGTAGACAGAAGTGACTGGTGTTTTCTTTTAAGATTAGGAGTGGCTGTTTGGTCTTTCTGTTATATCTCAGTTGAAACACACCTACATGTGTCCCTATGCAAAGAATTTGGAAACGATGCATTGAAGAAGTGAAGGTTAATTGTGCGAGAGAAGTTAGCTCGCTTACATTGATGCATCCGAAGGCATGCAGAGGCGATCGAGAAAAGCACGAATGTCGACATTGTGTAGAATGTGTACGGAGCTTTTGATGCTCTAAAGATAAGCAAAAACAATAGCTATACGATTGGTTGAAAGCGGCTTGCAATCACGCCACATTTTACGAAGACGGACATTGATGCAAAGCTACCAATGCCACTATTTGTATTGCTGTAGGGACTGAACGTATTGGACAACTGAATAGCACAAGTTAGTTTACAGGTCGAATCTCGGTTCTGTTTTGACAGTAATAGTATTGTTTGAAGAGTTTGAAGGTGACGTGGAGACAGGTCTATTCTTGCTGCTCTGTTGAACGCCATACTGCTCAATGCTCGATAGCTTAGAATCATATTTTTGGTTACCAACGTCAAAGAGAATCTGTTCTACGATTTGTAGAGCTACTACCTAATACTACTAATTTCTAAATTGATACCCCTGCTCCGTTCAGTTAAGATCACTGCGCAGGAGTTTAAATTTTGACCCCTGTTGCCGAGTAAATTGTAAAAGCAAATTTACCGGTCATACACTAAAACCATGTGGTCTGTTTAAACTAACGGCGTGCTGGGAAGAGCAACGTTCCTGAATAAAAGATTTGACGCCATCAACAGGTCTGTTGACCCAGCTGTCCCAAATCTTCTTCCATTTCAGTTATTATATTTCTCAAATTGAAGCATGCTAGTAAAAACGTATAGATAAAACCACTGAACATTTTGGCTTTGGACTCCGCCCATTATGTGTTAGTTATATTGTCGTTCCCTCTATTTACACTTTGTGCAACGTAAAAGCCACTTTGCTTCGGATGGGGCAACGGTAAATGAAAGCAAACTAAAAGCCTTATTTCTCAGGTCTCATAAATATATTATGTTTCAAACTGATGTTCACGAGTATATTATGTTTCAATCTTACACATAAATCTTGATTTTAACATTTATTTGTAACCTTTACCATTTAATACTTTTGCTTTTATAAATAATCAATTTACCTTTCTTCAGCCATGCACTATATTTAGGATATGAATATTCAGATAACACGCCGGATTCGTGCCTAAACAGGGAAGAAGAGACACTTACCGTAGATAAACTGTAAAAAAAAACATAAAAATTTAAATATAATAAATTATGTACGTTAATGCAAATATAGAGCAATTTTGATATTTTCTACATGTGTTGAAAGTTATTATTAAGATTTTGAATCACACATTCATTAATGATCCGAGTTTTCATAGCAGGTAAATAGGAACGTGAAAAATTAACAATTTATTATATTTCAATATGTAGCCTTAATATTAGTAAAGCAATACTCTCATACCAAAAAAACCCGCTCACGATCAACCGCGAAGCAAAATTTATTAGTTATATATACAGAAAGTGTTTCTTAAAAATTGTAGTCTGTCTTAGTTGGAATCCAGCAATATTTTATCAAAATTCTAGTTGAAATGTGGACTCATTGAAACGTGTGAATCGTGAATAAACCTTTGCTTATTTTTTTCTTTTTTTGAAGTGGAACGTATGTATGCAATTAAATGAAGAAATATTTACGAAATAAAAGAAAGAAATATAATATTGAGTTTTCTTTATGACGCAAAAATTAGCATTTCTTAGCATTTTCTTTCGATATTCACAATATTTCGTTAAAAATATATCTTCAAAACAAAAACAACAAAACGTAATGAAAACAGTTACTCTAACAATAAAAATCAACAGATTAAAATCCCTAATAACTGATTTCACTTAATTAGAAATAATTCACCTTGATTTAATAAAAAATTAAAAACTAAAGTTTTGTTAAATTATAAACAATAAAAAATCCTTGGAACATTGTGTTATAAACGTCTGAGAAATTTAAAAAAATATTTATGCACAGTTATGAGCATGCATTTAGGAAAGGGATTAAAAAATTGCCTTAAAAGCGTACATTTTTATTATTCTCTGTTCTTAATATGAAGATTAATTTTAAACCTCGTATAACAATATAAATAAGAAAGTTTCTTGTATATGCCGTTAATTTCTTCCAAAGCACTCATTCTAGTGGTGCAATGAGGAAAAAATTAAATCTCACAACATTAGAAAAGTTAAGCTCTTCCAGCCTTCTCATCTAAGCATAATATTAAAAATTCACTTTCAAGGAATTAAAGCGAAAATGAGGAAAGGCACAGTTGTTGAAAATTACGGTATTCTTAGGCCTAGTAATTAAGCAGAAAAAATTGAAAGAGACATTTTTTCTACATGTAAAACTTTCTTACTGTTCGTTTTAATTAGACTTGAGCTCCAGCTGAAAAAGAAAGGAGAGAAACCATTATTTAAGAGTTTACATCTTAAAATGCTTCTGTAGTAGTAATGAAACAAATGTTTCTTAAATTCAGTTTAACTAAGCTTGCATTTTGAATTAGACTTATGTGCATTCTATGATCCTTTTCCATTCCTATATTTTTTAACTTGAATTGCATTCTTTTTATACGGTGATTTGGTGCAGAATTAGTGTGCAGTTACATATTGAATCGATAAAAAATTATTTTCACCTAATACTTAAAACAAGTTTAAAAGAAATTCCAGGCAAACGATGACGTACACTAATTCACATAACAATGTATATATTTTTTTATTTTGTTCATCAGAATCATAAGCGTGCATTAAATAAGAAAATTAATGGGATTAAATTTCATTAAGGCCACATCCTTATAGACAAGTGCATACGTCATATTTCTGTTACAAACATGCTTGCAGTATATTTAAAACTAAACTGCTTCAAAAAACATTACCAAAGGTGTGAACTTATAGAACCGATATGGTAATCATCTTCGAGGTGTTTATGCGAAACATGAAAAAATATTATTTTATTTGATGAAAATCAATGTAAGTTGTACTCTATTCCCGTAAGCTGTCACTTTTAATCGGAATAGCTTGTAGAAACATATACTGCATTAAATCTCAATGAAAATTCGGGGCATTCCCAAATAGCACATTGCTCAGAATAATTAAGGTTACCTAACTTTATTGTTAATAATAAGGATGTCGAAATCTCACAAGCCTGAAAGTTAGCTTATCATTGAAAGCAAGAAAATTAATTCTAGAGCTCATCTTCTCTTTCATGATGTGGAAAGTTATATAGGTTTACGCCATTTACATTATGTGCAGTTTCTGGTTTGCTAAAAAATGCTCACATTTGCAATTTACTTCAATATCAATGAAAACTAAAAGATATCCTGCATAGGTATGTCAATATCAAGATATATCACTATAAAGATATCATTTCTTTCACCTGTCTTGCTTCCCTAGAAAGATTTCCTTCCAGCAGTATAATATGAATTCTGTTTATTATTTCAGGCATAAATATCCAGTTGCATAAGGGGTGGTCTTGTGCATTTATTTTGCTTCAAGATCTACCAGACGTTAATTTAACAATGCCTCTACAGGATGCGTTGTAAAAGAAAGACGATGCATACCGAAAGAGTAGGGAAATGTAAGGGAGTTTAAAGATCGACTCAGTCGATCTTTCATCTCGACTAGTCATCATGTCGATCTCATTCGACTAGTCATCATGTCGACATAAGGTAGATTAAGAACATTTTTAATGATATTTCAGCATTTATACCATGATGGGTAAAGCTGTTTTCATGATCACAGCTATCATATTAAATAAGGATGGGTTTGGTTCGATGCAATATCTTCACCGAATTTAAGACATCAGTTACAGTTACCCTTAAATTATACATTTAACTGCTGTATTTTATGAGAATACATTATACATTGATTGTTGAATTATACCTTTAATTGCTGTATTTATTTTGCAAGTATATGTAGTGCATATACGTATGTACATATTGAAAAGGTTCTTTTGCATCTGTCTTTTAGTGCAAAAATCAGACTTTTCGACATTATCGATTCTCGCCCATAATAAATTATTTAAAAGAAGTACTTTCGAAAATCGTTTATATAGCATTAATATGGAAGAAAACTTTCGTAGAAAGTAAGACAATTCTTTCAAAATATCTGAATGAAAAGAATGCTTCTACATAGTATTTTTGGGAGAAACTCTACTATATATTTTTATTACGCATAACAAGTTTTTGAAAACTATTTATATCCCTACAGCATTTTTTCTAGAATGTGTTCAGTATGGTAATTGTTGTAGTACATGACAGTTACAGATATGTTCATTAGCCAATATTGTTGGAAAATAATGGAGGAAATTGACTTTGGTGGTAACTCAAATTTCATAGCTTACTGCAAGGCCCCACGCAGATTGTAGGCAGTATTACTCAATTTAGGAATATTTTGCAGTTATTGGTCACAATATAAAAGCATATTTCAACTGAAGGTTTTATTAAAAAATATACCTGTATTTGAAGGAAACGTCTGCTCAAAATACTTTTGCACCTTGGAGTGTCATAAATGTGCTAAAATATATAAGCAGTTTGATTGGCACACGATTCCTATTTACGTCTTTTGGAAATTCTGTATCTTGTTACAAACAACTTCAGTCCAGTCTTGCCTAGAGTGCATTGACCAACAGTTGCGTTTATTTATACTAGAAAATAAGAATATAAGTGTACTCATGTATGGTAAAAATTTGATAAGAATATAAATGTAGTCATGTATGCTGAAAATTTGGGCTCTTTGCCCCCTAAACGTATGTACAGGAAAAGCTATACAATACAAAGTAAGCTATGAGGAGGCATAGCACTTGTTGGCATCTGAATAACATGAATAACAGAATCAGAGTAAGAGATTTTCTAGTTGCGTCACACTCCTCTTGTTTTTGAGGTATTATAACAATACCCCTGTCCTCAATCGCAGACAAATATTTAGGAGTTGTCTTAGAAAGTCATCATGGAACTAAGAAATAGAACTTAAGTTAAGGGTAAATACCGCTTTGAAAGTAATTAAACAAGGAATAAGAGTTCATTGGGGATCTGCGAGCTCCAACTTACTTACAAAAGTTTTATAAAACTTGTTAGGAAGTATTGCTTCTCTTTATTAATAACTGCTTCTCAGAATTTAATAAAATGTTTGGAACATTTACTCATCTTGTTACTGAAGTTGTAAAAACAACCACAATAAATGCTTTATTACATAAGACTAGGTATCTGTGCATGGAGCATGGGATACTAGTTTCCAGCTCAAAGTTTTATCAGAAAATTCTCATACTTCTTCAAATGCTTAAGGATCATATTATTAGATGAAATTATGAATGTTTGAAAGTCAACGGGGTTTTGCTTAATTTGCTTTAAAGGGTAAATTGAATTATGAAGTACATTTCGCCCCATCACTTTTACTAGATTCGTTTACCCTACTGAAATCCGAGTTGTTGCTTTACGTCTGGATCTTTGTAAGCCTATTATAAAACTGGACTGAAATTTACTTTCAACTAGTGATAAAAACATTTGAAGGTCATTATTGAGATAGCGAATGTTTATAGATAGCTCTTAGCCTTTCACAAAGGAAACCAGACCTACTATTTTCATCTGCGTTTTCTCTCATTGTTTAAATTTTGGTTTTCAAAGCATGGTTTTTGAAGGGAGGTTCAGATCATTAGGGCATTACTTTTAATTCTAAAACATAGACTCCCTAACTGCTAACGTATTGTTATCATTTCAGATATTTCTTCTCCCTGACGGAACATCAAGTTAAACCAAAAACGTTATTTTGATTGATTTACCATCAAAGTAAATCATCTTCATGCTTAAGCGCAAAAATGTTAATCATTACTCAAAAATGTAGCTTCATTCTCAAAGGAAAAACATCCAACAAAGAATACAATCTCATTGTGGCGTCCCTGGAAATTAGACGGCGAATAAGCTGTCAAATAAAGGTGTCAAAATAACACTAGGTACTTCTGCTAAAATATCTTTTAGAACATATTATAAGATAATAGATAACAAGGACAAAAATTCTTCAAACTCGTACTCTAAACGATGTCCTAAGCAAGACTTTAGTTGATTAAGCAGACTGTTTGTGAACGTCCAGTATCTCGCGTTCCGACCTATATTTAGACTTGATTGCTTCACTTGACTATTTTAATCAGACTGGAATTTTCGATAGTTCTGATTGTCTTACTTGAAATTACGGCTTTTCATGAACGATAATCTCCACAGATGGTATCCTTCATTGATCTACTCTAACAAAGAATTTTCTGTTTCCACACTAATATGAGGCGCGAGATCGCATAAGCGTCTTAATAGCATTTGAACCTTTTGTCCTTAATTCGAAATTCTAGTTCTGCAATGGAATTTTAATTGTGTGTTTTTTACTTTAAATCTCATTTACCTCTTATCGTCTGAAGACAAATTTCCAAATGCCTTCCGTGCATTAAAAACTTTTTTTGCATAGTCCGAAGATTTTGTGTTGCTTCTGAAAATGATTCGTCAACCTTTTAAATCTCTGAATAGTCAGATATTGTACTGTGAACGCTCAAGCGACTGAAATGCTATATTTAAGATTTTAATGTGTTTATTATTATTATTATTATTATTGCAACTATCTTTTAAAGTGCCTTTTAAACTGCCAATTTAAAAACACATTTTTAAATGTAGGGAGATATTGCAGTTTCATCTTCTGTATTTAAAGAAATACAAAAGTTGTTGAATCTCTTTCAACTAATTTGTATTGAAAAATATAAAAACTGAAAATTCTTTTAAAGATTTGAAACATGTATATTTTTGTTAATCGTAGTTACTGATTTTCTTTTAACTAAATGCCAAATGAAGGTAAAATGAAGGTTATTTATTTATGTACATTTTGATAGTATTAAAGTAAGATAAATTAGTATAAATATCTTTTGTTCGAAAGAATTAATAGAATTCAATTCAAAAAAGAATTCAATAGATGGTTACTTCATTAAGCAACTGTAAGTTTCGTAAAAGTTTCGTAATTAAAATATTTTACTCAATTGAAAAGACAATTTTTGTGTAATATTCTTTAATATAATTTCATGTATTGCTTTATTTAAGCGATTTCAGAGAAGGAAATAAATAGAGTTTGCAAGCGTTTTAATTACGCATTAATTCTTAGAAATTATACTTTATTTAAATATAATTTCGAGAAACATAATAGCCGAAATATTTTATCAATTTAGACGCATCGAAAAAAGTTGCTATAAAAAATACCCAAGAGATAGTATTGGAGTAACACCATCACTCAGAAGACACCAGCTGGTGCTGTCATAAAAATACAGCTAAGTTTTCTTGCTGCTTGATGACTACAGTCGGCTAAATATTGATTTTCGATTTTGGTCTTATATGGTATATAACACTTCTGTATTCTACATGATGAAAATAATGAACTTCAGAAGTTTCAAAGCAGATACCGGAAGAAATGATTACTGCACAAGAAAAATTATTAATTTAGAAAGCATAACTGACTTACTTTGGTAAAAGTTTCCATTTATTTTTTAAATAATGGTATATAATTTTTTCCCGTGGGGCGTTTCAGAAAAGATTATTGAGAATTTAAATGAACCTTTATTTGCAAATCATTGTTGAATCAGATTATTGATTCCTCTATTTTCTAAACGTTTTTAAAAATTCAAACCAAAAGGAACATGATGGCCTGGAATCGAAGAACAGCAAAAGTTTTAATGTGAAGATCATTAGAATCAAGAATTTAAAGAATTTAAAGAACTGTAATTTAATTAAGCTCAGCAAATGATTTATTATCAAAGACATAGAAAAATAATTTTTCATTCTTGAGTTGAAAGTTACAAATACTTTCAACTCCATACCATTTCTTTCTTTTCGCCAACTACCTGTTTGTCCAAATGCTAAGTACGATTTATTGGAAGAAATTCCAGTTATATAATATCGTGAAAATCGATATTCGATCGAGGAAGACTAGTTTAATACCCGTTTTAACAATAGTCTTTAGGGTCAGTTTAGCATATTGCAAAACTTTTATTTCCTCGAAAATCATGGCCAACTTGCGTTTAGGTGAATAAGTTGGCTGACTTATTTTCACAATTCAAATTTTCACAAGTGCCTAGTGTTGTGTAGATAATTCTCTGATCGCGTTATAAAAACTAGGTGAATGATTTTCTGATTTAAGAAAATCTTAATTTTATTTGATTCTGAATTATTTATTTTAATGCTTTAATTTTATGCAATGTACAGCAAAAGGCGCGATTTACAGGGTAGATGCAAATAGTAGCAAATGGCTATCACCATGAGAGGTCCCATGTTTTTTCTTCATGTGAAACTTTATTAGCGGATTTTGTTCAGAAATGCTCCCGGAATGCATTCTTCTCGTCATGAGATACTCTGAACGTAATCTAAAATTCTCTCAGTGACTACATTTTTGTATTCTAAAATTTTATGATAATTGTATATTGACATTTTAAAATTATTAATAAAAGTGCCTAGTGTTGTGTAGATAATTCGCTGATCGCGTTATAAAAACTAGGTGAATGATTTTCTGATTTAAGAGAATCTTAATTTTATTTGATTCTGAATTATTTATTTTAATGCTTTAATTTTGGGGAAAAACATATGCTTCTGGGAATATTATTTAGTTTCAAGGAATATTATTTATTTTCCTTTATTTACAATTTTTGTCCAAGCTTTGATTCATTGTGAAAAGAAGCAGGGAAAGGAGGCGATTTTGCTAAGTCATGATTTCGCGCGCTTTGTCCTTTAGAATGTTCTAGAAGAAATTTAATTGTGCAATTGACTTTAGGACAGGAAGTACGTGACGGAAGGGTCAGAGGTTGCCACTTAACCTTCGATGTAAGTCATTCAGGTTGGCGATCGGAAGGTCCTGTTGTTGGCTAATTGAAGAAGGGCGCGCATGCGCGATCACCCTTATTTCCTCATTCAGGGGTTAAAACGCAAATTTTGCCCAAATTAAGGGGGCGATAATTGAAGCCATTGTGGGAACCCGCGTTTGTGAGGAGAGGAAGAAAATTCGAGTTTGAATCACTGACTTGCTGAACTTACTTTTTGGACGTTAGTCTTGAAACTTGCTCTTGGGTTGAGCGATAGAAAAGATGTAATTACTCGTGAGACACGTTTTTCCGGCGGGGAGCGGCAAACATGCTCCCCGGCCGCGTTTGGGCTAAGAGGCGAAATTGGAGATGGGCGAGTTTTACTGAAATGTTTAATGAGACTTTTTGGACGAGTTTTGCTGAAGGATTTAAGACTTTTCAAGATTAAGACTTTTTGCCCGACTTTCGAAGGTGAAGGATTGTTAACCTTCTGGGAATGAATAACTTGTGATTCCAGCTGAGAACGGCGGAGGCTATCTGGCAGTTGATTTGCTATCGGAAAAGGAAAAACAGGGGATGATGAGGATTTTCACAAGTATCTTAAAATAAGAAAAGTTTTTTTCTCTCCAGCGAGTATTAAATTTCAAAAATTATAGGCCAAGTTCCAACCCGCCAATGTGAGATTTTATTCTCGACATCCGGGAAGCGAGTTTGAAGATTCTGCTCAGGTGCTGGTTCCAGTGGCTTATTTTCTTCGATGCTGAGCGTGTGGATGTGTTGCTGAAAAATAATGGAGTCCGTGTTCTTTCATTGCGGTCAGTGATACCGAAAGCGGGAGACTCCTTAGACGCCAGTGTTCCCCTTACGGAATGTATTACTCCCAGGACTTAAGGTGGACTATTTATCCCTTATTTCTCCCAGAACGCAAGGCCCGCCCGAGACATTTCCGGGTGCGTTTCAAGTCGTCGACATAACAGATAAGTTTTGCTTTGTTATTAATTTTTCTTCGAACTTTTGGAAATTGGAACTTTACTTTAAATTGAATCTTAAATTAATTCTAAAGGACTAAATTGCCTCCCTTTTTCCCCTTTTTAATTTACCGAGACAAATCTTAAGGTCCTCATATGAATTAGGATGTAATAATATAATTTGTTTGTGTAATCTTCCTTAGAACAGATGTTGAATTGCAAATAATATGTTTTCTTTAATTTCTTAGAAATTACTGAACGGGTACTCGTTAAATTAAAGGAGTCATGTAATAGATTTGCAAATCATGAATTTAAATGTAACAAAAGAAAAGGATAATTTGAAGAATTCACCTGTGTCTAAATTAAGAAAATTGAACTGTAACTAAAATAAGAAATTTGAGTCTCTGATTAGGATAAGATTTAATTTTAATTGTTGAGGAATTTGAATAAACTGGTATTTAACCTGGAAACCTATTAACCTATTACTTGTGTTTTCTTTATATCTTTTATGTGTTTTTCTATATATATATATTGATTTTACATGTAATTTATTCGATCCTCTCACGGCGCGGTCCCGGATGCATTTTCACAACGCAATGCACTAAAAATTCACTTATACGATCACTAAAAGTGTGGTAATTAGCTAACTCTTAAAAGTTTAGTTTCTCAGTTGATATTTAGTTAGTTACGGTTTCACCTGTCTGTTTCTGCATTAAGTTCCTCCCTAAGAGGAAGTAGTAGCACAGCATTGGTGCCCATGTTTTCTACGGTAAAGTATAGAAACAGAACATAGGTCCCGCAACTAGACACTAGTCTTCTGTATTATAATTTTATGCAGAAAAATAGGAAGGATAGAAAAAAGGAAAGATATGTGAAACAAACTGCTAAAGGAATTCTTCTTCTTATATTAGTGCTTAATTAAATGTTTACACGTAGTATAAACAGAAGGTTTTTAGCCAAGTATTAAATAAACAAATACATACCTAAGCCAGAAGGGAGAAACGAAGCATGGTATTGCTGAGCATTCAATTTATTGATAGAAAATACTTGTTTAAAACTGATAATTATTATATAAACAAAATGTTTAAAACTATAATAATGCACTAAGCATTTTGAAAATGAAACTTCCTCAGTCCAACACATCCCCTAGACTGTTTAAACTACACATAAATTGTATATGAATCGAATTTGTTTCGTTTTAGGAGTGTAAATGTTACCCTCAGGCAGGTTTGATTACCAGATTAATACCAGATTAATATCCAGAGCCTTATACTAAGTCTGCTTTTGCTTAAATGGAAGAAGATAAATATATCATAATCAGAATATTTGCAAGCAATATTTACCCGACATCTCTCTTTTGGTGACTTAATTTTGCTCTTTCTGAAAAGTATTATTCATCTCTGAAGTCCATCTGATTTGTAATGTGCAGAAAGGGAGAATCCCTTTCAATACATCACGCAGATTGTCCTGATCGATATGGTGGTTAGCGCTGATAGATACCAAGTCGTTGCACTAGGGTTCGAATACCTGAGACGGCTTGGATATTTGTAAATATACTTTATCTAGTCGGCATCAGGGTTCTTAAAATTCTGAAAGAGGAAATTCCTCTTGAGAGGTTTGGTGGTAGCAAACTAAATTCGTAAGACCTTCGTATTCGTCCCCACTGAATGTTCTTCATCAAAACTGAAATCAAATTTTCTCGTTCTCATTGTTGTAAAATAATTCGTCGCCTATACTGCACTTTGGGCAACGTTATCGGTAATGAGACGGCTAAATGACCAGTGGGTATTAGAAGCACTCCCGACAAATACATTAAGTGTCTGGCCATTAGAAAACACAGCAACATAAATCATTAACGAAAAGAAAGACCAGTGTCTAAAGTAAAGATCATTTGAAAGGCAAACTATCGTTAAAACCTCGCTGTGAAATGGAATGAAGAGGTAAACTTCTTCTTTATGAATTCTACTCAGTTTATTTAATTGATGTTGATTCACTCTTCGGATAAGGTTAGGAATTAAGATGAATCTCGACGAATGACAGTTAACCCCTTTTTTGATTTGCCAGTTTTCTCTCTGTTTTGTTAATTTCGTAAATTATTGTATTAGGAATTATTTTTTCACTTTTTTAATTTACTTACATTGAAAACGTGTCATACATGATTTCCTTAGGGACAATTGTGTTTGTTTTAATAAAAATTAAGAAATATTATTGGAAATTTTCATCCCATTTGTATCTGCACAATGGCGAAAAGATTTGGTAATGGTGGTGTATTTATCCTCGAGGGTAACAACTCGCCAACGTGTCTGTGCGAAGTGCTGAGGTAGTAGTGGTGCTGCAGAAAACAGTACTGGCTGCAGAAGTTGGCTAATGTGCGAAAATCTATAACCATTAGTACCCATGTGTAACAGAACATTTATGTAAATACATTATTGCCTTGGCACAGAGGGAGCAAATGCTATGCGCATCTTATAGACTCTAGAAATGTTTCATGGTATTGTACGTATTACTGAGCAATTGAAAGTGATGTTTAGCATTGGAATGATTCAACCACGCGTTTGATTGCATTCTTAGTATGTCATTGCCCTTATTTCGATAGCCAAGTGGGCAATGCTAATGTGGGGACAAAGCTATTCAATCTCGATAGAAAAAAAAATAAAAAATCTTCGCTTACCAAAAGAGTCGCTTTATTTGGAGTCAAACACATCGAAGTACCATTACCCCAATATATATCAGCGAACCTAATCAGAATTTCATTGATCAAAGTGCCTATGGCTTAATATTATTGCTACCTTCACCTATGAAGTATTTCTTCATGAACCCGTTTTCCATGCAGCAGTTAATATCAGAAAAGACGTCGTCGCTAACTTTATTACCTCGTTTCTTGGGAATATACGACTTTCACTTTCGTTGAGTCTAAAATAAAGGGGAATTAAAATCCATCTTCTTTGTTTATCTCTGTAAATTTCATATTCGTATCCTGCCAGCAACTATGAAAAAAAAAATTAAAATCGGAGAAAGGCCAAGATTATTTCACTACAATCTAGTTAACTTTTAAGACACAATAACACGCCGAATAAATACTAATACCGTAAACCTTCATCGGTTTGCCTTCCGCCACACTTTAAATCATGTCATCTAACTAAACAAAAGTTAACTTCATTTTATTCCTATGTTTTTCTTCAAGTTTGCTCCTCCAAACTAGCTTTTGATGAAGAACTAAATTATTTAAAAGCAACAGCTATTGACAGGGGCTTTTCACCCAGCACTCTTAATCAAGCAGTTAAAAAATTCTCATCTCAACACACTAAAAGGCACAGTCTTGTTTTAGGAGATTATAAAAATTATGTTGTCATTCCCTTCTTTCCATCAATTAGCTATAAATTTGCACATATTTTGCAGAAATTTAACTTTCGGGTTGTTTATTCTTCCATCAATAAAATTCCGAGTTCCATACTCAAGGACCCCATTCCGGATATGAATTCCTGGGGTATTTATAGGATTCCTTGCCAGTGTGGTTTAATTTACATTGGCCAAACTAAGAGAGCCTTAAAATTTCGCGTCAAGGAACATGAGGCATATGTTAGAAAAAAGGAAACACAGAAGTCTTCTGTTGCTCAACATTGTTGGTCCGAAAACCACACTTTCAATTTTTCTGCTGCCAAAATTATTCAAAAAACATCTTCCATTGGAGAACTGGATTTTCTAGAGGCATTTCACATTCATAAAAATCTTTCTGTTCTAGTTAACGATCCTATTTCCAATCCAAATTTGCCTTTGGCCTTTAAAGAAATTATGTTTCAGTTATGGTTTCACCAACAGATGGCGCCACTTGCTTATTCTTGTCCAGGCTTTCTTATCTTATCTAATCCAAAGAATCTCTAAGGAGAAGAATGAAAGCGTCCATAGACGCAATGTAAATCTGTTTCGCCTCTGCGCCGCTGTACCAAAGAGCCACGGCAATTTTACAGTGAAATTTTAAAAGTAAAATTTGCAATAACTAACGGAAACAGAAAAAAATATTTAAAGACAATTAAAGGCACCCCTAAATAAATTAAAAACACTGAAATACATTATAATTATCCGACAACAACTTTAAAAACAAATTACCATGAAAACGTTTAGACAATTATTTGGAATGACCATTGTGAAAACCAAGAGCAAAGTTTTCACCCAATAGCCAAAACCATTTCACTTAAAGCATTACATTTAAAAAGTCTTTTAAAGAATTTCACATAGCTAAAACCAAGTACCTCTGACTACAACAACAAAGAACGTTTTCGAACAACGTGGTAAAAGATTGCTAATATGGCCGACGGCATGCTGCATTCTTTGATGCTGCTTTGTTTCCTCCTGATGTTATTTCGCACATGCGCAGTGAGGTACGGAGGGTGGATAGCTTTGGAATGGTTTGCCCCTTTAAAGTAAGCTTCAGGGATATACAAAATGTGTCTCCTCGCTCTGACGGAGCCACATTTGCCTCGGGGAAACGTTACTTCTTCTTCTTAGAGATTCTTTCTCTAATCATTATTTCCTATCTTGTTCTTGTCCAGGCGGTTTTGCAGCTGAGGATGCTGGTTCGGTAAAACCATCGAAACTAGTCCTGTGAAAATTTTGTAAATATAATGCTGATTTTTGTTGTTTGACTTCTGAATTACTAGTTAACTTTGTTAGAATTTCTCCTGTTATGTGTAAAAATATTCGTAATATATTATGTTTTATTTGTAAATCGCTTAGTTTCTTGATCATAAACAGTAGATTAGATTTAAAAGAAAAATTAAGTACATTCTGCTTCGTCAAATGAAACAAACTGGCGAGGGGAAGTTAAAAATATTTTATATCAACTTATCTTTAAAATTTCCGATAAGCTGTTAAATGCTGAATTACGCTATTTTATTTCTTTAAAAATAATACATGGCAATAAATTTGGTGGCAACATCATTAGGCCAAATGGGTGATAGGCCATAAGGGCTATTAGTTTCGAAACGACATTTTGCGTCGAATCGCTTTTCAAATTTTTGCCACCAAATATTATCTCCCTTTTAATGAAACCAAATAATGAAGCATCTTTATGACTGAGTGTATGTTTCTAACACTGCGAAGAAACAGCGGTACATACAGTTATCAAATTCTGAATAATATAGTCCTCCATCCGAACTTGGATATTTGGAAGCCAGAATTCGGAATTTGTTTTATTGTGTATTTCATATTTGGTAAACACTGAACGAATTTTTGATAAAAAAGCTCAACAATTTCAAAGCCAGCAGGCGGCGCCAAAATGCCCATTGCGGCGTTAGCCCAAATGCTCTTGAAACGTGTTTGCGTTCGTAAATAAAAAAATAGGTCCCTATGGGCGTGATATAAAATCTGAACGCTTTCAGATTTATTTTTTTAATTACTTATTTAGATTACGTTGTCATATTTTAATATTCGCTATATCTTTCCTTTAAAAATAATATGTTAAGATAACACTTTGGTAGCAATCAAAATCGTAAAAACAACCTTGTATTTAGCGTAAGTATATTGAAAATTCAATTTTCAAGTCGGTTTCTCCCCTATTAATAAAATTCACCGATTCTAAAAGATTGCGTTTCTGTCTTGAATTCTTGGGAAATTTATAGTATATCGTGTCAGTGTGGTTTAAGATATATTGGTCAAACAAAAAGAGCTTGAAGTTTCGTATCAAGAAACACGAATCTTATGTCAGAAAAGGCGAAATTAACAAGTCTTCAATAGCGTATCATAGTTGGACATTTAACCATAATTTTGACTTTGGGTCTGCAAAAATTATCCAAAAGGCTTCGTCCTTAGGTGAATTGGATTTTCTTGAGGCTTTTCATATTCACAAAGATTTAGCATGTTTAGTTAATGATTTTAAATCCAATCCAGTCCTTCCATTTACCTTTAAAATTCTACTATCTTAATTCAGTTATTTTTCCGATAGATGGCGTTACCTCCTCGCGTTTGGTACTACCAGAGGGTATAAAAATCCGTTCAGTTGTTGCTTTCCATTATTCGAAGTTCAGATTTTGAGCGTGAAGGTGCAGTTGCCCCCTCGCTCCCTATTTTTAACTTCTCTAATTTTTCTTGTCTTCTAACTTTTCAGGGTAACTCTGATTAAAAATCCGGTTATAACCACGTGTAGTGCTGATAAGGACCACGTGTTTCTGAGACTCCTTCCCCTTTATTTTTCTTCTTTCTAGGTATTTCTTCCTCCTGATGAGAAGGTGCTGATATTTAGTGGCAGCATTTTTAAATGATACAGACACAATAGTGATGTTTAATATAAAAAATCTGATGTGTACACCAAATGACTTCCTTGTACGGAATATTAAATTATACGCATTTTTTCTTGCATTTTATTTAAACTTATTAGATTGAATTAAACCTACTTCGCCGACAGCGCATAAACCACAATAGAATAAATGCATTCTTTAAAATTCACTTACTCACCATAGCGACACTCTGGCGCTAGGTTTCATTAACAGTATTATATTTCATTCATATTATAACTCAGAATGCACAAAATGTATATCATTTAAACAATTATCTAATCGTTGCCACATGTTCTATTCAAATACTATAATAAAGTTAGAACTATGTATAAAAGAAATTAAGCAAACAAAACAAAACAGAAACAGTTTTTCACAGACGGTTGAGTATTTCTCATTTAATTAATTCTGTTCTCACTTCGCAAGAAGGCAAAAATACATAAAAACTCAAAATATCTATATTAAAAATTATGAAGTAAATCTTAAACACTTATTTCCTCGAAAAGATTCTAGAAAGAATTAAGCATAATTTAATACGTAATAATAAATGAATGCGTTATCTTTGTTGTTGCGAAGCGAAGTTTCTCTAGATTGGCAACAAATCCACTAGTCTCCTGTTTCAAATGTAAACATCAATGGCCGCCATTAAAAACAGGCTTAGCGGCAATTAAACAATTTTAAAATTGCTAATAATTCTGAAAATATTGACACAGATTTACTAAAGGCATAAAATACTAAATCGGAAGATTAAAACAACATAATTCAATCATTTTTAAAGCAAAAAATGTACAATTTACAAACATATAAGAGTAAAGAAACTGAGATTACTGAGCCGGGTAATAGAGTGGATATATAAATAAATATATTTATATACGTTTGGTGCGGCCGATTGCAACCAAAATACGATGTGCACATCTACATGTTATAGCAGTCCTATATTCAAAATTTCAACGTTCTGAGGCTACTCGTTTTTGAGTTATGGGAGATACGTACGTACGCATGAACGTACGTACATATGTTCGTACAGTCGCCACGAAAAATTCTCTTCAGAATTAATTTTAAAGCTGTTTTATAATTTTTTTGAAGGAAAAGAGTATTTTATTCTGTCCTTACGTACAGATATGACGCAAAATCATCGTTAAATTTCATTCGATAGCGGTCAAAATGGATATTTTCGTTGAAATATGCTGCCTGAAACTTTTCGCGATTACAATACTTCCTTTTTACTTCGTACAAGGAAGTAAAAAGTGAGACTTGAAAGGTTTTCAGTTATTTAGTGAAAGCATTTAGAATACCTTTTATATTATTCAGAGAAAACATTTCAAGAAATTTTAAAAACTCAAATTTTTGAAGAACACGAAATTGAAACATTTCAGAAAATTGTACTGTACATTACTGCATAGTACTTTTGTTGTAATATTTCCATATTACTTTTACCATATATACCATGTGTTAAGATATGAGAGGCTTCATAAACTAAGTGACGGGCAGAAAGCCTAAAGGCTACGTCACTGAAGAAATTCATTTCCTTTCTTATCGGAAGAAGCACATATTCTATATATATTCTAAAAAATTCCTCTTCAATTGCTAACGATCTAATACTTTTTTCTAAAAAGGCATGTCTATCGCTAAGCCTTTTTCTCTTTGAAGGGGGATATGTTCATTAAAAAATATGAAATCCAAAATTACTAGCTCCAATTTGGCTAGGTCCCTTTCTTGTAATCTAAATTACGTCATTCAAAACGCACCGCATTAATGTCCTCTCCATTCCCATTTGCATTGCATAGATTTCTTCACCAATCATCTTTCAAACCTTAAACAAAGATTTCCTATCTGATACATTTGACTTTACTGAAGAGCTCCATTTTCTTTTTCTTCTCGTTCTTGCTAATTCATGTTTCTTTGCATATCATCTCTTTTCTTGGAAAGCGAATCAGTGTACATAGAATTGAAGATCCCACCCATAGCGTTGTGTAAACTAAGAAGATATGTCTTAAGAAACTATTCGTCAAGAAATAAAATTATGTGGTGAAGATCCAGCTATTGGTGATTTCCAGAATTCCATCCATGTACTACACAATCTGTATGCCAGCCACATTTATCACTATTCCAAGATAATCTTTTGCTAACTGTTTTTTAACTGCCTTTTCTCTCATTTTATTTACTTTAGTTTTAGTAGCTAATATGGTGTCCATTATAAAGGTGATATTAATAGTAACTGCGCGACTATCAATCTTGCAACAAAAATAACATAATTTTTCACAAGGAATACCGAAAAAAAAATTCCTGCTATTCTAAAATGTTTAATAAGAAAATTATGGTATTTTTATGAGCGTACCTTTTCGGTGAAATGGTTAGTTCTGCCAGCAGCCAGGGAATGGAAGATATATGGTTCTAATTTCGAAGAAAGACAGTTGAAATGTCATGTTTATTTCGCGGAAAACCTAATAAATAGCCTTTCCAAATGAGATATTTTCAAAACATTCGTAAGTTATTTAAATTCTTAAACATTATTTAGTTAAGTTGATTTATCTTTGTCTCTGCTAGCTATCTATCTTTCTAGCCAGTAATAAGTCGAAAATAAAATAAATCAATGGTAAATATTTATTACAATAATTCATGAAAGAATGTGAGCTGAAACTGCAAAGATAGTTATCAAATCAGAATATCTTTTGTGGAAGATCATCAAAAATACACTTGGAACTTGTAATGCAATAGGAATTCTATTTAGTCTTCTGAATTATGTTACCAAAATCGATCACATCTGGACTCAATGTTCAAGCAAGATAAGCTTCCCAAACTCTTCTAGTCAAACCAAATGCAGGCTAAGGTGACACGGAAACGTTGGCAATGCAAGCTAACTGAATATTTATTCGAGCATTTAATGAAAAGTAAATTTACGCGCTGCTAATGTATATTCTGAAGAAGGTTTCGAATAAAAAAAGGTAAAAGAATTGTTTAAAATAGTTGGTTATCTGAAAAAACGAATCCATTTTCTCAATATTTGACATAACACATTTATTGTTTGAAAAGAAGGTGAATAAATGCGGGAAAGAAATAGAATTTTCCTTAGATGGGGGTAAAAAATCTTATACGCTCTAACAGGGGGGTTGTATGAGCAAAACTAAATACCGGTTGTCCCTTTAGGACCTACTACATCCTTTCACAGATCTTCAGATATTTCATTTTTCTACTTGAACTGACTAAAATTTTGAAGAAAAAATATTTCTTTCAGGGAAAAAATTGGGAAGCGTAATATGAGTTGAAAATGTCACTCACGTTCCTAACCAGAAGGCAAATGGTCATTTTTTGCAGATTTGTTGTAAGTATTTGTATTTGAGTGAGAACAAAACTTGAAATTTTTGATTTTTTATCGTCATAGATTTGTTTTCTCTTTAAAAAACATGGAAATAAAAAGCAGTATAAACATCGGCTGGACAAAATGTGTAATTAGATTAGACACCGTAATAAAATTGTTAACTCCTTTAGAACCATTTATAGTTTTAATTTAATATAAAGTCAAGAGAAATAGCAAGAGCAGTGTATTACTTCAGATATCATAATTAAGGAAGTTAGCTGTTTCTTACCTATGCAAGCGTTTCATGCCTTGAATAATGTTTACTTTATTTTCTCAGTAGATTGAATAAAAAAACAATAGCTGAATTTTCAAACTACACATAAACACGTTTAGTAGTTGCAAATATAACGGAAATATATAGAACAATATTATATAGAAGAAGAATACTATATATGCTACTTGAATAATATTTTGAATGTCTTGCGGCTAACAGTGGACACACTCGGCAACACTCGGGCAATAATTCTTTTAAATGGGTAACACCTCTGCTTGTATGTTATTACGCTAACCATTTGGAAAAAGACAGTGATGTTTTCAGTTATCTAAACTTTGGAATAACAGCTGAAGAAAAGCAAATTTTAGCCCATATATCAGGTTTTTTCATTCATTTCGAGTCATTATGAAGTCACTATTAGTCACTATGAGGTAACTCCTGTTATATTAACAGGTTATAATTTTAGTACAATACAGTTTTGAAAAGCTGAAGACAACCCGAAAGTACAGACATGCACGAATGTTTGTTAAATGTAAAATCTCTTAAGTCGACACCAATTAAAATACATGGTGACCCTAACGAAAACAGCTGATGATATTTAACTTAACATATTCTAAGTCTGCAAACTTATTTCGACGTCAGCTAAGTGTGCCAAGCCAGTTTTCTTGTTAATAAAACTGCGCAGAGGCTACAACTTCTTCTACCTTTGAACCCACTGTTTAATCGATATAATCAGAGCATCGATATATTTTACCATCATTAGATGTTTCACTTTACCACCATAAAGTTTCGTCATACTCAGAAAGAAACTAAATATGTTTTCTAGTATGGAGTTAATGGTAATAATCAGGTAATGATTTTGAAAACACCAGTAACATAGGTTCTAGCATTATGCTGCTGGATGTTCTAAAGCCATCAATTAAAAAATATTTCGGATGCATATATCCATCATCTATTTAATTCAAATAGGCATTTGAGGATAGGTAAGCCATAAAAAGTAAAGAAGTTATCTAACGAGATGTTTAATTCATAATTTTGATTCGGCAATATACGAGTATCATTAACTGTATTGTTTCTGTTGTATTGCGAGGTCAACCAACTATGGCGTTACTATTTCTGAAAAATATACATTTTAGAAATATATTTTATTATTAATCATTGTTGTAGTAATATTTAGATTTTTCGAGAATTATACTCATTTTACATTAAATGTAATTTCTTTACTTTTTATGGAAGGGTCGTTGTATTTACTTTTGTCCTTCTTAACTGAACATGCAAGTATTTACATTGTTTTGATATTATTTACGATTTCAAAAATTAAATGTCTTAAACATTTTATTTACTTAGATGCGAATTTACTATTTAGATACTAAACACGGCACTTTTCACTATTTAAATAATTTATATCATGCACTTAGTTTCGATTAATTTAAAAGTAACAATTACATTCAAGTAATGTAGAAAATGTGAAGGCAGATTGACGAACTTTCTGCGACCGTTGTCACGTACAATATACATTAACTGTTAAGTTGTTAACACCAGTAAGACCACAATATACGTAATGAAAAGGACGAAAATGTTTGTATTCTTACTATTGTAGAAATTTATTGTGAATACCGTTGAATAATAATTAATTAGTGTTTAGTAGTTAAATATTAGCGTATTATCTAAATCTGAAACTCTGGGTGAATCATTGAGTACTTCAACACTGCAATGCCAAACGTCACAGGATACTTCTAAAAAACAGCATGAAAGACCTCCTTTAGCTCGGCGAAAACCCGAAATTCGACGCAGCAAGCACTCAGTTAGTGGCGGAAATCTCAAAGTCAGATATTTAGACAAGTTGTTTCGATGACCACCCAAAGTTGCGTAGTTATACTATGTACTATATCTTATCCCCGAATATGCTTCACGGTGTTCGTGCTCAGCAACAAAGGTTTCTTGGAATTGTTCGTATTTCTTTGCAATCCAATCGTGAACGATGTGGACTCAGTGATACAGCGCATTACTGTTCTGTAACATCCAATCTTTACCGGTGCACTTTTTCGATTACGAAACAGGATAAGACGAGTTAGGAAGGAACTTTTCGACTTTGGGCAATGGTTTCTTTTACACGATAAAGCTAGACGTCGTACATCGTTGTCTGTACAAAACCATTTTGCTAAGCATTCAGTTGCAGTGATAAATCACCCACCAAATTCTCCAGACTTGTTGCCAGCTTATGGTTTCTTTTTTCGAAGCTTAAAATAGTCATGAAAATGACAGAGATTTGAAAACATCTCGAATGTTAAATCAAATGTCACATGCATTTTGAAGACGGTTAGTTCTAATCCTATAAACAGTGTTTCGATGACCTGAAGAAACGATGGAAAAAGGAAAAATTACGTAGACTCTTCTGGCTATTATTTTGAAGGAGATAAATTTACTTGAAGGTCAGTAATTTTTTTCTTATTTATAATAAATTGTTCAGTTACTTTATAGGGGCAACCTGTCTTTAAATTCTGTAAATCATCGAATCTATTGTCGACTGATGTAATGAAAACTTTGCGCATTCTACCAATTAAGATAACGAAACGATAGATTTATTATCTCATTTTTCTTGTTCAAGAAAAATAGCATAACTTTGCATTCTAAGTTAATTTGATCGGGATCCGCAAAGTTCTTACTATTCTTGTTATACATGTACAATTTAAAGGGAAAAATGGAAGATAAGATCAAAATTTCTTACTCTTGAAGTAATAGAAATAATATAAAGATTTTTATGTATATTGCTAATACTTGACTAAATTTGGAAAACTGAGGAATTACCAGCTATGTAACTTAGATTTTCAGATTTATGAACCCCCAAACCCAAAATTATCTATAATTTTTTGTATTCCACATCTAATGTATAAAGCTCATTTTGTGGCCAGGATATCTTTTTATACCTTCGTTTTCAAAATCAAATATTCCAAAATAAAAAAATTACAAAGAATATGTAGACTATGTAATTTATCAAGGAAATCACTTTTTTCAAAATGAAGAAATACAAATACGTAATTTCGATGAAATTAGAAAAATATGTTGCAGAAACTGTGTGCGTAACATTTTGATAGTTAGTTTTACAAATATATTTATTTGAACGAATTTTAAAGCATAGTTTCTCATAATCTAGACTAATGTTAGCCTCAAGACGCCTGTGCTTAAACATATTTGACCCTACTGTGATAGACGATGCTTTTATGTTTATTAGTAATTATTCAAATTTATATCCACGGTAAATTACTCCTATAATTTTAAGGAATGCAAACACTTACAACATATTCTTTACATATGGTAAAATTTGAACGTATGAACATTATGTCCATTTTATGTTGAATATAATCTCTCTTCTTCCTGAAATGAGTTGTCGTTATTTTTCTAATTTGTATGTATATGAGATTTTACAGTGGAATACGCTGCTCTAAAGAAATAAAAAGAATAGTAATTTCAATAAAAGACGAATCAGTGTTATAAGTGTTGATGCAAGAGTTAAAATAAAATGATTTTGTAGTACTTTATTCAATAATGATAAGAATGCAACGATAAGAAACTACAGATGGAGGACAAAATAATGCGTAAACCTGTGAAAAAGTATGGCGTATTTCACACCTGCAGTACAGCCGCGCCACCTGCAACAGAAGTCTGCCAACTAGTGAGAATGAAGAGGAAAGTATCAGTCTCTCAACAGCAGTCACATGCGTTGCATGCTTCGATCGAACTGCCTGTGAGAAGTTGAAATGTCAGACCAGTCAGAGTTCCAAAGAGGAATCATAGTTGCAGCGATTTTAAGTGGAGCATCGGTTACAGAAACAGCAAACCTTGTGGATGTGCAAGGAATACGGTATCAGCCGTTATGACAGCATACACGAAAGAGGGTAAGACGACGTCTTCAAAGCACAACAGTTTCCGAAAGTCAAAGCTGGCTGATATGGATAGACGGGTCTTGAAGGGCATAGTAGCCCTATTTCACAAGCAATCGTTATCCGAGATAACATGCAACATTAACAGTCATCTCCAGGACCTCCATTTCAAGGAAAACTGTCAAAAGGGAACTTCATGCTGTGAACATTTATGGCAGAGTGACAATTCGTAAACTCTTGGTGAAAGCACCTAAGGCTTTCAACCGACGCCAATGGTGCAGAGATCACAAAGGCTGATCCCTACAGCAATGGCACAGGTTATATCGTCAGATGAATCGTCATTCACCCTATTTCAGACGACCGGACGCGTTTATGTCTGGAGAACGGCCAAAGAAGCGTTTCATCCTGACTGCCTCTTGCGGACTGTGAAGCAAGGGAGGGCGCCATTATGGTATGGGATGTAATATCTTGGCGCGGTCTTGGGCCACTTGTTATTATGCATGGGAGGATCCCATCCAATCAGTAGCTAAGCACTCTAGGGGATCATGTCTATCCTTTTGTTCAGACTGTATTCTCTGGGGAGTGAACGCTTTTCAAGACGACAACACCCCTATCCACACTGCTAGGTGTATTCAAGAATGGTTCGAAAAGCATGATGATGCAATTGTACATCTCCCTTGGCCCCCTCAGTCTCCAAACTTGAATATTATTGAACATTTGAACATTTATGGGAATATTTGGAGTCCAAACTTCCTTTCCTATTACCACCTCCATCCGGATTTTCGGAATTAGAGACCGCTCTACAGGAAGAATGGCTTAATAATCCTTTAAATATTGTCCATGACCTTTATGCATCTATCCTACGTCGCATTCAATCTGTACATCAGTCAAAGGGTGGTACAACTCCCTATTAATAAAGATTTTCCATTATTTCACAGGTGTCCGTATTATTTTCTCCTCCATCTGTATGACAAGGAACAATGGTAACTACCTTTGAATGAATTTCACTTAATTTACTTTGACACTTTATTTTGAATTGTGAATTTTGACATTAAATTTTAATAAAGACTTGGCAGAAAAAAATCTTAAATCTGATTTTTATCATTGAATGCTGGCTATTCTACATATCTAAAGACTATATAAAGCTAGTTACGATTAATATAGTGTTAAATATCAGAGTACAATTTATATCATTTTTGGAAGTACAAAAACTGCAACATGTCACAGAAAATGAAACAAAATGACTTATTTAAATTTGTGTATATATTATTAAATCTCAGTAAAGACATATATTATCGGGAAGACTTAATCCTCTTGGTCTGTATGAAGTCCTTAGCTGGAATGCCATCTTAGAGCACTGTATTCAATATTCAGAAAGTATCAGTGATTGGAACAGTTTATGTTTGGGAATCAAAATTTCAGCAATGAAATTTATGAAATCTAAACATATTAGAATAAACAACAATATTGATAATTTCAATGCCGAAAAACATCTTATTATTGTAATCATTTTCTGTATGTGACTGACAAGGTAGAATTTGTATATTTGTTATGAATATAGTCCAAATGCTTTTGTTTGGCTGTAATAATTGATATTATGTAAAACTCATGTTTGTAATATTATATATACATTTCATTGCTTTTCTATTAATATTTTATGTGTTTATTAGCGCAAAGGAGCAATTTCTCCAGAAGGGCTATTAATTTCGTTTTGGCATTATACGTCTTGCATTACAAAATGGTGTTTTGCTTTTCAAATTGTTGCCACCAAATATTAGAGCCCTGCATTAGGTTTAAAGTAATCAAATAATGAAGAATCTGCGTGAATGTGTATATGTTTCTCGCAATGTGAAAAAAAAACGACGGTACATAGAGTCATCAGATTTTGAATAACGTAGTTCTCTACTCAAATATGGGCATCTGGAAGCCCAGATTTGGAATTTCGGATTTGTTTTATTATCTATTTCATATTTTGTAAAACTTTAACGAGCATTTTTTTAACAAACTTAACGATTTCAAAGCGAGCAATGGTAACACTGAACGAAAAAAAAGAAATTATGTCCAGGGCGCGAGACTGTGTATAGGAAATTCTAAAGATATGCTCTTTTGAAATATTTTGCGATATTGCTGTTGAAATAAATTTATGGTTTAAATGCGAAGACCATAACATTTTATAAACAAAGGTTACACACAAAACGTTTAAAACTATGCCCTTTTGGGGATTAATCTATATATATAAAGAAGAAAAGTCTGTGTGTTTTTCGCTAATAACTCAGTCACTATTATAGCTATCGTCACCAAACTTTCTAGGTCCTGGAAAAGATCGACGTCTACGTTTTTCCAGAAAAAGTAGCTAAAATCATAGATATTAATTATAAACTCGGAAAAACGATAAATTTCGCCTTCATTTTTTCCGAGTGCAAACAGTCTCATAATGGTAACAAGCTGGAGATGGAAATCTGCTTCATTTCGAAAGTTGTTGCCAGGGCTCGCTTTCAAATGGTAGAGTTTGTTAGTGAAAAATTTCTAAGTTTTACAATGAAATAAATGTATTATTGCGAAATATTAAATAAAATATTCCCGATTCCTAAAATTCGTAGGAAACCAGCTGGACTGTTCCCATCTTCGTACGACTTTAATCAGTCGAGATATTAATCCCTAATTTTCGCTCTCATTTTTTTGAGTGGCAACACTCTGGCACGTTGGAGATAATGCTTATAACAATGATATAGGAGATAACAATGATAAAAGTGTTGCTACTGCTCTCTGTCAAATCGTAGAATCGTAGAGTCATTCATCATTCATGATGATTTCTGATCAATTATGATTAATTGATGTATTCGTAATATTAACATATTTTTATTATGGAATTATTACAATTTAATGCGAAATATTTTATGTGGGTTCCATATCGTATCAGATTGAAAATATTTATGATAATGAATCATATTTTTTTGCATCGTTATTGGAGAAGGATTACAACGGTATCGTTCTCTCTGTTGTAAGGTACTCGATATTTGTAAGATACTGGATTACAGCGGTATCGTTCTCTCAGTCTAACTTAACTGGGACTGGGTACTTCCACTAGTATAAATTATAAAATGATTTCAGATTTTTTTTTCTTTTTCTTAAGAAAATTCGTTTGGTCATTTGGTCACATTGGGCGGGCTAGTACTTGAGATGTCTGCTCAAGTAATAGGTTAATATGATATATTGGATAATGTGATACATTATAACTGTCTCAGATATCGAGTTTTTGTTACGCTGTGGAAATAGTTTACCAATACTCGAGTAAAATGCAGTCGGAATTAAGTAGAAATCTTTTTCTAATATCATTAATAAGTAATCTTTTATATGCTTTATTTTGATTTGTAGTTACCCAAATAAATTAACACAAATTCATTTTAATATAAGCAAAACAATTAAACATCAGACATTTTCTTTCGTTCTCCGAGTCTTACAGACTGCACACTTTAGTAAAACTCATTTCGTTACAACGAAACACTGTATATAATTTCATATTAACACTGTGTGTCATTTCATTGCTTTTTCGTACATTGTGGTAAGCGAAAACAAAGATAATTTAATGATTTTTCAGATAATTTATTGTGTTTGCAATGCCATTATATCCACTGAAATCTGAATTAATTGTCAAGTCCATAATATTGATTATGTAATATTTCAAATATTTTTCTATTCTTAGTCAAAAAAAAATTATATCTCATACTATATACTTTATATCAATGCAGAATTTGACAAGGTTTAATCTGTGTTGTTCAGTTTCGTTTTAATTATTTTACAAATGACAGTTGCTTGGTTTAGTAATATGAACATTTTATTTAAGATACTTGTGTTGCAATAAATAAAAAATTATTTTCCTGGTATATCTTAAAACCGTTCATAATTATAAATTTCATTAATTTAAGAATATTGAGGAAAGGATAAAACCAAAAGCTATTCTTGAAAAAGTAAATGACTTCCTTTTATTACAATTAAATTGAGTAATTAGCTTAGTGTTATAATTTGAATTTCTGAGCTAATAAATGCAAAATGGTATGTAATATGAATGTACCTTCAATTTTAAAATTGACTATGAAACTCTATTTGATAACTGTTTGGAGTAAATAGATAGAATCCTGCTGGTATGTATCAAGTAATTTTTATGTTTCAATGACTGAATTCTTTCTAATGTGATTGTTTTGCTTGACACTAAACCAGAAATGTTAATGGACATTATTTGTGAAAAGAGTAGGTCGTAAATTTATTATATGGGGAAAAACCTGATGAGCAGGCTATTCAAATTATATTGTCTAGATTGTTACCTTAAGGATTATGTTGAGCTAAAAAACCCGGATACATGGGAACAGTTGTTGAATTAGCGGTAGGGTCCGAACGCAGGGCAGTGTTCATGAATGCGCGTGCAGCGGAATATGAGCATAGCTTTGATGGGACGTTTTCGCAGACCCGTAGCGAAAGGAAGCCCAAGATATGACAGCAGTAAGAGATATAATAACTGGAAAATTTTTTCGTTAGCTAATGGCGATCGCCAAAATAAATCGCAAAAAATGGTAAAGGGGAGAAGATAAGAAACCTTCAATCTAGGTACGGGTACTGCAATACAGAAGATATGCCCCCCCCAGAAAGAAAGCAATCCCTCTCATATTCAATTTAATATGATGTTAATTAAAATCCTTCAATAACAGTGATTCAAATTGTTTTAAAAAATTTCCAGCAGATGCATATTTGCGCATAAGGGCGCAAAGCAATTTCTGACAGAAAAATTTTAAAAAGTACGGATTATTTGAGGTATAAGAGCGAAGGTGAAAGCGGTCCATGGCAATCTAGCGTAGGGAATGTAAATAATTAACATCGAATGGGTTCTTCTTATTTTATTTTTCTGTTGTTTTTGTTGTTGTTGAGAGAATTTACAAACTGATGTGATTCTAGGAATGCTTACGGAATGATAGCCTCATGGGGGCATGAGATACAGCCTTGAAATAAAATTATAAGCTTCTTAAATTTCTTTCTCATAAATTGAACTGAAAATTATTTTTAAATATTCCTTTTTCGGCAGATACAGATCTAGGAATTAATAACTAGGAATTAATAATACTTTTTGTGAACCGGAAAGGGGAATGTAAAGGGAGATGAAATTTCATCGTTAACTAAATAAACTGCACATAAGGATGGTTTGAACATAGATCACGCGAATCGGAGAAATAAACTGAAGTTTCTCTCAAATATCATATACACCCTTACAAAGAATACTCAATTTCTGAACACAACACATAAAATAATAGTCTTCATTTCACAGATTTTAATCGAATTTAAACAAATAAAAGAAAAATTAAATTTGAATTCTTAGAAAAATATTGCATTGTTTTTTAGAATAACTTTCATAATATAATTTTTTATTGGTTAATGCTTCAAATTTATATGAAAGTAGTGATGAATAAAATAAAAATATGCATAAATATGTTTTTATAATCGTTTTGGGAATTTCTTTTTACAATGAATTACTGAAAAAGAACCTTAAGAAATTTTCCACGGAATCTCAAATTAATTTATTGGTTACAATTTGTTTACTTTAAACAATATTTATTTATCCATTTATTTGCTTCCAGAATGAAGCAAATAATTCAAATCGGATTTACATTTTTTACTTCAAATTTTGAACGCGCATATAGCAAATGTCAAAGATAATTAGTTTACTGAAAACGTTTTAAGTATGTATAAAAAAATAAAGTTTAGAACAGCGGATTTAATAAAATTTAATATCATGACTCCAAAGGTTAAGTGAAAATGATGGCATTTTATTTTTAAATGAAAGCTATGGAAGCGTTTATTATTAAGTTAAGAGCTTTATTCATACCTATTATTTCTCCCTATATTTTAACCTATATTGACATTTTTCTAGATTGACATTTTGGGATGAAAGTTGTAGTTTAAGAAATATGTTTAATGCTAACTGTCTGGAGCTTTAAAAAGTAGAAGCACATGCTTTGCCGTAATAAGCATCTTAAAAATTTATTTCTTGGTTATTGAACAAAAATAATGAAAGCTGGCTGAGAAGAAATATGGATCAAAATATGAACAATAATGAACCTTGAAAGTATGATGGAAAATGATGAGTAGATAAGCCTAGTAAAGAAATTGCTTTCTATATGAATTCACCAATACCTGCTGAAATACATTCGAACAACTGAATTTAGGAATATATTTCACTGGCCTAAATTTTGTTCCTTTTTTCATAAGCTGTTTTACTTCTTGATCCTTCACAATGTCTAGATTTCTTGTAATTATACGTTTATGTTGTTCATACACAAATGATAGAAACCTCCCTTCATTGCAATATCAAATTGCAAATCTTCTTCGTGATGGTTGGTAATATAATAACTCAGGTGTTTGCTGTATTTTAAACAGACAATGTTTTTAGACTCTATTATTCGAAATTTTGTTGAGCTTGTTTAAGGACTTTATTGAGGTTGAGATTATCAAAACTTCTATGAACAAAATTGATAGTACAGAAAATTATTTGATGCTTAAACGAATTGCAGTTAACTTTAAATTTGAAAACGTTAACTTCATACTTCTGTCTTAAATGTATTTTAGTTTCAGATCATGAAAAAAAAATACACCATACGAACCTCGAACCTTGCAATTCAACCTGAGTTGCAAATATGTTAATGTTAAATTGAAGTTTAAAGAATCGTTATTTCAAAAGAACGAATGAATTTCATTATTCGTAATATTATTAATAGTAAATTGCAGAATTGAAAATTTTAACAATGTGTCTCATAACCTCGTCAAAATAATGTTAAATCGGTGGATTTTCTTAAGTAGCTATTGTTTCAATATTTAACTATTTTTCTCAAGAAGCAGTCGTTCTTAATATATTTTCATTTATTTATAATAATAGCGAATGTGCCACTTAACTAACTATAACTTCGAAAGAAAGTACACAGTTTCAGTACAGTGGTGATTCTTTAGAAACAAAACATTGAACATGATTCTACGTATGTTTCAAAACAGTTCCTTTCAAAAGGTTTCAAATTCTCACGCAGAAAACGCGAGCATGGGCGTTCCCATTTTGAAAAGTAATAGTCCCACTTCTGAAGAGACAAAAATCGAAGTAAAATAATACAGTTGAATATTTCACGTTCTTTGAATAAGATTAATCTTTATCATTTCCTCGAATACGAATTACAGAAGTATTCCCTTTCTGTTGTGACAGAAATCTCTTTTTACAAAGGCCGCAAAAAATGCAAATTGAATAATTCACGCTAAAAGTGGGATAATAATTTTTCATAGCGACAATATGACATGCTATACGGAGATCGAATGTCTTGCGAGACTATGCTGTAGTATTTCAGTTCTATGTGATCGTATTTATTTTTTCCATTGCGGCAGATTGTATCACAGGAAAAACATAACATTCGCATTTGAGTGCATGTTCAAATAAGTAATTTTACAGAAGAAAAAAAAAAAAAAAACAATGTTATCGCAATGAATGAAAGCATGAACAAATTTTAAAATATGAATGTGGCTGTTTTTTATTAGTGCATGAAAGCATTTAAGTGTACAAGCACGACAATTTTAGTATATGCAATTTAAGCAGCAAATGATATCCAATAAATTGGGTAACAGATAAATTGCAAATGCCTCAAATGAATGTATTAGCATATTTTCATATGTAACCATGTTCCCTCAGATGAATTGAGATCTTGAGGTTAGTAATCATTAATAATGAAATGAATGACTATCGAACGTGCTCATGAATTATTGACATTTTACAACAGATTTCGGGGAAAATGGAGGATAGTTGAATTCCACGAATTACAATACGTACCGCTGAGTCAACACGGCTTAGTCCAGGTTTTGTTGTTACAGATATAAATGGTTTGTAAGGGGAAAAAATTTATTCGGCTGTATGATAAGGTATAGCTCTACAACATGCAGAATGCTATTTTCAAACAGTGGCATGAGCAAAACTACATAGTATGAGATTCTGAGCTTTTCGATTCCAAATTTACATTATTTTCATTATCATTAAAAATATAAACATGAATAACGCCTCAAAAAATCTATAACTAGAGTTAATTAATTTAAGCTGTATAGATCTTATTCAAAGATGTAAAGCTACAGAATTGATTAACTTTTTTTGTTTTTTTCTTACTTGTGAAACTTACTTGTCAACAATTTCGTTTTTTCTCAGTTACGAATTTTTTGCAATAATAATAATAATAATAATAATAATAATAATCGCGTTGTTTGGGATTACATTCATATATGAAAGTTTTAATAGTCAAAAATTAACAAGAAAAGGACCAGAATTACCGCTGACTATCTTCAGTTCTTGATAAGGATAGTTTTCTAGTAATCCTTCTCGAATGTTATATACTTTATGAAAATCTACTCTATGAAGTGCTGTAATGAGAAATGAAGACGTTTATAATTATTTACATACAAATGTATGCATTTTTTCTGTATGCGTCAACAATTTGTTAAATAAAAGAATGAAAATATATTGTCATTATTTATCCTCCGATTTTGTCCTACTTGGAAAGATTTCATAATTTGGGTATTTTTAGTTTAAACTAAAAGTAAATTATTTAATAATTAATTCAGAATATTAAGATTATTTGAAATAAATAACATACTAAAAGTTCAATATTTAGTTATCAGTACGTTTGAATTCCAAAATATAACCAACGGAAATTACTTGCAAATATCAAACTTTATATTCAGATAGAAAATAAACATAAATTGGTTTTTTCCCTTGTTTTTTTATTATTTACTGTTTGTGTATATTTTGGAAAATATTTAGTAAATAACATTAAATTTTCGGTACAAATTTTTAAAAAATTCTATTTCGCTGAAAAAAGGTCCATTAGCTCTTTTCGGATTGTACATTCCTAAAGTACGGCCGAGTGTAATAATAGCTTACGAGAGAGTAGCCTAAAAAGGTGGACGCGTGCAGCCAGAATATCTGAAGAACTTCGCGGTTAAATACCGCTCTTCCTCATTAGCATTCAGACGTGATTCTAAAACTACGTTCTGGGCCAAAGCGGTAAGTTGAAATTAAGAAGAGATAGGATATGAAGTTTAACTCAAAATTTAACTGTTAATAAAATTAACATAATACTTACAAGCCAATATATCTTCTGCACTCAATTGTGAAAATCACTCTAAGTATTGAAAGCTTTTACTCGTACTTACATATTTATTTATTTTAAATAAAATTGTACCAAAAATAATAGTTAAAATCATTTTTAGTTAATCTGAAAATAATCATCAATCACTGTGAAAAACAATTACTTTTGTATACCAAGTTTTAGAAAGGAAACTACAAAATAATATGTAATTTAGATTTATTTATGCTGATTCAATAACAAGAGAAGTAGTGAGATTACAGTTGATAAATAAGTTGAAGAAATAAGTAATACTAGGCATCAAACCAGAAAATTGCATTTTGTCATTTAAATGCATTGGACAGATATGAATCAAATACAGGAAAAAATGATTTGATATTAACTAAAGACATAAGCTTGGCTCAAAGTTCAGTGGCAGAAGAACTCTTTTCGAATTGACTGAAAATCAGTGCAGATTTCAACGTTTGAGTGCTACTATATTACACCGAAATTTCCGATCGGTTGTTTACACCTTTCGAGCATTTTTTTTTTTTTTTTTTTTAGGAATTATTACATTTCTTCCGCGCGTGCTTCCGTGATGCAAGTATATATACGTCTAGTTAGGTAGGAGTCTTGCAAAATGAAAACAAATGCCACAACTGATCTTTCCACTTTTTTCCTTTAAAAAACCTAAAAGTCTTTACAGTAGCACCTTCCACCCTATCTGGATTTGATCGTCTAGATATCGTTTCCCTGACCAAAACTGGCAAAAATGAAAGACATCACATTCTCCTATACTTCTCTTCGGGGTATGGGGTTACCACGTTCAACTAGCAGTTAGGAAATACATGTTTAAAATCCAGATGATGGCACACAGAATTTTCATTTTTATTGTCCCAAAAAGCCTAATATTCTGTATAACCTGACCAAACACGGGAAATTAGTGATGTATACATCAACTATATCTTTGAGATTTATTTTTCACATAATAGATATGTCAGCCATACTCTTGAGATCCGATGATGACATTTCTACCTCGACTAGAGGTGCAATGCTACCGAAATGCTGCTAATCTTACGAATAAGAAAATTGTCCTTATCTCAGATATGCGAATGAATTTTGACTTGAAGGAAACGAATACAAGTCCCCCTTTTTCTAAAATGATAAACAGGCCAGAAGATGAAGCATCTCGCTTTGTTTGAAAATATAGAATGAAATGATTTTGGTAGTTACAGTGAAGCTTCAAGAGAAATAAAAGATAGAGTTGGCATGTTTCAATGAAAACGTTTATAACAGTTTTCATAATTCTAAGCAATGTAAAGACAATTAATGACAGCAAGTTGCTTTCAAATTTTTACTTGCTTTAAAATTATTCATCCTACAAGCAACAATCTAATTTTGGATTTTATATTTATGGTGAAAATATGCCACACATATATGCATAAATAAGGTATTATAATAGTTAGATGTAACAAATAAATTAACTAAATGAAAATTTATAAAATAAATATAGATCGATATCAAATCTTTCAAGATGCACAGTTTTGACTTGAATGCAAATTAGAACATACTATCATGGAAAATCATCTGCTTTTAGTACGATAACCTCGTAGCATCAGGTGAATGGTAGTGATCAGGAAGCTTCCAACAAGAATTGCCTGTACAGCTGCTTTAGAGTCACAGAAGACAACGATTCTTTTGATTTGCTCTAGTACATGTCAGGTATTACTGAGCAAAAAAATATATTAGCTCTTTGAAGATGGGAAATTTGTTCTTATCGAAGCTGATAATTGCTCTAATATCTTTGTCGAATAGCGTAGAGTATGACCTTTTTAGTTTAGTGTTTCTATTATAATTTTCAAAGATTAAACAAATTAAATGATGGCAGCAGTAAAACAATAATTACAAAGCTATAAGGACGAATAATTACAAATTTATCAGAGCTGGCAAAATTGTTTAAAATGTCTTCAACAGGCAGAAACACGCTGTGCATTACAATCGAAAAACCTCAGCTTAAATACACTCTAACTTATTTGCATTCTAGTGAGGGAACGGAAAGGAGAAGTCATAGAAATTATAAATAACTGGTTAATTTAAATAATAATCTTATAAGTTACTAAAAATTGTAGATTATCAAATATCAAAATAAAGACATATCTTACAATTTTACCGTCTGTATACGTGCTACGTTTACAGCAGCATTTTTATACATGCTGAATAAAAGGGGAAATTATTAAATTATGTGACATTTTTATTTCTGTCAGCAATCGAAAAATCAGTTACAAACAATTTCTGTTTTACAGAACACCATCATTTTATGTAAGTGATGAATACAGTAAAACACTTTTTTCTTTAGTATCATTTGTCTTTCAGATTGTTTTATAGATAAGAAACGTTTAAACATGGCTTCGAATCAATGGATTGCTATTTATTAAACAATTTACTTACAAAAGTGCGAGATACCAAAGGTGATATATTTAGTCAGATGTCATTGTTATTAATGCGATGAGAGTTAATTTTGCTTTGCTGCAATAATTCTCAATTTAGACGACGCTTGACAACTAAATCATACTTCAAAGGGAATGCTCTTAGCCTGTAGTCTATCAATATTAATAACATGCTTAGTACCTTCTAGGGGATACAAATGCTGCATTTATATTTAAGTTCATCAGTTACTGTATACTGCAAACTGATTTACAGATACAAAAATCAAAAGAAAATAGTTCATTGAAATCAATTCTTCTTGCATGTTACACTAAATCAAAGTAATCTTTTACACTAAATCAAAGTAACCCAAATTCTAGGTTTAAAAAAATTATGTCAAGTTTATGATTAAGCTGATCGATTATTGTGTTTAGAAGCCGGTTGCTTCACCAAAATAACCTTAAAAATGATCAAAATCACGAAAATCATTTTGCATTTAATAACTGTTGGCTTTCTGCTGTGAAATTAGAATAATTGCTTGTTTGAACGTTTAAGCAATTTAAACAAAGCACACAATGCATATTTCCCAAAAGGAGAAATATATTTATGTAGGTGGACTTGTAGAGAGACATAAGCTATTTTTTTTTTGGAATCAGGAAAAGAGAAAAATGAGCAACGCCCTCGCCGGGATCGAACCGCGGGCCTCTGGAATACGCACTCAGCGTGCAGACCACCACACCACGAAGGCATGCTAAGAAGGCGGGAGAAATATCTTATAGACTGTCAAAGGGAAATCTGGTATATTTTTGTATTAATAAAAAGAATGTAAATTATTTGCTATTAAAAATCCTTCAGAATTTCCAGTAAGCATAATTTATGGAAAACTAGATAAACCAGACATTTGTTAAAATAAATGAGAATATTTTGTATCCTACTTCCAAATAATGTGAATTGAATATTTTACTTTATGCTATTTGTGTAACTTTTTATGTATAAATCTGCTTCAAGTCAAGTATGGCGAAATTTCTTTAACGTGAAATATATCAAAAAGGTACATAACACTTGCATGGAAAAATTTCAAAGCTGCTTGTGTTAAGTCCATATGATACAAGTGTTAAACATTTGAAATTCTGAAATTGAAGCCTTGTTTGCTCTTAAAGGAAAGAAGTAAAAATTTATATGTTGTTTGCGAAAGGTTTGTGAATGCAATTTCCACTGAAGTAAATCCATAAATTGTATTTGAGAGGCAGCAAGGCGTAAATGACAGAAAACGCAGGCTCAGTTTCTACAGAATTTCTTGGAATGTTCGTGCGCAGCTTCTAAGAATAGCATTACTAAATATATATCAGAATAACTGTATTAAAAAAACAGTTTTTCTTTTATTTTAAACATCTTAATAAAACATGCACGTATTCTAGAGAAATGATCTCAAAATTAAATTGCATAAAAACGACTTTATACCGAATAAACGATATGACAGCTCACAGGTTAAAACACTTTTTTTAAATGAAAGTTTTTCTTAAAAATTTTTTTAGAAAATGAATAGCATTTAAACTCATAAATATTTATCAAAACATTCAAAAACAAAAATAATAATGTTGTGTGCGTACGGATTCGTAATAGATTGAACACATCCGATAATTTTCAACAGAAATATATGAGAACCCTGGAATTTCTACAAGATACTCATATTCCTACAAGTGCTTCTTAGAACGCTCAGTATAATCAGTAATTATACTTCACACTACAAAAACCGTTAAAATACAACGCAATGCACAGCTATCTAAAGAGAAGTCTAATTCAGATATCTCAGTTCACACGAAACTAAACTCGCATTAAAAGTAACTAAGCAACTAAGACGTTCCTTCTCCGGCTTTTTATAGATTTCAACCGGTGGCGAGATTTTTCTAGGAATTATAGCTTCTCGAGATTTCTGGCAAGCAATACGATTATGGAATTACGGTTGCAACTAATGTAGTAGTCAATTACATTTACTTAATTTCAATACAAATTACCAAGAATCCATCTATTCAATGCTAAATGCACGTGCTCCTGTATTTTTACTTTTCTGGCAGAACTTTCTCTTACAATTTGTCTTGCGCTGCATTCCACGGAGAAGTACAACAATTTTAATTATGATTAAACTAAAATTAGCTATTTAAATACAAAATTCGTAACAATAATATCGCAAAAAATTCAAATTTATATATATTTTATATCTGAAGTCTAACGCTTGGCACCTACACATACAGAGGTTGTTTACACATTTTTAAAACGATCTCGATAAAAAATTTAAAAAGCAAATGTTTTGGAATAAAACCTTCCGACCACAGTTTATTATTTGAAAAGTTAATCGTCTTCTGCAGCTTTTAAATGTATTCTTCTTTCAAAATGTCGCTGTGGATTGAAGGATATGTTTTGACGCTTTCCGCAAGGAAGTATTTCTATTTGTGAAATGCAGGGTATTAAAATTTCTAAATGAAAAATAAGCAACATGTTTAATCGCAAAAGAAAAAAACCGTCAGTCATTACTTGGAAAGAAGACTCCAAACGAATACACAAAATAGGTACGAAATGTTTCTAAACTTCAATCGTTGGTAACAGGAGAAAATACATCGATGCAGAAATCAATTACGAAGTCTTTAAATGCGTATGTAGCAGCCACATATAAAATAACAAACCAAGCCGTAAAATTTCAAAAAGCTGAAAAACATAGTATTCATCAGCTTTAGCCGAGAGAAATTACTCAGCTCAAAACAATTTGTAGAATTCGGTATGAAAACTACTTGGCAGGAGAATACATTGTGACCCATGATGTTTACTAAAATGACTTCAGCATAAAATGTTCGATTTATTATTGAAAGCAAAGAGAAAAATTTGTACAAGCCTGGTTCCGTTAATGCAAAAAAAGTTTCAGTAAAAATATTTTGATTGTTGCAGAGTGTTCTTATGGTGAGAAATTAAAGATAAGGAGAGTGGAAAAAAGATTAAATAAACCCAATGTTATTTGCAGAAGAAATAACGTTTCTTTATACCAATGACTTTCAAAGAATGAAAATTCATCAACAGAAGGCAATAAATCCTGCTTCGAAAAGTACCATTGTTTACCTTGAAAAATGAAGAATGATACAAGTACTGCTTACGTAAGTTTTCAACGTAATGCTTCTTAAGTTTCCCAACGTTTCTACTATGAACCTTTGTACGTTTGGACTCCCAAAATCGGCTCTATCTAAGCGAAAACACACAACGATTCATAGACTCTGGAAAGAAGCTGAAGAGGAATGAAAAGTCCTTCTATTAGGAAACTTACGATGCAAATTTATAGTCCACAAAAAGACTATCAGATTAACAAAATATTCTTTACATTTTTAACATTAATTAAACGGTTTCGAAATTGTTCTAAAAGTGTTAAACACCCTTTGTATTCCAAATAAATGGACATCTAAGTATTACATTTTCATACTGACATTAATTTAAAATAATCGCAGCATGTTCAATTAAATATTAAAAACATGCTTTAACTTAAAATAAAAATAAACAACTAATGAAAACTTTCTGAGTTTTTCACAGCAGTTTTGCTAAGTTACAAGCAGTTTTTCTCTTTTAGATATTGATGCTAAATCTTCAGCAAATATATTTATAATAAATATATTTATTAACTTTAGCAAAGATTTCGTTATGAACTACTACATGATTATGAACTGCTTCTGCTCTGACAGATAATTATAATGAAAGAGGAAAAAGAAGAAATAAAGAAACCTTCAATTAATAAATTGAGAATTTTTAAGATTTTAAAATTATTCTAGTGTTGGTTAGAGTTTCATGCATTTATAACAAAACATATTGGCAGTCATATAGTTATGTTAACCCCGAAATTTTATAACTGTTTGCTGTTTTTGTAGCAAATAGCGCCTTATCATTTGAGAAAATATTTCAGATCTCTGAATCATACGAAATAAAAAATAAATAATATATTTGGCCCTTTCATTTTTTACATCCTTGTATGAAGTAAAGGAAGTATTGTAATCACTAAAAATTCCGGGTATCATATTTCAACGAAAATATCCATTTTGACCGCTATCGAACGCACTTTAATGATGGTTTTTGTGACATCTGTACATCTGTACAGAATAAAGGACTCTTTTTGCCCAAACGATCTATAAAACTGATTTAAAATGAATTTAGAAGAGATTTTTTCGTGGCGTCTGTGCGTACGTATGACAAAAGATGACATACGACAAAATGTGCTTGCGACAGTTAATTGTCAAATTTGGAATTTTTTTTCTTTGGTACATCTTTTTAGGCTTAAAAACCAGTCTTTATCGTTATCCTTAATGGGTGGATTAAAAGATAAAACATAATAATTCAAGTTTGATTTTTCCCATTAATTATCACTCAAGGATATTCCTTTGTGATTTATCAATGTGCAACATTTTTTAGTTTATAATTTTATTCGATACGGCGAAAGTATTTAAAAAAAATGAAAGCTTTTAGCTGGTATATTACGTCCAAAGGGGCATTTTTAACGTTTTGTGTGTTGCATTTATTTATTAAATATTATATTCTTCGTACATAAGCCACATAAAATTCAATTCAACAGCAGTATTAAAAATATTTATAAACATCATATCTTTAGAATTTCCGAGAGACAATCTCGCACGCTGGAGACAAAATGTTTTTCCCGTACAGTGTTGAAATCGCTCGCTTTGAAATCGTTGAGTTTGTTAAAGTCTTACAAAATATCCAATAGATAATGAAACAAATTCGAAATTAAAAATTTGGGCTTCCAGGGTGTCCAAATTCGAGTCGCGGATTATATTATTAAAAATTTGATGGCTTTAGGTACCGTCCTCTTCTCACATTGCAAGAAACATACATACATTCATGCAGATTGTTCGCTATTTAATTATTTAATTATTTAATTAAGTAAATACAGGGCGATACTATTTGGTGGCAACAATTACGCCACCGCCAATATACGCCGTTTATAGTGAACCTAATCAAATTACCGATTCAAGACTAATAACGCTTTTTAGGGCTAAAAATATATTTTACGTTTTCAATTATTAAAACATATCAATAATATTTGCATGCAGTTTTCTGTTTTTAGGATCATAATTTAATATTTATAGAAAAGTTAATTTTTTCCCCTCGACCTCCATACATGTTCTGTATAATACTATTCAGCTTAATCATAATACAAATAACTGCTCATAAAGAGCTTAAAGATAGTAATTAGACTAACAGCATGAATAAAAGTTTTCAAAATAATCGTTTTTTTATTTTTATAGTTTATTATCTTTTTATATTATTTTTATTATTACAAACATAAAGAAGTTTTCAAATACAAAATCGCAGTAGGATATTTCTTTTGAATGCTTTTAAATTGCAAAACTTAGCATACTCCTGTGTTTTGAATAATACTTATGCTCAAGTTCCTTCTTTAACGCAATTAATTCTTCTTCTGTTTAAAGTACAAATTTTCAATAACGCACAATAACATTTGCGTAGTTCTCCCTTTATTATAATTGTTAAGAATTTTTCATTAATATATAATATACCTTTATACCAATTGAAAAATTAACTATCAATTTTATTAATACATTTCTTTTAATCAATAAGATCTGATCAGTTGGCTGTGTATATTCGGCTTTTGAACTCCAGTCTTTGTCATAACTCACCCCCGGAATATGATCTCTTACTCGGAAAAAACTGTACAGATCAAAACTTTCATTACTTACTGCATTTCAGTACTCGTTACGTAACCTCTATTAATAACGGAAAAAATTTTTATAAACTGATATTTCATTTTTAGATGCATAGAAAATCACAAATTTAGCTCTTCAATTTGTGTATGATCCCTGAACTTTAAGGAAACACGATCTCAAACTTTAGAAGTAAATTTCTTAATAAGTTTTTGCTGTATGGGATTCACCCTTTTTTAGTTTCATTTATAGAATAAATGTAAAGTTTAATTAAATATATCTAATTAAGGGCAGGGAAACCTAAAAAATGCTAAATTTTGTAATTTTACAAAACTGGTGCTTTAAATTTAAAAGCACAAAAGCATAATATTTTGCCTTAATAAAGACACTTCTGCCATCAGAAATGTAAATATCTATGATAAAAATTCTGAAAATGAAGCCCTCATGCGCAGTTTTGTTAAAAATCAAGTCTAAATATAATAGAGTTCTCTCTTCTATTATGTTTGCTTCAGAAATCGTAAATGAAACTATTGTCACTAAATTAGTCATGAAATGTCATTTTAAATTTTTCCATGGAGTATAAAATGCCTTGTTAGTTTTAGAAGGTTCTTATTTATAAGGCACCTGCGATGAAAACTATGACTTTAAATAATGAATATAACCAGCATGAATAATAATAGTAATGATATATATATTGATAATATAATAAACACGAGATATTTATTTATTCAAAATTAGACAATGAAAGGGACGCAACGTTTTAACAGAAACATACGCATTTAAAAATTAAAACGAAGACAAATCAAAATTGAAACAGGAAACAATTCAATCAAAGCAATAAAACATAAAATATATTAGTTGTTGAAAATTCATTTGTCTTTTTCAAGCAACAGCCGAAACAGTTTCAATAAAGCCCTATTTCTAAATTATAGCTAGATGACATTGAATTCTTCAAACATTTTGAAATAAAACTAGTTAGAAAGGGAAAATTTAGATAATCAAGTTGTTTTAAAAACGCATGAAAATAAAGTTTTTCACAAAACCATTTTAACTTAATTAGTCATTATGATAAAAAATATTTACACATACTATATGCATACATATGCATTATAATACTTATATGTGGGATGGCATCGTTCATTATAATCGGATGACACGACAAGCTTGTGAGAATAAATCTTTTACTTTTTCGATGATGGAAGTCAGGCGATTCCGCCATTAAGACGATGACGCGATTAAAAGATGTTTGAATGTAAAGGCGATTCCTTCTCTTCATCTGTAAATAATCTCATCTATTTCCTTCTACGTATGTAATTACTTTGTAGTTTGTTGCAACTATTCATGTTTCATTAAATATTCAAGTTATTTGTAAATCGGACTAGTTTATTAGCCCCTAGACAGCCACATAAGAAGTAAGTTTACCAACATCATATTCCTAGACAATAAGTACCGATTCTACAGATTTGGGCACTCAGGTCGCGATGAGCCTAGGAAGAAGCATGATGAATATTACAAAAAAAGAGAAGTAAGTTTTGTTTCGATTATTTCCACATTGTTACTTCTAAGAATAGTGTTCTATGATACTGTGAATTAAGATGACAACCTTAAATTCTATTCCTAGAATTTCAAATTCTTTAAAGACTGGGCCTACTAAGTCAATTAAACTTTTACATCAAATTGTGTTTGGAACTTTGGGTGATCGAAAAAATAGAGCTAGATTGCGTAACTTTTGCGGTTTTCCATCTGATTTTAATATTGAAGAAACAAAACAAAAATTACTTAAAACTTTTACTGCAAATGATTTTATTTATGCGTGTAATTTGTTACATCTTAATTATGATTCAAATCCTGATAAAAACTGTGAATTAATATTAAATAGTCTTTGTGATTTTAAGCTTTTAAAATTTAAAAAAGTGATGACGAAGACGAGTTATCTGAAAACGAAAGTGTTTATGATTCTGATAAAAATGATGATATTAATTCTGTTCGGTCAGAATGGCCTCCCATAAATAACTCAGTGGATGAAAACATTATAATGCCTAGCAATATTGCCCTACATTTTCGTGATATTTTAGAAACTGTTTCTTAATTTAATGGCACTGATACATATCCAGTTGAATCCTTCATTGGTGATTTAGAAGAATCTTTTAAATTATTTAAGTTATCAGAATTACAGAAAATTGTGTTTGCTAAAAAATTGCTTACTGGTTCTGCTAAAGTATTTATTAGGTCTTTGAAGGGTATAATATCATGGGACAAATTAAAAGAAAATCTTTTACCTGAATTTGGTTCTAAAATAAACAGTGCACAACTTCATAATTTGTTACAGAAACGACACTTAAAACCTGGTGAATCACTTTCCGAATATTTATTTGCCATGCGTGAAAGAGCCAGCCGCGGTTCTGTTGATGATTCATCAATTCTTGATTATGTAATCAATGGGATACCAGATCAGAGTAGTAACAAAATTGTTTTGTACGGGTGTAAAACTATTTCTGAATTCAAAGAGAAATTAAAATTTTATGAGAAAATTCGCGTTCCAGATACGAAAAATAAGGGTTATTCAAGTACTAACACACAAAATAAAACATGCGCTGTACCTAGTAAGATTAAAGAGCCGAGGTGTTATAATTGTGGAAGTTTAGGCCATAAGTCGAAATTTTGTATCAATAAAAGTAAAGGATTTAAGTGTTTTAACTGCGATTTGTTTGGACACAAAGCCGTAGATTGTTCGAAAACATCATCTAAAATTATCCAAGATGCCAAAGCTGTTACTCCAATAACTCAGACTTGTCAGAAAAAATGCATAAAACTGTTAATTTGGGTAATTTGCAAATTGATGCTTTAATAGATACTGGTAGTCAAGTAACGTTAATCCTAGAAGATATACGTAAGAAGATAGGTTCTCCTGAACTTAAGTCGGCAGATCTACAGTTAACGGAATTTGGCAACAAACCTATAGAGAGATTTGAAGGTGAATTCCAAATTGATGGTTCTTCATTTAGATCAAATATTTGCGTTATCGCAGAAAACAAGAAATCTGAGAATGATTCTGAAGAGCAAGTAAATGCTTATTGCAATGGAAATGGTTCTGAAGAAGGATATGGAAAAGTTGTTAATTATGGTGTTTTACTTCCAAACCCAGAAACTGATCCTGTTAGTATAGTTCCTGTTACAATACAGAATTTGATCAAACTGGATACTTCATCTGCAATCAAAGCTAGTGGCAATGATTCCATGATTTTGAATTCTGATGATGTCCCGAGTGATGCAGATTCCGCTGTAAATGCAAATGATGCTTTTAAAGATGAATTAGTGCAAAAAGGAAATTCATGCACAATACAATTAGCTCTGAAGCCAACGAGGAGAAACGCAACTGCAGAAGGAGATTCTGAAGAGAAGCATTTTCCCGAAGAAGAGTCATTTGCTAAAGATGATGAAACAAATGCGAATTCTACTACTAGAACAATTTCAGTCAAATACCTTGCAATAGAGAAGCAAAAGGAGCCACTGGAGACGAAGAAACTACAGAGACTACCGAAGAAAAAGAGAAGATTGAAAAGCAGAAGTCAGTCAGAAAACCTGATCACAACGACGCTGATACGGAAAGCAAAGACGGAACATAAGAAAGTAAAGAAGGTGAGAAAAAAAGAAGCGAAAAAGCAGATTCAGAAGATCCAGGAAGAAAATTGAAAATCTTTGATAATGAAATATCAATTTTGATGATTCCTGATTTAGACGTTTTTCCCGACTAGACAAATTTCTCCTGATTTGACTAATGGACTATTGTTTTAAAGACGTGAACTAATTTAAGAAGACTGAAGATGATGTATAAGGATGAAATGTATGAAGGAAGACGGCTTAAAGAAGATGATTTTGAGAAGACGCATTCGAATGACGGATCTTGAAGATATCTAAGACGTATTCAGAAGACGTATCCAGACGGTATCTAAAAAGACGTATTCAGACGATGTTTAAGAAGACGTAAATACGAAGACGAATTGTTCCAGACAACATAAAAGGAAGACGTGTTTGTGAAATACATGTATTCAGACAGACTGTTCAAGATGAACGAACACTGAAAGAGCATTTAAGAAGAGATAACGCCGTTATTTCTGAGGATGTTAAGATGATAAGGGAAGATGGCTTAAGATGATAAGGGAAGAACTATTCAGGACGACTTATCCCTCAATAGTACCTAAAAATCATTTTTTTTTTTAAATTTTATTTTTCAGATCCCTAGATGAGATGGTGGTGCTACGAGAATACGAGGCCGCATTCCATCAGGATGGACGAGTAGTTATGGGATGGCGTCGTTCATTATAATCGGATGACGCGACAAGCTGTGAGAATAAATCTTTTACCTTTTCCGATGATAGAAGTCAGACGATTCCGCCATTAAGACGATGACGCGATTAAAAGATGTTTGAATGTAAAGGCGATTCCTTCTCTTCATCTGTAAATAATTTCATCTATTTCCTTCTACGTATGTAATTACTTTGTAGTCTGTTGCAACTATTCATGTTTCATTAAATATTCAAGTTATTTGTAAATCGGACTAGTTTATTAGCCTCTAGACAGCCACATAAGAAGTAAGTTTACAAACATCATATTCCTAGACAGTAAGTACCGATTCTACATATATAATTATATACATAATGATTATAACCAGGTTGGCATAACTATAATACGTAAAACTTTCCGTTAGCTAAATGAAAGAATCAAAAGGCCTACATTTTTATCTTGAGTATGCCCAAAAGTTTTTAAAGAATTTTTTTTGATTGACAATGTAATTTTATATGTGCATATATAATACAATGATAATTATATCTTATGTTAGTGAAATACCAAATGTATAAATAAATTTGCTTTTATTAATTTTTCCCATATATACTATTATTTCGCGTGATTTGTTTTACACATATTATAGTTCATAACGAAAACTTTTTTGCGAATATTCAGATTATTTTATATATTATTTCTGCTCTTTTAGATTGGATGCAACGTCTTTGCATGTGTTACTTTGGAATTATTTGTTTACTGAACGATGTTAGTAACAATTTCCACTAGATTTCCTCGCTCTTCAGTTTAACTTTATTTTAATGCTTTTGATCTAGGAATTTAGTTTAGCTTTCGTTTCAGTTCCCGTGTACACTGTCTTTAATAAAGTGTGGTCATAATCTACAAGTCGTATACATAAATTAATTTTTTGTTTATCGCTTTCTATACATTTTTCTGTATAATATATATTATTTAGCATAATCATAATGCAAATAACTGCACATAAATAAATTCAAATAATAATTAGACAAAGAATACGAGCAAAAGTTTTGAAATTAATCGTTTGTTAGGTTTATGGTTTATTATCCTTTTTTTATTAATTTTAATATTACAAATATAAAGAAGTTTTCAGATACAAAATCACAGATTTTCATTGCACGAAAGATCTAATTTCCTTAAGGTGGTGGCTGCGCTATATGTATTCATGCTATCACTGTTATTTCCAATCCGATTCCTTCGTTCCTCTTATATATATATATATATATTTTTTTACTTTAAGTACAATATAGACATAAAACATTTACACTTTTGTGACTGAATGATTAGGCAGGAGAAAAAGAAATAGCATGTAAAGTATTCTAATCGAAAGGGGCTTATCAATTCTAAATAAAACAAGGAAAAAACTAAATGCAATTTTTGAGATAATAAATCCTTAGGAAGTTTATCCGAGGTCTCAAAGAATCGAACGTACTTTTCACTATATGAAAAAATAATCTGTGGTGGAAATCGACACAAAAGAAAATATCGTTTTTTAAGACTGAAATTACCCAAACTTGACATCAAACTTCTTCAAACAGTTTAGAAACCAAACTTATCCTGTATTTGGAAGTATTTGATATTTGAATTAAGTTAGATCAGATGCACTACATCTCTAAGGATTCTATGTTAATTATCTAATTATCATGATTTTAATCTTTACTATAACTTTTTCTTTCCCTCTTTCTGACCAGAATGCAAAATAGATTTGTGATACAAACTAGTTTATTTAAATAAAGAGTTTTGAATATTTTAAAAGGTGGAAATTTTGACAGCTTAGTTTGAAATTACATCCGACTGCCAGCTCTCCAGATTTTGTTCTTGCTTTACCCATTTTGTTAGCCAACGTTAAGACTCGCATTTCAGTATTTGTGATAGACTTAAAATTTTGAAAGCAGCATAGTAATATACCTGTAGAAGTCTCGATGTAGCATTAAGTGTTGGCATGTATTTTTCTGTTTTCTCCGTCTTTTCTCACTTCTTCTTCATATCTATGTTCAGTAAATTCCATACAATAGCAAAATGACAAAATATTTAAAAACAGCATATCTTTAAAATTCGCAATAGCAGACCCGTTCCCTGGAGATATAGATTTTTTTTCGAACAGTCTTGCTTATGCTTGCTTTGAAATTGTTGAATTTGCTAATCAAAAATTTGTTAAAGTTTTACAAAATATGAAATACACAATAAAACATTTTCGAAATTCCAAACTCGGGCCTCCATGTGCTCGGATGAAGGACTACGTTACTAAAAATTTGATGGTTATAAGTACCGTTGTTTTTTCACAATGCGAGAAACATGCTTATTTTTAAGCAGATTCTTCATTTTTTAATTTCTTTAAATATACTACAAGGCGATATATCTTAACAACAATTTGAAAAGTGAAATCGACATTTATAGTGAACAGACACTAAATGCCATTTTGAGACTGATAACCTTTCTGGCTAAAAACCTTTGGGGTTTAAAAAAAAAAAAAAAAAAAAAAAAAGAGTATTTTTTCGAAATTAAAGCTGTCTTTTTTCTTAATTTTACATTGCCAAGTTCTCTCACAGTAAATGAGGGATGCCCTCGGAATGTTAATAGTAGGCGTTTGGCATCGGTCAAATTGTGCCAAGAAATGTTTCGAACACTCCGTAAATGTAAATGTGCATTAAAGTCATTATGAACAGATAAGCAGAATTTTGCATGATTCTAATTAAAATTCTGTGAAAATACTTATTTATATATTTCCTGTTGTTTTTATCTTAAATTAGTTTAATTACGTTGTTATGTTAAATAAGATTTTTCATCATTTTTTAATGTTATTATTTGATTAATGTTACCGACAAATAATGTTACCGATCAAGTGTATTTGATTAATGTTACCGATCAAGTGTGTCCACACTTGATCATATTATGCAGCGCATTTGTTTATACATGGGTACTTGAAGAAAGAGATGGAAGAGAGAAACGTAATTTCGAGATTTGTAAAATAACAGAAAGACAAACATATATATCTATATGCAATACAAATGCATAAAGCAAATTTATAGATACATAAAAATAAAATAAAGAAATCCATATCCTGAATTTGAAACTGAGATCAATACACATTTGTATGTTTAGTCCTTTAGGAGAGAAGGAGGGAGTAAGAGCCCGAATGCTTATAGCTGGATCATAATTCATGGATTAATCGATTAGAGTACTAGGCAAACTTTTGACATAACGAAGGCTACTTTCCAATAAAGTATTTCTTATGACAAAACCCCCCAAGCTATATATCACCAACAGTAAGCACTTCTAAAGCAATAAAACGAAAAACCTAAACCGTGTAACTCAGTTATCTGCAAGAAGTATCTAAAACGTCGCACATAAATAATACAAAAATGTCCGAGGTTCCTGCGTAGATATTTCATCATGTTTTTCCCCAGCAGACTTGAGATCAATATTTAGCAAGAGGGGAAATACGGAACAGGAAAAGTTTTCGACTCTTCAAGAGAGTGTCCTGACAACTTTTGACAAGGAACTTTAAGAAGAAGACAACATGGTTTATGTTTTATTCAAGGCAACAACAAATCCCGAATTCCATATCTGGTATAGCCAAGTCAGCAAATTAAGGATAATATTTTTAAGAAATGAAAGCTTATAGAATGATGATTGCATTTCGGGATATTTTTTGAGCGTATGTCTTTGATATAAAAAGGGAATAAAATGCAGAATTTATGAAATGCTTAGGATGTTGGGTATATGTTAGGTAACATTTCTATAGTTGAAATAAATATACAAACAGAAAGGTGAGATGTAGCTGTGAAAATTAAAATTACTATTTTTATTTTCACAGTTACATCTGAAATGAAATTTTGTTTCAAACTAGTTTTTACTCCCATTAATACAGGCGAATAAGACAGTAGCTTTAAATTAAGGTACAATGAGATGTCTCAAGACGAATTATCTGCTGCGAAAGTGATAAATATGTTTGGAACAATAATTAAGCAACACCTGTCTAGGCAACCCACTCGCAGAAAATCAAAAACATATAAAATCGTGGATGGACATCTTACGGAAATTCATTATATTTGTGTACACTTTTTGTACATCATTATTTATTTTCAATGTGGAATTCTTTGTCTGAGAATGGCAAGGATCTGAATGTAATAATAGCTGAAGCGAAGCACGATATACCACTTCAAGCGATAGATCTCTCTTGAAATTTCTGGAAGTTTCTGGTTTATATAAATATTTCTCAGGGAGCTTGCTGATGTTTTTGCAGGATTTCTTTCCTAAACGCCAAAGCCTTAGGGCAATTTTTTCAAACGCTTGGGTAAATATTATTTCTGTAACAATTGCAATGCTCCGCAAGTTCAAATTTCGGAATTTCGAAGTCGAGTAGAAAGGAAATGCATAACAAGTTTTGCTTATAATGTATGCAATTATTTGTATACAGATACGGATATAAAAATATTATACATTTAGAAAATTATGTCAGCATCGAACAGAATAAAATTATTATATTAATTAATTATTGTATAAAACTCTGTCTGACTCTGTCTATTGTATAAACCTCTATTCTGAGATATTCTGTTTTATTATTGTTTCAAAAACTATAAAGATGCAATGTTTAGATGAATCTTTAAAAATTAGTCAAACTTTCTTGAAACGTGAATCAGCTAGTACAGAGAAATTACTCATGCAAGCAGGAAGTTCACATGTTTATGCAGTCTTAATTCAAAAAGGAATTACTTTAGAACTTTTTAGCACATTACTATCTTAACCCTTCAGCACACGCGCATCACTACGCTACGTTAGTACACGCGCGGGACAAATTTGACCCCAATGTTTGTTTTTCGGAGTTCACCCCCCAACGTATAAATAAATGCATTTTCTTTGTTTTAAATGAATGTATAAATGCCTAATAGCTTTGTGAATTCTGTTAAACCTTTTTTCCGGTTTTAATTCGAGATAATTTTACTTTAAATTATACAAACATTTCCATACTGGTTACCTAAAGTAAGCCATAAAAATCGAAATTTATGCAAAATTACTAACTTATATAAGATGCACATATGATTTCTTATATTAGAAAACTCATTTTTCGTATGTACATATATTTTAAACATGAATGTTTATTATAAAGAGTGGTTTGATAAAGCACTAGAGGAATATGAAAAGGCTGCATTCTTACTATCTTTTTTCTTTAAAACTCAATATAATGTCATACAATTATTCATATCAAAGTATAGATTCTACATATGAATATTAAAAATATAAGTAACACATAGGTTTTCTGCCCCCCCCCCTCCTACCTGAGTTTAATTATTAAAATAATCTCGTTTTGAGCAATCGTTACATAGTGTGACAACATATTTTTACAAACAATTTCTTAGGGTGAAGGTCTGCTGCATCTTCTATTCCTGCCAACCTCCTTACTCCACTTTTGAGTTCTTTCGAGAGAGATAGAATTGCAGCCCTTTTTAGGACATGCTCTTTTACAAGCTCTAATGCTAAATCTTTGAGAAAAGCTCTTCGGTTCATATTCACTTGTTCGTTATTTGATCGATGAATAATAAAAGCATTTATACCTGCAATATTCATTAGTTCGAAAATTACCGTTAGAGGCCAGTGGCGGCATTTTCTTGAAACAGACTAAGTTCCACATAACTCTTCAACAGTATAAACACCTTTTGTAGAGTTGCAAAAATTTATCATTTCGAGCTTGAGCTGCTGTTTAGACAATGGATCAGTTTGATTATCCTCATGCATGGATGATAGAACAAGAACCGATTTACTCTTTTTTGGAACATATGAAGTAAGAGTTCTAATAAGTGTAAGTCTAGCCGTCATCTTTCGCTCTGCTCGTAAATTTATGTCATCAAAGCTAATGCACCTCAACAGGAAGTGGAATCGATTGATAGGCATTGTTATTTGAGAAACAGTTATTCCGTTTCCGTCAGCTGACCACAAATCTTTGCTTTGAGAAGTGCTGGTTTCGGTTTGTCTCTTGTGCATAACGTTCTCTAGAGAATTTGTTTCTTATTGATGAAATGTAAATGTTTGTTGATTTCATCAAATCTTCCATTATTTCTTCATCAAAAATTTGCAATAATAAACACTCAGTTGGATTTTTAAATTTCCAAAGCTTTTTCTGACAACAGTTAAATGTGTCACTACATTGTGCGGCCGTGTCCGAACGTTTTTAGAGGGTCATTTTTTACTTCAAATTGTCCCACCTTTTCAAACATAAAAATCATCTGATATCAAAGAAGATATACTCCCCAAATCATGTGAATCATCATATTACTGGTCAGAATCAGTTTCGTAAGAACTTTCAGAAATATTATCGCACTCAGAATCGGAATCTTCAATTTCGCTATCAGTTTCAATACTAGCGAGAAGAACCTGCAGGCGTTACTGTTCTTGCTCGTACGCACTCATCTCTATGAATGTCTCTCTAGAAGTGAAACGTTAGTACACGCGCGTGGTAGCTACAATCCCATTGCACATTCCTTCTCCGAAAACACAAAATCCCTAGGACACAGGAAAAATTCTTCTGGACGACACCTTCCTAACCTTGATCTTGAAAGTTACATGAAGTACTAGAAAGATCACATACGACCTTCTCTTATTTTCTAAGAAAAGACTACACATGGGGTTGATTTTACCCCAGCGCGTGTGCTGACGGGTTAAATTTATAAATAAATAAATAGATATATTAATTAACTAACTTTTATGTTTTCATGATCCAAAGGCGAAGTGGTTTTAAGGCAAAACAATGGCGGTGAATAGTTCCCATTCCCAGTGAGAATGATTATATGTCAGAAAGACAGGGATGTGTGTTTCACTGTCTTCAAAACAAAACAGGGATCGCATCGCTTTCATCGATGCAAAGGACATGAGAACTAGAGTGAACATCATAGGTCCCATGGTCTCTCTTTACTGATGAATGGTGCTTTAGATCTGATTCTAAACATACTTACATCTGGAGAGAGTCAGAATCGTCTTCATTCAAAATCGTTCAAATCATTCAAAATCGTCTTCGAACAATATGAAACACGACCGTTTCGGCAACGCATATAAGATGATATGAGAAGGAATAATGATCGACAGATGTACAGTTCTACACGATTTCAACAGCGGATCTGTGAACGCCCAGAGATATCGGGATGAGGTTTTAGAACTATGTTATGTTAAACTTTTCGTACGTGCATATAGATATAACTTTTATTTATGTACGATAATGCTTGTCCACATCCAGCAAACCTTGTTGACAAATTCCATGAAAGTGAAGATATTGAGCGAATACCGTGGAGATAAAAATATCCTGTCCTTAACCCGATTGAAAATTTATAGGATTGGTCTTGCACGGAAACCTTCTACTCTTAGATATGTAAATGTTGGGAAGACCATATTACTGGAAAAGTGTAACTTAATCACTATTTCTAATTTTCTAACTAATTGCTGAGAAGTTGCTATAGGGAACTACATTGCTGAAGTCTCGAAACCGCAAACTGTGGTTAGCAATTTTAATGCCAGCATGAGATCACATTGTGATATGCATGTACAGAGAAGGTCACATGCCATGTTAAATTAATAAGACTATAAAGGCTTATGTTATGAGAAGGCAATGTTTTCTAAGCTATTCTTTTCTCTTATCTGAACTATCCTTCTAACACATTTATTATAATTTTTATTTTTCATATTACATTTTTATTTCATATGCAGTGCTCTTAAAGTTTTCTAATGCATTTATATGCTATGATGTTATACATTATTCCACATAAATTCAAAGAAATATAATTCACAGTTTCTGAGAAGTGGATGATTTCGTGAATGTAAAACTAATTTTGGACAGGAGTGTATTTAGTTTTTCGCGACTTTTTTATTTATATAGAAATTCTTTATTTTGGTCCTGTTATTTCATTTCTGAACGACGGTGTAATTCCTACTAAAAAGAATTATGAAGTTGCTCTCTTTTACTCTACAAGTTGCTCTCTTTTACTCTAAAGCATAAAATGTTAAATAAGGAAAGAAAACTAGCTGATCTCTGCTTAAAAATCAAATAAAGAAAGTTCAAAGAAATCTAAGATTTATATTACTGTTTTGATTTCAATGTTGCTATCCCAGTTACCTATAATGCATTTATAATTTAAAAGCAATAAAGGTTTATGGATAAACAAATCAGAAAGTATACCCTGATATTACATTTTAATGATTTATATGTATACCTTCTATGTACGAAATCTATGACTTACTTAGATTGCATTAAAATATTCCAGTCGAATTTCTCCTTAACTATAAGGCAATGAGTAAATATTTGCATATCTTCGAAGTAATTCATTCGTGTTAAAGAATATAGACATAAGACGTGTTTGACTTCATCGGTTAAATGATAAGAGTCAACATAATTTCATTAATGTGTAAGGTATTTTTCCCCGCTTTCCTAGCGTGCCTTCGTAATGTTGTGGTTCTGCAAGCTGGGCCGATATTCCAGAGGTCCGGGGTTCGATTCCCCCATTATATTGCACATATGCAGTATAATGGGGTGAAAACATGATTAAACGTTCCGTTAGTTTGGGGTACTTAGAGTGCACAATTCAGAAGACAGAGGTGCTATTTCTGTCAGTAGCATCGGTTATAATCAGGCTGGGCTAAAGCAGATAGAACCGAATTGACCTCGGACGAAAGATAAGAATACTTCATTCCATGCGGTTTAAATTCTAAGCCAGAGTTCATAAATCACAGTGGACGGCGATTGGCAGTCTCTCGGCAACGCATGACCATGTGTTCTCAATGGGTGAGAGATCTGAAAACGTATTTGCCAGAGAAACAGTCGAACATCCCTTGTATCGAGAAAGGTCAGGACAAAACTTGCAACATGCAGTTATATATAATTTTGTTGAAATATTACTCACGCAGGCCCCGAAGATAGGTCATAACCAAGGGCTTTAACACGTTAGAAATGAACGACGGCTGTTGACATGCTCGATTATGAGGACAAGAGGTTACTAAGATACGTGCACAATGACACCCCATACCAGCACGCTGGATGCTGGGCTCATACGAGGAATCAAATGCAAGCTGGTAACGTTCGTTCTCCTTGTTATCATGATGCTGTATACAAAACCGGAATTTGTCTGAAAAGACGACGTGCTGTCACTTGTATTGCCAATGACGTTGTTCGTTGCATCAGTGTAAGTGCGCTTGTCTTTGTTGCAAAGGCAAATAAAGCCTAAATAGCTGTCTCCATGCTGACTGTCCTTGGAGCTCAAGACGTCGTTCCTGCAGACACTTGTCGTCTTGCGCAAGAGCCAAATTCCTTACCCAAGAGAAGTGACGTGGCTGTACAATCGTGATAGCCGAGATGACAACATCTCTATCCTCTCGTACGTTAGTGGTTGGCGCCACTGAGATCCTGCATGGTGTTTAGTAGGGCGCTCTTGGATTCGTCAATTCCCATTTGTTTAACAAGGATGGCATCTCGACCGACACGAGCAGCAAAGACATGGAAAGACAATCCTGATAGGCCGCTATCCTGTTGCCGTCGAATTATGTAGGAGATTCTCCTTCTTACACAGGGCATAATATGACCTTCACGCAAATAACTTCAAGTTTAAATGTGCTTTCTAAATGAGAACCGATGTATAATCTTCCCATTTATTTGTAATGCAAATGAAGTAATTCAAAAATGCTTTATCGGAGCATGCCGTACATTTCATTCAAATTAGACGTTTTTTGCATGCCACCTTCATGGTTTAGAAATTTTTGGCCAGCAGTGTATATATGAAACGTAGTGTATATCTGAAAGGACAATGCAATACTGACGTGATCATCACACTTTATTGACTCATGGAACTATAACGTTTCTTCGAGGAAACCCAGCCTACCCTCTGAAAATCAAATTTTAAAACAATATTTAAAGCAGATTATATTATTTAAAGCATGTTGTAGGTTCTTTATACAAGGACAATTAAAAAAACGTGTTATAGTTTTATCAAAATATTAAATTAATGTAGTTTACTCATTAATAGCATGAGCTTCAGCTCCAGGTGTCACCTATCTTTGCATCACATTTAGTGATAAAGTGTGCTTGCACTTTTTTTTTCACAGATTGTCGAAAATAATAGACGTTATTTGTTGTCGCATTTCATATTCTGCATTTAATTTGAATTTATAATTTGTGTTTGTTGCCAGATACGTTGTTCCGAATGGCATTTAAATGGTTATGACTACGTGAGAAAAATTTTTGCATGCACATCATCTGAACAATTCAGAAAACGAAACTATTCTCGCACGTACGTTACTGCTGACGTGGCATTACGAACACTGAAAGCTCACACACAAAGTTTCTGATTTGTTCCAACGATAACTAAATGTGACTTTATAACTTTTAGTTAATAAACACTAGTCAAATAGTATGACGGCTTTATAATTTTCTTAGCCCAGTGTTTGGTTCATGGAACTCCGAGGTCCCGTGGAACAGTTTGAAGGCCATTAGAGTGTTACTGAAAATCACTACAATATTTTTGGCATAATCTAAATCACTACAATATATCTTTGTAATATGTGAAAACGTTTCATAAATAAATTTTAATTAATGTTCAGTATGCGAAAAGGAATAGTATAATTTTTTTAAAAAAAGTTTCCTTTCTTATTTGTTACATAACTGATATTTCAAAAAGTCCAGTATCTTCTGGAAACTTGGAATAAGGCCGAAAAGGAGCTTTAGTTTGCCATAGATTTTGAATAAAACTTTATCAATTTGGACGGTTCATGTGTGTAATCATCTATGCCATACAGCACCAGAAAACAAATTAGCCAAAATTTACATTAAGCTAAGGTTTTTATATTGACTAATTGTGTATTTTATATTTGCGTGTTTCTCTATCAATTTGAGCTTCTGATGATATTTGCTTAGAAATTTTGTATTGACAATAAATGGTATAATTATAGGGTCAGGAAGTTTATCGCAATAACTCTAATCAAATAAAGCATGCATTTTATACATTTTTGCCTATGAATTTTTTTTCATATAGAATTACTGCTTAATTCTTCGTTGACGAGAAAGAAATGTAAACGATCCACCGAGTATCGATAAAGGATATTGCTTTTTTTTATGATGAACTTGGGGAAAAATTCATTCGAATCCTTAAGGGGGCTCATACACCTTAAACCCCTTATGATCTTCGAATATGTGACTGATGCAAGAATTGGGATATTGTATTTATTTTAAAAGAAATTACTTCCAACTTTTTACAGCTGACTACATAATATAGCTGCTTTCTTGAATAGTAATCAGAAAGTTTGTGTTGACACAAATGTTTTTTTTAATTTAATCCGCTTTGCGACAAAAATGTTCGTCATGTTTTCACCTTGCGCACATGATATTTTAAAAATGGCTCGTAGTACATACTTGAAATTTGACGGAATTCTTTATATAGGCACTATTATCTAACTGAACCAAAAATCTGATGAATATTTTAATATTAAAAAATTTTATGGACAGAAATATTATAGATCTTTTAATAAAAAATACATTTTATATAACCTCAACTCCAAATAAAATAAAAATTTAATATGAAATTCTTAGAATTTTTGGTTTACAGTATTTTCCAAATGTTATAAAAGCTATATATTAAATATGGAATTAAATTATGCAACGAAATGTTTTAAACTCTGCGCGCAAGGTGGAAACATGACGAAAAATTTTGTCACAAAGCGGATTAAATTATAAAAATATTTGTAGCAACACAAACTTTCTGATTACTATTTAAGAAATCTTAATTATCTGATTGTTCGGTCCGAGGTTCAAATTCCGTGAATGGGCTGGCTGCATGGGCGTTTTCGTGTATTTCTTCATGTGTAATGTGCATACCAACTAGTTTCTTTTAAAAGGTCCTCCACGAAAACATACCTCACCTTAGGTAGATAGCTCTCAAGGCTTTGCCATAATCACATAAACCAAACCTTACTACAGTTGAGCACAGCTGCCTTTTTAGGTGACTTACAAATGCGTAAAGAACGCCGTTTATTACCTCACCTCAGATTACAAAAGACTAAAATGTATAAATGCAGATATAATGAAAATTTACCTCTTACAATATACTTATATATTTAGGAAACGCAATTCTTCATTTTGTCTGTTTTCAAACTAAGTTTTCTTAGCGTTCTTTTCCTTCTGGTATGCGTTATTTCCTTGAATATGCTTTCTTCCCTCGTTCTTTACAACTAAATTCTGCGACAAAGGAAATCTTTCACCCATTTGTGTTTTCATTATAATATACATAAAATCTCTTAAAGTCAACCTTCAGTTGTTCAATAGAATGGTCCCCTCAATATGAGATTTCGAAGGAAAAATTCGTTTACATTCCAAACAACTTTTATTTCTTCTTTAAAAGGAATTAAAATAGTGTATAAAATGATTTCAATGGATGCCATATTTCAATCAGAAGCGTTTCATGGATTTAAGTTCAGTTTTATTTCCTAAATATTTCTATGGGGAAATATCTGTGCGACACTAGATGTATGCTGACCTTTTGTAAAGGTTGATAATATATTTTTTATTCTTTAAATGGTTCCGTAATCCAATATTTTTGAGATTCCATAAAATCCAAAATTCTTTAAACGCTGTGCTCCACGTTCATGAATGGGCATTTACGCTAAAATCCTCTATTGCAACGGAAAAATTTACGGTTCTGGTGGAAACGATTTCAGGTGACAATGGTCTCATTTAATACCTGGCAAAAGTCAGTATGAATTGATATTTTGACATTATATTTGCTTTGAATGAAGGATAAGAATAAATTTGTTTTCTGAATATATTTCGAGAACTACGTAATCTTTTACAGTTGTAAATGACGCACTCATTGTGATTAAATTAAAAGCACACAAGTCAAATGCTTCTTTTCTCATTTATCAAGCATTTAAGAAGGTAACCGAATGTATTTGGTTTTGTATCGGATAAATATTCAGGTTGATGCATTATACAAGCAGTTTTAGGTGTTTCAAATTTAATATTGCTATATTTGCAACAAAAGATGCTATAGGAGCAAGTAAATGATGTGAATATTTTTACACTACTTTTTCTGATAAGAAATATAATTCATAGAAATAATATCATTAAAACTAAAACTGTTTCGAATTTAAGCAACAAAAATATGTTTTCACACATAATAATTTTTAGGTAGATTTGTGCATTGCAAATATTGACAATGGAAACAACAGGGCTCTGAAAAAAGAAAAAAACTTCAGTTATTAAAATTTTGTTTTTAACTATTTAAACTATATTCGGTTTAAATAAAATTTTCCAGTCCCAACAAGTAAAAAGCGCAAATGGCGCGCTGATAAAGAATTGTTTTCTAACGAAAATACTCATATTTCTTCAATGTATGTCCTCGTGAACTATTTATAGTGGTCAATTCTTTTGAAAATGAAGTGGAGGTCACAGTCTAGTGGTAGAAAGTCTATTCGGGGTGTTTCTTTCGAGTCACATAAAATATTTAAGAGTTATTCGAAAAGTACATTATCAAGAAATCGAGGTTATGGTAAAGTTATGAATACCTTGATATTTTCACCATGGCGATACAAATAAGAATTTCGGGTTTTGTTAAGTATGGATTTCACCATTAAAAAGATATCCAGGTCTTTCCAGTGCCTTTGCTATTTATGTAAATGATTTAAGAATACATTTACATTTTAATATCGATCACATATTTTCAGTTTTACTTAGTTTTATGTTCGTTTAAAACTAAAAACGGCGCAATAAAAAATTCGATATATCTTCTATGATATATTTAAAAAATCTCTGTTTGTGTTGAAAGGAGAATTTCTAGTACGTGCTTCCAATCAATGAAAATCTAATTTCTGCAGAAGATAGCAACACTGATAAAGAAAGAACACAGGAAAGTTTTGACAGACGAGCTCTCAGACCCCCCACAGATCACCTCTAGATTAAAGTAAGAAAGTTTAGGCTCGGGAAAGTACATTGAAGTATTTTGCTTACTAAGTAAGTTAGATTATGTTATGTAAACATGGCAAAGCCGCAAGAGCTATCTGCCTGAGAAATGGGATGACTTTATGGAGGATTTTCCGAACAAAATGTTTCTATTCACGTTACATATGAAGGAAACCATGAAAACTAACCATGCAGTCGAGTCGACCTATTCGCCTGGGATGGAAACTAAAGCAGGTCAAACTATCAGTATTTAGGAGTTTTAACCATTCGGCAGTCACTCCTTAACTAGATAAGGGAGCTATTTACTTTATTTCAAAATTTTCACGACGGCATATGGAAACTTACTTTAGACCCCCATTTTGGCTCCATCAATGAAAACTTCATTCTGCATATATTAGTATACCTATTTGAATCCTAGTGTAAAGCCATATTTATTCTATGTGCGTTAATTACTAAAGTTTCTCCTCCCAGACTTTGCAAGTTTCGAGATATTTTAGAAAGAATAACAGGTTTTGAAACTGTTTACATCCTATTATACTCTCCTAACTTCATTGCTGAACTGTCATATTTTACAACAAACAGCATAAAGTTATGTAAACATATGAAATTAAAATGTAATATGTTAACAGTATTTTTCTAGGACCTTTCGTTTTAACTATTTACATTTTAAGACACCAAAATAAATAAGAACATATACAAAATTAATTATTTTAACTAGTTTATCTACGACGTCTAATAAACATCAAAACACGTAATTGTCCTATGCAATTTCATACATGTTTACCGATATTACGTTAAATTTAGGAAATAATTTTAAAATGTTTATGTTAATCTGTGTACCTTTTGTGCTTACAGCAGGATATTTAAGAAGTTATGAAATAATTACAATAGCAGAATGTAACACTCTGTAATGCTGAACAAATCACTCGTGTATCACTTTAAAGTAAAATTTCTGAAATGTTGTGTTTCTATAAATTAACGTATTCACGATGGTATGGATTAAATTTTCAGAACTTATTGAAGAGTTTTCTTTTTTAAAATTTATCTCATTTTTCATGAGATTAAAAATATTTTTTTCCGAAATAATAATTCATATGCGTTGTTACCATTTGAACGGTGAACTGACCGGCTGCATGCGCATTTTCATAGTTTTCCCTATATGTAATGGGTATACGAGCCATTAAAAAGTCCTCTACGAAGGTATGACTCCTTCGATAGTTTACTATAACGAAATAAACCAAACCAAACGATTGCATTGCTGGTGTTAATTAATTTTACACATCTTGTGTTTTAAGTCCCCGTGCGCTGTAACAGTTACATTAACAGTCACCAATGTTGTAAAAGTTATATTATAGCATAAATCATTCTATATATGGTATAATTATAAGCGCGTCTGGAGATTTATAAAATCGTAGTGTTTCTCCGGAAGAAGTGAACAATTTAAATTCATCTATAAAATGAATTGTATATGAACTTAAAAGTTCGTTTTAAATTCTTATAAATTTGAACACTATACAATTATTTTAATCAACAACAGACAGAATGTATGTTTTCACAACAGTTAGAATATTTCTGAGATTTTTTTTCCATTTTATGTAAAAGAAAAATTATAATCAAGATAAAAATTACGAATTAATATATTTTAGTTAAGCTAGGAAATTACGTAGAAAAATTTGGGGGATTTTATATAAAAATACCCTCAATACAGCAAATAAAAGTTTTAATAATTATTTGGAAATTATAGTATTATTTAATGTATGCCTACACAACTGGTGATAAAAAGAGATGAAGAACACATTTTGAAAAGAGAAACTCTGTATCAAAGTATTCAAAGATTTTCAAATTTTGTCATTTTCAACGTTTAAAAGGTTATATGATGATTTGCTAACTCCTTTCAGCAGATAGGATTCACACACGCTCTTTTCTGTCCATGGATAACCACCGAATTAGCTTGGATACGGAGCTCTTGGAAAGCTCTACTGAACTTCTACAAAAAATACGAAAGAACTCAGCATAGAATACTTGCCATTTACCTGCAACAGAACATTTTGGATTACAAAATTTACTTTAAAATTAGTCAGCATTTGCTACTGACATAACACTTATAATAATACGTACACTGCGGGGAAAACAGTTCTATATCTCCCGTTCCATTGGGCCGATTGACGAAATTCTACTTGCATTTTTTGTGTCTCGAAAGTACGATTTCGAATATGTATTAGATTTATATATAGCATTGTTCTAATACAGGTATTTTGACACAAAAACTGACTTTTTCTGAGATGACATGCCAATGTTTTCCATATTTCGATTCTGCGACTCAAATTATGCCAAGCTGCTAGGTTTTTAAAATTTGGCACGAGCAGTTTTTTAAAAAAAAATAGCTTTTAAAATATCAGCTCCTCAATCTTAATTGGATTTTATATATAATTATTCATGTATCTTTTTTTTTATTAAACTTATTTGATTCTTCTTTTCATATTTCGAAATTTGTGTTCATACCAAATAAAATTCACCTTTTTTTAAAAATTTTGTATTTTAAAATAAATTTTATAAATTTTTCAATAAGATTTTGAATCATAACCTATAAATGTTTTTCCATCATCTTAAAGTAGATGAATTTCTAAGCATACCTGCAAAACAATTACAGATCCTTATTCAAAATGTCCTAAGATATACGTGAATTTACATTTTGGCGCGTTTTGAAATTTGGCGTATTTATTATAAGCTATAATAACAAAAATGTGGTTTACGCACTTTGTTAAAATTTTTGAAAGTGGGAACAATGAATTTTCCGCTTGTAGACAATGAAGAAAAAGGAAAGGAAACTAGGTTGCTATAAATTAAAACGTTAGCCAAGTGAATTACTCTTGATGCAAACTGAAAAAAAAAATCGCCAAGATAAATTTTTAAATTTCTCACCAAAAATTACAAAAATTTAATATCTAGGCATAATTTGATTCGTAAAATTGACATATGGAAAAAAATTGGCATTTAATTTAGAAAAAGTCCGATTTTGCGTCAAAATATCTATGATAGAGCAAAGCTATATATAAATCTAATATATATCCTAAGTTGCGCTTTCGAGACATGAAAAACGCAAGTTGAATTTCGTCAATCGGCTCAGTAGAACGGAAGATATAGAACTGTCCCATTTGTTTAGTCCAAAGGGCCAATTTTCCCTGAAGGACTATTAATTTCGTTTTGTCATTTTGCGTTAAAAACTTTCACTTTTCAAATCGCTGCCATCATATATTATCGCCCTGTCTTATATTTAAAGATATTAAATAATGAAGAATCTGCATAAATGAATGTATGTTTCTCGCATTGTGATAAAACAACGGTACCTAGAGCCACCAAAATTTGATATAGTGTAGAGCCCTAATTTGAATTTGAATTTTGTTTTATTATCGATTTCAGTTTTAAATGTAACACTTCAACGAATTTTTGATTAACAAACTAAACGATTTTAAAGCGAGCACTACGAAACACTACGAAACTGGTAACACTACGAAAAAAAAAAACATTTTTATATCCAGCGCGCGAGACTGTATCGAAAATTCTAAAGATATGCTCATTTTAAAATTATTTTGCGATGTTGCTGTTGAACTGAATTTTAATGTTTGAGTACGTAAAACATGATATTTAATAAATAAAGGTAACACACAAAACATTTAAAAAACGCCCCTTTGGACGTAATTTAAAATCTGATAAATTTTAAATTTGTGTCTTCTTTTTTAGTCCAAAGGGGCTTTGTCCCTGAAGGACTATTGTTTTCGTTTCGCTATTTTGCGTTGGTTCATTATAAATGTCTGTTTCACTTTTCAAACTGCTGCCAGCAAATGTTAGAGTCCTGCATTATATTTGAAAAAATTAAATAATGAAAAATCTGCATCATATTTGGAAAAAAAAATTAAATAATGAGAAATCTGAGTGGATGTATATTTCTCTCATAGTGATAAAACAAGGATACATAGAGTCATCGAATTTTGAATCACGTAATTCCACTGCGAATATGGGCATGTGGGCAGCCCAAATTTGAAATTTGGAATTTTTTTTTATTACTGATTTCATATTTTGGAAAACGTTAACGAATTTTTGATTAACAAAGTCAAGGATTTCAAAGCGAGCAATAGCAACGTTGTACAGAAAAAAAAATTATTCCAACGCGCGAGACTCTGTATCGGAAATTCTAAAGATATGCTCAGTTTAAAACAATTTTGCGATATTACCCTTGAACTGATTTTTATGGTTTAAGTGCGAAGACGTGAGATTTAAGGTAACAGACAAAATGTTAAAGAAACGCCTCTTTAGACGTAACTTAAAATCCGAAATCTTTCAATTTTTTTTTTTTTTTTCGCAAAGCAAAGCAAGGAAATATTGAAAGTTACAATTCCAGCTGAGTTTAGGCAAACTATAATAAACATATTTTTATTAATTTACAACAAAGCTGAAAGCATTTATAAAATTTATCAGTTGGATATATTATTAAACGTAATTTTATATATATCAATATAATAATTGCTTACAGTAAAAAATTTAAGATGTAAATTATTAAAAAGTGCTTTATTTATTGCATTTTAAGTACATGGGTTTTTAATTTCTCATACATTTATTATTAAATTACAAAGGTAAATTCAAGATCCAGGACTGTATATGTTAAATATCTTCTTCTAGGTGTATCAACAAAAAATAAGTGCTAAAATCCATATTTACAAGCTTGGCTTTCAATGTGATATACAGGATACATCACTACACAGCTGCAGCATTTGATTTGGAGACAAATACATGCAACAACCAACGCAACTCCTGTAATGATTATGGCACGTGCTATTAGTAAATCTGTTATATGGTGAATAATTTCCTACTGTCGAGTATAGATTGAGTTGCATGCATATGCAGTACATTGAATGTTGGTGGTTAATATCCATCATCGTTACTAGTGCCTGGAATACTGCAGTGTTGAATTACTCAGATATTCACAGTGCATATGTACGATTCTCTGGAAATTTCTTTTTCCAGGCCTAATTATGTAAATTCAAGGGTGTTTGCTTTTCTATAACTTCTTCAGTAGGATAAGTTTCTAACAGAAATTTTTCTTCTCAACCGTTACGTGAAATCGTTTTTTTAATTTAGGAATATTTAAGCTAATTGTCTTGAACCAGTCTATACAAACAGTTTAAAAGTGCAAGACAAACACAAACCTTTGCATTTGAAAAATAACTAACAAAAGATACCCTAAAATGATTTAAATGTCTAAAATAACCTTAGCGCAAAGAGTAATTTCTTAACATAAATAAAAGTTATGTGCATAGTATTATTATACCTTTCGATTGATAGTCTATAATTTAAAAACAAAGGAAGAAAATCAGTTTTTGGAATATTAGCAACTTTCACAATAAGTAATTTAGACTCCTGCGACTATTCCCATTATTTATTCTTCAAAACCGTTGCTTTAGGCAGTTTAGTTTTGATCGTTTATAAGTCTCCTAAATGGGCAAACGAAAGCATATTCTTAAATCTATGAAAAATAGCTAAGCCAAGTTTTACTTGTGGGTGTCTCCTTTAGTTTTATGTACATGGCAGCATTTACTCCAAATGATTGCTTTTGGCGTTAAAGAAGAAGTCATTTCTCTTGGAGGAAAAGTGGCGTATGGCGAATTACATTTTGTCAAGAATGCATAACTCAGCATCAAAAGGCGAAAGTAGTTCTTTGACTGTTTGAACAAATGAAGAATTGTTGTTCTTCAATTCTTCTGAGAAGAAAAATGACTGAATTAAAAGCAAAATAACTACATTATGTACTTATTATGATTAATCTATGATTCATACGAAACAGCTTCCAGAAATTTAGGTTACAAATCATGGAACAACCTTATAATTTGCAATGGCATTTTTCCTTTACATTTTAGTGCAGATTGTCAAGCTATCTTAATTAAATTTATCCGAGACTAAAATGAATGACACTGATTAACGTTATTAACAAAGGTAATATACTGTAAATCTGTAAGATACCGTAAGGTAATTTATTTTGCTCAGGCAGATCAGAAGTATTATACATTTTAATGAGAAAGTTGCTTTAGAAATGTGATGCTGAATACTGATACTTTTTTTTAAGTATTCTTGTCACTTTCGGAGGTGGTCGTCTTCTAAGTGGTTGCTATGACAGGTTTCATGGCATTTATCCTTATAACAGGGTAGTTTATAATGGAAGAAGTAATATTTTTTTTTTCAAATTATATACATAACGGACATTTCTTTGTGGAACCTGTTTAATAAATGATGTGAATTTTTGTGTGATAGTACCATTAATGTTCATAACTCTGCAAACTAGAAATTATTGTCTTGTTTACCCTTGATAATTTCACGTTTTACATTTTTAATACAGCTGTCTTAATCCAGTGGTCTGAAATTCAGATTGCGTAATTGATGATGTTAAAATATCAAACAGTTCCTTGCCTGATCCAATTTCTTGCTTAAACTCTCTTTTCGAAAAATATCTTATGTCACAATGGAAACTTTTATGGTCACAAGAAGTCACTGAATTTACCTCATTTACCTCCTTACCCGTCCCTTCACGTAAATTTGTTTCTACAAAGAATGTATTGACTTATTTGACTTATCTTCTGACAGCTCATGGACCTTTTCTTGTCTACTTATTTCATTTTGGGGGTATATAACAGAAACAGTTGCACTTGTGGCTTAACCGGTGAATTATACCATTAACTTGTTTCAGTGTCTGATAACCAAAGATCTAAATTTTTGGCCTTATACAACAAACAGTACTCGTAAATGGTTCCAGCAGATTCTCAGGAATAAATCTCTTCGTCAGAAGCTTCAAACTGTAAAGAAACGTCTTATTATAAACCGCGACAATCTCAAAGCAGTATAATTCTAATTTTTATTTATAACCTTTTAGCTATTAATGTTATTATTATAAGTAGAAGTCACAAAAGTGGCTCATAATCTTAATGATAATATTTTTACTTTTGTAATATTATTTTATTACTTTTTTAATTTTTAAATTTTATTCTTTTTAATTTTTTTCTTATTTATTTTGTTATTTTATTAGTTTTCATTTTTATTTCTGTAACATTATTTGATTGTGTTAAATTATTTCTCTAAATTGTTTAATTTTCTCAATATCTGCAAAATACTTCTTCAAAATTGTAAAATATCAGTATCTCAGATCTTATGCCAAAACGTATCCACTAACAACTCTGCTCATCGACGTTGCATTACTCTTAGTAAAATATTCTATAACAGTTCTTTAATTTGCCAAAACTTTACAGTGTAAAATCTTTTGTAACATTTATGTTTTATCTGAAACAAAATTTCATACTTCACAGAAAAATCTCTGTAAAATGTAACATTCTTTGTAGCAGTATAACATTGTTTGTAAAAGCATATCATTCTTTGTAAAAGTGTAAAAATATTCTCTATAACATTTATGTTACCACTGTATCAAAATTTTGTATCCGAAGAGTTTTTTAGGCCGATTTTTTAAGAGCCGATTAATGAGCAGAAAAAGCTGAAAGTCTTTCGGACGTAATAGTTGCTCATTCAGTGGTCTCTTTCTTGTATTAAGCATAATCAGCTGATAGTCTTAAAGCGGAACAGCTGCTCATCTGAAGGTCTCTTGTATTAACCATAACAAACATGTTTTCTGAACCTGTTCGTGCTCTTCTTTTCTTGTGTTTTGTGTCATTACTACTCGCGCCAGGAAACTGTTTCCGACCATGCAATCGTGGTGTGAATTTCCATCGTCTAGATGTACTTTATTTCTCCTGAAAATTTGTAACCGATTTGTCAAAACAACCTGTATATGAACCTTACTCTGTATATATGAAACAGAAACAATATCTGCTCTTTTTTTAAGCTAATTTTTTAAAGCTTTTTGAATATCCAAGTTTTTCAAACTTCGTTTCAGAACGGGATAAGAATTCGATATTTTTTCATGGCATATGTCTTAATCCAGACCATAGCCTGAATACTTGCTTGCGCGATCTAATAATTTCTTCATTTGAAGTGAAATTACAAATGTCTCTTTCTTTTTTGACAGTTTATGGATATCGTTTTAGTTTACGTTGTCTGAAGAATTTAGTTAAACTTATATAGCGAAATTAAGATATCATAACTGAGATTGAAGCGCATAAGAATTATTTTTATTATTGAAATAATTTTCGTTTTTTGAAATATAGCAGCATTCTCTTTGACATTTGTTTTCTTTCATTTCTTATTAATGCTAAATTTTATACATATTTATGTGTATTGTAAAATATTTAAAATTTAAATCAGTTATTAATTACTACATTCTTATTAAAAAATTAAATTATTTTTGAACTCCCATCCATGTAATTTCGGAATATTTCTATCAACGGTTACAACTGTGAGAATGACTTCAACGTGTAAGGATTCTTTTAACGGCGGGTTGTATCATTGACGTAGAAGATTAGTGCCTATACTTATATTGGAAGATCAGGTATCCATTATTGTTACTGCAATATGTGGTATCAGATTAGTGAATAGAATAAAAGAATTACTTAAAATTCAAGTACTGATTACCATTAACAAAAGGAAAGTTATAAATCGTATCTCATTTATACACATTTTTCCATTTAATTTCGAATATACGAATAAATTTTAAATATATTTCTAATTTTTTTCAATGTAGAAAAATTTTAAACTTTTAAAGGTTCATGTTCCTTGTACTGAAATTATATCAAAAAACCTGTTTTTAAGTTTATATGAAGTGTTTACACCTTAATAACAACTACTTTGACTTACCATTTGAAACTTGAAGATATTTTCGAAACTCTAAAACTGGTTGTCAGAAATAGACTTTGGATAAAAATTCGCATGCAAACCTTGATTAAAAGTTATATATAGCTTTTAAAATATGCAATGCTCGCCCATTAAATTTTGATACATGTCTCGTATTTGCAAATGTTCTAGTTTTTGAGAGAAAGGTGCATAAATTTTGCAAAAAGTACGTGGGAAGATTGCGTATCTCCTGCCGCATTTTCACGAAACATTTTTCTTTTTGCAACGAATAAGTAATATAAGTTTCAAAAGAGTTCTAAATTAAAAGAAAATAGACTGATTTAATTGTAGAGAATAAATAAATTATGCTGGTTTGAATTATAACATTTTAGAAATAAATTAATTATTTCTAGTAAATTATTAGTTAGATGGAAACATCTATAAGCAAACTCTGCAATACATGCTTGACAAATTATAAATTGCGTAATGGGAGAAGATCCCATTGGATTATCATTTTTTAATATAATCTCTATGCTACTTTTAAGCTTATTTTTAACCATCGTTACTAGACAGCTGGATTGCAGATGAAAACATCGCAGTAGTAAATAAAGCTTTTCAAAAATGTCCCACTTTTAAAATATCGCTGTAGGAAATAAAGCACAAAAAAAATCTTCATACGATGACAACATCGCTGACAGGTTATTTCTTATTGAAACTTTTTAAGTGAATTTTCGCTTAATAACTACGAGCACAAGAAAAGGAAAATAATATTTTTACTTCTCTGTTTCATATTTTTATATAAAATAATAAAGTTGTACCGAAAAACTAGAAGTAACCTTAAGCATTCGAAATCTGCAAATTATAAAATGTTCTGTATAGCAATTAAAACTTAGCTATCTTCCTCTTTCGAATCTTTTTACACTACACTTTATTTTGAAGCTACTAACACCTTTCTATAAAAGAGATTAATGAATTAATTAAATAATGACTTTTAATTACTAGTATCTCACATTTTCAGTAAAATATTATTAGTTAGTACAAAACATATGCATGTTTGGGATGTTGTCATTATTCGATGACTTGTAAGTGGCTTATATTTCGCAACTATATTATAAAACTGAGAAGCTTTTGCCCTGCTTTATTTTCTACTTCTATGTGTTACGATGTTTTATCGTTGCTTTCGTTTCTCTTACTATTATTTTGCATGACGACGTTTTACCCTTGCATAATTTTCTCCCTGACGTTTTCGTCATCGATATTTTAGCCAGACACCGCCGGTTCACTGTATATCAACCTTAGTGGTCTAGTCTTTGGGGTAATTTAATTCCGGTCAATGAAAATGTTCTGTGGGACCGTCTTTGCGTATCTGTGCAAGACTAGTGGAGAATGCGAGGAATGGAATATTGGTGTGAAAGAAAACAGGAGTCTTGTAACCGTATATGACGTTTGCTGTGTTTTAACATATACAGTTATACATTTACCACTAGTTAATGAATATATATATAATGTATATATTGCACTATCACATATGTGCTATTTGGCAAGGAATCTAGAATACATACCAAAATGCTACTTCTTTTACTGCTACATTTATATATATACTTACTTAAAGTTCAACAAACATTTCTTAATTTATATGGAATTACTTGCAAATGTACACTGCGAAAAAAAAAAGTAAGACAGTTCTATATCTCTCGTTGTACTTGGCCGATTGACAAAATTCGAATTGCGTTTTTCATGTCTCGAAAGCGCGATTTAAGATATAGATTAAATTCATATATAGCACTATACTAACATAGGTATTTTGACACAAAACCGGAATTTTTCTGAAATAATATACCAATGTTTTTACATGTTTCCATTCTACGGCTCACATTATGCATACTGCCAAGTGTTGTAAAACTCGTACGAGTAGTTTTTAGAAAATTAGCTCTCAAAATCTTAGCTCCTCAATGTTAATTGAATTTGGTATATATTTATTAATATCTCTTTTTTATTACACTTTTTTGATTTTTCCTTCACATTTCGAATTTTAGGTTAATTCCAAATAAAATTCCCCTATTTTTGTTTTATTTTTAAAACTTCTATTTTTAAATAATTTTTATAAATTTTTCGAAAAACATTTTGAAATATAACCTATAAAAGTTTTACCATCATCTTAAAGTAAGTGTAGTTCGAAGCATACCTGCAAAGAATTAAAGATTTTTATTCAACATTTTCTAAGATATATACGAATTTACATATTTTCGCTTTTTGAAATTCGGCATCTTTTTTTTTTTTTTTTTTTTTTTTTTTTTTGAGCGATAATAACGCCAAATGGGGTTTATGGATTTTTGTTACAGTGTACTGCCACAGCTATTTTTAACCTAAAATTTCAAATAATTTTTTTAGGGAGAGTTAATTATATGAAGTTTTTTTCCCTCTATGATGAGTAATAAATATTTATTAATACTATATGAGAATTATAGATGATACGATACTCGTATTATTCAAACTTTTAATGTTTTTTATTAAATTTCTTTCTTTCGTCCTTTTTTTAATATTTGTAAGAGTAAAATTTTACCTTTCTGCTACTTTACTTTAACTGCATTTAAATTGAGTTGTCTAAAAACTGAGAAAGTTCGTTTGATGTTTATTTTCACAATGTTTTCAAGCAAACATGACGCTGACAGTTTGGGTCATGTCCCAGCTTTAATATATATATATATATGTATATAAATTTTTACATTAATCCTCTTCGAAATAATGATTTAAGTAACTAATTTTCTCTCGTGTTATAGATTGTATAAAAAACATGATCTTTAAAATGTTTTAGATTGTTTGTAGCCGATATAATAATCGAGTTACTCAGTGGTACAGATGATTTAACACTGCTGGACTGTTTTATTTCTTTGTCATTTAGCAAAAACTCTTTTAATTAAAATATTTTTCCTGTGGACTTTGCTTTAAACTGTATTTATAGTTAAAATGGCTAGAAAACGAAAACCTATCTTCAACTGAAATGCAGTTGATGTAATTGATATTTTAAAAAAATTGGCAAGAGTGCAAAATTTATGAAAGTATGACAATCAAAATATCTTAATTTTCTTGTGGTTAGCACTGAAAATAATTGTAGAAGGAAAGAAGAAAATTAGAGAGAGAAGTAAGCAAAAATTTGAAGGGGAATTCTGCTGTCAGAAATACCAAGATATTTCGAAAAGTTGGATGCTTTTGAATATACTTCAAGGAATTTGGGTGTTCAAAGAGACAACACTTGGACGATTACACCAGCAAATACCATCAACTGAGCTTATGCTAACGGAAAAGACAAAAACGATATCATTGCAGATTAAAATGAAGATCGACTGGTTTTCGACTATATGTTTGTATAAATTAAAATTACGTTATAGAACATCATATCATCATAAACGGAGAATCCCATGATTTCTTAGTTGAACTATTTGAATATTAAGGAATTTATCCAGTGATATATGTGGATGTCACCTAAAGATTTTTTCCCTCTTGATTAAAGTCTTTCCTTTCATCTCATGATTTCAAAATGCTTAGCCTCTAAAGGCTGATAAAGGCTCTGACCAAATACTGACGAAATGGATTGAATTGGATTATTAAGCTACGGCAAAGCAGGGCTATTTGATTAAAAGGAGGGATGCCTTCGTGAAGAACGTTCTAACGGAAACCATCTGGTATGCACGTTACAATGAGAAAAACCATGAAAACGTCCATGCAACCAGCCCGTTTGCTGGCATTCAAACCCCGGAGCGAACTACCAGTGTTCAGCGACTGTATTGCTCGGCCGTTTGTGGGCCTTTATGAAATGGAAGGCGATAATTTTATTTAAAATGAATCTCAGAAATACCAAGATGTTTCGAAAAGCTGGATGCTTTTTAATATACTTGCAGAATGCCTCAAGCAAAAGAGCAAGCCATTAAGAAGAAAAAACAATTGCATAAAATTTGGTATTCTTTTTAATTTAAAAGTTTTAATCTTATGATGCTTAATTCTTGCGATTTCAAAAATCAAATATTTGACTAAAATCTGAATAACATTTTAAGAAACTAAATGCAGGATGATTAAAAATTGTGTAAAGCAATGAGCACAATGTTAAAGCTATTTAAAGCAATATATGCAAGTTATCCTAAGTTAAAATGTCGGTTATACATCTTTCTCATTTATATATCTTTTCTGAACGGATCATTGAAAGGCGTGTTAAGTGTGCTTTACTGTATTTTCTCTTTTAATATATGCAGCTTTCAAATGCATCGTAGTCTGAGTTACAAAGTATTCTTCCGAAAGAAACGCAATTCAAACAAATAAAATAAAATCCTGGAAAATTTATATTAAAAAATATATTTAAAATGCTCAGTTCGAATGAATAAATAGAAAATTTTAAAACAATTATCCGAAGAGACAATGCAACACAAACAATTAAAGTAAAAGTCTAAAAATTTAAAAAAATACCTAAAATAATAACTATGACCAACAAAAATTATAAAGAAAACTATTTGAAAAAAAAAATAATAAACGATGCACCTTTTATTTAAACTACGCAGTTCGCATGGGTAAATATAAATTTTTAAAACAGTTATTCGAAAGAACCCATGCAACTTCAACAATTAAAATGAAATTTGAAAATGAAAAAATACTTAAAATAATAACAGTTATAATTAAAAATATAATATAAAGAACATTATTTGAAAAAAGGAATGATTGTGACATTTTCTCCGCTTACGGGAAAGGAAAATAGGTTGCCATATATTAATATAGTTATATATTTAATAGTTCACTCACTAGTCAATAATAGTTCACTTTATTAATATATAGTAATGCCATATATTAATAAAGTAAACTATTATTGACGCAAACTGAAAAAAAATCTGATGTGTACACCACATGACTTCCTTTATTGGAATATTAAGTTGGAATATTAAATTATACGCATTTTTCTTGCATTTGATGTAAACTTATCGGATTGAATTAAATCTACTTCGCCGACAGCGCATAAACCACAATAGAATAAATGCATTCTTTAAAATTCACTCTAGTATTTGTTTACCATAGCGACACTGTGGCGCTAGATTCACTTAACAGTATTAATAATTATATAACAGTTAACTTATATAATAATTGTATAACGGAAACTAAGTTAACTGTTATATAATTCAATAATTATATAACAGTTAACGTATATATTTCGTTCATATTATAACTCATAATGCACAAAATTTATATCATTTAAAGAATAGAATTATCTAATCGTTGCCACATGTTTTATTCAAATACTATAATAAAGCTAGAATGATGTATAAAAGAAATTAAGCAAACAAAACAAAAAAGAAACAGTTTTTCACAGACGATTGAGTATTTCTCATTTAATTAATTTAGTTCTCACTTCACGAGAAGGCAAAAATACATAAAAACTCAAAATACCTATATTAAAAATTATGAAGTAAATCTCAAACACTTATTTCCTCGAAAAAATTCCAGAAAGAATGAAGCATGATTTAATTGGTAATAATAAATGAATGCGTTATCTTTGTTTTTGAGAAGCTAAGTTTCTCTAGATTGGCAACAAATCCACTAGTCCCCTGTTTCAAACGTAAACATCAATGGCCGCCATTAAAAACAGGCTTAGCGGCAGTTAAACAACTTTAAAATTGCTGATAATTCTAAAAATATTTCACACAGATTTACCAAAGGCATAAAATCCTTAACCGCAAGATAAAAACAACATAATTCAATCATTTTTAAAGCAAAAAAATGTACAATTTACAAACATATAAGAGTTAAGAAACTGAGATCACTGAGCTGGGTAACAGAGTGGATCTATATATAAATACTATATTTATATACGTTTGGTGCGGCCGATTGCATCCAAAATACGAAGTGCACATCTGCATGTTATAGCAGTCCTATATACAAAATGTCAACGTTCTGAGGCTACTCGTTTTTGAGTTATGCGAGATACGTACGTACGCACGTATGTACGTACGTTCGTACAGACGCTACGAAAAATTATCTTCAGAATTAATTTTAAAGCACTTTTATAATTTTTTTGAAGGAAAAGAGTATTTTATTCTATCCTTACGTACAGATATCACGCAAAAACATCGTTAAATTGCATTCGATAGCTGTCAAAATGGATATTTTCGTTGAAATATGCTGCCTGAAACTTTTCGCGATTACAATACTTCCTTTTCACTTCGTACAAGGAAGTAAAAAAGCGCCAACATAAATTTGTGAATTTCTCTGTAAATTTCGCACCAAATTTTACAAAATTTCATATTTAGGCATGAGTCGTAGAATCGAAATATGGAAAAAAATTGGTATTTTTTTCAGAAAAAAGTCAGGTTTTGTGTCAAAATAACTGTGTTAGAATAGAGTTATATATAAATTTAATATATATTCTAAGTCGCGCTTTCGAGGCATGAAGAATGCAATTTTAATTTCGTCAATCGGCTCAGTAGAACGGGAGGTATAGAACTGTCCCCTTTTTTTTGGGGGGGAGCGCAGTGTACATCCATTAATAGCATTTGAATTGTATTATCCCATATACATAAAATTTGTTTTTCAACTTGAGCTTACAAAACAGTACGTTGTTTGTTATTGAGAAAAGAGTCGAAATATTAGAACAGAATGCACTACCAATGTTAGTAATACAATGAATTCACAAACGGACCACGCAATACCGTAACTATGCATTACAATGTATTAACCTTACAATGCAACCCATTAATCTTACAAAACTGAATGCATTAAATATGCATTAAAATACATAAATGTTGTAATACAATACATTATCTGTGTACTACGGTGTACTAATCTTGCAATATACTAATTATAAACACAGTTGTCACTAACACAAAGTATTAATTTTGATATACTGAATTTGCGGCATATAAAAATTATGCCGTTTCCTGGGCTGAGCGTCCATGAAAATCATTTACAGTCGTATTCTTAGTATCAGTTATTCCGTGAGGAACTGACATAAATGTCTATATATTGTGACATTATTGAAGCAGTCTTTAACTTGGCATTTATGTTTGCGACCGTTGTATTGGTCCACGTAAGGGCTGTACTCAAGAGTTAGATTCCGCACGTTCTTTTCCTAATTATCGTGGAATGCAAATATTTAAATGTTCAGGGAGGTGTTTTTTTTTTTTTTTTTTTTTTTTTTTTTTCCCCACATCAACATGCATCTGTGACCATGATCCCAAATATGTTTAAGTATAAAGGGATAGTTTCACGACTCAACTTTTGTTCAGCAAAGTGTTCCTGTTTCGAAGTAGTATACAGACATCTGATGCTGATTATTAATTCTTATAATTTAAGCAAAACATTTATATTTTTCGATAGGTATTGAGACCTAGAAATGCAATAGCTTTAGCAAGTGAAAGATAATAACGTTAATGTAACAATAAATCAATAAAAATAATAATTTTCTGTTATCTATGTTCCATGTAGTAAGCGTCCTTACCTAGAGTTAAATTAGTAAAGAAACTAAATGCGTCCACCTTACCTAAATTGAAGACATTACATCTGACCAAATAAAATCCTACAACGGCTCTTTGGAAAAAAAATAATCATAAACATTAATAGAAGTGTGTATAATGATGATCAATGATAAAATTATTTTATGTTCCGGGTTAACATAGCTGAAAAAAAATTGAACTCATAAATATTAAGTAAATATTTATTCACGGGTTTTAAAAATTACAGGATTCATATAGTTTTATTGTTTTTACTTCCTTGTACGAAGTAAAAAGGAAGTATTGTAATGGCGAAAAGCTTCAGAGAGCATATTTTAACGAAAATATCCATTTTGACCGCTTTCGAATGAAATTTAACGATGTTTTTGCGTGATATCTGTACGTAAGGACAGAATAAAAGACTCTTTTCCTCCAAAAAAATTTAAAAAATGCTTTAAAAGTAATTCTGAAGAGAATTTTTCGTGGCGTCTGTATGAACGTATGTACGTACGTACGTATCTCACATAACTAAAAAACAAGTAGCCTCAGAAAGTTGAAATTTGTATATAGGACTACTATAGGTGAATCTTCGGATTATGGTAACTTGGCGATTTTTTGGCGAAACTTTGGCGACCCACCCTGCTACAGCAACCTGTTAGTTTGTTTTGGACGCCATTTTGTTTTCACAAAGTAAAGGCATTTTTTTTTTTTTTTAACTCAACATTTTTTCCAACAATCTGCTACCAAATTACGCTTATGCTAGAACTTTTATGGAACAAAAGTGCTTAATCATGATGAAGATTAGGTGCGAAATTGTTAAGTGCTTATTAGCTGAAATGACGATCGGAATTTTCTGGAAAGTAGTGGAATAAACGTGCACAAAAATTTGTTTTTACAGAGCAAATTTATATATGAAACATGTAATCTCCCCTTTTTGGATTCAAGAACTCTGATTCGTCCATAAATGTCAGACGACATGTCTCATTATCTTTCATTTTTCTGAGACAAAATAATCTGTTATTGGAACTGTGTACTTCTCAGATTATTGTTAAAGTCCTAGCTAGTAACCTTTATCGCCTTACCAAAATGTCGCCAAACTCCCTGTTACCATATTCCAAAGATTAGCCTTACTATAACATGTATATGTGCACCTCGTATTTTGGTTTCAATCGGCCGCGCCAAACGTATATAAATATATTTATAAATATATCCACTCTGTTACCCGGCTCAGTGATCTCAGTTTCTTTACTCTTATATGTTTGTAAATTGTACATTTTTTGTTTTAAAAATGATTGAATTATGCTGTTTTTATCTTCCGGTTAAGTTTTTATGCTTTTAGTAAATCTGTATGCAATATTTTTAGAATTATCAATAATTTTAAAGTTGTTTAAGTGCCGCTAAGCCTAATAATTTTTTTTATGGCAGCCATTGCTTGTTTACATTTGAAACAGCATAGTAGTGAATTTGTTGCCAATCTAGGAAAACGTAGCTTCGTAACAACAAAGATAAACGCCTTCATTTATTGCGATTTAAATCATGCTTAATCCTTTCTGGAATTTTTTCGAGGAAATAAGTGTTTAAGATTTACGTAATATTTAATAATTTAATTTTTAATAATTAGTAATTTAATTTTTAATAAATAGTAATTTTTAATACAGATATTTTGTGTTTTTATGTATTTTTACCTTATCGCGAAGTGAGAACTGAATTAACTGAATGAGAAATACTCAATCGTCTGTGTAAAACTGTTTCCTTTTTGTTTTGTTTGCTTAATTTCTTTTATACATCGTTCTAGCTTTATTATAGTATTTGAATAGAACATGTGGCAACGATTAGATAATTCTATTCCTTAAATGATATAAATTTTGTGCATTATGAGTTATAATATGAACGAAATATAATGATACTGTTAAGTGAATCTAGCGCCAGAGTGTCGCTATGGTAAACAAATAGAGTGGATTTTAAAGAATGCATTTATTCTGTTGTGGTTTATGCGCTGTCGACGAAGTAGATTTAATTAAATCCAATACGTGTAAACGAAATGCAAGAAAAAATGCGTATAATTTAATATTCCGTAGAAGGAAGTCATGTGGTGTACACATCAGATTTTTTTCATATAATTTTATTGTATTGTTTTTGGATTCATATATTTTTATTGCATAAATATATAACTCTTAAATAGTTACATATTTGTCAAATTAAAAAGTAATAAAATTATATTAAAAACGATTGACTTATTTATCCTTTTCTAGCCAAAATATATTTTCGAATCATTTCATGGTTTTCATTTTTACATAAAAAGAAACAAACAGAACAAGAAAATGGTAACGGAATTTAAAGAGTTTTTCCTGCATCGTTTTACAAACACAGGAACTGCAGGGAGGCGAAAACAGAAAACATTAATTAAGTAAAATTTATTTTCTATCATGAATATTAAAATTAATTAAATTATTCTGCAATTATAGTGTCTAATTTCATTATGTACTTTTCTAATTCACAGCATATTTCTTTCATTTGCAATAAGAAACAAAAAGTGCTTTCCTTTGGTTGAAAAGAGTTAATCGCTGTTGCCTTTCATTTTGATATTTCCGGGTGGGATGAAAGCACTAAAGCCAGTTAAATAAAATGAATTACATTTGAGTTTTTGATGGAAATACTCAGGAGAAGTAGGATATTTTTTTTTTTACATTTTAAAGAAAATTGCTTCTTGAATGACTGAAGTAACTACATTCAAGTTTAATTTGGATTGTGATTATGTTAATGATAATACTTCTGAGGAAATTTAATGAGCCTAATTAGATTTCTGCTTTTTAATTTTAGGAGCTTAAATAATTCATCAACATATTTGAATCGGAAAGATGTTAAATTTTTGGTACGAACTTAATTTCCTTACAATCCTTATAAAGTAATAAAGAGAATTTCTTTATATTTTTGAGTGACAGCAAATGTATGTTGTATTTTAGTATAAAACATAGATTATTATATTGCTGAAATATATTGTTGTTACCTATATCAAAGACGGAATTTAAAATACTAAGCTCAGGTAAATAATTTTAAGTAAAATATGTATTTTAACATGATGATTTGATTTGCAATTTGATCACATGCAGTGATATAATGAGTAAAAAACAAAAGATTAGCTACGCGGGGTATACGTTAATTTCTATCACAGAACACTCATTCTTTAAAAATAATCCTCCCTTTCTTAAAGATACAATTCCTGTTAAAACGGTATGACATTTAACTGTGCCCCTTCATAACTGAGTAGGGCATTTTGATAAGATCACTCAGATACAGATATTATTAACAGAAGTATGTATTAAGATTTTGACAGCTTTCAATATAAGGCTATTAGAAACTATTTTTCCTTCACAAGAATTAGTACATGTTTTTTTTATTATTATTATTATTTTAGAGACTATTCGATCCGTCGGACCAGGAAATATGAAAACTCAGTTACACTTTCACTGGGATCCAAACCACGAATCTTCCAGTTACTAGCCTTACTCCCTAATCGCTCACAGAATAACAGCATTCACGTAGGGATAAGATAATTCTTTACATTCACACACATTTAAAGGTCAAAAATGCGATTGAAGACAAATTATTTTTCCATCACAATATTCCTCAGTTTAGAGAACACGAACGATGAGTTTTCCTCGGCAGGATTCCCACCATTGTTCTTCTAATTGCTAACTGGATGTGCTTACAACATACAACACAAAATCTTGCCCGAAAGAATGTAAGAGTAATAATAACGTTTACGTTTACATTAGGCTTATAATTCTACATTACGTTTTGCAGCTTAAATGCAATTAATAAATTAATTGTAATAACAATGCAAAGTAATAAATAAGGCCTATTTAAAGCAAGATGTGTGAACTGCAAAATTAAATTTCATATACAGAGACATCAAAAATATTTTTTCAACGTTTTCAAAGCTTTTTATAGGCGATATAACGTTCTGGAAATATACGTAGTCATTAAACATTTACCATTTATTCACGTTTTATCAATAAAGTTAAATTGTTTTTCACCAAACAAAAATCCATGAGACGTGGCCTAGTTATCGTGAAAATGATGATAACGCGTAGCAAACAAATTTATTTGTCTAAGAGCTTTTTGGGATGATTCCAGAAGCAACAAAATGGCCAACAGAATTTACAACAGCTTCCGGAAAATTCCCTGGAGTCTTAAGAACAACCATACGCGTGGAAAGTCGTATTTTCCAGTGATAAGAGCTTGCATGATGGCTGCGAATCAGGGAACACCTCATCTTTGGAATCTTTGACAGATAATTTATTGTATTTGGTCAGTTGAAAACCATGGCTAAAATCATATTGGGTGCGCTTAAATATCTATGACCTACAGAACTGCTTCGACAGATTTGAAATGTATACCTGCAATAATCTAGTTTAAATATATATTAGAAAAATTAATTTGCGTCTGGTCCTAATGTTGTTTAAATCTCTCATATAAAGATGTAAAAACAAAAATGAGAAGATAATGTTCACTTATTCAATCCTTCTAGATGTTGCTGAGAAAAATCGGAATTCTTTGATTGCTATAATTATTAAAGGTATTTCTTGTCGAACAATAAATACTGTCAAAGTCCAGTTTAAGCTACAGCAACAGAATATTTAAACAGTCGTTGATATATTTGCCCAATATATGGTATTTAAAATGGCTTTAAGAAGAGAGCAGTAAAGTAACATTCGCTTTTAATTATGAATATTTCGTATGTTTCTGCAAAAAGAGAAAACTTGAGAAACAGTAAAAAGAACTTCACAAACCTCAAAAAACATGGACCTCTTTAAAAGTGTCTTTTTAAAATAATGATGGTAATTCTCCCAACTTTGTCATTATATCTGCATTTCATTAGTGTCTAAATTAATATGACATGTAAAAAATCTGAAATGTTTGCAGAACACTATGTTGTTACCTAAAACATTTAGCCTCTTGAATTTTCTAGATTCATTTCATTAACATAAATGTGAACGCTAATTAGAACAGAAATAACATTATGCTAAAAATAAGTAATAGAGTCTGTTAGAGAAAAGTAATTAGAAGGAGTCTCGAATATGACTGAATTATGTTACCGTACTAGAGAGAAAGTTTTATGTGAGCAGCTCAAGCTAAGAAGTGGTGTACTAGACAATTGATTATAAGTAATTAATTCAACACACCAACGGAGTAACAGTACAACTCCATTCGAACTCATGTTTAGAATTAAAATGAAATCTGATAATCATGAGAGAATTACACAGCTGTTAAAAGGAGAGGTCCAGTTAGATTTCGTCAATGCACCTGACGATCTTCGCAAGGAAGCTAAACAATAGATTTTGAAAGTGCAGGCTAAAATCGCAGAACCTACAATCTACGATGTAAAAATCATCTCTTGAGTTCCAGTTCCTTGATGTAGTGGCAATCAAGCATGTACAGTACGGACCTGGTTTAAATTGAAACCCAAGTATCTCGGAATGTGCAAGTTCTTGAAAATCAAGCCAAATGACACATATGGTGCTGAAAAATTTTATTTCTTCGGATCTATGAAACAAAGCACTTGCGCCGAATTTATGAAACTTTGGACTAGTACATTAAAACGCATTACCTCAGCTTTAGTGTTTTATTTGACATTTTCGCGTATGAGCTGATCAACAACTCTGGACATTAATCCTACCAAGCGTTTCTTTGATAATGCTGTTGTGGTGATCCACGGTTTGAAAATGGTTTCTGAATCAGAAGAGATTCGTGAACTAACCTAGTGCTTCGCATTAGAGAGTAAATAACATCTATGATATAAAAATATACTTTTACACAGCGAAAACGCGCAGCAACATTATTAACGAAAGCTCATTCTCCTAATAACATACTTCTTTTTACACTCCACTTGCGCATGCGCATTGGCAATTACCAAAGGAGCTTGGCAGATACTGCCATCTGTTGGATAAACTATTCGCTACAAATGCTTATTAACTTTTATTTTCTTATTTTTACAAATGTTGTTATTAGAAGATCCATACTTAATACTATTTCAAGTTTTATGTATTAATTTAGTATTTTCATTTACTGTTTCAAAGTATTAGTATTTTCAAGTTTAGTGTGTTTCGTATGTTAAATTTCACTGTTTGCTGTTGTCATCTGAAGCCATATAACGATCTAGAGTGGCCGAATTATGTGGGAAATGGCCATGCTACTGTATGATTTAATTTTGTATGATTTAATTTTCCCGCTCCATCTAGATCAGCGCGCAGACGATATGCTAACGATGACTAACAATGATGCGTAATATAACATTCTTTTTCTTTTCTTTTCACGTTAATCTACGTAAATAAAAATTGTAGTTTAGTAATAACTCGATGAGTTTTAGTATGCTTGTTAATGATATTTTCTCCCCTCTCTCTATGTGTATATAAATATATATATGTAGAATTTGACTTAATTCACAGCATGAGAGCACGAAGTAATATTTAAATGGTTTATTTAATATAAAGAAATAAAAGTAATTAAGAAAAGTATATAAAGATGAAGTTAACGGTATGCAGGATTAACATAATGATGCACCAACAGTCCTTTTATAAACTCTTGAAGACGTGTGAGCCGTCTGCTCACGTCTGCCCTCCACTCTCAACCAGGTCTCAGCGCTGTCTGGGATGATTCCTTACTGCGCTGGGTGATGCTATACTGATGACGTCATAACGGGCAATTCTCATTCAGCATTGGACGGTATGATTTCCCACATATATATGTATATTCTTGCCTCTAATTCCAGCTTCTCGTGTTCCACAGAGTATACCATGAGGCTTATAGTATTAAGTTATAGTAAGTTATAGTACTAAGAAGAAATGTATTGTAAACCTGCAAAAGAGAAAATATTTGTAAAAAATTATAAGAAAAAATAAAGTAAAATAAAGTCGTTATTTAAAATAAAGAGAATTCAGTAATCTAAATTAAGAATGAAACTGCGAAAAGCAGAAATTGTCTCATTAATCCCTAAGAGATCAGAAAAATTGATGGCCAAACTCCCGACAGGTGCTGCGAAGTATCTTCCTCTGCTAGACATGATGATCACACTCAAGAAGAACATGATTAACATCTTCATGGCCGCTCCTGCAGTTGCCTAAAACACTTGAAGCAAGTTTAAGTCGCTTGCTTCAAGTGTTTTAGGCAACTGCAGGAGCTTAAGTGTTGGTACATTTAAAGAACTTTAAATAGCTCTTAAAATTTTCATGTTCAGCCAAAGATTGAATTAATTGTATTCTGTGAGAAACTGCAGGAAGAAACATTTTGATCCAGTGTGCTTTTGGGAGGCCAGATATTTACTATTTCGAATAATTTGTATAAAAGAGCAATTGACGGCCCACCAGCGGCCGAACGGTAAAGTCGCTGAACACTGGTAGTTCGGTCCGAGGTTCGAATTCCGCGAAAGGGCTGGCTGTATGGGCGTTTTCGTGGTTTTCCCCATGTGTCACGTGTATACGAGCTAGTTTCCCTTAGAAAGTCCTCCACGAAGGCATCCCTCCTCTTAGGCAGGTAGCCCTCGAGGCTTTGCCATAATTACACACACACACACGTATAAAAGCAATTTCACTGAGAAATAGAAACAAGGAGATTTAAATCAGCATGAAGTTTTGTGGCTAGTTTTGTTAGAGCATCAACACTCTCATTTCTAAATTTTCCACAGTGTCCATAAACGTAGGCAAAATGAATAACGATATTAAGATCTTTTATTCCCAAAATAATATGCCCACCATAATACACTTAATTATTCACCATAATATTTTTACTTAATGGGAAAGTTAAATAAGAAAAGTATTTATAATGTGTTTGAATAATTTATGTAAACTGCACTTATTTTCATATAAGGCAAAACAAACTTTGGCAGGGAAATTAAAGCAGTTTAATATATTTAATATAACTCTTGTGGCCTCATTTGATATATTTAAATAAGTTTATTTGCTATTATTCCGTATAGATGCAGTTAGAAAGGTCTTTTCCAAAATGTTTTGGAAGTGAGTTATCCTAGTCAAATGGAAGAAGTTTGCGTGCATTCCTCTTTCAGTTGAATGAAACTATGATTTTTATGTAATGAGTCATGCATGCCAAGAGTCCTATTTGAGTATTTCTTCAAAAGCAAAAAATAAGTTTCATATATAATTCATCCAGTTAAGAAAAATATTTTGTTTCCTATTCTTTTGAACAAACAGACAATTTTCTGAAGACAAAATGGCAACAATGATGAATATACGCTACCAAAGAAAACAAGTTGTCTCAATATTTAAGCACAAAGGTTTATGCATGACTAAGCTGACAATTGCATGAACTAAATATGATTTACCTAAGATTATTATAAATAGTTTGACTCAGTTTAGCTATGAATGCTAACAAAATGAAACGTATGTATCACTAAAACTGAAAAAATTATATACGGTGTCTCACAAAACTGTTGGTACATTTTAAGAATTTTCATAAAAACCGCAGTAACCCGGAAATGAATTCGAATTTAAAGCCCAAAATTTTTCATATAATCTTCATGTGATTTTGAATAAAACCAAACTTTTTAATTTTTAATTCTGACTTCTTTTCTTTTTCCAAAATTGAAAACGTAAGGAGGAATAGATAAAACACGCGACAAAAGTGATCGGGCACCGAAACATTTTCATAAAATTTCATAAATAAAATTATAATCTACCACTTTTTCTATTTCTGCATTTTGGTGACGTTTAAAAAATTGTTTGGCTTTATTTTTGCATGCTTGCTTCGTTATATTTTATTTAATGTTATAAAACAGCTCGCAAGCGTAAGGAAACAACGAACAGCATTCGAAATTTGGTCACTTTTCATTATAAGTATGGAAATTCGATTTGGGATGTGGCTAAATTATAAAATTTATCACATTCTACAGTGCAGTATGTTAACAAAGGGTTTAATGAAGAAAATCGGATCCAAAATAAAGTAAGAAGAGGTTGTCCAGCAAAGAGGACTTGGCTCAACCTGATGTATAATTAGAAATCTATGTTTGAGTGTTTTAAAGATTTCTACAGAATTTATTGAAAGATTTTCTACTTCAATTTAACTTAAAACTGTTCGACGAGCACACAGATCAGCTAGATTACATAGGCGCTCTGTTAAAGAAAAGTTTTTTGAAGAAGCGAAAAATAGAAAGCTTAGGCTTTTCTTCTCAAAATAAATGACAAATAAGCCCGAAGCGTATTAGAATCGTTTCTTATTTGAAAATGAAAGAAAATTTAACATTTTTGATTACTTACAATTTTTTGGAAAAAAATGAAGCTCTTATTCCCAAGACCTTGATTATTTCAGTAAAGCATGGCGTTGGAGGTATTCTTGTGTGAGTGTGCATTCCAGCAACAGAATGAAATAATTTAGTCTCTTTTGATGGAGCAATGAACCATGCTCTTTATTTAAATACTTTAAAAGCTAATTTAAAATTATCTGCCCAAGATTTGGATATTGGAAACAACTTTATTTTTTAATCAGGATAACGATTCTAAGCACACGGCCCTCAGCGTTCGCCTTTTGGGTGTCTATAATTGTCAAGAATTTCTGAAAACACCACCTCAGTCATCCGATTTAAACCCAACAAACCATATTTGAAGATAATTAGAGGTTAGAGAGCAAAAATACAACATTAAAATAAAAAACGAACTAAAAACAGTAATGATGGAAGAATGGACGAACATTGATGCAGATATTACAAACAAAAAAAAAAAAAAAAAAAAAAAACTAGTAAACTCTACACCCAGACGTTTGGAAAGCTGTCATAAGTACTGCAGTATTTATTACAAAATACTAACTGACAGAAGTACTAGCATATTTACTAATATGTGCAGATTTCTTTAAAATGTACTAAAACTTTAATTTTTCTGTTACATTTTTATTATTGATTTTCCAAAAAAAAGCTATAATATGTTCATAAAATAATTAATATAAATTTACTAGGAGAAATTTATAGCTATTATTAAAAATTTTCATTCTAAAATATTAATTTTTATTAACGAATAAAGCAATATTTCAATCAATATATATATATATATATATATATATACTCGTAAGTGTGTGTATACTTTTGAGAGCCACTGTATGTGTGAAGAAAGCATGTTCTCCAATATGTATGTAAAGATAAGGCAGGTATTAAATATCATGGGACATTTTGGAAACAAGAAAATTTTATTTTGGCCCAAATGTAAAAGGTTTTTCTATTCAAAGAGGAAATAACTAACTGTTTGGAATTTTCATATTTTCCTCCACGTGAAAGGCAAATTCGTACCGATTCTCCTAAAATATAGTACTCATCGGCATTTTTCAATCAGTTCGATAATCGCATTGCCTGAATCCAAATACAATTAGCATCGAATGTCTTCAGTGTTTCGCGATAGTAAATTACTATATTAAATTTTCGCTTTTGAATGCATGAAAAAAATCCCATGTTCAGTTAATGTAAAGAGAACATCAGCAGTAACCCTTTCGTTTTCTATGTAATATTGTAGAGACTTTAGGTATATTTTTGGAAGCAGGAAAATGAAAAATTAACAACGCCTTCGCCGGGAATCGAACCGTGGACCTCTGGAATACCGGCCCAGTGTGCAGATAATCACACCACGAAGGCACGCCAAGAAGTTGGAAGAAATACCTTATATACTCCCCATTTTAAAGGACGACTCGGGTTTTTAGGCGACCCAATCGAGAAATCCTGGATGAGGAATATAAACAACAAATGCGTGATAATATTTCAGATTTAAACAACAGACGTTCCCCGTAATTCCAAGTATATGAATTGTTGTTTATTATCTTCGAAATGTACATGAAGAGTGTACATACGTTGATACGTTTACAAGAACTTAAGTGCCTACTATTGCTATTAAATTATACTGATAAACAAAAATTGGCCTTTTTTTTCCCTTAAAGCTAACATTTTAATTATATAAAGTCATGGATACATAAAAATGATAATAAAACTTTTTAATTGCTCCTTAGTTTTAAAAAAAATGATATGTATTTATAGATTATTTTATTATCTCGGAGAATAAATAGATGCTTGTAAATGTATAGTGTGTTTGATACTCTAAATATATGTTGAGCCGAAAGTCCTCTCGTGTGGTTTGGTGGTCGGAGCGGCGGAGTGGGAGACCCTCATACTCAGTCCCACCCCAGACTAACGTGGAAACTAGGGTGGAAATGGACAAAATCGTACTGTCGCTGATACGGTGCCCAAGGCTCTTTGCCAACGAGAGGCGCAATCTTGTACTCCTTGCCATGGTGAATTTCGTGTGCTTGTTCTGATGAGGTTAGACAATTGAGATTAGTTATAACAACAACTATGACACATATTTTCAATTTACCTGCAGTGTACGTGTATACATTTTCTACAGTAGAACACAATTTAAGTGCATTAATTCAAGTACATCAGTACCTGTTTTGAAGTTATACTTTTATTCTGTTAGTTATACTTATAGACTGTTAGTTCTGAAGTTATATATATTATTCTGTCATGAACAAAGAGAAGTCGGCAATCATTGCTGAATTCCATTGCCATCGATAAGGAGTTTCACAGTAGATATCTATTGGTCAAATCGTTTGTCATGCTCATCGGTAATTTTGCAGATACTTTCTGGAAAGAAATCCGGATTTTACTGTAAGAAATGAAGATTTAATGGCATGCGACAGTTTTAAAACCTTTTACCACATCTTGCAGTTTGCAGCTTTATTATTCCTTAGGAAGTTTGTAATGTTGCGCGCTTCCAACCTGCACGCAACAATAGTGGTGACTACTAAGAACTGGAAAGTAGACAAAGTCTTGAGAAGGGTTTAAATCCCTTTTTATTCAACTTTAGAAATTACAAATGTGTACTCTTGACGCTCACAAACTACGCCGACCCGGCGGTAAAATAAAAATAAGAAACTAAAAAGAGAATAATAACAAGTGACTAACTACGAGGCTCTCTACACGTAACTAACCTAACCGCGTTCTGAGATACCGCTGACAATTCAGCAAACTTCTGAATATTACGTTGAAAGATTCAACAATCTGCCGAGGCAAGCACACAGGCCGAAACGCGTGGTTCTTCAATTTCTAACTAGCCACCTCCACGCTCGTGAAGCAAGAAAGCACACTTTCGAACTCGTTTCCCTTCTTTTTAACTCAGATTACTTCCGCTGACAATTTGAATCCTTGCGCGTTCTACTAAAATTTACATACTCTGGCATTGGCAATTCCAGGGGAAAGTAAGGCTTGACAGGAAAGATAGTTTAAACTTAAAATAAATGTTAGTTAAAATAAATATAAACCCTACAAGTTTTTCACAACGTTTTTAAACGAAAGACATGCGTCTTATCTATCTTGGCAAGAACAGTTTCAAACTGTCATTTTGCGTAAGTTACCAAATGTCTGGACCAACAAATACGCCTTCTTTCATTTTAGCTTCTGATATTGATGGAGCCAAATCTCGGATAAAGCCAAATCCCAGTTCGATGTGGAGTTATTGAAATAATATATTGACTGGCGCCATAAGAGGTTGGTTATTTGCATTTTTAACACCGAGTTCCGAGAAAGCCATTTTTGCACATTCTAATGATTATCTTTTACACAGCATAAAGCATGAATATTTGGTATAACTTTTTTGCATTCTCAAAAGAAAAGAAATTGCCTTCAAGTCAAAACGATTTTTTCATTTAAAATCATATTTCAAAGCAAGTAATCGTTTCTTCGAAGTATCATAAGATTTTTCCCTCTGAAGCATACCTTTTTGGAGTTATAATTATTTGCAGTGTGAAGGAGTACTGCTTTTAAGCTCACCCTAGAAGCGTCAGTAAAAAGCCTCCATTATTCTAGTTTATGACATAGATCTAATGATTCATTGAGGCTTGGAATACAGTTGCAAAAGCATATTTCATCATCTCTTTTATCAAAACTAATGATGTCTTTAATGTCTACCATGATATACGGAAATGCGTACATCATTAGCCAACACATTCCACTCCTGAAGACTTGACCCTAGCAATTTGGCTTTATACTTACTTAACCCCAAATCACGCATAAATTATTTAACTCTGCTTGTATTCTCTGCATCTTACGAGGCTCTGACTCTTTCTCTGATAGAATGGAATCTGTGGCAGTCGCACTTTCAAGACTACCAGATTTCATGAATTCTTAATCGATAAAAGGACAGTTAACGGGTGGCTGTTGTACAAGAAGCATGTCAGCATGAGGCACTAGCTTTAATGATCCTGAGCAATTCTTAAAATTAATAAATTACTTTTTCAGATGTAAATCATGCAAAAATTGCAATCCTCTTATAAAGTATTTCTCCCGCCTTCTTGGCATGCCTTCGTGGTGTGTTGGTCTGCACGCTTGGCGCGTACTCCAGAGGTCCGCGGTTCGATTCACGGCGAAGATGTTGCAAAATTTTCATTTCTCCTGCTTCCAAAAAATACCTAATGTCTCTACAGTGGCACGCGAACTAAAAAGGGTGTTGATGACGATTCTCCACACCTAGGATTTGGCGATTGGGTCCCCTAAAGAACCCAGTCTACCTTTAAAATGAGGAGTATATTAGGTATTTATCCCGCCTTCTTCGCATGTATTTGTGGTGTGGTGGTCTGCACGCTGGGCGCGTATTCCAGAGGTCCGAGGTTCGATTCTTGTCGAAGGCATTGCAAATTTTTCATTTGTCCTGCTTCCAAAAAAATACCTAATGTCTCTACACTCTAAATGATCTTTAGATTACCTCCAGATCATTAGTATGGAGAATTGCACTGAAGTCCCCTTTCCTTTGATCCATTTTCGAATTAGGGTACAGCAGTTTAAACAACAAAAATGTGGCTCCCATAGTTTGTCTTGTTCATCAATTTCACATCCAAAATAATGCTTAAAATCAATATAAAAAACAAAGTCGTATTTTTTCTGCGAGTAGTGCTCACGAATTTGCCACAAGTATAGTAAAAACTACCAATAGAATTCACACACGTACGAGACATCTTAAAAGCGTCCATTCGCCAGCTTATTAAATGCTATACTGATCAAATATTTACTCCAAATGAAAGATAAAATTCACTTTGCGGTGCCTACATGCATTTTGTCACTGACTTTCAGGATCATTTTTCTGGAAAAACAAAGCACTTTAAAATAATCTCGTTTGATATATTTTGTAAGAATTATATTAATTTTATTAACAGTTAAATTTTAAGTTAAAGTTCATTTCCTGTCAAATTTTTACTTCAACTTACTACTTCCGACCAGAACGTAGTTTTGGAATCATTCTGAATATTTAATGAGGAGCGGTATTTAAACCGCGAAATCTACTTGTAGATTGAGGGAGAATCAGAGTTTCTGATTTGCGCGCGTCTGCCTTTTGGCTTCTCTCTCTCTCTCTCTCAAAGGTGTTATTACGCTCGGCCGTACTCAGGCCCTTGATAAGCTTCCTAGTCAAATAAAGTTAAGAGGCCAACTCGATTAGAATATTGATAGCTTCGGCTATATTTCTTTACTAATTCAGAAGTCAAACAACAAAAATCAGCGTTATATTTACAAAATTTTCACGGGACTAGTTTCGATGGTTTTACCGAACCACCATCCTCAGCTGCAAAACCGCAAATGAAAAATGATTTCGTTCAGTCAAATGCAGCTGGGCAAAATGCTCCTCGTTCATTAAACGCTTTCGCAGCAAGCTCCAAAATCTGAATCAACAGCCGTCACTCGTCCTCCAAGGGTTAGCCCCTCCAAACTTTCTACTTCTCCTTTTCTTTTTAGCTCAAAAATCAGAATGACTTCTAACATTGTGCAGCCTCCGAGGTAAACTCCGTCTCTCCGCCCCCGAAACTTCATAAGCTTACAAAAAAATCATAAAATTAAATCTCACCAACCCCAAAATTTTACTATAACTGACAAATTTCACCCTCACAACGAATCAAAAACAAGAAAAATTTGACAATGCAACCGGACATTGGTAATTCGGGAAAAAAGACGTGGGAAATAGACCCCCCTAATTAACAGCGAAACTAACAATAACAAAATCCAAATACCTAAACTTACAAAAAACCCCACTGTCTTGAAGGAAACAAAGCAAAAACTTGCAGTATAACAAGGCGAAAGCAAGTGGAAATGAAAAGCCGATTTACGGCTTTCTGCTCGATTTAGTTTAAAACCCCCAGCGAAGAAATTCAACTACAAAGACTTTAACTGCCTTCAGTTCTACTGTTAAAGTATCACAATGCAGTCATTTTGACTGCTTTTGGGTAATATAGTTATATATTAAGTTTCAGTCTTTCTAGTGTTAAATTCATCACATTGCAGGAAGTCTAAATAATTTAGATGGTAACGTAAACTGCAAATGCTAACGCCTTAAACTCCAACTTAGCTGCTAACGCCTTGTTATACTGCAAGGTCTTGGGGTGGGATGTCGATAATCTGAATCACGGTGCCGGCGGTATTTTATGAGCATTATTAATGGTATTCCTCCAATTTGTTTCCAAACACAAATATTCACGAAAACTATTTTTAAAGAAGCAAAAAAAAAAAAAAAAAAAAAAAAAAAAAGTTATTTAATGCAAAGTTTTCGAAGGCAGAAAATGTAACTAAACAGGGTGGAACATGGACCATAAATTTTCTGACTTCTATTTTTATCGCTATGAATTAAGTATGCGTAGAAATGTATTAAATAGTAAACATTAAACATATTTTCTTATTTTTAGCATTTCAATTTCTAAATATTCATTTCTCATTCATAACTCATAGTACTTAAGGAAAGGAGCTCTTATCATTGTCTTTCAGTATAAGCAAATTGAATTTCAATACTTGTTCAATCATTGACAAGGAAGGAATAGCACGGAATAATTTCCGAGACACTGGCGAATAAAATGATGAGTGGCAAAATAATCTCCCAAAACTTCAATGCCTCAAGGTAAACAGCAATCTTATTTTTAAATTGGTTTAATTTTTTTTAATGTCTATTTTCTTTCCTAACATTAAAATTTCTCTTCATGAATAATATAATAACTAGACATTTTTGTACATAGTAGCAAGTTAATAATAAATTATCGTCTATAAAAGTTTAAATTTAGATAGATAATTTATGCTTGAAATTACATTTCTAGCTAATTAACAAGCATTTATATATGACTGAGTCTCTATGACTTTTTATGTGATAAATTGCTTCAAATTGTCGACTTATGTGAGAAAAACATCTTGTTATGTGCATGTAATTTGTTTATAAAAGTGTGTTCTTTATTTTTAAGAAACCCATAATTGTTTAAAATACATTATGATTTTTACGAATTATGTTTTAATGTAATGTGTAGAATGCACAAACAGTGTAAAAGAAATTCCAAAATACTTCGTCTGATGAAAAAGCATTGTGTAAATAAAAACCGTTTGAAACATTGGTTTTTTAACTTTAATAAAAAATGCATGCCACGTACAGATGAAAAACTACCATTTTTTCATTGGTTTTTCATAGTTACAGCGTTTTCTTATCTAAAAATAGCAAATAATGACGAAGTAGATCTGATGTAACACAGTTAATTGCAACAATAATGCAGATTTAGATGCTAACCATGGAAATGAAATTCTAAGATTATGCTTGAAACATTAGATAAAGTCATATATATTCATATCTGGATGTCATAAACTAATACTTCCTGATTCTGAAACTCTGTCTAGAAGGAATTTGAGCATTCCATTATTTTAATCTTTTCTGTGTCATTTACGTTGCACAAGCTGCTACCATATTCAGCTTTATTACGTAAGAAAAATATTTGTTCTTAATAATATAATTATATTGTTCTTAATAATATAATTAGACATGATTAATTCTTCTTAATAATTAACATATTTGTAACGCAAATTTGAAAATAATAAAAGATTGTTCTCAATTTTGGGTTCTCAATTGACGAAAATTATTTACTGTAAACATAGATAAATACATATTTCAAAATAATATTGGTGACGCCTTAAAGAAAAACGCAAAAAATCAGAGAAATTTAAATGCTGTAAATTCACAGAGTTACTAGTTGCAAGAGTGAAGGGTCTGTTCAAAGATTGACAAAATATAATCTTTAAATGCTTGAAACTCCCTTAACAGCTGTGGTGGAAAGGTAACTTGATATGACTAGAAATATTTGTAAGATCAAAGTAATGCATCTGAGAGCTAAGAGCTTTTTATGACTGATAACGTTTCATTTCTATGCTCTAGTGATTTACAAAGCGATTCAAATCCGTCCTTATTTTAAATACTTATTATTGTTAATCAGACCTATGCAAAAACATCAGGGCAGGCTTTATATATACCTAATTAAACTGACATAAGTTTTAATGAGGTATTCATCAGATAAAGATTTTAAATTCTACTTCGATTTGTTCAGAAGTTTTCTTTGAAATATTTGATGCCAAGTCGATAAACATCACTTTTAAAAACTTGTATATCTTTTAAAATTGTAACTTTAGATATGAAGAGGAACATATTTATAGCAAAAAAGATTACTGATTTGAGTTCTGAAAGCATTTCATTTCAAATGCAATACAGCTTGAATAACCAAAAAACATCGGTTGAAACTACATTGCTTGGGTCTTTTAATGAGACGAAACATGGAGGTTTTGAAACATACCGCCAAAATAATATTCTTCTTTAACGGTTGGTCAAATGAGCATATTTTCAACAATGCATTGCATTATGCCTTTAAATGACTTACAATCATTACAAATTGCATTTTTACCCCCCCCGAATAGCCCTTATATCGTATTTAAATCGAAAGCCTGCATTATCTATGAGAGGCAAGTGGTTAAGCAGCTGAGCTAATTAGTAGTTTGATACAGGTTCGACTAACGGCTGATTGGTTGGATACATGTTGAAAGGAACTGTGGTGATTGAACAACACTACTGTGGAGTAAAATTTTCCGATTGATAAACAAACCCTTTTGCAATTTATTTGTTAATGATGAAGCCTTTTAGCTTTTAGTTATCTCATTTCTTAGTGCGGCAAGGAGGATACCAACATTTTGAAAATCATTCGTACATTTCTGAATCCAAATAATTAAGTCAGAAATCCTTTTTTTTTTTTTTTTTTGTTTTGTTTTGTTGAAACTGTTCTTTTTTCGTCACCTTTACGTAATTTATATTTAAGTCTCTGTCAAGAAGATATAAGAATAGGAGAACATCTGAAAAGAACTACAAGCTCTAAGCGATTACAATTGATGTAATGGTCACTATTCTCTGTTGCTCCACCTTTCGATGGACTTGAATTCGAGTCTTGTATAAATCATAGACATTTGTAAGTCTGCAGGGAACAAGACCACTCCAAATAACGGCGAGTCAAAAGTACATTACACTACCTCTTTTTGCTTCTAGGTTGGGAAATAATACTGCTTCGTAACAAAGCAAGTCACCTCTGAGATGACCGCCGATAGCTCAAAAACAGTCTTGCGAATTGCCCAGCTGCGGTAATATAGCTTCCCCGGAAAACGGGTTTAAGGTTGCCAGAAAATGGAAAAAAGATGCAGGGTTGCCACATTTGGTACGAAATTGGCCATTTGGCTACAGAATTGGCTATATACCATAGGCGGGGCGAGAACATTCTAGAACGAATTCTTACCGGTTCATACATGAATGCTCTCGAAAGCAAGCCAAAACATATATAAACCCTGTCTGTACGCGGAGGAGCAGTGTATTGTCCGTTTTATCATGAAATTTATCCTGAGTGTATCGTCAGTTATCGTGAACAGTATCTTGAGAGTGTTGAGCCCCGAAAGCGATCGGCCGAGTCAGGATCTGTATTCAGTGCTTTTCCATGAAGCTGTCTTCAACGTTATCATTGTCGTCAATCACTCCAAATCCACGATGCCGTATAAATGCAACAATATCTACACCGATTTTAATTCCTGGATGCAGTCAGCTTGTTGAGTATGACTGAATTATTAGCGTAATAACACCGTTTTACAAAAATGTGTAATTTTAGAAGCTTGAGTGTTAGGTAACTGCTATAAATATGATATAACAATGTATGAAATACAAATATTTTAAATGTTTGTAAATTAAGGCTGTGGCGTTTAGTTAAGACTGTAGAGTCAATAATTATTTCACATCCTTACAAAGAAATATTATTAAGCCTTTCTTAATTTTTTTAATTAAAACTCGAGCTTGTGATTTATAAAAGTGAATAAAACATAATCCAAATCTGTATCTTCTTTAAATAATATCTATTATTTACTAACAATACGTGTTTAATATGTGTGAAGTATTTGTTTAAAACGTGTTGTTTTGAGATAGATCCTATTTAAAGAATAAATGGCATTCCTTACACGTAAGTCTTTCGAAATGAAGAAGTGTATTAGTGAATTTAAATGAAAGACTTCTTGCTACCTTAATCCTATTTTCGAAATGGAAATGATACGTAATCAACACATAAAAGGAATTTTAGAATTAAATCCAATTAAAAGTTTGTTATTAGAATGATCAATCCTGGCAACCCGTTGTTTACTTTATTTGCTTAGAAAACGTTTCAGAAAAAGAAAGACAGATTAAAAAAATAGCAGTTAGCACCTGGTGTACACAACTGATAAGAATGAACATAAATTACAAAAGTGAGACCCAGGTGTAAATTGCCCGGAAACCATAAAAACAAAGGAAAGAACGACACGAATAATAAGAGGATCAAGGGAGACAGGGAAAAAAATATCAATTGGAATTCTTTTTGCTGCAGTGTTAAATTTTTTAACCCTAAATTCTGGAGTTGTTCTTTCCTATTTAATTACTTCTAACCCTTTTATTTCTTAACAGAGTTTTCAAAGTGCATAATTTTCTGAATTCAATGGTAAATGCTTAATATCACTACATAATTAAATTACACATGGAAAAATTCGAAGCATGTTTAAATTTATATTTATGTTTAAATTCAAATAAATGTTAGAAAGAAATTAAAACTGAAAGTGAACATTAAACATATAAAAAGTACATGATTTGTGGCAGAAAGTAATTAAAAGAACTGGGAATTTAAGCTATATGCTATCGCCAACTAAAGGCAATTCTTTTTAGTAGAACCCAAAATAGACCCCAAAATAAAAATCCCAACACTGGCATGCAAAATAAACAAGGGGATTAATAATGTGAAAGCAATTAAAAGCAAATACTAAAATAAAATAATTTTTAGTTTATAGAGTCTCGTATTCTCTGGTAACATAAACTACTGTACAAGAACTATCCTCTGGTCTTAGTATACAGACAAAGTCAGAAGAAGACTGTAAATGTCCCTTTATTCACTTACAAAGAATATCACAGATAATTCCCCTTGGGAAGACAGACTTATTTACATAAGACAGAACTTCTGGCTTAACTTATACAAGCACTGCTGAACTTAAAATAAAATGTAATTCAACTAGCTTAACTGACTCACGGGATAATTTAAACGCTCAGGAAGGCTCTGACTCGTAAAAGACGGCGGGAGAAGTCTAGTGGCTAGAAACACTCAGCGCCACAGAATAAAATCGCTATTAAGTAATAACGTGTTCTTTAAGCAAGCATAAGACGCTCTAATATCAACTTTCCAAACCCTCGCTTAAACAGCACTTCTTCTCCCTTAATCTGAATATAAGCGTGCAAACTGATTTACATTCTGGCAGGAAAGCGTGGATGAAAAGGAGAACGACAGGAAAGTTGCTTTAACTAAAAATTAATTGTTCGTCAAAATAAATAAATAAATCCTCACAAGTTCAATGCATAAAGATAATTTGATATAAGATTGAATATTGTAATTGTTCATTTGATAAGACGCAGAGGATATTCTAATAACAAAAATCTAGAATTTTCTGCTACTGCAGGGTTTTTCGTCTAAACTTTGTGCTCTAGACGTTTTTTCATAACTGATAATTTTCCATTCCATGATGGCATTTTAGTCATATTCACAGCCTCACTTCTTACAGGCAAAAATAATGGGATATCTCTGGAAATGCAATTATTATAATGCGTGAAATGAGGAAAAAAAGAATTTTAAAATTACGAAAATTTTCACAAACCATAATAACATGTTTAAAAACTGTTGAAGAATTACGCAGTATTATACCGAGAGACTGGTTGGTTTGGTTTATTAATTACGGCAAAGCACACTAAAGCTATCTTAGCCAGTGTCTGTAACAGCAGAAGGAATATCTAATACGTACTTCAGAAATATTTGTTTTTGACCATTCAGCAATTTCTGCTGTATCTGCTTAGAATATCTGTAACAAAAAATGGTGACCAATTAAGACCAGAGGCTAACAGTAGACAGTATCTTTTTCAACAAAGAAGAAAAGGATTTCCCAAATATTTATTCCTCGATTTTCCGCGTCATATTTTGCGTTGATGCAGAATTAAAATAAGAAGTAGAACTATAATTTTCGCGAACACTCCGTAAATTTCGTAGTTACTTTTTCGTTTAAGGCAAAACACAATTTGGTGAGACATTTAAACTTACTGATTAGATTTTATTTCGTGCTTGCGTTCTTATTTGCTGCATTAAACTCAGTCTGATTTGCTGCTAGTCCGAATAACGGCTGCTAGAGGCGATTTTACGAACAAAGTGCTTCACGTAAATTAGTAAAATCCTACTAAAAATACATCATTTGTCATTTTATCTTTTAGCTGGTGACAATTAGGCGTTTTATGTTTTGACTTGCTTGAAGTAAAAGAAAACATTTTAAAAAATATTCAACTAATAGCATGCATGTTTCGTTTTCTTAATCTTTGAAGTTACAGGTAATATTCTTAACAAAAAGGGGAAACAATGATAAATATAAGATACAAAAGAAAATCAATATTCTTAATAACTAAGTAGAGAAAAATATTATATATTTCTTATAAACATGACTAAGCTGGCAAGTGGATATATTGGGAAATTATTACTTTTGTGAGGTTTGTCTGATGCATTTAATTTCACTGAGACTACTGACAAAATGAAACTTATTAACCGCTACAATGAAAGAAATGATACAGGTGTGAGAATAGCATGCTTTTCACTATATATCTAAAACTAAGGTAGATATTTAGTATTGCGATACATTTTGAAATTGATGTTTGTCATTGCCCGAAAACAAAAGACTGTGTTTAATTCTAATGGAGAAAAGAACTGATTACATGGAAATTTTATAGTTTCTTTCATGTCTGAGGCAAATTAATGCTAATTTCCTTAGGATATGTACACATCGGCGTTTCTGAATCACTTTGGCAACCCTCGTTAGCCATTAGTTGCCTTGAACTAAAAAGCATCAGCTTTGTATAATAAACTTTATTGTTATTCTAAAAGATGAAATATTTAAGAGAAAAATTGCCTACAGCGCAGTGCGGTTAAGAACGCTATTCTACTGAAACATAAACATGAACAACTGTTGCCACTCACACAAACTTAATAGTAAATAAAGCACGTTGCCAGTAACAAGATTATTGCAAAAATCATAACATAAAATTAAGCAGTGAGGAAATAAAATATAAAGAAAAAAAGGAAATGCAAATATTAAATATGCATCCAACATTAACTCCCACCCTTGCCATTGCATTAACAATAAATCATTCCCGATGCAATGGCAATGGTAAAAGTTTTACTATAGGTCTTTTAAAATAACCATGAACAGTTTTTACTGTAACAACTCTAACATTGCCATCCTTTCCTGGATGGATTTCAGCAATGCGACCTAAAGGCCAAACACCAGAAGGCATGTTGTCCTCCTTAATTAATACAATATCACCTACAGACAAATTTGGAAGTTGTTGCTTCCATTTGTATCTTTGTTGTAAGGAATTTAAATACTCCTTATAATAACTCTTCCAAAAGCCTTGTTTCATTTGCTGTAATAATTCCCATGGTTTTAATAAAGTGGGTTTGGGAATATTAGAAAAATCCTGTTCTGGGATGCTAGTAAGAACATCCCCAGTTAAAAAATGTGATGGAGTCAAAGCATCTAAATTACCTACATCATTGTGATTAGTTTTAGATAAGGGGCGTGAATTTAACACAGCTTCAATTTGAGTTAGTAAAGTAGTTAATTCTTCAAATGTTAACTTGGTCTCTCCTATCATTCTTTTCAAATGAAATTTTATGGACTTGATCCCTGATTCCCACAAACCACCAAAGTGGGGAGAAGCAGGTGGAATCATTTTCCATTCCATAGTATTTTCAGCCAAATAATTTAAAATAAATTCATTGCTGTTAAGTGAAAGTAGCAGAGTTTGCAATTCGGACAATTTCCTTTTTGCGCCAACAAAGTTCGTACCATTATCCGAAAATAAGTATCGAGGTGTACCACGCCTCGATACAAATCGCCTAAGAGCAGCAATGAAAGAATCTGCAGTTAAGTCGCTAACTACCTCAATATGGTAAGCTTTGGTAGCTAGACATACAAACAAAGCTATATAACCTTTAGTGGTCTTAAAGCAACGACCTTTGTAACATTTCAAAATTACAGGACCGGCATAATCAATACCTGTGCTAAAAAATGGTCTCTCAAGTGTTACTCTTTGTTTTGGCAAGTTTCCTATTAACTGATTATTAGATGACAATTTATATCTGTGACAAACAATACATTTATGGATAAAAGACTGAACAAGTTTCTTACCATTTACAATCCAATAGCTTTGCTTTAAAATGTTAGCTAGTAAACTGGGCCCTGCATGCATATAAGTTACATGATATTGTTTAACAAGCAACAAAGCAATCCTGTGTTGACCTGGTATAATTATGGGATGCTTAGCATTGAATGACAAGTCAGAATTTTGCAGCCTACCTCCCACCCGTAAAACACCATCATCATCTAGAAAAGGAAAAAGTGAGCTTAAAACACTTTTAGGACTTAAAGATGAATTATTTTTGAGATCCTTTATATCTTTATGGAAGTGCACAAACTGGATCCATTTAATGATCAACTTCATAGCTGCTTGCCTTTCATTAGATGAAGGTACTACTGCAGGACTTTTTAACCTATTATCTTCAGAACCAAAGACCCGTTCTTTGCACCTAGAAATAAATCTTAAACAAAAGGAAATTACATTAACTATTTTAGATAAAGAAGAACAGTTCTGAAATAAATTGTCCAGAGTGTCACGAGTCAAATAAGCTGTTGTACAAAAAATTGATTTTGTCCTTTGTTCAGTTAAGACAGTTGCATCACTGTTAGTCTCATTACTGACAGAACATTGTAGAGGCCACTTTGAACTGTCGAACGCTAAGAATGATGGCCCATGCCACCATAGGGATATGTTCGGTAGAACTTTAGGATCGATTCCTCTAGAAGGAAGATCGGCAGGATTCTGTTTCGACGAAATATAGCTCCACTGTTGATAGGGAATAGCATCTAATATTTCTGAAGTCCTGTTTGCCACAAAAGGCTTCCATTTTCAAGGATGAGCTGCTAACCAACAGAGAACAACCTTAGAGTCAGTCCAAGCGTGAAAGGAAATTTCAGTACTGGAGAAGGCTTTACGGACAGCTTTGATTAATCTGGCAAGGAGCAATGCACCTAGGAGTTCCAGTCTAGGTATGGACACTTGTTTAATGGGAGCAACTTTGGTTTTAGTAAATTCAGACCTTCTTTTAGTAATTTCAGTCCCAAAATCCATAGAAATGTTAAATAAAAATACGTCTTCTGTAGAGTTCCAAAACAGCCCTAAAGTCTTGGCACATTCATCTGAGTGAACTTCCAGGTCACCTTCTTCATGATTATCAATGGATAATTTTTCGAGAAGCTTTGAGCAGTTTGATCTCCATTTCCTTAAATTAAATCCACGTTTCTGTAATAGCTGTGAAAGCTTAGAGCATAGGTCAACTGCTTCCTCTAAACTGTTTGCTCCAGATAAACAATCATCTACATAGAAATCATTTTTAAGAACGGAGGATACATGAGGATGATCCTGTTCTGCATCCAAAGCAATTTTCCACAAACAGCGTGTTGCTAAAAATGGTGCAGATGCAGTGCCATATGTAACTGTACATAATTTATATGTCTGCATTTTTGAATTAACAGATTCTCTCCAAACAATTCTTTGTAAATGTTGATCCTCATTATCTACTAAAATCTGGCGGTACATTTTTTCTATGTCAGCAGAAAAAGCTATTTTATGTATACGAAAGTTGAGCAATATTGAAAATATATCTCGTTGTAGTGTTGCACCTACCCCTAAAACAGAGTTCAAAGAAACTGAATTTTTAGGTTTACATGAACCGTCAAATACTACACGAAGTTTAGTGGTAGAGCTACTCGGTTTAACAACAGCATGATGCGGTAGATAATATACTTGCTTATTTTCTTCATTCTCAACAACTGGAACCATATGATTTAAACTTTCGTATTCTTACATGAACTCCTTGTATTGCCTACGAAGTTTTTTATCTAAATCAAATTTTCTTTCCATGGATAGAAGACGAGAAATAGCCAAAGGTTTGGAGTCGCCTAACTCTTCAGCATTACTGAAAATGGGCAGTCGGACAACAAATCTGCCATTTCCGTTTACTCGATAATTTTCTTTAAAATGCTTCTCACAAAACTCTTCTTCAATCGTTGATTTCTGATTTTGGAACGTTAATTCTTCCAACTCCCAAAAACGCTTAAGTGTTGCATCGACGTTATCCTCAATATGTAAACTAATGCGATTAACACTAATGGGATGCGGAGTATTGCCTTCTGTTTTAATTCTGCCTGATACAACCCAACCAAAAATAGTATTTTGCGCAATTACATTTTTATAGCCAACAATCTGCCCTGGCTGAAGCAGAGAAAAGAAATAGTCAGCTCCAATTATCATGTCTATTTGTTTGGGCGTACTGAAATTCGGATCTGCAAGATTAATTGAATTCAAATAATCAAGGTCCTTGCTATCAATCTTTACTGAAGGCAAATGCGAAGTTAATTTTTTAAGAATATATGCTTGTATTAAAACACCATTTTTTTTCAACTCAGATTTCGGAAACAATTTTACATTTACATAACCACGAGTCAAAGCTGCTTCAGAATCACCAAGTCCCTTTACGCAAATACGGGCATTTTGTCTGCGTATATTTAATTGTCGAATAAATGATTCACTGATGAAAGAAGCTTCACTTCCACTGTCAAAAAGAATGATACATTCGTGACCTTGACCAGCAGAATCGTAAATTATTACTGCCGCCGTTGGTAAAAATGAAGTAGTCTGGCCCTGAATAGAAAAACTCGAAATATTATTTTGTTCGTCTGAATTAGAAATTTGTTCATCAGATGGAGATGAATTTGACACAACTACGTTATTACTTTTAATATCTTCATGCAGTAAAGTATGGTGTTTTGCTTTGCAAATAGAACACACATTCTGCGATGAACAAAATTTTAATTGATGATTTCCGAAACAATTGAAGCATAATAAATTCTTGCGAATGATATTTTTCCTAGTCGTAATATCTGCACCTTTAAATTTATAACACTTTGATAAAAAATGAGAACCATTGCAATGCTGACATTTTAGAACAGAATTTTTATTATTATGTGAAACATTCTTCGAAACAGAGCACTGATTTTTATGCGATACTCGCTTTTCATTATTATGAGTGTTTAACATTTCAAGTGAAACACACCTTGAGTTTAAGAATTCCAAAAAACATTCTAAGGTAGGAAATTCTTCTTCACCATTTTTTGTGACCATAAATGGCGCGTTTCCGGATCGACTTTTTCTAACAAAAAATAAATTAGCCAAACATCTCTAGACGAAGCCTTTTCGCCAAGAGATTTTAATCCACGGATAACTAACTTCATCAGATGTATCAGATAGTTTTCTTAGATTAACAGAATCAGGGCTAGTAATTTTGGGTTGCTCAAGAAATGTTCTGACAAGCGACATTACAGTTTGATTTTTTCTATCATGATTCATCAGTTTGTCCCAAGCCTCATCATATGTAGCTTCGGAAATCGGAATGTGCTTAATAATAGCAGCTGGTTCGTCTGTTAAAAGTCCTACAAATATTGGAATTACTGAATTTTCGCTAATGACTGATTGGTATGAACTGTCGCCATGTACAGATCTTTAAAATTAAGCCAATCAGTATATTTACCATTGAAACTCGGAATGTTTAAACGCGGAAGTTTAAAGCTAGCCTCAACTGCAGTGGGATTTGAAATCAAAACATTTCTGGCCGTTACGGATTCAATGGCGGATTGATACATTACTTTCGTTTCAAAATATTTAGCTTCGAATTCAGCAATTTCAGAAGCTTCTTCGGGTAAAGCAGCATCATATTGATCAAATTCTTTAAATATTTGTTCAATTCTTTCTAATCGTGCTTTTAATTCCGTTAAACTTAACTGATTACTGAAACTATTGTGAAGCCGCGTTAGGGTAGATTTCGTTCGTCCTCTTAATCTTTTAAGATCAGATTCACTTTATTCTGTCATTATTACCATGAATAATGATTAATAAGCACAAATAACTTCAATAAGATACTTAAGCAGCAAAAAATATTTCCGCTTATCTTTCTGACGTCACGCAGACGATTCGCAGTACCAGTACTTAAAAGTTCGTTAAACACAGTTCTAAAGTATATAATAATAACACATTAAATAGCATTAAATGCGTCACCTGGGGAACCAAATAGTTGCCTTGAACTAAAAAGCATCAGCTTTGTATAATAAATTTTATTGTTATTCTAAAAGATGAAATATTTAAGAGAAAAATTGCCTACAGCGCAGTGCGGTTAAGAACGCTATTCTACTGAAACATAAACATGAACAACTGTTGCCACTCACACAAACTTAATAGTAAATAAAGCACGTTGCCAGTAACAAGATTATTGCAAAAATCATAACATAAAATTAAGCAGTGAGGAAATAAAATATAAAGAAAAAAAAGAAATGCAAATATTAAATATGCATCCAACAGCCATCATTGCATCAATACAAATACAATTAGTATCGAATGTCATAAGTATATTCTAATATTAAATTTTTACAGTTGAATATACGATATGTCTCTTTGTCCAATTACTCTAAGGAGAACTGTAGTAGCAGCATTTTTTTTTATTTTCCATTTAAATTCTTTGTTTTCCATAGGAATCAATGTGAGAAAGAAATTAGAACTAAAAAGAAATTACACGATTTGAGGCAGTTAAAAATATGAATAGTGAATTTAAAAGATATGATATCAGCATTTAAAATGCTTCTTTTTAATATAACACATTCAAAACAATAACTCTAATTTTGGCGTTTAAATAAGCGAATTGACCATGAATTTTAGGATATGACTAATTTTGTTGCCATAGTTTTTCCAACTGAATCCTTAATCAATAAATCATATCTACCAAATATATACCGTCAATGATTATGTTTGAGAGAAATAAACTACGTATCTGGATTTTGTAACTTCAGTTAGAATTATCCTTTAGAGCAGGGGTTCTCAATCGGTGGTATGCAAAAGAAGCAAAGTATTTTTAACTATTAAATACAAAAATTAAGATTCCAAACTCCTGATCGAATTTTTTCTCTAAGACTCGTGAATTTATGCAATATGAGCTTTGTTCAAGAGTGGTAGTAGTAGTACTTTGCAGTGGTGGTACTAAAAATTTTAAATTTTTGTTTAGTTGGTACGCGTTAATCAAAAGTTTGAGAATCGCTGCTTTAGAGTATATGCTGAAGAAGAACTAAAATGTATTAACTAAAATTCTATAACCAATTTATTTAAGCTTGAAGAAAGATTGTTTATTTTAAAGAAATTCTTCCCACGTGCATCATCTTGACGTGCATCAGCATCTGATCGCCGTGGGGCATTTTTAATTTAGGATGCAGACGTAATACAGTGGCACTAAAGATAGATCAGAACCTGAATTATCTTCAGTAAAGGGCCGTAGATAACAAAGGTGTTGAGGATATAAAACGATGACATTATAAACATTAAAGACAAAACAGGTAAACATTAAAGACCCATTCTAAGACACTGTCATCCATATAATAAAATTTTACATCGAAATGTATTAAAAAAAAAAAGGCATTGAGGATGGAAACAAGCAACTCGTTCAGGAGTTTTTGAAAATGCCATGTTAAAATATTTGTAATTAGGCACAGAAGCCAGGTTAAGTTTTTATTAAATAGGGAGGAAGGAGGAATCGAAGGTATTTTGAAGAAAACTGACCTTTAAATGGATATTAAAAATAATGCATGTAATTTTCCTTGAAATTATATTTATACATCTTTTCCGTGTAAAAATTTCTGGTATGTGTTAAATTATTGTAAATTACTTTACTCGAAAAATATAGGAAATGCACAGAAATGAAATATTTGACACGCCGAAAAGGAAAACTATGAAATATGTATGAGTATTTATGCATTTCCTTGCAAAAGGCATGTATCTGCCTTTAACAAAATGCCTAAATATTTATTAAATTATTTATAAATGTATTCAGAAATGAAGGATTTATTCTTTCATAAACTCCTGTGAAAAAATAATATTTAAAATTAATAGTTTAAAGTAAATCACATTTAAAGAGAAACTTGTTATTCCCTTTCAGAAATATTCAGAGAACGATAAGTACATGGAAATCAGCATCAATATTTAACGTATTTCATTATTAAAATAAAAGGTTCTGAAATGGATCGAATAGAGCGTTAATCATAAATTAACTCAGATTTTCGATTTAAAAGATGCCTCAGAAAATAAAACATCATGCCATATTTGAGAAAGTATTTTAGGAACTCTATGAATAGAACAGAAATAATGCGTAATTTTAATATTTAATAATATTATACAACAAACATTGATCTTAATTTTTGTAATCCTTAACCGAATAAAATCGAATTATTTAAGTTTTTTCCCTGATGTAAGTAAAGAATCCTTGTGAAAATATGTTATTCAAATTAAGTAAGCAAACTGATTTGTGAAAATTACAACATTTACTTCCGTACAGAATGAAATGTTGTTTAAAAATGTATTCTTTTCACATACTTAGGACTCTGTAATATTGTAGAAAAAGAAAATATATAAATTTATACGTATATTTACGATGTAATTACAAAATGTTTACATCCGGTCGTGTCAAAAAACTGTAATCTTAATGCTACGTCACAGAATGTTTTGGTCTCCACGAAAGGATCGCCAGGGCTTTAAAACAGTGTACGGAAAAAACCGGTTAGGACCTATCCTCTTACTTCCTACCTCCATGGTTTGATATTAGGGGAAGAGAGTAGAAGACTCTCGGACCCATACCCCGGTATGTGCTAATTCTACAAAACTGACATTAAAATGAGCAAAGTCGTACAGTACTTAAGACTTACGCTTACTCAAAGAGTGCAAGACTAATTCGTGGGCTTGTACTGGTTAGATGAGATACTTGAGATTAGCCATAACAATAAAAGATATTGTTAAAAGAAGGCATATGCTTTCTAATTTACGCAGTCATTTCTGCGAGTTTTTCTCAGAAGTTGGTCAGCCGTAAAACACTAGTATATGTTATTTTAAAATCCGTAGCATTTGTTCGCGTAATTATGTGATTGGAGAGGCAAGACGTATTTTTTAATCCTTTTGTTGCAGAATTTTCTTTAAGGCGGAAAAAGTAATTATAATACGTTGCATAAACATGTCTGTAAAAATGCTTAAAAAAATAGGAGAACCATTAATATCAATTCCATCCCACATAATCTGAAAAAATCAAAATTCTTTTGAAACATGAGAAAATAATTTAAGGACCAACAACAAATTCCTTTTTTAATTAAGAAAATGTATTTTTTCTCCTTCTGTAATAAATTAAACTTTAGTTTAATTTTCCACCATTTTTCTATTCGTTTACTTTTTTTATGTTCGCTTTTTTATCTTGATTATTTTTTGGTGCTGAAATATTAACCCATGAATACTGAAGAAGAGGCACGAAAGCATCCTTTAAAACATTTGAAACTTACTGTATACTATGAAAGTAAAATGAGAAGAAACTTTTTATTTTAAAATATACAAAATGAAACATTATGTTTCTTATATATAAAAGAGAATATAATATTCTACTCCAATTTTCAAAGTGTATATATTATTGATGTTTGATATTTTACAGAAGTTTTTGAGATCCAGTTAGCACATATATTACCTATTCCAATTAAAAACCTGGATAATCTTAAAATACGGAAAACACATCTTACATTTAACTTATGTCACTTTATTTGTAAGCAATTAAACACTATTGAACAATACCAATGAATTTAAACTGTATTGGTTTTTCTATTTTGGGTAAGAAAACTAAATATTAGATTTTAAACAAAAAAGAATGACCATGAATCAAAACATTAATCTAAATGAATCAAAATCTCACGGCATACAACTTGCCCTATGATTTCGGACAAATTTGTTGATTAATAAAAAAATTATCGCGTTTATAAAAAAATTAAAGAAGTATTTAAAAACGTAATATATAAACAAAAAAATCTGATGTGTATACCACATGACTTCCTTGTAAGGGATATAAATTCTACGCATTTTTTCTTTAATTTCATTTAAATTGATTGGATTGAATTAAATTTACTTCGTCGACAGCGCATAAACCACAATAGAATAAATGCACTCTTTAAAATTCACTATATTTGTTTACTATAACGACACTCTGAATGCACAAAATTTATATCATTTGAAGAATTATCGTTGTCACATGTTCCATTCAAATACTATAATAAAGCTAAAACGATGTATGAAAGAAATTAAACAAAACAGAAAAGAAACAGTTTCTCACAGACGATTGATTATTTCTCATTCAATTAATTCAGCTCTCACTTCGCGACAAGGCAAGAATACATAAAAACTCAAAATATCTGCATTAAAAATTACAAAGTATATCTTAAACACTTATTTCCTCGAAAAAATTCCAGAAAGGATTAAGCACGATTTAATTCGCAATAATAAATGAAAGCGTTATTTTTGTGTTGCGAAGCTTAGTCTCTCTAGATTGGCAAGAAATCTGCAATTCTGCTGTTTCAAATGTAAGCAAATATGTCCGCCATGTTATTTAAAACTTAACCGCACTTAAACATCTTTTAAATTGTTGATAATTGTACAAATATTGCTTCCAGAATTACGAAAGGCATAAAAACGTTAACCGGAAGATAAAAACAACATAATTCAATCATTTTTAAAGCCAAAAATGTACAATTTACAAACATATAATGAGTAAAGATACTGAGATCACTGAGCCGAGTAACAGAGTGGATATATATATATAAATATATTTATATACGTTTGGTGCGGCCGATTGCAACCAAAATACGAGGTGCACATTTACATGTTATAGCAGTCCTATATACAAAATTTCAACGTTGAGGCCACTCGTTTTTGAGTTATGCGAGATACGTACGTACGTACGTACGTACGCACGCACGTACATACGTTCGTACAGACGCCACGAAAAATTCCCTTCAGAATTAATTTTAAAGCAGTTTTATATTTTTTTGGTGGAAAGGTGTCTTTTATTCTGTCCTTACGCACAGATATCACGCAAAAACATCGTTAAATTGCATTCGATAACGGTCAAAATGGATATTTTCGTTGAAATATGTTGCCTGAAACTTTTCGTGATTACAATACTTCCTTTTTACTTCGTATAAGGAAGTAAGAATAGGTGAAACTGTTTTTATAAAAAAATGCAATTAACTTATCTCAAATCAAAATTTACGAAATACCATTTTTCGTATTTAGGAGCTAACACGAAGCACGAGCACACAGTACCTCACTAGCCATTTTGGAGCGCACTGACTGCGCGTAAGTACGTTTCATTAAACATAACATAATGGTCATGTTTAATGAAAATTCTACTAATAAACTTAAAACCTTCTGCGTGACATGCATGTTCCAATTTATCCTTGTGTCACAATTAGCCACTAGCTACCCTATATAAGCTGGTAGATAGTTAAAGAGAGTATTTTTATCCTTTGTTAATATATTGTAGTGGAAAATTCATAAATTAATCCTGCAAAAAAAAAAAAAAAAAAAAAAAAAAAAAACTGTTTAGTAAATATCACTAAATATCGGAAGAAATTAAAAATAATACAATGAATAGGACTCTTACTTTGCATTTTTCGTTCTACGATAGCTAATAGGTTAGCATGAAAACTTTACATTTCATTATGGCTGCACTAATTTTGTACAGCTAAAAATAATATATTATTTTGTTGATTTATATATTATTTTATATATTATAATACTGTTGTTGAGTGTTAAATTTCTTGCTATCTTATTTAATAAAGCAGTTTATTGATGTTAGATGGAATTTATCTGAGAAGTTCTAGAAACTGGCCTAAGGAAAATTAATCGTGTAGATTTGGCCTCCTTTCCACTGTGGTAAGAGTGATGAATTGTGGGATGCGCAGAGACGACAGAGTCGAATATGGTCGAGATTAGATGTAGGTAGACTTTGCAGTTGCTAGAGATTTTAGCGTGACTTAAGATGCACAACCATCCTACCCTGGGAAATTCACGTGCTTAGCAGTCTTGGAACTGATGAGTGGAATGCTTTAAATGCCAAATTCTTGAATGCATGCTATTAAATATTACTATGTAGATGCATAACTATTCAAATGCATAATGTATAGTATTAAATAGTGGCACGCAGATTTATGACTTTATTTCAGCACACTTGTCAGCAGAAAATAACGCATTTAAACAGGAATAAAATTTCAGCACCTAAAGGTTGTCCCAATACATTTTACAATTAAAATTTAGTATCATATGTATACTGATTTAAAATGTATGGAAATTGAAAGGGTAAACAACAGTGTTCATTTCAACATTTATTTATTGTGAAAACTACATTTGAAATATTTGAAAATACCAGAAATATTTATAAAGCGACTTACAGGATATCGTATTTAAAATAATTTGAATAAAAATTTACAAATTAGCTGCATAAATCTGTAAAGTTTTTATTTAGTTGCCCAAGTCTGTTCAGTTGTATTATTTTAATTTTTAATTTTTCTGCTTTCAAGTACTTAATAAGACGAATTTGTACTAGAGAAATACGAATAAGAATTTGCCGAACGATTAGCAATTACCCGGCTTGCAGTGTGATGAGAATACTCATTTATAACTGATGGAAAGCGGGAGAAAGGACGTATAAATTACTTTTAAGCTGCTGATTTTGACATTGGGGAAGTTTAAAACTTATTCTTTAGATTATATTTTAAATGTGTTTAGAGTGTGAGAAATAGGTAACCCTTAATTTGCATTTAGAATTGAAATTTAACGTTTTGTGTTATTATTTTTAAACTAAAAGTAACTTGGCTTTTCATGTCACAAGACTCTTTGATTTGTAACATATGTCCATATCGTATTGTTTGTCCATTTGTTCCATGGTTTATAGCTACTAATAGAATTATAAATATATTTTAATGAAGAGGGTTTTTTTAACGTTTGTAAGAGATTACCAGCTAAACATCAGCGGAATGTGTAGAAATAAAAAAGTTTAAATAAGTTTTAATCCAGAGCTCTGCAGGTATGTTATGCATGATTTTTCATTAAATTTTGCGCCTAAACACAGCACATCCTTCTTCGGTGGAGGATATGGAAGGCGACAAATGAATTAATGTAAACTGACGATTTTAGACTATCTCAGCATGCGAAAAGGAAAGATTCGATGGATAAAAAAAAGAAATAAATATGACAATGAGTTCAGAGCTTTGTTAAGAAGAAGAAAAAAGGAGGTAAGAAAATTGGAAAAAGGACGTAATGACTGAGATGTGGTGAAGAGCGGAGTGTATAAATGTCCGAGAGTAGAGAATGAATGAAAATATTGGCGGATTGGTACGCAAGGTCTCTCTGTGGTGGCTATGTTTAAAAAATAAATGGATAAATGCAAAAGACGATGTGTGGGGAGAGCAGGTTCTAATTTTTGGGAACTCTAGTAGGATTGATTTGTACTGTCTATGAGAAAATAGAGAACCCAATTTGGAAAGCGAAGTGGTGAAAAGGAAACACCTGCGGGTTGATGAGCTATTTCTTTGCTTTCTTGGCATACTGAAATATGAGAGACGCTCAGAGCGCTTGCAAACTCTGTATCCGAGTATAAACGCGACTGCAATGGGAGATTTCACCAACCCCAGCTTCAGAAGAAATTGTGTCTCTGAATCCGGGTTCCATTCTTAACTGATGTGATCGGTTCAACTTCACGTGCAACAAGATAATTCTACCTACTGCGAGCAAATATGACAATGGTTCATTAAGCAGCTCTGCACTTCATCGAGCATCATTGTTTCTAACATCATTGGCTTGAATGATACGATTATTATTGAGATTTCGTACCCGTAGTAAGACTCGAAATAGGAATCCGCAGCCTTGACTGACGTGGTTTCTGACTCTCGTTATATATTCATTCCTACTGAAGTATTAAAATGTCTATTCTCGGTGTGTTGTCTAAAGGCTAACTGGGTAAATTAACCGTTGTTCTTTATGACTAAAACTTTATACATATATACTTATTGAGCTTTGTTTATATTAATAGCTTATATGTGCAGTTAGAACTTTTGAATGAGTATTTAATGAGATCCTTCATCAGTGCGCTTATGTTTTTCTAATGGACGAAACCAAAATGGGCAAATTGTTAACATTTGTTAACAGACGCACGCTAAACAATTTGTGGTATCATTTGGCATGTATTTTGATCCACATTCTGGGAGTAAGTTGAGTATCTAAAAGGTGATGTAACATTTAAGCATATATCACATACATGCAAGTGGCATTTCCGTACTTCCAAGAAGGAAGTACCTGAAATTTTTCATCAACCGAAATTGATTAGGAAAAATCATCATGAAACACTTCAGGATAGCAACAATCAATCAACCCATTATTACTCTTTAAATTTTCAACAACGTTCGTTCTTGCTGCCTAAATGGTGCTCTCTGATTATTCGCCCTACTCCTTAAGAACTTTATACAGAATAAATTTCATCATTATTGCAAAATCTGAAGAAAAATTATGTGCAGTCCGCAATATTACCGATATCGGCAATTTAGTGTTAATGCAAAATTTTAAGTGCTTCCTGGAAATGTAATGAAAGCGATATTGAAAGATACATCGGACTGGAAAATGAAGCAGTTGGAAGAATAATAGAATATATATAAAGAATTATGTTAATTTTATTAACAGTTAAATTTTGAGTTAAACTTCCTGTCCTATTGCTTCTTATTTTCAACTTACAACTTCCGGCCAGAATGTAGTTTTAGTATCACGTATGAATGCTAATCAGGAAGAGCGGTATTTAAGATGGTGCCGATAAAAATAGTATTTTAATAAATTTCTTTTTCCTACCATTTTATCGCACGTATGAATGTGAAAGCTATTGAATTTTTTTTATGTTATGAAGTTATTATTGTTGAAGTATAAATATATTATTATGAAAGGAAGGAATATAAATTTAATGGAAACGAAAATTTTACAGGTTTTAAAATCAATTAGCGGAATTATTTTCATTTATGCGTTCATAATTATATGTGTTTTTTTTCATATTTTCGTATTTTAAAGTAGCATTTTAGTGCGTCATTTAAGAAATAACTAACTAAAAGCAGAAGACACATATTAACATCATATAGAAACTTCATGGCGCAGGTCGCTTTAATCTCTTCGTTTCTTTATAACTGAAAAGGGAAAATGAAATATAAATGTACATTTGGATTAAGAGAATGTAAATGCAATTAGAGGGGGTCTAAATTAAGTTACAGTAAAAATGAGAAGCGTAACTCAGCAAAAAGAAATGCAATCATATTAAATAATTTGATAATATGAAGATCTTGATATGTGTACAGGAAATACGACGTTTATAATGATTGCCCAAAAAGTACAAATCAAAATTTTAGAATGTGCAAGAACTTTCCAGCGTTTTCTGTAAAATATATGTGGCTTGGTATAATGCAACATATCAATGAAATCTACCTTAGATAATTTTAGCTAAAGCGAATATTTCTTTATACCCTACCCATTTTGTTCATTAAATACTATCATTAACTTGAATAACTACTCTGAATCTATATTAATACAATCTTTTGGACTCTGACGGACCGAAACTGTCTGCCAATGATCGGATCAGTAGGCTTATCTCTTTCGACCTTCAGGCCCTTTCCATATGCAAATTTACGTCGCAGATATCCAGGAATTGAAGGTACATAATTTTGTAACATGCCTTTCTAACTTTATCCTCCTGAATTAGGTGTTTAGAAGTGTGGCTGTATTCATTCCTATAATGCTTTAGTTTAGCAGGGCAGAATAATTATGTAGAGTAAGATTTCAAGTATCCGAGCTAATATTTGGCAGTCCTATCCCGTATAGCTGGGATTCAGTAAACTAGAGGGCCGTAGCCATTTGAGGTTCAGAACCATCAGCATGGTTTATAAGAGGTCCATTATCACTTCCAAACCTCCTTTCATTATTTACGTGAATTCATACATACATAGTAGAGGAGAAAAATAAGCATTGGTTCTTCTTTTATAATGCTGGAAGAAAAATAATAATAATGAAAATAAATTTTTATAAAAGAAGCGAGGAAGTACGAAGGGTGTATCCTGCCATGAGTAAAGAAAGTCACATACAAACATCAGGAACAAATAAAAATGATCCACAACTGGTTTTTAGATCATTCAGGTGCTAACAGCATTCTGTCAGCAGTGAAGCTTTTGGAGTTTGATTTCAATCAAGTGGGGGTCTTTGAAACAATAAAAAATCTCTTATTGTTTATTAATTAATGTAACTGTAGATTTAGTAATAAATTTTAATTAACTCTCTGACTGATCATCCCGCGATTTCCACGGGCAACTCAAATGTAGCAAAATCTGCTCATCCCGCGATTTCCGCGGGCATGTGTTTTTCTTTCTTTATTGATGAGCGCATCCCGTTTTTTCCCCATTTGACCACTGAAATAAATTATATACAGTATTAGACGTTTAGTTTACGTTTTGGACAACAAATATCGTTAGTTGTCCGCTAAATTGGGGCGTTTGAAGGCACGTGGTATTACCGCTCAAATACGACATTTTGCCGCTTTTTTCTTACAGAAATGGCCGCTCGAAAACATTCAGCGATTATCTTGATTATTTAATTAAATTATTGAATTATTAATTATATTTTTGATTAGATTAATAATTAAATTGATTATTAATTAGATTTATTGAATCTCGTGCAAAAACTGTGAAGTTGGACTTTTCTTGAACCCCATTTTGAACTCTATCATACTAAACTGCATTTTTAATGTATTTTTTCCCTCAGTGCTTTATGTTTTCTTAAATTTTATAATTCTACCTTTTATATTATGCAATAAATAGAAATTAACTGTAATTCGACTGAAATTTATTAAAAAAAATTTTTTTTTGGTGATAACATTTAAAAATTGGTATTTCTGGCAACTTAGTTTCTCATGATAAAAATCTATATAAAAAATCTTTTATAGAAAGAAAAAATGCATTTTTCAATTCTTCAATACATATAGATTTAAAATTTGCAAAAAAAAAAAAATTACACAATTTTTGAAGCGATTTCGGTCCACAAATTGAGCAGACAAAGGGTTAATATATAGTATTTTAATGTTCACATCAGCAGATTTGCTTCCATGTCATATCGAGAATTTAGTTGGCTGTTTGCCTTGAGCGACAATTACTTTTTGTCCTGTGGTTTTAAATAGTCTATAATGACGAAAATGTTTCTTAACTCTTCTGAGAGAAATGAACACTGAGCTCCGGTGTCCAGGAGGGCAATATTTGGCACATTATTTACAAGAATATGTATCTCCGGCATGGCTAGATTTTACACCACCACTACATTTAGACTAATTTGTGAGGGACTTTTCTTCCCACTCGGTGACAGTGCCCCCTTCTCGATCACCGGTTTTCGTTTAAATTTTGGTTCTCCGCCCCCTCTTTTCGCTGAGTTTTGTATCCGCCACCCTTAGATTTATCCGCGCTTTTTTTTTTTTTTTTTTTTTTTATTTGACTTTTCACATTTTCCCGTCTGCTGATACGCATTCTGCTGAACTTGCGATTTCTTCTGAGGAGTAAAACTTGAACGTTGGCCAAACTGGTTCGCACGCCCTTTCTCCGAGTTCCTTCGACTTTGGAACTTCATCGAGAGCTGGAATAGATTCTCTAATGTCTGCGGATTACGGACTTCGAAGAAATCTTGAGCTGACAGTAGTAAATGGGCTAAAATCACCTTGATGAGTTGATTATCGGGCCTCTTTCCCTATAATAAATTCAAAATTTGGAATTTTCGTAGAATAAACTCCGTCAAATCCTCGAAACTGCTTTGATATTTGCTAAACAATTCCGACTGTAGCTTCGCACGGTCTTTAACAACTGAAAATGCTTTTGATAATGAAGACTGCCTCCAGAAAGGTCATCCCTGAACCTTAATATTGCGGCTGGCTACGTAGAGGCATGCATCGTTTCCAAGATAAGTTCTAATCCTTCCATTGGATTTGTGTTCGTCTGAGGGACCTGAAAGGTCGGAGGGGTCAACGTGAACTTCCCACTTTCTAACGACATGGTCCGTTGAAAACGTTTCATGCGCCAATTGTAGGATTCCCCACTGTGCAATTCTAAGTTACAGTTGAAAGTGAAGAATCTTAAGAACTAGTAAGCGAATAATCGCTTGAGTTCGTGAGACAATAAATAAACTTGGAAAGGGATAAAATACCTTAAATAAGATTTAACATAACTCCTTCTTGGAGTTGTACCGTAAAGCGGAGACTTGGGCTTGATCTTAAGAGATTAAGAATCAAACTAAACTAATCTTAACTAAAGAGATATAGCCGAAGCTATCAACATTTTAACAGAGTTGGCTCCTTAACGCTAATTGACTGCAAAGCTAGCAAGGGCCTAAAGTACGGCTGAGCATAATAATAGCTTACGAGAGAGTAGTCTAAAAAGGCGAATGCGGGCTGACCAGAATATCTGGTATCTCTCTCACTAAGACAGTAGAACTCCGCGGTTAGATACCGCTCTTCCTCATTAGCATTCAGACGTGATTCTAAAACTACGCTCTGGCCGGATGTGGAAAGTTGAAATTAAGAAGCGATAGGAAAGGAAGCATAACTCAGAATTTAACTATTAATAAAATGAACATAATCCGTACAATATCATCCGATTAGCTGGAGAACGTGTTGATGTCACGTACAATTAAGATGCAACCATCCGATTTTCAATTGCCGACTGAGCAGGCGATGTATTTCAATGTATAATTTTCCCAGATAGTATTATGCTGTTTCTTCAAGTGGCGCCCAAACGGCTGCCAGTTCCTCTTGGAACATGTTTTTTTAGGGACTCATGAGTCCTATCTACTGTTTCAAATGTCCATGTTTTTCTGGGTGTACAGCACAGCTAACTTTGTAGTCTAATTTCGATGTGTCATTTAAATGCGGACAAGTATTCAATTTTGCCCTTGACTTTCAAATCGGTGGAATTTAAATCCACTGCATTAGAGAGTAATTCGGAACTAATGGAACAAATTTTAAGTCATCAAAACAAACAAATGTATCCTAAAATGTCTGGTAAGACTTAAGAAGTTAGACACTAGAGGATGCTTTCTATTTTTTTTTAACGTCATCTTTTACCATGCAAATACAGGTGAAGATGTTCATCATTTCCGAATTCGTTTTGTCTCTGTTTTCAAATAACTACAGTGGATGAACCACTAACTTGATTAACTTCAATGAAGTGAAACTTGAAAACGTTTGCTGAAGATATATGAGGTAATAAATTTTGGTACTGCGGAGGTGGGCTCTCTGAGGGGATAACGCATGACTGAGTAAAGAGGCGAGAACATTATCTCTTTGTAGATGGGTACTAGGATAGTCTGAGAAAATTCCGAGTGGCTATGAAAAGAAAATATAAAAAGCATTGTTTGAGAAGCAAAACCATGGCACAGCCGGTGAGTATATAAGAGCAAATGTTAGAAAATTTACCAAATTCAAATTAAAAAATAAAATGAATAGAAAACTAAGAGCAATTTTTATGAAAACCATCACTTTTGCGCTAACTCCCAAAAATGTATGCACGTATTGTTTTGTGAAAGATACCATACGTAGAAAAATATGAAAATGATTTCCAGAGCTTAAATGCTTAACACACACAATGTCCTCGATCCCCTGTTAAGGTTTGTTCTAGTTAGATTAGGTAATTTCAGTTTAGCCTATTGAAATATCTAGAGCACGCAAACGTTTTTTGTCTAAGTGGACGGATGCTTTTGTGCAGGACCTTCTAAGGGAAACTGGTTCGCATTCATGTTAGTGATAGAAAAAAACACTGAAACCAAGCGTGCAGCTAGCCCGTTCGCCTATTACTAAACCCAGTTTGAATTGCGAATTCAGAAACCATTCAGTCACTAGTAGGGCTGCACTAGTTCTTTAAACACTCTGCATATACTACAATTCATAGACAGTGCAAATATAACTTTCACGTTAGACTATATGAAAATACTTAAATTATAGGAAAGCACAAAATGTCTATTTGCCTAAGGAAGGATCCTTCGTTAGAGGATATTGGGAACCATTTTAAAAAAGAGACAAATCAGTATTTACATTATACGCGTGAAACATCGCAAAACATACTATAAAGAAAGCAAAACATTCCTTCAAGTATATTCAGCTGAATACAATGAAATGGAACCGTGCCGTCAATATCTTATCATACACTAATATTTCAATTTCGCAAATATATTAAAAAATATATCAGTTTTGCGAATTTAAACGACTTTGTTATTAGTAAAACGTGCATATGTAGGCCTAATATTCTTATTAAATCCATGAGAATATTTTTTCTTAAGAAAGCATTTAATATTCAAGTATCTTGAATAACGAGCTTTGATAGACATTCACTGAGACTCCAGCTTAGAATGATTCAATTTCAAAATTTAATGCTATTCTATTAGTGCTGTATAACTCTTTTTATTCTTGTTAGCAACTTTACTAGGGTATTCGAACAATTGTATACTGTAAACGGAAATTCATCTAGAAAAGAGTAATCAACCAAAATATTAAAAAAAAAAAAACTGAATAGAAAGAAAAAATAAACAAGTTGAAAAACTCTAGAAAATGAAAGATATTTCTCGGGTACCAAAGGAAAAAATCCTGCTCTTTTTTTTAAGCAAACTTATTCTTTTACACTCTTGTATTTCTGTAAACAGAAATTGAACTTTGAAAGGCTAGAGTTAATTAGAAGTTCGGTGAGGTGATCAAATACGAAATGTGAAGGTTCAGGAAATACAAACATGCTTTTCAGTTTATTTTGAGCCTCCATAACAAAAGGGGAAAAAAATCCTTCTCGTAAATTGAGAAAATGTCGTTACGTTTTTTCCTTGCAATGTTCTCCTAAAGAAATTTATGATTAACATTTATTAGATTTTTTTGGATGAAAATTTTCACCCAGATAGAATTCTGTTCAATACGTTTGTTCTAATTATCATTTTTGTTTCCTTGAGAAAGTAAGCATATGGAATTTAAAGCATAAAGCTTTCTCTATTCTGTATTTTGTATCTTGTTTTCAGTAGTGGATTAATTAAATTTTATAACATATTTTTAAAAAAGAACATATGAATTACAAAACTTAATTTTGAAGACAAACAGGGATGCAATACGGACAATATAATTATGTCAGATCCTAAAAAAATTATTTCAGACTCTTACTAAAAATAAAGAAAATATAAAATCTGAATTTGTTCCTGTAATCAAAATGCCCATCTCATTAAAAATATTCAGTTCAGTCTTCCTTTTTTTCCAAGCTTAACATTTTATTTTAAAAATTCGAATCACGCAATTTATTGTGCATATTTTGTTTAAAAAAATAAGACAAAAGTCTGAAATTTTGTGTAGCTGCATAGAATACCATGGTTTGTTCATTTTATGAAATTCCTTTATATATATTATGTGAGAAAATATTTTGAAAAAATAAGTATTACTTCGAAATTACGGAGAATGGCATTAGTAAAACCTAAGTAAGACATCTAAAACTTAATCATTGTTAATTCACAATTAACATGTAGTATCTCGCAACATATATAATAAAGCCTGTTTCCAATACTTTCAGAAATACTCAGAAGCTAATCGTAAACGCTCAGTTTTTAACAAAAAAATTTAAATTATATAAAATTGAATGTAATAATGATAATATAAACTAACTAAATAAATAAAAATAAGAACATCCTTTAATTATGTAAAACAATGATTGCAGTTGTTAAATAGTTAGTCTCTTTAATATTTATTTGTAATTTTTGGTTTTAGCTTTTAAATCATGCAGAGGAATGAAATGTAAACTTTAAATTTCTGAAAATACATTTACTTCTCGAACGTGAAGGATCTCGTTTCATGAGATTCTTGAAATAGAATATAATTTTCCATAACAGTTAAGCCAGGTTAATGCTGCATTTGCGCACAATTTATACATATTTACACATATAATAATTTACACATTTATAATATTTAGTATAATATTTATACATATATATATTTATACATAATTTTTAATGTCGTTCTTTAGTATGATGTACCTTATTCCATGGAAAAAGGTGTGTTTAAAGAGTTACAAACCCTTATAACAATATATATTTTTTTAATTTGTCTTTAGGGCTCTATTTTGGTTACAGAATGTCTGATGAAAATGAAGAAATGAACAACTGAAAAAAATGTCAGCTCACACAGCAGGAGCGAAAAAACACATAAGACCAAATTCTTCTAAATTAGTGGTGAATATCACAGATATTCGATATAACTCGCAGAATAAACTTTGAAAAAATAATCACTGAGTAAGTGTACAATATAATCGCACAATTTTGAACTAATTATTCTGTCTAATTAACTTATTATGTGTTTCACCATTGTCCAAAATTTTCACAAGCTTTAGGAAAAAAATCGTTTCTTAAAAATTTTATAGTTGTTTACAATATTATAACTAAGATTCTTCTGCAGTTGTTTTAATTATTTAGAGCTATTTACATAGTAGACTTATATATTTACATATATATACACATAATGAATTTGTGTACTACAATATGCTTAGAAATTTCCATATTTACATTAACGTCGTGAGTTCCAGAAGTTTAGGATAAGGTTCATTAGAAAAAGAAGAAATTATTAAGAAAATTTCTTTATATCCAGAATTTTAGAAAAACACAAAATCGTGTTTCCTCTTTCTTATATGATTGTAATTTCTTTTCCATTCTTTCATTTCATAAATCAGTCTTAAGTTAGGCAAAATATAAAATAAAGGCATGTTAATGCTGATTTGCTATTGATGCAGCTGACCTATTGCTAAATGTTATGTTATCCGACTTCAACTTACTTCAATTTGATTTTTTATCAGTAAATTAACTGATAACAGGAATTTTTTTCAGCTAAATGGATATACATTGAATTTAATTCATTTAGGAATGCAGTAAATGAGCTTAAAAATACTCTAATTAATTGTGTTTTCTCAAGTTTACCTTTTCAGAATAAAAGTAAACGTTTCAATTAAATACACAAAAATGGTTGATATTAAGATCTAAATTATCGTTTTCTTTCTTACAATGTAAACATAGATTACTATTATGCTTCTTATACTGTAAGTAGTAATTAATTCCCATTTCAGGGAATTTTGATAAGACATAAAAAGCCCTATTATATTTTTCTTAATACATATTTTTGTTACAATGTGACGTAGAAATAGAGGTTTGTGCACATCCTTTTAGTTTATTAGAATTCGGATGGCGCCTAATTTAGCATTTTCGCGTTGGCAACAATTACCTCAGGATGTTCGTAATTGGTAGGAGAGAGCAAACGAGCTCTAGGCTTTTTTTTCACTTCTATTTATTTATTAATTTAGTTAAATTTTAGGGACTGGTCCTTTTCAATTTAGTTCTAATATTTATTCAATAAATTTCGAATTTTTCGTTAGTTAATACTTTTATTTAACTTTAAATGATATAAAAAATTTGCTCTTAATTTTAGTTTTAAGATAACTATCTATTTCAGTTTAATTAATAAGATTAAAATTCATATCATGAGTAGCTTTCGGCCATAAAATGTACTAATTTAATTAATTATAATTGAGATATTAAAATTATTTAATTATTTTTTGGTCTGATACAAAGACAGAATGGTTACTAGATTTATGAAGTCTATTCCATTGAGAATGAGTCTGGCTGAATCAGTTCTTTTATTCTTTTAAAAATAACCATTTGACATTGATTTTTGGACTGTCTAAAATTCTATTTATTGATTAGTACATTAATTTCATTGTTTAGAATAAAAAAAGGCTTTTACATGCATTACCGTTTACATTACCGTTTGCATTACCGTTTACATTTTTGCAACCATACCGTTTACATTTTTTAAAATTTATTTGATGTAAGCAGCAGCAGATAAGCTGTATGTTTGCAGCAGAGAAAGCGGATATCAGCCACAATGTGTCCATAAGAAAAATCCCCCTTCATAATAAGTTAATTTCGTTTAGATGTTTTATAACTTAATTAATAACTTTCGTAATTTATTCGTCTATAATATTTCTGGAAGCCTTATGTTAGTACCTGCATCATTAACGTTATGTAAGTATCATATGACAAACATTAATTTTTGAATGAGCTATTTACTAAAAGTAATTACTATTTTTAAAATCAAAAGGGAAAATATCCAAATTAAAATGAAGAGTTGGGGGCTATTGCAAACTAGAATTTAAATAGTGAGATTTATATTTTATTTTATCTTAGATTTATGTATACATATATACATATATTTATTTCAGTTTTGTTTATACACGCATGCACACGCACACTTTTAACATATATCTGCAAAAAAAGTGCTGAAATTTCATATATAATTTCAATAAAATTATTTACATATATAAAAATTTCGTAACATTATATATATGTATAGGATGAGATGTATGTATGATATATATATATACGTAAGTTATAACAAAATACGATAGCTACTTTAAAAACAATTGGCGACCTCAAAATTAATGTTTTTGATTTGGTATTATCTAGCTTCCAAATAATAAATTAATAGCGCTTTAACTTCCGTATCATTCTAAAAATAACAGCAATAAAATTTTCTCCTTGCAGTTCTGTTGCGCACTTACCGATGAAACCTGTACCCAAAATCGTGTACAATAAACTGTCATGTGATGTGAAATGGAATTTGGTACAAAAAGGTTAATCACGTCGCACCTCTCTCTTCTTCTCTTCGCTCGTCTCTTCTACTGCTTTCCGCTGTGTCGCTAGCTACGCGAAATTTACTTTCCTAAATGTGTCCATTGTTTAAGATGTAAGCTGAACAAAATTGTGGGGTGCATAGCACACCCACAGTGGTAATGCACATTATCGAAGAAATAAAATTATTTGTTGAATTTACGCCATATCTTAAAGTTTTTTGGTTTATGCATGTATCGTTCTAACTACGCAGCAAAGTCTTCAAATTATGATGCAATCCTCTCCGACGCCACATTGCAACTCTCACCAAGTCATCCTATTTCAATAATAACGCAGATTTTTACATATAATATAACAGTTTTACTATATATATATATATATATATATATATATATATATATATGAGATACAACAAAATTATCTAATATTATTAAACATAATAGTTTATAGACTAGAAGAGAAAGACGCTAATGTGACAATCAAAATGGCAAAAACAACCTTGTATTTAGCGTAAGTATAATGAAACACTCAATCGTTATAAAGAGGTTATAAAGAGGATTTATCCTAGATTCTATCTATTATGAATTCAACTGATCGAGCCATCCAATTCACTCTTGAAATTGAATCCAACAATTCCCTCCCCTTCCTTGATATTCTTATAATCCGCAATGAAACTGATTTTAACAGCACTGTGTACCGTAAACCCTTTGCAGTTTGTTTACCACTCCATGTCAAGTCATGCCACCCTGTTAAGCAAAAAATGGCTTTTTTTTACTATTATGTATTCCGCGCGCTTAAAGTTTGTTCCTCTGAATCTTTGCTTACCAATGAACTTAATTATTTGAGAGCAGTTGCGATTGACCGTGGATTTTCTCCCGTGATTATTGATAAAGCCGTTAAAACATTTTCAGATTCCCATCAAAGAAGACACTCCACTGTTAGAAATAATATTAATGACCTTGTCGTGCTTCCATTTTATCCTTCTGTTAGCTATAAAATTGCACGGATTCTCCAGAAATTCAATTTTCAAGTCGGTTTCTTCCCTATTAATAAAATTCAACCTTCGATTCTAAAAGATTGCGTTTCTGTCTTGAATTCTTGGGGAATTTATAGTATATCGTGTCAGTGTGGTTTAAGATATATTGGCCAAACAAAAACTGAACGTTTACTGAGAAGTGAGTTACTTGAAGTTTCGTATCAAGGAACATGAATCTTATGTCAGAAAAGGCGAAATTAACAAGTCTTCAATAGCGTATCATAGTTGGACATTTAACCATAATTTTGACTTTGGGTCTGCAAAAATTATCCAAAAGGCTTCTTCCATAGGTGAATTGGATTTTCTTGAGGCTTTTCACATTCACAAAGATTTAGCAGGTTTAGTTAATGATTTGAAGTCCAATCCAGTCCTTCCTAATGCCTTTAAAATTCTACTATCTTAATTCAGTTATTTTTGCCGATAGATGGCGTTACCTCCTCGCGTTTGGTACTACCAGAGGGTATAAAAATCCGTTCAGTGGTTGCTTTACATTATTTGAAGTTCAGATTTTGAGCATGTTGCTGCATTTGCCCCTCGCTCCCTATTTTAACTTCGCTAATTTTTCTTGTCCTTTATGCTTGATCAGATAGCCTGGCTCAGTAAAAGTAGGCAGCTAGTGCAACTCTGATTAAAAATCCAGTTATAACCACGTACAGTGCTGATAAGGACCACGTGTTTCTGATATTCCTTCTCCTTTATTTTCTTCTTTCTAGGTATTTCTTTCTCCTGATGAGGAGGGACCTTTAGCTGCCCTCGAAATCGATTGAGTGTTTCATTATACTTACGCTAAATACAAGGTTGTTTTTACGATTTTGATAATAGTTTATGCTTAATAATATTAAATTCATATAAACAAAAAGACTTTTGGAACTGGATCCACATAGGCCCGAAAGAAATTAAATTCAAAACTTGTAGATGGAATAGGATAAGTAAACTGCTTACATCAAGCGGTTATTTCTGTAACAGATTTTAGCAGTACTCTTCTGAGTGCAATTGTCTAATGAAATTATGGGCATTTGGAAAAATAAGATTTTGTGTATTTCAAAAACGCCATAACAATGAAAAGTAAAATAATAAATACATTTTATACTTTTCGCTTTTCTGTATATGAGTAAAGAAATATCCACATTTGGACATACCTAACTATACTTCTAGTTTTTAACTTAACCTGAAATCAGAATCTAATGTTTATAGTTACCACTATGAAGCTAGAACAACTCGTAGTTAAATATTTCAGTAAATAATTGATATTATATTTTTAGTCACCTCTTTGCTAGTGCCTTGAATGATGTGTGATAGTAAGAATTAAATACAATGAATATTCTAATGGAAAGTCGAAAGTTTTGTAATGACTTTTCGACTGATTTATAAATTTTCTTTAACATACTAATTTTCTAGGAAATTCTAATTTATTGTTTTAAATAGTATATATGGCAACATTTAAACTCCAATCTTATGTACAAGCTTCCATAAAAAATATCCTTTTTTCCTTTGTTAATTGTAATCTATGATTTAATTCTCTAGTCTTGCTTAATTTAAAACAGAAAGCATATAGTTATCAAACACAATTTCTGGAAAGTAATTTATTCATTAGTTCTTAATGAGATAGGTGCTACACTATAAACAACCACGCTACCAGCCCATTTCGAATATGTCTGGCTTGAATGCTATAACAGCTTTAACTTCGGAACTGTTTACGTGTCTGTGCTCTAATGACGTCATACTGAGAATTCGTCTGCGCTTCTGATAATATTAACGAAGTTAAGACTGAAGTCAATAATTCATAGATAATGATGCTGAGAATAGACACACACAGCTTAGTAATTAAACATGTTCCTGAATAACAACCACTCTGGAATATATGTGTATTAATTATATGACAGAAATTAATTTCCAAATTGGGTTTAAGCCTAAAACCTCATTTATGAAAGGAATTAGTTTATAAATGAAGTTTAATTCTAAAGACTTATTTACAAGTATTTTCTCAATTAATTGTGACAGTCTTTATGATTTAAGGAGAGAACCAGGTTGGATTGGTTAACTGGTTGTAGAACAGATGCAATAGATGTATGCCTTGTGACCGAAACCTTCGTGGACGACATTCTAAGGGGAGGTGGCTGGTATGTAAATTTTACTACAACATACAAAATGCAAAAATAGCCTGAAAACGAGATTTTGATATTCTATTCACAAGAATTCGAATATTTCATGACCTGTTTAATTGTCTTATTAACTCGGGCATTGATGGGCTGGCAGAGGAAATTATTTACTATATTAAATAAAAGAAAATTTTGAAAATATTATTACAATAGTATCATTCTCAAATGTGAATGGTGATTTAGTATATGGTTTGGCTTAACGTAGTTTGTTTTGCACAGCCTAACTATATCCTGATCAGAAAAATTATCATCCTCACTTAATTAACTAGCGGTAAACACTGAACTTAAGGACACCAAAAGATAAAATGTAATAAAATATATTTTTGCTACTACTTGCAGATTACAATTAAAGTCCATAACACCTGCCACACTGTCCACCGCAACTTCCGGATCACGAATTAACAAAAAGTACCCAATTTATGAGATCAAAATCAAATTTACACTTAAGCGCTAGTTCCAGCTCCATTTTTTAACACTAATCGTTAACAAAACAAAAGTCGTTGAGAAATCTTTTAATACGACTGTAGTAATGACGCAAGAATCTTGGCTGTTCAATCGTGTGATAAGCAGCTCATTTAGCTTTGCCAAATCATGCTAAGTATTGTTTGCTCCAATTATTTTAATGTAACTTATAATGGTGTCTAAATAGAAAGTAATTTTACATTTGATTGATTATTTCTAAAGATAATAAAGAAACTGGTATGCACATATGCTATAACCGTACACACATATAATGTTATCGCCCGTAAAAATGAGAAGCTGGCCACTCCTGTGAAAGGCGAGCTCCCGTATACTCTGCAAGTCTTAGAGCCTCTGTCAAAGACATGCACGTTTATGTAAATTTCCAGCATTATAACTTCTGAGCCCATGACCTTTCCTCTGTCACCTCTTTCTTGGTTGTTAGAAGATTCCACTGGGTTCCTGATTTCGTCTAGATCAGCGGTTCTCAATCTTTTTACTAACACGTAAGTTTTAAACAAACATTTCAAAATTCTAGTACCACCACTACCTTTTAAATGATTATTTTTCAGTTTTTCAAAAGAAATATTAAAAAACATATACATTTTGCCATTTGCAGGACCTATTGGATATTTGTATTAAATATGCACACATTAAAGTATTAGATTAAAAACTAGTTACCATTTTGATTATCAAAATTTCAGTTATATTTTAATTCTAAAATTTAATGCCAAATTTTGGCCTCTTCAAGACAGATAATTTTCTTTATGTCTGCTCTTATTTTGCTTAGTTTTAACCGGAAATTAAGATCCAGCTTAAATTTTGTTCTGTATTTATTTTTCAAATATAACATGGGAGGAAATACTTGTTCACACAAATAGGTCCTGCAAAAAGGCAATGAAAATTTAATAGCTCTATTTAAATGCTTTTAAATTCTTTTTCGTTTCAGCCAAACGTTAACAAGTGTGTTATTTTTGAAATCTTCAGTTAAAGTTCGATCACATGAAATTTCTATCAATTATTCTTTTCCTTCACGAGATAAAAGTTCAGGTATATTTGAACAAAATGGATTTCTAATTTTTTTAATACAATTTTCCTTTTCATAATCCTCTGGAAAATACGTGTCGAAATTATTTATCAATGAAAAACAAAGATTTTTAATGTCGAATGCTCATTCTTTTATTTTCCATGTTTTTCGGGTTAGAAAACTTTCTAAAAGTGGTAAAAAGGTTAAAATATTATTATCCAATTCTGTGATTATTAATTCGATTTTTTTATCGTTGCAATTTATTTTAAATCTGATGGTAAACAAATTAACACCTTGTCCTTGTAATCCTATATGTAAATAACTTTCCAAAAATAAAGCTAAATATGCTAAATGTGCCAACCATAATTCACTAAATAACAAATATAATGAAACCTCTCGAAGATACCACCTATTAAAATGCTAAAAAATATTACGTTTGAACTTCAATGATAAGCCTACTATGAGATGATCATTTGCATAGAAAACACATAATTTGGAATTGTAGGGCTGTTTTATTGGCATCAGCGGAATATATAAATTGTTGGGGTAAACTCTTGTTGGAGAATAATTAGATATACGTAACTTTTCCAGAAAAATCTCTAGAATTCTGGTAGTATAGAAGCTTATATCACTTTGGACCCTTGGACCTACTTCACTGAGAAGTGAGTTACCACTCTAGTCTGAATTAAGATGACGAAGTCTTAGACAGGTTAAAATAACTAACAGAAGGCAGTACTGGTGCTGCAAAATAAAATTCCGCTTGAGGGTATTTAAAATAACATACGGCGATGTTAAATTCAAGTAATATACTTCTAGACTACACACAAAATAGTTTACTTCAGCTGGCTCATGTAAGTGTTAGCTAGCAAAGTGGCTAATGCCGAAATAAAGTTTGTTGGAGCTGACGATAGTATGTAACTGCAAGCAAGGCTGTCAGAAGCTCTAAAGCATCAAACTCTTGTTTAAATACTCAACAATGCATTTGGTCACGAGTACAGAAAAGAATTTATTATGAAGTTTCAAATGATAATAGCAGGTTAATTTACGTAAAATCCTGAAACTTGTTCCGCAATGAATTCATATAAATTTAGTCACTTTACCTATAGAAAACTTCACCTTCTTTAACGATTTCCAGAGGTATACAATTTAAGTGCAGTTCAAGACTAACGGCATGTATCATTCAACATTTAGAAGTCAGTTGTAAATCATTTGTGAAAATTAAATGAATTTTCGGAATAATGTTTGGATACAGTAGTTTATGACATTTATCAATGTGAAAAATTAGTGTCCCCAACTTTCGCTATTCTTATGTATCAGTATAACAATTTTTTATTCAAAGTATATTTGCCTCCTACATTTCCGTATAAAGTAAGATTTTGTTCAAGATTATAAAAATGCTAATTTTCCCTTTCAATAATGTTGCACTTAACTTGCGTTTTCATTCCGAATCCTTTAAGAATGATTATTTCTATGACAACCTAGGTAGGTTTAAATCTGTTTTGGTTTCAAAAATATATCTTTTAAATCGTATTTCTGATTCTCTAAAGGTCTATCAATTTCTCGAGATTATTCGCTTATGCTAAGAAACGTCAGTACTGGTGAAATAATTACATATCTAAACTACAGCCAATTATTTTATATTGTGTCTAAAAAATACGCGAGTTTGCCCAGCTCTTGCTGAAGGTACAGTTCCAGCAACATACAAGTCAATGAAATTATATTTGGGACATAGCAAACTAAATATTTAAAGATACAAATATATGATTAAAAATAATTATGTCAAAGACTACTTGCACCAAAATACATACCTGACGTTCTCTCTCCAGTAGGGATTATAATTTTACTTATGAAAAGTTATATGCTCTAAACTCGTTCTGTAAGGAAGTTTCTCTTTCCTAGTGCGTGTCTTCGTAATGCAATTGGTAACAAGTTCGGCTGGCAGTTAAGGAATCCGGTGTTCAAATCTTGCTGAGAGTATCACTGACTTTTCGTGTTTCTTGCTTCAAGGAATTTTGTGGACTGTAGTGTATCCGTTAAACGATCTTATAAGAGGCCCCTGACTAAAAGGTGGTGGACGATTATTTATCATGAACTGAGTTTATCGATCCTTTGTTCCTGAGTTTTCTATAGTGGAAGAGAATATGAAATATTTCCTCCTTTCGCATTGTGAGCTTTCTTCGTACAATTGGTAGCACGTCCGACTACTAATCAGAGCATACGGAGTCCAGGCGAAGGCATCCCTGATTTTTCATGTTTCCTGCTTTGTGGACGCTAATGGACTCTAAAACTTCATACACAAACTAACTTAGAAAATAATCCGGACTGTTCTATTTAAAAATTGGTGGAGCAAGAAAACCTTCAGCTTCTCAAATACTTGACGAGTTCTTATCTCCTATAAAAATTAATAAAAAAGTCAATATAATTCATATAAGAAGTCAATACAATTAACCATTTTTTGTAAAACAACTGTACATATGATTTGCGGTCATCTAGATGTAAGTCAATTCCTTCAACACGCTCTAACGTCTCTGATCTTTGACTGTTAATTGATTTCACTCCTTTGTAACGTTAGCCTATTTAATACCGTCTTTGTTTTTCACCGTCGTAGGGTAACGTCTTCTCGACAAACGGTATGCAGTAACTAAGTCTCAGGTAAGCATATTACATTTCTCAGCATATACACGACGGATTTATTCATATCCGTCGTGTTGTGATCCTAACTATTTTCTTTGTTTCTTAACCAATTTCATTAACTTTCTAACTCACTGTTAATGAGTTTACAAAAAATCTACGCAAAAAAGCGTAATATCATTTGAAAATTCAGAGTCATGGCGCAGGTGTTTATTGAACAATAGTCTCTGGTTCTTGAGCAGTCGAATAATTGTCTCGAAAGAGGTAAACAAATGTAGTGCACGCAGTTTTGACTCATAAAACTTGAGTCGCATTCCAAACAAACATCGTATACAAAAGAAAACGTTTCCCATCCAGACACATCATATGCCAGGTTAAACGTATTTCAGAGCGGACGTCAGCAGAGGTACCGCTGTATTGCCTATAATCCCAGCTTTTAGAAATGTAAATAAGCACAAAGTTAACATAATTTGACTCTTAATAAAATGTAATAATAAAGTAAAGTAAATAAATAAGTCTAATAAAGTAACACAATTTGACTCTTAAAGGATGTTTAGGAAAATCATTCTGCATATTAATTTTTGTGCTTTGAAGCATATTCTACAGCTGCACTCCGTATTCAGGAAAAATGTTTTATTGTCTTACAGAAGAAATTACATCCTCGAATGTGTTATATTTTCGAAGAACACCGCAGAAGTAAACATGCAACTTAACTCTTCTTTCTCAAATGTACCGCATAAATCATTATTCATTCCAGCAACTAACTAAAAGCATTCTTTAAAACTTTAAGTTGTTGATCCATTTACACATGAAACAAATTTCGATAACATTGCATAGCTGAGCGCTTCTCCACAACCAACTTTAATGAACGCCTGAATGGTATTAATGAAAACCCTTGAGAAATTTCACGAAACTAACTTTCCACGCGATTACGCAAAGGAAGTTTGGATAACTCGAAACTTCACTGCGCTGGATTCTTCTTTTAATATAACGTGCTTAAAAGTTTTACACTCTATATTTTACAGAAGCAAAGAAAAATTTAAAAGTAGCATCTTACCTCAAAATTAAAGTACCTTTCTTCTTCGTTTTAAATATTTTCAGCTACTGTGTTTCAGACATAAAAAATATAATTTATGTAAAGTAAAGCTAATTAAATAAGGAAAAAATAATTTAAAATAAATATAACCAATGCAATCCCACAACGATGAACTCTCTACCAGGAAAGACCAAATAAAGTAAAGAAAGCTAAAACAGGAAAAGAAAATTTTAAAAAAAAATGTCAGTGCCTAAACAAAAACTCATATAAAATTCAAAATTAAATAATAATCCATAACTCTTTGGTCTACGTCAAAGAGCAGCAAGGTTTTCTTATTGGCTACTGACTCCTTAATCCAAATTAAAAATTTCCTTTTTGGAGCTTCACATTTGCAAAAATTGGGAAATTTTGACTCTTCTGTAGTTTTAGTTTTTACATTTATTTCTATCCTTTTAATTTTGCAATATACCATTAAAATTCTCAAGTTACTGTTTTTTTTTTTTGTACAAGTTTGTTTTAAATTAATAAAATTTCTTTCATTCAACAACTCATTCATATATAATTCAGAAGCGTAACTCCGTTGATAATCCTTTCAGCTGCTCCTCTACAAAGACCAAAGAGTAATCAAACATTATTAAATTTTAAATTTTACATGTAATTTTTGTATTGTGTAACTCATTCAGATATAAGTCAGAAGCCTAGTTCTGTTGGTATTTTTTCAGCTGCTCCTTTACAAAGACCAACGATAAAACATTATTTAATTTTTAATTTTACGTGAATTTTGTGTTTTGTGTAACTTACTCAAATATTCCGTGTCTCTGTTGGTATTTCTTTCAACCGCTCTTTTATGAAGATCAAAGAGTAATGAAACACTATTTAAGTTTGAATTTTACGTTTATGTAATGGTTAATTTTTGCTTCAGTTTTGTTTTCCATGGTTAAGATTCATTAGTTTGATTTATACCCTCCTGTTAAAGAGTTCAACCTTATAAATTCATATTAATCCTAATTATTTCCTTTTATTTCTTTCTTATTTATTAAGAGATTTTGCAAATAGTTACTCAACGTTAATAGAATTATACTTAACTGTAATTCTTTTTATGCTGTTTCAGATCTGTACATTAAAACTAAGATATGAACAAGGTGTTCGAGGCAGTTCTTACTTAAGCATCTGTATATCATTTGCTTTAAATCAAACAATTTGCAACACAAAAACAAATCAATAAATTCAAATTAGCCTTGTGATTAGTAAAACAATCCGTCAACTATGAGCTGATGTTGCTTATCATAGTGACCTCAAGCAGGCGTCACAAGAACACATTCTGCGTAAATTAATTTGCATCGTTATGACATTAATTATTACGACATGGAGTTGAAGAAAAGATTAATATTTTAATGATTTGGAGCACAATTACATTATTTTCATTGGAAACGAGCATGAGTAACACCCCGGAAGATCTAAAATGGAGCTAATAAATGTGCACTATGATATAATATATATTAAAAGATCTGAAATACATACTTTTTTTCGTACTTATCAAAAGATAAATACCTTCAGCTACGAATTTTTGAAATAAGAAATATCACTTTGTTTGGCAGTATATTTATATATGATTTTTTTTCTGTTTAAAATTAATAAGTTTATAAAATGAAGCAGATCTTAGTTACGCTAATTCCTAATTAAGATAATTTCCAAAATTACAACTTTTATCAAAATCCGAATGCTATCAGGTGTTGTAGCTGAAGGTTGAAAAGTAAGAAATAGGTAAATTTATGTATGTTATTGTTCTCGTTTTGCGATTTTGCGTCGAATCACTCTGAACGTCCGTTTCACTTTTCAAATTGTTGCCACCAGATATTATCACCCTGTATTATATTTGAAGAAATTAAATAATAAAGAATCTGCATAAATGTATATATGTTTCTGGCAGTGTGATAAAACAAAGTACCTATAGGTACCGTTGTTAGAGCCATAAAATTTTGAATGCCGTAATCTATAAGGTATTTCACCCGCCTTCTTAGCATGCCTTCGTGGTGTGGTGGTCTGCACGTTGGGCGAGTATTCCAGAGGTCCGTGGTTCGATTCCTGATGAAGGCGTTGCTCATTTTTCATGATTCCTGCTTGCAAAATACCTAATGACTCTACATTCGTGCTCGAACTAAAAGGGTGATGGATGATGATTCTCCACACCCATGATTTGGCGACTGGGTCCCTTAAATATCCCAGTCGTCCTTTAAAAGGGAGAGTATATAAGGTGAGTGAGTGAGTGAGTGCACCGCTATGATGGCTTCCGACCACGGACATGAACCAAACGGAATTATATACCATCACGGCGGGAAGAACTCCAGAGTAACAAGGTTGAATATTATAAACTAATAATAGTTTTTACATATTGTTAACTGCAAGGAACTAAGCGTTATTCTGGTTATCTGCTTTAAGTTCTGAACTTTTGAAACATTATAATATTATCCACGGTTGTTTCTGCTTAGGCAGTGTTCTGAGATTTTCTCTATTTTATCAAGGGCTATTCTGTTTTTGAGTGTGTTAGTCGTCCACATCGCCCAGGCACAGTCCGCTGGTTTCTTCAAGTGCCAGGTTCTTGTATGTACACAATGGAAGTAATAAAGGTCCGTGTCGCCTTCCTCTCCGCATTCGCAGAAAGGAGTATCCCTAAGTCTGAATCTGTTCAGGTATACTGGGAATGGTCCATGACCTGTCAAGAACTGTGTTAGACTAGCACAGTGGGTCTTTATTTCCATGTTAACTTTTGGCAGTAAGCGAAATGTCCTTCGTCCTACCTCTGCCTCTGTCCATCTACTTTGCCAATTTTGTAGAAGACTTGTCAAAGTTGATCGCTTAATATGAGACCAAGGAAGTTTAGTTGGTCTTTCTAATATATCCGTATAGTTGGCTGCCTGCTTGGCCAGTAGGTCAGCGGCTTCATTGCCTCGAATCCCTGTGTGAGCGGGAACCCATTTTAAAGTGGGTCTTTGCGAAATAGGCATTGTTAGAAGCTGTTTCTGAATTCTGTATACCAATGGGCTCCGGCTGTTTTGACTTGCGATAGCCGTCAGACTTGATGCCGAATCACTGAGTATGGAGAATTTCTCCTGTTGACATGTGTTTGCATATCTAATTGCAGCACTGATAGCTAGAAGCTCTGCTTGGTATACCGAGTTATTCAAGCCTAATTTCCTTTTCCACTCGAATGTTACAACTCCATTTTCTAGTCTACAGAAGGCGCTGCCCGTGCCGTTCTTAGTTTTGGAGCCATCTGTGAAAAGGTTATTACTGTACCTCTGAATTGGTTGGTCGTTTATACTGATACCGTCAGAGAGATTAAAAGCTGTTGGATCAAAGTTATTGCAGTTGTTTTGCTCCTCGTAGTCCGAGTGGTGATAACTATGACCCCAGAGTGTTGAAGTTTGACCCAGCCTGGTAACCCTTACGATAGCTGCCTCCCTTTCTACTATCAAATCTAAGGGAGGAATTCCTGCTAGTTGTTGTAGGGCTAGTGTTGACGTGGTACGGTAGGCCCTGCATACTTGAAGTAGCTGCTGTCTCTGAATAGAGAGCAGGGATCTTTTCATATGAGAGGTAAGTTCGCCACCCCAGATTGCTGCTCCATAAGTTATTACTCTTTTTGTAATGGTTCTATGCCAAATTTTTAGTAGCTTAGATGAGATACCCCATTTATGTGAAGTCATGCGTCTCATGTTGTTGCTTAGGATGCTAATTCGAGTCTTAAGATTCCTGACATGAGGCATCCAAGAAAGTCTGTTGTCGAGTAATAGCCCAAGATATTTCAATTGGGGGAAGCATTTTACCGGTATCCCATGGAGTTTAATGCTTGGGTTGCGTCTTAGCTGCCTGCTGCGTCCTATGAGCAAAGCTTTAGTTTTCTCTGCCGAAATCTGAAGCTTATGTGCTCTGGCCCATTGGGAGAACAGATCAAGACAGTATTGAGATCTCATTTCGAGGTTACTCCTTCCTGCCACAACTAGCATAAAATCGTCCGCATAGGCTATGATTCGAGCGTATTCTACGCTCTCAAACTGACGAAATGCCGAGTTTGCTACTATATTCCACAGTGTTGGTCCAAGGCATGACTCCTGTGGGCATCCTCTAAAGACATTTTTGACATAAATGCCGCTGTCTGATGTTACTTGTACACTTCGATCTTGAAGGTACGAGCGAAGGATGGTAATAATGGCTGTTGGGCACGCCATGTTGTGCAGCAAATTTATTACGTCTGGCCACCAAAGGGAGTCAAAGGCTTCCTTGATGTCAATGGCTATTGCCAGTGAGTGCAAATTGTTATCCTTGTTCTGTTTGATAGTGGCCATTAAGTCTTTTATGGCATGTTCAGTTGAGTTGCCCATTCGGAATCCATATTGGTTGGGATGCAGGGCGTTGTTCGTTTGCAGGAAGAAGTCCAATCTGTAAAGAATTACTCTTTCCAATACCTTACCGAGCGCTGGCAGTAGACAGACTGGCCTGTAAGATGTAGGTTCTGCCGGAGTTTTGCCTGATTTTAGGAATAACGCCACTTCTGCCAACTTCATATTTTTAGGAAAGTACTGATGTTTCCAGCAAGCTGAAATGACCGCAAGGAATAGTTTTGGGAATTCCCGGTGTATCTCTCTAATGATGATATTATCAATTCCATCCGGACCTGGAGCTTTATTGGGTGCCAGAGTACGTATGATGTTATCCACTTCCATTTGCGTAGGAGGGAGTTCGTCTCTTCTGGTAACTTGGCGAAATTTCATACTGTAGGTTTTTCTCGCTTCCTCTTGCTCCTCTAAGAAATCCTCTTCATCATCATCAGGAAAAACTGCATTTATGATCTCACTGATTACTTCGATGTTGGATGAGGCAGTGCTATTTACCATAGGCGAAAGGGTCGTAGGACGAAACACCTTGTTACATGTTATCTTTTGAGTAGGTCCAAAGGCTTTAGTGACACTACTACAGTTAAGTTCTCCATGAGATTAACTTGGCCTCTTTAATTTTTCTTTTATATAAAGCTCTGGCTTTATTGTATGTTATCATTTTGAGTTGCCGTAGATATGGATCTACCGTGGATTGTGCTTCTCTGCGAAGTGCTCGAACTCTGCTCCTCTCTGTGTTAAGCTCTGGTGACCACCAGGATATCGAGTGTTTTGCCTTTACAGATTTCAAACGATATGCTTTGTGGGCGGCTTGCACTATTTTTGTAACTAGTAAGTCGTAGAGATTATCTAAGGAGTTTCTGTCCTGGCAGTTGTTGAAATCTTTGATAAATTTCTCTACGTGCTCTCGAATGTGTTCCCGTAAAACGGAATGTCCTCCAAATGCCGTTTTGAATCTTTTCTTTATTATGTAGTCTATAGGAGTATCCAGCCTGTAAGTAATAATTTTGTGATCACTGAGTGACGTCAGGTCACTCACTGTCCAATCTTGTATGTACGGAGTTGTATTGGGAGTTGATATTGTTAGATCTGGCCACCCTCGAGCTCTAGATGTTTCAAAGGTAGGCAGTGAGTCCTGAGCGTTGATGACAATGAAATGCTTACTGTCCAAGAATTCGAGTACCGCAATTCCCCTTCGGTTCTCCGAGTCAGCACCCCATAGTTGACTGGTGGCGTTAAAGTCTCCTGCTATGATACAGTGTGATGCCCCAGTTAGAAGGTTAGAATTAAGTTCCTCTAATAGAGAGGTAATATCTTCGCTCGGGGGTAGATACACAGCAATAATTTCAATGCTGCAATTACTAGTGTCTAGTCTGATGGAGACTGTATGCTCTGTGATTTTCATTAGGAGAGGGGAGAGAGGGCCACTGTAAATAATCGCAGCTAGCTGATTCTTTGAGAGAAACGTTCTGCTGTGTGTTGGAACACCAGGAATCACTCCGTTGTGAACGTATGGCTCTTGGAAGATTCCGACATTGGCAGCAGTATGTGTCATTACTTGCAGCGTATTTATGGTTGCTGCATAGCACTTCTGCAAGTTACACTGTAAAAATCGAAGACCTGCTATATGTTTGTTTAGTGTCATCTTGGTTTAGTTCTTTGCCGTGGTCCTTCTCAGACTCTCGAAATGGGCTCCATACACTGGGCAGGAACTTGAAGTAGCTGGGTGATCTGTGCTGAAAGAGGTCCCCTTTTCAGAATTACTACTGCAGCAATTAGTGCAACTCACTTTTTCCGAGCTACACTCCTGCGTCGGGTGGCTGTTACCACACTTCGCGCAAACTGGAGCGTTTTTACAGTTCCTGCTATAGTGACCGAACTCCTGGCAGTTGTAACAGCGTATGATCCTAATGTACGGACGGAGAGGACAAGACTCAAAACCCACTAAAAGACGGCCTAGCTTAACTAGGTGTTCTGCTGACTTAGGTTCTATGTCTATCACCCAGTTTTTCCTTCCGCTTTGCCCGGAACGGCTTGCTCGTATTTGAAAAGCACTGGGTTTGAAATTGGGCAGTTGGTCTACAAGTGCTGCTGTTAGATCTTCTTTTCCTAGATTCTCAGGTACTCCAAAAATAATTACACTTTCCCTTCTTGGCTTGGGCTCCCGAAATTCAAGTGTCTCTAGTAGTGCTGGCCTGTCCTCGATTGCCTGTTTCAGGCGTAGCAGGTGAGCTTTTTCTCGACACCGGATGAGAAGCTCTCTGGACCTTGTCGGCCGAATCTGCACTAAAGTGATCCCTAGCTGGGAGGGTTTCAAATCTGCCGAAAGTTGAGCTTTAATCCCTTCGGGTGTCCGTGTGGAGTTCTTTGACCTTAATAATAGAACGTGCTCCGATAGAACTGGAGAAGATCTTGAAGGTGGAGAAGTTTTCCGCTTCTTTCGTGTCACCTCAGTGAAGGAATATTCTTTTGTGGACTGCTCTTCTGGGTCTCAGGATTCCACTGCTTGATAAGACTCGGAATGTTGAGGATTCTCGTGAGATGGCTGTAAACTGTATGCGAGTTGCTGTTGTTGCAGAGCCAAGACTTGTCCCTGTAGCTGGACGAGATAAACCTCTTGTTCCGTTAACGTTATGCGAACGGTGTTCACAAAAGATGTAAATTGCTTTCTTTCAGAAGCGTTTAGTCTGCGAGATTCCTTTGCTTGTAAGATGAATAACTGGAGTTGGTTACAGATGTGGTTAATTGCTTCCAACCTGGAGTTAGGTGTCGATGTGCTAGCAGCCCCTTTAACAGCAGGGGGAGAATGTTGAATATTATGCTCCGTGCCGGCTGGTGATGAGGGAGTATCCGAAGGCATAGTAAGTAAGAGAACACAATGAAGATGCTTTCAGAGCATAAAAAACGAATGATGAGATGAATGATCGATACACGTGCACCTGCAATATTCCAAGAATACTCAGTTTACGCGATAGCACTGTAAGGAAAGGTAGCGGAACACAATGAACACACTTCACGACGCTAAACTTGAATGAGAAGATGCACGATCAGATCGCATGCACTTGGGCTAGAGTACTATGCATGTACCGTAGCAATAATAGATTAGATAGTTGCGAGAACACAATGTGTGCACTTTCACGGCACTAAAGAGGATGAGGTGATGTATAATGAAACCTCATAAGCTAATAGACTTTCTTGTATATTGAGTATGGGCTGTAGCACTAAAAGAGGAATATATATATATATATATATATATATATATATATTTGTTTTATATAAAATGTGACGCACACACTTTAACCTTATATACTAAACAGTTCTAAGTAAGCACAGACTGATAATCACGCACACTATTACACAGCACTGAATAATAACAAAATGACTATTAGAACACGATGCACACACTTTCTAGGACTAAACTCGAAGGAGAAGATGCGCAATCAAATCACATAAACTGACAGTAAAGTATGCACTATAGCACTATAAGATGAGATACCTGCAAAAACACTATACTTTCACAGCACTGAAAATTTGATTAGGAGATGAATGAAGATATCTCACAAATAAATTATCTTGCATAAATATTGAGTTTGCGCTGTAGCACTATGAAAGAAAAGATTTAAAAAAAAAAGAAAAAGAAAGAGCAATAGCGTATGCACACACTCACGGTAAGCACTGAATAAAAATTACGCGCTTGATGAAGAAAAGATGAATACTTGAGCACAATACACGCACTTTTCACTGCACTAAGTAAGTACTGAATAATATTCACACGCACTATATCAAAGCACTGAATAATATGATTAATACTGGAGCTCTTCGTAGCATTAAACTTGAATGAGGAGATGTACAATCAAATCGCATACACTGCCGATAAAGTATGTACCGTACTGCGAGAACACGATGCACAAACTTCCGGTATTAATAATGAATAAGGAGATGTTTGGTGAAATTTCAAAAATCTTCTTTACATATATTGAGTATGTGCTATAGCACTAGTTCGGACTGGGGTATGTAAGAGGTAAATACTTCGTAAGCCTTAAAATCTCTTTCAAAATAAGCAATGCACACACTTTCACAGATATGAACTTGATGAGGAATTTCACTGTAGTACTAATAGAGGAAAATACTGCTTGAGCTGAATGCAAATACGCACTTGGCACGAATGATGTGTAGTACTAATAAAAAAAAAAATCAAATACACTGACAGTCGTAAGATGATTACTACTCTTATGTGGCCAGAGACGGCGGTTGACAATCTTTTCCTTCTTGTTTGGAAGGGGTGGATTTAGAGTAGTATTCGATTACAAGCGCACCCCTGCGCTGCCTGTGTCCGAGACTGAGAGGAGGGGAGAATGCTAAAGTTCCTTTTTCTTATCAGTAGAAGGAAGGAGGGTCGGGTAACCGCGTTACTGTGTTAAAGTAACAACGGTCAGGAACACAAGCCGGAACAGTAATACTTAGAAAATTAATTAAATAATCACTGAATAATGATGAAACTTACACTACTGAAGTCCTAGTGCTTTGCTGTAATTGCAGATACAAAAAAATCTCTTGTAAGGCTGAATATTCCGTTCACCGTGAAGCAAAATGTGGGAGCAAAATACATACGACCTCTTATTTCTGCGTGGCAACAATTAAAAAAAAAAAAAGTATATAAAGTATATCTCCCGCCTTCTTAGCTTGCCTTCGTGATGTGGTGGTTTGCACGTTGGGCGCATATTCCAGAGGTACGTGGTTCGATTTCCGGCGAAGGCGTAGCTTATCTTTCATGACTCCTGCTTCCAAAATACCTAATGTCTCTACAAATCCTACTGCGAATACGGGCATTTGAAAGTCCAAATTTGAAATTTTGAATTTGTTTTATTATCGGTTTCATATTTTATAAAACTTTAACGAACTTCTGATTAACAAACTCAATGATTTCAAAGCGAGCAATGCCAAAGTTGTACAGAAAATCATTTCTATTTCCAGCGCATGAGACTGTTTATCGGAAATTTCCAAAAATACGTTCAATTTAAAACTATTTTGCGATATTGCTCTTGAACTGAATATTATGGCATGAGTGCGTAAAATATGATACCTAATAAATGAATGTTACTCACAAAATATTAAAAAAAAAACGCTCCCATGGACGTAATTTAAAATCTTTAACCTTTCAAATTTTCTTTTTACTTTCTTGTACGAAGTAAAAAAGTATTGTAATCGCGAAAAGTTTCAGGCAGGATATTTCAACGAAAATAACCATTTTAACTGCTTCCGAATGCAATTTAACGATGTATTTGCTTGATATCTGTACTTAAGGACAGAATAAAAGACTCTTTTCCTCCAAAAAAATTATAAAACTGCTTTAAAATGAATTCTGAAGAGAATTTTTCGTGGCGTCTGTACGAAAGTACGTACGTATGTATCTCGCATGACTCAAAAACGAGTAGCCTCAGAACGTTGAAATTTTGTATATAGGACTGCTGAACGCTGCTCAAGTGGACTGCCGCCCTTAACTATAGTAAGCCTTACGGTATTTGTTTCCACTTGGCAGATAACATGTAGATGTGCACCTCTTATATTGGTTGCAATCGGCCGCGTCAAACGTATATAAATATATTTATATATCCACTCTGTCACCCGGCTCAGTGATATGTTTCTTTACTCTTATATGTTTGTAAATTGTACATTTTTTTTCAAAATGATTGAATTATGTTGTTTTTAACTTCCGGTTAAGGTTTTTATGCATTTAGTAAATCGGTATGCAATATTTTTAGAACTATCAACAATTTTAAAGTTGTTTAAGTGCCGCTAAGCCTAATAATTTTTTTGATGGCGGCCATTGCTTGTTTAAATTTGAAACAGCAAAATAGTACATTTGTTACCAATCTAGAGAAACTAAGCTTCGCAACAACATTGATAACGCCACCATTTATTATTGCGAATTAAATCAAGCTTAATCAATCCTTTCTGGAATTTTTTCCAGGAAATAAGTGTTTAAGATTTACTTCGTAATTTTTAATACAGATATTTTGAGTTTTTATGTATTTTTACCTTCTCGCGAAGTGAGAACTGAATTAATTGAATGAGAAATACTCAATCGTCTGTGAAAAACTTTTTCTTTTTTGTTTTGTTTGCTTAATTTCTTTTATACATTGTTCTAGCTTTCTTAAAGTATTTGAATAGAACATGTGGCAACGATTAGATAATTCTTTAAATGTTATAACTTTTGTGCATTCTGAGTTATGAACGAAATATAATACTGTTAAGTGAACCTAGCGCCAGAGTGTCGCTATGGTAAACAAATAGAGTGAAGTTTAGAGAATGCATTTATTCTATTGTTTGTTTATGCGCTGTGGGCGAAGTAGGTTTAATTTAATCCAATAAGTTTAAACCAAATGCAAGTAAAAATGCGTATAATTTAATATTCTGTACATGGAAGTCATGTGGTGTACACATCAGATTTTTTTACTTCCTTGTGCGAAGTAAAAATGAAGTATTGTAATCGCGAAAAGTTTCAGGCAGCATATTTCAACGAAAATATCCATTTTGCCCACTATCGAATGCAGTTTAACGATGTTTTTGCGTGACATCTATACGTGAGGACAGAATAAAAGATTCTTTTCCTCTAAAAAATTATAAAATTGCTTTAAAATGAATTCTTAGGAGAATTTTTTTTGGTGTCTGTGCGTATGTACTTACGTATGCATGTCGTATAACTAAAAAACGAGTAGACTTAGAACGTTGACATTTTTTATATAGGACTGCTATAACATTCAGATGTGCATCTCCTATTTTGGTTGCAATCGGCCGCACCAAAGGTATATAAATATATTTATATATATATCCACTCTCTTACCCGGATCAGTGAGCTCAATTTCTTTACTCTTATATGTTTCTAAATCGTGCATTTTTTGCTTGATTGAATCATGTTGTTCATGATTGCATCATGTTGTTCTTATCTTCCGGTTAAGGTTTTTATGCCTTTAGGAAATCTGCAAGCAATATTTATATAATTAATCAATAATTTAAAAGCTGTTTAAGTGCGGTTAAGCCTAATTTTTAAATAACATGGCGGATATATTTATTTACATTTGAAACAACAGAATAGTAGATTTGTTGCTAAATTAGAGAGACTAAGCTTAAAACAACAAAGATAACGCCTTCATTTATTATTGCGAATTAAATCATGCTTAATCCTTTCTGGAATTTTTTCGAGGAAATATATGTTTAAGATTTACTTCGTAATTTTTAATATAGATATTTTGAGTTTTTATGTGTTTTTCCCTGTCACGAAGTGAGAACTGAATTAATTGAATGAGAAATACTGAATCGTCTATGAAAAACTGTTTCTTTTCTGTTTTGTTTGCTTAATTTCTTTTATACATCGTTTTAGATTTATTATAGTATTTGAATAGAACATGTGGCAACGATTAGTTAATTCTCCAAATGATATAAATTTTGTGCATTCTGAGTTATAATATGAACGAAATATAACGCTGTTAAGTGAACGTAGTCTCGCTATGTTAAATATAGTGAATTTTAAAAGAGTGCATTTATTCTATTGCATCTTATGCGCTATAGACGAAGTATATTTAATTCAATCCAATAAGTTTAAATGAAATGCAAGAAGAAATAAGTATACTTTAATATTCCGTACAGGGAAGTCATGTGGTGTACACATCAGATTTTTTTATTTTATCTTTCCTGCATGTTTCAAGTGAAATTTTATAAATGGGAAAAGAGAATAGTTTGTTATTATTTGTTTTCAAATTTTGTTCCACTTGGAAAGTTTTGGTAATTTATTTTAGTTTATGTAAGCTATTTAGAGAATTAATAAGCATTTTAGAAATACTTGAAACACATTGCTACCTGAAAATTTAATATTTTGCTACCCCGATGTTTGAATTACAAATTGCAACAATCAGAGATTTCTTGCGGATGTCACCCTTTAGATATCGGAGGGAAAATAAATACATAGCGGATATTTTTTTTTTTTTCATTTGCGCACATATTGTTGGAGCTTATGTATATTTTATTAAATATTTAATAAAAAATTTAAAACTTAATTAAAGTTTTAAATTTTTTACTATTATTGTTCTTACTATTATTGTTATCAAAATCTGCTCGTCAGTTCCTTTTAGATCATGCATTCGGCCAACATGAAATTTGATTTTGAATCACTGGCTTATCACACATGTATAAATCCAAACATGTATACTGTGGTAAAGTGCATATAGAAACTACAAAATGAAAATTATCATTCAAGTACAGACTGTTTCAAAACAGACTGTTTCAAAACATTTCTGTAATCGTTTCACCAGATTTAGTAAATGGGTTGAAATAAGCTTTCAAATGTCGCATGCATTATGCAACTTGAAGGTTTTTCATGCAAATACCAAGTGCTGCAAAACTTAGATGTGTCATTGTGCATGCCGTGAGCAGTTTTTACAACGTCATAGGTTATTCATTTCAGAAAACTTCAAAAGGAATTATGTTTGTTCCTTATACTCCCGCCTTTTTAAAAGAAATGAATGTCAAATGACTTTTATTGAACACCATTTGAAACAATTGCCAATTAAATTTACATCTAATATATTTCTGCGTGTCATTTCTATAATGTTAATTATTTCTATAATGTTTTACCTAATCATTTCTATAATGTTAATTATTTCTATAATGTTTTTCCTAATCATTTCTATAATTTTAATTATATTTCATGGTAGCCACGTACTTATAAATGAAATATAAGTATGGAAGCAAAATTCTACTAGGCAGGTATGTAGAGCGATACCAAAAGCTTTGTAGAAAATTGCTCAAACTGCTTACAAAGCAAATCAAAAACGCAAAGCACTCTGCCAGTTTGATTCCTAAGAAAGATCTCCCATCGAGGAAGATCATAGCTATTGACATAGTGGGTCGATTGCCAACGTTTTATGCAGTGTCAATGATCATTACTTCAGGTATTTAGAAACAATTCTATTAAACAACTGCGCTACCCATTCCATTATAAAATCCCTAAATGACTATTTTGCGAGATTTGATATTCCCAAAATTTTGTTATCTGACAACGGTTCTTATTTTTGCTATACAGAATTCAATCAATTTTTAAATCACAAAATATAAAACACGGAAAGAGTTCCATTTATTACCCAAAAGCGAATGCATTGAATGAAGGAGTACAAAGATGATTAAGGAACTTATTGCGGAAATTTCAGAAGCAATACTTGAGTGGTCACAAAAGGTATTAATGTTTAAACTATATTACAATAATGCATAGTATAATTTAGTTTTCTCCAGCAGAGCTTTTCTTTGGTAGAACATTAAATACTCCCGTAGATCGAAATCCCTTTTAAACTAGCAGAAGATTTCCATCAATAATGCCAGAAGAGAAGAAGACCAATTAAATAATAATAAAGAAGAAGTAATATTACATGAGGAAGAATACTTTAATTATACAAAGATGTATTTGAAAGGAAGGAAAAATTCGGAATTAAAATTAGGGGATAAGGCTTTTATGCAGAATTTTAATGACAAGAGAGTGTTACAATCGAAATACGTGGGACCATATGAAATTGTTAAGAAGAAAAACTTTTGGCGAATTGATGCTTCAGAGGAGGATAAGGAAAATAACAAAAACATTATTTGGGTCTGAATTAAACAAAAATAAATAAATAAAAACGTTTTAGCTGGTGTTCATCGTGGCTACAAATTAGACAATTTAAGGCTTAATTTTAGTGCAGTAATACGATGATTGCGTAATTTTAGTGGAGCTGGCTGGTCCATATACCGGAAGAATTGAATTTTCCCTAAATATGATCTAATTAATTACACTACGTAAATGTTTCTTTAAAAAAAGTGTTCTATATCATTCTATGACAATATAATGAATTGAAATAAATGCAAATAACTCAATAGGTGGGAGATGACCAATTAAACTAGTGGAAAAAACAGAAAATTCTGAATGTGAAATCATATTTGGTCAAAATGTTAAAACGTAACACATATGATAGAAAGTAAGTAGCTGTAATGCATAAATAATGAAAATTGTATAAAGGATGGAAATGAAAGGTGTAAGCATATGGAACTGCATTGTTTGAATTGAAAAATTAAACAAATTTTATTAGACACTAAATAACTACCTGTTTGACATACTATGTGTAGAATATAAATTGTATGTGTCAACTAAATTTTTGTTTTCTGACTCACATATGCAGTAGAGTTACTTCTGTGTAGTGCTAAATAAGGAATTTGTCAAATTCATCAAGTAGTTCAAAGGGTACAGTTACTGAGACTGATGAAGTAAAAAATAAATAAATAAATAAAATAGAACACAGTTAAGAGATAAACACTTCCTGTTTATGCCAACTAAGGACATAATAATAATAAAAAATACCAAACTTCAGTGCTCTTGAACTGAAAGAATTTCGACCCTGCAGATGATTTCAACTTTTCATCTTTCGAAATCGGAACGTTCTGCATTTTTTTCCTTGACAGGAGGATATGTGAAAACAAACATTCAACGCTTGATCTGGTGCTAATTAATCCTCATTGAATTCGCCCATCGCGAGTCCATAAATTCTTACTGAATCGTTTTTTTTTTTTTTTTTTTTTTCGCTGCTTTTTCGCCGGCGTGCAGAAATGAGGTGGAGGCTTCGGCCTCACTCTTCCAGCCACGCTTCTTGGCGCTATGTCTGCAGTAATGGTATGGTGGAACTCATCAACTTGCGAAATCTGACTGTGTAGCAAGTATCTTCATTCCTGAAAGAACGATGTTTATAGGTTAAGAATTCGTCCTGACATTGTGTGCACGCGTCATGTGCTGTCGTCCAAAAAATAAAGTAACCGTGATTTAGGGCAGTTTTTATGCTTACAAAATAATCTGTATAAATTCCAAAACAGATCAGCAGCAGTGATTTTTCCGTGTTCAATATTTCGTTGAAAGTTTATTTAGGGAGATCTTTACAGGTAGACACGTATCTTATGATCGTGTGTAATTCGGCTATGAACAGAATCCTCAAGAACTGTAAAAATGGTGGTGGAATATGTTTTATCTCTTCGAAAATTTGCACAGAATCATTATAATTAATTAATCGGCTGCAAAAAAGTAATCACATGTTAAATTTGTGATGCATCTTATTTGCGCTATACAAGTAAGGATTAAGTATAAACTGGCATTAAAAGTTGCTAGTAACAGATTAAAAAAAGATAATATTTTTATCACAATTTTAAAATCGGGTTATTGCATTCTATGTAGCGCAATGAATTTATTTTACGATCACGTGTTTACTGGGCCCGCATGGTAATTTGTCTTATTAATTAATTTTGGATACTACTATAACAGTTGGTACCTCATTATTTCATTATAACATTCCTTCATTTTAAAAGTACGTATTAAAAATCACTAATAATATTTTGAAATATTGTCGTTAATTAATATGTAATAAATGACATGATCAACTTTTCACCGAATCGGGGCACTTTCGCCTTGCCTTTTCGGTTTCAGCATTTCGGTTTCAGCATTTCGGTTTCGTCATTTCAGATCCGTGATCTCGCCATTTAAGAAATTTGTTTCGTAGCTACCATTTAACCTATTTACAACTTAGCTTGTCCTTTATGAAGGCATTCATTGTCTTTGTTTCCTTTAGCTTAATCAATTACTCAGCAACTATTACACTGACTAAGAAGTCTTTTAAAAATCAATATCAGTAAATTAGAACTCTAAATGCTATTAAAAGAACTAATTCTAACATAGACTGCAGAATGAAATTAAATCCGGGTTTTGAAATAAATGAAATGCAAAATAATATTTTTTGAAATAAATAAGTATATATTTAATATTTTCCCGTTAAAACAACCTTTCAAATATTTGATTGGAATGCATAACACAACTAATGAAATCTTTCGTTTTGTGTCAAATTAATTATTTGCCAGTAATCGCGTCGGTGTTTGATCAGTTTTACACAATTTGACTATTGGAGACTCAGTTTCAATCGCGCTTTTGGAACAAATAACTAAATGAACACAAAATGTGCATGCGCAGACTAGTTAATAACACATAACTTAACCAAACTACTCAACAGCTAGGCATGATTTGTTTCCCGTAAATTAAATTTTAATGAAGTAAATTTAAATTGATGTATCTTAGGGAAAAATCAGATTTCAAGAGCGTATGAAATTCTTTTAATTGTTGATCGTTTTCTAAAATTCGGTTATAAAAGCGAGTAGGAATGAAACCTAGAAGAATAATTTCAAGAATATCGAGTTGATCCCAAGCGTATTTAGCAATCGACTTGCGATAACTTCTTGAATCTTTTTAAGAATTCATTAGATTACACCGATCTGTAGTGAGCGCGTGGTGTAAATGAAGATGAGGTGAAAAATAAAGCAAATTAAAAATGCTAAATTCTCAGTACAATAAAAATATCTTTCCTGAGCTAGGAACTCGTTTAATGGAGCCAAGAACACTTATTTTGACGTTTCTTAAATAGCTAGCATTTATTTATTGCAACATTTTCTTTTTTAATCACGAAACTGTTTCTGAGCTTAAATTAATGTTTGAAAAAAATCCTTTCGGAACCACTCACAAGGTTCGAAGAAAATTCCTAACTTTAAGCATTTCCTGCGTTTGACGTTCCACAGGCTCCAACGTTAAATTTTATAGGTCCTAAAAATGAACCTTGATTCAGTGGCGAGAATAAACATTTCTCGCAAGTTAACAACTGCCCTTAAAATAGCTCTAAATGGCTAGTTTTAAAAATCGTTAAAACTAAACGGGAACTTAAGACATAGAGGTGAAACAATTTTTATAGCTTTTAACCAGGGTACTACTTTGGGAGATAAAAAAGTACTTTTACAGGAAGAAAATATTTGCAGAGAAACTTTAGTACTTCCATGTTACTGCTCTATAATTTAGTTAAATATCTAATTAGAACTTAACGAGCTATGGAAATTTGCGTTGCAGGAAAACTGGAGGAACAACAAATATTATGCAGAGATGCCAAAATAAGGACTCTATGCTACAGGTGTAAATCATAAGGAGTTTGCGTGCGTTTAACCTAATTTTACTACGGAATGTAAGCACATGGTTTCGGGTTTTCATTTAAATAAAAGAATCTCTTAACTGAACTCTGTAAGTTCTGAGTTTCCTTCGGACAGGTTTACAACTTAATAATACTTATTTCGTTTATTTGCTCCAGAGTGTTGGTCTCAGAAATATGATAAATTTATAACGGCGAATAACGTGGTTTTTCTAAATAATATTTCTTCACTGTTCAAGTCATGCAACTTAATAAAATAGTTTAGCTTTACATTTCAGCTATTGAGCAGATTACTTTGACAACTTAAAATTATGAATCATTCGTAGCTAATTTCAGGTCACTATCAGCAGATTCTTTTTTGAGGCGTTGATTGAACTCATTTACAGGTACAAGATCACCACACTGTTGTTATAGTGGTAGTCGACTTTGAAAACATAGACTACCAGTTGTTTCTGAATCCCAGTGAAAGCATAGATGTTTGTAAGTGGAAAATTTCTTTGCGGTAAGCGGGTAAGTATTTAAAATACTGTGAAGCTGAAAGACCTGTCGAAAGGTTGATTATTAAAGAAGAGTTTGGGAAACCTTCGGATTCGCCTCCCGGGGGATTCTTCTTGAAACTGGGGACGAAACATTCTTTTATTTGCAAAGACGTTGCCACATTTTTGGGCTTTGAATGTTTTTTATTAGTTTGACAGTATATTAATTTTGAGAAACGGATCGTAGTGTTTCGTAACTTTTGGGGGGAAGGAGGGGATTTATCACAGCGTCGGCAATTTCCCTAACTTCCACTTCACTTCCTAAAAATGTGATAATAACTGAAACCTCAAGATCCCTCCCTATTTTTTTTTCTTTTTTTTTTAGTGTGTGTGTGTGAAAATATGAATCCAAATCTTGTGTTAACAACTTAGTAATACTGGATGCAACAAGCACCCATATGAACACTCTGGTGAATTTAATGAACATAAAACTCTTTGTGTTAACTTTTGTGTCATCGTACAATTTACGTAAGCCTTTAACATAAAAACTTTTCATGACCACCAGTTTTAATAATTTTGTTATGTAAGACTTTATAATAGAATCATTTTTACCCTATCTTTGTTTTAAGAGTTCAAGACATGAATCGTAATTTTTCTCATTTATTTCGAAAGCAGCAACCACTACCTCTTAGGCGAAATAAAATTCGTCAACTTTAATTACTCTCACATAAATGAGTTAAACCACAAAATAAGAATTATTTTTTCATTTGTCAGATAAAATATAAGAAAACAATTGTTGTTACTTCTGTTACATCCCGAGGGAAGAATTTAGCAACGCATTTTAAGTCATTTGATGATAACAGTATATGTGACATGAGTTGTCAACTGTGTATTGAAGTATAACGGTGTGAAGTGTCAGATCTGCAATAGAATTTTTTTTAATATCCTGTGAAGTATGCATTTTCCAAGTTGCTTATATTATATATTTGAATAACCAGGTAAAAACACACGCAAGAAGTTTATAAATCGGAACTAAATTTAAAAATAAGAAAAATATTCGCTATTACTGAATTAATTGAATGTAACTATTGCAAATGGATAGTTATCGCAAATTACACTGGGGCAAATTATGCCTTTGTAAAGTTACAATATAAAACGAAATTAAATACGTATTTGCGTAATTGTTAAGGCAAAAACAAAATTGCCAATATGATGATTCTTCCACAGGAAGCATAATTAATAAAAGACATAAAAGCAATTAATTTATCGTTAGGATTCATCGCGTTTGATTTTTTGCTGTAAGCAAGAGATAAGGAGTTTCAGTAATAATACAGCTAATAATCAGAGCTACAATAAAAAAATAAGTGTTAATTATTGTAGATATTTAGGCAACACGAATCAACGCAGGTTTGATAAATTATAGAGGAGACAGTTTTGAAGGCTTTTAACATAGAATCATAGTATCCATTTACAGGAGTGAAAATGACGGAAGAAACTTTTGTGCTGACACCATAACAAAGGACCATAAATTCAAGTAAATTCTGTTAAGGAAAGGAACACAGATAACTGACGCCATCCATCGATTAAAATATGTGCGAAATAAGCAGGATGAAAAGGCGGAATTTTGATTGTTGACCAGAACTGAGACTTTTTAATGTGAAACGCCCCAGTCTAATAATTCGCCAATGAAACAGGTTGTTTGGATAATTTCGGCTGTAGGAAAATGGAAAATATGAAAGGTTTTACAAATAACATTGGACAGCAGAGGATTTAGGCGTTTTCTCCCCTTTAACATGTGCCACATATTCCTTAATATAAAATATTAAGCCTATGTTAGTATCACCAGCATATATTAAACAACACTGGCAAAGAACACTAGATATACCCCAGGTGTTCGTATGGTTCTTTAATCACGGAACTGCGAATTTGATCGACAGAAAAAAAAAAAAATGACCACCAAGGTTTGTAATGTTTTTATTTTTATTATTACATGCTCCGCCATTAGGCACTATACGGAAAGGAAGGGATGCCCCGTGACGGACATTTTAAAGGGAATTGGCTCATTCATGTTACACATGGTGAAAAACACGAAACCACTCATGCAACCAACCCATTCGTCGGGACTGGAACCGAACTACCAGTGTTCAATACATTTTACCGCTCGGCCACTTTAGCGTACACATGCAACTTGTGTCATGTATGTATAATTTCATAGCTAATCAATAGAAGGAGTTGATAACTACAGAAAATTCTTATAATCTCCTAAAACGGGAAAGTTATTTTTATTATTTGTGATGAGAATTCTTTCTACTTCCTTGTCTATAAAACTCTAGGTGAAAAGCCTCTGTTAGTAGCAGCTCTTTTGTGCTTTTCGCCGCTTTTCAGTGAGCGGGCAATCCTAATTGAACACTGGTAGTTTACAGATGCAGAAAAATGAATCTAACATTCTGCGTTTCATTTGTTTCAATATGTATCTAATTTTGATATGCAACGGCTCAACAATCTCATTTTGAATTGAGTTTGTTTCAATACATGTTTTGAAGGGACATTATTGCTGAAAGGATTAATCACAGTTTACATACTTAATATATTCTATAGTAAAAATGGTATTAATTTTTAGCCCTAGCCATCATTTAGGAACAGTGTGGTTGAAATTTAGATCTTAAATTTCCCTTTTGTCCTGTATTAATAAGTACTTTCGAATACTGCATCATCTTTAGCTCTTTGCAGTTGTTGATGATCATAATTCCAACTTTATATACTACGTGATATTCTGCCTTTTTTACTAATTTAATCGTACGAACATATTGATTGTATTTATCATTAAAATCAGGAATTAATTTTAAATAACATTATCAAACACAAAAGGACAAACAGAACATGGAGTTACATAAAAAAATAATTAAAGGTTAGGGACTGCTGTTTAAACAGTATAACAGTTAAAGTCTGCAGCTCGCGTCGAACTGATTATTTTCCCCATATCATCGGTAGAGAACGCTGCTGACCATATCCATCCGTTACAAAGGGGAATTTGAGGAGGATATCTTCCGAAAGACGCAGTTGCGGCTAATGCATAACAATTAAAAGTATCCATGTGTAAAGTATCTGTAACTATGAAAATATTATTTATTTAAAAGCAACGTACATTTAACTAGAATACATAGTAATATTAACATTCCATTATCTAAAAGGATATTTTCTTTTATACTCCCCTATATCTTGCATCTCGCCGGCTGTTATTGTTATCGTTGTTCCTCCTTTAAAGTATCAAATTATTTAGTGCTGATGGAGCTACTGTCTGTGCCGTCTGCTACAGTTTTAAGATAGTCGCAAACCTTCACCATTTTCGTCGTCTTCGTAAGCATCCAGTCTGCCTTCCAACATCCAGTTATCTTCAGAAAAATCAAGAGTATTAGATATAACTGTTTACTTGACGTTCTTCACTATTTTTACTTCATCCAACTTGCAACAACTACAAACAACGACTACGTGGACGACTGTCTTATAATTTAGGGTAGCTCGCTTTCTGAACGTCTTAAGGAAAGGGAAATTATATTAAGGTTTTAAAATTTTTTGAGAGCCTTATGTTAAGAAGTTAGACAGAATCGTAAGCGAGAAAGAAAATTCACAGGTAAATTCGGTAATAAGATGTCTGGAGAGATTCATTAATATTTTACGCATTTTTAATAGACATCTGCATTGAACTGAGCTATGTCAGCTTATTCGGATTAACTTAAAAAAATGATAATTTGTTTTAACGTGCATTGTGTAATAGATTGTATTTATTTCATATATTAAAGTCTGTTTTCTCACTGTGGTAATGTGATTAATATCAAAGTTATGAAATTCATTTTCTTAATTTTTTGTATAGCAGACATCTATCTATCTTGACGACTAATTTGTTGAAAAGTTACAATAAATTCTCTTCAAAAAGTATATCGTGGATGTAGAAAGCTAAATCAATAATTTACGAGAGATGTTTGACGATTTATGCTAATGGAAACTTTTCTACCTCTCTCCAGACTATATACATAGAAAGGGAAGATAATGTTTTTGGTCCAAAAATTTGATTGCGAGTTTTGACTGAATGAGTATGATGGTTTTCACAGCATACTTTTACCATTTCTACAATGATGCCTATATGTCTGTAAGTGTGACTGCGTATATGTATGTGACAATGTATTTTGGAGGGATCGGTCCAAGATAATTCTTTAATCAAACTCTAAAAAGCTTTCTACATTCATGTAAAGAGCTGATTAGATTTTGGGTAAAACTGGACCACCGGAACTGGTACTTGAAGTTTTTAATGGCCAATTGGAAATGGTACTTAAAGCCCATAAAACGTTTCAATGTACACCTGGAAATAGTTTTTTTACTTAAAGCTTATAATAATTTTTAACGGAGAACTGGAACTTGTACCTTACATTTGAATTCCCTTAAGCAGTTTTTAATGGACAACTGGAAATGATACTTTATTTGAAGCCCGTAACAGTTTTGCAACAGTAACACATCATATCGCTACATAGACCATAACGTATTGTTGCTAAATTTGTTGATAGCATAGGAATAACATAGAAGAAAATTAAATTGTGGCATTAGTTTCAAATTATTCATTTTAAATTTATAATATTAAAAACAGTTAATTTTCTTGAATTAAAAACGGATTAAATTTTCGGTTATTCAACTTTCTGATAAAATATGCTTTTAATAAAAGAAATATAGGGTCAAACATTTGATGATACTAGTGAAATTTTAGAAAAACCAGTTTTCAAACATGGACAGTAATACCTAATAAAATATAATCCAAAATTTCGTATTACAGACCTTCCTATAAACAAAAAATTACATTTTGTTTACCAAACCATCAACCGAAAGTGACACTTAAAATATTTTAAACTTACTGTTTAAAATATGAAATTATGGGGAGGTCATGAGCTAGCCACATCAGAATTTTTGAAATGACGGTAATATGAATAGTTGTTAATAAACTAAAAAGCGTTCATGATCTCTGAAGAACGAATAAATTTTCTTTTTGATGCATTTCACTTGATAAGAAAGAAAGATTAATATATCTGTGAATTCATGCTCAGCAGTATGTAGCAGTTGAAGATAAATATGTTTAGCCATGACTGGTGATTACATGGCAGCAGTAAAAGATGAATAGAATGAATATTATCCTTAGTTTACAAATCTCATAAATATCGAACGCTTTGCATAAAAACATATTTTCTAGCAAAAAAGGAATGCCTGAGAACTTTCTTTAGTTTGTTTATGAGTTATTTTTAAATCTCAGTTGTCCTGTACAGAAAATCTATTGAGCTATGATAAAACAATGTAATGTCATTGCATTTATTTTGTTATGTGGATCCAAAGCGTTTTTTTCACCTGAAGCAAAGAAGTAAGTGCGCGCATATGTACACTACAATCAAATTGTTCTGTATTGTTTTATGTTCAACAAAGGTATTTATATTAAATCATACCATAACAGTTATAAAACATTTTAATCGTAACTTATATATTTAGAAAATTAATTCATGTATTAATTTATAATTAAGAGAAAACTTCAAAAATTCATTTAGAGAAATAGCAAATAGAATTGATGCAATATAAATAACAGAATTAATAAAAAATATATTGCTCTAATTTTGAAGCATTACATGTTTCCTGTTAAGCAAAAATAGCTGGCAAAGTAATTTTTCAAAACTTATTTCATAGCAAAAAAATAATCCATGTTTGAGAGGATTTTTTTTTAAACCACGGGAAGGATTACTTAATAACTGACGATTTGAAAATATTCTTAATGCAGGTTTCCAAATTCGGATACGAGTGAACTAAACGGTATTCTTGAAACATCCTTGAAAAACGTAATCTTCTTTAGCGACCAGAATTATTGAAAAAAATTAATTTCTGTAACTAGATATTTGTGATGAAACTTCTGAAGCATTTACAGCATTTGGAAATTTAGCTGCTAGTTATAAATTCGTCCTTTTAAAACACATAAATCAGACGTTACTTAATTTTCAGCAATTAGAATGTGGAAGCTATATCGTTTTATTTTTCATACATCCATTTTAACTGTAAGATTGAAGCATGTATCCTTTTTATCCTTTTTTGAATTTAAAAACGCTTTTTTGACAATTTAATGGTTTTATGAACTCATTACTGACAATTAAATTTTTAAATTTTTACTTTTCATTTCTCTTCGAATTCTGTCGTATCCAGTTTTCAAGCTAAAGTTTTACTATCCTCAATAGTATTTTCCCCCCTTTTTCATAAAAAGAGAGTTAATATTTCTGTTATGTTTATTTGGTTAATTCAATATGACAAAGAATTCAACGAGTATTTGGTAAAGGAGAGGAAAACCTTCTTAGAGGACGTTCTAAGGACAATTAGCTGATATTTATATTCACATGCGAAAAATTACTAAAACAGAGTTCATTTAACCCAATAAGGGAGATTCGATATTAATTCAAACCGCTCTTTAAGCGTCTAGCTTTGTGTATATTTAAAATTTTATCGTTAAGAAACTGTTAAGGCTTAGATTTGATTTCGTTAAGGAAAAGCATGCGACTGGTATTTGCTTTAAGAAAGGGATGCTTTCATAGAGTGCTTTTTAAGAAATTTGTTTCATAACACAAAAGGAAAAAGTATAGAAATGAGCGATAAGCCCGCTCATTCGCTGGAATTCGAAAATTACCGTTACTTAACTCAAGTGTTTGGCGGTCTTACCAATTCGGTCATTAGCGCACAAAGAAGCATTTGGTTAGATTATTTAAGAGCCAAACATTTCTTAATTCTTTTTTTTTGGTAACATAATTTCTATTAAAAATATTAATAAAAGCTTACTTTGCTTTTTAACACTATTTTTTCTCCTCTAAAATTGTTCTTATTCACTTCTAGTATTTATCGACTTTACCCGTATTTTTTCTGGGGGGGGGGATGAGAGAGTGTTAGCTGTAACGCAAAAACCATCAGTTTTTCAAACTACAATATTAGTTACATTAAAATTAACTGGAAAGGATTGTGTTAAGTCTTGTGCAACCAAATTCAAAATTTTAAACTTCTTTTTTATTCCTTATGTGATAAATAATTCAAGATAAAAAACGAGTCACTTCTCACTTTCTTTCTTTCTTTCTTTTTTTTTTTTTTTTTTTTTGATAGATACATACTCTAAGGAGACTTCTTTTGAAAACTTTAATCATAACTTAAGCTATTTCATGAATAAGAGTGAGTGATAGTGAGTAAAACAAGGCGTATAGTTTCACTTATTTTGAGGGAATTGATATACATATAAAACGGAAGAAAAGTTCGAATTACAAGTCTCGTTCAGCAGTAAACTTCATAATAAAAAATGAAGCAAGGCACAAATTGTAAAAAAGAATGGCTGGATGCAATAGAACAAAGCAAAATTTATGGTGCAGTATATTTTATTTTCAAACATCGTTATGTAAGCATTTCATGCCATGCCAATGCAAATTTGGAATTTTCGAAAGCGCAGTTGAATTTAATGAGCTGAAAATCGTTGCAGATAAGCATAGTAGTATAAAAATATCGTATATCAATTGTCAATCAACGATTTATTGTCCAACTATGTGCAATGCTGAAGGCACCAACATTCGGAAGTATTTGATGAATTTGATTTAAATGCAGATAGGAAGTATTTATAATATTCATAGGACAAGTTTGATGATACTTGAGATTTTATGACTGAAAAAAGATAATGAATGACAGACGGTAAACTCTAGTGTGCTGTCACACGCATTAAAGCTGGACAGTCAAAGATATCGCTCTTTCCCTTGGCGTTGGTTATTTGGTGATTTCCCGAATGCGAAAACAATCCTCCCCCACAAAAAAAAAAAAAAAATAAATAAATAAATAAATAAAATAAAAATTAAAAAAATTAAAAATTCGTCCGAAGACTCGTGCCTGCCAACCAAATGTTACCTTTTCTTAAGGTTGGTGTATTGCTATTTTAGCCAAGCGGCATCGGCGAGCAGTTTCTGCAACTTTTACATTCATGGTTGCAGCGTCATTAGGTAAGATCTGCCAATATTAATAGGCCAAAGGCTTCACGTGAAGAGACTGTACGACCGAGTACTTAGTTTTTGGGTTCCACTAACCAACAAGTCTAGACGGACCAGACTGAAGTGGTGTCGTCATATATATGCGGCTGACTGGAATGAAATGCATTTCCAATGCTGCCCACGAAGGATTTGTGTTGGACAGCCTCAGATAAAGGAATAGTAATATTTAAAAAAATTAAAACCCTAGCAAAAGAGCTAAAAAAACTTTGAGAAGTTAATATCATAGTTAGCAGGCATGAATATTTCAACATTTACTGATCAGACTCATTGCATTTCCAGAATATACTTACGTGGATGGTTTATCAACCGTACAAGGCTCACAAAACTTCTTCGAAAATAGTACGGTAAGTCATGTTATACCCAAAAAATATGGTACTTGAACAATCTGTGAAATATTAAAAATATGTAGTTGATACGATAATTGGTAAAAATGTATATAGCTGGCATGGTATTACCGGATCGTCAATTACGCGTATTTCTTCTCCCCCCTCCCGATATCAGTTTCTAAATAGCTCTGGTGGAATAACAGGTATGAGAAACAATCATCTGTAAATAACACATTGGGCTTAAGTAAACCAAGAACATAATCTTTCAACTTTTCCTAATGAGGCTACTTATGGTAGTTTTTTATTACAGAAAATAAAACTTTATAAGGTATTTCTCCTGCCTTCTTTGCCAGCCTTCCTGGTGTATTGGTCTGTACGCTCAGCGCATTTGAGAGGTTCGCGGTTCGATTCCCGGCGAAGACTTTGCTAATTTTTCATTTCTTCTACTTCAAAAAATTATCCTGATGTCTCTACAGTGGCGTCGAACTGAAAGGGTGTTGGATGATGATTCTCCTCACCCAGGAATTGACTATTGGGTCCCAAAAAAAACCTCAATCGTCCTTTAAAAGGGGGAGTATATAAGGTACCCGCCTTCTTAGCGTACCTTCTTGGTGTGATGGTCTGCACGCTGGACCGGCATTCCAGAGGTCCGTGGTTCGATTCTCGGCGAAGATGTTGCTCATTTTTCATCTTTCCTGCTTCCAAAAAATACTTAATATCTCTACAGTGGCGCCCGAGCTAAAAAGGTGGTGGATGATGATTCTCCGCACCAAGGATTTGGCGATTGGGTCCCCTGAAAACCCCAGTCCTCCTTTAAAAGGGGGAGTATATAAGGAATTTCTCCCGACTTCTTTGCATGCCTTCGTGGTGTGGTGATCTGCAGGCTAGACGCCTATTCCAGAAGTCCGTGGTTCGATTCCCGGCGAAGGCGTTGCTAATTTTTTATCTTGCCTGCTTCCAAAATACCTAATGTATCTCCAACTTTTTCAAAGAATTAAATTTTGATCTGTGTATCTGAAATACCAGGTATTATGGCAGATATTAAAAGATTTAGTTAAGTTGGCAGAATTTGGTTGAATATCAAACTTAGTTTATTCCTACAAAATTCAAAATTTGTGGTACATTTTCAAATGATTTACTAAGTGTAGAAAATAAAAAAAATATAAACAATTGTGCTTCTTTTAGCTTTATGATTGTATCAAATGCAAGAAAGACATTAATATTTTTTATTTATAAGCTATTTTTCCCTTCTTATCGTTTACCTTTGTGGTGTAAAGAGATAGCACGCCCGACTAACAATCGGCAGGTGAGGTTTTGAAATCCTCCTGAGGGCATTACAGATTCTTCATGTTCCTGTATCGATAAATCTAATGACTATACAAGTGGAAGCCGAAATAAAAGGTGGTGAACTTGATGATTCGTCACCATCAGGATTTTGCGACTGGTTACCCTTATCACACCAGTTGTTCTTTAAAAAAGAAGGTTTTGTAAGATATATTCCCCTCCTTACCCAGAGCCTTTCTGGTGGGACTGGATAGAACGTTCGGTTGCCAATCGGAAAGTCAAGTGCTTGAATCTCGATAAGAGCACTGTTCGTTACGTGTGTTCCTGCGTCGACGAATCTAAGATTCTGCTCAGTGAATTATGGGTTATGGAAGCTAAAAATGAAAGCAGTTTTCCACTTCCTTATTTCAAAAAATCAAGAAATTTGAGGACAAAATAATGATAATAATGACAGCTGCATACCAGACATCGAAATACAATTTATCCTTTATAATGCAAATGGAGTATTGTGCAAAGTAATTTTAAACACTAAATATGAAGTATGCATTATTTTAAAATGTTGTCGAAGGTGAAATGAATTGCGAGGATATTCCTGCGCTATTAGATCAACAAAAATAAGTTTAGACAGTAATATAAAAATAAAAAATTAAAGAAAATGAAGACACATTATGGAATCTTACATGTCCTTACAATGATGTCTCAATATGCAGATGATAAGATTCTTGATCATAAAAAGCGATGTAATCTAAATCTTGAAAGAATTCTTCATTTTGTTTCGCTGAAAGTTCGTCATAATATTAGCACTTCGGTAATTTAAAAACTATTCTTATGACTTGATGACTTTTTGTGAACCAAATAATAATATCAAAAAGAATAATAAACGTTTATTTTCTTTCTTATGAAAGAAAACAAACATTAAAAATCATCATATTTTTCTCTTTAAGAAAAAACGTTTTAGTGTTCTTGTGAATAACAATTTCATTCTCAGAAACTGAATTAATTCGGTGGGACCTCTTCTGTCATATTCTCTTCCACCAAGCAGCTTAATTCCGGCCAAATTAAGAAATTGTAATGTCAGTATATTCGAACAAATTAGTATGATTTTAGAATAAAACAAACATCTTCCAAATAATAGCAGCATGTTTAAAGAATCTGGGATGTATAAAGGGAAATTAATATTCCAGTCATATCTTTGTTCTTCTTAAAAGCATATTAAGATAAAGAAATCGGAAGTAAAAATGCAAATATTATGTCAACGGTTAATTAGTTTTTCTTACGTGACTTTTATTTTCTTCTACTCTCAAAATGCTCCTCATTTCATTGCTTTCAAAATTACCATATGTACAGATAATTTATAATAAACATAATAATCCTAAAGACATTTTTTCTTTCGTAAATCATCAGCAACCGACAGCTAGTATGCAAATGTCATCATACATTTAAGGGAAAATAAAAGAAGGAGGAAGAAAATACTTTTGATATGACTAGGAGCAGTTTTTATGAAAAGTATCAAAAATAAATGGAATTAAATAAGACAGTTTCATTATATCTTACACTTACGCACAATAATCTCTCAAAGAGCTCTCCTCCAAAATTCATACACTTTTTCCAACAGTTTTTGGTATTATTATGTATTATTATCTCCCTCTTTTCTGCATGCCTTCGAGGTGTAACGACAACACACTAGGTCACGAGGTGTAACGTATTCGAAAGGTCTAGGTTCGAGTCCCGGGGAGGGCTTTGCTCATTTTTCCTGTCTTCTACCTCAAAAAATCCTAATGACGCTAGAGCGGGGCTCGACCTAAAAGGCGGTGGATGATGATTACTCACCTCCAGGATTTGGCGATTGGGTTTCCTAAGCCCCAGTCGCCTTTAACAGGGATTATATGAGGTATTTTCTCTCTCCTTTCTGCATGCTTTCATGGTAAAATAACGGTAGCATACTCGGCGTGTATTAGAAAGGTCCAGGTTCGAGTTCCGATGATGGCATTGCTCATTTTTAATATCTTCTGCTTCAAAATGATCTAATAACGCTACATGCTCACTCCTGGATACATGGGATCTGTTCCCAAACATTTAAAATTTCATATTTTTTAAACAAAAGCAACGCGTTTTCATGTACATTGCTCGCGTCACAGAATTGAACTTTGGTTAGTAACGTGAAGTTGTTCCACGTACCATGTTTTTCTTTACCATGAGCTGTGTCGGGCAGTGAGAATTTTCTTAGAAATCTACTGAGTAGTCTGTCATTGAATTTTCTCAAAGTTTTCTTCATTTCTGCTTATTATTTTTTATCACCATTTTCGAATGTAGGAAACGATCTGAGCCACAGGCCTTCTGAGCAAAACAGGAAACAAAAGTGAGTGAGAGTGACGGTAGTCTTTGTGTCATCCATAGACCATCTCCATCGTCTCTATTGTATCATCCACAGAAATGTTTCTAATAAAACTGCAGCTATACTCTAAGACAAACAGCATGCACAAATTAGCAACAGCCGCGAGAAGTCCTAAGACAAGCAAGGCCAAGAATCAGGATTCTCAATGAAGAAATACTCGTTTGCAGTGTTTCCATTCAGTTTATTTTGAAATACCCGAACTGACACAAATGACATGTAATAATGATACAAATTGAAGATTTTATTAACTGAGTATTGTAAAAGCATATTAATTTACACCTGCGCATATGATAAATAGAGGAAACATTGTGTTGTTAGATAAGTTATCAATATTTGCAAATCATTAATAAACATTTTAATTACAGATGACAAAAACAAATGTCTCTCGTAAAAAGCTCAGGTAAAAATACTTTCGAATAGTAAAACATACATGCCTTGTTGCAGACGGAGTATTTGGAAAATTAAAATGCAAGTATTTGCTTCTTTTCCCCTTTTTATATTATTCGAAGTATACCTTAAAAACTGAAATTTAAGCTTAATACATAAAACATTCATCCATTATTTTTGAAATAAATAAGCAAATCATTGTGAGGTAAAATAAATATCAGTTTAATACCGAAGTTAAACTATATACAATTATTATAAAGAGATTAAAATTATTTTTATTATGCCGCATATTCTACATCTATTATAAATGAATAAGATAGACATGTGTAAGTTATCTGTCTCATACATATATTGATAGATGTTATATACGACATAAATACGACAGCAGTATGCATAGAAAAAAGTGATAAAACTGCACAATTATATTGAACTAAATATCTAACTAAAACATATTCGATAAAATTAGAAACTAAAGAAAACCAATAAAAGATAAATACGTACGGTTCTAATTGCTTAGATGCTTAAGTCATCGTTTTTCACACTCTTCTAGAATGACAAGCAAATTATTACTCTAGTCTGAAGCAAAATGGTCTGAAGCAAAAGTCCTGCGAATGTTAAATAAACTTTTAATTACTTCTTTAAATTTAAAAGAAGGCACCACTTGTACTCACAAACAAACTCCTCTACATGGGGGTATTTAAAATAACATAAGTCGAAATTCAAATTTAAGGTAACATAGTCGGTGTTTACGGAAAATGGTCTATTTAAGCTCGTTCAAATATTTTAAATGGCGCGTTTTTTTTTTTTAATCGGCGGGCAAAATGGCTAAAGCTGGAATAATCTGTTGTAGAGCTGACGATAGGTTGCAAACTGCAAGTGAGGCTGCCGAAACCTCTAATTCTAAAACATTCAAATGTGTCGACTTAAATACTGTAACAACTAATATGCAATGACTACTAATATGCAACTAATATGTGAGGACAATGGAAAGAAGTTATGTGATAGTTATTTAATTAGCATTAAAAATTTACAAATGATTTTGATAACCATTGGATATTATGAAACCAACGACTGTAGCCGTGAACAGCCACGGCTAAACATGTTCTATTTTGTATTTATGTTCATTATTATATTTATCTATTTTGTGTATAATATGTATATAGTATAAAACAGATAGGTATATTATATAGAATATTTATGCGTAAATATTTTTCTTCTAATTGTAGTCAAACAAGTTTGGACAACGGCTCCTAAACTAGAACTGCAGTAACTTTGAAAAGACTGAATTGATTATTAATAGTAAAACATACATGCCTTGTTGCAGACGGAGTATTTGGAAAATTAAAATGCAAGTATTTGCTTCTTTTCCCCTTTTTATATTCTTTTTATTTTTGTTAATTAGTATTAAGATATATAAAAAATAATTTTCTACCAAATTCCCAGATATACAAAGATATATAATTTACGAGTTATTACCAAAGCCTTTTTTTCCTCGCTTAAATTTTTTATTCTGTTAGTTAGGACTGCCGTATTGATACAATTGTAAAAACCACGAAGTGGAGTTGCGACTCATATTTCCTTTTTTGCGGTTGCATTTCTAGAATTTATTGAAAATTTTCAGTCTTGTATTCGTACCATCTTATGATTCCTCAGTACTTGAAATTTGAAGCGTGAATTACGCTGCAACGCTATATTTTTATTAAACTTCAGTTTTTTCTTGTCTCTGTAGAATTGAATAAGGAAAGTAGAAATGAATTCTTGTAGAAATTTCTCTGTAGAAAAGAAATTTCGTGACATTCATAGCATATTAGATCTACTAAATTGAATTTTTCCTTCATAACCATACTCATAAGGTAAAAGAGTACCAATATTGTAACGAAAGAATTCTGATCGTTTTTCGTATCCTTTATTATATTTTCAACTGTACTGAAATTTTTATTTTCCTGGAATATAATTTTAAAATGCTAAAGTTCTTTTTACAAATATAATCGTTAAAATTCGCATTGTATACAACACTACCCTTATTAAATAACAAGATAGTAAATTAACGTTAATTAATATTAAATAAAAGACAATGAATATGCCTTACTTTTCATAGTATTTAAAATGAAAAATAAAATAATTAACCTTGTAATGCAAAAGATTTGTAGTGATTTGTGCGAGATTTGTAGGGAAACTGAATTTTGGATCAAAACAAGTTAAAGGCCATCTGCCTATGGAAAGACAGCCTTCTTGAAGAACATTTTAGGAGAAATGACTCGTAACGAAAACTCTAAAGCTGTCATGCGGAAAGCCCTTTCACAGGAATTTTTGAGTCCCGGGGAAACTAGAGTGTTTAGCGGTTTTGCTAATAAGCCACTAGTGATATCTTAATGCATTTGGATAACAGCATTATAGCATGAATAACACAAAGCATTTTTGTTTGGTAAAAATCAGATAGTTGAGCAAATGGTACATGAAGATGACTTTGCTTTTGAAAACTCTCATCTTGTACTACATCATTTGCTTAGAAAGAAAAAAAAACACAAATTCTAGTTAATCTCTACAGAAAATACTGTATTCATGTCATATAGAACAGCGAACATACAAATATTTAGTCTTAGGTTAAGAAATACGGACTTCTAGGGTATTCAATTTAGAAGTTTAATGAATTTATAAAATTAACCGCTTTTATAAACGTACCATTTGCATTTAAATTAATATTTTTTTAGTTTATTTGATAATGGCAAAGCATTTGGGGGCTATCTCCCTAAGGAGAGGGATATCTTCGTAGAAGAATTTCTAATGTAAACTGGAGAAACGCACGCCCAAGCAACAAGCGTGTTGGCGGGATTCGAACCTCGGACCAAACTACCATTGTTCAGCCACTTTACCGCTTGGTCGCTGGTGGTACCTTCCACTTAACTATTATTATTAATGTTATAATATCTTATGTTAACGAAGAGTTTTTATGAGCTGAGCCTTTATTATATCATTCCGTAGGTCTTACCAAACGTAAATTAGTTGTTTGTGTATTTAAGATGAGGATTTGAAGGCTTAGAAAAGAGTCCTGCCAGCCACGTCTTGCAATTACTTAGTATCGCAAGTTCTGCTTCGGCTTTAGCATCTTGCTAGACAACGTTTAAATCACGTACCGTTAACTATCTGAGTCACCTTGAGTAGTCTGTTTTATTTGAAGTCTCAGACTATGTAACTTACGACCGAAATTTTATTTTGTATTATGTTAATTTAAATACTCGCAAGTCGCATAGGCTACTTTGTCGCACAAGCTGTGCCTATCTGTTCATTTAATACAAATCAAAAATTATTTTAACCTCCTTTAAACTCTGTGATTTGTTTCAAATGAAGTTATAATTAATTTCCTATCTGAAAAGGGTCTGAACGCATTAACAGGCTTCGGCATAAAGCAGAATCCTATAATTTCAAGTCTCCTGATATTTTAGCATTTTAGGAAAATAATCACTCGAAGCATATTTTAGTGATTGTAAACGTATCACTTTACCTAGTCAAATAACTACATATTTCCTCGGCTATTCACCCTGCTAGTGTTTTAGCGTCAAGTTCTTGAAAGTTTAAAACGTTTTCCCCCCTTCCTCAATGTGTAATGATCTGCCCTTAATTATTAAATTTGTTCCTACATGTAGCAAACTTTCTGTCTTACTAATAAAGACAAACCATCACAAACTACCTGCAACGATCACTCTTAAGCTCTGTGAACTTTAGGCCAGCCTACATTGTATCAGAGCCAAACAAATAAGACCTGACATTCAGTCTGTACTTTCACTGAGTCAGCTGCATGTTGATCGTCTCCAATTATTTATGGATGATTTGAGGTCTAAGGAGAAGCAGAGACAACAACAACAAAAACGAGCGAGATTCAAATTACTGGGAAGTAGAAATAAAGCTATTTTATTAGATATTCTAGTGTTAATATTACTATACATTGGAATGCAGATTTAGGCATTTATTTAAATGTAGATCTTATTGGAATGCTTCTAATGAAATAATATTGTGAGAATTACCTGTAGTTTATGCATGATCACCTTTCATTTGTTATGTTTTTACAGTAACAGTATCCTTTGGAAATTAAATTATTCACATAATTTCACTCTCTATTTGATAAAATTAGTAAGAAAAGCAGAAAGTTTCGCGAGGAAATACGGTGACTGTAACATGGAAAACAATAGATCTTCAAATGCTTGAAGGCATGGATAAATAAATGAAACTAACGAAGTAAGGGTTATATATTTTAGAGATTTCAGTTGATTGTCATATGCTATAAAAATAAGTCAATAAATAAAACAATATAGTTTATCATGAAATAAAACTAACAAACCTGCCTGACATTCTATATGTTTAAAATAAAAGACCCTAGATCTTCCCAAGTGTTTGTTTTTTATTTGCTTTACTGTATAATTGCATTTCAATTTATTTTTAGTTTTGTACGAATCAGAGATCTTTATTATATTATAAAAAACGATACTAAACTGTTAAATGGTGTATCAGCTCCGAAGAAACGGAAGTAATATGAGTTACACTTGAAATCATGTGAAATAGAATAAGAAATCATGTGATCACAATAGAATCCTGTGAACAGAATCGAATTACACTAGAAATACTGTGAATGTTTAAATTAATCGAGATGAAATAATGTTTTCATAACAGATTCAGCCAAGTATACAGCTAAGCCATTAAAAAATCCAAAATGCAGTTATAATCAGTTCCTTTCTGATCTAGATAAGATGAATTACAGAATTATGAACAAATATCATGGATAAATACCATCTCATGGGATAAATACCATCTTGCTTTCAATTAAAATATTGGTTAAATAAAATCTAGGTAAGGTTTGCGATTTAAAGCCTAATTTTAGTTCCTATGAATGTATATAAAGGAGGGATGCATAAATTTTGTCTTAACCCAAAACACAAATTTTCAAATTATATTAAAAAATGTTTTTTTTTCACATTTCATCAACTATTAATAATTTATTGCCGTTTATCGTCATCTGATTATTTTTACTTTTAGAAGACCTTTTGTCTGATGGATGTCTGCCTAAACAGATATTAGAAATCAAATTTACTGCTTTCTTTCTGTAACGAAATATGTAAAATAAGATGCTATACTTGGTTGCAAAGAAACACATATTTTTGTTTTCTATCATACAGTTCTGTGCTCGTAATCAAAATCTCTCTTAAGTATGTTTGCTGTATAATTAGTCACGTGTTTCGATAACCAAAAAAGACAACGCTATACCATGTTTTCGCTTTTCACTTTCTTCGTGAAAGAGAAAAGTATCATCCCATTTCGTGCATTAATTAAAAGAAGGTATCATTTATGTCTTTCGTAAAAGTCAAATTTCATAAACTGGGGTGCACCTGTAATAATTATTCAAATTCAACAATTGCAATAATTGTATTTTTTTTTTAGATACGTTTCTATCTGACATCAGTGAAAATAATATTTCTAAGGCTCTGAGTTAAAAAAAAAGACAACGTTTTCAGGTTAAGATTCAAAAGATTTGGATAACGAAAAAACGCAAAGATTAAAGTTCCCAATCCATTTAAACTTTCTATTACTTCAGAATTATGTCCTGTTTACGTGAGAAATCCTGGAAAGGAGGATAAATGTTTATTAGGTAACTCTTGTGAACATTCTTAATTATCCTGATGTCTATATTGTGTCATTAGTAACACTCCGTTTGATGAAGCTGTATGTTAGATGGATGTTTGAGCAGTGATTTTCCACTTGCTGCTGAGATTGTGCTGAGATGTCACAGGTCAGTGCAGCGTTTATATCAGTCTGAAGACAGAAAATGCACTTCATAGACTGATTACAGAAGCAAATTTACCCAATAAAATTAATAATAGGTGTGTATAATATAAACGTTCTTGGAAAGAAAGTTATTACATTCATTGAGAAAATAGAAAACTAGGAATTATCCTTACCTTCCTAGGTGGGGAAAGGGAATCACTTAGAAAACTATTTATGTTTATTTAAAAATTATGCATTTTGTCTTTTCAAAACAAGTAAGTTTAGACGTCTGCAGTTTTATTCATTTATCAAAAAGTAATCATATAGCTTTGAAAATGAATGTGGAAAATTAGCGAATAAGTTAACCGAGAGACATAAAAATAGTCGATGACCTAGTTTCGAAGAATCATTGTTATTCAAACTGATATTTCGTATATATCCTGTGAACTAATTCTTAATGTTTTCTGAACGGTACAACAATGGTAGAGAAGATACAACCGCTGAATAGAATACTCGACTACGGTTGCAATCCCACTAAAAAGGCTAGCAATATCGTCGATACATAATAGTTCATCTGATACGTAAGATAAACATAAGCTGGTGTTCCATAAAGAGAGATTTCTTCCTTTATGCAAATAGCTGTCTTTTCCGTATTCAGTTAAACATAAAAAAACTTTAATAATAGCTAGTTAATTAATTAACATTAAACGCATTAAGTTAATCTGGCAAAGAAAGAGAATTATTAAAAAATTTTATAGTTTTTATTTTCGTGATATATTCCTAACCACAAAATCCTTATGCAACCAGCTAATTTTCCTATATTTGAATTCAGGTCGAATTGCCAGCTTTCAGCGGATTTATCCACTTATCTACCCTCGCGCAAAAGCGCGTAGAGTCATTAGGTTAATTTGAAGCAGGAAAGATGAAATATATGCAACCACCTTCGCCGGGAATAGAACCACCGACCTCTAAAATACCGGCTCGGTGTCCTGACCATTACACCACGAAGGCACGCTAGAGAAGTGGGAGAAATACCTTATAAGCTATTCTCCATCCCTTTCGAATTTTCATGTAATTGTGAAAAGAAATACTCTGCATTTTGATATTTTCTCCAAATTGTTTAGCTCTCTGCAAAGTATTCTCTTATACATATAAAGTATACTGCTTTCGCCATAAGTTACAAACACGTGAAAAAATTCCTATTGCAATTTTATTTTAATAAATTAATTAAAATACATACATTACATAAGCTTCATTCACTTGAGCTTAAAGGTAAATAGAATAAACACGTTTTTATTATGCAGTTTTAAACAATAATCCAAAATTCCGTAATGTTTGAGTATAAAAAAAAACCTTTTCCACAATAGTAATTTATCCTAAAATGTAAACATTTTAGAACCATGAAACTTTAAGCAGTTTTACTAAGAATCAGAAAACATTTGCCTAAGTTTAGTCAACAGTATCAAATCATTTACCATTAGTAGTATGAAAAACATTAAGCATGAAAATTTTCAGCATAATGAAAACGCTTTCATTTAAATGCTCTACACACATATCTGGCAACTTATATACTTCAGTCATTTGAGTTCAGAGAAACCCTTTCTAGTTACGTTATCAGGTTATTTCCAGCTAAATAAATATGAGACAAAAGCCTTTTTGGAACACACCGGAAAATAGATAAAATCCTTCACTTGGTGGAGCGATAACAGGACAATCGATGTACTTGTAATTCACCTCACGTGCTTTGAAAGATGAGCATTCTGAAAAATTTTCTCTGGAGAAGTACATATATTCAATAAATACAGGTCTGTTCCAACTATCAGCACAAAACCAAACAAAGTGCTATTTCGCTCTTTTAAACATGAACTGAAACTTACCAAATTTCCGATTGAAATTCTGGGTAGAATGTGAAGGGTATATCTTCCCACGCGAATACTCGAAATCGGATTTTCTGTTTTGCACAAGAAAAACTTATATATTGTTAGTCACTCGTAAAAGGATTTCGTTGGAATTCTGACAGAAGCACAGAAATAGCTTAGTCTTCCAGAATTTAAGAAAGTCTCAAATAAAATCAGTGTTATGCATTATCCTGGAATTTAAATTTCTTTTAAAATTTTAGCTGCTTTGAATACTAAATTTATAAGTTTTAAAGAAAAGATCCCATGGCGTCATGGCATCATTTTTAAAACCATTCGATTGTTTTCCTCTTAGGTTTAAAATAAAGATATTAAGATTTATGACATTTAACAATGACATTTTATTCTGTGTTATTTCCTTAATTGAAAGCTGGCGTTTCTCTAGATGTCCTAAATACTTCTGCATGTAATCCACTTTTACTGCATCTTGGAACAAATTTAAGCATTGAAAAGAGCCTACATTTTTTAGGTGAGGGACATCCTAATCCTCGAATCCTGTGAATTCTGAGGAAACTTTTATCGACGAATCCAAGCTTCAGGTTTTCTCTCTGATGCGAATTTATTCTATCATGTCTTTTTCATCATTCGAGTTCTAATCAAATCTTCAAAATCCTTAGCTCAAAACTTTGAAAAAAATAGTGTTATCAACATCCAATACAATAATTTATTTAAAAAGGAGCGCTACTATTGCACCTGGATCTCTCAGCATTGCACATACCATACTCTGATAATCTTGGAAAGAACTTCTAGTTTCGTATTTCATATTTACCTGTGTCGTCTCTTGAAAAAATCTTCCCTTTTCTGTACTAAAAATATGCTGCATCTCCTTTATTTTAAAAAGATTCTAGAAAGCGAGATAAATGCGGATTTTTTACTCAATTATTTTTGTCTAATTACATAAAAATATGAACTTCATTATTACAGAGTTTTAATTTTGTATTTCATCAAGCTTCATATGTATTTCTTATAAATATATATACGAAAGTAACTTTAAAATAAAAAATAAAGATTAACTAATGAAATAAAAGAAAAACGTTCGAACTAAATAAAGTCCGTAGAAGATTTATTTTTAATAAAATAAAATAAAATGAACAGATGTATAATTTTTTTCGGAAAAGTAAGAATTTAATAATCAAAGTAGAACGTCCGAAGAAGAAGAATATATTAAAACATAAGAGAAAGGAATAAACATGAAGAATTAAAAAATTAAACCACATGCTGCGTATCATCTGTTCAAGAGGGTAGCGCCACACCATAGCATAATAGGGAAACCTATCTTCGGAACAGCAGAACATTTAATTGCTCAAAGAGAAATTGACGGGTGAAAACACAAAACGCCCATGCAGCCAGCCCCTTCGCCTGTAATCGAGGCTAAGTCGGAACTACCGGTGTTCAGCGACTTTACCACTTGGCCACTGATGGGCAGTTTCGAAGTTGTTGAAACATTTTTTGAATGTAAAATTATCTTTTATTAAAATAGCAAATTTTCGTTAGAAAATATCCATAAGCACAAAACATTAAATTCTATAAGTTTGATTCCTTTAAAAGAACAACGTTTCATTTTCCCTTTAGTCATATTTTCGAGTATTCTGTAGGTAAAAGAAAAGAAGAAGATAATACGTGACATTCCATGCTTCTGTACTCTCCCATCAAATATGTTCTGCTTGGGCATTTTAGTTGAATAACGTGTTCTTGAAGCTGCTGCACTACTTTCCTTCGAAGCGATGTTGAAGAGCTGCAATAGTTTCTGGTTTATATGGCACTCCATACTGCCTTGCTGAATTATGATTCAAAATCCCAATTAAAGTTATATGGATGAAGAGTATTTTTTAACCTCACGTAAATGTGCTTCCAATTAAAATTTCACGGATGACAAAATATGATTTTTAATCCTAGATAAAGCTAGAAATACGCCAATATGATTTCGCACGCACTTATACTTTTATAAATAAATCGATATTACAAGTCCTGAATATAACTAAGCGTTACCATGAATTTCAGCCGTGGCTTAATATGTTATTTATATATGTAGCAGAATTTTTCAGCAGTTTAAATATACAGATACAAAGAAGGCAAATCATGGTATATGTATCACATTACACATAAGGATCTGTTACACAATTAGCACCATTGATTGCTTGCATATTGTTCCGTCTTTAAAAGAAATTAATTGAATATAAATTAAAACTCGATGAAGTCATTCTTCTAGAATTTCAAATCTGAAATTCTGGAAGTTGAAGGGTTGGAGGTGAAATCATCAAACAGAATTCATAATCATTTGTTTGATTAGTCATATTATTAAAAATAAATTCATTTTAATGGTTACCATCCTGCTTTACTATTCACTTAAACAGATTAATAGGATATTCTAGGGCCTTTTTTACAGTTTAATGGGTTTTAATAAGATATCATTGCAATGGATTATCTTTAGACAATAAAAACTCGCTTTACCGAATTTCATCTTATTGAAATTTCGTTTAACTCAGTCTTTCGTTTAGCTTAAATAACTTAAATTTCTAAACTTGAATACCTAACCACTTATAGTTTCTTAACAATTTTTGTTCAATTTGTGCATTAGCCAAAAGTAGATGCATATTTTACAATAACAAACCAGAAATAATTATTTTTATAACATAAACAACAGACCAAGGATTACATTTATGTGCTTTATGTTAGTTAATGTTTTGTATGAATTATACGTTGAGCTGTAACAGGATTTTTAAAAAATAAATGACCTACATAAACCTTCAATAAATTTTAAGAAATTTTTTGTATATCTCAAGAAAGTTTTGGCCATTGTATGAGGAATGTTAATTTTCAGCCATCCATGACGAAGGAAGTTAAACACCTTTCTGAAATTTACTAAGATAAATAAATATTTTTTTTAAAAAATATAAATATATATATATATATATATATATATATATATAATTAAAATCTGAAAACCTTCAGATTTTAAATTATGTAAAATGAGTCGTTTTTTTAACGGTTTTTGTATTACATTTATTTATTAAATATCATGTGCTTCGCACTTATACCATAAAATTCAGTTCAACAGCAACATCGTAAAATAATTTTAAAATGAGCATATCTTTAGAATCTCGGATACACAGTCTCGCGCGTGGAGATAAAAGTGCTTTTTTTCTGTACAACGTTACCATTGCTCACTTTGAAATCCTTGAGATTGCTAATCGAAAATTCGTTAAAATTTTATAAAATATGAAAACGATAATAAAGCAGATTCAAAATTCAAAATTAGGGCTACCGGATGCTCATATTTTGTGAAAGATTGCGTTATTCAAAATTTGCTGACTCTAAGTACCATTGTTTTATCACAATGCGAGAAACATATATACATTTATACAATTCTTCATTATCTAGCTTCTTTAAATATAATACAGGGAGATAATAATTTGTGGCAACAATTTGAATAAAGAAACAACGCAGAAAGTGAATCAACGCAAAATACCAAAACGAAATTAATAGTCCTTCTGGGCAAATTATCCTTTGGAATAATAAAAACAAAAAAATAACATTTCTTTAATAGCAAACGCATACTATTTCCTTATTGCCTGTTACTTTGTTTAAAAAATAAAAAACCTACATTTTGTATGTTTATTTTATGCTAAATGTACTGAAAAAAATATTATTTTCGTTAATAGTGATTCCAGAACAAAAATCTTTCTGTTTTTTATTAAAACATATCTGCTCGTTGAGTAGCCGGAAAAATTGTTATTTCGAGAAAAGTTTATAAAGTAAATACGGTTTAAAATTGTCAGAATTTAATCTAGGTTTAGGTTAGATTATTTAATTACGGCAAAGTCTCGAGGGCTTTCTGCCTAAAGAAAGGGATGCCTTCGTGGAGGACTTTCTAAGGGAAACTAGCTCGTATACACGTTACACATGGGGAAAACTACGAAAACACCCATGCAGGTAGCCCGTTCGCGGGATTCGAACCTCGGACCGAACTACCAGTGTTCAGCGACTTTACCGCTCGGCCGCTGGTGGGCCAGAATTTAATCTAAGAGTTTTATCTGGTTTAAATCTTGAAAAACAACTATATAAAGAATTTTTCTGCTTCTTTACGGCGTGCCTTCGTGATGTAATTGAAAAGCACTAGTCGATAGGTCAGGATTTCGAACCCCGGCTCGAGTACAGCTGATTTTCTCGTTTTTTTCGCTTCAAAAATTCCAAACCAATCTATAAATGGCGCTTGCTTTAGTTAGTCGCCTTATGTATTTGGCAACTGTGTTTCCCTCCTCCCAGTCGCCTTTTAATTGTACGGGAGTGTGTAAATATAACACAACTTTCTTCTTTTGTGGAACTTTCTTCTTATTTACCGCGTGCCTTTTTGGAGTCAATGGAAAGCACGCCAGGCTAAGCCAGACTAAGAGTTGGAAGGTCTGGACTTGGATCCCTGAGAGAACATCGTTGATTCTTCAGTAACTGCAAATATCTCTTCAAGCAGAGACGACAAGGGCAAGCGTATCAAGTTTTATGCATAATTTAAACAAAATGTCGGTTGCGAAAGTATGACGGTTTTAAAGTTTGAAATCTTTCCTATAAATCAAAAGTAAATTAAATTAATCTACATTGTTGAATTATTACACTATATCAGAACTATTCTTACTTTACTAAAAATTAAAATAGCATTTTTAATTGCCATTATTAAACACGTTTTATTGTAAAATAAAGCATTCCTTTACTAACAACTTTCACGTAAATGAGCATAATATGAAACGGTATAATAGCATGATAACAAGAATGTAAATTATATTAAGTTTTTGATGAACTATATAATTGCTTACTGACTATTCTTTCCCAGAAAACGCAACTTCATTACCAGAGTCTGACATTTTAGCGAAACATGTTATACAATCTGAGTGCAGGGCTACTCTTAATTTAATGTAATCTTGAATACTTCCGCTGAGAAATTAAAAGGCGTATTAGGTGCACTATGATAACTAATTCTTTAGAACTTAAACAGCGAAATAACTTTTCAACCCCATTGCACATGGTTAGAAAACTAATGAGCAAATAAAATTTTCATTTAATGGATAAAGACTCTATTCATTAAGAGAAATATATTTGCTACGATTTTGATTACACCGCTTTCTAATTTAAATCAGCATGGAAATTAATTTTCACTTTCGAAAGAAACACGTGATGTTTAATTATGTATTCATGAATTATACAACATCTTCCTTTGTAAGGACGTACATCCTCCTTACCTTTTGCTCAGTATTTTAAGTAAATACAAGATATGACATCATATGTTTAAAGTTTTATATTTTAAATTTAATTCAACCAGTGTCATTTAAGCACAGCATTTAACTAACTAAATAAATAAAACCTAAGCACAGTATTTAACTAAATAAATAAATAAAACGTGAAAGGTTCCAGAATTTAACGTTCGCTCAAAAGAGCTTGTTAAGGTTTTTCGCTATCCGCTGAGCTTCCAGTTTACTAGTCTGCTCTTGCACCCACTCCTGCTAACTTCTTTTTCTTCTCCTTTTTTTCTTTTCTTTTCGCTCTCTTCCTCTCATTTTCTGTTCTTTTTAGCTTTATTATTAAGCATCGTTTTCTTCGCGCTTACGCCACATACAGTTCAAAAGCTGAATAACACCATAGGTTTAGAATTTCCAATGCGGTGTTCAGTATTGGTATTCATTTTTATATTATGCAGTGTTTTCTCGGTTTATTATATCAATATTCAGTTTCCCTAGTAAGATGGCTAGCAAAATGTTTTAGCTTTTTAATTTTTTATGTGTTAAAATTATTTATTAAATAATTCTTCTCACTTATAACTGAAATTCATTAAACAGCATAATCACAAAATGTTTAAAAACATAATTCTCGACAGAGTGTTAGAAGCTGCATGCATGTTTTTATATTCGCTATATTATTTCTGAAAGAACTATCATCTAACGCGGCCAGCCGGCTGCGATAAATATCATAAAAGAAAAAAGTATATAATTATTTAATTAGCATAGCTAGTATAATTATATAAACATATTGAATACTTCTAATTAGATATCTGGTGATTTTAATACAGGATTATTGAAATAAGTTTAACATTATGCATATCATTATTATCACATTAAAACAAAATAAGGGGTTACAAACCCAGTTAAAAGAAAATATACAATAAAGGTTTTACATATCTTACACTAAAGGAATAAAAACAATACCTGATTATTTTTCAAGACTGTATAAAATAAAATTAAAATCGAATAAATACAAATATTTACATAAATTTACAAATAAAGATGAGATGATACATAAAATGAATTATAATCGCTACCGGAAAAAAAAAAAAAAAAAAAAAAAAAAAAAAAAACGATAAGCCAAAGCTCATGCTGGTGCTTTTGCAAGAGGTCGTTCGACAGACACACCTTTTTATTCGTCACCAAATGGCAGATATTTCATAAAAATAACCAGAAATATAAATATGGGGGTACCAGAATCGGAAAATATTATTCTGACTGCCACGCGAAACTAATCCATGGACATATAAAAATGCTCAGAATAAAAAAATGTATTTATCGATAATTAATTAACTAATTAATAATAGTAATTAAAGAGTAATTATACAACAATAAATTAATTTGAATAAAGTTTATTAAAATATATACAACTTTAATTAATTTTCGTTCACAATGATGAATGCGATTACAAAATAGTCTAGTTATTTTATTAGAAGCAGTTAGAAAAATCAAAAGATAAGATAAATATTTTGAATGCACATTAAATATCAGCTATACAAAGTATTTTGCTTAAAGATGGCACTAGATGTTAATGTGATTGATATATGTGATTTTCCAGTGAAGCAAAAATAAATAGATAAATTTTAATTTCAACTGAAAAAAAATATTTATTATACATGCTGCGTATTTTAATCACTTGTATTTTAAAAATATGTTATGGAATGAGACATTAAATGCCATATATAATAAAAGAATAAAAAAAATTCAAAAATCTGAAATGTTTCATATTTTAAATTACGTCCAAAGGGGCGTTTTTTAACATTTTGTGTGTTATCTTTCTTTATTAAATATCTTGTTCTTCACACTTAAAACAGAAGATCCAGTTCAACATCAATATCGCAAAATAGTTTTAAAATGACCATATCTTTAGAATTTCCGATAGAGAGACTCACGCGTTGGGGATAAAAATGTTAAATGTTTTTTCTGCACAACGTTGCCATTCCTCGCTTTGAAATCTTTGAGTTTGTTAATCAAAAATTCGCTAAAGTTTTACAAAATAGGAAATCGATAATTAAAAAAAAATTCCAAATTTCAAATTTGGTCTTCCACATGCCCATATTCGTTTAGGATTACTTCGTTCAAATTTCGATGGCTCTATGTACCTTTATCTTATCACAATGCGATAAATATACATACATTTATGCAGAGTTTTCATTATTTAATTTCTTCAAATATAATGCAGGACTGTAACATTTTGTGGCAACAGTTTGAAAAGTGAACCGACATTTATAGGAGTCCGACGCAAAATGCCAAAACGAAAGTAATAGTCCTTCAGGGACTCAACTCCCTTTGGACTAAAAAGAATCAAATATATTAAAACTATTCAAATATTTTAAAGTATTATTCAAATATTTGGAGAAATATTACTTAAAATTCAATAAGAATGGGAATTTCTTTACTACAATCATTTTTAGAATATGTTCTCTTGATCCGGTTATATCATTAACTATATCATTTTCTACTTGGTCTAATCAATTTGGCATTTAATCAATGCTTCTAAATTTGACTGTGCAAGGGCTAAGCATAATCGATCTGTAACACATGTTAATTCTGAAAATGACCTTCCGCAAACTATTTAAGATATAAACATAAACATATGAAACATAGAGAAATATTTATAACCCCAAGGAAGTGTTGGATGAACTTCGGGATATATATTGTGTTTATATACAATTGGACAGCACTATCGTGGACAATATTTTCAGATTAGATTTTCTTTTCTTTTCAGTTTCTTCACTTGAGTTGTCGCCTTTTGATACACCTAGTTTGTAATTTACTTGTATACTAAGTTTTGATGAATATCAGTTGAAAATAAAACTACCTAACTCGTAGTACAGAGGTAGATACTCCGCCAACTCCCAAGGAATACGTTTAACGAGAAAAATGGATCACCTGTCTCTAACAATAGAACAAACCGAACACTACAGATTTCTTGCGTGCTGTTGTACACAATATTGCATGATAGACCATTAAAAATGACGAATTCTCGGTGGAGATACTGATACAAAAAAAAAAAAAAAAATCACTTACAACCATATACACTCATGTCCATAAATTAAGGATAATTCGGAGTCACGCGGAAATCGAGCTCTAAAATAAACATAACACCTGTAAAATTACTACACACATCTTTAAGAATCATATGCAAATTTCAGGAAGTAACCAGATGATACCGATGGTACGTCACATTGACGAGAGTGTAAGAGAGTGATATATAAGGAATACAGACAAAGAAGTAAAATTGTTCGCAGGCGCTTTATAAGCATTTCAGTGCAATAACCGAATAGTTATGACACAAAGGACGCATTTGGATGATTTTTTACGTGGTAGAATTATCGGCCGTCTGGAATGTGGGCGTACCCAACTGGAAGTATCAGACGAACTTGGAATTGCCCGTAGTGTCATCTCCAGCCTTTGGCAACGATTCCAAGATGATGGTAATGTGATTAGACATTACAGCACAGATCGCCCCAGAGTTACAACGCCGAATGAGGACCGGTATTTGGCAGTTACTGCCAAAGAAACAGGCGGAGCACAGCGTCAGACCTGTCTCGTCAGCTCTCTTCAGCCACTGGTACGACAATTTCAAGGCAGACCGTGTACAGACGCTTAGGGCAGATTGGTCCATATGCTCGTAGACCTGTCAGATGCGTTCCACTTACTGCAACTCATTGTCGCCTGCGGTTAGCCTGGAGTAGAGAGCATGCATTGTGGACACCACAACAGTGGGCATTTGTGATGTTTTCCGACGAGTCCAGGTTTAGCTTGCAGTCTGATTCTCGCCGGACTTTCATATGGAGAGCTTCAGGGACCCGTTACCATCCTGGAACAACATGTACGTTTGTTTCGGGGCGCCATGGGCGCACAATTTGTGTTTATGGATGACAACGCCCGTCCTCACCGTGCAAACATCGTAAGCGAATGCCTTCAATCGGAGGATATCACCCGTATGGACTGGCCAGCATTCTCACCGGACTTGAATCCAGTAGAGTACGTGTGGGATATGCTTGGCCGACGATTTGCAGCCCGTCAACCTCCTCCTACATGTCTACCGGAACTTCGGAGAGCATTACTATTTGAATGGTGTAATATCCTCCAAGATCAGATCGATAATTTGATACTCAGCATGCCTAGGCGTCTTACGGACTGTATTGCATCGTCTGGGAGACATACAATGTATTAACAGTCATACCAACCATGTAGTATTGGTTTTTTGTAGTTTGCTCCAGGGAGAAAAAATCGCTAATTTTTTTTAATAATATCAAACGTATAACATCTTTTTTTGCTCTTTACCTTTTGTTTAATAAATGAGCTTTACAAATAAATCAAACTTGTTTTGCTTCTAACTCTTCCTTTGCCTGATTTTGTATTATCCTAAATTTATGAATTTTTAGTGTATATATATATATATTACAGTTACAAAAAATTTAGCAACTTATAAGTTTCACTTAAAATATTTTAATCTTTTACCTAAGCAAATTTTCGGAGTGATATTTATTTGAAATAAACTTAGCATTTTTAATTAACCATTTAATTATTTCCTTTAATTTAAATTCAAAATAACAAGTATGTGAAATATTTCTAAGGAAAAACCTTGAAAATAAGTAATGATAACTTAGCCTATTTCTTTCAGTTGTTAAATTTTTAATCGACGTATAAATAAAAGTACGTATGTTTGCATGTAAATAATTATAAACTTTTTAATCTCTATCTACATTTGATAGTATTCCGATTCTTTTAAAATTTGTACCGTTGGGAAAAAACTACTAGGAATTATGTTCATTATGAATAGTAGAAGAATATTTTATTCAATCCAGTTATTTTCTTATTATTATTCAACTGTAAAATGGCTGTTCAAAATAAATGTGTTCCAAACAAAGTCAGTATTTTTCAGGGCAAGCACTCGTAATTGAGCATATTTATTTTTAAACAAGTACGACGAAAAGTTTAAAAAATCCATAAATTCAAATCTATGAATAAGACTGATATCACACTGTAAATTAATTAGCTTGATTTATATGTTTTCTGACGAGTTATTCATGTTCGTTTTCAATGGAAATGAAAATAATGTAAACTCGGACATAAGCTTAACTAAAATCTTGAAACGTTTGCAACACCACAGTTACAATAAACAGTTAATTGAAATGTACTCTAATGCTGCATAAAATTTCTTCGCAGCCACATACGACCTGCCAGCCGCCAGTTTGAGACAATTATTCTAGGCCAGCTGTTCTCAAACCTTTGATTAACGCGTATCATCTAAACAAAAAACTGAGAAACTTTAGTACCACCACTACATTTTTCGAGGATTATTTTTTCAATTTCTCAATAGAAATTATATAATAATAAGAAAAAGCAACCGGCTGGCCGGTGTAATGCCTGACTACCGTGGGGATGTGCCCGAGTCCGAATCCCAGAGAAAACATCACTGTAACTATCCGTCCCTGCAATAGGAGACAATGGTGGCCACCTATTAGTTGCTTCCATAAAGAAATGGCCAGCATTTCCAGCCACTTCTTGTGGCGCAAGCCTAATGCCTATTAAACAAAGCGCCCGGCTTTAAAGAATATATATTTTGTATATATTATACATTATTAATGTTGTGCAAATGGCATTTACAGTGTGATATCAGTGTGTTATCATATTGGCTATTTGTATTAAATATGCACAAAACATTTAAGATTAAAAATAGGTTGCCATAAATTTAAGTTATAATACTTTAATTCTAAAGTTTAGTGTGAAATTTGGGCCTGTTTAAGACAGGTCTATTTCTTTATTGTCTGGTCATATTTCATTTAGTTTTAACCGTAAATTAGGATGCACTTTTAATTTTTTTCTGTATTTATTTTTAAACTATAACATGGAAGAAAACCCTTGTTCACACAAATAGGTTGTGCAAAATGGCAGTAAAAATTTAATAGCTTTATTTGAAATGCTTTTAAATTCGTTTTTTTAGGTTCAGCAAAAGTTAGCAAGTGTAATATTTTGAAAATTTCAGTTAGAGTTCGATCACACGAAATTTCTATCAATTGTTCTTTTCTTTCAGAAATAATAATTAATTCAGAGATAAAATTTCTAGTACATTTGAACAAAATGGAGTTTTAATCCTAGCTCCTTTATGATAATCCTCGGAAAATTATTTTGAAAAATAATTTGAATATTTTGAATTTTGAAATTATTTATCAATAAAAAAGAATAATTTTTATGTGTGATGTTAATTCTTTTATTTTCAAATTATTTTCGGTTATAAAACTTTCTAAAAGTTCTAAAAAGCTTAAAGTATTACTATCCAATTCTATGCTCAAGTTTTTATTATTGCATTTATTTTATCTGTAATGGTAAGGCAAATTAACATTTTGTTCTTGTAATCCTAAATTTAATTTATTTAACTTTTCAAAAACATTAGCTAAATTTGCTAAACGCGACAACGATATTTCAATAAATAAACATATTTGCAATTAAGATTTTAAATTACAGAGTAAAATTTGAATTTCTGGTCGAAATTCAAAAAAGACGATTTCAAAACTACCCCTGAGTAAAAAAGCGTTTCATAGTCACCGCCCATCTCATGGCATAAAATCGTAAATATTCTTGAAATTAAAGCTCGGCTTTTAATAAAATTAACAATTTTCACCGCTTGATTCAAAACGATTTTTAGGTTTTCGGGGATTGTTTTGGTTACTTAAGCTTCACGATGAATGGAGCAGTGAGTAAATTGAGTCTCAGCTACGACTTTCTTCATTCGAGAAATAACTCTAGAATACTTTCCTATTAACATCCGAGCTCTATCACTGCATGCGGCAATGCACGTATTCCAAGGAATATCATTCTTAGACATAAAGTTATCAATTATTTTGAAAATTTTATTTGTAGATGCTCCATCAAGAAGAGATTCACAAAATAAATACTCTTCGGCAGTAGGAAGCGTATGCAAACTAATAATTGAAATAAACATATATAAGCTAATAACTAAACTAATAATTTTTCGTTATATCAGTACTTTCATCCAATTGTCTGCAATGCGAAATACTCACTATGTTTTATTTTTGTTGAATGAGTGTCTCTTTTATGGAATTTGCCATTTCATGAATTCGTCGACTTACTGTATCATTTGATAACGTAATATTATTATTAAGAAATTTTATGAAGTTCATTAGCCGCTTTTTTGCTGAATAATGTTAAAATGATTTATTTAGCTGCTAGTAATATAAGGTTTTTCGCAATACTGTTAGCCTGCCCATTCTTTACAATTCTTAGGCTTACTTGGTAACTAGATTTTAAAGCATTTTCACTTAGAGTAACAAAAGCTTTCATTAGTTGTTTACTGTTTTTGAACCAATAATTTCTTCTTAAAATATTCTCCAGATTTCTTCCTTTAAATTTGCATGCTTAGATTTAAGAAATGATGGTTTACTTTAATGGGATAATAGATAGTTTACCGCAAACAACACATTGAGGGTGAGGGTTTACTTTATCTCCATTCCACGTAAACTCAAATAATAAATAACTTTCATTATATTTTATATATATTTTTTTCTTTTTAATTTTCTTAGTGCTGGTAGATTGTCCTGGATTCCTCATCTGTGAGTCATCATTTCTTCGCCTAGTCAATCTTAGCCAATTTTCCATTTTGAAAATCTAGGTTTGTTTTATAATTTTTTCAGCAATATTCAAATGCACAATAATACGAGTTGCTCAATATCAAACGACAATATTCCCAAATCGGGTAGAAAAGAAAGAAACAAGAAGATAAATTAGATTCTGTTAGAGACAGCAAAACGTCGTAAAAAGTTATTCTAATTGAAAATAGAGCAATATGAGCCCGGAAATGGTGACGACATAAATGTACACAAAGAATATTTGTGAAAAAAACGCATGTTTCAAAATTCTAGGAGCGGCTGCCGAGTTTGAACAAAGCTCACATTGCATAATTTACGAGTGTTAGAGAAAAAAACTTAAACAGGATGTTGGGACATTTAGTTTTTGACTTTACTAGTTAACATAGTTTCTTTGCGTACCAAATATTTTTCTCTCGCGTACCACTGGTTGAGAATCGCTGTTCTAGGCATTTACATTTCCTGATGCAACCACATAAACGACTCAAATTACTGAGAGAAAGTACTTAAAGCAGCATGATTTGAATGCGTTTCCAAACTTGAATCAGACAAGAAATGTGCGCTAATGGGCATTATTTTATCAATTGCATGGATGGCTATTTGTGTTTTACTTTCCAAAACTTTTAGATGAGTTTTATATTTCGCTGACAGTTTTTGACGTAATGATAGATAACTAGTTTCTTGGTTCGTATGAATTATGACTTCAGACAAAGAAAGGCCTGTAAATTCGATTCCGTTCATTTACGCTGACTGCCCTTTGATCATAGGTTACAGTTTCGTAACATTATTTTATGCTTATTGACAATTTGTTTCGACCTAATTCAGCTGTTTTATGTAACGTTCTAGAATAAGTTGCATATTTTGGAACCGGAAAGTAAAGAAGAGACGAGCTCAGTTAATTATGAAACGTAAAATAATGCTATGAGATCACTAGATTTTCTTTTTAGCACATCTCAAACCAAACACTATGTAATTTTATGTACTATGTCAAAGACTGGAATGAATCTTTGTTAATTTAGAACCGCTCCAATATGAGAAGTATATATTTGTAAAAGGTCTTTGGGTGGAAAAGAATAAATTAATTATCGAGCACCATGAATGGCGGAAGGATGTCGTTGCAGAGTTAAAAGATGGAACTACTGCTACTGTTGCGAAAACAAATGGGATTTCAATACCCCCGTAGGCATCGTAGTGGAATAAATATTAAGCAGAACGCTTTACTTTAGTCCTCTTTACACGGTAGCTTACCAATGCAGTTTAATAAATATTAACTTTGTTGAACAATGATTTAATCAGAGTAACAAGACGAGAGTTTATTGTACATTTTCCATTCATTTTAATCCCTTCGAGCTAAAAATTCAGGGAATTTGCAGCGTCTCATATATGAGCAAGTGTCTTGCATATTTTAAAACATAGCAGATTGACTTGACTGAAATGGTTTACGCTCACATTCCAAAGCGAATTAACTGTGGATGTTATTTGGAGCAACTTGACTCTGATAAACAGATCTGCAAGTTTGGGTTTAAATTATGAATTAAGACCACTAGCGAGTTGTCGTAAGATGCAAGTTGCTCAAGTGTCTGATTTATTCTCATGCTTCGGCGAATGTTAATGAAGGAATTGCTTTCGCCTTTGTAAGGTTATGTAACATAAAATTTTCCAAAGCTTTTAATGCCCGAACGTAGAAGCGAGTTCAAAAGATTGAATATAAATTTCTTATTTTGATTATTTTTTCCACGGTTAATAACTCATCAGACGTTACTTAATGCAATCTCGGTTAATATTATCACTCGGATATAGTTATCGAATTTCCGAAGTCCAACCCTTTTGCATACGAAAGCGTGGCAAATAAACCCCTTTTTGTGATCAACAATTTGATTAATATAAATATTTTGAACTGAGTTAAAATTTCCAAATAAGTTTAAAATGCATTACAAAATTGACAAGTAAAGGATTAAATAACAAAGCAGTTGGTTTTGATTTTAATTAGCCATTTCAAATTATGAAAAAAACAATTAAGTTAAAAGTACATTTCCAATAACTAGATCGATTTTGGGATCCGACACAGGTCTCTCTTCTTCACGATAAAAAAAAGAGAGCCACGTTTTCCCCCCTAATTTAAATTTTACATTGGCATGCTCTTTTCCTATCAGGGATGTCCTTTGAATATTAAGATTAGTTGCATGGCATCGGTCAAACAATTTCCAGAAACATTATGAACAGTTCATGAACAAACTTTTGCATTATTAAAATTCTGTGAAAGTGTATGTATATTTATATGTTTAAATCACTTTATATTAAGTTATCTAGATTCCAAAGTTATTTTGAGGGGCCTTTTTTCTAATCGTTTAATATTATCTTTAGGTTAATGTTATCAGAACAGCCTTGGACGAAAGTGATCGCATTAAGCGTCACCTACATTATGTGTACTGAATTATAAAGTGTACTTGAATATGATCTGCATGTTTCCCTTAACACTGTTTCTAATGTTGTGCGTAGTTGAAAGAATAATTTTTGCAGCCATATTGTTTCTACTTGGTTGTACAAAAGAAAAGAAGTATCATAATCTCGAAAATTTTGGGTTTTAAAGAGGATAGAAATTTTTACTTGCGTAGAAAATGGGGTACCTTTTTTATCCTAAATTACTTAATTTAAAAAATTATTTAATAACTTAAATTTCTAAATTATCTTTTCCCTTAACAAAAACTAAAACCTAATTTTAGTTAAATAGCTTCATCTTTCCACAGAGACAATGTACTACTTTTTTGAATGACAAATGAAAATAAAGAGTTTTTCATTTCAGAAACGTTTCCAGAAGTGAAAAAGTCAGTGAAAGCATTATGATTATTAAAAATGTCACCAAAATCCTTCGGAGCCTTGCAAGGAACATTTAATCAGCTTATGTTAAAGAAAAGTAAATAAGGCTGAATAATTAATATTTTAATTTCATCATGGCAAAGCGCTTTTGCTTTACTATTCTTTCTGCATTTTTAATTGACTAGAAGAAAAAAGTTATTGAAAAAAGTAAGAATGCAAAAATTCACTTACGTAATTTTGTCATATTGATGAAACTTTAATCATGACCATGTAAAATTTTAATCCTATTTTGTATAAATTAAAGGCTAACCGGTTTATACAGGAACGTTTTATTATAATATCATATTAAGGAAAAATTTTCGTAGATGAAAGTTAATTTTTTAAAAAATGAAGGAATGTTTTCCAGTGCAAGCTGCTGGACAGGGACATGAACTCTGTCAGAGATATGTGCTTAATTTAATCAAAAGATCGATTTCCAGTTAATCTTCGAATATCATATGCAACTAGTAAGCGCCCAATTCTCTAACGGATCGAACAAGTGGACGTGTGAATTTCACTACGATATGAATAATAGGAATTGAGAATAAGAGAATTAAAAGTTGAGATTAATAATTAACCTACCTGTAATTAATAATAACAGTGAATAATTACTACAGTAAACAATAATTAGAGCAGGCCACTCATGCCATCATTCATCTCCTTTAATCTGTTAATTCATGTACTAATATATTAAAGCTAAACAGAAAACAGATCGCAGAACGTAAATCATAAAATTTGATCAAAATCGAATCCTGCTGATTGCGTTACTGAAAACTTAAAATACATTATAAAACTAAAAAAAAAATCTGCAAATTTTCAGATTTTAAATTACGTCCAAAGGATCGTTTTTTTTAACTTTTTGTGTGCTACCTTTATTTATCAAGTATCATGTACATCGCACTTAAACCATAAAATTAAGTTCAAGAGCAATATCGTTAAATAATTTTAAACTGAGCATATCTTTAGAATTCTCTATACACAGTCTCACGCGCTGGAGATTGTTTTTTCTGTACAACGTTGCCATTGCTCTTTTTGAAATCCTTGAGTTTGTTAATCAAAAATTCGTTAAAGTTTTGCAAAAATAATAAACCTATAATAAAACAAATTTCAAATTTGGCTTTCAGATGCCCATACTTGCAGTAGGATTATGCCATTCAAAATCCGATGGCTCTAAGTACCGTTGTTTTATCACAATGCGACAAACATACATACATTTACGCAGATTATTCATTATTTAATTTCTCAAATATAATGCGGGACTCTAACATTTGGTGGCAACAGTTTAAAAAGTGAAACGGACATTTACAGTGATTCAACGCAAAATCGCTTAACGAAAACAATAGTCCCTCAGGGACAAAGACCCTTTGGACTAAAAATAACATCTTACCTGTTTTCAAGAATAAATGTATTAAAACTTAGGATTCCATTTTCCGCCGAGATAGTCTAGCGATTAGGGAAGCCTACTGCGCTAACGAAGGCCCGATCTCGAATCACGGAGAAAGCATGGTTGCAACTGTCCGCCCCTTCAATAGTAGGGAACGGTGGTCTCCTATTCGCCTCCATAATAAAATGACCACCACTTCTGACCTTAGGAGCGGCCAATGAATAACAGGCAAATGTTCGCCATTGGATAGAAAAAAAAGTCGTTTTACAAGCCGTTACCGTTCTCAACTCCAAAACAAGGAATAATTAAACCTTTTGCTGTTTCCTAGTGTGTTTAAGCACTGAGTTCGTAATTTTGTGTCTAAAAACTTTATAAATAAACATACCAAAAGAACAAAAAAAAAAAAAAAAATTAACAAAAACGTTTGAACATTTTTCAAAACTTTACTTTTACAGTAAGAGTTTAATAGGATCTGGAGTAAGTAAAGTAAGAGTTTTTATAGAATCTGGAGCTAATTCGGATATCTTCATCAACCTACATTCCAAACATAAATAAACAGAGAATATAGAAAAGTATGACAACACTTAGCATTCTGTAAACGTGAACTTTGGCTAGTTGAATGCGTTCACGTCATATACATACTTTCTGTTCATATACATATCTTTCTATTCGCCTTTTTTAATATACGAGTGTTTCTCTGCTTCATCAACTTTGCCATTCCCAAACTGATAATGGTTCTCGTAAGCAATTCCGCCTTTTATCTGTGACGAGTATATATCATTAATCTGTAAAATTTTGAATTCGAGGGACAACAGATTTATCACAGAAAAACAATATCGTGCAAGAAATTAGTAAATGATGCACAGAGGAATTCAAATCTTTAACCTAATGTCGTATACTTCGAGGTTTGCATTGAATTTCTTGGAAGTTTTAAGTAAATGAAATTTCTCCATCGAAAAGCGAAGTTTTTACAATATCTGAAAAGCTGATGTTTTGTTTAATCTTGTTTTTGATATTCGGGCAATGTAAAGACGTTTTGTGGCAAAGTCACATATGATTCTAGGCGAAAACACATAGCTGAGATCCCTAAATCTTTTTTCAATGCAATGCATTTTGGGCTGGTGTCTGAAATTGGTATATTTGATCCCATTTTTTATACTATTTCTGACCAAGTAATATTTTAAAACTTTGCCTTTCGAAATGTTATGGTAAGAAATGAAATCCTCATTAAAATCATTTTCTCATTCAACTTTAAACTTACTAAAAATACTGCTGACAGAAGTCTAATTACGAGGTACTTCGTTATCAGGTTATACATAATTCAAGAGTTCTAAAACTTGATCCTGAAAATAGCTTAAATAAGAAAGGTTTCATTTTCCACACTTTATTTCAGAATATTTTTTTTGAAATCATAAAATAATAGTTAATGTTACAAATTCTATGAAAATTTCAAATATATACTTGTTAAGATGTGCAGAGAGACAAAAAATAGTCTCGCCATTTCACTAGTTGGATAGAACTACCCACGGAAAAAAAAATTGAAGCATAGTTGTTTTAATAAGTAAAACAACTAACTGAGTAGCACCTCAACTGGATAGTGTTTTGTGACTCTGACTACCGTACCGAAGGGCCTGGTTCGAATCCTCTAGAAGGCATAGATGTTTATAAATGTATAGTGTCATAACGGAATGGGGGCGCTATAAAAATATGGAGAGCCAAAAACTATCTCGAGTGGATTGATAATAAGGGAAGAAGCCTGGACCCATCCCACGAAGTGTTCCTCCGTCAAATTGGGTCGGAACTGGACAAAACCATACTGTCAGCTAGCTATATAGTGACCAAGGCTCTTGTTAACGACAGGCGTAATCATGTACTCCTTGCCGTGATAAATAACGATAAATCTGATGTCAAACAAGCGAGATTAGTTGCAACAGCAATACCAACTCGGTAAAAATGAAAACAATAATAAGCCGTATCATATATTCGGTTGGCAAGAAAGTAATTTTGATTTGCATAAAGAAATATCGTTGCATTCATTTTTTTTATTCTTTTGCTAAACTTATTATTTCTTTTTTCCTATTATATTTGGCGAGTGCCACTTTTGGGTTACTATAGAAACAAATTCTGTAAATTTCTGTTCAACGGTCAGTTTTATAATTGGGTGTGAAAATAAATGTATTTTACTTTGTTTTATTTCACGTAGGTAAGAAAGTGGCTGAGGCTTGCAAAGATAAATGTGAAGTTTTTGGTGTTGATTGCTTAACACAACGCATGTGTCAGAGTTGGATTAAAAAGTTTGGTTTCGAAGATTTTGAAGACATTTGAAGATGACCAACGTTCTGGCCAAACTTCTGAAGATGATGATTACAAAATTGAAGCCATAATTAAATCGAATAGTCATATAAGTGTGGGAGAGATTTCAAAAAAGGTTACACACAACAACTGAAAATCACACAAGATGCCTTGAAGTCGTTAAGAAGCCCGATATTTGAGTTCCGCGTGAATTGAAAAAAATTCATTTAACACATTGAATTAATATTTGCGATACATATTTCAAACGTAATGCAATCGAACCTTTTTTAAACGAATAATCACTGATGCTGGAAAATGGATCTTGTAAAAATAATCGTAAAAGATCATGGCTCAAACATAATGAATCACCACATATAACATCGAAAACGAAATTACATCAGAAAATGATCCTGCTGTCAGTTTGGTGGAATTACAAAAACGTTGCGTATTTTTATATGATCAACCCATATTTTTATTGCTAATAACTTACGAAAATGGAGGAAGCAATCAGAGAAAAGGCCAGAAATGGCAAATCGCCAAGAATCGTGTTCCACTACAACAATGCGAGGCCTCCCCAATCTTTGGCAGCATGTTATTGAAGCTTGGTTAGAAAGCAATATGGTATTCCCATAAAGCTTCGACTTTGCACCTTTGAATTATGACTCACTCCGACAAATCTGGACTTAGAAATGTTTTCATGGGAGAAAGTGTATCTATCTCGCTTTGTCCTCACATAGTATTTGCTCGAGTCTTTAATTTATTTCAAGTAATTCATCATAGGCCCATCCTGAAATTAACTTTTGGAAGAACTCATTGGGTCACAGCAGTTGCCAAATATCCAGCAGTTACCAAATATTACAGAAATTACCAAATATCACAGCAGTTACCATATATCCCTTCTTTCCTAACACTTTATCAGTCTCTCCTAAGAGAAAATGCGTAAATGCGTGTGAGGTAAAACCTGCTAGTATGCGCTCTTTGTGGCAATTACTTGCAAGGTTGCAAGGCGAACATAAGGTTGTTCTTTTGTCTAATTTTAGCATTTATTAGATAGACTTCAGTGCATCTGAAACTTTGGTACGCGTTCCTCCCTGAGTACAAGGATATTCTTCAGAGAGTATGCTTCTAAAATTATATTCTGATTATTTATTAATATTAAAAATGGAAAAGAAATATTTATTTTGTTTTATTTCAAAACGTGATTTCAAGTATGCCTAAATGTCGTCTTATTATCGAGATATATACACAGCGATTTGTACATGCAATCCCCCGTCTTATTTATCTTCAAATGAAAGGTTTCTTTACGTGCGAAGGCTCCTTACACTGTGGCCAATAATGATTGATACAATAACTATTGGTTTAAGAAATACAAAAAACAAAATACTTATATCATAAATCTTGAAATAAGTTTAAAAAGTTTTCTGTTTTAGGGAAAAAGAGTATACTTTTAAACAAATTTTAATCTTTAGAAACATGGAAGTTAAAGCAATACCTCGGAAGGAAAAAACAGGAGTTCTTAGAGTAAATTTAACTTCTAAGTTTGTGAATGTACGCCACTTCATTACTTTTTCGAATATTACTATTCTTTTATTTCAAACGTAAGAGTTTGAAGTTTCGAATTAAGTATGAGATAGGCAAAGCCGAAACCCACCCAAAGCTCTAAGTTGCCAAATCGATATTGGCAAGAAATAAAGGTTTTCGATATTTCCAAAAATTCAGAATATGTATTAAAAGAAGCACTGGAATACATAATGCAGAATGAGTTTGCTTGAAGTTGCAGCTGAACGACAGAAGTTAAAATAGAAATATTTTTGAGAATAACGCTTTAAGAATTAATTGCCACTTTGAAAAAGAAATTTATAGGAGGAATTTGTAGACTATAAATTACAATTTTTCAACGAATTTCAAACACAAGAAATTGTCAATTAAGTATCGAATGCATTTTTACGGAAATGGTAATGATTTTGTTATAAAAAAGGTTCATGGCATTTTAAATAGGGCAAATTCATCATTAGCATTAACCAAATAGCCAGTACAAATAAAAATGTGCGGAAGGAAGAGTGTTAAGATCGTTAGAGGAGTTCATTGGCATTTCACTGTAGAAGGTTTTTAGTAGTAGCATTTCCTTTTTCTAAAGTACATCAATTACTGTTAATTTAATGACATTGTTAATGAATTTTATAGTTATATTTCATTGAATTGTGAGTATTTTTTATTTAAATAAAGAGGAATTATATGTTACAATAACCGTTACGTATACCCTTTATGTTTATAAAAATTACATCATTTCTCAGCATATTCCAAAATGTTCTGACAATAATAACATGAAATGATCCTTCAAACAATGAAGTGTAAATTATTTTACAATAATTTATGCTTTTGAATTATTTTGTTTGGTTAGAGAGATACAAATATTTCATTTAATACACTATTAAAGTTATCATTGCCTCATTATATCTATAGTTGGTGGAAAGCTAACTTAAGTTGGATATTTACTCCGAATTTCCATATATTTCTTCCTCTATTCGGTTTTAAATAGCCGATAGAACAGTTTTGAGTATTTACAACCAAGATTCTAGCGTAATACTGTAAAACTATTAAGTATTTGATTTGAAGAGTTTTAATGAATAAAAATATCGGTAATTTAAGAAACTGAATAAGTATGAGTAATATTTAAAGTAAACATTTACGAATAGATCAGTATATTATGAGTAAGATTAAAAGTAATATTAAAAGTCAAATGTATCAAAAAGGTAGTTTGGATTTATTTTAAATAATGTTATGCTTTATGTATGTCATAACGTAGAATACGTTAAGTTAAACTTTAGAGGCTCCCACCTTATGAAAAATACTTCAATGTTTCCTATATAATAACTACCTTTATTGTTCTTTTTTATGTATAATGGAATGAGGTTAATTCTTTTTCCTATAATACAGCGGTTCTCAACCTTTTGACTAACACGTACCATCTAAACGAAAGCTGAAAGCGTTTCGTACCACCACTACAAAGTACTACTACCATCACCACTCTTGAATAAAGCACAGATCGCATAAATTTACGAGTGTTAGAGAAAAACCTCAGTCAGGATGTTGAGGTTTTAATTTTTGAATTAAACAGTTAAAAATACTTTGATTCTTTGCGTACCACATATTTTTCTCTTGTGTACCACCAGTGTAAGCATACCACCGGTTGAGAACCCCTGCTATACTAGAATATTTTAGTGCAGTTCAAAAAGGCCACTTACCTCTGAACTAAGAAAAGACACTTTTAAAGCCACTGCTGAGCGATCCATTAATCACTGGTGAATTAATACATGAGTTTGCTAATGTGGATTTGCGCATAAGATGGAAATGCTAGTATTTAGAGAAAGCTCTTGAGTCTTCCTGTTTTCTACAAATACGTAAATCATAAATGTCTTAATAATGGTAAAAAGCATAATTTCAGTAAAACTATTTCAAGTGATGTTAAATGAAATAAAAATTGGTTGGTACAAAATTTTGAAATTTGTTCTCATTAGGTACAAAAACACCGGGGAACCAATCTGTAATATAATTTCTGTTGAGTTCGGTTTTTGAGCTGTTTTCGAGTTAAATAGGCATGTTAATTTCAAAACTGTAGTTAGTTTTATTCTACCAAATCAAGTTTTTTCTGTACATTTTATGTGAATGTGACCACTCCCAACTTCATCGAGAATGGATCACAGAAAGTACTACTGCCTATTTGCTGACATAAAACCTGGCGCCGGGTGATTGACGCCGTAAGAGACCAACGACAGATGCATACTTGTTTAGACTAGTTCAGGTACGCTTGAGATAATATAGTGAGCCGTTGTACGTCGCTCTAATATAGTGAACAGGATTCCAATGTGGAGCCCAAGTTTGCACAAGAAAAACTCGTTTGAAATACGAAAAAAGGTATATTAATTTTGATCAAGAGAAAGTGCGTTTCTGCAATACTTTCGAAATGATGATAGATTTGAATATTGTCATAACGTATATGGAATGGAGGACCTTGGAATTTCACCCTATAACACAATTATTTCAATGATAGCTCAAACTGGAGCTTGTACTGTGTCCTCCTTCACAATGGAAATTTATGTAGAGTTCCAAAAGCCATTCAGTTGTTTGAGTGAAGAATATAAAGAAGCACTAATGGATCATCTGTATTGATATTAAAATGGTCTGCTTCCTTCTTGACCAGTAACGCGGATATAAAATCGGGTGGAGCGAAAAACGGTTTCTTGAAATTCATGTTGCCTGAGTAATTATATGTTCCAAATGGACTAGAACAAAATGTGTTCATATTTCACCTCAAAATATTGACATGTTCAGGTTCCACAACACAAGTGACTATCTTACTGACTTTTTAACAGTGTCATGCTTTTATCAAGAATTGCTTTATCAAAAACGTCATTATAAGGACGAGAAAGTTCTCCCCACACCAAGGTATAAAATTTTGTACCAAAATATGCTACCAAATAGAGATAAGGCTCTAATCTGACTATTAGTTCTACCCCGGGATAAGCAATGACATGTCTTCCATGATCTTTTAACGACATTTTTTTGTTAATTAGTTGGCGTTTTCGGTGTGTTTTGTCAATCCTGCTTTCAGTCATTGTTTATTTTGGACTGGGATGGCGTCAACTAGACTCGGATCTTTTTGAGGTATTTGTTGGTCATAAAGTGCATTGGTTTCACTGCAATGCAAAAAAATTGTCTCTTCGTCATCTTTTCTAGATGGAAATACACATGACCCACAACAGTTTTATAATACAATAGGAAAGTATGTGAAAACCTTTCTGTGATGGGTTATGTCCCTATTCCATTTGATCTATCCGAAATTGATAAAAAATTCGTATTAACCAAAAATACACCCCTTGATATTTCTAAGGCAGTAGGAATGCCCATCAGATCTAGCAAACAAGAGTCCTGGAAGAATGGTCCACTCAAGATGACTCACTACAGCCAACAGAATTCTTCCCCTTTATTTATCAACCGCCGAACCAAAAAACGACTTTAAGCTACTAGACGAATATGTTTTAAAAGTTTATGTGCCGTCCTGGTTTGAAATAAAGAAAATCCTGAGAGCAGCAAATGGAACACATCATGTTCCCGAAATGATCAATAAAAATTCATTCTTGCCAAAAATGTTAAAGTAATCATTCACAAAGTTATTCAGGGAAACTGTTATTTTGTTCAATCTGAAAACTTCTTGTTGGCAATGCTGGCAGATGAACGAGTACATACTCGTAAACTTGACCTGAAAAGAATACTGAGAGCAAGAAAAACTGAGTGGACGGGGAAATGCGACAATCGTGCTTCCCAAATTAAATTTCAAACAGAAGAGTATTTTGAGATGATTTTCTGGGACAATCCCTTGGAACGACCGAAGATCTGGAAACTCAGAGATAAAGACATAAGATTGGTTAGAAGCGGTTCTAATTCTGAACAAGGAAAGTTCCCTTACCATTCTCTTAAACAATAGAGAGGAATATGAGGCTGATGGCTCAAGCGGCGTTGGGAACATGTAGTGGAAAAGCCAGAAATGGATTCATAGGCAAGTCCCAGAACGAATTTATGAAGTTTGACAACAAGACGAAATCCTTTGGCTCTCTGGTGGAACCTGAAGATGACAAGCGATTAAGCTGAATTTTTTTTACTGCCATGTTTTTACAAATTACAACCATAAGTTGGGTCAGGAAACAAAAATGTTGTAGAAAAAAATCATTAAAATGTATTGTTAAAAATCGTTTAATGTTTTCACTAGAATTAATATTGATTTTTTTTTATTTACCTCACGTGGAATCTGAAGATGACGAACGACTGAGTTACAATTTTTAGTGTGTTTTTTTAATCGTAGAAAACCATTTGTTAAGAAATAATAAAATATGATTTTTTTTCCTTTTTCACTCCACCGTAATGTACAATTATCCTTGTTTTTTTGTGTATGTGTGATAGCTCGTGGAAAGCATTGGGCGCAGTCAAATTGGCTACTAAGATTTGACCTGAAAAATGGTGATCCAAACATTCTACTCGTACATCAGCCTCTTGTCGACAGAAAGAAGATTATATTTCCACTTCAGCGTGTAAAACTGGGTCTCATGAAGCAATTTGTTAAAGCTTTGCCAACTGAAGGAGACTTTTCAAATATCTCATTTTGGCATTTCCTAGATTGCTGTTTGAAAAGAGAGATGCCGATGTGATTGATGGGCACAGATTCGTCAACTTCTTAAAGATGAACATTTCATCAGAACGATGATAGAACTTCAAAAGAATGCTTGGTTGGCATTCCAACACATTGTCACACTTTCTTGAATTTACGTGATCACAGAATTACAGCGAAAATGTCCAGAAACGTTTGGAAAGCTTCAAAATGCTTAGTTTCAACAAGAACATCAAACTGCATGTTTACAATAGACACCTTGGTGTTTAACATAACCATCTAAGCCCCTTTTCGGCATAAAAGCTTGCTCTTCTACAGATGTGAGTAATTAGAGTAAATTTCTTACGACTAAAAACTTACGACTTTTAACACCTCGTTTTTAATTTGTACATGCAGTGCAGTTTTCCCCAAACATAAATTAGAAGATATTTAGAAGTTATACAATTGGCTTCAAATCACTGCCAAAAACGTGACTTCAAAAATCAAGAATAAATAATCTGAATTTGTAATTACTCCAATACAATGTTAATATACCTGCTTCAACGAAGACAGAAATATTTCATAACAATATTTAGTAATGAGTAAATGAGAATCATATGTAGTTATACTTACAAAGTTGTACATTGAACTTTTTCATGCTAAGTATTTCTAACAAATTGCATATTGATACATTAACCGGAAATAGATACGTCTGATGATCTTAAATGTTTTAAGAATGATAATCAAACGTAGATCCTCTAAATTTAGAATTCAGTCTGAATTCTTTCTTAATGGATAATCTCAGAAAATATTTATTACACTTATTTCATTTCGTAACAGACACTGGCTGCGTAACTATACTAGCAGCTGACAAAAATAATTCGTGAGATTAAATGTACTACTTTTCAGATGGAGATTTCATACATTTGCATATGATTCTTCCCTTAATTTTTACACTACTATGCACTATACACATAGAACCGAATTCTTTCTGATTTTCTAACGAAACTGGATGAGATATTATAGAGAGGATGGATTATTTCTTAATATTTCAAACTTTAATATAAAAGAAAGAGAAACCACAATTTCAGATTAGCATGCTGTATTCTTCCTGCTTAGAAAAATGTTTAGAAGGAAATTTATTTCTCATGCTTACAGCTTGTATTTTCCTATCAGGAATTTTTTCGCTCAGTTCAGTAGACGTTTTCAAATATTTCTCCTATTACGTGACATAAATATGTTGTTCTATATCATGATAAGAGAAGCCAATTTAGATGCTACCCATGAACCTTGCCTTTTAGTGATTTAAATTATGTATAGAGCTGTACGCTAGAACTGAATAATTTTCTCTTCAGATATAATGCTTATTCTTGATGCGTATGCTTTCATATATATTGCTGTGGAGACACATTTCAATAGCGTAAATTCTTAACCGAAAAGAGGTAAAGAGTATGAAGGATTTGAAAGTATACTCAGTTATTAATTGGACATTACTTTCGTTCATTATATCTGTTGTCTAAAGTTGCCAGAGAATTTAAGATTTATTCTCTGACTATTAGTTGTTATATGGTGAAATATATATCGAACTGTAGGAAATTTAATATCTGCAACACGCTAAATAAAGTAGCTTTATGTAATTCGGTTTCTTTATACAGTAGTTTTCATAATGGGAGTTAACTAAAGTGCTCCATAAACGTAAAAGTAAGAAAGTTAATATTTTGGTGATTTATTTTGTTTAGTTACCATGTTTACAAAATAAATAAATATGTATTTTTCTTTTACTTTTCCTCTCTCTCTATATATATACTTACACAAGACCTGCGCCCAACCGGTACAGTTTTTAGCGTCGCTGACTGCCGTGTCGAAGGGCCGGGGTTCGAATCGCGAAGAAGGCATGGATGTTTTTAAATGTATAGTGTCCGTGCGGCATGGGGCACTCTAAATATGTGGTGAGCCGAAAGTCCTCTCCAGAGATTGGTAGTAGAGCAGAAGTGTGAGAGATCCTCGGACCCGTTCCCCCGGGGTGCTGTTCTTCAAAATTGAGGGCAAAACTGAGCTAAATCGCACTGTCATCTGTAAGGTCCTCAAGGCTGGTTACCAACGATAGGCGTATCTTGTGTTCCTTGCCACGAGGAATTTCGTGGGCATGGCCTGACTATAGGTACGACGAGTGAGCATTAGACAACAAGAACTAATGCAGGTAGTATTTGATTACTTTGTTGAAATCGATAAAACAAACATATATCAGAATTTGGAAGTCCTTTGTTTACTAATGAATCTATCAAAGAGTTAAAATAACCCACGAATTTTTTACACTTTTAGAAAATTTGAACGACTTATAAAAAAAAACGTTTCTGTCAGTTATGAAACATACTCTAAAACATATTCTATATTGCAAAAGTGATTGTAAAATATTCTGGAGAATGATCAGTATTTGACAAATATTTACAATAAGAATATATATATAAAAACACCATCTGCGCTGATTTACGTTGCCTAAAAATGCTAGTTCTTGCTTCCATAATAGATTTAATCATGCATTCTATATTATTAACTTCAGTAAACTTAGATTTATTATTTATTGAAATACCTTTGAGTTTAAATGCTGCTAAGGTATTTTTATTGCTTTCTATTAGAAGAGGCATGACATTATATCATTATCCTACTACTTTATATGCAACTACATTTAGTAGCATTCCAGAGATGCCGTAAGAAATGAGTTTCAATTCATGTCCCCTAGTATAAATTAACGTGTCACAATAAATCTCACTTGAAGATAATAGTTTCATTTGTGGTGTTCAGGTTTCTGGATTTTTTCTTATTTGTTACACACTACACCATTTGGCATTACACGGAAAGCGAGGGATGCTTCGTAGAGAAAGTTTTAAGAGAAGCCGACTCGTATTCACGTTACACATGGGAAAATCACGAAAACGGTCATACAGCCAGCATGTCCGCTGGGACTCGAACCCCGGACCATAATGCCAGTGTTCAGCGGTTTTACGTTTCGGCTGCTGGCGGACCCAATTCTGGTTATTGGAACATAAAACTTTATCCTCTGAACTAGTAGTCTTGCGAACTGTAGAAATGGGTGATAACTACAGCGTTTTACTGTAGCATTACTGTCACTAAGTATCTTTAAACATTATTGTGAGTAGGAAATTTATACTGATACAAAATCATGTGAAATACTGTACATTCATCCAAACCACAATGCAAGTTTCCCAAAACTCAACTCATTTTCTTACATGCTTGCAGAAATTAAAAAAGTCACATAAACCGTGAAATAGCGAATATGTTTCTTGTGTGTATGAGTATGTTTCTTGTGAAAGTAATGTGAAATGTGAGATCGAGTATTAAAAATTAATGAGTTTAATGTGAAACTCATTACTTTTCAATACTCGATTTGAAATTACAATTTCATTTGCTTTCGTTTTCAGGTTTAAAAACCTTGATGCAAATGTGAAACAAATGTGTAATTTAACAAAATACGGTAATTGTAAGGTTTCATAAATTTTCTAATTGATGAAATATAAAAAATGCATTATTATTTCATAACGTGATAATCATATCCGTATTATATTTTGCATAACTGACTACAGTATTTGATTACAAGGTACAACAGCTAGAAGTACTAGAAGGTACAACAGCTAGAAGTACTAGAAGGTACAACAGCTAGAAGTACTAGAAGGTACAACAGCTTATTAAAAAGCTTTTTCTGGGATTTTTTCCCAATAAAATTTATATAAATATTGTTACGAAATGTTCAGGCGTGGTGGGATAGCTTCTCCGCAAAGCAGTTTTGGGGTTGCCATAAAATGCCAAGAGAAGGCAGGGTTGCCACATTTGGCGAAAAATTGGCGATATGCCATGGACGGATGGAGAACCTTCTGGAACGAATTCTTACCCAGAATGTTCTCGCACCCAGAATGTTTATCCCAGAATTCTTACCCAGAATATTTAGCCCAGCATGTTCTCGAACACAAGCCGAAAGCTATATAAACCCTGCTGGTCCGCAGTCAGAGTGTGTGTGTGCCTCGTCTAGCGAGTTGATAGTCACTGAGCGAGCGTCTCGAAGTCTAGCGCCGAGTTGGTCGTCGAGTGCATCGAAGAGTCTCTTAGTGTATCGCGGTTAGTGCATCGTCGAGAGAGCGTGTTGAGCTCCGGAAACGACTGAACCGAAGAGTCAGGAGTTGTGCTCTGTGTGTCATCGAGTGCATCGCGAGTTGTGGCGTGGAGAGTGTCGAGAGTACGTGGAGTTCCGAGAACGATCAAGCATAGTTGGGAGCTGTACTCGGGTGCTTTCCAGTGAAGGTGTCTCCACCGTTATTGTCTGACAGTGTGAAGGCTGTGTCTCTGAACGTGTCAGCGTGGGTATAACAGTTCGACGACTCTAAAAGTGATTTTGGAGCTATCTGATTAATATTGGTAAATAAAGTGTGTTTTGATACTTCATCAAGTGTCGTCGTTATTCACTCCAAATCTACAAACCCCGTACGAACGTGAAGGAAGAAAATAATGTAACAACTGGTGTCAGGAAAGAAAAACGCAACAATATTTTATTATTTCTGGCGTGTTACGCTTTATTTTAATTTTCACATTAGATTAACTTGGAAATGTTTTTATGTCCTATTATCTTAAACATTTTTTTGTATCTCAATATAATTCTATATATAAATGTTTATTATAAACATGAGCCCATAATTCTCAATAAATGCGACAAATATTCTTTTTCAATAAGTGGCTGAATTTATGTTTGTTAAAACAAAGGCATGTTTAAGACGATTATCTATTACAATTATCTGTAATGCAAAATCTTATAATACAAGTCAAAAAGGCACATAGAATTCGTATAACATACTATTAATATGTAGCATCTTTAACTGTAATAAATTTTAAATATTTCAAATATATTTTAAATTCAAAACATATTTTCCACCTCATCAAATCACGAAAATGTTTTGCATTCACCATTTAATGGTTTGTTCCCTACCTGAAGAGTAAAGAGAATGTCTTAAACTCGCGTACTAAAGAAAGTGATCTATACCTTCTCCAATCTTAATCAACCACGTAAACGGCAAAAAAGGCATCTTTTTTTTTATCTCATTCATCGCTAGTATCTATATCCTACTCTATTACAGCGAGACATAAAAAAGAGACATTAATGAAGATAAATCACGTTAATTCCCTTTAGTACAGAGAGTAAAGAATCCTTTGTTCTCGAACAATGGCAATACAAGAATAGCATTAGTTGCTTGGGATTCCATGCATTTTTCTTGTACGGATCTTTTCGGCGTTTTCGTTTAACAGCACCATTCATTCTTCCTTACGTTGAATAATTTTAATGTTCAAGAAGAGTAGCGGAATAAAAACATTTGCAAGCTGCGTGGACGGTTGGCGGGTCAGCTTTTCTGAAATTCAAAAGGAAGAGCTTTTTATGCAAAGTTTAATGAGGAGAAGAGTTAAGACAGTATTCAGTCAATGGAAAGAATAGCATTGCTTTATCTCGCTTTCAGTACCCCTATGACATTTTAATATACAAATATTGCATAATGTAATGAAACACATATTTGATATTTTTAATTAAAAGTTAATTAAACTAATCAATATTCTTTCCCGGATCTAGTTCTCTAAAAATGAGTTTCCATTTGTTTTTGAGGCGAACGGATGTGCAGCTGTCCGTAGTTTGAAAATGATGCTGAAGGTTTCGCTCATCAGTCCTCTCTACCTATTTGTGTCACACTAATTGGTGGCATATAATGAGATTAGAACAACACAAGTTATCATGAAAATGATACTCTAGGATTTAAATTTCATGTGGTAGTATTTGAGACAAGTTTAATGCAAACTCATTTTAATGAAGAGTAAGTTGAATATGTATTTTACTGCACTTTATGATTAATTAGGTATTGGTTTTACAGGAACTTATCCAATTCTAAACTTCTACAGTTTAGAATAACTGATAAAAATGGCCAACGTTGTATCTGTAGAATTTAATCCATATAACTACAAAATTTCGCAACTGTAGTAAAGTAACTTAAGCTTCTTTTACTTGCATCTAAGACTTTTACAATTAAATACCTTGCTTAGGAGCTTTAAAATTAGTTTACTTCAGAATGTTTTGAACATCGGCTGACTTAATATAGGTGATTTCTACTACACATGCAATCATGAATTCTAATCTACAAAAGTAAACACGTGTTGATTATCAATTTGAAGGATGTCATATTTTTAAAAAGGCATAGTTTTGTGCGAAACGCATCTTTCATCTTTACCTAGCTCACTGTTTAAAAGAATTTAATTGCCCTCATATAAAGTTAATTTATATAAGACGATTGAGTAAATGTGGCTATGGCGGGAAAGAAATTGACGTTAAATGTACTGTATCAGCAGCTTAAGAGTAATTGTGTCATTTGTGGGTAGCGTTAATTAAAAAAATAAAATATATTAGTAATAACTAAAATACAATAACACGCCTAACAAGTATTAATTTAGAAATCAAACAAAAATCAGCGTTATATTTTCAAAGTATTATGCCATTTTCGCTTTTGCAGCTGAGAATGATGGTTCGGTAAAACCATCGAAACTGTGAAAATTTGAAAACATAACGCTGGTTTTTTTGTTTTATTTAAATTAATATTAGTAATACTTTAAAAATGCCACAAATTTACATTTTAATTACTGATTTAAATTAGCATGTGGATAACTTTCTACTGAATTCATTATTGAATTATTTAAAACCTGTATATATCTTGTGCGCAATTAACTTTTTTTTTTTTTTTTTTTTTAATTTGGATTGTTGAATACTACATGTTTGCTGTAAGTCCCAAATTTTGGGGCTTGATCATTAGAGGCACACTTGAGTATATAAAAAGTAATCCAGAAAGCATTAGCTCTAAAGATGCTAGATCCTGTTGTTTTCATTCTTCCATTGATGGTATCAAATCTTTGCCAGTTTGTTCTTTAAGTGGGTTTAAAAATTTCTCAGAACTGTATTGGCAACAAAGTTTGAGCTGGTAACTTCAGAGCATTTTACGTGTAGTTTGACGCTTCTGCTTAAACGTTGTTTTCTTTGATAGTGGCTTTCTTGCTTAACTCCGTTCAAATTAACAGGTTCGTTTCTGATGTGTGTCATTATAACATTGCAATCGGTAATTCCAGTGAAAGTAAACGCATATTGAGGCACACACAAATATGTATGCGGTTTTCATACTTCTATAATCAGGATAACGGATATGCAGTACAGGTAATATATTCAACGTTATTGCATCTGAAACTTCGGATTTCATTCCATCATCTCCAAAACGAATTTCAGATTAAAAAAGGAAGACAAGAAAATTTCAAAGGATTCATATTTAAGCATCGCACCAGAGGATTTGTGAAATTTTTTAAGCCCTCGCTTACCACTGCAAATTACAAATCTGCTCTTTCATTCACCATGCTAACTCAATTTAACTTGTCTTTTTAAATTTGTTATTAAACATAGTTTTCTTGGCATTAACGTCGCATAAAATTCAAAGATAAAAACACAAACTATTTAAAAACAGTATATCTTTAGAACTCCTGATAGAAGGTTAGGAACTGTCATAGGTTAGGAAATTTAGTCGCTAGAGCAGCTAGCCGCCTAATCATAAAAAAGAAAAAATAATTATCATAAAAAAGAAAACAAATACAAAGACTTTTATAAGTTGTCAAATCTCATATTTCAAAATTTCATTTTATATTCCTAATTAGCATCTCCTGATTTAAATGGAAGTTTATTTAAAACACTCCCATTTTAAAAGGAGAATAATATTTTTAAGAACTGCGTTTATATCTTTTCAATCACTTGGTTTACTACTCAGTAACATGAAGATGAAATATGAAAGTTAAATATCTTGTTCTTCACTGAATGGCAACGCGCTAGTCCCTGGAGATAAAAAGTATTCTATTTAAGGCTGTGGCTGCAAATTATTTTCAAACAGCAATTTTTTTGGATTGCAATTGAAAAATAAATTAACATTATATAAAAGAAACATAAATTCTGGGATCAGCTTTGAATTATTTATTTGTGCGGAAATTCGCAGTTATTCTACTACCGGAAGGAAATGACCATGTTTACACTTATGAGCCCTCATTAATTCACGTATTCGTAAAATCCTAAGAAAGATTCCCTGATTTGTATCTATGATGATGTAGATGTGATATTTTCCGAGAAGTTTACATTACCTTATCGATTCAGTCATTCATGCGAATTATTATTGTCTTTTGATCGAACAGACTATGATGCTGCACTCAACGCCCTGTCTGTTACAGAGGATGTCACTGACTGCTTTGAAAATATACACTGAAACACATTAACGGACTCCGTTTTTGCATCACGAAATACTTAACTTATCACCTTGCTGATATGGAAAAGATCAAAGAGAACTTCAAGACTAATGCAGATGCACTAAAGGTGTAGCTGTGAAACGTTCTTGGCAGGTATTAACACCTAAAAGCATGTTTGTTTTGGAAATTTCAAAACCTGTCCCTGTTTTTTCATACTTAAAGTACTGATAGAAGATTGAATTTAAAACACAACTTACTGTAGACGAATGCAGATCTCCGCGAAAAGTTGCTAAGAGGTCTAAGATGACTTCTCATCCCCACGAAAAACATACCAGAAATAAATGTACCAATAAGTTAGGAAATGCAGAAAATTTAGACATAGCTCTTGATTACTCGGGAAGCAAATAATTTAATAGCCTTACTTCTGCTAAAGTAAATCCTACCCCTCACATTCTTACTCAAGCGAAGCTGAAACATCATAATATACTCTCCAAAACTGGAAACAATACTAATGATAAATTTCAGTCAAGTGCTCTGAGGGCTATCTATTTAATAATGGAGTATTATAACTTAAATCATTAGCTACCTAAATTGAAACTGATGTTTTACCTAAATTTCAACTCTCGCAAAATATTGATAAGCACAAATAAGATAGGTCTACAAAATAGTAATCAAAGGATTACCTATCAATTTCCCTGTCGACAAAATTACCACTGCGCTCTCTTCACTAAATCTTAAAAATGTACAATTAAAACATTTTAAAACTTAGTCTCCCTTTCCCCATTTTCAAAGCTCAGTTGCTAACAAACCAGAATAATGTCAACAAAATTAATACTGATGTCAAAATTAGAAATTTTGAATCTGAATACTTTGTACAGCATTGCTGTAATTGCCAACTTATCGGCCATTCCAAGTTATAATCGCCCACACGCAAATGAAGCTTCAATATGATAGCAATATGCAATATCAAAACTTAATGGTATGACCCCATCCAAAGTACCAATATTACTAACAATTATACCTAATAGTTTCTAAGTCTATGGAATACCTAGACCAGATCCGAAATACTAAAATAACCTAGAAAATTTCATGATACTTTACAACTTTTTTAAACAGTCATTTAAATAATTATGCAATTCTACCTAAAGTTTGCACAAGCAAAAATTGATTTCGTTATACCTGTCGTTATGCATCTGAAAATACTCCCCCTTTTGTGAATTCCAAAATTTCAACATTCAGAATTGTCTGCTTACTTCCACTCAGTCATATTGCTCCCTAACTAGATATGAATTTACAGCACCATTTGGGTTCCTCCCATTAGCACAGAAAAATTCGCCTAGCTCACTTGATATTCTGTACAGCTTCACTGTTACAGCGAATTGCCTACCAGCGACTGAACGGTAAAGTCGCTGAACACTGGTATTCCATCTGGGGTTCGAATCCCTACGAACAGGCCGGCTGTATGGACGTTTCAGTGGTTTTCCTCATGTGTAACGTGTGTACAAGCAAGTTTCTCTTAGACAGTCCTCCACGAACTCATCCATCTTCATAGGCAGATAGCCCTCGAGTGATTTGTCATAATTAAATAAACCAAACCATTTACATTGATATAAGATTACTTTATGCCGCCCATGTGGAAAAGTGGTTGGTGATGCTGACTGCCGAAACTAAGGTCCCAGATCAGAATCTCGCAGAAGGCATGGATGTTTTAAAAGTGTCTGTGTGGCATGGGCACACTTAAAACATACGGTGAGCCGGAAGTCTTCTCGAGAGGTTGACGGTAGAGTCCTTGAACCCGTCTCCTGGGATAAAGTCAAAACTGGGGTGGAATTGAGCAGAGTCGTATTGTCACCTTTATGATTCCAAAGGCTCTTTCCGATGTCAGATGTAATCTTGTACTTATTACCACGATAAAATTTGTGGGTTTTTTCCCTAATTAGTAAGACAAGTGAGAATATTCACAGCAGCAACAGAATTGCTTTAGTGCTATCCTGCAAAGAATTTTATTCCAGTTTTCTTCCAACATATTATTCTTTAGCAATGCACCCCATCTTTTTCTTTACTTCGCACTACCTCGCTGACTTTGTCATAGTCTACTATTTTTACGTGCTTTGGACTTCGGCCATCTTTCAAGCGCAGCGTCTCTCCAATGCTAGCCACATAAAACGATACGATTAATTGATTTACGTCGTTCCACACAGGATAAGGCCTAGGAGTCAGTAATAAAATAAAATTTTAAAAAATTCTGAAAGCTTTCATATTTTATATTACGCCCAAAGGGGCATTTTTAACGTTTTGTGTAATACCTTTATTTATTTAGTATTATGTTCTTCGTGCAAGAACTATAAAATTCAATTCAACAGCAATATCACACAATAATTTTAAAGGAGCATGTCTTTAGAATTTCATATACACAGTCTCACGCGCTAGAGATATGGTGTTTTATGTTTTTCTAGCCGGCATTGAAAATCTAGCATTGGAATCGTTGAGTTTCTTAATGAAAAACTTTGCAAAATATGAAACATATAATAAAACAAACTCCAAATACCAAATGTGGGCTTCCAGATGCTCATATTCGGGTCGAGACGTACCTTATCCAAAATTTGATATATACATTTATGCAGATTCTTCATTATTTAATTTCTTTAAATATATTACAGTGCGATAGCATTTGGTGGCAACAATTTGAAAAGTGATTCAGAATTTGAGAGTTATCGACGCAAAATGCTAAAACGAAATTAATAGCCCTTCTCGACTAACGCCCTTCGGGCTAATTATGTAATATTTATATTTTGTAATACTTATAAAGTATTTGAAAAATACCGATATCGAAATCTTTTAAGTTAGAAACTACTTTTTCCTACTCAAAAATATAAATTTTAAATTTTAATCTTAAGCAGTAAAATTATTACCCATTCGAAAATTATTTGAATTTTAAAAGCTCGAAATTGTATTTTTTTTAAATGTGAGAGAGAGGCAGAAAAATGATTAGAGACTTTTGATCTATTCACATTTTTTCAATCTAGTTCATCAAGTTACTATAAAATTTCATATTCAATAAATTTTATTCTGGGTTCAGATGTACCCTGCACAATAAATCAAATTCGAAATTTTATTCTGGCATATCCAATAAATTTTATTCTGGGTTCAGATGTACCCTTCACAAGAAATCAAATTCGAAATTTTCCTGTCAGTTTGCGATTGTATATATATGTGTATATGTATTCATAGAGTATTACAAACCTACTTCATTTATCATATTTATTACATAAAATACGAGATATTACAAACTGTAATATAAGCAACAAAAATAATAATAATAAAATAAATAAAAATTAATTGTCTAGTTTTTAATTGGTAAATACCAGCATATATTTATAAAAAATACTGGAAAATGAAAAAAAGAAATAATACACCCTATTCATTGCCTATTTGCAACAACATATTTATGCGCTTCTGATTTTTAGTATAATAGAAAGCTTTGTTTCGATATTTGGAGGAAATAACACTTTTCAAGGTATTAACAATTACGTTCGTTTGTGATCAATAATCGAAAACACATTGAACAGAGTGAATGACTACTTCAAATAAGTAACGCCGATTCATTTATATGTTTCTGAATTATTGTGTTTATGATATAATTAATTATGTTTCTGAATTAACAATAGATTTAAAAAAAAAGTAAGAACTTTGGATTCAGTAAATTATTTGAAATTGCAAAATGATATAACTAAAAATAGAGTTTTTCTCCTCTATTAAAGTGAAAATCAATTACTTTTATTGCTGATTACATTAGAGCATTTACTATTGGAAAAACATATATTTCTGGAAATATTATTTTGTTTTTTGCATGCAGAGATACTCTCGTACATAAACTATTCAAAACAGTTTCCGCAACTTTTTGCACTTTTGTTTTCTCCTGTTCAAAATAACACTCTGTACTGTTCTCGAAATGGTATTTAGTGTCTTAGCTTCCAAGAAAATTTTCCTACAGAAATAGAAATTTAGTGGTATTTTCGTACGGAATTATATATATTTCTTTGACACTTGCCTTAAATATTACAGGGAAAAAAAAAACAAAAAGAATTCGAAATGAGATATTCTAGTAGGATTCGGTATTTTTCTTGTGTGCCAGGGGAAAATAGTTTAAATTTGTTTCATAATATAAGTGTAATAGAGTACAAATCAAATTTTCTATATCCTCATTAGCAACTTTTCTATATTTGATTAATTATTTTATATTTGATCTGTCTTAATTTTCCCTATCAATAAAGGATGTCTTAATTCTTCGGTAGAAATGAAATATAAAGACATTTTTTAAGCTTGGTTAAAGGAAAGATAGTCAGCAAATAGTTTTTAACACATCTTGGTGAAGTTAATTGCTTTCAGTTAAACATATTTGAAAATTAAATATCAGTAACTCAGAAAATAAAAAGTAATACACTCAAGGAAAATATTTTTACAAGCATCGTGCATCAAGGGATCCAATGAAATAAAAACAGATCTACGTTCCGAATAATTAACTCTTTTCTTTATTAAATAACTGCATAAGACTTTACATAGCTGAAATATGTGATGAAAGAATATAAATTAATGTTAATTAAGCAATAATTATTTAACTGTGTAGTTAAATATTACAGATTTTTCAACATTCAGAAAACCTCAATTTATTTTTAAAGATGCTAATTGATGCTAATTTAAATTCACGTATTTAATGGAAACTATTTACTTTTCATATTTTTGGTAAAATTTATTTCCATAACATCGCTGTACCATGTGTTTCATGTCACAATTTTAAAAGTACTACAACATTCTTGCTGTATCTCGAGGAACTGAATTCAAATTCAAAGTACCTCTGTTTCGGGCCCGTAGTAAATAAACCTAATACAATTCTATGAATAGTTTCCCCAGTACAAATGAGTATGCTATAAAACACATGCTTACTCACCAACTACAAACTAGAAGAGTGAAAACGAAAAAGGAGTAGTGTTCCTGGTGGTAAAATGAAACACAAAAGCCCTATTCCATAAATTTGTGCACTAGCATCGAAACAGAAACAATGGATCTGGTTTCATATATCAACAAGCGGAACATCTTCGGGGCGTTTGATCTGTCGATGTTTTATTCAGCATGCATTTGCAGCAAGGAATGCATTTTATTTTATTTATTCGCATACCATGTTCTGTAGGAGAATAAACACGCCATAAATATTTAAGATAAAGCATCTAGTGCGAAATTCAGTTTTTGAATTTCTCTTTGTTGATGCAAAATGCAAGAGTCAAGCAAGTTTCAGGTGCAAAAACATTTTCAGAATTCTAAATATCTCCTTTGGAGAATAATCTTCGAAAACGTTTCTTCTTTTTACTTATTTATTGAAGTCACTCAGTTTGATTCCATTAGTTGAGGTTATTTTAAGTTTAGTGTTTGATAACTGCATCAGTTTCCAACAAAAAGCGAACGATGGTTGAGAAATTCTTGGTGCTCATATTTCTATCAAACTATTTGTCTCTCAGCAAAAGATGAAATTTCTTTTTGCGTCTAGGATTGAGGGAGTATAGAGAATGATTTCTAGTAGTTTTAACAAGCATCAATATATTCAGAAGATATAAAGTTAAAATTTAATTCAAACAATTTATAAATTTTATTCCTTTCAAACTAGTTAAGTTTTGTATCATTAAAATCTGTTGCAGAAGCATCATACACTTACATTATTCATTATACATATTCAGGGAGTAATTAAAAATATTGTAGGAAATAAATTCGAACAAAAATTAAAATGTCATTTCGAGAAAGCAATTTAAAATTAAAATTTAAAAAGAAGAATTTCAGATATCATAGGACTTTCTCCAAGTGACATTGTAGAGTCATTAGGTTTTCTTGAAGCAGCTGTGGTTAAAAATGTGCAAGGTCGACACCAGGACTCGATCAGAAACAGGCTGATTTATTTACTTCTTTTGTTGCATCAACTCCGCGATGACGATGCAGCGAAAGATGTAAATTTCACATTCCATTTTTGGTTTTGCCGATTTTTCTTGCCATTTTCTATTGTGCTTCGTTTCATTTCTTGTAGTTTTCCGTGGTATTTGATTTTTGCATGTGTTTATTCCGGATTGAATAAGGGACGAGTTTTAAACTTATTATTTTTTATTTATATTGCATTATATGTACACAAAACTCAGCACATGGAACGAAAACCTGTAGATAATGTTTAGATTAAATGATTACAGATATATGTACTTTATAGCGTGTTATGATTAATTTTATGTGAAATGTCGGTAAATTTATTTTTAATAGTAATGCTTTGATCATCCTTTTTTCTAGTGCTGAGGATATAGGAAATAACGGAATTTAATTAGGAAAAAGAGCACATTAAATGACGAAAAGAACCGAGACATCAGGCATGTATGAAAAGAGATTAATCATTTATATTGGCGAACACCTGTAGAATAATTAATGACGCATAAAAGCCGCTCTGCTCTTCCCCTGAAAATAAACTGTTGTATCTCATAAGTCAAAAGTAAATTGGGCTATTCTACATTTTGAGAAAAAAGGAACAGTTTTGAAAAAAACAATATTAGAATTTTCGTATTTAAAAGCACTGCCGTTTATCATGTTATACAGTTTCCCATACCTTAAAACATAGCAAATTTGCAATTTTGGACGTTTTTTAACTTTTATAAAACACATGAGAAAAATATTATAGTAGCTATAAAGTGAAGGTCACTAAAAAAGTAAGATAACCAAGTTTTGACTGGAGTAATCAATTACAAATCTGCATTTACTTTGCTTCACAATCTACTCCAAATTGATACTTGTTTAGCTTCCTGAATATGTAAAATATAAAAAAAGAAAGACAGCTAATTGGAAACAGGCTTGTAAATTTTTTATTTAAATATTATAAGTACAACACCTTTCACATCCGTACTCTTTCCCTGTAATATTCTGCATTGAACTGATCTTTTATCCAATCATCATTTAGAATTCAAACAAAAAATTGCCGAGTATAAATACCTCAACCAATTTCTACGCATCACGTTTTCATCCCTTATGTCCTTACAGAAGCATATAATTAACTGCTTAGTTACCTCAAAGCTAATTACTGCTACTCAACGCTACTGACAGCAGACTGCAGCAAATGTGCTACATGATGTCTATGTGCTACATGATGTCTACAGAAAGTGCAGTTGGTTTTTTCATTGTCCCATTCAAAAAAGTATCTCATATACATATATCCAAATGCAGAAATTAGAATGGGCATAGAAATTTACCAAAGCATTCACTTGTATGAATCGGCAATTTCTGAAAATTGCCAAATTTTTACATTTTACATTTCCTTTTGCAGTATTTTTTATTACTTGTACGAAGTAAAAAGGAACTATTGTAATCACCAAAAATTTCGGGTATCATATTTCAACAAAATTATCCATTTTGACCGCTATCGAATGAAATTTAACAGTATTTTTTCGTGACATCCGTACTTAAGGACAAAATGAAGGCCCTTTTACCCAAAACGAATTATAAAACTGATTTAAAATGGATTCAGAAGAGGGTTTTCGTGACGTCTGTACGTGTACAGACGTTACGAAAAACCCTCTTCTGAATTAATTTTAAATCAGTTATATATATATATATATATATATATATCCAGTCTATTACTCGGCTCAATGAGCTCAGTTTCTTTATTCTTATATGTTTGTAAATTGTCTATTTTTTGCTTTAAAATTGATTGAATTTTCTTGTTCTTATCTTCCGGTTAAGGGTTTTATGCCTTTAGTTAACCTGCATGTATAGTTGTACAATTGTCACCAATTTAAAAGTTGTTTAAGTACGGCTAAGCCTTTTTTTTTTTTTTTACCCATAGCAGCCATATTTGTTTACGTTTGAAACTTAGCAGAATAGTAGGTTTGTTGCCAATCTAGATAAACTAATCTTCGCAACAGCAAAGTAACGTCTTCTTTAATCCTTGCGAATTAAATTATGCTTAATCCATTCCGGAATTATCATTTAAGTTATTAAATTATCCCATATATTGACTCAGCATAGTGTCCACAACAAATCAAGTCAGTTTCTACGCTTTCAGTGTCTTTTTGCCGAGTGAGACCAAAAGTAAACTTTCAGTTTTTTGTGCATCGCTGTGCTTCTTGTCCGCTGCCCGAATTGCTTGTTTTTGTGTAGCTATAGAAACTGTAATATTAATTTTAAATAATGCTTTTTTTGTTTTAATTGTATTTGGTGTTTTGTGTTTTTCTATATCTTTAAATTTTTAATTTAGATATTATGATTTTTTATATATTTTTGCCTTGTCGCGAAGTGAGAACTGAATTAATTGAATGAGAAATATATCTCTAATGAAATTCGAGGAAATAATTTTAAATGAAAGGCAGGAAATAAAGCGGGTAATTTAATATTCCGTACAAGGAAGTCATGTGGTGTACACATCAGGTTTTTTAATTAACAATAATATTTAAAGCAGTATGTCTGTCTCAGTTTAAGTTACGAACACACTACAGGAAGTTAAGAGCTAATGAAACAAATTTTAATTTTTAGACTTGTCTTTACAATTTGTTAACAGTTTTGATAATCAGTTTCGAAACTGCAGAATTTTCATAAGTATATTTCTCGAAAGTAATAATCTTAGTGTTGAATATTATCGCGTCATAAATTTAAAGTTATACCGAGCAAGAGACATATCTTAAGGGAACAAAAAAAGTTTTCTAAATTGATAAATAAGTTCACTTTATATTTTTCAAAGAATATTCAGCGAACCTTATAGTATGTTAACACTTATCTTACCCATTAATCCCATATGGAGTTCTTGAACGTAGATAGTCGGTATATAAAATAATGTTCAGCCATGCGTTGACGCTATAGTTAAAGGGGGTACATTTTTACGTCGCAAACCAAGCGAAAGAGCAGTATAAATATAAAAATAATACTTTGTTGTGCTTATGAGGATATTTTTTAATCTTGAGTTTGATTATTTTCCATTAAATGGTCGAATGGAAATAACACCAGTTTAAAATTATTAAAAATTACAATGTTGTTATCAAAACGATCATAGAAATTTATATATTTAGTTCAATTAAAAGGGACACCATAAATGTATAATATTAAAGGAGGGAATGTCAGAAGAATTATAATCTTCTGTTTTAACAAGCTTTTACTTAATGCACTCGTGGTATTTCGGTGGGAGTGGAATTTTGCCCTTGATTTTTAACTGCTTCGATTTCAAATTCTGTATAGAAACTCTTTGTCGATGACGATCCAATATGGTGAAGCTAAGTTTTCAAAATTTGACCAATACTTTTTTATTTAATGTTCAAACTTTATTTTGTGCACATACCTTCGTTTAACGAGCAAATTAAACTTATCGAAATTTAACTGTTTATGCTATCGGATATCCTGAAAATAAAAAAGCTTTTAAACAAACTTTTAGGAAAATTGTAACTTAATTTGTGATTTTTTAGCAGTTTCCGAAAACCGCTCGGCATTTTTAAGCAATTGACATTTATAATTTTAAAATTTTCAACATCTAAAAATGTATCGGACATAAAGTTTCTAAATTTCCAGAGATTAGGAAACAAAATGTTCTCCCTCTTTTAAATGAGAATGATAAAAAATATTTATTGAGTAAATTTCAATAATTTTTTAAAAAGGTGTTGCAGTCTGAAGCACTCTTCGTGGTGTAACTGAGAAAATATATATAAAGACCCCCCTCCGCCCTGTAGTTGCCGTTGGGTCAAGTGAGACGAATTCATTCCTCTCGGGGAAGCTTCTGATGATGGGAGTCCTTTCCGCTTGCATAATACGGAGTAAGCAAGTGTAGTGCATTGCATTGACGAAACACGTATGATAATTATTATTACACTATAAATCATACCTTTTAATGAACATATGTCTTTACTACTTAGTGGGTGCATTATAAAAATACGTGACACTGATGCGTAAACTCTAATTAGATGCTATTATAAAACGTAATGAATAAACTATGTGCAATATTTTTATTTAATAAAATTTAATAAACTGCAAAAACTGCAGCATTTATTAAACATCAGAGAAATTATATATTATATTTAAATACCTTCCCAAATTCTATAAGCATCACAACACAAAATACATTTCAATCTAACTAATATTTTTAACTGAAAGTTTTGTGGTGTAATTTATTTCAGAATATAGAGCTCACATGTTTTGTCCAAAGAAATTAATTAAAATGTTTTTAAAATAGAATGATAATTAATTTTAAATTAATTTTCTATTCTTTTACTTTTGAAAGCAAAATGAGGAATTTGAAAAGTAAAAGGAAATGATAAAAATAGCTCAAAATTTAGTTTATATTACTTGACAATAAAACTAAACATACTTAAAAATTTAGGAAATTATTTCTTTACCCTCTCTGATTTATTTTATCTTTATAAATATTTCAGAGTACAAAGTTTTGTCGATAGTCAAAATTATATCGCACTTTCTCCCCTCGATGCAGAAGGATTTCAGAGACTTAAATTTCATGACTAATAAAATTCTAAAACTACGTAGTGTCAATTTGAGAATATTATTGTATTTACATTTTACATATTCGTGTTTAAAAATTTTGATAGAGGAATATAATGTTACGAATGAGATGTTGTTTGTTTATGTGTTCTTCATAAAAACTGACCGATGACGTATGAAGTTAATTTTATGAAACTAATCCATGTTATATTCCACTTAAATTTCTTATCAAGCATAAAGCACTCACAACTGTAGGATATACATGTGCTAAAGAATGACGCAATTTTTTTTTTCATTTAAAGGAAATTTCTAGTAATACATTTGAATGACGATGTGTCCGCATTGTTGATAAGTCAGTTTATTTGTTTGGGACTGGTAAAATATGCAAGGATTATCAGTTTAAGGGATGGGGTGAAGTTGGAGAAAACTCTCGAAGGGAAGTGATTTGTACTAACATTATACATAGGTAAAAACACGAAAATATTCATGCAGCTAATCTTTACCCTGACATTCGAACTTGGATCAAACTACCAGAGTTCAGAGTTCTTAATCAATCGGCCACTATTGGACAATACTGAATCAGTTATTTCAATTTTTTTTTTTTTTTTTTGTTTTGTTTTATCATCTTCTGCTTAAATGAACAACTCAAAAAACTCTTTTTTCCTTTATTCAATTAAAGGTTGGAAAGAAATTTAAAGCAAATTATTTTCAGTTTATGCATTTCATGATTTTGAAACAAATGAACATCGAAGGAAAGATTGACTCAATTTATTTGATAATTACCCATTTCCGTAAAACGTGAATAACCAATGATGAAAAAGTGAACAGCAAAAATTTGCTTTTAAATAATATTAAAATGTTCATGTATCATATTATTTTAGCATTATTCAGCAACGATTTAGCAATAATATTACACCTAATGAAATCATAATTTTCAATATGATATAAATTCGTATTTTATGCTTTACTGTTATTTATACCCACTAAACCGACATTGTGATTACTCGCAAGACAGAATGATTAATAGAAAACTTCAGTGATTGAATGATTATGTACTTCTGCTCCACATTGCTTTAAGGGCTTAATTACGTTCAAGTTACTGTTATTTAACTCCCATCATGCTAAATAAATGAACATTTTAAAGACAAAGACGAGAAACCATGCATTCATAATGCGAAATTAGTCTGTACATCACACTAGAGGATAGAATTCCTTATTGTAATCGTTGCTCCACATTTCAGATTAAGGAATTCTGCGTTAATTTAAAATTCCATTTTGATATAGGGAATGTTCAGAAATGCATTTCTCATTAAAATGAAACAGTAAATTTCGTTCAGTTAAAGGAGGCGAATACAAGAATGTGCAGCTAGTAATAGGGTTTTGGGCGACGCAAAGTACTTAAGTGAATATTTATATATAAAGAAATATGGGTGCAATTTTAATAATTGATGGGATCAGCTGATAATAGTTCCTATACTCAAGGGCGAATTTACAACAAATCTACATTTACAACTAGGGTGTCTACAATTAAAATTTAAGAGAAAAAGAATAAAAGGCGAAGCTCCAATAATATGTAGGATAATACAGCAAATTTCTCTCAATTTTCTAACCTAAATCTTGTAGAGTTTGTGCAATTAAAAACAGCATCACCTTTTCGTTGTTAAAAAATAAACTGCTTGAAGAGATATTAGGTTATTTCGAAGCAGGAGAAGTGAAAAATCAGCAATGCTCTCGCCGGGACTCGAACCTCGGACCTCTCGAATATGCATCGAGAGTGCTTCATAAACTTAAAAAATTATAAATTAAAACTACTGTATCTTCTACAAACCATCATCACAAGTTTATCATTTTAACAATTTGTTCAGTTATTTAAACTAACCCGTTATTAATAATTTCAGCCTTTACTAAAACTTCAGCTTTCCGTTTACGCACCAGAATATAAATGAGTTTGGTAGTTATTTAAAAAGAGGTTTCTGAAGACAGCGTGGTGATTTAAACTAAGGTTTGCGGATTTTAGAACGACAGATTTTGGCCTATGCGTGCACATTACGTTTTGTTCCTGCCAGCTCTGATAAGTTCTAAGTTTTGGGCTCTTCGTTATAATGCCGCCGACATTTGACTTCGATACGTCTATAGAATACACTAGATGAGCTCAGAAAAGGAATGAGAGATATAATAAGCTTTTGTGGAAGAAGACACTTTCGGGTGAATTTATCCTAAGTTCTTGATGTTGTCCGTGCAGCAGGTGGAAGATACACTATACATTTACAGTTATGGTTACTGAAATATGAAAATCTCGATTAATGTTCGTGATTTATATTTTAATTGTAATAGATTCATATTTTTAAATACAAAAAACTATTGAAATTCGTCTTATTCTTTTTTATGCACACTGTCTTTCTAATAGTTTAGTAAATAAGGCCTGCAGCCATATTTTTCGAAACCATGACAAGATAACTAAAATTTTTTATCTATAAAAGTAGAGAAATAAATAACGTTATTTGAAGAAAAAATTTGAGATACTATAAACGAGAATTATTAAACTTACAAATTTATTATTAACTCGGCTTAAAGCATAATTAATCAGTTCGACAAATTCAATACAGTTAATTATAAAATTAAATTTTAATAGCTTTTGAAAATTTTTGTTTGAGAATTTGAAGTTGAAATTAATTAATAAGATATTATCAATATTTAATTATCGCCTCCCTCTCCGCCCCTCAAAAAATAATGCATAGCGTAATGAAGATTATTACTATATTCGCTGAAAAAAAAACTATTTACACCACGCAAAAGCATTAAAGCTTTGAAATGTTGAGGATTTCTTTCCTCTTCATGATATTCAAAACATAAACACATATTGATGTTAATTTTATACATTTTTATAATTGCTGTGCACTGGAAATAAAAATAATTGTTATTTTTCAAAATTTCTTTCTACTTATTTCACGCGGAACATATCGTAAAACTAATTTAGGCATTATTTTATAATAATCATATTATTAATATAAGAAATAACCTAGCTTTAAAACCTTATGTAGCAATTGCATGTATGTACTGTTCTTTCAATTATTTAAGAAATGAATTCAGAAAAATGTACCTTTTATCTGTATTTTTTAATTAAATATTGTTACGGATTTTGTGTATTCAATCTATTATGTACCCGTACCCACGCAACAATATTTGTACCGGCGGGCTTGTTGACTAGTCTATACTTTTAAATCTGTTCGCGTCTCGCATTGTTTGTGGCATTATCTCTTCCAGAAGGCGGAGATAATGCCACAAAGAGAGAAGATAACGGAGTTGAGCTTCGAGAGATGTATCCCGGATTTCACAAATTCGTGGGAAGCCATTTCGATCTGTCTCATCTTTGTACGGCTTTAATCAGCCTACATATATTAATTAAAATCTCTAAAAACTGTAATTTTCGCACTAATGTTTCCGAGTTTCGCGCGCTGGAGATAAAAATTTCGAAAAGTTTTGCCACTGCTTGTTTTCAAATTATACAGTTTATTAACAAAAATTTGTAAGTTTAAAAAACATGAAATTGCATGTGATGTCATTGTATGTCGAAAGTTGATCGATAATGTCAGCATTTTAACACTAGAGTTATCGCATTTCTCGTATACCTAGAACTACCGGGTGGGTCATAGCTGACCTATGGACTTCAGTGATGTTATTTTTACGTTGCATCGGAGATACATGCAGAAAATAAAGTGTTTCATGATTAATACAATGAGTTTTAATTAAAGATTTATACTATATACAATTTAGCTTCTAGAATGTTACAAAATATGAAATTTAGTTAATAGTACCATCAAAGAAAACTTAAATTTTTAATTTCAGGGTAAATGTTTAAGATTTTGGCATCCCTTATAAAATGAAATGCAAGAAATTTCTTTTAAATATGAAAATTTCATTTAATTTAAATTTCATAATGTTCCTACAGATTAATAAGATATTAAATCACAATAAAAATTAAATGTGCATGACACTTACATTATACTACATTCTCTGTAAATATTTCATACAGAAGACTGTGGCTATTTCGTTTTTTGTTATACATAATCCACACACAAATTTTGAACACTTGTTACAAATAGTATTACTTATATAATTTTTGGCATTGCTTCTTCTGGCAACATTTTCGTTTGTTCGAAATTTCTTGGATAATTCTTGGACGGATTACTTCTGGCCCTTTTGCAATATAGTTTTCTCTGAATTCCTCCGTTAATTTTATTTCTAAGCTGGAAGGATGAAAAATATGCAATGCCCTAGCTGGGAATCGACCCACGGAGCTCTGGAATACAGACTCAGCGTGCAGACTACTACACTGCGAAGGTATGGTAAGAAATCGGGAGAAGTACATTATGCACTCTCACTTTTAATGAACGACTGGGGTTTAGGGTACTCAGTCGCCAAATCCTGAGTATGGAGAATCATCATCCACCACCACAATGAAAAGCAGCATTTTCGCCAACACTTAGATCAGTTGATTTGGAATCATCTTTTCCTAAATATTGAAATACGTTGATTATGTACTTTGAGATCGCATTTACAGCCAATCAAAATCTGACGCCAAATGAATCCGGTTTATTTGCCATATACTGCGAAACTCTACAGCGTGTTTTTGACGAGAAAAGCTGCTCATCTACAGTAATGTTTTCTCCTGGTTTTTAACACATAAAATAATTTTCTATGAAAATATTTCAAATATCTCATATTAGTGAAACATTTTTCATCTTTCAATCTATCTGATCTTGAAATTTTGAAGTCATAACGCATGTATCGCATGATTTCTAAAACTCTGTTCCGGCTCATTGTTGAAGGGAAAAAATTGTGTTCCTAGGTCTTTGACCAAACGCTGGTGACGGAGAGCCCTTTTGCAGCTAAATTTCCCGAACATATAATATTGCAATAAAGGAATTCAGTTCATAAAGAGAAGTGCTCCAAGGTTCATTATTTAGTTTTGATCTTGCTTCCATTTCTGTATGATATTTAAAATGTTATCATTTATGAAGTCTCCAGGAAGTTATAGGACTATTATCAGCAATATTTCTTTGGAGCATGGTGTAGGTCCCGGATTTTCTTTTAGAATATTTTCAATAGCTTGTCGACCAGAAGAAATTGAACACTGCTGATGTATTTTCCATGTCGTTCCATCGTTCGTTTCTCTCAAATCACTTTTTAGGGGTGATTGCTCTTCCTTTTTTTATTTTTTCTTAACACTTTTACAATTTTATATTGTTTTATGAACTACTGAACTGCATTTACTAAGAATAATTTCATTCAGCTCTATGTCGCTTGAACTGGATTCGGAAGATGAGATTATATCCTCAATAATTCTTTTGACATTTATAACAAAATTTTTATCATTATTAGAGGAAATTTCATTGCAAGAATCATTTTCTGAAAGTTCATTTAGCAATTTCAAAATTTCTTTATTCGAAAAACCTCTCCTGTTGAGTGCCATCACTAAACGTGTGCAAAACTCGAATGCCACTAATTTTTCTTTCCTTCCGTGCAGTTTAAAACGATGAAAACATTCTTTTTATTTAGTTTCTAGCACATTCCAATACATAGATACAATAGCTTCCAATCACAAACGTTCATACATCTGCCTAGCAGGTGAACCTCATATATGTGGACACGCCCCCTTCCAATTTTCACCCTTTTATAAAAAGCATGAGCAATACCTCTGCTTATAATATTCTTTTATAACTGAAAAATGTACAGTTGAAATCTTGAAATAAAAAAAAAGACACTATCTTGTTCGGGTCAGCTATGAACCCATATGGTAGGTCGAGATATACAGACATGTAAATAAAAACATAATCGTTGGAATTTAACTAAATTCGTTTTAAAGCATTATACTGAATATGTAGGAAAATTTCAAAAATTTGCCCAATTTTGAAATATAACTGTGGAGTGAGCAAAAAACTACGTCTTGAGTCACAGATGACCCGCCTTGGTAATTCTAATGTTAAATACTGGTAAATAGCTACTATTAGCAACGTTAGAATAACTCCCACGGTATGTTATTGCCATATTATTCCTTTTACTGACGTTGGGAAAATATTTCTTTATCGCATTCAACTTAAATCATAATATAAATTAATAACAAAATAATATAAATTATATACGTATACATATTAACCTGAAATGTCAAAATGTTTTGTTTCCTGGTTTGGCAACAAAAAATTATTTACGAATCGGTTGTTGCTTGGGAAGACTGAACATATTTTTTCATCCATATTGAAATATCTTTATACATTTTCATTTCGGGTGTACATAGCAAGTTATTAATTAATTAAGAATATATAAGTACACATTTTGCTTTGGTCGCAGCCGCACGTCTTGCGGGTTTACCGCTAGTATTAGATAATCCTTGTGTACTTACCTTTATATTTATTTTATATGACTTTTTCTTACATCAGCTTTATATAAAGCTACATTATGTAGTAATGTGATATAGCTTTATATTAATGAATGATTATAAATTTTATTAAAAATTTATTCTGTAATCGATGGGACATTATTCATGTCAATCATTTGCCGAGGAATATGCTGCTATCGATCACTTAATCAGCATTAAACCACTTTAAAACATCATCGACTCCGTTGAAAACCCCTGCTCTAGAATATATAATTTAAAAGTTAACTAAAAATAAAAAAAATAATAAAAATTTTCCATTTGAATATCTGTTTCATGTATTTGATGCATGTTAAATTACTAAATTATACTTTATTTCATTTGCTGAAAATATACAAAAAATTTGAACGAATATACTTTTACCTGCACATTTTTAGGTATGGAAAACTAGTCGTTTCTCAGTATCTCTGTGGCTTTAAATATTGTTATAACAATATTTTAAAGCTTTGGCCAATTATATCATAAGTATTTTTTGTAGTTGTCAAGAAGCAAACAACTATTGCTCTGCTTGACAAAGATATGATTAATGCAAAGTTCTACGAAAATGTCACAATGGTATCGCCTTTGTGACAAATGATAGTAATAACGTCATGGTAATTACTACGATATGATGCAGTAATGAGTTATTTGGCGGGATTATATTATAATTAGGTTCTATTCTCATTATATCAAGCTTAAATTAGTAAGTAAATCCCCATTACTTCTAATACTACTGTTCGGAAGCAAAGCTTTATAACTATCAATGAAATTATAACAGTTTATATCGTTTTTGGTAGTTTTTAATTTCTAAAATCAAATAAAAAGTTAAAAAGTATGATCCTGTGAGCTTTCACAGGAATTAGTATAATACATTTGAATAAGACGCGCGGGGTTGATTAGATGAAAAAAAAGTTAAAAAAAAAAAAAAAATGAAAGATTTCAGATTTTAAATTACGTCCAAAGGAGCTTTTATTTAACGTTTTGTGTGTTGCCTTTATTTATTAAATATCATGTTCTTCGCCCTTAAACCAAAAAATTTAGTTCAAAAGCAATAAAGCAAAACAATTTTAAAATGAGCATATCTTTAGAATTTCCGATACACAGTCTGGCCCGCTGGAGATCAAAATGTTTTTTTTTCGCACACTGTTGCCATTGCTCTCTTTGAAATCGTTGAGTTTGTTTATCAAAAATTCGGTAAAGTTTTACAAAATATGAAACAGATAATAAGACAAATTCCAGATTTGGGCGTCCAGATGCCTATATTCGTGTGGAAACGTACGTTATTCAAAATTTTATGGCTCTAGCTATCGCTGTTTTATCACAGTGCGAGACACGTACACACATTTATGCAGATTCTTCATTATTTAATTTCTTTAAATATAAGGCAGGTTTCTTATATTTGGTGGCAACAATGTGAAAAGTGAACCGACACTTATAGTGAGCCAACGCAAAATGCTAAAACGAAATTAATAGTCCTTCTTGGCAAATTGCCCCATTGAACTAAAAACAATATGAAAGGAGTCAGATTTTAATGGTAGTGCAAAAAGGTTTTTTTAAAGTTTAATATGGCTTATGTGTAGAGTCTACCTATATCGATGTCCCAGGTAGAAAAGCAAAGCATTTAATAGGATACTAGATGAATATGCATTTAGACTAACATACGGACGTTACATATCTTCTGTTTATTTGAAAAGTGAAAAAATATATAACTTAATTCTTTAAAACTGTTTAATGATTTAAATTATATATCTCATGAATTAAATGCATTTTTATTTAAATCAATCAGATTGAAAAGAAAAAGAGTTTAATATTCTTAAGAACTAAATTTATTACTTTTAAATAGCTTAGTTTGTTAATGAATAACATACGTATCAATATCTTCACCCTCTTAGTTTAAAGATGTAACAGTCAGTTGCGTTCACAAGTAACTTTTCCATAGTTCATTTCTAAACTCCTGCATAAGAAGATGATAATAATTATATTAGATTAAAACTGCGATAGTTAACTTTGAATCTTTGCAACCTTTAAGTACAAGATGCAAGCTAAGAAACGTGATAAAGTATAATGTTATAATTCAAGCTCTGCTCTTAATTGATGGAACCTACGATTGTCACGAAAAAAATTAATGACTTCAGTTCCTGCCAATTACCTGGAGTTGCGCAGAAGGAATTTGAGGAACTTGAAAAGAGCAAGAAAAAATACAAGAATTTTCTAAATATAGAATATGAATTTCTTTGCTAGAATGCACGTACATGAATTTAAATCATGCATATTTGTACTAAAAGATATGTTATGAAAAATTTTATAGTAATCTAGAAGGCTTTGTTGTTCAATGAGGAGAGTAGGTGTGTGAGTTTTATCAACATTACATGCTCTTATCTGTATTTATCTGTCTTTATATCTGCATTTTGTAATTGCGTTAACTAAGGGAAAACTTAAATGAGACGAAATTTTTCATCTTCATAGAATTTAAAGACGATTTCTGGAAAAGTGTAATTAAAAAGTATCTTATAAAAGGGCGATTGTAATTAAATAAGTATCTGATAAAAGGGCGAGAGTAAACAAGCATACGTCCCATGCATTCCCCTATCTAGAAGCAGCAATTCCATGGAGCCCCATGGGGCTGCATCGGGAGTTTATTGAAATTAATGAAAGTATTTACAGTGCAAACATAGGCTGATGAGTCATTGTGTTACATTGTGGTTTAGTATACATAAGCATGCCATAAATAATTAAGTGTATGATATAAAGAGAGAGAGTAACAAAAGAAAAAAAAAGGAAAAAGAAAAAATACAAAAACAACACATTAAACACATAAACATAAGGCATAATTAGATACCAATACCCTTCACTTGATACATAAACGTTAAGTATATTGGAAATGCGTGATAGTGTTGTATATTAGGAATACTGTGGTACCTAAAGATTCTATACTTAATACAAAGTGTACAGACAGTAAGCAAAAGCTTAGAAATAAGCATGATACGGACAAAATGCATGCAATACATTGATACAATACATGAGACAAACACATTGATAAAATACATGAAACATGATGCAACTTTAGAAATAGTATACACACTAAAACTGGGATATGTAGAGCAGAATACGTATAAAAGTTATTAACAGAATACGCAAAAGAAAATGGTGCATTAAAGATTTAACTACTATGACTATGTACGTAATGCGCGGATGCTATTGCAAAGAAAATTTTAGTATTATACAATTTGGGCTGTTCTTACAGGTTACAAGAACAAATGTTATAACGAATGCAGATACATTGTTACACGCTCAAGTGCTAATATTACATATTACTAGTTTAGATAATATATTACGGAATATGCAAAGCAGAATACATATATAGACATTACAATTAAAATTTCGCTAACACTTTATACACACTATAATTATATTACGCTTACAGTAAATACATATTACGCAATATAAACACATTACAATTACAAATACGCTTAATGTAAGGGGTGCAGGCAATACATCTTACAAATGTTAATACGCTTGATGCGGACATAAGATATTGTTAAATGTTACATTATATATCAATTTGTTACAAGAACAATAGATGAAAACTTTAGAAATAATATTCAGGAAACACACGTTACGTGGAACATACTGACACTGGAGACGCAGAGCAGAATACGTGAACATCAGTGTTAACATAATAACATGCAGTTCATTTTGTAAGTGCAGGTGCAAATATTACATATTGCGAATTCAGAAAATACATTGTGGGTGCAATTAATACACATTACAAATGCGAATACACTTAAATATTAGACGTTATAGATTGGTTACTGAATATATGGATACGTTACAGGAATATTAGTTGAAAATTGAGAAATAATGTACAAGATACGCATATTGCACGGAGCGCACTGACGGTAGACATGCAAGGCAGATTACAAATGTAATATTAATATAATAACAAACAGATGTGAGGGACATTGTTAGCACGTATACGAGGGAAGATTGCATTTGAGGTGCATAACTGATTTACTACAATTACATTGTTCATGGGGCACGGACAGTACCTCCTACATACATATATGTAGGAGGTACTGGCACGGATCGCTGTTCATGGCGCCCTATGGGTATAGAGAATAGTTGAATTGAATTGGCACAGGAACGCACAGGAAGGGTTATTTGTTTACTTCCAGTGGTCCACATTTTTAAGATAAGAAATTTCATGTATGTTTCCCTTAAAAATTGTAATCTACAGGCCGAAACCAGACAATCGAACCGCTAAGGGGTGTGAGACGACATGCTCTGACAACACAAAGACGTGCTCTGACAATAGCCCCCCATAGACATACGTCTGTTTACATGCCTGACAATACATGGACATACTCTGACAATAGACGTATTGCGTAAGTAATAACTTCCCCAGTAGGTCTATTTGATAAAACAAAAGTAGTAACTTCACGACTAGTGTCAGGTACGTCATGATCTGTAATAAAGCCACCCATTAAACCCACTTGATTTCAACGGTCATGAACCAATGATTTTCATTCCACTGATATAACTTGCATCTTACTGCAATGATGGTGCATCTTTAATGCACCATTTTCTTTTATATCGAACCACAGGATTTATTAAACAGAGGAAAATAAAAGGTTGAGGATAATTCAATCTAAAAAATGTACCAGATAGATCAAGAAATGATAATGCTCTCAATTACTCAACTAGACAGAACTGTCAAAATTTGCTACTAGCAAAAATTGTGTCTTTTCACAATTAAGAAAAGTGACTATATTTATCTTCCAAAACCCACATTTGTTGCCTCAAATGTGAAAACTAGTAATGATTATTAATTTATTTGTTAATATTATTAGCACTGTTACTAATGATTATTTAGCTTTGCGTAGATTATTAATAAATATTTTGGAATTGCGGGTGTTCATAAGTTAAAAATGCAACCTGAGCAACATAAAGTTAAACTCCAATCATCCTATACTTAGGATTTCTATGAGCAGTAAAGCTTGAAGTCTACCTGAGGAGAAGCGATTTAATATTATCTATGCTAACATCTTTTTAAGGAATAAGGCTCTTTTGGTTGCAACGGATAGCCTTGTTTTTCTCGGCTGTCATCCGCAAATTGGATTTTGTAGATCTACATCTTCCACAAATGTTATTTTAGTATTTGTAATTTATGGAATTGCGCCTTTAAATTGAATGTTATTTGCGGGAGCTACCAAAGGATTTCATATTCAAGAGAATCTTAGGAAGACACTAAAGTGCTAGACAGAAGGCACTTACAGCATTGTTACTTAGTTACTGCGTTTGACGGTTTTAGTAATGATGACTCCTTTTCTGTTAAGAATATTGAAACTACATTAAAAACCTGTCATCTCGTTCTTAAATGAATTTATTTCTTAGAAAGGAGGGGGAATGTTAATCACACGTGCTTAATTATTAGAATATCAATTTAAATCTAGAAATTTCGTATTTTTATTACAAGAAATCCTTAGGCTGTCAATCTAATAATAATGTAATTAAAAACTTAATCATCTGTAGACTTCATGAAAATTTAGCCCTTTGAACCTTAGTACAGTACAGCCTTAGTACAGTAAGAAACGGTCCAATGTTTTCAGATATTTTGAGTATGATAATCCGCAATTATTGGAAAACCTATGTTCTATTTAATTTATATCTTTATTCTTTTGACTTTAATAAAATAATGCAAAATGAAGATAAAAATGAGCTTTGAAATAACTGAGAGAGAAATTGGATGTGGAAATTATAAAAAAACACAAATTCTGCATTCCACATTATTCGGTTTGTTTAACTTATCAGGTTCAATGTTCCGTCTTACTTTCTTTGGGAACAGGCAAGGACCTGACTCGGAACAGGGAGCTTACTAAAGCTATGTTCAATAACTGTGGGAAGTAGACAAGATACACAGGAAGGGTATACAAAACCCTTTATTTTTCAATTTTACAATAATTTCCGTACTTCGGATTACAGAGACCGACTACTTGTGGTCTGAACGTAAGAATATAAAAATATAACTAAACTCTAACTTAAATTTGGAATAATAAGCGTGGAAGATTGGCCTTATAGTAACAGGAAGCCGTATGTAGTACAGAGAACTGTTAACACTACAATACGTTTAAAATTATCACGAGGATTAAACCTCTGGCCTGGAAGGCAAACAGCAACCGAGTAAAACTTCTAAGGCAAGCGGCCTGCTTCGACTAACTCCTTCCTCTCTCTCTCTCTTGGCAAAAAGCCACAACTTAAGTACTTGGCGTTCGCCAGACAAATTTTGCATAAATAAGTTAACGCTTTTAATTCTGGCCGGAAGTAGAAAATAAGAAGTGATAGTAAAGATTTAAAATAAAATAAACGTTAGTAAAACTTAAGATCCTTACATACTTCCCGCCAGAGTTAATTAGTTTAAAACTGAGGTCTAAAACGACCTTGTTGAAAACTTTTAGCTCTAGAATCTAACGCGAGGCCAATCTTTTACAAACATTTCTCACTAGAAACTAGAAATTTAAAAAAAAATTGTTTTTACAATAGCAGCTCCATGGACACCCAATTTTTCATCTGTACTGCATCTAAACAGGAGCTTTTATTCAAATCTGGTTCCTTCCAGATAGTTTAATGAAATGTTACACAATGAAATAGCAAGTAACATGCATATTTATATTTCTCTTAACATTCTTATTTCATTCATGACTATTTTAATTATCTCTCCCCGTGCTCTCTGACATGTGTTGTAAAAGAACACCAAACACGAATGTGTTTATGTATACGTGTTCAACACTGCCTCCTGCAATCAAAACACTAACGTGTTAAAATTCAACATCACAAGACCTCGTAACACACCCTATCTTCAACTCTAAACCATGAGGTACTATTCTGAAAGTGGCTAACTCTGAAGTGTAGCGTCAGAGAGCCTAACTACATTCATTCAACCTTTAACACATATTCACCATAATTTGGTCTTTTTACAGTCACACGAATAAGTTTAAAATTTTTGGCATTACTTTCACTTTTACCATATCACAGTATTTCTTAACATTTAAAATAACAGTTCACATTGTATATAAGAACATATTAACATGCCGTTAATTTGACGCATTTTAAAACATACATTAGTAGTACATTGTTAACTTCTATTCTTTTCAAAGCAAGTGCCAATTCTTCTACATTGAAATACTACATTTCAAAATGTCTTTCAGACTAAAACTTCTTTCTTGCCAGAATGTTTTAAATAAAATTTATACAATAACTTTTACAATATTTAAGTATTTACACATTCTTATTATACATCAACTTTAGTTTTACGCGCGAGTAATTGAAAAACATAATACCAAATCGGTAACAACTCATTTCTCGCCTTTTTGGCGATAAAGGTAGACCTCACATGAGGTAAAACTTCTTGAAATCTGCCACTTGCAGTAAGAATGAAAGATTAACTTAAGTTTGCAAAGTAACATAAAATTTTACTTATCTTTGTGATATTCGGACATTCTTTTCTGAGCCCAGTCCTGGAAGGTAGCGCAGATTCTGGTTTGATTTATCCTCCTTCTTGTGCGGCCTCGCCCTTCAGTGCCTTCCTCTAGAAACTTCCTTTTTTCTCCAGTTCGGTCACTTTTGAATACCTTCTTTTTCGCCTCTGCCTGTGGTCTTGGCCGTTTGATGGCAGCTGGTCTTGGCGGAACTGGGACACTTCTTTCGCGTTCCTGCTTGGACCTCGTTGCTGGACGTTCAAATTTTCCTTGTAACGTTTCCTCCGCCGCTGGTGGCCCTTCCGCAGTTCGGCGACATTTACTGCGGAGAGTCCTGTCCGATGAGTCGATCTTCCGTTTGGGAGCCAGGTTATAGTTGTCGTTATTTCTCCTGGCTTTCTTTGGATTCGTCGTACTTCTCCCTTCTTCATTCTGGGGGTGTTCGTGAGCTCTCTTTTCTGGACGGTGGAACGGCTTCTTTTTCTTGTTACCTTCAATTTTCCAGCGGGGAAACTTTCTTTTCAATTGCTCCTGCCTCCTAATGGCTTGTCCTTGTGCTTGACGTTGTTCCACCTCTGGAGCTTGTGCCTGCCGTGTCTACCGTGCCGGATCCTGCAAAAGATGTGTGAAAATTTGCATTTTATTACAATCATAGTAGGGTTTATTTTATTACGATCATAGTAGGGTTTACTTGATCAATGTTTGCGGAGCACGTTTCACCATTTCTGGCTTTTAACACCACTACAGCGTGAGTTATTTTTTCTATGACATATGGTCCTTCAAATCGTGGAAAAAATTTGGTAGTTTTATCTTCTGGTGCTGAAGAAAGTGAATGCTTAATTTTTAACACTTCATCCTCTACTTTATAAGTTACTCCCCGTCGTTTCATGTCATAATAAAGCTTCTGATTTCTCTGTGCTACTTCAGTATTCTTTTTTGCTTCTTTAATTAATTTTTCTATATCACCTATTTTAAATTCTGGGGCTCTTTGTTGCACATAAAATAATTTATCTAACGGCGTTAAAATCTTTCTGCCTAAAAATCACTCAGCAGGAATTTTGCCCGTTGTATCATGTTTTGCGGTCGTAAGGGCGAAAGCAAATTCATTGACATAGTTACCCCAGCTTTTATGAAAATTTGTAACATAACTACGGATAATTTTCACTAAATTTCTATTGACCCGTTCCGCTATATTTGATTGCGGCCGATACGGGACCATTTTTAAATGACGTATGCCCAGTTTTTGGCACATGTCTTCAAATATATTACTTACAAATTGAGGACCATTATCCGATATAAATTTTAGGGGCGCCCCGTATTTTAAAATATATTTATTTAAAATAGAATCAGTAACTAATTTCGCGGAAGCTCGTTTAAAGGGAACAATTTCGGTCCACTTACTAAAATGATCAACCATAACAAGGAGATAGCGACTTTTATTTAACTGACTTTTTGGGAAAGGGCCCAATACATCGATGCCAATTATTTCATTTGGAAATTCGGATTTAATACTATTTAGAAACCCGGCCGGGCGTAAATTAATATAATTAACTGCTTGACATGTTGGGTAGCACTGGACATACGCCCTTGTTAACTTTTTCAGTTCAGGAAAATAGACTGCCTCGCGTACGCGTTGGATAGTTTTTCGAATACCAGCATTAGAAGCTAAAGGGCTGTCATGTAACTCCTGCAGGATATTTAATCTAAGACTAGCTGGGATAACAGGTCGAAATTCGTTGTTGAAATTCGTAGGTTTTGTATAAAATAATAGACCATCTATTAGTTCGTAATGGGCCGCCGTATTTCTTATCGCCACAATATCTTGGTGGCTAAAATTTTCAGGATCCTTTAAATACTCATAAATGCTTCCAAACTCAGGATCCTTACCCAGTTCGGTTATTACAGTTTCTCGGGAATTTATTGTACATGCTGTGAGCATTGTCACCTTTACAGTATTACCTTCTTCATCTATTTTAATTCTGGATAGAGCATCTGCTATGATATTTTCCTTTCCGGGGGTATGCTTGATTACCAGATTATATTCTTGTAGCTTGAGTGCCCATCCTATTAACCTTGGGGATAAGTTTTTCCCTGAGTACAATCTAGTTACCGCCGCATGATCAGAGTACACTGTTATTGGCGCCTTTCCAAAATAGACTCGGAACTTTTGCACTGCTAACAGAACTGCAAGTGCCTCTCGGAATAGTTTCTTTGTGTTTGATTTAAAGTTCGGCTAAAAAATGCCACGGGCTGCTGATTTTGTGAAAGTACCGCTCCTACCGCATAATCCGAAGCATCCGCTGAAATTTCTAAATTCTCATCCTTTTCAGGAAATTTCAACACAGGGGCTTGCGTTAATGCTTGCTTTAATTTTTCGAACGCACTATTGGCTTCGGCCGTCCACGAGAATCTTGCCTTTTTCCTTTTTAATTTTAACAATGGTTCAGCAATAGCTGCAAAATCTTTTATATCTTGGAGACGGATACTTTTGTACAGCAATTATTTTTGATTCGTCTGTCTCGATTCCTTTCTGAGATATTTTGTAACCTAAATATTTTAATTCAGGGTCTGCAAATTTGCACTTTTCGACATTAAATTTTAGACCGGCCTCATTTAATAAAGAAAACACCTGTCTTAAACCCTGTACATGTTGGTCGAGATTATCACTAGTAATAATGATATCGTCTAAATAGATAAATGTGGACTTTCCAAGAACAGGCCTTAACACAATGTCCATACATCGCTGAAATGTTTCCGGTGCCCCTGAAAGGCCAAACGGCATACGCAGAAATGCATAAGTGCCAGACTTGGTTATAAAAGCAGTCTTAGGCACGTCCTCAGGCCTAACCCCTATTTGAAAATAACCAGTCGTTAAGTCTAAAGTCGTCATACATTTGGACGATGTTATGTTCCTTAGAATTTCTTCAATAATAGGTAACGGATATACCGGATATTTAGTTACGGAGTTTAATTTACGGTAGTCAATCGCGAATCTCCACTTTTTTGGATGTGTCAATGGGTAGTCATTATTTTTATTACATAAAACCACCGGGCTAGCATAACTACTTGAGATGGGCGTTATGATCTTTTTACGTAGCATATCGGTGATATGGCATTCTATAATTTTTTCCGTATTCTTATCATACCGGTATGCTTTGTGGCGAACTGGCATTGAATCTCCGGTGTCAATACTATGGTTAGTAACCTGAGTAAATCCTGAAATATCACTAAATAACGAAGCAAATTCAATTACCACTTGTCGAATTCTTCGTTGCTCTTCATTAGGCAGGTGGTCAAGGTTTAACATCGGCGGTTCCGCCTTTTCTTCTCGAACTGGTTTCATAGTCAGCTTAAGGGACGCTTCATTAAAATCCAGCGTTGCTTGTGCCTCTGAAAAAAAATCTATTTCTAAGATAATATGTGCTTGCAGATTCTTTACTATGAAAAACATAACCTTTACTTGTTCGTCCTTGATACGGATGTATAGTGGTAATTTACCTATGCACTTACATCTTTCTCCTTGCGCCGCTAACACTGTCGTATTATCCGAATTATATATGCGGTATTTCCGAAAATACTTCCTAAAAAAATCTTCTGCCACACAGGAACACTGCGCGCCTGTATCCAGGAGTGCAGTGGCTGGGATATTATTCACCAACACTTCAATCTTCGGAAGAGTCAAATTTTTCACCATTACTGTATTTAACTTGAAGGAAGAGGGGTTTTCGTGGCCTTCGGATTTCCGCACACTCCCGTCAGCAGAAATCCGTTTTAGTTTAAATCATTTTTAATTTCCATGCTTTCCTTCTTTTTCCACTGGCCTTGAGACTTTCTTCCTGGATTGCTATTGAACTGTCGACGTTCGCCGGCTGTTTTTGAATGCTCGGGTTTCCTTGCCCACTGATTCGCTTTGCTTCCGTAGCCGTGTGCTTGACTTTGCTGTGGTCTTGGCGCACCGAATTGGTTTCGTTGTTGATATTGGCGTCTTCTTTCAATGTCCGCCGTTCTTCTACTTTCAAACTGGATTGCTAGCTCAAATAAGTTTTCCAGTGTAGTCGGATTCCTTAATTCAATAAAGTCTTGCACTTGGGGAAGTAACCTCGGCAAAATCACTTGAAATATCTCAGGATCCGGACGGCTTCCATACAAGAGTTTGAAGACGTGAATTTTTCTTAAAATAAAGCTTGAGATATTTTCGATTCTTTGCTGATATATGCTGAAAAGTTCCGTTTCTAATTTCGCACGATCCCTTACAACAGGGAAGGCTTTTACTAGGGCAGTCTTGAAATTCTCGTAAGTATAGGTGGGACTTTCTGCTTGACCCAAGAGACTTCTGCCTATACATTTGAACCAATTAAGCGCTTGGCCCCTCAAAGCGCTGGTAGCTAAGGTAACTTTTTGAAACTCGTGCACGGGGTAGAACATGAAGTGGTCATCCAATTTTTCCAAAAAACTGGTTACCGGTGAGTTTCCATTAAATGTTGCTTCTGGTTTCATCGAAGCGCGCATGGTCTGGACGATGTAACCAAATCCTTCCAGGGCGGCAGCTGGCATTTCTTGATACTGAGCCGCTTCTGCAGGCAGCACAGGTTCTTCTTGAAACTCGGCCATGGTTATTCTTCTTCGTTGGGCACCACTATCAGGTTCAATGTTCCGTCTTACTTTCTTTGGGAACATGCAAGGACCTGACTCGGAACAGGGAGCTTACTAAAGCTGTGTTCAATAACTGTGGGAAGTAGACAAGATACACAGGAAGGGTATACAAAACCCTTTATTTTTCACCTTTACAATAATTTCCGTTATTCGGAATACAGAGACCAACTACTTGTGGTCTGAACGTAAGAATATAACAATATAACTAAACTCTAACTTAAATTTGGAATAATAAGCGTGGAAGATTGGCCTTATAGTAACAGGAAGCCGTATGTAGTACAGAGAACTGTTAACACTACAATACGTTTAAAATTATCACGAGGATTAAACCTCTGGCCTGGAAGGCAAACAGCAACCGAGTAAAACTTCTAAGGCAAGCGGCCTGTTTCGACTAACTCCTTCCTCTCTCTCTCTTGGCAAAAAGCCACAACTTAAGTACTTGGCCTTCGCCAGACAGATTTTGCATAAATAAGTTAACGCTTTTAATTCTGGCCGGAAGTAGAAAATAAGAAGTGATAGTAAAGATTTAAAATAAAATAAACGTTAGTAAAACTTAAGATCCTTACAAACTTAATTATGGCAAAGTACACTAGGGCTATCTGCCTAACGGGAGGTATGCCTCCGTGGAGGACTTTCTAAGGGAAATTGGCTCGTATTCACGTTACACATGGGGAAAACCACGAAAACGCCCATGCAGCGAGCCCGTTTGCGGAATTCGAACCTCGGACCGAGCTACCAGCGTTCAGCGACTTTACCATTTGGCCGCTGGCCCCAACATTATTCAACGTAGAGCATGAGTATATAAAGATATATACATATGTGGGATGGCATCGTTCATTATAATCAGATGACGCGACAAGCTGTGAAAATAAATCTTTTACTTTTCCGATGATAGAAGGCAGACGATTCCGCCATTAAGACGATGACGCGATTAAAAGATGTTTGCGTATTAAAGATGATTCCTTCTCTTTATCTGTAAATAATCTCACCTATTACCTTCTACGTATGTAATTACATTGTACTTTGTTGCAACTATTCATGTTTCATTAAATATTCAAGTTTTACATAAATCGGACTAGTTTATTAGCCCCTAGACAGCCACATCGGAAGTAAGTTTACAGACATCATATTCCTAGACAGTAAGTACCGATTCTACAGATTTGGGGGCTCAGGTCACGATGAGCCTAGGAAGAAGCATGATGAATATTACAAAAGACGAGAAGTAAGTTTTGTTTCGATTATTCCAGATTCTTACTTCTAAGAATAGTGTTCTATGATACTGTGAATTAAGATGACTACCTTAAATTCTATTCCTAGAATTTCAAATTCTTTAAAGACTTGGCCTACTAAGTCAATTAAACTTTTACATCAAATTGTGTTTGGAACTTTGGGTGATTGAAAAAATAGAGCTAGATTGCGTAACTTTTGTGGTTTTCCATCTGATTTTAATATTGAAGAAACAAAACAAATATTACTTAAAACTCTTACTGCAAATGATTTTATTTCTGTGTGTAATTTGTTACATCTTAATTATGATTCAAATCCTGATAAAAACTGTGTTTAATATTGAATAGTCTTTGTTATTTTAAGCTTTTAAAATTCGAAAGTGATGACGATGATGAGTTATTTGAAAACGAAAGTGTTTACGATTCTGATAAAAATGATGATATTAATTCTGCTCGGTCAGAATCACCTCCCATAAATAATTCAGTGGATGAAAACATTATAATGCCTAGCAATATTTCCCTACATTTTCGTGATATCTTAGAAACTGTTTCTGAATTTAATGGCACTGATACATATCCAGTTGAATTCTTCATTGGTGATTTAAAAGAAGCTTTTAAATTATTTAAGTTATCGGAATTACAGAAAATTGTGTTTGCTAAAAATTGGTTACTGGTTCTGCTAAAATATTTATTAGGTCTTTGAAGGGTATAATATCATGGGACAAATTAAAAGAAAATCTTTTATCTGAATTTGGTTCTAAAGTAAACAGTGCGCAACTTCATATTTTGTTACAGAAACGACACTTAAAACCAGGTGAATCATTTTCCGAATGTTTAATTGCCATGCGTGAAATAGCCAGTCGCGGTTCTGTTGATGATTCATCAATTCTTGATTATGTAATCAATGGGATACCAGATCAGAGTAGTAACAAAATTGTTTTGTACGGGTGTAAAACTATTTCTGAATTCAAAGAGAAATTAAAATTTTATGAGAAAATTCGCGTTCCAGATACGAAAAATAAGGGTTATTCAAGTACTAACACACAAAATAAAACATGCGCTGTACCTAGTAAGATTAAAGAGCCGAGGTGTTATAATTGTGGAAGTTTAGGCCATAAGTCGAAATTTTGTATCAATAAAAGTAAAGGATTTAAGTGTTTTAACTGCGATTTGTTTGGACACAAAGCCGTAGATTGTTCGAAAACATCATCTAAAAATATCCAAGATGCCAAAGCTGTTACTCCAATAACTCAGACTTGTCAGAAAAAATGCATAAAACTGTTAATTTGGGTAATTTGCAAATTGATGCTTTAATAGATACTGGTAGTCAAGTAACGTTAATCCTAGAAGATATACGTAAGAAGATAGGTTCTCCTGAACTTAAGTCGACAGATATACAGTTAACGGGGTTTGGTAATGGGAAAACTAAGTCTATAGGAAGGTTTGAAGGTGAATTTGAAATCGATGGTTCTTCATTTCGATCAAATACTTGTGTTATCGCAGAAAACAAGAAATCTGAGAATGATTCTGAAGAGCAGAAAAATGCTTATTGCAATGGAAATGGTTCTGAAGAATGATTTGAAAAAGTTGTTAATTATGTTTTTTTACTTCCAAAACCAGAAACTAATCCTGTTAGTATAGTTCCTGTTACAGTACAGAATGTGATCAAACTGGACACTTCGTCTACAATCAAAGCAAGTGGCATTGATTCTCTGATTGTGAATTCTGATGATGTCCTGAGTATTGCAGATTCTGCTGTAAATGAAAATGATGCTATTAAAGATGAATTAGTGCAAAAAGGAAGCTCAAGCACAATACAATTAGCTCTGAAGCCAACGAGGAGAAACGGAACTGCAGAAGGAGATTCTGAAGAGAAGCATTTTCCCGAAGAAGAGTCATTTGCTAAAGATGATGAAACAAATGCGAATTCTAGTACTAGAACAATTTCAGTCAAATACCTTGCAATAGAGAAGCAAAAGAAGCCACTGGAGACGAAAAAACTACAGAGACTACCGAAGAAGAAGAGAAGATTGAAAAGCAGAAGTCAGTCAGAAAACCTGATCACAACGACGCTGATACGGAAAGCAAAGACGAAACAAAAGAAATTAAAGAAGGTGAGAAAAAGGAAGCGAAAAAGCAGATTCAGCAGATTCAGGAAGAAAATTGAAAATCTTTGATAATGAAATGCCGATTTTGATGATTCCTGATTTACGCGTTTTTACCGACCAGACAAATTTCTCCCGATTTGAGTAATGGACTATTATTTTAAAGACGTGAACTAATTTAAGATGACTGAAGATGATGTCTAAGGATGAAATGTATGAAAAAGTGCGACTTAAAGAAGATGATTTCGAGAAGACGCATTCGAATGACGGATCTTCAAGATATCTAAGACGCATTCAGAAGACGTATCCAGACGGTATCTAAGAAGACGCATTCAGACGATTTTAAGACGTATGTAAAGACGAATCCAGACGAATTGTACCAGACAACATCAAAGAAGACGTGTTTGTGAAATGTGTGTATTCAGATAGACTGTTAAAGATGAACGAACACTGAAAGAGCATTTAAGAAGAGCTAACGCCGTTACTTCTGAGGATGTTAAGATGATAAGGGAAGGTGTCTGAAATAAACCATTTAAGACGACTTTTCCCTCAATAGTAACTAACAATCTTTTTTTTCGTTTTTTTAAATTTTATTTTTCAGATCCCTAGATGAGATGATGGTGCTACGGGAATGCGAGGCCGCATTCCATCAGGATGGACGAGCATTTGTGGGATGGCATCGTTCATTATAATCAGATGACGCGAAAAGCTGTGAAAATAAATCTTTTACTTTTCCGATGATAGAAGGCAGACGATTCCGCCATTAAGACGATGACGCGATTAAAAGATGTTTGCATATTAAAGATGATTCCTTCTCTTCATCTGTAAATAATCTCACTTATTTCCTTCTACGTATGTAATTACTTTGTAGTTTGTTGCAACTATTCATGTTTCATTAAATATTCAAGTTATTTGTAAATCGGACTAGTTTATTAGCCCCTAGACAGCCACATCGGAAGTAAGTTTACAGACATCATATTCCTAGACAGTAAGTACCGATTTTACACATATATATGTACTATAATGGACTGTATAGTACATACAGTCATATCTGTCTGATGAATCTGCATCCGATTTTGCAGTTTACATCTGAGCTTTATTTCGAAATATTTACTTATTGGACAATTACTTCGGAAAAATTTATTTAGAGAATTTAACATTAAAAAAAGGCTTTAACGAAAGTCATCCTTTTATAAATTTTAAAAAATATTCATACTTCCACTGAGTACATTTGCTTACTTTTAACTCTGTGTATTATTTTTCATCAACATTTCAGCTCTTACAGTGATATCCGTATTTCGTAATTATGTTGTTTAAGAGCAATATTTGAATGCGAAGAAACGTTTCATATTCATGGTATTTAAAAACAATTAGTGAAAAGAATGTAATTAAAAAGTACCCGATAAAAAGGGTGAATGTTCAAGCTATGTATGGCAAATTATTTTTCAATTTCCTTAGCAAATTACCTTTTTGCGTTTTTAACCATCATTTCATAATACCTTATTATTACTTCAAAGCAGTTTTACCTAATGCACTAATTATCTAATAATATTATTGCACTTATCTCCGGACGCCAAAAGATTATTTCGCCGATCATAACTATAAATTCAATTTACAGTTAGAGTGTTAAGCACAGAATGTCTATTGATTTTTTATAATGCACATCTTATTTTAAGTTCTTTTTTCAAGCTCTCCTTTTCAGAGATATTTTATTTTAAAATTAATTATTAAAATAATTCTTTAAACGTGTGTATGCTTTTTCATTAATATCCTATTCATTATACACATTGTTTTAAATATTTCAGTAAAGTATATTGTTAGATCATAACACTTTTCACGCAACATCGCGTTATCCATTCTCATCCGAAATATATTACTGTCATCATTAGAATACATTCAATAGAATGAAAATATAATTATCATATTCTTAACATAAGAGAAATGTCGAGTCCTTCAGTCTAAGAAAACAATTTCATTGAGTGAGCTACTTTTGTTTCCTATAAAATATTTATACTTTGTATACAAGCGAAAGCCCTGAGAGAACAGAAAACTGGAATGAGAAATGTTGTAACTTGAAACAGAAAATACTCAATTCAGTTAGTTCGAGCATGAAACCGTTGTTTATAATCCCATATTTGCCTGCAGTTTGAGCTATTGACATTCTGTCTCGTGGAAGGATTAGTTCCGCAAGGAAGATTTGTATTATATCATTGCGCTTATTTGCTGTTATTCGCAGTTCTTGATAATAAAACTTCTTAACGCCAAACAGAAAATCTGAAATTTACCAACTGAAGCTTTTAAAAAATTAATATACTTTTCGTCGGACCATAATGCCAGAAATGCTCCAATCAACAGAAATTGAAATATCTTCATAATATGATACATTGTTATGAAGGAGAACAGATGATGCAGAAGGAAGTCAAATTATCTTGCGTGATTCGAACACTAAAATGGAAAATAATAAATATTGCGAAAAATATTTCTTTCCTGTGTAAATATCATATGAATAATTAACTACTAATAGATTCTTCAGACGTGCCAGCTCTAATTTGATATCTCATATTTCAGAGAGACGTAGATGCGAAGGAAGAAAGAGACATGCCTAAATCTGAAAAGTTTAAAACGGAATTCATTTCTCATGGGAATAGATGAGGAAATTAGATAGCAACAACTAATTATAACTGAAACAGAAATCGTAAATATGAGCATTTTGCGTTTGCTTAATCTTTATTATTATATTTAATTATAAACTTAATATTAAAGTTTCGGCTTAATATTAAATTAAAAACAGTTTTAAAATTTAATTAATTTAATGAAAATTTTCCTCTCCAAACGAGTAATCAAATCTGTATCAAATAATCAACTAAACGATTTTGATTGTTGCTGAAATTCTAAATAACCAATAAATAGATGTGCCAAAATAAAAGAAAATATTTCCTTTTTAAAAGTTCTTTTCAAACAAATTAGAGAAATATTTTTTAATTAAACACACATAAAACCAATTCTGCTCAAATAACTTCCATAGTTACTAGACACAACGTCTTATAAAAATCTTAAAATTAAAAATTATAGATAATATAAACCTAAATGAAGAAATTAAATTTTCGTCCCAGTTTCTATTGGTGATTTGCGTTTATTTGCTTTCTCTATCTAAACTAACTAGTTCAAATTCCTGATGATTTTTTTTTCATGTAAATATATCCTTTTTGTCGGAAAACAGATCAGTCATAATTAATTTCTGTATCTAAGACAGCTGAATTTTTATTGTCTTACCTAAAATTCTGTTATTTGGTTTAATATACTCTGTAATTTCAAGTATTTTAATTATTGTGATTTTGTTTCTGTTTGGTTTTATGCTTATATTCATGAAATAAATATATGTTATGAGTCTTATTAAGAAAATAAGAAAATAATTTCAAATTGCTTTTATTACTAGCCAAAAAAGGCAATTTTCCTAGCAGGACAATTAATTTCGTTTTGGTATTCGTTCCTTCCCTATAAACGGCGAATAACGTTTTAAATTGCTTCCACAAGGTATTGGAGCCCTATATTATACTTAAAGAAATAAAATAATGAAAAAAACTGCATACATGTATGTATGTTTCTCGCATTGTGATAAAGCAACGATACCTAGAGCCATCAAATTTTGAATAACGTACGTCTCCACCTGAATATGGGTATCTGGAAGCCCAGATTTGGAATTTCAAATTTGTTTCATTATCTATTTCATATTTGTGTAAAACTTTAACACGTGTTCAACAATTTCAAAGCCAACAATGGAAACACTGTACGAAAAAAAGAAACATTTTTATCACCAGCGCGCGAAACTGTGCATCGCAAATCCTAAAGATATGCTCTTTTAAGTATTTTGTGATATTGCTCTTAAATTGAAATTTATGGTTTAGTTGCGAGAACATGATATTTAATAGGTGAAACGCAAAACAATAAAAAAACACCCGTTTGGGCGTAATCTAAAATCTTTCAGATTTTTTTAGTAATAAATTAAATAAATGCATCATATTCTTAGTGTCACAGCTTTTTTCATTATAGCCTATAAATATTCATTACCCAGAATATGTCCACTACACTATCTGCTGTCTTATTATAATGTTGAAAAATGCAATTAGATTGGGCCAGTTTTCGTTTTAACAAATATTTTGATGCTTCATATCCGGAGCAGGACTGTTAGCGAACTATTCTTGCTTGAACAATCTATTTACTTTAAAGCATAGTCTGCGGTTTTAAACACCTTAGATGCCGCTTTATAGGATCACTTTTATTCACAGCTATTTTGATATCATCAACTGAATGATAGCATTAAACGACCAGGGTTTGCATTAAACGACCAGGGTTTCTTTGTTACTTGTCAATTTTCATAATTTATTTTGACTTTATTTAGCGAATTCATCTTTTATTTGGCAACCTTAGTTTTAGTTTCCAAAATTTATTCTGTAATACTTTAATCATATCAACGGAACAGTTTGTCGTAATAAACAATGTATGTTGCATTTTTTTATACAAAAAGGCAGGAATTGAGCAAATCTATGAAAATATCCGAATGACAATACTAAGTATGATCACATTAAACCAGCGTCTACTGTACCAGCATTGTAGTTAACTATGTAACTCAAATGCTTTCATGTAAACATGGAGAGAAGAAAGGAAGTCATCTATGCGTGAGGTACGCGATGAATTATTCAAAGATATGCGAAAAACCAATAAATAATGGCAGAAAATTAGAAGAGTTGTAGTTACTGGCTGAATCGTTTACGAAGTTAAAGTAATTAGCAGTAACTATCCCGCCAAAATTTGCCATATTACTCAATGCTTTAGGCATCGCTAGTAATAACTCCTTTCTCCCAGTTCTGTCATCACGAATCGTATAAATAATCCATAGCTAACCATATTTTTAGTATAAAGCAGATCATTAGATTAGCTATGAAGTTAAGTGTCTTTGCAATCGCGACACTCAAATCAGTTTGAGTCTGGAGTTTTGTTTTATCAAAGCTGTTAAATGTAATATGTTGTTTATATAAGAATAGGTAAATGGTTAAAACGTAGATCTTTGCAGAGAATTGAATATATCATGGAAAAGTTTCATTTCGTGTGTATGATAAGCGCTTATTTGAAGAGTGACTATCCTTTAAGTTAAGCTTGAAATTTTACAATAATGAATGGTTCCAAAGGCTTCCAGAACCATCCGATAAATTTTCAAAAATTAATAGTTTCGGTTTAAAATTACAGAATAGTTCTATAACCGTTTTCAAAATTTCTTACAAAACCAATCCTGTAATTAAAAGGTTAATTTCTGTGGGCTCAAGTTTTCAAAATTTATGACCAAAATATTTGAGTGACTTTACAAATTTAAGTCAGAAAATAACTTACATTTAACATTACGCTATTTTTTTTATTTTCTGAAAACAGATTTTATAAGAAAACGTAATAAACCAATAAATGAATTACAAGAATAATTTAAATATTACGTGCCGAAATGTAATGAGAAGCAGAATTGGATTTCTAAGCTTTGAAGATTTACTTAGAGCAGCCTCATAACTATCATTCTCTGAAAAAAAGAATCTTCCATATCTCTAATGAATCGGATATTGCTTTAAATTAAAATTAACAACCAAAGATTGGCCTGTTCAGTGTTAAACCATTGTCTTCAATCTCCAGTGATCTGTCTATGCGTTATCATTGATGTGAATTCATAAAGCTCACGGAGAGAACTAAACATTTCTGATTGTTCAATGATCTATCTCACAGTGATTTTGATTGCTATCATTTTCGAAAACATTACATGTAAACGTAAATATTGTCCTGTTGTGTGGGTCCAAGCCACTCAAATTTGTTTCTCTTTGCGTTTCTGAATCACATTAACCATGATGCTGATGTTAATGCTAACACTGGAAGTAAAAACTAAAGTAAATATTAACTAAAGTAGACAACTAATGCTTTAAAGTTCATTCATCTGATAATACTATAAAGCCTGAATAAATCGCAAAATACATGCCTCAAAATAGATCGCAAAGTAAAAAGCACAACATTATGTCATAATAAATATGCTTATAACATCCTATTGATCGCATTATTTCAATCTTAAAATTCACAAGTATGTAAAACACTATATTATTATTTTCCAAAGTGAAAGTGTTCTCTTCGTTTCCATTTATTTTTTTTTACATATTGTTGCCATCCTTATCTTCAAAAAAAGGAATAATTAAATTAAATATTTTGAAATTACCCAGTTTTCAGATACTAAGACTATTTTTGTGTTAAAAGTTCATATAAAATTTGTGAATAAACATCCCAGAAGAGAAAAAAAAATTCTTCACCTGTTTATATCATATTTAAGTAGTACAGCAAATATAAAAAAAAATATGGTAACACTTAACGTAAGCATTAATTGGCTGACTGCGTCCATGCCACACTCATTTTATTCCTTTGTTTTTCTTATACGAGGTATTGCGAGAATACTAGATGGGGGATAAGGTTTCATAAGTTCTAAAGGCAAGGTTATAGAGACATTAGGTATTTTTCGGTGCAGAAGAGATAAAAAAGGAGCAATGCCCTCGCCGGGACTTGAACCACGCACCTCTGGAATACGCGTCGAGCCTGCTGACTTTTTGGTCTTCAAGAAGAAGCACCTGTTTTACCATACACAGGTATTCGCCCTTGAAACCCAGAGAACTTTACTCAAAATATATGCCAAACTAAGGTTAAACTTTAACCTAATATTAAATTCCTTTCTTAAGTTGAGGATATTCGATGTTATTGTCCAAAAAGGGTTTATTATACATGAGTTACATATACTAATGGAATTATTGATTTATACTTGAGTCGCTCAGAAAAATAAATAAAAATTGATAAAAAGGTCCAAAAATACAAATTGAGAATATTAATGTTTTTTATACATTAATTTTTAAAATTCTTGATTTATTAATTTGATCAGAAAAGTATATAAAGTCTTTTTTTCTACGTGTAAACTCTCCAAAAAAAAACAAGATATGTACAGGATGTGTAAATAAAAACTTTTTGATAACACAGAAATTTTCACAAACACATCAATGTAATATTTTTAATGTTTTAACCAAAGATTAGATATTTCAGATTAAAAGAAAGCACGTACATAAAACTCGAGCAATTCTAAATAGTAGAAGTAAGAGTAACAGTTACTATGAATTTGTTATTTTTCAATGTTGCCAACATATATCGAAAGAAGAAGGATAATTTAGTTTTTATTTCAAAGTTTATATAAAAATATTTATAAAAGGTGCACTTACTCACAATGGCTTATGAAATTATTATACAATATATTCAGAAGCTATAAAAAAGGGCTGTCTGGCCTAGGAAAAAGAAAGCAACGAGTAAATCCCTTAATAACTAAGAAAAATATTATGTATCTCATCAAAATTTACAAAAATCAGAAAATATCAAAAATTGGACTTAACCGCATTGGCTTCTGAGAGACTCAATTAATCCATGCAGAAACAATTCGTAAAATTATAGTTGCATTGCTGATCTTTAAACAGAATTACTATACAACAGATTTTTGATTTAAAAATGTACTACATATAAAAGATACACACACACACATATATATATATATATATATATATATATATACTATGTTAAAATTTATGCATTTCTTCTGCACTTTTATATTCTATAATATTTTATGCAATTTTAAATTAATTAACCGCCTATGTTTATTTTAATTCATTAGGATCAATGGTAAAAAATTCAAACATTGCATTTTTTATAGATAGCTATTTTTGTAATTCAAATACACTATGTAATGGTATTATTCCCATAAAATTAGATTTCCAGGGAATTCTTAGAAAATTTGTAGTTTCTAAAATAGTTTTTTTCCATAAATTTAATTAATTTTACTACATAAATAAAATAATTTAAATGCAATTCACAATTATACATACTGTCCTTTTTATCGGCACATAATTTATGGCAGTCCCTGGGAACAAATGATTTTGGTTAAAACATGGAAATAATTAATGCTCTTCATTCTCGAAAAAAATTAAGCTAATTAATCTTCATTAACCATTTCAAAGAAAATCGTTCATTGCCACTCTCATACCGAGCATCATCTATCACTTAGAAAAAAAGAGAGAGGAAATATTAGGATAATCAAATGTAACCTTCACTACATAAAAGTTTCAAAAACTTATTTTTTATATATAAAATGATCTCGTTACTTTCTTTCTCCTACTCTACAAACAAATTCAGCCTTTGAGAAGTTTTTAAGTACGGTTATTATTTTCAGCGTTTAAAGAGTAGGGTTATTATGGAACTAAAATCACTTTGTTAGCAATTAAGTATTTAATCCGACGGAATAATTTATAACCACAATGGTAAATTTTTATGATGAATTTTTATTTTCAGAAATCAGATTTTATACCGCATGTTTTATCTTCTTTTTCAGAATAAACGACTTCCGAAATATATAAAGTTCACTAACAGACGACTAGATTTGATAAAAAAAAACGCAAGGTACAACTGTACATTAAACTCTGATTAAAAGTAATTTTAATTTCCTGTTAGTAGCATTTTTAATGAAAGCAGAATAGAATAAGAAAGGATTTTGTACAATATCATTTTATTCAATATGGTTATGATAATCATTGCTCTAAGAAAAAAATTAATTTATTGTATTGTTTAATGGAGATAAAAAATTAAATAATTATATTTACAAATTCATCAAAAAATTTCTATCGCGAATAATAAAAGCATAGAATGATCATGAATTCATGCTACTTAACTTTCAACTGCAATACTCCCATATTATAAATCTCTTCGATATGCCACGGTTTGTGATATTACGCCGAGGTTATCTCAATGCTCATTAAACAATGCGCTTGACAATGAAATAGTATTTTGCAAGCACCAAGATATATTTTTCTGTAAGGACATGAACTTAAAATAATGATTGCTATAATAATGACCATCATATAGTGTGACTATTTAAAATATATTTTAATGTATGCTATAGTGCGAATAATGCATACTGCGAGTTTAAATGTAGAAAAATGTAAGGCTAAATGACATACGAAAATTTCTAAAATGTTAAACGTAAATAAAATATTTAACGTACAAAAATTACATGCATGTTAATTTTAAAATTATCGGCACAATATTCACATTATATATTGCACATAAGTTTATATTGGAAGCAATGTTTGTGTTGTTTTTGTATATATTATATGTATATTTGCTGGTATTGTTTCGTACATAAACTTTAAGGATATAATGTATAAAATGCATAAAATTATTGCATTTAAATCTTGTTAATAAATACGTATAATCATACTTTCACTCTAATGAATATGATATCTTCTAGCCTGATTTTCATTCAAATCTCATCCACCACACAATAACAAGGAACTCCTTTTTAAATTGTTTATGATATTGACATTGTTAATTTGTAAAACAGAAGTTCAAACTGTAAACTGATTTGTTTTCTTGAATTAAGTTAATATTACGAAATTTCTTTAATCTCTAAGTTTTTAGTGATGCATTTGACATTACAAAGCACAATGGTTGGCAAAACGTTGTACCAAATTTTCGAGAAGTCTGACAACACTATATGAGAAAAAACAATATTCCTTAATATAATCGCCTGCCATGTCTACCATCTTCTGTCAGATCTTCAAGGCGTCGTCAGCAGACGACCACTTATGCTGATTATCCATGGCGACCAATCTTAAACTCCTGTACTATTGCAATCTATCCATTTCAGTAGTTACTTCATTTTGGTGAACTCATTTCCAATCAGTACGGCAAGTGTTTCTTTACTTCCAACCACCTCCGTCGCAAGTAATTGCATAATGACATTATGCTTTGTTATGAGGAAGAATGCGATTTGTGACTTACAACACTCCTCGCTTTGTCCTCAGTAATAGATGCAGATGTCTGAGGTTAATCCAATAATTCTTCATAAAGATGAATTGTGCCATAACACGAACATGGCTACGGATGTATTGCAATGGTGACAATAAGAGATTCTGGAATTCTTGCCGTACTTACCCGATGCAAGTCCATGCATCTTTTAAGTATCTCTTAAGATGCATCTCTTAAGTAAAAGAACAACTGACAGGAATCTATTAGAACATTACAGTAAATTTATTATAAGAGAGAGGAAGTTATCTAACAACCCAAAATTGTATATTACATCAAATTTCAAACTCACCCTGGTACATTCGCAATAACCGTATCCATTTTGAGCTCAAAATGGACCAGTTTACATATATTGCAAGAAAGTTTTTCGAAAGGCAACAAAGACCCTGTCATTAAAATATGTAATTATGCCATTAATGATCCTGCTAACTGCAAACGCATTATGGCCATACTTAATGTAAATATTGGTTAATGTTTTCTTACCGTTACCTGTATTATTACTCAGCACTTGTAATTATATATCGTCATTATAATCGTCAAAATGGATAACCATGCTTATTATATTATGTATATAACTCATCTCATTGATATGCACATATTTTGTATCTTGTTATGCCTTTTGACAGGAGCAGTGTCAAATGCTTAACATTGTTAATTTAATATTTCAAACTGCTCAAACTCTTTTCCTTCCGTGAGTTTATTAGTTCAGCATGCATTGCATCAAACTGTAACGAAGAAGACTATTTTAATACACAACTGTTCATCAGACTAGAAACACAACGTTTGAGTAGGTGCACAAACTAGTAATTTAAATAGCCTTATAAAAATTGTTTGAAATATGTTTTGATTTTAATTTAGTAGGTTTCCGAGAGAATATTGTTTCTTCCAAAAAACATCGCTTTGCAAATTATTTTTTAAAAAATTTTTATCACTAAATTTGAAACCTTTACCTCTTTTGACAAGTTATAATTTCAGGTGCCAAACGCTTAAAGTAAATAAGCAAGTTTGTTAATATATATAATTTCTCTATTAATATACATATGTAGAATCGGTACTTACGGTCTAGGAATATGATGTTTGTAAACTTACTTCCGATGTGGGTGTCTAGGGGCTAATAAACTACTCCGATTTATGTATTTTTATCACTAAATTTGAAACCTTTACCTCTTTTGACAAGTTATAATTTCAGGTGCCAAACGCTTAAAGTAAATAAGCAAGTTTGTTAATATATATAATTTCTCTATTAATATACATATGTAGAATCGGTACTTACGGTCTAGGAATATGATGTTTGTAAACTTACTTCCGATGTGGGTGTCTAGGGGCTAATAAACTAGTCCGATTTATGTAAAACTTGAATATTTAATGAAACATGAATAGTTGCTACAACTACATATAATTTCTCTATTAATATACATATGTAGAATCGGTACTTACGGTCTAGGAATATGATGTTTGTAAACTTACTTCCGATGTGGGTGTCTAGGGGCTAATAAACTAGTCCGATTTATGTAAAACTTGAATATTTAATGAAACATGAATAGTTGCTACAACTACATATAATTTCTCTATTAATATACATATGTAGAATCGGTACTTACGGTCTAGGAATATGATGTTTGTAAACTTACTTCCGATGTGGGTGTCTAGGGGCTAATAAACTAGTCCGATTTATGTAAAACTTGAATATTTAATGAAACATGAATAGTTGCTACAAACTACAATGTAATTACGTACGTAGAAGGAAATAGATGAGATTATTTACAGATGAAGAGAAGGAATCATCTTTTATATTCAAACATCTTTCAGTCGCGTCATCGTCTTAATGGGGGAATCGTCTGACTTCATCATCGAAAAAGGTAAAAGATTTATTTTCACAGCTTGTCGCGTCATCCGATTATAATGAACGATGCCATCCCACACATATGTATCGGATTTCTTTTTGTTTTACACATTGGCCACCCTCATCTTTTTGAAAAAAGTTTATTATACAGTGATGCACAAATACCAAATATTTCTCCTGCAATTAAAAATCTAGAAACAATTATGTAGTATCTAGACACACTGCACTGAACTGACACTTGCGTATCTTAATTTACAAATTAATGAATCTCTGAATTGAATCTTATCCTCTTCTGTTTTCAGTCTCTTTCAAAGTGGAGTTTCATGCAGCGAAGCAGCTTGGAAATTCTCCCAATATGATACACATCAGGCAAACAGGAAACGGAAATAATTGAAATATCAGTGTTACATTAAATTAATTGAAGTGCATTGAAGCTGTCATTCTGAATCGTTTTATTTAGTCCTTATTTTATATAGTATTTCTCTTTTCTGCTTTAAGTAGGCATAAATGGAATTGCCCGTAAAGCATAGGAAAAGAAAATTGATAAAGATTAAAAAAAACTAAAAATACTTTCTGTAGAATTCAGAAGATGTATTTTCAGAAACTTATAAAGGATTAAACAATTTTATTTGTGAGGTGGATGAATAGAGCAAATTTTTGTATAAATTTATATGAATGAAGAAAATGTCTGTTAGGCCATGTAAATCAAATCAAGAAAGTTCCGAGATAAAGGTGTTATTGTACCTCGAATTTTTTACCCTTTATGTCTTATTTTCAGTTTTTCTGTCCCCATTTTCTCGAATAAAATTTTTTTCTTAGAAAGATCATGCCAAGTTAATTTTCAGGAAATACTTAAATGCAAATGCGTAAACATTTTAAGTTTGTAAAACACAGCATACCGTAATAAATTTAAATCACACTGTTGGCTATTCAAAGTGCTAGACAGCATGATCTTATTCATTTATTAATCATATACAGTATAATGGAGGGAAGAGTAAAACGTGAATACGTTTGCAGAAAACTTGGAGTATCCTGAGTGAAGAATTCAATAAACAAAGCGTACACCTCTGTCAGTACTAATGAATGTAATGCGGCTGGACATCGAGTCAAACTGAGCTTGATACAGATAGGAATACTCCATTCCATACCATTTCAACGCTGTCCAGAATTCATCAATCATAGTGGCTAGCGAATGCTGGTGTGCCAGTTTCTCGCAGCCCACTGTTGGATGTTGCTGTCGGTGGTGAGCTATTTGGAGAACGTGCTGGTCACGGCAAGAGTCGAACATCCTTTGTATTGAGAAAGCTCAGGACATCGCCGGCAACATGCCATCGCGCATTATCTTGTTGAAAGTTTGCGTCATTGAGCATGGCATCCTGGACCCATTTATTCCATATTCTTCTGACGGTCATAAGATTCCGATCAACACTAATTTCAGTATCGCCGAACGATAAACCACAGTCCTTATAGGATATAATCTTACCGCTGTCAAATTCCGACACATGCTGAAAACAGTTCATTCTTCTTACATGACGCATTAGACGATATTTACACAAATAATAATTCTTGAAGGCGATTTCTAAATGAGAAACTCGTTATGCACGCGTTCCATTTATACAAAATGTAGATGGCGTTACTTATACTTACTGTGGTCACGTGATGTAAAATGATACTCATTTGAATATTTTAGCATGTATTCATGCAAATTTAATGTTTGTCGCATATCACTTTCATTGTGCAGAAATTTTAATGGCCAACAGTGTATTTAAACTGAAACCATAAAAATGCATTATATATGATATATACTATGCGTCTGAAATGATGTCATCGAAAATTCATTCCAGTAATATAAGAATGGGGAATGAAAGAGATGATAATTTTAATAAGCTCTTTAACTGCTGTTTAACAAGCCAAAATTGACATGCTTTAGAGTCATAGTAGGATTTAAAGGTTTTTAAAATATTTAACTTGTAAAATAATATGTTTAAAATATGTTTAGACTTGAAAAAAATTAAAAGAAATAGATAAATCAATTTATGATGATGCTTTCTAAATATTCTCTACAATGAAATGGATTAAATCTATATATTGAGATTCAAAACATTTACTCTCGCAACTGTCTTCTGATTTAGATTATAAAACTCAATCTTAGATGCTCCGTAAAGAAAAGTTTTACATTTCTTTTATAAATTTTGTCATATAAATCCAGATAATATGAATTTATATAAACTGATGACTCCTTTTAAATTTAATGTAGACTAGTTTCTAGTTCGAATAAAAAAAATTCCACTCCTGAAACTTCTTTCTGCCTTACATCTATTAAATTGCATTCAGCGTAAACCATAAATGCACTGGAAAATGTTTCTCAGTTGGAATAAACTCCAAATTTTTCTGCAACATAGTCAATAAAAATACCGAAAAATCTCCAACATAATGATTCTTTTTCTTTCTAACTATGGAAGATTTATTTATATTTTCTTTCTCCACCATAGAGTTTTAGATCAAGTAAGAATACTTGAACAATCATAACCCAAACATAAAACAACTCGTCTTATCCATAGAATTTCCACTTTGTTAAGAATTTTAAAACTGCCTAAACTGATTAAATGATTAAATATTCACAGGTTTCTAAATTTTCTTTCATAAGACTAATTGATTTTTTTTAAAATTTTCTTTTCGAAGATGTTTCAAATGGTTTTTTGAACATCAAAAATTGAAGTTAGCAGTTGAATCTTGCAAGTTCCATTCTGGATCAGTTCGAGACAAACAGACTCACCGGATGGTTGATTTTCAAGGTTTTCTCCGTGTGTAAAGTAAATGTGTATAGGTTTCGCACAGAAAGTCCACTATGAACGTATCTCACCCCATAGCCATCCCCTTGTGTCCTCTGACATATTCAGTTGGCCTAACCTAAACACTGATGTGTTTATAGCTTGTATTTGTACAGGAATGATCTTAGTTATTTAGGTACGATAAATGAAAGAACTTGGTACGTTCTGTGAACTGTCTTTGTGGAAATACTGCAGAAATTTGATTTTCGTTTTTTTTTGTTAATTCTGGCGACCGCGGTAATGAAACATATGAATTCGTATAGTCTGTAGCTCGTTGAGGAAACGTTTAGTTCTATTTTAGTATTTCAATGAATTTAATAACTTCAAGAGTGGTACCCTTTGAAAGATCAATAAAATAAACTGGTGCTCAAGAAATAAGTAACAAATGCTAAAAGAAACGGTTCAAATGTAAAAACAGGAGCGGTTGGGAAACAAAAATTAGCATGAAACGCAATTCCGCAGTCACACTACAATGCCTAGGGCCATGTCGTGCCCATGCGTCAGTTCGCAAGTAGCGATATTTGCATTGAATACGAGATAGCCAAAGCGAAACGCATGAGCCGAAGACATCATTTGCACGATGTAATGCGTTGAAAGGCTGTTGGGATGTTGTAAGCTAGTGCAAAACAATCCGCTTTGCAAGAAACCTAAATTTGCATCGCAGTGTCATCAATAGATTGTGGAATCGTTAACAAAGCTATAAAAATTTCTGTAGAAGACGTGGGTTTGGACGCCACAACGGTAGACGATCCCTTTTTATTGCTATGAACAAGACGCCGTAGATCACAAATAGCACTAGAGATGGTGTCACAAATCTTAACTGCAGCAAGAAGGCCAACATCTCGCCAAACGTTGTCTCGTCGACTGCATGAAGTCGGAGTATACAACCGATGACTGTCCTCATCGCATGTCACAGAGCGATTAATTTGGACCTATGAAAATCGCGGATGGACCCCAGAGCTTTGGGGCCGCCGTGCTGCTTACGGATGAGTCTGCACTTAATATCTAGAACGATTCCTGAAGGGAAAAGGTATAACGAGACTTAGGTACACGCTATCAGGCGCCAAACATCGTCAAAAGGGACCGTTACAGAGTAGGTTTACAGGTATGGGCTGGGATAGCAAAGACCTTTCGCACCGATCTCTACGAAATCCTTGGTGGTTCCGCTATAACCATCTAATATCGCGACGCATTTCTACACCCTCTTGCATGTCCTTTTATCGCTGTAATGGTTACCGACTCTATATTTTTGGATGATAATGGCAGCCACGTCAGTTGCTGAGTTAGCTGGAGGGAGAAACAATTACACATTTGCCGCCAGATCGCCGATCGAATGCCATTACAGAGGAGCATGTGTTGGACATGTTGGAACGACGGATAGCAGGCCGGAGTGTGCCGCCAAGCACCCTCCACATACTTCGATATGCAATACTCCGGAAATGAGCGCTAAGTCTAAAACAAGCGCTAAAAGTCTCTACTGCCAGCTTGCCTTGCCGTTGTCAAGCATGGATTTCATCTAGAAGGTAACATACCCATTACTAACGTGTTGTTTCCTTTGCATATTCTTATGATCCATTTGGTCATTCGCGATGTGATTGTCATAATGCATGCCTTTGTTTTATTTTTTTTCTATGGTTAGTAATGTCATTCCGACCACCTGGATCAGTTTCACGCATGCCCACTGAATAGTTTTTGTTTTATTTATTTTGTCTTTTGTTGCTTATTTTTCTTGCTTGCCACTCACTGCTGTCACGGAGGTTAACAGAGTCAAACTATGGGTAGGCAGTGAACATCTGAAAATATATTTGCATGCAGCTGAGGAATAATAGACAAGATTTGCTCAAAAAATGAACCCACTACTAGTAATAACACAATTGAAAGTTAGCAGTTCATCCGGGGTTCAAAGCCAGACGAATAGATAGCCTGTATGGAATTTCGGTGTTTTTTTCCTTCATTTATATGATGTGGTTTGTCTAGTTTTGTTTTCATATAAATGTAAACACCAGTGCTTTAAAACGTTTTTCACGGAGGTATTCATCCCTATAGGTAGATAGTTCTTGCAAGCTTACCAATAAACCAAGTAACCCATCCAATGGTAAAAAATAGAACACATTTGTTCAATGATAATGCTCATTCGCATTTAGCTGCTGTTAACAGTACTCTCTGAAACCGAAGAGTTAGCACTGAAACATCTCCCATACATCAGCCAAATGCGCCATTTGAGCCAAACAGTCCCAGACTTTCTCCAAATTGAAGATCAAATGAATTAAAAGAACTTTTCTCAGAGAAAGAAGCGAAAAACGCTATGGCGTCAATCCTAAAACTACACTAACTTCCAAAAGTTAAGCACAAAGATGTAAAATGCAAAAAAATCAACAAATACTGCTTTGACTTACACAAAATTCGGCAAGAAAGTAGCATATATATTTATGCATAAAACAAAATCAATCATTATATACAGAAAGCAAAACAATATTAAATTTTTGTAAGTTATCAGATAATGACATACTGAAGGACTTAAACAGAATTATGTATAAAGTGAAAATAAACAGCATAAAATAAAAATGGACATTAATAGGGTATGTTATCCCCCCTCATCTGTATACAAATTTTAGACCTTGTGACCCTACTTTCAATTAGGTGGTCAACTACCGCAGAATTAAGCAATCGCCATTCTTCTTGTAGAGAAATTTCCAGCTCAATAAGAGTGGCTGGAGGTGGGACATGTGAAGATACAGCACGGCCGAGAGCATCCCAAAGATTTTCAATGGGATTAAAGTCGGGCGAATGTGCTGGCCACGCCATACGCGCAATCCCTTCACTCTCCAGGTAGTCATCAACGATGTCAGCTCTATGGGGACATGCGTCATCGTCCATTAAAACAAAAGTAGGGCCAACTGCTGAAGCGTACAATCTCACAATGGGTTCTAGGACTTCATCTCGAGAACAGACAGCCATCAAAGAACCCCGTTTAAAGCTGTGCAGGTTGGTGCAGTATCCGAATGAAATCCCTGCCCACACCATAAGGCTTCCGCCTCAAAATGCGTGGCGTTCGGTGATGTTTTGGGACTGATTGCGTGTTCGTTGTTCACGCCATATCCTTATACGCTTGTCATCTGGCTCCAGAGAAAATCTTGACTCATCACTAAACATGGCATTGCCCCAGTCAGACATATTCTAATTGACATGTTCCCGGCACCACTGTATTCGTGCCCCCTCTTGATTAGACGAATAGAGGAACACAAACTCGAGGTACCCGGGCGTACAGTCCACTCATATGCAATCTTTGTCGTACAGTAGCTGCAGATATCTCCATACCAATGGACGCTGTAACTATAGATGTGACATGTGTAGAGGTCGCTCTGCGATTCCGCTTGGCTAAAATAGCAATATATCGATCTTCATAGAATGATGAAAGCAGAAGAAAAGAGCAACAGCTATGATAGACTGTCCTGCTTCAATGCGCCCCACAGCTCAGAATCTTCCATTTGTCTTCTGGAACTCATAGAAACATGTATGTCTTGAAAACAAATTGTACGAAAGTTTTAAACACCTTCTATCAACACTTACAATCAACTTCTGTAACCCTTCATAAAGCTGGCTTCTTATAAGATTGCTTTTTTTTGCCTATTTCTTGACATGAAAGTGCGATTGGCTGTAACCTAACATATTTGCATACTTCCATCTACCTCTGCATCGAATTGCATCCTCGTCAATTCTGATTGGCTTCCGAAAATTAGCATTTTCCTCTCCGTGCTTAACTTTTGGAAGTGAGTGTATATATGTAAGAAAAATAAAGAATATGTAAAAGATTAAATTAACAACGTAAATTTCCCTTCTCATTTGTAAAAATAGTAACCTCTATTTGCACTGCGTTATTTCGAGACTATTCTGTGTCATATCATTCTTACGTAATTCTGATGATGTAAATCGAACTAAAACTCAGACAGCCAGTAGTAACTTTACAGCAATATTAACTATCCAATCAAAATGCATTGAAAACCAAAACTGACTCAGTCTGAATTAAGATCTCATCCTGAATATAACGCCCTTGCTTTCTACGGTTTGGATTAGCTGGACGGGTGCCTCTCTGCTCCTTTTTTCTTATTCCAAATTTACCTAAAATGTAATAGGATAGGCACATCTAATGTGCCAACTTGATTGTAGCCACCACATAATTGTTGAAATAAAAAAAAAAGATTTAATCTACCTTCATCTTTAATTTCCTATTCAGTATGGATCAACACTTCTACGCCATAAAAATTCTGCTGGTCATTAGTTCTAAGTTTGATTTCATCTTATATATACGATTTCGTATATATATTGCTTATGGAGTCATTTGATTCTAAATAAAAGAATCACTCCTAAAACTTTCAGCCAGCCTGCATGTAATCATGCTTTTCAGAAACACAAAAGTGATTGTAAGTTTTATTAATTTATATATTCAATTACTTTTAATGCATAATATTTCAATCTGTGTTCTGGATTTTTGTGATATTATCGAAGGAAATACATAATGGAAGAATATTTTATTAAATATTTGTATTTTTGAAACGTCAGAAACATTTATCCTAAAATATGGGATTTATCTATTTTATAGAAAATTTGTGAAGAATCTTCTTCACTATTTTCGGCAATATTGATCACTTTTCATTTAATTAATGTCAATAGATACGTTTCCAAATCGTTTATAATTTTTTTCTAAAAAATATTGATGTGATTTAACATAGATATAAGCATATAGATGTTACAAATAAATGCATTTTTTTTTATTCAAGAAATCAAAACGATTAAACTAATATAATTAGGCAAATAGTGAGTGGTAGTTCCGTAAGTTAAATATTCAAAAGAACGATTCGAGGAACGAATAGAACAAAGATATATTCTCATATCAGAATTACTCAAGCAAGGAGAGCACAAAGTTTAAGTTATATTTTTTTATGAACAGCACCAGACAATTAATCTCCTGTTCAATTTACCTGCGTTCTATATTTCTCATAGCAGAAAAATGTGGAGTTTTTTTTTTTTTTTTTCTTTTTAGTTGTATCTATTGATAAACAAATATAGAACACCAGAACGAATCTCCTTAGAAAATCTTTTTTTTTCTGGCAGCAGAAAACATTAAATACGCAATTTTCCTTCTGCATTAAAAATCTAATAACTAGAAATCCGCAAAAAGCTCTTGCGAAAATTCTATTAAAATTTTCATTTGTGTCTGTATTTTATAATTAATTTCCCTCCTTGTAAGAGAAACTTAACTGTAATCCAGCTATATTTCTTATTTTGAACATAAGATTTTTTAAGATCACATAAAATAGCATTTTCCTAGCTTCCGTTTGAGTGTTTAAGGTATATTATTTACGTTTATTTCTTACATAAAACTGCGCGAAATTGAAATCAACTTACTAGACTGAATAATGCCAATAACTGTAAAGATTTACTCAGAAGGGGATTTAAATCGTAAGCTTGTGACTAGTTTGCATTTATTGAGAAATATTACGGAAAACTGAATTCAAGATCCACTATTTCATTTTTATAATAATTTTTAGATTTATAAGATATTTTTCCCGCCTTGTTAGCGAGCCTTCGTGGTGTAGTGGTCTGACGCTCACCGCGTAATTGAGAGGTCCGCGGTTCGATTCCCGGCGAAAGAGTTGCATATTTTTCATCTTGCCTGCTTCCAATAAATATCTAATGTCTCTACAGTGACGCCCGAACTAAAAGAGTGTTGGATGACGATTCTCCTCACACAGGATTATGCGGTTGGGTTCCATAAAAACACCAGTCGCCCTTTAGAAGGGGAAGTATATAAGGTATTTCTCCCGCCTAGTTAGCGAGCCTTCGTAGTGTAGTGGTCTGCACGCTCAGCGTGTAATTGAGAGGTCCGCGGTTACATTCCCGACGAAGGGGTTACGTATTTTTCATCTTGCCTGCTTCCAAAAAATACCGAATGTCTCTACAGATTAAGACTTATCATTATGCGTTTTCGATATTTAAACTGTTTAATAGCAAATTTTTCTCAGTTACTTACCTTTGGACTTTACTGTAGTTCTGATTTTAATTCAATTTTACGGCATTGAAATATCTATGTAATAAGATTATGTAGTATACTGTATACAAATATTCAGATGCTTTTTATACTATAAAAATATATGTGCATATTTTATGCGAAAGTGGATATCGTTTGAAAAGTATCCCCAATTCGTAAGACTACTATTGTCTTATTTAACAGAAAATAGTTTACATTTTAAATATGTAAGTAATAAACTCATTATTTTCCTCCAAAATCGTTCTCGACTACTGGAGACTGATGAGAGTGAATCTGGTTTGAGGATGCATTTAACTTCTTTTAACGAAATGCATTTATATCGCCCAATTCTGCCCTAGACAAGGAATTATATTTTGTAGAAATTGGTTAAGGACTGTATAATAGTTAATCTATTGATATTTTTTAATTTTATTTCATTTTTAGGATTCTAAGAATTTAACTGCTAACAGAAATTGAATATCTTAAAAGCAAGTACAGTACCAGCATCTTATTAAATTCCCGTGTTAATAAAATCAACCGTTTATTACCGAATCGTGAGTTTAAATTCACGGGAACCAAATCAAATACAGGGGTACATTAGCGCATCTCCGCTTTGAGATATTTCCACTATGGTATAGTTCCTGTTTGGAAGAGAAGCGATTAGTTTGATTTACGAAATATTTTTGGAAGATGACTAGTCTCGACTACGCGCACTGCACTTCTTTACTTTATAAGTATTTTCTCCCTTCTTTGTGCATGCCTTCGGGGTGTAATTGAATCCACAGGTATCGAGAGGTATAGGATTCGAGTAACGGCGAAGGTCACGTCACCTGCTTCAAAATAACCTAATGATTCTACAAGTAGCGCTCGAACTAAAAAGGTGGTGAATGGCAATTGGTCACCATCAGGATACTGACCTCGTTTGCCTTTAAAAGGGGGAGTATATAAAGTATTTTCTCCCTCCTTTCCGCATGCCTACGTTTTGTAATTTGAAGCATACTCGACACCTATTAGAGAGGTCCAAGTTTCGAGTCCCGGTAAGGGCACTGCACATTTTTCACCTCTCCTGCTTCAAAATAACTTAATGATTCTACAATTTCTTTTAAGATAATGCTGTAACTGCTCATGTCAGCACGTCTGTTGTTACAATTCGATAAACAACTTGCGCAATAACTATAAATTTCCAAGTGATTTTCTGTTTTTTCAAGTAAACCTCTTTGTTTAAAAAAATTTAATAAGAAGATTTAAGCAACGAAGGGAATTGTTACGATCATCACGGAGTTAAAAAAAGGCCCATGAAAAATATCAAGATGGGACGCGAATATTCGGAACTTTCCTATTGCGTAAGTATGCCAAGTACGATCATATGTAGGACTGTGACGTTGCAACAGAGGTGAAATCTATTACCAAGCAAAGATCAGAGAGATTAGAGACTGCTTAAAAATTGCTTCTCATAGCCGAAAAACATTTATGTACAGCATCATGTGTCAAGTTCCATTTATTTACAATATATACTATATTTTACGCACTGCATTTGTATTTTAGTATTAAAACTTTATAAATATAACAAGAGGATAAATATACTGTTTTTTATTATAAAAGAAGCATTTATTTTAATTATGAAACACTCTGGATATTTTGCTTTGATTTCGATTTTCCATTAATACTTATAATCTCGTTCTGAAATATATAGTAAAATCTGTGCTTTTGTTTTCAAATACAACCTCTGTCTTTGAGCTTTAGATCAGGATATTATAAAAACTTTCAAATATCAATGGACAATTAAAAAAAAGAAAAAGACGGTAAGTATGGGAAAGAAAATAATAAAAAAAAAATAAATTAAACAAAATTGAATCTTGTGGAAATGCAAACGCTCCAGAAGAGATTACTAACACGATATCTCTGTAGAGGTACGCGTGTTACAATCAATTCTTTGAAAACACAATGAAAAACTAGTTTCTAAAACATGGGTTTTATTTGGCAAGTTTATTTATCAGTTTTCACTGGTACTTACCTATTCGAGAGCAAAGGAATCTTCAGAAATCTAGACTCGCACAAACTAATAAAAAATCAGTAATAACGCAAACTACTGGAAAACGTAGAAATAAAACACAAAGAAAAAGAGAAATGAAAGAACACGTTTTAGCCCAAGTGGCTTAAAACTAACAAGCGGCCTCTTCAGGAAATGAAGTCATCAGACATTAAAGCAAAATAAAATTAAAACGTAAAAATGATATTTGAGACTTTAATAAAGCGATAATTATGCACGGCAAGCACGCAATCACCTAGTAGAAAAGCAGGAAAAGAATTAAACGTAGAAAATAGTGATATATAGTATGACAGGTAGAAAGAAAACTAGAAACAGCAATAGTCACCGAATGACAGAAAGTTAATTAAGCTTTCCTCAAACAAAGAATAAGAAGGAAACGTTAAACGAAGCATTATGTATCCATTACCGCAACTGTCAGATGTCACGTGTGAGACAAGAAATTAAATAAGCTCAAAACTTCGAAACCAGACAATGCTATAATCAGATCAAAAATTTCGAAACAGTAAATGGTACTTTAAAATATAAAATCAAAAAAATTAAATTTATTCTCACATTGTCAAGAGTGATCTCACTTATTGTTTGATCTCATCTGTAGGCATGAAACACTTTCTTTAATAGTATAAATTAGACAAACGTTAAAAAAAACAATTACTATTGTAGAAAAATAACACTCCGAATAACAATTATTAGAAGTTCAAACAGCAGCAATCAGTGTTAATTTTTATGAATTTGCAGTAAAAAATTCGATGGTTTGATTCACTCGCAGGAGTGAAAATGGCAGAAAAGAAGCGATACTAGCAAAAACAGAGATTAGAAAATTCGAAAAGATTCCATCAAAAATTAAAACACTGTTACAGACGCCATCTGTTGATGAAAAATGAAAACATTTATGAAATAATTTCTTTAAAGGCTGAAGCTAAATTCAGGTTGCAATTTGGATCATTAACTAGAGACAGCTACTTGAGTATTACCGCAGTTATCTTCATTTTTTGCATGAATACGAGTAAGTTTCCTTTAAAATGTCACCATTCAATTAGTTCAGTTCATAGTCAACTGCCTGAACTGAATTGTATTTTAGAGAAAACTGGCACATATTCATGCAGAACACGAGGAAAACCTCTATTTAAGGATATTACTCGTATTTCATAGTTCCTTTCATTTTTCATAAATAGCGACAAGTAGCTGTATTCCCGTTTTTGTTTTCTGTTTCTTTGTCTTTTTTTTTTATTATTATTCTCATCAAATATTCTAGTGTATTGTTTTTTTGAGGGATTGTGTGAGCACGGGCTTCTCGTTCGTCATTTTCATTTCTGCAGTTGAAGAAGCAGGTTCTGTAGTCAAACCTTCGAAACTAATACTGCAGCTTTAGCAGTACTCTGAAAATACCAATATTTCTTTTGCATTTCATATATTTTTGTTTCTGGTCAAGGCTGCGCTCAGCTTTAATAAGAAATGCTTACGTTACAAACAAAGCGAGATTTTCCATTATAGAGCAACACGCATCCACCAGTTTTCTATAAATAAATACAGGCGCCAACTTTATCTGTTGACCACCGTTTAATACTTTGCCCTTATTTGTTATAACAGTTATCTTGTTTCTAAAGTAAGTATTATCAGTAAAAATACTTAACATGCATAGTTCTATTTTATCCTTTATTTATTGAAATAATTTACTCACAAAGTAAGGAAGGAATTAACCCTACTTTCTAAGAGATGTATTTATCATGTATGAAAACATTTTTGTCAGTCGAAATGAGCAGAAGACGAAAGAGTAAGTCAGATTCAAATGAAAATTTTAATTGTATATAATGAAGTAAATGACGAAACACAAAAAATTATACGTGCATCATTTCTCGACATATCTCCATAGCGTGTAAAGCTCGTATTCCAAAGCTTAGCAAATGCATTGAAACTTCATGAGATGACTTCATTTGGTTGCGACTGTATTTACTCATGCAACTCGGTTAGTCTTCCATGTCTTCTTTTCTTCCTCACAACACTGAAGGAGATGCATTAGACAGTTGAGTTTTATATTTAGGTTTGTCGAAATCATTCGAAGGGCAGTATGCTGTTAAGCATTGGCATACAATAACAATACGTCTGAAATCAGAAGTCTGATGTATTATTCATCTGGTAGGTTTCGTTAAAGACACAGATTATGAAATTGCTTATGTGACCCCAGAGAAACCTATAATAAGCTAGATAAGAAAATAAAGCCTCTTAGGACGAATTGGCAGGTGAAACTTCGAAAATGGCCAAGAAAGCGAGGTAAAGACGAGGATACCATCTTCTCTTGTACTGCAAGCATGACAGCCAAATTGAAACCCACGAATAATAGAACTCACGCAGCGTAAGGAAACAAGTAAAGGTTAAGAGTGTAAGCTAGTTTACAAAGTTTCAGTTTTCTAAGCAGGGCAGTAAATGATCTCAACAAATTATCTTCTATCATGATTTGATAAATAAGAATTTGTCACAGCAAAATACGGTTTTGAAGAAGTGTATCAAGTTTAGAATCATGATTCACTATAGAGTCAGTTTTTGAAGTTATCATGGATTGAAACCCAGGCTGGAGATGCACACTATAGAACTGGCCTTAGAACGCATAGGTAAATTCGTCTGTTTTTGTTGAAATACAATCCAGAATAGTTTTCGAGGAGTACAGAAAGATGATTAGCGATAACACTGCCTTTTGCTATGATATACTCAATATGGCAAGTCCATGTGAACCGATGATTAATGATAACCCACAGATAACTTACATTATTTACATGGTTCAGAATTTACCCAAAATAAGTAGAGGTTGCTCAATATTATCTGCGAATCTTGCGCCTCCTTATCTGGTAATTTTCTCCATACCAGTTTCGTTATATCAAAAGCAATGCGATTAAGAAAAAAGGCCTGCCAGCCTTGAAATTTTAGCGGTTCTAAAAATATGTATGTGAATTATCTTGTAAAATTACGCATACATAAAATAAACTGCTAATAAGATAAGCGAGTAAAAATACGTAAGTTACAACATTACGTTTCGATGAAATGTTTATTTGGAGATTTTCTAGAATTTCAAAATGCTATTTTCTACCTCCCCAGGTAATCAATTATCGAAAAGATTATACAAAATGATTAAGCGAGTAGACGCAAGCAAACCGTTAGTCAACGCAAATTTATTCATTTATAACTGTTATTGGTTATATTTTATTTATTAGTTATGGTTAGGAATATTTATTTTTATTTATTTTTGTTTATTCGTTTACTTCGGATATTTCAAATAGATTTATGTGTTTATTTTTTCAATAGAAACATATCTATCTTAAGTACAAACACAGAAGAAACAGAGAAAATTTTAAACTTGGAAAAATGCTGCCAGAATTCAGCGAAGTTTTTTTTTTTTTTTTTTTTTTTTTTTTTTTTGATTATGTGAATTAGCTACGATTAAGAAATGGTCAAAGTAATCATATGTTACATAACAATTATCAACACGAAATTGAAGTATCAAACTGTGAAGACCTTCAATTTGCCTACTAAATAAAATGAGTTGTAGTAAACTTTGCTTTTATGTGAACAAAAACAGGTAACTAATAAATATTACTAGCTTAAACAAAGTGCAAACATTTAATGAGCTTTGTATTAAAATTCTAAATTGAAAATTGGTTGAAATGTTGAGAAAGCGGTTTTGAGAAAGAAATGGAATTATTCTCATGGATTCAAATATTAAATATTATATATTAGATCATTATATGCTTATGCACAAATAAGTATGCATTTTTTACAATGTAGAGAACCACGCGTCAACAATTTTCGGAAGAACGATAAACACGCAAACTCTCTGTATTTGTTACATTTCAATTCAATGTGTTGCTTATATCTGCTACTAACAGTTCAATTTTCCAAGCAAGTACTGTCAATGAAACTTTTAAAATGTGACATACTATTTCATTCTTTATATATTAAAAAAACCTAAGAAATATATTTCTTAAGTGTGTAGATTTGCGCGGCCTCCAACTTGCACGCAACCAAAAGGTGACTGTTGAAACTGGAAAATAGACGGAGTCTTGATAAGGGTTTAAGTCCCTTTTTATTCAACTTAAGAAGTTACAATTGCGTGCTCTTGACGCTCACAAACTACGCCGACCCGGCGGTAAAATAAAAATAAGAATCTGAAAAGAAATAATAACAAGACTCTAACTACGAGGCTCTCTAAAAGTAACTAACGACACCGCGTTTTACAATACCGCTGCTAATTCAGCAAACTTTGAATATCACGTTGACAATTAACAATTCTCCGAGGCAAGCACACAGGCCGAAACGCGGGGTTCTTCAATTTCTGGCTAACTACCTCCGCGCTCGTGAAGTAAGAACAGCACAGTTCCTTTCTATTTAACAGAATAGTTCCGCTGATAATTTGAATCCTTGCGCGTTCTACTAAAATTTACATACTCTGGCATTGGCAGTTCCAGGGGAAAGTAAGGCTTGACAGGAAAGATAGTTTAAACTTAAAATAAATGTTAGTTAAAATAAATATAAACCCTACATTTGCCGCTGCCAGAATTTGGAAAACTTGGAAGCAGGTCTTACAAACGACCTGTTGTAAGTTTCTATAATTCTGAACTAACTCTCAAGAGTCTCGTTTACACAAAAAAAAATCTTATGTAACAAATTGCATACTAAATTTCTGTCGATACTTATAAATCTCTCTTCTTACAGCAACTTTGCTTGGACTTCATCAATCAATCTTGTTCTTTTCCTTCCAGCATCTGGAAGGAATAAGTATCAGTATCTTTCTAAATACATTATAATTTACACTTCCTTGACATTGAATAAATTTTTGTTTTTAAACGATTCGTTTTCCTTAGTTATTGCTTAATTCACATTCATTCAATTTTTCAAGCATTAATTTAACTTTACCCTGGCTCTCCACCATGTGTGGTGTCAAACGGGAATATTCGTGTTTTAGTCTTACAACACTTCCCCTAACCACCATGATTTGTTAGAATTCAACGACCAAATAGACACACCTTACTCGACATTCTACAACTCGATGAGCTACTTTAACATTCTTAAAAATTCAAGTGTAGGTGGAGAACCCTACAAAACACATTCATTCTAACTTCCCCCTCATTCATCTTTAGACATGCAGGCTTTCGCTTTAAAGCATGATTTTATCTACAGTTTAATGCTTAAATTCGAATTCATTGCTTTTAAGCATTTACTTTTAGCATCTACAATTTTATGCTTCTAGACTAAATTCTACTTTTACATAACATTCAAGTATTTACGTACATTTACAAAATTTTAATACATATGATTTTTACAATTTACCATAAAATGAATAAGAGAAAATAAATTTTTACTTTACTCATTCTTCGCCAAGCTGGCGGCACTGAAACTAAAATTCTTATTAATACAAGAATACGAAGTTATTTTTATCTTCGGCCAAATTTTGGCTTTAACATAACAGAATTAGTCTTTCGACCAACAGAAAATGCTTTTTCTTAGATTTTATACTTAAAGAAAATAATACTTTTGCCTTAGCTAAATAAAGTAAAACAAAATTAAGTCTCAACCGTCAAAACATAGAACTTCGTACTTATGCATAACATTTCGGAACAAAAGAAAAAAAAATATAGAGGATTTTAACTTATCTTTCAGTTTTCGATGATTGAAACTCCGTCATTCTTTTCTGGCAAAATTGTTCCCATGTTATAGGTTTCATGGACGTCAATCTTCTCCTTACTGACCTCCGAGTGTCGTCCACATTAGTTTTTCTTTTGCGTCCTCTGCATGCTGTCCTCTTGGCGGAGTAATCGTCGGGTTGTTGTCGTTTTCGTTTTTCCATTGGACGGCTGGTCTTGAGGTCCTCCGGTCTGGAGCCCTTCTTGAATTTCTTCTGTTGTTCCTGGTATTTTCGTTCCTCCTGCTGCCGTTTCAGTTTCTGGAACGGCGGCCTTGCTTGCACCTGACACTCTGGCCCTGGGAGCGTTCTCCTTGATGTATAATTTCTACTGCGATACGTTGTAGGTGGTGTTTTCCTCTTTACCAAGGTTTCTTTACGCGGTGGATCTGCATTCTTGTTTTTCTTAAATGCTGGAGATTGAAAGTTTTCATTTTCTTTTTTTGGTACCGTCGTCTGGGTTGTAGAAGGGCTAGGTCTCTCTTCAGTTCTCTGCTTCTTGGGTGGTGGAACAGTTGTTATTTCTGGACCTTCTACTTCTTTTAGACTTGAGTCCTGCAAGAAAATTTTAAGGATTTCAAAATCAATTGGATTATAGTATTTTTTCACCTGGTCGGGACTTGCTTTACAGATCTCCCCTCTCTCGTTCTTAAGGTACAATACGACTCCTTTGATTTCCTGAATTACAGAGGGGCCTTCAAATTTTGGAGCTAGCTTTGCAGTAAAATTGTCTGGGGCACTTGATAAAGAAAATTTCCGCTTCAATACTTTATCCCCAACTTTAAAATCTGCTTCACGGCGTTTTCTATCGTAATAAACTTTTTGCTTATTTCTTGCCGTATCCGAGCTTTTAAGCGCCTGATCAATACGTTTTTGCACATTTTTCTGTTTAAACTCTTGCTCTCTTTGTTGCACAAAGAATAATTTATCTAAAGGCGTAATTAACTTTCGGCCTAAAAATAATTCTGCTGGAGTTTTTCCCGTAGTATCGTGATTTGCCGTTCTTAAAGCATAAGCTAATTCATTTATGTAGCCATCCCAGCGCTTGTGATGTGTGCTAACGTAACTGCGAATTATTTTTACAATATTTCTGTTCACTCTTTCTGCTATGTTTGCCTGTGGTCTATACGGAACCACATTGATATGGCGTATGCCAAGTCCAGTGCATATGTTTTCAAATATTTGACTAATGAATTGTTTTCCGTTATCGCTAATGACATTTATCGGTGCACCGTATTTTAAAATGTATCTGTGTAAGAATGCATCTGCGACTGTTTTGGCTGACGCGCGTTTAAGTGGAACAATTTCTGTCCATTTTGAAAAATGATCTACTATTACTAAAAGAAAACGATTTTTATTTAACTCGCTCTGGGGGAAGTGACCAAAAAGATCTATGCCTAAAATTTCATTCGGAAATGTAGCGCTAAGGCTATTTAAGTACCCGGCCGGGCTGTAATTAATATCATTTATTAACTGACATTGATTGCAGGACCTGACATACGCAGTTACTATTTTGTATAACTGCAGGAAATATACCGCCTCGCGTACCTTTTTAAAGTCTTTCTGACCCCTAAATGACACGCTGTTTTCGCGTCGTGTAATTCCTTCAAAATGCTTAATCGAAACGAGGCTGGGATGACTGGTTTGTACTCGAGATTTTCGTTTGTTGTTTTCGTATAAAATAATAAATTATCTATTATTTCATAGTTTTCTGCTCTATTTCTTATCGCATTGATATCTGTGTGCTCAAAGCTTTCGGGGTCTTTCAAATATGCATAGATATTTCCAAATTCAGGATCAGCTTTCAGTTCAGTGATAATCGTATCTCTAGAAACTAAAATTTTTGAAGTCAACACAGCGCATTTAAGTTTATTTCCTTCATCGTCCAGTTTTATACGAGAAAGTGCGTCAGCTACATTGTTTTCCTTAGCCGGTTTATATTTTATTCTGAGATTATATTCTTGGAGTTTTAAAGCCCATCTTATTAACCTGGGCGTTAGATTTTTCCCCGAGTAAAGTCTACCAACAGCCGCATGATCCGAAAAGACTGTTACTGGCGCTTTGCCGAAATAAACTCGAAATTTGTGTACAGCCGATAATACGGCTAATGTTTCTCTCTCTGTAGCTGTATAATTCCTTTGTGTCTGATTCAACGTTTTACTAAAAAAATGCCAGAGGATGGCTATTTTGCATAAGAACCGCACCCACCGCATAGTCCGACGCATCTGCTGCAATTTCCAGGTTTTCGTCCCCCTCCAGGAATTTTAAAACAGGGGCATTGATGAGCGCTTCTTTTAATCTTTCAAATGCTGTATTTGCTTCCGCTGTCCACGTAAATTTACTTCTATTTCGTTTGATTACTAAGAGTGGTTCAATAATATTAGCGAAATCTTTTATGAAAGACCGATAGTAAGAACATAACCCAAGGAAAGAAGAAAGTTTCTTGGCGGTGTTGGGCGAAGGAAAATTCTTGATTGCTTGTATTTTTGAATCTTGCGTTTCCATACCCTTTTGCGAAATTTTATAATAGAGATATTTAAGTTCATTAGTTGCGAACGTGCATCTTGAGGCGTTAATTGTAAGACCGGCCTCTTTTAATAATTTCAAAACTTGTTCTAGATCATTAATGTGTTGTTCCAACGTACTACTCGTTATAATTATATCATCTAGATAGATTAAAGTCGATTTTCCTAGGACAGGCTTTAGAACAATGTCCATAGCTCTCTGGAATGTTGATGGGGCCCCACACAACTCAAAGGGCATGCGTAAAAATGCATAAGTGCCCGATTTTGTTATAAACGAGGTTTTATGTATGTCTTCGGGTCTCATAGCTATTTGATAGTAGCCAGACGTTAAGTCCAAAGTAGACATATATCTTGTCGATTTGATCTGTCTAATGATCTCGTCTATAACCGGCAAAGGGTAAACTGGAAATTTGGTAATACTATTTAGTTTTCTGTAATCAATAGCAAACCTCCAAGCCCTTTTATCCGAAGGAGGAAACTCGTTCTTTTTCCTACATAGTACGACTAGACTCGCGTACTCACTATTTATGGGCGTTATTATTTTATCCTTTAACATCTCCTGAATATGTTCTTCGATAATTACGTCTTTTTGTTTGTCATACCGATAAGGTTTAGTCCTACAAGGTTTTTCGGCGTTTAATTGTATCTGATGCGTAACTATTTGGCAACTACCAGGCTTTTCTGAAAACAAGTTAGAAAAATTACTCATCACTTGCTGGATGGCTTGAGTTTCATGGTCATTCAGATGGCTAAGGTCAACTTGCGGTTTGTCCACAGGTTCAACCACCCTTTGGTCCATCTCCAGCACCACGGAACTGTCTTGAAAATTTAGCTTGGCCCTCGCGGTCCTTAAAAACTCCATACCTAAAATAAGAGGATTTTGCAGATTCTTCACTACAAAAATTAATACTTTGAGGCTTTCCTCTTTTACCTGTATGTTTAATGATAATTTCCCGATGCAGCGACAGGTTTTTCCTTGCGCGGCTATAATTTCGGTATTTTGGGTTTTAAATAATCGTACCCTATAAAAATTCTTTTTGAAGAATGTTTCGCTCATAAAATTTCCTTCTGCTCCTGTATCGATGAGGGCTTCTACTGGTACATCGCCAACCAGGACTTGTATAATTGGTAGATGTGAGTTTTTTACGACGACCGTATTTAAATGTCTTTTTGAGGGTTTTTTTAAAACTTCCGGGGTCTGGACCTCGCTTTCACAGGCCCCTCTACTCGTTTAAAGGTTTCCTTTCAAGTTCTGCCTTCTGGGTACGCGGATGTTTGTTTTTGAATTTTCTTTTTGGCCTTGACCTTCGAGGTTCGATGAGTTAGCTTGATAGCTCTTTCCCCAATAAAAGTGGTTTGCATATCTGGTTTCCTCATTTGAAGATTTCCTTTGGGTACTTTGAGAATACGTTGTCCCTCTAGCTTTTTCCGCTATTCTGCGATTTTGAAACTTCACCGCCAATTCGAAGAGCTCCTGCAATGTGCTTGGGTTTCTAATTTCGAAGTAGTCTTGAACAGCGGGTAACCATCTTGGTAAGATTATTTCAATAATCTCCGCGTCGTGTTTCTTCCCATACAGCATATCCGTCAGCTTAATTTTTCGTAGAATAAAGTCCGTCAACTCTTCTATATCCTGTTGATAGAAACTATATAGTTCGGCTTCCAGCCTTGCTCGATCTTTCACTATAAGGAAGGCCTTTACTAACGATTTTTTGAAATTTCAAATGTATATGTCTGGCTTCCAAATTCCCCTAATAAAAATTTGCCTATATTCTTCCACCATAGCGTGGCCTGTCCTCTTAGTGCGGATGTGGCGATGGCAACTTTTTGTCTTTCAGGCACAGGGTAGATCTGAAAGTGATTTTCTAGGCCTTCTAGAAATATCGCCACCGAATTTTTTCCGTCGAAATTGACGTTTGGCTTGATTGACGCTCTCAAAATCTGGACCAGGTATCCAAATCCTTCCAATTGGCTTGCCATTTCCTGGTGTTGTCCCGCGGCTTCCATCCGATTTTCGGCCATTTCAGTTCGATAAGTGTTCGGGCGCCAATGTAGAGTTGCGCGCCTCCAACTTGCACGCAACCAAGATGTGACTGTTGAAACTGGAAAATAGACAGAGTCTTGCTAAGGGTTTAAGTCCCTTTTTATTCAACTTAAGAAGTTACAATTGCGTGCTCTTGACGCTCACAAACTACGCCGACCAGGCGGTAAAATAAAAATAAGAACCTGAAAAGAAATAATAACAAGATTCTAACTACGAGGCTCTCTAAAAGTAACTAACCACACCGCGTTTTACAATAGCGCTGCTAATTCAGCAAACTTTGAATATCACGTTGAACAATTAACAATTCTCAGAGGCAAGCAAACAGGCCGAAACGCGGGGTTCTTCAATTTCTGGCTAACTACCTCCGCGCTCGTGAAGTAAGAACAGCACACTTCGAACTCGTTTCCTTTCTGTTTAACAGAATACTTCCGCTGATAATTTGAATCCTTGCGCGTTCTACTAAAATTTACATACTCTGGCATTGGCAGTTCCAGGGGAAAGTAAGGCTTGACAGGAAAGATAGTTTAAACTTAAAATAAATGTTAGTTAAAATAAATATAAACCCTTCAAGTGTAAAACAATTACTGCAAAGTTAGCTGATGTAAAAATGATTCTTTCTGTTTAAAGGTTGGCGCACATATATTTCTGCAGAAAATAATTTTGTGCTTAGTTACCTATTATAAAAATGACGAAGAATTTCAGTAACTTGTAATTATTCAGAAACAAACTGCGGTATAATACTTGGCTGCAAATCCTATGTAAGTTGAAGAACGAAAGTATGCCTATATCAAAGTAAAATTAAGACGCCTCCGGAAAACAATTATTAGAAGTCTACTGTTGTTTGAACGTCTAGTAATATATATGTTTGTGACTGGCCTCACTAGTCTAATAGTAACACACAAACAAATGCTGAATTTGACAGTGGCAAAGAGGCAGAGTTTGAGCCTAGGCCTTTAGTACCTTATGGGTGATAGTACGAAATGAGATTGTCCCTTCCATTTTTAAAGCGTTTCTATCAAGGACTGGATCACAAGATCTCTCACCCTTTTTCCCTTTCTCAAAGACTATAAACACTTACAGAATTCAAGCCTTCTCCATAATGTTCGCTACATTGCGAAATATGGGACTGCTCTGTATCTGCCAGTGTACCGCTTTATATAGAAGCAAAATTTAAGTACTGTAAAGTGTGTTCGTAATTTACCTTTTGCAGTTAGAAATTTCATATTTATAATGGTTTCTCTGGATTAATTATAAATAGTAAGCACCTAATTCAGATTTATATAGTTCGTTGTAGATATAAAGAGTCAGCTGTATTGTTCATAAAATCAATCTGTTGTTTCAAAGTCAGCTGAACTCTCCTATAAGACGAAGCACAATGTAGAGCTATATCGATGCTGTAATAGACAGACTGTGTAGACACATTTGAAGTGGTTGTCTGATAACAATCGTAATCTGTTGATGTTAGCATATTGAAAAACATTTATTATAATTTAAAATTTATTGCACTGCCGACTTAAAAAGTCTGAAAAAGAATTATTTAACTGATCGGTTCTCCAAACTATTTTATTAGAGTTTTACCTTAGCAAATCTTTAGATTTCGATTTAAATATTTTTAGTAGTTCCCATATTATGTAGTCTGAAGATTACCTCTAAAGATAGTAACTGTCGGTACACATGTAAAAACAGCATGTATTATTTCATGATTGCATTATTGTTTAAACACATTATAGAAAATATACATGTAAGATGCAATGAGGAAGAGATGTGAACTTTCTTTGATGCGTTGTTCGAAATGAATGCAAGAGCAATAAGAAATCATAATGTTAAAACTTTCTACCAAAAAAATGCGCAATTTTTGGACTTACTTTACGTCTAGGAACTCAGAATGAAATTCAAAATAAGTGGCAAGTAATAAAACTATTATCTATTAATGAATACATTTAATGAATACTGGAACACAAAATAGTCGTTAAATGTTCATTTCCATTAAAAATGTCTCTCGTTTTATATCTAAAATATACTTTTAATGATTAGTTAAGGAAATGTATATTCCTTCAAATTTTACTGAGTGTTTAAATTTGCATTTATTCAATACTTCAGCCAAAAGTAATCTCTTTATGTCATATATCTACAAAATTTAGAAAAGCATTTCTTTTAGTGTAGTCTTAAGCGTGACATAACAATTCTCATGCATAATGAGCGATGCATGTTACGTACAGTATAAAAGAAAGTACTCATTTGAAATAGATAAGAAAATATTCTTCCTCCAGCTCATACCTTCATTAAGGAAAGGAAGAAATAAAAATATAAAGATCGCCAGAAATACGACTTTCCCCGGTCAGAGTTCATAATGGAATACTTCTTCCCGCTTCTGACAATACCATCAGACGGAAGCATCGTGTAATTGAGAGCACAGAAGATGCTTTATCATTCGGAAAGTACCAGATGGTCATAGCGAAGTGAGTTCATAAGACCTTAATGAAGTCCTTGCTGATCGAAAATCTATCATCACCGGTTGCGTATTTATTCCGCAAGAAACCATGTATAAGTTTGGGAGATAGAGAAAAACATCCCTAAGATATTCGAGGAGCTTCATTATGTATGTCGGTTTAACATATAATGACAAAGGCTTTAGGTTTCCTATTTAAGTTAGGATATAAATTAATATAAATGTGCTTTTCATTTACGTTTTCAACAATATATCACAAAAAGAAAACAATATATATTTGAGCAATAATTAGCCATTTTTTGCTGTTCATTAATTGAATTTAGAATTAGGAGAAATATGCAAATTTCATATCCATGCACCATTAAAGAAAGCTTGGAAAATTTGCAAATTATTCGGTTTCGGAAATAAAACACAAGTACACAAACATAAGGCAACCTTCTTGCTCAGATTTCGGGACAGAATAGTAAGAAAATAAATACAAATAAAAAATCTGAAAGGATTTTATATTAAGCCCAAAGGGGCGTTCTTTTAGACGTTTTGTGTGTTACTTTTATTTAATAAATATCAAGTTCTCACATAAACCACAAAATTCAGTTCAACAGCAGTATCGCAAAATAATTTTAGAATAAGCATATCTTTAAAATTTCCGATACACAGTCTTGCGTGCTGGGGATAAAAATGATTTTTCTTGTACAGTGTTGCCATTGCTGGCTTTGAAATCATTGAGTTTGTTAATCAAAAATTCGTTTGAGCTTTACAAAATATGAAATAGATAATAAAACAAATTCCAAATTTGGGCTTCCAGATGCCCATTTTTGGGTGGGAACGTGCTTTATTCAGGATTTGATAGCTCTAGGTACCGTTCTTTTATCACAACTGGAGAAATATACATACATTTATGCAGATTCTTCATTATTGAATTTCTTTAGATATAACACTGAACGATAATATTTGGTGGCAATAATTTGGAAAGGGAATGAACGTTTATAGTGAATCAATGCAAGATGCCAAATCCAAACCATTTATAAGGTATTTCCTTTCATTTTTATGCAACTGTGATGATCAGTAAGCCAATTTAGTTTTTGTAAAAATGGATATAAGTTAACTGCTATTTCTGTTACCTTGTATTGGGAAAAAGAAAGATGGCTAAAAATTTGAACCTCTTTTCTACAGAACACTAAGCAGTGAAATATTTTCAAACTTCCAAGTTGGTTATATTGGTGTGCATACTTAATATACATTAGGAATAACATGGGAACGTTTTTAAATATTCTGTATATTTGAAAAAAGAAAAAAAAATCTAATTTAGTTCTATAAAAATTTTTATATTTTTAATTAGATCTCTCATGAATTAAATAAATTCATTTTTCTTTAAATCGATTAGATTAAAAAGTATAAAATAATATAATTTATTATTTATTTATTAGGCTTAAAAGACTGTTAGTCTAAAAACATGATTTTGCGTCTCCCGCTATAAATGCGTTGTTTTACGTTTCGTTCAAGTCTGATGCCGTTATGAAAAATGTAACATATTACTCTTTCATAATTAATCAGTTCGTTAATAAATAAAAACCTGAAATGTATTAAAGGGACAGATACACACCTAAAATATTCTCTTTTTAATCCGATTGATTTAAATAAAATGCATTCATGATGTATCTGATTAAAAACATGAATTTTTTTAATACAATAGCATAACCTATTTTTTTACCCATTAAATACTCACCAGATATAGCATTCCCATGTTAGTCTATAAGCATATTTATCTAATATCCTATAAAAGGTTTCGCAGTTCTACATGGGCCATCTCTATGAATAATCTCTACTCATAAACCATATTAAACTTTAAAAGAAACCTTTCGGGCGATCTTAAAAATAAGATTTTTTTTTCAAAATTGTATTTTAGTTTATATAATTAATTAATATCTATTTTTCATTATTTAATTTTAACATTATTTATTTATATGCTTTCAGGCAGGTTAGTTTGTTAATCAATAAAACTAAATTAAATTTGAAAAATAAACATGTTTTATTTTTCCAAATGGCAACAGACTCAATGAAAAGTAAAACAGCCCAAAATTGAGTTTGACTTGAAAGTGAGATTTGGAAGCACTTTTGGGCTGGCAAGGAAATTTGCATTTGGAACTTGGTTCAGTTCAGGAACAGATATTAATTAAATTGCTTGCTTGGTATAAATTTCTCCACGTAGTCCATTCGCTGTCAAAATGTATATTTTATCAGCATCTAAGATCACTTGTAAACCAAATGCTATGAGCGAACGTTATATGTTCTTCACCTGTTTATTACTGATGGTACTTCATGCTTTTGGACCCATTATTTTAAACTGGGCATGAATGGATTCTGTCCATTTTTATCACAGTAAGAGTGAGTCATTTATATTTCAAAGTTCTATACTGAGATATTATAATGAAGTGTAATATTTAAGAGGGCAAAAATCATTTAGATTTGTGTGATTACGGAAGTTTAAGAAACTATTTTTTTTTCTTCTTAATGCCTTTATTTTCCCATATGGTTAGATGTCGCACTGGTCTATGCGGTACTTCACATTTAACGTAACATAAAATCTAAAATATTTTAATAACATAAAATTTAAAATATTAAGTATTCTAACAATTGTACGGGTGCATTGGAAAAATTATTGGAGTTAAATAATTATATTTAAGTCCTATGGTTCGTTGTCAGTGAAGACCACATCAGAGGAGCTACAGAATCATTGGCAGATGAGCCTCCTGAAAGAGATATAATGCTGATCGTTAAAATCCTGCGACACTGGTTTTAAAATTGCCAATTTTTAATTCAAGTAGAGTTATTGAGGAAACTGTTGTTTCGGTGATGTCAGAATATGTGGTCTTAAAAGTCTTAATGGTTCAGATTATTGTCTCGAATTGTATTCTTTTTATGTTCATACAGCTCGCCAAAAAAAAAAAAAAAGCATTTTCAAAAAGTAGAAAATTTTGTTTCTAATTTCAGATAATTTATTTTAGTTGAGAGAAAAAATTTGCTTCATGTCATTAGAGTTATCTTCAATTAATGCGTACTATTATTTATAACAAAAAGAATTATTGAATCAACATTTCATTAAAGTTTAGTCCAAAATCTACTTTTTCCTAAAATGAAGAAATCAGCAAATATATATTAATGCAAATTCTGTTTAGAAAGAATTCTTGGAATTAATACTTTTATGTCAAAGATATAAACTGTTTGAAGGAGAGAAAAAAACTAGATACTTATTTATCATTTATTCAATGCAATACTTAATACTGTTTGAATACATATTACTAAAAGTGCAACACTTCGTTTCCTTAGATAGTTCTCTTTTATTTTATTTAATACTTCTCATACGCTAATGCTACTCTATTGATTCATAAGAATGTTACAAGAATATCAAATATTCTCAAAGGCTGGCAAGGTTCTTCCATCGAATCGAAAAAAAAAATAACCTGATGGAATATCCCGAAAAGTAATTGAACGCTTGAACAACTGCTCTTTTTCTGTGGGCTGAAGTATGTTTTTTCATTTCTCAATACATTTTCCTTGTACATAGAATCACACTAAACGAATGAGTTAAGATCTTTAATGCTCTATGAATATCATTTATTTAGGAAAATGCTGATATTGTTCTTGCAATTTTATCCTATACCGTAAGAGCGAAATTTTATTAAAATGCTCCAAGATAATCCTTCAGTTGCTTCTGAAGGTGTAATAAGTATTGTGTAATATTTTCAGCATGTAAAATTTATATATATAGTATATATATTATCTTTTAAGATTTTAATACCCGGATCAGGATGTAGCACAAGTAATGTAACACAATCCAACTATGGGCGCGAAATCGAAACTATTTCTGACATGAAAATATAGGGAATAATTGACGATAAGCATCACTACAAGTCACGAAGTTAAACAAGGATTTATTTATTTACATTAGAATGAAAGGAAAAGTAAAAAGAATAATCGTCAAAACATTTTGGCAACGTCCGTCCTTACTATCGTTCTGCTCTCGTCTGACCGCGCGCATATCTAAACGACGCTTTTATGTAACCTTACTCAGTTACAGTTCCCAGATACACACACACACACATATATATTGTAATGCTTGTCGGGATGGCAGAGATGTGACACAATACATTATTGGAAAATTAATCCTTTATTTTATAGAAGCACTACTTTTGGCGTAAAATCCCTACCACACTTTCTGCAGACAACTCTCGTCTGTCTCACTTGATTCTTACCGCGAGACAGGCAGCTGATTGGCCTACCGCAGCCAGATACATGACATATATATATATGTAAAATAAAAACATGAAAGAAAATATCTAATTTTATTTGGCTATAACCTCTTTTATATCTATTTAATTTGGGTACTTCCTCTCTCTGTCTTAAAAATACTGCCATAAGTCTAAACTGAGTCATTTAAATTAATCATGCCATCCTCCGTAATGCTTAATGCAGCTACCTCTTACCCAATCAAATAACTGTAAACCTAAATCTTTTCAACTCCCACCCTTCTTCCTTTGAACTGCTGCGTCACATTTCGCTTACGCTTCTCTCCTGGCAAGACGTTTCTGCGAACATCTATGCGCTACTATGCTTTATATAAAAATTATTGTAACTGCTTATGAGCAAAAAGTATATTGCCTATAAAGAAATGAATTTGATGTTCCTAAAAATGAAGATGGTGATTCGGCGAACTCAGTTTTGTCAAAGTTTCCTCCGCTACTCATCTACTACGCCACCGCCAAGTTTCAATTCACACCGCGTCATATATATATATATATATATATATATATATATATATAATATATGTATGTAATTAGATCACTTGCAGAAAGTTGTAACAGATTCACGATGTTTCTCTGTGTTATATCCTGGGGTGACTTTCCTGCATAGTTAAAAAAATTCCACTCGAAGGAGAGACTTGTAGACAGACCTGGCCGAACAGAATCTAATTTTTATGGGCAGACGCGATCTAATAATCGAAAAAATATGTTTCCTCACACATGGTCGTAGGCGCAATACTCACCCCACAATTTTATATAGAGTATCACGCTTCAGATAACGGTTTAGAAGCAACATGACAAAGCAAAGGGATTTATTCACCGTCTTTCGGAAAGAGATCTGAAGCCTAAAGTGCGCAGTTATATAACATGGAGACTCGACAGGAGAAAACTTTGGTTTATATTAGAAAGGTTTTCAGTTCTCAGTCCAAGCTCCGAATTAGCTACGTCATCAGCTTTACTCAAGCCATGCAAGATTCATTGGTCTAGAAATTACACGGTCCAAAAACGTTACAATTGTTACAATTATTGCAATTGTTAGAATAGAGAAAGGGCATTACGGGGTTACCACTAGTTTAAAATATAATTTTAATTTACTTATTTTTTATCTTACATAATCCCTTTAAAATTTTGATAAGCAGAGCTAAAACACATCATTACAGCAAGAGAGGCAGCAAGCTAAAGTGCGAAATTTTCCAGTATGGGGACTCATCCAGAGAAGGTCTTGGTTTAGATTAGACAGGTCTCAGTTCTCGAAATTTTGAGTTCAAGTTCCTAATTAGTTATGTCATGAGCGTTACGCAAGCCATGCAAAATGGATTGATCTAGAAATGGCGCAGTCCAGAAAAGTTATTACGATTTTTAGAATAGTGAGCAGGAATTACGGGGTTACCACTAGTTTAAATTATGATTTGAATTGACATATATCTTGCATATATATATTAAATGTATTAAATTATTAAAAGTTTAAACTTCAAATTTCAAAGTCCGACTCTACTGTCTTACATATAGTGTTTATTTGTAATCTGCTCCTAGGAGGGTATTTATTCACTTATTTTCAGCTTAAATATGTATATATATATATATAAAATAAAATAAAAAGTTAAATATAGATATTTAATTTATATATAAATATAATATATTTAAATTATTAAATATTTAAAATAAAAGAGAAATGAATAATCTACTTCTTAGCACCAAATTATCTACATATATCCAAGGAAATTAAAAAATTATCCAATTTGTGCACGTATTTATTTGTTATCAAGATATAAGAAAAATTTACTATACAAAAAGTATCCATTAACTATCAACATGATGTTTTTAAATACGGCTGTCAATGCTCGAAGTCATCTTAGGCTTTTTATCTTCTGAATAAGTATTAATCTCATTTAGGTTCAAGATGATTATATATTCAGAATAAGTAAAGAATAAAGCAAAACTAGAAACTCTTTTGCAGTAGCTCTGTTTTTATCGTAATCCATTAATTCGTTTTTTTTTGAAATTATTCTCTAAGAACTTTGTACCTAAATTAATTCTCAACTCTTCAAATACTAATGCAAAAAAGCACCATGAAGACAGCTACAAGAAAATATAGTTTCATTTCACAAAAGAAGAAATATGCTTAGCCGTATATTTAGAGAAAATTAAAAAACAAACTAAATGCAGTTTCGTGTGAAATATAATAACAATGAGAATAAATTTATGTGTGACAATTATTCATTGGATTTTAAATCAATTTACCTAATTCATCTTTCATGATATACAGCACAGCGTTATGAAATGGTATTATTCAGGAGGTTTTCTTGTCTGCTTTCTCCTCGTTTAATTGCAAAACGGCTATCATTCTAAGTTACTTCTCTTTAATATTTAATTCAATCTTCTTTTAAAAAGACTCGGTTAATTTGAAGTTTATTTCCATGTATCAGAGATAATGATTATACTACACAGCCCATTTCCAAGCACCAAAGTTAATTAACGTATTGCACAATAAACGACCATGTATGAATGATAATGAAATTATAGCATACCAAGTCTTCGTGTGTGCACGGTAATGAGAATAAACAAAAAAAAAATTCTGGGGAAAAGCTTCTGTGGTAAACTAAATCATTTGATCACTGTAATAAATAATCTTTCTTAAGAAGAGATAATTGCCTATTATGTATTTCAATTCATACAATTATTAAGTTCTTAATTAGCTGTTCAGCAACATTTTATATTGTTAATTCGATAAGTGAAGTAGTTTCGTCAATTGCTTAGTTGCTCATAGCTCGGAGAGTTTATTAAGAAATTTAACAAAAATAAATGTGTAAAATAGACTGAAGCTAGTTTAAAGTTATTAGTTTGTAGGGTTTATATTTATTTTAACTAACATTTATTTTAAGTTTAAACTATCTTTCCTGTCAAGCCTAACTTTCCCCTGGAACTGCCAATGCCAGAATATGTAAATTTCAGTAGAACGCGCAAGGATTCAAATTATCAGCGGAAGTATTATGATTTAAATAGAAGGAAACGAGTTCGGTGGGTGATATTCTTACTTCACGAGCGCGGAGGTAGTTAGCGAGAAATTGAAGAACCCCGCGTTTCGGCCTATGTGCTTGGCGGAAAGTAGTGTTAATCGTTCAAGTGAGCTTCAAGTCTGCTGAATTAGCAGCGGTATTGTAAAACGCGGTGAGTTAGTTATTTTAGAGAGCCTCGTAGTTAGAGTCTTGTCTTTAGTTTCTTTTCAGGTTATTATTTTTATTTGACCGCCGAGTTGGCGCAGTCTGTGAGCGTCAAGAGCACGCAATTGTAATTTATTACGTTGAATAAAAAGGGACTTAAACCCTTCACAAGACTCTGTGTTTTATCCAGTTTCCACAGTCACCTCTTGGTTGCGTGCAAGTTGGAGGCGCGCAACGTTACATTGGCGCCCGAACACTTATCGAACTGAAATGGCCGAAAATTGGATGGAAGCCGCTGGACAACACCAAGAAATGACAAATCAGTTGGAAGGATTTGGATACCTGGTCCAGACTTTGAGAGCGTCAATCAAGCCAAACGTCCATTTCGACGGAAAAAATTCGGTGGCGGTATTTCTAGAAGCTCTAGAAAACCACTTTCAGCTCTACCCTGTTCCTGAAAGACAAAAAGTTGCCATCGCCACATCAGCACTAAGAGGACAGGCCGCGCTATGGTGGAAAAATATAGCCAAATTTTTATTAGGGGAATTTGGAAGCCAGACATATACATTTGAAAATTTCAAAAAATCGTTAGTAAAGGCCTTCCCCATAGTGAAAGATCGCGCACGGCAGGAAGCCGAACTATATAGTTTCTATCAACGGGATATAGCAAAATTGACGGACTTTATTCTACGAAAAATCAAGCTAACGGATATGCTGTATGCGAAGAAACCCGATGCGGAGATTATTGAAATAATATTACCAAGATTGTTACCCGCTGTTCAAGACTACTTTGAAATTAGAAACCCAAGCACATTGCAGGAACTCTTCGAATTGGCGGTGAAGTTTCAAAATCGCAGAATAGCGGAAAAAGCGAGAGGGGAAACATATTCTCAAAGTACCCGAAGGAAATCTTCAAATGTGGAAACCAGAAATGGAAAACGCTCTTATGGGGGAAAGAACTATCAAGCTAACTCATCGAAACTCGAAGGTCAAGGCCCAAAAAGAAAATTTGAAAATAAACATCCGCGTACCCAGAAGACACAGATTGAAAGGAAACCTTTAAACGAGTAGAGGGGCCTGTGAAAGGGAGGGTCCAGACCCCGGAAGTTTAAAAAAAACCCTCAAATAGACATTTACATACGGTCATCGTAAAAAACTCACATCTACCAATTATACAAGTCCTGGTTGGCGATGTACCAGTAGAAGCCCTCATCGATACAGGAGCAGAAGGAAATTTTATGAGTGAAAATTTCTTCAAAAAGAATTTTTATAGGGTACGATTATTTAAAACCAAAAATACGGAAATTATAGCGGCGCAAGGAAAAACATGTCACTGCATCGGGAAATTATCATTAAACTTACAGGTAAAAGAGGAAAGTCTCAAAGTATTAATTTTTGTGGTGAAAGATCTGCAACATTCTCTTATTTTAGGTATGGAGTTTTTAAGGGCCGCGAGGGCCAAATTAAATTTTCAAGATAGTTCCGTGGTGTTGGAGATGGACCAGAGGGTGGTGGAACCTGTGGAGACACCGCAATTGGACCTTAGCCATCTGAATGACCATGAAAGTAAAGCAATACAGCAGGTGGTGAGTAATTTTTCTCATTTGTTTTCAGAAAAACCAGGAAACTGCCAAATAGTTACGCACAAGATTCAATTAAATGCCGAAAAACCTTGTAGGACTAAACCTTTTCGGTATGACAAACAAAAAGACGTAATTATCGAAGAACATATTCAGGAGATGTTAAAGAATAAAATAATAACGCCCATAAATAGTGAGTACGCGAGTCTAGTCGTACTATGTAGGAAAAAGAACGAGTTTCCTCCTTCGGATAAAAGGGCTTGGAGGTTTGCTATTGATTACAGAAAACTAAATAGTATTACCAAATTTCCAGTTTACCCTTTGCCGGTTATAGACGAGATCATTAGACAGATCAAATCGACAAGATATATGTCTACTTTGGACTTAACGTCTGGCTACTATCAAATAGCTATGAGACCCGAAGATATACATAAAACCGCGTTTATGACAAAATCGGGCACTTATGCATTTTTACGCATGCCCTTTGGGTTGTGTGGGGCCCCATCAACATTCCAGAGAGCTATGGACATTGTTCTAAAGTCTGTCCTAGGAAAATCAACTTTAATCTATCTAGATGATATAATTATAACGAGTAGTACGTTGGAACAACACATTAATGATCTAGAACAAGTTTTGAAATTATTAATAGAGGCCGGTCTTACAATTAACGCCTCAAAATGCAAGTTCGCAACTAATGAACTTAAATATCTCTATTATAAAATTTCGCAAAAGGGTATGGAAACGCAAGATTCAAAAATAAAAGCTATCAAGAATTTCCCACCGCCCAACACCGCCAAGAAACTTTCTTCTTTCCTTGGGTTATGTTCTTACTATCGGTCTTTCATAAAAGATTTCGCTAATATTATTGAACCACTCTTAGTAATCAAACGAAATAGAAGTAAATTTACGTGGACAGCGGAAGCAAATACAGCATTTGAAAGATTAAAAGAAGCGCTCATCAATGCCCCTGTTTTAAAATTCCCGGAGGGGGACGAAAACCTGGAAATTGCAGCAGATGCGTCGGACTATGCGGTGGGTGCGGTTCTTATGCAAAATAGCCATCCTCTGGCATTTTTTTAGTAAAACGTTGAATCAGACACAAAGGAATTATACAGCTACAGAGAGAGAAACATTAGCCGTATTATCGGCTGTACACAAATTTCGAGTTTATTTCGGCAAAGCGCCAGTAACAGTCTTTTCGGATCATGCGGCTGTTGGTAGACTTTACTCGGGGAAAAATCTAACGCCCAGGTTAATAAGATGGGCTTTAAAACTCCAAGAATATAATCTCAGAATAAAATATAAACCGGGTAAGGAAAACAATGTAGCTGACGCACTTTCTCGTATAAAACTGGACGATGAAGGAAATAAACTTAAATGCGCTGTGTTGACTTCAAAAATTTTAGATTCTAGAGATACGGTCATTACTGAACTGAAAGCTGATCCTGAATTTGGAAATATCTATGCATATTTGAAAGACCCCGAAAGCTTTGAGCACACAGATATCAATGCGATAAGAAATAGAGCAGAAAACTATGAAATAATAGATAATTTATTATTTTATACGAAAACAACAAACGAAAATCTTGAGTATAAACCAGTCATCCCAGCCTCGCTTCGATTAAGCATTTTGAGGAGTTGCACGAAGCAAAAACAGCGGGCCATTTAGGGGTCAGAAAGACTTTAAAAAGGGTACGCGAGGCGGTATATTTCCCGCAATTATACAAAATAGTAACGGCGTATGTCAGGTCCTGCAATCAATGTCAGTTAATAAATGATATTAATTACAGCCCGGCCGGGTACTTAAATAGCATTCGCGCTACATTTCTGAATGAAATTTTAGGCATAGATCTTCTTGGTTCCTTCCCCCAGAGCGAGTTAAATAAAAATCGTTTTCTTTTAGTAATAGTAGATCATTTTTCAAAATGGACAGAAATTGTTCCACTTAAACGCGCGTCAGCCAAAACAGTCGCAGAGGCATTCTTACACAGATACATTTTAAAATATGGTGCACCGATAAAAGTCATTAGCGATAACGGAAAACAATTCATTAGTCAAATATTTGAAAACATATGCAATGGACTTGGCATACGCCATATCAAAATGGTTCCATATAGACCACAGGCTAACATAGCAGAAAGAGTTAATAAAAACATAGTAAAAATAATTCGCAGTTACGTGAGCACACATCACAAGCGCTGGGATGGCTACATAAATGAATTAGCTTATGCTTTAAGAACGGCAAATCATGATACTACGGGAAAAACTCCAGCAGAATTATTTTTAGGCAGAAAGTTAATTACGCCTTTAGATAAATTATTCTTTGTGCAACAAAGAGAGCAGGAGTTTAAACAAAAAGATGTGCAAAAGCTGATTGATCAGGCGCTTAAAACCTCGGTACGGCAAGAAATAGGCAGAAAATATATTATGATAGAAAACGCCGTGAAGCAGATTTTAAAGTTGGGGATAAAGTATTGAAGCGGAAATTTTCTTTATCAAGTGCCCCAGACAATTTTACTGCAAAGCTAGCTCCAAAGTTTGAAGGCCCCTATGTAATTCAGGAAATCAAAGGAGTAGTATTATATCTTAAGAACGAGAGAGGGGAAATCTGTAAAGCAAGTCCCGACCAGGTGAAAAAATGCTATAATCCAAATGATATTGAAATCCTTAAAAGTTTCTTGCAGGACTCAAGTCTAAACGAAGTAGAAGATCCAGAGACAACAACAACTATTCCACCACCCAAGAAACAGAGAACTGAAGAGAGACCTAGCCCTTCTACAACCCGGACGTCGGTATCAAAAAGAAAAAATAATTTTCAAACTCCAGCGTTTAAGAAAAACAAAAATACAGATGCACCGGGTAAAGAAACCGTGGTAAAGAGAAAAACACCACCTACAAAGGATTGCAGGAAAAAATATACATCAAGGAGAACGCTCCCAGGGCCACAGAGTCAGGTGCCAGCAAGGCCGCCGTTCCGGAAACTGAAACGGCAACAGGAGGCACAAAAATACGACGAACAGAAGAAATTCAAGAAGGACTCCAGACCGGAGGACGTCAAGACCAGCCGTCCCAGGGAAAAACGGAAATGCCAACAACCAGACGATTACTCCGCCAAGAGGCCAGCATGTAGAGGAAGCAAAAGAAAAAGTAATGTGGACGACACTCGGAGGGCAGTAAGGAGAAGATTAACATCCATGAAACCTCTAACTTGGGACCAATTTTGCCAAAAACGAATGACGGAGTTTCAAGCATCGAAAACTCAAAGATAAGTTAAAACCTTCTATAAGTTTTTTTTTTCTCTTTTGTTCCGAAATGTTATGCATAAGTACGAAGTTCTATGTTTTGACGAAAGTCAATATGTCTCCGTTGAGACTTAGTTTTGTTTTACTTTATTTAGCTAAGGCAAAAGTATTATTTCCTTTAAGTGTAAACGCTAAAAACAAGCATTTTCTGTTGGTCGAAAGACTAATTCTGTTATGTTAAAGCCAAAATTTGGCCGAAGATAAAAATAACTTCGTATTCTTGTATTAATAAGAATTTTAGTTTCAGTGCCGCCAGCTTGGCGAAGAATGAGTAAAGTAAAAATTTATTTTCTCGTATTCATTTTATGGTAAATTGTAAAAATCATATGTATTAAAATTTTGTAAATGTACGTAAATACTTGAATGTTATGTAAACGTAGAATTTAGTCTAGAAGCATAAAATTGTAGATGCTAAAAGTGAATGCTTAAAAGCAATGAAGTCAAAATTTAAGTATTAAATTGTAGATAAAGTCATGCTTTAGAGCGAAAGCCTGCATGTTTAAAGATGAATGAGGGGGAAGTTAGAATGAATGTGTTTTGTAGGGTTCTCCACCTACATTTGAATTTTTAAGAATATTAAAGAAGCTTATTGAGTTGTAGAATGTCGAGTAAGGTGTGTCTATTTGGTCGTTGAATTCTAACAAATCATGGTGGTTAGGGGAAGTCTTGTAAGACTAAAACACGAATATTCCCGTTTGACACCACGCATGAATTAATGCTTGAAAAATTGAATGAATGTGAAGTAAGCAATAAGTAAGAAAAACGAATCGTTTAAAAACAAAAATTTATTGTGTCAAGAAAGTGTAAATTATAATGTATTTAGAAAGATACTGATACTTATTCCTTCCAGATGCTGGAAGGAAAGACCAAGATTGATTGATGAAGTCAAGGAAAAGTTGCTGTAAGAAGAGAGCTTTATAACGATCAACAGAATTTTAGTATACAATTTGTTACATAAGATTTTTTTTTGTGTAAACGAGGTTCTCGCCAGTTAGTTCAGAATTAGAGAAAATTACAACAGGTCGTTTGTAGGACCTGCTTCCAAGTTTTCCAAATTCTGGCAGCGGCAAATGTAGGGTTTATATTTATTTTAACTAACATTTATTTTAAGTTTAAACTATCTTTCCTGTCAAGCCTTACTTTCCCCTGGAACTGCCACTGCCAGAATATGTAAATTTTAGTAGAACGCGCAAGGATTCAAATTATCAGCGGAAGTATTATGATTTAAATAGAAGGGAACGAGTTCGGTGGGTGATATTCTTACTTCACGAGCGCGGAGGTAGTTAGCGAGAAATTGAAGAACCCCGCGTTTCGGCCTATGTGCTTGGCGGAAAGTAGTGTTAATCGTTCAAGTGAGCTTCAAGTCTGCTGAATTAGCAGCGGTATTGTAAAACTCGGTGAGTTAGTTATTTTAGAGAGCCTCGTAGTTAGAGTCTTGTCTTTAGTTTCTTTTCAGGTTATTATTTTTATTTGACCGCCGAGTTGGCGCAGTCTGTGAGCGTCAAGAGCACGCAATTGTAATTTATTACGTTGAATAAAAAGGGACTTAAACCCTTCACAAGACTCTGTGTTTTATCCAGTTTCCACAGTCACCTCTTGGTTGCGTGCAAGTTGGAGGCGCGCAACGTTACAAGTTAAACCCAGCAATTTACCGAATGGATACAGGATTATTGTATCGTTTGGTCTTACGATCTGATCACTCTGAACGATCTTATCATTCTATACGATATGATATGATTATTCTGTTGATCATTCCGTCTTGCTGTCTGATGAGGTTATAGGACCTTTATCTATGTATAAGACATTATTCTGAAAGTTTCATTTAAGAAAGTAATTCTGTCAGAAATAATTTAGTACAGAAATGTCTTGTCTTTTAAGTATTGATGAAACAAGCTGAGCAGAATACTGATTATTATTTTATGCAGACTCTCAGTATACTTCATGCATCATTGTATTTTCAGGTAACGAATTCAATGACTGTTTTTCGTTTTAATAAAATTCTTTCTCCTTTCTGAGAATTTCCTATTTGCTGAATAGCTGAAATGTTTTGCAATTTCGAATTTTTTAAAGTGTTTGTATATGACAAGGTATTAACATTAAACAATATATCAGTGATATTCACATGCAAATAGGAATTATTGTTTTGCACTTTGGCATAAAAGTGTTGCATTCAAGCCTTCACACATCAAATTCTACAAGTGAGTTAAAGGCCTATCAGTTAAGCCAATCTGTAATAATTCATTTTTCAAACGGATATTTAAAAACATCGGAAATGAAAACACAAGCTGCGACTCTAAAATTTATAAAGGACTTGCTTTCATGGTATTTCCGAGTTATCGTTAAATGAAGTAGCATCAAAAACTATCACTAATTAATTGAAAGATGTTGGGTTTTACACGATGTAACCTACATGTGACCTACATGCCATCTCATAGAATTTTCAAGAACCTATTGTTGAATTTTTTCTTTTTTCCTTTTTAAATTATTCATCTGTTGATTTTGATTTATCAGTTTACGAAGTACGTCATGATGGCAATGTAGCAAGAAGCAGGTGAACCAGTCAGGAAAAATTTGCGATATCTGGTATGGATTCCAATAAACTCAGCTAAGTCAATACAATAAAAATAAGGTGGTAATTCTGTTCTGTGAGATGAAGTATCAACATCAAAATAACTAACCACCAAACAAACGAACACAGATTCGAAACACTTCAAGTATATTAAATTTCGATAATTTTGAGTGATTAAATTAAAATACACAAACATAAAGTTACCAGAAAACCTGTACCTGATTGAAACTCAAGGCTTCTTTTAAAATCCCCCAAATCAGCTTAACGCACAATTGTTACCTCTAACCCTTTCGATAGGTTTCGCATCTTTGTAGTTTTGGAAGATTAAGCTACACTGCATAGATATACTTTTCTATTTACCTGGACTGTGTAGTTATTAAATTATGCTCACTTTTAATGCTACTTCGGCATGATCTGAAGTGTTTGGTGACTTTCATTTCCTCAAATTTTATGCTAGTACAAAGTAGTAGCAAATATGTTTTCAATGAATGATTACAAGGAACAGTCTAATTTCATAAGGCGACAGGGAACCGGTATTGCTTATATCCGAATTTTACTGAGAAAGTTTCCAACTTGTGTTATGTTATAACATGGTTTTCTACCTGCTTAACTTATTTAAGGAATTTTCATCCAGTATTTCAAAAGCCACGTTGATGCTATTTCTTATTTGATATTGAATTTTTAAAGAATTCCACGTAAATAAAACTTCTCATGTTCCTATTGAAGCAAATTACAATATAGGATTTATACAAAATGAGAGAGTAAAAAAATGGTAATTACGGGAAGGAAGTTTAAATTCCAAGTCTTAATTGTTATACGGAAAAAATGCTTCGTAATTACTGCAGTGAAACATTTCTAGGCAACTGAAATAATAATATTCCTCAGAAGGAGTTTGTGTTAATGAGATTTTCAAATTATGGCAGAATTACCTCAGTGGTATTCTCTGTAGCTCAGGTTAGGTAAAAATATGTGGAACTTTTATTTAACACGGAATACCTTTTTATTTATTTTTATTTTTATTTGTAATTAAATGCTTGTATGATTTGATTTCTCCATAATTGAGCTATAAGTGTAATGTGCACTTTTACAGTAGCTACTAATGAAACCTTAAATTCTTAACTAAGAAATATTAAAAATACATATTGCTTGTAAAGCTAAAACCACATATCCTTTCTTTTTGAGAATTTCTGTTTACAGTTAAACTATACAGGTTGGGTTGTACTTTGGTATCTTTATGCATATAATCAGATTAAAAGCATTAAAAACAATAAACAAAACGATAAAATCATAGCATTAAAGAACGTTTAATCCATTTAAAAGAAACAGATGTAACTTTTGCAAAGTATTTGGTTTCAGAGCTTCTGAACTATCTCCATACACTGCATATTACACAAAGGGAGATGGTTTTAAAAGACCTTTTCTAAATTTGTTTGAATGTTGTTAACACTATTCTTATCTGATGCGCAATCTACTAACAGCCCGCTATCTACTACTGAGCATTTGTTGTTGTCAATTCAGATGCAATAGTGCAGTTCATTAGTAACATGAGTTGCAGTTCTTGCCCTGGATGAAATGCGTGCAACGTGTTTGTAAGTTCAGCAGTGTCAAATATTTTGCAAGATGATACCCAGAAAAATTTCTGGCCCACCAGCGGCTAATTTGCTGAAAGCTAGTAGCTCGTTCCGGGCTCCGATAACGGTGAATGGGCTGCTGCATGGCTATGTTATCTTAGCTTTCCCATGCGTAATGAATATATAAGCCGGTTTGCTTTAAAAATACCTCCACGAAGCCATCTCTTCCCTTAGGCAGGTACCTGTCAAGTGCTTTGCCATAATCAAATAAATCAAACCAATCCATGAAAAATGTCATAAATATTATTTTGCGGCAGCGACGGAAATGCCTATAAAGTCTTGTGATTTTACATCCTGCTAACACTTTTAACATTGTTCTTTTATATTGTTACACTTTTTAGTAGGATTATTTCAAAAGAATGTTTACGTGAACGGAAAACTATTTCCAAACTGCAAACAAAATTTCAACGACCCACTGGAGAAATCAGAAAAGATGTCCAAAGGATTATCGTGAACTTCTACCGCAGAGTAATTGCCTGCCGAAAAGGTGGATGATCTATATATAAAAATATATAAAATAACTGTTTTATTTTTCAGCAGGACTAAGTTATTGCACTTTAAATACACGCGCAATGTAAGAGACATGCCAAGTTTACGGGTTAATATAACTAAATAAGGGTTAAAATGGTAATTGAAGTCTCTTAATGTATATTATACGACTGCAAAAAATCTCACAAAGAAGTCTGGGATCACAGAGCAACTCATTGATTCCACAGACGTGTGCAGGCAATCTAGACTATCAGTAATAAAAAAGCACATAATTTAACTCTGTTTCCGTAATCATACTTACAGCTTTCAGACGTTTTTCCATTAATGCTTCTGACATTCGCCCAGTTCTATATTGTTACGAATTTGGTATTTAAAAAGCTAATGATAGTTCAATTATAAATTAAATGGTTTTATTTCTCGCGCAGAGCAGCGCGTGACGAATATTAAAAGAAAGCTAAGCCGGAAAAAATTAAAAATACAAGAGCGCGTGCGTTAAATAAATAAATATCTCTTTTTGATTTCGAGAAAGTGTTGGAAAATTCTAGCGCGTGATTTTAAAATCTTATAAAAGGAGGAAAACATCTCAGTTTGTAGTAGTTGCTAAGTTTGTTGTTGTTTAGAAAACTGCTCTTGTTGATTGTAGCGAATTCGCGGATTAGCGTTCTTTAGCTGTTTTGAATGACGTTCTATTGGACATTTGAGTAGTTAAAAGATAACTACTGTGAGATATTGTAATACTGCATGATAATTTGAGAAAATTTAAGCATTTTTGTTGTGATAATAATAAATTTTTGTTCATTTTTCATCGGACTTGTGCATTCATTTCATAACGAACCCGTACGCACGCAACAATTTTTGGTGTCGGGAGTGGGGTTTGAATGCCAATAACAAGAGCGATGGAAGAACAATTCAGGCAAATGATGACTGCATTTGCTGCTTTCCAAGAAAAGATGGAAGGAGCCGTCAACTCCGTTAAAGAAGAAATTAAAGGCGAGATGAAATTGGGCCAAGAATCCGTTAAGGAAGAGATGAAGGCCATTCAAGCTGGTCAATTAACTTTTAAAGACGAAATAAAAGCCGTACAAGTAAAGATTGAAGAAAGTCAATACGAAATGAAAAGAGAAATTGCCTGCATAATAGAAACCAAATTCGATACTATGGAAGGTAGAATAGATGTGGTTGAAAATAAAGTTGGGCAAATTGAAGAAAAGGTTTCTTCTGTCAAAGATGAAATAGAAGATAGAGTGTCGGCTGTGGAGCGACAAGTCGAAGGAAGAGTGTCGGCCTTCCAACAACAAATTGAAGAAAGAGTTTCTGCCGTCCAAGGACATATTGAACAACAAATCGAAGACAGAATTTCTGCTGTCGTCGCCAAAGAAGTTGACACTTTAAAGAAATTCGTAGCGACGGCAGGGAGCACTTCGGATGGTTTAAAATTTCTACCAATGCCTGCTCGTCCCTCTCTGAAGCTATCGACATATGATGGGAAGACCTCCTGGCAGGTGTATAAGACACAATTTTCTATCGTGGCGGATGCGAATGGATGAGATTCCCAAGCTAAGGCCTGTCATCTCGCCGCTTCTTTAAGAGCCGACGCAGCGGATATCCTTCAGACTCTTCCCGAAAACAAAAGGTTAGATTTCGAAGCTCTGTCCGGCGCCTTGGAGCTGCGCTTCGGGGAGAAATGTTTAAAAGACTACAGCAGGCTTCAATTAAAATCCCGTCAACAGAAGCCCACCGAATCACTCCAGGAACTCGCCACGGATGTTGAAAGGCTGTCCCACCTCGCATTTACGGAGTGCCCGAGAGAAACGAGGGAAATTCTGTCGCTGCAATATTTCATCGATGGCATCCGGGACCCTGAAATACAGAAAGCACTGCGAATGGCAGATGTAAAGGATGTAAAAAGCGCTCTGTTGTACGCCGTGAAATTGGAAGCAGCCCAGCAAGCAACTCTTAGGGATCGCTACCCAGTCAGAGCTGTGCGACTCCACGACCCAGGGGACCAATTGATGGCTCGTTTAGATAATTTATCCAGACAAGTCGATGCTTTGATACGGAGTAGCAGGGAAAACAAAGTGGCTGTAAGATGTTGGAGATGTGGTTCTGAAGGTCACCTACGACGGCATTGCAGAACACCCCAGGGCACGGATAATGAAACGGATGAGTTGACAAGACCAGTGAATGCTTTAAGTCGGAATAGTGGTGAAACAAAACCGACCCTAAAGTGCTGGAATTGCGGTGTTGAAGGCCACCTACGAAGAAACTGCAGAACTCCCCAGAGCACGGAAAATAAGGCATACGATTTAAACAGACAATTAAATGCCACGGGAAGGAAAAGGACTGACAAGAAACCAAAGTGCTGGAACTGTGGAGCTGAAGGCCACGTACGAAAGAATTGCAGAACCCCCCAGGGTACGAAAATTGAGATAATTTCTGAGCAACGACGCAGGAAACAAACTAATGACCATATCAAGGAACGGAGGTTGCCAGATAATGAAAAACCCTGTATTAAAGCGCTTAAGATCTCTATAGTGAGTGGCAACAATAACGGACTGTCCATCAATGGGAATATCGATGGAGTTCCTTGCAATATGATCATTGACACAGGAGCTAATGTTACCATCATTAGGAAAGATTTAGCTGAACAGTTTAAAGATAAACTTATTTGGACGCCATCCTGTGTCACCCTTCAGACTGCGTCTGGTGACAAGATCGACATAACTGGAAAGTTAAACGTAAACATCACGTTTGGAAGTGCCGCCTACCACCACACGGCATATGTGGCGGATATTACAGATCCATGCATACTCGGATTGGACTTTTTAAGGAAATACAATTTTTCCTTAGATTTCAAAAACAATAAGCTGCTTTCAGCATCTGATGGCATGACTATCCATCCTCAAAAGGGATCCTCGCCTGGAAATGTCGACGCCTTGTCCGAAAGATCGAGCTCGGGAAGCTGCCGAAATCATACCAGGGTCGAAAAGAAACTCAAGACCACCAGCTATTCTCCATCCCAGAAGCTCTTCGGTCGAGACCTTCGTCTGCCTTGTGACCGCCTGTTTAGTCGCCCTACGGATGCGCCTTCATCGCCTGAGGAACACATCCAAGATGCCCAGGCCCGGTTTGAGGGGATGCACCGTTCTGCACGAAAGCGAGTCAACTTGGCGATGGAGAAAATGAAGACCAGATGCGACACAAGAGCTACTAGACAGAGATCCAACAAAGGAGACAAGGTGTGGTTGTGGAACCCAATTCAACGAAAAGGACTGAGTCCTAAATTACACTCACTTTCGGATGGTCCATATACAGTGCTCAACACGAATGACGTCGTGGTTCGGATCCGTGAGTCTTCGAACTCTTACGACAGGTTAGCTTATTACTATGGCCATAGTACGTAATGTAAATAATTGTAAATAGTATCAGACCATGGTCCTTTTTGTTTATAAATGTGTATTTGATTTGATTTGTATTTAGTATTTGATTTGCATTTAGTATTTGATTTGTATTTAGTATTTGTTTTGTATTTAGTATTTGATAGCATTTGATTTGTTTAAGTTAGTTATTGCATTTATTGTTTATATTGTTTGATATTGTAATGTAATGTTTATGCCTGAGTTGCATTTATGCCACAGTTGTAAGTTTAGCTTCCTGTCCAGGGATTGTACTGCCCGGGACGTGCAGTCCTTGGGAAGGGGGCAGTGTTACGAATTTGGTATTTAAAAAGCTAATGTTAGTTCAATTATAAATTAAATGGTTTTATTTCTCGCGCAGTGCAGCGCGTGACGAATATTAAAAGAAAGCTAAGCCGGAAAAAATTAAAAATTCAAGAGCGCGTGCGTTAAATAAATAAATATCTCTTTGTGATTTCGAGAAAGTGCTGGAAAATTCTAGCGCGTGATTTTAAAATCTTATAAAAGGAGGAAAACATCTCAGTTTGTAGTAGTTGCTAAGTTTGTTGTTGTTTAGAAAACTGCTCTTGTTGATTGTAGCGAATTCGGGGATTAGCGTTCTTTAGCTGTTTTGAATGACGTTCTATTGGACATTTGAGTAGTTAAAAGATAACTACTGTGAGCTATTGTAATACTGCATGATAATTTGAGAAAATTTAAGCATTTTTGTTGTGATAATAATAAAGTTTTATTCATTTTTCATCGGACTTGTGCATTCATTTCATAACGAACCCGTACGCACGCAACAATATAATAATGTGTTATTTCAGTATTTGCTGTTTAAGTTTTTATTTATCAGAATAAGGGTCCCCAAAACACGAGAGTAGAGATAATGGAAGTGATAGAAACTCCTAGCGCTTAATCAGTGTAAGGAAATATTTGATTTTTTTTTAGCCCAAAAGGAGCAATAGCACAATTGGGCTATTAGTCTCGAAACGGGATTTTGTGTCGAATCATTATAAACGATGTATCACTAAGCAAATATTATCGTATCACTCTATAACAGCAGCATTTCATTATTTCTCATTCATCTTTTATTGATTCAGTTAAAATCTTAAAATCGCTTACTTCCATGAGAAATGAGAGAGAATATATATTCCAGCGAATAGCAGATTTCATCTTATTGCATTTGATACTGCAATATGTAACATACTGTATTGTATGGAATGAAAATACAAGTTGAAGCAAAGCCAGCACCTGTGCATTCCAATAAGTGTATACCAGGTATCGCCGATATTCGCAAACTGTTAATCTGGCGGTCCGAGAGTCTCTCACCCCCTTTTCCTGCCACCAGCCTAGAGAAGATATTCAAATCACTATGAATTTTGACTGTCCCTTTCTTTCAGAAATATTATACGCGCTGACAAACATGCATGCCTTCTCCAAGATTCGAACTCGGGCCCATCGGTACGGCAGCGTAGTATCGCTAATCACTGTGACGACTGTGTGACTGTATGGAATGCATTATTACCATTTTATTTGATGTTGTAAATCAGGTTACAGCCGAAACATCGCGGCAAAAACATCGCTCGTAAACACGTCATACAGTCGTTACAGCGATAGCGCGGAGAAAACAACGCTAGGCGAAAACATCGTGGGTGAAAAGAAAGCAAAGAAGAAAACATCGCACTTCTAAAACGTCGTGGTGCAAAATGTCATCGCCGAAAATAAAGCGGTTAAAAAACTTCGTAATTTGAAAACATCGTCGGCGATCGAAATATCGTAGTAAAAAATAAAGTACCTACAAATCATCGCATGACGATAACATCACAGACAAAAATAATTTTTACTTTCATATTTTTTATTAACTAATAATTAAAAAAAAAAAAAAAACAGAACTCGAATTTTAAACAAAAAAAAAAAAAACAAAAAAAAACAAAAAAAAAAAAAAATGATTTTCACTATAAGAGTATCAGATTAACAAAAGTGAAGAAAATAATCTCATAATTAACATAGCAATTTTTTATAGCTAAAGACATGCAGTTACTTATCTTTCTTTTTCTATTCTTTTTTACTTCCTTGTACGAAGTAAAAAGGAAGTATTGTAACCGCGAAAAAATTCAGGCAGCCTATTTCAACGAAAATATCCATTTTGACCGCTATTGAATGCAATTTAACGATGTTTTTGCGTGATATCTGTACGTAAGGACAGAATAAAATACTCTTCCTTCAAAAAAATTATAAATCTGCTTTGAAATTAATTCTGAAGAGAATTTTTCGTGGCGTCTGTACAAACGTATGTACGTGAGTGCGTACGCTCGTATCTCGCATAACTCAAAACCCAGTAGCCTCAGAACGTTGAAATTTTGTATATAGGACTGCTATAACATGTAGATGTGCACCTCGTATTTTGGTTGCAATCGGCCGCACCAAACGTATATAAATATATTTATATATATATCCACTCTATTACCCGGCTCAGTGATATGTTTCTTTACTCTTATATGTTTGTAAATTGTACATTTTTTGCTTTAAAAAGGATTGAATTATGTTGTTTTTATCTCCCGGTTAAGGATTTTATGCCTTTAGTAAATCTGTGTGCAATAGTTTTGAATTATCAGCAATTTTAAAGTTGTTTAATTGCCGCTAAGCCTGTTTTTAATGGCGGCCATTAATGTTTACATTTGAAACAGGAGACCAGTGGATTTGTTGCCAATCTAGAGAAACTTAGCTTCGCAACAACATAGATAACGCATTCATTTATTATTGCCAATTAAATCATGCTTAATTCTTTCTGGAATTTTTTCGAGGAAATAAGCGTTTGAGATTTACTTCGTAATTTTTAATATGGATATTTTGAGTTTTTATGTATTTTTGCCTTCTCGCGAAATGAGAACTCAATTAATTAAATGAGAAATACTCAATCGTCTGTGAAAAACTGTTTCTTTTTCGTTTTGTTTGCTTAATTTCTTTTATACATAGTTCTAGCTTTATTATCGTATTTGAATAGAACATCTGGCAACGATTAGGTAATTCTTTAAATGATATACATTTTGTGCATTCTGAGTTATAATATGAATGAAATATAATACTGTTAAGTAAACCTAGCTCCAGAGTCTCGCTATGGTAAACAAAGTGAATTTTAAAGAATGCATTTTTTCTATTGTGGTTTATGCGTTGTCGGCGAAGTAGGTTTAATTCAATCTAATAAGTTTAAATAAAATGCAAGAAAAAATGCTTTTAATTTAATATTCCGTACAAGGAAGTCATGTGGTGTACACATCAGATTTTTTAGATTATACTTTTCATGAAAAATTACCAGTAAAACTTTATAAAGAAATAATTTATTAATGACCATTGTTAGTTAACCATGTAAATTTAAAATTCTATTACGTGCTATAAGTTGCATTAATTTTCTATGCTTAAGTTTCCATTTTTAATGTTCAGAAAATATTTAATAAAAAAATAGTTAATAAAAAATAGTTAATAAAAATTATGACAGTAAAAATTAACTACGATTTTTTACCACGACATTTTCGGTGACGATGCTTTTAAACTGCGAAGTTTTTGAACCGCATTATTTTCGACGACGATATTTTGTACCAATGATGTTTTAGAACTGCGCTATTTACTCTTTACTTTATTTTCACCCACGATGTTTTGTACTACGACGTTTTTGCCTTGCGTTGTTTTCTCCGCGACGTTTTCGCCCGCGATGGTTTTCGACGCACACCGTAAATCAAGGGTCAGCAACCATTTTTACAGGAAATGTATATTTCAATAATACAAAAGTACAGTGGCATTGCAGTTATTGTTCAGTGGACACCGCAGTAGCGATGAAAATCTCTCCAAATTGCAATTTTAGCAATCTATGTAGTTAAATTGCATAATCAGCAGACACGATTTTCTTTATAATAAATGAAATAAATTGTTTTTCCCATTCAACTTTGAAATGATGCGTTTCCTGCTTCTTAATTTTTTGGCATAGCGCCTATAATAAAAGTACAAATAAATACTAAATTAAGATAAATATGAGAAATAATAAAAAAAATTTATAATTAAATCAAAATACAATTAATTTATGTGGTTAATCAAAAGTTGAAACGTTCTAACAAGTTGTTCTTCTATTACGAAAAACGTTTATGGAAAACGTTGCACGTTCATAGAACTTCTATCCAAAGGGAAAAACTGCTAACTTTTGCTTTGTGCAACCGAAATAATATGTTGACATAACATTCATAACATTTAGCCGAAATGTACTTTGTTTACAGCTCGAAATACAAACTGATAAAATGAAACATTTGCATATAAAGAGTTACGGATATAATGCTTGGACAGAATGTACAGTATTATGGGGACACAAAATTTCTAGCTCACCGGACGCCTAATCAGATGCGTTAATTCGAAAAGATGTTTCAGATCAAAATGAATTTATTTAGCTATGCTGTGTTTGTTATGTAAATGTCGCTAAAATTTAGTTTTCGTCAAAACCTTAATGGTACAAATCGTACAGATCTTAAAATAGCGAAGGCAAAAGAAAAACTTTACTAAAATTAGTCATTACAATTATGAGTGTTTATTATCCAAATATATAAAAATTAGAATGTAAATATTTTAATTGCAGACACTTTAAAATCGTTTTGTGGACACTTTGGAGCCCGCGGCACAGCCTTGCCCACCACTGTTGTGCATATTAATGTGCTAAATTACATAGTAAAAGTAACTGCTGCTAATAATATATATGAAATTAATATCTATTAATTAAAATTATAAATTAACTATTAAATTTACTATTAAATTAATATCTTGTTTCACATAGCATTTGCTATAGTTCACGGTTTTTGGTATTCGTCTAAATCCGGATAGGTGAAGCTCATATCTTGGAATATAAGTAGCGTTTCTGTTTCTCAGGATTTTTCAGAAATTTCCTGGAAAGTTTTACTAAATTTCAGGATCCTGTTAACGGTTGCATGGATTTAGAAAATCAATTAGGTGAGGATGCTTTGATCTTTAAATCTTAAAAATTTACAAGAAATGAAAATAATGGTAGAAAGTGTTTTAATTAATTAAAATTTTGTAATTTTAATTAATTAAAACACTTTAATTAATCAAAATTTTGTTTAAAATTTTGTATTTTAATGCAATAAAATTAAATAAATTTTATTGCATTAAAATACAAAATATATGATTTTTTTCATATTTCACCCTAATTATAACACTTATAATCAAGAAGGATTTATTCTCTGTGGATTTTTACTACAACTCTTTTCTTTAATGTGATATTTCTAAATCTTATAGCATGAAGGCATCTGCATAGAAAAATGTTTTGTCTGCTGGAACTGAAGCTGACAAATGCATTTGTGTGAACACTCTTAACGTATAGTGTTGGAATTAATGCTGTTGGTTATATATACACATATGTCTTCGAGTATAACGGACTTCATCTCAGCAATTAGAATTAATCAAAGACAGGTGCTCCGTAAATAACATAGTTATAAGAAAGTTCAAGTACTGATTCTCTAGTATTAACCAGCTGTCATGAACATTTGAAAATTTTACATATCACACATTTAAACGTTATTATATAACGAACGATATCGTATCGTCTTTCATTAATCCTTTGCAAAAATGCTTTTAATTTCTTTTCACACTCCAAATTCGCAAAGCAGTTTGATACTGAATAATCCCTTTAGTAATAAGGTTTTAATAAAGATGTAAAATTTGTCTGAGAATGTTATTGATTTATAAGTTAAAATAATATCATACAAGAAGAGAAATTCTTTAGAAGTTAAAATTTGGTTTCTTCTAAAACCGAACTTTCCTCTTTTTATACAGGAGGTATTCAGTATTTTTATATGCAAACCACAATATGATTTTCTTTCTTGGCCGTAACGTTGGTTCCTCCGTTACATAAAGCAAAATCAGAATGTTCGTAATGTAGTCACGAAAAACATGGCTATTTTTGTTGGTGCTATAGCAATCCCAGTCGGAATGCTTAGCATTTTTGTCCCCGCTTAGTATAGTAGGCATGTTATCACTTAACAGTTCATCTCTATGCTCTTTAGTGATAAGGTTTGCCATGCATTAAAAGTGAGTATCTTAATTTTGACTTCAGAAAGAAGTAATAATTGAACAAATAACTTATCAGTCTGAGATTCTTATTCAACATATGCTGACTTTTATTATGATATCTAAATTAAAATGGAATAAAAAAAATTAATTCAGTCGAAAAAATAATATAACAAGTGAAACAAAAACGAATACTTTAATTAAGAGCCGGTCATTAAAAGAATTAAATATATTAATTTTTGAAATGTTTAATTATATATATATATAAAGTTAAAAAAGTATTTAAAATCTGTGTTCCCCAATTTTGGTTTTGGAATTTTTAAAATCGGTGCAGATATCTTTATTTACCAAGTTTACAATTAAGAAAGAGAATTAAAATCTTAAAAAAATATTCTTATATTTATCTAATTCACACTGTTCGTAAAATCTTATTCAAAACGATGGACATGTGATGAATAATGAATTTACTTTAATAAGAGAACAATTCAAAGAATAATGGAGTGTTTTAAATAGTTTTGACGAAAGGCTACTGTGTTAATGCATCTTCGTTTATTTAAACTGAAGTATTTGTTGGGCTGTTCAAACATAATAAATCTGTCGCGTAAGGAAATAAAAAAAGCCTTCTTGAAGCGACGTTGATGGAAAATTTTCTGCCATCTTGTCGGGAATGTAAGTGATCAGTCATTAAGTATTTGAATAAAATCATAATTTTTCTATCTTTGAGTAATTACATTTGTGACGTTAAAAGAACCGAGAAGAATTTCAGAAACGTATTTGCGCAGATTATAGATGATTATTTTAATATTCGGTTTTGCTATAAATATTTATTTTACTCTTTGATAAACTCCAAAAGAAGCTTGTATCTGCATCGTTACATCCGTTAATTAAATTGTATTTTCACATTCCAGTATTTGAAAAGCACATAATGTCACAAGCCAGAGAAAACTTAATACCTTATTAAATAACAATCTTTAAAAGATAACAATGTACTAATTTTTAAGTGTGCTATAGATACCAATCTAATAAGCCTTCATTTAAAAGAAAATAAGGTAAAATATAAATTGGTATATATACCTAATTTCTTCCCCTAGCTTCTTATAACTAAGTTCTAAACTCAATTATTAAAACACTGATTAATACTAAGATACAAATGCTGTTGATGAAATATATATAGTATCTAAATGAAATACTGCACATGATGATGTACATAAATGTTTGCTTTTACTCTCAGGATCAAAAGGACTTTCCAACATGTTCTAATATGTGATTTCAAGGCATGGAAATTTGCAGTGGAACATAGCTATGCAAGGAAACAGGAATGTAGCACAGTACCTTAGATAATATAATACGTAGGCAAGTACCTGCCTGATTGAATGAACTGTCAATTAGTCTCAACTCACGTTGTACTAGTCAAGAGCATTCGTACATTCATCATATGGTTTAACTAATGTGTCATAGTCTGACATGATATTTTCATTTGTTTTTTCAATCTCAAGGAGCACACTCATTACATCTTCATTTCTCAAATTACAGCAAAGAGTACTCATTTGTTAGGGAATCGCATTATACAGCACTGCGTATCACTCTTTAAAAACCTTCAAAATTTAAAACAACAATAAACAACCATAAATGTATTTCAAGATATAGATAAAAAGGAACAAAGTGTGTGTGCTTGGACTCATTCAGCCGATCATGTGTATTAACGTTTAACAATGTTTTTACTCAAAACACTTAGTGTAAGAATTTATCCACCTTCGTTTCTACTTTATTTAATTTTATTTATTTATTATTAAATTTCTTTTATCTTTAATCCCAGTTTCAAAGTGTACATGCAATTTAAGTTTGATTTATTCTTTACTTTTAAATCTTTTCTTTCTCATTCTCATGTAATTTATACTGTAGCATGTTTCACGCATTCGCTTATTCGATTCACTAGAGAGTCGGGGGCTTACTTCTTCTTCTTCTTCTGAGACACTACAGCCTACTGTTGGCCAAGGCCGTCTCAATCATTCTCGGCTATCTGGACATATTCATGGCAATACACCTCCAGTCTCGCCTATCTATGGTACTAACAACATCAAGGCACCTAATTGGTGGCTTGATGCTGTTTTACTGCATTTCTGTGTTCAGTTCTGTATAAATGACCAACCATCGAATCTTGTGGCTTTTTATGACCTTGAAAATATCAGGCTGTCTAAATGTTTTGTAGATTTCATGATTATACATTGATCTCCAAACACCATTTTCATAAACAGTGCCAAATATTTTTCTTAGTGTTTTACGTTCAAAGATCAGTAGTTTAGTTCCAGTTATTCTAGTCATTACCTAGCACTCGCAGCCATATAGTATGATGGGACGTAACAGGGTTTTATATAAATTAATTTCAGTATTACGACAGATAAATCAAAATTTGAACTGATTTTTAATACCATGGTAGCATCTATTTGCGATGAGGAGCCTGTTATTAATTTTCATAGATAAATCAATATTAGTGACAATAGTTCCAAGATATTGGAATTGAGCCACATTTTCAAACATAATAATGTGTAGTCGTGCACAGTCAGTGGCGACGGATTAGTTTGGGGCTTACTAGTTCTTTATAATTTGTTTCATGAAATAAAAGTAAGAAAACGAGAAACTACTTGATTTGTACTAAACACAGCTTGATTTACATAAAGTCTCATTCGAAAACAAAACACTAGCATGCACCGAGGAGTATCAATTAGTGCCTAATCAGATCATTGTATGCTGTTGTATGTTACTATATTCTTTTACATATTATTGCGTATGAAATATTAGTTACATTCACTATACACATGTAAACTACGGTGTTATAGCTGCTCGCTGCGAGTGGAACGATTGAAATACAATTTCAGATATACTGCGCCTTTGCTTGACTATTGCAGATGCTTGTCTCCCTGTCGGAGGCTCTCCTATTCGACAGTGGCAGATGTGAGGCAAACCCGACTAAGCTAAGTAAAACAGATGATGTCCCTGTCTTCTGTCAACAATGAGCATTCAAGTATGAGTAATTTATCAAACTGGTTTTAAGTAGCTTCCGGTAATTTCTGTTAAATGTGAGACAACGAAAATATAAAAGTGAATGCATTCGTAAGCTGTTTAGAGCTCCTGCAAGATAGAAGCTTAGAAAACGGAATTATAAATCTTTACCTTAGACTATTTATTCGGTTAATCGAATTTAATTTAGAGATTGTTTAACTTCTGGATCATTTATCATAAAATAGGTATGATAATTTTATTTTAACTAAAAAATTAAAATTCGATGTTGATGTTTTACGGGGAAACACTTGAAGAAATTTTAAACAATTAAAAACAAAGAAAAGAAAATGCATATGGGCATATTTCGTTTTGTTACGCAGGAAAAAAAATACTTTTACATTTAACTTTTTAAAACTGACTAAACTGGTGCCGCGAAAAAAAAATCTAAAACTAAACTCAGTACTTATATAATCAAAACTTTTAAATCTAAGAGACATCAAAGAAAGATATACTCCCTGGTGTTTTGGTAGAATCAAGATTATTTGACAAAAACAAAATTCGAAAATGCAATTCCACAACAAAATCTTTAACACGCTATCTCTCACTAAATTAAAACTAATTTAGATCTCCAACCTGGAACACACTAATTTCAATACAAAATCTAGAGATAGCCTTAGACCCTTAACATTTCAAATACCACACAGATCTCTTCAAAACACCAGGGAAAGATACAATCTCACAATTAAGAACTATATTCATTAAATCACAATAAATTCAGTAAACCGATCGTATAGTCACCAACTCTTAAAACTGATTTTTTTTCCTACTACTGCAATATCAGATCATTGTATGCTCGAATAAAATAACCATGTTTTCGTTAGGATCACATGGGTGACCTACAGTAGACCACAATTAATGCACAAAAGAAACATACAATATTAAAAATAATAAACACATTTATTGAAAATTCCCACACATTATAATTTAAGATAGCTGGGCAGCCTGACCCCTAACCTCCAAAAGAAGCAGACTCGTGAGAAACGGAACTACACCCGCGCCCTTTTAACTGTAACATATATTCTGCCAAACTTAAAAGAGCTTTGCCGTAAAGTTTTAAAGTTTAAAAAATACTAAATACTAAACACTAATTTTTAAATAAGCACAATACAAATTCATTAAAAACAGTAAAATAATACGCAAAAATCATACACAACAAAAAATACATAATTTTCCATAACAGTTTTCCTGTAATATGTTTTATTGCATATCCTAAGTAATGTGGTTCTATGGAAAAATACAGCTTCTATAACACCTGTTTGCAATTAATCGATAATTTTTTGTAATCCTGTTTGCATCCTTCGTGCATTCTGCCAGTTTTAAGTTTATTTTAAAATTATAACTTTTTATTATTATTATGGTAGGGTACGAACTGCGCCAAATTTGATCGAAATTCCCCGTCCCCCTTTTATCTCATCCACGAACTGCGCGACGTTTCCTATCCCCTATTTCTTTTCCAAGAACATTGGGTCATTTATCATGGTCATTTATCAGTCATTTATCGCCATTAATGGAACATTCTATTGAAGCTGCAAGCCTTTATTTTCGTTTATCAATATTGTAAAAATTGTGCATGCAAAACAAATATTAATTTAAAGTCTGGCGTGTGCTAAAGTAAAAATAAATTTCTTTTACACTCATTTTAAAGTTTTATGTTGCTTAAAGGAATGATGAGCCAGATCTTTTTTATTTTCTGTAAGAATTAAAAACTTTCCAAGTTGTTGATTTTAGTCGCTGATATATATATATATATATCAGTTTTGAATAGTAAAATTGATAGATTAATGACATACACAAAACTGATACATAATCAATCTATCAAATATCGGATTTGTAGCTCACCTTAAATAAGTTTCTTGTTTAGATAAATATTAACAAATCTTCTTAGGTAGCAGAATGGTTTTAACTTTAAAATTTACCATTTTAGGTAAAACAGTTCTAATTTAATTTAAAAAATTCTCTTTATTAAATCTAAAAATTGGACTTCTTAAGTCGTTCTAAATTCACACTAATATTATTGCAATATATTCCCGTATTAAGCTTTCCATTTTTAGTCATTGAAGTTATTTTAAGGTTATTTAACTTTGTTACAAATTCCATATTTTAATACTAGAAACGTTTAAATATTTATTCTGTTTTCCACCTGATGTACTTTGGCATACATTTAATTTCTAATACGCATTTAATTAATAAATTAACAATTACGAGCGTCAGCAGAATTTTCACAATTAACAAAACAAAACAAAACAAAAAAATTCAAACTACCTTATATTCATATCCTGGGATTTTCAGTTCCCTTTTAATTCATTCCTTTTTCACATATTATTGCACTGTACTCAAGTTTGCATGTATGTAGAATTTATACACTTTGTATTGCATTTATGCCAATTTATATTTAAATAATTTTTACAAATTTTTGCATCACAACTCTAGTTAACAGAAGATGTTTCTAACACCTTGGCAAAGCTTAATTTTCAGCATGCAGCTTATTTTCTAACCTAGTTTCAGGCTGAATTATTTGTTAAATTAATTACTTGAAATTATTTGTTAACAAAGATCGCTAAATCACGCTAATAATATTTCTAACTGTTGTAATTTATAATGCAACGAGTTCACGTGATTTATAATATAATTCATTTATAATTTTTCCAGCAGTATTCAAATTAATAGCAGATACAGATAATGTTATACATTTAGATTACAATGATTTAGATTGCCATTGCCTTCTTCTGTTGTTACGGAAAATTATTATGCATTTTTTGTTATGTATAATTTTTGCGTATTATTTTACTGTGTTTAATGAATTTATATTGTGCTTATTTAAAAATTAATATTTAGTATTTAGTATTTTTAAACTTTAAAACTTTACGCCAAAGCTCTTTTAAGTTTGGCAGAATATGTGTTACAGTTAAAAGGGCGCGGGTGTATTTCCGTGTCTCACGAGTCGGCTTCTTTTGGAGGTTAGGGATCGGACTGCCCAGCTATCTTAAATTATAATATGTGGGAATTTTCAATAAATGTGTTTATTATTTTTAATATTGTATGTTTCTTTTGTGCATTAATTGTGGTCTACTGTAGGTCACCCATGTGATCCTAACGGAAACATGGTTATTTTATTCGAACCTGGGTACTCATATTGCGGTAGTAGGAAAATAAGTTTTAAGTGTCGGTGACTATACGATCGGTTTACTTAACTTATTTTGATTTGTTGAGAAGACTTCTTAATTGAGAAATGTATCTTTCTCCGGTGTTTTGAAGAGATCTGTGTGGTATTTGAAATGTTAAGGGTTTAAGGCTATCTCTAGATTTTGCTTTGAAATTGATGTGTTTTCAGGTTGGAGATCTAAGTTAGTTTTAATTTAGTGAGACATAGCATGTTTATGTTTTTGTTGTGGAAATGCATTTTCGAAATTTGGCGTTTTATAAATAATATTAGAGTTTTCCAACACACAAGGGAGGATATTTGTTTTTGATTTTGACTTTTAGTTTGCGTTATTTTGTTTTTTCTTGTCACGGCACCAAAAAGAACTCAGTTAAAAAGCTGAGTTTAAAAATTAAATTTTAATTAATTTCAAAGAGAAGGTTAGTTAAGAAGTCTTTAAAAGAGTTAAATGAGAAAACGTAATTTAATAGTAATTTTTTTATATTTTTTCTACGTAACACACTCATGCTTTTATGCTACATTCCTAATATTTCATAATGGCATACAGGTAAGTTTAACTCATTCATTAAACATGTAAATCTCTAATTCAGCCCACTTTTGTTCTTACGTGTGTTGTATCTTTGTTCAGCCTAATTTCAAAAGGTCTTATGATCAAGCGGAAAAGTCACTAAACATTGGTAGTTCGACCCGAGTTTCTAGTCCCAGTGATGCCCCAGCTGTTTCTTTTTTTGCACTTATTTACTGTGTAAAAATTTAGCGTAAAAATTTCAGTTCATGAAGTAAAAATACTTTTTAAATTTATTTTTTAAAAATATTGCAAAAATTTTCACCTTTACCTTAGCATATCTTTTTACAAATCCGTCTAATAAGAAAAAAAAATAAGGAAAGAAATTAACTCAGTTTCGGTGATTGATACCTCGGTGCAAATTATATGTAACATTTTTCCAAAAGCATAGAGTTTATATGGATATCAATAAATTAAGGATTATTTTTCCATCTAATTTTCTTAACATATTTATTGCAGAATTGTCTTTTCACACTGTAGCGCTTAACTTTATGAGTTTTCTATAATCATTCAATTTCTCTGGCCATGGAAACTTTGCATACCTTCTGACAAGTAATTATATTTTTAACCACTGTATTTTAATTCCTGTTGACTATCAGTACATTATTCACTTATTTCACAAGTCCAACTTTTAGTTTATACGCAAATCTACGTAAAATAGCATTAAAACTTCAGTTATGCGGAACTCCTGATGGATTGCTTGTTTTAGATTGAATGAAATTAAGCTTAATGTTACTGTTAATTAGCTTGTTATTAATTTAATTATACATTTCTAACTAATTTTGTTCAGATATTTCCAAGTATATTACTCAAACTTTTCCATCCCAATTTTTAATTTTTGAATAAAAAGTAAACTTTTATTTATTGAGAGGCCTGATTGATTATATTAATTTGCAATATTGTATATCTAATTCCTTTCTTCTAGATAAATTTTAGAAAAAAACCTTCTTAGCATAATACGAGTAATTTAAATTTATTTACAATTTATACGTCAGTTTTCCAAATGCATAGTAATGTTGTTATAATAGATTTCATGCTAAGCTTTTTTTAAATTTAATTTCTGCAAACATTTACATGATTACTTTAGTGAACAAAAAATATTTTTAGCACACTTTAACACACTTTGATATGGAATAATGTTTTGTACGCTAGTGAACACTATTAAATTTTCCAGTCTAGTTCAGACATCTTGACTATTAATGATGTAATTTATTAAAAATATAATTTGTATGCTTTACAATTATTTAATTTATGATATTATTATAATAAATGAAAGATGTTTGTAACGCTAATATGTATGTTTACCAATACCTTTTACTTTTTTGTTAGCTGTCGCATTTATTACTGTTACTCAAGTAATTAGCCTGTTTGTTAGATATATTTTACATGTTCTTGTGATATATAATTCTATTTATTTATTTTTAATTTCCTCTTGGCCACAATTGGCTTCGAAAAGTTAAATTGTAAGCCTGTAGGCAGCAGAGGGAAGATATTTTGATTGGCGCAGTTAGACTATAGCTCGACCCAGGGGGATTTTCATTAGCGCAGTTGGAGTACACCCATTATTATAATAATGAAATAAGTCCAAACAATGGAATCATACGATTGCCTTATAAATGCTCATTGGTAATATTATGTTTATTACTTATTTTCCAAACGGTCTAAGTTTATTACCTAAAATTCCAAAACTTATCACCAAAATTTATTATTATTATTTTTTTTTATTGTTAAAGCTCTCCATCAAATTCTCCGTTAATACACTCCATTCAGATTATAGGAATGGTTCTATTATCCGCCGTTGTTTTACCGTCGCTCTACTGTTGAATCCCAATATCACCTTTGGGCCAGCTCACCGTCGAGCTAATTCGCCGTCTAGACATATTTTTCTTTACATGCTATATTATATCTCGCGATATTATATTACGTTTTTGTAGTTTTATAAATTTGTTTACCTACCATAAATTTCTGTCTGTCTTAAATTTTAAAAGAAGAGACCCTTTGTAACTAAACACATTTTGTAAAATTACTAAAATATGACCTAGAACTAATAATAATTTTCTAGGTAGAGAATTTATTTGGAGAAGTTTTCTTACTGCGATAATTAGCTATACTATACGGAAAAAATTGCTCCGTAGAAAAATTCAGTTATTTATATTTGGTGGCGGAATATAGCTAATGTTGGCTGAAAAATAGGACATAATTGCAGTATCTCGAAAAGACGGCTCCGAACGGAAAATAATCGAACAGATAAATTCTGCCACCTACACTTCAGGCTATGAGGAAAGTCATTGTCCGATGACCTTCTCTGACCTTTGTCAGATGACTTTCGAACTTAGTAAGTACTGCTTACAACTATAAGGTTCCGTCAATTCGCTTTCGTTTTCCGTCAACAACGAAATCTTAGCTTACGGGTAAAACATTTTGTTGTAATTCGCATAATTCACTTGCTCTCTAGGATTCTACACTACTACCGTCTGAAAGATGCCAAATGCAGTGCAATGGAATAAAAATATAACCACTATTTTTTTTTAACTAAAGGAGATTAAATATTATATAAAATTAAAAAAGAAAGAAAGCAGTATGTCATCGCAGACATGCAAGGGGAAAAAATTGAACAATGGTATAGTTTAAATGATGTAATATTTACTAAAATTCAAAGGGGGGATCAATATTTTGCTTTTGGAAATTAAACTATTAAAAATAGTACTCAAAATAAAAACACAAGACAAAAATTAATATCACAAAAATACAAGATTTGGTTAATTTACAAAGGTAAAATTATAACTCGATTCTTAAAGCAAATTAATGCGAATTGACAGCGAAATGGACCATGGCAAATCAGCTGCCGATCGCTTGCTCTATCGGTAAAAATTCGAAGGCGAAACGGTGAGAGAAAACGACGACTGTCTACGTCCTAGATTCAAAATTGTTTATACATAATATAATATATATAATACATTTATATAATATATATATATATATATATATATAATGTGTATAATACATTATAATGTCATATTGAAAATTAATTGATTTATAATCACACATTAAGTAAAGGGAAAATAACAAGCCTGTTATTTTAAACTGGATAAACTGATTAATATCGGAAAAAAATATACCAAGTATCGAAATAGATCGAAAAAAAAAGCTTCATCTCTTGTTGCGATTTCATATAAAGCTGCAAAAATTTTGCCCACAGCGATTCATTATTTTTAATTATCAAGACATGTTTGATTAGTGTGTAGGTTTTTGCCTTATCTTTGTTTAACGTTAATTTTGTGACATTATCTGTATGTTATTTGAGATTTCAGAGCACTGTAAAGGATTGCATATTTTAAAATTTTTATAATCGTCCTTGTGTTGTATACATAGTTTGATTTCAACTTTGAATTCCACCTGTCACTAATGGGGGAATTTATACTTATGTCATCCTAATGCTTCATTTGGTTCATGTTTGCATAAATACAATATGAAGTACTTCTCAAAGTCATGATTGCATTGGGACAAATGTCTCCATTCTTCTCAACGTCTCCTATCCTGTGGAACATTCACTTCATTGAACAAGTTTTAGGCATATCCTTAAGTGATATTCCAATTGTGCCTTAGGCTCGAACACATAAAATATATATCCGTAGCGCTCTGTAGGACAAAAAAATCAAGTGATTCATTTTATCGAGATGAACACTATTGCAGCGAAATAGAACTGAACGCGTAACATTTGGAGGTATTTCTTAATACCAAAAAAATACATCTTTTGGTAAATCTATTTAATACAAAATGATTTCGCAGTCACTTAGGAGCATGAAATACAGTGCTTAACTGCAACAACTGTGTGGTTTGCAGATAAGTATACTTTTGTGTTTCAGCTCCTAGCAGGTATATATTTCTCATACATAAAGTAAAAATAGAAACTTGTGAAATAAATAGCCTACTGTAATGAGGTATGCAACTCGAAACACACTTTTAACTACCCTAATCTTCAGACATATCATCCTGAAAGAAGAAAAGGTCTCGTAGGGACAATTTCAACTTTAAAAACTTCCAACAGTGGTCACGTACGATTAAACAAAAGCTGTTATCTCCGAAGTCGTAAGGTTTTCGGTGTGTTTTGGTTTTGCTCGATAGCGAAGGCGAAGAAATTGGTTTCTAACGTGATCAGAAAGCTGTAACCAATTAACCGTAAAATGATTTTCAAGTGTGAATGTTCACGAAGAAACGAAGTTTAGGTTACAAAATAATTTAAACTTTTATGCAATGCACAAGAGTTCTGGATGATCCGTCACGTGAGTAACAAATACTGTTGTAATATAAATTATTTAAAATTTTTCTCTCCCAGTAATAACTGTCAGCATATTAACATCAATATTTCAAAATGATTACTGTTCTGATAAAGCCCGCATAAGACTGAGAGAAGCATCTGTCAATACGTACCCATTTCAACCTTATTTAGAGAGTTATAAGATTGATCAGGCTAACATTGCTTATTTATTGCTTATTACATCCTGTGATTGTTTTTAAGGAATTAAATTTCCGGTTCTTGCTGCTAAATTTTAAAAAGGATGCACTTGCCATGAGATTGCTTATCTTTATCTGAAGTTGAAGGTGCAGCCAATGCATGACGCATTTTTTGTGACATCCTCGTATACCAATATCATATGAATATACAGTTATTTAACACGTAGGTCGTGAATTTGCTAAAAGACCCACATTAACGTAGAACGACAAAAATAAGTATAAATATAGCAATTATTATAATAAAAGTGGATAAGAATTTGTAAGTTAATCAATGTTGTTCTGTAAATTACAAGCGAAATGGTTATATGAGTACTTGCCGTTAATAACTTAAAGTGAAAACACATTCTGTGATTTTAAAACAAACCTTCAACTTCAGGTCCTTGCTAGATGTTAGGGGCTGTGCAATAACATTCATCACTTGGAAGCTTCTGCTAATGAGGGTTGAAGATATCTGAAAAAATGTATAAGGCATTTCTCTCGTCTTCTTAGTGTAGTGATCAGCACGCTGGGTGCGTATACCAGAGGTCCGTGGTTAGATTCTTGGCGAGGGCGTTGCTCATTTTTCATCACTCCTGCTTTAAAAAATAACCTAATGACTCTACAAAGGCATTAGCGATTCCACATGTTTTACAACTTTAGTACGTACATTATTTTTAATGGAGATACAAAGTGATGAACTCTGCAAGTTCATTCTACTCTTCACTGTATACTTCTGTATTAAGAACCAGTTAGCGCTATATCTGCCAAACAGTGCTCTCACTTAAAAACTGATTCAAGATACTGTTTCAAATATTCTCATGCAAGTATGGGATCCCGTTTAGATATTTTTCTAATGCGTCTACACTCGATTGCGACTAATTAAATTAGTCCATCACTCTTGTCCCATAATATTTTTCCTTGTAATTTGTAATCATCCTCTCCCATATAAGCATCATGCTATTACGCTTTAGCTCTACTCCCTGCCATGGATCAGAAGAAGAGGTGTGTTGGGTTAAGTCTAAAAATTAAGCAAATAGTATTTGACTGTTTCTATAAGATTAAGAACAATTTCTTTGCATTTTCTATGAAGTATGGAATGTATTCATTTACTTTCTGGAATACTGAATTGAATATATTACATTGTAAAACTAGTCGCTAGTCCCGAATGTTCTGTTAGGTTGCATTACAATTCTTATCATGCTACAGCCCATTCCAAAAATGAAAAGTGGAACACTTTACGCCATACTTGAAAAAATTATAGTAAACCACCTTTCACGGGAATTCGCGTAAGGCAAATACTCGCCTTATATAACATGAACATTAAGGTTAACATGGAAAACGGTTCTGGCAGCGTTGTATATGATTTTATATAAGGTTTTATAGATAAATGGGAATTTCGATTAGAACAAATTGTTGTTTCCGTGCTCGCGCTGCGTTCACAAATGTTCTATCACTTCTAATTGAAGATCTATTATGACAATGGAGCATACATAATCTTAATTTAACCGATGTAAAGGTACACTCCCTCTTCAGTGCATCAAGTCATTTTCAGCCTCCGGATAAAGACATTGTTATGTTTTTTGTTTCGCATTGTCCCACCGGATCGACAGTAACATCAGATTAGGTCTCTGATATCATAGCAAGCCCACGAAAGTCATCGTGGCGAGGGATCAAGTTGACGGATGTCGTTTAAAAGAGCCTTGAGCATCATGTAGGTGTAAGTACGACTTTTTTCAGATGACTTTCGGCTCGCCGCATATTAAGAGTTCCCCGTGCCGCACAAACACTATATGTTTGCAGACATCCATTCCTTCTCCAGGTTTCGAACTCGGGTCCGTTGGTACGGCAGGTAGCATCGCTAACCACTATCCTGAGTGGACGACGTTATACTTATGAAAGGGTTTTATCGCAAGCGACCTTGGGAGACCCATAATTCGCGCTGCTGAAAAGGAAGCGGAAAAGCGAATCTGGAGTGTACTTGGTGCAATAAAAGTTATCTCCGTGAAAATCCATGCCATCACACACAACACACACAACTGCTTTAACAGAGCCTGAAGACATAAAGACGATAATCCCTATTGACGAGTTAGATGATGACAACGACACCACTTCATCCGACAAATAGAAGACAAGACGTTGCGAGTCCTGGTGTTAGTTTGGAAGCGTTCGTTAATGCAGATGGCGATGTTATTGTATGCGCTTCACTGGAATCTGATGTAAATCCTGTTGTGTCTGAGGGGCAAGAAATGTCATAAGAAAAAAGTGAGCATGACAATATCATTCCGCCCAACCTCCAGGAAATTTTGCACGCCTTGCATACTGTAGAAAGTTTTACGGAAGCCATGAGTAAATTGACCTTGAAGTTACCAAGCACTTTTGTTCTCGTCTGAGACTATGTAATATAGGAATGAACAAAAAGTGATCTGAGAGGGCATTCCTTCAAGATACACTACAGAAATCAATGCCGTAGTGCAGTGGTTTTATAATAATGCTTATATGCAATATACTGTAGTACTTATGTACATGTTTAATGTATAAAATGTAACTATACATGGTTAATGTATAGAAAAATATTTCAAAAATAAAATTTGAGTTCCCAGTGAACATGAATTTTTTAGTAATATGAACTCTTGATTTTCCGGTCACTTGAGCTTTGTATGAATGAGAGCTCACTGTATTTTCAAATCAGTTTCAAACCTTTTAATAGATTCTGTAAACAGAAAAAGAAGTTCCGAAAATAATTCAATGTGAAAATTTGATGGAGAGAATTCAAACTTAACGAGGCTTGTCGAACTGTCCAGCAAAATAACTGTCCTTCTTTGGTTCACCATACGTAAATATAAAGTGATGGTATTGTTTCACGGAGAATGTTTTCAAAATAATTTTTGTGAACTGCAAAACATGTTCGCTTAAAATAAACTAATATTTTCGTAAAAGTGAAAGCGGAAATATGAAGTCTTTCGCACAAATTTGTTATAGCGTAATTTATTAATTTTTCAGCTTACTCATCTAATTGTTTTATGATAGCTCAGTAAATGCAAATATGATGCTAAGAAAAACAAAAACAGGCGCATAATTATTAATTTAATTCGCTTTTAAGTAAAAATATAAGCTTTACTATATTTTTATCAAGTTCCTGCTGATTGCTTTTGAAAATTGGATTACCAGAAATTGTTTGTTTTGTCTCATTTACCTTTTGATTGCTTTTTCTTCCAATTATGCAGGCAACCAATGTATGATTTTTTGAAACTGCTGCCAGTTCTTGTTTACGTGTATTTAAACAGATGAAATAGGCTCTGGATTTTGAATTTTATTTTTTAAATCTTAATATGAATTCATGCCTTCGATGAAAAATATTTTCTTTAAAGATACTACAACGTTTTAGTGTTAGAATATTCTAACATTTAAATTTAAATTAAAAGCCATTTTGCGAAAATATGTAAAGGACTCTATTAAACTCTTGGTATAATGTTTTATTTTTGACTGTATTTAAAAATGGCGAATTGTTACTTTTATTACTGATTTGTGAATACTAGTTCACATCATTATGATCCTATACCTGTATATAAAAGGCTAAATCAAGTGTTCTCGGTCACAGGGAATTTCATAATTTCAGAGTTTCAAAGGAGGGAATTTGGTCAGCCTTTTTATTACTAAGCATTTAGTTTAAGCATTAATAAATTTTGTATAATATTTATTTTTTAATGCATGAACATAAAGCTACTGTTATTCAAGTTTTCGTACTTATCAACATTCTCTATACTTGTTCATATTTCATTTGTGAACTACCATAGAAATAATGCAAATAGTGCACAATAGTGCACAAGAAGACTTAATGATGAGTTTCTAATTAGTATAAGGCTCTTCATGCCTGTTTATTTATCGACCGATGGTATCTTGAAGAGAAAACTGTTAAAGACACGAACAATAAATAAACATAGCATACAGCTTAATCAAAATTTAAAATGGAATTAAAAAAGAAATTAATAGCAATAACAGTGCTGAAATTCCTCATTTCTACTCAGCAAGACTACAATAATGCCCCTATATTCCAGATAATATGTTTCGAGACTTAAACTATCAAGTTGACTGTTAAAGACACGAACAATCAGCTGTTGTAATTTATAAAGTATTCCTCAAATGATTTTGGCAGTGTTCTTTTACGAGAAAGTAATTGTGATGACTAGTTTAAGCTACATTTACTTTTCTAAAAGATTTCAACTCTCAAACAGGTTCTTCAGTAAGCTGGCGAACGCAAAGTATCCCATAATTGCTGACATAAATTTCTTGGTATTCTGATACGTAGTCTCTCCCTCTGGGTGTTGTTTAGTCACAACGAGCCCAAAAGCTCTCATTCCGCCTAACATTCTTGCTTCCCCGTAAAAAAGGAGTTGGACATCCGTTAGCTGCCGAAATTCCCTTCAATGACACGATTCACTTCTATGGCCGAGCGTAACTCGCATTTTAAGGCATCTCCTAGGAGCAATTCGGGCACTCAAGAAATGAAAAGAAGCAAAGCGGAAGCTGCTGCTTTTTCTTCTTTTAACTCAGATCGTGTTTTGTTGTGGTAATGGCTCCTATTTCAAAGGGGATTTAACTTTTCCGAAGCTTGTTGTTTTGTTGTCCCAATCGTCTTGCGGATACTTCTTTGTAATGAGCCTCGATCAAGAGTTTGCACAACTTTTGTTGTAGCACTTCTTTGAAGCATAAGCTTGATAAATTCTCCTAATGGATTGGTACGTCTTCCTACTTAAAATATAGAAAACCTAAAATGGGAACTTGGTATAAGTTGAAGTTAGGGATATATTTTCTCCATTTGTTATCAAAATTCAGGCATGTGTTACCGTAGTATATTGTAATTGTATATTGTAATACCAACTATTTATTAAACTTTCTGAATAAAACCCGTTAAACCAGACAGAGAACAGGAGAACTTGTAAGTAAAACATAATATTTCAAACAATGGAAAATATACGAAATTCTTAAAATAAAAAAGGAAATGTTTATTCTTGTTAGCTTAATTTAGTTTTTAGAATGTTTTTGTTCTTGTGAACGTAATTTAGTAAGGCATGCTCTTGTCCCCATTTGCAATGATTCTCATAAGACTTCAGCCCTCTCAAAAATTCAAACTACTGCAAGGTCCGTATGTATTCTAATGAGGAATATACAAAAATTATTCATTTCATCTATTGCGGAGTTTGTCATGTTATACGCAATTCCCGAAAATCACAAAACTGACATTTTACCCAAAAAAAGGCTCTTGAATTTGCTCAGAAATGTGCGTTGATCACTCCGTTATGCCTAATAACTTTATAGTCGATATATCTTATGCAAAATCATTATTCACTAATGTTTCCGTGAATGGTGACTAGATAAAAATATTCTAGAATTTTATTGTTCATATGTCGAAGCCTACTGCATATAAGTTTTCCTTAACCGAACCTCCACCAGCGACCCAATTTTAAACACGCTGAAGACTGGTATACCAGTGGATATGCATAAAATTATAGTCTTTTCAATTGTTCATTTCTAAGTAGTTTTCTTTACATGGCTTTAATTATCATTAACAGTAATTTTATGCATATCCACTACGATTAGCCGTTGCTAGTAAAGCAATTTTTCCATGTCGATTTAAATTTTACTATTTAATACTTGTAAAACATTTTTCTAAAATTTTAAAATTAAAAAAAAAAAACTAATATTACTTAAAATTTACGAATTTGTCAATTAGAATTTTTCAAACTTCAAATTGTAATTCTTTTACTTTTTTGGCTTTCTTAATTTAATTTGAATTATAAGAATTTTAATAGGCGTATTCCTCTTTAATTATAATTATGTTTAATTAAATCACTGCAGCCTAGGCGCAGGTATCTTAACAATCCTGTTTTACATTTTATTATTTGTTAATATATATATATATATATATATATATATATATATATGATTTTTAAAATAGTTTAAACACAAAAAAGCGTACAAAATTTATTTGAATAAGTTATTATGGGTACTTTCAGGAAATTATGGGCATATAATATCTGCTTATAAAAACCTTTATATTAAAGCTATTTCGGCGTATTTATGAATATTACTTCACTTTTTACTGAAATTAAACTTAAATATATATTCTAAATATAATAGTCACACAAGAATGATGAACAAGAACCATGAGAAATTAAAAAAGAAAACATTAATGAGCATTATCTGATATTTAAATTTCGTATCAATCTGTTGTTAAAAAAATTTTTGTTAGTAAAAATAATGAATATTCATGTCGCATTAAATTTTAATCAGGTTATTAATATTTTATTTATTTATATCAGATATTTGGTTAATTAAGTGACTTTAAGTTCGTGTTTTAAGTAAGTCATTGACGAACTCTTTTTTTTTTTTTTTTTTGCTAGCGCAATAAAAATTTAGCATTTTTCTCTTTAATCATTTTTGCTTCTTAGGAGAAAAAATCATTTAAAAACTATATCTACATTTTCATCCTTCGTGATAAAAGCTTCTTTCAAACCAGCTTTTGGGTCAAACGGAACATTTCACACACTTTGCAAGTCAAATTCAATTAAGTTTTATCTTTTATGCGGCAGTAAAGAAAAGTCAGATGTAGCACACCCTTGTTTAAGAACTTTCTAAAATTACTTGCACTTTCGCGTCTTTCCGTTCTCTTGAATTAAAAAAAGAGTTAGGAAAAAATGCAGTTTTTGTTATAGCAAAAACAGTACGAAAACCAAATAGACAGCAGGTGACTAGAATAAGATAGCGATTATTTCTTTCGTCTTTTCTTCCGAAATATTTGAAAATGTTTTTATAGGCTATATTAAGTAAAACAATTATTTTTAGAAATTAAAATTCTGTATTACAATAACAATAATTTTCAAATAACTTTCCCTTAATACTTTAATTCCTATAAGAACTTAATTTCCTTAATTTTATCAATATTTTCACATATAATGGAAAATAATGCATTAATTTTTTTACAAATATGCTTAATTATTTTTCAAGTTGAGTCTCCTCACCACCGATCGAATTATAAGACCTTTGAGCGTTCAATCCTAGGTGAATGAGCTGGCACTATAGTGGTTTTCGTGGATTCGCCTTCTCTAATGAGAATGCGAGAGAATTCGCTTTAGAAAATCCTCCACCAAGGCTATATTTTCTTATGCAAACGGTTTTTACTTTGCCGTATTCAAATAACCTAACCATTTTATTTGAATCACTTGAGCCTTTTAAAAACTTTATTTTTAGCAAGATAATGGTGCTCGGAGGATTTGGCTACGTGTTTAATTTCCTTTAATATCAATCCTGCAGGTGTACTAAAAATTAAAAAATATACTTAATAAAGCTGAGATGTTTTTGAAACTGTAACTAAGTTATAAAATCGTTTCTCTGAAAAATCTTTGTTTAACTTTCATTAATATGCAATATGTTTGTAACGAAAAATTGGGATTTCTAACGGCTGCACTGGAACAATTTTAAAATAATTTTTAAGTTGATATTGAGGAGAAGCCACCGTTAGAGATGATTCGAACAGTACATGTGACTCATCGTTTTCAAGAACACAAACGTTTGAGTGGTAAAATCACTTTAAATGTTTGCGGAAAAGCGTTGAAGATGAACTAAAGATTAGGGCGCCCTTCAACTTCAAAAAATGGACAAAATTCGTTTTTTGCTAAAACCTGATAGACGTGTAACGACTCAGAAACTTTCAGACAAGCTTCGAATAAGCAAAGAAAGCTTACTGTTAATTGTGATTAAAAATATCAAAATGAGGAATGTTGTGCTCGATTTGTGCCGGTAGATTTGATAGAGCATCAAAAAGAAGGCAGAAGAGCTAGCCGTGGTTTGTTGACAATTGCGAGAAAATACAATAATTTTTTAAGTGTATCATGCATGATATGGTATCTGCAATACGATCCAGAAACAAAATGATAAATTTTCACAATGTTCACAGAGGAAATGACCATTTTCTCCCATGTAGAAAAGGCACGGATGGAGAAATCAAAGGTTAAGATGATGCTGATTGCACTTTTTGATTACAAATTAAAAGACCAAACAATAAAAATTTACTGCTGGCCATTAAAATTGCAACACCATGAAGAGAAGCAATATAAAAAGATATTTATAAAAAGTATGCAATGAAGACAAAATTATTAAATTTGTAAGCAGTTTGGGCATTTACAGGGGTGCGAAATTAGTAGAAACAGCTGCCACCCCTAGCAGCTAAAACGGTCCTTCGCTGGTTAGGCAGGAGTCGAAATGGGCTCTGATGATGCTTCTTCAAGTCTATACCACACTTCACCAACCGTATTAGCTGGAGAGGGGTGGCGAGCCAGTCTCTCAGCAACCAATGACCAGATATTTCCAGTGGATATCTGAAGACAGTGCAGGCCAGGGCAGCAATCAAACACCCTGTGCATCTAGGAAAGTCAGAACACGACATGCAACATGTGGTCTTGCATTATCTTGTTGGGAGATGGCGTTTGCCCGGCGTCGAAGATAGAGCACAACCACTGCACATAAGATGTCAGAAATGAACCCGTCTGCATTCAAATTACCGTCGATCTGAACTAGGGATATGCGTGTAGTGCACCCAACGGCTGCCCAAACCATTACATCAAGTGCAGGGAACCTATGCCGATATCGAATGCAAGCAAGCGACGTGAGGTCTCCTCGGAGGCCATCAGAATACTGCACGAAGCCCCGGAACTCGTTTGAAAAGACGACGTTGTGCTATTCCTGTGTCCAACTTTGCAATTCGGCGCAGAAGAGTTCCGTCTCTTTCTATGCTGCATTGTCAAGGGAACAAAACTCAGCGAAGAACGGATACTAGGCGTGCTGGAAACATGAGCATTTCCTGACGAATGGTCCGTGATGTGGTTGTACGTTTTGCAGGGCTGACATAACACAGATGCGTGCTCTTGACGCTAACAAACTACGCCGACCCGGCGGTAAAATAAAAATAAGAAACTAAAATGAATAATAACAAGTTACTACCTATGAGGCTCTCTAAACGTAACTAACCTAACCGCGTTCTAAGATACCACAGATATTTCAGCAAACTTCTGAATATTAAGTTGAAAGATACAACTATCTGCCGAGGCAAGCACACAGGCCGAGGCAAGCACAAATAAATATAAACCCTACATTTGCCGCTGCCAGAATTTGGTAAACTTGAAAGCAGGTCCTAAAAACGACCTCTTGAAAAGTTTCCTCAATTCTGAACTAAAATTTAAGAGCCTCGTTTACATAAAAAAAAACTGTTTTCTCACAAAAGTTAGAATAAATTTCTGTAGACAATTATTTTACCCAATCTTCTTACAGTAACCTTTCCTGGACTTCAGCAATCAATCTGTTCTCTTCCTTCCAGCATCTGGAAGGAATAAGTATCAGTATCTTTCTAAATACATTATAATTTACACTTTCTTGACACTGAATAAGTTTTTGTTTTTGATCGATTAATTTTCCTTAGTTACTGCTTAATTCACATTCATTCAAGTATTCAAACAGGAACTTAACTTTACCCTGGCTCTCCACCATGTGTGGTGTCAAACGGGAATATTCGTGTTTTAGTATTGCAACACTTCCCCTAACCACAATGATTTGTTAGAATTCAACGACCAACGAGACACACCTTACTCGACCTTCTAACACTCGATGAGCTATATATTAACATTCTTAAAATTCAAGTGTAGGTGGAGAACCCTACAAAGCACATTCATTCTAAATTCCCCCTCATTCATCTTTAGACATGCAGGCTTTCGCTTTAAAGCATGATTTTATCTACAGTTTAATACTTAAATTTGAATTCATTTATTTCGAGCATTTACTTTTAGCATCTAGAATTTTATGCTTCTAGACTAAATTCTACTTTTACATAACTTTCAAGTATTTACGTATATTTACAAAATTCTAATCCATATGATTTTTACAATTTACCATAAAATGAATAAGAGAAAAATACATTTTTACTTCATGCATTCTATATGTCTTACCTCTTGGGCGTTAGTCATAGGAGGGTGTTGAAATCCTGCATGCTGTTCAGTGTGACCGTCAGCAACCCATTGATTCCATATTCGGATGACAGTGGTAGGATGTTGATCAGTGCTATGGGCGATATCACCGAACAATAATCGACACTATGTATAGTCAACGATCCTGCCTCTATCGCATTCCGACACTTGCTGATAAGCATTTCTTATTATTATTCGAGATATAACACGATATTCTAAGCAAACTCCAACCTTACAAAGCAAATGAGAAATGCACTACACATCTTTTCATTTATGCAGAACTTCAGATGTCGCTTCTCCCGCCTGCGTCGTCTACGTTGTCTGAAATGCTAATCATTTGCATATCCCAAACCTCTCTTCCTTTCAAGTGATTTTGACGTTCGTCAGATTATTCCTTCCTGGTGTTGCAATTTTAATGACCAACAGTGTAAAAGATGAAAGAATAAATTTATGTTCTGAAGCGCATATTGACCATGACTTTGTCCTTCGGAATCAATAAATTAAACAGTATTTTTATAAGGAGGTGCGTTTATAATTAAGAAACAATTTGAAGGAAATTTTTTATCCTAGGTAGAGGTTTCTTTAACAATAGATAATGCTAGGTCCCATACAGCAGTGTCTGTTCAACAGTATCTTGCTAAGCGTTCAAATGCAGCCATAAATAATCCACCATACCATATTCCCCTGACTTATTACCAGCTGATTTTTCCTCTTTTCCAAACTTAAGAAGAGCCTAAGAAATCAGAATGAACAGGGATTTGAAAACTTGTTGGATATTAAAATAAATATTACGCGTGTTTTGCGAAAGGTAAATTCCCACGCCTATAAATAGCGTTTCGATGACTTCAAAAAACTTTGAGAAAATTGTATGAACTCCTCTGGTGATTGATTAATTTGAAGAAGATAAATTTATTAGAAGATTAGTAATTTCTTTCTTATTTGTAAGAAATATTCCGTTTACTTATTGGGTGTACATTGTACGTCCGAAGCAGACTATACATGATTCTGGAAGAGTGAGAGCGTCATTCCTTGCACTTGGATTCAGTTTTCCATCACCACTATGGTATTAACTCTTTAAAGAGTCGCTTATACCTGGAATTCACTTATTGTGGGACAATGGACAGTGATAGCTGCCATAAAGGTACTCAAACATCATGCATTTAAACAAGTGCCAGAAATAGTTCTTGGCACGAGCAAAATATATGTTTTTTTACCCATCTTTTTTCTGGAGTATCATAATTTAAAGTTAAGTTAGGTAACTAATTAGGAGTAACATTACGAACAGAAAAATAAGTGAAAGAGGTTGCAAACTTATTACATTCAGAAGCTCCCTTATCCACTTTTCCGTTTCAAATATTAATGTGTAGGGTTTTCGACTCAAACATAGACTATGAAAATATAAATACACCAAATGATGCACGAGGCTGATTCCGATGAACATAAATCGCATGTAAGCAGAGAAAAAGGAAAAAAGTCGACTTAAATTTACTGATGTATTTGTGATCTATAATGTTAATGTAAAAACTACCAACTCATCAAAGTTTTATTAGCGGCTTGGTAATGGCTAGTTTCGCCGTAATGGCATAGTTAAAGCAAAATGCCTGGATAATAATTCGTAAAAGGTCATCCTAATACAGGCTATTAGCTTGTAATGTTGCGCGGCCCCAACCTGCACGCAACAATAGTGGTGACTGCTATGAACTGGAAAGTACACAAAGTCTTGAGAAGGGTTTAAATCCCTTTTTATTCAACTTTAGTAATTACAGATGCGTGCTCTTGACGCTAACAAACTACGCCGACCCGGCGGTAAAATAAAAATAAGAAACTAAAATGAATAATAACAAGTTACTACCTATGAGGCTCTCTAAACGTAACTAACCTAACCGCGTTCTAAGATACCACAGATATTTCAGCAAACTTCTGAATATTAAGTTGAAAGATACAACTATCTGCCGAGGCAAGCACACAGGCCGAGGCAAGCACAAATAAATATAAACCCTACATTTGCCGCTGCCAGAATTTGGTAAACTTGAAAGCAGGTCCTAAAAACGACCTCTTGAAAAGTTTCCTCAATTCTGAACTAAAATTTAAGAGCCTCGTTTACATAAAAAAAACTGTTTTCTCACAAAAGTTAGAATAAATTTCTGTAGACAATTATTTTACCCAATCTTCTTACAGCAACCTTTCCTGGACTTCAGCAATCAATCTGTTCTCTTCCTTCCAGCATCTGGAAGGAATAAGTATCAGTATCTTTCTAAATACATTATAATTTACACTTTCTTGACACTGAATAAGTTTTTGTTTTTGATCGATTAATTTTCCTTAGTTACTGCTTAATTCACATTCATTCAAGTATTCAAACAGGAACTTAACTTTACCCTGGCTCTCCACCATGTGTGGTGTCAAACGGGAATATTCGTGTTTTAGTATTGCAACACTTCCCCTAACCACAATGATTTGTTAGAATTCAACGACCAACGAGACACACCTTACTCGACCTTCTAAAACTCGATGAGCTATATATTAACATTCTTAAAATTCAAGTGTAGGTGGAGAACCCTACAAAGCACATTCATTCTAAATTCCCCCTCATTCATCTTTAGACATGCAGGCTTTCGCTTTAAAGCATGATTTTATCTACAGTTTAATACTTAAATTTGAATTCATTTCTTTCGAGCATTTACTTTTAGCATCTAGAATTTTATGCTTCTAGACTAAATTCTACTTTTACATAACTTTCAAGTATTTACGTATATTTACAAAATTCTAATCCACATGATTTTTACAATTTACCATAAAATGAATAAGAGAAAAATACATTTTTACTTCATGCATTCTTCGCCAAGCTGGCGGCACTGAAACTAAATTTCTTATTAATACAAGAATACGAAGTTACTTTTATCTTCGGCCAAATTTAGGCTTTAACATACCAGAATTAGTCTTTCGACCAACAGAAACTGCTTGTTCTTAGATTTTATACTTAAAGAAAATAATACTTTTGCCTTAGCTAAATAAAGTAAAACAAAACGAAGTCTCAACCGAGACAAATTGACTTACGTCAAAACATAGAAATTCGTATTTACGCATAACCTTTCGGATCAAAAGAAAAATTTATAGAAGATTTTAACTTATCTTTGAGTTTTCGATTATTGGAATTTCGACATCCTCTTCTGGCAGAACTGCTCCCACGATATGGAATTCATCGAAGTCAGTCGTCTCCTTTGTGTCCTTCGAGTTTCGTCCATGTTGATTTTTCTTTTTCGCTCTCTGTATGCTGGCCTCTTGGAGTGGTAGTCGTCGGGGTTGCTGTCTTTTCCGTTTTGCCCCTGGACGGCTGGTCTTGGCGTCCTCCGGTCTGGAATCGTGCTTGAATTTCTTCTGTTGGTGGTGGTCTTTTCGTTCCTCCTGCTGTCTTTTTGTTCTCGGGAACGGTGGCCTTGTTTGCTCCTGATTATCTGGCCCTGGAAGTGTTTTCCTCGATGTAGAATTTCTACTGCGATACGTTGTAACTGGTCTTTTCCTCTTTACCAAAGATTCTATTCGCGGCGGCGTTGCTTTCTTGTATTTCTTAAATGCTGGAGTCTGAACGTTTTCATTTCTTCTTTTCGGTACCGTCGCATGACTTGTAAAAGGGCTAGGTTTCTCTTCAGTTCTCTGCTTCTTGGGTGGTGGAGCGGGTGGCGTTACTTCTTGACCTTCCACTTCTTTTACGCTTGAGTCCTGCAAGAAACTTTTAAGGATTTCAAAATCATTTTGATTATAATATTTTTTCACCTGATCGGGACTTGCTTTACAGATTTCCCCTCTCTCGTTCTTAAGGTACAATACGACTCCCTTGATTTCCTGAATTACATAGGGGCCTTCAAATTTTGGAGCTAACTTTGCAGCACAATTGTCTGGGGCACTTGATGAAGAAAATTTCTGCTTCAAAACTTTATCCCCAACTTTAAAATCTGTTTCACGGCGTTTTCTATCATAGTATAATTTTTGTCTATTTCTTGACGTATCCGAGCTTTTAACTGCCTGGTCAATGAGTTTTTCCACATCTTTTTGTTTAAATTCTTGCTCTCTTTGTTGCACAAAGAATAATTTATCTAATGGCGTAATTAACTTCCGTCCTAAAAATAATTCTGCTCGAGTTTTTCCCGTAGTATCGTGATTTGCTGTTCTTAAAGTATAAGCTAACTCATTTATGTAGCCATCCCAGCGCTTGTGATGTGTGCTAACATAACTTCGAATTATTTTTACAATATTTTTATTAACTCTTTCTGCGATGTTTGCCTGTGGTCTATACGGAACCATTTTGATATGGCGTATGCCAAGTCCAGTGCAAATGTTTTCAAATATTTGGCTAACGCATTGTTTACCGTTATCGCTAATGACTTTTATCGGTGCACCGTATTTTAAAATGTATCTGTGTAAGAATGCATCTGCGACTGTTTTGGCTGACGCGCGTTTAAGTGGAACAATTTCTGTCCATTTTGAAAAATGATCTACAGTTACTAAAAGAAAACGATTTTTATTTAACTCACTCTGGGGGAAAGGACCAAGAGGATCTATGCCTAAAATTTTTATTCGGAAATGTAGCGCGAATGCTATTTAAGTACCCGGCCAGGCTGTAATTAATATAATTTATTAACTGACATTGATTGCAGGACCTGACATACGCAGTTACTATTTTTATAATTGCGGGAAATATACCGCCTCGAGAATCCTTTTTAAAGTCTTTCCTTCAAAATGCTTAATCGAAGCGAGGCTGGGATGACTGGTTTGTACTCGAGATTTTCGTTTGTTGTTTTCGTATAAAATAATAAATTATCTATTATTTCATAGTTTTCTGCTCTATTTCTTATCGCATCGATATCTGTGTGCTCAAAGCTTTCGGGTTCTTTCAAATATGCATAGATACTTCCAAATTCAGGATCAGCTTTCAATTCAGCAATAATTGTTTCTCTAGAATCTAAATTTTTGAAGTTAACACAGAGCATTTGAGTTCATTTCCTTGATCGTCCAGTTTTACACGAGAAAGTGCGTCAGCTACATTGTTTTCCTTACCCGGTTTATATTTAATTATGAGATTATATTCTTGAAGTTTTAAAGCCCATCTTATTAACCTGGTCGTTAGGTTTTTCCCCGAGTAAAGTCTACCAACAGCCGCATGATCCGAAAAACTGTTACTGGCGCTTGGCCGAAATAAACTCGAAATTTGTGTACAGACATTAATGCAGCTAATATTTCTCTCTATGTAGCTGTATAATTCCTTTGTGTAGGGTTCAACGTTCTACTAAAAAATGCCAAAGGATGGCCATTTTGCATGAGAACAGCACCTACAGCATAGTCTGACGCATCTGCTGCAATTTCCAAGTTTTCGTCCCCCTCCGGGAATTTAAAAACAGGGGCATTGTTGAGCGCTTCTTTTAAACTTTCAAATGCGGTATTTGCTTCTGCTGTCCACGTGAATTTACTTTTCTTTCTTTTAATTACTAACAAGGGTTCAACAATATTAGCAAAATCTTTTATGAATGACCGATAATAAGAACATAACCCAAGGAAAGAAGAAAGTTTCTTGGCGGTGTTGGGAGTAGGGATATTCTTGATGGCTTTTATTTTTGAATCTTGACTTTCTATACCATTTTGCGAAATTTTATAACCCAGATATTTAAGTTCTTTAGTTGCGAACTTGCATTTTGAGGCGTTAATTGTAAGACCGGCCTCTTTTAATAATTTAAAAACTTCTTCTAGGTCTTTAATATGTTGTTCCAACGTACTACTCGTTATAATTATATCATCTAGATATAATTATAACGAGTCATATCCCCTATAGCTAGATAGATTAAAGTCGATTTTCCTATGACAGGCTTTAGAACAATGTCCATAGCTCTCTGGAATGTTGACAGGGCCCCACACAACCCAAAGGGCATGCGTAAAAATGCATAAGTGCCCGATTTTGTTATAAACGCGGTTTTATGCCTGTCTTCGGGTCTCATAGCTATTTGATAGTAGCCAGACGTTAAGTCCAACGTAGTCATGTATCTCGTAGATTTAATCTTTCTAATAATTTCCTCTATAACCGGCAAAGGGTAAACTGGAAATTTAGTAACACTACTAAGTTTTCTGTAATCGATAGCAAACCTCCAAGCCCTTTTATCCGAAGGAGGAAACTCGTTCTTTTTCCTACATAGTACGACTGGACTCGCGTACTCACTATTTATGGGCGTTATTATCTGGTTCTTTAACATTTCCTGAATGTGTTCTTCGATGATTTGTTCTTTCTGTTTATAATAGCGGTAAGGTTTAGTCCTACAGAATTTGTCGGAGATTAACTGTACATCATGCGTAGCAATTTGACAAGTACCAGGCCGTTCTGAAAACAAGTTTGAAAAAGTACTCACCACTTGCTGGATGGCTTGTCTTTCATGGTCATTCAAATGGCTACGGTCGACTTGCGGTTGTTCCACTGGTTCCACCACCCTCCGATCCATCTCCAACACAATAGAACTTTCCTGAAAATTCAGTTTGGCCTTTGCGGCTTTTAAAAACTCCATACCTAAAATAAGTGGACTTTGCAAGTTTTTTACTACAAAAATTAATACTTTAAGGCTTTCTTTTTGAACCTGTATCTTAAAGATAGTTTTCCAATACATTGACAAGTTTGTCCTTGCGCTGCTATGATTTCTGTGTTTTTATTTTTAAATAATCGTAAAGTATTAAAGTTCTTCTTAAAAAAATATCACTCATAAAATTACCTTCTGCTCCTGTATCGATGAGGGCTTCTACTGGTACATCGCCAACCAGGACTTGTATAATTGGTAACTGTGAGTTCTTTACGATGACCGTATTTAAGTGTCTTCTTGAGGGTTTTTTCAAAACTTCCGGGGTCTGGACCCTCACTTTCACAGGCCCCTCTACTCGTTTAAAGCTTTCCTTTCAACTTCTGCCTTCTGGGTACGCGGACGTTTGTTTTCAAATTTCCTTTTTGGGCCTTGACCTTCGAGCTTCGAGGAGTTAGCTTGATAGCTCTTTCCCCGATAAGAGCGATTTGCGTTTCTGGTCTGTTCATTTGAAGATTGCCTTCGGATACTTTGAGAATACGATGCCCCTATAGCTTTTTCCGCTATTCTGCGATTTTGGAACTTGACCGCCAATTCGAAGAGTTCTTGCAATGTGCTTGGGTTTCTAATTTCGAAGTAATCTTGAACAGCTGGTAGCAATCTTGGTAAGATTATATCAATAATCTCCGCGTCGTGTTTCTTCCCATACAGCATATCTGTCAGCTTAATTTTTCGCAGAATAAAGTCCGTCAACTCTTCTATATTCCGTTGATAAAAGCTATATAGTTCAGCTTCTAGCCTTGCTCGGTCTTTCCTATGGGAAAGGCCTTTAATAACGATTTTTTGAAATTTTCAAATGTATATGTTTGGTCTCCGAATTCCCCTAATAAAAATTTGCCTATATTCTTCCACCATAGCGAGGCCTGTCCTCTTCGTGCAGATGTGGCAATGGCAACTTTTTGTCTTTCCAGCACAGGGTATAGCTGGAAATGGTTTTCGAGGCTATCTAGAAATATCGCCACCGGATTTTTTCCGTTGAAATTGACGTTTGGCTTGATTGACGCTCTCATCGTCTGGACCCGGTATCCAAATCCTTCCAATTGGCTTGCCATTTCTTTTTGTTGTCCAGAAGCTTCCATCCAGTTTTCGGCCATTTCAGTTCGACAAGTGTTCGGGCGCCAATGTAATGTTGCGCGGCCCCAACCTGCACGCAACAATAGTAGTGACTGCTATGAACTGGAAAGTACACAAAGTCTTGAGAAGGGTTTAAATCCCTTTTTATTCAACTTTAGAAATTACAGATGCGTGCTCTTGACGCTCACAAACCAAGCCGACCCGGCGGTAAAATAAAAATAAAAAACTAAAAATGAATAATAACAAGTTACTACCTACGAGGCTCTCTAAACGTAACTAACCTAACCGCCTTCTAAGATACCGTTGCTATTTCAGCAAACTTCTGAATATTAAGTTGAAAGATTCAACTATCTGCCGAAGCAAGCATACAGGCCGAAACGCGTGGTTCTTCAAATTCTACCTAGCCACCTCCACGCTCCTGAAGCAAGAAAGCACACATTCGAACTCGTTTCCCTTTTGTTTAACTCAAATTACTTCCGCCTACAATTTGAATACTTTGCGCGTTCTACTAAAATTTACATACTCTGGCATTGGGAATTCCAGGGGAAAGTAAGGCTTGACAGGAAAGATAGTTTAAACTTAAAATAAATGTTAGTTAAAATAAATATAAACCCTACAAGCTAATATGTCAGATATGTTAAGTAGAAGTTGAATCTGTTTTAATAGTCCTTGGGTTCTGTAGCCCATTAAAGGAGCGAATAATTTTTTGTTCAATTTTAGTTTGTTGTTACACTATCAAAGTTGTTTTCAGCATTGTTTTATATAGGAGACAAAAGACTGCTACCAGAAAACATCTTTAAACTGGTTCGTTAATTGGATAACTGAAGTAACACTGCTGCAGATTCTTTAATGTTTTGGGCTGTATAATGGCCAAAACACACACTGTTTTATCTCTTCATTTCTATTTTAATGGAAGTAAATTTATTAGTCCTTATACCCAGTCTTTTCATGTTAAAGTCTTAAATTAAATTTTTCTTATTAACATAAATGTATATAAACCAGTAACTCGTCAATGTTTCATTTTCTGATGTCACAAAAGTTTGTTTATTATTGTTTATCAAATCCTGCGTTTGTAACTGCTTGTTATCAGCAAAATAACACCCGAAGGTGCTTTGTAAAGGTTGGTATAATTTCAACGCCTTATACTTTCAGTAAAAACTTCTATAAATGTGTCAGAAGTAAGAATTTTTTCTTTACTTCAAGGGAAGGGGTTCTTCATTCTGTTGCTGTTACAGGCTACCACAATTTATCTCACATAACAGCATCACATGTCTTAGAAGAAACCATATCTTAACCAATGATTTATACCAGGACTGTAGCACCCCAGGGCGAAAAGAAACAAAAAGGGAGAAAAAGAAAACAATAAACAAAGAAGTGAATGCCGCGGTCGTAATCTCAGTAGAATTTCTTACAGAGCAACTAATTCCGTCGGTCTACGAACAAGGGATATCTTTTGTTCTTTCTGATGACATGCTTGGGCTGGACTCTTGCCAGCAGGAAATAATAATAAAATAGAAAAAAAAAAAGGATTTAATGAAAGTCAGGGGTGGGTAAAGGGTTTGGGAGGGTTAAAACGCCCATTTTTCTGGTGGTTAGAGAGATGCTGGGGGAGAATGATGAGAATCCTCACGAGTAATTTGTTATCATTTTCTTATTTCTTTAACTTGTGTTCGCAGGAGCTAATTGCGATCCCTATCTTCCCGACATTACTGAGAAATGGTGCTTTCGTCTAATATCATTTGAAGCTGTTATTTTTAAAACCAGGTGCTTTGCTTCACTTACACATATGTTCTACAATATATGCTATAATACTTAGGACATAACAACTAGTTTAAAGAACATAATAGAACTTTCGATAGTTTATTTCAAAACCACAAATATGCAACTGAAGGCTTGAAAAAAATGAAAATAGAACCTGAAAAGTGTAAAGAATGCGGTTATGTATAAGCTTTGTTTAAAAGTTAATTCTCAAATTGATTGCATTTACATTTATGCTTTATAGCACCAAAAATGACACTTATATTGGCATACCTTAGTGGTGTGGTGGTCTGCACGCTGGAGGTGTATTCCAGAGATCCATTGTTTGATTTCCGGCGAAGGAGTTGCTCATTTTTCATATCTCCTGCTTCAAAACGTTACCTAATGTCTCTACAATATTTATGCTTATTATGCCGACACTTTCAATAATTAGGAAGTTTCTCATTGTGTTTTAAGTACATATTTTATGTAGGGAATGAGAGGAAATTTTATTTCTTTTTGTTTTCCATATAATATTTCAACAAATATCACATATTTAAAACTTAATTATTTTTCTTTTCCTAAATCAACCTAAAAATGAGAAAAAATTACTTTTGCTCCCCTATAAAATTTCAAAAACATTTTTATGCAAATTAAAGTGATCTAGCTCTCGGAATCGTGATGAACAACCCTGCATTTCAATGCATTTTCCTACATCACGATATTTCCTAGAAAATGTCGCATATGCTCTAATTGTTTTCTGCTTTTGTGTATATAACTGATAGGAAAGTTTGAATTTTAATAATACGATCTTGAAGATATGTCTGTGGGATCAGCAGCAAGTTTTAGTGAACTCGCAAGATCTACAAAAAGGCTGAAAAAAACTGATTTCACGAATCCGAGTAGAAAAGAAATTTTGAATATTTCTGAAAATATTTTTTGAATTTTTTTTTTTTTTTACTCTAGCTGCATTTCATACTTCAAACGTGAGCAGAGAAATTATGTTATTAGTTTAATTTTAAATAAATTTTCTTTTAAAAACTTAATAGATAGCAAATATAAAGAGAAATGCTTAATGACTGAAAACAGTATCGAAGGAGAATAACTTGATAGCAAATTATTAATAAAATATTGTAATTATTTAGATACGAAATGCACCACAAACTGGACGTTTGCTCCAGCATAAGAATGAAACTAATTGCGATATTTCTGCTAGTCAGAGCGATTTCTATTACGCTTCAAATCTCTAACATTAATAACGGAATTCAGTGTTTACTAGGAACACCAGCGGCAACATCTTTGTATATTTCATTTATAAATGCAATGAAACTTCTCATAATGACCACTTCTAAAAGTAGACAAGTAGACAATATTTCTGAGAATTTAAATACAGAAGACATAAATCTTCTCTAAACGCAGGTTTTTATTTAAAGAATTCATTGAATATCATATCAATTACAAAATCGAACTAAGTATATGAATTGTTTGAAATATTGAATAACAATAGTATACTGCAAACAAATAGGCGCCCAAAACTAATCTAGTGATAAAGACACTGTGACCTAGTAGTTAAAACTGCATTCGATTGCAGGCGAACGGGCTGGCTGCACGTTAAGTTTTGTGATTTTTCTTCCACGCGTAAAGTAGATACAAGCCTATTTTCCTTAGTAAGCCTTCCACGAAAGCGTCCCTTTCCGTAGGCAGAGAACTTTCGTTTGTTATCTCATAATGAAATAAAATAAATTAATCACTTGAAAAGTTTGTTTTCTCCTTTATTTATTTATGTATTTACTTTTTTTTTAAATTTTATTTGTCTAACATCTAAAATTTAACACCCAAACTTTAACATTTCACCTGATGTAAAATTTAAAAGCGAAATAATCTTGAACAAACAAGTCCAGACAATATGATTTAGTATTAACAATATATAGGTAAAATTAACAAAACGCGTAATTAATAACATGTTAATTATTACTTGGCTTAGAAACGAAAAGTAATCCAGGTAGCGGGATTTCTACTGTGCAATATTTTAAAACTGCTATTGAAATTACATAGATATTTATCGTTTGCTAATTTTGATATGGCTTGCCTATATGATAGAAACATATCTATTTCAGTATGAATGATGCAATGCTAAATGTAATGTTTAATTCCGCGCTCATTAAATTTTTACAACCTGTTTTCAGTTTTGTTTCACAAAAACAATTTGTTTTTCTGTTTTCACAAACACAAATTGTTTTGACACAAACACAAATTTGTGTTTTACCAAAAATACCTTCTTTAATTTTGTGTATTATAAAAATATAAAAAAGATTTAAAAAATAAAATCTATTTGAAACTGATTACATAATTAATGAATTAAAAGGAAAAAAAAATAATTCATCATATAGTTTATGGGAACAAGAGATTAAATAATTATCTTATTTATCAGAATAAAATAATTGAATGTCTTGATAAATTTATCAACATAATGGCTTTACTTTGACAATGCAATCAGTAGAATAGACTCCACTATTTCGGCGTCCACACTTTTATCATTAGTGACGTAAAATTGTAGATTAAATCTGTAAAGAGAATTAGAATTATTTAATCTATTGCTTTGATTAAAATATCTTTTTCTTCTTTTAGTTCATTAATTATTATATAAGTTTTAACTGAAAGCGTATTTTTAAAATACATTTTTAATATTTTTACCTATGTAGGCTCAATGACACGTTATAAGTCAAATTATTCAATTAAAATCCATTTTTCAGCAATTAATTCTTATACCGAAAAAAATCTCATCTGGATCCATTTTAAATCAGTTTTATAATTCGTTTGGTGAAAAAGTGTGCTTTATTCTGTTCTTACGTACAGATGTCACACAAAAACATCGTTAAATTGCATTCGATAGCTATCGAAATGGTTATTTTCGGTGAAATATTGAACCCGGAATATTTCCTGATTAGAATACTTCCTTTTCTTCGTACAAAGAAGTAAAAATTACGAAAACAAGTACTAGCATTTTCATTATTGATGCTGGAATTCGAAAAGCCTAAAATCAGCTTTTAAAATGAAATACTGGGGAAAATGTGTGCAAACTTTCGAAATGAAAAAAGTTAAATATAACACTGTAGAGTTCATTACAAATTATTTTAAACTCTCATCAATCCTTAAATTTAAAAAACCAAATGTGAATATAATTTTGAAAAGCATGTTAATACGTCATATTGTACTGGCATTGTCATGAAGATCGTGCAAAATTTGAGTTGAATGGCTTATCAGGAAATGATTTCAAAAATTGATGGAAACGTTTTCACCGTGGTGACAGTCACTATGATCGAGATAGATAAAAGCTTTACAAAAACAAGGCTAGTTCTTAGAAATTCTAAACAGATGTCTAGAAAATATTTTTTATCATTCCTATTTTAAAACAGAATGAAGATTTTGTTTTATAACGTTTAAAATTTTCATATATTTGTAATGGATACATTTTTGGATGTTAGGATTTTGAATTCTAATAAAAGAATATAATATTTCATACAAGTATAAAATTAAGAAATTCAAATTTTAAACTAAAATCCTGAAAAAATATATACGTATTTTTGAAATACAAAAAGTAAAAAGTGACAGGTTAGATTTCATTACGAATAATTTTAAAGCACTAATCAATTCTTAAATTTGGATGTTTTTGAGATAGAAAAACGCAAAGCTATCTGCAGAAAAGCGATAAGAATCATTTGCCGTAATGCTATTGTTGCTTTCTATGGTTTCGTGTATTTCGACAACACTTTGAGCACATGACGCTCGAGGTTTCTTTATTTAGGCTTCCTTTACCAATTTACTTTTTATTTAAATAAAGGATAAAATAATCTACGTACCAAACTTGAGTAATGTGTACAGCCTTGTAAACGATTATAAACGTAACAATAATGCTTTTAAATAAACGGATGCGATTCAAAACCTGATCAGATGAATTTTTTCTTAAGGTAATGTTTTGCTCCGCACATAGGATATTTACTATACTAATGTTTTCTAATTATTGATTTGTTAATGATAATAAAAGCATATCTGGGAAAAATCAAACCTTAACATTTAAGCCTAATGGAAAATTTTAGACTGAAATTTAATGCTAACCTATATGTTTTTTCGTTTTTGAACAACACAGCAGTGTTTTATGTGATCCATGTACCTATTTCATTTATGACAAAGTCTTGAAATTTTAATAAAACTCATTTTTTGATATTCCTTTCTAATACAATATCGTCTTTCCTCCGAAAATAAGAATGCAATTCATTTTTCATAATGAAATGCGACTGATATAATTTAACTCATGAATGAATTTCAAATTTGCCTTTTATACAGTTTTTAAAGTAAGCAGTTATGCTATCTCATTTTCATTTATATCATGTATATATTTCAAGTAAGTAAGCAGTAAAACTTTACGATGAACGTCTTTGCAAGAATGAGCGACGTTTATTCATTTTATTGTACAGATCTCCCCGGTGATTCTAAATATGACCTATAAAAATTTTAAGCTTATAATAATAAGTTATTTTCTATTAAGAAAGTAAAATTTGTGGTTATCCAGTGCAGTTCTGTTAAGAAATGTATTGGTATTTCCTTTGATCTCAAAGACAAAACCATTGAATTTATTGAAATATCCTGTCACACTATATGTGTGACAGTATTTTATGTGACTATAATAACTGACAAAGAATTCCCATATAATATCTTGTTTATAATATTTACCTTTTGTTGTAATTTAGAAAAGGGTAACAAATTACAAAAAGAGGTTCAAAATAAAAAAGTAAAATACAATTTCAATAACATTTTAAATGTTAATTATTTTTGCATACCTTATTTAAAATTAATAACATGATAGTAAGTAAATAACACACCAGAAAGAAGAAAACAGATCTCTTCTGGGAAATGTGTACGTAAATTCGTATCAAATAAGTACATATAATTTTCCTCTACAGCACAAGATACTTAAAGACATATAGTGTGACAGGATATTTGAAGACCCTGAGAGAAAACCATTTATGTATATTAACGGAAATTTTAATAAAAATGAATTTTTATTATCTGTAACTTAAGTGAAATATTCTTATAAAATAATACAAAAAGCTATAATAAACTTTCAACCTTCATTTAACAAAATTTGTACAAGAAATAATATATATGTATATATATATATAAAGGTCCTAAAGCGAGATATCACTGTATTATTTTTTATGTTCTATCCATTTGCAGAATCTCACACCGTCGTGCAATTCAATGTTTGTGCAGGAAAACTGAAGCATTCAGGGCAACATGCAATCGCGTCTATTGCGACTGCATGTTGCCCTGAATCAATCAGCAAATTAAATAAGCTCCTCGCTCTCCATGTTTCCTGTTTTGCCTTTTGTTGTTCTAGCATTTTATGACAAGCTAACATTCTTCTACAACAAATTCATCACTTCTACAAAAAATATTCATAGGATGTTGACAGTTTCTAAATACTGATTACTGATGTTAGTGAATGAATAATTTTCCTAGTTTAGTAGCGTGTCAGAAAACAAAGGAATGCCAAAAGAGTTGAAATTTGAGATTTTAATAACTGACGACATTGGAAGCCAAGCATGAGTTTAATGACATGAAAATAAACTGACGAAAAGAATTTCTACATTCTTATGTTAAACTTGTTCTGAAGATACCAATATATTTTCAGTTGAACGAAAAAGGGATTATTATTGTGTCCTTTGGAAGTACATTTCTCTGAAATCACGTGGGTGATTTAAAATTTATCGGAAATACAATAACAATTTTCTGAATGCTTGTTACTTGGACTTGAGGCTATTTTTATGGCCCTATTGAAACTAATTGCAGCGTTAATTAATAACATACATATACAAAATAGCTCTTAATTATTATGGAATATTACATGGTCTTAGGGAATATAATTCTATCTTCCTGTTCCTCGTTGGACGTGCTGATTATTTAAGCCACTAGGAAATGAAAGGCTGGTTTCTGCATTTTCAGTCCACTTAAAGAACAAATGAAGAGGCACATTAGACCCCTACAAAATTATTGTGGTACTAAAATTGAAAACAGCCGTGACCCCCGAACCATCCAACAAATGATATTTGACAAAACAGGTATTGCCCAAAATCAGCATGGGTAACGAACAATCACCACTGTAATAACTTGTTAAATATTTCTACGCCAAAAACACCAGCAATGAGCTATGTTCACTGAAATTCGAGCCCCAATTCTTCCAATAGCTAGTTGAGTGTTCTAATCACTTAACACGACAGCAAATGCCCAGACGGAGGCAAAACGAGTGATATTAAAATGTTAACAGAAGTGTTTATTGATAACAACGGTGGAAGAGGACCAGTTAAATGAAGACACAGGGAGTTGAATCAAAAGATTTGAAGTTTGAGATTTTTAATAACTAGAAACATTTGGTGCTACTCATGAATTTAATGACAGAAAAAAATGTCCAAAGCCATTACTGCATTCTCTGTTAGAATCGTTCTCGAGCTAATAAAATTATACTTTCAGAGCGTAGAGTAAAGAAGGAATAATGGAATTAGAAGCAAGTTTCGTTAGTCAATTATGGCAAAGCAAGTGAAAGCTATCCGCTTGCAGGAAGATTGCCTTCCTGAAGGGTGTTCTTAAGGAACTATTTCCTAAGAAAGACCCGAAAACATTCTACAGCTAACCCGTTATATGAGATTCGAACCAAGTAAAATTAGCAATGTTTAGCAAATTTATTCTTTTGACTATTGTACCAGGGTTTGGAAGGTGGAACATCAGTAGAAATAAAAGTGATTCTCAATAAATCGTGCATTTGAAATAAAATATGTGTAAATTGATATTTTGTTTTTTACACATACTTTTAACGATTCACCCGTGTATATATATGTATATGCGCATTATTTAAAGGCAAAAGATACCAATTCCAAAATTATGGCTGAATGATAGAATGTAAAGGTTTAACACATCTTACACATCAACACAACTTATCGGTATTACTTTTGAGATTCAAAGGGCAGTTGCCCTTTTAGACCAAGATATTACGAGTTCCTGAAAGGAAGAATTTACCAGATATTCAAACCAAGAACAATATTTCTGCAGAAATGCATTTTAAGAACGGAAGAAAGAATATTTTTCTGATTCCAAATTCTTGCTTCTCTTTTGCTATTGCTGATATGTGACAAAAAGTCCTCTGAACGTTTTAAGAAACTCAGGTGTGGATGATAATTTAATAGAAGCTTTTAAAATTCTTATCATTTAGAATCCAAATGTCGATGAAGTATTAACAAAAACAGGGACAGACAGTAAATGCTTGAAGCAATTAATTTTGTCTCCAATTGCCTTTTAGCTCCATTTTCGCATATGGGTACCATTTCGTATATGTTTATATGGACTTTACACCATTTTCGTATAGTTCACATTTTTAGGCCCCCGTTTCCTTTAATGCTATAACTGTAGCTAGTAGTTTTTCAGATTGCTAGAGAAAAAATCTGATGTGTACACCACATGATTTCCTTGTACGGAATATTAAACTGTACGCATTTTTTGCTGCATTTTATTTAAACTGATTGCCTCGAATTTCATTAGAGATATATTTCTCATTCAATTAATTCAGTTCTCACTTCGCGGCAAGGCAAAGAAATATAAAATGAAAAATATAGAAAATATAAGACACCAAATAGAGTTAAAGTAATTATAAAACAATTTTTGCAATTAAATTTAAAATTTCTACTCGAAAACAAGGAATTCGGCCAGCAGGTAAGAAGGCAGATTTTTTGGTGCACAAAACTTAAAATTTTCTTTTAGTGCACCTCTCCAAAACGACACTGAAGGTGCAGAAACTGACTTAATTCCTTCTTCTGCTAAGTTTCAAATGTAAACAAATAAGCCTGCTATGGTTAAAAAAATTAGGCTTAGCCGCACTTAAACAACTTTTAAATACTTGTTAATTCTAAAACTATTGCATGCAGATTCACAAAAAATATAAAAACCTTAACTGGAAGATAAGCACAAAGTGATTTAATAATTTTATAGCACCAAAGGGACAATGTACTAACATATAAGAATAGAAAAATATGAGCTCACGGAGCCGAGTAACAGAGCAGGAATACATCTCTCTCTCTCTCTCTGTATATATATATATATATATATATATATATATAATAGGTAGAAATATTGCAGCGAGCTTGCTAAAAAGTGACCAGGAGCTGTAGCTCCACGAAATAGCTCAACGCAGTATTACTAAAATATTAACATAGAAGAATTTTTTTTAAAATTATTAACATGGAAAAAAGAAAAAGAGAAAAACTGCTTACACGCAAAATAAAGCTGTTAAAATCAATGTTGGAAAACATGTGAATGCACAAAAAACTAATCTGACCGTTGTGATATGTGAAAAGGCAATACACATAAAAATAGATCGACGGAAAAAGTTAAAACAAAATTAAATTAAAAAAAATATTAAAACATAAATTTCAAAAATTATAATGAAAGCATAAATTGCAAAATTACAAAAATTACAATAATTACAAAGCGAAAAAATGGTAAATTAACCCGATCGGACCTCAACCTGGTTTTTCAAGGAAAAAATGGTTGAATGTCGAATTAGGCCAAATACCATTACGCGTTTCGCCGAAACAGACGATTGAAGCTCTTGTTAGATGAAAAATTTTTTTAAATAAATATGAATTGTCCCGAAAAAAAACTTTTTGGTTTTCAATGTTTTCCAACATTGATTTTGACAGTTTTATTTCGCGTGTAAGCAGTTTTTTTCTTTTTCTTTTTTCCATATTAATAATTAAAAAAAAATTCTATGTTAATATTTTAGTAATACTGCGTTGAACTATTTCGTGGAGCTACATCTCCTGGTAAGTTCGCTGCAATATTTCAGTAGCAAGTTCGTAGCAAGTTCGCTGTAATATTTCTACCTATTATTTCATATTTTTGCAGCATTTTGCGCAAAAATGTTTTAAGACCGAATAGGTCTTACGTCTCATTACTTGTTAGCTTTTCAATTTCTGTTTCAATTATATATATATACCTTTGGTGCAGCCTATAGCAACCAAAAAAGGCAGGAGCACAACCAAATTGCAACCAAAAAAAGGGAGGAGTCCCATATGCAAAATTTTAACAGCGTCAAGCAACTCGTTTTTGAGTTACGCGAGATACATACATACATACATAAGTATGTACTTACTTCACGAAAAAATCTCTTCTGAATCCGTTTTAAATATTTTTGACAACCTGTTTTGGGAAAAAGAATCCTTTAATTCGCCCTTAGATACAGACATCACGCAAAAACATCCTTAAATTGCATTCGATAGCGGTCAAAATGGACATTTCCTTTTAAATATAATACTCGAAAATTTTCGTGATTACAGTCGTTACTTCGTACCAGGAAGTAAAACAGAGTGCTGACAGGAAGTTTGGAAAATAAAGTTGTGTAGTTATAAGGCACTTCTTCCGCCTTCTTAGCATGCCTTTGTGATGTGGTGGTCTGCACGCTGGGCGCGTATTCCAAAGGTCCGTGTTTCAATTCCTGGCGATGGCGTTGTTATTTTTCATTCTTCCTGCTTCCAAAAAAATACCTAATGTCCCTGCATAGTTCTATAATAGCTGTATATGTATTTTAATTTCAGGATTTTACTTTGATATCTTGAAGATATTCTACAGAAAAAAGGTGAAAAGAGTTAACATCTTGCAGTACTGTAGTCAGAAATGAGACTTTTTTGAAAAGGTTATATAAATTAGTTATGACATCCAAAAGTGTATTTAACAGCAAAGTACTCGTCCTAAATTCGAGTCAATCAGGTAAATCAGTTCTCACTGCTGATTTATATAACGCTCTGTTTCCTGTACAGGTAAGATGCTTCTTTTTACTTCCTTGTACGAAGTAAAGGAAGTATTGTAATCGCGAAAAATTTCGGAAATCGTATTCAATGAAAATAGCCATTTTGACTGCTGTCGAATGAAATTTAACTTTTTTTTTTTTTTTTTTTTGAGTGACATCTCTACGTAAGGACAGAATAAAGGACTCCAAAACGGATTTGATTGAATCCATTTTAAAATCCGTTTTTCCCAAAACGGATTTTAAAATGGATTCAGAAAAGATTTCTTTCTTAATGTCCGTGCCTACATGCGTATCTCGCATAACTCGGAAATGAGTAGCTTCAGAACATTGAAATCTCGTATATAGGGCTGCTATAACGTGCAATTCTGCACCTATCTTTTTAGCTGCACCAAAAGTATATAAATGTATTATATGTATGTATACCCAGTCTATTACTTGGCTCGTTGAGCGCAGTTTTTTTACTCTTATATTTTGGTATATTGTGCATGTTTTCCTTTGAAAAAGATTGAATTATGTTATTCTTACGTTCCAGTTATGGTTTTTATACCTTTAGTTAATCTGCATGAGGTAGTTGTAGAATTATTAACAATTCAAAAGTTGTTTAAGGGCGGCTAAGCCTAACGGAACAGTCACATTTGTTTATATTTGAAACTTAGTAGCATAATGAATTCAGTTTCTGCACCAACATAACTGTCGTTTTGTCAAGCGGGGCGAAAGTCTTGTTCTCCGAAATGTGTGTCTTTCTGCCTAATTTTCATTAATTTAAACTTTAATTGTAATTGTGAAATTTTTTAATCGTTTTAAATGTACTTGTTTTGTGTTTTTCTATATCTTTCAATTTTTAATGAAGATTTTTTTGATTTTTTATGTATTTTTGCCTTGCCGTGTAGTGTGAACTGAATTAATTGAATGAGAAATATATCTCTAATGAAAGTAAGTTTAAATGAAATGCTACAAAAATGCGCATCATTTAATAAGCCCTACAAGGAAGTCATGTGGCGTCTACATCAGATATTTTAATCATACAATGGAAAAATATTAAAATATTTGTTTCAAAAATAAGCTTTTAGAACAAATAATGTTTTTCCTATATGAAGTTAATTTCCATTGCACTGTAGCTGATTATGACATAATGACACGTTTACTGTATTTCGAGTGAAGATTTCTAATATTATCGCAAATGAAAAAAAAAAAAAAAAAAAAAAAAAAAAAAACTTTAAAACTTTAATTTTTGTGAACATAAGTCGGTTCTAAGCTCAAAGGAGCGCTATATGTGTAACAGAAGTTTAACGAAGTATTTTGGTCATCACTCAGCAATAAAAGAAAATAAATATTATCTTCATAATAACTGACTGTAATATGATTTGTATTAATGCAAATATGTAACTAACTTTAGATAACTGCAATAAATATCCCTGAACAGTTACTCACGGATGAATATGAGATGTAAATACTGTCTGCCATTCCGATCAGTAAATAGTTGTTAATCTGAATTAAAGACGGAAGCCAATCTATCTCTAATAAAAACTCTATCAATATTAATAATCGCTAATAAGAACTCTACTAATATTGCTCAAGAAATATGTTCCTGATAATTCTTATTTGGTAAGTTATGTTACTTATGTTTCTTTTTAACCCCACTGAGAACAGTTTGGAGCGATTGAAAGAGTGTAAATTTTATGTTGTAGTTGATGCTTTTTTAAGATAATTTAAATTCCCTTCAAAGAGAAGAAAGCGATTTTTGACACTTCGTAAGGCAAGACCATTATAGGAAAAATACCTCAGTTTCATCAAATACAACTCTAATGGGAAATTAATGGCATCGAAGAACATTTACAGGTCTCGAGAGGCCTAAAGGGAGAAAAAGTATTAAAACTTCCCTTGAAGTGCAAATTTGGAAGTCAAATTTCTTAAGAGCCTTCAATTTAAAAAGAGTGAGATCGTGAAGCGTCTGAACATAAACAAAAATAAAATACATTAACTATTAACGTACCTCTTTAAAGATAAAACGGAAGCAATATCTTTAAACAATAATCTCTTTCTTAAATTTTTAATTACTTTTTTAATTGATTCATCGCTTTTGCTTCAGGAAAACTTACCGTTTCCAAAAACTGAGACAGCACTTTTAAAAAGCCAACATTTACATTTCACACCATTTCTTGTTATACGAATTTTTAAATGCAACTATTTTAGAAACAGAAAAGAAAAGGTAGACATTGTGCACCTCCGCACGTGATCCTCATAAAAGGTGAATGCATTATGATCGCTGCATTTCTGCCACATTTTGAATGGGTGGCTACACACTCAAAACATAAAACTTTTACCAGTACAAGTCAGAATCGCTAAATCATCAAAAATAGGTAAAACGATCAAAACTAGCGCTGTGAAAAATTGCATATATAATGTTGATTTCTGTTGTTTGATTAATATTAATTAATATTTGTTCGGCGTGCTAGTTTTACCTAACACGTACCTCTCCTCTTTATTATCGTAAAAGAGGAAAAAAAGACTTAATGTATTGGTTCAACGAAAAGAAGGAAAGTTTTTCTAAAAGGTTTTGTGGTTATTACTGGATTCTCTTATAACGGAAAAAATAAGGAAAGTAGAAATAAATGTCAAACTTAATTCCGATTACTATCAGAAATATGTTTTAACACATATTTTTAAAGAAGAAACACCATCTCTTTATCCAAACAATCTTCAATATGTGAAGTTCCATCAGGATAAGGCTACAAGGATAAGGCACCTCTGAATTTACTGCTCTGTTTTTCGAAAAATCAGAAATGAAATGCAATTGAAGCTGTTCCCTTTAAATGCATCCCACCCAAGTCCCCGGATATGTCTCCTACGAATCAATATACATCTGGACTTTTAAAACAAGCGTCATACCAAAACATAGGATGAGCTATGGAAGATTGTGAAGGTGGAGTTGGATGAAATCAACCTTGATGCTTTAAGAAAAGGATTTATATCTTGTAAATGAAGATGTATTATGATAACTCAAGAAAAGAGCTTAGAAAATACAATTCTAAGATTTTTTTATATATAAATCTTTGCAAAATCGTTACAAAAATGTGAAAACACCTTCTGTAAAAAAATACCTGCACATTTTCACAATATTATTATAATTTTTCATCAGCACAACGAAAAAACTTCTCTTACGCAATATTTAATTACAAATCACTTAAAACGTACGTAAGAAATTTTAATATCATATTCGTACAAATTCCCTAAAATCAGTTAAACATACACTACAAAAATATACCGACTCAAAAATTTTAGTAAAAACCATCAGCACTTTGTTCTATCTTCTTCCGGTGACTGTATGGCGATATTCTTCTACACAAACGTAAAATATCTCCAAATGCAAATCCAAACTTGTTTTAATGAGCTTTTAATTTTATCAAAATACAGCTACTACGTTAAACTGAAGTAACCAGCATAAAATAAAATTTGAGAATAACATAATATAAAGTCTAGAAGATATCAGATTTTATATTACGCCCAAAGGGATTTTATTAACGTTTTGTGTGCTACCTTTATTGATTAAATATCATGTTCTTCGCACTTAAACCATAAAAATTAACAGCAACTTGGAAAAATAATTTAAAAAGAGCATATCTTTAGAATTTCCGATACACAATCTCTCCCGCTGGAGTTATTTTTGTTTTCATACAGTGTTTCCATTGTTCGCTTCGAAATATTTGAGTTTCTTAATGAAGAACTCATACACGCTTTACAAAACAAGTGAAATATAATAAAACAAATTCCAAATTCGGGCTTCCAGATGGCCATATTCGGGTGGAGGCGTTATTCAAAATGTGATGGTTCTAGTTACCATTGTTTTATAAAAATGCGAGAAACATAGATACATTTATGCAGATTCTTCATGATTTAATTTCCTTAAATATAATACAGGGTATTTAATAATATTTGGTGGTAACAATGTGAAAAGCGATTCAGAATTTTAGAGTTTTCGACTCAAATTGCCAAAACGAAATTAATAGCCCTCTGGGCTAATAGTAACATACTTTCTCAAATTTTACAAAGTAAAACTGACTGTAATCATACATAAAATTTCTCTGTTCATGTTTCTTTAAAGAAATAACGTTGTCTGTATTGTCTGAATTTACATTTTCCTGTTCGTCTTTTCTTGATTAATTATAGCCTAAACAGTTAAAATGCAAATAAATTACGTTTTCAGATGTCTAAACCCTGAAAAGCTGTTTTTACATTAGTCAACTTGTATTTTCTTTCGACTTATTTCATCTTTGATAACGCATATAATGCCTTGCGTCATGAAACTTTGAGCTGCCACAGAACATCTAAAAAAACAATGGAAAAACGAAACTTTCTCTCTCATACTTGATTGATTTCTTCATAAAATTTTAGTTATTTGTAGGATCTTGCTTTTATTCATAGCAGAGAAAATTCTTCTTGTATTTATGTCAGACGTACATTTTATGTCATCATGATTGGCAATCATCTGGAAAAACTCACTGCTGATTAGGAAAGTCCTCCACGAAAGGCATCCCTCCTCTTAGGCAGATAGCCTAGTGTGCTTTGCCATCATTAAATACACCACACTGCTGATTAGGAAAATACTAATTTTAGCTTTCAACGTAGTTTTATGTACGAAATGTATCTTCATCGATATTATGCTTCCTTTATTTAATCATTGTTACTTCTGAGAATTGTTATTATATCATTTTTCTCAGCAATATTTAGGACTATAATTTCTAGGTATGTAAGCTAAAAAAATTGTTTCTCTGTTCCCAATGATAAATCCTTAAATATGTTTGAAAATGCTTTCATTAAATTTCTATTTTTATGCACAGAACTAATCTATGCAATCGAACAGAATTTATTTTATAATTGCAACAAAAGATAAACAGATTTCGGTATATATTTATTATTTTCTTTTTACATTCCTATCTTTCTCGTTTACCTTCCTACATATATGATAATAATATTGCATTATGTATGCTGATTCCCGGCAGATCCATGTTAAAAATTTATCTATTTATAACTCAAGTATGGAACCATAATATACAGCTTTATATTACTCTTGCATTTAGTATTGTCTTCCAAAATTTGTAGGAAAAATATAGAAGATTCGAATATGATACGTAAAGCATAAAACGAAATAGCAGTTATCTGTGTTTCTTTCAATGTTAGTAGAATAATAAATGCTTTCAAACAAAATGCTTAATTTTTAGTTTAGGTTTGTTGTCACGAAAGTCAGTAGTTGGCCATTCGAATCGTCAGAAGCTCGAAGTATCGAATTGAAGCTGTATCTAGCCACTTATAGATCTGAAAGGAGGAAAAGTCCAAAATTAGAAACAAATTCACCCTTTAATACCGTTCAAGTGGTTAATAGATACTATTGGCGAGTGAAAGGTGTAATTCCTACTTACTGATAAAAATCTTAAATTGTTTACATTACATTGTCACATTATATTACACACATAGCTACTTTTGTTTCATTATTAGCAGTGTTAGTACTTCAAAATGAGAAATTAAAATAAAGATTTTTCTAAACTTCATTAATAGCGTATAGTTAAATCATAAAGAAAATGAAGGAAGAAAGAAAATGTGTGCACTACAAAAATGTAAAATTCACTGAAATCGCTTCATAGAGGTTTCTTTTGGTAGCATAAACTAGCATCAAACTCCTAATAAACCTAGAGCGAATTATTGCTGTGTCTGTTACCGACACAAGCTTGAAAAGGTTAAAATAATTTTCCTAAGAAATCAGAATTTGAGTATAAAATGGAAGTCTCGTGCTTATAATATCAGCCACCACTTATGGCGATGTAACTTAAAGTAACAATTAAATTAAACATTTAAACTAAGCCTAGTCATGACAGACTACACAATTGACTTTAAATTCGAAGTCTGCTGAAACTTTCTCACCTATATAACAATTAAATATCAGCAGCGATAATACAAAGCAGAAGAATTACCTATCAGAGTTGGCGAAACCTAGTGTAGAATGCATAACCTGTCTTACTATCTGAAATCTTCGACTTAAATACTCTGTAACTCACTCATATTCCTGGTGAGGAAACGGAAAAGGAGAAGGGATAAAAAAAGTCTAAATTATGCCATCTAGTTAATGCAAAATAATAGTAAAGTACAACTTAAAGAAATGATCACATTAAAAGTAAGTAGTATTTTGACTTTAGATGTGAGTTTATTAAGAGATTTCCTAAAATTTTCAGAAGATTGACTGTACTCATCAACGAACTATTGTTATTGCGGCAAATATTACACAGCTTCATAGTGGTAATATTTCATCCATTTCTACACTTAGTCATAGTCATGAAATATTGTTTCATAGATAGTAGAAATGAATACGTAAATCAAAATAAGGTCTATATATCAGTTTAAATATAATAAAGTCTATAATATCAGTTTAAAATCATTTTACAAAGCGTTTTGAAAAATATCGTTTATTTTATCTTTACATACAGATTTCACCCAAAGAAATCGGCTAAATTGATTCGAGAGCGATCAATATGGATATTTTTGCTGAAATATCATACCTGAAAATTTCGCGATTACAGTACTTCCTTTACTTCGTACAAGGTAGTAATAGGCCAAAAAAAAGCAACCTTAGCAGACGTTTTCATTGATTATTTTAATTTTAGGAGCAAGTTTAAGAGTCAAGATTCCTGCAGAATTTTTGTTGATTTTTTTATGTATTTATTTATTTTACTGTTAATATTATTTTTTCGTCCTGAAGAAAAGGATCTGTGTCTGACAGCCATCACAATCGATATGTATATTTAAAATCTAAGCCAAACTAAGATTGTTTTCTTTTACTTAATTTGAAATAGTTGACTGAAATCGAATCCAAGCAATTTTGTGATTTAATCCCTTGCATGCGACATTTCTCTGTCACTTGCAAATTTTTATAATTTATTTTGGCCTTATTTGGCGACTTTACTTCAGTTTAAATTTAATCTATAACATTTTGATCATAGTAATTTAAGAGAAGTACTCGTATTTTCCATTAACTTCTGATCACAATAAGATAAGTGTTTTCCATGTTTTTCTGTGCAAACTCGCGAGACTTTTGCAATTCGATAACAGTATCCCAATGTTAACATTAACGGTGATCACATTTAACTTCGGTAAACAGATAACAAGATATAAATAAGATAACTAAGATATAAAGTAACAGAGAGAGGGGCATAAAATCTCATCTTATCAAAGCCTGGAACACATCATAGCAGGTATTATTAGATTCCTAATTGAGGACACATTCACGATTCGATAAGTTCCCTTTCAGAATTTACTGACAAAAATGTCAAGCTTTGAGGTGAATTGCCAGGTTATTAAAACAAATTTAATTTTCAAATAAGACGTTTAAATAGAAATAATACTACTGATAGGTGGTTATCAAATGTATTAGACTATGACAAATCTTACGAGGGATATCTGCTTAGAGGGAAGCCTTCGTGGAGGTCCTTCAAACAAAAACTGGCTTGCATATAGGTTGCACTTGGGAAAAATCGAAAAAATATTCATGCACCTAGTCTGTTCACCAGGATTTGGATAATGACTCTAAACTGCGAACATCGAATTTAATTACATTAATTTATAATAGGTTTAAATGATCAAATTCATTATATGTTACATCGCACTTAATACACATATTTGAATTAATTCTAGTATTAAATACATTTGCTGAAACCCAGAACAATATATTTTTCGTGGGATATTTATATACATATATCGCTTTTTGCTCTTCTGTTTTAAAATTATCTTCCACACGTTTATTCAAATTTTGTTCTAACAGGTTAAGTTTTCTGCTGCTCTCTCTTTTATAATCTGAGAAGTACTAAGTTTAACCACCAAATTTAATTTATTTAATAATTATTCCAGAATTAAAAAAAATTCTGATATTTTGTAACTTTCATTCCTATTAACATTTTAACCGTATGGGTAAATCTATTAAATTTGCTGCCCTCGCCGAAAATATATTGATTTATCGGATGTTTGTACTTAGGAACAAGTACTGATAAGGGAATGAATGCTCTATCAAGGTTAGAATTTAACAATAAGCTGAAGGTTTTCAGAAAAAGCGATTTTTGGTGCTTGGTATTGTTTGGAACCCTTTTTTTAGTCAAACAGAGATTCTGAAAAATTGCAGGGGAATCGAACTCGTAATCTACCAGTTTATTACCTGGGTGAATAACCACTGAATCAAGTATACATAAGAATATCTTATATCTTTATAAATGTAGTTGAATAAAAATTTACCTCTAAATTTAGTGTACATTTTGTTTAATACAGCGAATGTCTTTAGATTAGAATACAAGAGTTAACTGACTATCCTTGCTTTATTCCATCGATACTTGTTATTTAAAGCTTTTAGCGTAAATATGTCGTCCTAATACTACAATAGATATATTAGACTAGTTACAAGAAGGTTTAGACTAAAGATTTGAACTTTACTAACTTAAGCCTTAGACTTACTTCATCGTCTAAATTATGTGAATCAAGAAACATTAATAATTTTATTAAATGCTGAACTAATAACTGTCAGTTTTTAACTAATAATCATCCAAAATTAAGAAATAAGTTTTTGGATGATATTTTATACCTACTATTCCCGTCAACATTTTACCTTATTGGTTACAAGTATATGAAATGTGATGTCGAATGCGTGTGCTTAAGAAGAAGCACGCATAAAATATTATGTTCTCTTGACGGTTTACGGCATATGTTTATTTTATTCAAATTTCAATTCAAAATTTTTATCTTTCATTCCGAAAGTTTTATCTCTACCCTTCGTTTGGTTTACCATTGATGTCATGATGGATAGTAAAAAATGGCATTCAGGGAAAGAAGACTTTCGTTTTCGCAAGGGATTTGGGAGAGATCTTCCTTCAAGACGTTTTCTGAATTTTAAAGGGAGATTTCGAAGAAATCTCCAAGGGTTTGTTCTTCAAAATGTATTACGAAAATGCACTTCAGTTGCGCAAGTTACTATCTTTTCAATAAGCTAGTGTCTAGGTTCCAATGTATTGACTAAGTATGAAAAATGCAACTCACTTTTTTTTTAACTCACGCTAAATAATCAGACTACAGACGTCATTTGCACTTGTCTATGAATTACAATTCCGAAAAACGAAAATAAATCTGGTTATAGCTTTGACGTTTACTTTCGCCATAAGCCCTGAGTAAAATTGGAATTACGACAGGAAGCCAGTGTTATGATTTTCAAAAGATAAGAAAAGCTTCGCATTTCTAAAACATCACCGTATAGATTCTTATCACAGAAAATTAACGGGTGACAAAGTTTGCAATTTGAAACGTGAAAGGAAGGAAGCAAGCAATATACGATCGTGGTAGGAAACAAAGCATCTGCAAACATCCACCGTCAAATGACACCGTCACAGCCAAAATGATATTTTGTATGTCGAAGATGATCAAAAGGTTTTAAAAGAAATGAGTAATAATACTTAGATGGCTATGGAATACTAAATTTTTCTATGATTGTTTAAAAATTAATTCTATTTTCTCGGCAAATTAAAACGCAATAAATACTCTCGTATCGACAACCATCCCAAGACGATCACTTCTGAAAATAATCAGTACTTCTGAGAATATAAATTAATACCTTTTTTCTTAAATTAATTCTCTAAAACGACCTCTTCTTACAAAAAAAAAAAAATAAATTCATTTATAACTCTGAGTGGTTACTTTACAATATTGAGTTTACTCAAAATTGAATTCGCAGAAAATCATTTCACAAAACTATGAACGTCTTAACCTCATAAAATGTATACTTCTACGATTTTGTGGTCAGTTGATGTTTAGTAGTCCTTTCTTTTCTATCAGGATATCTCGCGCGATGAAAAAATTTTGAAAAATTCTGTTATCAGTTAGTTTCTTAGTAACGCTTTTACCGGCTAAGAAATAAGGGCATTTATTAACCACAACATGAAAGCTGCGATATTCATCTCCAGATATGTGACGCTCACTTTGATAATGCAATAAATAACAGCTAAGTAATAATGGGTGAGATTGTTCAAAGAAATATAGAAAATATCCATGACTGATTGTGTTGTGTTAGTCTATCTCCTGGACGTTGTCGAACATGATGCAGGCAGTTGAGACCCAGATGTACGCAAACAGACGATTCGAGCAAATGGCACAAAAAATGAAAAATGCCATAGCGAAATGTAAAATGACAGTCAGTAACTAATGGCTTCAGTGATAGACTTATATGGGTAGGGCGCATAACATTTCTTAGTCTGTAAGGATCTTAAGTTTTACTAACGTTTATTTTATTTTAAATCATTACTATCACTTCTTATTTTCTACTTCCGGCCAGAATTATAAGCGTTAATGTATTTATGCAAAGTTTGTCTGGCGAACGCCAAGTATTTAAGTTGTGGCTTTTTGCCAAGCGAGAGAGAAAGCAGTTAGTCGAAGCAGGCCGCTTACCTTAGAAGTTTTACTCAGTTGCTGGTTGTCTTCCAGGCCAGAGGTTTAATCCTCTTGATAATTTTAAACGTATTGTAGTGTTCTCAGTTATCTGTACTACATACGGCTTCCTGTTAATATAAGGCCAATCTTCCACGTTTATTATTTCAAAGTTAAAGTAGCGTTTAGTTATATTTCTATATTCTTGCGTTCAGACAAGTAGTGAGTCTTTGTATTCCGAAGCACGGAAATTATTGTAAATAGAGAAAAATAAAGGGTTTTGTATACCCTTCTTGTGTATCCTGTCTACTTCCCACAATTATTGAACATAGCTTTAGTAAGCTCTCTGTTCCGAGTCAGGTCCTTGCATGTTTCCGAAGAAAGTAAGACGGAACATTGAACCTGATAGTGGCGCCCAAGGAAGAAGAATAACCATGGCCGAGTTTCAAGAAGAACCTGTGCTGCCTGCAGAAGCGGCTCAGAATCCAGAAATGCCAGCTGCCGCCCTGGAAGGATTTGGTTACATCGTCCAGACCATGCGCGCTTTGATGAAACCAGAAGCAACATTTAATGGAAACTCACCGGTAACCAGATTTTTGGAAAAATTGGATGACCACGTCATGCTCTACCCCGTGCACGAGTTTCAAAAAGTTACCTTAGCTACCAGCGCTTTGAGGGGCCAAGCGCTTAATTGTTCAAATGTATAGGCAGAAGTCTCTTGGGTCAAGCAGGAAGTCCCACCTATACTTACGAAAATTTCAAGACTGCCCTAGTAAAAGCCTTCCCTGTTGTAAGGGATCGTGCGAAATTAGAAACGGAACTTTTCAGTATATATCAGCAAAAAATCGAAAATCTCTCAAGCTTTATTTTAAGAAAAATTCACGTCTTCAAACTCTTGTATGGAAACCGTCCGGATCCTGAGATAATTCAAGTGATTTTGCCGAGGTTACTGCCCCAAGTGCAAGACTTTATTGAATTAAGAAATCCGACTACACTGGAAAAGTTATTTGAGCTAGCAATCCAGTTTGAAAGTAGAAGAACGGCGGACGTTGAAGGAAGACGCCAATATCAACAGCGAAACCAATTTGGTGCGCCAAGACTACAGCAAACTCAAGCACACGGCTACGGAAGCAAAGCGAATCAGTGGGCAAGGAAACCCGAGCATTCAAAAACAACCAGCGAACGTCGACAGTTCAATAGCAATCCTGGAAAAAAGTCTCAAGGCCAGTGGAAAAAGAAGGAAAGCACTGAAATGAAAAATAAGTTAAACAAAAACGGATTTCTGCTGACGGGAGGGTGCGGAAATCCGAAGGCCAAGAAAATCCCTCTTCCTTCAAGTTAAATTCAGTAATGGTGAAAAATTTGACTCTTCCGAAGATTGAAGTGTTGGTGAATAATATCCCAGCCACCGCACTCCTGGATACAGGCGCGCAGTGTTCCTGTGTGGCAGAAGAATTTTTTAGGAAGTATTTTCGGAAATACCGCATATATAATTCGGATAATACGACAGAGTTAGCGGCGCAAGGAGAAAAATGTAAGTGTATAGGTAAAGTACCGCTATATGTCCGTATCAAGGACGAACAAGTAAAGGTGATGTTTTTTATAGTAAAGAATCTGCAAGCACATACAATCTTAGGAATAGATTTTCTTTCAGAGGCACAAGCAACGCTGTATTTTAATGAAGCGTCCCTTAAGCTGACAATGAAACCAGTTCGTGCAGAAAAGGCTGAACCGCCGATGTTAAATCTTGACCACCTGCCTAATGAAGAACAGCGAAGAATCCGACAAGTGGTAAGTGAATTTGCTTCGTTATTTAGTGATATTCCAGGATTTACTCAGGTTACTAACCATAGTATTGACACCGGAGATTCAATGCCAGTTCGCCACAAAGCATACCGGTATGATAAGAATAAGGAAAAAATTATAGAATGGCATATTACCGATATGCTACGTAAAAAGATCATAACCCCCATCTCAAGTAGTTATGCTAGCCCGGTGGTTTTATGTAAGAAAAATAATGACTATCCTTTGACACATCCAAAAAGGTGGAGATTCGCAATTGACTACCGTAAATTAAACTCCATAACTAAATATCCGGTATATCCGTTACCTATTATTGAAGAAATTCTAAGGAACATAACATCCACCAAATATATGACGACTTTAGACTTAACGACTGGTTATTTTCAAATAGGGGTTAGGCCTGAGGACGTGCCTAAGACTGCTTTTATAACCAAGTCTGGCACTTATGCATTTTTGCGTATGCCGTTTGGCCTTTCAGGGGCGCCGGCAACATTTCACCGATGTATGGACATTGTGTTAAGACCTGTTCTTGGAAAGTCCACATTTATCTATTTACACGATATCATTATTACTAGTGATAATCTCGACCAACATGTACAGGATTTAAGACAGGTGTTTTCTTTATTAAATGAGGCCGGTCTAAAAGTTAATGTCGAAAAGTGCAAATTTGCAGCCCCTGAATTAAAATATTTAGGTTACAAGATATCTCAGAAAGGAATAGAGACAGACGAATCAAAAATAATCGCTGTACAAAAGTATCCGACTCCAAACACGGCGAAGAAGCTCTCTTCTTTTCTAGGACTTTGTTCATATTATAGGTCCTTTATAAAAAATTTTGCAGCTATTGCTGAACCATTGTTAAAATTAAAAAGGAAAAAGGCAAGATTCTCGTGGACGGCCGAAGCCAATAGTGCTTTCGAAAACTTAAAACAAGCGTTAACGCAAGCCCCTGTGTTGAAATTTCCTGAAAAGGATGAGAATTTAGAAATTTCAGCGGATGCTTCGGATTATGCGGTAGGAGCGGTACTTTCGCAAAATCAGCAGCCCGTGGCATTTTTTAGCCGAACTTTAAATCAAACACAAAGAAACTATTCCGCGACCGAGAGAGAGGCACTTGCAGTTCTGTTAGCAGTGCAAAAGTTCCGAGTCTATTTTGGAAAGGCGCCAATAACAGTGTACTCTGATCATGCGGCGGTAACAAGATTGTACTCAGGGAAAAACTTATCCCTAAGGTTAATAAGATGGGCACTCAAGCTACAAGAATATAATCTGGTAATCAAGCATACCCCCGGAAAGGAAAATATCGTAGCAGATGCCCTATCCAGAATTAAAATAGATGAAGAAGGTAATACCGTAAAGGTGGCAATGCTCACAGCATGTACAATAAATTCCCGAGAAACTGTAATAACCGAACTGGGTAAGGATCCTGAGTTTGGAAGCATTTATGAGTATTTAAAGGATCCTGAAAATTTTAGCCACCAAGATATTGTGGCGATAAGAAAGAGGGCGGCCCATTACGAACTAATAGATGGTCTATTATTCTATACAAAAACTACGAATTCCAACAACGAATTTCGACCTGTTATCCCAGCTAGTCTTAGATTAAATATCCTGCAGGAGCTCCATGACAGCCCTTTAGCTTCTCATGCTGGTATTCGAAAAACTATCCAACGCGTACGCGAGGCAGTCTATTTTCCTGAACTGCAAAAGTTAACAAGGGCGTATGTCCAGTCCTGCCCAACATGTCAGGCAGTTAATTATATTAATTTCCGCCCGGCCGGTTTTCTAAATAGTATTAAATCCGCTTTTCCAAATGAAATATTTGGCATCGATTTATTGGGCCCTTTCCCAAAAAGTCAGTTAAATAAAAGTCGGTATCTCCTTGTTATGGTTGATCATTTTAGTAAGCGATAAGCGATAAGCAACGGAGGACGTGGGCACTGTCCCTTTACCAAAAGGTTAATCGGTATAGCACCACGTCCACCTATATCTAGAGCCTAAAGAGGAATTACAAGACGCCACGCCCAAACCCAGAGCCAAATTCAACCCGGGGGCAGTCCAACAGACCAAATGCCCACGAAAGACAGTCCCAACAACCGCTCAGGCCCCACATTTATTAAATAAAATAACAAAAGCATGCAGGGCCAAAAAGGGCGAGTTTGGACAATAAGCAAAAATTTTACAAAGGTGTAATACACACAAATATAGAATATACATAAGTCTGATGTTGGGCAGCCCAATAATATACAATGAATAAATATAGACAGTAGAATTAGACTTAATGACAATATAACATAAAAATAGAGAACATAGTGAAATAATGAATGTAAATGATTACAGCAATACACAAAGGGTATACCAAAAGAAATAAAAATAAAAGAATACAATGTAACAGAATGCAATAGCGGTACAATACACTTGATCACGTGGTATTGTGGGAAAAACATGCAATAAGGCTAATTATACGATTATGAGGAATAAAAATAACATATTTAGCCTGCATAAAAGTTAACGAATATAAGATACTATACAATACTATACAATATTACAATACAATACAATACAAAAAAAAATTAACATATTTAACCTGTACTAAAAGCCAACTGATATAAGATACTATACAATACTATACAATACCACAATACAATACGATACAGTAGATACAATACCACAATATAATACGATACAGTAGATGCTATACAATACTATACAATGAAAATACAAAATACATTCAGAGTTGGTGACACAAAAATACATTTAAAATTGTCATGACACTAGTGATGAAAATACAAAATACATTCAGTGTTGGTGACACAAAAATACATTTAAAATTGTCATGATACCAGTGATCCTAATGCAGCAAATAAATTGATGCAGTTACCTGCATAAAAGATAACTTATATAAGATACCATACAATACTATACAATACTACAATACAATACAATACAAAAGCTAATTAAACGATTATAATGAATAAAAATTAACATATTTAACCTGTATAAAGCCAACTGATATAAGATACTATACAATACAAAACAATACCATAATACGATACGATACAGTAGATACTATACAATACTATACAATAGAAATATAAAATACATTCAGTGATGGTAACACAAATATACATTTAAAATTATCATGACACTTGTGATCCTTATGCAGCAAATAAATTGATGCAGACAGTTAAATGTGTTACTATACATTTGCAAAGGATGAAATATAGACTTAAGTATGCCACAAATTATGAACATATATTATACCGTGAAAAACACAAAATACATTCAATGTTGGTATAAATACAATGGATATATTTAAAACAATGGATAATGGTTGGATATATTATACAATGAAAATCTCTAGCGACCCCAATACATTCAGTGTTATTATTACACAGAGAATTAAATGTATTATTACATGGGCAATTGATGAAAAGAAGACAGTAACAGTATAATGTATAGCCAAATATGCAAGTATATGGTATACCGATGTTTAACAGCAACTGGCAAACAATGTACCATTAATACGCCCAACTAGATATGCCAAGATATTATATACTATTATACAGTGAAAAACGCAAAATACGTTCAATGTAGATATTATCATAGTGCATTATGAGGGAATACAGACAGTTATATGTTTGATAATACGTGGGCAAAAGATAAAAATAAAGACAATAACATTATTATTCATAGGTAAATATGCAGATTTAATATATTCAGATATTTAACAGCACCTGGTAAAAAACGTACCATAAGTACATTGATAGCTGCTATGGACAACAAAGAGACTATTAGGACAATACATATGCAACAGATAAATATGCAAATTCAATATATATAGATATTTAACAGCACTTGATAATAAATGTGCATATGCAAAAGATAACATTATTATTCATCGGTAAATAGGCAAATGCAAGATATACAGATACTAAACAGCACCTGGTATTAAATGTACCATAGGTACAAGGATAGCTGCTATAGACAATATTACCTGGTTGCACTTAGAAAACGATGCTGAGAGAGTACAAATATTTGACTGCTGCTATACACAGCGACTTATAACAGATGGATTACAATAGATTACAATGGTTACAAACACTTCAGAGCATAAAAGTAGATGGGTTATAATATATACAAGCAGTTGAAGAAGTTGAATCATATGTCGATATTATAAGGCACAAAGATCAAGTCCCAGATTCATCAGTTTGTCAATTAAACGGACTATCTTTTTGACTTGATGCCGTTGCTTAATCAAAAAACGACTAAAGGCAGTCCTATCCGTTGGTGGAAAAGGAGTATGGAATTCAGTAGTAAGTGGACAATCGATTAGATAGTGTTCTGGATTGCCCAGTTGTCCACAACTACAGAGTGCTGAGGAAGAGAGTCCATGTCTCTCGAAATATAAGGGAAAAGGCCCGTGGCCCGTAATGTAGAAGATAAGCTGTGGTGGCATGATTAATCGGTCTAAATCTACTTTAGGGACATGGGCAAATGCTCGGCGACCAGTTTCCTCCGAACTCCATGCATTTTGCCACAAGGAGATGGCTGTGAGAAGTAAGTGACGCTTAAGATTAGATACTAGGCGTGAAACCGTCAAGGTCTGTGTTATCTCGTGATTCTGTGCTGCTTCTTTAGCAAGCCTATCGACAGTTTCATTACCGTAGTTCCCCACATGAGCTTTTGTCCATTCTAAACAAATGTGTAGATTTTTATGTCGAGACAAGCTAGTTTGAATGTCCACAATAATGGGGGATGAATGCAGAGGATTTAAAATGGCATACAATGTGGAGAGACTATCGGTAAGAACATAGGAATGTGAATATCGATGATTAATGATTGTTTGTATTGCTTGTCGAATAGCAATAGCCTCACTCTGGAAGACGCTGTTAAAAGAAGACAGATGGCATTTCCACTGGTGAAGAGTTGTCTGATCTTGCAGTATGGCTATATATGCACAGCCAACCTGATCTTCCAATTTAGAGCCATCAGTATAAAAGACCAGATCAGCATGAGAAACTTGATGACTCGGTTTGAGATTAACTTTAACTCCCGTACCATAGAGGGAGGGGTGTTGATCTTCTCTGTTTATTGCTGCTTCATAATCATGGGAGGAGAAAGAGTGATCTCCAAACTGAACTGAACAGCCAAGTTGTCTAATCAACTGATAAGCTGCGTCCTTTTCAATCACAATAGGTAAAGGCAAGACTCCAGCTGCAACTGCGAGGGCGTTAGTTGGTGATGTGCGGAAGGCACGAGTGATATTTAAGAGAAATGGTCTCTGTATACTATTTAAATGTCGGACTTTGCGTCCTTGCATTGGTGCTGCCCAAATTGCAGCACCATATGAAACAATCTTTTCAGTTACTGTTGCATATAAAACTTTAAGAAGATGTGGATTTAAGCCCCAGTGGATTCCCTTCATAAGTTTAAGGCGTTGAGCAATCACAGCAGTACGCTTCTTGAGATCTAACACATGGGGAATCCAATTGAGTTTGTCGTCGAAAATAATTCCAAGGTATTTAAGTTCACGTTTAATACGAAGACGCTTTCCATTTATGGTTATTCTCGGCTGACGAGTCATAGAACCACCCTTCTTAGGAATGATCAGAATTTGCGATTTCTCTTCAGAGATTTGCAATTTAAAATCTTCACATCTAGTCTGAAACAAAGAACAGGTCTCCTGTGAGTTTGCTTGAAGTTGATCACGAGTCCTACCTCGCACTATAAATGCGGTATCATCGGCATAAGTAACCACAGTTGTATGTTCAGGCCATGGCTGCTTAAGGATAATATTGTATGTCACATTCCAGAGGAAGGGGCTCGCACATGAACCCTGCGGGCACCCTCGAGTCTGATATCTATGTACCAGGCCTCCATTATAGGAAATGATCAAATGTCGATCGGACAGATAATGTGCAAGAGTATTATATAAATTGCGGGGGCAATTGGCATCTCTTAATGCATATAGAACTGCCGGCCACCACAACGTATCGAAGGCGCTCTTTAAATCCACTGAGATAAACGCTGTGTGGTGGCCGGAGAACTTATTGCGCAGGATGGTATCTTGAACTTCCTTTAAAGCGTGCAGTGTTGATCTTTTGGTGCGAAAACCGTATTGAAAAGGACACGGATAATTTGTTGAGTGCAAATGAAATCTCAATCGTCCCATAAGAAGTTTTTCAAAAGTTTTGCCAAAAGCTGACAACAAACAAATAGGGCGATAAGAATCTGCACGGGCTGGATCACGGTGTTTCTTTAAAAATAAGATCACCTGGCCAATTTTAAAACATTGAGGAAAAGTTCCACTACTGAATAGCTTATTAAACAAGCTTTGGAAGAGACTGAGATTGGTGCTAATAATCAATTTGACAATACGATAGTCAACACCATCTGGACCCGGTGCGCGCTTATTAGGGAGTTGGCGTAAGACTTGCCGAATTTCTTGAGTAGTAAAAATAACATCGTCTGGTGTTTGAAGACTAGAAGTTTGATTTCGAATAGTCTGATGAAAGGAGGAATCAGTTGAATTATCATCTGTAGAAAAAACCGTATCAAGGACTTCTGATAGAGTTGATTCAGTCAGGTGACTATTAGGACTAACTGTAGGTAAAAGATGGAAAGTTGCTGGCTTAAACAGCTTGTCGGTCGCAATCTTATGATGAATACCATAAACACATGTTGTCTCAGAACAAAATTTGCGCCAGCTAGTTAATTTGGCACGTATAATCATTTGTTTGTAACATGCTCTTTCCTGTCGGTAAAGAAGCAGAGTATTGGAGCTGATATTATTTCGACGCTCTTGCTTTAGCCGACGTCGAAGAGCTCTACATTTTTGTTGTTGAGTACGAAGCTGAGCATTCCACCAATTTAATGTACATAACTTCTTAGTGGTACGAATAGGCAAAACACTGTCACATATTATTCGAATGGTAGCCATAAGATCACTAGTAAAATTTTGTAGATCTTCACGAAAATGCAGAGATTGAAGACGAGAATGATAAGAGGCCAAATTGGCTTGAATGGCTGCAGTAAACTGTCTGACCTTTCGGCCAGGTAAATTATAACGCCGTATGATTGAGGTGGCTGTAGTTCCCGCGAGTGAAAAACGTATATAGTTATGGTCTGATAGACTTAGACCCTCAATTACTCGCCAATCTTGAAGAAGAGAGGCCATAGGCAAAGTAGACAGAGTCAAATCTGGCCAACCATGTGAATGTTGACGATCAAAAGTCGGAGGAGCATCATGTGAATTATGTTTCACGAGAGCAAAACGTTAAGCCTACCTCGGTGCCACGTGTTTGGCCGGCGGTAACCTTCCGTAGGGAAGGCGGCGAGGTAAGTGAACAGAAGTCCGCTGAAATTGCAGCAGCCTATAATCCTTTGTTATTGCACTAAAACACTTATATCTCCGTAAAAAATGGTTACACACACATAAACAAAGTATCCACGCATGTAGCAGATATTCATACGCACTTTCGGCGGCAGAATTTCCAATAGAAAATCTCGAAAAAACAGGAGCGAAACGACACACGTCCGTTCTCTCAAACATATCCGAAAATAGACCGAAATTGTTCCCTTAAAACGAGCCTTCGCGAAATTAGTTACTGATTCTATTTTAAATAAATATATTTTAAAATACGGGCGCCCCTAAGAGTTATATCGGATAATGGTCCTCAATTTGTAAGTAATGTATTTGAAGACATGTGCCAAAAACTGGGCATACGTCATTTAAAAATGGTCCCGTATCGGCCGCAATCAAATATAGCGGAACGAGTCAATAGAAATATAGTGAAAATTATCCGTAGTTATGTTAAAAATTTTCATAAAAGCTGGGATAACTATGTCAATGAATTTGCTTTCGCCCTTAAGACCGCAAAACATGATATAACGGGCAAAACTCCTGCTGAGTTATTTTTAGGCAGAAAGATTATAACGCCGTTAGGTAAATTATTTTATGTGCAACAAAGAGCCCTAGAATTTAAAATGGGTGATATAGAAAAATTAATTAAAGAAGCAAAAAAGAATACTGAAGTAGCACAGATAAAACAGAAGCTTTGTTATGACATGAAACGACGGGGAGTAACTTATAAAGTAGGGGATGAAGTGTTAAAAATTAAGCATTCACTTTCTTCAGCACCAGAAGATAAAACTGCCAAATTTTTTCCACGATTTGAAGGACCATATGTCATAGAAAAAATAACTCACGCTGTAGTAGTGTTAAAAGCTAGAAATGGTGAAACCTGCTCCGCAAACATTGATCAAATCAAACCCTACTATGATCGTAATAAAATGAAAATTTTCAAAGATCTTTTGCAGGATCCGGCACGGCAGACACCGCAGGCACAAGCTCCAGAGGTAGAAAAACGACAAGTACAAGGGCAAGCCATTAAGAGGCAGGAGCAAGTGAAAAGAAAGTTTCCCCGCGGAAAAATTGAAGGTAGCAAGAAAAAGAAGCCGTTCCACCGTCCAGAAAAGAGAGCTCACGAACATCCCCAGAATGAAGAAGGGAGAAGGACGACGTATGCAAAGAGAGCCAGGAGAAATGACGGCAACTATAACCCGGCTCTAAAACGGAAGATCTACTCATCCGACAGGACTCTCCGCAGCAAATGTCGCCGAACTGCGGAAGGGCCATCCGCGGCGGAGGAAAAGTTACAAGGAAAATTTGAACGGCCAGCAACGAGGTCCAAGCAGGAACACGAAAGAAGTTTCCCGGTTCCGCCAAGACCAGCTGCCATCAAACGGCCAAGACCACATGCAGAGGCGAAAAAGAAGGTATTCAAGGGTGACCGAACTGGAGAAAAAAGAAAGCATCTAGAGGAAGGCACTGAAGGGCGAGCCCGTACAAGAAGGAGGATAAATCAAACAACAAGCTGCACTACCTTTCAGGACTGGGCACAGAAAAGAATGTCCGAATATCACAAAGATAAGTAAAATTTTATGTTACTTTGCAAACTTAAGTTAATCTTTCATTCTTACTGCAAGTGGCAGATTTCAAGAAGTTTTACCTCATGCGAGGTCTACCTTTATCGCCAAAAGGGCGAGAAATGAGTTGTTACCGATTTTGGTATTATGTTTTTCAATTACTCGCGCGTAAAACTAAAGTTGGTGTATAATAGCGTTGTGTAAAGACTTAAATATTGTAAAAAGTTATTGTATAAATATTATTCAAAACATTCTGGCAAGAAAGAATTTTTAGTCTGAAAGATTTTTTGAAATGTATTATTTCAATGTAGAAAGAATTGGCACTTGCTTTGAAAAGAATAGAAGTTAACAATGTACTACTAATGTATGTTTTCAAATGTATAAAATTAACGGCATGTTAATATGTTCTTATATACAATGTGAACTGTTATTTTAAATGTTAAGAAATACCGTGATATGGTAAAAGTGAAAGTAATGTTAAAATTTTTTTTTATTCGTGTGACTGTAAAAAGACTAAATCATGGTGAATATGTGTTAAAGGTTGAATGATGTAGTTAGGTTCTCTGACGCTACACTTCAGAGTTAGCCACTTTCAGAATAGTACCTCAGGGTTTAGAGTTGAAATTAGGGTGTGTTACGAGGTCTTGGTATGTTGAATTTTAACACGTTAGTGTTTTGATTGTAGGAGGAAGTGTTAAACACATAGACATAAACACATTCGTGTTTGGTGTTCTTTTACAACACATGTCAGAGAGCACGGGGAGAGATAACTAAAATAGTTATGAATGAAATAAGAATGTTAAGAGAAATATAATTATACATGTTACTTGCCATTTCATTATGTAACATTTCATTAAACTAGTTTTCCTTCCAGATCTCTGGAAGGAACCAGATTTGAATAAAAGCTCCTGTTTAGATGCAGTACAGATGAAAAACATTGTGTGTCCTGGGAGCTGCTATTGTAAAAACAAATTTCTTTCTTTTAAATTTCTAGTTTCTAGCGAAAAATGTTTGTAAAAGATTGGCCTCGGTTTAGATTCTAGAGCTAAAAGTTTTCAACAAGGTCGTTTTAGACCTCAGTTTCAAACTAATTAACTCTGGCGGGAAGTATGTAAGGATCTTAAGTTTTACTAACGTTTATTTTATTTTAAATCTTTACTATCACTTCTTACTTTCTACTTCCGGCCAGAATTATAAGCGTTAATGTATTTATGCAAAGTTTGTCTGGCGAACGCCAAGTATTTAAGTTGTGGCTTTTTGCCAAGCGAGAGAGGAAGCAGTTAGTCGAAGCAGGCCGCTTACCTTAGAAGTTTTACTCAGTTGCTGGTTGCCTTCCAGGCCAGAGGTTTAATCCTCTTGATAATTTTAAACGTATTGTAGTACATACGGCTTCCTGTTAATATAAGGCCAATCTTCCACGTTTATTATTTCAAAGTTAAAGTAGCGTTTAGTTATATTTTTATATTCTTGCGTTCAGACCACAAGTAGTGAGTCTTTGTATTCCGAAGCACGGAAGTTATTGTAAATAGAGAAAAATAAAGGGTTTTGTATACCCTTCTTGTGTATCCTGTCTACTTCCCACAATTATTGAACATAGCTTTAGTAAGCTCTCTGTTCGGAGTCAGGTCCTTGCATGTTTCCGAAGAAAGTAAGACGGAACATTGAAACTGATAAGTCTAAAGGAGAAATTTGCCCAGAAGGGCTATTAATTTCGTTCTGAAATTTTGCGTTGAAATGTCGGTTCACTTTTCAAAATGTTGCCACCAAATATTAGAGCCCTGTATTATATTTAAAGAAATTAACTAATGAAGAATCTGCATAAATGCATGTATATTTCTCACACTGTGATAAAACAAAGGTACCTAGAGCCATCAAATTTTGAATAACGTACGTTTCCATCCGAATATGGCCCAGATTTAGAATTTGGAATTCGTTTTATTATCTATTTCATATTTATAAAACTTTAATGAATTTTTGATTAACAAACTCGATGATTTTGATAAGTGAGCATTGGCAAACCTTGCACAGAATATAACATTTTTATTTCCAGTGGGCGAGACTCTCTATCAGGAATTCTAAAGATATGCTTTTAAATATTTTGTGATACTGCTGCTGAATTGAAATTTATCTGGTTTAAGTGCGAAGAACATGATGTTTAATAAATAAAGGTAACACACATAACGTTTAAGAAACATCCCTTTGGGCGGAATGTAAAATCGGAAAGGTTTTTTTTTTTTTTTTTTGTTTGCTTGTTTGTTCCAATAACCGTTTAAACCTACAAAGAAATTGAGCAGAAAACATAATTTCATGTTATTTCAGAGTATAAAAGGAATTTTTAAAAACATTTTTACTAAATATGAAGAGGAACACGCAAATGCAAAACTTACAATTGGATAAAACATGAGCCTTATTTTGGCTTAGATTTTCAAATAAAATTTTATGGATTTTGAGAGAGATAAGGTATAGAGCCCTATTTTTGAGGAGCAAAAAAGTTCTGCTAAATGTTCATAATTTAACAAGTTTTACTTGTTTCGTTATGAATAAAAAACCGACCTTACATAAATAAAAACCGCCTGTACAATCAAAAAGAGTTTATTTTAATGTGTTTTATTACCCGATAAATGTTATGCTATTAGATTTGAGACTGCCTGTATTTGAGACATACGTAAATTATTACGGATTGAGCTTAGGATGGAAGTTAAACGAATCATTTTTAATCAGGAAATGAGCATTACTATTTCATTATCTGATTGAATGAAAATATTTCATAAACACACAATATGAAAGTAGATGCATGTTTATATGAAAGGCTATTGTATCTATTTGTATTATTTCCAGAACTGATAAAATAAAAATCTAAAGCATATCCAAGTAACTGCATTAGGAAATGTTGTGCAAAACTGTCCTAGTTTTTCATTTTCCGAATGTTTATGATCAGATATCTATAAATAAAACATATCGAGTCTTTTATAGCACATCGCTTTAAAAATTTCGCTTGGCATTCCACTTAAGTATTCTCTGAACTCCAAACACGCCGTCAAACACTGTTATACGATGTTAAAAAAATCCAGACATTTGGAAGACAAAGTATTCCCTTTTTTCACTTTATTTTACAAGACTCTTTTTTTTACTACTTCTAAAACAGGTCAGCAGCAGTGTGTTTTGTTACTTTTATTCATTTTTTCAAACTTGTATGCGACGGAGGAAAAAAAAGGTCTTTTCGGAAAGAATCTTGGAACAGCATCAAAGAAAATGTAAAGCTGCAACAATGGCCAAAGAACATTTGACGCCATTGTCTCTTCCGAGCATTCATTTCATTTTTTATGACATATAATGAAATGTGACAATGTCTTGATTATTTCGGAGATTGTGCGAATAATTGATAATGATTTAAGACTCCCTGCATTACCATTTTACGGTTTACTATAGCATGTTTCAGTTTTGCTTTAATTTCTAATCTTGTTCAGTCTCATCTTGCAATTCATACACATATTTACGCTTTCGTTTTCAAATTACGATTTTTGTTTTCACTCTGTCGTATTTATAGAAAGAATCTACAGATTTTAATATTTTTTCTCTAATTTAAAATTCATAAATTCAGTACAATGCTGAAAAAAATATTAAGGCGCCACGAATATTATGGCTGTATTTATGGCTGTTAGTTTAGTTAGTCTTCTTTGCTGTTTGCTTCAGATTCTAGCCTCTTTGCCCATGCTAGCTTGGTTGTAATATTTCTGCGAAATTCATGCATTTGGAAGTTAACTATCTGAAAGCACTCCCGAGAAGTTAATAGTAGAGAACAAGAGGTAAACTGAGTGGCTCAAATATTAATAACTCCCTGTTCTTTAACACTGACTAGTCCAAGACTATAATTTACCTTAATGGAACAGACCGCAATGCATCATTTAGGTATTTCTTATATAGTGTGCACACATATGTGCATGATTTAGGTGTTTCTTATACAGTGTGCACATATTTATATATACATTATTATCGTTTTTGAGTATAAATAATTTTCATTGCAAGTAGTGCGAGAATAGCTCGATGAAATTTGAGTGATTTTGAATGAAACATGATCTACCTTATAAGGCTAGGCTGCTAGCTAGCCTTATAAGGTATTTCTCCAGCCTTCTTAGCATGCCTTCGCAGTGTAGTTGTCTTCAAGCTGGGCACGTATTCCGTGGTTCGATTCCCAGAGAAGGCGTTGCTTATTTTTCACTTCTTGTTTCAAAAATAACATAATGTCTCTGCAGTGGCGCCCGAACTAAAAGATTGGTGGATGATGATTCTCCACACCCAGGATTTAGGGACCGGGTCCCCTAAAAACCCCCAGTCGCCCTTTAAAAGGGGGAGTATGTGAGGTATTTCTCCCGCCTTCTTAGCATGCCTTCGCAGTGTAGTGGGTTACACGCTGTGCGTGTATTCCAGAGGTCCGTGGCTCGATTTCCGGCGAAGGCTTTGCTTATTTTTCATCTTTCACGATTCCAAAAATATCCTAATGTCTCTACAGCCTTGGTTACGAAATCTTCGAAACAGCCAGTGTTCTAGGCTTTTCTAGTGAAAAAGTATCTCAGGTTTTTAGAGAGTGCCAAATTGACAAAAATATTTCCAGCAATAATGATGATGAGTTGATAGTGGTAGTGAACGGAACAGGTGAGGGGCGGTTACCACAAATTTTCCTCAACAATATGGCAATTCACAATGCAGTTCAATGGCAGCATAATACATATTCGAACGCACAATCGTATGACGCAATGAAATCGTTTTAACAGCGGGAAATCGTGAAGGATACCTATGTTATCACTGATAAACGCTAAAGCACGGTTACAATGAATTTGCTTTATTGAAAAAATGAGACCTCTGCCAGTTGGAAAACGTTGCTTAATTCGGTGAATCTCACGTTATGCTCAGTCATTAAGCCAGCAGATTCAGAATATAATGTAATCAGAAGGAATGCATCGACCCCCTTTTATCTCGGGACAATTCTTTGTGGATTTCTAAGATTATGATCTCGGAATTTTTTTACTCGAGTAGAATGTTGGTTCTTATGCATCTGAGGCATCTTTTAGTGTCCAAGCGTAATTCAGTACCGTTGCCGATCACATTATCTTCGCTTATGTTTGCGATGCTTCCTGACGCAGATGGTCACAGTAAGCAGGATAATATGCTTTTTAATCCTGTGTGATTATCCTTAAATGGGTTTAAAAAGCATGATTTGGAGTTGCTTCCATGATCAACACAGTCTCTGGCCGCAATACTATTCTGCACTTGAACGACAAAGTGGAAAGATCACTGCAAAACTCACAAATCATTCCTCCCCAATATGAATGAAGCTAAAGCTGTCATTAAGTCAGCATAGCCTTATACGCCTCAGAAATAACTTTAAATCCTTTCTATGCTCACAAAATATCTATTGTTATCAAAGCTAAAGTAGGATCAATGAGTTATTGAAGAAGTCTCAATTGTCTTAGCAAGTCAGTATATAAGGCTTACATATGTTGTTGTTGTTGTTAATATGACGTAATCAGCCCAAGCCCATGAAATTACTCGTGGCAAGGAACGCAAGATTACCCCTGTCGTTGTCAACAGCCTTGATCACCATTCAGGTGACAGTACAATTTAGTTCAGTTCCGCCACCGATTTTGATGGAGAGCATTCCGGGGGGGGCGGTTCCGAGGGTCTCCTACCACTGTCTCCTTCCACCGAACCACACGAGAGGACTTTCGGCTCGTCGCATAATTAGAGTGCCACCATGCCGCACCGACCCTATACATTTACAAACATCCATGCCTTCTCCGGGATCGGAACCCGTCACGACAGTCAGGAACGATAACCTATATACAAACTGTGAGGCAAGGCTTATATATATATCATTCTTAAAGTCGTTGGCAATTAAAGCGTTGATAATATTTAGGCAGGTATGACACGTGTCCATTTACTTTAATAAAACATTTCGTTCCAGTTCCATCCAAAATAAATTACTTTTAACATTTTTAAAATGATAATATCGTTAGTGCCTTTTTTCTTTGTGAATGCTTAAATCAGGAATACATCCTTGACGCAACAGTTATTTAATATTTAGAATTTTAGTTTTTCGTTTCTTTTAGATTAAAACTATAATGACCGAAATAACAACTGCAATAGATTAAAAAGTTTAAAAAATAAGGAAATTCTTTATTAGTTACGTAAGATACAACGATACTAGCAGGTTCTGTTAATTCTACAGCTTGCAAAGGACATATTTCAGAACATTTTGTTTTCATAGATATGAGCTTGTGGTGTGAAACGAAGGCGAAAGTAATTATGCTAAGTGCTACTCATTTAACAGTGTCTGATTTCCAATTTGAACGACTGCCATTTGAAACCGTTGAAAGTAATCTGGCTCTTTTATTTTAATATATCATATGCGTGTGTAATGTTAGAAGAATTAACATAATTGCAAACATAAATTTATTCCTTAGCATCTTACGCTATGCTATAAATTTTTCTTTATACTAGAGCAATTACCACTATTTCAATTAAATTATATTCACACGGAAATGGTTGCATCTTCTGTGATGCCATTCATCAAAATAGAAGGTATTTAGAATTCTTCAAACAGAAGCGAATTTTATTGCCTAATTTTATCAATACCAATTTTCAGTTCCACTGTTAATTAGAAAACGGACGAAAAGCAACAACGAGAAGTAATTAATGCATTAAATGAATGTGCAATATCCGTTTCTGTGTTTTGATCTTATTAGCCGAAGAATAATATAATTAAATCAGCTCCCTGTGAAGCGAACCTAATTACATATTTGAAATAGTCCAAAAATTATTCACTTTCGAAACCTCTGTTTTTTCTGGCAAAAACAACAATTTTTAGTGGTATCCATATTGGTTTTTTGTGACTTTATGTTCAGTGCGGCAAATTCTTGTAAGATATAAAAATATGAAGGAAAATTATTAACAAATTATTAACTTAATTGGAATCAATTAATAGCGTAATTGGCAATATCCCTTTGAATTCCTAATTTCGATTTAAATACATCTTTCTTCGTTCTGCGTCACCTATCTGCAGTCATCCTCATTACGAAATCTCTTGCCCTAAAACTCAAGATTTTCCGAGCTGTAGATACATCAATTCTGTAAACGCATCAAATCTCGGCTGCTGCCGCCTACTTACACTCTATTCGTTGCTCTGAATTTTTAAAAAATTTATTGCGTTTTATACGAAATTGTTGATGCAGATCGCGCCCATTGTGATAATTGATATCTACAGAAATTGAGTAGACATTTCTACAGAATTCTAAATTATTCTTAAGAATTGTTTAGGTTCAGAAGTAAAATGTGTTTAATCGTCAGACTAGTAGTGCTGTGTGAGCATTTCAGTGTATTAGGCAACAGAGTCAAGCTCTTTGCTATCACTGTCCCTGCAACTCCAGCCATGATTTTTAGTTAACAGCTCTTCTTCAATAAACAATTAAAATGCTGATTTTGTTTTGTTAGACTTTTAAATTAATGTTTGTTCGGCGTACTATTGCAACCTATACTATATACGTTTCTATTATCTAACTGCTTAAGTTTTGAAAATAAGCTTATTCAATTAAATGAAACCAAACTTCATTATAAAAGAAATGATAAAAAATACTTGCAAATATAACCAGAACAAATATATTTGTATTCTAAATTTGAATGGAATCGAGTATCATTAAACGTTTTTTTTTACTTTTTTTAAGCAAAAGTAATTTCATTTTTAACATTTATAGATGTAAAGCTAATACATTTTATTATCTTTAACATTTATTATTTAGGTGACCTTCAAAGCGATTGAGAGAAGTACATTGTACTCTTTTACCTATAATAAGGATATGAGTGCGTGATAATATTGTGCAGTAAGAACAATAATTTAGAGAACTAATGAGCCGAATCTGTTTCGGATTATTTCAGATTTCGGTTGGAATCATTAATCTAACTAGATTATGCAGTTATTATTCCCAACGCTCATTATGACATAACCAATTTATATTAATCATGTTGAAAATTACAAGAGTTTAGTATTATTACTTGTAATGGATTGTAATTACTATGGAATGGTCTAGTAAATATGAAAGCAGATTTGGTGACGCAGTAAGAATACTATACAGTGTAGCCAATGACATTGAATATTCAAATTTCTGTTGAATGTCAGAATATTATATGCTAATTTCAATAATAATATGGCTTTTTTTAATATTAAGTATGATAATCAAATTTAGGATTTCCAAAAATGTAATATTAGCCTTTGGTGTCGAAGAAACAATTTAAGTATCTCATTCTTCATTTTTAATAAGTAGCATTTTCTTATCCAACGTACTCTAAAAATAATGAGCTTCTCAGAGGGCATCATATAAATACTCTGAATCCGTGCTCCTCTTGAAATTGATAACGTATTAAATAAAAAACTGTAAAACCATAACACTTTTTAAAATCTGCGGCGCCCCAAAGAAATGTCTCTGAAAACGGGCTGACTTTTGGAATCGACGATGACCCATATAAAACGTCTCAAACTCTTAAAAATGTCTAGAAAAATGGAGTGTTTCTTAGAATCGGTGACATAACCTCCAAAACGTGTTTTAAAAACAGATTACGTATACATTCCTCCAACGATTTAGATTCCCCAGCGGCCGAATGGTAATGTCTCAGAACACTGGCAAATAGTTCTTGGCTCAAATCTTGGCGAACTGGCGTGCCTGAACGTTTTCGTAGTTTTCCCCATTTGTAACACATATACGAACCATTTTCTGTTAGAAACTTCTCCACGAATGTCATACTCACCACTGGTAGATAGCCTTCAAGTTACTAATGATTTATTTTTAAGCTAACATTCTGCCTTGTGGTAACCAAACTATAAAAACGTTGGCAATAACTAAGAATTTTGGGTATTGATATACAGTTATTCGAAAAAAAAAAGAAGAAATCTAGCATTAAAATCATATGAATTTGTACCAACAGCTGAGAAACTAATCACAAAAAAATAATGAAAACTAATTTTTAAATATCGGCAATATTCTTAATGACAAAACAGTCGATTACATTATAGTGGAGATAAAGGTCATCCAATGAATATTCTGATATTGATAATAACTGTAGTAATATTGATAACTGAGCCACAGATAATAACTGTCGCTCAGAAGTACTATACTAAATTCTAATGATGATTAAGAAGCAAGTGATATGTAATTTACCTGATCCTATATAAGTCTATTTTTTTTAATATTTAAATTAAATTCTGCAGTAATAAAATATTCATTAACAAGTGATTTCGTTTTTTAAATTCTTCTCTAGAATTAATGATATTTCTGCTTTAGGAAGTGATGAAGTGATATTAAAGGCTGTGTCTTAACACTGATTTTTTTTTTTTTTTACAATAGAAGAAATAGAGTGATAAACAAAAACAGCAAAAGGAAATCGTTTTCTTGCCATTTAAATAATATAATGCAGTTTCACTTTGTGTTTCATCTCTCACTTTGCCATTTAATAATATAGAGTGCATTCAATGTGTGTTTAGAACATCGATGAAAATCGCGGGGTAAATGTTTGTTTTTGTTTATTTTATTATGTCAAAGCAATGGAGTGCTATCTGCTTAAAGGAAGGAATGGCCTTCACGGGAGACCTTTTAAGGTAAACTGCCTCGTGTACATGTTACACATGGGGAAAACCACGGAAACGCCCATTTACTGGATTCGAACCTCAAAATGAACTAACAGTGTTCAGCGACTTTACCACTTAGCCGCTGGTGGGCCCTGGGGTAAATGGATACAGCTTGCTCAGCTGAGACGAAAAAGTTTGAATTATGAAGTATAAGTACAAAATTCCTATTCTAGCAGCACTATAACAAGTTATATGTTTCCATCTGGCTTTTGATACAGCGTGCGGCAACGTTCATAGCGTAATTTAACTTGTGTAGTACAATGGCGTACTGCATGAATGCGCGCCACTCGTGCCGCATTACTAATGAACTGCCATTTCGAGTGTGACAGTGATATGAATCGGGAGAGCGCACAGCATTGTGCCTTTGCTGTTGAAAGTTATTTCAAGAATAACTACTCTGTTATTGCTACCCAGTGTCTATTTCAGCAATATTTCAACTTAGGACGTCATGGGAAAGTTCCAGATGGACGGGCCATTGCGATAGACATTTCCAGTTAGAGTAATTTCCCGTTTTGGTGACATTTCCTAGCTGCCTCGCTCACCTGATCTTTCATGTGCAGACGTTTTTCCTTGGGGCTACCTGAAGCAAGAAGTTTTCCGAACACGTTGTGTCACCATTCCTAAGTTGAAGGATCGCATCCGAACTGCCGTCGGCAATGTCCCTGGGAATACGTTACGCCGAGTTATGGCAAGCTTCCAATGCTGCCTAGATAAATGTGTTATGCATAGGAGGCATTATTTGACAGGCATCATAATCAAATAGTAATCCACGCTGCCTTATGGTGTGTGTTTAATATCCTACTATGAACACTGCAGCATCCTGTATTTGTATTACGTAATATCATATATGGTTAGCTTTCAGTGAAATTGCTGTATGTTTTCTGTGCAAAGAAGTGTTCACAAAGTAGTGCAGAATTCAGTAAAAAACCCTTCAAAAAATTTCCCTAATAATATAAAGCCGATTTTGCCCGCATTCCGCAAGTTTTTATTTTATCTCCTCAATGATGTTCAAAAGATTCAACATAAGCTGAATTAACACACTACCGAAACTGTTTAGATGACTGTTAAATAGTGGCTAAACCTAGCTGAATCTCGCAATTATTCTTCCGTGAAATTAGATATTCCTTATCATCTTTCTATGACGATCAGCTTCCTAGAAATTTAAACCGTTTAGAAACTTAAATGGACGCCTTAGAGAGGGTTTACTGTATTTAGTTTTTCTATTTATGCAATTTTTATGCACAATCTGGCACGCTGAAGATAAAAAAGTTTTTTTTTCTTTCGTACAGTGTTGCCATTGCTTTGAAATCGTTGAGGTTTTTAAACCAAAAATTCCTTAAAGCTTTATAAAGTATCGATAATAAAGCAAATTTCAAATTCAAAGCTAGCATTTCCAGATGCCCATATTCGGTGGAAGATTACTTTGCCACTCTATTTGCCACATTTGGCATCAGTCAACCACATTTTGTTTCCCAGACTGAATCCCTGTCTGAAAGGCTAATATTCTGATTACCTTTTAGAAAAAGAAGATGCTACGATGAGGGACGTAACAGCGAAGAACAAAAGAATACGTCCACAAGGACATCCAATAAATTTTACTGCTGAAACTCTAAGTGTGCGGATTTAGAATTGATGGTACATTGAAGATTTGTTAAAACTTATGATAAATGTTACATTTTTATAATTTATATTAACAGGTAAAAAACATGGCGGAAACATTGTATATTACATTTTTGCATGTTTCTCTTATTTTAGTAAAAAGTCAACATATGTGTGTTTTTCGGTCTGTTCATTACCATGGTGATGCAAAAGAGTTCGTCTCCTTTCACATATAAGTCTCCTTTCACATATAGACACCTATACCATCACCAGGATCCGAACTCGCATCTCTGGCTTAGGATCCTGGTGATGCCTGTAAGTGAACTGACTTTGCGGCCAGATAAGGGCGCATACAATGTTGGGGAAAGCCTCTCGAGAGGTTGAAATGATTTGCAAATCCATCCTTCAGGATATTCTCCTTTAAAACTAGGACATAACTCTCCTTTTTCTCTCAAGTATAAAATCCAGCACCCCGTATGTTGCACACTAAGGAAAGTTTTCTATTTAGACATCCTATGACAAATGGACTCAGCCAATAATTTCACAGTTTAACAGTGAGTTAAGTTCGAACAGCGAGGGCCCGGCTTTCACCAGAAGAGAAAAAGTTTTATTTTTAATAACAGATAGCATGATTTAGCTGCACCTTCATATTTTAAGAAAGGTTTATTGAGATAAATAAAGTAAATGCTAAGCATAACGCATGATTTTTAAGCATATTTTTAAACGTTCTTGTTCCCGCATTACTTTCCTTTTTGTCTCGTAGCATTTCTTTGCTTCTAATTTTCCCTTCATATTTGTACACTTATAATTTTACATATGAAAAATTTTTTAACTATAAAATACTTTATGAATATTCTTATTTTATAGTTAAAATTATACTTCAAGAATATGCTTCCTCTCATCCCTCATGAAGTAAAACCAGTAGTTTTAAAAGAAGCGAAGAAACAGATTTATCGGTATTTAAAATTAGTTTTATTAATTTAAATTTCTCATTTAAAATTTGTTTTTTATTCCAAACATACTAAATTACATACAACATTTTGCTAAATGCCTATTTTTGTAGTTATTTATTTGTTATAGATCAAGTATGCACAATTTATTTCGTTCGTGTCCTTCTTTGAGAAAATTTCATAGTACGAGAAAAATGTTCGCAATCCCAAAAGTGAATCTGTTTTCGGTAAATATTAGCCTATGGAAATTATTTGTAAAATTAATATTTGCTTTTATCCATAACGTTAGCATAATTTTTTCTCAAATAACACGAAACATCAATATAAAGCAAAAATACTACAGGAACAGCATCTTCACCATAAACCCAAACTAGATTTTAAAAAAAAAAAATCCCTTTTTTTTTTCCCCAAGGTAAAAAATGCGATACGAAAGACCTGAGGCTATTTAAACGCTGTGCACTTTTTCCATCAAACTTTGCGTAATTGCTTTTATGTAGCATTTTTCAGTGCCACAGGCGAAACTGAAAAAAAAAAAAAAAAAAAAAAAAAAAAAAAAAAAAAAAATTAAGCGAAATTTTCTTTCGCTTTCTCTCTCTCTTTTTCTTTTCCTAAGGATTACATATACATCATCTAATTTCATGTTTCATGAGAGTGATATTAATTTCCATAAAAAATAAGATAAAGGCAATTTTGCCTAAATTTATATTTACATAGACTTTTGAATTTATTTCATGCAATGCAGAGCCGGTTTAGGTATAAGCTACACTAGCTATAGCTTAGGGCCCGCACTTTCTTGGGGACCCAAAAATTATAATATGGTATAAATATTATTAAAATACATTATAACATCTTATAAATGGCCCCATATCGCAAATAGCTTAGAGCCTTGTAAAGTTTAAATCTGGCTTTGATGCAATGCGTTGATTTATGAACTAGGATAGATATTCTTGAATATTGCAAATCCTAGAGCAGGATTAATTTCTAATTCCAAAATGTGAAATTCCAATAGATGATAATTTGCAGATATTCTCCAATCTTGAAAATGTAAAAGAAGATACAATTAAATATGTCTCAAATGAACTGAAGTATAACTTCCAGAGTTTATGTCAGAAACCTGAAACTGTTGTTATGAGATTGAGAGCTTTAACGGCGTTTGTAATTTTGATGTTTCGAATATAATTTTATGTCAATGGTAAAATATTTCTGCTGATTTTTTTTTATCTTCACCATACATAATGCGCGGTAAATTTCTTTACTTAATGTTGAAGACATTCTTCCTAATACAGAGTTTTATAGCAACAGTTTTTATTTTGTTTAATGAACAATTGAAAAATACTAATAATTTTTTTAAATCTCGGTTACTAATAGCATTATGAAATTTAAATCAACTTAAAAGACACATTTAAAGTTAAATTACTATTTTACTTAACTTCAAATATCACATTGTCATGTTTCTCTTCCAGTTTAAATGACAAAATTTCCACTACCTCAGTAGTGTGATACTTCTTTGGCGAAATGAAGTAACTCCAATGATGGAACGCAGCAATAACTTTTATTTAACACTCAAAAATGACGACATACAAACAAGAAGAGAAAACATATTCTATAAACTTATTAAAAAAAATAATTACATGCTCCGTGCGAGAAAATGCATGCAGCTCTCGAGCCTGCATTTCAATATTGCCAGTAATCTGTACATTATTTATTATTCATCTATTTCAAATGCACGAGAGATTAATAACGATATTAAAGCTGTTACAGTAGCTTATGATAAATGAAACTTCATGATTTTTTTACGAGGACGAGTGGAATGTTTTTAGACTGTGGTTTATGCGTACTAGAATAATGCCTACAGATAGGGATGACTTCATGGAAGATCTTTCAATGAAAAATGCTGATATTGTTTATACGAAAAACTACCAAAATGACCCTATAATCAGCACTTTTGCCGGAAAATGAACTCGATTAAATTCACATCGTTTAGCGGTTTTGTACTCGACCGCCGAGAAACCTTTTTAAACGACAAAGTTGTAAGATATTTTTCCTCCACTTACCGTATGTTTTCGTGGTGTAATTGGTAGCATGTACAGCTAGCATATGGGAGGTCCAAAGTTTGAATCGTGGCGAAGATATTGCAGATTTTCCTCATTCCAGGTAATTCTGTAGCGGTGTTCGAACTAAAAGATGGTGAATGATATTTTGTCACCACCAGTATCTAGCGATTGGGTGTCCACCTCTCCTGTCGTTTGTTAAGGGGTTCGCAATGTAAGTTATTTCCCCCCTTCTTATCGCATATCTTCTTGGTGTAATTGGAAATAAGATCCGGCTAGTATTTGGAGATCCAAAGTTAAAATCTTGGCAAGGACATTGCACATTTTTCATGTTTCTCGTTTCGACAAACCTGATAAATTCCAAAATTACTTTGTATTTATATCGCGAAAATAGTATTTCATGAAGTTCACATTTAATATCATATTTTGAGACGCAATCTTTAAAAGATTACCTTAAAATAAATCAATTTTCTCACCTAAGATATTTCTTCACAAATTTTTAATTTAAAAGCTATTGATTCTGATATTAAGAAATTTAAAATATAACGCTTTTGCTGTGATGTTTTAGAACAAGGGATAAGTTTGTTAAATATTTTATTTCACACTGCAGTGCAAGACTTCCTGACATACTTCCTCACATCAGACATTTTAAACTGTATTTTAGATTAATGGGTAAATTTATAAAATTTTAAATGCCACATTAAACAATGATTTCTGTTTTAAACATTTGCTGTATCAGAAAGTATGACATTTTAAAGCGAGGCTATATGCTAAGTAAATATTGCATTGAATCTTTGCTTTATTTAAGTGAAAATTTAAACTTTGACAATGACTTTAACGGAGTTGTAATCATTTGCTAAAGCCTTCCTTGTAAAATCGTATGTGTAATAAAGCCATGCTTCATTGTATCTAACTAACTGTATGCTTTCTCCATAAACTCAAGATTTGCATATCCAGAATAGTTTAATTACTTCACTCAGTAGAGAATCTCTCAAAGACGAACGAAGCTGAAGATTAATTATATGGCAAAACAAATATTTGGAATTGAGTTCGGGCAAACTGTTATAGCACTAGGAATTTACAGTATATTTTGGACTTCCTAATACCTATGAGGTAAATGAAAGTTCGCTGGAACCCATATCAAAGGCAATAATAAAGCTTCTGAGCCATATGCGTATTCAGAACTCTTCAATTTCGATATTGGAACGACAAGTGAAATTTATCAACAAATACTGCAAGCAGCTGTGAATGTTGAAATGAAAAGCATTAGATCTCGCAAATGAGGAACTCAGCAATAGAAGGAATATTTGTGATGTTTAAATTGTACAGAGCTAGCGATAGCAAATAAGTGAATCAAGTAAAAAATTCGTAAAATGATGACGTTTAGAGATGAATGATTTTTTAACAATTAACATTATGCAAGAGAAACATCATTGTTTTGATTAATAATTTCATTATAAGTTCCTTGGAACTATTAAACAACAGTTAAGGAGAAATTTTTAAAAAAGCAGAAAGATTAAGATTAGACTTCTGCTTAAACAGTATAATACAGAAGAAAACATTGCAGTTACCACAAAATTATTTTTAAAAAAGTAAAATAGAATAACTCGTATTATAATTGAGAAAAAAACTACTATTAACGATTTACCTGAATTTGACGCAGTTTAATTTGAAAAATTACTTCATTTTGTTATGTAAATTAAATCATCATTAAAAATAAAAGAAAAAAACAGAATAAAATAAATGGTTTTGTTTAATACTGCAGATATTCTTCGATAGGAGTTAATAGGAAGTATAATTATAATGGTCGTACACATAATTTATTTTATGACTTAGCAATTAATTTCTTATGAATGATTTAACAAATTGTTACATGTTTCAGATCATATACAATTTATACAGTATGTAGTAAGTATTTTCTTTTCAAAGCTCCTAATCAATGAAAAAAAAATAGTACTTAAATTTTGGCAACAAAAAACGTATATGCAGATTATCAACTAAGCAGGATCTTGCTGCTAGAGAATATCAGATGTTTAGTTGCATAATAAAGTTACACAATAGAAAATCAATTAAGAAAAAGGAAATAATATTATGATTTTAACTATTAAAATATGTATGTAACAAGTAGATCTGACACTGAAAATGAAATGTTCTGATATAGTCAAAGAATTTAAATTAAATTAATCAAACTATGTATTTTGATATTTTGATACTGAAAATAAAGTGTCTTTCGAAATAAATTAGTCCAATTAGTCCACTCGATGCATTGCAAATGGATAACAAGCTAATGAAAACTAACTGGAAGATAAGTTTTAAACAGAAAAGAAACGAAAATCAATACCGAACCTGAGTTTGTTAAGGAAGCTGGAATACTTCAGAGACTTAGTTCTTTTCTGTAATCAGAAAGTTAAAGATCTGACAGTCATTTACTTTGTAGAATGTGTAAATTTCATTTCTATTACTTCAGGATAAAATGTTCTCTAACGGAACATTATTTGGCCCGTCGTTATTTATTCATTTAAGTGCACTTAGTTTCTTTGACGAGGCAGATTTCCCTTTGAATAATCCGCATTGTTTTTTATTTTTACATTTTCACTGATCTTGGATATTAAGTGATTTTCTAAGATGCGTCTTCTAAGAGTCAGGGTTGTTGCTAATGTTATCTGAGATTTTAAATTTATATTTCTTATGTGGATATTAAATTTTCAAATTTTAATTTATGGAAAATATTTTATTCTTATTTCATTTGGCAAATGAGACCACTTTTAGAATATAGTGATGTATGAAATAGTAAATGTTCCTATAATAATTGATATTAAATAAATTTAAAAGTATTTTAATTCAATTTTATAACAGAAGTACCCGAAATGTCGTTTTTCAGTGTTTTCAGTCTTTAAAACTATGTTAACATCTGCGACCAACGTTTATCATTTTTAGGAAAGACGATGTTTCTTAACTTGTTATATCGTATTTACTCGCGCATTCTCCCTTTTTTACTGATTTTACCATATGAAAATCGGAAAAGTAAAATTATGTGAATAACTTAATTTTAGGAGAATTTTTCCAGTAAAAACATAACAAATGGAACGTTTTCAGGAGTAAGTCACATTGCATTGCAGTACGAATATATAATAATATTAAAGTATTTAATAACAAATATTAATTTCCAATTCCTTGCACTTTGAATTTCGCTCCGTCTTATTGTTGTCTTCTTGTTCGCTCGGTTGTATTGTTATTGCTTCCTGCACCTCAAAATATTTAGTGCTGCTGGAGTTGTTGTATGTATCATCTGCTTGCAAGTCGTCGCTAGGGTTACCGTCTTTCTCAAGGTTAGTTTACTTTCCCACATTCAGAGATCTTCAGAATCACCAAGAAAATTAGATATCCTAGTCTTCTTGATGCTCTTCATTATAAATGACTCAATATTCAAAGCCCATTCAACCAAATTCATGAGCAAAATTTTTAGTAAGACAAATCATTTTAAAATTTAGAGAAGCTCGCTATCTGAACGCTTTAAGGAAATTGAAAATTACTTGAATATTTAAAAAAAAAAGAATTTTAGAATCTTGTGCTAAGGCTAGGGAGAAATAAACGAGTAATTGCGGTATGTATTATAATGCTGAAAATTTTTTTTAATTCGTAATTTGCTTTCTGAAAATTAGCAGTAGTTCACCTATAAGTACTGGATAATCAAAAGTGGTGGTTGTTTGATATGGGTCTGAAATCTTAAATGTGCTGTGTTTGAAGAATGGAAAATGCAGGTTCAAAATCCATAATTAATTTTCATTTTCTTTAATTAACCAGTAAGATCCTTAATAATTTTTAACCCAGAATCTAGCAGCTAGAAACAATTTGATTATTAATCATTCAGCAGACAGATAAAACATGCAAAATATACATATATTTAAAATATCATTTTGAATTTGAGGAGATATTTTGAATCTCCTCAAAATTATTCGCCCTATTTACGAAATGTATTATTATAATCATCCTGTTTTAATTTAAACAGTTTAGCATAAATTATTTAACATGCATTTGTGGGAAAAATATTAAGCAATAAATAATAAGTGTTCTACTGGTCGGGGAATTTGCACTGAATTATTGTTTGCTACAGTTCAGCGTAGACGCGTCTGTATGTAGCATATATAAATTGTTAATTCATACACTGAACTACTTATAATAATAACTGCTAAGCTCAGTATTTACAATTGTTAGCTGTAAAAACCAGTTTGAAGCATGAACGAATAAATTTACCTGAGCTCTTCTAAGAATATATGAGATAGAACCAACGTAACCAGAATTAAAACTCAGATATTCTATGAAATGCATAAAACAAATAAAATAATACGAAGATCCTTAATGCAACATGCAACACCGAATCCTTGAAGCAAAATCTGAATGAAGGTATTCGATGCTGCAGAGTCTATTCTTATTGAAATAAATAGGATCACTCAATCGCATACCTGGCAGAAACGTCGGAACGGTAGCAGAATAATGCAAGGTGTTCCAAAAAAATCATCCGATTAAAAAAAATGATAACTATTCAGTTTTTAAATCGACTTGATCGAATAATGCATAGGTAGAAAGAGGAAAATCTCGAGTTTCAGGCAGTGGGCGACAGCTTTTCTTTCGCCCGTCACTTTAGTGTTTGTCTAGATGGCGACTGCGAAACTGAAAACGTTCAGCTTGATTTTCGCCTACAATACCCTTAGATTCAACAGCCTACCGCTCAGAGTATTAGCGATGGTGTAAACAATTCCAAGACATAGGCTGTCTGTGTTAAAGGAAATTGCTTTGTCACGTGTCAGTAGAAAATGTAGAGCGCATCCGGTAGAATTTTGCACAATAGAAATCCACTAGCCATGATGGTAGAAACCCTAACATTCCTGCAATAACTTTGTGACATGTTTTGCGTTATAGGTTTGATTTCTAACCATATAGGATCCAATTGTTGGAAGATCTTCACACAGGTGACAAAAAGTGGCGTGTCAAGTTTGTGAATTCTTCCTTCAGAATGTGCCACAAGATGACAATTTTGTAACATGCTTCCTGCTACGTAACGAGGTTACTATTCATCTACCGCCACAATATTAATGGAGGAGCCGGCAACAAATTGTACACTATGAGAAAAACACGACAAAAGTTAATTAATGATTATCGTTTTCTCTGAAAAAGCTGTACGGTCTCTTTTTTGTTCACATAGAAGCCACTGTTTAGGGAATCCTATATTTCTATTTATTTGAAAACTGGCTTTTTTTCACAGTTGAAAACCGATTCGGTTGACTTCATTTTCCATCACGATGGGGTACCACTACACTGAAGATTGGACGTTCGAGAATTTTTTAAACTTCATGGACCTCCAAGATCGCCTGAACTATCAGTGTGTAATTCATTCTTGTTGTGAATTACAAAAGACTCCGTTTGTATGCCTCCACTTCCAGCTATATTAGTCGAACTGAAGATACGCATAACAACCGTGGACGAAATGGATGCCGATATGTTCGCAAAAGTTTGAGACGAATTTTACTACCGTATAGACATATGCCCTGCATCCAAAGGGGGGATATATTGAGCGACTTTAATTTCGTTTGTGAAAAAAAACTTTATGATTAGCCATTAATATAAAATTAATATTAAATTTATAGATACAATTTTTTCCTAATATATACATTTCACATTAGGTGATTATTTTGAAAATCGGAATTTCGTACATATTTGCTACGGAACCAAATTATTTTCAGTGTTAGAACCTAACTTCATACAGATAGCCTATACAAATAGCCAGGCGACTTATCATCCCGTGTTAAATTTCATAGCTAAACAACACCAATTCGAAAGAAGACTTAAAACAAAGATTTTTATTACTAAGCTTTGTGAAACAAATTTACAACTACTAACATGAGAAATCTCCGCTGCTTTTAGGATTTAGAAACATGATGGCGCAGAAAATGTTTTAAATGTTATCATTTTATACATTATTATTTTTAAATTATTTACAGATTCAGTTCTTTTTCAGTTTTATTAATAAAAATCACAGAAATTAATCTAATGTTAACGAAAATCAATTTTAATCATGTCAGTTAAAATTATGTAAAACCTGACTATAACGGGCCGTAGAATTTGAATGAAACTCTGATCATTTTGAGGACTAAAAAATAAATCGTTTTCAAAATCGACAGAGATTTTCTTTTTTAAATGCTTATATATACTAAGGTTGTTTTTTACCGTATTTTTAAATTTTACATTGGTGCGTGTCTTCCAGTTTTCTAAGTTAAATGTTTAAACATTTGATGAAGCACAATTTCTGAAAACATTTGATGAAGAACACACACACAAAAGGAAATCTGGCTATCTTGATCTTAATCTGCATGTCATTGCTTCAGAAAAAGAATTTAACATTTTATGGAACTATGCTTTCTTCATCTTTTGTAGTTTTTCTAGCAATGCTTATTGTGGTGAATTTCTGCTTAAAGATGTTAAGTAAGAACATAGGAAACAGTTAATAAACATGGTAGAAAACTTTATATTTGCATTTGTACACTGATTAATAAAATATAAACGTTATAAAACTAAAGAACATTAGTGGAATTTAAGAAGTTCACTTGGCTTTATTTTTCGTCTCCTTAGTTAATGTCACAAATGAAAGATATTCTATCAAAATCAAACATTTGGACCACAAGAAGATCAAAATTAAGAAGAAGATTATACGAAAATATCATTACCTTACTGAGCACTAAGCAGCAAAAATGTAAAACTGATTTAATTGCACTTGTGCTACAAAAACAACTGAAAATCAATATAAGAGAACTCTGTTATCCGGATTCCAATTATCTGAACTAGAATTACTCTTTTCGCTTGTTCTTCTTTGGAGATTATTTCAATTAAGCTTGGTGTTAGTTATATGCACATTTTTAATACTTGTCTATGACCTAAAAAGTAAAAAGATGACAAATTTTAGGCATATACATTTTGTGTCTGTAACTCAGTTTAGATATATGCAGCATATATTTAATTGCTTTTGATAAAAGCGTAATTTATTGTAAACCAAAATATATATCATGTACGTTTCTTTCATGTATTTAAATAACATTAGAGCACATGTCCATATAACATTAGACTATAATGTTCTAATAACGTCATATATCAATATTATTTGACCACATATCATTTGACAAGTACTGAAGCTTTCAGCTTTCTATTAAAAGCTATATAATAAATCTATATTAAAAGCTAAAATATAAAATTTAAATAATTCAATTACAGTAAATATGTGTTTGTATTAATAAAAACTCTGGTATTTTGAAATTTTTCAATCATATAGATGTATGTGGTTCCAATTAATTCGATAAATAAAGTCATATTTTATTTTCTTGCTGAGATTTCATTTGTACATATTCAGAGTATTCAAAATTTATTTAAAAAAACAGTTTGCTTTATTAAAGTACGTACATCAACCAATGTTAATAGTTAAATATATAATCAATATTTTAAGAATATAATTTTGTTTAAAAATACACAACATTTATGAATTTTAAAAAATATTCATGAGATGTAAAATATCATGTGTTTGACAAATATGAGGTGGCAATGAGGATCTCTGTAAGCATACATAGCTAAGACTTCGTTTAATACATTTTGTTTTTAAGATTTTAATCAGGTTTTATCTCATTATATATAATGTGAATAATCATTAAATTTTTTAAAGAGTATTTTAACTTAATTACATTGAAATTGCAATTGCATCCCTTAATAATGCACATACAATGATTTATTTCAAAATAAGTGAATTCACATGGTACGTATAAAATTATTTCTTCATCCTGTTTAAGTCCCAAAATTCCCATATGTGCGGTAAGCAAAATAAAATGTATCGAATGAAAATCAATATATATTTTGGACGAAAGCAGATAAAAAAATTACCTTATAAGCTAAAGGATTTTACAGAATTCAAAATGTCTCTTTGAAAATATTCTTTTATAAAAAATTGTAGCACACTGAAGAAATAAATATCAGGTGGCCCTAAGGTTTCTTCGTGTAGAAGACAGTGAAGCGTAAAAAGAACATTCCAGTAATTGTTTAATATGAATGCTCCTCTTTAGGTATTCATAAATATTTTCAAAAAATATTTCTATTTATATATACGAAAGAATGTAACTTATTGTAGAAAAAAAGGAAATTAAAAGTGAAAACACAAGATAGCTTTGCACGGGAAGCGTAGTCTGGGAGAGATGCAGTTCTGCCAAGATGTACAAAGCAGCCATCCATCTCAAACTGTCAAAGTGGAGAAAAGTTTTGCCATCTTGCTTTTTTCTCTTTCTCTATTGTATTCTTGTTTTTCATTTATCTTCTTTTTCGTATCACTGTTTGTCTTACGCTCTTGTATGTGCTATTATAGAGTAATTTCCTGCAGCTGCTCTTCCCAGCCCATGGTATATTTTGTAGCATCTGGCGATAAGTTTTACATAAACATTTTCCTTCGTCTCACAAGAGTGTCCTTCATTTCTAATTTAGAATACAGATTAGTTGGTTGTTTTTTGCCAGAGAGCATTTACGTGAAAGGTCGAAAATATAAGCTTATGAATTTGACTCGTTTCTTAAAGTTTCTTTTCTTAGACCAATATGGTAAATTTTGTTTTCACAGTAAAAAATTAATTTAATTGCCAATATTAAAACATTTTTTTCAGTTACTTTGAAGTTATAACAGGCATAAAAAGTATTTCATATTTGACAACATTTGTCAGTGGCTAAGGCGATAAATATTTTTCTAATGAAATGAAATGGAGAGTGGGAAGTACTGAAAGAAGGAAATTTTGACTGAGGAAATATTCATAAGCAAAAGAAGAATGGAATATTTAATTCCAAAATATCTATTAAAATAACGAATTATGTGTATCATTTTACACATTTAGAAATACTCACAATCAAATAATACTTTTAGATCAATAAAGAATCTTCTGAAATATTGAACTATGAAAATATGATATATCCAAAAGCATTGTTTAATATTTTGGAAGGAAGGGTAATTTAAAGTTTACTGAAATTTTGCTTATGAAATTTTAACAATACTTTAATTTCCGTTAATAAGAAAGTAAGAGCTGTACGATATCCTTATCTTTTAATGGTATGATAAGGCAGAATTGAATGTTTATGAATTTAAAAGAATATTATTTTAAAACAGTATAATTTATAATAAGTATTTGAAAGAATATTGTTACGTTATTTTCTTCCTTCACGTTGTACGGGGTTCGTAGATTTGGAGTGAATAACGACGACAGCACTTGATGGAATATCGAAACACACTTTATTTAGCCAATATTAATCAGGACAGCTCCAATAACACGTTTACACAGTCGTCGAAGAACTACAATAAACACGCTGGAACAATTAGCGACACAGCCTTCAGGTTATCAGGCTATAACGGTGAAGACAGCTTCACTGCAAAGCACCAGAGTACAGCTTCCGACTCTGCTCGGGCGTTCTCGGAACTCCACGTACTCTCGAGACTCTCCACGCTACAACTCTCGATGCACTCGACGACACACAGAGCACAGCTCCCGACTCTTCGGTTCAGTCGTTCCGGTAGCTCAATACACTCTCTCGACGATGCACTAACTCGACGATACACATTAAAGACTCTATCGATGCACTCGATGTCCAACTCGGCGATGGACTTGGAGACTGACTATCAATACTGACTCAATGACTGATTATCAGCTCGCTAGACGAGGCACACAGACTAACTGACTGCGGACCAGCAGGGTTTATATAACTTTCGGTTTGTGTTCGAGAACATTCTGGGCTAAACCGGTAAGAATTCGTTCCAGAAGTTTCTTCATCCGTCCACGGCATTTCGCCAATTTTGTAGCCAAATGGGCGATTTCTCGCCAAATGTGAGAACCCTGCCTTCCCTTGTCATTTTATGGCAACCCTAAAACTTGCTTTGCGGAGAAGCTACCTTATCGCGCCTTGGCATTTCCTAACAATATTAATCAAAATCTATTTTACTTATTTAATGGATACGCATTTATGGATTACTCATAAATTGTTCTTATGTATTAGCATTTAAATTTATCAACAGTGTCTTTAAATAGCTAAACGCTTGTTTTTCAAACATCCTAATTTTCCGTTAATTAATTATACATACTGGTGCCTATGTATGGGAATGGAAGCCTAGTCTAGTATGCATAGGTAGCAAACGTCTTCAATGTTATACCCTAAAACGTTGTGATAAGAAACATAATCGTCTAGATTTTTTGCGCTAGATCATCTGCCAAAGTTAAAATGTCTACTGAATAGCAAGCACAAGAATGTTAAATTCTGGTACATAAGTGTTACATGGTCTATTACAATAAGTGGTCTGTTACAATTACCTAATCTTAGATTCACACTGTTAAAGCTTGAGTGCTGTTAGGCTTAAATAGTTTCATTCATATGCCATGTATTTCTGGTTCATTAATTTCTGGCTAAAAGAGGTATTTGGATTCTCTCACATACTTCTAGCGGCATTTACGAGTGATACATAAGCTAGTGACACTGCGCCATGTTACATTTTGCTTTCATTCTATGTCGACTTGATAGTCGAATTCACGTTGAAAGTTGCAGTAGAAAAGTTGAGAAACTCAGCATTACTTGTGATACGAATTTGAATATATTTATGATACGAAGAATTACAGATAGGCTTCGAAGACTTCTATACGTTTAAAGCAGTGGAATCATGTCAAAGCATTAATTAAGAGTTATTCGTGCGTCAACTTAATTCCAGTACTACTCTTCTAGATTTCCTGCTTTGGCTATGACATTGTGGGGAAATAGATTTACAGGCAAGGTAAGAAGGAATTATACAGCTATAATCAGTGAAGTGTTACATGTCATAATGCGGGCATTATGACATGTAACACATTTAAGATTCCTAAATGGCATTCTAATAATGTTTGCAATAATAAGACGTTTCATTTAACCATTGGCAATACGTAAGATTTGAAGCTGTAGATGAATACAATATAAGCTCAAAAGTAAACAAAAGGCAATGATGAGAATATATTTGGTGTTGTTGTGACTTAGCTTACAGTAACATCAGAACAAGCTCACGAAATGCATCGTGACAAGAAGCGCAAGTTTGCACTTGTCATTGGCATACACCTTGAGCACCTATAGGTGACAATACGACTTTACTCATTTCCGCCCGCAATTTTGATGGAGAGCACATCGGAAGGGACGGGTTTGTGTGTTTTCCAACCCTCTCTTCCCTTGCGACCAACTCCTCGAGAGATCTTTCGGCTCGCCGTGCATTTAGAGTGTCCTCACGCCGAGAGACACTATTCATTTACAAACATCTATGTCTTCTCCAGCATTCGAACCCGTGTTTTTCGGTACGACAGGCAGCTTCGCTAACCACTATCCCGATTGAGCGGCTAAGAATATTCACAAAAGATATCGAAACCCCATTCTTAATATTATTTGCAAAAGCTAAACTAAGTGGGGAAGCATTATCATGCAAACATTAAAAATTCATTAGTTTTTTTTAAATCTGAAGAATGAAAGAATTTTGCATTTGGGTATATAATCACTATTATGCAAAATATAGTGTAAAATATATATTTATAGAAAAAGTAATAACTGAGTAATATATCCCTAAGATAGAACCATTATATAGTTAAGTAATTTTGTTATGATGTTCGACTGTGTGAGGGACATAAAAATGCAGTCAATGGTTTGCTAAGAACCAAAGTTAGCTTAGTTACCTAAATTTAATTGAAGTAAAAGTTAATAATTATTAAGAATTATGTCAAAATGTTGGATCTTTTGAGGTACAGTTGATAACAGTCAAGGGCTGGATCTTTTGGTCCCTGAATGTGGGATACAATGATTAATTAATCTAATTAACGTTCATAAATAATTAACGTGATTCAGTAATGTTCAAAAATGAAGCAACTATCTAAACACCGTTATAAGACAAGTGCATATATGTGGGATGAGGTTAGGATTAAAATACAGGAAGGCAGTGGCATTTTAAAGGTATTTAATGATGAAAAAATAAACATGATTATGGTATGTACAGAGTGAAAGGGAGTAAGGTTAAAAAGTTCTATTCATCATGAAACGAAATTATATCATCAATCAACATCGTCGAACAGCATAGTTCAGTTACATCCAATGCCACGTCATAACCTCATCGGAATGGACGTCTCTTTTTATTTCCCCACGCAGCTTGAAGAAGTATCTTGCTGCTGTAGCTGTTGCCAGATTTAGGAAGGAGGAAGGTGGATGCGTTGTAAGATCGAATGTCCACACGGCCATTCTGCCTTCCCGGACGTCCTCGCCTGGGGGTTGATCTGAAAAGAAAGGAAAAAAAAAAGCAGAGAAAATGAAAAAAATCAATATCCAGGTGGCGAATGTTAGCTTTGTGCACCACCAGTTCATCTTATCAGTACAATTTGACATCATAATGGTGTCTTCATGGCTAACTTTCGTACTTCGTAACAATCAGAGGGATGTACTGTCTCATAAGGACCGAAGAATATGGGACGAAGTTCAAGTTCAAGTTTCAGTTCAAGTTGAAGATTCAGTCCAAGTGGAAGTTTCAGTTCAGGCTGGATTGTCAGTTTGTATTTGCAGGCAGGTTTGCGACGTTTCTTATACTGCCGTGTATGTACGTGCTGTAAACGGAGAGGTTCCGTTGAGCTTCAGTGCCTAATGCAGCGTTTTCATCATCATGCTGTGTCAGCAATTTCATTGACTTTGAAGTTCGTTTAAATTTTCTTCGTTTATACTTCCAGGCTTTCTTCTTCCGTTTCTTTGGACGTGAAGCAGATAAAGTGTATGAAACAGTAATTTTTCTTCCAAATATTTCAGCATTTTTTTTGCCTCAAAATCTTCAACTGGAAAGTCAGAGACAAGTTGTTTCCTTAGATTATTTTTCTGTTGTTTGGGAGGTTCTGCACTTTTAGCAGGTGTTTTCTCGTTTGCTTGATCAGCACATCCTTGTTCAAAGTGATTCAGTGGATTTTTCACAGTTTCTTCAGTATTCTACACGCTTGGATCATTATGGACATCATCATCATCATTAGCTTCATGACTGTCATCATCATCATCGTCGTTGTCATCAACATCATCGTCATTGACATGATTTTCCTCAACAAAAGCAACGTCATCTTGATCAACATCATTATCACCATCTTCATTAGCTTCAGGTGTGCCATCATCAGCAGCAGCATCATTAGCGTTATGATTGTCGCCATCATCAATATCATGATCTTGATCCATGTCGTCGTTTGCGTCATCACCGTCTTCATCAACATGATCGTCATCATCATCGTCATGAGCTTCATGATTGGTATCAGCATCATCTTTGTCATCGTGATCATCCAAATCTAAATTGTCATCATCTAAATCAAATTCTGAATCATCATGTGCATCATCATTATCATTTTCCTTAACTGTTTTCATCAACTGAATTCCATTTTCTGTTATTTTCTGAAAATCTTCCATAGCAGTGTTAACTTCGTGTGGTTTGTGAGGAGTAATGATATGAACTTCTTGGAGAATTTCCGATTTTGAGATGTGTGAAAGATCAGGTGGAAATGTGTGATCATGAGTAACATTAACAACATTACCAAAAATTTTATCATTATTATTGTTGCATAAATGAATACCATCTTTTTCAAATGTAAATCGGGTTTGTTGCAAAAAGTCTATTCCGATAATGGCATCAAGAGGAGTCATATAGTTTTTCACTACATGGATTTTAGCAGGTAAAATAGTGTTTTCAATTTGAATGTAAAATTGATGCTGAACATACATCAGACACTCAACTAGTATGTCATTCCTGTGGTTTGAAAGGCCACAAAAGCAAAAATTGTTCTAATAAATCTAATGGCAAATTATGTTACGGCTGCCAAAATTATGCTCACGTTCATTCCAATTGTCCCGAACGTTCTGGTAGTTTTACCACGGAATCTGGTAATTTTTCTACATCTGATTGTACTGTTCATGCACTTTCCACCCAAAATTTGTAGTCCTGAAAGAATCCAATACTTTGAACTGTGTCTCGGCCAAGTCCTGAGAATGTAATTCTGGAAGGATGTAATGGTGGAGAACCAATTTTGCGGTATGTTCTCTCAGTAATAAGTGTTGCTTGTGATCCAGTGTCGCAGAGAGCAGTTAACTGAGTTCCTTTAAGTTGAATATCAACATGCATCGAATGTTTAGAAAAATTTTGGGTGGAAAGTGCATGAACAGTACAATCAGATGTAGAAAAATTACCAGATTCCGTGGTAAAACTACCAGAACGTTCGGGACAATTGGAATGAACGTGAGCATAATTTTGGCAGCCGTAACATAATTTGCCATTAGATTTATTAGAACAAGTTTTGCTTTTGTGGCCTTTCAAACCACAGGAATGACATACTAGTTGAGTGTCTGATGTATGTTTAGCATCAATTTTAACATTGGGAAAGAAATATGTAAATTGCTTTGGAGTATTTTGCTTCAGATGTTTTGAATTGTTAAAGAGTTTTTCATAAATCTTCAGTTTTTCTTTAAATTCAGGAATGGATTTACAACCGTATAAAATTAGTTTATTGTTTGATGAATCAGGAATACCATTTATAACATACTCAATAAAAGAAGAATCATCCATAGAACCTTTGTATGCGAGATCTCTCATAGCTAAAAAAATATTCTTGTAAGGTTTCAAATTGTTTCATGTCACGAGATTCCATTATTTGGTTTAATTGAGAGCTATTAATTTTTTTCCGAAAATTCATCTAATAAATGGTGTTTTAATTGTTCCCAATTAGTAATTCCACGAATTGATCTTATTAAAGTTAAAGCTGGACCTGTAAGACATTTTTTAACAAAAATTACTTAATGTACAGGATTCGTGATTTCATAGAGATTAAAAATATCTTCTGTGTCAGAAATAAAAGTTTCAACGCTGTAATTTTCCCGAGAGGAAAAGGGTTTGATCAAATCAACAATGTCTTTTAAGCCCAAACATTGAAACGGAACAGTCTGTGTTTGTAAAAGCAATAAAGTTCCAGGCGCGCTTTCAAGAGAGATTTTTGCCTCCATTTGTTTACATAAAGATTCATCTGGAGTGTGATTAATGTTCGTTTGGGATACGCTATGCGTCGAGGGTGAACTTTGCACCAAAGCGTCTTCAAGGTCGCTGTAGTCAGCGGAATCTGGATTTAATAACGATACATCAGCAAGATTCGTAAGAATATTGTTAACACAGTTTTCAATATCGGTGGAAAATTCTAAATACAGTACGCTACAAATGGCAATTAAATCTGTGAGAGAAAATTCTTTGATAATTTTTTGTTTCGTATCTTCAAAGTTAAATGGTTTGGGAAAACCAGAAAAATTGTGTAACATAGCACGATTCTGCCGATGACATCTGAGCCAAAAACTAAACGATGTAAAAGCTTGATATGCTTGGTACTGGAAGTTTTTAATGACTGTGCAATGTTGAGATAAACGTTAAGTGTAGCCATTATTTATAAGTTTCGTTTTAGAAACTATCATAACAAAGTATATTTTTAATGTTTCGTATTCTTCAAAATAATATTAATTTTTCTGAGTATATTTTACAATAAAAATGATGTTAAAACACTCAAAAATCATAAATGAAATTGTGAACATATGATTCAAACAAAAAGTAAAATATATCGTCAAACAAATTTTCTTATAAGATTATGTTAAGAATGAAAAATAGAATTTCATGTTAAGATATGATATCAAAATTAATAACTTCAAATAATATTCTACAGTTCTTGTAAAATATAGGCATCACGAAAAATAAGAAATTTATGCACCAAATTCGAAAACGAAAGTAATTCTTCAAAGTAACTTTTTTAAAATATCACAATTCCTTAAATAGTCAGTAATGTTTTTCCATCAAAATCAAATACCTTTAGTTTATTCAATTAAAGCTTATCAAAACTGTTTAATTAATTATCATCAACATCAAATTCGAAAACGGAAGTGTTAATTCTTCAAGGTAATAATCATTCAAAAATAAAATGAATTTTTATCAAAATCAAATGCCTTTCGCTTCTTCAAATAAACATCATAAAAAGGCGTCATCAAATATTCATAATAACTTGAAAGAATATTACTTCCTCATTAGTATTACTTCATCAAATAAAATTAGCTCTACTTACGTGCTCATGAATCACAAGGGATGAGGTTAGGATTAAAATAGTGGAAGGCAGTGGCATTTTAAAGGTATTTAATGATGAAAGAATAAACATGATTGTGGTATGTACAGAGTGAAAGGAAGTAAGATAAAAAGTGCTACTCATCATGAAATGGAATCACATCATCAATTAACATCGTCGAGTAACAGTTAGTTCAGTTGCGTCCATCACCACGTCATAACCTCATCGGAATGCAAGTCTCCTTTCCTTTCCTCACGCAGCTTGGACAAGTATCTCGCTGCTGTCGCTGTTGCCAGATTTAGGAAAAGGCGGACGAGTTATAGGAGCGAATTACTACACGGCCATTGTGCCTTGCCGGGCGTCCTCGCCTGGGAGTTGATCTGAAAAGAAAGAAAAAAAACAAAAAGCAGAGATTGTGAAAAAAAAATCAATGTCCAGGTGGCGAATGTTAGTTTTGTGTACCACCAATTCATCTTATCAGTACAGGTTGACATCATAATGGTGTCTTAATGGCGTATCTTTCGTACTTCGTAATAATCAGAGGGATGAACTGTCTCATAAAGACCGAAGAATTCGGGACGAAGTTCAAGTCCAAGTTTCAGTTCAAGTCGAAGTTTCATTTCAGGCTGGATTGGCATTTGGTGTCCAAGTTTGTATTTGCAGGCAGGTTTGCGACGTTTCTTATACTGCGGTATATGTGCTTTCTGTAAACGGAGGAGGTTCCGTTGAGCTTCAATGCGTAATGCAGCTTTGTTATCATCATGCTGTGGCAGCAATTTCATTTTCTTTGAAGTTCGTTTAAATTTTCTTCGTTTATACTTAGGTATTTGACTCTGATGAAAATCCATTGCCGACTATTTAAAGAATTGTGATGTATTAAAAAATTTACTTCGAAGAATTACTTTCGTTTTCGAATTTAGTGCATAAATTTCTTATTTCTTGTGATGCCTATATTTTCCAAGGACTGTACAATATTATTTGAAATTATTAATTTTGATACCATATCTTAACGTGAAATTCTATTTTTCATTCTTAATATAGTCTTATATGAAGATTTGTTTCACGATATATTTTACTATTTGTTTAAATCATATGTTCACGATTTTTCAGTGTTTTAACATCATAGTTCTTGTGTAATATACTAAGAAGAATTAATATTATTGTGAAGAATACGAAAAATTAAGAATATATTTTGGTATGCTAATTTCTCCTAAATATTTAATACCAGATAAATTTTTGATTAAATCGAAACATACATATTTTGTGAATTTCATACTTGGTTAAAACAAAACTGGTAAATAATGGCTACACTTAACGATTATCCCAACATTGCACAGTCAATAAAAACCGCCTGTACCAAGCATATCAAGCTTTCACCTCCTTTAATTTTTGTCTCATATGGTGATCGGCAGAATCGTGCTAGGTTACGCAATTTTTCTGGTTTTCCCAAACCATTTAACTTTGAAGATACGAAACAAAAAATTATCAAAGAATTTTCTCTTGCAGATTTAATTGCCATATGTAGCGTACTGCATTTAGAATTTTCCACCGATATTGAAAACTGTGCTAAAAATATTCTTACGCATCTAACTAATGGCTCGTTATTAAAATCAGATTCCGCTGACTACAGCGACCTTGAAGAAGACGCTTTGGAGCAAAGTTCACCCTCGAGGCATAGCGTCGCCCAAACAGCCATTAATCACACTCCAGATGAATCTTTATGTAAACAAACGGAGGCAAAAATCTCTCTTGAAAGCGCGCCTGCAAATTTATTAGTTTCAACTAACCCGCAAACACAGACTGTTCCGTTTCAATGTTTTAGCTTAAAAGAAATTGTTGATTTGAACAAACCCTTTTCCTCTCGGGATAATTACAACATTGAAACTTTTATTTCTGACATAGAAAGTATTTTTAATTCTCTATGAAATCACGAATCCTGTACACCAAGTAATTTTTGTTAAAAAATGTCTTACAGGTCCAGCTTTAACATTAATAAGATCAATTCGTGGAATTACTAATTGGGAACAATTAAAACACCATTTATTAGATGAATTTTCGGATAAAATTAATAGTCTTCAAATACATCAAATAATAGAATCTCGTCACATGAAACAATTTGAAACCTTACAAGAATATTTTTTAGCTATGAGAGATCTCGCATACAAAGGTTCTATGGATGATTCTTCTTTGATTGAGTATGTTATAAATAGTATTCCTGATTCATCAAACAATAAACTAATTTTATACGGTTGTAAATCAATTCCTGAATTTAAAGAAAAACTGAAGATTTATGAAAAACTCTTTAACAATTCAAAACATCTGAAGCAAAATACTCCAAAGCAATTTACACATTTCTTTCCCAATTTTAAAATTGATGCTAAACATACATCAGACACTCAACCAGTATGTTATTCCTGTGGTTTGAAAGGCCACAAAAGCAAAACTTGTTCTAATAAATCTAATAGCAAATTATGTTATGGCTGCCAAAATTATAGTCACATTCATTCCAATTGTCCCAAACGTTCTGGTAGTTTTACCACGGAATATGGTAATTGTTCTACATCTGATAGTACTGTTCATGCACTTTCCACCCAAAATTTTTCTAAACATTCGATGCATGTTGATATTCAAGTTAAAGGAACTCAGATAACTGCTCTCTACGACACTGGATCACAAGCAACACTTATTACTGAGAGAACATACCGCAAAATTGGTTCTCCACCATTACATCCTTCCAGAATTACATTCTCAGGACTTGGCCGAGACACAGTTCAAAGTATTGGATTCTTTCAGGACTACATTCAAATTGAAAACACTCTTTTACCTGCTAAAATTCATGTAGTAAAAGACTACACAATTCCTCTTGAGGCGATTATCGGAATTGACTTTTTGCAACAAACTCGATTTACATTTGATAAAGATGGTATTCATTTATATAACAATAATAATGATCAAATTTTTGTTAATGTTGCTAATTTTACTCATGATCACACATTTCCACCTGATCTTTCACACATCTAAAAATGGGAAATTCTCGAAGTAGTTCAACATATCATTACTCCTCACAACCCACACGAAGTTAACACTGCTATGGAAGATTTTCAGAAAATAACAGAAAATGAAATTCAATTGAAGAAAACAGTTAAGGAAAATGATAATGATGATGCACATGACGATTAAGAATTAGATTTAGATGATGACACTTTGGATTTGGATGATCACGATGACAAAGATTATGTTGATACTAATCATGGAGCTCATGACAATGATGTTGATGAAGATGGTGATGACGCAGACGACGACATGGATCAAGATCATGGTATTGATGATGACAATCATAACGCTAATGGTGCTGCTGATGATGATGGTACTCATGAAGCTAATGAAGATGGTGATAATGATGTTGATTAAGATGACGTTGCTGTTGTTGATGAAGATCATGTCAAAAAAGATGATGTTGATGACAACGACGATGATGATGATGACAGTCATGAAGCTAATGATGATGATGATGTCGATAATGATCCAAGCATGCAGAATACTGAAGAAACTGTGAAAAATCCACTGAATCAGTTTGAACAAGGATGTGCTGATCAAGCAAACGAGAAAACACCTGCTAAAGTGCAGAAACTCCCAAAGAACAGAAAGCCTTGAAGTATAAACGAAGAAAATTTAAACGAACTTCAAAGACAATGAAATTGTTGACACAGCATGATGATGGAAAAGCTGCATTAGGCATTGAAGCATCAGGCCCAATAGAAGCGATATTACTAACACAAAAAGTTTCGGATGTAGGAATTTAGGAAAAATAATCCACAGTTGCCGCTCATTATAACACAAACAAACAATACCACAAAGTGAAGACTATCGTGTAGTGCTTGCAGGGTACTTGACTATAACAGGACGGCAATTAGCAATACACAGACCGCCAAAATAAATGCTGGAATTATAAAAATAAGAATAAAATGCATCACATTACAATAAAATCTGTATCTTTAATAAAGGACATAATCCAAAATACTTGAAGAAATAATTATTAATCTAAGTATAAAATGTTAACAATTTAAAGCTGAGAAAGCTGAGAGGGAGTCCTGGAGAATTCATGAAGATCTGTCTCTTGAATATTCCTGACCTTTGCGTTATCTCCTGGTCTGTCCTAGCCTGCGACCAGTGGTATCAGGAGATTGAATGAAATAACCAAAAAACAGTTGAAAGCATTAGGTAGATTTTTGGAGGAAACGAGAAAGAAAACCTGAGGTTACGGAACACCAACGTCTAACCAAGTGATCGTGCAAGAAAAAAGGACGGAAGAAAAGGCGTCATAAGGAGGAGTCATTAAAGCCGGCAAGATGCATGTTAAGAATTAGCAAGTTTAAATGGCTGACCTAGGAAAAGTTTCTAGCCAAACAAATGGCTCAGTACAGCAACGCGAATTGGAAGAAATAAAAGGTAAAGATAGGTGTAAATGCATTTGTGTATTTAAGTGAAACCTAATTTATTTTTATCTATATCATTAAAAGTGTTCATAGGTATGTTAAACTGCTTTTCCTTCAAGGGAACTTTAAGGAAGCGTGATGACATGCGGCAGGTTTAGATAATAATGTCTTAGATTCTAAAGTTAAAACAAAAAGTCTCCAGATTTGTATTTGTTTTGTTAAAATTTTGGCTGAAGTTTGGAATTGTAAAATTCTTTATTAAAATTCATTAATTCTGCTGAGGGCAACTGTAGGTATTGTAATTATTAATTAGCTATTATTTTACCTCTATTGATATATCTACGTTCGTGGGCTACATTCCGGAGGCAAAATAGTTATTGTATGAATTTTCTGTATAGTCTAAGTTCATGGATTTAAGGAGAGATATTAGTAAGATTCGCTGACCATCTCGATCCTATTTTCTACCAGTTTCTAAAGTAACTTGAATTCGGATGTAATCTTGCTGGTTTTATTTGATCACCTGAGTTGAGAATCTGGGCCAAGAATTATCGGTGAGTTTTGTTTTAAGAATCCGATATTTGATATTTGTTTCTGTGAATGCCGCAAGCTTCAGAGTCTGTTTTTGATAAGACACAGGTTGTGTAAATTGTGATCTGAAGAATTAATAAAAACGTATACTTCAGTCTTCTTCTGCGTTCAGTGTTCCTTCACTGGAAGATTAAGATGGCGAGCTAATTCGCCCTATTGTCTTCACGAGACCAGAGATCAGTCCTTCGTTAAGACGTATATTGTAAATTAATGTGCTGAATTTTGAAATATGCAACATTATTTTTTTTAATATATAACTCTTTAAATGAGTGATATTCCTCCTTAAGAAAGGTTTTTTAAGAAACATCAGTCAGCAACAGCTTGCGAGTTTCATTTGCCATGTAGCTAATTGAAATGCAGTGTAATTTCATGCCTTTTGTTTGGCTGCGTTAGGATTTGTAATCAGTCACTGTTTTAGTTAGCTTGAGGTTGTATGTTTACAGCTACAGCTAACATCCTGCTACAACTACAGCTGTTAACTATTACAGCTACAACCAACATTCAAATTAGTTACTTGCTTAGTATCAACGGTAACGTAACATAGTCTCCACAGGTTTTAATTAAAATCTCTTCTGGGCAAGTGTCTATACCCTAACTGACTACCTTAGCTACATGAATAGTTAGATTACGCACTCGTGCACAAGAATAAATCAGTTACAAGTATCTGATAATAGTAACTAACCATTTAAATGATCCACATCTTGTGGTTCAATTCGTACAACGCAAAATTTGAAGTTTTCGTTCACTTGTGAAAACGTATAATTGACTTGCCGGGATTCTTCCCGGATGACGACGCACCACAGCGACTAGTATTGATTATAACATAGTTAGTCAAATGTGGATGCCTAGGGGAACCTTTCACCTTTTTAATTCGTAGAGTTAATTGCTAGCTGACTAGTAACAGAAGAGCTACAGAAGCGCTCCAATTCTAGGATAGACACTATTAGTTACCACCTAATATGATCTTCCTTGAGTTACAAAAATATCTCTTCGCGTTTCAGCATAAGTTAAGAAGCACAGTGTTGAATTTTATTCCCCCGTAACTGGTATTTATGTAAATTTCGTACATGCATGAACTTCTGACACCAAAAACAAACATAATAACATAAAAACTAAACATTTCACTTTAATATATATATATATTTATTTATTTATTTTACCTTTACTGTTTTTTATAAATGAATGCTTTGAAGAAAGATGTTACAATAGCCATAGTTTCTTCCTCAATATGTTACTTTACATGATAGTTTCGAAGATCAAAGAAAAAACTAACTCGGAACGAACGATGGAGTAATTACGTTGCAGAGAGAGGTTTTCATGATATACGAACCACGAATAAAAGAACCAAATAGTTTTGTTGTTTCTACCATGATTCATCCATCAAACAGAAGGGTAAAAACTCAAATATTTCAGTTCCATCAACTCATGATTCTTGTTCAATTGGTTTTGAGTGAAGGAAAAACAGTTTACCATCTTCATTCATCATCTCAGAAAGATAAGCAGAACTTTACTTTCTTCAGATCAGTCATTTTTCTTCCTTGCTCTGCCTAGAAATATGTATATATGAATGTATAATAGCACGTTGAATCTAAAAGTAAAAAATCAGGGGTAAAATTTTAACTTACATAGATAAATACGTGCGTTACATTATAACCTGCTGGAAAGCGATGCCAAATTTTGATCATTCTGATCTTGTTTGCATTTTACATACACGCATATAAAAACTGCAGACAAGATATTTAATCAAATATTTGATGTTATTTGGGGACATACAATTTTAATTAATTTTTTTATTGCTTATTTATGACTTAGTTGGTAATACGTAAGTTTGCGACCAGTTTATGTTCATTTCTTTGTTTTCGTGAGCATGATACATTTTCGAGTTTTTTATACATTAAATTCTGTTTAGATAAATATCCTTTATAATTTTGCTAATGGTTCGATGTCGCTGTGCCAAATAATGGCAACAGTTGCTCTCACCATAGCTATATTTTGGAAAATATTATGAAACGTCTGCCGCTGAACCACGACACGTGTGGAGGAAGAAATTTCTAAGGAATCTTATCGGAAAATTCCAGTATTAGATCATTTCATCCTCCTCCGTCTCGTCCAATATTACAGTTACAAATGTTTGGCGAGAAACGTCAGTTAAATTCTGAGCTCAAGATTGAATTTTCAATCAAGATAGTTTCGATCCTTTACTCAGTAAGCAGGTGTGCTTTTTTATTACCCTTTCGAGCGATTCTGTACTTTTTCTGTACATAATAAATAATCTTATGCCGATTCTGTACATAATAAGTTATCCTTTACATTTGAAACAGAATCTATGATACTTGTTATTATTCGAAAGATGATTCTAGCGCCTTTTTCAGTATTGTTGTCATATTTTATTGTTTCTGATATTGTATTTCATTACTTTGAGGAATAACAAAGGTCTTAGTTTTCTCTCAGTTTTTAAAGTTTAGTAATCTTCTTCGAAATCATATACTGTAACAAAACTTAAGATAGACTGGCAGGGAATTATTGCTAACATAATAACAGAAACTTAAGAAGGGTGTAAAAGACCCTTTATTTCAGACTCAATAAGAAGGTATATTTGGCGCTTATAACTCAGCCAACCATTTGTGACTAGATAACTTAAAGTAGTAAATTCAAATGTACAGTAATTGTTTAAATGTAAAACTTTAATTAAATAAGCTAGTAGCTTAAGGCTACACAAATCATTTAATATGCAGTTGGAATTATAATGCAAGGCCGAAGATTTCACATCTTATCTAGTAACCTAGTAATGTGGCTTCGAGAGGCAGAGCACGCTTTGTCTTACAATCTAAAACCATCACCTTAAATACAAGCGAAGTAATTTGCATTCCGGCGATAGAACTGAAGGAAGAAGTGAACATAAAAGGTCCAAAACATAAAATAACTGCTTAGTTAACATAACGAAAACTTACAACCTGTTAGTTAAACATACACAATGACCGAATAACAGGTAGCTTTCTCCGCGGACAATAAACAATTGACAATAAAATTTCATATTTGGCAATACAATATCAGGACCGCTGTTGTTAATCTGCTAAAATTAAGGAAACGGTATGCTGCACGTGAAAATATAAGTGTGTCGTTCTTCTCTTATAGGATATATAAAGATTTGGAAAAGCCCAGATATGTTCATTTCGGAAGATCGTAATTGTCATAAATTCCTTCATGGAATAGAGCGTGAACTTCCATTTTGCTAGATGCAAGGAATCACGAAACATGGATGCGCAAAATAATCAAAACTGTTCACTGAAGCAATGCCTTGGCCTGTGGTTATACGTTTAAATGTATGTTTCTGGAAAGTATATGCACACTCACAATCATTATTGATTATAACATGAATCGCAGCCAAGTGTGGCATGTCTGGACTCAATTTTCTCACAGTCAGTCTAAATGGCTCATGTTAACTTCTTTCTCTTGTTTCAACTGGAACTGACACAGAGTCATTAGGGTGTTAGAAACAGGAGACGTGAAAATGTGCAATTTCTTAATTTCTTCAACCGGATTCCAACTTTGGACATCTCAAATTACACGTCGAGTTAGCTTCCAGTTACACCACGAAGGCATGCAGATAAGACAAATTATTGCCCGTTACATTTTAGTTCGGGCGCCACCTGTAGCCTCATTACGTGATTTTGAAGCAAGAGATGTGAAAAATCCACAATGCACTCGCCAGAACTTGAACCTGGACTTTCCAAATACATGCCGAGTATGCTTCCGTTACACCATGAAATAGTGCAGAAAGGAGGGAGAAAATATTTATACACTATTATATATCTGCAAAAACAAAAATTGAGTTAACTTTATAAGGTATTTTCTCTCTCCTTCCTTCATGCCTTCGTGGTGTAATGGTAGAACGTATTCGAGAGGTCCAGGCTGGAGTCCGGCGCTGGCATTGCACATTTTTCACTTTTCTTGCTTCAAAATATCCTATAATCTCTACAGTGGCGCCCGAACTAACAATTAGTGCATGATGATTCTTCCCCACGAAGATTTGGCGACTGGGTCGTCTAATCCCCAGTTGCCATTTAAAAGGGTCTGTATATATTTTCTCCCTAGTTTGTGCATGCCTTCTGGTGTAATTCGTAGCACACTCGGTGCGTATTCGAGAGGCCCAGTTTCGAGTACCGGCAAGGGCATGCACATTTTTTATGTCTCCAACATAAAAAAGCAACATTTCTGCAGCGTGATCAAAATTATGCATGATGAAGAAGGTTAACTCTGTCAAATAATCAGGATCATGTCTCCGTACTGGGACATTCATGGAAATTTAATATCAAAATTTGTATACTTAAGATTTGTAGAATTAAGATCAAAGTGCCTGCGTTCCTTTTACAGTTTGTTTACAAATTAATTCAACTTGCTTAAACTTGTGCTCATTCAGTTATGATCTTGAAACTTGCGCTGAAATGGAAAACGAAATCCGCAATTATTATTCATATTCTAGGCAGAGATTTGTTTTTAATGGCCGTAGTCTACATGTTTGCGATAATAATATAATAAATAGTTTTGATACAATAACGTAAATACAGCTCTTCATGTATTCGAAAGTTATAAATGCAGGCACTAAGACGCATACAACCTTTGAAAGAGGTGTTGAAATTAATGTTTCCTTTTGTTTTGCGCAGAACATTATTACTACATTCCTGCAATGTAATTATGTTTAGTCTTATCTCCATCATCCAGATGAAGATCCAGGGGCTATTTTTCTAAAAGGAATGGTTGTAACTCGTCAGATATCCTCTGAAATCCTTAAACTCTAAAGAAGAAACGACAAAGGGGAAGTACATTACAATAAATTATAAAGTATAAAATTGTTATCATATAAAATTGATTAACAGTAAGGGAAGAAATATGCATTTATTAAAAAGTACAAAAAAATGGCAGTCGAATTTTTTTCAAACAGTGTATTCAGTACAAAGCAAACATATCACTTGTTTAATGAAATGTACTCAAATTTTAATAATTAAAGGGAACTTTCCGTTTTTAATTCGGCATTTTGGGGACTTCATCTTTGCACGTTTTAAGGAGATTTGCTTTCTCAATTAGTTATTCGATCAGCACAGGAAAATAATAATGTTAGACGACTGAGAGATATTTTAAATTAAAATAACATACTAATTTAGAATGAAAACATTCTAACCAGATGACAGCGCTTAACGGAAGAGATTAGAGCGGATCTGCAGATACAAAGAAGAAAAATATATGAAATCGCCTTTCTACACGAGAACGAAAAAAAAAAAAAAGTAAAAGATCAGAGACTCGGGGCCATACAGTATGCAATAACTTTTCGGAATTTTTTGTTTATACACCTCAGAAAATGCGTGCGTGATACAAATAACGAAAAGACCGTTCTAAACTTCAAAAACTGCCTCAAGTGAAATTTCGTGCAACCTTGCATTTGGAAAGGTAAAAACACGGTTTTAGAACATTTACTATTTGAAGCTTTCAGTTTCAAAAAAGACGTTAAATTTATTCTTTAACATACTGGCGAGTTCCGATTCTTTTAAAAAATAATACACTGGTAAAATTTTATGGTGATTTAGACGCAGATAACAATTTATTAATATTTAACCACAAAGCATCGTAAAATAGACAAATCTAGTCTAGAATCACACTATTCATCGGTAAAAATACTTAGAAAGCACTCATGATGAACATATTGGCAGAAAGGAGTATTCATTAAAATCATGTAACGGCAAAATCAGATAAAATTCCATAAAGTGTTACATGAATATAAGCATATGATCTGAAAGGACATTAAATAACCTGATTTCTGCTTAAATTGACTCTCCGGTAAGACACTGTTCCTTTAATTACTGGCATGGCAGAGATTTAAAATGATATATTTGTGACTGTATGTGAGATCAAGATTTTATAAATATCTGGCATATAAATACTACTAAGATATTTTAGTTTCTCTTTTAAGTAGTTGTATATTTCACCAATATTTGAAGATATCCAAGATTTACACCAAATGCATGAAAAACTTTTCGCAAACTCTAATTTGCTTAAAATACTAAATCTCATGCATTTTTGAGATATGGATGTTATGAATGTCCCCCGAAAGATCAAAATGCATTTTAGAAGCATTTCACTCTTGCTTAAAACTGCCTTCCAGAAAACCTATCATAAAATTGGAAAACGAATGCTTCAAATTCCACAGTCCCAAAGCAGGACAGATTTTATTTCTTCGCAATAAATAGATAAATCATCCACGATCTCAGGTGCAGGAAAAAGGGAATTTTTGAGATTTCTGAGGGAACATCTGGCGCTTGCGAAGTGATTTTTTATGTTGCTCGGTCACTTGGGGTCTTTTCTGAACAACGCTAGTAAAAACCCCATCCATCAAACAATGACTTAGGAGCAGAAGAGAAAAAGGTTTCCAAGCCACAGTTTTCCTTAAGCCATCAGTTGGCAATACGCCATACAACGCTAAGAACTTGGAAATTCACTTTTCCTTCCCATACATATAACCATAGTATTCAAGCCCTAAGTAAGAAGGAATGCATTTCGCTCAAGTGTTTAGATTGGTATTGATCAGAGAATTATTGTTGCGAAGTGGAACATCAAGAATGAAGTTCATACATATAATTAGAGACGGTAGAAACCTAAATGCTTTTGAATCTAAATAAAACGTTTTTGAGTTTCATGTAATTGTGGCAATATTAACGAAAATAAATTGAAAGATTTCACATTTTAACATTGACTAAAAGGGCTCTTTTGCACTTTAATATAATGTATAAATAAAGAATGTCAATTTAAATGGCGCAAGTGAAACAGCGAAACATTTCATATGATACAGGATGAACACTCATTTAGACTACCGTGGGAACTTTATATATCTTTTATACATTTGAAAGAGAAATAAATGTTTAAAGATTTTAATTAGATACATCTTAAAATAATTACATTTTTATTTAAATCAGTCAGATTAAAAAATGAAAAAAAAAAATAATATTCCCTAGAGCTGCATCTGTTTCTTTTAAACAGCTTAAATTGTTAACGAATAACAGACTGATTAAATTTGAAAGATAAATACCCCACATTTAGCCGAATGACAACAGACTCAAATTAAAAATAGAACAAGGCATTTGAAGTGAATGAACGCAGAATCATGTTTCGAGGCTAAGTTCCTGTGTGTTAATGATATTTAATATATATGCTTTTTATAAAAATAAAACCTGAATTCTGAGTTAAACAAAGAAAGAAAATTATTAATTTTCTTAAAAAATACCTTTATTTAAAAAGGAGATACACGCGAAATTTTATCTGTATCTGTTAAATATTATCTGTATCTATTTATCGTTATCTGTTAAATTTTATCTTCGTTATAGTTCTAGAATCTGTTCATTTTTTGGGTGGCAAGGTTGACTGCCATACCATACTTGATTAAAATCTTTATTTTTCAAGTCCCGGGTTCAAATCCCATAGAAAACGCGGGTTCTTGTAAATATATAGTGTCTATGCGGAATGGAGGTACGCAAATATGCGACGAGAGGTTAATGGTAGGGAAGGAACTGTTACCCCGTGGTGCTTTCCATCAAAACTGGTGGTGGAACTGAGCTGTATGGTGTTCACCGCTATTGCCAACGACAGGCGTAATCCTACACTCCTTGCCATGAAGAATTTCGTGAGCTTGTTCTGATGTTACTGTCAGACAAGTCAGATAAGACATAACACCAACAATACGTGATCCAACTATAACTGAAATTTTAGCACGAAAATCCCGTTGAAGAACAATATAGCTAATCGTTTCGAAGTTTTGGTTAAAACCTTTACATTTTCAGGTTAGAATTTGAAAGATCTGAATGATGAACAAAGCGGAAAAATTTCAGTTTTCAGATCACGAATATGTTTCAACACTTGCAGGATATGAAAATTCAAATGTCATGCATCTAATTTACATTATTCCTTAACAAAGCCATTCCTGGGGACATAAATGTTTCAATCCACATATTAAACGAAATGACTTAAAAAGGAACGTTAGTTATCAGAGTTGAATGAGGCTATGACACGTTTTCATTAAACAAAATGATAATTGAAAGAAAACTGTATATTCATTAGTAATGTATTACTATTTGAACTCAAGTTTATAAAGAACGGTATTTAGCTCTTATATAATTTAGCAGTACAGTGGTTAATATATCTAATTAGCACTTATAAGATCAGAGGTTCGATTTGAAGTAAAGTTAAGCTCGATTCGCAATCACGTTTTCCTACTAGGAAGGGCTACTACTACAGAAGGGCTAATATTTTCTGTAAGTTATTTTCAAGTATAAACCTTTTTTCCTACCTTTTAATTTAAGATTTAGAAAAAGGCAGAATAAAGTGTAATATCTGCTGGTGCTAATTTTTTCACTTCCGAGAATTCTTTGCTTTCAGAATTCTTCCTATTTTAATTGGCTTACAAATGCTAACTTCTCGGTAGCTGAAAGCATTTAGATCAGTGGTCGCCAAAGTTATGAAGCTTCGGAGCTACCGTATCGTTTTTAAGTTCCGCTGTGTGCTATAATCCAAAAAAACTACTAATGTTTTAAAAAAATCTTAGGTTTGTTTATTGCCTATAAACTTGCATTTCTTGTAAATATGAAATCAATTTTAGTTAACAAAACGAAACTGAAATTACAGTGCAGTTAGTAATAAATAATAGCTATAATAACATATTTTATCAGACTTATTAACTTTAATGTGAAGGATAGAACTCTTTCTTGTCATCAACAAGTTTGTCAGTGTTGGAAGCGTAGGTAGTGGTTGCTATTCGAATGCAGTTGTCCATGTTTCATCAATGAGTCTTTTTCTGTACTTATTTTTAATAAATTTCAAACTGGAAAATAATTTCACGCAGATATATAGAGCTGAACACTGCTTTCACTTTGAGACAAGCCTGGACCAAAACTGGGTATTTTTCTTTAGTAACAGGAGGTTAAATATTTTTAGAGCTTGAAGAGAGCGATTTGACAGATAAATCATTTCATCAAAAGAAAATCAATCAGTTCTAACTTCACTGCAGCATAGTCTCCTTAAAACTCAAAATGCTCCACGACAAAAGTACAGAACTCTTCAGCATTATTCTCTACAAAAGACGATTCGATAAATTGTACAACAATCGAAGTCCTTTTGAAATATGAGAAGCAATTGTTGAATTCTATTCTCAAATCTGAAATAGTTTGAACGCATTTTTTGCTTTTGTAAGGGGAAGTTGAAGACCCTTGCTTGTCAAGGATTTGTTTCAAACAGGCAAAGTGTTTGTAGTCATCTTGCATGATACTTTTTACCAAAGTTCCAGCTTTTCTGAGAATGAAACAACATCTGAAATTGTTCCACCAATATCTTTATCATTACTTGCAGCTGTAAGTTAAGGTGATGTCTGCGAGAAAAGTAAAATCCTGCAGCCAAACTGGATTTTCTAGTTCGCGGAAAAATTCGCCTCGTTCTTTAAAGAAATTCTACTGGGTAAGAAGCAACTTTTGAAAACTTTGTAAAACTCTGCTTCTACACAACCAACGAACTTCCATATGAAGTACCATGCTGGCAATCTAGTTCAGGAGGCAGTGCTCTGAAACAACGTCTCTGTAATGCATGTGCTCTAACTTTGATCACTATTTTTTTGACTGTTTTCATTTCATTGTTCGTACTTAGAAACTTTCCATACAGTGATTCCTGGTGTGTTATACAAAGATAACACAGAAATTTCAGAAAACTGTTGACTTTGCGACACAAGTTTATGAATCCCTTCTGTCTGCTTTCCATCCTAAAACTTCCATCAGTTGTTAAGACCACCAATTTATTGATAGGTATATTTTCAAAGTTCATAAGACCTTTAACTGCTAAAATACGTCCTGCGCTGTCTAAAAATATTTAACCTCCTGTTACTGAAGAAAAATACCCAGTTTTAGTCCAGCCTTGTCTCAAAGTGAAAGCAGTGTTCAGCTCTATATACCTGTGTGAAATTATTTTCCAGTTTGAAATTTATTAAAAATAAGTACAGAAAAAGACTCATTGATGAAACATGGACAACTGCATTCGAATAGCAACCACTACCTACGCTTCCAACACTGACAAACTTGTTGATGACAAGAAAGAGTTCTATCCTTCACATTAAAGTTAATAAGTCTGATAAAAATATGTTATTATAGTTATTATTTATTACTAACTGCACTGTAATTTCAGTTTCGTTTTGTTAACTAAAATTGATTTCATATTTACAAGAAATGCAAGTTTATAGGCAATAAACAAACCTAAGATTTTTTTAAAACATTAGTAGTTCTTTTGTATTATAGCACACAGCGGAACTTAAAAACGATACGGTAGCTCCGAAGCTTCATAACTTTGGCGACCACTGATCTAAATGCTTTCAGCTACCGAGAAGTTAGCATTTGTAAGCCAATTAAAATAGGAAGAATTCTGAAAGCAAAGAATTCTCGGAAGTGAAAAAATTAGCACCCTGTTAACGGTATAATCGTTTCCAGCTCCTCTCTTGTTTCAGCCGATTTTTGCAGAAACGGTCAACTGAGCTGTATCAACTATACCAGTCGACTCGTCAAATTGCAAAGAGGAATAGCCAGCAGTGATCAATATCAGGTTTAAATTGGGAGCTAACGTCAGAAATCATAACCACAAACTTTCTCATTTCTTTATTTAAAGAAAGCTGTACATATTTTAATAACAGAAATTTTCTCAATTTTATTTTTGAAACTACTATTAAATAATGGATTTGCAGTTTCTAAGAATGCAATTTCGATTACTTTACCGTCATCTTATGTTTTTCTAATTTTGTGCAATAATATTTGAAACTTGGAATGACGCCTCAGTTGCTTCTTTATTCTTGTTTAATGGTTTTTAAAAAGTTGACTGTTGAGTATTAAATTTAGTTGTTAGCTGCCTTACCTTTTCTTTCCTTGGATCAGAATTCAGTGATAAATCCTTTTCAGGCACTGCGTGAACTGTTTTGGAGTGACGTTCGACGTTCCCAATGTTAGCCCCAATTAGAACAGAATTAGCTTAGTACAAATGCGCTAGTGAACCCTCGAGTTACTACTAGCTAGCGATCGGCGGTTTGGCCGTCACTGATTTAGATGAATAAACTAGGAAAAATATGCCACCAAAATGGATTTACTGTTCTCACCTAAATATTGAATGACAGAAGACAAGACAGATGGAAGCAAAACTGATGAACAAAAAAAACGATAGGTATGGAAAAACTAAGTTTGGAGGATAGAAATACAATTGGAAACTTTCGCTTATTATACTTATGCTTCATTTTTAAGTCAACTATCGAAACAAGATGTAACAAGCTTGGATAACCTACTACTTAGATTGCTGTAGTTAAAAACTAAATATTTAAGTCTATAAGAAACTATCAGCATATGTTAATATAAAATATCACAAAGGAAATCAAAACGATATCTTCATTTGCATCATTTCTTTAAGCAAGTATTTAGAATTACTTAAAATTTTAAGTAATTATGTCGAGTTTTATATTCACTGACCAATTATTATGGTTTAAAGCTTTACTACAAATTTTTCTTCCTGTAGCCTTCATTCCAACGAAATTAGCTGTAAGGTATTAAGCCAATGGTTTGAATAATTTAGAGTTAGATCTTCTGGCAGCTTCGCTCTCAATGTCCCCATCTCTTCCTAAATATATTTCGACTTTCTCTATTTTGCTACCGAGCATTAAATACCCGTTTTTAGTTACTTGACCCAGCTTAAGTAGACAATTTTGCCTGCAGTATCAGATTATGTTACTTAAATTTAAATTTCACTTTATGTTATTTTAAATGCCCTCAAGTAACGTTAACCAAGCATTAAAATAAAATTCTGCTGTAGTTTTCAAAACATATCAAACAAGATTTCTATTTACGTTTATCTGTGTTCTATATATCTCTCTCTATATATACATAAGATGCAACCTGAGACGCGCTTTTCCGGTATGGGAAAAATGCAAGCTAAATTACATTAATCGGCTCTGCAGATAGGAAAATAAAAAACTGTCACCTTCTAGTTCTTTCTACGAATTAAAGGAAGAACTATATTTGCGAAAAATTTAGGGTAGCAGATTTCAAGGAAAGTATTCATTTTGACCGCTTTAAATCAAATGGAATGACATTTTTTGCCATAGAATCTAAACAGAAAATATATAGGGCTCTTTTTTTCAATAACGGATTGTAAAATGGATTCAGAAAAGAGATTTTTCGGTATTTTCAAGTATTTTCGTTTCTTGAGATACGTATCTCGAAAAACTCGAGAGTGAGTAGGCGTAGAATGTTTTAGTACATGGGAGTGCTATAACATCTAGTTGGCTCGTTCAGATCTGTATTTTTGTTCTTATAAATTAATAAATTTTGCATTTTTGCCTTTTAACCCTTTAAAAGGTCGCATTATGTTGTTCTTATGTTTCCGTTAAAAATTTGACACCTTTATTGCATGCGATAGCTGTCGAATACTGAGCAATATAAAAGTGATGGTAGGCGTAACGAGGCCAGACACTGTTATAAGAACATTGAATTAAATCATTTGGTGCGCCAACTTCCATGCCTTTTTGCAAAGGGAGACTAAGCATTAACTTTCAATATTGTATACCAAAATCTTGGTCTGTCTGCCTGTTGGTGGATTTCCTTGTTTGGACGCAGAAACTCTAATTTTAATTGTAACTATTGTATTTAACTGTATTTAATGTTTTAGATTTTTATATATTTTAGAGTTTCAATAAAGGTATTTTGAATCTTCATGGATTTTTGCTCCGCCGCGAAATGAGAACTGAATTAATTGAAATAAAAATATATATCTAATGAAAATATGAGGACACAGGGGCAAATCAAGTGAAGCAGAAATGTCTGTAAGTTAATAGTCCTTGCAGGAGAGTAGTGTGGTGGCGACATCAGATATTTTGTTGGGTGCGTGTGCCTAAAGTACATATAAGTTCATGTTAGGTAAGTAGTGAAGGAAAGTGTTTATTATTGTATATATTAATAAGAATCAAAGGGTTTGAGTAGGAGGAAAAGCGATGTGGGACTTTTTATATCCAATATAATATTCTGGAAACGATGCGCTGATTTTAGAGGAAAGACAAAAGAAAAGTTTAATTAAACTACCACTTTCCTTAACTTTGTGATTGTCACCCAATAAGCAGTGAAGATAATAAAGATTTCCATTCTAAGTGTCATGAATGTTTTCAGACTTGTGTATAAGTGTTAGAATTATATTCAGCCAACAGCATTAACAGGCGCATAATTTAGCTCTGTTCGTGCACCGAAGATGAAATATAAGTCACTTTCTCCCTTCCAATCTCTAGTCACAATCTGTTGGACGAGAAATTGATCATCGCACGAGCTAACTTAAATCCATTCTCTGAATCCCTTAGTAAGGTAGGCGTTCTGAACACTCCATGTTGACTCAAATTATTCTATCTTATTATTGAGGAATATAGAGAATTGAAACGTTATGTTCTATTCACTCGGTTTTCCATGTTCAGAATGATTGTTATGATGGTTGTATAAAATGTCGTCGCCTGGTATGATGTCAGAATGTTGTCTCTCGTGATGGTTTTGTATGGAAGCATATTGTTGAGCTTATCATTTAAAGGCCTTCTTAGGCAAGAATACATTCCTACTAATAATATAACGCAAGTTAATTTTACGCTAATAAGTTGATTTTATCTTAAATAGGTGCCTATTAAAGAATTTAAAACATTTTTATATATTTTGTATTTTGTTAATATTAACTTCATTTTCTCCCAGCCAAATGTAGAAGAAATGGTTTCCATGAGAGAGTACGGTAAACATGATTTTCTGTGATTTGCACTGATAAAACATGGAAAAAAATCAGATTTTGAAAGTATTTTTTGAAATGAAAAATATGTTTTCCATAATTTTCCTTTTAATAATAATAATCTTTGGTTATATACATATATTAGGATTACGTTTATGTTTTGTATCACAAGAAACCGAAAACAAATAATTATTTGAATATTTAGGGCAGCCGTAGGTTAGCGTTCGTTCTTTTGTCCACTTTTCCGCTTCCATATGTATCAAAAAATTAGCAAAAATCATGTAAATTAATTAAAATCTCTTAAAACGCTAATATTCGCCTTAATCGTTCCGAGTGGCAACAGTTCTGATACAATCAACAATGGCAACAGTGATACAACAGCATTATTGCTGATATAATTAGAGAAAATTATCGATTCGATGCAATTTCATTAAAAAACGTAAGATAAAAAAACTCATTTCAATTTTGAAAAACTCACTTCGAGGTACACTGGCTCTAGCCTAGATGCACCTATTTACCAAATTCGTAGCCCTAGGTTTATTAGCTTTACACGCAGCATGAACGAAAGACACACACACAGAAACTTCATTTTTATTATGAGTTATATATCAGATCTTTCATTCCTGCATATTCAAAGAATCCTTTTAATAAGATTTCTAACAATCAAGTTAACAATAATTGTTTTAGGTCTTTTGTTGAATTACAACAAAATTAATGAATACCCTTTTAACAATGCTTATAAACCATAATCATTAGAGATATCAAATCTAGTGGTGTTAAAATCTTACGTGTGGATCTTATTTGCTTAAATTTATTATTTTTATTGCTGAAATCTAATTGGGGCCATTTTTAGAAATGGGCCTGTTTTTGTTGACAGTACTGTGTTACGTTTTTATACCAACCACGTTTATCGACAGCCTATTGGTCATACTTATTTGTTTTGCGACTGCCTTCATTTTGTTTCCTCGAAGAGAAGAGAAAACTCGGAAAAGTAATGATGAAAACCGTAATGGACACAACTTTAATGCCGGAAAGAAGGTACATAATATATATTTCCTTGATTCATATGCTGATAAAAATGGGTTTAATGACGATTCCTTTGATAAGGATATAGACAATGACACCGATTTCCTCCAAGTTTCTAACGTAGCTTTTGATAATAGCCATCCTAATTTGCATATAGATAGTGACACTGACCACATCGAGCTTTTTGAAAATAATTTCGATAATAATCCTACTGATGTGTACCTTTTCAGTGATGAAACTCAATTTAGTTACCTTCATCAAAAAACAGAAAAGAATTTTGATTTTCCAAACCCTGATAACTCAGGTAATCAAACAGGAATGAATAGCACTATGACCATCTTCAACCAGGAAAAACTCAGTTTGAATGCCTCTATTAAATCATTGGATGCTGAATGCATTGTATCGCATAACGATCTTGGAGCACAAGGGGACATCGTTTCCGGAAATCTCATCAACACAAATAATGAACCAAAAATAAACGGCAAAATGGATCATCTAGACAGAATAGAAGTGAAACCAATTCAAGAATTTCAAGAACGCCTTATTGATATCATCGTTGATACCGTCGCTGTTATCTACGTTGATGACGAAAATACTCAGCATCCTTCCTCATATTCTAGACGGCGTTTCAGAATTTCAAGCATAAGAAAAGCGTTACTGAAATACTTTTGCTTTAAAAAAATTAAAAATAAACATAACAGTTTAAAGCATCATATCAAGATGAGCTAAGTTTAGATAATTTAAGTTTATAATCGTCATAAATTTGTTCAAATGACACCAATCATATTGACTGATCAAAAATTGTACATTGACAGACCAGAGACTGACTAAGTGGCGATCTTGTTAACTGACCAGTAATTGGCTAAAAATTGCACGCTGACTGACCAGTGAGGGACTCAGTGATGACCTGCTTGACTGACCTGTGACTGATAAAAAATTGAGCTCATATGCAGAATTATATTTATTTAATAAAAAAAAAGATTAAGTGGGGAGCCAAGGAAGCGGCTTGAATGTGACTAAAGTATGCATTTTAGCCAATCTTAAATCTTTTAATTTAAGATTAAGATTTTTTTATGCATATCTTTGCAACTAATGGATTTTATGACTATTTTTATATCATATTCAATTTTTAATGCTATTTTGTTTTTACTTATTTGCTATTAATATTTACTTTTATGTTTTTTGTATTTTCTTATTGCTACTTTTTACATTTTATATTTATTTCTTCTTAATATTTTACTTTTCTTATCATTAATTTTATTATTATTAAATTTATTACTATTATTATTACATTTTTGAATTTGATTTACTTATTTCTAAATTTTTGATTTTATTTTTTATTACAATTTCATTTATTATTATTATTTGAAAAAAAAATTCGAACGTGTTATAATGTTTAGACTTTTATTAAAAATTAAATATAAAATTAACATTTTTGGCTTTCCAATAAAATTTTAATCATTCGTCTTTTTGTCTCATTTGTATTAAGGACTTACGTTTATTATTATTTATTTATGATTTATTATAACATTCAAAGCTTTATTCTTGAAAAACTGCATCAATCATAAAATAATGGCCTTCCAGGCAAAACTACGAGACTTCAGACACCGCCCTAAGTGTTTCCATTACCTCGTAATCCATAAGTGTATCCAGATCCCAGAGAATGATTTTAAATAAAGAACAATTTACTGGATAGATTCTTGTAATTGGAATACGAATTTCATGTAACTCAGAAAACTTTCTTTGGGTAACCGACCTCTTTAAATAGACACTAATTCTTATATGTTAGCAATTTGTATATTTTAGCTTGTATATTTTTATTTTTCGAGTTTGTTCAATTATGAATTCTTATTTTGATTCGGATTATATTTGATATTGTGTTAAAACTCTTATACGGGGTTGCGATTATTAATATGGTTCAGGAATTGCCTTGCTTTGATTCCAAATTAATATTGTTTTTAGATGCTTTAAATTTATCTGTCTTCTATCTCTCTTTATATATATGTACATAAGAAGCATCCTAAGACGCGCTTTTCCAGTATGAAAAATGCAAGCTGAATTTCGTTAATCGACTCCGCAGAATGGAAAATGCAAACTGTCACCTTCTACTTCCTTGTACGAATTAAAATTAAACGAAGAACTACAGTTGCGAAAAATTTAGGGTAGCAGATTTCAAGGAAAGTATTCATTTTGACCGCTTTAAATCAATTGGAAGACATTTTCAGGCATAGTATTTGTATAAAAAATATGGGGCTCTTGTTTCCAATAACGGATTGTAAAATGGATTCAGAAAAGAGATTTTTCGGTATTTTCAAGTATTTTCGTTTCGTGAGATACGTATCTCGAATAACTCGAGAATGAGTAGCCGTAGAATGTTTTAGTATATGGGAGTGCTATAACATCTAGTGGTACTCCTCGCTTTTTCCATGCAATCGGTCACTTTAACATGTATAAATATATATATATACTCCTGCCTTGTTACATCGGCTCGTTCAGATCTGTATTTTTGTTCTTATAAATTAATAAATTTTGCATTTTTGCCTTTTAACCCTTTAAAAGGTCGCATTATGTTGTTCTTATGTTTCCGTTAAGAATTTTACACCTTTATTGCATGCGATGGCTATCGAATACTGAGCAATATAAAAGTGATGGTAGGCGTAACGAGGCCAGACACTGTTATTAGAACATTGAATTAAATCATTTGGTGCGCCAACTTCCATGTCTTTTTGCAAAGAGAGACTAAACATTAACTTTCAGTATTGTATACCAAAATCTTGGTCTGTCTGCCTGTTGGTGGATTTCCTTGTTTGGACGCAGAAACTCTAATTTTAATTGTAAAAATTGTTTTAACTGCATTCAATGTTTTAGATTTTTATATATTTTAGAGTTTCAATAAAAGTATTTTGAATCGTCATGGATTTTTGCTCCGCCGCGAAATGAGACCTGAATTAATTGAAATATAAATATATATCTAATGAATATTCGAGGACATAGAGTCAAATCAAGGGAAGCAGAAATGTCTATAACGTAATAGTCATTGCAGGAAAGTAGTGTGGTGGCGACATCAGATATTTTGTTGGGTGCGTGTGCCTAAAGTACATATAAGTTCATGTTAGGTAAGTAGTGAAGGAAAGTGTTTATTATTGTATATATTAATAAGAATCAAAGAGTTTGAGTAGGAGGAAAAGCGATGTGGGACTTTTTATATCCAATATAATATTCTGGAAACGACGCGCTGATTTTAGAGGAAAGACAAAAGAAAAGTTTAATTAAACTACCACTTTCCTTAACTTTGTGATTGTCACCCAATAAGCAGTGAAGATAATAAAGATTTCCATTCTAAGTGTCATGAATTTTTTCAGAGATGTGTATAAGTGTTAGAATTATATTCAGCCAACAGCAATAGCAGGCGCATAATTTAGCTCTGTTCGTGCACCGTCACTTTCTCCCTTCCACTGTCTAGTCACAATCTGTTGGACGAGAAAGTGACCATCGCGCGAGCTAACTTAAATCCATTCGCTGAATCCCTTAGTAAGGTAGGCGTTCTGAACACTCCATGTTGACTCAAATTATTATATCTTATTATTGAGGAATGTAGAGAATTGAAACGTTATGTTCTATTCACTCGGTTTTCCACGTTCAGAATGTTTGTTATGATGGTCGTATAAAATGTCGTCGCCTGGTATGATGTCAGAATGTTGTCTCTTGTGATGGTTTTGTATGGAAGCATATTGTTGAGCTTATCATTTAAAGGCCTTTTTAGGCAAGAATACATTCCCTCTAATAATATAACGCAAGTTAAATTTACGCTAATCAGTTCATTTTATCTTAAATAGGTGCCTATTAGATATGTATTGTGATATAGGTATTATGGTATAGGTCTTAAATAGGTATTGTGTTAATATTTAACTTCATTTTCTCCCAGCCAAATGTAGAAGAAATGTTTTCCATGAGAGAGTACGGTAAATATGATTTTCTGAGCTTTCCACTGATAAAACCTGGAAAACATCAGATATTGAAAATATTTTTTGAATTGAAAAATATGTTTCCCATAATAAAATAATTAATTTAATAATTAATTAATTAATAATAATAATCTTTAATTAATTTAACGGGATTATTATTATTAATTAATAATAATAATAATCCCGTTTTAATAATAATAATCTTTGGTTATATATTTATATATATATATGAGGATTAATTTTTTTTGTATCACAAGAAACCGAAAACAAATAATTATTTGAATATTTAGGGCAGCCGTAGTATAGCGTTCGTTCTTTTGTCCACTTTTCCGCTTCCAATTGTATCAAAAAATTAGCAAAAATCATAGAAATTCATTAAAATCTCTTAAAACGCTAATACTCGCCTTAGTCGTTCCGAGTTGCAACAGTTCTGATACAATCAACAATGGCAACAGTGATACAACAGCATTATTGCTGATATAATGAGAGAAAATTATCGATTCGATGCAATTTCATCAAAAAACATAAGATAAAAAAACTCATTCCAATTTTGAAAAACTCACTTCGAGGTACACTGGCTCTTGCCTAGATGCGCCTATTTACCAAATTCGTAGCCCTGGGTTTATTAGCTTTACACGCAGCATGAACGAAAGACACACACACTGAAACTTCATTTTTATTATGAGTTATATATCAGATCTTTCATTGCTGCATATTCAAAGAATCCTTTTAATAATATTTCTAACAATCAAGTTACCAATAATTGTTTTAGGTCTTTTGTTGAAATACAACAAAATTAATGAATACCTTTTTAACAATGCTTATAAACCATAATCATTAGAGATATCAAATCTAGTGGTGCTAAAATCTTACGTGTGGATCTTATTTGCTAAAATTTATTATTTTTATTGCTGAAATCTAATTGGGGCCATTTTTAGAAATGGGCCTGTTTTTGCTGACAGTACTGTGTTACGTTTTTATACCAACCGCGTTTATCGACAGCCTATTGGTCATACTTATTTGTTTTGCGACTGCCTTCATTTTGTTTCCTCGAAGAGAAGAGAAAACTCGGAAAAGTAATGATGAAAACCGTAATGGACACGACTTTAATGCCGGAAAGAAGGTACATAATATAGATTTCCTTGATTCATATGCTGATAAAAATGGATTTAATGACGATTCCTTTGATGTGGATATAGACAATGACACCAATTTCCTCCAAGTTTCTGACGTAGCTTTTGATAATAGCCATCCTAATTTGCATATAGATAGTGACACTGACCACATCGAGCTTTTTGAAAATAATTTCGATAATAATCCTACTGATGTGTACCTTTTCAGTGATGAAACTCAATTTAGTTACCTTCATCAAAAAACAGAAAAGAATTTTGATTTTCCAAAACCTAATAACTCAGGTAATCAAACAGGCATGAATAGCACTATGACCATCTTCAACCAGGAAAAACTCAGTTTGAATGCCTCTGTTAAATAATTGGATGCTGAATGCATTGTATCGCATAACGATCTTGGAGCACAAGGGGACATCGATTTCGGCAATCTCATCAACACAAATAATGAACCAGAAATAAACGGCAAAATGGATCATCTAGACGGAATAGAAGTGAATCCAATTCAAGAATTTCAAGAACGCCTTATTGAATTAATCGTTGATACCGTCGCTGTTATCTACGTTGATGACGAGAATACTCAGCATCCTTCCTCATATTCTAGACGGCGTTTCAGAATTTCAAGCATAAGAAAAGCGTTACTGAAATACTTTTGCTTTAAAAAAATTAAAAATAAACATAACAGTTTATAGCATCATATCAAGATGAGCTAAGTTTAGATAATTTCAGTTTATAATCGTCATAAATTTGTTCAAATGACACCAATCATATTGACTGACCAAAAATTGTACATTGACAGACCAGAGACTGACTAAGTGGCGATCTTGTTAACTGACCAGTGATTGGCTAAAAATTGCACGCTGACTCACCAGTGAGTGACTCAGTGATGACCTGCTTGACTGAACTGTGACTGATAAAAAAGTGAGCTCATATGCAGAATTATATTTATTTAATAAAAAAAACAGATTAAGTGGGGAGCCAAGGAAGCGGCTTGAATGTGACTAAACTATGCATTTTAGCCAATCCTAAATCTCTTATTAAAGATTAAGAATTTTTTTATGCATATTTTTGCAACTAATGGATTTTATGACTATTTTTATATCATATTCAATTTTTAATGCTATTTTGTTTTTACTTATTTGTTTATTAATATATACTTTTATGTTTTTTGTATTTTCTTATTGCTACTTTATACATTTTATATTTATTTCTTCTTAACATTTTACTTTTCTTATCATTAATGTTATTATTATTAAATTTATTACTATTATTATTACATTTTTGAATTTGATTTACTTATTTCTAAATTTTTGATTTTATTTTTCATTACAATTTCATTTATTATTATTATTTGAAAAAAAAATTCGAACGCGTTATAATGTTTAGACTTTTATTAAAAATTAAATGTAAAATTAACACTTTTGGCTCTCCAATAAAATTTTAATCATTCGTCTTTTCGTCTCATTTGTATTAAAGACTTTCGTTTATTATTATTTATTTATTATTTATTATAACATTCAAAGCTTTATTCTTGAAAAACTGCATCAATCATAAAATAATGGCCTTTCAGGCGAAACTACGAGACTTCAGACACCGCCCTAAGGGTTTCCATTACCTCGTAATCCATAAGTGTATCCAGATCCCAGAAAATGATTTTAAATAACGAACAATTTACTGAATAGATTCTTGTAATTGGAATACAAATTTCATGTAACTCAGAAAACTTTCTTTGGGTAACCGACATCTTTAAATAGACACTAATTCTTATATGTTAGCAATTTGTATATTTTACCTTGTATATTTTTATTTTTCGAGTTTGTTCAATTATGAATTCTTATTTTGATTCGGATTATTTTTGATATTGTGTTAAAACACTTATACGAGGTTGCGATTATTAATATGGTTCAGGAATTGCCTTGCTTTGATTCCAAATTAATATTGTTTTTAGATGCTTTAAATTTATCTGTCTTCTATCTCTCTTTATATATATGTACATAAGAAGCATCCTAAGACGCGCTTTTCCGGTATGAAAAATGCAAGCTGAATTTCGTGAATCGACTCCGCAGAATGGAAAATGCAAACTGTCACCTTCTATTTCCTTGTACGAATTAAAATTAAACGAAGAACTACAGTTGCGAAAAATTTAGGGTAGCAGATTTCAAGGAAAGTATTCATTTTGACCGCTTTAAATCAATTGGAAGACATTTTCAGGCATAGTATTTGTATAAAAAATATGGGGCTCTTGTTTCCAATAACGGATTGTAAAATGGATTCAGAAAAGAGATTTTTCGGTATTTTCAAGTATTTTCGTTTCGTGAGATACGTATCTCGAATAACTCGAGAATGAGTAGCCGTAGAATGTTTTAGTATATGGGAGTGCTATAACATCTAGTTGTACTCCTCGCTTTTTCCTTGCAATCGGTCACTTTAACATGTATAAATATATATATATACTCCTGCCTTGTTACACCGGCTCGTCAAGATCTGTATTTTTGTTCTTATAAATTAATAAATTTTGCATTTTTGCTTTTTAACCCTTTAAAAGGTCGCATTATGTTGTTCTTATGTTTCCGTTAAGAATTTTACACCTTTATTGCATGCGATAGCTACCGAATACTGAGCAATATAAAAGTGATGGTAGGCGTAACGAGGCCAGACACTGTTATTAGAACATTGAATTAAATCATTTGGTGCGCCAACTTCCATGTCTTTTTGCAAAGAGAGACTAAACATTAACTTTCAGTATTGTATACCAAAATCTTGGTCTGTCTGCCTGTTGGTGGATTTCCTTGTTTGGACGCAGAAACTCTAATTTTAATTGTAAAAATTGTTTTAACTGCATTCAATGTTTTAGATTTTTATATATTTTAGAGTTTCAATAAAAGTATTTTGAATCGTCATGGATTTTTGCTCCGCCGCGAAATGAGACCTGAATTAATTGAAATATAAATATATATCTAATGAATATTCGAGGACATAGAGTCAAATCAAGGGAAGCAGAAATGTCTATAACGTAATAGTCATTGCAGGAAAGTAGTGTGGTGGCGACATCAGATATTTTGTTGGGTGCGTGTGCCTAAAGTACATATAAGTTCATGTTAGGTAAGTAGTGAAGGAAAGTGTTTATTATTGTATATATTAATAAGAATCAAAGAGTTTGAGTAGGAGGAAAAGCGATGTGGGACTTTTTATATCCAATATAATATTCTGGAAACGATGCGCTGATTTTAGAGGAAAGACAAAAGAAAAGTTTAATTAAACTACCACTTTCCTTAACTTTGTGATTGTCACCCAATAAGCAGTGAAGATAATAAAGATTTCCATTCTAAGTGTCATGAATTTTTTCAGAGATGTGTATAAGTGTTAGAATTATATTCAGCCAACAGCAATAGCAGGCGCATAATTTAGCTCTGTTCGTGCACCGTCACTTTCTCCCTTCCACTGTCTAGTCACAATCTGTTGGACGAGAAAGTGACCATCGCACGAGCTAACTTAAATCCATTCGCTGAATCCCTTAGTAAGGTAGGCGTTCTGAACACTCCATGTTGACTCAAATTATTATATCTTATTATTGAGGAATGTAGAGAATTGAAACGTTATGTTCTATTCACTCGGTTTTCCACGTTCAGAATGTTTGTTATGATGGTCGTATAAAATGTCGTCGCCTGGTATGATGTCAGAATGTTGTCTCTTGTGATGGTTTTGTATGGAAGCATATTGTTGAGCTTATCATTTAAAGGCCTTTTTAGGCAAGAATACATTCCCTCTAATAATATAACGCAAGTTAAATTTACGCTAATCAGTTCATTTTATCTTAAATAGGTGCCTATTAGATATGTATTGTGATATAGGTATTATGGTATAGGTCTTAAATAGGTATTGTGTTAATATTTAACTTCATTTTCTCCCAGCCAAATGTAGAAGAAATGTTTTCCATGAGAGAGTACAGTAAATATGATTTTCTGAGCTTTCCACTGATAAAACCTGGAAAACATCAGATTTTGAAAATATTTTTTGAATTGAAATTATGTTTCCCATAATAAAATAATTAATTTAATAATTAATTAATTAATAATAATAATCTTTAATTAATTTAACGGGATTATTATTATTAATTAATAATAATAATAATCCCGTTTTAATAATAATAATCTTTGGTTATATATATATATATATATATGAGGATTAATTTTTTTTGTATCACAAGAAACCGAAAACAAATAATTATTTGAATATTTAGGGCAGCCGTAGTATAGCGTTCGTTCTTTTGTCCACTTTTCCGCTTCCAATTGTATCAAAAAATTAGCAAAAATCATAGAAATTCATTAAAATCTCTTAAAACGCTAATATTCGCCTTAGTCGTTCCGAGTTGCAACAGTTCTGATACAATCAACAATGGCAACAGTGATACAACAGCATTATTGCTGATATAATGAGAGAAAATTATCGATTCGATGCAATTTCATCAAAAAACATAAGATAAAAAAACTCATTCCAATTTTGAAAAACTCACTTCGAGGTACACTGGCTCTTGCGTAGATGCGCCTATTTACCAAATTCGTAGCCCTGGGTTTATTAGCTTTACACGCAGCATGAACGAAAGACACACACACTGAAACTTCATTTTTATTATGAGTTATATATCAGATCTTTCATTGCTGCATATTCAAAGAATCCTTTTAATAATATTTCTAACAATCAAGTTACCAATAATTGTTTTAGGTCTTTTGTTGAAATACAACAAAATTAATGAATACCTTTTTAACAATGCTTATAAACCATAATCATTAGAGATATCAAATCTAGTGGTGCTAAAATCTTACGTGTGGATCTTATTTGCTAAAATTTATTATTTTTATTGCTGAAATCTAATTGGGGCCATTTTTAGAAATGGGCCTGTTTTTGCTGACAGTACTGTGTTACGTTTTTATACCAACCGCGTTTATCGACAGCCTATTGGTCATACTTATTTGTTTTGCGACTGCCTTCATTTTGTTTCCTCGAAGAGAAGAGAAAACTCGGAAAAGTAATGATGAAAACCGTAATGGACACAACTTTAATGCCGGAAAGAAGGTACATAATATAGATTTCCTTGATTCATATGCTGATAAAAATGGATTTAATGACGATTCCTTTGATGTGGATATAGACAATGACACCAATTTCCTCCAAGTTTCTAACGTAGCTTTTGATAATAGCCATCCTAATTTGCATATAGATAGTGACACTGACCACATCGAGCTTTTTGAAAATAATTTCGATAATAATCCTACTGATGTGTACCTTTTCAGTGATGAAACTCAATTTAGTTACCTTCATCAAAAAACAGAAAAGAATTTTGATTTTCCAAAACCTAATAACTCAGGTAATCAAACAGGCATGAATAGCACTATGACCATCTTCAACCAGGAAAAACTCAGTTTGAATGCCTCTGTTAAATAATTGGATGCTGAATGCATTGTATCGCATAACGATCTTGGAGCACAAGGTGACATCGATTTCGGCAATCTCATCAACACAAATAATGAACCAGAAATAAACGGCAAAATGGATCATCTAGACGGAATAGAAGTGAATCCAATTCAAGAATTTCAAGAACGCCTTATTGAATTAATCGTTGATACCGTCGCTGTTATCTACGTTGATGACGAGAATAGTCAGCATCCTTCCTCATATTCTAGACGGCGTTTCAGAATTTCAAGCATAAGAAAAGCGTTACTGAAATACTTTTGCTTTAAAAAAATTAAAAATAAACATAACAGTTTATAGCATCATATCAAGATGAGCTAAGTTTAGATAATTTCAGTTTATAATCGTCATAAATTTGTTCAAATGACACCAATCATATTGACTGACCAAAAATTGTACATTGACAGACCAGAGACTGACTAAGTGGCGATCTTGTTAACTGACCAGTGATTGGCTAAAAATTGCACGCTGACTCACCAGTGAGTGACTCAGTGATGACCTGCTTGACTGAACTGTGACTGATAAAAAAGTGAGCTCATATGCAGAATTATATTTATTTAATAAAAAAAAACAGATTAAGTGGGGAGCCAAGGAAGCGGCTTGAATGTGACTAAACTATGCATTTTAGCCAATCCTAAATCTCTTATTAAAGATTAAGAATTTTTTTATGCATATTTTTGCAACTAATGGATTTTATGACTATTTTTATATCATATTCAATTTTTAATGCTATTTTGTTTTTACTTATTTGTTTATTAATATATACTTTTATGTTTTTTGTATTTTCTTATTGCTACTTTATACATTTTATATTTATTTCTTCTTAACATTTTACTTTTCTTATCATTAATGTTATTATTATTAAATTTATTACTATTATTATTACATTTTTGAATTTGATTTACTTATTTCTAAATTTTTGATTTTATTTTTCATTACAATTTCATTTATTATTATTATTTGAAAAAAAAAATTCGAACGCGTTATAATGTTTAGACTTTTATTAAAAATTAAATGTAAAATTAACACTTTTGGCTCTCCAATAAAATTTTAATCATTCGTCTTTTCGTCTCATTTGTATTAAAGACTTTCGTTTATTATTATTTATTTATTATTTATTATAACATTCAAAGCTTTATTCTTGAAAAACTGCATCAATCATAAAATAATGGCCTTTCAGGCGAAACTACGAGACTTCAGACACCGCCCTAAGGGTTTCCATTACCTCGTAATCCATAAGTGTATCCAGATCCCAGAAAATGATTTTAAATAACGAACAATTTACTGAATAGATTCTTGTAATTGGAATACAAATTTCATGTAACTCAGAAAACTTTCTTTGGGTAACCGACATCTTTAAATAGACACTAATTCTTATATGTTAGCAATTTGTATATTTTACCTTGTATATTTTTATTTTTCGAGTTTGTTCAATTATGAATTCTTATTTTGATTCGGATTATTTTTGATATTGTGTTAAAACACTTATACGAGGTTGCGATTATTAATATGGTTCAGGAATTGCCTTGCTTTGATTCCAAATTAATATTGTTTTTAGATGCTTTAAATTTATCTGTCTTCTATCTCTCTTTATATATATGTACATAAGAAGCATCCTAAGACGCGCTTTTCCGGTATGAAAAATGCAAGCTGAATTTCGTTAATCGACTCCGCAGAATGGAAAATGCAAACTGTCACCTTCTATTTCCTTGTACGAATTAAAATTAAACGAAGAACTACAGTTGCGAAAAATTTAGGGTAGCAGATTTCAAAGAAAGTATTAATTTTGACCGCTTTAAATCAATTGGAAGACATTTTCAGGCATAGTATTTGTATAAAAAATATGGGGCTCTTGTTTCCAATAACGGATTGTAAAATGGATTCAGAAAAGAGATTTTTCGGTATTTTCAAGTATTTTCGTTTCGTGAGATACGTATCTCGAATAACTCGAGAATGAGTAGCCGTAGAATGTTTTAGTATATGGGAGTGCTATAACATCTAGTTGTACTCCTCGCTTTTTCCTTGCAATCGGTCACTTTAACATGTATAAATATATATATATACTCCTGCCTTGTTACATCGGCTCGTTCAGATCTGTATTTTTGTTCTTATAAATTAATAAATTTTGCATTTTTGCTTTTTAACCCTTTAAAAGGTCGCATTATGTTGTTCTTATGTTTCCGTTAAGAATTTTACACCTTTATTGCATGCGATAGCTATCGAATACTGAGCAATATGAAAGTGATGGTAGGCGTAACGAGGCCAGACACTGTTATTAGAACATTGAATTAAATCATTTGGTGTGCCAACTTCCATGTCTTTTTGCAAAGGGAGACTAAACATTAACTTTCAATATGTATACCAAAATCTTGGTCTGTCTGCCTGTTGGGGGATTTCCATGTTTGGTCGCAGAAATTCTAATTTTAATTGTAAAAATTGTTTTTAACTGCATTCAATGTTTTAGATTTTTATATATTTTAGAGTTTCAATAAAGGTATTTTGAATCTTCATGGATTTTGGCTCCGCCGCGAAATGAGACCTGAATTAATTGAAATATAAATATATATCTAATGAAAATTCGAGGACATAGGGTCAAATCATTTGAAGCAGAAATGTCTATAACTTAATAGTCATTGCAGGAAAGTAGTGTGGTGGCGACATCAGATATTTTTTGGGTGCGTGTGCCTAAAGTACATATACGTTCATGTTAGGTAAGTAGTGACGGAAAGTGTTTATTATTGTATATATTAATAAGAATCAAAGGGTTTGAGTAGGAGGAAAAGCGATGTGGGACTTTTTATATCCAATATAATATTCTGGAAACAATACGCTGATTTTAGAGGAAAGACAAAAGAAAAGTTTATTTAAACTTCCACTTCTCTTAACTCTGTGATTGTCACCCAATAAGCAGTGAAGATAATAAAGATTTCCATTCTAAGTGTCATGGATTTTTTCAGACATGTGTATAAATAAGTGTTAGAATTATATTCAGCCAACAGCAATAGCAGGCGCATAATTTAGCTCTGATCGTGCACCGTCACTTTCTCCCTTCCACTGTCTAGTCACAATCTGTTGGACGAGAAAGTGACCATCGCACGAGCCAACTTAAATCCATTCGCTGAATCCCTTAGTAAGGTAGGCGTTCTGAACACTCCATGTTGACTCAAATTATTATATCTTATTATTTAGGAATGTAGAGAATTGAAACGTTATGTTCTATTCACTCGGTTTTCCACGTTCAGAATGTTTGTTATGATGGTCGTATAAAATGTCGTCGCCTGGTATGATGTCAGAATGTTGACTCTTGTGATGATTTTGTATGGAAGCATATTGTTGAGCTTATCATTTAAAGGCCTTTTTAGGCAAGACAACGTTCCCTCTAATAATATAACGCAAGTTAATTTTACGCTAATCAGTTGATTTTATCTTAAATAGGTGCCTATTAGATATGTATTGTGGTATAGGTATTATGGTATAGGTCTTAAATAGGTATTGTGTTAATATTTAACTTCATTTTCTCGCAACCAAATGTGGAAGAAATGTTTTCCATGAGAGAGTACGGTAAACATGATTTTCTGAGCTTTGCACTGATAAAACCTGGAAAACATCAGATTTTGAAAATATTTTTTGAATTGAAAAATATGTTTCCCATAATTCTCGTTTTAATAATAACAATCTTTGGTTATATATATATATATATATATATATATATGAGGATTAAGTTTTTTTTTTTTTTGTATCACAAGAAAGCGAAAACAAATAATTATTTGAATATTTAGGGCAGCCATAGTATAGCGTTCATTCTTTTGTCCACTTTTCCGCTTCCAATTGTATCAAAAAATTAGCAAAAATCATATAAATTCGTTAAAATCTCTTAAAACGCTAATATTCGCCTTAGTCGTTCCGAATGGCAACAGTTCTGATACAGTCAACAATGGCAATAGTGATACAACAGCATTATTGCTGATATAATGAGAGAAAATTATCGATTCGATGCAATTTCATCAAAAAACATAAGATAAAAAAACTCATTCCAATTTTGAAAAACTCACTTCGAAATACACTGGCTCTTGCGTAGATGCACCTATTTACCAAATTCGTAGCCCTGGGTTTATTAACTTTACACGCAGCATGAACGAAAGACACACACACAGAAACTTCATTTTTATTATGAGTTATATATCAGATCTTTCATTGCTGCATATTCAAAGAATTCTTTTAATAATATTTCTAACAATCAAGTTACCAATAATTGTTTTAGGTCTTTTTTTGAATTACAACAAAATTAATGAATACCTTTTTTACAATACTTATAAACCATAATCATTAGAGATGTCAAATCTAGTCGTGCTAAAATCTTACGTATGGATCTTATTTGCTAAAATTTATTATTTTTATTGCTGAAATCTAATTGGGGCCATTTTTAGAAATGGGCCTGTTTTTGTTGACGGTACTGTGTTACGTTTTTCTACCAACCACGTTTATCGACAGCCTATTGGTCATACTTATTTGTTTTGCGACTGCCTTCATTTTGTTTCCTCGAAGAGAAGAGAAAACTCGGAAAAGTAATGATGAAAACCGTAATGGACACAACTTTAATGCCGGAAAGAAGGTACATAATATAGATTTCCTTGATTCATATGCTGATAAAAATGGATTTATTGAGGATTCCTTTGATGTGGATATAGACAATGACACCGATTTCCTCCAAGTTTCTAACGTAGCTTTTGATAATAGCCATCCTAATTTGCATATAGATAGTGACACTGACCACATCGAGCTTTTTGAAAATAATTTCGATAATAATCCTACTGATGTGTACCTTTTCTGTGATGAAACTCAATTTATTTACCTTCATCAAAAAAAAGAAAAGAATTTTGATATTCCAAAAACTGATAACTCAGGTAATCAAACAGGCATGAATAGCACTATGACCATCTTCAACCAGGAAAAACTCAGTTTGAATGCCTCTGTTAAATCATTGGATGCTGAATGCATTGTATCGCATAACGATCTTGGAGCACAAGGGGACATCGATTTCGGCAATCTTATCAACACAAATAATGAACCAGAAATAAACGGCAAAATGGATCATCTAGACGGAATAGAAGTGAATCCAATTCAAGAATTTCAAGAACGCCTTATTGATTTAATCGTTGATACCGTCGCTGTTATCTACGTTGATGACGAGAATACTCAGCATCCTTCCTCATATTCTAGACGGCGTTTCAGAATTTCAAGCATAAGAAAAGCGTTACTGAAATACTTTTGCTTTAAAAAAATTAAAAATAAACATAACAGTTTATAGCATCATATCAAGATGAGCTAAGTTTAGATAATTTCAGTTTATAATCGTCATAAATTTGTTCAAATGACACCAATCATATTGACTGACCAAAAATTGTACATTGACAGACCAGAGACTGACTAAGTGGCGATCTTGTTAACTGACCAGTGATTGGCTAAAAATTGCACGCTGACTGACCATTGAGTGACTCAGTGATGACCTGCTTGACTGAACTGTGACTGATAAAAAATTGAGCTCATATGCAGAATTATATTTATTTAATAAAAAAAAACAGATTAAGTGGGGAGCCAAGGAAGCGGCTTGAATGTGACTAAACTATGCATTTTAGCCAATCTTAAATCTCTTAATTAAAGATTAAGAATTTTTTTATGCATATTTTTGCAACTAATGGATTTTATGACTATTTTTATATCATATTCAAATTTTAATGCTATTTTGTTTTTACTTATTTGTTTATTAATATATACTTTTATGTTTTTTGTATTTTCTTATTGCTACTTTATACATTTTATATTTATTTCTTCTTAACATTTTACTTTTCTTATCATTAATGTTATTATTATTAAATTTATTACTATTATTATTACATTTTTGAATTTGATTTACTTATTTCTAAATTTTTGATTTTATTTTTCATTACAATTTCATTTATTATTATTATTTGAAAAAAAAATTCGAACGCGTTATAATGTTTAGACTTTTATTAAAAATTAAATGTAAAATTAACACTTTTGGCTCTCCAATAAAATTTTAATCATTCGTCTTTTCGTCTCATTTGTATTAAAGACTTTCGTTTATTATTATTTATTTATTATTTATTATAACATTCAAAGCTTTATTCTTGAAAAACTGCATCAATCATAAAATAATGGCCTTTCAGGCGAAACTACGAGACTTCAGACACCGCCCTAAGGGTTTCCATTACCTCGTAATCCATAAGTGTATCCAGATTCCAGAGAATGATTTTAAATAAAGAACAATTTACTGAATAGATTCTTGTGATTGGAATACAAATTTCATGTAACTCAGAAAACTTTCTTTGGGTAACCGACATCTTTAAATAGACACTAATTCTTATATGTTAGCAATTTGTATATTTTACCTTGTATATTTTTATTTTTCGAGTTTGTTCAATTATGAATTCTTATTTTGATTCGGATTATTTTTGATATTGTGTTAAAACTCTTATACGAGGTTGCGATTATTAATATGGTTGAGGAATTGCCTTGCTTTGATTCCAAATTAATATTGTTTTTAGATGCTTTAAATTTATCTGTCTTCTATCTCTCTTTATATATATGTACATAAGAAGCATCCTAAGACGCGCTTTTCCGGTATGAAAAATGCAAGCTGAATTTCGTGAATCGACTCCGCAGAATGGAAAATGCAAACTGCCACCTTCTATTTCCTTGTACGAATTAAAATTAAACGAAGAACTACAGTTGCGAAAAATTTAGGGTAGCAGATTTCAAGGAAAGTATTAATTTTGACCGCTTTAAATCAATTGGAAGACATTTTCAGGCATAGTATTTGTATAAAAAATATGGGGCTCTTGTTTCCAATAACGGATTCTAAAATGGATTCAGAAAAGAGATTTTTCGGTATTTTCAAGTATTTTCGTTTCGTGAGATACGTATCTCGAATAACACGAGAATGAGTAGCCGTAGAATGTTTTAGTATATAGGAGTGCTATAACATCTAGTTGTACTCCTCGCTTTTTCCTTGCAATCGGTCACTTTAACATGTATAAATATATATATATACTCCTGCCTTGATACACCAGCTCGTTCAGATCTGTATTTTTGTTCTTATAAATTAATAAATTTTGCATTTTTGCTTTTTAACCCTTTAAAAGGTCGCATTATATTGTTCTTATGTTTCCGTTAAGAATTTTACAACTTTATTGCATGCGATAGCTATCGAATACTGAGCAATATAAAAGTGATGGTAGGCGTAACGAGGCCAGACACTGTTATTAGAACATTGAATTAAATCATTTGGTGTGCCAACTTCCATGTCTTTTTGCAAAGGGAGACTAAACATTAACTTTCAATATGTATACCAAAATCTTGGTCTGTCTGCCTGTTGGTGGAATTCCTTGTTTGGACGCAGAAACTCTAATTTTAATTGTAAAAATTGTTTTTAACTGCATTCAATGTTTTAGATTTTTATATATTTTAGAGTTTCAATAAAATTATTTTGAATCTTCATGGATTTTGGCTCCGCCGCGAAATGAGACCTGAATTAATTGAAATATAAATATATATCTAATGAAAATTCGAGGACATAGGGTCAAATCAAGTGAAGCAGAAATGTCTATAACTTAATAGTCATTGCAGGAAAGTAGTGTGGTGGCGACATCAGATATTTTTTGGGTGCGTGTGCCTAAAGTACATATACGTTCATGTTAGGTAAGTAGTGACGGAAAGTGTTTATTATTGTATATATTAATAAGAATCAAAGGGTTTGAGTAGGAGGAAAAGCGATGTGGGACTTTTTATATCCAATATAATATTCTGGAAAAAATACGCTGATTTTAGAGGAAAGACAAAAGAAAAGTTTAATTAAACTACCACTTTCCTTAACTCTGTGATTGTCACCCAATAAGCAGTGAAGATAATAAATATTTCCATTCTAAGTGTCATGGATTTTTTCAGACATGTGTATAAATAAGTGTTAGAATTATATTCAGCCAACAGCAATAGCAGGCGCATAATTTAGCTCTGTTCGTGCACCGTCACTTTCTCCCTTCCACTGTCTAGTCACAATCTGTTGGACGAGAAAGTGACCATCGCACGAGCTAACTTAAATCCATTCGCTGAATCCCTTATAAGGTAGGCGTTCTGAACACTCCATGTTGACTCAAATTATTATATCTTATTATTTAGGAATGTAGAGAATTGAAACATTATGTTCTATTCACTCGGTTTTCCACGTTCAGAATGTTTGTTATGATGGTCGTATAAAATGTCGTCGCCTGGTATGATGTCAGAATGTTGACTCTTGTGATGATTTTGTATGGAAGCATATTGTTGAGCTTATCATTTAAAGACCTTTTTAGGCAAGACAACATTCCCTCTAATAATATAACGCAAGTTAATTTTACGCTAATCAGTTGATTTTATCTTAAATAGGTGCCTATTAGATATGTATTGTGGTATAGGTATTATGGTATAGGTCTTAAATAGGTATTGTGTTAATATTTAACTTCATTTTCTCCCAACCAAATGTAGAAGAAATGTTTTCCATGTGAGACTACGGTAAACATGATTTTCTGAGCTTTGCACTGATAAAACCTGGAAAACATCAGATTTTGAAAATATTTTTTGAATTTAAAAATATGTTTCCCATAATTCTCGTTTTAATAATAACAATTTTTGGTTATATATATATATATATATATATATATAACCAAAGATATATATACATATATATATATATATAATTGAGGATTAAGTTCTTTTTTGTATCACAAGAAACCGAAAACAAATAATTATTTGAATATTTAGGGTAGCCGTAGTATAGCGTTCGTTCTCTTGTACACTTTTCCGCTCCCAATTGTATCAAAAAATTAGCAAAATTCATATAAATTCGTTAAAATCTCTTAAAACGCTAATATTCGCCTTAGTCGTTCCGAATGGCAACAGTTCTGATACAGTCAACAATGGCAATAGTGATAGAACAGCATTATTGCTGATATAATGAGAGAAAATTATCGATTCGATGCAATTTCATCAAAAGACATAAGATAAAAAAACTCATTCCAATTTTCAAAAACTCACTTCGAGGTACACTGGCTCTTGCCTAGATGCACCTATTTACCAAATTCGTAGCCCTGGGTTTATTAACTTTACACGCAGCATGAACGAAAGACACACACACAGAAACTTCATTTTTATTATGAGTTATATATCAGATCTTTCATTGCTGCATATTCAAAGAATCCTTTTAATAATATTTCTAACAATCAAGTTACCAATAATTGTTTTAGGTCTTTTTTAGAATTACAACAAAATTAATGAATACCTTTTTTACAATACTTATAAACCATAATCATTAGAGATATCAAATCTAGTCGTGCTAAAATCTTACCTATGGATCTTATTTGCTAAAATTTATTATTTTTATTGCTGAAATCTAATTGGGGCCATTTTTAGAAATGGGCCTGTTTTTGTTGACGGTACTGTGTTACGTTTTTCTACCAACCACGTTTATCGACAGCCTATTGGTCATACTTATTTGTTTTGCGACTGCCTTCATTTTGTTTCCTCGAAGAGAAGAGAAAACTCGGAAAAGTAATGATGAAAACCGTAATGGACACAACTTTAATGCCGGAAAGAAGGTACATAATATAGATTTCCTTGATTCATATGCTGATAAAAATGGATTTAATGAGGATTCCTTTGATGTGGATATAGACAATGACACCGATTTCCTCCAAGTTTCTAACGTAGCTTTAGATAATAGCCATCCTAATTTGCATATGGATAGTGACACTGACCACATCGAGCTTTTTGAAAATAATTTCGATAATAATCCTACTGATGTGTACCTTTTCTGTGATGAAACTCAATTTAGTTACCTTCATCAAAAAACAGAAAAGAATTTTGATATTCCAAAAACTGATAACTCAGGTAATCAAACAGGCATGAATAGCACTATGACCATCTTCAACCAGGAAAAACTCAGTTTGAATGCCTCTGTTAAATCATTGGATGCTGAATGCATTGTATCGCATAACGATCTTGGAGCACAAGGGGACATCGATTTCGGCAATCTCATCAACACAAATAATGAACCTGAAATAAACGGCAAAATGGATCATTTAGACAGAATAGAAGTGAAACCAATTCAAGAATTTCAAGAACGCCTTATTGATATCATCGTTGATACCGTCGCTGTTATCTACTTTGATGACGAAAATACTCAGCATCCTTCCTCATATTCTAGACTGCGTTTCAGAATTTCAAGCATAAGAAAAGCGTCACTGAAATACTTTTGCTTTAAAAAAATTAAAAATAAACATAACAGTTTAAAGCATCATATCAAGATGAGCTACGTTTACATAATTTCAATTTATAATCGTAATAAATTTGTTCAAATGACACCAATCATATTGACTGACCAAAAATTGTAAATTGACAGACCAGAGACTGACTAAGTGGCGATCTTGTTAACTGACCAGTGATTGGCTAAAAATTGCACGCAGACTGACCATTGAGTGACTCAGTAATGACCTGCTTGACTGACCTGTGACTGATAAAAAATTGGGCTCATATGCAGAATTATATTTATTTAATAAAAAAAAACAGATTAAGTGGGGAGCCAAGGAAGCGGCTTGAATGTGACTAAACTATGCATTTTAGCCAATCTTAAATCTTTTAATTAAAGATTAAGAATTTTTTTATGCATATTTTTGCAACTAATGGATTTTATGACTATTTTTATATCATATTCAATTTTTAATGCTATTTTGTTTTTACTTATTTGTTTATTAATATTTAATTTTATGTTTTTTGTATTTTCTTATTGCTACTTTTTACATTTTATAATTATTTCTTCTTAACATTTTACTTTTCTTATCATTAATGTTATTATTATTAAATTTATTACTATTATTATTACATTTTTGAATTTGATTTACTTATTTCTAAATTTTTGATTTTATTTTTCATTAAATTTCATTTATTATTATTATTTGAAAAAAAAAATTCGAACGCGTTATAATGTTTAGACTTTTATTAAAAATTAAATGTAAAATTAACACTTTTGGCTCTCCAATAAAATTTTAATCATTCGTCTTTTCGTCTCATTTCTATTAAGGACTTTCGTTTCTTATTATTTATTTATGATTTATTATAACATTCAAAGCTTTATTCTTGAAAAACTGCATCAATCATAAAATAATGGCCTTTCAGGCGAAACTACGAGACTTCAGACACCGCCCTAAGTGTTTCCAGTACCTCGTAATCCTTAAGTGTATCCAGATCCCAGAGAATGATTTTAAATAAAGAACAATTTACTGAATAGATACTTGTAATTTGAATACGAATTTCATGTAACACAGAAAACTTTCTTTGGGTAACCGACCTCTTTAAATAGACACTAATTCTTATATTTTAGCAATTTGTATATTTTACCTTATATATTTTTATTTTTCGAGTTTGTTCAATTATGAATTCTTATTTTGACTCGGATTATTTTTGATATTATGTTAAAACTCGTATACGAGGTTGCGATTTTTAATATGGTTGAGGAATTGCCTTGCTTTGATTCCAAATTAATATTGTTTTTAGATGCTTTAAATTTATCTGTCTTCTATCTCTCTTTATATATATGTACATAAGAAGCATCCTAAGACGCGCTTTTCCGGTATGAAAAATGCAAGCTGAATTTTGTTAATCGACTCCGCAGAATGGAAAATGCAAACTGTCATCTTCTACTTCCTTGTACGAATTAATATTAAACGAAGAAGTACAGTTGCGAAAAATTTAGGGTAGCAGATTTCAAGGAAAGTATTCATTTTGACCGCTTTAAATCGATTGGAAGACATTTTCAGGCATAGTATTTGTATAAAAAATATGGGGCTCTTGTTTCCAATAACGGATTGTAAAATGGATTCAGAAAAGAAATTTTTCGGTATTTTCAAGTATTTTCGTTTCGTGAGATACGTATCTCGAATAACTCGAGAATGAGTAGCCGTAGAATGTTTTAGTATATGGGAGTGCTATAACATCTAGTTGTACTCCTCGCTTTTTCCTTGCAATCGGTCACTTTAACATGTATAAATATATATATATATATAATCCTGCCTTGTTACACCGGCTCGTTCAGATCTGTATTTTTGTTCTTATAAATTAATAAATTTTGAATTTTTGCTTTTCAACCCTTTAAAAGGTCGCATTATGTTGTTCTTATGTTTCCGTTAAGAATTTTACACCTTTATTGCATACGATAGCTATCGAATATTGAGCAATATAAAAGTGATGGTAGGCGTAACGAGGCCAGACACTGTTATTAGAACATTGAATTAAATCATTTGGTGCGCCAACTTCCATGTCTTTTTATAAAGGGAGACTAAACATTAACTTTCAATGTTGTATACCAAAATCTTGGTCTGTCTGCCTGTTGGTGGATTTCCTTGTTTGGACGCAGAAACTCTAATTTTAATTGTAAAAATTGTTTTAACTGCATTCAATGTTTTAGATTTTTATATATTTTAGAGTTTCAATAAAGGTATTTTGAATCTTCATAGATTTTTGCCCCGCCGCGAAATGAGACCTGAATTAATTGAAATATAAATATATATCTAATGAAAATTCGAGGACATAGAGTCAAATCAAGTGAAGCGGAAATGTCTATAACTTAATAGTCATTGCAGGAAAGTAGTGTGGTGGCGACATCAGATATTTTGTTGGGTGCGTGTGCCTAAAATACATATACGTTCATGTTAGGTAAGTAGTGAAGGAAAGTGTTTATTATTGTATATATTAATAAGAATCAAAGGGTTTGAGTAGGAGGAAAAGCGATGTGGGACTTTTTATATCCAATATAATATTCTGGAAACAATGCGCTGATTTTAGAGGAAAGACAAAAGAAAAGTTTAATTAAACTACCACTTTCCTTAACTCTGTGATTGTCACCCAATAAGCAGTGAAGATAATAAAGATTTCCATTCTAAGTGTCATAAATATTTTCAGACATCTGTATAAGTGTTAGAATTATATTCAGCCAACAGCAATAGCAGGCGCATAGTTTAGCTCTGTTCGTGCACCGTCACTTTCTCCCTTCCACTGTATAGTCACAATCTGTTGGACGAGAAAGTCACCATCGCACGAGCTAACTTAAATCCATTCGCTGAATCCCTTAGTAAGGTAGGCGTTCTGAACACTCCATGTTGACTCAAATTATTATATCTTATTATTGAGGAATGTAGAGAATTGAAACGTTATGTTCTATTCACTCGGTTTTCCACGTTCAGAATGTTTGTTATGATGGTCGTATAAAATGTCGTCGCCTGGTATGATGTCAGAATGTTGACTCTTGTGATGGTTTTGTATGGAAGCATATTGTTGAGCTTATCATTTAAAGGCCTTTTTAGGCAAGAATACATTCCCTCTAATAATATAACGCAAGTTAATTTTACGCTAATCAGTTGATTTTATCTTAAATAGGTGCCTATTAGATATGTATTGTGGTATAGGTATTATGGTATAGGTCTTAAATAGGTATTGTGTTAATATTTAACTTCATTTTCTCCCAACCAAATGTAGAAGAAATGTTTTCCATTAGAGAGTACGGTAAATATGATTTTCTGAGCTTTGCACTGATAAAACCTGGAAAACATCAGATTTTGAAAATATTTTTTGAATTTAAAAATATGTTTCCCATAATTCTCGTTTTAATAATAACAATTTTTGATTATATATATATATATATATATATAACCAAAGATATATATACATATATATATATATATATATATGAGGATTAAGTTCTTTTTTGTATCACAAGAAACCGAAAACAAATAATTATTTGAATATTTAGGGTAGCCGTAGTATAGCGTTCGTTCTTTTGTACACTTTTCCGCTCCCAATTGTATCAAAAAATTAGCAAAATTCATATAAATTCATTAAAATCTCTTAAAACGCTAATATCCGCCTTAGTCGTTCCGAGTGGCAGCAGTTCTGATACAGTCAACAATGGCAACAGTGATAGAACAGCATTATTGCTGATATAATGAGAGAAAATTATCGATTCGATGCAATTTCATCAAAAAACATAAGATAAAAAAACTCATTCCAATTTTGAAAAACTCACTTCGAGGTACACTGGCTCTTGCCTAGATGCACCTATTTACCAAATTCGTAGCCCTGGGTTTATTAACTTTACACGCAGCATGAACGAAAGACACACACACAGAAACTTCATTTTTATTATGAGTTATATATCAGATCTTTCATTGCTGCATATTCAAAGAATCCTTTTAATAATATTTCTAACAATCAAGTTACCAATAATTGTTTTAGGTCTTTTGTTGAATTACAATAAAATTAATGAATACCTTTTTATCAATGCTTATAAACCATAATCATTAGAGATATCAAATCTAGTCGTGCTAAAATCTTACGTATGGATCTTATTTGCTAAAATTTATTATTTTTATTGCTGAAATCTAATTGGGGCCATTTTTAGAAATGGGCCTGTTTTTGTTGACGGTACTGTGTTACGTTTTTCTACCAACCACGTTTATCGACAGCCTATTGGACATACTTATTTGTTTTGCGACTGCCTTCATTTTGTTTCCTCGAAGAGAAGAGAAAACTCGGAAAAGTAATGATGAAAACCGTAATGGACACAACTTTAATGCCGGAAAGAAGGTACATAATATAGATTTCCTTGATTCATATGCTGATAAAAATGGATTTAATGAGGATTCTTTTGATGTGGATATAGACAATGACACCGATTTCCTCCAAGTTTCTAACGTAGCTTTTGATAATAGCCATCCTAATTTGCATATGGATAGTGACACTTACCACATCGAGCTTTTTGAAAATAATTTCGATAATAATCCTACTGATGTGTACCTTTTCTGTGATGAAACTCAATTTATTTACCTTCATCAAAAAACAGAAAAGAATTTTGATATTCCAAAAACTGATAACTCAGGTAATCAAACAGGCATGAATAGCACTATGACCATCTTCAACCAGGAAAAACTCAGTTTGAATGCCTCTATTAAATCATTGGATGCTGAATGCATTGTATCGCATAACGATCTTGGAGCACAAGGGGACATAGATTTCGGCAATCTCATCAACACAAATAATGAACCAGAAATAAACGGCAAAATGAATCATCTAGACAGAATAGAAGTGAAACCAATTCAAGAATTTCAAGAACGCCTTATTGATATCATCGTTGATACCGTCGCTGTTATCTACGTTGATGACGAAAATACTCAGCATCCTTCCTCATATTCTAGACGGCGTTTCAAAATTTCAAGCATAAGAAAAGCGTTACTGAAATACTTTTGCTTTAAAAAAATTAAAAATAAACATAACAGTTTAAAGCATCATATCAAGATGAGCTACGTTTACATAATTTCAGTTTATAATCGTCATAAATTTGTTTAAATGACACCAATCATATTGACTGACCAAAAATTGTACATTGACAGACCAGAGATGAGTGGCAATCTTGTTAACTGACCAGTGATTGGCTAAAAATTGCACGCTGACTGACCAGTGAAAGACTCAGTGATGACCTGCTGACTGATAAAAAGTTGAGCTCATATGCAGAATTATATTTATTTAATAAAAAAAATGATTAAGTGGGGAGCCAAGGAAGCAGCTTGAATGTGACTAAACTATGCATTTTAGCCAATCTTAAATCTTTTAATTAAAGATTAAGAATTTTTTTATGCATATTTTTGCAACTAATGGATTTTATGACTATTTTTATATCATATTCAAATTTTAATGCTATTTTGTTTTTACTTATTTGTTTATTAATATATACTTTTATGTTTTATTATTATTAATTTTATTACTATTATTATTACATTTTTGTATTTGATTTACTTATTTCTAAATTTTTGATTTTATTTTTCATTACAATTTCATTTATTATTATTATTTGAAAAAAAAAATCGAACGCGTTATAATGTTTAGACTCTTATTAAAAATTAAATGTAAAATTAACACATTTGACTCTCCAATAAAATTTTAATCATTCGTCTTTTCGTCTCATTTGTATTAAGGACTTTCGTTTATTGTTATTTATTTATGATTTATTATAATATTCAAAGCTTTATTCTTGAAAAACTGCATCAATCATAAAATAATGGCCCTTCATGCGAAACTACGAGACTTCAGACACCGTCTTAAGGGTTTCCATTTTCTTGTAATCCATAAGTGTATCCAGATCCCAGAGAATGATTTTAAATAAAGAACAATTTAGTGAATAAATTCTTGTATTTGGAATACGAATTTCATGTAACTCAGAAAACTTTCTTTGGGTAAACGTCCTCTTTAAAAGGAGACTAATTCTTATATGTTAGCAATTTGTATATTTTATATTTCGCATTTTTATTTTTCGAGTTTGTTCAATTATGAATTCTTATTTTGATTCGGATTATTTTTGATATTGTGTTAAAACTCTTATACGAGGTTTCGATTATTAATATGGTTGAGGAATTGCCTTGCTTTGATTCCAAATTAATATTGGTTTTAGATGCTTTAAATTTATTTGTCTTCTATCTTACTTTATATATATGTACATAAGAAGCATCCTAAGAAGCGCTTTTCTGGTATGAAAAATGCAAGCTAAATTTCGTTAATCGGCTCCGCAGAATAGAAAATGTAAACTGTCACCTTCTACTTCCATGTAAGAATTAAACGAAGAACTACAGTTGCGAAAAATTTAGGGTAGCAGATTCCAAAGAAAGTATTCATTTTGACCGCTTTAAATCAATTGGAAGACATTTTCTGGCATAGTATTTGTATAAAAAATATGGGGCTCTTTTTTCGAATAACGGATTGTAAAATGGATTCAGAAAAGAGATTTTTCGGTATTTTCAAGTATTTTCGTTTCGTGAGATACGTATCTCGAATAACTCGAGAATGAGTAGCCGTAGAATGTTATAGTATATGGGAGTGCTATAACATCTAGTTTTACTCCTCGCTTTTTCCTTGCAATCGGTCACTTTAACATGTATAAATACATATATATACTCCTGCCTTGTTACACCGGCTCGTTCAGATCTGTATTTTTGTTCTTATAAATTAATAAATTTTGCATTTTTGCCTTTTAACCCTTTAAAAGGCCATTATGTTGTTCTTATGTTTCCGTTAAGGATTTTACACCTTTATTGCATGCGATAGCTGTCGAATACTGAGGAATATAAAAGTGATGGTAGGCGTAACGAGGCCATTGAATTAAATCGTTTGGTGCGCCAACTTCCATGTCTTTTTGCAAAGGGAGACTAAACATTAACTTTCAATATTGTATACCAAAATCTTGGTCTGTCTGCCTGTTGGTGGATTTCCTTGTTGGACGAGAGCCGTGTGGACCACCAACGACGTCGGTCGTGTGTCAGTTTCGCTTCTGGTTTTTGTGCTTTTACGAGTGTTCAAAGTGCCGCCGGAAGTGCGCCGTTAGTGTTAAAGTGGGCGTGAATGTGCAGTGCATTGATTGATATATCGTTTGTGTGTGTGCGCTAAGTATTTCTCTGTGAAATTGTGTTTTTGTGTTATTCACAAAGGATTTCAGTCTGCTGCAATTTTAACGGACCTTTGTGCACATCCTCTGCCGCCTCCCTACGGAAGGTTCCCGCCGTCCAAACACGTGGCACCGAGGTAGGCCTAATGTTTTCGATGGAATTTTTCTAAGTCCAGAAATTGGTCAATTGTTTTTAAAAAATTAATTTCTCAGCACCTAATTATGTTATTTTTACATGGTTTTCATCAAAATGATCGAAATTAAAAGTTCTTTCTCTGTATAATATTTATATTACTGTATCATTGATATTTAACGAGTTAGGTTATAAATTTTATATTTATGTCTACTTCTGATTTACCTTGCACCCTTATACTAGGCTTAACTCTACTTTTAATTTATGTTAGCTCCAAAGGGTTTGTCGTTTTAGCACTTCATTTTGTCAATATTTGAACATTGTCGAGATGCAGAACTTTTTGTCGAAATCTTGTTTTCTATCATTTATATTGATAAAAATAGTGTTTTCAGCATTTTTATTGACTTTTTGACTGTTTTATATTATTCTTTATGAACTGTATTTCTTACGTCATTTAATTGTATCTATTAGACTTTATTGTTTTATATCGTTATAACGGTGCTTAACATCATAGTTTTCTTTTACTTTTGCTTGAGTTCTTATATACTTTGTGTTATAAGTGATATATATAGATTTTTATTTATATGCGATATATATTGATTTTGATTTATACGTGTAACAATGTCACGATCATCTGTTGCACATGTAGACACAGTACCTATTGATGACTTTGACCCATTTGAACTGATTACTACCGAACAATTGTATAGTGATAAAGTTAATCTATTGTACACTTGTATACACTCTATTGCTACTACATTCCGAGATGGTAAGCATATTCTACGATCTGAATTACGAGATAAATTGACCCGGTCTTTAGACGCTCTCAAAGAGCTTGCCTTACAGGGTCCGGATTACATACCTCCGCCGACTACAGCTGACGCGGAAGTAAATACTTCTACTTTGGTGTGTTGTGAACTTCTTCATCAACAACCTCTGCCAATTGCAACTACACACGATTCCACTGTTCTCACGCCTGTTAAATCTGTGGCTTCTGCCTCGACTATAGCACCTGCATCATCTGCTGTCTCTTCAGCTCAACCATCTTTTACTTTTGCAGAAGTGGTTCGACAGCCAGTACAACCTAGCATTATAATAAAATCCAAATCAAAGAAAACAGCTGCTCAATTGCGTCAGGACCTACAGGTTCACTCACCACTTAATAAGCTTCAAGTTGCTGTCCAACGTATTTCTTCTCTTCCTCAAGGTGGTTTAGAAGTCTTTTGTCAATCTCCATCTGACATTTCTCGCCTTGAACATAAACTTCAAGATACAAATCTGGACATTGCTGTAACACGTCGCCAGCGTCGTAAGCCTAGGTGTGTGATTCGAAACGTTCCTAAAGATCTCTCATCTGACGATTTGATAGCTGAATTAAGTACAGCTGCTCATACACAAAACAATGGAATCCGACCTTTGTTTAAACTTAAAGAACGTACCCCTAAAAGAGTACGCTGGATTGTCGAATGTGACTCCACCACTTTCCAGGCAGTCATCGCAGTTCAAAAGCTCTTCTTCGGTTGGAATGCACTTCCCATCTCAGAATTTCTGGGCATCCTCAGATGTTACAAGTGCCAGCAATATGGGCACACGCAGGAGCGCTGTACATCACCAACCGTTTTCTGTGCCTATTGCGCTGGCCCCCCACAGTCTCAAAGACTGTCACGCCGAACTACCGGAGTGTATCAACTGTCGCGACAGCAACCACCATCATGGCACCTTGTATGACTACCGACACCCTTCCTATGCTTCAGAATGTCCATCATATCAACGCACAGCAGAATACATTCGAAGTATCACCCAATACTAGAAATACTTCTACCAGCTCTTCTTCTACAATTCCTAATACACTGCCTTCACACAGTAATGCTAATTCCTCTACCCCTTCTGGTGTCAAAAGTTCTGCCATGAATCTAGATTTTACTCCAGCTCTTGAACGTATTAATTTTATCCAGATCAATTTACAAAAATCTCGTGCTGCTACTGCACATGCTGTTGATTACGCAGTTAATGCTAAAGCCGATATATTAATTGTTCAAGAACCCTCCACGAGGGATGGTAAGATTGTGGGCTTTCCACTACGCTGGTCGATATATCAACATGTAAATAAGGCAGAGCCTCCTAGAGCAGCAATCGTAATTCTTAATCCCTTATGGTCTCCACTTGTTCTCAAGACTGATCGTGACCATGTGGCTATATTACTGGAATTCATTGATATTGAAATTATCCTTTATTCCATTTATTCTCCACCAACAGCGTCATTGGTATCAGCACTTCTATTTCTAGAATATATCCGGCAACATTACCCAGTGCCACATAATATTATAGCGGGCGATTTTAATGCTCATAGTACAATATGGGGTTATTGTCAAACAGATGTTAGAGGTCGTCTTCTAGAGGATTTTCTTAACTCAAATAACCTAGTCCTTCATAACACTATTGATGCTCCTCCGACCTTTGAATAAGCTTCTACATATGGATGGCCTGATCTCACTATATCCACGCCTCCAACAGCTGTCTATGTACAAAATTGGACGGTTGATGATATCAGTGGTCTATCAGATCATAAGTATATTCTCTTTCAATTAGAGCATACAACTAGTACATCTATTGTCCGTCGCTATCGGCTGCCTGGGCATAAAATTGCTGTCTTTCGTCGTCGTGTTACTGCATGTCTTCGCAATTTAGTTCCACATTTGCATCGTTGCACGACGTCAACGGAGTTGAATGAATTCACAGTCCATCTAATGACATCGATACAGGCAATTTGTAATGAACTTTTACCGCAACGACATACAAAGAAATTGCAATCAGTTACCTGGTGGAACTCTTCCTTAGGACCACAACAGCAGAAATGCAGATCTTTGAGACGGAAGCTCAAGCAATTGCGACGTCTCGGCACCTCAGACCCTCTATTAGAAGTTTACCGGCGCGAACGCGCTTGATATAAAAAAATGATTCTACAGGCTAAGCTTCAATCTTGGCGTGATTTTTGCACCAATAATACCGAAACTTATGGTTTACATCATAAGTTAGCATCGGATAAATTATTCAAACCTGCGGTTTTGCATTTTCCTCCACCATCACAAGCCTCACCTACGATCTGCTCTACGGAGGAAATGATTTCTAACCTTCTGGATGACATTTTCCCAATGGATGATGCTTCAGCAGATACACATCTTCAAACTGACATTCGCCGGAATACATCTCCTCCTAATAATACAGCAGATCCTGACTTCAAGCTTTCAGAAATCTCTTATGTAGTTAATCATCTTCCAAAGAAGAAAGCACCTGGATTGGATGGTGTGGATTATGGCATTATTAAATTATCTTATCTAATTTATCCTTCTTCCGTGACTTCTTTAACAAGCTTTTCCGCACTGGAACTTTTCCACCTGAATTTAAGGTTGGTCAAGTTATTCTCTTTTTGAAGAAGAACAGGGATGCCCGTCTCTCAACATCATACCGTCCTATTTGCCATTTGTCTGCTATGGGCAAGGTGTTTGAACGGCTGATAGTACAACGCCTTAAACATCATCTTCATAACACCAATTTTCTTTCCGATCGACAGTACGGTTTTCGTTCTGGTAAGACCACATTGCATGCTCTGAAGGATGTTACCGATGCCATATATACGAATAAACTGGCTGGTTACCACACGGCCTTTATCAGTGTCGACTTGAAGTGCGCCTTCGATACCTTGTGGTGGCCGGCCATTATTCAAGCCTTGAAACAAGGCAAGTGCCCTGTTAATCTCTTCCAGACCTTCAGCAATTATTCCAGACCTTCAGCAATTATTTGTCGGAACGCTCTCTTATTTTTGTCCATAATAATGGTCAAGTCCATCGTTTGCAGAATCGAGGTTGTCCACAGGGCTGCTGTGCGGGCCCTGGCTTATGGACCCTCACTTTCAATCAAATTCTAGCTGCACAATGGCCTGCACATACACCTACTTATGCCTATGCCGACGATGTCGCTTTTATTGTCCGTGGCAAAACAAGAGAAGAGCTTCAACGCCATGCTCAAGAAACGTGCAACCTTTTTTCTACACTATGTCTAAATATAAATCTACAGATTTCTGAAGATAAATCTTTTATACTCCTGATCCCGAAAAAGGGTGGATCTCTGGCACGTCGACCCCGCATCGATATTAATAATAAAAGAATAAAGATTGTTCGTCAGTTAAAATACCTTGGCATCGTCTTTGACGATAAATTGAACTGGGCTCAACATCTTTTGCACATTAAAAGGAAAACTTATAACATAGCATATAGGCTCCGACAGATGAGTGGTTTTCAGTGGGGGCTTAACCCTCATATACAGAAACTTCTGTACCAAACGGATATTGTACCCATTGTGACCTATGGGGCAGCTGTTTGGAGTCAACCAATGCAGGGCCGTAAAGTAAGGTCTCTTCAATCAATCCAACGTTCTTTTCTTCTCAATATATCTAAAGCCCTTTCGAACGACTTCAACTAGTGCCCTACAAGTAATAACTGGTCTTCTGCCTCTCCATCTCCGAACGGAACAGGAGGGAGCACGAGAACTACTTAACCCACCGGGCGGCTCGCATTCAAATCTATTTACGTCTCGAAAACTGCAGTAAAAATTAACCATGTTTACAATTTTTTTTTTCACTTAGAGTGAACCAAAATTGTCCTGAAAACGGCCTTTGTTAGATTTTCTTCCCTCCTCCTTGTAGGGCGATCAACAAGTTGTTTCACTTAAGTGATGGCTTCCTACTGTCCTTTGATTACCGCCTAGAGGCGATTAAGCAGATGGGCTACTTTTGCCCTTACGGAGGAAGGAACACGTTTTGTGTCCATGCTTTGGTTAGACGAAAAAAGATATTTTTTTCTGGAAATCCAAAACAGAAAAGGAAGTTTTGTATTGCATTGTTACTAATTTTGTGCATATTTCTAATCTTAATTGCTTATCAGAGCCGTGCCAAGATATTTTTTCACCTGAGGCAGAAAGGTCAATGCGCGTCCAGATAAATATAAAAATAGGTACACTTACCAATTCAGAAGTCAAACAACAGGGACAACATTTTTTTGTTGTTTGACTTCTGAATTGGTATTTGTTCGGCGTGTTATTGTGTCTTAATTATTAGGTACACTTGTATTAAGCAAAAGTAATTGTATTAAATCAAAATGTCATAACTCTTATAGCATAATTATACCATAATTCTTAAAGTATTTTTTAATCGTAGTTTTATAAATTCAGAGAAATAATGTAGCCAATTTTTTATAATTTTCAAATGAAAACGTTAAAAAATTCGTTTTTGATAAATAAGAAATAACACTGAAATGCATATTGCATTAATTTCCAGGTTTCCTTGCAATTTTTTTGGTTTGTTTTATGATTTAAGTTTGACGAAGCTTATTTCCCCTAATAATTAAAGTAATTTTCGGATTCGCATAGCCAATTTGGCGCCTCTTCTAGTGATTCACATGAGCCCGGCTTTGTTGCTTTTTAAGTATAAATGTTATTGATTTTTATTGCGTTTCGGTATTTTAATGTACGTTTATAGAATGTTAATTTGTTTTTATATGCATATTTCAGTAATATAATCTTACGACTAGTGAGACAGTGTAGTTTAACTAATTTTCTGTTTTTGATTCATGTTATCGAGCTTTAACGCTAAGAAAAAATTTATAAGAGGCTTAAAATACCTAATTCCTATTGAAAGCTACATGTAATTGATAATTAAATTACTATTAAAATAACAAACACATGCTCAGTGTCAGTCATTTCGACATAATGTTTGTAATTCATTTTACCACAAATTTATTTCGTTTATCTTGTTTCATATTTATAAAAGGGGAGTTTACCTTCATCGCAAGTGGAATTTTTGTGGTTTTCTCTGTGCATAATGTGGGCGCGAGTAAGTTTTTCTTAGAATGTCCTCCACGGAGGCATTCCTCCCTTTAGGCAGATAGCTATCCCTTGCTTTGAAGGAAAAATAAAGCAAACCAAAACAAAAGCTTCAAAATTGGTGTTTAAAATTTTTTGTTTTCAAATATGCAAATTACTTAGAGATCTCAATTCACATTATCAAATGTTATTAGTTAAATAAATAAAAGCAAGCTGAGGATTTCCATTTAAATTGTTTGTTTTAAAATAAAAAATAAGAACAGTCAGTTTTGAATAAATCTTGTCAACATCAAGCAGGGACAGGGACATGCCAATGTAAAATTTAATATTAGGCCAAAAAGAAACGCTTTGACGTAGATTTTGGATAAAACTTAATCAAATTCGCAGGTAGTCAGAGACAGGCCTTTCTTCAGTAGAGAGAAAAAAATGTTTCTGAAGTATTTCTGTATTTATTACATAAATGTTTTAATGCTTCCATAGCACTGCTAATCGATAAAATTTATTTGATGAAAAGTAGGAAGTTTGCTTTTAAAATTCCGATTTTTCAACCTTTTTCAGTGACATATGTGGCATCGAAAAACACGTCTGGCCAGGAGGCAGATTAATGGCTGAAAAATTCTTAGAATTTAAAGAGGCATCGAACAAGAAAATTTAGGGATGGCGAAATTCTAAGAATTTGGCACTTGACAACGGCAAAAGTTTTAGAATGTAGAGAGCTACAGAATTTAGGCAGGGCAAAATATTTTAAATTTATAGAACATCGGTCAGTAGAATTAAGATCCCACAGCGATTGCACTGAGAAACAAATCGACCTGCTTCTCGATTATGCGGATGGACGCAGATTAACTTCCGAAAGCTCAGTGAAGCAAGAGCTATACATAATGCAGCTATTTACGATTTCTGCTGTAATAAACTGAAATTTAATATAATAATTTAACACTATATATCAGTTTATGAAAACATGATGATACTTTTGAGAAATTTTCTTTAATTCCCCAGTACACTAAAAAAAAAAAAAAAAAAAGTACAATAGATTATATAATGATATTACTAACAAAATGATGCCGATGACGCATTTAATTTTTATCTTTTTATTAATCTAAATAAATATGTCATAGAGTTTTCCGTAACTTATAGTTTTGCAAATTAAAAATGTTCAATAATATAATATGTGATTATGGTATTATTGGTATGGTACTATTCAAGGCAAAGCACACGAGGGTTATCTGCTTAAATGGAGGGATGCCTTCGTGGAGGACTTTCTAAGGGAAACTGGCTCGTATACACGTTACACATGGGGAAAACCACGAAAACGACCATGCAGCCAGCCCGTTCGCGGGATTCGAACCACGGACCGAACTACCAGTGTTCAGCGTCTTTACCGCTCGGCCGCTGGTGGGTAATATGTGATTATGAAAGCTGTGTAAAAGAAGAAAAATTCTTGCATATTCGTCAGGCAGCATACGATGGGCACCTGCTTGAGGAAAAGGATGCGTTTGTAGATGACTTTTTCAGGGAAACTGGTTTGGTATATTCAACCTAAAATTCACCAAAATACCAAGCAACGAACGCATTCGCCGGGATTCAAACTTAGGCAAAACTACCAGTGTTCACAATAACACGCCGAATAAATACTAATTCAGAAGTCAAACAACACAAATCAGCGTAAATTTGCAAAATTTTCACAGGACTAGTTTCGATGGTTTTACCGAACCATCATCTTCAGCTGCAAAACCGCAAATGAATAAGATAGGAAAGGATCATTTCCTATCTTATTCATTTGCGGTTTTGCAGCTGAAGATGATGGTTCGGTAAAACCATCGAAATTTTGCAAATTTACGCTGATTTTTGTTGTTTGACTTCTGAATTAGTACCAGTGTTCAGTTGCAAAAGAGAGTTAACAACATAAACAGGTAACATGTCTGAAATTAGTATTTATTGCATCCAACAGTGATATGATTTTCTGATATAATTTAATGGAATATCACTGTAAAAGAATGGGAATCTTTTTTTTTTCTCCTTTTGCAAGGAGATTTTTTTCCGCTTTGTTTTCAACATTTGGTTGAAATGCAAATTAAATAAATATTTACAAATGCAGAATATTGGATAGTTATTGATGATTTCGAGATTCAGTTTCTGAAATCCATTTCATGTGTCATTTCCTTAAAAAGGTGATACTGAAACCAACTTTCGAGGAGTAAAATGATTACTAGAAAAGAGTTTCCGATTTCTTTCATTCTTTTATTCCCATTAAAAATTTATCCCGTAGTTCTTAGAACATTCTTCTATCCGTAAGTGATGATTTGCTTTCCGAGAAAATTTTCTGAAAGGAATAAATTACTTAGTCTTCAAACCATGGGAAAATCTTGCCATCGCCGGTACTTAATTCCCTTCATTTACTGAGATAACCTGCTTTGTTATAAATATGGTACTTCTTTTCTGATTTTTACTGAATTTGCATGCTCAAAGCTATCTAAATAAAGAAACGCTATTGTGAATTTTAGGGTATGAGTACATATATGAAAGGGTTATATATTTTTCAGAATTCCCCTATGAGCTGTTTATTCTTAGGGCAGAAAGAGGAAAAAGCTTGCATACATCGCCATTCCCGGAAACTAGACAGTACCAAAAACATTACTAGACAGTCCGGTTTACCAAACAATAGAGTTTATCTGATTCCAAGTTGTAAAAGCTGACAGTTATAAATTGTTATGTTCATGGCGACCTTCAGATGGCATCAAATTACTTCAAAAGTTCCTTTGCTATAAATTTTCAGACTGCAATTTTGTTCCTTTAAATTTTCGAAAATACCTATTTTTTAAGTATTTTTCGGTACTTATATTAATATTGACACAAATAATATAGAAAGCACCAAACGTAGTTATGATGTATTTTAATTTGTCCTTAGTATTTTCTCACATATAAGTATTAACACTTTGTCTACACGTTTCTAATGTTTCACCATAGTAAGCCTTCTCTTTCCGAATGCATTCAGTTCCTTTTCGCTTTTGTTTTCTGCTTCTTCTTCTTTTTAATTTTATTTATTTATTTATTTAATGTTACCATATCCTGAGTTTTACTCTAGCTATTAGCTAGAGTAGCTACTAGGTAGCATTCATTATAGTACATTCATTATATTCATATAGCTACTAGCTAGCATTCATTATAGTATAAAAACTAATATAGCTTGTCAATATCAACACATTTTTATCTTCAATAAAATCCACTAATTCGATTGATGCTGTAAAAATTACAATTTAATACTTTAGCCAATTATTCTGATTATAGTGATTTAAATTCGATTTTAGGCAACAAATGCATTCTTTCAGAAAACGCGATATATTGAGCACCGCTGTTACAAGTAAATACTGTACATTCAACCATTTCATAATATGTAAATGTAGCATAACTTCTTTTCGAGTGCTTGCATTGAGAGTCTCCTTCAAGTAAACCTTAATGGAACTTTATTTCATGAAAATTTAGAAGTATTATAAAAGCCTCAGAATTATTTCCATTGCAAACATTTATGAATTATGCAGAAAAATATATATGAAAAACATCAATGAGAAACTATTATCGAATATACATTTCATGACAGTAGTAAAACATTTTTTCAGTACCGACGGTGTTAAAAAGCTCAATATTGTGATAAGCTAAATAAAATAAAACGGTATTAAAAGTTTAATATTGTGATAAGTATACTAATCTATAACACTCATTTGATATTTTTGCCATTAGGAACTATAATGTAATTCTAACCGTTAAAGTAACATTGTATTTGTATTAACTATAATTGTAATTGTAATTTCAATTAAATTTATCAGTACTCGTTGTACCTTGAGGGAGACGCATTATTATTATTTTTTTTCTATTATATAAAATACTGTCCTCAGAAAAAAATGTCTCTAGACATGATTCTGTCTCCAAAATTAATGGATGAGGTGAACAGAAATAATCTTGGAACAGCCTTTGGGCAAGTGCTGCGAGTATGCGAAATGTAAGACTGTAATTAAACTTCGACCATCCTGGAGACTACACTTTCTTAGAATATTGCCATTCGACAAATTATAAGACCTTCCTTTTATCTTTAAAGTTTAAGCTATCTGTTATTGACTGAGAAAAGCTGGTAATTCATTGTAGTTACTTTGTAGTTAAAACTACAACTAATGCAGTTATAACTGTAATTGTGCCGCCTAGATGGTATAGTGGTTAGGGAAGCCAGTCTGCGATACCGAAGGGCCTGGGTTCGAATCCCGGAGAAGGCATGGCTTTAACTGTTCGTCCTTTCATAGGAGGCGATGGTGGCCCACATATTAGATGCCTCCATAATAAAGTGACTGCAACTTCTGGCCTTGTATAGACTAATGGACTGTGTTGCACTGTAACTGTTCCCCATCTGCCATTGGGAAAAAAAAAAATAATAATAATAATAATTGTAATACAATGATTGTTCGAATTACAATATAACTTCAAAAGCAATTAGATTTTTCGCTCAGCAGAGTAATAAGTCGTCTTTTGAATACTACAAGTTCAAATCGGATGCCCATTTTGGCAAACAATCTAAATGTTTAGATAGCTCCGTGAATTTCCTTATGTGTAACATGAATACAAATCATTTTATTTTAGAAAGTTCTCTATGAGTACATCATTCTTCTTAAACGTTTCGTTGCATTCAATTAAATAAAGATCTTTTCCTGCTTTTATTAACGGGTGATGTGAACATGAGCCAGTTTCCCTTAGAAAGTCCTCCATAGAAGCATCTTTGCAGTCTTTACCGTAATCCAAATAATATGACAATCACAGGTGCATAAGAAAATTGTACTTTTATTTGTTCTTACGTGAAACAATGACGGAAAATAGTTCATGCAAGTACTTTCACTTGTAACTGAATAATGCATTTTAACTATTTATGGAAAATGTGTGTTATGTTGAATAAAAGACCAATTCGTAATTTTTTTTTCCAATGGCAGGGAGTAGCCGTTTATAGACATTGATCACTACTAAGGCCGGTCATGTTATTAAGGAGGGAACTAATACGTTGGCCACCGTTGCCACCTATGAAGAGGACGAAAAATTACATTCATGCCCTATCCGGGATTCGAACCCAGGCTCTTCGGTACGGCAACCAGAGTCACGAACCGCTTTACTGTCTGGGCGGTAATTCATAATAAATGGATTTAGTAAAATGTCTAATACACACAGCAATTAAGCATACTGATTGCTGATCAGAATCCTTTTTTACCAGCTAAAGCAATAGATTGGACAAGCGTCCCGTAGCAAATCCTTTGCGGAAACATCCCTTTGCACTGGCATAAACTCTTTGCTTGCTTTCCCTTAATCTTGTAATTTAAGTTCACATGTATATCGAAGATCATAAACATACATATTTGCTTACTACCGTTATGTGCATTTCGGTCTATATAAAATATTTCCTTTAAATAAACTCCTATTTATGCTGGTACCACAAACTACAATATATGTAAGATGATTCAGAAGACATGACAGAAAATATTAATATTTTTCTCATAGGTGATTATCCCGTTGTATTATTTAAAAACTCATTATCCAAAATGCAGAAACATTTCGAATATAATATTATTGACTGTAATTTTCAAATATTATCACGATTTCCTTAGCCTATGTCACTGAAATTATAAGGGGCAGTTGTTTTTCTGATTAAATAGTTACAATCATTTGCTGCGCAATTTTAATTAAGAGGTCATTACAATTGCATTGTAATTTTTATTAGATAATATAATTACAGTTATACCGTTTACTCAATAGATTTCACAATTAAAATGCAATTATAATTAAAATGCATTTGAGTAAATTGTATATATAATTAAAAATTGTTACATTGTAATTACAAGATAATTGCATAATATTATTCCAATTACTATGTGTTTTCAATTGCATTCTGCAATTACATTTGCAATTAAGATCATGATTTTCCTGGGCTACGTAACTACTTTTATCAGAAACAATTGCTATCCTAATTACATTATTATAATTACTTACTGGAGTTACAATGACAGTGTAATTGTAATTAGATTATATGATTGCAGTTGCATTGAATATGAAATTGGATTTCACAAATATAGAGTAATTGTAATTTAAATGAAATTACGTAAATTGTAATTGTAATTAAAAAACAGCTATTTTTTTAACTATAACTACTTAGTAATTGCATATTTTTATTACAATTGCATACTACGCTTAGAATTACAATTATGATCATAATTTCACTATGTTAAGTAATTCTAATTATCAGAGACAATTACTTTCCTAATTACGTAGTTATAATTACTTACTGAAATTGCAGTTAAAATTACGTTGTAATTAGCTAATATTACCGTAGTTGTGATTAGATGCAATAAAATTTGTAATTGTAATTAGATTATATAATTATAATGTTTGTGATTATCATTGCATTGTAATTGTAAGACTTAAGAATTAAAATGCAATTACATACATTATTGTTGCATTTAAAAAGTACTTATTTTCTAATTGTAATTGCGAAGCTAATTACAATTGCAATAGAATTGAAATCACATATTTCAAAATATTGCTGCAGTTTCTTGCAATTTTAATTTTAATTCCAATTACATTTTGCCAAACTGCATCCAAAATTTGGAGAATAATTAGGCTGGAAAATGAAAATTCTCTTTACAAACATAAACATTTAAGTTTACTATAGCTGGTATAAGCACAGAACAGCTGGAACAGCTGGAAGTTTTGAACGAGCTATTTATTCCGAGCTGTTATTCAAAACCTAACGATAAAACCTATTTGCCCCTAGCGAATAGATAGTTTCCTCTCCTCAATTACCTCCCGCAGAGAAAAATTATCACCTGTCAGTTTACATTAAGAGCAGAGAGGGGAGGGCACTCTGAGACAGGCCGTATATATGCTGCTTTGCCGTTTCGGGCCAAAATTTAAGTTTACGTATATATGCTGCCTTGCCGCCATGAGGACCAAAATATTTGGACGCATATATGCTGCCTTGCCGCTTTGAGAGCCATTATTTTCGAACGCATATATACGGCCTTGCCGCCTGGAGGGTTAAATTGCTAAATCAACAGGTCACCTTCTATGGCGAACATTATTCTCCTGAAGATTATGAACGACCCTACAATCGACTACGTCTCCATCCAGCTACTTATGGACTTGGTGTTCATGTAACATTACGTGAATCTACTCAACTGCTTGATGGTGATTATTACATTTACACTGATGGGTCAAAAATAGAAGATAATACTGGTTGTGCTTTTGTAGTTTTTCACCACGGCACTTTATTGCATCAATGGAAAGCACATCTCCATGGACATAACAGCGTGTTCCAGGGAGAGGCCTTTGCCATCGTCAATGCCACTAAATATATTCTGGAACATCAAATATTGAACTGCTGCATTATAACGGACAGTCAGTCGGTCTTGGCTGCTGCAATGAATCCTGTGCATCCATCAATAATAATTTCGCAACTTCAAGAACTACTTCGATTAGGTGCTCACCTTAATATTCAAACGTTTTGGACACGTGCTCATATGGGCACAATTGGAAATGAAATTGCTGATGAATTAGCTAAGCAAGCGGCCATGAACGGTGATGCTATTAATTCTCCTTTAGCTTGTCCCATATCACATTTTCTTCGGAAACTGCACCTACAATCAGTTATGCAATGGCAGGTCCTCTGGGCCGCAGAGCGCATTATCACCTGGGCTATGTTGATGAGACTCGTCTTCTTGCCAATTCACAATTGGTAAGATATGTCACAGGTCACGGGCATTTTCCCGTATATTTTTCCCGCTTTAACATCACATCAACTGATCAATGTGTTTGTGGCCAGGCGGGTACGCCTGAGCATTATGTATCCTCTTGTGAACTTACACGAGAACTGCATATCCCTTTCCCTGCTCAACAACAACAGGCTTTTAGTAAGTTTTTAATCAAACAACGACATCTTGTTCGGAAACTGACTGCCGTCATGTCAAAACTTATGCATCTTTGTGATGTATGGGTGACGCCAGCCAACAAGATGTATAGAGGGCGCTAACTCTCAGCCTGGAGAGGCACCAAAAGTTTAGTTTCCAAGAAGGAGACCAACAAAGAGGTCATACGGAAGGCTCGTGGGAGCCATTAATGAAACAGAAATTCACTTTTATTACTTTACATATTTCAGTTATTAGTAGTGTAGTTTAGTTTGTGTTTGTAAAATAAATGTTTAAAATACAAGAAGGTGGAGTTATTTCTCTATGAGGCGGTGGATGAAGAAGGGATGATATCACACGCTCTCTTACGAGAACCAGAGCTTTAGATGACGGCAGAGAAACTTCAAGAGAAGCAGGTAGGAAGCTTTTGGTTTTATTTACTCAAAGTATAGATGTATTGAAGATATATATATACATGTGTAATATATATATAAATTAAAATGTATAAGAATACTAAGAAAGAAGACTTAGTAAACCTTCTTGGTGAAATTGAAGATACACGAACTGTTGGTTTAACAGTGGTTCAACTAAAAGGTAAAATTGAGGATAGTAAGATATTTAAAGATGATCCAGAATTTGTAATTCGATTATTAAACTCAATCTGAGGAAAGAAAAATAGTTGAGGAAAGACAAATTAGAGAAGAAAATGAAATAAAAGCTAGGGATATACAGTTAGCCTTAGAAGCTCAAAAGGTTGAACTTGAAAAATTAAAATTAGCGAATTAGAGAGATAGAAGACAGATAAATTTAAAGCATCTAAAACCAATATTAATTTGGAATCAAAGCAAGGCAGTTCCTCAACCATATTAATAATCGTAACCTCGTATAAGAGTTTTAACACAATATCAAAAATAATCCAAATCAAAATAAGAATTCATAATTGAGCAAACTCGAAAAATAAAAATGCGAAAAGTAAAATATACAAATTGCTAACATATAAGAATTAGTCTCCTTTTAAAGAGGACGTTTACCCAAAGAAAGTTTTCTGAGTTACATGAAATTCGTATTATAATTACAAGAATTTATTCAGTAAATTGTTCTTTATTTAAAATCATTCTCTGGGATCTGGATACACTTATGGATTACGAGGAAATGGAAACCCTTAGGGCGGTGTCTGAAGTCTCGTAGTTTCGCCTGAAAGGCCATTATTTTATGATTGATGCAGTTTTTCAAGAATAAAGCTTTGAATATTATAATAAATCATAAATAAATAATAATAAACGAAGCGAAATAATAGAAATAATTAGAAACCAACGCTGAAATTTTGTACCCTATTGTATGCGTTATGAAGAAAGACGGTAATATTCGCCTTTGCGTTGACTTTAGATCCCTTAATGCAGTAACGAAACCAGATGACTTCCCTATGGAAAATCCTAAAGAGCTCTTATTCTACATTGGAAAAGCCAAAGTGATATCCAGCATTGATTTACTCAAAGGCTATTGGGCCATACCATTAGAAAGTGAGAGTCAAGAATTAGCATGTTTCAAGACACATCGAGCTCAGTATCAATTTAAAGTCATGCCTTTCGGCCTACGCAACGCCGCTGCAACATTTGAGAGAGTCATGAACCAGGCCCTTGCTAAATACAAATATTTTGCTCGAGCCTACGTCGATGACATAGCTGTTTATTCAAATAATTGGAATGAACATTTAGTACATCTTGACACCATTTTTTCAAAACTGTTAGAACTACAGTTTTCCGTAAATCTCAAGAAATGTTCCTTCGCTAAAACTCATATTAAGTATCTAGGACATATCATCGGTTCCGGCAGTCATCGTACAGATCCAGAGAAAGTGGAGGCTATCCAGAAATTAGCTAGACCTCAAACAAAAAAACAATTGAAAAGCATTCTAGGCCTATGTAATTATTACAGAGACTACATTCCACATTATGCCGAAACAGCTTATCCATTAACCGAGCTCACCAAAAGAAGAAGTCCTGAAGAGCTGTGCTGGACAGAAAAACACGACGAAGCATTCATTAAATTAAAGAAATGCCTAATGGAAGCACCTAGTCTTTATACCCCTGTTCCAGGGTTACCTTTTATAATTCATTGTGATGCATCTTCAACAGGTGTTGGAGCCTGCTTATCTCAAAGGAAAAACGGAAAGTTGTACCCGATTAATTACGCCAGCCAGAAACTTACCAAAACACAACAAGCATGGCCAACTATCGAGAAGGAAGCTTATGCTGTTATTTGGAGCTTGAAAAAGTTTGAAACTTGGATTTTTGGATCACCTGTGGAACTGATAACTGATCACAATCCGTTAACTTTCATCACAAAGAACGCACCACAATCTTCTAAGTTACAGAGATGGGCTTTAGCATTACAAAAATATGATACTACAATTTCACATTGCCCAGGTGCTAAGTTAAGCAATGCTGATGCGTTGTCCAGACTAGAGACTATCGAGTGACTTGTGTGAAAGAAAGAACTTTTCATAGACATTTATGAACTCTTAATATTATTATTTTTTTATGTGTGTGTTTCTTTTTCAGCTATTCTCCTAGAGACTTTTAAGTATATCATAGACGCTTTAAGTATTCTATTGCATTAGAATTGTTTGAATATTAATTTTTAATCATTTATATATTACAGTTTAGAAGAAGTCTTGTAGTAGGTGTAGAACTAACCTGTATAAGTATTGTGTTATATATCTTTCAACTTCAGTATCGATTGATTTGTAGACTTTAGTAGGTAAGTAACTCTTTTGTTTGACGTCACCATAATTTGTCATATTTCAATAGGCTTTCACCCTATTTCAATCTTGGATGGGGGTGTGATGTATGGGTGACGCCAACCAACAAGATGTATAGAGGGCGCTAACTCTCAGTCTGGAGAGGCGCCAAAAGTTTAGTTTCCAAGAAGGAGACCGACAAAGAGGTCATACGGAAGGCTCGTGGGAGCCATTAATGAAACCGAAATTCACTTTTATTACTTTATATATTTCAGTTATTAGTAGTGTAGTTTAGTATTAGTTTGTGTTTGTAAAATAAATGTTTAAAATACAAGAAGGTGGAGGTATTTCTCTATGAGGCGGTGGATGAAGAAGGGATGATATCACAATCTTGGTACCGACTTATGTCAACCTGTCTAATTACTTGCTGTTCCTACACTTTCTATATTATATGTCAAATTGTTTCATTTACTGCATTTATCAATTAATTTAGCTGTATTGTTAACATATCCTTTGCATTTTGAATTAGTATGTTGCCATTTATTGTCTAGTGTTGTTTCAATACTGTTAGTAATATGAATTATGCTGCACTATGTAACACAATTTATCTGTGATTTCTATTACTTGCACATATTATTTACTGCATACTGAATTTGCAGTTTCTTCTGTATTGAATTTGTACTCATATTTATATCATTTGTATTAGTTAAGTACTGGTTCATCATAAATGCATCTGTTCTGTACTGAATTTGTGTTGCATTCATATTTAACAGCAAATTATAATTTTTGTGTTGCATTCATATCTAACAGCATATTATAATTTTTGTGTTGCATTCATATTTAACAGCATATTATAATTTTTGTGTTGCATTCATATTTGTGTTGCATTTATCTTCAATAATTTGTGTTGCATTTATATTTAATAGCATGTTTAATAGCATTCATATTTAATAGCATATAGAATTATATTGCACTCATATTAAAATATTGCATTTGTACTCATATTTATATCATCTGTATTAGTTAAGTAATGGTTCATAATATAGGCATCTGTTCTGTACTGAATTTGTGTAGCATTCATATTTAATAGTATTTGTATTTCTTATGTGCTGATTTTTATAGATTGCATTGTTACATACTGAATTAGTAATGCATTTGGCGTGTCCTGCCCTTATCCTCATATTATATTCTTCATTTTATAATGTGCTGATTCATCCTGATTGCATATATTATGCACTGACTTTATTGTCTATTATATACTGAATCTGTATATATTTCTATTCACAGTATTTGTTATGTGCTGAATTTATTGATCACATTGTTATATACTGTATTTGTACTACATTTGTAGTGTACTACCCTTATCTTTCTATTTATATTATTCATACTAGATATGTGCTGATTCATCTTGGTTGCATTTATTACATACTGAATTGTATTACCTCTCATATTCTAAATTTGTATCGCATCTGCGCTGAAATTACATTAACTGTTATATATTGCATTTATATGAGTTCATCTTGATTAGATTAATTATGCACTGAATTTGTATCACTTATTATATTTGTATTACTTGTTCTATACTGAAATTATAATGCATTTGTATTTATTTTATTCGTATTTGTTCTGTGCTGTTTTATCTTGTTTGCATTTGTTTACCTGTTATCTTTTGAATATTGTCATTTGTAGTGTACTCTTTATATTTATATTATTCGTATTGGTTAAGTGCTGATCCATTCTGATTGCATTTATTACGCATTGACTTTGTATTACCTGATTAATACTAACTTTATATATATATATATATATATATATATATATATATTGTATTGTATCGGTTATGTGCTGATTAATATTAACCGCATTGCTATATACTGAATTGTTCTATACTGAATTGGTAACGCATTTATAGTATACTGCCCTTATACTTACTCATATTTCTATTACTCACATGCATTCATATCTTTGATTTTTATTTGTTATGTACCCATGCCATACTTACTCATATTTCTATTACTCACATGCACTCATATCTTTGATTTGTATTTGTTATGTACCCATGCCATTACTTTATCCTCCCTAATGTACTCTGTCCTATTTAATACATTTAATTTTGATTCAGATTTAGTATTATTGTGATGTCATAAACTAGTAATAGGCCTATTCTGTCTTATCGTGATGCCCTTAACTTATAACACGCCTTCTGTGTTATGTACTCATTTTCCTGTAACTTGCTTTATCTTGTAATCTAGTAATCTTTACCCCTTATTGTTAAATTTGTACAATCCTTGATATATTATTAATGTACTTTACTCAATTGTATCTCTCTATGCCCTTGTTTGGCCATGTAAATATTTCTTTAACAAATCTGACGGCTGGGCGACGCGGTATGGGTCCCTATGGGTCTTTGGTTCGTTGAACTGCCATGGATGGATCCGGCGTTGGGCTTGGTCTCTCTGTGCGAGGCTCTCGTGTGGCCTCTTTGGCTGCTCTAGATCTTGTGGGGTCGCGGTGCTGAACTGATTCACCCTATGGTAAAGGTACAGTGCTCGCGTCTCCCGTCAATGGAATGGAATGGATTTCCTTGTTTGGACACAGAAACTCTAATTTTAATTGTAAAAATTGTTTTTAACTGCATTTAATGTTTTAGATTTTTATATATTTTAGAGTTTCAATAAAGGTATTTTGAATCTTCATGGACTTTTGCTCCGCCGCGAAATAAGGCCTGAATTTTTTGAAATATAAATATATATCTAATGAAAATTCGAGGACATAGGGCAAATCAAGTGAAGCAGAAATGTCTATAACTTAATAGTCCTTGCAGGAAAGTAGTGTGGTGACGACATCAGATATTTTGTTGGGTGCGTGTGCCTAAAGTACATATACGTTCATGTTAGGTAAGTAGTGAAAGTGTTTATTATTGTATATATTAATAAGAATCAATCTATTGGTCATACTTATTTGTTTTGCGATTGCCTTCATTTTTTTTTCCTCGAAGAAAAGAGAAAACTCGGAAAAGTAATGATGAAAACCGTTATGGACACAACTTTAATGCCGGAAAGAAGGTACATAATATAGATTTCCTTGATTCATATGCTGATAAAAGTGGATTTAATGACGATTTCTTTGATGTGGATATAGACAATGACACCGATTTCCTCCAAGTTTCTAACGTAGCTTTTGATAATAACCATCTTAATTTGCATATTGATAGTGACACTGACCACATCGACCTTTTTGAAAATAATTTCGATAAAAATCCTACTGATGTGTACCTTTTCAGTGATGAAATTCAATTTAGTTACCTTCATCAAAAAACAGAAAAAAATTTTGATTTTCCAAAACCTGATAACTCAGGTAAATAAACAGGCATGAATAGCACTATGACCATCTTCAACCAGGAAAAACTCAGTTTGAATGCCTCTATTAAATCATTGGATGCTGAATGCATTGTATCGCATAACGATCTTGGAGCACAAGGGGACATCTATTTCGGCAATCTCATCAACAGAAATAATGAACCAGAAATAAACGGCAAAATGGATCATATAGACAGAAGTGAAACCAATTCAAGAATTTCAAGAACGCCTTATTGGTATCATCGTTGATAACGTCGCTGTTTTCTACGTTGATGACGAGAATACTCAGCATTCTTCCTCATATCCTAGACGGCGTTTCAGAATTTCAAGCATAAGGAAAGCGTTAATGAAATACTTTTGCTTTAAAAAAATTAAAAATAAACATAACAGTTTAAAGCATCATATCAAGATGAGCTAAGTTTACATAATTTCAGTTTATAATCGTCATAAATTTGTTCAAATGACACCAATCATAATGTCTGAACAAAAATTGTACATTGACAGACCAGAGACTGACTAAGTGGCGATCTTGTTAACTGACCAGTGATTGGCTAAAAATTGCACGCTGACTGACCAGTGAGTGACTCAGTGATGACCTGCTGACTGATAAAAAGTTGAGCTCATATGCAGAATTATATTTATTTAAAAAAAAAATGATTAAGTGGGGAGCCAAGGAAGCAGCTTGAATGTGACTAAACTATGCATTTTAGCTAATCTTAAATCTTTTAATTAAAGATTAAGAATTTTTTATGCATATTTTTGCAACTAATGGATTTTATGACTATTTTTATATCATATTAAATTTTTAATGCTATATTGTTTTTACTTATTTGTTTATTAATATTTACTTTTATATTTTTTGTATTTTCTTATTGCTACTTTTTACATTTTATATTTATTTCTTCTTAATATTTTACTTTTCTTATCATTAATTTTATTATTATTAATTTTATTACAATTATTATTACATTTTTGAGTTTGATTTACTTATTTCTAAATTTTTGATTTTATTTTTCATTACAATTTCATTTATTATTATTATTTGAAAAAAAATTCGAACGCACTATAATGTTTAGCCTTTTATTAAAAATTAAATGTAAAATTAACACTTTTGACTCTCCAATAAAATTTTAATCATTCGTCTTTTCATCTCGTTTGTAATAAGGACCTTCGTTTATTATTATTTATTTATGATTTATTACAATATTCAAAGCTTTATTCTTGAAAAACTGCATCAATCATAAAATAATGGCCTTTCAGGCGAAACTAGGAGACTTCAGACACCGCCCTAAGGGTTTCCATTTCCTCGTAATCCATAAGTGTATCCAGATCCCAGAGAATGATTTTAAATAAAGAACAATTTACTGAATAAATTCTTGTAATTATAATACGAATTTCATGTAACTCAGAAAACTTTCTTTGGGTAAACGTCCTCTTTAAAAGGAGACTAATTCTTATATGTTAGCAATTTGTATATTTTGCATTTCGCATTTTTATTTTTCGAGTTTGCTCAATTATGAATTCTTATTTTGATTTGGATTATTTTTGATATTGTGTTAAAACTCTTATACGAGGTTACGATTATTAATATGGTTGAGGAATTGCCTTGCTTTGATTCCAAATTAATATTGGTTTTAGATGCTTTAAATTTATCTGTCTTCTATCTCTCTCTATATATATGTACATAAGAAGCATCCTAAGACGCGCTTTTCCGGTATGAAAAATGCAAGCTAAATTTCGTTAATCGGCTCCGCAGAATGGAAAATGCAAACTGTCACCTTCTACTTCGTTGTAAGAATTAAACGAAGAACTACAGTTGTGAAAAATTTAGGTAGCAGATTTCAAGGAAAGTATTCATTTTGACCGCTTTAAATCAATTGGAAGATCAAAATCGTAAAACACAACCTTATATTTAGGGTAAGTATAATGAAACACTCAATTGATTTCGAGGGCAGCTAAAGGTCCCTCCTCATCAGGAGAAAGAAATACATAGAAAGAAGAAAATAGGAATCACAGAAACACGTGGTGCTTATCAGCACTGCACGTGGTTATAACGAGATTTTTAATCAGAGTTGCACTGGCCGCCTACTTTTACTGAGCCAGGCTGTCTGATCAAGCATAAAGAAATATTAGCGAAGTTAAAATAGGGAGCGAGGGGCAAATGCACATTACGCTCAAAATCTGAACTTCAAATAATGGAAAGCAACCACTGAACGGATTTTTATACCCTCTGGTAGTACCAAGTGCGAGGAGGTAACGCCATCTATCGGCAAAAATAATTGAATTAAGACAGTAGAATTTTAAAGGTATTAGGAAGGACTGGTTTGGACTTCAAATCATTAACTAAACTTTCTAAATCTTTGTGAATGTGAAAAGCCTCAAGAAAATCCAATTCGCTTATGGAAGAAGCCTTTTGGATGATTTTTGCAGACCCAAAATCAAAAATTGTAGTTAAAAGTCCAGCTATGATACGCTATTGAAGACTTGTTAATTTCCCCTTTTTTGACATAAGATTCATGTTCCTTGATACGAAACTTCAACGCTCTTTTTGTTTGGCCAATATATCTTAAACCACACTGACATGATATACTATAAATTCCCCAAGAATTCAAGACAGAAACGCAATCTTTTAGAATCGAAGGGTGAATTTTATTAATAGGGGAGAAACCGACTTGAAAATTAAATTTCTGGAGAATCCGTGCAATTTTATAGCTAACAGAAGGATAAAATGGAAGCACGACAAGGTCATTGATATTATTTCTAACAATGGAATGTCTTTTTGATGGGAATCTGAAAATTTTTTGACGGCTTTATCAATAATCACGGAGAAAATCCACGGTCAATCGCAACTGCTCTCAAATAATTAAGTTCATTGGTAAGCAAAGATTCAGAGGAACAAACTTTTAGCGCGCGGAAAACATAATAGTAAAAAGAAGCCATTTTTTGCTTAACAGGGTGGCATGACTTGGCATGGGGTGGTAAACAAACTGCAAAGGGTTTACGGTACACAGTGGTGCTAAAATCGGTTTCATTGCGGATTATAAGAATATTGAGGAAGGGGAGGGAATTGTTGGATTCAATTCCAAGAGTGATTTGGATGGCTGGATCAATTGAATTCATAATAGATAGAATCTCGGATAAATCCTCTTTATAACCGTCAAAAAGTGCGAAAGTGTCGTCAACATACCGAATCCAAAGACGAAAAGATAATTTATCAAATAATTTCATCTCAAAATAGTGCATATAAATGTCAGCAAGTACCGGACTGAGAGGATTACCCATAGCCAATCCTTCAACTTGACGAAAATATGCATTTTGGAAAACAAAGTGGGTTTGACTTAGAGAAACTTTAGTAAGCGAAACCAACTCATTAATTTCAGTATGTGTGAAGTGAAATTCCCGAAGCCTAGTTTCAAGACAATTTAGTGCTCCTTCGACCGGAACATTAGTAAACAATGATTTGACATCAAATGAAACCATAATGGAACGAAGTGGGGAAATATTTTTAAGTTTATCAATGACTTCAACAGAATTTTTTACAGTGTGAATATTGTTATCAAGTAGAGGAGAAAATCTGGAAACTAAATATTTGGCCAAAGGATATGAAGCAGTACCTATGTTGGAAACAATTGGTCGAAAAGGAATACCGGTTTTGTGGACTTTTGGAAGAGCATAAAGTCTAGCGCAATTAGTAATAGGCGGAATAAGTGATTTCTTCAACTGAGTTGGCAGAATGTGGGAAGATTTAATAGCACTTTTTACTTTCATGAGGTCCGAAGTTGAAGGATCTTTAGGGATCGAGCAGTATGGGCCTTCATTTATCAATTTAGAGACTCCAGTAATATATGTGTGTTTGTCCATAACAACGATCTGTCCGCCCTTATCAGCTTTAGAGATAATGATATTAGTATCAGAATGAATTTCACGTAAGATCTCATTTTCCTTTTTGCTAAGATTAGAACCCAAAGATTTATTGTTAAAATTAACGTTATGAGTAATTAGGTGGCGGATTGTATCCTTCTGCGTTTCCGAAATTTTGGAGAATTTAAAGGCTTTCTCTATAGGGGGGATGATTTGAGGAATTGAAGGTTTAGATGTCTTTGAAAAGTTGAAATTATATTTTAATACTTTTAACTGATCCTCCGAAAGATTCCTATTGGAGATATTAACGATGGAGTTAACGTTTACAGTGGGAAGATCAGCTAGATAATTGGGACTATCCGACTGGTGTGTGAGTTTTTGGAATTTAGAAATGAGCACATTTTTATGCCGTTGACAAACGGTATCGGTTCTTGACCAGGATGTATGTTCAAATGAGGAAAAATTTTCAGTGGAATTAGCAATTTTTAAATGGAGGTAATATAATTCAAATTCAATTTTAGATATACGTTTGCGTGTGTCCCTTATAATGTGACGAAGAAGTGCCAATTTGAATTTATGCAAAATTTTTGAAACGTGAACGGAAGCTTTAAGGCTACATTTCACATGTATAAATTTGGGAATGAAATTTTGATGTTTGCATTTAAGTAAGAACTGTAGATGATTCAAGAATTTCGTACGCTTAAGGCGTAACTTACAAAATCGGTTCCTGTCAGTGGACATATTGTGAAAAGGGCACAAGCAAGAAACAAGTGAACAAAAGAAATGTAATTCCGAAAGTCCAAACAAGTAATTACTTATAACATGAAAAAAAAAACACCAATAAATAATGAAGACAATTTTCATCAACAAATGACAAAAACATTCCAAAAGGAGAGAAACATCCAATACTGAAAACCAATAGCCACGTGGAAAGAAGCAACGAAAGTCAAAATCGTGCACGTGGTAAACCGAAAAATATAGAATTACCTCGAAAATGCCGGTTGATAGCATAAACCAAATCCGAAAAAATGATGGCCACGTGTAAAGAAGTAAATAAAATGGTGCACGTGGTAAAACAATAAACAGTAAAATATTCTCGAAAATGCCGGTTGATAGCACAAACTAGACTAGAAGAGAAACACCCTAATGTGACAATCAAAATCGTAAAAAACAACCTTATATTTAGCGTAGGTATAATGAAACACTCAATCGATTTCGAGGGCAGCTAAAGGTCCCTCCTCATCAGGAGAAAAAAATACATAGAAAGAAGAAAATAGGAATCACAGAAACACGTGGTGCTTATCAGCACTGCACGTGGTTATAACTAGCTTTTTAATCAGAGTTGCACTGGCCGTCTACTTTTACTGAGCCAGGCTGTCTGATCAAGCATAAAGAAATATTAGCGAAGTTAAAATAGGGAGCGAGGGGCAAATGCACATTACGCTCAAAATCTGAACTTCAAATAATGGAAAGCAGTCACTGAACGGGTTTTTATACCCTCTGGTAGTACTAGGTGCGAGGAGGTAACGCCATCTATCGGCAAAAATAATTGAATTAAGACAGTAGAATTTTAAAGGCATTAGGAAGGACTGGATTGGACTTCAAATCATTAACTAAACTTTCTAAATCTTTGTGAATGTGAAAAGCCTCAAGAAAATCCAATTCGCCTATGGAAGAAGCCTTTTGGATGATTTTTGCAGACCCAAAATCAAAATTATGGTTAAAAGTCCAGCTCTGATACGCTATTGAAGACTTGTTAATTTCCCCTTCTTTGACATAAGATTCATGTTCCTTGATACGAAACTTCAACGCTCTTTTTGTTTGGCCAATATATCTTAAACCACACTGACATGATATACTATAAATTCCTCAAGAATTCAAGACAGAAACGCAATCTTTTAGAATCGAAGGGTGAATATTTTATTAATAGGGGAGAAACCGACTTGAAAATTGAATTTCTGGAGAATCCGTGCAATTTTATAGCTAACAGAAGGATAAAATGGAAGCATGACAAGGTCATTGATATTATTTCTAACAATGGAATGTCTTCTTTGATGGGAATCTGAAAATTTTTTGACGGCTTTATCAATAATCACGGGACAAAATCGACGGTCAATCGCAACTGCTCTCAAATAATTAAGTTCATTGGTAAGCAAAGATTCAGAGGAACAAACTTTTAGCGCGCAGAAAACATAATAGTAAAAAGAAGCCATTTTTTGCTTAACAGGGTGGCATGACTTGGCATGGGGTGGTAAACAAACTGCAAAGGGTTTACGGTACACAGTGGTGCTAAAATCGGTTTCATTGCGGATTATAAGAATATCGAGGAAGGGGAGGGAATTGTTGGATTCAATTTCAAGAGTGAATTGGATGGCTGGATCAATTGAATTCATAATAGATAGAATCTCGGATAAATCCTCTTTATAACCGTCAAAAAGTGCGAAAGTGTCGTCAACATACCGAACCCAAAGACGAAAAGATAATTTATCAAATAATTTCATCTCAAAATAGTGCATATAAATGTCAGCAAGTACCGGACTGAGAGGATTACCCATAGCCAATCCTTCAACTTGACGAAAATATGCATTTTGGAAAACAAAGTGGGTTTGACTTAGAGAAACTTTAGTAAGCGAAACCAACTCATTAATTTCAGTATGTGTGAAGTGAAATTCCCAAAGCCTAGTTTCAAGACAATTTAGTGCTCCTTCGACCGGAACATTAGTAAACAATGATTTGACATCAAATGAAACCATAATGGAACGAAGTGGGGAAATATTTTTAAGTTTATCAATGACTTCAGCAGAATTTTTTACAGTGTGAATATTGTTATCAAGTAGAGGAGAAAATCTGGAAACTAAATATTTGGCCAAAGGATATGAAGCAGTACCTATGTTGGAAACAATTGGTCGAAAAGGAATACCGGTTTTGTGGACTTTTGGAAGAGCATAAAGTCTAGCGCAATTAGTAATAGGCGGAATAAGTGATTTCTTCAACTGAGTTGGCAGAATGTGGGAAGATTTAATAGCACGTTTTACTTTCATGAGGTCCGAAGTTGAAGGATCTTTAGGGATTGAGCAGTATGGGCCTTCATTTATCAATTTAGAGACTCCAGTAATATATGTGTGTTTGTCCATAACAACGATCTGTCCGCCCTTATCAGCTTTAGAGATAATGATATTAGTATCAGAATGAATTTCATGTAAGATCTCATTTTCCTTTTTGCTAAGATTAGAACCCAAAGATTTATTGTTAAAATTAACGTTATGAGTAATTAGTTGGCGGATTGTATCCTTCTGCGTTTCCGAAATTTTGAAGAATTTAAAGGCTTTCTCTATAGGGGCGATGATTTGGGGAATTGAAGGTTTAGATGTCTTTGAAAAGTTGAAATTATATTTTAATACTTTTAACTGATCCTCCGAAAGATTCCTATTGGAGATATTAACGATGGAGTTAACGTTTACAGTGGGAAGATCAGCTAGATAATTGGAACTATCCGACTGGTGTGTGAGTTTTTGGAATTTAGAAATGAGCACATTTTTATGCCGTTGACAAACGGTATTGGTTCTAGACCAGGATGTATGTTCAAATGAGGAAACTTTTCAGTAGAATTAGCAATTTTTAAATGGAGGTAATATAATTCAAATTCAATTTTAGATAAACGTTTGCGTGTGTCCCTTATAATGTGACGAAGAAGTGCCAATTTGAATTTATGCAAAACTTTTGAAACGTGAACGGAAGCTTTAAGGCTACATTTCACATGTATAAATTTGGGAATGAAATTTTGATGTTTGCATTTAAGTAGAAACTGTAGATGATTCAAGAATTTCGTACGCTTAAGGCGTAACTTACAAAATCGGTTCCTGTCAGTGGACATATTGTGAAAAGGGCACAAGCAAGAAACAAGTGAACAAAAGAAATGTAATTCCGAAAGTCCAAACAAGTAATTACTTATAACATGAAAAAAACACCAATAAATATTGAAGACAATTTTCATTAACAAATGACAAAAACATTCCAAAAGGAGAGAAACATCCAATACTGAAAACCAATAGCCACGTGGAAGGAAGCAACGAAAGTCAAAATCGTGCACGTGGTAAACCGAAAATATATAGAATTACCTCGAAAATGCCGAAAACGTTTTACGATTTTGATTGTCACATTAGCGTGTTTCTCTTCTAGTCTAGTTTGTGCTATCAACCGGCATTTTCGAGAATATGTTACCGTTTATTGTTTTACCACGTGCACCATTTTATTTACTTCTTTACACGTGGCCATCATTTTTTCGGATTTGGTTTATGCTATCAACCGGCATTTTCTAGGTACTTCTATATTTTTTCGGTTGTCATCAAATCATCGCCCCTATAGAGAAAGCCTTTAAATTCTCCAAAATTTCGGAAACGCAGAAGGATACAATCCGCCACCTAATTACTCATAACGTTAATTTTAACAATAAATCTTTGGGTTCTAATCTTAGCAAAAAGAAAAATGAGATCTTACGTGAAATTCATTCTGATACTAATATCATTATCTCTAAAGCTGATAAGGGCGGACAGATCGTTGTTATGGACAAACACACATATATTACTGGAGTCTCTAAATTGATAAATGAAGGCCCATACTGCTTGATCCCTAAAGATCCTTCAACTTCGGACCTCATGAAAGTAAAAAGTGCTATTAAATCTTCCCACATTCTGCCAACTCAGTTGAAGAAATCACTTATTCCGCCTATTACTAATTGCGCTAGACTTTATGCTCTTCCAAAAGTCCACAAAACCGGTATTCCTTTTCGACCAATTGTTTCCAACATAGGTACTGCTTCATATCCTTTGGCCAAATATTTAGTTTCCAGATTTTCTCCTCTACTTGATAACAATATTCACACTGTAAAAAATTCTGTTGAAGTCATTGATAAACTTAAAAATATTTCCCCACTTCGTTCCATTATGGTTTCATTTGATGTCAAATCATTGTTTACTAATGTTCCGGTCGAAGGAGCACTAAATTGTCTTGAAACTAGGCTTCGGGAATTTCACTTCACACATACTGAAATTAATGAGTTGGTTTCGCTTACTAAAGTTTCTCTAAGTCAAACCCACTTTGTTTTCCAAAATGCATATTTTCGTCAAGTTGAAGGATTGGCTATGGGTAATCCTCTCAGTCCGGTACTTGCTGACATTTATATGCACTATTTTGAGATGAAATTATTTGATAAATTATCTTTTCGTCTTTGGATTCGGTATGTTGACGACACTTTCGCACTTTTTGACGGTTATAAAGAGGATTTATCCGAGATTCTACCTATTATGAATTCAATTGATCCAGCCATCCAATTCACTCTTGAAATTGAATCCAACAATTCCCTCCCCTTCCTCGATATTCTTATAATCCGCAATGAAACCGATTTTAGCACCACTGTGTACCGTAAATCCTTTGCAGTTTGTTTACCACCCCATGCCAAGTCATGCCACCTTGTTAAGCAAAAAATGGCTTCTTTTTACTATTATGTTTTCCGCGCGCTAAAAGTTTGTTCCTCTGAATCTTTGCTTACCAATGAACTTAATTATTTGAGAGCAGTTGCGATTCACCGTGGATTTTCTCCCGTGATTATTGATAAAGCCGTCAAAACATTTTCAGATTCCCATCAAAAAGACATTCCATTGTTAGAAATAATATCAATGACCTTGTCGTGCTTCCATTTTATCCTTCTGTTAGCTATAAAATTGCACGGATTCTCCAGAAATTTAATTTTCAAGTCGGTTTCTCCCCTATTAATAAAATTCACCCTTCGATTCTAAAAGATTGCGTTTCTGTCTTGAATTCTTGGGGAATTTATAGTATATCATGTCAGTGTGGTTTAAGATATATTGGCCAAACAAAAAGAGCGTTGAAGTTTCGTATCAAGGAACATGAATCTTATGTCAAAAAAGGGGAAATTAACAAGTCTTCAATAGCGTATCATAGCTGGACTTTTAACTACAATTTTTGATTTTGGGTCTGCAAAAATCATCCAAAAGGCTTCTTCCATAAGCGAATTGGATTTTCTTGAGGCTTTTCACATTCACAAAGATTTAGAAAGTTTAGTTAATGATTTGAAGTCCAAACCAGTCCTTCCTAATACCTTTAAAATTCTACTGTCTTAATTCAATTATTTTTGCCGATAGATGGCGTTACCTCCTCGCACTTGGTACTACCAGAGGGTATAAAAATCCGTTCAGTGGTTGCTTTCCATTATTTGAAGTTCAGATTTTGAGCGTAATGTGCATTTGCCCCTCGCTCCCTATTTTAACTTCGCTAATATTTCTTTATGCTTGATCAGACAGCCTGGCTCAGTAAAAGTAGGCGGCCAGTGCAACTCTGGTTAAAAATCTAGTTATAACCACGTGCAGTGCTGATAAGCACCACGTGTTTCTGTGATTCCTATTTTCTTCTTTCTATGTATTTCTTTCTCCTGATGAGGAGGGACCTTTAGCTGCCCTCGAAATCGATTGAGTGTTTCATTATACCTACGCTAAATATAAGGTTGTTTTTTACGATTTTGATTGTCACATTAGCGTGTTTGTCTTCTAGTCCAATTGGAAGATATTTTCTGGCATAGTATTTGTATAAAAAAAATAGGGCTCTTTTTTCCAATAACGGATTTTAAAATGGATTCAGAAATGAGATTTTTCGGTATTTTCAAGTATTTTCGTTTCTTGAGATACGTATCTCGAATAACTCGAGAATGAGTAGCCGTAGAATGTTTTAGTATATGGTAAATGTAAAGGTAAAGGTAAAAGTATGGGGGACACCAGCGATGTACCATAGGTCAACTGGTAATGCCTTCCATTCGCTGAACTTTTAATTGATACTAACTCTTTGAGAGAAAACAAAAAGGGGGCGTAATTGCAAGTTTTATAAGAATTTGCATAGACTGAAACTTTTCAGAAGGTCTAAAGTTTGCCTATTATGGTACATCTTGCAATTCCGCAGTACGCCCCGCATCCAGTATTTATTAAAAATAATGTTGTAGGGCATAAGTAGATTACAAAATAGTAGGAATACAATTTGAGATTCACAAGATAAATTGAACATCTGATTTGGTGCAAAAAAAATAGGAGATAAACATAATTAATAAACAAATAAACATAATGAGATAATTATAATTAGTACTGGCAACACAATGTTAAATGAATTGTTATAATAATGCTAAGGAGGTAGGTGTCCATGGGTTATTTCAGATATATTGGTTTATTGCAGTTTATAAAGCTCAGTTCACGACCGGATCCATTTTGTCCATAATTACAGCATGTAGAAGTTCACTAAGTTTAAATTGTATGTGGACTTACACTTGACAGAGATCTAGGCCGTAGGAAGAGAGTCGTTGCATAATTTTCTGAAACTCTGGATATTGATGTTTATCTTTAATTAAAAATCTTTGGAATGCTAGGAGGTCAGTTCTTGGGAATTTTATGTGAATATCCTCAGTTAAGGGGCATGAGAAAACGTAGTGATCAGGAGTTCCCTCTTTCCCATATATGCAGATGTCAGAATTTGCCAAATTTCTTGCGTAGAAATATCTGGGGAAGGGTCTATGTCCTGTTATTCGAGTTCAGAGATGCTAAGCTTTATATGGAATTGTTATAACATCTAGTTGTACTCCTCGCTTTTTCCTTGCAATCGGTCACTTTAACATGTATAAATATATATATATATATACTCCTGCCTTGTTACACCGGCTCGTTCAGAACTGTATTTTTGTTCTTATAAATTAATAAATTTTGCATTTTTGCCTTTTAACCCTTTAAAAGGCCATTATGTTGTTCTTATGTTTCCGTTAAGGATTTTACACCTTTATTGCATGCGATAGCTGTCGAATACTGAGCAATATAAAAGTAATGGTAGGGTAACGAGGCCAGACACTGTTATTAGAACATTGAATTAAATCATTTGGTACGCCAACTACCATGTCTTTTTGCAAAGGGAGACTAATCATTAACTTTCAATATTGTATACCAAAATCTTGGTCTGTCTGCCTGTTTGTGGATTTCCTTGTTTGGACGCAGAAACTCTAATTTTAATTGTAAAAATTGTTTTTAACTGCATTTAATGTTTTAGATTTTTATATATTTTAGAGTTTCACTCAAGGTATTTTGAATCTTCATGGACTTTTGCTCCGCCGCGAAATGAGACCTGAATTAATTGAAATATAAATATATATTTAATGAAAATTCGAGGACACAATGGCAAATCAAGTGAAGCAGAAATGTCTATAAGTTAATAGTCCTTACAAGGAAGTCGTGTTGTGGCGACATCAGATATTTTGTTGGGTGCGTGTGCCTAAATTACATATACGTTCATGTTAGGTAAGTAGTGACGAAAGTTTTTATTATTATGCATATTAAAATCAGATATTACCGATTCAGAGAAGTTTTCATTTTCATATTTCACTAAAAATGTAATTAGTTGGACTAAGTTGGATTATTTCATACGGCAAATCACTTGGAAAATTTCTATCTTAGGCGAATTTCGTAAGGACATATTAATGAAGACATTCAAATGTAAGTTAGACATGGAAAGTACCACAAAAATGACTTGGTAAGTGGGAATGTCTTGTTTTCTTCAGAATATAAGCATGTGTGAAGGGGACAAATACCGTTAAGTCAAAGAACTACATCTGAGGCAAGCAGAAATTCTAACATTAGTTTCATTTTAATTATATATGAATGAGATTAATAGATACGTGTAGAAATCTATTATAAACTTCATAAACTCATCTTCTTTACATGAGCAACTTATTTGAAATTATTCATTTAACATTGTTCCTTATACAAACGGGTTTACAGTAATTAAAGTAAGCATTACATTAACATTGTATGTATTTATTTTATTTCTTACAGTGTATCTTCAATGTTTCATTTACGTGCTATATTAACATTTATAAATTATCGAGAAACATTATATGACATATGCCTTTTTCTATTGTATGCGTCTAAGTAAAGAAATATAAATGTTATAACAATGCACGAGTTTTGATTTTATTCAATATGCATACTTTTGATGAGTAATTTTTTGAGTTAATTAATTAAACTATATCTCTGCTGTAACAAACTTAAAAGATCAAGAACTTTGATTCGCAGTACCTGATCCGACAAGATATGATTTATCTCACAAAAACGTGGGACATTTGAAAAGGAAAATGATTAACATTGATACATCTACCAAGAGAAGTACAATAACTAATAAGATCATTCAATAGTGACCAAACTCTTAGAAAACGTTAAATGAATTATCGCAAACTCTACTATAACAACTGAAACTTGAGGAGGGTGTAAAAGAAGAAGAGAAGGCATACTTGGTGTTTAGAAACTCAGATACCACTTATGGCGAGATAACTTAAGGTAACCGTCAGGTCAAACATAAATTAGATTTAAATAAGCTAATAGCAAAAGGCTGCACCAATCAGTTTAACGCAAAGTCACATGCGAACTAACTTGCATTTTGACGGCGGAATCGGAAGGGGGAAGTGACAGTCAAGATCCAGAACATAAAATAACTGGCTATTTAACATAAAGGGACGTTACAATCTAATTAAAAGAAAACATTTAGCGTTAAGTAGAATTAGTATTTTTTGCAGTCATTAAATTTGTTGAGAGTTCACTTCCAATTTTAGTATTACAATTTTACACTATTTTTTTTAGCATAAATATGATTGTTCTGATCCTTCTGTCGAATTATCAATTTATAACTATGAAAAATTCTTGTATACACAACACTAATATATTAAAAATGAATATCACAATACATTGAGGAAATTACCTTTGAATTTTACATAACTTCTGAGTACAAAAAAGGTTGAATCGCCTTTGTGAAGAATGTCCTATGTCTTTCAAACAATCTTAAGAATTCAAAACTCTTATTTCAAGAACTTAATTTGGACAGCATTTATACTAAAACAAAAGGATCAAAATTTTATTTCCTAAAAAATATCAACACTGTACCTCAAGCCCATATGATTCACCTTTTCCCCTGAATAGCGAAATTTCAAAATTTCCAAAGCATCAGTCTTGAACAGACTTTTATCTAACAGTTTATTGGAACGATATGAGTGGAATTAGATTCATATTCATTGGTTTAATGGTCGTTAACACCAATGATATCCCAAGATATGCTTATTGGATCTTCATTGTCCTAGCACCGAGTTCAAACCCTTCTTTCAAAGTCTTTATTTAAAATACAGAGAAACTTGGGGGGGGGGGGAGGAAAATAAAAGACAAATAATAAAAGTTAAATTTTCTGATCATGTTTTTCTTTATGGATGCAGTGTGAATCTTAGCATCTCAGAAGTGGACGATTTTATGTGTTAATATTTTTTTCGTTTAATTAGAAGAAATTTTTGTGAAAAGCAAAATAGTTTCAATCGAAGATATTCATTCTTTATATCTGATTTTTATACCTTTGGAGATTCATTGCACAAAACAGCGTTAAGTAAATAGAAAATTGGACGGAATAAAAGGTTTGTTCGTCGTAAATCGTGTTCGATACATTGAGTTTCGAATGTAGTATATATTAATTTTATTATATGCAAGAGAAGAAAATTAATAAGTAAGAAATTCTTCAACGAGTAAAAATACACAATGCTTAAAAACAATCCTTATGTCTAGTGTAGTTTTCTGATACATGTAAGTTTAATAATAATATATAGTAAAAACGTCATTTTTACGTTTATTTAATTTTATTTAGAATAATAATTGCTTTGCATATACGAATATAATATAAATATTATTCACAGAAACATTTAAGTTTACATGCAAAAACATGAAGAACTTCAGGTTAAAGTAATATAAATACAGTGAATAGAATACACAATATCTCATTTACATAAGCAGAGGAAAAGAAGCATAATAAAAAAGGCGGTACTTCCGCTAAAGTACACAGAAGAACTTACGTCACCTTTCTTCATTCATGCCACATTCCAGTCATTTTTCACAAGGAGGAACTCACGTAATTCCAACGAATGAAATGAAACCCTGAATATTTCCTTGCGAGAAAAATATGCAGATATGAATAAAGGAAATACTACCTACCGTAGTAATCTATTACAGAAATTGCAGTAAAAATAGAAACTGCTTCTCATCGTGCTACGCTATTTATGCAAAAGTTTCCTAAAGAAAACAAAATTAGAATAATAAGAAGGAAAAAAATTGAATAAGTCTGGTAAACAGTTTTCATCTCTAAGCAAAAATATTTTAAACGTTTTAAATCCCCAGGGAAAGATAATTTGAAAGGAAGAGCTAACACTTAAAAAGCAAAATATTCTTTTTCGAAATCAAAAAGTCAACCTAACAGACAGAAAAAAAAATGCTTTGAATAACAAGAAGAATATCGACTTTATTTGAGTATAAGAACTGTCATTTCCAACTAAGAGGATCGACATAAAAAAGAATACATTTGAAAGAGAAAAAAAATCATAACTCTAGAAATCTTGGAAAATAAAATATAAAAGTGCTAGAAACGAAAATGCAGAAGTTTTTTGCTGCTTTATGTTACCTAGCAAAGCTATTTAAGTGAATTTTCTTTTTCTTAACCTATCTTAAAGCCTGGGGGAACGTTTATGGCCATGTAACTCTATAAACGCTTTTAGTTTTTGCTTCTGCTTTTTTTAATGATGAGAAACGGAAAGTGATAAAGAGCATAGATAGAGAATGGTTGTAAAACTTGAATGAAGCCTGAATTTGAAATGAGTAATTATGCAGTGTCGTAAGTAATTTCATATTTACGACGCTTTCCAAGTACAAAAACCAAGATCAGAAAAATTAACCAAGACGACCACTTACAATTTTAGTTTATTTTAGTCTTCTGTGATGGCGAATGTCTTACGTGACATCCAATGGAGATGTTCAATTACGTCTTTCGAAATACTGGCCCCTTTCAAAGATCGTTATTTCAAACAGGTGATATGCAAATCGGGTCTGGGTCATAATCCCGACAGCCAAAATCCCGACAAGCCAAAATCCCGACAGTCGGAATCCCGACTGTCCGAAACCCCGACAGGGCCGAAATCCCGACAACCCAAAGTCCCGACACGGTCGAAATCCCGACAAGCCAGAATCCCGACAGGGTCAGAATCCCGAGTGTCCAGAATCCCGACAGGGTCGAAATCCCGACTGTCCAAAATCCCGACAATTTAATATCTAAATACAAGCACTCAATTTAGCTTAACAAAATACAATTTTTAACTGACTACGAGTATTACATATTACTAATTAAAAGTTTAAATCACAAAATCACAAAAGTTATGTCATTACTTAAAATAATTTTTAACAAATTGAAATGACCGTTAAAATTTGAAATGAAGATTTATAAAATTCTTTTTATTAAGAAAAAGAAAACATCACTTACACATGCAAACGACATATTTACAGTGACACATTGTCAGCGATACCACGAAGATATTCCATCACAGGTCGATTATCACGATCGTCCACAACAGTCATAATTCTCCTTTCTCTGTCATCATCTACCTTCCTACGTTTTGGTTGTTGTTCTCCGCGAAGAATGCATTCAACTTGGTATTCCACATGCTCCTGTTCTTTTTGAAATCCTTCTATGATATTATAAACGCCAACATGGGCCCGTCCAAATAAGGTCTCCCATCTTCTGTGCCAAGCCTCGACAGCATTTTGAGTGCGCGGAGCTCCCAGTTGTAGGGAATCAAACACGCTCCAGAGTGCTGGTGGGAACATCGGAGGAACGCGAACGGCAATGCCATTACGCAAACGGCGCCGCATTCTTCCACGAACGTAGTTGTCTTCGAACCACTGAACGACTTCTTGAGCATCGGGTGGCAAGTGAGGAAGTAAAGTGTCAAATGCTGCTGAAATTTCGTCAGCTGGTATAAACGCTAACGCAAATAAATGACGAAGCATTAAACTAAATCTTTGATCTGTGCCGTAGCGAGAAACCAATCCACTCGATTGGATTTTTCTCCAACCACACTGACACAGATGGAAAAAACAAGCCTTATTAATAACGTCTGGGAACTCTGATTTTGAAGCATTTATAGCTGCCTTTTCTAGATCACTAATGATTCTAGATGGTCTCAGTTCAATATTATTTTCTTCAGCGAAATCAATTAAATCTTGGAATAATCTTTTGTAATTTTCTTCAGATTTGCTAGTCATCAAAGCATATACTAATGGAAGAATTCTAAAATTTTGAGATCCAACAGGTGCGTGAATTGTATATAGCTGGTAAAATATTGTGGGCACCATTTTAAATGTGCCGTCCATAATCCAATAAGGTGCCTGTGATAAATGTTTAACATTTGCAACTGTTGTAAACATTAGAATTCTCTCATCTCCAACTGCAAAATCTCTCACTAAAAATAATTCACCAATTAAAGTATTTCTTAAAGTAGCTGGAATATCAATTTCATTTAATGTTTTTGGTTCTGGTGACCTTTCGTTTTGCCTGACCCGTTTAATTTTTTTTCGAATAGCTTCTTTTGATGGAAGGTATGGGCGAATGTTCTGAGAGGATTTTACGATGTTGCTTTGAATTATCTGACACGGTTCACTTCCGGTAGGCCGAGCATCTTCTTTCAATTGGCTAATACATTTTGCGATAGCAGCTGCACTCGCTCGTGGAGCATGGTTATGCTGAGTAAATTTACGGAGATGATGTTGTCCATTCAGAAATATTGTTGTTACTTGACCTTTGCACATATCGTATTTTCTTTTTTCACAACACCAATAATATAAATCGTCGCCATTCTTATCTTTCACCATTAAATAACCACGTGCATTAATTGTATTGCTTCCTTTTTGAGACGGAACAATTTCACAAATTTCAGCCATATTTTGGAACGATTTAATGAGCAAAAAAATAAACCGGCAAGTGAGCACTGTCTGTCTCGAGGCGAACGTAACCCCATAGCATGTATAAAGCATAGAGCTGTATCATTCCGTCATTGTGAAATAGTTCCCTCTTTCTCCTATTCACATAGATTATTGTGAAATAGTTCCCTCTTTCTCCTATTCACATAGATTATAAAAGGCCTAAAAGATAAAAGATGACCTTCGGGTGAGGTCAGCCGACCGTTTGTCATTACGATGTCCTTCCGTAAGCAGCTGTGGAAGTATGTTAAGGGGTCTTATTGGGATTTCTCCCGTGTCGGTATTTTGACCCTGTCGGGATATTGGACAATCGGGATTTCGACCCTGTCGGGATTTTGGTTTGTCGGGATTTCGACCCTGTCGGGATTTTGGTTTGTCTGGATTTTGGCTTGTCGGGATTCCGTCTGTCGGGATTCTGGCTTGTCGGGATTTCGGCTCTCGGTATTATGTAATTAGCAGATATTCATAATACCATGCAAATCAGGTTTCATTGTGATTAACTTCAAGCGAATGGAAGATGGGCATCTGACTATAACTAATATAACTAAATACTATACAGGATAAGCGAATAATTTGTACTGTCTGCTATTTTACATGTTTCTAAAATTAGTTCAGTCTGCTTGGCAAACAATGTCGTTTGAACTTTGATCCTGGATTGCTTTGGGATGATCCTGGATTCTAATTCAGCATCTTGTCTCGATATACGTCCCAAAATATTTTTAGAATTCTGTAAGGAGATTCATATTCTAAAAACAGTGAGATGTTAGAATTTGGAACAAATTAAAAGAGTTTAAAGAGACAGAAACTGTGCTCAACTGAAATAGAATTAATTACATTCAAAAATAAAATATTCCGTATTTTCTAAAAACAGCTTTTATACGAAACTAGCACCCGCACATTCCCCATTTAGCGGATTTTAAGTTTCTTACTGGTATTTATTTACTTACTATTAGAAGAGTCCTTTCAATTTCATCGTATGAGAAGCATGGAAAAAAGTTTAAATAACGCCTGAAAATATATTGACAAATATATTTACAAACAGCTATTCAAAAATGCGATATGTATGAAAATATTTTTTTAATCTAAAAAACTCAATATGGTTCAAAAATAAACATTAAATTAAAGAAAAGTAGATCTTTTCAATCTCTCGTCTCATTCAAGTCTGATGAAAGATGTTTGAAATATGAAGCAAATTTTGAAAGTAGTGTTAAGGATACCTTAAGAAAGCTGCTGAGGAATGAAACAAAAATATAGATTCTATATTTTCAAGAAACTTCCATAATATGTGTAAATGTAGAGGAAAAAAATCTTAACAGCTTTTAGCTCTTTTTAAGATTCTGTCATCAGCAGTGTTACAACGAAGAACTGTTATAATAAAATTATATGATATTACCCAAAATTCATTAATGATGCAAAATACCATTGGGTCCAATCAACACGTGATCTTTAAATAAAATTAATTCAATGCGCTGTATAGAATGCAATAAAACTATTTTGAAGTTATGATAAATTTTATGTTATTTTAATTTATCACTAGAAAATTTTAATAACAACTGTACTTATACTTTACAGTGAAAATAACTACTTTAACCACTATTATATGTGATAATTTTATATCTTTTTTAAGCAGCTGTGACTCTGTCAAACATTTCTAAAGCAACAAAACAGATTCCAACATCATTTTTACACCTAAAATACATGTCAACTGTCAATCCTTTTACACCTAAAATTTACCTGAATTATATAATTGATGCCGTCTTAGAGGCACCATCATTTTAACCGATTTATTCATAGCCAAATTATACAAGATCATGAGACACGTAACTATCCGTAAAAAATCTCATTAAATAAAATTTCGACGAAGCATTAGACACGTAAATATCACTGCTACTAATCTGTTCTTGAGCTGATGCAGAGTATTTTGTAAATATGAAGAAGCTGCTTTAAATTACGTCTACTTCACTTTTAGACAACAACACATGCACGCGCGTACAATAGATGAATAATTCCTAGTAGAGAGACATCGTTCTTTGGTGAATGAAGATACCTGTTTCAATATGAAGTTAATCAAAACATTCTCTGTTGTTTCGAGCTCAACTGGGCTGTTGTTTTGAGCCCAACCCTCTTGATTATAACCGATCGAATTTCGCAAGTGAAAGAATTTTCTGCCATCACTGCAGATATTCATTTTTGAATCCAAAAATATGGGCAGTTGGAAGCAAAGTGAAATTACTCAAGAAAGGGACATTCTTTCCTATTGTATAGGAACTGCAGATTCCTCATGCGTAATGAATTAAAAGCAAAGTTTAGAGATTTCCATAAATGAATAAAACGACGGATGTATTCATGAAAAACGAGTTTATCAAATCTCGGAGTATGCTAGAATTTAAAATGAAATAAATGTAAACCACTCTATCTCAATTACCTAACCAGGATGAAACCAAGTAACTCAGAATTTAAAGTTTTAACAGAAAGAAGCTTTATTAACAAAACAGAAAGCTGAAAGTTTAGGGTTTTTTAAGCCCTCTACATTTTCAGTTAATCGGACTTTATCTCTTACAGACTCCGGATTATTAGAAAAGTATAGTACCCCTATGGATTTTCCATTCTGGCTTTCTAAGATGTACAAAAATTTCCCTTATCGTAACAAGAAACTGGCAATTTTGAAGAAGAGTTTGTTGTGATTTTCTAGATGTTATTCTTCTGAACAACGCAACTTCAGTTTTTTTTTTAAGTATTAAATAGCGATAAGAGCATTTAAAATGCATGAAAAAAAATTAATGTGTACACCACATGTAAATTATGTGCATTTTTGCTTCACTTAAGCTTATTTCCTCGAATTTCAGTATAGACATATTTCTCATTCAATTAATTCACTTCTCTCTTCGCGACGAGGCAAAAATACATAAAAACTCAACCCATCTTCATTAGAAACTGAAAAATATAGAGAAACCTAAAAACGCCAATTACAGTTAAAAATATTATTTACAGTTAAAATTATAGTTTCTATGTAAAAGCAAGCAATTCGGTCAGCGGGCAAGAAGGGATATTTTTAGTGCATAAAACTAAAAGATTACTTTTGGTCCCATTCGGCAAAAAGGCACTGAAAGAGCAGAAACTGAATTCATTATTCTGTTAATTTTGAAATGTAAACAAATATGGCTGCTATGGTAAAATATTAGGCTTAACTGCACTTAAAGAACTTTTAAATTGTCGATAATTCTACAACTATTGCATGTAGATTAACTAAAATCATAAAAGCTTTAACCGGAAGATAAGAAAAACATAATTCAATCATTTTAAAGCAAAAAATTCACAATTTACCAGCACTGATCAAGATAAAAAACACTGAGCTCACAGAGTGGGTATATAGCCTTATATACAAAATTTCAACTTTCTGAGGCTATTTGTTTTTGAGTTACGCAAGATACATACATACGTGCGAAGAGATTTCACGAGAAAATCTCTTATCACTCCATTTTAAATCCTTTTTGGAACCTGTTTTTTAAAAAGAGTCCTCTATTCTGTCCTTACGTACACATGCCAAGCAAAACATCGTTAAATTGCATTCGATAGCCGTTAAAATGAATATTTTCGTTGAAATATAATACCCGAAAATTTTCGCGATTACAATACTTTCTTTACTTCGTACAAAGAAGTAAAAATCAAATCAGTGTATGTTTGAACTGATAACGAAGTAAAGAAACGCATTTTATAACAAGCGAGACATCATCAGGTATTATTCTTACACATATATTGATGACTAAACAGTTTAAATTTCCGTCTAGACATCAATATATCTGTAAAAATGTACTAAACTGTGATTGTTTTAAAATTATTTCTTTTCAATTTTTCTATGATGAGAATGCAAAACAAAAATTAAATTTTCAAATGAGAGAAAAAATATTTTATGCCTAGAGGAAAACTAATTAGCTTCCTTTGAGAAATTCTACTAATTGCATAACTACAATAGAATTTAAACAGTTTAATTATAATTGATTATGCTGAAAACAATCAACCGAATCAAAATCATATACAATGTATTATTATTGCACCGTCGCATTTTAATACCTTAAGTCTCATTGTTTCTTCACGAACTCATAAATAAATTTATATCTGAAATATCCCGCGATATATCATGTAAATTATGCCATTATTTATCAAGCAATATTTATTATACGTAAACAGAAGTAAAATTTGTGAAAGAATGAAAAGTAAGTAATTTTAGCTACCAAACGTGAAACAGATGTTTAATTTGAAAGTAACATTGCAGCTACATAAGGCAGTAGAAATTGTACTCAAAATAAATACGGAACGTGCTTCCTTTCTTTTTATTTTCAGTTAGAAGTTTTGTTGACAATTTTTCTTATTTTTTCTCATTTTAAAACAAACTTTTTATTTTATTAACTTCACTCAGTTAACCCATCGTTTACTAAACAATAGAAAATTTAATTTCTATGAAAATTATCAAGTATTGATCTAGGAAGCAGATATTAGGGCACTGTCGGCTATGGCACCTGTTTGTGCCGCTGAGTTTTAGTTTTAGTGTCTTAATGAATAATATTATTGAACACGGTAATTTCAAAAAGGTTCGGATTTTATAAACCTATCAATCTGCCACGAACTCGACTCTCTATATGTGTGATGAAAATGTGAGTCATTTTTTATGCAGTCTTCCTAAAGACATCTAGCCGCATAGTTTTAGAGTGCTTTCACTCAATAGTGTGTGTGTGTGTGTGATTATGGCAAAGCCTCGAGGGCTATCTGCCTAAGGGGAGGGGTGCCTTCGTGGAGGACTTTCTAAGGCAAACTGACTCGTATACACGTTACACATGGGGAAAACCACGAAAACGCCCATGCAGCCAGCCCGTTCGCGGGATTCGAACCTCAGACCGAACTACCAGTGTTCAGCGACATTACCGCTCGGCCGCTGGTGGGCGCTTTCACTCAATAATTAAATATAATATGACCGTAACAGCAAATTTGAGCCACATTTTTATTTTTTTACCTATAATCCTAGTGTGCGTGTGTGTGGTGTACTAGCATTTTTTAATTCATTTCTGGCAGTTTATTATTAACTTTTTACCGTGCTAACTTTCGGGTGTTTAATAACTTTTAATAATATTTTATGGCATATATTTAATTTAATATCTTATCTATAATATTTTACTTACAGCAATTTATTTTAAATTTATTATAAATTTGAAGTTATGTCCTAGATGACCGTGAAAATTAATTCTAAGACACCAGATTCTTTTATAATTTATTTTAGTAATCTCTACAAAACATAATTACACTGCTAATTACGTCATCGTACCTTTTATCACATATTTATATATACGTTTTAGGTTTTTATCTCGACTTTTACATTCATTTAAAAATTATGGAGCACTTAACGCTAATTTTGAACTTGTTAGTTCTTTCTTAACTTTTGTAAATTGAACTTTCACTACATTATTTTTCTTGATATATATTTATATAGAGAGAGAAAGAGAGATAGAGAGCTCCAGAGATATTATGTATTCGCATATGTACATAATTTGAGTTTTCATTTCGCTCTGCATCCCTATGGTCAATCAAAATTTAGTTTCTATTAATATTTATTTATTATACGGTTTATTTTTTTGTTTCAGCTTCCTAAATTTTGAAAACGTTTTTTGAAAATAATAGTTAAAAAGAAACTGACATTTATAGCTGCATCTTGCTTTTTATTACAATTATGTGCTTGTAATTAACCACAGTAACGTTAATAAAAGACTAGAAGCAAACAATACGAATTCAAAAAATGTTTGACAAAAGACTTGATTGATAGCGTCCAGAGACTTAAGCAGTCAAAAAATAAGAATTGAGACAATAGTTAGACAAGATAGTCCGGCTTAAAGGCTTTGCTGAAATGAGAAGATAAAGTAAGTCTAAGCCGGAAAGGTTTTACGCAAAATTAACTCTTAATTTGTTTCGTGTACTTAAAAAGCGAGTGGGATTACTTCTCAGTAAACAGCAATACTTTTGATGAAAGATTATTGCAATTGTTACCAAACTTTGGCAAATTTCTTTGGCCATAAAACAATTTTCCTACAACAAGCCTTAGAAATGTAACACTGTTTTTTTTTTTATTGCCGACAAATAAGACAACACTTAACAGCTTAGTAATATCACATAACATGACATGTTCTTGATTATATAACATGACATTACATGATCATAATAGATTTCTGATGATATGGCAAAAAAAATTAAATTCTAAAGAATTTCTATGATGCTGTAGCCCTTTCTTTCTCTGCATAGTTAAATAAACCCGAGCCAAATGACCTAAACACTAAAACTTTTATGAATTGCTAAATAATTTGACTCTTTATTACTAGTGTCGTTTACTTCGCAAAAATTCTTTACCCTTCTAAAGCTGGAATGACTTTTTCAGAAAATGCAGTATGCAATCTCATTTCTGCACCTCGCTTGGTTTATTCGAGAAAAATCACAACTCACATTAACTGAATGAAATCAAATAATTGACTGTTTGTAGATAACTAATTCGTTCATTAAAATGATAGCTTGGAAATTTTATAGCTTTTGCTGGCTGTTTTTTTACATAGCATTTAACTCAATTTGATATTTATGGATGATGCTTTAATTATATGTAAAAGTGTGATATTTATCCGTGTAATCTCATTTGAAAGCGCAATATTATTGAGGTGTTCTATATTTCTTATCGAATTGATATCAAGACTTACTTAACAGACAATTACTTGTAACTCAAATATTTAAATAGCATCCAAATTTGTGTCTAAGAGCAGTTCAATATTTTTGTCACATAAAGCGCTTTCATAAATCATGCGAACTCATCAGTAATTTGCATATTAGCACTTTTAAATCGTGGCCTGGTGGCGTAGTGGCCAGCGCGTCGTGCAGCAGCACCACTGGTCCGGGTTAAATCCCCGAGCTAGTCGCGGTTTACTGAGCAATGTTGTACTGTCATTTGCCTGGTCCTCAAGACTCTTGCCAACGACAGGCGCAATCTTGTCCTCCTTGCCGCGATGAATTCTGCGGGTTTCTGCTGATGTTACGGAGAGACAAGTGAGATAAGTCAGACAGAATTTTAAAATAATTCTGACATTCGTTAATACAAACTACAGAAAGGAAGCATATTAACTGTTATCATTTGAGGTTTATAACATGTTATCCAAATTGATTACTAAATTACTTCTTTCATTCCAACTTTTATTCAAGACACTAAATATAAATGTCGGTTATGAGGAATTAATGTATGAATTAAAAAGAAATACTAAATTTCTTAAATATCTGTATAGTCAGTCTACTGATCTTCGGCTACAATTTTAAATTCCTTTTTTCCATTATAACTTATTTTTAAGCAACTTCTGCTACGATCTTCATGATTATATTTTTAATATCTAGAATTTAAGCTTATGATACAACAACGTTTATAACAAATTTATTTGTCTAGAATGTGTAGCTCTAGCCCAGATTTTAGCTGTGGTATTTATGAATAATTACTGTTTTAAGAACTAAACTGCAAGCTTAAATCTGTGGAGTGAGAATTTCACCTGTTTTATATATGATTATTTTTCTCGTCTCACATAAGTGTCTAAAAAACGCACGGTGTGTAACTGTGGCAGAGACAGAAATGTGTCATTTGAAAGCAGTGGGTGAATCTCTATATTAAGGAATTAAGTATCCTATGATTTTTCCAGAAGCATGGTGCATCGTGTAGATGAATATTTACTCAAGTGACATATTGCAAATTCGATGAAAGTATTCAAATCGTATGCAAATTTAAATTTTAAAAATGCAGGTACACGTAAAGCAATTAATTTTTTTTTCCCTGTAATGGTATTATTTTGCGTCCTGGTTGCTATTATCAGAAAAGAGTTAAAACTACAGTTCGTGGCATATAAAATATTGCATCTATCTAGTCATACGTTTTATTGTTCATACGTATATAACTTTCAAAGAAACGTATTGTGTGATTCCAGATCTGATTTACTTATATTCACTGGCATTTCTTATATTAAGATTCTAAAACATTCTTCGAATGCTAAATCTTTTCAGTAGTTTCTACAAAACCACATCTGGTAATTCGATAATAAAGAAAACGCTATCTCCCACTTTGATATAAAATTAAATTACCGAATAAAAATCTTATGCGCATTCTTCTCTTCAACGGATTTCTAGGAATAAAAGTTACCCCGCACCACATCCAACCAGAGCACAAAAACTCAGAGATAAAATTAAATTTCAGACTTCAGGATTGTCCGAATGCTTGGTTTTGGAAAATAATGGATGAAATTTTTATTTTATTTAGAAATGGATTTTTTAAGCAGTCCGTATAATTCAAGGGGAAGAATTCTTTTTTGCGTCTTCTTATTCTTTATTTGATTTTCGAGCTATCCTAACATTTATTATGAAATGAAGTTGGTGGCACATAGATGGTATGTGAATGCGAAATGCAGCTGTCAACTTATATAAATATGTGACAGAAATGATATGTTGGGTTTTTACTAGCGATTTTGCTTTATCTTACGAGCCAGTAATATTTATTTTCAAATAAAGTGATAGCGAATTATCTAGATAAAAACCTGCATTTAAACTGAAGTGGAAATTAGAGAATGGTAGATGTGAAGGAATATATAGCAATAAGAGAAGCACAGCATGCCATTAAAAATGGTTCGCTTACAAAATTTGATACATTAAAAAAAAACTTCAAAACAATTTTTGGCTTTAAAAAGATATCCTTACTTTTCTGTCCTCCCTTTTTTCCTTTTTTTTTTATTATTATTACACAGGAGGTATTATTTATCTGATTTTGTCCGTATCACTTTTCACACGTGTTACGGTTCAGCAAAGCAGAAGTTATTTGTCTTTCAAAATTTAATAAAAGAAACTAGCAATTTAAAGACCTTTGTTACCACTACCCGATACAAAATATTTTTAACTTCCGCAAGCCAATCTTTTGTCATTTGTCGAAGTTTTAGGTATTTTTTCTTTTAGCATAATTCGTTATCGCTCTTATTAATTACTAGCTGGATCCATGAAATTACACTAGCTGGTTATGTTAATATTTAATTAAGAGTATTATATATTTCTTTCTTAAAGTACTATTTTAGGCCCCTGACCATACCAGATATGCTGGATATTTGCAAAAGTGAAGCCACGAAAGCAAAAGCGATGGGACGCAAAAATGTGAGATCGAGATTAATCGCTCTTATGGGAAAATATATTGTGACAAAATTTAATACTGTATCAGGAATTCTAAAGATATATGTTTTTAAAATATGTTATGCTTTTGCTGTTGAATTTCATGCAATGTAAGTGCAGAGAACTTGATGTTAAATAATAAAGGCAAAAAACGTTATATAAATCATCTTATTAAGAAATCTGAACATTGGTAAGATACTGATAAAAGACTGAAAAAAAAAGTAAAGTATATACCAACACTCTAAACACTCTAAAGAGAATACTGTTCAAAATTTTGAATTTTACTAGGGAATTTTATGATGCGTAAATGCGAAGAAACCGATATTTAATAATAAAATTAAAAAGACAAAAATGTGTTGTTAGCAGGTGTGAGATCAAAAGCAGACAGATAAAAGGCAAGCTCAATGATAGCACTAAAAACCTAAACAAATGTTCTGGTGCGACGTTAAAAGCTGAACACTTTCAGATTTTATTTTTCTTATTACTCTTTCTCTTTCTTTGTATATATATATATATGTGTGTGTGTGATATTTTAAGACTGCAGTCGTGAATCCGGTACTTTAACCTCTGGCTGAGGGTGAAGGCTTGATGAAGCAGATAACAAAACTGAATTGAAGAATCACCATCTATATTTTAACTAATCACAAATAATCTCTTTGGCAGACAAATTTACTTTTCAATCATGTTTGAATACGATAGCTTCTTATATACACAGGTAGAGGCATACTACGTTATTTCAGGCAGGAAAGTATACGCGGCGCAGAGTTGTTTGCTTAGCAGATGTCAGGGGGAAAAAAGGAACGTAGTTCCTTGTGAAGCCGTATTTATACTGAGCAGGTGCATAGTGAATCAGAGCCGTGATTGGTTAATTTTACTTTTAGTTACCTTTTTCATGCAATGTTATTTAGTTTGCAAAGATCTCGAATTTCGGAGGAAAGATGAACTTAGGCGGGAGAGCACCAAATCTAGAATGTTAATTTTGAGGTCGCCAATTATTTTTAAAGCAGATATGGATACTATTTTCTTATAATTATATACAGGGTGTTTCGTAGATCATGGGACAAACGTGGAGGGGTGGTGGAGCATACTAAAACATGAGCTTTTGTGTAGGAATGAAGAGTCTAAAGTGACGGGTTAAGGCAGGAACGCAAGAAAAAAAATTCTGCAGGAGATTATGTTTATGTACAAAATCAAACCAAAGTGCTTCTTTGCAGCAATACAGTATTCACAATAAATGTTCAAAAAAGGAAACGCTAACAGTAATAGGAACTGTGTAATAGGAAACAATAGCTGTGTTTGGCTGGCAATGCAGCGTTAGAGGGCGGTTGTGAGCCGGACAAACCACTCGTGATGGGTGAGTTTACGCACAGGGAAAAAGCTGAAATGCATCTCATGTATGGTGCTGCTAATGGGAACTGCAGAGCAGCGCTACGAGTGTACCAGGAACGGTTTCCGAACAGGCGTATGCCAAAGCACACAATGTTGGAGAGTTGCATCGGTCTCTGTGTGAAAACGGGTCATTTGAAGCCACCTCTGACACTAGGAGTGGAAGAAGAAGTTCACGACAATCTCTCATTGAAGAATCCATCTTGAACATTGTGCATGAATCACCACAGACAAGTCCAAGAGTTTGCACATCATCTGCAGCTGAGTCATCCCATCGTTTGGAGAGTACCGCATGAAAATGGTTTGCATCCATAGGTAAAGGTAAAAGTATGAGGGACAACAGCGATGTACCATAGGTCAACTGGCAATGCCTTCCCATACTAACTCTTTGAAAAAAAGGGGGTGATCTTCAAGTTTTATAAAAATTTGCATAGAGGTTTGCACCCATACCATTTGCAGAGAGTCCAAGCCTTGCAAGAGACAGATTACCCTCTTCGAGTTCATTTCAGTCATTGGTATTTGCAGCACTGTGCGGCGCAGGGGGATTTCCCATCGGATGTTCTATTCACGGACGAGGCAATGTTCTCACAGGACGGAATCTTCAATAACCACAACATGCACGTGTGGGCAACTCATAATCCACATCGCACACGTCCACATGCATTCCAAACCCGTTTCTCCGTGAATGTGTGGGTGGGTATTGTTAACGACTACCTCATAGGCCCATACCTCTTACCTGCACGTGCAAATGGCTTATGTTATCATATTTTTCTGCAAGAGGTGCTACCGGAATTGCTGCAGGATGTTTCGGCTGTCGTTCATGATTGCATGTGGTTCTAGCATGTGGTGAACCAGCCCATAACCACGTGTGGGTCCCCAATTACTTGGATAGGACATTTCCGAGCCGATGGATTGGCCGTGATGGACCCGTTCGATGGCCACCCCGTTCGCCATATTTATTCAGCTTGGATTTGTTTTTATGGGGCCGTCTGAAGAGCATCATTTACGAGACTTTCGTTGACTCACGGGAGGACCTCGTTGCACGACTATCCATTACGGCTGCAAGCGTGCGCGCAATGCCTGTCGTTTTATAAAATGTTCGTCAATCCCTTCTGCGACGTTACCAAGCATGTATTACTGCTATGGGTGGCAATTTTGAACATTTATTGTGAATACTGTATTGCTACAAAGTTGCACTTTGACTTGATTTTGTACATAAACACATTTTCCTCTCGGGTTGTTTTTTTTACGTTCCTGCCTTAACCCATCAATTTAGACCCTACATTCATATAAAAAAGGCATGTTTTAGTACCCTAAACCACCCCGCCAAGTTTGTACCATGATCTATGAAACACCTGTATATATATATATATATATATATATATATATATATAAGTAGTAAGTAGTAAATCAGAAAACGTGAGACCTAGTTGTTCAAAAATTGCACGTTGAGCCGCAAATTTTAAAATAGAATGATAATAAAAGGGATGGTAAAAATAGCTAAAGCAGTAAAGATCATTTGAATAATCTAATTCCAGATATTACATGTTAAACAAGGTTAAAACAACAAAATCTAAGTTAAAGGAACAAATTGCATGCTAGAAAAACCTACATATTAAACAAGAAAATCTATACAAGAGAATAAAATTGTTACGCGAAAAAAACCTAAACAATTTACAAAATACTGAGAAATATTACATATAAAAAATGGTCAATATACTCCGTTCAAGATTTCAAACAGAACATGTCAAGGGAAAAGTGCCTGAAGCCTTCAACCAAATTGATGTCCCATAAAGGCAGGTACGTTTCGTTGAACAAACCCACCGAGACTGAAAACGGCTTTCCTAGTATTCAAATTTTAAAAAATATTTTCATCTATTACTAACGATGTTTCTATAGATTTGTCCCTTTTACCACTCCTTATATATATATACACGCACAACAATGCATACACGTATATACAACAATATATACACGCACACACACACGCAGTTCAACGCAATGCAAAACGTTATCTAAAGATAAAGCTAATTTAGATGTTTTACGCTAATCTCGCAACAATAACAAGAACAGTTATCTAAAGGACTGAGGTGAGATGTTTCTCTTTGGGTATAATTAGTTTTCAACCGGCCGCGAGAGATATTTATAGAATGCTCTGCTTCTCGACATTTCTGGAAACCAAAAAATAAATAAAATTACGCTTACAGTTAACATGGTGGTCAATTACATTTATTCAATTTGAATACAAATTACCAATAAATCCATTGTTTCAATGTTAAATGCAGGTCCTTCTGTATTTTTACATTTATTGCATAGCTTTCTCCTAAAATTTGTCTCTCGCTGCATTCTACAGGCGAATAAAACAATTTTAATTATAATTCTACTAAAATTAGCTATCTAAATAAAAATTGTGTAACACTATAAGTTTGTTTTACATAATTAGCATACCAGACTTGTAGACAGATAAAGGCAGCTTTCCGGTGTAGAAAAATTATTTCACTTTTACTTTTCAGTGCTGTAGTATGTTTACAGTTCAAAATGTTCCATTAAGAAAATAATTTCCATAAATTTCGTGGGATGTAATGAAGACTAGGGTTTCATTAGGGATTTAAAATTTAAAGTACTTTCCGACAGTTATTGCTATATTAACACATTTGATAGAATATCGACCAAAAAGTGCACATGTGTCTGTCAATAGCAACAGACACTTATACCAAGTTTCTACACTATATGTCCTTAAGCTTTGCACAAGTATGTACATAATTAGGCGGGAAACCATAATTTAACCATTGATCGTACATGCATAATCTCTACTGCACTGATTGTGCAGCTTTTCCCCATTTCAAATGGAGAACACTCCGGAGGTGGATCCTAGTTGATTTTCGCGCTCTCTTCCTATACCAGCAAACCACTCGAATGGACTTCCGACTCGCCATTACTTTAAATGCCCCCTTCATGCCACACGGATACTATATGTATGCAAGAATTCCTGTTTTCTCTGGGATTGGAACTCGGGCCGAATGATGCGGTATCGCTAAATTACTATACTAATTAGTTCTGCACTTTATTTTCGAAAACAAAACAAAAAATAAATAAATAAAATGCATCTTGTATGTTTTTCTTTCCAAAAGAATCGCTCGTCGGAAGCATTAAAAATCATAAACTAAGCTAATTTCAAATGCTATATAAATGCTCGTTCAGCAAATCCAATAAAGCAACTGAAAATCAGCATAAATTTGTTGATTAAGAAAGTCTGGTTAAAAGTTCGCGGTTTAATTAGAATAAAAAATACAGGTACGTAAAGTTCCTATTCCGAAAATACTATTGACTTTAAACTAAAAGTTCAAAACCTCATTCCCACAAAAGAATGTGTTAAAAGTTGCATAAAATTTCCATAATAAGAGACTGACTCTTTTTTCTTTCTTCCCAAATTGGTTGTAAGATGCTATCCTCCGGGACAACATCAAAGAGATAGTTTTTCGAGTTCTTCACTGCTTGAGCATAAAATTCATCATTCAAAGCGAGTAACTCGAAGTGTTATTCATTACATTATATATTATCTTGTAAGAATCTTAAGTTTTCGTAACGTTTATTTTATTTTAAAACTTTACTATCACTTCTTATTTTCTACTTCCGGCCAGAATTATAAGCGTTAACGTATTTATGCAAAGTTTGTCTGGCGAACGCCAAGTATTTAAGTTGTGGCTTTTTGCCAAGCGAGAGAGAGGAAGGAGTAGCCGAAGCAGGTCGCTTACCTTAGAAGTTTTACTCAGTTGCTGGTTGCCTTCCAGGCCAGAGGTTTAATCCTCTTGATAATTTTAAACGTATTGTAGTGTTAACAGTTCTCTGTACTACATACGGCTTCCTGTTAATATAAGGCCAATCTTCCACGTTTATTATTTCAAAGTCAAGTTAGAGTTTAGTTATATTTTTATATTCTTACGTTTAGACCACAAGTAGTGGGTCTTTTTATTCCGAAGTACGGAAATTATTGTAAATAGAGAAAAATAAAGGGTTTTGTATACCCTTCTTGTGTATCCTGTCTATTTCCCACAGTTATTGAACATAGCTTTAGTAAGCTCTCTGTTCCGAGTCACGTCCTTGCATGTTACCGAAGAAAGTAAGACGGAACATTGAACCTGATAGTGGCGCCTAACGAAGAAGAATAACCATGGCCGAGTTTCAAGAAGAACCTGTGCTGCCTGCAGAAGCGGCTCAGAATCCAGAAATGCCAGCTGCCGCCCTGGAAGGATTTGGTTACATCGTCCAGACAATGCGCGCTTCGATGAAACCAGAAGCAACATTTAATGGAAACTCACCGGTAACCAATTTTTTGGAAAAATTGGATGACCACTTCATGCTCTACCCCGTGCACGGATTTCAAAAAGTTACCTTAGCTACCAGGGCTTTGAGGGTCCAAGCGCTTAACTGGTTCAAGTGTATAGGCAGAAGTCTCTTGGGTCAAGCAGGAAGTCCCACCTATACTTACGAGAATTTCAAGACTGCCCTAGTAAAAGCCTTCCCTGTTGTAAGGGATCGTGCGAAATTAGAAACGGAACTTTTTAGTATATATCAGCAAAGAATCGAAAATCTCTCAAGCTTAATTTTAAGAAAAATTCACGTCTTCAAACTCTTGTATGGAAACCGTCCGGATCCTGAGATAATTCAAGTGATTTTGCCCAGGTTACTGCCCCAAGTGCAAGACTTTATTGAATTAAGAAATCCGACTACACTGGAAAAGTTATTTGAGCTAGCAATCCAGTTTGAAAGTAGAAGAACGGCGGACATTGAAAGAAGACGCCAATATCAACAGCGAAAGCAATTTGGTGCGCCAAGACTACAGCAAACTCAAGCACACGGCTACGGAAGCAAAGCGAATCAGTGGGCAAGGAAACCCGAGCATTCAAAAACAGCCGGCGAACGTCGACAGTTCAATAGCAATCCTGGAAAAAAGTCTCAAGGCCAGTGGAAAAAGAAGAAAAGCACGGAAATGAAAAATAATTTAAACTAAAACGGATTTCTGCTGACGGGAGGGTGCGGAATTCGAAGGCCAAGAAAACCCCTCTTCCTTCAAGTTAAATACAGTAATGGTGAAACATTTGACTCTTCCGAAGATTGAAGTGTTGGTGAATAATATCCCAGCCACCGCACTTCTGGATACAGGCGCGCAGTGTTCCTGTGTGGCAGAAGATTTTTTTAGGAAGTATTTTCGGAAATACCGCATATATAATTCGGATAATACGACAGTGTTAGCGGCGCAAGGAGAAAAATGTAAGTGTATAGGTAAATTACCGCTGTATGTCCGTATCAAGGACGAACAAGTAAAGGTGATGTTTTTCATAGTAAAGAATCTGCAAGCACATATTATTTTACGAATAGGTTTTCTTTCAGAGGCACAAGCAACGCTGGATTTTAATGAAGCGTCCCTTAAGCTGACGATGAAACCAGTTCGTGGAGAAAAGGCTGAACCGCCGATGTTAAATCTTGACCACCTGCCTAATGACGAGCAACGAAGAATCCGACAAGTGGTAAGTGAAGTTGCTTCGTTATTTAGTGATATTCCAGGATTTACTCAGTTTACTAACCATAGTATTGACACCGGAGATTCAATGCCAGTTCGCCACAAAGCATATCGGTATGATAAGAATAAGGAAAATATTATAGAATGGCATATCACCGATATGCTACGTAAAAAGATCATAACGCCCATCTCAAGTAGTTATGCTAGCCCGGTGGTTTTATGTAAGAAAAATAATGACTATCCTTTGACACATCCAAAAAGGTGGAGATTCGCAATTGACTACCGTAAATTAAACTCCATAACTAAATATCCGGTATATCCGTTACCTATTATTGAAGAAATTCTAAGGAACATAACATCCACCAAATATATGACGACTTTAGACTTAACGACTGGTTATTTTCAAATAGGGGTTAGGTCTGAGGACGTGCCTAAGACTGCTTTTATAACCAAGTCTGGCACTTATGCATTCCTGCGTATGCCGTTTGGCCTTTCAGGGGCACCGGCAACATTTCAGCGATGTATGGACATTGTGTTAAGGCCTGTTCTTGGAAAGTCCACATTTATCTATTTAGACGATATCATTATTACTAGTGATAATCTCGACCAACATGTACAGGATTTAAGACAGGTGTTTGCTTTATTAAATGAGGCTAATTAAACTAAATTAAAAGTTAATGTCGAAAAGTGCAAATTTGCAGCCCCTGAATTAAAATATTTAGGTTACAAAATATCTCAGAAAGGAATCGAGACAGACGAATCAAAAATAATCGCTGTACAAAAGTATCCGACTCCGAACACGGCAAAGAAGCTCTCTTCTTTTCTAGGATTTTGTTCGTATTATAGGTCCTTTATAAAAGATTTTGCAGCTATTGCTGAGCCATTGTTAAAATTAAAAAGGAAAAAGGCAAGATTCTCGTGGACGGCCGAAGCCAATAGTGCTTTCGAAAACTTAAAACAAGCGTTAACGCAAGCCCCTGTGTTGAAATTTCCTGAAAAGGATGAGAATTTAGAAATTTCAGCGGACGCTTCGGATTATGCGGTAGGAGCGGTACTTTCGCAAAATCAGCAGCCCGTGGCATTTTTTAGCCGAACTTTAAATCAAACGCAAAGAAACTATTCCGCGACCGAGAGAGAGGCACTTCCAGTTCTGTTAGCAGTGCAAAAGTTCGGAGTCTATTTTGGAAAGGCGCCAATAACAGTGTACTCTGATCATGCGGCGGTAACTAGATTGTACTCAGGGAAAAACTTATCCCCAAGGTTAATAAGATGGGCACTCAAGCTACAAGAATATAATCTGGTAATCAAGCATACCCCCGGAAAAGAAAATATCGTACCAGATGCCCTATCCAAAATTAAAATAGATGAAGAAGATAATACCGTAAAGGTGGCAATGCTCACAGCATGTACAATAAATTCCCGAGAAACTGTAATAACCGACCTGGGTAAGGATCCTGAGTTTGGAAGCATTTATGAGTATTTAAAGGATCCTGAAAATTTTAGCCACCAAGATATTGTGGCGATAAGAAATACGGCGGCCCATTACGAACTAATAGATGGTCTATTATTCTATACAAAAACTACGAATTCCAACAACGAATTTCGACCTGTTATCCCATCTAGTCTTAGATTAAATATCCTGCAGGAGCTCCATGACCGCCCTTTAGCTTCTCGTGCTGGTATTCGAAAAACTATCCAACGCGTACGCGAGGCAGTCTATTTTCTTGAACTGCAAAAGTTAACAAGGGCGTATGTCCAGTCCTGCCCAACATGTCAAGCAGTTAATTATATTAATTTCCGCCCGGCTGGGTTTCTAAATAGTATTAAATCCGAATTTCCAAATGAAATAATTGGCATCGATTTATTGGGCCCTTTCCCAAAAAGTCAGTTAAATAAAAGTCGCTATCTCCTTGTTATGGTTGATCATTTTAGTAAGTGGACCGAAATTGTTCCCTTAAAACGATCCTCCGCGAAATTAGTTACTGGTTCTATTTTAAATATATATATTTTAAAATACGGGGCGCCCCTAAAATTTATATCGGATAATTGTCCTCAATTTGTAAGTAATGTATTTGAAGACATGTGCCAAAAACTGGGCATACGTCATTTAAAAATGGTCCCGTATCGGCCGCAATCAAATATAGCGGAACGGGTCAATAGAAATATAGTGAAAATTATCCGCAGTTATGTTAAAAATTTTCATAAAAGCTGGGATAACTATGTCAATGAATTTGCTTTCGCCCTTAGCACCGCAAAACATGATACAACGGGAAAACTCCTGCTGAGTAATTTTTAGCAGAAAGATTATAACGCCGTTAGATAAATTATTTTATGTGCAACAAAGAGCCCCAGAATTTAAAATGGGTGATATAGAAAAACTAATTAAAGAAGCAAAAAAGAATACGGAAGTAGCACAGAGAAAACAAAAGCTGTATTACGACTTGAAAGGACGGGGAGAAACTTATAAAGTAGGGGATGAAGTATTAAAAATTAAGCATTCACTTTCTTCAGCACCAGAAGATAAAACTGCCAAATTGTTTCCACGATTTGAAGGACCATATGTCATAGAAAAAATAACTCACGCTCTAGTAGTGTTAAAAGCCAGGAATGGGGAAACCTGCTCCGCAAAAATTGATCAAATCAAACCCTACTATGATCGTAATAAAATGCAAATTTTCAAAGATCTTTTGCAGGATCCGGCACGGCAGACACCGCAGGCACAAGCTCCAGAGGTGGAACAACGACAAGTACAAGGGCAAGCCATTAAGAGGCAGGAGCAAGTGAAAAGAAAGTTTCCCCGCGGGGAAATTGAAGGTAGCAAGAAAAAGAAGCCGTTCCACCGTCCAGAAAAGAGAGCTCACGAACATCCCCAGAATGAAGAAGGGAGAAGGACGACGTATGCAAAGACATCCAGGAGAAATGACGGCAACTATAACCTGGCTCTAAAACGGAAGATCTACTCATCCGACAGGACTCTCCGCAGCAAATGTCGCCGAACTGCGGAAGGGCCACCAGCGGCGGAGGAAAAGTTACAAGGAAAATTTAAACGGCCAGCAAGGAGGTCCAAGCAGGAACACGAAAGAAGTTTCCCGGTTCCGCCAAGACCAGCTGCCATCAAACGGCCAAGACTACAGGCAGAGGCGAAAAAGAAGGTATTCAAGGGGGACGGAACTGGAAAAAAAAGAAAGCTTCTAGAGGAAGGCACTGAAGGGCGAGCCCGCACACGAAGGAGGATAAATGAAACAACAATCTACGCTACTTTCCAGGACTGGACTCAGAAAAGAATGTCCGAATATCACAAAGATAAGTAAAATTTTATGTTACTTTGCAAACTTAAGTTAATCTTTCATTCTTAGTTCAAGTGGCAGATTTCAAGAAGTTTTACTTCATGCGAGGTCTACTTTTATCGCCAAAAGGGCGAGAAATGAGTTGCTACCGATTTTGGTATTATGTTTTTCAATTACTCGCGCGTAAAACTAAACTTGATGTATAATAGCGATGTGTAAATACTTAAATATTGTAAAAGTTATTTTATAAATTTTATTTAAAACTTTCTGGCAAGAAAGAAGTTTTAGTCTGAAAGACTTTTTGAAATGTTGTATTTCAATGTAGAAAGAATTGGCAGTTGCTTTGGAAAGAATAGAAGTTTACAATGTACTACTAATGTATGTTGTCAAATGCGTAAAATTAACGGCATGTTAATATGTTCTTATATACAATGTGAACTGTTATTTCAAATGTTAAGAAATACCGTGATATGGTAAAAGTGAAAGTAATGTTAAATTTTTTTTTTATTCGTGTGACTGTAAAAAGATTAAATCATGGTGAATATGTGTTAAAGGTTGAATGAATGTAGTTAGGCTCTCTGACGCTACACTTCTGAGCTAGCCACTTTCAGAATAGTACCTCAGGGTTTAGAGTTGAAGTTAGGGTGTGTTACGAGGTCTTGGTATGTTGAATTTTTAACACGTTAGTGCTTTGATTGTAGGAGGAAGTGTTGAACACGTAGACATAAACACATTCGTGGTGTTCTTTTACAACACATGTCAGAGAGCACGGGGAGAGATAATTAAAATAGTCATGAATGAAATAAGAATGTTAAGAGAAATATAATTATACATGTTACTTGCCATTTCATTGTGTAACATTTCATTAAACTAGTTTTCCTTCCAGATCTCTGGAAGGAACCAGATTTGAATAAAAGCTCCTGTTTAGATGCAGTACAGATGAAAAAATTGCGTGTCCTGGGAGCTGCTATTGTAAAAACAAATTTCTTTCTTTTAAATTTCTAGTTTATAGCGAAAAATATTTGTAAAAGATTGGCCTCGCGTTAGATTCTAGAGCTAAAAGTTTTCAACAAGGTCGTTTTAGACCTCAGTTTCAAACAAATTAACTCTGGCGGGAAGTATGTAAGGATCGTAAGTTTTACTAACGTTTATTTTATTTTAGATCTTTACTATCACTTCTTATTTTCTACTTCCGGCCAGAATTATAAGCGTTAACGTATTTATGCAAAGTTTGTCTGGCGAACGCCAAGTATTTAAGTTGTGGCTTTTTGCCAAGCGAGAGAGAGGAAGGAGTAGCCGAAGCAGGCCGCTTACCTTAGAAGTTTTACTCAGTTGCTGGTTGCCTTCCAGGCCAGAGGTTTAATCCTCTTGATAATTTTAAACGTATTGTAGTGTTAACAGTTCTCTGTACTACATACGGCTTCCTGTTAATATAAGGCCAATCTTCCACGTTTATTATTTCAAAGTCAAGTTAGAGTTTAGTTATATTTTTATATTCTTACGTTTAGACCACAAGTAGTGGGTCTTTGTATTCCGAAGTACGGAAATTATTGTAAATAGAGAAAAATAAAGGTTTTTGTATACCCTTCTTGTGTATCCTGTCTACTTCCCACAGTTATTGAACATAGCTTTAGTAAGCTCTCTGTTCCGAGTCAGGTCCTTGCATGTTCCCGAAGAAAGTAAGACGGAACATTGAACCTGATAATCTTACAATGTTCGGAAGCATATTTTTGTTTATAATAAAAAATTCCCTGCAGTATATTTCCTTAGCTGTTGCGTTTTGCGGTAATTGCCCATTTTGCCGTGTTACACAGAAAATGTTGTCAAATGAAATCAAAAGAATGTCAGTTAATCTTTTATCGTAATTAAAATTGAGAGAAATACCCGGAAATACAAAAATAATGCTACTCTTGTCTACGTAACAAAAGAAAAAAACTTATAAGGTATTTTCTCCTTCCTCTCTGCATGCCTGCGTGATGTAACTGGGCGCAGGTTCGAATACCTGCGAGGGCGTTACTCATTTTTCATCTCTCCTGCTTCAAGAATTCTAATGACTCTACAGTGGCGCCCGAATTTAAAGGATAATGATTCTTCACTACCAAGATTTGGCGATTGGGTCACCTGATCCTCAGTCGCGCTTTAAAAGGGGGAAGCATATAAGTAGTGTAACGGTAGCACAGTCGATGCGCATTCGAGAGGTGCAGGTTCGAGTCCCGCAGAGGGCATTGCGCGTTTTTATGTATCCTGCTTCAAAAAAAATCCTATAGATTACAAACTATTTATTCCAAATAAAGTAAAAATTTTGTTGTTTTTATAAATACACTTTTTTATAGATACCCCTAATTAACCTTAATTCAAAATTTTAAATTAAGAAAAATATACGACACAAAAATGTTTCATGTAACAAATATACTTTTTGGAGAGAAAGGGAAAAGATCTACGTAAAATTTTCTTGTCTTTGATTTTTAAACTTTGATCGAAATTTACGTTTTCATTAACTCTTCAAATTTTTACTTTTGTCCTTTTTAATTAAATATTTTCGTAACTAAGCAGTTGCATTAAACATTTTCGTCTCTTACGTATGATTATCAGTAATGTTTTATAAGTGGTTGGCATTGACCACTTACAAATCATTGATTAGATAAATTGCATTACATAAAACATTGATATATCAGTGGTCGGTGTATCGGTATTGACCCTCTTTGGATTGATGAAATCTTAAAGGGGGGTCAATGGTGATCAAAGTGTTGAGTGTAGGTCCATAACCGAATATTCGCCATTCGCAGGGAATTTCCTGACATAACCAAGACGCATTGATTACAAAACAAATTCTTAATAAAAGTGATAATTATTTACTTAACTGATATAAAGCTGCATCATGTAGTAACAAAGAAATCATACAAAATAAATATAAGAGGAAAATAAGCTAAAATTATTTAATATATTTTAAAAGTTCATAATATTTCTTTAAATATAATTTTTTATGCTCTAAGTACAGTATAAAACTAAACGCGAGAACACAAGAAAATACAATAAAAAAGTACGAAAATAAAACTAGGATGGAATACAAGAAACATACTGAATATTTTTGAAGGAGCGGATTTTGAAATTAAATTAAGAAATCAATTATATTTCAAATACTAAAACGTGTATATGAATACATCAAGCGCAGTCCCCACATTAATTAAAATGTGCAATTAAAAACTGTGATTTTTATTTCTGAAAACTTGCTTATATTTTTAAATTAAAAGTAATAATAATAGAAAATAAAATTAAACCTAGATTTAATAAATCATTTTTTGAACGTTTGATAATATTTTAAATCTAATTGTTGCTTTTAAGCTAATTTGCAATTATTTATATTATGATTATGCTGTATGTGATATGTTGCAGAGAAATATGTAAAGGGCTGAATGAAGAAATCCATTTTTTAAAAGGAATCGATGTAGGAAAAAGAAAGGTTGGGAATCTCCGCTCTAAACAATTATAAATTACTCAGATAATTATCTAGAGAGATGTTAAAGAATGGATACGCACACTGAAGTGCAACTGAATTAGGGATAGCAAGTCAATAACAAGTTCGGTCTCTTTTGGTCTTGATAACAGTTGCCACACGACAAAGCGTAGAGTCAGTAAGTTTGCAAAAGCATTCTACGGGAACGGCTTGACAAACATCGGATAGAGCTGTCTTTAATTCAGAAAGGGTTGCTAGGGTTGTGTGATGTGGTTTCACACCTTTCTCCCAAACATGCAAAAGGTGCTCAGCAGGATTTAAATCTGGGCTTCAAGGTAACCAATTCAAAACAAAGAAGTCAAAGAAACGCTCATCCAACCAAGCAGTAGCCAACCAGGTCTTGTTGCGAGATGCACTTATCTTGCTGGAGATGATCGCCCAGCAACTCTACATACGGAAACATATTGAGTGTAGTTGAGACAGATACCAAAGATCCCAAATCTGCCAAAAGAGAACACCGCAGACCATAATTGATTCGTCGTGGCCTTGTACAGTTTCGACCTGTACCAACCAGCACGTACTTTGCGCTCACAATAACACCGACTACTTGTGGTGGGAACTATGACAATAAATTAAGGTGGCAAAGAATAGTGCAAGACTACTTAAGAACTAACAGGCTGACTCAGCAACTTACACCGGCGAATAGACTTTAACTAAACATCCCGAAGGTGTATCAGCAACTCAGAATAACAACAGAAAGGAAAAAATAGCAACGTGCGCAAGTTAGCAAAATCACGCTCTGACAAACTTTCTCTTTTCGCCCGTTTATGTACTCTTTCTCACTTTAACGGAATTTGCATCCTGGCCCTCAAATGCAACGGGAATTAGATGAGTTCAAAAAAGATAACAACAATTAGAATAATTGATTATTCAAGCTAAGAAAACCCGACAGAGTGTCAACAGTAGTTTATACTCTTTTGAAAGAAAGTGAAATTATTTATGTTATTTTCCTGTGTATTTCATTCCTAGATCCATAAATTCTCTTAATTTCATTCATACATACATCATAGGTATGTGCAGTAAATCATTTTATTGTAAAAAACAGGATTTCTGCCCTTTTAGTCTGCGCACATATAAATAAATATTTCGTTTTATTAAAAATGGCAACTGTTTGATCGATTCGCAGTTTTCTAATGTAAGGATGCAAGACACAAGTTTTCTTTTTTTAAAGCTTCCAGGAGTTAAACTGGACGGTAATTGCAAGCTGTTTTTCCTAACAAACTCAAAATTAAGGGCTCTTCTGTTCACTTATAATTCGTTAAGTATAGCCCTAAAAATATGCAGAAGTGGATTATTTTCTCTTAATTGGACTGCAAAGTACTCTTTATCTTAAGCATTTATGTTAAAATTTTAAGACTTTTCTCTAATTACTAAATTTGACGATTCAGGTATTTTTAATATACATTTAATAAAGTATTTTGTTGATGTAATTAATTATTTTTTTTTTAAATAAAAGGTGAGGCAATCAGTTTGAAAGTATCCACTTATGCGAATATATTACTTACCTACTTTTTTTGTTAATTAAGAACATGTTATCTTAAGTCAAACTAAGACTTTTAAATTCATACGATAATAAAAAACTAATTTCAAGAATAGGAATTTCATTTATTTTTCGACATGTTTCACTGCTTTGTAAACACTAATTCCAGTGTCCACTAATTTCGACATAAAAATTATATTTGAATCTTTATTTTAGTGAAATAGTATTGACTTCGGATTAGACAATTATAAGTAACTTGCTGGATTTTTGTGTTAATAGTGTTATATTTTATGTTGCATTCATTAAATTCACTTAAAATTTTACGTCTTTTTTCAGATTCCTGATATTATATTCAAATTCCGTTGAGCAATTTATTCCATTTTCACTTCATTTATTCTCTTAAGCTTGTAAAGAATAAAAAAGAGAGAAAAAGGTCTAAAATTACTCTTTAAAAATTGTTAATATTTTTAAATTCATTTTCAAACATAATTAATTAGTTTATACGAAAATAGTGTTGAAAACACGATTGATTTTACCCGAATGTAGTTCTTTGTCATAATTAAAATAATATAACTTTGCAAACTCTAATTACAAAATTCCAATTAGATTTTATTTATACATCTTTTGAAGAACTAATTATACTTTCAAGTTATTGCTTAAAAATAAAATATATATTGACATTTGTGAGTAATTAAATTCCAAATCTAAATTGAAAACCCTTCGCTTTGAAACGTAATATAATTGATTTTAACCTAGATATCAAAATTTCGTTTTGTTACACCTGTATATCTCGACTTAGTAATAGTATTAGACAATTGGTATACACAGCATATGTCAGGTCCCAAGTAGCACGGCAAAGTCGCAACGACGTTGCAAACTGGTCCGAGCACAGTCGTCGTGGTAACTTTTACGACGTCTTTACAAAGTTGCGAAGACGCAAAATATTTGCCATTGCATCTTGGCAATTTGTCGACGTCGATGAAATGTCATGATATGACAGCTTTCAGACCTGGTCGTTTTGGCATCTTTTTCATAGTTCATCAGAGTTACGTTTAGAATGAAAAGAAACTAAATTTGCCCTTTCAAGAATCTGAAGTCTGCATAAGATTTATTTTGCGATGTTTGATTACTTTATTTCATCTAAATATATTAATCTAAGGTAGAGTCATCCAATGAAATATAAATACTTGAATTATTAAATTTTAATTAGTACTAAAAATACGCGCCAAATTATTGTTAAAATTTTGTTAAAATAGTTAATACTTAAAATATTTTTTATAAATATTATAGCTAATTATTTAAAAATGAAACAAGTGTGTAAAGTAAGTTATGGATTTTATATATTTAAAAAAATCATATTTTCGAAATCAATGCAAATCACATGTTAGCAATTATTTTACTACTGAAATATGACTTTTTTTATTATTTTTGAAGTAAGGACTAATTTATTTGAATTAATATACTGACATAATATGAAACATTTTTACCGCATACAGAGCAAAAAGTACAATTTTCTCGAAGATATGATTGTGCGTGAAGATGTACTCACGGTTATAAATGGGGATATTTTAAGAATTCCGAGAAAACGTCCAATGTTAAAATACGTTGCATATACATGCATATTTAACGGCTGTCCAAAATATCTGACGGAAAACTCACCGATAATCAGGAGAAGCAGAAAGCAAAAATTAATGGAAAAGGTGAAAGAAATATTAACACTTTTAATGGAAAACGACAAAATTAATGGCTTTGATAAAATACTAATAAATGTTCACATCAAAATTAGAGAAACAAAAATATGAAATTCATTACATATAAATGTTCTGATGAACTCTTCGTTACGTTTTTGTCCATCTCCATGCATTTCAAAATGCTTGGTTTAATCCTAGAATACGGTACACCCGGGATTTGGCGATATTGACATTAGAAATATTTTAGCAAGCCCGATAAATATTTTTTTGTAAATATAATCTTGTGGACATTGTTCATAATTCGATTCAGTTGAAATAATTCTTCTATGCGATTTAAAAGAGATTCTATTAAATTATCAGAAGAACCGTCGAAGGTTTAATGCCATCGTATAAACCGCTGAAAAGTTTACACTGACATTCCATGTACATATTGTTACAAATTTGGTATTTAAAAAGCTAATGTTAGTTCAATTATAAATTAAATGGTTTTATTTCTCGCGCAGTGCAGCGCGTGACGAATATTAAAAGAAAGCTAAGCCGGAAAATTGAAAATACAAGAGCGCGTGCATTAAATAAATAAATATCTCTTTTTGATTTCGAGAAAGTACTGGAAAATTCTAGCGCGTGATTTTAAAATCTTATAAAAGGAGGAAAACATCTCAGTTTGTAGTAGTTGCTTAGTTTGTTGTTGTTTAGGAAACTGCTCTTGTTGATTGTAGCGAATTCGCGGATTAGCGTTCTTTAGCTGTTTTGAATTACGTTTTATTGGATATTTGAGTAGTTAAAATATAACTACTGTGATATATTGTAATACTGCATGATAATTTGAGAAAATGTAAGCATTTTTGTGGTGATAATAATAAATTTTTGTTCATTTTTCATCGGACTTGTGCATTCATTTCATAACGAACCCGTACGCACGCAACAATTTTTGGTGTTACATCAGAGTTACTTCAGAATGCGCAATTAAACGATGAAAAATGAACAAAAATTTATTATTATCACAACAAAAATGCTTAAATTTTCTCAAATTATCATGCAGTATTACAATATCTCACAGTAGTTATCTTTTAACTACTCAAATGTCCAATAGAACGTAATTCAAAACAGCTAAAGAACGCTAATCCGCGAATTCGCTACAATCAACAAGAGCAGTTTTCTAAACAACAACAAACTAAGCAACTTCTACAAACTGAGATGTTTTCCTCCTTTTATAAGATTTTAAAATCACGCGCTAGAATTTTCCAGTACTTTCTCGAAATCAAAAGAGAGATATTTATTTATTTAATGCACGCGCTCTTGTATTTTCAATTTTCTGGCTTAGCTTTCTTTTAATATTCGTCACGCGCTGCACTGCGCGAGAAATAAAACCATTTAATTTATAATTGAACTAACATTAGCTTTTTAAATACCAAATTCGTAACAATATTATTTACTAGATGATTATATAAACAAACATCTGAGCTCGAGGCCTGCGCGCTTTGGCTAGCTGCCAAATTCGAACAAGTAAGTTAACGGGGCAATAATTTCATTAATAATTTCATCTTATTTTCAGAAATATTTTCTTCACAGTTTTGTAATTCAACGTCGGAATTAAATACTGGAAAACTTCAATACAGCAAAAGAAGGATGGAAAAGAATATAATGATGGCGGTTTATTTTGAATTGAGGAGACATCATGGTGGTAATGCCGAATTTCTGCTTATTTTGTTTGTGAATATCTGCTGTATAATGCAATGTGCTAAAATCGTCCATACAGTCAAATAGTGTTCTGTTTTTGTGTTTTGTGTTTCAGGTGATTAATCTTACATGGTGGTCTTCTCCAATCTTCAGTGATCCAGCGGTACAATATCTAGATACACGGATTCGGTTATAACGTCCTAAGTGCTATATCGTATATCACTCATCTTAAGCGAACAGGTTGGTTCTCAGACTTTCCGCATGTGATCAAAAAATATTGTTAAGGAAACAATAGGATAACTATGAAATATTGTAATCTATAATTATGCGAAATTTAAATGTGTAATATTAAAAAACTCTAAATATGTTTTTATTGAATTGCAAATAGCAGTTTTATGACTTGTCGTTTGGGAGCTATTCTTCCAAACACTGTGTAATTCGCCTTTTTTTTTAAATACTGCTGTTATGTATGTCTATTAGATTATCTCAATAAATAAATGTTGGAAATTAGGTTTTATTCTTTATTAAATTTAAGTATATTCTATTTTCTTCGCTTACATTTTATGCGCATGTAATAACAAAGAAATTCATAATAAAACAAAAAGTTTCATCGTGTGCTATTTAACGAAGAGCTTACTTTAACGTACATAGCTTACTATCGTATACTATATTATTTAAATTATTTCTGTACAGTATCAAAAGAAAAGTTATTGATTATAAAATGTGCATGAAATGATCATTGTAATCTACCACTATTCTAAAATATAGAATCTAATAGTAAGTAAATACATTTACATATGATCAAAGAAAATGGTGTTAAGAAACATCAGCAGTACTAGTAAATACTACAATCCATAATTATTGCACTTTTAATTGCTTACTATTTAAAAAGCGCAAATATTTTTTTTTTTGTGAATTGGAAATTTTAGTTATGTTATCTTCCTTCTGCTATTTATACTTTCAAACACTGCTAGTTTATGTTTTTTCTTAAATAGTGCTGTCATGTATGTTGTTTGTTAGGTTATTATTTCATTTTAGATATGAATATGGGAAGTGTTTTTAGTTATTCGATTTAGGCATATTTTTGCATGAAATATTTTTGATCACATTTATTAACTACTTTATACAGTATTTCATTTGCATATCTCGGAGATATAGATGTTAATGGGTAAATTTTTTTACTATGAAACGCGAATAAATTTATACTTGAGTTCAGGTAAAGTACTGATTATGTTACCTTAATAACCGCTTCCTAATTTATCTATGACTGCTATAATCAGAAACACTCTTTTCTTTACCCACATATATAGCTTTACTTTTATTTATGTCTAACTGAGTTTTATTTACTTAAGCCCTATTATTATTGTTATATGTTTAAAATAACCACTTTTATAATTACTCTCACTTAAATACTATTGGGTTAATAAAAAAATGATGAAATCTAAAATAATTGTAACTTATAATTTATGTTATTTAAAAAATATAGTTTAAAGTACTGAACATAATTAAGGCTATTATTACTTATGCATATTTAGTTTAAAGAGAAAAAAATGTATTATCTTCTGGTTTTCAGGTAATTATAAAATATTTAAACTTTAGAAAATACTAGGAATACAAAATTTTAAAAAAAGAAGAAAAATACATTAGTTATCAAGCTTATTTTTTTGCATAAATCAACCCGTAACACAAGGACGTCATAACGAAGTTTTCACAACTGTTGCAAAAAGGTTGAATTCTGCCAACATTTAGGCGTCGTTAAGACGTCGTGATACGATGCTTTCACGTGAGACGTGTATATATAACGTGAGAAAGACGCAGTAACGACGTCTATTCAACATTAACCTTATCTGCAAAGACGTAATAAACACGTATTTGAAACGGTTTCAAAACAGTAGAGTTTCGCGGACATCTGGGCGCCTTAAAGACGACATATTGCAACGTTTAACGTTTTTACAACGACATCCACGACCAGTTTGCAACTTCGTTACGACGCTGCCGTGCTACTTGGGGTATATACAATCTAAGATCTCGGGCATGAATATTCACATGTGACACATATAAGTGCAATGCCTATCCTAAGTGAGCCCCATGAAATAGTCGCCTAGATGAGCAGCATCCTTGAATCATCGTGGAGCATTTGTGTTTTATTTTAACCAACATCACTAGCTCTGCTTTGAATAGTAGTTTACCGGCACTCTACTTTCCATCCGAGCTTTTAGTAGTTCTATATATATTCATCTCCGATTTGGCATTTGGCTCGTAAATGTCCGTTCTCATGATCTTTCTAGCTTACCAACAGCGCCTCGAAAAAACAACCGTGGTGACGTATTTAAAGTGTAACCAGCTGGTGGGGAACCTAGTTACAGAAATCAGAGATTCGAGTCTAGGGTTTGCTTGCTTACTTACCACCAGCTGAGTTGCTGTGTCTCCTGTTATATGACTATCAGCTTTTGTACTCAATTGGTGGAGCTTTGTATTGCCGCTAGGCCCAGCCAAAATTCTCTATGGAATATTAAAATCTTTAGCGGAATTTATAAAGTTACTTCGGAAGATGGGTATTTTTGTGACCTATAGTTGTTTAAGGAGACCCCGTCAAGACTTTGACTGTGCTGATAGAGGATTTTAATAGTGTTTTATATATTGTGATTCTGAGTTTACAGAGAATGTTTACTTTAGAAATCAGTGGTAACTTAGATTTAAGAAGTTATTCAGATGCATTATTCTGTACAATATCAAGTAGGTATATTAATGTACATCATATGTGCTGTTCACGTATTTTCAGAGTTCCTGTATAATACTTGTTTGTCACATTCATAGTAGTCATTTGTGTTATCCACTTATTCACAATTCGCTTACAATCCACTTATGTGTAGTCTGCCTGATAACTGAAGGGGACGCTGAGAAATATAAACTCAGAAATATAAATCAGTGTGTAGAGATGAAAATTTATGTGTTCATTGAAAATCATGTGCGGTTCACTTATACACAGAGCACCATTTTATATCTGCTTGGCATTTTTGTACCGGTTACTGGTACTTGTCACTGTGCTGAATAAAAATAATAGTACAAAGGTGTAACTTTTTTCTAACTAAGTAAAGCTTAGGAATCCATTCACTTCCATTTACTTAATGATACTTTTAGGCCACTAATTAAGAAACCGTAAGTATTACATCAAAACATGGGCTGTACGATAGATATTATTGCTAAGCGTGTGCCCACGACAGTGGTCCAGAGATAATAAAGCTATCAGTGTACCTGCAGTAGGCATAAATACGTAATAAATGGTTCAAGAAAAGGCAAATATGCAGGGAGCGAGTAAACACCCTTGCAAATATGCGCCGAGGAAAAGCACTATAGTTTTGTTTTACATTTGTTTAGGGGAAGGTTTAAACTTAGACAAGATCATTGTTGAATGAGACTTAAATGTGCAAGCAGGTACGTAAGGGTAGAAAAAGCCTGAGAAGACGAAGATTGGCTTCACTACAATGGAAGATACAGTTCGCTTGTGTCTTGCCGTTATGGTAAGTCTTGTAGTGATGAAGAGCAAGGTTCAGACTCAGAGAAACATGCTCCTCCGAAACACGAAACTGAGATTCCTGTTTGAAAATAAAATTGAATACATTCATTGCAGCATTCATTCCGAGCTGAAGTTTCACGAAATGAGCAAATATATACATCCACATGTTTGACACGGGAGAGGAAATTTGAAGACAAGCCGAAGCTCTTGACAGCGCTTCTGCTGACAGTATGGAGTGGAGGATGATACATTTCTGTGAATTATCGTTATTATAAATAAATAATAGGTTCATGTTTGTTTAAAATGAAATACTGCTACAACTACGAGTTTGGGTGGACAGAGCAAAAATGGTCGAACCTAAGTCAGAAAGAATTATTTTCTCGCAGTAAAAGCGTGTTTGTCAAGTATTAAATTACGGATTGATACTTTAAAATAGGAACTTCAAGTTGATTTTCACCTGCCTTATTTGACAGGATTTGATTAATAATGGAAACAACAGCTGTGGGAAAATGTCGAGTGCTCTAATATTTTTACCCAATTCATTTCCGTTTTGCACGTTTCATTCCGTGAAAAGCGCACGAATAAAGGCTGATATGAATTACAGTCTTAAATGATAGGGAGACATGTTGTGCTGTGATGACGAAATGATTTACGTTCACAAATGGAGGGCAGCTAACAATGCCTTTGAAATGTATATTTTAAAGTAAGCGTCTATAGATGAGGACAGTACTGAACAAACAAAAATGTAAACATTTTAATTTATATAGTAAAATCGTCAACATAATTTAAAGTAATTTTCCTCTTTAACAGTATAAGATTTATAAAAAAAGGGCTTTACTATCAGATAAGGTTTAATAAAAGAACGGTAAATTTATTTTTTCTCTCCCTTGTAAGTCATAACCTTGACAATCATTATTGGTACAGTGAATTTATACCGAAGAATTATGTTCAGCGTAGTTTGATTCAAAAGTTTTCAAACAAAATGAAATATGGTAGGATATCTAGAAATTCGACAAAAATTCGTATTTAAAATACAGTTTTTATTTAAAATTTATGAGACTATATATTTATGTTCTCTTTAGTTTTAAGCACAAGGATAGTTGTGTTTAAAATCAATGGTATGTATATTTTTGGCAGAAAAGTTAAGTTTGTAAACTAGCTTTCCTTTGGATTATGCAAAGACTGCTCATGAAATCGGAAGGCGTTAAAGTTCATCATCCGAGACTTCATTAACAGCCATTTTTCCTAACTCTAGGCAAAAAGAAATTTTGAAATGAGTCTTTAATTAGAACAATGTGATAGAAGTCAGTGACTTTCCATCAAAGCGCTCTTTGTGATAACGGAACTTTTAGAAAAGCAGAAATAAAATTCATTTTCCTAATTATGAGCCGCAACTTTAAACGCGCATACACTTCATATTTTCGGGTCTTCTTTTGTAGGAAATTTGAGCTGTGTAAAGTGAAGATAATTTTTATGTTAGCTAATTATGAATAATCATCCTAGGCGTCAAAATCTGTCGTTATGTTTAAAATGTGCCAGGACCCGTAAGCCTAAAATTGGAAACTAATGGAATTTTTTGACTTGTTTGCCAATACCCATCACTTAAAAGTGAAAGCTGTCGAATCTTAAAACTTTCATATTTTTCTCTTTTTATATTTTACATCATTAAACAGTTGTAATTTTAGAGAAAGTTTTTGAAGTATGTTATTTACTTAATTATTTGAAGTAAAATGTTTCTTATTTAGGATCACGTAGCTTTTTGCAACAAATCGCGTTCTGTATGATTCATGATATTTTCTGATTAACAGACTTCCCAGATTAACAGAATTAAACTGAGTTGTTCACTCTTTATACCTGTATTGTGTGAGTTAAATTAACTCATGAATTCAACTTTCCTCTCAACAGCGATAAGTATATTTTGAAGGAATTTTAATTTATATTAACTGTTTAATTTGCTGTTTTCATTATAACTGCACATTAGTTACAACATACAAGTGTTACTTCATAGATGGTATTTAGAAAACGTTTTGGTAATATGTTGTATGCGATCTATGGTTTCCAATTAGTTATTATTTCTTTGATGGAGCAGCTAACATGCAATTTTTAAATCCAAAAAAAAATAATAATAAATAATTAAGAACGCGTTAATTGGATTGGTAGCATAAATTAATTTAATAATCTGTTAATATTTTAATTCCATTAAATTTATTTTTCTTGCAATTACACCAAACAAAAACAGGAATCGCTCTCTGAGGGGGGGTTAATGAGTTATGCAGTCATATACAATACATTAAGAATGTGGCGGCCAAAAAATAGTCATCATTTTTATTAATGGATCCCCACCACGCTTTGACGTGGTAACGTATAGCTTTTACGATGCAATAATCCGGATGTTATATAGAATAGTTATAATCAACACGTTATCGCAATCGTTAGCAAAAATCTCTTAATACAATTCATTTGTTTGTGTGTTAAATCTGTCTGCAAGTCTCACTGAGTTCTTTTGGTATGCTATGGTTCAATGTTTGCATTCTTATCTCTCTAATAAATAGAACTAAAGCGAACCCTAACATATTGTAGAGTAATTAGGTTATTTTAAGGTAGAAAGACAAGGAAAATGAGCAATGTTCTCTCTGGAACTCGAATCTGGGCCTCTAGGATATTACGATGAATGTGCTACCGTTGCACCACGACGGTATGCTGGAAGGAGGAAGAAAATACCTTACATATTCCCCTTCTAAAGGGCGACTGGGAATTCAATCGCCAAATCTTTGTAGTGAAGAATTATCGTCGACTACCTTTTAGTTTGGGCGTCACTGCAGAGACATTAGGATTTTTTGATGCGGAAAATTGAAAAATAAGCAGTGCCCTGGCCGGGATTTGAACCCTCAAATGCGCGCCGAGTGTGCTACCATTGCATCACGAAGGCATGCGGAAAGCAGGGAGAAAATACCTTACAATATAACTAACTAAAAACTGTAGATGTCATACTTCAACATTACCAAATTACAAAATGTTTTTATTGAATAAAATCTATGTTCTTAGACAGATACAAACAGAATTAAGTACGTACCGAAAGCTTGCCTTTTTGGTAGATTTTATATCCTAACTAGTATAAGACTGTAGTCAAGCAAAATTCATTTTGGATAATTAAATGATATTGCTAATTTACATGCATATCTGAAATGCTGTGTTTTGCGTAAACTTTTATTTAGACAGCTTTGAAATCCTTTCTGCAAACATGTTTTAATGTTCAATACATTATATTTACCATTAAACAAAATAGCTGTATTGTAGTATTTCTATATTACAAGTTTGGAAAAATCTGATCAATATTTTGATGTCAAACAACAGAAATCAGCGTCACAAATTTCTTTAAACCATGATTTGATGTATTAGTTCTAAATAATTTATTGTCAATTTCAAGTTTAATATTGTTAGCGTTAAACGTGAGAGTGCCGAGATACATAAATACAGAAACGCTGTCGAAAGTATTAGAATTTCTGTGCAGTAGAAGGGGATTATGTACTTTACTAGTTATGCCATAATATTGTTTACATTCATAGTCCAATGTCTCTGGCTGCAGACTCTAGAGTAATAAAAGTCTTTAAAACCGGCCTTTTACTTCTGCCAATAATGTCGAATGGGCGACATTATTGGTTGAATGCCAAATCTAATTTACATAATAAATTCATTACAGAAATATTTGTCATTATGTTATGTATTTATTTACTAATTATGTTTAATAAATGCAAGATTACTGTAATAGTATTGTTTTTGAAAAATAAAATGACGTCTTCCATATACACGACAAACATTTATTTAAGCTATGAAGACGTTGAACAGCAGAGTAGAAACATGATGTTACACAGCGCTTAGCACTTCTCGCTTACATGCAATACTCACCATTGACTTTGGCTAACTGCGTATTAACTAAGTATAAGTATTACGCAGCAGGGAACTTGTTTATCATGCGCATGCGCTAGGGGAATCAACGGCGGTTGGTTGCCAAGATACCCCCTTTCGACGTCGGTTCTCATATTCCTGAAAAGTAAAACAAAATACATATTAAACAGTATTCAATCCTACAATTGTACAACAGTTTTGATGTTTAACAGGAGTCAGGGGTTTGGTTAACACACAGCTCCCATTCCACTGGTAGGTATGTACTGCACATCTAATTCACCGCGTTCATATACTTCACTCACAAAATGATGGCGAATGTCTATGTGCTTTGTACGGGAGTGAAACACTGAGTTCTTCGTAATTTTCTGAGCTCCTTGATTGTTGCAGTATATTTGTGTTGGGTGTTCTATGTTGTAACCCAGCTCCTCCTTCAGGAAACGACGTAGGTAGACGGTTTCTTTGGCGGCCTCAGACAAAGCCACATATTCCGCCTCCGTTGAAGATAGAGCTACACTGCGTTGTTTTCATGATTCCCAGGTTATTGCTGAACTACTTGATATATATACAAAACCTGTGTAGGATTTTCTATCATCGACATTTGATGCCCAATCTGCATCCACAAAGGCGATGACTGGTTTTCCTGTTTTCGTATAAATTAGTCCCTTATCTTGTGTTCCCTTTAGATATCGAAGTATTCTTTTCCCAGCATGCCAATGTTCTTTTCCGGGATTGATGTTAAATTGACTTGAGAAATTTACGGCATATGGGATATCTGGCCTAGTAGCTACTGAAAGGTACATTAGTGATCCGATCAGATTTCTAAATGGAACATTTTTCATGTCAACGATTTCTTTTTCGTTTTTAGGACTCATCTCTTTTGATAATTTTTTGCTGTTATCTATAGGTAGAGACACGGATTTAGCATTTTGCATATTATACTGATTTAAAATATCATCAACGTATTTCTTTTGAGAAATTTTAATTGAATTCTCCTTTTGGTAAAATTCTATTCCTAAGCAATAATGTAATTTCCCTAAGTCTTTCATTTTGAAAGCAGAAGCTAAACTATCGCGAATTGTTTCATATGTTTGCTTAGAATCGGTAAAAACGATAAGATCCTCTACATAAACAATTATAATAGTTTCACTTTTAGGCGTCTTTTTAATATAAACACAATTATCTGAATTAAGAGATTTAAATTTCACAGATTTTAATTTTTCATCCAACTTTTTGTACCACTGACGTTCTGATTGTTTAAGACCGTATAATGATCTCTTTAAAAGACACACTTTATCTGAATTAGTTTCATCGTGGAAACCTTCGGGAATTTCCGTGTAGATATTTTCATCTAAATTTCCATTTACATAGGCCTTTACAAAATCTAATTGATACTGATTGTGTTCTAAAAAGGCTAAAACTGTTCTTATGGAACTTAATCTAGCAACAGGGGAAATTTTTTCAGTAAAATCGAGACCAGGGATTTGAGCGCACCCTTTAGCAACTAGCCTAGCTTTGTATTTTTCGCTAGTGCCGTCGTGATTATATTTTAAGTTAAGAACCCATTTACTACCAATAACTTTCTTGTTTTCAGGTCTTTTAACTAATTCCCAAGCCTTTTCTTGAACAAGCGAGTTATATTCTAACAGCATGCCATTATGCCAATTTTCAGCCATATGGTCCATTTAATGCTTCTTGCACCGTAGGATTAATGCTTTCCTCAACAACATTTTGAGTTTGTTCATTTTTATATACTACTGTATAGTGATATTCCTTTTTAGGCGTTCCTGGTAAACCTGTTTTTACTCGTATTTTCTTGGGTCGACCAGGCCCCTTTTAATCAGGATAGGAAGCATTGATTCGCTATCTAAATCACTTCCGATTTCCTTTTCAGCTTCAGAGTCAAGTGGCGACTCGCTACCGTTCAGAGGTGATGATTTTTCACAACATGTTTTATTTATAATTTTTTCCTCCGGAGCGAAAGGCAGATTTATTTCTTGCTCTGAGTCATAACTACAGCAGTTTTCAAACTCATTAATAAATTTTACGTCTCTGCTTATTATCACTTTACGTGCCTCGGGATCCCAAAGTCTATACGCTTTTGATTCATCCGAACAGCCAATAAAAATACATTCTTTAGACCGAATATCAAATTTGCCTATTCCTGGCCTTTTATTTAGCGAAAATGCTTTTTGGCCAAAGGTTCTGAAGTGAGAGACAGCTGGTACTCTGCCAAACATCACTTCGTAAGGTGTTTTTATTTCATTTTTTAAACCTGGCGTTGGACAGCGATTTCGAATGTAAGCAGCCGTATTGACGGCTTCGGCCCAGAATTTCTGAGAGAGATTGGATTGCAATAACAAACATCGCGCCATTGAAATTGCATCGCGCGAAGGAATTCTGATTTTCTGCAGACATCGCAGTTTCACTGAGGCGTTTGCTTTTAGTTTCTTTACTTTTCTTCCTACATTCCGATGCTCTATGCCCATAGATATGGCAGAAGTTGCCTATGTAGTTAACTGGATACTGTCTTCGGTTTGCAGATTTATCTGGTTTCGGTTTATGAACCGGTCGTTGAGTATACTCCCTATCTTTTGAATAGAACGCATGTTGTGGTTCAGAAAACGATGAATCTTTATTTTTGCGAGCGTTAGCTTCTTCCAACAGTTTAATTTTCAGCATTTCTGGAGGTGGCAGTTCATTAAGAGATTCGATTACTATTCGAAAGCTTTTATAAGAGTGCGGTATGCTATATAAAAGCAATATTGTAAGCAAATCATCCGCAATGTTTATTTCAATTTCTTTCAGTTTGTCCACAAGAATAAAAAACCATTTAGATGATCAGTTATTTGTTTAGAATCACCCATTTTTGTAAAAAGCAATTTTTTTAGGATTGTGGCCCTTCTAGCTGGTCCCTTCGAATCGTAAATAGAATGCAATTTACTCCACAGTTCGTAAGATGTTACGCAATTCTTTACTTGTGGAAGTTCACTGGGTAAGATGGACAGGATTATATCCGCTCGTGCTTTTTGGTCAGTAGTTTTCCATTTAACAAATTCTTCATCACCAGGCTCTGGTTTCGGAATTTTCCCAGTTACATAGTCCCAATGATCATTTTAATCAGTATTGCTTCCACTTGCAACTTCCACGTGTCAAAGTTGTCCTTTTTTAGCTTTTCAATTGACACTGTATTAGTCGTCGTCATTTTCATTTCAGTAGACGCAGCTTGGCTTGCCGAAAGAATTTAACAATGGTGGTTGGACTGCACAGTTGAGTGCTGTCTGGGCCCATAACCTATGAAGAATAAAATGACGTCTTCCATATACATGACAAACATTTATTTAAGCTATGAAGACGTTGAACAGCAAAGTAGAAACATGATATTACACAGCGCTTAGCACTTCTCACTTACATGCAATACTCACCATTGACTTTGGCTAACTGCGTATTAACTAAGTATAAGTATTAAGCAGCAGAGAACTTGCTTATCACGCGCATGCGCTAGGGGAATCAACGGCGGTTGCCAACAGTTTTAATGATTAGCAACTTTCGGATCTCTCTGTGTCAATGAATGAACACAACAAATAAAAATTTGAATTTTTTGCAAAAGTATTAGTTTGTAACCAGAGATAATTCTCCTAAAGGAGAGAAAACGTTTTAATAATAATACATCATGAGCAGATTGCTTCAAATTTTTACAGAATACACTCTAGAAGGGATAAGGAACGAGTTCAGCAAGTGCCTTTCGAACCATTCATATAAAGTTAAGTAGTATGTTAAATCCTGATAACAAGATGTACAGAGCTTGAAGCGCTCTAGTAGAATCTGCTATAAATAATTTCTTAAATATTTATTTTGAACTTTACATCTTTCCACAAAACCAATGATACGAAACGAAAATAATCATACTTAAAGTATTATGTGCATTATGAAAGCGGTCATTAGGAAATACTGATTATATCTTCAAAAGTTTTTTATAAGTTATGGTCTAGAATTTTATTAAAATTCAGGAGATTAAAAGTAATTTATTCACCAAAGCTATCGAATTGTTTGCGTCATTTTGAGCATTATCCCAAAAGGAAGAAATAAAAAATACATGCAACAAAATATATATAACTAAAAATCAAATATAATGAATATTAATATTTATGCATCAGCATCTTACTTTTAATAAGAAACTTTTCCGATAAAGGAAGACCAAGTGAATGAAATTTCATATTCAAAATGATTATTGAAGTTTCGTATAAATAAATAAAATTCCTAGTTTTCCTGTTTCGCTTCACTGATATAATTTCGCTGGTTTAATATCTTCTGATCACGACAAGTTGAATTAGAAACTAGAAATTTAAATATTACGCGTCGTGAACAATGCGCAAAGAAATTCGTGAGTGAATTTAACAGGAATGTTTCTGATATGGCACGCAATTTAAGTCTGGATGTTTTATGAAATATATGAGAAACGAAGGAATATTTCCTTCCTTCAATAACTTCCAATTTTCAGATATAAATCATAATCTGAAATTCCGACGGGATTATGATATACATAAATGCGATTATTTCAATAAGCTCTTATTTTAATTTGATTTGAATATCCAATACCTTTTTACAATGATTGAAATCTTATTCATTTCGAAATAAAGATCTTTTCAAGAAAAACAAATCTTTCTAAATTAATTCGGGACTACATACAATATTTATGAGCTGCTTTTCACGATATTAAATTCATTTTATAGAAGTTAGATTTTTATACTTTAAGGTATAAATGTTCTTTCATGCTATAAATGAGGTTTTTATCCTCTATATTTAAACACCAAAGTAATAATATGAAATTCAAATACCATAAATGCATTTATGGCAGTATTTTAAGGGAAATAAGGTAATGTAGTATCTTTTAATAGGCGAAAGTTAAAACATTTAGATTGAAAGCTTGCAAGTTACAGCAAGATATTTAATACACGGGAATATTACTTTTCAGAGAAAAAGGTAACGCGAATTGATCAACATTCAAAGAAATGTTTTCTACAAAGTCTTGCACTTGTTCGTTAGCATAAAGTGTACTTGGGGAACTGAAGATCTTATGAAATAAAAGTTTACTCTTTTTACTTTCTTGTCCGAAGAAAAGAAAGCATTGTGATTGCGAAATTTTCGGCCATCATATTTCAACGATAATATCCATTTCGACCGCTATCGAATGCAATTTAACGATATTTTTGCGTGATATGCAGAATAAAGACTCTTTTTCCTAAAGCTGGTTACAAAAGAATTTAAAATGGATTCATAATAGATTTTTTTCGTAAAATGTCTGTACGTCTGTACGTATGTATGCATGTATGCATGCATGCAACTCCCATAACTCAAAAAGTTGAAATTTCGATATAGGACTGCTGTAACATGTAGTTATGCACCTCCGTTCTGTTCCTCGGCTCCATGATCTCAGTTATTTTTATACTCATATGGTGGTAAATTGTACATTGTTTCTTTTAAAACTGATTGAATTATGTTGGCCTTATCTTCCGGTTAAAGGTGTTATGCTTTTAATTAATATGCATGCAATAGTTGTAGAATTATCGAAAATTTAAAAGTTGTTTAATTGTAAGTAAGCCTAATTTTTTTACCATAGCAGCCATATTTCTTTACATTTGAAACTTAGCAAAATAGTGAATTACGTCAATTTCTGCACCTTCAGTGTCTTCTTGCCAGGGGGGACCAAAAGCAAATGTTCAGGCTTGTGCATCGAAAAATCTACCTTCTTATCCTCTGGCCGAATTTGTTTTGCCTAGAAACTCTAATTTTAATTGCATGCTTTTTGTAAATTGTTTTAATTGTATTTGGTGTTTTTTTATTTTTTTACACATTTTAATTTTTAATAATGATATTTTGAGGTTTTTATGTTATTTTTTCCTTGCCGCGAAGTGAGAACTGAATTGATTGAATGAGAAATATGTCTAACGAAATTCGAGAAAGTATATTTAAATGAAATGCAGTCAATTAAAAAAAAACCTGCGTGTAATTTAATATTCTGTACAAAAATTCAAGTGGTGTCCATATCAGATTTTTTCAGATCTATATTGAAATATGATATAAATTTTTAATTTGCATAGATATTCTTCGAGAAACCTAAAACATTGCTTATTAATTCGAAAATTATAAAATATATTTCACAATGGTGTTTCCGTTATATTGTTTCGAAACACGAATAATGTAAACTTAAGTAAGAACAAATTTGATTTAACCTGCTGATAATTATCATTCATTGTAATTATTACATTTTATGAATTGTTCAAAAAATGCGAAAACATTTATTATATATTCATCAAGCAGGTTTTGCTAAACTGTAAAATGTCAGCGACGCTTATCTTTATGATATCCCTTACTCTGCTCTTAGTGAGCTTTAGCCTTTTTCTGTCCGCGCAGCTCGTATTACTTACAATCCTGAGGAAACTTTATGACTCTGCTCTGTTAAATATAACGTTAGTTACTTTTTTTTTTTACTTTGGCAATTTGCTTTAGTCCTTCTTAAAATATCAAAATACACTTTCTCTTTCTAAATACATTCCTTAAGTTTACTACATTGCACTCCAAGGTCTAATGGTTCAACGGCATGCCTTTTAAAATCACTTTTAGAATAACTAATATTTACATTAATCATAGAATAAAAATTAATACACTACAAATACAGAGGGTGTTTACACATTTGGGAATGATTTTGGGGCCTATTATTTAATGCGTAAACTGTAAAGAGGAATTTTTAATGTTTGTTCTAATACCCATTTTCTGGACTATAAATCTACATCGTGAATTATAGTGCTTTTCGTAAAATTTCTAGGTGTATTGATTTACATTCCTCTTCCACAGCTTTACAGAGCCTCATTGATGGTCGAATTGGGCTTTCCACAGATGAAATGTCATTGAACTTCTTAGGCTTTAAAAGTTACATATGCAGTACATATATATGTCTTCATTTTTTAAAGAAATGCACCGATATTTTTCGAAATAACACTGCTTAGTCATGATAAAGTTTCATTCTTTGAATATCATTGGGATAAACAAATATAATTTTTTTGTAAACAGCGAAAGTAAAGCTTTCTCTTGATAGTATATTGAGTTCATTTAAAATTTCCCCCATTATTCTTATTTTTAACTTCCCACTATAAGAGAGCCCTGAGACAATCGTGAATACTGCTGCAAGAATACAAGTTAGTAATGGATTGAAGGCACGTAAAAACGATGATTGATAAAATTTATTTTTCAAAAAAGAATCACTTTATTGGTCTAAAACCTTTCACAAAAGGATTAGTACAGCTCTTAGTATAGCAGAGCGCAATCAGTATTTACCACTTCAAACTACTAAGAACGTTAAACACCAGACAATATAAAAAGCCCCAAATGCGTTAACTCGCAGAATGATCTCTCAATATTATTCTCATCTCTGGTTTTCTCACCGATTTTATATATTTCCCTCAAGGCTGCGGAAAAATATCCAGTACCTTCGATTTCTCGAAAATGTTGGAAATCATACGCAGTTACAGTCGGATACAGTTACATAGGGATCGGACCAAAATGTCACCAAATAATCGCCACGTTTGACAAATTTTGGCAAATTTGGCGACAAATATTAATGGCTAAAACTACTGCAAGTTTTGCTCTGTCTCGCCTGCCGAGACCTCAGTGTTATATAGAATTTTTAGGCGAAGCTTTTCTTGAGGCCTTTCATGTTACATTGTAAAAAAGGTAGTATTAAAATTTATATATGAATTTCAGGAAAATTATTTTCATGCAAACAAAATTAGAACAGGAAACAGGCTTCAACACATATTTTTTCTTCGTTTTCTGTAATTAAATAAACCATTTTTTGTTGCAGTCATTTAGGTAAAACCATACTTCACCAAGAGGAATGATGTATTTCCATTTATCTCTACTAAATATTTTTTGTGTAATTTTTAAAATTGTTCTACGTTGAGACACATTCTACGGCAAAGCTGGTGAACACTATGTTTCTTAGATTTTTTAAGTTGTAAATAGGTACGTACCTGTTGTTGTAACTTTCGAAGCCATCTTTCCATGTTTTCTTCCATTATTGACTGCTTTTCCCTTTTCGGTTGATATTATTGAACTCCATTGATTGTTGATAATATTAAGAATTCCGAAATTTTAATACCATGCAGTTTACAGCGTTTTTGAATTATGGAATAGTAATATTTTTTTCAGGAAAACACAAAAATATATGCTTCAATCAACAGCTTGTTTACACAGGATATTTTGCAACAAGAATAAGTTTAAAAGTAGCAGATGATACAGGGGTTGGACAAAAATATGGAAACACCTTTAAAAAAACATGTTTCTTTGCTTAATATGGTGTAGGAAACCCGTTGGCATCCAAAACAGCTTGCAGTCTTCTCGGAATGGATAAATACAGTTCCTGTATGTTTGCCAAGGGAATATTATACCATTCTTCCTGCAAAACGGTGGCAAGTTCAGATAACGATGTTAGCGGTGGATAAGGAGAACGCACTTTCCTTTCCAATGTAAACCACAAAGGTTCGATAATATTCAGGTCTGGTGACTGTGGTGGCCAGGAAAGATGGGACAACTCATCCTCGTTCTCAGAAAACCAGTCCTGGGCAATGTGAGCTGTGTGAACAGAGGCTTTGTCGTCTTGGAAGACACCATCACCATCGGGGAACAAAGTTTGTACCATGGGATGAACTTGATCGGCCAAAATGTTCACATAAGTCTTGGCAGTCATGTGCCCTGACGCAGTTATCATGGGGCTAGCAGAGAACCACGATATGGCTGCCCAAAACATAACAGAACCCCCGCCATGTTTCACTCTTGGCAACAAGCAGTCTGTATTATAGGCATGAGATGGCGTTCTCCAGACGTAAACTCGGCCAGAAGTGGGAAACAATGTGAAAGACCATATTACTCGCTTCCACTGCTCTATAGTCCAGGCCTTTATGACTTAAACACCACCTTTTCCTGTTACGGGCATTAGCATCACTGATGAGTGGCTTCTCAATTGCAGCACGGCCAGCAATTCCCTGTTTATGAAGCTCCCTTCTAATTGTTTTGGTACTCACAGGGTTCGGTAACACAACATTCATTACAGCAGTAACTTTTGCAGCTGTGGTCTTCTTATTTTTCGTCACAATTGCCCTTAATGATCGTCTGTCACGATCACTCAGGACACACTTTCGTCCGCGCTGTGATTTAGCAGATGATGTTTTTCCGCTTTTCAAATATGTGGAATAAATCTTCGATACAGTACCTCTTGAAACACTAAACACCTCGGCTACCTTGCTTACGGAAGCACCTACCATACGTGCTCCAACAATTTGCCCACGTTCGAAGTCTGTTAACTCTGACATAATGCAATGACAACCTCACATAACAGTACTCCGACAACAACTGAACTGTTTAGCGCATTTACGAAGTTGTATAGGTGACGTCAGTAGTCAAAAACGCCAGCGCCACCTACATATTTCATTAAAATCAATCTTTCTTTTCAAACATGCATTTCACAAGGTGTTTCCATATTTTTGTCCATCCACAGTATTTCTCATTTCAAATAATATGTTGCTACTAAAACGTTTTTATTCCAGAGTGTTTGGTTCTTTTTAATACTTTATCGAAATTTTTCTAGCAAATGTGTAAACATCATTTTCAGAATAAGCTGAATTCTCTAGTGTAAACAGATCTAGTACTTTACATTATTCGCAATACTTTTCATGACATTGTTTAATGTTCCAAACCCTCCTTTAGTAATAATGCGCTTTTTAAGATGAGGGACGTCTAATCCCCCTTGAAACCGATAAGTATTTAATTAAATTATATGTTGAATTTTTTTTTTTTTTTTTGCCTAATTTTAAATCTCACACCGACGTAATTGTAGTCCAGTTAGACTGAAATCACTTTTAGTTTCAATACTTTCGCTAAATAATAGCACATCCCCTTGTTAAAATCATGTATTGTGTTTGCTAGGATAAACTCATCTAATGCATAATATTTCACTTTTCAAAATCATAATCTCAGGATACTCGTAAAATAAGCAGGTATATTAAACTGAGTGTGGATGACTTCCATTTTATTCTGCATGAAACATTATAAAACTTTTCGAGCTTTTTCTCTTCAGTCTAACTAAATGAAAGCCAAAAAGGAAATATTTAATTTGAAAAAGACATAAAATTTTCAGTAGTAACGAAATCTGAATAAATAAGTTTTACTTTTATTTAAAAGAAACGTATTTTTTCTCAAATATTTCTCATTATTCTGAACGTTTTAACTACGATTTCTGTTATGTTATAAAGAGAATAACTCGTATTTTAATTTAAAGAGTAGTCCGTCCTGTTATTTTTAGATATTTACATACTAACGCAACCACTTTGGTGTAATTGGGCGATTTTATGCAGATGAAAAGGTAAACGATATGCACCAGTTGCAAGTTGATGGTTTTAGCACCTTTTTTCAGAATGATTCCCAAACTATTGACATTTATCGTGAGTCGGTAAACATTATCGACATATTAAAAGGAAACATGCTTTAACAGTTTAAAATGCGCAATTTTAATTATTTAATAAGTATTGCGTGATACATGAAAAAGATAAAAATTGAAAACTAAGACACTGACATTTTCTCCAAGACTCTATAATTTTTTTGCATTATTCTTCTCTGTATGTTTTTTGCTTAAAAAACATTACAGAATTGCGGAGACACGGCTTTGTGCTAACCTCGCCTCAGCGGCTATCTAGGAAAACCATTTCTAGTTGCTTTCTTTAGAAAATTTTAACAACATTCTGAATTCCTGCAGACATTTTACCGCAGTTTCTTCTACTGTTGGTAAATTCCACAAGCTCATGTTTGAAAACTAAATTTCGGGCAAAAAATATCACAATATGTTCATACAAACCGCTGAAATTTGGATTGCAACAAAAACAATCGCATATGAAAATGACAGCGTTGCTTAACTGAATGATTTTAATGAGCATGGTTGCCAGATTTCGGCGCATTCCGAAATTTAGTGACTTCTGTTAAGATGGCTCTAATCACACGTAAGTACCTAATCTTAAATCTGATGAACAAAACGATTTCGAAATGCAACAAAAGAAAGAACGAAAGAAAATTTGAAAGGATTCAGATTTTCTTTCTTCCTTTCTTTCGAATCTCGCTTGGACTCACTCCTGCTAACAAACTTTTTTTTTGTTTGTTAAGCTTTTTTCTTAAGCATGCTTTCTTCTCCCTTTCGCCATACAAAATTTGAGTAAATATTTAAAGCAAAAAATATTTAAAAACGGCATTTAAAATATGTTTAGAATTCCTGATAGATTTTTAGAGATTGCCATCATTTATTTTTATATTCGCTTTATTATTTCTTTGAAAGCTAGCCATCTAGAGCAATTATCATAAAAAAGTATATAGTGATAATTTAAAAGAATCCAACTAGTGTCATTTCGAAAAATATTTAAAATTAAATTAGATATATGTTGATTTAAATGCATTTTTGTTTACATAAATAAAATTTTAAAAACTATATTTAAGAATAGCGTTTCCTGTTTTTCAATCACTTGCTCCCCTACACGGTAACAGAAAGTTAAAATTTGAAGTTAAATAATTTAGGATTTATTGAAAGATAACACTCTGGTGCCTGGAAATAATAATAATTCGAAAAATTCGGTGGAATTAATTTCCATCATTTTCCCACAATGAGAGGAAAATACCTACATACATATGGATTTTTCATTGTTTAATTTTTTCCAATAATATTGAATCTGAAAATGTAATATTCATAATGTTCATTACGAATTCATTTCTTAACCGTTCAGGAATATTCCTTTGCTAGTTTTTGGTGAAAAACTATTATAATGGATTTGTTTAAAACTTTTTATTGCTATCCGTTTGTAAAAGAACGCCCTTGCAGAAGAAATGAGGAAATAATTTAAATTTTAACAAAGAAGTACTGAATAATCACAATGGAATGATAAATCTTAAACTGAAATACTGCTTTCAAATATCTATTTATTTGTATTACTAATATTAAAATTTCTTTAATATTTTTATTACATTACTATTGACTGTTTATCCAAGAACTGGATAATAAAATTGTAATTTACATAAAAATATAGAGTTTCATTCAAAATATCTTCTATAATAAAGCAGATTTTAGCTCAATTTTAGGTTTTAAATTGACGAATTACACTCTCATTTTTAAACACATCTTAATTTAAACCGCATAAATAACTTACAGTTAAATCATTCAAGCTTGAAGGAATTTTAATATTTGATAGAAAAATATCAGGTATGTACATATGGGCATGAAGTTGTTGCTCAGTCTACAAAAATTCCCTTACCCCAGACGAGTATATTAGATTTTGAGGATTAAATTCATATGTGCAATATCCTTAAGTGTTTTCAGAAACTGTCTGCCTTGAAGATCCGTTAAGTCGAGTTTGCGATTTTTCTTCGTAATGATACTTTGCTATGCTGATAACATTTACATGTCATTAAATAACAAACATTTAAATAACAAACTGGTAAAAATTTTAATATTTCGTTATTTGTTAGTGAAGTTGTGATATGGTTGGTAATATTATAGATTTGTAAGAAAATTAAATCAAACTTTTTAAATAGCTAGAAATAGGTCGAAATACATTTCTTGATAAATATTTTAAGCAAATAAAAGAAAAAAAATATAAATCGCATTTTACATCACAATAATTTATTCTACACATCTATTTGCTTATTATTATGTATTAAAATCATTAAATAATTTATCTGTATAGCTGTAAATTTAAGTCATTCCCATTTCATTAACGTATACAACAACTGAATTGTATTTACAACTGAATTAAAATTAATTGTATCTGGAAAGTAAAATTCTTCTTATACGTAACAGTAAATTATTATAATATGTTATACATCCAGATTGTTCTTAGGAGCTAAAGAAAGTGCAATATTTTTTAATAAATATCAGTGCATTTAAAATACATACCTCTGCAATAAACGCAGGGTGCCTGATAAAGGTAAAATGGGAAATGTCCTCAAAAATAGCAAATATGAAATATTAAGGCATAAAAGAGAAAATTCAACAATCGATAACAGTTCGTATGTCCCCAAAGAATTTCATTAACGTAAGGAAACTCGTCCATGGAAATAACACTCATGACATCCCTTCTACGAATTCAACACTGTCGCTGAATTTTGATTAATTATACATTCTGAATTTATAGATACTAATCAGCGATTGGAACGTCGGTACCCACAATCAGAATCTATTTCCTTGTCTGCTAAATACACATTAATTCTTCCAAATGACAATAATTACACATGCCTGCGTGGAAGAAACAAATACCTTTTCCACAAAGTCTAATGGCTGAGAGTAATTGTTATTCACTCCTAATGTTTCTTGTTCTGATTATTCGGGAAGCAAAATTTTCTACGGAATGCGTAATCAGTTACTTCGAACAGTAATCAAGTTATCGTAATTATCTAATTATAATATTTGGGATGGGTAAGCAATTCCATTAAGTGTAACGTAAAGATGGAAGATGCAAACCATCATTAAATCTAGACTTAATCCCTTTTCATCTTGGCAACTGCCCAGAACAAACAGAGAATCCAGTACGTTTTCTCTGAAATGCAGTTTGAACTCAGCCCCTTCATTCGCAATCCAAATATATGTGGTTCGTTGTTTACACATCCAAATATTCAGTCGTAACATACTCTGCAGTTCTTAAGGGAGGGTAGCAATGGCAACTTCCTTTCGTTGATATTAGTTCCTTGCGGATTGTTAACTTAAACCCGCATACTCTCAATAACACGGCCATAACAGATAGCAGGTTTTTCCTATCTTGAGGCGACGGTTTTCTTTCGGGAACTGTTTTACAATTTAGATTTTGAAGATTTATTTCTGAATGTTTCGTGTAAACATGATCTCTTTGTTCTTCTGCAGCAAATAAATTTTTATTTGATATAGAAATTAATTTAGCTTCCTTACTATTTTCTTAGAATTATAAGATATTCTATATGGGTCTTTCAGGATAACATTTATTTATTAATTATTTTATAAAATTTGAAATTTTCATAGATTATAAAATACTAATTACTTCATCCTCTTTTAAAACAAAAGTGATAATTATTAAATTACCAGATTAAATAAATGCATCTAAAAAGATTAAATGCATTAACTAGATGAATTAATAGAAATATATTAATTGATTAATAACATTTTAATAATTTTAAATTATTAAAATATCAGTTTAAATAAATTCATCTAAATAGATTGCACAGATTAATTAGATTTCATAAAATGTATTGATTATTCAATTTTATACATTTATAGAAATGTGCTGCAATTTGAAACAGAAGGATAAACATCGGTTCTTTTTTGAACATTAGCTTCGAAACTTAGCTTTGTGGTAATGATTTTATCACATTATATTATTTTTCTCTCTTTCTTTGCTATAAAAACGAAGAAATTAAGTTAGAAGACTTCGTTATTTTATATGTTATATCTTTCATCCTTTCAATACAGATAGATTTTGCATTTACTATTCCTTTCTTTTTATTAGATTCAGAAACAAGTGTTTTAACAATTGATTAACATATAAACTTATTTACAATTAAAGGCGCCATTTAGAAATTTTTCTATTTTATAAGCTTGAGATTAAATGCATTATTCTTAAATTTTAATGTAATATTAGAAATAATATATTTTACATAAGATAGTAAATAAAAAGATAATTTTTGGAAGTAAAAGAGGGATTATACCTCGTTCAAACATGATTTTTAGTGGAATAATCATACTGATAATTATGAGATTTAGACTTCCAAGAGGAAAATAAAAATAATAATAAAAGTTTTCATAAAACAAGCTGTTGTTAAAAATTAATAAAATAATTAAGGAACACAAAGCAGGCAAATAATTTCTCGTGTAGTGCAATGGGACAATGCCATTAAATAATTTGTCTAAAATTTTGTGTTACTAATAATAAGATCATCAGTGACTGAATAACGAAATTTCACAATCAAATTACAATATCAGATAACTTGCATCTTTGAAAATAGTCACTCTGTGTTTAAACAGTCTGTTAATCATACATATGTATATGTTCATAAGTTTTATTGCCAAACATAATTCTAAGATGCACCATGTCGGTGCTATTTGACTTGTCCCATTGATTAGAAGTGTTACTTTAAAGCAATATGATTATGTCAAGGGCAATGCATGGATTTATTATTCAAAGTTATTAAATATAGTGTGTTTTCCATTAGATATGCAATGCCACCATTATTAACAAAAGAAATAAAAAAGAAATCATTAAACTATTATTAAAGTATACATATACTACTGTATAATACAAAAACCAAATCAATATCTAAATGACCTCAGACATAAAGGCAATATACACTACTATTAAAAAAACATGAAACGCCAAATCTTCTACAGCTGATATTAACCAAATAATGCCACAGTGATTAATATAACAATTTTGAAAACCTTGTTCTCTAATACCACAAGGTAATTTTATATTTTACAAACTGAGGTTTAACATAACCTCAAAAAAGCATATTTTAACACATTAGATTATAAAATCTAGAAACATTAAATAAATAAGACTGAACTTTAATACGCTAACGTTGTGATACAGTTAATATTGAAACACTGAAAAATGACATGACTTGCTGAAGTTTATTTAATCCGAATTTATTGTGCAGCAGGTGCTTAAAACTGTTGCAGGTCAATTCAGCGGAGATGGTTGTTTTATGTAACTTTGTTTAAAAACTGAGCAGAGAAAGATATAATGGTTCGGATCGCTGATATAGCCACATTCACAAAGGTTGCTCTGGCTTAATTCAAATCTATAGATATATGTCATGAATGGTCCATGTCCTGTTAAAAACCAAGTAACTGATGAATTTACAGAATGTAGATTTGTGGAAACGTTTGGCAGAAGAGTATAGTTGCGACTACCTGTGGATTCCAATTTCTAGCATTCCTGCAACGCTTCAAGAGCAAGTCACAAGTCCATTTTCAGTGATAAAGGTAACAGAGCCAATAGACTTGCATATCTCTTCTCCGCCGTAGTTGCTTCCTTTGCTTTAGTATCAGCAATCTCATTACCAAGAATTTCTCTATGCACAGGAACCTAGAGTAGACATGGGTGGGGAGGCGTTGGAAAGCTTAAAAGTAGGCTTTTTAATTTCATGAAACAAAAGGTTACTCGAAAAGAGGTCACCTATATATTCCAAAATTATGCATTAATTACAGTCTTATGAGAGCGGCATCGAATAAAATTTCATTATCTAACATAAGTAACTCGCATTTTGTTTTCTGCCTGTTATTTATTGAACTAATATCATTATATTCTGATACACCATTAATTCCTGTTGTAAATTTTGCGAGTTAGAAATTTATTTAAATGAATGAAATTTATATACTTTTTCATCTAATTCACATTCACCATAACTCATTTCATTTGAATTACATATACATCGAGGAAAATATTCAGAGATACGTCGTAATTTTATTTTTTCTATTAAATGGTAATACAATAGTATTATACTCATTTTCATTTATTAAATTACGCCTTGAGCACAATTTGCCTCAGATATTCAGAAATTCAAGCATAACTATCTTGAAGGTATAGTTCACAATTAAGCGATACATTCTAGATAGTTTTCTCTAATTAATAAATTAATTGTTATTGAAAAGTAATTTTTATTTATTACCGCATATAAAAGTAGTATTACGGTTATAATTACATTTTATTTCTGTCAAACTTAATTTAGAAGCCCTCTTGAATTACTACCTAATTCATTTACCTTCTTTATAGTTACGTTTTGCAGAAAGACATCCGGACATGTATTTTAACTAAAGTAATTATCTGAGAGAATTAAGGAAACTTACTTCAACCAAACTTAGCACTTAACAGACTAATTGAACTTTATTGTCTCAGTGTTTCTTGTCTTTACTGCTGCTAAAGAGTTAAAAGACAAATATCTAGAATAGGAGCTTTCATGTTACGTTTATCCCACTGAATAGGAACAAATGTTTAGTGCTTAATTTTTACTGAAGGCAAACTTTGCTTTTATGAATAACACATTGTATGCTTTCAAATGCTCTAAATTATCTCTTTTGTTGCTGTGTTTTGCTCTTATTCGTCAAAATTCTATTAATTAATCAGAACAATTATTTTACATACAAGGGAAAATTGCAGCTGTAAAATGTGAGACTAGTCAAAGGGAAAAAGGAAAAAGAAGAAAGAATGCTTTGAATGACGTAGATTTTAATTAAATTTACAGATTTCGATATCGGCTGGCACATATACTTTTTAGGAAGGGGGATAGTTAAAATTTGGCAAAACTGCGATCTTAAATTAGTGTAGATTTTGAAAAAAACTATCTTTATTTCAAAGGCAATCGGACATAGGCGCACCAAAAGAAGCAAGAAAAAAATAAAATAAAAGGAAACTGATTTCTAATGTATATTTGTGTAGAATTCCTTTATTTGTTTTCTTTTGGGGGGAAGAGAAATCTATGCATAATTATCTCAAAATTGGTAGAAATTTGCTTAAAATCTACTCCAAAAGAAGGTTGCATTTTTTGCCTATTTCAAATTTTATTTAGCATGATTTTCTTCTTGTTAGAGAAAATGTTGCTGTAAATTGCTGAAAAGGAATTTTTCCCCTTCAATTTCTTCTCTGAGTGTAGTACTTTTTATAACCTAGGCCAGGGGTGGTCAAAGTGCGGCTCGCGAGCCTGATATGGCTCTGGCAGGCAATTTGTGCGACTCGTTTATATAAAATATATGTATGAAATATGGTAAACTAAAACTATTCAGTGTCCAGGAAGAAGTAATAAATTAGTTTAGACTCTTTTTACAAAGTTATCAGGGATTTCTTTCTATTTAAAACCTCCTCCACTACTTCTATAATGATGTAAATATGAACTTTTGTATTTTAGAAAATCTAGATGCGGCTCTTACTGACATGAAGTTTAGCCAACCCTGACCTAAGCTATGATATCTCAGTATCGAACCTAGAATTTTCAGATTGCGGTCCAATGCGCTTCTCGTTATACCACATGATTAGAGGAATTCTTTAGTAACAGAGGAATAAAAAGCTAATATAATATTTAAGCTATTTAAAAAAGTGAATATAGGTAAGTTGCATTCTGAATGAAACTCTATCATTTTCGATGTGGTTTGGATGTTCTTCAGAAGCAAATATATTTTGAGAAGGTGGAAAAATCAACTTCCATTTTATATGGAGAGCAATAGGTGCAGTCAAGTAAAAAGGAGCCTATCAGCATTTGTCATAGGAAATAGTAACGAAAATGCTAAGCCGTAATTATTTTGAAAGCGTTTAAAAGAACTGAATTGAAATTAATAGCATTAAATGTAGAGAAGGTATACTTTTAAATGTGAAATCTAGTTCCCCATTTGAAGAAGCTTCGCTTTTTGGTAAATATTAGCAGACAAAAAGTCAAAATGATGATTAAGCGTCCGACCATGATTTTTATACCAGTTTCTTTATTTTCTCTATTCGAACATTAAATTCATGTTCCTGACGTTAAAGTGTTTTTGTCTCTTTAACGTCTGGGTTACTTTTGGCGTCTAAGAACACAAATGTTATATTTAGAAAGAAAAAATAAGCAAATCTGCGATAGCTAATCCCGCTTAGCCACATAATCCCAATTTCATCTTTGATTCTGTAAAAATCATCCATAAAAGTGCTTCCATTGCAAATTGGATACATTCATAAAAATTTACCTCCTTTAGTTAATTGGCAGTCAGTTCTTTCTAATTCTTTCAAAATTCTAATAGCATAGCCTTTACTCCCCACGTTAGTTTTCATACGAAAATCTCTGTCTGAACTTTGCAAAGAAGTTTTTGGTCCTCAAGAACAGAAGAAAGCTATGTCTCAACATACTGTAAATATATAATATTTTCGTTCCAAATCTACGCTAACATAATACGATTGATTTCTGGCTAATTTTAAATTAATAAATCTGAAAGCTGAATTAAAGAATGATAGCAAAAATAGAAACTGCCTTAGCCCGAAAGCCACTTTGAACCTTTACGTAGCAAAATGATATGCTGCTCCTTACCTCTCAGGAGCATAATAGATACAGTGTACTAACAGAAAACTGTTACACAGTTGCTCAAAATTCTATAAATTTTTGTTGCGTATGCTGTCGATATATTCTTTTGTATTCGGATAAAATCTCGCATTAATAATCCAAACTTATAATTTCCAGATGTAGGAACAGCAATTTATTTTCGCCAGTACTACCGATTTTATGTTGGCACGATTTCAGAAACAATGCAGAAAAGGCGTACTTAGAAGCCTCAAGAAAACGTGACGAAAATAAAGTAATTGATCTCTTCCAGATACGTTTTCGGTGTTTTCACTAAGTCACGTGTCGATCACGTGATGAATGAGCTACATAATCGAACATGGCGTTGGTGACAAATCAGTCTTCCTGTTTTTTTGGTACATAGAGAAAAAAAATACAAAGAATAAATAAATTATAGTTAGGCTGTTCTTAATGAAGAGGAAGAGGAAGGGCTCAGCAGCCGTTTCTTTGAAGAAATAAATCCTGAACAACTTAAGTTTTAAAATACAAAAATACTTAGTGCCATAGATAATTGTTCCCATTTACTTTCGTGTGATGACTTCTATTACTATAAATCGAAAATGTATTTGAAACGGAAAACAACTTGAGATTGCACTTCTTGATGTAATATGATGTTCTTGTTGTAATATTTAAATATTGCTTATTTTTAAGGAAATGCAGTAAATGAATAACTAAATAATTATCTGAATCAAAACAAAATCCTTTTCTTCCCCTCTCTTTCACTGTAGCTCCTCCTGTTCTACAAACTATACCACAAGGCTTTCACGAGTAAGCTAAAGCACTAACAAAACGAAGAAACAAATGTACAACAGCACTGCAAATGGGAAAAAATATTTAAAAAAGTCTATTGTGAACACCACATGACTTTCCTGTACGACCTATTTAATTACATACATTTATTCCTGTACTTCAGTTAAACTCATTTCTTCGAATTTCTGAGATATTTCTCATTCAATTAATTCACTTCTCGCTCCGTGGCATGGCAAAAATACATAAAAACTCAAAACATCTTCATTAAAAATTGAAAACTATTGTAAAATATGAAGCACCAAATACAGATAAAACAGTTTTAAAAATATTTTTAAAGATTGAAATTACAGTTTCTACTCAAAAACAAGGAATTCGGCCAGCAGCCAAGAAGGCAGATTTTTCCGTGCACAGACCTGAAAGCTTACTTTTGATCCCACTAGGCAAAGACACTGAAGGTGGAGAAAATGACTTAATTCGTTGTTCTGCTAAGTTTCAAATATAAACAAATATAGCTGCTCCGTTAAGCTTAGTCTCACTGAACAACTTTTAAATTGTTAATATTTCCACAACTACTGCATGCAGATTAACTAAAGGCGTAGAAACCTTAACCGGAACATAAAAACATAATTCAATCAAAGCAAAAAATGATCAATTTAGAAACATTTAATAAAACAAAAACAAATACTGAGCTCACCAACCGAGTAACACGTGGGTGTATATATATATATATACTTCTGGTGTAGCTGATTGCAAGACAAAAGTGAGGTGACAAAAACCACATATTAAAGCAGTACAATCTTTATTTAAATTTCAGCGTTCTGAGGCTAAACGTTTTGAGATATAAGCGATACATAGATAGGTACATACGTTCAGACGTCACGAAAACAATCTCTTCTGAATCCATTTTAAATTCAGTTTTAACCCTATAAGGTATTTCTCCGACTTCCCTAGCGGGCCTTCGTGATGTAACGATAGCACGCTGGCCGGTATTCCAGAGGTCCGTGGTTCGATTCTCAGCGAAGGCGGTTGTTAATTTTTCATCTCTCTGGCTTCCAAAAAATCTTAATGACTTTACAAGTGGCGTCCGAACTAAAATGGTTGTGGATGATGATTCTCCGCACCCAAGATTTGGCGACTAGGTCCCCTAAAACCCTAGTCGCCCTTTAAAAAGGGGAGTATATAAGGTATTTCTCCCACTTCCCTAGCGTGCCTTCGTGGTGTAACGGTAGCACGCTGCGCCGGTATTCCAGAGGTCAGTGGTTCGATTCCCAGCGAAGGCGTTGTTAATTTTTCATCTGCTGCTTCCAAATAATCCTAATGTCTCTACAACCCATTTTGGGAAAACGATACCCTTGTTCTGTCCCTACATACAAATGTTACGCATAAACATAGTTTAGACTGTTTCGCGAGCGGTCAAAATGGGTATTTTCGTTGAAATATGATACCTGAAAATTGTCGCGATTACAATACTTCCTTTACTTCGAGGAAGGAAGTAAACATTAATGAATAAGTAAAAGGGAACCAAAATAAAATAAAATAAGTAATAAGACAAAATGAATTCAATAATAGGAACTGAAATTTGAAAAGTAGAAATTGTCCCTTTGGTCCGAAAACATTCCCCAAAAAAATAATTACTTTTGCAAGCCTTTTTTCATTCAGGAAAGCAGAAATATTTTTTCTTCTATTAAATAAATGAAAAATGAAAATTAAGGAAAGCTTTTAAAATAGATAAATTGAGGATTCTGCGAAGTACATTGAAAGAAAACATTGTTTTTCTTATCAGTTGTCTTAAAAAACTGGCAGAAAAAAAAAATTGTCAACGCAATAGAATTGTAAATACACGTTTTCCAATATGTATTTGATAAATTAATATATATATATTTAAGATATTCCAGAATTTCTTTTGAATCTTTTCGTAGATATTTTACAACGAATATCATAATGAATTTTTAACTATCATTTTGCAAAAATATGATTAATTTTCCACCTATTACCTTACGGTTTTAACACGAGCATCTAGAAGTCCTAGTTTAATATTTATTAAGAACGTTTTCGTACTTTTGAATTACACTGTAGTTTATACTGCATAAGAACATATATTTTTTAAAATATACAATTTACAATTTGTAGCATGAAATAGTTCGTTTTCTAATAACGTCTCAAATTTTGACAACCCCAGCCTTGTGAAAATCATTTATATTATGAGCGATTGATGCAAAACATTATGTTCTACCGTTTCTTTCATTTTTCCTTTCCTATGGGATGATCTTCACGTAAATAAAAACTCGGTTGTAGATAATTTTGAAAACAAGTGCGCAATAAATACTGTAGATCAAGCATAAGAAGCTCGAAATTATCTTTTATGCAAAATGTTTTAAATTTCCTATCAAAAACTCATTTTTGCTGTATACCCTATGGAATTAAAAATAATTTTAAGGGAGGTTAGATTAATTAACTTACATTTCTTTTTTACATAGTCATGAAATTTCTGAACATAAACAATTAAAATATTTATATTTGTACTATAACGTTAAATATATTTATTTAAGTTTTGAACAGATCTCAGATTTAAAAAACAGATTTTAATTTTTTTTTAAATTTCTTACATGTAGTGAAAAATTTGAAAATCTATACTACTGACAAATGTTAAATAATTTGAAAAAAAGTAGACCCTTCTTTAAAATACATAGCTGTATCCACCTCTCCAATTTACAGCGCTTTTACGCCAACAAAAAGAACTCAGAACCGTCCATGCATGCGCTCGAGTAAATGCTCCTTCGAACTAAATCTCCGCAACGTTTGGTTGCTGTTAATAGACCTTATTTTGAAAAGAAAAGCTTAATGGTGACACTGTTTTAGGTAAATCGAGTGTTATTGAAAAATTATCATTGAAAACACGAAGGTAAAACTATTTAAAATAAATCTGTTAAACACAGCATTTTTAAAAAAGTGACTGCGTGGCTAAGATGGTTTAATTTTATTTAAATTAGCTAGCGTTTGGTACTTCAATACAAAACATGCTAGGTACTTTTTAAAAAATCGATTTTGGGAGGGTTAATTTCTCCTTAATCCTCTTAATTTTAGCCCATATTAGTTATCGAAATTGTAATAACTATCTAGATAAATAATATAATTTTGAAAATTGATTTCGAGTACAATAAACTAGCTACAGAATATGACATTTATTAATGTATTTTAATTTCATTCAGAAGAATTTAATATCAGAATTTACTTCCCATCTTAATTTAAACTAAGAAGATAATATCCAACCCTATTAAATCTAACTAAAATCAATAAATAACATTAATCGTGTATGTAATAAAATGCAGGAACTTCTTAAATTGTGATGAACTACAATTAATCTTGATAACCAAAGTATGTTTGTTTACTACAAATACACTCTTAGACAAAAAAAAAAAAAAAAAAAAAAAAAAAAAAAAGACGCATCATGACGGACTGAGAAGATATAAAGCAAACTGGACACAAACTGATATGCATACAGGTTTCGACGGAAAATGCAAAATATTACATTTTGGCTGCCAATGAATGAACAGTTTTCGCTAAGCGCATCTGATCTGCGCCACTGGCAAGATATTTCTGAGGAGAAATTACGATTCCAGATCATAAATTCTTCACGAATTTAATTCCGTATACTTTAGTAGACAGTAACTATTCCTCGCAAACAGGTGCGCGAACGATAAGTGCAAATGTTAGAATTTGAGAGGGTCGTGTAAAGAAGCTCAAAGAAGCCGGTTGGTCTTATCTCCGAATAGCTCGATGCCTCTATTAGACGATGTTGGCAGGAATGGATAAGCCATGGCCGCACACAGCGTCAAGAAGGAAGCGATAAGCCTAGAGAAACGATAGAACATGAAGACCGAGCAATCGTCAGAGCGGCACTCACAGCCCCCAGATGCATCATTATCATCGATTGTACGTGCAACTAGTGCTTCAGTGACCGCAAGGACCATTTACAGATGGTTCACAGAAAGGGGGCTGAGGTCACGGTGCCTCTTGCGCCGACTACCATTGAACTCTGTACAACGTCAAGCCCGTTTTCAGTGCTGTCGGTCCCATTCGCACTGGAATGTCACTAACTGGAGTAGAATAGTCTTCAGAGATGAGTCCCGCTTTGAACTGAGCCCCGATGACCAGCGAAGGCGAGCCTGGAGACGCCCCGGACAGCTGTGTGTACCAACCTGACTGTCTTCCGGCAGACAGGCCGACAACCAGAAGTGATGGTCTGGGGTGCCATTTCATTTTATAGTAGGACCCCTTTGGTTGTCATCCGTCGCAACCTTACAGCACAGCGGTACGTCGACGAAGTTCTAAGGCCCGTTGTGTTACCCTTCATGTCTCGCCCCCTGGGCTTACATTTCCGCAAGATAATGGCCGCCCGCCATTGCACATGTTTCTACTGCTTGCCTTAGTGCTTGCCGAACATTACCTTGGGCAGCAAGGTCGCCGGATCTCTCTCCTATTGAGCACGTTTGAAGCATTATGGGCAGTGCCCTCCAACCAGCTCGGGATGTTGACGATCTAACGCGCCAGTTGGACTGAATTTGGCACGATATCCTTCAGGAGGACATCCGCAACCTCTATCAATCGATCAAACCGAATAACTCCTTGCATAAGAGCCAGAGGTGGACAAACGCGTTACTGACATTTTCACTTTGTGAAGCTCTATAATTTCAATAAATCATCCTATTTTTCTCAAACTGAAATCATTTGTTTTTCTGTACATGTACATCACTTCTACCAATTTTCGTCCCATTCGGATAACTCCTTCTTGGTGCGTCGTTTTGTTTTTCTGTCTAAGAGTGTATAAACCTGAAAAACCTATGTTCTTTAATATTCTTGCAAAAAATTTTCTTCAGCAATTAAATGCTTTGATTTCTTAATGTATAATCTTGTTTACATAAATTCGTCAATGACTGAAAGGAATGTATTTCAACTTTCAGAGAAAATAACTACAAAATCGCGATTAAATGTAATGTTCGCATACTGTTCACATCACTGTGAAGCAGGTCAATATTATTTCCATTATTGTTTTGGTTATTACTTTCGGTAAAAACCAAAACAATAATGGAAATTATAGACCAGGATACCGTAAACAGTGTAACAGTTTTGGTATACTTTATGCTCTTGATGTTACACACCTACAGAAACTTCATATATCATTAAACAGTAATAGTCATTCTTGGAAATGGGAAAATATAGTATAAGGCCGTTAGCAAAATTTCTCATTTTATATACGTATACAAGGAATAAAACATAAACGCAAAGCATACAATTATTTCACTAAATCTTACAAGATAACCTAGAAAAATATATTTAGCTGTCTTATTGATTTTTTCATAAAATTCTAAGAATAAGGACAAAATGACATGATCTAAAAAATAGGCACAAATTCGATGCGTCCTGACTTCTTTGAAGAAATTTTATTTCAAATCTTTCCTACAGCTCTTTCTTTAAAACCCTTATATACAATCTCTAAGCCAAAGAAAATTTTTCAGCAATGAATAGATTCACTCAAAAGAAGACGTCAGGACAATTACCTCAAACGAACCCGAAAGCCTGATTCGAAAGTAAGAGATTGAAGTTTTAGAATCATGAGTAATATTCCCGGAATTTCGCCGGTATCAGCATCATTAGTTTTTATTGAGCCCAGACAGCATTTTAAAAATAAGGGATACTTCGAAATGAAAATAAATTTTTCACTCTGAAAAAAGTCTTTTCAAAGTGACAAAAAGTTTAGTTTCGAAATATTTTAGTTTTTCTCTCATTTTTTTCCTTTTGGGCCGTTTTATAGATTTTCACTGTTTCTTTTTTTTTTTATTACTCACGCATCCTACTTGGTATTTTCGGATGCTTATTTATTAGATTATGTTTTGATATATGACTGAAGAGAATTTAAACTGAAAATATAAGACAGATTGTTTTGACCTCCATGCGTAGCGCGACACATTTTTTTTTATTTTATTTTTTTAACACTTTCTCTTTACTCTTCTAATACAATGATTGATATTGTGATTAATAATAATTTTGTTGATCTTTCTCTTATCATTCTCCTTCTGCTGAACCTTTTTATAACAAACTGTCATCAAAATACCTCCTTTTGTAACCAGAATTAGATATTCTTAATGCAATGAAGATATTATAATTAGTAATATTTTTTTAAGAATTGAACATGTCATCAATTAAATCGCATGTCCTTCTCTGGGATATAACTCTTTAAGCAGAGTTTTCATGAGGCTACGCTAAATTTGTCTTCTTCAAGAGCATTTAGAAATCACCAAATTTGTTGTTTATGTGTTTTTAGAATGTAAACTTTTCTGAGAAATATTCAAATAAAGCATTCAGAGTTTTACTGCAAACTGATACTGCCATATTCCATATAAACATTATGCAACTCTTTCACTGTTGTCCATCTTTCTCTTATAAACCTATTTATGGATACGACTAGTTAAAACAGGCATTCCACCTGAAATTCAATTTCTGACCAGAAAAAACAAAAACAAAACTGTTGACTGCATGTTAGTAGTTTGTGGTTTACCCCGTGCGTGATATGACTATAGACCAGGATACCGAAACAGTGTTACGTAGACACCCTTCATTATAAATGTAACTCTCATTTCTGCCCATAATAAATAATCTTACACATTTCGTTTTGGATGTGACAAAAATAATTAGTCATCTATTTACGTCTTTAGTTTTGAAAAAAGATGTTTTTTCGCGTTATCTTTTTTTTTTAATTGACTATTGTCTGCTTAGTGAAATAGTTTTTAATCGTCGATTTTTTGTCATGTAATTTCCTAAATATGCGTAACCATTTAGTCATACATACATATTGCATTTCAAGTAAAAGTGACAGATTACCTAGCTCTATTGTTAAAATGATACACTAAAGTAATGAAATTGCTAGGTCTCAAACTTTTTAATTTAAAATTCTAACCTTTCATTATTGCGCATTTTGTTACAGTCTATATCTTTATGGTTTTATTTAAACGAATTGTGATCGTACTGCCCGAGTTTTATAGGTTATTTAATAATATTTTAGCCATTTAAGCCATCCGCTCAATAGCACTATATAACAGTATTGTGCTGTTGCAGTTAACGTCTAAAGTGCTCTATAAGCCAGTCGCTTTAATATTGGTAGTTAGTAGTAATGTATTTTAAAACTGGACTAGTTTTATATTTGTGAAGACCGGCCATAGGGCAGTATTGCTCTTGCAATGTCGATTACATATTGCATTAATTACGAGTATTTTGTTTCTTTGGACGCATTGCATTGATTTCATTTGTTTGAGCTTAGGGCATATCCTGCTTCCTTGTTAGACCTCCAGTTTTAACTGGTTAGCAAACTTCCAAATTGAAATATGCGTATTTGTTTTGCATTCCAAAAACATATCTAGTGAAAATGGCACAAGCTCAAATTTATAAGATAGTTTCGAATAAGGTGCTTTTGGCCGAACAGCCAACTTAACCCAGTGGACAGATAGTTATCAGTAGGAAAGAAAGAGAGAAAGCTTACGATAATTTGCTTTGCAAGAAATATTGCACGTCTTAAAGTGCCTACCGCAAAAGAAAGCACCTGGGCCGGACGGAGTAGACTATCGTATTATTAAACTCATTGTGCGTTCGAATATCAATCTATTTCGACAGCTATTCAACAAGCTACTAAGTACCGGCACGTTCCCCAGGTGCTTCAAGATCGGCCAAGTAATTCTATTCCTTAAAAAGAACAAGGAACCGAGAAGAGCGGATGCCTACAGACCAGTATGCTTACTATCAGCGCTTGGTAAGACATTTGAAAAGTTGCTAGTGAACAGGCTCCGACATCACTTGCACTCTAGTAATTACCTGAGCGAGGATCAATATGGGTTCCGCACAGGCTGATCCACCGTCCATGCTCTCATGAAGGTTAAAGAATGTCTCCTACAAAACAGATTGCCCGGTCATCACAGCGCGTTCATCTCAGTCGATCTCAAAAGTGCCTTTGACAAGTTGTGGTGGCCGGCAATCCTACGGGCACTAAGGAACTCACGCTGTCCACGGAATATCTATCGGACACTGGAGAACTATCTCTGCAGCATAATAGTGGCATACTACAAAATAATCAAAAAAGGGGGTGTCCGCAGGGTTCCTGCGCGGGACCCTTCCTATGGAACTTAAAGTACAATAGTATACTTACACAGCCGTGGACAAGTCACACGAAAATAGTTGCATATGCCGATGACACGGCACTAATAGTACAAGGCCCCACTAGAGAGCAATTGCAGAGAAACTGCCAAGAATCCTGCGACCTCTTTCAGGAGCGATGTGCAACGCAGAAGTTGAAGATTGCCGAAGAAAAATCCCAAGTTTTATTGATTCCAAAAAAAGGAGGCTCCCTAACGCGACAACCACGCATCACGCTCAATGGGAATCGACTTGCAATCAAGCGAGAACTCAAATACTTGGGAATAATATTTGATGATAAACTGAATTGGATAGCGCATGTGCTCTCCCTAAAACAGCGCACAGCAAGCATCGCTCAGCAGCTGAAGATGATGAAAGGATATCGCTGGGATCTCAACCCCCATATCCTCAAGATCCTCTATAACACCGTCACTGAGAAGATCGTGACATATGGAGCAGCTGTCTGGGCCTTACCGATGCAGGGCAGAAAATTAAAGCATTTGCAAGGCATCCAACGGCCGGTTTTATAAAATATCACGAGAGCATTTAGAACTTCCCCGAACAATGCACTGGCAGTCCTGGCTGGCATACTACCCTTGTCCATTAGTGTCGAAAAGGAAGCTACGTACCAGATAGTCAAGCAACTCGGCCAAACAACGCAATTTGGGGAAGAGGTGTTTACTGCAGATAACCTCGAAAGAGCAGTCATCAGCCTTGACAAGCACCCGTCTTTGCAAGGACGGGGTTTTAATGTCAACCTAAAGCAGACCACAAGATCCACGAACACAAATGTTACCTATTATACGGATGGATCTAAAATAGACGACAGTGTGGGCTGTGCATATCCAGCACTTAAAGAGAGTAGAATAGTAAGCCTATGGAAGGGGCATTTGGAAGCGCACAATAGTGTCTTCCAAAGCGAGGCAACAGGTGACAGGTGACAGGTGACGGAGGACGGAGACGCCTGGTGTTTAACATAGGTAAACAGGCGTGTGTCCCACGCCCTACAGCTATAAGCTATGCACTGCAAGCGATAATTCAGCAGAGGCTATACAATAGTTACACAATAACAGACAGCCTGTCTACGTTATACGCCATCCTTAACCCCACCCACAGTTCTCCAATAATAGCAGCTATTCAGGAATACCTCCGTGCTCATAAAGAATTAAAAATTAATCTAGAATGGACGAAAGCCCATATCGGGAATCATGGTAATGAGACTGCAGATCGACTTGCAAAAGAAGCAGCCCATAACATCGAAGCATCCCAGTACAAATCCCATGGCCGGTTTTTCATTTAAAAACGGAATTTGCGCGCCACAGCTCTAGCACTCTGGCAGGCTGCGTGGGACAACGAAGACACAGGCCGCCGAGCGCATACATTTCTGCCTAAAGTAGATAAAGAACTACTGGTTACACTGCCACAAATGGTATACTACATCACAGGGCATGGCCCCTTTCCAGTATATTTCGAGAGATTTGGAATCTCCCATTCAGATCAGTGCTGCTGCGGCGATCTGGTCAAAGCAGAATACTACGTTCTTAAATATCCTCTCACGGAAGGAATGCACATTCCGTTCCCGTAAACGAACAGGGAGGCATTCAACAGATTTATAATCAAGCAGCGACACCAGACCAACAAAATTACTCATGTAGTAGATAAGCTAATGGACATAGGTTCAGACTTATGCCATGTGTAAATATAACTGGTCAGTATATCAGCTAATTTCAATGTAAATCAGTATCACTCAATCATAAGTAATCTAGATATGTCTGCGATGTGTGTATATAGTGTGAGCAAGCGTGTCCTAATGTATGTTATTATTATTATTATTATTATTATTATTATTATTATTATTATTATTATTATTATTATTATTATTATTATTATTATTATTATTTTATTTTATATTTATTTTTATTTTTATTGTGATAGGTGTATATACTAGCTCTGTCTTACTATTCCAAAGCAAATTAAGGTAATGTCATGTAGGTATTTAGAAAGTATATGTATGTAACAGTGCTGGATTGCATGTCAGCAAATATGTATTAACAGAAGCATGTAAATAACTACTAATGTATATCTGCCCTTGCTTAGATATGTACAATGCTATTTTTGAAGATTCAATAATCACTGGACCCGGGCACTTTGGACGGGTGTCTACCCGGTGGCATTTGGTTCGCGGATCTGCCAACCGGATGGTTCAGGCGTTGGGTTTGGGCGCCTTGTACAAGCCTCCCATGTGGCGTCTCTGGCTTTACTCTGTATAAGGGCGGACGTGGCCCTATATGCTAATTAACTTAATAGTAAAGGGGTGGTGGCCACGTCCTCCGTCACTATCACTATCACTATCACTAGCATTGTGCACCAACTTTACTAAATCTTTGGTAATTTATAGAAACAAAGTTTTAAATCAGTTACGCAATCATACTTTTCAAAACATGAGAGTAGTCGGCCGGGACTAAATAACTAATCTAAAGTGCTCCTTCATGACAAACTATGAATGCTGACGCCTATTCGAAGTCGAAATTTTTACCGTCACAATTGGCTGGCATACTTCTTCCTCATGTTTTAGTTGCTAGAATGTTGTATATTCATATTTATTATCATGAATAAGTTTTGCGTCAGTTGCACAGAATCTATTCAGAACACAAACGTTGTTCTGAAATTTACATGTACACTAGCTTCCAAATGTTAAGTACGCAAAAGTAAAGTAAAGGTTCACATTGCACATGATGGTAGATTTATGCCTGAAGGAAAACAAATCCTACAAACATGAAACGAAAACGAAAAAGACGTACAAAGATGGAAATAATACTTAATTTTCGTAAATTATATGATTATATCACATTTTGGTCATTAATAATGTGATGTTTAAAGTTAACATAAAGGAACCGAAACTTGAATAGGTACGTGATCACCTTGGACCTTCACACAAACGTTGCAGAAATAACGTATGCGTTCAATAAACTATCGTAGATGAGTGAAATGACTTTTCCTTCATTATGGCATTTTCAAACTGTCTGAGGCTGCTGAAGAAAGAAGGGGCATAGACATCGCGCCTGATATATTTAATAAGCCAATTATTTTTAATAAGATAAAGTGTGGAATTCAGCGGTCATTCTATACGAAAAATACTCTTACTCTTCAGATGCTCGTTAATGATGTTGTTCGATGGAGACGGGTATTATCATCTATAAGTAGGAAATCAAGACAAACTGCTGCAGCGTAAAGTTTCACAATGTTGTGTAAGAATTTCTCGTCCCGATACCTCGCAGCTGTATCATAGCATACATTAAAGCTGGGCAGCTGGCTTCGAATTCCCACTGAAATTCTAGCCCACACCATGACGCTTTCACTTCTGAATGCGTCATTTTCCTTCATGCTATGGGCTTGCTTCCGTGTGTCATGTTCTCTTCACAGCCTTGCACGCTTATCAGCTGATTTCAGGACGAATGTGGACTCTTCCTTGAACAGGACGTTGAACCAATCTAAGGCAGCCCAATTAAGAAGTTAACGACACCATTTTAGTAATCATGTTCTGAATTGGCGAGTTAATGGAAAACAATTACTTTCTACTACAGTACAGGCTTTTCGTACAGTCCGTTCACGTGAAGACTTCGCCGCAGTATTGGCAGATAGTGTCTTATAAAATGACGCTGCAAGTATGGATGGAACAGCTGCGAAGGTCGCCTGTCAATTCACTTGACTACTATAACAAGTAGCCAATCTTCATAACAGGTGGTGACCCATGGTCGACCAGGCAGAGATATCCAGAGAACTGCTTCATTTGTTTGAAATAGTTTCCTCATAGAAAATGTTCTGAATAATCAGCTACGAAGGAAAGAGTGATATCTTTGATTCATGCCCTATTTCCAACTGACCCTATCTTTAATTGATGGTCCTCCTTTAGTGCATCCGAACTAACCGACATTCGTTTTCTTTCAACCACAGAGGCGGAAGTAAGAAAAAATGTATCCTATGAAAAATGTAAATATATTTTGTAAAGTATTTCTCCCACCTTCTTAGCATTCCTGGTATAATAGTCAGCACGCTCGGCGCGTATTCGAGAGGTCCGAGGCTCGAGTCCCGGCGAGGGTACTGTACATTTTTCATGGCTTCTGCTTTGAAATAACCTAATGCCTCTATAGTGGCGCCCGAACTAAAAGGTGGTGGATGATATTTCTACGCCACCAGGATTTGGCGACTGGGTACCCTAATCCCCAGTCGCCGTTTAAAAGGGGGAATATATAAGGTATTTCTACAGCCTTCTTAGCACGCCTTCGTGTGTAATGGCCAGCACGCCCGGCGCGTATACGAGAGGTCCGATGTTCGAGTCTCGGCGAGAGCATTGCACATTTTTCATGTCTCCTGCTTTCAAATGACCTAATGTCTCTACAATTTTTAAGTGAATTTCTTCTTAAGCTCCAGAATTTTGGTGCCTTCAGCACCTGCCTAGTTAGCATATATTTGGATGGTCATTCGTGACTGACCGTTGCAATCTACATTCGCATAGATCTTCAGCTACTCAAATCCAAATATTCTTCCAAAAATCGCTTAGTTGCCTTACGTGCTTGACTTTTGAGCCCAGTATATTAAAACAATAACACATTAAATGAATGTTTCGTTGAAACAACTAATAGTATAGTAAGGCTTAGTAAATAATTGTACTCATTCTAGAGAATTGTAGAATGTGAAATAAAAACGATTTGACTTTCGTCCGAAAACAAACTGGCATAATTAAGGTTTCTCCTCACGTGTTTTGAAAATTCAAGCCTCGCACACAAATTTAAGAACGAATTATTTCATTTCTGCATAATTACAAATAGCATTTTTAAGTTTAGAAAAAGGCTTCTGATAATAATGGATTAAATGGAAAGCACTGATATACAAACTGTCGCGAAATGTTTTGAGCATTTATGTCTATTTAGGAAATAAAACACACAGTATCTGACTCCCGAACGATAGAAACTAACCGACATAGATGAAATTTGACATCATAACTTCCTGAAAAATCAGAGTCAAATACAAACTGAGGAAATAAATATTTTAATTGTGCGTAGCTAAAACTAAAAACGTGAGTTTCAGAAAAGTTTTTTGATAATAATAGATTAAGCATCGAGCGTTAATATACAGATTATAGAGAAACGTTTTGGCCGATGTAAGTTTTTTCAAGAGGAGAAAAAATTCAATCTCCTATAGGTTTCTATAATATTATTAGTTCTATAATTAATAATTTATTGCTTAGAATTCTATAATTAATATTATTTCTATAATATACACTGCTGGCCACCCAAATTGCAACACCAAGAAAGACAAGAGATATCACAACAAAATTTATTTAGTAGATAACATGTTGACCAAGTATCAAATGATTAAATTTATAGAATTCTGTGAAGTGTGGTTCCTTCCAGAATCAGTAGCCAGAGTAGCCGCCCATTGTTGGAGTTCACCGCTGCCGCATGCCTCGGCATTGATTCAAGGAGACTTTGGATGTGTGCTTGGGGTACAGCAGACCAAGCAGCTTCCAAACGTTGCCAAAGTTGATCTGGTGTGGCAGCTTGGGATGTAATCTGGGTCAATCGTTCAGCAACTATGGACCACATGTTTTCTATCGGCGAAAGATCCGAAGAGCGAGCCGGCCAGGGAAGCAATTAAATCTGGCAATTGACGAAGAACCCTTGGACAATGCGTGCCACGTGTGGTCGCGCATTATCCTATTGAAATGTGGCTGTGGGAAAGCCCTGAAGCTAAGGAAGGACAACTGGCTCTAACACCTCGGAGATGTAGCGTTAGCTGTTTAAAGTACCGGCAATGCGTACTAGAGGAGTGCGAGAGTGATATCCAATACCGCCCCATACCATAATACCCGGTGCAGGACTAGTGTGGTGGTGCATAACGCAGCTGTTCAGCATCCTCTCTCCACGGTGTCTCCAGACTCGAATCCAACCATCGTGGTGTTGCAGACAAAAGTGTGACTCGTCAGTAGAGACAATTTCATTCCATTCTACTGTCCACATCCTTCTTTCATCGCACCACTGGCGGCGGAGACTCTGTGGTTCTGCGTCAAGAGTATATGAAGCAATAGACGTCTTGCAGACAGACAACTCTGCTGTAAACGGGGCCGAAGGGTACGCGCAGGCACTGGAGGATGCGTTACAGACTGAATGTGCCGTGCTATGGTTCGTGATGTGACTGAGCGATCCGTCACTGCCATGCGCACATTATTCCTGTTATCACGTGAAGTGGTGAACTGAGGTGGATGCGATCGAACACGTCGGTCAGTAGTACCCTATTGGATTCAACGGTCACATATCCGCATAAAGTTGTTTGTTTCGTCCAACACGACTACCGATTTCCTTGAAAGATAATCCACACTCTCGGTAGGCCACTGTCCTTCCTCTTTCGAAATCGGATACTTAATCGAACGATGATCACTGTTTACTACGAGGCATAATTGATCGTTTATTTTATTTTATTTATTTATTTTTATTATTATTATTATTATTATTATTATTATTTTTTTTTTTGTTTTGAAAAACCAACAAGAAAAAGCACAATTTCCGAAGTTGAAATCGTCGAAAACTTCAAGCCTTAAATAGCGCTTTGAAGCAGCGCCGCAGGCGCGCGTGATGTTTGTCTGCACTGAAATTTTAATCATTTGTATATCTCACCTCCGATAATGCATGTTGTAAATTTCATGTTATTTGCATGCTTCTTTCAGGGTGTTGCATTTACGGTGGCCAGCAGTGTAGATTCAATCGCCTATAGAACAGTTAAGTTATTATTTTGCAGTAGAAGCAAAAGCTATGCAACGTCATGATTATCGTCTTTGGGGGCCTAGTTATCGTCCTGAGTATCGTCTTGGCTGTACTTATGTTGGTCTCCTTGGTGGTTATGACGCACAGAAGCTTGCCGTGAATTTAGGTTTCAAAAACAGAAACTGCTACAGGATTCTTTAGAGTGTGAGATTTCAGTAAAGGCGTCTGCTATTATGAAAAGCAAAGGATCAGCTAATAAAAGATATCTAACGACGGATGTAATGCCAAGTAGATTCAATGGATATGACTCGGCAATTATCATTGTCAAGTTATCACCTATTAATCTCATCTTTCATTCTTCATGTCACAGGTTGGCATAATACCAGTTCTATCAAAGCTAAAGAATGTACCAAATTAAATACTTTTATTATTCACTTGCATTCAGTATTCTCTTTTACTACGAAAAACGTCTATTACTTTTAACCATCCCCCTCAAACTCAGCAAACTACTAAGAACGGTTAATAAATAAAATAATCTAACTAATTGTGAGTATTATTAACATAAAGTTAGAGTTTTAAAACCTATAAATAAAGTGCGCGAAAATGCAAACTGGAAACCAAATATAACAAAAGTAAAAAAACAAAGAATGATACATATTGGCAAATCATAAAGTAATATCACGGAATTACAATAAACGGCAAAAGTACAGACTTAAAATTAACCTACATTTTTCTAACTGACCTGACAAGGAAAGCCAAAACATATGGCTTGCTAGAAATAAAATAACTTTAAGAAAGCCCAAATTTTGAAGTTAAATCATTCGGTCAATTTTCATCACATGGCGAGGGAACTTGTTTTGTTTCACGTGCTCAACATGTAAAATAAAGTACAGTAACCGTTACAAACTATAGTCATCTGAACCGACGGACAGTATAACACGGACGGACAGTATGTCATAATGTTTACTAAATTGGTATATTCAGTTTTGTAATCCAATGATATGAATAGTCGCTTCATCTAAAATACTGTTTTTGTATTACATTTTTAGGTATATCTCTACGACAAATCTCACTGTTTGAAAAAACACATTTTATTTTCCAAAATAAATATTACAAGCGAACTGAGGGATTAGCCATGGGAAGCCCCATCAGTCTCATCCTGGCTGATATCTACATGCATTATTATGAATCAAAATTGTTTTAAACTTTAAACTTCCCGGCATAGTTCCACTACGTAGACGATACTTTATACCCTGTTTGAAGGTAATAAAGATGATTTAAATAAAGTTCTTTCAACAATGAATTCTATTGATCCTGCTATTCAGTTCACTTTTGAACTTGAGACTTGCAATTCTCTTCCGTTTCACGACATTCTGGTCACACGTAACACATCCAACTTCAGTACTACGGTTTACCGTAAAGTTTCATAGATTTTCCTTCCACCACACTTTAAATCATGTCATCCGACTAAACAAAAGCTAGCTTTATTTTATTCCTATGTTTTCCGTGCTCTTCAAGTTTGCTCCTCCAAACTAGCCCATGATGAAGAACTAAATTATTTAAAAGTAATAGCTATTGACAGGGGCTTTTCACCCAACATTATTAATCAAGTAGTTAAAAAAGTCTCATCTCAACACACTAAAAGGCACACTCTTGTTTTAGGAGATTATAAAAATTCTATTGTCATTCCCTTCTTTCCATCAATTATCTATAAAGTTGCACATATTTTGCAGAAATTTAACTTTCGTGTTGTGTATTCTCCCATCAATAAAATTCCGAGTTCCATACTCAAGGATCCCATTCCGGATATGAATTCCTGGGGTATTTATAGGATTCCTTGCCAGTGCAGTTTAATTTACATTGGTCAAACTAAGAGAGCCTTAAAATTTCGCGTCAAGGAACATGAGGCATGTGTTAGAAAAAAGGAAACACAGAAGTCTTCTGTTGCTCAAAATTGTTGGTCCGAAAATCACACTTTTAATTTTTCTGCTGCCAAAATTATTCAAAAAACATCTTCCGTTGGAGAATTAGATTTTCTAGAGGCATTTCACATTCAAAAAAATCTTTCTGTTCTAGTTAACGATCCTAATTCCAATCCGTCTTTGCCTTCGGCCTTTAAAGAAATTATGTTTTAGTTCTGGTTTCATGAACAGATGGCGCCACTTGCTTATTCCTGTCCAGGCTTTCTTATCTTATCTAGTCATTATTTCCTATCTTGCTCATTTGCGGTTTTGCAGCTGAGGATGGTGGTTCGGTAAAAACCATCCAAACTAGTCCTGCTAAAATTTTGAAAATATAACGCTGATTTTTGTGGTTTGATTTCTGAATTATAATCTGTCTCTTATTTTTCCCACCGCAGTATGTTTTATTTCTTTTGTATAGAAGAATCTACAAATTTCCTACATCTGAAGCACGAAAAACTACGGTGCTAACATATTGAAAAAACACACTTTGCTAATTTTTTTTAAATTATAGTTCTTGTGTTTCAGTGAAATTATGTTTTTAGTGATAACTGCCTGATATGTATAAGGTAATTTTAATTAAAGTAAAAACATTCGGCATTAATTTAAATGTTAGACAGTTTTATTTTAACAGTAAACGGAATGTAGCAAAATAAACAGAATGGATATATGAAACTGTAATAAAAACGAAAAGGAAATTCTATTTATCCCATGATTCTTGCTACAAGAAAAGTATTGCAATGCCTAGCTATCTAACTGTCATTACTTTAATGTCTTCCGCCAATAAAATCCGGCAGTTAGGATGTTTTAGGACTTGAAGTGCCGTCCCATTCGTCAAGGAGAATTGATGTCGTATAGTAATTATTCTAGGAAGAAGAAAATAAGAGTTGAATTTTTTTGTATCGAACTATCTTCAAAGAACTTTCTGCAATTAGATTTTAAATAATGATGAATAATTTCTGCACGAATGAAACTTCCCTGAGGGGAAATGAAGAATGTTCTCTTATATGGAGCATTATTCCCATCACTTAATTTATTAAAACGTAGCATTTAAAAACATTAATTGTAGAGCAATCTTATTTGAAATATATTTTGTAATTCCTTTTCACAATCTCATAACTCTCCTACAAAATAATACATGAACATTCTAAAATGTTGCTAGGAAATTAAATATTAACTATAGTTAGAACAAGTTTAGCAAGTTATTTTTTCTTCTTGTAATGAATTTTCTATTTTATCATTATAGAACAAAAAATTCTAGCAGTTTTTGGTGTCGAAAAAGTATGGTTACAGGCTTGACATTCTTAAAATATTTTGCGAATGTTTATATTTCAAATTACAGATTTTTTCAAAACAAGGTAGAGAATTTTATGAAATTAGTCTTGTCAAGAATTGAAAGACTATGAAATCCGATCACGAAATACTATAAAGCCCACGGCGTAAAATTTGAAACCAAAATTTTACTTTTTGAATGCTCCTTGCTGATAATAACTAGTTCGTAAAATGTTCAATGCGTTTTCATAGGTAAAAACTAGTAGTTTTGTGCTTTTTGTGCAAATTCAAAGAAAGAGTTCAAGAGCGAATGTGCTGTGATTGGTTATTTTTCCATTCCCATTTCCCATATCTTTTACTATTAGTGATTATATTTCAAAATTTCTCAGAATGAATTTCGAGGAGGGGAACACTTACAAAAATAATTTTTATGCTTTGCTGAGTATAACTCAGTCTTTTAATAAACATCATTAGTCGCTAGAATTTTAGATGACCTACCGAAAATATTTTTAATCTTGTCACAATTTAATAATAAATATTTTCAAATAATATGATAAAAATTTTAACACTGTATATTTTTCTTGCTTTGTGAGAAACTTTTATCCATTATTACCACAATTATTTAAGTGAATGTTTTTCAATCCCAGCTGTAAAAATATGAGAGAAAATAAATACATATGATTCTAATAAATTTATTTTATTAAATATAAAAGATTTGGATGTACACTGCGGGAAAATAATGGGGACAGTTCTATGTATATCTCTCGCTCTACTAGGCCTATTGACAAAATTCAAATTTCGTTTTTCATGTCTCGAAAGCGCGACTTTGGATATATATTAGATTTATATATCATCCCCCGTTCAGCCCTGATTTGTCACCCAATGACTTTTTTTTTATTCCGCACGTCAAAAATAAATTATGTGGTTAGCGATTTACGACACCCGAAGAAGCGGTTGATGCATTCAAAATGCATGTTTTGGAGTTTCAACTCAAACATGCATTCAAAGTTCCACAACATTCATTCAAAGTTCAAACTGCAAAACATGCGTTTTGAATGCATGTTTTGAAGTTTCACGTACACTGCGAAAACAAAAAGGGGGCGGGGGGGAAGGCACAGTTTTATGTCTCCCGTTCTACTGGGCAGATTGACGAAATTCAAATTGCGTTGTCCAAATTTCGTTTGTCTCAAAAGCGCGACGTAGGATATGTATTAGATTTATGTATAGCATTGTTCTAATATAGGTATTTTGAAACAAAATAGGACTTTTTTCTGAAATTGCATCCCAATTTTTTTCTATATTTCGTTTCTACGACTCAAATTATGCCAAAGTGCCAAGTTTTGTGTAAAGGTCTCGCGGGTAGTTTTTAAAAAACTAGCTCTCAAAATGTTAGCCCCTCAATGTTAATTCGATTTGGTATGTATTTATTAATATCTCTTTTTTTATTACACTTGTTTGATTCCTTCTTTCACAGCACGAAATTTAGATTCATTCTAAATAAAATCCACCCATCTTTTATTATTTATTTTTAAAATTTATATATTTAAATAATTTTTATAAATTTTTGGAAAAAAATTTGAATTATAAACTATAAAGTTTTTACCATCTTCTTAAAGTAGATATATTTCTATGTATACTTGCAAAAAATAGAGCTTTTATTCAAAATTTTCGAAGATATACGTGAATTTATGTACTCGTGCGTTTTGAAATTTGGTATATTTTTTAAAGCGATAATAACATCTAATGTGGTTTACGCACTTTGTTAAAATTATTTGAAAGTAGAAACAATTTGGCTTTTTTCCGCTCATGCACAATGTAGAAAGGTAGGAACGATGTGACTGTTTTTCGCTCCTGCACAATGGAAGAGAAAGGGAAATAGGTTGCTATGTATTAAGTTCGCCAAGTGAATTATTTTTGGCGCATACTGAAAAAAATGCGCTAAGATAAATTTTTGAATTTCTCCGTAAATTTTACACCAAATTCAAAAAAAAATGATGTTTAGGCAAAATTTATGTCGTAGAATCGAAATATGGAAAAAATGGTATGTTATTTCAGAAAACGGCCCTTTATGTGTCAAAATATCTATAGATAAATTTTGTAAAAAAAAGGAATTTAGGAAAATGCTTTTATATAAATCTAATATATATTCGAAGTCGCGTTTTCGAGACATGAAAAACGCAATTTGAAATTCATAAATTTTTAATCCCCCCCCCTTTTTTTTCTTTTTTTCTCGCAGTGAACCTTAATAGGAGTGGTAAAAGTTTTTCAAAATCTGTTTAAAACCATTGCAAAGCGTATTGATCTTCTTGGAGTATATTTGGGAAAAAAAACTTAATTTCGATCAAAAACATTTGTTTTATCATTAATATGCCGGAAATATAAATAGCAAACCTCATATTAATATTTTGTGTCGTCTCTGTTTGTGCGAGTAGTCAATCTTGCTCATTTTTTCGGTAGACATAAAAGTTATACAATTGTAAATAAATACTTCTTCTTCGTATGTCAAAGGGAAAAAAAGTTATATATCGTATGGTTTTTCTCCCATTTACGCAGTGCAAAAACATATTTTCTATTATTTTTTATTTTTATTAGCATAAAAGGGGTCATTAGCTTCGAAATGGGATTTTGCATCCTTTCGCTATAAACGGCATATCACTTTTCAAATAGTTACCGCGCTGTATTATTTATTTAGAAATTAAATAATGATGAATCTGCATATACGTACGTTTCTGTCATTAAGAAAAAGCAATGTTACTTAGAGGCGTCAAATTCCGAATAACGTAGTCCTCCACCGGAATATGGGAACCCCGAATTTTGTATTTCGAATTTGTTTTATTAGCTATTTCCTATTTCGTGAAATTTTAACGAATTTTTGATTAAAAGCTCAATGATTTCAAAGCGAGCGATGACAATTTAAGAGAAAAATATTTTTATCTCCAGCATTTAATTAATGATACTATCTGATTAATTCAATACTTTCACAGAATGACGTTATGAATTTTTAACTCATAAGACATCTTAAAGCCGAATGGGATATTAGTCTCAAAACGGCATTTTGCGTGAAATCACAATAAATAGCGTGTCACATTTCATATTGTTGGCATCAAATATTATGGCCTTGTATCATATTTAAAGAAATTAAATAATGAGGAATCTGCAAGAATGCAGAAATATTCCTCGCTATGTGAAAAAACAACGGTGCTTATAAAAGCCATCAAATTTTCAATAACGTAGTCTTCGAATCGAACATGGGCACTTGATAGCCCGAATTTTTCTTTTCGAATTTGTTTTATTATCTAATTCAAATTTTGTAAAACTCTAACGAATTTGTGATTAATAAACTCAACGCTCGCTTCGCCATTGCTCGCTTTGACAAAGCAAAATCATACAAAAAAAAAAAAAAAAAACAAAAAAAAATTCTCTCCAGCGCGCGAGACTCGGTATTTGGAAATTCTATATCGGAAATTCTAAAGATATGCTACTTTTGAATATTTTGTGATATTGTCGTTGAATTGAATTTCATGTATTTTAAGTGCGAATAATATATTTAATAAATAAATCGAACACACAAAGCGTTAAAAAAAAAAAAAAAAACGCCCCTTTGGGCGTAATAAATCTGAAACCCTTCAGTTTTTTTCTTTTTTTTTCTTTTTCTTTTTTTTTTTTAAGAAGGGAGGAGATTGATGCATACTTTACCCCAACCATGTTTACTGTAGAAAGAATTTTGTTTGATATTTAGACAAGTAGAGTTCTTTATTTTGAAGAATTTTTCTTTCATTTCATAAGATGGTTTCTATCATTTCATAAAGTATTTTCACGCTAGGCAATTTTTATTGCTGCAGCATGAAAGGATTAGCTGATGAAAAGATTACATACATTACACCATGAAAGGATTACCTATATAGCTTAAATACCGAAATTGATTTTTAAAATTTATTTCAATGAACTTGTTAGTACACATTCCACAGAAGATTTAATTTCTACTCATGAAAAAAAAAATATATTCTGGAAAACGACGTTCTTTCTTAAATTTGAAGTTTCGACAAGCTTATCAGCTCTAGTTTTATTACTGTCTTAAATTTCCGTATTTCTGGTTTATGTTTTTTTTTTTTTTTTTTTTTTTTTTTTTTCCCTTTAGAAAAATTTACTATCTCGCATACTGTAGAAAGAAATATACTAGTTCAATACGTTTAAAATAACCATACTTCTGAATATGTAATCTATATTAATTTACAGTTTTGCAGATATATTATGTTAATCAATAATATAATAACATAAAGATGATAGTTCAGTATGTTATTATAAAATACTATAATGTTAAATATTTAAAACATCTATTACGTAAAATACGGAGAATTCGCAATTATAAAAATCTCATAATTATTTTTTGTCACTATTAAAAATAGGAATATTATCAAAAAATAAACAAACTTAAACACGTCATTTTTCGAGATAATTCGCGGAAACATTTTCGGAATTGCGATTAAAACAAAGAATGAATAATAATTTAAAAGAACCTAATGAGGAAATAAGACATTTCAATTACAAATGCAATATTATTTTGAAAGTTTTAGAGTTTTGTGATAAAGAATATAACTTTTCAGATGAGTGAAAATTCATGCAGTATAACATATTAGTAGCATATTAGTGTACACCACATAACTTCCTTGTATGGAATATTAAATTATACTCAATTTTCCTCCATTTCATTTAAAAATATTGGATTAACAGTTAACGAATTTTTGAATTAAATCTACTACGTCGATAGCGCATAAGCCAGAATAGAATAAATGTACTCTTTAAAGTTCATTATATTTATTTACCATAGCGACACTTCAGCACTAAGCTTACTGAACATATCATTCATTTTATAACTCAGAGTGCAAAAAAATTATATCATCTGAAGAATTACCACAAGTTCTATTCAACTACTATTATTAATTTAAAACGATATATAAAAGAAATTAAACAAATAAAAAAACAATATCTCGCAGACGATTCTGAGCCGCTTACCTAATGCGTATGAGCTACCAATTAATTCAGTTCTCATTTCGCGGCAAGGCAAAAATGCATAAAAATTCAAAATATCTTCATTAAAATTTGAAAGATATAGAAAAATATAAAACACCGTGTTCTTGGTGTTTTATATTTTTCCATATCTTTCACAAACAATTTTAACAATACAATATAAACAATTAGAATAATTTTTAAAATTAAAATTACAGTTTCTGTGCAAAAATCAGCTAAACTTAAATGATAATTCCAGAATGAATTAAGCATAATTTAATTCGAATAATAAAAGAAGACTTTTACTTTGTTGTTGCGAAGCTTAGTTTCTGTATATTGGCAAAAAAATTGACTATTAGGCTAAGTTTCAAATGTAAACAAACATGGTTGCCATGGTAACCAGAAATTATGCTTACCAGCACTTAAAAACTTTTAAATTGTTGATAATTCCACAATTATTGCATGCAGGTTAATTAAAGGCATAAAAATCTTAACCAGAACCACATAATTCAATCATTGTTAAAGCAAAAAATGCACAATTTTCAAACACATAAGAATAAAGGCTTTGAGCTCACTGAGCCTATAACAGAGTAGATATGTATATATATATACAGAGTGGATATGTATATATATATGTATATACAGGGTGGATATGTATATATATACTTTTCGTGCGCACAATTGCAACCAAAATGAGAGGTGCACATCTACATGTTATAGCAGTCCCGTGTACAAAATTTCAACGTTCTCAGGCTATTTTCTCAGGCAAAATTTCAACGTTTTTGAGTTATGCGAGATACGTACGCACGTAATCAGTTTCATAAAAATTATGAAAATGATTTAAAATGAATTCTAAAGAGATTTTTTTGTGTCGTCTGTAAGTACATCAGATGCCACAAAAAATCTCTTCAGAATTTATTTTTAATCAGTTTCATAATTTTTCATAATTGAGTCCTTTCTTCTGTCCTTACGTACAGATGTCACGCAAAAACACCGTTAAATTGCATTCGATAGCAGTCAAAATTGATATTTTCGTTGAAATATGATACCCGAAAATTTTCGATAAAAATACTTCCTTTTTACTGCGTACAAGGAAGTAAGAATATAGATAAATGCATTACCCACGTGAGTTTTGGTTTCAATAAAGTTTATGAACAGCTGCCTTTATATCTAAATATAACTGACATGAGCGGGAGATCAATGCATTCATATTTTTTTTCCTCTGCCTATAAAGTGTCTTAAACACTAACCGAAGAGTAATAAAATACGAAATTTGTTAATAAATTATAACTTTTTAATGCAAATAGAACACATAAAATGTTACTTAATTTTTTTTTGTTATTTGGTCAATAAAGATTAGTGTTCGATTTTTTTGTAATTTGGCATGAACAGTTTCAAGAAAAGGAAAGCTTTGTCGGAAGAATAAGATTAGACAGGCAGGTCTATGTAATATTGTGTCAAATAGCTATCGCTAAATTGGTAAGATATCGAAAAGCTGGCAATAATTTTGGCGACTAAAGATTTTCGTCAAACGTGGCGGGAAATCGTCAAAAGTTGTCAAATTCTACAACCATTTGGCGACTTTTAGTTGGGCCTAAATGCCTATTGAACTGTAACAGTATCCAGTCTATGTATGAAACTCTAACCGTACATGCCTTCCAGGAATTTCGAGAAATAGTACTCGAAATTTTTTGTCGTCTGGATGCAAACTACATAAAAGCGGAGAAATTATCAGTTATCAGTTCAATTATCTGTTATTGAATTTAGAACTGAGTTAGGAATAATAATATATCTGCGTGCGAGCTTCACTGTTAGATGCGCTTTATATAGCGTTGTGTTCTTAGTAATTTGAAATGGTAAATATCGTTTGTGCTTTGTCGTACTAAGAAGAGTTGTACTAAAACTTTTGCGAAAGTTCCAGAACTGTAAAGAAATTTCAGTCTAAAGTAATTTTAATTAATTCTTTCTCCCTAGAGCTCATTACATTCTATGCACGTTTTCTTTCTCAACACTTGATTTAATGATTGGATGTTGACATGTATAGATACACCCTGATGACAGAATAAATACGACATTTAGTACCAGACAAGGACATTCAAGTAGATGTCGTACTAATTATGAAGTGTGAAGGCAGCTTTCGAAAGCCTTATGGAGAAAGTTCATTCTTACGAAGCCTGTCTGGTATGCTTTGATGATTTCATTATTGCAAGGAAAAATTTTAGAGTAAATTTAGAAACCTAAGAGAGGTGCTTCAGAAATTGAACAAAGACAATCTAAAATTAAGTTCTACCAAATATAAATTGTTCAGACATGATGGATGCTATTTGACGTGATATACGGATCCAGAAAAGGTTCGGCAGTTAAAGAATGAATACGCCCTGAAATTGTCCATCAGATGAGAAGCTGCTTGGAGCTTTTCGCCTATTATAAGAGATTTGTGAAAGTTCATTTCCATCCCAAGACCCCTTCTTCATAAGCTGAATAGCAAGAAAAAGTCTTTATAGGCAAAACAAATGTGAAGATGCATTTAACAAACTGAGGTTTTAACATCTGCGATAAACCTGACATATCTTCAGTTGGACACACCCATTTATTCTCGACGCGGCTGCAAGCAATAAGAGTGTCGGTTCGGTTTTATAAAATAAAATAAATAGTCAAGCACGTGTAGTGGCATATTGGAGCAAGTGTCTATCTAAAACAGAGATGAATTTTCGTGCCACTGTGTACTGACAGAAGTGTTGCTTGCCACAATTAAAGTAGAACTTTCCCATCACCTGTAAGGCAGACAATGTTTGCTCCACGCAGATCATGAATGGTAGTTTTAAGTTTTAAGAATCCCGAAGGCCAAATAGCCAGACGGATACAGAGACTCCAAGAATACCACACGACTCTCCGGTAACAGGAAAGGATCGTCACACGGAAACACCAGTGTTCAATCCAAAAGATCCAATCCAGTAAAATGCCGTATTGTTACAGGATCGAAGCGAAATACGAGCTGTTTAATATGGTCACACGTCAAATTACAGCTTTACCATTTTTGCTCTTTCACAGTGAACTTCGGCAGGTCGTCTGAAAGCTCACCTAGTTCTTTCCTCAATCACGTTATCGCATGGCCCATTGCTTTTGGGTTTGTTAAACGATATGTCAATCATTCTTTTCAAGCATCTAAAAGTAGCTCAGTTATTTGAATCCATCTTCCCTCTCTCTTCTTTACCTTCAACATTTAGCTATTGATGTTTGCAGTTATAATCCTGTCCTAAGGGGAAACTGCATACAGTGGGTGAAACTGCGCAAAGATCCTCAAGAAAGATGCAATCGCTTCACTTAAATAGGTGATTGTTAACACTACAGCATTCTACTCGGCATATGGGAATGAAATCCATTCCAACAAAAATTCGTGTATACGTGCGTTTCAGAATTTGAGGGAAGTAAATTTTGGCGTTTACCGATGCGAAATAGTTAAACCCATAATTGACTTATTGAAGTCTTCAAATAGGATATCTACTTGGCAGGACATTTCGATGCATGATCCTACGACAAAACAAACTGGACTGTCTAGGACTCACTTAATATTCCAAACGGCGTCTTTTACCGAAACTTCAAATCGGATAATGGAAAGGCATTCCGATTACAATTGATACTTCAAGATTCCGGATCGTGAATATTATTAAAGAACTGCATAGCAGACCGACTGGAGGCCACTTTGGAACAATGAAAACTTTGCATAGAATTCGAGAGAGCTTCTACTGGAATAAAGCAAGAGCTGACGCGCAAAAGTTGTATCAATCGTGCGATGACGATACGGCACAGAAAAGACTGAAGACTGAAGCCAAGGGAAGCTGAAACGTTACAATGCAAGAGCCCATTTTGAACGCTTTGCTTCTGACATCTTAGTTCCTTACCCACGAAGTGCTTTTGTAAATAAATACATCCTTGTTATCATTGATTACTATACAAAGTAGCCTGAAGCCAATCCTATCCCTGATCAAAAAAGGCTGTCAGGGTATCAGAGATAATCATACAGCATTTGATTTCCAGATTTAGAAAGCCTTTTCAGCTGCATTGCGATCAAGGCAGGAATTTTACTTTATCTGTAATTAAGGAAGTCTGTTAACTACTAAAATACTTAGCATAGACAAAACCCGAACGAAGTTTTTGCATCCACAATCAGACAGCATGGTAGAGAGATTTAATCTTATCGTCCTTAATAATCTCTGGCTTATGGCATCCGGAAAGCAACAGGGCTGGGACGAGAAGTATCTTTCCTTACTGGCTTATAACAGTGATGTCTATGAGACTACTGGCTATTCCTCACTCTAAATGTTCTTTTGTCATGAATTTCGCATTCCTTGTCATCTCTTATTTGGTCGCCCTCCGGTTGTGCCTTCATTGCCTGTGAAAAACATTTAAGTTCTCCAGGAACGGTTTGCGGTAAAGTAGAATTTCGTAGGAGATCTAATCAACTTTACGATAGAAGAAGAAGGAGACCATATACGACACGAGAGCTACAGGACATCGAATCACGAAGGTGATAAGATGTGATTGTGGAATCCGATTCGAAGGAAAGGACATACTCCTAAACTACAGTGATCCTGGGATGGTCCTTACACAGTCATAAACAGCCTGAAGCCTGAACGAAGTCGTAGTTCGGATCCATAGGTCATCGAATTCTAAGCTTACAGTCGTTCATTATGACAGGCAAACCTTGCTATGGCTATAGTACGTAGTCCCCATAGTGTATATAATGTAAGTAAGTAGATTAAGACCATGGTCCTATGTATAAAGAGATTTGTTAATTCATGCATCTATTTACTGATTTAGTATTTCATTTGCTGTATATAAATTATTGGAATTATTATTTTAGTACTGCATTAATTTTCCTTAGTTATAAGTATGGCTTCGTGTCCAAGAACTGTACTGCCCGAGACATGCAGTCTTGGTCAAGGGTAAATTTTGTGTTTTACGAATCTTTTGAAAATTACGAATTTAGTGTAAACATGAAAGGCTTCAAAAAAAGCGAAACTCTAATTGAAAAATAAGATATCAGGGCAAATATTTAACATTGAGCTAATCGCTAAATTGGTGATATATCTAGAGGCTAACGATGGTTTTGGCGACTAAATACTGTCACCAAATTTGGAAAGAAATTGTCAGGAATCACAAACTTGGAGACCATTTGGCAACGTTTTCGTTGCGTCCCCGCATAGTAACATTTATCTAACAAAAGACAGTTAAGTTTTTGTGAATTATCTTTAGAGTTCAAAGATTTTATTAGCTTCACATCATTGGCAATTTCCAAAAACAGAAATGTTAAACATACTAAAAGTAGATTTAACCTGAGTAAGAAAGAATTATCTATTTTACTACTGCCTTTAAAAAGCAATTGCAATATTAAACTTATAAGATATTTCCTACACTTTCCTAGCGTGCTTTCGTGGTGTAACGCTGGGCCGGTATTCCAGAGGTCCGGGGTTCGATTCCCGGCAAAGGCGGTTGCTATTTTTCATCTTTTCTGCCTTTAAAAAAATCCTAATGTCTCTACAAACTCATGTTTCAAAGTATTTAATTATTATCATTTCTAAGAAAAAAAAAATGATGAAAATTTGCATTTATGTAGTCAGATCTCAAAACACATTTTTGAAAATTCGTGGTCTTTATATTACAGCATTAAATACTATTTCTTAATGTAATAATCCTTTTCTATTATTTAATAACATTCTGTCGATTCTTATTACTTTAATATTTTAATAAATATTTCATATATTTGAATTTCATATAAAGCTGATCACATGAAATATCCGAATATGTAAAGATTAAGTAATAATATAGGGTTTTGTTACTATTATTCTTATTTGCACTTTTTTGTATTAGTTATGCAAAATTTTAAGATATATAAATGGAGATATATTTCTCTCCCATTTCTTTTACATAAACATTTATATAAAAACGAAATAATATTTACAATGTCAGTGATCTTTAAAAAAATGGGTATTGGAGACGACAACGAAGCTAAGTTATTGAGAGAAAGAAAGAAAAAAAAATCAAATTATTTGCATTAATTATTATGCATCTATGTTCAATCTTTTCATTTTTACCGAATTTATTTATTTGGAAATCTTGACTGGAATGTTTAAATTTTGATTTGCATATAAGCCTGTGATTGTATTTGGTACAGAGATGACATAAACGCATCTTTTCAACAGTCAAAAAGGCAAAATTGACACGACATGCCATAAAATTATTATTGCAATCCGATGTGCTTTCTTTTATTGTGTAAGGTACAGCACATCTATCCAGCTGCCACTGGAAGATCTATGGTATTTGCCCAAGTGACGTCATAGGTGATTTTTTTAGTTTTCCTGCTGCGAGGAAGTGTATTTAAAGTTTCCATAATAAGTGTACCATACAAAACGTTTTTTAAAAGGTGAAGTTAAAACTTTTTTTTTTTTTAATTTTCACTAAAGACGGAATATATCTTGTTTTTTTATACTTCTGAGTGAGTACATTATTATTATATTAAATTAAATAACAGCTATGACTATAAGAAAAATATTTTCCTTGTATTCATATAAGAATTACGGTTATTCTGGGCGCTATTTTTAAACAGCCAAACATGAGAAAATATCTCATAGAAAATAATGGCTTGCAGAATAGATACAACACACTATTTTCACTCCAGGGAAAGAAAAAGATTATTACAGCCTGTGATACTTTTTGTTTTATCCTACAATACCCACACTGACTTTCGTAATTTCAGACCTCTGCGATTGGATCTTTGGCATTGTTTTCACAACTCTGTTTGGATAAGACTGATGGAGACGGAGTCTTCTCTTATCGAGACTAGTCCAATAACTTCACAGAAACATGCTATACCGTAATAAGGAAAAACTTTTCCCCTTACTCTCTAGCTAACGCTTGAAGGAAAGGTGAACCTTAAGTGTTTTCGTGTTTACTTTGTTCTGGCAAACATTTATTATACTAGTGGAACTAGATAGAAAGCAAGTGACATCCAGGTAGGATAAACTACTAAGTATCCGAATAAATAATATACTACTTTTCCCAGATCCTTCTGGAATCAGGAAAAAAAATGTTTGTATAGCAACATATCCGAGGTATCTCCGAAAGGAATCTAGAGAGAATATTGGGAACTCTGATTCCTGTCCTTAAAGTCGTTTTGTCTTAATTTGACTGCGCCCTTTGTCATATACAGAGACCACGAAAAGATGAAAGTTGCACGAAATGTGACAGGATAAAATAAAATTAAAAATTGTTATTTTTAGAAAATGATTTCGAATTCCGAATCTGTTGCTTTCTAATGTGTAAGAAGCATTAGAACATCAGTAATGTACATCAGCATTAGCACATCTGTAATGTGTGTACATTAACAGTGAAAGCAAATTGAAACATCAGTAAACACAACATGGAAATTCCAAATAATGAAAAAAAAAAGAGTTATATGAACATGCGTATTACACAATGTGTCTTAAGTCCGTAAGCTGTTTTTATTTTCAGAACCAATGGGCACAGAATAGTCATGCTATGATATTTTTAAATTTAAAAATATTAATTTTGCAAAAGTTAAGAAATTTAATTTTCCATGCGGTCACACAATCATATAGTTATGTTCAGTAAAAGGTTAAAATTATTTTAAAAAATAAAACACAATTTCTTCCGTACTACAAATTCGACATAGATAGTTAATTTCAGTCTGGAGCACTTTTTTCATATTTTTCTGTGCCAAAATTCGGTTTTGTAGAGGGGTCGTTTAAAAATGAAATAGAATGATTCGAAATTTTTCTCCATTAATGTTGGTCAGTGATATTCTGCTTTGATTCACGAGTATATAACATAATTTATAATTTTTTTAATTTATAATTTTTCTTATTTGATATGCCGAATTCAGTTTCATATAAGTAATTTGTAAACTTTCCAAATGCTAAATATGTATCAATAATTTTCATAGGCTACTTCATTACTTTTTAATTATAATAAAAATCATTGGACGAGCAATATGTTTCATTTTTATTTTGAATAAATAATGTTAGGTATTTGGCTATTTGACAGTACGGAAACCTATCTTTGTTTCTGAAAGACGAATTCTATAAAATCGTAGGAATAACGTTAGGTTGTCCGGAAAATAATGCAAGTTTTTAACCTATATCTTTAAAATATTATAACTCAACTCAAAAACAATTTTATTAGTCAAAATAAGCACCAACCGAATCAATTCATTTTTGCCAACGAGATATAAGTTTATTTATGCCGGTAGAATAAAATTCTGGAGTTCTGGACGCTATAAAGGTGTCAAAGATGTTTTTGGCCTCGTCTTGGTTTCTGAAGCATTTCTTCTGCAGATTGTTATCCAAGTGTTTGAGAAAGTGGTAATCGATCGGCGAGAGATCAGGCGAATATGGGCGAATATATCGTATCCGAATTCGTTCAATTTTTGTAGGTTCAGTTGCACGACGTGCGGCCGAGCATCGTCATGGAGAAGAACTGGTCGCTTTCTGTTGACCACTGCCGAATATATGATTTGCAATTTTTGGTGCATTTCGTTGATTTGCTGACAGTACTTATCTTCTGTAATCGTTTCGCCCAGATTTAGGAAGCTGTGTTGGATGAGAACGGCCTCATACCACCAAACAGTCACCATAACCTTCTATTGGTGCAAATTTGGCTTTGGAAAGTGTTGTGGTGTCTGACCGTGGTCTAACCACTGAGCCGAATGTCGCCACTTGTTAGAGAGAATTCCGTTTTTGTCGCACGTAACAATTCGATCAAGAAAAAGGTCGTTTTGTTGCGGAGAAGAAGAGCAGACGGCACTTCAAAATGGCGATTTTTTTTCTTTATTTTCGCTTCAATTCGTTAGGCACCCACTTATCGAGCTTTCTTGACTTTCCTGTACAATTCAAGTGATCAGAAATCGTTGTTTTGCTTACATCAAGCTCCTCCGCGAGCTCTCGAACAGTTATGCACGGGTTTGTTTCAACTAAAATCCTCAAATCGTCGTCATCAACAGCTGAAGAGCGTCCACGACGCTCTTGATCTTCCAGGTCAAATTCTCCACGACGAACATTTTGGTACTACCGTTGAACTGTAGATTCATTAACTTTTTCTCGCTCCCATACTTCGTTGACATTTTGAGCCGTTTGTGCTGCGCTGTGGCCTAGCTGGTACTCATAAAAGTAAATTTGCTGAAAATCTCCTTTTGACATCTAAACAAAAACACCTAGTAAATATTTTTTTTAAATAATTTTGGAACAGAATGATTATTATAGGAATATAGAGCGAAAATAGAGCTTCAAAATGATATATAAACCAATGTAATTCAAAATAAGTGTTTGCTAAAAAGGTACAGGAAAGATAAACAATTGCAAAAACCTGCATTATTTTCCGGACAACCCTATATCTTATCTGAAAGATAAACAGCGTTAACGTAAACTTTTTATTAGCGTCTGTATAGGAATACGTGTCATTTAATAAACATCAGAAACCTCTTCGTAAATTGATATTCACATTTTAGTCACGTTTAAATTAAAATATTTCTCTCTTTACTTTGTATATGATCTCTAAATTTTCAGGAAACGTGACCTCAAATTTTGAATTAGAATATGATGATCAATGTTTGTTTCAAGCGTTTTAAACTCTATAGAATAAGATAAACTTCCACTAAATCTAATTACACGTACCCGGGACGCAAATCACAACCTAGATTTCGCAAATTTTTATGAAATTCGTACTTTTAATACAATTATACTATCACATGAATTTATACGTTATTTAAAACAATTTTGGGGTTTTAAGTACATGTTTACGGCCAAGCGACTTCAAAAATAAAACCTTTTTTGCTCACACTATAGAGCAGGAATCCATAGAATAAGACAATATAAATTAACTGTTCGATATAAACTAAATATTTAGATGTAATAATGTAAATTCATCGATATTAGTTTGCCGAAATCCTATGCCACAATAATTCTGTTACATGCAACTTAGTGATAATGCGTGCAAGTTTTTGCTTTAAGATTTCTTTTTGCCATTTTACTATGTTTAATTTATTATTTAGAATTCATATTTCTAATTTCTAATCCTAAAAGATGCGTTCTGAATGCCTCAATCCCTGTTGTAGCTGTACTTTTAGAAAAAACCAAAAGGAAGTGAAGTTATTAAGTTTTTTACCTTTACTTAGGTTTTTTTTCTGCCTAATCTGACCACGCTGAGAAGTATTATAGGTAACAAAAACCAAGAAACTCAACTTTAGTTACAAACAAAGATGAAATCTCAACTAAGGTTTTATTTCTGTTATTTGTAGACCTCAACTAATAATAAAATTTATCAAACACTATCCTCCGCTGTTCGAGAAATATTAATAAATATGATATATACAAGTTACTAGAATGTAATGGAACTGACATATATATCAAACTTCATCAGTCAAGCTGTAATCGAAGCTCAAGAACTATAATACAGAAATTCAGACATTAAAATGTTTACAGAAACAGGGCATAATACGCGTCCTTAACAGGGTAGTGAACGAGATACCATTTTCTGCCATATATACAATATCTTTTACATACTAATGTTAAAAATACGTAAGGTAATAAATTTAATTCAATAAACCTTACAACTTTAACTTTTTTTATTCATTTTACCTTTCTCAATTATTAACTATTTAAATCCCTGCTTTCTTCGAAAGCACTGCATAATGTTTTACCATTCTTTAAAGAAATTTGTTACTACTAATTCTGAAAAGACATTTCGGCTATAAAACTGTCTTTTTTTTCATTTGTTTTTGCAAACAGTTAACTACAGTAAGCTTGTTTCTATAATCCATATTTCGAACATAATCCAACAGATTGTGAATCCATGTTATAAAAATAATAATTACGTAACATAAAATTATAAGCGTAAACTTTTTGTCATTTACTGCATTCTCTTATTTCCTTTATGAAATTTAAAAGAAACAAAATTTCAAAATTTTTATGGAAGATGAAATCTAAAATAATAGTATTATCTAAATGTTTGAGTACGAAAATCGTCTGATTTTAATTTTCTTTGTTTGCGTGTGCGCTTTCTGAGGAGGGGGTGAGTTTAACTTAACGAAATTGCCACCTTTTATTCTAAAGAAACGCTATTTGCAATAGATTCGCGTCTTTAATTCCAAGGTCTTAGCAAGAAACCGAGAAAATAAGTTAAATTTAGAAAATGTTACAGTCATTTCAAGAGACTCATTTTTTAGAATTGGAAGATATGGAATATTCATGCCTAAGTCATTAAATATATGTATTTTATGGTCACGTCATTCATCATAGATATTTTTACGGCTACGTCAAATTAAAATAGTATTATTAAATTAATAGTAAAATTAAAAAACGTGACACTAAACCTGAATGAGATTTCTATAGTGTTTAATTCCCCAAAATCGCATAAATAGACTCTATATATGGCAAAAGAAATCATGAAACATTCCATGATGACCTATATTTCTATTTTTTTATTTTTATCTGATACAAGTCAGACCACTTTTCAATGACGACTTTTAAGAAAAAACATTATTTTCGAAAAGGACGGCGTTGTGCAATACTAAAATTTTTAAACGGAAATTTCTCTTTCTCTTCAAAATGTTCATTAGTGTATTTACCGAGCAAATAAAAAAACTCGATGAAATAAAAGCAATGCAAGATTCAATTTTAGTAAAGATTTGTGATTTATTCGAGATGCGATGACACATTGTTACGTTTTCCTATAAAAAGTTTACCTTATTAATGCCAGAAATAATTAATTTTGACACGCATTTCAGTAATAATTGCAAATTTTTTCGGCCTTACGTTCATATGAATAATGTGTTCTTCGTATGCGATATTTGGAAAGCATAATTTTATAAGCAGTGCTCCCACAGTAGTAATTATTTAACTTAATAAAATAAGCGCGCAAATAACGATTCATTTATCTGATTATTTCACTAAATGTAGCGAAAGTCATTATTTCCGAAAATTTATGGCAGAAAAATTGAATATTTCGATTATTTCGCAAGTTCGTTTTAGAGGATTTAAAGTTTTTTAATTTGGGAAATACCACAGAAATGCAATTAAGTATGAAGTAAATTTTTCATTACTCTATTTACTGATGAATAATTTTTATGCAAATAAAATCATTTGCTTATGTGCGTTTAATAGAAATACATATTTTAAGATAATAATATTGGAAGGAATACGCTGTTACCTAAAATAGTTGTCTCAGACAGGCGGAGCGCATGCAGGACACGAAGCAATTCTATGCGATCCGCGAATTCATATCCTGCAAATTAGATAGTAATCAGTTAGTATGTCAAATGTTTTTATTTAGATGTAAATGATTAGAAGGCCTAATTTTACACTATATTCATTACTTTTCAAAACAAACGTAACTAAGGCCTCCAGGAAATCTTCAAGTGCAGCAAATTAATTCCTAAAAATCTCACTCTTCTCTATACTTCGTTTTCTACTATTTAAAATGTAAGCTGCGTATATAAAGTTGTGAGGTGCCTATTGACTCCATTATCATGCGTTAAGCATATATTGTGCCTTCAGAACTGCTCTATCCAATAATAAAATCATGTTGAATTCGGCCACGTCTATCTAAGGGTCAGTCATCCATCTACGCAATAAACCATTGCCACTCCATTCCAGCTATAACCTGCAAAGTTTTCTCGATCGTGATTGGTTTCATCTTATCTAGCCAATTTTCCACTAAGTTCTATCGACGTACGAATACATTGCTACATATATATTTGTATATTTATTATACACGTATATATGTATTGTATATGCTAATATATATATATATATATAGTAAAATATAAAATCTAGCTTTCAAATGATAAATTAATATCACTTTAACTCCTGTCTTCATTCTGAAAACAACACAGCAATAAATTTTCTAAGTGAAAATTATTCGTCATATAATCTGTATTGTGCACTTATTGATGAAATCTAAACCCAACACCCGTACATTAAACTGCTATAAGATATGAAATGGAATGCGGTATAAAAGCTTAATTGCGTCGCATTAATATGTCGCCTTGCCTCAGAGTTAACTTTTCTAATTTTCGTCCTTTAAGAAGATGCAATCTGTACAAAATTCGGGGGTTGCATAGCGCAACCACTGTAATAATGCGAATTATCCAGAAATAAAATTATTTGTGGAATTTAGGCAATGCCTGGAATTTTTTTGTTTGTTTGTTGTTGATGTATCCAGCGTTTTAACTACGCAGTCAAGTTGTCTTCACGTTATGATGCGTTTAATTACATATTTTTCTTTTACTTTATAATTGTACAATTCAATATTTATTAAAAAAATTAATACACTGTTTTCAATAATTGCCGAAATATTTATTGCCACATATGTTTTAATGTTAAATAATTATATCCTATAAAACGTATTTTAAAAGATTTGAATTTAAGTAATATTTTAATTCTTTTAAACGTTGGTATGATGTTTTTAATTCAATATTCAATTTAAGTAATATTTTAATCCAATTAAACGTTGGCGCAATGTTTTAGTTCTATTTCTTTACTATATGAAAGAAATAATTTAACCTTGCTTATTTAGTATTTTATATTATTTAGTATTTTATTTAGTATTTATATATATTATTTAGTATGCTATTAGTATTTTATATTCGTAGTAAATGTATTAATTTACATTTGCCTGCCATCTTAGAAAACAATGTTTTCAATAAAAAATTAATGCATTATTTTTAACGATATTTATTTTTTTAAAGTTTCGAATACTTTAATATGCGTAAAATACGTAACAACAGCTTTTTTCAAGATGGCTGACGATTGTAAAAACCGCGCCAATAATTGCGCCAACGTAAATCGCCAAAAATCCGTGCAACCGCCTTCCAAAGTAGCACCAATTTCTGCAGTTAAATTCAAAAGTTTAAAATTGCATATTGCTTATCTTGATCAGATTTTTTTTTCTGCACGTAGCTAACAATTACTTATGTGTTGTCAGATAAATGTCACCAGATACAGTTAATTATTTTTTACTCGCAATCTCATGAGACAAGTTTTTTTTTTTTTTTTTTTTTTTTTTTTTTTTTTTTGCTCCTGCAAGACAGCTTTACTTTGTATTGCAAAATAAATTCATTCTCACTCTTTTTGACATGCCTACACATTAAATTTAAAATATTTCATGATTAGGTAAGATGTGATTATCATAATTTTGTCTCTTTCTTTATCTTGGCAACTTCATATGTTGATTCGATATCCAGGTTACCTACCAGTGGCTAATTGATAAAACTGCTCATATGTTCAGTTGGTGGAGTTTCTGACATAAAATGTTTTAAAAGGCATCTCCCATGTTTATTTTACAATAAGCAAATAATTGCTACTCTGTTTATAGGTACTAAATGCTAAAATATTTCAAATGCGTCCTTTCATTTGCATTCTAATAGTCATTTGTTTAAATTTAATTATGAATTATATTCACATGTAGTAATTGTGAGTGTTTTTTTATTTTAGTTGCTGTGAAAGGCAATGGCAGATATCCAGTTTATCAAGAGGTCTTATATACATAAGAATACATATTCCTCTTTTACATGTATATAAGATTATTTTTCAGAAATTTAAGGAAAATGTGATAAATTGAATTAATAAAAACTATTTTGAATTTTGAAAAGTGTTTTTCCTCTGTTGATCATAATATAGTGCCATAAATTTCTGAATGTGTTTATTATTCATCCAAATAAATAGGTTTACAAAAATTTGTCATATTAATAGTTATTGCAAGATTCAGCATTATTATAAATATTTATTACAGCAGATTTCGCTGAACTACTTTTTTACTCTCTGCAGATGAAGTCACAAAAGGTAAGTGGTTAGATATTTTTCTGTATTCCCCATTAAGTAATTTTATCTGGTAAATTACCATTACTTATATACTAAGGTCAAACAATAAGCTTTCCTTGAAAATGCAAAATTTTTAGACATTTAAAAATATTGGTATACGTAAAAAAATTCTCAAACTGCCACATATGCGAAACTGAAAATGTTATATATGAAATATTTCAGAAATACAAATATTTTCACAATTTGTTAACTATAATTCACTGCATTTGTTACATATAATCACAGATTAAGGTGGCAATGCTTTTCTCACTGTGATTTCTCACGTATTTTGATTCATAAATCCACGTACATAAATCCACGTATTTTGATTTCTCTTTTGAGACCGAATAAAAAATGAACTAAACATTCTCGTTGACATTGAGAGTTGAATAACAGCTCAAAATAAAATGAATTAATGAATTTACGGAAAATTTTATACAGCATATATTGAGCAGAAAGAGTAAACTGAATAGACTCGTACTTAGAAGTATTAATAATTGGTAGAGTTGATTGCAGAATAAAATGCCTTAATTGCATGGTTTGTTTACCAGGCAATTTACCATGCAATGCAATTTACCATGCAATTTACTCCAAAGATATAAATGTTTTGGAGTTCTTCTGTGTTGCGTAATATGCATATTTAAATTTTTGATATTGATTGTTATATAAATGGCAATTACTGTTTTATTTTGCTCTGAAATGAATGGTTAGTAATAAAATTCTGGATGAGATAACCTTTAACATGCGCTAGAATTTACAAAGTTTAATTTGGTGCTGATTTCAACTGGAAAATTTCATTTTACTGAATTTTGCATAAACTAATACCAATGAACCAGTGCAAATTATTTTCAGAACTTTTACTTGATTTCTCTGCCAAGAGTGCAATTTTTTGGTTCTAATTCATGTTTGTATTGAACTTTAGAAACATTCTCTGCAGCATTCATTAAAGAACTATTTAGTGAACATGTATTTTAAATTTCTTGTTTCTATGTTGCTTCATTTTCAAAATAGGCACAACATTCAAAATCGCAATAACAACCTTGTATTTAGCGTACATATATTGAAACAATCGATTTCGAGGGCAGGAGAACGAAATTACTAAAAAGGAGAAAAAAGAAGAAAAACAAAGCATTGCCAAAGGAGTCTCAGAAACACGTGGTCGTTATCAGCACTGCACGTCATTCGAAGTTCAGACTTGGTGCGTGAAGGTGCAGTTGCCCCTCGCTCCCTATTTTTTTGACTTCGCGCATTTTTTTCCCGTTTTAGTCTATGTGTTATATGTTTGATCAGATAGCCTGGCTCAGTAAAAGTAGGCGGCCAGTGTATCTCTGATTCAAAATCCGGTTACGATCACGTGCAGTGCTGATAATGACCACGTGTTTCTGAGACTCATTTGCCAATGCTTTATTTTTCTTCTTTTTTCCCCTTTCTAGTAATTTCGTTCTCCTGATGAGAAGGGACCTTTAGCTTCCCTCGACATCGGTTGAGTGTTTTAATATATGTACGCTAAATACAAGGTTGTTATTGCGATTTTGATTGTAACATTGGCGTGTTTCTCTTCTATTCTAGACACAACATGCTGTTTCTCTCGACATCGATTGAGTGTTTTAATATATGTACGCTAAATACAAGGTTATTATTGCGATTTTGATTGTAACATTGGCGTGTTTCTATTCTATTCTAGACACAACATGCTGTTCCTTAATTTTGGAGGGCAGTGTAGTATAAATAGTGGGCTCTATACCATTCGTTTATTTATAAATTAGCTATAGTAATCTTCATAGGACTAAGAAATATTTTCACCATGTGCTTTTCATGTTTACTATTCAGTGCCTTTGTCCGGCATATCGAAAATGTGATGTTTGACTACGAGTTTAATTTCAAACAGAACTCGCATCGAAATGTCTTCTGGTCAAAGGGGATTACAAACATATCTTGGTCTGATTGGTTTTTTAATACCGATGCCATAAAACTAAATTCTCATGACACTGAAATACTGTTCAATACTCGGGACATTAAATTTTTTTAAACTTATACAACACAAACTTTACGCCTCAAAATAAGACATGACATTATTTTATACTAATTCCCTATATCGCGAAGTTATCGTGAGATCATACAAAATCTGAATAAGCTATTATTAAAAGAATGTGCGAAATCACTCCAATTTATTTCTGGAAAATTAATTTTAGTGTAGTTAATATTAAATCATTTTTATTTAATTCTTGTGTAGGAGAAGTTTTAGTCATAACTTACCTCGAAAAACGTTTTCTGGTAACACAAATGATTTCACTATAAATTGTTGATATTACAAATAACGACATGAGCGTATGTGTTTTCAAATAATTATCGAAATATATCATCGTACCTTGAAGAAAGAAGATATAACATTGGGACATTTATCAGAACTGTCTTCCTTATTTCTTTTTCATTAACTTGTTTTCTACGGTTGGAACTAGATAAGGAATTGAGACATGAAAAGAAATGAAAATAATAGGTCTAGTGTCAGCTATCGACGAGAAAGATGGATGTAGCAGACACTAAGGGCGACGTAACACAAGCTAAAGCAACTAGAACTAATTTAATTGTAAGAAAGAAATGTTCATAGCATCTTCTCGTTAAGTTTGTTTCTTTTCTTCTGTTAGTCAACCCGTTTTCCTAAATAATTATTGTAACTTCGGCTTTTTTGTCTCTGTCGTTGTAGATAAAACAGTAGTTTATGCCTACCTTATATTTTTTCTCTTTTCCTCTGATAAATTCTGTTATTTTGAAGAAAATGTATCTGAAATATAGCCGATAGTTAAAAGAGTTATCTAATTTCGTAGGAAAGGAAACCAGAATTTTTTGTATCATATATTTATATAAAGCTCATAGTATTTATTTAAAATATGTATCCAGTTTTTTTTTCAGTAATACATATACGTATTTTGCAAGACTACTTTACGTAAAGGGCACATTATCTGGTTTTTGAGCAGACGTCTCTAAAATCTCTCTTAAAAATCTACGTAAATGATTTTCTTAGTCTTGTAAATAAATTATTTATCATAGCATAAGACTTCATTCAATAAATATTTCTCATAAAGTAACCGCAGATTTGCAATGCATATTGCTCTCAGTAAGCGCATTTACGTCAAAATAATTGTCATCTGAACGAATATTCCTTGCAGGCCTCATGTGCAAGCAATCCAATGAAAGCATGAGCATCTCTGCCTTGAATTACTAAGCCTTTTCGCTATTAAATAATTACAAAACCTCTCCTTGGTTATAATTTAGGAGAAAATACTATTATACCAAGTGTTTATCCTAACGTGGGAAAATGTTTTCAATAATTCATTTTAAATGTATGATTTTGTAACACCACAGTATGGCTCGTTCACTATGAAGTGGACATTTATAGAATTTAAGAAAAATTCCCACTGCCCAGTACTGAAATTTTATTTATTACCATAATCCTGAAACATTAAAAGGGTTTCATGAAACGGGAGAAGCAACTTTTGGAAAAAGTTACGCTACTGTTCGGGGAATATTAGGTAATTTTTCATGTTTTTTATGTTCATCTCTTATACAATGGTAATTTTAAAAGTGAAAACATGAAAAATTCATTACTAAAATTCTTCAAAACCTATAGTGACTGATTACAACGTTGAAACTTTTGTTATGTTCTGTAAAGGAAGTTAATCGATTATTAATTTTGATTAACAGGTTTTACTCAGGAAGAAATAATAAATGCAGAATATACAAGTATTTAAATGATCACTTTTGTTTCTCCAGATTATTGCAATAATTTAAAAAAATCAGATTTTATAATCTCTCTGTTAGCACAAAAGGGAAACATGGCAATATCTGGAGCAATGTTTAGAAACTTAATATCTTAATATATAACAGCTTTCTGCTGATAGGTGGTTATATAGCTGAATCGTTTTCAAGCGTTCTGGGAAAGGATTGAAACAAATGGTTTCACTTTGGGAAGTGCAACAATTGTGTATTTTGCTATAGTTTAGCAGTCCGCATTTGTAGTCGATTAACAAATCATAAGCATTATAGGAAGTAACAGTTTCCAAATTATGAAATTTCCTCTCCGTGTAAGTGCCAACAGCACAGAATCCTGAAAGCTGGAATTTAAATAGATACTCGATAAAATGCAGTCTCAGATTAAAATGCAAAAGTTGATTACAAAATAAAATGCAGCCGGTTATATGCTTTGGAACTTGCACAAGCCATGCACTGGTGTTCAGTTATTTCTTTATCTTCCAATTTCAAATCCAATCCAGCTCATAAAACAACTGTTATTCTAGGAACTCATCAAGATGGTTTTCTTCATAAATGGTTTTCTGTGTAACTTTAAGTAAACACAGGTCATCCAACTGATTACCACACTATTTGGTTTTCACTCTACCGTCTCGTCGTCTCCTACGTTTGCTGTTTCGTCGCCTCTCGTATCCAAAAAATTTGATTAATCTTCTGGAAACCAGTTATAAAACGCTGATCCATTCCCATGTAAAATATACCTAGACAAGAAAATAAAATGAAAAATCTCGAAGATCGACTCAAAAAATGCCATACAGCTAAGAATTCTAAGAATTGTGTATTACCCTAATATCAAATCAAAAGGCAATTCCAGAATGTATTTAGACCGGAACTGCACAAAGGAAAAATTTATGAAATAGTCCTGCTTCCATTAAGCGTTCAGAAGAAACCATTTCATCCCTTTCATCCCTTACAATATTTCTAGATCGATTGACCATTTCCACATTTCGACCAGCACCTGCACAAAGAACTTTGTTTTTTCAAAGTATAATCTATTAATTCACATAAAATCATCATTGTTGTATGAAACGTTTGAATTCATTAAGACTCAAACAAAGTAAGCAATTTCCTAAGTTTTAAGCTGTGAGAAATAAAAATAAGGCAATTTTCATGGAATCTGTTCTGAATTCGTTTACATAAATCATTTCTCTGAGCCCAAATATCTAATTTCTAATGAGCCAAAGCTTTTATCCAATTTTTTTGGCAAATGAGGCAAAAACAGAGCATTTATGGTATATTTGACCTACCATGAAGTCAAATTTGCTGAACACGTGCAGATTCTTATGCCAGAGCTGACCGGTTTTTTTTTTTTTTTTTTTTTTTTTTTTTTTTTGAGTAATTGTTGTAGTTATTTAACCTTCTGAGCGGCATGATCAGTATTATCTGTTCATGAGACATTTTGTCACCTGGTGCATATTAGCTAAGAATTTAAGACATTTTACTTTTTTATTTTATTTAGTAATGTAAATATCATCTTAATGAATGAAAGATCATAAAATTAGAGATTCAAATAAATATTTATGTATGTCATATCCATTCCTGCAGTAACACTTATCTCTACAAGATGGTAACCCGACAGTCTCCTTTCTAAGCACTAAGTACTCTTTATCGAACATTTTACAAAATCTTTTAAGGCTCATTCATCGTAAACTGCATTTATTTTATGATATGTAGGGTATGTTTACTCGGAATAAAACTGATCGTGAAATTCATTTTTTTATTCACATGAGAAAATTCCCCAAAGAAAATCAGGAACACATTTAAAAGAGTAACTAATGTATTTTAATTACTAAATGTATGCCTTTCATTATATACAACGTTAAATGATTTTTTAATAGTTTCAGACATATTCTAACAAACGCTTATTATCTATAAATCTTACAAAGCAAGCTTAAGAGAGGAGAAAATATACAGTTTTTATTTGTTTTCATCAATAAAGCATTATGGTTTACTGTATTTTTTCCGAATTGACTTCTTTGCAAAACTGGCACATTAGTATCTTCATTTCTAATTCGGGTAACGACTTCAACACTTTATTACAAATACATATCCGAGACATTACTTTTCTTCTTTTGCTATTTTTCAGTTCGCGAAGTGACTAGATTTGGATTATAAAAATATATCCAGCTTCGGCAATTACTTTGATTATGATTATTTCACTAATTAATGAATTACACGAACATTATTCATTGTCTTCCCTTCTAGTTTCATATGGAAATACATAGGGCAATATGCATCTAAATTTCTTTACTGTTTAAAATAAAACTGGAAACAAGAAATGGTAATAGTTATATTTAAAAGCTAGAACATTAGATGATATAATAAAATACGATTTACGTGATTGAAAATAATTATAAAAATGTAAAATAATGAATTCTGAAATTTCGTTTAATGAAAATAAATATATTTTTGTTTAAATATCCAACTAAAGAACGAAGTAAAACTGAGAAGGGAAATAATAATTTTAGTAATGTAGCACTTGTATATGTGTATTGTTAATTATTCACTATTTGAAATCTACTTCTCATGATGTATATATTACTTTACAGCAATGACGGGAGTTATCATTTTTAGCTTAATAGTGAAAGCATAAAAACACAAATCTGTAACTTAGTATATTCTACCTTACATGATAAGGTAGAATATAAGTATATTCTACTTTACGTGATAAATATTGGTAGAGATCAATTAATTAAGAAAATTACTAGTCGCGAGTATATAGCTGTAAAACAAATGTGCCTTTAGCAAACTTCGAATTTACAAATCTAAGTACTTTCAACGCAAGACCATCAGCTAAGGGTCAGTAACTAAAAGCTAGATAAATTTTTATTTACCAATAAAGCTAACGACTTGAGATTTTAATTTTTTCTCGAACAGTAGCTTTCCGCTAACAGGCAAAAGCGGTGAGTTTCCAGCAAAGCTTAGTGGCGAGAAAGGCATTTCTAAAATAATGCCAGAGAAGAGTCTGCCAACTTGAAAATCAAAGGGGCGTAATATTAGGGTACTTTTTGATTTCGTATAGTTATAAAACACAAAATTATGGAATGCTTCAAATCACTCTGTTTTATATCAGGAAGTAAAACCTTCTCAGATTTATTCTATCAGTACTTAATAATATATAAGAGAATTTATTTTTTGTATTAATAAAACTTTTGCCCAGTAAATTATTTCGGGTTACATTTTGTATTGTTGCGTTGTTTTCAAGCTCATTCGTCTGACATAATCAGAACAAATCCACGATTTTTATCGTGGGAAGAAATGAAAAACTGCGTCTGTCATTGACATGAGCCTTAAACGCCATACGGGTGACAGTATTGCGTTGCTCAGATCTGCCCAAATTTTGAAAGGGATGCTTACATAGGGCAGGTCCGAGGGTCTCTAATCCCTCCTTCCCTACCACCAAAACTACTCGAGAATACTATCGAATCCCCATATATTATGAGTGCACCCTACCACAAAATCACTCGAGAATACTTTCGAATCTCCGTATATTTTGAGTGCACCCATGCCGCGCAGCCAATATACAAAAATTTATGCTTTCACCAGGATTCCAATCCGGGACCGCAGTGAGCGTCGTTGACCAATATACTGTCTGGGCGTTCAAATATTGTACGTACGTCGATTATCTCAAAACTAGTCTACTTGCACGGCAGATATTTTCATTACAAACAGTGAAGTGTTGTTTAATAATGCAAATGGTCATAAATTTTCCTTTATTTTAAATGTTTTCCAGCAGCTTGTCTTTAATCTGAATACCTACATTATTTCCTAGTTAAATGCAAGCAGACTTCCAATTTGTAAATGGGAAATATATTGAAATTCTGGTACTTTCCCGTTTCGCCGGCGCAAACCTCGTCATTTCCCGTTTCTCCGGCGCAAATCTCGCCAAGCAGACTTTATTGGCGACAACACACAGTATACACATAAAAAATATTAACAAATGATGTTCTAAGAATTTTTTTTTATTGTGTAGGTATAAATATTTTAATATCGTTTAAAATTTTTTCATATGGCTCTTTTGTGTCCTTTCGCCACATACATTCGGCGAAGTAACTTTCCAGATGATGACGTGCCGTTCCTCTGTGTTTCTTATTCCTCCATTTTGCGCTACTCCATAGTCTTTTTATTTTTTGTATGTGAGTTCCCATTGTATTCATGGTCCACTTTGAAATTTTCGATACTTTCCTCTTTCAGTTTTTCAGTGCAATATGATTTCCATGAATCGGAATATATCGTAGTTCCTTTTTCGATATTTTCCTTTATTGCCTCTAATATAATAGTCATGGATTGGTTTGGCACCTTCACGAGGAAGCATTCGTTTGTTTAACGACAAACTCCACCAAAGATCCACTGTTGTGGTAAAATCCGTCTCGCGTTGTTTTTGCGCTTCGTGAACACACTTTCATCCACTTCAAGGATCATATCAGATCTTCCTATTTTGCGTTATTGATGTTTAAGTAAAGAATCCACACAAACCTCTCGCATGTATTTATTCCAATCCACAACTGTTCCGTGATTAATTTCCAACTGCTTTTCACACCATTTAATAGAAGTTAATTCTTCACTCCAACCTTAAACAAATCTTATACACTTCAAGAAACTCAGTCTCGATGATTGAAATCATATGCCTTTCCGTATACTTCTTTTACTGGGACAAACTGAAAGGTTGCAGTGTCATTGAATTTCATCTCCGAAATATAATTTCATTTCATGATTATTATCACAAATAGCAATGTTAGGCAAAGCGCCTTTCTCTTGAAAGAATCTGACAGATTCTTCCTCTGTCCTAGGCAAATCCCAAATTTTCATTGGTTTTTCATCCATTTTTGACATATTTGTAAAAAGACGTTAATTAAGAATTTATTATCATTATTCATATCACGTGATCGCAAATGATCTCATCTCACGTAAACTACGCTACAAAAATCTGATTCCCTTAGTAATTATCTACATTAATTTCAAGTTAAATCTTAGTATGGAATACGAGTTTAAGCGCAAGAATTATTTCAATATTATAATTAAAAAAATTCTATGCAACTGTATGCCAGAATTAAAAGAAACGATCAATCTGTTAAGAAACAGTAATGACTTGTTTTGAAAAGGTGCTGTGAAAAGGTTATCAGCGAGGATATTCGGTTTGCCATCGGTTGTACCATTTTCAGCGACTTTATCGCTTGCTCTGGCGAAATGAAAAATTGCGCCGGCCAAATGGAAAAGTACCGAGATTCATTAGTAATGCTTAAGAATGTAAGTTCTTTAACTATTCTGCTTACATTATTCATATCTTAAACTGAAAAAAAACAAAAATCATAAAAAAGAAAGAAAGAAATTCAAAAAACTTTAGTCATGAATTTTTTTTAAATACTTAAGGAATAAAACACTATTTAATACTTAAAAAATAATAAAGCTTATTTTAATGAGCCTTTCGTCAGCGATAATACTTAAATAAAAATCTTAATCGATACCAAATAAATAATCGGTAAATTAATCTAAACTTAAAATCTATATTAAATTTGGGAAATTTAGATTTTTTGCATAGACTCAGAAATATGGCTGAAAATTTGTTTTACCCATGACATAAATATTTGTATCAAAGTATATTTAAAAAGTTTTTAAATACCCAAATTACAGACAAATTTCCAAAAAAAAGGGTGTAAGTAAAAGTGAAAGGAGAATTAAATGTAACATCACCCGATATTTTCTCCCATGGCATATATTAGGAAACCATACAAATATAGCATTTTCAAAATATTGTGACAGACATTCTTTAATCAATAGAAATATTAACACATGCCATTTCAGGAAATGTTTCTATTAAACAAAGTTACTTGTATATTCACGCATTCCATAAAAAAACTATTATTGCAATTTCTCCTTTTTGCCGTTAAATCGAAAAACGTTAGCTAATATTTCAAGTTTTTGTTATCAAATGTGAATCGATTGGCTTATAATGTTCAATGATAAAATGTATCACACGTTCTGCCCAGAATATGCCGTTTCTACTCTTCTCACCACTAAATCTCTTATTTCCTAAATTTTCGTTTATATCCTACTCATTTTATTAATCTTTCAAACAATAAATAAATAATACCTTAGAATCGGCTTGTTCTTATGCCATTAAAATTTCAGGCTTTTCAATTTTCAGTTAATAATAAGTCAAAGGAAAAAAAGTCATACTTGAATTGACAATAAAGAAATGCTGTATATCCCAATCACAGTTTTTCATCTCTCCAAAAGATAAAATATCCCTTAAACTATTTCTTAACATTTAATAACTATTTTACGAATTCGATTTCTACCTTCCGCCTGCTCCAGCCTACAGGAAGATTATTTGCGTATTTGCATAAAGAATACTCAGAAGAATAAAATTTAAAACATAACTTTTTTATGCTCTGAAATTATCAGAATTTGTATCTCAGCTCTTATTGATTTTAGATTTGAAACAGAAACTACGAAGGTTTTATTTCCCCTAAGAAAACAAGAATAATATTTTCTTAACCGTATTTGGCTAAAACAATTTACTTACAATATTACTTGAAATGACTGAAAATTAGAAATAATTTGCTTAATAGAATACTCTCTAACTGTAACTGTCTCATATTTTTAAGCAGAAGTAACTTTGAATAGATTACGTTACGCTGATACTTATTTTACTTGTGGATTCAACAATGGATTCCCGTTTGCATCTTCCTAGAATGGACTTTGCGATTAGATCTGAATGTGAGTTTTCATTATTGAATATCAATGCAAAATAATATTTTTAACGTTTTTTCCTGGCAGCTGAGTACGGAATGAACATCTATCTTGTGTTATGGAAAACATTAATCTACGCCTTACAAAACCGGCGACTAATATATTATAATCATTTTTAAAGCTTTTGAGATGATTTTTAGTCACGGTTCTCTTAACCCTTGCATAAATGTAGAGGGAATCTTTTCCCAATAACGTAGAAATATCAGATTAACTAATTGTTTTGTATATATTGCATATTTCAAACAACTGTGTCCACTGATAAAATTATATGTTAAAAATGAATTAAAATTATTACGAAAATACAAGCAAAGATAATTATTAGTTAAAAGTTTAGTGAAACATGCTCTGTAAAATAAAATTAAATGTGTGAAATGTGTTGTTAGGCCAATAAATGTCAGGAATGTTAAAAACATATTTAATTAATCCAGTAATAGTGTAAATATTTATAAAAATTACAAACATGCCTGTTATGAATTACATTAGTAAGTTACATAACAAATTACATGATTCAGCTATATCATTAAAGACAAGATGAAGCAAATATTATTAAGAAATATAGAGCAAATTGTTAACTTGTTACGGAGCTAGCAGGTTTAATTAGAAAGTTAAATTAATTTTGAGTGGAATAGAAACGTCTCTCAGAGATGGTAGTCTTCTAAGACATTTCATTGATAGATATCACCTAGAAAGGTAAACTTACTCTTTCCCATAGGTCTTCAAATATTGACAAAATTATGAAATACAATCTTCATCTTCTTTTAGAATTTCCTTTCAGGCTTACATTTTGATTCCCAAAGTCTTCTGAAAATCATTTCTCGCACAAACACAATGTCAGAAATGGAATCAACGCTCGTTAAGTTCTGTTAACTGGAAGCTTCTTATTACCAGTCTTCAAACATTGGACAAAGAAAGGTAGACAAATTTATATTCATCCGGGAATTTAATTCAGAACAATTAAATTGCTTTACAGTTTATAGCGGCTAACATTTTGTCGCAGCTGTAGACTTAAGGATGGTTTAATAAGGAACAATCACAATGAATAAAACTAAAAGATATTCCATTTTCTAAAATATAAATATATCACAGAATGTTAAATCCTTAATATTACGAAGACACGTGGGAATATGATAAAAACATGTCAAACATATGAATTCAGAGGATTTAAAATTGAAATGTTATTAACCAACGACATGATACATCTTAAAAATGAAACAGGAGAAAATAGTGTTATTCTAATTGGATTCTTCTTATTTAAACTGCTTTAAACCTCAAAAATAGAATTCTCAGAGGTAAATGAACATATTAAATCAGTTTAGCAATACACAGGAAACTTTGCTAATTAATAAAATATTGCTTACTTCATTTTCTTGCTTTACTTATTAATAATTTGCTACGCAAACGCTTCTTCAATAAATGTTTGATTAATCAAATCCCCAGAAAGAAAAGAAAACAGAAGGAGAGTAATTGCATTTAATTAACTTAATGCTCAGATCTTTTTTCTTCATCACAGCAAACTAAGTTACCGGTCGCCGTGTGAATTGATTTATTTTATTAACTGCACTTATGACTTTTTTTTAATTTTATTATCTCGTTATGCTCTTATCTGGTGCGTATAGTGACGTTTGGATGACAACATCCGGAATAACGTTATCGATCCGAGTAATGAATTCGACAAATTTACTTCATCTTTTTACTGCAAGAGTGATTTTTTTCGTTTAATTTCGAATATTCATGAATTAAGTATTCAGTGGGTAAACATAATTAGTTAGGTAACCCTACGTTATTTATCTTTTTCTATGAGTAAGTAATAATAAATACTTATTTCAGTATCTAAGATGCGAAACTTGAAGATTATGCAGAAACCGTTTCTCATATACCCTGACAATGATAGCAAAAGATAATAACCCTTTAACCTGAATAATCAAACTATGTTTAATAGTATGCTAAAAAGAATATATTCATAATGCTATGCAATTAGTATTTGAATAAACGTATGTAATCTTCAATATATGAAAGAATCAGAAACAAAATTTATTATTTATGTTTTCGTTTCATAATTTTGTTTTCATATCCTTTAATTTCGATTCCAGACGATAGGTGTCTCTATAGTAAAGCGGATACATCCTATCGTGTGAAAACGTTTGCATCCCCCTCAAGCAACAGTTTCAGTGCTTTATCAATTCTAATTTTGCATTCATGTCGGATATCAGGAAATGGTAAATTTAGGAACTGTACGGCACCATATACTTTCTGTGAACTAGCATCCAAATGCTCAGTGACAATCAGTGACTGCCAAATATTCGTCACTAGGTATTAATTGATTTCGAAACACAAATACGGTTTTCGATGTGCTTCGGTCACAATTATTGATAGTTGAGTGGCTCGGTGTTAGTGAAAGAAGGATGAGAGATCCATCCTCCACGATGTTCTTCATCAGAATTAGGGCGGATATTAACAATTAAGATGGGAGTTATATCTGTAAGGCATTTTAACATTCGTTTAAATGGTGAAATTCCGGCGATCTAGATATTTCTTCCTGTACCTGACATATACATGTACAGACTTGCCCATTATAATTATTAATGACCCGTTTCAAATCCTGGAGAAGGCATGGATGTTTTAAACGAATACCGTCTGCGCATCATGCAGCACTTAAAACATTGACGAGCCGAAATTCATATTGAAAGATCTAAATAAATACTAATGCGTCGAATGTCCTTTCGAAAAGTTTTGTGATGGGTAGAAAAGCGTGGAAATCTTCGAATCCGGCGCTCGAGAGCTATTCTTTTTTAAAACTGAGACAGAAGTTATTGTGGTGGAGAGTATTCTTGCAAAACCAATGGTAAAGTGCTAGTGTCCCGCTCTTTCTTCCTGAGATATTTGTACATGTGATGCACATAAAACGTATTTAAAATTTTCAATGGACCGAATTTCAGCTCTTCACTCATCGATGCTGTTCTCAGTCTTGGAATGATAACAGACATATCCTAATGTAGTGTTTTCTCAATCATGAATATATGCGTCTTCTAAGTAAAAGGTGTTATTAGCAGTCTCTGCAATAAAGACCAGCATTTTACGTATGCGATATACAACTGATTTCAAAGCTTACTTCAGCATACACATCGCTAGTTCAGCATTGTGAAAGTATCATACTTCAGATGTAATTTAACTAGTAAATGAAATTGTAATACCAGAAATGCCGCGTCTGTATAGTTTATCCAGCATTTTACATAACGTTTACATTCCTCTGACAAAACTCGCTAATACAGTTTGCAGCCTTAAAGGAAAGAGTATTGAAATAGCACGAACCTATGTAGTATCCGAAAGTTCAGACATTTGAATGGTTCTTTTTTTTTTTATTTGCCATTCTAAGTCAGAACACAGGGGGCGGATGGCAAGGCATATAGATTAGTATTTTAATTCGTGTGGGAGTTTTTGAACATGCTCAGTACTTTTCACATACGTAAGCAACATTATCAGCATAGTAGCAAGTCTTTCATCACTAAACCATTGACAAATCAATAAATAGATAATCAGATTTTATCCAAAGACATATAAGTGGTAATTACTGCATGTTATCCCTATCTGGATGTCGGTCCAAAGTAGTTTATTATTTAAAAAGTTAGCCATTTTCTTCTACCTCTCTTTATTGCAAAGTAAAGATTTTATAGTATGTTGCCTTATATTCCTCCGCACTGGTATTTTAATAATTTCAACTGGTCGGGCTATTAGCAAAAAAGTCTTTTTTCTAAAGAAAAACCTAATATAATATAATTTATGGCGTCAAAAAAAATCGAATTTAGCCAAATAGAACATAAACAAAAAAGTGAGCAAAAAATATTAACTCACACATCGATTTTTTTATGACTCATTAAAAGCTATTTTACCAAAATTTGTTTCACTCTGGTTTCCTTATTAGTTATACTAACATAAGTATAAGTTTATGCATGTATTGGGGGTGGGCGTGCGCATATGAATGTAAGGAAATATAAGGTGATCTTTGACATTTTAGTTTAGTTAAGAAACAAAAACAAGTAAAATAAATATGCTGAGTTTCATTCCGAATTTAATCATAGTGAAGGAACACGGAGCATAGACTTTGTTCATAGTAATTAGGTTTAACAGTGAAGAAAAATAAAATGATTTCCATTTACGCAATTATAATTCTTATTCAGACTAAGGAAAATTAGTTGGTAATTACTGTTCAAATTGGAACAGAAATTGAAATTCTTAGCATAATCTGTACATTAGTTAATCGAAAATCGGTGAAATTCTTTTATTCCTTAAATAAACTGAAAAGTGTGCATTTGGAGTGGAATTTTTACTTTTAAATCTAAAGACTCCTTGGCTAATTAACCGTGCATTTTGTGGTGAAATTTTCACTTTTTACGTTTGGGGAATATTTAGTTGGTTAATTAATTATGACAAAACACTCAAGTATACTCTGCCAGTCTAGAAATTGCAATGACAGGAATTAATTTACAGCAAATACTTTCGAATTTATTTAGCCCTTTCAGGAACTGTGCATAAAAGAGGTTGCATACATTGCAGTAAAAGTTTGCTTTAACTGTAATACATGAAAACTAGAACATAAAACTGAGACTTAAAAAAATTCAAAGTGAAATCCTGAATTTTAAGGAACTGAACACATTTTATACTACTTCAGCTTAAGATACTTTTTCTTATAGCTGTCAACTGTTAATTTTTAATGTATTTTTGCATAATCTATTGAATGTATGTAATGTGTATCTATGGAAATGGGTGCTTGTGTGTGATTTCTTACGTTTGGTGTCAAAAATTTCAAAACATTCTGCAAAAGTTTAAAATTTGTTTAAATATGTTTGTTGTTTAAAATCATAAAGAAATGTAACTTAGCGGGAAAATGAAAATTTAATTTTATGAAGTTATTATATTTTAATATTTAGATAATCTATAAAAAGAACATTCCTACTGATACGATCTCGAGAACTTCCCTCACGTGAACTTTTCATTATCGGTCCACAAATGGATCCCTTTTAATTTTTGTAAATACAGGATGTAATAGATCATTTTATTCAGGAAGAAATGTTGTTAAACGATTCTATGTAATACACCCCGAAGGCACTTTCTTTTAATTTCAGCTTCCTAGGGGCTCCTATAAAATTCAGTAAATAAGGTAAAAATATATAATTTTGTTCAGGAAGAACAGTTCTTTATTAGAATTAAAGTCCTGACACACCTCTTTTTCCATTATCAGGTTCCTGGGCCCTGTAAAACTACTTTCATAAACAACTGTAATATAAGTAAGCATACTCACAACCAAAGAGTAGAGGAAAAAACCATTGATGGCGATTGTCAAATGGGTGCGAGCATTTATATGCCAGTCTTAAAAAACGTTTAATAATCCACTTTAAATTCTCAGTTTTGACTTAAATGCAGTAAATATATAAAGTTCAGCGTCTGTATGTCATATAATTATAGATTTTGAATTTTGTTTCCCTCCCGCATAGTTAATGAATCTTCAAACTTTTAAATAACAAACGTTAATTTAGTAGATGCAAAGTATAAAGCATTGATAGGTAGTTCTGACATCTGGTATTGGGAAAAAAAGCTCTAGAATGAATACAGGTTTTTCTGTAAGAAATTTAGCATTTTTAGGGGTTAGAAATTGACAAATTTCAGTTATATTTAATATACCGTGGAAAGGGTACTTAAATTAATTTTAAATACTTAGGATTACAAAGGTCATTACTTTAGGCAGGTCGAAAACTATTATACTTTCATTATGATCATATGATAATTTATTACTTCCTTGTATGAAGAAAAGGAAGTATTGCAATCACGGAAAATTTCGGCCATCATATTTCAGACTTTATTTCCCCAAAACGGATTTGAAAGGGATTCAGAAGAAATTTTTTTCGTGACACCTGTACGTACGTGCGTACGTATGTTTTTTCTCGCATAAATCAAAAACGAATATTCTCAGAACGTTGCAATTTTGTATATGGGAGTGTTATAACATAAATTTGTGCACCTTCCTTTTTGGTTGCAATCGGCAGCACCAAACGTATATATAAATAAGAACTCTGTTACCCATCTCGATGAACTCATTTTTTTTAAATTTTTATATATTGGTATATTATGCAATTTTTTCTTTAAAGTGATCGTATTATGTTGTTCTTATGTTCCGGTTAAGGTTTTTGTGCCTTTAGTTAATCTGCGCGAAATAGATATAGAATTATCGACAATTTAAAAGTTGCTTAAGTTAAACTAAGCTTAATGAAACCACCATTTGTTTATATTTGAAGGTTCTTAGTAGAAAAGGGAATTAAGTCAGCTTTTGTACTTTTAGAGTTTTTTTGCCGAATGGGATCAAAAGTAAACTTTCAGTTTTGTGCACCTAAAAATCTTCCTTTTTGCTCGTTGGCCGGTTTGCTTGTTTTTACATAGAAACTTTAATTCCTAATGGTAAATACTGTTTTTTTAATTGTTTTAACTCTATTTGGTATTTTATGGTTTTGTGCATTTTACAATTTTGAATGCAGATGTTTTGAGTTTTATGCATTTTTACCTCGCTGCGAAGTGAGAACTGAAATAATTGAATGAGAAGTACATCTATAATGAAATACTGGGAAATAAATTTAAATAAAATGCACTCAAAATATGTATAATGTAGTAGGACCCTACAAGAAATACACGTAGTGTCAACATCATATATTTAAATGTTGTTACTTTTATGTAAAACAAAAGCGACTAGTGAATTCACAATATCGTTGCGTGCGTACATGTTCGTAATAAATTGAATGCACAAGTCGATAAAAAGTCAATAAAATTTATTCTTATCCCAAGAAATAAAACAAAATGCATAAATTTCCTCAGAGATATTCGCACAATATCGCAATATCTCACAGTGTTTATATTTTGAAATACTAAAATATAAATCGAATTTAATTCAAAAACACAGAGACAGCTAATCAGATCTCACGGCAAATTCACTACAATCAATATCGGCACTAAGTAAACAACTGAATTGAGATGTTTTGATCCTGCTTTTATTAGCTTTCTATTCAATCAGGAGAATGAACTGGTATTTTCTTTATTTTTCTTGATAGCAAAAGAGTACAGTTACAAGATATATATTTATTAAAATGTTATGTGCGTGCTTCTGTATTTTAATTTTTCCGCCGTAGCTTTCTCTTTAAATAAATCTCGTGCTGCTACAAATTCTACTAAAAATAGTTAAATAAATACAAAAGTCGCAACAATATATTATGCATTTAAATTCATTAATATCCTTATAGCTAATAACGCCTAAACTTTAAAAGTTACCCATTAATTTAATTTAAATGTTACGTCCTCAAAATCCACTTGGTTTTACTAAAACATTTATACTAATAATCAAATGAACTTTTTACTGAGGTGATTATATATTGATTTTTGTAAAAGGGTTCTAAAGACACTTTCCTGTTACCTGTATTAGTACCTGCTGAGTGTTATAAACTATCGATTTATTAAATTTTGTGACAGCTTATTTTTTAAGACAAATTCTTTAAAGCAAAGCTTGATTAGCAGTTAACAATCTATATCGACGTTAGGCTGCCTTCAAGTGGTTTTACTTGTATGAATCATGTAAAACTTGAATGAATCATGTTTACTTGTAATATGGCTAGTCATCCAATGGTTCCCAACACCTAAACATCCGGCGGCACAAAATGGCGTTATCAGCATTTTCTTCGGCAATAATACAAAATGGCACAGAAATTGCTTTCATCATTTTTTCCCATTTTCATTTAGCCATTTGAAAAAAACCGTTTATGTATCGTTTGCTCTTTTTATCTCTATCCATTTAAATTCAAAATTCAAAACCAAAATATTGGTAAGGAAATAAAATACAAACGTAGTATTTTATTAATTCTTCAGAAGCTGGATAATAATATTAATTCAACTTATGAATAAAAGAGTCATTAAAAACTCTAAATTTAAATAAAGGATTTCGTTCTTGAAAAATTGATTAAACTATGATTACAGTATCAAGGATTTTTAAGTTAAAAAAGTGCAGTTTTCCCTGCTCATATTTTTTTAAGCATATAAGCAATGCAAACTCTAAAAAGCCCGGCAAATATTATGGCCAAATCCCATGACACAAAGTTCTATCGATGAAGATAATATTGACCATTGAAAGTTTGGTTTGGTTTAGGTGATTGTGGCAAAGCACGCTAGGGTTATCAGCCTATTGAGAGGGATGCCTTCGTGGAGGACTGTCTAAGAGAAACTGGTTCGAATACACGTTACACATGGGGAAAACCACGAAAATGCTCATGCAGCCAGTCCTTTTCCTGGAATTGAACCCAGGTCGGAGCCAAAAGCGCTCAGCGATTTTAACACTAGTGGGTGACGATTGAAAGATCAGTTACGCGTAGCTGAAAATAATTTAAATTCCTTATTCGAAAAATTCATTAATCATGCTTTCAAAAAATATTGAATGGATTTTATAAAACAGAAATGAAACTAATTCTTAAAGAATATTGTTCTCTAATACCACCTCCTAGATACTGAGCTATTAACTCTTCCTGTGGAAGATTAATTATTGATTCTGTACTTCAAAGTGTATTGAATTTGCTGGTAGTGCAAAAGTCAGGGAGAAAGAGAAGGAGAATTCTACCCGAAGTCCATTTCGCGAGAGGGTGTTTAGAGTATAATTTACATTTGTCAAATTTTCCAAAAAAAAATAAAAAGCATAATATTAAAGAAATAATAAATATTAATGTATTATCGACTTCTTTTACACTCAGATAACAGATTCTTGGTAACTCAGATTTAAGGGGTCATGCATCCCTTAAAATGCTAAAACGTCGAGTAAATTGGACTATTTCAAACTACTGTATCTCATAATATATAAACAGGAAACAAATAAATTTTTTACAGAAGACACTTAAAATCCTACTTTATCTGAAAATGTGACTAAGCTTATAAAATAGAAAAGAAAATATTTAATAATGCTGAAAACTATATGGCATTTTATGAAATCTGAAAATGTAATATCAGCTTGCGTGCAAGATTACTCTTAAATTATATGCTTTTGCAAAATATTTTCACCTGTAATATATTTATTACAGTCTTATTATAATTTTGAACCTTTAAAATTTTAAATATATATAAATTTTATATTTTTTAAAAACAGTGGTTTTATGTTACTGAAAATAGCATACTTTTTATTACTTTGAGAATCCAGAAAAATAACAAAATATAAATGGAAATTGCAAATTTTAGGTTCAGGTTGTAGCAAATTACATATTGTATCTGTGATACAACTTTCATTAGAATATATTGAATCTTTGAATTGTTATGATGCGCGCAATAATGAAAAATCATGTTTTGAGAAAAATGACTTTAAAGTTTTTTTCACTACATGTTACCTAATAACCATTATTATTGCACCTTAATTTTATATAAAATGAAAAACTTATCACCTGATATTGTTTTCTTTACTTATTTTGTATTTGATAGAAATTTCAACTGTTTACACAACATTCACACTAACACGACAATTCATGTCGTGATGTCAAATTACACCGAATAGCAAAAATGCACAAAATATATCAATACAGATTAATCATATAATAATTATACACACACTATTAGCATTAAAATGCTCCTGAAAGGTATGTTACTCCTTCAGCTTTATGAGTCTTTTTAATTTCATGCAGTTTTGCATGACGCTTTGCGTGACGAGCATCAATCGTACGAGCTATTACTCGTTTCTTCGAAGAAATTACACGCTTATAGTCACTCCTGAATTGTGCAGTTATGCAATTAATTCCAGGGTGTACCCTTTCTACCATCATTAAAAAGAGTAACTGCTTCATGAACTGCTATTTCTGAGATGATTCTGCCACTACCAGATGTCTTTGGACATATTTTCCAAATCAAGGAGTTCAGTGACTCATTTGGATTTTGAGTATGAGCACCAATAACCGTATATACACCAATCTGAGATGTATGGCCTCTTGTTTTCCAGGTGCCATCACCACTTACACTTATGTCTGTAGAATTACTGAGTGATATTTCTGCTGCTGCATTTTTCATGCTTTCAATTGCAGTCATTTTTGTTGCATTATTGATTAAGTTACAGATTCTGTCATAAGTATTTTGCATCACAGGCGGATCTAAATCCATTATTCCACAAAATGTTTTCAATGGTTCAAGACCTTGACCAATACAACGCATTGCATAAATAATACGACGATTAATTTCTGCAATGTTCCTTTTCTCCCCAACAAGTTTAGTGTTGCTTGTCATCACAACATTTTTGCATCCTTGACATGTCAAGATCATTCTGGAACACAGACCTGCAGATCTTTTCGCAGTAAATTTTAATTTACCATTGCATACCTTACACACAGTGTTGTCTCCAAAAAAAGAATACAGAATATTTTTATCGACAATCATGTTGCCATCAAATCGATTGCTTTCACTTGAAAAATCAATGTCTGTTACATTCAACTTTTTACAAGAAGCACTTGTTTTAGTTCATCTGAATTTCCAGGGAAACTATGTGCAGCTGTAGTTTCACAAATAACAGCTTGGTTTGGGAAAGAAATAGAAAATCCATTATTTATTTCATTTGAAACTGTCGATTTACCAGTTCTGGTGAACTGGTTTCCATGAAATCGGCGCTTTTTGAACGCTTTCCAGAAGCACGTTTATAGGCATTATCAGCCATTTTACGGAGCAGTGCACAGTAAGATAATAAAATGCTTTAAGAACTTACAATTATATTTAAATTCACCCACAAACTGTTCTAAAATCACAACTGAATGACCATAAGTGACGGAAATAACAAGTAGAGTGATATGAAACACTACTAAAATATAATGAAATGAAAGGAAAAAAGAGCAATAAAAATAAAACGCAAGAACGGTTAAGAATGTAAACAAACTATCGAAGAGTTGAGAAATAACATTGCTACTCCATAAATAGATCATTAAAAAATAAATCATTAGGCTTGCCACATAACACTTCGAGTAGAAACTGCTGTCGCTTTTCGCTTGGACCTTTAAACCTTGTGTACATTAGTTCAGCTGGTACATTTTCCTTCATAACTCATGAAATTGTACGAATTTGTGCTTGGGGTTTTTTTTAAACTGCGCAGAAAGAATCAGGCTATAACATATATTTTTTTGTTCAAAAAATGAAAAATTTTGATAATTTAAGGGAAGTATGCCCCCTTAACTCAGATTTTTATAGCATTTGGTAACACTTCATACGATGGTAATATTTATAACTTCCAAGCAAACTAGCAGTAAATGTAATTACACTGTTAAGTATACATTCACTAAAACTATTCTCATTTTCCTCACTTTTCCTCATTCCTTACTTTTTCTCATTATATATCTTTGAAGAATTACTATATGTGGTTTTTTTCATTCCTCGGTGAATTCCATAAAGTAAAAAAAATCATTTTGTGGAATTATTTAATTTATTTAACAGCTCAGTGTATCTTCAGGCGTCGCTTAAGTCCCGCACAGAACATTTCCCGTCGATTGTGTTTCTTTTTACAAATCTGCTACGAATGTGGTCTCAAATTCAAATTGCATGGGAGCCGTACATTCGATCTAGAAACTGCTGAGAAGAAAAAAAATATTTCAAGAATCTAAAAAATATTTTAAACACATTTCTAGTTTCACTTAATCAAAACATGTATAAATAATAATAATAATAATTTCGAAAGGAAGAAAACTTCAAATTAACATTAGTTTTCTATTTGAAAATTAATTATTTTTATCTCAAGTTTGGTTGCTGTAAGATATTTTTGTTCTTTACATTTTGTAAATCAAATATACTAACAGCTTAATATTGTATTTTCAGATTGATATTTATTTGAGATAATTCTAATACGTCTAATTTATCCTTAAATAACCTACTTAAATCTTAATAAAAAAAATTTTAAAACTTTCTAAGCTTTCAGAAAAAACTTCCGAAGTAAGATAAAGCTTGAGACTAAATAATGACAACGTTGTCTCTTTTTCTTATTTCTCTTATCAGCCTAGTCTCTTTTCTGTATACGTTTCTTCGATGCATAAATAAAATAAAAATGTTCGTACGTAATAACTTCTTTATTTTCTTACTGCATTTGGACACTTGATGATCTTTCGATTCTGATAAATTTTGTAGCCTTGGAGAGAAATTACTGGAAATTATTTTTGTTACATTGTTGATGTTTATTGGTCAATCCTAATTTTTCTTATAAAATTTCAACAGGGAAAAAATGTGGTTTGTATTTGTTGTATATAAATAAATGTACGCTGAAGTGCCACTGAATTAGGAATAACAAGTGAATAACTTATTGGACCTCCTTTGGCCTTTATAATGGCTGCCATACGACGAGGAATGGATTCAATACGTTTGCGGAAGCGTTCTACGGAATGGTTTGCCAAACATCGGATAGAGCTATCAATAATTCAGGAAGCGTCGCTAGTGCTGTGGTTTCAGACCTTTCTCCAAAGCATCCAAAAGGTGTTCAGTACGATTCAAGTCACGGCTTCTAGGTAGCCAATTTATGACATAGAAGTCAATGGTCTCATCCAACCAGGCAGTAGCCAATCGGAACTTATGAGAGGTGCAGTTATCACGCTGGAATACTCTATTTCCGTGTGAATTACAGAACAACATAAATGGATGTATATGATCTTCCAGCAACTCTACGTACCGAATCATATTGAGGGAGTTTGATACAGGTACCAAAGATACCAAACACTGCCAAGAGCAAACACCAGAGACCCTTACTGAGCCGCCATGGCTTTAAACAGTTTCAGCCTGGCATTCAGTATCCATAGCTTCATGAACCTGACGCTATTCCCGTTGATGTTAAGTAGACGGAATCGAGGCTCATCATTCCATGCTACTCGTTTCCAGTCCTCTAGGGTTCATTCACTGTGTTCTCTTTCCCAGGCAAGACGTGTAGCTTGATGGCATGCATTGAGCAATGGTTCTGTCGTGGGTCTACGGCACCTGAAACTCATATGTTGAAGCGGGGGTTGAACGATCCATTTACTGATTATGCGACTGGTGTCCTGTATCAACTGAGTGGTAATTTTAGCTAATGTTTGGCTTCGCCGGCTATGTACAATACGGCTGAATCATCTCACACACGCTCGTTCAAAGCTAATCGCCCTTTCCAATCTGCGCGATCACTAGTTTTTTTCTTCCCCTTATTGGTGTATTTTCGGAACATTCTTGATTCTGTTCACCTTCCAAATCCTAGACCTCTGACGATATCGGAAATTAAATACCCCATGTGTCGAGTGCCTACTATCTGTCCGCAGTTTTACCCATGCTGTAAACTGAAACGACTGATTAACAAAAACCGTAGTACTAGCTATATATGCCGTTACCACAACGCCCTCACCTAAGCATAAATGTGATACATCGCTACAAAATTTGTATAGCCATGACTTTCCCTAATTCAGTGGCAGTTCAGTGTATTCCCAAACAAAGCGATCATTCTTGGTGCAAAATGTTGTAAATGTATGTACTTATTTTTTGACAAATACGAATAAATGTTACTAGAATCTGTTTTTTTTAAATGTTTGATTAAAGTATATGTCATATTGTAAATTAATTAGCCTTAATTTATAAATTTTCTAGTGCGGTATTGATGCTCGATTTTAATGGTAGTGAAAGTGATGTACATCCGACATTAAGTAACTAATTTTCAAATCTTTGCATCACCGAATTTGTAACAAATACATAATCGAAATGTTTTCGTTGCCCACAAAAAATTACTTCAAGTGATGGTAGTTTGAGACCACAGTGCTACGATATTTTGCAGTCGTTGGATTTTATATGGCTGATGAGAATTAAAGAAATCGCATATATTTGTTTGCCTGCCTTATTTCTCATCCTAAGCTGCATTTTTTTAAATAATTTTATCTACGACGGGAAAATAATTGGGAGCCATCGCTCTCAATTTTCACAAACAACAACTAACAAAAATTTTAAATTCCACCAATTCCTGTGGAGTTCTTACGGATTCCAAAAACAGCTCTTAAGGGATAGGGATCCGAAATGAAAAATTTGGATCACGTTTGAGACAAATCATAAAATATTTTCACCAAGAAAAGGAATATAACTCGGAATATTCAACCCAAGGGGGGGGGAGTTACATTAAATTCTAAAACCTTTAGAGTTCGTTTAAACTGTTACGAAATATATTGCTTTGTAAGCATTTTCCGACATATGCAAAGGATTTTTTAACTTTCTTTTTATTTAAGGCTACATTTTTCTTGTTTTCGTGATAAAATGAAACAAAAAATATTAAAATATGATACGAAAAAGTCTGGATTGGTTGCTGTTTGTGAAACAGCGTTTCAGAAATGTTTAAAATTTGTTTCCTTTCATTTTTAAAATCCCTTCACGTTCGCGCATCGCTCAAGGTTTCATTTTATTCCTACTTATTTGCTTGCTTCTCTTTCTGAATTATTGTGTGCGAAAAACGCTGTGCGAAAACCACTATATTTGATTTTAAGCCTGATTTTTTCCCTGCTCTGCTTCATTATTCTGTAAAATGCACTTTTATTATTTATATAAAAGCGGAGGTATTTTTCATCCCTGACTTCATTTGTAAACAAAAAAGTGCGTTATTAATAAAATATTTTTTTATTCAACAAGCAAGGTTTTACATAAATACATAGTGCAGGTTATTTAATATATAACACTACGTAGAATTAAACATTTAGAATATTATTTTTTATTAGAAATAACGAAAATAGTTAATATATTAATAGTTATCAAGAGTAATAACATTTACAAAAGCAGTAATAATAACAAAAAGCAGTAATATTAATAGTGATAGTAATCAAAAGTTCTCGCAATAAATGGTAAAACTGAATCACTTTTAGCGATTATAATGATTCATAATTCGCTATATAAGTTAACTAATTCATAATAAAAGCACTGAAACTAATGTCAACATTATTGCTGCAGTTATTATTTAAGATAAAAGTTCTGTGTTAACGCATATTTCCTTAGTTCGACATATATCGTACCACTGGAAATTCAATGCTCTTTTATACAAAAACTGATATGATTGTGATACATACGCAAATTGAGCAATATTTGGAGAGGATTAAATAGATAAAGTTTCAATGCTACATCTAGAGGGGGCTCTATTCAATTTCGTAGAGTAAATTCTATTTCGAAATGAAGTCTGTTGTGCATGATGTTACCAAAGGACATCAAAAATATATTTTTGTGTGAATTCCTAAGTTTGTATACTTGTTTTATGAAATACTGCAAGATTTATTTACTTTTGCTGAAACGTTTTTGATTTACGTTCCACTTGTTCTAACTCAACATTAGCTTAGCACAATGCGTGGGGAAAATCACGTAGGTTTGCAAGTGAGCAAGAGAAAAAAAAATCCTCACAAAACACGGCTTATGACCCCTTAGGTAGCAAAGCTTGTTCTGCTTAGAACCTGCGTATAAATTATCTGTCTCATTTTATTAGTGGTAGTCGATATGAAGTAATATTATTTTATTATTTATTAGTAGTCTATATAAAGTAATAAAATAGAAAACAAGCTTGTATCGCCTCTGAACCAGTGATAGAAAACGGTTTTCAGTTTTTATCTGACATTTGATTAGTTTGTTCGTGAATTAGATTAAGGACTCGGTCTGATCGGACAGTCATCACTTACGTAAACTGATTCTACTGTAAGAGAAATTATATTGTTGTTACAAATAATAATATTGCGTTTCTTTTTTAATGTTTTTTTCTATTGTCATTTTGCCAATTATATAGAATAATGTCAAGTTCTAACCAAATTAAGGCTAAAAGAAAGTTTTTACAATTACGCATAAACAATCCCCTGAACACTCCTATAAATGAGTTGGTAACTGGTTGGTTAAGTGACACTTGCACAAAAGGCAGTTCTGCACAAGTGAAAAATCATCCTTGCGAAGGAAATTACATTTTTTAACAGGTGTAATCAGTTATGGCCAGTAAGTTACACATTTGCAGAGTTTTTCAGACACAATCAATCAATCTGATAATTTATTCATATGAGTTTTCTTAAGTATCCATTCCTGACCTGATGTTTGTCCTGAGTGTTTCTATATGTTCTTAGTTGTTTTTTCTAAGTTCCTTTTAGAGCATTTACATGAAATTAGTTTCACCCTTACTAAAACATCTAAAGGCATCTCGGCATCGACAGTTTAGTGTGAATGCCAATTCAAAAAGTGGAAATGTATTAAAAGCAAAACTGAAAGTTGCAAAGGCTGGTTGAAGACACAAAATGAGGTAGTTTTGAAAGTTACGGAACAATTCTGTAAATCTTAAGTAGTGGAAGTTAAAGATCTATTGTCAAATGCAAGTAAAACGAGTAAGAGAGGATGACACGATGCCATATACTTTTTATGATGAACTCAATGGACTGATTGACTAAGGTTATTGTTTTGTGATCACTGTTACATAACCTCAAACTTAATTCAAAGTTTCAAATCACCTCTTTATTGGATATGGAGAGAAGCGCAAGGTTCCAAGTTGGAGCCATATAGCCTAATAATTTAATTGTTCCTGACGATTTTACCAGTTTTTTGTCTTTTGTATGATAGCAAGGATATAATGAACAAAGATGAGATGATACAGCGCAAATGATTTTGATGAATGAATTTGAAACACAGCACAAATGCGTTCATCAATTGGATAATCAAAACCAGTTGCAAACAGTTGTCTCAGTTGCCTTCCGTGCACGCAAATATCGGTAGCACAGTGAACGAGCATAAATAAAGTGGTGATTATTGCATATATTCTGTATGAACACCGAGTGAGTTTAAATTGAATAACTATTATGCCTCTTGCCTAGAAATTTTAGAAATTATCTTTGTATTATGTTAAAAGATTATCCCCTTTGGAGTTACGGGAACAAAAATAAATAAGGAAGCAATATTTTAAGAAAATATAATTTTAGTATTTTAAATGTAAGGCATTTTAATTGTGCATTATTTTCTATTTTAAAAAATATAGAGATTTGTTTATTTATAACAAGACGCTTAGTACATATTTTCTTTATATAAGAATTTTTGTAGGAAAGTGGACAATTTTTATTTTCACACGAGAAAAACAGCTAAAATACGAGTACCATGCAGTTAGCCTTTTCACAGATGAATCGAATTCAGACAGAATATTCGGAGATAAGTACCTTTACTCACTCAACTACGGATAGGGTTGATAAAAAGTGAGTAGGTTTGAGAGCCTAGCTGACAACAGGATACTTATTGAAAATCTTATATTATATCAGGTGTTGAATATTGTGAAAGCTTATGAATTCCTCTTTGAGTTTTTTTAGGTAAAATAGGAGAGAGGAATCACGAGGTAACATATTGCAGTTTTGAAATACGAACAGTCTTTTAAACATATTAAAATGCAAATATGTATGAGTATTTTTGAAACTTGATATGAAATCATGCGCATTTTTTAAGGGAAATATATAACAGACATGCTTGAAATTTAATATATGTTTTAGCTTTTAATTTAAAATCCAATACTGTTTAGTAACAAAATAATCTGAGCATAGTCACTTGCGACCAAATAACTGGAGGCAGAGACCTATTAAGACATCTTGAGACTCTGGGCCCTTATGAAAAAGTAGGCCCCCACCTGCATCCCTTTTATTTCATTTTTTAATAAAATGAAACTCTATTAGAAAATTCATTTCATATATTTTTAATTCGTAAAATCACTAATTATCTCCTCAAAATTCATTGTCAATAATATTTCATTTTCAATACACATTAAATTTAAATTATTCAAACTAGAGTGAGTCATACGATTTCTTAGCTCATTTTTGACAAGTCTGAGTTTTGAAAGTTAACAGTTGCCACTCGCGTTAGTAATCATCATCGACAAGAAAATTTTTATTACTATTTCAAATATTTGAGAACGCTGTGAATAGTCTTTCATTACACACATGTATGTATAAGAGTGTGTTGAAACCAATCCCAGTTTCCTCATCTAAAAACCGTTCTTGATCGTCATCCGCATTCGTAAAATTATATTTCCTATGAATCTTCCTTTTTTCCATGTCTTCTCTCTGTTTTCCGTAATCAGTGATTAGATATGACTTGAAATGTAGACACTGCAAAATCAGTTCTTTCTATTGAACATTTTTATCACACAATTTCGATATTTTCTCGCGTGCTATTTTAATTTCGCTCTCATCCAAATTGCGAATAATTTCAAAACCTCCTCGTTATTTTTTACTACGTTTTTTGTATGTTGTAAATTACGCAGTCGATTATTGGTAAAAGGGTCTTTAAATTTCTGGCTGTAGGTGCCTTCAAAAGTTATGTCTGTCTCTTTATCTTCTTCAAGTTCACCTATTAGTATTGCGTTGTCTTACACGTTTGTGGACACTTTGATACTCTTTGATACTCTTATATATCCCTTAGCGTTTGATTTACAAAAACCAAAAAAGTCCCTTTTTGTTTTTATATACTACGTTATTAACGATTTTAACAATTTTAGTGCTTTCGGCAAATTTATACTTGTACTTTGTATGAATAAATTCACTTTCTAATTATGATATAAATGTCATTCCAAAACATAGTTAAAAGGTAGTTTCTAATTCATTCCTCTTGTGTTTCAATTTTTTTACAGAAATTCGAGTAGCCGCCGCCTGTGAATCATCCTTAATTAAACAGTCAAAGTTCATGACAATTTCTGTATATTCTTCGCAAAAAGCTTTGATTGCGTCCGCGCTTGCAGACCAACATGTTTTTGATAAGCATTTCAACATATTTTTATTTTTATCAGAATTCAAATTTAAACTCAGTATATCCCAACGATGGGTTGAGCATAAGAAATATTTTAGAGATTTTGGACAAAATAGAAGTAAATCGCTATATTAGAGTTACAGTCTATTGCCTCAATGCCAATTACGTTCAAAGAATTATAAAGCTCATGGGTATTCTTTGGCGGCATACAACTTTGACTCTACTTGGAAGACGAAGTATAAAATCCTGTAAGAATAAATACTGGAGAAGAAAGGTTTAAATAACCTTTCTATTTAAACTAAATTAAAACAGGGGTACGCACTTCGTGCCTACAAATCACCACCACTTGTGGCTAACGAAAATTAACAGAAGAATAAAAATGAAAATGCACATTAAATTTTGAGATAACTAACAACTGGCTCTTTAGCTTAAACTAACGCTAAATCGACTGCACACAGCAAAGCCGAGAAGCGAAATTTCAGTGTAAAGTGATAGGTCTCGAACACCGAACTAGAGAGGTAATTTTAACCTCACAGCACAAACATCGGAACTAAGTCCGATGCTCTTTTTGATCTCTTGACACGCAGCTTTTAAATACTGTTTCTGAAACACGTTTAAATTTAAGTACTACTTCATGACAAATTTACATTACGGTAGGAAACTGAAATCAGGAGGGACAAGTCAAACTAAAAATAATTGGTTAGAATTAAATTAATCCTTACGGAATGTTCTAAACCTGCTACGTATACAGCGTATTTATTTATTTTTCTTGAAGTTGGCCCTGCAAGGGTGGATATTTTCCAGACATATTCGAGGCTTTATCGTACGATTGACCTGTACAATCACTTAGTGAAATCTTACTTCCCCAAAATTGCCGTAATTTTTATATGTTCATCCAAAACTGGACCAAACTTTTTTAAAAGTTCCCAAGTACCTAAATCCCGTTTTTCACGGAATCAATAGTTTCATTTTTATGCTGACAGACAGTCAGTCCCCTTGAAGCTAAAACCTAACAGAACTATTCTGTTTAGCACTTCTTTCCAGTAATGATGTTTCATTATTGAATTGTATATTAAGTTGGCTATCTATACGATTAGGTAACTGTAAGCAATTGTGGTAGCTCATCATACACTGCCTATTCTGGTATATATTTCATGTCTGTTCTGGTATGTATTTCATGTTATGAAATAGCCGTATTTGCATGCTTCCAATCAATGAATCCGCTAGTGTTGAATGTAGAATTGGTAGATGAAAACAATTTACATACGAAACAGTATACGTTTCCTTGTGACTTAGAATATATTAGCAATTCGCAGTCTACAACCTCATCATTACATAACTCTTTCTTGAACACCATCGCAGAAATGCATCTTGTTTCAGTTTTATCACTTCTTTCATTGTATATACGTGCTCAATTTCCGAAATTATTATGTTGCTGGAACAAACTGACGGACTTTTCTCATCTCAATGCGACCGTAAATTCTTGTCGGTATATGAAAATCACAACCATTGATCTATACTTTCACGAAAAATATTTGAAAGGTTCATAACCTTATCAGTTACTGTACTAATTTTATTGTCTCTTCTTGAACACGTAAATACTGAGTTCCTCGCAGCCTTTCAAGTTCAGTTGTTTCTATAGTGGTAAAAGTAGGTATAGAAATGCAGAATTTGTATTAATAAAAAATTGAGTAGACTTCGGTTGTAAGGATTTTAAGTTTTACTAACCTTTATTTTAAAACTTTACTATCTTCTCTTATTTTCCACTTCCGGTCAGTATAAACGCGGTTAGTTTTGGTTATGCAAAATGAGCTTGCAAACTGTTACGTATTTAAGTTGTGTCTTTTATTCAAGAATGAGTCAGAGAGTGAGACTTCTCGCTGCCTTACCTCACGCGCGCTTTTCAGTCAGTTGCTGTCCGCCTTTAGGGCCAGAATTTAAGCCTCTTGGTACTGAAGACGTATTGTAGTTTTTCCGCATTCTGCGTACTACATACGTAAATGACTAGTGATGGTCTATGGCGGTAGGAATACGCCTTGAGATGGATGACGGACATGAAAAATAATGCAGTCTTGCCACTGTTGTCAATTAGCATATAGTTGGAAATTTCTAGTTCTTTGGAGAAAATGAATATAGAATAACATTTGCCGATTAAAATTATTCGCATCGTGATTTTATTGAAGTTGAGTCAAGAAAAAGAGAAGGCCCCTCTAAAGCACTGGACCTCTAAGGCCGAGGCCCTTGACCCGGGCTCAGTTAGCCCATGCCTTAAAATATCCCTGACTGGAGGAGAGATAAACTTTATCAAACAATATTCCCGTTTGCGCCAATTATGTTTCCATAATTAAAACGCATTCTGTGAACTTGTATCGTAATTGTTAATTTAGAATTTTTCCATAATACGTGAAAAGGTAATTCCTGAAAATTAATAATTTTTAACGTTCATAAACAGATTAAGTATTCCAAGAAATATTTTGAAAAATGCATATAGTGTCGTTAACTACGTGTTTGCAGATAAATTCTGACACCTTATTTGAAAACCATCAACTAATTTTAAAATTTATTTTACATAAATTTTGAAATTTTGTTACATAAATTTTACATAAATTTTGAATTTGATTTAATCACTAAATTTTACATAAATTTAGTGATTATTTTTCAAACTCCTTTACACCGGACAACGTTTACGTTTGGATTATTTTTTTTAAATTGTTCATCATTTCATGCCTTACTTTACATTCACTTTCAAAATTATTTGATGTGAAGCAGATGCGCCTGTCTGTAATGTACCTGTCATATACATAGTGTATAAGTAGTCTGTATTTATCTGTATTGTAACCGCATTACCTGTTTAATTTAATAGCTCTACATAGAATTATCGGGCTTGGCAACATCACGCAACACAGCCTGCATGGTGCTACATGTAAAACTGTGTTTAATTTTGTTGTACAGTGTTTTATTCTATCTGGGTAATTGTGTGCAATCTAATATCTAATAACTAATACTCTACAAGTATAGTGTATCTGATCTCGCATTGTGTATCTATTCATATTGTGTAACTATATATAAGCATCGTGTATCTATTATAAGTATCGCGTAACTACTCAAAATATATAAGCATTGTGTATATTGCTTGTACAAGTGAAAGCAATATACTAATATGCAGTGTGTCTGCATGTTTTATGTATGTTTTATGTGCGCATTTTACATGTGATCTATATGTGCTTTTAAATGTTAAGTGTATAATATATATTATCTTAATTATGTTTCATTATAAGTATATGTTTTATTTGCATAAGTGTGGGCAAACTAATATCTAATTTCTATTATTTTACAATGTTTTTACATGTTTTATATGTGTTATATATGTGCTCTTATATGTGGTTTACACGTGTTTTGTATGTGTCTTTATATGTGCAAGTTTGTATATGTGTTTGTATATGCTGTAATTTGTGGCTAACAAACCAAGATGTAACAAATCATTCGCCTATCGATCAAAACTAATGTATTCTTAAGACGCCCCTGAATGGCCATGCACAATTAAGTAAAATTCTTCAATAAACTCCCGAGGTGGCCTCATGAGGCTCCAGGGAGTTGCTGCCACTAGATAAGGGAGGGCGAGGGACAAATGTCTGTTTACCTCTGTTAAACACCAGGCGCCCCCGTCCTCCGTCACCTGTCACCAGGCAAGTACATGCGACAGTACTGGAAACCAATTTTTTTTTCTGATGCTTATTCTCAACTCACCGAATACCTTTTAATACGAAAAAACATCCGAAATTATGAACGAATTCACCTTTAATTTTCCTTTCTAGACTACAAATTTAAATTGACTACTATTTTATAAAAGTAAGAGTGAAAGTTGGAAAAACTACTAGTGAATTGATCTTATTAACACTCTTTATCCTGTTTTATCCAAAAGCAATAAAAATTTGGTGATTATTACCTTACATTTTCCATATTAATGAGTTATATCGGTAATATAACAAAGAGAAATTCTTCATTAATTAAATCTGAATTCAAAATTTTAGAATTAGAAAAAAGAAAATCAGTGGTTTCATGAGCCATCAGAAACATTTATATTGCAGGTGCAACTGATTCTTTTATTTTATAATGCTTATTTGTAATATACATTAATGATATTGCCAATTCACAAAAATAATGTATCGCTAAATTTTAACTTCCATACAAAATTTAGATATTAATGTCGGAAGACAATCTTGGATTCAGTTCGTTCATGTGATGCTTCTAAAATCTTAATACTGTCTCACATAATTTTTCATTTAAATTTGAAATTCTTCTTTCAATTCATAAAGCTCTGGGTCTTTGTTTAAATATCATCCAACAAATGCGCATTAATTCCTTATTTAGTTTTGACTCCGCACTTTTCAAATCTAGAGTACATAGTTGTATTTTTTTCGGTGGTTGCAATCTTCCTAATCTTTAATATAAAGTAAGTATTATTTCCAGTGCTGATTAAATTGTCTTACCGGGAACACTGTTGCAGTAAAAATTATTCCAAATATTTTATCCTTTCTCTCCTTGACAGAGAGAACACAGAGAATATTAATTCCGTTTCTTATGACCGAACATCTCATTTTCGAGTTTAGTAATAATTATGTCTCAAACCCATCGAATAAATTATTATGTCTGTGTTATCTCACAATCCACACGTTTATTTCCCATTTTTACAGAAATGCATGATACATTGCAGATTGTCGTCTTAGCATATTTTCTGAAATAAGGCATGCGCTTGTTCATTTCAAGATAAATTACGCTTCCTAACAAAGCCACATATGTTCACGATATGCAGTGAAATCGCATTAACGAAACGTTTAGAAAACAGCATAATAGACGAATGTGTGACTACCATAAACAAGTTTTTTGTTTCGTGAAAAACTGAATAGAGTTGTTTTCAACAAGAATAAAATTTAATCACTTAAATAAAACTAAAGCTCAATGATTAATTAATGATGATTCCAAGCGCATTTAAGCCAGGTCTGAGAGACTAACGTTGTAATTTAAATCTAATATAGTTGAAAAAAGAACAAAGAGGAAAAGTATTTACTATGCACTTTCATTGTCATGGATTTAACGCTACGCTTCTAATTAAGTAAATATCATAGCCATTAAACTAAATGGAATGTGTGGCATAACCTTGAAAGATAAAATTTTACTTTAGTTTTATTTCGATGCAATAAAGTTCTTGCAGCATTTGAGAGTAACAACGATATATTAAAGAGATATTAAAGATATTCCTGCTTTTCTTCCCATTGAAAAGTATAGAGAGATTACCCTGTCATTAACTACAGGGGATGTTTACGCATTTTTAGAACTATTTCGATAAAGGATTAAAAAATGCAAACGTTTTTGAAAAATAATTCTGTCAGCAGTTTACCATGGGACATGATAAAGTATGCTCTTTAAAATTCCTTCAATTTTCTGAATGTCCCAAGTAAACCAGGTGTGGATTGAGGGATTTGCTTCTGAGACTTCCAAAGAGAAATATTGCTATTCCCTTACTTCAAAATCGTTGTGAATTGCATGGTATTAAAGTTTCTAAATACAAAATAAGTAACTTTCTTAATGGGTCGGCCATAAATAAAATTACTATAAAATTGCATTACATTACTTACATTAAAAATCGGTTAGCCATTACTTCAATACGGAATGAGAACTCCAAACAAATACCCGCCGGAAAAGATACGTACACTTTCTGATATTTCTAAAGTTAAATCAATTGATAAAAGTGTTGCCAACTCAGAAATCAGTTGCAAAGTCCTTAAACACATCACCAGCAACAATAAATTAAAAAATTAAAAAATATATTTAAGTGGAGTATGAAGTGAAAAAGTGGTGATGTTTCTATGTTAATCTGCTTAAATATATCAATAAATTATATTCAATGTTGTTATTAATTAAATGTGTTGATAATCTATCTCCAGGAGTCTTCAAGCCCCCTGCGCCCATCTTGGTGTTTAATACCCAGTGTAGAACTCAAATGTAAGCAAGGGACCAACTGCTGTAGAAGGTAAAAGTATGTATCAAATATATGTATATATAGTTCTTCGCAACCTATTAATAACAAACAACATTTCATTCAATGAATCTAAAATGCACATAAAAAGCAAAATCTTATGTACATTGAATTATTTTAACACCAATTTTTAACGTTCTGAATTTCTATGAGAATGGTGATTAACAATGCAACTACGAAGATTGTTTTCAGTCAGGCCCATAAATTATTTGCAAGTTATAAAGAATGGCAATGTCTGCTACTATATTTAAACTTTATTTATGTGTAACATCATCAACTTAATGCAAATATATACATAATATATATATATACACGTGTGTGTGTGCTTGAGCTTGTATGCGGATATGTGAGGTAAAAATATGTAAATGAAAATTCTAACTTTACAATAGGTCTTTAAATCTTCATTTTATTTCGGGAATTTCCCCTTTCTATTCTAAAAATATTCAATGCGTATAATAAATTTCTCTGGACTGCGTCATTTCCAGATTAATTCATATGGTATGACGTTTACAATACTCTGGTGAGATAAATGATTTTGCGAACTAGAAGTCAAACTGTTGTAGAGACATTAGGATTCTTTTGGAAGCTGGAGAGGTGAAAAATTAGCAAATGCCTTTCCCCGGGAATCGAATCACGAACCTCTAGAATACCGGCTCAGCGTGCAGAGCCACTACACCACGAAAGCACTCTAGGAAAGCGGGAGAAATACCTTATACTGTTAGTAATAATTTTAGAAAGTTATTACTTATCCAGTCGAAATGATATGGACATCAAAACTAATCCAAATTGAATCAAGATTGCGTCTCGAACTCATCGCACTTAGCTTCTGCTTCTCCTGTTAGCAAAACATGCTAATGATGGCTGCCTACAGAAATGTAATAAATTCTGAAATTCGGAAAACAGTCCCTCTTCTTGCGGCCCAGTTATTGATGTTAGCTTATTAAAACGTTGAATCAGCAAAATGAATATATCTGTATTTATCTAACGCTCTCTCCTTATAAATACATTTTTTTGTTTTCTCTGTATATACTTGTTTTTGCCTTTACAGCCTTGTATAAGAGGTTTAACCCAATATCCAAACAAATCAAAATTAAAATAAGCGCAGGACGGTCGAAACTTTTTCCCTATATATATAGAAAGAAATTTTTTTCTCATTTTTGAAATAATTTCAGACTTAAATTCAGGTATATTATAATACTGATAAGCAAATGTACAATCTAAAATAGGGATTATATTTAGAAATGCGAAACATACAAAACACGATCTAAATGAATAGTTAGTGATTGTACAGAAGTATTCTAACTCCGCTTAAAATTTCGGGATCTTTCTGTGGAATCAACAACGATTTAAATTACTTAAATATAATTTTTTCGCACTTTTTGATTTTTATTTATTTAACATTTAATAAATTATAATTCCAATTTAATTAATCAGAAATTCCACTTTTTCATTTTTCTGTTTTTTTATTCTTATATATATATGTATAAATTAAACTTAAATCATCCAAAATTAAAATTTAATTGGAATCAAAATAAGGCAATTTTCTAACAATATTAATGATTGCAACCGTTTCCCTTTCAAATTTTTTTATTATTAGTATTTTAAATTTATTTTACTTCACATTTTAACATAGCCGTATTGTTGCCATGAAATGAAAATTAAACTGATAATAATTGGATTTAAATTGCAGACATTGATTCAGTTTTAAGGAATTTTGCCCTTCCGTACCACGTGCCTTCGTATGTATCTGAAAGCAGCGGTTATCATTGGTAGGTCCGGTGGTCGAATATCAGCAAGGGCACTGCAGATTTCCAAGTCGTTTACTCCAAAATAAAATGTCAATTGTTTTCTAAAAGTCCCAAACTAAAATTTTGTGTATGAAAAGACAAAAAATTTTCACTACCAAGATTTGGCAGTTGCGTCCCCTCCTAAATAAAATAACTGATGGTCGCAATATAGTGACAAAAATTTAGTGTTTCTCTTGTAGCTTTAAAGACAAATAGTATTCTGCAAACATTGGTAAAATAAAATTTACCACCTTTCAAATGTTTAATATTTTACAACTAATATAAGTATTATTCTTTCATATTGTAAATATTTTTATTAATAATTCGTTCTTTAGATTTAAAATTCAGCTTTCTTTTAATTTATTGCAGTCAGCAAAGCACAGAACGCCTAGGTTTCAAATGATAATTTTATTGGGTAAGAGATTATTGGCTAGAAAGTACTTTTATGACACATAAGTAGATTTTGATGAAGGTAAATTAACAGCGTTGGTTAAATACATTACACGAAGTACGCAAAATCTATTGTATTATTGATATCTTCGTATTCTTATACTGAGTCGTGAAGCAAATATTCTGGAAGCCTTTCTTTTATGCTTTATATTTTGAAGCATACAGTTAAGCTGATGTAATTCACTATTATTCTAACGATAGCAACTTAAAAATGTAAAAAAAGAAAAGTGTTCAGACTAATGGTTAAGTATACTTTGTAATCCTAAGAGTAGAATCATAAATTTTACTCTCGTGTCAAAAATTTTCAATCCAAAACTCATCTGGAAACGTCGCTTTCCCACCTGAAAAAAAGAATCATTTTGAAGTTCCATGTCATTTACGATCCTTGGGGAGTCATTACTTTACCATAAAAGTTTCCCAGAGTATGAAAGAACGATTTTAATCCCCTTAAAGCTGACATGAAACTCAGAATTAAAAATCTCCACTTTCACTTTGTTGGGATTCATTAAACATAAAGCTTTCCTAAATGTTACGTCAGTAATTGTGAGTAAATTGCTCTCTTTTAGAAGATCTTAATATCAAAGATCTGTGATAAGAATAATAACCCAGCGAGCGATATAAGCCTAGTTTACTCCATTTTTTAATTTAGCTTGAGAATGTATCATTAAGTGTGTGTCGTATTGTTTGCATGCATTGTTTGAAAGCAAGGTAAATTTTCATCAGAAGAAGGGAAAAGCATCAATGATGCAAGAGACATTACGTAAATGGTTTTGAAATGGATATTTAATTGCTGAAACATATGTTGTTTGTGTCTGATGTTAAGTTTGTAGAGTTAGTTAACGCATGAAGAATTGTTGTAAACGAAACAGAGTTAAATGCTCTGAGAACACTATTTCAAATACTCATTAAAACTGAAGTACGGAAAGTAAAACTGAAAATAAGCATGAAAATCGTTTACGGTACCAATCTTAAAATGGGTTTTAATATTTTAAAAAAGAAAAAAAAACGTTTTTGTATTTCTGAGGGTAACGTTCCGTGAAAGGATTCAGGAAAAATTCAGAATAGTAGTTTGTCTTCTAATCGAGGCAAGTACATGATTCTTCTAAGATTTTGAGACGAGCACTCTGATGTATATAAAGATCAGCTTCGGTCCCAAAGTTGATACGTTTCCTCAAAATAATATCAGTAAAATGAATTCGTCTATTCCCGACAAATGCTACACTAGCAAAGTGTCCTTCCGTTGAGTGGATATTCGTCAAAGTACTAATAAACAATGGTCCTTTTAAATGACTGTTCATTTATTTACTTATTAAACTGATTTGTTCTTTATTTAGGCATTACAAAAAGGAATGAATAAGGGATTTCTTGTAAAACCATGAATTCTAGCCAGCTGAATATTCGAAATTTAGCTTGAAGTCTGAAAATAATGAACAATACCATTCTCTGTCTCTTACCTTTTAATATTTATTAGTTTGAAAATTAATAATATCTATAATAAATTCAAATTTTAATAATATTTAAAAGTTTAAATGTTTTTTTAATAATTTCTTTGCTAATTAATACTTCTATTCCTATTTTAGTTGTTTAGATGATTATTCACAACCAGATATTGCATCTCCCAACAGTGTTGAATGAATGCATTATAAGAATTATAATTGTCAACATGAATGACTTATAAAACTAAGGATGTGATCAGTGAGTACGAGCATCTGTCTTACATAAAGAAAAATGTGTTCTTGCTTTTTGTTTACTTTACAGGTATCATTATTTCGTGCATTACAATAATATAATATATTTGTATCTAATAAAAATATTCTTAAAAAAAAAAAAACCGGCCACAGTTTTATTACATACGAAGGCAATTCGGAAACTAACCTCCGCAGTGACGTGGCGCTAGTAGTAGTGTGCGAAACGCAACCATTGTTACATCAAGTAATCTGTGATTCAGTAAGCTTTCTGCTATTAGAGTCAGAGTGTCTACTGCGCGTGTGCTTGCGATGACGTCAAAAAATGTGCGCTGCTAAATTGAAAATCCCGCCAAGATAACATAGCCAAGGTAAGATGCGAAATCCCCGCCAAATGCGAGACTTTCTTTGGACAAAATACACACATCATAACTGTGTTTCGTATACAGCTCAAATAATATGAGTGAAAGTGTAATGTGTCAGTGAGTGAGATTTTTGAAAGAAGGGAGAACAAACATTCATGATGAATCAATGAGTGGGAGGCCGTCATGATCTCTTCAAACAAATTGATGACAGAATCCGTAATTTATTGGATGTAAATTACATTTTTGCGAATAAAAGAATAAAAATTTAACATTGAAGAAAAGTCCCGAACGAAAGGAGCAAATTAACAGAAAATACGATATCAATGGTGTGTAACCAAGCATAAGAATGTTATAATAGGGCTTGCATTATTCAAGTTTTTATCAATGAAGTTAAGAAGGTTGGTAGTTATTATCAATGAAATTGTATGAAGTATCAATGAAGTTGTTAGTTATTATCAATGACGATAAGAGACATGATATTACTGTATTTGTTACATTAGAAAACGCCGTGCACTGCAGTTTCTTTAACTTCATGTCTACGTAAACGCATCTAATGGAATCTCAGTGCGTAAGGATTTAGATTTGCGGATGTTGCAAAAATAGCGGTATTTATGTCCGGCTATGAATAAAGACAGCATGTAGACTTAAAATAAAACAATGATGTAAGAAATAAGTAACAATCATGAGATAAGTGTGGAAGAAATTCACCTCAAAAGGAGAATATAGGGTGAATCATTACATTATGCTAACTTAACGATTTTTTTGGCGAAACTTTGGCGACCAACTCTGCTATTTTTTTTGGGGGGGGACGCCATTTTGTTTTTACGAACTAAAGGCATTTTTTTTTCCAACAATCTGCTAACCGAATTACCCTTATACTAGAACTTTTATGGAGCAAAAGTGCTTAATCATGACGAAGATAAGGTGCGAAATTCTGAGAAAGTGTAGAATCGCCTACTGCTTGCCGCGTTTTTTAGGAATTGCATATACACGGTATCCATGTACACGTCGACCTATTTTCACTTAAAAAAACATCGCAGAATTGCACATAAATGGCATTGCGCACACTCTTGACTTTATCCATGTACACATCGACCTATTTTCACTTAAAAAGTCAAAGAAATATGACAAAAATCCAATTCTTCTTACTCTTGTAAAAAGCGCCAAACAAATAAGTGGGCGATTCTGCATTTTAGCAGCGAAATTGTTTCTAAGTGCTTATTAGCTAAAATCCCCATTGGAATTTTACGGAAAATGTCACATTACATGCCTTATGATCTCTCATTTCTCTGAGACAAAATAATCTGTAATTTGAACTCTGTACTTCTCAAATTATTGCTTATATCCTAGCTAGTAACACTTAATCGCCTTACCAAAATATCGCCAAACTACATATTACCACCATATTCTAAAGATTAGCCGAATCTAGCTTTTATACGTAGCTCAATGTGTCTGTACTGTCGACTTGCATTAAGTTATTGGCTATATGTATTGATACCAGAAAACATCAAAAGAAAACTCTCAGCGACACATAATTCGGTCCGAGTAGTCAATATTTATTTTGAATCCATCTTAGAGCACCTTTATATGCAAAGACGTAACATTTGTTTGGTCCATTTGTAAAGTATGCTGATTTAGTGATAGTCTGAGTTATTAGTTTATGACATTTATTAAGTCCCGAAGTCATTCTAAAAATTTTCTCACAGATAGGATATATGACCAAATCCTTTGGGCAATATTCATTCAACCGTGAAAACATATGTTCCTGATTTTAAGCAAATAATGTTGGAGTACATATTGCAAATATTAAATCATCATGGTTCAGAAACGCAATGGTGAATTTAAAGGCCGTTTCCATGTTCTACTCGTGGACCTTCACGCAATCAGATCAGAGTAGAAATTTCCTGAATACCCATTTTAAGAGCTCCACATCAGCCTAATTAATCATTCTCACTAATGATAGATATTGATAGACGAATGGAACAGATTGCTTTCATTTGTTATTGGATCACTAGTCATTCATCCATTCAGCATCGAAATGCTACTGTTAGAGCACGTAATGTTTTAACGCTTGTTAATTAAAATAATTGTTCCTTTACTTATTACTTCAATCATTTGGTTATCACCTATAGAATGTGAACATGGTAGCTAAAAAAACGTTGAAAAATATGTGTCAAAAATAACTTTCCCCTTAATTTGTATTCAGAGTATGCAACTTTATATATAAATTTAAGCAAATTAAGTTTAAATTTTAACAAACACGTATAAAAGTAAAAAAAGCAAATTTAAAGCAAAAATTAAAAGCCAAATATATATATATATTAAAAAATGTGTAAACATATAAAAAATTTAATTCTCGAACTAATCTACAATATCATTTAAATTCAGAAGCATAAGCAAATCAAGTGCAAAACCAATCCACGAAAATAAATTCACTAATTTAGAATTAATCCATTAATTTTTTTTAAAATGCGTCAGTGAATGACTGTTGAGAAGGCAGGAGACAGACTTATCAAGGGGAAGTTGCCCCCAAAACTAACTCTCCAATCATTCAATTCGTGTTTCGTCATTCATGCAGGCAAGGGTAAAAGTCAAAACCAGAAGTAAAAAGTGAAGAATGTCCGAAACGAAACACCAACAAAGTGGCACCCCTAGAAACAGCTCAACAGTCATTCACTTATGCATTTAAAAAAAAAAAAATTGTATGGATTAATTTTAATTTGCTAAATTAGTGAATTTATTTTCATGGATTGGTTTTGCACTTGATTTGCTTATGCTTCTGAAATTAAATGATATTGTAGATTAGTTCGAGAATTAAATCTTTTATATGTTTACACATTTTTTTAAATATATATATTTTTTAAAATTTTTTTTTGGCTTTAAATTTGCTTTTTTTTAAATTTTGGCTTTAAATTTGCTTTTTTAATTTTTTGCTTTTTTACTTTTATACGTGTTTGTTAAAATTTAAATTTAATTTGTTTAAATTTAAATTTCATTCCTTCAGCAATGGCGCAAAGAATTATTTAATTAAATTTGTATTTAAATTTATTTAAATTAAATTTATTTAATTAAATTCAATTTATTCTTATGAAACAACTTTATATACATATATATATATATCAACTTATAAGCTTAAGTCCTGTTTTAGCTAATGCAACTGCATTTGAATTTTCGTTTTAAAATTAAAATAATTTACATATTTTTTCCTTATAACTGTACTTGATAATTTGATAAGCTGCTCTGAATTGTATTGCATAGTTTATTTTAAAAAGATTTTAAAATTGCTCATTTATAGAATGATTGTGAAGTACAATATTAATAACAAATTCAATTATACAAGTTAACGTTCTCAAGTTTTATCGAAGTCGTCTCTTTTTTTAAAGGTATCTATTCCACGCGAACTTTTATTTAATTATATACACCAAGTTGCAAACCTATTGGATTTGACTAGTTATATATTTATTATTTATTGCAATGTTCCCGTAAGACTTTTCAGAATATGTTTAATTTACTCTAAAGGGAGGACTCATATTAGTGAAAGTAGTAAGCAGATTTACACAAGTAGATTGCATATTTTCCAGACTAATCCATGTTTTCCTCTTGGGTAATCAATTAAACCACATTTTTAAATTACACGAAGAGTCTTGAATTAATTTCGGAGCGTTTCTGGAAATGAGAAAAAAGCTTAAATTGCATATCATATGGCATAATTTACTGTCCTCTGAGGCTTTTATATTAATTACATTCGTTTACTTGTGCAATATTTTATTCGTCCAGTTATATATAAATTCGTTAATGTTTAAAATCTCTATCGTATATAAATGATAAATACACAGGTTCAGTTTCACGAGCAAATTTAATTGTAATCTGATTGAGTTAATTTCTAATCACTTTTGCAGTAATATGGAATAAGTTAGATTTATTTATAAAATTTCTGACGTAAAAGAAATTTTATTTTGCTGTAATAATGAAATCTTTGTAATTAAGAACAATTTTTCTGCCTCTCGAAACTTTGGGTTAAAATCAAATTTCCAGTGTTTATAGCAGCAATCGTTTTTCTATCATCAAATCTATTAAAGATTGAATTTACAGATAAATTAATTGTGCAAACTTCCTTTTATATGTTATAGTAATTAATTTTACCCAATAAGCAAACTGTTCTTCAGTGATTCTCTATAAGTTTGATAAGGTGCTTAAAGTGTTAGATAGCTATTTTATTCTTAAATTACTCACTAAAATTTGAACACATCTATTAGTTATTTTAGACATCATCCCAAAACTCGTATCCAAGTTTACTTTTGGGCATTTTATTACCCAAAACAGTTTAAATGATACCTTGAGGATATTACAGAGTTTTTAGGAAAGGAAGAAAGCCGACAGTCATGATAATATTATAGATAAAAATAAAAACTTATTACAGTAAGGATTCTCAATTATTTTTTCACACATCAACCTAAAAAAATGTATCGCAAATATTCTTCTAGTGCATTTTATTACCAAAGGCAGTTTAAATAATAACTTGAGGATATTATAGTGTTTTTAGGAGATAATTAAAGCTAACGATCAGGACAAAAACGTATTATAGTAAGGATTCTCAATTATTTTTTTACACGTCAACCCAAAAAAGGTATCACAAATATTCTTCTGGTGCATTTTATTACCAAAGACAGTTTACATAGTAACTTGAGGATACTATATCGTTTTAGGAGAAGAATAAAGCTAACAATCAGGTTAAAAATATAAATAAAAATAAAAACGTGTTATAGTAAGGATTCTCAATTATTTGTTTACAAACAACCCAAAAAAGTATCACAAATCTGTTCTGGTGCATTTTTTAAATAATAACTTGAGGGTATTATAGCGTTTTTAAGAGATAAATAAAGCTGACAATCAGGATAAAAACATAAATAAAAATTAAAACGTATTATAGTAAGTATCCTCAATTTATGTCCTTCAAGAGCTAGCAGAGTTACGCGAAACTAATAAAAAATCACTCTTTCAAGCCAAAAACATCTAGCATAAGCAATGAAATATGAAATATGTATCGACATCATTATACACCAATTTGTGGTGTAGCATCATGTGCATTATTAATGTATGTTTTAAATAATTCAGTAGTTTCAAAGAATTAAAGTATGTTTTCTATCAAATGAAATTCATCAGAAATAAGGCCTTAATCGAAATGACACAGACACACACACACGACACAATAGTCCTCTAATCAATATTTTCAGATACGACAGTAACTGTATAAGGTATTTAAACATTTTTCAGCAATAAATATCTCTTGGACGATTAATTGTAGATGCATTCAGTTCGAGAAACGTAACTAAATAATGTAAGTTTTCAAATTTTGATAATTCTGGTTATGTAACGTTCTGTAGGAACGATATGCGAAACTTTAATTTTTGCATAACTTTTATAAATAAATAAAACTATCAAGAGAGGAAAAAGGTGTTTTCTTTAGTTAAAGTAAAAAACATCTATCTCCTACATTAATCATTTTATTTACTATAGGTGTACTTATAATTCGAAAACTGAACTGCAGGTTTTATGCAGCGTAGAATGGAGATACTTTGTAGAAACTAATGAATAAAGGAAGAGATGGATGGAAACCTTGTAGCATAGCATAGCGTTATGCAAAAGAGAGAATGATTAAACCACACATGTTTCTCAATGCATGGAAAAGGAATGGTGACAGTGAGAGTCAATATTGTTTTCCTCTTCGACTCATTTACTTGCAGTTATCCTCATTTTCTTCATTATAATATAATTCAATTTGTAACTCAAATACGCATAGAGATGCATATATAATTTTAATTGTGATCCTGTAGCGATTTGCAATGAGACTGAAGGAAAAGGTTAAATCTTATCTTGGATAAAAAGAAATAGATACAGGAAAAATTAATTCGCGGCTTCTGAATAATATTACGATAATTTGTGTTATTCATTTCTTTTATTAATTTTGAGCTTATTCAGGAAATTTTTAATAGCAAAACTCGCGTATTTGAAATTCAATAATTATATCAAAGAAAATTTCGTTTCGCAAAAATTTACAATGAAAACAAAACACTTCCAATTAAATGATTCGCAATCCTTTTCGTGCCCACTGAATTTGAGTTAAGAATCAATAAGTCCTGAGCCTCAGCTCTCAAACTTAACGGTTGGTTAAAATCATTAATATTTCTGTAACAAAAGAAAGACGGCAATCGATGAAATATGAAAGCGGAAAAATAAGCATTCCCAATTTATGCAATAAATTGCATCCCGAAGAGAAAAGCTTCCTAACTCATAACTTTTGCTTCAACTTTCGTTAATCATTTCTTCGTCTTAAAAATGCGCTTTCCCCGCAAGATTAGCAAGAATGTGCTGACTACGAAAAATCGGGCGGACAGAATTCTCGTTGTTGCTTGCTCTCTTCTGATATTTTTTGTCTTTTTGAGCTTTCCTAGGGTAACGTTATTTTCTCATAACTATGCTAATAACGCAGTAACTGGTAAAGCCGGTGATATTTGAGAAATTGGAAAAGAAGAAGTAAACGTTTACAAAGGAAGCGTGAAGTATTAATGCCATTTGGAGAGTAAGTGATGTATCGAAGAAAAGATTATTCACCTGTCTGTGTCAGTTCAGGAAATTTGTCAGATTCTGAAAATGTTTCCTTTCTGATTTTAGTATTAGCGCTTAATGTATTCTTAATATATTTTTTATGTTCTACTTAGCATTCCACCGTAGACTGCAACAGCATGAAAGTGCAATTATAGAAAATATATTTTTATATCTTCCCAAATTTTTGCATAGCTGGATAATAATTAAATCTGGTACTTTAGAAATTTTAAGCAGGTTTTTATTCGCTCATTTTATTTGGTTACAACAAATGAAATTCGAATTTTAATGCAAACGGTTGGGATGATTTCAGTTGTGATAAAATGTTCGACTCGTTATATTAATATGAAACTATAAAAAATTGGGCACTTTTCCATTAGCATTATATTTTCAGAAATATCCCCAATTGTTTTTTTTTTTCATAACTTTTATTTAATTCTGAAACGTTTTCTGAGCAACACTTCGTTGCTTGTTGTCTTAATTGTAACAACAACTGTTAATTTTTTCCAGGATCACGAAGCATTTCTGAAGTGATGCTACTCAAAAAAAGTTATAAAAAACTGTACATACATTTAAGAAATGATTACGTCTGTGTGATTTCTCGTTCATATTATTGTGATCATATTCAGACTGTTTGAATTACAAGATATTTAATGCTGTTTTAATTTTGTATTTTCAAGCCATTGCAGCAGTGCCTTGTTATTATCGCAAATATTATTCCAGCTAAACGGCAAAGAACTTGCGCTTATAATTTTATGACAACGAAGATAGGCACTTTCGAGGCGTAGTTTTGAACGTGTAATGAAATTTCAATACGGTGACGATGATCACAGTTTGTGGTAAAATATCTCGCAAAGATGTTTAGTTTATAATGCATATTTCGGGTTCTACTGTGTGTATATTGCGTGTGTAATATCTTGCAGACCCTACTAGACTTCAAGCGAGTTATCGCTTTAGTCTGTGACAAATGATCAAGTCTTAAGAACATTAAAATAAGACTTTTTATTTAATTCGGAATCGAACAGAAAGGCCACGCGTGTGGGACAAAGCATCTCCATTATATGCAGGTATCTAAATAAACATTACAGAAAGTTAAAATTCAAATCTACGTAACAGAATTGGAGACTACAAATAAAAAAATTACTTAAGCTAGTAGAAGCTAATTACTTGCGTGTGTTTTAAACGTCGGCTAGCAAGATGCTAAAGTCGGAAATGAACTTAAGCAGAGTTAGCGAATGTAACAGGACGAGGAGGCTGACAAAAAATCTAACTCTAAACATATAAATCCGCTGATTAAATACGCAAGAAATAATTTGTACTATAGTGATGACTACGGAAAGAATAAGTTATAGTAAAGATTCAACTTAGAATAACTGATTAATTAACATAAAATCTTACACTTGTATTTTGTTGATAAAAGGAAATTTAAAATTTAATATTGCATATTTTATTACAAACAGATTTAAGTAAAACTAATATAGAAATCTACTGGAAAAATAGTTTCTTCTTACCATAATACAGTCAATGTAAGAAGTACAACTGAGTTCTAAACTTATAATTAGCAACTATTTTTCACTGCCCTCAAATGCGAAATAATCCTCGTTTCTTTTTTGTTTCTATATGGCTCGATTACTCTCATGTACTTTTCCCCTTGTTACAGATATTGTATACGAAAATATATTTAATACAATGATTTACAGTGATAAATAACATTATTCTCATAAAACATGTTTTCGCAAGTTTTGACATTTAAACAGGGTGATGTTATAGGTTTTAAGTGCCGCTGTCGCATCTTCTTAGAAATAGTACAGTAACAGTTATCTAGAGCTGAGAAAATGAAAATAAAAAATTAAATAACTAAGTTTTTTAACATTATTGAGTACGTAAATGAGAATATATTTTAATATATATTATATATTAAAAGTATGCGAATATATATTAAAAGTATTGCTGTAAATATTGCTGCTTTTAACAACATTTAGCAAAAATGCAAGTTATTTATCATTGTGCACATTAAGAAATCGGTAGATGTCTTAGAGAGATTATTATTCACCCAGCATGTCCAGCTACAAGAAAAGCCCTGTTAGATGATGTTCAAGAGCCTTAGTTATTACACAGTTACCTGGATGAGAGAAAATCGCTTGTTTTATGTATTGTGTGTAATTAAACGTATAACATTACAAAGGATATTTTACCTTAAAACATACCTTTTAAAGTCGTAATTTACGTTGAGTAAAATGGCTGCAGAACTAACTCTGTTAAACTGAAAAAAAGTGTTAAAAACTACATAGTACTAGATGTAAGTTGCAGAGGTAATAATACTCTGCTATATGATCCGAACATGTTAAAGCTACATTATTGCCGTTGAATTTGTTATGTCAACTCAACTGAGGTATATATACCTAAAGAGAAGTGTACTTTCCTGGACATCTTCTAATGTGAAATGTGAGGGTATTACATGAAAACGGCCAGGCAACAAGGCCGTTTGTAGAAATTTGGATCTGGGTCTAACTGCAATTGCCGTAAAACATTAATATTTTAAATACCCCCATTTAGTTACAGACGTCTACATTTGTTGGTACAAGAAAGCATTTATGTTAGATTTTTGTACTGAGGTTAATATCTTTGTGTAATGCAGGGCAGAGTCAGACAGAAGTGGTCATATGGCTAAATGTTAGTCCTTCTGTGGTTCATGAACTTTGACAACTTTTTCTAACCGCAGATTCGGCATCCAGGAGGTTCAGTCAAGATCGGCCAATCGCTACGACGAGCGCTGATGGCTAATATTTGTAGTTATGCTTATGAAGGAACAGAATCTCAACAACGACTTAATTCAAATCCTCACTTGCTGCAGCCATTAGAAGGCTGGCATTGGAAGGAGCTCTCTACGTCAGGCGACCAGCCATTCGCGTGCCACTCACGTCACGTCATAGAAGGGAACGTTTGGAGTTGGTGCGTAAAAATGTCCACTGGACAGTTTTCAAGTCTTTAAAAGTCACGTTTTCTTCATGGAAGAGTCCAGGTTTAGCGGTCTTACCTACTTGACTACTGATAGGTACTACGCGGAAAAAGTAAAATATACGATGCCGATTTATAATATGCAAGCGCATAGACTCTGATCCTATGCTAAAGGTCTGTAGCATAGCAGATGATGGTGTCCAGCTTGCAAGTCGTCAAAATAATTGCTATGCGATTATGTATAATTGCTATGCGATTATGTATAATTGCTATGCGATTATGTATAATTGCTATGTGTTTAGTATTCAGCAAATCCGGTGAACTCTTGACCAATCGTGATAGCTGCGTATGAAGTCTCTCTAAACATATTTTAGTTAGCCCTTTCATGTAACATATAGATCTGAGTTGTTCTCTAATAAATCTCTGAGAAAATTATATGATGATCAGATATCACTGCACGGTTTAATATCAATGTATCACTGGTTATTAAAAACCACGATAATGTACCCGCTCATGCTTCGTGCATCTTAGATTTTGAGCAGCTAACACAAACTTTACTAAGACTCGTGCAATTAAAAGTCGGAGTAATGTTTAAAGAATACATCCACCCAAACTCACTGAGCCTTTAACTCGCGTGTCTCCATAAACGGATTCATCTCTCATGGTAATAGCCACAAACGCAGCATTCGCTTGCGAAGAAAAATCACTACTTACTATTCATTCATCCGTGTTATTATAGGCTTCTCTGCAATCACATATTTTTGTGTTATTTTGTCAATGATACGCGGGTAGAGATGTTGTGTTAAGTATACAGAGCCATGCGCACCAGGTATCAATCCCATTCTTTGCTTTTGTTCGTAGATTTGCAATTCTTCATGTCGTGGGTTTAAATTTTTCTTCAGCCTACTAAAAATACATTCTCAGGTAATTGAGTTCCCGCAAACCACCGATGTCGCGCAGGAAAAATATTCCCCATTCATTAATCTTCAAAGTATGATAAGTTTGCATTTTTTTTTTTTTTTTTTTTTTTTTTTTTTTTTTTTTACCTTTCGTTAGCGAGTAAACAGAGATTATGATTATTTACAGTTTTATGTCCATAGAAATATTTTTAAAACATGTATAAATGGAACGAATTAACAAAAGTTTATATAGTAAACTATAAAGAGAAAACGACAATAATTTAAAGGTATGGAGAATTAAAAATTAATTAAATTTACTTGGAGAAGGCATTCGCTTTCTGTAAATAATTGACTTCAAACTAACTAATGAAATATCAAACTTTTCACATTGCTTCTGATGAATGTTTCTCACGTTACTCAGATTTCTCAACTAATAAAGGTAAAATAAATTGAACTATTTCTAGAATCATAATCAGATTATACTAAGTCGAAAATAGACAGAGCCATAACACTAATACGTAAGTTCCGAAATTGAAGCTAATATTCCAACACGAGAGAAAAAAATGCATAGTAAGTCATTATCATCATGTAATAATGACAAAAAGAGGTATGGACGCCATATCGTCAACAGATGGCGCCTAATGGTTACACTTAGGACACCTCACGCTTGTTTGATAATGTATCGCTTCTACGCCTGCATCGCAATTTCCCCATGTGGTTGCATAAACATCCATTAAGCCATCTAATGATCGCAAGGGAGATATTTTCTTTTAAAGGGAAGCATAATAGTAGGTAGTTTTTGAAGCATACATTTTAATGAAGTTTCCCGTCCCGTTAGAATAATAAATAATAAGCTCGTGCAGTTTGGGGATTTCGATGGCTCTGTTTTTCATAATGTATAGTGCAATGCACTTTAATTTGGCTTTAGATTAGTAACTAACGCAAGAAATATATTCTCGCTTTCGTCTGGATTAAACACAATGCTAGTGTTTAAAATTACAGGCAAATAAATGAAATGAAAATAAAGCTTACACAGTACTTAGTTATCACCAAGAAAGTAAAGGAAAGAGTGCGCAGATGTAAATTATCCACATATTGCTTTAATACGATTTTTGATCTGAGATGCAAAATCTGTAATTAGAGAGTTCACTGTTTGAGAAAGATTTCACCACAATATGTGAATTATGTACTCGCATAATTTCATTTTTTGTTGGATGTTACTTGGATCTATTAATACTTCATTTATAGAAGAATGAGTTCCAAAGTAATATTTCAAAGTACTCTTTAAAGGCTTATAGATATAAACAGCTCCAAACAACTTTTTTCCTTAAAGATGGATATACTGGGTGGTTATAATTAAACTTCTCCATAAACGACATCCTAATGCGCAAACGGATGAACGGAATGCAACCAAATTTTGTATACGGTCTCTCGAGATGCGCTCAAAGAATTTCGAAAAACATTTTTGAATTTCAAAATGTCCACCAGAGGGCGCCTTTTTGGGAAAAACAGGAAATGTAACACAATAAACGCCCAACACGGCATACAGAAACAATATTAACATATAATGACTAGTTTCTGATCGCCTCGTCATCGAACCACATTAAGTAAAGGAGTTACAAAAGCAGTCAGTTTTCAGAAACAAGAACAGATTAGGCCGAATTTGCACAATCGGAGCAGTTGCGAATTGTGCTTAGGTCGATGTAGGGAAAGGTGGCCGACGTGATTAACCTCATTCACCTGAAAAATTTCAAGTCGATTGACAGTGTACTCAATACAGGTCGTAACAGATCAGTTGTGAGGCTTCGCACATAAAGCGTTATGGAGTTCTTTAACTCACTGAACGTCTCCTACGGAGTTAGATCCGGCGAACGTGGTGGCCAGGGATAAGGAAAGGAGCGACTAATGACACGTTCCTCTGTGAAGTGTTGGAGCAATAAAGTCTTCACGGACCCATGGATATGTGGGGCAGCACCATTCTGCATGAAAATGCTCGATGTAAGAACCCGGCTTTACTGTAGTTGCGGCACAACAGTCGTCTGCAGCATGTCATGGTACCAACAGCCGTAATGGAACATGTGACAGGCCTACGTTCACCGATTTCCTCAAAGAAGAATGGTCCAAGTATGAATGCCACCATGAAACCGCCCCAGACAGTAACCTTTGGAGACTGTAGGGGAATTTCAGTGTGGATCCGCGGATGTCCCATAGCCCAAATGCGACAATTCTGTGTGTTGACTGTCCCATTGAGGTAGAAATGAGCCTCGTAACTCCACAGAATATCCAAGGCCATGACAGATCAACAGTCATTCTGTTGAGAAAACTGCCTGCGAATGAGAGACGTTGTGGCTTGTCACAATTAAGCAGCTCCTGGGTATGGCGGATCTTGTATGGGAAATAGTGCAGTATGTTTCTGAATGCTTTTCGGACGGTGCTGAAAGAATAGCCTGTCTGACGAGAAACTGCACGCACGCTACTAGCCCCAAACTCTGATGTCTTTGACTATGCGTCAACAGGTGTTTTGCGGCATCAACAAGTACGTTTACGGCTTCTTCCAGGTTGAACTCCTAATTTCCCATTCTCTTCAGCTGTCTTAATCAAGGCCCGGATACCTTTAATAGATATTGGTCCACGTCGTAGGTACTTCACGAACTGCAACAGAAGCATTCCCCTTGTTTTTGTAAAACAGCCTCATCAATAAAGCACGTTCAACTAAAGAGATCATCATTTGTACAGCCAGAAACATCTACTTAAACATCAGCTTCCTCTTCTTCCGAAGCATACAAATTTCGACATTTTTCTCCTGCAACAGACAGCTTTTCCCGGTTTTGCATTTTATTACTTATAATTCTTGTGCTGGATGGTTAATATCGTTTCTGTATTCCGTTTTCGTCGTTGATTTTGTTAAATTTGAATTTTTTCCCCGAAAAGGCGCCCTCTGGTGGACATTTTGGAACTAAAACTTATTTTTCGAAATTCCGTGAGCGCATCTCGTGTATAGTCCATATACAAAATTTCGTTGCATTCCGTTCATCCGTTTTCTCTGTACGATGCCGTTTATAGGGGAAGTTTAATTATACCCATTTGGTATTTCAGTGCTGTAAATATAAAATATAAAGTTTTGTAGGCAAAGTCCCAAATATTTACAGAAATATTTCCGATACTGAGCACATTTTAGTCTAGCATAGCTCTTTATATCATCAATTAAGAAACGTCTTTTACTTTATACTGTACAGAATCAATATTGCTAATATCAGTTAGTCATGAAGTAAACATTAACGATTTCAGGCATTTAATTATTTATATAATCTAAGTTAAATCTATTCAAGGAAAATAAATAACATGTTAAAGAGACCTATATAAGATAAAATAGTTTATAATCAGAATATTTAGATCATTGCAAGTAACACTAAGCGGGAGGTATACGAATAATCTGTTGAGATTAATTTGAACTCCTGACAAGCTCCTATATTTCTCCCAATCAATAAGATTGAATTTTAAATTAAAGATAAATTTACCCATTGAATTTCAGTTTTTTTAATTTTCAAGATCAAAAACGCAGAATGTTTAGAAGCGTAAATGTCATGACAAAATATTTAAGAAATATTAACAAATGTTTTAAAATACAAGAAAATTACCTCATCACTAAAAACCAGTCAGGTAGTAAATAAAATACATTGCATTCGTAGTTCTTGCATGCAAAAGCAGATTTTCAATCACTGCGGCCTATTGTGTAGGCAATAACTGTAATTTACATAATTTGCCACACAGTTTTTTTCTGAAAATATTATAATCTTTATTCACCATGGAGATTATTGACTAACGTCATGATCACGAAAATAAGCAATTTTTTTCTGTTTCCATACGCCACTGGAAATTTTTCTCAAATGCAACTTGAAGAATAAAAGTAGCATCCTCTGCCTTCTATGGTTTGCACTCTAAAATTAGATAGTTTCCCTTTAGATTTCTGCAGTGGCTCACATTTGCTTTCGGACACTTGTGTGTTTGAAATTTATTTGCATAGATTTTGTACTAAATACCGCGAAACACAGGTTCCAAATTATTTTCTGATATATTATTTTTTCTCTATTTTATACTTTGCTTATTATAAAATAAATATAATCAAAATATTCCTTGTAATAAAATAATTTATTCAAGAAATATTAGTCAGTATCTCGCATAATAATTCTGACACCGGAAAATTTTGTTAAGCTGTATTGGCAGATGATGTTACTTGTCATAAATATTTATTTTAAATGAAATTATACCACACTAATTATCATTTTCACATGAAAATTGTATTACAAGAATTAACTGTAGCATTTATAAATTATTAATTGTTTAATAAAATCTATTACTTCAAGTGAAGTGAATACTTCAAGAAGTTATTAACTGCAAGTTCAATTAGAAATTTAACTCTTCATCCTTAGACAGGGTTAAAGCATTCAAAATAGCCAAAAAATCATTGATGCAAAGCGTTCACCTATCTTTGTTGTGTTAAAATGATGGAAACTTTGGGGAATTGTTCAAAATGCATTGACGCATGGATTACATTTCAAGCCGAGCCGGAGCAGGAGATTTATGCTACGAAACAGCCAATCAAACCCAAACATTATTACTGTAACTCTCGCAGTGACTTTGCAAAGATGGTTTGCAATAAAAGTTGCCCCTGAAATACATAAAATAACCATTGGGGCACATGGAAATAATGGGTGATCAGTAAGAATGAAATTCTTTTTCACCTAAAAACAGTGCAAATGCGCCTGGTTTAGCAAAAAACCCACGGTAAGAAAGACTTATTATATTGAAACAATATTTTATTTGCAGATGTGTCAAAATTTAACGTATTTGGGTCTGACGGACGTTGTACTTTGAAGCCAAAGCCGAAAGAGGAATTGAATCCGAAAAAAACCTACTGCCTACAGTTAAGCATAAATAGGCTTGCCAGACGTCCCGGTTTCCAGACGAAATCCCGGTGTCCCGGCCGGTTTACTTCTTGTCCCGGTAAAAAATAAATTACATTTTATAGATGACCAAAAAAAGTCTAAAAATAATTAACTGTTAAGTATTATTTCGGATAATTATTTCAGTTATCTCCGTACTGTATCAAAGGTGAAAACTATGGAAGAGTGATGATCTGCCAATAAATAATATTGTCATCGTATTGTCTTATCTCGCCAATCGTGACCACGCGCATTGCGAGAGACTTTCCTGACTCGGCGCTAGCCGCTTGCGATAGAGATAAGTCACTTAGTTATCATTTTCTTTCGGTTGTGTCTGTTGTGTTAGTGTCTGATTTATTTATGCTTTTCGTTAAAAATTATGCACTGTTAAATGCCAAAACGGTCGTGTAAATCACCGGGAATTTGAATGAATCCGTTTTTTGAAGAATGTATGTACTGGCAATCAGCATCAAGTCGATAGAGTTAAATGTTCACATTGTAATTCTGCGTTTTCTGCTGCTCACGGTGGTCGATGAGATATAAAAGATAATTTGCAATAGAGTAAACACAAAAAGAATTTAGCATGTGCTGCTAGTTCATCAAAACTGGCCAGTTGTTTTAAGATTATTTATGCATTATTAAGACTGCGAGTTCTAATGATAAAACTTAGCAGCGAAAGTGGCAACCTTTGCTTACCATACAGCAAACCATAGATTCTTGTTCATCAAAGCTAATTTCTAAGTTTCTTTAACCTAAATTCTCATTCGGAAAAACGAAGTGTGAGGCAATAGTTTTAAATTCAATAGCTCCTTTAGCTCAAGAAGAACGTAAAGAAGACTTGACCAAGTCTTTAATCCTAATTCAGGTGTGCAAGTAAAGCTGTTAGATTTAAAATCTGTGGAGGGTGAAACATCAGAAATTCTTACAAATTATTTATGCTCTGTCCTGCTGCAAAATGATTTGAACAATAATGTAGTGGGCTTTTGGGGAGATAACTGCAACACGAATTTCGGTTGGTGAAAAGAGCAGGGCAAAACAATGTTTTCTATCTACTCAAGAATAACCTAGGGAGGGAAATCAGTGGAATCGGATGTGGAGCACACATTGTGCACATCTGTGTGCAAACTGCATTAGATAGTCTCCCAATCGATATTGAGGCCTTACTGGTGAAGATTTATAAATATTTCCACATATACACAGTTCGTGTAACTAAATTTTCTGAATATGCCGAGATAAAGTACCATAAACTCATTCAACAGGGGAATACCCGGTTTCTGTCAATGATGCCCGAGCTGGAAAGAATTTTACAGATTTTTGAAGCGCTGAAAGCTTTTATTTTAGACCAAGAAATGATATCCCCATCAACAATAAAAAAAGTGTTTACTGATTTAACGGGCGAGCTGTACTTGTGGTTTGTCCACGGACAGCTTGCACTCTTTAACAATAATGATAAGTAATGGTAATAATCTGGTAATGGAAAAAGATAACACTACAGATTTTGAGGTCGCTGAAGCTTATAAATCTCTCAAAAGAAACCTGAAAGAAAGAAAGGCGTCAAGCTTTATCCCTATGAGCGCAAAGAACATCTACAGGAATCTGGACGAGCAAGTCCGTAACAGTGTGAAAGAAGAATTTGATGGCTTTTATGAGAGATATATTGCATACATGGACCTCTGGAAGAATAATTTTGGAAATGCTGAACAGTTTTCTTGGGTCAATATGACCAAAACAAATTCTGTTAATTGGGAAAAAGCCGAAACTTCTGCTGAAATGATTAACAGCAGTCTTCTTCATGCACCCGAAATGCAAATAAACACTGATCAGCTGTTTGACGAAGTTGTGCTTGCTGGAGTATTTGCAGTCAAATTGGGAACAGTAGAAGCAAGAAGAGTCTACCAGAGATGTGATTACTTCAAGTGAAGAAAAAGGGCTTAGGCTGTTTGACTAGAATCATTTCGAGGAGAATCGCATAGCAGTCCCCAATCTGATCAAGATATTTGAGTATGTCTTCTGCTTACCTGGGACATCAGCACCAGTTGAGAAAGCATTTTCTTTGGTGAAAAACGCATGTACTGATGACAGGGATTTAATGAAGAAATCCACGGTTAAAGGATTGATGACATGTAAAATTCATATCGGATTAGCTTGTGGAGACTTTTACAAGATTAAAACCAAAAAATGACTTTCTAAAAACGACCTAGCCAATGCAAAGTACATGTAAATATTGTTCAAATTTTTATTCCTCATTTAAAGTGTTTTTTCTTACTTAAGTAACTTATAAATATTAGCATGTAAGAAATAAAATGTTTAAATGTATATGCTTGTGTCATTTATTATTACCTATGGTTTAGGTTCCTATTAAGTAACCATTTATTGAGAATAAACGACCCTGTAAAACTGTCCAAAAACCCGCCAAGGGTGTATACCCTTGAATACCCGCGACACTGGGGGGCATTGCGGGGTCCCGGTTGAACATTTTGGAAATCTGGCAAGCCTAAGCATAAGGTTATGGGAACATAATGTTTTGAGGATGTTTGGCTGCTACTGGGAAAGAAATTAATATTTTATAGAAAATAAAGACCATAAGAATAATTATTAAAATATTCGTAATGAATATCTGAAAGTATCTGGAAGAAAACTTGAATTCAAAGCACATTCAATTTCTATCAGTATAATGATCTTAAATATAAGCCCTAAATGTTCCATTTGTGGTCATTATACAAATGTCATGAAATTACCCAGATTCCTCCATATTTTTCGGACTTAAATCCTATCTAACATGTATCTAGTGAGTTGAGGGAAAAATAAGGAAACATTATATTACTTCGAGAGCTCTACTAAAAGCAATTATTACGGAGGAATGGAACACGAAATTCTTACGCGAAAAACTAATTAAATCAATGTCAGAACGAATGAAAACGGTAATTTCAGCTAAAGGATATAAAACGAAGAATTGAATATCCCATTATCTTCATATCTCTAAATATATTAAATATATTAAATACAAGTCGTTTGTTCAACGTGTCTAAATATTTATGTAAGTTTAATGTCAGAATGCTTTGAATAAACCACTTTTTGACCAAAATATTTTGAATAACTTTTTCAGTCATTTCACTAATATTTAATAACTGATATTTTCAAATAAAGTTAAAAAACACAAGTGTGCGAAAATAAATATAAGCCACTGCATAACATTTTCCTTTCTTTCACCAATTCCTTAAAGCAAACAAATCTTAAATCGATATTTTTTTTAATTAGCCCGTAGTTTTAATATAGTGACTTACTCATTTATCAGGCGTTGAGTGTTTATATTTTTAAAGATTTATATGAATGAACTTATATTAAATTTTATTTCGAAAGATAAGTACTATATATTTCGTAAGGAATAAGATTCAAATTTGTAAGGTCGGGGTGAATCAGAAACGTCAGAATAATGTATGAAAAACTATTTGTTACTTGCTTTAAACGATAAATACGTTTTTTTCATGACTTGAATTAAGATGTTTTGTCACTTTGAGCAAAGGGAGAACTAAAATGTTTCGTAAATTAAGTTAACTGCAGCGCTTAAACAGTAAACCTTACTGCTGGAGCGTTAAAATTATATTGCTTACATTCTTTGTTGTATTTTAAGATAAAGTTCCTAGAGAGTTCCTAGCGAATCATAAAATAATCCTTTTTTCACGTTGGTTTAAAGGATATTGTAGAGATTTAACGTAGCTGAAAATTGAAATAAATGGAATAAAACTGTATTTTTACGGTATTGCTTAATACCATCATGGACGACAGTAGGATTTATCAATCTTAGGCCTAATCAGAGCTGACAATAACAATACCCTTAAACTGTAATACACCACCTCAGATTGCATTGTATTCTAAAGCTCTCAAAAGAAAAAGAGTACCGAAGAATAAAATATTTGACAGTTCATAGAATACACGGCTACAAAATACGAAAGTTTTCTTTCTCTTTGTGTGGCAAGAAATAAGCCAGAAAGATGAAAGCCGAGACAGAAATAGAGCAGAAGAAATATTGTTCATAGAGGTGCAAGCGAGAACTAAGAAAAATGAAGGAAAGATACTGAAGAAAAGAGCTATCCATATTTTAGAGCAGCTCCAACACTTCTGAGGAATAAAGAAAGGAATGTATTTTCTGAGAAACGGCCTGGTTTCCAAGTCTTCTTTGTGGCTTGGCTTATTGCGTGTCCTCTAGTTGGTGCGTTAAAAAAATGGTGAACGGGAAGAGAGAAGACAGTGCGCATGTATCATAGGAATAGGTCACAATCAAAGGGACAAAAGTTTATTTTGCCCTTCAAAGTTTACTTTCTTTTCTACGATGCTTGTTTATACAGAGAAAGCGAAGCTGGTTTTGTTGTTAGTTTTCGTGTGTAGCGTGAATCTCTGGAACTAGGACATAGAAAAAACAAAAAAGCGCGTTTATTTGATGGATCACGAGGCTGTCCAAATGAGATTTCCAGATAGCTGCTAAGACATTAATTTTGGGATTGGGTATTTTATTCGCGGCTATTTCCAAGTAAAAAATAGTCCAAGGTTCGAGATAGCTTAGAAATGTAGCGTGTGCTTATTAAGTGGTTAATAAAATGCTTAAAACTACTCGATGCATTCGGATTTACCAAAAGAAATGTGTTATTTGCATAAATTACACAAATGAAGTGGTGTATTCTTATTACACTAGGAATTTCAGCAAGTTATGTGCAACTATTATCCATGTTTTGTGTTTTTTCTATAACACCTAATTTCAATATTATAAATACATATTATTTCAATATCCGTTACATTTAGGATGTGTGAATATAAATTTGCTATTTGCAAAATTAAAAAAAGCGTATTCACAAGACAACAATTTACTCTTATTACACTATAAATGACAACATATTATATACATTATCTTTCTTTTGTATTTTTTCCCTAAAATAGCCAATTTCAGTTTTATAATTTCGGATTTACCGAAAAATGTGTGCTAATTTAAAAAAAGCACTGTTTTATTCTAGCTATATAGACATCTCAGTATGCTGTGTTCAGCTATTACCTATATCTTGCTTTCTCTAAAACGGATAACTTAAATTTTATAGAGGCACATATTTGGTATGTTTCAGATTTACCAAACGAAATGTCTTATTTGCATAAAATTTTAAAAATGGCTGTTCGCAAGGCACTGCTTTATTCTTATTACATTAGAAATCTCAGCATGTTATGAGAAGCTATTGCCTATGTTTTATTTTTCTGATACAGCGAATTGCAATCTTATATAGACAAACATTATTTATTGAATACTGGCAAAATTTTCAATGTGTGTGTGTGATTATGGCAAAGCCTCGAGGGCTATCTGCCTAAGGGAAGGAATGCCTTCGTGGAGGACTTTCTAAGGGAAACTGGCTCGTATACACGTTACACATGGGGAAAACCACGAAAACGCCCATGCAGCCAGCTCGTTCGCGGGATTCGAACCTCGGACCGAACTGTCAGTGTTCAGTGACTACTGCTCGGCCACTGGTGAGCCCAAAATTTTCAGTGTAGAAATACAATATAAATAATGTTTATACATTTCTCAACAAGCTTTTTAACTGTATTTTATCTCTGTGATTTATCTTAAATATTGTACCCACTATAAGAATTTAAGAGAGCTGCAAAATTTAAAAATATTTTACTCCAATTTTAGTACAGATGTAAAAAAAAAAAAAAAATAACATGTACACCACATTAAGAGCTTCAGAATTTTGAGAGTATTGCTGTCGTAAAAATATACAAAGTTATATTACTTTCAAAGATAATATTGCAATAAATATTTTCTGTTTAACTGTTAACTCTTAAAGTATAACAATAAAAGCTTCCCAGTATCTTCTATTTAAAAGCACTATTTTAAGTATTTCTTATGAAGAATTATAAAAGCGTACTCAATTTTTTTTAATATTTTCCTTTTCCTTTCAGAGCGAAAGGTTTTAAGAGAACCTTTTAAAAGCACTCTTGGATTTATGTTAATTTTTCATTCCTATTGATAAGTACGCGAAAGAAATTTTTCTTTTTGCCCATAAATCAGACGGATAACGGAATAATGGAAGTTCGTGCTGGTACGTTCTGGAAAGAAAAGACAACCCAGATAATCCTGCAAATGTAAGTCATGCATGCAAGCCCAATGGTTTTATATACGTATATATGAAAGAAAAGTAACCATCAGAGTAGAGATTGGCGAGTAAGTAAATTCGTTTAAAAGCAAAGGACTATTTTTTCGTTGAGAAAATAAAAATAAAAATACCTATTTCGTGTTGCAAGTTTTATTTTTTATTCAAAATAGCCTACATTACCTTTAATATATTTTTCTGCGTTTCATTTTGAGTTAAGTGAAGATTTCCTTTCAAAACTTCGATTTTCCGAATTTTCTAAAAAAGTATAACATATTTTCATTGAAATGTTTTGAATTATTCCATTTTTACACTGGTAGTTACAAATATACTTTTTTCTATGTACACAAGAGCACTTCTAGAAATCGATCATATAGAATCATAGATTTAATATAAAGTCACATCATTTTTTTCTAATTACTTATGAATAAAATTACCAAACACAGAGAATTCTATATATTGTTTCGTTGAATGTGCTGGTTCGACAATGAAATTTGTACATCACCATGGGGATGAAATATAATCTTTTGTTGCTAATATACTTCAGGTTACATGGAATCTCTTCCTCAGCATTGCACTTCTTGTTCCAATCAACTTTTACCATGAGACATGCAGTTCACACCAACGTTCCAAACCCCGGCTCTTTGAGGCGTTTTTTCCACTCTCCCTTCTTCACTGCAAGCTCTGTCCACCACCTTTTTCAGTACTTCATCGCAGCCATACATAGGAGAAAATTTTTACGTCACTTCTTCCTACGCAACACACTCCCCTCTTGAACCTACTCTGTTCAGCAAAAGAAAAGAAAATCAGTTAGTTAAACAAATAAATCACAGCAGGGTATACAACTCTACGAAAGCATAAAAATTTAACAGTTATAGCAAAGATGTTGCGACATTATTCTCAAATGACAAAATGCAAATCTTTGAGACCTCTCATTATGCCACGTTTTGTCTTTGCATTTACTACTCGTAGTTTGTTGTCACCTTCTGGAAAAACATCAACCTCTCTTACCAATAATTAGCTACAAAGTGGAATACATTCTTTAATGTTAACTAATGTCTCTATTTCCCCATTATTCTTCGCAAACGTCCACTAACTCCTATGTTGCAAATTATTTAAATAAGTACGCGACACTTTTTCCGAATGAGATGAATAAATTTTGTTAAGCTTTGCCAATGGACAGTTTATTATCTGGCAAATTATTAAAATCTTTCTCAAGGATGTCTGTCATTGAACGACATATAAAAAATATGCAGGTGTTAATATTTATATTTCATATGGGTCTGTTCACAGAGAAGAAGTAGGATGATTGGTAAGTATTCCTTCGATTTAATTTCTCACTGTAAGAGAGTCTTCCTAACTCAATTTCGCATTATCAGCATAGTGCTTTAAATTGTACTTAAAACCGTTCATCTCGCTTTCTAAAGTCGTCTAAAAGAGAAGGCTCGGGGAGGAATAAAATTGCATCAATATCCTCCCCAGCTAGGTAATACAATCATCGCTAATATCTCATTTGGTTTTTAAATAAAAATGTAAATTTTCTTTATTTCATTGTGAGCTTCAACACGTGTTTTAGCATTGTCGCTACTACTTTCACCGCACCTAGAAAATAATCTTTTCAAGGCAGCAATAAACGATTCGGATGTAAGATCTGTAACTTATTCTTAATGTATGACCCAGAGTTATGCTATAATACGAAATAATAAAGAAAAAGTAAATAAATAAAATTTGCGTTACAAAACTTTACTATAAACATCTTTCACCTTATGTTTGTCTCTGATAAAGAAACGATCGCAAAATTCAACACCTGTACAGTTGAATGCATCATTTTGATTCACATTTCTCAAGGTAAATTATCTTAATTTGAGTTTCGTGAATTGCTTTGGTTTTGAAAGGAGAAATATATTCTTGCACAACCTTTCAACATAGTGATTTGCAATTATTGGCCAAAAGACTTAACGAAATTGATATAGCAATGACTGAGCTCTAACACGCAAATATTTCCTAGGAAAGTACCGTACAATGCGTTTTGTTAGAACATGTTTAGCAGGTAAAATGGCTGATATTTCTGGCAGAGTTTTAAGTTATCACTTTGTAACTTGCCACCATTTCTCAAAGAACCATCATTTTCTTGAAAAGGGTATAAATTAAGAATGAGAGAATTTATTTCCTTACGTTAATACTTTTAAGTTCAGAATAAAAACTTACCGTTTTAATTTGTTTACTGCAGCATGATGAGCTGTATTCTAATTTCTTCGTAGTCACGAATCCTAAATTTCTTATGGTCAATAACATTTTGACATCGCTAGTACATCTCAGACAACATGCGATCAATCGCTGTAGTTTCGCAAAAGACTAGATCTTTGAAATCACTGGTATCTTTTCTTTGTCTATTCCAACAGCACATCAAGAGTTATTATTTTAATGATCTTTTATGATTTGGAATTTTTTGAAAAAATGAAATCTCTTATGACTTTAACCATCCTGGCCATTCCACAAAAGTTCATGAACTAAAAGTGAAAGACTCAAAGGTAGTTCAAAGGTAAGTGCGAGACTTTCAGTGTGCAAAATCATATGTTCGTTAATGCTAATGGTGAAGTTAATATTGATGAAACTGTGTTAAATTGTGTTAAATATTTATCTAGTAATGTTAATGAAATTGTATCAAATAATGTTGAATCTTTATCTAGTAATGCTGATGGTTCAATGTGTAGTATTAGCGAGAAAAATGATGACGATATTTCTATAATTGATGTATGTAAAACAACAAATGATGTCTGTGCTGATAAATCTAAATCCAAAAGGCGTTCTAAAAAAGGTAAACGCACTGTAACTGCTTTATAGGACTCTGATGGCTTTATTCAGCCGCGTAATGTGGCCTGGCCAGCCAAAATTGTAAAGTGCAATACCGACATAGATGTTGAAAATAAATTTGAAAGCTTGAGTGATGATAATGGTAAAAATGTTAATGATGTTGAAATGCCGGGTGAATTTTAAGTGATTGCAGTAACTCCCCTCAAAACATTAAGCCAGTAATGGTAAAGCCAAATGTTACATTTTCGGATTTCACTAAGACCTTAAAAGATGCTATGAAGGTTGAATTCTCAGTTCCCCTTCTAAAGATTAATTACGAATTCTTAAATGTGTTCCCCCGTTCGGAGGATGAGTATAGACTAATCATCAGATATTTGGAGGAAAAGAAATTGATAATTATATTATTACCACTAAATTAGATAGGCCTATAAAAGCAGGTATACGAGGGCTCCCGATAGACTGCCCTGTTGACGATATTCAAGAGGAGTTGGAAAAATTAGGGTATAAGATACGTAAAGTCCATAACGCAAATGTATAGGATGTGTTCAAAGGCAGCCATGCCGCTGTTCCAATTGCAAATTGAAAATGTTCCAGTCGTTGATAAAATTTACGACTTAAATTATCTCATGTGCTTTCATGTTGAAGTTTCTGTGTATAGGTCAAGTGGAAGTGTTGTGCAGTGTCATATCTGCCAACACTTCCATCACTCATCTGATCAATATAAATTTAAGCCCCACTGTGGCAAGTGCGCGGGGTAGCATAAAACTCAAAATTGCTCTGCGAAGCGACTAGAAAATGTAATTTGTTGTAATTGCGTTTAGTTGGGACATACCGCGAATTACCGTGAATGTCCCAAATTTCCTAAATTGTATAAAAATCCTAATCTGAAAAATTTTAATGATAACAATGATGCTAAACCCTCTAGTGATACTATTTTCCAGTTCAGACCAACTGCAAAAGATGTAATAAATACTGCTAATGTATCACCTGGTGTAAGCTATTCAAATGCAACTAAAGGCAGACCGGATAAACCCGTAAGTCGGGGTATTTGGCTCAAGAGTGGTCAAAGTTCTTACTTTTCTTTTAATGCATTTACTGATATTTATAAAGAGTTTAAAGAGCTCTGTGAAATATTTAGAGGATTCTCTGTTATGAGTATTCTAAAAAAGTTATGAGTAATCTTTCAGAAAAAATGCTTCAACTGCAAAGTGCAGAACTGATCTATTGATCTATTGAAGTGAACTATTGATAAACTATTTGTATGTTTTTTCAATGTTCGAAAAAATTTTTAATTCAACTAGCAATGTGTAACATCATAACGACTATGGCCATTCTTACAGACACTACTGATTAATTTTAACTATACTTTGGTTACCTTCTGTATGGCATGTTTTTTGTATTCTGTGTTGCTGTTACTTCTAACTCGTATTGCCTATGTAAATTATTGTGTGATTGTATTCATATTTTTAATTCATATTTTTTACCAACCTTTAATTTTGAGAATTTACCTCATATAACCTCGCATCTGTTTTAAGAGGCTGTGACTTCTCCAGCATCAAATTCTGTTAAATTTCCAAAATGACTCAACTAATTCTTCAGTCAAAATGGCTCAATTCGCATGTTTACCCTAACATTGTTTACCACCACTGTATTACTGTGTGTAGTGTTTGCATCTATTAAAATTAAGAACACATTTACAGTTACTAAAATTTCAACTCTGCTTAATTTATAAAATGAAGAATAAACTAAAACAAAGTCACTTAAATTATTACCATTATTTTCCAGGTAAAGATACAAGAGGCAGATTAGCACTAAAATTTGGGTAACGAAAACAGTAGTTGAAATTTTAAAATCATTATTGAAATAAAGAATAAACAATAAATCGACTTTTCCATTATTCGTAATGCTAAAAGTGTTTAGACACGAAATTGAATTATCTTTCACGTTCAAACTCAATCTTTTCGCGCACTCTGTAATAAAAAATTACATTTGAATTTCAGTATCTAACAAACACCCTGCATTTTATTAACCCTTGCTTTGCATTCTGAACTTTAATCACTGCCGAACAGAATAAAATCTGACGATGTTAGTGTTCGATACACTCGCACAGATCACAGTGGAATTACCCGATTCTTTTAACTCTGCAGTTGGATGTGACCGCTCATAGCTCATAGGAATAAAAACACTGGCTTGTATACAAAAGGAAATAATTTGTATTCTGGTATTTTTGACCATGTCTATACGTATTGACTAAGATGAGGTTTCCCACAATGCTTACATTTTGTGCATGTTTACAATTTTTAACATTTTACCTGTTTGAAATGCAGTTGCAACATAAATTATTACCTTTTACGTATTTAGTTCTCTTCTGCACGTGTAGTTTAAAAAATGTGGGCATGTTAGCAAAATGGAATCTAATTGACAATAAATACATTTAACATTTGCAATAAATGTTTTTATTTTGTTATTACATTTAAAACATTTTCTGCCAACGTTGTACTATTTTGTAGTAGCCTTGCATAAAGTTTTAAAAATTCAATCAGTTTACTGAATTTTGGGATTTTCTTTTGTTTTAACTGTCTTTCCGTCCAGAACTTGGTAGATGAATCAAATTTTCGTAAAACAACATAAACCAATAATGAATCACAAAAATGCTGAAGCTGATTCATTTCCTCTATTTTGTCCTGGAGCCCCTCCAAACCCCGAACAACTTCACTGTATCTAACTATTAAGCTCAAAATTCTGGAAAATTATTCATTTTGAAATGAAGTTAATGAAAATAATCTTTTAATCTGTAGCAGTTCGATTAAAGATCCTTCAATAATTCCTACGCTGTGACATAATTATTAAATGGTATCGCTACTTTCTGCACAATACGATATGCTTGAACCTTTAATGAAGTTTTAAATACTGTAACTTTCAAGCATTTGACAGCTTTGGATCACTTAGCACACCTGCATTAAACAAATCATTAAAAGTTATTCACTCTTGCAAATTTCCATTGAATTTTTCCATCCAAGTTTAATTTTGGGAGTTTAATAATTACTTAAGGTTTTATCTCAAGCCCAACTTAAAGACCTCATTTTACATTTAATTTTAATATTAGTTCATCTAGATGTTCTCTGTAGTACTTTTCAATATCATTTTTCTCACATTTCATATACAACTGATCAAATATTCCTTTCAATTCACAACTAAATATATTCTTCTTTAATTTCCATGCACTAAAGTTCACATTTCCTATGCTAACGTTATCTCCACATTTCGTTATTTGCGATTTTAATACTCTATTTCTTTTTAGAAAATTGCCACGTCTACTCATACTACCAATGGCTGCCACCTTTTGCATAACAGCTGCATAAACTTTATTGTTGCTCATCTGCAGGCAAATCTATCAACATCGATCATAGAAAATATTGCGCTTCAGGTAAATGAAGTAATTCAATGCAGTCACATAGTGATTATTTCGGAAACTCCGTTATAATTCGTGTGTGGATGAACAACAATTTGACAACAATGGACAAGAACAGAGACTAGTTCTACGATGGTTTCATTTAGCCAGCAGATTTATGTAAGCAAAGAATGGAATTATGAATAAATATTTATAGATGCTGAGTGATATGTTCAAAATTAATGTGAAGTTTATTTTTCTTTTATTATTGCAGTGCGCCGCTCAGTGATATTTTCTTCACCAGCAATAATTAAATGCAACTTACTTCATTTATCTCAATACGCATGCGTACCATTTATATATTTATCTACCATGTCTTTTTCCCAGAATTCATTATGCACGAAAATACGTAAAAATAATTCTTCTTAGATTAGCAACAGGAAATTAGAAGTTTAATGGTAAAATGAGAAATGGAGAAATCTTACTGCTAGGAACTTTGTAGAGTCATTAGGTTAATTGGAAGCAGAAAAGATGAAAAATATGCAATCGCCTTTGCCGGGAATCGAACTACGGACCTCTGCAATACCGGCCCGGCGTGCTACCGTTACACCACGAAGGCACGCTAGAGAAATGGGAGAAATACCTTATAACTTAATAAATCAAACCAAATTTATTTCGTTCCGAGACACTTGTTTCACGTATCTGTCATATTTTTAATGGTAATTTATGCCTTATCTGTACAAGATAGCGTAATATGGCGGTATATCTAAATACTTCGCAGTCTCTTGTAGATTATACAATAAACAGAGCTTCTATTTTATACTGTTCAGAATATATTTGTGTCACTTTGGTTTTAATTCATATTCCTTCATTGTTTTATCTTAAATTTAATTTATTGCTCCCCACTTATTTGTTTATGATAAAAATAATCCTAACAATCAATTATATGTACTTCAATAGCTCAAATTATTTATTTATATCATTTGATTGGCAGATTTTTATTCCTTTTAGTAATGCGTCTTCGTGGTGACATTTCTAGGGAATCTTGACTCTTTCTTATTTGGGTTACAGAAATCATGATTAATATAATATATGCAACAATATTGTCACGTCTTTCTCCACGATCAGCCAATCAGTTTTTGTTTTGCCAGCGAATACCGAGCAAAAGACATCGACTACTAGTTGAAGTTTGGAAGTGGTCTGACATAACTTCTGTATTGTGTTAGTGCCTGAGTTTTGAGTTTCGTTTTTAACATGTGTGGATGCTGTAGAGTGTTGAAGTAATACCTGAAAAATGTTTACATCGCTTGTTGTTTTTAAACTGTATTGGAGTATCCTTTGTTAACACACTTGTACATATAAATCGTGTAAATAGGCAATAAAATTTTCACAATGGATGAATCAAGTGTATTATATTCTCGACATCCTGTTCAGGCACAACATTAATAAAATTATGCGCTGTGGTTTCTTTGAATTACCATATATTGTAATAAATTAATTTTGTGTAGAAATCCTTCTGTTTCACTTTTGTTTCACAGTACGATTTATGGCAAGATTTCATCCTCAAATTACAACCCATTTTCTCCGAAACTGCTAGACATGTTAACTAGTATTTCTGAAAGTATGTACACTTATAACTATTTACTAGCTCAACAAATTCTGTTGTATAACTTGTTTAAACCTTCTTTATATAGAAATAAATAGATGTCTTAGACCAATCAAAATATTCGTATAACTTGTTTAAACCTTCTTTATAGAGACATAAATAGACGTCTTAAACTAATCTAAAGATTTCTCTAGTCTTTACTAATGAGTTAAGCCTTCTAGTTAAACCGATTTTCTTTGATTCATTTTTATATATGTTAGCAATTACTTCCTTTATTCAAAATAATTTTCGTCAAACATTACCGTTCAAACATAAATTGTTAGATACTTCCTTTATTCAGAAACATTGCCGTTTAAACATTACCGTTCTAAAAAAACTACTGTTGCCAATCGGGAAAATACATTTAAAAAAAAAGTTTACATTCGGGCATCCTGATTTTGTTCCGACTTCGGAACATTAAAAAATTATACTTCAAAAATTAAATCTGTAATATTAATGTTTATAGTTCGAAAGTCTTTAACTGGCATATAGATTCACCGTCGTTTTCTATTCTTTTTCGGTGTCCTAGTTTTAGTAATATGTGGCGTGTTGTTATCGTTATCCCCAGCAACACTGATGTCATCACCATCATCATCGTTCTCCTCTGATTCAGCTCGACACTGCCATGACTTTAATTGGCTCACATGAGCTGTTGTACTAAAGAAACGTCCTTACACCTTCTCACCTAACTGAGTCACTCTATAGGTATCACTTGGTAAAACATCTGTAACTACCAAAGGTCCTCGATATTTTTGTTGTGTTTTGGTTGATTCTCTAGTTGATTTAGGTACTCTTCTCATAACTACTATTTCTCGTCGTTCTAATGTTAAAGAATTTCTTTTCTTTTTTTCATAATTTGCTTTCATTTTCATCTGCATATCTTCAATTCCTTTTCTAGCTTCATTATGTAAGATTACCGGATTCTCCTATTCATTTGTGTCTTCATTTGTAATCATCATCATCAATCCGTCGTTAAATTTTGGTGAATAACCGTGAAGTATTTCGAAATGAGTTTTATTTGTAGTCTTATCCCATTGTTTAGATTTCCTTAGCACTCCTTAATCTTTTTGCCCCAATTCATCTGATTCGGGTTTTCCATACTTGTTTTAATCGTAGCCAAAATTGTTCGATTTGCTCTTTCCACCATTCCATTACCACTTGGATGTTGAGTTGAATTGAATGTATAACTGATTCCATTATTTTGACAGTACTCTCGAAATTCTTTCGCTGTGAAACATGTTCCTCTATCGCTGATAATTTTTTCTGGTAAACCAAAAGCATCTACAAAACTCTTTAATGCAACTAACACATACTTGGTTGCAGTATTTTTCATAGGATATAAGCGTGTAAATCTTGTAAAATTATCAATTATTACAAAAAATTCTGTATTTCATCTTGAACATTTTACGTATGGTCCTAAATGATCTATATGGAATGAGTGCAAAAGGTCTTTTACCGGTACTTCTTGTTTCTTACCACTAGGCACATCATTTACTAGGCATTCGAAACACATCGAAATGTGACGCATAACATATCGTTTCATTCCTTTAAACCAGTATGAGTCCTTGATTTTGGCAACAGTTCTATCTGCTGAAAAATGTTCCAAAAGATCGTGAAATTTTACTACAATACCTTTTCTCATCCATTTAGGTATCATATATAACAATTTCTCCTATTCCTGACCTTTTACTTTATGAAACAATCGATTATTCTTCAAGACGTAATTTTCAGTTACATATTTCTCTGCATTCGTTCTATTATTTATCTTTACCTTTAAAATGTCTATTAATTTGCGTAATTCTGGATCTGAATGTTGAATCATAAGAATTTGTTCGTTTGTCGTTAGGTTAAACAAACTTCCAAGTTGTTTTCAATTATAAAGTTTCTTCTGGCTGATCAACTGGCGATTGGCTCAATGCATCTTACGTGACTCATTTTTTATTTTGTCTGTGCTTTATTTCAAAATTGTATTCTGGATCAGATTATTCCACCTTGCTATCTGAGGATTTGAAGTTTTCTTCGCGTTTAAATAAACTAAAGCTTGACAGTCTGTAATTAGCTTAAATCGGATTCCAATTAAAAATTGTCGAAGTCGTGTCAGAGTCCAAACTATAGCCATTAATTCTAATGTGCTTGAATGATAATTCTTTTCTGCTTCTGTTGTTCCTTTACTTACACAATAAACTAAATGCCACTTTTTACCTTCACCTTTTTGCAACAGCATTCCTGCCAGCCCTTTGCTGCTCGCGTCTGTGTGGACTTCAGTCTCTGCTTCCGGATTGTATAACGCTAGTAAAATGGTCTTTTAAAGTACTGACTGCTTCTTGCTGATTTTCATTGCAACGGAATGGTTCATCCTTCCTCGTCAGTGTGGTTAACGGCTCAGCTTTGTCTGCATATTTCGGTACAAACCTTCTAAAGAAACTTGTAAGACCTAAAAATTGTTTTTAGGTCTTACAAGTACAACTCGTACTTTTCTTGGTCCAGGTTGCATACCATTGGATTTTATTAGAAATCCCAAATACTCAACTTCATCTTTTCCAAATTCGCATTTTGTCAGTTTCAATGTCAGCTTTGCTTCTTTCAATCTATCAAACACTTTTCTAAGTTTTTCCATCGTTTCTTCCCAAGATTTAGCCGGAATTAATGTGTTGTCCAAATAACACAATACTTCTTTATTAAGCAATGGACCTAAAACTTGATTCATAAGTCTCTGAAATTTTGCAGCAGCATTAGCTAACCGAAAGATCATACGTTCAAATTGACCAGCATCATCTGGAGTGATGAAAGCTGTTTTCAGTTAAAGGAATCTGTAAATATCCATGAGCTAAGTCCAATATAGTGAAAACTTTACACTCACTAAGAAATTCAAGAAGATCATCTATCCTAGGGAGAGGAAATTTATCTTTAACAGTTTGCGAATTCAACTTTCTATAATCTACCACTAATCGTAGTTCACCTGTTTTTTTTTTCTTTACGAGTAAAACTGGACTAGCATACGGAGATCTTGTTTCACTAAGTATTCCATATTTCTTCCATTCCTTTGTTATCTTCTTTAGAGTAGCACGCTCCTCGGCATTAGTTTTATCGACTTCATGCAAATAGGCTTACTCCCTTCAATTTCTTTAATATCTATTTTTGTGAAGTCTGTACACCCAAATTCCTCCATATTTAATGCAAAACAATCTCGATACCCATTTATTAAGTATAAAACTTCCTGTTTTCTCTCTGGCATAATATTGTTATTAACTTTAATTTCTTCTAAAGTAATAGGTCTCTTAAACTTCTTAATTTCATTTATTATCATTATTTCCTTTTGATTTGAATTTTCAGTTTTCTGATCTGTATTTGATTCAACTAATTCTGCTACTTCCGCTCTACCGATACATTGATTCTCTTTCAAAATTAATTTTCGATCTCTGTAGTTAGTGAATGGTATCACTGTTTCTCCCTGTATTACTTCCAATAATGAGTCCGACTCATCTTCCGACCCACTTATTAAAACATAACCCTTATTTACTTCATAAGTTTTAACTTTCAAGAAATTAACTGTATTATTCAGTTTCTTGGGAAGCCTTCAATTTAATTCGCGGAGTGTTGATATCATTTTGCAACTGTGAAAATGGACAATCATTAGCATAGAGTATGTGCAAGGTATTACTTATCCTGATGTATGCAATATGTGGTAAATCAATCCATGTTTCGAACAACTAATAAGTCGCATGCTTGCGTTTCATCTCCTATAATAAGAACAGTAATGTCATTTCCTTCCACATTATCAATCTCTAAATTAACAGTTACTTATCCCAATGTTCTTGCGGCCGGTTTACTCTGGTTCCCAAAGCGAAACAATTTCTCCACATCAGGTTTTATAATAAGATTCAGTTTAATTAATGAATTAAAGCTCCAACTGCATTATGGTGATGACAGGCTGCATGAATGCAATTATAACGATGCAAAGGTTTCCTCATACTTGACTGACGTTTAGAAGCAATGGACGTGCTTTAATTGTCTGATGAGTGTTTACTTGGACGTCCTCAGGACCACACAAGAATTGGAACATCCCTAATGGTCTCAGATGATGTTAACATTCTAGCTGATCATTGTAAATCCGTGATTCCAAACTGGCAGTCGGAAGCCTGCATGTGGCATCCGAGTGTGTCCGGACCAACATACATTATTTCCATAACTATTAAATTCAAACCTAAATATCGCTCCAGAAAATCTATAAATGATTCTTATTAACTTACAGTGTGATCTGAATCGTTTTAAAGGTTTGAAGATACAATGATTATTAATATTTTTTCGCACTTGTGAAAAATATAAAAATGCTCATTCATGAATATTTGCACTACGAATAATCGCTATGTTTCGAAATACATTTATATATGAAGAGTTTTTTTCTCACAGTTCAAAATTAATAAGAAAAGACCGATGATCACCTACAGTCTGTTATGAAGATAATTTCTCTTCCAGAAACTTTATCAGAATCCAAACGCCTTCAGGTATCAATCTGTAGTAAAAGATAAAGAAGTTTATTATAGTTTACATACAAACATGTGTATTTTTATATAAGCCTCGAAGGAAAATGCTAAAGTAAACTTACTAAATTAGTGTTACGAAATGTACAGGCGCGGTGAGATGGCTTCCCCACAAAGCAGTTTTAGAGTTGACATAAATAGCAAAGAAAGCAAGGTTTCCACATTTGGCAAGAAATCGCCCATTTGGCTACAAAATTGGCGATATTCCATGAACGGATGGAGAACCTTCTGGAACGAATTCTTACCGGTTTAGCCCAGAATGTTGTCGAAGACAAACCAAAAGCTGTATAAACCCTGCTTGCCCGCAATCAGTGTGTGTTTGCCTTGCAGACCAGATAGTCATTGAGCGAGTGTCTCGAAGTCTAGCGCCGAGTTGGTCGTCGAGTGCATCGAGAGAGTCTCTTAGTGTATCGCAGTTAGTGCATCGTCGAGAGAGCGTGTTGAGCTCCGGGAACGACCAAACCGAAGTGTCGGGAGCTGTGCTCTGTGTATCATCGAGTGCATCGCGAGTTGTAGCGTGGAGAGTTTCGAGAATACGCGGAGTTCCGAGAACGACCGAGCAGAGTCGGGAGCTGTACTCTGATGCTTTGCAGTGAAGCTGTCTCCACCGTTATAGCCTGATAACCTAAAGACTGTGTCGCTGATTGTTCCAGTGTATTTATTGTAGATCTTCGACACTGTAAAAGTGTTTTGGAGCTGTCCTGATTGGTAAATAAAGTGTGTTTCGATACTTCATCAAGTATCGTCGTTATTCACTCCAAATCCACACGAACCCCGTACGAACGTGAACGAAGGAAATAACGTAACAATTGGTGTCAGAAGAAAATAACGCAAGAATATTATAAAAAACTGGATGAAATCTAGAAATGAAATTAGGCTTACGCTTAATGTCAGCAAATCATGGTGAAATAAAATTTCATTGAACACATGCTATCAAAGAAAGAACGAATTATTTCTTTCTCTTACGTAGAAAAAGGGCATTTATATTTTTTTCTCTTAGATCAGAGAATTTCATGACCACGACCACATATCACAAGTTCCCAGTCTATTAACTATGAATTAGTATTTCAGTCAATCTAGTCTGACGCAATATAACAATAAATGTTTTATTTGATTTAAAATTATTAAAGCTCTATTTATTGTAAATATGTACTTCTTTCATGGAAGACATTGGGAAATACTCTCATTAAACAAGCCACAATTTCAACTATATCACTATGTGCAACTTTAACATATAGCATGATTAATAACATCTCAACTGCAGTTTTTCTACAACCATTCGCTGATTCAAGCTCTTACATAAATAAACTTTTCTACACTCAGTTTAGGGCTATTACAGCGCACTTATGAGACATCTGAACACTTCTCTTTTTACTAATCGTAATAAATCCGAAAATAAAATTTAAGAGGCAAAATAACTGAAAAAATTGTAAATTTGTAAGAGCTCGGAAAAACAGGTCAAATTTGCAAAATGTTTTCATTGTTTAAAAATCAGATAAAAGATATAAACATGTATTAGTGTAAGCAGTCGAGCATACCTATTATATTTGCTGCTTTTTAAAAAATCCGAAGCATATTTCAAACAGCTGAGCGTACTGTATTTAAATAAATACACGAAGAAACGTTTTTAACATTAATGGCCTACGTCCAATAACAGATTTAAAGGAGATTATCATATTCTTTAGCATATCCCAATAATCTATGGTGCCAAAATCAACCTATGATGACTTAACCAGCTGTGCCTCTCTACGACATACAATTGCTGTCTTGTCGTAAATGACCATTTAACTATATTATATGCATACTATTTTTATTTGTTACATGCTATATGTTTATGAGACTATTTTTGAGACAGACTGCATTTCTAAAGTTCATTTTTGTTTTACTGGTGTAAAATATAGCTTACATCCAGCGAACTGGTACCCATTCCCATACGATTTTTTAATGGAAAGGAAAGGAAGAATTGAGGGGGCAAGAAAGGATTAAGACGGGGCAAATCAAGGAAGGTTAAGACGAGGTAAGAATCGACACTGGCTGCTTTTATTCTGTTCTGTACATTATACATATTTTAATGTACTTGTTAATTTAGATAGTTTTTCAGTTATATTCTCCCTTGGGATTTAAAAAGATATTTCTTATTTTTATCAGTATTAACTATTTACTCGCTTTTGGCTTACGAAAATTACGAGGCTCACGAGATCAAATCTCTTTTTCTGGAGTAAAAAAAAAAATATTTACTTTGATAAAGCTGAAGAAATATGTATAATAAAAGTTGGTATTTAAGTAGGATTACGTATAACAAATGAGGTAATACTAATAAGTTAATTGCCATAATCCTTTCATTCGAACTCCGAGCATTTCTATGAATATAGCATGCGATTGAAATAAAAATAACTTTTAGTTTGTTTCTGTAGAATGGGAAACATTTACCTCCTGTAAAGGAAGGAAGAGAAAAAAAGAGATTTTTAGCTCTTTATAAAGTTTATAAATAGCTGGCCCTAATGGTTTCCAAAAATTAATCTCATTAGGTTAATGAGTGACGATTGGATACATAAAATTAATGCGAATGAATCCTAGAGGTTAAATTAACACCCGAAAGTAAAGCCTTTGGGGATTTATTTAACAGTTAAATTGAAGGGGGAAAAGACACCATAGCTTTGGGAGACCCACACTCAGAAAGATTGAGTACTGGAATAGTTTTGCAATCTTTAGAAGTAAATAATTTCATTGGAAAGAGAGAAAATTAATTAGGCATCTTTTTGACGAAAAAATTTAAATGACTTCTCGTTGGGAAACACATATATTTATGAATACATTCCCTAATAATGAAAAGAATATGCTTTGAATATTTGACATATGTTTGCATTTCAGAAATTGAAGAATCAGGAACGAGCATATTTTATAGAATTTACTCGTTTCGAATATAATATTAATCTTTACGTTCAATAATAAATACATAAATAGTAAATGCTTTTGTTTTTATGGGAGCACTCGTACTAGAAAGTGAAAAAAATGATTCAACTGCTTTAATTTGTTGAAATCGCTAATGGAACGAGATTTGGCGAATTTATTTAATATAAAATTTGAAAAAAAAACTCTAGACATATATTACTCGTCATAAAATTTCTACCTCAAAAGTTTTCGTGAAAAGCGAATTAAAGATCAACAAGGTCATTTAAAAAAAATGAAAGAAAGCCATGCTTTAGCAAAGCTACTTTAAAATGTTCGGTTAAACACTTTCGGTTAGTTAATTTAATATTGCAAGGCATGAAAGTGCCATCTTCTCTGTAGGAGATGCCTTCTTGGCGGATTTTCCGACAGACATTGGATTATATTTAGATTACATATGGGAAAAACAACTAAAACTCAACAAAGGCAGTTATTTGGCCGGGGTGCGTTATTATTGTTTCTCGGCTCTAATCACTAAACAAGGTTCTTCATGATACTTCTTCTTGTATGCATTGTACCCATCACAAGCGCTTTAGACCAGTTTCACTAAATGCTTTAAGTGATGTCAGAAGCTTTTAATTGTATTTATATTAAGCGATGGATAATATGTATACATATTAATGCAAAATGTATCCATAAAGTAATTGATTTTCAAGATTTCAAATTTGTCACACTGCACTCAACTTGATTTTTAAAATAGTAGATCGGCATTAATGTACGTGACAGAAATGGAACTAAGTTCTAATAATGATATCACTAATTAAGATAAAATAACACGCCGAACAAGTATTAATATAGAAGTCAAACAACAAAAGTCAGCATTATATTTGCAAATTTTCACTGTCTATATTTTCACTATCTGATAACATTTTAACTATTTTAAGCTAGCGGAAGTACCCGATGCCAGTTAAGTTAGATTGAGAATAATGCATCTAACAACAGAGAGAACGATACCGCTGTAATCCTTCTCTAATAACGATGCAAAAAATACGATTCATAGTCATACATTTTTCAGTCTGATGCGACACGGAACCCACATAAAAATTTTCGGTAGAAAAATAAATTAATTCCCTTTCATTATATCAGCAACAATTACATGCAGGTTTTTATGATTTTCTAAACAAATGGTCATGAAAGGTCACGTCCATCCAATATTTCATCTATATTCACTTTTAGTCTCTTAGTCGATTAAATGCGGTGAAAAATTCATCAGAAATCAATACCGCGAACAAACAAACGCACAAACACACAGATATTCTTCTTTATACATTAGATTTTATAAAACTTACAAACTCTGCGATTTGAAAGCGCTCAGTAGCAACACTTTTCGAAATAAAGCATTTTTGTCTCCAAAACACGAGACTGTTGCCACTTGGCAAAATAAGCGATTCCAGAATTTTTAATTAATACTTCGGCTGCTTAAAGTCGTGTGCAGATGGGAATAGTCGGAATGGCTTCCCGCTAATTTTTCGAATCGGGGATAATGTATTTATTTTTTTGCAATGCTATTTTTATTTCATCGTAAAACTTAGAAATTTTTTTAACAAACTCTAGGATGTGAAAGCGAGCAGTGGCAACAACTTTCGAAGTAAAGCAGATTTTCATCTCCAGCTTGAAAGACTGTTGCCACTCGGAAAAATTAGGGGGAAAATTACGTTTTTTCGAGATTTTAATTAATATCTGCAATTTTAGCTACTTTTTTTGGACATCGACCTTTTCCAGGACCCAGAAAAGAATTGTAGAAAGTTTGGTGACGATAGCTATAGTAGTGACTGAGTTTTTCGGGAACGAACAAACACACAGACTTTCTTCTTTACATATAATGTCATACAAATATAATACACGGTTTTTAAAATACAATAACGAAACAATAAATGAAATTTCAAAAATATGTGATTGCTCCAATGAATGTTTGAAATGAACAATGAGATCTCGCAATTGTAGATGTCTTTAACTGCCTTTCTCTAAGTGCGAAAGATCAAGCTCCTGTCAGTCCTCAGTGTTAAACATTTAACTGCCCACCAGCGGCCGAGCGGTAAAGTCGCTGAACACTGGTGGTTCGGTCCGAGGTTTGAATCCCGCGAACGGGCCGGCTGCATGGGTGTTTTCGTGGTTTTCCCCATGTGTAACGTGTATATGATCCGGTTTCCCTTAGAAAGTCTTCCACGAAGGCATCCCTCCCCTCAGGCAGATAGCTCTAGTGTGCTTTACCATAATTAAATACACCAACACCAAATATGTAACTTTCACCTGGAGTTTGAATAAAAGTCTACCGTTCTTTGCAGTAAAGTTGTTCGTACTAAACTGCCGCTAAACGAATGTGAGCCCTTTCCAGATGATTCCAACTTGCCTCATGGTTTTGATGATGATAAAGCTTCTATTTACTTAACAAGTATGCCTATTCGACTGATTTGTTCTCGCTAACCACTGATTACATTCTAAATGCGAAATAATCATAAGAAAATGATCGATTCAAAGAACTGTGTCTATCAAGCCACCTCGATCAAAATAATTATCACAGCTGGCGTGTTGTTCATACTGAATTCGAAACTCGAAAAGGTTTGGATGCTTATAAGTGTCTAGTTGTCATGGGTGCACTAAATTTTTGGTGATATGAAACTCTTTTTAAATAGGTTTGGTGATAAGCGAAAAGGAATGGGCTACCCTCAGATCCATTTCTAGGGGTGTTCTGTCAAAATTGGGAGAGTGAATCTGTCAGGTTTTCGAAGATGCAAAACCCTGTGCTGCATATTGGATATCATTCTTTATGAGGAGATTGCTATATGACCAATTAGTTTGTTATTCGAAGCAACAAAAATTATAAGATTTTAACTGTTGAGAATAAATAAAAATGTGTCATTCAAAAATCTAATACATTTGTGTAGTTGATGAATTGGACGAATTAATGACTTCTGCAGCTGAAAGCTACCCAAGAACCGAAAAACTGGCATTAATAGTGTCTAATAATCATGAAAAGCACTTTAAACCTTATGGAATTAATAAATAAATCCTCATCTTTAAACAGTCCTGTCATTCTTTGTAAGAAATAAATAAGTAATTTCTTACGCAAAATAAATTTTAAATAAAAAATAAGCAAGGGGTGAAAAATGTCACTATAGGAATCAAAAAGACTCTACGTTTTTGTATTTTTTTTTTTTTTTTTACCAGAAGCACTGCAACTGTTCTCAATTTCTTTTGGAACTCAAATGACGAGTTCCTTCTCACAGAGCAGCTCTCTGACGGAACAGAGTTCAAGAAAAAGTGAGCAACATCCACCGTTCGCTTTATAGATGACATCGCACTTTGGGAAAGATGGTATACAAGGAATTTCACTCCAGCTTCGAGTCATAAATCTTCAGCCGGTGAGACGGCAAAATGAAAAGAAAATACCAGGGTCAACGATATTTATCAAAATCTTAATCGTTTGCGATGCTGAAATTGAAATCTAGTAGTCGAGGTTTTTCGCCGCTTGAGTTATATTGATTTACGATAATTTTTGACATATGACAGTTTTGTAATTTTTTACCTCGGATACCAATATCCGCTTAGTTTTTTGTATTTTCAAGCAGGTTTCATTCTTAATATCTTTTTATAGATAAAATGAGAAAAATACACATGGAGACTTCGAATAGTTTAGTTTTTTTTTTCCCTATAAAAATATTTGATTTAAATCCGTCGATTGCATTGAACGCGAAAAGCAGAATAAATCCTCCGATGAAATATAAAGCACTTTTATTCATCTATATCAAGTAATAAATGGCAATTTGAGCTGATATAAATAATATTTGACATTAAAATAAAATTATTAGTCTTTCATAGTATCTAAAAATACTAGGAACTATCGAAATTTATAATTAATAAAAGTCGCATTTATTTTGTTCATTTGCTGAAAATTAAAGGCACATCTTGTAAATTTGACTTTATTATATTGCGCAATATGACAACAACCGTGAACGATAAATGGGCAGATCAAATGTATTGTATTGATAGAAATGGCTTGTAAATTTAGCTAAGGAACTTGTTTAGTAAAGGTTGAGGATACATATATATAATGAATTTGACCCCAATGATTTTATCAACACTGATGACAGTTTGCGTTTAATGTTTGGAAGGGATAGTAGAACTTTTATATTCTCAAAATACTGAGCTTAGATATCTGCTTCCTAGGTAAAATAAATTTATTTTGCTAAAATAAAACAGCTAATTTTTAACTTATCTAATACGTATAGCAGTAGCCCTTAAGCCTTAATAAGGTAAATAAAAGTTTCAGATTTCGACTAACCCATAGGTATATACGATGAATTTATTGGCCAGTACAATTTTTCCTTTCTTGTCACTAAGCAAAATATGAAGTTTTCTCAATTAAATTTAGAGGATACAAACAAAACAGTGTTACTCATATGAATATTAAGGGATACTCATTACATAAAAGAAATTGATATTTACTGGTTTAATTAACTTAATATTAATGAATTAATTAAATGAATTAACAACAGTTATTAAATTTTTAATTTTAATCAGCAGTTATATAACTTTTAATATCGAATTGATATTAATGTACCAAAATTGATATTAATATGTTTGTAAATAAAATGAAAAGTAACAAATTTAACATTTGTTACGTGTCCCCCCCAGGCTGTTAATCTTAGAAGAGCTTATAATGATTCTAGAATTTAAAACAGAAAATAATATGTTCTTGTATGACAAAAATCGACCGAGATATTTAATATTAAAACGTGGATTTTTTTTTTCTCCCCAAAACAAATCTTCATCCTTTCTGCCTGTGGAATAGTAAAATAAAATTAACTAAAGTAACTGGAAAAATTCCGTTTTAATTTTTGAGGGAATAAAGGGATTTAAATTTAGGGGGATATATTTATTTATATTTAATATTTGTAAAAAAATTATTTAGTTATACAGTGATATTCCATTCCGGTAAAAAGAGTAGCACATTAATTTTGTTGCATCTGATATGTCTACATGATTTTCAGAAATGAAATTTAGGAGTTTTCAAATGCACTTTATATATATGTTCATAATATTCAATTTAATCAGATTAGGGTTAAAATTGAAAGGGTCATATAAAATACATATATATTACTGCGTATTTCTTTTCTTCCTTCACGTTCGTACGGAGTTCGTGAGGATTTGGAGTGAATAATGACGACACTACTTGATGAAGTATCGAAACACACTTTATTTACCAATATTAATCAGGATAGCTCCAAAGTCACTTTTTGCAGTCGTCGAACTGTTATAAACACGCTGACACGGTCAGTGACACAGCCTTCATACTGTCAGGCAATAACGGTGGATACAGCTTCACTGCAAAGCACCAGAATACAGCTCCCGACTCTGCTCGGTCGTTCTCGGAACTCATGGCATATCGCCAATTTTATCGCCACGTACTCTCGAGGCTCTCCACGCTACAACTTGCGATGAACTTGACGACATACAAAGAACAGGCTCCCGACTCTTCGGTTTAATCGTTCCCGGAGCTCAACACGCTCTCTCGACGATGCACTAACCGCGATACACTAAAAGACTCCTTCGGTGAACTCGACGACCCACTTGGCACTCGCTGCCGAGCTGTCAACTCAATCGACTCCGCAGGGATTGACTCGCTACAAGAGACACCCATAATCTTTGTGCATTATGGGTGTAGGCATTTAAAAAAAATAATTAATTAATTAAATTTTATAGAGGCATTTTTTTAAATAAATTTTCGAAAAGCAAAGAACAAAATATAGGTACGCGGATTGTAAGCATTTATTAAAATTTACAATGAGTTTCAAATGCAGAATAATTCTGAACTCAATACATAAATTTTCTTGAAGAGTGTGCTAAAATTCTTTTCGCTAAGAACTATTAAGGGGCCTATATACTTTCGAACAGACCTTTCAAACACAGGCGCCAAAGTAACCAACATATTCTTTTTAATATATAAATTTTCTTTTAATTTTTAAGTCTGTGCATTTAATTTTGGCTTTAAAGTAGTTAATGATGAAAAAAATGAAGAAGCTGAGTTATTTAATGACCATTAGTTTTATATATTTGGAGTAAAATAAGAAAACAAGCAAAAGAAAACAACAATATTTACAATAAATTAGAAACACTGTGTGAAAAAAAGTATAATATATTTTCATATTTTGTAAAATGCAAACCCATTATAATGATATTCTCAAGGAGGCAGACTATTATTTTAAAGCTAGGAAATTATTAAAAAAAAATTAAGCTAGAATGTGTAATATAACAAAGAAAAAGTATATTTTCTCATTAAAATTCATGTTTAACACATAATAAATTTATAAAAAATGCATTTATCAATTAGTAAATATTATATCTCTTTACATGAAGTGTTCGAAACATGTATACCGATTTGCATAAGATTTCAATCATAATTTTTAGAGATATTGTGTTTCATGTTAGCATTAAAACGCGAAAAATGAAAAACGAGATGAACGCATTTAAAGAATTCAAATACTCGATTATTTACTTTTGATCAGTTTGTAAACTTAAAATTCACTGATTTATAACTAATGCCCTCTTGCTTTTCAGAATTTACATTTTGTTGCTTTATAGCAGCTTTTAAAATTTTTCTCTACTTTTTAAAGTAGAGAATTTCACCGAATGTCGTTTGGCATTGTCGATACGGTTAACATCAAAACTTTCATACTCATTTGCAGTGTAGAAACCAATATCTATACCTAATTTACCATATCTATACCTAATCTATATCAATATCTATCTATACCTATAAAAATTAATGAACATTACTCTGTAATAAATAAATCAAGCGTTTATCAGCAATGTAAACACAGAATCAAAACACGAGCGAAAACAGCTTGAAAATATACTAGAACATTATTTTGTTGCCATCATAAAAGTACTTTTTGGTCTTTAAAATGCAATTAGATAAAGTTCTAAGCCTCGAAAATAAAAGTAAACAACTCTGACACACCCACATCGGCCTTTTAAATATTTATGTCTTGTGCACTTCTGGTATGCTTTTCGAGGACAAGGTGTCAAATAAAGTATCATAACTTCGGTTTAAATCAACGTAGGAACAAAATTCAAACAGTTTTGGAAACATAAGAAATAAGACTTTCATCGTGCGGAAGAAGAAAGGGATCTCTGTTTCTAAGGTATACATCCTAAATCTCTGTTTCTAAAGTATACAAGCCCCCTTAAATATAAATGTTATTTTTGACATTAAACGCAGATTTTGTATTTACCATTAAATAAACGTGGTACATTTTGATGAAATTCAAATGTAAAGATTTCGAGTTTGTGTCAGTTTAGTTGATAAAATCTTTTCGAAAATGCCGTGTGTCGGTATTTTTGAAAAAATAAAAGATATTCCCATTCTATTTTTCTCATAAAGAATTTTAAAATATTCACTATATGCATGTAAAGAAAAAGAAACAAGAGCATTACATTTCTTTTATGATATGTGTTTCAAACACATACACCCATTAGCGGCGAAGCGTTAAAACCGCTGAACACAGTGTAGATATCTATTCGGCTTTTGAATCCTGGCGAATAGGCTGGTTGATTGGGTTCACGGTTTTCTCCACGTGTAAAATGTAGTTTCCTAGTTTTCCACTTTTTCCAGTTTCCCTTCAAAAATCCTCTACGAAGGCATCGTGCCTCAGGTAGGTAGCTCCGCTATAATAAAATAAACCAAAACAGACCTTTCAAACACATGCGCCAAAGTAAACAACATATTCTTTTTTAATATATAAAAATTTTCAAGATGAAACAGAATACATAGAAATGAACGGAATAATGATCAAATTAATGACAAAAGCAATAACATTTCAAATTTTAAAATACATGCAAGCGCGTGTTTTGAAAGCGTATGCGTTAATAGAAGCACTGCATTGCGCGAACTTTTTATTTTAGCATAAAAAATATATGCATTTACAAATATTTGAAAGAAACATAGAAAAATACTTAAAAATCTATTTCCTTCTCTACTGAATTGATTAAGTAATTTTTGCTTCTTACAATTTGATAATAACATGCATTATAGCGATAAAATAAAATCTACAAACTATAAAATGGAAAGCCAGTTTTACGCACCTAAACATTTACCAACAACAGGGAGTTTTCTTGACCATAATCTCTTCAGGCAGACGTTTTCTTCCAAGAAAAGGTTGCTCCAAAGGATCCTGCAGCTTTTTCTTCTCTCATATTACATCTTAAACATTTTTGATGCCTTATTTTATTGAACCGTTCCTGGGACCCTTGCAACATCAATTTCATTTGAGATTCATGAACTTAACATTCTACCTTCACTTTCGAATCGCCAGAGCAGACATCTTCACTTGGAAATAAATACCTTTTGAATAATAGCATTCACTTCAGAATCAATAAAATCTGCTGTATGAACCATATTGTTTCCATGAATATATTGCATCTGTAATACACTTTTTCATCTTCTCGATTTTCATCGTGACTATTACTAGACACTGCTAATTGAAAATCGTGTGTTTTCAAAGAAATTCATTATCACATCAACAATTCCATAATATGCTCTTTTTCACCACTCGTATTATTATACTTTTATTGCATAAAACTTAAAATCAGTGATTAAAACCTCAGAATCAGTGTAAAATACATGACAAATGAAAAATCAACAGATTTATACAGACCACCAGATACTGACTGTACGCATGACGCTGCTAAACAGGAACATATAATTTTATATACCAGAGAATAAATGCCAGAGAGTGTTAGTCGTGATCAGTCGTTAAATACCAGAGAGAGTTAGTCGTGAACAGAATTGTAACTTTTGTGTTTCTTCCCATTTCTGATATACACATATAATAACCGCCCAGCCAACATAATAGTCAGTGACTCTGACTGCTTTACCGATGAATCAGAGTTTGAATTTCGAAGAAGACATGGATGTTTGTAAATGATGTTCATGTAGCGTATGTTCATTTTCCATATAGTAATGGCATAAATGTTTGTATATATATATATATGCTTTAAAAGGCACTCAAAACACATGGCGAGCCGAATGTCATCTCAAGAATGATTGGCAAGGGAAGCGGATACCCCTCGGATGCCTCGCTCTGTGTTCTCCATAAGCATTGAGGCAAAGTGCACAGTTAGTGCGGTGGAGGCCATAACCTATATGACCAATGATAAATTTCTAGTGTCCCACTCATTTATACCTGCATACACGTAAAATACTAAATATAATTTTAAAACAGGAAAGAAATCTTGTCAGTTCTGTTATATTTAGCAAATGCAATGTACACTGCGGGAAAAGAATATGGGACAGTTCTATATCTCCCGTTCTACTGGGCCGATTGACGAAATTCAACTTGCGTTTTTGGAACAGTAGTTATTGTTTTGTCGGGAGAACACTACAAAGTGTATCTAGTTGTCAGTCTTTGTCTGTGCAAAACGTTATCGGTGATATAATCATCGAAAAGATAGTCAGATTTTTATAATCAAGAATCCTGACGCTGAGTGACATTTACATATCCCTTGAAATGGAAACCTTCTTTAACAACAAAATTAGCTTGCATCAGGTGAAATGATCAGTGTTCGTGTACTTTGAATAGATATTTTGAATATCATATTGAAAAAAGTCTACAAAAGTATCTTCAGATGTATATCAGAAACACATAAAACGAGTGCATGTATTTAGATAGGAGGAGTATATTTCGATAGCATTTAACTACATTTATTTCATTGCATATTTACCTCATGCAAATAAAGTCCTTTTTGAATGCCCTAAGTACAATTACGACGTTAACAAGACATTAGTAGTCATTTCTTAAAGGAGTATTCTGCTTTCTCTTATCATCTTCAAAACATGGGTACTACAGATATTTCAATGGCAATAGTTTTTAACATTCATTAATAAATAGGAAATTGCAGAGTTAACCGTCCGTAAACCTTCTGTAGTTGCCTTTTAAGTAAAAACATTTTTTTGTAAATTCAAATAAAACTACAACTTCCACCGTTCTGCCTCTTTTTAACAAAGTCTCCATAAAGTTTAGAAAAATAAACATGTCCATTACAATTCCTGAAAGTTACCTAAAATGTATTATTGATAAATAAACTGGCGAATGTGTCATTCCCATACATCTCACGATATTTTTATACATCGCAAGATTCCTATACATATACACATATTTTGGGATCATTTCCAATCATTATTCCAAAATGTTGAAAAGACATATAACATTTCTCTAAATAAAAATATTTTACTTAACAACCATTTAATAACATTGTTCTTGAGGTAATTATAATGTTAGAGACAAAGAAATGAGCTAACATTTACTTATCATAATTCAACTAATTACGGATTGCAGTATGAACAACGTTTAAGGCTATTAAATATTTTGAAAGCACTCATGTACAGCCTGGCAAGCTTGAAAACAGACATTCAGCTTCCTTAGTTTTCATTTACGTTTCGGAGAACAGCAATTAAGCTCTCCTGCCGACAATAGAATGGCGAACAATAAGGGCATAATTAGCTTATACAACCCTTCTAGCTTTCGTGGGACATGCTGCGAAGGGAGAAAATTGCTAACCAAAAGATGGGTGGAGTTTTCATAATGGCTTAATATAAACTCTGCTTTACTGTACAAAATAGATAGTAAATTAAAAGCAACGTTTCTTGAATGCCTCATCTCACTTGAGGAAATAACACTTTCACGATTCTATTTGTATTTAAATAGCTCGTTCATGGGATGAGAACATTTGTGATTATATACGGCTTTACTATATTAGCTGAATTTCATTTAAAATATTTCAGAATACAGTTTGAATGGGAAAAGATGAGCAAGAATTTCAGCCTTCATAAAAATTTTGCGTAAAATTTTATTGCGCATAACTTTTGCTTTTATTAATTAATATATTCCTCAACGCAGTATGTAGAGTATTCTCTATTTCTGATTCAGACCATTCCGTTAATACCCAAATGTAATTTCCCAAACAAGACACTCTTCCATTTCTAAGAAAAGCTAATTACTGCTGGAATAAAAATATGAAAATTAAAATTTCTGATTCACAATTTAAAATTCCATTACGTATTAGTACGTTTATTATACAGTTATTAGATTTCGTGAAGCAGGAAATTCTGAAACATCAATTTTGTTCTCGCTAAAATCCAGCTTTCTAAGCATTAGCTGGATGTGCTGATACTTATACCAAAAAAAGCACTTGGGAGCAATGCTTAGTTCCCATACAAATGTCGTTTTTTGTAAAATAATACAAATCATATACAATCGCTTCTCCTGTTTTACAAAAGTAAAGTTTTCTTGAGAACTCATTAACATGACAAAATTAGGTAAATCAAAGAAAAGAATTATCATTAATTTGCTTGAGGAATCTTTTGTCATTAAAAAACAAACTCTCAAATAATGCACAGATCTGTTAAAACCTAAAACAACAATAACAGAAACAGTGATGTTATAAACGTACAACATGTAAACAATTTATCTAGAAACAGTTTAACTAGAAACATCCCGGAAGCAGTTTTATCTTCCAAACCTGGAACAAAATCAGGCAGACTGGAAGTGGCAAAAGGGAACATGGTAGTGCTTTAACGATTGAAGATTCTTGAGTCAAAATAAAATATGTTTGGTTACATCTACTGACATACTTACTTTTCTACACTTCCCTGTGGGTAATCAAAACATTCTGCAAAAGCTCGCTTAAATCTGTATACTATGTAATAGTCTAAAAACTGTGTAATTGATTTTATTTTTAACCTTTTTTCGTAGAAGTGGAAATCTGAAGTTTTTCTGTTATGCGAAAATTCACTAATTTGGAATTCGCATAGAGCTGAAATATTGCAAAGTAATAGACAACTATATAATAATAACTTGCAAGGTGATAGACTCACACAGCGAACATTTTGTATAATGAATGCAACCACGGGGCAAAAATGGTTCTCCATAACAACCTCGGTCTCATCTTGAAAATTCACAAAAATACTGTGATATATTATCAATTTATTAAATACGAAGTTAAATTTGTTTAATTTTCTGTTTGAGCAGTGCGTAAACACAGAAAATCGGTCTGTGTAGAAACACACCCCAGCGGCAAGTATGCATGTTTTTGAATATAGTTTTTCCATTGAAGAAGTTCAGTTACTTCTTAAACATGAATATAATAGAAACCAGAAAAAAATTTCTTCCGGTGAAGAGAAACAACATGTAAGGTACTCATCTCTTACAGGCTCAATCAACGATTTTCTGAGAAAATGAATACAGCTCAAAATAGCAGTATAGCAGTAGCATTCAAATAAGGTTGACATGACAAAAAATATTAAACCTATTTAATAAAAAAGCATTATGCACTATTTTGAGACTATTCTGAAGACTAATCTAATCTTTAGATAAATCTGAATAAGAAGCTAAATCTTTAGATATATCTAAATATGACAAGAAAACATGCTGGAAGATCGTGGACATCTAAGCGAAAATAAAAGACTGGGGAAGATCAGACTAAATTTGAGCTTTTAGATTCCAACATTGGGTGATTTCTAATTTTTTTACATGTTTCAAGACACAAAGATTAAAATTATTCTTGCTGCAGCTTATTGTAAACAGTATCTCATTTAATGAATGTCATGTTCGAATTGATGACTTTATTTATTTCAGGAGCCAGTGTATTTTTAAATTAAAGGCTTCTGTTAATTGTAAAAGAATGGAAATTGCAATTTTTGCACCCCATATTTGAACGACCTGAAAAACCGTGCACTACATCTATCTGTCAGCGTGAATTGTCTTTCTCACTATCTATTGCGGTACATTATTTGCACACCTCTTATTTATTTCTACCTGTATATTTATTTCATCATTAGAGAGAAGAGGCTGAAGTACACCAAAATAGTTTTTTTTAATCACATGCTTTTTACCAAATTTATTTCATTATGTTATCATTTTAATTTTGTTTATAGTCGGTGAATGGCCTCTCAGTGAAGCAGCTGGACAATGGCAATCGGTCTCCTGTATTCGCATGAGTTTTGTTTTCTCCGTGTCTAAGGTGAGTGCTAAAAACTTTTCCACTGAAAGACGATCGAGAAATCCTTCCTGTTAAAGAAGATATCACCTCGGTCTCATCTTATGATTATATGCTTAATCATAATTAATGAATTGGCTGAGGAATCTTCATGTTAAAAAATTCAATTTAGAACACAAAAGCTAAATTTCCACTGAAAAATAATACTGTGCACTGATATACACCACAAATGTAAAATCCCTCCACCTACTCTTTAATTAGATATATTCGAAGGCTTGAAAATTACTGATAATTAATTACTGATACTGATTGTAAAATGGAAAAATGTTCCAGCAATTTTCTCCATTATATGTTAATTATAAACATATTGAGACAAACAGAATGAAGTTCTGATAAATGCTACAGGAAATATATTTTTAAGATAACTTAAAGGGAAAAATTAAGCGTTAAAAATTGCTTTAAGTTAATAAATTCCGGTATTCTTATGTACATGAATAAATATAAGTGACGTATAAACTGGGAAAATTAATTAAACGTTATTTCAGTTTATACTGCTGAAGCGAATGCATCAAAATTTACTTTTCCATACTATACCACACAAATTTCCTGAAGTATATTTTTTAATCCTACTGATTTTATTCGATTTACATTTTATTACATTGGTATTTATTTCATTCCTATTGATTTGTTCCCTACTGATTTATTTCCAATAAATAAATCTATTACAATAGATTTATTTATAATATCTAGTATTGTTTTATTTATAAAATTATCATTTAATTATTTTCATAACATAATAATGTAATTAAAAAACCCAGCGGTCTAAAAGTCTATATAAAATCTTGTACGTGTAAATTTCTTTTGCATAAATTTTTGGGTTATGTATATAAATATGCGGTTCATGGTATGTGGTTTTATATTCAGTGCATAAATTATGAAAATAAAGGACTAACTTCACCATTATGTACTTATGAACATCCTACAAAATAGTAAACCTACTTCCTAAAAAATAGGTCATACGAAGAATTTGTTTCCTTTCTTATTACTCGCCTTTGAATGTTTTCGCAAAGTGATTAATGATTACACAGAACAATGGAAGTGCTTTTTAACTCAAGGTTTTGATTTTTATGTGTGAGGTAAAAAACATAAATCACACAAAACACCATTAAAACATGAAAGGAAACAAAATTCAAACTGAAGTATATTTCCCTAGCTCAAAACAAAGAATTTCGAATAAAGTTTCTTCTGTCTACAGCCCCTAAAGAACACTATTTTGCTTTTAGAGCATAGAGCATACTTTGAGTTTGACCATTAATATCCGTAGTTCTTGTTTATCAGATGTAAAAAGGATTCCCTCCTCTTTTCCTTGTTCTTTTCTTGCATATATTTCTTGTATATATTCTTAATACTATTGTTATTTAAGTTGCCTAAGCAGTTCTTATTAAAAATCTTAAAATATTCTGCAAGGAACGCATTTTAATTATTTACATGAAATCAATTTTTGGAAAGGCATTCTCATCTAAATTTTGAATATTTAATGTACTGAAATTCTTTCGCTGTATTCAATTTTCTTTTCTAGAAGGGGAGTAATTTTACACGAATAAATTACTGGATACTTTTATAGCAATTTATGCAAACGCATAATAGAAAAAGATAATGGCAAAGCTTTTGCATTTTATAATTATTAATTTTCTCACCAGCCATTTCGAAAGATATTTCGCTGTGAAATTTCCTTCCATCCTTTTCTTAACAGGTTTAGCAAAGTCGACATTAACGAAATTAAAAAGGAAATGACATTCTATACAGATTTTCTGCGCTGATAATATGTAGTATTGGTATTTTATGATTCATGTATAAGGCATTTCTCCCGCCTTCTTTAACATGCTTTCGTGGTTGGCAACTGGGTCTCCTAATCTACAGTCGCCCTTTAAAACGGGGAGTATATAAGACCTTTCTCCTGCCTTCTTTGTATGCCTTCGTGGTATAATGGTCAGCACACTCGACGCGTATTCGACAGGTCCGAGGTTCGAGTCCCGGTGAGGGCATTGATAATTTTTCATATATCCTGCTTCAAAACAATTCCATCGACTCTACACATGTCTACATCTATTTTCTTTACTAATATAATTCCGTTTGCTTATTGTTTATATTGTCTCAACGTTTTGCTCATGCAACACTTATTTGATATATTTGCTATATTACAAAAAATATGCTTTCTTTTCAATGGTAAAATTAAAAACAGAAATATAGTAAAATACGTTTTGATGTTATGCAAATTCGCGACATGTTAGATATCATTATGAAAATCCTGTTTCACGAAAATGAGTTACGGAACGATTATAATATACAGCTAAATGATGACATCATTTATTTCGTAAAAAAATTCTGAAGACTCAAATTCTAATTTGGGAGTAACATATAGTCATAAACTCACAGTTTATTATTTCAGAGATGTGAGATTTATTTCTTTGGCTTTTATATTTATGGAAATTTCGAATTCTTAGCCAAATTATAAGCAGCGCGTGCGCTGAGTTCCTTACATTATACTTTATAGATACTACGCATTTATTAGATTTGGTGAAACTGATTTTTGGGACATATTTAAGGTGAAATATGATTGTTAGATTCTCACATATTTATGCCGGTGTGCAAAACTTAAGCAAATTCATTTTTCAACATGCAACTATAAACATGTTGAAAAGTTTTTTTTTTTTTTTTTTTTTTTTTTTTTTGATAAGTACAGTGAAAGCCAACTGATGAGAGGTGATGCATACGCAGATCTCAGTACTATGACGTCAGAGATTTCATGACCATTAGTAGTACCATGCCATTGCCAAACGATAAGAGTCAGCAGGCGGAATGCAAGTCAGTTTAAAAAGAAGAATGGAAGTGCTATTTTGAGGCGTTCTTCTACAAGTAAAAGTGAAATTGCAGTATAGCTACAAGAATATATAAGGAGGCCTTTACACCTATTAGAATGATTAGCAAGCTTGAGGGCGGTCTTAGTTTGATATATGCTGCGAAGAGTTTGGAAATATTATTTCAACACCTTCGAAAGTCTTCCATATGACAGGTACAGCTCTAAAAAGGATTACTGATGGTCGACCAAAGAAAAGAACGGAGAATGATGACCGATATCCCCTAGAAGGTGAAACGCGATCAAAATCACACAGAGAGCAAAACTGTTCAGCAACTGCGCACAGCAACGGGATGACAGGTCCACTTTACTGTTTCCAGACGACTTCATACAGGTGGCCTATTCGCCCACCGTCATGAATGCTGCATACCACTGAGAGCATCCCATCGGCGGCACCCATTACTGTTGTGCAGAGAACACAAAAAATGGACACCTTATGGGATCACGTCAATCTTCAGTCTGAAAAAACGATTCTCAGCGTCAGTTGATATTGAGAGAGAAAATACGCTTTCATCACACTAACATCGCGGAAAGAGACCGTTGGGATAGTCCTGGCAAGCTTGACATCATTATGAACAGACGGATGAAGCTCCTCATTTTTGACCGAAGTTCACTTACCGGGGATCGTTACTGTAATGAAATTATCCTTTCCCACGTATGCCGTTTCCGGAGCGCCATTGATACCAATTTTATTTTGAGGGATGGACAGTACACGGCCTCGCAAGATACATGCTGTTTAGGCAGTTCCTGGAGGTGAAGATATGAAAAGAATAGATTGGCCAGCGTGCTCAACTATTTAAATCCCATTGAATATGTTTGCGTTACTTTAGCAAGACTCTTGGCGGGACAATCTTACCCTCCGAAGGACACCAGGCAACTGTAACAGTATGCTTCATGAAGAGTAGAAAATCTCACTCCAAGCACTGTTAGATAATTTGGTGTTGAATATCAACAGATAGTGCAACGCAACCTTTGCAGTTATGAGAGATCATATAACTGATTAAGGCTCTTTAATTTGTTGTTCTGTCTCTTGGCAAGACAGTTTTTTGTACGAATGAAATTCTGTCAATAATGCCTTTCTATTCGTTTGTACTGTATGCGTCCTATTAATTGTTTTGCTACTCTACATACCTCATATTTTAAGCATTGCATTATGCCTCCTTAGTATGAATTTCATATGTCCCAGCTGAAAGTTTTTGCGAAATTATGGCAAAAATCAGAAACACTATTTACGTTTTCCACACTAGAGTATAATTCTGAATACTAATAGTCTCTTTTTTGCATTTACGAGCATGCCGAATAGAGTTCTGAAGTAAATATAGTAGCACGACTGCCTCTCAGTATTTAGCTGTTAAACACGCAGGTTTCTCTTTTACTTAAAATAATTTTTTAGACACCTGGCGATCCCTTTTTCATTCGGCTCACACTTTCATTAGCATAAATATAGACGTGCACTCTAAAAAAGGATGACTCTATTTAGTGTAATTAACTCAAATATCTAAATAGTCTCCAATACCATAATTGCTTCAATTCTAATTGTTTCTATTGCGATTTAACAATTCAGATATCTAAATAGACACAAATATCAGATATCATTGAATTCTAATTGTTTTTACTGTGATTTAATTAAACTTGTAGCGACATAAATTTAATCCAGTTTTTTTTTTTTTTAATTTGGCAAGAAAAATCCCCTGTTTTATTTTAACCATAAGTTAAAGTTATATATAATTGGAACTGCATAGTGAAAATAATCTACTATGAGCAGCCTGCTGCATTTTATTTTCCCAATTACCTAATGTCTTAATGAAAGAATGAATGAAATTTTTCCAAATCTAAAAAATCTAAAAATCTTTACAAAATTCACTGCAAGTTTTAAAATAATCTATTCTTTTTTTATCTATGTTTTCTTTGGAAGACTTTGTATGATTAATATGTCACTGGTACTTAATAATGCAGATTTGTAACAAATATGAACAAATATTTACATAGAAAGTTAAAATTCTTACTGATATCCATCGTTTCTTTCCATTTGGTACTGCGTTTATAACTTTCTTTTTTTTTATCCTTAAAACTGTTTCCACTCATTTCGCAATGTTATGGTAAAAGAATATCTCAGCTTACTCGTTAAATCTTTATTCTTTAAATTTCTAAAAGGTGCAAATTATTACTGTCATTTTAATTTCACATTTATGCGTTTCACTGAAGCGTAAACTTAAAAAGATAATCTTAGAAGAAAAGTAAAATATTAGCAGTGAGAAAATGTCATAAAAGATAGTGGACAAAAGGATTACAGATTTAATGTCTCAGAGAGTTCAAACAAAAACAGAATTTTAGTTTCTTTTTAAATAAAAAATATTAGTAAACTTTAATTTTGTTTTGCATGTTTAAAATCTGCGAATGAAATATTTGTCCCCTTCTCAAACTCTTCTTCTTCTTCTTTGAAAGTATGAAGTTCATTAAGAAAAAATACGTGAAAAAAAATCAAGAATTATAAGAATTTATGATTTGTCAAATGTTCCATTTAAAAGCAAGTATGTGGAAAGAACAAAGAATATTTTAAAGGCCAAAAGGGGATATTAGTCTCGAAATAAGATTTTGTTTCCAATCGCTACAAATGCGTCGTTTCTCTTTTGATTCGAGTCTTGTCATTTGGAGAAATTTTAGATATTTATCTTTCAAACTGAATTTCTCTGTTGCAAATTAACAGATTAAGGTATTTGAAAGTTCTTATCTTATCTTAGTCTGAAAGTTTGAAAGTATGAAATTCATAAAATTATTGCTACGAAATGTCCAGCCGCGGTAAGGTAGCTTCCCCTCAAAGCGAGGTTAGGCTTGCCAGATTTGGCGCAAAATTGCCCATTTGACGACAAAATCGGCAATATACCATAGACGTCGCGAGAATATTCTAGAACGAGTTCTTAGCGGTTTTCCCGAGAATATCTCGAAGGTAGTTCCAATTGCAACAACATTCTCGAAGACAGGCAACCTATATATATATACCGTGTCTACACGTGGATTAGAAGAGTATGTTGAGTTCAGTAGTAGAGTTTTGAGGTCACAAATTAGCTTGAGCGCGATCGACCGAGTCTGGAGCTCGTTGATCGCGCTCAAGCTTTAGTGCTTTCCTGGAAGCTGTCTGAAGTGAGTCTTCACCGTTATCGCCGGATAGCCTGGTTGCTGATTGTTTCAAAGTGTTTGTTGTAGTTTTTCGACGACTGCAACGTACTCAGTCCACACGAATTTTCGTTTACTCTCTGTTAATTTATGCAGAGAACTTGGGATGTGTGAAAACCCCTTCACGAATCTTCTGTAATAGGTACAGAGTCCTATGAAGCTCCGTAGTTCATCAATATCCACAGAGCGTTCGCAGTCCTTAACTACCGACAACTCCTCTATATCTGTGCGGACATTTTAGGCGGTGATGACGTGCCCCAGATAGGTGACTTCACTTCGGAACGACTGGTATTTCGAAAGATTCAGTTTGCGGTTGGCATTTCAATTTCTGCAAAAGAATATACTAATATCCACTGAACTTACACATTTATAATGCTCACTAATTATTATAGCCTGCAAGTGTTTAAATAAAGTAACAAAAATATTTAAGCAACGAGAAAGCAGAGAAACAAAATCATTTTTATGCAGCAAGAAAGCGAACAGTTATCTTAAACTGGCCGCATATGGCTCATGAAGTAATTTTATGCAGACCGTGAGTACATTTCAATTATCTATTAACTGAAATATGATATTGCTAAATTTTCAAGATTTTAGCCATTTGAAATCCGAGTCTACGTATATGCATTAGCGTTGAAAACGAACGTGAATGAAGCAAGAGAGGTTTTATAAATGCAGCTAATTAATTTACCGTGTGATAGAAATCATAATTGAAGATATATATGTTATTAAATTTTATTCTTACTTATCAAGAAATAAGTACATTCCGTTATGAATTTTTGCCCTACGAATAATCATTTTGTTTGAGAAGATATTTATATGAGGCCTTTTTTAACAGCTGAAAATCAGTATGAAAAGAAACCGACTGACCGATGGGATAGACCGAAACCGCGCTATCTTCAGATAGCTTCTGATAATTGCTTTCCAAGACTACAAATTTTATCAAAATCAAACTACTATCAAATGACACACTACAGTATAAGAAAAACGAAATGCACCGTTATTTAGACACCAGCATACGTTATTTTTACATACGCTTTGACAAAAACTTTAATAAATACGAAAAACAAACTAGGTTGTCATTATTTACGCTCAAGTTTCGTTCAATTAGGAAAGTTTTCGTAATTTATTCATTTTTAGTTTAAATGATTTTTTTTTTCAAATAATTCTAACATATTGAATTAATCACAAATTATTTAATGATTATTTAAACATATTAGAGTTATTTTAAATAAAGTTCAATCTGAAAGTTTAATATGCTCTCAATATATTTTAATTGCGAAATGTAACCAACATATATGTTTTGCAATTACCAAACTTTAGATTTCAGACAGAGAAACTTTAGATTTCAAAAACAGTTACATAAATGTTATTATTATTGTTTATGTATATTTTCATAAATATTTAATAAGTGAAATTTGAAACTTTTGAAAAAGATTTATATTTTGCAAAAAAAAAAAAAAAAAAAAGTATTTATTTTGTTAAAAAATAAAAATATGTAAATCTGAATGCTTTCAGATTTAATATTAAGCTGATTTTCCATTAATACACATATACATATTTCGAAAATATTTGGGCTAACACCCTTTTGGTCTAAAATATTTAAAAACAGCATATCTTTAAATTTTCCGATAGACAATCTCGCGCGCTGGAGATGAAACTATTTTTTCCGTACACCGTTGCTACTGTTGGCTTTGAAGTTTTTGAGCATTTTAATCAAAAATTCATTAAAGATTCCCAAAATATGAAATAGGTAATAAAACAAATTCGAAATTCAAAACTGGAAATTCCAGGTACCTGTCTTAGGGAGGACTAGGTTATTTGAAATTTAATGGCTCGAGGTACCGCTGGTTTTTCATAATGCGAGAAACATGCATACATTTGTGAAGATTTTTCATTATTTAATTTCTTTAAATATAATACAGGGCGATATTTGGCGGCAACAATCCGGAAAGTGATTCGACTCAAAACGACGTTTCAAGACTAATAGCTCTTCTGTGCTAAAGCCCCTATGGATTAAAATAAATCGGGCCTATGAGCTGGCAGAGTAGCTGTCTCGCGTGTTGATGGATGTCAGTTACATTAGAACAAAATCGTCCTTTCAAAGCAGATTTAATTTTAAAAATATGAGAAGTAAATTTAGTGATTAAACGTAAGTTTTGGTCTGATTTAATTCAAATATGTAAAAATGGCCATTACGAATGTAAGCAAGCATATCTGAGGAGAGACAAGTTAATAGCTTTTGTAAAAACCAAGAACAGGTTTACATTTTAAATAATAATGGCATTTTAAGTAAACCTAAATAGTCTTATTTTCCATGCACATATAAGGTAAATGTTGTATTTAAAAAATTGTACCAAAAAAATTAAACCACTAAGAAAAAATGCGCGAATTCAAAACAAAATTAAAGGAAATTACGAAATTATATGAAAATTTTCTTTACAGTTTTAGAGAGAAGTGGGATTTTAACTACTAAATAAATAATAATTTTTTTCTGAAAGGTTAAAACCAAATCACCCTGATTTTGTTATTTTTCATTTATGCATTTAAAGACAGTTTACTGTGTAATTTTTTTTTTACTGTGTAATTTGTTTTGAAGTTTTAAAAGAATGTATCATAAAAATCATAAAAAATTCTCCTTAGATATGAACCCCTAGCGGTCTGTCTGTCTAACCAATCGAAATGAAATTTCAAATCCTGCTATTTGAAGGTATGAGATCGAGATTGTGATGGTTTCAAACACGACAGGTTTCAGAATTACGGTTACAGTGTAAAGGTTTCGCGTTTTTGAATGGCAACACCCACTTTTTTCCTGCGCAAATTGATCAACGCACTGGAAAACAATAAAGAGGCTGGAACGATACACGTATGATGAAAATTGTTGGCGTAAAACATTTGGAAAACACATTATAGACAACACAATATAGGGGAGGGAGAAATTTGTATTGCAATTACAATTTTTCAATCTACCCACCTTCGCAGACTACAATTAATTCCATGCGACAGGTTGTTGATAAAAATGACGAACGAACATCGCAGAAGGAATTTGTATCACTTCGCTTTTATGGCATCTTTCAATTCTGACAAATCTTGCGGCTTTGATGTGAACGCCTTAGTTTTCAAATACGCGCATAACCAGAAATCCAAGACAGTGATGTTGGGGGACCACAGTGACCACGATATTGCAGAGTTACGGGAAATGACTCTATCTTAACGTTCCACACTTTAAAACTTGTAATTGCAATAAAAGTTTCCTCTCCTGTCCTCTCTTCTGTTGTCATTGGTCCTTTATTATACTGTTTTTTGCAGCAAAGGTTTCATGCCGGTAATCTTCGTCATACATGAATCATTTCAACACCATTTATGATTTCTCAATGCGCCGATCAATTTGCGCAGGAAAATAGTGTTTTTTGCAGTTCGAAAATTTCGAAATTTTTTCACAGTATCCGTAATTTAGAGAGTTTTATTATTTTAAATTATCACAGACTCGTGCGCCTCCCATCAAATAACAATATCTGAAATTTAATTTCGATTCGTTCGGCGGATAAGGTTTCATATATCGTGGGCATTTTTATGACCACCTGTATTCTTCTGTTTAAACTGATACAATGTTTTCCCTAATCAGTTTATAAGGTGTTTCTCCCGCCTTCTTAGCGAGCCTTCCTGCTGTAGTGGTCTGCACGCTCAGCGCGAAATTGAGAGGTCCGCGGTTCGATACCCGGCGAAGGCGTAACTAATTCTTCATCTTGCCTTCTGCCACAAACTACCTAATGTCTCTACAGTGGCACCCGAACTAGAAAGGGTGTTGGATAATAATTCTCCTCACACAGGATTTGGTGATTGGATCCCCTAAAAAACCCCAGTCGCCCTTTAAAAGGGAGAGTATGTAAGGTATTTCTCCCCCCTACAAGGCGAACCTTCGCGGTGTAGTAGTCTGCACGCTCAGGGCGTAAATGAGAGGTCTGCAGTTCGATTCCCGGTGAAGGCATTGCTAAGTTTTCATCTTGCCTGCTTCCAAAAGTACCTAAGATCTCTGCAAGTTAACTGCAAACATATAAATGTTTTATACAGAAATTATCGATAGGCGCAGCGAATCCGGAAGCCAATCCTATATTCTTTTCAATAAGGAACGTGCTATTACACAAAGATAATTTCGTTTGGAAGTCAATGCTAAGCACGCTGTGGATCTCCGAAATTCATTCTCAGAGATTCTGCGGAATTTAAGAGTCAAAGCTTTTTTAAGTGACTTAGGAAAATGTTCTTCAGACTTAATTGGAATAATATAGTACTCTGTAGTGTTTTAAAACTCTCCATATGTTCGAGGCACTGCCGTTGATTAGAATTCCAATAAGCCCCCGGATCTTTTAAATGTGTGCGCTTTTTTCGAATATACAGCTTGTATTGCTTAAATATGTTTCGAAGAGCACATATATGTATTAATGTAAATGTGTAAGGAAAATTATTGTAGCTTTGCTGCTTAGAGGATTGAGACAAAACGTACATTTTACTGTGAAATTTATTTGTCTTTCTAGTCTGACCCACGGAAAGGCTATCTTAAATTAGGATCCGAATCCAATGCAATTTTCTTTCATAGGCCGAGGTCCCAGTGTGCAGATGGCAAAACGCTCGCAGGCCTACGCTAAGTAAGGAAACGAAAGAAGAAAAACACGGAACCCGCGCAGCGTTGAGTGAGTATGGTGAACGTTGTTACACAGTGTAAAAACATTCAATAGTAAGCATTTCTAGTCACCGGGAGAAATTATATTACTGACTGCCCTTGTTTAAAACGCTGAGTCAATACTTAAGCGAAAATGAAATTCATCAGCAAATTTGTAGAGTCATTAGGATTTTTTTGAAACAGGAGACGTGAAAAATGTGCAATGCCCTCGTCGAGACTTGGACCTAGATCTCTCGAATACGCGTCGAGTGTGCTATTGTTACACCAGAATTGTTGTACGCAGTTGCTATTGTTGTACTGGAACGAGGGAGAATATACCCTATAAATTATTCTTTGAATTATACCTGTTGAATTTAATTTTTTTTTCAAATTTTCGGCATTTTTCTACGCACAAATGTTTGTAGTAAAAAATATTGGAATAGTGTGACCAATTAAAGTATCGTTAAAATTGTTTTTGCTTGCTTTATTTGATAATTTCCGCTACAACTCATCCAGAAGATGTCAGATTCTATGCGATGTGTTTCAGGTTTTCCAACTGGCTAGTAGAGTTAAAAAATTAGACAGAAAAGAAGAATGCGTCCTGTGTTTCGCTTTATGACTGCAACCAAATATCTTGGTTTGCAAATCGTACCGCTTGTACTCTGAGACAGTAATACTTTAGCAGTTTTGTTAATTTATTAGTTGAACCTCTGACACGCTTTTGTTTAGGGTTGGGATAAACAAGGCCGTTGTATAATTTTATTACTATTCCTTTAGGTTAATTCTCATCAGAAATGGGAAGTTCTGTAGTTTTTTTAATTTACATATACTACAACATAGAAAAATACAGTAACTGTTTATGTCATTATGAAACTTTGAATAACGCTTTATTTACCGTAACTAGAATGATACAAAATAGAAAAGAGCGAAATTTTGCTTGGAAATTTTAAGAATAGCTTGGAGAGTAGCAAGAATTAGTTAAATTGGTATCTATTTAGTAGTTAACAGTTATGGATTGTATTCATTGCAAAAGATTAAAAAAATATTCTTGTTTAAATAGCTAAGATATTAAGATAAGCAGACAGATAAAAAGTAAAACATTTTACGGTACGAAACAACATTCAATTAAAAACGGAAAGATTGGATATTCAAATAAGAATGTAATTACTGATGCTGTAATAATTTTTGATGGCTGTTATTTATTTATTATAAATTTCAGATTGTTTAAACGAATTTTCGATGCCAAAAGTTCTGTATATTAACTGCTACAGCAGTATTCTCAGCTGATTCTGTTGTTTTAATTTTATGAATATTTCCTTTGATAATCAGACACTATCACAATAAACAAAACTTTGTAAAAGTTTTGAAAAATATTTTAATTAAATGAAATCTTTAGCTCTTCTCTCATATCAACTTTTGCTTCTCCAAGTTAAAAATTCTATTTAGAAATAGGGGATTAGTAATTTAGCAAAAAAACCAAGATGAAGAAAGCTATCAGAATGTCGAATCACTCCTCTGTTTTGATTTAGTGATTACCTGCAGCATACCGTAAATAAGCACGGTCATTTTAATTACCAAAAGTGGGTGATTAAACTAGAACTGGATGTCTTTGTGGAACATTGAACTTAATTTTGATTGAATTAATTATCTCCAGGTGAATACTTTGAATAGAGTCTTCTCTCATCTAATTATGAGCTTTCAGGTATATTTTGCTATGTTTTACTTATGATCTCTTCTGCATTAATATACAAATAGCAGTAGTATAATTTATGCTATTTTTCATATGCCCAAGAAGGGTCTAGTGAATTTAAGTTTTGATTTTGCAATAATTTGAGTTTATTTGAAATGCTTAATGATTGAGTTTAGCTGTAGAGATAGTAGGTTATTTTTGGAAGCAGGCATGAGGAAAAATATGCAACGCTTTCGGCGGGAATCGAACCACGGACCTCTGGAATACGCTCCCAGCATGCAGACAACCACACCATGAAGGCATGCCAAGAAGGGGGACAAATACCTTATATACTCCACTTTTAGAGGGCAAATGGGGTTTTTAGGGGACCCTATCGCCAAATTCTGGATGAGGAGAATCATCATCCAACACCCTTTTAGTTGTAGCGCCACTGTAGAGACATTAGGTATTTTTTTGAAGCAGGCAAGATGAAAAATATACAACGCTTTCGCTGGAAATCGAACCTCGGACCTCTGGAATACCCGCCTAGCGGGCAGACCACCCCACCACGAAGGCATGCTAGGAAGGCGGGAGAAATACCTTATATACTTCCCCTTTTAAAGGGCGACTCAAACACGAGAAGAAACCTTGAAGGGTTACATGTAATCAAACTAGACGCTAATTAAAAATAAAATGTGTAGTTAAAAATTGAAATGCTTTAAAATGATTATATTAAAATATAGTTATAGAAATTAGAAATGCATGAAAAAGGAAAGAAAGTTAAATATATAAACTTTAGATTATTCCATGCAACATTAGATTATTTCTTAACTTCAGATTATTTTGTTTCCATAGTTCCATGAAATTAATTAGCAACGTTTAATAATGAACATCAAGCTGAGTTAGCGGATGTCCTTAACTAAGTTAAAAACTCCTTATATTTCTTGCTATATGGAATCATCACATAATGTATAGTTTTAAAATTACTTTCTTATTTAAATAAGCAATTCCTTTTCAATGTATTTTACAGATAAATAAACAAAGACAACTGTAAGTTTAAAAAGTTTTAAAACTTCAAAAATAGTGATTTTCTCCATGCATATACGAGCATTTAGAAACTTGTTTGAAGAATAACATGATTTTAAAGTTTGTTTAAAAAAAAAAAAAAAAACATACTGAAAAGCATACTTTTTGCTGTACAGAAGAATTATTATCCCAGTTCAAAAGGAGTTGACGACAAAAGACAGAACACAAAATAAAAATTTAAAAAAAAAAAAAAAAAAAACTACGAAGGATACCAGAATTCAAAAGAACTGCATAGGGAATAATAGTAAAATAAATAAAGTGAGGAATTTTTTCTTATTTAGAGACTTTTGGCTCCGTTGACTTTAAATGTTTCGATCTTCTCGCGATTCCAGCTGTGTCTAATTACCGTTAAGGCGTCTGAGGGAAGCTGCGAACTTGAATTGGTTCCTTTCAACTTCGACTTTCTTACTAAAAAGTCCCTTTGGCGAGTATTAGTTGAAGAAATTTAATTCTGAGTTCTGAAAGAAGTCTTAGAAGATATTTACTACCCTAAGGATTACCAACTTTTTTATGGAAAAAATAGTTTTGCCATTACAATGTTTTGTCTTACTTCTGCCACCAGAAACTAATGAATTAGTCAGTGTTTTGTGCATTACCTTATGCAACCATATGGCAAAAACCAATGACTACTTCAAGTCAATGAAAAAAATGCAATATTTACAGGCATGCAAAACTTTATATATTAATGCAAAGTTTACCACTGAAAGTAGTCTGTGTTGCTTTGCAATAGTAAGAGTTTTGTTAGATACCATATATCAAGGTCTAATATTAAATTCATTTCTCTAAAGTATTGAATTTATATCTTGAGTTCACCTTTATTCAATAGCGTGAATTTATTCTTACTTAGATGCATACATCTACATAAACATAAATTAAGAGAAATAAAGAGTAAGTAAATAAATGTATATTTTGATTTAAAATGGATGAAGAGATGTCAGAGAAAGCACAAAGTTTGAACTTGCACAAAATGCATGCATATATCATGATAATATAAATAAGCCCATGTTGTACTGAGTTCTTAGATTATCATTATCGTTTCTTATAAATATCCTTGGTAATTATCAATAGTACTGAGAGATAAAGTAATAGAATTTGTTTCCAAGGATGTCTTCTTTATATTAAGCAATGCTTACTGTTGTGCTTATAATGAGCAAATTGCTCTGCGTGATTATTTGGAAGTTCTTGGTCACTTTTAAGGATAAAGATGTATCACACATTTATGTCCCGTGTCTAAATATTTCATCAGACTCATACGTATATGATTTCTACATCTCATTGTAGTGCATAATATATTGTGCATAATGCTGTATTGGCAATCGCTGGAAACAAAATGTGAGCCCAACAAGGCGACGTTTTTATGAAATCCCTGAGCTATAATTCTTGCATTAATTGCATTCTAGAATTTCCTTTATTCCTCTTTTTGGCATTTTGTAAAAGCAAATGTAGTTAGATCGGACAACAGCGTAATCGCTTAGAATTCAAGCTTAAACTTTTGAAACACTTGGAAATACTGTTCAAGTTCTTTATTATATATTCAGAAAATTCTCTAAATGATGCTCTTAATCGATCTCGCATTCACCATTAGTATCTAATCCCTCAAAAAAATTGTTGGTTTCAATAATATTTTGTTTCAATTCAGTCAGCAATGCTACTGTCTCTAAATTATCTTAAAATTCTCCAGCCCTACTAAGACTGGCAAGCCAATATCACTCCGTGTTTGAAATTACAACAAAATCCTAAGAAAGTGTAAGCAACCTTTTTTATCAAATTGAACTCCTGACACAATGCAAAACGTGTGCTTACAGTGTGAAAATCCTAATGAAGTTTCCTAGTTCTTATATTTTTAGTTCATTAATACATGACACGTACATAAATAAATACAATTCACGAAAAGGGTTGAGATATTTTTTATTGTTTTCTTAAAGATATGTATGGGATTGGCAAGAAAGTAATTTCAGTTTTTTAGTGTGAAGGAAAACTATTTTTTTTATACAAAGAAATGAGCTTATTCAGTCAAATATCATCCATTCTGATTGGTGATCTTTTGTTATCTTTCTGGCAACTTCATGATTCCGAACTCCTAGAATTTATAGTCCTTATCTGCATAAAACGCAACCAAGCGCGATTTAAGGTCGTCGTTATTGCTGAAATTTTTACTATTTAATAAAGTTTGTGAACTACGAAATAAATGATGCTTCGATGGCGTAAAATTGAGGTTATTGGGAGAATACAACATAATTACTAAACGCTTATTATCGTTTATTTACTACCCAGACAACTTCTGCTAATTTCGTTTTAATGTCGAGGTTGAACATGATTTCTTTGCGATTTGCCAATTCTGGCTTTTTCTTCTTTATTGATTTCTCCAGTTTCACAAGTTGGTAGCAGTAAATATATGAGTTGATCATTTGCTTGCTAGGAAGAGTCCAAAATACACAAAAACTTTTGTAATTAAACTAAATTGACAGCATGATCTTTTTCTGACGTAATTTAGCGTTTGGTATGATTTGTGTGGATTCATGATGCTTGGGCCATGATCTTTTTCAATTAATGTTATTGTAGACGATATGTTTTCATTCACCAGCAATACTTCGTTTTAAAAAAGGTCAGCTGCATTACGTTTGAAATGTAAATATTGATTGGCCTTGAATGTTTGTACTCAAGTTTTGATTCATTGCTAATTCCTTTCAATTCATGTGAAACCCAAATGCGGAGCTTCCTAACGAGTCCAAGAGATCTTAAGTATTTTTCAATTGTTGTGTGTGATACATTTTTCCTATTTGTTATTTCTCTCACAGTTCAATAGCTATTCGATTCAATTATATTATGGCTTTAATTCATCATCAACTTCAGAAAGTCGGCCAAAGCATTTATCATTTTAAAGTGCAAAATCTCCAGAAAGAAATTTTTAAACCAAATCTGACACATATGTTCCATTAAGTGATCACCATGACAAACGTTACATACATTTTTATGAGCCTCAGCCAATCTTTTGCCTTTATGAAAATAAAAAAAAAAGTGAAATATATCGAAAAAGTTTGTTTTTGCACCCCATGTTTAAATTCATCTTAAACGAGCATTGCAACAGGAATTTGTTTCTATAGCAACTTGGAAGTGTCAGCTGGCAATAATCTAAAAGAAAAAATTGGATTGACAGAATTTATATGCGTATTATATAAAATGCATCTAAATATTTCGAAATTTTACAGAATCATTAGATACTAATCCAATATAGAGGTTGTTCTCACATATTTTAAAGGGTTTTGATTCAAAGATGCTATTTAAGTACGATAAAAATACGATTTTTTAATATTCTATCTCGTAGCTTTCTCACTTTGCTGTAAATGTGCACACTGAGTCCTTGACAAAAAGAGTACTGCTTAGTTTCTACCACAGAAATCTTTATTACTCCAATTGTGCTTCTTACGTTACTCTGACTTACTTCTTTGACTGACAAGTAAAAAGTGTTCTTTTTGACAATCCGAAAGCGCAGTGGTGCCTTAACGAGGTTAATCTGCTGGAATATCTGAAAAAAAAGAGAAATAGTTTATAAAAATTTATTTTTTCATTATCTCTAGAAATTTATTTATTGGTGCAAATGAATCATAAAGTTTTGTTAAAATTTTACTGAGGTACATTCACAAATGGTCTCGATAACGTCACTGTGGTAGTAAGCCGGACAATTAGTTATTCAAAGTAATAATAATCACTGATTTCACTCAACTGTGGCATCAAGAATGTATTAGGTTATTATGAAGCAGAAGAGATGCAAAATGAGCAATGCCCTCCCCGGGACTCGAACCTCGGATCTCTCGAATATGAGCCGAGTGTGCTGACCATTACACTACGATTCCATGCTGAGAAGGCGGGAGAAACACCTTATATGTCCAACCATATCCGCACACTGATATTGGTACCAGAAAAGATGGACACACTGGGCATTTGTGAAGCATATACTAGAACATTTAATGAGCTTATCGCTATATCAGTGTTATGAAATTTGATATCATTTGTACACATTATTCATTAGGAAAGTTTAAAATATTTTTACAAACAAGCGAATTACTCGGTACACTGGAAATTATGCAATAAAATCTGAAATATAGGGAAATTTAAAAAAGAATGAAATAACAATGGTTTATCCACCTTTCAACTATGAGTGATTGAACAATGCATGCTACATAATCAAAGCGAATTAAAGGAGAAAGTAATCGCTGGCTTGAAAGAAAGTTTCCAAATTTTATTTTTCCAAAAATAATTTACTTTAAACAGGCATTTGATAAAGCCTTTTATTTATTAAAAATAATTAAAAAATTGAGATAATTGTTTAACTTCAAGGCTCATTAAGTACATATAAATATTTTAACATTAATTAAAGCATGTGTGATGAAATGATTCATTTAATATAATGTTTCTTGTCATCTAAACCACGATCGATATTTTTAATTTTCTTTTTCCTTTCGACACTTTAATAAAATACATTTTGAAGATGTTTAGACTTTAAAAAAAAATACGCTCTATTAAAATATCTTTTTTTCAAAAATAATACAAAAGTATTTTACCGCCAGTTGTTTTATTATAAGAATTTTTTTAACTTAATTTTGCCTGCAGCTGTTACGTAATGACACTTTTTTTATTCTTTCATGTAAAAAGGTTGCATTAGAGAAACATGAATAATGCGCTTTTTGGCAATCAGACTAAATTCATTAGTCAGGGTTATGCTTTTAATAATATAATATATTTTCAAGAGTTTGTAGAAAAACATTTCCAACATTTTAAAAGATCCCGTTTTTCTCTATCGGTTGGAACAAGGTATCAATTGAAGTTATCAATATTGTATTTTGTTACTTACGTACTGAAGAATATTTCTTCTATCACAGAAAAGAATTCTAAACCATGAGATATTTAATGCTGGTGTTTTACGGTATCTTTTTCGAAACATAGATTCAAATATGCAACAAATATTCAAAAAGCGGAACTGTTGCAAAGAATAAGATTTTTTTTTTTATCATTTCATCTTTAAATGATTACAGATTCCCTTAGTTTTACCGGACCCTTTTCCAGAGTATCTTCCAAAGATCAAAGGTTATCTTTTTCTTAATGCGATATAAAACAGTAAAGAAGAGAAGAACTGAACAACTATCTTTAATAGAACTATGTTCATAAATAATGAATTCCATACCATCATATATTGAATATGAAGTATAATTAAGATTTCTGATTATCACTGAATTTCAAAACTTTTAGAAGCAGTAATTTCCTCATAAAGGAATCAAGTCTATTTAAGTAACTTGTAAACTATTCAGACGTGAAAGTGATCAGCACTATCGTCTGGCTCCGAAAACTATCTTCAACGAATATTACTAGAATTTGGGAAACAAGATATAATATTTTTATGAAACTATACGCTAACGCGATAGTTTTCAAAAAAAAAATTCCTTGGAAAGAGAGAATGAATTTTATACTTTCAAGGGGACTTTGGGCTCACAGTGGCAAATTCTAATAAATCTCCAATGACGAGGATTGGCAAACCTGAGAAACTAATCCGGCCAGATATTTTAAAATTTCTCGGACATTTGTAAATGTTCAACGGATTAATGCATATTTCATGGTGTCTATAACTAGCATTCTGAGATATACTTTATGGGTTATCTAGGAAACATTTTGCCAGACTTAGATAAGATTGTAATATTATAAAGAAATACCTAGAGCAGATACGCATTATCTTGGAGAAAGAAGGCTCCCTATAAAAGCCACAGTATGTGTAATACAAGAATTTGCAGGATGTAGTTAATACATTATCTGTCCTTTAAAATATTGCAAATCATCACTAAGAGTGCTTGGAAATGGCTCACCATGTTACGTCCATCAACTTATCCTTTGCTATGTTGGACGTTCCGTATTGACGTGGATTTAGCACCAATGACCAGTTTTCTTCAGCATAGGAACTCTGTGGTCATCAAAGCCAAGCGAAAACAATTATTCATTTGCTAAACACAATAGGGGTCCAACCTGAATCAGCTTAGAGTTTCATGAGGTAAACGTTTTGTCATGTTCAAGTATTAGTGGAATGTTTAGACGCCAAGATTCTGACAAAGTGCTGAAAATATCAAAGGTTAAAGCGTGATGAAATTAATAGAAACATTTCATGGTATTCAAATTTATTCTTTTATTAATAGCAATAACAACGTACTGAAATGTGTAAATAATACATACTGGCGAAATATAAAAAATCTAAAATTTGTATATTCCTTTTTAATACATGAAAATAAAATTATACGCTACAAATCCGGCTTAGAAAGATTTAGGCAATCCAACATCAAATTAATACGAAACATTTTTCATAAATAATCAAATACAATGTTGTAAAGCATGTTTGGGGGCATTATACGTCTGTCACCTGGAGATGCTTTTATACTGACAGTGTCGTGACACTTCTCTGTACAATGCAAGCTAAGAAACCGCAGTCAGGAAACGATTGTCAATCATAGAACATTTGTTACAGACATCGTTAATAAAATAGGCTGAAAAGACGTTAAACAGGTTTTTTCAACACCTCTCAAATATTATGTTGGATATAAGACATTTTACGTTTCATCAGTGAGTAATACAATGCAAAATTTACTATGCATTTATAACCATCTAAATTGCATTTTGTTGCGACTGGTCGCTAGCTGTGTTTCAGATTGCTTTGAACGAATACGTACTTTATCCACATAAATCCTTACTCGGCTTCATTTTTGCAACAATTGGCCATAGGCTTATACTTCCACTTACAAGAATGTTCCAAATGATGCAAATGCTCATGTTTTGGTATTTTTTAATTTTAAAAAAGGACAATTGTATAAAATTCCGAAAGCTAACATTTTATGTATTCCGCCGGCCCTTATAGCTATTTAAGAAAACAAAAGCAAATTTCAAAACTAGGAAAGCTAAATATTGAAAAAACATAAATTAAAATATTTGATTTCCGCAGCACAAAATTTGACCGATATATTACATGTACACAAAATGAAGCGTGAAATTTTTGTATTTGTACAGAACTAAAAAGTAAAATACCATTTTACTCGTCGGAAATGTTTCTGACGTTAAGAGATAAAGCGACGAGAAATTCTACACAAATGTTTTTCCCGCGACGAGCAATTCTGTGCTGCCATCTCTTAAAACTGCTTTCATGAATTAAAAATTAAAAGTATTCTTTGTTTAAGTAATGTTTGGTGCGAATTGATAAATAGCCATAAAAAATTTTAATTTCGTTTGGGCAACAATAGCATATTTTTAGCATTAGAAAAACCTTTATATTACTTCTGTGAAAACTCTTTTGGCATACTAGTTGTAAACAAATTACATATTAAATAATGCTACATGGTGACAAATCACAACAAAATATTACTGAATGGTACTTAATGGGAAAAAAGACCTCGAATTATTTTAATTAATTTTTTAACCGGCCCTCAAGTGAAGCTGGAAATGACGTCAAATGTCCTAAAGGTTTTAATAAATAATATATGTCTAATATTGTTTTTGAATTACATAATAATTTTTTAATAATTGATATTTCGGTCAATTTTTGTTGAAAAAATCAAACGTTCTGTGTTTAATTTTTTATAATAATTATAAAAAATAGATTTCATCCTCATTTAAAACATTTCTATAACTAAATGCATATGTTTACTGAGAACTATAACGAAAACAAAAGCTGAGTAAGAATTTCTGTGGACGCGCATTGTATAGTAGACATTTCTATACAATCTGTTCCATTATTGTAATTATTGAGTTTTAAAAGTAAGTCTTGGGTACCTTGTTGAACTATTCGTGTTTTTTGTAAGATGTAGATGTGTAATATATCCAGTTCGTGCTTTAGGATGGCATATAGTCTGTCTCTACCTTTCTAATTCTCCGTAGCCTGTAGCTATACAAGCCAAATTTATTACTGTACACGTATTACCGAACTTTTCATATATTTTACACCTTTAAATCTATTTTCAGGACTTAAACCTCAAGAATATCAATGAAAATTAAGTTTGGGGAATTTATTTACATAAAAGCCCAGAGTTTACTCGCACTTATGGACTTACTCATGTCTCTCACTAACTTACATTGTAGTATTTTTAGGCTTAAAATATTAAACAAGTAGATAAATGAGTTTGTTGAAAGACGTCGCAAACGGTATTTCGAGCACCTTTGCTTATTTTTACTCTTCTTTTCAGTGTTCCTCCATTTACAAAAATTATTAATAAAGATTATTCAAAAATACTGATACAAGAACCTTCAAATAATTATTGTTCATTATTGCATTTTCTTAAATATTTATTACTCACAATATAAAGTGTGGCCGGTGATCTAAAGCAACAGGGAATCTGAAGCAACATCTTTGAGGAATCAAATGTTCACAGATACGGATTTCGGTCATGTTGATGTTGTTATTCGAAATCTCTCCATCTGATCTGCATTTCAAACACACTAGATATCCTAATATTGAACATCAAGATAACAGTGTTCATTCTTTCATACAATAAGAGTACCAGATGAGCTTAACAAAATGCAGTACTGAAGAGGACGTACGAATTACTTGGACATTACAGAGGTTACAGCCCCTATGTATATTCTGAATTTTAATGTTAGTAGAATATGTCATTTCGACGGACAAATTTTCAATCTTGTGTTTACGGTATATTTAAACTGCCACATGAGATCATGGTGTTAAATTTCATTAGTTAAAAATAACGAAAAATATTAAAAACATATAGTTTGATAACAAAGTAAACATTATAATAAAAATAAAACAATCGAAATAAAAAGACAAATACCCGTCAAAGGTACAACCTTTATATTTACCGCGCAATTTGCGTAATTAAATACCTTTAGTCTAAGGTTTACTTCTTTATTATAGAGCAGTGAAAAAGAAAATGACCGATGCCATTTACAGAGAATAAAAATTAAAATTATTCAAAAGTCCTGCAAGTATTAATTTTCAAACATATTCAGGCTTTTAAAAAGTACAAAAGAAAATGCATTAACGAAAGGCATTTAAATATTTTTATCGGATGAAATTAATTTCAGAACATAAATTATTTATTAATATTACTGCATCGATATACCTAGTAAAGTTAACAGCAGGCAAATTTATAATTTATTCTTTAATTTTTTTTCTCGCTTATATCAGAAGATAAAACTTCCTTTTAAATGAATGCAAGTACTGTTTCTTACAGCTGAACCAGAAAAATGAAATGCTACCAATTACGAAGTTGATTAAAGCATAGAAATTAAACATCTACTTAAAGAGCAGCCATTCTGCATTTAACAATCCAGTTTTTTAATTTTACATTCTAATCTTAGTTTTAAATAATTACCAGAATTTACTTAAACTTAAGACTACATATATCAGATGCAAAATTTCGACATATTTAAATGTATCTGTAGTTTCTTAATTTTTTTTTAATCAGGGACTGTCATTTTAAAATAAAATATTTGATCTTAAGATTGACATTATTTTTTTTTTATTTTAGTTTGCTGATAAGTATCAGCTGTCAGATAAATAAATATCAGCTGTCAGATCAACAATTAAAACAATCCAGATAAAAGTAAAGGCAGTTAATTATTAATTATTGTCAAATACATATTTAAGGAAAAATTATGCATTTAGTTTCAGACATAAAGTTCTAATTTATAGTCTATTAAATGTATTTCGTATCGTTTCGTAGTTAGGTATCAGCAAAGATAAAATTTCAGTGATATAAGTAAGGCAGTGTTTTCAAATAAACGTTATTTCTTTGTTTGGACTATATTTTATAGTTAATAATGTTCTTACTATACAAACGTTTCGCACTTGTTAGAAACAACAAAAGCTTGCCATATGGACAATGTGGCAATAATTATCTAACGGCAATAATAAATATAGGGAGTTTCTAAAAGGTCGTAAACTCTCCTATATTGAACAAAATTACAACACGCGATATTTTTAAAACAAAATGTTCTTAATTTTTAACACAAGAAATGCTTTTTGTCTCGAAACTCACTTTTTGTCTTTATCACTTTTGTGTCCTTATCACTTTTCATAACATATCATAACAAATTTAACGTTCAAGTTTAATCATTTTTATTCCTTTGTTGCAAACTAAGTGACTGAAAAGCTTTTTTGTTTCCTACTTTTCAATCTGACTGATGTTGTGAGGTAACTTTTGATTAAAATGATCAGTTGTTCTATGCTTTCGATCTTTACTATCACTCCTTTCTTTCCGTTTTCCCGGCAGAATGTAAATTATTTCGCGTGTATTTAAGTGAAGATTTGAGGCTATTAAAACAGAGCGTGTTCTGCCTCTTGAAAAAATCGTTATGAGGTGTGCTATTCTAAAATAAGAGTTCCAGTCTTCAGCTTTGTATTATACTTGCCAAGCGTTAAACTTATGCCAATGAAATCCTAGCCAACTTCGCAATAAATTACACTGTATAGCCTTTTTCTAGTAGTTATTTAAATTTAGATTTACCCTTGAATTTCTACCTTGAGTTATTGCCGTAAATGTTGGCGGATTTATAAGCACCCAGGAGTGACTTCTGTTCAACTTACTCAGTTTTAAATAAAGGGTATACTTTAAATAAAGGGTATTACTTAGTTTTAAATAAAGGCTATTACTTTAAGTAAAGGGTATTACTTATTTATTAGTTTTAAAAAAGGGTATTACTTTAAATAAAGGGTATTACTTAGTTTTAAATAAAGTGTGCTTCACAACTTCTCAAGTCCCTGTAGTTCCTCTAGACTAGGCTATAAGTCGCTTAACATCTACCAAATGCTTGATCACAAAAGGAAAAGACTTGTAACTCTCATAATGCAAATAAAAATGCATTTAAGTCACAGTATGTCTAATTAGAAATATTAAATATTTTTGTGACGTGGCACTAGCTCATTAAAATTATTTGTTCTCATTTCTGATTTAGCATTTCGGAAAGCATTTTTTTTTTAAATTTGTAAATCTTCTGGTCATTAATCTGAGATAAGTTTTTTTCCATGATATCTTCTACAGTAACATGGCATCACACGTCATCGTGCTCTCACTCAGGTTTCATTAAACTTTGAACTACTACAGATAAGGAAGAAAAATTTCAATTTTTATATTTTGTTTTGCATTCAAAGTATTTGATAGTGTAAGACTCAACCGAACGATGTTCGATCTACATGTTAATTTCTTGTTCATCTGCCAACTAGTGTTTATGCGCTTAAATTATACACAACACACAATTTTTTCCGTGATTTCCTAACCGAAGACATTTATTTTATAGGAACTAAGATAAACATTTCCATGTTTTCAAAGCATTTATTGTAAATTACGAATAATAAACATTATTGAATTTCGAGTAAGGAACATTATTTCTGTTAACCTTGGAGTATTGCAATTAAAAATTTCAACTTTAAACAGCTAACGATGACTTTCCTACATTTTTCCAGCAGTTTTTCCTTAACAGAATTTTCATTTTCAAATATTTTTTATTTTCAAATGTTTATTGCTTGCCTTTGGAAATAAACAAAATATATTATCTAACATTTAAGCCCTTTGTTAATCAACTAAACCTTTAAGTATTAAAGCTTAATATATTTTAATCATGCTCATATATTTTCAAACAGGCTACAACGCTTCCAAATCCGCTATGCAATGGACCAATAATTCGTTGTCTAAAATTGCTTCAGTCACAGGCCATGCAACCGTACCTAAATGAAAGATATATTACTTTAAATACCAATCGCGTATCCCACATCGTAGTTTATCGGCCGGAAAATGGCTAAACTTATCTGGTAAACTAATACTCTCTCTGTCTTTCGGAACTAAGACTGGTCGACAATAGCCGGATTAGTAGAAAAATCAATGATTTTAATTGCTACCAGCATGATTGTTCTTCCGGATTCAATTAAGGAAAGTTTGAGGCTGATCCAAAGCACGGACGAGTTTCAGCAAAGTCAACAATTGCTCTCGAAGTAATTTACGGTTTACTCGATGTACTGCTGTAATTACAACTTCTTTGCCTTAGCGTTTTATAAAGAAAATAGGAAGAATTTCAGGAAAAGAAGAGAGTATAAGTGCCATTTAGGAAAAGGAATGTTTATTCCTTTAGGATTTAGTAAGAACGTGCCTCGAGTTTTAACGAACGATTTGAATTTCCAGGTTTGTGTTTTAACATTTAGTTCAGTAAAATACAGTAACATAAATGTTTTTTTAAATCCACTAGCATGGATTAGCAGCTGATGACATTGCACGTGACCCAATCATTTCAAACGTAAAAACATTAATACAAATAATTGTGGCATAAATCTCCAAATCAAACTAATGGGGATACTTTATTTTTTAACATTTTTACAGCTAAACCTATTCTGCTTAACGAACACTCCATTTTACGAATTCCTGTGTTTAGCGAAGTTCTTCGCGAGATTCCTTCCAAGGTGTTCATTTTATTGTTTAAAAAACTCCAAATAGTTTTGTTACATTCCATTCTACATGAGGAATGACCAGGGGAAGAGATATTTTCATATGAGAAGAATTTACCCATCCCAATGCTAAATCCCAAATCAATCTTATTTCGCATCTTATTTTAAGATTACGCAACAGTTGCAAATTATTTTTCTTTCTGCTTTTTCGCGGTTTTACGCTACAGGTACTTTTTTAAAGTTTTTTGCGTTTTGAATGATACAAATATTGAAACGAAAGTGTCTAATAGTTACAAAAAGTGTTCATTCTTGATGAAGTGGGCAAAGGTGTAAAGAAAAAGACATTGCTATGAAATCTGGTATTTTTCAAAACGTTTCATCGTAAAGCCTAAAATAACATCGGAACAAAACTTCCTCGAGCTTTAACTTCACCGATCCAAGTGGCATACACAATAAGTACACAGTAATCCAGAAGTAGGAGGTTAGATTACATTATTTGTTAACTGTTGTCCTGAGAATATATGTTAATTCTTCTATTCAGTGAATCTTGATGTTAATTCTTGTGAGTTACATCAGGATCATGTTGACGTTAACCTGATTTTAATGAAGTAAAACAAAGCTAAAATATACGTCTTGTAAAAATTATTCTACATACATATTATATACAATTGTTAGTAATTCTGAACTGAATATGAGAAAACTGAAATAAATCAGGAGCGAAAACAATGTATGTAACATAAAAATGATTTGCTAAAAACAAAGATTTCGGAATATTCATAATGTAAATACAAAAAGAGTTTATGATATCAAAATTTGTGTTTGTACTGAATTAGTTATTCTTTCTATATCTGTGCAGCCACTGTATTTGATAAGGAAAACTTTCATAAACATGTAAATTTGTGATATGTACAGTTTTCAGAAAGAATTTCAAATTCCTTTGTGGAAACAACTAAAAATTCTAAATAGCAGCTTCTTTTTTCCTCATATATCAACTGCATATGTTTATAATTGACAAAAAAAATTAAAAGCAGTATATTTTTAGAGTTCTTCGAAGTTTTTAAAGTTCAGTTTGCTAATTTTTATATTCAGAAAAGAAGGTAAGGAAGGAGTATACACGTCTTTATCAAGCAGACTTGTAAAATAATTAGTAGAGCAAGAGTTCCATGAGAAACCAGGCTTATAACAGTGGAGGATTAAGATTCTAGCTTTAGACGTGTTTCACTTTTTTTGTATTATGATAATAAAGAAAAGTGAAACTACGATACCAAGCCCTGTAAAATTTCACAAAATATTTCCATGTTTAGAATCTGTATCCTAATTCAACTTAATATTTCAAAATGGGCATATATTCTATACAGTATTTTGAAATAACTGTATAATATTTGCCTCATCAACAAATCAATAAATTTAGTTTAAAATCAAAATTTTATACTTAAATTTTGCAATTAATTCCCTTCTGTATAAATGATAATCATAAGTAACTGTAATTTTGTTATTAGTTTCATGCATAATTGGTTAAAGTGAAATTTCTCACATGATGAACCAAATTATGGCATTCCATTGTGAATTGAAATAATAACGGTTTTTGAATATAAACCCTTTCTTGCATAAAAGATATACTTTTATTATAGATTACTGTAAAAATGTAGGTCGCAGAGAAAAAATCACAATGTGGAAAATAAAATATTTTCTACTGTAAAAACGTACTTTTATCCACTTAAAACTGCATTCGATAATATTAAAACATTTTTATCTGTCTTCGGAAATCTCATTTGGAGAAGTAACCACTGTTTGCAGGAATGCACTCCACGTTAAGAAATGCATTTCATATTTCCAGATTGTCAGTTATTTATAAGAAGTAATAGTGCACTCTTAGAATGAAGTATTCTACTTACTCCTCATGCCGAGTGAGTAAAAACAATGTTTCATGGTAAAAACATCCGTTTTCCGAAAATAAATGACTTACGACTTAAGAAACTCCTTTTTGTGATGCCATTTTTCACGTTTTTTTCTATTAAATCTTCGGTTCGTATTGCTTCCTTGCTAACAGTTAATAAATCACTCAAAGTGTAGTCTCCATTTTTTTTTCTACTGCAATCTTTCTTTTTCAAAATTCTGCGTGAACTGAAGAATAATAAATTTTGAGGTTTTTATTAAAATAAAACAAATCTTACTCTAGTCATAGAGATAGTGGAGTGGGAAAAGTTTTCCTTGCCAACATCTGTGTTATAAGGCTGGGATTTGTTGTAGGTAGTTATTAACAAATGAATTACTCCAACGGGATGTGGTTGATGGATGTTGGGCAAAAACAAAATGTAAAGGGTTTTTAGCTTAAAGCATATTGCAGTATATTGAAAAAGCAGTTTAAAGAAATAACTTAAAAATAACAACATTTCAAAACTTAAGTTATTATTGTTCATAAAAATTTATTGCATGTGAAGGGAATTAGATGATAGTACAACCTCATAATTTTAAAACTGTGGCATTAGTTTTAAAGCTTTATTTTTAATTTATGAAAATACGTAGTTGGTGTATAAAAGTAAAAAATGCGATCGGATAAACGAATTTCTTTCAAATGCAAGTAACTGGAACTCATTGCATCAACGCTGTTGCATCAAACGTTTGTATTTGATAACTATTCTTAAATTTTATGCGCACGAAATAGATGAAAACCTCCTTTACAATTTTACTAGCTCATCTGATTCTCGGATCACTGCTAGCGCATTATCTAGATCCCTTTAAAACAGCTAGCCATTGGTTTTTGGCACGCCACTGCTCGTTAAATGGAGATTGAAAAATTCTAGTATGGAGCTGAAGCGGTATTATATAAAATACCCATATTTGTCGTCCAAGCTCAGTTCGACTTCATGCCCGACTGGATTTCAGCTGCCGCTGCTGCCAGAGATAAAAGTTGTGTGTGCAGTATTTTATGCACCCCAAACGTTCACAAATTTATTCATGTCTTCTTCCCATTATAATGTACAAAATAAATAAAATACTGCTGCTTGCTTATCTTACTGATGTACAGTGGGTGATCGGTTAACGAACATAATCCGTTTCAAGATTATGTTCGCTATCCGAATTGTTCGTTAACCGATCACCGATTTACCATATATGTTAATGGGAATTCGATTAATTCGTTCTGGAGATCCTAAAAATTAAATTTAAAAAATGTCATGTACAAGTATAATTTTTAGTAAGTTTATTTATTACAAATATAATACATACATGCAGTCTTACTTATTAATCAGTCCTTTTCCTTTCTTTGGGAGTTAAAGAACATGTCCAATGTCGATTGTTTCTCTCTCTCCTTCAGGACTTTCAGGAAATGATTGATAGCAATGTCGTTGTAGAAATGAGAAACCCTATTGACATCAGCTTGGTTTGGGTGCCATTTTAATACCGTTGCTCTGACATCCTCCCACTTCTTCAAAAGATCTTTAATGACAGATGTCGGCATTGCTTCTCTTTCGTCTTCCTCTTTTTCAGAAGGAAACACATTTTGCTTAGTTTCTTGGTGTTCTTCATTCAAGATTTCTTGGAGTTCTTCTGCCGTCAAGTCACCTTCATGTTCCATTATGTGCTCTTCAATATCATCCTCGTTCACCTCCAATTCTAGATCTCTCGTAGTTGTTACAATTTAATCCATAATTTCAGTTGTGTCACCCTGATCACCTCCGTCTCCTTGAAAGAGGGATGGACACAGCTTTCGCCAGGCAGAAACCAACTATCGTTGAGTGAGTTCTGAACACGCCTTTTCAATAAGACGAGTATCTTCGAAAATGTCAAATATTTCTATCCAAAACGTTTTTAACACTCCATCGGGCACGTTGATCTGACAGATAGAGGCGTGTCAAAAATATCTGTTTTTGTCCCCTTAAACTTCTTCCCACAACCTTGGCCTTATCAGTATCTGCCCATATCGCCCCCCTCCTTTGGAATGCAGTAATGACCAGTTCAGTGTAGGAGTATTTCCTGTTTTTAAACTTATTTGAAAATTTTTATCTGTCAGATACGCGCGCCCGATAACGCTTGTCTCTTGAAGCTTTATGGAAGTATCGAGATAGATTTTTGATTTATTTTTCCCATGATGAGTGCCAAACGCTTTTTAGATTTGAATAATGAAAAAGACCTAGTCCATAATTTTCTGTTTAATGATGAAAATGTGGAATTAAATGCTGCACAGAATATTACCAAAAAATTACCTGGAGTAATCGGAAATGCGAAAGGTATAAAAAATATATACGACTCTTGGAACATTTTTTTCCTGATGAAATATTCGAAATAATTGTGAAATACACTAACAAGCACATATCTATAATTTCTGATCTATTTAGTAGAGAAAAAGATGCAAGACTAACAGATATCATTGAAATAAAATCATTTATAGATTTACTTTTATTAGCTGGCGTTTTGCGAAGTAATCGACACATCTTGGAAGAATTGTGGTCTACTGATGAAATGGGTATTGAGGTGTTTAGAATGGTAATGAGTCTGAAACGATTTAAATTTCTTCTAAGATGCTGTAGATTTTATGATAAAGCGACGAGAAACGACAGAAGGAAAACAGATAAATTAGCACCTATTACAGAAATTTTTGAGAAATATTTGGGAAAATGTAAGCGTAATTATTGCGTGTGACAAAATGTTACGATAGATGAGAAAGTAGAAGGTTTTAGAGATGAGATGAGAAATTAGAAGATGAGACGATAGATGAGAAATTAGAAGGCCCTTTTCGCCAGTACATTCCATAAAAACCAAATAAATATGGCATTAAAATCTTTGCAGCAGTTGATGCTAAAACGCTTTACACATTGAATTTAGAAATATATGACGGAAAACAGCCCAAAGGTCCATTTAGTGTCAGTAATTCCCCACTAGATGTTGTTCTGCGATTATCGGAACCAATTTTCAACAGCGGTCGCAGTATCACCGCAGATAATTGGTTTACCTGTATTGATGTTGTAAAAGCCCTAAAAGATTTTAAAAAAAAAAAAACTTTTTTACATTGGAACAATAAGAAAGAATAAAAAAATCCCTGTTTTGTGAAATTTCCAGGAAAAGAAGTACATTCAAACTTATTTGGTTTTTCTAAAAACTGCACTTTAGTTTCCTACGTACCGAAAAAAGGCAAAAATGTTTTGCTTGTATCAAGTATGCACTTTGATGATGTTATAGATGCAGACACTGGAGATGAAGAAAAAGCCAGCTATAATCACATTTTATAATGATACAAAATGCGGTGTTAATGCTCTGGATAGGAATTAATAATTGCGTTCGCAATACAAGGAGATGGCCGATGATAGTATTTTTATTTTATTCGATGCTAAATATTTCAGCTATAAACGGACTAGTTGTATTTTTCGGAAATAAAATTACTGTTCAGAACAGGAGAGAGTATTTGAAAATACTGGTGAAGGAATTAGTCAATGAAGAAGTTGTTAGGCGCAACTGTATTAACATGTTTCATTGTGTGTGTTTTTAAACGGCATTTTAACCTGTGTAATAGTAATTGTAAATAATAAATAAAATTATTTAAAAAAGGAAGAAATGTCTGGGTGTAAAAACCTGGAACTGAAAAGAATAAAAATAGAAAGTTTAAAGTAATACAGATCACCAGAAAACACCTAAAATAGAGATGTGTCTGACAGGTACAGCGCGTCCGATGCCGCAAGTTTCGAGACGCGCCCGACGGAGTGTTAAAAAGTCATTTTTGAGGAGAATTGGCATGCTTCAAAACATCGCCGAAACAGCGCACGAGTGTACAATTTCTTGAAACCTGCAATAATCTCTTGATCCATTGGCTGAATCAGTGAAGTCGTATTCGGAGGTAAAAACGGCACTGCAGCCAGGGAACGTCTATCAGCAAATTATCTTCAAGGTCCTTTGGGTGCCCTGTTGCGTTGTTCAATAGCAGCAATGTTTTCAATGGCAAGTCATTGGTATCAAGGTAGTCCTTGATGCTAGGGGTACAAACTTCAAATAGCCACTCTTTGAAAAGAACCTGCGTGACCCATGTCCTTTGATTCGATCTCCACATCACTGGTAGTTTTCTCTTGATTATGGAATTTTGTTAATGCTCTAGGATTCTCAGAGTGATAAACGAGAAGCGATTTAAGCTTCATATCACCACTAGCAATAGCTCATATTTTTATTTTTTTTCAACGTCAAAAGTAACGTCAATCGGTTTTTCATGGTTTTATGCGCAGGAACACTTTTCTAATCTTACGTGATGTAGGCACGTTTCGGCATGCGCTTCCAAAACAAACCAGCAAACCAGTTTCATCACAATTAAATATTTGTTGTGGACAATACCCTTCTTTTTCAATGAATTCTTTAAATTTGAGACAGAACCTCTCAGCTTCTTCTTTATCTGCACTAGCAGACTCACCATGCATGACCACATGTTTAATGCCAGATCTCCTTTTAAACTTTGCAAACCAGCCAGTGGTAGCCTGGAATTCTAGATTTTCGGATGACGAACCTGGAGTTTGTTCTTTCAATTTCTCAAAAATTTCTCTAGCCTTCTCTTGAATGATGGCCATACTAGCTACATCTCTTTTCATCTCCCGTTCATTTATCCAAACTAAAAGCAAACTCTCCATTTTTTCATGGATGGCACTTCTTTGCTTCTCAGATGTAATTTTCGTTACTCCTTTAGCGGCTTGAGTCTTCCTGAGGATATCTTTCTTAGCTAGGATTGTGCCTACTGTAGACCTGTTCAAGCCGTACTGCCTAGCAACATCAGTCATTTTTTGTCATCTACTTATTTCTGTCATCTTATAATCTCTCGCTTGGTTTTTATGGTGAGCACAGTTCTTGACACTCCACTCTTTTTAGGTCCCATAATATTGTCAGATTTTTCAAGTTTTTTACAAGGCGTTTAGAGAATCACATACGAAAATCACAAGGACAGAACCAACTATGGTACACAATTGACAAAGTGTCGTCGCACACTACCATACGCGTCGTACGGTGCTGCCTCACTGCTACATAGTCTGAATGATGACGTGTCAGCGCACGCGCACATCCATTTTCAGGGCGAATTGAGGACTGGTGTCGGGTGTTCCGAGAGAGGTTTTCGTCAGAATCAGTTTTTGTTCGTTATCCAAATATTGTTCGTTGTCCGAACACAAAAATCTTTCCTGAAAGTGTTCGTTTTCCGATTTGTTTGCTGCCCGAACTGTTCGTTAACCGATCAACGACTGTAATAGTAATTTTAATGGTCAGCAGTGCATAAATAAAGAAACATAATTATTTTGGTAAGTTTAGATAACGCACTCTGTTTTTAACGAATTTGTTTATTACTACTATAGTTAAACAACATGAAGAATGTACAGACAGTTTGTTAGTACTGAATTTGTACTTCATTTGCACTCATTTGTTTGCAAATTGGATGAGCAAAATAGGATATATATACATGTTCGCAACGTATATACATGTTGGTAATTTGTGTTATTCTTCTCATATGGCCAACTGATAAGCAGCAACATATAAAACCACCGCTGTTCTAACAGTTTGGCGTAAAATAGAAAACTGCAATATAGGCATATAATTCTGTTTAAAAGACATCAATCATGTATCCATTCTAAATCACAGTCTACTGTAAGGTATCTAATTTTCCGTCGTCTGTCAAGCTAGAACATCCATTGAGAGATTAATCAGTGCGTCAGCCTCTTCAGAATGTCTGAGTACTCGAAGCTATGGATAAGGACAATGAAGATTCTTTGCGACATCGTAAGGAATATATGAGATTTTACGAATATTTTAAGACTCCGCATCGTCTCCCGTACCACAATCGGAATTGATGATCAGATTAGAGATTTAATATTACCGAAGAAGCAAAAAGAAATTTTATAATCCAAACTAAATGTTTAAAATCTTCATTAAAAAAACCGAAATATATCATACTTTATGATGAATTTATTGATTTTAATGATACTTCTTTGGGGAAATTGGAAGTTATGGTTGTAATTATTTAAACATTTCACCGTTTCCCACGAGAATCATTCGTCGATTTTAAAAGTGTTGTCAGCGGTCAGCCAAGGCACAAACTCATCGGGGATAAATGTGACCTGGGTAGTTTACCTTGAGAAAGATTCGTCGCTTCGAGTTTTCCACTCCCCCTCATAGCTCAGCGAAGATGAAAGCAGATGATTGATGGCTTAATTTGCCACGTTCTCTCCACAACGGGGTTGTATTATGACTATACAAAGCAACGTTCACTTAAAAAGACGAGCTATAGAAATGGACTCCCAACTTCCGTTCAACTGGCCGAGATCACTGACCAGAATGAGAATCAATTACCTTAGAAATTTTCAAATGTCAACGAAAAAATATATATGGATCTTGAAAAGTAAAATATCTATTGTTATTTCAAAGTAAAATATATTGTGGCAGTAATTATGATAAATCATGGTGTTAACTTTTGGATATGAATCTTACTTTCGCTATTGTTTATAATTCTTGAAAACTTGCCATATTCCAACTTAAATTCTATTATTTTGTAGATAATGCAAAATCTCTCATTTCATGGGATACTGAAAATTACCATACTGCATACTTGGATATGTTCAGCTCAGCAACAAAGAAATAGAGCCAGTTGCTAACAAAGTACTCGTGATGTCTTCGTTAAACTTGCTTGGGTTTTCTGTAGTAAGTCCGCACTCTTAAATAAATCATCTATTCCAGACTTGAGCTAAGTTCGTTTGTAGAATTCACTCGGATATCCGGCTTGACTGCAGCTCTCCACTCAGGCACTGGACTGAACTTCAGCTATCTTACAGAATATACTTAGCTATTGATCTTGATAGGAACGGCTCCTAGGAAGGATTCAGCAACTCTGCCGCTATTAGCAGCCTACCTATCTTGCTTCAACTGGAATCTCCAACTTTAATGTTGAGCGATTTCTACTAGTTATGCGGGATATCTAAAGTTCTGGCCAATATTTAACACTCGAATAAAAACATTAATGCTGTAAACCTTTACAGCAACTACTCATGGAACATATACAAGAGTATGCACCAAGGAGGCAGTAGGTAAGCACTTTTAATAACTATTAGCGACATAGCTTTATTTTTAATGCCTGCTTACTCCAACCACTGGGATAGTAAAATAAAAAATATAAAAGTTCATCATTTACAAGTGGATTTTCACGCACCCTTAAAATACATGCAAGCTTACATCATACATTTTCATTCCACTTCCTGCTCTATGCATCTCAATTTACACCATTCCAAAAATCAATAGGGTTTTGCTGTTACGTTCGTAAAACAACTTAACTCAATTTCTATGTTTAAAAAACTGCTCGCACATCATAGAAAAAAAAAGCTGTTTTTTACTGGAATCTTAAATTAATCTTGGCTTTAATTCCAGTGAAAGGAAAAAAAAAAGAGTTAAATCTTTCACTTCTAATTAAACTTAGTTTTCGTAAATAAGCTACTTTCTGTCTATTGTATCTAATAACTTATTAGATTTCAACTTTTGTTTTTTAATTACTTTGTTTCACTGCGAGTAACTCTAGAGTGGAGAATTTTTAAATTGGGAGAAGATGAGCTGAAATTGCATTACAGGATTAAAAAAAAGACTGTTTGACTTTCTATTTGCTTTATGAAAGTAAAGAATAAAACAGATTATTTAAAACGTGCTTAAAAAATTCATTCTTATCCAGATAAAAATATTAATTAGTATTGAAGAAATTTTTGCCTTTTAATAGCAATTTGTTTTTTGCAAAAATGGTGAAATTTGAATTTAATGATGTAAAAGTTACGGAAGTTCTATATATTTTCATAAATATACATTAAACGTTTACAGGTATATCATTTTTCTAAAACAATTAGCGTTTAAAATAATTGGATTATTAATTCATTTAAATTTATGTCAGATTCACTTGCATCATAAATAAATTTAAAGTGTAATTTTATTCGAATTATTTAGCGTGATATTAAATTAAAGGAAGAGTACTTTTTTATTTTTAAGCCTTTTTTTAAACATTTTTTTCGTGTTAAAGGCATGTATTTTCACTGTCGTATTAAATTTAACTAATTAAGCAATCTTTTTGTTTATAAGTTCAGTTTCTAATTAAGCAACTTATAATAACATTTCGAAGCAACTAATAATTTTCAGTTGCAGGTTATTTTATAACTCTTTATAATTATTTTACGATTTTATTTAAAGGCTTTCTACTTCAATACAATTCCTACTAAAGAGTAAAGTTTATAAAAAAAAATAATGTCCTTCCTCTGTTAGTTAAAGAACGTAACACTTTAACTGTCCCTCGCTGAAACATTTCTGATTTTCTGAAAGGAATGTCATTAATATTTTGATGCAGAAACTAAGAACTGAAAGAAAAGAATTTGTAACTATAATTTGTTTACCCTTTTTTATGTAAGAAAGTTACAGATGCAGACAAAAAATAATAATAAAAAAAATATTACTTCGTATGTTTTATGAAGTACAATCAAAAATCGAAGCAATTAAACTTAAAAAGAAAAAGAATAAAAGTTATTATTCAATATTGAGTTCTTATTGTGTAAAGTTACATTTTAGTTATGTATCTTTATTTGAGCACAAATGATTTTTTTGGTGTCTGCTTATTAGTAATCAATAAAGTAATACCAATAATCTACATTATATTAATGTACTTGCATATATCATGCTTAATACTAATATATAATATAATAGTAAGAAGCTACATGATAATTCAATTATAAAATGCGAAATTATCATTTTATCAATTAAATGATCAGAGTACTCTTCTGAAATACACGATTACTGCACACAAACTCATTGATATAAAATCGAAAAATTTAATATTGGTTGGAGAAATTTGGGATTCCACGTGGTATTAAAATTCTTCCATGATAATACCTGAAAACGAGAGTTAAGAGGTATTAAAACAAGCTATAGAGCAGAGCTATCGCAATTCTGGCAGCAATATTGCAACAGTACATGGCCGAATTTTATGCTCGCTCAGCAGCACAGTGGATTTCGATTTATTAGCAAGCATCGGAGTTTCGGCACAGCTTATACTGAATATTCAGAATGAGCTTACAATTAGTACCTCATTGAATAGACATTAATTTCCACTCTCGATTTCGCGTGTGCTTCTCGGGCAACAGGTAGGCAGATCTCATTGTAATACCCTGATATTAAATTTGAGGGGCTGGATATACATTTAGTATTAAAGGCAAGGGAATGCGGTAGACGTTTCATGCAGCTGAAATCCATCTATGCCTATAATATATGCGTATATGCATATTCGAATTTTACTCTGTTCTTTGTTAAGTAGACTGATTTAATTTGTTGCTGTCAATATGACATCCATGCTTAAAAACCACCACATTTTCCGAAGGCATGTAAGTATCATAGTGTATAGTAAAGCACCAGTTACTGAGCTACCGATTCATTTAACTTTAGTTTATGATAAAGATCATTTAAAATGAACAATTTTTAAAATGTTTCAAAAATTCATATCTGCTTTTTTCACACTAGTATAATTATATTTCAAACGCTTTAGATTAAAAATATCTTATGATAACAAGTATTTTAAATGCAAAATAAGGGGAAGGATTAAAAGCCTGCGCACTTTTTTGAATTTATCGTCTTTAAAAAATTTCTTTGCCTAAGATAGAGAGATTATACTCTACAGAAAACCACGTAACATAAAATTATAGCGAAGAAAAATCGAGAAAAATAACCATATTTTTCATAGATTTTGAAAACAAATATCGTTTTTCATAATAGCTCCATAAGTGAAGACAGCGAAGCTTCGCTAGAAAAGTAAGGTTACAGGGGCGAATCCATTTAGCATTGAGGTGAATGGCAATCTCACCAATCGCGAAGCTGGCGATGGTTTTGGGGACAAATTTTTATAGCCAAATTACCGCTAAAAGTCTCTAAATTTGGGAATCATTCGGCGACATTTTGGTTTGATCCGCCTATAACTGTCATTGGTTCTGATCCCTATATGTACCTGTAACTGAATCAGACCCTATATGTAACTATAACTGTATATGCCTTCCAGTAATTTCGAGAAATCGAAGTTACGAGAAATTTCCCGGCGGCCAGGGGAAACTATATATAAGCCCGAAGGAAGTATTAATTCTCGGTTTAGTTCCAAATTCAGTTACGAGATTAGCTCAGAGTACTGAAAGATCACTGCTTGAGCTTACGCATTAAGGCTTTTTATATAGTTTCGTGTTAAACGTTCTTACTAGTTTGTAGTGGCAACTACCGATTGTATTTTGCCTTACTAAGAAGAGCTGTACCGCTACTTTTGTGAAAAGTTTTAGAACTGTAAATTGTTTATTTTGGGAAAAAAAAAATTTATCAAGCTATCATCGGTTTTGTGTGCAGTCATTCCATTACGAAGTCAAACGTACGTGTGTATACTATAAACAATATGAGTATATTTTTAAGCAGTTAAGCCTGAAAAATATGTTCATTTGTTTTTGCAAATAAATTCACATTCAAAACAGGAAGAGCACAGTTGTAACAGAAAGAACAAAAGTTTTAGTTTTCCTTATTACCTGTGCTTTTTAATAGGAATCAATGATGACAAATCTCACTGTCAAATATCCGCTTTTATTTCGTGATATCAACCTTAAAAATATATTTTGTATGCATACGAACAACCTAAATGATTCTTCTAGAAAATTTCAAGCATCTGTCTTTATTCTCTTCCTGCAGAAAAGTAGGACATTTCTGTTTTCAGCTCAATCCTGATATTGGATTAAAGTATTTCCTAAGAAAATTTACAGCTCTTTTGCGTGTATAATTTTTAAATCTGCGAAATTTAGACAACGAATAATCCAGTATTTTAAGAATCAGAGCAACAGTATCTGCCCCTCTTTCCCAGAGTGTTTCGTCGACATATTGATACTGTTGAAACCATACCTCCACTGTGGCCTCAATGTAAATCAATATTTAAGAGCTGTACTCAAAGGTAATACGCCCTCTCTATTCACCTTAACTGTTCATAAGTTTAGCTCGATGTGCTGAACATGAAAAGTATACATAAATCAACTCTTTTATGGAAGGGAAAAATCGTTCGGTAGGAGAGAATAGTAAGAAACCTGAATTTATCGCAATATATTTATCAGACAGTAATACCAGAGATATTGTTTTATAACATAGCCCAACATCATTTATCAGACTAAAAAAAGGTAAGATAGCCCACCGGGCGGTAAATTCGCTGCCCATTGGCAGTTCGGTCCGAGGCTTGAACCACACGAACGGGCTTTGGCTACATGAGCCTTTTTATAGGTTTTTCCTTGTGTAACCCAAACCTAAAAAAGGGCAATGGATAAATCTTTTATTTCATCCTCCCTCAATCATGCTCTAATAAAAGAAATATTCGTTTATGTATTCTAAGTTTTTGTTAATAATGCTAATTTGGAATATATTCTGCATAAAGCAAATTTGAAATTTTGTTTTTAATTCTTAAGTTGCGTAAAAGAGATACTAGTCTTTAAAATTCATAGATTATTACAATTAATATTTTTAAATGATTAAATCAACATCCGCTATAGGCTGTCTGAAAAACGTATCATTAAAATCAACATTACTGAAGTTTTAATGCATCAATATTATCGAAAGATACAACTTGCAGAAAACGTGAAATAAGAGGATTACAGTATTTCATACATAAACTGATACGTTTTCAGTTTTAGAAGTCCTCTTTTTAGAAAGTTATCAAAGTCAATGGCACTACACTGATAAATGCTCGTAAAGCATGGCAAAAATTAACTTCGTCTGTCCAGCAGCTCTTTTAAGAAATAGCTGAAATTTTTATTATTTCGATTTAAGAGTTTTTCTTATTTTTAGGTGATTCTTTTATTATAACAGTAAGAGAAATATACTAACGTAAAACTTAAAATTAGGATAAAAACTTACTAAAGTAGATTTTGAATAAAACTCTCTCAATTTCCAAGACAATCTAGTATAGATCCCTCTTTGTTATGACTAAAAATGTAACTGCAAGATTCAAAATGAACCAAAATATTTACAGCAAAATTCCTTTTGTTAACCACAATTTCAATGCCCTATTACGTTTTGTGTTTTTTTCCAGTTTTGGAAATACCTTTTAATGCTCCTCGAAAAAAGAAATACTTGCCAAGTTTGTCTAGTTGACTTCGACATCGATAAAACTTTATTCAAAATCTACTCCAATCTAAAGTTGAACATTTGCTTAATTTTAACTAGTTTAATTTTAACTAGCGCATTTCGAAACTAATCTTAGTACGAAGTTTCAGTGCTTTAGCATATAATTAGCTGAGACTACTTGTTTACATTATAACGTTTGCATTTACACTTGACTTCGAATCCACGAAAATGTTTCGGACTTTCAGTTTCAGTGCATTTTTCCCTTTGCCTGCTGCTGTTGCGAGGTGAGACCTCGGTTTTTAGACGAAGGTCAAGTGTGTCAGTTTCCAGATCTTAAGAAATGATTCCGACAAGTTATGAATAGTGAGAGATTACTGACTGAAAAATGTGCACGGGATGTGAAGGAGAAAGTACGTATTTTAGCAAATATGTCTTTGAAAGACAAGATAAATGTTCGAGTTTCTAGATTTTAAGAATTGATTCCTACAAGCTACGAATAGCAAGAGATCATTGACTGAAAGATGTGTTCAGGTTTTGATGGAGAAAGAACGTATTTTACGATGATGTCTTGAAACGTCGAAGCGAGAACGATTCCTATTGTACTTTGATGTAAAGGTTTCTGTTTGCATATGCGATGGTTATGTGATGCGAGTTCAGATCTTCAAGTGAAGATCGAGAGGAAAGGGTTCTTTTCCTACAGATACCAAATATGGTTCCTCTTATGAACAATATCCAATATTGTGAAGGACAGTGGTCCTACAATTTGTATAAAATTGTATGAAAGTCTTATAAACAAAATCTGATTATAGAAATTTATCCCAAAGACGAAACGGTAGTAAGTACCCGTCACCCCTTTCATAAATGCATGGGAGATTATGTAAACTTTACGTAAATCGTCAATGAATAGTCAGGAGTTTCTTTTAAAATTAGAGCTAATCTTTATGTCGGTTGTAATTTTTATATGTTAATGAAATTCTTAATGGCTAGTACAAAACGATAACATTAAGTTGATAAGAACATGAGAATTTTAATAATGTGTTTCTGTCCGCTACTTAAGTAAGGAAATTTAAAATTATTATTATGTAAATCGAACTTGGGTATGTGTACTTGCGGTTGCATTTGTACATATCATTATCAAATGTTCATTAACGAAAAAGAAAAGATTACAAACTTGGTATTTTATTATCAAAATGTGTCACTTACATAGTTATTAAGAATTTACAAAGTTTTTTTTTTATATGCATAAATATTTTTTCTTGCCCAACAACTGTGCTTTACTACTTCTGAACTTCTGAACTGTTAATCTAACAAGTAACTCAAACAGTTTCAATATTTTACCAATCTTGCACGATCACAGTTTTGCTTGAACATTAGCAATAATAAAGAGCCAACAGAACTACCTGAAAATTCTTTCACGCCTTATTAAGAAAGCTCAGTTCGATATCGATTGCTAATACGATCTCGCTTTTCCCTAAACCACCGCGCTTAGCTATTGATTTCCGTGTCTCCTGGGTAATTTCTGAAATTCATGGAAAATGAAATATTGATCGACTCCGTGCACAGATCTTTAACATTTGATGTATTAAAATCCTTTAAAAGGGTTAAAAGAAAAATTCTTGAAATAATTGGAATTCAATGAAGGCTCATTTATTTGTTAATAACCATTTCAATTATTCCGAGAATTCTGCGGTTTCTCAGTATTCAATGACTAGAACTACTCGAATTAAGTTTTGCGGCTAAAGCAGAATCATAATTAATTTATATTTCAATTTAATGGATAATTAATTCAAATTATTGAAATAACTTCGTAATGAAAGTTGAAACCATTAATTTTCACCGCAGACCAGTTGGAAAATAGAGTTGAAATCGATCGAGGTCTGGATTCTTTTACAACTGCTAAGAACATGCACTTGAAAATTATGATATGAAATGATTTCACAATTTGATGTCTTTTATGATAATGATTGATACTGAATATAATCACAACATTGAACTGATACGAAAGTTTACGAGATTAAATATCTCTTAAAAGATTTATACCAGACTTATGATTCAAAAAAGATTAATAAAATTTAGGCAGCTTTTCAGAATGTATTAAAAGAATAGCAGTCCACTATACAACGCTTCGAAACACTTCATAATCCTGTCACGCAATTTTTTTCGGCGTTCTTGGCGTTAGCATTTCGTTATAAGAATAGCTTGGAAAATGCATACCATCGGTTTGCCATTTTTAGTTATTCTTTTGTTCAACGATGTACATTCATGTATGGTTTGCCTTTTTTATATATCGTTTTTTCATGCGTAATGGCAGACCGCACATTGAGTTGAAACAGTGTTAAGCGAATTTCGCTTACTGCGCATGCTTGATGGCCTTTGCGCATAACCTTTGGCGCGGGGAGAAATACTGGCGACTAAGCAACCCTACGCTAGCTTATTCGTGATCTCCAAGGCTGTCGAGTGACGTTTACAACTACAATGTTGCGGAACTTTGTTTATTAGTTATTTTAACGTCTATATCGATTGCACTTGCTTATTTTTCTAATATATGTTTCATTTTAAGTTGTCAATAACAGTGCATTTAATATTTGTTAACATATGTTGTGCGTAATAATTCGTTATTTAGATGTAATTTGTTTAAATGTTATAATTGAGTAATATACACTGTATTTTCTCGCGTAATTTGTTAACGTATATCCGCGCTTTTATTTTCTTATTTCAAAGAATTAAATAAATAGCATTAAGGAATTGTAAAATTTCTTCAGTGTTATTTACAAGCACTTACTATTTTCCTCCGTGTTTTTTTATGTATGTACGAATGGGACGTATGGTAAATCCTGAATTGTTCTTATTCCTTAAAAGTATAATAAATAATATTTCAATTAATATATCCTAAATTTCAGTCTTTTTCTGGACGAAAATTGTACAGTTCCAAAGAAATGTGCAGAATTTCATGAGTATTACATCTTACATTTTGAATGCAAATACTGATTCACATTATTTCGTAATAATTATTTACATCTCCCCTCTCTATGCCTGTATCAATTTTTCATCGGATTATTTATCAATAATTTTTAGTAGAATTATATATATATATATATATATTATTAGAAAAGGTTTCTCCTGTATCATCTCCAAGGAACATAAATTTAATTAAAGCGATGAATTATTGGATTGAATTTTAGTCAGTATTTGAAGTTATTTAGAATTCTACTAAAGTATAAAATACAGTGTAAAATATGTTATTTAGATTTTTGTTGCATTAAATTTTAAGATATTATTTAAAATATCTTTATTATCTATTATTTAAAATATCTTAATTTAAAGATAATTATTTAAAAGATGCGTAGAAATATTATTTTGAAATGTAACTATTTTAAACTTTGATACAAAATTGGTGATAAATCCAGTCAAGTTTGCAGTAAATACTTACCAGCATCGTATTCAGTGAGCGAAAGTAAAAACAGATACGTCTGCAGTAGATGCCTGCAGAGCAAGGTACAGAAACAAACGGGCTGTACAAGAAAAGAATGAATAGTGTACGCACCTGGGCAACTTTAAACTGTTTTGTGTTGTTTGAGAGATAATATAAAAACAAATAAAATTCAATATAAATAATAATACAAAATTGGAAACTTTATACTTCAAAACCGTTTTTCTCAAACGGTCATTTTCATACTTACGCGTGCTCTTTATAAAACTCTGTAACATATACTGAGTTAAAAATGATGATATTGATAATGTACATCTTATTTTTTTCTTTGAAAAAATATTTTTTAAGTATATATATATATAATTTTACAGGGAATTTTGTATGTGCTATTTCTGTTTTTTAAGATTTTATTGCCAATATTCTTTGGTATTTTAAAGTTTAAATGTGTAATGAAATATACCTCAGGAATTTTTATCACAAATTTGAAAAAAAAAATATTATTGAAATTAAATTTGTATTGCTGTAATTTGAACGCAGTGCTTCAGCACAAACTAGAATTTTTAGAAAATACATTTTGTTTTCCTTTATTAAAATAATTCCTACCTACTGTTAGTAAAATAAATCATTAATCATAATCATCTATGTATAGAAAAGTAATACCTAAAATATCATATATCTATGATCATAACAATCTAACTTATTAAAACTCAAATATCAATCAAAATTCTCACATTTCAAGTGACTTCCTTTAAAAGAAGATTGATATGAATAAGCAACTAATCTGGCTTGGTGTCCTTCCACCATAAGATGTTACCTGGGATGGAACCTATGATTTGGTCCTGAACTGGTACGATTCCTACAACAGTGATCTCAAACTCGTGACTAGAGTTAATTTTATGCGACTCTCGAATGTATTTCAACTTAGTTATTTCAAATATGGTGCTTATAGTTTTAGGCATAATGATATGGACTGAGTTTATGCGTGAGACTTCTATTGAAGGAAAATAGACAGAATGAATAGGTTTTAGTATATTTGTACAAAGACCATTGTAGAGCAATGGGAGAATTTGACACGCTATTACAGAGAGTAACTTTAGTATGCAAAGCAACAGCTGGTGGCATTTCAGTATTTTGAAATTTTCGGTTAAAAGTAAGGTAATTTCTTAGTGTAACTGTAATTACTGGTTAATTCAACATACTGGAGCTATTTGTTATAAAAGACAGTTTCGTGCTATTTGCTAGCATTATAACCATGTGAAATATATTCCAAATTTAATTTGTTTTCAGTATAGATTTTGGGTGGCATAGTATAAAATCCACAAATTCACTTTATCTTTAATTCAAATGTGACAAATTTAGAAGCCTCTACCATAGCATATATGTTTTCAGCTAGCGCAGCAAACGTTTCCTATAAATTGTAATACTCGATAAGAAATTACCGAAACATAAAACATTATTAAAAAAATATAATAAAAATCTGAAAGCTTACAGATATTTTATTACGCTAAAATGGGCGTTTTTTAACGTCTAGTACGTTACCTGTTTTTATTAAATATCATGTCCTTTGCACTTAAACCATAAAACTCAATTCAACAGAAAAATTGCAAACTATTTAAAAGAGCATACATCTTTAGCATCTTTAGAATTTCCGATATACAGTCTCGCGTGTTGGAGATAAAAATGTTTTTTATCCCTTACAGTGCTGTCATTGCTCGCTTTGAAATCGTTGAGTTTCTTAATCAAAAACTCATAAATGCTTTACAAAATATTAAATAGATAATAAAACAAATTCCAAATTTGGGCTTCCAGATGAGCATATTTGGCTGGAGATCTACACTTTTCGAAAGTTGCTGGCACTAGGTAGCTTTGTTTTATCACAATGCAAGAAACAGATTCCGCCCCCCTCGCTTTACGTGACGTAGTGAATAAAGACAACAGCATTTCATGAAGTATCGAAAGACACTTTATTGGCCAGAATTCTCAGGACAGCTCCAATAACATGTTTACAGTCGTCGAAGAACTACAGTAAACACGCTAAAACATTCAGCGACACAGCCTTCTGGTTATCAGGCTATAGCGGTGAAGACAGCTTCACGGCAAAGCACCAGAGTACAGCTCCCGACTCTGCTCAGTCGTTCTCGGAACTTCAAGTACTCTCGAGACTCTCCACGCTACAACTCGCGATGCACTCAACGAGTACAGCTTCCGACTCCTCGATTCAGTCGTTCCGGAGCATAACACACTCTCTCGACGATGCGCTAACCGCGATACACTAAGAAACTCTTTCCGTGCACTCGACGTCCCACAAAGCACTCGCTGACCGACTGTCATTTCGATCGACTCCGCACGGACTAACTGACTCGACACACACTACCAGCACGGTTTATATAGCTTCTGCCTTGGCTCTGAAACCATTCTGGGTTAAACCGGTAAGAATTCGTTCCAGAAGCTTGTCCATCCGTCCATGGCATATCGCCAATTTTGTCGCCAAATGTGGCAACCCTACCTTTTCTTGCCATTTTCTGGCAACCCTAAACCTGCTTTGCGAGGAAGCTATCTTACCGTACCTTTACATTTCGTAACAATATATACATTTACGCAGATTCCTCATTATTGAATTTTTTTAATATAACACAGGACGGTAATATTTGGTGGCAACAATTTGAAAAGTGATACGAACATTTAAAGCGAATCGACGCAAAATGCTAAGACGAAATTAATAGTCCTTCTGAGCTAACGCTTCTTTGGGCTAGCAAGAGAATAACAGTATTCCTTATTGTCTACTCAGGTTGCACATACTATAGTATACCAATGATATGCATTCTCGAAAAATAATAACTTTGATTTCAGAGGCTATATCCTGTATTATTCCCACGAGATATATAAAAATGCACTTTAAAGTTAGGCATTGGCCAAAATTGACCGCCTCTTAAAGGATTTTTCCCTGATTTCTACTGTCTTTTACGAAGTAAATGACGTATTCTAATCGTGAGAATTTTCGACCTTTCGACATAGATATTTCAGCAGAAATATAACTCTTGATTGTTCTTGAATCCATTTGGAAGATTTTCTGTGAGACGTCTGTACGTAGGGGAGAATTTCTAGTTTTTCTAAAACTGACTGTAAAACGAATTTGAAGTAAATTCAAAAGCGATTTTTAGTATGTACGTGTGTATGTCTGCACATATGTATTTCGCATAATTGTAGCGATTGGCCGTAGAGCGTTGAAATTGCTTATATAGGACAGCTATAGCAACTGCTCGTGCACCTCCCTCTTCTATTCCAATTGGCAGTACCAATATATATATATATATCTCGACCCCCTTATCCGGCCTTTATTTTTGCAAACGTTAGTTGCAGTGATATATTTACAAAAGTGTTTTAAGTAACGAAAATTTTCATCTATTGGCTATGTCAAATTTAAAAAAAGATAACCATTTTCGGCAAACAACAAACTTTAATGCCGTCTCGTATACTCATATTTCTGAAAGTTCTATACTCATTATGAAAAACATTAATTTAGAAGAAATTTGATTCCCATACGACAGAAATTAACTGGGATATTTAATTTCAAAATTTGCAGTTTTTGATATTATTTTCACTTGCCATTTGCGCTTAGGGATCGGATAATTAAGTTAGAATAAATCGACGGAAAACGTTTATATGAAGTGCAGTGACGTTTATATGAAGTGTATAATTTAATAGGCCGCACAAGGAAGTCATGTTGTGTCCACATCAGATTTGTTCTCATTTGGAATATAAATGAGATCATTATTACTTCTTACGGACAGCAAGACAACAGATGATATTCGGCAGTCGATTAATAGTACAAATAAAATTAATGCTATGATACCGGTTTAATTAAAGTAACTAATACATAAAGGAACTACATTTTAAATTGTAGTACTTATTGTAGCTAAAGGTTTATTTTAACGATGCATTTTAATCAACTATTACGCAATCAGCATCTGTAAATTGTTAATTACGTTTTAAACAAAAGACATTAGTTTCAGCAGATTTACATAAATAACATTTTCTCCTATGATTCTGGATTTTATTTAGACTTCCCCCTGCTGAGTAACTTCCTTATTCTTTTTGATATCAGAGAAAAAACTGAAATTTAAACAGCTGATCTCCAAACATTTAATAGTCTTATAAAATACACTCACGTGCATACTCACCCCCCCGAAAAAAAATAAGGGACAGATAAAAAATTTTTAAGAAAAAACGAAAGAAAAAGGATTTGAGCATAAATGTTTTAATCTTTTATTATCTTGTAATAATACTAATATATTAGGAAATTCCTATTCGTATGGGCTCTTATATGTAAATGGACATGTGTAACCAAAACAATTAATTAATTAAAATTATATGAGACTTTCTTTTCCCTTATTAAATCAAATCTACCCATTTTCCATATAATATCAATCTATGCTTATTTTTGCCATAGGCGAGCGAACAGCCTAATAAATACTGTAACTTCTAAGGAATTACTGTATCCAGGGTCAAAATAGGCTGCACCTAAAGTCTTTCACAAAAACATCCCGCCTAAGATAGAAAGCTCTTCAGAATTTTTTTTAATAAATTGTATGATTGCTTACTACTAACACTGACAAAATTTTAGAACAATCCGTTTCCATACTGCAGCGTCTACCATAATCCGAGTTATTCTAAGGATTACTGTTTTCAGGATTTTTCATTCTAAGGATTACAATAAAATAGCGTTTATCTATTCTCTACCGCTTTCATCTGATTCGTATTCAATGGATGCGGCGTGTAGCTATAAGTCTAGCGTTCGAGCGACTATTTGCAGTGAGCTGATACTGCCGAAGATTATCTTCGAAGTAAATTTCTCGAAAAGGAATTTACTCGCTTATTTTATGGGCTATGCAGCATATACATTACCACGAGACTGGAATAATAATGGCCGTCAGACCATGAGAGGATCTGAATGCGATTAAACTTCAGGCAAGACGTATTATGCAGGATATATGTTGTGGATTCAGGTTTTATATTACATATGATAGTATTATTCGCTCTTTTCGTAGCTGTGAAAAATTCAAGAAGAACATGCATTAAATTACAATTTCCTAGTTCTGAATTTTCCATAAAATGACTCATAAATGCTCGATGATGTCATTTAACTTTTGAGAAGTTTCATCGAGGGAATATAACAATATAATACGATCGTATTATAAGAAACTTAAGTTCGAAAAAGCTTATAATAGTGCACATTTTATAAAACCTGAAATTAACTAATAAAATCTGAAATGACTAAGATTATTTGGCTCATACACTGATCTCCATATGTCAACTATTTACTTGTAAAAAATGATGTTGTAAATACGTGTAAATATTTTATTTGATTGCGTATTGTTTGTGTATTTTTATAGTGTTATGTATAGTTTTTATCAATTAATTTATGTATTTAGTGCATTTTATGTAATAGGTTTTTATAGATTTTTGTTTAATCAAATTTCTGGCCAGTTTTTCATTTGCATATGATTATTTTGTATATTACATTGAAGATCTTGAAACTCGTAATCGATCGACATGTTTATTTCAAAATTTATTCTTTGAAAGATATTTGTGATTTGTGTTACTCCTGGAATGTTAAGTATAACTTGCCTTTTCTGCATTGCTTCCTTTGATACTTTGTAGCGGTTTACGTTTATGTGGGATATTATTTATTTCAATAAGGTGTGAATATTTGCCTGTTAGTTTCGCGCAGTTATTAAAGACATTTTAAAGAATCTGCAGAGTGGAAAATGTAGTTATTCGTAAATAAGATTACCGATCTTGGATACTATGAATAATTAGATTTGTGACATTTATTGAATCAATTACGCTTAATAAATCATTTTCACTATTATAATGATCTTAATGGACTAAAGCACGAAATAACTGTTTTTTTTTTAATGACTTGGGGATGGATTTACTATTCAGTGTTTCTGCTGCAACACCATGCACTTTGCACTCTGTTATATCATTTTGTTCGACTTTCGTAAGTTTTCGATATCTATATTAATCTGAGATTATGTGTATTTTAAGAAACCATCTTCTAAATGCTAGTTTGATAAAATCAAAAACATTTATGTTTGCTCCCATTACTAAAGTTTTTCTATGCATGTGTTGTTATTCCTAATTTCACTTGTCTATCTTAATCAGAACAAGTGCATGAATTTTAAAATGGCAAGTAGCTCATGATTGCATTTGTCGTTCGCATAGGCCTTGAACACCATATAGGTGAGACAGAACGACTTTGCCCAGCTCCGTCCCAAGTTTGAAAGAGACCCCGGGGGCGCGTCTAGGGACTTCCACCCTTCTTTCCCTACCAAGAAGCATTCGAAAGGACATTCGGCTCGCCGCGTATTTTTAGTGCCCTCATGCATTCCAGACTCTATACATTTTCAAACATCCATGTCTTCTCCGGGATTCGAACTCGGGCCTTTCAGTATGGAAGTCAGCGTCACTAACCACTATCCCGTCTGCACTGCCGTATGCCTAAGAAATACAGCTGGATGAAAATATTTAATGGTACGTAGTTCTAAAAACGTCAGTAAAGTGAAAGACATTTAAAAATCAATATACTTTTTTGTGCATTTTATCATTCAATTTCTTATTTTAACCTAAGAATACAGTCATATTTCCTGTATCATATTACGCAAAACTGAATTAATTCTGAGATCATAAAGATTATAATTTTTATTTAAAAAATTCTTGGTCATGCCCTACATGAAGAATTCGATGGTATTAATTTAAACTTAGAACACACTTAGCTGAATAAATCATTTCTGTGAACTGCTAAGTTTGGCATCGATTTCACATTTGTGATTTCGCATCATTACCTAAGTGGTCCCGAGAGATTTGCACCGAACTAAAGTTCACGCCTTACTTAATCATACATGTAATTTCCATAATTCTTTCCTTTGTTTAGCTCTGGAAATGTTCCCAAGAGTCTGCTGGAAACGATTTTAGCGCAAATGGAGAGGAACGCGAAATCTAATCTATACTACATAAATTAATGTAAGTAAAAATTGTGTAATAATCTTTTTTCATGAAAAACTTTAAAATAGTTCACACAATTCTGCTGTAGGTATCATATTTTATAATAACTTCCCAGCGTCTCTCACGGGAAAAGGATCAAGTTAATTTATCAAAAGCATTAGTGTTGTACGGATGTTCTCTATTAATGCAATATTATTTAATTATGTTCTAACCACTTAGGAGATCACGAACGTTTTAAAAGCCGATCTCCAAAGTGTTTATTGTTTTATTGCCGATGTAAGAAAATTGCATTTATGTACATAACATGCATGAAAAAATCCTTTATTGACCCAAAATTAAGTATATATACACTGGTTATCATTAATTAAAAAAAACACAAAAGTCACGATTATTCAAAACCTGACATGTAGAATTTAATGGTACAGACCCACAGAATACAACATATAGTAATGTATAAAATATCATGTAAAGAAATTGCCAGACAAATTATCGTGTTATAGAATTTAGTATATATATATAAAATGAGAAAAGCGGATGAGTCAGTTTGGTATAGGAAAATTACCTATAGTATGGAGTATGATCTCACTTGAAGCAATACAACACATATAGCAAATGTGTGACGCTTTCTATTATGCAATCTATGCGTTCCGTAGGAAGTAAGAGCCATTGCTCTTGCAAAGCAGTGACAAGAGTAGCAAAGGTCTGAAGAGGAGAACTGGGAGCAGCTGTACATCTTCGTAAAGCATTCAAAACATGCTCGAGACAATTCAGGGTCAGAAATCGATCTACTCTATGCGATTACTTATTTGCTGTTGAAGATAATCATCTAAAATGTGAACCGCGAGCCCTGTGCGGTCTAACGTTGTCGTCCTGTAGGAGGATATCATCACATATTGCTCGGCAAAAGGGTGCACATAAGCAGCAAGAATGGCATCTCTATAGGCCCGAGCATTAATGGTTCCACATAGAAAGACATGGAAGTTTGTGCGTCCACGCAAAGAGATATCACCCGGAACACAGACACTGCCTCCTCCATGTGCATCTATATCACGAATGTTTGATGGATGATAACGGGTTCTAGGTTCTCTTCAAATCAAATAATGCCTACTATTGCTTTGGAAGCTAAACTGGACTCATCCGTAAAGATAACGGTCCTCCATTGATCAGTGCTCCATTGATATGCTTTTTTGAAGCTGTCCAGTGGACATGTTGACGTGCCCAACTCAAATGTTCTCTTGTATAACATGACAATGACTGGTGGCCTCGCGTACAGACGTCCTTCATGACGTTTTCTACACACGCTTAACATTGACACCAACCTTCCAGTGGCTGCAGCAAGGGAGATCTGAATTTAGTTGCAGTTGATGTTCTATTCCTTCATGTGCATAACAACAAATAGCGCTGGTGGTAGCGGTTGGCCATCCTTAGCTGAACCTCTTGATTGCGGAATTTGTGGTTAGAAATTATTGCCAAAGGCTATAAACCACAGAAGTACTCCCATTTAGCCATCTGGCCACTTCTGTCTGTCACTGTTCTGTCTTTAGTCTCCTAATTGCTCTCCACTGCAGTTCGTCAGGCAAATGATGCCTGGAGATCATTGCTACAAATTGATTATCCCAGAATTTTTATCTCAGTATCACAGGAAAATTTGCAGGCTTACTCTGAATCATGCAAATTTATGTTCCTCGCAGATGACGTATTTTGATAGCAGTGCCACTAATATTTGCTTATTACAGTTTCACAAACCAATTATTATTTGACTACATAATCAAATGTTATATGGACTGGCTTATTTTTGAAAGAGTTATCGCTATTTTTGTGATTTTTCATTAATTTTTTTAAAACCAGTATATATATAAATTATTTTTAATGTGGACGTTTTTTATACAGGCTGGTATGAATAATAAATGTATTCTATATAACTTAACATTTCGTATGCTTTACGCATCTAGAAATTTCTAGAAAAAAGTTAATATTTCAGATCTACATGAAATATTTTAAAACAGCTTACAATACAAAATTCCGAAATACATCGTAGCAATAATACCTTGTTTCTTTGCACAGTCACTGCTACTATTGTGAGAATCATGCATTTTTGTTTCAGATAAAAGTTTAAGAATATAAGTTATATAAAATAAAATTTTAAATCTCAGTTATTAATTTTTCAAAATGAGCTAAAATAAGTATAATATTATTCTCTAAAGCACATCTTAACGAAACGTTCCTGAAAAGTAATAAGTACAATACCTTTCACAACGAATGAAAGCAAAAGAAGAAAAAGAGGGGGAAAAAGAACAATTTTTACGAATCAGTTATGCCATCTAAGAATCAAAAACGAAACGATAAACTAAAATTCATTATACGTAATAATCAGCGACGTGAGCTTTCAGAAATTTCATTCCAGCACCATATATGGCCGCAGCACCACACTGCGCACAAAAAAGCGCCGCCCATATGCGGTGCGGGCAGAACTGTTAAGTGGGCTAATCTGAATTTGGCTAAATTAGTAAGTATATATTATATAAAATTCAAGTTGAATTTTATATAATATATACTTACTAAAATAAAAGTTGAACTATAAAAAGTAATTACATAAACACCTTCTGAATGACATACATAAAATTAAAAACGAAATGCTGATTTCTGTATTTATTAATACAATATCAGATAATGGTAATAGTGAAAAAAAGTACTGAGCCCACTTGTCTTCATTTTGTATAACTCATGATCATTAGTAACAGTGGTTAACATTTATAGCTGACGATGATATCCTTTTTCGTTAATTTCGGAGTTTGATATATCATTCTTCTCAATAGGTACTTTTTCTCTTAAAACAGTCCTTACAAGCTCAACAAAACAAGTACAGCTCTAGCACTTTTTTTTTTAAGTTCCAGTTTTTCTGCCCGTACAGAACGCTTTGCGGTATATTTAGGCATTTTCTTGGAGTCTGGAACTTGAGTTATTATAAAACTGATAGGTTGTTTATAGCAGACCGCATTATAACATAATCAGATGTATCTTAATTTAGGTTACGTTTGTCCTTATTTTTTGTTCTTATACATTGTGATTTCATGTATATATTAATACAAAAACTGTTAACTATTCGTACCTTATTTTTCAATGATCTGTATTCTTCGGCTGTCATACTAAAAATTACTTTGAATTCAAGAGTAGAAAAATATGGTTTTGAAACCAAAAGAGAAAAATCTGAAATCTTTTAGATTTTAAATTTCGCCCAAAAATTTTTAAGTTTTTTACGCCCTCGATGAGCGTCCAGTCAACCAGTCTGCTCTTGTGTTCACTACTGCTAGTCCCATTCCCTTTCTGGCATTTCAGCTTTAATTTTTAGAATAATTTTCTTCGCACTTACGCCACATACAGTTCAACAACGAAATCCCAAAATTTTTAAAAGTAGCATAGCAGCATATGTTTAGAATTCCTGATGCAGTCTTAAGTGTTGTCATAAAAAATGCTTTTTTTCAGTCATTTCTGAGTTCATCAGATCAATATTCAGTTTTATTCGTAAGATGGCTAACAAAACAATTTTTGTCTTTGTAATGTTTATTCACTATGTGTTAACTTTATTTATGAAATAATGTTCTTCGCTCTAGCGTACGTGAAATTTAATTCAACAGCAAAATCACAAAACGTTAACCAACATATTTTTAGAATTCCCAATAGAATGCTAGAGGTTGCCAGAGGTATTTTTATATCCGCTATATTACTTTTTAAAAGCTAACCACTCGCTATGTAAGTCGTCTAATATAGTTATCATAAAAAGAAAAAGGATATAATGGCTTTAATGAGTCTAGCTGCATAAAAATAAATTCTCATGATTCTCATGACATCTCATGATTTCAATGTGTTTATTTAAATCAATCGCATTGAAAAAGTAGATTAGCATATACTTAAGAACTGTGTTTATTGCTTTTAAATCGCTTAGTTTATTACTGAGTAACGTTCCATTTCAAAATATCTTGTGCTTTGCTGAATGGCAACAAGCTGGCGTGTTGAATGTAAAAATATTTTATTTCCTGCCGCAGTAACACATTGCTTTCATACAGCCAAGTTTGTTTCTCAGTGCGAGGAGCATGCTGATATGTGGGAAGTATAGGTGAGTTCTGACATTATCTCGGTTGCTGGGAAGCGAGAAGAGAAGAGGAGAAGTGTTTCAGACCCACAACGTGCTTCAATTCTGGATCCCAGGCTGACGGGCTTCAGAGTTCGAGTTGTTTGGAGAATGGTGGTCAAAGGACTGATTGTCAACAGTGATCGGCAACTGCTTATATAAGCTTTGAACTTGTTCTCCGAGACTTGATGTAATTTGAAAGCAATGCAAAGATCTTTTTGAGAGCTTTTAGAAGACTTCATGCTCCTTGTGGGGTTGCCAGCTACTATCAAGATGTAAATACTCCATCGAACTCTTTTCATTCTATCATAGTAGGTTCGTAAATAAATTATATTAATTTATACTTTCTCGTGCACCATAACCCATATAATTCCACCATCATAAAAGTGCATATTCTTCATTATATAATTTTAAAAAATATCAGAGGGCTATAATATTTGAAGGCAGCAATTTGAAAAGTAATATTCCGTTTCTAGTGAACCAATGTGAAATCGCATTTCCAAACTATTAGACCCTTATGGAATAAAAGAAAATATCATTTTATTTGTTGCCAAAAAATTACGGTATACCTTCGGTTAAATAAAAACATTTCCGCTTTAAAGACAGAAAACAATTAATCTCAAACTTCAGAGATCTTCCACGTAAATCGTAAAACACAATCCAAAAATACACTAACCTTACAAAGGTACCACCAATAATCTTTTTATTTCCAATAGAGCCAATAGTATTTGCTATAGAAATACGATATTTGATGCAGAATGTGGTAAAACATCTAATGCATAAATTATTTGAAACATCTATCAGGTCACGAAAATATAGATCATTTCATTTGTTCGTTCTTTTTACTCCTTACACTTCGGAAATCACATACAAGGAAAGCTACTTAGCAGTTTTAGTCAGAATTACGTGAGCTAGTATAAGCAGCTCATCTTATCTGAATGGTATACTCCACGTTCCCGATTGCTGCGCATTTACTCTCGAGTGCCATTGCACGTAATTGCATAGCTTTATATGCACTTATCGGGAATAGCAAACAAGTTACAAGTTTTGCTCTAAACACAACGGATCAGTATCTAGCGAACTGAGAATAAAAGCAGAAACACAGTCTTTGCGTGAGTAAAAATAAGGTCTAAATGGATATACACATTTAGCAAACTAAAGAATGTACTTTATAAAGAAATTAAAGCTTAAGAATTCACGTTTTAAAATAAAACGTGCAGAAAGTTTCAAAATAATATTTTTAGTGGTAGAAGTTTTACTTTTCTTACTGGTAACATTAAGAACTTTTTAATTTCTGTATCAATGTACATCATTTTTAATGTTCAAATGTATTTTTATCATAATGTGTATAATTTAACTACAGAATATCTCTGTTTATTCAATTTATTAAATTAAACTTCGCGAATCCCAACACTTAGGTGCAATATTTCTTACACTTTATAGAATTATTTGAAATATATTATTTCATTATTTAGAATGCATTAAGTAAATCTTTATTACACTCATGTATTTCGAATTTGCTAATATACGCAATCAAATACTTGTTTATCTATTCTAACTGCCCATGTTGCAAATAGAAAAGTATCAAAGGGCTAAATTGTTAATACCGAAAATTATGGAAAAAAGGTTTTTTCCCATTTTTTCTTTAGGCTGGTAATAATACTGCTTGGCGATATTATATTTTAATAAATGCTTGAATGTCTTAACTAAATGAATAATTAATGAGGTTTATTTTTTTTTAAATTTGAATAAAGTGTAGAGCGATTTAATGGGATAATTATACATCAAATAATTTCTACTTTTCTCATAAATATGTCGTTTGGAAGCCAATACTGCATTTTTGGTATTCTCCTGGTGCTAGAAAATTCTTTACAGAAGTAAACTTTAAATAAAATATAATTGTTTTTCTTTTCTTATCTGAAAGCTATTTCAATACAATTAAACGTTATCTCAGCGAATGCTTCTTATTACTAATACCGTATCCTCCTATCTCCGAAATATCACCCAGTAGTTTTCTTCCGATTTGTAAAAATCAAAAGAAATGATATACGTATTTACAGGAAATGATGAGGAAAGTTAAAAAAAAAAAAAAAAAAAAAAAAAGACTTACAATGTCTAATATTATAAAATAACATCTGATGTATTAATAAACTGTAAATGATGTTAATATTCTGCTTGCAGGTGACCCAAAATACGAAGTTAGAAGTTAGAGTGAGATGCTAACTCCCAAAACGTCATTCTACCGTTTTTTTTTAACAATTCTTCTTTTAACAACGAGAATAAATACACACCAAAATGTAACGAATATTATTTGAAACATAATATCTAATTTTCCTTGCTTAAAATGCATAAAAAGAATTAATACATATTTTTTTAATAAACTGAATAACTTACTAGAAGCAGATTAAGTCATCGTCGGAAATTTCTAAAATTATATTAAAAGAAATCTGTTAAATTTTAAAAACAATAGAAAAAGGCAAGAAGACCCCATATTATTTTGAAAAAAAAAATAATACATTTAAAGTGAACTTAAAAATCATATTAAAATTATAAAATACATTTTTGATTATTCTGATCTTCATGCTTCAGACCGATTTCTCAAGGGGTTATAATCTGAAACATTAAAACCTGAGTAATTCTAAACTTTCGCATGACATTTTAGCCAATTAAAGGTAAAAATAAAATAAAATAAACACCAAAAAGGAAATTAAAATAGAAAATTGAAAACTTACACACTGTAAAACAGATGGCGTGAGTCATTCTTCAAACGGACCACCTTCTCTAGATCACATGGTGCGAGATTTGCCAAAAGATAAGCATTTTTTTTTCCTTTTCACAGGTCATGTGCCACAATGAACTTTAGTTAGGATTTGATCTCTGTGCGCGCGAGCAATGTAACTTAAAATCTCTTCCTTTCACTCTTGTGTGTGTGTGTGTTACTTCTTTAATAAATTGGTGTTCGTCATGCTTAATTGTCTTAATTATTAGCCCCGAGATGTTTTAGCTAGAAGAAAAACTATGTAGGAAATATAATGGTGATTCATTTCACTTCTAAACATCTTCTCGCCTGTTTGGGACTTGGAAAAGAGGACCATGAAAAGACCTAACCAGTTAGCATCAGCAACAACAAACGAAAAATACACTATCTACCAATAAATATTTGGACACCTGTGACAGAAAAGAAAAACAAAATGGATAGTCGTTGCATCTCTTGATTCGCTGATCCAGCTTATCCCAAAAGTTTTCGATTGGGTTTAAGTCCTGCCGCTGGAAAGGCTAGTCCATTTGGTTAACTCCATTGTCACCCTACTAATTCATGGTAACCTCGCAACATGAGAGCTGGTGTTGTCGTCTTAAAAATAACAAGGATCTAGCCCGTAAAATTGCCACAATTTAGGAAACACACCGTCATCTAAAATAGTGAAGTCGGCGTTGAGCTTACCATGAATTTGGACCAAAGGTAGCTTACCATACCAGGAAAACCAACCCAGACCATAATTCAACCTCCACTGAACGTTTCTGTAAGACGAGTGCATTCTGGCAGGAAGCATTCTCCAGATCCAGACCTTGCCATCCGAATTGCGAGTGATTCGTTGCTCCAAAAAAACCCGTTTGTACTGATCTACAGACCACTTTCGATGTACTTTGCTCCACATTAATCGAGCTGCGCGTCTAGACTTTGTGATCAAACACTTATGGTTTGCAACACGCTTAAACCGAGTAGATGTGCTTCTTTACAGACGGTATTCATCGAAACAACATTCTCGGATGCCTGCTGAACTCACGGAGTGTGTGGATCGTCGGCTGGATGCAGGTCTTCCGAATTTCTCTGGACAGCATCCGTCAGTCTCTATCTCCTAGTTTCTTGAGTCTGCCGACTCAGGTCACATTCCGACAATCACCGCTCTCCTTCTATGTATGAATCACATACGCCACTGTCGATTTTGGGTAATTCAACTCGCTAGATATGCTGATTAAGTATCGGTTACTGCATATCAGGTTACTACACGATTCTCGAAATCAGATAATTCTACAGTGCGTGGCACCTTGCATGCGACTAATGCCAATGTTGTTTCCTAGACCGTATTTAACGGCGGAGGGCATGAGTTACATAAGGACCGTATTTGCTTGGGTGACCAAATATTTGTTGATAGATAGCGTTGATAGATTTAAAAAATATAATTCGTAAATACAATGGTTAATACTTTATTGTGAGTATGATACAGAATATATAGTCGAAAGAAAGCTATTATTAAATAATTTTACTTCATTTACTAATTTAATTTGTAGTGAAATTAGTTTTTTTTTCCAGAGCAGGGGACATGACATGAACAATGCCCACACAGAACCTGGACCTCTCGAATAATAGCCAAGTGCGCTACCGTTACACTACGAAGGCATTAGGGGATCCAGTCGCTAAATCTTTGATGGTGACAATTATTGTCCACCACACTTTAGCTCGGGTGCAACTTGTTTAAGCATTAGGTTTCTTTTTTTAAGCTGGAGACATGACAAATAAACAATGCCGTCGCCGGGACTCAAATCTGCAGCTCTGGAATACGCTTCGAGTATGCTACCATTACACCACGAAGGCATATTTATCATAAATTATTTTATGAACTTCAAATTAAACAAAAATATTTCTGTATTTCTGCAACTTCGATAAAAGGAATTCATTTAAAAACATTTTATAGGTTATCATCAAGCAAATAAAGCATAAAGAAAAAAATAACAAATTATTAATAAACAGAACGATCTCTTTAATTATTTTATTTTTAATAACCTCCTTTCGAACAGAAGGACTTTGCATAAAGAGGGGGAAATCTCTTTCTCCAGGTTCAAGATAACGAACGATATTTTCTATGGTATTTATTGAATTTTACGCTGAGTTATCAAGAGGGACTAATTCAAGATTTTAAAACTTGTCCGAAGTTAATTATAAGTTCTCTGAAAAATTAAGAAGAACATTCTTAAGTGAACTACCGCTGAAGTTTTCCTTTGCCAGATAGCTAATCGTATACTAATTTCAGTTGCTTCATTAATTTCCCATTAAGATGAAAGCCAGATAATTTAGAGAATTTATTTAATTTGATGAGTCAGCTATTAAAATTTTGAGGTCCAAATTATAATGTTTCTCGAACGGTTTATGGAGGGAAATGTAATGGATTTTCTATTCGTGTCATAATTTAAAGTCAGGCATCGTTAACTCCACGATAAAAACTTAATTAAAAGTGCATATTTTTGGGGTGCATTCTTTCGTGCGAATTGAAATGTAATAGTAAAATAATAAAATGTAAACTAGGCGGTATAATTTATTATTAAGAATCCTTTTCTCTTATAAAAAATCTGATATGTACACCACATGACTTCCTTGTGTGAAATATTAAATTATACGCATTTTTTCTTGCATTTCATTTAAACATATTGGATTGAATTAAATCTACTTCTTCTATATCGCATAAGCCACAATAGAATTAATGCACTCTTTAAAACTCACTGTATTCGTTTACCATAGCGACACTCTGGCGCTAGGTTCGCTTAACAGCGTTATACTTCGTTCATATTATAACTCAGAATGCACGAAATTTATATCATTTGAAGAATATCTAATCGTTAACACATGTTCTATTCAAATATTATAATAAATCTAGAAATATGTGTAAAAGAAATTAAGCAAACAAAACAAAAAGAAACAGTCTTTCACAGACGATTTAGTATTTCTCATTCAACTAATTCAGTTCTCGCTTAGCGACAAGGCAAAAATACATAAAAACTCAAACTATCTATAATACAAATTACGAAGTAAATCTTAAACACTTATTTCCTCAAAAAAGTTCCAGAAAGGATTAAGCATGATTTAATTCTCAATAATAAATGAAGGCGTTACCTTTGTTGTTGCGAAGCTTAGTCTCTCTAGATCATGTTACTTAAAAATTAAGCTTAATAGCACTTAAGCAGCTTTTAAATTTTTGATTTATTGTACAAATATTGCTTGCAGATTTACTAAAGGCATAAAAACCTCAACCGGAAGATAAGAACAACATAATTCAATTATTTTTAAAGCAAAAATTGCACAATTTACAAACATATAAGAGTAATGAAACTGAGATCACTAAGTCGGGTAACAGAGTGGATATATGAATATATTTATACATGTTTAGTGCGGCTTATTGCAACCAAAATACGAGGTGCACATCTACATGTTATAGCAGTCCTATGTACAAAATTTCACCGTTCTGAGGTTACTCGTTTTTGAGTTACGCGAGATACGTACATACGTACAAACGCCACGAAAAATTCTCTTCAGAATTCATTTTAAACCAGTTTTATAATTTTTTTGGAGGTAAAGAGTATTTTATTCTGTCCTTAGGTACAGATGGCACGCAAAAACATCGTTAAATTGCATTCGATAGCGGTCAAAATGGATATTTTCGTTGAAATATGCTACCTGAAACTTTTCGCGATTACAATACTTCCTTTTTACTTTGTACAAGGAAGTAAAAATGCAACATTGAACATTCACGTATAACCTCGTATGCTAATATTTCCCATAATTGTAATAATAAATGGTTTGCAGGTTTGAGGCAACTAAAAAAAAAATTGCAGACAACACATAAAGTCCAAACGTATTGAAAAAAATACATATACAGAAACTTAATATTTCATTAATGTAAAATAGAGTAAAGTTCTGATAACTCATCCCTTAATGATTCGGCACTCCCGAAAATATGGCACACGTTGACCCACTAGAAATGCTATCAGATGAGGCTGTTATATTGTCATTCGGAATGTATCGAAAACTTTTGGAATTTGCTTGCAGTATTAACTGATACGCAACCCAAATACCTCTTCGAATAATTTTATAAACACACTTTCTGAACATAAAGCATTTCGAAATGATTAAAGAAGCCAAAGATGTGAGAAACAGCGCTAGTTTCAAAAGAAATGGAGAGGGTAGAGGAAAATTGCTTTGACTAATATTACTTGGGATAAGGCTACGGAAGCAATAAAAGCAAATTTGCAATTTCCTGAGCACAATAATCACAAGTAGTGAATATCTATGTTTTCTCTGTGATGATTTAACAAGAAAATAGGCATATAAACTCTGGCGCATTTTCAAACATCAATAATAAAATGCATTTTGAAATATAAGTTGATTAAATATAATAAATTAGTAGTCTTGTAGTTAGTCTTCTAGTATATTTTCAAACAAACGATGCGTTTATAAGATATTTTTATGTACAGTTTCTTTTAGTGATGTGCATTCTAACATTGGGTTCATTTCCGTTTACAAAATCGTTTTGCTTTATTTCTTAATTAGTTCCAATAAAGCGGCATGTTTGGTTACTTGATAGTACTGAAGATCAGAGCTTGCTAGATTATTGAACTTCTATTGTTAATATTAGTTTCTTCTATCCCTTCCATAAAATATGATATCTATATCCAGACGTTTTTTGCCCAATTTTCCTTTTACATTGGCAATAATCTCTTACATACTCGTATGTACACTCTGCATATAGACACACACACAAAAAGTGAAGACAGTTCATTATCTCCCGTTCTACTGGGCCGATTGACGAAATTTAACTTTTCTGGAATGTGTACTAGATTTATATATAGCTTTGCTCTAACATAGATATTTTAACACAAAATCAAACTTTTTCTGAAATGAAATACTGAGTCTTTTCCATATTTCGATTTTGTGACAAAATACCTATGATAGAGCAATGCTGTATATAAATCCAATAAACATTCCATTTCCCACTTTCAAGACATGAAAAACGAAATTAAATTTCGATATTCGGCTCCAAAACGGGAGATATAGAACTATCCATTTTTTGTGTGTGTGTAAGCGAAACAACATTGCTTCTAATATCAAGCATATGTGCATAATTTTGCAATGCTTCGCAATCATGTATAGATGAAGTATTATTAAGTCTACTTTTTTCGGAGCAGGAAATACGAAATAGCAGCTATGTCTTCCCGGGGAGTTTAATTATGAATCTTCTAATTCCTGTTTGAATGTCCTGCCAGTTACACCACGATCATGCAGTGGGAAAATCTATAATTCCTTACAATATCCCCCAGCTGAAAATCAACTGAAGGAGGAGGAGACTCAGTAGCCATATCCACGTGCTAATCACTATCATGTAATGCAGTGATCTCAAACTCAAATTGCATGCGCTCCAATTGCAAGACCTGAAAAGACCTAATGATTCAAAATTTATAATAAACATACTTTAAATAAATTTTAAATTCCGCTGGAAAAATATTTATTTATATACACTTAAACAGTAATAATATTATTGCAAAGAAAAAAAATACGAATTTATATTTATTTTCAATCCGAAATCTCAAGTTTATTACCTGAAAGGTATTTTTGTTGGTTACATATTGTTATTCAAACAAATTGATAGCCAGATATTAAGACCTTAAACTGACATTTCTTTCGAATAATGCTAATATGTTTAATTAAAAATATGTGAAGTTTTTTTATGTTAACCAATTATTTGCTTCTGGATCTCTACTGTCACATTCTCACTTTCCGTTTTTACTCCAGAATGCAAAATTAGTTCCCATGTATTTAAAGTTAGTTTTTTCAGACTGTAAACCAGAGCATTATTTGTCTTTCTTGGCCACGTTACTATGGTTGCTATCTCACATAAAAGTTCTTTAGCCGTGCATAATAACTGCTGATAGTTGAATTCCTTGATTTTTTATAGTTTTCTTAGAGGTGTGTCCTTTTACTTCCAACATCATTACTGTATGAATACAGTATATAATAAATATAACAAAGTTTAGCAATCAATTATTCATCAAGTTGGTAAAGTTTCTTGTTGATAATACCATAGCACTTAAGTGAATCTGATGCTATATATATATATATATATGCGACATACTAATGGGGATCGGCGTCTTAAATCGGCATTGTTTAAGCCCTCTTTGTATTTAAAAATTGATAGTAGGTATAGTCATTATAAGGAAAAAGTTGCCTTCTTATTATAATAGAGTTTTCATGATGAAATTCAAGTGAGAGCACAATTTGTGAGCAAGATTCCTCTTGATCTTAACAGGTTCAGAAACCAGTTTAGATGACTACAAAAAATGCGTGCAGTGAAAATTAGATGAAATAAAATTCAAAAATAGTAAGATGCAGTTTATTATAGGAAAAGCTGAAATTATAAAAGCTGAAAAAGAAGTCTTTTACAGCCGTGTACATTATTCAGAACTGCGTGTAAATTATGTGTGAATATAAACGTGAAGATCTCTTATCTAAACCAGTTCAGAGCAACAACAATTGAAATATATGTATTTTACTTACTTAAACATACATGCATTTACAAAAACTAAAATAATGCATTTTGAGCTAAAATATTTTAATTTGAGTTGTTTCAGCAGTGATGTGGAAAAAAGGTTTCATGGCAATGAAAATTGTAATTTTAATTTTAATTGAAAGTTTTAATTCTATATCCGTGATTACTGTCGGAATTTAAACTACCATTTTCCCCACAATTTTCAGAATTAACTTTTATGTGTCCATTATTTATTATTGTACAGATATCCTCTAAAAACAACAAACTTTTTTCAAAAAATTATAAAAATCTAAGTCTCTGTTTTTTCATTACATCTTAAAATGAATGCGAAATATTATTCAAGTAAATTGTCCTGAAACGTTAGAAAACACGTTGAAATAATTTTAATAAATATTATATAGTACGCATGCTTCGTATTTTATTTAAAACAGTAAACGTCACTTTTAATATTTTAAAAATTTTCATGGATTTTACATTATAAAAAATAAATTCTCTTTCTAGTGAAACACAGGCAACCATTTTCCTTGAACAATTTTCCATCCATTTTATCTTTCGGCACACGCAAACATACTACGCGCTCCCAAATCTATTTCTCCTCCAGATAAATGTGTCGGCATTTTGACATTCTCGTCTTCCAAATCATTTACCACTCTTGTCTCTTAGAAGCGAAAACTTCCATTCCATGTAAACATTTCAAAAATCACACTTCTTACCTCATCTCATTCCACTTATGTTTCTACCAACGCAGAGTGAGAGGGAGGATAGAGCAATAAAGAGCAGAAATGTCTGCTTCATGTTTATAGAGACTGTTCACCAGAGCAATTTCTTTCTTAGTGGATTCTTCTTATTGATTCTCGATTTTTCGCATTTCGGTAGCGCTTAGCTTGGGAAACGATTCAGTTGTGTATTGGACCATCAACGACGGAAAGACCGATCTGTGTATTGAAGGAAATGATTCGACAGGGTACTGAGAGATTGCAAATAAAAGGAGAAAGCATCAAAGTAAAATGTTTAGGATGAGTTTCTTGACAAATTCTTCTCGAATTTAATAGATTCAAAAATCGAATAGTAAATGCTTCGTCTATAAAATCCAGATAAACCGAAACTTTTAACGGATTGTTCCAATATCTCGCCACAATAAATAAAACTGCAAGATATTATCTCCTCATTGCTGATCTTATAAATGACAATCATCCTCACATCAGTTAAAACGCTAAATTGTGTTTAAGGCTACAACAGTAATATGATTCTCTTCAGTTCCTGGTTTATGAAGAAGCTCGCATTAGGTTTTTCATGATTCAGTAAGCGCTTACAGTTTTTTTTTTTTTTTGAAAGTCGTTCTCCAGTGAGCTAGTGAACTACTGAACATTGCTAGTTTGACAAGATTCACATCTCCACGATGGGGCTATCAGAATGGATTCCTCCGTAAATACGAGCGAATACGAATTCCTGTTTCTAAGATACAAGGAAAATGTTATCAAATATGGAAGAATTTTCTCTACCATCATGTTTCTGACAAATCAATGCATTCTCTATAATATTCATATTCGATAAGATATAATGAGTAATTATTGGAGCTAAGTTCGTTTCTTGACGTCGACTAAAAACATTTACAGGACCAAGTATTTTCTTCTGGTTGTTGACTTAAAACGTTCCCTAATTTTTAGCTAAATGCCTTCCTATCACTTCTATCCATCTGCTATATGCGTTTTTCTAGATGTAATTCAAAAATGCATATGATATACTGTACATTCAGAAATGGAAAAGGTGAGTATGAACTCTCCTCTGGACCCTATAAACACGTCTGTACTGGCATACACACAGTTGACAATATCTTTTATGAATATTTATGAATAGTTCTTTTGTTATAGTATAATTGAATTTACAAAACATGTTAGTTAAATGAATTAGTGAATATATAGGATAAATACTCAGCATTATATTTCATGAGTATATAAGTTTTTTCACTAGTCATATAAGCACCAATAAGAGCTTTGGGGAATTATTAAGCTTCTTTCATTGCGGCTGAAATAAAAGAGAAAAAAAAAGTTTCAGCAATCATTTCCATAACAAACAACAGAGCCACCATTTATGTATTTATCATTGTTTGTTATTCAAATGATTAGCATGTTCTCGTAAATATATTTTTCCCGAACCAAAAGAACCAAGAGGAAAAAAATCGATTTAAAGAATGATCTTTAAGCATGTGGATTAATATTGCTTTAAACAGTTTTCTATTCTCATCTTTTTTTTTGTTTGTTTGTTTGTTTTTTGTATTCACGTTTCAAAATACCCTGAAGAAGGAATTTGCTTTAACTTAACACAATAGGTATTTTTTCCCTTCTGTCGACTTATAATTGCTTCTTTTGTTATGAATATGAATTAATTTAATTCATCAAACGCATTAAACTATTAATATATCAATGCGTTTGTAATAATAGTAGTTTTTATGAAATTATATAATGAGAAGAACTCATTTTATGAATAAATTCCGTTACCTGATCAAGGATTATATTACGGCTGATGTGTTTTAACTCTACGCCATTAGGTCATTATAATTTATGATCTATTTGATCAATCTTAGTCGAGCGAAGGAAATCTTCCATAGCGTTTATAATACTGGATGAAATATGTACTTTTAATGCATTAATTTTCCATTGATTTCTTCAGTAATAACAAAGATACATTTAGCCTAAGAAAAACAATATTCAGACCATTCATTGTCCCTTTAATTTATAAGCTACTGCTGTATAGCTTATAAGTAAAGGGTTTTAAGAGCTTGTAAGCGGAAAATTTATTCATAGATTATTTTTTACACTCTTTAGTAAGCATGAGTAATGAGTAAGTTATTATACCAATAATGCCAACAGAAAACGCATTGTTCACTCATTTCTCATTTAAAAATTAATTGTAATATTCTGTTTACAATTCATGTCTCATTACTTTTTGACATTCCAATTATATGGATTATTTATCTCAAAATGTTTCAACTAAAAGGTACGTACATTTGATTGAGTATCGACTAATAAAAGAACGTAAAGATAAGTCACCTGAAGGTGATATATCAGAATAATTTGTAAAGGATTAAGGAACAACAGTTAGCGTGTAGCTCCTCTATGTTCTCGAGAAACTGAAGTTATTCAAATAGACTTTGAATCACCAAGGTACTGAAATCTTCTGGAGAATTAATTTCTGCGGCAAATAGTAGTCCATTTTACGGTATGTCACTTCAAAACATTAATTCGATGTGCTCGATGTTCATGGGGTTTAAAGATCAGTCACCAGCAGTGGTGAAATGACACTTCTGTGAAGGAAGACATCACTAAATTAGTCGTCAAGACGTAAGAGAATACACAACATGACAGTGATATCAGCATTTTGCATTCCTGCAAATGCTGATAGATCCAGGATCCATAGATTCGTTTATTCTTTTCTTTATAAATGAACCAAATGCAGATGGGATTCGTGAAATTATGTGACCTACAATTTATGGTTTAATTACGATATGCTACAGACCAGTTACAATAGTAATCGGATGTCGTGGCTACAAAGTCAGTATTCGTGTTAGCGAACGACTGTCGATACAGTGAAATATGAAGTATACACTTCAGAGTGCACTGATTGATAAGGCGACACCAACACTAGGATCAATGCAATTTAACGCAGTATTTAATTTTTAGGGGGCGGATTTCCTTTTGCAGCATCCTAGCACGCCCATTACTTTATCACTTTTTAAGCTTTGTTCTGATTTTGCATATCTCTAGTATATCCTTGCCACCTTTTCCATAAAAATCCAACAGCCGTGCAAGCTGCGGACATAGATTCATTCTTCTGATCTTTACAACTTTTGAATGGCTAAATGACATCTATTGCGAAAGGTGGTTCTAATTCTAAATGAAGTGAAATATTTCAACAATCTACAAAAATAATCATTTTATTTACAAAGCAACTTTCGTTGCATCGAAGGTTCACTGCTAACTAACTACGTCGCAAACTAAAAACTAACATTCCTTTTTAGAGGCGAAGCGCCCTCTAACGGCGATATATAAATCATTTGGGGGATTTTTCCACACTCCCCACCTGATAATTTTTGCAAAAATTATCACTATTTCAGCATACAAATAATAAAATATAAGAAAGACACTTACATATCAAATACATTCAACTGATGTAAATATAAACTGCAAAAGGAAATTCTATAAAATAAACAAATATAGTTAACTGCATCAACTCAAATGTTACTCGATACGTAAATATTAATTCAAATTACAAACAGTAAATTATTAGTAATAACTAAACTAATTATCTAAAATTAATGTTAGTGAATATGAAATACAAGAAGTAAAATTAAAAGGTTACAAAATTAGTTCATTTTCAGTCTGATAGTTCAAGGGGGTATATCAATTGTACAGGTCTCTTAAGGTCCCCTTTTTTAGTTTTTACCACACATGATCGTACAAGACCATCACGTCCTTTGAAGACTTGAATTACTCGACCTAAATCCCAGAGGAACTTAGATTTAGTTGTTCCTTCAAGTAAAACTATATCACCAATTTTAAGATTTTTCTTGGCTTCTGGTGTACCGAAGAAGTGAGCATTTCTTAACTCAAGGAGATACTGATTTTTCCATTTTTTTCCAGAACTGTTTTATAAGTGTTGTCTGATATTCTTTTCGTTTTATTAGACTCTTTTTTGTTGGAGAGTTATTCAGGATCTCAGCAAAGTTGTATGGATATTCATCCTTATGTCCGATCAATAGAAAATCAGCCGGTGCAAGCGGTTCAGGTTCATGTAAATCGTTGTAAACGTAGGTCAAAGGACGTCTATTCACAATATTTTCGACCTCTGTCAACACAGTCATAAATTCTTCAAAATTCAATTGAGCTCTGCCTAATATCTTTTTCAACGGTTCCTTTATGGTTTTCATAAGGCGTTCATAAAAAGCTCCCCACCATGGAGCAAGCTCGACGATAAATTTCCAAGTCAAGCCTTCATTTGCTAGAAATTTTTGAAAGTCTGTACCTTTAATTATGCTGTAAAAATACTGTAAATCTTTGGCAGCATATTTGAAAGTTTTCGCGTTATCTGAATAAAAGGTGCGACAGTTTCCTCTTCTCGAAATGAAACGTCTGAGAGCCAAAATGAATTTGTTTGCAGACATGTTGGAAATGAGTTCTAGATGTAACGCTCGTGTAACAGCGCACGTAAACAATACGATGTATGATTTCTGAATTTCGTTTCCAGACCTGATGTAAACTGGACCTGTGAAATCCACGCCTGTAACATAGAAAGGTGGAGTTTCAACAATTCGATCTTTAGGTAACTGAGCTGTCATTTGTTTCGCTGGTTTTACTGCGTATTTCCGACAAATTAAACAGTTCCCTAAGACTTTCTTTACCAACTGACGGCCTTTAGGAATCCAAAATTTCTGTCTTAGTTTGGCTAAAGTTGCTGCAACTCCCGCATGCAGAACGTTATTATGTTCCCTTTTTACAATTAATTCAGTAAATTTGGAATCTTTAGGAAGAAGAACTGGATGCTTCTCGTCAACTGTATATTCGGTTTCTTCTAATCTTCCCTTAATTCGAAGAATTTTATTTTCATCAAGAAACGGTGCCAAGCTGAATATATCAGAGCTTGGAGAAATTGACTTGTTAGATTGAAGAGCCTTAATTTCAGGTGTGAAGAAATCCATCTGGGATTTACGAACACAAAAAATTTCAGTGTCCTGAATTTCAGAAGCACTTAATGTTCCACTATTAGCAGGCAGTTTTCTTGCCTTAGCAACGAAACGTCTAACCCATGCCATAATTCTGAGATATTTCAGCACATTACTGAATTTTGTTATATCCAATAGTTGATCATCTCTTTTCACAACGACGTCATAAACAGATATCTTACTGAGTTCTAGTTGCTTATCGTTTCCCACGTCAAACTTCGGTTGAACTGGCCAGTCTATATGTTTGTTTTGCAACCATTCTGGTCCAAACCACCAAAGTGAACAATTTCTTAAATTAGCAACAGTAGTTCCTCGTGATATGATGTCGGAGGGGTTATCTTTCCCACGGCAATAATGCCAATTATTGCTTTCAGTTAGTTTCTGAATTTCATAAACTCTGTTTTTGATGAAAGATTTAAATTTTTCGGGAGATCCCTGAATCCAAAAATACGTTATTTGAGAATCAGTCCAGTGGAAGGGGATTACTTCGTATTTTAAAGATTTTGCTATTTTATCACTCAATCAAGCGGATAAAAGCGCACCCAAAAGCTCCAATCTAGGAAGTGTAAGGAATTTCAGAGGTGCAACTCTACTCTTGGAAGCAACAAAAACTGTTTGAAAAGTTCCATTGTTCAAAACTATTCTCAGATATACCACGCATCCATAAGCTTTCAAACTAGCATCAGAAAAGCTATGGAGTTCTATTTGTTTCACATCTGCATATAATATTCCTTCTAAATAGTAGCGGGGAATTCTGAGGTGGTTCAGTTCTTCAATTTCTTCGTACCAGGCTTTCCATTTATAACTAAGATCAGGTGGCAGTTCATCGTCCCAATCAATTTTGGCAGACCAGATTTCCTGAATCAGACACTTTATTCTTATAGTGAAAGGGCCATAAAATCCGACAGGATCAAAAATACGGCCTGCGGTTTGCAATAGAAAACGTTTTGAGTTGATTGACGAGGAAATGAAATTTGTCAAGTGCTGAGTGTCAAAATAAAAATTATCATTATCCGTATCCCAGTTAATTCCTAACACTTTGATCGGGACAACTTCAGGAGATTCTTGCATCGAAAATTCTTTGCGATGCCAAATATCTTTGAGTTCTTTGGAATTAGTATGCCACTTATGTAGTGACATGCTAGCTTCATTAAAAATGTTCACAATTTCTAAACTTGTTTTCAGGGCTTGTTCTAAATTTTGTTGACCACCAATAATGTCATCAACATACAGGTAGTTGTTTAAGAGTTCTACTGTTTCAGGATATATTTCTGAATATTCTTTAAGGTGATGCTTAATAGTAGCAGCGAGAAGAAAGGGACTAGATTTTACTCCAAACAAAACTCTAGTAAATCTAAAGGTTTTCAAACTCTCATTGTTATCATTAGGATCATCTTTCCAAAAGAATCGTGTAACGTCCCTGTCTTCTTCATTTAACTCTATCTGTAAGAATGCTTGTGTAATGTCCGCTGTAAAGGCTATCGAATTTTGTCTAAATTTTATCAATAAATCAAAACTATCAGGATATAGGTTCGGACCAGTATATAAACAGTCATTTAGAGAGAGTGTTTTTGGTTTATGGGCTGAAGCATCATAAACTATTCTTAGTTTGCTTGTTGCTCTATCATTTCTGATGACTGCTCTATGAGGTAAATAAAATAGGGTTTTATCATTTTGATTGTCTTCTTGAACTGGTTCAATAATATGTTTTAACTCGTAATCCTTTAAAACCTCTGTGTATTGAACAAACAAAGAGTTATCAATTTTAAATTTGTTACTCAATTTCTTAAATCTTTCAAATGCTATATCCCTATTATCTTCCATTAAATGTTTTGAATTCGGTTTCCAAGGTAATTTTACTTGGTATCTGCAGTTCTTATACCTGATATCAGATTCGAAAGATTTCATAATTTCTAAATCAACAGTTTTGTCGTTTTGAGTATCATTTTCCAAACCCAAGTTTTCTAGCTTCCAAAACTGTTGTAACTGATCTGATATCAAGTTTTCATTTACAATTACTTTCATAGTTAATAATTCACTATGATCATTATTAACTTTACCCTGCAAACACCACCCAAATAAAGATTCTGTGGCTACAACATTTCTTGAAATTCTTTTAATTTTACCAGTAATTATAGAATAGTAGAAATCTACCCCTATGAGAATATCAATTTTGTCACTTTTCCTACAATAATCTGATAATTGTAAATTTTGTAAAATTTTATTTTTCTTAGCAAAGTTCAAATCTGGAGGAGAGATAACAGTATTGGATATATTTTCGGTTTCAAGAAGCTCAATATATATATTAAGATTAGGATCGTTTACATTTTCTAGTTTTGCTCTAACAACATTAAAGGTTTTTTCTAACGCACTTTTATCACCAAAGGAATAAACAGAAAGTGATTCTTTTCTAACAATCGGAAGTTCCATTTTAGTAGATACATTTTTAGTTATGAAAGATCTCATTGAGCCATTATCAAAAAGAATTCTGACATTTTCAGATTTATCATTATTTCGGATCAATGCAGAAGCCGTTTGTAATAATATTTTATTAGATCTATTTTCATCGGAATTATATGACGAAACAGCGGAAATAACGCTCGAATCCGACGTTTTCTTTTTAGGTTTTTCATTATCTTTTTTCTGATGGAATGAATAACAAATGGCTTTCGAGTGTTTATTAAAGCAGAAGGCACAGTTTATTTTTTGTTTACAATTTTGGATCCGGTGAAATCGACCTAAACATAAAAAACACCGCGATTCACTTTTTAAGATCTCCTTTTTCTTTTCTACACTTAAAACTTCGCAATCCGCAGATTTACGATTTGTGTTCCCGCAGAACAGACACTGCGATTTGCGATTCGGATGACGCCGCTAATAACTCAACTGTAGACGGCTTGCTCGTTATGGCTGGAGAATGTTTATGTTTGAAGGGCAAATGCTTTTCCAATCGCGAATATTTTTCTCTAGAATTATAATTAACAGAAGCCGCGCGTTCTCTACTGAATACTTCGTTCCTCAAAAAGGCTAACAAACCTTTTAAATCCCAATTTTCGTCTTTAATTTTTCGGCTATAATCAAGAACGAATTCATTAGGAAGTAATTTCAAAATTAAAGGCGTTAAGAGATTTCCGTAGGTATCAGAGTCTATTTTTAATGCTTCAAGATTTCTTATCTGTACTTCGGCGTGATCTAAAAGTTTTCTTAATCCGTTTATATCATTAGGATTTCTAACAGGTGAAGTACTTAAGAGTTGTTCTAAATGCGAATTAATTAAGATGTTCTTTTGACCAAATCTGGAACGTAACAGTTCAAGAGCAGCTTCGTAATTATTTTCGATGAGAGCGAAACCAGAAATAGCTTTGGCGGCTGAGCCACCAAGAAAGCTTTTTAAGTAAATTAATTTTTCTATTTTTGATAAATTCGGATTTTTATCAATCGCATTTTCGAACTGACCTATGAATTCTAACCAATCCGAAGAATCACCATAAAATTTAGAGATCGTTAATTTTGGAAGACGAGTGAATTTGTTACTTTCGTTTTGGGATTCTGTAACGGTTTCATTAGAAATGTCTCTATTTGCATTGTCCGAATTTTTCAACTCTTTCAACTTTTTCTTTCCTCTAAACTGCCACACTTGAATTTTCTCTTCATATTCCAAAGCGGATGAGATTTCAAGTTCAAATTCGTCTTCTCCGACTTTTAATTCTCGTTCTATTTCAGCGTCTAAATTGCTCAAGGATTTTGATTTTTCGTTTAACTGGTCTAAAATTTCTTCCAATACATTTACATTTATACTACTATCATCTTTATTCAGTTCGGTTTCAATTTTCTTTAATATCTTGGACACTCCGGTCCTCAATACCTTTCGTTTCGATTTCAGTTTAGCAATAAGATCTTCCATATTATATAAAAATAGAAAATACAGGCTTACCTTGGCTGTCTTCGCATAAAATGATATCCAAAATTAAAAAACACAAACTTCTAAATTGGCCAAAGGTTCTCGGCACCGATGCGCCATATTGCGAAAGGTGGTTCTAATTCTAAATGAAGTGAAATATTTCAACAATCTACAAAAATAATCATTTTATTTACAAAGCAACTTTCGTTGCGTCGAAGGTTCACTGCTAACTAACTACGTCGCAAACTAAAAACTAACATTCCTTTTTAGAGGCGAAGCGCCCTCTAACGGCGATATATAAATCATTTGGGGGATTTTTCCACAAAAATGACATCAAAATATGCGCACTATGCATGCTTATCAAACCTAAACAAAAGCAGTTTGTTAAAGCTCGTAGCTATTACACCACTGTTTTCACTGTAATTCTTTAACTAATTCCATTTTGGAAGACATAATTTTAAATTAAAGTGGCGTATTACATTTCAACACAGCAAAAGCCCACCAGCGGCAGAATGGTAAAATAGCTGAACACTACTTACTTAGACCTATGGTCGATTTGTAGAAAACGGGCTGACTACATAGGCATTTTCGTAGTTTACACTATATTTTCCGTTAATATGAACCAATTTCTGACAGAAAGTGCTTCGGGAAGGTATCCCTCTCTTTAGACAGATAGCTCGCAAGTGTTTTCTCATAATCAAATAAACCATACAATGGATACAGCCTAAGTGATGACACAGAAATTCAAAGAAGATCAGCAATAATATTCCAATTTACTAAAGAATTTAACTATGCCTAGTACAGAGTAATTACGCAATTAGATTCAGCAAAGTTAAGAAGTAAAAGGAAAAGGTAACCAGTCAAAATAAAGTGAATAAGAATAAAGTATCGAAGTTAATATTTTCCTTAAAAGAACAGAATACTTACAGACTTGTCACTTAAAGTGAACAGAATACCTACAAACCAGTTATAGAAATGGAACTTTAAAATGGAACTAAAAAATTGATTTAAAGAATGATCTTTAAGAATGTGGATTAATATTATTAATATCATAATGAAATATTCATTTCCAAACTACACTTGTACAATGTAAACTTCTTATGATGTAACACTCAATTTCAGACATCTCAGTGCAGCATGTTTATCCGGTCTAGAATATTTGATCATTGTAAATTCTTGAAACAATACAGAATGTCCAGAAATAAAATTACAATTAATCATAACATGAATATTATAAATTATATTAATTATACAAAGCATATTAAAAATATAAATTTCCTTCAACATAACAGCTGGAGATGAGCATCTTCTCATAATAAATAACTTTATATGCTATGTACATTATATTTTCATAATAAACACATTCGGAATTATTATATATTTATTGCACTATTTTTTGTTTCAGCACGTTTGCTATCAAAATATTTTAGAATCTCTTTTATTTGGTTTCAAAGAGTATATTTTGTTAAAAAACGAAATAAAAGCAATCTGCTTAATGGATTTCTAAACTCAAATTCCCTTATGCGCTTTAAAGCAGCTTTTTATTGTATATAATTTAATGTCATATTTATTCAAATACATCCCTTATGGAATGCTGGTTTTCATATTTTTTTTGCCAAATTTAAAAATATAGAAATGCATCCCGTATTTTTTAGCAAAAATATGGAAATTCATGCCGTACATTTAGCAAAATAAAAATTATATTTCAGAGGTTTTTTTATACAAACCCATTTTTATAACAATGGATTCTGATGACAATATAAGCATATTTCGTTTAGTCTAAATCAAAGTTTCTCATGTATTTAGCGGAACACAATTTGTTCTCGAAGCCTACCATGGTTCTATATATTTCCAAAAAATACAAAAATAAAATTAAAATTAACTGCGTATACCACGCTATAGTTGAAAATATAACAGATTTGAAAGTACACATAGAAATCGTCTGTTACTTTTTACACCGAGATTGACATATTGCGGAATGTGTTACTGGTTACTTTATTTATGGAATTCCTATACTATTTTTAGCAAGAGAGATTTATGCAAGATGGTCTCTCTTAGATTTTACGCGACACGGTTTCCCTCAGGAAATTCTCTATGAAAGTATCTCTTCCCTTAGGCTTATACCCCTAGCATGCTTTGAAAAACCAAGCAAACGGATCCAAAAGAGATTTAAAGCATTATCAGAATGTTGCTTCTCGTGATTCCTTCGCGGCACATCTGGCGTCGCACTTGTATTTTTTTATGTAAGTATATTCATAGTAACATATACTAAAAATTGCTTTCGAAGGAGACATGGAGAGTGTGATTTTTAGAACATTCAAATTTACGAGAGTGGTCCCCATTTAAAACAATTGGTTTAGATGGTATGCAAACATTATTGTGATTTTCTGATATCAACTGATGCCTGCCACATCCGCTGCTTTGATTATTCAAAAGAAGCAATTCTCTTTTTAGTTCCCGGGATTTTAAACTTCAGAATACAACCAAAATCGGTAATAGTCCTCAAATGCCGTTGTGTGTTGTCCGCTCTGGCGGCAATTCCAAGCTGAGTCTTTGAACTCACATACATAATATATGTAGATATATTAACAAAATAAATGCAGTAATCACTGCCTCGCATTTTTTTTTTTTTTCTATCAGCTGAAAAATTACGAGAAGGCAGTGATGCTCCAAAAATTACGAGAAGGATATCAATTCACATCGGCTATCTGAAGATAAAGATTTAATATCGATTTCAGAAACAAGATACATCAAGTTCTCATATCAATATTTGTTGGACCCCATTATAGTACTACATCGATATTCCTTATTCGCTGTTTAATTAATGAGAATGATTAAGGTTATGTGTAGCTCAATCAATTTACCCTCGATTGCTCTTCTCATCATAAATGGGTCATAAAATTTGCAAACAAATATTAATGTAAAATACGTTCGCGTTGCAACATAGTTCATGCATATGCTACATACATTTTGGTGTAATCAATTGATGAAGTAAGTAGATTTAGAAAATTCACTAAATGCGTTCATTTAGAATTCATTCAAGACAATTTTCTCATTCATTTTTTGATGTAGTTTCATGAAATTTTTTGTTTGTGTGTAAAAATAATTTATCCTGCAATATTTAATTATAGCTTAATTATAGTTGATTTATGGCTTCTAAAAGAAATAATAGTTTGCAGCGAAGAACTAATCTGTACACAGTTGCGTATCTTTTAAAATGTCTTGCTTTTGCTGGTAAAGGTACGAGTAGAAGTGGGCTGGACACCAGAATTTCGCCATTGGTGGTACGGGTGTATTCTCGCCGCATTAGCCGTGCGATTCCGCCCAAGTTTTGAGGAAGAATAGACATGCGGGCGATCTGGAAGGAGGGTGGTCCTATCCTTTTCCCCTTACCACCAAGAAAGAGGACTTTTGATTCGGCGTGTATTTTGAATAACCCCTTGCCTCGCAAACACTATGCACTTACAGACACCCGGCCTTCTCCGGGAACTGAAACTGTGCCCTTAAGTGCAGCAGTCAGTGTCAGTAACCACTATACCGGCTGGGCGACACAAAATATGGAAAAGCGCACTAAGTTGCAAGAATATCATGAGTGTCATGCAGCTAACGATTACTCAATCTAACAAGTTTGAAAAAAGACTTTGTGTATATTTTGCGTATAGATCACAATATAACTGAATTCTAGCACGTTTGAAACTTTCCTAATGATAGGAAGAAAACACTGTTCATAAAATATTTCGGCTAGAACGTAATGTCACCGAATTATTTCGATAACGTAAAAGTGGTGTTGTTTACCATGTTTTCACTGCACCATACAAATCTGAATGAATTAAAATTATTTGAATATAAGGAAAGGGTTATTCTTCATGTTTATGTTTCTTTGGTTTATATGGTATTTAAGAAGCTAGGGCATATGATCGTAGTAAGAAAGTTTTACCTTTACAAATTGATTTATCTTAAAGAGAGTGCAAACATGATACATTTGATGAAAAGAAACATGATGAACTTGATTAAATATTTCATGGTGTAAAGGATATTATTAAAAATAAGAATTCCTAGTGAATAATCATACGTGTCTGTTGCCCGCTTTTTCTGCTGTAAAGAGCACAGTTGTACTCTAGTCCAAGAGTTTCTTTATAATAACAACTTCAACAACTTCAGTTTATTTCATACGTAACTAGCACTGTTTAAATCGTTAATTTAAATGTTACATTTATTAGGCTTCTTTTAACATGCTGTATAGCTTGTAAACCATGTCATGAAGTATTTGTACTACATCTAGCATTAAATTAGTTTTGAAAGCTTTTGCATTGTAATACCTGCTGTGGATTCCAAATAACCTGGCGATGATATATAAATAAAGAATTACGTTTGTTTTGCTTAGTGAATTATCAGCGACAATCATCAGATAAACAGACACAGAAATAAAGTACTTTGAATTATCTCAGCACTTGTGAGTGCTTGAGTGCTTAAATTAAAATATGCAAATGCACATTTAGCAGCCAATTTGGACCTGGTGTCAACACAAAGCTTCCCTTTTACCTTAATGGATCTAATTTCAACACTTTTAATCCAACTTTAGCGAGAAATACAAGATTCCCTAGACTGCGACAGAATTTTGTATACACATACTTATCAAACAGTATCTAATTTCAATCTAAAGCATTTTTTTTTCAAGAACACATTTTTCTTCAATAGGCCGGGCATAGAAAACAGGCCAAATTCTCCATCTTCGCAAAATTCTACATTTTATAGCGAAATGCTTGCCTCCAGATGATATAATTATTAGTGACCCTTATTGTCGTAGTGCTAGGCCCGGGTTCGAAACCCAGAGAAGGCATGATTGTGTCTCTCCGTCCCTTCGTAGAAGGCAACGGTGGCCAACTATTAAGTATTTTCATAATAAAATGGCCACTACTTCCGGTTCTTGTAATGGCTCAAGGCTAATGGCTACCAAATAAAGCGCCCGGCCATTAAAAAAATAGCAAAATTGCTTGCCAATCAAAATTTATATAAAATCTTGAATGAACGAGCCTCGTGGCGAAAAGAGGCATAAAGGAAATGATTAAATCAAATAACATCAATAAAACTTAAATGGCACAGTATAACTGCACGAAATGCCGACTAAACATGTTTTAGGCTAAACGCGCTACGATCTTAACTTGTTATCGTCAAAAATGACGTATTGTCTGAGTGTCCTATCCTATAAGTGTCTTGTTATCTAAGTGTCACAATTACTAGATTATTTGGCATATAGGTGAACTTTTGTAAACGGATCATAATGCAGAAGACATTGACCGTCATGCTACAGAACTTTTAAAGAGGAAAGGTGACTATTTTTCAATTTTTCTTGAACTGCCTCCCTGAATATTATTGCTACAGTGCAATAAAGAAAAAAATCTAGATTTATGACACATAGAAAGGTATACCCTTTTCCTTTTCGTCCTGGGTTGATTTTGATGCATAATATTTAAAAAAAACTCCTTGAGACGTTTTCATTTACTCTTTCAAATGCTCAGTAGATAAAACTATATTTTTATGAAATTATGTCCAATGATTTATTAAGCATCTAGAAAAAAAAAGGAACAATCTATACAAAAGTGTTTCCTAGACATGACTATGATTTAATTATAGGGTCAAACTCGGTAAGTAGCGAATGTGCTAAGTGGATATTAGTCTGTGTTTGAAGAAAACATAAATTTCGGAAAGAGCATTTCTCAGTGTGGCTCTGTAATCTATAAGCATTTTATCATCAAAATATGTTATTACATCTAAATAGCAGTTTTGAAATTCGCAAGAAATAGAGACTGGATCTTTAGATCCGCAATTTATTGTAGGTATTTAAGATTAACATTATCATGAAATGTAAAAAAAATAATAAATTTTAATGCTTAAATGCTAAAACTGCGTATAATATCAAACCATAAACATAATTCTGTAAATCGGAATCATGTTTTAAAAGCTAAACTCAGAAAATAATTTTAAAATCTACTTTATTTTTTATTTTAATTACGCGAAGCATGTGCTTGAAATCGAAACAATTTATTAAAGAATGTAAATGACTTCAAAGGGAAAAAGTAACATTTAAAATCTTTAATTATAATACTGACTGATACTGATGTTCTTCAAGCTAGTAAGAACAAAGAACTTTGTCTTCTGCATGCAAAGTTAGTAATTATACTTCTATTGATTTAAATGTAAGAATTTCTTACCTTTGTTTTATTTAATATTACTTCTTTAGTTTTTCGAATAATGGCCCTTTTCATTCTGGTAGCAAATCATTTTCATTCGGGGGACATTTTTTTTTACAATTTCTTTAGTTTTAATGTTTCTCTCTTTTCTCCAAATCAGAATGCTTATTACTAGAATCTTTTTTTTTTTTTTTTTTTTTTTTTTTTTTTTTTTTTTTTAAATCAAACTGTAAAGAAGAAAAGTGGACTGGAGACAGATTGAAGCAATAAAACAGCTCACTAGGTGAAAACCATTATATTCTTTTCCATGTGATAGAGAAAAAGAATTGTATATATATTTTTTATTGTCTTTTGTATCGTTAAGAGTTAGTTTCCATTCTGGAAATTGAAGTCGTTATTGTATTTTATTAGCACTGGATAAAATAGAAAAAACTACTTTGCTAGACTATCTTTTTCAAGGATCCCCCTCCACCCGCACACACCAATTTTCTAGTACTCTGTCCACGCTAGATTTTCCTAGAAAATTGTTCTTTATGTTCCTGTGTCAGAAATAACTGTAAATGACACAGAACAGTGAAGAAGTTTGCAATGTAAGAACGAAGTGTTCAACAAAAGTTTATGTGTTCCCAACACCTTAATCGGTTTCAGTTCGAAAGAAGGCTATAAATTTTAATGTAGTTCCTATCTTATTTTTATCTTACAATTTAGGTGGTAAATTCATTTATCTATAACAAAAACCACTTCATATAAAGTGTATTTGCTTATCTCTGAAAGGCGCCTGCACGTTATCAGAGCAGGAATCGTTAATAATAAACAAACTCTCATATCTTCGATCTTTATCAGGGCATTTAATGCAATGCCGATCCACTCTCCGATCTTGATTTTGGTATTTGAATGCAACACCAATCCCTTTTCTGCGGTTCATGTGAACACTTCCCGTTTTGAGAAAACATTACTTGTTATGACAGGAATTTCGATATAAATTTGCACTTAAAGGATAATATTTCATTTGGATGAAAAGCGGCATTTTATAGCGTACCGGGATGAGATTAAAACTTAGTTGATAAGAACAAATGTTATTAATGCTCAGTTTAATATACCAAAATAAAATGCTGTTATAGCATGCAAATCAGAAAAAATTAGCAGTTAAATTCTCGATGAAAAACGGCGCATGCTCAAGCTGCTGGGGCAGTGATGGCGAACCTATGGCACGCCGTGCCACCGTCGGTACGCAGGACCATGATCAGCCGGCACGAGACTAAAATATTACATTCTTAATCAATAGTCACAATAAAATGATACTATGTAATTTAAATAAGTGTTTTAGCCTGTTCTTGAACGTTTCACTCACTTACTTATCACATACCGTAACTGACATTGAGCCTAAGCCTAGATACAAGATTTTCATATATCGCCATAGAAATGACATACATAGTATTTATTGACCCAATTTATGAAGTTTTAACTGTTTGGGTCAATCATATTACATGGCAAAGAATACGTCAAAGTTGAAGCAGCTAATGTTTGCTAAACGAATTCAAATTTATTGCAGACTGCCGGTGAGTTTCAATACTTTCATTGTTAAATAGATTCTAGTTTTCAGATCTAAGCATTTTGAGGTAACTTATGAATAATTCTAATTTAATATTTTTAACGGAATGGCACGCGGCCATTCCATTTTGGGCACGAAGCCCCAAAAGGGTTCGCCACCACTGTATTAGAGTAATGTCTGTTACCGGCTTCTGATATTCTTTACTAAAGGGATGATTTGAATCTGGGAATTACCTACTTGATGTTAAGCATGCATGATCTGTCGCGCACACTCTTCATATTTCACTCTTTCGCATCGAAGTCGCCCCAAACGCCCAAACATTCAGACATCGGCTGGACGCCCGAAACGCCTGAATAATTTCCTACCCAGTGCTTTCCCCCATCACGTTACTGCATTACTCATTGCTTTCAGGTGTTGTTAAATCACATGCCAATCATTCTTTTGAAGCTACTAAAAGTAGCTTCCTTGTTTCCTTTGTTTACTGTCAGTGTTTAGCTTTTGATGCCCGAAGTTGCAATCCCGTCCCAAGGGGGAACTTCACACAATGTCAAAGCTTCGAAGAAAGAAGTTCTCGCTTTACTTAAGTAAGGCTATTGTTAGCGCTGTAGTTTTCAACTTGTCATGGGGGAAGAAAAAGCATTCCAAGAGAAATTCTTAGATACGGGCGTTTTCGATGTTTGGGGAATTGAGATTTTGCCCTCTCTCAATGCGAAAGAGTTAAATTATAGAGTGTTGTTCTAGCTGTATCCTCGTAAGTCTAAGTTGATATCTGGCGTAAGTCTGACTTATTCTGACGAATTGGAAGTCGTGAGTCGATTCCATCTTAGGGACTTATCTTATTTTTGGCATCTTTTATAATGAATTTCTAATAATTAGACTTTTAGTTTTCATACAAAAGATTTAAAAATGTATGCTAATTTAGGAAATTATGCAAACCATCCTCATTCGCATTCTTATTGTTCATGAATACGATGATGTTTATGAATGTATATTTCTCCATATACATATATATCCGTTCAACTGGTTAAATGCGAGAGTCTTATTTCTTTGTTAACAATTTCCCAGCCTTTTAATATTCTCATATGTTTCGATAATCATTATTTTAAAATCTACCCACTGAACTTTCTTCATCCCTTTGTATTTGTGACGAAATTTTCATCAGTATTGCTCTGGTTACTAGACTTAACGATGATATATAAAAATTGTTGCAGGGTGCGCAGCGTCTTTATTCCAAAGAAAACACTAAAAAGAAAACAAAAAAAAATGTATTTGAAGAAATTAAAAATATTAGAAATGGGAGAGACTTAAAAGCGGTTTCCAGCTGTTAAAATTATGGGTGTCAAATAGGGTTATGACTTTAAGCTCTTTTTTATGAGACTAGTGCTACTGAGACTGCCGATTCGGGGGTTACAGTTATCTCGCATAGCTTTGCAGTTTCGTGGCTAGCGCGAGTCGCAGATTTCATGCTTCTCGATGAATTTCTGGTTCTGGAGTTACCTGAAATCTAAGGTGCACGCAGGAAATCTATGACAATGTCAGAATTAAAAGACGTTGTTAAGTGAAGTTATACAAATTCCTCTTCCGGTAGTATGTTCGTCATTGTTGTCAACAATCTCCCTAGTGCAATGCGTTATCATCTGCGAAGGTGGGCGCGTTGAAAACTTATAATTCCAATAAAAGTTGTTTTCCTGTCTTTCCTTGAGTTGCCACTCGTCCTTTATTATTCTTTGCAAACGTTTTACGCAGGCAGTTGTCATCATACGTGTATCGGTCCAATGCTGTTTATGGTTTCTCAATGCGCTGAAGAATTTGCACAGGAAAAAAAAAATTGGCATTCGAAAATTTGAAGAATTGTTCACTGTAACCGTAACCGTTAAAGCTCTATATGCTTTAAATCATCACAATTTTGAGTCATACCTTAAAATAACTATATCTTAAATTTCATTTCGATTTGTCGAGTGGATATCCCGTTAATAGTTCACATATCGGGGAAGTATTTTTATGACAACCCTATATATATGTTTACTTATTGTTGTGTACTGTGTTCGTGATGTCAGTAAACTTTGGATTAATGGCATCGACTGAATCGATCTCGTCTGACATGTAAGAGAATTTAAACAATTCGAGTTCTTTGGATGTTAAACTGTTTCTAAAGTAATGACTTCAATGATTTTGATTGCATCATTACGGTGCCTAAACAGGTTTTAGATAAAGTAAATAGCAAATTGATTGGACTAAGTAAATTTATTGAACGATTTAAATAATTTAAATTGTAAGAAAGAATATCGAACCGTTAAAAAAGATAAAATGCTCTGTTAAACGTGCGGCGACTGATAAAATGAAATTCTTAGAAAGCGAAATAAGCAAACAGGAAATCTATTTAATCAATGAACCTTTAGGAAAATCTTCAGATAGGGAAATGTATTTGACTTACCTGGATGATGAAGTATTATAAAGTGCAAAACTGAGAAATAGGAAAGGAAACTGAGAAACAATAAAAGTACAACGATTATATTACGTAGAAAATCCGTGCGAATAGAATCCTGAAAACGAAAGAAAGCAATATTTAAAAATTTGAGAGATTGATTGCTGTAGAAACCAGAATTGGACAATACGGTAATGCTTCCTTGCCTGCAGTTATTAAGATTTGCCGAATCTTACTCAAGTTAATTAGCTATCCATAAAAGCTCGAGTCTTAGAAACATACATAAGTTTAGTTACTTAAAATCTTACTTTATATATATAAATAGATGAAGTTGAGTTAGCTGTACGCTGGTTATCTTTGAGCTTCGAAAACTATGAAATTTCCTTGAATATACTAAAAGAATGATTTTGCTTAAAAGATATTATTATAAACGCGCATACGTCAAGACTACGAAACTAAACTCGAGTACGATAATCTTAATATTGATGTGTAAACTTTGTCCCGAACGCAAAACACATATTCGAGGTTTAGAAAGTAATGGAACAAATCTGAACAGTTACAGTTTGCTGTTGAAACATGTGCTGCTAAAATAGATCCATTGGAAATTTATCATTAGAATTTTCTCTCAGAACTCATTCGAAAAATGTAAACAAAATAACTGATTTATCAGAATTTTCGAAGACAGAAAATTCAGCGTCATGAACGAAACGAGCTCTTAACTTGAGAAGTGCTTCAGAGACGCAAGTGGAAATTATGTTGATTTACAGAAACCTAACGGAAGATTTAATAAGAACATTTACAGTGATTACAGTGAGAACTGATTACAGTGAGAAATTTAATTCGAATATTATTACTACTACTTGCGCATTTGTTGTTAATATGAAATAATGTATAGTTTGTAAAAAACCAGAAAATAGTCACTCACTGTTCTTGTTCCTTATCTTACCTGTTTTTATTAGGTTCTGTTTGTTTTTTATCAATCGAAAAGCGAGGTTTATTCCTGTCTTTCTAAAGAACATATTTTGTAAACGATGCAAGGTGAAAAATGTTGTTGTTGTTGACTATTGCTCACTTGTCTGATCTACAGTCAGCCCAAGCCCATGAAATTCCTTGTGGCAAGGAGCGCAAAAGATACGATTGTTGTTGTCAACAGCCTTGAGCACCTTACAGGTGACAGTGCGATTTAGCTGATTTTCGCCCCCAATTTTGATGAAGAGCACACCGGGCAGACGGGTCTGAGGGTTTCCCACACCTCTTCCCCTATCATCGACCTCTTCAGGGGACTTTCGGCACGCCGCAGATTTATAGTGCTCCGATGATGCGCGAACACTATACATTTACCATCACTTTGGGATTCGAACCCGGGCCCTTCGGTACTGCAGTTAGCGACGCTAACCACTAACCACTAGCGGTGGTGAAAAATATTTGGGTAAAAGCGCAGAATAGGCTGCATCAACAAAGTTCAGTAGGAGGAGCTGCGTGACGTCCATAAATGGGTGGGACTAAGCTTATGACGTCACAATGCAGTCTCGCATTTACACTAGGTGTACTTTCTATGTTCTCTTAAAAATACCAATAATAAATTGTTTATTATTGTAAATTAATATCAAATTCTTTACTTTTAATTTACATTTATATCATTTAACCTTAGGCGTTACTGATAATAAGTATAATAAATTGTTTATATTTAAAATTACCATGATACAGTGAGCGAATTCTACCAATTATTAAAACGATAAACAACGTCGCAGTCTCTAATACTTGTAGAGCTTCAATATTTTCAAAGATTTTTATTAAATTATTATTATTTTTTATTAATTTTTTTATTTATACAAATAAAATATTTTTTAAATTTAAATTTATATTGCGGAACGTTTCAATTTTTCATTTTTACAAATTACCTTCTTGCTACGTAACGACATAATTCCTTACATACCAATAATTAGACAATTTTCATTATTTCTAAAAATTTTAAACTTTACATTAATAAAAAAAGAAGAATATTTTTTATTGCATATGAACATCATTACACAGCTTTCATATCAGTTTCTAAAATTCCTAATCTGTGTAGGCATGCTAGAATTCTACGCATTAATAAATAAAAAAATCTAATTTCTCAGAATGAAAGAAAATAATATAATAAAATAAATACTACAAACTTGGAACACTAAGCAATGCTTCACATACGCACGCGCACACATATTATCAATGAACTCATATTATCAAGTGCAATTACGATACCAAACACTACGTATTAAAATATGAGGTAAACGTTACTTCAAGAGTTAAAGTTAACAATTTTGCTACTGTTGAGTAGATCGTCGGGCTATCGATATATGTCGTAAGTCGGAAAGCGTTATAAACATATCAAAGCCAAAAAATTAAATACAATTTAAATGAGAAATGACGTCTTAAATATAATTCACAATTAAAACAACAATACAAATTTAAAATACACTAACGATATGTTAAACATTGCACATAAATAAAGTTACACTACTGCTCGGCATCACACACAACCTCATTTTCTCTTCTACACAACGATCAGTATTCGCTCGAAAAACATCAAAGAATTCCACAAACTCGGTGTCCATGTGTTCATCCATCTATTTTCACTTGAAGAAAAACCAGAGAATTGCTCAAACTCAGCATTGCGCAATACATTGACTTTGACCATGTGCACATCGATCTATTTTCACTTAAAAAAACATCCCAGAATTGCACAACCTCGGCATTGCGCACCACACTGGCTTTGCCCATGTGCACATCGATCTATTTTCACTTAAAAAACATCCCAGAATTGCACAAACTCGGCATTGTGCACCACTCAAAATCGTCTATACGTCTCAAAACCGTCTCTCTACTAGTTTCATATTTGTTCCACAAATTGGGCACTTATACGATATTGCAATCAAACTTTTCTCCATACACCACTCAATAGCGCTCTTTTTGCCTCTTCGCTCCAACTGATTAAAAAAATCCAGATTCAGATACTCGTCCATTCTGCAGTAAGCACCGATTTAGACACACTCATCAATAACCAAAACATTCTTTAAGCAAAAGAATGCTTTTCTGTATTTTCAGAAGTTACGGTTATAATTTTTAACATGCATTCAATATTTTTAATTGTTTGCTAAGGATCATTTGGTATCTTAATAATACATTTGTGAGAGATAATTCGTTGCATTAAATGCTAACACTACCACACAACACACAAAAGTAGATTTATAATTTAAAAAATCTCGCGCAGAACATTATAAACCTACCATTTCAACTCAGTTAAAATATAATTTAAGTTTTCTTTAAATACGAAGCTATAGCATACTTATAACTTGTTTTTAAGAAGAGGCGTAACCAATATTACGTCATAAAAAGGCGTGTCCAAGCATAAGAGAAGTAAACACAGCATCGACTGATGCAGCCTATTCTGCGATTTAGCCAATATTTGTATAATATGCAAACGCCGGGTTAGCAAAGTGATCTGCGATAAACTCGCCGTTTCTTCTTCTACCTTTCTGGAGATTGTTTCGAGTCAGATCGGCACCTTAAAAACGCTAGATGTTTTTACTTCGGTAGTATACAAGAATGAATTCATTGCGAAATCCTACTTTAAACATGTTCGGGGTTTTTAAGCGGCAGTTAGCTCTCCAAAAAAAGAAATTAATATTTCATTAAATAATGCTTCACGAAGATATTTCTTGAAGAAACAGTTAGTCGTGGAAATGAAATTGCTTATCATTAGGCAAGAAAGTCTATCAGTTTATAATTTCGGTTCAAGAGTGCAAATACAAAAAACATATGACATAGTGCAGTTTGATTTTTGCAATTAAAGTTTAATCGTGAAAAGGAAGTTACAATTCTTGCTCTTTTTTGATTGAATTTATTTCCTCCTCGCAGTTCACAATTTCACGTAAACTAATGCATGCGCGCATATGCACATTACATAAACTCATATAAACTAACTCACATGCTTAAGAAAAAGAAAATTTAGCTGGCAAGTATAAGAAAATCTTCAGGAAATCAAATTGTGTTTTCTTACTACAACGCAATGTTTTGGGGGATATTCATTCGAGAGGAAAGGAACGATTGAAGAAATATCTGATTTTGATAGATACCCTGTTCCGAAAGATTTTAAAAGGTCAAATCTGCTTATTGGATTTAAATTGTAAGCAGAATGTTTCTACTATGAAAATGAATGATGCGTTGCATTAAATGAAAATATAACGCAGTTTCGGAAATATCAGTAGGGTTACGCTACGCACTTCGAAGCAAATATTTAGAGGAAGTACATTCGCTTATTATTAACAGTGCCAAAAACCAGCGTGAATGCAGAAGGAGCGTTTTTAACTTCAGATAATTTGAGCATATAAATACATTTCAGGCTTAACGATAGTTCAATAGTTGCATTATATTTTTTAAAATCTCATTTTAAAAATATGCAGTTAATAAATTAGTTGTTTTTTACATTAATAGATATTACGTATTAGATTCTACAACGACATTTGTATGCAATATTAATAATAATAATGCATGTTTTATTCCTTTAATATATTTTAATACTGTAATGGTTTATTTTTCATATTGTATTTTTAATTATGATGTTATATATTATTATTCTACTGCTCTATTTAATAATATTTAACATTTGTTCTCTATATTTCTACATAACAAATGTTTTTCAATTTTTACAGTTTACGCAATTTTTCTGTAAAACTAATAAATATGGGAAAGAAACGACTATGTTTTGTACCTTTTCCGAAAAATTTCTCTAACTTGTAAACGTTATAATGTTTACAATAATACCGAATAACGGTAATGTATTTTTGGTCTGGTGTTGCAACCAATATATGGACATAATTTTCCAGATGTTAGAAGCATAAGAAATTAGTGTGAAAAGTTTTAAAGAAGATGACAGCATATTGAAGATCCAGAAAATGAGTGACGTAATTATTGATGTGCCGTGAATCGGACAAAACATATATCAATGATCCAATTTTTCCCACCAGTTGGGGATATTGACGCTTTGAAGGCGAGACTAATGTATGTTGTATCAATTGTTACACAGCAAGCACTGGAGATCGCATGGCGAGAACTTCAATATCGACCTGTTATTCTCTAAGCTACAAATGAGGGAGGTGATGAAAACTACTGATGCGATACGTTTCTTCAAGGGAGAGGGAAAAAAAAAAAAGGAAAACAGAAAAACTGAATTACTGAATTACTGCAATTAATATGTCCAAAACACCATATGTGTCTAATTATAATAGTTTTCGAGGATAAAATTTTATAATTAGCGAAAGGTTTTGCTTGCTTTGTGTTACGCATAATGCAAGTATGTAAATATTTCCCTTTACATGACGGAAATACAAAACTTAACCTTAATAAGGTGATAAAAATTAAATTCACCTGTTAAAAGGGTACAGTACAAAAAATATTGTCTTTTATGGAATGCCCTTTGACGTCAGTATATGGAAGTGAAAATAGCTGCTCATTTGGAAGCATAAAATGGACGTCACCTCTAAATGACAAATAAATATGTAGCTCAAAAAATATTAAAATTCTAATAGAAAAGCACTTTATGTGATAACAATTTTCATGACTATGATTTACATTTTTAGTACTTACAGATTTTGAATGCCCTTTTGTTTCATTTTTATATTTAGGTTGCGAGTTCAGCATAAATTTAACAAATGAAACACATAAAATAATGCCTAAAAAAGAAAGAAAAGAAACAAAAATCTGAAAAGTTTCAGATTTTAAATTAGGTCCAAAGGGGCGTTTTTTTTAACATTTTGTCTGTTACCTTTATTTATTAAATATCACGTTCTTCGCACTTAAACCATAAAATTCAGTTCAAGAGCAATATCGCAAAATAATTTTAAATTGAGTCTTGCGAACTGGAGATAAAAACGTTTTTCTGTACAATGTTCCATTGCTTGCTTTGAAATCCTTGAGTTTGTTCATCAAAAATTCGTTAAAGGTTTACAAAATATGAAGTCGATAATAAAACACATTCCAAATTTCAAATTTGCTCTTCCACATGCCGATATTCGCAGTAGCATTACGTCATTCAAAATTCGATGGTTCTATGTACCGTTGTTTTATCACAATGCGAGAAATATACATACATTTATGCAGAGATTTCATTATTTAATTTCTTCAAATATAATGCAGGACTCTAACATTTGGTGGTAACTGTTTGAAAAGTGAAACGGACATTTATAGTGAACCAACGCAAAATCGCAAAACGAAAACAATAGTCTTTCAGGGACAAAGCCCCTTTGGACTAATAATATTCCAATGTATATATAAGTTTCTTTACTTACGAGAATACAATTTGTTTTAATTTTTAAGATGGAAATGAAGTTACATACATGTCTATACATTAAAAACTGATTTCTTTCTTTTGTTTTGTTATCCACGTTGTTAAACTCAAAAGCCCATCATTAAATTTACTTTAGAAAGCTGTACATGCTTAAATATTAGGCAAAAATGCAGCCTTAGTTTAGTGTACATTTTGAATAAATTTCTAACGATTTCGAGAGTGACCAAACAAAAATTCACAAATCCTTCTTGAAAATCAAAATATTTTTCTTTTCCTTTTTTTAAATACAACGTGTTATTAAATTTTACAATACTATGTTTCTGTTTCATTTGAGCTTTACGTATAGTATGAAATGTTTGTATTGCTCACTAATATTGCCTAACCTAAAATAAATATTTATATCTGAAATGACTTTTAAAAAAAAACATAAAAATAAGGAACAGCTTTTTTGTATTATGCTGCTCTCGTTTTTTGCAGAGTCATTTTAAAAGTTCTGCCAAAGTAACTCAACTTCTTTAAAGAAATTTTAAAAAAATGTCCTCCAAAAAAGGCAGCCATTGCAATTTCCTTCGAAAATCCCACATAATCTGGACATTTGTAAGGCAGTGATCTGAAAATAAGATAAAACTTTCCAATTTAAAGACCTGCACGCAATCTTTTCAATCTGGAGTTCATCGACTACTGATATGAGCAACGAAAATTGACGTTATCTCAGCCAATAGTTTTATCAGTTTTGCAGTGATGGAATGAGCCATTCGTCGATAAGATCGTCGCAGGCCTTTAACAGACGTCCGGCCTTTGAGTACCTCAATCAAACGAAGAAATGAACCACTTTTAAAATGATGCCATTTTGCTGGATCATTCTTTTTATGAAGCCAATTTGAATGAAGATATCGTAAAAGGAATTCTGTCTGAAAATTCTGGGAATAAGTATAAATATATATTCTTCTTTAAACACTGAAGGAAAAACAGTGGAAAAATGTATATTTCCATTCATCATGATTGATTGTCTTCTCCTTCGCAATCTTACACAAAAGTGCTTTAAAATACTTGACATTTTGCATCAAAAAGCATTTATATGTGAAACGGACAAAAATATAGGACAATCCTCGTGTTTTCTATATTCATTGGCTGTTGTTGATATAAGAACACTTTTTAATCTTTGAATTCTTTACAAAAGATCTTCGATATCAAAAATACCATTTTAAAGAAATTCATAATTTTTATATATTACTCGACTTATGTACAATTGTAGTTACTAAATTTTGTGCATAAATATTTTCATTTACACTTACATTTTTTCAGGTAGTTTCGTAGCTAAAAGAACTGGATATGAAAATAATGAATACGAATGAATTAAAGAAAAGAAACCTGTTAATAAATTTAGCGACCTCATTTATTTTTTAATCTTGTGAAGAGAAATCTATACTTCGAAGTATAAAATAAAAAGATTAAGCCATTTGCTTTAAAATCTTATGTTAGGACCTTTGTTTGTTACACCCTATTTTAATTACTTAGTGGGCATGAGACGGTCACATATTAGTGGTTCAGATACATGAGAAATTTTTGAAAACTACGCATTATAGTCTGTTACCTTAGAATAGGCCCTCCAAAGCCATTTCTCCTCCCCCCACAATACGTTACTCACCAACATAAAATAAAAATTGCTCCGAAACTGTTTCGAGGAGGCGCTGTAAAAAAAGGTTCAAATACTCTAAATTTGCTGAAATCGGGTCATTCCCTCTGTGCGGTGATGACGATATACATAGTTACGCTAGTAAACGAGGAGAGTCACTACCGTCTTGAAGTGCCTATTTCAAAACAACAGATTATAATTGTGGATACCGTCTAATTTAATTCGGAAGTAGGAAATATAAATACACAGTCAAATGGATAGTGTCTTTTTGGATAGTTTTGGAAATGGAGTCCTTTTCTACAAGTGTAACAAAAATATTGGTCTTTTAAAAACACATCGTTTAATTTGTTTTTGAAATAACGATAAGTCACTCTAATAATTCAAAAATTGCTGTACGCGCGTTCTGTGAATCTATGAGATTATACAACATACCTCATTTTTACATCCTAAACCGATCACTCGCTTTTCGGACTTAAAATGCAGATTTTTGTTTTCATTAAATAAAGGCCGATTTGTTCAAAATACGGTACAAATGAAAAAGTTCTACAATGTCTTGGGATGAATTATTTAATTGCAATAAAATATATTGGGATACATTCGAGGAGAGTTTCTGATGAAAAATGAACCCACCAAGTGGCCGAGTGTTTAAGATACTGGAAGTTCGACGAGCTTTAGGTTCGATCCCAGATGAACGGGCTTACTGCATGATTGTTTTTTGTGGCTTTCCCTATGAGCGACATGGATGAGAACCACTTCCATCAGAAAGTCCTCCATGAAGGCACCCTCTTCTCTTATGCATACAGCACTTGTAGGCTTTGGCATCATCAAATAATCTAACCTCTGATGGAAACCGACCGGTATTCATATTGCATATGAGGAATACCCCATGTAACCAACCTGTTCAGAAGATGGAAGATTAGCGTATAATGAACTAGCAGTGTTGCTCGCCAGTGATTAATCCAATTTATTTAAAGAAGAAGGGATTTTCTATAAAAAGTTATAGACTTTACCAAAGATACGTTAAACCTGCTAGAACCTGAACGTGAATTTAAGAAAATAAAATGAAAACATATAATTTTATGTAATTAGTTTGTAACATTTACTGCTCTCATTAAACAGCTGAATGAAAGTGCAAATATTGCATAGACTTTTCACTTTTGCTAGACAGATGCTAGAATCAAACGCTCAGTCACAAGTGAATGCTGTTTTTTCTCGAAATAATATGCACTCACTCGAGCAAAGATATTTAATTTCAAATCGCAGTATAAAAACTGGAAAATTGTGTTATAATTATGCGTTCCATTGCACCGACATTTTTAAATGTACATAACCTTACTTTAAACGTAATACTGTTTAATGCAGTTTTTAACATTGAAAATTACATGATATGAACGCTCATTGAAAATTCAAATATTTAGAAGTTCTAATTCTAAAGGTAACATAGTTTCTGTTCTTAATAGTTATAAGCACAAAAGAGAGAAAACTTCAGGTAGAATGTTTATTGCGGAATGAGGCATATCAGTTTCATGTGTACCGTTTTTACAAACTGATATGCTCTGTGGGGTAAAAGCAACTGCAGGTATTCTATTGGAAATGTAAGACGTGTATAAAAATTAAATCTGAAGTTAATTGGAATAAACAGGTGTCGGGGACACCTGCTGGTTAACTTAATGGCAACAGGTATAACCTCCCACCACTCTCAGTAAAGCAGCCACCTCACTTGAATCCACAAGTTGCCTCACTGGGAATTTATTTCAAATGTTAGTTCTGTTACTAAATATGGACTGTTGATGCAATTACATTTGGTATTTTGGAGAACAGTTTCTTAATGCTAACACGACATTTGAACAGATGTTATAAATTTATGTACTAAAACTTAAATATACATAAAATACCCATAAACGCATACAAATCACGTATAGAAATACATATAGAGAGGAATATCACGCTTTTTATCAAAAATACATAACACATTGAAAACCATATGTATATGAATATATATTTTGTAAAGAATATGTCTTTTACTAAATGTGACGTATGGAAAATCCTCAATAAGACTGTAAGCGACTTTTGGCTATGTCTAAGATAGAAGAGAAACGTAATAAGGGTGTAAAAGACCCTTTTATTTAAAACTAAGAAATTTGAATAGAGGGCGCACACCTGTTACTAACAAATCAGCCAGCAATTATGGTAAGAACTCAAAGTAGACTTTAAAATTTAAAAAAATAAATCCAAATGGCTGTTAGTTCCAGTCTACGCAGAGTAATTTAAAAGCGAAAGTTGGCTCTTAAGTTTACACAGGCGTGAAAGCACTATCGGCAAGTATAAAGCAACGGCGAAGACGTGAACTCTTATCTTAGAATAACAAACTTGTAGCATGACCTTCAGTAGGCAGAACACGCTCTGCCTACTGAAGGCACTACTACTGCTCTACTACTCACACAATCTCAAACCCTTGCAAGTTAGTTTGCATTCTGGAGGGAAAGCGAAAAGAAAAGTGACAGTACAGGTTCGAATAGAAAAATACTGGTTAATTAACATAAATATACCTATAATTTATTTATAAATAATGCACATGATCATATGAAGCACAGATACATTTACCACTTGCATACATACTTAATGCTCATGCTAAATGCAGCTACTTTTTTTTTCATTTTGATACTACTATTTGTATGACAGGATGCAGAACAGAGACAAGATATTTTTTCACCTGAGGCAAAAAGGTGAATGTGCGTTCCTATGTATGTATATATATATATATATATATATATATAACTATATTTGTATTAAACAAAAGTAACTAATAAATCAAAATACCATAATTCTTATAGCATAATTATACCATAATTCTTAAAATATTTTTAATTAAAACTTTATAAATTCAAAAAAATAATATAGCCAATTATTTATAAGTTTCAAATGAAAATGTTAAAAATTTCTTTTTTGAAAAATAAGAAATAACATCCAAATGCGCAGTGTATTAATTTCCAGGTTTCCGTGAAACTCCTTCTACTGTTTTATTAATTTACGTTTGCCGAAGCTTATTTTCCCTAATAACAACTAACAAATTTAAAACCATAATTAAAGTAATTTTCAGATTCGTATAGCCAATTTGGCGCCCCTTCTAGTGATTCACCTGAGGCAAGTACCTCACTTGCCTCACTCTTGTCCTGGCTCTGGTGCAAACATTAAATTTTAAGAAGTAAAGGTAGATTGAACTATCACATTTTAACACATATACACAGACACATAAAACATGTTTAGTGTAAATGAAATACTATTTCTTAAAACTAAACTGTAATGCTGATAAATGTTAAAGATTCCACATGATTAAAATATTTCGATTTTGAAATGTACACTGTGTGAAGCTAAATAGATGCGAAAAATAAAATAATCATGCATAGTGGAACGCAAAAATGGGCGCAATTTCAAGGATGTAACACGTATTTGCCTTTTAATAACACTCAAGAGAAAAATGTACGCATAGCATCTATAGCACAAATATTACGTACTGAACGCACAAGGGATGAAAACGCCCATCCACTCATAGCATAAATAGAGAAGCAAAGATGTACTGATTGAGACGAATAATAATATTTATTACAAAGCTGTTTCTGCATATTTAAGAGAGATTATAAGCATAAAAAATTTTATTTAATAGTACAATTTGCAATACAAATGCACCTTAATTTCTTGTCTGTAACGTATTAACAAGATATTTACCGTATATCCTGGTTTACTTTTCTCATATTTACAGTATAGCATTTCATACTTATCTCCCTAGCCTTTTAGCACTGTTGAAAATTTTAAAACTATACACTTTATTTTCTCTTTCTTACCGCGTTCAGAGAATGGGTTTCCCAAATTTTTAAAACTGATTTGCACACGTATTAATTGCTGTTATCTTACTAATACAGATCAAACTCTCGCAAACTATGTGCAAAGGCCAGGACGAAAGTTTTCCTTCTAAATGTCAAAATTTGTGCGAACTTAATGCAATAACGGACCATTCACAACAAAGCAAACACGAACTGAAAGTAAGTATATGACTGCGCTCAGTCAGCTGCACATTAACGTTCTCTAATTATTTGTGGAGAATTTAGATCTTAAATGTTGCAAAGACAACATTACGAACGGGACAGATTCAAATTACAGGAAAATAGAAATGAAAATCATTTATTAGAAAATATAATGTTAATATTACTTTCTTATTGGAACGCAGGCATCTTTTAGAGAAATTGTATTTTGATTTTTACCTGTAGTTGACCCATAAATATTTTTCATTTGTTATGTTCTTACTGTAACCGCTTTCTTGAAAAATTAAATTATTCTCATAATTTTCCATTCTCGATTTTAGGATGATAAAATTAGTTAAAAGAAAGCGAAAAATATGCGAGGAAGTAGAGTAAATGAAGGAATGACAGGTTAGGAAAGTGAATAACCCATACAATAAGGACGTGTTTCAACTAACGTGACGGAAACTTCCTATTTACCCTGGTTGATCCGCAGTAACTGATAAAGTTGGTTTCGTGACAGGTTTTTGTGCTTTATAGTAGAAAAACGTGAATATGGGTCGAATTCGTTGAAAATACTGCATAAGTTCTTCATAAAACGGATATAATATGAATATTAAGATATTTCCGTGCCGAGTAAGCCAACCAACAAACATTCAAATCAAAAAATCAAAACATGATACACAGACGTTTATAGAAATTTCACACGAGGAATATTATGCATTTTTAAAGCGTCTCTTTTAGTTTTGCGACCTCAGGAAACGTGGTGGTGCCTAATAGGTTTGTTTTATCACGCATGTGCGTAATGAGAATCCAAAAATCTATCTTGATTTAAATATTACAAAACATATGACTGCGTTAGGCAATAAAGGTGGACATAAATTTTAAAAACTGTGTGCGTACTTTTCAACAATCTTCTAATCGGCAACCACCTGAGCCAACGCGGTCTTAGGGAGAGGAGGCACATAGAGAAATATTTTTATCCCGACTTGGTTGCAACTTAAGTTCTTTAGGTCCTTATGATTTAATGTGATGAAAGAGCCAAGAATAAACAAAATGAGATTGAGCTGGTATATACAAAGCTTGCTTCTCATTTAATCTATATCTCAAGTTTAATTGTTCATTTATTAGATCAGAGAATGGCTCTTTTACATATCTCGGTGCAAGAATCCTTTGAAGAAGATACGCTGGGAGCTGTAAAATCTCATTTGACATTTTCTCGTCTTCATTTTTTACAGCTATTTTATGCGTTTATTTTTATTATTCTAGGTACTACATTTTTTTTCCTTTTTATAAACCTGGGTCTGATATTTAAATTTGCCTTAAATTTTATTTTTTCTAGTTTATATTATTACGTAAAGATCTGCAAATCATATAAAAACTTATTTCTGTTCTGCACTACAATACGTATCGTATTTTCCGATCAAAGCAAAGAAGTGCTCTAAACAAAGAATCCGTGCATGAGGTAAAGATAAAAACTTCTTCCTTTCTTCCGATAAGTACATTTGTAACTTAGCAACAATTCCACAGAAAGGATTTGGTCGCTAAGACAAAGATACCAGTGAATGTAGGCTCATTAAGACTATTTACCGAGTAAGTCTTCTTTGTCCCTAAGAGAGAATAGTTAGGACGATGAACATGCTAGTCGAATGAATTTATGTCTGCAATGTATTATTCATTCACCTATGGAAAAGAATTAGATTTCTGCAAAGCCTGCAGAATTGTCTGAAAATCTTTGAAATTATGCAAATTGGTATAGTGCTCGTTTGGTAAATGAAGCTAAATGATTACATAGATCTCAAATTTACTTAAGAATATAACTAAGAATAGAAGCATTAATTTATACTGTAAGCGTACAAAACATTTACTTAGACCAGTAATCAAACAGTTAGCTTGATCCGATAATGCAGCCAAATATTCTTGTTTGGAAATTTAATTCGAAATTGTTATTGCAAAACTACTTTATTGAAAACTGCAATTTAGTATTATTGCAAAATTACTTTATTGAAACTATTATTAATTAAACGTAATACTGCTTGCAAAATTACTTTATTAACAGCTTTTTGTAATAAATGACGTGGTATTAATTGTACATATCTAATCCTCACATAAAACTAAATCTAACAGTATATGCTATTGTTTCATTGTAATCGAACAAATATTTTACTTAGGCCTTATATAATCTAGTATGTATTTTGATTTAGCAGTGAAACCGAGCATTTTTTGTTTGTGAGATTGTAAAACTCTCCTTATGCTTCTTGATTTCTCAAAATTTGTCTAGTGTGCTTGTCAAATATTTTCAAAGTGTAACTAAGAATACGATATGAAAATATATTTCACGTTTCAAAATATATATATTATCCGTCAAATCTTTTAAAATAGCAAAAATGTATGTTTCTATCATCGAAAAAATAAATAATATATGTTTTCATCATGAAGGAATAAATAAAAGTAGTTTCTCTTGATTTAAATATAAAAATGAAATTTAAATGGGTTCCATCATGCTTCCAAAACATCTGAAAAATTTAAATAGCGATCAAGATAATCAACACTTTTTATGATATACAGTTTCAGTACAATTCATTTATTAAAATCTTATCAAACACATAATATAACATAACAAATAATACTTTTAAGACACAATAACACGCCGAACAAATACTAATTCAAAAGTCAAACAACAAAAATCAGCGTTACATTTTCAAATTTTCACAAGACTAGCTTTTGCAGCTGAGGATGATGTTTCGGTAGCTGAGGATGATGGTTCGGTAAAACCATCGACACTAGTCCTGTGAAAATTTGAAAATATAACGCTGATTTTTGTTGTTTGACTCCTGAATTAAATAATGTTCCATAACTTAACTTATGATTTTATACATTTATTGTTACTTGTTACTTAGCTGCCCAACCAGTATAGTGGTTAGCGTCCCTGACTGCCGAGCCGAAGGACCCGGCTTCGAAACCCGGAGAAGGCACGAATGTTTGTAAATGTCTAGTGTCCGTGCGTCATGGGAGCACTCTAAATATGCCGTGAGTCGAAAGTCCTCTTGAGAGGTTGGTGGTAGGGAAGAGGGGGTGGGAGACCCTCGGACCCGTCCCTCGGGGTGCTCTCGATCAAAATTAGGGACGGAACTGAGCTAAATGGCACTGTCACTTTAAGGAGCTCAAGGTAGTTGCCAACGACTGGCGTAAACTTTCCTTACCACGAAAAATTTCGTGGGTTGGGCTGACTATAGGTCAAACAAATAAGCATTAGCAACAACAGATCACGTCTAGAATTTCGTGCTAATCTTTCTTATTTTTATGTTAGCTTCGCTTTTTAATCATTATGAATTATTTTATCAAAGAAGCTAGATTAATTCAAGTTTCGTTTTAATGTATCTTTACCCGTCTACTGAAGTTAACCGAGATATTTTACGGGTATGTGAGCGGAAGGAAGAAATGATTTTCTTAGGAAAATATGAAAAGTAGAGGAATATTTGCTTATAGGTAGCTATACACATACATCAGGTAGCTAAACACATTTAGGTATTGATTTTTAAGCAGAAAAACAGATATTAGTAGAGTTTATTTTTAATGTAACCCTGCTTAACTTTACAAACACAAAATTTTTTTTAAGAATTTGTTGTTAATTGCTATACTGTTAAAGGTGATTTCCAAACAGTATACAATACAGAATTTCAATATGTTGCCAGTAAATAAGAATAAAGTCACTATATCAAATCAGTAGTCGAAACAAATTTAGTAATGCTGTTATCCTGAAAAGTTCCAACATCTTTCTAGATATGTTCCGTCTTTAGATGACTGAATTTACTATATTTAAATAATTAATTACTATATTAATTATGCCTATGGCTTAATTGAATACTATTAACATATTGGAAAAGGAATTGAAATATATACCCGTATTATTTACACAGCATTAAATCCTTAGTCTCTCTTCTGAAATACTATGCTTGAAGAGAAAACAACAAGCCTATTCATAGTTTACAAAATATAACCCATAAAATAAATACTGTTTTAAACATATTTTCATTTTTTAACCCGAAATGCACTCTTACATATTAATAGTACTGCCAAGAATACTGTATAAATAATATAACGTTTGTTAGATTGTGATGTTGGGAGGCCCCAACTTGTCAGCAGCAGTAGTAGTGACTGCTATGAACTGGAAATTACACAGACTCTTACGAATGGTTTAACTCCCTTTTTATTTCACTTTAGAACTTACAGTTGTGTTCCCTTGACGCTCACAAACTACGCCGACTCGGCGGTGTAACAAAAATAGAAAAGTACAACTAAAAATAAATGACAGGATGCGTAACTAACGAAGTCACTATCGAGGCTCTATAATTGTAACTATCTTAACCGCGTTCTAAGATACAGCTGAGATTCAGCAAACTTTCTGATTAAGAATTTGAAAGATTCAACTAACTGTCGAAATAGGCACACAGGCCGAAACGCGCGGTTCTTAAACTAAGCAACCTTCCGGCTCGTGATTCAAGAAGCACACTTACAATCTCGTTTCCCTTCTATTTAAACTCAATTACTTCTGCTAAAATTTGAATACTCTGCGCGTTCTACTACGACTTACATACTCTGGCATTGGCAATTCCAGGGGAAAGTAAAGGCCTGACAGGAAAGATAGCTTAAAATAAATGTTAGTTAAAATAAATATAAACCCTACAAGATGAATTGTAATATTGTTTAACCATAAACTGAAAAAACCAATGTGCGTCAGAATTCCTTTCAGACAAATGATGGTAGTATATTAATGCAATAGATAGAGAAAGAATACGAAATTTTTAAAAGCTTTCAAGCTAGTATTTTAATTCATCTGGAATTTAAAAAAATTAATGAAACAAAAATGATAAAACAAAAATACAAACAGCGTTTACTGAAATTCTTTAGCTATAGGTTTATACATTTATTGTTACCTTTTACTAGCCGCTCAACCGGTATAGTAGTTAGAGTCGTCGACTGCTGTGCCTAAGGTCCCGGGATCGAATCCCGGAGACGGCATGGATGTATGTAAATGTATAGTGTCCTTGCGGCATGGGAACACTCTAAATATATGGCGCGCCGAATGTCCTCTCGAGAGGTTCGTGGTAGGGAAAAGAGGGGTGGGACTATTTGTACCTCTAAATAAATACGAATTTAGCCGAGTTGTTTGTAAACAGTATATTGATTCAATGTAGCCATAAGCATAATTAATATATAGTAATAAGGTCTTCAAAAGTTGGAAATTCAGCCATCTAATGACAGAATTTATCTGAAAAGAAACTGGAACCTTTCAGAGGCAACATCATTATTAGATTTGTTGTTTCGAATAATCTAACTTAATATAAATAATTTGGATTTTTTCCAACAAAAATGGGTTGGCGTTTTGACTATGGCACTGACATGAGGGTTATCGACCCAAAGGGGGAGTACATTGGTGGAGGACCGTTTTAAGAGAAACTGCTCCGTATCCATGTTATACAGGATGTTTATAAAGTATCTATCAACAGAGGAAAGAATAGCCATTGTTTGTGTCCGTATACTTTGGTTAACGTATCAACAGGTGCAGAAGGGCTTAGCCCGCAAATTCAGAAAACAAGCCTCCACCAGAGAAGCTATTAGAACTAGCGAACTGGTCCTTTTTAAAGATGGAGACCGTTAATGGGAAACCTTCGATGACGCCACAAGTTGAGCAAAACGTACAAGAAGCGATTACACGTAGGCCCTAGGCATCTACACAGAGTCTCAACCGGGAACTCGGTATTTCTCATACTACTGTTTGGAAAACCTCTCATTTAAACAAGGATGCCTACAACATTCAAACTGTACATAAGCTTGAAACCGAGGACTATGCATCTTGGCAAGCCACGCGTTGTAATTTATTGGAAGCTGTGGATAACGAGAACGTAATAGAGAATGTATTCTTTAGCGACGAAGCCACATTCCATATCAGCGGCCATGTTATGACCAACCAAACATGTAATACGAATCTCAGGGAGATACACGTAAAGTTATTATATGGATTGGAATAACTAAGTTTTATCTCTGAGGACCTTTCGTGTTTGCAAAAAGGACCATCACTAGAGAAATTTATCACAATATGTTGCAACAATATCTTGAGCCACAGCTAGTAACAAATGGCATTATTGACACTGTTGTCTACGAACAAGATCTTCCCATTTTGCCTTCATTGTGAGTAATTATCTTAATAAAACTTTTTCCTGATAGGATGATTGTTCGTGGCTCTCAACGGCTTTGGGCTCTACAATCACCGGACTCATGTCCCTTAGACTTTTTCATTTGTGGTGTTGTTAAGTCTAAAGTTTACCGAGTGAAGACTGGCAGCATTGGACAATTAAAACAGTGAATTATGGCTACATCAGCTTACATTACACCAAGAACTTCACATAAGGCGTTCCGGAATGTAGTGGAATGCTAGCAATTATGCCTATACACTCAGGGACGCCACACTGAATTGTACGAATTTAATGTTCTATTATGCTCCATTTTCATGTAAAAAAATTATATTTCAGAATAAAGCCTGTTTTAAAAAATGTATAGAGACTTTATAAACACCCTGTACATAGTGAAACAATGAAACCGCCCATGCAGCCAACTCGTTGGCTTGGAATCGAACCCAAGTCGATCCTCCAATATTCAACGACTATCAGCTCGGTCGCTGGTAGGCCTACCAGCAAAAATGTCTTCTTCTTTTTGAAACATTATATATTTACATGTTTCGTAGTTTGATAAAAGTAAACGGCGGTAGTTTTTACATAATAGTTTATTCCTTAAGATCTATTAGGATATTTTAAAAAGTGTTGCGAAGTACAACATAACGTTTCAAACAGCTGCGTTAACCTATTTTCTCCATTTCTAGTTTCACATTACATGCAGCAGAATTAAAGGTAACATGAGCCTTAAAATTTATCAAATCTAGATCTCAGATTGCTCTAAAATCTTTCGAATCTTGAATGTTTCAAATCCCTAATGAGATTAAGAATAAAGAAAGAAAAAAATTGGGAGAAAGGGGGAAAAAAGAAAAAGGATAAGAAAACTTTTGTTTAATATATTTTTTATTAAAGAATTTTTTAAATTTGTTTGTAAAGAAAAACGCATTTAAGAATTTAGATATTAAAAATTAATCAGGAATTACCAATAATATAAAATTCTGAATTTATAATGTTTGTTTTTAATGTAATTTTACAAAACATATTTCAGTAAATATTTCGAAATTTTACAATTTTTTCATAATACAGTAGATTTCCAACTTACTAATAACTGCCTAAAGAATTAAATTTATTTTATCATGGAATGATGAGAAAAATTACTATCACAAAAGTCATTAGCCTAAAACTAAATTATTTTTACGGAAAATGTAGAATACGAAAAGGGAAATACTTGGTGTAAGTGCAAAGACAGCAAATTGTCATATAATTAAACTTTATACTTAGGCTTTATTACTTTTTAACTCTATAGATACGAAATTTAACTGCACATAATTTGCAATTTTAAATATTGTGCAATAAAATTAAAAAAAAAAAAAACTACCAAGCTTTTATCAGTGTGTTTGGATTCAATCGTGTTTTTCTCATTCTCTTATAGGTAATTTTCTTAAATCGTTTTAAACCTCCGTGTCTTATATGCACTGCCGTTTAATTTCCCACTGTTTATATACGCTTTTGTTTTGGATAGAGATTTAATGTACGCTGACAAATGAATTTATTCTCCATATTAAACACATTCAAAACATAGCAAATCTTATTACAGCATTTTTATATTAATTGTAATATAGGTTACTGCTCCTTTGTGTGTGATTTTAAGTGCTTTTGAATCAGTCGTAACTGTGTATTAACCACGGACATTATGGAGAGGCGACTCTCTTTTTAAATTAAACAAGTGTAGAAAAACAGAGTTTTATTCAAAAGTTAGCATAGACAAATTCCAAAAATAGAACTAGAAATTATTTTCAGAAAATTTAGAATGTTGTACTCAAGGTTACCAGAAAATGGTATTGGCGGTAAATGATTCTTTTGGACTTCAATAATATTAATGTTGGCGAAAGTTTGAGTTCAAACGTTTAACACATTCGGATTAAAAGCATAACATTTGAAAGGAAAAAATGAACAAAGATTCGAGTTTTCTAATCTGAAATCTTTTCCGTGGTTTAACAAATTTAAGTACTGTAATGTCTCATCTATAGTTTTAATCCTTAAAGTGTAACTAATGTAAACATAATTACTTCTAAAATGTCACCATTTGTGAATGAAGTGTTTGTTTGAAGAACTATGATCGTATGATTAAATATCAATTAGATTTATAAATATTCAAGAAATTTGGTAAGAGAAATGAGATTACTGATCTAACAAATCACCTTTCATCACACCTAACCCTTTAATTTCTCGCGTAATATTTCATTCTTTTATTAAAGTACCGAGAAATTAATTCACTTAATATGTGTAACAAAATGATTTCGATTTGCTTAGGAATAAATGCGTGGCTTACTACTGCTACACAGAAATTAGAAACCTCAAGGATATTATTCTTAGACTTTGATTGTTTCTCTTGAACTTCATTCCCAAGTCAGATAATAAGTTAATAAATTTTGATGTAGTTTTAGAAATTCCTTTAACCCATGTAAACATGAGGCAATCGCATTCAAGATTCTATCAAAAAGAGATGCGCATAGGTAATGTTGAATACTTTACTTTCATTTAAACTACTTAAAAGCAACCTTTTGTATTTTGCTATTATTTGAAAGAATGAGGATGGCAGAATCTCAAAAGATTAGACGAAATGAAAGCATCTAAAATGTTTACTGATGTAATCTTTACTGATGATTTGTTTACTGATGATTTGTTTACTGATGTAGTAAGATGAAAGAAATAAGGAATAATCTGATTTGATATACATGTGCATTTATACAGAAAATAAGGAACATTGAAATTATGTTAGAATTCAGGTTTCTAATGCAAATATTTGATTCAGGTTTCTAATGTAAATATTTTATTCACTTTCAAAATCAGATACAAACACCGAAATGGAAATATTCTCCATCTGACTGATTGGTTTGCTTGTATCTTTGTTCATTTTCATATCAATTTATTCTCTATTCTTATTCAAAATATTTCAAATCAGGAGTAACATGCAAACTACAAAATTTAATCTAAACTTGTTGTCTGTCTTGAGTGAAAAAAATGCATTGAATTCCTTTACATATGCTGTTCCCTTCTTGTTTTGCAAATGAGATCTAACTTAAACAATCCACTCGGATATGGCAGCAAGGGAACATCTTTTCATCCAAAATAACTTACAGTAGTCTCAGAAAGAAGAAAAAGAAAATTAAAGCAGCAAAAATGGTCTGAGTCCCTCAAAGAGAAACGGAAATAATCTTTCAAAGGACAATATCGTTCTTTAACGATCTTGTTAAGAGCTCATTTAGGAAAGAGAATTTCTCCTTTTTCCCTGTAACCGTAGCCGGAAATGGCCTCGTTGAAGGGGAGGGGGTAGAATTCAGGTTACTTAAATGATTCTTATCATATCTAGAAATGATTTCTGGGGATAAATTATTGCAAATTTCTCATATCTAATCTATGAACAGCAGGTCATCGTCATCCAAATTGCCCGCCAGAAAGATACTTATACTAATGCTGCATTTCATGAAACTTGCTCAGTGGTTTACGAGATGAATGATGTTCATAATATCCAAATGGCGTGTAATTTTTAGAAAACAAATCCTAGCTGCTCTTTTTATAATACCAATTATGTAATTAAAAAATCTTTATATTTTTTTTGGCAAATTGTTTTTGCCCCTGAAGAGCACTTCAAAAATAGAATCTCGACAGAGTTTTATAAAAAGAACCCTATGTCAAAATAAAAGTTCATTTTTGGTTCCTTTTTTAAAATAGCGTAGTTACTTAACTAAAATGCCATTAATACGTATACTACTTAAGTGTTGTTAAATTAAAATATATTAGCAATAATCAGAACTTAACGCTGGGAAAATATATAGTAGTTAGATGTACGCCTTGCATAAAAAAGAGCAGTTCTATATTTCCCGTTCTATTGGGACCATTGACGAAATTTAACCCGCGTTTTCCATGTCTCGATAACGCGATTTAGGATATATATTAGGTTTATATAAAGCAAATTGTTCTAACATAGGTGTTTTGACGCAAAATCGAATATTTTCTGAAATGATATACGAGTTGTTTCCCATATTACGATTTTATGACTCAAATTATGCCAAAGTGCCGAGTTCTGAAAAAAGAAATCACGCGAGTAGTTTTTAAAAAATTAGCTCTCAAAATGTTTTACTAAACGTACTTGATCCCTTCTTACAAAATTCGAAATTTAGGTGGAGTTCAAATAAACCTTGCAGCTATTATCTGATTTGTTTTTTAAAATTTGTATTTTTAGTAATTTGCAAATTTTTAGAATAACAGTTTGAATTATGAACTATACAGTTTTGTCATCTTCTTAAACTATATGTATTTCTAGGAATACCTGCAAAAAACTAGAACTTTTTATTCAAAATTTCCGAATATATACGTGAAATTATACATCGGTGCGTTTTTAAATTTGGCATATATGTTATAAATCAGTGCTCCGCAACCTTTTCTCACCTGCGACGCACAAAAAATCTTTCTGTAATTTCGTGGCACACCAAAGAGTTCCGAGTTATCAAGGAAGTGCCGAAAAAATTCAAATGCTGACACACTTACAATCACAAACACAACCACACAACAATAAAATATATAAAAACATTTAAAATACACATTATTAAGGGGAAAAAATTGTCATTGTGTATTAAATACATGATAAAAAATTGCAAAATGTCAAATACATGTATTTGATTGCGGCACACCTATATCCTACTCATGGCACACCGGTTGCGGAGCACTGTTATAAATAGGCGATAATAATGCCAAATAGAGTTTGCAAACTTTATTAAAATTATTTGAAAAAAAATTAACAATGCACCATTTACTTCGTTGTGCACAATAGAATGGAAAGGAAATTAGGTTACCTTAAATTATCAATTTCGCCAAATGAATTATTCTTGGTGCAAATTGAAAAAAAGTGCGCGAAGACAAACTTTAAAAGCTTTCACCAAATTTAACAAATTTTATTATTTAGGCATAACTTGAGTCGTAGAATCGAAATACGGAAAAATTCTACACATAAATGTAATATATATCCTAAGTCGCGCTCTCGAGCTCTTAAACATGCAAGTTAAATTTCATCAATCGGCCCAATAGAAGGGGAGATGTAGAACTGTCCTCCCCCCTTATTTTTGTGTGCAAGGCTTACCTTTCATAAATTTCAAACAGATTGTCTTTGGTTTACAACTGGGTACACAATGATAAAGTATTACAATTCAGAAATGTTTTATACCCAAAATGCATCTAATACATATAACTCCGAAACGTGGTAGTCTAGCCTCACATGTGCACAGAAGAATTATATTGACTTACAGTTCGGAAATTCTCATAACAGAAAACGTAATTTCATTACTCATATTTTCAGATATTTCAATAAATTATTGGAATGTTTTAGGAAAATCAAAAATTACTGCTTGTTGAAGATACGATAATGATGCACTTTTAATGTGTTCTGGAGCAAGTACTAGAAACCTAAAGATTGTCCAAAACAGAATGCAGGCGATCCTTATATTAAGCACGATCGCAAAATGTTATTTTTCATCTTCAGGCTCAAGACAGCTAAATTATCGAATATTCAACATTTGACTCAGGCTACCTTCGGGGTGAAATGTAATTGTAGTTTCTGTATCTTTATTTTTAGATACATTTTCTATCAATAAAAAGGGGCATTCTTTATTTTTGTGCTGATGCTAATCAATAGCTTACTGCCACAGTCAGTAAACACTGGGAGTTCGACCTGTGTTCAAACCCTAACGAACAGCTGCCTACAAGGGATGCTTCATTCTTAACCCATGTAGATCGTGAATAAGCTTTACTTATAAATTTCTCCACGAAATTCTTCCCTTCCCTTCAGCAGATATCCCTCGAATGTTTTCCGTAATCTAAATAATCCAATCCGTATCCGCCTCCACGCATGGGCTACATTTATCATGTCTACCACATGAAGAAAGATTTAGAAATCACAGCCTAGATTTCACTTAACTTTTTTCCACTATCACACATACAAGAAAATTTCCTAAACGCGTTAATAGTGGTCGCATGGCTCAGAATTAGAATAAAAATCTAGTTATAACGGCTGTAAGTTATGGGTTTGAGAGCAATGTAAATAGCAACAATGGAGCTTCCAGTATTGTTATTATCAATACCTAATTTAGCAATTCTTCGTTATCAAATCGAATCCAGTGCATTAGGAATTCCAGTTTGTATGACTACTATTACAGAATACAAGAAATATACTTCATAGGAACATTTGTTTCACTTTTTTGATAACTGTCACTCTTAGTTATGCAAGGTTCTTTTGTAAAGCTTTTTTTAACCAACCTAAACATTCATGCCCCAGTAAACACTTTACCGTTTAATATTAAATCTTTAACTGGATTCAGAGATTTTGAGAGCAATTTATTATGCAGAAAGAAATCAATTGGTCCTGTTTTCTTTTGATGTAATTTTAGCCCTTGCTTTCAATCTCGTTTCAGACCTAGTACCAGCTCAAATGGAAAACTGTTGAATCTAAGTAGATGAACGCGGGTTAAAGCCAAGCGAATGGAACGGAACTTTCGTGGTTTAAACCCTCATGAGCTTTAATTCATTTAAATGCTCGAACTTATCACGTTTTTTTCGTTTCTTTTTGGGTCGTACTTCATATTTTAATTATTTTACAAATTTGAAATAAATTAGACAACTGGAAAGCAAAACCATACAATGATACTTTTTTTGAAAATATTAATTTAAAGTTAATTTGAAATTCCTCGCTTCAAGTTTTGTAAATATTATGCTTAAACTTCCAGACGGTTTCGAGTAGCATGCTGTATATCTGATGGTATAAAATGGCTCACTTACAATATAGGCTGATATTTCTACAACGAGAAAGATACACAATAGGTCTCAAATCTCCTTATTGACGAACCTGCGCCAATTGAATTTGATTCATTGTGTTACAAATCAACTTCTGCGTATTACTTCATTATTTTGCATCTAACGAAATTTAATTAGAAAAGTTCATTACAGCCTGAACATCAAATTCAGTTTAGCAAAACGAGAATACTTGAAGCCTGAACTTGCGGGCAATTCTGGTATAACTATAGTAATAGTTAAAGACATACATTTGCCTTCACATGAAACAGATAATTTGTAATGAATTTGCTTTCCTAATAACTAATTTCTTGTTTATAAGCTGGCGCTTTTTTTCTCAAATTCACTATGAAACTGTTATTCAGGTTGTGCTCCTCCTAGATTTTGCATTGAAATTAGTAAATACGTTCTGCATAAAAGAACATAGTTTCTCAGTGAAGAAAGAAATGTTTCCAGCGGATTGTTTATGTTCAATTAGCTCAGTGTATAATAGTTACAATGCTATTATTTTGTCGCAAAACGCAATCAAATGTTAACGCAATTAGATCAAAAGTATCATTTATATGGTTTTGATTATGATATGAAATAGCTAAAACAATTAATGGAATAAAAGAGAGGTACGATATGTTTAATACGATATTAACACTAATCAGCTAATTAAACTTTCTTTTCCTACCTGTATAAGGTAGCCTATGCAGGTAGACGTTTTAAGGAAGACATTCAGCAGAAAACACCCTGAAGGTATTTCTTATTGTAAGATAGTTATTTGACTTCACCGAAATTGTCTAGACTTTCTTACAATTATCTCAGTTAATTAAAATGCCCAGTCTTGCAAACAAGACGGTATGTTTAGGAACCATGTAATTAAAATTCTATTTACTCAGTTATTTAATTATCTCTTAAGAGAGACAGTTTTAGAAAAAAAAGGAACTCTGTATTAAACAGTTTCATTTGCACAAACATTAATTACCTTTTTTTAGCACCAGTTATAGATTACTTTATTTCTTATAAATCGCAATAATTATTTTGCTCCATTTAAAGTTTTATTATTGGTATATTTGATTTAATTGAGCCATTGGGAATCGTCGAATCTGTTAATATGGATTACTAGGGAGAAAAAAAGTATAAAATATCAATATCAAATTCTGCTGCGTTCTATAAAATTTTTCACTGTTCTGTATAATACTCCTACTATATAAAGCAATATCTAGAACACAAAAAAGCATACAAGGAAGAGCTTATTATGAAACTGTTTTTCAAGGGTCAAAAAGGTTTGCATTCACATATATGGACTTATTGAAAAGATAAATTAATCTATTCATGTATAGTACTTTGAAGCAAAACCTAAGCAAACGCATTTACTTTAGACACAGATATTAATAAGTATAAAATATGTTAACCATATTTTTAAGTGCTAGGCTGAGCATATGAATCAAGCACAGGTTTCAGAAGAATATTTTTCAGGTATTTCAATTAGTCTTAGTACATACTTAACAAAAAATTAAAACAGAGTTAATTCTCAACAATTTCTGTCTGAGTATTGTTACGAAATGTTATCGCTGCGGGTACTGAGAATTATGTGGTGACTCAAAAGCAGGAGACAGTATACTTGCTACAACAAAAAGCGGCTTTTGCCTAAAACTCGAAAATAAAGGAATATTTCTACAAATGTTCTTCATGTCTCAATGATTTTGCATGTGAAAGATTAGGTGAAAACGCAATTAAGAGTTTGCGATCACCAGAGTTCAAATGGAGTTCCACATCGTGCAACATATCATCGTCAGGATTTGAGAAGCTTTCCGAATCAGTCAAATATGTGCAGATGCATTAGAAGAAGTCGTCCTGACTCTGCGATTTTGAGAAAACCTATATTTATCAGTAACAACTCAATTCGACTGACGATACGTAGCCAACTAACATGAAAATCGAGTTCAGAAAGCAGCATAAGAACACGAATTACCTCCAAATTGTAATATGGAGCTCGAATTATATGCTCGAAGGCCGAAACTGTCATCGACGACGGTACTGTCATCAATTTTTGAATAAGGTAATCCCTCACCCAAATATGTTCATCTGGAAGCTGAATTTTGAATTTCGTATTTATTTTATAATCTATTTCATACTTTGCAAACCTTTAATGAATTTTTGGTTAACAAACTCTAAGATTTGAAACAAGCAGTGGAAACACTGTACGGAATGCAACATTTTTATCTACAGCGCGTGAGACTATATATCGGAAATTATGAAGATATGCTGTTTTGAAATATTTTGTGATTTTGCGTTGAATTGAATTTTACGTGGCTCAGATGTGAAAAACATGGTATTTGAGTAATACATTTAACACATAAAATGATAAAAATAAAAAACAAAAAGAAATAGGTTAGTAGGAGTGAGTGCAACAGCAGATTAGAAGACTGCGACTTGAACAACAGCGTAAAAGAAGACCTTAAAAACCCTTTTGGGCTTCCGTTAAAATCTGAACCCCTTCAAAATTTTCTTTTGTTTTCTTTTTGTAGCCTAAAGGGACATTAGCCCAGAAGGGCGGTTCGTCTCGAAACAGCATTTTGCTTCGAATCACTAAAAACGGCTGTACAACTTTTCAAATTGTTGTTACCAAATATTAGCGCCGTATATTATATTTAAAGAAATTAAATAAAGAATCTGCATGGATGTATATATGTTTCTCGCATTGTAAAAAGACAGCGATACCTAGAGCCATGAAATTGTGAATAACGTAGTTCTCCGCCCAAATACGGGCACTTGGAAGTTCCATTCTTGAATTTCGAATTTGTTTTATTTTCTCTTTCATATTTTTCAAACATTAAAGAATTTTTTATTAACAAACTCAACGATTTCAAAGCGAGCAGTGGCAACACTTTGTACGGAATAAAGTATTTTTACCTCCAACGCACGAGACTGCATATCGGAAATTCTAAAGATATGCTGGTTTTAAATACGTTTAGCCCAAAGCAGCAACCCAATTGCTCTCGTAACGTGTAAGTATGTGTAAATGAAAAACACGCCCCTTTGGGCGTAATATAAAATTTAAAAACCTTTCAGATTTTTTAAATTTCTATGTTAGTTTGCAAGTGTTTGCTTCCTATAAGTATAGAAAGTAAATTTTCTGCCTTAGAATATAAATAAAATATCCTACTAGTACGTTCCACTCAAATGTGACATCAAAATCAAACTAAGGAAATAGTGTTTTAATTCCATTTTTTTTACACATTTTCTGTGGGAAATATAGGGACTTTCTTTGGCACTAGCCTCGCTCACTGCTGATACCGCATCTGTTAATTATACTAGATTTGTATTCGAAATTTCCATTTATGGTTTATATTAGCACATTTTCTTTCCCATTTTATGTAGTACCATATCATAAAGTATTACCTAATTAGCCATGATCTGATAAAGTCAAAATAAAAATTTTAATTAATTCTTTTCATTAATTATAACTTCATAATAACTCATAATGTTTTTCTGCAAATATTCTGAATCTTAAAATTATACAAGAAGCTAAAAATATAAGAAGAAACCCAATAAACATAGAAGTTGAAATGAAAAAAAAAAAATCTTCCCTCTTTTGTACTTTATTGAGACTTTCATCCTCTTAGCTATATCGATAAAAGAATAAGGAGTAACAAAATCGGTACTTTTATCAGATCATCATGTCTTCCATCTTTTGATGGAAAAATACAGTTATTTGATGCAGTAAATTTGGAATCCAACAGATACAAATCACTTCTTTCGCTTTTATCTCGTTCGCAGGATTGCTTAGGATTCTGCTCAAAATTTATCTTTTGAACCTTAGCAATGATCGCAGTTTAAATTCCACATAAAATATTGCGTGGTGAAGATTGTCCTACTTTTGAAGTGCTTTTAAGTCCATTTACTCTTTCAAGTTATATTCATACATCTAAGAACACGTTGTTAGATGCGAATGCCTCACTACCCAGATTTCTTTCAGTCTTTTATAGATAAATAACATTTATTTTTTCACCAAAGCGCTTGATCGAACACTTTCTGTTTCAGCGTTAGTACCATTTTTTGTTTTCCCTCAAATGTGAATTACAAAATAAAATAAATTTTTCTTTCGCATCCTTATTTATTAAACCTGCAATTTAAATTGTAATCCTTAGCATTTTTTTCCTACTCAATTATAAAATAGCTTTTATTTTTTGTACCTTTCATCGAATTCCGTTTAGCTTTTGGTAAAGGACCAATTAATGAATTAATCCTGTTTCTAGAAAAAGAAATACTTTATTTCTAATTAGAATCGAAATTTAGGACTACAGACGAAAATGGGAAGACTGCTACTATTTGGAGATGTGATTAATGCATTGAACTCTTGCCAAAACCTGAAGGCTCCTTTTGTCCTTCTACTCCAAGGTTTCCCAACTTTCTTTTTAAAGCCCTGAGTGCTAACATATGGACTAAACGGAGCCCTAGTGTACACTTATATACGCATGTGTAATATTCTTAAATGAAATATTTATTTGTAGGTTATTAAAAGCTAATAATTATACATTTCCAATATAGGGAAAAAAAAACAAATTGCAAATTTTGAAAATTTGAGTTTACTAAAACTAAACATATTTTTACTCAAAGAAATAGAGAAATTATGCAAATAAATAAATATTAATTAACAATATATAATTTCTAACAATGTATAAAATTTTTTTTCTGAGGCTATTAAGGAAGATTCCATAAATTGGTAAGACTGATGTATTTTAATTAGCATATTAATATGTGAGAGTAATCTTACTATGCACAGTTTATGCAATTATCTTGAACTTTAAGCATTATCTTCAACTTCAACTTAAGCTTCAACTTCAATTTTATCTTCAACTTTTAAGTGTTGAACTTTAAGCAGCTTTAATACTTAAAAGGGAATTGTCAAATAAATGCTAAAAAATACAAAAATTAAAAAATGAACTGAAAAATATTGTTTTTAATTCTGAATGCACCACTGCTTACCTCAGTAGCTACCACTGCTTGTAGGTATATTTGGAACAATAGTTCACAAGAAACATTCAGCAAAATTCAGACAATAAGTTTTACCACAATAATATCAATAATCTGTGTAGAATGAAACGATTATCTTTGACTGACCTACATTTTCTATATTAGTTGTTGCTTAATTCTCCTTAGAGAATTTTATATGGAAATATTTTCAGAAAAAGAAGGTTCCAGAAAATACCAGTATTCCTCAGTAGATATAAAGTAGGAGTTCACCTGCACCTGGAGTGCAGCGGAGACAGCCGTAGCCAATGACGTCACAGGGGGAATGTGATACATGACATCACCACAAGGAACGGATCCTGTTGGGTGGATACTTGGGTTCCTGCTGGAAAAGCAGTGAAGGGCTTGTTGTACTGCTACTTTGAAATCCGACTTGTGTGAATGGCAACACCGAACGTTTACGTTGACCAAGTGGCAACGGAGGCTGGAGGTTACTATACGATGCGACCGTGCCATGTGTTATCCCTTTTTGAAACCATTGCAAAGAAATTATTTGAAAAGTTAATGAATTAATTAGTTAATTAAACTAGAACTATAATGTATAAGCTGATAAAGGACTATTCAGTGCATAAGTTACGAATAACCATCAGCAGCGGTAAAATAAAATGTTTAATTTAAAAATCTCGTATTGTTTAAGAAATTTAAAGAGTGAATTATGTGAAATAGAAAAATAAGTAAAATCGTAAAGATTATTACAATCGAAATTTATAATAAATAAGTTAAAATGTAGAATATATACTTGAAATGTGGAGAAAAATGTCAAAATATTAAAAATATTGCATTAATATAAATAGCATGGTACAGGAAAAGAACATATTTTAATAATTATATTCATAAAATAAGTTGAAAATTAGAATATATTGCAAATTATAAATGCTAAAGGGCACGAAAATCTTATTTATATTTGAAATTAAATAAATTCATGTTTGATGTCAGAAATTATACGAAATAAGTTAATTCTGCAACAAAATCATATTTAAAAACAGCATGTCTTTAGAATTTCCGGCAGAGATTATCGGACGCTGGCGATAAAATTATTTTAATCCGTATAGTGTTGTGTATAGTGTGTGTCAAATCGTTGTGTTTGTTTATCAAAAATTCGTTACAAATTTACAAAATATGAAATATAAATTTCGAAATTCAAAATTCGGGCTTCCAAGTGCACATGTTCAGGTGCAGGAAAACGGTATTCAAAATTTAGTGTTTCTAGGTACCGTCGTTTATTTACAATGCGAGGCACATTAATTTCCTCTAAGATAATACAAGACTGTAAGCATTTAGTGGCAACAATTTGAAAAATGATTGGCCGTTTTTAGTGGACGCCGCAAAATGTCGTTTCGAGATTAACAGCTTATTCGGACTAACGCATGTTTGGGTTAATAATTAAGAACTGAAATTGTGTAAAAGAAAAAACAAAGCTTCAAAAGTAAATTTTTACCATTTAAAATAAAGCAATCATTGCTTATTGGAAGTCTATACCTATTTGATTTCCTCTTTTAGTTAATAACTTCTTTTTCGAAGATAATTTCAGCTGAATCAAAATTGATTCGATCAATTTACTACTATCAACATTTATTACATTTTTTCTCAACTTCATTTGCGAAAAATCGCGAGCAGAATGTTCAATAAAGTTTACGTATAAATTTAAAATTTACCCTTTTTATTTTTTATTTTGCAAACCTACGAATCTAAAGCATTTTAGTCGAAGGTAATCATTTGATATTTATAAAATCTGAAATATTTATACGCTGAACTGGGAACCTCCATACGCAAAACAACTGGTTGCAACGTCGAAAGATAAATAAATTACTTTGGCATCTTATTAAGATTGATTTACTATAGATAAGCAGGTCTGCAGATGGAAAAAGTAGCATAAACCGTTTTGGAGTATAGGATTCATTTAAAGAACTTGTTATTATGGCTGCCGAAGCTAGGCTATATTGAAAATTACAACACAGGGTGAAAGGATAAAATTTCATGATTCAGAAATGATTAACCATAAAAAATGTCTTGTAGTTAATAACTATAATTGTAATTCCGTGATTTGTTTCTAGGTAAAATATTTTAGTTTAACTGCGAAATTTTAGTTTGGTAACTGAGAGCTTGAAAATCTGCTTAATGCTCTGGGTTAAATTAGGAAGTGGTCATATTTAAGAACAATTTATATTTAGATGTTTATTTAGGTTTCCATAGAGCTAGTTATTTTCTTGGTGTTCTCCTTGAAAGAATTTACTGTACTTCAGTATTAAAAGCTTTGTGTTATTGATTTTACAAAAGAAGTAGTTTCTTTTTAGAAATTTGAATTAAATTAATTTTCAAATATTTTTTATAGAAATAAGAAAGGTAATGGGGCCTTACCATACGATAAATGTAAATTATATCTACATTCTCACTATAATGGGAACTGGAATCTAACTAGATTTATTTTAATGGATGAAGTCATGTGTAGGATACCTGGTTGATATCAGTAGTGACCTGGAACATCTTAAAAGGAATGAGAGTTTGGCTGAAAAAATTAAAATTGTTCAGACTTATAATTTAGTAAATATAAGAAGTTTATATACGATTTTAAATAAAGAAGAAGCATATATATCAACTCTACAGCAATTCAATAAGATTATATAAAGTACTTCAGAATAATCGTCAAAGTTGAATGTTTATGGCCCTTAGCTAATAAAAGGGCAATTGTGTATCATGGCAATTGTTTGATATTCAGGTATCAATAAAGTAAGAGTTGCGGTAATTGATTTGCTAATCTCGGCTAGCCACTATATTGAAAAGACAGCCTTGAGTTATCACTTTGCCGAGGAATTAGAATCATCTTTTACTTACTTTCACCCTTATGAACAAATTCAAAAACTCAAAAAGCGAAACTCGAAGCTCAAGAAGCTTATCATAACTTCTTCATATTTGTCGCCCCTCCCTCCGCTATTAGAAAAGACTTGCAGCGGTTGAAAATTTGCTGTGAAATGAGTCTCTTGAATCTTGAAATGTCACAGGCGAATACATTTTTCTTATCTACAGCTGCTTAATGTTCTTGATGTCTTTTATTTAGCATAATATCTTTTTAAAGACTTAAAACATATTTTAGTTAAACAATTTATCTAATTTTATATACGAATCATGTGTCGTTCAGTAATAGAAATAAACTGTGTGTGTTAGTTTTTTATTGAGGCAATATAGGTGATTGTCAAAACATATTTAATACTTAAAAATGTATGTTTTAAAATCATTTTAAATTCCAGTGAAATTTTTAGCTAATTTAGTAACTGAAATTTTGCATTGAACTGAAACTGAATTTTAAATAAATTGCTATTGTTGAGTTCTGCACATTCTAAACTACATGATATAACACAATAAAAGTAAGGTAAAACACTAACTTAGAAGTTGATTGTGAAATGTTTCAGCTCTTCTAAGTGCTTAAATTAGAACACATATTACATTTCCTCGGAAATTTATTATTTCTGTTCTTGGAATGCATTCGAAAAAACAGACTTTTTTTTTAAATTTTAACATATTATAGGAATTTACACAAAGTTTAACAGTAACAATAATGCAATAATAAATGCAGAGCAATATGTGTCACATCACTGCCCTAAATAGGAGGTCAACATTATTTATTACAGCCATTATCAATATTCTTCACTGAGAATTATTCGTATGTAGCAGGATTTATAGTAATGGACAGACTTCGTAGTTTTAGAAATGTCTAGTTATTCATAACGCCCAAAACTGGAATCAGCTATTTTCAGTATAAAATTTACAATCCGGAACTAACATTTTCAGATAAAATCCACAGAAATGAACTCTTCCATCTCATCTACAATCCATCCTGCAATTATACAGAACCATAAGCAGTGAGAGCACTACCTCTCAGTATTGGAAAAGCCCTACTCTTGGGACCGTGGGAGTTAGAGGGATTCGGAGGAAAGTCACGAAAAGACATTTCCTCTCCTGAGAACATTCCCACACAAGATTGCTTTGTCGACAAAAGCCGACCAAGATCCCTAGGGCTGAAGATAATTTTGTAACAACTTCCTTTGTCTGCTGGCTTCTGGGAAATAAAGTAGATTAAAGTGCCGTAAGCGAATAGGAAAGGAAAGGCAAAGGCGAATGTTCTTTGCTTCATTCTTACTTGGTTAATAGAAGGTTTTGACTCAGATCTGATCTCATGTTAAATTTAATCTTTCAGCACGGTATAAAATAGAAATTATTCAGTGGGCATATCATTCATAACTCCACAAATGGTCATCAAGATTTCATTTTGTTTCAGAGTTATACAATTTTCACCGAATTTAATGAACTATTAGATGTTCTAAAATATTACATCTAAATATTTATGTTTCCAATTATAAAGTTTCTTAAAATAAAATGAACAATTTTAGGAAAGGATGTTGAACTTATTTCGAAAAGCTTGTATATGCATTTATTATTTCTCGAGAGCAGTATAATGTGTTGCTTGTGAAAATTAAACAACAATGGCTTTAGATCATATTGTTAGACATTTTTGTAGTACACATTTACACTGATTTGGTTGCAATGATGATTCTGTGTATTGTTGTAATTTTATTATGCATTATTTTATTTATATTAGTTACTTATTACTTTTAAGATAAAAGTTTTAGGTTTTGTCTCATTCGCAATTAAATTTGCGACCATAATTTTCGATATAAATTGTATATATATTTGCATATATTTTTATACAGAATTGAAAATCTTTGAGTTCTAAGAGAACTATTACTTAAATTACGAAAGGAGTTCAACTAGGATGCTAGTTACTGGCAGACAAACCTTGACTGGCCCTGGTCACCTGTTGGGGATATTTGGCACTTTCTCACCAACATGGCAACTTTCTGCAAAATTTCAAAAATATCGCTTTTGAAGCTTCAGAAATGCGTTTCCCTGAATAAAAGTGTGGAAATTCATCAGTCGCAAAAATGAGTTTGCTAACCTAGATGCAGCTTAAGAAGCTCTTTATACAACGTAAGCGTTTTTGGACTCAGAAATAAACAATCTAAAATTCAGTATAAGGAAATATACATTTACACTCAAAACACGTGGCCACAAATTCGATTCAAATCACAGTAAACACTAAACGTTTATTCTAAAAGAACAAAAAAATAACTGAATAAACAATATAAAATATTAAAATACGTAAAAACGACAAGACAATCAAATGAATTAAAATGTTTATGAAAATGTACAATAATATGGATTTTTGTGCACGCGTATGCGTTTCTGTGTATAAATACACGTGTAAAGTATATTTGGTTACCTATGATAAAGCATTCGAATATCATTTGCTAGAAAATGCTAAGATGGTGTTTTTTCAATCGCAGTTATTTAATTTTACTATATATATATCTTATGTAGTAAAATTAAAGAAATTTATTATAAGAAAGTTTATATATATATGTAATAAGGTGACTTGGAGTAAACTGCAACAGATTGGCGATGATTCTATGAGTTACGTTCTGAGGAGACTTTACTGTGTAGTTAGAAAGTTGACACTCGAAAGAAGGACTTGCAAGATGATGTTGTCGTAATAAGTATACTTTTTATTGATGGATACGAACAAATTATCAAAAACATATTTTTCATCATGCGCATGATCATATGGGCCATATACAATTTTTAGAATACAGAGGGGGAATTCGGGGTTTAATTTATAATTTTAATATACATATTTTTTATCTTACATATATATATATGTAAGATAGCAGTATATTGCGCGGAAATAACCTGAGATAGTTTTTAGTTTATCAAACTATCCAACTTTTTAAATAAAAAACTGTGATTTTGTGGTATATATACATACATATATATTAAAAAATTGTGTTATATATATCACAATTTTTTATTTAAAACAAAACTATCCCAAGTTATTTCCGCAGAATATATTGCTGAAAATTAATAAGTATAAAGAAAAAATAAGAAATTTAGAAACACTTCCACAAAAACCCAAAACAAGTGAAATTCAAAACCAGTAAATTTCAAAATTCTATATAAAAATGTAAAATTCTCCAAAATCAGAAGAATTAAAGAAATGTGAAGTACCCATATGATATATATTATTGATGATATATATTTTGCGTTGACATAAGTAATGATGAGGATGAAGTTGGAATTGTTTCAATAATTGACCGTCTCGTATTATTCAAAACTCTATTTTAGCATAATTAGTACACTTTTAAAAAAAACGCAAAGCAGGCTTGAACACGGGTGCACCAATTATTCAATAATTTAAAGCCCATATTTCATCATATATATTTACTGCCGTATGTATAGCAATTAAGAAGAAGAACATAAGGAACAACGTGTTCATTAAGCAAAGGCAAGCATTGCAGAAGGGAAGACTACGTTAGAGATTAAAAATATGGGGAAATTACATTTTTTTTTTCAATAGATGGATCTAGTGCTGACTAATTTTTGTTAATTATTGAAAGCGTTGGTTTAAAAAATAGAGAGTAAAGTTTAATTCTCACTTTCACCGCTATGTAAATACTTGCGTTAGCTGCTGATATATAATAAATATTTCATAATTATTAATTTTGAATAATGATATTCAGAACGTATGCATTTCACTATTTTAAGAATACAAAAGAGAATAGATCGAATTTTAAAAGAAGATATTACAAATTAAAGTTAAAACATTGTTATCTTGCATGTATATTTTAAGTAATTTTGTTTATAATCTAATTATCAATTACAATATTAATAATTATAAATTTAGTATTAACACCTGTGCAATATTATAATTAATAAGGGAGTAAAGAGAAAATGAAAATCAAACCGAAGTGCTAACCTATTGTAGAGACATATTGTGCTAACTTATTGTGCTATTGTAGAGAATTGTTCTGCCCATTTTGAACACGCTAGTTGACAGTAAATATTCTTAACGGAGTCATTCTTTCTTCGAAGTGACAAAAATATATTATAAGAATGTACGTATGTGTATGCATGCAATTCTTTAATGTTTAATAAAATGTACAATCTATAGTATTTATTATAAAAAACACATTTAAGCTGTTTATATCTAGATACTTCATCCCTTTGCACATTAGCCCACCAGCTGCGGAAAGATACAATCGCACCAAGGAAAATTTTTTATATCAGAAAAAGTGATTTTCCGCCTATACCATTGTGGTGTTGCTGGCCGTGATCGTATAAAAGTAATTATACTAAGAGTATCAAATGCGAATTAATTCCGCGTAAAAGTTAAACTAAAAATTTAGTGGTTAGTACATTGCATGATTATTAATAATAAGAATCAAATGACTTACCCAATAAGGCATGCATGAATCAGTATCTCTCTTTTAAATATACATTTATTAAATCACAAAAACACACATTTCTTGATTAGCCTAGATAAATCACAAAAACACACTTTTCTTGATTAGCCTATATAAATCACAAAAATACACTTTTCTTGATTAGCCTATATTCGATATGTTATAAGAAAAAAAAAACACATTCATGAATGCCCGTCGGCATGTGCTACTCGTTAGTCCTACGGGACTGTCATAGCGTTCATTTTTTACAGTATATTGCAATTCCTAATCTTGATGCATCACAGGCACATTATATATCAGCATCTTGCAAGAAGCTTAATTAGTATGCAGTGCAATTACTCGTGATAGAAGAGATCAAATTTCTGTTAGATAGGCTTGAAATTGGCGCACATGGTCGTCACTTCGAAACATCCAATTATACACGTTGAGTCACAGCACAGGAACAATTTTTACCTCGCAGCCTAATCAGTAAAGTTTACCTAAATTCTTATATTCTTCGTACAAGAACATATTTTCTCCTCCATCCTTGAAAATGGACATCAGATCGAGTACCGTGGACGATGGCGAGAGCTGTGTGTCTGTGTGTGTGTGGCCCGAACAAAGAATCTCTAAGAAGATTAGATCTCCTTAGAGATTCTTTGGCCCGAAGGCCCACATACTCGTTAAGACGACGACAGGCAGAAGGAGAGAAAAGGCAAAACCAGTCCTTCCAGTTTTTATCCACTGCGATGCACGTGGCAGGGCGCGATAACGATTTAAGAATCGATACAGCCATCGTGTTCACTGTGAGAATTCTGTGTTCTCACAGCCATGCTGTTATTTAATTAATAACTAAAATATTTCTGTACGAAGAAACATTTTTTTTTTTTTTCTTTTCTAAAAACACCCACTTTTGCCTAAATAGTATCACAGTTCATATATATAATGTGAAGTGTTTCAATCAGTTCTCTGATGAAAAAAAGAGCAAACAAAGGAAACTTTTGAATAACCCATTATAGCTTAAGCACAGCCTGGCAATATATCAGAGACAAATTTTATATACGATAAACACTTGAAAAACTCACATTTTTCTACCATTTGTTTAGAATAGCATGTAGTTTTGAAAGCTGCTAAATTTTAAATTCGGACTTAAGCCCATGCCGTACAGCTCTTCCAGTAAAAGTGTTACTGCTTCTTTAAATATGTTTTCAACATTTAACCGAAGAAAATGAAAATAATGCAATAGAATCAGGAAGATATCCGTAATACGAAATTAATTTTTTGGTTTTATTTCATAGTATAAAAAACTGTTTACGACTGAATTCCTTAGAGTTGCTACAAAGATTGTCTTCTTCAACATGAGACCTTTTTTTATTTATGTGGCTAACAAGAGAACTGATTTTTCTTGTCCTTCAGTACGGTAAACATATTTAGATGCTGATTGAACTGAGTGCTGTAGAGAGAGAGAATATGTATAGAACCAGATAAGTGGGTGTATTTAATTATGGCAAAGCACACGAGGGCTATCTGCCTAAGGGGTGGGATGCCTTCGTGGAGGACTTTCTAAGGGAAACTGGCTCGTATACACGTTACACATGGGGGAAAACCACGAAAACATGCAGCCAGCCTGTTCGCAGAACCAGATAAGAAATGAGAAGATAAGTTAGCCTCTAGCATGTTAATTTCTAAAACTAGATTCCTGCTTGCATCCATTCCTAGTAAAAGTAACTTTACAGAACAAATATTGTGAGATAATGTAATGCATAAAAACGCCTTCTGAAAAAGAAATATTTCATTTAGAAATGAAATTCGAGTTATTAAGAATGTAAATAGTTTTCCAAATGATTACTGAATTTTTTTACCATATCAGAGTTTTAGTAAAAATATTAAAAGCGTAAAAAGCAAAATTCTTTCGTTTGATGTTTATTATTATATAATACTTTAGGTTCATAACTTTTATATTTAAATAAATTTAATTTATATTAAAATAATATCGTTAGGAGACAGAACGTTTTTCGTTGTGTAGTAAGACATCATTGAGGACAATAAAAATTTTTAAATATAGGGGAGAAAGTGTTTTAACAGCAGGAAAATTAATATTGCATTGTCTTAACATTTACAGAGACTGAAAAAAAAATTTAAATGCAGTATTTGATGTAGCCTTGTAGTCACAGATTATTCAGCACACATATTATAATAAACATAAAATTCTTAATTCATATTTTAAAAGTTATTTAACACAGGAGAGTTGACGTTGACGTTTGACCTTTGCGGAGTTTCAAAATTTTTAGAATTTCTTATATTACTTTTTAACTTATTCAAAAAACCTTATGGATAAAATTGACAAAGCGAAATTTAAAAAACAAGTTATGTTCATCTGCATACAGAAAAATGTTAAATAGAATTCTACTTTGCTTCTAAAACCGACTCATTGCACTTTCATAAATACATGGGGGCCTACGAGAAACCGAATTGAAAGCATGTGAAGAACACATAAATGTGTGGTTATATTATAAAAATACACTGTGGCCCAAGATAAACCAAACCGGTCATGAATAAGTTCAATCGCTTCGGGTTCGGTTATCCTGTTTCACTCAATGTTTCTTTTTATCACCTCTGTCAAAATTAATACAAGTAAATATAACTTAATACAGAGGTGCTTTAAAACAGCAATATAATGCTAATATCTGCTAAAGAGCAGACATTGACTCATTGACTTAATTTTAAGGAATGTATGAAGAGAGATAAACTTTAGGACTAGGCAATTACGGTCACGTGATGCATTTTAATAAAAACTAAAACGTGCAGGATTGTAGTTATAATAGTACAATGATCATTCTAACTGTTACGTTGTTCCGTGTTGTACTATAACTGTTATAATATTTAAAAAACTCGCTCTGTATTCTGAAAAACTGACCTTGTAAATTCAAAAAACGAGTTGTTCAGTGAGAAAGAAAGCGAAGGATTGATTTTAGAAGCCGTATAAAATCAAAATATCACTACATAAAAATTTCGAAATTTTACTAAAAATACGAATGAAAAGCCTTTTCTTACATTGTTTTCTAGACTAAAAGTTATCGTTTATTAATTTGGATTCGAACATTTGCTTGATTAGCAGTCTTTAGGAACAAGTGTGAAATGTTGACTACCAGATTGCAATAAAGAATGTAAGACAGTGAGAATTCATTTGCGTTAAGGCTTAGTTAAGAGTTAACTTTAACGCCAGTGGTGATTTAATAAACCTCTTCTTGTTAACTGTTATATTAGTTTTCAGGATTCAAAATTTAAAACCAACCTTTGATGTTCGATGTGTATGGCAATATTGCGTTTGACAGTCACGCAGTTTATTTACGTGTTCGTCGAAAATCAGCAAAATGGTAATAAAAAAAAAGAGTATTACGCTTTTCTGATTCTTTTTTTTTTTTTTTTTTTTTTTTTCCATATATGAAAAAGTATACTCCTTTTACTCAAGATGCAAATGAAAACTGCCACAACTTTCTGCCCTCATTGCTCCAGAACTATGAAGGAATAACATTAAAACGCATGTTATCTACTGTATGTAAATTTAGTATAAAAAATAAAATAACTGCATGTTAGCAGCTGTTTCAAAATGTATATACTATAGTAATAAACAATATCTTTTTAGCAGAAAATTCCTTTCTGTGTAACATAGTTTTGTTCCTTTTTCTGTTCAAAGATAATTTTTTGAAGATATTTAATATACGGAAAGATATTATTTTTTGCTTGTACAAAAAGCGTTTTGAGCTTCTTATATTTCAGAAGGATTTTCGATGGACTACATTCAAGCCATATTAATTCACTTAAGAATGTTGACTTTTTCATATATTACTCGACTTCGTATGCTACAAAATAAAAGGATTGACAAGCTCAACATCTATTATATATATATATATATATATATATAAATGTAGTAAGCTCGCCTAAAAGTTACCAAGTGCTGCTGCTCCAAAAGGTTCAACACGTTTACTTATTTTGCAGCATATTGCGCAAGATGTTTTTTAGACCAAAATTAGTTTTTCAAAATTGTAATTACTACCTTGCTTGATATATATATATGATGTTTTGTTTTTACTGACAAAGAACATCTTTTATTTGCTTCAAAAATTACCCTTTTAATGAGGTTTCGTAAAATGTCGCTACATTGATATCCCTTGATCCATACATTAACAAAATAAATAAAACTATTCTTTTGCATTCAAGCAGCTTTTGATGATAGTTAAAAATCTACATTTATTTTACGTAGCAACGTTTTGCAATAGAAAAGTTTAATTAATTCTTGATAAGTTCGAAAGAAAATGATTAAAATTATGAAAGAAAATGAAGTTTAAAGAAAATTATAGGAGTATTGAATATAAGTAACTTTCCATTCGCGGATCTTCTAATTTACTGTAAATATCAATCTCTTTCGTTTACTAGCTTAATCATCAAAAGCCTTTTTTTGTTGGCTTTTAAAAATTGATGACTTATTGAAGGAGCAAAATGTAATCACGAACTAATTATGGTCCTTTAAGTGGAATACTTTCAAATCATTAATCACCGTATTTCTTCTGTTCTTATTCAAGAATAAATAAACTATAAGTTTTAAATGGAACTAATTAAATTTTAAATGGCGAAGTCTTTTAACGTTAATCTATGTTTATGAATCATACATTTTTATTTGAAAGAACTGAAAATAATTTTAGGTGTTGGTTGGCGTACACATTTTCTTCATACACATTTGTTTTTGGATTTATATTTCTATACTATATATTCAAATCTATATTTAACGTAGTATGGTTTTGGATTTATATTTTTATACTATATATTCAAATCTGTATTTAACGTAGTATGGTTTAGAAGCAGTTAAATATTCACTAAATAAACTGAAAGGGAAAAAAATGGAAATTCTGCTGCTAAACTCACAAAACATATCTGTGCTAACTAATTACAAAAAATACGTTATGCCAAAATTTGGTTTTGAAATGTGTAATTAAAACTATAATGATACAGAAGCCAATCAAGAATGTGTTTTAGAGTTTAAAGTGTTTCTTTTTTTCTTTCTCTCTCTTCCTTCTCTCTTTCTACAGCTTTTTCCCAAACATTTGACGGAAATGGCAGGAGTCATTAGTCGTTTAGCCTCCTCATCACTGAGAGCATTGTCTGTCCAAAGTGAACACGAAGGGACTTATCAATATTGCATCTTCAAGAAAAGACATAAACACATACTTTGCAGCCTTACGCAGAAGTCGAATTTGTACTCTGGTTTTCGGGCCATCAGTTATCTTCCGCTAATACTACAGCATCCAGGCAGGTACACTGTGCAGGCTTTCAGTTCTGGTTTTGGGGTAGGGAAGACAGAAATTTCTTTCTTCAATACAGTATTTTTTAATATGAAGGGAGATTATTGTTGCTCTTTCAGTAAGAGCATTTAATTTACCTTCCATTGACACTGGTAGATTTTTTCCAATAAATACTACAACTCATGAAATAAATGTTATTTGGATTTATAGAGTTCTCAAGCCAAGTATCAAATCCAAACATTTGAACCTGAAAATAATCCTATCAGTAACCTAATAGTGCTTCTTGAAGTTGAAAATAAAAATTAATACGAGGGAAACAATTTTTACTTTCTTTGTATGGATTTTTACTTCTTTGTAGAGGAAGCATTGCAATCACGCAAAATTTCGGGTAATGCAATTTAACATTGCTTTTGCGTGATATCTGTACGTGAGGACACAATAATGGACTCTTTTTCCGTAAACGAATTATAAAACTGATTTAAAATGAATTAAAAAGAGATTTTTTTTTCGTGGCGTCTGTACGTATGTATGTATCTCGCATAACTCAGAAACGAATAGCCTTTTAACGTTGAACTTTCGTATGTGGGACTGCTATAACATGTAGATGTGCACCTTCCCTTTTTGTTGCAATCGGCCGCACCAAAAGTATATAATATATACCTACTCTGTTACTCGGATCCGTGAGCTCAGGTTTTTTATTCTTATATGTTGGTAAACTGTGCATTTTTTGCTTTGAAAATGATTGAATAGTGTTCTTATCTTCCGGTTAAGGTTTTCCTGCCTTTAGTTAACTTGCATGTTATAGCTGTAGAATTATCAACAATTAAAATGTTTTTACGTGTGGCTAAGTATAATTATTTTACCATAGCAGCCATATTTGTTTACATGTGAAACTTAGCAGAATAGTGGATTTGTTGACAATCTAAAGAACCTAATCTGCGCAACAACAAATATGACGCCTTCTTTTATTATTCCAAATTAAATCATGCTTAATCCATTCTGGAATTATAATGTAAATTCTTAAATTATCCCATACATTGACTTAGCATAGCATCCACAACAAATTAAGTTAGTTCCTTTGCCTTCAGTGTCTTTTTGCCGAGTGGGACCAAAAGGAAACACATAGTTTTGCGCACCGAAAAATCTGCCTTTTTGCCTGCTTGCCGAATTGCTTCTTTTTGAGCAGAAACTTTAATCTTATTTGTAAAAATATTTTTTTTAACTCTTTTAACTGTATTTTGTGTTTTATGTTTATCTATATCTTTCAAATTTTAAAGAAGATATTTTGAGTTTTTATGTATTTTTTCCTTGCCGCGAAGTGTGAACTGAATTAATTAAATTAAAAATATTACTCTAACGAATTACGTACGTATTTACATAAAACATGTGGCAACGATTAAATAATTATTCAGATGATATAATTTTTGAGCATTCTGAGTTATAAAATGAATGCGATATAACACTGTTAACCCTTTCCGGTACGCTACTCTTTAAAGTTGGAATTTTACCAAAAAAATTTGCAAGCAGTCTATTTAGGTCTAGGAGAGTACGCAGGTATAATTTTACAAAGATTGCACAATCCGTTTCCATTTTTGGGTGTGTCCGAAGCGAATAGGTGAGCATTGCTATGAAGCACGTATTACAGTAAAATACTTTGTCTATGATTTAAAATCTATAGAATCTGATCTCTTTAGCAGATTTAGCATAACCCAGGGTGAACCACGGGGAGGCCTGCTACTCTACACCCCCCAAAAAACCGGGGGGAAGGAAACTCTCATTGCTTCGGGCACGCTGAGGCCTCTCCGAGCCATTTACACAATTTTAAAGTTTATAAGAAAAATAATTAAAATGCTATAATATTTACAATAAATTATTGACTAGAAAAAATAGTTATTATATATATATATATATACATATAAAAATCTACAGAGACCAAAATAAACAAATCAAACTTTACGCACGGTGAAAGCAAGAGAAAAAAGGGGGTCTGCTCTTGCTGAAAATTAAATTGCTAAGTGAAAACAAAGCACCGGGATCTTCAAAACCAAAAACAGAAAGGAATAAAAACAAGTATAAATAAATCTGTGCTCTCAGCCCTCCCCGTGTTTGAAGCACGAGACCAGATACTGTGACTCACTCCCACGTGACATGCACTATACACTACCAGTACAGTGTGTTCAGTCCGAACTCACCATACACTGAAGGCTTCACTATACGCAATATTTCAAAGATAAAAATTAAAAGTAATACAGAATAAGCAGATTAGCATACGAACAAGAAAATTATATAAAGATTTTTTTCATTGATATTCTTTATATTTAAAAAAAAAAAAAAATCTGAAAAATTTCTTTGAAAAATCATTAAAAACAGAATATACCTCAATGTTAATGATTTGCTTGTGTGGTCCTGCCATCTATTATTCATAAAAGAGATTAAAAGTAACCATTAGCGTAGTTTTCGTGATATTTATCAATTATTTTCAGTGTCTAAATAGGGAATATTCACTGAACACACTGCACCGAAAGGGTTAGGTGAACCTATGTAACGCATCAGACTATTCAGATTGCATTGATTGAAGAAAATCTCAAAATTTTCTGTGAGTAATTCCACGAGATGATCAAATAGTATTTACAGGGCATCTTGATATACTCTAACGCAACGAAGATAGACAGCATATAGAAGAAGATAGATAGATATTGTTCCTGGATAGGTTTGATTAAAAAGTCTAAAAAATCCATATTTTTTCCTGTGATATTCAGTGTTCCATCGGTTGTGATATTACATATCTTTGATATATGTACTTTCGAATTGAACTCTTCAAAAATTTCTGGAGAATATTATATCCCTTTGTAGTTTCCTTTACGACCGCATGTATGCCAGTTCCTCCGTAATTTCAAAGTTCTCATCAACACTATAATAGCAGTTGAGCAGCAATATTTATGCCAGTGCTTTCATCCATGCTATGATTTAAAGTGGCCAGTCTTTGACTCTAACTGTAAAGTCAGATTTTTATTGATGATTCCGTGCCTTATTTTTCGAGATAAGCTTACAGTCTCAAAATCCTTTTTCTTGTCTGCACATAAATTATCACAAACTTGCAACATACATTGTTCAACGAACTTCCCATCATTGAGAACTTTATTACTTTTAGCTTACTTACATTATTTAGTATCGTAGTAATATTTAATGTATAAAGTTAAATAGTAATATCGTTAATATATAAGTACAGTTTTCTAATTTGCAGCAAGCCGGAACTGGCCCGTAGTTTACATAACCCATAGTTAACAATAATCCGTAGTTTACAATAACCTTGTACTTAAAAATAACTCGTAGGTCTCGGGTCTAGACTATACGTTAATAATCCCGAGTCTAGACTGATACGTTAATATTTACCGTACTTAAGTAAAAAAAGTATCAGACTATACCAAAAGACATTCTTGTAAATTATCCAGGATACTATCGAAATTCTAATTTTGACTTGAAATAGGCAGCATTGCCAATATAGGAGCTTTTGCTTTCCTACTTTCCTTCATTTCTGTTGTTTCTTCACTTCATTTTCTCCACTTCTTGTTCCTTCACTTCATTTCTTTCATATTGAAATAACAAAAGTCATAGAGAGCAGCACAACTTCATTTATTTTGAAGCAGCAATTTTATTTTTTCCGAAGTACTGTTATCCATTGAATGGTGAATGCTTCTAAAGCTATTTACATCATTTCTAAAAGAAATATATCATATGACTTCTATTAAATAAAAATAAAATAAAGTAAAATAAAGATCTTTTTGTTTATATAGTAAGCTATTGATACCTAAAATACGTCTTTAGGCAGAACAATAAATATATACTATAGAACAGATTTTATGCATGGTAATTTAGAAGAGCAGCAAAGGCATTCCGAAATAAAACAAAATGCTAACGACTTTTCTGAATTTCCCTAAATTGTTCAGACGTCATAATATCGAATTACATCTTAAAGCACAATATGAGTATCAATATCTACTGCAGCATAATTTGTCTTTATTCCTTTGAAAGTTAGAGAGTCTGATATACCATACTAGAACTATTGTAGCCAAGGAACTTGAGGAGCTGCACAGCTGAGAAATATAAATTTCACAATTCCCGTTAATCTCATAATTCATGTATCTATACTTCAGTGCTACTTGTTACTGGGATTTCTCGAACAGAATAAAACAGAAGTACCATTTTAATGTCATTTTTTATTCTTTCCACTATCAGTGATTTCATATTGAATTCTTCTTAATTGTCGAAAATAAATAAATGGTGTTCCCTCTATAGTTTTTAACTGAATAATTAAAAAGACAAAATGTAGCGAAAGCGCAGCAAGGAACAAAATGCAAGAAATTTTCACGATTAGTATTTTATTATCTCTAATTATGTTTTACAATTTTCTTCTTCATTTTGTCAATAACGTGGCTAAATGCATACACCTGTTTTCTGGAAAACCTAAAATATTTCAAATGTATAAAATAATGAAATAGCAGAAAATATGTAAAATTATTTTATTTGTGAAGTAGACAAACATTTGTGGATGTAAATTTTTATGCGAAAATTAATTGTCATATAAATTCTCCTCCACTCATATTAACTAACCTTCATAACGTCTTATTCAGGCTTATGATCACAACCTTATGTCCCGGCTTGACTATTAACAATGTGGAAAATTCTGCGGAAAATTCTCACGAAAATTGGAAAGGAATAGTATTGATGTAATGCTTCCAACTGTTCGAAGTTATCGCCATTTTATTGTACATTGGTTTCAGTGTATTCTTTGTTGTCAACTCGTTTTTATTTATCTATCTACTATGGTGATGGTAATTTTTAATCAGTTATTTTGTTTTGCTACTTTGCATTGTATCAGATTCATTTAATACTATTTTCTATTAATTTTAATGCTGGGTAAACTGACTCCTAGCATGTAGTTTAAGGAGAATAAGAAATAATACCAAGCGTGTGATCAAATATTTACATTCTGTGATTTCCAAAAAAACACACTTTTAAGACCTTCAAACAAAATTTTTAGAAGGATTTAATAACTACTAAATCCTTCCTTTTCTGTAGTATAATAGTGGGCTGTGACGAGCGTTGAGCTAACTGAAAACTAATTTGCTTAGATGCATACGCTACTCTGTTTCGGTATTCGGTGATATTTAGATATATAATTACATATAATAGACATGTTATTTTTTAATAACATGTATTAATTAAAAATAACATGCATTTTGTATTTAATTTTTTTTGCATTTTTATTTTGTATTGATTTGTATTTTGCGATATTCCTCGTCTGTTAAGATTTGGTTTGGTTTCTTTGATCATGGGAAAGCATCTACCTTTTGGGAGGCACGCCTTGCTTTGGAACGGACGCTTTCTCGTATCCACGTTACGTATGGGGAAAATCATGAAAACGCCTATCATCTAGGCCGATCGCCTAGAATCGAACTCAGGTTGAACTATTAGTATTCAACGACTTTAACGTTCAGCCGTTGATGGGCCTTTGCCTTAAGGAAAATTACAGCTTTTTCCCTTAGTTATTCTTGAGCTATGTTTAGCTGATTCTGTTCAACTTTAAAATTATTAAATTCTAAAATTCCAAGCTTTACTCTTAATCCAGTGTATTTATTTAAGGAGATTTTGGCGAAACATTGGGGCATTTATGTTTAAGTTTTACTAAAGAAATTTTATTTAGTTTACAGCTTCCCCTTCTGCCTCCTTTCGCTACGAGGTTCGTTCAATCCAGATTGTATGTAGATTTGAAAGGCAAGTAGTTTTAATATAAAGTTACAAAAATTACTAATAACTATGAGTGAGAGTTTTGGCCTACTAACTGCAAATGCCTTGCCGCGAATGTTTTGCTCTGTTGGCAGCTCTAGCACTGTTTTTGAATTGAATATTGTACGTAGTAAAGCACACATTCGGGTTTGTGTGTGATACTTTTGGATTTCTGTTACGGTGTAGGCGAAGCTCGTAGCCCCTGTTGAGGTTAAATTTAATTGCTGAATTTACAGCAATTGTGAAAGAAGCTTATGTATGTGAAAGAAGCTTACCTATCCTTTAGTGTTGGAAGGATTTAAATCAACTGTCCCGGAAATGTCAATGACGGTTAAAAAATGTAAAACATCAAGGACGGCAAATACAAAGTAAAGTCTTCAGAACAGTAAGTTGTACAAGTTAAATTTGAAAACGAATTTAAAATTTATAATGTACATCACTAAGACTGATAGAAATAGAATATGGTAATTTAGCCTAATTTAGGATGTGAAGTGTTGCGTCTTACCTCTTGACAAGTAATAAATCAGGTTGGGTAGCATAATGAGTATTTATAGATTTAGCCGTAAAGCTCACCTGGTAAACCTTATTGAGTAAACTTCGATAAAGCCCTGGTAAACTCAACTAGTAAACGTTCCTGGAATATTAGAACTCGGTTGTTACTAACCCTTGAACCAAATTATATTTTTACAAAATTTACACTTTTAACAGACTTCAGCATCCTACCATGAAGATTATTACAAACTACAGAAACACAAGATAACATAAAAAACAGAAATGAAATGAAATTTGTCGTGTGTCATTTCCTTTTTTTTATTCTAGATACTCCATAACGCACCCTTAAAACTGTATGAAATGAAATTTGTCGTGTGTCCTTTCCTTTTTTTTTTTTTCTAGATACTCCATAACGCACCCTTAAAACTGTAAGAAATAAATACACATAATGTTACGGATTTTCTTTTTAATTATCTATTTTTAGTAGAATTGTAGTTAAAATTGTTTTATTTCCCCGTTTAATGCAGCGCGTGACGAGTTTTAAGAGAAAGCTAAGCCGAAAAATTAAAAATACAGAAGCACGCGAATTCAACATTTAGTAAATACATATCTCGTAATTGTACTCTTTTGCTTTCCAGAAACCTGAGAAAACAGAAATTACCACAACCTTCTTGTGCACTATTAAAAAGCTTTAAAACGCCGGAGAGAAACATCCCAGTTCAGTTGTTTACTGAGTTGTTGTTTACTTAGCTGCTATTTTTGTTTATCGGATTAGCTTTCTTTGCGCTGTGGATTGCACTTTATTTAACGTTTTAGTATTTTACAATATAGCTACTGATTATATTGTGTGATATTATGATATTGTAAGAATATCTCTGAGGATAAATCAAACGTTTTGTTACATTTGGTGCTATAAGAATAAACTTTATTAACATTTTTATCGGACTTCTGCATTCAATCTATTACGAACCCGTACGCACGCAACAATAATTATTAATATAATATTTCAAAAATCACTTCAAGTTCTATCCGTGTGCTCAGACAATTGGGGAATAATAAACATATGGATAACATCTATTTTAAAGTACAGAAAAAAAAAAAGGAAACAAATATGAGGTTTCTGTAACTTTCAGAGGCTTTGTTAAAATTTAATTGATAAGAATAAATAGTTTAAATTTGTCTCCTCCATTTTTCTAAAATATGAGAAGGCTTCTTTTATTGTCCTCATTTTTGAAACAAAGGAAAAGTACAAATAATGTTTTGAGTGCTTTTAAGCAATTCAACACTTTGTTTCATCTTTATTTATTCTGTAGTCCCAGAAGCTTTGAAAACAAATTCTCATTTAACAAAGAAATGATACAGTCTTTGAAGATTTAATAACTATGTTTTTAAAGAAAATATAAATATACATAATACGCTTGTGAAGGCATTGTTATTATTTGCCTTTTTGAAACAAGCAAAGCCTCTTCGAATAATAGAAGCCATCTGAAAAAAAAATACCTTGAGAAATGCAAACATTGTTGGGGAATAGATTTTTTAATTCAATAACTTATTAATCAACTTAATTTGGGTAGATTATTATTACTGAAGTTCTCTTGCGACAAACTTCCGAATTTCCAAAGATCATAAGCTGAAAAACCATCTAATGCACCCAATCTACCGAACAAAGCTGCATCTATTCTAATTGTGTTCAAAATGCTTATATTATCTCACAGCTGGACAAAGTCGAGTTAGGCCCAGTTTCATGTATTTTAATGTTCATATTTAGGGTACTGAAGTTGAAAATAGCGCTCAGAGTGCTTACATTATCTCACAGCTGGACAAATTTGAGTTAAGCCTAGTTTCATGTATTTTCATGTTCATGTTTTGAGCATTGAAGTTGAAAAGTGAATGGTTGCAAAAGCATTTATCCTATAATGAAAGTTGAATTTGCATTGCCATGGAAATTGTTTGAAGCAGCCTCTCTCAATCTGGAATTTATTGCCAATGAGAACGGAATACAGTGAACTGAAAACGGAATATAGTAAACTGCTTTAAAATTTATAATTAAATTTTCTTTTATGTATCTATGTGCGAAAAGGTTTTCTTCACTACTTCAAATAAAAACAGTGCCGAAATCGACTTAAAGTATGTGCCGATCTCAGGGTTAAGCTTACCAGTATACAACAAAACAAAGAACAACTGAGCAAAATAATCAGCAGAATCTTATTAGTGTGAATAACAGCATTAAATTTTAGTTAATAAAATAACGATTATTCAAGCTTTAATGGGTTTGAATTGTTGAAAACGGCTGTAAATTTCCTTCTATTAATTAAATCGCTTAATACAAATGTTAATCTACATGAATTTCAATTAATTTTGTTTTAAAACTATTAGTATATTAGAGGTAAGATATGCTAAAAAAATTGCTTTGTAGGAAGACAAAAGTAAGGTGCTCGGTTTACGTTTGAATATATAAAGTGTGTAAAAGATTTCATGTAAATTATATATTAAAAGTTCAAATGTTTAATTTTACATCCAGGATATTTGATTATAGCGCCATTACCATGCAATTAAAAAGAATATATTATTTTATAACACAAATTATCATTATTTTTGAAGGTTTGTTTCTCGATCTTCTAAAAGATTCTATTAACGTCTTCCAACAAGTTTTGCTCTTGGTATATATTTTACACAGAGAAAATTTGCCTATTTATATCTCTTTCTTAAGTTTTGAAGTAAAATTATGTTTTAAGTAATGAAAACTTTTGGTTCTGTCTACTACATATCATTATTGTGTGTGTATCTAAAGTAGCCTATCATATAAATCATGATTTTTCTACAAGAAATAAAAAGAAAACTATCCCCAAAATTTTAACAACATTTATTTTCTGCAAGATGATATGGCTTCAACTTTTTTGAGTCTTTAGTGACTTTAGCTGTTTCATAGAGTTTTCAAACTCTGTTTTATATGTAATTCTAGATGCTTGTTTTGAAATCAGAAATATCAGAACCACGTTAATTTAAACAGATCTGATTGGCAATTTAAACAGACGTTGCTTACTCTAAAGTAAACGCTTAGAAATACTTGTAACACATATATTTAAAATGACACAAATTAATGTCTTATAACAAAAGAAAATACCAGAATACTGCACATTATTAAAATTATTTACTTATTTAAACGAAAGTTTACGAAACATTTGTGTTCCTGTTGGTATTTCACAGGCGACATAAACACGAAATTCAAGCTAAAATATGCTTGTCTAAATCAAATAAAGCCGCAGTTCGAGAAATTCCATCGTCAGCATCGACACTGTGCTTTGAATTGTTATTTACCATCTACGCAGAGTGTTTGTATGAAAAGTGAATTAAGACTTCATAGAATGTGAATTCAAAATTATTCGACGTCAGTGAAGATATATGATTATTTGTTTATAGATGAATACATAAACAGAACTTCATGAGTGTAAATCAAACATGAATGTAATAATCTATTTACATTTATAATGATAAATCGTTCCTATTAAAGGAAACAGGTATTCAGGCTCGCGTATACTCAATGGCTGATAAAATTTCAGAGAATGTGTTCAACATAAAAGACATGCATGGACTTAGCACACTGCCATAAGTTTATTTTAAGCTTGGTAATCTTAAATTAGAGAAAGCAGCAGAACCTAAATCGCCTCGAAATTTCATGTATTTAAGATTGATGACGTTTATTTAATTTATTTATTATATTATGTTCAGTAAATTACGTTTCGTTTTAGGAATACTGCTTAAAATCGTCATTCTTCTTTCGTGCATATGTTTCCTCTTAACCTGGATTACATGCTATCTGTCGGAAATTGAAAAAGATATTAAAGAACACTTATTACTCATATAGCTTACTGTTGTACCAATTCAGAATTGCACAATACAGGATAAAATTAATATAATTCGTTCTAGTGTAATTTTATATGTGATCATGATATTCGATCTCTCATTACTGTGGGTCCGCCAGCGTCTGAGAGGTAAAATCGCTGAACACTGGTATTTCAGACCTGGGCTCGATTCTAGGCGAATGGACTGGCAGCATGCGTGCCCTCATGGCTTTCCCCATGTATATGAGTCAGCCGTTCTTAGAATGTCCTCCACGAAGGCCATCCGTTCCCTTAGGCAGATAGCCCTTAGTGTATGTACTTTGACATAATCAACTAAACCAAACCATACTCATTATTGTAATACAGATTACTCTAATATACTATGAAATCATTCACTATTTTATTATTCAAAACGCTGCGGAAGTTCGCTTTTTTTTTTTTTTTTTTTTTTTTTTTAATAATTAGAAAATATTTATAAGTAACTAAACTTCAGACTCGGGTGGTGTTAAAGTTACATACGCTATACATACTTGCTATAATGAAATGTAGCACATTAATTTATCCAAAGTGGTTAGCATAACATATAGATTCTGTTTTATTTTTTTATTTTATTTAAAACAATATAACATTCTCACTAATCATTGCATTTATCGCACATATGTTGAATTTAGTTGAACTTACCGTCCCTAGATGGCGCTTCCTTTCCTTGTTTTTCCTGAAATTAGGAACGGCTAAAGGAGAGGTAAAATTTATTCGATCCCTGTGAGGGCAGTACCAACGGGTTCAGTACTGATCCCCCAGAGGTGAATAAATTTAAAGGATTCAATGATGATCAAAGGGTCAAATGAATTAGCAATAAGCTGATAACCGAAAATGCATCAGCAATTGATCGGCATTATCAAGCTCCTATTACCAAAAAATAAATAAATAAATAAATAAAATAAAAGATCAAATTACAAAAAAAAAAAAAAAAATTGATTCATAAAATAGGTAATTCATTGTTTATTGATATATAGAGCTGTATCTTGTATGAAGGAGGAAATCACATAAAGTAAATATAAGGGGGAAATACTCAAAAATTATTTAATACATTTTAAAAATCAAATTATATATTTTTAAAAAAATATATAAATTTTTACGTAGTAAGTAAAATGTAGAGAAGTAAATCGCAAGGAGAAAATCCAATCATAGAAATATAAGAACGCAAATGTAGAATGGAAAACCAGAAACAGAGTGAATAATTTTGAATGAAGTAATTTCAGAAATTCCAGAATTTTTTTTTCAATTTTTTTTTTGGATAATCTTAATCTAATTTCTTTTCTATGTTATAAGTGCAGGTATATATATTATAATTAGGTTGTTTATTGCATATTATAGACAGAATTGTAAGGATGTGGATGAGGAAAACTATTCCTGTAACAGGGGTCAAGGAGTCGATGCAAGAAAATATTTGGGAATCTCTGAGCTAAAGCACGAGACCTAAAGTAAGCATAAAACGCGCCAGATTGAATAGAAGTATATAGATATACGCTATAACAGAAATGCTTAATATCTTTGTCTTTTATTGCAGCTAATACTTTTTCTTAGCTTCTTGTTTAATTTTTAATTTACTAATCCCTAAAAAGTCAGCTTCTAACCTAGCAATTCTAACCTAAGTTAGCAAGGAATAATTTATGTTTCTTTTTGATCGACAGTAAATTCGTATGTTATGTCAGCAAGAGGTTGTAACAGACATTTGGAGAGATTAAAAGAGTTCTTCTGCAATCTTCGTAAAATGCTAATTTTATTTTTAAATTAAACAAAAAATGAATTCCAAATATATATAATTCACTGAATTTTAACTCAAATTTCTTCAATATCTCACTTATAAATATAAACTTTTTATCTCTAAAATTTCTTGTTCTATTTAATTCTTATTCTAATATTTTATTTTTATTCCCATTTTATATAATTCGTAACGTTCCTTTATGTTAATCGAACCAGTCAGTATGCTTTAGATCTTTAGAATCACTTCTTTCCGCTTCCCTACCAAAATGCAAATTAGATTAAGAGTATTTAAGGTGAGATTTTCAAATTGTAAGACAAAGCCTATTTCTGCATCTTCAAGCCGTTACTACACTCGTTATCATAAATTAAGGAAGAATCACAAAAATCACGATTACTGAAAAAGTTACATGTAGAATTTTATGAAACTTACCCAAAATATACAACACATAGTAAGGTATCAAATAACATATAAAGAAATTACCAGACAATTATGGTAGTATAGAAATTAGCACATGTATAAAATTAACAAATCGAAGATGCCAGTTTGCTATAGTAAAAGCACCTTCAATATGGAATATAATCGCCTCTAGAAGCAATACAGCACATTCAGCAATGTGTGATAGTTTCAAATTATGCTGTCTATCAATTCCATAGGAAGCGAGAGCCTTTGCTCTTGCAAAGCAGTTGCAAGCGCGGCAAGGATCTAAGGGTGGATTGAGAGCAGCTAGACGTCTCTTTAAAGCATCCCAAATGTGTTCGATATGATTCAAGTCCGGGGATCAAGATGGCCACTCCATGCGCATAATTGTTTTTCCTGTTGAAGATAATCATATACGATGCGAGCCCTGTATGGTCTTGCATTGTCGTCCTGTAACAGAAAAGCAACATCTATTGCCCGGGCATATGGGCGCACATAAGCATCAAGGATGTCATCTCTATAAACATGAGCATTCACGGGTACCCTTGGAAAAACATGGAGGTCTAAGAGATGCCACCCCAAACGCAGACACTGCCACTTCCGTCTGCATCTCTTTCACGGTTGTGATGTGTTTGACGGAGGATAACGGGTTACAGATTCTCTCCATATCACATAACGCCTATTATCGCTTTATAGACTAAATCTGGACTCATCCGTAAAGAGAATATCCCTCCATTGCTCAGGCGTCCAGTGGACATGTTGCCGTGTCCACTGCAAACGGTCCCTCCTATTGCGCGACTTAAGCGGCACGCAAATGGTTGTTCGCCTCGCATACAGACCACCTTCGTGAAGCCTTCTACGCACAGTTGACGCTGACACCAACCTCTCGGTGGCTGCAGCAAGGGAGGATCTAAGAAGGGTCGGAGTAGCGGTTCTGTTCCTGAGTGCACATAATGTCAAATATCGGTCAACGGCGCTCGTCGTAGCAGTTGGCCGTCCCTGGCTGAATCTCCTAGGTGCCGAATCTGTGATTTGAAATAGCCTCCAAAGTCTATGAACCACCGAAGGACACACGTTTAGCCATCTGGCCACTTCTGTTTGACGTTGTCCTGCCTCTAGTCTCCCAATGGCTCTCTATCGTAGTTCTGCAGGCAAATGATGCCTGGAGATCATTGTTACGAATTGGCTATCTCAGATTTCTGATGTCACTATCACAGTGAAATATGCGGGCTTGCTCTCAAACATGGACTTTTTATGCTCCTCGCAGATGACGTATTCCGAGTGCAGCGCCACTAATTTGCATATTGGAGTTTTACTCAGCTACTCTTACTTGGCAACATATTCAAATTGTACAAGGTTTGGCTTATTTTTGAGGGAGTTATCGCTATTTTTGTGATTTTTCCTTAATTTATAATAAACAGTGTAGACTAGCTAGTTTAGATAAGATTGTATGTACTATTCGGCTTTGCGTTATAGTTGTCGACATTCAAATTGTTACCCCGGTGAGAAGTTAGAACCAACTTCGGGTTAGTGTTAAATTTGACTTTACATTACATCGCCTCAAGTGATTGGCTGACTTTATAAAGCACAAGATGTCCATTTTTTGTTCAAGGTTCTGATTTAATAAAAAGGTTATTCGTAACCTTCTCAAGTCTCTGTCATCCTCTTCAAATGACCGATAATTCGCTCCAAGTCTGTTGGAAGTTTGAATACACAGTTCTTGCTAACAAGGATGTAGTATATCTATAAACGTATAGTAATTTTTTTACAATCGTGCGTGTTGAATTTCAGATTTGTATTATAATGTAGCTTTACTTCTGCTTACGAGGTTTTGTCTTTTTCTGCAGCCATATTTTGAGGTATTTGCAATGTTTTATTTTACAGAGCTAGTCTTTTCGAATAGTGTTTTACAACTTACTGGTCCATCGAAAGGCATGAGAGACGCAAAGGTTTTGAAAAATAATAAAAAATAACAGAAGATTCAAAAAAATCTCAAAGGGCTCAAATTTTAACGATTGCCCAAAAGGAATTTTACGTTCTCATTGAGCTCAACGTTTACCAATCTCAGTTGAGCTCACTCCTGCTAACCTGTTTCTTTTCATCCTTTCAGCTTTGTTTTTAAGCATCATTTTCTTAGCTCATACGCTATATACCATTCACCAGCAAAATTACAAAAAAATTAAACGCAGTATAGCAGGATATGTTCAGAATTCTCAAAGCAGTGCCAGGTGTTGACAAAACGTTTTTCTATTTTTTTTTCAGTTATTTCGCAGTTCACCAAATCAATGTTCAGTTTTCTTGATGTCTTCCGAAATGTTTTTCTGTCTCTTTGTTATAGACGTTTTATGTTAACATCATTTATTAAATATCATGTTCTGTGCCCCTACGCCACATAAAATTCAGTTCAGCAAGAGAATAACACAATATTTAAAAACAGCATATTTTTAGAATTTCCGATATATAGTCTCGCTCGCAGGAGATAAAAAATTTTTATTCTCTTCAGTTTTGCTACTACTCGCGTTCAGATCGTGAGCCTGTTAATCAAAAAATTCGTTAACGTTTTACAGGATATGAAATATGAAATTCGAAATTCAAAATTAGGGCTTCCAGGTGCACATGCGCCTTGCAGGTTCAAAATGCGTAGGACATGCGTACAGGGTGACAGTTATTCAGCTACATGAAATTTAAAAAAAAGAAAATCGCAAACTGCTGTGTTCCAAAAATGTTATTCAAATTTGAAAAGTAGTTACAGATATTCAGATTTAGTTCATGACATGTTCGATATGCTTGTCATTAACGGCTGTGGCATGGCGCAGACGTAGACCAAAATCCTCCAAATCTCAACAAAAGTGTCGAAACATCGAATCCCGGAATCGAAATCTCCCTAATGGCTATTTTGAGCTCAGCAATGGTTTGGGGATTATTTGCGTAAACTTTGTCCTGTCCCACAAACATGAGTCACAAGGATTGAGATCAGGAGAATAAACGTCCAAGTGATTCCCATTCAAGTGCCCTCTAGGTACCCAAAGCCAAAACTACGAAGATTTAAGGCATTTTGAGAGACATTCCGATATATTAATCAAGAAAATATGTGTTTCGTATGACAGCTTTTGGAAATTTGGAGTTCCGGAACCAATTAATGGATTTAAGTTGATAATTTTTCACCTATTTTTCTATTCAATAACTGTTACGTTACAATAAATGTAAACATATTTCAAATAAATTATTTGAATTCCAGGATCAAAACTGCATTTTCTTAATTATCAAATGACTAATATATTAATGTGATTAAAATGTTATTATTAAATTCCGTTATTAAGCATAATACGTATATTCATTTGGGAAAATTTAATAATTTGGTTAAAATAAGGGTTAAATGAGAAGGGTTCAAATAATGCTTTTACAGTTTTGAAGACTTGACATGTATACTAGCAAAGTGGAAAAAGATTTTGGATAAAATTTTACGCTCTTATCAGTAAATGTTTAATTAACGCATATAGGTATGAATACTATAGCTATTATATAAATTTCGTGATTTTAAAAGATCAGGCTTCCCTTAAAACGTAAACTGAGCGAATTTAGTATTTATGCTCACCACGAAATTCATCCATATTTCAAAATATTTTCTTAAGGGAAGTTTTTAGATTTATCAACAGCATTTAAAATTACTTTAGTATTTAAAATATATATGCATAACAACAATGAACTTAGTATTGCAGCATTTTGAATTTAGAAAAAATCTAGAAGGAAAATGTTCCAGAGGAAGCTAGAAAATTTGTATGTCACAATACAAAATTCATTAGAAGACATTGTTTATCCGGAATAAATATACATGATCTGGCATGAAGAAAGAAGGACAGCAAGTAGATGTTGTATAACACAGACACATAGAGTCATCAATTAACGTTGTCTTGTTGACATTAACGGATGACTGTCCTTTCGCGAGAAAAATAAACATGGCAGATAATAGGATATAACAAAGACTGATAAGGAAGGCTGATTAATTGTATTACAAACAATTACGTTTCTTTGCAGTCTTGTAGGATAATCAAACGGAACTCTGATGCATTCTCCAGTGCGCTTTCGAGACGCACCAAATAGTATAATATTTTTTTTTATTAAACTGCTTTAGTAACTATAATAGTTTTCTGATGTTAATGTTAAAGAGAACGTGCAAGATTGAATACATCCGAACTGCGTTCTTTTTCCGATGAAGTTATGTCTTTACATTACATGTAATATATAGGTTCAAAGTAAAATATCCAAATAAATATTTGTTTTTAAAAATAACAACTCAAAACCATTCAGATTTTTACTGTGCAACATCAGTCATAGAGTATATTATGTTCAGTAACATTGCAGAGAGTCTCCGAGAACAAGTGGCGTGTCTTAATTAAATGGTTCTGGAAAAACGAGAAATTACCAGAAATAGACGGAATGTTGTAAGGAAGTGTGCATAACAAGATAATATATGTAAAATAGTGCATTAGGAGTAATGTATGTATTACGAAAAATATATGTAAGAAAATTTACGTATTACGAGAAATGAATTGAAAATAATTTTATTTAATACAGTCGCACAAAAACATCATGCACAAAATGAATAAATTTCAGTATGTGCACATTAAATAGTTAAATTTAGTATTATTTCGGAGTCTTATACTAAACTGATATTTGTGTTATTTTTAGGAAATATTAAGTTGTAGATATTTTTTAATAAAAATATTTTTAAAATTTTTCTTCTAAATTTAAACCTAAGATAACTGAAAAAAATTGTTGTTTTCATTAAAGTTCAAACTTTTCGGTTCAGTCTATCAGAAAAGAAATTATTCATGTTTTAGCAGCTAATTCAGTTATTTTTCTATGTAAACGCTTTCAGCATTTAGAAAAGTTTTTTTAGTAATAGTAAAATATTGTTGTTCTATCGTAAGATACCCGACTTCCTAAAATAAATTACTAAAATACCCGGCTGTAAACTTCCACTTTTACTGGAACAGCACTGGAGTTAACATTGTTCTATTGATTGGATATACTTGTGAATAGCGGGAGCGCGACAACTCAACGCAACTAACAGTATTCGCAGTAAGATGGACGATGGCAAATAAGGAAGTCGTGTTTCCGACTAAGATTAAATGATGTATCAACAAAGATGTAAGTGCTCAATCATCACTCTTTTTTTTTTCCATTTTGTAAATAGTCATTAATGTATCTCCATCAATAGGTAAATAAAATAATTTAGTCACCTAAAGATGTGTGCTGTCAACCTAGAAATCCCCTAGACCCCCGAGTTCACATACACTCATGTCCATAAATTAAGGATAATTCAGAATCATACGGAAATCGAACTCTAAAGTAAAAATTTCACCTGTAGAATTATCGCACACATCTTCAAGATTTAAAAGATCATGCAAATTACAGGAAGCCATCAGGTGACACTGATAAGAAGTCACAGTGACGAGAATCTAACAGAAGTGTCTATGAGGAACGGTGGCAAAGAAATAAAATTGTATATAAGCGTTTTATAAGTCGCTCATTGGGACAACCGAATAGTTATTACACAATACTTCACTATACTTCGGTATTAACTTTTGTACGCCTATAAAGCAGTTTTCTGCTCATTAGGAACATTGGAATCGGATAGGAAAAGGCAGAAATTTCAATGAAATTTGAGATGGTAAAACATGCCAGGTACTTAATTTCTCATTGATAAGCTTTCAGTGACATTTTATAAGTAAAATGAAAAAAAAAAAAAAAAAAAGATTAAAGATGCCTATCAAAGCAAATACATAAAAATAAATACAAAAAGACAGAGCACTTTACAAACTGTTGCAGATTTACTAACTAAGCGCTCCTCCTTTAAGAGAGGCTCCCTTACATGCTATACCAGGCGTCAGATTTGCCTTGGTTCTTAAACCACTTTTACTACCAGCGAGTAGCACCCGTCAAGCATATCGTTCACAATGACGCATCCAAACACATATTTATAGCTCTCAGAAACTGTAGAAATCACGTCGTTTCCTCTGCTTCGCTTCATACTTACGTAACACGAGCTGTAGATTTACGATTCGCTATATGGGTGGAGAGGACGCAAGGGAAATACGAGAAGTCTAGGTTTTATTGTGTACTTGAGTTGTGTTTCGGTTGTTTATAGTGAGGAACTGCAGCCCAATATATTACTCCGATAACTACCAGGCGGTGGAATGAAACTGATGGAGCGGACAGGTTATTGGAAGATTCTTCTTTTCTTTTGAATTATGACACGTAGTTTCTGAAGTTTTGAGATATGAAAAAAGACACTTCGCTCTAAATCAATGAGTTAATGTAATTAAACTTGTACTAATATATTATACTTTTTGTTTTATATGAATATTGTCTTAAGAAATTCTTTATTTTTCCATAAATTAACTACGGAAACATAACGCAGAATTTCTATGAAGGTGAAACATTAATGATACTACCGAACATATCGACAGCACAAATATATTAACAGAAAATTCTGTAACGCGCAGGATTGTTCGTTCTGTTTCAATGAAACTTTTGTTCGATAAACTTACATGTGTAATGAAATAAAAAACAAAAACCTACTGAAAAGTCTAGCAACTAAGAAATTTATATCATTTCACTTAATTTCGTCTTTCTACACAATCTGAGAAACAAATATGGAAGACTACACCTGCCACGAATTAACACAACCACCTTAGAGCAATTTGGGGATTTTTTACAAATGAAAAGGTAAAAAGATTCCCAAATTATCGATGGCTTGGGATGACAATATCAAACATCTGAAAAGTCAACATACTACAGCTAATCAAAATACAAATTTTGTTAAATACGGATTACGTGATACATGGAAACAACAGAATACTTACTACAAACCTCTGCAATTCTTTTGCACTGTTCTTGTCCCCAAGTACAAAGCGATCTTTTTTCCTTGAGACATCAGACAATTAAAGCGACTTAGCGCCTATTTGGCTTCCACCATAAGCATTTTCTCGTTATTTTCTTTAAAAAGTTTGAGGCAAAATTTTTCATTTCTGCAGAAATTTTACAGTAGTTTTTTTTTTTTTTTTTTTTTTTTAAATTGCTGATAAATTCCACAAGCGCATATTTTGAAACTACGTTTAAGGCAAAAAATATGATAATTTGTTCAGAAAAATTAGGGGAACTGGTAATAAAACGGGGAAAACAATTACGTACACGAAAATTGCAACGTTGTTAGACTGAAGGATTGTTACGAATAATGATTGCCTGAAGAACGTTTATACGCATGGTTGCTAGAATTTGGCGCATTCTGAAAATTTGGCGACTGCTTCTAAGGTGATTGCGATAACATGGAAGCATCCCCAAAGGGAATAAATCAAACGTGTTTTAAACGTTAAGCGCTTTTTAAAATTAATTTCGATGACATTAGTGCTGTCATGCTGTTGTGAGCTAGATAATGCCTAAGTTCGCAGTATATTTCCTTGACGCGAAATGTCATATTTATAGACAAATCCAGATAACTGTTTAAATCACTGATGCTCATCACTCTCAGAGAGATGCTCTCAGTCCTATCAGCTCCAGTTGACACACATTTATGTTTTTGTAACTTTTCGTTTTTTTTGTCTTCGTATTTTTGCATAAAAAGAAGCAGAAGTATAAGGCTGCGATATATTTAGATGAAAATGCTCAGCTTAAAATTCCATCTGCCGCGGTAACGTTCTAAAACATCTCAAGCAGATTATCAATAGGTGTTCGACTTCAAAATGTGCATTACCAGCGGTGTGTCACCCCGTGATGATAAGTGTGTTAATGAAAAGTAAGTGTAAAGAAAAGATCTTGTACGTGTACTACAAAGATGAGGGCACTGCACGAAATTAATATGAGAAAATTTCGACTGCATAAATATGTGATGTAAGAGGATTGCGATTGTTAGCTAACGGACACGTGTTCTGCATTCGTCTACTATTCCATTTTAGGTTCGTACGTTTTGTGTTCTAAGTTATGATATTTTATACGTGTGTGGTAAGTGTTCCATATTTAATCCAGAAAATGTGTTTTTGATAAAATAAATGTGAGATTAGAAAAAGAAATGTGTCTCCGCAAGTCTCATGCATGTGGGTTATTGGGTAAGTGAAATATTTAATTATTCTTGATGCTATGGTTTAATTAGCAATGTACTACCACTAAGAATTCAGGCCAGTAAATATTGGGCACATGTAAATTAATGAAGGATTTCTAGATACATATTTAGATAGATTGTCACATTACAGCGCCTCCTAGTAGTGCACACCACTACACCTTAGCACAATGCTTATTAGTCAAAGATAAGCTCACTTAATAATAATGTAATTACTGTAGCGAGAAATATATATAAAGTGCACGTTTGCTTTAAAATTGAAAAAAAGCTTAAAATTTAACAAGGCTCTGACGACAGGCTGAAAATAAAGTAAATTTAAGAACTTGACTAACTGAATATATTTCAGTATTTAATTGATTAATTGCCATAAAATGTTTACGAGTTACCTGTTTAGAGAGATGTTTTCACGAAGCACTTTCTAACAAGCCCTAAATTATTTTGGCATTTCATCTGCGAATAGACGCTTGACGACAGCTCTTTCATGTACCAGGACTGCATTCGGGTTTGAAATACCAATGAACTTCACTCGCTTCATGATTGGAGGAATGGAGAAGCATTTAAGTACAACTTCATGATAACGTCAAGAGATATTTTTTGTTGAGTTTCAAGCTAATAGTCAATCTCTTTATATTAAAGGGAACTTTTAACTGCCACACAAAGTACACAATAGTACTTCAATAGAAGTATTCTTTCGAGCAGGAGATTGTAAGCAAGGGTGGATCAGTGAATGATTTACAGATTTTTGATGCAGCAGATTTTGTATTGTCATAACGATGTAAAAAGGCATAAATGTGATCAGGAATGAGAGCTCAGTTTGCGGTCTTTTTGCTGGGTAATTCAAGTTAAGTGATATTTATCAAGAATAAAGAAATGTTAAATCGGCCACTGCGATTAACATCTTTTATGCAGCAAAATCGTCATGCCGAAAATCATGTTCTGTGCTGAATCGAAAAAGTCTGAATCATTTCATATACAGTGGTACCTCGCTGCATGTCCGCTTTGAAACATTTCCAACTTCATAAGCGCCCTGTTTGGACGCGAAAAGTTTTGTTTGGCATCCGGCACTTGTTTGGAATACGACTTGAGTTCAATGAGTCACAACTGCACGTACTACCTTTATTGACCTCTTTCGAGATTGTGCTACGACCGCTCATGCGCATCACTATGTCTTTTGCTACTGCTCAGTGAACAACCCGCTATATAACTTTGAATTTTCAAGAGATTTTTTCCGCCGTAAATGATTTGTAAATTCAGTAACAATGATATTTAGGAAAGTTAGTGAAAAGAGTCAAGCAATGAAACAAATGATTAGGATCACGGATACAGATGAAAAAAGAAATTTTTGAAAAGTATACAAAGGCATGCGTACCAGAACTTATCGTTTGCTTACCGTATGCCCAGTACAATGGTGTCTATGATTGTGAAAAACCAAAGACATTATTAAATCGGCTAATCTTGCGAAGGGGTTGAAATCAGTTACAAAAAAAACTAAGAGATATTTGAACATTTGATATAATAAGATTGATGAAGGAAAGGTAAGTAGTGACTTGATGGGGAGGAAGGCAGACAAAAAGTAAGAATGTCATAGGAGAAATCTTTTTTTTCAGAATGAATCGATTTTAGTTCACATTTGATAAGTTTTGGCTCCCAAGTTTCAGAAATGCTGCTGATGCGGATACTTACATAAACGTTTTAGCCACCAACAAAACATTGAATTCGTATCGAAACTATCGAAAACTATCGACTTTAGATTTATCTCCCTAAACTATCTTTTGAATCTATTGCATTCTTGTTTTGCTTTCTGACTAGCAACATGCCGCCACTCTTTCACCCATCGTGTTTGTCGTAAGATATAGAAAAGTTATAAATGAGATTAAGAATGGGGGCGTAGATTGCATTCAGTCCAGTACACTGTATAATTCATAATCAAGATCAGCTTCGCACGAGTTGTTTTGTTTAGAAATAAAATGGTTTGACTCGGCACTACATTTGCTTGCAACTACGCAGTTAAGTGTCTCGCCATCACCATTTACAAAATGATTGAAATTATCTGCGTTTTCTCATCTATATCACTACATACTATGTACAGAGATATATATCATGCATAGAGAGAGAGAGACATAGATAAATAGTCTCACAAGCCCTAAAACATGAAATGTAAGACAAGTTTATTAAAGTTCCATATTTGAGGGTTACCTATTTAGAGAAATGTCTTCATAGAGGAATTTCTAAGGAAACGTGACGCATATTTGAGTTTATTTTGAAAAGTTATAAATTAACAAATAATGCATTACAGTAACCATTATGAAGGCCGCAGTCATGAATAATAACAATGAATTCATTTTTTAATCTCTTAAGCCGGTTAAAATGACGTAAACAGCAGACTGCTTTCCAGGAACAATTACGGTTAAGTTCTTCAGAACAGAGGTCTCAAACTCAAAGCTGAAAGGCCAAAAAATTGTTTTCTTAACAAAATAAGAAAATTTTAAACAAATTTTTAATTCCATTTACTAAAGTTTTTCATAACGTATTTAAACAATAACAACAACATCGCAAGGGAAAAGCTTTAAATTTATCTAAATTTTCTATCTGAAATATAAAGTTTGGAACCTGCAAGACATTTTGTTGTTTATATTTGGTTATTCAAATATAATGATAACTAAATATAAAATTTTCAGATTGTCATTTATTTGAAATACTTCTAACATTCTTAATTAATTGTTAAATAACATACTTTAATTTAAATTAACAATGACGAATTAGGAAAACTTTTTAAGTTTCCCGAGCAAAATTTTTAAGTGGGACAGAATTTGAGAATAAATAATGACAATTTAGTCTCTTTGTCTTATTTATTAAATTTTTCATGGAATGAATAAAAATTTATATGTTTGTATGCATAATTATAAGCTTCTTTATTTTTTCTATAGTTGACACTTGACGCTTTCAATTCGGATAAAGTTTGCAGGCTTAGAAAGACATCACTAGCAATTATCTTCATCGCAGACTGTAGATGTTCATTGGTCAATCGGGTTCCTAGACTTAATAATTTTCAGCTATGGAAAACAGTGCACATATTTGTCAGAATATCAAAAGTGTCATATACTTCCAAAAAAAATGATTGCGGTCAGCAATTCGCGGTCAGCAAAAAAATTGCTGAGTTTCATCTACTACTTAACATCACTGCTTTAGGTTAATGTATCGTTTAATGCCACTAGTATGTTAACACCCTTTTTGAAAAACATACGTGTTTTAAAGAATTCAATCCATGGATGTATCAGTCATTCATGAGATTATGCAAATAAAGGAAGAATCATTTTAAATAGAATGAAAACCGCATTATGCATATCCCACGGGAATATTCTTTAGTTACGATCAATTTTAAGACTATTTTCCCTCTGTATCGTAATTTGAACGGCATTTAATGTTACTTTTGTCTTTTTTTTTATTTGGGTGCAGCAGGTTGGACATTTTAAAAATTAATCTTGATTCATAACACGTCTGCTATCTTATATACTTTACAATTTCTGGAACTTTCTAAAAACCGCTTGAATTCTTTGGATATTTTAAATGATTAAATTTTGCTAATAAATATGCAGATTTAAAATAAAGCATTTTTTAATTATTTCCATGCTTAATTGCATGTGGAAAACTTTCTGTGCTTTAAGAAATTCTATACACTGTAAAATGTCTCGTAATTGGCACCCAGTTAACCAAGACAACGGCACTTTTGAAAGCCTAGATTTAAATAATAAATTTAGCCCTGCGAATTTAAGCAGTATATATCGGACTGACGATCTGAAGACTTAAATGCTGAAAATATTTGTGTAATGTTTCTGCTGCTCAGTGTATCAAGCCTTATGAAACTAGTGAATAAAGGAATTATCCAGAATATAAAGATGAACATAAGATCATTTTTCTGCGCCCATGCGTAAATTGTGAATATTTTCGAAAACAATTTTTACTGATGGACGCCATACTTACTTTATACTTTCTTGGAAAGACATAAAGAGCATTACTCTACATCGTTATTAGTGCAAATTATGGCCTAAATCACGTCCGGTACCCATGTACTGTACCTTGATTTTACTTATAAGATATTTCTCCCGCCTTCTTAGCATGCCTTCGTAGTGTAGTGGTCTGCACGCTGGGTGCGTATTTCAGAGGTCCGTGGTTCGATTCCTGGTGAGGGTGTTGCTAATTTTTCCTCTCACCTGCTTCCAAAAAATACCTAATGTCTTTACATACTTATGGTTTCGGAGATGATTAGAACTAATGAAGAGGAGTGCGGATATAGACAATCTTGTTCCCGTTGCAGTTTCTCGAGATGAAGACCAAATAATCAGACATATACGGGGAAAAGGGAAAATGACACTCAGAACAAGAAAGCTACGAAGAAGCAAGGGTACTTTTTTGTTTTGTCCGGTAAAGTCGCCAATAACGGAACAGCTGATGCCAAACGGAATATCCTCGCTGGTAACCTTTTACGTCGCATTTTCAAAACAAGTTACAGCCATTTCTTATCAGATTGTTTGGTTCTTTCAATACTGGCATACAATTACATGGAATTTTTACCAGATAGTACAATTTTATACTCTAAGGCCGTTCGCGGTATTTAAGTCAATTAGAATGCAATCACACCACTCATTCGAAAGCGGAAAATATAGAAAAGCAAAGTCAAGGGTTAAATTCATCAATTCAAATGAGAATGCACTGCGGTTTTACTTAATTTCCGAATAAGCTATTTGTACGAATTGAAATAATTGTTGCATTTAAACTTGTATTCCAAATTAAGATTTAACTTGAAATGAATGGAGATAATTACTGAGAGAATTATATTTTTGTATCGTAGTTTACGTGAGATGAAATCACTTGAGGTCACGTGATACGAACCGGCGAATCAGCTTGTTGAACCATGAAAGCATAACAAATTTTTGAATTAATGTCTTTTTACAAATTTATGGACTTTATTTATTGGGTTCTTACAAAATTTTAAAGGATATTAAAATGTTTATGCCTCCAAAATAAAAAATTCTTAAAACTACCATTTGTTAACATTTTTTATGTGTATACTGTATGTTGTCGCCAATAAAGTCTGCTTGGCGAGATTTGCGCCGGCGAAACGCGAAAGTACCGAAGCAAGCTAACGAAGAACTGAAGACTTTCAAAAGAATTCATGAGAAATGTTCTGCGCCCGTTATGAAGTTTCACTGCATGCACAACGAATTTTCAAAACTGCGGGGACAATCTTATAATCAAGCAGCCATTTGAAGATTTATGTGTGTGTGTGTGTTTGATTATGGCAAAGCCTCGAGGGCTATCTGCCTAAGCGGAGGGATGCCTTCGTGGAGGACTTTCTAAGGGAAACTGCCTCGTATACACGTTACACATGGGGAAAATCATGAAAACGCCCATGCAGCCAGCCCGTTTGCGGGATTCGAACCTCGGACCGAACTACCAGTGTTCAGCTACTTTACCGCTCGGCCGCTGGTGGGCCTTGAAGATTTATGATACCATATTTGAAATCCGTTATTTTCATGTGATAATAAGTATGATAATTTTAAAATCTTGCTTAATTACGTTTTTCTGATATATAAAAGTATGTTATGTGCTTGAATTTCAAATAATCTGTACTATTTTCAATATTATTTACTTTAATTTTGGCTAATGTATAAAAGACATTATCGATGGACTACTTTTACTGCAATTTCCGCATATGGTATCAATAAATACGAGCTAGTACGTTTTAGAAATGCAGAAGGTGTGTACCATTTTACAACGATTTTGGGGCAGTTTTATTAATGTTTAAATTATAAAGAGTATTTTTAAAGGCTCCATCTAATCGCCTTTCTGGATCGCGATTTCCTTGATAGTAGTAGAGCTTTTCGCAAAATTTCTAATGTTATTGATTTCAATTTCTCTTCTACTTTCCAGAGTTCATCAATCGTGGTGCATTTGCGCTTAGAATGGGCTCTTTTCAAGAGACCAAAGCACGATAGCCCATAGACAAAACATCAGGAGACATTTTATATGCAACACCTGTGTCAGTCTTCATTTTTTCAAGGAATGCAGTGGTAGATTTTGAAGTATAACTTATGACTTTGTTTTGATGAAATTTCACTTATCAAGGAAGGAGTTTCTCGCTGATGGAACTTGTTCTGTTAATATCAGACGTCAAACTTTCTCTTGATAGTACGTTGAGTTGATTTTAAATTTTTCTCCATTCTTCCTATTTTTCGCTTTGTAAGAGAATCCTGTGACAATCATAAACGGCTTACTGAAACTTACTTTCCACGGAACTAGGTTTGTATATTTTAATATACTTTTTCGTTAATTTGTAGAGACATTAGGATGTTTGGAAGCCAGAGAGATGAAAAATGAACAGCTGTCTTCCCCGGGAATCGAACCACGGACCTCTGAAATACCGGCTGAGTGCGCTGACCACTACTCCACGAAGGTACGCTAGGAAGTTAAGAGAAATACCTTATAAATTAAATAGAACTTTTTCATTGGCGTCATTTTGGTAAACCCATGCATCATCAAGCGTTACAATGTATTTCCACTTATCTCCTACAAAATAGTTTTCAAACAGGGTTCTACTAATTATTTTGTGTTGAGCCACATGCCTCAGCAAAAGCTCAGATACGGATTCATTTAAAGACTTTTCAAATGATAATTGCTTCGCAAGATGATCTTTCGTTATCAACGATATAATTTTAGAAACATTACAAATAGTAAGTACCTATTTCGGATATTCATTTGGAGTAACCTTCGCATGCAAAATATTGACTGACAGCTTTCCCTTTCCGATTAATAATGTTGCTTGTTTTGCACTTAGAAATTTTAGTACTATGAAGTTTTTGAAATATGGAATATGAATAATTTTCTTCGGAAAACGAAAAAAATATATCTTTCAATTCACAGCTCGTCTATAAGCGACATTTTGAAAGAAGAATAAATTTAAAGTAGCAGACTATATATCTCATTTCACATAGAAATCTGTTGCCAAGAACTTTTATTGTAAAACAATTCCTGTTTTTCTTTTAGGCCAAAGGGGCAATTTGCCCAGAAGGACTATTAATTTCGTTTTGGCATTTTGCGTTGATTCACTACAAGCGTGGTTTTACTTTTCAAATCGTTGCCACCAAATATTATCGCTCTGTATTATATTTAAAGAAATTAAATAATGAAGAATCTGCATAAATGGATGTGTGTTTTTTGCATTGTGATAAGACAACGGTACATAGAACCATCAAATTTTGAATAATGTAATCCTGCCAATAAGAGCATCTGAAAGCCCAAATTTGAAATTTGGAATTTGTTTTATTATTGATTTCATATTTTGTAAAACTTACGGAATTTTTGGTTAACAAACTCTAGTATTTCAAAGGGAGCAATTGCAACGTTGCACAGAAAAAACGTTTTTAATTTCCAGCGCGTGAGACTGTGTATCGGAAATTTTAAAGATATGCTCCTTTTAAAATTATTTTGGGATATTGCTCTTCAACTGAATTTTATGGTTTCAGTGCGAAGGACATGATATTTAATAAATAAAAGTAGCACACAAATGTTAAAAAACGCCCCTTTAGACGTAATTAAAAATCTGAAACCTTTCAGAATTTTTTTAATCCCTTATTGAAATTGTTCTAAAGCCGTGTAAACACTCTCTTTATACATTGATTTATCCAGGGAAACTTATCTGGAATTGGTTCCGTCCGTTGCCGCTGGTTAAAAGGGATTCTATAGTACTTGATTTAAGATCTGAAAAATATAACTGCAATGATGTATCTAAAAAGAACTATTTAATTGAAAATATGTTGACTTGTCTGAAATAATAAATACTAGCTTTCATACATTTGCTTATCATAGAAATTTAATGCTAGCGAGAAATAAATTTCCAAATCAGCGCCGATATTCGGATTTATGACGCTCCAGCGTACAATTTTGTATTTATCAGACATAACAGAGAGTCCCAGAGGTAGTTTCCTCCGTACATACTTTTAAATGAATCGATGCAAGGTGTGCTGAGCTCTTCATTATATTCGATGCTTCGGCAAATAATGAAGCAAAATAGATCTGACTTGATATTTGCGCATTGTACATAATTCTGATGATATATTGATTTGTCGACGTACGGTTTCATTTCACCAAAAAATCACTTCATTTAGAGGTAAAGTGAATTTATTTCTGTTATGTAGCATTTTCAATTACATATTATTTCTTCTCAAACGTAGTTTTGAATCGAAACAGCAGGTACATAGCTTAATTTTATTTTTCAAGTCATCTATCTATTGTTGCCCAGACGTAATGGTAAATGAATTTTATGTTTGCTTGTCGCTATGGTAAAACTATTTCACAATTTCTTGCAACACTTTTTTGAAAAATGTATAAAAATGTATTCTTACTTGAGAAGAGTTTACTTATGTTATTTTTTATTTAGAACATTCATGTAATTCAAAATGTACAGAGTTGTAATAAAAAATCATCTGTACACTACAGGAAATACACACAAAGCGTTTGGGAAAAGATATGTTGCTTTGGCAAAATTTTACAAAAGTTATACAAATAACATTTATTTGAAAGTAGGTCTGTAATTTTAAAGTACTGCGCTCTGAAACAGAGATTATGTTTTACTTTTTCAATGAAAATAATTTTCATAATTAGTGTCAATTCACTGTCTTAAAAATGGTTCTCAGTTCATGTTTAATAAAAGTATATTTACCATTTAGGCATTAATATATACAATTTGCGTTGCATTATTCCTTGAACGGAATTAAAATTTTGGAAAAAAAATAATAAATGCCAAGCAGAAAACTTATTTTATCAGTCTATAAGATCTATTACATAAAGTTAAGATCTATTGCTAAGTTATCTAGTATATAATATTTTCCATCAATTTAAATTTTCTTTTGGTAACAACCATTTAAGTTTATTCATCTGATTATAAAGTTTCGGCAACGTAAGGAGGAACATTATTTTTGAAATTTACATACCACGAAATTAAACAAAAATGCATCAGGGGAGCTGCATAAACAGAGTTGCAAAAGCGAAAATCCTCAGCAGAAAGCTAGGCGCATTGAAATTCCTGAATCATGATGTCAAGAAAAGTTACGTTATTTGAATATGGGAAACAAGAAGGGCGGAGATGTCCGCATGCAGGACTTTCTAACAGAAAATGGTTGGTATTCAAGTTGCACATGGGGAAAACCCCGAAACCCAACTATGCAAACCTGCCCTGTCACAGGCACTGAAATCCAGGGTAAATTTAAGGCACCTTTAGCTCTTTCATTTCCATAGAAACCGTGATGAGCACGCACATAAGCAAAGCGAATCTCAATTCCTCTATTTCTAAGCGAACTGACAGTTAATAGTAGTTCGATAACTAATTTGTAGAAGCTGTTAATACTGTTCAAAAGTTGAAGAGAAGAAAGAGAATCAGAACAAATAAGATATCTTGAGTATGCTGTCCCATTATCCTTGATCCATTTGTCGGCAAGATAAATAAGTTCTGCGGCTGCACAGAAGTTCTGCTTGAAAAACTCTGCATTCATTCTGTATACGGTGTCTCAAAACGCAAATCTGGGAATGGTCTTCAAATGCAAAGCCAACCTTGTTGTTCATCTTGCTGGTATCAGTAAAGAAAACCATATGAAAACTCATGTTAGCAGTCTCTTTATAATCGCAGAAATTTATGGGCTCTTAAATAGCGGGATGTGGATCAGTGAAGGGCACAATTCCATTTATGCAGTCTTCCAAGGTATCAGTTGCCAATGAATCGAAAATATTATTCTTATATTCAATTTCAAAATCAATATGCAGAACTCCTGTAAGAACTCCTCCTTTTCATTTCGTACGGTTGTCGTGCTTGGGTACATGTTCTTGCAAAAAAGGATAACAAAAGAAATTTGATAAAGATTCAACGGATAATTCTTCTTGAATCTTTATCAAATTTCTTTTGTTAACCTTCTTTGCCAGAACATGTGCCCAAGCACGACAACCGTACGAAATGAAAGGTACAATACACTTCTTATTAGTTTCTTAACATCCTAGCTTATTCCAAAAGTATTTTTGGCGATTCGGTGAAAGCCATTAATAATTTTTTCAGATTTAGCAGAAAGGAATTCAATGTGCTTTTTCTATGATGCAAAGAAATTTAATTAAATGCATTGAAAAAGTGATATAACTTAAGCAATTTCTTATCTGAGAATTTCTTGATACTTTCATTCGCAAAGAAAAATATTTCAATTATTCTGCCTATGGGAAAACAGTTAAAAATTTCAAAAGTTGCAACCATTTTTCGGATAATATGGGAAAACACTAAACATTTTAACTTTATAAAATATTAATCTTTTATTAAAAATGACATGATTTAAAAGAGGCGTATTTCTTCTTACAACTATTTTTTTAATCTTATTCCTTCACTATCCATCACTTGCAGTTTAAATAATTAATCTTAATTGATCTCATTATTGTGAATAATTATTCTTAAAAATTCTCTTTCAAGTAAAAAAATAAATTAATAAATACAACAAAAACTATTCTCTCATCGCTGTCATGAAAGAATATCTAGCAAGGTCGATTATCTAAGACATAAGTGAAAGTAGATTTAAATTTATTGCGAGTCCTTGGGTTAATATGGAATGTTACCAATACTTCTTTGCACAAAGATTTGTGATACCTGACTTTGAGGATAAACCCCTAACATTTAGATATAATTCTTAATAACATGAGTTCTCAAATTTTGGGCTATAATGTTTTTCTGCGTTAAGAAATGTTTTGGCCGAATAATCACCCAACCCTTAAGTATCGACAAATACTCACAAAAACAGACTAGAGTTTGTTTTACTCATGTATACACATCTGAAGAGCCTTTAGCTTGAAATATTTAAATACAACTTTCGTATTTATTTTACTTTACTGTGAAATATTCTGTCTCAGATGTTTGATGAAATGCTTTGAATACGGTTTTATTATTTTTTAGTAATCTGTACTTTGTGCTTATGAAAGTATCAAAGCACTGTTCTTAAGATACTGAAAATTCAAAGCAATCAAAGTACGTAAAATACAGAGATAGCAAATAAAAAATATTAAAACGAAAATAATACTATGCATTATATTCTGGATTAATTAATTACTAATAAAATAATTAATAATTATTTTGCTGCTTTCTCATAAATCTAGAATATAGTTAAACAATATGCCATTAATTTATTTTTTAATTTGCGAATGCGCAAAAGTTTCGTGTTACACATAATAGAATAATATAAATTTTAAAGTCGCTTTTCAAATTTTAAAATAAAATTTAACTCTGGAAAAATAACATATTTTCTAATCCCTTGCTATCCTTAACTTGAAACAAGAATTTCTAATGTAATGTAAAATTTAATAACACGTTAAACGCTGTGTTACGAACATTAAAGAGTAGAAATACTAGCAGAGTACTACATGGTAATAGCATAAATATTTATAGATAGAGTTTTATTTAAAGCACCAATGGAATAAGAATTTCTTGCTTAATTTTAATTTTACACTGGCGTGTTTTTTTTTTTTTCGGGGGGGGGGGTTGTTCTTGTTTTGTTTTTTCGTTTTGTTTTCGGGGTGAGGTTCATTCTTTTCTCGATCAATTGGTACTTTTTTACATTCTTTTGCGGTTTTTTATTTTGTATTCTTTCATTTGAATCTCCATTTTACTGTGATTATGAATATTTCTATTCTCAGAAGTTGATGAGTGTTCAGTCTTCATTTTTGTCCATCAGGTTTATTTTTTTTTGGGCATGAATCTCTCTTTTATATTCTATTAGTCTGAAGCTGCATCTTAACGCGCCATAATTTGTCTACTGTATGAATATTGTTTCTTTATTATTGCATATGTTTCTTACTTGTCGCTTTATTTTCATTTTCAACATCTTGATATTTTAAGTGCTTTCATCATTTCGCTACTGTTTCATGCTTTTGGTTTTGGTGCACTTTTGCTCGTTTTTCTGATTAAGTATATGTATGTTTTCGCTAAAAGTATTTATGTGGCAAAGTGTTTATGTACTTGCCATTATGAAAACGTGTTGGTGATGGTAGAACGTATAGTCTATCGATCTGTTTTAGTATAGTGTAAGGTCCACCGGCATTATAAAAATAAAAATATAATTTACACCGCGAAGGCAAGCTAGAAAAGCGGAAGAAATACCTTATAAATACACAAATTCTACTTTCTTCACATCAAAAAATAAACAAATCAGTCCGATTTGCTGACGCATAATACGACCGGCATTTTCGAGTTTCTTCACACCAAAAAGAAAACAAATCAGTCCGAAAGGCCGACGCGCAGTACGACTAGCATTTTATCATCCCGACATGACTTCTTTTCCTTTCTTACCTTTTTTCAATATCAAAACAAAGCAAGCATCACCTCAGCTGTCATGAGTAGAGGGATATCACAAAGTATTATTCTATTTTTTCCCACAAGGTTTCTTTGATTTGAAATCTTTTACATAAATCTTTTTCCGTGGTCCAGAAATCCATTTTCTAATGGAGAAAATAATTTTTCTGTTTGTTCTTTCAGAAACAGAACAGTGATGTGATCTTTGAAGACAAGTTTCTAAATAACATTATTTATTTACGTTTTATTTTCAGTGACTGATTTAAATATATGCAAAATTAGTTAAATTTCCAGCTTTCAGTTCGAAGTCGAAACAAAGAAGGTAGCTAGCATGCAGAATCTGTGTACCTCTCAAGTGCGGAAACTTAATAATTTTTAATCAGGAATTTTGTCACTAATACTAGAAATAATCTTTAAAAAAATGTCTTTTCCTTCCACCACCCCTCCCAAAAAATTACAGAAAAGTGAAACTCGAAAAATTGTAAAGTGGCTTTTAATCAATTTGTTTTATTTATTGATTAAAAAAGCTTAAAAGAAGTTTTATTGGATAAAATGCAGCGAACGATTTTTTTTCAAATATTGTCAGAGAATTGAAGTATGAAACGAATGAACTTTAGATGACGAGAATATTGATTTTAAGAAGATTATAGATTTTCTAATGCGAGCTATTCAGCATTTTCTAATATAGCAATTTTAAAATGTAATATAAATTTGAAATCCGAACACACTGTAAGACTGGTTCTGCACTGACTAAATCCTACGTTTTCTACTTATTGTAATCTACTTATTGTAGCCTGCTTCAGATTCGCACGCTGTCTTTCGACCGTGAATGTTGCTCTTTCACTTCTATCCCGAACAAATGCCTTGTCTTACTTTGACTGAGATCAAAGATCCATTTTTTGTAATCTCAAGAGTCACAGTTATTGCATCTGCCTTGTTACATAGCGACCGTCGTAGTACAGCAACCACGTTAGCTTCGAATAATTATCCATCAGGTAGTATGCTCCGGAAAATTAAGGGAATTTCTTTGGATAATCCAGAAATGTTATTGAAAACGAATATTATTCCATATTATGACGAAGATGCCATTACTGAATCAGTTTCAGCAAGTAAATCTACCACGAATTTCATGCATGAATTGAATCCAGACGAGAAAGTCGTTGTAACTGAGAAGTAATTAGAAAGGAGCAAGATATAGGACTCAGTTGCAGAGAATAAAGGGAAGTATGAAACTTCAATTACAATTTAAGTGTCAAAAAGATGAAAATGTGCAAAATGACAATGTGACCGAAGAATAAAGCAAACTGAAGAAAAAAGGCGAAGCCAACCGAAAATATGTCCGAAAAATCAGACAAAAAATTAGTTTAGACAATTAATATAGGGAAACAAGGTCCTGTCTCTTCGCATCACGAAAACAGGACTAACTAGACATAACTCTTGAAAATGCTCCAGGAAGGCTGTAACAAAGAAATGAAATCAGGTACCGCCCAAAACAGCCCTTAGAGAGCCATGGCCTGTAGTGCCCTGATATCTGCTTTCTAGACCGTGGGTTTCGGGGTGCTTGTGCATCTTAGCCTGGACAAATGGTCAGCTTGTCGCCGGATCCCCATTTCCGAGTACTGCTTATAAGGTACTTCTCCCGCTTTACTAGCGTGCCTTCGTGTCGTAGTGGTTCTGCACGCTGGGCCGGTATTCGGGAGGTCCGTGGTTCGATTCCCGGCGAAGACGGTTGCTATTTTTCATCTCTCTTGCTTTAAAAAAAATCCTAATGTCTCTACATACTAATAACTAAATAGGAAATTGCTGGAATTAAAAATCCCATTCTATTCTGTTCCGCTGAGCAAAAACGGAATATAAAGGCTATAATGAGGAACCTAGAACACAACATGGATGACATAAAAAACTAAGGAAGATAAAGAATCCTGCAATAAAAGTAAAGCACCCGAAAAACAGGAGGAGAAATAATAAGACCATGAACATATTTCATTGAGTTTAACCGAACGAAAGAAGGCTTTGCACTATTTCTTTTAACAACATGTTTTCAGTAAACATCAGATTAGAAATTTTAAAACCAAACGCAAAATAATGTTTTTGATGGCAAGATGTAAAAGCTCCCAGACAACAAGGACAAAAACCAAAGGCAAATTAATGTTTTTGGAGGCAAGATGTAAAAGCTCACAAAAGGTTTGTAGATACGTACGGGGTTTGTAGATTTGGAGTGAATAACGACGACACTTTATGAAGCATTGAAATACGCTTTATTTAGCGAATATATAATCAGGACAGATTTAAAATAGCTTTTACAGTCGTCGAACTGTTATAAACACGCTGACACGCTCAGCGATACAGCCTTCACACTGTCAGGCAATAGCGGTGGAGACAGCTTCCTGCAAAGCACCAGAGTATAGTTCCCGACTCTGCTTGGTCTTCCCGGAACTCCACGTACTCTCGAGACTCTCCACGCTACAACTCACGATGAACGCGACGATACACAACAGTATAGCTCTCGACTCAGCACAGTCTAAGACAAAACTAGGTGATGCACTAAAAGACTCTCTCGGTGCACTCGACGACCAACTCGGCGCTAGACTTCGAGACACTCGCTCAATGACTGACTATCAGCTCGCTAGACGAGGCACACACACTACTCTCTCGATGAAGCACACTAGCTGACTGCGAACCAGTAGGATTTATATAGCTTTCGGCTTGTGTTCGAGAACATTTTGGGCTAAACCGGTAAGAATTCGTTCCAAAAGGTTCTCCATCCTTCCATGGTATATTGCAAATTTTGTCGCCAAATGGGCTATTTCTCGCCAAATGGGGCAACCTTGCCTTTCCTTGCCATTTTATGGCAACCCTAAAACAGCTTTGCAGGGAAGCTATTTCACCACGCCTTGACATTTCGTAACACTGCCCCCTCCCAAGGACTGCACGTCCCGGGCAGTACAACCCTTGGTCAGAAGCCAAATTCGATACAAATAAAACATAATAAAACAAACAAGTAACATAACTAAAGAAACAGATATTTACACTATTTACAAGTTAGATACACAAATTAAACACATCACAATTTGAAATTATACAAATTAAAGTTAAGAATGAATTTCAATCTCAGTCTTTTCAATAAAATATACCCGGGTCAAATACGTTTCCACCGCAGTTCTCAGATGCATTTCTGTTTTGCGTATCACAATCTGAAGATATAGTCCTTTCAGACATGTCATCCACAGGAAGATGTGAAACAGTTTGTTCACCGCTCTGTAGTTCATTTACAGCATGCATACAGTTCACCCCGGTATTTTTAGCAGATGCTATATGCTTATTTACCTCTATTTCCTGAAAGTCAGTTCCGATGTTTTCGCCAGGGTCGTGAATAGAATCCGATCCTTTACAAGCAGAAGTATCCAAGTTTAGAATCAAGTCCTTGTCTGCAAAATCTGCACTATGAGCCGCCCACATAGTTTGTGAGGTAGGTGTATTTTCTTGCAGTACTGAAGCACGCTGCTTCAGCTGTACATTAGCTTCTTCATTCTCAGCATCACATGAACTTTTAGATGGTTCAACACTTGCTGACTGCCTTTTCATAACTTCACTATCAGTTTCCAAGAACGTAACAGTCGCATTCTCACTTTCTTCCACTTCAAGCACTTGAGAATCAAAAGCTTCTTTCCCGTCATTCATTTCTTCATCTTTTCTTTAATCTCGTTAGATATTTCATCCTTCATTTCTGGATCTTTCTGAGATAGTTCATTAGCTACTTCCTTCACTTCTTCATCCTTTAATGCTTCAACTGCCACTTCTCTCATTTCCACATCGCCTTTTATGCCTCCAATATCTTCTGTAAACTCCACTTTCACCTGTTGGAGTTGCTCTCGCGCCTTTTCTTGGCCGACATTTATTTCTTCGCGCCGGGCTTTCTTATCTTCCAGTCCCGCTTTCATTGCTTTCAGTGCGGCTTTGATCTCAGCTGCCATCTCTTTATATCCAGATTTTATCTCACCATATCCGGTTTTCATCTTTTCTCCTCAGGCTTTGATCTCGGCAAAGAAGTCCATCAAAGTTTTCGTTTCCTTCGCTATGGCTTTCCTCTGCAGGCGTGTCACTGACATTCACTCGCAAAACCCACTCCTGACACCAGTTGTTGCGTTTTTCTCTTCCTGACACCAGTGTTTACGTTATTTTCTTCCTTCACGTTCGTACGGGGTTTGCAGATATGGAGTGAATAACGACGACACTTTATGAAGTATCGAAACACGCTTTATTTAGCCAATATTAATCAGGATAGCTCCAAAATCACTTTTACAGTCGTCGAATTGTTATAAACATGCTGACGCGTTCAGCGACACGGCCCTCACACTGTCAGGCAATAGCGGTAGAGACAGCTTCCGGCAAAGCACCAGAGTATAGTTCCCGACACTGCTTGGTCGTTCTCGGAACTCCACGTACTCTCGAGACTCTCCACGCTACAACTCGCGATGAACTCGACGATACACAACAGTATAGCTCTCGACTCAGCACAGTCTAAGACAAAACTCTGCGATGCACTAAAAGAATATCTCGATGCACTCGACGACCAATTCGGCGCTAGACTTCCAGACACTCGCTCAATGACTGACTATCAGCTCGCTAGACAAGGCTCACACGCTCACTCTCTCGATGAAGCACACTAACTGACTGCGAACCAGCAGGGTTTATATAGCTTTCGGCTTGTGTTCGAGAACATTCTGGGCTAAACCGGTAAGAATTCATTCCAGAAGGTTCTCCATCCGTCCATGGTATATCGCCAATTTTGTCGCCAAATGGGCGATTTTTCGCCAAATGTGGCAACCCTAAAACTGCTTTGCGGGGAAGTCATCTCACCGCGCCTTGAGATTTCGTAACCATATACATTGCAAAAAAAAAAAAAAAAAAAAAAAAAGAATGTTAAAAAAACTCAATTTTTACTATTGATAAAAGCAAAAATATATTAGACAATTATAACAAATTTTACATAATTAAGCTCTATCTGCTAAATTCGGGTAACTATAGGTTATAAAACAAAAAGGCCGATATAATTATCTGGAATCAGAAGAAGACGCGCTTAGTTTACTCCCCGAGTTTCATCAAATGTCAAACCAATTTGTAATTATTTTAAGAAAAAGAAAATAATCATTTTCCAGTTTTCCTGATTAAATAGCGGAATGTACTATTGGAAAGACTAACATGTTTTGGTTTCGCTTTGCAACATATTTTAAAAAGAAATCGCGATCTGTATATATATAGTGAATAAGCGTCTTATTTACGACTAAGAGAAAGAAAAATTCATGCAAGTTTAAGCGTTTATTTTCTTAAGAAACACACTTAAGTGATCGGTGTTGCTGGCCCATGTAACATGCCTAATTCTTTCATCTCTCATACAATCTTCTCATCACAAATGTACTCTATACTTGCCAATGGATCTTCTGAGATAGCGTCCGAGTACATACGTCGCCAAAACCGTTGTAAGCTTGTCACTATCTCGCCAAATTACCGAGATATCCATTAACTGAATGTTAAATGGACTTCCCCTGCATTCTTACTTTTCCGGCATAGCTGATCTGCTTAAATTTTTTTCTCGTTTCATTACGCAGAAAAATAAAGCTATTTCACATATCATAGCAATAAAATCATCTATGTATTTACAAATTCACAACAGTACTGTATTCAAAATTTGAAGTGTATTATTTATTTAATGTTAAATGGACTTCCCCTGCATTCTTAATTTTCCGGCATAGCTGATCTGCTTAAATTTTTTTCTCGTTTCATTACGCAGAAAAATAAAACTATTTCACATATCATAGCAATAAAATCATCTATGTATTTACAAATTCGTAACAGTACTGTATTCAAAATTTGAAGTGTATTATTTATTTGTTTTATTGTTTTAAAATTGTATAGTTGATAATTGTAGTTCTTGTCTCACTAATATCGTTAAAGAGATTGCGTAGAGAATCTAGTTACATTTTAGGAACAAATTCACGATGAAAATGGTCGTTTGGAGCGCAACCCGTTCGTAAAATAGGTATCGTCTGTATTCCTTTCATACCAATTCATATTTTCACTCTTTTCTTAAGAAGGATGAAATTCAATGCACAGCTACGTGTAAACGGCTTATTAGAAGAATAAAACTGCAAGTTATCTTGAATACATTGTTAAAAAATTAGTGAACACATATTTACTCATACTTTAATGGCTATATATATATATACTTGTAATCAATTTCACTGTTTGAAATATCTAAACAATACATACAATCATTGATTCATCCTGACACCTTTCAGCGCGTACTAATTTCAATACAAATCAGCTACTCTTTTGGCGCTTTTAAAATCACATTTTATTATAATTCACCTTCACTTCGTTTGAATAAGAATACATCATGCTGCACCTAATTTAAACCTCGACTTCATTATGAATTCATTTATGCCCTTAAAAGAGGAAGATCCTTCATTATGAAATCAGCTGCGAAAGGTGAATGTTAAGGAAAGTGAGACATTCTCATCTAGCAAAACTTTCATCTAGTAGCAAGCTCTCTTCCCTTTAAGCAACTGAACTTTTCTAAGGGAAATCTTCCATGAAATCGCTATGAATAATTCATTTAGGCACAGGATGGTCTAATATCATGTCTTTGTTTAATTTATTGCATATGTATAAGTAATTCTTACAAGAAAGTATGCTATTTACTGTAAATTAAAGATGAGATATTAAAAAAATACACGAAAAAAAAACAATATTGGGTATTTATGTTAATTATCAGTAAGATAAATGAATACTAGTGAATACTTGTGGAATCAAAAGCTCGCGTCATTAACTTAAATGCCAGTGCATTTCATTTGATATTAAAATAATTTTTGAGTTTTTTCTGAATGAGATATATATCGGGAATTTTGTTAGTATGAATCGGCATTTTTTAAGTATTATGATGTACGTTTTTGGAAATTTTCCTTAATTAAGTATTAATTTACACGAGTTTCAATATATTAGAAAACGGATGATTTTCACTTAGGTTAGGTAAAACGATCCCCACATTTAGAGCAAGAGGAAAATATCTAGTAACTTTGCTTATAGATCGGGTCTTGCCTAATCCATTATGCAATTTTATATTTTCCCGGTAATTTTACACTTATAATTGATTAGAAAAGGAAAGCGCTTTACCTCCTTGTCCGGAGTAAAGGAAGCATTGTAATCACGAAAAATTTCGGGTATCATATTTAAACGAAAATATCAATTTTGTGGTAAAAGTTCTAATTTTAATTGTAAAAATTGTTTTAGATGTATGCGGTGTTTATGTTTTTCTGTATTTTACAACTTTTAATGAAGATATTTTGAGTTTTTGTGTCTTTCTCTTTGCCGCGAAATGAGAACTGAATTAATTGAATGAGAAATATATCTCTAATGAAATTCGAGGAAATAAATTTAGTTTCGAGGTAAATGAAATGCATCCAAATATGTGCATAATTTAATAGGCCATAAAAGGAAGTCATGTGGTGTCCACATCAGATTTTTTCTAATCAAACCTTTACAGGCTTTGATTATCATCATCATGCGCTTGGGTCTCGGCATTGTTAGTGATCTTTCTTTTGCACTTACTGACGAAATGGAAATTGAAACTAAACGCACTAATATGTTGAAAATTAAAGTGCGACAAAAAGGCACAAAATTTCTCATATTATCATTTAATTACAAACGAATGACTGGAATTACAGTGCATGATATGTTTCTGAACTACCTCAGTAACAGTAAACATAAGTGGCAGATCGTACACTTTTTCGATTATAAAGTTATACCAGTAACGTAAAATTGCATATCTCTGCATCAGTTACCTTTCTCATAACTGTCTTCAGTTACTCAACTTAAGCTTTTTATTGTAAATCATTTTTTATGAAATGTATCAAACGTTTTGGCACAGGGCATTCATATTAAGTGATAAATATTAATTTACACTAGAGTTAACTTCATCTAACTTACTACCCGTAATGTCTATGACTGAGGTGGTTGCAAGGCTTTTGCGTATGATATTTTCCTAGAAGTTATTCTCTATTACAAAATAAGTATATATTGTAAATATGGGGATACGCGACGAAGACTTACATCCCAAATACGGCGTTAATCTTATACTCAATTAATTTGAATTAACTAATCTAGAAAACATAAGAAAATGAAATCCAAATATTATCACCATTTAGTGACAATGTTTCGTCAAACTCCATGTAAATGTAACGCCTCTTGCAATCATCGAATTAAACTGTGATATATTATACGGTGATGTACTCGTAAAGAAATCGGTTATTATTAGTGCTAAAGTTCGTAAATGAGCTTATTTTTTTGACAAGTACGAATAAAAATTAATAAAATTTATATTTTCAGATCTTTGAATATGATTTATATCCCAACGTAAATTAATTATCTCCATTTATAGATTTTCTGGTGCGTTATTAATGTCCGTTTTTAATAAAAATTAAAATAATAAGAACTCGGATTTCAAATAATTAAAATTTTGAAATCTTTGCAACAGCGTATTTGCAACAAATGCATAAATGAAATGCCTTCGGCTGACGCGTAGAATTGCTTCCTGTATCGCATGCGGTCCGTGCACAGCCAGTTTGAGACCACTGATGTAAGGAATTGAGGCATTGTCCTTATATGCTCCTGTGATGTAATATAAATCATGTGGTGTAATAATCTGCCCGTAATGGTTTCTCGATTTGGTAATAAAAGGCTCCGAATACAAATATTTAACACATTTATCAATGATTGCTCTCACCGAAACTTCTGTTCTGCTCACAGCTTTTTTTAAGCTGCAATGATAAATTATAATTCGACACAAAATATAGCTTCACCAAATGGCGGTAGTCTTGTAGAGGCATTAGGGTTTTTTATGCAGGAGACATGAAAAATGAGCAATGCCCTGGTCGGGACTCAACCCTGGGCCTCTCGAATACGCGCTGAGTGTGCCACCGTTACACAACGAAGGCAGGCAAAAAAGGAAGAAGGAAATACTTTATATACTTCCCCTTTTAAAGAGCCACTGGGGATTAGGGGAGCCAGTTGCCAGATCCTGATGGTGAAGAATTATTATCTACCATCTTTTAGTTCGGACGCCACTTGTAAGGTCTGTCATTGTTAGCTATCATAACGTGAACTGTTTCTTACTAGGAAACCTGGAGACTTCTTGCACAGGCGGTAATAATACCAGCACAGAAGAAGGGTAACATAAACCCTTTATTATTCATAAAACTCTTAACACAAATGTACGTGCTTTCTGCTTACACTAATACCGAAGACGTGCGGTGGAACTTAAGAATAATTTCACACAAAATTCAAAGATAGCGATCTATTGCTGGAATACTATTTAATGTAAGGCTAACTAGGCTGACTCCACAACACACCGGGCGATATTAAATGGCCAAATGTTTATCAGCAACTCAGTGTAGCATCAAGGACAAAATAATAACGTGCGATGGCAAGCGAAATCAAGCTATGAATAAACTACAAGTTCCGTTTGATTTTATACTTATTTGTCGCTTCACTTGGCCTTAAATGTGCATCCTGGCGAGGCAATGCGAGGGAAAGATTAGAAGTTCAGGAAAGATACAAATTTAAAATAATTTGTTATGCAAACTAAGGGAAAATTTAAGTCTACTTAAAGAACTCAAATCAGGTACTGAGAGTGGAATGTAAAGAACTACAAGTCTTCTGCGTTTCTGTCTGCGTAATAAACAATGATCTGATCTGGTAATTAAAAAAAAAAAAATTCAAGAAAGTGCGCTTATGGTATTTTAATAAATCCTTCATCTTAAATTTCTATTTATCTACAAACAAATTGCGACAAATGAGTAAATGCAACGTAAGCAGGATATTAATATTAAAGAATAAAACTGAATTTTATGGCTGATACATTGATAATTCAGCTCAGAAATTCCACTTTATTCTACTGTAAAGATTTAAGAATATTAATCTGTCCGAATGATTAATTTGCAGAGTGAAGACTACGAAAACTAACAACTACCACGAAAATAAAAATCGCGCCAAATTAACCAGGAGTTACAAAACTTGCTACTACAACTTACGTCAAGCATTCACAAGAACTTTACTCTCGATTTCTTTAGTTGTTTGAAAATGAATCACTTTTATGTAAAAATTTTAAAAATGTGTATGAGATGCATTCTTTTATCCCTTTCATTCAAATACACAAAGGATAACAGAAATGAAAGGGAACAAAAGGTAGCGGAAACGTCTGATCTAAAAGTAATTTAAAGTCTAATGGGTTCCCTGCGTTTTTCTTTTTTTAATTTTAATAACATAGTAAAATATATTAATGCAGGTCATTATGCTCCTGCATAAACCTTGCGGAGTTCTTTATGATTCTCAAGCATTCTCTCCAGGTATGTCTACATAATTTAGCAGACCACTCTTATCATACACTGCTGGATTTATGAAAGAAAAAGAGAGGGTTGTTTAGAGCTTCGCTTTCAAAGGATGACAGTTAAAATATATGCGAAATATCCTTTCTAAATATTTTCGTGTGCTACCACTAGAGTATTTTCTTTCTCAAATTTAATGGTGGTTTTGTAACATGGAATTGCTTTTCGTCGTCTCTACATTATAAATCTTCTACTCTTCCGTTTAAGTTTCCTACTTTTATGTACAAAGCAAAAAATTCTTTATCAAAGCAAAAGATCTTAAATCTTTTTCTCCTTTCATCTTTTCAGAAAAAGAGATGTTAATTCTGTATGAAGTTGGAAACATCTTTTGTTAATTATGGTAAAGGGCAATTTTCACTAAATTTTGTAGTTGTCTATAATATAAATCAATCCAATCAGTATTATATCTAAGTGTACCAATCAGATATATTACTTAAAAAACAAAATAAAACTATAACTGATTCAAAAGTACATTTCTTGATTTTATTTTTCTCCATTTTTTTGAGAAATACAATTACAATTTGCGTGGTAAATTAAAATTTTAATGAAAAGTTGAACAGCTGAGAAATGGCTGTTTGTCAGGCCACGAAGAAGCAAAAGTAAAGACGTAACATTTAAGTACGGCACCATTAGTGTGGCCGAGTTTATGCTAATTTCTCCGATAACTTAAAAGAGCGTGATATGTGAAGTAGCATACCAGCTATAAGCGCTTCTAGGGCCAGTAAAAGCAGATATTTAAATAAGATGTTATACAAAAGTAAACCTTGTAATACCGAGCACCCAGATCAAGCTGTATTTTATTTCTTAAACTTGATGTTTTGCATTATTTAAAGTTTAAACTCTTTTTATCGTCTAAATTCTGCATTGATGAATCCGAAGAAATATTATTTTAGACAAAAATTACGCAGATAATCGAGGAAAATAAATAATTCTGCTTCTGATTTTTCATTTTTATGAAGCGAAACACAAAACGGAAAAGGGTTTATCTGATGGATAATGATTATGATAGGTCTACGAGTGCAACAGTGAGTCAAACTTCTACATGTTGTTGAAGAATTATATATTTGCTAAACTCTCAAAGGATTGATTCACCAGTAATTTCTACTGGTTGGAAATAGTAGAATTTAGTTTCTAAAATTGCAAATAAGTGATTTAAAGATAACAATTAGATCAGGCATATGAACATAGGTTCTGGAAAAAAATGGTTTATTAGATTTATGTTTAACTATTTTCATATTATTATTATTTTAATTTTACAGATAGAAACAAGTTTCCGAAAACAAAGTCATAGGTTCTGATTCTGCAAAAGTTCGATTTTAATTAACATGATCGTTTCGCTTGATGTGCTAAAACAATATTTTTAATATTTGGCATACAATTGCTAAATTTAATTTTTAAATCATCCCGTTCGAAACTATAGAAAGTGTTTCTCGTTTTCCATTCTAGTTATGTCTTCTTTGTAATTACTTTATTGTGTTTTCTTATGTTCTTGTGTTTTAGTATTTTAATATCATTTATTTGAAAAAAGTCTATTGATTTTTTAAAATACATGAAATAATTTTAATGTGTTTTTTCTTTAAGATTTTTGTGTATCATTTCTTCCTTACTACACAGCTTATATCAATAATTATTTTTTAAATTGTATTAATAATTATTTTATAATCAATGGGAACTTGGTTATGCTAGTTAGTTGCTTGTGCATGTTCTGCTATCGACCCCCAGTCGACCTCGTAATCATTATTGATCCCTTTTAAAATTCCATTATCCCAAGGGCGTGAATAGCCACTGGAAGCCCCTTGTCTAGAACTTCTTTGCAATAGAACTTAGCTACCGAAGTATCATAACAATCAGTAAATTATTTTTCATACGTCAGTATAATGCTTTCTGCTTTGTATTTATATGCAAATTAATAATCACCGCACTCACAGTTTCAGTATAATATATTGTAAATTAATAATATTTTCTAAATGCTCTTTAAAACTTTTCCCGACGAAGATTATGTCAACCAGGTATATCAGACAGGATTCGTAGAAAAGACCTCTCACCTCGGTCTCCATAAGGCTTTCAAATGGTGCCGGAGCATTTTTATAATCCAGACGACATCATCTTGGACTGCCAAATTCCTCGTCATGTAGTAAATACCGTCTTTCCTGGGTTATCAGGGTGTATCTCTACCTGTCATGATCCATTCTGTAGAGACATTGGGATTTTTTGGAAAGCAAAGCAAGATAGATGAAAAATTAGAAAACGCCTTCCCCGGGAATCGAACCATGGACCTCTGGAATACCGGCCCAGCGTACAGAACCACTACACCACGAAGGAAATTGGGAGAAATACCTTAAAACGATTTAAATCAAGCGTCAAAAACCACTTGCTTTCAGAAAGAATATTCAGAATGTCATTTATTCTAGGAAGAATGTATCTTTCATCCTTCGTAACTTAATTCAACCGGTGATAGTCAATGCAAGGTCTGGTTGAACTATATTTCTTTGTGACCATAACAATGAGAGAGGCGCACGGACTTGCCGAAGGCAAATAATGTTGTTTGATCCGTGGATGGTGATCCATATCAATTCTATGCTGAGCCAAACTGGATTGACATATATCATCAATGGGAGAAAATATCTTGAAATTCTTGAATGACGAGTTCTGTAGATAAAGTAACTAATACTTGTCTCTTTGTGACATCATTTTCAATACATTCCGATGTTAGTTTCTTTGAAGACACAGACGTTGAAAAACTAATGGTTCATTTTTGCTGGAGCACATGCTGCAACAATCTCGCCTTTTCTAATGGCTTTCGCCTCATCATTTAGGTACTTAGGTTGTCAGCTCTCGCCCGGATGACCGCCCTAGAACGGCGGGCGACTGGCGATGTTGGTAGACTCCATTCGAGCTATTACAGTTCTTAGGATACACCCTCCCAGAAAGTTTTGCTTTCACCTATGGATGCAGGAAAATAAGAAATAAAATAAAATAAAAATTTTACTCTCTCTCGTACTGCGTGCGATATCGTCTTGAGCTATAATTTGGTGAAAGGATTCAACTCCTTAACCATTAATTCCGAAGAGGGTTATTTCCTCAGAGGATGAATGCATTTCGTTATTTTTAAAGTCTAAGAAAAAATTACATTTCCTTAGAGAGAATCTAATCCGAGTACGCAAGTGTCTGTAATATTTGCCACATATACCGTGTGATGGTAGACGACAGTTCCAAATGTGATGTTAATGTTTAAAGCTCCTAAAGGCATGTAATACAGCCAAAAAGAGAAATGCGCGTGGGCATCACATAACTGAGCACATCTTTCGCGTTTAAAATACCTTAAATGTAAATATATTGATTGTTTCTGCGAAATAACATGCATCACGAAGTAAAGGTAAGTAATACAAATGAATTTAATTAATACAAATTTTACTTACGAATGGAATTTTCATACTTTTTACAAATTGAAAACATATGTTTCATATATATGTGTCGCTTATGTTACATAAAGGGCAACATACTTAGATCTCCAGTCCTTTTTGCTACGACAGTCTGAACACCGTTTATAGCAGGTTTTAACTACCTTAATGAGTGGCTCATTAGAATCGAGAGTTGATAATATTTCTTTCAGAATTTTAGGAAGCATAGGCACTTTCTTTCTTAAATGTAATCATCTGAAAGCTGAGAAAGTTCTAGGGATTTCTGAAAGTGTATTCTGTCTGAAATTGCTTTAAATTCTAACAGTGGAGTTTTGATAGTCATAAGAAGTATGTAGTTTATTGATGCTCTCTAAACTAGTTCAATCTACTTTCTTCTCTAATCTCAGTTCAACCTATTTTAATTAAATAAAACCTTCTAACTGTTAATTTAAATCTGCGGCGCAAGAACTCGAAGGATATTTTTCTCATTGCTTAATGTTATCATTAGGTTAGTGTTATCAAAATAGTCAAGGACAAAGGCGATCACATGCAGCTTTGCCTACAGTACCAAGACAAGCACAAGTACTTCCATTACTTAAGTACCTTTCTTCATTCATAAGCTAAATATTTGTGTTAGTTCATGCAGAAACCTCATTCAGTTTCAAAATATTCATATATTTTTCCACGATACTCCTCGCTTCTTTTTAAAAATAACATCAGAATGTAAGCAACTTCATCTGCAGTTATAACTGTGTTTAGAAGGGGCCGAGTGGTGGCTAAAATATATTATCCTGATCCTACCGCTGAGAAAGGATGAATTCCACAGTTGATGATGCTATTATTGCTCATAAATATTTAGAACGTTCTATTCTGATAAACTTAATTTTCTCGTTGCTTAGCATTTCCTCTGTGGTCATAGGAAGAAGTTTTATGATCATTGTGGTTTGGCCCGAGTCTCGCACTAAAAGTGATGTAATCTTTTACGAGCATGTTTAGCGTAGATGTATTCCCACCGATATTGCATTTACGACGGAGGAAAATTGGAATTGTTATGCCTCACGTGTTTTCATTGCAAACATAATAAGACATGCTATTTAACAGAATCATGATGCATTTGTTTTACTAGTTGGACTCTATAGAATCACGTTTAAGGACTCGATAATAAATAAGCTTCCCTTTTTTGCAATATTTTTGTTCTAAAATTCAGTAGGGTTTTATCATAGGTTATTTTGAAAAGAGGAAGCTGCAGAATAAGCAAAATAATTTAATTATCATACAAAAGTGGAGCCTTGAATCACGAATTAACCGGCTCATGAACAAATTTTCAGAGCGCATAATGTCTTAGATGATAAATGATGATTCCAGATAAGGAATAGGTAAACCGGCAAAGAATAATACTCTAAAACACAATTAATGCAGACGTAGAAGGGCCTTCCTTTCAAATTTCACAAAATTTGTAAAAATGGTGATACGACATCATCATCCTGATAAAGCCGTGGCATCAATATTTGCATTGCGACAAAAACAGCAGTAACCTGATTTTTTACGGAATAGGATTTGTTATTTTGCACATTTGGCTTCTTCACCGTTTTTTTTTTTCTCTTACGCCGTCAACTTACCTTCTTAGAGGTACGGTAAAATCTAATTCAGGATTCCCTGTTTTTATATATTTCAATGCTGTATTAAAAATTGTGTAAATGTTAGTTTTGCGTATGTGTCAGGTTTTATGAATTCCACTAGTTTTACATGACGAATCAACAAAATACAATTTTCTAAACAATGAATTGGGATCCAGAAACGAATCAATATATTTTGCAGTAATTCCTACGAGGAGAATCGTTTAGGTTTACGAACATTTCGAATGAAGAAATAATTCAAGAACGAGTTAAGTTCGTATACTAAGGTTTCACTGTATCTAGAACAAAAGTTACACTTTAGATAATAAATAAATGTTTAAAAGTTAAATAAACACAGAGGCAATTACCGTATGTAATATAAACTGCATAAAAGTAGTCATGTCTAATTGAGTATTCTCAGTTTACGCCTGCGTCCAATAAGTTGGTTTCCATATTGTAAAATATTGGACTTAATTAGGTAGCTTGCCTGTCATTCTAATCATAACCGTGCTGTCATCAAATATTCATTTATATATTTGTACCTTAAATTTCATTTTAAAATGCTAGGAAAACTTATTTTGGAAAAATGCTTATATATTTTTTGTAAATATTTAAATCCTTTAGCATTTATGTAAATATTATGTATAGTTTCATTTAGTTATTAATTTATTTGTTGTTTTCAGCGTGACAGTTTTAGCCTTTAATTTGTTTTTAATCGAACTTGTGGCCACATTATTTGCATACAAAAGTTTATGTGTTATATATAATTATAATTTTTTCCATTCTTAGACCAACAGGGTTTTAATTTCAAAAATACTTCAAATATGCAAAGACCTCAAGAGGATTACATCTCAAGCAGAATTTGAGGTATGTAGAGATATGTTTTGAAAAGCCTAGGCAATAATGTTTGTTCCCGTGTCGGCGGTATTTAACAACTTTACGTCAGCTTGACAACTTTCTAGAAAGTTCTGGAAAACACATTTTCGAAACATTCTTCCTGAAACTTGAAGTCCGAACTACATTATTAGCTCATTACTGGAAGAGTTGGAAACACTGAGAGCTTTAGCAGTGATTATCACAATTAGAAGGAAAAAATTTTGTCTGATAATAAATGCTAAGTTTAGGGAGAAAAAAGAAAGGAGAGGAAAGAAAAGGGAAATTTCTTTTATCGTTGCTGAAACGAAATGTTACTGTAGTTCACTTTATCATTACCAAGTTTATTTCACTCGTAAGAAATTATTCCAACATGATTTCTTTGTTTCTTGTAAGTTTTTTTCTTTATAAACACATGTTCGTGCATACACAGAATAAATAATTTAAATTTACATAAATTTATCTGAAATTCTATAAAGGATGAGAAACCCAAATAAATTGTATTTGAATATAAAACTATTAATCCTAGCAATCAAAATATTATACTTCTATGTTCTTTATATCATTCAGTTATTTAAAAAATATTTTTAATGAAATAAATTATTCCGGTTAATGCGTTTAATTATTTTGGAATAAAATTACTATTGTACATTTTATATTGTAAATTATTTATTTTATATTATACACGTCTTTAGAAGTTTGCGTAAAGGTATCGTTTAATGAATTCAGATTTATAATTTGAAATTAGCACGTATCCTCTACACGTTGATAAAACTTATTAACGTAATTTTATTCATGGCATAAATCATTCCACGAAATATGTGGAATAATTAAAGTTGTATTTCACTGTTGTAGAAATCCACTTCGGTTTGAAGAAAAGAAGGCTTGAAATTTCAATGTCATCCTTCAAATGAGTTTAGAAGTTTTAACAAATAAGTTATGAATGAAAACTGATCAAAGTAAGTTTCGAACTAAATAGTGCGTCTAGTAATTTTAAAATAAACCATATACGTGCTTTAGACGAAGATGAGAGATGAAGTTCGCTCTAATTATTTTGTTCCCGTGAAATTTAATAAACACGTTCCTTGCCAGTGGCGCACATATTGGTGATTAGTTTAATGAGACGAAGTATGTTCTGGCTCTACATCGTAAAACAATTCATTACGGAATAGCTCGGTAGGAATATTGCACTTCTTGAATTGAGGTTGTTCTAAGGCTAAGAACGTGAAGTGCCTTCATTATATCAAATATTAACAGAGTTCTGATATGAGGCAGCACTGAGAACTCTGAAAATTGCCTTATTGATTCAATTATGACACACTTCCTTTAGATTCAATACAAACGAATTATTTAAATACTTTTAAAACACTTTACGAAGCCTTATTTTCACTGTTTGCTGCTTCATGATAGTTTTCTTTAAGAACTTCAACTTTTTAAATAGCATTTTATAGCTGTTCTGAAACAAATCAACCATTTGCAATGTGCTTGATAACTGACAAACAGCCATTATGCAACTAAGAAAGTAATAAGCAGTGTTAGAAGAGTCATTTATTATTTACAATACTGATTTAATATTTGTAAAAATTATTATATAAATTATATTATATAAATATATCAAATTATATCAGTAAACTACGCTATTAGAAAGCAAAGTAAAATATGAAAACTGTGCAGCAAAGATTTGTACTATACTGAGTTAGGAACAACTTTTTTTAATTATACTAATGTTATGAATAGTAAAAATACTTTAAGAATGAAGGTATATGCTAGGTACACTTACAAGAGATTCTGATGTAATGTACCTGTCTTACGTCGATTCTGATAAGAGCTAATTTCATTTTTTCCCTTGATCTACTTGATTTTTATAACAATCTAATATACTAGGTTTCTGTTTAATTTTAAAAATATATAATTTTACATAAACAGCTATAAATTATTTACTAGCGTGCAAATATATTTTTTATAAAATTAGCAAAGGAAAACTTCAGAAAATAGGTAAGCTTATTCTGTAAACTGACGATTATGTTTCCTTTCGTTAAAGTTGTACATTAGCCCTTTGTACTCAAGCCAATGAACACTGGTAGTTGGGTCCGAGGTTCAAGTCCCTGTGGCCTGTATGGCTGCCGACGTGGGTGGTTTCGTGAGTTTCTTCATGTGGGACAGGGATATGAGCCAATTTCTCTTTAAAAACCGTCAGCGGAGCATCCCTCTCTTTCTATGCAGCGCGAAAAGGCGAAGCAGGTAATACATAAAAAATACTCTACCCGGAACCATTTTATGGCCAACAGATCAGCAATTTGACACGTCACGTGTTCGCAAAAATGTAGACTAAGCAATTCCGGAATAGAATTTATCAAAAATTTAAAGCTAAGTGCAGGTCTTGATGTATACCGTTCTATATTTCACCATGAAAGTACTACGTTTCGAAGGTCTGTTTCTTTGAGGCTACAAGCTTCCATTCGCTTAATTAACTTTGCAAACTACGTAATATTTTGTGAAGAGAATAAAGAGAGCTAATTGACATTTACGAATATTCCCGATCCCTTACTTTAGAGTAGAGTTTAGAAGGCATCGTAAATGAGCTACCCGCGTTTTCTTCCAACGGAACATTAGCTGTGATGTTTACTATAAAACCATATCTCTGATTTTAATATGCCATTTCAACAGAAAAATTTAAGGAAACCTACAATTTTCAAAAAGTTGTGCTGGCGTATTTTTTTTTTCGTAATCACTAACAAACTTTAATGTCAATTAATAAAAGAAATCCAAGTGGTGTGCTTACCTTCTTTAATATGTTGGATATGTTACACCTGTTATAGTAATCTTACACCAATTATTAAGCATGAAAATTATATGATAAGATTAAAAAACTGAAAAAAAGAAATGAAGGCACCTTAATCACTGATTAGCAGCTAACGTCCCAAAGAATGTGATTAATTTAGAAGTCAGCGTATCAAAGCAATGGCTGATTGTGGACGTAAGTTTGCCTGTCGCCCAAAGCAAAAGGTGTAATACGTATACTAAAACAACGTGATACATGTAAAGTATGAATTAGAGAACGTTTTATTAATTTGTTCTAATAACAGATAAGAACCAGTATTTCTGATGTTAGAAACGTGCGTAATCCAGTGTTCCATTTTCAATGTCATTCTGTAATTTCTATTCTGTAATTTGACCTGGTGAATCCGCCGTTCAGTTGGATTACCCACACTCTCTGGCAAATATTCAGGCCGTTTATGAATGTTAAATTCATATATCATAGCTGACTAAAGATTTATTGCACTATTCTTGCTTATATTATATGTGGTTCAAAATATGTGATTTGATATGAATGGAAAGTTTGTGTCTGGAAACATTTAAATACTTTTCTCATGAAAATTAAAGGCAGTATTCCTTTCCTTTACCCCATTTTGTTGAAATGCTTTTAATTTGGGATAGATGTGTCAAAAAGAAATCAGACGTTTTAACCAGATTTTTGTAAAAAAAAATAATAATCCTTTATTATCTAGAATTATTGTTACTTTGATTAATAAATTTTAGTGAAATTAAAATAGTGAAAAGAGGGACACTTTTAAATGTAAGTAAATTTCTTAATTTAATTAATTTGCAACGTTTTGATGCCCCTGTATAGAAATTTAATTTTATAGTTCAGTCATTGTCCCATAATTAGGACTCTTATTCATTACATCGAAGTTGAATTCAAATTCGCAAGCAAGATCGATCGCAAGGAGGTATTTTTCTGTGACCTTCAGCAAGGAAAATGTTTATTATTAATATTACTTATTATTACTAAACAAAAGTATCTAAATGCGTGGGCATTTTCATATTTTTGTCTTTGTTTGAGTAACTTTTTCAACTTTCTTCACAGAATTGCGACAATATCACTAAAATGATAAAAATTTTTTGTGTTAATTTAAATTTTTCCCTTAAATGATTATGAACAAAATATTTCTAAAGCAGTCCTTTTGTGAATTAAATAATATAAGAAGTTTCATTCTGTTAAGCAATTTTGTATGTTAATGTTATCTTATCAACTATTGATGTTCTTTTAATCAGACCTTTTTTCTAATAAAACAAATATTACCAAAAATATCAGCTACTTACTATGAAACCAATCCCACAGTAATATTAAAACAGTAAAGTACAGAAAGACTATGATTAAATAATTGTGATATTAATATCTATTTGTCAAATTCACATATATTTGAAATGTTAAAATATGTGATATATATATTGTTACGAAATGTCCAGGCGCGGTAAGATAGCTTCCCCGCAAAGCAGTTTTAGGGTTGCCGTAAATGGCAAGGGAAGGCAAAATTGCCACGTTTGGCGACATTTGGCGATGAAATTGGCGATATGTCAGGGACGGATGGAGAACTTTCTGGAACGAATTCTTACCGGTTTAGCCCAGAATGTTCTAGAGCACAAGCCGAAAGCTACTTAAACCAGCTGGTCCGCAGTCAGTCATTGAGCGAGCTGTAGTGTCTTCGAGATTGCCTCTTTGAAATGGCGACTTAGTGTGTGCCTCGAGAGTGCTAGATAGATAGTATCGAGCTGGTGTCTCGTCTAACGAATCTATCCCTGCGGAGTCGATCGAGTTTACAGCCGGGCAGCAAGTGCCGAGTGGGTCGTCGAGTGCACCGAAGGAGTCTTTTAAACTTCGTTCAAACGGGGGCGTAAAGGGCACAAGTGGTTAAAGCCGAGCTCCGTTGCCAAGGCAACCAGTCTGTGCTACGTAACAAAATCTGGTTTAGTGCTCGTGGCATAGGGTTCAAAGTTTTGAACTTTACGCCGAGTTTGCGATAAGCGTCAACCAATCAGAGCAACGCTAAAACGAAGCTGCGTTCTACAGAAGATTTCGCTGTCACAAGTAGAACAAACGCGGGAAATCAATCGAGCAGGATAACAGCGCGGGAAAGTTGTAGACACATCCACACATGCGCAAATTTAGCTTCTCTTATTTGGCCACGGCTTACACCCCGTTCTCGCAAGTGTGAACGGAATTCCCGTATTTTATGCTCTTATGACTACGCCTTACGCGGCCGTCTGAATGCAGCCTAAGTGTATCGCGATTAGTGCATCGTCGAGAGAGCGTATTGAGCTCCGGGAACGACTGAACCGAAGAGTCGGAAGCTGTGCTCTTTTGTGTCGTCGAGTGCATCGCGAGTTGTAGCGTGGAGAGTCTCGAGATTACGTGGAGTTCCGAGAACGACGAAGCAGAGTCGTAAGCTGTACTCTGGTGCTTTGCAGTGAAGCTGTCTCCACCGTGATAACCTGATAACCTGAAGGCTGTGTCGCTGATCGTGCAGCGTGTTTATAGTGTCTTCGACGACTGTAAAAGTGTTTTGGAGCTCTCCTGATTAATATTGGTAAATAAAGCGTGTTTTGATACTCCATGAAGTAGTATTGTCATTATTCACTCCAAATCCATACAAACCCCGTACGAACGTGAAGGAAGAAAATAACGTAACAACTGGTGTCTGAAGAAGAAAAACGTAACAATATGAAATCTTATTTTGTTCATGATTTTTTTAGTTGATAATTTCCCATAAACTGCAAGAAGAAATTAAATTTCTTTAAATTATTTAATAATACCAATTATTTAATTCTATAAAAATTAGCATACACATAAAAATGTATTATTCTTAGTCAGTTTTTAAGAACTTTAACTACTTTACATATTGGCATATTTTGATACAACTTCTAATATCTTCAACTCTTCCTGCCAAAAAGCACTATGACTAAATTCCACCAGTGTGACCAAATTCAATTACAGCTTTTTCAGATAGCTATAATGAATTGTCAGAAATAACTTTTGTCCAATATGCTTTTTCAAAAAACGTAAAATGCTTATGAACAGGAAGACCCTTTTTGGGATCAAATACCCGACGAGGAAATTTATCCTTGTCAACAGAAAAATTTCGGATTTTCCAGGACATTTTTAAAGTTTTTTGTTTATAAAATGCCGGACGGGTAAGATGTATGCTTGGCAACAGAGACAATTTAAGATTCATGGTTTTTGACCTTGTCTGCACTCACGATTCTGTCAAAGAATCAATAATAATCAATGTGGAATAATTTACTTACTTAATATTCCATTATCGGTGGTTCTTGTGTTATATTGGCCTAAATAACCACACTTTAACTAGATATATTTAATGAAGAGAAGACTATGTACAAGTATTATATACAGATTACAGGATATCTAGTTTATACCACTCTCAACCACTCTCATCAAACTCTCAACTCTCTCTGATGAAACTAGCTAAACATATGGGCGGCGCAGCGCCCTCTACATCACTCCTCACCTGTACTCTTTAACAAGAGTACCCTTTAATACGAGTACACACACTTACCTACATAACAATATTAATATTAATTAATAATGGTTTAATACTAAATAGTACGACATATATAAATGAATAATATAAAAGAATAATCTATACTAGTATATATACCAAAACCACAAATGAGCATAATAATTAAAAATGCAATAATAAACTCAAATAATATCAAAAGTTCTAAATTAAATTTCGAAAGGATATAACATTTGGACCGATCTTCTGAATTGTCCTTTGGGCGTGGGAACGAGGCACACTCCAACATGCCCATCTCTTCCTATAATCACGTTTTCCAATTACACCCATGTCCCAAAGTAGTTTGGATTGTTTTGGTCCTTCTACCAACACAACGTCTCCAGTCTTAAGGTTCCGCTCAGATGTAGGATTAGCAAAGTTATGCGCATTTCTAAGATGTAGTAAATATTGCTCTTTCCACTTAATCCATGTTAATTTTAAGAGCCTAGATTGGTAAAGCTTCCTCTTAGTTAAAGTCTCTTTCTCTGACACCTTGTTAAAAATTTTCAAGAAATGCTCGGGAAAGTTATATGTATGACGTCCTGGCAGCAAAAACTGTGAAGGTGTGAGCGGGCGAGGTTCACCCAGCTCGTTGCTTTCGTATGTTAAAGGTCTATTATTTAATACACACTCGAGTTCAGTTAATATTGTAGAGAGCTCTTCGAAAGTCAGTAATGCTCTCCCTAAGATTTTCTTCAGAGGTTCCTTGATGCTTCTCATCAAACGCTCCCAGAACCTTCCCCACCATGGGTAGCGCTCAGGTATGAATTTTCATGTTATCTCTTTGGATGTCAAGAAATCTCAAACGAACTTCGATTTAAGCAGTATAATAGGATGTTTTTTGTCATCTATTAATTCTGCTTGTTTCAAACGACCTCTGACATGCAAAATACCTCTACTGTCCAGATATGGTGCTAAACTATAAAGCTTCGAGTCTGGTGTTATTAGATTAGTCCTCTCTAGTTGTTGAATATCCGAAAAATAATTCTCTCTCTGGACTTGTTTCATCCAGTACTCCTCAGCTTCTTGGATCTCCAATACAGTAAGAGGACCTTCTGCACAAGTGTGTTTTCTTAGCTTGGCGACAATCCGCTTTACCCATGCTGCAACTGTCAACAATTCTTCCAGACTGCTGAATTTGGTAATGTTTGATGCAGTTTCTCGTTCTCGAACCGTCACCTGAATATAAGTGCTTGAACTTTCTAAATTTTTAGTATGAGTTTCTGCTTTAATCTTTTGCTCAGACCATCGATCTTCAGAATCTTTCAACCATGATGGACCATGCCACCAATTATTATCTTTCACCAATGCATTTGCTGTTTCACCATGAGTTAACTTATGTGCTCGGTTTTCCGACCCTGGACAATATTTCCACTTATCAGGCGAACTACAGTCTTCTATTTCTGCAACTGTATTCGACACGAACTGCTTCCACTCACGCACTGACCCCTTTATCCACCGCAAACAAATTTCTGATTTCGTCCACAGAACTAACCTACCTACCAAATCCTGAAACATTTTCAATAAATATTTCCCTAACCTAGCTGCCACTACAGCCCCCATCAATTCCAACCTAGGGAGGGACAACTTTTCAACGAAGCTATCCTACTATTTGACATTATAAACGACGTATATACCTCTCCTCTCTCATTCTTATGTCTAAAATATGCCACCGCTCCATATGCCACTACTGACACATAACTGAAAATATGAAGTTCAACCGAATGACCTTTACTTAGAACTTCTGTAAAATAGTACCTCTCTATTTTCAACGCGTTTAATTCCTCAATAGTAGCGCACCATTTTGTACCGTAACTCTTCTGCTATGCACCGTAACTCTTCTGGCAACTCTGAATCTCTATCCAAACCTCTCTCCCATATTTCCTGCATCAGTCTCTTAATTAGCACCACAAATTGAGAAATAAATCGGACTTGGTCAAACACCTTAACTGCTGTGCTTAACACCGATCTTTCACTATTTCTCAACGATTCTAAACTATTCAACAATGATGTAACGTCTAGACTAGAAGAGAAACACGCTAATGTGACAATCAAAATCGTAAAAACAACCTTGTATTTAGCGTAAGTATAATGAAATACTGAGTCGATTTCGAGGGCAGCTAAAGGTCCCTCCTCATCAGAAGAAAGAAATACCTATAAAGAAGAAAATAAAGGAGAAGGAGTCTCAGAAACACGTGGGCCTTATCAGCACTGCTCGTGGTTATAACTGGATTTTTAATCAGAGTTGCACTGGCCGCCTACTTTTACTGAGCCAGGCTATCTGATCAAGCATAAAGGACAAGAAAATTTAGCGAAGTTAAAATAGGGAGCGAGGGACAAATGCACCTTCACGCTCAAAAGCTGAACTTCAAATAATGAATTTCATTCATTATTTGAAGTTCATTCATTGTTTGAAACTGCATTACTTCATTCATTATTTGAAACTGCATTACGTCATTCATTATTTGAAACTGCATTACTTCATTATGAATAATGCAGTTTCAAATAATGGAAACTACATTACTTCATTCATTATTTGAAACTGCATTACTTCATTATTTGAAGTTCAGATTTTGAGCGTTAAGGTGCATTTGCCCCTCGCTCCCTATTTTAACTTCGCTAATTTTTCTTGTCCTTTATGCTTGATCAGATAGCCTGGCTCAGTAAAAGTAGGCGGCCAGTGCAACTCTGATTAAAAATCCAGTTATAACCACGAGCAGTGCTGATAAGGACCACGTGTTTCTGAGACTCCTTCTCCTTTATTTTTTTTCTTTCTAGGTATTTCTTTCTCCTTATGAGGAGGGACCTTTAGCTGCCCTCGAAATCGATTGAGTGTTTTATTATAATTACGCTAAATACAAGGTTGTTTTTACGATTTTGATGTAACGTCTACTCTCAAACCAACCTCATCTAAGTTCCACACCACTTTCAACTTACTATCTCTCGTAAACCGTCTTTCTTCACACAACCCATTCTGAATCCACAAGTCATACAACTCTTTAGAATTATTGTTTAGCTTTCTGAAATTGAAACTCGCGTCTATCAAAATAAATAACGCCTCTGATGAAAGACCGAAAGCTGACTCAACACTTGCCCCTCCATAACACAAATCGTCTGCATACAGGGAGCTATTTAATATCTCGACACAGTTTTTGTTTGTTTTGCCGTATTTCTTAAAATTATATTTGACCGTTGCACTCAATAAAAACGATGAACAATTACATCCAAATAATATTTTGTTCATTTGCATAATTTTAAAGTTCTCACTGTTATTATCAAGATACCAGATAAATTTTAAATATTGTCTATCTTCCCTTGCTATCCCAATCTGCTTGTTCGCCAATTGGTTGATCTGTAGAAGGAAGGAGGCGTTCGATGCATTCGCTAAACTTTCCGACAGAAGTGACTGGATCTGGAGTTCCAGGAGTAGAAGTAGGGAAGTTCCAGGAGATCATCCTTCCAAGTAGATCTGAAACCTAATAAAATTGTAGGCAATACAGCAGTCCACTGATTATTGCTATGCGCCATGATTTCGGATTTCAACTGCCGATGAAATCTTTTAACTTAGCCATATGCAGACATCTGGTACGGTGTCAAGCTGTATACAGGAACTTGGTGAATGCATTGAAGAGTGATGATTCAAATTGCCTTTCTTGGTCGGTAGCTAGCTGGATTAGAGCTCTGAATCTGGAGATCCAACCAGTGTAAAAGACTGCTGCAATAGTCTGTGCAGATATATCTACTAACAGAAATGCTTCTGTCAACTTCAAAAAACAATCGACACATGTGAAACAGTATCAAAAGCCTTCGGATGGAGGAAGATGACCCACGAAATCAATGTGCACGTGTTTCGAATATAGAACTAGGTCGTACAAAAATCCCAGTTTTACTTTTTGTATGGCGTGTCACTTTAGATTTCTGACACTGTAACCACTCACGAGTCCAAGATGCCATATCCGCTTTTATTGAAGGCCAAATACATCTTTCGTCGATCAGCTTTACTGAGGCTATAACTCCTGGGTTTGAGAGAGAGTAAAAGCTGCTAAACACTGCTGGACGTAATAATTGTGGAATGAAAGGGCGAATGTGACCATATATCACAGTTCAGAATAACTGGAGGCTGACCAATAGGGAGTGGCTGCAGCGCTAACGAGGTAGTCAAATTTTCTGATAAAATATATTGCAATTCTGCATAATTTTCCTTCTCCTTTACAAGCTGGTAATAGTCGATAGCGGTTGGTGTGCTAATAGTACCTATATGAATCCGAGACACCACATCTGCTACCACATTGTCTGAACCTTTTAAGTAGCGAATATCAGTCGTAAATTGGCTGATAAAATCCAGTTGTCTTTGTTGTCGTAGGGAGCATTTATATTTTTACCAAAATGCAAATGTAAGCGATTTGGGGTCCTTGAATAAAATGAAGTTACGACCTGCCACCATATGTCGAAAGTGTCATATGGTCATATACAACGTAAGGAGCTCTCTGTCGTACGCGCTGTACCTCTATTGTGTTAGAGATAGTTTTTTTATTAAAGAATTTCCGTCCTTTTTCAACTTCTTGGTGAAGAGTTGCACCCGTATCTGTGTCAAAAGCATCAACTAATATTGCGAGCGGGGCCTCCGATGAAGAATGGTACATGGTAGAAGGACCTCTCCGTGGCGTTGACAGGTCCTTCTTACATTTCTCAATTGCATTTGTGGTTACTTCCGTCCATGCGCTTGGTATTTTATTCGTCGCTCCCTTTAGATATGTATTAAGCATTGCTTGTGTTTTTACAGCCTGCGGAATAAAACTCCGGTAAATGTTGTCCATAACCAGAAAACGCCCAAGTTCTTCACAATTTCTGGTTTGGGGAAATTAACTATTACTGAAACTTTCTTTAATAAGCGAGTAATACCCTCGGGAGTTATGATATGTCCTAGAAATTTCACAACTGATTTAACCAATACACATTTAGCTGCATTTAGTACTATAACATAATCCGTGAGTCGCTGGAATACCATCAACTTGTTGCATGTGTTGCGTGCTATTTTCAGATGCTACCAGTACATCATCAAAGTAAGTGTGCACAAAACTCCGTTCCGCTGAGAACGTGATGAATGACTTCTGGAATGTAGCCGCAGCATTCGATAACCCGAATGGCATGAGCAAATATTCTAAGAGACCAAATGGAAAACTGTTTTTGGCACATCATTCTCTAACGGGAATTTGATAGTACGCTTTTGCCAAATAAAGAGTTGAAAATACCGGCTTCCCATCTAACACTTGTAGACAGTCCTGTACGTGAAAAACGGGATACCGATCTGGGATGGTGACATTATTTAATTTCCTATAATCCCCACGTCGCCAATCTCCATTGCTTTTGGTCACCATGTGCAAAGGGTACGCCTAGCAGCTTTTGAAGAGTCTGCAGATTACGGTTTCAATCAGGTACAGAAATTGTTATTTGGCTGCTTTAAGCTTATCGGCTGAAAGCCTGCAAGACCGTAAAGATACTTGTGGGCGTCTGGTCTCAATATAGTGAGTAAAATCGTGCTTAATTTTTAGTGGCGTTGAGCTAGCTTCCGCAAGCGCAAGAAATTCGGCAAGCAGTTAGTGAAATTTAGTATCCTCAGTTACTGCCTTCATGTGAGTTATATCTTTGGTGGTCACCCCAATAATAGGTTGAGAGATTACAGCGATGACAAATGGCCAATGAAATTCCCTGCCTAATGATAATTCCACTTTAATGAATTAAAGTCTTCGGCCAAAAGTAGATATTGCCGTCCCATTTTCATCAAAACACTTGGCGGGTGTTTGATTGCGCTTCGTAACTATGGATAGCACTACCGAGACCTTTGCTGTCCTATCAATCAGATACTTTGACACTGTATATTTATCTGAGAGGTATAAACGACAAATCTCCATTTTGCCGTCTCCCGAAGAGTAGAGTGAACCTGTGCCTTTCAGGCGGCACTAGATTTCCGCCTGGAACTAGTGCCGCCTGAAAGCGCGCCGCCGCGTTTTCTTTGAAATGCGGATGGTACAAGCAATGCTCTTTATTACCTCATCGTTGGCGGCTTCATGAACTGCATTTTTTGTTCCGCTGCTCTCGTTCGGTTGAGCGCGATCTCGAACATGTTTCAATCCGAGAAAGGCGGAATCAGATATCCATTAATAATTCATTTAGCTCAGAGTCTTTCGTTTTTGCTTCAAACACTGGTGCACCGTTTCCGGTGGTTAGCATGATACCATCGACCATCTCGGCTAGCTTGTCTAACGAGCCATTGGAAATGGCTGAAATCTGTTGTGCATGTCTTCGGAGTGGCTGCATGTGAAATGTTTTAAGAAGATCCTCACTCATTCGTGAGCCAGCTTTACTTCGCATCTCCCGTAAGTGGTGTGATGATTTTTTGTCGCCTTGCTGCACCCCGGAAATGAGAGCTCTGAGCCACTGTTCCTCAATGTTGGCATATTACGAACAGAGGCGATTTTTGATCGCCGTATATGGAGCCTCAGCTGGAGGGTTAAGAATAATGTCTCCCATAACCGCTAACTCCTCAGGTTGTAAAGCGGAAACTACGTGGTGGAATTTTGCGCACTTTACAGTTACACCGACTAACGCGAACTGGCTTTCCATCTGCCGGAACCATATTTGCGAATTTTCTCGTCAGAAAAGATCTTTCACCGCTACATGTGCTATATTTCCACTGGCTTGATCTGTGCCGTTATTTTTCATTTCAGGAAATGAATAGAATATTTCGGAAGAGAAAATGACTAGTTGTAAGCTACGGTGAGGAAAGGTTTACTCAAGCCTCGTGATTCATCTATGAAATAAGATTCATAATTTTCAGACCACGTGCGTGCTGGGACACCGGGTCATCAGTTTAGTAGTTACACAAAGTACACATTAGAATGCTTTATAAAACCATATAAAGTAAGTTGCAAATGAATTTATTTAACACAAGTTGCTAATGTGAGCCTGGAAATATTAGAACATTTCCATGTCTGCTTCTCCTCTTCTCGAGCCGCATCATCACCTTTTCTTCTTTGTCTTCATACGACGTACGCCTTTCAAGAAATGTAATCCGATGATCAGTACAAACTTTATCGTCAGAGTCGGATGAGAGCGGCTCATGCCATTCTTTAATACAATTTATCAATTTGGGACGAATATTACTCCTCCCTTCTGTCCTTAAGTACGCGAGGCACAATGCAAACTCTGCAAATTAGAAATGAAAACTTTCAGCTTCCCGCTTAACCTGGCTTCACATGCCGTCAGTGGTGTGATGTGACGGCTAATTTTCGATCTTTACGTATAAGGGTACGATTAAGTGAGAAATGCTGGAAATCCTGATTACCTGGACGCTTTCCAATAGTCGTGGTTCCGGACAAGATTTCCGAGAAATCACCTCCTACAAAGTCTCCTTTACGCTATCCTTTCACTTAATTTACTGACACAACAAACAAGTTATTTCCATTAATCCTACTTCACATATTACACTTCTTTTTACCATAAGTGCTTTCTCCGATCGATCCTTGCGCTCCAGCAGGTGTATATCTTTCCTATAAACTAGATATTCATACTAAGAAGTAATGAAAACTTTATTCCCACACCAATCAATAATAATGTTACGAAATTTGTATATATGTAAATTATTTTAGTGAAATTATATAAATTGTAGGATCTCTCGTATAATTTAATATTAAGTGCATCAAGAACGTCAAGCTACGACGGAAAAATAACGTTACAGAGGCATTTGACATTGGGGTCTTGCATTTTACAACATTGTCTGTCTCGCCAAATGGGTGATATAATGCCAAGCTTTCGCGCTAATTTTGCACAAAATCGCCAAAAATCGAAAAAATTGCCGACATTTGGGTCTAATCTCTGTGCAACTGTAACTGGTCCAGTTCCTTCGTATCTGTAACTGTATGCGACCCATTTTAACTGCAACTGTGTAAGCCTTCCAGCAGTTTCGAAGAATTAAAGTTATTGGAAATTTCTCGGCGGTCAGGGAAATATTATATGAAACCGGAGAGAGTTCAGAGTATAGTTTCCAATGAGCTTATTAATTGTTAAAATCTTTCCTATCCGCTTTCTGCTTTAGTGCTTGTATTGGGTATTCAAAAACTATGAAAAATTACAAAAAAATAAACTATAAAAATATAAAACTATGAAAAATTAAAATAAAAAACTAAAATTAATTTTATTACTCTTAAATTTTTATTACTCTATCCCTAAACTTTCTCAAGCACATGTGGCTCCCTCTAGCTTGCATCAAATAAATTATGCAATTTTCTTATTTCTGCTCACTTTATTTAATTCTTATGAGGAGATAGGTGGTTTTGAACCATAGGCACTCCGTAATCTAAAATCATTGGCAATGGAGTATGGTTTCCACGTCGTGTTTTCGAGAACACTTTTGGATTTTCGCGTAAAACGTTATTTTATGTGGCGCGTTGCGCTTATTTCTACGTACCGTCATAGGCCGCAGAGCACTCTAATGAAATATAAAAGCTCCTAGTAGCTGTACGCCTTAGAAACCACTAATGATTCGGATTCGGAGAGTAGAGTTTAGAGTTCAGCTCAGAGTATTGATAGTACTAAGAGATCACTGTGCGAGCAAGGACTGAGACTTTTTATAGCGTCTTGTGTTTAACGTTCTTAGTAATTTGGAATGGTAACTACTGTGCTCTACCATACCGGAAAACCGGAAAGATCTGTACGAGAACCTTTTAGAAAAGTTCTAGAATTCTAATGTGTTTCTTTTGGAAAAATAAATTTTAACAAGCTATTATAAATTCTGTGCGCATTTAATCCATTACGATCCCGTACTCACGTCACAATAGCCTTTTCTCTAAATTATGAAAGAAAAAATTAGTATTTATCTTACCAGAGTTACTTCTTTGTGGAAATAATGGGACAACGATTAATTAAGAACAAACCACAATGGGTTAACGTAAATCAATGGTCAGTTAACTACACTTCAAATTCAAATACTTCAAAATACGTGGTACCTATTACATGATGCACGTACTAAGTACCACGTACGCCTCAGCCGCTAAACTAAGAAGACCGAATCAAATTTAAACTTATAAAGTACGTATAGTCACGCATAAAATGGTAGGTGCCATAACTTTGGGGAAAAAATGCCGATTAAGGGTTACCAGAAAGCAGACACTAGCGCCGATATTTGGCGCCAATCCAAAGGGCATCCTTTCCTACGCTATAATCCACGTTAACACGAGAGAGGAATGACATTTTAAACAGGAAATGCCGTTGTTTAAGAACAATGCTCATAAAACACATAATTCATGAAGTCCATAATGTTCGGTCATATAAATAATCATAATATCTTAATTTATCCTTTAGAATTTAAGTTCATAAAATAATGTTCCTACTTCTTTCGCTAGCCAGTACAATGCATTTAGTGGATGACGACGCTAGTCAGTGGGAAGCATTTAGTATATGGCGGTCACAATCGACTCCCATCCTATCATAATTGAAAAGATTCAATCACATTATTTTTTTTCCTTTCATAGAAGTTTAGAAGTTTTATAATTACGGAGCGAAATATGTCTGTAACTCAGTGCAAAGCCCGTAATGATCAGCACTTTTTTTTTATTAAAACATAGTACTTTTGAATGTATGTGACCTGCTCCAGATTTATCTTAAAATAAAGCAATAAACATATTAAAAATGCATAAAATAACTCATAAGGCAAATATATATTACCATGAAAGGAATAGCATAGCCGACAAACGACGTCAAAAGGAGTATAGAAAATTTAGCCGACAAAAATGCCAACAAAAGACGTCTGCAAAATAATTCAAAACGTAATATTTTAGGCTATTTTAGGTTGAACTGTATTTCTAAATGTCACGCTCCTTTCACTGTTACTTTCTCAAATACTGAAATCTAGAAAATGGGATGCAATTTCGAAAAACCTGCTTTTGTTTCTGAAAAGGGCAATGATATATGTATTCATTATCGCCATGCTCGTTTTGGAGAACAGTGGAAAGTTGTTAATAGCTGCAAAAAATAAAAACTCCCTTTAATCTTGTTTGTTTGTCCGAGAAATGAGAACATTATATCTTTCTTCTTGCTTCCTTTTTTAATTCGTTATCGACTAGGAATAAATGAAGTGAGTTTCATGGGACTGTGGGCAAAGTAACAAGAATACAAAACAGAATTGAGTTAGAGAAAGAAGGCTGACACATTTCCCGCAAAAGCTAGCAGCTATTTGAGGAAGAGCGGAGAAAAATAAAGAGAAGGAACAGCATCTCGGCCAATTCTGGTCGTACAAGCTTCATTAGCGGCTTTGGCCGAATCAGCTCTACTCAATAACCTCATAATAATCATCACACCATCACTGCTAAAAATGTGAACGGGATTCCAAACTTCTAGCAGTCGCCATTTTGGGTTTTGAATTATTTTCTCAAACTGTGGCTCTCCAAGCCTGCCCTTCTGTTTTTGCTGGACTTCTAACAAAGACAAAAACTAAAATTCAGATTACCTGCGTATGGAAACTAAACTGCAAATTTCAGAGTTGGCATATGGCAATTACATATCGCGTTTTCTCCCAAGATGGATATTTTATAAAATTTATTTCTGGTTAACACAATGTACGGACTTCACTTTCTAGTCTCAGCAACAAAAGAGGAATTTAAAGCACTATGATTGCAGTGCTTCTCGCCATTGGCTTTTTAATATATATATTTTTTCTTAAATAACTATAAAATAATAAAATATTTTTCTAATTATTTGATAAAACAAACATATTACAAAAATTAATCATCTGTAGTTAAGATTAAAAACAGGTTTATAGATAAGAATTAAAAAATTTTGAAAGGGTTTAGTTTTTAACGGTCACCCCAAAGGCCTCTTTTAAAGGTGTGGTTTATCAATAGAGATTATCAGTATAGATGTCCCAGCTCGAATAGAAAAGTATTTTATAAGATAGTAGATGAATAGGCATTTAGACTAACATGTAAACGCTATATATCTTCTGTACATTTAAAAAGTGAAAAAATATGTAACATAATTCTATAAAAATATTGAATTTTTAATTATACCTGTCATGAAGTAAGTGTTGTTTCATTTAAATCAGTATGATTAAAAGGTAAAAAAATAATATTCTTAAAGAAATCTGTTATTTTTAAATAGCGTAGTATGTAAATTAATAATAGACAATGAATATGAAAGATAAATATCTTGCATTTTGTTTATTGGCAACAGACTCGAATGAAAAATGAAACAACGCATGCAGTTGACGACGCAGAATTGTGTTTTTCGGCTAGCCTTTTTCGGCTAAAAATTATTACACGCGAAACTACTTTACCATGAAACTTTTTTTTTCTTTCCCCATCTCATTCCAAATGAAAATTTTCGAAAATACGTTTGAAACATCACTAGCTTTCAAACCAAACATGGCGCCGAGAATTGGCATTTTCTCAACGTATTTGACCTTAATGACAGGCGAAGAATCATTGCTGCTGCACTAAGGACAGAATGATCTAGATGTAGAGGAGGGGGGAGCCCATCAAAACTTTTGCTGGCATTTAGCTTCGGATATTTGTTGCGCAAACTGAATCTTGCAAGTTGGATAATTAAGCACCGAGGTATATTATTTATGTAGTACATGCCCCAAAATTGAATGATTCTGGATATACGAGTAATTTAGGAGAATGACCTCTTTATGATACCAAAAACTAACTTTTTACTGGCCCTTTTTTTGTTCAAGACGACGGAAAAGAAATATGCTAAAACATGCTAATCAGGCTCGCTGTTATAACTCTTGTAATCAAAAGGAGATCGGAGTCATGAGCTTGATTTTCCTCAACCAGATTCGAGAAATATAAGCACTTTTGATTTGTATGATTTCATATGAATTAAACGTTTGGCTTTTATATGTACTTGAATTATTCAAATGAAAATCATATGCAATTAATTATTTTGTTGTCTTTCTCAGAAATGATTTTATTTTCAAATGCATGTGTTTGTATTTATGTTTCCGAAATCAAGCATTTGTAAACTTTTTTAGTGTTACGTCTATCAAAACGTTTGGTCTTAGAAACAAATAGTAACGTCAAGTCAGAATTCTGAATCCACTTTTCTTAAATTCTGGAATATCCTGATCAGGTCTAGTCAACATGGTCTGTACAGCCCACTAGCGGGCCATTTAAGCTTTTAGCGTGTTCGGTAAAAATTTAGTCCAATGATGAAGATAACGTATATTGAAACAATACACACACATATAGGGATGCATACATATTTTCTAGAAAAACAGGCAGCTCTAGAACAAACAGGATCTCAAATTCATATCCCATGGTCTAAATCAGCATTAAAGTACAGACGTATATTCGAACTGCTACCCAAGGCTGACGAAAATACCACAATATCATTCTGTTTCCTCACCCAGTACATCTCGGGTCACGGTCTCTTCCCGAACTAATTTTATGATCGCAATATGGCTACATCGGATTGACGCATATGCGGGGAAAGCGGAAATCCTAAACATTACATGTTTCTGTGTCCGTTAACGTCAGCCCATCACATTCGCCATCTAACCGATACTGGAATAGAATTTAGAAGATTCATCATTAAGTACCGTACAGTCTTCCAAAACATCAAAAATATTATTGATTTCCTACACCGCCAAGGACTGGACTTGTGTCATCCATAGCTTACAGCTCGAAATAATTCATTAAGTTCAGAAAATGCAACAATAAGAATATCCACTCTCCACCCTCATACTATGCAGGAGTGCCTCTAGATAACACACTTAAATATGGCCATTTATTGAGACAACCGTGACTTTTCTCATACCTACTCAAACTACGAACTATGAACTATTTCACACTGTACCATGTGTGGCAGATACACCAGTACGGCTCACTAGACACTATGCATCGTGAAATGAATTCATAAACTGTGTGCTGAACTTATGAACTGCGAACCGTGTAACAAAAAACCAAACAACGTACCACGTACCATAATCACCCCCCACCAACAAAGCTCTAAACCGAAACACAAAAGAAATATGTATACCTGTAAATAACTTATTGTATTTATTCATGCAACTTCAAAGTACCCGTGTAAAGTATATCTTATGTAAATAATGTTTGCAATGCAAATTATGCACCATTAATAGTTAACTATTATGAATGCAGCAATGTAAACAAATGCCAGAGCATGGCTTTAGCGTGACTGTGAGGTTGCAGTTCCATAGATGGTTAATGCAATGAGGCGGTACCACTTTTGCCCATGGCGATGTTTTGGTGCCCCATGCACTTCTTTCTGTCTATCTGTATACATACGTACATACGATGAGAGTGTAATTCTCCGACTTTTCTCCCCGCGTGCAGCATTCTCTTGTTCCCATATATATATACAGATGTGCCATTTTTTAATAAATTTTCTGTCTGTTGTGAATATACGCAAAGCATAAATAATAGATTTAGCTATATATTTTTTAGAAAACCTCCTCTCAAAAATTAAGTTTCCGTGGACTGGTGGGCAGAAAGTGGGTAATAGGCATAAAAGGATTGACTACCTTTTTTATTAAGATTAAGCCCAGGCAGCATGCATTCGTAAATTGCACGAGAAAAATACGTGCAATATACGAATGGTCCTTCGTATAAAATACGTAAAACATGAACGCAAAAATATTATGAAAAGTGTCTAGAAAAAATTAGTATATATTTACGTATATTTTTACGTTACAATATACGTAAAATTTAGGTTTATTCATACAAATCATCGTGCTTTATTCCTACTTTTTGAGTACAATATGCGTACATTTTAAGGATGTACGTATATTTTTGGTAAAAATTTAAGTATATTTACTGCATATACATAAATCTCTCCTATTTTTTACTTCGTATATTTTAGTGAGATTTTACGTAAATTTGCGCATTTTTTTTTTTTTTAATTTTTTAACAAACGTATATTTTACGCAGAAATTTACGTGAGTTTTTGCAATTTTTTTACTATGCATAATTGGGAATAATTTGTATAAAAATTCATTTTTAATAAAATCTAGATATATTTTCTCTGGTTATTTAATGCCATATTTTATCATTACTATATGCGGATAATATATGCACATTACGAATGTAAAATCGCCATTTAAACACTTTAGAACATAAAAAACACGCCATCGACATTTTTCCCCTGCATGAGGTGAAATTTTCCAATTTGTAAAATATGATAAGCTAAAATAATAAACCAAAACGTTGTTCATTAAGTAAAACATTTTTCTAAAAATATATGAATTTAATATTGTAGAATTACTGAAATGGAAGATAGAAATAATTTTAAAGTTACTGAAAAATATAAATTTTTATTTAAAAAATTCATATTTATTATTATGTAATGAATGATCAAATAACTAAGCAGATTTCAAAAATAAATTACTTTCATAGGTTTTACCTTAAAAAAAATAAAGAGTAATAAGAGACATCTATCTTTTTTTTCAGATTATTACTTCAGTTTAATGCACATTAATAAAAATATACCTGTAGCTTTCAGCACAGACACTACCTATGTATCAATATTTAGGAAATTTCTTCTTTATTAATGACCATTTTATTTTCGTAATTATTTCACTTTTCCGTTAATTTAATGTCTCACAGCTAATGGAGTTTCCAAGATATATCAAAACTTACCAGAAATTTTATTTTTCTTTTGTCATTTTGAAAGCATTTTTGTTGAGCCACAGTGCCTTAATACTATAAATATTTTGGCCATTGAAAAATAATATATACTATCTGATGTAGCATCAGTGTCTAAAATTATGGTTTGATATGTCTCATGTAAATTGAAATACAGTTTAAACTAATAATAACAAAGAATGCATAAATTAGAAATAGTAATTGCTTTATAAAAAAAAAACTCATAATGTTATTAGGAGAAATGACAATAGAATTTAAGAGTCATTCAATGCAAACTAAAATGCACCTTTCACATGGTGCTTTTCCATTCTTAACTTGGAAGGAAAGAGTAATTCTCTTTTCTCAGTTCAACATCAACAACAATAGTAATAATAAAAATCCTCAATCTTAAAATTTATTATGCCATTTACATTTCTGTTTAATTAAATTTTACTTGTTTTACGTACCTTAACGTAAAACATTATTATAAACAGACAATTTCATGTTTAATGCATGGATAGGTTAATTTTTGAAAACTTAATGACATGTGTTAGTTACGATTTCAGTATTACGTCTAAAACCTTCAGAAAGAATATAATTAATAATTGATTGTTCATATGTTAAATTTGTTTCTAGCGTTTTACTGTTGCTATTAAAATGATGAAGCCATGATATTATCAGACATTATTTCAATTATCTAATTTTACATTAAATTTCAAAATTTTGCAAGTCTCCACAAAAATATAAAAGCAGTTAAAAACCAAATTCATTTTTCCAAGTTTCATCATCTTAAATATAAGTGAAGACAACAAATTAGTAAAATGAACATTACCAAAATATTAATGAAAATTATTGAAAATATTATTAAATATTGAAAACTGCTACATATGGTTTTCTTTTTTAATTTCAGTAACACCAAATTAAGTATTAAATATTAAATTAAAATGCTGACACCACAACTGGCATAGCCAAGTTTTATCGGAATATTAAATAACGTAACTAATGAATTTAATCTTTACGCTACATGTGCCAATAAATAATACTTTGGTATCACTTATATCCTTTTGTAACAATGTAAACAACAATTACTTAACAACAAAAAGTCAATTTCTCACTGACAAATAGACTAGAGATGAAACATTCATTTTTATTTAATGACATGTATTATGTTATAAACGAAAATAATTAATGGTATGCCCTAAAATATCTTTCACATAATGCCTATTTTAACATTAATTCTTCTATTCATTTATTCTCAGTATATTTTAGATGCTTATTTAAAGGTTATCTTTATACTAAGACAGACAGCATCTTCAATAGCTGAGAAAGAACAGCTTCAAAATGGTGCCAACACCTTTATGCAAGTCGGCCATTGTTTGAAATACAAAACTTTCCTAAAAGTGCCATTACAAAAAGGTTTTCCGACCCTCATGAAGGCCAGTTTGAAACTTGTAAAAAGCAACCTTCATATGTTTGCTACCTGGGAACATAATTGACCTTGAATTATACCTTTCTACACTCTTTTTTTTTTCCTTTTCTCCTTATCACCTTAGTACGTAATGTTCTAGTCGAAAGAATATTTCTCCCTGTACCCTGATTAAACACTTGAGTTTGCTCACGTATATTACAAATACTTTTCTATGTTTTGGAGCCGTTCAAGGGGAAAATTAGAGACATCTGTGCGCCTAGACGATTTCCTTAGATAAGAAAGAAGAGATCGTTAACTGTAAAATGAATATATCTTTATTATTATCCGTCAGTCCTACGGTACTTATGTGAGTTTCTGTAATTTCTTTCAAATTATGGAACTTTGGTTGAAAACATGCTTTTTAGCATAATATTATGATTTTTTTACTTGTTTTGTTTTCGTGTCGTTTCTCTTTTGCTTCACTTGTGCTTAATCGTCAAATCTACTCTACATTATCAGGTACTTTCCAGAATACTAAGATCTAGAATTTTAATAAGGACTTCTGAATGTAAATTTCATTTAACCTTCTCCCCACAATTTAGGTGAAGCATAGTGAATAGAATATTTTTGATGAACAAAACAGACACTGATGATGAAAGCGACACAAAAGAAGAAAGATAAAGTCATTCGCATTTGGAACAGAGCGGATTCCACGTAAAATTAGCATAATTTCGAAACAAAATTCTATGCATCTTTCCAGACGGGGAAAATTGAAAGCATATTCTTGGCAGTCGACAAAGACTACTTGCAAAATAACCATTGAAGTGAACAAAATACACCGGATTCTCTTTTTACATGGTTTCGAAGTACCACGTAGCAAAAAACTAACAAATAATAATTCAGACATTATCAAAATCAGCATAATGATAATACTTTCCATTTTTGGAATTTCCTACATCTGTTGCATGTACTTCTCTGCATATTACATGGGCTTTATTTATCCCAAGCAGTGAAAGCTATGTCATACCAAATGTGCGTAAATGGATACGAAATAATGAATGATTTTTATTACGACTGTTTTTAAAGCAATATTTTGTATTGTTCCTTTTAAATGAAATTAAGATAAAACAAACAATAACGAATTTATTTTTTGTTACTGATTTGCACTTTTAATATATAATACATTTTACCCTTCTATATTTTAGTATACGTTTTAGTTATTAAAAGATTTTTTCCTAATGTTCCTTTCCAGACAGCGTATAATTCCGCGCATGGTATTTCACGGAATGTATGCATGTTCTAGAAAGAGAATCCGGTGAATCATCATTCGTCTGCGGTGTGTAACTGTTGAACCAGAAAAAAAAAATGTCACTCTGCATAGAATTGGAATCATTTTCTGATGGTTCGGTTCTCTCCAAATTGTTAGTCGTTTTTAGTAGCACATACAAAATGAAAATAATAAAAATGTTGCATGCCAAACCTTCATTTAGTTGCCGCTCTGAAAACAAAGTTTCTTGGATCTCTTCCATTTAACAAATATTTATCATGTTACTCTTTTTAGAATTTTCGATGCGAGAAAACTGAAGAAAACAGCAGTACCCTCCACAGGATTCGAACTCCGGACTTTTATCAAGCTCCGAACGTGCATCGAGCGTGCTTTCAGTTAACACCACGAAGGCATGCGAAAAGTCGGCAGAAAATACTTTATGTACTTCCCCTTTTAAAAAGCGACTATGTTGATGGCAGCCAATCGCCAAATGCTGGTGGTGTTGAATTATATTCCCCCACGTTTTTTTTTTTTTTTTTAGTTTGGGCGCCACATGTAGAATCCTTTAGAATTTTTCCATGTCAGGAAACAACCTAATGCCTTCTCCGGGATTCCAAATACGGACCTGGTGAATAGTGTCAAGCGTGCTTCCAGTAACACCACGAAAGCATTCGAAAAGAAGGTAGAAGATACCTTACATATTTAAATCGTTCTTTTTTCTAAAAATCTGCTGGACTGAATGGTCCATTGAGCAGAATAAGATATTATCGAGTGAAGGATTACAAATTAGTCTTCCTTTAATTAAAATCCTTAAAGTATGAATATAAACATTAAAACTGAAGAAAGTTATAGCATCTATTTGTGCTAAGGAAGTATATCAAAAGCTTATTGTAAACTTTAAAATAATTCTTTGAATGAGAATGCAAGTATTAATGTGGTACTTGAAGGATAAATGACTGTCGTATGATTATTAAAGTACTTAATAACAGTTAGAGCAGAAAGCTGAACGTTTACCCAACAATATTTATGCCGAAACCTTTAATAACTAGTCGTAACAAACCGGTGCAGTCTTGTCCCATTAGTGATATATGTAAGGCAATTATGTACTTGTAGTTTGATGCGGGTTAAAAATCTAAAAAATGCATGTTGGTGTTTTCGTGATTCCCTCTAAATGTAATTCAAATATGCATCAGTCTTTAGCACTTATAAATTTATTTACAAAGGTAATCCTCTCCTTAGGTAGATACTTAGAATGCCTTGCCATAATCAAACAATTTACCCATCCTTCGGACGCAATCTTAGCTATCTCAATAATATTTTATTATCTTTTTAATCTCAAATACATTTAGATTTTTAGATTCCGAAGTGTAAGTGCGGGTGATCGTCTGGTACATATGTTGCCACTCTATACCGCGAAATGTCCAAATTTTGCGAAAACTGACCAGTGACTAAAAATTTGTACTAAGAAATAAAAGTAAAGCTTTCAATTACAAACTCTTGTCTGTAATCTTCCGTTGCTGCATTACACCCAGTAAACACACATAGACACATGACTGAAAAATCTGAGTCAGAAGTAAATGGTGATGATGAAAATTTGATGGTTACCTGTTGTTGTCTTAGTTACTTAACAATTCATTATTCTTAACGAAACCTTCTTGAAGGGCACATAATCTGTAAGGAATTTTCTTCTTCCTGATTGCGTGTCCTGGTGGTGAGATTGGAAGCACGGAGACTAGCAGTTGTAAGTTTCTATGTTCGAATCCCAACGAAAGCAACGCTGTTTTTTTGTTTTTTTTTTTATGTGCTTCTTGCTACGACAAACCTTACAAGGTCTTTACAAATCGTGCCTGAACTAAAATATTGTAGAAAACAAATCGTCACTGCATGGATTTGGCGTCTGAGTATTCTCCTCCCCAGTCGCCTTTAAGTGTGTGTGTGGAGAGAATGTAAAGAATATGCTTTTACTTAACGCGTGCCTTTATGGTGTAATAAGAAGCATATTTGGCTATCAATCCTCAAATCTCCACGAGGGCATCATTGACATTTCGCGCTTCGTGCATCGAAAAGTCATTAGACTTTTCATTCATTAGACATCGAAAAGTCATTAGACGCTACAAACTAAAAAATCGCAGTGACACGCGCAATGTATTCCATAATTATTAGCTTATTTTTCTCATATTCAAAGAATTATAATTGGCGATAGAAAATGTACTGCAGACAACAAAAAGCACAGAAAAACATAAGAAGATATTAAGGGAACTTGGTACACCAAAATCGAGGAAATCACAAATTTTTCGTTTTTTTGCTAAAACAAACTTACTCCTACAACATTGAAAAGAAATTTTGAAATGATCCCACGATAATAAATGGGGCTAAAAGAAGAGGAATATAAATAAATATGACTACAACTATCAAAAAGCTCTGTTTATGTGTATAAAATGATTTAATTAAATACTAAATGCAGTTGGGAAGAAATTTGTTACAGTTAAATTTTTTTCGCTTTTAAACTTTCAGGTTTATATATATAGCTCAGCAAATATTTCTATGTGTATTATCATTCAAATTTGCTATGCTTCTTTTAAAGTACACCTAAATTAATTTAAAATGCAATTTACATGCTATACAAAATGGAAGACAAGTAATCACATATGCTGCTAAGCGGTTTTAATTAAAATGTCTGTTCAAATTTCAAATTTTTCTTTTTGAAAAAATGAATAAAATGACATATTAATATTTTTACTATCAATTATAAATGTTTTAGAAAATATTGTATAATCAATTCATGCATTAAAATTGTTTTAAACGTGTTTTACAAAATAGAAACAGGTGAAGTAAAATTGTACTTACAATGTTCGCATTTTTTCGATAACTCCTTCTCAGTCTGCACTTTTTTTATACATCCTTTTACTTTATAATAAATCCTTTACTAAGTCCTAAAACATATACGAATGTGGACTAAATTTTTTAATATTTTTCTGCTTATTTAAATTATTGGAAGTGAAAATGTGATTAGATGATATTTTTTCCAAAGTTTTTACATAAGAATGTGCTTTTGTTTTTTCCAGAGAAACTAATTCATTAATCGCAAAATCCATTCTTAAAATTGTTAAGAACACTTTAATAAATTCAATAACACGTTTGGGGAAAAACATTAACATTTTATTCGAAGAAAGACATTTTAATTGCTACATTTTTTTAAAAAACATTTTACCTTAAAAAATACTGGAATTTGTTTTTCAGCTTAAAGTCATTTGTCGTAGCCATTTCATAATATCCATAAAAAGTACATGAAAATTCGTAAATTAAAAAAATCATTTGAGAGTTACCGAGTCCCCTTGAGATTACAGTATTCGTAGAATATTGAAATAGCAATGTATGAATTTCGCTTCCGATGATTAATTAAAGGTTTGGTTTGTAGTGTTTCATTATTATCGGATGAAAGGTTTCAGATTCACTTTTACCACTGTGCCTCATTAGCGTTACATAAGAATCATATGGCAGAGATTTATTTTGAAATGATGCACTTCAGTAAGATTTATTACGATCATTCTAATATTTTTAAATACAAATAACTTAATTAAAACGGAGAGTTAAAGGGTTATTATAAATCAAAGTTGGAATGCTTCACACACGCGTACATATATATATATATATATATATATATGATATACTTTCGTTAATATGATAATATTTTAATGATTTGTAACCTTATTATTAATATGAGAAACTTCCAGATGCTGGTAAATAGAACGACTTAAAAATACGCATTTTTAAATTATGTAACCTTATTATTAATATGAGAAACTTCCAGATGCTGGTAAATAGAACGACTTAAAAATACGCATTTTTAAATTATGTAACCTTATTATTAATATGAGAAACTTCCAGATGCTGGTAAACAGAGCCATTTAAAAATACACATTTTTAAATTATACAATATTTACGAACGGAGTTCGAGGTTGGTTCACTTGCTGAAATACATAATTTCTATGTATCATAATCTGGATAGGTATACGCCTTAGGGAATGAATTATAATTCTAGACGAAATATTATACTGTTTAACAGTAATTAATTAGGTGAATTATGAATCATGTGTTATGAATCATATGCTGCGTCATGAATCATATGTTAAATTTACATCTTACTTGGTTATGAACTGTAACATGAATTAATGTGTAATGTAAATGCATCTCATAGATTGTAATGGCACACAGCTTACAGATTAGTTTGCGCATGCGTTCTGTGCATAGACTGCTTATTCAACGAAGCATTAATCTGAACCAGTGGATAAAAAGAGGTATTTCAAGTGTAGAAATATTTTTTTTTTAACGTGAGGAATGTTATTTAATATGAAAATTAATTTTGATATCCCAAACAGATAAAGTAATAATAAGATATTTGAAACGTAGATATTGAGAAAAAAATGAATAAAATTTATAAAACATTTTATTAAAAAAATCTAAAAGCTTTCGGATTTTACATTGTCTTTTTAACGTTTTGCGTGCTACCTTTATTTATTAAACATATTTTTCATGGCACTTAAACCATAAAAATCAATTCAACAGCAATTATCGCATGAGCATATCTTTTAGAATTTCCGATAAACAGTCTCGCGCGCTGGAGATAATTTTTTTTTTCCTACAGTATTGCCATTGCTCGCTTTGAAATCGTTGAGTTTGTTAATCAGAAATTCGTTAAAGCTTTACAAAATATGCACTCGGTAAGAAAAGAAATTTCAAATTTCAAATTTAGGCTTCCAGATCCCCATATTCAGTGGAAGTTTACATTATTCAAAATTTGATGGCATTAGGTATCGCTGTTTTATCACAGTGCAAGAAATATGCATACATTTATGCAGATTCTTCATTATTTAATTTATTTAAATATAACACAGGGCTCTAATATTTGTTGGCAAAAATCTGAAAAGTGAGTCGGCATTTATAGTGAACCAACGCAAAATGCCAAAACGAAATTAATAGCCCTTCTGGGCTAACGCCCTTTTGGCTAATAATATCTTATATAATTAAAGAATATAATACAAATATTAACCATAAGGTATTAAGGGTTAATTCTTTATGTTACAATTGCTAAAATTAAAGATGGTGCTTTTAAAATCCTTGTCTTTAATGTGCTACGTGCGTACGCGTTCATAATGGATTGAATGCATACAGAACAAATGACAGCTTGATAAAATTCATTTTCCCAAAAGAAGCACTTTATAGTTCTGACAATTTCCATAAAAGTACTGGTACAGCTCTTCTCAGTATGACAGAGCGCAAATCAGTAGTTACCACTTCCAGCTAGAAAGAACGTTAAACATAAGACAATATAAAATGTCTCAAATGCATGAAGCTCACACAGTGATCTCTCAATACACTTCATATTCTGAGTTAAATTCTGAACTAAGTAAACTGATGCTTTTGTATGAAATCTAAACTAGTCAAAAATTTATTTTTATACTTTATGTAAAATCCGTGTTCAAATTTCTCATTGTTCGTCTTTATAGTTGTTAAATATAAGTTTGTGATTATATATTCTAAGTTTGCCAATAGATGGCGGTAATGTGTATATGTAAAAGAACTGACATTTAATCCTGACTCTTAACAGGAGAAACGGCGCAGAATCATTTATTGATAGGCGATCCTGAGGCAATAATTTGCAAGAGCCAAATTACTTTGCGTGAGATACTGGATAATTACGGCATATAGAGGAAGCTAGAGTTGGAGTCATGTTGGTGTGCGTGCAATCAGTTCGTCCTTGGTGTCCGTGAACAAACCTTTTATCAGAAAAACTCTCTGTTTACTATTATTCTTTTGATTAATCTGATTTGTTACTCATTTTCTTCCATATTAACCGTGGAATATTTAGTACCTTCCTTGTCCAACTATAAAAATTTCTGTTATTTTCATATACAGTTTCATCTGTTATTCTTTGTCTCTAATTTAGGCCCTAAATTGCTAAAATAAAAATTTTTATTTCCTAATTACTTAAGGCAAAATCTTTTAATTCAATTTGAGGGATTTACCATGAATCTTAATTTGTATGCACACTTTTTAGAATAAGAAACTAACTGAGCTTAAAAAAAATTTCGAAAAAACAATATTCAGTTTGTAACGCGCCCGGCATGCAGACCACCACACCACGAAGGCATGCTAGGAAGACGGAAGAAATACCTTATAAGTTCCTGTAGGTTTAACGTGACTGGATTTGCTGAAGCTGGAAACATAAAAATATGTTGTGCCTACGCGGGGACTCGAACTTCGGATCTTTCAATTGCCAGTCGGTCGTGTTTGCCGTTACACCGCGCAGGTACACGGACGGAGGGAGAAGACTCTTACTTAAGTTTCAGAACACTTTGTAACGTCATTCATTTACTATGCGTTATATGAATGAAATATGTTTCAAAGCCACATTCTTATGTGCTTTTCTGGGGAGGTGGGTATAGATTTGAGAGCAGAAGCTGCGAAACATTATTTTTTTCTTGTCTAGCATTAGTTACTCTTCTAAAAGATTCTAGATCCGAGCGATTATTTTTGGAAAAACACTTACATAAGAATTAAGATTAAATTCTGTTATTAGAGTTTTCCCAGTTAAGAAGATTGCCATTAAACCTGAAATACTCTCTGCGGATCTTATTGTCGTGGATCTTTCTTCTTTGATTTCTAGTATTCACTAATCGGACACTAACAGTTTACTTCCTGCCTAAATCAATTTGTGTTCAATGACATAAATTTAAGCTTTGAAAAAATCAATAGTAACATATATGGTGACAACTTTGAAAGAAAAATTAACAACCGAAATCAGCTTCTTAATTTTAAACTATTAAATACTTAACAATAAGTTTGTTAAATAATTAACTGAAATAAAATATAAATAAATAAATAAAATAAGCAAATAAATAAATAAAATATCAATAAATAAAAAATAACATAATATAAAAAATAAAGGCATCTGAAATCGCCTGTTTAAATTTTAGGTTATTTACAACGTGTTTGACTGAACCTAAGCGAAACCAGATGAGACCCTTCGTAAATGTCTGTGAAAGAAAATTTAATACAGTTCGTAGTATGATTCTGACACACATAACGCATTTTTTGGAATAAATTAGCAAGTAAATAAAAAAGAACGATAGTTTCGCAAATTAGAGAAAGATTTATTAAGTGCTCGTGTTAACCCCTTAAATCTGACCATTGGTCGTTTTCAATATAAATTCTTAAATATATTTCTTTGAAACCAATAAAATCCTTTTTGCATTAATATCCAAAGCATTCTATAATTTTTAAGGAACATTTAACTCAGGACAACTAGCATTTACCACCGCGTGTATTAACGCTTTTCAAACGCGCGCATTGGCTTAGTATGGATAGTTTTCCTAAAAGAAAATAAGCAACAAATAATAAATAAGCATTTAAAATTAATAAATAAAGGTTTAAAATTACTTATTGTTCATAAATTTGCATCTATAATTTATTAAACATGCGTTAAACCTAAAAACATTCCATGCGCATTCTTGTACTTAGAATGATGCATGAACTAGAATCACGTAGAGCGAACTTAAATTTTGATTTCTTTCGTCTAAAAAGACTGCGTAAGGATCAAGAAAATAAGTAATACCCTAGAGCATTCTTTTGGAAAACATAGTCGAACATACCCAAAAAATATTTATCAAATTTAACCAGCAAGCATTAATTCAGTAATTGAATTTCGTTTCCTTTCTTCCAAGGAGCAACAAGGAATGCACAAAGAGAATAATAATTTAAGAGATTGTTTCGGAAGAGCCCGTGGAAAATGTTAAGAGATATCTTTTATCGAATTTTACTTAGGGCAATCTTAAGAACTAATCCTGTAATTGAATTCAAACTGCTTTTAATTTAATTCTGTATTCCTTCTATAAACGAAGAATTTTCTGAAGATTTCCAGAAGGAATCTGAGTTGTGGAACACACAGAGCATTTAATTAATTTCAAAAATGTTTCAAGAACACTTTTGGATATTTTGATACTGTGTACAACGTAAATATAAACCGGGTTCAAAAAGATGCAATAATACTAATGTATTTTATAATGATTAAACTAAAATAAATAGTGTGTTTTAAATTTTAATTTAGTTTTACATTTGGAATCGAAAAATAAATTTCATTCACACCAAAAAAATTATTATTAAGTTATATGTATACAAAATTTGATATCAATGCTCTTTATTTTATATGTACTCCAAAGAAAACGGAAAATTAACTATAGCATTCTTTTACTGCATTGAATGGAGAAATATGTAATATTACGTGGCACAGGGCAGCTTAAAATACTTTAGCATAGCAAGAACGAAATTCGTCACGACAAAGTTTTACACTTTGGTAAAACTTTGGTCGGTTGTTTTGGCAATGTCTTTTTATAGAACCCCTGTTACACATAAAAGGAAAATCATTAAATACCTCTTACATCCAACGCATTTGATCATCTGGAACTATAACTGGGTTTAACAATCGGTGTTAATTAGCAATATGATAATCGAAATTTAGGTGATTATACTATAGCTAATTATTGCTGCCCTGCTTACAGTTCCTGTTGCTTACAGCAGAAGCATTTATTAATGAATAGCCTTTTAATACTAATGACTCAGTAAGAAATTACTAACTCAAAACACACCCGAATAGTATTTTCTTCACTATTTCTTGTATTTGAACGTGGATTTTTATAGCATATTGTTTGCAACATTTTGGCTGTTCTTCTGCTGATTCAAAATTGACTTAGTTGATTATACTATATTAATATCCATTTTCCATGTCAGCATCCTTAACAGCATATTAGACTATTTCTTCAGCGATTATATTAGCATTTGTTCACAAGATAGCATTCATTTCATTTCCCGGATTGATTTCCAAGATTTTTTTACCCTTTATCATTTTCATTAGCTGCTAGTTTATGTTTTTCATTCACGCATCGTTTACGTAGCAAATGGTTTCAACTGAAGAAAATGCCATTATTTTAAGTTACCGCTTCGAATTTTAATTCAGATTTGTTATTTTATTTGGGATTACATTTCCTAATAGGAAATTATCCAGAAATACAGCTCGTCATTTCAGTGAGCTAATAATCTCCAAATTGCTTTCAAGTGTTGTTTTTAGATTGTTTAAGAGATTATGAAGTCTGTTAGCATCTTTCCTGGATAATTTTAGAATTTCTTGATTTCTTTAATTAAGTTTGGAGTGAAAATAAGCAAAACCTGCCAAATCCTTTTAGTTTTCTAGTTGGACAGCGCTTTCAGCCATGATAAAGCAACGTAAAAGGACCCTCAAAGAATCAATTAACAAAATACTTTTTTCAGTAACTCAATGGGAACAAGTAGATCCAGTACTCAGTATTTAACATTAGAAACTATTGAGTTAATCAAGAAAGAACCACAAAAGTTTAATTTCTATTATTATGTGAATATTAAAGTAATATGAAGATACAATTTATAAAAATTAGTGGCATCGTCATAAATTAAAAGCGAATGTGGCATATAGAACTGCATATAGTTATTCTAATATTTAAGTTACCAAAACGTTGTAAATGGATTGGCGACAAACCAAGGCAATAAGGGAAACACTTATTTTTAAAATACTGGTTAAAACAGTTGAAAAATGCGAAAACAGCTAAAAAAGGACATGGAATTTAATTTTCCTAAAATATATAAATTAATAAATTAAAAGCCGCAATTAGGGAAATAAATTTAATAAAAAAACTAAGGTTAGGGTTAGGGTAAAAACTAATAGGTTAAAAAAAGAAGACATTAAACTGCATCGCCAATCTTACAGACATGCGAAAAATGGAAAATAATTGATTAAAGTGTAAATAAGCATAAATTAGTACAAAAATATTATTGATTTTGGGGCTCAGAAGAGATTTTAATAATGTAAATAAAACAATATAAACACTAAAATTTTATAAATGAAAATATGTAAACAAACATGGTAAATCTGGGTTTATATGACCATGAGCACTGCAAATCAAAATTATTTAGACACAATACCGGCATCAGATTGTAATCAAAATCATAATATTGATATCGTTTGATATTAAATTAAAATTTCACACATATTTCAAGCATGTATCAAATTACATTATCGCACTGAAAGTTACAAAAATATTTTGCAACACCATTGTGTGAACCAGAATGAAGGAACACTTTTTGAACTATAACTTTGGAACTAAGTTGCGTTTAAGAATAATTTTTCTAAGATTGGTAATTCTTCTAAACATCATTTAGAAAATGCTATCATTGTCTCCTCGTTGCAACCAGCCAATAATTTGGCTGAATGTGAATCTAAGTTAGCTAAAATTGATGTGTCAAATACAGGAATCCACATTACGAATACACGTTTAACTCGTTCGAAGGATCTTCTGATAGGTTGTGATACACAGAAGCATCAAGAACAGCTTAAACATTTGATATCATATTCTCCAGATGCCAATATTTCGGCACGAGTACCCAGATAGAATTATTTTATTTGGAGTTAATATTAATGTAACTGAGACTGCTATCGAAGATGCTTTTAAGACGCTCTTGCCGAGAGATACTAATTTAAATTAAAATTTTGCCACAAGCTTTAAATGCACAGACAATAGTGAGAATTTCATTCTACAATTAGACAAGCAGTCTTTGACATTTCTGGGTCATAAGGGTCGCGTTTATGTTCGATTCCATTCTTGTAGTTTTCATAAATATATTCGAATTATAAGATGCTATGGTTGCCAGGCTTTTGGCCACCATATTCTTATTTTGCTCTCACTGCGCACATACGCATGATAATTTAGTTCCGAACTGTAAAGAACGTCCATCTTGTATTAACTGTTTAAGATCAAATTTAGAAACGTACACACAGTGCAACATTTGTCACACTTCTAATTCTTATGCTTGCCCTGTTTTTAAAAAAAGAATTACGTTCTCAGTTAAAGGTTATGTCTTAAAATAGCAAACTAAATGTTATTGCTATATTATTTGTTTGTTTCTCTTTTCTTAGTTTTTGAAATTAATTGTATTTCAAACCGGAATATGTGAATTAAGAGGGCATTTATTCTATAATTAAGATAAATTATTGCCTAGATAAGAATTGATATATATAGAAAAGAATAATTTTAAATATGTAATGTTCTTTGAATTAAATTTTACTTCTCTCTTTTCCGTATAAACTATGAATAATGAAATTTGATAATTTGTTAATTTTTTATTACTGTTTTGGATTTTAGACTTCAGAATTTATGAAAAAGGAATTTAAAAAGTGACCACATTTTTCATGTAATTATGACCTAATTGCCTTGACTGGGATTCAGTTGTGTGGCCGTTCTCAAATGGCTAAGAACGAAATAAGATTTGGAATAAAATATGAATTCCAGACTTCACGATATTAAGAGGTTTCTAATAACTTTTAAACTTGTATTTTTTTATTAATATGGTTGAAGGTAGCAGTTGTAACTGCTTAGCTCTCGTATGCAAATTTTAATTATGTAATATGTCATTTGTACATATGTCGCACAAAGTGCAAAGATGTCATTAATACATATTCTTTAATTTTTGTAACAATTTACTTTGGCTGATACAAAATAAGCGTCACTGATCTGGAATATTACGATCTGGAATTAGTATTGGAATTCATTTGTACTGTTCCTTAAACTTCGATGGCTTTACCAATCTCTACTGTCAAAAAAGTAACTTATTACCTGAAATTTCATTTCAGATTACAAAATTTCTTCTTTTTTCCTATCAAACTTGTAAAGAAATCCGAAATTTTCCAGTGATATCATTGTTAGCTTTTCATACACAGGCTTTTTTTTTTTTTTTTTTTTTGTCTTTCAAGGGTTCTGAGGAAATCATGTTTATTTCCTTTTAAATTTATTTAAAGGGAAAGAGCTGCTGATATGAGGGATAAACCTGCTGACATGAGAGATAATCTCAGTTCTTGACGGTTTCTGTAATCAATTAGCTGCTATAGATTTGAATCCTTCAGAGAAAAAGAAGACAAAAGGCTATTCCATTCTCGTTCAATTACAGCTGTTTTGTATGGCAATCCATGGTAGATCTTGGAATCATGAAAAAATTAATAAAATTTTTAATAATTTAATTATAAAAAGATGATAGTGAAGACGTGTATTTAAAAGAAACTGAATAAATAAATCTATCTTGGGCAGATGGTCGTTGACTCATTGCCATGTTAGAAATGCGTCAAATAGTTCATGCCATGTAAGAAATGCGTCAAATAATTCATGCCATGTAAGAAATGCATTTCACATTTGAAACGCATCAAATAAAAATTTCGGCTCATGATAGTTTCGGTTGCAAAATATATTTTTATAAAAATTACACTAAAAAAATGTGTTAACAGATCTTCTATCAAAGAAAAAATAGTTCGTGATCTTTCTGCCACTAAATTTCAGTTCAGTACTGCTTTTTCACTGATGAAGAGCCAAAATTTATCAGATGAATTCAGTGAATGTTGCAGGTTTAGGCGTATTTGCAAGAATGCAACCAGTTTTCGTTTGATACAATGCATTTTGGAGATGAAGGATATTTTTAAATCTAGATATAATGATTTATGTTTTCTACTTTTTATGATGCATTTATTTTTCATTAAATCTAAGGATTGTTGAATTTTGTATAAATTTATGGTTTTTATGGATAATTATAATTACATAATGTTTATTTTAAATTTAAAGGATGTTCTTTTGTTCCGTTTATGATTATATTTTATTTTTACTGCATTATCTATTTATGGAAAAATGCACAGCTCCACTTTCTAATTGATATTCAGGCTCTGCAAATACGTTAATTGCTGCTGTTTTGGCAAGATTCATTGTAAATTACTCATGCCTTCTTAATTATCTATATCACTATATGTCTCAGTATAACGTAGATTCAAAAATTATTCAAAATAATTGATTTGTTTTGATGTTGCGATCCTTAAACTGGATTTTGTTTCTTTTGATTAGTTTGATTTCATTGTGTTTTGTTTTGTTTTGCACATTTTACAAAGTACTTAAGTTTCAGTTACGTACAACAGATTCAAAGTGTTTCAGGTAACCACTGAGGGATCATGATAAAATTCAGATTATATCATGGCTGTAAAGGAATATTTTCCGCCCTCAGATATAAATGCTTTCTCATTAATTCAGATAAAATTAGTGATATTAGTTTCTTCATGTAATCAGGGAAAGAGTTTCCAAAGAAATCAGAAGTTGATGGCATAACTGTACCAAGGTTTCTAGAATGAGTCGGTTGCTCTAAATGACATACATGTTGCTCCATTTCAAACACATCAAAGAGAATTTCATTCGTAACTTTCAAAAGGATGCAACACTACCATGTGCAGTAGAAACATTCCCCACACATATGAAAACATAAAAGTTTTAGATGAAATTATTCTCTCCCTAATTCAGCAACTGCATTTTACAATACAACAAGTACATTACATCGGCAGCATCTCTGAGCAAAAACAAAGTACATACAATGAGAAATACGAATATCGTTTTAGCCTTAAGATGAAAAACTAGCTTAAAAATGTTTTCACTTGTGAGAAAAAGATAGTTTTTTTTAAAGGCGAAAAACGTGTATACACCGTCAAATGATAAGTGTTAGAAACAATTCAAAAGAAGAAAAAAAAATATACTTGCCTCATTTGCACTAGAAAATAATAAGAAATTCCAAATTACTTGTTCAATAGATGAAGTGTACTCAAAACTGAATCTTTGGTTTCAATTATTATATTATGATCAACGATTTATAACACAAAATTAACTCAGCTTAGCTTATTTTTATTCAAGAAATATATTTCCTTTCTTTGCTTTTAGAGCTGCACATAAAAAAAATCTGCTTTTACCCCTTGCGCTTGTTTACTTCAACCATAAATTTATTTTATGTGAATGCTGCCATGTTTGCAAAATAAATAATACTGCATCTTCCTTTAGAGGTTGTAAGAGCAGTAGCATTGCATTTTATAGGTCTCTAGAAAATTCTGTGACTCGAAAAATATTAAAAAACTGATATTCTTAAGTAACGTCTTCATCATTTATATCGTTTGGAAGCATTCTTGTGACATTTTCATATTAAAATAAAAATAATATACGTGTATTTTTGCTTTGAATTTTTAATAACTGTAAATTTATGGCTTGTTATTCTTCTGACAAAAACATTTATTACATGCTATTCTATCTCTGCAAAATAAATATTTCAATGGAAATTAGATATTTTGAGGGTATACAGGAACCCATGTAACGTATTTAGGTTGATTTCAATTGGCATGCCGTCAATGCGCAAAAGGCAATAAGATAGTCTCCTTATATTTTATTCATTCACACTTTAAAGTATATTTTTGCTTAACGATTCAAAAGGGTAAAAAGGAACGTCATGTTATCTTCTTCGAAACCGCGCTTCGTCGTGTTTTCGCGAGATTCAAGGCAGCTTGGTCATCGGAAAGATGAATTGGCTTTTGCCTTGTAAAAACAGCTTTACAAAAAGGCGGCTCTAACAGGGACACATAGAACCAGATGATTATTTTTTATTTGCACATATACACAGATACACAAATGTGCATCTTATATATATACTTATATAAATATAATATACCAAGTTTTGTATGATCTTAAATTCATTTAGTGCGAAAACAAGTTACTACTACTTGCGCAAATGCTGCAAAGTAAGTTAATAATTATTTATTTACTTAATAATATTGATTAATTGATTATATTACCTCCTAAGTTTAATTATAGTAGGATTATCTTAAAAAAGAGTGAATCCATACTAGTAAGTTATATTTTGAAAGATGTTTTGAAGTAACTTGATAGTAAAATGTTAAAAATGTTTTAACGGTGGAATTAAATCTTGAATAACAAAATTTCAATTGTAAAAGGAATAAATTAAAGGCAAGAATTAAATTAAATGCAGGTAATCACTGTCATTGATCGGAAATTAGTTGACTTTTCAAGGGGGAAGTGCACCAAATTTCTGAGAATCATACTGCCTAATGAACCGATACGCGATTCCCCTTTTCGTTTCCATCTTAACATGCACTCTGCTGCCAAGCAGCGCCATCTACACTCTTTCTTTTCATCAATAGTTATATTGATGGTAGGTCATAAGAAATGTTATATATCTCGCGGTTGTAATAAGGAAATTAATTCAACATTCTGTGGTATATTTTAGTTCGTTTTCATGAAAGCATATTTTATGTTACCTGAAACAATGCGATGTAAAAGATATCGATGCAATAATTCCCCATTAAACCAATGGGGAGAGAAGCGCTACGAAAAACTAATCTTTCTACAATAAAACATTACGGAGAATGCGCATGCAACTTCTGATGCCGTTTGATGTACTGAATTTTCGATCTTTTCCGTGCATGGATACATGTCCATACATGCTTGTACCCGTCTGTGGAAGATTATGAATATATAAGTTAGATTTTCTAGTAGAATTAAATCAGAACAGACGCAAACTTCAGTTTATTATTTATATCACAACTATTCTGAAGTTACTTAAAATAAGAAAACCAAAAAATTTGTTTTTATTCCGACTTTTAAAATAAATTGTACTCTGAGTAATATAATCTGTCATAATATCTAAAATTTTAAACTTCCTGTTAAAAAAATTAAGCAGATTTAATTATGGAATAAATTTTAAGCTTGCACATAACTTTCAGTTTTCTAAACTTATAAAAGTAAGGAAATAATATAAAAAGCGAAAAATTTGAAAGAGCCAAAACTGAGCAACCAAAAAAAAAAAAAAAAGAACAGAAGAACAGCTGTTCACATGAACTTCTCATTCCTCAGACAGACAGCATGTTCTATTTTAGCAAAGTATTTCGAATCTGTATCTTTTAATCGAATTGAAATTTCATGTTATTGGTGATCTTTGTAGATAATTAATTAAATGAATCCATAATTAAATAATCTTGATAATAAATCTATCTTTGATAATAAAATTTTCTTGCAACTTGCCTTATTGTCTTCGGTGTGTTTAGTAACATTTCTTCAGTAATGAAAGCTTATGTTTTAGCATTACATTAGAGAAGTAATTTTTATTTTATTTAAGACAAATCTTGGAAAAGAAATACAACTCAGCGAATGATCAAACTCAAAGATTAAATAAGATTTTGAAAAGCAAATTGTCGTGCATAAAAATGTTTCATTGTTTAAAAACTGACAGAAAGCTTCATTCAGCGTTTAAAGTTTGACAGAAATAGCAAAATCTGTAATAATTTATTCAATGCGTTTTGAAAGTGAAAATTTACAAACAGAAAACTGTAATTAAATGGTTGGTTTGTATTCTTCATACACTGATGTACAAATTCATAAGATATATTGATTAGATACATAAAGCTAAAAATTCTTTCGTATTAAACATATTATTTAGAATGTGTCATTTAATTTAAAAAAAAAAAAAAAAAAAACATTAGGGAATGGCATTCGGATTCATGGCAAAAGGGTTGCAACAGAGCTCCACTCTACATCCTCCAATAATAATTTTATACATAATCATACTATTCTGATAAAGAGATTAATACATAATATTCGAGATATTAATATATATTTTCCCTCATTAAATTATTTCCAGTAATTTTCTTTTAACTAAAAAGCTAAAATTTATGGCAATGTTTTTAGAAAGCAATTGCATTACAAATTATTAAATAAGGTATTTTACAGAAATACATTTTCAGGAATGAATTATGGATCAAGAGATTTGTGTAAAATATGAATAATGCCTAATGTAAAATGGATTGAAAGTTATTTTTTTATTTTAATTGCTCACAAAAATTATGTGCATGTAATTTCATTATGCATCTGAAATACCAATAGACATTAAGCATTATACGTAAGACTAATATTACATCACTACGAAATTGCTTCAGGCACTTGACAATGAATCAGAATTTTTTGAGTTTATACTTTTCTCGAATGAGGTCTTGTTTCATGTAAAATGTTATGCAGTTTACGTAAGTTTCCAAATCTGAGGCTTTGTAAATCCGTATGTGATCATTGAAGACATTCAGGATTCTCACAAAGCCAACACCTGACATTATATGAATGAGAATGATGAAAATGACCTGGCATTATATGAATGAGAATGAAATAAGAATTTCAATTAAAGATTTTCGGCCTTCTATTGAAATTGAGATAACACTCAGTGTGTTGGACTGCTGCAGAACGATTTGACTCTTGCAAATTGAGCAAATGAGAACGAAATCTATTGAATGACAAATTTTCTTTAAAGAAGATATAACATCGTTCTGCTTTAAAATTACATGAGCGAGGCAAGTTGAACTGACAGTTTCCAAGGTGATGGAACTTTAAATGGACTTAACTCATGATCCACGAGAAATCCTTACTTTATACCAGTATAATTCTTCATATGAGGATTTTAAAGTATGATATTTACGGAGAAAGAGCTACTATTGATTAGGATCTGAAACTGAGTATAGCTGAAAGATCTATTGCGCGATGAAATAGTTGAACATTATTAATTTTGCTTGTGATCTTATTGAATGGATAAATCAAATAAAATTAATTTAAATTAATTCCGTATAATGTTTATTTCGCAGAAATCAAATGCAATTCCAACATTCACTCTCAGTGTCTCTGTATCAAATTTACTGAATTTCTCAACATTAATTCCACTTTAACACTTTTATATACCATATAACCCTTTGCATTAATTTTTAAGTAAGCAAGGGGCATGCGAAGTGAACATTACTTTACATGTTTACCCCTTGCTTTATAGTTTGATTTCCTTTAAGCTATTGCTTTGCGTTTTTCACGTGCCCCCTCTTTAGATCTCTTATTTTATACTATTATTCAATATAACTTAATCAGTTAGTCTAATTAACTCAAAAATTTCAAATGTTGAGAATACATTACTTAGCATTGAATAAAATAGTCATAGCATACATTTTGTTATTTAAGTTTGTAGAGACATTAAGTTAATTGGAAAAGCCGGAAAGATGAAAAATGAGCAAACGCCTTCTCCGGGGATCGAACCAGGGACTTCTGGAATACCGGCCCAGTGTGCAAAACCACTAGACCTTGAAGGCACAGGTATTTCTCGAACTTTCCTAGCGTGCCTTCGATCTGATGGACCTTCGGACCAACCTGAAAGCGTCATGTTCATTTTGAACAAAGTGGCCAAAAATGAATATTTTTATACGGTTTCTTACCTGTTTGGAAGGCTATGATTGCCATTTCCAGGCTCTTTGTTAGACGATACTTTTTCTGCTCTTGAAGTGACTTAGTGATCTACGAGCTAAAATAAAATCACTAAATAAAATAAATAAGAGATGAAAAATAAGCCATCTTAGTAGATGTAGATTGCAATTCAGGAATTTTTATTCATGTTGTATTGATAAATGCACTTTGGAAATAATTATTTTGAAATGCAAGGTTTTTGTTCCTCATCTGTTAAAAACATAAATGTTATTACGGAAGTTATTTTTAATAATGATGGTTAAAATAACTGGAGAAATAAAATTTTAAAAAGTAAGCTTAGATTTCAGTTTAAAGTAAACTGATAGGATAAATTAATTGTTTGAATTCGGATTTTTATGACATGAAACAACCTCATCTGCTAGGCTTGAATTTTGACGTCTAACGTGGAAGAATATTGTCTGCTAGAAGTCTTAAATTTTGAAAGTAAAATTACTGATTACTACAGTAAAAGTAATTAGAAGATATTGAATAATTTCATTTATCTTAAATGGTATCTTATTCTCAGACATTTTTTGTAGTCCTTTAAAAAATAAATATTCTTAAACAAATAGGTGCAGCCAGTCCTTTCAACCATCAATGCTTGGTTATTCCGAATATTATATATAGGAAAATTAACAATTATTTTACCAGATTTAATTTTTAATTAACAATTATGTTATTCAAAATTATTGAAATTCAGTTATTTATAATAATATTAAATAACGAATATAATCTTGAATTTTATATATATACTCGTATATATTTGTTTTACCTGAGAACGGACATGTCTAAGTACTTGCGAATACAGATCTGTATCCTCTTTAAAATGGTTTAATCCTTTCTTTTAATAAAATCTAAGTGAAAAAACGTATCGTTGAACAACTATCATAACCATTCATGAATTACCTGAATATGAGATGATCTGCATGTTAATATCATTATAGTTTATTTTGATAAGATTCCTTCCATGAAATTCCATTAAATGTATTAAAATAGTAGTTTGTCCTTCCTAGCTCTTTTCTGAAGATAAAGCTGTCTGTTGCTACAATAACAGTAAACCTTGATTAAAGAGAAGTACCCTTTAAAAGACTAATCAAGGACTGATAATAAGAACTCAGTTAATCATAGTTATTTGAATGTATTTAAACGAAGTACAGATTCATAAAATTTTCTAGTGGTAAATGGAAACTACCTTTAGACTTATTTATTCAACATTTTTCAGCATACTTATAAGCTGTCGATGTCCCTCAAAATAATTTTTATTACCTAAATTACATGACGTTTATTGATAGATTTTTAGAAGAGTTAGAATGTTAGTAATTTTTCTTTACTTAATTGGAAGACATATTTCAGTATCACTATTACCGAAATAATTTCGTCATGCAAAACGATACTTGAAAATGATGAATGGTGCAAGAAGTAAGTTAGAAAAAGATGATAAAAATAAGCCAAACAAAATAAATCATAAAAAAAAGGGACGACGCCATAAAAATGAAAGAAAGGATTCGAAATAATATTTCACAGCTGGGTTTTTTACATCGATGATATCTTATACGTATGTCTGTTTAAAATATCGATATAACATCCGTTTAAAAAGGAAGTCTCTAGATGAGTTTCAGACATTTATTTTTTAATGCTATCGATTTGAAAAGGTTTTTATTATTCCCCGTTCTTTAATTTATTTCTTTAAAACTTTTATTTCATTTATCTCTACAATATTGTTTATTATATGAAATTTTTTCACTCCAACATGCAATTTTATTTATGACTCATAGACTATTGGTCATTTAGTTGCTCATTTTTAGAAGGAAAAAAAAACAGAAGGAAAATTGATTTTATACTTCGTGTTAGATATTAATTTTGTTTTAGAATGCTGCATATTGGTAATATTTATAAAGATTTATTTTAATTTATTTTTACCTCTCTGGAAACAACATTGAGCAACTTATTTATTTACACACAAAGCAGTTATTTAATTATGCTTAACTAAACCTTGCAAACTATTATTATTAAACAAATAAAGAACTGCATTTAAATGCAAAAAGGCAAAGAGGTCGTTACAATGATAGATACGTTTGTTCAAATTTAAATTTTGATAATCCTGATTTGGAAGATACAGCAATAATTCGATGTCACACAGTTGACAGAGTAATTAAAATTATAAAAAAGCTTAATCGCTTCATTTTTTAAGATTGTCAAAAACTGAAAAGTGATAAAATAGGTAACTTCTAAGATATGTGAATATATCACATAAAATAATAATAGCACTTCAATCCTAATAATTCAAAAACATAATAATAATAATTTTAATGGTAATTAAAAGCAAGATAGCTTTCAAAACCGATCAATGAAATTGGCATAATTACGACAAATGATTATAACAAGATTAAGTGCTTATTAAACGATTAAAGATACTTAGAGTAAGGTACATGACACTCCTGTAAATGATTAAAAGCTCATTAGTAAACGATTAAAGGCATTTTATGCAAGTAATTAAAGAACCTTCAGATGTTGATTAAAAGCTCTTTGGCAACTGTTTAAAGACCCTTTAATAATCGTAAATGTCAAAACATTATCTTTTAACTGGCCCCCTGCTTAAACATTGCCTGAGATACTCACGTTAACAGTAAGGGACATCATTAGAGCAAAATAACTACATTTATGTGACGTACGTGTTAACCGGAAAAGATTTTCTTCTTTTCTTTTTTAAGGAGTGCAGCGTAAATATGATTGAAAATATTTTAGACAAGAGATGCCAGTTTTTATTTATGGGGTCACATACATCCTGCGAAAGTCGAGAAGAATAAAATTTATTATTATCCAACGAGGAGTTTTTCAAAGTTTATGTAGGATAATTTACGGTGAACTGTATGTCATTGAATGAACTGTTCAAAATTTCATTAAACAATTTTCTTCATATATTCAGATGCACTGCATATCCAAATTAATGTAAAAGGCAAACATTGCAAGTGACACCTTCACGTATCTAGAGACCCTCATCAGTCGGGTTTTTTTTTAATTATCTTTGTCCATAATTTTAGGTTTTCCAGGTATCTATCTAATCATATAGTTACTGAAATAATCGATAGCAACCTTGTCGCTCATATACGAGTATTAGGTCAGCTCATTGTTTTGAGTTAATTGCACTGTTATATAAATTAAAATTCCATGTAAAATGAGTAAAAACTTAAAACCATGTTATTACAGGATAAGAAGGAAAATAAAATTAAGAATTTTAAGGCTATATAACCCCAGTGTTTTTATGAAAACTATTTAAACACACGAATACAACATCAAATGTCACTACATCCGAAGTCCTGCAGGAGAACACGAGACCAAGAGTGTATATTCTTGTATCAAGAATGGACAAAGAAGAAACACGGGCTTCTTTTGCTTTTTATTTGAGAACAGAATTTTTGGCCTAAGATCTTTTTTTATAAATGAACATTAAAATAAGACAGTTGGCAAGGATTGCGAAAGAAGCTAGAGCAAATTCGATGACGAATTTGTATTTAAATAATGTTGTGTAGGTACAATTTCAGTGAGTTTCTAAATCAGCATCAATGAAAGGTAGTTAGCAGTGAATAGGAAAGAAATGGAAGTGGTTTAATGGCGAAAAGCTATTAATAAATGCTTGAAATGTTTTTGAAAGTAATACTGTGTGAAAATGGCATGCTTATCTTTAGAAAGAGCTAAAGGAAAAATAATGTGTGTGCTTTGACGCATTTATCTGATCCATGCTCATCTTTAGAAAGTGTTAAGTGTTTCCATACGTTTTTATGTTAGCTGTTACATGTGCTGTTTTATGTTAGCTGCTTATATTTAGGATGCAAACTGATGAAGATACTTGGATTTTCTCCGGAAGATGAGTATGTGCGTATTTTCTCTCTTCATTCCGTGTGTCTTTGTTGTGTAATTGTAAGCATACTCGACGCATATTCGAGACGTGCAGGGTTCGAGCCTCGGCGAGCGTATTGCACATATTTCGTTTTCTATTTCACAAAAACCTAATGATTCTACAGCTTTAATGTGTCATAATACTTAGGAACTTTACCAGCTTTTATCTTACAACTTAGCTTCTGAACTTTACGCACCTCTTCATCCCATACCATTAGTTTGTATTCTTTTATTATTTTAGCTAGTGTTACACGTTTTTGCCCTCATAACGTAATAAAATTTCATTAATATTTTGTTTTAGTTGTTTTTATCGCCTCATGCTATCGTTAAGAGCGAATATTTTCGCTGTCTGTGTGACGCATCGTAACATGTTAGAATATGAGCCAGAAAATCCACTACCACCAGAACTGCGTATGTTTAGTTTTAAAATGGAAAAGTATTTAAATGGAAGTATATAAGCCAGTTTGAAATTCCGGGTAATCGTAGAACTGTAAAAACATTTTTTTCATACTGTTAAATATGTCAAATTTCGTGCCAAAAAAGGGTATTTGCGAGAAATGTTATTGCATTACTTTATCAATAAAGCTCTGCAGCTGAAGCACACTGAATTCTTGTTGAAACTTATGGAGACCATGCTCTGTCAGAAACAGCAGTGGTGGTGATATAACGTAAGTGCTGACTAGAAATGGATAAAATACGGTAACCTAAGCTTGAAAATAATGGGGTAATCTCGGCCACGCATCATCATATCAGCAAAGCCGAATATTCAAGGTTCCAAGCTGCTGTTCTGCATTTGGTAGTTTTAGCTGGGTGTAGTTTATTATGAGTTATTCAAACTAAACGAAATCATCAAAGGAAATAGCTAGACAACTGGTGCGTATTGAGTTGAACATATAAGGAAAACCGGCTGCTATACCAGTAGAGGCACGAAAAAATGATTTTGCAGCATGATAGCGCTCGACCACATTTTGCAAACCTAGTGAAAATCTACTGGGATAGTTTTAACTCCTTCACATCCAATCCGCCCGACACGGCCCTACATTGAAACAACCAGAATCGCCCGAAAACGGCCAAGATTGTTATCTTGTTTTCATCCCTCCTTCTAAGATATGCAGTAACAGGTGCAGTTTCCCCAAATGCATTGTATCAGTTTACTGCAAACAGATTGTCTTAAGAAATGTCTTATCTATCTTTTGGTTGATCGTGATATTTCGTTGTTATTTTTTTGTGGTACACTGTGCTTTTAAGCTTTAAACAGCAATAAAAGAACAGTTTAAAAATTTAAGGATTATATTTATGTTTAAACAATTTATTTCTTCCTATAAAAATAACGGAAATAAACAAAATCTCAGTCGTGATCATAACAAAGCCGGAAAGGCTTGTTGAACTGACCTTCAGAATAGTTTTATAAAGAACGGGTTCAAAGGCTAATGGAATCTTTGTTAGAAAGTACGAAGGATGTCATTGGAAATCTTCACACCTATTTTCTGCGTTATTGGACAGAAAGGGGAGGAAATTGCTGTGAAACTGGAAAATGTATTTCGGGCGGTTCGGATATTTTGAGGATACAGCTTAGCGAAGGGTCTGGATTTCAAAGAGTTAAATAAGGAATCCTACCCACCCCCTGACGTATACACCAAACATTGCTTCTTCGGATTATCACCTGCTCTGATCTAAGGGAACTAGGCTGGTTAAGCAGCATTTTCGTTCTCGTGAAGATAGCAAAAAATACATCGACTCTTGGATAGCCTCAAAAGATGTGTAATTTTTCCGACTTGGAATTCAAATATTGCCAGAAAGATGGGAGAATGGCTGGCGATGGATAATACTCTCAGTCACAATTTTTGTACTGATATTTTTAAGTAATGCGTTTACTTTCATAAAAAACAACGAGAATTTATTCAATCACTTTCTTCTCTTTTCTGTTCTTGTTTCCTGTTCTAATTTTCTGTCATCTAGTCCAGCAGATCGTGTCAGTTTTCTTTACGCGGCCAAGAACTTCAGATTTGAACTGCAGATCATCATTCAAGAGTGTTGCAGTGATTTACTTAGCACTGGACATTTCTTTTTTCTGCGTCATCAGATTTGTTGGTTTTGGCAAGAAAGACTTAAATTGAAATTCCAGTAAAAAGAAATAAATTATTTTCAGATTTTTACCTGATTTAATTTACAACCTGCTTTATGATAGGTACTGGTCATAAACTCCTCAAGTTATTCGTTATTATGCTCTAATTTAGGTCAGCAAAACTGCAAATAAGACAAATAAATTTTGATTTCTTTTGCAAAGTTTGTTCTGAAAATTATTAACTCTTAATTCATAATTATTATTAACTCTTATTTTTCTTAATTTACGGGCGTTGCGGTTTGTAACCTTGAATGCAGACTAAGCTAAACCAGTTTAATATAAATATTTATTCTGATTAGAACAGTTCTCTTTAAAAGATATCAACTCAGGGAATCAAAAAAATCATATTTTTCAAACCCCTATATCATAGTAAAACAAATATTACAAACTGAAAATATATCAACGTAGAATTCACTTTATATGAAAAGTGAAAGAAAACATTTACGCTATAATTTTATTCATAAAAACTGATCAGCTTCATATAAGTTTATGTTACAACAATAAAAATAAAAATTAGTATTTATATAACTATTTGGAGCTTAAAATTACGCGAAAAAATAACCTTAGTATTTTGAATAAAACATTGTTATTTTTATGAGGTCGAACTCAGGTCTTTCTTTAAGGAACACATGGCAGAAAAAAAAATGCTTATGAAATTTAATTTTGACTTGAGAAACGTTTGAAAGAGCTGCATGGAATATCATGGTTTCACGAAAGAAAGTTTGAAACTACTGGTTTAGAACTACATTATAGTAAATTTTGTATTATTCATGAAGAATTTCTGACTTTAGAAACATTGAATATTTCGTGTTAAGAAAAGTGCAAGCATAACTGTAATTATTTAGGAAAAATAGAATTATTTTAATTCTTTGGATTAATAGTTTTATTTTATTATCAGTTTGTTCACTAAATTTTTATCTGAAAACCAGTGCTAAAAAGCTAATTTTTGTTTGCTAAATTTAAAGATCAAGGGTTAATGTGAGGTTATGCGAAATGGTCAACAAGCCTTGGCGAAGGGGTGTCCACTGTTGGCTACTGGCTACTGGTTCCTGCGCAGAAGGTTGCTTTTGATTGAATTGGTGAAAAAGTGGAAATTTAGTCCTTGGGGGGGCGAATCGTGAAAATTGTGATGTTTGGGAATTTTTTGGTGATCTTGATGGAACTTGCAAAGTGCGAGACACTTTTTGGATTGACTAATGGGAGTAAGGATGTAACCTGATTTTGCAGACGAGGCGAATTACCCATGCCTCATTTTTGCCTTTGGAAGGAAGGGTCTGGTGCGTGTGTGTGTAGCCCGATGGAGAGTACGAGAAAAGTTGTCACTCCGAAAACAAAGTGAGCTCGCGTTGAAGGTAGGTAGCATTTGCTGGTTTCGCGGGTAATTCATGCGGCGAGCCCCTTATCCTGCTGCATCCAGTTAAAAATGTATTGCTACGACTGTAAATCTTGGATATGTGGTTTACCTGCAGCCGTTTGATTAAAATATAGTTATATTTTACAGCGGGAATCGGTAGTATTTTCTTCCGATCGGCGTGTTCCACGTGCTGCTTAACTGACCCGGCCTAATTGACCTAAGAATGTGTTATTTCTTCGCATTTAAATCTTCATGTCTGAATGGTTCACAAGCTTCTTTAGAAACACTTCAAGTCGCAGAGTTGGATAAATCCGGACTGTTCTTCATTAGGTTTTCGGCCAGGAACTTTGCTGCCGCGCAAGAATCTCCAGTTGAATTTGGGTACCCTTGACCTGCCGCCATGTTCCAGTTTCTGACTTCCTACGTTCCTATACCCAACCCAGTTATGAGTGATCTCTGCAAATTGTTTCCGGCAAGATAATATATATATATATATATATGTGTGTGTGTGTGTGTGTGTGTGTGTGTGTGTATACTCAGTTTGGTTTAGAATGTCTTTCTTAATCAGTGCTTAGTCAGAGTAAGGTTAATAGGGCTTGAAATGTATAATCAGTTTGAATTTCCCTTCGCTGTTATTTCCTTAAGTCAATAATAATGAAAATAATTCTATATTCTTTTATTGAAATATCGGTAAATGTAATAGATTACTTTTGGGACTTAATTTTATTGTTATGAAGTGGTAAATGCCATATTAAAAATATAATGAACTCTTATTAAAATAAAACAATAGAAATTTTAGGATACCTATTCTATGTTATGAATAATAATGATTTCTCAATATGTGTAAATTTTTGCTCATTTTGCATATTATTTTAACTTAGAACTTTAAAGTAAATTAAAAGAAAGGTGATTAATTGACAAGACGAGGTAGTGAAACTTATGGTTGTGTTACTACTTTTTTAAAAATCTGCTTTTTCTTGATTTTATGTTCATCTACTCATTTTTGTTACTCGTAACTTAACCTAAGGCCCTAACTTGAATAAATGAGATTTATAGGTAAAAATGCTCTATGTATTATTTGTAATTTCTCTATGGATGGTTCACAATGCACGGTGCCGGTGTAAAAAACGCAACGCAATGGCTTTCTTAACTACGATAATAAATGTGAATTTTTGTGAAAATGAATTATGAGTTAAATAAGAAATAGGGAGCATGTTTCTTTATGTATAAGAAATTCTTAAACATTTGAGTTTATTTTGATAAGTCAGTACCGTGGCAGTACTTTACTTCGGTACCGCCTCGATACTGAACAATAATAGCCAACGTACCTATTGCATAGTCATGAAGTTTTCAAACAGCAACTATGACATTAAGAACCTTCCGGATATAGTCGCAGCTAACCAGAACTCATACAAACAGTAATATCATGTACCATAAAATGCTTTAGAGCAAAATTTTAGAAGATGTTGGAGAAAACGGTATCAGAGGAATGAACTTCATTAAATTGTCAACTGATTATTGACGCCCTGCAAATTTCTTTCGTTTCGAAAGAAAGCGAACATAAACGAAAACTGAATGTGCAAATTTAATTAAACAAACATATGCATGCAGGTGTTCTATGAAAGGACGTAATGTTTTTAGGTTGAATATGCCATCGAAAAAAGCTATCTAATCTCCATTTTATCAGATCACTCAGCTTTCTAACTGACATCCTTTACCACATGCACGTACTTTATCAGAAGTCAGAGATGCAACATCAAAAAATCTGGGATCTGATAGGACACTGAAGTAAGTTTATTAAATAACTAAATGTTTTTAATTTACTCTTTCTAAAGGTAAAATTGGTATACTACTCTTCTCGGTTAAGGGAAAAACCGATAGGCTTTCAGATACCGTGTAGGAAATTAATTGACTTCAATAACATGCTTCCACGATGTATATTATTTAACAATAATGAAAAGCGCCATTTGAAAACAGCAAAGGATTATCGAACTGGAGCTACGTAACTTATCACATCACTGGATGAAAAATACAGCATTATCCACAACCAGCACCAACGGTTGCTGATTTGACTCACTGAGTGCAACAGGCATGGAACTCCATCTCACAAATGACATACGGCACCCGTACGATACAATGTATAAGCGTTTGAATGCTTGTGTTTTAACATCGTGGCGAGTGCAGCGTTTATTATTCTCCATTTCTCTTTTGAAATCTCTTTTCTCTCATATATTTTAACCTATGACCATGAAACATTAATCAAACATATATGTTGCGTGGACACATGATTTGCCAACATTTCATTCCTCTATCTAAACTGATTTCTTCTTAGTGCTGGGATTTCATTTTCCATCAGTGTGTTTTACATTTTTCCTTACGGTACCGTTCATATGTTCTATTTTTGCAACTCTACTCTTTAATAAAAAAATTCAAAAGAATTTTGAAAAAATCATTTCATCACACCTCACTTTCATCGACAACGTACAAAATACAAACTCATTTTTATAGACAACGTATAAAATACATCGTACATACGAAATTTTAACTCAACAACTTATTAGGATTTAAGTTAAAAATCGATAATAAATTTCTAACTACAGTGAAACACCGTAAATAAATTAAATGCAAGCTTGTAAAAAGTGCTTAACTCAAAGCCAATTCGGAGCTAGTTCTAGTTAACAAGTTTAAAAATAAATCAAAACGTTTGACAACGCGGTCTAAATGATGACTTCTAAAACAATGAAACGTGGTATTGCTTTAAGTTATTTATTTGCTGTATTAATGAGAATTACGCAAGCATAAATGTAGCTTTATTAAATATAATTTTGTATCATTCATTTATTACTTAGCAGGAAGAAGACGATTGCTGTCTAATCAAGAACTCCGCTTTTAGGTAAGATTAAAAAAAAGAGAGAGCTTTTAACCTCCGAATTTATCTGAATGAAAAATATATTTCTGTAAATCCTACTTAAGTTTAATTTGTTGCGTCTACTTAAAAAGATCTGTTTCAGTAAGGAATAATTAGCTAGATTTGAGTACATGTACATGCGTAAGTCTTCCAATACTACATCACACCGAAAAGGATATTAATGCTTTGCGTGATGAGAATTGCTATATCACTTATCAACATTAATGTCTTATTATTTGTCATGTATTATATCTTTTGGCAAAAGGAAACATTCATTAATGTCAACAAAAGAGCATTAGTTGATGGTTGCCATGGCTAGAAGTAATGTCTCATCTACCAACTATTCTTTTATTTTTCCTATTTTCCTTTAGGTGCTTTCCCTCCCAATTTTTTATATGAATAAAGGATACATCAGATAGCCAAATAATCTCACGAATTATGCTTTACGGTTTTGAAAGCTGGCTCCTGTAATGAAACGTATTACCAAAACATCAAATATAGATAATATTTCTTCTAGGAATTCAGTTTTCATTCGGTAAGAGTCTATAGAAAATATGTATATCTATATTGATATAAAGATTAATATTTTATGCAGATTAAATGATGAAGGAATTTAAAATACGTATTTATTAACTGTAATTTGAAAATTAAATTTAATGAAACGTAATCTAAAATAAATTAAGGTATTCTCTAACATGTCTTGGTTTATTTCATTCTATCAGACAATAAATTTTTCATAGATTTTTATTTTAACAAAGGTTAAAGGTAAAAGCGTATTAAATATACATTTTTATTTTAGATGCATTTGAAAACGCAAGTCACGTGGCTTATGTAGTTTTATTACAATTGTAATAGCAATTATCATTCCTCAATCGATACAGGTGACAGGTGACGGAGGACGGGGACGCCTGAAGTTTAACAGAGGTTAACAGGCATATGTCCCGCGTCCTCCCCTGGAGTTTATTTAATAGTTATAAGTGTGGATACATGGCCATACAGGGGCAACTGTTTGACATCTGGCATTTGAAGTACATTTGAATTAACATACAGGCACGGTTTTAAAAAAAAAAAAAAAAAAAAAAAAAAAAAAACACTTAATAGGTTATAACAAAAGAAGAAAATTAAACACCTAAAAATGGTGTTCAATTTTCTTCTGCTCCCTATGCAGTCAGAGATTAGATGGTAGAGCATTAGAGTGCATATGTCAGTGCAAGTAATGCATGTAAGCCATATTACTCTGGTTGACAGAGGTCCTGGCCATATGCTGCAATGGTGGTTATTATTTTGCAGATTTTATTTATGGCCGCTCTGTTTTTGGCTAGGAACTTGTGAAATGCTGAGATATTGGCTGGTATCGGGAAGTGGAACTGTTCCGTGAGTGGGCACTGAAAGATATAATGGTCCGGTGACCCCTCACCCCCGCAAACACAGCGATCCGTGGTTGAGATGGTGCGGCGGTAGAAGTAATCCGGGAAGGGACCATGACCAGTAATGAAGTTGGTAAGGGGAGCAATTGCCATAAGGCGCTCCGTGGTTACTTTTGGCAAGAAGCTATGCGCTCTCCTTCCCGTGTCGCCCTGATCCCATTCTCTTTGCCACCACTGGATAGCGGCATTTCGCAGTTGACTTTTGAGGAAAGATGGTGGTGCTGATACTGATATCGGTCTGGCATTTTGGTTCGAAGCAGCCTCTTTAGCGAGTTCATCCGCTGTCTCATTACCCATGTTACCTGCATGGGCTTTAATCCATACTAGGTCAACATGTGCGTGCCGATTATCTTTTAGGATATGCTGCAGTCGTATGATCAGCGGGGAGGCGTGACTATGTTTGTCAAGAGCAAGCAATGTCGACATACTGTCTGTATAAAGCTGCACATGTGTGATGTTGTTGAGCGCCACGTATTCAATGGCAGCTGTTATGGCAACTACTTCTGCTTGAAAAATGCTATTATTTGGATTGAGGTGCCCTTTCCAATGGTGTGCAGCATGGCCTTGCCTGTAGTATATAAAGGCACTACTTACAACCTCAGCAGTTTTCGAGCCATCTGTGTAGAACGCGTGCATATTAGGGTTTCCTTCTGGTTGACTTCGTGACGGTTTGAGGACAGTGTGAATGCCAAGTCCCTTGTGTGCTGGGTGCGTGTGGAGAGGAGTACATGGATGTTCGTAATTTGCAGGGCTATGTAAGGTGCCTGCAAAGGTTGCGTCTTTCTGTAGATGTATTATTTTAGTATATGTGGCCTCTAGCTCCGCTTGGATAAGAAGTGGTATGATGCCTGCCAAGGTGAGTGCTGCATAAGTTGCAGTGGTGCGGTAGGCTCTGCATAAGCCTATGGCGAATGGGCGCTGTAGTGATAGGAGTTGCTTAACCTTGCGTGCGGTCATGGGTTGTGCCCATATAGCTGCCGCATAGAGTGCCACCTTCTCAGCTACAGTTTTATAAAGTACCTTTTGAATGTGGGGATTCCGTCCCCAGTTCCGGCCTTGGAATTGTCGTGATCTCCTGGCAATTGCAGATGTTTTAATCTTTTGTGCCTGGATATGCGGAACCCAAGTCAGACCTGGGTCCCATATTACCCCAAGGTATCTTAAAGTTTTTACGACTTTAATATTCCGGCCTTGTAGTTTGATACATGGGCTACGTGTTGGATTTGTACCCTTTCTTGGAAAGATGATAGCAGTGGACTTTGTGGTGGATATTTTGAGTTTTAGCTCTTCGCAGAGGTTGGCAAAGATAGTGCATGACTCACTGCCATGGGCTTCAAGCTCAGCGCGTGTGCGGCCTCTGACCAGTAATGCCGCGTCGTCCGCGTATGCAACTAACACAGTATGTTGTGGCCACCTTGCCTCTAAGACTTTATTAAAGGTGAGGTTCCATAGCAGAGGCCCTGCACAGGACCCCTGTGGACATCCTCTCACTTGTGTTATTGAAACAGTACTACTGTTGTTAGAGATCATCAGTTGCCGGTCTGCCAGATAGTTGTCCAGAACTTGAAAGATATTTCTTGGGCATCTTGCCTCTCTGAGGGCCTGCCTGATGGCAGGCCACCAGAGGGTATCGAACGCACTTTGCAAATCTATCGATATAAAAGCCGTCTACAGATAATCATCTTTTTATCAGTTCGATTCAGTGGTAATCAAAGGAGATGTGTTGAATTTCTGATATATATGCATTAATTTTCTGATGCCGTCCTAAACTACATGCAAAATATTTAACATGTATGCAAATTTGCGTATTTTACATATTAAACTTGAGATTGAAAACGGCACATAACTCAAAAAAATCTTCATTTAGACAAATATATATATACAAATACACTGGTGTGCAAAAATTAAGGACGAGACGGTTTTTTCAATATAACTTTGTACAAAAGCTTTCCAAATCAACACATTTAATACCGTAAGATCCCCAATACGTAAGGACATGAGTAATGTAAGCAACACTTACTAAAAGAGAAATCAGAGGGATAAAAAGAAGCTTTATTGACAAAGTAGCATGGAGTACAATGCGACTGAAGGCCGAAACATCCCTGTGATGGGTGTCCAGCAAGAAACATCCGGTCTTTAAGAGGGGATATGATCTCCCCTGACTGCTAGGCAGGTTTCACAGCGTCTGCCCATGCTGAGAATGAGGGTGTCAATGAGTTGTTGAGGCATTGCTGCCCATTCGTCTTGCAGGGCCAATCGAAGCTCCGGAATCGTTACTGGTGGTAAGGTACGAGCTGCCAAGCGTCTGCCTAGAAAATCCCATACATGCTCGATGGGATTGAGATCCGGAGATCGTGCCGGCCAATCCATACGTTCAATATCCTCACTCTCTAAGAGCTGTTCGGCAGCTACTGTGCGATGACATGGTGCATTGTCGTCCATGAAAAGGAACTGCGGACCCATAGCGCCTCTAAAAAGACGCACATATGGAAGAAGAATCTCGTTACAATAACGGGTCCCGTTCACTGAACCTGCGTCGAAGATGTGAAGGTCTGTACGACTATTAAGCATGATGCCTCCCCAAATGAGAACACCGCCACCTCCATACCTGTCCCTTTCAATGATGTTCGAGGGATGATTGCGGGTCCCCGCTCTCTCCAGATGAGTATGCGATGAGAATCGCTACTCAGACTGAATCTGCTCTCTTCTGTAAAGAGTACTCGTCCCCATTCATTGTCTCTCCAATTCCGGTGTTCCCGGCACCACAGAGAACGCCTTCTCCGATGGGCAGGTGTTAGAGGTACACACCGTACAGGGGGTCGTGCAAACATACCACCACCGTGCAGTCTTCTGGCCGCGGTAAAACGCGATATCTGTCGTCCAGTCGCCTGTGTCGTGTGTCTAGCGATTTCTCCCGCTGTCTGCCACCTGTTTCTTCTGGCCTGTAAGGCATTATACCGGTCATCTGCGGGTGTGGTTCCTCGTGGACGACCACTACTAAACCCCCGGATAGCAGTTCCTGTAGTTTGAAATTGTCTCCAAAGTCGTGAAACGATGCTGTGAGCAATTCCGAACTCTGCAGCCACACTTGTCACACTGCGGCCTTCCTCCAACTTCCCAATGATTTGACCTCGGGTAAAAGTATCCAGATGTCGTCTAACAGATTGATTATTCGCCATTTCTCGCTGAGGCAGCAACTCGGTGTGATTTTAACTGCTATACGGCGTGCAATCTCTTTGCCAGAAATACTGATCTTACACCGACAACATGCTTTATACTACTCAGACACTTCCCCATTACGTCTACCTGCATATCTGCGCACGTGCTACCGTACATCACCTTGCTTAATGTCCTGATTGGTCTTTCTGTCCGCTCTGCCTCTTCGTTCAGCTGATATGCTAATTTTTCGACTTCGTCCTTAATTTTTGAACACCAGTGTATGTATATCTGTGTATATTATCGTATTTATTATATACATATCTATCTATGTCTCTCTCTATATATGTAAGATAAAAAGTATGAAAGCAAACTTCTAATTTTAATTGGCTGTAATCTCTTTTATTTTGTTATTTAATTTGTGAACTTCCTCTCTCTATCTTAAAAAGATCACTATAAGACTAAATTGCGTCATTCAAATTAATCATGAAATCTTACTTAATGCTTAATGCAGATGCCCCTTGCTCAATCACTAAATTGTAAACTTTTTTAACTCGAACTGAAACTTTCCACTCCCTTTCTTTTTTCCCTGGGTTGCTACGACACTTTCGCTCACGCTTTCCTCCTGGCAAGATGATTTGCGGCTACCTTCTTTGTTCACGGAATATGTGCCGCGCTAACAACATTTTAGGGCGCATAAGATGCCCGTCCAGATATGAACTAAATATTGCGAATCCAGAATTGTTTTCCTCAATTATAAAATTATCTTGAATCCGGCAAAGTCCGTTTTGCCAAGTTTCTTCGCTAGGCAACTATTACGCCACCACCAAGTTCTAAATCATTCATATCGTGTCATATATATGTATACTCTCAATATAAGTATATATATTCTTAAAATGAACTTCAAAATTGGCATGAGGAATTTTATAGACCGCAATACAATATGAACAGAAAATCAGTAAGCAATAAAAGAAGGAAAGAATAAACTTAATTTTAATTTCTATCTTTTAAACTACACCACAGTTTTGAACAGTGAAATATTTTTGGTTTCACATAAATATTGAAACAAAACAAATTTGCTACAATATTCAGCGATATCTGCAAACATGCAGTGAAATAAACACGTTCAGTTTATTTTAATTTTACTGTTTCATTTTCGGTAGTTTTATTTCACCTAAATTTGCTTTTAAAATTTTGGGTTCGAAGTAATGCAAAATAAGTTACAACTTACTTTAATGTTAACATCGATTGCATCTATGAAGCAGGAAATGCACAAGGTAAGCGTACCAACAGTGGATTCCTTAAAAACATTCACTCAGCTATAATTGACACTCCAAAGATTTATAACCTATATACTGCTTTTTATTAGATGTTTAAACTATAATTTATTTATTTTAATTATCATTACTCTAAAAAAATGCTTATACGTAATATTTTTGTTGGTACGTTCATAGAACTTAGTAGAGAGTTGAGTAGTTAGCTAGGGAAGATGAAACCAATTCACATTTTAGTCATGATCGAAATAACTTTGTAAGTGACTGTTGTAATGGAATAGCAATAATTTATCGCACAGGTGAAATGATGAATTTGCATACAGACATGGCGGAATTCATCATAATTTTATTATTGAATAAAGCAGTTCTGTAGACATCGGTCGCCAACCGGTGGTCCGCAGAAAAATTTGGTCATTATTTATATTTTTATGAAGATTCAGTTTAAAAAATGACGAGTAATAAAACCTATTATGGAATATGGATTATATTCTTTTTACAATTTTAGCTACTACTTTTAGCGAAATTCCTTCAATGAATTCAGCAAATTTTTAGCTACTTTTGCAGGTGTATCTAGTGGCATTTGAAAGTGAAAGTTGGCATGCATGAATATGCTGCTGTTATCAATAATAGCGCGAACTGGAATTCTTTTGAATTATAAACATATGCTATTGTAGTCGTTAATAATAACACAGTTTTTCTCCGTGTCAATAGCCAAGTTGAGGATTTTTACGAGAACCATCTGCATCCTTGTTTATAATTGCATCAATGGAAGTTTCCATTTTTGTTTTGTCTAACTGTTGATCGATGACGCCATTGCTGAGTAAGCGATGATTATTATGTTTACAATAATTAAAAACTGGCAGCATAACCCTTTCAGTTTATTGATATTGTTTTGCGTTTGCCAGTTTGTTCTTGCTTTTCGTAAAGTTCCTTTTCAGTGATATGGAAATGTGAAGCTTTCTGTATAAAAAGGTAAGATTTCTGTACTTTTAATATAATTTTTCAATATGAACGAAATATATGTACCAGTGAGGTGTTAATAGCGTTTTAATTGTTACTCATAATCAGGGGCGTAACCTGAATTTCCATAAAGGAATGCTGCTGAACACCAAATGTTTCGAAAATTATATTAACAAATGAAAATTAGAATTACATGTATTGGAAAGTTCAATATTGTTTTTGCGTATTCATATGTTATTTACTGTCTGATTTAAGATTCTTTTTAAAAATTCATATTAGGGGTCCGCCAAATATAAAATTATATATGTAGTGGTCCTTGAGGTTCTGAGGGCTGGCGACCGCTGCTGTAGACACAACATTTGCTTCACGCACGATTATGGGTGCAATAGGTGCCCCAGAACACACTAATAATTCAACTTCGTATACGCAGGTTATATTTTTACTAGTAGAAAAAGAAGCACAAAGATAGTGTATTCACGCAGCAGCTGGCGAAAACGTGACGCGTATTAAGCTGTTGGTATTATTTATAATCCGTTCCTTAGTTTGAATTCTGAACAGCGATTGGGCAAACGCTGACAACAATGCAGGAAAACTGCAGGGAAAGAGTGGCGTCAATGATGCAGTATAGATGCACTGAAGGGAGTTGTATTAGGATTTTAATGTCTTTTGCCAGTTTGTTCCAACTAAGTTTCATTTGTTACGAAATTTCAGTCATTTTTTTATATCTTACACACAGATGTATATGTATGTCGTAATAAACTTTATAGTAGAACGCAGGTGGTTGAATCCGTAATGAATAGCGAGAATTTTGATGTCGCAGAATGCTGAAACGCCGATTCTCAATGAATCAATGTATATTTAATTCAACTTTTACTTCAGTAAATACGGCCACAATCAAGTCGCACGTTACGGCCACGTTACGTGACGGCCACAGTCAAGTCGATTGTGTCGTGGCCACAATCAAGTTGGCACGTTAATTGTGCCTATTCCAAAAATAAAAATTACCTTTTAGATAAATTTGCAGTAAGAAAGAAATAGAAGACAGACTGCAGTGTAGCTGGGCCAAAGCATAGAAAGCAAGTGCGTTATGTGCAAGCATAGAAAGCAAGTACGTTATGTGCGGGTGAAATCTTAATTCAGACTGAGTTGGTTTTGGTTCTCAATGCATTTTGATTCGATAGTTAATATTGCTGTAAAATTGCTATTGGCTGTTATAATTTAATTCCATTCACATTTTCAGAATTACGTAAGAATCATATGACATAGATTAGTCTCAGAATTTATTACATGTATATTAAGAAAAATAAATTAAAATAGATAATACATGTGAAATTCATCACATATTCAATACGGAATATACCATACGAAAAAGAACAAAAATCTTATACACAGTGTATGAAACGGGTATGAAAGGTATTTGTATGAAAAGGGCAAAAATGAAAACTAAATTTACATCTTTCGATGCATACTCATCAGGGGATTGATGCAATGAAAGAAGTAAATAACCCAGCCTTTTTCTCGAACAACATAGATTCAAATTAAAATTTAATACTTAGAATTAATCTAAAAAATCAATCAAAGCAACTTGTGCCCTTATCAATTCAACACCCAGAAACCGTAGAAGTAGTGCAAAAAACTGTGATGTATAACATCAAAAACTATAAACAAGCCTACAAAGGCTAAAAATTCAAAATATTTGAGTAGTCTGATTCGAAGAAACAAAGCATGTAAATACAGGCAATCAACACATGAAAAATTAACAACATATGAAAATTTTGAACTTGTACAAGCCGGCGTAATTTTTTTAAAATTATAGCATCAGAATCATAGATCAGCAAAAAAAGTTTAAACTCTAATAATAATAATTTTCAATTTAAGGGGCCTGAATCCAAACAACAAAATTTTTTCTTTTTCTGACACTAGTTGTTGCGTTATTCTCATCCTTCACGTTCGTACGGGTTCGTAGATTTGGAGTGAATAACGTTGACACTTGATGAAGTATCGAAACACACTTTTTTTAGCGAATATTAATCAGGACAGCTCAACAAAACTTTTTTACAGTCACCGAAGATCTACTATAAACACGCTGAAACAATCAGCGACACAGCCTTCACACTGTCAGGCAATAACGGTGGAGACAGCTTCCTGCAAAACACCAGAGTACAGCTCACGACTCTGGTTGGTCGTTCTCGGAACTCCGCGTACTCTCGAGACTCTCCACGCTTTAACTCGCGATGCACTAGACGACACATGAGCACAGCTCCCGATTCTTCGGTTCAGTCGTTTCCAAAGCTCAACACGCTCTCTCGACGATGCACTAACCGCGATAGTTCGAGAACATTCTGGGCTGAAACGGTAAGAATTCGTTCTAGAAGGTTCTCCATCCGTCCATGGCATATCGCCATTTTTGTCGCCAAATAGGCGATTTCTCGCCAAATAGGCGATTTCTCGCCAAATGTAGCAACCCTAAAACTGCTTTTCGGGGAACCCATCTTACCGCGCCTGTACATTTCGTAACAATACAAAACAGAAGTAATCCAAAATATGAAAAAATAAAAGTTGATCTAAAAATGCAAAATAAAAAGAAAATAATGAAAAGGAGAGTTAATCTGTAACGTCAGAGCATTAAAACTTTTAAAATGAAACAACTATTATATAGATTTGACAAATATCAAAATACATCTCTTAACCTTTGATGTGCTAAGTAATAAAATTAGATAACCTACGAATATTAAACTGATTAACAATAGTAAAAATTATTAGAAAAATCTTCTGTTCTAATGGTGGCAAAAAAGAGTTGTGGAAAAACACCAAATTACCAGAATTATAAAATTTCAAACAACTGCAACAGTTAAGCGCCAAAAAATTAGATTCATGTCATGTATTAATTAGTTCGCTTCGGTTCAACAAATGGAAAAGATTGTAGTGCTTAGTATAAAAATAATTAATTTTTTTTTAAAAACTCAGCGATCGAAAACGTTGTGTGTTTAGTGTAAAATATTTTCGAAGAAGTTAAAACAATTCTGAAGATTAAATAAATAAATTCGAAGAAGCTAATTAAATGTGATGAATTTAGGGCAATATTTAGTAAAACAGTGAGCAAAGGAGGTACTTTAGCAACTGGGGCGTAATTTGAAACAAAATGCTTGTTAATTTGATTTTTGAACTGTAGGCATGCTCATATTCATACTGTAGTTAGATGTCTTCTACCACGTTAAGTTTATACTCTACACCTTTCCGCGCATCGAACTTAGATCATAGGAGGAACTACTGCTCTCCTGTTGTCTGATATAAACCCTACAATAACGCCTAATTGTTGTCCTGGCTTGCTATATTTTCTATCACAAAATTATAAGCAGAATTATCATTTTAGATGTTTGGTCGCTAAATTCGCATAGTTACTCCCAAGCCTTTTCTTCAGGAGATTGTCAGAGGACTTGTGCAGTTTTCGCCTGCCCATCTGCGATAGGGAATACTTTTGAGCGAAAGCACTAAGTAGGGCATAGGACTCCAACACCTAAGGCTGGAACTGGCTAGGTTCCGCTATGGATATGGAGAGGGTAATAGGTGCAGTGGAAACACAAATTAGTGATTTGGAAAATAATTAGGGATAGAAATGTCTCGTTTTCGGACAGAGAAGGTAATTTTCGCAAATTTTTACTAACCATATTGTATATGTTAAAGGTAATTTATCAGGTTCTGTGTTCCTCCTTACTTGCTTTGGGAACATTAAATGTCCTGACTCGGAACAGGGAGCTTACTAAAGCTATGTTCAATAAATTTGGGAAGTAGACAATACACACAGGAAGGGTATACGAAATCCTTTATTTTTCTCTCTTTACAATGATTTCCGGACTTCGGAATACAGAGACCAACCACTTGTGGTCTGAACGTAAGAATATAAAAATATTAACTAAACTCTAACTAAACTTAACTTTGGATTAATCAAACAAGTGCCTACTCCAAGATTGACCGTATATTAGCAAAAAGCCGTATGTAGTACAGAGAACTGCTAACACTACGATACGTTTAAAATTATCAAGAGGATTAAACCTCTTGAAGGCAACCAGCAACCGAGTAAAACTGCTATGGCAAGCGGCCTGCTTCTAATAGCTCCTTCCTCTCTCTTGCTTGGCAAAAAGCCACAACTTAAGTACTTGGCGTTCGCAAGACAAATTTGCATAAATAGGTTAAAGCTTTTAATTCTGGCCGGAAGTAGAAAATAAGAAGTGATAGTAAAGATTTAAAATAAAATAAACGTTAGTAAAACTTAAAATCCTTACAAATTAACGTTCAGTTAAGTAAAAGTTGTATCATTTCTTATTCACAGATATTCCCATACAGGGCAGCAGTAAATCTTTTGCAGAAAATTATAGAGCTAGAAGCCTGATCATCTTACATGACAAATCACAAAACATTTTAGAGGATAAAATCATATTAGTTAAAGACAACATTCCAAAGGAAAGCACACCTACAAGAAGAAGCGGGAACCAAACAATTAGAACAAAACACTATTGAAATGTAACTAAGAAAATTATTCTCAACAATCAAACACAAATTTTATCGCCTACTATAAAATGAACTGTCAACGCAGGCGCAAATAACCGAGAAAATAATGAATGAATTTAAGCACAGTACGAAATATCGTCATGAGCAACACTATCTAGCGAGAGGCCGTAACATCTTGCACCCAAGCGATTTTCTAAGACATCCTTAAGTTAATCCTATTAAAGATTCCCATCAAGCAGCCAGTGGCACTGTAAATTTCCATTCAATGCCATTTGTAGCATAAAAATTTTAAAATGTATTAACCGTTATGGTATTCCAGAGAGAGGCCAATTCTTTTTAGCATGGAAGGTGGTGGCGTTATCAGTACAGATAATGTGAGGGAGTCCTCGTTGACCGATAAATATCTGAAGTGCCATCATGAACTTTAATTGACAGGCCCGAAACGACTTCCAGGTGCAAAGCTTGAGTAGTTAAGCTCGTGAATAGCACAATGTACGCTGTATTCAAAGGTTGGGTACTGTGTACAAAGGCGGGACGAGCAAGATGCATTTCATTTGCAGTGAACGGTATAGAGGACCTCACTCTTTCTAGTGGCAATGGAGCTTCTGATTGGTCACCTGGTAGCGCTTGTGACAGTTTAGAAGGTAAGCAGTTTCGGACTGTCCGTTTAACGGCATCACGACATCGAAAGATACAATAATTAGAACTTAAACTATTCGAACCCTTAAGTGATATAGAATATGCGTATAGTGAATATATGCGCACAGTGAATCAGAAGCTGAACAAAGGGATGAGAGCCGTTAAATAGCAGACGATATCATATGTTCGAATATAACTGTACAAATTGAATTCTGCAACCTAAGCCATAAAAACTGTCTTTCAGAAATGGACCGAAACGAGCAAGATTTTTCGCCTTCTTTAATTCAGCTGCAGAGAAATCAAAAGACAGACATTGCTGTGATTAACAGTTGTGAATGGAGCAGAATGCCCAAGCACGGATTAGTTTTCTATAACTACTGAATCGAATTACATCTATGACAGGATTAAACGTAGTCGTAGACAGATATTGAAACTATGTTTTCATTGTTTCCGATTCAGCCGATGGCTGGTCTGCGGACGATCTAAACGTCCTTGGTTTTGGCATTAAATATTGCGTTTATATATGCATTTTGTTTTCGTTACTATGTATGCAACTGTTGTAAACAAAAATATTTTATTAAAAACGAGAAAATCCGTCCCCGTATTTAAAATAGCTTTCAATCAAAGCACTTCTCAAATCGTGCTATAGAAAATAAATTCCATGCGCAAGCTCTTACGTCAGGCATTTATACTGACACTTTTAGCGAAGCTAAAAAAGATTTCTTCGACTTGTTTGAGCTTGTTACTGGCATCAGAAGCTCAGGTTTTCTTCTCACACAACAAATTAGGGAAATTAATCAAGTAAGTCAGGATGTCAACACTTAAAATATACCGAAAATTGGCAGACACAACCTAAATAGAACTTCTATTAATAGTCGTCTGAACTCTAGAGGCGAACAAAAGAAAAGTTCAAGAAGTTACAAATTTCTTTCTCACACATGGGTTAGATATCGCCCTTGTAACTGTCACGCATGCTACACTATGCAGTGGCATGAAAATCTCTAATTGCAGATGTTATAGTTGCAAAGAACTAAGTCACAAAGGTAGAGGAGTCGCAGTTTACGTCAGAAATTCTCCGCAATCATGTCTTACCAGAGAGGATCGCGAGAAATGGACTCGGCTTAGTCACAGTTTCTTTGTTACTCCCATATTTCGGAGCTGTCCGCCCATGTTTCGCTACATGATGATATTTTATCAGACATTCTTCCTTCTTACAAGCCAGTTATCTTAGCGGGGGACCGCTAAGAACAATGAATGGCATTGCTGATGTACAAACAGAAATGTGGTATGGGTAAAGCTTCTCAGTTTACATTTAAATCAACCTGTCTTCTTCTACACCCTTATCTAGTGTGCATGTCTTCCTAGCAAACCCGAAGGCAGACATTCTGGATTTACGTTTAAGAACGACCTCAATTTCCAAGACTCTTGAGGTCAAATAAAATATGATTTCTGGTCACATTTCTTTTACTGTCACTCTGGGCACAACAGAAATAGTTGATACCGAACATAAAAGAATTACAGACTGGAGGCTATTACGTGCTCTCTAGCAGCCTTCTGGAGTTCTGCGTATTAATTAGCAGCATAATTCTGCCATTCAAAATGCTACACGCCAGATTCCAGCTGTGCAATATGCGGACATACTTTCCCCTCGCGTTAGGGAGAAAGTTAAAGAATGCAACAAACTTAGGAAAAAAAGCAGCTTTACTTGTGGTACAAATTTAAAAAAAAGGAACTGAACAAACTTAACAGAAATATCAACAATCTCATCATTAGAGTAAGGAAACATAATGATCCGGACGGCATTTTCTTAGCATCTGCTGAAAGGCTAAAGCATAAAACGCTGTAAATAAGCTAATTTACTCGGATAGTAAAATTCTGCTTATTAACATGGATAAAGTCTTAGTTCGTGCGGAGCACCTCGCGAAATAGTTTATGCCCAACGCTAGCCGATGTAACTACAGCGTTGCTTTTAAAGTTCGTTACTTTATTAAGAAATGGCTAAACGCGTCCATTGTACGATGTAGAACAGAGTTCACTTCTCCTTAAGAAATTAAGGATGTTATTAAGAAATTCAAGAACCACAAAGCCCCAGGAGATGATAATATCACGAATGTAGCTAGTGAAAACCTTCCTGTCAATGTTAATGCTGTTACAATTATTGCACTTCCAGTAATAAATTAAATCAGGACATTACTAGACACATCAAAACAAGCAAATTGCGTATATATTAAAATCAAAATAATTTAAATATGCTATAGAAATCGATGTACCACAACTGGTCTAGCTAAGGCCTATATCACACACGCATTTGTTTCACACGAATAACTGTTCCGGACATTATTTCTGCCTGGTTTACTATTAAAAGGAAGACGCACGATTTTCCCCTTCCTTTCGGAAAAAAATTCAAGTTGTTCGTTTTCAAACAATCAGCTAATAATGCTATCAGCTTGTTTGCAATGGAGAAGCAGTTTCTCCTGTATTAACCAAAAAGTGATCTGTAATGACTGGTTGTTGTGACAACGCAGAAAATTTGTTCCAAACAGTTCTTCTTCCGAAACAAACGGATTTGTAATAGCAGCCTAATGCAGCTCTCACATACACCTATTAAGTGCGCCATTTAGCATGCAATAATTTTTATTAAACCATGTGCCCTCAATGTAAGAAATTACAGAGATTCTTTAAGGAAGTTCAACGTAACAGATATAATCTGTACATTCAAACCAAAATTTTAAAAAAATAGCAACTCTCATCTCTATTAAAAAAATCTGATGTGTACACCACATGACTTCCTTGTACGGAATATTAAATTATACGCATTTTTTTCTTGAATTTCATTTAAATTGATTGGATTGAATTAAATCTACTTCGTCGACAGCGCATAATCCACAATAGAATAAATGCACTCTTTAAAATTCACTATATTTGTTTACTATAACGACACTCTGAATGCACAAAATTTATATCATTTGAAGAATTATCGTTGCCACATGTTCTATTCAGATACTATTATAAAGTTAAAACGATGTGTGAAAGAAATTAAGAAAACAAAACAGAAAAGAAAGTTTTTCACAGACGATTTAGTATTTCTCATTCAATTAATTCAGTTCTCACTTCGCGACAAGGCAAAAATACATAAAAACTCAAAATATCTGCATTAAAAATTACGAAGTAAATCTTAAACACTGATTTCTTCGAAAAAATTCCAGAAAGGATTAAGCATGATTTAATTCGCAATAATAAATGAAGGCGTTATTTTTGTGTTGCGAAGCTTAGTCTCTCTAGATTGGCAACAAATCTACATTTCTGCTGTTTCAAAAGTAAACAAATATGTCCGCCATGTTATTTAAAACTTAACCGCACTTAAACAGCTTTAAAATTGTTGATAATGGTACAAATATTGCTTCCAGAATTACGAAAGGCATAAAAACCTTAACCGGAAGATAAAAACAACATAATTCAATCATTTTTAAAGCAAAAAATGTACAATTTACAAACATATCAGAGTAAAGAAACTGAAATCAGTGAGCCGGGTAACAGAGTGGATATATATATATATAAATATATTTATATACGTTTGGTGCGGCCGATTGCAACCAAAATACGAGGTGCACATCTACATGTTATAGCAGTCCTATATACCAAATTTCAACGTTCTGAGGCTACTCGTTTTTGAGTTATGCGAGATACGTACGTACGTACGCACGTACGTACATACGTTCGTACAGACACCACGAAAAATTCTCTTCAGAATTCATTTTAAAGCCGTTTTATAATTTTTTTTGGAGGAAAAGAGTCTTTTATTATGTCCTTACGTACAGATATCACGCAAAAACATCGTTAAATTGCATTCGATAGCGGTCAAAATGGATATTTTCGTTGAAATAGGTTGCCTGAAACTTTTCGCGATTACAATACTTCCTTTTTACTTCGTACAAGGAAGTAAAAAGATAAGATTTTAAATAACTATGAATATGTGCAATTATTAATTTTACATTTGATAACAAATATAATTAACATACGTTTTAACTTTACAGCTTTGTTACACAACGCATGGCATACCTAAAACACAGTTTGTTTGCTTACACATAATTAAAAGTACCTACATATTTACTTTTTCAAGCTGCATAGGCATAAGTATAACTCTCTTTTACTGGTTGTAAAATGAATTATTGAAATGGTTCCTGCTATGAAATCTATCGGCATTAAACATCTAAATTATAAGTTCATATTTTAAAAATAGTTGTTTCAAATCACCAGAAAATGGTGATTAATGTATTCTTCGGAATTGACCAATACCCATCGCTCATTTAGCCATCTCATCAGCGAAGACATTGCCCAAGGTGCATGACAGGGGCGAATGATTTTGTACACATGAAAACGGTGGCCCTCCCACCCATATTCGCGTACCACCAAAACACTCAAGAGGACTTTTGGCTTGCAAGTATTTAAAGTGTTCCCATATCGGGGTATTTAAAGTATTATACATTCACACACCTCCAAGCACCTGCAAGATTCAAGCCATGGCCCAACGATATGGTGGTCATCAGCGCTAAATACTTTACCGATCAGAGCATCATTTAAAAAATTTTAAAGGAAAGGTAAAAGAAATGCTTTTAGCTTACCGCAATGATTTGTAAAATAACTTTTAGAAAACAGTTTTCGAGAGGACTATAAATAGTGCTATGCATCTTATTTAGGCTTTGATATCGTTACCGAAAAACATAATTAGACTCATAGCTTCAGTTATTTAATGTTTGCTATAACAAGGGTTACTGAACTTACAACAATGATAGTTATGTACATAGCGATTATGTACGTTTTAGTAAACAAATGATAGTGAATAGTGTCACTTGCGACTATATTAGCGTACATAGCAATAATGGAAGTTTACGCAAACTTGTTATTTAGTGATACTGAAAATGTGAAAGCTGATTTGATGAAAAACACTAACTAGAAGGTTTTTGAAAAAAAGCTTTCATGGAAAAATAATTAAGGCATGGTATCTTTGCAACTTTAATTAACCGTAAAACTTAGTTCAATTTAATATGGATGTTGAACTTCGGCTATTCTGACTTCAGAATGAGATCACGGTTATGCTAAATTATTCATAGCATGGCAGCTAAGCAGATTCCATCGCAGAATAACGAAATACAATGCTACCTATCTTATCACGCAAGACCTCATGTAAGAAAAATAAGTATATAATAATGTGTTCTATTTTTAGTTTATGATTCATATTTAGGTTTAATTTCTCAAGTCATTATAATCACTTTCATTCCGTTTTCCTACAGGTTAGGCGAAAACTCTAGCAGTGTATGACACAATTTAACTATTTATTATTCTTTAAATCTTTCAATGGTGATATCAAAAATTAAATAACCATACTATGCTACTTGCAGTATCACTAAAATATGTACAAACGAATTTGTTTCACTAAAAACACTTTTTTTATTTTTTATCATAATATTTTAGTTTTAGCACAATTTTACGAAGAACGGTGGACTATGTTTACACAACAACAAGAGATTGAAATTTTTTAGTTTGTAAACATGCAACAGTGATTCATTCCCAGGAGAATAAATTTTTGAAAAAATAAGGCCGCATTTAAAATGGCTCTTTGATAATCTGGTCATAAGTAAATAAATATATAGAAGTATATTAAGTAAGAAGAGAAACACGCGTAAATAAAACTCAGGAAAAGTAACCCTCCGAGCCATGCACCTGCTCGCGATCGAAATCGACAGAAGTCTTGGTTAAACTTTTACGCAACCCAGGCCTGTTGCTTTCCCGAATTGTATGATACGAAATCCATCTTTTAAATAAGTAAAATTCAAATGAAATGATTTAATCTAAAAACACGCTACAACTGAGTGAATCATAAGACTACGAAATTAATAATTATTTCACATTTAATGCACTTTCATGTAAGGTGTGACAGTTTTAAATGCTTTTGAGAAATCAAATTTTTGAGATAATGATTTTATGAAATGTTAGCCATAATAGTAAAACTGTAGAGTATATTAAAGTTTCTAGAAGCCAGTAAGCGTGAAAAATCAAAAGGCAACCCGTCTTCCGATGCTAGCCAGATGTGCTACCAATTATATTTTAAGAGCATTCAATGAACGAAGCGAAAACTTTTTAAAAACAAAGATAAAAATTTACCAAGTATCATAAACTGACGAACAGTATTTTCTCTTAAATAATCGTTTATTCTAAGAACTTGCAAATTATGTAATAAATTTTATCACTGTAATAAATTCAGAAATAAGTTTCTTGATAAAATTTAATTTCGTGAAACATGAAAGAACTCATTAAATGGAATACACTTATTAAATATTAAATTAGAGATTACTCATTTTCATATATTAATATATTTTCATATTCTTCAAAAGTTCAATGGCTGATTTTTAGTCCAGAGGGGGAATTTTGCCCCTCTTTTTACAGTTAACATTTTGAGTTTATGTTAATTTGTTTAGTTCTTTGCACTTAAGTCACATTAAACTCAACAGATAAATCACTACTTAAAAGAGCTTAGCTTTAGAATTCCAAATAGAATAATAGCGGATTGCCATATAGTTAAGTTTTTTATTTTTATTAGCCGAAAGTATGTTAGCCCAGAAGGGCTATTAATTTCGTTTTGGCATTTTGCGTTGAAAACTTAAATGCGTTGAATTACTTTTCAAATTCTTTCCAACACATATTATCGCCCTGCATTATATTTAAAGATATTAAATAATGAAGAATCTGCATAAATGTATGTATGTTACTCGCATTGTGATAAAACAACGGTACCTAGAACCACCAGATTTTGAATAGCGTAATCCTCCACACGAATATGGGCATCTAGAAGCCCAAATTTGGAATCCGGAATTTGTTTTATTATCTGCATCACATTTTGTAAAATTTTAACGAGTGTTTTATTAATAAACGTACAAAACGTTAAAAAAAAGCCCTTTTGGGTGTAATATAAAAATTAAAAAAAATAAAAATCTGAGAATTTAAAAAAAAAAAAAATATCTGAAAATTTTCAGTTTTTATTTTTAATTTTTCTTATTCTTTTAAATGGTAGTATATCATGTCTAAATTTCAGGACACCTACTTTTCATGTCAGCATGTTTTGGAATAACAACCCTTAACCAAAACTATTGCAAATCCTGTTGATTAAATTTGATTTTAAAAGATTCAATTTAAATTTTTGATTCAAATTAAAGTTTCTTTATAAAAATGTTTTCAAGATTTAATTTTAAATGCTTCTAAGTTTCATCATTCAACTACAATTCTACTAACTTTACCTAAAGAGATAATATACTCAATAATCCATTAGTAAATAAATTTTTATTTTATTACTTTGCAGCTATTGCGCAAGTATTAGGAAATTTATTTCGATTTATTAATGTATTTAATTCAATTTATATATATATATACATATATGAAACTTTTGAACAGTTAAAAATCGCTATTCTCGCTTGTGAAATCTATTGCCTATCTACAACTAGTGCATCGTATTCCCGTCTATCTGTCTAATATATCTATATATATCTTGATATTTATATCGATAGTTACTTATTTACTTATCCATCTATCTATGTGCATATACATATGCTTGTATGTCATTATCAGCTGCAAAAATAAACACCTTTTTTATAACTATTCGCAAAACAATAAACAAATATTGCATATTGTAATGCAGTGAAATACCAAGCTTTGCAATCTGTCATGTAGTATGCGCTAGGTATAATTTGCCAAGCACAATTCGCATCTCAGGTTTTCTTACACGAACTGTACTTACAAAGGAACTTTTATATTTTCCAGCACAAGTTACACAGCCTAATCAGAGCCTAATTAATTACAATTCGTGTTTACGTTACTCTACTTAATGTTTCCTTAAACAGGCTTTTAACTGCAATCTACTTTTCGTGAAAGTATCAAGTTTACAGCAAAGTATTACATCAACATAGCATCGCTTAACATACGTAATTTAAATCTTGAGGTCACAGTTGAGGAAACATCACTCAAGCATTAAGAATAGCGTGCGTTGGACATGCTAGACTGATATTTTATTCCCCTACATTAATGGCAAACACGTGCCAAAATACGTTACATAAGCATCATAAACATGCTGTCATAAGGCTATGCCGGTAGAAGATGTAAAGATGCAATCTGAAAATGTACTTAACTTTCTGCTCACTTAAAAAATTACACGAACAGCTTATCATCTCCGTTTACATACAGCCCCTTTGCTGATATTAAAATAAATAAATACGTAACAAGCAGACGATAACAGAACACATTATTTGTGTTATAAATGGACATTTTCAAAACAGTTTTGCAAAGAAACATCGGCTATATAATCCAGATTACCATTAAATTGCGTTGTTTAAAATATGCTTATTTATTTTGATCTTGGCTTACTTATTTGCTTTTTGAAACTGATTGAAATATTACGTTCACTTTAAGAGAATTTAAGCAAAGCGTATTTCAGAAGTTTTTAATCTAATTTTCCTAAAGGGTTTCATAGAAAAGAGGTTCACACATCTATAATGGAATGAAAATTATTAGAAGAGAAAAGCTATTGCTGGTTGCAATAATGTTTCCAATGTCTCAGGAATTTTCAACTTTATCTTTTAAATTTTATTTATTGAATAAACTGTAATATTAACTATTTAAATTTAGAGAATAAAACGAGCGAGCTATTTGTTAGCAACTGCGCTAGTTAACGTAAACGACTAGGTTCTAATCGTCAATTTTGATGAAATTTTTAAATCATTTACTCATTAAATCTTATTATTAAAACTCATTCTTTTATTTCAAAGCTTACAATTTTAGGTTTCCAAAATTAATGTTGTTTTGTCTATCCTCTAGTTAGAAGCAAAGTTACGGACATTCCTGTTCTACATCGTGAAACGGAAGTTCCTGTTTAAAGGTTAGAAGCTAATGTTTAAAGGGTCACTATATACCTTTAAAAGTGAGTTATATATTGTTAAGGTTTTTGGTATTTATTTAGCTATTTTTTAGTAGAAACTGTAATTAAAATTGTTTTATATTCTCGTGCAATGCAGCACGAGACTTATTTGAAGAGAAAGCTACTCCGGAAAAATTAAAATACAAGAGCATGAGCATTTAACATTTTAATAAATAGATATATCGTAATTTTGCTCTTTTGCTATCCAGAAAAATCGAGAAAATATGAGAATTTTCTCGTGCATAATTAAAAGCTTATAAAAGCTACAGGAAAGTATCTAAATTCAGTTGTTTACTTACTTCTGTTATTGATTGTTGCGAATTCGCGGTGAGATCGGACTAGCTTTCTCTGTGTTTTTGAATTTGAGCTCTATTTATATTTTAGTAGTTTAAAATGTAACTACTGTGAGATATACTACGAAGATCTCTGAGAAAATTTCAGCATTTTGTTTTGTTTGTTGTGATAAGAATAAATTTTATTCACTTTTTGTCGGACTTGTGCATTCAATTTATTACGAACTTGTACGCATGCAATAATATGTAAACAAAAGTTGAGAAATTTCAAGTTAAGATGACATATTTTAGTGAAGTCGCGCAGTAAGATTAAAAATTAATACAATAATCATATATATTATATTGTTAAGATTTTGTATTTATATACTAGCAAATTTTAGTAAAAATATAATTAAAATTGTTGCATTTCCCCGTGCAATGCAACGCGAGACAAATTTTAAGAGAAACCTATACCGGAATAGTAAAAATACAGGAGCATGTGCATTTTACATTGAGTATCACAGTAATTTGTATTGAAATTGAATAAATGTAATTGACCGACATGTTAGTTTTAACTTTAATTCCAACCTCTTATTGCTTTCCAAAAATCTTGAGAAGCAGAAACTGCTAGAAATATCTCGCGTGGAAGTTTGAAAACTATTTAAGGCCTGAGAGAGAGGGTCTGGGTTCAGCTGCTTAGTTACTGTTGATGCGGGTTGTTTAGTTCCGCGTGAACTGAGATATCAGCTTTTTCTTTAGATGAGCATTGCGTTGAATTTAAACGTTTTTAGGAATTTGAAGTTTAATTACTGATTATACTGTGCCATATTGTGAACACTTCTGCGAATATTCCATAGTTCTGAAATATTTCTTTTCATAAAAAGTTAATTTTCATTAACCTATTCTCAGACTTTTGTCTTTAATCTATTACGAACCATAAGGCACACAACAATATTATAGTATAGGATAGATTACTGTTGTTCTTTTCATGTACACAGCGATCTGTTTGCACTAAAATAAAATTAGATCATTGCCCAAATATGGCGTCGAGCACAGCATCGACGTTGCGCACTGACCATGTTCACGATTCGCTTAAAACTGTTAAAACTTTAACGTGCAATCAGACGTGAAGAAAATTAAAAAAGGGTTTTTTTTCATGGCTTAAAAATAAGCCATTTTAAAAATTGGAAGTAGCAACTGGAAACAAAGAACAAGTGAACGAGAGAGAAGTATCTCACAACTCCATTGATTCGAGTTATTAAAAATGAGAAAAAAAGTTTCCAGAATAATGACTTGACTACAAAAATAATGTTAGTCGAATACAGTCATCAACTAACAACAAAATCACCAAATTTAGAGTGCACATGATACTTCGTATTAGCTAATAATAATATATAGAACTTACAGTCACTCCTCCTCTTTCTCTCCATCAGTTCAAAAAATCTGAAAGGTAGCAGATGTTAACGGTCGCCCAATAGGTTTTGTTAAAGTCTTTGACGCTCTCCCTGAGTTCGCAGTCTACCAGTCTGTTTTCGGTTTCTTACTAAGATGGCTTTACAAAACTTTTTGTTTGTCTCTTTATCATTAACGATTTGTATGCTTACTTTATCTCTGAAATATCACATTCTTGGTGGTTACGCCACATAAAATTCGATTCAACGGCAAAATCACAAAATATTTAAGAACAACATACTTCCGAATTTCTGATAAACAGTCTCGCGCGCAGCAGATAAAAAAATTGCATTCCGTGCAGTGTTGCCACTGCTCGCTTTGAAATACTTGAATTTGTTAATCAAAAGTTTATTAAAGTTTTCGAAAAATAAGAAATAAATAATAAAACCAATTCGAAATTCACAAGGTACTGGAGTCCCAAAATGCCATTTCGAAACCGATATCCTATTCGGGCAAATGTCCCTTTTGGGCTAAATATTCAAATTTTCATCCATTTTACATGGAGCATCAACTTAACACACAGTAATCAGTGATTAAAAAGTCCTTCAAGTGAAAGATTTTTTTCTTAACTTTGATCAGTTACGATTATAAATTTTAAAGAATTCAATCAATATTTTCAATCGTTTGGAAAATTAAATAATGCTTTTTTGAACCTTAACTCGCCGTGTTAATTGCAGCAATCGCACAAAACACATAAAAAATGTAAATTTAATAATAAAAATAATCTCACGCAGTAATATTATAAACCTAACATTTTAACTCAGTTAAAATATAACTTAAATTTCCTCCACTATGAATCTATATATAATAATTTTAAACAATAACCATACAAACATTCGATATTAAATCATTTAAAAATAGCTACACCCTTTTCTAGTAAGCGGTGTAACCAATAATACGTCATAAAAAGGCGTATCCTAGCCTGAGTCAAGTAAATAAAGTCTACACTTTGTGCAGCACCTTGGTTTTAGCACTATGAAACTTGGGAGTGGATCCTACTTATGATTCTTATTTAGAAATTGTTTTTGTTTCTCTTAGATCATTATAGCAACGTAATCATTTTTATTATTATTTAGAAATCTAGTCGTTGTTATTATAAGTCTTTATTTCTTGTTAACTGTTGATCAATTCTGGAAAAAATACCAACCTTATGATGAGAAATATAGAACATACTAATAAACTTCATTTGTGCAGATTATTTTCCGTCTAATTGCTTGGTTAATTTTTTGGGTACAAAATGAAAACAGCAACTTTATAGTACACCAAACAGTGGCATTATTACATTTTAAAAAACTAAAAATAGTAGATCTTAATAGTTATAAAAATAAGAAACACACTCAAATACATATATGTCAACATGATTGTAAATATATATTGCTATCAGAGAGAATATCTACTGAGAAATTGAAACAGCTAGTTCTGGTTGTCGTTCTATGGGCATTCAAAAAATATTCTAGACAGATACAATGCAATAAGAATGTTTGTTACGATATGTACGTTTAAGAATAAGTTACATAAGGCATCGACAATGTTTTTTTAGCTGCGGGTCAAAGTAGTTCTTTAAGATGACTTTACTTTCCGGGTCAGTAGCATTTTCATTTTAAAACAGTCTTTTTTGATGAATAATAAAATACATTTTGTTCATAAAATAATTACAACACGCATTCAACTTTAAACATGAATAAAATTATATTATTATTATAAAAGCAAGCATAACTGAACGAAATTTATTTTTTCCGTTCGATATGGATGACTCCTCTGATGATGAACTTGCAGTTAAGATTGGTTTATAGTTAATCGTCGGGTGCTACTTTGGTAGACGGTTGCACGGATTTTTGGCGATTTACATTGGCGCAATTGTTGGCGCGGTTTTTACAGTTGTCAGCCATCTTGAAAAATGCTGTTTTTACGTATTTCACACATAGTAAAGTATTCGAAACTTTAAAAAAATAAATATCGTTAAAAATAATGGATTAATTTTTTGTTGAAAACGTTGTTTTCATTAAGATGGCTGACAAATGTAAATAAATACATTTACTAAGAGTATAAAATGCTAAAGTAAGGTTAAATTATTACTTTCATATAATAGAATAAAAACATTGCGCCAACATTTAATTGGAATAAAATATTACTTAAATTGAATATTGAATTGAAAACATCATACCATCAATTTTAAACATCAAAGTTTAAAAGAATTAAAATTTTTCAATTTCTAAACACCTGAAAAGCAAATGTACAAAAACATTTCAATATGAATGAAATCGTTTTATTCTTTCCAAGCAACAAACAATTCGTAAATAATAATCTTGTTGCCAAATCAGGAAACAAAATTTTTTGACACTTCAGGTTAATACGTATGACGTCATGATTTAAATTTAATGTAATATAACAACTTTTTCTTAGTATCAATAAAAGAACTAACGTGGCAATAACATAGCGTGTCAGTTATACTAATATGAACCTAAAACGTTGCCAGCAGCACGTATTTATTTAAAATGCTGGCATTAACAAAACAGCTTCGACATAAAATGACGTCACATGCAATGGCGAGCTTTCTATAGCGTCAGAATAATGATAATATGTTTAATATAAACAATGATATTTTTATTTCATATTTTGTAAAACTTACAAATTTTTGAGAAACAAACTCTACAATTTGAAAATGCAACACTTTTCGAAGTAAAGTATTTTTATCTCTATCGCGCGAAACTGTTGCCACTCGGAAAAATGAGTGCGAAAATGAATTTTTTCAGAGTTTATAATTAATATCTCGGTTGAGTACGAAGTTAAGTCGTACGAAGGTGAGAGTATTCGAAGTGGTTTCCCCGGATTTTTGGAATCCGAAGTAACATATTAAATGTTTGGCAATGCTACTTTTATTTTATATTGTGTAAAACGTACAGTTTCGTTTTATTAACAAACTCTATTATTTGAAAGCGTGGAGTAGCAACACTTCTCGAAATAAAGCAGATTTATATCTCCAACTCGGGATACAGTTGCCACTCGGAAACATGAGTGCTAAAATTAGTTGTTATATTTAATATACCGGTTGATTACAGTCGCACGAAGATGAGAATGGTCCAAATGTGGCTCTCCAAGATTTTTTGGAATCCGGGGGTACCTCTCTCGAAACTCAACTCCCCGCCGTTCGCTAGGAAATGATGCCACAAACAAACAAAGAGACAGACGCGCACAGCTTTCAATAGATTTCTTTTCACTTGGGGGCGTGGGATAGAAACTTTACTTTTATAACTTATCTTTTTTGCTTTACGTGCCTTCATTAATAATGCACCTGAAATAATTTTAAAACAGATTCATCTGCGATGTAAAAATAGTCAAAATTTCTGTCGCCTTGTTTAAATTTCATCAAAATTTTTCAAATCTATTTATTAATTTATGTGATATAAATCGTTTGATTCGTCATTAACTAGGTAGTAATAGATAAATTATCCTGTTTCATCACTTTGGATAAATCAACACTTCGGAAATAAATTTGTAAGGTAGGTTTTTCAGATGTATTATTAATAAAGTTCCTCTACATATTTCTCCTAATTCTAAATACTTGTTTTGTTTTGATATTTTATGAAAGAAGAAACTAAAAGCGCTATTAAAGAATATGCTAGTAACTATTTAATAAATACAAATATTTTAATACTTTTAAAAGTCTTAAATAAACTGGGAAAATCATTTTCAATCATAATTATTAATCAATAATTTCTGTTTAATACAAAATATGGATCTCTTCTGTTTTGGGGACCGAATTCCGAAATGTTTATTATTCATGTATATATGAAGGTATACGTTCGTGTATGCATGTATATGTGTATTTGCTTAGGTATTTTTGTGTATAAGCATATGCATATATACATGAACGCATACATACATCATACGGGTATACATGCTACATATATTTCGGAATCCGATCCTGATAACAGGAGAGTACCTGAAACATTTCTGTGATTATTTTGGAGCATTTGCAACTTATTTCAATGAATATTGATTATACGCTTACATAAAATACTTTCTGCTTTCTTTCAGTATCATTAGGTATTTGTATGATTATTTCCGCTATTCTGGCATCTTAGTCATTTAATCAATAGCATTAACAAGTTATTGCTTAAATGATTATCAAACACCACCTGCACAGATTGCAAGCAAACACCTATAATCCAGTAATGATTAACAAATGCAAATATCGGAGGCGTGGAATCAAAAATTTGATGGTCAAATATCTAGCTTGATAAATGACAAAAATCTGATGTAGATGCCACATGACTTCCTTGCACCTCATTTAAACTTATTTTCCCGATTTATTCTAATTTAATTAAACTATATCCCCCGCAGTAAGTTGAAAATGAGACAAAAAATTTCAAATTTTGTAATTAAAGTTCCCGGTCAATTTTTATCATCAACAGAGTCAAACTTCTTACATTTTTATTTTTTTCATTACAAGTATAGAATATTCCAAAAAATACATAAAGGAATCCAGAGACGGCAATAAAATTTAGATTTCGTTATTTGCAGAAACTGAATTTTTTTGAAGAAATGAAAACTTTGACATTGCCGAAACATGAATATTTTATTCATTTAAAACACTTCTGTAACTGAAAGTATATCAATCACTACGGCCAACGTAGTGATTATTACAAAAATAAAGGCCAGGGTAAGACTTCTGTTCCGGGTAAGACATATATACAACCGATTGCAATAAAAATGGCAGGTGCACAGCTATAAATTATAGCAGTCCCACGCAACAACATTTCAACGTCCTGCGGCTAATCGTTTTTGAGTTATGCGAAATATATACATACATACGTACAAGTACATGAGATGTCGTGGAAAAAACTGTCTTTTTAATCCGTTAATTAATTCCATTTAACAATCCGTTTTGGAAAAATGAGTTCTTTATTCTGTCTACACATACAGACGTCAAGCAACAAAATTGTCCAAACGAATTCGGGAATGGACAAAAAAGTTAATTTGATTCGAAATATGGTGCCTAAAGATTTTCTGGATTGCAATAATTCTTTTACTTAGTACAAAGACGTAAAAATTAAATTATGCTAATTTTTTTTCCTAATAAGCTCATACTCTGTTAATGCTTCTGAAAAATGAAACACTGTACAAAAATAATACATATATTAGTTACAGAGTAAAACTTGGTATTTGTCTTCTTTAGCGGCCTTAGTGAGAAAGTTTATTCGTAATTGCGTTCTGTAGATAGAGGGATTTTTTCACTGTAAAACACTTATTATGTTACGTTACTTACGTTTTTCATTCTTGCATCAATGGAAGGAAGCTATACATTATATATGCTGCAGGTTTACATATGTTGTTATTTTAAATAAATTGCTTGCTTAGTTTTATTAAATAAGATAATTATTTTATATTTTAAGTATGATTGGTTAAATTATGTTATTATTTTTAATAAATTGCTTACTATATTATATTAAATACTGCAATATATGCAAATTTCTATTAAATTCTTTCTCTCTATATCTATGTTAAACATCTTGTATAGATATTGAACAAAATGCTGGTTAATTTTTTACCATCATCTAGGATCAAGGAAGGTTCATTTAAGAGGCAGTCAGGCATAAAGCCTGTACCTTTATACCATCAAAGAAAATTATATATACATGAAAAGAGGGGTTCTGCAAGCGGGTTAAATTTAGCCTAATTTAAAATGGAAAATTGTTTACAGTAGTCAACTTCTTTTTCGTGTTGTTTACAAAATTTAGCAATAAATCGCATTTTCTTAAGCCCTAACTGTGCCAGCGCCGTTTTCTGTAGCCAAGGCTGCTACGTAATACAAGTACCGAATCCAAAACAAGAACTGCACGGCAAAGCAATATGTTGCCAAAGTAGGCAACTCAGAAATTTTACGAAAATATATTTTATCTGGCAATCCACTAAAGGGTACGCAAACTCAGGCCTTACAGTATCTATCTTCTCAGTGATGCCTATCTCCCTTAATAATTTCTTCTCACTGAGATTTATTTGATCGGGAAAATCATAAAAAGTTTCACTCTTTTCAAATTAACTTACTCTCAAGTTTCACGATTTTCGGTGATGGTCATGTCAGTCAGTCAGTCACACTAAGCCTCGAATATTGCGAAGTTCGCAACGCCACCAGCTTTGTAAAATATTACACTAAAGGCGCTTCACATAAAAATACATCAAATCAAATTCTCAGAAGTTAAATATAATAAACTTAAAAAAAAGAGGGGTCATTTTCTCCTATGTTTCAAAAGTCAAACCTGAGTCATAAGGGATTGGAATAAGATATTAGTCATAACACAGAAAAAAGAATACACATACAAACAAAAATTTTAAAAAGAGACAAACAATATAAAATATATAAAATTACAGGAGCGCATGTGTAGAGGTAGTATTGGGAAATTTAAATCACTTAAGGGGTGTGTATCATAAGGTTGTAATTCTGTATATTCTTGTAGTATTTTGTAATCAAAAAAGTTGAAATTTGTGAGATGGTTACAAGTTGCAGCTTTCTTGTAAAAATTTCTGTTGATTTTATCGAGAAACCTATCAGTTATTTCAATAACAAGGTCCTTCTGTAATCTTTGATTGCTCACGTAAAAGTGAAGGAGTTCTTAGCTTTCTACAGGTTTCTCTATCAGCCGCGATTTATCGTGTGAATAACACGATTTGTTCCGGCTCTCTCAGTTGGTATATCTGCAGGCTCATGACAATAGAGATTCTATAAATGTACACTAATTAATAATTTGGTTAAGGGAGGATACGGGAGGGACCCTCGTCACGTGAGCATCTGCTAGCCGTCTGATTGGTTCATAAAGCACATAGCATACGGAACAACAACAACAACAAAAATAAATAAAATAAAAAATAAATAAATAAAGTGATACATATGAAGGCATGACAAAACAATCAAGTGTTGGAATATTGCTATGGAAACATATCTATTAATTCAGAAATTTTAACACATTTTAATCCAAAATGTAAGGAAAATTAAAAAAATGTTTTTGATAATATTTTTATCATCTATTTCTATTACTTTAAGTAGCATTCTGCTAAAATAACAACAATAATAGTTTTATTTGTACTATTTTTTAAAATCGGGTGTCGAACGTAGTCAGATACATTATAGAGTTTGACATGCTGTACTAGCATTAAAGTAATTACAACCAACACTTGTGGCGATGAAACTAAAAGTAGCAGTAAAATTTAAATTGAAACTTAACCTAGTAGTTAAAGACTCCATAATTTAATTTAACTCGGAACTCACCTGCGTAACAATCAAATGTCGGGGTCAATATTGAAAATTGGAGAATTATAATCTTATCAAAACTGTTGAAACCTTCTTATACGGCCTCGAGAGGCAGAAACACTTGCTGTCTTACATTTCAAAATTATGAACTTAAATATTCTCTGACAGATTTGCATTTCTGATGGGGAACTTCTAGTAAAGGCTGAAGTTATAAATAGCTGGGTAGTTAAAATAACAATAAGCCTACAATCTTTTAAGATATTAATTGCAATTACTATTTAAGTTATAAGATATTAATTAAAGCGCGATTAAGCAAAATATAACTTGCGCAATGTGTGTCAAACTTGTAACTTGAGACATATTTTTTTTTCAGATTTTTGAATATTTGTGGAAATTATCAAATGGGTAAATTAACTCGAAAGAAAAACCGCAAAAGCCGTCGTACACCATATGAAAGGGTTCGCGATATTCCACTCACGAGAACAGAAATTGTTCTACATCGAATGTTCACTCAGAATGCTGACAACATAAATTCAGTTCAAAACTCTGAAATGTCTAACGCAATGCTGAAGGACCTCACCCGAAGACCAGACAGAATCATCACAAGGCAGATGTTAGCATCTTTGAATATTAAGACGCCTTCTGCAATGGACAGTTATTCGGAAGGTGAGGAGGATAAAGAAGATGCCAGTGGGCTGTCTAATGCTAAAAGGAAGAAGGTGGTTAATTCTTCTGGTCCTCGTAAGTCTGAGAATGACTACGGGAAACGACTGCAAAGGAAAGAACGACAGAAGTACAAAGATAGACCGAAAACAGCATGTGTTGATCATGTAGAGGATGCTTCGATAACAGGTTGGATGAATAAGGCTGTGCGTTCTTTTTCTTCTTTCATAGCAGGTTTTATGCCTTAGAAATAATTTTTTCCATTAGTTTAGCTCTTTATTAATTAATTAGATATTATACTTGATAATAAATGGAAATAAGTGCACCAGATTCCAATTAGACTCAATAAATATCACATTATTTCAGACTAGTTATTTAATTAATTAAAGCGAAACACTCGTAGCGAGACATCTAACTTTTAATTTAATTATGCAGAAACTTTCGCTCGAGGCTGTTTATAAATTGTTATATATTTAATTAAAACTAAGTAACAGGTTACTTCTCACACAAGAGAATTTTCATGAATGATTTTTCGAACGAAATTAATTCACACTTATATAATTTAACAGAAAAAGGTCAAACCCATAATGTTAAAGTTTTAAAACTGGTTTGCATGGTTTCGACGATACTTTCATCATAATAAATATAAGAAAAAGGGGAAATAAGTATGTAGGTTTTTTTTTAAATTTCTCAATAGTTATTTTAAATTTTGAAACCCTTTCCTTTCTTCTTTCCCACCTACAAGTCCCTGCCAAAAAAAAATTTTCAGTACCGTGCTTTATGTCACTGAGGTAGAAGCAGTATTTATGGGAAGTTTTTGTCACCTCTAGATGTAGAGCTCAGAAGTTCTCACTAGAGCGTGTTCTGCCTTCTGGCCACGTCGATGTTTTAAATCAACCTTACTGCGTTCGGCCCTTTATCTTATCTGCCCGTTAGTATTCGCCGGTGAAGTTTAATTAAGGGCCGACTCTGTGCGTTATTTCTGTACAGCTTCGGCTAAATTTTGGTTAGTTACAATTCATAAAATATCTTGTTTTCTACCTTAAGTTAAAGCCGAAGTGGAAGATTTAAGATTTCCTGTGAACCCTAGTGGGTCCTACTGTAATTATTCTCAAGTTAAAATAATAAAATATAAATAAATATTTTAACCCTTCTTTGGACTTTGTTTTGAATCTTTAAGAAGAACAGCGAATAGTCGCTTTATGGATTTCTAGTTCTAGTTGCCAAGGGCACTTAATTTAATTAGAGTCTTATATGTAATTAGACCTTTGCTCACATGTTCTTTGAAAATCCATTTTCCTATGATAATATGTTTTTCGAGGAATTCTAATTTTTTGTAACAATCAATTGCATGCCACTTTTATTCTGATTTTCATGAGATACTAGCACATTCATATGTTAGGTTAACTAATATTATACCAAATCGCGCTAGAAAGGGACAGATTCAAAGACTTCAAAGACTGTCTGAGGAGGACACCATTTGTTGAACATGTTTTAAAGGAAATTGGTTCGTATTTGCTTTATAATTAAGAAACCAATGAATATCATGGGGGCCAGTATTTGCTAAAAACAAAACTAACGATCAGAAATCATATTTACGCGAAACCTCCTGGGACAGAACATCCATGATACCAAATTCTACAATTTTTCTTACAGTAGCTTTTCAAATAAAGTAATTTCAGGATAATGAAATAAAATTTGGGCAGCTTCAAAATACTTATATGTATTTCAGCTTTAAAGACGAAAAGCGGGAAATTTCTCACTCTTTCCTGATCTTTAAGTTCTTTAAAAAGTGTTTTCAAGGTACGGTATTTTTATTTCCTCTTTTTTGAAAAGATTAAATTTTGTTTTAATGAAACTGAAGTGCATGCTGTATTTATAAGTGAAATATTTATGTTAAAAATTACTGTACATGACGAACATGATTATAAAGCCATTTCTTTTCCCTCACCTATTTCTTCAGGTAAGCAGTTTCACTTAGAGTGGCTTCATGTCTGTATTGCGTAACACCTGGATACTTTAAGCATTAAGCAGGGCAAACTAAATCAGTCTACAGTCTATGCATATTAAATTTTTTTATAAGCTTTCACTCATGGTGATTAACTATGGTCGGAAATTTTTCATCCATTTTTAACCAATTCCTGATAAGCTATTTATTAGGTTCAAATTTTGTACTCACATGATTAATCGAAGACATTGTAATGTGGTAAATTGTAATGTTCATATAGCTGGAAAACATAACTAAACATAAATCACTCCTTACGTTTGGGTCTAGTGCACAAATGAAATGAAGTAGCGAACACAGTATTTGGAAGTTTTGCTGAATCTTCCTTGCGAACATTTACAAGTCAATATTAAAAGAATAAAGTAAATTTTAACATGTAAGTAATAAATAGTTTCCATTTGACGATAGCATTCATTTACTCCATACTTTTATTTTAATTGTTACTATTATATTTTCGAAGACTATCTAGTATTTTATTCGTACAAAATTGAAAGACATTTATTGATTTCTGTAACTCATAAAGGAAGAGAAGACATTGTATTATTAGTAATTATTTTTGAAGTTTAACGTCATTAAAGTTATCTCGAAATGAATGAATTAGACATAACAAAAACAAATATAACAGCAATGGCAATAACTAATGATGAATGTAACAGTACTAAATAAATTGTGAGGCACATAATTTTCCTTCAGTTAGGAACTTACAATCTCAAGTGTTGAAAAATCAAATTTTTGCTTTAAAGTAGCATATGTTATCAGGTTAAATGTTCCGTCTTACTTTCTTCGGGAACATGCAAGGACCTGACTCGGAACAGAGAGCTTACTAAAGCTATGTTCAATAACTGTGGGAAGTAGACAGGATACACAAGAAGGGTATACAAAACCCTTTATTTTTCTCTATTTACAATAACTTCTGTATTTCGGAATACAAAGACCCACTACTTGTGGTCTAAACGTAAAAATATAAAAATAAAACTAAACTCTAATTTAACTTTAAAATAATAAACGTGGAAGATTGTCCTTATATTAACAGGAAGCCGTATGTAGTACAGAGAACTGTGAACACTACAATACGTTTAAACTTATCAAGAGGATTAAACCTCTGGCCTGGAAGGCAACCAGCAACTGAGTAAAACTTCTAAGGTAAGCGGCCTGCTTCGACTAACTGCTTCCTCTCTCTCGCTTGGCAAAAAGCCACAACTTAAGTACTTGGCGTTCGCCAGACAAATTTTGCATAAATACATTAACGCTTATAATTCTGGCCGGAAGTAGAAAATAAGAAGTGATAGTAAAGATTTAAAATAAAATAAACGTTAGTAAAACTTAAGATCCTTACATACTTCCCGCCAGAGTTAATTAGTTTGAAACTGAGGTCTAAAACGACCTTGTTGAAAACTTTTAGCTCTAGAATCTAACGCGAGGCCAATCTTTTACAAACATTTTTCGCTAGAAACTAGAAATTTAAAAGAAAGAAATTTGTTTTTACAATAGCAGCTCCCAGGACACGCAATTTTTTCATCTGTACTGCATCTAAACAGGAGCTTTTATTCAAATCTGGTTCCTTCCAGAGATCTGGAAGGAAAACTAGTGTAATGAAATGTTACACAATGAAATGGCAAGTAACATGTATAATTATATTTCTCTTAACATTCTTATTTCATTCATGACTATTTTAATTATCTCTCCCCGTGCTCTCTGACATGTGTTGTAAAAGAACACCAAACACGACTGTGTTTCTGTGTACGTGTTCAACACTTCCTCCTACAATCAAAACACTAACGTGTTAAAATTCAACATACCAAGACCTCGTAACACACCCTAATTTCAACTCTAAACCCTGAGGTACTATTCTGAAAGTGGCTAACTCTGAAGTGTAGCGTCAGAGAGCCTAACTACATCATTCAACCTTTAACACATATTCACCATGATTTAGTCTTTTTACAGTCACACGAATAAAAAACAATTTTTAACATTACTTTCACTTTTACCATATCACGGTATTTCTTAACATTTAAAATAACAGTTCACATTGTATATAAGGACATATTAACATGCCGTTAATTTTACACATTTGAAAACATACATTAGTAGTACATTGTTAACTTCTATTCTTTTCAAAGCAAGTGCCAATTCTTTCTACATTGAAATACTACATTTCAAAAAGTCTTTCAGACTAAAACTTCTTTCTTGCCAGAATGTTTTAAATAAAATTTATACAATAACTTGTACAATATTTAAGTATTTACACATCGCTATTATACATCAACTTTAATTTTACACGCGAGTAATTGAAAAACATAATACGAAAATCGGTCACAACTCATTTCTCGCCCTTTTGGCGATAAAGGTAGACCTCGCATGAGGTAAAACTTCTTGAAATCTGCCACTTGCAGTAAGAATGAAAGATTAACTTAAGTTTGCAAAGTAACATAAAATTTTACTTATCTTTGTAATATTCGGACTTCCTTTTCTGGGCCCAGTCTTTAAAGGTACTGCAGTTAGTAGTTTGATTTATCCTCCTTCTTGTACGGGCTCGCCCTTCAGTGCTTTCCTCTGGAAGCTTCCTTTTTTCACCAGTTCGGCCACCCTTGAATACCTTCCTTTTCTCCTCTGCTTGTGGTCTTGGCCGTTTGATGGCAGCTGGTCTTGGCGGAACCGGGAAACTTCTGTCGTGTTCCTGCTTGGACCTCGTTGTTGGCCGTTCAAATTTTCCTTGTAACTTTTCCTCCGCCGCTGATGGCCCTTCCGCAGTTCGGCTAAATTTACTGGGAAGAGTCCTGTCCGATGAGTCGATCTTCCGTTTTAGAGCCGGGTTATAGTTGCCGTCATTTCTCCCGGTCCTTTCCACATACGTCGTCCTTCTCCCTTCTTCATTCTGGGGGTGTTCGTGAACTCTCTTTTCTGGAAGGTGGAACGGCTTCTTTTTCTTGTTACCTTTAATTTTTCCGCGGGGAAATTTTCTTTTCACTTGCTCCTGCCTCTTATTGGCTTGCCCTTGTACTTGTCGTTTTTCCACCTCTGGAGCTTGTTCCCGCGGTGTCTGCCGTGCCGGACCCTGCAAAAGATCTGAAAAGATTTGCATTTTATTACGATCGAAGTAGGGCTTGATTTGATCAATGTTTGCGGAACAGGTTTCACCATTTCTGGCTTTTAACACTACTACAGCGTGAGTTATTTTTTCTGTAACATATGGCCCTTCAAATCGTGGAAAAAATTTGGCAGTTTTATCTTCTGGTGCTGAAGAAAGTGAATGCTTAATTTTTAAAACTTCATCCCCTACTTTATAAGTTACTCCCCGTCGTTTCAAATCATAATAGAGCTTCTGTTTTCTTTGTGCTACTTCAGTGTTCTTTTTTGCTTCTTTAATTAATTTTTCTATATCACCCATTTTAAACTCTGGGGCTCTTTGTTGAACATAAAATAATTTATCTAACGGCGTTATAATCTTTCTGCCTAAAAATAACTCAGCAGGAGTTTTGCCCGTTGTATCATGTTTTGCGGTCCTAAGGGCGAAAGCAAATTCATTGACATAGTTATCCCAGCTTTTATGAAAAATTTTAACATAACTACGGATAATTTTCACGATATTTCTATTGACCCGTTCCGCTATATTTGATTGCGGCCGATACGGGACCATTTATAAATGACGTATGCCCAGTTTTTGGCACATGTCTTCAAATATATTACTTACAAATTGAGGACCATTATCCGATATAACTTTTAGGGGCGCCCCGTATTTTAAAATATATTTATTTAAAATAGAATCAGTAACTAATTTCGCGGAGGCTCGTTTTAAGGGAACAATTTCGGTCCACTTACTAAAATGATCAACCATAACAAGGAGATAGCGACTTTTATTTAACTGACTTTTTGAGAAAGGGCCCAATAAGTCGATGCCAATTATTTCATTTGGAAATTCGGATTTAATACTATTTAAAAACCCGGCCGGGCGGAAATTAATATAATTAACTGCTTGACATGTTGGGCAGGACTGGACATACGCCCTTGTTAACTTTTGCAGTTCAGGAAAATAGACTGCCTCGCGTACGCGTTGGATAGTTTTTCGAATACCAGCATGAGAAGCTAAAAAGCTGTCATGGAGCTCCTGCAGGATATTTAATCTAAGACTAGCTGGGATAACAGGTCGAAATTCGTTGTTGGAATTCGTAGTTTTGTATAGAATAATAGACCATCTATTAGTTCGTAATGGGCCGCCCTATTTCTTATCGCCACAATATCTTGGTGGCTAAAATTTTCAGGATTCTTTAAATAATCATAAATATTTTTAAATTCAGGATCCTTACCCAGTTCGGTTATTACAGTTTCTCGGGAATTTATTGTACATGCTGTGAGCATTGCCACCTTTACGGTATTACCTTCTTCATCTATTTTAATTCTGGATAGGGCATCTGCTACGATATTTTCCTTTCCGGGGGTATGTTTGATTACCAGATTATATTCTTGTAGCTTGAGTGCCCATCTTATTAACCTTGGGGATAAGTTTTTCCCTGAGTACAATCTAGTTACCGCCGCATGATCAGAGTACACTGTTATTGGCGCCTTTCCAAAATAGACTCGGAACTTTTGCACTGCTAAAAGAACTGCAAGTGCCTCTCTCTCGGTCGCGGAATAGTTTCTTTGTGTTTGATTTAAAGTTCGGCTAAAAAATGCCACGGGCTGTTGATTTTGCGAAAGTACCGCTCCTACCGCATAATCCGAAGCATCCGCTGAAATTTCTAAATTTTCATCCTTTTCAGGAAATTTCAACACAGGGGCTTGCGGTAATGCTTGTTTTAATTTTTCGAAAGCACTATTGGCTTCGGCCGTCCACGAGAATCTTGCCTTTTTCCTTTTTAATTTTAACAATGGCTCAGCGATAGCTGCAAAATCTTTTATAAAGGACCTATAATATGAACAAAGTCCTAGAAAAGAAGAGAGCTTCTTTGCCGTGTTTGGAGTCGGATACTTTTGTACAGCGATTATTTTTGATTCGTCTGTCTCTATTCCTTTCTGAGATATTTTGTAACCTAAATATTTTAATTCAGGGGCTGCAAATTTGCACTTTTCGACATTAATTTTTAGACCGGCCTCATTTAATAAAGAAAACTCCTGTCTTAAATCCTGTACATGTTGGTCGAGATTATCTCTAGTAATAATGATATCGTCTAAATAGATAAATGTGGACTTTCCAAGAACAGGTCTTAACACGATGTCCATACATCGCTGAAATGTTGCCGGCGCCCCTGAAAGGCCAAACGGCATACGAAAAATGCATAAGTGCCAGACTTGGTTATAAAAGCAGTCTTAGGCACGTCCTCGGGCCTAAACCCTATTTGAAAATAACCAGTCGTTAAGTCTAAAGTCGTCATATATTTGGTGGATGTTATGTTCCTTAGAATTTCTTCAATAATAGGTAACGGATATACCGGATATTTAGTTATGGAGTTTAATTTACGGTAGTCAATTGCGAATCTCCCTCTTTTTGGATGTGTCAAAGGATAGTCATTATTTTTCTTACATAAAACCACCGGGCTAGCATAACTACTTGAGATGGGCGTTATGATCTTTTTACGTAGCATATCGGTGATATGCCATTCTATAATTTTTCCTTATTCTTATCATACCGGTATGCTTTGTGGCGAACTGGCATTGAATCTCCGGTGTCAATACTATGGTTAGTAACATGAGTAAATCCTGGAATATCACTAAATAACAAAGCAAATTCACTTACCACTTGTCGGATGCTTCGTTGCTCGTCATTAGGCAGGTGGTCAAGATTTAACATCGGCGGTTCAGCCTTTTCTCCACGAACTGGTTTCATTGTCAGCTTAAGGGACGCTTCATTAAAATCCAGCGTTGCTTGTGCCTCTGAAAGAAAATCTATTTCTAAAATAATATGTGCTTGCAGATTCTTTACTATGAAAAACATCACCTTTACTTGTTCGTCCTTGATAGGGACATACAGCGGTAATTTACCTATACACTTACATTTTTCTCCTTGCGCCGCTAACACTGTCGTATTATCCGAATTATATATGCGGTATTTCCGAAAATACTTCCTAAAAAAATCTTCTGCCACACAGGAACAGTGCGCGCCTGTATCCAGGAGTGCGGTGGCTGGGATATTATTCACCAACACTTCAATCTTCGGAAGAGTCAAATTTTTCACCATTACTGTATTTAACTTGAAGGAAGAGGGGTTTTCGTGGCCTTCGGATTTCCGCACCCTCTCGTCAGCAGAAATCCGTTTTAGTTTAAATTATTTTTCATTTCCGTGCTTTCCTTATTTTTCCACTGGCCTTGAGACTTTTTTCCTGGGTTGCTATTGAACTGTCGACGTTCGCCGGCTGTTTTTGAATGCTCGGGTTTCCTTGCCCACTGATTCGCTTTGCTTCCGTTGCCGTGTGCTTGAGTTTGCTGTAGTCTTGGCGCACCAAATTGGTTTCGCTGTTGATATTGGCGTCTTCTTTCAACGTCCGCCGTTCTTCTACTTTCAAACTGGATTGCTAGCTCAAATAACTTTTCCAGTGTAGTCGGATTTCTTAATTCAATAATGTCTTGCACTTGGGGCAGTAACCTCGGCAAAATCACATGAATTATCTCAGGATCCGGACGGTTTCCATACAAGAGTTTGAAGACGTGAATTTTTCTTAAAATAAAGCTTGAGAGATTTTCGATTCTTTGCTGATATATACTGAAAAGTTCCGTTTCTAATTTCGCACGATCCCTTACAACAGGGAAGGCTTTTAGTAGGGCAGTCTTGAAATTTTCGTAAGTATAGGTGGGACTTCCTGCTTGACCCAAGAGACTTCTGCCTATACATTTGAACCAATTAAGCGCTTGGCCCCTCAAAGCGCTGGTAGCTAAGGTAACTTTTTGAAATTCGTGCACGGGGTAGAGCATGAAGTGGTCATCCAATTTTTCCAAAAAACTGGTTACCGGTGAGTTTCCGTTAAATTTTGCTTCTGGTTTCATTGAAGCGCGCATGGTCTGGACGATGTAACCAAATCTTTCCAGGGCGGCAGCTAGCATTTCTGGATTCTGAGCCGCTTCTGCAGGCAGCACAGATTCTTCTTGAAACTCGGCCATGGTTATTCTTCTTCGTTGGGCGCCACTATCAGGTTAAATGTTCCGTCTTACTTTCTTCGGGAACATGCAAGGACCTGACTCGGAACAGAGAGCTTACTAAAGCTATGTTCAATAACTATGGGAAGTAGACAGGATACACAAGAAGGGTATACAAAACCCTTTATTTTTCTCTATTTACAATAACTTCCGTACTTCGGAATACAAAGACCCACTACTTGTGGTCTAAACGTAAAAATATAAAAATAAAACTAAACTCTAATTTAACTTTAAAATAATAAACGTGGAAGATTGTCCTTATATTAACAGGAAGCCGTATGTAGTACAGAGAACTGTGAACACTACAATGCGTTTAAACTTATCAAGAGGATTAAACCTCTGGCCTGGAAGGCAACCAGCAACTGAGTAAAACTTCTAAGGTAAGCGGCCTGCTTCGACTAACTGCTTCCTCTCTCTCGCTTGGCAAAAAGCCACAACTTAAGTACTTGGCGTTCGCCAGACAAACTTTGCATAAATACGTTAACGCTTATAATTCTGGCCGGAAGTAGAAAACAAGAAGTGATAGTAAAGATTTAAAATAAAATAAACGTTAGTAAAACTTAAGATCCTTACAATGTAATGTTTAATAAGGATATTATCATTTGATTGAGTTAAGAAATAATTCCTTTCCCGCTACTTCAAATTTATGCGGTGTATACGGTTGTTTTGCTTTTTCAAAGAAAGGTATGATGCGTAAGCGAAGTGTGCAGAAGTTGAAAACTAAAGATCGTTTTTGAGAAAGTAATAATAGTGGTAGCTCTTTTACAAGTAAGCTAACTATAATATCTAGTATTTGTGTTCGTCATAAAACGATGTAGAATATTGTACAGGAGCTAGGTATGTTTCCTTTCTATAATAAAAATATCCAGTTCTTCAAAGAAGATAATTATCCGCTCTGGCTAGAGATTAATAGAGGTATGGTCCAGATGACAGCTAAATGTTTTCAGTTTTCTGCCTTAAAGTTATTCTGATATGAAGAAATGTTTTTGTGGTGAATTTTAATAAACAAAAACTTATAATGCAGTATTCAACTGTTCTTCAAAATAAACATTTTTGGAATTAAGTAAAGCAATTAAATTACGATGAATCTATAGGTGTTATGCTATCGAACCTCTGTAGAAATGAATACCATGACGCCATTCAAAGATATTTAGCTTATAATTGGAAAATTAATGTAATTGCTCATTATATACGTTTCATATGAGCCATACGTTAACATTTAGGTACATTTCTCTTTATGTGTTACAACCTAATTACAACCGAATTTCGATAGGATAACACTATTCAAAATTGTCTACCTGTATTGTCGTACACAGCTAAGCACACATATATAGCTACATAAACATTCATTTTTATATAACTCCCTCAGTCCTACATTAATATATAATTAAATTCAAAGTAAGCATACAAAGAATGACTTATCCTAACCTTCGAAATAAATTCCTTAATATATATTTAAATATTAATACTTAATTTTCCATAATCATTACTATATGAGAAGAGGAGGTAAAGATTTCATACATGAGCAAGACTTGGTGTTTTGGTAATCGAAATTCATTTACTTCAAAACGTCATGTAACAGTCCTAAACTGTATCTGTTTTTGACACCGAAGACACGAACATTACACACGGTAGTCTCACACTTTCATACAGATAGACAGAATCGTAGCTCCGATGAAACTACATTTTCCAGTGCTCAATCCCTAAAGAATTTCATCTGAAACATCCTCAAAATACTGACTGAATATTTAAAAGACTTATCATTAAAACTAAAGCTTTAATCAACCAAATCAACAATATCATGAACGAACTAGCAAGCGAATATACAGACGTGTGCTAAGTGACAAGAACAAACATTAACTCGTCATTACTAATAATATAGCTGACCCTGATACAAGAGTTCTTAAATGAAATATGACTTCAGGACTAAATTGTATGTATTACTATATAATAAGGACAAATTTTATCTATGTACCAAGTAATAATGTGGCCAATCACGTAATATTGTACCTAGGCTTCTGGTTGAATGTTCAATGCAGATGCTCGCAGCTACCTTTGAGTGAATGTGGTTACCTGGGGACTGCCTTTTCGATTTCTAGCTCTCTGTTTACGTAGGCAGTAACTTCGCCCAGATCCTTGCATTTCATAACAGTTGAACTCCATTATATTCTACGCCGCCATCTAATTATCACTCCCAAACAGTCTCAGTATAATAATCCTTAAAAACAAAAAAAATTGCCCAAATTAAATCAGGGAATTTTATCTCTCAGTATTTTCTGAAGTTTCTGTAAAACTGGAACACTTCTTACATGTAGGTAATAAACCTTTTTTCCTCAGTCATATCTTAAACTTTTATAAAATCGAAACACTGCATCAGTGTAAAGCAGAAATCTTTATCGCTCAGTGATTTTTTTAAAGTCTATAAATTGGAACATTTCATCAGTTTAGGGTTTAGGATAGGATTTTTTGCTCAGTCATTTCTTATTGCTTCTTCACATCTTTGTATTTTTTCTCTCCGCCAAAAAAAAAAGTTTTCGAAAAAGTCTTTCCTAACTCTTGCCCTAGTTATTAATTAATCACCTTCTGATGCAACCATGCCTCACATGAACTCAATTAGTAAATGATGGTCCCCCAGAATCTTTTCCCAACCAATTCTAACTACATAGCAATTAAAATTAGCCGTCCCACATATTTTTCTACATAGCCTCAGGAAAAGGCAAGTAGGGTTTTCTTTTCTCATCTAGTTTACAAAAAGAGATATCCTATTATTCTCACACTCCGACAAAATGTCTTTCCAGAATTATCTCCTGTACAGAAGTAAATTTTAATCCCTCACTAAACACTATCAGCCTGTAAGAATTCTTGTCACAAGCGCACATTCTTTGCCTAAAAGGAGTCGAACACATTGTCTCTCTCTGCCACATGCACAGAAACAAACGAATCTTTTATTCCCAAAGTAATTGTTTAACATTTACTCGCACCTGTATTTTACAGACCAACCTCTATTTTCTCGACATTTCCTATCACGGAATTAACAACATTTAGAAATAAGTCTGAAGCTAGAATCTTTACATAACAGTTCAGTAATCAGTCTCCATTTATTCGGAAAGGTGTTTCCAACAGTCCCAACGAGCCCTCCCGATTTCTTGTAGGCTCTTTCTCTCATCGCACAATGAATCCTGTGGCTTATGAATAATATAATCCAACAAACTTTACCACCGTTCTCCGGTATTTCCTGAATGCCACATATGCCGGTTTGTGGACTAGACATGAAGGATCTGCGGGTTAGTTATCACGCTGACTGGACCTAAATCCACTGGTTATCTTTTATTACGAGATATCTGTAGTCTCCGGGAGAGCTGCCGTTTCCAGGACTCTACAAGAGGTTGAGCCAGTCCTTCATTCACGGTGTGAACTGGACAATACCAACCCTTGGACGCCACTTTAAGTACCTTCTTTGTATCCTTATCTGATCTGAATGGGATTGTACAATTTATGAGTTCTTTAACTATTTTTCATTGTTGAAAATTCAAATAAAATATTTTATGTTTCTCTGACATGCTGAAAGGAATATATTACTTTTTGAGTTCCACTCTGCATCAAAATAGAAGAAAACATGCTAATGTAAAATTTCACTGTAAATATTATGTGTCTTTTAAGCGTACTATCGCTTCTTTTATTTTGGTAAAGCATTTTACGAATGCTCTACATGAGGTTGTGTCTGAGCCTGGCGTTAAGAATTTATTAAGATTCGAGTACCTTTTTTGTTGAAGACAATCTCACTTAGAAATTACTATAGTCGACACTACTGTGTGATCGATTTGTTTTATCTGCGATATTCGCCGCATATAAAAAATAATTTTGTTATTATCTCTATTTGTCTCCTTTTTATCTGGTTAGAACTTTTATTCATTTCTCCTCAAGTTTTCCCTCTACCTGTGGATCAGTTATTTAAAGAGATCTTTGCGAATCTGTAGCACATAACAATATTTTCTACGATGCTCTTCTTTCAGTATAGAATTCTTTGTAACATTGATATACATTAATATACATGCATTTAATGCATTTAGTAATGTATGAATATGTTGGCAAGATACTGTAAAATAGTTTCCAATTGAAAAGAAAATAATACGAGTAGTTACAGCCCCAGTTATATACATAATTCACATTTTTGGGCTCACCATCCATCTAATAATTTCCGTAGTTTGAGAAAGACTGTACAATTCCATCAAGTTTAAAAAATACATTCAGCAAGCGCACAGAAAGTTATCCCGAACTGTGAGTAAATATAATTTTGAACATATTAAACTATTTCCATAAGAATAGCATGTTTGCTAATTTCTACTGATTATCTTTAATGATATAGAAAAGAGGGTTTTTTTTTTTTTTTTTTTTTCCTAATTTCTTCTGATTATCTTTAATGATAAAGAAGAGTCTTTTTTTTTTTTTTTTTTTTTTTTTTTTCAAATTTTAAGATTCCATTAAGAAACTAAACATGCCTTCCGCAGTATATCTATATACGAACATGGTAAAAATCGTAAATAGAAAGATTAGTTCAGAAAGGTTCAAAATAGAGAGCATAAATTTGCAATAAGGAAACAAAAACTATTTTAATAGCCTTTCCATTTGATTAATTATGTGATCATTTTTGAATAAAATACGTTTTTATAATTTTAGGTTTATGAATGTATAACAATAGTTGAAAAAAGTCTAGAAGTATAAAACTTTGATACCAGCTAAGTTCACTGCAAATTTGAATTTATGCCTTGTAGCGAGGATCTTCCAATATATTTGTAGGCTCACTCTTAATACTTTATAGGTGCCATTTGAATAAAACATTGGCTAATCAAACTAGGTTTAAATTCTGACAAATAGACTCTAAGGGTCACTTCCCGTTTTTTCGTCATGTGCAACATAAATACGAGTAGACTTCCCTTAGGAAATTCTACATGAAATCATCCCTTTTATTAATCAAGTAAATATCTCGTTTTTGCCTTTTTCTTAAGCTTTTAATCTAATCTATAGAAACTGCTTTTATTATGCTTCATCTTTTTACGTTTCATTACGTTCTTAGGTTTACAAAACCGTCACATCAACATTTGCCAGCTATATAAATCATTTTTCAAAATGTTTGCTGTAAATATGTCATAAGTTAAATATTTCAAAACTATTATAATTCTTATTATATTTAACTAAACAGAATACTATCATTAATACGATGGTCTTTAGGTTCTCAGTGACTAAGATTCATTCAGAAGACAGTCATTTAATTGTTTCTATGGTTGGTGATATTCTAACTATTTGTCAAAAATATTCTAGTTGAATGGGTTTCTTCGAAATTTCTTTTTTATAGTTGCATAATGTGGTAATCCGTATTTATTGATGTTAAAGAGTTTATCGTAAAAAAAGTATTTACGTATTATCGGGTCAACCGTGAAGTTGTCGACAAGCAGAATGATTTAGCGCCAAATATGAACATGCGTGACTTTAGAATAAACTCATTATGTCTGCGTTTTCGTCTGATGTACCCCGAAGGATTCTTAATAAGCCATATTTTCTTTTTATGAAGAAGGTTACAAATCAATTTTTAGTCCTGTGTAGTGTAGTGGCCGAACACGCTACTCAAAGAAAACCTGTTGTAATGCAGGGTTGAAAAGAATTCCCAACTCATGTTATAAATAAACAACAACATAAATTTTAATGAAAAACGTTAACTGTAACAGGTGCGGTTAAATGAAGTCTAGATTTGAACATCACTCAGTTTCGCAATTTCAGAAATAGTTGTAAAAAGAATGTGTTAGGTCAACAGCATACTGGAAATGTTCATCGTTCTTTCGAAAAAATTCCCATAGTTCCAGCAGGAAGGTTCAAGCCGATGTTCTTCTGAAAAGCACCTTTGCCTCTCGCTGCAAAATCATTACTGACCCTCTCGCTGTCGCCATTATGGCGACGGAATTCCTCCTCTGATAAGCAACAAAAACCATCCACATTCTGACCCTGCTGAATGAGTTTTTGCCCTGGAACCACTTACCTTGGTGAAACCAGAATATAATTAACAATGTAACTTTGCTGCAACAGGATTCTTTTGGCATGAAAGAGGCACGATTGCATTTCGAGTCCTGTCCCCCTGGGTGAAACCAGACAACGAATATCTATGCGCTCTTGTCGCACCTGCATTTTTTCTTCTTGCATTTTGTAAAAGAAAAATATTAAAATTTCGGATCAGGACCCTACGCCGTAGGGCTGTTAGCGGGTGTTAGGGGCTTCTATCAAAAAAAAAATGCATATATTAAACCACGAGCGTGCGCACTGGGTCTAATGGACCCGCGCGATTAAATAAAACAAACCTATTTCATGCAGTGACCCTCAATAATACTCTTACATGGTCCCCACACATCACCTCTATTATCCAGAAGTTTCGAGATCGTAAACCACAACTCTATCGCTTAATTACTCGAAACAGTGTATTATCTACAGACAATAAGTTACTTATTTACATGTCCATTCTCAGACCATTGCTTTGCTATGCTAGTCCAGTTTGGGCCCATACCAGAAAGACGAACAGACCGAAACTCCAGGTTTGTCAAAATGCTGTGCTTAGGCAGATTATTTATGCCGAATGGTATATACGTAATAACAGAATACATGAAGAACTTGATGGAATTACTCAGCACCCTTCCGTGCATTTTCGCATTATTATAAACGGACAAAATATTTTCACAGCAAGCAGTAAACTATAGACAAATCTGCATAAAAATCTGCAACTATTATTATAACGATCTGAATAATATGGACTGCCCAGTTAAACACCTGGATCATGTAACCTCTCCCTTTTTCCTCACTCCAGTTACTAAGCACCACCATTTTACTGTTTCTTGTACCATATGTCTGTATTCGTAGTAGTATGTTAGTATTCAGATATGTGTATAGTGTTACGAATTTGGTATTTAAAAAGCTAATGTTAGTTCAATTATAAATTAAATGGTTTTATTTCTCGCGCAGTGCAGCGCGTGACGAATATTAAAAGAAAGCTAAACCGGAAAAATTAAAAATACAAGAGCGCGTGCGTTAAATAAATAAATATCTCTCTTTGATTTCGAGAAAGTGCTGGAAAATTCTAGCGCGTGATTTTAAAATCTTATAAAAGGAGGAAAACATCTCAGTTTGGAGTAGTTGCTTAGTTTGTTGTTGTTCAGAAAACTGCCGTTGTTGATTATAGCGAATTCGCGGATTAGCGTTCTTTAGCTGTTTTGAATTACGTTCTATTGTACATTTAAGTAGTTAAAAGATAACTACTGTGAGATATTGTGATACTGCATGTTAATTTGAGAAAATTTAAGCATTTCTGTTGTGATAATAATAAATTTTTGTTCATTTTTCATCGGACTTGTGCATTCATTTCATAACGAACCCGTACGCACGCAACAATTTTTGGTGTCAGGAGTGGGGTTTTGAATGCCAATCACAAGAGCCATGGAAGAACAGTTAAAACAATTCATGGTAGCCTTTGCTACATTTAAAGAAGAAATGAAAGACTTTGTTAAAGAGGAAATTAGATCCGTTAAAGAAGAAATGAAGTTGGGCCAGGAATCCGTTAAAGGAGAAATGAAATTGGGCCAGAAATCCGTTAAGGAAGAGATGAAATCTCTTAAAAATGAGATGAAAGCAGGTCAGGTTGAAATGAAAAGAGAAATTACCTGCGTAATAGAAAATAAATTTGAGGCAGGCAGAATTTTGAGGAAGGCAGAATAGACGCGGTTGAAACTAAAGTTGGACAAATAGAAGAAAGAGTTTCTTCGGTAAAAGAACAAGTAGAAGAAAGAATTTCTTCTGTAAAAGAACATATAGAAGAGAGAGTTTCTGCCGTCGAACAACAAATTGATGATAGGGTTTCTGCTGCCGTCGCCAAAGAAGTTGATAGCCTAAAGAAGTGCATAGCGACGGTAGGAAACAATTCTGAAGGTTTCAAATTTTTATCGATGCCTGCTCGCTCCGTTCTGAAACTATCTACATATGATGGGAAGACCTCCTGGCAGGTGTATAGGACACAATTTTCTATCGTTGCGGATGCGAATGGATGGGATTCCCAAGCTAAGGCCTGTCATCTCGCCGCTTCTCTGAGAGCAGACGCAGCGGATATCCTGCAGACGCTTTCCGAAAATCAAAGGTTAGATTTCGAAGCTCTGTCCGGCGCCTTGGAGTTGCGCTTTGGGGAGAAGTGTTTAAAAGACTACAGCAGGCTCCAATTAAAATCTCGTTAACAGAAGCCTACCGAAACACTTCAGGAGCTCGCCGCGGATGTTGAAAGGCTGTCCCGTCTCGCCTTTTCGGAATGCCCGACAGAAACAAGGGAAATCCTGTCCTTGCAATACTTTATCGACGGCATCCGAGATACTGAAATACAGAAAGCACTGCGAATGGCTGATGTAAAGGATGTAAAAAGCGCTCTGTTGTACGCCGTGAAATTGGAGGCAGCCCAGCAAGCAACTCTTAGGGATCGCTACCCAGTCAGAGCTGTGCGAGTCCACGACCCAGGGGACCAATTGATGGCTCGTTTAGATGATTTATCCAGACAAGTCGATGCTTTGATACGGAGTAGCAGTGAGAACAAAGTGGCTGTAAGATGCTGGAGATGTGGTTCTGAAGGTCACCTACGACGGCATTGCAGAACACCCCAGGGCACGGATAATGAAACGGATCAGTTGACAAGACCAGTGAATGCTTTAAGACGGAATAGTGGTGAAACAAAACCGACCCTAAAGTGCTGGAATTGCGGTGTTGAAGGCCACCTACGAAGGAACTGCAGAACTCCCCAGAGCACGGAAAATAAGGCATACGATTTAAACAGACAATTAAATGCCACGGGAAGGAAAAGGACTGACAAGAAACCAAAGTGCTGGAACTGTGGAGCTGAAGGCCACGTACGAAAGAATTGCAGAACACCCCAGGGTACGAAAATTGAGACAATTTCTGAGCAACGACGCAGGAAACAAATTAATGACCATATCAAGGAACGGAGGTTGCCAGATAATGAAAAACCCTGTTTTAAAGCGCTTAAGATCTCTATAGTGAGTGGCAACAATAACGGACTGTCCATAAATGGGAATATCGATGGAGATCCTTGCAATATGATCATTGACACAGGAGCTAATGTTACCATCATTAGGAAAGATTTAGCTGAACAGTTTAAAGATAAACTTATTTGGATGCCATCCTGTGTTACCCTTCAGACTGCGTCTGGTGACAAGATCGACATAACTGGGAAGTTAAACGTAAACATCACGTTTGGAAGTGCCGCCTACCATCACACGGCATATGTGCGGATATTACAGATCCATGCATACTCGGATTGGACTTTTTAAGGAAATACGATTTTTCCTTAGATTTCAAAAACGTTAAGCTGCTTTCAGCATCTGATGGCATGACTATCCATCCTCAAAAGGGATCCTCGCCTGGAAATGTCGACGCCTTGTCCGAAAAATCGAGCTCGGGAAGCTGCCGAAATCATACCAGGGTCGAAAAGAAACTAAAGACTACCAGCTATTCTCCATCCCAGAAGCTCTTCGGTCGAGACCTTCGTCTGCCTTGTGACCGCCTGTTTAGTCGCCCTACGGATGCGCCTTCATCGCCTGAGGAACACATCCAAGATGCCCAGGCCCGGTTTGAGGGGATGCACAGTTCTGCACGAAAGCGAGTCAACTTGGCGACGGAGAAAATGAAGACCAGATGCGACACAAGAGCTACTAGACAGAGATCCAACAAAGGAGACAAGGTGGGGTTGTGGAACCCAATTCAACGAAAAGGACTGAGTCCTAAATTACAGTCACCTTCGGATGGTCCATATACAATGCTGAACACGAATGACGTCGAGGTTCGGATCCGTGAGTCTTCGAACTCTTACGACAGGTTAGCTTATTACTATGGCCATAGTACGTAATGTAAATAATTGTAAATAGTATCAGACCATGGTCCTTTATGTTTTTAAATGTGTATTTGATTTGATTTGTATTTAGTATTTGTTTTGTATTTAGTATTTGATAGCATTTGATGTGTTTAAGTTAGTTATTGCATTTATTGTTCATGTTGTTTGATATTGTGATGTAATGTTTATGCCTCAGTTGCATTTATGCCACAGTTGTAACTTTAGCTTCCTGTCCAGGGATTGTACTGCCCGGGACGTGCAGTCCTTGGGAAGGGGGCAGTGTTACGAATTTGGTATTTAAAAATCTAATGTTAGTTCAATTATAAATTAAATGGTTTTATTTCTCGCGCAGTGCAGCGCGTGACGAATATTAAAAGAAATCTAAGCCGTAAAAATTAAAAATACAAGAGCGCGTGCGTTAAATAAATAAATATCTCTTTTTGATTTCGAGAAAGTGCTGGAAAATTCTAGCGCGTGATTTTAAAATCTTATAAAAGGAGGAATCTCAGTTTGGAGTAGTTGCTTAGTTTGTTGTTGTTTAGAAAACTGCCGTTGTTGGTTATAGCGAATTCGCGGATTAGCGTTCTTTAGCTGTTTTGAATTACGTTCTACTGTACATTTAAGTAGTTAAAAGATAACTACTGTGAGATATTGTGATACTGCATGATAATTTGAGAAAATTTAAGCATTTCTGTTGTGATAATAATAAATTTTTGTTCATTTTTCATCGGACTTGTGCATTCATTTCATAACGAACCCGTACGCACGCAACAATATGTAATGATATTCTGTGTTCTTTATTATGCATGTTATATTGTGTATTCCTCTTATACTCATTACTGTGGCTTTAGGCTACAAATATTTGTACTTACATTCAAAATTGCAATAACAACCTTGTATTTACCATACATATATTAAAACACTCAATCGATTTCGAGGGCAGCTAAAGGTCCCTCCTCATCAGGAGAACGAAAATACTAGAAGGGGGGAAAAAGAAGAAAAATAAAGCATTGGAAAAGGAGCCTCAGAAACACGTGGTCGTTATCAGCACTGCATGTGGTCGTAACCGGATTTTGAATTAGAGTTACAAACCTATTTCATGCAGTGACCCTCAATAATACTCTTACATGGTCCCCACACATCACCTCTATTATCCAGAAGTTTCGAGATCGTAAACCACAACTCTATCGCTTAATTACTCGAAACAGTGTATTATCTACAGACAATAAGTTACTTATTTACATGTCCATTCTCAGACCATTGCTTTGCTATGCTAGTCCAGTTTGGGCCCATACCAGAAAGACGAACAGACAGAAACTCCAGGTTTGTCAAAATGCTGTGCTTAGGCAGATTATTTATGCCGAATGGTATATACGTAATAACAGAATACACGAAGAACTTGATGGAATTACTCAGCACCCATTATTGTAAACGGACAAAATATTTTCACAGCAAGATACTACTACTTTTTCTACCTACTTTTACTGAGCCTACTTTTACTGAGCCAGGCTATCTGATCAAACATATAACACGTATACCGAAACGCAAAAAAATCAGCGAAGTCAAAAAGTAGAGAGCGAGGGGCAACTGCACCTTCACGCACCAAGTCTGAACCTCGAAAAAGGTTTTGATTGTCACATTGGCGTATTTCTTTTCTATTCTTGTTTGTAGTTATATGTTTTATGCACCTTTCTCATCCGCTCGACAGCCTCTGTGTAATATTTACGTAACAACTTCATTCCCATTTCGTATTTTGACCACTCTTGTGACTCATAATCTCATTTAATTCAAGCCAATCTAAGCTTTATCATTATTTATTAAAATTAATTAAAAAATTTATATTCTGAATTGCTTGGCTTATCAATATCAACCTTCGGAGCTACCAATTTATTCTGAAAGGGGAGGGCTTCTGCGCCAGACACCCTGGTGTAGCACCGTTCCACAGGGAGGTTCTATTTCACGCAAGTTTGTTGAGGTCCAAGCTTAGTCGTGTCTGAGATAGACGTCTTTCCATTTCTGAAGTTTTTTCGCTGGGGCTTCGATTCAGAGTCTTGATTTTGATCGGATCTTGTCTTTTGAATCCAGCGTGTCTATTCGTATTACTATTACATAGTTGATTTGTGATAGTATAGAAAGCGGCAAACACGACGTTAATTTATCTTACAAGAAAGGAATGTTGCAAAAGTTATTGGATGCATCAACTGGCGAAGAATGTATTGAGGAAAATGAGGATGGAAGGGATGATGAATTTTTAGTTCGCATGATACTGAGTCTCAGAAATTAATCCAGATTCTGAAAACGAAAGTGAGAATGACATAAATTGCTTTACTGAAAAACAAAAAAATTCGGGAAGAATGGGAAAAGGAAAAAGAAAAAAAAATGATGCAGAATTTGCCCAGCTAAAAAGCACAGAAAAAAGAAAGCGCACTGAGCCGAATGTGAAAAGCATTTGTATTTGGAACACACGACAACGCTTTGTTCAATGTTCAGGTTTTTCTCTCTATCTATAGTGTTAATAAAGAAAATAAAGAATCAATGCAGAGTAAAGGTTTACCATTTTTTCCTATGCTAATATATAAAACGATTTTCTATTCCTTTAAGAAATTTTATTTCATAAAAGCATTTGGGGAAATTAAAAAATTTAATGTGCATATTTATTACGTTTGATCATAAAATTTATTATTGGCATACATGTAAAACCTTTTGTGAATATTTTTCTTCTGAAACTTTTTCTTCAAAAACCACGATCCGGGTCTTTTGGCTCCAGAGCGCGCGTACTTCTGGGTTGAGGGACACGATATGGTAACTGAATATGACCAACATAACAGTAATAATTACCTGGGAAAGTTAACCCTCATAGCGTACTCAATAAAAGCTTCCGTTAAAAACTGCAGGATCTAACAAAATAGTTGCCTTTTTACAAAGTACAAAAACAAAGTAGGGAGCAGAGTAATTGTTAAGTAAATAAAGAGACATCAGTCCTTTAGAATTCCGCAGGAACGATTGGTTGCTAATTTTCGTAGTTCGGCGGTAGCCAAACTTCACGGTCTACGGAGTAATACGTAAGTACCAAAAAAAAAAAAAAAAAAAAAAAGCAGACAATACTGTTAACATTGGCTTTAGAGATATTTAAAATAGCAAATATTTATCCGGACAATCTGTATTGGTTTGAGATACATGGAAGTGATCAGCTAAAGTTAGATAAGGTTAGGTTATTTGAATACGGCAAAGCACATTTTGAGTGTCAGCCTAAGAAAAGAGATATTCTTTGTTGTGAAATTCTTAAGGGAAACTAGCTTACGTTCACGTTACACGTAAAAGAAACTGGTTTTCCAGATGTGTAAAGGACATACGAGTCAGTTTCCCTTAGAAAGTCCTCCTGAAATTTAAAATAAGTTTGAATAAATTATAATTTAATTACTACATAAAATTTTCGAACAAGGGCACATATGGAATATTTTATTACATACGTAATTTTGAAGGCTCAGTTGAATTTTAACTCTTAGAAATCTGAAGACTTGAGTCCTTTCAAGAACTTTTCTTTCGGTGTTTCATTTCCTCGTTCTAATTTTCGGTTATAATTTCGATGCACTCTTTACTTCAAATCATTAATGATGCAAAATTTTAAACTAAAAGTTGTTTTTCAACATTTTATGATCATATCTTTTAATAAATTGTTTTAAGAAATCGTGATTAAGAAATTGTTTTAAGAAATCGTAATTTTAATTTGGATGAATAAAAAAAAGCTCATTTGCACTAATCACATTAGTACGACTAACGTATCATTAATCAAGTATCTCCATGTTAGCAAAATAAACATAGTTTCTTTCTTTCAGATTAGTTCAGTTATGGAAAATGAAAATTGTTTTATTTTACTGCTTACTCAATAATTTAAGGATTCATGGTCTTTCTTTTAGAATATGAGATTTCCTGCATTATCTTTAAATTTTCTAATTACAGGTTGCAAGAAATTACACTCCCCCTAATTGTACAAATATCGTTTCTTTCTTTCTTATCTACTAAATACATTTTCTTACATACTAAATTTCTTATATACTATAATTATATGTAAACTTAGTTAAGTTTTAAAATTGCTCTCGTGGTGTAAATATGAATGGAAATGTAAAATCTCATTCTATTGTAATAAATTTAAACTAAGTGTAACAGTATAACGATTTAAATTTGCATCTTCAAATTTGCTTTATTTCGAAAAAAAGTATTTTTGTGCGCACCTGCTCTGAAATTAAATACGCTGATTCATAAAATGTTTTATGAAGCAATTAAATAGCACTGAATTTTACGGAAGAACTGATTTTTATATGAATTATGAATTAAGGAGGGTGCAATTAATTTAGGAGGACAATTTGCTTATCAATTTATAACATCTCGTACTTTTGGGTATCAGACACTAACTAGATATTAAATGATTTCTAGGGAATTATTGCTTAGTCTTAAGTACAACACGGTCCACAGAAGGGTGTAAAGATCCCTATATTAACTGAAATTCATATCCCCAGATGGCACCGACTCGTGCTTAGAAAAGCCAACATTTTTCGCTTAACTCGAAAAGGTAACGAGTAAATTAAAATTAAGTGGAATTAACTTAGCCTAAAGACTTCACAAAGTTACTTAACGTGCAGGCTGGCTCTGACTCATAAAAGTCGGCGTAAACAAATCCAATGGCAAAGAGCGCTGAACGCCACAGAAATCTAATCCCTAGTAAATTAAAGATAATAAAGAGGCCTTCAGACAGGCGCTATTCTGTATTGCAGTTACTATATTTTGGTATCCTTTCACATATTTTTAATGTAGTAATTCGAATGTAGTGATTCGAAGTTCATCAGAAGGCTTAGAGCATTCGGAAAAAGCAGCAATTTTTCCGTCGTTGCTGGGGAATGATGTTCTGTGCAAGTGTTCCTTATTTTAGAGAGTAAAACACAGTCGCGAGCGGAAATCAGATGAGTAGTTTGTTTGATATCTGAGGCACACAAAGTTTCCATTGTCGACTTTACGATGGGACTTAAACTGTTGTGTCACGGATACAAATTCAATTTCTTTGCCTTCCCGAGCATTACTTACGCTTGTCAGTAATTAAATAGCTGTGTATCGTTTAGCAAACACGGTACGATTCTTTTCTAGATGTTCTTTCACAAAATAACGTGTTTCGTGAATAGTCCTGCTAAAGAAGCTGAATATATTCATTTGCTAGCACTACGCCCCTGCTTGAATTTTGTTCGTGAAAATTCCTCTGCAAAGCTGTGACCACTACCGTCCACCAATTTCAAAAATTTTTAAAAAAATTAAAGAGGGAAAATTAAAAAATTTAAAGAATTTTTTGAAAAGAAACAAAAATTTGAAGAAAATATGAAGAAGAAATGAAGAATGGAGGTAAATAAAGGAAAATTGTCTGTCATAGTAGTAGTAAAGCAAATTCAATAAGTTTTTAAATTAAATGGAAATTTTAGAAAAAAAAATTATAGAAAAATGAACAATTGAAAAGTCAGTGAGACAATGCCTACTCATCAGGGGGAATTAGCTTATCTCACTCTATTCCCATTTACTTAGACATCCTGTTTCGTCCATGCCATGGCTATGTAATCTTAGAAAATTATCTTAAATATTAAGAATTTTTTATACATCTTAATAAACAATGTACCAAAATTAGCAAACGCAGATACATGTACGAGAATTCTCCTATACGATGTAAATCATTTTAATGCAGTAATTTAAAAATTTTAAAAGTTCTAGAAAATTACGCAAGTAACTAATAATAAATTCAAGATACCGAAACATGTAAATAAAATGTATGCAAAAAGGAAAAAAACTCTATACTACAAAAATATTACAATAGTATTCAGTTTAACGAATAGTGTTTCATGTAAAATAATAAAATAGAACAAAAAATTTGTAAAAGTTTTGATGAACTTTTTTCAGTACAACGAACAGTTCAACATATAGGTATGAACGGTTTTTTTCCTTAACTCCAAAGGCAAGCGTGTGTGTTCTACAGTTGCCAGATTTAAGATTGGCGGTAAAATTAGTAAGAAGGCAAAAAACTGATAGTGAACTATGGAATGGTTAGACAGTGCAATACATATATTAAAAAATATACTTAATAATTTTTGTGTATTTTCCCCTTGTATTTATTTTATGTAATTTCTTCCTCATCATATGGTATAACATTTTATCAATAAAAATTAATTATGAACTTTATAATACTAATAATTTTGTATTTTGTAATCATTGTGTCGATCAGTTATTAACCTGTCGATCCCCAGTCGCCTCCTTGATCATCATTGATTCCCTTTAAAATTTCATTCATTGAATCCCAGGTGTCAGTACCGACTCCATTGGGGAACCTTGTGTTAAACCAAAACCAGCAGGATCAGATATAAAATGTATTTAATATTTTTGACAGATTCGTAGCTGCTATAGAATATATGTAGTCTTTTGAATATCGACAAAGTATTCATACGTTATAAAAGTGCTACCTTAGTTCTCATACATATAAAATTGAAAAGCAAATGCAAACTGATAAAATGGAGAACCAGACATAATCATTAAGGAGTATTGTTTAAAGCACTCTCTCTTTAATGATGAGAATTAAGCTGAAATAATGAGAAATTAGAAACTGAAATATAGGCTACTTAGTTTGCCAGATATAAACAAAACGCATTAGTTTATTTGCAATGAGTTAATTTATCAGCATTATTTTCATTATTGTTTTTAATGAAAACTATTTGTTATTATGAAGTAATAATGGATAATTCCCATCTAAGTTCAACTCTTCTTGCAGTTATTCATTCTAACGGCCTCAGCCAAACGTAAAGAGGAAAATAAAGGGCATTTTAATTTTGTGGTTTTCTTCGACTAATAATAACTACTGTTTTAATTGAGAACGTGACCATTTCCTCTTTGATGAATTTTTAATCTCCTTTTAATCTCTACTCATAATTGCATCAATAATCGTCCGAAAGAGTAATGCGTGCAATTAAGAAAGGAAGAATGCGTTTGCTATGCCATTACGGACGCCAAGCCGCGTTAGAGGTATAATTGTCTCTCAAATATGCACTTTAATCTCCCATTACGTTTGGCGTTAATATGAAATAGGAGAGAACGCCAAATTGAAGGATTTATTTCCCATTTGGCAGTGGTAATGGAAAATAAATGAGATTGTCTTTTCAGACTCAGGTAATGGAATGATTACTAATGCATCCTCTGTTACTGATTCTCTGAGCAGATTCGATTATTTATAAGACATCTTGCGTGAAATATGAGACTTTCTGAACAGGATACATTAGGTTTACTATGCCTAGTGTAAACGTCCAATTTTGAGATGTGAATTCTATTTAAAAAAACAACTGCAACACATATATGTTGCAGTTGTTTTTTTGAATATTGTTAATATGTATCTTTTAGTAAAAAAAAACCGTGAAAGTTATCGAGTTGTTGAGAGCTTAGAAGCAAAATCGTAGGTATAGAATTTATTGGGTGAATAAATGATTGTGTCGGAACCTATCCGCGTTAGCAAGGCCTTTTTAAGGTAGACCTTGTTCCTATTAACATTATACTTAGGATGCGGGATACGGACACCCTGCGCAACCAGTCTTTTCAAACTGAATCTTCCGCAACGCAAATTTGTTTGAACGTTTCTATGCATCAAGCTACTGTTCTTATTCAATTCGTAAATGAATGTTTGTTTACAAATATTTTGTTTGCAAAAGACAATTGTTACTATGTTACTTATGTTAGCATCTAAGGCCTTTTCGATGACAGATTTCGATATATCTATAGGTTTTACTCTAACATACAAGTTCTGTTTTCTAATTGTTGACTAAAGGGTCCTAATTGTTGCCTAAAGACAATAAACACGGTGCTGTATAGTCACACACAATTTGTAATATCCTAGCTAATTCAATAGTCCTTAAAAGCTAGGAATGTTTAAAAACAGAACAGAGCTGGTTCTTATTAAAGATCACCGACGAAAATTAGCTGGCACTTAACAATACTACCGAATCATAAATTTAGACTTTTAAACAACAACGTGGCCAGAAGACAGAACATTCTCTATTAGGCATTTTTAAGCTAGAAGTGATCGAGACTTTATCTTAAATACTGGTTTCTACCTCATTTACATACAACGCAATTATGAAAACACATTCCGATAGGGAATCGTAGATGGGAAACAAGAAAGTAAAGGAAAGGCTTCCCTTTGGCCCTTGTATATTCTGATGGAAAAAATATTACAAATACTCGTACATCATAAAGTTGCTGGATGAAAAATAGTTTCCGTTCCTCGATTTTCACTGACAGTTTCAGCATTCACATAACATATAAAAATCATTTATATGTAACCTTTCTTAAAAGACATCAGGGGAATTTTCATGAAAGATATATCCAACTGACATGAAGAAGATATTGCTCTGATTAAACACAGTTTTGTCTCTACAATGACAGAAATTTGATAATCTTTTTTTTTTCATATTTTCCTTTTTAAATGGATAAAAAGGGATGCACAGAGTGCTTCAAACGCGTAAAAAGGTAAGGACAAAGTGTGAGGTAATTTCCTTATATATTGTTAAATTCTATACATCAGAAAAAAAGCAATCATTTGAAGTTCCATTAAGCATTATTTAAGGCTTGACGAATTTATCAATGTAATAACAGAAAATGCATTATTGAAAAAATTAATTTTTATTCTTGGCTAGAACAAGAAATTAAGGACCAGCTGCATATCTCATATTCAGAATATATAGAGTTAGAATTATTTCAAATTTCGATTTTTTTTTTTTTTTTTTTTTTTTTTTTTTTCAGATTTCAGAAAATTTCGGTGTAAGTTGAGTATGGAACAGCAAGCTAAATGAAAATTATATTTAAAGAGTAAATTAAAAATATCGTGTCCACGGGCGTTTCATATACACCATAGCGAATTAAACTTTTCTGACATTCTTTCAGCAAGAGGTCTCAGATCTGTGGATGGACTGCAATTGTCTTCAGAACAATTGGTGTACGATGCCCGATACCCATGGATAATTTTAAAATCTTATATCTCTTGTTACTTTGTTCACAAACAGTAGAGTTTTATTTATTAACACAAAAGTGACTGTTAATCTCGAAATGGGATTTTGCGCCTACTCACTATGAATGCGTAGTTTTCATATTAAATCTGTCTCTTGTGGATTAACAAATTATATAGTCTTTGGCCAGCGTTCTAGAGCATTCTAAAGATATGCAATTTTTAAATATGCTGTGATTTTGCTGCTGAAGGGAATTTTACGTGGCATAAGTTCTAAGAACGTAATGCGAAACAAATAAAGTTAACACACAAAACATTAATAATAAAAAGACAAAAATGTACTTTTTGTAAGTCATCTTACTAAGAAAACTGAGCATTGATACGAAGAGTTGAGAAAAGGCTGAAAATAATATGCCAGCATTTAACACTGCATCGGGAATTCTAATGATATGCTGCTATAATTTTTTTTTTCGATTATGCTGTTGAATTGTATATGGCGTAAGTGCAAAGAAAACGATGCTTAATAATATAAGGTATTTTCTCCCTCCTTCTAGTATGTGTTCATAGTATAACGGTAGCATACTCGATGTGTATTCACCAGAGGCGTAGGTTCGAGTCCCGGCGAGGACATTGCTTATTTTTCATGTTTCCTGATATCGAACATTTCTAAATCATTCTACAGTGGTAATTAGGTCCTCTAACCCCAAGTCACCCTTTAAAAAGGGAGAGTATTTTCTCGCTCTTTCCAGCATGCCTTCGTGGTGTAACGGTAGCGCATTCGGCGCGTATTCGCGAGGTCCAGGCCCAAATGCCGGTGAAGACATTGCTCAATTTTTATGTACTCTTGCTTCAAAATAACCTAATGAATCTAGAATAATGAAACTAAAAAGGGGGGAAAGGTTATCAGGAGGGAGTACAGTATTGGACTAGTAAGTAGATTGAGAGCGCAGCGAGAACGTAAAAAGCCTAACAAACACTTTTGGACGACCATTAAGATCTGAGAAATTTCAGATTTTGTAAATTTAGTTTTTAGATTTATTCGACTAAGCAAACCATTTTCCTCGTTCATTTTTGCCTTAAGGACAATCGTGAAAATTCAAATTTTGCTTTCTATGGAATACATGAGTTGTTTTATAGTGGTTCTTTTTTATTACAAAACACAGTTGATAAGTTTATATCCTATTATCCTACCTCATTACTTTTCATTTCCTAAACAAGAATCATGCATTTATGAGCATCTTTCACCAGGTTTTTAGTCATGCAGCATATTCGAAGCATATTGTATAGCTGTCATCCTATGAAATAAGGTAAATTATTTACGATATTTTTTTAAAAATCTTCTATGCACTACTTAAAAATTTACTGTACATTTTCAACTTACAGTATTGAATAATAACGGAGAATTTCAATAGAATCTTTAAGGATAAAATATTTGCTTTCTTTTAATTGCTTTTAAAATTTCTGCTTCAAAATGCGTAATATATTAGATCAGGGGTGGTCAAATACTTTTAAATGTATGACAAAATGTCTTTGTTGCTACGCCATACGAGCAGGTCCTTGACGGTCTTTTGCCGTACTCCTATTTTTTGAAGGACGCGAGTGGGGTAGAGTGAAATACTCTTTCCCGATAGAAATTTTAAAAAAAATACAATTACAATTACAAGATTATAAATACGATTTAAACGGGACCAGATCTTATCAGTAGTCAAATGACTGCTCATCAAATGAAGTTTTTATTTTCAAATAAAGATTTAGAGGTTACATATTCTTTCCCTACGGTCCATTTCCTGATCAGTCATTTTATGTTAACAATGCTAGCACTCCATTGTTTAATTAAAGCTGCTAAAAATGATAAAAACGATATTCTTTGGCGAATACGCATGCTTTCTTGCTTGCCTAATGCTCTCAACTTCGGTCCATCAATAATATAGTCCTCCTTTATAGAGATATTAGGATTTTTTTAAAGCAGGAGAGATATATGGTCACTTTACTTAACCTGTTCCGCCAAACTGAGTTAATGGCACTACAGGGTTAGGAAGTTATCCTATTCATTGCTAGCAATCTGACGGTTAGGCCGCCTTTCTACATTTTACTTTAATCTGTAGTTTCTTGGATATAATTATTTTCATTCACTTGCTTCATTATCTCTAAGATGCCCTTGTTGCAGTAATAGTCCGTGAACAGTCTATTCACAGGATATGTGATGTAGTCGGAAGGAAAGAACTGCTGTCGAAGGTGCTCTGTCAGAGGGCAGGAGAGCAGGTAATGAAGTGCGTCCGCGTCTTCCCCGCGAAAACCGCAAGAACAGTTGACGTCCCGTCTGAGGAAACGTCTGTAATACGCTGGGAATTTCCCGTGGTTGGTACAGGCTTGGAGGAAGAGTCGGTTGCATTTCAGCCTCTTGAGAGAAGGTATTGGGAAGATGTTGTAAGTAAATCTTCCTGTCTCTTCTTCCTGCCATCGTGATGCCCATGTCTCTTGAAATGCTGTCTTGAGGAGCCTTTTTGCAACTTCTGCGGAAAGCGGAACTTCCTTGTCAATTTCTGGTTTAAGAGCTGCAGTCTTAGCTAGTTCATCCGCTCGTTCATTGCCTTTCTGCCCGGTATGTCCTTTTATCCAGTTGATCTTTAAAGGTATGGAAGAGCCTAACGTCAAGATCTCTCTAAGTGCTGCCGTGTGTGGATGTTTTGGAGGAAAGGAATTCAGCGCATTCAGAACGCTCATGCTATCTGTGAAGAATGAAGTGTGAGCTGCTGGTTGTGTACCTAACCATAGTGCTGCTTCTTTGAGTGCTAGGGACTCGGCTTGGCCGTCGAGATCTTGCAACTTCTGCAAAAGACAGCTTTTGAGTGGCGACTATTCCTTGGATGTATGTCTCTATATTCTTAGTTTGTTCAATTTGTCCTTCCAAATTGGCAATTTTGTAACTCTGCTTCGAGACTATTCTTAACATATGGTCAAAGAAACCTCGTATCTTTTTGTTTGCTTTTGTGGAAATGTCGTCTCTATTTAAATATCCAATTAGATTAGTATAGCACTCTGAAGCCTCTTGATACTCTGTACTGGCATCTACCAAAGTTATATCAACGTCTAGCTGTCGTGTACTGCTCTGTTTCTGTGTCTTATCTATTATTGGAGCACTGGCCGACTGCGTCTCATTGTCGGGGCGTTGCCCCTTAGGCTCTTTATTTTTTGGACGAACCATCTCACTTTGTGTTTAGCAGAATTTTTTAAGCAGAAATTTGAATTATCTGACGAAAATTAAACAAATCGACCAACGGGCATGAAGACTTCAAAAATCGATGCACCAAAAAGTTTGATCTACCCCTCTCGGCAGGCAGAAAGTCTTTTGTAGATGGTGCACCAAATTCGTGGTGTCAACATATATCCGCCACACTAAGCCTAACGCTTACTCAGAATTACAAATGCATATAACATTTTTCATACATGTACCAAAATCACAATTTTCAAAAAAATAGGTAGAGAAACAGATATAAAATCCTATTTTGTACTCAAAAGTTATTAGCACAGTATATAAAAGCCTTGAGAGACAATGCTTACTCAGGATATGCAAATGAGGGCGGCGGACAGCAACAATTTTAAAAGTCTTCCTATCCTCGGAGATTTCCCTTCTTCGCAGAGAAACACCACAAATATCGCAACCGGAACTAGTAATCCATGGAAGAATCACATTTTCACAAACACAAGTGGTATAATTACCAAGATTTTAGCACTTTTAGCACTTTTAACGGAGCACACAAAAACACAACCAATATGGCCGCTGACATGCGCAGAACCCAAGCAGGAGAGATGAAAAATGAGCAATGCCGTCTCCGGGAATCGAACCTCGGACCTCTCGGTTACACTCTGAGCGTGCTGACCACTACACCACGAAGACATACTAAGATTTCTTGAGAAATACCTTATATACACCCCCTTTTAGAGGGCGACTGGGGACCCAGTTGCCAAACCTCTGTGATAGAGATTCATCATCCACTACCATTTTTAGTTCGGGCGCCACTGTAAGGACATTAGGATTTTTTTTAACACAGGAGAGATGAAAAATAAGCAATGCTCTCGCCGCGACGCGAACCACGGACCTCTCGAATACGCGTCGAGCGTGCTGACCACTACAGCACGAAGACATGCTAAGAAGGCTGGAGAAATACCTTATACCGCATGTACACTGTAACAATAGATGAGTAGAGGAAACAAATGAAAATCTCGTGCGACAGTAATTTAGAAAGAGAGCTTTCTAAATGGATAAAAGCAAAGCAGTTGTTTAGCTGTTTCAAACATCTTTCCAGGTAATCGCGTTGTTAGACATATTAATAAATAAAACGTTGCTTAAAAGCTTAACCTTTCGCCTACCGTATCAAATGGGGATTTAAACTACTTGATCTTCAAGGTAAGGAAACCTTGGTTTCATCGAACACCAATTCTTGATAGTGAGGTCTGAATAATTTGTTCAAAAGTAATGCTTAAGAGGCTCGAATAATTACGCATTTTTTAACATTATTTTATTGTCTTTTTCCTATTTTTGTGCCGAAATCTCAGACATAGTTAATGTTCTTGGGCTTTGAGGAAACTTAAAATCTAAACAAATTATCCATTTAAAAGATTTATTCTCTATTGACAGCACAACGGGCCCACCAGCGGCCGAGGGGTAAAGTCGTTGAACACTGGTAGTTCGGTCCGAGGTTCGAATCCCGCGAACGGGCTGGCTGCATGGGTGTTTTCGTGGTTTTCCCCATGTGTAACGTGTATACGAGCCTTTTTCCCTTAGAAAGTCCTCCATGAAAGGCATCCCTCCTCTTAGGCAGATAGCCCTAGTGTGCTTTGCCATAATTAAATACACCACCACACCACCACGACAGCACAACGGTTGTCTTCATCAACAGTTTATGAAAGAGCAGTTTTGAGAAACCACCGAATTTAAATGCGTCTCGTATCGAGATTTAGTTGAATCTAAATTTGCAGTTATTTATTTCTGTGACTAAGGAAAACTTTCCATTTTGTAACGCTGAAGGAAAAGAAACCTTGCAAATTTTGATTAATTTGCTTTGTTGCAAATCTAGTAAATTTTCTATGGAATGCATTTCGTAACACTGGAGACTAATCTTTGAAGTAAGAAAATTTTAATTTTTTATATTTTATTATTTTTCTTGTATTTTAGAGTACATTTTAATTATTTAATATTAAGTAAAAGTTTTAGTTTAAAAATGTACGACAATTATCATTAAAATTAATTTTCTTGGAGAAATTATTTGAATTCGCAAATTAATTTATATCTGACGAAACATTTAATAACATATGACAAAATTTTATAAACACTAGTTTAGATTAACTCTAGTTTAGTTAAAATTATAAAATGATTTTCGTTTACTGTAACAAATATTCGCATACAGTTGAAAATTCATACGTGATAATAGGTTTTATTAGGCAAATATTTTTTTTTAAAACCAAAAAATATAGTTAAAATACTTTTTCTTAGAGGCGATAGATACCTTATTCGTTATGATAATATTTATTCCTTTGTTACATAACGATCAACAATAAATTTCCAAACCAGCAAGCAGACTGCAAATAACTTCCAACGATGCCTTTAAAATGCAACTGAAGAGGTAAATCAGACGTAGAAAATTCAATAGTAGCTCACTAGAGCAGAACAATTGAACTCATAAGCATTCTTAAAATGTTTACTTTTCAATTTTGATAGTTGCCTTGACTTAGGTTTATTTAAAACCTCAAAATAAGGAATTCTTACAGCATATTAAACATATTTTCTAAGATTATACATCGTTATCAAATATTCGTTGAGTAGCCGAAATCTTTCAAGTTAGTTTCACTGAGAGTTCTTACAAACACTTTTTTACAAGTAAGCTTAAATATTCATTCATTGATTTTTTTTCTTTTTTACTTCCTTGTACGAAGTAAAAAGGAAGTATTGTAATCGCGAAAAACTTCAGGCAGCATATTTCAACGAAAATATCCACTTTGACCGCTTTCGAATTCAACTTAACGATGTTTTTGCGTGATATCTGTACGTAAGGACAGAATAAAAGACTCTTTTCCTCCAAAAAAACTAGAGAACTGCTTTGAAATGAATTCTGAAGAGAATTTTTCGTGGCGTTTGTACGAACGTATGTACGTACGTACGTATCTCGCATAACTCAAAAACGAGTAGCCTCAGAACGTTGAAGTTTCGTATATAAGACTACTATAACATATAGATATGCACCTCGTATTTTGGTTTCAATCGGCCGCGCTAAACGTATATAAATATATTGATAAATATATCCACTCTGTTACCCGGCTCAGTGATCTCAGTTTCTTTACTCTTATATGTTTGTAAATGGTACATTTTTTGCTTTAAAAATGATTGAATTATGTTGTTTTTATCTTCCAGTTAAGGGTTTTATGCCTTTAGTAAATCTGTATGCAATATTTTTAGAAGTATGAACAATTTATAAATTGTTTAAGTGCCGCTAATCCTAATTTGATGGCGGCCATTGCTCTTGTTTACATTTGAAACAGCTGAGTAGCGGATTTGTTGCCAATCTAGAGAAATTTAGCTTCGCAACAACAAAGATAACGCCTTCATTTATTATTTAAATCATGCTTAATCCTTTCTGGAATTTTTTCTAGGAAATAAGCGTTTAAAATTTACTTCGTAATTTTTAATACAGATATTTTGAGTTTTTACGTACTTTTGCCTTGTCGCGAAGTGAAAACTGAATTAATTGAATGAGAAATACTCAATCGTCTGTGAAAAACTGTTTCTTTTTCATTTTGTTTGCTTAATTTCTTTTATACATAGTTCTAGCTTTATTATAGTATTTGAATAGAACATGTAGCAAATATTAGATAATTCTTTAAATGATATAAATTTTGTGCATTCTGAGTTATAATATGAACCAAATAAAATACTGTTAAGTAAACGTAGCGCCAGAGTGTCGCTATGGAAAAAAAAAGTGAATTTTAAAGAATGCATTTATTCTATTGTGGTTTATGCGCTGTCGGCGAAGTAGGTTTAATTCAATCTAATAAATTTAAATGAAATGCAAGAAAAAATTCGTATAATTTAATATTCTGTACAAGGAAGTCATGTGGTGTTGTACACATCAGATTTTTTTTAACTGTGTTGGAGGTTCTGTTATGCTTAGTGTAAGAAGAAAATCATGCTAGCTCGTCTCGGATTTGGATTGTGGAAGAACTGCAGTCTATGGGTACTGCTGTACTGAGTAACTGCTGCTCCTTTGATCGAAATCCAGTTGCTTGAGAATTTGGAATCAGTGGGTGAAAGATGGTACACAGAGCTATGTCCGGAATTTCAGTGGCTCCCAGTTACAAATACCCAAAATATCTTGTACGCATTTTTATTCGGGATCTTGCAGCCATATCACATAATCTGGATCGATACTTTGAATGTGTTGCCCAGCATCAAATATCAACATGTCCGGTGCAATGACGTCCCTCAAATTGTCTACAAAGTGACCGCTGTTTAAGCTTTCTTTGACACTACAACAAAGAAAATGAGATCCGACAGTTGTGTGTTTAAGATGAATAGTGGTGTGGAAGAGGTTATTTTTTTACGAACTTTGTGTTTCCTAATTGCATATCTATTAGAATCACCAACAGCAAGGAACCTCGCAGGCTTTCAATCTTCCAGCCTTCGTTACTCTCGGTGCCTTTTCAGCCTCTGAGTCGATAAGAAACCTAATACCAGTACTAATTTCATATTCTCCCAATGCTAGTTGTAATTACCTCTGGGTACATATCCCGTTCACCTCTAGTTTAAATATACGTTACTTTAACTAACTACCGTTATATAATTGAGGTTTTAATGCTCGTGTTTGAGCAATAGCCTCAGGATCGTGTTCACTGATCATTGGATAGTTGCAAAGTGACTGGTATGACAGTATCCATCATCAGCCTATACTAAAAATGAACTATGGCATACGATTGAAGTCTCGTGGACTGCAAAACGTATAGAAAATCTGCGTATTGCACAAACTGCTACATAAAGTTTGTTTGAATACATATCTTGGCTTATAAAAGTTATTACATTTCCAGAAATGGATGACCGAAATAATATTTTCTAAATGTTTCTTACCTCAAAAAGACCTAAAATTTTAATAATTTCATCCATTGGTAAGATAAATGTGATTCAGCTAACTGTTTTAATCCAGGACGTAGCAATTGTAATGGCTAGCAGGATAGAAATGAATCTAAAAAGTATGAAGGACAAAAATAATAACATCAAAAGTTATAACAAAATTTTGTGAGCAAGCATTAATATAACGTTGAACCTATGTTTTAGTATTTATTAATGCTGTGTTAAGATAGTGAAGAAAAATAGAGTAATAAATAGCATTTCATGTGATACATGTACTACATAATTGCCTAAATGTTAGTAACCTTTTCTTATGTTGTCTTTATGATGTATGTGAATACATGTTATAACATATTATACATTATTCCAAAATTAAAAATCTAGTGGAAACATTCAAATATCTCAGACAATATATATTGTTTTATGGTAACCCACAGAATAAAAGTGTCTATAACATATTAAGTAATGAACAATTATACGTGGTGAAATAAAATATAATATAACAAAGTAAATAGTCCAGTATGTGTAAACTAATTATTAAAGGAACAGGCATGTTTAGTTAAGAAAAAAAATATTAAACATTTATTTAGTATAAGACATAAATTGAGTTTACAGAATCTGGTTATGGTTATAACTTTAGCAGGTGGCAAATATAACAAGAAGACATAACTTTCTATTTCTGATTTTATAAATAGCGATAACAAATGATTCCCATTTGAAAGCAAATTAGATTTTGTATTCAAAACTATTCATGAAACTCAATAAGCTAAAAAATGTAAAACATTCAATCAATTTCTAGTGAAACAGAATATGGTGCGGTTGACACCGGGGACACATATTAATACAGATCATTATTTCTACACGTATTCCCTACATTTACAAAAATAAAGCACAGGAAATCTTTTAAAACTTAATGTCGTCAGGATAAATTAAATAAGAACAAGATTATATTTCAGACACAAATTTCTTAACCCACGTTGTTGGATTCAGTATTCACATGCTAGCATTTAGAAAACAAAATTGCATGAGTAAGTTACTTTTGAACTACGAATGTTGACTAAACAAATATATCTTTCTCTTTTTGGTAAAAATAATAAAAATAATTACCCGATTACACCGGTAGGTGATTAGGCTATTTCGTTCCCAGATTTTGATTTTTTTTTATCGACACAAATGGCTGAAGAGGAATCCAATCTTGCTCTTCATGACCTCGATGACTGCGTAATCAAAATCTGTAAAAACAAAATGGAGTAATAAGGAAATGCAGGATAAGACAATTTAATCAAAGCTTTTTCTTCCTTCTGGTGGATCTTCAGACAGCGTAGTAGTTTTCGCCTTTCTAACCATGTTGGCCATCATCCTCCTTTTAGCCTTCCTTCAGAGTATCAAACAGCGCCTTCTCTTCTCCAGTATCCTGCGTACTTTTCAGACGAGGTCTTGGCTTCGAATCGGCCGCTGACGCTCTTATTCTCACGGGGACAAGTCTCTTACATGAAACATTTCCCCACTCTCGTCCAACAAACCCAAGATGGACGGCAAACACAAACAACAATAGTCGTGCCCCTTAAGGGAAACGTTGAAAGAGGTCTATCAGAAGTTGGCACATCGCTTCCTCTTCCTGCTTTGCAATCCAGACAGGATCAACACCTCAGTCACGTTGGCCTCCAGCTTTCCAGGATCTTTTGTAAACAACCAAGTTGTAGAGCTAGCCTCTTCACCAGCTCTATTTTAACAGGGACATACGCTGGAAACCCGATTTTTTCCCTGAATCTAAAACCCGTTGCAGAATAACATCCTACAAATTCTAGCCTCTTGGCAGGAACTCATTTTTTACTCGAAGAAAATGCTTTTTGAACCATATGGAGAAAAAACCTTGAAGACAAATCTTTCTTTCTAGTGTATGACAGATAAATTCAGGGATTCAGACGCTGCTTACAGCTTCGATAAGAAAATATAAAAGTTTTGCGATGTTACACATTTTTGAAATTACCACCTGAGTTAGAAAACAAATATTCAATGATTTTATTAAAGGAAGGGGGAAATTAAACAGAAATAAATTAGCAAAACAATTAAGTTTAAACACCAAACTACTGTAACATAAACAAAAATTTTAAATTAAAAATAAAATTTAAATTAATAACCTTAAGGCTCATCCAAACACACCACCAACAAAATCAAAAGAATAAAACCAAAAACAAACCAAACTAAGTTTTTTGCCTTAAACAAGTTAATTCAGCTTCACCTGAAACATTTTTAAGATTGAGTTTACCAAAATGAAGTAAAACAGTTACAGCTCAAATCAAAACTTTTAAGTAACCAATTTAAACAAAATTATTCAGTTGCAAAAATTAATATTATTTAAGTTAGGTAACAAGTTACACCAACACGTATGTAGGTATTATATGAGGCTACATATTACATAAGGCGAATCGTTTTACACAATTCTTTTAGGAAATCCATGTGTATCTTACACATGGAAAAAAAAAACCCAAATTCCAAAAACATCGAACAGTTCATCAGTTGGTAATTACTTCCTGAATGAATTACCAATATTTTGTTGACATTGCCAAAAGGATGCTGTGATGCGCATAGAAAAAATGCTGGGTGTCTCCTTGTATGAATCCTGAAATTTATCTTATTTTTCTCAGGCTAAAGCTTAGATAATAGCTGACGTATTTCGTACATAAATTTTTACAAACATTAAAAACTCTTTACGTCGATGAGTATTGCCTTTGCGTAACTCCTAACATGTAATACACTATGCTCTGTAGCAACGGCAATAGAAATAACTAGACAGGTTGGAAAGCAAGAATTGCGCATGTAACCGTTCTCTAATTCTTATTCCCCTTCTCAAATTCAGTGACATTTTTGCCCATCAGTGGCTGACGGATAAGATCGCTGAACGTAGTAGATTGAACCTGGCCCAAATCATGGTATGCTACTAGTTGCATAGAAGTTTCCATTAGTTCTCTCCGTTTGCGTAAAAGGTACGGGAGCCAAATTTCCAAAAAGGTCTTCCAAGAAGGCATCCCTCCCTTGTAAAGTAGCTCTCTTTTCTGGTCATTATTAAAATCAACGGATTTTTAGAAAGACTTTTCTGAGGAAAATAGTTTTCATGAACTTTGCCTTAATCAATTAACTAGCCAATTAACTACATGAAGTTTTGACTGATTTTCAAAAGTGTTTGCTGATTTCAATAGCACTGTTTTTAAAATATATGTAGTATCCATAATTGTAACTGCTTGTATGTATCCATAATATGTAGTATCCATAATAATAGCTGCTTGTCAGAAGGAACAAATTCAGCAAAAGTAAACTATTAATCGAAAAGTAGTATTTTGACTTTTGTGTTTTTAATGCCACATGTATTCAACTGGAAATCAAATATTACACAATGTTATAAATATATTTTATAAAAATACTGGAATGTTTGCTGTAGCTTTTTCCTGTTATGTAAATTTTATTCTTTTTCTTTTAAGAGAATTTTTCTATTTAATGATCCAACAGATGAACTAACTTTATCCTCAAATTCAGTTGTTCAACAAAATCGTTTAATACCCAAATGAAATTAAAAATTATGTATATAGTTAAATTAAAGTTATTAATAATAGTAATCTATATTACTTGTATATAACACAACTTTTAAGCCTTTAGCAAAGTCTGCAATTTGCTGCATTTTTTCTGAAGCAAAAATTAAAAATTTTAAATTCTCCAAATTAGAGAGAGTAAACAGTTTTTCATGTGGACATTTTGATGCAGAAATAGTGTAACTAACGCACGCATTTAAGTGGCTTTTTTAAAGTATTATGTAACATTTGTTCTGCCTCATTTCTTTTGGTTTTCGTAAATACTAAAATAGCCTATTTCGTGTTACAAAATCAAAGAAAGTTCAAGTTTTCCTCTCTCGTTGGCTAAGCTGCTAAAGGTTACGACTCTGATTTCGTTTTACTGCAAGTTAACATATTAATTATTGGGTCATTCAATATTTTCATTCACTTTTTTTCTCATTTAGTAGCTGTTTACTAACTGAAACTGTGAGTGTGGGAGAGGAGATATTTTTTCGTTCTTTTCATGTTGCGGTGGTGTTACATTTTGGACAATGGATACATTATCGTAAGTATTAAATTAATTTCGTTATTAAAATTAAATGCACCTATGCTATTATTAACCAATGTCTGCACGATTTAGTTTGGGAAATTAAAGGAAATATTATTGCAGTTACTTGTTTTTATAATTTACTTAATTTAGTAATTAATTTAATTTATTTCTTAAGTGAACTAGGTTGTTAAGCGTTTATCAAACAATTAATGCATCATTATTTATCGTTATGTATTTTGCATAACCATTTTTAGGCGGTTCTGATATTCAAATTTTTGATTTGGAATTTTAAATTGTTTTTAAAATTTTTTCACGGCATGAATATTCACAGGTTGTTGTTTAATTTTATTCTTTTTTTAATACCTTAAATTAATTTTTTAATTTGTATTTATTGATATTATGAGAAAATTAAAATTTTTTAAAATACTTTCATATGTACATAATTACACACACACTCACACATATACATACAGACACACACACTCACACATATATATATCTGTATAGATAGATATAGATACATATACACACACTGTCATATAAAAAAGGACAGTTCTATATCTCCCGTTCTACTGGGCCGAATGACAAACCTCAAATTGCGTTTTTCATGGCTCGAAAGCGCGACTTAGGATATATATTAGATTTATATATAGCACTATACTAACATAGGTATTTTGACACTCGGACGTTTCTGAACTAACATACCAATTTTTTTACATATTTCGATTCTACGACACAAATTATGCCAGACTGCCAAGTTTTGTAAAAAGTACGAGTAGTTTTTAAAAAATTAGCTCTCAAAATTTTAACTCCTCAATGTTAATTGAATTTGGCATATATTTATTAATATCTCTTTTTTTTATTAAACTTTTTTTATTTTTTCCTTTCACATTTCGAAATTTAGGTTCACTCCATATAAAATTCACCCATTTTTTGTGTTTTATTTAAAAAAAATGCTTTTAAATAATTTTTATAAATCTTTCGAAGAACTTTTTGAATTGTTACCATCATCTTAAAGTAGGTGTAGTTCTAAGCATACCAGCAAAATATTAGAGTTTTTTTAGTCAAAATTTTTCAAGTTATATACGAATTTACATATTTTCGCGTTTTGAAATTTGGCATCTTTTTTTGAGCGATAATAACGCCAAATGTGGTTTATGGATTTTTGCTACAGGGAATAGCCATAGCTATTTTTAACCTTAAATTTCAAATAAATTTTTAGGGAGAATTAATTGTATGAAATTTTTCCCGTCAATAATGTGTAATAAATATTTATTAATACTATATGAAAAGCCATTTTTTTAAATTACAGATGATGTTATTCAAATTTTAAACTTTTCTCTTAATTTCTTTTTTTCTTCCTTTTTTATTAATATTTGTAAGAGTAAAATTTTACCTTCGCCGTGTTATCGTCTGCTACTTTACTATGACTGCATTTAAATCGAATTGTCTAAAACTGAGAAAATTCGTTTGATGTTTATTTTCACAATGTTTTTAAGCAAACAGGACGTTGATAGTTTGGGTCATGTCCCAGCTTTAAAAACTATATACAGTGGCTCCCAAAAGTGTTCGTACACTTATGATTTTCATTGAAATAGGGCTCTATCCATTAATTATAATCTATTCGTAACAAAATTACATGAAATATTTTTAAAATATAGCGAAACTTTATTTTTAGGAAATCAATAACCAAAAAATGACAAACATTTTATCTCACGAAAGTCTTCGTACACTTCCAAAAAATCTTGACGTATTAGTAAATATTTTCGTTTTTCGTTAAATTAATATTTAGTAGGATATCCTTTAGCATCCACAACAGCTTTTAAGCGTTCTGGGAGTAGATTTTACTAGTTTTTTTTTTTTTTTTTTTTTTTTTTTTTTTTAAATTTCTGTATCATCGTTCATCATGACTTCCATCATGACTGTTTTGAGTTCGCCTTTTGTTTTCATGTCGTGTTTTCGTACTCTAACCCCCCAGCTCTTTCCAGATGTGTTCTATAGGGTTTAAATCTGGCGACCGAGGTTGTGTTTTCAAAACCTGTGGACAATTATAGAGACACCACAGGCGAACGTTGAGAGCCGTATGCTTAAGATCGTTATCATGATTAAAAATAAAGTTGTCCAAATTTTGGGCTGATAATTTTAAATTGTATCTGAAAATATTTAAATAAAGAGAATGATTCATTATGCCATCAATAAACACAAAATTACCTAATCCTGATTCTGCCATGCACCTCCCACACAAGAATACCTCCACCGCCATGCTTAACTCTTCTAAGTTCTTAGAAAGAAGTTCCTCATTTTTTCTTCTCCATGCAGTTATTCGACCATCGGAACCAAAAATGTTAAATTTGCTTTCGTCAGCAAATAGGACATTATTCCAGTATATTTCGGGTGTATTTATCATTGATTTTGCGAATGAAAGCCTAAGCTTTCTGTTTTTCTCATAAACAAAAATTTTTTACGGGCAGAACGCCCATGTAATACAGCTTCTCTGAGAACTCTTCGAACATTTTCAGGTGAAATTGAAGTAGAAAACTTTGCATTAAATTCTACAAAAACTTTTACAGCATTCAAACGTGGTTTTTTTCACAACTTTTCTAATAATAAATCTCTCATCACGTTAACTTTCTCGGTCGACCTTTTTTTACCGTGTTCTCAATCCGATTTTCTTCTTTAAAGCGTTTTATAACATACTGCACTGTAGAATGGGATAAATTAACTAATTTTGCGATATTTCGAATTGATTTACCACTACTATGATAAAAGGTTATAAATTTTCGAATGGTTGTTTGTAATTTCTTTACGACTACGACCCATTTTTCAATAATAAATAGAATATTATGAAGTAAACAATAAAAAAATTAAAGGAAACGATTTTTTAAATGTCACACCAATGCAAAAATTAAAAAAAAAAGCGGCAAACTATAATTCTAATTTCGATTTTATCCAAAAATATTTCAGCATACGAAGACTTTTGTGAGATAAAATGTTTGTCATTTTTTTATTATTAATTTCTTAAAAATAAAGTTTCACTATGTTTTAAAAGTATTTTATGTAATTTTGTTACGAATAGATTATAGATCTTATTATTAAAATCTCATTCAGAAAGTTTACTTTTAATTAATGGATAGAGCCCTATTTCAATGAAAATCATAAGTGTACGAATACTTTTGGGAGCCACTGTATATGCCTTAAAATGCTTAGCCTCTAAAGACCGATAAAGGCTCAGACCAAGTACTGATGAAATGGATTGAATTGGATTATGAAGTTACGGCAAAGCAGGGCTATCTGCCTAAAAGAAAGGATGCCTTCTTGAAGAACTTCCTAAGGGAAACCAGCTGGCATACACATTACGATGAGAAAAACCACGAAAACGCCCATGCAACCAACCCGTCCGTCGGGATTCGAACCCCGGAGCAAACTGCCAGTTTTCAGCGACTTTACCACTCGCCGTTTGTGGGTCTTTATGACATGGAAGGCGATAACTTTATCTAAAATAAATGTCAGAAATAAAAAGATGTTTTGAAAAGTTGGATGTTTTTTAATATACTTGCAGAATGCCTGAAGAAAAAGAGCAAGCCACTAAGAAGAAAAAAAAAATTTTTTTGCATAAAATTTAGTATTTTTTAATTACTTTTTAATCTTATGATGTTTGATTCTTGCGATTTCAAAAATAAAATATTTGACTAAAAGATGAATAACATTTTAAGAAACTAAATGTAGGATGATAAAATTGTGTAAAGCAATGAGCACAATGTTAAAGATATTTAAAGCAATATATGCAAGTCATCCTAAGTTAACATGTCGGTTAAACATCTTTCTCATTTATATTGAACGGAACATTGAAAGGCGTGTTATCTCTGCTTTACTGTATTTTACCTTTTAATATATTCAGTTTTCAGATGCATCGTAGTCTGGGACATAAAGTATTCTTCCAAAAGAAACGCAATTCAAATAAATAAAATCACATCCTGGAAAATTTATATTAATAAATATATTTAAAATGCTCAGTTCGAATGAATAAATAGAAAATTTGAAGAGACAATGAAACACAAACAATTAAAATAAAAGTCTAAAAATTTAAAAATTACCTAATATAATAACTGTGACCCAAAAAAATTAAAGAAAAATATTTGACAAAATAAATAAATAAACGATGCACCTTATATTTAAACTACGCAGTTCGAATGAGTAAATAGAAATTTTAATTGTTCGAAAGAAACCATGCAACTTAAACAATTAAAATGAAATTCGAAAAAGAAAAAAGTATTAAAAATAATAATATAAAAATATAAAATATAAAGAGCATTATTTGAAAGAAAGAACGTTGTTATTTTTTCCCTCTCAGGGTAAAGGAAAATAGGTTGCCATATATTAAGAAGTTCGTCAAGTGAACTATTCTTGGTGCAAACTGAGAAAAAGCGCCGATATAAATTTGTGAATTTCTCCGTAAATTTTACCCCAAATTGTACAAAATTTCATATTTGGGCATAATTTGAGTCGTAGAACCGATATATGGAAAAAAAACTGGAATGATATTTCAGAAAACGTCCGATTTCGTGTGAAAATAACTATGTTAGAATAGAGCTATATATAAATCTAATATATATTCTAAGCCGCGCTTTCGAAAAATGAAGAACACAATTTGAATTTCGTCAATCGGCCCAGTAAAATCGGAGATATAGAACTGTCCCCCCTTTTTTTCCGGTAGTGTACATGTATATATATAATTGGGACAAAGCGATGTTTTCCCAGAATTTTGAGTTCGTTACAATTAAGTGTCAGAAAGTTCGCCTTAATGTCGTCCTAAGGTATGCTTTCTCCTGCTTCTTAGAATTCAACAAGTCAAAACATTACGATTTTACAGCAATTTTAGACTAGCTTCTGTGCGAAAAGGAATTTACGTTTGTAAACGTTATAAATACATATTTCATTCGTTCATTTTAGTATACTAAAAATGGATATAAAGCCTACAAAGACAGCAAAGATAATAGCACTTAAGAATCACTTACTTAGCTACCAAACATAATTGCTGCCTCAAGTAATTTAAAATTAAAGATACTTGAATACTCGACTCTTAGTGCATATTCTGAGTAAATTAGCAATTCGAACTAAATAATCTGACTGTCAGCGGTGAACCTGATTTTTCAACATAGTCTAGACATCCATTATTGTCAGAACTAGTACTTCTTCCACAGTTGGAGTTAGAAAATCGAACGTTTCTTGTATTTTGAAGGAGACACATGAGACACTGGAGTGGTACACCACTCACTGCTGATCAGATGGTGAGGAAGCCAAATAAAAAACACCTTTTGACATGTTAAATGAATTAGAAACAACTATTGTGGGCCAAATAATGACTACAAAGAGTCATTTCCAACGGTGAGACTCTTTTATTTGTTCATGGTTATATGGTTATACATCTAACGTTGTTAGCAGAAGCAAGGTTTAATCAATAAGACAAATGTTTTGGACTTATTTTACTACAGATGGCACTAAAAGTATAGTTCCTATTGACAAAATGATGAATACATCGAAGCATAGAGACAGTTTAAAACACAGAATTATGCAACCCTTGAAAACCTTCCCAGAACATTTCAACATGATTTGGTTCCCTACCACAATTTGAAATTTGTCTGGAGGTTCTTCTTGAAAAATAAAATCATTGTGCTTGATTGGCCTGGAAATTCACCAGACTTAAATCCGATCGGAAATTTGTAGCACATTCTTAAAGAACATCTTAGCAAAATGGACTATACGAGAAAGATTAAGAATGCTATAAAAGTGTGATTCCATGAAAAGAAGGTAAAAAAAATCACAAGACAAATATAGAGCCGATGCCTAAGTGCATTCTGCAGGTAATTTCTGCTAAATGAAGATACATTTCTACGACTCAAATGATGCCTAAATATTAAATTTTGTAAAATCTGATGCGAAATTTACTGAGAAGTTCAAAAAATTTATCTTTCCGCAATTTTTTCAGTTTACGACAAGAATTATTCACGTGGCGGACTTCTTAATTTATAGCAACCTATTTTCCTTTCCTTTTTACTTTCTTGTACGAAGTAAAAAGGAAGTATTGTAATCTTGAAAAATTTCAGGTATCATATTTCAACGGAAATCTCCATTTGAACCACTATCGAATGCAATTTGACGACGTTTTTGCTTGACATCTATACATAAGGACAGAATAAAGGACACTTTCCCCCAAAAAAGTTATAAATTGATTTAAAATGAATTCTGAAGAGAGCTTTCGTGGCGTCTGTGCGTACGAATTTTGTATATAGGATTGCTATAGCATGTAGATGCGCACCTCGTATTTTGGTTGCAATCGGCCCCACCAAAAATGTATATAAATATATGTATATATATATATATCCACTCTGTTACTCAGCTCAGTAAATTTAGATTCTTTATTCTTATATGTTTGTAAATTGTGCATTATTTGCTTTAAAAATGGTTGAATTATGTTGTTCTTATCTTCCGGTTAAGGTTTTTATGCCTTTGGTAAATCTGCATGCAATGTTTTTAGCATTATCAGCAGTTTAAAAGTTGATTAAGTGCTGCTAAACCTAATTATTTTTGCCATGGCGGACATGTTTGTTTACATTTGAAACAGGAGAATAGTAGATTTGTTGCCAATCTAAAGAAAGTAAGTTTCGCAATAACAACGATAACGCTTTGTTTTATTATTGCGAATTTAAATCATGCTTAAACCATTTTGGAATTTATTTGAGGAAATAAGTGTTTAAGATTTACTTCATAATTTTCAATACAAATATTTTGAGTTTTTAAGTATTTTTGCCTTGTCGCGAAGTGAAAAGTGAATTAATTGAATGAGAAATACTGAATCGTCAATGAAAATCTGCTTTTTATTGTTGTTGTTTCCTTAATTTCTTTATAGATCGTTTTAGATTTATTATACTTTTTGAATAGAACATGTGGCAACGATTAGATAATTCTTAAGATGATATAAATTTTGTCCATTCTGAGTTAAAAAATGAATGAAATGTAACGCTGTTAAGTGAACCTAGGGCCAGAGTGTCGCTATGGTAAATAAATATAATGAATTTTAAAAAGTGCATTTATTCTATTGTGGTTTATGCGCTGTCGACGAAGTAAATTTAATTCAATCCAATAAGTTTAAATGAAATGTAAGAAAAAATGTGTATAATTTAATATTCCGTACAAGGAAGCCAAGTGGTGTACACATCAGATTTTTTTTTTTTCATTGTAAACGAGAGGATAGCAAAAGTCATCGTTCATTATTTCAAATAATTTTAACAAAGTGCGTAAACTACATTTAGCGTTATTATCGCTTATAACAAATATGCCAAATTTCAAAGCGCGCCAATATCTAAATTCACGTATATCCTAGGACATTTTTTATAAAAAATTCTAATTTTTTGCAGGTATGCTTAGAAATATATCTGCTTTAAGATAATGGTAAAACTTGTATAGGTTATAGCTCTAAATGGTTTTCGAAAAATTTATAAAATTTTTTTTAAAAATACAAATTTTAAAATTAAGTCATAAAAAATGGGGAATTTTGTTTGGAATAAACCTAAATTTCAAATTCTGAAAGAAGGAATCAAGTAAGTTTAATAAAAAAAGGAAATATTAAGAAATGTATATAAAATTCAATTAACGTTGAGGAGCTAAAATTTTGAGAGCTAATTTTTTTTTAAACTACTCGTGCGACTTTTAAAAAATTTGGAAGTTTTACATAATTTTAGTCATATAATGGAAGGATGGAAAAAATGGCATGTCACTTCATAGAAAGTCATTTTGTGTTAAAATACCTATATTAAAATAATGCTATATATAAGTCGCGAACGCAAGTTGTGAAAAACGCAAGTTGAATTTCGCCAATCGGCTCAGTAATACAGAAGATATAGAATTGTCCCATTTTTTTTTCGCAGTGTACATAACTCATAAAAAAATAGCTCTTTTCCAATTAATTTGCACACTTTACTACATAGATATAGACAGATATATAATTTCTGTGCTAATTTCGGCATATCTGGAATTGGTTAAAGAAGCATTATAATTGAAAAAATTCAACTAAAATGAGAAATGTTCTATATAAATACTTATTTAAAAAGGATTTTCTACTTCTGAAAATTGTCTAAGATAAAACTTTATGAAACAAATACCTTCTAAAACAAATTTGAATTTTATGAAAATTTTGTTAAAAATATCAAATTATCGCTCTAGATATTTCTAGTCATTATAACTCTCTTGCAACTAATTTTATAAAATATGTTCTCAATGCAGGGCTACTGTTTTGTACGATGTTCCAGCGGTGCTTAATTTCTTTATGAGTTTATTGGTATAAGCAATATTTTATTATTCATTATAACACATCTTGAATTTACGTGATGGTTTAACTAGACAACTTCAATTTCCCCTATATTTGAGTATTTATGACTTTTCATTGCAGCTGGTAAATTAAATAGGCGCATTTTGTTCCAAACAAGTTTATATATTAATTGTTAAACAATGCAAATGGTTTCTCCGCTCTTTCATTATTGCGAGTCGTGATGGAAAATAAAATTGTATGACATATTTTTCGTAAATAAATATAAAATATTATTTCCAGTTTATGGTTTGCGAACTTTGTTTCTAAAATTTTCTTCCACATTAAAATATGTTTATTTTCTTTCTTCAACATTTAAAGATTTTATTTATAATTTTTATCCACAGTTTTCACAAAATTCCTTACCTGGCCTTTATTTCCGTAAACGTTAGTAGAGACTATTTCTATTTCTAAAAGTGTTTTAGTATTAATTTCTACTTCTGAAAATATTTTAAATGGCGCAAATATTAATGTTTGATCATTTTTAAATTCAAAGAATTAAACTTTTTTTTAATTTAAAGAATTCAGTTTCTTAAATTTAAGAATTCTAACTTTTTTAAATTCTTTTGATCCCCGTTTTTACATTAATGAAACGTTTGCATTCATTTCAAAAATGAAACACAAAGCATTTGACTCTCGTATGACAAATCTCTCATGAAAACTGGGGAGATATACGAAGGTAACTCTTGTATTCTTTTATAAATTAAATAATTTAACTGTATTCCTATTAGAATTCAGGGCAAAGGATCAATGAAACTAGTTCAAAAATCCCATGCAGCCAGTTCCTTCAGCAGTTGACCATCGAACTATGAAGGTGAAAACATATTTTCATTGATGCTATTCATCCGGAATATTGCGATTATAATAAAAAATGTTTGACTAATGCTTTTGTATCTTCTTTTCCTTCTTTGAGCTCTAGGTCCATTTCTCTTCACACATATTTTGAAAAAGCAACACACGGATATAAAAAGCTACATTTTAACACGAATTGAAGGACACGGAAAGTTTTAATAGGAATTACGTGTTTTATAATATTAAAAATAAAGTAAATGAAAAACAAACCTTCACGCTGATGTTTATAAGGCATCATTATGGTTAACCATATCGTGTCGGCCTAATCTTAATGATCCGAATGAATACGCCTTCTTATCTGTGTTTACTGGCTCAGCCGTAACGACACTTGATGCACCAGAGACTTTGAAATTAAAATGAAAAGGCAAAGTTGAATAATTGTCTAGAGGACACTGCTGCATCCAAGGATTTATTTTGAATTGAATAATAGCACATACAACTTACGTATAATACATGTATTTTGCATAATAAAAACTTAATTTAAATAGACATATGCTAAGCAACAAGGAAAATCTTTACATCTGATTATTTAAAAATGTTTTTAAATTTTTCATTACAACATCACTTATAAGTGACTTTAAAATAATAATTTTATCCTGACATTTTCTTTAACTATCATCATAAATAACTAAAATATATTTAAATTAATTAGGATAGTTAAGAAATTTTAAAGATCTAATTTCCGTGTCAAAGCATATTCTAGTTTATCGCAGCTTTCCCTTAACAAAAGCGGCACTTTTTGCCTTAGTTGACAATTAATTGTGCTCAACTTCACGTGAAAATTTTTCAAACTTAAGTAAACTGCATTAACCTTTTGCTTTATTAAAGACCAGCGATGAATGATCACGCAACTAATTGTGTTGCCCTGAGTTAAAAATTATTTTTTGAGCTACATAATTATTCTAGTGAAATTAATTGTTCACTTTATGGGCTACTAATTTATTCACCCGTCAAATGCATTTTTACCAAAATTCAATATGACAAACTCAGAAAGAATGTGATTAAAAATATCTCCACGTACGTGCGAAGATTTTAAAATCAATGTACAGTTTGAATAAATAATATAAAATGTATCTTGAGAAGTGGGAATTCTTTGAAATGAATTCGTTGTTGTCAATGTGTGTATAATTTCATATAGTTTATTCTTAAAAGTCAATATTTTAAAGAAAAGGATTTAATAATTATCACTACATTCTATGTTTTATTAATTAGTTATCAGATCCATTCAGGTTTAAAAAAATCTAATCTATTTATAGTTCTCTTTTATTACACTCGATAGTACTAAAAGCATCCGATATAGTTCAGTTTTTTTCATTATAATGGCAAAAGTATTCACACATAAAAGACTCATTCTTAAGCTAATAGAGAAGATGTATCTCAAAGATATAAAGCATATCAGGGTAATAACATTTGTGATGTTCCTGAAGGTTTAAGTTAGATAACGATACTTTACTAAGTATACTTAAATGTTGTTAAACGAAAAACGCTCCAGTGTAAAATTTAAATTTTGATGAAAAGGCAACCTTAGACTACCTTCATATTTTTTTTCCACTGCAGACAGATAGACCTGATGTTCTTCAAATAAGATATTGTTATGCGTAATATGCCAAAATCCAAATTGTCAAAATATCAGAAGAATCCTTCGTTATATATCTCCGAAAAGGAAATGTTACCCCTCATGAAATTAAATAAAGCTGCACTTTACGTCTTACTAAATAAAACCCATCAGTATGTTGAAATAAAACTGCACAAGTGTTAATTTAGTTTTCGGTTTTCCTTTCAAACAGATGTTTAATTGGAGTAACCAAATGTAGAGGGATAGCAAGATCAAAATTTTCATAGGAAGTACGGAATATGTAATTATTTAAAATTCAGCCTTTATTTTATCTGGTGATACCATATATCACGCAGATACGAAACATGTGAGCAATATCAAGGTGGTTAGGTTTCCTCTCAGTAAAATGGCAGATGTGTATGATAATTGCGCTGCCGGAAAATATATTTTTATATATTTCTTCTGTAAATGAACAACATTTAATTATGTTATTTTTATAATGTGAAGAAAACATGCTGTTTAATGTTTCTTTCAAGGTTGTAAAAGCCGGCTGAAAGGGCGCAAGACCGTGCCACTCAAAAGTAATCATTATTCCTGAACTCATAAAACAAGTGGATAGATGCGTGAAGGTAGATCGTAAAGCGGATTTCACAGTTGAAATGCCCATATTTGTCACACGCTCATGCCATCCAACTAGAAGCTACCATTACTACACACCACATTACTGAGAATGGTCATTTCTCGCAGCGTGCCGTCTCCAGCCTGTTTCTACCACGCAAATACATAGGTCAAAAATCTCAAACTCAAACTGCAAGTGGGTCAAATGCACAATCCGAAAATAGCTGACGGGCCATATTTTTCTATTATCAAAAGGAAAAATTTCTATGAGTCAATCAGTAAATAAATAAAATACAAATGTTTTAACTAAATTTTAAATTTCGCTCTTTAGACATTGTTACGGGCGTAAGGGATTGAATGCACCCAGAACTGATGATAGTTGGTGAAATTTATACTTTCCAAAAACATTTCACAGTTTTGGAAGTTTTGACACAAGGTTCCTCTATCAACTCTTCTCATTGTGACAGACCACCGTTCGTAATTATCACTTCAAACTACTAAGAACGTTGAACACAAGACAATATAAAGTACCTTATAAGGTATTTCTCCCGCCTTCTTGGCATGCCTCCGTGGTGTGGTGGTCTGCACGCTGAGCGCGTATTCCAGAGGTCCGCGGTTCTATTCCTGGCGAAAAAGGGTAGTTGCTCATTTTTCATCTTTCCTGCTACCAAATTACCTAATGTCTCTACAACCTTAAATGTGTAAATTCGCAAAATTGATCTTGCATTACTCGTAGTATGAAGAGTACTCCAAGCTAAACTCTGACCTAAAATGAAAAGAGATGCTTTCTCTTGTCATATGTAGTTTTCCCTGTCGGCCGAGAATTTTTCAGTACCTTCGATTTCTCGAAATTCCTGAAAGCCATACACAGTTACATAGGGCTGGATAGTTACGATTACACAGGGATCGGACAACTTAAAGTTATACAAATATTAGACCAAAACGTCGCCAAATGATCGCCAAGTTTGACAACTTTTGGAGACTTCTCGCGAAAGTTAGCGATAAAAATTTGGTAGCTAGAACCATCTTCAGCTTGTCGCTATCTCGCCATTTTGGCGAAATAGACATTTATTTCAAAGTTTAACATACATAACTTCTGTAACCTTATTTTGCCGGCGATGCTTTTCTTTCTGTGACCTTTCACGTTAAAAATATACAAGAGATATTACAATTTACATATTATTTCATTAAATGATTTTATATATGAAATTAGAAACAATATTTATAAAAACATGTGTAACAATAATATTAATAACGCAATGGGATAATTAATATTTATATTTATTTTCTATCTGAAATCTGAAAGTTTGGTACCTGCAAGACATTTTCGTTTGTTACATTTTGTAATTCAAACATGTTGACAATGAAATACTAAATTTTAGGACCGATATTTATTTCAAATTATTGTAACATGTTTGAATAGTAATTAAATAACTTACTTTAATTTAAACTAAATATAAACTATGGAATTTTTTTGAGTTTTCATAGAAAACTTTCGAAGTGGGACAAAATTTCAGAACGAATAATGACAATTTATTCTATTTTTCATTTTATTTTCTTAAATTTATCTTCGACACTTAAAAATATAAATAGGTCTATACGCACATAGTTTTAACATCTTTGTTTCTAACTGTATCATGACACTAGATGGCATTTCGATTTTGATAATGTTTAAAGCCTTGGAAAAAAATTTTTAGAAGTTATCTTCATTGCTCATTGTAGATGATCATCGGCCAACCGGTTCTTTTCTTTTTAATTTTCAACCGTGAGAAAAAGGGTTGATATTTAAATGTATTCTCAAACAAAGTAATTATGCTCAGGACAGATTTCGTAGCTGAACGCATTTATTTTTTAATTGTACGAATAAAAGTTAATTAACTTTGAAAATTAAATCTTTGAACAAAATGTATATCACATTCTAAATTAATTATTATGTATATATAGAGAGAGATAATTTACAGATTACGAATGATTAATTTATAGATTTTCTGGTGCGCTATTTGCGTTCGTTCTTAATAGTAATAAAAATTTGAATAGTAATAAAAATTGAAATACACTCATGGGCTGCATAAAATTGCTCAGGAGGCCGCATGCGGTCAACTACACTGAGACCTCTGAGATAGGCTATACACGAAAACGAATGGTTATTGCATATTTCGGTGTAGGAAAATTTTAGGGCTGTCCTCATTTTTCCACTTAAACAACCAAGTATTAAAATATTTCGCAAACGTTGCAATGTTACATTCAATATTTTAAAGAAAAATTTTATAAAGATAATTTGAAACATTTATACGATGGAATTAGACATAAATATGTATAATAACAAAACATCGTGTAATATGCCCCAGAAGTCATCTACGCAATAGTAAACGCTTACAGCACTACTTATAGAAAGTTTTAATCTATGGAATCATCATTTCTCCCTCTATGCGTTATTACGCTCATTTTAAATTACTACATGAAAAATTCCTGTCTTATTTACCATTGTTTACAAAGTTGTCGGCGCCACAAAATGTAACCTAGAGTAGAATGCTTCAATGAAATGCAGTTAGTGGAGAAATTTTTGACAGACATTCTGCAACAGTATTCATTAAACGTGAATATAGAATGTCCTGTATTAAATTTAAATTTATCGAAACACTGAGGTATTTATTGCACTTTTTCATTTAATTTTGAATTGCAGATTATGGCTACAATGGTGTCACGCATGGTGCAGTATCGCCATTGTTCTCATAGTGCATTGGATATTTGAACCATTAAAGAACTGGATTTCTGAACAATTTTCGCATCACCGAAAAGAACAAAGGTGCTTTTTTTTTTTCTTTTCATAATTAAGTTTTTTATATCATTTCAAAAGATTTGATTTAATTTTCAGGTGTTTTAATTTACATATCTTTAATTTAACATTTTCATTTAAATAAGTATAGTTTGGTGGATGTTTATAACGCTTCGTACTCATTGTCATACAAATATAATTTAATTCACATAGTTTGGAATGTAGAACTTTGATATTCAGCCTTACCTTTGATATCTATATATGTTTAGAATAACTGCAGAAATTGCTCAAACAGTTTCTCATATGTACATACATATATATATATATATTATTAACCTTCAAGACGGCTTCAAATTAAGCTGATATCTGTCTTTCCTTAAGGCCTTAAGTTTACATACTACACCACACTAAAGATTACTATTGCTAAACAATTATTTATCAACAGCTCCACTCAAAGTACTCTTTCATCCATGCACCTTTTACGAAGCTTATTCGAGTTATTCGAATGCACATGTTTTTAATGTTTCTTCATGGGTTTTTTCTTAGTTGATTTAACATACTTAATTTATTGGAGTTATTAATTTTTCACAAGATTAATTTTAATTACCGATCTAAACATTTGTTTAAGGACGAATAAATTGACTGGTAGAGAATACAGATTTTACCGTTTTTATTGTTGTTTATATATTTGTTTAACAATTAATTCTGCTCGACTTGATTTGCATTAGTTATATTTAAATTTTAAATTAAATGCCGGATATTAATACTGTTTCTGTAGTTTTGTATTTACGGAATTACAACCTTATATGAATTTCGGCAAGATGTCTCTCTGATTCAAGCCTGTGAAGGTTGGACAAATGAGCACATATAATAGGGGGACCGGAAAGTAATGTCATTTCTGCGCATGCAACAACATGCTAAGGGCAGAAGTGGAAGCATATCCATGTCAAACACTCTTAACCAACTTTGGTCGACCATCCAAGAACATTTAAAGCAGAATAGAAAAATAAGCAAAGCAGGTGTCTGAGTCCCCCATAATCTGTCCGAAGAAAACAAAGCCAACCGATCCATCACATGCAACGTATCCATCCCGCATAACGGCACCATACAAAACCGTTTTTTTTTTTTTTTTTTTATCATTTGATTACTAGAGACGAAAAATGGGTCCTATATGATAATCCAAAACTCAAAAAGCAGTTTTAATAATGGTTACAAAGGGTTTACATCCCAAAAAGTCGCTTCTGTGTGTTTGCTGAAGTTTTCGCGGAGTTGTTCATTTTGAATTGCCGAAACCTGGACAACTGGGTACTTATTGCATCCACAGTAATGTGAAAAGGGAAAATGTGTCATAAGAAATTATTAATCAAGGAATAAATTTATGTATCTTGTTATCTCTCCCTATACACTGTGCATATACTGTGTACACTGTGTATTAGTAGGTGAATGCTAAAACTTTAAATATGATTTTTATGAATTTTTGGAACAGACCTGTGATTATCGTTTTAATATTCAGTTCGATAAAATATCATTCTGACTGTTTAAAATAAAAATTATATCTAAGATATTTTTACTACCACAACGCGAACGGGCTGGCTGCATGGGCGTTTTCGTGGTTTTCCCCGTGTGTAACGTGTATATGAGCCAGTTTCCCTTAGAAAGTCCTCCACGAAGGCATTCCTCCCTTTAGGCAGATAGCTTTCGTGTGCTTTGCCATAATTGAATAATCCAATCCAATCCAATTTAATACAACAATTTTATTTATCAGCTTGTTTTTTCGCCCTCCAAATCATCACCAGTTGCTGGGGTTATTCTTTGAATCGTAATTATCATAATAAAGTAGGTGAGTATACAATATTGAACTTAGGCCGATTATCATATTCAAATAATAATTTTATATCTTAAATTTGAGATGCATAAATAACTACGATACTGAAATTCATGAATAACAATAAAACCGCTATACAGAAACCACCGCTTAATTCACAAATATTTTTTAACAGTTTGCCAGCGAGAGCATAGAAATATTACTGAAAAGCCCACTGGTTTCCTTTGGTGCATTGATATACAGTACACTACTATAATCTCAACAGCTCATTAAAGATGCCAAACGGCTGTAAACTATTCAACTATTATCGAGCTGCCATTTATGAAAGACTCTCAATTCAGTTTTAAAGTTGATTACACTTTAATGAGTCTCTGTTCATACCCTAGCTTCTTACTTTTATTGCAGTATTCAATTAATTATATGATGATTTCGAAACGTTATTAAAAACATGCCTTATGTAATATATTTCTGACAAAACGTTCTTTGAAGATATTTAAATCACTATAGCTTAAGCTATGTTAAATGTATTGTGTGTTTTAAATGTACACTAAATGCGTTACGTATTTTAGCAGCAATGATATTTTCTTTTAAAATGAATTTATAAGGATATTATACCCTGTAGAAGTATAAGGCCACCCAGCAGTTATTGTCGTTGGTAATCCTGCACGCCGTTCCGATGGACCCGGCCTCGAATCCCGAATAAAGCATGGATGTTTTTAAGCGTATAGTGTCTGTACGGCATGGGCACTCAAAATACGCGACGAACCGAAATTTCTCTAGACAGGTTTGTGTCAAGAGACGAGAAGTGGAAGACAATCGAACTGCTCTCTGGGATTTTCTACCTCATATTTGGGGCGGAGGCTTAACAGTGATCTACGTTGAGCAATCTAGAGAGTTGATTTTCTAGCTTGTACCTGTTGAAGTATAAACAATGCATGTGATGCACAAGTATTAAATTATGTCTGCAGTGCAATTTTTCTTAGAAATAGCTTTATATATTGCTCTATAAACTTGTTCAAAATCAGTAGGTGTGGATAATGTGTAGAAGGCTGTATCTCCAGGGGATTATAGAAATTGTCGTCTCTGATTTGAAGGTGGCCATCTTTAACTGAGTCAGGGAAATGAGATTTCCCGAATTTAAATTATAATTCCCTTAAAAACAACATGGTTTAGTATGTTTCTGAAATCTTTAAATCTCTGTTCCTTAGGAAGATAATAATGAATAAAGTAAATGATTTATAATAGCTTGCTACTTCTTTATTCCAGGTGACCCAGCGCAGCCTGTTCTGCTCAGGAGAGAACTGAATTCATCACTATGAGTGGTGGAAGAAGCACCCCATGTAGCTAACATTACGAACGTTGGCTATAGTGATGTTCGTGATGAAACATTATGCAGTGTATGCTTCGGGGGTCTTAAGAAGAGGATATATCCCGAAATTCGGTTGTACAGTTATGCACAAATAAATGACATCGATACAAATTTCAACTTACGCAGAGTTAACTGATAATGATAACGACAAATGACCCCAGCTTACAGCCCGAATTAGGCAAGAAATTCATTTGAGTCATATGTCCCCAAAGTTAAGTCTTATAAGGTATTTCTCCAGCCTTCTTAACATGCCTTTGTTGTGTAATAGCCAGCACACTCAGCGCATATTCGCGATGTCCGAGGTTCGAGTCTCGGTGAGGGCACTGCTCATTTTTCATGTCTCTTGCTTCAAAAGAGCGTAATAACTCTACAGTGGCGTCCGAACCAAAAACGAGGGTGGAGGATGTTGATTCTCCACCACCAGGATGTGGCGATTGGGTCCCCTAATCCTCAGTTGCTCTTTAAAAGGGAGATTATATTATTATCTTCCACCACTCAAAGGGATGATCTCAGGTCACTCTCAAAGCACCAGTGCCATGCTGTCTAACCTAAAATGAAACCATTTTATATTGCTACCTTGATATACGTCCTTAATCCGTTTCGGAGCCTTGGATGTTCATATACCAAATCAATGTTTTCAATAAGAAATTAAAACAAAATAATTACACTGTTCTTTGAAAAATTCCTAGTGACAACTGTTTTTTACCAAAATACAAATGCAATGGGTGAAATACATACCGTAGGTAAATGAAGTCTGTAAGTAAATGTTTTTCTATAACCAAGATCAAAAGTAATTTCTCAGCATTCTTTGATATCTCTGATCTATCTTTGGTAATCGATTTCACATCCTTTGCAATGTAGTTCATTTAATAGCGTTGTTAATTTTCTCAATCACAGGTATCGTTGTTCTCGGCATACAATATACAGTAACCAAGTCCCCGATATATATACCATCTTCATACTACTCGTATTTAATAAATTCTTTTTTCACCTTATGTTGATCCTAACAATATTTCTCGTTACTTCTCTCTTCTTTATTAACCTCCTCGAAATTTTTTGCTAATGTATTTACAAAAAATATAGGCGAAAACACATATAATCACATGAAAATTCAGATATATAGCTCAGATTGATAAACGAATTACAACAGTCGTACTGACGCTCATGGACTATAGAAGCATTTTTCTCGAAAGAGGTAAACACGGGTAGTATGTACAATTGCGACTCATCTAACTGCAGTCTTATTAGAAGCAAATATTGTGTACTAAACAAAATGTTTCGCATTCAGACAGGACGTATGCCAAGTTAGACGTATTTCAAAGCTGACGTATACCGACTTACTACTGTATATCATTAACTACCCATTTGTAGGAATCTGATGTATGTCTTAAAGAATAAAGGCATAAAATATTGGAGACGTTTTGAGTAACATTCTGAATTAAGTTCGTATACTAGGTATTTCAATTCATATATTCTGAATATGTTTTTGAAGTAGTGACAATGGTGCTCCTTCCTGCCCACCCTGCACAGATAATGCTTTCTAGTTCCTCACTCAAATTCCGAGCATTTAGCCTCGATTTTCGTAACTTTTGCAAAATACGGAAATGTGAACAAACTTTAGAGTTGTCATATTTATTCTAATTTTATTCCAAAGAACTTGTATTTATTTCTTGGAATTACTTGCTCAAGTGACGCTATATTCCTTCCGAGTTCTCTCACGAAATACACGGAATCAGTGTATATTTTCATATTTTTGACCAAATAACTGTGGGGAAGATAAAAATTAGCAGTTGCATTTAATAATGGAATATTTCACTACATTGAAAAATTATGCGAAAATTACTCAATAGAATTCATGCTAGCATGAATTCATGTAAACTATGCCGGTAATGAAACCGAAATGTCATTCATAAATGCTGTTACGAAAGAAATAACAAATAAATTTAAAATGTGAAATACATTTATTTGACAGTATATAATAAGAGAAGACTGATACATTTCTACTAGTTGAAAGTAATCAGATGGATCAAAAATGCTTACTATTCCTTGCCCAGGGGAGTAACATACGAATTCTGTCGTAGATAACAGTTCTTGAAGATCTCTTTGCTCAATTTTAAAGCGAATACATAAAAGAATCTCAACTTTAACGTTCTGAAGATCTCTTCACATCTGAGTCTAAGCCTCCAGGCTTTAGACTTTCGAAAAGAGACTGACTCGAAATCCAAAAACGAAACTTACACAAATGTCGAGATCTCAAAGTGTTTGCTTGGAGCCATGCACGGGGAACTGGATATATTTGACTTCATGTTTATTCTAGCAGCTTCGGAACCCCTAAATGCAATCGGAATGGACTGAAAAGCAAATTTTAAAGCCTCGGGCTCAGAGAGAACGATGTTTGTATTTAACAGTTTTGAGTAACTTTTTTCTATTCCTCTTTATTGTTTTAAGGCAAGAAGCTAATGTGTAGAAGTATTTTTCAGGAAGTCTGGAAGTTGAAATTTTGAACTAAATCGTATAAATATTTACGAAGAAAATCATTTCGGAAGTAAAGCGAAAGAATACCTTCAGGGTCTGAAGTGCGGTGTTGACTTTTCAATATTTTTGCATAGGTAAACACCGAGTTTTCGCTTTCATAAGAAAGAAGAAATTATGTGAAGGCGAAGATGAAAACTGAATGTATTGAGTGTGTTCTTTTGATACTTGGAGTGATTTTATGGAATTGATTTTTATATTTCCTAATATCTCTTCTATGATAAGTTTTGAAGTATCCTGTGTGATATGTCTTTAAGATTAAAATCTTCGAATTTGAGTAATTTAAGGCTAAACTCCATGTTCATTTTACTTTTGTACCCATCAAATATAACAAACACACATATGCTAATTTCTCCATTACTATTTGAGAGAAAAGTGTCATATTATTTATTTGCTCAATATTTTCAGACAAGAGTGTGCCTAACGGGATTATCTATATAAATGAATCCGATTACGTAATATCTTCTGTATACCAAAGTTATTTTGTAATATTTAGATCTAGGAATGACAAATATTATTACATAATCATATTACGTAGTATTAATAATATAAATTAGGAAACCACTTAATCCTAATTTTTTTCAGTAACCAAATTACAGCTGACATTTTAAAAACACGAGTTTGAGCTCCGAACTTACACGAAATATCGTTTTGCAGTGGATAGACTGGAAATTTTGCAGCAGTTTGAGAAACTGGTTGACAAGCCTCTAAACCTACAGATAAAGAAACAATAAAACAAATAAACAAGTAAATCTGAGAGCTTTAAGATTTTGCATTACGCACAAAAGATCGTTTTTTACATTTACACTCACATACGCGTTTCAGAGCATTTGGCCTACCACCCTTTGGGCTAAAAAAACATCATATCTTTAGAATTTCCGATAGACCGTCGCGTGTGCTAGAGATAAAAGTGTTTTATTCCCTACAGTGTTGCTATTGCCATACGCTCGCTTTGAAATCGTTGAGAATTTTAATCAAAAATTCGTTAAAGTTTTACAAGATATCAAATAAATAATTAAACAAATTCAAAGTACAAGATTCGGGCTTCCAAGGTGTTCATATTCGAATGTAGATCTACGTTATACAAAATTTTTTCGCTATAGGTATCGTTGTTTTTTCACCGTGCGAGAAACATACGTACATTAATGCAAATTCTTCATTATTTAATTTTTTAATAGAATATAGGGCGATAATATTTGGTGGCAACAGTCTAAAAATTGATTTAACGCTTTTAGTGAATGGACACGAACTGCCGTTTAGAGACTAATAATCTTTCTGGGCTAACGCCCCTTTGGGCTAAAAATGGATATTTCATCTCTGTGTAAAATAATATGTGTACGCTAATATGTTCTGTCATAAAATACCATACGGTACACACCAAATATATTATGAAGACTTCGCAGTTTCAGTGTCTATCGTTAGTAATATGTATACTGTTTACAGCGTTTTAAGTCATATATCACCCTACCAATAATCTTGCGTACTGCATAGCATGATTCGTTCTGTCTGTTTTCTCACAAACTGAGTGTGCTGCAACACAGTATTTACGCCGACCCCTTCCATAAGTGTAAAGGAAATGTGAGCCATTTTTCTTCAAGATTCTCAAAAATACCAGCTAAACTGATTCTGAGATAAAGAGTTCTTGAGGAAACCTTTTTGATAAATAACATGCATCGTCTATAATGTGTTACTGTTAATGCCAAGGAGGTTAGAATACATGGAGATGGCGTCTCTGCTACCACAGTACGAAGAAAGTGAAGCCAGGGGAAGGAAATAAGCCACGCCACGTGAGGGCAAGAAAACGATTACCTTACTAAGCGAAGTGACGTAAAAAGCCAGCTGGTTTAAAGTTCTCAGTGTGCTTTCTGATTTTGTGTGTCTAGATCTGAAAGGCGCTGAATTGTTACAGCGAAATAATGTCTACATTTCCGACTTCATGCCCATGTAAAAGAATGTTTTAGAACATGCATAAAAAAGTAGAATAATCGAAATGTGTGTTTAAATGGCCTTCAAGAAAGAGTTTGAGTATTTTCTTTGTGAAAAAACATATATAGTTCCCAGATTTACCTTTTCATAATAATAACAAATGTGATATTCGTAATTAACATATATGTGATGGCAAAACGATAAGTAAACAAGGGGAGGGGGAGTGGCTAGCTCTCCATGAAAAAGAAAACAGTTTACTTTAATCTCTGATCATAATTACATTACAAGTGTGTTACCTTTTATGTGTTTAACTACATTTTATTTTGTGTTCAAGTAAATATACGAGTACAATAACTGAATTTGATTTTTAGTCACATTTGTTGTCTGAGTTTTAAAATAACAACATAAAATTTACATTTTCTATCATTGTTTTTTCAAATTAAGTTTTTTCGAAACATAAATAATATTTATAACATAAAAAATTAGGGAATTATATATACTTAGAATACGTAAAATATAATCAAATTATAGTTTGAGCACATAGTTACTGTTTTGTGTTCACAATGCTATTATTCATTAATTACAGGATGCAATTACATAATGTAGAAATTATTGCAATTATATAATGTAGAAATAAAATGAAATGGTGATAAAAGTAAAGGAAAGAGGGCGTGAAGAATTTGCGATCCTTTTCGACTACCAGGAACAAAATTGGGTGTGGTTAGATCACGTCAATCTTTCTAAGCCACGACTACTAAGGGCATGCTTTCCCCCCTTTTTTGGTTTCACTTTGACTGAGTGGCGGGCATCTCCATGAGTTCTAACCTCCTTGGTTAATGCAGGCGAATGATTTGTTTTAGAACAGATACCATAGGTTTAGGTAACAGTTAATACTCTTTAGTATTTCAAATTCATTTTCTCTTAAGATTTTCATAGTTAATATTTTTTCATTTCTTATTTTACTGTACGAATATAATGCATAATATGTAACGGTAATGTGTAAAATGATTACTTGATTATATATAATACTGACAAGAGTTTCTATCACCTATAAGCTTTTAGAATACTGCCTAGGCCTGTCAAATATTATACACAGAACTTTGCTACAGCAAGAATTCCACAATACTAATTCTTGCATATTTATATCAACAATGTATTCGTTTATTACGAGCAGTGCTTAGAAAATGTTCATCATATTTAATTATATAAAAATTAATTTTCATGCGTCCAATAGATATGTTACACTAAATTAAGAAAAACGTCAATGTCATATAATAAAAATTATTTTTAGAATGTTAAAGAAGAACTGGATACTTATTTTGTCTGATAAAAGAAAGGAAAAACTTTGTTTTTCTCACTTTGCAAAATCCAATTGCTTGAAAATCCAATTGCTAAACTGTACAATTTATCAGTACATAAAAAAAGTATTGAAGATTCTTCTTAAATACTTTGCATAGCTATTTTATCAATCGCCTTTTGTGCAATGAGTTTACAAAAATTAATGCCTAGTGTAACATTTTAAAATTATGAAATATAGACAGTTTTATTTCAGTTTTTAAAAGGTTTTTGTTTTGCATATTTTTTTTTTTTTTTTTTTTTTCTGTTTAGTATCAAATTCTATTAAATTAGCTCTTCATACAGTATTATTGGCTTAGTGCATAACTTGATTCAATGATAAAAGAAACGTTGGATTAAAATATAAAAAAAAAAAAACTGGTGAAAAATTAAGAATTTTGGATTGTGATTAGGAGCCATTATTATCATTAGCCGAAAGGGCGGCAGCCCAGAAGGACTAATAATTTCGTTTTGGCATTTTGCGTTGAAAACTTTAAATGTTGTTTCGCTTTTCAAACTGTTGCCACCAAATATTACAGCCCTATATTATATTTAAGGAAATTAAATAATGAAGAATCTGCATAATGTATGTATGTTTCTCACATTGGGATAAAACACGGTACCTAGAGTCAATTTTGAATAACGTACGTTTCCGCTCGAATATGAGCATCTCGAAGCCCGAATTTGAAAGTTATTTTGTGAACTATTTCATTGTCTGTAAACTTTAAGTGTTTTTTTTTTTTTTTTTTTTTTTTTTTTTTTTTTTTTTTTTTTTTATTATTATTATTATTAATAGACTCAACGGTTTAAAAGCGTGCAAAGACAACACTGTACGAAAAAAAAAAAGTTATCTCCAGCGCGCGAGACTGTGTATCGGAAATTCTAAAGGTATACTCATTTTAAAGTTATTCTGCGATATTGCTGTTGAACTAAATTTGATGGTTTAAGTGCGAAGAACACGATATTTAATATATAAAGGTAACCCATAAAACGTTAATAAAACGCCCCTTTTGGCGTAATGTAAAATCTGAAAGCCTTCAAAAATTATTTTATTGTCTTTTTTAATTTTTTATTATTTTTCAATTTTATAAAGGGGTTATTTTCATAAACATGTAACTATACCGGAAATTTGGAGTCATAATTTGTATGGATTTTATTGAACGATTGTTTTTCCTTCGTTAAAGAATATTTTAATTAGAAACATAAAACAATAAAACCACTGGGACTTGAACTCAAATCAGAATGTACGAAATATTCACTGAAACAAACATAAGGAAGGTAACACTGTATACAATATACTGTGAAAAATAAGTAAAGGCATATAGAGCAATACATGCAATACATGTAAATTATAGAAGATGGACTAAAATTTTTTCTGGGTATCGAAACTAGACCATTCTGTTCCATATCATTGCTCTTTTAGCCTTGCGACTGAGAGAGCTATGCTGTCTAATAGTTCAATAGGCCACCATGGACATATCGATACCGATATTTAATTTTATCTCCTTAATTATTAAAAAGCGTATTATTTTGATGCAGAATGAAAGTATTTCTAATATATTCAGTATATTTCGGTGGATAAAAGAAAATGAAATAAAAGAATAAATATGTAAACAATAATGATATGATCATTGCAGGTGACTAGAAATAAGCAATTGTCAAAGACATCAAATCATTTGCAGTTTTCTAGCAAATGGAAAAACATCGAAACATGCAAGATATATTCGTGAGAAATAAAAGTATTTTTGCATTTTCATACCAAATATATACGTAAGAGCGTATATTTACAAATATATAAAAGTGAGAAGTTTCACAAGGGAAAATTTCAAATTCAATTTTCCAATAATGTCATTTCTTACTTTAAGGCTTAGACAAAACTTTTTTTTTGGAAGAAAGGGAAGGGAATACATTTCATGATCTTAGATTATCTGTTACTAAAATACAATCAGTTCGCACGTCTTCGTATTTCAAATTTCTGAAGAGTTATGCTTATTCTAAAAGATATGTATCAGTTCCTTTTTCCATTTCCCCTCTTTTTCATTCTTTCCTTTTTATTTTGTTTTTAAATCTTTTTTAAAAACCGTGTAACTCTCGCATCGTGAATGTTTCATTTTAAAACTGTCATTTTTAGTCAACAACACTTCACAGCTTGTACTGAAGATAAGCAAATCATTCAGTACCTTTTCAAATAATGCAACTGACAAGGCATATTTCTAAACTTATTTACCCCTTTCTAGAGAAAATATAACTGACAGCAGCAACTGGAGAAACTGTAATGTCTGTTCCTTTTAATTTGATGAGCTCTACGTAAAGATGTATACATAGAATTCCAGTAGTAATTATATGTTCTTTCTTTCATTAACAATTATTCAGGTTGAACGAAGTATATATTTTGAGAAATTCTATATTTGTCTATTGTTAAATGCATTAGGGTGCTTGCAATATAAGATATTTTCTCCCTCCTTACTTCAGGCCTTCGTGATGTAACGGTAGTAGACTCGGCGCATATTCGAAAAAAAAAAAAAAAAAAAAAAAAAAAAAAAAAAAAAAAAAACCTAATGTCTCTACAGTGGCGCCTGAATAAAATGTAAATCTACCCATCTATATTTTTCGTAATCTTTATCTACCTGAGTATAAATAATTAGAGTAGCTTTTGTAAAATAATACCAGTTACATATAACATAAAATTATCTATTTATGTATACCGCTTTAAAAGAAAAATAACCTAATGTCTCTACAGTGTGCCGCCCGAACTAAAAGATGCTGGATGATGATTCTTCACCACCAAAACTTTTGAACCACTTTATTTTCAATTATGGTGTTTCGTACCACTATGTTTTAGAACTGCGATGTTTTTTCTTGCTTTCTTTCTCCCTTGACGCTTCGCTTCGCAATGTTTCCGGCGGATACATCTATTTACTGGCCAATTTTTCCTACGGCAAAACATCATTCTTTAATAAACTCGTAGCTGAGAGCTTGATATTGTTCGTTGCCAATATCTCTGCAAATTCAACATCGAAAGAAACGGGGATTTTTTTTAACTAATTGAAACATAATATATGATTTACTGATTAAACATTTATTGGGATCGTATGAAAGTTAGAATGAATTATTCTTAGGATATTTTCTACATTCAGATTTGAAACGATGTCAATAATTTGTTTCCTTTATAAAATTTTCGAACTGATTTTGCATCCAGTATTTAAGAAAATAAAACCTTTACTAAGTTATTTTGAATAAAATGTAAATCTACTCATCTATATTTTTAGTAATCTGTATCTACCTGAGTGCAAATAATCAGAGTAGCTTTTGTAAAATAATACCAGTTATATAACATATAATTATCTATTTATATATACCGCTTCAAAAAGAAAATAATTTAATGCCTCTACAGTGACGGCCAAACTAAAAGGTGCTGACTGAAGATTCGTCATTCGTCACCAATAGGATTTCGTGACTGGGTCACCTAATCCCCAGTCGCCCTTTAAAAGGGGGGTGTATAAGGTATTTTCTCTCTCCTTTTCCGCATGTCTTCGTGGTGTAACGGTAACGCACTCAGAGCGCATTCGAGAGGTCCCTGTTGGAATCTCGGCGAGGGCATTGCTCATTTCTCATGTCTCTTGCTTCAAAGTACCCTAATTTCCCTATAGCAATAATAATAAAGCTTAATAACAAACCTTTTTAAAACAGAGAATGAGAATCAGAGTTTCCTTTTTTATATTTTTGTCTACAGACTACTAAAAATATTTTATCCAAGAGATGATTTATTGGCTTAAAATTTATATAGAAGTATCAAGATTGACTTAGGATATGTCCCAAAGATTTCTTTCATTGATTATCAAAATTAGTTTTTTAACTGTTGTGCGTTTAAGTCTTTTGAAATGTTTAGATGTCGAATTTGACAAACATTTCCCAATTTTGAATTCCATAAAATTAATTTTCTTTAACTAAAACAAATGATTAAGTTTTGAATAAAATTGACTGTTTAGCATTAGTGATATATTTTATGTGTCAAATTTTTTATATACGGGGAATTTTGTATCCAAATACACATATATATATATCCAAAATCTTAAATCTGTTGAATAATACCATGGCATTACTCTGTTTAAAATAACGTTTAGCTACAGCATGCTATTTTGGGGTTCAAGGTTACTCTGCAGTTCAGTCTCCAAAACCTATCGTCAGAGCACAGAAGTTTAAGAACTTACACTAATATTTTTAATAAATCTAAAGAAATACTAAGGAATAACGGATAAGATGCTGAAATTTCGTGTCTGAAATATTGCCATTATTTTAAGCAGGTAAGCTGCAAAATCATGATATATATTTTTAAATCATTACTTTGAATTATCATAATTACTAAATTATTAATTTAAATAACGTTTCAAGAATTATTACAGTATCTTTATTACATATTTTCAATAAGCCTGAGATTTAAATAACAATAGGAATTTTAGATAACAATAATTCCTGCAAATAGAAAGTTCATGGATGCGTAACTCAGACAAGAAGGTGAGTAGACGAACATAAGCAAGACATATGACAGGTAGTAGTGAGGATAAAAAGGAAAAGGGCGCTTTTACCCCGCAGATTTTAATTGATAGAAGAAACAAAGTATCTGTTCAGAGAAACGTCATATCATACATAATTTTTGATACAGTAATATGAAATCTCAAGGCATTTTTTCACTATGATATCATTTTTAGCCTTCTCCATGTACAGATAGCTACCGGTGTGTAGCCAATGCAGAAGTCCGATTAGACCGGATTGAAATGTTGTTTCTCTTACGCGAATTTATGCGTAACATATCCCTTTAACATAATCTGCATTTAGCAATCAAAGATCAGGAGTCCGTATTCTGTATGAACATTAAATTTTAATTAAAGTTCACTAGTTTACAGACATTTATCAATACAACTCAAAATATTATTAGGATTTGTCTGTAAAATGTCCAGTTAATCGTTCTGCTAGGGAAAAGACTTTTCTATTAAAACTATATCTGCGAGGAAAAAGAATTATCACGAAAATCTCAATATTTGTGTTGAAAACAAGCTATCCGCTGCAAATGCACAGTGAATAAACTTTATTTTATTTTCCTCCACCTACTCGAGCTACACACACTGGCTTAGTATTTTACTATGACAATAGCAGCTTAGCGGACACAATAAAACAGACCCGGATTTTATCGCCAGAAAAGACAGACAGTGATATTCCGGACGGTCGTGGCTTAGGCCATCTGAGTGGGCTAGCGTCACGTCCAGAACTACCGTTCTTCAGTAGACGTTTCCGCCCTTCATGGTCTACGTGTGCCTGGGATCGGTGACCCTGGGTTGCCAGTTCGGCGAGAGGTGCAAAGAGAGAGTTCATTTTTTTTTTTTAATTCCGCCGCAGTGGGGGGGGATTCCATTGCAAGAATTTCATGAGTGTGCAGCGAGTAATCCTTTTTGAGGACTTTTTAAGGATTTTCCAACCTCTCGCCTAATGCGAGGTGTGAGATCCGTCTGTGTAGTCCCGTAATTCAGAGATCGTGGACTACATAACTTAAATGGACTTATCATGCACCATCCACTTATGCACTGGTTTAATATTATAATTTTATAGTTTCGGCCTCTGGAGCCATAAAATACACTGGCCCGTTTTCCACTATTCAATAAGTCAATCTACTCTATTCCGGAGAGGAGGGGCTTCTATCATACGAATGGGTGACGCAACGAAAGCAACTTATCAATGATGTCTGATGTAACGTATATTCTATCTACACATTATTACTTTAGAGTATTATTGCTTTTAATACTACACATTATTACGCATTATTATTTAGATATAATTATTTATCTTCAAGCCGTAAAACTCTCGGAATTTTACGTAATTTTGTATTCAAAATAGATTTTATATCTTTGATGTGCCCCCTGAACGTTATAGTGCTTAGGCGAACCTACTGCGATACCAAAAAGCCCCGGTTCGGATACTTGAGCAGGCATGGTTGTAACTGTCCGTACCTTCATAGGAGGCAACGATGGCTGCATATTAGGTGCCTCTAAAAGTGACCACAGCTCCCGCCCTTCGAGTGGCCGGTGTTGAAAAGGTAAGTGCCTGGCATTAGTTAAAAACATTGCTTTTTATATGTATCGAATTACGTTTCGTCTCGGAATGTCCTTTTTGCAAAACTTCTGGAGCATAGTTTGAAATACGTATTGCAATCTTGAAACAACTACGTTTATTATTTCATAGCGTATTCCTAAATAACGCCCAAGCAAAATATACTGCGCAACATATGATTTCAAGCTAATCCTAAAATGATTCTCGTAGGTACAGAAATAGGCCATCTCTGATGTAAATTTATTTTCTTCTTCGTTATGTATTTTCTAGATCTCTTCATTTTCTGTACTTTCATCTTTAACCCTTTGCGGCATAGTGTGTCCGGTCTGGACACACCGAAAAATTTTTTTCTATACGCACAGAAAAATTGAAGGATTTATACGTTACTTGTTGAAGGTTTACTTGTGTACTCCTCTAGGCCTAATTAGACTGCCTACCTTTTTTTTATCAAAACTCCGACTTTAAAAGGTAGCGTGCCGGAAAGAGATAAGAATGCAAATTTAATGCATTATAAACATAAAATATATCTCAGTAGAAATATTTATGCCATCGAAGAAGTTTTTTTTTTTTTTTTTTTTTTTTTTTTTTTTTTTTATGCAAACTTATAGCAATTGATCTTTTGTGAGATCGCAAGTTACATGTAAAATTCCTAGAGCGTGTGAATTCGGTACCATTCATAATTACCTTGTTCAAGAATTAATTGCTCTGAGATAAAATAAATCAGCTGTTTTCACACAAACTTCTTTGATTAATTTATTAAAACTTACACTATTTTTATGCAACTGATTTAGGATTTTTTGTTTTATGTTTATTATCTTTTAATCCCTCAATTCTCCAAAACTCAAGACTGGCCTTCATGGGCTCATCACTATGCAGCACAGATTATGTAATTCTAACTGATAAATGCTTCTTGCATTAACTCATCCGAATCTGCAGCTACACCTCGACTCGTTTCTTTCTTGAGATGTAAAAACATGGCCTTTTAGAGATTCTTAGAAGCTTCCGCTTAGATAGTTAAAAACTCTCGAAACTTTATGTAACGTGATCGCCGTTGAGAATTTTTATGAGCTTTCAATGTGAGATTAAACATCTTACTTTCTCTGTAAGGCCCAATTTAGAATAATTTTAAAATTTACGCGACTTTATCTTACCAATTATGAAGAGAGCATTATGTTGTTATGAAACAATAAGTATAAACATTAGTGCTAAATTTCAAACACACAGACATCATTTGCATGGATTAAAATGGAAGTGGACTTATAAATCGAATATAAACGTAATGTACTTATAACAAACTATCATATGGTTCATCAGTAGCAAGCGGAGGTTCTCATGAATGACACGGCGGAAGCCATTACGTGATAGAATACTATACGATATAAGAAGAGAACAAAGGGGCCGCGGCTAGTCAATGCCGCCAACTCTGGGTACCCGGAAATGACATCGCTATCTTGGATATACCCGTAAATGAAGCAGGCGGAATGAAGGATATCATGCATGATAGTTTTATTTACTTTGTGGCCACAACAATATTCAAAGTTTTTATTTTGTAGCAACTATGATGTTATTCATTTTTTAATAACGACTTCTTGAACCAGGTGCTTGGAATGACACCACTTTATATTAATTTTCTTTTATTATTTTTAATTATTAAAGCTGTCATTGTTTTTAATTGATTCCGTCATTTATTTTAATAATAATACATTTTCCATAAATTAAAAAAAAAATCTGAGAGTCGAACCAGCAACCTCTCGCATGGAAGCCGTACACGCAACCGCGAAGCCACATCATCACACTCAAAGAAACAGCTCTTTTGACCCTGTCTATCAGCAAAAATTACTGTGGTGTAAGTACCCTGCAGGATTGTGCATGCGCATGACTGTTCCAACGTGCCCAAACCATTTCACGCCTTTGTGCGTCCGCAAAGGCGAATGAATACAATGTTTTATTTTTCCTTGTTTTTTAGATGTACAATTTTTCTACATTTTTAATTTCTTTTCTCATTTCTTTAAGTTACGAACAAAATTTTTGCTACTTTCTTTTCCTTCCCGCAGTTTACTAAATAAAATTAATTAATTTTCACTCCTCCATACTGTTTTGTTATCTATGCATATATAAATTTTATTTTGATGTTTCGTTTCCTTCCATATTTTAAGTTTTACAACTTTATTTTATATTTTTTTTTACTTTAGAATTTTTTTATTTTTTACATTTAAGTTTCTGTTAAATTTTCTAGAGGCACTAAAGCGAATATCCTCAAAACGCTCTCGTTTATTCAGCAAAAAAATTGATTTACTTTACTACTTTACAAGCACATCATAAACTATTAAATATCTGAAACACTTTACACAAATATTTTTAATTTTCTTGCACGCATCCTACCTTAAACACTAAACATATGATGAAACATAATTTCCTTTCTGTGAAATCATCACTCGGATTCTTAATATGCACAGCCTCATAACTACTAATATATTTGAACTTATCTTGATTTCTTTAACAAGGTACAGGAAAACGAATTATTTTTAACTAAAAAGATATCAACACTGTAACATATCATTTTAAATTGAAATTAAAGCTAGATTTGCTAGGGTGAACTCAAAAGAGAAGTATATAATACACATGGAATTAAAATTCAGGAATTACATGAAAGCTTGTCCCCTTTCCCCTAGTTCGGAATACTGTTTTCAACCAGTATCATCAATAGTTTTTATGGATCTCGAAAGCCTTTCAACGTATCCATTCTAACTTAAGCTAAAAGATGCTCTTTTCAAATTACCATTATTTATTTAACACTGAGCCCTCACAGCTTCTTTAGAATACTTGACATTTAATCTGTTATAAATAAAATCATGCATAAAAGGCAGTATTGGCATAAATTTCCAAATAATGATCCAATATAGTAGTTACTTTAAAAGTTTCAACACTTTCATTCTAACCTCAGTTGAGAATATTTTCAAATTTATAATGCTTAAATTTTTAATTCAAGTACTTTCCCTGAATAATTAATGTAAGTTTTAAAGCGCTTTTTATGTGTGACACTTCGACGCAAAAAAATTAATAGATTCTTTCTAGGAGAAATGTATCTAACACTAGCATAGCTGTGTTTCCCGTTGCGCTTAATTTTGAGCAATTAATCATTTGCTAATACGTATCATGCAAATGAAGTGTCATCTATGCTTTGAAGCCTTTCTCACTTTTACTGAAATATGTGTATCTGTCGTAAAACGAGCTTTCCTGTTTAAATCCCTGTTTGTGAGTAAAATCTTTTTCTGACAGTACATAGTTATAAAATGGAAGTTAAAATGCGCAAAACAAAGTCTAATTAATTCATCGTCTAGTTTACTAATCAAATGCCACTGGACAGGTATTAAATAGTTAATAATTAGTTTAATTTACTAATAAGATTTCGTTCAATCATTGAAGACAAATCCCCATTACCTCCAATCATAAGATGAAAAAACAAGAAATTATACAATCCATGAATTCTGCGAGATTGAAAGATATTGTAAACAAATATTAATCTATAAAGATTCCGAATAATTTCAGATTTTATTTCATGCCAACATACTTAGGTCTCGTTTGAAATAAGAATTGAAATTATTCATAGCTGATAAGGATAGAGAAGCTCTAATATAATGCATTTATTGTATTCAATAACTCTTACTTTTTAACAAGAACCTTATTGTTTGTATATTTTATTTATTAAAATTTTCAGAATTAGCGTTAATGATTTTATGATTAAAATTTCTATTTTACAACAAATAAATAATATTAGACGGCAAAATCAGTAATTATTAAAATTTTAAATTGTTTTACCTGACATAAACATATTTTTCGTTTAAACTGAAATATAATGCAGCAACTAAAACAAGTCTTCATTTGCTTATAGGAATTGTATGAATTTTCTAATATTTAAGTAACTTTGTCAATTTCTTGTATTGTAGTCAGCATACCAAAGAGCTTAAAACATCTGTGGAAATCCCGGAGAAGAATAACTTTCATAATTGAGAACCTGTGTTTTAAATGTACATATGAGGCAAAGAGTTACTTAAATTTTCTCTGAAACTCCTATTGTCTCGACTATGAACTTTTGTTTGTTTTCCCAAATTTAATCTAAATTATTACCTTCAGAGGTTTAACTTGCTCGGGTAAAAGATGTAATCGTAAACGGAAGCTGTAGGTTCTGATTTGCACAAGTTATAAATGAAATTTGTCACAATAGCGAAGTTCAACTTTTTTCCCTTGGCTTGAACAAACTGTTTACATTTTCCGTATTCTCAAAATGGGTGGATCAGATTTATTATTTATGTTAAAGTATTTTCAAGCGAGATAAATAAAACAATGCGAAAATGAAAATTCGGTACGATGTGCTTTCATGCGGATTCATCTCTGAAAACTTTGTTATGCAACGGATAGTGAAAACAAATGATTGTTTTGAAAGTAAATGTTAGAGGTTTAAACATTTATTGTTACGTATCTAGGTTAATATGTTTTGTCATAAGTAAATTTTGAATCTATATTTGCTTTGAAGTATCTTTACTTCCTTGATTCGAGGAAGCTTATTTCACGCTGTTCTTACTTTAAATTGAATTCTATTTCCGGTTCAATGAAGCTTAACGCGGTTCTCTTAACATGCACATAAGTATGTTTGCATTTCTTTCAAAATGTCATAAATTTATGTAAACATTACGTATTCAGTTTACTTAAATTCATGAATGTAATTATTTTGTTATAGCCGTGTAAGAACTATGTATTTTAATATATTTAATCTTTTTAACAGCTCTCAAGAAATTAGAAGTATAGTATTCCAAAACACTGAATATATATCTCATCAATACAAATTTTTTTAAGCATTTAGCTGAGAAATTGAAAGAGAAATAAGAAATAAATATATCACCAAAAAGTAACAAATTACAAATATATGCAATTAGCACCTTATTTCTGAATAAATTATTTTCTAGCGTCAAAGATTTTAGCAAATCTAACTATATAATATTATAATAAGTGTTATAATGAGATTTATGTTGTTAAATAACCAGTATAAATTACTATAATTTACTAAGATTGCTTGTGATTTCACTATTGAAATCTAAGTTTCTGCTATATTTATTGCATAAAAGTTTGATTGCCTTTAAACGAAATGTGAATTTTTGTATGATTCAAAATTTTGAAAATTTGTATTTGATGCAGGGATATGTATAATCCGAGCATGAGAAGAGCTACTTGAAAACGAAATATTGCCTTTTCTTTTCGTATATTGAATCTTTTTTATTTAATCTTCAGTTCATGATTTAATTTTCTTTTCAAAGATTTAATTTTCTTTCATAAGCCGTTTGTACTTATTATTTATTTCACTGATAATTATAATCGTAATCTCTTAATGACATTATTTTAGAAAGAATACCTTTGCATAACAAACAAAGCGATTGCATAAGGAATTGAAACAGTAATAGACATTTTAATGCAGATTAATGAATTATGTATTTTTATGTATTTTATTAAAATTATGTATTTTTATAGGCAAATATGTTGAGAATAATACATGAATTTAATTTAAACATTTATCAAATTATTAATGATATGCGAACAGATTCAGGATCAAAACTACATTTTTTCATAAATAATGAAACTATATGCTAGATAATGAATCGCATCTCACTTCAATAAAAGAAAAGTTCATGAACATTTTAATTCTCTGAGCAGAGGGTCGAAAGCTACGTCAATCTATGAATCTATTACAGACACTACTTTTGCAAGCGTGCTTTTAGGAAATGCAATGTGTACTTCATTTTATGGAAATACACTCCGTTTCAGGTATCATTCTTGATGTAGTACAACGTTTACTGAGAATAGCGGCAATATTCTAGTGCATTCATTGTTATTTTGGAAGGCTTTAGAAAGAAAGTTCGCTTGTTGAAATATATCGGTGCTTCTTCAAAGATGCAATATATAAAAATGAATCAATAAAAAGGAAATTTATTGTGATAAAATTTCATCTCAAACGTTATTGAATATTCGTTTTTTACATTTATCCTTTGCTAGTTTTGATAGTAAGATTATATTTAAATAAAAACTAAACAAAATTTCCATCTTATTAAACAGTACATGAGGCATGATTTATAATGCATTTCGTTTTTAAAAACGCTAACGATTTTTTTCAGCTAGCATATACATATAAATTGATATTTATTTACTAGGGCCAAATCTGAGGTAAAACTAATTTTTCTTGCATCTTTTGGAAAGTATTTAATCAAACAAACAGCATGAAGAAAATTCTATCTGTTAAAGCGACACTATATTCATAAGCTTTTTGGCTAAATATGTTAATAAACATTTTGTAATTACATTTCTTTAAAAACATTTCGATAAATGTATGGATGCAACACGCTGCATTCTAAAATATCAAATTCGTCAAAAATCTTCTTCTGGTTAGGGATGTTCACTAACTTTATATAGTTTTAACAAAATAAGGAATATGAATCAAACTAATAAAAGCACTTATATATTTTTAAGAATCATGTTTGTTTCTAGTTTGTCATTACAAATAACAGAGTGAAAGTTTATTTTACGGTACCCAGGGATGTCACACAAATTTAGCGTCTGAAAAAATGGACTGATCAGGCTTGTTTATGTACTTTACATTTTTCTCTTCCTATTTAAGAATTAACAGAAAATATTAAAAGGAACAGTTATCGCCATTGCTTTGAAATCATATTATCAGGTTCAATGCTCCGCCTTACTTGCTTTGGGAACATTCAAGAGCCTGACTCGGAACAGGGAGCTTACTAAAGCTATGTTCAATAAATGTGGGAAGTAGACAAGATACACAGGAAGGGTATACGAAACCCTTTATTTTTCACTCTTTACAATGATTTCCGGACTTCGGAATACAGAGACCAACCACTTGTGGTCTGAACGTAAGAATATAAAAATATTAACTAAACTTTGGAGTAACAAACAAGGGCCTCCGAGAAGATTGGCCGTATATTAACAGGAAGCCGTATGTAGTACAGAGAACTGTTAACACTACAATACGTTTAAAATTATTAAGAGGATTAAACCTCTGGCCTGGAAGGCAACCAGCAACCGAGTAAAACTGCTAAGGCAAGCGGCCTGCTTCTACTAACTCCTTCCTCTCCTTTGTTTGGCAAAAGGTCACAACTTAAATACTTGGCGTTCGCCAACAAATTTGCATAAATAAGTTAAAGCTTTTAATTCTGGCCGGAAGTAGAAAATAAGAAGTGATAGTAAAGATTTAAAATAAAATAAACGTTAGTAAAACTTAAGATCCTTACAATATTACTAAAACAAGAATTTAATAAAAATATTGAAAATAGTTTTATACACAAACATTCAAAATAACAGTCATATTTTAGTTTTTAGTTTCATACATGAAAAAGAAGGTTAGCCTATTCATCTGCTAACAATGACGATGAAAAATTATGATATTGGTGACGATATAAGGGATGACGATAATAATAACTGAAAACTTATTTTATAAATTGCACTAGAATTAAAGCTAACCCATTTATACAATCATAAAGTAATGCATTTAACATTTCAACAGAGTTGTAAGATATTTTCTCTCTCCTTAACGCGTGCATTTATAGTGCAATTGGGAGTTACTCCTGGCTGACAAACGGTAGGTCCGAACCTCGATTCCAGAAGAGAGCACTGCAATTTTTCCTATCTCCTGCTGCGATGTAAAAAACTAATGTCTCTAAAAAGTAAAAGAGAATTATTAGGTAATGAACTGTTCAAAATATTTCTCTTATAATAATATCCATCTCTTCAGATTTTCTTTAATTTTAAGTAAAAAGTAAGAAATTAATTAATGTTTTTGCATAGCTTATGCATTTACTCAAACATAATTTAATTATTTACTCCAATGAGAAGCTGCATTATGATATTTGAATGTAACGTGCATGGACTTTTGATATGACCTCCTGTCTAACTACAGTTCGTAAGAAGTCCAGAAAAGTTTAATCGGATGGGCTTAATACATATACGAAATGTTGAAATTTCGACAAATTCATTTCGTAGGCTGTGCCTTAGCCTTAGGCAGCCAGCGACATTTTCAAGAAGTGTCAAATTTAATCTTGGTTTATCTCGAAATCATGCTTAGCACTGGATCTTTTCCTTCCCGTCACTAATTGTGGGCATTTGCGAATTACTCAGCGAAACAAAATCCTTTAATCATATCTCATTTCATTTAATTTTTATGGAAAGTTCGGTAAAAATAAATTTTCTATAACATTATATGCATCATTACGATTTTACCGTTAAATTATTATTATGCATTATTATCTTAACAAGAAGCTTTATCATATTAGATGCTAAATAGTTTTCTGAATATGTCTTTAATTCTTTCTAACTGCATGCAAATAATTGAAGCATACTGCGTTTTGCATTGTTAAATGAATGAACATAATTATTGTAAACGAACGTTAAGTACTATAATTATAATTTTAAGCGATTCCTTGCAGCATACAAACTTTGACTAAATGAGATATTTTCTTGCGTGTGCATCACAAGGAGGTACTAATGCTAGAACGAAAGAAGATATTTTGTCAACAGCTTGAATATTAGAGGAACGAAAATGAGGAAAATCACATTATTGCCCTAAAAGGGTAATCAAACGATATCTTTAGAACTGATTGTAATATAAATAATTTTTCCTTACGTAGATACAAACTCACAAAGTACAGCTAATCAGAAATTACAGGATCTTCAAAAGCGACGATATTCCGCCAAGACGGTATGGTGATTAGGGAAGCCTGCAGCGGCACCGAAGGGCTCGAGTTCGAATCTCGGAAAAGGCATGGGTGTTTGGAATGTATAGTGTCCGTACAGCATGCGGGCACTCTAAATATGCGGTGAGCCGAAAGTCCTCTCGAGAGATTGGTGGTTGGGGAAGAAGGGTTGGAGGACCACTCTTTCCCCATCCCGAGGGACTCTTGAACCCGTTCCCCGGAGGATCTCCATCAAAATTGGGGGCGTAAATGAGCAACGTTGTACTGTCGCCTGTATGGCGCTCAAAGCTGTTGTAAACTACAGACGAAATCTTGCACCCCTTGCCACGATGGATTTCATAGGTTTGTTCTAATGTTACTGTCAGACAAGCGAGATAAGTCACAACACAAAGCGACGATATTATAAGGAACATTACCAGGCTCTGACTATGCATCTAAACTATTTTCAAAGAAGCTGAAGTGTTTTTGAAAATAATTTATAGCAATCTGATTGGCAAAATAACGAAAAGTACTTTATAAAATTATAGAATAAACGTATTCGGCGTAATGAAGCAGTCGTTTTCAAAAAATGTTAGGTAGTTTTGGTGTTTTTTTTAATAAGTAGTGCATTTATGATTGTCATAAGTAGAAAAGTAATAAAAAAGCATCAGCACAGCTTTTAAATAATTTACGACACTCAATAAACATTTTTATGCTTTAAAATGATACGAAAGTAATATAGTATTAAATATGATGAAGGAGAGATTTGAATTTGTTGCACAAAATGTAACTTTCGTTTGTTCATGTAATAAATCTTCACTTGAGTTACGGAAGGTAAATCTATGTTTCGAAAGATACATAAATAATTCTGCGCTATTTTTCTGTATTTTAAATTTAAAATATTACCATTAACAAATTTACTCAAGGGATATAGAAAACAGAATATATTACTTTTATCGTCCATTTATAACTCCGTAAAAGAACCTTTCCACGAAAGCAGCCAACCTAAAATATTCGCAAATAAACTTAATTAAGGAAATGGCTTGAGCTAAAATGCGTTTATGCAGTTCCGTTTAAAAGCGAAAACATTTCAAGCTTTAAACAAGGATTTAAAATTAAAATTAATTTTTTGATTCTAAGTATAAAAGTTCGGCTTTTTATTTTCAAATTTCAATTGAAATAAATCAGGACGGAAATAAATTATCAATAAACCAATATAATACACAAAAGTAAAAGCGCATGTTTATTTTAATGAAGTCAGCAGATTTAATGAGATTTATCTGAAAATTATAATTACATAAAATAAAGCACACTTGAACTCTTCAGTGTTCATATGTTTGTCGCATCATTTCAAGCAAAAAAATATCTTTTAAATAATCAATAAAAATTAATTGCGGTTAAGTTATGTTTTACATATCCAAAATAAATATTCTTACGTTAATTATTTACTTGGATGAATGTTAAAAGTCAAGTATATTAAAACTAAACTCCCGTTAAGCTTATTGGCAAAGAAAAGAAAATACGTCATTCTTCTGTGCTCAGAACTAATATTTAATAATGCATTTCGTTTAAAAGAAGATAAACAATTCCAGCATAAATTCGAATGTAATTAACTTGAATCGAAATTTAATATATCTGAAATTTTCAGCAAAATATTTTCATGAAGTGATATTTGAAAATCCTTGCCATTGATCTCATTGATAAGTTGTAAAACTATGTTTACCTTTTTGCTAAAATAAAACATTTACTATTCACCAAATGGCGGCAGCATCGCAGATATGAGTTCATCAGACATTAAATTTGCAAATACATATTCGCATAAAGACTCAGGAATAGCTTTATTTTCATATTTCATAATTTTTAATTAAATAATATTTTTTTTTTTTTTTTTTTTTTTTTTTTTTTTTTACTGAGAAAGTTATAACGTTGCGCGCCTCCAACTTGCACGCAACCAAGGGTGACTGTGAAAGCTTGTATAAACCACAGAGTCTTGTAAAGGGTTTAAGTCCCTTTTTATTCAACGTAATAAATTACAATTGCGTCCTCTTGACGCTTACAAACTGTGCCAACTTGGCAGTCAAAATAAAAATAATAACCTGAAAAGAAAGTAAAGACAAGATTCTAACTACGAGGCTCTCTAAAATAACTAACTCACCGCGTTTTACAATACCGCTGCTAATTCAGCAGACTTGAAGCTCACTGGAACAATTTCCACTACTTCCCGCCAAGCACATAGGCCGCAACGCGGGGTTCTTCAATTCTCGCTAACTACCTCCGCGCTCGCTAAGTAAGAATATCACTCACACCGAACTTGTTTCCTTCTATTTAAATCAGAATACTTCCGCTGATAATTTGAATGCTTGCGCGTTCTACTCAAATTTACATATTCTGGCATTGGCAGTTCCAGGGGAAAGTAAGGCTTGACAGGAAAGATAGTTTAAACTTAAAATAAATGTTAGTTAAAATAAATATAAACCCTACAAAGTAAGAAGGAAATTTCAACATTCAAAAAATGAAAACGAGTAGAAAATGAATGCTACTTATAGCAGTTAAAGAATTTTAAACTTATATAATTAACTAATAAAGGTCAATAAATAATTAATTACTTTTATAAAGTTTTATTGATAAATTTTCATTTAAAAATCTAATCTAAAAAAGATTAGAAAAAGAAAGATGAGTAACTGAAATAGATTATGAAATTTCCTTTATTAATGATCAAATTGAAAAATTATTTTCTTTCACCTTTGTTAATATGATATCCTTTTAATGATAATTAAATCTTGTATTCTTTCAGTCTATTCGTTTTCTTAAAGTGTCATTAACATTTTCATGTACAGCGTGCAGTTAGTCTTTTTTATGTCGATTTGTCAGTAATGGCGAAGCATGTCAGCTACATAATATTTAAGTATGTGATTTGGGTTCTATTAATTCCTATAAGTAACATTATTTTCTACACATTTTCAGTTTTTGAATGCATGAATTTCCTTTTTACTTTTTCAGCAAAAAATGTATTAGTTAATTCAGAAAGATGATACGCAGAAATAAAAATATCTCTTACGCTTACAAATAATACATGCGAATGTGCAGTTAGGATTTTCAAAGCCTGAAAAACGCCTGTTTGCGATATTATCGTCATGCGAGATTTTGTAGATGCTTTATTTCTACCACCATGCTTTCGACGACGAGCCTCGCAGACGGCATAGCGGTTAGAGGAGCTTACTGCGGTACTGGAGGAGCCGGGTTCGAAACCCGGAACATGCATGATTGTAACTGTTCGTCCCTTTAAAGGAGGCAACGGTGGCCGCTTATTAGGTCCTCCACAATAAAACGGCCACCATTTTGAATAAGCAAGTGTCCGCCAATGGAAAGAAAAATATCGACGAAGATGATTTTAAGTTGCGAAGTTTTCGAACCACTTTATTTTCAACGATGAAGTTTGTACCACTATGTTTTAGAACTGCGATGTTTTTTTTTCCTTTCTTTCTTTCTCTCATGACGCTTTGCACCGCGATGTTTTCGGTGGATACGCCCTTTATGTGCCAATTTTTCCTTTAGCAAAACATCATTCTTTAATAAATTCTTCAACTGAACGCTTGAAATTATTTATTAACAGTATCTCTGCAAATCCAGCGTCGAAAGAAACGGGGATTTTTTTAACTATTTGAAACATGATATGTGATTTACTGATCCAACATTTACTGGGATCGTATGAAAATTAGAATGAATTATTCCTAAGATATTTTCTATACTCAGAGTTGAAACGATGTCAATTATTTGTTTTCTTTATGAAACTGATTAATTGATTGCGCATACAGTATTTACGAAAGTAAAGCCTTTACCAACTTATTTTGAATAAAATATAAATCTACTCATCTATATTTTTAATAATCTTTATCTACCTGGGTGCAAATAATCAGAGTAGCTTTTGTAAATAATACCAGTTATACATAACATATAATTATCTATTTATATATACCGGTCTTTCAGCAGAAGGGTAGGAGAGTAGTTTGCCACATGCTTGAACTCAGAATAAAATCCCTAAGAAGCATGAATGTTTGTAAGTGTATCATTTTGCGCCATGGAGGACGCATTTAAAATTTTGCCAAGACGACGGAGGAACGAAGCAGCTACTCTGCCTCCACGGTCAAAACGATAGTCCTTTCGAGAGGTCTGGGAAGTGGGGTGAGGGACTTTATTATCCAAATCCTAGTGTTCCTTTCTAAAAGCTGAGACAGAGGTTTCCCCTTCCTGGCTGGTATACAGTCACTCCCTTGTTTACGTTTCTCGTGGCTATAGATGACCAAAGAATTTATCATAATTTTTGAAGAAATGTCAATCCATCAAGCGTTGAACAAATTATATATATATGTTATAATTATATATATTATTATATAAATTATATATATCCATCACGCTTTCTCAAAATAGACCTATACATACAAACTACATAAACATATAGATATTATATAAGTAAATAAATCCTGCAAATTATTTTTGATATTTTAAAATTTTTAGTTCTTTAAAAAACTTGTTTAACGATTAAAATCTGAAAAGGCCCCCAAAATTTAAAAATTAAATTTTATTGCCATAAAATGTTTTCAATATTCATAAAATGAACCTTTTTATATGTGAAAACAAATGTTACTTTTTCCATTTTGCTAAGAAAATCATATCAGGGGAAAATAGGAAGATACGTCAGTACTTTCGGTAAATAAGCTTTTAGAAAGCTTTAAACTACAATAATATATTTCTTAAAGTTATGTAAATATTAAAGCAAGTAAATTTATAAACGTAAGTAAATACGGGAATTTAGCTATTAAAAATTGCACAATAAGGCTCTTAAAAACAAAATTCAATACTACATAATGTCTTGCAAACAAAATTATTATAGTTTATTTGCTCTTATATACCATAATAAAATTTCTTACAGTGTTTCAAATGTCATAAGTTTAATGTTGCATTTTTCTGAAGATTAATTACTTTATTGGTAACTTTAGTATTATTAGAAAATACGTTTCTTTTGAAATTATGCATTTTGATGCATAATTTTTCTACCTCTCCTACGGGCGCATTAGTTGCATCAAAAGTGAATGCATGTACATTTACAGCAATAAATTAAGGGCAGTTATAGGTACGTTTTATTTTTTTTCTCTTAATCTTATTTAAACCGTAAAAACTTATTTTTCACGGTTGTATTTCTCACGGTTTTGTTAGATGATGAATGAGATTTTCTTTTATCTTGAAAAAAGAAGCGAAACTCATGAATCATGATTTTTTGAGTTTTGGTATTTCAAACAACTCAGCGTCAGAGTTTCTATAGTTTCAAATTATTTAGTGCATATGTAATTTCAAAAAATACTTCTGTTATTAAAATTTATTTCATTTTTTTATAATTCATACGGTATAAATAGAGTCATGTCAATATTTTATAACTGCAAAAGATTCATTTTTTTATATTTACATATTAAACGTATAAATAAATATACGTTTTCCATTAAAAATCTTAATTTGATTTCGACTCTTAAATTCTCATACCGCAAAGACACTCTTCTGTAACCCGTTTCAAGTGCCAAATTAAAATTTTAAAGTTTAGGTTAAATTTTATCTTTTGTTTCCAAGGATCTAGGGCAGAGTTTAGTTGCTTGCAGTCAAGGCTACCAACTCGGTATTTGGTAATTTCTTATTCAAATAGGATTATTAAGATAAGTAAAAGCTATAAAAATGACAGTTTAGCAAGCATAAGATGTAGTTATCAAGGATAAATATAGCTATTTAAATCATTTCAGATGCTAGATTTTTACAGGCTTTTAGATATCTTCGTTATGAAACAAGCAAATATGTGTTATTGCAATTTCAGAAAAGACCAAGAAAAGATTAAAATATGCATAAGAAATTGTTTTTGTTATTAGATAATGATTTATCCTCGTGTAAACGATGACACTGAGACTGATTTCAAGGTTCTTATTATATTGGTCAAGGTTTCGCCCTTTAATTGTAATTAGTTCACTAGTTCTGCTCTTTTTATTTCATTTTGTGTCTCAAGAAATTTTTAAACGAGTTCTAAATATACGAGAGGTTTAACGGATACGAAATTTCTCTGAGTTGACTGATTACTGTGTTCCTTTGACTAACATATGGGCTTACTTAACGCTTTGTACAGTCTGCCGACGCTTCTGTACTTGAATTACATCGGTTTTGGTTCATCAAAATGCGGGTAAGTAATTTAACATCAGTTTGTCTAATTACGTTAATATCAGCTATGAATAGATTAAGAAATCTTTGCGGATTTTTCTTATTCTATATACTTACTGTACATTGTCTCTGTGATACTAATCTGTTGTTAGTAGTTATTTTATTTATATTATACTAGATTTTAATGTTCAAAATGTGGTATTGTTTGTTTAATTTTCAGGTGTTGTTTAATTTAATGAATATTCCTTTTTAATTTTAATTTACGACTAGCTTTAATATACAAACTGGACATTTTGATGTTTCAAAATTTTTAGCCCAGAAGAGCTATTAATTTCGGTTTAGCATTTTGTATTTCGTTCGCTATAAAACGGCGTTCCTCTTTTCAAATAGTTGACACGAATATTAGAGCCCTGCGTGATATTTCAAGAAATTAAATAATGAAGAATCTGCATTAATGTATGTTTTCCGCATTGTGAAGAAACAGCGGTACCTAGAAACATCAGATTTTAAATAATGTACTCCTTCACTCGAATATGATATCTGGAAGCCCAGATTTTGAATTTGGTTTATTATCTATTTCATATTTTGTAAAACTTCAACGAATTTTTGATTAACAAACTCAACGATTTCAAAGCGAACAACGAAAACACTCTACGAAAAAATAATTATCCCCAGCGCGCGAGACAGTATGCCGGAAATTCTATAGATATGCTCTTTTAAATATTTTGCGATACTGTTGTTGAACTGAATTTTATGCTTTAAGTGCAAAGACCGTGATATTTAATAAATGAAGGAAATACACAAAACGTTAAAAAAAACGCCCTTTTGGGCGTAATATAAAATCTGAAAATCTTTCAGATTTTTTTTTTAATTTTTTCCTTTTTTATATAAAAACACTATATGCCATCTATCGATATGAAAATCAATTATATAATTATAATTATTTCTGCCTATGTTATTTAACGAAGTAAAGGTATTTAGCTATACGAATAACAAAGTTCATCCCGTAATGAAATAGTTAAACGTATTACCGAAAACTAAGCACCGACTGGAAAACGTAAAAAATCGAAGATATATACTTTGATGTAAATTAATTGATATATTTAAAATCTCAATACATTGCAGTTTCTAAGCAATATTTATAATATAAATACAAATGAATGCTCAATAGTACATTGCAATTTAAAAACTCAACACATTGCAGTTTCTAAGCAATATTTATAATATAAATACAAATGAATACAGTACATATGAATCTTAGGTAGGAAGAAGAGCTAAAATTGCATGTTTAGAAGAAAATTATGCAGTTTTTTGCATATAAATAAAAACAGTACTAAAATAAATGTGGTATGTAAGCGGATTGTTTTAATACCTGCGGATTTATAAAATTTAACAAACGTAACTAACTTCACAGCATTTTTTTAAGTCATGTAAAATATTTTCATTAGAAGTTAATATTTGTTTTTATTCCTTGCCTTGTAGCTATAGCGCGTTCCTCAAATTTTCCAAAATGTGTGAATGTGTCCATAATGTCTTTTTCAACTGAACTGAGATCTTCTATGAGTATGAGGATTTCAACTGTCATATGCTTTTATGGTGGATCTGGGTTTGAGACATCATCACCTTGATTACCGATATGCTCATTTTCCACCATACGTTGCTTGACACGTCAATCCAACAGCTGGCTGACGTCATCGCTATCACCTTCCAAACTTCAAAATCTGCTTTTGATCTAATTCTAATCCGATATGGTAAATTCCTGGTCTTGTAACTGTTTTGCTTTTGGAAACAAATGGAAACATTTTCTTCCAGACACTATCCAAGATATTATTCCAAAGATTCTCCAACGAATTTTACGGCATCTAAAAACCTGAAGTACGTCGAACATCTTCTAGAAACAAACAACGTATCGTTTGGTCTGATAAAATTATTTCTGGTGTAATAAATCTTGAGTGTTTTGATGAATCCTCGGTACATTAGTTGAAGAGAGCTGATTGCGTTTAGAATCAAAATACCAACTTTCACAAGTGAAATGGATCGAAAACCAATAAAGTTGCAGTAATAGGTCGTTATTAGTAAAATGGGAAATCTAAAAAAGGAGAATGAATATACTCATTAATCGTTAAAAATTAAAATATTATATCATTTACCAAGAAACTTGAATAACAACACATTTGAGAAACATTAACAAGATTAAAAATAATAATTATATTAGGTAGAACTTAAATACATTTTTGGTGTTTTTCGGCTTAGCCATCTGATAGCAATTATACAATTTATTTCGAATAAACGTAATAGTGCAAAATCTTCCTTTAAATCCGTATTCGCCCTCTCAATTCCACGTTCATAATCATGAATGCACGCAGAAAATATAAAATAAATAAACATGAGTAAAGAAAATCCCAAAATTTTCCTATAATTTTTGTATTGCTTCAAAATGCAGAAATAATCACTAACGCCCCTCTTGCGTGTGCAGGTTGCAGAAAAATTTTATCCATAATTTTATCTAAAATATAAAACTTCATTAGGCTCGGGTCTTCAGTTTGTTTGGAGAAATACACTCATCGCTACTTTAGCGTCTGCTACAATGAGGAATTTGTTATCCATTCTGTTTACATTGCATCGCCATCATTAATATCAGATAAAAAAGACTGGACGTAAACATTTTTCAATTTAACTTTATCACAATATTTTCATCATTTTGACCTTTAAAGAAACGCCGTTGTGTGTTTTCTAAATCTGGATGGCAACTTCTGAAGATGTTGAAGTGCCATTTAATCTCTCTAGCGTATCATTAGTAAATCGCGATAAATAACAAAACATCAGACAGCGAAACCTCATATCGCTTCAGCGTACAGTGTGATTTTCAATCAAGATCCAATAATCCTTCGCTTATTAGCTGAAAATTCTTCATCCCACTTTTGAAGCTTTCCCCAGCGCGAACAAACTGCTTCTTATGTGCAACTTGCAACTGGTTTTATAGGAAACAGAAAAACGTCTAGCATTTTCTAATTATCTAGGCTTTTGAGTTTTTCCAGTTACCAGAATCTAGAATGTTAATTTTCTTTCATTTGGAGTTAACGTTCTGATTCCCACTCTTGACAATTTTCCATTAATTATAATTTTATTCTTTGTTTTGGAGTCGTAATATTTTCCATGTCTCCGTGTCCAGACGCTAAAATATTCTCCGATTCTCCACAAACTTCCCACTTAAGAGAGTTTGCTGTTCTAACTTAGACATTTTGCCCCAAAAGGCAGTTTTTCGAAACTTGGGAAACATTCATCAACTTTTATTTGCAACTATTACCCAAGTACTGCTCGTAAGCGGCTAATATAAATCCTGAACCATTTCAGCAGTACTTCTTCAACATCTTTATTCTTGGGTCTTTCTCCATCTTTCGATTGCAATCAAAAATTTCAAAATACCTAACGCCAAGCTTTTTCCACGTGGTACGCTATGGATCCAAACACATCGCATATCTAACAGATTGCTACACCTATTTTTATTTTTTTTAATAATTATCATTTTATATACTTTTTTATTAACATAATTTGCACAGTTTCGATACGTTGAGTATTACTTATGGCTTGCCATCCGGATGAAATTTTAGTACAATAAAGTTTCACCGATACAAACAATAAAATATATACGCATAAAGAGCAAGGAAAAAATACTTCGTCCATCGAGAAAGAAATATTATTTTGTCATTAGACTGTCTGGCCAGAGTACAATCGTAACGCATTCCTCTGCTCTCCAAGATAAGATTATTCTATAACCTCAGCTTTCAACAACTGAGAGTTGCACCAGTTTTGTAGGGACTCACTTTTGGCTTAAAAGAAAGGTATATGACAACCGCTACACTAACCTACAGTTATTTACAGTTACTCATTTCTTTTAAGCACTGATGATTTAAAACGGGATCGTCCCATTCCTCAGCGCGCAGCTGTTCTTAAGTGTTTAGCACGTTCAGCTAGCAACTGAAAGATCAATGACTCGAATTCCAATGTATTAAGGCATAATGGATTTTGATGTTTCTCAGTTTCAAAACCTAATGAATCTCCTTTAAACTGAAATGAGGGTGGAATATAAATTTTTACATCTGTATTCATTTGACTGCAAGGGGTACAAGATCCAATCGACTAAATTGTGATAACTATATTGTATAACTGCTGATAGATTTAGCTCTATAAGTATGAAAGAATGAAAAGGATTATGACATTCTCCTGTTCTTTCTATCCTTATATAAGATGTACGCACGTCTTGATAATAACTAAAAGGTTCTTGATTCGAATCTCAAGAGGGCATAGTTGATTCTTCATGTCTCCTGAAAATGTCCCGCGGTATCTACTGATTTTAAAACTAGAAAGTTTTAAGTTAAAATTTGCAACTCTGAAAATAAGCAAATAAATGAATAAACATATAGTAGCTAAAAATTTTAGTATAACAATAAGTAGCTAAAAATATTTTTAAAAAATCTCATTTGGCTAGCACATGACCTTCTGCCATTTCCATAGTTTAAACAGCAATGAGCTTTGAGTAAATTATCACCTCCGGTTTTGTTTGTAAACAAAATCCAAGTTGTTGTCCCAATAAAAAGAAAGCTCTGTAATACGAAATTTCAGATTAACTTTTATTTGGTGTAACTGGCCATGTATAAAAACTGGTTTTACTAAGTTCACACCAGTATGATCAAATGTTTGCATCTTTATTTTGTTTCAAAGCAGTGTTTTATTCGTCATATAATTTAATTCATTTTCAATGAAAAAAAATAAGTTTTTATGATAAGTAATAATTATTTTTAAACGAATATCATAATTTAATTTTCTTCTATATTATTTCTACAGTATCAACAAAACTAATCTGCATGTAGTACATCTTCGCGATATTCGGATATCGGTAAAACGTTTTGTTCCACTACAATAATATGTTACAATTAATATATGCATTAAAGCGTTATGTTAATTGCTGCAAAACTGTTATGGGCTTCAAGCAAAGTACCACTTCCTGTTGGTCACCAAGTCTACTAGGGGCTTCAACTAAAATGCCAATTCCGGTTGTCCAGTTTTACCCAAAGTTTAATCAACTCTTCATATGAGTGAAGAAAGTTTAAATACGGAAAACAAAAATTTTAGAAGTTTGATATGAAATTTATCGTGGACAAAAAAGTTGTACACAGGCAGACATCATTCTAAAAACAGTAAAGGTAAGTTGCGGGAAATATGGTTTGTGCTTATTCACAGAAAACTCACTATCGAATTTTTAAACCGAAAACATTACCTATGTATATAGGCTAGCGGGAGGTGAAAAACCGAAAATATCAGTAAATTGTTTTTATATGGGATATTCAGAGTTTGGAGATTTATTGTAATTGTATAAGCTAATATTATTAAGAAATGGAAGGCACTGAAGATATTGTTTATTCTGCGGTGGTGATAAGACAGATTTGCTAGAGCGGGGTTTGACTGCAGTTACATATATTTGAATATTTGAACGTTTATTCAAATATTTAAATTAAATTTTAAATATAATAATAATTTTAAAAATATTTTGGCGAATTTATAATTAAAATGTAACTGGAACGTAATTCTAGATATTCTAACAGCTAGAAGGAACCTTGTTTTAGAAACTGAAAACAAACTCTTATAGTTATTAAATATTGCTTAATTCTTGATTCGATAAATCCTCAGCCTGGTTTATCCAAGGGAATTAATATTGCAATGCAAACACAGACAAATTAAACGCCTGTAGCATCGCTATCTCAATATCTAGTACGGTGCAGGATAAATCATTTAGTGTGTACCTCGCTCTAAGTCAACTGATTATTAACAGATATTTAAATTAATTCCATAGCCTCCAAGCAGAGTTCTAAATTGAAATTTCGAGTGCCAAGGGTTTCCTAATGGTTATATGGTAACAGTAAATTCAGGGAGAAGCATACAGATTTTGGCTGCCAAAATTGAGTCCTCTCACTCGCTAAGCGCTGTAAACCTGTTCTACTCTTGATTCGATACCTTTTGCCTTTAGCAAGAGCTAAATTTATTTAAACGTATTATTGATTAAGATTAAGGACATACACATAAGCTTATAAATAGCTGTTATGAATATGTATATAATATACACTGGTGTGCAATAATTAAGGACGAAGTCGAAAAATTAGCATATCAGCTGAAAGAAGAGGCAGAGCGGACAGAAAGACCAATCACGAGATTAAGTAAGGTGATGTACGGTAGCACATGCGCAGATATGCAGGTAGTCGTAATGGGGGAGTGTCTGAGTAGTATAAAGCATGTTGTCGGTGTAAGATCAGTATTTCTGGCAAAGAGATTGCACGCCGTATAGCAGTTAAAATCACACCGAGTTTCTGCCTCAGCGAGAAATGGCGAATAATCAATCTGTTAGACGACATCTGGATGCTTTTACCCGAGGTCGAATCATTGGGAAGTTGGAGGAAGGCCGCAGTGTGACAAGTGTGGCTGCAGAGTTCGGAATTGCATCACAGCATCGTTTCACGACTTTGGAGACAATTTCAAACTACAGGAACAGCTATCCGGGGGTTTAGTAGTGGTCGTCCACGAGGAACCACACCCGCAGATGACCGGTATATTGTCTTACACGCCAGAAGGAACAGGCGGCAGACAGTGGGAGAAATCGCTAGACACACGACACAGGCGACTGGACGACAGATATCGCGTTTTACCGTGGCCAGAAGACTGCACGGTGGTGGTATGTTTGCACGACGCCCAGTACGGTGTATACCTCTAACACCTGCCCATCGGAGAAGGCGTTCTCTGTGGTGCCGGGAACACCGGAATTGGAGAGACAATGAATGGGGACGAGTACTCTTTACAGATGAGAGCAGATTCAGTCTGAGTAGCGATTCTCATCGCATACTCATCTGGAGAGAGCGGGGAAGCCGCAATCATCCCTCGAACATCATTGAAAGGGACAGGTATGGAGGTGGCGGTGTTCTCGTTTGGGGAGGCATCATGCTTGGTAATCGTACAGACCTTCACATCTTCGACGCAGGTTCAGTCAACGGGACCCGTTATTGTAACGAGATTCTTCTTCCAATGTGCGTCTTTTTAGAGGCGCTATGGGTCCGCAGTTCCTTTTCATGGACGACAATGCAGCATGTCATCGCACAGTAGCTGCCGATCAGCTCTTAGAGAGTGAGGATATTGAACGTATGGATTGGCCGGCACGATCTCCGGATCTCAATCCCGTCGAGCATGTATGGGAATTTCTAGGCAGACGCTTGGCAGCTCTTACCTTACCACCAGTAATGATTCCGGAGCTTCGATTGGCGCTTCAAGACGAATGGGCAGCAATGCCTCAACAACTCATTGACACCCTCATTCTCAGCATGGGCAGACGCTGTGAAACCTGTCTAGCAGTCAGGGGAGATCATATCCCGTATTAAAGCCCGGATGTTTCTTGCTGGACACCCATCACAGGGATGTTTCAGCCTTCAGTCGCATTGCGCTGCATGCTACGTTTTCAATAAAACTTCTTTTTATCCCTCTGATTTCTCTTTATTAAGTGTTGTTTACATTACTCATGTCCTTACGTATTGGGGATCTTACGGTATTAAATGTGTTGATTTGGAAATCTTTTGTACAAAGTTATATTGAAAAAACCGTCTCGTCTTTAATTTTTGCACACCAGTGTATATGAATAGCTGTTATGAAATCATAGCCTAAATTTGCATTTTATTGAGGCATTACGTGACATTATTTATAATTTTCCTTGAATATGTGTAAAAGTAATAAAATACCAGAAAACAGTGGACATAGGCGTTATTTTGGATTCATTAAACTTTGCAAATTCTAACACAGTTTTTACAAGTGGATTATGATAGTTTGAAGCTTGAGCTAACCACCAAAAAGAAAAAGTATCATGAGTTCTCAAGAAATTATATTGAATGCTCAAGTCAAATGTCAATATCAAATTTAATATGAGATGATATCTGTAACATTTGGTTAATATTTATCATGATATGCATACTACCAAAAGTAAGTCAAGTATATTACGAATATTTCTATGTCTAATAGAGACATCCACGTTTATCAGTTTTTCCATCAAAACTATCATCGGTTATAATTGCGTCAATACTGAATATTCGTGGACAAAGTAAAGTTTCGCAAGGTTTGTTTCAACTCTCGCATATTAGTTCCGTGATGTAAATGTAATCTGTCATTTCAGTGCGCGAAAATTCCTTTTAAGATACTGGTAACTTACACAAACGTATATTCATACGTATTTTACGGAAATAAAGAACAGTAAGAAATGACAAATTCGGATAGTAAAATTTTTATTTTATTTGCACTCTTTGCTTTAATAACGTGTAAGGTATTTTCTCTTTTCTTGCCGTATGCCTTCATGGTATAGCTGGAAAGCACGTAAGACGAGCAATCGAAAGGTCTGGAGTACGACTCCTGGTGACGGCACTGCGCATTGTTCATGTTTCGATTAACCTACTGACTCTACAAACTTATGGTAACTACAATTTAACAGTAAAAATTTTTATTTTTGAAAATTATCGAAACATATCTGTGATATAATGCTATTTCGAAACAAATGTGATCACCTAAAACTGAGAGTAAACTCCTAATTGAGGCAAAAACAAGTAAATGAGAGCTTTGACGTAAATATATGGAAAGGAAAGGGAAAGAAACTGGAATTGAAATCCAAATCCCAAGCAAAATACCCCCTATCTTGCATAAAAAATACCTACGGACTTAAAAAATGAAGTGATCAATAAATTTGAATTTTAAATCAACCTATTACTGAAATAGATTTCATATTCCATAGAAATATTCTGCCATCAGAGAGAGCTGAGAAGACCAATTACAATGATTATTTTGAAAATATTTAATTCATATATTCATAACACACAATGAAATTCAAGAGTGTTCATTTTTATTCTGATGTTTCTTTCTACGTTTAGCGAAGCGCATCTAAAGCTGTGAAACGAAGGAATATTGAATATTTTAAATAGCAGATAAAGTATAACTATCCAAAAGAGAATTCCAGCAATAAAATGAATGAAACTATTAAAATATCAACAAAAGAAATATGTATAGAAGTTTTAATGTATTCATATATTATATCATCTTAGAAGATAGACAATAAAGGAAACTACCCCTTCAGTACCTCCAGATTTAGTGATAAAAGTTCTTCATTTTTAAATTAACATTTTAAGTTGAAATCTATCAAATTCTTCTCTTCTATTAAATTAAATTCGAATAGTTTTAAGTTTCGTTTAAAACATCATTCTAAACTCACTAAACTCTACGTTATACTCATGAAATACGTTAGTCCTGGCTTCTGTATCAGAATATACTATTGTAGAGATTTTAGATCTTTCAGCTAATCTGCTATTCAAAGGCAAATATTCTTAATTGTTAGCGCACGTCACCAAATTACTGTCTTTTATTTGCTTTGAAAGACTTTGTTTATTACCTTATTTATGTTTAAAGTAATATTCTGCGTTTAATCAAAATTTCTCGTACGGAACACTTTGCGTTTAAAAGGTAATTGGAGTTTCCTGAAAAAAATATTTTCATAATTTACTTCTGGAAAAATTACGATAATCGCGTGAGAAAAAAATAATCATTCTTTAATTTCTTTCCTGTCTTTCTCAAAATTATGTTAAACAATTAATGTGAAAAGCGAAATGCTTCACTTCTGTTCCCCATTAGAATGATTCATAACGCGAAATTTCACCCCCGCTAGAAATGTTAAGACAGCTTTGAGAAAGAGAAGATGAGAAGAGAGATATTGATTTTAAGAATCTTTTTGGTTATTTTTTTTAATTTGCTTTAAATATTGTAAATTTAAATGTTGTAATGTCTGACCTTTATTGAAGCTCAAATATGTTTCTAAATTTAATAGTTTGAGAGACATAAACCTTTTGAAGAAGATTCCCGCCAGAACTCACAAAACGCTTAATTATTATCAACCGAATTAAATCTTCTCAGAGCTCTAGATATTACCTTTCAAAAACATGCAAAATTTCAAGGTGAGCTAGAAATATGGCTACGTGTATGTTAACACTATGACATCTGGGCAAAGTAAACTACTGTCATTGCAAAGCCAAGTCTTCCAAGTGAACAACAGTGTACAACACTATCAATCAGACTTACTATAATTGCCTAAAACGCTTAAAAATCTTGCCGTTTCGATCTATTTCACAGTTCTACAACGCTTTTGAGAGGTTCACTATTTCAGATGCATTTTTCCCCCCAAGAGCGAACGATTTATAGGCGTTAGTCGCTGTTAAGGCCGGAAGTAGTGGTCTCTTTATTATGGAGGCTGCACTGTTGCCTCCTAAGAAAGGACCTACTAATTACATCCATGCCTTTCTTAGGATTCGAACCCAGACCCTTCGATACGGTGAAAAAGCTCACTAACCACTTCCCGTCTATTTCATATATATCCCCTCTACTTTATATATATCCTGCAACAACAGCAACAATGCTGGATAGTCTCTCTCAAATCTCTTCGATTTCACGGGGTCAAGAAAAAAACGTTACGCAAACGTCTGCTTTGCAAAAGAGCCAGTTTGGTTAAATCGTGCACTTCATTTACTTCAAATGTACTTATACTTTTTCTTCACCTCTTTCATACAAATACACAGAATCTGAGCAAGTATTAGATATAAATTTTAATAGATTATTTCAGAAGACATTTAGAAAATGCGTTTTGTAATTAACGCTGAAAACCAATTGTATATGAGGATCAACTGCAAAATTTATTAAGCTCAAAATTCTTAGTCAAATCAAAACTGTTTCAAACTTGTCTGGCGAGATAAAAATTATGTCATGTACATTTATATATGTATGACTATATTTGAATATTTCTAAAGAAGATCAATGTGGAAAATGCTTACTTAAGCTAGTTTAAAGTTTTTGAAAATTTTCCATTTACCTTCCTTAATTCCTTTTTCAAGTTTTGCATATTTTCCAGCAGTTTTTTTAAAGATTTCCACACCCATCCTTTACACGAAATAGGTAAAAGATACTTGAAATCTGCTCATGTAATCATGCAATTTTCTAAAGGCTAAATGTAGTTTTTGGCTTTAAATTTTCGTCTTCACGGGTATATGTCATTTAAACATTTTCTTCAGTTTTTGCTAACTGCCGATGAAAGCAAAGTCGCATATATTACATTAAATCAGAGGAAAATTTATTGCGGCGAAAATTTAATGTACTTTTGGGTTTGTGTGTTCGAGGGAGGAATTGCTACAAAATAATTCAATTGATAAAAATTTTTGATTTATCATAACAGAAAAAAAGAAAAAAAAAAAAAAAAAAGAAACAGTTGTTGACTTACTTTTGAATATAATTTCAGGAAACTGCAAAGATAATAATTTGAACAACTTTATAAAAGCAGCAATAAAAATCAAGCCCTCTTTGTTGAAAAAGCTTTATGAGGAATTATTGCATTCCCCCTTGCGTGTTTGCGCGATGTAAGTGGCAGGATATCCGAATAGCATCGGAATATCTGTAATTAAAATACTTTCTACAAATTTCATTTTACGTATTTCTGAGCTTTCAAGCAATTTTTCTTCAACTCTAGAATTTACAATAAAAACACACTTGCGGGAGTTCGTTCAATGTTTACCAATTTTGAGTAGTTTCGAGAAATCTGAGTGAAGTATTGTATTAATAACCTATCCGCCCGGATCATATTCAGGAGAATAATGTGATATAGTCGACATTCGAGTAACATTCATCGGATTAATATAGCGTGTGTTAATAAATAAATAAATAAAAAAAACAAATAAATGTTGATTTATAAAACAGGCAAATCGACAACCGTGTTTTCGGCGTTGATTTTGTAAAATCCCAATCGATTTCAAGGGCAAAACGGGTCCCTTTCATCAGGAGCAAAACATTCTGCAGAATATTTTGCTCCTGATCGATTGGGATTTTGCAAAATCTACGCCAAATACAATATTGTCGATTTGCCCGTTTTATTTTCCACATCGGCGTCTTTCTCTTGCGTCTTAAATGTTGATTTGTATATTAAAGAACTAGTAAAAAAACTGCTATCACAAATCATCAGAATAAAGCAGAATTTCTACGCGAAGTATTAAAAGGAGAAGAAAATTTATAGAATAATGGTAATGATAACAGATGATGTCATAGTATTTAGGAGTTGTTTTTATAAATAATATTATTTAATTTAATCTTATATTCGAAAAGCCGAAAAGAAAAAAAGAATGCGTGTGACTTTGACGCACTCAGCTGATCATACAAAGTGAAAGGCAATAAAACTCTACCCTCTTGTCTTCTCGCAGCATAAAAGAGCGGTCACATTTTTCCCTATTTGCATGTGGTGCGCTAATCATATCAGGTCGAACTGCATCTTTTCACATTAAATTTGAGGCCACTTATTATTAAGTTTCAGGCATTATTATTAATGTTCAAAAATGTTTAACCATGTTTTTATCCGAAATATTGTACACAGGGAAATTTTTCATTAATTTCATAAGTTGATTTATTTTGTTAATTTTACTGCTTATTGTTGCGCTAACTTTCAGTGAAGCTGTAAAACAAAACAATAAAATAACTGATCTACCTTTATTTAATCTTTATTTAATATTATTTATTTATCATTTCATTTCGTTTAATCTTTTCGCCAAGTCTCAAAATGTATATACATATATAATCTCGAACTTTTTAATTCTCACATTTCTCGTTCCATGAAATTTATATTGTTGCAAGTTTCACGCGTTCGGTTGTTCTGTTTGTTAGAGAATTGGAGGCTTATCAGTTTGGAGCGTATAAACACTGTTTAATTATCCATTTAAAACAAACTGATAAATCGTAAAAATAAGTTAAGTGTACAATCATTAATCTTTTGTCCTATCCAAATAGATTTACATAACTAAATGAATTAATTCGCTAAAATAAATAAGCAGGTAAATTAAAATTTAATACAGGTTTATTAAAATACAGGTAAACTGTTAATAGTCTTTTATCTGTTACTTTTATTATAGATTACTTCCCTTTCCAGTGTCCATTGTAACTGCTGTCGCATTAACCGTAATTTTGTCTTAACCTTAGACGTCATTCCTCCCTATTATGCCGATTAATAGGAAACCTACTGTATTCAGATTAAAGGGGAGCGATTAGTAAATATGGCCATGTTAATTTCCAGATACATTTTGAGTTAATGAGAGTTTTGTACTATAGATATGCATTGCTATAGGGCTGCCCAATTATGCTAAATTATAGGTCTGTGAAAAAAATTAGCGTATATGGATTTCTAGGAACCGTTATAAAAGGCACTTTTTCTGTGTATTCTCACAAATACAGAATTTCATCCCCTTCATCATTAAATAAGAATATCTTTTAAATCATAATTCTTGCGACTGCCATTTATCGATAACTAAAAAATTCATTATTTTCTGTTTTCATCATTAAGAGCATCGCATTCCTTCATTTCATTTTGATGGCAGCTGCATTTCATGTGAACTTCATGCTACGGTAATTATGAAATAGGTGTGGTGTTTTCCGCATTCGATTGGTAATCACAGGCTTATTAAATTTGTATTTGTGAAACCCGTCTGCTTCTCGTCCTTTTATTTCTTTCGCCTCTTTTTTTAGCCCAAAGATTATTAGCCCAAACAGGCTACTAATTTCGCTTTGGCATTCTGCGTCAATTCAGTATAAACGGAGACTTTCTTTTCAAATTGTTACCACCAAATATTATCGCCCTGTATTACATTCAAAGAAATTAAATAATGAAGAATCTCCATACATGTATGCATGTTTCTTGCATTGTGATAAAAGAACGTTAGCTAAAGCCATCAAATTTTGAATCACGTAATCTTCCATCGAATATGGGCATTTGGAAAGATGGAATTTGTTTGGAATATTGAATATGGAATATGGAATTTTTTTATTATCGATTTCATATTTTCTCAGACATTAAAGAATTTTTGATTAACAAACTCAGCGATTTCAAAGCGGAGATTGGCAACACAAAGCGGAGATTGTCCATGAAAAAAATATTGCATCTCCAGCGCAACTAGGTATCTGAAATTCTAAAGATATGCTGAATTTAAAATTATATTGCGTACAGCGGTTGAATTATATTTTATGGTTTAAGTGCGAAAATGATGTTTAATAAATAAAGGTAACACACAAAATGTTAAAACAACGCTCCTTTGGGCGTAATGTAAAATCTGAAGGCTTTCAGATTCAGAAGGCTTTCAAGGGAGAAATTCTTTTCTCCCCCCCCTTTTTTTTTTCATGTGTGTGTGATTTTTAGCTTAGAAGCAAAGCTGAAATTCGACCTGCTATTTACCAACAAGCAAACTTTCGAGTCCATCCGTGACAAGCATTTAATTGTGCGATCGGGTATCCAATATGAGGAAAACACTTTAGATTTTCATTACATTAACAAACATTTTTAGCAACATTTTGCACGTGATTAAACATAAATTATTTAAGCAATTTTTATAACTAATCCAGGAAACATTACGTCATAATTAATTATATATAAATAGATATAGATATGCGTGTATTTAAGTCTTTCACTTAACCTGCCTCAGACTGCGATACATACCAAAACTGCACGGAACACAAAAGAAGATCTCAGCGTAACTTTTCATTGGAATATTTTAACCAAAGAATTTCCTCGAATTTTAGTTAAACCCTTTCCTGAAAGAAATTCAGAATAAAATATTCATGAAGAATTTAGAACTCTGATAGGCAGCTAGTTACGTATTTGGAAACTTTTTCCTTTAAATCCACAATGGAATGGGTAAGGAAGTAGAAGTTTCGAACTTCTCCGACCGGTAATTACTCCATCCATTCCTTCCTTCGCACGTGTTGAAGATGAAGGATTGAAAAGAATTCGTGTTCAATGTAAATTAGAGTACACAGAAATCCTAGGTACGCTCACCTGGTGAGAATTCACAAAGCACATCACGAAAGAAATTGGTAGCTTTATGGTAAAAAGGTTTAAGTCATGAATAAAGAACTGTTAATGGCTTCAAGAGCTGGAGTTTAATCCTTGAAGAGATATACTGGAAGAACCCATACATTTTCCCATTTTGAAGGTAACGAACTCATGATTTCTGCCTTTCATATCAACATAGCCCATCTTTGCTAAATTTCATGAAACAGAAATAAATTTTGAAAACAAGTTTTATTGTGAGCAACTGCGGTGCGAAAATTCCATAGCTGGAGTTCTATTAGCTATGTCAATATTTACTTACCCCAGTTATAAGGTATTTCTTCCGCCTTCTTAGCGTACCTTCGTGATGTAGTGATCTGCATGCTGGATGCGTATTCCAGAGGTCCGTGGTTCGATTCTCGGCGAAGGCGTTGCTCATTTTTTATCTCTCCTGCTTCCAAAGTACCTAATGTCTCTTCAGTGTAGTGCGAACTAAAAGGGAGGTGAATGATGATTCTCCACACCCAGGATTTGGCGATTGGGTCCTCTAAGACCCCAGTCGTCCTTTAAAAAGGAGGAGTATATAAGGTATTTCTCACGTCTTCTTAGCGTACCTTCGTGGTGTAGAGGACTGCACGCTGGGCGCGTATTCCAGAGGTCCGTGGTTCGATTGCCGGCGAAGGCTCTGCTCATTTTTCATCTTTCCCGCTTTCAAAAAATACATAATGACTCTACAGAGGCGCCCGAAATAAAAGGGTGGTGGATGATGATTCTCCACATCCCAGGATATGGCGATTGGGTCCTCTAAAAACCCCAGTCACCTTTTAAAAAGGGGGATATAAACTACACGCTGGGCGCATATTCCAGAGGTCCGTGGTTCGATTCCCGGCGAAGGCGTTGCTCATTTTTTATCTCTCCTGCTTTCAAAGTACCTAATGTCTCTACGCACATTTTATCAAACATATTGATATCTTCTATCAATGGTTTCTTCCTTAAAGTGTTTTCTCTATGAAGATGATCTCTTTAAAAATCGAAATCTGCAAAAGAGTAGAGTTAAATATAGTCTTATATCACGCGTAGTTGAACGGCTGCAAAATATGAAAGCAGTACTACACACACACTTGTCAAGAGGTGTATGAACCATGAGAGATTTTTTAATGCTAGTCATTTGATGATTTCTACATACTTTTATGAAATGGCGCTATGCTTTAACTAGACTGTTAAAGATTTGGTAGATTATGCAGAGACCAGCAAAGAAATCTGACGGTTTCGAAACATCTAGAATGTAGCCCAGACACGTAGAATAATAAGTTTTGTTCAATGAGTTTTAAAAGTTACGTTATCCAAATTCCAGACATTTGCTGCCACTATTGTTGTGTAGAGAATTTGTCTGATAGCGGTATAAAAACTAGGTGAATGATTTTCTGATTTATGGAAATTTTAATTTTATTTGATTCTGAATTATTTATTTTAAGGCTTTAATTTTGGGGAAAAACAGATGCTTCTGGGAATATTATTTAGTTTAAAAGAATATTATTTATTTTCTTTTATTTGCAAATTTTGTACAAGCTTTGATTCATTGTGAAAGAAGCAGGGAAAGGGAAGCAATTTTTTTGCCAAGTCATGATTTCGCGCGATTTTTCCTTTAGAATGTTCTAGAAGGATTTTCATTGTGTAGTTGACCTTAAAGAGGAAGTACGTGACAAAAAGGTCAAAGGTTGCTACTTGTCTTTCAATGTAAGTCATTCAGGTTTTTGGCGATTGAGGGTCCGGTTGTTGGCTAAGTGAAGAAGGGTGCGCATGCGCTATCACCCTTATTTCCGCATTCAGGGGTTGATAACGCAAATTTTGCCATAATTAAGGGGGCGATAATTGAAGCTATAGTGGGAGCCCGCGTTTGTGAAGGAGACGAAGAAAATTCGAGTTGGAATCACTTACTGACTGGCTGAACTTACTTTTGGGACGTTACTCTTGAAAACTGGGTTGAAAGCGATAGACAAGATGTAATTTACGACGAGAGGTTTCCCGGCGGGGAGCGGCAAATATGCTCCCCGGCCGCGTTTTGGGTTAAGAGGCGAGATTGAAGAGGTAGGAATATTTGCTGAAAGACTTAAGGACTTTACTCACTTACTCTTGGAAAGACTTTTTGGTGTAACACCTTTTCGTGCGAGACTTGGAGAGACTTACGGGCTTGCTGGACTTTTGGACGTTACTCTGGAAACTTGCTGGAAAGCGAGAGACAAGATGTAATTACGAAGAGAGATGTTTTCCGGCGGGGAGCGGCAAATATGCTCCCCGGCCGCGTTTTGGTTAAGAGGCGAGACTTACTGACTGGCTTGTGGAACTTACTTTGGACGTTACTCTTGGGAAGAGCAAGAACAGGCGAACCGTAATTGCCTAGGAAAACGTTTCTGGCCGGGAGCTGCAAACATGCTCCCTTGCCGCGTTCGGGTAAAAAGGCGAAATTTGAACCAGTTACCTGCGTGTTGACTTAAGACTTTCAAGACCAAGCGGATAGCCGTGCTGGGCAGCAGTGCTCCTGTTTTCTGTTTTCCAGACTTAAAAATAGCTTCGTCATTATGAAAACCAGTTACCTGTGTGTGTGTTTTCGCAAATAGTGCCTGGACAGGACGATGTCTTCTGAAACTTCTATTTTGTGACCGTAAAGATGAGCCCCGCCGACGTCAACGCTTATTAGGATACGAGTCCTCCACTTCAAGATGTCCAACCAAGATAAGTTTTATTTTTTTTTGTGTGTGTTTGAACTTTAAGTAAGTTAAAAACAGCGTCGAATCTTAAATTAATTAATTACCAAGACAAACCTTAAGTTTTTTTATATGAATTTAAATAAAAAAAAAAGTAAATGACAAATTGAAGAATTCTCCTTAGACTCTCTGATGAGGATAAGATTTTATTTTATTGTGATGAAATTGAATAAACTGATATTTAATCTGGAAACCTATTACAGTATGTTTTCTTTATATATTTAATATGTTTTTCCTATATATCTTGTATATGTTTTTCTTGTGTTTTCGATCCTCTCACGGCGCGGTCCCGGGATGCATTTTTTCACAACGCAAAATGCTTTACCGTTTCACCATACGATCACTAAAAGTTTGGTAATTAGCAAATTCTTAAGAGTTTAGTTTCCTCCCTAAGAGGAAGTAGAAACCTTTCACGGCAAGTAGTTTCTTATTTAACAATGGTGCCGTAAAGTTTCATATATAACACTATATACCTATTCTAGTACCACTGTCTTGAGGTTCTACATAGAAGGCCAAATCATAGTTTAGAGCAGCTGTTTTCAACCTTTTGACCAATGCGTACCACCTAAACAAAAATTGAAAATCTTTAGTACTATCACTACCTTTTACAATAATTACTTTTCAGTTTCACGATACAAATATCTTTAAAAAAAATATTTTTTTCCGATTTTCACAACTTAGTGGCATTTGCGCAGCCTATTGGCTATTTGTAATAAATATTCACAGATAAAAATATTAAATTAAAAATTGGTTACCATTTTAATTATCAAAGTTTAAGTTATGATATTTTAATTCTAAATTAATTTTAAAATTTAGTGGGAAATTTGGGCCTGTTTAAGAAAGATCAATTTCTTTGTGGTCTTATTTTACTTAACGTTAACCATAAATTAGAATTTTTAACTTTTAATTTTGCTCTGTATTTTTCTGTAATTTTTCAAATCCAACATGGAAGAAAATCCTTGTTCACACAAATAGGTTTTGCAAAAAGGCAATAAAAATTTAATAGCTTTATTTGAAATACCCTTAAATTCGTTTTTTCAGTTCAGCCCAAAGTTGTTAAGTGTGTTGTTATTTTTGAAATCTTCAGTTAGTGTTCGATCACAGGAAATTTCTGTTAATTTATTTTTATTTTTATTTATTTATTTTTTTTTTCAGGAGATAAAATTTCACCTCGTTTTCTGTCGTCACCTTACCTCGTTTTTTTGTCGCACAAAATACATTCTACACAATTTCAAATGACTTGTTCAATTCGTTTTCTAAGGTTAGGAATATAAAAATCGATTTTCAGCAGATCTTCCGTTTTAGACACTGCGAAGTGTCCCTTGTTGTGGATACTACGTATGAGTTTTAGCTCTAATGCTTCGGGTACAACAAGTAACTCACGACCACTGTCGAACTTGTATAGTATACGATTCTTCACTAGGAAATATTTCTTTAGTCCTTGCTCGACTAAGGATTTTAGCAACTGGAGATGCTCATCACTTCTTTGCGCAGCTGCAATTTTGGCTGTAATTTCTCCCTGAGAACAAGTAACTATCATGACAGCGTTTCTTTTTAAAGAATCCACATACTTCATTTGCTGCCCAGATCTGTGAACAATTTCAAATTATTTCAATTTTCAATTTAGTCAAATTCTTCTAGAAGTAACGCTCATCTCGCCACTTTAGGAGTTTGATCCTTCTTGAATATAGTCTTCTGTAAAGCATGGCAATCCGTAATTATTCCGTAATTATTATTCGCAATCCGTAATTCCTGAATTTCTTTAGAGCTTCTACTATAGCTAAAACTTCAAGCTCATAACTAGATAGCTTTTTTTGTTATTGGCTAGTTTTTTTACTCATGAAGTAAATGGAGTTTAACTGTCCGTCATCTGACTTTTGTAGCAATACAGCGCCGAAACCATGACTGCTTGCGTCTGTATGCAATTCTAATGGTGCTCCTTGTTTAAAAATATGAAGAATCGGACTTGTCGATAAAAGTTCTTTCAATTTATTAAGTGCTTCTTTTTGTTCAGGCCCAAATTTGAATTCTGCTCCGGTTACGAAGAAGATCCTTAGTGGTTTGGATATTTTTGAATAGTTGGCAATAAATTTCCTAAAATACCCAGTAAGACCCAAGAAACTCTGTATCTGCTTAAGGTTTTTAGGTTTCGGAAAATTTTGAACAGCCCTGGGTTTTTTGGTAGAGGAGCGAATTGTACCATTCTCAATAACATACACGAGAAATTCTATTTTTCTTTTCAAAAATTGGCATTTCTTAAAATTGATCTTCAAACCGTATCCTTTGGCTACTTCTAAAACGCGTTTTAACTTTTCCAAACCTTCATTCTCGTTTCGTGCTGGAATAATAAAATCATCCATGTAAGTAACAGCAGTGTCAACCCGAATTAAATCTCTAAATACATTATAAATAAATCTTTGGAATACACTAGGGGACGTGCACAAACCAAATGGTGCTTTTAGGAATTCGTACAAGCCTGCATGAGTAATGAATGCCAAATATTTAGTGCAGTTTTCCTCCACTGGAAGATGAAAAAAAAAACCTATTTTTTAAGTCTAATGTCGAAAACACTTTTGCTTCACCCAAATGATCTAAAACCTCTTCTACTTGTGCCATGGGAAAAGAATCCTTAACTATTTTTTTATTTAGCTGCCTGAAATCAACACAGATTCGTGTCTTGCCCGATTTTTTTTCTACACAAAACAATTCTCGAAGCATATTCTGAGCAAGATGGCTTTATAATCCTATCCTTTAACCATTCATCTATTTGATCATCAACAATTTTAAAATAAATCAGTTTTTTTAAGTTAATTTATTTAGATTGTTTGTTCTAGCTCCCATTGTAAAAACTTAAAATTATTATTGGCTGGACCCTTTATGTAAGTATCTGCCCCATTATCATTGTATAAGGATAATACATGAAGGATTAATTTTGAAATGATACACTTGAGAGCAAAATATTATGAAATGTTACTATTTTTAGAATGGAAAAGTATTATAATCAAAAACTAAAGAACGGTTTATCTTACATTTGTTTACATATGCACATATGTAAGACGCATGTAACTATAAGTGCAATTGTATAGAATGGGCAGGCAGATAATAGTTAAACTCTAAATAGCATCAAAATATTATACAAGTTATATAACACTTTGATAAAAAGGCATACAAGTTGCGTTAAGGGAAGGTAATGTGAAAAAAACATATTTAAAATAGACATGTTTTGTTTTGTTAGGGCGCAGCCCGGTCCACCTTGCAAAACAAAGTTTCCACTATGACCATATACGGGCTACGCTAGTACAAAAATCACCACACAACTATACAAATACACGAATCACACAATGCCAATGGCTTATTTATTGTTGTTAATAATCTTCATAATCTTATGCGCTATTCCTCTTGCCCTAAGTAAACCATTTTTCATAAAATCTATGTTCGCTCCATCAATGAATCTGGTTAACTTACATTCTGTAATAAAGTGGACATTGTCTCCTACTTTTGTACATACTTTACATAAATAATTATCTTGAACATGGAATCTTTTCAGATAAAAGGTAAATCTCCCATAACCTGTAATTAACTGATTCAAGTCAATGTCATTGTAACTGACTGACTGATTGTATCTAACTGACTGGCACCGGTGGCGTGGTGCTGTAATCCAGTGCTTTGAAGGTCTAGGCTTCTGGACGGCGTGAGATTGAGAGTTCTGTGCCTGCTGGCTCCCGTGACCCTATTTTAAGCGCCCGTACTGCATCAAAATAGACATGTATTAATTTTCAATATTCGTTTGAAATTATTGTACATTTTGTAACTTTATCTTGCAGCTTATCCAGAGTTTCATACTTTCCCTTTCCCTTTATTTGGAATTGGGGTTCTTATAATTCTTTTACAATTTAAAATATAATATTATTTCTATTCTGTTTCCTGAATTTAACCTTTTTACTACTTCTGGGAATCGAATTATCTATTTATTCCCTCCAAAAAGCAGAATGAAGTGAGAACAAAATTCAGGAATAGTTTCTGCAAAGTTATAAAAGAACGACGATGTTATAGATCAATTTTCTTCACATACTAATCCTTTGTCTCGAGAGGTCTGAGCATCTCAATGCAGTTAACCTCTAAAGCAATTCCAAGTTTCTGAAAACAATTTTCCCCCGTTTTCTCCGCGACTAAAATTGCCAGGCATTGTTTTAAGCACCGTAATCATAGAACAGGTGAAAAACGAATCTTGCGGAAACTTTGCGCGAAGAATAATGCTATATAAAGAGTCTTTTGTACTGCACAACTTAGCATTCGTGAGAGGAACTCATTAACATTTGACAATGAACATCAATCTTTAAATTTAATGAAAGAACAACAGATGTGACACATGTGCTACACGCCTTTGCTCTCAATTATGCATTTCGAGAAGATAATTTTGACTGGTATGCGAAATAATGGTCAAAAGGTTAATATAGTCATAAGTTATCTATTAACAGTTTTATCACTGAAGTGAAAGAATTACATCCTGTGCTTTTAAATCCATCATCATAGAAAAAATCAACAAAAGATACACTTTAAACACATAATTAGGTTATTTCATTCTAGAAAGAAAATTTTGCTTAAATTTTCTTCATATGGGGGTTATCCCATTGTTTTGTGGTGAACATTTTAGGTACTGGGCTTTAGCAACATGCAATCTTAACGCAGAAAAATGCTTTTTATCACAATTAATTGAAACATATTTGAACAACGGTGGAATGATACATGACAGAAATTTTAATTTGAAGGTACATATATAGAAAATCTTCCTAAAATAGGTACTTCATCTAATCACTGAAGTTCTTTCATAAATGGAGTTAAATATTGAAATTAATGATTTTTATTTCAAAAATCACTAATTAAATAAATGTAATAATCAAAATCGTAAAAACAACCTTGTATTTAGCGTAGGTATAATGAAACGCTCAATCGATTTCGAAGGCAGCTAAAGGTCCCTCCTCATCAGGAGAAAGAAATACCTAGAAAGACGAAAATAAAGGAGAAGGAGTCACAGAAACACGTGGTCCTTATCAGCACTGCACGTGGTTATAACTAGATTTTTTTTTTTTTTTGCACGTGTTCCATATGTTGACGGAATGTTCCATATGTTGACGGAAATAGTAACGAAAACTGAAAAATTAAGCTAATAGAATTTTAAAAGCGTTAGGAAGAACTAGATTGGAACTAAATTCATTAATTGCACGAAGTAGATATTTGTGTGAAAATTTCTGAGAAAATCCAATTCATCAATGAAAAAAGCTTTATGGCTAATTTATTAATATGCACGCCACTATAGCAGTCAAGATTTCTGACTATTTGAGAGCTCCAAACTACAAACGTATCGGTATTCTTGCAACAAATGACCTTTTCAGCCATATATGACCTACCCTATTTTTGCCTTTGTTAATTAGTATGATTCACGTGACAAACCCATGTGATGTAAATCAACAGACGAATTTTGTTAATGATTCTCTGGTGCCAACACTCAGATGAAAGAATGTCTGTGAGATAACCTTAAAGAAATAATTGTACAGAATATGAGAGAAACAACACTTGCTATGCTGGTTCGTCAACTTGTTGAACTGTGATGGCAATCTTTAACAATGGACACAAATTCTTGGCCCTCCTGAGAGACATCACGACAGTATCGGTGTGAATATAAAATAGAGTTGAATATCAGTATAGTTTATATCCAGTTGTAGTAGTAAAATAGTGACTATTGACAAATATGAAATAAAATTCTTTCAGTTCACCATATGCCAATTATAATCATTTGAAGTGCTTTTTCGATATGTTTAAATTATTATGACGACCATCCAGAGATATTTTAGTTTGTTTTTAGGGCTTTATCAATGCATTCTTCCAGTTATGTTGTATAAGTTAACAATATAATAATTTGGTAATGTAAAAAGTATGTTCTTTGCATTTATTCAATGATTGATTCATGTGCTTCTGCTCTTCGTGTGGTTTCGTATTGCAATATAACAGTTTCTTTGGTTTTAGTCATGGTTTATGGCCGGTAGGTTGCTGGTCGGGTAGGTCAACCGTTACGAGAATACCACTTATCGTACGTAGTACAAATTTCTAGCTAAGAAGATGTCTAGTATTTGAGCTGTAAGCTTGGGTTATATGTATGGCTGTTGTAAATTTCATACAAACTGAGTATAAGAATCTTTAATTTAAAAAACATATTCAGCAATATATTAATACTTTTACAATGTATAACGTAAATATTGCAAGTTTCATGATAGGCTAAGACTACTATTCAACATTAAAAACTATTTATTTTATTTTAGTTGTATCTTCTCACAATTACCAATGAATTCTTGACATGACTCCGAAAATCATTTCTTAATTTCAATAAACTTCGCATACAGACTGAACTTTTACAGATCAATTAACTTGAGCAAAGAATATAGCTGTGAGTAAACAACTACGGTCTGCTGCCATTTTATTAAAAGCAATTCATTATATTTCCCCGAAACTAATATCGCGCAGAAAGAAAAGGGATTCGCTCGACTTCCCACTTGGTGATCGACGAGAATATAATAATGCGGTTTTGGGATTGATAGATAGAGGCCGCGTCATTAGGCGACGCACTTCATTCCATCAGAGATTGATTGTGATGACGACCTTTGACCGCATACGGCAATTACTACGAGTAGTTGGTTCCCAAAGGAGCGAAAAAAAGTGCAGAAAAATTATTACGAAAATCTGAAAAAGTTTACATGCAAATTTTAGCACATCACCAGACTAATATTTGGTAGACATAATAAATAATAAGAAGCTCAAATTATTGGACAAAATGGAATTAACAAACTGCTAAATTATTGCAAAACTATTGGACAAAATGGAATAAACTCGTAAAGCAAATTCATCGTTGATTATAAATTAGACATACGTGTATCTCAAACTAAATAATACATGAATCAAAATTAAAATTAAAAGTGTTCCCCCAGTTTAAAATTTTGACTAGTAGTAATTAAGTACAATATACAAATAGTAATCGAGTACGAAATTTATAGATAAGACACATTTACGAAAGTGCACCTAAGAGTAACCTGTAATTGATCAAAAAGTGTATACTAAAAATTATATATAATGAAATAAAATATTAACTTCAAGAAGACATGCGAACGTAAAATATTAGTATGACAATTAATTTTAATAGAATAGTATAGTAATTAAAAATAAAGCTTCTGAAGTGGCAAGCACTTCTCCAATTTAATATTTTCAATAGCAATGAAACTTTTTTGTTATATTGTGAACAAAATGTAATTTATCATTCAAATAAATATTTAATTTTGGAATACGAAATTTGGGGCTATATTGTATAAGCTATAGTTATTCGTGTACAAAACTTAGTTTACCTACATTTGTGCTAACATAATAACATGTTTACCCCTTTAGTTTTTTAGTTGTATATTTTGTTGGGCTGTTGAAAAATATATGACTTGTAAAAACAGTAAATGTATGCTATCATAATCATATTTCTTTATTTTTAATTGTATTTTATTAGGCTTTTGAATAATGTATAACTTAATTGGTGTTATGTTTTTCGAATGTGATTGGTTACTTCTGTTCCAAATCTGAATATAGCGCGTCCATGCACCGTCGGCACATTTTGACAAACCTGTCTGCCACACTCTTATATAGTAATTTTACATTTTTCCACAAAAATCTGTTAAACCTTTTTAGTAAAGTACCACTTTCTATTTCTCATATATAGTCAAAATCTATTGTTCTCAATTATATACGAGTTTTACACATCATATTTGAGATGCTCAAGTACAGCATCACATAACGTTTATCAATTTTAGCCTACTTCTAGTATGTTCTTAGTAGTCTTAAATACTGAAATTGAAAGTTTCGAATTATATTTAGTCCAAAGAGGCTTTGTCCCTGAGGGACTGTAGTTTTCGTTTTGCGATTTTGAGACTAATCACGCTGAATGTACATTTCACTTTTCAAACTGTTGCCACCAAATATTATCGCCCTGCATTATATTTGAATAAATTAAATAATTAAGAATCTGCATAAATGTATGCATGTTTCTCGCAATGTGATAAAACAACGGTACTTAAAGCCATCCAATCACGTAATCTTGCTGCGAATATGGGCATGTGGAAACCCAAATTTGAAATTTGGAATTTGCATTATTATTGATTTCATATTTTGTAAAACTTTAACGTACTTTTGATTAACAAACTCAAGGATTTCAAAGCGAGCAATGGCAATGTTGTACAGAAAAAAACATGTTTATTTCCAGCGCGTGAGTCTATACATTGGAAATTCTAAAGATATGCTCAGTTTAAAATTATTTTGCGATATTGCTCTTGAACTGAATTTTATGATTTAAATGCGAAGAACATGATATTTAATAAAAAAAAGGTAACACACAAACTGTTAAATAAACGCCTCTTTGGACGTAATTTAAAATCTGAATTTTTTATGTTTATTTTATTTTTATTAAAATTTTTTAATGTAATTATTTCGTTGAAAATTGTTGTGCGTTTCAAGTAAAGTACCACATTCGTTTGTCTATTTTTGCCGAAAATGTAATCAATTCCTTATATAACAGCAGAAGGCTTTACGTAAAACAGCAATTTTTCTTTAAGTTCGATATAATAGTTACTTTGTATGAGAGAACCATCACATACGTACACGCAGACAGACATATATCACTGTTCAGCAGTAAAAATAGGTTGTGGAGAGCTTAATTGGTGCGTATTCTCTGAAAACTCATTATCAAAGTTTGGCACCTGAAACATTACCTATGTAAACCTTTACCTATGTAAAAAAGTAAAGAGCACCTAAGCGTAACCTGTAATTGATACATAGATTGGAAAGTCTGTAGAAGTAAAATGCCAAATTTAATCGTTTAATCCTACATTTCCCGCATGTGTTCAAATTATATAACAATGATAACTTAACTTTTAGTAGCTGAAAAATGTTTCCATAAATGTATTAAAATCTATGAATTCACAAAGCCTCATGTCAAAATCACAGATACGAGTGCTGTTGTTCAAAAATTATAATTTAATGCATTTGTCGCATGTGGCCGATATTGCCAATAGGTATCAAGAATGGTTATTTACCCATCCGATCACCGAGAACCTTTTGCAGGGTGGATGATGGAGAAAAGGCAATTGAATTAAGCTCGAGAGGAAAGATAAACCTCTGTGTTAGTGTTGATGGTGTTCTTAAGCAATAGCTTTTATTATCTGTGTCTTCTGAAATTCACTTGCGGTAAAAGGGTTCACAGCACGCTGTGATTCTTCCACTAAAACTACATTATTATTTTAAAGTGTAAGAAAAATATTTTATTAAAATATCACATTCACTGAAATACTAACAAATCAAGTAGGTATATATTTGTTTCTAGTTGTTTACAGAATACATGATCTCAAATAATATGAACTAACACGACAAATTTAAAATAAAGCTAGCGAACAAAATGATCATGATATATGGCTATATTTTCTACTTAACAGAGTTTCAAAATTCTCAGAAATGCACTCTTATATTTAAACAGACATTATTCGCCATATGCCACGTTATTTCAGACGCACTAATTTACGGTGAGAGATTTCAGAAAATTATTGTCAGTAGTATTATTTTTAGTAGTCCAATCTTCCATGGAAGTTTGGATTACTGAAAATTTTATCTTGGTATAATATGTCTTAGTATAATTAATATTACACATCATTATATAATAATATAATAATGTGTTTGTGGCTAATCTCACTTGTCTGATTTAACAGGATAAGCTCACGAATTTAATTCTAACAAGGGATGCAACATGGCACCTGTCATTGATATGAGTCTTGAACACCATATAGGTGACTGCATGACTTTGAGCTCCACAATTTTGCAGGTCAGTTTACGCATATTTTGAGTGTTCCATGCCGCCCAGACGCTATACATTTACAAACATCCATGCCTTCTATGGGGTTCGAACTCAGCCCTTAGGTATGGCAGTCAGCGTCACTAACCGCTTTTCCCTGTAGTCGACTTGTATAATTATAATGTACACATTTCATAAATTTCAAGACAAAAATGAAACTGAATTGCTGCTTTCCAAATTGTAGCCTCTTTTTCAAATAGGACAGTTGTGAACTAATTTCTTTATAATCAAATTATAACTTTAAAGCTTGGCCATTTCTTGAATCATTCAGAAATTCAAGAAACTGCAATTGTGGAATCAAAGACTATTTCAGCAACTGATACAAAAAAAATCCAAAAACGTTGTTAAGCGGATTAAAAGATTAGTATCAATAGATGGAAGGTACAGTGTATTTCAAGGTTAATGGAACAAACTTTAAAGGATGACCGCACACACCCAGAAAAACACGTTTCTTTATAGAAATCGCGCTTGCGCAATAAGCAGATTTTAAAGACACTTTCTTTCCACAAGCCGTAACACATGCAAGCACATGTATGAGCGCTTTTAAGCATGTGTGTAAAAGCGGTGATTTTCGCATGCATTTTTTTATTTTTTACTTTTGATTTTGTACTTTTTCCTGTATTTTACCTGTGTGCGTTGCCCGGTTCTGCATGGCTTTGATTCTTAATTTATGAGTTTTATATTGGATGGGTTTTAATTTACAATTGCCCGTGAGTCCTCTTAAGTCATCAATGTTCTTTTAAATGAGATAGGATCGTCTCACTTCTTTATTCCGTTTTCTCATCATGCCCTTAAAAGCTTCAGACAGACAGGTCTTCAATAACCTTATTTTCATTTAGCCGGATAAATCAAGCTTCACGCGATAGATATTCTTGGTTGAATCGTGAATTCCCGGTCCATGAATAGTCATTAGTGACTTGGAATAAATCGGTGTATAAATGCAAAGATGGACGAAAAAGCTTTCTTTAGAGCCTAACTCCTTAAAGGTGCTCCATACCTTTAGTTTGAAGTACACTGTATGCCATAGGCTCAACTCTAATTAGGATAATCTCTTTAACATGATAACGTTGCTTTCCTATGTTTTTACTTACTCATTCCTAGATCTTTGAAAATGTACAGTATACAATAAAAAACTTCTCGCAACATGTCTAAGGAATGAAGAATTTTAAAATTAACTTTTTTGTTATATTTTGCTACCCGTTGCAATCTTTCAATATTTTGAATTAATATTATCATCTAAATCATGTCATAACAACGATTAATTTAGTATATTACAACACAGTTTTAAATAAATAACAACCACGAGATACTATATTCTAACTTACACATTTAAAGCAAACTCTCTTATCAGTGTAAATGTTCAGGAACATAAAAATGGAAGTTTACCATAACTTCTAATCTACCAAAACATTATTATTTTAAATAAGGCTTTGAAATTCCAAGCGGAAATCCTAGACGAAAGAAGAAAATTTACCGGAGGACAACTTTTTGAAACTATTTCATGGCAACAGCACTTCTTACGTTTCGCCACCTGACGAAATTTGTAGAACTTATTCAGTTCTCGAAATCTCTTTGTACGTATCAGAAACAAAGCAGGTCTTGTGCTTTTCTGTGAAAGGACGATTTCTAGATTTAAACACCTGTTTCTTTAAGCAATCACTAACTATTTAAATTGAAGCTTATTTTTTATTTGGTTTGTGTACGTTATTAATTTCAGAACTTAAAAGTATGCTTCCGAAACTGAAGTGGCTAAACTACATTTTCTATGTATACAAATAAAAGGGCACTTAAGATCAATGAGGAGATTTAATAATAATGCAGGCTTTAGCTACGCCTGATTAAGCAGTTTCAGGAGGATAAGTCTCTATGCATGTACAAATGCCAGTTTATGGGTTAAAACGCCCGTAAAACAAAGCGTAACAGAATAAAACAAAAACATATTTCGAGAACGTTAGAACTCCTTATATACAGATAATCCTCATGAAATATGGCATTTACCCGATGCGATTTTGAGATAAATGATTTCCAAAATTGCAGTATGACTTAGCCCTGCTGACTGATTTAAAAATTCACATTATTAAAAGACTGATTGAATTTCGCAAACAAGCTGGGAAATTCTTTAACGGAAATATTTCGTTTTAGGAGCGCTCTAGAATAGTTCAGACAAAAATAGAAAGTTTTCTGACATTATGTAGCAGAATAAATAAAAAAGTGCAAAGCAGCAAGCAAAAAAAAAATATTATTGAAAGACCTCTAATATATTGCAAAGCAAACTCTACAGAAATATTTTTGCTCCTGAAGAAGGGAGACTTGTGTTTGATCAGCATTTAAAATCGATAAGAGTTACTCATAATCTATGTTAAACTAAGGTTGCTTTTTTGACTAATTTTAAATGTCACATTAAAATTGACAAAAAAGCTATTAACGACTTAAGGGGGCTCATACACCTTAAACCCCTCATGATCTTCGAATATGTGATTGTTGCAAGAACTGGGATATTTTATTTAGTTTAAATATGGCCTTTAAAGTAAAGGCAATTGCTTCCAACGTTTTACAGCTGACTATACAATATAGCTGCTTAGGGAACTCGTAACCAGAAAGTTTGTGTTGCCACAAATATTTTTGTAATTTAATCTGCTTTGTGACAAAATTGTTCATCATATTTCCACCTTGCACGCATGATATTTTAAAAATGGCTAATGATGCATACTTGAAATTTGACGAAATTCTTTATATGGGCACTATTTTCTAACTGAACTAAAAATTTGACGAATATTTTAATATTAAAAAAATTTGTGCACTAAAACATTAGAGATTTTTTTAATAAAATACATTTTATAAACTCAACACCAAATAAAATAAAAATTTAACATGAAGTTCTTAGGATTTTTGGTTCACAGTAGTTTCCAAGTGTTAGAAAAGCTATATATTAAATATGAAATTAAATTATTTAACAGATGTTTTAAACTGAGCACGCAAGGTGGAATCATGACGAAACATTTTGTCACAAGGCGGATTAAATTATAAAAATATTTGTAGCAACACAAACTTTCTGATTACTATTTCAGAAAGCAGTTATATTATGAAGTCAGCTGTAAAATGCTGGAAGTAATTGCTCTTAAAATAAATAAGCTATCTCAATTCTTGAAAACGCCACATATTCGAAGATCTTATGGGTTTTAAAGTATATGAGTCCCCTTAATGCCTTACTTGGGGACATATTTCTGTCACTTGGCAATATTTCTAATCACTTTTTTACCTTATTTGGCGACTTTATTTCAGCTTTAAAAAATTATTGTATAATATTTGGATCACATTAACCGAACATATCACCACAATAAGCAAATTATTTCTCATGTTTTCGTATACAAAAGGAAAAGGCTTCGGAAATTCGATAATAATATCCGAATGATTAAAAAAAAAAAAAAAAAAAAAAAAAAAAAAAAAAAAAAACATTAACCGCGATCATTGACATTAAGCGGCAACTAGTAAATATCATTCATTTCTGGAGGATACATTTTTAAATTGTTAGGCCTTTTTGTAACTGCTTGCCTTAAAATTGCTTCAGATATTAAGCATATATCTGCATACCAAGATTAAACTTCAGTTTCCTTTTAATCTCACAATTTTTGTATTTTTAATCTGTTCCCTTTTTTAAGCTTTTCGAAGCTTTGATGGTTGACTCTTCGAGTTATTAAACTGCAATTACAACACAGAAATTCTTTTTATTTTTATTTATTTAAAATTGTTTATTACCTGTGTTTTCTTAAATAGAGTTAATTAAATAAAAATTAATTAATAAAACTATATTTTTGTATTCCTTCATTTGATGTATGATGTGCACTTTTACGTGAATCAATTCCTTAAGACCCTAAACCAACATATTTTCTATGCAGACTAAATCCTATGTAATGCAATATTTGCTTCTAACATGACACCCTCGTTACGCATAATTTGCTTGTATTTATAACCAACCTACGATAACTATTTTTAACACCAAACAGATATGTTTGGGTTATGTACACATTTTGGGTTTATTCAGTATTGAGTGCGCTATTCTTTTATTACACATAAAAATGTGAAGTACCAAAAGTGAAATTTCAATATTTATTATTACTTCATGAAGAAGTGCAATAATTGGTGTATTATTAAATAAGTTTAACGAAATGAGCGATAATTATGCATTCATTTTACGCAATTCTGGGTCAAACTATTTACCCTATTTATGTTTGCGATTCAAATGTGGATATATTACACTGGCTGAATTTTAACGTCTAAGTGTGTTCTGCTGCTTCAAATCTTATCAAGGAGTCTGTTGCCATAACAACCGACCTACGTATTAACTAAAAAGCAAACATCTGGCCAGACGTACGTCGACGTACCTGGCACTGCAGCCGTGACCTAACACTTCAGAGAACCGAATGACGATTTAAGTAAGTAACGTAATAAAGATAAAAAGAATCACAGTCAATCAAATTCTAAAAATTTTAAAGAACTGAGTTTTTTATTAAAAGAAATCAAGCATCTGCGTAAGTTTTTATTCATTAAATTTAGGCATTTTCGATTCTATGCTTAAAGTTATTTGAAAAAATTCCGTTATCATAAATATTTTTTAAGGAGGCTCAGATTATGAATCTGTTTTAAAATTCATTACATTAAATATTAAAACATATTTTTTTATCATGTTCAATGGCATCATTATTATAACCGGGAATAACTATAATGCGTTAAAATGAAAAATTATTAATGCGAATTCGAAGACTGATGTCCTGATTTCAAGTAGCAAGATTTCTGATGTGTGTCAGATAATTAGATTTACTGCGATTTGAATAGAATATGATTTGAAGCGATAATTATTTATCACCTATTAAAATATAAAACTCTACGCAAATATGATTGATAAATAAATTCATAGAAACATATTAAATATTTTAATGGACTTGATTTTTAAGAAAATCTCACGAAGGCTAATGTGAAGACGAAGTTTAATTTGCGCATGGAATTCTTTCGGTGTGCAAGGAAGGGAGATAAAAAATTATTCTAATTTATACAAAAAATATTCTACCAGCACAGCAGAATTACTATTTCCAAGTTGCTCGTGAATTCAGTTCACATGGACGTTTGAAAAATCCGGAAAAATTTATCACCTTTTCATTGGGCAAGGCAGATTACTTAATATTAATTCAAATAGGCACCTTTTTTAGTGTCTGTTATAATTTGTTTAAGAAGGACTATGTAGTAAAAAAGAAATGAAATATTATACGAATACATATATCCGTAGAATCAAAATAGAAAACACACTTTACTTCAAAAAAAGCAACGATTTTTTTTTTTTTTTAAATGCACAACAGAAACATTAAAAGTTATTTTGTTTAGTGCCTGAAACCTGAAGGTAACTAATTGTTTCTAATTTATTGGGCTAAAATTAAAAACAATTAAAAGTTAAAAAAATTGAATCTTAAATTTTTTTTAAATAAAATTAAATTAAATATTAAAAATAACAAAATCCAAAAGGTTTCAAAATTTATAATACGACCAAAGGGATTTTATTTTAAAATATCATGTTCATCGCATTTAAACTACATTACATTAAATTCAACGGCAATATCACAAAATATTTAAAAACAGCATATCTTTAAAATATCCGACAGACAGTCTCGCGCGTTGGTGATAAAAATCTTTTTCCGTACAATGTTGCAATGGCACGCTCTGAAATGCTTGAGTTTGTTAATCAAAAATTTGTTAAAGTTCTACAAAATATGAGATAGATAATAAAACAAATTAGAAACTCAAAATTCGGGCTTCCAGGTGCCCATGTAATTAGGGTTGTTAATTAGAACAAGGCACAAATTTTTCACGTTAAAGAACATGAGGCATAAATTAGGAAAAAGGATACACAGAAGTCCTCTGTTGCCCAGCATTGTTGGTCCGAAAACCATATTTTCCAATTTTCTGCAGCCAAATGTATTCAAGAAACATCTTCCATTGGTGAATTAGAGTTTCTATAGGTGTTTCGCATTAAAAAAATTCTCTCTGTTCTAGTTAAAGACCCTAATTCCAATCCATCTCTACCCTCAACCTTTAAGGAAATATGTTTCAGTTTTCTTGTTACATCAATAGATGGCGCCAGTAGCTTAACTCCAGTCTACCCATTCGTATCTTATCACCATATTTTGTCTCGTTCATTTGCACTTTGGCAGCTGAGGGTGATGGTTTCTATGGTTCGGTGAAACCATAGAAACTAGTCCTGGAAAATTTGCAAATATAACGCTGATTTTTGTCGTTTGTTAAATTAATCATTGTTTGGCATGTTATTTTAACCTAAATTCCTCGTCTTTATTTATTTTTCTGATCTTCGTACATTCTTTAAGGTATTTATAATTTTTAGGCTTTAATTTCACACTTCTTTAATTCTTATTTTGTATATTTATAGGATATTTTGAAAATAATTGGTATTGAATTTCACCTTTGCGTAGAATGGATTCTAAATTTCTTACCGTATTTAGCAGCGTATCTTTTGCTCTTTTTTAAACTAATTTTATCGTATGAAAGTCAAAAGGGAAAATTATGTGCGTAATTTAATTTCGGAAGTTATCGGTTATAGTAAGAAAATAGCAAATGAAAAGTATTCATGAATAAACTATATATAACTATGAAAATGTTTATTAAAAAAATAAATTCCAATAAAATAAATAGTAATATTAACTGTATCTAATACGATATATTCATTTTTATTTCCATGTGTCTTGAATCTGGAACGCTCTTTTTGTTGTTCACAGCTACTCCCCTGACATCGAATCATTCAGTGCTGCTGAAAATGTGTCATCTTCTACAGCTTGCAAGTCGTCACCATCATCACCGTTGCTATCTTCTTTATCACCGTTTAGTCTGTGTTCCTTCGTGTAATTATTTTCAGATTTATCAATCAGAGCTTATGCATCGAAAATCAAAGAGCAAATCAATTACACAACAACAATTATACAAAGACAAAAACAAACATTACGTGAATTCGTTTTAAATTGTAACGCTTTCTCAGCGTCTTGAGGAAGGGAAAAATTACGTATATATTTAAAAGCTTTTCAGAAGTATGGTAAAAATAGAGGCTAAGGGAAGAAATATACGAGTAAAATGCTGATATATATATATTTATATGCGTGTTTAAACTAAAACTACGAATACAATTTAGTAAATATTTTGTATTAATTTAGCGCAAATGCAGCATTAATAATTTACAATCAAACTATAAAAAAATGAATAAGTTACTTCCTGAGATCCCATAAAATTAAAAAAAGAATGCAGAACATTAGAGCCGGTAACTTGCAAAAGTACAAAAAAAAAAAAAAAAAAAAAAAAAAAAAAACCTAGGCTGTTGGTTAAAGTTCAATAAAAACTTATATAATAATGAAATAATAAATGTTGATTAATTGTTCTGACGTCGGAGTTCTTTAGAGAAATCCCCGATATCGTATCAGCACTAATTCACTCTCGTTGTAATTCAAAATCCAAAAATATTTCGCTAATTTTTAAGTGGCTTTTAAAAAAAGTTTTAGCTGACTTATTGAATTTTTCCTTGAAAAATGGGTTTACGAACGTGTGTATTTATATATATTACACAGACATACACCTATATATATTTAAGATAAAAAATATGATAGCAAATTTCTAAATTTAATTCACTACAACCTCTTCTATTTTTTTATTTCATTTGGGAACTTCATCTACCTGTCCTACAAATAGCGCTTAAGTTTAAACTGCCTCATTCAAATTAATCATGCGATCTTACGTAACCGTTAATGCAGATGCCTCTGGACTAATCACCAAATTGTAAACCAAGACTTTTCTCTTCGCGTGCTTCCATCTTTCATAACTGCGCACTTCAGCTTCTGTCTGTGCTGTGCTTGTCCGCAATTTCGCTATGCTGCTTCCTATTGCAGAAATATCAATAATGTAAATGTTCTTGAACATGTACGAATAAGGTGCCAAGTGATCTGTGGCCACATAATGTCAGTTGGAAATAAAAATCGAATTAAAATCGCCTCGACTGCCAAGTTTTATTTACGAAGTCAACACATTATCTTACGACGCAATCAAAATACTTCCACTTCAATATAGGATAACTACGCATCAACAGTGCTCCGTCTTTTCCTTTCTTTGCTTTTATTATATCATATATATATATATATATATACAAAACAAATGAAAATGTTCTAAACCAATATTCAGTTATGCACTGTAATCTGCAATAACTGTTGGTAATATAGAAAAATTTTAAAATCCTTTAAACCCAATACATATTTGATATGAGGTAAGGCGTTAATAAAGAAATTATTTTTAAATGCCATAAATCACCGTGAAAACAAATAATAAGCATGTCCATAACTTAGATTCAGTGTGCAGCGGACCACATGACGATAGGAAATTCATATGTGAGGTCCCCCACAAGTCGCAGTCTCCGACCTGTTACGAGAACCTGTGACGACGTGAGACGACATGCTCTGACATCGCAGATGCAATAACTTGTTCAGTAGTGCCAACACTTAACACTATAAAGCGCCGTTCCCACTGGGGTGTTTTTGAGCTAACGTTGTCGGTTTCATGTGCCGAGTAGCTCCGCTGTGCCTGCAGTTCTGATTTTTCAACTTGCTGCCCTTATGGGGAAAAATTGGAGATGGGTCGACTACGTTAGTTGTGTTCGTTAGCTCAGATAAACCCTAGTGGGAACGGCCCTCAAGAGTCATAACTTCACGACCGGTGTCAGAAGATTTTAGCGATCTGCACATAGTTTGCCATCAAGGTCTCTCGAAGTCACAAGGCCAAATAACCAACTATCATATTTCACTTTTGATATCATTTCAACTAAAAAGAATCAGAGGACATGTAATACAACTGAAAAATCAAGAGGGCTTGAATAATTCAGTCTTCAGATTCTTTCAGACAGACCAAAATATCTGAATTAGAGAGACTTCACATAATGAGGACAGAATTTTCAGGAAATAGTATCCAACTTAAATAAACGCAACCTAACCAAACCGCAAACCAATCAAGTAACCAATCCTTACAACGTCGTCACGCGAAGCGCGTAAATGCATAACAAACAGTATAGAAAATATAAAAAAAAACATAAATATAGTGCAAACAATAAATAATTTACATGATCCGTGTCTTCAGGCCGTCGACTGTATATTTAACTGAAGAAGCAGGCTGATTCATTTATTTCTCTTGGTATATCTAGTGCCGAGATAATGTGCTGAGAGACGTAAATTCTTTATCGTTTGCAATATGTTTATGATTTTTAAATTTTTGCACTATTTTTATGCATATACGCATTTATTGAATATCAATGTTAGAGATGTTTATGATTTTCTTACAGCGATATATTGCATCTGCAAACATTTTTTTGGTTCTTTTAAATTTACCGATTTTTGAATCCAGGTTGAATATGTATTGGTTTAAATACTTCCAAAAATTTTATATATATCTATATCTGTGCATATATGTATATATATATGTGTGTGTAATGATAGCACAAATTTTGGAAGCACTGAAATACGAACACTGAGACGTAGATGCGTAGAAATGCTGATTGCGTAGATAATTTATGCTTAGAGTGTCCATCCATTTTGAAGAAGAAGCAGTCGAGTCAGATTAAATACCTTTTTTTATTTAAATTCTCATTTTGTGGCCACAATTCACTTAGCACTCTACTCGTGCCTATTAAAGAACATTTACAATTTTGATATTATTCTCATAGAAGCGAAAGTAGCAGCACACACATGATTGCAGAAAGGCATCTGGCGAAGAGGAAAGCACAAGTAATAGTGACGCATAAGTTCATATATGAAGGGAGGGAGTCAAAAGCTTCAGTTTTAGTTTTGGCTTACAGTTTGATGACTGGTCAAGAGGCATCTGCATTAAGGGTTACGAAAGATCGCATGATTAATTTGAATGTCATAGTTTAGACTTAAAGCGCTATTTTTAGGACAGGTAGATAAAAGTTCCCAAATGAAAGAAAAAATAAAAGAGGCTATAGTGAATTAAATTTAGAAGTTTGCTTTCCTATTTTGTATGTTACACATTCTCCCCTTTCGAAAGAAAAAGGGCGGAGCGATAGAGAAGCCTTTTTGAGAGAAAAAGCATTAGAGTAGCAAAACATAAGATATATAATATTAGCTTTTGAACAATAAAAATTAGAATAGCTAAAATTTTAGATTCAGTTATAATTTTAAAAAGTTCTATGGAGATTTGTGTCCAATCTGTAGAAATGTCTTTTTTCTGGCATATTCACATCATAATTTTGAAACTTCAAAGAAGGATTTCCAAAAATTTGTACACACAATATCACAATTATAAAATTTTAATTACCCATTAGTTATTACGAATGATCATAAATCTTAAAATTTTACACATAATTTTCACATTTATAAGTAATACTTATCATTTCAAAAGCATGATTAAAATTATGGTTTTATATTTTTTACTACATTTTACAATTTTATTTTACACAAACTAGAAGACCCCACAGCTTTCTCCTAGTACACACATCCAGTTATTTGGGAAAATTCCCTTAAAAAAGACTCATGTATTAAGTTTTCATGAGTGGTTAGTGAATTGCGCTACAACATTCCATTATGTTAAAAAAATTATAGTCATTATATGAAAAAATAAAAATTCTATATAATAAATTAAATAAAGTGGGAGCCTTCAAAGTTTATATTATATGAGGAGGGTAAAAGAAACAATTATGCAGAGGTAAAACAGGCCTCTATTTCTGAACCAGTACTCTCTCATCATACGTCATATTTAACATACAGTTATTGATAATTATAACATTAACTTACCATAATTCCAAACAAATGTTAGTACAATTTACTCTTAATTAAATTCTCATATAAATGCTATTACGATTATTCAATTTCTTAAATCTTTGGTAATTGTATATTAATTTTAACAATATTTAACATTGTCCCATTTAATAATTATTTCATTTATACTTCATGTAGGCATCATTCTCAAAATAACTATAAAATTCCTAAAATTCAAATTTTTAAACAATAATATTAATTACAAAATAATTTCAAAATTCTTATCTTGCCAACAAAATAATTCCTAAATTTAAAACATTAATTCAAAAATTTTTGACAAAATTTATAATTACTAATAAAAATAAAATCTAAAAATCTTCTCTGAATAAAATATTAGAATACTTATCCATTTGGATATTTTGCTAAAGCAGTGCCACATTTTTATTATATTCCTCGAATTAAAATCATTTTGTAAGAAAACATCACATTTCCAGTGCTGAGCAAGTTATTTATAATGATGCAGTTGGAGAAAAACTCAAAACATTTTATCATCAAAACACATTTTTGGAATATCGACACTTAATTTTCTGGATGGAAACAAGAATAAATTTAGAACCAAAGAAATTAATCACACTTCAATACCATTTTTGATGACGCCGTTAAATCACTTTCATATTTGTTCACACACCATATTTCGATGTTACAGTGACCTTGGCCTGATTGGGAATTCAGATGAATAGTTTCCTTTTTTATTTTATCCATTCGTTAAACGATGTGAGATCAGTTGAAATAAACTGCACTGAAGTTCCACGCCTGTAGGGTCGAAAATCGGCTGCGCCATATTATTGTAATGACACTGTGGTTTGGTGACACAACACGAATGATTTGTTTGAGAATGCGGCACAAACTTGCAAAAATTTTCGGTGAAACAGGACTTTTCCCATGATTTACTATGAACACACAATAACAAACCCATGTAGATTTCTTCATAATTAAAACTGGTCGAGGAATGTAATCACAGAACATTTTTGGAGGAACTGAAATACGAACACTGAGACGTAGATGCATAGAAATGCTGATTGCGTAGATACTTGATGCTTCCACTTTGAAGAAGCAGTCGAGCCAAATGAAATACCTTTTCTAATTAAATTCTCATTTTGTGGCCACAATTCACTTAACACTCTCCTCGTGCCTATTAAAGATCATTTACAATTTTGATATTATTGCCATAGAAGCGAAAGTAGCAGGACACCCATGATTGCAGAAAGGCATCTGGCGAAGAGGAAAGCACAAGTAATAGTGACGCATAAGTTCATATATGAAGGGAGGGAGTCAAAAGCTTCAGTTTTAGTTTTGGCTTACAGTTTGATGACTGGTCAAGAGGCATCTGCATTAAGGGTTACGAAAGATCGCATGATTAATTTGAATGTCATAGTTTAGACTTAAAGCGCTATTTTTAGGACAGGTAGATAAAAGTTCCCAAATGAAAGAAAAAATAAAAGAGGCTATAGTGAATTAAATTTAGAAGTTTGCTTTCCTATTTTGTATGTTACACATTCTCCCCTTTCGAAAGAAAAAGGGCGGAGCGATAGAGAAGCCTTTTTGAGAGAAAAAGCATTAGAGTAGCAAAACATAAGATATATAATATTAGCTTTTGAACAATAAAAATTAGAATAGCTAAAATTTTAGATTCAGTTATAATTTTAAAAAGTTCTATGGAGATTTGTGTCCAATCTGTAGAAATGTCTTTTTTCTGGCATATTCACATCATAATTTTGAAACTTCAAAGAAGGATTTCCAAAAATTTGTACACACAATATCACAATTATAAAATTTTAATTACCCATTAGTTATTACGAATGATCATAAATCTTAAAATTTTACACATAATTTTCACATTTATAAGTAATACTTATCATTTCAAAAGCATGATTAAAATTATGGTTTTATATTTTTTACTACATTTTACAATTTTATTTTACACAAACTAGAAGACCCCACAGCTTTCTCCTAGTACACACATCCAGTTATTTGGGAAAATTCCCTTAAAAAAGACTCATGTATTAAGTTTTCATGAGTGGTTAGTGAATTGCGCTACAACATTCCATTATGTTAAAAAAATTATAGTCATTATATGAAAAAATAAAAATTCTATATAATAAATTAAATAAAGTGGGAGCCTTCAAAGTTTATATTATATGAGGAGGGTAAAAGAAACAATTATGCAGAGGTAAAACAGGCCTCTATTTCTGAACCAGTACTCTCTCATCATACGTCATATTTAACATACAGTTATTGATAATTATAACATTAACTTACCATAATTCCAAACAAATGTTAGTACAATTTACTCTTAATTAAATTCTCATATAAATGCTATTACGATTATTCAATTTCTTAAATCTTTGGTAATTGTATATTAATTTTAACAATATTTAACATTGTCCCATTTAATAATTATTTCATTTATACTTCATGTAGGCATCATTCTCAAAATAACTATAAAATTCCTAAAATTCAAATTTTTAAACAATAATATTAATTACAAAATAATTTCAAAATTCTTATCTTGCCAACAAAATAATTCCTAAATTTAAAACATTAATTCAAAAATTTTTGACAAAATTTATAATTACTAATAAAAATAAAATCTAAAAATCTTCTCTGAATAAAATATTAGAATACTTATCCATTTGGATATTTTGCTAAAGCAGTGCCACATTTTTATTATATTCCTCGAATTAAAATCATTTTGTAAGAAAACATCACATTTCCAGTGCTGAGCAAGTTATTTATAATGATGCAGTTGGAGAAAAACTCAAAACATTTTATCATCAAAACACATTTTTGGAATATCGACACTTAATTTTCTGGATGGAAACAAGAATAAATTTAGAACCAAAGAAATTAATCACACTTCAATACCATTTTTGATGACGCCGTTAAATCACTTTCATATTTGTTCACACACCATATTTCGATGTTACAGTGACCTTGGCCTGATTGGGAATTCAGATGAATAGTTTCCTTTTTTATTTTATCCATTCGTTAAACGATGTGAGATCAGTTGAAATAAACTGCACTGAAGTTCCACGCCTGTAGGGTCGAAAATCGGCTGCGCCATATTATTGTAATGACACTGTGGTTTGGTGACACAACACGAATGATTTGTTTGAGAATGCGGCACAAACTTGCAAAAATTTTCGGTGAAACAGGACTTTTCCCATGATTTACTATGAACACACAATAACAAACCCATGTAGATTTCTTCATAATTAAAACTGGTCGAGGAATGTAATCACAGAACATTTTTGGAGGAACTGAAATACGAACACTGAGACGTAGATGCATAGAAATGCTGATTGCGTAGATACTTGATGCTTCCACTTTGAAGAAGCAGTCGAGCCAAATGAAATACCTTTTCTAATTAAATTCTCATTTTGTGGCCACAATTCACTTAACACTCTCCTCGTGCCTATTAAAGATCATTTACAATTTTGATATTATTGCCATAGAAGCGAAAGTAGCAGGACACCCATGATTGCAGAAAGGCATCTGGCGAAGAGGAAAGCACAAGTAATAGTGACGCATAAGTTCATATATGAAGGGAGGGAGTCAAAAGCTTCAGTTTTAGTTTTGGCTTACAGTTTGATGACTGGTCAAGAGGCATCTGCATTAAGGGTTACGAAAGATCGCATGATTAATTTGAATGTCATAGTTTAGACTTAAAGCGCTATTTTTAGGACAGATAGATGAAGTTCCCAAATGAAATAAAAAGTAAAAGAAGTTATAGTGAATTAAATTTAGAAGTTTGCATTCATATTTTTTATCTTACATATACTATATATATATGTATATATACAGCGCTATCTCTCATAAGTTTTGCTAAATAAATTCAAATCATATTAATTTTAGAATAATGAAATTATTTTACAGATGCGAAATACTATTGTAAAGATATTAAACTAGACCTGTTCTAAAATCCTCAGATAAACCAAAGTATGAAAAAATTAAATTTATGCAAAACTTACTACAATATTGTTTTTAATTCATAAAGCAAGATAAGGGCAGATAAATTTTACAATATTTGGTACATCTTGATCAGGGCATTGGAAAAGACCTTTTCATTTACTTTTCTTCCTATGGGTACCCTCTATTCTTTCACTACTCTCCCTGCACGTTTATATTTCTTTACTATATAATATATATGAAAAAATTTTATTGTTAATATCGATTATCCTCTAGAAAATGAACAGTGAACACTATTTTAACATGAAATTTATTAAAAGTGAATCTTCTAGGAAAATGAGGTTTAAGCTATGGAAATTATGAAACTTAGTAGGCAATGTATTTAAATTTTTATAATATGAAGACAAAGTAAAACTTACTTATTGATCACTGCATGGACACAAGCTGATTTTTCAAGGACAATTAGTCCTTTTTGATAAAATAATCAATAATTATCGCTATTTTAATAATTAAATTTATAGTTGAGCTGGTGTGGGATATTAGGTTTGAAGGTCCATTTTACATTTTTTACTTTATGTATGTATAGAGTATACTATATAGTATATATACATACATATAGTGTGTGATGTAGCCGTTCCTCAATAGACACTAATGCCGGCTAGCTTTAAAAGGATTTATTAACAGAGCACACAGGAACGGTTACAAACAAAAGAAATATACATAAAAAATGAAACATATACCAAATGGAACATCAAACATTGAGAATAACATAACATAGTAAGCTTTCATCATGGCGGCTGGAGGTCGACTGACGTTTTTTCATATCGCCACGAGATGGCGTTTAAATAAAATAGTTCGGTTACAGTTCATGAGTTCATAGCGTGAATAAAATAGTTCAATTACACTGAAATAGGTCTGTTACATCCTCCCCCTCTGACTTCGTAGACGTCTCGGCAAGAAGTCAGGAACTGACCTTTGTCTACTTTGTGCAGCGGGCGGAGAATCAGATGAATGGGCTCCAGTTTGACAAGCAGGAAATTTAGCGTCACCAGCACCTTGTGTAACAGGTGCAGATTCGGGTGGTATTACACGTTTCGGGCGTCCTCTTTTCTTTAAGGGAACCACTGGAGTTACACGAGCTGTGTTTTGAAACTTATTTCGATCTTGATATGGTTTCAAGGCTGAAACATGATACTTGCCGAGAATTTTGTCTGGTTCATGAGGATCGGCAATATCATAAGTGGTTGGAGATCTTGTAGTCACTATCACATAAGGACCATCTCTCTTGGGCATGAATTTAGCAGTTTTCTTCAGTGGACTTTTGCTGATTGGGTGGAGGGTGACCCAAACTTTATCTCCAGGAACGAATTTCGGTGTTTCTCTTCGTTTTTTGTCAGCATATCGTTTCTGCTTATCTTGATGCATTTCGACTCTTTCTCGTACCTGTTGTACATTTCTTGCAAAACGTTCAAATATGGAGTAATTTCGGGAACAAAATTATCGTTCTCAATTACGGCTTTTATATCATGCTTTACATCATCTAAGGTTCGTAACTCTCGTGCAAATTGAAGAAAAGCAGCAGAATGTCCAGTTGAATCACATTTGGCTGTATTCAAAGCAAACCTTATTAATGGCAGTTTATCCTTCCATGACTGATGGTCGTTACCAACAAGTATTGCTAAACGTGGTTTCAGATCTCTATTCTTCCTTTCAACTGAGTTAGATTGTGGGTGATAGACAGGAGTAAGACTTTGATCAATGTTCAAGATATAGCATAGTTGTTGCATAACAGCACTAGTAAACTGGGTACCATTATCACTTATTATTTTCCTGGGTAACCCAAATCGAAGGGCAACTTCCTCCAAAAGAATAGTGGCACATTCTCTGGCCGTGGCTTCCTTTAAAGCAAATAGTTCTGTCCACTTCGTAGCACAGTCCTGCACAATAAAAATCCATTTTTCACCAGACGGTGTTTCAGGAAGGGTACCGAAAAGATCAATTGACAAGGTTTCAAAACGTTGAGCATAGACTGGAGTTTGAAGTAAACCAGATGGCTTTTGATTAGTGGCTTTATAACGACAGCATTCGAGACAGCTTTTGACATATTCTGCTATATCCTTTCTCATTCCAACCCAGTAGTATCTTTTTGCTATTCGATAAAATGTTCCTTCAGATCCATAGTGACCGGCCCTTGGCGAATCATGATATTCTTTCAAGATTTCTGCTTTTCTTTTTTGAGGTATAACTAGTTGAGCTTCTTCCTCTTCTGAATCAGGAGAATATCGGTACAAAACTCCTCTGTTCATAACGTAGCCTCTTCCAGTCCAAGTTCCACAGTCTGCTTCTTTCTCTGGACTCTCAAAAGTTTCGATGATCTTCCGAAGATCATCATCTTCTAGCTGTGATTGTCTTAATTCTGCAGGGCTAATAGTAGGGATTTCGACAGAGACAGCACATACTTGACAAGAATCTGTACTTGAGTGTTCACAAATAGGACGAGACAATAGATCAGCAATATAGTTCAATCGTCCAGGAATGTAATTGATAGTCAGATTGTAGGATTGGATTTTTAAGTCCCATCTTGCGAGCCTACCAGTTGGTGACTTTAAAGACATCAGCCATTTCAATGGTTGGTGGTCAGAGGTGATTGTGATAGACTGGCTTTCAACATATCCTCTAAATTTGTTGAGTGCCCATACTACTGCTAAGGCTTCTTTTTCTATGGTGGAATAGTTTCGTTCTGATGCAGTCAGCAAGCGGCTGGCATATTCTATAGGGTGTTCTTCATTTTTCTCCCCTTGTAGCAACACTGCTCCAATGGCTACATTGCTAGCATCTGTGCGAATGATAAAAGGCTTCGTTCCATCAGCTTGCTTAAGAATCGGCGGGCTAATTAATTTGGATTTCAGCTCTTGGAAAGCATTTTCTTGTTGTGCTTCCCACTTCCACAGCGCTTTTTTCTTTGTTAAATCCGTTAACGGTTTGGCTATTTGAGAAAAATTTGGAATATATCGACGATACCAGGAACACGTTTGTACGAACGATTGCACTTGCTTAACAGTTTTCGGCGATGGCATGTCTGCAATGGCAGCAGTCTTGTGTGGATCAACAGCTATACCATGCTTAGTAATGTAATGCCCTAAATATTTCACTTTTTCACAACAGAAGTGGCACTTCTCACGATTAGCATTGAGCTTGAATAACGATAGACGTTGGAAAACTTGTTCTAAGTCAGAAAGGTGCTTTTCAAAGCTAGATGACAGCACGATGATATCATCTAAATATGTCAAAGCAAACACATTATTAAGTCCAGAACGGAACCTATCTATCAATCTAGAAAAAGTGGCAGGAACATTTCTCAATCCGAAGGGCATTCGCGTAAATTTATATGTACCAAAAGGGCAAACAAAAGCAGTCTTATTTTGATCTTCTTCAGCTACTCTCACCTGATGATAACCGGATCTCAAATCAATAGTTGACATATAAGATGTCGGTTTTGCTTCACTCAACAAATCATCTATACGTGGCAAAGGATAAGTGTCTGGAACGGTTTGAGCATTTAGGTTACGATAATCAATGCATAACCGTACTTTTCCATTTGCCTTGGGAATCAGAACCACAGGAGAGGCATAGGGGCTTTCACATTCTTTTATGATACCTTGTTTTAGAAGGGAATCAAGTTCCTTTTTCAACAGTTCTTTCTTACTTGGGCTCATTCGATATGGAGGGACTGAAACAGGGGGGCTGTTTCTTGTGTTAATATGGTGTTCAATGAATGGAGTGGCTTCTCCCCCTACTTTGAAGTGTGATATTTGTTAAGCAATGCATCAGTTGCAAGCCGTTGGGCTGCAGTTAATTGTTGTCCTTCATTTTATCGTAGTTCGCAGTTGTTTACAACAACTGGGGTTTCTTCCAGTACTTGGGATTGATGAGGTTTCACGAAGCTATATTTTCTTCGAGGTTCATCAGAAAAGTTCCACTTATTTTCAGCAAGATTTAAAACAATTTTAGCTTTTTGAAGAAAGTCAGTTCCTAACAGAGTCGAGTTATTTTTGGCATCAGGCAACACAAGGAGCGGAGTTTTGAACGCTCTGCCTTCGAGAAGAATGATTTGTTCGGTGCGAAGTACCTCTTTTTCAGATACCAAACCATCAGCGAAAGACACCTGTAGTGTTATCTTTTCAAATACTGCATCTTGTTTTTGCAGAATATGATAAAGGGATTCACTTGCAATTGAGTGACTAGCACCAGTGTCGGCGAAAGCTGTACCGGAAACACCACCAATACTAATTGGAAATACAACAGTCCGAGTGGAAGATAAACAGGATCGGATTTGGATAGTGCCAAAATTTGATGAATTTGAAGTCTTTGGGGGGTTACAGTCTGGACATTTAGACTTGATAAAACCAGTTTTTCCGCACCCATAGCATGTTAAAGGAGGTCGCTTTTCCTCTGTTTGTTCCTGAACACGATTTGAAAAGGTTTTATGAGTTCCCTGTATGTCACTTGTTCGATTTTCTACTTTGTGTTTGGATGGATTAGTCGGTTTGTAAGAATAGTTCCGCCTGCCAGGAAGTTCAGTTTTATAGTTCGTATTTTTAACACGTACAGCTTCATAATCATCCAATTTCTGTACTAATTCAGATGAACTCTTTATTTTTCCCCAAGTATCAATAAAATGCTCCTTAACGTCACTACTGACTCTTCTTTTAAGCTGATCCGTCAGGACCAAGTCTTTGAGTGATTCAAAGTCTGTAACATCGAGACTATGGAGCCACTCTTCGAGATAATTGTTTAATTCGTAAGTAAAATCTTTCCATAAAGACCCAGGGTGTTTTTGGTGTGTAGTAAATTTAATTCGAAATGATTCAGCATTTAATTTGAATCTTTGTAGCAGAATCTTCTTGATGTAAGAATAATCTTCTAATTTGTCTTTTGGTTCTCTTAAAATAATTTGCGAAATGTCTATAGGCAGAAGAGGTAGGAGATGAGTGATGTAATCTATTTGTTTTATATTAACTTTCTCACATTGTCTTTCAAAAATTTTCAGGTAGGTTGCAATGTCAGAAGTTCCTGTAAATTTAGGGATTAGGTGTTGAATATTTGTTCCAATAGCTGCATTTGAAGCAAAGGCGGCATAGTTAGGGTTTGAGCTAGCAGCTGTCAGGTTTAATTTTAAACGTTCCAATTCTAATAAAAGTTCTTGTTCTTTTCTTTGACGTGTCTCCAGATCGTTGCTTTCACGTTGTTTTTGTTGTCTAGTTTCGATTAAAGTTTCCAGAAGATTCCTGGTAAAAGCCTCATCATAAGTGTCAGAATTGACAATAAGATCTTTAAGATCTATTACTCGCATAGTGTCGTTTACAGTGAAACCCAGTTCTGCAGCGAGAGTTTTTAAATCCTCTTTTCGTGCTTTGGCAAGGTAAGCCATAATTATATGAGAGGTCAGGGGGAAGGGAAAATATGAAGTTGAATTTGTTGTTATTTCGATTTTATTCACAATACAGTATTTTAGAATTAATAATTATACCTTTAAGTAAAATGTATATACCCCTATTAAACAGCATGTATGAATGTAAACAATGTTACTCGTACATTTATATACCACTATTAAACAGTATTTATAAATGTAAACAATAATATTCACAAAGTTTATTATTTCGAAGTCGTAAAAATATCAATAAATGCCCTCATAAATTCAACTTGTATCAAGAAAATAACATATAATAAATTGCTCAAAAATTGTTTACTACTTAGCAAAACATACAAAAACATACATAAATGTCTTACCATAAGCTTTTATATTTAAGCTGAATTCTTCGAAATCTTAATCTTAACAAAATATTAAGCTGATTAAGCAACACACACTTAGTAACTCTTTTACTTTATTTAAATAGTCATTCGATTTTATTCATAATTATTTTCTTTCGCTTCAAGAAATATTTTCAAGACATGCATTCATTAAAGGAAAACAATCGTATTTTCTTAAAGTATTATACTATAATCATTTTCTCAAAATGTTCGTCGAAAGATAAATCAACAAGTACAATATTTTATTTTATGTAGAATAAAACATTTAATAAGGAACAACAGCACTCAAAGGAAATAAAAATAATAAAAGATTTGACGTAAACACATCATAAATCATCGCTAGTCTAAACATTTCCGCGGGGGGAAAACATCTGCTGCTGTATGTCAGAAGCGAAACTAATAAATTCTAATGAACAACGTCAATGAATATATTCAAACTTTAACATCAAAACATGTATTCAGTGAAACAATATTATCTACAAATTAATTTAATATGCGCATTAACATTTTAAAATAACAAATTACAGTTCAAGAAATAACGTTTGGTTAACAGAAAGCCATTTGCTTTCGTTTAATACTCTTATGTAGTATCAATAAATGAGATTTCAGTAAAGAATTTACATTTACTTTAAGAAGCAGCTTATAATAAATAATCAGTTTAAAAGAACTTTAAACTCAGATTAAACGATAATGTAAACGAAACTTATCTTTTCCGTTGAAATTGTCCAGTTGATGATTCGATGTGCTAGCAGCACGGTATGACAATTTTAATTCCAGAATTGGTTTCCAGAATATTTGACCAGTAGTCCACACCTGAAAAGAAACTGAGCCGATCTCCAGCAACTAAAAGTTAAATTCGGGAGTAAGAGCTTGTTAAAGCCAAACAGAAATTCTAAACATTTTGTTGCGCCATTTTGGATTCAAATTTAGTTGGGCGCCAATGTGATGTAGCCGTTCCTCAATAGACACTAATGCCGGCTAGCTTTAAAAGGATTTATTAACAGAGCACACAGGAACGGTTACAAACAAAAGAAATATACATAAAAAATGAAACATATACCAAATGGAACATCAAACATTGAGAATAACATAACATAGTAAGCTTTCATCATGGCGGCTGGAGGTCGACTGACGTTTTTTCATATCGCCACGAGATGGCGTTTAAATAAAATAGTTCGGTTACAGTTCATGAGTTCATAGCGTGAATAAAATAGTTCAATTACACTTAAATAGGTCTGTTACAAGTGTATAGTATATATACATACATATAGTGTATAGTATATATACATACATATAGTGTATAGTATATATACATACTATAGTATATATATATACTTTATGCATAAAGTCTGTCTCTCTCTATATATAGAGAGAGAAAGAGAGACAGAGAGAGAGAGATATGCATGTGTGTGTATAACATGAAAAATATATAAAGCAAACTTCTAATTTTAATTGGCCGATAGGTCCCTTATATTCTTCATTTTGGTTCTGGTATTTCCCATTTCTATCCTAAAAATAGAAACTGTTTATAAGACCCTATTCTCGCGTGTAAAAGCATCACTCTTAAATTTTACCTCTAATTCTCAGGGAATACCTCGTAGATTGCCTGCCTACTATCTACAATATTCTTTTTCATTTTGGAGGTTTTAAAATTAAGTAAAAGGAAAAGAGTTCTTATCGCACTATGACGCAAACTTTTTACTATGGGTCAATACAAACATGATTTTGTGTTTAGCACATCTTGCAGTTTAAAATGTGCGTCGTATCTAAATTGTTTGCTAAACATTTTTCTTCAAATTAACCGTGCAACCACAATTAAATTTGTACGATTCTATGTGACTTTCAGCCAACAACAACGTATTTTATAATGAATTGTTAAATGACGTGTGCTATGTTGCATGCACTGCTATATTGCCAATAGTTTGTATGCAACTATTTCTAAAAATTCGATTATATAAGTCACATCTTTGATTTTCTTTTTAGTCCAAAGGGGCAATTTGCCCAGAAGGACTATTAATTTCGTTTCGGAATTTTACGCCGATTCACGATAAGCGTTGTTTCACTTTTAAAATTGTTGCCACCAAATATTATCGCCCTGTATTATATTTAAAGAAATTAAGTAATGAAGAATCTGTTTGAATATATGTATGTTTCTGTTTGAATATATGTATGTTGAATATATGTATGTATGTTTGAATGTATGTATGTTTGAATATATGTATGTTTCATTGTGATAAAACAAAGGTACCTAGAGCCATCAAAATTAAATAACGTAATCTTCCATAGAATATGGGCATGTGGAAGCCCTAATTTGAATTTTTTTTTACTATCGATTCCATGTTTTGTAACGCTTCAGCGAATTTTTGATTAATAAACTCAAGGATTTCATATTTTGTGATATTGGTCTTGAACTGAATTTTATGGTGTGCAAAGAACATTAATAAACACAAAATGTTAAAAAAACCTCTTTGGACGTAATTTAAAATCTAAAACCTTTCTGGATTTTATATATATATATATATATATATATCTCAAAGGAGCCTTATCTCAGAAGGGCAACTAATCTCGACACGGGAATTTGCGTTGAATCACTGTAAAAGGCTGAATAACTTTTAAAATTGTTGCCACCGAATATTATCGTCCTACATTACATCGCTCCGTATATTTAGCGCGCGGGACTGCCTACCGGAAATTCTAAAGATATGCCGTTTTTAAACATTTTGTGATATTGCTGTTGAATTGAATTATTAAGTTTTTAACCGCGAAGAACATGGCAGATATAAATAAAGATAACACGCAAAACATTAAAAAAACGGCCTTTCGGGCGTAATATAAAATCTGAAAGCTTTCAAATTTTTTTTTCTTTTTGTGTGTGTGCATGTGTGTTTGTGAAAAGACGTGCGGCTTATGCGTGTGAGATTATGTGTCTGTCTGAACTGCATTATATCAAATAAATCTATGCCATACTACCGTACATAACGCTTCTAATGCAATTACGTTTTAGCAAATCATCGAATAAGATTTCGAGGAAAATTTATCCTTCTTGGGAACCATACCCTTTTGAACCAGATCTATATATTAGAAGATGTACTTGCTTTTCTCTTTTCGAACCTTCTGATTTGCTGCCATGTATCATCATAAAGTAATGAAATCACAAATATAAAAATTCTTAAACAGTCTTAATTATTGTGCCATGTTATTTGTGGCCGCTTAAAGGAAATATTTAATTCGATATAATTGCAAGATCATTTTATGTACTTCTATTTGTACCTACATATAACTTCAGTTATTCCTAAATATAGATTGACATTTATGCAGTCAATAAATCAACATTATTATATACACATACAAATTGTAACAAATTTCCTAACGTTAACTTTAGGGGTGGTAGAACACGATAAAGGTAATATCCTTGTAATAAAATGTGTGCGGGAATGCAAAATGTGAACGCAGTGACGAAATGCTATTTATTGCAAATATCCGTAATTATAACAACTTTTCTCCTCCCCATGTTGTTCGTACTTACTATGTTTCAGCGTTTAAATTTCACATTCCGCCACATGTTTTGTTACGAAAGTTGTTACTTTTGCCATGTTCTATCACCTCTAATTTGAAATTTTCGATCTTCTTACACTCTGTACATGTGAAAATGTGTTAAGGAATAAAATCGGTCCTCATAATGGTAATCTGCAAGTGATGTACATCAAAAGTCATTAGAGTGCTTAAATTAAAATACTCCTACTAATATACTGTAACATGTGTACGCGTTCGTAATGGATTGCATGCACACAAAACCGATGATAGCTTGATAAAATTTGTTTTCCCAATAAAAACGCTTTACAGTGCTAGAACTTTTCAGAAAGTATTCGTACAGCTCTTCTCAGTATGAAAGAGCACAATCAGCAATTATCTTTTCAAGCTTCTAGAACGTCAAACACAACGAACATTGTGCGAGACGAGCATTGTGCGTAGAGAGCGAAGTTCTCACGGAGATATATCAATACTACGAACTCAACTCTGCCTTAAAAAGTCAGAACTGAACCCAAATTTGTCGACTTTTGGTGGTTCATCGCCAAATTCGACGGCAAAAATTAATTGCCTAAACCATCGCCAGCTTGGCTAACCATTATTCTCAATGTTAAACGGATTTGTTCCTGTAACCTTATTTTTGCGGCGAAGCTTCATTGTCTTGAGATCTTTCATGTTACATCCTACATTTGATACTATAATTTTACATACAGTTTCGCTAAAATTGCTTACATATATACAAAACTCGTAGAATTTGTTAATTTCAGTGGCTCATTTATATATGCAAAATAACAATAATCATGATAACTTAATTATTCAGAAACAGTGCCATACAAGAAAATTTTATTATTGGAACTCAGATTTTAATACTTGATTTGAATATAGTGCAAAACATATTATGAAATTCATTATTTGAGGTTTACGTTTCCATATGATAAATTTTGTTGCCCACAGTGTAACTAAAGAAACTCCGAAGAAAGTCATAATTTTAAGCAACACAAATTATATTTGATGGCATAGGGATTTGATAAAAATTTACCACCCTAGGGGAGCGCTTTTCGTATCTAATATCTGAACATTTCTTTACGTTTCTCAAAAACCCGAGAAAAGAAGTTACGCCACAGTTGATAGAGGTGAATTTTTTCCAATTTCGGGAATGGAAGAAAGTGGAAATGGTTTTTTAGTCTTTTTCTCCTAACTTCAAAATATCCCGTTTACTTGCTACGCTTTACTATTTTGGGCACATTTGCATTTGATTTCTTGCGTTATCGTTCCCAGAGAGAGCCCAACAAGACTTCACGTGTCGAAAAATCACTGGACTACGGAAGCAAAAGTATGGAAATTCTTGCAATCTTTCTACTTGTGCAATCGGAAAAGGATATTTCCTCTGGAAGTCTAGGTATAATTCATGTTATATCGGTGTAGCAATTGTTGGGAAGTTTCCAAATTTTGAAATGGAGATTTCAGAAGCGATATCGTTGATGCGCAGCTTCTTGCGCACTACTTTAAAGTATTTACATTCTTGAAATAAAAAGCAAAATGTGTTATATATATAAAATATCATCTTTCCATTCCTTTTAAAACACAAACTTATATTTTTTACAGGCATAGAAAAGGTCAGTTAAAAACATTCAGAGAGAGGGAGCATTTTCCAGAATTACGTTTTTCTTCAACATAAATAAATATATAAAAGAGCTTAAAGCTATAGATTTAAGTACCCACTAATACAATTGCCTAGTTTGTATAAATTTTCAAAAAATAGCGAAATTCTAGCATGTCCATAAACTATACAAGGTACTGAATTTAAAAATGTATTTTATGCATTTGAATTTGAAATAAATTCGAAGAAAAAACATATTTTTATTAGCCGAAGAGAATTTTAATTTAGCCTTCATTGCTTAGTTATAAAATTATAGATTCTCAAAAAAGTGTAGTATCGTTAAGTCATATATTTCTTCAAATTGTTGATGACTTCCGAGAAAATATTTCGCTACTTTAATTCATACGTTAAGAATAAATTTATAATATTTTTTATTAAATTCAAAGAAGTTTATAACAAGTTATTTCAAATTTACATAATTGGCAATGTGCATTGTTAGATGGCATTAATGTATAAATTTAATAATTAATATATTAAAATTTATATACTAACGTTATGCGCGTTAAATAGAAAAGTAATTATTGTAATAAGGAGTAAGTATACATAAAAGGATAATCTTTCATATATTTTCTAAAACAGCAAGGTAAATTAATTTTCATTTTTTTCAGTGCTATCAATGTCAGTACAAAGTAAATAAAAAAGTATTTAGGTTCATTGTTTTTTTAATTTAATATCATTTATTAATTTTATAGGATTTTTTACCGTCCGTGTATTTCATTAATGTATTGTTATGTACTCTTTCTAACATATATAGTTGCAAATAAAATACCAGAGTAAATTTTCCGTATTTCAGTATTACTCAATAATATCGAAGGGAAATTTTACTTAACATTATTACGAAACAATTATCATATAGTCTTAAACTGGGGGTCCATGGGCCGGCCGCTGCTCCAGAAGCAAATTTTTATGGCCTGCAAATACTGTACTGCAAAGATTTTGAGATCTTAATTATTTTAACTCTAGTGTACAATACTATTTTCATTGCTACTAAAATCGAAAGTGAATAACTTACCCGAAAAAGCCATAAATGTCACTAATTATTTTACACTATATTATAAATCTTATTCAAAGTTTTGAAGACACAGATTTAAAAAGCTTTTATTCGTCCTTGCCATAAAATGAAAAAGTTCGTTTATTAAATTTTTGCACTAATAAACAACCCCTTTGTATAAAAACACATTTACATGTAAACAGCTTGTTTTCACATTTTAAAATTAATAACAAATGATTAATCAGAAATTAAAAGATGAGCGTCTACAATCCCTAATGAAAGCTATTTTAGTAACATTCCTCCAAAGCTATGGACTTATCAGAATCAGAATGCCATAAAATGTCAAGTTGCGGTAAAAAAATAAAGAAGTTTATAATTATTTGCATACAAGCATATGTATTCTGTTAATGAATAGAAGAAAAAATTAGGTCGTCAGCATGTATTCCAAAATTGTGCCTATTTAAAAGGTTTACTCTTTTTATAAAACTTAGGAATTTTTAAAAATTTGTTTTTTGAACTTAATTTAAAGTAAGTTTCTTAATGTTTAATTAACATATTAGAATTAGTTGAAATAAATATCAAGCTGAAAATTTAGTTTCTAGCTGTCGATACGTTTGAACAACAAAAATAGCTTACAGATACCAAAGTTTATATATTTTTTATTTTTAGTAGGAGCACTTGAACATACAATTCATTGACTAGAGTGTGACAAGTACACTCAACACAAACACATGAAAAAGACCAAAATGCAGAAATTTGGAATATAATTTGGTCAGAGGGAAAAACTCAAACAGTCAGAAGATCTTAAAGCCTCTCTCTTGCCTGCCAGTATCTGTCATATAGATGTTCACTCACTTTAAGGCATTCCTTAAGATCAGAAGCATCCATAACAGTGTCTCTCCCACATAATATACAGTTAGGGGACGAAATAATGCCAAATCTAAATAAATAACCCTCAAGGCAATTATGTCCAGTCTCTAACCGAAAGGTTACAACAGCGATTTGTCTTGGGGCAGTAGGCAATTTTAAAAGAGAATTCCTCCAACTCTTTAATTTGTTCTGCTTGCCTGGATTAAAAGTCATTATTCATACATTCTTTTATTACTCGCATTACAGTAGAATAAGGGATAGGATTTGATGGAATCAGTAGGATTTTGATTCCTTTTTTAGCTAAAAGTCAGCTATTTCATTACCAAATAGTTCACAGTGAGCCGGAACCCACTGCAAAATAACTTTTATGTAAGGTTTGTAATGTTGTAATGTACTTAAATTAGATATCCAGTCTTTAATACTTTGCGTCTTTAATACTTAAATTAGATATCCAGTCTTTAATACTTTGCGAGTTGACAGGTTTCAAAGAGAATTTCAGGTTTCAAAGCCTGTATTGCAGACATAGAATCTGACAAAATAACAGCATTATCAAAACTCTCACACCTAGTAAGCAAGTAATTTAGAAGTCAAACAACAAAAATCAGCCTTATATTTTCAAATTTTCACAGGACAAGTTTCGATGGTTTTACCGAACCAACATCCTCAGCTGCAAAAGCGTAAATGAAAAAACTAAGATGTAATGATAAGATAAGATAATAAAACCTGGACAGGAGATAAGCTACTGGAGCCATCTGTTGCTTGTCTCCTGTCCAGGCTTTCTTATCTTACCTTATCATTATATCTTACTTCGTTCATTTGCGCTTTTGCAGTTGAGGATAATGCAAAACTAGTAAAACCATCGAAACTAGTCCTGTGAAAGTAGATTCGACCCTCCAAACATCAAACACACCGAAGGTCTAATTGATTTGGAAACATTTCAGCAGCAGGAAGGATATCAGTTCTCTCGTACGGTCAGGATTCTCTGGATAGGACCTGTCTGTGTTTTTAATTTTTTATTCTTCCTTATGTCATAATTTCACCATTAAGTGTTACCTGGAAGACGATTAATCCTGTCTGGGTGTTATCTGGATTAATTTGTCATAAAGACACAAGGCCTTTTCCTAAATAATCTCTTCTGTTGGCCAGTTATCGGTAAACAATAACATAGCCTGAATTGGAGTAGTTTTAACTGCCCCAGTAATCAGTCTCAGGATTTGATTCTAAGCAGCTTCCAATTTATTCATTACCTTTTTACTACATGTTATAAGAGGCTCGCAGTAATAAGTTAAAATAGGTCTAATATACATTTTAAACACGATAAATATTGGTCTAGAATATTTATAAAGCTGTCCATATGTTTGTATACATTATTAACGATGAAATACCTTAGTTTTGAAAACTAGAATGTATGAACTCTAATAAAAACGAAACAAATATAAAATTCTAAAACTTCGTGCAGTTTAAATTACATTGCAAAGAATAAAATTTTCAAATTAACATTTTTAAACTTTAAGGTTTTTTACTATGCTTCAGTCAAAATAAGGGCAATAAAGATGACGTTGGTATAAAGTAAATTTTGTGAAATTTCTTTTCCAAAAACACCACACAATAATTTATAGACTAGCGATAATTATTTTCGCTAAAAAGCGATAGGTTGTTAACTTTTTTGTATCTGTCTTGGCCAATGAACAGCAACTTTGAAGCATTGATGCCTCGTTCTCCAATGAATCTTTTTTCTTTGTCGAAATAGAAGTATTTATTTACTAATGGGTTCGTCGCCATGACCAAAAAAGGGGATGCGCTTCGTCCATGGCCACTCTCTCACAGCAAGCAACAAGTTTGTTTACTTTAAAAGATAATCTATGCACTTCACGTTCTCGAGGGTTCTGTATTCATTAGATGAGGACCACACATTCTCTAATTCCAAAAAGGAAAACATTTAAAATTATTCTTTCTCATTTCCCCTAGATCTAGAATGTTCTCTCATGTTCTTTTCTTAAACTTCAAGAGAGCATTCTAATTATTATTAAAAACAGATGTGAACATTCAGAAACCAGTTTTTTTCAATTAAAAATTTTAATAAATAAGAAAATATGTTTTCGCTTATAATTAAAAATAATATAACAATTTTAAATAGAAATTTCTACGGATTTTTAATTAAGTTAATCTGATATATATAATTTCTTAAACTAACATTTCTGTTGTTCCTTTAAATTCTGATAGTATCTCAATACATTTCTCATAATACTCTCTAAGATTTAATTTTTCATTGCATATGATGATAGACAACGAGCGCTTTTTGAAAACACAAAACTGTCATAAGAGGATGTTTTCGAAATGCAGTTGTATTAATATGTACTGAATTCATCCTCATTTCTCATAACGTTTTGCTTTCGTGTTATTTAATAAAAGTGTAATTCAAGCTTTTGGTTGGGATTTTATTATCCACTAAAAATTTCATAATGAAATACCCCTAGGAACAAAAATCACATAAAATGCAAAAGTGATATTTATTCATTTATCTTTTACTTAACAGACTTCGCCTCACGAGTAGACAGAATGCATTTGTATATTAATCGTCAATTCATTGTCTTTGTTTTGATTAAAGACAAAATGCTATAGATATATATATATATAAAATATATAAAATGCAAAACTGAAATATGAGTAAAATTCTAATTTAAACATTAAATTTCTCTGGTGAAGAAAAACTAAAACTGACTGCCAGTATTTATTTAATATGTTATGTACGTGCATTAAAACGTTTTACAAAAAAATATTAATATCTTACTTACGAAAAATGAAGTTATAAAAGTAGCAGATATATGAAAATAGCTTATGAAGTTATAAAATAACAAATATGTATTTTCAATTAATCTCGCATTTCAGAATACATTTATTTCTAAACTATTGTCTAATGCAGAACAGTCCTTGGATGGCAATGTAAAAAAAAGCTTCTAGCAACATATATAACGATTATATATTTCCATCCTGCCGCAGCTAGATAGATGGATATAAGATAAATCCGCAGTCCCCTCTGAATTTTGGGAGATGCCCATTTTCATATCAAAAATGCAATGTATTCTCATAAAAAATAACATACTTTTTCAAAAACATATTTTATATCTAAGCTTTTATGTGTAGGTTGCCACAATTCTGCTACGACCCTCGAAATATTTGAAGCCAAATAATATGCGACTTTGCAGACAGAAATTTATCTTTCTCGAGAGAGAAACGGAGAAACGGAAGAAAGGATCTTCACTGAAACAGTCGAGTTATACTAGAACAAACAAAACATTTTTGATAGAAACGTAAAAGCATTGCAAAACCCTACTAGATAGCTTCAGGAATAGTAATTGTAAAAATATATTCTAAACATCAATAAGAAATCAGAACAAGAATTAATAAAAAGAAAATAATTTTAGGGTTGGCATTTTTTGCGGGAAACGTTATTTTATGGATGTAAATCAGATGTATCGTCAAGTACCCCGCATATGTACAACACGGAGTTTACAGAAGTAAGTTAACTAAAACATTAAATGTTACGTACATAAATAAAACGAACAAACGCAAAGAACAGAATCAATTATCAGTTTTAGGTATTAAAAATTAATTCATTTTAATTTTATATAAATACATCGTTAAAATTAAAAAAGTTGGTTATTAGTAATACATTTATTTTTTTGAAGTGCTCAGTCTACTAAGTAATGAACTTAAAATTTGAAAAATAAATTAAAAGTTTTTTCTGCGTCGAATGTAAGTATTCTGGAAACAAGATGTTTGCTAGAGCATCTGATAATCTAATTTATTAAATTTCGCGAATTCTCGAGAAAATTGTAACACTCGTCAAATCACGAAATTATTAGAGGGAATGTTAATGCAAAATAATGCAACGAAATAGAGAAACATTGTGGAAATTCTCCGTTGAAGTCCTTTCTAATTTAAAAACATCCACCAAGCGAGAACGGTACTAGCATGTTAAACTGCGTCATTCCAGTATTATTTTCGGAAGCCAATACTGACAAAAAGCACATAAGCTCATCCGCTTTTCGAAAGAATGATTTAATACTTATGAAGTGTTCTGAGGGAATGTAGTGATCTCATGAATTCTGTCATCCTTGGAAATGGCATTTAGGACTAGGAATAGGCATTTAGGACTAGGTTGAAAAGATAAGGTACTTTAATTTCATATTTACAAGTCACAGAGAAACAAAGTACGTTACAAATGCAAAATTGTTCATAACGTTCTTTATATCATTTAATTTTGTTTCATTTAATACCTTGTTGGCGTAATTTTCTGTGTCTCGCTACAATAATATGGTCTTAAGTATAGCATTCCGATACATGCTCATACCGTAAAGCCCACGGATATGGATACATTACTGAGTATTAATTTGCATCTTTAGCCCTGTAACTTTCCCGTTAGTGCTGACTGATTCTTTATTAGAAACACTTCCGCCAATTTTCCTTTTATGTAGACTGCTTGCTGCAAATGCCTTATAATAACTTCGCCTGCATTTATGTGTCATGCTAACATATATCACTAACATTTCCGAGAGGGATGACATCTCACTAAGTACCACATTAACTGCTAGATTGTACAGCTAAGTCATTCTCTCTTCATGATTACCACTAATGGTAAGCGATATACGCCGAAACATTAAATGACAGAGAACTAGCTATTTAATGCAGGGTTGTTTACGCAGTGGCAAGTTAAGCAACCTATTTCTGAACATATCTGTGTGTGCAAGCTTTAGACTTACATACCGGAATTATAAATATGGTTTACAAACCCTTCCCTAAACTTTAGAAGTATTTGTGGATTCAAAGAAGTGTCATTCGTTTTGAAAGTTTTTTTGAATAAACTCATGTTTTTGGACAGCAGATACAAAATATCAGGGCTATTTAAGCAATAAATCACGGGACGCTTTTTTTACCAATCATATAAAATTATTTGTGTTTCCCATCAGAAGAGTCCTCAAAATATGTTTCGAGACTGTGTTTTAAACTCTACTTAAGTAGCATGTATTCGTAAAATGCAATCGAAAATTAAGTGCAATTACGAATAACTCTTTGTATAAAAAACGCAAAAATTGAACATAAAAGTATCATAACATGTAACCAGAAAAAAAATAGTAGATATTTACGTATATTTTTATCTTATACTATTCCTATATTATATGCAAAATTTACGTATATTCATGTGAAGGATCGCGCTTTATTCGCTGCTTTTATATATAATACACGCAGATTAAGAATTTATATATTTTTTGATGAAATGTTAGTTTAATCATTGCATACTCGCAAATTAATTGCGTGAATCAACTATTTTTTTTTTTTTTTTACTAAATTTGCTACTGCATTTATACGCCCATTTTTCGTGAAGTCTACATATATTTTAAGGGGTATACATATCTTATATTTAGATATTATGATTCATACATTTTTTTCAAAGTTTTAAAAATAAAAGCCGCATTTTATAGATGTTGATCGAAGCACACATTTTAATCAACTAAAGTTGTGACGTAAATCATATGTAACTTAGCTCATATGTCACCAAGTTTCAATAAACAAATAGAAACTTCAAGAATTTAAATTAAACATACTACGTATCTAAGCAGCTGATAAATTAATTATTGTGTAGATAAAAAGTTATTTTCTCAACCAGCTCCAATATAGTTGAAGTTTCAGCAATTTTTTATTTCTAAACGGCTCAAGAAATTTTCAGTGAGGACTTGCAGAGCCATTAATTTTTTTTTAAAGCAGGAGAGATGAAAAATGTGCATTTTCATCGCCCGGACTCGAACTCCGGACTTCTCCAATAAGCGCTGAGTAGACTCTCAATTACACCACGAAGGCATGCGGAAAGAAGGTAGAAAATACCCTATATATTTCCACTTTTAAAAGGAGGCCGTGAATTAGGACAAAGAAATTAGCGGATCCAGTTGCCAAATCCTGGTGGTGACGAATTATCGTCCATCAGCATTTAGCTCGGGCACCACCTACAAACTTTTTTTTTTTTGGGGGGGGGTACAGAAAAGAGATGAAAAACGTGCAATGCATTCGCCGGGTCTCGAACCCTGGATCTCTCGAATAGGCTTTGAATATGTTTACAGTTACACATTACACCACGAAGGCGTGCACAAAGGAGAGAAAAATACTTATATACTCTTAAGTCGTATATGCAGGCCTTAAAGTTACCAGAAACCCGATTTCAGTATTTCTGAGATTTTGAATAAAATGAAATTCCAGCTGAAGCCCAACATAAAATGAGATAAGAGTATTTTTAATTTATTATTTAATTACTTGCTAGTAATTTAACATAAAACATTAATTTTTACTTATTTCTTTCTGTTTTATTAAATTTCATTATTCATTATTTAATTTTTAAGTTTATTAAATTTAAATTCATTATTTAATTTTAATTATTTAAATTCATTATTTAAATTTTTATTTAATTTTGATTTTTTTACCTTTACTAACTGCCTTCTGTAGGGCACCAGCATTTCTAATTTTACATCACTTTTAATTTTGTAAGCCTTGCTTACATGAAGCCATGCATATATTCACAAGTCAATAATTTTCTTAAATTGCTGCATTTCTTGCAATTAGTATGTATTAATATTTGTTATTTTGCCATAAAGGAAAGCTCATGAGAACTATCATCCTAAGAGGTAATCTGCCTTCATAGAAGGTTTCTTAAATGAAACTGGATCGTATTCAAGGTCACACATAAAGAAAAAAATACGAACATTTCTAAGCAGCCACCTTGTTTGCCGGATTTGAACCCTGTAGGAAAGATGAAATTAACACTGGAAAGAGAAAAGAAAAATGGGACTTATCTATATTGTCGTATTAATATGCGTATTATGTACCTAGTAACTAAACTATTTAAAAGCAATAAATGCGACTTTTCATCTCTGTGATTATTAATGAGTAACCGGAGACGTTAAATTGCACCAGCTGGATTTATTAATATCGTTATATAATTTTTTTTCATAATAGCTGCTACAGGTGTCTGAATGCATAAGCAGTTAGTTACATAAATTACAGATAATTCGAAAAATTTAAAAACCATAAATGAATAAAACAGATATGAGGACGAAGAATTTTCGCTCTTAAATCTCTTAGATAAGGATTATATTACTTTAACTCCTAAAAGAAATTAAACATCTTCATCACATTTCAAGAACTGGTATTTTCTCAGGCACGCAAATAATAAATTAAAAATTCTATATATAATGGAAAAGGAACCTTTCTTGGCCGCAGACAACTACAAACATGTTCGCCACCCCGTCGCCTCAAAAAAAGAATTTATTATCGTGCCTTCAGATTTAAAAATATTACATTTTATTGCAAAGAACAATACAAGGTTAATCAAGAATAAAATCATGATGTAAAGAAGGCTATCCTGGAAATGAAATTTCTTGCAGCAAATTTTATTTTAAAAATACCTTTCATTTCTTTCTTCCCCACCTTTTTATATTTCACCTTTGAGTTTCCATTAAACAGCCTATTTTCGCTGGTTAAAGGAGCATTCTTTTTCCATGTACATAATATTTTCAGTTAAATTAATAAGCTCATAAAATTTTAAGTTTATTAAAATTATACCGAAACACAATGATTTAGAAAAAAGGCCATTTGTCTTTCGTCCCGTTTAGAGTGGCGCCATCTAGTATCCGAAACGTAAATCGTGCATATTCTAAATAATACATTTTTCGTACTTTTTTGTTTTTCTCACTTCTTTCTCAGTAAATAAATTATAAGCAATATGATTTTAAACCAAAATATCCGTATTATATCGTCCTCCATAACGCTCTGAATTATTAGCTTCCAAAACGATTTTCAGGTTTAAGGAACAAATATATGCCTCGTGCGTCCGCATGTTACGTATGAAACATCAGTGTGTGGATAGCAGTGTTTGTGTGTCTAAATGCATACAAAACCAGTTATAGTTTGCTAATCCGTTTCATGATTAAGAGGAGTTTTTCCTTTTACTCAGCGCGAAAAGTGAAAAATTTGACTTATTTTCGAATGTTAATAAGTTACAATGTTATGGTCATGAACGTTCCAGTGGTACATTTTTATAATATCTAATTATATTCCTTAATTAATTTTACTAATAGTAGATTAGAATTTTTTTACGAAGAAAAAGTAAAATGTATTTTTTTAAAAATTTCAAATTTGTTTCAAAGCGCAAATTTAACAGCAGTACAATAGTTACAGTAATAATTTTCACAACTTTGTGATGAAAAACATATTAAATGGAATTCTTTACCTATTGAAATTTTAATCTATCAGAAAATATTAACACCATGACGATAAGATCTGAAACAGAAATAGCATATAAAAAAATTCCATGTAAAATCATACAAGCATTTAAAGAATAATTTTTCAGCTATTATGTGCATTTTATTAGCAATATCATCACGTACTTATTTCGACATTTTTAAATCAGTAGCTATAACACGTTTTTTAAACAGTGAGCGAAAATACCAAAATTACCACTTTGAGGAAATGCTTCCAATATAGCGATTTTAATGTTCCTTCAGAGATAACTCAGAAATAGCACTAAAATTGCTCAGCTGCAAACACCATTCCTACCTTTTCTTCAATACAGGTTTACTGCAGCCAGTTTGACACGTTTCTTTGCTCTGCGAGCATCTCTTGTAAACAGCCTTTCCTTTTTTTTCGGCTACGCTGACCATTGTTTGCTGCAAACTTGACTGCATTATCCCCAATTCCGCATCTAAGTGCATTCATAACATGTAACCGCCCAGCTTGACCATCATTATATATAACTAGAAAGCCCGGCGGTCATACGAAATGACTGCTGTTCTAGATATTATAAATTCTAATTAAAATGATTTGTGCAAAGGTGTCAGCTAATTCAAACTGAATTACCCAGGGCAGGCGGCGAGGACGCCCCTTTGCTTACTGCCCCACGGAGTTTCCCCCTTCTACTTGCTTAATTGCTTAAAGTAGAGTGCAATGAAGGAAGCCACCGCTAGCTCAATAAATAAAGGTGATTTAAATAATAAAATGTTAATTCACATGCCAAAGATCTTTTTGTACACAACATTTCTTGTGTAGATCTTTCTATCATTTTTAAGCTTTATTTATTATTTTTTATTCATTAGCTCGCCTTGCAGAGGACCATCCATTATTTTTAATTTTACGTCCGTTCTTTCAAGAACTCTCGAACAGGCAACATGAAGTTGACCGTGGTTAAATGCAAGCTCAGGTAAAAAAACGCCAACACGCTTAAGCGTTTGACCCTTGAGACTTATGAATGATCATAGCAAAGGCAAGTTTTACAGGAAATTGTCTACGTCTCAATTGAAACGGTAACCTTGTGCCGTGGTATCTTCACCCCATTGGCTAGTACAGTTACGCAAGCAACCAATAAACTATCGGCGACAAACAGACACTTAAGCCGCATATAATAAAGATATTTATTTATTTCATTTGTTTTTTCATCCTTACCGGTTGCATATTTCCGAATTCTATTATATATAGATGTTAAATTTATTTATTAAATGTTAAATGCACGTGTTCTTGTATTTTTAATTTACCTTTCTCATAATATTCGTCACGCGCTGCACTGCACGGGGATAAAACAATTTACAGTTACGCAAGCAGCCAATAAACTATCGGCGACAAACAGATGTTAAATTTATTTATTAAATGTTAAATGCGCGTGACTTTGTATTTTTAATTTTTCCGGCTTAGCATTCTTATAATATTCGTCACGCGCTGCACTGCAGGGGGAATAGAACAATTTACAGTTCCGCAAGCAACCAATAAAGTATCGGCGACACACACTTAAGCCGCATATATATAACTGCCTCATTCACTACTGTTATGTCATAGCCACAGTCAAAACTCTCAGAATACAGTTTTCGAATCAAAGTATTCAACGATTTATTTAGGCTCTGTGTATGTCCTCCTTAGCATTTTTTTTTTTAAATAATGGCATACTAAAATCTTTAAGCATATCTTTCATATCATCGAATTTTTATGCTTATACGATTTCAGATTTCTATCCGCCCAGCTTGTGAAATATGTACGAAACGAATCATCATCTATTCGGCAAAAATGAGGAGTAGGTTCCACATAAATCAAAATTTGGAGAAAATATTGTTCACCTTCGACTTCTGCATATCTTTTACAGAACTGCAATACTTGCTAATGGCATTTCCATAATAAATTGTCATTTTCTTTATTATACCATCCGTTCTGCGACATATTCCACTGAGAGGTTTAATGCTCTTAATACCAATTCTTTTCTGAATATGCCTAACACATTCAAATTTAAAAACTCCCAAATCTTCACCATGAAGTTCTGAACATCACTGAATGGTTTCGCAGCAACATCACATCGCACAATATGTATGACATTAGAAAAATAAAAAAATGGCAGAAATCCGACAACTCCCAACATTGCACAGAACCACTTTTTTAGGTTTGTTTGCTGTAATGTTCTGTTTTCTACCCCTGATATTATTTTCCAAATCTCGCACCTTTCGAATAACTAGTTTCTTGTATTGTTTGAAAACAACGGCCCCTAGATTCAGCGAATTTTTAATACACGTAATCCTCCACTCAGCGAAATTTTAATACACGTAATCCTCCACTCTGCACTATTGCCATTCGGCAAAAATATAAGATATTTCTTTTTCAATTTAAATCCACGGATTCGGCTGTTTGAAAGCGATGTGTTGACACTTCTCATATTGTTTTCTAAATTTCCCGTCTTTCGAATAAATAAAATCGTTACTTTGCAAAAACGTTACTTTCCACATCAACCACCCTTCCTCAGAATGCTTTTATTACTGGACACATTCCAACTAAAGGGGTATGGCGTGTCTTCCAGGTACCATCACCACTGACAGTCAAATTCGAATTATCATTCTTACACTTAATTACTTCTTTGACACCCTAAGACATGCTCTTCTAGTGACCAAAGACAGACATTTTTTATCTCTTTAATTCAATGAGTTGTAAGCTTTCAGATTAAAAGGTGGTGACAAATCCATTATTCCACAAAATGTGTTTGCGCTTGAAAGTACTCAGCATAAATAAACCTGAAAATCATTTCTGCCATTTATTTTTCATTTGCCTAGTATTGCTGAGCTTCAAGTGAATGATAGTTCACTACGAAAAATGACAAAAATTTCCAAATTTTAGAGAGCGTCCACCTACAATATTTGATGATATAGTTATCCTTCCACAAATGTTGCACACAATCTTTTATCATTTTAAAAACAATACATCAATTAATTTTCTAGACTGTTCTTGTTGCTTATGCTCACTGTTCTGAACTATAGTCAGCCCAAGCCCACAAATTCCCTCGTGGAAAGGCGCGCAAGTTTACGCTTATCGCTGTCTTTTATTACTTTTGAGAGATTAACGTCTTTAAGCTAAAGATAATTCATGATGAATATTTTTACTAGACCTCGGAGTTAACTCCTAGCCCCAATCTATTGCATTTAAAAAAGAACTATGCCAGACAATTTCTCGAGCCTCGAAAAAATAGAAAAAGAATTTTATTTAAAGCGTAGACGCCAGCATGCTAAATATTGGTTTAATAAATTTACTTTTGAATTTGTAATCGGGTGTTATTGCTTTCAGTAAGAGAATTTGGTGTGCAAAATGGGAATGTTGTTACCTCACGCTCCTGTGCAGGTTACCAAGGCACACTTCATCTTGAATAAATAAATCAATTCTTTATTATCAAAAAAGAATAAATTATTGGTATGTCGTTCTAATTTACGGAAGAATAATACGACAAGAATTACCTTTGCTTACCGGTTAGCACCTCTATTTAGAGCAGCTCGTTTAAACAGCGCCCACTCCATAACGGAAAGATATAAATCTTCATATTATGCCCAAGCATTAGGGAGCGATTACAAACTGAATCAGCGACTGCTTCATAACGGTGTCTCACGGTCGCTGTTCAAAAAATTATAAATCTTCAGAGTATACCGCAGGATGAGTAAGTGAACATAAACTGAAGATCAATTTCTCGCTTGAAACTGATAATTGCTGTCTAAATGCAAATCCAACATTTTTGATAAATTTGCGCATCTGTTTTCATTCATAGAAATAGCTGGCTCTGCTTTCTCGAAACGCAGATTTCATATACTGAGTAACTAGAATGGTGTTTCTTATAACATGGGTTGCGTCGAGAAATAATTTTCGTTGAGGAGTGAAAAGCTATTTGAACAATTTTTGTTTTGTTTTACAGGTATGTATATTTATTTCAGGTATGTATATTTATTTATAGGTATGTATATTTATATTTTACAAGAATGTACATTTATATTTTACTGCTATGTTATTTATTGTATATTATGGATATTATTTTATTTATATTATTGAATTTATACTTATTAATCGATTATTGATAGTTGTTCATATGTATTATTATTAAATCGTTGTAACAATTTTTCTTTTCATAATTTCGTTTTAAATTCCTTCTTTCTCTTTCACAGAGAAGGAAAAATCCTTCTAGAGAATTTCGAGAAAGCAACTTCCTCCTTTCTAGCAAGCTCGCAGGTCGTGATGCTAAAAGATTTGGGAACACTACAAACAAAAATATTAAATGGGGAAGGATTCGAGATATTCCATTACTAACAGTAAATAGTTCGTTATATTTGAAATCGCTTATACACTTCGCACACATACACACACAAAACAAAAGAAAGCAAAAAAAAAAAAAAAAAAAAAAAAGAAAAAGAAAAAAGGACAATTCTATATCTCCCGTTCTACTGGGACAATTGACGAAATTCAAATTGCGTTTTTCGTGTCTCGAAAGTGCGACTTAGGATATATATTAGATTTATATATAATATAATTCTAACATAGGTATTTTGACAAAAAAATCGGACTTTTACTGAAATGACATGCTAGTGTTTTTCCATATTTCGATTCTACGACTGAAATGATACCTAAATATTAAATTTTGTAAAATTTGGTGCGAAATTTACGGAGAAATTCAAAACTTTATCTTGGCGTAATTTTTTTCAAATTGCGCCAAGAATAATTTATTTGGCGAATTTCTTAAATTATAGTAATCTATTTTTCTTTTCTACTTTTCATTGTAGACGACGGGGAAAATGTTATTGTTCATACTTTTAAATAATTTTAACAAAGTACGTATTATCGTTTGTCGTTATTATCGCTCAAAAAAAAGATGACAAATTTCCAAAAGCTCCAATATGTAAATTCATGTTTATCTTAAAAAATTTTGAATAAAAATATTCTCATTTTTTGCAATTGTGCCTAGAAATATATCTTCTTTAAGCTCATGTTAAAAATTTTATAGGTTATAACACAAAATGTTCTTAGAAAAAATTATAAAAAATATAAATTTCAAAAATAAATCATAAAAAATGGGCGAATTATATTTGGATTAGGCCTAAATTTTGAATTCTGGAAGAACGAATCATGCAAGTTTAATTAAAAAATACATGTTAATAAATATATATAAAATTCAATTAACACTGATGAGAAGCTAAAATTTTGAGAGCTAATTTTTTAAAAACTACTCATGCGAGTTTTACAAAATTTGGCAGTTTGGCATATTTTGGGGAAAAAAATGGCATGTTATTTCAGAAGTCCGATTTGGAGTAAAAATATCTGTATTAGAAAAATGCTATATATAAATCTAATACATATCCTAGGTCGCGCTTTCGAGAGATGAAAAACGCAATTTGAATTTCGTCAATCGGCCTAGTAGAACGGGAGATATAGAACTGTCTCTCCCCCTTTTTTTTTTTTTTTTTTTTTCCCTCCCGTAGTGTACAATAATAGCCAATGAAAAACAGATGCAATAATTAAACTACTGCGTGAACACATGAAAAATATAATATTGGGTAGAATATTAAAGAGTTAGTTTAACAGACTTTTATCAAGTTTACGGTCTATATTTATTCGAATAAAAAGAAATAGGTTACTTTTGAAAAATAAATAAGGAAAGAAAATAAGTATATACACTTATATGCGTATAGCAGTGGGTCATTTTGATGAAAGTATAGTTTAGTTCAGGGGTTCTCAACCGGTGCTACGCGTACCACTGGTGTTACGCAACGAAGCAAAGTATTTTTAGCTATTAAATTCAAAAATTAAAACCCCAACATCCTGATTGAATTTTTAGTCTAACACTCGTTAATTTATGCGATCTGAATTTTGCTCAAGGTCAATAGCCGCTTATAGACTTTTGCAGGAGGCAAACGATCTGTCTGCATGGCAATTTATTCAGCCATGTTCATTGCTTTCTATTCTTTTAGCCGTAGACATAACAGAATTTTCCAGTATTGATTTCCTAAAAAGAGTGAAAAAAATTAATGCTGTTCTTAGTAGAAAATAAAAATAAGTCCCTACCAAAAAATATAATAGTATCTCATAAATTTTCTTAGAGTTTATCGATTTATTAGCAAGCCCGTTTCACTTTTCAAATTGTTGCCACCGACTATTATCACCATGTGTTATATTTAAAGAAATTTAAAATGAAGGATCTGCATAAATGCATGTATGTTTCTCGCATTGTGATAAAACAACAGAGCCGTCCAGTTTTGAATAACGTAATCCTCCACCGAATACGGGCATTTGGATGCCCTAACTTGGAATTTGTTTTATTAGCGATTTTATATTTTGTAACTAACGAATTTTTGACGAAGAAACTCAATAATTTCAAAGCGAGCAGTGGCAACACTATACGAAAATAAATGAGATGTATGGTTTAAGTGCGAAGAACATGATATTTAATAAATAAAGATAACACACAAAACATTAAAAAACGCATCTTTGAGAGTAATATAATTTTTTTAATATTTGTATTCAAAAATTGAAAAGTAATGATTGTAAAATGTAATGGTGTTAGTGAAAATTTTCAATTTTTGTTTAGATGATACGCGTTAGTCAAAAATAGATGGTAGGCGTTAGTCAAAAGGTTAAGAACCGCTGGTTTAGTTTATTGAAATACCAGAGTCCTCTTCTGAGAAGCGCTCACCGAAAAATTGTTCTGATTGACCCTTACACAATTCGGGTTTTTCATAAAGGTTCGGTTACATTTATGTCAATCTACCGTTCTACCGTTCTTTCTAAAGCTGCGGGAAGCTTTCTAAATTTCTGCGATTTTTTTCATTCCCTGCATGATTAGTTAGTCTTACATAAAGGTGTGCAAACCTTTTCGAAAAACGCAGGATTGGCATTAAGGTTGCCGACAATCATTTCAGAGCGGGAAACTGCGATCTTCGGCTTGTGCATGCTCCTTTATGCAGCAATAACATTATGAAGATTTCTATCTCTCTGAACAGTGATCGACTAGCATGTAAGTTCGATACATGTTATACCGAAGCACCGTTATGAAGTCCTTCCGTTAAAACACAAATACTTAGTTTGCATACTTGGAATTCATAAAGAATAATTGCCAAACTAGCAAATTTTTTAAACACTCATTTTAAAAGTGTTTCCTGCGTTTTAATTGATATCCGAATACATAGACAAGATTATAATAACTTAATTTTTTGAAAACTTTTAATAACAAACTTTTCTTCAGGTGGTAGACTGCAATCTGAAGTGTTTAGAAATTCCATACCGCCTCCAACCCTCTTCCCAAGCTGCCATTTTTTACCCTTGTTTCTCTCTCGTAATAAAAGAAATCAAAAGTTAGCATTGGCTTACTGTTCCTTCAGTGTGCCAAAATAAGCGAGTAGTTCGAATCTCCAAGATATGAATAGGACTCATATTGTTTTTTCTCCAGTGGTTTACGACAGACTGCAGACAGAACAGAATGCGATGTATCTAAAATTACCTTCCCTTTAAGCACATCAACATCGCAAAAAACGGCTCGAACCCAATTTTTGTATTCCAAAGCTTGAATCTATTTTTGTTCCAAATTATATATGAGTAACGTTTATTTTTAATTTAAAAGTCATTATTTAACCGATTAAATAGAAGTGGTGTATTTAATTATGGCGAAGCACACGAGGGCTATCTGCCAAAGGGAAGGGATGCCTTCGTGGAGGACTTTCTAATGGAAACTGGCTCGCATACACGTTACACATGGGGAAAACCACAAAAACGCCCATGCAGCCAGCCCGTTCGCGGGATTTGAACCTCGGACCGAACTACCAGTGATCAGCGACTTTACCGCTCGGCCGCTGGTGGGGATTAAATAGAAGTAAAAGTTTTTTTCAATAATTCAAATGTAGCAAAATTTGAAGATTTTTAACAATCAATCAATACTTAATAAAACATTCGTTAAATCGAAGTTTCATGTTTAATTTTTGCTGTGAAGATGAATGTGAAGCAAATTCAGACTCGCTAATCGCAGTTCGTTACATTTAGCAGAAACCTTGTATTTTACATTAACATTTCATCTTACTGCCTTGATTGGTGTAGTGGTTAGGTTGCTGACTGCCTTATAGTTTGACCTAAATTCCCGAAAAAAGCTTCGATGTTTGTTAGTGTTTTGGCGGTGGAAGTACTTAAAATACACGGTGAGCAAATAGTCTTGCGAGTGATTTGGTGATAGAGTGGTGGGGTGGGAAACGCGTTTGCTCTTCTCCAGGGAATTATCCTTCACAATCTGACCCGAAGTGGGCACTTTATATTACATATCAGGTGCCCAAGGCGCATGTTAGTGACGGACGTAATCCTTGCCACAGTAAAATTCGTTTTGATGTAATAAGTGAAATACGTCATAACTACAAATCTTAAAATTTTATTTCTTTTCAGATCACAGAATATGTCCGAGAAAAAGAAGCGCATAGCTATCATTGGTGGTGGATTTTCAGGAGCTGGATCAATAATAATGCTCAAAGAAGAAAATATGGATCCCGTTTGCTTCGAAAAAACAGACAAGCTTGGTGGCACATGGTGCTATCGTGAAGACATAATAGATGGCGTTGCGTCCATAATGCCTACCACGATTATAAACAACAGCAAAGAAATGGGGGGCTTTAGCACATTTCCTCCACCGAAAGAATATCCCAATTATATGCGACATTGGCAACTGTATGAATATTTCAAGATGTACTGCGAGAAGTATGACTGCATGAAGCATATTCAATTTAACATGGAAGTAATTGAAGTTAAACGCACTGAAGATTACGATCAAACTGGAAGATGGAGGGTCACAGCAAAAAATACTGTAACTGGAGAAGAATTCACAGATGAATTTGATGGTGTCATGGTATGCGTAGGGCACATCAACAGACCTCAAATTCCAGATTTTCCTGGACTGAATAAATTCAAAGGGAAAGTTATGCATACACATAGTCTCAAAGACGTGTCAGAATTCAAAGACCAGAGAGTTTTGGTTGTGGGCACGGGATGTTCTGCGTTAGATGCAGCAGTGGAAACAAGCAGTGTGGCTGAGCAGGTAAGTTAAAAGATTACATATTCAGAATATTATTTAATAATTTCTAAATCAGTTATTGTTTGTATGTTATCGCTGAAGTTTGTTTTCAAAATTACGACATTAAATCACTTAATTACTTAATTAGTTTATTAAACAGCTTTAATTAAAAAAGTGCCTAGATCTTATGTAACGTCAAACAACAGCATTCTGAAAGCTAGCTATTTTCCATTCGTCTTGTAACTTCCAAATCAGGGTGCACATCTCCATGGGGGGAACACACGTTTTAAAGCACAAGAAATAAACATGCAGAAAATTTGAAAAGACAAAGTACTAAAATATTGCAGCTGAAGAAGTAAATATATGATGGCCAAAATCACATCTAAACCAAGAATTCATTGAACTAAGGCTGTCAGCAGGTTTTGGCTAAAACAAACCAAGGGAACGAAATAGGCAGCTGATCCCAAAATCTGAGGATTTCACCATCATTGCAAATGGATTATTTTACTAGCTGGTAACAGAACATGGCCCATTTCGGAAGTACTTGAAAAATTGTAACAGGTCAAGATCAGAACACTGTGTTAGCTAAGAATTGGAGATACGGACTATTATTTGTTCCACGCCCCTTCAATTATCTGTATAATAAATTTACACGAAATAATGTCACACTATATACCAGATTCACAGTCAGAAGGAAGCGTCTGCAGAAGACTTAGAATAGAATAATGCTTCTGGAAAATAGAATGCACTTGAAAATTAAGAGCGAAAATGTGCGACTTCTAAAGCAAATAATATTAAATTAATGATAAATTGTGTGTAACATGAAAAGAATAAGGGGGTTATCGCATTAAATGACATGTGAATCTAAAAGAAACATTTTCTGCAAACGAACTTCTTCTTTTCCCACTAGATCAGTGGTTCTCAAACTTTTTTTGGCCCCAAGTACCCCTTTCACCACTACTAGAAGTTAATTTCCCCCACATCCTTTCCACAACCTGAAAAATACATATATGCATTTGGTATTTTTTGGAAGCAGGAGATGTGAAATGAGCAAACGCCTTCGCCGGGAATCTAACCGCTGACCTCTGGAATACGCGCCCAGCGTGCAGACCACCACACCACGAAGGCATGCTAAGAAGGCGGGAGAAATGCTTAATAAGATAACCTGTTTCTTTCGATACATTTTTGAAAGTAGGTACTAGAATGGATACCAGTTTAAAGCAGCATAAAGTTATTATATTCGATTTGAAAAATAGGTCAGTACCGGTCACTGCAAAGGAACATTTTAGTTGCAACAATTCAATATCTTCAACGCTTTCTTACTAACATGCTATAGTAGGGATGGTGTGAATTTGTATCTCGCAAATCGATTTTACTGTCTTCTAAAGAAATAATTACAAAAACATTAAGCTAATTTTTATAGAAAAGCAAATAAGTAGTAGTATTTTGTGAAATTTTGCTTTTTCAAGTTGTCTTCTAAGGCTATTCACCTTTGCTTCTGTCATTGGATTTAAAGCGTTATTTAAAGAAATTAATCGGTGCTTGCGTCATTGTGTTTAGAAGGTATTTTCTAAGGAATTTAATCCACGTTTGTATCATGCATAATCAAAAGACACTTAGAAATCAGCTGCAATTTAATAGCTAGGCATAATAATATTTGAAAAAATAATAATTAATACCCTTAAATACAAGTGCTGGTATTCATATATTAACCAAAAATACTTTATAGAATTTAGCAATAATCAAACATGCTTTATATGCGGTTAAATAGAATAATAGAATTTGTTCTTTTCAATTTTAATGTACAATAATTTATATCTGAAAACCAGTGTTTTAAGCTTATTTAATGGGCATGTCTTTGCATAAAATTCAATGTTATGTTTAAAACGTTTTAAATCCAATTTATAATTTATACTTCACCCTAAATACAATAACTATTTCTGAGGAGAACTGAAACAAATAAAAATTTGTTTAAAATAACTGATCATATTTATTACGCATTTTTATAACCCTCATTGATTCGTAGTAAAAAAACATAAATCATAATAATTATCTGAAAACTTGACAGAATTTGATGACTTCTCTATATCTGCAAATAAATGAAGTTCTTATTTAAATTTCTAAATATGGTTTAATTGTATAAATTACGTGTGAGTGTCAGGCGTGTTCATAATTCTATTAGTTTATTTTGAACAGTATTTGTCAGTTTTGAATTTGCGCCTAAATATTTTTTTTTCTTTTCATTAATAGCAAATATTTGTTCTATTGTCAAGTGAAATTTTAAAATTAGGAAAATGTTCGAAATTAGAATCGTAAGTAGCCAACCCATTTTATAAAGGACATGCATAGGTAATGAAAAAAGAAGATAGAAAGAGAAATTTATTTGCATTAGACAGACAGATGTACAAGTATTCGTAGACCAAACAGTTAGACATACATTCTTATTTCTGTGCTATGTAAAGCCTTATCTGTTAAAACAAATGCATACTACTTTTAATTTTTACCTTGCTTTGATAACACTTATATCGTATCCCTAATTTTTAACCATGTTCTTTATTTCTTAGATTTATATGAGTACAAGAACTGGAGCATATGTTCTAGGCAGATTAGGACCCTTTGGCTATCCTGTGGACACAGTATTTCTCAGACGATTCGTAGCTAATCTAATGGATATTCTGCCAACTAACTTTTGCAGTTACTTCCTGGAAAAATCCCTTATAGATTCCAAGTTCCATCATACATTATATGCAGTACCTCCAAAGTACCATGTTTTATCCAAAGATCCAATAGTTAGTGACTACATAGGAGCTAAACTATTGTCAGGATCTGTAATTCAGCAAAATGATATTGATGAATTCACAGAAGATGGTGTCATTTTTAAGGGAGAAGATCGAGTAACTAAAGTTGATAAGGTAATTATGGCAACTGGATACACGTGGGATTTTCCTTTTCTTGAAAAAGGAATAGTTACAGAAAAAGATGGGAAAATTAATTTATATAAATTAATGTATCCACCTCACTTGAAGCACCCCACTTTGGCAATAATTGGTTTCATATTACCTTTTGGACCAGGGATGCCCCTTGGTGAACTACAATGCAGATGGGCTGCACACATTTTCGCTGGAAAAGGCTCTTTGCCATCGAAAGAAATAATGCTGAAAGACATTAACAGACGACATAATATGAACAAAAGGCGATATGCTCCAAGTGAAAAAATGACTCTGCGTGTCGATTATGTTCAATATATGGATGAAATAGCTTCTCGTTTTGGTGTTAAACCAAACTTATTAAAGTTGTTTTTCACAGACATCAAACTATTCTGGAAGCTATACTGGGGACCATGCTACCCTTATCAGTATCGTCTTCAAGGTCCCCACAGTTGGGAAGGTGCTAGAGATGCTATCATGAAAGCAGAAGAAAGAATATTATTTCCTTTACGTGCTAAAAACTGTAAGAGTAAATGAAATATATGAAGTTCTGAACAGAATCATGAGACTTTGTTTTTGTAAAATATGGTATTTACCAACGTCCCTCAGAAGTGCGTGTTAAATCACTGAATTTGATAGCTAAATTTACAAAGACCAAAACCTATCGTAAAAAAATGGAATTATTATAATTGAAAGTGTCATGGGGGTCATGCTATCCTTATCAGTATTGGCTTCGAGGTCCCCCACAGTTCGGAAGGTGCTAGAGAGGCTCTGATGAAAGCTGAAGAAAGAATATTGTTCTCTTTACTTGCTAAGAACAGTAAGAGGAAATGAAAGCAGAAAATTTCTTTAAATTAGAATTATATGACCTTGCTTTCGTAAATATGATATTTATCAACATTCTTCAGAAACGTGAGTTAATTCATGAATTCGATAACTAAATACCATATACAAAGACCATATCTAAAAAAATAGAAAAAATAGAATGTATTACTGTTCAAAGTGTCATCTGTTCTGTTGCTGCAGCACACAAGGTATATTGAAAGCAAACTATTTTTTTTTTCATCCCACTTTTTTCATCCATAAAAACTCTTACCACACATCTGTTGAAGTCTTCAGGATGATGCAATACTGCATTCAAACGAGCACAAATCAGATGCCATAGTAACTGTTGTCACAATCACTCCTTCAAATACAGGCATATCGAATGAGTATACTCTGAACAGCCAGTTACACCATTTTGCAGCAGAACACTCTGTATCACTTTCACGTGACTCACACTTTTATAAGTTATAGAAGTTTATGTAATTTATTATAAAGCATTATTAATATCCTTAAGAATATTAAGGATATTAAACGATGAATGCCGATATTTTAAAAAATTTCTGCACTCTCTAAACTGTTAAGTAATATAATTTTGACACCATTAAAATTTATTCTTTCGAAATTAATTACGTGCATTCCAATAAAGTGATATAATTAATGTCAACAAATGCATGTATTGGCTACCTGTAAGTCATAGCGAAATAGAAGTAGTTATTTCTTAGCTGGGCAAAAACTATCAGGATATCGCAGATAAAATTAAGAAAACAGCAACGAAACGAGCAAATTCATGCAAATTAAAATTCTACAGACTATATCCATAATATTATTCAGTTTAACACGAGGTTCTATAATTACATAAAATAATGGAAATAAATTACTTATTTCATTATTTTTGTTACCAAAAGTATTAATAACACTCTAAAAATAGTAAAATACTTGATAATTATTCAGCAATTAATTATTTGGCATACATTATAAAAAGTAATGAAATTTTTCCCTATTAAAATATATTGCAAATTTTAAAAATATACTTTTGATAAAATCGGAATGAATGTATTTATAGTTTACAACATATGTACTCATTAGTTTACTATGTATATATTTTATGTTCTACTAAGTAGGTGCTCCGTATATATTTATACACTTCACGTTCTTATGAAGTACATATAATTTTAACATAAAATATGCGTAAACGCATATAGAAACATCACTTATATCTAGGCTGCGTGATCCAACTAAGCTTAGGTTTCAGAATTTAAGCCACAGAATGCCATTAATTCTCTTATAATTTTTGCAACATTAAAAAACTTCATTTTAACGTGCGAAAAATAATAAGCTCTCACATTTCGCATCGTAATTTAGGACTCACTCCTTTTATTTCCTTAAATCAGATCCTGTCATTTTCATTGAAGTTGTACAGCATCAGTTGTTTAATTTGTTGTTGTAAATACAGTTACTGAATAAATTGTTTTGAAATCTTCTTTTGTACAAAATGTAAATATGAATGTTCATTTTTGTAATAAATTTCACTAATTTTTGTCCTTTCATTCCACACTATAAACAGTTTGTTTAAATTTTAAAATCTGATGTGTACATCACATGACTTCCTTGTACGGAATATTAAATTAGAAGCATTTTTTTCTTGAATTTAATTTAAACATATTGTATTGAAATAAATTTATTTCGTCGATAGCGCATAAGCCGTAATAGAATAAATGCACTCTTTAAAATTCACTATATTTTTTTACCATAGCGACACTCTGGTCCTAGGTTCACTTTACAGCATTACATTTCATTCATTTTTTAACAGATCACAGATCATCATTCTTGTAAAAGGTATGCGGCCTGTTGAGGCTTTTACTAGTCTATATTCCTGAAGTTTCCAATGGCATCAAGATGAGAAAAAAAATCCGAACAAGCGGAAAGTCTTAAAGCACTGAGTGCGGATCTCATAAGAGAAAGACGTACGACGCCATCTCTTGACTTCTGCAGAATCTTCAGTAATGGTAATATCTTTGGAGTGACGTTCATGTGGCGCCATCGGATTCCATGGGCTAAATCATAAGCAATAGCATATCTATGCCATAACTTTGAAGAAGTAGATTTTCCTTGACGTAGATTCTTGAGACAAATTCTATTTGGCATAAATACAGTGAAGAGCATAAAAATAAGTTGCAAAAAAGAGAAACATTTTTGTACAAGGTATATTATTTTTTTACCTCAGAATGCACGAAATTTATATCATCTTATGAATTATCTAATCGCTGCTACATGTTCTATTCAAATACTATAGTAAATTTAAAACGATGTATGAAAAAAACTAAGCAAACAAATGAAAAAAAACAGTTTTTCTCAGACGATTTAGTATTTCTCATTAAATTAATTCACTTTTTACTTCGCGACAAGGCAAAAATACAGAAAAACTCAAAATATCTGTATTGAAAATTATGAAGTAAATCTTAAACACTTATTTCCTCGAATAAATTCCAAAATGGATTAAGCATGATTTAAGTCACAATAATAAAAAAGGCGTTATCTTCGTTATTGCCAAGCTTACTTTCTCTAGATTGGCAACAAATCTACTATACTGCCGTTTCAAATATAAACAAAAATGGCCGCCATGGGAAAAATAGTAAGTCTTAGCGGCACTTAAACAACTTTTAAATTTTTGATAATTCTAAAAATATTGCATGCATATTTACTAAAGGCCTAAAAACCTTAACCGGAAGATAAGAACAACATAATTCAATCAATTTTAAAGCAAAAGAATACACGATTTACAAACATATAAGAATAAAGGAACTGAAATTACTGATCCGAGTAACAGAGTTGATATACACTTTTGGTGCGGCTGATTGCAATAAAAATACAAGGTGCACAACTACATGTTATAGCAATCCTTTATAGAAATTTTCAACGTTCTGAGACTACTCATTTTTGAGTTATGCGAAATACGTACGTACGCACAGACGCCACGAAAATTTCTCCTCAGAATTCATCTTAAATAAGTTTTATAATTTTTTGGGGGGAAAGAGTCCTTTATTCCGTCCTTACGTACGGATTTTACGCGAAAATATCGTTAAATTGCATTCGATAGCTGTCAAAATGGATATTTTCGTTAAAATACGATGCCTGCTGAAGTTTTTCGCGATAACAATACTTCCTTTTTACTTCGCACAAGGAGGTAAAAAGTGCTACTGCATATAATAAATGCAACAGCATATAGCGTATTAAACTGATTAACCCATAACTTAAACAACATAGCACTTTACTGTAGATTAAATATGGCAAATCAAACAGATTGTCTATCTAAAGGCAGAGATGTCATTAAGAAAGTCATTCTGAAATAGTCTATTTTCTTTTACATTGTGTCTCGGGTAACTAGAAAAATAGCCAAACCGTTAAGCTTCTCAAAATTAAATGCGTGTTCAACTACACGCGGTAACAAAATCAATCACAGCTCGTTGAGATGCAACTAAAGGGACAGACAAATGCAAATTTAACTTGAAGTAGCAGTCAAAGATTACGCAATTTAAAAAGGACTCTAAGCTTGCTCAGAAATCCTAACTGGCTTATCAAATTCAAATGCGGGCAGCGAGAACCTATAAGGCCGAATACTTACATATTAACAGAGCTGGCAGGAACTAACACAGCGCGCCCACGCAGGCCAGAAACACGCTTTGTTCCAAATTCAAAAACCTCAGCTAAAATGCTAGCTAACTGATTTGCAGTCTGGTGACGAAACGAAAAGGAAAGAGTATAATCAAGGCTGAAATTATATATAACTGCTTAATTTAAATAATAATCTTATAATATTCTCCACCAGAATTTAAGCAATCACAAAGGTGGTCTTTAGCGACCTTGCTAAGATTTTAATTCTAAACCTACATATGAGCCAACTTTTATAAACATAAGTTTATAAAAGTTTTAGTTTATAAAATCTAAAATTTGTGAAATTTAAATTTAGTTTTAGACTTATAAGCGCATGTTTTATAAAGTCTAAAACTAAATTTAAATTTTACAGAAGATTCACTTTCCGAGGATATAATGCAGGATATCAATACTCTTTTTTGTTTCATCTTATCTTCTTTCAGGCATCTGTAAGGAAAAATATTTTAGCAAACACATCTTAAAATATTTCTATATTTCACTTTGCCGTTCAACTTCATCAAAATCTTTTACACTCTGTCCACAATTAATTTTTCACACCAGCATTGCTATGTATGCACTTGCGTTTGAAAAGTATACAAAGTTTGCAACAACTACCTCCTAACCGAAATCCTAAGCGTTAATCATTTAGAGAAACTAGATTTCACGAACACCTTTATAATCGTTAGCTTTTATGGATTTAGGAAAGTGAAGAACGTGCAGTGCCTTTGCCACGATACGAACTCTCCCAAATATGCATCGAGCGTGCTTCCAGTTACACCATAAAGGCATGAAGAAATTCGGGAGAAAATACTTTTAAAGCTATCCTTTAGAAAGGATGTCTGCGGATGAGAGTACCCAACTGCCAAATCTTGGTGGTGACAAATTATTGTCCACCATCTTTTAGTTTGGTTGCCACCTGTAGAGCTTTTTACAATTCTTCGAAATCAGAAAACTGGAGAAATCAGCAACGGATTTCGCTGGGATTTGAGCAACGGATCTCCCGATTACGCTTCGACAGTGCTCCCATTTACGAAGGCATGTGGAAAGCAAGGAGGAAAAACCTCATACAACCCCCTTTTTAAAAGCCGACTGGGGATTAGGGGACCCAATAGTCAAATCCTGATGGTGACAAATAATCGTCCACCACTTTAGTTCTCACGGTACCTTGTAGAGTCAATCACTGCAGTAACGTGAAAAATGTGCAATACCATCGCCGTGATTCGAACTCCGGACCTTGCGAAAACGCGTCGAGCTTGCTTTTAAGTACACCACGAAGGCATGAGGAAAGGAAGGAGGAAATACCTGATAACTGTACGTTTGAGAACTTAACTTTTAACTACTTACACTCATTGCGTTAGCTTTTACTTTGATTTAACTTGTTATCACTTGTTAGCTCGTACTTAAATTTATCGTACACACCTCAGAACAGTTAACTTTCACAAAACAGTAAACAGAACACTTTGCTTGTATAAAACAAATTACAAACATACTTCAAGAAAAAATTTGAATTCTTTTACATTCAAAGGACTACTTAGTTTACACTTTCATTCCGAGGCACAAAATTGCTTATATCTGTTCTAATACAAGCCTACCAAAATATTCTCAAAACAGTCAAATCACAATATCATGTTCATACTAGAAACTCAAAATCCTTCAGATAAATGCACTAATTTGAAAAAGCTGCTTGCTGGATAAAATTGAGTCGCTTGAGGGTAAAATTGTGTGGATAAACTCGCTTGAGTCAAAACTTAACCAGGAAGTGTTGTACTTAGATATAACTATAAAGTTCAGAAATTTTAGCATTAAATTAATTTTATTTGATGCTTTAGCAATAAATATTCAGAACAACGGAACACTTGTAGTTCCTCAGTTTGATACTTGGCGCAGTCGATAAGTTGGGAGACATTTTTCATTATTTACATAAAGCATCACTTAAATTAAGTAGTTTCACATTAGCTCTGATCAGGGGAACCGAAAATCTGTCTATCTGAAAGTCTTCTGAAGACGTTAGTGGTGGGAAAAGAAGGGAATGCGAGAACTATAAATCGTAATCCTCGGAAGATCCCCATTAAAAGTGTAATGAAACTTATGTTAGAATCACATATATGTTTTAATTAAATAATCCAGTCTTATCCAAATATCTTATATACCATGCGCATCGCAATATTATAAATATTTTTGTTACGCACAGTTAAACTAGTATGCAAAATTTAAACAACAAATTCATATTTCAAAATATAACCATGAAATTGTTTTAAAGAGCTTTTTGCATTCAATACAATGAAAACTCATCTAAGTAAAAAGTCCATGTATATGTAAATATCAGCACCGAAATTTCAAAGTGTACGCTAGAGTACACAAAATGAGAGAAGTCCGCCCGCGCAGCGGAAGGCAAATTAAAAAGAAGAAAAGAAGGCGCATTTAAAGGCATTTCTTCTGTAAATGAAAGTGATGGCACAGATACGTGCAGTATGGCCCCAATTCAACATCAGGACGCCTTTACATGTGCTAGAATAATTGGTGAGCTGTCATAAGGGGCGTAATTTGATGTCTATCGTCTAAGAATATGCAACCGAAAAGGTGTTGTTTAACGAGCTTTTGAAAGCCTTTTAAACGTGTACAGTTGCGCGCCTCCAACCTGCACGCAACCAAGTGGTGACAGCTGAAACTGGAAATTAGACAGAGTCTTTCGAAGGGTTTAAGTCCCTTTTTATTCAACTTTAGAAATTACAAATGCGTGCTCTTGACGCTCACAAACTACGCCGACCCGGCGGTTAAAATAAAAAATAAGAACCTGAAAAGAAATAATAACAAGAGACTAACTACGAGGCTCTCTAAACGTAAATAACCACACCGCGTTTTACAATACCGCTGCTGATTCAGCAAACTTTGAATAGCACGTTGAACGATTAACAATTGGCCGAGACAAGCACACAAGCCGAAACGCGTGGTTCTTCAATTTCTGGCTAACTACCTCCGCGCTCGTGAAGTAAGAACAGCACATCTCGAACTCGTTTCCTTTCTATTTAACTCAGAATACTTCCGCTGATTATTTCAATCCTTGCGCGTTCTACTAAAATTTACATACTCTGGCATTGGCAGTTCCAGGGGAAAGTAAAGCTTGACAGGAAAGATAGTTTAAACTTAAAATAAATGTTAGTTAAAATAAATATAAACCCTACATTTGCCGCTGCCAGAATTTGGAAAACTTGGAAAGCAGGTCCTACAAACGACCTGTTGAAAGGTTTCTACAATTCTGAACTACTTTTAAGAGCCTCGTTTACATAAAAAAATCTTATCTCACAAAAGGATAATAAAATTTCTGAGTATACTTAATTAAATCTCTCTTCTTACAGCAACTTTTCCTGGACGTCAGCAATCAATCTTGTTCTTTTCCTTCCAGCATCTGGAAGGAATATGTATCAGTATCTTTCTAAATACATTATAATTTACACTTTCTTGACACTGAATACATTTTTGTTTTTAAACGATTTATTTTCCTTAGTTACTGTTTACTTCACATTCATTCAAGTATTCAAACATTAATTTAGCTTTACCCTGGCTCTCCACCATGTGTGGTGTCAACCGGGAATATTCGTGTTTTAGTATTATAACACTTCCCCTAACCACCATGATTTGTTAAAATTCAACGACCAAATAGACACACCTTACTCGACATTCTACAACTCGATGAGCTACTTTAACATTCTTAAAATTCAAGTGTAGGTGGAGAACCCTACAAAACACATTCATTCTAACTTCCCCCTCATTCATCTTTAGAAATGCAGGCTTTCGCTCTAAAGCATGATTTTATCTACAGTTTAATACTTAAATTTTGAATTCACTGCTTTTGAGCATTTACTTTTAGCATCTAAAATTTTATGCTTCTAGACTAAATTCTACTTTTACATAACATTCAAGTATTTACGTATATTTACAAAATTCTAAGACATATGATTTTTACAATTTACCATAAAATGAATAAGAGAAAATAATTTTTACTTTACTCCTTCTCCGCCAAGCTGGCGGCACTGAATCTAAAGTTTTTATTAATACAAGAATACGAAGTTATTTTTATCTTCGGCCAAATTTTGGTTTTAACATAACAGGTTTTAACAGTCTTTCGACCAACAGAAACTGCTTGTTCTTAGATTTTATACTTAAAGAAAATAATACTTTTGCCTTAGCTAAATAAAGTAAAACAAAACTAAGTCTCAACCGAGACATATTGACTTTCGTCAAAACATAGAACTTCGTACTTACGCATAACATTTCGGAACAAGAGAAAACTTTTATAGAAGATTTTAACTTATCTTTGAGTTTTCGATGATTGAAACTCCGTCATTCTTTTCTGGCAGAACTGTTCCCACGTGATAGGTTTCATGGACGTCAATCTTCTCCTTACTGACCTCCGAGTGTCGTCCACATTTTCTTTTGCGTCCTCTGCATGCTGGCCTCTTGGCGGAGTAATCGTCGGGTTGTTGTCGTTTCCGTTTTTCCATAGGACGGCTGGTCTTGACGTCCTCCGGTCTGGAGTCCTTCTTGAATTTCTTCTGTTGTTCCTGGTATTTTTGTTCCTCCTGCTGCCGTTTCAGTTTCCGGAACGGCGGCCTTGCTGGCACCTGACTCTCTGGCCCTGGGCGCTTTCTCCTTGATGTATAATTTCTCCTGCGATACGTTGTATGTGGTGTTTTACTCTTTACCACGGTTTCTTTACGCGGTGCATCTGCCTTCTTGTTTTTCTTAAATGCTGCAGTTTGAAAGTTTTTATTTTTTCTTTTCGGTTCCGCGCCTGGGTTGTAGAAGGGCTAGGTCTCTCTTCAGTTCTCTGCTTCTTGGGTGGTGGAACGGGTGACGTTATTTCGGGACCTTCTACTTCTTTTACGCTTGTGTCCTGCAAGAAACTTTTAAGGATTTCAAAATCATTTTGATTATAGTATTTTTTCACCTGGTCGGGACTTGCTTTACAGATTTCCCCTCTCCCGTTCTTAAGGTACAATACGACTCCTTTGATTTCCTGAATTACATAGGGTCCGTCATATTTTGGAGCTAACTTTGCAGTAAAATTGTCTGGGGCACTTGATAAAGAAAATTTCCGCTTCAATACTTTATCCCCAACATTAAAATCTGCTTCACGGCGTCTTCTATCGTAATATATTTTTTGCTTATTTCTTGCCGTATCCGAGCTTTTAAGCGCCTGATCAATAAGTTTTTGCACATCTTTCTGTTTAAACTCTTGCTCTCTTTGTTGCACAAAGAATAATTTATCTAAAGGCGTAAATAACTTTCGGCCTAAAAATAATTCTGCTGGGTTTTTTCCTGTAGTATCGTGATTTGCCGTTCTTAAAGCATAAGCTAACTCATTTATGTAGCCATCCCAGCGCTTGTGATGTGTGCTAACGTAACTGCGAATTATTTTTACGATGTTTTTATTAACTCTTTCTGCTATGTTTGCCTGTGGTCTATACGGAACCATTTTGATATGGCGTATGCCAAGTCCAGTGCATGTGTTTTCAAATATATTTTACTAATGAATTGTTTACCGTTATCGCTAATGACTTTTATCGGTGCACCGTATTTTAAAATGTATCTGTGTAAGAATGCATCTGCGACTCTTTTGGCTGACGCGCGTTTAAGTGGAACAATTTCTGTCCATTTTGAAAAATGATCTACTATTACTAAAAGAAAACGATTTTTATTTAACTCACTCTGGGTGAAGGGACCAAGCAGATCTATGCCTAAAATTTCATTCGGAAATGTAGCGCGAATGCTATTTAAGTACCCGGCCGGGCTGTAATTAATGTCATTTATTAACTGACATTGATTTCAGGACTTGACATAAGCAGTTACTATTTTGTATAATTGCGGGAAATATACCGCCTCGCGTACCCTTTTTAAAGTCTTTCTGACCCCTAATTGACCCGCTGTTTTCGCGTCGTGTAATCCCTTCAAAATGCTTAATCGAAGCGAGGCTGGGATGAATGGTTTGTACTCGAGATTTTCGTTTGTTGGTTTCGTATAAAATAATAAATTATCTATTATTTCATAGTTTTCTGCTCTATTTCTTATCGCATCGATATCTGTGTGCTCAAAGCATTCGGGGTCTTTCAAATATGCATAGATACTTCCAAATTCAGGATCAGCTTTCAGTTCAGCGATAATTGTATCTCTAGAATCTAAAATTTTTGAAGTCAACACAGCACATTTAAGTTCATTACCTTCATCGTCCAGTTTTATACGAGAAAGTGCGTCAGCTACATTGTTTTCCTTACCCGGTTTATATTTTATTATTAGATTATATTCTTGGAGTTTTAAAGCCCATCTTATTAACCTGGGCGTTAGGTTTTTACCCGAGTAAAGTCTACCAACAGCCGCATGATCCGAAAAGACTGTTACTGGCGCTTTGCCGAAATAAACTCGAAATTTGTGTACAGCCATCAATACGGCTAATGTTTCTCTCTCTGTAGCTGTATAATTCCTTTGTGTGTGATTCAACGTTTTACTAAAAAATGCCAGAGGATGGCTATTTTGCATAAGAACCGCACCCACCGCATAGTCCGACGCATCTGCTGCAATTTCCAGGTTTTCGTCCCCCTCCGGGAATTTCAAAACAGGGGCATTGATGAGCGCTTCTTTTAATCTTTCAAATGCGGTATTTGCTTCCGCTGTCCACGTAAATTTACTTTTCTCTCTTTTAATTACTAACAGTGGTTCAACAATATTAGCGAAATCTTTTATGAATGACCGATAGTAAGAACATAACCCAAGGAAAGAAGAAAGTTTCTTGGCGGTGTTCGGCGGTGGGAAATTCTTGATTGCTTTTATTTTTGAATCTTGAGTTTCTATACCCTTTTGCGAAATTTTATAACCCAGATATTTAAGTTCTTTAGTTGCGAACTTGCATTTTGAGGCGTTAATTGTAAGACCGGCCTCTTTTAATAATTTAAAATCTTCTTCTAGAACTTTAATATGTTGTTCCAACGTACTACTCGTTATAATTATATCATCTAAATAGATTAAAGTTGATTTTCCTTGGACAGGCTTTAGAACAATGTCCATAGCTCTCTGGAATGTTGATGGGGCCCCACACAACCCAAAGGGCATGCGTAAAAATGCATAAGTGCCCGATTTTGTTATAAACGCGGTTTTATGTATGTCTTCGGGTTTCATAGCTATTTGATAGTAGCCAGACGTTAAGTCCAAAGTAGTCATGTGTCTAGTAGATTTAATGTTTCTAATAATTTCCTCTATAAACGGCGAAGGGTAAACTGGGAATTTAGTAATACTATTCAGTTTTCTGTAATCGATAGCAAACCTCCAAGCCCTTTTATCCGAAGGAGGAAACTCGTTCTTTTTCCTACATAGTACGACTGGACTCGCGGACTCACTATTTATGGGCGTTATTATTTTGTTCTTTAACATTTCCTGAATTTGTTCTTCGATGATTAGGTCTTTTTGTTTATCATAACGATACGGTTTAGTCCTACAAGGTTTTTCGGCAGTTAACTGTATCTGATGCGTAACTATTTGACAGCTACCAGGCTTTTCTGAAAACAAGTTAGAAAAATTACTCACCACTTGCTGGATGGCTTGACTTTCATGGTCATTCAAATGGCTAAGGTCAACTTGCGGTTGTTCCACAGGTTCCACCACCCTCTGGTCCATCTCCAGCACAATAGAACCGTCCTGAAAATTCAATTTGGCCCTCGCGGCCCTTAAAAACTCCATACCTAAAATAAGAGGATTTTGCAGATGTTTTACCACAAAAATTAATACCTTGAGGCTTTCCTCTTTTACCTGTATGTTTAATGATACTTTCCCGATGCAGTGACAGGTTTTTCCTTGCGCCTCTATAATTTCTGTGTTTTTGTTTTTAAATAATCGTAACCTATAAAAATTCCTTTTGAAGAATGTCTCACTCATAAAATTACCTTCTGCTCCTGTATCGATGAGGGCTTGTACTGGTACATCGCCAACCAGGACTTGTATAATTGGTAGATGTGAGTTCTTTACGATGACCGAATTTAAGTGTCTTTTTGAGGGTTTTTTTAAAACTTCTGGGGTCTGGACCCTCGCTTTCACAGGAACCTTTTTAACTTCTGCCTTCTGGGTACGCGGATGTTTGTTTTCGAATTTCCTTTTTGGGCCTTGACCTTCGAGGTTCGATGAGTTAGCTTGATAGCTCTTTCCCCCATAAGAGCGGTTTGCATTTCTGGTCTGCTCATTTGAAGATTGCCTTCGGGTACTTTGAGAATACGATGCCCCTCTAGCTTTTTCCCCTATTCTGCGATTTTGAAACTTCACCGCCAATTCGAAGAGCTCCTGCAATGTGCTTGGGTTTCTAATTTCGAAGTAGTCTTGAACAGCAGGTAACAATCTTGGTAAGATTATTTCAATAATCTCCGCGTCGGGTTTCTTCCCATACAGCATATCCGTCAGTTTAATTTTTCGCGGAATAAAGTCCGTCAACTCTTCTATATTCCGTTGATAGAAACTATATAGTTCGGCTTCCAGCCTTGCTCTATCTTTCACTATGGGGAAGGCCTTTACTAACGATTTTTTGAAATTTTCAAATGTATATGTCTGGCTTCCAAATTCCCCTAATAAAAATTTGCCTATATTCTTCCACCATAGCGCGGCCTGTCCTCTTAGTGCAGATGTGGCGATGGCAACATTTTTGTCTTTCAGGCACAGGGTAGATCTGGAAGTGATTTTCTAGGCCTTCTAGAAATATCGCCACCGAATTTTTTCCGTCGAAATTGACGTTTGGCTTAATTGACGCTCTCAACGTCTGGACCAGGTATCCAAATCCTTCCAATTAGCTTGCCATTTCTTGTTGTTGTCCCGCGGCTTCCATCCGATTTTCGGCCATTTCAGTTCGATAAGTGTTCGGGCGCCAATGTACAATTGCGCGCCTCCAACCTGAACGCAACCAAGTGGTGACAGCTGAAACTGTAAATTAGACAGAGTCCTGAGAAGGGTTTAAGTCCCTTTTTATTCAACTTAAAAATTACAAATACGTGCTCTTGACGCTCACAAACTACGCCGACCCGGCGGTTAAAATAAAAAATAAGAGCCTGAAAAGAAATAATAACAAGAGACTAACTACGAGGCTCTCTAAACGTAACTAACCTCACCGAGTTTTACAATAGCGCTGCTAATTCAGCAAACTTTGAATAGCACGTTGAACGATTAACAATTGGCCGAGACAAGCACACAGGCCGAAACGCGTGGTTCTTCAATTTCTAGCTAACTACCTCCGCGCTCGTGAAGTAAGAACAGCACATCTCGAACTCGTTTCCTTTCTATTTAACTCAGAATACTTCCGCTGATAATTTGAATCCTTGCGCGTTCTACTAAAATTTACATACTCTGGCATTGGCAGTTCCAGGGGAAAGTAAGGCTTGACAGGAAAGATAGTTTAAACTTAAAATAAATGTTAGTTAAAATAAATATAAACCCTACAAACGAATGGTGCAAGTGTAAAATAGATTGGTTATGCATGGACAAGGAAATCAGCGCTAATTGATGGCATCTCCCTGCAGGCGAAAAGAAATCGAAATAAGACAGCCGGTAACAGTGATCAGCAATTGCTCACGGTAGCGGAACGGCATTTGTTCCGTTTTATTGTAGCAAGACGACTTCATAAAGGTGACCTGCTCAACCGCCGTTATTCATGCCGCATACAATTAACAGCAACCCATCGGCGGCAAAGGATTATAGGAGGTCACGTCATCTTTTGAATGTTTGTTTCAGACTGGAAAAACGATTCTCGGCGCCATTTGATACGAAGAGAGTCAGAAACACGTTTTCATTCCATTAACATCAGGAAAAGAGACCGTTGGGTAATCCTGGGATGCCTGACATTATGGTGAACGGGCAGACAAAGCTCCTTATTTTCGACAGATATTCGCTTACCGGAGATTGTTACTGTGATGAAATTATCCTTCCACACATGTGTCGGTTTAGGGATCCTTTAATCTCGACTTTTTTTATGGATGATAATGCACGACCAAGCAGGATATATGCTGTTGAGGAGCTCCTGGAAAGTGAAGATATTCACAGAATGGATTGGCCAGTTTGCATAATTTAAATCTCATTGAACATGTGTGGGCTACTATAGGAAGATGTTTGACGGCAGGATCTTACCGTCACAAGAACACCAAGCAGCTGAAAGAGGTGCTCCTTGAATCAGAGAAAATCTTACTCATAGAACTGTTAGGTTATTTGGTGTTGAGTATCGGCAGACTTTGCAAAGTAACCAACCATTGCAGTTAGGAGGACACATATCCCTTATTAAGGCTTTTTGGTTTGTTGTTCTCCCTTCTCGTTCGACAGTTTTTTGCTTCGACAGAATTCTGACAATAAAGTCTTTTTCTATACATTCCGCACTTTATATGAACTTTACATTTTTTGCTACTATATTTTCCTCATCTTTTAAGTATTACATTGTACCTGTGTAGTATGAACTCCGTGTCATTCTTCTTATTTTCTCTAGAATAAAGGCCCAAATCAGAGAAGTTGCTTACGTTTTGCACGCTAGTTAATAAAATGCAGAATAACAATACTGATACAAGAAGAAAAACTAAAACTCAAATGACTCTATTCCTTTTTTTGGTTTAATATAAAATATCCTTGTTTCACAATAACGTTGTGCGTACAAACATCTCGCATTTCGCTAAAGGAACTACTACAAGATTTTTGGGATCTTAAAAATAAATTTAAAAAAAAAAAAAAAAAAAAAAAAAAAAAAAAAAAAAAAACATACTGTCTTACAACTGTTGAGAGGGTTCTTACAATCCGTTAAGGCAGGGTTTTTCAAATGTTTTTCAAGTTTATGAAGCAGAACATTCTGTGGACCAAATTATGCTTGGCCCCTTAGAACGCACATTTTTTAACCCCCTGAGCGGCCAGGATTTCGCTAAGAAAGCACAAATTTCCCAAAACTACTATGAGAACATTTTTTTCTATTTTAATGTAAAAACTATCCTGGTATTTCATACTCGGATTTGTTTTATTTTGATATATTGCCTTAATTTCTTTCACATATTTTAATATGCACATATATATATACGTTCTTACAGATATCACAAAAAATATTCTAGGCTGTATATACGGCCTTGCCTCTTAAAGGGTTTTAACATGCGTTACCGAATTAAAATTAAGTAATTTTACATGGTTATAATTAATAAGTTAATAATTGTACACTGAAAATTAAAAGAAAACACTATTGGTACTCACATTAATGACACTATTTCTTGCACAGGTGTTCTGCGTTAGGATGAATTATGGTAAGCTTCAGTTTGAAATCAGCACAATCATCAAGTCGAACAAGGTTCTTTGTTTTTATTTGAGCTAGTGATGAAAATCCTTACTTACACAAACAAGTAGAAGTAAACTGGGTAAATCTTTACTGTACAATTGTATAGTTCACTATACAATGCATACAATATACTGTATTACACTCTGTTCCGTTTTTATTGGTAATGAGGTCTAGAAATTAATTATACCTTCTGCTTGGAATATCTTGATAATCAAAGTGTCATTGTATACTTCAATTAATTGTTCTCTTTTACTCAGTAACATATTGTTATTTTTAAAATCGATGTGGAAAGTATCACGAACCCATGAAAATTCGTTACATTTACTGCTTAATAAGTTTCAAACTGTGACCTCAGAGTTTCGAAATGCAAACATATGTCGTCGCATAATTCTTTTCCAGTAATGATGTAAAGATTCTAAAGTCGAGCACTATGAACGAATTCTCTTTTCCACATAAATAATCCGAAAAACAAGTTTCCTTCCAAAATTCATTAATTTCTCATGGCCACGGAAATGAAAGAATCATTTTATGAACAGAATTTTAGCTCATTTAGTTTTTAGAATGCATCTGAAAGGTATGCCAGTGTGCTTAGCCACACACCATCAGCAGTAAATGATGCATAAGCTTGTTAATTTTAATTATAAGTAACAGCAATAAAGGACGCATAATCTTGTTAATTTAGATTATAAGTAACAGGATACTTTTTCAAATCTAAGGGAACCGCGAATGTAGGTTTCGAGGACCACTTGTGGTCCGCAAAACACAGCGTAAGGAATGCTTAAGATTATAAAACGAAATGGATTTTATTCTTGGTCCAGTCAGAGTTCTGTAGGGATTTATTTTTAGCGCTTCCAATTAATGCTGCTTGGGATTACTTACTACAGAAAGGAAGGGAAGAAGAACGCAAAAAAAAATAAAGATCAAAAGATACTAAATAAAGGTGAACAATTTTGCCAGTGGCTCACCAAAACTTCCATTTATAATGCAAAATACCACATCATATTTACAGCTAGGATTATTGAAAATTTAATTAATGAGCACTCGCATTTCGAGCGTAATGCATATTTTACGAATTGAAATTTTTATTTTACAGAACCTTAAAAAATCTATTTTTATTTTAAAAATGATGTCCATAATTTTAACATATTTTCAGAAACTCCAGTAATAGTTTTATAAAAGAATATCTCTATAATATACTTTTAAAAAGACCTAACATCAATTTAACTACTTTTTCCTAACATCTCTATACACCGCATATAAATTTGGAAGACGTTTATTCAGACTATTTGGAGAGTGAAATTGATGTATCATTTTATAAATTCATCTAAAAAAGATTGTTTATTGATAGAAATTTCAGTTTAAAACTTGTCAGTTTATGCTATTCAGTGCATTTAATGAATCTTTACAGTGCAATATATAACAACTAAAACAAATAACTTAGGTACTCTGATCTAAGGATCGGCCTGCATAGCAAAAATGGATATGAAATTGCCTTAGGATAAAAATTGAAATAATAAAAAGAAAATGAAAGGAAAGGGACAAGGGGAAAAGCTTTATTTATTTATTTTTTTAAATTTATTTCTAAGATCCAAAAATTAGCTTTCAAGAATTAGATGATTTACATGCATATTTCATGTTTCAATGGAAATCTGCTTTTGCTAATTTATTGAGTTATGCTAAATATATGATATGGAATTTTGAGGTCATTAAATGTAAATTTGAAAAACGAATTAATATCTAATGATTTCTAAGCTTTTGAGGACGCATTAGCCCCCAAGCGAATCGCTGATTACTATAGTTAGACTCAGGCTTAAATCACCGGCGGTACCAAAGGGAGATTTCGAGTTTTCCTGCATGTGTATCATGAATGTAAGCAAGCAGCACCAAGTTAATAAAATACAAAACCTAATTTCTTTCGAAAATTAGTCAATTAGTTGGTGGCTTTTGCAATGCCATATATTAGTCAAAATATTTTTCACATTTCAAGTAAAAATACAATATACTGTGTACATTACATAATATATTTTATGCAAATTTAGGGAAAAAAGCTTAAGTAAATGATTATATTTGTTATTTAAAGAGATCCTATAAGTCTTATTGCTTTAACTTCAGCAAATCATATCTTTCCGAGTATTATACTTTCCTAAATGATATACCGAGGCATTTCTATGGCAGGGAATTCCTCATCACTAGTATAATAAAAATCCTTTCTGAAGTCATGAAAAATCTCGCTAGTAGTAACCGGAGGTAACCGGGAGCTTAAAGGATGCCGCCATGACGTAATAGAACAATGGATGACGCAACGGGGCGTGGCCTCCGTCATCTTGGATCACGTGACAACCGGAAGTGACGTAGATGGATGTGAGGACGTAATCGAGTTGAGTTTCTTTTTTATGGTGTGGCAACAATTTTATGTTTCATTTTTTGTGGCAACGACGATATTTTTATGCTTGTGGCGACGGTCGCTTAAACCACGTGACGTCAACTTTATTATTTTTCTTATTTACCAATTATTTTCCTTTATTATTTTAGTTATTTAATCTTTTTTATTCATTATTTTTTAATTATGTTTCATTATTTAATTATGAATCATCCTTTTTAATTATTTAATCCGTCATTATTTTTAATTAGTTTTAATTGACTCCATTATATTTTAATCCATTTTTAATCAATTTTAAAAATAACTCCACGGCTGAGATTCGAACTCGCTCTGAGATGGGAGGTCTAGCGTTTTACCGCTCGGCTAAGCCCTTCATGTTATCAAACCTGATATTTTTCCGTTTGGAGGGAAAATCATCATGACGTCAAGAGGCTGGGGGAAACAGGCAAACGTCATCTCTTTCACGTTGCAGCATGCCGAAACCGCTTCACCCTTTCTACATCTTCCCTGCCGAACGTATACAATCTTAACAACCAATCAGCATTTCGCTACCAATATCTATCTTATTTCAGCCAATGTTTTCATTTTTCATCTTATTCTTACTATTTTTTAAGTTATTAGTTAATTTATTAATTTCTGATTTATTATGTTTTTCCTTTCCCAAACATAAATTTTCTTTTTAACTTTCGCAAATTGACGTTTATTTCTACAAAAGTGGATTTACATTTTCTTTTTACATTGCAAAAGTTTTTTTTTCTTTTTTTTTCTTTCAAATTTATTCCTTTTCGTATTTTTACTTTATTTTTTTATATTTAACTTTCTTTTTAGTTTTACAAAAGTAATAATTATTTTTACGAATTGAATTTTTCCTTTTCACTTTTTTATTTTGCAAAAGTTTTTTTTTTTCAAAATTTATTCCTTTTCGTATTTTTACGTTATTTTTGTATATTTAACTTTCTTTTTGGTTTCAAAAAAGTAATATTTATTTTTACGAACTGAATTTTTCCTTTTCACTTTTTTATTTTGCAAAAGTTTTTTTTTTTCCAAAATTTATTTCTTTTCGTATTTTTACTTTATTTTTTTATATTTAACTTTCTTTTTGGTTTTGCAAAAGTAATATTTATTTTTACGAATTGAATTTTTCCTTTTTACTTTTTTATTTTGCAAAAGTTTTTTTTTCCCAAAATTTATTCCTTTTTATATTTTTACTTTATTTTAATTTTTTGTTTAAACTTTTTTGGTTTTACAAAAGTAATATTTATTTTTACAAATTTAATTTTTCCCTTCCGCTTTTTATTTTAAAAAAAAGGTGTTACTACATTTTTAACTTTATTTTTGTACAAAAGTAATATTTAATTGCATAATTTTAATTTTTTTGAGTTTTTTGTTTACACAAATGCAGTTTTTTTTTGTTTTTCCCTTATGTATTTTACTTCCAAAAGTAAATTTCATTTTTTTCCCTTAATTTTTTTGTTACATTTTTATTTTACCCTTAACTTTTTCACTTGTTTTAAATACAATATGATGTTACATTTCCATTTCTCCAAAAGTAAACTTACCTACATTTCTCTGTCTTTGAAATTTTAAGCTGGAATTTACATGCATATTACTTCACTAGATAATATTTTCTGTAACTTTATACAATTTTCTGTAACCAATATACACAATGTTCATTCTATATAGTTTAACTGGAATATTACATTTCTTACTTTTTTACTACTAAGTTGGAGATACTCAGATCTTTTCCTTCTAATGTATTGTACTATTAATGACTGTATTAACTTTTTGGCCAACTATACAAAACTTTGTTGAATTCCTTTTACACGTCTTTTATCTTTTATTCAAAGGATTCACCAAACTATGTCTGACAAATGTAATTTTTACACTTTCTATTTACCCTTATGTTATAAAATATATTCATGCTGTATTTCTGATTCCTTTTCCCCATAATAAATACAGACTTACACATGTCTTCTCTTTATTGTAAGACCTACTAACTTTAAACAAATCTTATAAGGAGCAATAAATTTTCATGGTATGAAGCCCACTCAAACCAATGCATGGAGCATTTCTACCCAGTTAAGTTTAGATACGTACTGTTGCGTGCGTACGGGTTCGTTATGAAATGAATGCACAAGTCCGATGAAAAATGAACAAAAATTTATTATTATCACAACAAAAATGCTTAAATTTTCTCAAATTATCATGCAGTATTACAATATCTCACAGTAGTTTTCTTTTAACTACTCAAATGTCCAATAGAACGTAATTCAAAACAGCTAAAGAACGCTAATCCGCGAATTCGCTACAATCAACAACAGTAGTTTTCTAAACAACAACAAACTAAGCAACTACTACAAACTGAGATGTTTTCCTCCTTTTATAAGATTTTAAAATCACGCGCTAGAATTTTCCAGTACTTTCTCGAAATCAAAAAGAGATATTTATTTATTTAATGCACGCGCTCTTGTATTTTCAATTTTCCGGCTTAGCTTTCTTTTAATATTCGTCACGCGCTGCACTGCGCGAGAAATAAAACCATTTAATTTATAATTGAACTAACATTAGCTTTTTAAATACCAAATTCGTAACACTGCCCCCTTCCCAAGGACTGCACGTCCCGGGCAGTACAATCCCTGGACAGGAAGCTAAACTTACAACTGTGGCATAAATGCATTAATAAGCATTACATTACAATAATAAACAACATGAACAATAAATGCAATACATAAAACAACTCAAATGCTATCAAATACAAATCAAATACACATTTAAAAACAAAATGGACCATGGTCTTATACTATTTACAATTATTTACATTATGTACTATGGCCATAGTAATGAGCTAACCTGTCGTAATGAACGACTTTAGGTTTAGAGTTCGAAGACTTACGAATCCGAACCACGACGTCATTCAGCCTGTTTAGGACTGTGTACGGCCCATCCCAAGGTGACTGTAATTTCGGACAAAGTCCTTTCCGTCGAGTCGGATTCCACAACCACACCTTGTCTCCTTCGTGGAATTGATGTTCAGTAGCTCTTGTGTCGTATCGGGTCTTCATCTTCTCCGTCGCCAAGTTGACTTGCTCTCGTGCAAAATTGTGCATCACTTCAAACCGGGCCTGGAGATCTTGAATATATTCCTCAGACGATGAAGGAGCATCCGGAGGGCGGCCAAACAATAGATCACAAGGCAGACGAAGGTCACGACCGAAGAGCATCTGTGATGGAGAATAGCCGGTAGTCTCGTGGACAGCACTGCGGTAAGCCAGTAAAAAGAGTGGTAATTTCTTGTCCCAGTCCTGTTGGTTTCTGGAAACCACTAATGAGAGGTTATTAAGGATGGTTCGATTGAACCTCTCTACCATGCCGTCCGACTGGGGATGCAATGGCGTCGTTTGAGTTTTGTCAATGCCAAGTAGTTTGCATAGTTCTTTGATTACTGCCGAGGCAAAATTCCTTCCCTGATCGGAATGTAACTGAAGAGGCACTCCGAACCTGGAAATCCTGTGCTGTATCATTACCTCAGCTACTGTGACAGCCTCTTGATCAGGAACAGGGTACGCTTCAGGCCACTTGGTGAAGTAATCAATAACAACGAGTATGTATTTGTTGCCATCAGCAGTTCGTGGCAGAGGTCCCAGGATGTCAAAGGCGATACGTTCAAAAGGCCCACCTACGTTGTAACGTTGCAGTCTGCCTCGGCTGCGTTTCCTCGGTCCTTTCCGACCTGCACAGGCATCGCAAGATCGGCACCACTTTTGCACGTCATTCTTTGCATTATTCCAGTAAAGCGCTCACGAACTCTCTGTAAGGTCTTCATAATTCCAAAGTGACCTCCTGTAGGGCTGTTATGTAGTTCTTTGAGGACATCAGGAATCCGGGATCTTGGAAGTATCAGTTGCCATCGGAACGTCTTCCCATCATCCGACTCGAATTTCCGGTATAAGACGCCGTTTCGAATGTGAAGTGAATCCCAGAGTGCCCAGTATTGTTTAGTTGTAGGACTACAGATAGAAATGTCCTGCCATGTAGGTTTTCTGTTTGATGACTCTATTAAATCAAGTATGGGTTTAATGTCGCGGTCTTCCAGCTGGTCTTTCCTGACTTCATCATCACTCCACGGGTCTCGATCAGCCGATGTTGATGTTGTAATTTGTCTTGCGACCGGAGTCAGCAGCTCGTATTTCGCTTCCACCCTGGAACAATATCGACAGCTTTCTTGGCAAGGTCTTCTAGACAGGGCGTCGGCGTTTCCGTGTGATGATCCCTTACGATGACGGACAGTGATGTCATATTCTTGGAGTCTCTGTATCCACCTGGCTATTTGACTCTCAGGATTTTTGAAATTTAAAAGCCAGGCCAATGAGGCATGGTCCGTGCGGAGGAGGAATTTTCTCCCGTATAGATAATGATGGAAATGTTCTACAGCTTTGACTATGGCGAGCAACTCTTTCCTTGTGACACAGTAATTCCTCTCCGGTTTAGACAGGCACTTGCTCCAGTAAGCTACTACACGTTCTTGGCCGTCTATTTCTTGGGACAAAACAGCACCGACACTTTCATTGCTCGCGTCGGTGTCGAGAATAAATGGTCTGTCGAGCTGAGGATACGTCAGGATTGGAGCAGATGTTAAAGCTTCCTTTAAGTTGTTAAATGCATCCTCGCATTCCTTTGTCCACAAGAATCTTTGCTTGCTCTCTGTAAGCTTGTGAAGTGGTCTTGCGATGGAAGAAAAGTTCTTCACGAATCTCCTATAGTAGGTGCAAAGCCCTAGGAAGCTTCTCAGCTGATGGACATTTTCGGGATGCGTCCAGGATTTAACCGCTGATACCTTTTCAGGATCCGTGCGCACACCTTCTGCAGAGATGACATGTCCCAGGTAAGTCACTTCCTTTCGAAACAATTTGCATTTAGCGGGAGTCAGCTTCAGATTGGCCTCTTTCAGTTTCTGAAGCACCTTTCTAAGATTTTCTAGATGCTCTTCAAAACTCTTTCCGACGATGATGATATCGTCCAGGTATATCAGACAGGCTTCGTAAGAAAGGCCTTTCAAAACAGTCTCCATAAGACGTTCGAATGTTGCTGGCGCATTACACAGTGCAAACGGCATCACTTTGAACTGCCAAAGTCCTTGTCCCGTAGTAAATGCCGTCTTTTCTCGGTCATCAGGATGGATTTCTACCTGCCAATACCCACTCTTTAAATCAAGTGTTGAGAACCACTTGCTTCCAGAAAGAGTGTCTAGAATGTCATCAATTCTAGGAAGAGGGTAACTGTCTTTCTTCGTAACCTCATTCAACCGGCGATAGTCAACGCAAAATCTTGTTGAGCCGTCTTTCTTTCTGACGAGAACGATGGGAGATGCCCATGGACTCGCTGAAGGCTCGATGACATCGCCTTCTTCCATATCTTTTAACAGTGTTCGCACCTCTTCCTGTTTAGCAAACGGTAGACGTCTTGGATGTTGCTTGATCGGGGGATGACCAGTATCTATTCTATGTTGTGTCAAACTAGTTCGACCCACGTCAGAAGACGAGCGGGAGAAAACAACTTGAAGATTTTTAATGACGCGATCGGCAGCATTTTTCTCTTTATCGTTTAATTGTGCATTCTGCAATAAGTCCGATGTAATGCTCTCTGAGGACACGGATTCTGGGATGTTACTCTTTTTTTCAACGCTGGTTACTGGAGTACATGTTGCAACCACTTCACCTTTCTTAATAACTCTCGACTTTTCAGTTACATTGGCGACTCTCACCGGGATAACCGTTCTGGATAGGTCGACGAGTGTTGAGGCTACTAATACTCCTTTTGGAATATTACAGTTATTGGGATATTCTATGATACCGTAGCGGAAATTTCTATTTTCGGCTATGGATCCAGGAAGTAAAATTTCTGTTCTTGCCGGTATTGTAATATAGTCTTGTGCTATGATTTTATGGACAGATTTAACTTCTTTATCATTAACGAGAAATAACGCTATGTCCTCAGATGTAGAATGCAATTCGTTATTTTTAAAATCCAAGGAAAAATTGTATTTCCTTAGAAAGTCCAATTCGAGTATGCAAGAATCAGTGATCTCTGCTACATATGCCGTGTGATGGTAGGCGGCACATCCAAACGTGATGTTAACATTTACTTTTCCGTCGATGTCGATCTTCTCACCGGACATAGTCTGGAGGGTAACGCAGGGCGGCGTCCAGATAAGTTTGTTTCCTAGTTGTTGAGCCAAATCTTTTCGGATGATGGTGACGTTGGCTCCTGTATCTATAGTCATATTGCACGGAACTCCATTAATATGTCCTATTATGAAAAGTCCATTACTGCCGCCTCTCACTGCAGAAATCTGAAGCGCTTTAAACGGGGGCTTTTCATTATCTGGCAACCTCCGCCCCGCGAGATGGCCACTAATTAGTTTCCCTGCTGCTTGTTAGAAGCGGTCTTAACATCAGTACCCTGGGGTGTTTTGCAGTTTCGTCGTATGTGTCCTTCAACACCGCAGTTCCAGCACTTAACGGTCGGTTTCTTCTCACCAATATTCCGTCTCAAGGCGTTCAGTTGTCTAGTTAAATCGTCAAGTCGAGCGGTGACTTGATCCCCTGGCTCCTGGACTTGAGCAGCTCTGACTGGGTGGCGGTCTCGACGAGTGGCTTGCTGGGCTGCCTCAAATTTCATGGCGTACACTAGAGCACTTTTTAAATCTTTCACATCCGCCATTCGTAGAGCTTTCTGTATTTCAGTATCTCGTATGCCGTCGATAAAGTATTGCAAGGACAGGATTTCCCTTGTTTCTGTCGGGCATTCCGAAGAGACGAGATGGGACAGCCTTTCAACATCCGCGGCGAGCTCCTGAAGTGTTTCGGTAGGCTTCTGTTGACGAGATTTTAATTGGAGCCTGCTGTAGTCTTTTAAACACTTCTCCCCAAAGCGCAACTCCAAGGCGCCGGACAGAGCTTCGAAATCTAACCTTTTGTTTTCGGGAAGAGTCTGAAGGATATCCGCTGCGTCGGCTCTTAGAGAAGCGGCGAGATGACAGGCGTTAGCTTGGGAATCTCATCCATTCGCATCCGCCACGATAGAAAATTGTGTCTTATACACCTGCCAGGAGGTCTTCCCATCATATGTGGATAGCTTCAGAGGTGGACGAGCAGACATTGGTAAGAATTTAAAATCATCACTCCTGCTCCCTGCCGACGCTACGAATTTCTTTAAAGTATCCATTTCTTTGGCAACTGCAGAAACTCTCTCATAAATTTGTTGTTCGATTTGGTGTTGGACGGCACAAACTCTTCCTTCAATTCGTTCCTCCACAGCAGAAACTCTCCCTTCTATATGTTCTTTTACAGAAGAGACTCTTTCTTCTATTTTTTCTTTCACCGAAGAAACTCTTTCTTCAATATGTCCAACTTTATTTTCAACTGCGTCAATTCTGCCTTCCATAGCTTCAAATTTATTTTCTATTATGCAAGTAATTTCTCTTTTCATTTCTTCTTGACCAGCTTGAACGGCTTTCATTTCGTCCTTAACGGATTCCTGGCCCAATTTCATTTCTGCTTTAACGGACCTAATCTCTGCTTTAACAGAGTCTTTCATCTCTTCTTTAAACGATGCTTGGCCAGCTTCCATCTTTTCTTGGAATGCAGCAAAAGCACTAATGAGCTGTCTCAATTGTTCTTCCATCGCTCTTGTTATTGGCATTCAAATCCCACTTCTGACACCAAAAATTGTTGCGTGCGTACGGGTTCGTTATGAAATGAATGCACAAGTCCGATGAAAAATGAACAAAAATTTATTATTATCACAACAAAAATGCTTAAATTTTCTCAAATTATCATGCAGTATTACAATATCTCACAGTAGTTTTCTTTTAACTACTCAAATGTCCAATAGAACGTCATTCAAAACAGCTAAAGAACGCTAATCCGCGAATTCGCTGTAATCAACAACAGTAGTTTTCTAAACAACAACAAACTAAGCAACTACTACAAACTGAGATGTTTTCCTCCTTTTATAAGATTTTAAAATCACGCGCTAGAATTTTCCAGTACTTTCTCGAAATCAAAAAGAGATATTTATTTATTTAATGCACGCGCTCTTGTATTTTCAATTTTCCGGCTTAGCTTTCTTTTAATATTCGTCACGCGCTGCACTGCGCGAGAAATAAAACCATTTAATTTATAATTGAACTAACATTAGCTTTTTAAATACCAAATTCGTAACAGTACCAATAGTACTTCATTTCTTCTTATTTTACTCTACAGACATTTATACATATATATTCAGAACACTCCCTTTTATTCAGTAAGATTCATTTACACTACTAACACAAATTTTGCTAACTCTTTGAAATATTTTACAAAAATATCTTGTATTTTCTTGCACACATCCTACTTAAATCACCAAACATACACTGAACCTTGATTTTTCCTTCATGTGAAAACGTCACTCGGATTCTTAATATGATTCCACTATTTACCGCAGAATTTTATAAACACGACTCTATTTGAACTTATCACAGCCTTACTCTCTTAACAAGGTACAGAAGATTGAATTATATTTTAACTACAGAGAAGAATATCCACATTGTAACGTATTATTTTAAATTTGAATTATAGTGAAATTTTGTGCAGGAGAACTTAAAGTCTATAATACACATGGAATTAATATTCAACCATAGAAATGAAATTTTATCGCCTTTTTCCCAACTTGGAAAATAAAAATTTGTTAACTTGGAATACTTTTAACGGATTCATTGTAACTTAACTGAAAAATACCCATAAAATCGTTGCCACACCATAAAAAAGAAACTCAACTCGATTGCGTCCTCCCATCCATCTACGTCACTTCCGGTTGTCACGTGATCCAAGATGGCGGAGTCCACGCCCCGTTGCGTCATCCATTGTTCTATTACGTCATGGCGGCATCCTTTGGGCTTCCGGTTACTACTCTCGCTTACAAAATATCGCTCTAACTCCAACTTGTACACTGTTTCCAGCACCAAAAAAAATCTAATGATAGTAGCATTTTCTTTCAACAAGTATCAATTATTCAATAATAATCGTCGATTTTCTTTTTAAAAAACGTTTTTAACGGCAAAATCTAGTTTTATCAAATGTCAATTGCTCTTTGCAAATGTTTCGCATTTCTCAAATGCATGTTAAAATTTACATTCCAACATGTCATATAAAACTTTAATTTTGTGTCAATTTTAGTACATCTGTTAGACACTTACCGCAGCCGAATGCACGATCATAGATGCGCATTCATTTTGTGCATGACTTTAATTAATCTTGCATAGCATTTGCGCGGAATTCGGTGTAGTTACATTCATATATGTGTAGTTACTTTTTGGTGTAGTTACTTTTTTATTTTTTGACTATTTCAAGCGTATATTGGCAGAGTTGTATTTCCCAGAATCTTAATAAAACACCTTCAAAAGGCATAAAAAAAAAAAAAAAGAACTTACGAAGATAGATTATTTCAAGAAAAATTTACAGAGAAATATTTTGTTTGCAAAATAGATATACCTCAGTAACTATTTTATTTTGTTCCTAAAGTTGGATATTTAATAAAATTTTAACATTGATCAACATAAATCCTTTATCGATACATTTCTTCGTGAGTCTTGTGATGCTTCTTTGGCAAAATGAAGCAACTCCAATGATGGAACACAGCAATAACTTTTATTTAACACTCAAAAAAATGGCGACATACAAACAAGAAGAGAAAACATATTCTAACATTTAAAAATAAATTACATTCTTCATGCGAGAGTCGCACGAGGCACTCGAGTCTGGTTTCAAATATTGCCATTCACAAATACATTAATGTTCATCTATTTAAATTATTTAAACTACAAGATTTTAATATTATTTAAAGCTGTTAAAACCTCTCCCCCAACGGAGAGACTTTTACCGAAGGGAAAAGTTCTGTAAAATTTGACAGTTAAATAAGCTCTGCTTGCTCAATTGCTTAAAGAGAAAAGATAATTTCTCTTATAAGTTTCCAAATTTCAGGCCAAAATTTTTAAGTTTTAAACAAATATTTTTATACCACATTTAAGTAGAAAAAGATGCAAAATGAACAAATTAGTCTTCCGTTTTTCCTTGACGGCGCCTAGATCTCTTCTATGGTGGACACCAATTCCTCGGCTATAATTCACAACAAAGCCTTTCCTCAGTTCATCTGTGCCTTTCGGATAATATTCATTTGTCATTTGCTTTCGACAATTGTTTTCTTCGTTTATTAGTAGTGGCTTTGATATTAAATCAAAAGCCGAAAGATGATGATAACGCTGCATTGCAAAATGATTCCCAATATTAATTTCTTTATCGTTTTCCAGTTTTTCGTGAACATCATCCACGTTTAATTCCGGTGATTTTACTTCTTCAAAGACATCTCTGGATGCTTTATTTTCTTCCTTCATCGGTTCCAAGATCTTCTCTTCAGCTATTTTTCTTTTCCTTTGAGATCTAGTAGAGACGGCATTAACCTGATAAGGATGACTATCAGGTTCCTTTCTTTGTTTATTCAACAGTGCAAAAGTTCGATTGCCTAATAAATACCTCCCTTTGTCGAGTTCATTTCTAATAATGGCAGCCTTAGTTATTACTCGCCCAAGATCGCAATTTAGTTCGATCTCAGCCAATGGTAAACAGGTTGGATTCAAATCTAATGGCTGTTGCACCCACACATTTTCACCTGTCAGCATTTCCGGCGTGATTTATTTGCGACAAACTATATCAATACTAGCACCTGAATCCCTTAATATAAGAATTTTATGACCATTTACGTAACCCATGCTAGTATAAGGAAATAGAAATTTATCCTCTGATTTTGCACTAATTCTGTAAAGATTAGCAGGAGATTCAGTACTATTCTTAAGTTTTGGACATTGGGGTCTTAAATGTTGATAGGACCCACACTGATAGCATTGTGGCGTTTTTCATTTTTCATATTTATCATCTGGACGTGGACTTCTAGGTCTATGAAACCAGCTTTGCGAATTAAATCCTGATGACAATTTTTTTTTAGTTTTATTTTTATTATCTGAACTCAATTTACCTTGAGTTAGTGCATTGTATCTTTCTTTCTGCTGATCCACTACAGGCCTTTTTTGAAAGTTTCCGCAAACGTTTTCATAGGCATCAAGTTTTTCAGCTAATTCTTTAGATGAAATCATCTCTACCCATTCATCAAGAAAATGATCTCGAATTTCAGGAGGAACTCGACGTTTAAGTTGGTCAAGCACCATCAAATCTAGCAACTGATCAAAACTCTTAACTCTTAGACCAGTCACCCATTCTTTGCAATAATTTTCTATTTCATAATTGAAATCCACCCATGTGGATTCGGTACTCTTTTGATGTTTCATAAATTTCTGCCTAAACTTTTCCGGGCTCAGTTTAAACCGTCTTAACAATAAATTTTTCACGTGTCTTAACAATAAATTTTTCATAATCTTTAGCTTTATCGGAGGGTTCTCTAGCTATTAACTGGGTTACTTCGTAAAGAAGTAGTCCTAGTAAATGAGATACAAATTCTTCTTTATCAATTTTAGCCCATTCTGCTTGCCTTTCAAACAATAGCAAATATAGACTGATATCTCCTTTCTTGTCATCGAATTTCTGCATAAGGTGACGCAGCTCCGTTTTCGGCCGGATCTGTCCAGTATTTTGAGACTTTGTCTCTGCTTCAAGTCTTAATCTCTCTAATTCATACTGTTCGTTCCTTCTCCGCTCTTCTGCTTCTTCCTGTCTCTTACGTTCTTCTCTTTCCTCCCTCTCTTTCCGTTCTTCTCTTTCCCTTTCCTCCCTCTCTTTCCGTTCTTCTCTTTCCCTTTCCTCTTTCTCTTTCCGTTCTTCTCTTTCCTCTCTCTCTTTTTCTCTTTTATCCCTCTCTTTCCGTTCTTCTATTATTGTGTCTAAGACTCCTTTGATGAATACTTTATCATAATCACTACTTTCAAACAATTTTCTGTTTTAAATCGACTATTTCCATATCTGCAGTCACATGAACTCCTAGTTCAGCCGCGAGATTTTGCAAATCTTCCTTACGAGCTCTTCCCAAGTAGGACATTTTTTTATGTTTAAAATAAACGAACACTGTGTTCTTTATATTTACTCAAAATAGCTCAATTCAATTACTTTAGTTAATTAATGCAGTCAGGAATCACGAAATTAAATGCACTTTGTTAAGTACGTATACCTCAAAAATGAAATATTTAAATTATATGAAGTTCATTCTCTGTACCACATTAATTGTGATTAAAATAAGAATAATAACATAGAGCAATATATATATCTACCGTCTGGACAACTAAAATGAATATCAAATACGGTAATAAAATAAGACAATTTATTATTAACAGGAAGTAATAATCTGGTATCACTAATATTGCGTTCAGTGATGAACTAATAACATAAAGCAATTCTATATAAACATTAAGTAATAATCTGGTATCACTAATATTATGTTCAGTGATGAACTAATAAAATAAAAATACGCACGATTATTCGATCTCGGTCAGTGTCTCCAAAATAATTAAGACTGTGATGCTTCTTTGGCGAAATGAAGCAACTCCAATGATGGAACACAGCAATAACTTTTATTTAACACTAAAAAAAATGGCGACATACAAACAAGAAGAGAAAACATATTCTAATAGAAATTAAGCAATGCGGAAATTGAATATGGCAGAGTTGTAGACCAAAATTGAAATGCCGCGCAAAGTTTTCGCGTCTGTTTTGTACCCCCAGTGTTTTAATTTTTTCCCTTCATATCTGGTATTGCAACGTTTTTACATTTATAAGTTTGAACTCAGTTTCTCTTTTGACCGCAGAGCTATGCATTATATATAAAGCGCTATTCGTATAATTACCTTATTCGATTCCCTAAGAGTTATAATTTTTCTTTCGCTCTTTCATAAATTTTACTTTACTCGAATTACTTATGTTATTTAATTTTATTTAAGTTATACATAGATGATTTGCTCTATACCGATTTCTTTTACAAACCTCGTGCATCTTTTAAGTTTATAGGTTTTAGTAAAGTTTACTTTGATGTAAATGTGTATCACCAAATGAGGAGATAAATATCGCCAAGTAGTAGATAGTTTGCCAGTTGTACTGCAATTAGTATTATTTGACGAATACAGTTTTTCTTCAAGGTAAATCTAACCCTAAGTCACTATTAATGTCACCAGTGGTCTAATTAATATATCTGTTGATCTGCTGTGAATTCAGAAGTAAAACTTGCTTATTAACCTATTTTGATTAATATTTGTTTTTATTTTTATGAAAATTTTTCAAAGCATTCCTTTCTTTCAGATAACTAAATTTTACACAAAATGTAAAATTTCATTTTCTAATTGAATGCAATTATTGTTTTATTAATATTTAAGAATTTTCATTTAAGAATGAGCGTATTTCCTCGTTTTGTTCAACGAAATTTTATTCATATATGTAGTTTGTTACTGCCTCATAAACTGGCATGTTCTGTTGTTTTTGTCCATGAAAATATATTAGCTCTACGTATAATTGTAATAAATCTCTTAGTTGTATTCATCCTGTTTACATTTTAAATACAATCTTTGCTTTAGGAATAAAATTCCAAGGTGTGAACCACTTTCGGAGTGCTGATACTCTACTTTAAATATTACTTTCTAAAATTCTTCATAAGGTTCTCACCTTAACTAAACTAAACATAAGTAAACTATTCTCTTCTAACATTATATATATATATGTATGTATTCAGGAGTTTGATTCGCAAAACATAAATTATGAATTAAAGTCTCGCTATATTTCTTAACATTTAGGATAACTCAAACAGAGCTAACAATTAAAATAGCGCCACATAAAATGCCATTTTTTGGAAGGAATTATTGTCTTTTGCCCGTGAGTATGAAATAAGTCTCGCAGAAAATTTTAGGAAATTTTAAAGAGAGGAGAGCACAAATATTATTATTTACTCACAGAAGGATTTTATTATTATTTTCAATGAAGAATTTAGTAACTACTTTTTAATTACATCTTTGCTTTACTGAAGGCATCGCAGAATTGGATATAGTTTCATCACACCCTTTTCGTTATAGAACAATACATGCCACTAAATTTCCTCTCAAAAGTACATGTGCCAGCATGATAATTACAACGAGGAAAAATAAATTTTTTCATAAGCACATTCCAAACTTTAATTTAATTATGGCCTCCAACAACGTTGACGTATTTTTTTTTTTTTGGTGGGTGTGGGTGTGTGAGAGAGAGAGAGTAGAAAATTACTTAGCGTCTGTTATCTTTATAATGGAAAAGCTATCTGGTTATCTAAATACGGAAAACAGTTTGAAGACTATCTTCCTAAGAATATGAATGCTTTCGTGGAGGTCCTCCTACGAGAAACTGGTTCGATTTATGTTACAGATATGCCTTGTGCATGAAAGAAAATATGGAAAGCAAACCATACAGACAGCCCTGGTTCGGCCTGGGTTCAACCCCACCATGAACTACGACAATTCAAGAGCCTTTAAGTGCTAGGTTTCTAGTGACCCTTAGACAAATAGCCTTAGTGTGCTTTGCTGTAATCTCAGTAAACCAAACCAATACTTTTCTCCAGCACACTTCTACCTCTACGAGAGAAAATTTCTTTCAGGTTTCTACTCTGTCAGGCTCCACATGGGATCACATCAGGAACTGGCAAGAGCAGGATTTTAATTTCCTGTTGAAAGCCAGTATAACCGCAAAGTTCCAAAGTTCCAAAGTTTCTAGTGCGGGGGAGAAAATCCGTTTAATTTAGCTGAAAGAAAAGCGTTTAAAAATCCCTATAATATTTATAAGTAGCAAAATTTCTAAAGTTCATTCTGAAATTATCGATTCCAATTCCCAGGAAACAAAGTAACTAACAAACATTTTTTGAAAACGAAAAATGCAATACTAATAAAAGCTAAAGATAACACCAGCAGTCGAGCGGTAAATTCGCTGAACACTGGTAGTTCGGTCCGGGATTCAAATATCTACCAATGAAATGGCTGCATGGGCGTTATCGTGGCTTTCCTCATGTGTAACATGAATACAGGCTATTTTACCTTAAAACGTCCTCCATGAAATCATCATTTCCATTATCCAGAAAGCTCTCGATTGCTTTTCCATAATCAAAAGAAACCCAAAAAATAAAAGCTTAAGAGCAGCATACCATACTTAATGATATATAACAGCATGAGCGTTTAAACGTTTTTTCTTAACCATAGCAACATAACAATAACTGTGCAAATTACTTGCAGTTTATCTTATATATTATTAAAAGCTGTTATAAAGAATTCTTGCAGTTTGGCTGTTATAAGTACTATTACTATTAACGATCATCTTTACTTTGAAAGTTTCGACAGATTGGCGAGAAATTTGTTTCCTCACTTAAAGGTGAAGTCATTAAAATGAAACGATCTCTTTGGTAAATGCAGTTTTAGGTCTAAATGCAAATGTCGAAGGAATGCAGGTTAAAAAATGTATTATTTAATTACCAAGTACTGTTCAATATGATAAACGTTCTCTTAAACATTCATTGTAAGTTACGCTTATCGTAACGTATTCCCTTTTGAAATATATTGCTTAAAGGAAGGCCGAATGCAAATAGCTTGCCTTGAATAGTCAATGCCTTGAATAGTCAATGCCTTGAATAGAAGCTCTGGCTTGAATAGTCATTTTCATTTCATCTTTAGCTGTGGGTTCACCTGTTAAAAATTATTTCAAGAAATCAAGCAGGTAATCGTTAACTTTTTTTTGTTAAATCAGAGCTTATATGCAAAATATTTTCTATAATGTAAAACCAGCAAATATCGTTTTTTAAGCGCAAACTGCTGAGAGAATTTAAAGAATTCACATATCAATCCGGAACTTGCAGTTTAATGTATGCTCTAGTCTCAAAAACATGCATAATTATCTGATGCAACATGAATTACATTGTAAAAACTTTTAAAAGATCATTTACCGGAACTTGGCAATAATTCACACTCAAGGCTTATTTTATTATTTTTTTCTTTAGAACTTTTCGGTTTTTAGAAGAATTATCTATAATTTCTTTTACGAAAGTTCAAAATAAGCAAACATAATAATGTTTATTTCAAGCTTCAACAAGTATTTCCAAATAAAATAAGTTTTTTTTTCCCCTTCAACAATTCTAATTCCTTCATATTCTTATTTTTACACTCTTTTTAGTTAGTCTTCTTTCCCCTAGTTTAAGTTGTGGTGTTGATATTTTCAAATTATCATTTGGTATCATTTGCTTTATACGTAAGCCATGCCTTGAATCTGTGTAAAAGTGTAAAATCTCATTGAACGTGTGAATTTATGCATCTATTTAGATTTCTCTTATTTATGTAAATTTGCTCAAAAACGCGAGGAAACGAAAATTAAATGGAACCAAAATAGAAAGGAATAGTAAAAAATAAATTAAAATTTTCAGTAAAGGTTTTAAAAATCCCAAAATCTCTCTAAGATTTTAAATTCCTTTTACGTGAATGAAAATTCTTATTAAATGAAGAAAAGGGGAAGAAATACGCTCTTGATCTAAAGCAAATCTGAGAAAGACTATTAATTTTCTTATTGGGCTGTATTTCCTTAAAGACTTTCTTGTGTTTCTATTATTTTATGTGCGTGTATAAGCATAACTTTTAGCATTGTACGATTTCAGTTTTTTTAACTGAATAAAATATAGAGCTCTTAATTATTAAACAGTCCAAAATATTTTTTTAAAGACCAAATCTTATTGATAAGCAATTGAAAAGAATATTCTATAGATATCATATGTTTTTATTAATTATTTATGTTTATTTTTAAAATTTTTGAACTGCACTTTGTGGCTTAGGATAACTATGATGCAAAGTTTGAAAAAAAATCAAACACTTTTTTTTTAATAACGGAAATAAATCTTAGTAAATATTAAGCAAAATAGTAGCAATTTAGTTGTATTCCTGAAAACTAGCGGCAATTTAGTCTTATTCTTGAAAATTAATATTATGAAAATTACCGGCAATTTAGTTGCATTCTTAAAACTTTGTGTTATAAAAACTAGCGGCAATTTAGTTCCATTCTTAAAAAATTGGCGTTATGTAAACAAGCGGCAATTTAGTTCTTTGAAAATTAACGGCAGTTTAGCTCTACAGTCTACTAGTAGCCACATTGACAAGACAATTCAACACTGATATTTAGATCTGGGATCGAATCCTGGAGACAGAGATAGCTACAACTGTGTTTTTGTGTTTTACATATGTGCCGTAAACATTCGAATTCCCTTCAGCAAGCTCTTCACGCTTCTCATTAAGACATTCATCCCTTTAGGCAGAAAGTCTTTGTATGCTTTGATATATTCAAGCAAACCGGTAAATCTTCCGACTAGTATTACATTTATAGTAAGAAAAATAAGTATTACCCATTTACTCAATCCACTTTGTCAATTTTTACTTCCTTGTACGAAGTAAAAAGGAAGTAAGGAAGTATTGAAATCGCGAAAAATTTCGGGTGTCATATTTCAACGAAAATATCCATTTTGACAGCTATCGAATGCAAATTAACGATGTTTTTGTGTGACATCTGTACGTAAGGATTAAATAAAGGACTCTTTTTCCTAAAACAATTATAAAACAGATTTAAAATGAATTCTGAAGAGATTTTTTTCGTGGCGTACGTAAGTATCTCGCATAACTCAAAAACGAGTAGCCTCAAAATTGAAATTTTGTATATAGGACTGCTATAATATGTAGATGTGCACATCCCATTTTGGTTGCAATCGCCGCACCAAAAGTATATAAATATATATATTCACTCTGTTACTCGGCTGTGCTCAGTTTCTTTATTCTTATACGTTTGTAAATTGTGCATTTTTTGATTTAAAAAGGATTGAATTATGTTGTTCTTGTTAAGATTTTTATGCCTTTACTTAACCTGCATGATATAATTGTGGAACTATCAACAGTTTAAAAGTTTTTCAAGCACAGCTAAGCCTAATTTTTGTTTTAGATAGCAGCCATATTTGTTTACATATGAAACTTAGCAGAATAGTGGATTTGTTGCCAATTTAGAGAAACTAAGCTCCCCAACAGCAAAGTAACGTCTTATTATTATTGCGAATTAAATTATGCTAAATTCATTCTGGAATTACCATTTAAGTTATTAGCTTGTTTTTGCATAGAAACTAATTTTAATTGCAAAAACTGCTTTTTAAATTTTTTCAACTGTACTTGGTGTTTTATGTTTTTGTATATCTTTCAAAATTTAATGAAAATATTATGAATTTTTATGTATTTTTGCCTTGTCGCGAAGCGAGAACTGAATTAATTAGTAAACCATGCGCATTAGGTAAGCGGCGCTGAATCGTCTGTGAAGCACTGTTTCTTTTTTATTTGTTTACTTTCTTTTATGCATCGTTTTAGATTTATTTTAGTATTTGAAGAGAGCATGGAGTAATTCTTCAGATGATATAATTTTTGTGTACGCTGACTTATTGAATGAATGAAATGCACCGCTGTTAAGTGAACCTAGCGCCGAAGTATCGCTATGGTAAATTAATATACTGAACTTTAAAGAGTGCATTTATTTTATTGTGATTTATGCGCTATGGAAGACGTACATTTAATTCAAAATTAGTTAACAGTTAATTCAAGATGTTTAAATGAAATTCAGGAAAATTGCGTATAATTTAATATTCCGTACAAGAAAGTCATGTGGTGTACACATCATATTTTTTAGTTATGTATTTTATATGTTTTTCATCTTAAAAACCGGATACATTTAACGTAAGGTACAATTCTTCATTTCCTATGAATCTTTGAAGTCGATCTAAAAGAGAGTGACGGGAGATGATAGTCTTCTATTGTTTTTATGACCTATCTTTTTAGTTGCTTTTGTATGAAACTAATACCGAAAGTACGATAACTTTACATTAAAGACAATTTTCATTTCTTTAGATACTTTCTAAAAAATAAGAAAGTTCACTTTATGCATATAGGAAACTCCTATATATATATATATAATATGAATTATTAAAGTCACTCAGCACAAACAGAGCTTGCCTTTCGTTATATTTCACAAATTTTAGCTTATTGCCATTTTAGAATTTTCCTTTATTTTTTCAATTAGAAAATATTTTGTTTACGTAAAATTATCTTAAAAGTTTTTTTTTGGAGGCTTTTCTTTTAGGAAAAGTGCCCACCAGCGGCCGAGCGGTAAAGTCGCTGAGCACTGGTAATTCGGTCCGAGTTTCGAATCCCGCGAACGGGCTGGCTGCATGGGTGTTTTCATGGTTTTGCCCATGTGTAACGTGTATACGAGCCAGTTTCCCTTAGAAAGTCCTCCCCGAAGGCATCCCTCCCCTTAGACAGATAGCCCTAGTGTGCTTTGCCATAATTAAATACACCTTTTTCTTTTAGGAAAATTGCCTCCTTAAATAATTTGATTTCATTTTCTTAAATTTTAACTTAAGAAGATTTTCTTAAATTTTAACTATTTTCGATTCACAATAGTCCTTTAGCAGTTTTGTCATTTCGTAGGTTTAACATTTATTAAACGAATAATAATTTTTCAAATTATTTTAATTAGCTAATTTGTTTCTCTGTTTTCTAATTGTAGTGTTCTAATTTTTATTGCTTAATTTTTATACAGAATTATTTGTACAGATGAGCTATGTCAAAGCAGATTATATCTTGGTGATTCATTAAAATAAAATTTTAAAAAGGAATTCTGTAATACTGTTTTTGAATTTTATTTAAATAAATTTAATTTACTTAAATTTTAAATTACGTTACATTTCAAATTATCTTACACTTGTTTAAATTTAATTTAAGTTTGCTTTTGTTTGCATTTTTATAAACATGCAGATATAATTCAGAAACGAGGCTTTGCTGAAATTTTTCGGCTGCTACTTGGAAAACACTAAAGAATTTTCAATCTTCTGTTATATTATATTACTATTTTTATATTATTTTATTGATTTTTTTTCTTTTTGTTTCAAATTTCATTTTTGTTCTTCCTTTTTGATTGTGGATTACCTGATATTTATATAACTGCTATATCTGGATTATATATATATATAGGCAGTTTGATATGACGGAAAAGTTCTTTGGTAATTAAATGGGATAAATATCAAGTTGAGGTAAAATTGAGAAAATGAGGTAAACCTGAAGATGTATTACGTTTTTTAACAATACGAATTAAAGGATAAATAGTAATTACTATTATGTTGTTTTAAAAACCATTATAATTAAATGATTAGTTTTCTATAACGGTATAAAATCTTACGTTCGGGACCAATGTTAATTTCAATTTGCGTTTAAAACGCTTTTTAAAATTAAATACAATTGATTTCAAAACTTTAATTTTTTTATTAATTGTTGGAACTCCTTTGCTATCTCTAACCACCCGAAAGTAGTCGTTCACTTGGAATATCTAATTACTTGCCAACTGTGATAATTATGTATCCTTATTTCTTACTTTTAATTTAGACTGTTTATTCAAATCTTGGATTATTGCTACACATATTGTCAAAGCCAAACGTCTTTGGTCTTTTATGGAACTGATTACCTTAAACAGGTGATGTTCAACGTTCATTTATATTCTCTTAAATATTGAAGCATCTTGGAGAGGCAGTAGTCGCAAGAAGGAAAATTTGTGCTAAGAACTAAAGCTATTACTTTAAAATTTCTGTGATTATGGTAAATTATACGAGCGCTTTCTTCATAAAAGATGACTTTATGGAAGACTTTCTAAGTAGCACTGGCAAGGTATGAACCTTACACATTGAGGAAATCAGGAAATACCCATGTAGCTAGCCTATTCGCCTGAACACAAAGCCAGACTGAACTACCAGAGTTCAGCGACTTTACTGCTTTGTTATTTTCACTCCTTGTGAAGGCATTTGATGAACATAAATGTATATAATGCTTTTATTATCTAATAACAATGAAACTTCTTCAAAGCCGTTATTCAAATGACCAATATTTTACTAATGATGTTACTGATACTGATACATAATAATATGATGAGACTCATCATATTTTTAAAAAGTACACTGGCTCATTCTGCATCTACGCTGAAACAACACAGTTTGAAAGAAATAAAAAAAAATGCCGTTTTTTGAATAATTCACGCAATTTCTTTGTGACGGCGTTTTATTGATTAAAGTCCTTTAAAGGAATGCTCACTGGGTCTTTATTGTTTCAGAAGACGGTTTGAACTTTGAAAAAAAAAAAAAAAAGGAATTACCACTTGATGGAAACATTTCTTTTAAAATTATGCACAAAGAATTGTGAAAAAATGGACATCTGCTTCTTGAATAATTAAGTCTTTCCGTTAATAAATAAACAGATAAGTTTCCGCCTGGTGACAATTTGTTATAAAAAAATATCAAAGCAAGTACTCCTTACGCGACCAGTTTTGTTGCCATTTTCATTGTTTAAAAATGCAGCTTGATTTGAATACCGAAGTCTACTGAATAGCGGGAATAATACCAGCGATAATGGCCACTGTTAACCCCAACATCAACAAGAATAATGTGTATTGTATTTAACAGAAAAATACTATTAACACTTTACCTGTATTTTTGAGAATTTTAATTTGGAGGGAAAAAATGAATTGGTTATGTAAATAAAGTATATATTTGCATGGATGCTTGTAAATTCATAGCGTCTGCGTAGCATGGGGGGCAATCAAAATATACGGCCAGCCGAAAACCTTCTAAGGTGGTTTGTTGGTAGGAGAATAGAGGCGAGTGACTTTCGGAACACCCCATGTGTGTTATCCTTCGTCATTCCATCCGGGGTGGAGACATTTTTCGCGGTTTAGTCCTTCAAAATTAGGCTCCAGCTGAGCAAAGTCATACTCACGCTCATATGGAGCTCAAGGCAAATGCTAAATATAATCTTGCACCCCTTGCGATGATAACATTTGCAGGCTTGTTCTAATTGGATTAGGTATAAGTGATAGAAGCCAGCACTTTGCATATTTACTTTCTGTGTGTGTGTGATTATGGCAAAGCCTCAAGGGCTATCTGCCTAAGGGGAGGGATGCCTTCATGGAGAACTTTCTAAGGGACACTGGCTCCTATACACGTTACACATGGGGAAAACCCCGAAAACGCCCACGCAGCCAACCCGTTCGCGGGATTCGAACTTCGGACCGAACACCAGTGTTCAGCGACTTTACCGCTGGGCCGCTGCTGGGCATTTACTTCTTGAGTTAAATATGTAAATAAGGCATAAATGCACTTTAAAAACCAAATGCAGTGCTAACGCTGCTAAGATTATAAATAAAATTTTTAACTCTTGATTTCGAATACACCCTAGAAAATGAAGAGAAAAACTATTGCAATAAGATAGTTATTAAATGCTAATTTTTTATAAAGTTGAGATTAAATTACGGAAAATAATACTTAGTTGAATTATTAAATTGTAGTAAAATTTATAATAATATTACAAAATAAAAAAAAATAAATTATTTATTATTGATCTCTTGAAAGAAGGCTAATTTTGCCGGAAGAAATGGCCCTTTTTCTACAAATATCTAGGGAAATATTGAGTTTCATCTCTTTCGTATATTTGAATGAAATCTCTTCAAATTGCAAAAAATGTAAAGAAATATAAAATTTTTGAATTTAAAGCAATTCAACTGAAACACACGAAAGTAATTCCTCGATGCGATATACAATAAGACAAAATAAATTTTAAATTAAAAATGAATTATTGGATAAAACAAAAAGGAAAAATCATTTCTAAAAACATATCGGTAATATGAACGAAAAAAGTACATGTAATTGAAAGGTTCTTAATTACACTTAAAAGGAAAGGAGCGTCCTAATTTGCTGTTGATCAAGAAATTCAAAATTAATCGAGAGAGGATGGGAAGAACGAGAAATGTTAACTCTCTTTAGCAACTGTCAGAAAATTACAATAGTAAATAACTAAGAGTAAAGCTAATAAAGTTATTTCTGGCAGAATGTCAAAGAAATAAGCAATAGGTCAGTCAAGAGCCTTCACTTAAATCTACTGCATTTGAGCTTTTGAAAATAATTGGCATATTGTAAAATAATTTACAAGTTAAAATACAAAATGTACAAAACTTCAAATTTAACAAGCATCATGTCTTATCCTCATTTCGGTTTCGGTCAAGCCAATAGCGACTTAATAATTTAAAGACTAAATTTGAATGCTAACGCCAGCTTTTTTAAGTGAAACAGCTGATGTGTACCCTACATGATTTCCTTGTACGGAATATTACATTATGCGCAGTTTTACATCCATTTCATTTAAACTTACTTAATCGAATTACATTAGAGATATATTTGTCATTGAATCAATTCAGTTCTCACTTCGCGGCATGGCAAAAATACATAAAAACTCAAAATATGTTCATTAAAAATCGAAAGATATAGAAAAACATAAAACAACAAATACAATTAAAACAATTTTTAAAATATTTCAATTAAAATTACAGTTTATACGCAAAAAAAGCGATTCGGCCAGCAGGCAAGAAGAAAGATTTTTCGGTGCACAAAACTAAACGTTTCCTTTTGGTCCCACTCGGCAAAAAGACATTGAAGGTGCAGAAGGAGTTAATTGACTATTCTGCTTATAAATTATTTCTTCCGCCTTCCTCTCATGCCTTCGTGGTGTAGTAGTCTGCGCGCTGGCGCGTATTCCAGAGATCCGCGGTTCGATTCCCGGCGAAGGCGTTGCATATTTTCCATCTTTCCTGCTTCCAAAAATACCTAATGATTCTACATGCTGTGTTTCAAATGTAAGCAAATATGGCTGCTATGGTAAAAAAATAGGCTTAGCCGCACTTAAACAACTTTTAAAACGTTGATAATTCTACAAATATTGCATGCACATTAACTAAAGGCATAAAAACCTTAACTGGAAGATACGAACAATATAATTCAATCCTTTTAAATCAACATATAAGAATAAAAAAACTGAGCTCATTGAGCCGAGTAACAGAATAAAGGAGAACAAACTAAAAAAGACCTTTGTGACCAAGCCAAGAATTTTGCGCACTGACCTGCAAAAATTAGAAAACAAGGTGAAAAGAATATTCTTAATGCTTCCGTTTAAAAATGGTTGTGATACAGTGGTTCCGGGGGAAAACAAAATTAACATAAGTAAAGTAAAGTGCAATCAAAAGTGTAAATACAAAATAAACGAAATTATCACTAGAATACTTACAAATAAAAAGCGTATTTAAAATTCAAATCTAATTGGAAGTAATATGTTGATTAAAGTTAAGACATGCTTTAAACATTTGAATAAAAATACAATTGTGAAATATGACTTAATACAATAAAACAAAAAAGCAGGAAATTATCCCAATTCGAATCTCATTACTGAGTCTTCAGGGTAAATACATAATGATTTTCGAATCCAGCTAATTCCATATTGCGTTTCGTCAAAACAGACAATTGAAACTGTACACGAAACTTTTTGAATATTAACTAAAAAAAAACTTAGACAAAAACTTTAGTCTCAATTCTCTGTTTCATTTCCCGACACGTCCGCTTGAAAATGCTAATGAAAAAACATATTAATGGTGTAAAAAAAAACTATACAATTTGGCCTGGTTAGGCAAATGTACAAAATAAAATAAATAGCGAATTGCTATTAGTCAAAAATACAAGATTTTTAGGGAGGACTACTAGCTTATAGAGTTTAAACTTTGTAAACGAAGGAAAAAAACTAAATATTAAAATTAAAGTAAAAATCGAAGAATAAAATTAAAATAATTTTATATAGGTCTTGCTATGACCTAATATTAAAACAAGGGAAAGAAATGTTTAAAAAAAAAACAGATCTGGATCGGTGACATCTACTTTGACAAGTTCACTCAAATGGACGATTGCCTCCAGAAAAGATAAGAAAGTAGCTAACCAACTAGGCAAGATGACGTAAAAGGGAAAGAAGCGTCATGAAGAGAGAGCCAATGAAAAGTGACTGACCGTTGGCACAAATCTGACTCAGTGTGAGGAAGTGGCAATCTGTGGAGGAAGGAAGAAATTGTTCACGATAGCGTCTTGCTCGACGAGTTTTAAATAAGTTGGGTGGAGGTAAAAGAGAAAATGGCTAATTCCACTAAACGTTAAAAATTGGCCATAAAAGGCAAGTATAAATTAGAAAAGTACAGTAAATTGTGAATTAAAGTCGAAGTTCCTTAAGCTAGAGGGCTATCAAGCTTCATGAAACGAAATAAGGCCCATAAAATCAATAATAGGATAGATATGGCCATAAAAAGGCTTACAATCTATTCAAGAATAGAATTAGAAGTACTGAACCAAATTTGTAGAGTAAAATTGAAGCTGTGAGAGGAATTAATTTACATTTTTACATTAGATCATTTGAATCAGCTATCCACTTAACACCTTCCCAAAGGGATATAAGCATAAAATTTCATTATCTAACTCAAAAAATCTAAAAGAATAGGTAAATGCCAGCTTTTTTAATGAATTTTTTATGACTGTTGTAGGAATAAGATTGTTCTGTAAGATAGTAACAAAGTAGAGTACTTTTTCTTGAAGGTGTTTTGTATTATAACAGATTCTTTTAATTCTAAGAAGTTGTGCATTAGTTGTATTGACAATGACCCTCTTAGAAATATTAGAATTCCAATTAGTTAATTTAAGTGTTGGAAAGTTGAAATCTCTGCGTTTATCGTAGATTTTTAAAAAAGTGTAATCTAGAATAGGAAAATCAAGGTAAACTATATCATTTTGAACAGTATTAGTAGTATTAAGTTTGAGGAAAGAAGGGTAGATATTAGCTTTTTCAGTTTTGTTGAAGTTGGCTATTACATCATCGATATAACGAAAGATGTGTTGGTAAACTTTTTGATCTTCATTTCTTAGTAAACGTACAAAAGTTAATTCTTGTATATTATATATGTATATAAATACTTTCGGTGCGGTCGATTGCAATCAAGAAGGGAAATGCACAACTACATGTTATAGCCGTCCTATATACAAAATTTCAATGCTCTGAGTCTATACGAGATATATACGTGTATATACGTACAGACGGCTACGAAATTGATCTCTTCTGAATCCGTTTTAAATCAATTTTATATTTCGTTTGGGGAAAAGAAGTCCTATAATCTGTCCTTACGTGCAGATGTCACACAGAAACAGCTTTAAATTGCATCCGATAGCTGTCAAAATGGATATTTTCATTGAAGTATGGTACCCGGAATGTTTCGTGATTACAATACTTCCTTCACTCCGTACAAGGAAGTAAAAATTTATAAATTTGGAAGGAATTCGATTATCTATCAGGACGTTACTATATAAAATTAGTTAATCTTTTACGTAGTCTGTTTCCTTACACATATTTTTGATTCTATTAATTTAACTAATTATTGGTTTGCTAATAAATTTTCTTGATAAGTTGGCGTGCCAATTAATTAATTTAATAGTTGTAAATTTAAAATATCTTCATCTATCAGAAAATTTAATTTTACTGTAGTTAATGGCTTGTTGATCTTCATCATCAATTTCTTGTTGATGTGTTTTGGGCTTATTAAGTATTAATTTGGAATTTTCCTATACACTCAAAATTATTGATAGTAATTTATATCATTTATGTATCTTGAAGGTATTTGCAAAGACATTTAAATTAGTTTTGTACAACGATTGCTGAAATTAAAATTTGTAGGCCACACATCTGTGCTGAGTATTTTTAGGTATTTTGTGTTATTATTATTAATTCAAATACAATTTAATACTTCTACTAAGTTTTATTTTCCATAATTTAATCTCAGTTTTCTAAGGAATTATCTCTTAATAAATATCCTATTACAAAAGTTTTTCCATTTTTCTAGTACAACCTTTGGGTTCGAATTTCTTCGAAAAACAACTGGTTAGGGTGTTTATAAGAAAACAATTGTAAACTTATATTTAAACTCCTACATTTCCTATTCTTTTAACGACAACTTTGCTCTATGCAAACTCTAGACCCCCTAGACCAGTACTTTCGAGAACATTCCAGCCTATTACGTAACCGCTTCTATACGTAGAGAACTCGCGCCAATTTTGAGTTAAGAGAGACCGTTTTCTCCCTCTGCGACTAAAATCTATGCTGCTGCTCTCTTCTGCCTCCCTTTGTTAGAATACTATGACGCACTGAATTTAATCCTATTTAGTAAAGAGTGATGATATGACTTTCAATTGAATAAAGATGTGGAATCAAAACAATTAACTTAATGTGTCATCATTTCTGCCAAGCTTCATTCATGTGCCCGACTGCCATATATATGTATATATATGCATATACAGTGGTGGCCAAAATTGTGGACAGTTTTGGAAATTTTTATGTTTTTGAACTTTGTATGCTTATAGAAAATGTTACGTTTCGCAAAATACAAACTTGTATATATCATTTTAAAGAGAATTTATTACTGAATTCAATACAAAACACAAAATTCAGTTATTTGCAATACAAAAAAGTTATATGTACTTTAATATAAATAAAAAACACAGTTATGAAGTGGTTTGTTATGTCTAGCTTTCCTGGCCAATCACTGTTCTTGTTCTGAGAACCAATCAAATGTTAGTAACTGCCAGTAGAAGCTGACATCATGTTTACACTTGAAACAATTCATTATTTTGCTTTGTTCCGAAGAAGGACGACCTGTTTCTTATACACTGCAATTACAAGTAGGAATTTTTGTAAAAATTGTTAATATTTAGTTAAGAAGCAATGACATCAAATAAAAGAGTAGATTGGACACCTAGAAAGAGATGTAATATTATTGTGTTACGAGAAAGTGGTCTTTCCTGTGCTGAAATTGCAACACAGGTGGGTGGTTCAGTGACTACATCTGGAGTCCGAAAGTTTTGTTTACGATATCAGGAGACAAATTCAATAAAAAAACAAAGAAGGAAAAGGCCGAAAAAGGTGCACCACATCTATTGATGACAGAAGAATAAAAATACTATGTCTCTAAGATAGAAAAATGTCATCAGTGGCCGTCGGAAGTGATCTGAATGATGCTGGTGTTTCTGTCAGTTCAAGAACAATCAGGAGAAGATTAACAGATGTTGGACTGAGAGGTAGAATTCCACGAAAAAAGCTTTATCTTAATTTTCAGCAGCGAAAAAAAAAAGACTACAGTGGGCAAAGGAGCACATTAATTGGACAGATGATCAGTGGTCACAAGTTGTATGGAGTGATGAAACTAAGATTTTCGTTATTCGGTAGTGATGGGCGAAAATATGTAAGACGTAGAATAGGAGAAGAGCTACATCCTGACTGCATTCAAGCAACTGTGAAGAACCCATTTAGTGTTATGATTTGGTAATGCATGTCAGCAAATGGTATTGTTCGCCTTCATGTCATCGATGGGACACTGAATGCCGGAAAATACATTTACACTATTCTACAACCAAAACTTCTACCTTCCATCAGAGATCTCTTTCCCAACAATGCTTCGTTTATTTTTCAGCAGGATTCTGCTCCTTGCCACACAGCCAAAATATCAAAAGAGTGGTTTCGTACAAAGAGCATTAAATTGTTGTCATGGCCAGGAAACAGTCCTGACCTCGATCCTATCGAAAATTTGTGGCACCGTTTGAAAACTCTTGGGCGAATGAGGCACCCATCAAATAAAAGGGAACTAATTGAGGCTGTAATTGTTTCCTGGCATCATGTAATAACGAAAGAAGAGCTTAAAACTCTTGTCAGCTCAATGAAACGTCGATGTGAAGCTGTAATCAAAAATAAAGGGTACCCTACTAAGTACATATAACTCACTGCAATCATCACTATATAATGTATATCAATAACTATTATCGTTTAACTTTTTTAGTATTGCAAGTAATTGAATTTTGTGTTTTGTATTGAATTCAGTAATAAATTCTCTTTAAAATGATATATACAAGTTTGCATTTTTTGAAACGTGACGTTTTCTATAAGCATACAAAGTTCAAAAACATAAAAATTTCCAATAGTGTCCACAATTTTGGCCACCACTGTATGCTTATATATACTATCTGTGTGTGTTGCAATACGAAAGAATGGGAAACAGAAAATTATAATTGTTGACTTAATTTATTTTTATGATTTAACAATATATGTTATCGGACGAGTTAACAATGTTTATATAGTCTAGTGGTTTTACAATTAAGCTGTTGTAAATAAAAATAATTTCTTAATATTGTTTTACTAGCTGCTATCACTTCTCATATGTTACACATTTGATACATCTTTTGGTATTTAACATAAAAATAGATATGTGATAGTAATTTTTTCAAAGTAATTTTTCCCATTGTTCCACAATAAACAGATGTATTCCTTTTAAAGACGACAGCTGGTTACTTTCTAGTTCAATGTATCAGGAGTCAACGTTATATGAATATGTGTAATCTAGGAGGAATAATTCTTTGACTAGGCTAGACATAACCTTTCAATTTAAAACCCTTTAAAGTGAAATTAGCAAGGGCAATCTAGACTGTAGTATTTTAAAAACTAATTATGTTTTTTATTTCTTTAATTTTAGATTTTTTTAATTTGTCAAGTGTAATTAGCATATTTAAAATGAACTGTAGCATTTTAAAAATTGATACTTTGCATCAAATTTTGTGATAAACTCTTTGAGATGTTAAAACTGTAAGCTGAAATTTTCATACTGTAATGTAATTTAAATTCGCTAATTTATTTTTATTATCTCCTTTCTTAAATGTAAATTTTGCTGATGTTCAGATACATATTTCATGCTGAAAAATAAATGAAATGCACACAGGTGACCACTGCTATTATCACACACAACATGTTTTTTTCTTTGGAGAGAGAGAGAACATTATGAAAATTGTTTGAAGAGATGTAGTACAAAACCATAGTGTTTTCAGAATCTTTAGACAAAAATTATTAAAAATGTAACCGACCTTTTAAATTAGAATAAAGCCTGCAGAGTCTTACTCTAATAGTAATCTTAAGGCATTGTATAATTATAAAATACATTAATTAATTAATACAGATAAAAATTTACGGCTTAACGCATGTCCCAGTACGCCTTGTTAGGTAATAGCGATCGAAAATATCCGCATGAAATTTTTTATCAAGTCCTTGATTTAAAAAAAAAAAGTGTATATTGTGAATTCTCTCAGATCAATATATGCAATGGTTGGTGATTTTTTTAAAATTAAGCATTAAAATAAATGGGACTAAATTGAAGAAGAGGCGGATTTTTGTCACGTCCCAATGATTGTAAAAATGGTATAGGCAGGAAAAAGCAAGATGCAAAGAATACAAATTCGAAGCCACTACGTGCGATGAAAGTTCAAGAATTGTGCAGAAGGTCCGCTTTCACTGACCCATTTTCAATAACGGGTCATACCTACACACATCCGTGAGAAGAATGAAACCATTCAAGGCCATATTTCTACCTTGTAATCATTTCCTTTTTAGAATATTTTAAATTATGGTAATAAGGACCAGTTGTATTGTTTGAATGTCTTAATCTTGAAGTATTTATCTAGCTTGCGAAGAACTAAATTCATTTCGAAAACAGAACAGCAAACTGTATTACGAAAAATGTTATTTTAATTTTACCTGTTATCATTGAATCGCTGTAAAGAAATTAATTAAAAATCTTATATACGGTTTTATTTCTCTAAAATGCAAATACTGTGGGGAAAGACGAGAAAATTAAAAATAACTAAAATTTCGACTTTTTAGGTGCCTTATACAAACAGAACAGAACGTACACTATAAAAGTGTTGTGATACCAACAATTAAATGCGAATTGATCAAGCTAATGAACATACAACAGCGTTAGATAAAAATGTCAGCTTTCTCTTTGTCGGTTGTACTTGCATGCTGACCTATTTACAGAGATGATTTTCATCTCTTGCAAAATGTCCACCTGCATAGTTAATTTAACGAAATGTGTGCAGAATTCTAGCTTCCTTATTAGTAAGAACAAACATGGGTTTGATAGCTTAAAATATTCATTATTTGAAATGACCACTGGAAAACTCAAGGCATAATTTTTTTAAAAACCAAAACTGACAAAATACTTTATGAATTTCTTAAGGAAAATGCTTTATTGAAAGAGGAAAAAGAATATTCTCTTTGTAATTTCAATATTATTGCTGAACGTGATTTATTCACGATCAATACTATTGCTGATCGATTATTTTTAAAGCTAATAAATATATTTATTATTATACTAATAAGTGATATTTTTAATATCACTTTATAGGAACTATTAGGTATTTCATTTCCGAGCAAGATACGTAAAATAGGTACAATGCCTTCTACGAGAGTCGAAGTTTGGACCTACCGACTTGCTAGCTGCACTTGCATTCAATCAAACTTAAGGAACGTGGGAATGCTTGCACGTGGCACTCAGGGTTTTCTTCACGAGTTAAAGGGCGACTAGAGAGGAACAGACCCAACGGTCAAGTCCTGGTGGTGACACATATTATCATCTGCTCTACTTGCTCATATACCGTCCTTAAACAGTTACTATCTTTAATTTTTCTGCAATTAAAATCACAGTTCTTCAGAGTTTAGGTGATGAAGATGAGAGTGATTTCGGGAAGATTTCGATATCCGTAGAAATAAATTATTCAGTTCTTTGGGGAACAGCAATCGAAAGATTTTGAAGGATTTTGTTTGATTTCAGATCTTTCATAGAATCATGAAGGAATTATCTTGTGCAATCAATTGGTTAGTCGAAGTAGGAAAAATGGGCAATACGCTGGCCTGGATACGAACTCCAGACCTTCCGACTGCCAGTTGGACGTGCTTACATCTTGAAGGCAAGCTGTAAGGAGAGAGGAAATACCTTATGCAAAAATAACCTTATCAGATACTTTCTTGGCCTAAATTTTTATATTCTTTATGTTTTTCCGCAGTCTGTTACGCAATATATTTTAGGGAAATAAATCTTTTGGCATTTTGAGATGATATTTTGTATTGTGATCACATTTAGAAATATAACATGATGTCCTTGATCCGAAATGAATGTTCGACTCAAATATTTAGAAAGTATAAACAAAATATTTTGTAATTTTATTAAAATGTTTCACATTAAAAACACCTATAGGTTAATCTTTCCACTTTCGGCCCAGTCTTGGCAGTGGACAAGTCGTTAAGACCGATGAATACTGGAAATTCGATTCATACCCGATCCCAGATTTTCTCCGTATATAGTTGAACACGAGTCAATATATTTTAGAAAGGTTCTCTATAAAGACATCTCTTTCCTAAGCCAGAGAGTCCTTGTATGCTTTACTATATTCCAACAATTCATTACTCAATTCAATTCAAATTCAAGATTCAATTCAAATTTTTATCGTTATATTGGGCAATTAGGTCATTTATCACCCCCCGACGGGCAAATATTGTGATTTGAAAAGGCATAAGTCTTTCGTTTACTCATTTCCGCTGCCAAAAGTTATCAGAAGTGTTGATATTTGACGTGCCTCAAGATTTTTAATTTATCTTTCAAATTTAAATAAGATATTGCTTAATTAACTGGGCAGTTTAAAAAATACAATTTTATTTCTCAGTAATTATAATATGATTAAATTTTTATTGCTACCTCAGTTGTTAGAAATAATAAGACATGTTAATCAAAGGATTTGTAACATACATATATAATTAACGATGTTTACTTTATCTGTCGTTTATTTTAATATTTGCTTTTGTTTTAACCTTTGCCGTTTCCTTTCCAGTTTTACCTGTTTTAATTATTGTTTGCATTGCTGGTTATTAAAACATTTGGGTTTATTTAAAAAACATTTGTGCTTCTTCCAGATTTTATTAAGTTAATAATTGATGCTCGAACCATAAAAGTGTACACCTGAGTAAAAGAAAAGTAATTTGCGCGTCATTTAACAATCAGATTTCAATTCAAAAGTACTGAATGCTTAAGATTCAATTCAAATTTTTGTCAACAAAGCTTAAAGAAACATTTCGCTTAAACATATTAACTGTGAATATTTATACAGATTACTTGAAAAATTTGACTGCGCAAAGTAAAAGGCTTTGAATATCTTCGTATAGGAAACAAAGGTCTGAAAGTGTTCGAATTTTAACGGTCGCCCAAAAGGGATTTTAGCGTTCTTTTTTACTCCCTTACTACCAGTCTACTATTACACTCACCTCTGCTAAACCATTTCTTTTCACATTTTAAGTTTTTATTAAACATCGGTCTCTTCGCGCATATGCGTCAACAACAAATTAAAAACATTTTAAAAGCTTTATAGCAGGATACGTTTAGAATTCCCGATGTAGCATTTAGTGTTGGCATGAATTTTTATATCTTTTTTATTCTTTTCTCAGTTCCTCAAATCAATGTTCAGTTTTCTTAGTAAGATGACTTGAAAACATTTTTTGTCTTTTTATTTTTAATTTCTAAGTTATTTTTATTTATTAAATATCATGTTTTTCGCATTTACGCTACACAAATTTCAACAGCGAAATCAAAATATATTTAAAAATAGCATAATTATATAAAACATTTTTCTATTTCTTATCATTAATGTTTTGTTTGTTAAATTTATTAACTAAATATCACGTTCATCGCACTTTATACCGCATAGAATTCAGTCCAACAGCAAAATCACAAAAAACGGAATATTTTTGGAATTTCCGATATGCAAAGCACTGGGGATAAAAGTGTTTTATTCTGCACAGTGTTGCAACTTCTTTTAAATCGTTGAGTTGCTTAATCAAAACTTCATTAAAGTCATACAAAATGGGAAATATAAAATTTGAAATTCAAAATTGAGGTTTCCAGGTGCACATGTTCGGGTGGAGCACTATATTATTTAAAATTTGCTGGCTCTATGTACCGTCGTATTTTCGCAGTGAGAGGAACATACATACATTCAGATTCTTCATTATTTAATGTGTTAAAAATAATACAGGGCGATAATATTTGATGAGAAAAAACTGTATCAATTCGTAGGGTATTTATTGCAGATGATTCTTTAATAGCATTTTACTGAATTCTATATAACAAAAATCGCAGTAGTAATAAAATACTGCAAAATATGCTTATTTAATCAAAATCAGCGTTATATTTGGAAATTTTCCGGGACTAGGTCCGATGGTTTAAATACTGAACAAACTTCCTCAGCTGCCAAAGTGCAAATGAACGAGGTTATGAAAGAGATTCCATTTTTCTGCAGCCAACATTGTTCAAAAATCATCTTCCATTGGTGAATTAGATTTTCTAGAGGCGTTTTACATTTAAAAAATTCTTTCTGTTCTAGTTAACGACCCTTATTCCAGTTCATCTTTACCTTCAGCCTTCAATGAAATTGTGTTTAAGTTTTATTGTTTCATCAATAGATGGCGCCAGTAGCTTATCTCCTGTCCAGTCATTCTTATCGTATTTTATCCCCATATCTTATCTCGTACATTTGCAATTTGGCAGCTGAGGAATATGGTTCGGTAGTTAAACTGTCAAAACTAGTCCTGGAAAATTTGCAAATACAACCCTAATTTTTGTTTTATGACTTCTAAAATAATTCCAGTATTTATCATTCTTTACACTTTAACAAACTTATAATATAAACATTTTGTTAGACTCTACATGCATGCAGTCCAGTAGCTGAACATTTTACACAGCAAATTGATAACACAAGAAGATGAGTTTTATTGCGTAGCGCCACAAAACTAAACAAATTTCTCGCACCTATCCAGCAATAAATATTTCTTGGGGCAACTATCCCTGATTTACAATTTTTGCGCAAGCGCTCCTTAATTTAAAATTGAAGCTAATTTGGTTGTAAACCTATTGCACACCTACGGTTATATATCTTAAGAAGTAACTCAAGAGAATAGTACAGCATCATACATTTTGACAGAAAATAAGTAAAAAGTACTTATGTAACAGTTTATGGTGGAAATGCATAGAAGAGTAAGATACATTTTATTTTGAGTCAGTTTAATACGTCTTTTTTTATTTTTAGGTTTAATACAATGGCAGCTAGGAAGAAACGTATCACAGTCATCGGTGGTTGGTTTGCAGGTTTCTGTTCAATTGTTATGCTCAAAGAGGAGGAACTGGAACCAGTTTGCTTTGAACAGGCGGATAATCCTGGTGGCACATGGTTTTATAGAGAAGAGTCCATTGATGGTCTTGGATCCCTGATGGCGAATACTGTCCTTAACACTAGCAAGGAAATGAGTGCAATTAGTAATTTTCCCCCACGCAAGGAATTTCATAACTATATGAGACCTCACGAGATGTACCAGTACTTTACTGAATACCACAGTCAATACGATTGCTTAAAACATGTGAAATTTAATATGATGGTTACTTCAGTCAAGCGCTGTGAAGATTATGATGAAACTGGAAGATGGGAGGTGACTGCAAAAAATACAGTAACAGGAGAAGAACTTTCTGATGTCTATGACGGTGTATTGGTTTGTGTAGGCCACATGAATCGGCCTGTAATTCCAAAATACCCGGGCCAAGAAAACTTTAAAGGAAAAATTATACACACACACAGCTTTAAAGAAGTAAATGAATTCAAAGGACAGACTATTTTGGTTGTAGGTATAGGTAGTTCTGCTGTAGATGCTGCTGTAGGAGTCAGCGATGTAGCCAAACAGGTAGGATTTTCAGTATTTGATTTTTAATATTTATTGCTTTTAATGACATAAATTTCGTTCGTTCGTTGAAAAGATGAAATATCTCGGTGTTATTATCGGTACGAAATTAAATTTATTGGATCATTTTAAGGATGTATAAAAAAGAACTGATGGTATTTTGAAATATTATCGCAACAGTTTTACTGCGGAAACTCTTGTAAAGAAGATATCTACCTTGTTGTTTATTTTTAAAGATGTAGTAATTCCAATTATCATGTATGGCACTGACGCATGGGGCTATAGGGCGGGGAACTTGTGAGAATTAAACAGAAATTAGATACAATACATAGAGGCTGGATGCTTGCGGCGACGCGGGCTTTTCGAACCGTTTCAAAAGCTTGTGTGCTTGCCGGTGTGCGGCCCCTCTCATATCAATATGGCTTTTTCTATAATAAATTTTTAATTAAAAAATATTTTACAATATTGGAAATCTCTAATATAGAATTAAAAAGTGATACCTTTGAACAATGCCTTGAATTGATTCCCCCTCCAGATAAATTTGGACTAAAATTATGATCGATTATTACGTACTGTAAATACTGATGGTTCGGGCCCAGGAGGAAATGTTGGTTGCGCATTTGTAGTGTATTATTACGGAACTGAGACTGACCACAAAAAAAATCTTATTAAATTTCATGAATACAGTGTACCAGGCTGAATTATATGCAATATTAGAAACTTCGACCTAGATTGAAAATAAATTATCTGGTGGTCAACGTGTTCACATATTTTCTGATGCACTATCGGCCTTGCAATCACTTTCTGCACTTGGGTTTGGCAATAAACTTACTGGGAATATTAAAATGAAATATAGAAATCTACGTACAAAATATAATATTAAGATACATTGGATTAAGGCACATGTAGGTTTCCATGGTAATGAGAGGGCTGACGTACTGGCAAAACAAGCCACACTTGGCAACTGTAAAAAAATTAAACTGCAGGGATCTAGGAGAACGACTATTGGAATTTTATAGAATAGTATATGAAAAATGGAAAAAATATTCAGATTCCTCGGATTATATGTGTACTGTACAGATTTATAAAGGAAGAAAGCGCTACACTGATATACATCTGAATCAGGTTTGGACGGTACATGGACGTTTTCCCATGTACTTTGAACAGATTTTCCCTGCAGGGAAACAATCTTTGTCGGCTATGTAGAGTAAGAGGTGAAAATGCTCACTTCGTTGAAATCTTTGGTCTGATTTCTAGTATTAGAGATAAAATGAAAATCGAATTTCCAAGAGATCTTAAGGATTATAGTAAAATGCTGCTTTACTCCAGGGAAATAATGAATATTATCAACGCACAGACATACTTGGCCGGAGTAAATGAGTGAATAATGTGTATTTGTTTAGTTTTCTTTATGTATGGTTTTATTACATATTCAACTGTTTATTCTTTTTTTTTTTTTTTTTTTTTTTTTTTTTTTTTTTCAGTTCGTTTTTATTTTATCGGGCTGGCCTCTAAAAAAAACTTTGTGGCTGAATCATCGGCCGCGGAAGCTGCTTTGCCTTTGTAGTAACATAAATTTCATCTTTCCGCTAGTTAACATCTTGCCAACGTAAAGAATCAGTACGTTAGTAATAGCTGTTGCTCCTTCCGTATGTTCAATAGTTTGGATCTTGGGAATTTTAAAAATTTAGGAAAAAACAGCAAATTTTAGTTTTCCATTTTCTAAAATTATAACAAGCAATTAAATGAAATTAATATATTAATTTAATTAAATTATTTTAGTTTAAAAAGGTAGAGAGTTTATTGGTTTCATATTTTTTTAATAAAATTAATGTAAAAACTTTCATAATCAAAGTTTAATAAAATGTATCCATTTAATTTTGAAAGCATTTTTCGGATAATGTAATTTTTACATAGAAAGTATGCTATGTAGTTTATCTACTCGATGTATCATATTCATCAGTATACACTGGTGTGCAAAAATTAAGGACGAAGTCGAAAAATTAGCATATCAGCTGAACGAAGAGGCAGAGCGGACAGAAAGACCAATCAGGAGATTAAGTAAGGTGATGTACGGTAGCATATGCGCAGATATGCAGGTAGATGTAATGGGGGAGTATCTGAGTAGTATAAAGCATGTTGTCGGTGTAAGATCAGTATTTTTGGCAAAGAGATTGCACGCCGTATAGCAGTTAAAATCACACCGAGTTGCTGCCTCAGCGAGAAATGGCGAATAATCAATCTGTTAGACGACATCTGAATACTTTTACCCGAGGTCGAATCATTGGGAAGTTGGAGGAAGGCCGCAGTGTGACAAGTGTGGCTGCAGAGTTCGGAATTGCATCACAGCATCGTTTCACGACTTTGGAGACAATTTCAAACTACAGGAACAGCTATCCGGGGGTTTAGTAGTGGTCGTCCACGAGGAACCACACCCGCAGATGACCGGTATATTGTCTTACACGCCAGAAGGAACAGGCGGCAGACAGTGGGAGAAATCGCTAGACACACGACACAGGCGACTGGACGACAGATATCGCGTTTTACCGTGGCCAGAAGACTGCACGGTGGTGGTATGTTTGCACGACGCCCAGTACGGTGTATACCTCTAACACCTGCCCATCGGAGAAGGCGTTCTCTGTGGTGCCGGGAACACCGGAATTGGAGAGACAATGAATGGGGACGAGTACTCTTTACAGATGAGAGCAGATTCAGTCTGAGTAGCGATTCTCATCGCATACTCATCTGGAGAGAGCGGGGAAGCCGCAATCATCCCTCGAACATCATTGAAAGGGACAGGTATGGAGGTGGCGGTGTTCTCGTTTGGGGAGGCATCATGCTCGGTAGTCGTACAGACCTTCACATCTTCGACGCAGGTTCAATCAACGGGACCCGTTATTGTAACGAGATTCTTCTTCCATATGTGCGTCTTTTAGAGACGCTATGGGTCCGCAGTTCCTTTTCATGCACGACAATGCACCATGTCATCGCACAGTAGCTGCCGAACAGCTCTTAGAGAGTGAGGATATTGAACGTATGGATTGGCCGGCAGGATCTCCGGATCTCAATCCCATCGAGCATGTATGGGATTTTCTAGGCAGACTCTTGACAGCTCCTACCTTACCACCAGTAACGATTCCGGAGCTTCGATTGGCGCTGCAAGACGAATGGGCAGCAATGCCTCAACAACTCATTGACACCCTCATTCTCAGCATGGGCAGACGCTGTGAAACCTGCCTAGCAGTCAGGGGAGATCATATCCCCTATTAAAGACCGGATGGTTCTTGCTGGACACCCATCACAGGGATGTTTCGGCCTTCAATCGTATTGCGCTCCATGCTACTTTTTCAATAAAGCTTCTTTTTATCCCTCTGATTTCTCTTTTAGTAAGTGTTGCTTACATTACTCATGTCCTTACGTATTGATGATCTTACGGTATTAAATGTGTTGATTTGGAAAGCTTTTGTACAAAGTTATATTGAAAAAACCGTCTCGTCCTTAATTTTTGCACACCAGTGTATACCGCAATGTATCATGTATTTAGAAAATAGTTTTTATTTTAAAATGTCAAATACCGAAGAAAACAGAAAATCTTGCTTCCATTTATATAAGAAATTAAGCAGTTAAAATGATGTCTTTTTAAATGAATTGCATTTTAATTCTTAACTAATTTGAAAGCATTGAGGATGCATATTACCTTTTCTACGAAAAACAAATTATATAGATATTAACAATATGGATATCCTGTTATAATATATAGCGTATAAAGTGAATTGAAATCATTAGTACAATGCCTAATAGTAGCTATAATAGTGATACAGTGAACTGTTTAGTTATATGGTGTTATTGTGATATTTGAACACGCTGTAATCCGCAAGCGTTTAACATGTGCTTTTTGAAACACGTGCTTTTAACAAATGTTGATAACAAGCAACAGTTTGAATAAGAGAACTAAAAGATATAACAGATACATATCGATACCGTCTGAACTAATTCAGCAGTTTGTTAAGTTGTTTGTTCAGCAATTTGTTAAGTTGTTTGTTTGTACATATTTTCTGAATGGAGTGCTGTAATCAGCAGATTCAAGGCAATGCAAACTGTTCAAAGGTTTTTAACATTTTTATAATCTGTTCCCAGGATAAAAATTCTAGAATAAAAATCAATGAATTAAACTCACTTGTTGTTAATATTCCTCTTTTTCGCAAAATTATATCAAATCAAGAACTTTTAATAATTTCTATTAAGTACATGAGATATTCTCGAAATTTTGTAGCTAATTTTATTTACAATATTCCTTTCCTTATTATTTAATGTGTTAATTAATCCAGATTTAATATTACGAATAATTTTGCTTATCTGTGATCAAATCATAGTTTGCTCTTATTGTATTTTTGCACGTAGTTTTAAAACATTTATGAAAATTTTAATGCCTTGTTTTTAGTGTCACTGGATGTCAATGAATATTTTTATATGTACATTATCCTTTTCCCGTGGGCTCGAAAAACAGTTGTATACCTTCACTGGGGGCTCTTGGCTAAGTGGTTATGGAAAGGGGGTAAATTATCGACTCGAGCCCTTAACGAGTGCGTGATTAGGGTTCTTTTGTCGGCAGGCAGGCAAACGCTCAGGATTTCCTTTCAATCTAGTTCCAACGCTCAAGGCGTTAGAATGCGGGATGTACTCTAATCGCTTTCACACTGCAGGTAGATGAATACAGTTTTCCCAAGAAAAAAAAAAGTATTATTTTACCTTTAAATGAAATGTATGCTATAACTAGAAATTTTGTTCAAGAAGCGTTCCATTTTACGATTAAAATAGTTTTTTAAACTTGCACCTATATTATGTACTAAAAAACTAGCGAAATATTCACTTGTCATCGTATTAATAACAAGTGAATTCGTACTGATCTTGATTTCAAACATTTCCTTCAAACAATATATGCATTTTCATTTTTAATAGTATTATTATTCTGATATTGAAGAGCAAATTCAATAGAGTTTATTTATTACAAGTGCCATTTAAGAAGCATTTTCGGATTCCAAAATGAGTGTTAGTACTTTTACACCTCTGGTAATATTCATTCCTGGAAAAATAGAATTTGCTCACTGCGTTTGCACTGCACAAAATAATTTTTATTGAACACTAAGAAAAATTTACAATGCATGAGTCAAGAAGTTTATTTATTTATTTTTTCTTTCCATGTGGCATTGAAAATAGCTGTCCCAGAGTTGATATGCCTTTACATCAGGGATATAAGATGTTTATTTAATCGCTTCATAGTTTTTGGTTCAAGAAAGAAATGCAGATGCAAACCCTGGAGCTTTAGAAAATAAAATCTTTGTTGAGTTTTAATGTATTCAAAAATTTAGTTTTATCACTTAGAGATATAAGATACTACTTTTACCTTAGAATAGAAAGGGAACAGTTGTTCGATGATTCATACTGCTACTCCATTTTTTCTTTGAATGCAAAATTGCATGTACAGGAACGCATTGAAATTTCAAAATGTAAACATCTTTGTCGAATGGCGAAATATTTCTTCAGTTTTTTATGATCTACATTTTCAAAATGCTAAAATCGCCTTCGAGCACTGTAAAAAAAATCTGTAAGGTTAACCATGAGAAAACTCATGGAAACTGGGATGCCATGGGTTATTTGAGTAACAGAAACAGGTGTTTTCTTTGTAACATTACAAGAGTTTTGCCTGTAATGGTTACAGATCTTTTTCTTGTAATATCACAGCATATAGTTATGTAAGTAAAACATATTTTTCTCATGTAAATTCCCAAACGATATATCTGTAATGGTTACAGATTATTTGCGTGTAATATTACAGCAAATAATTATGTAAAAAGAACATGTTTTTCTCATGTAAAATCTCAACAGATATATCTGTAACCGTTACAGGTTATTTGCTTGTATTATTATAGCAAGTTATTATGTGAGTAGAAGATACTTTTCTTACGTAAAATTCCAATGGTTGTATCTGTAAAGGTTTCAGATTATTTCCTTCTAATATCCCATTAAGTATTTATGTGTGTAGAATATATTTTTCATAGATAATACTAAAGGATATATCTATAAAAGTAATAGATTTTTTTTGTCTAAAATGATGCTTATTATAATAAAATATATTGAAATCAAGATGTTTTGAGTAAAACAATTTCTGCATGTGTATATCATTATACAGATATATGCAAGTGAAGCATAATAGTTTGGCTTTTTAAATTAGTCAATTTGACCTCAGAATAGCATTAATTTAAAAGATGTGCTCTCAACAGCAATGTTCTTTTTTCAAAAAGTAACATTAGTCTGTTGCAGAGCATTTTTGTTTTACGAAGAGAAACTTATGTCTGATATTATTGAAAGGCCTTTCATATTATCATTTTGATTAATTTAAAAGTTCAAATTGATATGCTACTCCTTATATTTGCCCTGTAAAATAGCTGAAAAAATAGTATGTTTTATTTGCATGTTTTAGTGTCAGTTAAAAGATATGTTCTAGAACTTTCTTTTTAGTAATTTTAGCTAAAATAGACACATGTTGCTTTAGATTTAACTTATATGAGTAAACGTGTTGCATGTTGATATGATCATATTATTACAGTAAAAGACATTTTGTGAAATATTTCTATCAAGAACTCAGAACAGCTGTTCTTCATATTTCAAAAATATATTCTCTCCTTCTAAAAAATGACATTTTCAGTAAATTAAAGAATTCAACATAGCAATGAACTTAATTTTGTTACTACAAGGAATTCAAATTTTTGTTCATACGCTTGAATTACAACGCCTAACTAATTTTTTTATTCTTATCTGCACTCAGTGTTTGTCACTCTGCTATTGTTTGAAATAATGCATAACTTTTTTACTTACCTTCAAATAATTTCCTTTGAATTAACAGATAGAAGTCTTTCATTAATAACCTAATGTCATGCTTTTTGAATAAGCATAAAACTTTGCCAACTGACCTTAATTTTTAAAGCCCTGTTTCCCTTAAAATTCTTAATACAATTATGCCTTTAAGAAATTTATTTCTAAAATTAATACTTCAGTTTAACTTAAAATTTAATGCATTTTAATTTTACCTATAATTTTTTACAAACATAATATGTAATAAATCTAAGCTTAATATTTACCATTTCGAAAGTGATACTAAAAAGTATTCCTAGTTATTATAAATTTCGAGATTCGCATACAAAATTGTGAAATAAACATGAGACAACAGAAAACAAACTTTATGCTCTCTCTATATTACAGCATGTTAATTAAGAAGTTTATTGAATTTATAGTTTTATTGTGAAACACCATGAAGCAAATGATATGCTAATTAAAATACAGAAGTAAAAATAATTTATTACTTAATTCATAACCTTTACATAAAACTTGAAAAAAAGAATTAATTAAAAAATAACATAATATAATTTAATAAACATTTCATAAAAATTCGTTTCGACTGCTTGGAAAAAATGAATGGTTTTTCTCCTCTTTGTAAACCATGTCTCCTAAATAAAGAAAAAAACATTTCTTTTAAAATCATAATCATGCTCTTAAAAAGCTTATAAAAATTATTTTAATAGATGTTTTAAACATGTGCTTATATAACACTTTTAATCATATTTCTTTATAATATCTTAATTAATTAAGAACAGCTTAAATTCTTTAAAAAATTGGATTACAGTGAACCGTCTCATTACGACAAGCTACCTCAGTCAATCACTTTTTAAATTTAACCAGCATTCCTCATAAAATAACTAATTAGTAAACATAACTTTTCTAGGATGCCCACTATCATTTAAAGATCAAAATTTTCAGGAATCACGTATAGCTAGCATAGAGAAGGTTCATTGTACAAAAACAGCCAATATTCAAATATTTTCATAAATGAAGCCACCATAGTTATTAAATATAATATACAGTATACTTATATTCAGAATTCAGAACTTAATAAATTTCTCGAACTGTTTTAGCATTCGAAAAATATTATATTTATTACCTTAAATTTCTAAAACAATATTACATATTCTTCCAAAGGAATCACTGGGACTCGGACAACATTTTCCCCCTAGCTTTCTTTTAGCACAGGATTCTGAATATGTTTTAAAGATTTAGGTAATGTTTGTTTTCCTTAAGGCGGTCACAAAACAAGTTACCCTAAATGTTTTGTCCGCATAGTGGTCATTTTCATCTTACTAACTGATTTTCTAGTGGATTTTGGGTGCATGGCCTATCATTGATGAAACAATAATAGTGAACAGCTTCAAGAAAATGGGGATATCTTATGCTCTTGATGCCATATTCCCACTTATTTTTACTAATTTTATCTTCCGAAAATTAAGAGGGAAAAATTAAACGAATAATTTAATTTCCAAAGGACACAGTCACAGTAGGAATATAACAAATGGAAAGTAATCATGGATAAACTACTACTATCACAATATTATTTATTTAAAAGAAACCTCTATTTCAATAAGAATACACATAATTACAACATCTAATAAGTTATCTCATTTCTTCTTTATAATTTGAACTTCTGTCATTCTCATTGTTGTTCTTGCAAATCCTTAGGCCTCAGATCTTACATAAATAATTAGAGAAGGTTGTGGTCCGATGCTTGCTAGGGTGAACATTCAGCTGATATGGCAAAATTGCACAGTGAATGGCAGTTGGTATTTGCTTTCACTATCATAGATCATTGTTTGTATTAGGCTGACATAATATTCAACAGTTAGAAGAGAAAGATTCAACGGGACCTTAAGTGTGCAAAAGTTTGCCTTTGTTAGTATGACGAAAACAATCATTATGTTGATAAATCCATTTTAAAATCTTGGGATATTCATTTTCTGAATGCATTAAAAGGGGGGAAATTATGTAAATATTTTTTTAATTTTCAGAATCTGGTTCTAAAGCTGGGTGGGGTGGAATATGCAACGCAATACGGTAATTCTGAAGATCATTGCTCGTGACAGTACAAACTAAACGGTGATAACTTGCATGCTGTAGAAGAAGACACAAATTGCAGTTCCAAATGCATTAAATGCTTTGAGGTCTAGGGAGTAGCAGTGGGCAATACTAAGAGTGAAATTCAAGGTATAGGGAAGTAGGAATGAAAATTACTTTTATCAGATAACTTAAATGGTTATGTTACTAAGCGTTCTTATTGGAATGTAGGTTTCTTTTAAATAATAATACTATGATAGTTACCAGTAGTTCATTCATGAATATTTTTGATTGGTTATGATCTTATTGTAATCACATTCTTCAAAATTAAATTGATTGCTTAATTTCCCCCTTGATTTTCATACTATAATATTAGTAAAACGGAAGAAAAAAGTCTGCAAGTAAACATAACTCCTCTTTCTCCCTCTCTCTCTCTATATATATAGGTATGTATCTTCGTGTGCAACTAAGCAAACCAAATGTGACTTTTTCTTCTTTAAAAATATTGTGTAAATAAATAGAATTAAGTTCATTTCAAAGACTTATGACACATGAAATATACATGATCAAAATAAATTAGAAAATTAAGTTCAAATAAATTTTAAGCTAAATTACGTGTTGCAATGTAAGTTGCAATAATTCAGTTGTAATAATTAATACTAACAAAACCAAACATCATATTCCCATTCTGCAAAGTATAAAAATTCTTCTGCAAAACTGAAAAAATGACCAACACTTTGGCTTATTTGATAACTTTCAAATTCACTCCTTTGTTTGCATTTAGAATTTATAACTTTAATTTTCCACAGAAATTTGTTTTTGATTTTAAAAAATTTCACTGGCATAATTTCATTCACTTCAGCATATATTAATAGATGCAGAAAGTTTTTGTACCTTACATAATTTTAAATCTTGTATAAACTAACGTAATTAATAACAAAATCAAAACATAGATCAGAAACAGCATAAAATTTAATTAATAATTACTACTAGTGTCACACAAAATGCTATGAAATTAATTAATAAAATAAGAATGAGATAAAATATATAGAATTAATATTCCACATGTGTGAAGTTTGGAAGTTTTACGTTAAATATTTTTTTTAATTAAGTATTTTTAAAAATGACCCCTTAAATCATGGGACCTTTCGTAATTAGAACTTGCAAATCCACTTCGCTAGTCTTTCATAACATTGTTTTTCTTTTATTAACAAGAAATATTGCATTCAGTTATTTAATTTAAGATATCAAAAATAATGCTACTGAAAGGCATGAATATTTACTTAAATTTGAAATTAATTTGGTTGACTTAAAATAATATTTAAAAAAATAAATCTTCATATATACGTCTAAAAAAATTACCTTATTAATTTTCTTTTATTTGAACGATATCTGAATTCTGCCTTAGTTTGGACTAGTAAATCATTGGGCAATTAAATGCCAAGCTATAAGAGAACTAATGTAGTTTACAAATGCACTGAATTTTATTTCCGGTATTAACTTTCAAAGAAAGTAAAATTTTCTGCATATTTGCATCATTTGGATTGATAGAATATGGCAAAGCATGCAAAGGCTATCAGCCTAAAGGGAAGTATATATTCATGGGCGGTTTTGTAAGGAAAAGTAGTTTGCATTTCCATTTATTCATGTGTGTATATATATATATATTTACATTGTTAATGCTAAAATCATTGCTTCATTAAAAATTCATTATTATTTTATTTTTAATACAACATTCAGATACAGAATTGTTTTAAATTCCAATAAACAATAATAATTTATTTTTAAGAAAACTTCCTTTATGATTTATATATTATATTACATGAATAAGAGAAACATTTGTCAAGAAATGTATTAAACTTGTATTAGCAGATTCATGCTATCCTAGTAACAAGACTATCATACTTCAAAACTGTATTAAAACTGGGCAAAATAAAATCAACATAAATTCTACATTAAATGTTTAAAAACTTATAAGTATGCAATGGTAGTTATATATACAATATAATATATGTTGTCATTTATAAAATATTAATGAAATGATATTTTTGGAAATAATGCACAAAATTTTAGTTTTGTTTTATAATTAGTTTAACGAATTGTTAGAAAAATATTTTAGGTCATTTCAATTTTTCCCCTGTTGATATTGGTATATTAAAATATATGGAATAATTAAGTTGCATCTAGTTAGTAAAACAAAACATTACGAAAAGTATGATACGGCAAATTTTTAATCAATATAATTACTTCATTTTGGAGTTATAATATTTTCGTAAGAAATTAATACCACTGAAAAAAATATTATTACACTAAAGGAATAAACGAGATTCTCGACCGCGTTGTTCAAGTTTTTGTAATTTTACTTCATAACACACTCGTACATAAACATATTAGACTGAATTATAAACCAGGTATAACTAATTAGATAATCCTAGAAAAAGAATAAACTAAACCTAGTAAGCAAAAAAATATATACATTACATTCAGAATTCTAAGTGTTTATATAAACGTTTCTCGCAAGGCCTGCCGGGAAAAAGATGTCAAACGTTCTTTGGTCAGACGATTGGAAAAGAACGCTAAAATGATTAGTTTTGTTTTCAACAACCACATTACCATTTCAATTATATACCACAAACAGTGATTAAATTTTGGAATAATTAGTTTTAAATAATAATACGGGCAATTTAAGGCGTAATTTATCGGATGCACAATGACAAAATACTACTATTAGATCTGCATTTGGAATAAATATTTTGCACTCTTTCACCTCATTAGACATTACGAACACTGATATTAATTAATCGCAAAGCTTAAACGTTTAAATACTTACTCACTACATATAACAGAGCAAAGTGCATGAAAATAATCTGCATAAAATGAACAAAAAATATTTCAAGTAGTAATTGTAAACATTTTCTTACTTACCTGCGCTATACAACCAACATGCATTCAGCCATGTTTTTTTCTGCAACTAGCTTTCAAACACTTTTCTCCTGATTGGCTAATTTCCAGTCAGTCACGTGATTCTTCCGCGCGGCTACTGAAGCATTATCTGTAATGTTACAAGCAAATCAGCTGTTAGCGCTACAGTTTGCTTTCAACCTGTTACCATTACAGGGAATTCTTCTGTAACTTTTTGATTTCTGTAACTTTACAAAACTTTTGCCTGTAAAGAGCGAACTTTTTTTTTACCGTGAGGTATCAAACTGTTATGCGAAATTTTCAGATCTCAAGCTATTTACTGTTGCTTTCTATGGAAGTAATGAAGCTGGGGATGAAGATTCGTACTGAGTTAATGAATATTAATGAAGATTCGCACTGAGAATTAAATTCAGGGAACTAAAATGTAGTACACATCTGAATTCCTGTATACATGCTTAGTATTCCAATATCTTGTTTGATTCCCTCCAAAACACGATTCTCAAGTAAAATTAATTACTTTCTGAACACTACAAGTTACTAAGAGGTTAAGGCCGTTGAATGCTGGTAGTTAGACATAGGTTCGACGTCAGTCGATCGAGCTAGCCGCATGGTTGGTTTTCGTTGTGTTCCCCATGTGAAACGTGAATAAGAGCCAATTTCTCCACGAAGGCATGCTTTCCTTTCGTGTGCTTTCCCATATTCAATTAACTGAACTAACGTATCTAATTTCTGAACAAATTGATACAGATATGACATTATAGACGCAAATCATATAACAAAGGATAAATTAATAAGTTTTGAAACTTTTTTTTAATTTTGAATTAGAAAATGTTCCATAATTACCTTTCTTATTTCGAATATAATTTTATTTTTTTTTGTCGAATTAAATAAAGTGTTATCTACCTAAGCAAAAGGAGCTTTCGTGGAGGGCGTTCAAAGGAAATTGGATGATATACCCTTTACATTTGGGAGAGAATAAGAAACGGTCATGCAGTCAATCCGTTCTTTGGAATTTGAATCGAGGTCAAATTATCAGAGTTAAAGAAATATTATTCGCTCAGCCGCTAGTTATCATTTAGAACATAACAAACCAAAATTTCACTCAAGTAAGCGGTAGTCGTGGAATGCATGTCATTTAGAAATAACAATAAAATTACTTTTCATTACCTGAAACATTTATATTACTACACTGCCAAATTGGAATAGCATACAAAATCGGAATAAAGTGATAAAAACACTTATGAAAAGAATGAAACGAAGACAGTTTCAAATTCGAATTGAAATCAAATTAAAAAGAATTTAATTAGAAATAACTGAAAAAATTATGCAATTTTAAATACATTCAAGGTTTTAAAATAATTTCGGAAGAATTTTAGCAGCCGAGCTTCCGAAAATAAAATTTCTTTGATATTTGACCTCCAAGCCGTATTTGTACAGGAAGAAACCTGTAAACGCAAATGCAGGAGAATCGAAGTAACAAGCTGTTCTTTTTATTTTCTCCTCTCAACAAAATATTTCCTGGAAGATACAGAATTTGCAAATAAGCCATGTGTGTTTAAAACACGGACAATTTTCCCTAATCCATTAGCGGAATCCTACAAAAGAACGCACTCTCCCGGGTGTCATAAAATTGTCATCAAGCCTCAAGCGCTAGAATTCCTACCCCTGCCACCAACGGCAAACAGTCCCGAGCCCCCAGTTGCTGTATCCTTAGTACGGGACACATATGTCCGAGCCCCCGGAAAAAGGTTATGTTAGGTTTTTTGGATACAGCAGAGCACACAATGGTTTTCTGCCTAAGGAAAGGAGTGCATTTGTGGAGGAAGTTTTAAGGGAATATGGTTCGTGTTTGCGTTTAATATGATAAAATACAACGAAAACCGTCCCTGTAGTAAGCCAGTTCACCTGGGTTCAAGCCTGGCTTACGACGTACTGTCTTTCAGTAGTCTTATCCACTCAGTCACTGGTAGAACTTAACCATACGTCTTATAAAGAGTGCTCAATGAGTGGATAAGCTGTATGAAGATTTGTTTACAACACATTTTTATTAAATTTAATTTCTTTAATTATCTCTTTGCTTAAACATATGCAAAATATCAATAACTATATCATCTTGCTGTATGACTAATTCCGACATCATAATCTCAAATTTAGGATAAGATTATTTTTTAAAGATCAATTACTTCAATGCAATGAATTACTTCACTGGATTATAGAAGACCCTTTCCTCATCCGTCCTCCGATTTGGTGAAATTTTCTGAAGCTTACTTCTCAGACTGTCCTGTCTTTAACTAATGGTGCATAAATAGTCTAGCTTCTCCATGCATCAAATTCTAGCTGATTTGTTGTGTGCAAATCGATAAGCATAACGTTACACATAAGCTAATCTTAGAGATATTTATAACCATAAGCACAGAAATTTCTCAAAGATCCTAGGCAGTTACGAAAAACTTCAGAAAATTTTGTTTAGTAACTACTTGATATTTGTACCTTATTATAAAGTACTTATAACCTAGGAGCTTTTGTTCTTTAAGAGGTGTAATCTCATGGAGGACTTTTAAATGGAAGTTTTCTTATATTTACTATACACTTGAGTAAATGCATGAAACAACTCTGAGGCAGGTAGACATCTCTAGTAAAGCCAATGATTCATAAGGATATTTAGTTTACCCTTCGAAAAGTGCATGTGAAGGAGAAAAAAAGCCCGAGATTATTACCTGTGTAAGTTATCTTAAAAGCTGTACAGGGGAAAACGTAAACGAAAAAAAAAATCAGTGACGGAAAATGCATTCTGAAACATCAAACAATCATTCAAAGAGGAGAAAGGCATTTTAGTTTAGGAAAAAAGTCACATCAAAATACGAAATAGGGTTAATAATAACTCTAGTTATGAAATACCTCACCTTAAACTTACTTGTTTCATCTACGAAAGTAATCCACAGCTGAATAATTTTTATGTTTTTATGAAAACTAATATAATTCTTACAGATTTCAGTGAAAAATAGTGGCGGTGTCATAATCTACTCTGTTCATTTCAGCACTATTTCCTAGGCAGTTCTTTCATTATATGTCCAACAAATGAAAGATATATTTTCTTTTTAAATATATTACCAACCACCACATCTTACATCTGAAGCACAGATGAATCATAGCCTCATTTTCAGTCGCATAGGACTGTTTATTGCTGCATCACTTCTGTCCTCCTTTTAGTAAAATATCCCGCTGTGTCTGTTATTCATAAAATATTAAAAATTATTTAAATATTGTTGAATTTCAATCTACCATTCTTCTACATATATAGGTCTAAGTGGGGAGATGCACCAGAATTTCACCATTAGTCAGTTTAAGCGATGAAGTTGTAGAGACATTAAGTATTTTTTGTAAGCAAGAGTCATGAAAAATGAGCAAAGCCTTCGCCGGGAGTTTGATTTGATAAACTTAACCTCAAATTATCTGCTTAAAAATAAGCGTAATTACAAAGTTGATAAAAAAAGGTTGAAGAAAAGAATTTTGTGAATATTACTAAGGTAAAGTGAAATTTTGTGATGATGCAAAAATTAATAAAAATTATTAATATTGATGAAACACAAAAATAATAGTTAAGTGACTGATAATAATAAAATTATTTTCAGAAAAAATACAGAATATGGCTATATTTTAGAAATGAATTCTTAAAATTATGAAATCTGCAGGAAACATCTTAGCTACTGTTATTTTTTTAATCTATTCTTTACACTATTATTCGCTTTTTGCCAAGTTTAGTGATATACTGATTTCTTTACTAAACGTCAACTGTTGGAGCTATTTTTATCGTTATAATAGTTTTCTGAAATGCTATCAAAACTTTTCAACTCAAAATGGAATTTTATTCTAAACGTTAGAAATTTGTCCCAGGTCCTAAATTTGTAACTAAAAAAGGGATTAAGAAGCGTTACTCCTTTCTTTCAATAAGTTGCCTGAAACATTTGCAATATGGAATGAAAATTTACTAGTTTCTTTGTGTTTAAACACTGAATTTACTATGCAGATGCAGATATTGCCTGCATAAACTTTGTAGAGACATTAGGTATTTTTTGAAAGCAGGCAAGATGAAAAAATAGCAACGCCTTGGCCAGGAATCGAACCGTGGACCTCTGAAATACGCGCCCAGCATGCAGACCACTACACCCCGAAGGCATGCTAAGAAGGCGGGAGAAATATCTTACAAGGTCACATGATGCAGGATGCGAGACAAGATCCTATGCTGTGCCGTTGATGATGACAATAACATTTTACTGTGGCTAACATAGCATTAGAATTGAAGGCGAAAAACGATAAGCAATTCTTCTGTGTTAAAAATCCAGGTGTGCGGAAAAAATGTCACCCGGAAAAAAGGGAAACGGAAAGAATGTCCCTGGAAAATAAGGAACGGAAAAAATGTCACTCGGAAAATAAGGAACGGAAAAAAAGGAACTCTAAAATCTCGCCAAATAATGTCGCCGATTGGAGATGGGGAAACCTGCCAAACGGGCAGGGTTATAGCGGGCTCTCTTGAGGGAGGTTTTAAGGGTAAGACGTTGAGCTGGCTGCAGCTGAGCAAGGTCATTTCGATAGCAGGTTTTTCCAACTTGCCTGCGGGAAAATCGTATGTTCTCCCCCGTGGTTTGCTTTACCCGTTTCCTTAAAGAAACCAACCCACCTCACCCGGAAGGAAAGAATTCACGGGGAGCAAATTTTTCTCCTCTGTTAAATAATGATTGCCGGTCTTTAAACTAAATTTCATCCATCCCTAACTGGAAGCTAACAGCTTGTTCACATTAAAGTGTTGATAAATGACGAATTGTCAGTAAAGACGGCACACGAAAGCTGCTAAACAGAACTATTGGCGTAGTATAGTTCGTTATTTTTTATTACGGTTTAACGAATCTAGCAATAATATTATATTATGCATTCCGTTATTATTTAATCTATCCGTAATATGAAATATAATTTTCTAAACACTAACGGTTTATCATCAGTTAATATATAAAACGACAGATATTTTATAGTGTCATTTTTTTCCCCCCACTTTAACGGTTTATCATTAGGTGTAAGAGACTTTGATCCTGGAGGACCATTCTTTTCGTTTTGCGATTTTGCGTTGAATCACTATAAACGGCGAATCACTTTTCAAACTGTTGCCGCCAAATGTTAGAGTCCTGCATTATATTCGAAGAAATTAAATAATGAAAAATGTGCATAAATATATGCATATTTCTCGCATTGTGATAAAACAACGGTACATAGAGCCATCGAATTTTGAATGACGTAATCCTCCTGCGAATATGGGCATCTGGAAGCCCAAATTTGAAATTTGTTTTATTATCTATTTCATATTTTGTAAAACTTTATCGAATTTTTGATTAACAGACTCAACGATTTAAAAGCGAGGAATGGCAACACTATACGAAAAAAAAATTATCTCCAGCGCGCGGAACTGTGTATCGGAAATTCTTCTAAAGATATGCTTTTTAAAAATTCTTTTGCGACATTGCTATTTAAATGAATTTTATGGTTTAAGTGCAAAGAATATGATATTTAATAAATAAAGGTAGCACACAAAACGTTAAAAAAAAAAACGCCCTCTTTGGACGTAGTTTAAAACCTGAAACCTTTGAGATTTTTTTTTTTTTTTTTTTTTTTTTTAATATGAATGATGGTCCCTCAGCCGACTTCGACTTGACCAGAAGCAGTTGTCACTTTATTATGCAGTCACCTAATAGGTGGGCCACCTTTGCCTCCTATGAAGGGACGGACCATTAGAACTATGCATTCCCCTGGATTCGAACCCAAGCCGTTAGGTATTGAAGTTGGCTCCCCTAACCACTACACCGTCTGAGCGGCATTTATCATTAGTTAGTTTATAGAATATTATATTCTATACTAATTAATATAGTTATTTTAAAATAATTAGCTAAACCGGCTTGGCTAGTTCCCCCCCCCCCCGCCAAATACTTACTTATTCGAGGAAATAACTTAATTATACGCTTTAACGGTAACATATATTTTACACTATATTTATTTTATATTAAAATTTTTCCTATATATAAATAGATACGGCCATACACGCAATCGAATCGGCTTAATGTACTTTCATTTATAGAATAATGCACTTCCGAATGTGAATAGTGAACTTTCTTCTGGTGATTATCTTCCTATGATGATCAGTATTTCTGAGAACTTGGACATCGGTGCTGAGAGCTATTTCTCTAATTCGCAAAAGCCCAAAATCTTATGAACCTGTGGTCATCTTAGAAAGGGTTTACTGTACTTTCTGTCTCTAACTGTGGCAATTTATTGGTATGAAAAAATTTCTTATAGTAGAATATAATCCATTCATGCAAGCCCTGTTATAAGAATAATTTAATAAAGAAGCAAAATTATTATTTTATTCAAAATTGCATTTTTCGAGCGAGATAGTAAAGAGTTCTGATTTTCTTATCGGTTAAATGTTGTTATTTCTGACTTTTAACTTGCTAATCTAACATTTATTTATTTATTTTTTTTTTTTAAGCCCAAAGGGCTATTAGTCTCAAAACGACATTTTGCGTGGTTTCACTTTCTGCGTCGATTCACTTTTCAAACTGTTGCTACAAAATATTATTGCCATGCATTATATTTAAAGAAACTAAATAATGAAGATTCTGCATGAATGCATGAATGTTTCCGCATTTTCAAAAAACAACAGTACCTAGAGCCATCCAATTTTGAATAACGCAGTACTCCAACCAAACATGAGCACTTGAAATTCTGAATTTGGAATTTGTTTTATTAGCTATTCCCAATTTTGCAACACATTAACGAATTTTTTAATTAACAAACTCATCGATTTAAAAGCGTGCAACAGGAACACTGTACGAAAAAAGAAATGTATCTCCAGCGCCCGAAACTGTGTATTGGAAATTCTTAAATTTTGCGCTTTTTAAATATTTTGTGATATTGCTGTGGAATTGAATTTTATGGTAAAGCGCGAAGAACATTTTATTTAATAAATAAAGGTACCACACAAAACGTTAAAAAAATCCTTAAGGGCGCAATATGAAATATGAAAGCTTTCAGATTTTCCTTTAAATAATGAAAAATCTGCATAAATGTATGTATATTTCTCGCATTGTGATAAAACAACGGTACATAGAGCCATCGAATTTTGAATGACGTAATCCTCCTACGAAAATGGGCATGTGGAAGACCAAATTTGAAATTTGGAATTTGATTTATTATCGATTTTATATTTTGCAAAACTTTAACGAATATTTGAGTAACAAACTCAGCGATTTAAAAGGGAGCAATGGCAACACTCTACGGCTGGGAAAAACCTTTTTGTCTCCAGCGCGCGGAAGTGTGTATGGAAAATTCTAAAGATATGCTGCGGCATTGCTATTGAATAGAATTTTATGGTTTAAGTGCAAAGAACATGATATTTAATAAATAAAGGTAATACACAAAATGTTAAAAAAACGCCCTTTGGACGTAATTGAAAATCTGAAAACTCAGATTTTTTTTTTTTTTTTTTCCCAGTGGCGTGGTAAAATGAATCATTAAAAACGAAGCTGAGCTTCTTAATTACATTTTGCAGCTTTAGAATGATACCGCTAATTTGATTATCCAGAACTCGAAATATTGAATAAATTAGAGTTAAATAAAATTCAAAATTAATGCGAAAGAATTTGTTTTAGCAAATTTCATGAGATAGAAGATTATGTTCTGCTGTTCTGTAATTTTTAATTAGGACCGTAAAAGAAATGCATCTTGACGAAGAGGTGAAAACTGTTGAAAACAGTCGATTTCCTATTTATGAGAAAACTTTATTATGACTTTGGAGATTAAAAAGTACATATAAATATTATAGTTCTCATTTTTCATGTTTAAATAATTAGTAAGAAATATGGATTCTAATGCAGCAATTGTGTAATTCTAAATGAACTATTTATAACATTGTTATCAATGAAGCAATAATCGTATAATTAAAAAAATGAATGCAAAATTCTATTCTTATTGTTTTGAGCTCAAGTTCTATGTTTCAAGATCTTTCAAGTCTGAATTAATTACTTTTCAGACTTAAAATTGCAGTATAACTTAATTTAAACTATATTTAAAATTTTGTTAGCAGTTTGTTAGCAGTTCTAAAACAAATATCATGCAGAATTTTAGCAGTATTAAAAAAGGCCTCAAAAAGAGCTGACAAGGAAACTTCCTATCTTTTGGATTTTTTAATTGTTGAAGTGTATGGAGTCAAAATTAAAGCTACTAACAACCAGTTTTTAAGGTTGTTATTAATTAAAACATCTGTAATTTTTAATAAGCATCATGTTTATGAGGAAATGACAATTCAGATAATAAGTATTATCTGAAATATCGTTTCCTAGTCATTCCTAGTATCATCAGGGCCGGTGCCAGAGCATATGCAATCGGTGCGGCCGCACCGGCCGGCAGAATTGAGAGAACGCAAAATTTTTAGAACTTTGGAAAGAGCTGGGCGGCAGAATTTTGAAGTTGTAAAGCAGGCACCGTGCGGCAAAATGTCTAGCGCCGGCCTTGAGCATCATTCCAAGTCTTAGTAAATCAGCTTAGAATAATTAGAACTGATTTATAGGAATTTAGCAAAACTGCGCTACAGTAACATATCATTGATAAAAGTATATCCCAGGAGAAAATATTCTTATTATTATACTATAATGTTCCCTTAAAAAGAATGTAATATTTAGCAATCATACTTAGTATTGCCGATTTTTCAAGAAAAACAAAATTCACAAGGTTTTGCAAGCGAGTACACCATTCAATACTTTACAAATGAGTCGCACTTGATCAAACAAACCATAGGTTTATACACAACCGTCCAGGAGTAATTTAGTCAGGTATTTTTAAAATGTTAATATGCAAAATATAGAATTAATACTAAATATGCATAAATTTTAGACCTGAGCCTTCTTGACGTGCTTTCGTGGTGTAGTGGTCTGCACGCTGGGGGCGTATTCCAGAGATCCGCGGTTCGATTCCCGGAGAGGGGGTTGCTCATTTTTCAAGTCTCCTGCTTCCATAAAATATCGAATGTCTCTGCAATCTAAGTGAAGAAATATTCGACATAACAGACATTTAACTTTTTCTTATAATATAAGTTTTGCATGGGAACAGTTTTACATTGAGCTGAAAATAAGTTTATGTATTCCGCAGTAAAAATTTACATTCATTCAATTAATTATTTATATGTACTGAAAATTGTTTTTTCATTTTATGTAAAATTTATCTGGCGAAATTGAATTTAGAAATTTTCTGCATTGGCTATAATTTTCTTCCTTCTGCAAAGAATATCTACGTATATATATATATACGTAAACGAGACATATTTTGTCGAATGCCGTAACAGCATTGCCGTATCCTTTTGTGTTAATATATTCAAAAATTTTAAATGCTATTACGTAAACTGCATTATATGTTACATGAAGGGGATTAAATTGAATCCAAATTCAAAATATTTACATGTCTTTTCACTCATATTTCTAACAATTTTATTTTCATAGGGAAAGTTACCAAACACTGATGATATAATAAAATTGACAGTCATTTGTGTTCTATATTCTTAAGCAGAATACATAATGCAGCTCATCAGCGCTCCAGCGGTCGCCAGGGCCGTAGCTAGAAGGGGGCAAAGGGGGCATCTGTCCCCGGGCGCAGAATCCAAGGGGCGCCAAACTGATATTACGACATTGTAGAATTAATCTTCAGTTGTCCCTGGGCTCTGAAAACCTTAGCTACGACTCTGGCGGTCGCTTAACACTGACAGTTCGACAGGGGCTCAAATCCCAGCAAACAAGCTGGTTGCAAGATAATTTAGTTATTTCTTCCTGTGTAAGGTAAATACAATCAAGTTTCCCATTCTCATACTTCGTTAAGTCCTCCACGAAGGCATCCTTTCTCTTAGACAGACAGTTCCCGTGCTTTGCTATGATTCAAATAACCACCAAAGAAGAAATGAGGAGAAAATGCAGTAGATACTAGCTATTCAAGGGATAGAACAATTATTAATAGATGTAGAAGAGCATTTTTGAAATCATTTCTTGAGTACCAATTCCGGGGAATTCTAAATCACCGAGAGTTCTTAAATGTTAAATAACTTCAGTACCTTTAATTGAGTCTGAAAACTGGATTGATGGAGTTGAATTTTTTGAATTTTAAAATTTGCAATTTGCTAGAAAAGACGAATTTTCTGCTCAAGTGCATGCAACAATATTGAAAATTCAAAATTTGCAAATCTATGGGCGACGTACGTCATTAATTACATCAAATGCTTCTAATAATTATTCTAATAACTATTTTAGAGTTTAACATAAAACCTCTAAAATTGCAGGGACTGTAAATAATCTAAAGATATTTAGAAATACAACAAGATTTGACGGTTGAGGAAAATTGAAAAATACACTAATTATCATAAAAGATGAACTGAAAATAATTATAATGTAAGAAAGAAAAATTTTCTCCTTTCTTTTTGTTTATTTTCACAATTTAAAAAAAAATGATATAAATCTAAAATTTGGTTACTTAGGGAAATTGCTATAAATTAAGCATAAAACAAATCAGTGCGAGAATGGTTTTGCATACGAACTGCGACTGCAACACATTTCAACCAGTTTTAACCAGCTCCAGATGTTAAAAAGTTCCATAATTAAGATCTTCTCATTGTAAATGCACAATGTTTAAAGCTTGGCATAAAATTAAATAACTTGGGCATTTAAAGCCCGAATATTGGAAAATATCATAATTAAGAATTTTTAAATTTTTGCAATAGCATACGTACAAAATAATGATCAACAATTGATTCAAGGCTTTCATACGAATACAATAATCCGAATGGAATGTAAAAGATTATTACTATTCTAATTTATATTGAAAGTTGTTACACGACCTTGAAAAATCAATATTATAGTTTATAAGGCAGACATGTAACTGAAATTATTAAATGCCACAAAAATGCAAATATAATGAGACTTTTCTAATGCGACCACTAACGGCGGCTTCAAGCGATTTTTAGGCCACTTATATAGTAGATGGTTGCATTAGAGAGGCAAATGTATAAAAGCCTGTTTATTTATGTTGTAGGAAACACTTTTAGAGTTCGCCGTCATGAGATTCTCTGTACTTATATGTAAAACAGTTACAAATAATAAGTCTTACTAAAACGATCTGACATATTTAGGCTTCTAAAATGATGTGAAAAATTTCAAAAAGGAAATCTAACAGAAAAAAAATCCTGATTTGGTTAATTTAAAGCAGTTAACACAGTTTATGATAAATAAAACATTAATTAAAGCATCACAGGATTCAGTATGAGAAAAAATTAGCATAATCATCAATTCAGATTATTTAGGTTATGGCAAAGTACCATAAGATTATCTGCCGAAGGGAATATGGATGCCTTCATGGAGGACTGTTTATAGCGAGTAGTTGACAAAAATTATTTCATACGTCTGATAGAAACTGCCTCGTATTTATGTTACACATGGAGAAAAACACGAAAATTTCCTGGTAAGCAGCACATCCGCCATGGTTTGAACGCCATGGCGGATGTGCTGCTTACCAGGAAATTATCGTGGCGTGGCAGTCGAACTACCAATATTCAACTATTTTTACCTCTCGGCTGCTAGTGGTCAAAGGTCATTTAAGTTATTCTCTGAATTTCAAAGTTATCTGTCTATGCTTTATTACACATTTATTCATGCACAGATTTTTGGAAACAAGAGATAAATTAAAAACTGGAATTCTAGATAACCAAGTTAAATAATTAAATTTATTTAATTTCCCCATTTTAATACGTTTTACGTTATGAATACGAAAAGCTCCCACGTATGACTTATTTGGATCTCAATTTGGAGAGTAGAATAAATAAGCTTCTTTAATTTGGTTTGGTTTACTTGACTATAACAAAGCGCACGAAAGGTATCTGCCTAAGAGAATGGTTGCCTTCGTGGAGGGCTTCCTAAGGAAAACTAGCTCGTAACCACGTTATATAGGGGAAAAACCACGAAAAGCTGCTTTGCTAGGAATCGTACCCAGATATAACAACCAGGGTATTCAGCAACTTAACCGCTCGGCCGCTTTTAAGTTTCCATAAGCTCTACACGTAATTGTAATTTATATAACTACTATAAGTAAAAATCCTTTCTAAGATATCCATCAGCCATCCATCAGATTTCAGCCTATCAGCGGCCGAGCGGTAAAGACGCTGAGCACTGGTAGTTCGGTCCGAGATTCCAATCCCGCGAACGGGCTGGCTGCATGGGCACTTTCGTGGTTTTCCCCATGTGTAATATGTATACGAGCCAGTTTCCCTTAGAAAGTTCTCCACGAAGGCATCCCTCCCTTTAGGTAGATAGCCCTCGTGCGCTTTGCCATAATTGAATAATCCTAATCCATCCATGTTTCTAGTTGATTTTTGATATCTGTGAAGATCACCACCCTAGAAGGATGATATTCAGTGCAAGTGTTTGTTTATACCTATAGAAATGCCGGTCACTTTTGGAAGTGATCGTCTTAAGGAGATGGTCGCCAATCGTTTATGGGCTACTAGATGGTCCGGCTCTGAGTAGGTTACGCATTGGTGCATTGTAAAATGCATTAAATGCTCTCTAATACGATCATCTACGTTTCTAATTATTTTGGTCTTTGGTGGAAGTGGTCATCTTAAAGAGATAATGCTCGGTACAAGTGTTAATTTCTACTCTGAGAAATTATTTTGGAAGAGGTCGCTATAAGAGGGTTCATTGCATATTAAATGTTTAAATCCAGATCGCGTGGTTATGGGATCCATTTTAATTAGATTTTAAAATTTTAGTAAAATAAAAAAGTCTGAAAGGTTTCAGATTTTAAATTACGTCCAAAGGGGCCTTTTTTTAACATTTTGTGTGTTACCTTTATTTATTAAATATCATATTCTTCGCACTTAAACCATAATATTCAGTTCAAGAGCAGTATCGCAAAATAATTTTAAATTGAGCACATTTTTAGAATTTCCGATTCACAGTCTCACGCGCTGGAGTTAAAAATGTTTTTTCTGTACAACATTGCCATGGCTCGCTTTGAAATTCTTGAGTTTGTTAATCAAAAATTCGTTACAAAATATAAAATCGATAATAAAACGAATTCCAAATTTAAAATTTGGGCTTCCAGTTGCCAATATTCGCAGTAGGATTACGTCATTCGAAACTCGATGGCTGTAGGTACGGTTGCTTTATCACAATATTTGGTGGCAACAGTTTGAAAAGTGAAACGGACATTCAGAGTGATTCGACGCAAAATGAAAACATTAGTCCCTCAGAGACTAATAATTTTGAAATAAACCTCTTAATTTTAATAACTGTGGTATTCTTGTTTTCAAACTTAAGTGCAAATTTAAACAAATGTTTTCTGTGCAGATGCGTTACTTTTAATTAAAATCAAATGAGAAGAAAAAAAAAAAAATTATGCGAAAATTAATTAGGTAAAAAATTTAGTCCTATTCTTATCGCAAACCGTAACTTGAAATTGCATCTACAACTGTTTCTTATACCAAAGCTCAGGATGAATTAGTTTTCTGTTGTGCGTCAATAAATGTTTCACTAAACCGCAGCTTAAGGCTATAACTACATGCAGTGCGAGGAAAGTAATTACTAAAGACCTGACAATGACCGACGCTGGACAACCCGCCTTTCCCCCCTGGCGTCCATCGCGAAAGCTTCCTTCTCTAAACAACTCTCTATTTTTAACCTTAGAGAAGAAACTATGGAGGTAGGCTCCATGGAAGAAATAAGCAGCCAACACATCTTCTTGCTTCTACTCGCACATGTTTCCGGTCATCAGAAGTTACGGTTGTTGAGATAAAACTTTTATCACCCAGCTTGGCGATCTTTCTAAACATGCCTTATATTTCCCATTGCAAACGAAGGGGGACATTTTTTCCGTTCCTTATTTTCCGGGGATATTCTTTCCGTTTCCCTTTTTTCCGGGTGACATTTTTTCCTACAACCAAAAATCCATGGTTTCTAAGCCGGTAATTAGACATCTCAGCCGAAACATGCTAGGGTGGGTAACAAGCTTTCTGTAGGTGAATTTTTGTTTATTTGATTATGGCAAAGTACTCGAGGCTATGCGCCTAAAAGGAGGAATGCCTTTAATGTGCCAAAAATGGGTTCCGAGAATGGTAATTAGCTGGTGTAAATATCACGTTGAAGTAAAACAAAGGACGTCTTCCGCTTTCTTTTAGCTTTAAAAGAATAAGTGTAATTATTGCTATGTTGCTTTAAACAACATTATAAATAAATAGTGGTAGGTTTGGTTTTTTTAATGATATAAAATCTTATGTTCGGGCCAATGTTAATTTCCCTTTAGCTTCGGAAAAAGTTTTTTTTTAAAACTAAATGCAATTGATTTCAATACTTTAATGTTTTTTATTAATTTTTAGAACTCATTTGCTGTTTCTAATCACTAAATATTGTCGTTTACTTGTAATGTCTAATTACTTGCTAGCTGTGATAATTATGAAGCTTATTTGTTCCTTATTTGTAAATTAAACTATTTATTGAAAAGTTCGCTACTGAAGTGTTCATAGCCAACAATCTTTAGTCTTCTGTGGAAGTGATTACCTTAGAGAGGTGATGTTTGATGTTCATTAAAATTCTTATAAATAATAAGGCATTGTACAGAAGCGGTATCCCCAAGAAAGAAAATGTATGCTAAAATAGTTGGAAGTTTTTATTACATTAAAGCAAATATTTCTAGTATTTGACTTGGTCTGGTTTATTTATTAAGGCAAAGCACTCGAGGGCTATCGGTCTAAGGAGAGGTATGCCTTCGTGGAGGACTTTCTCAGAGCTATTGGCTCCTATACACTTTAAATGTGGGGAAAACTACGAAAACGTCCACGCAGCTAGCCCGTTAGGGGGAGTCTAACTTCGGAGCGAATGACCAGTGTTCAGCGACTATACCGCTCGGCCGCTGGTGCGAACGGAAGGTGCGATGATATAGCAGATGACATAAGGGCAAGAAGTTCTGTGATTTGTCTGCACGAAGCCTAGAGATTGGCTGGGAGCAGGAGAAGGCAGAGCTGCAGGAGTTGGAGCGATAATAAGTTGAAACACATGAGTTAGCAAATAAAGAGTCTTTTTAGGGCCAGGCCTGACGGCCTGGACTATATTGTAGTCCCTATATTGTAGTCCAGGCCTGACGGCCTGGACTACAATATTCTCAAAACTGCTTTCGCCGCACAACCTGCCTTCTTCTTGCATTTATTCAATGGCCTATTTAAACTTCAAATCTTTCCAACTGCCTTTAAAACAGGTCATGTTGTCTTTTTTGCCAAAAAGACTAAAGACCCACAAGACCCCCGTTCCTTAAGACCGATATGCCTGCTCCCAGCCATGGGCAAAATTTATGAGAAATTGTTAATCCAGCGCCTCAGTCACCACCTTGAATGTAATAATATCCTCAGTAGTAAGCAATACGGCTTCAGACCAGGAAGATCCACCATCCACGCACTTGAAGAAATTCGCCGCATCATCCACAGCAACAGGAAACAACAACTTCACAGTGCCTTCATCTCTCTCGATCTGCGCAGCGCCTTTGATACACTTTGGTGGCCTGCTATTAGACAGGCCCTCAGAACAGCTCGCTGCCCACAAAATCTCTTCAATACCTTCAGCGACTATCTAAGCAATCGCAAGCTGATGGTGCCACACAACCAAGGCATTACAGTCAAGGTCCAGGAGAGAGGCTGCCCACAAGGCTCATGTGCCGGCCCTCTCCTCTGGAACCTTACGTTCAACACAGTCCTCACCTATGCATGGCTGCCCTATGCAAAGATCACTGCCTACGCGAATGACGCGGCTATCATCATCCAAGGACGTACGCGAAATGAGTTAGAAGAAAGAGGTAAAGCCGCATGTGAAATTTTCAACACCTTATGCACCAAACTCAAACTCACGCTCTCCATCGATAAATCCGCAGCATTAATTATTCCAAAGCCAGGCACCAACCCAACACGGAAACCCTGTATCAAGCTACAGCAAACCAATATCAAGATCGTTTCTGAGCTCAAATACCTCGGGATTATCTGGGATCGAGGCCTGACGTGGATCCCCCATCTTCAGTACATACGCAGCAAAACAAACGCAATAGCCAGAAAAGGCAAACTTTTCCAAGGAATCAACTGGGGTCAGAATCCTCATATCAACAAAATCCTGTACACAACCGTCATAGAACGCATCTGCTTGTATGCCGCAACAATTTGGGCAAATCCAATGCAGGGCAGAAAGCAAAAACAGCTACTCACTATCCAGCGTCCTTTCGCGCTTATGATATGCAAAGGTTTTCGAACCACTGCGACATCCGCAGCACTAACACTAGCCGGCATCCCTCCCCTTTATCACAGAGCCACGCAGGAAGCAGCGACCACCAGGATACTACAACTCAGACAAGATGCCACCTTTAATGGACACACCTTCAGCCCCACCTCCTACGAACACCTAAGGCATCACAGCAGACAACATCCAGGTGACAAAGGAAAAGGAGTCATCATCAGCATCCCAAAAGCTCCCTCTTCAAATATCACAAGCGCTCATCCTGTCTACTATACGGACGGCTCTAAGCAGGACGCAGGAGTCGGCAGCGCCTTCCTTCTTACCACCATAATGATGTCATCACAAGCTGGAAGGGCCATCTCTAACCACATAATAGCATCTTCCAAGCGGAGGCTCTCGCCATCCTGAAGGCCATAGCACACGCTGCACGCTTCAACTACCGCTCACCCATAATCTGCACTGACAGCCAGTCAACACTACATGCCATAAAAAATCACAGACATACATCACCAATCATCAAAGACATTCAAAGTCTACTGCAGCAGCATCGCTCCAACCCAGCAAGACTCATATGGGTGAAGGCCCATGTGGGCCTTGCTGGCAATGAAACTGCAGATGCCCTAGCCAACGAGGCAGCCACCAACCATGAGGCCATAGAAGTGAACCTACCAGCTCCATCCTTCTACCTCAAGTCACAGCTCACACGAGCAACCATTACAGCCTGGCAACGCGCCTGGGACAGCTGCGACACGGGGCGTCGCGCTCACATTTTTCTACCAAAAGTATCAACTAGCCGACTCTGCTCCATACCGCCGCTTACCAGGTTTATAACAGGGCATGGGCCCTTTCCCACGTACTACCACAGACATGGCATATCCACCACAGACATCTGCATATGCGGACAAGAAGGCAACCCTAACCACTACCTGTTCGCATGCCCTCTTGCCTCGGCCATGCACCTTCCAGAACCTACCACCGATCTCGATGCCTTTCTCCGTTTCACGGTTAAAAACCGTGCAGTGGTGAATAAAATTTGCCAAATGGTTAACTAACTAGCCACACAGGGTGAAGACGGCTGTCACCCGACTTAAAACGTCCATCGCCGTTCTTCACAGAAGTCCTCAACCGCAGTATACTGAGTGCCTGTGCTAACTGAGCTACGCTAACTGTGCTACGCTAATTGTGCTATAATCTGTGCAACAAACGTGCATAACGGACCTAGCGCATCATATGTTAATTTTTTTTAAGCATGATATATGCCATGCATGTTTATATCCCTGTTTATTACATATGTGCACTATGTATAGTAATTTAAGTGTTGGGGTATAGTGATTTGTATCTTAAGCGCATGCGTTTTGTTCATCTGTGTATTTTGTTTTCAGCATTGCGTTATATGTGTTTATCACAGCATATTTATTTTATGTGTATGTCCAATGTGTATCGCACTATATGCATCTGTCACTGAATAAGTATTTGCCTCAATGGCAGCATTGAATGTACATTACTATTGCTTCTGTATTGCGCTCGTATTATACTCATGTCTCCGAATTATAACTTATGTGTCACGCATATCGTCTCCTGCATATCTGCATTTTGCTTCTTGTACCTTTTGTATATTTTGCGCATATGAGTACTGCACTACAATATATGTGCATATGTAATTATTATTGTAAATTGCAAGATTGCAATAATTGCCAGACTGCAATTTATCGCCAGATTGAAATGTGCGCCTGTGTACGAAATAACCAAACTTTGGAAATTGCCATTTGATTTGTAATTATGCTATTGCAACAACACTGTGCGCGGAAAATGCTTATATTTGATTTTAATACGTAATGTGTACATTGTAATGTTTAATTATGTGTAATTATGTTTACTTGGGTGTTTTAATTATGTTGATGTAATGTTTAATTATGAGTATAATGAAATTTGCGTAATGTGTTTTAATGCGCAATGTATGTAACATGTTTATATCTCTGTTACTTATGTGCAATGGGTATAGTATTTTATGTGTCGGTGTATAGTGTTTCGTATATTAAGCACACGCGTTTTGCGCATCTGTGTATTGCGATTTGTATCAATTGAGCATGAGTCTTGCTTTACATATGCTTATCACAGCATATTGTATTTTATGTATGTCTAATACGTATCGCATCATATGTATACCCTGTACAAGTACTTGCCTCTATGGCGGCATTGCTCGTACACTACTATTGCTGCTGTACTGCGCGCGTAAATGCTAATGCATTAATTTATTACTTATGCGTCATGCATATCATTTCCTGCGTTTTGTACCTTTTGTATCTTTTGTGCTTATGAGTATTGCATTACATTTGCTTATTATTGCACTTTATATCACTGTATATTGCATTACTTCTATTGCACATCGTATTACCTCTATGGCTTCACTGATTGTACACTATTATTGCTACTGCACTGTGCGCGTAATATGCTAATATCTCCGATTATTACATATGTGTCCTGCGTAAAGTGTTCTGTGTATTTGTGTATTGCGTTATGTAAATTATATGCATATGAATTCTGCACTATATGTGATTATTACTGTATTACTGTATATTATATTACCTCCGCTGCATATTGCATCGCATCCTGTGTCCTACGTAATGCATCCCATGTATCTGTGTACTGCGTCTGGTATCAATTGTAGCATAATATGTGTTTATTATTGCACTTTGTATTATTGTATATTGTATTACCTCTATTGCATATTGTATTACCTCTGCAGCCACATTGATTGTACACTACTATCGCTATTGCATTGCGCGCGTTAACATGCTAATATCTCAGATTATCACTCATGTGTCCTGCGTAATGTGTACTGTGTACATATGCACTGCGTTACGTATCTTCTGAGCATGTGAGTATTGCATTATATGCGTTTATTATTGCATATTGTCACTGTACATTGTATTACCTCAATTGCATATTGTATTGTGTATTGTATTAAGTGTTTAATTGTTTTTGTGTACCTTCTCAAGTGTCTTTAAGTGTTTAGGTGTCTACGTGTCTTGAAAGTTATAGGTGATTTTAGTATTCATGTATTCTTTTTATTTATTTATTTATTTATTTATGTGCACATTTCATGTGTGTTTATGCTCTGTTTAATGTACAAACAAGACTGCCCCACCCACAAATGTACATCAAATTTCAATGTAGCACAATGTCGCCCTTGTATGGCCATGTTTAATCTGAATGGAATATCAATAAGCTCCAGGTGCGGCCTTGTGCGGCTCCAGGGAGTTGTTGCATCTGGTTAGTGGAAGGCGTGGGACATATGCCTGCTTACCCCTGTTAAACACCAGGCGTCCCCGTCCTCCGTCACCTGTCACCTGCCTTTTCAAAACGTTGGATTTCGTTATTAACTTTTCTATATTATTGCAGGCATTTTTAATTTGAACTAAATGTTCGTTGACTTGCTTTAGGGATTTAGCAGCATTGACGTCGACAAATATTTTCTGGACGAGTTTGATATCGGTGAATAAATCGTAAATGCTATTCAGGTTACTAGAGGTCTGTGTTCTGTAGAGGTTCGTAGTATAATTGTGGATGGTTCCTTATGTGCTGAGCTCTTATGAGTGGGATCGATGCTATTTTTCTGTTTGCTGCCTTGAAGCGTGATCTTGAGCTCTGTGTTTAAGATCGCAATTGCTGAAACGATGAGATCACCCACTTAAAACAACAAGGTTTGTGCATCCATTATTTCTAATGAGGGGCCTATGTTTTGGCTGTTATAACATTGGAGTATGAATTATTTAACTGGTAAGCTTTCTAATTTAGAACACATTTTATTAAGGTGTTTCATCGTTGATCGTACAAGTGTAAACCCACCGCATTAGCTGTTAAGATCCAACCTAGTTTTGACATAGAATAACCCTTAAGGTGGTCTGAGGGTCTTCCATTTTTCTTACTCTACCATCAACAATTTCAGAGGACTTTTCGCTCAATTGTATTTTGAGTGCCGCACAATCACACTCCATTAACAAACACGTATGCGTTCCCCTGGAATCGAATCTGAGATCAACGATATAACAGCCAGGAAAATTAAACACGATAGTGATCACAGCGGCACCATTCTTGTTCAGATGAACTGAATGGAAAGAGCACGTGATATAAAAATGAGCGCTTTTGTTTTGTAGTGTTAGGTTTAGTTTCGTACACTTTTTCCTTTCATTAGACATATACAGGTCATTCTTTTTAAATTTCTACTTCATTTTTTTAATTAAAGGAAATTAAAAAGTTCGGATAAAATATTATTTGTAAATACACATTCAGTCGTAATATCTAATGTGATTTAAAAATTACCAAATGGTATAATATTAATTATTACCATAAAAGCGGTGCAGACATTACAATACTCGTTTTTCATTGAAAAAAAGGTTCTCTCTGCTCATGAGCATTTAAAATAAAGCAAAAAATAAATCTGTGTGAAAACAATATATATGAAGCATAAAAATATGCAGTCTTTTTTCATAAATATGAAAGGTTTCACGACATTTCTGTAAAGAGTAACATTAAATGAGCTATGAAAACTGATTTTTAATGTCGTAGTCATTAGCAAGTCTAAAACCATCTCTGCTTTATCGTCAGCCTCAAACGAAGAATAAACGCAAAACTCTCACTGAGTTTGTAATGAGCTCCCAGAGCTCATTGTTAACGAAGCCTGAGATAAAACTAAAGGATCAGTGATAATGAAGCCGAAGACCAAAACTCTGATCGACGATACTTATAATTTAAATATATTTGGTCACTGAGTTCTGTCCTACGTTTTCTCTGTTTTATTACACCTTCTGCTGAATAAGTTTTATGTTTCTGGATTTTACGCCTTATATTTAACCTGGAAATTTGTGGCTTTTGGTTTTAAGTTCACAATTCCCAGTAAGCAAATTATTTTGTAATTTCGTTAATTCTGAGTGATTAAACTTTAATGATAACAGCAGCAGGAAAGTAAAAGAATTTGGCCAGTAGTTTAAATTATTTTTATATTTGTGTACAATAATACAATTCGTTATATTACTTTAATTCACAACAACATTTTAATATAAAGTTTTCTGGTATTTCTTGCATTCGAAATAAATGCATTATAGTCCTGGGTTAAAGTAATACTCCAAATAATGGCCATTGAAAGTGCTAATGCACGAAATAGCACAAGCAAGAATCAGCGTAATATATGTAAATTTGCAGAACTAGTTTCGAATGTTTAAATATTGAACTTTTTCCAAAGGTGTAAGAGTGCAAATGACACCTGTTGCTGAAGAAGAAGATTCTATATTTATGACTGAATTTATGACTATTACTCTGACTTTTTGGCCATATCATTACCTGAAATCAATATGTAAGATTCCGAGGAGTCTTAAAGACGAATTTACATTTATTGAAACGAAATGGCTTGATAAGTTGAAGATAGTTTCTTTCGAGTTTGTGTCTATTTTAATAATAAGAAAGGCAAATAAAATTTTATTTATTTCTCATGGATCATTTCTAAATGGATCAATAACTTACACTAAATGAAACGTGTGGTCATATTCTATTACCTGAATATCACATTGTAGAGTCGTTAGGATTTCTTGTTTAAAGCAAAAGACGTGAAAGAGTCATTATTTTATTTTGGATAAGGAGACGTGAAAAATGAACAATGCCTTCGCCGGAACTCGAGCCTGGACCTCTCAAATACGCATCGAGTGTGCACCGTTTTACACCGCAAAGACATGCTGGAAGGAGGGAGAAAATACCTTATATACTCCGCCTTTTAAAGGGTGGCAGGGGATTAGGGGGCACAATCGCCAAATTGTTGTGGTGACGAATTATTGTCCACCACCTTTTAGTTCGGTCACCACTGCAGAGGGTTTTTTGTTTAAAACAAGACACGTGAAAGATGTGAAATGACCTCGCCCAGAATTTGAACCCGGACCTCCCAAATATGCTTCAAGCGTGCTTCTCTTACACCGCGAAGGCATGCTGAAAGGAGGAAGAAAATACTTTATAACGTGAGCGGTTCTAGAACATTTAACAATATATTTAATTAATAGATTCTATGTTTTTTAGGTGGTTGAACTTTTAGTTACACTGTCTAATGTATCTTTCATAAATCAAGATTTCAAAAATAAAAGTTTCAATCTTTATTTATCTATTTAGAATGTAAACCTTTCCCTGATATTTGATCAAACGCAGATTTTTATTCTTTGATCTAAAATAGCTTGGAAATAATTTTATGAGCTTCTTGCAAGTTTCACATTTTTTCATTATCTTACCAAGCATTTAGAAAACATACAATGATTATGTCATGCATTAAATGCCCTAATAATAAATGCATTATGTGTAATAAATACTGTTTGATAAATAATTCATGTGCTGATTATCAAAAACTGCGTTCTCATACAATTATCTCCTTCTTTATTCCAGGTAATTTTAGATGGAGATAAATCGCACCAGTTGTGTAACTAGCATATACAAGTTTTGTTGGACTTTTAGAAAAAAACCTTTTGTGTAATCTACGTATACCTCTTTCGTTTTAAATTATCCTACAAATAAGTTATTTCTGCTTTGGAGGATTTCGAAACAGATTTAAATTTAAATGCTAATGAGAAATGACGTAGCGTTACATTACTTTTGATAAGGGCATAAAACTTTAGATTGAAATTAATATTTTTCAAAGAATATACGCCTAAAAGCTTTCAGAGCACGTTTTAAAAATAGCGTTTATTTATTTTTATTACTTTTGTGTCTGAAATTTTAACAAATGCTGATATTTACACGCTTTTAATGACGACAGTTTTTATTAATTATTTAACAGCAACAGAATAAAGTAACTGTAAATATTCGGTTTCCGTGGTTTGCTCTTGAATACTCGATATACTTGAAACTTACACTTGAATACGAAATATTAAAAACACTAAAGCAATATGAATATTCGGTTCATATATTTCACAACTTTTACAATTAAATAAATTCAAACATAGATTAAATTTGGTTTATTTTATAAACCTATACATTATGACGAAAACTAACTCAAGTATGCCTTTGTCGGTGAAGAAAAATATTCTATTTTATTTTGAAGAAAAAAAGCGTTTAAATAAATTATATAATTACCAAATTTACTCAGATATTACCACCTTTCTTTCCCTAGTTTTATGGAACTAAACTCTAGAGGTGAAAATAATGCGAATAATTTAATTTCGAAGGATGCGATTACAGTAAGAACATGACAAATGAAAACTATCCATGTTAAAATTAGTGGCACTTATCGCAATATTATTTAGTTAAAAGAAATTTGCATTCCATTACGAATGCATAGTAACATTACCATTACAATATCTAACTATATATCTTCCTTTATACTTTCGCGCATCGTGTTTCTCTTTCGCCATGAAACCAGGTTAACTAATATATTTTCTTAATTTTCAGGTCTACCTCAGTACAAGAAGTGGAGCTTACATATTAAGCAGAGTAGGACCTGGAGGATATCCAATGGATTATACGCTCTTAAGACGTTTTTTAAACAGTTCTTTAGATATATTACCAGTTAAATTTTGCAGTTGGTTTATTGAAAAGATGTATATTGATTCGAAATTTGATCACAAATTGTATAATGTACCTCCAAAATATCGGTTTCTCTCAAAAGATCCAATTGTTAACGATGAAATTGCCTTCAAATTATTATGCGGCTCTGTAATTCAGAAAAAAGATGTTTCCCATTTCACAGAAACAGGAGTTATCTTCGAAGGCAGTAACGAAGAAGTACAAATAGATGCTGTCATTATGGGAACTGGGTATACTTGGAACTTTCCATTTCTGGAAGATGGAATAGTTACCCAAGAAAAAAACGGACGAATAAACTTATACAAGGCAATGTATCCTCCACATCTGAAACATCCAACTCTTGCAATTATAGGTTTTGTAGTATCTTTTGGATCTATGTTTCCAATTAATGAAATACAGTGTCGGTGGGCTGCTCATATTTTTGCTGGGAAAGGACATTTACCACCAGTAAGCAAGATGTTGAAAGACATTGAAAGAAAACACCGTAAGAATGTAAAGAGATACGCACCAAGCGACAAGATGACTTTAAGGGTTGACTGGATGCAGTACCTGGATGACATAGCATCAAACGTTGGAGTAAAACCCAGTTTACTCCAGCTATGTTTTACTGACTTTAGATTATTTTGGAAGCTTTACTGGGGCCCATGTGTTCCGTACCAATACAGACTGCGAGGCCCACACTTATGGGTTGGAGCTAGAGACGCTATAATGACATGTAAGAAGCGAATAGTGTACCCTTTGAAGCCAGATGCCAAAAATAGGACCAAATAAATATTACCAAAAATACAGACAGATATAATATTACTGATGCGTTAGTGTTGAGTTGTGGAAAAACTTGACGTAAGCACCGCCTCAAAAATTTTGAAAAGGCAGTTTATGGTGAATCACGTGTATATAACAATTGCCCTGAAAGAAAAGGAAAATAAGATGTGAATCTCAAATACAAAATTGTTACAATCAAAGAAATATAGATAAAACTGTATAATTGATATTTGTAAAGGCTTGATATTTGTAAATAAATAAATACCTCTAAAGATGCAAATTATCGTGATTTGGGATTTGCTTTAGGTTTATTTACTAATTATGTACTTCTATTAACTATCTTAGGCAAATTCTGTAGAGACATTACGTTATATTGAAGCAGGAGACATCAAAAATCAGCAATTTTCTGGCCGGCACTCGAACCCAGACCTCTCGTATATGCGCCCAATGTTCTAACCGTTACACCACGAAGGCATGCAGAAATGAGGGATAAAATACCTTATAATACCCTAAAGCAATTTTCAAAATTACATACAGCATTTCATAAAAACTGATTTAGCAACGGAATAGGAGGACGTCGCTAATTTTTTAACATAAAACTTTCATTATTCTCATACAGTAAACAGACAGATTTGTAAACCTTTCGTTATGCTGTAGCAATTTAAATACGAAATATTCTTTATATTTTTGTATAAAGTTCTCAGAAATATTACTCAGTCACATCATTCATAAAGAATGCTTTTTTAGCCAATTCAGAGCAATTAATCGTCAAACAAATCAGCCGTTTCTCCCTATATCATGCCACAGTTGCTAAACAGTAAGCATTGAAAATTATTTGTATGAGTTATTGTTTATGGATTGTCTTTGTGCATATTTAACGTAAAAGTTAAATTTCCTGATTTTATACGATTTATGCATTATGAGCATTTTACTAATTTGATCGTTTACTCAACAATACCCATATGAATATTTAAATTTTATATTTAAAGAGATATCATATAATGCATACTTAAATTTTTCAGAGAAATCTGTATCTTATTTTGAGAAAATTTGGCACTGAAAGAACATATCTGTAACAAGTATTTAAAGAAATATAGCCTTTAACAATAGTTTTCGAACTTCGTATTCATAAAAACAAGCAACAAAATAAAATACTTCACTGTGCTTTGCATTGATTGGTTTTGAGCCATACCTTATTAAGTATGACTCGAAACATTAAGTTTATTAAACTTTAAAAGATCATTGATTAAGTGAATTTAAATTTCCTAAAATTTGTGTCTATATAAAAAGTACTGCTTGGCGACTAATTTATTCCTTTACTTTTCTGTATTATTTACATAAACTTTTATACATTTGAAGAATTGAAAAATTCATTTCATTCGTGTACTTATTTTAAATCTTACGTTATAGAAATAATTGTTTGTAAATAAACTGAAAAAAAAAAAAAAAAAAAAGATTTCGTACTTTCTTGTATGAAGCAAAGGAAGCTTTGTAATCAGGAAATATTTCAGGTGTCAGATATCAATGAACGTGAGCCCATTTTTGACAGTTTCTGAATCCATTTGGACGACTTTTTTCACGAGGTCTGTACGTACGGACAGAATAATGGCCTTTCTTTCATTAGTGTTACACATTTCTTTTGTTCATACAACACTTATCTCTGCAGAAATTAAATGCATTCATTTTCTTATTTGGCTTAATATATGCAGTTTAAAATATTTACTATTTCCAACATTAAATTTTAATATATGAATTACTTTTTTTTTCCATTTTAATAGTCTACTTGTGTACAAGAAACGGGGCTTACATAATAAGCAGAGTAGGACTTGATGGAGACCTTAACTATGTGCTTATGATACATTAAACTTCTGTAATTTAATAGACATCTTACCAAAAGTTTTATATAGCTAAAAAACTGTACATCGATTCTCTGTTTTATCATAAACTCCAATGTACAATATACCTCCAAAATACCAGTCCTCCAGCGATCCGGTAGTTAACAACCAGGCCTGCTTTGAGCACTCTAATTTTTTCAAAGTAAACTTGCCAGTCACCCAAGACAACCGGTGAAGATCATCAAAGGAAACCGGCTGGCTGTTCAGAACAGGCAGTAACCACCGGTAGGCGGACCACCCGTCTGGAACTGAGATCCAACTACGAGCTTTTTAACCGCAACAACTTTAACATACGCTATTGGAGCTGGCACCAGACTTGCCCTCCAATTGATCCTCCTTAAAAGATTTAGAGTGTATTCATTCCAATTACGGGGTCTCAAAAGAGTCCCGTATTGTTATTTTTCGTCACTACCTCTCCGTTCTGGGAGTGGGTAATTTGCGCGCCTGCTGCCTTCCTTGGATGTGGTAGCCGTTTCTCAGGCTCCCTCTCCGGAATCGAACCCTGATTCCCCGTCACCCGTTACGACCATGGTAGGCGCGTAACCTACCGTCGACAGTTGATAAGGCAGACACTTGAAAGATACGTCGCCGGGTCGAGCCCGTGCGATCAGCCAAAAGTTATACAGAGTCACCACATGATACGGACACGAGGTCCGATTGGTTTTGGTCTAATAAAAGCGCTCGTCGTGGCAAAGCATTCGAGGAATATCTGCCTAAGGCGAGTGATGCCTTCGTGGAAGGCGTTCTAAAGAACACTGGCTAGTATTAATGTTACACATGGGGGGAAAACGACGAAAATACTTACGCAACCATCCCATTTTCAGTTTCAGATTCGAGCTCCAGGCCGAACTAAAAATTATAAGCTCTTATGTGGATCTGTAATTTATGAACAAAATATTTTTTGTTTCACAGAAATGAGTACCTACTTCGAAAGCAGTAGCAAAGAGATACCAATCAATTCTGTCATTATGATAAAGGGATTAAATATAGAAATTGTCATTTCTGGAAGATGGAATACTTACAAGAAATGGACGAATCAGCTTGTTAAAAGAATCTCAACTTTAAGTAAATTATTAAAAGTATCTTATTTAAAGGAAACGTATCTCCCTCATCTGAAACATTTAAATCTTGCAATAATAAACTTATAATAATAATAATTAATATTAATATAATAATAGATTTATTGCTTCCTTTTGGAGCATTATTTGGAAAAATACAATATCGTTCGACTGCTTATATTTTTTCGGGAAAATGTGATTTGTTTTCAGAGAAAGAGATATTAAAAGACATCGAAAATATTCACAGTAAAACAGAAAAGATTCTCTTGATAAAATGCTCTTACGGGTTGACTGTACACAGTACACAAATAATATCGCAAGGAAATATGGGATAAAACCCAGTTTTCTTAAACTGTTTTTTTTAAAGATATTAATTGTTTGAGCTATACTGGTGGTTGTGTGTTTCGTATCGATATCGACTTCACGGACCCACAAAAAAGCCAAGCTGGAGCCGTAGTAATGACGCGTAACGAAAGAATACAATTTCCTTTACCGCGAGATGCTATTAACCAAAAAAAAAAATAATGATTGAGTTGCGTGTGTAAAATTTTATGTTGTTTTCATTCTAGTTTAAATCCTTTGGAGATGTTTTTGAATCCAAAAAAGCATATCTACTTTTTCCATGGACCACAAGAATAGAAAATTATTACATAATCCTGATCAAATGATAAAAAAATCATGTTTTTATAATGTGCAAATGTTTAAAATTTTGTTTGCTGTAATGTAAGAGAATTCAATGAGCCTGATATGAAAGTCTCAGTAACGTTGTAAGGATTGTAAATTGCAAAGCATTTCTTCAAATCTGATTTATTTTGCAGTTGATCTTTCAAACCCTTAATCTGTACTCATAACTTATGCAATATATAATGTTTACACATATATTTAATATATGATGTATAATATATATGTTTACATGCGTGAATTTACTATTTATAATGTCATTTATTATATGCGTTTCGTTATTACTAGAACAGCATAAATTTTATGTAACTTGAATGCTTAGTGGTATTCTTAGATACTAAAGTTATTATCGCTATCTATTTTTTTAATGCTATCAAGATTAACAATTCCATAATATCAATGCTATGCATTCTAATTAATTTCAAAATTTTACAAGAAGTAATGGACAGACAATTGTAAAAAATTATAACAATGTTTGATAAATTATCAAAACTCCCTTAATTAAGCTAGGGATATAACCCTAGCTTATATCTTAGCTAGATTATAATCCCTTAATTAAGCTAGGGATTAGAAATAAAACTTATTTAATATGTGTTTTCTCTCTGTCTAATAAATAAAGTCTAGAAATGTCGCTGTCCTTAATTTGCTCGTTATACGAAGATTCGTTTGTCACACACATTGATACAACATTTGATAGGCAAGTAAGGTCATATCGGAAAATAAAAGCTCTATTCGCGTAAAGTAAACGATTTTCTGAGAGGGAGTGGCTCGTATTCATATTATCATATGAAAATCTAAGAAAACCAACCCCTAGCCTAGGATCAAAACTGGATAGAAACCTCAGAATTCAGCAATCTTAATTATACGGCCGCTGAATGCCAATACATAATAGAATACTTTTTATTATGAATGAAATTTTTAAACACATTTCCACTGATTTTTAGCATTTTTCGTTTTTTAATTCACCAGATTTCGCCATTTGCATCATAATGTAATGATTACTTTATTGTAACTTGCATTTGTATGTATATATTCAGCAAAAAAAATCTTTCGAAGTTTGAACATTTTTCTTTGCATTCTCTTGCATTGTTTTCGTCTAAAGATTATACATGAATACAGGTATAAAATAATAATTAAAAATGTGTATTAAAATATGCTAATATATTACACAATATATATAAACTATTTTCTAAATTATGTTAAATATGACTACTTTTAACATTCAGATTTCGTATTTTAAATAATACAGAAAACCTTTTAGTCACTACGAATTAACAAAACTTCACTGTATGGTTTTCATTAAATAATAATCTATCCACAAAACAATTTTTTAAGGTTTAAGATATTATTGTCATTTTTTTATAATTAGATTATGTTAAAATTGTTTGCGAATGGCTCTTGTGGAGAAACAGATAATTTTTCGCAAAACCTTTGCCCACAAAGAAGATTTTGTGAAGACACACATATTCTATATCTTGTTCATATTACGAAATATGTTTCAATTTTCTTATCAAACACTTTGCAAACCTAATCAGACTTATAAATTGTTCTTATCTAAAATACAGTTAAATACAACGCTGATATGAAGAAAATGTTTGAAGAATTCTCATGAGGAAGAACGTAAGTACAACTTTATTTCTCGCAAATGTGTTCATAATTTTGCATTAGGTTCCGGTGTATTTTACTGTTGCCATCTCTTAAAATAAGCATCGGTAGTTTCTCTCGCTTTAAACTGCATGAACGTGAACTTTTATTAGTTTAAGATTTTATTTTATTTTAAAAAACTTAATGGCGAAAGTATCTGATTCAGAATTATCAGAAACTACACACTAAGGGCTAGAATCAAACTTTCATAAAAAGAAAGTTCAATACAATTTGTGCGTTATCTTTAATAAGATTTTAAAATGTATTCTTATTATAGCCATAATTTTTAGTTAAATCTCCAATCAAAAGAAGATTAAAAAAGTATAAAATTAGTAATTTTTATGAGCAGATTTAAAATTTCAAATTAATCTATAAGAGCTTTCGAATGCACAAAATATTTAAGTGTTAAAATATTACTTTGATTAAATGTAACAATTATTTCAAAGAATTGACGCTGACGCTTTCATTTCTTGACGCTTAAGAATAAATAAGAATAATTGTAATAACAAAGCCAAATTATCAATTTTGTATTTGATAATTTGGCTTTGTTATTACAATTATATAAGTACATTTACCTATTACCAACAATTTATTCATTAGGATTATATTTTTTCTAAAGTACACTTTCATGAATTAGTTGTGCAATTAATAAAAACTGGTTTTTACTCGTACTATAGCAATATATTACTGAAAATCACTTTTTTATGTAAAACAATTGAAATTAAATGTTCTAATCTGTATATACTAAATTTTAATTCTAAAGCATATCTCAAAACAATGCAATTAAAATACTTCAGGAAAAATATTTGAGGAAAGTAGTAAAAAATTTACTTGTCAACCAGCTTTGTGATTTATAAAGGGGCAGTATTCTAAAAAGCGAAAGCATTTGATGCTAAAAAATATATAAGTCGTCGGAATAATTTATCTTCATTGAAAAGAATAGATGTATTTTAAATCTTTAAATCAAACTAACTTTCTCTGACTCTTCCAGTTTAATTGGAAAATTAATTTCATTTAAATTTAATTAAAATTAAATATTATTAAATAAAGTATTAATAAATGGAGAAACAATTAACATAAATTAATTTCTAGTGTAGAGAATATTTCAAGTTTTTTCGAAAATAATATTAAAAAATGTAATACCCTTTTCTTGTTGATGAGTATTGCCAAAGGACAAGGCACAAGAAAACAAATTTTAACGACCGAACAGCAATCGAATTTCTTGGTTCAGAATACAGGATGCCAGAGACCAAAGATATTACACACAATTACCGTTCATTATTTATAAAAGTCACAAACAGGTAATTTATAGTACAACAAGAGCAAACTATTACTGAAATCTCTGGAATTTCAGCAACAACCATCATATTATAAATAGCAAGATGCAAATAAAATAATATAAAAATAATTAAAAATGTAAATTAAAAGTAATTAAATTACATTAGATTACTTGATTGTTGCAAAGGACGCGATGGCTATCTGCCTACGAGAAGAAGTACCTTTAAGTGGAAGACGTTTTAAGATAAACAGGCTCATATTTATATGATACAGGTGAAAAACTACGAAAAATACGAAACTACGAAAACTCTCACACAGCCGGCTCATTTCTGAGATACTGAACTGTATTTGACATCTGCTCGGCCGTTGGTGGGTCCTCTGTCTTACAATATCTGCATTTAGTGAAATTATACATTTTCACATAATGTACCAACAACAGAGATTCATTATAAGGGATGAGAGTTTCCTTTTTTAGAATGACAGCTTATCGTAGAAAGTCGTTCGTGTTTCATAATATGAAAGAATTGTGAAATATGTGTTTCGGATCCAACCACCGCAGCATTCTGATATGGTAGTGACAGCTCAAGAATAAGAACTGTCCTGTGGAAGTACAAGAGCAACACTTTTGTAACGAAACGGTGGAGAATACCTCTCTCCACTTCGAACGAGACGGGGTCTTTGCATTTTGCTCATAGCTCACAAAAATAAACCAATCGCATTGGACTTCAAATTAATATTCCATAGCCAAACATTCAGGAGTTTTTGCTACCTCGATTGCAACTGAAAATATACCATTTGCAAATTTTCCAACATTTAAAGCCGGATAATAATATAAAGTAGTATGAATTTAGTAATAGCATAGGAAGCAATGCAAGACGGCAATTTTGCTAACCGTTAAATTTCAGGGACGAACGAAGTTTCATTTGCAGATAATGATAATCCTCACAATGTCCAATGATTTCTTTTGCCTTGTAGGTACATTAAAGACGCTGCTTTTGTGGCACTACTACAAACAGCATTAAAAGATCTCTGAGACCGCATGCTAGCTGGTTTGGTAATCATTAACGGGGAAATGGTGTAACGCATGTCGGAATAAAAAGTATCACTTCTTGGATATGTGCCATGTAAGAGGACATCTGCCCAACATTTATAGCAAAATGACTTAAAAATATGTATTTCATTTCCTGTACTATTATTGGAAAGAAATATAGCCTACTAAAATCTATTTGTAATAATCATCTAATTGTTTACAAATGAAATGTGAAGTAATTCGCTTTTTCGTTATAAGAAGTGTACCTCATACTGTCAGCTGCAGTGCCTTTTTTCCAATTAACTCAGCGAACAAATATTAAGTGTTCAGTAATGGTTTGCGTTATGGGATATGGACGTACAGTCAATTCTCAGTTAACCAGGAAGGCATATTAACTGGGTAGCTAATTACCCAGCGGTTAAACTAGGGTCAAGTTTGCTTATTTTGGAACTATAGGAAAATTCTGTCATACTTCGTCAGAATAAAGGAAAAGTTGTTCAGAAAATTCAAAGAGGAGAAGAAAATACTTGCAGTAAACGGCAGTGGTAGCAGATGATGTCATAAGAACTGCTTTTAACCCAGAACAGCATGTAATTTGATCGTATACAACCTGCAGTATATAATTTGTTGAATCATGCATTAAACATAAATTGCTGAATCACAAAAATAAATTAAATATATTCTTATTAAACTTCTGTTTCTCGTCGATTCATATCGAAATACAAGATACATCTATAAACAATGGCATAGATGTTTTTGTTTGAAAGTGCCTTATTGTTTAGAATACTGACTTAATTTGCATAACTAAGTGAACTTTCTCCCAAATTAAACTGCTTAAAATAAAGTTAAAATTTTAACAACAGATTATTTTAATTATGATACCGGTTATTCATCTTTTTTGTGCTTTGTTTAGTTGTTGTCGGATTAACTGTGACTTTGGATCAAACTTCGAAGTTGTTTTCAGCATTAGCCCGATTAATCGTCTGTCTCTCTGGTCTCTGTAGTCTTTCTCAGTCTATATATACGTATATATGACAGTACTATATATATATGATAACACTTGACAAAGATTAGATTTTGCAGCATTTTTGCTTTTGCAATAATTTGTATTCCAACTACGAGTTTCAAAATATGGTACGAGTATTTCCAAAGATACACAAGTGACTCTCAGGGATATCCAAACACTCCCTTAAAGGGGAAATTCGCAGAATAAAGTAAGATTAAAACAGGAAGTTTTCTTGATACTTGAAAATAATTATGTCTTTGGTTTACGTGCTAATCATACTTATACAGTCAAGTATATATATTATATGTTTATTTGTACATATTTAAAATTTAGAGTAGCATTAAATGTAAGCTGCTGCAGATCTGTTAAAGCCTAACAAAAAAATAATAAAGCTGCTGAAATTTTTTGGGGTTTCTCTGACGGCATTAGCTAAAAACAGAAAGGTCAAATAATTTATAAAGAACACTTTTAGTCAAAACGTGGGAATAAATGAAAGAAATACTACTATTACTAATAGCGCCATATTATTACATGTTAGTTTGCTTAAGTAAAAAGATAACTTCGATAATACTAGTAGTTTTGATAATTTAATTTAAGTTTGTTTCATAAAATTTAGTTTAATTTAATTTGTATAGCCTTAGGTGTTGCAATATTAAGCAGCAGTGTTATTCTGCACCAAAAAGCAACTTTAATTGTATTATGCAGTTTCATATGGATTTTCCATGAGTTAATACCATCCCAAAAATAGTTTTATAATTGAGGTCTAGGACATGTTCCCTTAATATTTTTTAATAATTAATGGAGTGTAACAGTTTACTTTTTTCTGAATTTCATTACATTTCTTCTAGTGCTCTTTTAATTTAAAAAAATTAACAACACTTTTATCTCCTCCAAATATGGTATACAATCAAAATTCAAAAAGAGATAGAACTGCTAAAGGCTTAGAAAGCTATCAAATGTTTTAAGATAGTTAGAGGTTTCTGAAAAAGTGCAACCAAATTTTCTTTGAGATATTGTAAAATGATAGATTAATACGCAAGGATTATTAATAAAAGAAGTAAATATTAACTTACATGAACAGTTAATACAAATTCGTTCATACAGAAATAAAATCTTACAACACACTCTGCAAGCTATAATTTTCATCTCCTCCTAATTTGTTGATTATGCCACTGAATAAAAAAGGTTTTTAATCTGTTTCAGATGATTAAGTTCTTGATGCTAAGATAGATCGGTAGTTTTCATTCACGTTGGCAACGACAAAACAAGTTGTTTCAAGAATGGTGATTTACTATATCCATACTGCGTACAATCTACAAATGTTCTTTATTTTATTTCTGCAAAGAAAATTTTTTTATTTTAGGAAATTTGGAATTTTAGTCTTCTGAATTGAAGACAGTTTATTACAGTTTCATTAATTTATGGCAATGTAATGGTATAGTGGATGTAGTTTCAATATTATTTTTATCTCTTTTACCATTATATTCTTTTTCCGAATTATTACAGCTTCACTACTGACTATAAAGTAATTCAAATTATTCAAAACTAATAAACGCTCCGTATTTAATCGTGGAACATATTATTACACTCATTCGTTTACTGGTACGTTGTACGCTCTAAATTCTCAAAATTTCGAGCATTTCTTTTATGCGTGAATTTCTGCTCTTCTTTATTTATTGTTAAAGCTTATACCGCAATAAATCTTAATTTATAATTTGATTCCGGATAAGAGAGATAAAATTCTTAAAAATGTGCACCAATAAATATTTCTACAGATAAATAAAATTTTAAAATGGTTATTTCAATCTGCCATGTTGTGTTGTCAATATCTTAAACGAACACATGATTTTCTGCCAATAATTATACAAGTAATTTATTTTTTTTAATTTTGTAATTTTATCCCCAATCTATCTGATTAGAGTTTATATTAAACTACGTGAAGGATTTGTATTGAAGTCTAACATTTGAGACTATAAGATTTTAATAATACATATTATTCAAATCCTATGTTTAATATATATATATATATATATATATATATATGTATATGTATTATTCAAATCCTACATGTAGCTCAATTCTTTCATTCTTTGCAGCATACGTAACAATATTATTTCGAATAATTAAAAGAACTCCAGTTAGGCGTTTTTAAGCCTTTGCAAAAGAAAAAGCAATTTTTTCATACCTCTCCAAAACACATGTTCCTTGTAAAAGTTCCCTTAAGTAGGTTCGTTTCAATTTAATTTGAGCCGTAGATAAGCGGAAAAAATAAGATAATATTATCAAGGCTCTTAAGGAGCGATAAGTCTAATGTTCGCCATTGGAATACAATTTTCGGAGAAGCCCATCGAGCAGAAGCGGGGGAAATCGGCCTAAAAAAAACAAAAAACACAAAACACTTACTCTTTTCAGTGTAAAACAAACAGACAAAAATTTTGCGAAATTTTTAAACAGGAGCATGACAGGAGAGGGTAGTGATAAGCGAATTTATCAGTATTTGCTTTACCCTCAATGGACTGCGAAACATTATATAACTAGCTTGAGTTTTCAATGCACTTAAAAAATGATGTTTTGTAAATTATAAATACAAATACTTAAAAAATGTTTTGAGCATGAGTTTTTAAAATATAACTATACAAAATATAACTCAATTATAATTTTAAAAAATTAAGATTATATTTTGTGTCACTATGTATTATGCGCGCTTTGAAACAAAATACAAAGCACTCAAAAATGCATTTTTACTACAAAATACTTAAGAACTCGGGATTTCCAGAGAAACTAGAAATGTAAGACGGTAGAGAAATTAGTCAAGAGGACACTAAGACTTTAATTATTAATGCACCATGTAGTCTAACGTACATGGTGCATTAATGATTCATGTACTCATTAATCATTAATGAGTACATGACTCATTAATTAATTATCATTAATGAGTCATGTACGATAACGTACTGTATACAAATACTCCGATTCACAGTGGGAAAGGAAACGTAAATAGGACTGATTTTCGAGAAATGCCTGACTGTTATCTGCGGAAGTTATTGAAAACAGAAATTTGAGTTACTAGATGAGTGGCAATATCTTTTCTCATTCGGTCAATAAATACTATTATTACAGACCGCGATGTCAATTGGATTATTTTTTCATAAAGATAACTATATACTGCAACTACAGATAGCTTATGTTTCGTTTTATTATATTTTATTAAAATTATATTAAATAATTAAAATATTCTTATATAAAAACGAGTATTAGTTCTATATATTATATATATTCTTTTCCTTTAAATTTTTGGCGATATATCTGACAGACATATTATAGGGAAATTCGTATGCTCTCTCTCTCTCTCTGTATATATATATATAAGATATAAGAAAATTAGGTAGCTGATTTAAAAAGAATTGGCGACCTCAAAATTAAAATTCTAGATTTGGTGATCTCCCCTCAAATTCATCTGCTCTCCTAAATTCGAGAATCTTCTATATTATGTAACAACATCAAATTAACCAATCACAGATTAGCTCTACTTATACCTGAGACAGTATAAATACAGATGGTCTGTTAATTGCGTTATTATTCTCTTCTCTAACTTCTGCTCTGTCAACACTTCGCTTTACCCTTGCTTAAATGTCGTTTCTTTAAAAGCCAATGTACATAGAAATTTATCATATTTAATTAGAACTTAATTAGAACTGAATAAGTGTCTGCGAACTTAATTGGATATGTGTAAAAATAAAGATTGGTGATTAGTTATCTCCAAGTCGTTATCTCCATCTGTATGATTTAACCACATGCTAAGTCGGTTATCGAAAGGTATTAAGAGTTCCAGGATTCGACTTCACATTCAAAATCATTATTTATTTATTTAAAAAAATAGTAAAAGAAGTTTTTAAAAAATACCTTCGTTACTGTGTATTCTATTTAAATTATTAAAATCTGTGAAAGAAATAAATACGTGTAAAACTTACCAGCGAATTTAATGTTATCTCTTCTCCAAGGAAGAGTAAGAAAACAAGAATTAAAATTCCAAATGTCTAAATGTAACAGGGCTGGGTTATTTAGATTATCAGAAAGTATTGAGAGGACTACCTATAGGAAGCTAGGGTTATATTAGGCTATACTATCTGAATATGGCGAATCAAAAGAGGGCCATAAAGTAGAAATGACTTCTAGAGGATTTTGTAAGAAACATTAGCTTGCATTCAACTTACACAAGAAGGTAACAACTAAAACCAACCATGTAGCTAACTCATTCATCTGAGTTTGAGCCCAGATCAAACTGTTTGTATTCAGCGAGCTTACTTTCTCTGCCAGTCGTAAGGCTAGGAAGAGAGGGAAGAACGCCTTAAAGGAAACTTTTTAAAGTAAAACAGCTTCATGGTTTCTTTAGCCATGGAAAAAATGCCTGAAAAATCCTACGTAGTCTGCCCATTTGCCAATTTTTTAATCCGAAACGAACTACACTGTTCAGGACCACGCTCAAGCGTTGTTAATCCCGAATATTTAAATTTCTTTAAAATATTAATTTGTATATTGAGAGGAAAAAGAAAAAAATAATTTCTTCTGATTGATATATTTCCTAATGTATTGTTATTTTGCTTGTAGTTCATATTTTGAAGTTAGAATGCAAAAGTAAAACGCTTGCTTCATGCTGAAAATTTGGACATTTCGTTTAAATTACGTAAACTGCGGGAAAAAAATGAGACAGTTACATATCTCCTATTCTACTGGACGGATTGACGAAACTCAAATTGCGTTTTTCATGACTCGAAAGCGCACTTAAAATAAGTATTAGATTTATATATAGCACTGTTCTAATATAGGTATTTTGACACAAAATTGGACTTTTTCTGCATTAATATAAAAATGTTTTCCATATTTCGATTGTACGACCCAGATTACACCTAGATATTACATTTTGTAGAATTTGGTGCGAAATTTATGGACACATTCAAAAATTTATCTTCGCGTATTTTTTAAGAATAATTTACTTGGCGCAATTCTTAATTTATAGCAAACTAATTTTTCTTTTCTTTTCTCCTTTTCCTTTTACTTTTAATTTTCCTTACTTGCATTGCATACGAGCAAAAAAAAAAAAAAAAAATATACTTAATATTTTTAAATAACTTTAACAAAGTGCGTAAATCCCATTTCATTTTATTATCGCTCAAAAAGCGCCAATATGTAATTTCATGTATATCTTAAGAAAATTGAATAAAAAAACACTAATTTTTTAAAGGTGTGCCTAGCAATACATCTTCTTTAAGAGAATGTTAAAAATTTTATAGGTTATAATACAAATATGTTTACGAAAAATTTATAAAAATTATTTAAAAACGTAAATTTTAAAAATAAATCATAAAAAATGTGGGAATTATATTTGGATTATGCCTCAATTTCGAATTCTGGAAGAAGGAATCTAGTGAGTTTAAGAAAAAAATATTAACAAATATGTATCTAATTCAATTAACATTGAGGAGCTAAAATTTTGAGAGTTAATTTTTTAAAAACTACTCGTGTGATTTTTTCAAAACCTGGCAGTTCGGCATATACGGAAAAAAGCTGGCATGTCATAATAGAAAAAAGGATCCGATTTTGTGTCAAAATACCTATGTTAAAATAAAGCTATATATGAATGTAATATATAAGCTAAGTCGCGCTTTCGAGACATGAAAAACGAAATTTGAATTTCGTCAATTGGCCCAGTAGAACGGGAGATATAGAACTGCCCCATCGTTTTTGCACAGTGTACATCCAATAAAGGGCACTGGAAGCAATTTATGCATTTAATGCATCTGATAACTTTATGAAACATTACGGCAGGTGCAATAAAAATATATCTTTCACTGGCTTCGTTTCATAGTAAAAATATTTTTAAGTCTCATCGAATGTATGCTGTATTAATTATCCAGCACTAGAAAATATTTCTCAGTTTGATCAAAACGTAATATTAATTATGAATTTAGTCTTCTCGTAAGAGCTAGCAGAAAGCGTTGTGTATGATATCACATTGCTATAAATCAAATTATAAACTCTCTTTGACATCTAAACAATTATATTGTACTTTTCGAACAGAAACAAATGTGTAGATTCATTCACCTAGAAGGACTCTTCTTTTGTCTAGCTATACTCATGTCACTTTTACAATGATCAGTGTCATTTTTACCCTTTGCTTAAAGAAAAATTGCTACTTGTGGCATGTTTTCTATGATTCTTTTTTTTTCTCGAAAACAGACAGTTCACTAATATTAGAAAACTTTCAGTTTAAGACAATTTGCACTCATATGCAATAAATACTGCTGGCTACAGAAGAAATAATAGCAGATTTATCAAATTAAAATAAAGACAAAGTAATTCCACAATAATATGTTATATAAGTTTTATAAATTATTAACTGGGTATTTTTTTTTAATTTCAGATTTATAAACATGGAATCTAACACAAAACGGATTGCTGTCATTGGGAGCGGAGTTTCAGGAATTTTGTCAATGGCCATGCTTAAGGAAGAAGGCATGGAACCAGTTTGTTTTGAGCAAACAGATAAACCAGGTGGAACATGGAATTACAGAGAAGAAGCCATAAGTGGTATTGGATCTACAATGCCAACAACTATTATCAATCACAGCAAGGAAATGGGCGCAATTAGCAACTTCCCACCCAGTAAAGAATATAATAACTACATGAGACACCACGAAGTGTATCGGTATTTTATTGAGTATTTGACCAAGCATGATTGCTTCAAGCATATACAGTTTAACATGATGGTCACAAGCGTTAAACGTTCTGAGGATTATGATGAAACTGGAAGATGGGTAGTAACTGCAAGAAATATGATCACAGATGAAGAAGTGACTGATGTTTTCGACGGTGTTATGGTTTGTGTCGGACACATCAATCAACCTATAGTTTCCCAATTACCAGGACAGGATATTTTTAAAGGGAAAATCATGCACACACATAGTTTGAAGGATGTAAATGAATTCAAAGGTCAAAATGTTGTAGTTGTTGGAATGGGTTGTTCTGCTCTAGATGCTGCTGTGGCAATAAGTGATGTTGCTAAGCAAGTAAGAATCTTAAAAACATTTGCACATTTTTTTATATTTTATTCTTGGTTTGGTTTGGTTTATTTAATTATGGCAAAGCACACTAGGGCTATCTGCCTAAGGGGAGGGATGCCTTCGTGGAGGACTTTCTTAGGGAAACTGGCTCGTATACACGTTACACATGGGGAAAACCACGAAAACACCCATGCAGCCAGCCCGTTCGCGGGATTCGAACCTCGGACCGAACTACCAGTGTTCAGCGACTTTACCGCTCGGCCGCTGGTGAGCTTATATTTTATTCTTATAAGTAGAATAATAATTTTATTGCATCCGAATTTATTTCCCTGTACTTTCATACATTTACAGTAATTTCACAAATATCAAATAAATCTACACTCATCATTTCCTCGTTATGTTTTAATATCTTGGGACATATGTTAGTTTTACCCAAATAAATAATATAATAACTGCAAAATGCCAATACATCATTTGATGAATTTCGAAGTGTAATAACAAGGCAATAGACAATAAGGAGGAAAATATCTACACTTAAGCTACGTATATATTAAAATATCATTCAAGTTAAGAGGAAATCTGGATTTTGCGTAACAGTACTGATTATATTCCTTTAATTTAATTGATTTATGAGTATAATAATAATTTAAGTAATATGCGTAATATAATGCTTATTTTTTATATTCTAGTCTGCTTTTTGTCTGGTATGAAATTTAAGTTTTGCTGAAGATCTTCAAATATAGGTTGCAAACTTTTCATGAAATTTTACGATTTACTATCGAGTATTAACTAATTTATTCATTGTTTTGATATAAAGTTACTGTTCTGTTAATGAATCTTTTGAATATTCCTAACCTCTTCTGAAAGCTTTAAACATAAATGAAATACAAAATTTCAGAAGGATACTACCTAGAAGGTACTATTTTTACTAGACATCTTATTCTGAACAATAAGTAATTTGTCTTACATTAAAATCATTTCGAGTTTCATAAAAATAATTAAATGCAGCCATACAATGTTTAGGTATTATATGTTTAATAAGACATATGAAAACTTCTCCACTTTAATAAAAATAGTTGATATTTTTTTAAAAGAATATAGTTTCCACTCACATTTCTTTTTTGCTTTCAGTATTAAGAGTAATTTCCTTGGTGCACAAAGAACTGTAATAACCACAGTATACATTCTAAATTCTGTTCTTTATTCAGGATAACATATTTTCCAAATATACGAATTCTTTTTTGGCTGTATCTCTAATTCTAGAGAAAAACTGTAAACTAAAGTAGAGAACATTCGAATTAAAATTAAATAAATGTTTTATTTACTACTTTAAAGAAACTTATAAAACTTTAAATTTTAATTCACAAATACTGAACTTCTATTTTGAAGATTCGGATTTCAAATGAATATGATATAATTATTTTATTTACAAATGAATATTATATAATTATTTGTTTTTATATTTTCTTAGGTTCATTAAACTGACTCTTTAAGCATAATTAAATTTCATGCGGATTTATCTAGAACAGATGACAATAGTGTCTTTTTAGTATTTTACTTTCTTAGAATATTCTGGAATTAAATTAGTAAAATTCGATTGAAATGCTTGAGATTAAAATCACATGCACCGAATCTTTTAGACAATAACAACTTAGCAACCATTTATAATTTTCTTTCATTTAGCAGTTACTAATATTACGTTAACTCCATAATCTTAAATTAAACGCCAGTTTTCTTAAATTAATTCACGCTAAGATATTCTACAACATACTAGGCGAAATACGCGTGTGATTTGAATGTGCTACACCACACGGTAGTAGTGAATTATCAAACCGTAACATTTGTATAAAGATGTAATAATTCGAGTATTTGCGATTACTTACGTAATGAGATTTGTACATTATAACGCTTTTTAAACTTTCTATAAGTAACTGACATTGTATTTTTATTCAGCAATAGAGATTTCACTCCTGGCTTCGCATTATAAATTAGTGGAATAATATATTATTTTGATGACTTGAATTATGAAGGACAATATTTCCAATTCGGTGTAAATTAACCCCTTAACTGCCGCGGGCGTATATATACGCCTTGCTCAGCCGATGCGTTAACTGCCCCAGGCGTATATATACGTCCTTCCAAACTGCTATCATTTGCTTTGCGCTGCTACACCTAAAATTATTCGCAAAGTTAACGCATCGGCTGCGCATCTGGGGCAGTTAACGCATCGGCTGAGCAAGGCGTATATATACGCCCGCGGCAGTTAAGGGGTTAACTCACAAGATGTTCGGTATATATAATGGTTAATTTGCATAAATGCTTCAAGGGATATATTCAACTTAAAAGTCTGTTTTTACTTGCTTGTACGAAGTAAAGGAAGTATTGTAATCGCGAAACATTTCTATATTTCAACGAAAATATCCATTTTGACGTCTCTCTAATCCATCTGAATGTTATTTTCGCGTGACACCCGTACGTACGGACAGAACAAATGTCTCTTTTTCTCAAGACGGATTAAAAAACGGGTTTAAAATGATTCAGAAGGCAGTTTTTTTCGTGAAGTGTATACGTATGTACACTGCGCATAAAAAAAAAATGAGACAGTTCTATAGCTCCCGTTCTACTGGGGCGATTGACGAAATTCAAATTGCGTTCTTCATGTCTCGAAAGCGCGACTTACGATATATATTAGATTTATGCCTATGTTAGAATAGTGCGCACTATTCTAACATAGGCATTTTGACACAAAATCGGACTTTTTTCAAATAACATACAAATGATTTTACATATTTCGATTCTGCGACTCAATTTTTGCCAGGCTGCCAAGTTTTGTAAAATTCGCGCGAGTAGTTTTTAAAATATTAGCTCTCAAAATTTTAGCTCCTCAATGTTAATTGAATTTGATATATATTTATTAAACTTTTTTTATTCTTCCTTTCACATTTCGAAATTTAGGTTCATTCCAAAAAATATTCACCCATTTTTCATGATTTATTTTTTAAATTTGTATTTTAAAATAATTTTTATAAATTTTTCAAAAAAAATTTTTCGAAAAAGATTTTAATTATAACCTATAGAATTTTTACCATCATCTTAAGGTAAGTGTAGTTCTAAGCATACCTACAAAAAATTAGAGTTTTTTATTCAAAATGTTCTAAGATGTACACGAATTTACGTATTTTCGCGTTTTTAAATTTGTCATCTTTTTTTTTCAGCGATAATAACGCCAAATCTTGTTTATGGATTTTTGTTACAGTGAATGGCCACAGCTATTTTTAACCTTTAATTTCAAATAAATTTTTACGGAGAATTAATTATGTGAATTTTTTCCCTCAATGGAAATAATAAAGTGTAATAAATATTTATTAATACTATATGAAAAGCTATTTTTTTTAAATTATTGATGATCATATTTTAATTTTTAACTTTTTTTAATCTAAAGGGGCTTTGTCCCTGAAGGACTATTGTTTTCATTTTGCGATTTTGCGTTGAATCCCTCTAAATCTCGATTTCACTTTTCAAACTGTTGCCACCAAATGTTAGAGTCCTGCATTATGTTTGAAGAAGTTAAATAATGAAATATCTTCATAAATGTATGTACATTTCTCGCATTGTGATAATACAACGGTACATAGAGGTACATCTTTTCTGAACGGAAGACTGAAAGACGTTTTAACTGTGGTTACTGTATTTTCTCTTTTAATATATGTAGTTTTCAAATGCATCGTAGTCACAAAGTATTCTTCCGAAAGAAATGCAATTCAAATAAAAAAATCAAATTCTGGAAAATTAATATTAATAAATATATTTAAAATGCTCAGTTCAAATGAATAAATAGAAAATTTTAAAACTATTATCTGAAGAGACAATGCAACACAAACAATTAAAATAAAAGTTTAAAGATTTAAAAATTAACTAAAATAATAACTATGACTGAAAAATATAGTGTAAAGAAAACTATTTGAAGAAAAAAAATAAATAAACGATGCAACTTGTATTTAAACTACTCAGTTCCAATGAGTAAATAGAAATTTTTAAAGCAGTTATTCGAAAGAAACCACGCAACTTAAACAATTAAAATGAAATTCGAAAAATTAAGAATTACTCCAAATAATATCAACAATTATAATTAAAAATATAATATAAAAATCATTATTTGAATGAAGTAACGATTGTTACATTTTTCCGGTCACGCACGATGTAAAAAGGGAAATGGAAATAGGTTGCCACATATTAAACAGTTCGCCAAGTGAACTATTCTTGGCGCAACTGAAAAAAAAGCATCAACATAAATTGTTGAATTCTCCGTAAATTTCTCACCAGATTTTACAAAATTTAATATTTAGGTATAATTTGAGTAGAATCGAATTATGTAAAAAAATCGTATGTTATTTCAGAAAAAATTGTATTTTGTATCAAAATACTTATGTTAGAATAGTACTATATATAAATCTAATATATATCCTAATTCGCGCTTTCGAGACATGAAGAACGCAATTATTTTCGTCAATCTGCCCAGTAGAACGGGAGATATAGAACTGTCCTATTTTTTTTTCGCAGTGTACATATGTATCTCGCATAACTTAAAAACTTCCTCTCGTTTTGGTTACAATCGGGAGTGCCAAAAAGCATACATATATATATATACTCTGTTATTTGGCTTGTGAGCTCAGTTTTTTTTTTTTGTTGTTCATAAATGTTGGTAAATTGTGCCTTTTTGCTTTAAAAATGATTGAATTATGTTATTCTTATTTTCCGATTAGGTTTTAATGCCTTTAGTTAATCTGCATGCAATAGTTGTAGAATTATCAACGAATGAAAAGTTATTTAAGAGCCACTAAGATTAACGGAGGAGTCATTTGTTTACATTTGAAAATTATCGGAATAGTGAATTAAGTCAGTTTCAGCAGCTTCCGTGTCTTTTTGCCTAATAGGACCGAAATTAAACTTTCCGTTTTTTTGCACCGAAAAATATGTCTTCTTGCTCCATTAGCCGAATCGCTGGTTTTGAGATAGAAACTCTAATTTTAAATTGTAAAAATTACTTTTTTAACTGTTTTTAACTGTAATTTTTATGTTTTCCTATATTTTTCAAATTTAATGAAGATATTTTGACTTTTTATGTATTTTTGCCTTGCTACGAAGTGAGAATTGAATTAATTGAATGAGAAAAATATCTCTAATGAAATTCGAGGAAATAAGTTTAAATGGATTGCAGCAAAAAATGTTTATAATTCAACAGATCGCACTAGGAAGTCATGTAGTGTCCACATCCGATTTTTTTAAATTCCATAATAAATTGCATAAAATTGCATTAATATATTCCGCTTTGAAACTCAAAATTTAATTAATTTGCTTTCAAACTTCTAAAAATATATTCATTGATAAAGGTTGAAATGCTTATCTTTATGCTTTCTTGTTTGAAATATACTCCGTTTGCGTAAATATCTTATTTACCAGCTTTTGCTTTCTCTACCGTTAATTTTAGATCTATACTTGCCCCTACAAAAATGTTTTAAATGACCCAAACATTCATGCGATTGCATTTTTAAATTTAAGAAAAATCAGATTTTTACGCATTATGAAATCTAATTTTTTATACGTTCTCCCGTTCTCTAAGTTTATACCTACATAAGAGAGTATGTATATTCAGTGCGCTTTAATTTTTCAGGTTTTAATGTTTTGAATTATTACCGCTTGAGAAACCGATTTGGAGTATTAAAATATGGATAATTAAATTATAAATAGTTATAATATTAATTGTATTTGATTTTTCACTTTAAAAAACTTAATAAAAAATGTTTTAACAAATCATTTATTAAAACATTTACGAAATTTTTATAAAAAATTATCTTGACAAATTGCATTTTTACTTTGTTATAAAATTTAAGGTACTTTTAGTACGTTTTATAGTTTTTTTCCAAGATAGTATTATATATTACTTCTACTTCATAACTTTTCCGTATTGATACATACACACGCACATATCTGCAGCAGTTTTACACAGATTATAGGAAAAAAAAAAAAAATGCAAAAGATATGACTCTCGTACGATACAAACTGACCTAGCTATTTCAATTAAATTTAGGGATCATATTTATGAACCGTAAAAAAATCGAAGAGCGAAATATTTCATTTGCAATTAAAAATTAAATCTCTTTTTCAGAAAGGCTTCTAATGTTGATTGAATATTATTATATCGATATAATTAAGTAATAGAATTTCGTCGGAGTATTAATAACGCCTTTGAAAACTTATAAGCTAATTAAGGGAAAATCCTCTTGGCATATCAGTTGTAATAAAATTATAAAGAATATTACTTAATATATATTACAATAGTAAATTAAAAAAAAATTATGTAAATTAAAATATTACATGAGTAAACCCCGAAACGAAGCCAAAGAAAAGAAAAAAAGCCCTTTGACATTTATAATAAAAAGGAATTATCTTAATTTATGTACCAACTGATCCATCAAAGCAAGTTGAAAATGACATTAAATATATCAAATCTTGAAATTAAAGAGATCAGATCAGTCAAATATTCTCACACGAGAGTCATATTTTATCTTTTATTTTTCATAATGAGTATGAAAGTCTTCTAAATGTAGATAATAATAGGATAAGGAATCTATGAAAAATTAGATTTTGCAGTTTTTTATAAATTCAATTTTTTTAAATTTAAAACTTTTAAAGCATGAACATTTACATCATTAAATTATATTTTATTTGGAAGTATACGTCTTCAACCTACGGTTTCGAAAATAAAAGACAAGTGCAGACGTGTTTGTGAACATGACGTACATTTCGAATTTTTTCTTTGGAATATCAGAAATGATATTCTAAAGAACGGTAATGATAACAATATAAAAATCCGATACTGCAATATTCTTGAAGAAAAAGATGCATACAAAGAATCATCATTTTAAATTAGTGTAGCTTTGAGCATAACATAATCATTTTATACAACAAGATTTTTTTTCGACTTCTTCAAATTGTATATTCTTTATATATTTGGCAAAGACTCCTTAACAAAAAAGTGTCAAATATAATATTTTCTTTAAAAAAAAGGTTAATTACTTTTCTTAATTCTTTCCCTTTATTTCATTAGAATATCTTATGAATATTTCTTCTTTATTTCCAAAGGTCTATTTGAGCACGAGGACTGGAGCTTACGTAATTCATAGGCTGGGGCCTGGAGGTTATCCAATAGACTACAAACTTTTTCGACGTTACCTTGTTACTTGGTTGGATAAAATGCCTATACAAATATGCAACTGGTACTTCGAAAAATTCTATATTGAACCGAGATTTAATCATAAGCTCTACAATGTACCTCCAAAGTACCATGTTTTAAGCAAAGATCCAGTAGTGAGTGATCACATTTGTTCTAAACTGCTATCTGGATCTGTAGTCCAAAAGAAAAGAATTGAACGGCTTACAGAGAATGGCGTCATTTTTGAAGGAAGCAATGAAGAAACGGAAATCGACTCTATAATTATGGCCACAGGCTACACATGGAATTTCCCATTCCTAGAGGATGGAATAGTCAAACAAGAAAAAAATGGAAGAATTAACTTATATAAGGTAATGTATCCTCCCCAATTAAAACATCCCACTCTGGCAATAATTGGATTCCTGTTGCCTTATGGAGCTTTGTTTCCACTCGCTGAAATACAATGCCGATGGGCAGCTCATATCTTTGCCGGAAAAGGACATTTACCATCTTCAAGAAAGATGTTAAAAGATATTAAAAAACAGTTTGAAGCGAATGAGAAAAGATTTTGCTCTAGTGACAAAATGACTTTAAGAGTTGATTATTTGCAGTATTTGGATGACATAGCATCGCAGTTTGGTGTAAATCCTAATTTTGCTAAATTATTTTTTACTGACATCAAATTGTTTTGGAAGCTTATTTGGGGACCAAGCGTTCCATACCAATACCGACTACGAGGGCCACATAAATGGAATGGAGCTCGAGATGCCATACTAACTTGCAAAAAACGATTAAAGGCTCCTTTAATTCCAGATAAATATGAAAAGAAAAATTCTCAGCAGTAGTAGAATTTAAGGAAACAGGTTTTACATTCCTCCTTTAATAATATGATGATGTTTAAAACAGAACCTTTGTAAGACTCCATGTTTCTTTTATGAGATTTTTATGAATATGGCTAATCTGCTGAAAAATATTGTGCCAACAATTGAGTAAATTTCCTTTAAAATATGTTGTTTTTAAAAAAGTTTAGTATTATCTATTAAATTGTTCAATTGCTTTTATATAGTCTGTTTCATTATCTGTTTAAGTTTCATTTTTAATATAGTATTTGTAAATATCTTCATCTTTCTGTAAGTTCACTGTAAAAGCGCTAAAATCTGCTTACCATTATTAAATCTGTGATTTTTCAAAATCTCTCTTTCCATAACCCAAATTAAATCAATTCTAACCACTTTCTATTCTTTTAAATACTTTAATTATTAACCCATTAACCGCCAAAACTACAAGGAATGTTTCTTTTCTCATTAAAATTATAACAAATATTAAATTAAGCATTTATAACATAAATTTACATTGAAAATGAAAAAAAAATGCTCTTACTTGTGGAAAAAGTGAGTGTTACGTTCGCGCAACGTCAGCGGAATAAGACTACGGATGTTTAGTGAGTAGGATTGTATGTACGAGGTTTTTGATTGTACTCGTGTGATGTTTCTTTTGAGTGGAGCGCAGGATTACTTTTTAGCTATATAACGTTTTATAAATCTACAAATCACTTTACTTGTAATTAATTTAATATTAAAATATACATTGTATTTCTTTTACAAATGCAGATTATTTCATTTTAAAGATTCAAGCATGAAAAGCTTGATTACGATCATGATGTAAAGCTACATTACATACTTTGCATCTATAAATAGTCTGGCTATGGTACGATTTACAACAAAGTCTTTTGTTATCAACGGACTTTACGATAAAATGTCTACCATCTCCATGCAATGGTTTTTGAATGCTGAATTTACTAGTTGTTGATATATTTCTGGCTAATTCTACACTCTCAATAGGAGTTTGCAAAGGAAATAATGCATTCTCGCGTCTGAAATCTAAAAGTCTGAAATCTCAACTCATATAATTTATCAGTATTGTCAATTTGACTATTGTCAAATGCAAATTCTGCTTCATATTCCTGTACTGCAAACGTGATATCAATTCTCGTACAACAGGAACAGAAATGTCCTTATCAAAAGACCAATACATTTTTTCTTGAGGTAAAGAATAAAGAATGATATCCTGTAAGCAATAATATTCCAATAAATCTTCTCATATAGGCTTCAGACGCAATAAATTCTGGGCTTTTTTTTTTATTTCTTCTTTCTTTCTCTTTTTTTTTTTTTCTTCTTCTTCTGAGCTTATATATTTGTCTATTCAACGAGAAGAGAGTAAATATCTAAACCAAAAAGAAAATCAAAAATCTGTGCACTAGTTTTACCTTGTGTTTTGTCTTTTATAATTTCTCTTCTATCTCTTTCTTCATGTTTTTCCTAAGACATAACTAACAGTTCCTTTTTTATCCACTTCAAGATTTCAGTCTTCTGCTTTGACTATAACTGCTTTTAGAAGGCTGAAACTTACTTCTTACGTGAATTTCAACTTCCCCACCAGTATCATTTGGTAAAACATCATTATCATTATTTAAAAAATTGCTATTCCTTTCTTCTTTGTCACTAGCCTCTGCAATTTCTGGGGGAACAACAATAATATCAGTTTTTATCTAATCATTATTAACATTATCATCATCCGTTTCTTCATCGAAAAATCTTTGAAGGGCTACTTCTAATGTAAGATACCTCGTTCTAGGCATTTTTAAACAACCAGAACATGAATCAGAACATCGAAAGGAATGAGTGAAAAAGGAGATTGACTACCCGTTTCCTGCTGACGTTGCGTCAACGCAACACCTGCTTTCCCTCCCTTCCCAACACAAATATAGACACGTGACTGATGTAATGTTCTGATAAACGGTGACCTTGACTAATAATAGATCACTTATAAAGACGGCAATTATTTCGTTTATTATTTTCAGAAAAATACAAGGTCGAAAATTTTGCTTAAATTTTGCGTAAAGTATGAGATTAATTATTATAAACAAAATGATTGTTGAAGGCAAATATTGTTTTACGGAAATAATCTCCATAATATTCCCTACACAAAACCATCTGCTAGTATAAAATATCTTAGGTAGTTATATTTATATACGCATTTATTTTGACCGTTGCGTCAAAATAATATTTATATACCATGAAAATATGCAGCGTTAGAATAGCTGGGAAGATCCGTGAAGAAAATGGCTGCCTGTCCAAGTAGTATCACATAAAATCCACCTCCGGAGTTTTGCCGGAAAACTACAGGATCTGCTGGAAACCTGGACGAAACTTAATAGCATCAAGGAAGAAGGCACAGTAAAATCGGACGGCTACGTTGCTACTGCAGGATGATTAAGGAGAACTGTAAAAGCGGCATCTATGCGACTTCGGCAGGTAGAAGAAGGACGGGCCTCTCGCTCCTTAGAGAAGTGGCATACTGGCATCTTTTATCACAGGTCAGCTGACAGCTTTTTAATGAAGTGGTCTGCTGGCATCTTTTAATGAAGTGGTCTGATAAATTTCAAAAACTCAGTGTCTGTAATCCATAATTACAGTGTAAATAATTAAGCTTCGTACGTTTCTCCCGTGACAGATCGCTTCTTACATGAAAACTTATTTTCAGTTAGATTGTAAACAATTTGCTTTAAAATACAGCGTACCTCGATACAGGTCCGCTTTGAAACCCGTACAACTTGATATACGTTCTTTTTTAATGAAAGAATTTTCGTTTGGTATACGAAAGATGTTTGAAATACAATTCAGGTTCGATGCGTCCTGACTGAGCGAATTACACTTTACACTTGTTTATCTCTTTCGAGACAATGCTACGACTGCCAGTGAGTGTCAGTACGTCTAATTCTGTTATTCAGTAATAAACCCACATTGAAACCCTGAATACAAGTACTTTTGTGTTGGTTTTTTCTGGTAAATCTTTTGTAAAACTATTAACGATGAGCTCCAAGAAAGTTAAAGAGAAAATTCAAGCAATAAAGAAAATTATTAGGCTCACCAAGTGAAAAAAATGGAATAATGCAAAGTACGAACACGGCACGCGTATCCAGAACATAGGTATTGCATACCGTATCGCGAGTACGATGATGTCGACAAATGAAAAAAAAAAAAAAAAAAAAAAAAAAAAAAAAAACATTATTAAATCGGCTGAAGTTACAATGGGGTTGAAATAGATTTGCCAAATAAAGGCCAGAGCCGTTAGAACATGTTAAAAAAATTGCTTTTGATTTAGACAGCAGGAACACTTTTATGTCCACTGCACAGTCACAAAAAAAGGGGGACAGTTTCTTTACCTCCCGTTCTACTGGGCCGATTAACAAAATTCAAATTCCGTTTTTCATGTCTCGAAAGCGCAACTTAGGATATATATTAGATTTATATATAGCATAAATCTAACCTAGGTATTTTGACATGAAATCGGACGTTTTCTGAAATAACATACCAATTTTGTTTTTTGCATATTTCAATTTTACCATCAAATAATGCTTAGATATTAAATTTTGTAATTTTTGGTGAGACATTTACGGAGAAATTTAAAAATTGGTCTTGGCGCATTTTTTCAGTTTGCGCCAAGAATAATTTACTTGGCGAACTTCTTAATTTATAGCAACCTATTTTCCTTTTCGTTTTTTCATTGTACACGAGCAGAAAAGATGGTCATCGTTCATAACTTTCAAATAGTTTTAACAAAGTGCGCAAACCGCATTTGACGTTATTATTGCTTATAACGAATATGCTAAATTTCAAAACGCGCTAAAATGTAAATTCACGTATATCTTAGGAAATACTGAATAAAAAACTCTATTTGTTTGCAGTTATGCTTAGAAATACATTTACTTTATGATGACGGAAAAAAGATTTATAGTTTTCAAAAAATTATTAGCATTATTTACAGATACAAATTTTAAAAGTAAATCATAAACAAATGGGCGAATTTTATTTGGAATGAACCTAAATTTCGGAATTTGAAAGGAAGAATCAAATAAGTTTAATAAAAGCAGAATTATTAATAAATCTATACCAAATTCAATTATCATTAAGGAGGTAAAATTTTGAGAGCTAATTGTTTAAACAATAGTTGGACGCTTTATTATAAAACTTGGGAGTTTGGCATAATTTAAATCGTAGAATCGAAATATGGGAAAAAGTGGCAAGTTACTTCAGAAAAGTCAGATTCAGTGTCAAAATACCTGTATTAGATCATTGCTATATATAAATCTAATATTTATCCTAGTCGCGCTTTCGAGAATGAAAAACGCAATTTGAAATTTGTCAATCGGCCCAGTAGAACGGGAGGTATAAAACTCTCCCCCCCACACTTTTTTTTTTTTTAGTGCAGTGTACATCACCATGTGCAATGCTTCGTTTATGTACAGTATATGTTTCACCTGCTGTATTTGTAACGCAGCATTAAATAGTGTTATAATAATAATAGCATTTTTGATAGGAAAAGATTAATTATTTTCCCTCCATTTCTTGCTGGGGAACATCATTTGTTATACAGCAGAGAATCCTGAACGGATTAAGGTCGTATCACTGTATATATAAATAGATATTTTAGATCTACATATCTACCTTTATATATATATATATTGATGCAAATAATTATATATATAAATGCAAATATATCTATATATCTATATACATATCTATATCTATCTATCTATCTATCTATCTATCTATCTATATATATATATATATATATATTAATGCAAATCTCTGTTTGTATATATACATATTAAGGCAAATTTTACCAGAATTGCACAGCAATTGTTTAGAAAAACAGTTTGGGCATGCTGGAAGGAGGGAGAAAATGCCCTATAATTCATACTGAAAAACCTGCTAGAGCGCAGTTTCACCACGAATCATAATTATCAGTTAAACTTATAAATTTCTTTCATGTTTAAATATTAAACTAAATCTGCATATCACCGCAGTGCAAATCACTCTCAAATACATTTCAGTTCTAATGGAAAATCACGCATTAAATGAAGGCATAGTACGTGCGCAGAGGTAAACAAATCTATTCTAAACAAAACGAACTGATATTTTTGTTTTGGCATTGTTTAAGAATCAGTTGCCAAAATGTAGACCCACTGCCAAAAAATTTCTTCTTGAAGGTTCAGGAGTGATTACTATTTTGTGAATAGCGTTCCTTATGTTTTTAGATTTATATGAGGAAATATTTCGTAAATAGTTTATGAAATGGCCTACGTCTACGAACTACGAATTGTTCTAGGAAGTAATTTAAATACTTCTTATAATTATTTATTCAGCAACAAAATCTAGCATAATGAGCAGTACTTACAACAGTTAAAACATTAGCAAACAAATAAAAATAATCAAAACATATAATTTAACACCAAATCAAACATTTAATTTATTGACTTTGGAAGCTATTCATTACGTTTTATTAATTATATATTCTACTTGCATATGAAATGCATAATTTAAATAATATTGTACCTTAATAACAGAATAGACTATAAAAAATTATTCTCCAGAAAGACACATTTATTTCTTTTTTCTACCATTCAGAAATAAAAAAATAAAATAATAACAAATAAATGAACAATACTATTCTATATAGATATTAGGTTATTTTTATGCATGAGACTTGGAAACTGAGCAGTACCCTCTCCGGGACTCGAACCTGGACCTCTCGATATGCCGAGTGTGCTAACCATTACACCACAAAGGCATGCTGGAAATAGGGAGAAAATGCCTTATAATTCATACTGCAAAACCTGCTAGAACGCAGTTTCACCACGAATCATAATTATCAGTTAAACATATAAATTTATTTTATGTTTAAATATTAAACTAAATCTGCATATCACCGCAGTGCAAATCACTCTCAAATACATTTCAGTTCTAATGGAAAATCACGTACTAAATAAAGGCATAGTACATTGCTCCCTCATAATATGAAACAGCCTTCTCACATAAGCAATTTTCCTTGACATGTTACTGATTTATTTTATTTATTTGTTGGTCACCTTATTCACAATATTGCGCAAAATGCATGCCGTTCTGCTCTAACACATGTGTGAAAGAACAAAAAAATAAATTAAGTACTTTAATAATTTCATCTTTGTACAGTGGAACCTCAAGATACGAGCACCTCTATATAAGAGAAATTTGAGATACGAGGAAAGTATAAGCGAAATATTTGTTTCTAATTACGAGCATTGAATCGAGTAACAAGCAATGAGCCAGGCTTTTGTATGCGTGGCGGCATTTTCGGTTCCGGCTCGAGTCGGTGTATCCCTTCGCCAGATCACTCAGTGTTCTTTGATCTACGTGTTTGTGCGCTTGTGAGTTAATTGTGTATTACATTTAACGTGAGAATAGTTGTTTCATGACGCCTTTGAAGAAGATTGTTAAATCAGATAGTGCTGCAAAGGAAAATAAAGAAGCCATGGACGTTGAAATTAAGAAAGAAACCATAGATAAATATAAGCGTGGTGTAAAAGTGACGGAATTGACGAAGACTTATGGCCTTTCGACATCGACGAGCTACGCTATTCTGAAGAAGCAGGCAGAAATTAAGAAACTTAATGTGGCAAAAGGAGTTACCGTTACTTCCATGCACTGTCCAAAACTCCTAGAACATGTTGCAAAGCTGTTGTTGGTATGGATTAACGACAGGCAGTTAAGAGGTAAATGTCGGAAGCTATCATAAAGGTAAACTACGGTTATATTACTTACCAGTGTTATTTCCTGGAAAAATTTATTTTTGTGTTGATATTTTTGGGGTGCGGAACGGATTAATTGGATTTCCATTATTTTCAATGGTGAAGTTTGCTTTAGATACGAGAAATTCGGTATATGAGCTCAATGCTGTAACGAATTAAACTCGTATCTCGAGGTTCCACTGTATTATGAAAATTATTTTAACAATAAAAAAATTTCGAAATTTCTATTAAAAGCATTGTACATAAAATCAGTTAAAAAGTAAAACCTCCATCAACAAAAAGCACGGCAATTTTCCACGGCAGTGACAGGTACATCCTTCTCCGCATTACGCGAGACTGGCTACTGTTCAAAGAAATCAATGGTTAAGAAAATCCAAAAATGTTATCTCCAAAGCTGAAGCATCTTCTGGTTTGACGCGATCCGCTTCAATTATTTCTTTACCCTTTGCCAGTTCTGCTCGTGCGCCGTACGGATGCCTCCTTTGGACCTTACGGGCAATATTCTTTCTCCGTTGCTTTTACAATTTTCTTCGTGTCTTTTCTATTTTTAATACAAAATTAGCCGTATATATAGCACTTGATATCCGCTAAGTAGTAGTGTGTAAACTCTACTCTTTTCTATTCCGAAATGATACATAAGAGCGTGTTATTTACATGACTCGGCGAATTTTTATCTTTCGGTGCTTAACTTATTTTACTGTTGATTTTAAAAGATCATTTCACATATACAAGAAGATATACAAACTACAGATATACAAGTGGTTCAAAATGTTTTTGACTATAAAATAATGGCTGACTCACAATGCATGCAGCTAATTTCTTGCGATTCATACTATGATTCGGAATCAGAATCTAAAATGTCTGCATGTGACTCTGGAAGCAGTGAAAGTTCTTTAGACGTCTTCGATAATAGTACAGAAGAATGGCAATAAAGATACAAATTTACAGTTTTGATTGGATATTATCGTTTGACTGACTGAAAGCTACTCCTGTGTGTTTTTACCAGCTCCACTAAGGCTAATAGAAAGACATGTTTGGAGGTGATTTTACCTTCGGGAAGCTGTTCTAAAAATAGTGTGATGTGTCTTCATTGAAGTTAAGTGACAAGAAAGGAATTAGAGAAAAGACTCTATGTTTATCTGGATTGTGCCTTTGGACTTGTTTTAAGATATATCACATTAAATTAGATCTTTGGGAAGGAATAAATTAAGTAAATGTAATTGTATTATCTGTAATTGAACATAATTACAAAGCAATCGCATTTTTCATGCCTACAACCTTTAAATATAGCTTCTGAATCTGAATGTGAATTAACATTTAGCTATATTACTGGAAAACCCTTATATATTATATATTATTTGGAAACATTTTATAACATATATTCACTGAAAATAGAGAGAATGAACCTTATCATCTGCGAATAGTTTTCAGTGTTTAATGCCCTTATTAATCAAAATGTCTGCCTTATCAGACTTTCTCTTATTTTGAATAATTAGTGCTTTGTGCGTTATACGCAAGTGACATCAGTTGCTCCTACGTTTGTGAAAGTGCATAGTTGTTTCTATAGCGTTTCTAACCTTCAGATATTCTGAAGTTTAGAACATATTTCTAGTTTGTTTGCTTTTAGCATGATATTATAATAATCTGCATATTTTTACTACAGTTTACCTTTTGATAAAAGTTTTTAAAATTTGCTTTAAACTAACTCCTAATAAAAAATTTCCAAAGTTATTTTACTCAAAAGAATGATCACAACTAAACTCGCCGTGATAGAACTTCATATTATCAATCACAAATCAAATTTAACTAAACGATTTGTTGCGACATCTCGTACACTTTACAAGACATGAAAATAAACCAACACGAAGCATCCTTATTTTCAGGTAAGAAAGTAAAACCAAATATTTAAGTTACTGAACACATAGCTGAACTTATTTATCTCGAAACCGGTTGACTCTCACGAACTTAAACAAACTAACAAATCAATCAAAAAGTACAAAATTTTTGCGATTGCAGGTTAACTAAATGTTAGATACAAATATTTTTAAACTCTCCGTATAACTGAATTGCCTTTTTCTTTCTGATAAAGGGCGACGAAAAATAAAAAGATAAAAAAAGAATTAACATAAAATAACTGGTTATTTAAACAACATCTCACGAAATTTCAGAATAATGCAGGTTTTTTTTTTTTTTTTTTTTTTTTTTTTTTTTTTTTTTTTTACTGAAATATAACGTAATTAACTGTTTCGTTATATTGAGTAATACAATAATATGCGTTCACTTTTTTTATTTCTACTCCATTTAATATTTTACATTACCATTAAACTTAGGTTGTAAATATCTTAAATGCAATTAAAACTATCATTAAAACTAATTAAAATATAATCTCAAAATTTATTTTTATTATATCTGTACTCAAGTTATGTAACTATGTAATTCAAAACTATGTAGCTTATATTAAAACCCTGCATTAATATTTGCATATTGCTAAATTTACATCATTTATAATTAGTGAGAAGTTCTCAGGACTTTTCTGCCTAAGTCAAAGCAGTATAATCCGGAAATTTTGTGATAATATAATTCGTCAGGTAATGGAACTTTTAATTGAACTAAAATTCGAAATTTTTTTAGGAGGAGCAGAAACTGAATTAAATCATGTTTCTAAACATCAAATTGTGTTTAATTGTAAACTGTATTTTTAAATATGTAAAATCAGTAAAATTAATTAAAGCATTTCGTAAGCTGTAACATAATGGGTACTTATCTTCTACAGCGGCCTTGGCGAGAATGTTGATTTAGCACGTCTCTGCATTATTTAGAAACAAACGTTTATGGTTGCCGATCTGCGTATAAAGCGTTTCTTCTAATATCGCTTTTAAAATATAACGATTTTTCGTTCGTGCTCGTAGATTATGTTTCTTCGGCTAATGACTATTTTTGCTTAGAGGATTTTATTTCATATTTTTATGTTGCTTACTGCTTTCAGCCATCTTAAAAAGAAAGCTACAGCTTTTTACAAAGAAAATGGTGTTTGCAAAAATTGTAAAAATGAACAGAGTATGTATTTATATGTTGGAAAGGAAACAATTTGATGATACAGTGCCCACAGCTAGAAACAAAAGAAGTATCTTCGTACTGGAATTTGTTTTAGTTGATCCCAAATATTCTTTCGTGCGGCACTGCGAGGACAACTAAAAAGAAAAACAAAAACACAGAGGTACGTCACCGCCATCACCTGGAATCCTTATTTTAGCAGGGTTCATGTTCAGGCACTAATTCGGCCGTGATACTGCGTATGAGGCAGAATTAGCAGCAATTGCTGAACAGTGGCTACCAGGAAGAGTTTGTAAAATATGAATTTTTCAAAGTGCCCGATATTTTTTAATGAATTACTAACAAAATTGTATACTATAGAAAATAAATTACCATAAAATTTATGATTCCTTTCGAAAATATTAAGCATAATGAGGATTTTGCAATAAAAACCACTATATTGATAGAGTGCAATTACACTGCGGGCCTTTAAAATTGCAAAACCAGGAAGGAGTGATCCTGACGAACGTTAAAAATCACAGTCGCCCAGTTGGTATGGTGGTCAGAGAAGCTGAATGCGATGCCGAAAAGCGTGGGTTCGAATCCCGGAGAAGGCATGGTTGTAACTGTCCGTCCCTTCATAGGAAAGGCGATGGTGGCCCACCTATTAGGTGCCTTCATAATAAAGAGACCACCACATCCGGCGTTGTATAGATTAATAAACTGGGTTACATTTGTAATTGTTCACAATATGCCATTGAAAAAAAAACGTTAAAATCACATAAAAAAAGAAGAAGTTGGTATATGGAAATAATTAATGTTTCAGTGCATTTAGACGACGCAAGAGGGAGAAAAGATATCCGAAGCACTTCATAAAAGAAAGTTGTGTAGTGGATTTCTCATTCGGAAAGTGCTTTGTAAGGTTAGAGTTTGCTTAGAATATCGTGTGATGCCTCGAATAAGAAGAGAAAATGCTTACCAGCAAGTTTCGAAATTCGATAGAGGCAGGATCGTTGCCTATCGAGAATGCAGATTATCATTCCGTGATATCGCCGATCGCACTGGTCGACATATAACCACTATCATGCGAATATGAAATCAATGGATTCCTGAGGGTCATACTGAACGGCAGGCAGGATATCAACGCTCTCCTATGACTAACGCCCGAGAGTACAATCTTATTATGAGGTCAGCCCTCCAAACGACCACATCACGACCATTAGTCAGGAAATGATCATGTTTGCAGCACGCCCAGTATCAACTCGTAAGGTGCGTCGACGTTTGCAGCACTATCAGCAGAGTGACGATTACTTCGGCTTTCCTTGACAATGCAGCATAGAGAGAGACAGTGACTCTCGTGCACCAAACGAGAAAGCTCGGTACAGGAGTGGCACTATGTCGCCTTTTCAAACGAGTCCCGGTTCTACGTGCAGTATTCTGATGCCCTTTTACGCGTCTGGAGTGTCCGAGGAGACCGCACGACGCCTACTTACATTCGATATTAGCTTAGGAGCCCAGCACCTGGTGTAATGGTTTGAGCACCCATTGAGTTCACGACTTGCACATCTCTAGTTCGGACCAACGGTAATTTGAACGCAGAAGGGTACATTTCTGACATCTTACATTCAGTGGTTATGCCCTATCTTCGAGGCCTCCAAACGCCATTCCAATAATATAATGCAAGATTACAAGGTTGCATGTCGTGTTCTGACCTTCCTCGAAACACAGGGTATTCGATTGCTGCCCTGGCCTACACGATCTCTGGATCTGTCATCCATTGTAAACAATCTGGTCATAGGTTGCTGAGAGACTGGCCCGCTAACCCTCTCCAGCTGATACAGTTCATGAAGTGTGGCATAGATTTGAAGCAGCATTGAATGAGTTGCCTGTTTCTGTCATCTAAGCCCAGTTTGAGTCTATGCCTAATGGGATAAGGGCCGTTTTAGCTGCCAGGAGTGGCAGCTGTTTTACTAATTCTGCACCCCTGTAAACCTAGAAAATGCTTACAAATTTAGTCATTTTGTCTTCATGCCGCACTGTTTACGTACAATAAAAATCTTATTTGTATTTCCTTCCTTCATGGTGTCCAGCAGAGGGGTGGCCAGCAGCGGGCATTTGTTTCCTGTAAATGTGCAAATTGGTAACCGTTTGTTTCTCGACAATGATGAAATGCGCCATATCAACATTCTCGCCTGACTTGGTCAGAAGACCAGTACCACATAACACACCATATGAGCACAAAAAATATTCATCAAATCAGTTAAAAGTTTCAGCAATTTAGAACCTCTTGATTTGCAAAACTGTGGATCTAGGACCTAATCAAGAACGTTATAAATTTTAATATATTAAACGTTGCACCTTTAAACATTTGTCATTATAAGACGATTATTTTCCTGAATATATATTGCTAGTAAAAAGAAAGTAAATTTCAGAGTCATTTAAAAATTATTTATATGTCCTGTGACAAAAACTACCTTCCATCTTAATATTTACGAAAAAATACTTTTTATTCTATTACGGAAGCTTTTTGAGGATTCACGTTAATTTTATACTGCGTTCCCCCACTGAGGCCTTGAACAATGCTTAAAATTTAAAAATACGCAAGTGAAATAGTTAATGATTTGTTATTTTTAAATTTGAATGTCCTTGAAACATAGCATTTCGTGAAACAAGAAGACCACAGCAAACCTTGACCTTGAGACATAAGTATTGTTTTTATCTTACTCCAATAGTGAACAATAACTTGTTTTCTTTGTTCGAGATGTTTCGTAATTTGTTCATGAACAGAGTACTGAAAGAAATGATTAATCAAAAGAGGTTTATAAAAAAATCCTTTAGCCTAACAGTCAAGTAAAAGCATATTTTTATTTCATTTCAGCTTTCGAAAAATACATTGTAGCACAGTCTAGAAATTGTGTTTCACCTGCTTCAAAATCTTTACATTAAGAAAGAAAATATAGCAATAGCTAAAACTAGCATACATTATCAAGACCTGATTCCGGATTACTCCATTTACTCACAAGGTATGACCCTAAAGTCTAACAGTTTAGAGGACTACTAATATTTTTCATAATCCTACAATACTAATGTAATATTTCACAATGATATGCTATTATAGTCATATTTTTTATTTAATGTAAAATTTGCTACTGTTCTGTTATCGGGACCGAATTCAAATATCGGCAAAAGTTGGCAACGAAACAAAAAGGCAACTAGGTAAAAAATTCGAAGAATAAAAATAATCCCCAAAATATTTACGATACGGTTAAGTTAAAAAAAATTAAAAGGGAAAAATAACTTAACAGGCTGTCGGCGGAGCCACTGTGTAACGCCGATTGTACTGTACCAAGTGGGACAGTCTCCGACGTAATCTTTCTCTGATGAAGCGTGAACATACAAATACCTTGGTCTCTACTGCTGGTTTCACAGCCATTTATCAACTTTGCATAAATGCTAACAACGTCAGATCGTGAAAAGCTTACCAGTCGTGCAATTTGAGAGATACTCGTTCCGAGTCTTCGGCCATTATATCTTCCCTCTATCAAATTGGCTTAGATCAGCAGACTTTCCCATCACTCGCTAAAGTCAGTACAAGGTTCTTCAAGCAGCAGTTAAATACCATTCTTGTATAATCACGTGCCTTCTATGTCATCTAGAGGAGCTCACTGAAAAACGTGGGAATGCTCATAATGTTTTTTCTTGTCAGTGTATATTTTAAAAATAATCTAAAATTTGAACACTATTTTGGAGCTTTCCAGCTTTGAACATAGATCTGACCTTCGAGCTCTTCAGTAACTGGGACTCTTAATCTCAAAATCCTACTGCTCCAATAATATAGTGATTCAGATCATGAATAAAAGACTAATTTCGTTGATTCATCGATGGATCAACGAAATGTCAAGGTACACCATGTCTGTAAAAGTCAATACGTGGTATATTTTCGTAACAATCGTTCTTAAATTTATACATCCAATTACAATTTTTACTTCCTTGTAACAAGTAAATTAAGTATTATATCACAAAACATTTCGGATATCAAATTCAACGAAAATATCCGTTTGCCCGCTCTCCAAGCCGTTTGAACGATGGGTTTTACTTGATAGCTGTACGTACGGACAAAAAAAAGGATTCATTTTTCCAAAGCGGATTGTAAAATGGAATGGATGCAGAAGAGATTCTTTTCCTTGCCGTTTATACTTATATACGTACATACGTATAAACGATAATACGCACTAATATGTATCTTGAATATTTCAAAAACAAGTAGACTCAGAACGTTAAAATTTGGTTTATGGGGCTGCTATAACGTGTAAATGATCATCTCTCGTTTCATTTACTCAGCTCGGTGAACTCAGGTTTTTTATTCTTATATGTTGGTATACTGCTTTGGTATACTGCGTTGGTATTTTTTGCTTTAAAAGAGATATAATTAGTTTGTTCTTGTGTTACGAATAACGTTTGTTTGCCTTTAGTTAATCTGTATGTGATAACTGTATAGTTATCAACAATGTAAAAATGGTTAAAGTGCTACTAAGCCTAGTGGGTGCGAATCCCGGAGAAGGCGTAGTTGTAATTGGTCATCCTTTCATAGAAGGCAAACGTGGCCTGCTTATTAGGTGCCACCATAACAAAGTGACCACCACTTCTGGCCTTAGTTGTCGCCAAGCCGAAGTCAGCTGAGGGCCCACCATTAGAGAAAAAAAGTGTTCATAAAAATTAATGAGGTTTTTGAGTAGTATTATTGAATAGAGTTAAGTATTGCAGTGTTTCAGGATACAGATTACGCACTCTACACTTTAACACATTCTACATTCATAACATCTGTTATTCTATTCTGTTCCACGTGGAATACAGAAAATATGGCAAACCAAAAATTTTCGCATGCAATATTAATAAAATATATCGTGTTAATGCTTCATGATTCTACTATTTTGTTGCACTTGAAAATGAAAAGGCGACCCTAAATTACATTAGGAGATGAAACTTAGCATAGTTTATAGTATATTGTAGTTCATGTTTATTTGCAGTTTATAAAATTAATAAGACAAAACAATTGAATACAATGATGCGTATATTATATAGAAATGATTTTAAATGCCGATTTATACTCATCTTCCGTAATTAGTCTTTAAAACTTTCTGAGCACACTAAATCATAAATTGATTAGTAACCACAAAACAGTAGTTCATTAATTATTTAATAGTTTTTCAAACTTTTTAACATCAGGGTAAGGATCTGAATCGATGATGCTGATAAAATGATAAAATTCTTCAGAAAACTGTAAGATTATTTTCAATTCACTACTTAAAGCTGTCTTATATTAATTAGATCCTATTCTTTCTCCAATTATTACTGACGCGCTTTTTTTGAAGTTGCGAAATTTTGAACTGCACTATGGACTGTTTAGATATGAAGTTTTAAAAATACTCGTATATTTTGCAAATATCTAATCAGATGCGTTATCACGTATTCTTCGGCGGAAAAGCCAGAATATCTTCAATTTATTTATCAGTAACCTACCCCATCAGATAAATTTAAATACTTAGCTGGCGGATCAAACTAGCAGTTAAGACGTTTGTCGAGGAGTTCAAGTCTACAAAGCAGGTAAGATGATTTGACGTAGTTTATAGTATGAATTTCGTAGTTTTTATTTCGAAATGAACGCTTAAACATTTTGTATAAACTGCTTTCGCTTGGTTTTAATGTTTAAAAAGTGCTTATTTACACTTTTTAAACACATTTTTACACTTTAAAATTTTAAATGCTTACTTTCATATTTAGAAAAAAAAAAAAAAAAAAAGAAAACATTGCTTCAGTAGATTTCCTTCGTTGGCGAAGACTTTCTTCAATAATTTGATATTATGTTTACAAATCTTTGCTAAAACCTTAGTTATTGAATTACTGAAAAGGAAAATTTTGGTTACGTCTTCTATTTTATTTCATTAAACCTCTTCTAGAAACAGACACTTGTTTTTAGTTTGATAAAATACTACATCATTATTTGCTTTAACCACTCATTTTGACAAAATGGTAAATACCTGCTGCATGAAACCAAACGACTGTAGTAATACATATTTTAAATTTCACGTGAGAATGAAAAAATAATATAAAGGAATCCATTTAACGAAAAAGGTCATTTTCAACGTGAGAATTTACCACACAGATCATCACTTACAAAAATGTAATATTCAAAAACAAAAACGAATCATACAATGTCGGTATTTTACTCAGTTATTTCAAATAACTGCCGGTATATTGAAACTACTGGTATAAAAAAATTTCGGAAATTAGCACTGTTAACTATTATTAAATTATTGATATCATGAAATATCCTTTCAATGAACTAAAGAGTACTTTCCTTTTAGAAACTGTTTATTTATAAGCAGTGTTTTCATTTCTAAATATGAATTTTATATTATAATGTGTTTCATCCATACAGAAGAATTGTGAAATCTGTTTAAAAAGTAACATTCTTTGTAAAATGTTTTATATTTTTAATACGGGAATCCTGCCAAATTTTCTGTCGATTCTGACATTTGTTTTCGATTTGACCAGAGAGCTAGATATTTATTTCTTTTGTTTTTATTTCCTTTCGTTCTCCTCCTTCCACATTTTTCATTGGAGATAGTAACTACATTAGAAGCTAGTAATACTTTGTACCGCTCAATGAGAGAGCGATCAAGAAATTATATTTTTATATCATCATGTGTATTTTCTTGAGAAAAATTATTTATTTCAATATTCTTCTTTTTCTTATCGTTATCAGTTAGGCATTAAGACCACAAATGTTAAAAGAATTACCCATGATATTTACTGACTGTGCCACTCTGAAGTAATCTTTAAAGTGTAAAAGCAACTATTTGGTAATCAGAAATCGTATCCTGAAGCATATGAAAATATAAATCTTTCATAAAAAATATGGCCAGATCATTTCAGCATTATTTTGAAGCATGAAAATGAGATGGCACATTAGGTATAAAATTTACAGGGCATTCAGTAGTGAAACTTGTAATATATTCTCTTCAAGCATCTAATATTGCAACATTAAGTTTCCTTAGCTGGTTGTGTCAAACGAAGCTCCATTTCGAATAGGACAATGAACAACTAGATGCCATTACAAGAATATCAGTAGTAAGTAAAAATTAAAATTAAACATTTTGGCCATTATAAAATTAAATTGTTACATCCGACAATTTTAAAACTGTTAAAGCATATTAAACTTTAAATTTTTATATTTTAATTTTTTATAATTTTATGTTTGCTTTTTATGTTAGTCTTAACTGCTAGTTTAAGTTAAGTGCATTTTCCATATACACACATTTTTAGTTTATATGATCTTCCTACTTGCTTTTAAAATTAATTTTTCTCTTTATTTTAACCAGTAATCCGCTATCTTCTAAGTTTCTTTCGTCTTACTGTGGATCAAGTCGGATTCGTGCATTTAAAATGAATTAACTTCAATTCAAAAATCTTATACTTCTTTACATTTTATCGTTATTTGAAGGGAATTTCATTAAATTATACGAAAAAGAATAATTCATTACCTACTATTGGTGACTTTCTGGAAAATGATTAATGCCCTTTGAAACGTCAGCATTCTTCCATTGGAATCACCAATAACTTAGCCTTTATTTGGTGTTTATTGCTATTCTGTGTTTTTAATATTCATTCAGATGCAATTTAATACATCTCCTAAGTTTTATTTTCGTAGTTTAACCTCAGTTTTCTGAGGAATTAACTTTTAATAAGAATAAGTTTTATTCTTTATTTCTAAGTAATCTACGTTATTTTTTGCGTATGGGCTAAGTTTTAATGTATAAATGATCGTTTTTCTTTTTGAAAATGTAAGTTTCTGAAACATACCAATAAAAATGTTAATTTTTTTATGTTTATTATAGAGACATATAATTTTTTTAAGTTCTTGAAACATTTTCTGCAAATAGTACAAAAGTGGACCTGAATTTGGAGTAATAATATTTTTTTCACGAAATAATTGCGAAACGTTTGGAGTTCTTCAAATATCCCTGGAATTGGCATAATAAATGTGTCTCTTTTCCTAGATGTCAGATATAAAACATGAACAAAATTACTAACAAAATTACAAACTTTAGCAATAGTCATTTCATTTCTGATTTCATTTGCTTAAGTTCCCCTCTTAAGACTGGATTACTGGCATCATAAGTTCTGCAGTAATCCATAATGCTGCAAGCTCTTACTCAGTCGCTGCTGAGGATTGAAACAAAGAAGATGAGGTTATAAATACTCCCACTGTTTTATACACAGTATCTTCCTATGCTTATTCTAGCCTGAGTTCTATGCTTCGTGCCTGAGTCCTGTCCTTCCTATGCTTATTCCTACCACGTCTCTTTGCTTAGCTTTATCTTACATTACTTAAAATATGATATGCGTGTATAGAACTATGGGTGCAAACTGCACTCATTCTGCTGAGTGATTTCTACAGAATGTGCATCTAAAAGATTGTTTATGTTCAGAAATAAAACGGGTTTAATCGTCATGCTACTTCTGATTATAAATACGTGGTTATAACTTGTAATGCCATCACATCCTACCGTAATAATTTGGTAGTACGAAACCAAGAGCTGACTAGAGAAGGCATGAGTTACTTTTATCTAGTTTAATATTATCAGGACTTGTATTCCTCTTTATTTGCTTTGGAAACATGAACTGTCCTGACTCGGAACAGGGAGCTTACTCAAGCTATGTTCAATAAATTGTGAAGTAGACAATACACACAGGAAGGGTATACGAAACCCTTTATTTTCTATCTTTACAGCGATTTCCGGAACTTCGGAATACGGAGACCAACCACTTGTGGTCTGAACGTAAGAATATAAAAATACTAACTAAAAACTCTAACTAAAACTAACTTTGGATTAATATACAAGTGTCTAACTTCAAGATTGACCGTTATTTAACAAAATCCGTATGTAGTACAGAGAGCTGCTAAAACTACGATACGTTTGAACTTATCAAGAGGACTAAACCTCTGGACTTGAAGGCAACCAGCAACCGAGTAAAACTACTATGGCAAGCGGCTTGCTTCCAATAACTCCTTCCTCTCTCTTGCTTGGCAAAAAGCCACAACTTAAGTACTTGGCGTTAGCAAGACAAATTTGCATAAATAAGTTAAAGCTTTTAATTCTGGCCGGAAGTAGAAAATAAGAAGTGATAGTAAAGATTTAAAATAAAATAAACGTTAGTAAAACTTAGGATCCTTACAATATTAGTTACTTTTATCAAACTTATCGAGTGCACGTGAACCTTTCGACTGTTATCTATTGATACTGTTGGTAGTCTAAATTATTATAATTCTCTAAATTATATTCATATTAATATAGGCTTTGTTACTCATAATACGTACAGGCATTTGCTTCTATACGCGTATCTACAAATAATTACATAAATTGCTTAAGACAAAATTTTCACCTTGAGGTCCCAAAGAAAATTTTAGGTGACAGGAATGCTGCTTTTATTTACTTAAAATTTTAGCATTTTTCAATAAACAATCATGTTACACAATTATTAACTACTAATAGACCACAAACTAATAGTAAAGTAGAAAGAATTAATCAAACTATTATAACTAAATTAAAATGTAACTTAAATTCTTATCTAAGAAACTTGCTACCACACGTTACTGAAGAGTACAGCAACAGACCGCATTCTATCACAAAATTCCCACTATTTGATCAAATGTATGGATAATTACCTTATGATCCCTTAATTGAAAATCAAGATTTGTACCCACCAAATGAAGTAGCTAGAATAATTGCTCAGAAAAGGCCTAATGATTATAGTAATGTAAAAAAAAATAGATATGACTCCCATTTTAAAGCGAGTAATTTCAAACCTGGTGGTTTGGTAATGTATGAGGAAGTTCAACAGCCTAATACAAGAAAACTTTCCCTCCTTTTTAAGGTCCTCATAAAATTTTAAAACAATATTCCGAATTTACTTCTGAAATACCTAAACCAAATTCCATAATAAAAAGTAATCACAAATTGTCCATTCTACTAGGTTTAGAACATATAACCCAGCAAGCGAATATAAATTAACTGTCAGATATAGTAGGATACTTGTTGCTATCGAAAATTAATTAATTTTTATTTTCCAAATTATTCATTGAAATTTCTTCAAACCTTTAAAAATATTTGTAACCTGATTATCACTTAGTCAAGTGTCCAAGACCTATTTGTGAAAATTTGGTCTAGGATTTGATTTTTTCTGAATCTCGCATCGTTTTAGCTAAAAGTTTTTTCTTTAAATTATTAAAATAAGGAAATGATAAATTCTGTTTACTAAATTTGTAGGATTTAACTTAAGTATATAAAGTATATAGATTATTCGTTTTAATTTTAATTTTAATTTTTGTATATTTATTTATTGGTTTATTTATTTTTATTTCAAGTATGCAACATAAAGAATTTTATGGCCATAAATAGTAAACAGAAACTTTGATTTTTTGATACAATGCTAAAAGCCAGTTACCTAGTATAAGGAACAGAAGTTTTTGTGTGTAATTGCATTTAAGCATATCACAGCCATCATCAAGTAATTACGCTGATTCGCTCATAAAAGTTTACTTTAGCATATTTAATTTTATTTTGTTCTAATGGCGGGCTCTAGCCGTTTATAGGCATTGACCACTACTAAAGCCGGAAGCGGTGGTCTCTTTGTTATGGGGGCACCTAACAGTTGGGCCACCGTTTCGTTTTATAAAGAGATGGAAAAATTTCACCCATGCTTTCTCTGAGATTTTAACCTAGGACACTTTTTTGCGGCTGCCAGAGTCAAGAACCTCTTTCCCGTCTGGGCGGTACTTTATTATTATATTGTATTGTGTTTTGTTCATTTCTGTGTATTAATTATTATACTACTGTACAATAAGAAAACCTGATTTTCCTTTATTTTGCGTAAGTAAGTATTAAGTTTAAAATAATTTCATGAACACGTAAAAGAAATATTTTGATTTGTTGTAATATTATTATGTTGATATTTTGATTTGTTGTAGTGTTATTATGTTGTTATATTATTATGTTTGTAATATTATTATGTTGATTACACCACTTAGTTTTTACCAAAGAATTTAAAAAAAAAAAAAAAAAAAAAAACAAGAAATGTCAAAGCTATCGTATGATATTCAAACCACATTTCAAGAACAATGCATATTTTCAGTTATTGCGCGAAAACATTCGGACTCCAAAATTTAGATAATTTTTATATTATTTGGAAAAACCGTTTCAAGAAGTTTAAAATCTTATATTTTAGAAACTTTCAGATTGGACTCTATATTTGATCTATTATAGATTATATAATATTTTGTTACATTTTTATGCATTTTTATATATTCAGATATGAAAACGTTTAAGAACCAATTGAGACCTAAAGTGCAGTGAGACCTAAAGAATGTGTCCTTGAAACAATTCATTTGCTTTGTCATGCACATTATACAAAATTTCGTTTCCTTTGTTAACTATGAATTTTTCTCAAAAGGCTATTCTATCGCCAAGACGTTTCTCCTTAAAGGAGGGGAATATGTAAAACATAAAATATGAAAGAAAATTACCAATAAATTACTAATTTAATTGGCAACAGCTCATTTAAAATTTCTGATTTTATTTGCCTGCGTCTCCTTTCAATGAATCTACACTGCGTCCTGACGTCATTATTTCTTCTGCAATGTAAAAACTCTACATTAAATGCAAATATACATCTATAAAAAAGAATTTTCAAATGATACAATCTTTATTTCAAGTTTAACTTCTTTACATATAATTCTCTCCAGACAGAAAGAGCACGATGAGCAAATCAATAAATAAAATTAGCATTAGAGAAATCTGTAAGGAAGAAAATGGCCTGGCGTATAATAATATCCTATATTCAAATCAGATTTTTCAGTACAGATTACATGATGCCCAACCAAGTCAGGAAGATCGAGAATTCCATCCTCTATTTAAAGTCATATTGCAGCACATTTAAAAAATTTCTAGAAAAATCGTCTAATTACTATTATTTCACAATTCCTATTTTAAAAGAACTTGAGGCGATCATTTTATAATTTTTAAACTTTAAACAGAAAAAATTAAACTGATAAATATTTGGATATTGAGATTTAAATGTAATGCGTGTGAAACACCTTTAAAAAGTGCGAGTTTAAAAAAAAATTGCCAAATTCTGTAAAGTTTCGGTGTAAGCTACTTTGATAAGATTTTATTTTGTTTTATTCGATAGCACAAGCATTAAAATTTTGAGATTTTAAGTTTATTCTTTAAACTATCATATGAGAAAAAATTCAAGTGCAAATCGTAACATTGTTAAATAAATGAATCAAATTTTGAAAAAAATGGCCTCGAGGTGTACACTTTCATTGTCCTGAAAATATTTGTTGAAAATTTCATAGCTCTGTTGCAAGGAGGTACGCATATGCGCGAGCGTTCGAGAGGTCGTTTTCTTATGACAGATTAAATATGACATCCAAACGTTCACTTTTCGTTTAAATGGTCTTACAGTACTTACATTTCATAAGAATTTAATTATTGATATAATTTAAATTTAAAAACCGTTTCCTAATCAACATTTAGTTATTCTACATTACAACTGTGCTGGTATCCGTAGCCCGTCAAGCCATAAACATCGAACACGATTTCTCCTTTATTTTAGCTGCCATCTAAATTATATAAGTAATATTTCACATCCTGCAGTTTATTACATCAAATTTGTTCGGTTATTATATTATTTAATTTGTTAGGTTATATACGAGTATTAAGGTTATTATATTATTGTAGACTTCTTCAGCTGTTTAAAACACGTACCGTGAATTCCAACTATTATAACGTAGTGATATATTATAGCATAAGTGTAAGGTTTTACGCTTGATCTGTGTAGTCAATTATCGCGATCAGAATAGATAACTATCAAGCAATTCGACGCAGAAAAAAAATTAAACTTATTCCATCTCTCTACGTGTAAGCGCTTTAATTAAAATATACAAATACAAATTTGCCAACCAACTTGTACATGGTTGAAGCCTCCTTTCACAAATGATACTAATTCAACAATTCTAATATAACCTAGGGAGAGGGTAATCCTTTTAAAACCACGATACAATTTTGTACGCACATGAGACAGATCTAATTTCAATCTAATGTATTTCCAGCAAGACTATCTTTAGAGATGTCTATGGTTTCATTTCATCGAACGAGATGACAGCGGAAGCAGTCCAAACTTTTTAACCCCTAATAGTAAAATTGTACACTCCTAAACTACTTACCACTCAAAATATACATAAATTCTGGAATGAGCGAGCTTCGAGGCGAAAGGGGAAGAAAAGTGTGTGTGTGTGTGAATATGGCAAAGCCTCGAGGGCTATCTGCCTAACAGGAGGGATGCCTTCGTGGAGGACTTTCTAAGGGAAACTGGCTCGTATACACGTTACAAATGGGGAAAACCACGAAAACGCCCATGCAGCCAGCCCGTTCGCGGGATTCGAACCTCGGACCGAACTACCAGTGTTCAGCGACTTTCCGCTCGGCCGCTGGTGGGCCGAAAGGGGAAGAAAAGAAAGAATGTCATTAAACAATTTTTCGTTATTAAACATCAACATAAAAGCCACATATAGAAAACTGATCAATATATTCATTATATTCATTACTACGTTAAAAAATTAAAATGGCGAATTTTCATTTTACGTAGTGGTATGAATTAATGTTTCATTCCTTCATATGACTGAAAAAAATCTGAATCTTTAAAATTCAATGAAATGACTCTGAATTGTTTCTTAATATTCTAAATTAGGTAGTCGCTTTAACTAACAGTTAACGAATAATAAAATTATAGGAAAAGAGGAGTTTAAGTATAAACCTTATTGTAACTTACACATGACTAAATGAATTTTGTATTTACTTTCAGATTAATTATGGCATCTACGAAGAAAATTGCAGTCATTGGTGGTGGATTTGCGGGAATTGGTTCTATCGTTATGCTGAAAGAAGAGGGACTAGAACCTATATGCTTTGAGCAAACAGATAAACCTGGAGGCACTTGGAACTACAGAGAAGTGTCTAATATGGAAGGAGTTGCATCCATAATGCCCACTACTATCATTAATCATAGTAAGGAAATGGGAGCCCTCAGCAATTTTCCACCGAAGAAAGAATATAACAATTATATGAGACACAACGAGATGTATCAGTACGTGGAAGAATTTGCCAGCGAGCACGATTGCTTTAAACACATTAAATTTAATATGATGGTCACCTGTGTTAAGCGTTCTAAAGATTATGATGAAACAGGCCGCTGGGTGGTGACTGCAAAGAATACGATTACAGGTGAAGAACTTACTGACATCTATGATGGCGTGATGGTTTGTGTAGGTCACGTTAATCGGCCGATAATGCCGAAATATCCTAATGAGGAGAGCTTCAAAGGAAAAATTATACACACCCATAGTTTGAAAGAGGTTGACGAATATAAAAATCAAAATGTCTTAGTTGTTGGAATGGGCTGTTCTGCTTTAGATGCTGCAGTTGGAATAAGCAATGTTGCCAAACAAGTAAAAATTTAGATATCTTTTTTTTTAGAGTTAAAGCCTTATTTCGTGTTTCTGAATTTCAGACACACAAGTTAGAACTCCAACATATTTTACATCTGAAATCTGCCTAAAAGCACCAAACAATTTATATATAATTTTATTATCTTTATGCTTCCTAATTTTTTTAAAATTTGTTTTTAAGTTTCTGAAGTTTGGATTGTAAGCTATTTGAAGCCCCGTTCTTTTCAATAGTCTTATTAATGTACTTTGTGCTTGCGGCGATGCTGTGGAAGATATCTAATATATTTTATTGCATTGTGGGTTGCATGCGAGTGCCAGAAGTGCAATTAAAGTGAGTTTAGGACAGCTCTCTAGTTATTGGCCTTTATTTTCTGTTTTCTATGATTTTGTTAGAAGATCCGAAGTCTTTGCACTCTTGCGCAACTTTATTTTTTCTCTGAACGTTTAATATTATAATTAACATGGTTGGATTTTTATTCTTTTATGTGTCTTTGTATTATTTTGCGTATTATTCATGTATGATTACGTTATATATTGATGTACTGTGCTAATGATGTATCATTTTCCCTTTTTATCAGTATTATTTTTAAGTATTATTTCATTTTCATTATTATTGTATTATTATTAAGTTGGTTTACTTACTTTTATAAGAGTATTAATAGAGTTTAATTATTCATGGTGTATTTTAGTATTTTTTATAATAGTATTTGTATTTTATACGTTTTCTTTGCTCTCTCCAGACATAGATATTACGTTTTTATTGCATAATTTTATCTTCTTATACTATGAGTTATTTACTAAGTCTCGTAGAATACTTAGTGGAACACGAGGAGTTTTGTATTTATTTTCTTATTTATAAAAAATTATATTCTGAAGTTCTTGAGTAAATCTTGCTTCCCTGATAGTGACTAGGTGTAAATTATGGCATTTTCACTAAATCTTTGCTTTCTTATCCAAACCGATGCTTTTGCAAATTCATATTTTTTCAGCAAAAAACCAAGTTACTTCAAGGGTATTTTTCTGTGCAAAGATATATAAAACATAATTTATAAAAAACTACGCGCTTAGTTAATAACAAGTAATATGTGAATTAGGTAATACAAATCATACAAATCTTTAAAATTAAGTCTTCATAGGAAAGAATATAAAAGTTTCTTTGAAGCACGTGAGAATTTTACGCGTGTACTGTGCATTAATTTTATGTACTATATCCTGAATGGAATTTATCCTTCTTTTAATTTTCTGTGGCATTTGGGAATTATTTTCACCTCGGGATCTTCTCTGCTTCAGGTTAGATGAACAATTTCTTCTGAGGATACTTTACTAAATAGGTCTTCAAGCTGTCTGGAAATAATCGACTCCTTATTCACATCTCAGACCAATTGGTTCATGAAGTGAAATATAGAAAGTAGCCAGCAACACCTTTCAGAAGTTCAGCAGGGATTTCCGCCTAAGTTTGCCAATCTCGTTAGATAACAGAAAATTTTGTAGCTTACCTTTATTAGCGATGCAAGTGGCATTCCTTGTTATCCCGGTGTTCTCATGTTCAGCAAGATCACCAACAGGTTTACAGATAAAGGTCTTGCGTGTAGTAAACGTTTTATCAATTGACTTCAATAAAATTGTTTTTCTGTGTGGGGAGGGGAAGGTTTTTTCCCTCGATAAATTTGCCTCCGGCGGCGTAGCAATGTGCGCATGGCAGATCAACGCTCCCGGACATCTGCAGTCTCGAAATTACATTTCCTGGCAAGAAAATTTCCACTTTTGTCTTATATGCTGCTCGTAAGGAGAAGGCGAATGATCAAGATATATGGTAGATCATGCATTAATAACAAGTGAAACATTTTTTTTTTCAATTGCAAATGAAAGATTACTCCCAGTGTTACTATTACAGCGATTATTACAGTGCTAATGTAAAGAGTTATTTCAGCTCGCAAAATGATAAAAGACTGGCCTCACATGGCATTTCTAGCAAATTTAGGTATGCAAAGCTTCACAACATCAGCGAAACTCAATGTAATGTGTTATTGTTTTACTAATTTATTTATATTTTTATTGCATTTTCGAACAATATTCAATATTTCATTCTTACAACGGTCCTTATTATAACTATGATAATCATAAACCTGTCATTTATTTCAAGTTTTGTATAATGAAAGAATATAATGAGAAGAAAATACAGAATTTAGTTTTGCGTATTTTATGTGTACAAATTGCTACTACGGGAAGAAAAAATATCGGTTTGTTTAAATAACTCACTAATGGCCTCAGTATTTAAAATCTTGAAATAGTAGCAGTCAACTCTGACATCCATTCCTGGCTATTCACCGGTTATCTTCTTCGGGTTCCGTGCATTTGTTCATGTGTAATGTAAAAAATGAGCTGTACGCTTTTAAAGAGAATATCAATGCTAGCATCTCTCCCTATAGGTAAATAACCATATTGCTGTAGGCAGTAATTTGATAGTTTAAACAGCATAAATAAAATAACGTATTTTAATAAACTTTAGTAAATCAGTTGAAATCCAAGCAGCAGTAGCTGGCTACCAGAAAGAAGCTGGCACCCATTGCTTATCAATATAAAAGCCATGTATGATATAAAAAATAATAATTATCTCTTTGGCTTAAATAAATTTAAAGACAAAACACGTTATTATCCTACAATAAGCGCTTGAAACTGCGGAAATTATTCTCTGGCTAGATTAAATTATTTAAATACGGCAAAGCATATAAGAGATATCCGCCTAAAGATTTGGTTTGATTTAGTATTTGATTATGAGACAGCACTCGAGGGCTATGTACCTATGGGGAGGTATAACTTCGGGGAGGACTTTCTAAGGAAAATTGGCTTGTAAACACATTACACATAGGGAAATCCACAAAAAACGCCTATACTGCCAGTCCATTTGCCGTGACCCATGACCGAACTACTAGTATTCAACGACCTCAGCTCTCACCTTCTGTTAAAAGGAGCCTTTGTACAGGCATTTATAACGCAAGTGGCTCGTTTCTGCGTTATCCAAGGGAGCGGGAACGCAAAATCCATTCTTGCAGCCAGACAGTTCGTATGGATTCGATACGAGTCAGACTCCCAGTATTCAGAGTTCTTAGCCACTATACTGCTAGTCTAGCTTTGCCTAGCCAGTATTAAGGTCTGACTTTGTAAGCAATCTAAGCTTTAAAAAAATCAATTACACAAATGTTATTTACAATTCCTCAAAATAGGATTGCTTCTGTTTGACAGTGCTTATAAAAACTGAAAACGTTATTGAGATACATTTCTAAGAGCACTACAAAAGTTGTAATAGCATGATGCATTACTTTCGTAATATGTTATCTAAATTCAGTAAATTTTACACTAAAATTACATTTACTGCATATACTACTAATAAATTCTTTTTAATAGGTCTATTTAAGCACAAGGACTGGATCATATATTCTACACAGAGTTGGACCACACGGATATCCCATAGATTACGTTTTTATGCGAAGGTACTTCTACAAAATGATGGATATTTTCCCATTACAAGTATGCAATTGGTATATGGAGAAATTCTATATTGATAACAGGTTCCATCATAAACTATATAATGTACCTCCAAAATATCACTTCTTTAACAAGGATCCTGTCATTAATGATCATTTTGGCTCAAAGTTGCTGTCTGGATCTATAATTCAAAAGAGAGATATTGAACGTTTTACAGAGAAGGGTGTCTATTTCGAAGAAAGCAGTGAGGAGACAGAAATAGATGCTGTCATTATGGCCACTGGATACACATGGAAATTTCCATTCTTAGAAGAGGGAATAGTAACTCAAGAAAAGAACGGACGAATCAATTTATACAAAGGAATATATCCTCCTCAACTCAAACATCCAACTCTTGCAATAATTGGTTTCCTCTTGACATTCGGACCTGGGTTTCCAACTGGCGAGTTACAGTGTCGATGGGCAGCTCATATGCTTGCAGGAAAAGGACACTTACCATCCTCAAGAAAAATGCTAAAAGATATCGAAAGAACGCATCATGCAAACGCGAAGAGATATTCCCCAAGTGATAAAATGACTTTGAGGGTTGACTGTTTGCAATACATGGACGACATTGCATCAAAGTTTGGGGTAAAGCCAAACTTGCCTAAGTTATTTTTTACTGACATCCGGCTATTTTGGAAGATATATTGGGGCCCTTTCGTCTCTTATCAGTATCGACTTCAAGGACCACATAAATGGGAAGGAGCAAGAGAAGCCATTATGACATCGAAGAAGCGAATGTTATATCCATTAAGAAGGGAAAGAATAAATCGTTGAAATTGTATTATAACGAATATTCATTAGATACAATATAAAAATTATATGGAAGTAATATATGTACTATATTCATACCTATATATATGTAAATATTTAAGAAGAACCAAGAAATATTTAAAGAAAGACAGATTTTATTACTAAAAATTCGTTTTATTATTGTCCAATCAAAAAAAGGTGTTGCAAAGAATCTGCCTAAAACAGTTTTTATACTGCGATATGACATGGGCGTAATTTCCAATCTCTGTTACTGAAACTTTCTGCCAAAGTTTATCTATGTACTTAAATGTTCCTTTATTTTTTAATACGTATCAAAATAAGACCCTTATACAAACTCATTTAAACTTATTTAAAAACTCAAATATCAGATAATTTTGTAAAATAATTCTACAGAAAATAAGAGGAAAAATGTCATTTCTTGCATTCAAAATGCTTTTTTATTAAATATGCATAGTTAACATGAAGTCATTATTATTACCCAAAAAAGTATTTCATATTTTCAAGCATTTAGTTTTCTGTTAAGAGAAAAAACATGATAATTAACTCTAGTCTTATGTAGTGTTTTATATAATTTTAATTAATGCTCGCTCATAAATTGAATTGTTTTACATTTCAACTCTGCAATATTCAATTATAAATTACAACTTTTAACTTGAACATGAGTTATCATTTTCAAATATTTCGCCAACTATGCCAATTTGCAAAACTGGAAATTCAGTACTGAATGAAAATAAAATTATTTTTATTTTTCCATGTTTTGTTCTTGTTGTTGCTAATGCTCACTTGTCTGAGCTGTAGTCAGCCCAAGCCCACGAAATTCTTCGTGGTAAGGAGCGCAAGATACGCCTGTCGTTGGCAACAGCCTTGAGCACCATACAGGTGGCAGTGAGATTTAGCTCAGTTTCGCCCCTATGTTGATGAATAGCACCCAGAGGGACTGTTCCGAGGGTCTCCCATCCCTCTTCCCCTACCATCAACCTCTCAAGAGGATTTTAGGCTTGCCTCTTATTTAGATTGCCCCCACGTACTCTATACATTTACAAATATGCATGCTTTCTCTGGGATTCAAACCCGGGCCCTTCAACACGGCATTCAGTGGCTCTAACCTTTATGCCGATTGGGTGGCTCATGTTTTGTATTTTTACAAAGGAATTTTCTATATTATTTTATAAACATCTTTAATAAACATCTATTTACTTCTTTACATGTCCCAGAGATAATAGGTTATAATTTGCAGAATATACGTGTATCAAAGAACAAGGAATAGTGTACATATATTACGTTTGAACTAGCAGAACAATTACAAGGAACATTTTATATTATCAATGAGGTTTAATTTAAAAACGAGGTCATAATTACAGAAACAGCCGAAACTAAATCTTTTCCCTTGGCTTTTTCCACAGCAATAACACAGGGACTCATTTAGCAGAAACCATAACAAAGAATGTGGACTAGAAATAAAGTTGATTGTGTTTCCCATTTTTTATGTAACCCAAATCTAAACCTGTAAGAATTTTCATTTTTAATTTTTGGGAGGAGAATGATTGATATATTGTAAGGATCTTAAGTTTTACTAACGTTTATTTTATTTTAAATCTTTACTATCACTTCTTATTTTCTACTTCTGGCCAGAATTATAAGCGTTAAGGTTTTTATGCAAAGTTTGTCTGGCGAACGCCAAGTATTTAAGTTGTGGCTTTTTGCCAAGCGAGAGAGAGGAAGCAGTGAGTCGAAGCAGGCCGCTTACCTTAGAAGTTACGCAGTTGCTGGTTGCCTTCCAGGCCAGAGGTTCTAATCCTCTTGATAAATTTTGAACGTATTGTAGTGTTCACAGTTCTCTGTACTACATACGCTTCCTGTTAATATAAGGCCAATCTTACACGTTTATTATTTTAAAGTTAAATTAGAGTTTAGTTCTATTTTTATATTTTTACGTTAGACCCCGAGTAGCGGGTCTGTGTATTCCGAAGTACGGAAGTTTTGTAAATAGAGAAAAATAAAGGGTTTTGTATACGCTTCTTGTGTATCATGTTTACTTCCCACAGTTTTGAACATAGCTTTAGTAAGCTCTCTGTTCCGAGTCAGGTCCTTGCATGTTCCCGAAGAAGACAAGAAGGAACATTGAACCTGATAGTGGCGCCCAACGAAGAAGAATAACCATGGCCGAGTTTCAAGAAGAACCTGTGCTGCCTGCAGAAACGGCTCAGAATCCAGAAATGCCAGCTGCCGCCCTGGAAGGATATGGTTACATCGTCCAGACCATGCGCGCTTCGATGAAACCAGAAGCAACATTTAATGGAAACTCACCGGTAACCAGTTTTTTGGAAAAATTGGATGACCACTTCATGCTCTACCCCGTGCACGAGTTTCAAAAAGTTACCTTAGCTACCAGCGCTTTGAGGGGCCAAGCGCTTAACTGGTTCAAATGTATAGGCAGAAGTCTCTTGGGTCAAGCAGGAAGTCCCACCTATACTTACGAGAATTTCAAGACTGCCCTACTAAAAGCCTTCCCTGTTGTAAGGGATCGTGCGAAATTAGAAACGGAACTTTTCAGTATATATCAAAAAAGAATCGAAAACCTCTCAAGCTTTATTTTAAGAAAAATTCACGTCTTCAAACTCTTGTATGGAAACCGTCCGGATCCTGAATTAATTCAAGTGATTTTGCCGAGGTTACTGCCCCAAGTGCAAGACTTTATTGAATTAAGAAATCCGACTACACTGGAAAAGTTATTTGAGCTAGCAATCCAGTTTGAAAGTAGAAGAACGGCGGACGTTGAAAGAAGACGCCAATATCAACAGCGAAACCAATTTGGCACGCCAAGACTACAGCAAACTCAAGCACACGGCTACGGAGGCAAAGCGAATCAGTGGGCAAGGAAACCCGAGCATTCAAAAACAGCCGGCGAACGTCGACAGTTCAATAGCAACGCAGGAAAAAAGTCTCAAGGCCAGTGGAAAAAGAAGGAAAGCATGGAAACAAAAAAGGATTTAAACTAAAACGGATTTCTGCTGACGGGAGGGTGCGGAAATCCAAAGGCCACGAAAACTCCTCTTCCTTCAAGTTAAATACAGTAATGGTGAAAAATTTGAATCTTCCGAAGATTGAAGTGTTGGTGAATAATATCCCAGCCACCGCACTCCTGGATACAGGCGCGCAGTGTTCCTGTGTGGCAGAAGATTTTTTTAGGAAGTATTTTCGGAAATACCGCATATATAATTCGGATAATACGACAGTGGTAGCGGCGCAAGGAGAACTATGTAAGTGTATCGGTAAAGTACCGCTATATGTCCGTATCAAGGACGAACAAGTAAAGGTGATGTTTTTTATAGTAAAGAATCTGCAAGCATATATAATCTTGGGAATAGATTTTCCTTCAGACGCACAAGCAACGCTGGATTTTAATGAAGCGTCCCTTAAGCTGACAATGAAACCAGTTCGTGCAGAAAAGGCTGAACCGCCGATGTTAAATCTTGACCACCTACCTAATGACGAGCAAGGAAGAATCCGACAAGTGGTAAGTGAATTTGCTTCGTTATTTAGTGATATTCCAGGATTTACTCAGGTTACTAACCATAGTATTGCCACCGGAGATTCAATGCCAGTTCGTCAAAAACCATACCGGTATGATAAGAATAAGGAAAAAATTATAGAATGGCATATCACCGATATGCTACGTAAAAAGATCATAACGCCCATCTCAAGTAGTTATGCTAGCCCGGTGGTTTTATGTAAGAAAAATAATGACTATCCTTTGACACATCCGAAAAGGTGGAGATTCGCTATTGATTACCATAAATTAAACTCCATAACTAAATATCCGGTATATCCGTTACCGATCATTGAAGAAATTCTAAGGAACATAAAATCAACCAAATTTATGACGACTTTAGACTTAACGACTGGTTATTTTCAAATAGGGGTTAGGCCTGAGGACGTGCCTAAGAATGCTTTTATAACCAAGTCTGGCACTTATGCATTTTTGCGTATGCCGTTTGGCCTTTCAGGGGCCCCGGCAACATTTCAGCGATGCATGGACATTGTGTTAAGACCTGTTCTTGGAAAGTCCACATTTATCTATTTAGACGATATCATTATTACTAGTGACAATCTCGACCAACATGTACAGGATTTAAGACAGGTGTTTTCTTTATTAAATGAGGCCGGTCTAAAAGTTAATGTCGAAAAGTGCAAATTTGCAGCCCCTGAATTAAAATATTTAGGTTACAAGATATCTCAGAAAGGAATAGAGACAGACGAATCAAAAATAATCGCTGTACAAAAGTATCCGACTCCAAACACGGCAAAGAAGCTCTCTTCTTTTCTAGCACTTTGTTCATATTATAGGTCCTATATAAAAGATTTTGCAGCTATCGCTGAGCAATAGTTAAAATTAAAAAGGAAAAAGGCAAGATTCTCGTGGACGGCCGAAGCCAATAGTGCTTTCGAAAAATTAAAACAAGCATTAACGCAACCCCTGTGTTGAAATTTCCTGAAAAGGATGAGAATTTAGAAATTTCAGCGGATGCTTCGGATTTTGCGGTAGGAGCGGTACTTTCGCAAAATCAGCAGCCCGTGGCATTTTTTAGCCGAACTTTAAATCAAACACAAAGAAACTATTTCGCGACCGAGAGAGAGGCACTTGCAGTTCTGTTAGCAGTGCAAAAGTTCCGAGTCTATTTTGGAAAGGCGCCAATAACAGTGTACTCTGATCATGCGGCGGTAACTAGATTGTACTCAGGGAAAAATTTATCCCCAAGGTTAATAAGATGGGCACTCAAGCTGCAAGAATATAATCTGGTAATCAAGCATACCCCCGGAAAGGAAAATATCGTAGCAGATGCCCTATCAAGAATTAAAATAGATGAACAAGGTAATACCGTAAAGGTGGCAGTGCTCACAGCATGTACAATAAATTCCCGAGAAACTGTAATAACCGAACTGGGTAAGGATCCTGAGTTTGGAAGCATTTATGAGTATTTAAAGGATCCTAAAAATTTTAGCCACCAAGATATTGTGGCGATAAGAAATAGGGCGGCCCATTACGAACTAATAGATGGTCTATTATTTTATACAAAAACTACGAATTCCAACAACGAATTTCGACCTGTTATCCCAGCTAGTCTTAGATTAAATATCCTGCAAGAGCTCCATGACAGCCCTTTAGCTTCTCATGCTGGTATTCGAAAAACTACTCAACGCGTACGCGAGGCAGTCTACTTTCCTGAACTGCAAAAGTTAACAAGGGCGTATGTCCAGTCCTGCCCAACATGTCAAGCCGTTAATTATATTAATTTCCGCCCGGCCGGGTTTCTAAATATTATTAAATCCGAATTTCCAAATGAAATAATCGGCATCGATTTATTGGGCCCTTTCCCAAAAAGTCAGTTAAATAAAAGTCGCTATCTCCTTGTTATAGTTGATCATTTTAGTAAATGGACCGAAATTGTTCCCTTAAAACGAGCCTCCGCGAAATTAGTTACCGATTCTATTTTAAATAAATATATTTTAAAATACGGGGCGCCCCTAAAAGTTATATCGGATAATGGTCCTCAATTTGTAAGTAATATATTTGAAGACATGTGCCAAAAACTGGGCATACGTCATTTAAAAATGGTCCCGTATCGGCCGCAATCAAATATAGCGGAACGGGTCAACAGAAATATAGTGAAAATTATCCGTAGTTATGTTAAAAATTTTCATAAAAGCTGGGATAACTATGTCAATGAATTTGCTTTCGCCCTTAGGACCGCAAAACATGATACAACGGGCAAAACTCCTGCTGAGTTATTTCTAGGCAGAAAGGTTATAACACCGTTAGATAAACTATTTTATGTGCAACAAAGAGCCCCAGAATTTAAAATGGGTGATATAGAAAAACTAATAAAAGAAGCAAAAAAGAATACGGAAGTAGCACAAAGAAAACAAAAATTGTATTATGACTTGAAACGACGGGGAGTAACTTATAAAGTAGGGGATGAAGTGTTAAAAATTAAGCATTCACTTTCTTCAGCACCAGAGGATAAAACTGCCAAATTTTTTCCACGATTTGAAGGACCATATGTCATAGAAAAAATAACTGACGCTGTAGTGGTGTTAAAAGCCAGAAATGGTGAAACCTGCTCCGCAAACATTGATCAAATAAAACCCTACTATGATCGTACTAAAATGCAAATTTTCAAAGATCTTTTGCAGGATCCGGCACGGCAGACACGGCAGGCACAAGCTCCAGAGGTGGAACAACGTCAAGCACAAGGACAAGCCATTAGGAGGCAGGAGCAATTGAAAAGAAAGTTTCCCCGTTGGAAAATTGAAGGTAACAAGAAAAAGAAGCCGTTCCACAGTTCCTCCTCCAGAAAAGAGAGCTCACGAACACCCCCAGAATGAAGAAGGGAGAAGTACAACGAATGTAAAGAAGGCCAGGAGAAATAACGGCAACTACAACCCGGCTCCCAAACGGAAGATCAACTCATCGGACAGAACTCTCCGCAGCAAATGTCGCCGAACTGCGGAAGGGCCATCAACGGCGGAGGAAAAGTTACAAGGAAAATTTGAACGGCCAGCAACGAGGTCCAAGCAGGAACACAAAAGAAGTTTCCCGGTTCCGCCAAGACCAGCTGCCATCAAACGACCAAGACCACAAGCAGAGGAGAAAAAGAAGGTATTCAAGGTTGACCGTACTGGTGAAAAAAGGAAGCTTCCAGATGAAGGCACTGAAGGGCGAGCCCGTACAAGAAGGAGGATAAATCAAACAACTATCTGCAATACCTTTAAGGACTGGGCCCAGAAAAGGATGTCCGAATATCACAAAGATAAGTAAAATTTTATGTTACTTTGCAAACTTAAGTTAATCTTTCATTCTTACTGCAAGTGGCAGATTTCAAGAAGTTTTACCTCATGCGAGGTCTACCTTTATCGCCAAAAGGGCGAGAAATGAGTTGTTACCGATTTTGGTATTATGTTTTTCAATTACTCGCGCGTAAAACTAAAGTTGATGTATAATAGCGTTGTGTAAAGACTTAAAAATTGTAAAAAGTTATTGTATAAATTTTGTTTAAAACATTCTAGCAAGAAAGAAGTTTTAGTCTGAAAGACTTTTTGAAATGTAGTATTTCAATGTATAAAGAATTGGCACTTGCTTTGAAAAGAATAGAAGTTAACAATGTACTACTAATGTATGTTTTCAAATGTGTAAAATTAACGGCATGTTGATATGTTTTTATATACATGTGAACTGTTATTTTAAATGTTAAGAAATACCGTGATATGGTAAAAAGTGAATGTTAAAATTTTTTTTTATTCGTGTGACTGTAAAAAGACTAAATCATGGTGAATATGTGTTAAAGGTTGAATGATGTAGTTAGGCTCTCTGACGCTAACACTTTAGAGTTAGCCACTTTCAGAATAGTACCTCAGGGTTTAGAATTGAAATTAGGGTGTGTTACGAGGTCTTGGCATGTTGAATTTTAACACGTTAGTGTTTTGATTGTAGGAGGAAGTGTGGAACACGTAGACAGAAACACATTCGTGTTTGGTGTTCTTTTACAACACATGTCAGAGAGCACGGGGAGAGATAATTAAAATAGTCATGAATGAAATAAGAATGTTAAGAGAAATATATACATGTTACTTGCCATTTCATTGTGTAACATTTCATTAAACTAGTTTTCCTTCCAGATCTCTGGAAGGAACCAGACTTGAATAAAAGCTCCTGTTTAGATGCAGTACAGATGAAAAAAAAATTGTGTATCCTGGGAGCTGCGATTGTAAAAACAAATTTCTTTCTTTTAAATTTCTAGTTTCTAGCGAAGTATGTTTGTAAAAGATTGGCCTCGCGTTAGATTCTAGAGCTAAAAGTTTTCAACAAGGTCGTTTTAGACCTCAGTTTCAAACTAATTAACTCTGGCGGGAAGTATGTAAGGATCTTAAGTTTTACTAACGTTTATTTTATTTTAAATCTTTACTATCACTTCTTATTTTCTACTTCCGGCCAGAATTATAAGCGTTAAGGTTTTTATGCAAAGTTTGTCTGGCGAACGCCAAGTATTTAAGTTGTGGCTTTTTGCCAAGCGAGAGAGAGGAAGCAGTGAGTCGAAGCAGGCCGCTTACCTTAGAAGTTACGCAGTTGCTGGTTGCCTTCCAGGCCAGAGGTTCTAATCTTCTTGATAAATTTTAAACGTATTGTAGTGTTCACAGTTCTCTGTACTACATACGCTTCCTGTTAATATAAGGCCAATCTTACACGTTTATTATTTTAAAGTTAAATTAGAGTTTAGTTCTATTTTTATATTTTTACGTTAGACCCCGAGTAGCGGGTCTGTGTATTCCGAAGTACGGAAGTTTTGTAAATAGAGAAAAATAAAGGGTTTTGTATACCCTTCTTGTGTATCCTGTTTACTTCTCACAGTTTTGAACATAGCTTTAGTAAGCTCTCTGTTCCGAGTCAGGTCCTTGCATGTTCCCGAAGAAGACAAGAAGGAACATTGAACCTGATAATATAAGTTATATTTACAAGGAAGAAGCATCTTTAATTCTTTACTTCTGAACCATGCCTAGGATTTCTTTAAAGATATACCCAAAAGCAGGTTTATTATTATTATTTGCGTGCTCCGCCCTAAGGCACTACACGGAAGGAAGGGATGCTTCGTGAAGGAGTTACTAAGAGAAAGTGGCTTATATGAATACGTCACACAAGGGGAAAACCACGAAAATGCCAATGCGGTCAGATCGTTCGCGGGATTCAAACCTCGAACTGAACTACCAGTGTTCAGGAACTTCACCTTCAGCCGCTGGTGGGCCTCCAGAAAGCATGTTGCAACACATATTATTAAGATTTTGTGATTACTTTGAAGAATTAGTTCTTGAAAAGATCGATAGTAAAATTTACTGTAGGGAAAAGAAATCAGACTCTTTTTATTAAATATAACACGCGTATGGTTTATGTTTTGCTGCTTAATAGAATTTGGTTTTAAAAAATTAAAAATTTTTCTTTTGCGCAAGAGGAGACATTAACTTTAAAATTTAAAAGATCTTGGTGAGACTATTATTAAAAACTAATCTTGTTAATTTTTAACTTATTAATTTCCTTCAAAAATAGACCTTTTTTATTTTAATAGAAATTTTTTAAATCGAGCCTACTTTTTATTCCTTGGATAACCGCTCTTCTCCTAGGTTGAACTTCAAAGTCAGATATGTAATCCACAAATGAAGAGGCCACATCTTAAATGAACACTAAATATATTAAACATAACATTAATGACAAGTTACAAAATAAGTCTTAACACTGAAAACATAACTGTCCGCCCACTGTTTTAAACTACGTTTTTTTTTTCTCTTTTTCTCCACGTGTCTTTCGAAATATCCTAAATTTAAACCGAAACTGCTACCTGAAGTAGTTATACTAAACTGAAGTTGAAGTATAGCGTGCTTCTCGCACACAATAACACTGATGTAAGTTTTTAAGACTCTGTTTTCAACAATGATATTATATCAAATATACTATTACTTCTGTGATATTATAAAGTGCCAAATATCTTTAAGTATATTTTTACCGCAGTTAAAAGAATTATAGTTACATTATTACCATTACTTGCAATTTCTATAAGTCCTGGTAATAAATATAACAGTGGTTAGAGTGGTCGAGAATACTAGACGATTTATTGTAATTTTTGAGGATTTTCAAAAAGGCTAAATTACTCTTTTTTTTTATTAAAGATTGCAAAAATTCGGCATCTCATAGAAATTTGGCAATGCTAACACTTTTGTTCTCCCTGTAAGTACACCAATAGGTTTACTCTTATAAATCAGAAAATTGCATAAATTCGGCATCACTTCCATAATTCCTATACTTCAAAGAACTGCACTTCATTTGTTTCTTTGATTAACTATTTAACACTAAAATGTTGGGCCAAACTTGACATTCAAAATATCATAATGACGAAAATTAAGGGTTTGATACAACAATATACTTTTAGGTTTCAGCTTCCCATTAAATCAAGAAAGATATGAGACTTTTAAATAGCTTTGTCATTCGTTTTCATTAACAACTGAAGAATTAGTTTTCACTTTTTAATCCCTATGGATACTGAGGAAATGTTGCACATTTGTGAACGGATGTTACACACAGGCAATGCTGTCAATAGGAAAATCCCGAAATTACATCCAATTACTAAACAAGTATACTTTACGAAGAGAGGACACAAAAGCCCGTTTGTTATTTATTTGCAGGTGATGAATGTGATTTCCGGAGAAATTAAAATTTTCGGTATAGGAGGTTTTGAGTTTCCGCATAGAAAATGAGTATAGCAGAGTAATAGGAAAGGCAAAACATTTCTCTAACTTTTAATAAAATACATTTTGAAATAAAATTGCATTTTTAGTGTGTATAAGTGCATCTCCCTGCACCCCGATGTCTACGTCTATGTATATGACCACTCCGAACATTCCTACAGACTTTAGACGATTATCCATGCTTTCACTTCAGAGACCAGCTACTAAAAATACTGACGGTTACAGCCGAAAACATCGCGGCAAAAACATCGCGGACGAAAACGTCGCGGAGAAAACAACGCAAGGCGAAAACGTCGTGCTACAAAACATCGTGGGAGACATCATCGCAGTTCTAAAACATCGTGGTACAAAACATTGTCGACGAAAATAAAGCGGTTCAAAAACTTCGCAGTTTAAGAACATCGTCGTCGAAAATATCGCAGTAAAAAATAAAGTATCTACAAATCATCGCATTACGATAACATCGCAGACATGTTTTTTCAGGTTTTAATAATTGTAAATGGATATTCCCATAATGATTTGTGAGCGCAAGATGTAAAGAAGGATAAGTTTTACTTTCATATTATTTTATTAACTAATAAATTTTTGCTGAGAGAATAAGAAGGAAACGTAAGCATATAAAATTAATGCAATTTATAGCACTTAATAGAATTTTAAACAGACATAGTTAACTAAAAAAGGCCATTAATAAATCATTTTTATAAAGATTTTACTGGTAATTTTTCATGAAAAGTATAATCTATAAGTTGCATTTAATTTTCTATGCTTAAGTTTCCTTTTTACTTTTTCAGCAAAAATTTATTAGTTAATAAAAAATGTGACTGTAAAAATTATCCTTCTTTACATCTTGCGTTCACAAATCATTATGGGAATATCCATTTATAATTATTAAAACCTGAAAAAAACATGTCTGCGATGTTATCTTCATGCAATGATTTGTAGATACTTTATTTTTTACCACGATATTTTCGACGACTATGTTTTTAAACTACGAAGTTTTTGAACCGCTTTATTTTCGACGACGATGTTTTGTACCACGATATTTTAGAACTGCGATGTTTTCTCCCACGATGTTTTGTAGCACGACGTTTTCGCCTTGCGTTGTTTTCTCCGCGACGTTTTCGTCCGCGATGTTTTTGCCGCGATGTTTTCGGCTGTAACCGTCAGTATTTTTAGTAGCTGGTCTCTGAAATGAAAGCATGGGTAATCATCTAAAGTCTGTGGGAATGTTCGGAGTGGTCATATACATAGACGTAGATATTGGGGTGCAGGGAGATGCACTTATACACACTAAAACACTTATACACACTTTTCGTCCGCGACGTTTTCGTCCGCGATATTTTTGCCGCGATGTTATCGGCGGACACCGCTACTAAAAATACTGACAATGGCATTCGTCCATTAGGGCATTATATCCTAAAGCTTTTCAATGGGATTAAGGCAGAAGGAACTCTACAGACGCTCCATACGAGAAATATCCTCACTCTCTAAACATTAGTTAACGATGCTGCCTGGATGGGGGTGAGAATTATTAACCATAAGAAGGAAAGCAAGACCAATTACTGCAGCGTAGAATCTCACGGTGGGGTTTAGATCGTCATCTCAATATCAGGCAACCATCACAAAAGCATCTCCAAAGATGTTCAGACGGGTGCATATTCCACTGAAACTCCAACATACCCCTTAATGATGCCACCACAAAATGTGCGATGTTTGTTGATGTTGTGAGTGAGATTCCATGTGCTTATTCGCTCTACATTCCTACACCCTTATAATGGGATTAAAGGGCAAATGTGGACTCGTTCGTGAACATGGTACCTTGTGTCAATCTGAGACAGTTCAATTAAAATGCTAATGATATCAGTTTAATCTTATCGCTCAGGATGCGATGATTAGCGGAACACAAAAACTTGGTAAAAGGGCGTACAATCCTTTCATATAAAGAAAATAAGGCGCATAGTGAGCAGATATTGTCTTAACACATTACGCTGTAACCATGGGTATAACAGTTCTGAAGGCAGTTCTTCGATTCTGCTTAGCTATTATAGCAATGTACCGATCTTAATAAAGGGCAGTAATCCTTAGTCTACCTGCCAAAAGTGTCGGTCGTTTGTAACAGCTTGACATGAGTGGAATTGTTTCCACTCATGTCAAGATTACCAACTGACTAATGTCAAAGGAAACAGCGATATCTTTGCTTGACTATCAATGTGTTTTTCAGTATACTGACACTCACTATCTGCCAGTCGTCTTCTTTCAGCAATATACACAAGAATATTATCAAATTTTATCCTACAAAAATTATAAACACTTCTATCAACATTTAAATGAAGCTTCTTAATACCTTCAGAGTGCTGGTGTGTTTAATGACTGAATAATTAGCATTTGCTCGCTTAGTCGCTCTTCGCTGTCTTTAACATACGAAAATTTCATACTGCCATCTGCATCCGCAGCTATTTTCTAGTTCAAATTCAATTACACTTTCAAATATTGCTAATTTGTATTTTCTTTAACATCTGGAAGCCGGTGTATATTCTATTATTACCTGACAAGATGCTTGGAGCATTTGAGACCGAAGTTTCTAATTACATGAAGATAAGCTGTAGGATCGTGGTCTCTTTGGCCTTATAAACTCTACCAAATCCTATTAAACAAGCTGGTGATTTATCCCAGAGGCGTAAAGGAAACCGACACAGAATAAGGGTTAAAATATTCCTTTATTATTATTCAACTCGGAAGGCATGTGCTTCTCGCTTACAATAACACCGAGAACTTACGGGGAACTTAAGAATCATTACACAATAAATTCAAGGCTAAAGAATAGTGCGGGACTAGCACTTTAAGTTAAAGCTAACTAGGTTGACTTGACAACCTACCCGACGTGATGATTATTTAAATGGCCAAAAAGGAGTAACAGCAAGGACAGACTCGTAACGTGCTCTGGTGTGAGAACACAGAATTCTCACAGTGAACAACATGCCATCATCGATTCTTGTATTGTTATCGCGCGCTGCCACGTGCGTCGAAGTGTATAAAAACTGGAAGGACTGGTTTGTCTCTCTCTTTCCCTTCTTCTGTCTGACGTCAGGTTAACGAGTGTGTGGGCCTTCGGGGCACACACACTCAGCAGTCGCCATCGTTCCTGCATATTTTGCACGTGGAATGTCGTCGTATTTTTGCATGGAAAGAAGCAGAATTAAGAGATCTATTATCTAGAGGAAAATGCGTGTTTTGAGACTCACTACGTCCTGCTGGCGTGAATAACATAAAAAAACAGCTCCAGCAGATTAGCAATAGGTGTTCGACTCCAAGATGTGCTTGACCAGCGATGTGTCACCACGGGATGCTAAATGTGTTAAAAAATGTGAATGTGAAAAAAGAAGAGCTTACACATGTGTAATAATACCGCGCGACAATACGAAAATGAATATGAGAAAATTTCGACTGCATATAATTTTGATGAGACAGGATTGCAGTGTATCTACGAGTAGGCACGTTTCGGTAGTCCCGAACATTCCATTTTAATTTATCACGTTTTGTGTATCTAAGTTCTGATATTTTGATATTTTATATGTGTGTGATAAATGTTCCTTATTTAATCCAGAAAATGTGTTTGATAAAATAAATGTGAAATTGGAAGAAGAGAGTTATCGACTCATGCATGCATTATTGGGTAAGTCATTTTATTATATTTAGTAAAGATCATGCAATGTACTAACCACTAAATTTTAGTTTTAACTATTTACGCGGAATTAATTTTTATTTGATATTCTTAGTATCGTTATTTTTAGGCGGTCACGCCAACAACACCACATTAATGGTGCAGTAACACAACATCTGTCTAGCGGAAACGCCCTCTGAATGAACTCCAAGATTCACCCGTTTAAATACTCACTTAACTTTAAGTTTGAATCCTGGCGAGGAAATGAGAGGGAAAGTTAAGAAGTTCAGAAAAGATAACAAAAGTTTGAACAATTGGTTAATTGAACTAAGGAAAACCCTACAAAACTTTCAGCATTAAAGTCAAATGCTACGGATTAGTAAAACAAAATATAATTACGTAGGCTATAGAGTACAGAAATTATCTGATATTCCTTCCTTAGCAATACATTTTATTCAAGATATTTGTTACTGCTCTCTTTACAAGGGAATCATTTCTAACAGTTATGTAATTTTCTAAAGACTCTTATAGCTATCAAAGATAAGTCATTTTTGGTGGTGTCCTTAATGATCGCCTCTTTGTAATTCAAAAATGTTTGACGGACTAAGACTGCTTGAAATTGCGACTGTGATGTCGAGAGTAAAGAAAATAAATGTCTCACGACCGTATGAGGTCTCGTTTAGTTTTAAACCAGTTGCTTTGTATTAATTAGTTTTCCTATCTCCCTCGTTTATCATTTCTGGCCAGAAAGTAAATGTCTAGCTCGCGTGATATTCAAATGAGATAGAGAGAAAATAGTATTTAAAGGTAAGTTTTTAGAGGGTAAAATCAGAGCGTCTTCTGCCTCCTGAAGGCGAATTTCGATTCTCTTGAGAGGAGTATTTTACGGCGTAGCTTTATTCTACCCATTAGATTTGTCACGCCTACCTTTAGGTCAAAGCCCGCTTGCGCGTTACCTTCATTGTATAGCCCGTAGGCTACCTTATTTTACTTAGTTAAATCAATTCAATATCTTTGACGTAAGCCATAACTACTGATTATATCTTTTGTAAACACGAGTGGTGCATTCTGTTAACTTTCATTTAAGTTAAATAAAATGTCTTTTACATCCTTCTCAGTCTTAGTGATACCTTACAAAACTTAGTGATAATTCACGTTAAGTTTTCGGACGTTTCCAAAGCATAACAAATGTCATAACCTTTTACCTGAAGATAAATGAACACAGTCTTCACTTTAATTGCTCTGAAATCTCGCTTTTATGATTTTTCAGTGAAACAGTACCAAATAATCAAATAAATCATGTTTATAATCATGCTTATAAATACATAATATAATCCTTTCTTTTTTAACAGGCTTCAGCCTTTGTACGCCGAAACAGTAGACAGCCTTTGCACTAGACGATTTTATGAAGCAAGGAAGCTTTGGGTACTTTTAACAAGAAATATAGTCAATTACACTATTTTTATATTTATTTACAATCTATTTTGGGATAAAAGAAGTTGAAAATGCTCGTAAAGAGCGTTCTTCTTGGGCATTTGTTTCTCATAAATTAAATATGCCGACTGCTGACGAACGCAAAGCGCAAAGAGACTAGAAAATGGAAAAACGAGGACTACAGATGCAGAGTTAAGGTCGCTTACCTCGAGAGAATATTTATGAAACGGCTGAGGAAACAGGAATAAAGTTTACCTTTCTCTTCTAGTTCTAGTCAAAGTTTACCTTGTCACCCAAGATATAGAGAAAAATTGCATAACTCGTAAAATGCATCATTTAGAATATATTACTAAGACTAATGAGGGCGCAAGAACATATTTTTGATGTCAAACATGTATTTGAAAAAAAAATATTGCATTTTAGCCTGTATGCTTAATATTATACAAAATTTGCTTAGTAAGCGCGCTGACACAGAACAGAAGTAAAAGCAGAAAATATTGTTTTACTACTTTTTTAAATTTACATATTTTTATCATAAGCCATTTGATCATTTAGGTCAAACAATATAGAATGGACAATGTTTAGAGAGTGTGGAACTGGCAACGATCACAATTATTATTAATGACAGCAAATTGAGCTATTATAATACAATTATTATTAATGACAGCAAATCAAGCAATTATAATAGCTATAAAAATATATATATTTTTGCTTTTTAAAAAATTACATTCTCGAATCTGGAAAATTTTCATTTGCAAAATACAACTTAAAAAAATATAATTAAATAAATTTTATTTAAGTCGTGCGTTGGATTTTATTTCTCAACATTCCACTTCTAAATTCCCAGCTATGCAGTTTTCAACTTAGAATGAACTAATAGACATACTGAATGAAATCGATTTTTCTGAATTCTCAAAATTATAATTGGGAAAATAAATACCGCAGAGTTTTTAGTGCTTGAAAAGGCTGGCAGGCAAAAGTCCGTGAATGTATTAATTTATATGTTTTTACAATTCGCCATAATTTCAGTTTATTTTCATACATTGCCGTTTTATGACTTTCTTTCTTTGCTGCTCTGGGCCTTAAATCTCTGTGTTAATTTAATTTAGAATATACTTATATGCATTAAAAATCAGTATTTAGCTCTTGTTTTAAAATGCTTCGTCGCAAGCGCTCACGTTTTCTTTCAATTTTCAGTTACTCTGATTATCCACTTCAACGAAACGAATCGCATACATTATAAAAGAAGAATATCTAATTTTGAAAGTGCCTAGTTTTGAAAATTGTGGTATAGAGAAACCCAGCAGCTGAAACGTGAAGTCCTTCAAACTGGAAGGAAAATTATGCATTCGAAAAAAATTGGCGATCTGTTATTCTACGTCACTTGCATGCAAATGAACGATTTCCTTTTACTTTAAGGAAGGGAGTTTCACATATAGTATATATTTATATATGTATAAAATATATACATATATAAATATATACTATATGTGATATTTTGGCTGTCTGGCACATGAGTGGAACTCGGTAATCAGGTGGTCACATCAGAATTGCATTGTGGCCGAGTGTTAAGGCGGCATCCAATAACGACTCAGTAGGATTTAAGTGTATAGCTCCATGCTTTATTTCAATTCAAGAAGCAGATCCATATTCATCACTAAATAAGATTACTTTAAATTTACTGCGTCATACTTTGAACAATGAAAGGCAGAAGAGCAGCAGCACAGATTTTAGCAGCATAGGGAGGAGAGGAGCTTCTGTTCGCAAAATGGCGTGCATTCTTTATTTATACTAGCTGTTAGGTAATAGGCTGGAATGTTCTCGAAGGTACTGGTCTTGGGGGAAGATCCTAAATTGCGGAAAGTTAATTAGAGGTTGCCTGTTCCCGTAGAGCAAAGCCGTCGTATTTTTTATATTTTACATGTATATATAAATAATTATATATATAAAATTATATATTAATTTTTACTTATGATTATCTCTTAGGAAATGAACTGTTCAACTCTTGCAAACTAAAATTACGAAATGTTATTTGAACTATTAAAAACTTGTAATAAACTTAAAAGAAGGTTAAGATTTGTATTAGTATGCTTAAAAAAGTACTTTTAAATTAGAATAAAAAGGAAAAGGAATAGCATATACAAAAAGGTAGAACAGTACTTTACATAAAAAAAGTAAGTAAATTATTGCTGGTTTTTCCGGAAGAGGTGTCACTTGTCAATGGGAATTATCCCATTCCTCAAAATCCGCAATAATTTGGGCATGATCGCGTTTCGTGTCATTTGTATGTGTGAAAGTATTCATTTACTTGCAGAAAAGCTATTCTATAAATTTTGGAATTAAATTAATAATTTCAAATATGACTGTATTTCTCGAAGAATTTAGAAGTATGAATTATAACTTGGCATTCCAAATAAAATCAATGCAAAAATATTATGCAATTTAAATTAGTGTCAATTACGTGCATATATTAATATATACCAAAAAATATAATTTTAATCCTAACTTAAATTTCCATGGCTGTAACTGTGAATGTTTTAATCGAAAATGATATTCATTGGAGCTGACGCTTAAAGGAAACCTTGGTTTAGTATAAAAGATGTGGGAGGCATTGTTAAAAACTGTATACGTAGATAGGAATGAAAAGAAATTAGTTCAAAAGAATCCCATGATTGGCTGTAACCCAAGAAAATCTAAATGATAAGTATCAAATTGTTAGGCGAGCGCTATCATCGCCTTATGGTCATTATGTAAATAAATGGCATTGGATTTAAACTTAATAAATCAAATTTAAAGCATTATAATATTCTCTTGGTAAATAAGAAAATAGAATAATAAGGAAATAGAAAATAGTAAGGATAACAATCAAAGGTCTTCATTCAGAATCAACTATGTTTGGGTCTTTAGGAACAAAATGGCTTTTTGTTAATAAAAGGAAAGTAGCCAGACCTATTTACATTGAAATAGTTTATAATTAGACACAAAATATAAATATCTCCAAATCAATCAAAATATCCGGTCTCATTCTCCGTGGAATGTTTAAGCAAGCCCATCATAGCTTGTAAGTTTAAAGATAAAATTTTAAAATTAACGCCCGCTTTATTAAGTGAATAATTAAAAAAATGAGAAGAAATTTCATTGTCTATAAGAATTTGTGTGGGTAAAATTAGTAAGTAGTTGTGTATTATGTACAGATATTTTTAATTTATTAATTTAATTTATTATTGTGTTACTAGTAACTTTTCTTGATAAAATTTTTCTCCGCAATATGCTGCTAAAAAATTAATCAATTGTTAGCAAATACGTACGAAATTTAGAACCTAATTCACAAAGTCATAAAAGAAATAAATTCAAAACCTGTAAAATCCCAAAATTACTTGGGATAAATTACTTCATAATTGGGATTTTATTAGTTTTGATTTTTCTTTCATCTTTCTATGAATTAGGTTCTAAATTTCTTACATTTTCCTATAATTAAGTATATATATACTGGGTGCGGCAGCGTTCACAGCGCAATTTGACTTGCTTAGTACAATGACATACTGCATGAATGTGCGCCAGCTCGTACCGAATTCGTGTACTAACGAGCTGCCATTTCGAGTGTGACAGTGATATGGATCTGTGGTGTGCACAGCATCGTGCCTTTGCTGTTGAAAGTTATTTCAACAATAACTACTCTGTTATTGCTACCCAGCGTCTATTTCGGCAACATTTCAACTTGGGACGTCATGGGAAAGTTCCGGATGGACGGACCATTGTGAGGTGGGTAAGTTCATTTCGAACAACAGGTTCTGTTTGCAATGGCAAACCGGGAAGAAGTGAAGGAACTGTGCGGACACCAGAAGCCGTGGAAAATGTTATTGCTGTAATATTGCGTAGCCCAAAAAAGATCTACTTGTGGTCATTCGCAAACTTTGCATATGGTCCGATCGCTAAATCATGAGAATACTGCACGAAGATCTCCGTTTTCACATATGTTATATATTCAAGTTGTTCAGGAAATTGGGCCTCGCGACTGGGTTGCACGAGAAACATTTTGCTTAACCATGCGCGAACTCCTTCGCCTAAATCCACAAATGTTGCACACCATCCTGATGTCAGATGAAGCGCATTTCGAGTTATGTGGTTCGGTGAATAAACAAAATAAGCGTTATTGGAGTGCTGTAAACCCGCATGAACTGCACATCAAGTCCTTGCACAGTTCTCGTGTCGCATTGTCTTGCACAGTCCTCGCACAGTCCTCGCACAGTGTGGTGTGGAGCTGCTTCTTTCGGGATTATTGACCCTTACTTCTTTGAGGATGACTGCGGTGTGGCTGTAACTGTCACCAGTGAACGCTACCTAAAGATGCTGCAAGACTTTGTTCTTCCAAATTAGGTATGGTCGATGTGGCAGACGCATACAGCCAGAATTTGCATGGATTTCTTGCTACAGAGGTAGAGTAATTTCCCGTTCTGAAGATATTTCCTGGCCGCCTCGCTTACCTGATCTTTCATGTGCATACATTTTTCTTTGGGGCCACCTGAAGCAAGAAGTTTTCGAACACATTGTGCTACCATTCTTGAGTTCAAGGATCGCATCAGAACTGCCGTCGGCAATGTCTCAGAAAATACGTTACGCCAAGTTATGGCAAGCTTCCAACGCCGTCTAGATGAATGTGTTGTGCAGAGGGGGCATCATATTCATATTCAAAAAGTAATCCACGCAATGGACAATGACTTACACATTAGTAAATGGCATATCTTTAACTATTAATTGACATAAGAGGTAATAAATAAATTACAGTTACTGCCTTATGGTGTATTTTTAATATCCTACTATGAACGCAGCCTCACCCTTTATGTATATATATATGTAAAATATAAAATATCTATCTTTCAAATAATAAATTAATAACAGCCCTTTAACTCCCGTTTTCATTCTAAATAACAGAGCAATAAAGTTTCTAACCAAACACCTTGCAACTGTGATGTGCACTTACCGATAAAATCTGAATCCAACATCTGGACATTAAACTGTCGTGTGACATGAAATGGAATTCGGTATAAAAGACCAATTACGTCGCAACTCTCTCTCTCTCTCTCTTCGCTCTTCACCTCTGCTTCTTTTCGCTGGGTCACCTTGGCGCCAGTTTTACTTTTCTAATTTCGTCCATTGCTTAAGATGTAAGTGCTTAAGATGTAAGCTGCACAAAATTGGGGGTCCATAGCGCATCCGCAATGATAATGTGCATTATCAAGGAATAAAATTAAGTGTGGAATTTGCCGCCAAGTCATCTTTCTAACTACGCAGTTTTCAAGCAACGCATTAAAATCTCTTCAAGTTATAACGCAGAACACCAACGTCAATCCGTTGCAATTCTCTCACCAAGTCATCTTACCACAATAATGACACAGTCATATTACATATATATGTCATATTTTCTAAGCACAGTAGTGATGACTGAAACTCTCAACAGCTTTCGATGTCAGTCATGGCTGTGGTGAAGGCATACAGATGAAGACAATAAAACATGAACTTAAAAATCTCCAGTCTTTATTCTCACACATATCCAATTAATTTTGCAGACACTTATTCAATCATAATTAAACATGATACATTTCTACGTACATTGTTTAAAAGAAATTACGTACATTAGAATGTTAATTTGAGATCGCCAATTATTTATTAAAGCAACTATCGTATTTCGTTATATCTTACACGCACATATATATAGGTTCATTTGTAAGTTGTAGTTTAGTTTAGTGGAAAAGAAGAAAATCTTATAAAAGGGAATGAAATATAAATGACACTCGAAATTTGAAAGTAAATAAATTTGAATGCATTTCAGTTATACAAAAGGAAAGAAAGAGAAACAATATTTATTTAATTAACAGACATCTTTTAGAGCACATTTAACGTCTTTACAAACAATTATTCCTAACACAGAAAAAGTATACAAGAAATAAATAAAATCCGCATTAGAGAATTCTATAAGAAAGAAAATGGTGTTACGTATAATTATATCTTATACTCAAATCAGATTGTTCAGTGCAGATTACGTGATGTCACATAAGTCAGTGAAGATAGAGAAATTCATCTTCTGCTTACTGCAACCCATTTTAAAAATTTCTGCTTTTCACTCTTTTATTGTCCCGAAAATATTCGTCTGAAATTTCACAGTTCTGGTAGGGCAAGGAGGTGTACATACAAGCGGGCGTTCACGAATCTTTTTTTTTCTTATTACAGATTAAATATGATATCAAGATCTTTACCTTTCCGTCTGAAAGCTCTTATAGTATTTCCAATTTATAATAATTTAATTATTCATCTAATTTAAATTTATTAACTGTTTACTATTCACCATTTCATTTTTCTATAGTACAGTCTTGCTATTTATCTGTCGTTATTAAACTCAGAAAAGAACCCAACGAAAACGTTCGCTTTTATAAGCTAACATCTAATATTATTTATGCAATATTTAACATCCTATATTTTTCTGCAAAATCTTTTATCATAAAAACAATGTCTTACGTACGTCACCACCAGAATAACTAATCTTAAAACAAAAAGACTCACAAATAAAACATCTTGAATTAAATCTACTTCACAACTTCTGTATGCTTAAATTAAAATACACAAACACAAATTTACGAGCCATATTTCATCTGGTTTAAATTAGTAATTCAATAATTCTGATCTAGCCTAGCAGTCATTAAAAACGTCTTTGGAACGTGACAAAATTTTGAATACACCATACTAGGCGCCGCACCACCTTTCACAAATAGGACTTAACTTTAGTATTAAGTGTTTCTAGGAAGAGTAGCTTAGAGCAGCGGTTCTCAACCTTTTGACTAACGCGTATCCTCTAAATAAAAATTGAAAACCTTTAGTCCACCACTACAAAGTACTACTACCACCACCACCACCACTCTTGAACAAAGCTTCAGATCACATACATTTACGAGTGTTAGAGAAAAAAACTCAATCAGGATGCTGGGGTTTAAATTTTTGAATTTAATAGTTAAAATTATTTTATCCAAAGGTCTCATTTCCTCAAGCGATAAGGCAGCGGAAGAAGGCTCTTCACACCACAGAAGGACTCTCTCACACCTAATCGCAAAATTCTACACTTAACTTCTTACCAATCAAAATCCACATAAACTCTTGAATGAGAAAACCTCAAGAAGACCTCAAGAGAAAAGCGGCAGAAAGTAAAGCATTAAATTAAACAGACTTTCTTTAGTAAAACTTAAAGATAAATGCCACATACTTACAAGTAAACCCTTCTCTCCTTTGATACCGGTTTTCCGGGAACCCATATATTTTCTGAAATCTTATGTCACAACTAGAGAAACTGGGAAGTCTTAGGGGTAGAGGGACAAGCGTTTAGGAGCTATAGGATACATAAAGTATCATTCGAGTGTGCATAGATGCACATATTCCCGTAATGACGTCTCTATTTCTTGTATTTTCATGCATTATATGCTTGCGAAGTACCTGATGGTAAAGATCTACAAAACGAACTGGTGCCTGAAGGATTTAGGGAAAAGATCCAGCCTCTGAATATTCATTTCTTCAGACACTACAAATCTTTTATTCGCTACATAACGGACACAATCATTATCAAAACACAGGAGCACATTTAACATCTCGATAGTTTTCTAGCCCTGCAGACTTTTCACTGTAACAGTTCAGTATCCATCGTTTCAAGAACTTGATTATGTATACTTTTTATAAGGGCGGATACTTGAACGATGAACCTGGAATGTGGATTGGGCCAATGGATTACTGCTAGGATTCTTTGACAAATGACCAGTGTGCAAAGTGTGAGGCTATCGCTTTTGCAAAATGTGCCCAATGTTAACTGCCTTGCGGCAAGTCTCAATGTTTATTTGACGAATTGCATATTGATTGTCTTTTGTTATAGATTTTGTTTGAAGTCAATAAAAAGTCACACTTTCAACATCCAAATGTACATTTTTTTCTTTTCAACGAGTTGTTTTTTTTTTTTTTTTCATATTGAGATCTCCACTTTCTTACCATATTATTAGTTCATATAAATACATGAGACTAACATTTTAACGACATTTGGTGTCATGTTTTCAACATTTTACTGATACTTTGTGGGTCCTAGAGCTCCTAAACGTTTGTCCCTCTGCCCCTAAGATTTCCCAGTTTTTCTACTTGTCACATAAGCTTTCAGAACGTTTATCGGTCTCCGTCAAACCGGTATCATAAGAGAGAAGGTTTACTTGTTAGTATAAATCAATATATTCATTAACCACCCTACTAACAAAAATTTGAAACTTGCAAATTTTCATTTTACGTAGTGGTACGAAGGAATTTTTCACATCTTTAACTAAAGAAAGAAGATGTTCAAATACCCAATGAAAATGGCCTAAATGGTTTCTTTAAATTCTTAATTATGTAGTCACTTTATTTGACAGTTCATGAACAAACATGTATATGGAATGTGGAATTTAAGTATAAAAATTATTTAACTTACACATGAATACATAAATTATGTATTTACTTTCAGATCAATTATGGCATCTAAGAAGCAAATTGCAGTCATTGGTAGTGGAGTTTCAGGAATTGGTTCTATTGTAATGTTGAAAGAAGAAGGACTAAATCCTGTATGTTTTGAACAAACAGATAAACCTGGAGGCACTTGGAACTACAGAGAAGTGTCTAATATGGAAGGAGTTGCATCCATAATGCCCACTACTATCATTAATCATAGTAAGGAAATGGGAGCCCTCAGCAATTTTCCACCGAAGAAAGAATATAACAATTATATGAGACACAACGAGATGTACCAGTACGTGAAAGATTTTGCCAACGAGCATGATTGCTTTAAACACATCCAATTTAATATGATGGTAACCTGTGTTAAGCGTTCTAAAGATTATGATGAAACAGGCCGCTGGGTGGTGACTGCAAAGAATACGATTACAGGTGAAGAACTTACTGACATTTATGATGGGGTGATGGTTTGTGTAGGTCACGTTAATCGGCCGATAATGCCGAAATATCCTAATTAGGAGAAATTCAAAGGAAAAATTATACACACGCATAGTTTGAAAGAGGTTGACGAATATAAAAACAAAAATGTCTTAGTTGTTGGAATGGGCTGTTCTGCTTTAGACGCTGCAGTTGGAGTAAGCGATGTTGCCAAACAAGTAAGAATTGTATATATGATTCCTTTTTAACTTTATTTTAGACCTTATTTTGCGTTTCAGAAATTTAACAATGCAAATAAGATAAAACGAGTTTTCATAAATAAAAAAGTTGTAGCATATTATTTCTTAGAATGGAATGCAGTAAAACCATAAAATTAATTAATTAATTACTATATCTTTAAAATTTGATTGCAGTATTGTCAAGTAGAATTTCTGTAAGTTAAATTCAGTCGTCGGATCCTTTCTGTCAGGCGAACAAATCAATATCGTTTTCATTAAATTTAGGTACGTCATTTATCATGCTTTTTTTCAATTGTGACCATTGCTAGAGCGCTTAGTCTGTCCTCGCTTATAGTGCTTCTTAAAAATATCTTAACTCGTTTTGGAGTTGAGAAGTATCTCTCAACTTCACCAGTGGTCATTGGAATAGTAATAAAAATTAGCTGCAGTCCAAATATCTACGAAAACCTACTCTGTATGCTGTTTTCTTTAATTAAATGGCCCCAGTCATATTTCTGTAAATTACTCCTATTTCAATTCTCAGACGATTCTTCTGTAACATGGAATAAAAATCATTTGTTTGGTCAAGAATCTGAATTGGAAACGTTTACTCGTAGTCTTAGAATTTTGGAGCTTTGAGGAGAGAAACACGAGAGAAATGAGAAGTAAAACAAAATCTCTCTTTTATATGATTTCTAATAACATCACATATATATTTAGCTTGTCGAGTCATTAGGTTCTAGAGACATTTGAAGCAGGAGACCTGAAAAATGTGCAATGCCCTCGCCAGGACTCGAACCTCGGATCTCTCGAATATGCGCGGAGCGTGCTTACCATTACACTACGAAGGCATGCTAAGTAGGCCGGGGAAATACCTTATATACCCCCTTTTAAAGAATAACTCGTGATTAGAGAACTCATTCGCGAAATCCTGGTGGTGGAGGATCATGATCCACCACCTTTTTTTTAGTTTGGGCGTCACTGTCATTATAATTTTTTTGAAAATGAGCAGTGCTGTCGCCGGGACCTATCGAATACGCGCCGAGCGTATTCGAGAGGTCAACACAACAAAGGCATGCTAAGAAGGCGGGAGAAATAGCTTATCAGGTTATTTTAAAGCCGGGGATTTGAAAAATGTGCAATGTCCTCGCCGAACCTCGAACCCTGGACCTCTCGAATATGTGCCGAGTGTACTACGGTTGCACCGAGAAGGCATGTTGGAACGTGAGAGACAATACCTTATAAGATTCTACAGTTTTTATATAAATATTTCCTCTAATTTCTTTCTTGATGTTTTATACGATTCCGGTGTCCCCTCTGTCGCTGAGTCCTTCTCCTTTTCTTTCTCCAATGCCTGCTTGAAAATATTCACCCTTCTAGTGAGTGTTGCTGAACTGATTGTATAACACATCAACATGTGGCATCATATTTTGAAACAATATAAACGAAAACAAAAATTACGAGTGTTCTAACATGCGGCGTAGGCCCAACAGCAGCTGAGACATAAGTCACTGAACACTGGTAGTTCGGTCTGGGGTTCGAATCTCGCCGAAAGTGCTGGCTGCGTGAGTGTTTTCGCTGTTTTCCCCATGTGGAAGGTCTACACGAGCCAGTGTTTTTAGAACGTGCTCCACGAAGGCATTCCTCCCCTTAAGCAGATAGCCCGCCATAATTAAACAAACCAAACCAAACTAACATGCAGCGAATAGCCAATGCCAATAATTATGAGTTAAGAACTGCCTATGGTTTAAAACCACGTAACTTCACATCAGATATCTAAGTAGTAAGCAGAAATAGGAAAATTGCATAATAGCTGTCAAGATGCACACTAGAGGAAGCCACATTAGCTCGAGAAAGTTTAGGGATAGAAAAAATAAGATTTTGATTTTTTTGGAAGTTTTTAAACATTTTTTTTGTATTTTTTAATTTTATAGTTTTTTGGTATTTTTATGACACATAAATACAATACTATAGCAAAAGGTATTGTATAATTGAGACATTCGGTGTCTTTTGTACTCGAATACATAATGGTAAATAAAAAACATAAAGGTAAATACATAACATAAAGGTAAATATATATCAGATCAATACATAATGGCATACATATAACAATACATTTACAAACATATATATAGCTTGATTACATACATAAATGCCAAGAGCACTTTTTTGCTTGTATATGCAGAGAGTATATACTGAGTACATGCAGAAAACATTTTTATATGAATTATTTTTTAGAATATTTTAGACTTTCTTTTGTTTTGTTGGATGCAAAGAGGTGTTGTATGGTCTTTAGTCCTTTTGCCAATTTTAGTCTGCATTTTTGTCAATTTTGTGTCAAGTAGGTCGTTTTGTCAATTATGATTTAAATTTTTGAAATTTACAGTGTGTAATTATATGCTTATCTTGTATTGCACAATTCTTCTCCTCTACTAGCGAGGTATATGACTGAGAGTTCTGTTTTTTTCTTAGTTGTTTGATTTCTAAGGCTATTAAGCACTGATATATGTTAGTCTCAGGAGGTTTCAAGTGATAGTTTTTTGTTACTGGACATTTGAAGATGTAATGGTTAGGGTCGCCCCTTTCCCCACATACACATTGCTCAGAAGAAGCAATGTTTCGTTCGTAATAATACGTGGAGAAGGGGCCATGTCCTGTCATAAACCAATTGATTAGATGGTTCGTACTATATCTGTCCGTATTGATGTGAAGTTTAAGTTGGAAGAGTCTTCTCTCCTTATCATTATTTTTCCATTCTTCTTGCCATGCTTGTTCCCGTAGGCATTTAAGTTGGCGTTTTAGTTGAGATTTAGGCGAAGAAGGATTTTTTAATTCTGCGTCAATGTCAGTAATAGCAGATTTTGCCACTTCATCTGCTTCTTCATTTCCAAAAATCGCCACATGGGATTTAACCCAGGAAATAGTAGGATGTATATCAGGATTCGAGATAGAGATGTCATACATATCTTAAATGATCCGAAAATTATGTTGAATATTTTTCATAGCTAGAATCGTGGATGATTTACTATCTGTATATATTTGAATTTTTTGAGTTAGTTTTTAGTACAATATTCTAGGGCCATTTTTATTGCTGATAACTCAGCTTGAAAAATACTGTTTTGATTTAAAAGTTTAGCTTTTCGTATTATTTTAAGTTGAGAATTTATATAAATAATGCATGCACATCAGACTCCTTCTTCCATTTTGGAGCCATCTGTGTATGCGCATGGGTAGTAGTTTCTAATTTGTGTGTTTTTTGCAATACAGTTGATTTTTGGATTTACTCCTGGGTGCCTTCTGTATGGGTTACAGGGCGATTCGTAATTGGAATATTCGAAGACTCTATCTTTCATGGAACAGTTCTTTTTAAGCCTTAAAACTGTGCCTTTGGTATGTTCCATTTGAGCTGTTATATACAGTGGGGCTATTCCTGCCAACACACAGAGTGCCGTATTTGATACTGTTCTGTAGAACCTTGTAATGTATAGTAAAAACGGGCGTTTTATTGCCTCCAGCTGTGTTTTCTTTCTTTTCGTAAGAGTTTGGGCCCAAATTTCTGCCCCATACAATACAAATTTTTCAATAACTACCTTAAAGAGAGTTTTTGAATATAACTTAATCCCCAATTAAATCCTTTTCAATTTTTGGAAGTTGTTTGTAATTTCGGAGGTTTTATTTCTAACGAATTTTAAATGTTCAATCCAGTTTAATTTCTTGTCATTGATTAGGCTAAGGAATTTGAAGCTATCAGTAATTTTTATTTTCTTACCTTCTATAGTAAATATGGGCAGGTGGGTAATCTTTTGGGAGGGCTTTGGATATATAACGACTTTGGACTTTCCTTGGCTAATGGATTTCAGATTTTTACAGACTGACTTGAAGATACATAGGGTTTCGTTAGCATTGTTATCTAAGAAGTTTTGGATAACACATCAATAGTTACATCTGCTATTATTGAAACAAAATTCACTTTTGAGATCTCATTTATGTCAGAGGTAGTCAACTTTCTTATACCTACCGCCCACTTTTGTATCTCTGCTAGTAGTAAAATTTTCTAACCACCCACGGGTTCCACAATAATGGTGATTTACAATGTAGGAAAGTAAGTTTACTTTATAAAATTTATAAAACAGAGTTACAGCAAGTTAAAGTATCTAATAATAATTACTTACCAAATACTTTGTGTCAGCTTTTCACTACGTTCGGCAGAACAAATCTTTATAAAACAACTTACTATAGTTAAATCTATCTTTTTATCCATACTTCGCATATATATAAATTACTTAGTTCAGTTATTAGTGGGATCCCTGAGGCTGATTCTGGGAAATTAATTATTGAAAATCCGGTTCGATTTTTGAGAGGAACAAACGAAGATCTCCCCTTTCTGAAATATTTGGGCAGTTTCTTTGTTTGGTCATAAAATGATTAACAGCACTAATACTTCAAATTCTGATCCCACAAGATATGAGGTAGGGAAAGGTATCAATAAATTGAATACCATTTTTCACATATTTGTATGTAAAACTAAATTTTTTTATATTTTGCCACAGGTTGTTCATATCCAACACTGTCGAATTCATGTTTGCTTGCTTCAACAGATCTAATTTTTAACAGTTCTCCTTCGCAAGTTATATGAACCTCTTCAATATTTCCTGTAAAAAGATTTTTCTTCCAGTTATATAACCTCAATAACAAAATATCTTCAAATCGTTTTTCCACGTCTAATTTAATTTCGTTGAGGTTGCTACTCTGTCAATACATCATCTTTTACAGATTCTAATTGAGGAAATTGATGAAATTCATATAATGCTGCAAATCTAGCCAAAGGTGTACCTTTTGACAACCACCACACTTCTGTATGCAAAATAAACTCAATAAAATCTTTATTATTGTCCTGGCTAAGTTGCCGAAACGTCTTATCATTCTTTGCACTGGATTTAATCTTATTTACGGCTCGAATTATAATAGTTAATGATGAATGGAGGCTTAGATATTTTCCTATAAGATGTTGCCTGTGGAACACAAAATTAATACACTAAACATTTGGATGCTGCATACTTCATATATAAAACTTCCTGTTTCAAAGCAACAAATCCACGACAGCGACTTGCCATTCATGGTGCTTCATCAGTAGCGCATGCAACAATATTATTCAAAGGAATACTTAAATACTCTTTTGGAAAGTATGTTGTCCCAGTATAGCATATAGATAACTCTTTTGTATCTGTGATGCGATTTATTGTGAATAGCATTTTCTTCGTAATAATATTATTTTCATCAAAATAGCGTATGCTATCAATAAAGTATCATTATCTACAATGGTAGATTTATCAGTTGCATGGGAAATAAAGAGTTTTGGAGAATACTTATAAGTTGGTTTTCAACATTAATTGCCATTTCATCAGTTCGTTGCTTTACTGTGCTAGCGCTGTGGGATAACGTTTTTAAAATTTGAGGTCTATCTTTATGCATTACTTTCGAAATAAATTCTGTTATAGAGGATATTATTACAGTTTCTTCAATATTATAGCTTTTGCCAGTTTTTTCAATTGATTGTGAAATGAAGAAATTGGCAGTCAATCGAACTTTTTCCCTTGTATGTTGTTTCTTAAATGATGAAAGGATAGTTGAACGATTTTGAATTTTTTTTATATATTTCCTGAAAATTACCAAGGGGCTCGTCCTTGTCATTTGAATGTTTTGTAGAAAGATGTACTCGCAATCTACTTGACTTCATTGCCTCTTTGGATAACGTTTTATGGCACAATAAACATATTGCACGTTGTTTATTTACAACAGGGATTCTATGAAACCCATTTTCAGATATTCTGGAGAACAGCCACATACGTATTTCGTTTTTTGAGACATTGTTTCACGATTTTTCACAATATTCATTTCATATTCATTTCACTGACGATATTTCATAATATAATTAGGTCGTTTGATGCTGTAAGCACATGCTTGCTCTCAGAAATCTAACCACATATTAACTTCAGAAATCGAAGTACATATTAACGTCTCGATTACGTAAAGATTTAGTTTCACTTACGTCATAGGAACAAAACTTATGCGATTGAAGTCTCTTGCGTAATCGCGACTTTTTGAAGACTGCGCGCTCATATGTCTCGTCTCGTTAGTCAGGAAGGATCAGGTGTATGCGGGACAGGTGGTCACGAACGAGGTCAGTTCAGTCCTCGGTCCCAATACAAACACCCTCTAACAGAGTCTGACCGCTGTGCTGATCTTAACTTGTCAACATTCAGTCGATTAGTATGCAATCGCAACGTCGCTTGATGGCTCTGTTACCGCCGACCATGAAAGCTGGAACAACTACTATCGGTCGGTATATACCAGATTGACTACCACTGTTTTATGTGGTTCTGACAAACAATAAACATGCAGTCTAATAAATTATTTGAAATTTCTTTTGACATTCCTTTAACAATAATGGTGCTAGTGAGCTGGTGTTTAAGAGACGAATCAAATTCTATTAAGACGTTGATATGAACTCCCTGATTTAATGAATCCTCGTGTCCTTCATGCCCTTGAAGGGCAAACTCAACTGAAGAGCAAAAGACAGCAATCAATAATTTTTGTTAGAATATAACCATTTTTTACAAAGTTCAATTGTGTCTTTTAACATTTGAACGAAATGCGCTGTCGATTTATTGGCAAATATCCACCTTTCCTAGCAAATTAAATTCTAAGCTAGTGTTTAAACGTGAATGAGTATTCATGCTTTTTTATTTTCTGAATTAAATGTCATAAATCAGCAAAACTTTAATTCACCCAATTGAATCACCATTCTGTTTTGCAAATAACAGATATGGGAAACAAATCAGCCAGTTAGTTGATTCACATCCATATAATCATGAACATTTCTTACATAAATCGGGTTTGAATTCTCTTTTCAAACATCTAGACTTACATTTCGTCACCTGAATAAAGTTTAGCAAAGGTGTCAACCTGCGTAGTTTCATATCCGTTTTTCTTTCCAAAAACAATTGAAAAATGCAATTGATTTTGTTCCGACATCCTGATTTTACTAAATGCCATCTGAAGTGTTTGCATTATTTCGTGAAAAATATGTATAAAGAAAAATGATAACAATAAAAATATATTACGAAACTGTAAAGGTGAACTAGCTAACCGAACATAAAAAACCAGGGAGACCTCGGACGAGATAACTGGAAACAATGCGAGCTCCCACACACAGATGATTTGTGAATGGAATAGTATCAGCGGTACCTTTGCCGTCTCACTCCTTTGTCCTCCTCTGTACCTGTAAAATGTTTTCCAAGAGTACTTCTTCGATCTCTAATCTGACAAAGGAAACCTCAAGCTCCAAGCTGATCTGGGCTATAGCAATCTACAATGCAGTAAGTTAGCTGAGTTAGAGTATTAAAAAGAGTGGATTCATCCTAGAAACTGACAAAAATCTGGAAGTTTATTAATATTATTTTATTTAATTTGCTAATAAATTTATTTCTTCGTTTTCTTTTGGTATTCAGGTGCTCATGTTCACAAATAGAGGGGTGCCTCTGATTAATGGCATTTTCTATCTCAGGTTATACTTGTTATACTTGTTCAGTCTGTTATACTTGTTCAGGGAGCAAAATTTGAAACGTCGCTCACAACAATTATGGGAAGTTCAACTGGGTATTTCATTTACGTTCGCCAATCTGGTCAGATGACAGACTCTTGTAGCTTGTCTTTCTACAAGCAACATCCCTTATTATCCTGGTGTCCTCATATTTAGAGGGATCTCCAAAATAATTCCCGATATAGGTCTTGTGAATAGTAAATTTTATCAGTTGACTTCATTAAACCTGTTTTTTTGCTAGGAGGAGAAGTTTTAATTTGATAAACATGCTTCAGATGTCGCAATGTGAGCATAGCATGTGAACCCCCAAGACATACAATTTCGAAGTTACATTTCCTGACAAGAAAAATCTCCATTTTTCTGTTATGTGCTTAGAAGGTCAGGATATAAAAATATGTGGTAGATCAAGAGTTAATTTCATGTAATTAATTTCTCCTTCAATTAAAATTAAAATATACTAGCAATATTTTTAACTGTAGCTATTATTAAGTGCTACTGTAAAGGGTAACTGCAGCTCGGAAATAGGTTCCGAAGGTCTGGCTTCATACAGGATTCCTTCCAAAGTTCGATTTGTAAACTTCATAACATCTATGAAGCGTAGTATGAGGTAGTATTTCTTAACTATTTTGCTGATAGTTTTATAATATAATCATTGCATTTTAGAAAATTATTCAATATTTTATTCTTTTAAAGTACTTGATAACTATGATAATCATTCAAATGCCATTTATTTCAAGCTTTCTGTCACGAAAGAATAGTCTGATCTGGCATCCATTTCTAACTATTAAACGGGTTATCTCTTCGGGTTCTGTAGGTTTTTTCATGTGTAATATAAACATGACTTTATTGAAGAGCCGATCAAGAAGGCATCTCTTCCTATAGGGAAACAACCATATTGTTGTTGGGCGTAATATGATAGTTTAAAAAGTATAAGTAAAATAACATACTTTAATAAAGTTTAAATAATTTGAAGTCAAAACAACAGTAGCTGGCTTCCAGCAAGAAACTAGCACCGATTGCTTATCAGTATAAATACCATTAAATATATGCAGGATATCTCATATAAAAAGTAATAATTAAGTAAATTTGAAGAGAAAATATACAGGAATAAATAAGAATAAATACCTGTGCTATATCCTAAAGTAAGAGCTTGAAGCATCAGACATTATTCTCTTCCCAGTTAAGTTATTTGAATATGGCAAAGCACGTAAGAACTAGGTATCTAAAAGGAGCCTTCGTAGGGGCTTTATAACAAAACTGGCTCACACCTTCTTTACACATGAAAAAACGCAAAAATCGTCTTTCCAATGGATAGTTCCAATGGATTTAAGCGTATCACGCTACAGTACACAGCATTCTTAGTCAGGTAGCCGTTAGTGTCGCTTTGTCTTGCCAATATTTGAGGTCTGTTTCGTAAGCCATTTAAGGGATAAGAGCAATTAATTGCACTATCAGAGATTCAAGGCATTGCATCATTTTGTAGGATTTCTTGCAATTTTCAATTCCTTAGGATAGTGCTACCTCCATTTACACAGCTTATAAAGGCTGAAAAAGGTATATTTAGCGAAGCTGAGGTACGTTTATTAAGGGCAGTAGAAACGTTGCAATAGAACGATTCATCATTTCCGTAATAGACTATTTAAATACGATAGGTTTCACCCTCAAAAAGATATATTTATTGCATATACTAGTAATACACTATTTTACTTTTTATAGGTCTATTTGAGCACACGGACTGGAGCATATGTTCTAAACAGAGTTGGACCACACGGATATCCCATAGATTACTTCTTTATGAGAAGGCATTTGTACAAAATGATGGATATTTTCCCATTACAAGTATGTAATTGGTACATGGAGAAATTCTATATTGATAACAGGTTCCATCATAAACTATATAATGTACCTCCAAAATATCACTTCTTTAACAAGGATCCTGTCATTAATGATCATTTTGGCTCAAAGTTGCTGTCTGGATCTATAATTCAAAAGAGAGATATTGAACGTTTTACAGAGAAGGGTGTCTATTTCGAAGAAAGCAGTGAGGAGACAGAAATAGATGCTGTCATTATGGCCACAGGATACACATGGAAATTTTCATTCCTAGAAGAGGGAATAGTAACTCAAGAAAAGAATGGACGAATCAATTTATACAAAGGAATATATCCTCCCCAACTCAAACATCCAACTCTTGCAATAATTGGTTTCCTCTTGACATTCGGACCTGGGTTCCCGACTGGCGAGTTACAGTGTCGATGGGCAGCTCATATGCTTGCAGGAAAAGGACACTTACCATCCTCAAGAAAGATGCTAAAAGATATCGAAAGAACGCATCGTGCAAATGCGAAGAGATATTCCCCAAGTGATAAAATGACTTTGAGGGTTGACTGTTTGCAATACATGGACGACATCGCATCAAAGTTTGGGGTAAAGCCAAACCTACCTAAGTTATTTTTTACTGACATCCGGCTATTTTGGAAGATCTGTTGGGGTCCTTTCGTCTCTTATCAGTATCGACTTCAAGGACCACATAAATGGAAAGGAGCAAGAGAAGCCATTATGACATCGAAGCAGCGAATGTTATATCCCTTACAGAGAGATGGCTCTAAATAATTAAGAATGAAATTTTATTAATGAATATTTATAAGATACAATATAAAAATAATATGAAAGTATATATACGATATTCATATATATGTATGCATATATTTATGAAGAGGCAAGAAATTAATAACGCGATACGTCTGAAATCATTTCACTACTAAAAGACTGCCGAATTAAAAGAAATGTTTTCGTCAGTCTAAAAACTCTATTTATAGAGAGTTGACATGCGCATCAAGGTTTTTCTACGTGCTTAAATCTTCATTTATTTTTAATATGCATCAAAATAAATCTAATCTTACAGAATTTAAACACTCAACCATCAAATAATTTTTGAAAATATTTTTGCTGAAAATAAAAGGAAATTGCCATTTTTCTGCATTTAAACGCTTTTCGATTGCATTTACAAATTTAAAGCACATTATTATTCCCTTATACAAAAAGTATTTCACATTTTCCTTCAAGGAATTAGTGAGTTTAGAGCTGAAGATATGATAAATATCTTCAATCGTATATACTGGTTAATATGATTTTTATAATAGTCGGTAAAAATTAAATTATTTTACAGTTGATTTTCTTTGTATTTCAACTCTGTAATATTTAATTATGAGTTATAGATTTTAACTTGAATACGAATTTCCACTTTCAAATATTTCCCCATAGTGAAATTTTGCAAGATTGAAAGAATAAATATTGATGAAAATAAACTTTTGTCTCTGTCTACTTTTTGGAGATTTTTTACTATCTGTATCGTTTTACATAAATGTTTATAAAATTTTATTTTCTTCTTTACATGTCCCAGAATTCATAGGCATTCATTTGCAGAGTCAGCGTGCAACAAGGAACGTGTAATGATGTACAAATACTATGTTCGAACTAAGAGAACATTTTCACGTATTTTCAATCAGATGTAATTAAACTACGAGATCATTATTACAGAATCAACGGAAATTACGTCTTTCTTCTCTGCGTTTTTAATCACTTTAAACCAGAAAATAATGTGGAATAAATTATAGTAAAACATTTTTCTGGAAATAAAGTTGAATGTGTTTCTTGTTTATTGTGTAACCCAAATTTAGAATTGGGTCCTCCTGAATAATATGAAATTTTTCCTTATCGTTACTAAAGTCTTTATTTCTTAACTATGCAAGAAAAATTTTAATAATATTATGCAAACTATTTTAAAAATAACTTGTTTTTCTTGTTACAAATGTTCTTGAAATTAGAAAATAAAACAATAAAGCAAGAGTGGTGTCTTGCAGTTAATGAGCTATGGTCCTAAAATCTCTGTGGTCACGGAGCTCGTTTCGATGTATGAACCGTTACGAATCGAAATGAAATTTCATATATCGTTAAAGGTATGCGCTCGAGATTGTGATGTTTTAAAATAATATATTTCTCACGGTTACGGTGACAGTGAAAACATTTCGAAATTTTCGATCGGCAACATCCGAATTTTTTTTCCTTCGGAAATTAATGAGCACATTAAAAAACCATAAATGGCTTTGGAATGATACACGTATGATGAAAATTGCCGGGATAGAACATTTGCAAAAAAGAGAATTGTAAAGGACCGATGAGAGCACAAGAGAGGAGTGAGAACAAATCGTATACCTTAAGTTACAAGTTCTCAATATTCTAGCCTTCGCAGACGATAACGCATTGCATGCCAGTCGGAAATTAATGAGCACATTAAAAAACCATAAATGGCTTTGGAATGATACACGTATGATGAAAATTGCCGGGATAGAACATTTGCAAAAAAGAGAATTGTAAAGGACCGATGAGAGCACAAGAGAGGAGTGAGAACAAATCGTATACCTTAAGTTACAAGTTCTCAATATTCTAGCCTTCGCAGACGATAACGCATTGCATGCCGGAGATTATTCATGAGTATATATATATATATATGAATGTAACATCGCAGGAGAAACTTGTACAACTTCTTTTAATGGCATCTTTCAATTCTAACAAATCTCGTTATATACTCGTACTTTATATTTCAGATATCCTCAGGATCATAAATCCATCGGATTTATATCGGAAGATCGCGATCTGGTCTTTTTTTATGCAAAGTGTGCATGAACAGCTTTCTGACTTTAGCGTTGTGAAGTATTAAGTTTGTATGTTTAAATCTTTAAATTCTTTGCTTATTTGTGGCACCAGTAATATCTGACAAAAACTTAAGTCATTTGCAAGCTTATCTGATAATTTTATCCATTAATGGTAAAATATTATTTAAAACGAGTTTGCCAATGTATATTTGGCAAGGAATAAAGTTATTCCTGTTCTTATTTTTTAATGCCATGGCGTTGAATTTTTCAATCAAAAGACTCAAAATAAAGTTGTTTGATGATTTTCTCATTCTTTCATCATTTAGACACAAGTAAGCTCAATGTATTTTAACATTCAGAACATTTATCAAAAAGACATTTAATCCTTCAGATCAAAGAATAATTTTAAAAACTTGTGGTTATGAATTTGTTACAATAACCCTCCTACAACAGCAGCTAAGCCGTAAATTTAAGCCCAACAATATTTCCTTTTACACCTTTAAGTAAGTACATACACGAATATCTTGAAATGTGTACTAACAATAAACGCATTATATTCAAAAAAAGGAAAAAAAGTTTCCAGATGTAAAAGTACATACTGGAATATAATTAACTCTTGCCATTTTCGGGAAGCTTGATGATTAAATACGTATTTCGTTGATTGGAGGAAAATGTAAGCGAACTCCGATAATAAAATATCAAATCGAATTGAAAATTCAAATAATGTCTTCAGATACAAATACTATAAATAAAGTAAAGGATATAAAATAAATACCCAGAAAATAAAGCTACCTCGTCTTTAGGTCAATATTTATGAAGAATGTTTTTAATCTTAGAATTACGTATACCTTCCCAGTATACCTCTTGGCGATGACTTAAATAACTACAAAATACCAATCCCTCACTAAAACCTATTTTTGAAACACAAAGGAGAGTAAAATGTAAAATGCTACTATAGTGTACTCATATGTCTATCACGATCACGAATCTAGTTATTGTCACGTACAGGGCAGTCAAAGGGTGGAAATAAAGAAAGCTGTTATTGCAACATTCATTAGCCGTAGCTTACGTCAGTACCCGTACAAAGTACGTACGCCAAAACTGAGAAAACATAGATTTCTAATATTACCATAAGCTAAGAAATGGTCGACCAAAGGGCCATCTTAATAGAGTATGGTATACCTAATATCCACTCGCACTATGCTGATATTGAAGCACGTTGCTGATATTGAAGCACATTGCTGAGATTGAAACACATTACTTACCGTAAAAATGTTTTGAATCTTTAGGTAAAAAATCTGATGTACACGATACATGACTTCCTTGTACGGCCTCTTAAACTATGCGCGTTTTTGCTGCATTACATTTAAACTTATTTCCCTGAATTACATTAGAGATATATTTCTCATTTAGTCAATTAAGTTCTCACTTCGCGGCATGGAAAAAATACATAAAACCTCAAAAAATCTTAATCAAAAATTGAAAAATATAAAATATCAAATAAAGTTAAAAAATTATTTAAAAAATTTCAAAAAATATTTTTACAATTAAAATTAGAGTTTCTACGCTAAAAAAACCAATTCGGCCAGCAGGCAACAAGGCAGATTTTCGGTGCCCAAAAATGAAAGTTTAATTTTGGTCTCACTCGGTAAAAAAAGGTGCAGAAGCTGAATTCACTATTCTAAGTTTCAAATGTAAACAAATATGGCTGCTATGGTAACCAAAAATTAAGCTTAGCCGCACTTAAACAATTTTTTATTTTTTGATAATTCTACAACTTTTGTATACAGATTAACTTTTAGGTAATCTATATACAATAGTTGTAGAGTTATCAACAATTAAAACCTTAAGCGGAAGATAAGAACAACATAATTCAATCATTTTAAAGCAAAAAATGCGCACTTTACTAACATATAAGAGTAAAAAAAAAAAACTGAGCTCACTGAGCAGAGAAACAGAATGGATATATATATTTATATACGTTTGGTGCTGCTGACTGCACCCATGAAATGACATGCACATCTGCATATTATAGCAGTCCTATACACAAAATTTTAACGTTCTGAGGCACCCTTTCAATTATGCGAGATACATGCATACCTCGTACGTACGTGCAGATGCCACGAAAAACTCTCTTCTAAATGCATTTTAAATTAGTTTTATAATTCGTTTGGGTAAAACAGTCCTTTATTCTCTCCTAACGTACAGATTTCACGCAAAAATATCATTAAATCGCATTCGATTGCGGTCAAAATGTATATTTTCGTGTAAATATGATACCCTGAATTTTTCTTGATTACAATACATTCTTTATTTCGAACATGCGTATAATTTAATATTACGTGCAAGGAAGTCATGTGGTGTACACATCAGATTTTTTAAATCAAACAATGCAAAATTTGCCAATGTTTAAAATAAGAAAATAATTGAGCTCACGGAGCCGAGTAACAGAGTGGCTATATAAACATATTTTTGGGGCGGCCGATTGCAACCAAAAAGAGAGGTGCGAACTAAATGTTATAGCAGTCCTGTATACAAACTTTCAACTTCCTGAGGCTACCCGGTTTTGAGTTATGAGAAATATATACATACATAACATACGTACTTAAGTAAAGACTTCACAAAAAACTCTCTTCTGAATCCTTCTTAAATCCTTTTCGCAACCCCATTTGTGAAAAGGTGTCCTTTATTCTGTCTTTACGTACAGACGTCACAGAAAACCATCGTTAAATTGTATTTCCTAGATGTCAAAATGGATATTTTCGTTGAAATGTGATACCCGAACATTTTCACGATTATAATACTTCCTTTACTTCGTACAAGGAAGTAAAAAGAAGAAGAAATTCTAGAAATATTATCTGATTTGGATTTCCTAAGAAGAATGCTCTGAAGGATGTTTACACGGTTTTCACGAAACATCATACTTTTGGTAAAAATGGAGAAGCCATCTCTCATGAAAATAACACTTTTGGGAAGTAACATATCTAACTATGTGTCCAATTCTTGAAAGGCCATGGTTCAAGATAATTTTCAAGCTGAATCTAAATGATTAATAGAATATTGTATTACATGAGAATGGAGACACCCTTTTATAATTTCAGTAAATTTATTTTTGCGTCTTTTCGTTTATTACGTGAAATGACTTTAAATTATTCCTTTAGTTCATAACTGTAAGATTTTATATACTATAAGTAGCATTTGCATATACGAATAGCTTTATTTTTTATTTTTTACTACTAGAGAACATAATATGAAATATTCGTTTGTGAATATTTAATATGAACAATGGTTCTTCTTCTAAGGCAAACATGTATTTTGTAAAATTTAAAATAGATCTCTGCGTGTTATGAAACCAAGCTATGTTTGTATTAAACTCTAAGCTGTCACTGAACTGCAAAGAGACATTTGACAAAAACGAAAAGATTAAATTGAGTATTTTGAGGCCATTATTCAATTCTTATCTTATTTTTCTTTGGAAGTTTTTATCTGAATGGCAAAGTCACGTGAATGAAAATCATTATCGAAATAAATTTTGGGAGTAATGTATTGCATTGCCTACAAAGGCATTCATCGCAAGAAAAAAAAAGAGAAACACATTTCAAGCGGCCAATTAAAAGGTTGGTATATTATTCTGCAATTAACACTTTAAAATATTTTTTAATTTTTTTGTAAAATTTATCTAACATTTTACATTTAATATTAATTACCTGACTATATTTTGAGCTTAAAATCGTAGCTACCCAAAATTAACAGCTAGTTAAAATTATTTAAAAATCTGCAAATTATTTTAATACTTCTATTTACCGTTTCATTTTCTCTTGCTAATTAAGCTTTATTGCAGTTTACTTATTTTCCATAATTATTTTTTATTATCCCAAAGAGCGTTAGCCGAGAACGGCTATTAATTTCGTTTTGGCATTTTGTGTTGAAAACTTTAAATGTCGGTTCACTTTTCAAATTGTTGCCACCAAATATTATCGTCCTGTATTATATTTAAAGAAATTAAATAATGAAAACTCTACATAAATGCTCGCATTGTGATAAAGAAACGGTACCTAGAGCCATTAAATTGCCATAAAAAAAAACATTTTTATCTCCAGCGCGTGAGACTGTGTATCAGAAATTCTAAAGATATGCTCATTTAAAAATTATTTTGCGATATTGCTGTTAAATTAAATTTCATGGTTTAAATGCAAAGACCATTTAATAAATAAAGGTTAAAAAAGTCTCTTTGGGCATAATGTAAAACCTGAAAGCTTTCAGATTTTTTTAAATTTTTATTTATTTATTTATTTATTTTTGCAAATAAGAATTATAGTCCTATTTCAAAGACCAATTTGACAAGCAGGCGGAAAGACAAAATTTTCGGTTTATTAGATTTTAAATTTACTTTTACCTGTGTTTTCGTCACTGCTGTTCTGGTAACTATGATTTTTTTAGTTCACCGTCGATATCGTCAACCTTATAATTTATATTATAATTATTAATTCAAAGGTGATGCTAATACAGATAAAGTCTTGTAAACATACAGTGAAGTAATTCATTTCATTTCCAACATAAAAAGCACATGTCATGCTATTTAATTTGTCTCTTGAATATTTTAAAAGCTTATACAGTAGACGCCGCTTAATGGAATCGCGGCATTCAGATACTGTTATCAAATTGCCGAAGCTTTACTTATATGCGAAAACATAGAAAATACATCGTTTATTGTGATTACGAATTTGGTTAATATGATCAAACGATTGCAGAGTAAAGTTGCTTAAACTAAACTCGTCAAATAAGGTCAAACTCAATTATAAAAATTGACCCATTGACAGAAATGTCACCAAGTCAGGCATTTAAGTCGTCAAACAGCTTGGTTTGGTTTTAACCATTTAGTCCTAGGCAAAAAAACAACCTTGGTTTAAATTTCTCTGAAAACTTCTACGCTAAGCATAGGTTGCTTTGTTGCCTAATTTTAAATTTTAAATTTGTATGATCTCTTCCAATAAGGGGCACCCTCCGAATATCAAGTTTAGGGGAACAACATTGGTGAAGTAATTTCCATAAACCTTCTGAACAGTTCATAACTTTCACATCAAAGAAATTATTAACGGTTCATAAACAAAGCTTGGCATTTTCCTAATTAACATTCTCTGAAATGACATATTTATATCTTTTTAGTTATATTTACGTTAAATTTATTAAATTACATTACTAATTTGAAGGATGTTTTTTCTCATCGTTTAATGTTATCATTCGGTTAGTGTGATCAAAATAATCGAGGACAATCGTGATCACATAAAGCGGCTTCTAATGTAACTTGATACATGCATACACATACACAAATACATCTCTACAGGAAATCAGAATAAAATTAAAGATCGCATCAAGATCCGACTGAAATGCTAATTTCTGCTCTACCGAAGTTCAAGTTTTTTATTTGCATTTAAATATTTTTCAGTAACTTTAAACACTTCGAAAATTGAAGAAATAGCATTTCTATGTAAGTTCCATACCTATCAGAATTGTAAATCATTCCTGTCTTCAAGTTAATTAAATTATCAGCGTTTCCGAAACACATACAAGTATCTCTCATTTAAAATTGCAAAATTTTATTAAAATGCATTTGCACGTAAGTATTACCTTTTATGTTTCATCAAGGTAGTTCCGTTGTAGACAGAATACATTATCTTAACTAGAAATATTGCTAAGCATTATTTTTTGGAATATGCACCGAAATGATTCTGCTGTTTTTATGAACAGGTATGGAAATCACTTTTTATATACATAAACTACAAATGGCAATTGGTTTATAATCCAGAGCCGTTTGATCTCCTGTATCTCACAACTGTGGTAAATATATAAGGTATTTCTCCCGCCTTCCTAGCATGCCTTCGTGGTGTGGTGGTCTGCACGTTGGACGAGTATTATAGAGGTCCGTGGTTCGATTCCCGGCGAAGGCGTTGCTCATTTTTCATCTTTCCTTCTTCCAAAAAAGTACCTAATGTCTCTACAAACAAAGAAGGGTAACAATACATTGCTCCTGAAAGGCATTATGAGTCCAAACAGGCTTTGTCCTTCAAGGACTATTATTTTAGTTTTGCGATTTTGCGTTGGTTCACTATAAATGTCCGTTTCACTTTTCAAACTGTTGCCACCAAATGTTAGAGTGCTGCATTATATTTGAAGAAATTAAATAATGAAAAATCTGCATAAATGTATGTATATTTCTCATATTGTGATAAAACAACGGTACATAGAGCCATCGAATTTGGAGTGACGTAATCCTACTGCGAAACCCAAATTCGAAATTTGGAATTTGTTTTATTATCGATTTCATATTTTGTAAAACTTCAACGAATTCTTTCTTAACAAACTCAAGGATTTCAAAGCGATCAATGGAAACGTTGTACAGAAAAAAACATTATTATCTCCAGACTCTGTATCGGAAATTCTAAAGATATGCTCACTTTAAAGCTATTTTGACATATTGTTCTTCAACTGAATTTTATGGTTTAAGTGCGAAGAACGTGATATTTAATAAATAAAAGTAACAGACAAAATGTTAAAAAAACGCTCCTTTGGACGTAATTTAAAATCTGAAAACCTTTCAGATCTTTGTTTTTCTATTTTTTTTTTCTCTTTCCAAAGTAATATCTGTTTCATTTTACAGTATCTGTGAGGGAAAGTTTCTATTCAAGTTAAATAACTGCTGTCGCAATGTCAATAAAGCCATTGACATCAGTGTTAGTAAGTGACTGAGATTAGATTCAGGAATTCGACAACATTAATTTTGTCATTTCACCATTTAGTTTGTATTATGTAGACTCAGCCATTTTCCCCCTTTTTTGAACCCTGCGCTTTAGTTCATTAGACTTTAAAATTGTTTTTAAATAATTAGTTAACATGAAATATCAATGAACAAAAAATTTTTATGATATGCTTTATATATATAAGTATAGCAAATAAAGAAAATTTCTGTAAAAATTAAAATAATGCAATAAAATTACACCGAGTGTAGGGAAAGTACTTTGGATCGAGATACTCTTGCTATTTCATAAGCAGTCAAGAATCAATAGTACAGCGTTTAAATATATTTATAATAATAACAAGCAATTTAATAAACATTGATATACAGCTTAAAGAGCTAAGAAGTAGACATTTTGCAAAGGTAAGTCGATGATCTCAGGTATATTGTGAAACCCTGAACAAACACCATTCAAAAAGAGGTAACTAGCAATGTACAATGACCGTTGATGGAGCACTAGTTTGCCTAACTGATTTCAACGAAAAAGGTCAATTTATTACAGAAAACAAGAGAAAAAGATGTAAAAACTTAGTTTTGATAATTCAATGAATGTGTCAAAACTCAGGTTTATTATTGTTGCAAATTTCTCCTGCAGTGGGAGATTAACGCATGAAAAGTGGAGTAAAATGGCAAAATTAACTCATGTCATAAAAATATTTTGCATAGGATATTTAGGCAATTAATTCCATTTTTTGATCTCAACGACTTTAAGAGCGTAACACTGCACTATGACAAAGCCATCAGCAATGCTTTAAAATTTATTTTGCATTCCATAAAAAAATAAAAGTTTGTTAAATGTACTACATGCGTAATCTTTCAAAATATTCCTGTGAAGACTCCCATGCACTATTAAGCTTTTTCAATGTTAAAACGGTTGTTTCTAGACGTAAAGTTAAAAAGACATATATGGCCTCTGGAAAACTGTTAAAGAGATAAGTAAAGCAGTACACTGAAAATTTTACGTAAAAGCTCTTTTACCATGGAAAGTACGATGCAAACGTGCAGTTCGAAACGAACTATTAGATGTAATATTTAAATAATATATGTTCTTACGTTTGAAATATAAACTGAACGACCCTGAAATCGTTTTAAATAGGTGTAGCATCCTCTGCAATTCGTTCAAATAATAGAAAACATCTCATGCACTTACTATTTCTTTTAAGAAAAATGCATGGTCAAAATAAAATATTTTATTTCTAGTGTTGATTTATATTTCAATAGATATGTTAGTTTAAATTGTTATAGTGCTATTTAAAATATACTATCTATTTACTCTTACAGTATTAAATTCATTGAGAATAATATGGAGCAGTTCACGTATAAAAACATGTCATTTAAATTTATCTCGACGTATTCAAAACTTGAAATAATCAATATCTACTTTAAATTCAGCTTTTAATTTAATTTCCAAAATGTTTATGGTAAATCTCAGCACAATGACAACTTGGATTTAAGAAGCTTTACTATACTTTTTTTCATTTTTTATTATGGCATCATCAGTTATAAAACCTCATAAAACTATTCACTTTACTTCACGCTAATTCAAAATAGACAGCAAAACCTTGCCTAATACGTGTATTATGTCATTAATACATTCCGCGTACAGCTAAATGGCGTTTCATAAAATTACCTTTCTACTGAAAAGATGTGTTACGTATTATTATTCAGATTAGGAAACTATGTGTAATTAAATAAACCTAAATATCCTTGTAATTAAAAGAGAAAAATAAAACAAAAGTTAATTGAAAGGGTTTTTGTTATGCTTAATATATATGTCATAAAGTTATTTTTTAAAGCTGATGATTTTTGCTTGGGACAAAAAATTAAACAACTCTTAAAAACCATCACAGAGTTTTTCATTGCCTGTCATAAAATGTCGTCTGCTTTCCTTTGGTTCAATCTCCATTGCAAAATCATCCAGTTCATGCGTCTTTTTCAACAATTCGTTTAAATTCTTGAAAGCTAAAAACGCTTCAACTTCTTCTTCAGTGTCATTGCTTTCAATGGCGGCTGGTGTGATAAGGCCAATCAAGGTCTTCATTTGTCATTTGCCCTATTAATTCTTTGACTTCTCCTTCTTTCACATCTTATACACTTTCGCAGCGAGTTGCTTTTGTACAATTTCCATTGCTTTATTTTCAATCGTTGGAAATTTCTTAAAATTGTTGATAACTGATGCTCGTAAGCATTCATTGTTGATGAATGAGTACCGAATTGCATATAAATTAAAATTTAAAGCTGGACAAATCAAATGGAAACAATTAAGGTATCACGTACAAGAGAAATTACGTTTCGCAAATCAGAGCTCGACAAGATTTTACTGTATTCTTGCGATAGGTTTACAGTAAACTGCGATCTGATATAACAAACTCAAGTTATAATCTAATTTAGCAAACGTCCTTTGAACATGTATCTGAATACATCTTTATACCTGATTGTACTTGTCTCAATTATCTACTCTCCTTTATCCATATGAATAAGCTATAATTAAGGCATGTGTATTTACATTGCAGGTTCATAACTATGGAATGCAAAAAGAGAATTGCCATCATAGGAGCAGGATACTGCGGAATGACAGCTATAGCAACTTTAAAGGAAGAAGGTCTGGAGCCTGTGTGCTTCGAAAGAACAAGCAAACCTGGCGGTACATGGTGCTACAGGGAGGAAATTATTGACGGAGTAGCGTCCGTGATGTCTACTACGATTATTAACCACAGTAAAGAAATGGGTGCTTATAGCAACTTCCCGCCTCGTAAGGAGTTTAACAACTACATGAAACACAGTGAATTGTATGAGTATTTCACGGAATACTGGACAAAAAATGATTGCTACAGGCATATTCATTTCAATATGGAAGCTGTTTCTGTAAAGAGGGCTAATGATTATGATGAAACAGGACGATGGGAAGTAACCGTAAGAGATACAGTTGCAGGGAAAGAAACAAGAGATATCTACGATGGTGTAATGGTTTGCATTGGTCATTTCAATCGACCAACAATTCCTCAATTTTCTGGGTTAGAAAGCTTCAAAGGAAACATTGTACACACTCATAGTTTGAAAGATGTATCTAAGTTCAAAGATCAGAAAGTAGTAGTTGTGGGTTTTGGAGCCTCAGCACTTGACGCTGCTGTGGAACTGAGCAGCGTCGCCAAAAAAGTAAGCAGTATATTTGTACTTTTTCTAAAACTTTTACTTTTATTGAGTTCTGTCTTTTCTGGATACGTAATAAAAAATTACATTTTTAATTTGATGCTAAATAAACTTCATTGTATGTATGCCAGTTAAACACATCCTATGGCATTTATTTCCATTAAACATAAATAATAAATGAAGCTCAGATATTTTCAGAATTAAAAAACGGCGCCTTTTATAACTTTCAGTGAAAAATCGCTTTCTTCTTTTCTGGATGTAAAACATATTTTCTGCGATATTACGAAAACATTTGCAGTTATTGGCAGAGTCGGTTATCAGAATACTGTGTCAGTAAATCTGATATAAAACACTCTCTCTTAACTGAAAGTTTTCTGAGAAGCATAATACTGATTTAAATTAAAGAATTATATCTTAATTAAGAATTTTATGTAAAATGTAAAGTATAATACAGCAAGCGTAATAGATTTACACTACTTTATGCTCTATTTAATATGAACCTCCAGTTTTACACTGGAATTAATGTCAGTCTAAAACAGATATGTTTGGATGGAAAGCATAATTTCTCAACTTCAGCAATAAGGGGAATATTTTGTGTTGAACATGATTCATGAAGCTTCTTTGGAAATATATCTAGACTCTTATACATTAAAACTATGCTTTTAGAACTTACGCTCTTTCATATTTTATATTCTTTGCTCATTAAAGCTTATTAGCTAAAACATTTATCTCAGTAGAATCCATTTATAATATTCATTAAGCTTTACCTTTGCAATCTAGTTTACTTCTTTTATATTTAAACAATGTACAAATAACCCTAAATATTGCTTTTTAGTTCGCAAATGCGCAAAAGTTTTTCTTTTGATTTATCAGCAGGATTGATGCTTTGCACTATTTGAAGATAATTTTAATTAGTTTATTATCAATAATATTACTATTATTAATATTTAATAACATTTTGTTCCATTCTGTGTAAAATAATGAGACGAGGAAGACTTTTTAGACATATACTCAAAGTTAATAAAGTAAATTGTATTTGACACTACATTTAAAAAGTCATTTAAAAATAACAACATCCTTTTAAATTATAGCATTTAAAAACTTTTATTAAATTAATAACCAACAGTAGTTGAACTGAGATATTAATGATCTGAAAGAAAGCCAAATAATAGTGAATCTCTTTCTCAAATTTTGCATGACTTCATAATTTCTCTATGGTATTAAAATATTTGTTGTTGTTGTTGTCTTTTCCATATTACACGGAACAATATACCATTCTGATTTCGGAATAGGTTGCCTATTCCGAAATCAGAATATTTTTGGAATACAAATATTCATGATAATGGAATTGCATGTATATGACTCATGCATTTTAGCATCATAGTCTTTCACTGATAAAATATTGAATATGAGCTTAAATGCCATGCTTGCGTACAGTTAAAATTTTAAAAATTAATTAAAATTAATTTCTTAGATAGTCTTCGGTTTTTATTTTAAAAGTCACGAAATCTTCAAACTTTTCCTTGTGCCAGATGAAGTCAAATTATCCAAGAATATTTCAGGAAAGCAGAGACTAATTCTGAAACTTTTTATGAAAGGCCAAATAAAATCTGTTAGAATTGCTAAAATGATAGGGAAAATGAAGTGAGTCTTAACTGAATTATAATATATGTCATAATAAACGCGCATTACATGGAATAAGAACGAAATGAATCTGCAATGATTAAACAAATATTTTCAGCGGTATGGAACAAATCGTTGTTAAGTTTCAGCTCCGCATACTCAAATAGTTAACGCCACGCTTACAGTTGGTCGTGGACTGGCCCGTATTTCCAATTAAATAGTGAGTTGGCTTCTTAAGTGCTTTTTTAGTTTCTTCGTAAATAAGATAAAAGCGAGACAATTTTTTTCGCAATGTCTACCATGAAGTAATTTCTGCTTCGTTTGCGTTTATTTTTTAATTCTTTATATTACTAATTAATCATTTATTTCCTCAGAATGAATGTAGGTATATTTATTAAATTTTTTATGCGAGCAAAAATTTTACTTTACTAGAAATGTTTTTGGAGCATTTTAATGAAAACTAATGCAGCAGAGATTTTTTTTATATTTTTTAGGTATATTTAAGCACTAAAACTGGAGCGCATGTGATGACAAGAGTTTCGTATCAAGGTTATCCTTTAGACTACGTGCTTCTAAGACGTTACATGGTCCAATTCATAGATCTTCTTCCTACTGATCTTGTTAGCTGGTATGTAGAGACATTCTACCTTAACCCAAAATTCAGTCCCTCTCTGTACAAAGTAACTCCAAAGTATCATTTGTTGTCGAAAGATCCAGTTATCAATGATCATCTATTCTCGAAACTATTATCTGGTTCTATTGTACAGAAAAGTAACATTGACCGCTTCGTAGAGAACGGTGTCATCTTTCAAAGAGAAGATAAGAAAACGGAAGTAGACACAGTCATTATGGCAACAGGATACACGTGGAAATTCCCTTTTTTGGAGGAAGATATAATCACTCAAACAGATGGTCGAATTAATTTATATAAGTTAATGTATCCACCTCATTTAAAACATCCAACTCTTGCGTTTATTGGATTTCTTTTGGTCTTTGGCCCAGGATTTCCTCTGGGTGAGATGCAGTGCCGATGGGCAGCATATATGTTTGCTGGAAAGGGAAAATTACCCTCTGAAGAAATCATGTTTGAAGACATCAGACGAAGACATAAACTAAACGAACAGAGGTATGCACCAAGCGATAGAATGACTTTAAGAGTAGATTACACCCAATATTTGGATGAAATTGCTTCACAATTCGACGTGAAACCGAACTTGTTCAAAATATTTTTTACAGATTTTCCTCTTTTTTGTAAGTTAGTATTCGGACCAAGTGTTCCTTACCAGTATCGGTTGGAAGGCCCACATAAATGGGACGGAGCAAGAGAAGCCATAATGAAATGTGAAGAAAGAATATTAGCACCCCTTCACGGAAACTCTTAAAAAAGGACTGCACTTTTATATCCATATCTACAATTGTACAGCATTCATGCAATATTACTGAAATTTAAATGACACTACTGTATATCTTATGAATAAATTCGAGTCCTCATCATACTACGGCCAGAAAATGTGGCAGACACGAAAAGTGAAGTGTGAAATTCAGTAAGAAAGGTGAGCAATGAATTAGCGTAAGCCCGTTTTGGTTATGCTCGCATTATCTCATCTAAACACAAATATTTCATATTTAATGTTTCCTTTTCCACCCTGAAGGATCCGCCTACATTACTGCAAAATGATTAGATGCAGACAGTAAAGATCTTAGTTTCAGAAGCCAAACCAATCATTCGATTTATCTTCGAAGAGTAGCAACGAAAACTTTTGAACTTTAAAACTGTCTATTTTTTCTGTGTCATATGAGAAATGATGAAAAGAAAAAGTCACGAAATAAATGTTTGTTAAGCTAGAAAACTAGATTTTTATGTAATTTATGTACATATATTTTAAAGTAAATGTTGAAACCCAATTATAAAATAAATGTTACAAGTTTTTTATTAACAGTTTACTTTTAAAATATTACTTTTGAACAAGTCAGATATTTTGCTTTTAGCAATTCAATAACATACGAAGTAGCACTGCAGCATTATGTAAAAGGCAAGGGAAAGGGCAAATTTAGTGCTGTGGAGGATACGTTATGTCTCAAACCGAACATAACATTTGTAGAAAGAAATACGAAACATTATTTTAGTTATAAATCAATAAAATTTAAAATTTTGCATCAAAACTTAAAGAATAAAACCTTCTGAAATAATAAATACCGGTTATTCTAAACTTCTTGTGGCAGTAATTTCAGTCTTCGCAAATAATTTTGCAGATAGAACAGCATCGAAATGCAGCATAAAATTATATGAAATTTAGATGTTATTTGAAATATACTTTTCTTAAAAATACTTCTGTATTTGGAACTTAAGACTGAAAACATTGAGGCACTGTACGCGCTTATACAAAGAATGGGTTCACCAAATTCAGTTTCCAGTTATATTGCTGATATTTCATTCCTAGTAATAGTTTTAAAATGAAAAAAGTATGAAAGTATTATGCATTTAGAAATCCACTATCAATAATTAAAAAATTTTCTAAATTAGCCTATCGTTGTTTTAAGTTTTGTAAAGCTTCTTGTAATGTGCCACGTTTTCTTAATTTATTTTAATTATGTATTAATAAGCTTTAGCTTAAATAAAATTGAAATTAAATTACAAAATTTCGGAATTAGATTTAGTTTTGAACAGCACATGAAATTAGAGTAACTTTCTTAATTATATTTCTTATTAAATAGCATTAGTTCTTTCGTTACATAATTTTTACGAATAATTTCTTTAGTTTCAGTATGACTTCAAAATGAAAATTATAAGGTAATACAAAGTATTATTGCTTTATAACTGCTTGAAATTTTCGTTTATAAATAATTCGTTTGAATGTAAATTTGTTGAATAATACTACTAAATCATTTAACAATCCTACTAAAATATAACCCCGATAATTTAATTGTAATTATACTATTAACTAGTTTGCAGACTTGATTTCTGCACATAATAAAAAGTTCCGGATGGATTGTTTTTAATTATAGTTTGCAGTGACATAGGATTAAATTTTGAATCTTACAATTCTAAAAGTAAAGCGTAATTTATGCGGTGCGTGTTTAATCTAAATTTAACCTAAATTTAATAGTTTAATCGAAAATTAAATTATTTTAAACTTGATATACTAAATTTATTCAGCCAAACTAAATTACTTGGCATTCAAACATATCACTATATCACCATAATTTCAAACTTTTTAAAATATATAAATGCATATTCAAACTATTGAATTCATATATTACTGTATCATTACTGTATATTAAATACAACCATGAATTTGAACTCTTCATTACTATATATTCAAAGCTAGCCGTACATTCAAGCTAAATAATACTATAAACCTCATGTATTAAATTATAAAACAAATTCTTAGCCGCAATACTTTTCTAACACTTTACCTTACAGCATTCACATTTTTAAATTTAAAAAGAAACTACACTATTATAATCAGCTTATGAGATGTTCTTCAACTGAGATTTTAAATATTTAGTGAGGAAATGCCCAATCACATAAAAAATTAATCTCTGGTGTGGTGTGGTGTATTTAATTATGGCAAAGCACACTAGGGCTATCTGCCTAAGGGAAGGGATGCCTTTCGTGGAGGACTTTCTAAGAAATTAATCTCTTAAGGGATTTAGGTACACATTTATGGAGCAATTACATCAGAAAATTCGATGTTTCTCCATATAGAAACTGAAGTAGCACTAACCCACTTCTTCCAAGCTTTAAATATATTTTTTTATTTATTATTTACTTTGTTTTCACTAAACGTTTTTCCGAAGATCTCTAAATATATAGAGATTTACTTCAGATGTATTTGAAATAATGTTTGTTCGTTTCCCATCCCTCCCAATAAAACGTATTTCTTTTCCATTATTTCCACAAATATTCACAAGCATGTTTTAGGGATTTATAAAAATGACGAAGCTTAATTTACCAGCCTAAAAGTTATTTTTTTTTTCAAAATTCGGCGACTGCATTGAGAACGTTCAAAGCAGCATATTTATAAAAGAAGGAGTTGAAAATAGCAGAGAAACGAATACTTTATGTAATTTGCTTTAAAATACAGATCATATCGATTTCAAAATACGAGATGAACTACATTTCCATATCCAAAGAAACATACCTGTTTTAAATTCAAGAGATGTTTGAAGGAAGAGGGAAAATAAACGCAAACGAAATACAGGCACCAGTTTGTCCGAGGAAGAAATTGAATCTTCCAAATCGATAAAAAAAATAGTCGATTTGAGAGGCGCATCTGGTCTAGCCAGTTTTATCAATCAAAAACAGATGCACGGCATCAATATGCATCATTGCAGCGAAACGTCTCAATATCTCCTAATACAACTCACGCGGTAATCGTAAAATTTCAATATTGTAAAAGTTCCAATTCATATTTCACAATATTCTACATATAATAGAAGACATAAATGTAGAAGATTTATCAAAAATAATTTTATAAGTTAATTTTTTATCTTAATTCATCGAAGACATTCGATAACAAAAATAAATATAAAGCTATTGCTTTATATTTATTTAGCTTTATATTTATTTTAAATTCTGTAATTTATAATATAGCTATATCTAACTTAGAGTATTTGTAAATGTCCTCTGCTTCCAAGCAAAAATTAAATAAGTTTAAATTCCATTTAAATTATGCTTAACTTCTAATTCTTTAAAGGCTTTCCATCACAAACTAATAACAGAATGTAAAACTGAATTTTAATGATATTTTATTTACATTTCCAAAATTTTACTATTTCTCTTGTTAAATAAATATGCACAAATATATAAAATTAGTTTTAAAGAAAAGCATGACTTTAGATTTGTGATCTCTTGCAACAATACTATATTAAAATCATAAATGAAATTCACTCTTTTCCCAATTTTGTAAAAAACAAATATTTGTAATACTTTTATAAGTATTAAACTTTCGAATAACATGATGGAATTATGAAAATAATGTATCGGATACTGAATATAAAAAGTATTTTGACGCATAAATTTAAAAAGAACACTACCAGTCAGTTGGTGTTGGTGTATTTAATTATGGCAAAGCACACGAGGGCTATCTGCCTAAGGGAAGGGATGCCTGCGTGGAGGACTTTCTAAGGGAAACTGGCTCGTATACACGTTAAACATGGCAAAAACCACGAAAACGCCCATGCAGCCAGCCCGTTTGCGAGATTCTAAACCCGGACCGAACTACCAGTGTTCAGCGACTTTACCGCTCTGCCGCTGGTGGGCCCCACTACCAGTCAGAATATTAGTAGAACTAGAATCAAGAGATAAGCAAACATATCTTACCAACTAAATGATTGGTGGTAGTTTTGTATTCATTGTTTACGAGTAATTCTACTTACCGGAGGAGGTTCTGTATTCTAATTCAAGTCGAGAACCTGATTTTGTCATAAAAAGAAGAATAATTTAAATCCTAAAATCAAATGTCTGAAACAGCAATTCTGTTACTTCTCTGCAAAACATCCAAGCTTTCTAAGTAAGAATTAAATCAGCTAAACTAAGTGTAGCACATACATGTACATGGTAACATGAAACTGGAAGTAAAATATGTTTTAAGATTTAAATGTGCACTATTAAAAGCACGTTTTAAATAATATGTTTCGATATATTAAGAATTCTGCACTTTAGCAAATATAGTTATGCAATGAATATGTTAGAATAACCTTTCAGGAAAATAGCACTTTATATATATTTCAGCTCATCAAATGCATTTTTAACTTCCGTCTCTTGTAAGTAATCTGTTGATTACGACTATGAAAATTAGTTACTCTACTTCCAATTACATTCTCTTCCCTCGAGAAAAGCATGTTCATTACCAAGTGTGGGAAATTCTTACTTTCCCTCTATGATGACGAGCTTATGTTACCTGTAACATTTGAAAAGTTTACGTTGTTAAATTTTAACATTTAAAGTACGCTAGTAGAATTCCTTCATCTTTAACATACCGCTTGCGACAAACCCACTTAAAAGTTTTATATGAAGTAATTTCATGCTGCTGTATATTTTCGTCTCAGCAAGATATAGTTAATCGTATTTTACGAAGAACTATTGTTTGTTTTAATTCTGACTTCTGGAATTCATTAAAAGAGATCTGTAAGCTAAGCTGAATTTAAAGAACAAATTATAACTTTTAAAGAATGTTATAATTTGGCTCAATTATCTTTTCCAGCGAATACCTTAAAAGAAGAGAAACTGCATTTGCAAATGTCCTTCTTAATTTGCATGAGGACATGTAAATTTTCAATTCAAAGAATCAGCTTATCACGAGTCATTAGGTCATTTTTTGAAGCAGTAAACATGAAAAAGTCAGAAACGCAATTACCAGGATTTGAACTCAGGATCTTCCAAGGCTAGCGGACATGTATTCCAATTATACCATGGAGGAGGAAGAAGAAAAAAAGGACCAATTACACCAGTAAGGAGGAAATTTCTTGCATTCTAATATTACAAGAAGTTTAAAAAGTTTTGAAAACATAACTTGAAGTTTAAATATTTTAAAAGTCTCAATAATAAGACTTATTCAAAAAGCGGTTGAAACTCTTTACAGCACATTTGTTTTATTTGATGGAAAAAATCTTAAATTTCTTAAATTGTGTTGGATAAAATTCATGAAAAAACACATTTTTTTTCAAACAAGGTTTTATTTCCGAAAACATATATTATATCAATATAACTTTTATGTTAATCTTTTACCAATAACAAGAGGAATTCTTCCTTTTATTCCCTTTAAAACTTTTTTTTTCTAGAACCTCTCATCCTTTTCTCGAAGTCTTTACTTTCTAATCTTCTTAAGCGGTCCGCAAACCTCTAATTTTCCAATGGCCATGAGGAAAAAAGAGAAGCTATATAGAATTACCTATCTAAGAACAGGTACTTTATTCTGGAATTTGCTAAAGTCGTAGCAACTATTATTCGTTTTACCCATGATTCATACTCAGAAAACCTATTTTGAAACTGAAACCCGGACAAAGCAATTGCTCTTTTATGTTTGAAAATTCTTTCTCTTAAGCTGTATGATCAAGTAAAGATATTAGTTGAAAACATTTAAGTTAGACGTTTATTAAATGAAGACGTGTAGTTGGGTTTGTGTAAGTTCTTAACACAAACCCAACTACACGTCTTCATTTAATTCACAGATTTTATTTGTAATCTCAGGAAAAAAAATTAATTGTACTTCTCGCGGCTTGCACAGACTCCAAAATACGATAGGAGAATATATCGCGATTTTTGAAAATTTGAGAATTTAAAAGTAATTATTTACTCTTATCTGGTGAATTCTGATTACTGAAATATTTGAAATTAAATTTTAAGTAACGCTTTCAATATTTTTGATGTACTGAGTTTAGACTGACATCATGAAATGAAGTGCATTAAACAAAATCATAAATTGTTATGAAGAGCAAAGGTATTATTATAAACGATTGGTAACTGATCAACGCACATTTACACAAAGTATGGAAAAAGATATCATCGAAACATGATGTTACTCTCAGCACACAAGACTCTCTGCACACATAGCAATTTTTACGTTACTGTAGATGTAATTGCGATACCACTAATGGGATGATAAACGTTTTCTTGCTTTTTTATTTATGCATACTATGAATTCAAATTTCGTCTTATAGATAACATTTTTTCTGTTTTTTCTTTCCAAAATCAGTTCCCAAATTTTAGCAATTTTGAACCGAAATTCATCTTTGTTTCAAATTTTCGCCAAGAAAATTTGGTATCGTTGACCCACTTTATGGCCCCATTTATATCAAAGATTTTTCTGAAATTGCTTTAATTGCAGAAATTTGTTTCAAGGTGTTCTAAGGTAGCAGTGAATTGGACTTTATTCTGGTTTATAGAGTAGAGTTTAGAGTAGTATTTATACGCTTCAATTTAATTTTATTAACTGGTGATTAACTTATGGACAAGCAGAAATTTAATAAACATGAACTTTAAACAAGATTTAGCACACTTTGAGCACTGTTTTGCAATTGATGCTTTATTATTTTTTGGAAACGCCTTCACACACTTTAGTTAAATTTTTATTTATCAAGTGATAAAATTGTTTTAATCGGTGACAGCTTAATAGTTGCTACTGTAAATTTACATAAAAGCAAACTGCCGCCAAAGTTGAAATCGTCTTTGCTGTCCAGAATGTTGTTATTGACAACAATCAGACTTCTGCTATTTTATATCTTCATTTTATTTTTTTGATTTTCCTCGTAAATAACTCAAATTTTCTGTTGGAATTATTTGAAACTGTCTTGTATTTGTCTTAATTACTTAATGTCTTGAACTTAATGTCTTGAATTATTTGAAATTTTATAACGTTGCGTGCCTCCAACTTGCACGCAACCAAGAGGTGACTGTGAAAACTTGTATAAAAGATAGAGCCTTGTGAAGGGTTTAAGTCCCTTTTTATTCAACGTAATAAATTACAATTGCGTCCTCTTGACGCTTACAGACTGTGCCAACTTGGCAGTCAAATAAAAATAATAACCTGAAAAGAAAGTAAAGACAAGATTCTAACTACGAGGCTCTCTAAAATAACTAACTCACCGAGTTTTACAATACCGCTGCTAATTCAGCAGACTTGAAGCTCACTGGAACGATTATCACTACTTCCCGCCAAGCACATAGGCCGCAACGCGGGGTTCTTCAATTCTCGCTAACTACCTCCGCGCTCGCTAAGTAAGAATCTCGCACCGAACTCGTTTCCTTCTATTTAAATCAGAATACTTCCGCTGATAATTTGAATACTTGCGCGTTCTACTCAAAATTTACATATTCTGGCATTGGCAGTTCCAGGGGAAAGTAAGTCTTGACAGGAAAGATAGTTTAAACTTAAAATAAATGTTAGTTAAAATAAATATAAACCCTACATTTGCCGCTGCCAGAATTTGGAAAACTTGGAAGCAGGTTCTACAAACGACCTGTTGTAAGTTTATCTAATTCTGAACTAACTGGCGAGAACCTCGTTTACACACACACACACAAAAAAAAAAAAAAAAAAAAAAAAAAAAAAAAAAAAAAAAATCTTATGTAACAATTATACTAAAATTCTGTTGCTCGTTACAAAGCTTTCTTCTTACAGCAACTTTTCCTGGACTTCATCAATCAATCTTGGTCTTTCCTTCCAGCATCTGGAAGGAATAAGTATCAGTATCTTTCTACATACATTATAATTTACACTTTCTTGACACAATAAATTTTTGTTTTTAAACGATTCGTTTTTCTTAGTTATTGCTTACTTCACATTCATTCAATTTTTCAAGCATTAATTTAACTTTACCCTGACTCTCCACCGTGTGTGGTGTCAAACGGGAATATTCGTGTTTTAGTCTTACAACACTTCCCCTAACCACCATGATTTGTTAGAATTCAACGACCAAATAGACACAGCTTACTCGACATTCTACAACTCAATGAGCTACTCTAATATTCTTAAAAATTCAAATGTAGGTGGAGAACCCTACAAAACACATTCATTCTAACTTCCCCCTCATTCAACTTTAAACATGCAGGCTTTCGCTCTAAAGCATGACTTTACAGTTTAATACTTAAATTTTGACTTCATTGCTTTTAAGCATTCACTTTTAGCATCTACAATTTTATGCTTCTAGACTAAATTCTACTTTTACATAACCTTCAAGTATTTACATACATTTACAAATTTTTAATACATATGCTTTTTACAATTTACCATAAAATGAATAAGAGCAAATAAATTTTTACTTTACTCATTCTTCGCCAAGCTGGCGGCACTGAAAGTAAAATTCTTATTAATACAAGAATACGAAGTTATTTTTATCTCCGGCCAAATTTTGGCTTTAACATAACAGAATTAGTCTTCCGACCAACAGAAAATGCTTGTTTTTAGCTTTTACACTTAAAGAAAATAATACTTTTGCCTTAGCTAAATAAAGTAAAACAAAACTAAGTCTCAACCGAGACATATTGACTTTCGTTAAAACATAGAACTTCGTACTTATGCATAACATTTCGGAACAAAAGAGAAAAATATTTATAGAAGGTTTTAACTCATCTTTGAGTTTTCGATGCTTGAAACTCCGTCATCCGTTTTTGGCAAAATTGATCCCAAGTTAGAGGTTTCATGGATGTCAATCTTCTCCAATCTCCTCCGAGTGTCGTCCACGTTGCTCTTTCTTTTGCGTCCTCTACATGCTGGCCTCTTGACGCAGTAATCGTCTGGTTGTTGGCCTTTGCGTTTCTGCCTGGGACGGCTGGTCTTGACGTCCTCCGGTCTGGAGTCCTTCTTGAATTTCTTCTGTTCCTCGTATTTTTGTGCCTCCTGCTGGCGTTTCAGTTTCCGGAACGGCGGCCTTGCTGGCACCTGACCCTGTGGACGTGTGCGCGTTCTCCTTGATGTGTAATTTCTCCTGCTATCCTTTGTAGGTGGTGTTTTTCTCTTTACCACGGTTTCTTTACCCGGTTCATCTGTATTTTTGTTTTTCTTAAACGCCGGAGTTTGAAAATCATTTTTTCTTTTTGATACCGACGTCCGGGTTGTAGAAGTGCTAGGTCTCTCTTCAGTTCTCTGTTTCTTGGGTGGTGGAATAGTTGTTGTAGTCTCTGGATCTTCTATTTCGTTTAGACTTGAGTCCTGCAAGAAACTTTTAAGGATTTCAAAATCATTTGAATTATAGTATTTTTTCACCTGGTCGGGACTTGCTTTACAGATTTCCCCTCTGTCGTTCTTAAGATATAATACTACCCCTTTGATTTCCTGAATTACATAGGGGCCTTCAAACTTTGGAGCTAGCTTTGCCATAAAATTGTCTGGGGCACTTGATAAAGAAAATTTCCGTTTCAATACTTTATCACCAACTTTAAAATCTGCTTCACGGCGTTTTTTATCGTAATAAATTTTCTGCCTATCTCTTGCCGTATCCGAGGTTTTAAGCGCCTGATCAATTAGTTTTTGCACGTCCTTTTGTTTGAATTCCTGCTCTCTTTGTTGCACAAAGAATAATTTATCTAAAGGCGTAATTAACTTTCTGCCTAAAAATAATTCTGCTGGAGTTTTTCCCGTAGTATCATGATGTGCCGTTCTTAAAGCATAAGCTAATTCATTTATGTAGCCATCCCAGCGCTTGTGATATGTGCTAACGTAACTGCGAATTATTTTTACAATGTTTTTATTAACTCTTTCTGCTATGTTAGCCTGTGGTCTATACGGAACCATTTTGATATGGCGTATATCAAGTCCATTGCATATGTTTTCAAATATTTGACTAATGAATTGTTTTCCGTTATCGCTAATGACTTTTATCGGTGCACCGTATTTTAAAATGTATCTGTGTAAGAATGCATCTGCGACTGTTTTGGCTGACGCGCGTTTAAGTGGAACAATTTCTATCCATTTTGAAAAATGATCTACTATTACTAAAAGAAAACGATTTTTATTTAACTCGCTCTGGGGGAAGGGACCAAGGAGATCTATGCCTAAAATTTCATTCGGAAATGTAGCGCGAATGCTATTTAAGTACCCGGCCGGGCTGTAATTAATATCATTTATTAACTGACATTGATTGCAGGACCTGACATACGCCGTTACTATTTTGTATAATTGCGGGAAATATACCGCCTCGCGTACCCTTTTTATAGTCTTTCTGACCCCTAGGTGGCCCGCTGTTTTTCTTCGTGCAACTCCTTCAAAATGCTTAATCGAAGCGAGGCTGGGATGACTGGTTTATACTCAAGATTTTCGTTTGTTGTTTTCGTATAGAATAATAAATTATCTATTATTTCATAGTTTTTTGTTCTATTTCTTATCGCATCGATATCTGTATGCTCAAAGCTTCCGGGGTCTTTCAAATAAGGATAGATATTTCCAAATTCATGATCAGCTTTCAGTTCAGTAATAACCGTATCTCCAGAATCTAAAATTTTTGAAGTCAACACAGCGCATTTAAGTTCATTTCCTTCGTCGTCCAGTTTTATACGAGAAAGTGCGTCAGCTACATTGTTTTCCTTACCCGGTTTATATTTTATTGTGATATTATATTCTTGGAGTTTTAAAGCCCATCTTATTAACCTGGGCGTTAGGTTTTTTCCCGAGTAAAGTCTACCAACAGCCGCATGATCCGAAAAGACTGTTACTGGCGATTTGCCGAAATAAACTCGAAATTTGTGTACAGCCATTAATACGGCTAATGTTTCTCTTTCTGTAGCTGTATAATTCCTTTGTGTCTGATTCAATGTTTTACTAAAAAATGCCAGCGGATGGTTATTTTGCATAAGAACCGCACCCACCGCATAGTCTGACGCATCTGCTGCAATTTCCAGGTTTTCGTTCCCCTCAGGGAATTTTAAAACAGGGGCATTAATAAGCGCTTCTTTTAATATTTCAAAAGCTGTGTTAGCTTCCGCTGTCCACGTAAATTTACTTTTTTTTCTTTTGATTACTAAGAGTGGTTCAACAATATTAGCGAAATCTTTTATGAAAGATCGATAGTAAGAACATAATCCAAGGAAAGATGAAAGTTTCTTGGCGGTGTTGGGCGGTGGGAAATTCTTAATAGCTTTTATTTTTGAATCTTGCGTTTCTATACCCTTTTGCGAAATTTTATAACCGAGATATTTAAGTTCTTTAGTTGCGAACTTGCATTTTGAGGCGTTAATTGTAAGACCGGCCTCTTTTAATAATTAAAAAACTTGTTTGAGGTCATTAATGTGTTGTTCCAACGTACTACTCGTTATAATTATATCATCTAGATAAATTAAAGTTGACTTTCTTAGGACAGGCTTTAGAACAATGTCCATAGCTCTCTGGAATGTTGATGGGGCCCCACACAACCCAAAGGGCATGCGTAAAAATGCATAAGTGCCCGATTTTGTTATAAACGCGGTTTTATGTATATCTTCGGGTCTCATAGCTATTTGATAGTAGCCGGACGTTAAGTCCAAAGTAGACATATATCTTGTCGATTTGATCTGTCTAATGATCTCGTCTATAACCGGCAAAGGGTAATCTGGAAATTTAGTAATGCTATTTAGTTTTCTGTAATCGATAGCAAACCTCCAAGCCCTTTTATCCGAAGGAGGAAACTCGTTCTTTTTCTTACATAGTACGACTGGACTCGCGTACTCACTATTTATGGGCGTTATTATTTTATTCTTTAACATCTCCTGAATATGTTCTTCGATGATTAGGTCTTTTTGTTTATCATAACGATACGGTTTAGTCCTACAAGGTTTTTCGGCATTTAATTGAATCTTATGAGTCACGATTTGGCAGTTTCCTCGTTTTTCTGAAAACAAATGAGAAAAATTACTCACCACTTGCTGTATTGCTTTACTTTCCTGGTCATTCTGATGGCTAAGGTCCACTTCAGGTGTCTCCACAGGTTCCACCACCCTCTGGTCCATCTCCAACACCACGGAACTATCTTGAAAATTTAATTTGGCCCTCGCGGCCCTTAAAAAGTCCATACCTAAAATAAGAGAGTGTTTCTTTCACCACAAAAATTAATACTTTGAGATTTTCCTCTTTTACCTGTAAGTTTAATGATAATTTCCCGATGCAGTGACATGTTTTTCCTTGCGCCGCTATAATTTCCGTATTTCTGGTTTTAAAGAGTCGTATCCTATAAAAATTCTTTTTGAAGAACTTTTCACTCATAAAATTTCCTTCTGCTCCTGTATCGATGAGGGCTTCTACTGGTACATCGCCAACCAGGACTTGTATAATTGGTAGCTGTGAGTTTTTTACGATGACCGTGTTTAAATGTCTATTTGAGGGTTTTTCTAAAACTTCCGGGATCTGGACCCTCCCTTTCACAGGCCCCTCTATTCGTTTAAAGCTTTCCTTTCAATCTGTGTCTTCTGGGTACGCGGATGTTTATTTTCAAATTTTCTTTTTGGGCCTTGACCTTCGAGTTTCGATGCGTTAGCTTGATAGTTCTTTCCCCCATACGAGCGATTTCCATTTCTGCTTTCCTCCTTCCTTCGGGTACTTTGAGAATATGTTTCCCCTCTCGCTTTTTCCGCTATTCTGCGATTTTGAAACTTCACCGCCAATTCGAAAAGTTCCTACAATGTGCTTGGGTTTCTAATTTCAAAGTAGTCTTGTCAGCGGGTAACAATCTTGGTAATATTATTTCAATTATCTCCGCATCGGGTTTTTTTCCATACAGCATATCCGTTAGCTTGATTTTTCGTAAAATAAAGTCCGTCAATTCTGCTGTATCCCGTTGGTAGAAACTATATAGTTCGGCTTCCAGCCGTGCGCGATCTTTCACTATGGGGAAGGCCTTTACTAACGATTTTTTGAAATTTTCAAATGTATACGTCGGGCTTCCAAATTCACCTAGAAGAAATTTGCCTATATTTTCCACCATAGCGCGGCCTGTCCTCTTAGTGCTGATGTGGCGATGGCAACTTTTTGTCTTTCAGGCACAGGGTAGAGCTGAAAGTGGTTTTCTAGACCTTCTAAAAATACGGACACCGAATTTTTTCCGTCGAAATAGACGTTTGGCTTGATTGATGCTCTCAAAGTCTGGACCAGGTATCCAAATCCTTCTAGCTGAGTTGTCATTTCTTGGTGTTGTCCAGCGGCTTCCATCCAGTTTTCGGCCATTTCAGTTCGATAATTGTTCGGGCGCCAATATAACGTTGCGCGCCTCCAACTTGCACGCAACCAAGAGGTGACTGTGAAAACTTGTATAAAAGATAGAGCCTTGTGAAGGGTTTAAGTCCCTTTTTATTCAACGTAATAAATTACAATTGCGTCCTCTTGACGCTTACAGACTGTGCCAACTTGGCAGTCAAATAAAAATAATAACCTGAAAAGAAAGTAAAGACAAGATTCTAACTACGAGGCTCTCTAAAATAACTAACTCACCGAGTTTTACAATACCGCTGCTAATTCAGCAGACTTGAAGCTCACTGGAACGATTACCACTACTTCCCGCCAAGCACATAGGCCGCAACGCGGGGTTCTTCAATTCTCGCTAACTACCTCCGCGCTCGCTAAGTAAGAATCTCACACCAAACTCGTTTCCTTCTATTTAAATCAGAATACTTCCTCTGATAATTTGAATCCTTGCGCGTTCTACTCAAAATTTACATATTCTGGCATTGGCAGTTCCAGGGGAAAGTAAGGCTTGACAGGAAAGATAGTTTAAACTTAAAATAAATGTTAGTTAAAATAAATATAAACCCTACAATTTAATATCTCGCATAATGTCTATTTGTATTTAAGTTTATATAAGCGTGATTTTTAGATAATCTAAGCATTTTCTTATCTGAAAAAAAATCGAAACTTTCAAAGAAACTTGAAAATTTTAACTTCTTCTTTGGATTGTACTTGAATATTTACGATGAAAGCACCTAGTATTCCAAATGATGAGATGATATGAAATGATGATGAATAAAGTCATCATCATTTCATGATGAATGATAAAACATATGCTATAAATAGACAGATAGCCTTCGTGAGCTTTGCTGTAATCAAGTAAACCATATGCTGTGAATTCTGAATGCCAGTAGATCGGTTTGTTAAATATGTTACTAGGTAAAGAACATAATAGAGCTTTTACCATTTCTAATCGTATTTGAAATCTGATTCATGGAAATGATTTACGATTGCAAATGGAATTATTATTCGGGTAATTTAATTTATACTTATACACATGAAGGTATTTATTCTCAAATGATTTTTTTAAAACCTGGATGGTTTCGAAATTTAATTTACACTATTTACTGAATTTTTAATTATTTTAATTTGTCGTGCATCAGTATTAAGTCTAAATAAAAATTAAGGTATATACACGTATTAGAACTTTTACCGTTAGAAGTAACAATCTGTATTGTTTGTGCTTTTCCAATTTTCTAACATTGTCAACATTTGCTCTTAACAGCAGTCATCAGTCATTTGACATTCTCTATCCTAAGAAAGATGAAAGATGACATTCTCTATCCTAATGTAGTTATAAGAGTAGAGTAAATGCTTTTTTTATTTCGTAAACTTATTTTTAAAATTAAAAATAGTTTATTTATATGCACTAAGCAGTTAAAAATGGCAGTTCTTTGAGTTTCTATTTTTAGTCAACTGATTCATTATATCCTAATTTTGAAATAGTTTTTGAAATTGTGTATTCATGTTACAGAGTTCCTCACTTTTTTTCTATTAAACTAAGTGTTGAGGAACCTAGTAATCTGATAAGCGAATAATAGCCCAAGAATAGACACGCAAACTCAAGAAGGGTTAACTAACCTGTATTCATTCCAGATAAAGATTAGCAATCGGTCTCTTTCTCAGGGCTTACAACAAATCCTCCACTTGGGCTTAAAATGTAAGAAATACTATAATTCTCATCATTTATAACTAACTAAAGAGATTTAGCCTAAGCTAACGCAAATCTAAACTAGTTGGCTTGTCATCTTATCAGGTTCAGTATTCCTCCTTACTTGCTTTGGGAACATTAAATGACCTGACTCGGAACAGGGAGCTTACAAAAGCTATGTTCAATAAATGTGGGAAGTAGACAAGATACACAGGAAGGGTATACGAAACCCTTTATTTTTCTCTCTTTACAATGATTTCCGGACTTCGGAATACAGAGACCAACCACTTGTGGTCTGAACGTAAGAATATAAAAATATTAACTAAATTCTAACTAAACTAACTCTGGATTAATAAATAAGTGTCTACTTAAAGATTGGCCGTATATTAACAGAAAGGCCGTATGTAGTACAGAGAACTGTTAACACTACGATACGTTTAAAATTATCAAGAGGATTAAATCTCTGGCCTTGAAGGCAACCAGCAACTGAGTAAAACTGCTATGGCAAGCGGCCTGCTCCTAATCACTCCTTCCTCTCTCTTGCTTGGCAAAAAGCCACAACTTAAGTACTTGGCGTTCGCAAGACAAATTTGCATAAATAAGTTAAAGCTTTTAATTCTGGCCGGAAGTACAAAATAAGAAGTGATAGTAAAGATTTAAAATAAAATAAACGTTAGTAAAACTTAAGATCCTTACAATCTTAAAGTAGCCAACGAACTATCAAAAGCCACGTAATACGGCAGAGGGTAATAATAGCTTAGAGAGGCGTAGCTCATAGTCAAACGCACGCTATTCAGGAATCCTAATTCTCTCTCTGGCGAAGTGAGTTGAACTTGACTTAAATACTGCTCTACTTCTCATTTGCATTTAACGCGATTCTAAGAACTCATTATTGTAGGGAATTGTAAGCTGAAACTAGGAGAGACAGGAAAAGGGCATAAACTTAAAATAACTGTTACGAAATTAAAATATATCTTACAATGTTTAAAAAAATATTTTACCATATTAACTGTCAGAAATCTAAATTACGTAATAAACGTCGAATTTTTGCTATTGTTACCAATCTAAGATTAGTTTTAGAGAAAATAGAGAGTTAGAATGAATGGGGTTCATACCACAGAAACTTTAATCCGTTTAGGAAAAATTCCATGATTCAGTGAATAAAGGTGGGATTCTATGGATCAATTACTGGAGTAATCGGGAACTCCGCAAATTCTGTTATTCAGATTCCGATAGCTGTGTTTTGTTACTTTAAAATAAGCATTTCGAGCCAGGCAGACACCCCCGCCCCCCGCGTTTACAATCGCAATGTGTGTCGTCATCACTTCACAGCGGATTTTAGCAAATTAGAGGCTGTCCACCTTCTGCAGCTGTCGTTACTATGGTTACACAGCAAGCAGTTCATAAGGGCAGAAATGACCCTGACAGTCCTAAGTAACAGTCTTATAATCGTTTGAAGAGCCTCTAGCGTGGAAGATTCTTTTTGCATCCTCGTATAACAAAGCCTAAAATAATGAGATTAAAATTTAAAGGTTAAATTTTCAACAAAAGTAGAGCCAAGAGAAAACTTCTATTCTATATTCATATCGGACAGCTGAAGAAGAGTCGAACGCTCAGAATCTTATGCTTACTCCTCAATAAATTTATGCTGACAGGTATTAAGAAATGGGCTAAACCTCATCGAAAACATAATATAGACTTCCTTCATAAAAGGAAAAAGATTCTTGTATAGCTAGACACAAAAATAAAAGTGATACGAAATCATTATTATGAAAATAACTTCTACAAGCGACCAGAAAGGTGTTGGCCACTTAGCAAAGTTTCAGAATAATTCTTAATTAAAATTATTCCCTTGATTATTCTATTAATTTGCCTTCGAGAATTTTAGAATAATGTTAACAGAAGCAACACTCTTAAAGGAAAATTCTATGGCTTAAAATTAAAAGCATTTCATCTTGACATTTAAAAAAATCAAGACCAGCAGAAGAAAACATTCCTATATATTTTCCGAATTCTATGTGACGGCAAAACTACCCAGCATGGCATTGTGCATTCGTAAAGCGTTTTTGCATCTGTATCGGTGTACATAATAAGATCCAAAGAAAAGCACACGCAATGTTTCTTTTTATTTCCTTTTGCGTTCCAAACGAACTTCATATTTATGCATTGGTTTTATGTGGGTATTGTAGTTGTAAAAATGCTGCAGAATTTGAATCAAGGTTTTATCAGAAAAATAAGAATAGAAATGTTACGAAAATTTATTTCTGTGGAGTTTGCTGTTTTATACTTCAGAGTAATTACTTTTCTATAAATTATACACACTTCCCTTCCTATCGTTTCGTCAGCTTGTTATTTAATTAATTGGTTTTCTTGTAAAAACTGTTCCTTTCGTTGTTCAACCAGCAATGAATGATGGTGATATTTATTTTTGCAAAGTCACTTTACATTTGATTCAATGGAATTATGAAACATTTTCAAATTTATCTTGGGTATGTTTCCTTAAGAAAAGATAAAAGAAAAAATGCAGTTATCTTTAATTTATTTAGAAGATCGTCGTCAACATTTGCAAGAATCATAAGACAGCTGCCAAATATTTCATAAAACTAAAAATAGTATTAAATTTTAAAACGGTAGTTTAAATACATAGTGCATATAACAGAAATGATGTGTATATAGTGTAATTTCTTCTACGAAGCTTAGGAAGAAAGCAAGAAACATTTGTAAGTTTAACGGCGGTGGTAGCAATGAAGATGGTGAATTGAGCATTTTGCAGTGGAGGAGCTAGGATGTAGGAATTGAGGATAAGAAGCAAAGCAGCTCCACTATCTACACAATTGTTTCAAAGATAGATTAGCGAGTACACACATAGATTCATTACGAAACTTATGTGGGGTTTCAGTTTGTTTAGATATATAAGTTACTCGTTTTTAAATGGTTGGATTAATTGTTCAATGCAAAGCAACTCGAGGGCTATCTGTTCATCGGATGGATGCATCCGGCATTCTCCTCCATACCTCCGGAGTGCTAGACGGACACGCATCCAGTTACACGAAGGAATGCAGTAAGAAGAAACAAAATATTTTACAGATTAACTAATATATAAGTATGACTTTGCAACAGTACTTAGAGTGTTTTGTTTTATAATGACAAAACACACGAAGCATAATATACAGATTAATTTCGATTATTTCATTTGCTACCATTTTCTACAATTTAAACTGCTCGTATAAATATCAATAATTCTGAAGTTCATCTTATAAAAATAATTTTAAAAGTAGAAATTAAAAGATTTATAATAATATTAAATTAAACACCACATTTTTCGGAATAATATTAAAAATTAAAAAAACGGGAGCACTTTGTTGCACAGAAAAGTTTCTTTCGTTAAAGAATTTGAGAACCTGGTTTGATAGTTTGCTATACAACACTATTGAACTACAACCCAAAGTAAAAATAAATGCACCCTTTTGAACCAAATACCATTTTTAAATATTCAAAGAGCTCTTAATCACGTACTTAAATTAAAATTTTTTAAATAATTAAGATCTGATTAAAATATGTAAACAGACCTGAATTCGAAAACATAATTTTTCTATCACGCCCAGACAGACTAAAGAAGATCTTACTGTTGAAATTTATTTTAACACACCTTTTGCAAAGAGAAAAATAACAGGAATACTTTACTTTTTGCAAGCAATTATTCTTCTAAAACACAAATAAAAGAAAACGCTTTTATAACTTAAAGAAATTTGAATAAATATTTCCTCATGAAATGAAAATCAAGCACGGCCTCTTTAAAATGAGATTTTGTCGATCCTTTTGTAAGTGCCGAAAATTTGTTTATACTGAATGCATTTCCACATTGATCACCTTGATTCGAGTTGAGTTGGAGATATTGATGTGTATAATATGCCTGTCATATTATTCAAAGACTACACGATATGGTATGAGAATTTCAAAACAGTTTCTAGACAACATTGCTAACTTTATATTTATTGCTTCGAACCATCTAGTGTCATTTAAATGTAAATCAGAGCTTTCTTTTGCATAGTTAATCCCATATTCTTTCAAACCATCCAGGAGCATCAGCCTAAAGCTTATGCTATGAATAATGCAGAAGGAAAACAAAAGGCAATATGGTATGAGACGAAAAACTACTTTGTTTTACTTCAGGTATTTCCATCATTCAAAAGCATGCAGTTGTATGTTCTTGTCATAGATTATATTTATATTACCTTCCAAAAGGAAAATAAAAGAAACAATTATATATGCATTATTTTGGAGGGATTCATAATAATTTTAAATATATAGAGATATTTAAATGTTACAATGTTTGAAGATCATATATTACTCGATAGTTAACTAAAACAATACAATACATCAGATGTTTTTGAAATTACATAATTTTCAATAGCTTGAGAAACTGTGCTCTTCTCCTACGTAATAAAAAATGCATCTTACACTTGAAAGAATTATCTAAAAGATGATTATTTAACTACGAGAGAGCACATCAGGAATACGTGATTTGGGTAGGAATGCTTTCAAATGGATTGGATTATTCAATTATGGAAAAGCACACGAGGGCTATCTGCCTAAAGGGAGGGATGCCTCCGTGGAGGACTTTCTAAGGGAAACTGCCTCGTATACACGTCACACATGGGGAAAACCACTAAAACACCCGTGCAGCCAGCCCGTTCGCGGGATTCGAACATCGGACCGAACTACCAGTGTTCAGCGTCTTTACCGCTAAGCCGCCGGGGGGCCGCCCCTTTCAAATGGAAACTGGCTTGTAATCATTACATTTTCAAAAAGGAACCAATAGAAATCTTAAGCAGCCTACCTCTTTAGCTCTCGAAAAACGAATCCAAGACAGATTTCTAGTGCTTAGATGTTTTAGTCTCATGTCAATTGTCAGCCGAAGTATTTGGAAATACTTCGGCTTAACTTCTGCAGGTCACTACTTCTTAACTTCTACTTAACTTCTTAACTTCACTACTTCTATCCTTCTTAACTTCTGCAGGTCACTGAAGTGAATTACATTGACGCTACTGGAGCAGAGCCTATAGGATGATGGCGTGATACAAAGAACAAATTTAAACAGATTTTTAAACTAAAGACAAATCGAAAGGCCTTCAAGGCCATCAGTCACTGGTGATCTGTAAGTTGAAAGTCACTTGGAGTCGATGTTAACATAGTAACGTAAGGAGGTGCAATAAAATTTAGAACAGATTTTAAAATTAAATGAAAGGTCGCCAGACTAGTGTAAGGTTGACAGTTACTAGTGAGCTAAAAGTTGGGATTACATGTGGTCGATTAACGTAGGATACCAACGTAGAGCAGTGCTATCTAACATATAGACACATTTTAAAGTTAAATTAAAGGAATCTGCAGTATTTCAAGGCTGTTGTTCAAAGTGACTTAAAGTTTGAGGTTCTTTTCGGGGTAAGCTCTTGGGTCGCTACTATGGGCCAATGTAGTAAGTTTAGTGAGATATTTAAATTAATATTAAATCGAAACACTCTGATTGCCGTTTTTAGTTACCAATAATCTCCAGTGTTCGTTCTGAATTTTAGCGTGGCATTCAGAGTAATTCAGTGGTAGCAAGAAGAACGTCTTATTTTTCTAATTTATTCATAAGCCTTTATTTTGATGACTAAAATTTTAACTTTTTTTGTGACTCTTAAAAATTCTTTCAAGGCACATGCAGAGAATGAAAATTTCTAATATGACATGACTTTTCCTAAACAGTGACAGTGCTCAGAACAGTCTTATTATTAGTACAATTGGAGTATCGAGAATTTCTTGGCAGATCTTATGAAATTCTAGTTCCATGTGCCTTCGAGATGTAATTGGAAACGCTTCTGGCTGACAGCTTGTAGTCGGAAGATCGAGATTTGGAATTTTGACGAGGGCATCGCTGATTTTTCCTGCTCCTATAAATATTCTAATATCTCTATCAGTGGTATACGACTAAAATATGTCGGATGATAATTCGACAGCAGATTCAATTTTCGACATAGGGGTAACTGACTTTTCCAATTTCTTTCTTCGACAAATACTTAGCCAAGCACATCTCCGTACAGAATTGAATTTTGAGAAGATATTAGTTTGTCATAATTCAGCTCGTTATTTCAATCATGTGTATATGTGTGACTCAAGTGTCTCATCTTAATGCATGAAATGACATTTCCATTAAACTAATTTTATTCACAGAATATTAAGATTACTAATGAATTACATTAAGACTTAAATAGAAAAAGGCAATAAAAAAAGTTACTTTTTTAACATTTCTAATAAGCAAAACTTTTAATTTCGGATACATATAATTAACTTATTCGTAGTTAAGAATATTACGTTTCAGCTAATAAATATATATAGTTTAAATTGCAACATATGTAATTAAAATTACATTATTGCATTCATTTAAAAAATTATCTATAAATCTTGCATCGATTTGTAAATGAAATGTGTTTTTATAGAAAATTGATCTCTTCGTAAATTGTTATTCGTCATTCTTATATAACATATTTTTAAGCTCATTTGTAATGCATTTAAATAATGCTAGGAGTTGTTGCTGTCTTATCCATATTACATATGGAACAATGGTTGCCAGATCCTACTCCGAAAAGAGAGGTTGGATACTATTTTCCGCTCTCAATTTCGAGGGAATGCACCGCGGGGGGGGGAGAGTATCCGGGGGTCTCCCACCAATCAACACGAGAGTACTTTCGGCTAGTCGCATACTTAGAGTGCGGCCTGCCGCACCGACACTATATATTTACAAACATCCATGTCTTACCCGGGATTCGAACCCGGGCCCTTCGGTACCGTAGTAAGCTCCCCTAGCCACTATTCCATCAGCTCCTAAGAATATGGCAAGAACGTTGGGATCAAGCCTCCACACGGAGACATGTTTACAATCTCATTCCCAAGGTCAAGACAACAATCCAAACTAATAGCAATTATATGACGTACTTTCCTCACTGGTCATGGGCCCTTCTCTGTAATGGTAACTGTGAATGTAGGGAGGAGGGTCATTCAGACCATGTTGTGTTCTCCTGGCCCATACGCAGCACTTAACAGCCTCAAGCAACCAGGGTCCAGATTCTGGCCAGATTGTTTCTAGAATCTACAAAGTAACAGAGTTGCCCAGCGGAAACTGAAAACAATAATTGACTACTGTACTAGCAATTACTCTTCTGACGCTGGAAGATAGTAGCCATAAATGTCTATATAAGCTAGTTCAATATGTCAGCAACAGGGTATGTGATATGTATGTTCAACATGAAATTTTGAATTTATTCTGTGCCAGGTTTTCATACACAAAGTTCGTAATGTAGCTGAATGCTGTAATGTATCTGTACATGTTTATATCTTTTATTTATGGTACCTAATTTATACTAAGGATCACGCGTACCTCAATGGCATGCTTCTTGTAAACTTTAACTATCATGATAACGTATATGTATTGATGTATATAGTATGAATATGAGTGAGAGTATGCATACTTTTATTTGTTTCGGAATATATATGTATGTAAGTGTGTATATATCTGTATCTGAGTTGGTATTTATATGTATATACACATATTTTGATCGTACTCTTCATCAAGTGCCTTGTATGCACATGTATATTTCTTTTTTGCATTTTATAAATGTCGTCTGCTCAGCCGGGGCTGGCCAGGGCTGCGGCCTGGCAGCTAGTGTTTGAGTCCCGCCAAGTTGGTAACCAATTCTGCATGGATATATCCATACGCGGGTCGGAAGCTAACTCAGCGGTTTACTTTCCCTAGACACTATACCGTCTTGGCGACATGCTAGGAGTTCAGAGAAGTCAGCTATCTTAATTCGCTTGTTAGTTTAATGAATTTGTAGGTTTCGTAATCATTATCAATGTTTCCTTGTCTGATATATTTGTTGTGCATTTTATTATTCTTGATAAATTTCAAGTAGCACGCATTTCGTGCTCCATTCAAAGATTTCCTTCAATACCGTTTTGCATCTTATAAAGCGATTTTTTTGCCCTTTTGTGTATTCAAGCGTACGTTCTTGTTTGAGTGACTTTTTGTTTGTATACGTGTGTGTGTTGCGTGTTATAAGATGTTCAAGTACTTCTAAGAATTAATGTCTTTAAGTATTTTCTAAGAAACTTTTGAAGAGAAATACAGCGCAAGATTTCTCTAGAAGATATAAAAATTTGCTCTTTCCTGCCAGCTTTATTTTACATTTTCCTCAAAATTAAACTGACGTGTTTCGTAATCAAATAAAATACGTCTCACGATTGAAAATAATATGCTTAACTGCACTGCAAATCTTCATTGACGAGAAACTCAAACTATTTATGCATAAAACCTGCCTGTTTAAAATTAGGCCTATTTATGTTTAACTCATGTAATAATTCTGCATGGTCTTAAACTGGCGGCCCGCGGGCCGCATGCGACCAACGAATCTATTTTATGTGACCCGCTGATACATTTCAGCTATGCATTTGTTTTAATAGAGTGATTATAGATTTTGATAAGGGTGTAAATCCATTGCGCAGTTTTGATATAATGTTTGTTAAGAAAAAGAAACGCCTTAGCAGAAGTTACAGCAGTCATTACCTCACAATTGAGTTCGAAGCTAGCGCTGGCTCACAACCAGTAGTACGTACGTAACGCATATAACAGGGCTCGTACACATACGCAAAAGAAGCTAAGGTCAAAACAGGACGTGTATCATCTCATCTTAAGAAATGACAATTTTGAATACAAATATAAATAACATTAGAGACATATGGATTGTGTTTGCATTGCTGTTGCATGAAAAATAAATATATTGAATAAATTTACTCTGTCAGCTAAATTAAACGACTATAAATTTTTTATACTTGCATGCCAGGCCGCCTAAGTGTGACTAAGGTGGGAAGTCTGTGAAATCAATAAATTTATTCACCAACCAACAATTGGTAGAATTTTATATCCTGGCGTGCCCGTTTTCCCCCTATTGAGTTGGAATTGTTGTGAGTTGGTATCTAATGAGTTGGTGTAAAACTTGGAATTTGTGCTTTTCATTAGATATATGTTACTTAAATACTTATAATAAGAAATTGCGCAAAATGTCTGAGGATTATTTTCACATGAAAATTCATCCTGTTGAATTAAAATTGCAAATAAAATTTTAATTGCTATTTTAATTAATTTTACTGCAAGCCACGTCTTTAACAATGGATAAACGAAAAGTGATAGAAAAATTATGTGTTTTGGAAGATAAATTGGAAATTAGTACTTTTGCAGCATTCTCAATAGCAGTTGATGAGAGAACTAGCATTACAAATATAACATAGCTTGCCACTTTCGTACGAGGTATTAATAATAAACTTGAAATAGTTGAGCAGTTGAAAATAAACAAGATCTAACAAAAGGGCCGAATTGACTGAATTGAAATCCCGTAATGGAGATAGTTTCCAGTATTTTTCTCTATGGCTATAAACATTATCTAAGTCGAACAATCGTCAAGTTTCAAGCTGTAGTAAAACATAGAGAAAGATATAATTATTTACATACAATTATATGTATTTTGTATGTGCCTATAAAAAGGTCTACTACATAAAAGAAAGAGGAAAGAATTTCAAGAATATTAATAATATTCAAGAATATTAATATTCAAGAATAGTAATTAATTGTTTCTCTGATAACTTGGTAGTTTTCATAATTTTTTAAGCTTATGTTGAAAGTAAGTTAATATAAATGGTTAATTCAACATAGTAGAATTATTTGAAATAAACGTCCAAAACTTTAATTAAAAAATTAATATTTAGATGTTGGTACATTTGAGTTACGAAATCTAACCACAGAAATTTGTTACAGATAGAAAATAAACACGATAAATTTGATTTTTTCTCCTTTGCATTATTGTTATTATTATTATTTGTTTATGTATGGTTTTATAAATTTGAAATAATAAAAAATAAAGTTAAAATTTAGTTAGTTATTTAAAACTTAATAAAAAATATCTAGCTGCCAGCTGCCTATCAGGTCATTCATGCGGCCCGCCAGCATCTTTCAAGCTGTGCATGTGGGCCTGCATGTAACTTGAGTTTCAGACCGTGGTTTAACCAGTCCAAGACGGGGCCTCCTTAATATGCTTAATATGCTTTTTAACATGAAAGAAAAAATTTTACTTTTAAAATTTAATTATGTTTTGTTACAGAAATCGAAACATGTCATGCTTTTTTTAACAAGCAATTTAATTTTTTCATTACATTTTGTTCACAATAAAGCTAAACAATTTTAAATCGTTCGCTACATGGCATTCGTCAAAGTAAAACCCGTACCAGATTGAAATACAGATTCAAATAAGACGCTATCAAAAAAATTTTCCAGGAATTTTGTTCTCTCTAGTTTATCGCTGCTCCCTATGAGTCTGTTATGAAGCGAAAGTACTTTTATCTCTTTGACACAGGTGAGTTAGTTTTTAGTTTTTTTCTGATTTATTAAGTTGTCTGTTGAATTTTGAAGTAAAATGACTCGTATAATATACTTCAGTACCTAGTTCCGGATGAGCTATGTCACTGTAGACAACAGTTGTCGTCTCTCAAATTCAGTTTATTCCCGTTGAAATTCATATTTATAATCAGGAAATTATTACCTTTTATAAAGGAGTATTTAGTACATCGTATAAAATTTTAAATTTATATATGGCATTAGTTATTTTTTTGAAAGCAGGCAAATAGCAATAAGAACTGTTTATTTCTATCAATAAATAACCACATTAATTGAAAATTGTTATTAAGAAAGATCCTTGTCAGATTACATTAAACAATTCCTTCTAGTGAAACACAATTTTTCACTTTTAAATGAAGCCAGGGCTTTAGCAAAGAAAAGAACTATCGAATACCACCGAAAGAATAAAACTAGATATGACATCAGATTTGTAGAATCTAAATTTCAACCTGGAGATTTTGTCCTTTACGAGGAATTTGAATACCCAAATACTAGAAAATTGACTTCACCCTATTCAGGCCATTATCGGATTATGAATAAATTATCTGAAGTTAATTATGAAATCGACAGGGAAAATTTTCACGCGAAGAAACCAACTGATATTGTACATGCGTCAAAATTAAGGTTCTATCATCCACCCGAGAACTTTAAATTACATCATCAAAAAATCAAAATTTATAAATCAATAAACTATCCATAACCCTTCTTTTAGTTTTCATCCTGTTGTCCCCCTTAATAGTTGATTTATCTCTCAGTGTCTGAAAATTTTGTCTGCCATTTTCTTTTACTGCGCTCCTTCAAACTTGAGTTTCAGGTTCAATACACTTTCCGTGTGGGAAACACTCAATTGAGGCTATACTACAAGTAGAGTACTATACCCTCATATTTCCTTGAGCTCATGTTTTCCTATGTTTGTATTATAAATTGTAGCAACAGTTGAAAAAGTTAAATTTCAGTTGTTGAAATTTCTGAATTTCATTTTATGTTTCTGCAGCATCGTGTACAAAAAACTGGTATGGATGTTGGAAGTTAAATTTTGTTTTGTTATCATTAATAAGAGAAAAATAGAGTGACAAAACATGTTAAAAACCTAGCAAAATGTGTATTTTCAACAAGAGTATAAGAGCTCTAGTATCGTGACATAAAAACTCAAATGTTTTCAGTGCCAATGCTAATCCATAATTCTAGCGCTAATTAAACGATCCGGAGATCTCCAAAGACCAGTAAAAGACTGAAGATGAGCCTGAATGACAACTCTAATGATTATACGGACTCTAATGATTACACAAACTGTGAATGGCATGCCCTAAGATATAAACTTACAAATTCAGTTATATTACTATTTCCTATTGCCGCGTAGCTAACCAGCAATATGTTATTAGTGCTTTATTTGTTCTGCACTTAGTTACTATATTATAATTTCATTAATCATTTATAATATTTTATATACTGTATTCATTATATTCAAATATTTTATGTCATATTTTATGTAAACATTTTGTTGCCTTGAGATAAATCCAATCAGTTTTCCTACTCACTTAATTTCCTAATAACTAAATTTTCTGCTCTCAATATCTGGACTGTCTTGGGTCGACGGCCGCGACTGCAAGCAGATGGGGGGATAATCTGTAATGATATTTTTAAATCAATTGATTAAATTAAATTCTATTAATATTGCTTAATAACGTGTTGGCGATTCTCTACCTAAATTGCATCCCTGTTCCTAAATTTTGGCGAAATCCTTTGTTTATCATTCGTAATAGTGATCTCGTTTTCTTTTCCAGTACTCTTATCTACAGCAGACACATTCAATATGCCATTGGCATGAATATCGAAGGTAACTTCAATCTGTGGGACACCTCTAGGTACAGGAGGAATGCCAGTTATTCAAACTTTCCAAGAAGATTATTGTCCTTGGTCATTGCACGTTCACCCTCGTAAACTTGGATCAAGACACCTGGTTGATTATCAGAGTAAGTTGTAAATGTATGTGTCTGACAAGTTCGAATGGTTGTATTACGTTTGATGAGCACAGTCATTACACCACCAGCAGTTTCAATTCCTAGAGACAGTGGGGTTACATCCAACAGCAACAGATCTTGCACTTGTTCAGATTTATCACCATTCAAAATTGCAGCTTGGACTGCAGCACCATATGCGACAGCTTCATCTGGATTAATACTTTTGTTAAGTTCTTTACCATTAAAGAAATCTTGCAGTAGCTTCTGAATTTTAGGAATACGAGTAGATCCACCTACCAGGACAATATCGTGGACTTGAGCTTTATCTAATTTTGCATCTTCCAAAGCCTTTTCAACAGGTTCCAATGTGCTTCTAAACAAATCAGCATTCACTTCTTCAAAACGGGCTCTTGTTATGGTTGAATAGAAATCTACACCTTCAAAGAGAGAATCAATTTCGATGCTGGCTTGAGTACTTGAGGACAGGGTTCTCTTAGCCCTTTCACAGGCAGTATGTATGAGAAATTACATTTCATATATATATAGAGAGAGAGAGATGGAAGACAGATAAATTTAAACACCTAAAACCAATATTAATTTGGAATCAAAGCAAGGCAATTCCTCAACAATATTAATAATCGCAACCTCGTATAAGAGTTTTAACACAATAATAAAAAATAATCGAAATTAAAATAAGAATTAATAATTGAACAAACTCGAAAAATAAAAATGCGAAAGGGAAAATATACAAATTGTTAACATGTAAGAATTAATCTCCTTTTAAAGAGCTCGGTTACCCAAAGAAAGTTTTCTCAGTTACATGAAATTCGAATTCATATTACAAGAATTTATTAAGTAAATAGTTCAGTATTTAAAATCATTCTCTGGGATTTGTATATACTTATGGATTACGAGGAAATGACGACGCCCTTATACTTATACTTATAGACTCCGCCCTAAGGGGGTCTGAAGTCTCGTAATTTTGCCTGAAAGGGCAATATTTTATGATTCATGCAGTCTCTCAAGAATAAAGGTTTGAATATTATAATGAATCATAAATAAATAATAATAAACGAAAGTCCTTAATACAAATGAGATGAAAAGACGAATGATTCAAATTTTATTGGAGAACCAAAAGTGTTAATTTTACATTTAATTTTGAATAAAATTCTAAACATTATAACGCGTTCGAAATTTTTTTTGAAATAATAATAATAAATAAAATTGTAATGAAAAATAAAATCAAAAATTTTAAAATAAGTAAATCAAGTTCAAAAATATAATAATATTAGTAATAAAATAAATAATATAAAAATTAATGGTAAGGAAAGTAAAATATTAAGAAGAAATAAATATAAAATGTAAAAAGTAACAATAAGAAAATACAAAAAACACAAAAGTAAATATTAATAAACAAATAAGTAAAAATAAATAGCATTAAAATTGAATATGATATAAAAATAGTAAAAAAATCCATTAATTGCAAAAATATACATAAAAGAATTCTTAATCTTTAATTAAGGGCTTTAAGTTTGGCTAAAATGCACAGTTTAGTCGCATTCAAGACGCATCCTTGGCTCCCCACTTAATGACTTTTTTATTAAATAAATATAATTCAGCTTATGAGCTCAATTTTTTATCAGTCACAGGTCCGTCAAGGAGGTCCCCACTTAGTCACTCACTGGTCAATCAGCGTGCAATTTTTTAGCCAGCCACTGGTCAATTATCGAGATCGTCATTTAGTAAGTCTGGTGTGTCAATGAACAATTTTGGTCAGATTGATGTCATTTCGAACAAATTTATGACGAATATAAACTGAAAGTATGTCAACTTAGCTCAGATCTTGATAGGTTGCTTTAAAGTGTTATGTTTATTTTTAATTTTCTTAGAGCAAAAATATTTGAGTAACGCTTTTCTTAGGTTTGAAAATGTGAAACGCCGGCTACGATGTGAGGAAGGAGGCTGAGTATTCTCGTCATCAACGTAGATAACAGCGACAGTATCAACGACGATATCAATAAGGCGTTCTTGAAATTCTTGAATTGGTTTCACTTCTATACTGTCTACATGATCTATTTTGCCTTTTATATCTATTTCATTATTTGTGTTGATGAGATTGCCAAAATCGATATCCCCTTGTGCTCCAAGATCGTTATGCGATACAAAGCATTCAGCATCCAATGATTTAATAGAGGTATTCAAACTGAGTTCTTCCTGGTTAAAGGTTGTTGTAGCGGTATTCATGCCTGTTTGATTACCTGAATTATAAGGTTTTGGAAAATCAAAATTCTTTTCTGTTTTTTGATGAAGGTAACTAAATTCATTTTCATCACTGAAAAGGTACACATCAGTGGGATTATTATCGAAATCATTTTGAAAAAGGTCGATGTGGTCAGTGGCACTATCAATATGCAAATTAAGATGGTTATTATCAAAAGCTACGTTAGAAACTTGGAGGAAATCGGTGTCATTGTCTATATCCACTTCAAAGGAATCTTCATTAAATTCATTAATATCAGCATATGAATCAAATAAATCTACATTATGTACCTTCTTTCCGGCATTAAGGTTGCGTTCATTACGGTTAATGGTGTTTTCATCATTACTTTTCCGAGTTTTCTCTTCTCTTCGAGGAAACAAGATGAAGGCAGTCGCTAAACAAATAAGTATGCCCAATAGGCTGTCGATAAACGGTGTTGGTATAAAACCGTAACACAGTACTGTCAACAAAAAGAAGCCCATTTTAAAAATGGCCCCAATTCGATTTCAGCAATAAAAATAATACATTTAAGAAAATAAGATCCACACGTAAGATTTTAGCACCACTAGATTTGATATCTCTAATGATTATGGTTGATAAGCATTGTTAAAAAAGTATTCATTAACTTTGTTGTAATTCAACAGAAGCTGAAAAACAATTATTGGTAACTTGATTGTTACAAATCTTATTAAAAGGATTTTTTGAATATGTAGCAATGAAAGATCTTATATATAATTCATAATAAAAAGGAAGTTTCTTTGTGTGTCTTTCGTTCATGCTGCGTGTAAGCTAATAGACCCAGGGCTACGAATTTGGTACATAGGTGCATCTAGGCAAGAGCCAGTGTACCTCGAAGCGAGTATTTCAAAATTGGAATATGTTTTTTTATCGTATGTTTTTTCATGAAATCGCATCAAATCGATAATTCTCTCTCATTATATCAGCAATAATGCTATTGTATCACTATTGCCATTGTTTATTGTATCAGGACTGTTGCCATTCGGAAAGATTAAGGCGAAAATTAGCGTTTTAAGAGATTTTAATTAATATCTCTGATCTTTGCTATTTTTTTGGATAAAAGATGAAGCGGAAAAGCGGACAAAAGAATGAACGCTAAACTACCGCTCCCATAAATATTTAAATAAATATTTGTTGGGGGTTTCTTGTGATACAAAACATAAACGTAATCCTCATATATATATATAACCAAAGATTATTATTATTAAAACGAAAATTATGGGAAACATATATTTCAATTGAAAAAATACTTTCAAAACTTGATGTTTTCCTGGTTTTATGAGTGCAAATCGCAGACTATCATGTTTACCATAGACTCTCATGCAAAGCGTTTCTTCTACCTTTGGTTAGGTGAAAATGAATTTAAATATAAACACAATATAAAATATATAAAAATGTTTTTAATTCTTTAATAGGCACGTATTTAAGATAGAATCAACTGATTAGCATAAAATTAACTTATATTAGCGTTATATTCTTAGTGGGAAGGTATTCATGCCTAGGAAGGCCTTTAAATGATAACAACAATATGCTCAACAATATGCTTCCATACAAAACCATCACAAGACACAACATTCTGACATCATACCAGGCTACGACAGTCATAACAAACATTCTGAACATGGTAAACCGAGTGAATAGAATATAACGTTTCAATTCTCTACATTCCTCAAAAATAAGATATAATAATTTGAGTCAACATGGAGTGTTCAGAACGCCTACATTACTAAGGGATTCAGGGAATGGATGTAAGTTCGCTCGTGCGGTGGTCACTTTCTCGTCCAACAGATTATGACTAGAGAGTGGAAGGGAGAAAGGGACTTATATGTCATCTTCGGTGCACGAACAGAGCTAAATTATTCGCCTGCTTAAAGCTGTTAGCTGAATATCATTCTAACACTTACACACATGCCTGAAAAATTTCATGAGACTTAAAATGGAAATCTTTATTATCTTTATACTACTTAGTGGGTCACAATCACAGAGTTAAGGGAAGTGGAAGTTTAATTAAACTTTTCTTTTGTCTCTCCTCTACAATCTCAGAATATTATATTGGATATAAAAAGTCTCACATCGCTTTTCCTCCTACTGAAACCCTTTGATTCTTATTAATATAAATAATAATAATTGTTTTCCGTCACTACTTACCTGACATGAACGTATATGTAATTTAGGCACACGCACCCAACAAAATATCTGATTTCGATACCACACGACTTTCCTGTAAGGACTATTAATTTATAGACATTTCTGCTTCAATTGATTTGCCTCTGTGTCCTCGAATTTTAATTAGATATATATTTATATTTCAATTAATTCAGTTCTCACTTCGCGGCGTAGCAAAAATCAATGGAGATTCAAAACACCTTCATTGAAAACTGTAAAATATATAAAAATCTAAAACATTAAATGCAGTTTTAAAACAATTTTTACAATTAAAATTAGAGTTTCTGCGTCCAAACAAGCAACTCAACCAACAAGTAGACAGACCAAAATTTTTGGTGTACAGTTTTGAAAGTTAATGTTTAGTCTACCTTTGCAAAAAGACATGGAAGTTGGCGCACCAAATGATTTAATCCACAGTTCTAATAACAGTGTCTGGCCTCGTTACGCCTACTATCACTTTTACATTGCTCATAATTCGACAGCTATCGCATACACGAAAGGTGTAAAATCCATAACCGAAATATAAGAACAACATAAATTGACCTTTTAAAGGGTTAAAAGGCAAAAATGCAAAATTTATTAATATATAAGAACAAAAATACAGAGCTAAACTAGCCGGTGTAAGAAGACAGGAGTATATATATATATATATTTATACATGTTAAAGTGAGCGATTGCAAGGAAAAAGCGAGGAGTACAACTAGATGTTATAGCACTCCCATATACTAAAACATTCTACGGCTACTCATTCTCGAGTTATTCGAGATACGTATCTCACGAAACGAAAATACTTGAAAATACCGAAAAATCTCTGTGCTGAATCTATTTTACAATCCGTTTTTATAAAAAAGTGCGCCATATATTTTATGTCCAGATACTATGCCAGAAAAAGTCATTCCAATTGATTTAAAGCGGTAGAAATGAATACTTTTCTTAAAATCTGCTACCCTAAATTTTTCGCAACTATAGTTCTTCATTTAACTCGTACATGCGACATGCGACGGAGGACGTGGGCACTATCCCTCTACCATTAGGGTTAATTAGTATAGCGCCACGTCCACCTGTGTCTAGTGAAACGTGCCAAGGTCACTGAGTCCACAAAAACGCCTCGCACCGACTACTGAAACCCAGCGTCTGATGCAGGCCACTTTGCATCAGCTATACCCTTGCGGCCACTGGGAAATTATTTTACAAATATTGTAGAAAATGACATGGCTAAACAAGGGTCATCACTGCTGCTGCAGGCTGAATTATCAGACATTAGTATGCACAAGTTGCTGAATTATATACCAGATTACTAAATTATATATTGGAGTACAATATGGTATAGAATCATGTAATGCATAGTAAGATTATGCTAATGCTCAAAATACATATTGAAGCAGGAAGTATTATACATATGACACTTACTGCATCTGAACATACTAAGATATGATATACATGATGAGGTTATACAGATACTTCTGAGACTTGAAATACATGGTGAAACATTAAATACTGTACATACTGAACATGAGCATACTATGACTGAGCATATTGAAACATGAAATATATAGTGAGATATTACTGATTACGCTAATTACACGAGATACCTGATGAAACATGAAATACTGTACGTACTGAGACAGAAAACATACTATAACAGAGCATACCGGAACGTGAAATGCATGGTAAGATTATACTGATATAAGATACTGAATTATATACAGGATTGCTGCATTATATACAAGAGAGATATTTGTATAACAAACATAGAAGGCATAGTGAGATTGTACTGAGACTTGAAAAACATGTTGGAACAGGAAATGCTGAACATACTGAAACATATAACATACTATAATTGTACATTCTAATACGTGAAATACATAATGTACTGCTACAAAGTACTGAGTTATATACGGAATACTTAATTATATCCAGGAGAGATATACATATGTCAATATTGAATTGTATAGAAAGGTTATACTGGTGCTTGAGGTACATAGTAAAGCACATTGTATCTGAGCATTCTGAAACACGAGGGTAACATAATGAGGATATACTGAAATAAGATACTGATACTAATACTTATGTTATACTGATATTTGAAAGACAGAGAAACATGGGAAACTGAACATACTGAAACATGAAACATGCTGTTACTGAATAAAATGTGACATGAAGTACCTTGTGAGTTTATACTGATGCAAGATGCTAAATTAGATACCGGATTACTGAGTTATACAAGGAGGATATATGAATTACAAATTTGAAATACATAGTAAGGTAATTGATACATAGAAAGGGTGACATTATGCTGATATAAGATAATAAATTATATACAGGATTACTGAATTAAATATGGGAGAGAAATACGTATTACAATGTTAAATACGTAGCAAGATATGCAGACAGACGCTACAAGAATACATAAACAAAACACTTCACTTGGTGACAGGATATAGGAGTGTGTAATAATGGCGTATATAAATTACAGACTTGAGATGCATAGTGCGGTGATATTGAAACATAGAGAGGGTGAGATTATACTGATACGAGATAGTGAGTTATATACATGATTACTGAATTAAATACCGGGGGAAAATACGCATTGCAAATTTAATACGTATAGTGAAATTGCAGACTGGCGTTACAAAAATACGAAGATAACAGTGCATTGGTGGCAGAATATAGGAGTACATAAAGTATACATTTGGTATTTCATGTGCACATATGATGCTGCTGACTGTGATTACAGATGCTGCCATTACTGCGTTTTATGAAGACAAAGTACTTGTATACTACTGCTGCATACATAATAAGTTAGAGCCATTCATATGTGCAGTTACAATTATATAATGCTGCCAGTGAGCTCCCTTTAGCTGGTATGGGAATGTTGCATGATGCACTAAGTACTCTTAAATGGTTTACACTTGGCATAGGTTTGTTCCTAAGCCCATAAGCTTGTCAACAATTTTTGTAATGCTGCGTTTGAGATGTCGCTGCTTAATTATGAACCTGCTGAAGGCTAATCTGTTTGTCTCTGGGAACGGGATGTGTAGATCCTCCGTTAGTGAGCATTTTTCGACATAGTGTTCTGGCGTTCCCAGTTCACCGCAGCAACATAAGGAGGTAGTCGTCTTGCCGAATCTTTCAAAGTAGACTGGGAACGGGCCATGCCCGGTAATATAGTACACCAGTTGTGGATTTACTATAAGACGTTCTGGATCAACCTTTGGCAGATGCGCATACGCACGACGTCCTGTCTCATCGTTGTTCCATGCCTCTTGCCACAGTGTGAAAGCGACCTGTTTCAAGCTGTTTTTTAGATATGAGGTGGACCATGGAATTTGCAGTGTCTCTGCATCATTATTTTGGGCTGCTTCTTTTGCGAGCCGATCTGCGGCCTCATTCCCAAGGTTGCCAATATGCGCTTTTGTCCATTCTAGGTTGATTTTTAAGGTCTTGTGAAAAGAGAGTTGTTCTTGAATTGCTGCAATTATGGGGAAGCCGTGCATAGGATTTAATATAGCATATAATGCTGACAGACTGTCTGTTATTATAAAACTGTTTTGATGTCGATATTGGGTAATAGTGTTTATTGCGTGATAAATGGCTGCGGCTTCGCTTTGAAAAACACTGTTTCTGGATTCCAAGTGTCCTTTCCATTGGCGTATTGGTTGCTGTTGCCGAAATGCGATGTATGCACAGCCAACATTCTCGTCAGTTTTTGAGCCATCTGTGTAGAATACGATATCATTGTCCGTAGCTCTTGTGTTTTGCTTAATATTAATGTGCACGCCTTGGCCTTGCGTCGACGGGTGTGTGTGGAGGCGATTGGACTCCCGTTCTAGGTTATCTGCCGTAAATGTATGGTCACCAAACACCGCAGGGCGGCTAAGCTGCTTCACCAATTGGTAGGCTGCCTCTTTTTCCACATTTATGTAAAGAGGGGGCAATCCGGCCAGGACATTGAGTGCATTCGTTGGAGATGTTCTAAAAGCTTTAGTAATGTTGAGCAGGAACGGCCTTTGTATACTCTGTAGATATTTTATTTTGCGTTCTTGCATCGGAGAGGCCCATATTGCAGCTCCATATGTTACTATTTTCTCAGTGACTGTCATATACAGGGTCTTGAGTAAATGGGGGTTAAGTCTCCATCTGTAACCATTCATCAACTTGAGCTTGAGGGCAATCTGTGCTGTTCGTTTCCTAAGCTCCAGCACGTGAGGGATCCAATTTAGTTTATCATCAAAAGTTATGCCCAGGTACTTTAGTTCTCGCTTAATGCGGAGTCTTTGGCCGTTGAGCGTTATTCTTGGTTGGCGTGCGAGTGTGCCCCCTTTTTTAGGAATCAGCAGTATTTGAGATTTTGTTTCAGCTATTTGGAGTTTTATTGCTGTGCATCGCTCCTGGAAGAGGTTGCAGGATTCCTGGGAATTTGCTTGCAGCTGTTCCCTGGTGTTTCCTTTCACAATTAGAGCTGTATCGTCCGCGTATGCAATTATTTTTGTGTGTTCCGGCCACGGCTGTGTGAGTATGATGTTGTACGTTACGTTCCATAGAACCGGCCCTGCGCAGGAACCTTGCGGACATCCTTGGGTTTGGTCTTGCTGGATGACACCGCTGTTATGCGGTAGAATCAATTTTCGCTCTGAAAGGTAACTCTCCAGGGTGTGGTAAATATTCCGTGGACATTTTGCCTCTCTCAGGGCATGTTGTATGGCCGGCCACCACAGAGTGTCAAAGGCACTCTTTAGATCTAATGATATGAATGCTGTGTGGTGGCCGGTAAATTTGTTCTCTAAAATGCTCTCCTTGACTTCCATGAGTGCGTGGATTGTTGATCTTCCTGCTCTAAATCCGTATTGGTTTCCGCTTAAGTATTTGGTAGTATGCAGGTGGTGTCGCAGTCTGTTCATGAGTAACTTTTCAAATGTCTTACCAAGCGCTGATAGTAGACATATTGGACGATAGGAGTCCGCTCTTTTTGGGTCTTTATTCTTTTTGAGGAAAAGAATAACTTGACCAATTTTGAAGCACCTGGGGAATGTGCCAGTGGAAAGCAGTTTGTTGAAAAGGGTACGGAAGAGGTTGACGTGCGACCGTATTGCGATCTTAACTATTCGATAGTTTATTCCGTCTGGCCCCGGTGCTTTCTTTTGCGGTAGCTGTCGCAGGACATGTAGGATTTCTTGATTTGTGAAAAGAGCATCGTTCATGGCATCTGTAGCCAGGGTTTGGTTACGCATGGTTGCTTGTGTCGTTGTGTCATCTGTAGGATCGTCCTTCGTAAAGACCGTATTGAGCACTTCTGTAAATGTAGCTTCAGTAAGGTGTTCATTAGTGTTAGGTATTGGCAGGAGATGAAAGGAGGCCTGTTTGAACAGCTTTCCCGCCACTATCTTGTGATGTATGCCGTAGGTATTTGTAGTTTCTGTACAGAACTTTCTCCAGCTGTCCAGTTTGGCGGTAATGATCATTTTTTTTGTATTGGGCCCTTTCCTTCTGATATATAGTGAGTGTGTTAGAGGTGATGCTCAGTCGTCGCTCACTTTTTAGCCGTCGTCTTAAGGCACGACACTTTTGCTGTTGCGCGCGTAATTGGCTATTCCACCAGTTTAATGTGGTGACCCGTCGTATTGTTCGTACTGGTAGGATGTCGTCACAAGTCGTCCTAATGGTTGACATCAGTTCACTCGTGAGTACATGTAGTTCCTTTCTAGTGGTTGCTTGCTCAATTCGATTGCTAAAGGGTGCCAGGCGTGATTTGATAGCTGTAACGAATGACCTGACCTTGCGACCTGGTAGGTTGTACCTTTTGATGATAGTTGTTTCTGTGGCTCTGGCAATGGTGAATCGTATGTAATTGTGGTCGGAAAGGCTTACGCCTTCCACGACCATCCAATCTTGTACTAGTTGTGCCATTTGAAGGGTCGAGACTGTAAGGTCCGGCCACCCTCTTGAGTGGACGCGATCAAAAGTCGGTGGCGCATCTTGCTGCTTATGCAAGATCAGGTTGTTGCTTGAAATAAAATCCTCCAGGGTACGTCCCTTTGGCTCTGTGGTAGCATATCCCCATGTTGTACTATGACAGTTAAAGTCTCCCGCAATCAACACGTTGTCTATTTTTTGCTCTCGCATCAGTTGTTGCATTTGCAAGATACTGTTTTCGATATCTGCCTTTGGCGGAGAGTACACGGAGACTAGGATTGCTGTCAGATTGTGCACCTCTAGCAGGATGGCCACTATGTCCCTTTCCGCAATGATTACAGTGGGGGTCCACATAGGGTTGCAATTTACTATAATGGCTCTTGGCGGCTCGTTGGTATCTTCCTTTTGGAAAACAGTCCACTGTAGGGGGTAGCCCACAGCTTTGCCATGTAAACAATAAGGTTCTTGTCCTAGTAGGAAGTCGATCTGTTCTGTGGTGGTGTATATGGCTGCCTGTGCCGTTGCTGCACGAGCGCGTTGCAGATTTATCTGCAAACATTGTATTGCGTCCTGTCTGCGCGATTGCGTACTGTTGATGTCCAACTGTGTATTGTTATGCTGTACATTTGGGGGTTGCTGATTCTGTCTGCTTCTTGTAGTATTTGCCATTGTCTGATTGTTAGTATTCCGTATTGTTACGGATGTTCTGCACGTTTCGCTGGTATTGCGGGCAGTCTGAATGGTACGCTGGGTGGTGAATGTTGTATCTGTCCCCGTAGCGGTAGTTAGCTTCTCTACAGTTGATGCATTGTGGCATCTGAGTGTTGCATTCTCTAACTCCGTGATTGTTTGCGCAGAAGGAGCAGAATTGCTTGCGGCTTTTGCAGTCGGCCTGTGTGTGTCCGAACTGCTGGCATCTGTAGCATCGCTTGATGCCAATATGCTCAGTGATTCGGTGGGCCTGCCAGCCAAGGAAGATTTTTCTCTGACGCATGATGGCCTCAAAGCTTGCGGGCTCACATTCAAATATCCACTTGACCCTGCTCTTGCGGCGCTCTTGGAGTCGGTGGAGAGTCCTGAAGGTGGGGCTGGGCATATTTGAGGCACCTCTAATTTCTGCAAGTACGTCTTCGGGATTTGCTGCTTCGGGCAAGTCATGTACCGCGAACCTGGGCTTACGCATTTTTGGCCTGCTGATGTCCGCAGGGATTTCTGTCTGCTTGATCTGCTGTTCAAGGGCTGCGACATCTTCTTTGGATTTGCAGACTACTTCAAAGCCGCCTTTGTTGCTCTTTGTTACTCTTTCAACGCCGACTTTTAACTTGGAGAGAGGCAATTTGGCGTTGAGCTGTTCTTTTAGCTCTGCGTCTATAATGTCTGTTTTTGGGCGTATGTACAGGCACGGTTTTTTAGTTTTCCGGGCAATCTCCGCAAATGTCGGATATGTGATTGCTGGTGGTGGTGTTGGAGTATGGGGATCGTGTGGCTGCTGAGCAGTTGACGCTAGTTGCTGTGTATGAGGAATTTCGCAGCAGAACACTGTTGAAGTGTTTACTCCTGTGTCAACTTTTGCAGGTTTAACCGTGAATTCCGGACCCTCTAGGGCCAGCGTTTGGAGTGCAGCCAGTGAATCTAGTAGGTGCCCTCGAAGATCTGTTGACAGAAGGAATTTGGCGCCTCGATTTGTCGTAGTCGCTACCTGCCTGATATCCTTGTATAGGATGGTGACTTTCTCCACGTGGGTCAGGTCCGATGTAAGTACTGCTGAGGCGTCTATTATGGTATGCGATGTAGAGGTGGAATCACTATCAGCTGGAATAACTGAAGCACGAGACATGATATTCCGTGTAATACTGTACGCACTATTTGGTGTGCTGAGGCTAAATCGCTAATAGTGGTGAGTTGAACTTGGGGTGATGATCTAAGATAAATTTAATGTTGCACTCTAAAATTGTCACTGAAAGGTAATAGTAGTGGCACGTAATATGAGCTCACTGTAGCTGCATTATTTACATTTAACAGAATGACCTTTTAGAAACGTGTGAACAGCCGTATGCTGAATACACTTTCAGAAGAGTCCGATAAATATTACAATTAATGCAATTACAATATAATATTTTAGCACATTATAATGCAAATAAGGATCTTAAGAGGGTTCCATATTATACTGCATTGAAATGAGAAAACACAAAATCAAACAAAATAAATGTAATAATTAATACAAATTAATAAACAGAACCAGATAATAATTATCGAAAAACACACTAGAGGCACTTATAACCAATAAATGTTAGTTAAAAAGGTTGATTAAGCAATCAGAAATAACTAAAAGCTAAAAATTAATACAAAATTAAACAATTGTCAAACCGTAAGGACGGGCCCTGTGCTGCTTTTGCAAGAAAATAAAACAGGGTATGTTGGCAAGAAAATTTACAATACAGTAGGCAGTAAATAATCAGAACATGGAATAACACTGATACATGAAAAACATTTAAATAAATTAAACAAGCATTAAATTCTATGAAAAAAAAACTTTTTAGATGGTTGTTCTAAGTAATATGATGTTAACAGTGCATGTAATTAAAGATACCCAAATGCGAAAAATAATTTGAAATAAACATAAATGCAATAAACAGAAAGAAAACTATTAGACAGTTAAAAACATCTTTAGAGCAGTTCGCTAAGGTAATTAAGGGCCAAGTTATTGAATTTTAACAAAATAAGCAAAATATTAACTGAGAGAGACGCTAGAATGGTCGAAGAATATTCTAAGTCCTGATATCAAATGTTGAAAAAATTCAGTTACAGGCTATTGCGGTATATTAATGGAAGGAGAATAACAGTCCTACCTTAGTCTTCTTCAGATGGAGTGGCTATGTTGAGTAGATCGCGAGATTTTGAATTTTGAAAAAATAAGCACTTTTGGGCACTACAGTTACACTGAAAACTTATGCCTACCCCGGTCGCCACGTGGTAGATCGTCGGCACGTTTTCGTCGAGGTGACCGTTATGCTGGTAAGCACAAACACCGTTGAAGTGCGGCGGACGGATTCCTTTGTAATTTTCACAAAAACTTTTATAACTTCGCTAATTTTTGTCGCACACACAAAATTTAGGTATTCACATGTAGGTTAACACTTCGCGCACAATTTGGAATAAAAATTTCTTCTGTGGGGTAGATATTTCTGCGGTTAATAATGCTTTTTAAGGGAGCTCAGCTGACACACATCCTACCTCGCAGGGGGTGTTGACTTCTCGGATTTAACTCGTACAGGGAAATAGAAGGTGACAGTTTTGTAATTTCAATTCTGCAAAGCCGATTAACGGAATTTAGCTTGCATTTTTCATACCGAAAAAGCGCGTCTTATGATGCATCTTATTAATCTGTAATGATATTTTTAAATCAATTGATTAAATTAAATTCTATTAATATTGCTTAATAACGTGTTGGCGATTCTCTACCTAAATTCCATCCCTGTTCCTAAATTTTGGCGAAATCCTTTCTTTAGTATAAAATATATTAACCTGTTGGCGCCCGCCAAATCGCCAAACTCATAAATCTGTCATATTACATAAAGTCCTTAAGAACACTCCTCATGAGAAGATAGCGTCACCTCGTGATTTCAATTAATATCGCTGATTGGAGGAGCCTCGTGACGCACACATATGTATAAGTAGGGCTTCTGCTCAAGGTACGAGGAGAACGCTTGTGAGATGGATGCTAAAATAAACCTACCACTTTATATTCCAAAATTTGTCTCATTCCTGTTGCCCCGGCAGCGCAAAACAAATAATGTATGAGAAATTACATTTCGGAAAGCCGGTAGGATACCACCTTCAAAGGGATTATCTAAAAAAGAAGATACTCCAAGGATTATACGGATAAAACGTTACGCACTTAAGATGAATTTGCCGCTGTGCGACTTCTATGTTTCTACATTTTTCTCTAGGCGTTCTTGCTTCAAGAGAATCATCCTTCTGTTACCTGTATTCTGGTATTCTGCAGATTATTTTACGTCCAGAGAAGCACCCTTCTGCCCCCTGTGATGCGTGATCTGTGTTTCCATCGAAAGTTCGTCGTTCATCAAATGTGCTCTTACCGTTGACCTACTTTTGAGAATGGAAATCTTTCCCTACGTCTACGGCGTTCTGTGTTGCTCTCGAGAGCTTTGTGCTTGTGTGGTGATTGATCGTGTTTTGCGAAAATCTAATTAAGAGTGCACAAAAATGTGTATTTTCGTGTCGACTTCATCACTCGTATTCTCTTCACAATAAGTCAAACAGAAGCAATTAGTAAAAAGATTGGCGATGCAAATGATATTATTACTATTGAATTATAATTACTGATTTAATAATAGGGTTTTTATTTTGAAAATTGTAAAAGGTATTATTTTGGTATAAATGTATTTTAAATTTGGTATTTAAAGGATGTATTTTTGTTTTAATATTGTTTTGGGAAAATTTAAAGAGTATTATTTTTGAGTTAGTTTTATTTATGAAAGTATTATTAGTTTTATTTATGAAAGTATTATTGAAAGAATAATGGCTAACGAAAACCTCTCTGATCCTCATGATTCATTAAGGGCAGCTAGCGCTGCACCTGAAACAAGTATAATTTCCTTTGACGCGCAGAATGGTATGGATATAAATTCATGGCTTGAGTACTTTAACAAAACTCATTTAGATAAAGATGAAACGTGGAAGCTTAATAATGTAGCTCGATATCTAAAAGGTAATGCACTTAGCGTATATGTCAAAAACTGCCATAAAATTACTAAATATGTGGAATTAGTCCAAATTTTAAAAGAAAATTTTTTCGACTCTACTTTAACTACGTTTGGTGATTTTGCCAATTACAAGTACAATCATAAAGAGGACATAACGCAATATTTTCGCAAAAAATTAGATATTGGTAAAAAATTAAATCTAACTCATGAAATGATCTTGGAGGGTCTGACGGATGGCCTTCCTATAGAATTAAAATCCTTAATGACGATCAACGCACCCTCTGACCCTATCTCTTGGCTTACTCATGTCCATAAGCTTATTAAGATTAGCGAATATCAACAAATCAAAAGTGCACCTCCCAGATTTGTTACTCCGATTGGGAACAGTCCCCAAGATTACAATCGATTTAATAGAAGTAGAATTTCAGCTACTGTGAGACAAGATTCTCCTAGACCCAACAATTTCCAACGTTTTCAGAGACCAAGTAATTTTTATAATCGGTTCAGTGGTCCAGGATTTACAAGCCATCAAAATTATAATTCTCAAAATAGATTGCCATTGCCTCCCAGTCCCTGTAGACTTTGCACCCGGAGCGGAATCCCAAATGCTTTTCACTGGTTTAAGGTTTGTCCTTTCAGAGGGGAGAGATCTGATACACCTAATGTTACGCCCGTTGCAATAGAACCAACCCCAGAAACCCCTCACAGTAGTTGACTATTAAAGGTGTCGGGATATTTGCCCAATAAGAAACGTCTAGAGTGTGTTGTAGACAGTGGTGCCACCATATCGATAATGTCTTCCAAAACGGCTACACAATTACGTTTAAAAGTACAAAGAGTTAGGTCATTTTCAGTAACCCAAACTAAAGGAAACATAATCTTTAACAAAATATGTTGTATACAAATGAAAATTGGACGGATTAGTAACCAAATTACCTTGTTTGTTCTTGATAATAATTTGAATTATGTAATTTTAGGACTTTATGAATTCAAATTATTTGAGTTGAGTATTGATTGTAGTAATTTAAAAATTAAACAGAGAGCTATTGTACTTGACTGCCATTTTGACAGCCGACCCATATCTCTACACCTCCAACTTCAAGGTGGTACAACAAATGTTTATCCATGTGTTAATAATGATGATGATGTAAGAAATTTTCCAACCTGTAAATATCGGAATACAAATCCAAAGGAATTAGTTTCTCAGTCTAACATTTATGTGAAAAATGCTGTTTCTAATACTGTCGATAACAAAGAGTATAACTTGGAAAAATTGTTAAAAGATTATTCATCTGTGTTTTCTAAAAATAAGTATGATGTAGGAAAAATTAATATTGAACCTCAACGAATTAATTTAAATTCTGATTTCCCTGTATCATTAAGACCTTATAGAACATCCCCTATGGAAGAAGAGGAAATTAAGACCCAAATTGATCAATTATTACAAGCAGGTATAATTAAAGAAAGTTGTAGCCCATATTAGTAACCCGTAACTTTAGTATTTAAACGTGAGGAAGGTAAGAAAACTAGATTGTGTATAGATTATCGAAAATTGAATTCCCTGGCTAAAACAGATGCAAACCCTCTTCCTCGCATTGACACTTTGTTAGACAAATTAAGTAAAGCAAAAGTATTTTCTACAATTGATTTGAGATCTGGTTTCTGGCATATCCCGATTCATCCTGCAGATACTGAGAAATTAGCTTTTTGCACGAGTTTTCGATTATTCGAATGGTTAAGACTCCCTTTTGGTTTCAAAAATGCACCTGCAATTTTTAACAGAACAATTAGACGAATATTAACAAAAAATAAATTTAATTTCGCTTGCAGTTACTTTGATGATATAATCGTTTACTCTTCCTCTGAGAAAGAACATTTAGAACATTTAAAAATTTTATTTAAGGTGTTTAAAGAGGAGCATATTAAATTGAATCGAAACAAGTGTGTGTTCGCCAGAGATCAGATCACATTTCTTGGCTATGAAATAAAAAATGGTAGGATAATTCCCGATAACCATAATATAGAAGTTATTAAGAAACTTAAAAAACCCCAGTAACACCAAAGAGTTACAAAGAGTTTTGGGAAGTGTGAATGTGTATCATAGATTCATTCCGAATTACGCAACTATTAGAGCTCCATTAAACAGACTCTTGAAAAAAGATGTCAAGTGGGAATGGGATGACTAATGTCAAAATGCTTTCGACGAAATGAAAAGAATACTGATTTCCAAACCTGTTTTACAATTGTATGATTCCAGTAGGCCATGTCATATTTTTGTTGACGCTTCTCAAACTGCTTTTGGAGCTGTTTTGAAACAACCAGATGAAAATGATGTCCTTCACCCTGTATCATATCATTCCCGAACTTTAAGAAACTATGAGAAAAATTATACGATTACTGAGTTAGAATGTTTGGCCATAGTAGATGCCCTAGACAAATTCTATTACTATCTGCATGGACAAAAATTTGTTATACATACGGACCATGCGGCCCTCGTTTGGCTCAAAAATGTTAAAAATTTAAAAGGTAGACTCTTCCGTTGGTCACTCAAACTACGTATGTTCAATTATGAAGTAAAGTATCAGAAGGGCTCTACCAATATTGAAGCTGACATGCTTTCTAGACATCCTGTTTCAAAGCACCTCCAACATTATGTACATTTACTTGATAGAAATAAAATAATCCAACAACAAAAAACTGATAATGTCTGCGGAAAAAAATTACCAAGAGATAAATGATATGATGGTAATTAAGAAAAAGAATTTTTATAAAATTGTAGTACCTAAATCTTTAAGATTAAAATTGTTGAATAAAACCCATGAAAATTTTGGTCACCCGGGAGTTCAAATTATGCTTAACTTAATCACCCCTCAATATTATTGGCCTCATATTAGCGAAGATATCGCAAATTTTTTTAAACATCGTCATACTTGTCAACTTAATAAAAAGAAAAAACAGAAAAAATTTGGTCTTATGCAAGACGTACCCCCAACCGACAAACATTTCGAATGTCTCTCTATTGACACTGTGGGAGGATTTAATTATTATAATTCTACAAAAAAATATTTACATATAGTTATTGACCATGCAACAAGATATGTCTGGGCTTTTCCACCGAAAAGTGTAACTTCAGAAACCTATGCCAATTGTCTAAAACAAATATTTCAAATACAATTCCCCGAAAAAATTCTGAGTGACAGCAATGCAGCCTTCACTTCTTCTAGATTCAAAAAAATTCTTTAAAAAGCATAATGTTAAACAACTTTTAACTTCATCTCACCATCCCCAGACAAATGGTAAAGTAGAAAGAGTAAATCAATCAATAGTAAGTCGACTAAAATGTAAAGAAAATTCTTCTTCTAAGAACGTACCATGGACTAAAGTGCTAGAGCAAGTTGTTATCGAATATAACAACTCCCCTCATACGGTAACTAAGTTCACCCCAGCATACTTACTATTTGGTAACCTCCCTTTTGAATCTCCAATTGATCAAAATAAATACCCTTACTTAAATGAAGCAAGGGCTTTAGCAAAGAAAAGAACTATCGAATACCACCGAAAGAATAAAACTAGATATGACATCAGGTTTGTAGAATCTAAATTTCAACCTGGAGATTTTGTCCTTTACGAGGAATTTGAATACCCAAATACTAGAAAATTGACTTCACCCTATTCAGGACCTTATCGGATTATGAATAAATTATCTGAAGTTAATTATGAAATCGACAGGGAAAATTTTCACGCGAAGAAACCAACTGATATTGTACATGCGTCAAAATTAAGGTTCTATCATCCACCCGAGAACTTTAAATTACATCATCAATAAATCAAAATTTATAAATCAATAAACTATCCACAACCCTTCTTTTAGTTTTCATCCTGTTGTCCCCCTTAATAGTTGATTTATCTCTCAGTGTCTGAAAAGTTTGTCTGCCCTTTTCTTTTACTGGGCTCCTTCAAACTTGAGTTTCAGGTTCAATACACTTTCCGTGTGGGAAACACTCAATTGAGGCTATACTACAAGTAGAGTACTATACCCTCACATTTCCTTGAGCTCATGTTTTCCTATGTTTGTGTTATAAATTGTAGCAACAGTTGAAAAAGTTAAATTTCAGTTGTTGAAATTTCTGAATTTCATTTTATGTTTCTGCAGCATCGTGTACAAAAAACTGGTATGGATGTTGGAAGTTAAATTTTGTTTTGTTATCATTAATAAGAGAAAAATAGAGTGACAAAACATGTTAAAAACCTAGCAAAATGTGTATTTTCAACAAGAGTATAAGAGCTCTAGTATCGTGACATAAAAACTCAAATGTTTTCAGTGCCAATGCTAATCCATAATTCTAGCGCTAATTAAACGATCCGGAGATCTCCAAAGACCAGTAAAAGACTGAAGATGAGCCTGAATGACAACTCTAATGATTATACGGACTCTAATGATTACACAAACTGTGAATGGCATGCCCTAAGATATAAACTTACAAATTCAGTTATATTACTATTTCCTATTGCCGCGTAGCTAACCAGCAATATGTTATTAGTGCTTTATTTGTTCTGCACTTGGTTACTATATTATAATTTCATTAATCATTTATAATATTTTATATACTGTATTCATTATATTCAAATATTTTATGTCATATTTTATGTAAACATTTTGTTGCCTTGAGATAAATCCAATCAGTTTTCCTACTCACTTAATTTCCTAATAACTAAATTTTCTGCTCTCAATATCTGGACTGTCTTGGGTCGACGGCCGCGACTGCAAGCAGATGGGGGGATAATCTGTAATGATATTTTTAAATCAATTGATTAAATTAAATTCTATTAATATTGCTTAATAACGTGTTGGCGATTCTCTACCTAAATTGCATCCCTGTTCCTAAATTTTGGCGAAATCCTTTGTTTATCATTCGTAATAGTGATCTCGTTTTCTTTTCCAGTACTCTTATCTACAGCAGACACATTCAATATGCCATTGGCATGAATATCGAAGGTAACTTCAATCTGTGGGACACCTCTAGGTACAGGAGAAATGCCAGTTATTCAAACTTTCCAAGAAGATTATTGTCCTTGGTCATTGCACGTTCACCCTCGTAAACTTGGATCAAGACACCTGGTTGATTATCAGAGTAAGTTGTAAATGTATGTGTCTGACAAGTTCGAATGGTTGTATTACGTTTGATGAGCACAGTCATTACACCACCAGCAGTTTCAATTCCTAGAGACAGTGGGGTTACATCCAACAGCAACAGATCTTGCACTTGTTCAGATTTATCACCATTCAAAATTGCAGCTTGGACTGCAGCACCATATGCGACAGCTTCATCTGGATTAATACTTTTGTTAAGTTCTTTACCATTAAAGAAATCTTGCAGTAGCTTCTGAATTTTAGGAATACGAGTAGATCCACCTACCAGGACAATATCGTGGACTTGAGCTTTATCTAATTTTGAATCTCGCAAAGCATTTTCAACAGGTTCCAATGTGCTTCTAAACAAATCAGCATTCAGTTCTTCAAAACGGGCTCTTGTTATGGTTGAATAGAAATCTACACCTTCAAAGAGAGAATCAATTTCGATGCTGGCTTGAGTACTTGAGGACAGGGTTCTCTTAGCCCTTTCACAGGCAGTATGTATGAGAAATTACATTTCATATATATATATAGAGAGAGAGATAGAAGACAGATAAATTTAAACACCTAAAACCAATATTAATTTGGAATTAAAGCAAGGCAATTCCTCAACAATATTAATAATCGCAACCTCGTATAAGAGTTTTAACACAATTATAAAAAATAATCGAAATTAAAATAAGAATTAATAATTGAACAAACTCGAAAAATAAAAATGCGAAAGGGAAAATATACAAATTGTTAACATGTAAGAATTAATCTCCTTTTAAAGAGCTCGGTTACCCAAAGAAAGTTTTCTCGGTTACATGAAATTCGAATACATATTACAAGAATTTATTAAGTAAATAGTTCAGTGTTTAAAATCATTCTCTGGGATTTGTATATACTTATGGATTACGAGGAAATGACGACGCCCTTATACTTATACTTATATACTCCGCCCTAAGGGGGTCTGAAGTCTCGTAATTTTGCCTGAAAGGGCAATATTTTATGATTCATGCAGTGTATCAAGAATAAAGCTTTGAATATTATAATGAATCATAAATAAAAAATAATAAACGAAAGTCCTTAATACAAATGAGATGAAAAGACGAATGATTCAAATTTTATTGGAGAGCCAAAAGTGTTAATTTTACATTTAATTTTGAATAAAAGTCTAAACATTATAACGCGTTCGAAATTTTTTTTTTGAAATAATAATAATAAATAAAATTGTAATGGAAAATAAAATCAAAAATTTAAAAATAAGTATTTCAAGTTCAAAAATATAATAATAATAGTAATAAAATAAATAATATAAAAATTAATGGTAAGGAAAGTAAAATATTAAGAAGAAATAAATATAAAATGTAAAAAGTAACAATAAGAAAATACAAAAAACACAAAAGTAAATATTAATAAACAAATAAGTAAAAATAAATAGCATTAAAATTGAATATGATATAAAAATAGTAAAAAAATCCATTAATTGAAAAATATACATAAAAAAATTCTTAATCTTTAATTAAGGGCTTTAAGTTTGGCTAAAATGCACAGTTTAGTCACATTCAAGCCGCATCCTTGGCTCCCCACTTAATGACGTTTTTATTAAATAAATATAATTCAGCTTATGAGCTCAATTTTTTATCAGTCACAGGTCCGTCAAGGAGGTCCCCACTTAGTCACTCACTGGTCAATCAGCGTGCAATGTTTTAGCCAGCCACTGGTCAATCATCGAGATCGTCATTTAGTAAGTCTCTGGTGTGTCAATGAACAATTTTGGTCAGATTGATGTCATTTCGAACAAATTTATGACGAATATAAACTGAAAGTATGTCAACTTAGCTCAGATCTTGATAGGTTGCTTTAAAGTGTTATGTTTATTTTTAATTTTCTTAGAGCAAACATATTTGAGTAACGCTTTTCTTAGGTTTGAAAATGTGAAACGCCGGCTACGATGTGAGGAAGGAGGCTGAGTATTCTCGTCATCAACGTAGATAACAGCGACAGTATCAACGACGATATCAATAAGGCGTTCTTGAAATTCTTGAATTGGTTTCACTTCTATACTGTCTACATGATCTATTTTGCCTTTTATATCTATTTCATTATTTGTGTTGATGAGATTGCCAAAATCGATATCCCCTTGTGCTCCAAGATCGTTATGCGATACAAAGCATTCAGCATCCAATGATTTAATAGAGGTATTCAAACTGAGTTCTTCCTGGTTAAAGGTTGTTGTAGCGGTATTCATGCCTGTTTGATTACCTGAATTATAAGGTTTTGGAAAATCAAAATTATTTTCTGTTTCTTGATGAAGGTAACTAAATTCATTTTCATCACTGAAAAGGTACACATCAGTGGGATTATTATCGAAATCATTTTGAAAAAGGTCGATGTGGTCAGTGGCACTATCAATATGCAAATTAAGATGGTTATTATCAAAAGCTACGTTAGAAACTTGGAGGAAATCGGTGTCATTGTCTATATCCACTTCAAAGGAATCTTCATTAAATTCATTAATATCAGCATATGAATCAAATAAATCTACATTATGTACCTTCTTTCCGGCATTAAGGTTGCGTTCATTACGGTTAATGGTGTTTTCATCATTACTTTTCCGAGTTTTCTCTTCTCTTCGAGGAAACAAGATGAAGGCAGTCGCTAAACAAATAAGTATGCCCAATAGGCTGTCGATAAACGGTGTTGGTATAAAACCGTAACACAGTACTGTCAACAAAAAGAAGCCCATTTTAAAAATGGCCCCAATTCGATTTCAGCAATAAAAATAATACATTTAAGAAAATAAGATCCACACGTAAGATTTTAGCACCACTAGATTTGATATCTCTAATGATTATGGTTGATAAGCATTGTTAAAAAAGTATCATTAACTTTGTTGTAATTCAACAGAAGCTGAAAAACAATTATTGGTAACTTGATTGTTACAAATCTTATTAAAAGGATTTTTTGAATATGTAGCATTGAAAGATCTTCTGATATATAATTCAGAATAAAAAGGAAGTTTCTTTGTGTGTCTTACGTTCATGCTGCGTGTAAGCTAATAGACCCAGGGCTACGAATTTGGTACATAGATGCATCTAGGCAAGAGCCAGTGTACCTCGAAGCGAGTATTTCAAAATTGGAATATGTTTTTTTATCGTATGTGTTTTCATGAAATCGCATCAAATCGATAATTCTCTCTCATTATATCAGCAATAATGCTATTGTATCACTATTGCCATTGTTTATTGTATCAGGACTGTTGCTATTCGGAAAGATTAAGGCGAAAATTACCGTTTTAAGAGATTTTAATTAATATCTCTGATCTTTGCTATTTTTTTGAATAAAAGAGGAAGCGGAAAAGCGGACAAAAGAACGAACGCTAAACTACCGCTCCCATAAATATTCAAATAAATATTTTTGGGGGGTTTCTTGTGATACAAAACATAAACGTAATCCTCATGTATATATATAACCAAAGATTATTATTATTAAAACGAAAATTATGGGAAACATATATTTCAATTGAAAAAATACTTTCAAAACTTGATGTTTTCCTGGTTTTATGAGTGGAAAGCGCAGACTATCATGTTTACCGTAGACTCTCATGCAAAGCGTTTCTTCTACCTTTGGTTAGGTGAAAATGAATTTAAATATAAACACAATATAAAATATATAAAAATGTTTTTAATTCATTAATAGGCACGTATTTAAGATAAAATCAACTGATTAGCATAAAATTAACTTATATTAGCGTTATATTCTTAGTGGGAAGGTATTCATGCCTAGGAAGGCCTTTAAATGAAAACAACAATATGCTCAACAATATGCTTCCATACAAAACCATCACAAGACACAATATTCTGACATCATACCAGGCTACGACAGTCATAACAAACATTCTGAACATGGTAAACCGAGTGAATAGAATATAACGTTCCAATTCTCTACATTCCTCAAAAATAAGATATAATAATTTGAGTCAACATGGAGTGTTCAGAACGCCTACATTACTAAGGGATTCAGCGAAAGGATTTAAGTTCGCTCGTGCGATGGTCACTTTCTCATCCAACAGATTATGACTAGAGAGTGGAAGGGAGAAAGGGACTTATATGTCATCTTCGGTGCACGAACAGAGCTAAAATATTCGCCTGCTTAAAGCTGTTAGCTGAATATCATTCTAACACTTACACACATGCCTGAAAAAATTCATGAGACTTAAAATGGAAATCTTTATTAACTTTATACTACTTAGTGGTTCACAATCACAGAGTTAAGGGAAGTGGAAGTTTAATTAAACTTTTCTTTTGTCTCTCCTCTAAAATCTCAGAATATTATAGTGGATATAAAAAGTCTCACATCGCTTTTCCTCCTACTGAAACCCTTTGATTCTTATTAATATAAATAGTAATAATTGTTTTCCGTCACTACTTACCTGACATGAACGTATATGTAATTTAGGCACACGCACCCAACAAAATATCTAATTTCGATACCACACGAATTCCCTGTAAGGACTATTAATTTATAGACATTTCTGCTTCAATTGATTTGCTCCTGTGTCCTCGAATTTTAATTAGATATATATTTGTATTTCAATTAATTCAGTTCTCACTTCGCGGCGTAGCAAAAATCAATGGAGATTCAAAACACCTTCATTGAAAACTGTAAAGTATATAAAAATCTAAAACATTAAATGCAGTTAAAAACAATTTTTACAATTAAAATTAGAGTTTCTGCGTCCAAACAAGCAACTCAACCAACAAGTAGACAGACCAAAATTTTTGGTGTACAGTTTTGAAAGTTAATGTTTAGTCTACCTTTGCAAAAAGACATGGAATTTGGCGCACCAAATGATTTAATCAACAGTTCTAATAACAATGTCTGGCCTCGTTACGCCTACTATCACTTTTACATTGCTCATAATTCGAGAGCTATGGCATACACGAAAGGTGTAAAATCCATAACCGAAATATAAGAACAACATAAATCGACCTTTTAAAGGGTTAAAAGGCAAAAATGCAAAATTTATTAATATATAAGAACAAAAATACAGAGCTAAACGAGCCGGTGTAAGAAGACAGGAATATATATATATATTTATACATGTTAAAGTGACTGATTGCAAGGAAAAAGCGAGGAGTACAACTAGATGTTATAGCACTCCCGTATACTAAAACATTCTACGGCTACTCATTCTCGAGTTATTCGAGATACGTATCTCACGAAACGAAAATACTTGAAAATACCGAAAAATCTCTGTGCTGAATCTATTTTACAATCCGTTTTTATAAAAAAGTGCGCCATATATTTTATGTCCAGATACTATGCCAAAACAAGTCATTCCAATTGATTTAAAGCGGTAGAAATGAATACTTTTCTTAAAATCTGCTACCCTAAATTTTTCGCAACTATACTCGTAGTTCTTCATTTAACTCGTACAGGGAACTAGAAGGTGACAGTTTTGTAATTTCAATTCTGCAGAGGCGATTAACGGAATTTAGCTTGCATTTTTCATACCGAAAAAGCGCGTCTTATGATGCATCTTATTAATCTGTAATGATATTTTTAAATCAATTGATTAAATTAAATTCTATTAATATTGCTTAATAACGTGTTGGCGATTCTCTACCTAAATTGCATCCCTGTTCCTAAATTTTGGCGAAATCCTTTCTTTAGTATAAAATATATTAACCTGTTGGCGCCTGCCAAATCGCCAAACTCATAAATCTGTCATATTACATAAAGTCCTTAAGAACACTCCTGATGAGAAGATAGCGTCACCTCGTGATTTCAATTAATATCGCTGATTGGAGGAGCCTCGTGAAGCACACATATGTATAAGTAGGGCTTCTGCTCAAGGTACGCGGAGAACGCTTGTGAGATGGATGCTAAAATAAACCTACCACTTTATATTCCAAAATTTGTCTCATTCCTCTTGCCCCGACTGCACAAAACAAATAATGTATGAGAAATTACATTTCAGAAAGCCGGTAGGATACCACCTTCAAAGGGATTATCTAAAAAAGAAGATACCCCAAGGATTATACGGATAAAATGTTACGCACTTAAGATGAATTTGCCGCTGTGCGACTTCTATGTTTCTACATTTTTCTCTAGGCGTTCTTGCTTCAAGAGAATCATCCTTCTGTTACCTGTATTCTGGTATTCTGCAGATTATTTTACGTCCAGAGAAGCACCCTTCTGCCCCCTGTGATGCGTTATCTGTGTTTCCATCGAAAGTTCGTCGTTCATCAAATGTGCTCTTACCGTTGACCTACTTTTGAGGATGGAAATCTTTCCCTACGTCTACGGCGTTCTGTGTTGCTCTCGAGAGCTTTGTGCTTGTGTGGTGATTGATCGTGTTTTGCGAAAATCTAATTAAGAGTGCACAAAAATGTGTATTTTCGTGTCGACTTCATCACTCGTATTCTCTTCACAATAAGTCAAACAGAAGCAATTAGTAAAAAGATTGGCGATGCAAATGATATTATTACTATTGAATTATAATTACTGATTTAATAATAGTGGTTTTATTTTGAAAATTTTAAAACGTATTACTTTGGTATAAATGTATTTTAAATTTGGTATTTAAAGGATGTATTTTGGTTTTAATATTGTTTTGGGAAAATTTCAAGAGTATTATTTTTGAGTTAGTTTTATTTATGAAAGTATTATTAGTTTTATTTATGAAAGTATTATTAGTTTTATTTATGAAAGTATTATTAGTTTTATTTCTGAAAGTATTATTAAAAGAATAATGGCTAATGAAAACCTCTCTGATCCTGAGGATTCATTAAGGGCAGCTAGCGCTGAACCTGAAACAAGTATAATTCCCTTTGACGCGCAGAATGATATGGATATAAATTCATGGCTTGAGTACTTTATCAAAACTCATTTAGATAAAGATGAAACGTGGAAGCTTAATAATGTAGCTCGATATCTAAAAGGTAATGCACTTAGCGTATATGTTAAAAACTGCCATAAAATTACTAAATATGTGGAATTAGTCCAAATTTTAAAAGAAAATTTTTTCGACTCCACTTTAACTACGTTTGGTGATTTTGCCAATTACAAGTACAATCATAAAGAGGACATAACGCAATATTTTCGCAAAAAATTAGATATTGGTAAAAAATTAAATCTAACTCATGAAATGATCTTGGAGGGTCTGACGGATGGCCTTCCTATACAATTAAAATCCTTAATGACGGTCAAAGCACCTTCTGACCCTATGTCTTGGCTTACTCATGTCCATAAGCTTATTAAGATTAGCGAAAATCAACAAATCAAAAGTGCACCTCCCAGATTTGTTACTCCGATTGGGAACAGTCCCCAAGATTACAATCGAATTAATAGAAGTAGAATTTCAGCTACTGTGAGACAAGATTCTCCTAGACCCAACAATTTCCAACGTTTTCAGAGACCAAGTAATTTTTATAATCGGTTCAGTGGTCCAGGATTTACAAGCCATCATAATTATAATTCTCAAAATAGATTGCCATTGCCACCCAGTCCCTGTAGACTTTGCACCCGGAACGGAATCCCAAATGCTTTTCACTGGTTTAAGGTTTGTCCTTTCAGAGGGGAGAGATCTGATACACCTAATGTTACGCCCCTTGCAATAGAACCAACCCCAGAAACCCCTCACAGTAGTTGACTATTAAAGGTGTCGGGATATTTGTCCAATAAGAAACGTCTAGAGTGTGTTGTAGACAGTGGTGCAACCATATCGATAATTTCTTCCAAAACGGCTAGACAATTACGTTTAAAAGTACAAACAATTACGTTTAAAAGTACAAAGAGTTACGTCATTTTCAGTAACCCAAACTAAAGGAAACATAATCTTTAACAAAATATGTTGTATACAAATGAAAATTGGACGGATTAGTAACCAAATTACCTTGTTTTTTCTTGATAATAATTTGAATTATGTAATTTTAGGACTTTATGAATGCAAATTATTTGAGGTGAGTATTGATTGTATTAATTTAAAAATTAAACAGAGAGCTATTGTACTTGACTGCCATTTTGACAGCCGACCCATATCTCCACACCTCCAACTTCAAGGTGGTACAACAAATGTTTATCCATGTGTTAATAATGATGATGATGTAAGAAATTTTCCAACCTGTAAATATCGAACTACAAATCCAAAGGAATTAGTTTCTCAGTCTAACATTTATGTGAAAAATGCTGTTTCTAATACTGTCGATAACAAAAAGTATAACTTAAAAAAATTGTTAAATGATTATTCATCTGTGTTTTCTAAAAATAAGTATGATGTAGGAAAAATTAATATTGAACCTCAACGAATTAATTTAAATTCTGATTTCCCTGTATCATTAAGACCTTATAGAACATCCCCTATGGAAGAAGAGGAAATTAAGACCCAAATTGATCAATTATTACAAGCAGGTATAATTAAAGAAAGTTGTAGCCCATATTAGTAACCCGTAACTTTAGTATTTAAACGTGAGGAAGGTAAGAAAACTAGATTGTGTATAGATTATCGAAAATTGAATTCCCTGGCTAAAACAGATGCAAACCCTCTTCCTCGCATTGACACTTTGTTAGACAAATTAAGTAAAGCAAAAGTATTTTCTACAATTGATTTGAGATCTGGTTTCTGGCATATCCCGATTCATCCTGCAGATACTGAGAAATTAGCTTTTTGCACGAGTTTTCGATTATTCGAATGGTTAAGACTCCCTTTTGGTTTCAAAAATGCACCTGCAATTTTTAACAGAACAATTAGACGAATATTAACAAAAAATAAAATTAATTTCGCTTGCAGTTACTTTGATGATATAATCGTTTACTCTTCCTCTGAGAAAGAACATTTAGAACATTTAAAAATTTTATTTGAGGTGTTTAAAGAGGAGCATATTAAATTGAATCGAAACAAGTGTGTGTTCGCCAGAGATCAGATCACATTTCTTGGCTATGAAATAAAAAATGGTAGAATAATTCCCGATAACCATAATATAGAAGTTATTAAGAAACTTAAAAAACCCCAGTAACACCAAAGATTTACAAAGAGTTTTGGGAAGTGTGAATGTGTATCATAGATTCATTCCGAATTATGCAACTATTAGAGCTCCATTAAACAGACTCTTGAAAAAAGATGTCAAGTGGGAATGGGATGACTAATGTCAAAAAGCTCTCGACGAAATGAAAAGAATACTGATTTCCAAACCTGTTTTACAATTGTATGATTCCAGTAGGCCATGTCATATTTTTGTTGACGCTTCTCAAACTGCTGTTGTAGCTGTTTTGAAACAACCAGATGAAAATGATGTCCTTCACCCTGTATCATATCATTCCCGAACTTTAAGAAATTATGAGAAAAATTATACGATTACTGAGTTAGAATGTTTGGCCATAGTAGATGCCCTAGACAAATTCTATTACTATCTGCATGGACAAAAATTTGTTATACATACGGACCGTGCGGCCCTCGTTTGGCTCAAAAATGTTAAAAATTTAAAAGGTAGACTCTTCCGTTGGTTACTCAAACTACGTATGTTCAATTATGAAGTAAAGTATCAGAAGGGCTCTACCAGTATTGAAGCTGACATGCTTTCTAGACATCCTGTTTCACAGCACCTCCAACAGTATGTACATTTACTTGATAGAAATGTAATAATCCAACAACAAAAAACTGATAATGTCTGCGGAAAAAAATTACCAAGAAATAAATGATATTATGGTAATTAAGAAAAAGACTTTTTATAAAATTGTAGTACCTAAATCTTTAAGATTAAAATTGTTGAATAAAACCCATGAAAATTTTGGTCACCCGGGAGTTCAAATTATGCTTAACTTAATCACCCCTCAATATTATTGGCCTCATATTAGCGAAGATATCGCAAATTTTTTTAAACATCGTCATACTTGTCAACTTAATAAAAAGAAAAAACAGAAAAAATTTGGTCTTATGCAAGACGTACCCCCAACCGACAAACCTTTCGAATGTCTCTCTATTGACACTGTGGGAGGATTTAATTATTATAATTCTACAAAAAAATATTTACATATAGTTATTGACCATGCAACAAGATATGTCTGGGCTTTTCCACCGAAAAGTGTAACTTCAGAAACCTATGCCAATTGTCTAAAACAAATATTTCAAATACAAGTCCCCGAAAAAATTCTGAGTGATAGGAATGCAGCCTTCACTTCCTCTAGATTCAAAAAAATTCCTTAAAAAGCATAATGTTAAACAACTTTTAACTTCATCTCACCATCCCCAGACAAATGGTAAAGTAGAAAGAGTAAATCAATCAATATTAAGTCGACTAAAATGTAAAGTAAATTCTTCTTCTAAAAATGTACCATGGACTAAAGTGCTAGAGCAAGTTGTTTGTTATCGAATATAACAACTCCCCTCATACGGTAACTAAGTTCACCCCAGCATACTTACTATTTGGTAACCTCCCTTTTGAATCTCCAATTGATCAAAATAAATACCCTTCTTTAACATTCTGAGCGTTATGACCGGGTTTAGGCGGTCAAGACGGCCTACCTCGAAAGCGTTACGGACGCTTCTAGGCGGTCACTGGAAAAGTGTTCGAAAGCGTTACTGACGGTTCTAGGCGGTCAGTGGTGAAGACCTCGAAAGCGTTATGACCGCCTTAAAGCGGCCGTGCAGATGTCTCCTGCCCCCCTTATTTCTGGAACCCTGGAGATCTCTAAATGACAGTTCTCAGTAGGAGGCAAAGAGGGTTGCTCTTTTTCGTTTTAGACAGAATGTTTAATCGCCAAGAAAACGCTTGAGCATGTAGTGGTTTATAAAAACAAACAAACGTGGACATTCTTTGCGAAATAAAAAAGTAGCATGTAAGCATGTTTTTTCAATACTCTCTTTAAACAGATAACATTTTCATAAAATATCCTTTAGTTTTTAAATTGAATGTTCAGAAACATGCAAAATGCTCGTGAATTCAATTAAAAAATAGCATTAGGAAATATTTAAACAAATTTACTTATGGATATATAGATACATAATTAAAACCGATAAGTTATAAATTTTAATTATTCGAGCGAAACGAAGCGCATTTAATTACTGCATTTAATATGAATTATATATAATTACATGTAAAGAATAACATAATTAAGCAATAATTCAAATAAAAATTAGCCATCAACAGTAATTTATAATAAGCGTATTTTGAACGGGTTTATGAAGCATAATCTAATTTGATAGTAAAAATAATAATGGCGAATTATTTATTCATTTTGGAACAATATTCGTGGCTTATACTGGTTTGATGAAGTTCTGTTCAAATTCATTTCAAATATTCCAAATATTTTTATGTACGTTGATTTCAATGCGATTTTTATTAGAAAAAAATTCAATGAGTTTGATTTTCTTACATAATTGTAAATACATTGTTCAACGCAAAATAACTACAAGCAGAAAGGCAAAGGTGTGTTAAAATTTCTGTATTTTGCTATATAAATTATTAAAATAACCAACCTCCAGCCTAACAACTGAATGTCCGAAATATAACACGCAACTTTTCTAAAAGTAACAAATTTCAGTTAAAAAAACCGCAGTAAATAAATAAAATGAAATACTATTAAGAGAAGAAGCACGAAAATTTATTTTTTTATATTTAATTACTTTATGTTTAGTTCAAAGGGGCAATTTGCCCTGAAGGACTTTTAATTTCGCTTTGGCATTTTTCATTGAAAACTATAAACGGAGAATCACTTTTCAAATTGTTGCCACTAAATATTATCGCTCTGTATTATACTTAAAGAAATTAAATATTGAAGAATTTGCATGAATGTACGCATGTTTCTCGCATTGTGATAAAACAACGGTACCTAGAGCTATCCAAATTTAAATAACGTAATCTTCCATACAATATGGGCATGTGGAAGCCCTAATTTGAATTTGAAATTTGCTTTATTATCGATTTCATATTTTATAACTCTTCAACGAATTTTTGATTAAAAAACTATACGATTTCAAAGCGACTAATGTCAACACCGTACGAAAAAAATCCTATTTTTATCTCCAGCGCGAGAGACTCTAAGATACGGTCATTTTAAAATAATTTTGAGATATTGCTGTTGAACTGAACTTTATGGTTTGAGTACGTAGAACATGATATTTATTGAGGTAACACACAAAACGTTAAAAACGCTCCTTTGGACGTAGTTTAAAATCTGAAAGCTTTCATATTTTTATTTATTAGTCCAAAGGGACGTATTAGTATTTAAAACAATAGTCCGTGAGAGACTATTGTTTTAAATACTAATACAGTTTTCGTTTTTGCGATTTTACGTTGAATCACTAAAAACGGCGAATCACTTTTCAGACTGTTGCCACCAAATGTTATTAGTCCCGCATTACATTTGAAGTAATTAAATAATGAAAATCTGCGTAAATGTATGTATATTTCTCGCATTGTGATAAAAAAAAGTTTGAAAAAAGGCCATCCAAGTTTGAATGACGTAATCCTCCTACGAATATGGGCATGTGGAAGACCAAATTTGAAATTTGGAATTTGTTTTATTATCTATTTCATATTTCGTGAAAATTTAACGAATTTTTGAGTAACAATCTCAAAGATTTCAAACCAAGCAATAGCAACACTCTACAGGGGTGGAAACCTTTTTATCACTAGCGCGCGGAATTGTGTACCGGAAATTCTAAATATATGCTCATTTTAAAATTATCGACATTGCTATTGAATTGAATTTTATGGTGTAAGTGCAAAGAACATTGTATTTAATAAATAAAGGTAGCACACAAAACGTTAAAGAAATGTCCTTTTGGACGTATTTCTTTCTTTTTTTTAATTTTTTAATTTTTATTGTTTTTTTGAATATATGTTGTTGGCGAATGACGCAGTAGTAGTGTATAATCTGAATATATAATAATTATTTGTGCTATTTTTTATTTGAAATGCATAGAATTCTCTAAAATAGTAGCATTCTTAGATTGAATATTGTCTAAGCAGGTGCAATGATATTTTAACTTCATTACCATATCAAATACAGTTTCTTTTTAATTTAAAAACTTCGGTCTGAAGCACCTTTTTGAATCATAGTATGAGTTTTAATAAAATTTGTAGTAGTACGAATTTTTAAAAGTATGTAGAATTACTGAAATAAAAAAAAGCTAACCTTTTTAGAATTTCTTTATCAAAGTATTACATCTTAGGCCAGCAAGACTTGATTAGTAAAATCTGGGAAAGGATCTATGATTGTTTAGTAAGAAGTAAAGAAAAAGTACTCTAGGTCTAAGCAGTAAAAAAAAGCTTGTCCCTCTATAGAAAATTGTCACGTATGTTAGAAAAAATTTTCAAGACATTAATATTTTAGCTTAAACATGATATATTTTTTTTTAATTTAGTCTCTTGTTTTGGAGATGGTGTTCAAGCATTTTACCATAATTTTATTTTCACATGTGCAGAATTTTTATATTTTTTATTGATTGCTGTATTTTTAACTTCCATAGCATAAATTAAAGAAATACACATAGCAACTTCAGCCATAAACAGATGACTTAAGAGACATTTGTTTTGACATATTATGTGAAAGACTAAATAAATATTAAATGCTTTTGCATTTATATTTATTTACATGACATGACAGTAATGTAATGACATGTTACATGACAGTAATTAGAAAACAATAACTGTAGATGCGCAAAAAACCTGTACTTATAACCTTCTGCATTTTTAAAGAAAGTACAAAATAGTTCAGAATAGCAGATGGCTTTCAGATCATTCAGTAATGTCATCGTAAGTATATTCTCTTCACGTTTCGGAAGAACTGCAGTAGTTCAGATTTGCATATAGTTATAACAGCATAACTAAATAAGCCCATTTCGAAATATGGATGATATTGCATTCATTATTTTTAATCTGAAACAATATGATGTTGTTATTACTAGATAAAATGGCTTAAAATAAGCTGACACATTATAAGAAAATTTTTTTAAATGAAAATTGGATTCACTTTCTTTCACATAATTTATGACCAGTTCTTCCAAAATATTTTAAAGCTTACTTTACTACATAATAGAAATGTCTCCACGTTCGTTGTTTTTAGTTAGTTAGCAATTGTAATTGGGGCTGTTATATAAGTAGGCTATTTATCGTTGTTGTTGTGTTACATTATTTATTTTATTGTATAATGCAAATTTTGATCAATTGGTTAATTTTATAATGTATAGAGGAACTTCAAAAAGAAAAAAAGTAACTTCCACCGTTATAATATGTCCTTAAATGGTTCCCCCAATGAAAAAATAGTTAACTAAGTAGTATACTACATTATATTAATTAATTTACTAACCAAATAGCAAAAACATTTCAAATTCGAAATCCATCTTTTTACCAAGTACTTTTTGCAAAGTAACAAAAATTCTAATCCCTTTGCTGTTTAAGATTATTTCTCACATAGTTTCACAAATAAACTCACAAAATAAAGAACGCTTTTTTAAATTTTTAATTTGTAGTATGTTAGATGCTTTATTGAAGAATTTGATTCTGATTTTCATTTTATCCAAGTTCTGATTTTCATTTTATCCAAGATTGCCATTATTTTTTCCTGATGAGCAACTTGCTAATTATTAGTCCAATGTAGAGTCCTCCTTCTGTTTTCTCATAAAATCGCCTTTGTAAATTTAGAGTTTAATTTAGCAAAACGTTTTCCACCTAAGTGGTAAAATGTCTTCGTAAAGGATTCCCTAAAGAAATCTGCCTTGTATTTATGTTCATTTAGGGATATTTTCAAAAACACACGCTGCTGATTGTTATTTTTAATAGGTAAACAAACGAAATATATTTTTAAGAAAGAATATAACTTAACTGCAGCGCTATATCTTATTCCTAGATAGCGAAGCTTGATTACAAACTCAATTTTTAAAATACATTTAATTCTCTTTATGCTTTAAAAAATGCCTTGTCTGGTAATTGTAAATGCATAAATCACTTGTTTTTTAAAACTAAGTAATCCACTCTAAGTTGAATAATTACAAATAGCATAATATGAACGATTAATGAAGCTAGAACCGCCAGTTTATTCTTACGTAATTAATAAAAATTTCATTGTTTCAGCATCCTAGTATCTTTCTTCTTCCATAGTAAAGCTCACATAGAAAATAATCATATTTCTTTCAATTACCATCCCTCAGTCGAAACTGATGAATAAGAGTTTTCACGCATAACAAAGGTGTTTACTGGGTATTTGGACAGAAAAAAAAGTTCTCGAAAAATCTGAGTTGTTAATATATTTTTGGATAACATCCTGAGTGGAATTCATTAATAATAATAAAGCCATGAAACATGTAAACTCAAAACGTCCTTGGAAGGATCAAAATCATGATCGATTCAGTTATTTAAATAACGCAAAGCTGCGAGGGCTACCTGCCTATGAGGAAGGATGCCTTCGTGGAGGAAATTCTGAGAGAAACTAGCATATTATACAGGGGTAAAACCACAAGAACCAAACATGCAGCCGGTCAGTTCGCTTGTGATCGAACCCAAAACAGGTCAAACTGCCAGTATTCAGAGGTGTATCTTAACCACTGATGAGGCTTGGATCACAATCATGAATCTTCAAAATTATTCATCTAGACGACCTGTCAATTTACCTTACAAGGGCACCCCCCCAAAAAAAAGATCATTCCTTATATTCTCCTCCCTTAAGGACCGGGATTCGAACCACAGATCTTCCAATTTTACTAGCTGGATCTGCTACTACTTGCACCACCACAGGACGCAAGGTAAACCAGTAAGTCTTTATAAATGTACTAGCACGACAGCATTAATTATATGAATTGTTGGGCATTTTAACTTCGAAAATTAGATAGAATAGTATTTGAAAATGAATATTATGTTCATTTATTTTAAAGTTTGTTTGTAAACTGATCGTTGCCTTTCCAATTCAAAAAATTTCGAATCATATCTAGATGTTAGATATATCATTAAAACATTTACTTGATTTGGCCACCCACTTAACTTACACGTTGACCATTTAAATAGAGCACTACCAATTGGCACATTCGCATCTCTTTTCTGTTTCGCATCTCTTTCTCGGAAACAAATATACCTCTGTAGTAGATTAATGTATAGGTAGCAGACATTGTGTCACTGTCAGCCGAGCGGTAAAGTCGCTGAATAGTCGCACAATACCGAGTTCTGACTTAAGTTCGATTCTAGGAGAACGGACTGGCTGCATGGGCGTTTTCATAGTTTTCCGCATATATAACATATATACGAGCAGTTTTTTTAAAAAGTCCTGTGGCCCACCAGCGGCCGAGCGATAAAGTCACTGAACAACACTGGTAGTTCGGTCCAAGGTTCGAATCCCGCGAACGGGCTGGCTGCATGGCTGTTTTCGTGGTTTTCACCATGTGTAACGTGTATACGAGCCAGTTTCCCTTAGAAAGTCCTTCACAAAGCCATCCTTTCCCTTAGGCAGATAGCCCTCGAGGCTTTGCCGTGATTAAATAACCTAACATTTAAAAAGTCCTCCACGAAGAGACCCTCCTCTTAGACAGACAGCTCTAGCATGCTTTGATGTAGTCAAATAAGCCAAAACATTCTGTTGGCGAAAAAGCAAGATTGCATTTATCGTGAATAATTTCTAATGCAAAAGTTATACTTGTTACTAAGGAAAGAATTTATTTTTGTGTAAAATTCAGATTGCCTGAATTTTAACAATTCTCAGAAACGAAACACAAATAACAAGAAACTAAAAAAATATTTATAATTAATAAGGATATATAAACGATGTAATCATTAAGCATATTTTTAGTAAGAAAGAATATTTTGTAATAAATAAATGAAAAATATATTTAATATTAAAGAATCCTCTATATATCTCTACAAAGTATAAAAATTACAAATATTTTTCAAGGTGCATGTGTATATGTACCTGATAAAAAGATTTACATTGTTTATTATTCTAGCGATATTTTTAACCAGATGCATATTTTCCGGGAGGCATTTTCCGGAGATTTTTTTCACCGATATACATTTTCAGGATATTTTCTTGGCATTCGTTTTACTCAAGTGGTTAGATTAAAGTGTTATTTTGTATGCTGTGAAACCTAACTAGAATTTATTTTCATTCCATAGTTGGTTCACATAAATTTTCGATTTGATGTAATATTCAGTTTCATAATGGCATTTTGAGATTTACTATACTTTTCAGTTTTTTTTTATTAAATGTCGTCTACAACTACTTTCAATAAAATACTGATATATAATAGGGAAATATAACATACACGCGCACTCATGCTCACAAACATACATCACCATATGTATACACAGTGTTTTGTTCTGTGTGTTTACATATATATATATAGTTTACATACAAAACCGTTTTAATAATTCCTACGAAAAATGTGATAAATTTTTCACGAAATAAACTGCGTGTGCTTTCTATAGTTTAACATAGATGAAGATTTTAAAGTCTGAATTTAAATAATGATATTGTGTTTATATGTACTGTAATTACTGATGAAAGGATGTTTCTGAATTTAAAGCCAGGGTATCTTAAATTACTAACAGACGGCAAATACACAACTTGAAATCAGAGTCTTTGGAAGAAGCAATAAATTTAGAATTTACGGCAGCTCCATTTCTCGTCATAGTTAGCAAAAGGAACAAACTGAGAAAGATCAGAATTATAGATTGTCCTTGCACAAAGGTAATGGTCTCCCAAACAAAGTAGAAAATGTACAAAGGTGGTAAGCTTTTAGTTCAGTACCCCCTGGAAGTATATTTACGTTGAAGTCAACTTGAAGATTCCGCTATTAGGTGTTTTCTTTGAAAAGGATAATATCTTTTTCAGCACATAACCAGAAATAAGAGTTTATGTTTTCATTACTTAATCTTCAAAGCTGTATAATTTGGAGCATCTGCTCGGAAAACTGTTAACATATTTTTCATCATTTATGAAAAGAATACACACCTGCGTAAATGTCTTGGAGAAATAATATCGTTAACAATTTCGCTACAAAGATTTTTTTTTTTTTGGTTTCTATTAACATCTCGATAATGCACGTAGTATATAAATACTTGCATTGTAACTCTTATATAGTTAACTACAAGGAAATTGCATTGTAACTCAAACTATAAAATTCAGTTCAACAGCAATATCTCAAATTACATATCTTTAGAATTTCCGATACAGAGCCTCGCGCTGGAGATAATTTTTTTTCCCCGTACAGTGTTGCTATTGCTCGCTTTAAAATCGTTTCGTTTTTTTAATCAAAAATTCGTTGAAGGATTACAAAATCTGAAATCTATAATAAAATAAATTTCAAACTCAAATTAGGGCCTAATTGCATCCCTGTTCCTAAATTTTGGCGAAATCCTTTTTTTATCATTCGTAATAGTGACCTCGTTCTCTTTTCCAGTAGTCTTATCTACAGCAGACACATTCAATATGCCATTGGCATCAATATCGAAGGTAACTTCAATCTGTGGGACACCTCTAGGTGCAGGAGGAATGCCAGTTATTCAACCTTTCCAAGAAGATTATTGTCCTTGGTCATTGCACGTTCACCCTCGTAAACTTGGATCAAGACACCTGGTTGATTATCAGAGTAAGTTGTAAATGTTTGTGTCTGACGAGTTGGAATGGTTGTATTACATTTGATGAGCACAGTCATTACACCACCAGCAGTTTCAATTCCTAGAGACAGTGGGGTTACATCCAACAGCAACAGATCTTGCACTTGTTCAGATTTATCACCATTCAAAATTGCAGCTTGGACTGCAGCACCATATGCGACAGCTTCATTTGGATTAATACTTTTGTTAAGTTCTTTACCATTAAAGAAATCTTGCAGTAGCTTCTGAATTTTAGGAATACGAGTAGATCCACCTACCAGGACAATATCGTGGACTTGAGCTTTATCTAATTTTGCATCTTGCAAAGCCTTTTCAACAGGTTCCAATGTGCTTCTAAACAAATCAGCATTCAGTTCTTCAAAACGGGCTCTTGTTATGGTTGAACAGAAATCTACACCTTCAAAGAGAGAATCAATTTCTATGCAGGCTTGAGTACTTGAGGAAAGGGTTCTCTTAGCCCTTTCACAGGCAGTATGTATGAGAAATTAAATTTCATATATATAGAGAGAGATATGGAAGACAGATAAATTTAAACACCTAAAACCAATATTAATTTGGAATCAAAGCAAGGCAATTCCTCAACAATATTAATAATCGCAACCTCGTATAAGAGTTTTATCACAATTATAAAAAATAATCGAAATTAAAATAAGAATTAATAATTGAACAAACTCGAAAAATAAAAATGCGAAAGGGAAAATATACAAATTGTTAACATGTAAGAACTAATCTCGTTTTAAAGAGCTCGGTTACCCAAAGAAAGTTTTCTCAGTTACATGAAATTCGAATTCATATTACAAGAATTTATCAAGTAAATAATTCAGTATTTAAAATCATTCTCTGGGATTTGGATATACTTATGGATTACGAGGAAATGACGACGCCCTTATACTTGTAGACTCCGCCCTAAGGGGGTCTGAAGTCTCGTAATTTTGCCTGAAAGGGCAATATTTTATGATTCATGCAGTGTCTCAGGAATAAAGCTTTGAATATTATAATGAATCATAAATAAATAATAATAAACGAAAGTCCTTAATACAAATGAGATGAAAAGACGACTGATTCAAATTTTATTGGAGAGCCAAAAGTGTTAATTTTACACTTAATTTTGAATAAAAGTCTAAACATTATAACGCGTTCGAAATTTTTTTTGAAATAATAATAATAAATAAAATTGTAATGAAAAATATAATCAAAAATTTTTAAATAAGTAAATCAAGTTCAAAAATATAATAATAATAGTAATAAAATAAATAATATAAAAATTAATGGTAAGGAAAGTAAAATATTAAGAAGAAATAACTATAAAATGTAAAAAGTAACAATAAGAAAATACAAAAAACACAAAAGTAAATATTAATAAACAAATAAGTAAAAATAAATAGCATTAAAATTGAATATGATATAAAAATAGTAAAAAAATCCATTAATTGCAAAAATATACATAAAAAAGTTCTTAATCTTTAATTAAGGGCTTTAAGTTTGGCTAAAATGCACAGTTTAGTCGCATTCAAGCCGCATCCTTGGCTCCTCACTTAATGTCTTTTTTATTAAATAAATATAATTCAGCTTATGAGCTCAATTTTTTATCAGTCGCAGGTCCGTCAAGGAGGTCCCCACTTAGTCACTCACTGGTCAATCAGCGTGCAATTTTTTAGCCAGCCACTGGTCAATCATCGAGATCGTCATTTAGGAAGTCTCTGGTGTGTCAATGAACAATTTTGGTCAGATTGATGTCATTTCGAACAAATTTATGACGAATATAACCTGAAAGTATGTCAACTTAGCTCAGATCTTGATAGGTTGCTTTAAAGTGTTATGTTTATTTTTAATTTTCTTAGAGCAAAAATATTTGAGTAACGCTTTTCTTAGGTTTGAAAATGTGAAACGCCGGCTACGATGTGAGGAAGGAGGCTGAGTATTCTCGTCATCAACGTAGATAACAGCGACAGTATCAACGATGATATCAATAAGGCGTTCTTGAAATTCTTGAATTGGTTTCACTTCTATTCTGTCTACATGATCCATTTTGCCTTTTATTTCTATTTCATTATTTGTGTTGATGAGATTGCCGAAATCGATGTCCCCTTGTGCTCCAAGATCGTTATGCGATACAAAGCATTCAGCATCGAATGATTTAATAGAGGTATTCAAAATGAGTTCTTCCTGGTTAAAGGTGGTTGTAGCGGTATTCATGCCTGTTTGATTACCTGAGTTATAAGGTTTTGGAAAATCAAAATTCTTTTCTGTTTCTTGATGAAGGTAACTAAATTCATTTTCATCACTGAAAAGGTACACATCAGTGGGATTATTATCGAAATCATTTTGAAAAAGGTCGATGTGGTCAGTGGCACTATCGATATGCAAATTAAGATGGTTCTTATCAAAAGCTACGTTAGAAACTTGGAGGAAATCGGTGTCATTGTCTATATCGACTTCAAAGGAATCGTCATTAAATTCATTAATATCAGCATATGAGTCAAGGAAATCTACATTATGTACCTTCTTTCCGGCATTAAGGTTGCGTTCATTACGGTTAATGGTGTTTTCATCATTACTTTTCCGAGTTTTCTCTTCTCTTCGAGGAAACAAGAGGAAGGCAGTCGCAAAACAAATAAGTATGCCCAATAGGCTGTCGATAAACGGTGTTGGTATAAAAACGTAACACAGTACTGTCAAAAAAAAGAAGCCCATTTTAAAAATGGCCCCAATTCGATTTTAGCAATAAAAATAATACATTTAAGAAAATAAGATCCACACGTAAGATTTTAACACCACTAGATTTGATATCTCTAATGATTATGGTTTATAAGCATTGTTAAAAAAGTATTCATTAACTTTGTTGTAATTCAACAGAAGTTGAAAAACAATTATTGGTAACTTGATTGTTACAAATCTTATTAAAAGGATGCTTTGAATATGTAGCAATGAAAGATCTTCTGATATATAATTCATAATAAAAAGGAAGTTTCTTTGTGTGTCTTTCGTTCATGCTGCGTGTAAGCTAATAGACCCAGGGCTACGAATTTGGTACATAGGTGCATCTAGGCAAGAGCCAGTGTACCTCGAAGCGAGTATTTCAAAATTGGAATATGTTTTTTGATCGTATGTTTTTTCATGAAATCGCATCAAATCGATAATTCTCTCTCAATATATCAGCAATAATGCTATTGTATCACTATTGCCATTGTTTATTGTATCAGGACTGTTGCCATTCGGAATGATTAAGGCGAAAATTAGCGTTTTAAGAGATTTTGATTAATATCTCTGATCTTTGCTATTTTTTTGGATAAAAGTGGAAGCGGAAAAGCGGACAAAAGAAAGAACGCTAAACTATCGCTCCCATAAATATTCAAATAAATATTTTTTGGGGGTTTCTTGTGATACAAAACATAAACGTAATCCTCATATATATATATTATAACGTTGCGCGCCTCTAACTAGCACGCAACCTAGAGGTGACTGTGAAAGCTTGTATAAACCACAGAGTCTTATAAAGGGTTTAAGTCCCTTTTTATTCAACGTACTAAATTACAATTGCGTCCTCTTGACGCTTACAAACGGTGCCAACTCGGCAGTCAAAATAAAAATAAGAACCTGAAAAGAAAGTAAAGACAATATTCTAACTACGAGGCTCTCTAAAATAACTAACTCACCGCGTTTTACAAAAGCCGCAGCTAATTCAGCGGACTTGAAGCTCACTGGAACAATTGCAACTACTTCCCGCCAAGCACATAGGCCGCAACGCGGGGTTCTTTAATTCTCTAACTACCTCCGCGCTCGCTAAGTAAGAATAACTCTCTCTCACCGAACTTGTTTCTTCTATTTAAATCATACTACTTCCGCTGATAATTTGAATGCTTGCGCGTTCTACTCAAATTTACATATTCTGGCATTGGCAGTTCCAGGGGAAAGTAAGGATTGACAGGAAAGATAGTTTAAACTTAAAATAAATGTTAGTTAAAATAAATATAAACCCTACATTTGCCGCTGCCAGAATTTGGAAAACTTGGAAGCAGGTCCTACAAACGACCTGTTGTAAGTTTATCTAATTCTGAACTAACTGGCGAAAGCCTCGTTTACACAAAAATAATCTTATGTAACAATTAAAATTCTGTTACTCTTTACAAAGGTTTCTTCTTACAGCAACTTTTCCTGGACTTCATCAATCAATCTTGGTCTTTCCTTCCAGCATCTGGAAGGAATAAGTATCAGTATCTTTCTACATACATTATAATTTACACTTTCTTGACACAATAAATTTTTGTTTTTAACGTGCCGTTTTTCTTAGTTATTGCTTACTTCACATTCATTCAATTTTTCAAGCATTAATTTAACTTTACCCTGGCTCTCCACCGTGTGTGGTGTCAAAGGGAATATTCGTGTTTTAGTCTTACAACACTTCCCCTAACCACCATGATTTGTTAGAATTCAACAACCAAATAGACACACCTTACTCGACATTCTACAACTCAATGAGCTACTTTAATATTCTTAAAAATTCAAATGTAGGTGGAGAACCCTACAAAACACATTTATTCTAACTTCCCCCTCATTCATCTTTTAAACATGCAGGCTTTCGCTCTAAAGCATGACTTTACAGTTTAATACTTAAATTTTGACTTCATTGCTTTTAAGCATTCACTTTTAGCATCTACAATTTTATGCTTCTAGACTAAATTCTACTTTTACATAACATGCAAGTATTTACATACATTTACAAAAGTTTAATACATATGCTTTTTACAATTTACCATAAAATGAATAAGAGAAAATAAATTTTTACTCTACTCATCCTTCGCCAAGCTGGCGGCACTGAAACTAAAGTTCTTATTAGTACATACAAGAATACGAAGTTATTTTTATCTCCGGCCAAATTTTGGCTTTAACATAACAGAATTAGTCTTTCGACCAACAGAAAATGCTTGTTTTTAGCTTTTACACTTAAAGAAAATAATACTTTTGCCTTAGCTAAATAAAGTAAAACAAAACTAAGTCTCAACCGAGACATATTGACTTTCGTCAAAACATAGAACTTCGTACTTATGCATAACATTTCGGAACAAAAGAGAAAAATATTTATAGAAGGTTTTAACTTATCTTTGAGTTTTCGATGCTTGAAACTCCGTCATCCGTTTTTGACAAAATTGATCCCAAGTTAGAGGTGTCATGGATGTCAATCTTCTCCTTGTTGATCTCCAATTGTCGTCCCCGTTGTTCTTTCTTTTGCGTCCTCTACATGCTGGCCTCTTGACGGAGTAATCGTCTGGTTGTTGGCTTTTGCGTTTCTGCCTGGGACGGCTGGTCTTGACGTCCTCCGGTCTGGAGTCCTTGAATTTCTTCTGTTCCTCGTACTTCTGTGCCTCCTGTTGGCGTTTCAGTTTCCGGAACGGCGGCCTTGCTGGCACCTGACTCTGTGGCCGTGTGCGCGTTCTTCTTGATGTGTAATTCCTCCTGCCATCCTTTGTAGGTGGTGTTTTTCTTTTTACCACGGTTTCTTTACCCGGTTCATCTGTATTTTTGTTTTTCTTAAACGCCGGAGTTTGATAATCATTTTTTCTTTTTGATACCGACGTCCGGGTTGTAGAAGTGCTAGGTCTCTCTTCAGTTCTCCGTTTCTTGGGTGGTGGAATAGTTGTTGCAGTCTCTGGCCCTTCTATTTCGTTTAGACTTGAGTCCTGCAAGAAACTTTTAAGGATTTCAAAATCATTTGGATTATAGTATTTTTTCACCTGGTCGGGACTTGCTTTACAGATTTCCCCTCTCTCGTTTTTAAGATATAAAACTACTCCTTTGATTTCCTGAATTACATAGGGGCCTTCAAACTTTGGAGCTATCTTTGCCATAAAATTGTCTGGGGCACTTGATAAAGAAAATTTCCGTTTCAATACTTTATCACCAACTTTAAAATCTGCTTCACGGCGTTTTTTATCGTAATAAATTTTCTGCCTATCTCTTGCCGTATCCGAGGTTTTAAGCGCCTGATCAATTAGTTTTTGCACGTCCTTTTGTTTGAATTCCTGCTCTCTTTGTTGCACAAAGAATAATTTATCTAAAGGCGTAATTAACTTTCTGCCTAAAAATAATTCTGCTGGAGTTTTTCCCGTAGTATCATGATGTGCCGTTCTTAAAGCATAAGCTAATTCATTTATGTAGCCATCCCAGCGCTTGTGATATGTGCTAACGTAACTGCGAATTATTTTTACAATGTTTTTATTAACTCTTTCTGCTATGTTAGCCTGTGGTCTATACGGAACCATTTTGATATGGCGTATATCAAGTCCATTGCATATGTTTTCAAATATTTGACTAATGAATTGTTTTCCGTTATCGCTAATGACTTTTATCGGTGCACCGTATTTTAAAATGTATCTGTGTGTAAGAATGCATCTGCGACTGTTTTGGCTGACGCGCGTTTAAGTGGAACAATTTCTATCCATTTTGAAAAATGATCTACTATTACTAAAAGAAAACGATTTTTATTTAACTCGCTCTGGGGGAAGGGACCAAGGAGATCTATGCCTAAAATTTCATTCGGAAATGTAGCGCGAATGCTATTTAAGTACCCGGCCGGGCTGTAATTAATATCATTTATTAACTGACATTGATTGCAGGACCTGACATACGCCGTTACTATTTTGTATAATTGCGGGAAATATACCGCCTCGCGTACCCTTTTTAAAGTCTTTCTGACCCCGAGGTGGCCCGCTGTTTTTTTTTCGTGCAACTCCCTCAAAATGCTTAATCGAAGCGAGGCTGGGATGACTGGCTTATACTCAAGATTTTCGTTCGTTGTTTTCGTATAGAATAATAAATTATCTATTATTTCATAGTTTTTTGCTCTATTTCTTATCGCATCGATATCTGTATGCTCAAAGCCTTCGGGATCCTTCAAATAAGCATAGATATTTCCAAATTCAGGATCAGCTTTCAGTTCAGTAATAACCGTATCTCTAGAATCTAAAATTTTTGAAGTCAACACAGCGCATTTAAGTTCATTACCTTCCTCGTCCAGTTTTATACGAGAAAGTGCGTCAGCTACATTGTTTTCCTTACCCGGTTTATATTTTATTGTGATATTATATTCTTGGAGTTTTAAAGCCCATCTTATTAACCTGGGCGTTAGGTTTTTTCCCGAGTAAAGTCTACCAACAGCCGCATGCTCCGAAAAGACAGTTACTTGCGATTTGCCGAAATAAACTCGAAATTTGTGTACAGCCATTAATACGGCTAATGTTTCTCTTTCTGTAGCTGTATAATTCCTTTGTGTTTGATTCAATGTTTTACTAAAAAATGCCAGCGGATGGTTATTTTGCATAAGAACCGCACCCACCGCATAGTCTGATGCATCTGCCGCAATTTCCAGGTTTTCGTCCCCCTCAGGGAATTTTAAAACAGGGGCATTAATAAGCGCTTCTTTTAATCTTTCAAAAGCCGTGTTAGCTTCCGCTGTCCACGTAAATTTACTCTTTTTTCTTTTGATTACTAAGAGTGGTTCAACAATATTAGCGAAATCTTTTATGAAAGATCGATAGTAAGAACATAGTCCAAGGAAAGACGAAAGTTTCTTGGCGGTGTTGGGCGGTGGGAAATTCTTAATAGCTTTTATTTTTGAATCTTGCGTTTCTATACCCTTTTGCGAAATTTTATAACCGAGATATTTAAGTTCTTTAGTTGCGAACTTGCATTTTGAGGCGTTAATTGTAAGACCGGCCTCTTTTAATAATTTAAAAACTTGTTCGAGATCACTAATGTGTTGTTCCAACGTACTAGTCGTTATAATTATATCATCTAGATAAATTAAAGTTGATTTTCCTAGGACAGGCTTTAGAACAATGTCCATAGCTCTCTGGAATGTTGACGGGGCCCCACACAACCCAAAAGGCATGCGTAAAAATGCATAAGTGCCCGATTTTGTTATAAACGCGGTTTTATGTATATCTTCGGGTCTCATAGCTATTTGATAGTAGCCAGACGTTAAGTCCAAAGTAGACATATATCTTGTCGATTTGATCTGTCTAATGATCTCGTCTATAACCGGCAAAGGGTAAACTGGGAATTTAGTTATGCTATTTAGTTTTCTGTAATCGATAGCAAACCTCCAAGCCCTTTTATCCGAAGGAGGAAACTCGTTCTTTTTCCTACATAGTACGACTGGACTCGCGTATTCACTATTTATGGGCGTTATTATTTTATTCTTTAACATCTCCTGAATATGTTCTTCGATGATTACGTCTTTTTGTTTGTCATAGCGGTAAGGTTTAGTCCTACAAGGTTTTTCGGCATTTAATTGAATCTTGTGAGTTACAATCTGACAGTTTCCCGGCTTTTCTGAAAACAAATGAGAAAAATTACTCACCACTTGCTGTATTGCTTTACTTTCCTGGTCATTCAAATGGCTAAGGTCCAATTCAGGTGTCTCCACCGGTTCCACCACCCTCTGGTCCATCTCCAGCACCACGGAACTATCTTGAAAATTTAATTTGGCCCTCGCGGCCCTTAAAAAGTCCATACCTAAAATAAGAGAGTGTTGGAGGTGTTTCACCACAAAAATTAATACTTTGAGATTTTCCTCTTTTACCTGTACGTTTAATGCTACTTTCCCGATGCAGTGACATGTTTTTCCTTGCGCCGCTATAATTTCCGTATTTCTGGTTTTAAAGAGTCGTATCCTATAAAAATTCTTTTTGAAGAACTTTTCACTCATGAAATTGCCTTCTGCCCCTGTATCGATGAGGGCTTCTACTGGTACATCGCCAACCAGAACTTGTATAATTGGTAGCTGTGAGTTTTTTACGATGACTGTATTTAGATGTCTATTTGAGGGTTTTTCTAAAACTTCCGGGGTCTGGACCCTCCCTTTCACAGGCCGCTCTAGTCGTTTAAAGCTTTCCTTTCAATCTGTGTCTTCTGGGTACGCGGATGCTTATTTTCAAATTTTCTTTTTGGGCCTTGCTCTTCAAGTTTCGATGCGTTAGCTTGATAGTTCTTTCCCCCATATGAGCGATTTCCATTTCTTGTTTCCTCCTTCCTTCTGGTACTTTGAGAATATGTTTCCCCTCTCGCTCTTTCCGCGATTCTGCGATTTTGAAACTTCACCTCCAATTCGAAAAGTTCCTGCAATGTGGTTGGGTTTCTAATTTCAAAGTAGTCTTGGACAGCGGGTAACAATCTTGGTAATATTATTTCAATAATCTCCGCATCGGGTTTTTTCCCATACAACATATCCGTTAGCTTGATTTTTCGTAAAATAAAGTCCGTCAATTCTGCTGTATCCCGTTGATAGAAACTATATAGCTCGGCTTCCAGCCGTGCGCGATCTTTCACTATGGGGAAGGCCTTTACTAACGATTTTTTGAAATTTTCAAAAGTATACGTCGGGCTTCCAAATTCACCTAGAAGAAATTTGCCTATATTTTTCCACCATAGCGCGGCCTGTCCTCTTAGTGCTGATGTGGCGATAGCAACTTTTTGTCTTTCGGGCACAGGATAGAGCTGAAAGTGGTTTTCTATACCTTCTAAAAATACGGACACCGAATTTTTTCCGTCGAAATAGACGTTTGGCTTGATTGATGCTCTCAAAGTCTGGACCAGGTATCCAAATCCTTCTAACTGCGTTGTCATTTCTTGGTGTTGTCCAGCGGCTTCCATCCAGTTTTCGGCCATTTCAGTTCGATAAGTGTTCGGCGCCAATATAACGTTGCGCGCCTCTAACTAGCACGCAACCTAGGGGTGACTGTGAAAGCTTGTATAAACCACAGAGTCTTATAAAGGGTTTAAGTCCCTTTTTATTCAACGTACTAAATTACAATTGCGTCCTCTTGACGCTTACAAACGGTGCCAACTCGGCAGTCAAAATAAAAATAAGAACCTGAAAAGAAAGTAAAGACAATATTCTAACTACGAGGCTCTCTAAAATAACTAACTCACCGCGTTTTACAAAAGCCGCAGCTAATTCAGCGGACTTGAAGCTCACTGGAACAATTGCAACTACTTCCCGCCAAGCACATAGGCCGCAACGCGGGGTTCTTTAATTCTCTAACTACCTCCGCGCTCGCTAAGTAAGAATAACTCTCTCTCACCGAACTTGTTTCCTTCTATTTAAATCATACTACTTCCGCTGATAATTTGAATGCTTGCGCGTTCTACTCAAATTTACATATTCTGGCATTGGCAGTTCCAGGGGAAAGTAAGGATTGACAGGAAAGATAGTTTAAACTTAAAATAAATGTTAGTTAAAATAACTATAAACCCTACAATATAACCAAAGATTATTATTATAATTAAAACGAAAATTATGGGAAACATATATTTCAATTGAAGAAATACTTTCAAAACTTGATGTTTTCCTGGTTTTATGAGTGCAAAGCGCAGAATATCATGTTTACCGTAGACTCTCATGAAAAGCGTTTCTTCTACCTTTGGTTAGGTGAAAATGAATTTAAATATAAACACAATATAAAATATATAAAAATGTTTTTAATTCTTTAATAGGCACCTATTGATGATAAAATCAACTGATTAGCATAAAATTAACTTATATTAGCGTTATATTCTTAGTGGGAAGGTATTCATGCCTAGGAAGGCCTTTAAATGATAAGCTCAACAATATGCTTCCATACAAAACCATCACAAGACACAACATTCTGACATCATACCAGGCTACGACAGTCATAACAAACATTCTGAACATGGTAAACCGAGTGAATAGAATATAACGTTTCCATTCTCTACATTCCTCAAAAATAAGATATAATAATTTGAGTCAACATGGAGTGTTCAGAACGCCTACATTACTAAGGGATTCAGCGAATGGATTTAAGTTCGCTCGTGCGATGGTCACTTTCTCGTCCAACAGATTATGACTAGAGAGTGGAAGGGAGAAAGGGACTTATATGTCATCTTCGGTGCACGAACAGAGCTAAATTATGCGCCTGCTTAAAGCTGTTAGGTGAATATCATTCTAACACTTACACACAAGCCTGAAAAAATTCATGAGACTTAAAAGGGAAATCTTTATTATCTTAGTGGGTCACAATCACATCTTAGTGGTTACTTAGTGGGTCACAATCACAGAGTTAAGGGAAGGGGGAGTTTAATTAAACTTTTCTTTTGTCTCCCCTCTAAAATCTCAGAATATTATATTGGATATAAAAAGTCTCACATCGCTTTTCCTCCTACTGAAACCCTTTGATTCTTATTAATATAAATAATAATAATTGTTTTCCGTCACTACTTACCTGACATGAACGTATATGTAATTTAGGCACACGCACCCAACAAAATATCTGATTTCGATACCACACGACTTCCCTGTAAGGACTATTAATTTATAGACATTTCTGCTTCAATTGATTTGCCCCTGTGTCCTCGAATTTTAATTAGATATATATTTATATTTCAATTAATTCAGTTCTCACTTCGCGGCGTAGCAAAAATCAATGGAGATTCAAAACACCTTCATTGAAAACTGCAAAATATATAAAAATCTAAAACATTAAATGCAGTTAAAAACAATTTTTACAATTAAAGTTAGAGTTTCTACGTCCAAACAAGCAACTCAACCAACAGGTAGACAGACCAAAATTTTTGGTGTACAGTTTTGAAAGTTAATGTTTAGTCTACCTTTGCAAAAAGACATGGAAGTTGGCGCACCAAATGATTTAATCAACAGTTCTAATAACAGTGTCTGGCCTCGTTACGCCTACTATCACTTTTACATTGCTCATAATTCGAGAGCTATCGCATACACGAAAGATGTAAAATCCATAACCGAAATATAAGAACAACATAAATCGACCTTTTAAAGGGTTAAAAGGCAAAAATGCAAAATTTATTAATATATAAGAACAAAAATACAGAGCTAAACGAGCCGGTGTAAGAAGACAGGAATATATATATATATATATACATGTTAAAGTGACCGATTGCAAGGAAAAAGCGAGGAGTACAACTAGATGTTATAGCACTCCCGTATACTAAAACATTCTACAGCTACTCATTCTCGAGTTATTCGAGATACGTATCTCACGAAACGAAAATACTTGAAAATACCGCTAATCTCTGTGCTGAATCTGTTTTACAATCCGTTTTTATAAGAAAGTGCGCCATATATTTTATGTCCAGATACTATGCCAAAACGAGTCATTCCAATTGATTTAAAGCGGTAGAAATGAATACCTTTCTTAAAATCTGCTACCCTAAATTTTTCGCAACTATAGTTCTTCATTTAACTCGTACAGGGAACTAGAAGGTGACAGTTTTGTAATTTCAATTCTGCAGAGGCGATTAACGGAATTTAGCTTGCATTTTTCATACCGAAAAAGCGCGTCTTATGATGCATCTTATTAATCTGTAATGATATTTTTAAATCAATTGATTAAATTAAATTCTATTAATATTGCTTAATAACGTGTTGGCGATTCTCTACCTAAATTGCATCCCTGTTCCTAAATTTTGGCGAAATCCTTTCTTTATCATTCGTAATAGTGATCTTGTTCTCTTTTCCAGTACTCTTATCTACAGCAGACACATTCAATATGCCATTGGCATCAATATCGAAGGTAACTTCAATCTGTGGGACACCTCTAGGTGCAAGAGGAATGCCAGTTAATTCAAACTTTCGAAGAAGATTATTGTCCTTGGTCATTGCACGTTCACCCTCGTAAACTTGGATCAAGACACCTGGTTGATTATCAGAGTAAGTTGTAAATGTTTGTATCTGACGAGTTGGAATGGTTGTATTACATTTGATGAGCACAGTCATTACACCACCAGCAGTTTCAATTCCTAGAGACAGTGGGGTTACATCCAACAGCAACAGATCTTGCACTTGTTCAGATTTATCACCATTCAAAATTGCAGCTTGGACTGCAGCACCATATGCGACAGCTTCATCTGGATTAATACTTTTGTTAAGTTCTTTACCATTAAAGAAATCTTGCAGTAGCTTCTGAATTTTAGGAATACGAGTAGATCCACCTACCAGGACAATATCGTGGACTTGAGCTTTATCTAATTTTGAATCTCGCAAAGCCTTTTCAACAGGTTCCAATGTGCTTCTAAACAAATCAGCATTCAGTTCTTCAAAACGGGCTCTTGTTATGGTTGAATAGAAATCTACACCTTCAAAGAGAGAATCAATTTCGATGCTGGCTTGAGTACTTGAGGACAGGGTTCTCTTAGCCCTTTCACAGGCAGTATGTATGAGAAATTACATTTCATATATATATAGAGAGAGAGATATAGAAGACAGATAAATTTAAACACCTAAAACCAATATTAATTTGGAATCAAAGCAAGGCAATTCCTCAACAATATTAATAATCGCAACCTCGTATAAGAGTTTTAACACAATTATAAAAAATAATCGAAATTAAAATAAGAATTAATAATTGAACAAACTCGAAAAGTAAAAATGCGAAAGGGAAAATATACAAATTGTTAACATGTAAGAATTAATCTCCTTTTAAAGAGCTCGGTTACCCAAAGAAAGTTTTCTCGGTTACATGAAATTCGAATTCATATTACAAGAATTTATTAAGTAAATAGTTCAGTATTTAAAATCATTCTCTGGGATTTGTATATACTTATGGATTACGAGGAAATGACGACGCCCTTATACTTATACTTATATACTCCGCCCTAAGGGGGTCTGAAGTCTCGTAATTTTGCCTGAAAGGGCAATATTTTATGATTCATGCAGTCTCTCAAGAATAAAGGTTTGAATATTATAATGAATCATAAATAAATAATAATAAACGAAAGTCCTTAATACAAATGAGATGAAAAGACGAATGATTCAAATTTTATTGGAGAGTTAAAAGTGTTAATTTTACATTTAATTTTGAATAAAAGTCTAAACATTATAACGCGTTCGAAATTTTTTTTGAAATAATAATAATAAATAAAATTGTAATGAAAAATATAATCAAAATTTTAAAATAAGTAAATCAAGTTCAAAAATATAATAATAATAGTAATAAAATAAATAATATAAAAATTAATGGTAAGGAAAGTAAAATATTAAGAAGAAATAAATATAAAATGTAAAAAGTAACAATAAGAAAATACAAAAAACACAAAAGTTAATATTAATAAACAAATAAGTAAAAATAAATAGCATTAAAATTGAATATGATATAAAAATAGTAAAAAAATCCATTAATTGCAAAAATATACATAAAAAAGTTCTTAATCTTTAATTAACGGCTTTAAGTTTGGCTAAAATGCACAGTTTAGTCGCATTCAAGCCGCATCCTTGGCTCCCCACTTAATGTCTTTTTTATTAAATAAATATAATTCAGCTTATAAGCTCAATTTTTTATCAGTCACAGGTCCGTCAAGGAGGTCCCCACTTAGTCACTCACTGGTCAATCAGCGTGCAATTTTTTAGCCAGCCACTGGTCAATCATCGAGATCGTCATTTAGTAAGTCGCTGGTGTGTCAATGAACAATTTTGGTCAGATTGATGTCATTTCGAACAAATTTATGACGAATATAAACTGAAAGTATGTCAACTTAGCTCAGATCTTGATAGGTTGCTTTAAAGTGTTATGTTTATTTTTAATTTTCTTAGAGCAAAAATATTTGAGTAACGCTTTTCTTAGGTTTGAAAATGTGAAACGCCGGCTACGATGTGAGGAAGGAGGCTGAGTATTCTCGTCATCAACGTAGATAACAGCGACAGTATCAACGATGATATCAATAAGGCGTTCTTGAAATTCTTGAATTGGTTTCACTTCTATTCTGTCTACATGATCCATTTTGCCTTTTATTTCTATTTCATTATTTGTGTTGATGAGATTGCCGAAATCGATGTCCCCTTGTGCTCCAAGATCGTTATGCGATACAAAGCATTCAGCATCCAATGATTTAATAGAGGTATTCAAACTGAGTTCTTCCTGGTTAAAGGTGGTTGTAGCGGTATTCATGCCTGTTTGATTACCTGAGTTATAAGGTTTTGGAAAATCAAAATTCTTTTCTGTTTCTTGATGAAGGTAACTAAATTCATTTTCATCACTGAAAAGGTACACATCAGTGGGATTATTATCGAAATCATTTTGAAAAAGGTCGATGTGGTCAGTGGCACTATCAATATTCAAATTAAGATGGTTATTATCAAAAGCTACGTTAGAAACTTGGAGGAAATCGGTGTCATTGTCTATATCCACTTCAAAGGAATCGTCATTAAATTGATTAATATCAGCATATGAATCAAGGAAATCTACATTATGTACCTTCTTTCCGGCATTAAGGTTGCGTTCATTACGGTTAATGGTGTTTTCATCATTACTTTTCCGAGTTTTCTCTTCTCTTCGAGGAAACAAGATGAAGGCAGTCGCAAAACAAATAAGTATGCCCAATAGGCTGTCGATAAACGGTGTTGGTATAAAAACGTAACACAGTACTGTCAACAAAAAGAAGCCCATTTTAAAAATGGCCCCAATTCGATTTTAGCGATAAAAATAATATATTTAAGCAAATAAGATCCACACGTAAGATTTTAACACCACTAGATTTGATATCTCTAATGATTATGGTTTATAAGCATTGTTAAAAAAGTATTCATTAACTTTGTTGTAATTCAACAGAAGCTGAAAAACAATTATTGGTAACTTGATTGTTACAAATCTTTTTAAAAGGATTCTTTGAATATGTAGCATTGAAAGATCTTCTGATATATAATTCAGAATAAAAAGGAAGTTTCTTTGTGTGTCTTACGTTCATGCTGCGTGTAAGCTAATAGACCCAGGGCTACGAATTTGGTACATAGATGCATCTAGGCAAGAGCCAGTGTACCTCGAAGCGAGTATTTCAAAATTGGAATATGTTTTTTTATCGTATGTGTTTTCATGAAAACGCATCAAATCGATAATTCTCTCTCATTATATCAGCAATAATGCTATTGTATCACTATTGCCATTGTTTATTGTATCAGGACTGTTGCTATTCGGAAAGATTAAGGCGAAAATTACCGTTTTAAGAGATTTTAATTAATATCTCTGATCTTTGCTATTTTTTTGAATAAAAGAGGAAGCGGAAAAGCGGACAAAAGAACGAACGCTAAACTACCGCTCCCATAAATATTCAAATAAATATTTTTGGGGGGTTTCTTGTGATACAAAACATAAACGTAATCCTCATATATATATATAACCAAAGATTATTATTATTAAAACGAAAATTATGGGAAACATATATTTCAATTGAAAAAATACTTTCAAAACTTGATGTTTTCCTGGTTTTATGAGTGCAAAGCGCAGACTATCATGTTTACCGTAGACTCTCATGCAAAGCGTTTCTTCTACCTTTGGTTAGGTGAAAATGAATTTAAATATAAACACAATATAAAATATATAAAAATGTTTTTAATTCATTAATAGGCACGTATTTAAGATAAAATCAACTGATTAGCATAAAATTAACTTATATTAGCGTTATATTCTTAGTGGGAAGGTATTCATGCCTAGGAAGGCCTTTAAATGAAAACAACAATATGCTCAACAATATGCTTCCATACAAAACCATCACAAGACACAATATTCTGACATCATACCAGGCTACGACAGTCATAACAAACATTCTGAACATGGTAAACCGATTGAATAGAATATAACGTTTCAATTCTCTACATTCCTCAAAAATAAGATATAATAATTTGAGTCAACATGGAGTGTTCAGAACGCCTACATTACTAAGGGATTCAGCGAAAGGATTTAAGTTCGCTCGTGCGATGGTCACTTTCTCATCCAACAGATTATGACTAGAGAGTGGAAGGGAGAAAGGGACTTATATGTCATCTTCGGTGCACGAACAGAGCTAAATTATGCGCCTGCTTAAAGCTGTTAGGTGAATATCATTCTAACACTTACACACAAGCCTGAAAAAATTCATGAGACTTAAAAGGGAAATCTTTATTATCTTTATACTACTTAGTGGGTCACAATCACAGAGTTAAGGAAAATGGGAGTTTAACTAAACTTTTCTTTTGTCTCTCCTCTAAAATCTCAGAATATTATATTGGATATAAAAAGTCTCACATCGCTTTTCTTCCTACTGAAACCCTTTGATTCTTATTAATATAAATAATAATAATTGTTTTCCGTCACTACTTACCTGACATGAACGTATATGTAATTTAGGCACACGCACCCAACAAAATATCTGATTTCGATACCACACGACTTCCCTATAAGGACTATTAATTTATAGACATTTCTGCTTCAATTGATTTGCCCCTGTGTCCTCGAATTTTAATTAGATATATATTTATATTTCAATTAATTCAGTTCTCACTTCGCGGCGTAGCAAAAATCAATGGAGATTCAAAACACCTTCATTGAAAACTGTAAAATATATAAAAATCTAAAACATTAAATGCAGTTAAAAACAATTTTTACAATTAAAATTAGAGTTTCTGCGTCCAAACAAGCAACTCAACCAACAGGTAGACAGACCAAAATTTTTGGTGTACAGTTTTGAAAGTTAATGTTTAGTCTACCTTTGCAAAAAGACATGGAATTTGGCGCACCAAATGATTTAATCAACAGTTCTAATAACAGTGTCTGGCCTCGTTACGCTTACTATCACTTTTACATTGCTCATAATTCGAGAGCTATCGCATACACGAAAGATGTAAAATCCATAACCGAAATATAAGAACAACATAAATCGACCTTTTAAAGGGTTAAAAGGCAAAAATGCAAAATTTATTAATATATAAGAACAAAAATACAGAGCTAAACGAGCCGGTGTAAGAAGACAGGAATATATATATATATATATACATGTTAAAGTGACCGATTGCAAGGAAAAAGCGAGGAGTACAACTAGATGTTATAGCACTCCCGTATACTAAAACATTCTACAGCTACTCATTCTCGAGTTATTCGAGATACGTATCTCACGAAACGAAAATACTTGAAAATACCGCTAATCTCTGTGCTGAATCTGTTTTACAATCCGTTTTTATAAGAAAGTGCGCCATATATTTTATGTCCAGATACTATGCCAAAACAAGTCATTCCAATTGATTTAAAGCGGTAGAAATGAATACTTTTCTTAAAATCTGCTACCCTAAATTTTTCGCAACTATACTCGTAGTTCTTCATTTAACTCGTACAGGGAACTAGAAGGTGACAGTTTTGTAATTTCAATTCTGCAGAGGCGATTAACGGAATTTAGCTTGCATTTTTCATACCGAAAAAGCGCGTCTTATGATGCATCTTATTAATCTGTAATGATATTTTTAAATCAATTGATTAAATTAAATTCTATTAATATTGCTTAATAACGTGTTGGCGATTCTCTACCTAAATTGCATCCCTGTTCCTAAATTTTGGCGAAATCCTTTCTTTAGTATAAAATATATTAACCTGTTGGCGCCTGCCAAATCGCCAAACTCATAAATCTGTCATATTACATAAAGTCCTTAAGAACACTCCTGATGAGAAGATAGCGTCACCTCGTGATTTCAATTAATATCGCTGATTGGAGGAGCCTCGTGACGCACACATATGTATGAGTAGGGTTTCTGCTCAAGGTACGAGGAGAACGCTTGTGAGATGGATGCTAAAATAAACCTACCACTTTATATTCCAAAATTTGTCTCATTCCTGTTGCCCCGGCTGCACAAAACAAATAATGTATGAGAAATTACATTTCAGAAAGCCGGTAGGATACCACCTTCAAAGGGATTATCTAAAAAAGAAGATACCCCAAGGATTATACGGATAAAATGTTACGCACTTAAGATGAATTTGCCGCTGTGCGACTTCTATGTTTCTACATTTTTCTCTAGGCGTTCTTGCTTCAAGAGAATCATCCTTCTGTTACCTGTATTCTGGTATTCTGCAGATTATTTTACGTCCAGAGAAGCACCCTTCTGCCCCCTGTGATGCGTTATCTGTGTTTCCATCGAAAGTTCGTCGTTCATCAAATGTGCTCTTACCGTTGACCTACTTTTGAGGATGGAAATCTTTCCCTACGTCTACGGCGTTCTGTGTTGCTCTCGAGAGCTTTGTGCTTGTGTGGTGATTGATCGTGTTTTGCGAAAATCTAATTAAGAGTGCACAAAAATGTGTATTTTCGTGTCGATTTCATCACTCGTATTCTCATCACAATAAGTCAAACAGAAGCAATTAGTAAAAAGATTGGCGATGCAAATGATATTATTACTATTGAATTATAATTACTGATTTAATAATAGTGGTTTTATTTTGAAAATTTTAAAACGTATTACTTTGGTATAAATGTATTTTAAATTTGGTATTTAAAGGATGTATTTTGGTTTTAATATTGTTTTGGGAAAATTTCAAGAGTATTATTTTTGAGTTAGTTTTATTTATGAAAGTATTATTAGTTTTATTTATGAAAGTATTATTAAAAGAATAATAGCTAATGAAAACCTCTCTAATCCTGATGATTCATTAAGGGCAGCTAGCGCTGAACCTGAAACAAGTATAATTCCCTTTGACGCGCAGAATGATATGAATATAAATTCATGGCTTGAGTACTTTAACAAAACTCATGTAGATAAAGATGAAATGTGGAAGCTTAATAATGTAGCTCGATATCTAAAAGGTAATGCACTTAGCGTATATGTCAAAAACTGCCATAAAATTACTAAATATGTGGAATTAGTCCAAATTTTAAAAGAAAATTTTTTCGACTCTACTTTAACTACGTTTGGTGATTTTGCCAATTACAAGTACAATCATAAAGAGGACATAACGCAATATTTTCGCAAAAAATTAGATATTGGTAAAAAATTAAATCTAACTCATGAAATGATCTTGGAGGGTCTGAAGGATGGCCTTCCTATAGAATTAAAATCCTTAATGACGGTCAACGCACCCTCTGACCCTATCTCTTGGCTTACTCATGTCCATAAGCTTATTAAGATTAGCGAAAATCAACAAATCAAAAGTGCACCTCCCAGATTTGTTACTCCGATTGGGAACAGTCCCCAAGATTACAATCGATTTAATAGAAGTAGAATTTCAGCTACTGTGAGACAAGATTCTCCTAGACCCAACAATTTCCAACGTTTTCAGAGACCAAGTAATTTTTATAATCGGTTCAGTGGTCCAGGATTTACAAGCCATCATAATTATAATTCTCAAAATAGATTGCCATTGCCACCCAGTCCCTGTAGACTTTGCACCCGGAACGGAATCCCAAATGCTTTTCACTGGTTTCAGGTTTGTCCTTTCAGAGGGGAGAGATCTGATACACCTAATGTTACGCCCCTTGCAATAGAACCAACCCCAGAAACCCCTCACATTAGTTGACTATTAAAGGTGTCGGGATATTTGTCCAATAAGAAACGTCTAGAGTGTGTTGTAGACAGTGGTGCAACCATATCGATAATTTCTTCCAAAACGGCTAGACAATTACGTTTAAAAGTACAAACAATTACGTTTAAAAGTACAAAGAGTTACGTCATTTTCAGTAACCCAAACTAAAGGAAACATAATCTTTAACAAAATATGTTGTATACAAATTTAAAATTGGACGGATTAGTAACCTAATTACCTTGTTTGTTCTTGATAATAATTTGAATTATGTAATTTTAGGACTTTATGAATGCAAATTATTTGAGTTGAGTATTGATTGTAGTATATTAAAAATTAAACAGAGAGCTATTGTACTTGACTGCCATTTTGACAGCCGACCCATATCTCAACACCTCCAACTTCAAGGTGGTACAACAAATGTTTACCCATGTGTTAATAATGATGATGATGTAAGAAATTTTCCAACCTGTAAATATCGAACTACAAATCCAAAGGAATTAGTTTCTCAGTCTAACATTTATGTGAAAAATGCTGTTTCTAATACTGACGATAACAAAGAGTATAACTTAAAAAAATTGTTAAATGATTATTCATCTGTGTTTTCTAAAAATAAGTATGATGTAGGAAAAATTAATATTGAACCTCAACGAATTAATTTAAATTCTGATTTGCCTGTATCATTAAGACCTTATAGAACATCCCCTATGGAAGAAGAGGAAATTAAGACCCAAATTGATCAATTATTACAAGCAGGTATAATTAAAGAAAGTTGTAGCCCATATTCGTCCCCCGTGACTTTAGTATTTAAACGTGAGGAAGGTAAGAAAACTAGATTGTGTATAGATTATCGAAAATTGAATTCCCTGGCTAAAACAGATGCAAACCCTCTTTTTCGCATTGACACTTTGTTAGACAAATTAAGTAAAGCAAAAGTATTTTCTACAATTGATTTGAGATCTGGTTTCTGGCATATCCCGATTCACCCTGCAGATACTGAGAAATTAGCTTTTTGCACGAATTTTGGATTATTCGAATGGTTAACACTCCCTTTTGGTTTCAAAAATGCACCTGAAATTTTTAACAGAACAATTAGACGAATATTAACAAAAAATAAAATTAATTTCGCTTGCAGTTACTTTGATGATATAATCGTTTACTCTTCCTCTGAGAAAGAACATTTAAAAATTTTATTTGAGGTGTTTAAAGAGGAGCATATTAAATTGAATCGAAACAAGTGTGTGTTCGCCAGAGATCAGATCACATTTCTTGGCTATGAAATAAAAAATGGTAGAATAATTCCCGATAACCATAATATAGAAGTTATTAAGAAACTTAAAAAACCCCAGTAACACCAAAGAGTTACAAAGAGTTTTGAGAAGTGTGAATGTGTATCATAGATTCATTCCGAATAATGCAACTATTAGAGCTCCATTAAACAGACTCTTGAAAAAAGATGTCAAGTGGGAATGGGATGACTAATGTCAAAAAGCTTTCGACGAAATGAAACGAATACTGATTTCCAAACCTGTTTTACAATTGTATGATTCCAGTAGGCCATGTCATATTTTTGTTGACGCTTCTCAAACTGCTGTTGGAGCTGTTTTGAAACAACCAGATGAAAATGATGTCCTTCACCCTGTATCATATCATTCCCGAACTTTAAGAAATTATGAGAAAAATTATACGATTACTGAGTTAGAATGTTTGGCCATAGTAGATGCCCTAGACAAATTCTATTACTATCTGCATGGACAAAAATTTGTTATACATACGGACCGTGCGGCCCTCGTTTGGCTCAAAAATGTTAAAAATTTAAAAGGTAGACTCTTCCGTTGGTCACTCAAACTACGTATGTTCAATTATGAAGTAAAGTATCAGAAGGGCTCTACCAATATTGAAGCTGACATGCTTTCTAGACATCCTGTTTCACAGCACCTCCAACAGTATGTACATTTACTTGATAGAAATGAAATAATCCAACAACAAAAACTGATAATGTCTGCGGAAAAAAATTACCAAGAAATAAATGATATTATGGTAATTAAGAAAAAGACTTTTTATAAAATTGTAGTACCTAAATCTTTAAGATTAAAATTCTTGAATAAAACCCATGAAAATTTTGGTCACCCGGGAGTTCAAATTATGCTTAACTTAATCACCCCTCAATATTATTGGCCTCATATTAGCGAAGATATCGGAAATTTTGTTAAACATTGTCATACTTGTCAACTTAATAAAAAGAAAAAACAGAAAAAATTTGGTCTTATGCAAGACGTACCCCCAACCGACAAACCTTTCGAATGTCTCTCTATTGACACTGTGGGAGGATTTAATTATTATAATTCTACAAAAAAATATTTACATATAGTTATTGACCATGCAACAAGATATGTCTGGGCTTTTCCCTCGAAAAGTGTAACTTCAGAAACCTATGCCAATTGTCTAAAACAAATATTTCAAATACAAGTCCCCGAAAAAATTCTGAGTGACAGGAATGCAGCCTTCACTTCCTCTAGATTCAAAAAAATTCCTTAAAAAGCATAATGTTAAACAACTTTTAACTTCATCTCACCATCCCCAGACAAATGGTAAAGTAGAAAGAGTAAATCAATCAATAGTAAGTCGACTAAAATGTAAACTAAATTCTTCTTCTAAAAAAGTACCATGGACTAAAGTGCTAGAGCAAGTTGTTATCGAATATAACAACTCCCCTCATACGGTAACTAAGTTCACCCCAGCATACTTACTATTTGGTAACCTCCCTTTTGAATCTCCAATTGATCAAAATAAATACCCTTCCTTAAATGGTATAAGCGGTTCTTGAATATCCCTGAATTCTAATATGCAGTTCCTGTTGATACAAAGTTCGGCCATTCAACGTTTAATCCAGGCTTTCTTACCGCATAACCACTGTAAAAACACCCAGACTGAGGCATCGAAGAAAATTCCGGCAAACAGTTTTCGTCTAACAAACATAATCCACTGCTCTTTACAAATATATTTGAAGACTTATTTTCCGGATTATTTATTTCAATAACAAATTATTCAAAGATAATAAGAAAGGCTAATTAAAATTTTTATTATTTAAATAATAAAGCAGTTACTTGCTTAATTGTTTCTCATCAACTTTTTAATTATCTTTTATTTATTGGATAATAAAAGTTCTAATATTATATAGTTATATTCCTGATAAGCGTTTTACCCTTAATGAATAGCCTAAATGATCATATTCAGTATTTCATTAACATTTACTAGGCCTGCGTTGTTCCTTAGTATTACTGTTTTTTAAATTCTAAATCATTTCCTCTTCGTGCTCTTTCCTTTTCATATTAGATTTGTAACATAGTAATTTTAAAAGTTGTGCTACATTTTGCTCTATATATTGTAATCAGAATCCCTCTTTTCACAGAAGCCGAGCACTGGGTACCAAATAAACATAGTCTCTGACGTCTCATAAACATTATCTTTTTTTATACAGTCCGTTGGGCCAGACTGACAAGACTTTCGCGGAATTATTTACTAGACAACGTTGCATTCTGTATATCATATAGAGTGAACCAATATATAAACTTGGGAAAAAGATAGTCTCGAACATTCCAATCCCTTATCCTCTAATTCGTAACACTAGCCCATCAGTCTGGAAGCTAATTTTATTATCCTCCACATCACTTAGGCAGTTCCACTAATTAACTATCCTGCTTTGGCTTTCAGAAGATATACTAGCTCTTTTGTTTCATTCCAAGACTTCACATTGGTGTAGATGAAAGTGTCAAGCTATTTTAAAATGTTAGAAATAATCTTACGATTTGTTTAACTAAATAGTTAATAGGCTATCGTATTACCTCTTCAATGACGTATCTTTTAATACGTGTGACTCTAAAAGTTTAATTATGTTTGCATTCCTTTAAGATTGTAGGGAATTGTATGTTAATTAACCAGTTATTTATAATTTCAACCTTTAACATAACTTCTCTTTTCCGTACTCCTCACCAGAATACAATTGAGTAGCCGGTATTTAAAGTGAACCTTTTGGATTTTAAGACAGAGAATGCTATAGGCTTCGACGTGCTCTCTACGCGTTAGTTTGCTGCTAGCTCTGATTGTTGCAATTATTTGCTTTCCGTTTACTCGCTGAGGCATTTTAATTCTGACGTTCCGGTAGAGTACTCAGCCAGTTTCAAGAATAGTAATTAATTGTGTAGTCTTTAACTAATGTTCCACGTTTAACTTAAATTTGACTGTTCAGTTTAGTTACATCACCACGAATTATGGCTTACATTGTAACACAAAGAGTACCTTTTTATTCTAAATTCTGTTTAACCCGCGGGAAAGCGCGTGGTGTATCATACCCCAACTCTACAAAAAAGTGGAATATTCTTAACTTGTGAAACTTAAATTCTGTGCTGCATTCGGTTGCTGAGTTTCTAGTAACGGTTGACTTTCAGAACCACTTTTTTCAATCGCCAGTGTGTTTCACAAAACGATTTATCGGTATTTTATTGCAAATGGGGTATGACACACCCCACGCACCTGTCCGCATAAGTGTTTTTCTGACTGGATATTTAGAGAAATTTATTTCTAGAGTGTAACAGTAAATATTTATACTCGCAAACGATTTTAAAGTATTTGAAATTAAATTTTTAAAGATTTCTAAGCGCATTACCTCAAAAAGAATGACTCCCTATGAATTGGAAATGCAACGGCTATGAAATTTGTTAGAAATATTTGAAAGTGAAGAAGATTGCATTTTGGAAACTGAAGATGAATATAGAAATATTTTCTGCACTGTTCGGTTTCGAAAAGAATAAACATTAATTTATTATGTTTCCAAAAAAGGAAAAACTGTTCTTATGCTTTCAACATTACATAACGATGTTGAAAGCAAACGCCAGAAATTATGTTTTTATAATGTGACTAAGATAGCAGTTGATACTGCGGATGAAATGGCAGCAAGTTATTCAATTGCCAGAATAACAAGGAGGTGGTCAATGATAATGTTCTTTTCCGCACTGAATGTTTGTGCAATAAATGCTCGAAATATATTACTTTCAATTGCTAATCTACAAACCAGATATGAAGCAGATGTCTGTTTTTTGAAGATCTTAGCATTATAATAAAGAAAAAAAAATATATTAGACAACGATCAGAGATTAATACTTTACCAAGAGACTTTCGTACTGCATGCAAAAGAAGAGCAGGAATAATTCAAACGAATATATGAAATTCGAAGCAACTAAGTATAAAAGATGCGATGAATTGTTTGCCCTCGAGCCAAGGACAGAAGAATGCGAATGCGATATTTAAAATGTGGAAAATTTCAGTGCTAAGAACACATGAATGCATTTTGTTCAAAGTGTAAACAAATAAAATAAGCACTGTGTATTAGAGATGCAGAAAAACTTAGAGGTATGATGTTTATTTTGTTATTATTTTCATTTATCTTTACTTTAACTCTCTATAAGCGTATTTTGGAAATTAATATTTTGTAACCCAAGTATTATTAACGTATTATAAACGAAAAACAGCTTTAAAACTAAATAAAACTGTTTTTACCGTATTTTAAATATTTGGGTATGTGATACCCCATGTGCTCACTCTAGTAGCTTCTCTTGACGCGCCTTCCGCCGGGTTAAATAAAAAACTTATTTTTGACCTTTTTCCCGATTTTGTAGTTTTTTTAGACATAGCGGTAATTCGCATCACGTATGTCAATGTTAAAGGTGTAATTCAACATTACCAGATCAAATGTAACCCTACAGGTGGCGGCCGAAGAAATTATGGATCATGCTACAAAGCAAAGCAATATTTAGTCTACCCGCAACATGCCTGAAGGCTCTACTAGCACCCAAAGTCCAGTGGAAGGTTTCGGGTTCATAGCGAAGAAGATGCGGGCTTCAATGAAACCAGTAAATATTTCGATGGACGTTTGGAAGAGACCTTCAAGAATTTAGGTTCTGACGTTGTAGTTTATCCAGATGCAGAAGTGCAGAAAGTCACAAAAGCAACCGCCACGTTTCGAGGACAGGTACTGAGCTGGTACAAAGGCATTGGTAAACCATTCCCAATGGTGAATGATTGGGCGAAATTAGGAACGGAACATTTTGGTAGATATCAAATTAGGGTTGGAGATGTGACGGAGTATATATTAAGAAAAATGCAATTAATGAACTTATTATATGGTTAAAAACTCGATAAAGAGTTTATCCAAATAAAATTGTCTAGGTTGTTGCCTCAAATTCAGGATTTGTTTGAATTACGAACTCGAGGACAGTAGAGCAGTTATTTGAGCTAGCCGTGAAATTCGAACTTAGGCGAGTGTCAACGAGTACACGCACGATGGGATACGAACAAAGACCAAGAGTATATTTTTGTAGATCTGTATGGCGAAAAGGAATCCTTGGTTTGACTGCAGTAGACGTTTTGATAACCGGAAGAAAATTTTCTCCGCTATTTGTGATCGTAAAAATTAATCGCGAAAGACGGAACTGGGGAAGATACTGAGAATTTAAACTAGTCAGGGGTGCTGAAATACAGAGGGTACAGTCACACCGGAAAGAAACAAATCTCTCTCAGATTCAATTAAATACTGCATTGGTAAAAATTTGTTCCTTTAAGAGATTCAAATTTTGTTAAACAATATACCAGCATATGCATGATTGGATATAGGTGCACAAAGCAGCTTTATAGCAGAAAATATTTTTAAGAAAAACATTAAGCGATATAGAATTTTTAGTGTTAAAAGAACGAGAGTGATTGCCGCATGAGGCAAACAGTGTGAATGCGTAGGAAAAGTAGCCTTAACTGTGCATTCGAAAAATGAAACCAGAAGGTGGATATTTTTGTAGTGAAAATCTACAGGCGAATGCAATATTCGGGTTGGATTTCTTAAAGTCTGCGGGGCGAAAATTAATTTCCAGGAAACTACTGTGCTAAGAGTAAGCTGGTGGAAAAAGAAGTCATCCGCCGAATCTGCGCTTGAAATAATTGAATTGAAAACAGATGAGAGAGCAAAGCTAGAGCGGTTTGTAAGAAATTTTTCAGATTTATTCTAGGAAGCCCAGGGTTGATTTAAGTGTTAAATGGTAAACCACACTATAGAAACTGGAAATCACACCCCTTACCGAGAAAACCGCTACCGCTAAAAGAAGGAAAGATAGGTTCTATAATTAAATAAAGAAATTATGGAACAAGTTGGCAGAAATACTAAGCAATAAAATTATAATCCTCATAAATAGCCCTGCAGTATTATGTCGAAAGAAAATAATTTTCCACATACGGGTTTTAAAACATAGCGTTTTGCTAGGTGAGGCCAAAGTTATACATGATCAACACATATTACGGGCACGAGGTCAGAGTGGTTTTGGTTTAATAAAAGCGTCCCTCCCCCAGACGTTCGGAGCTCTGATGCATGTATTAGCTCTAAAATTGCTTCAGTTATCCAAGTGGTAAGATACAATCCAAGGAACGATAACTGTGTTAATCATTCACGATTTTGCCTTCATGCGCATGTACTTAGACTTGCATGGCTTAATCTTTGAGACAAACTTATGACTACTGGCAGGATCATCCATTTAACTCTCTTAAGTTCATAGAACATTCAAGCTACACGCAACTCGAATACGCCAATGACAACGCACACCATGAAAATGCGTTCGGAGCCGCTTATGATGGCCCCCTCGTTTGTTTCACAAGCACGGAATCTTACTTCGTGCTTTCTGTAGAGGTTAGCAACTCACTAAGTCCTCGAAGGCATCAGCGCAGGGAGATGAGCCTTCGTGCGCATCTAAAGGTTTTACTAAGTGGAACGCTGATGCAAACAAGTATATTTAGCATAGTAAATTATCCGGTTGACCCGGCTTTGCGCTTTCTAGCTGCCGACATTTTAATTCTGACGCTGAGGTAAAGCCAGCTTCTAGTATAGTAATTGAATGCGTAGTCTTTGACTGCTGTTCCATATTTAACTTAAACTTGACTGCTCTATTTACTTGCATTACCACGAGTTGTGGCTTATATTTTACTGAGGCACAAGAGAATGCATTTGTGTTCTGAAATACCAGTTTTTAAGTGCGTGCAAAATTTATTTTGAAATTTTCAAAACAACCGTGCAACACATATATGACATCATATAATACACAAAATGCGTGTGAGTGACATAGCAAAAATTGGATAAAATTCTGTAAAATGTTCACATTAACAGAAGTTAATTATTGTAACAACATTGATTTTATAATTTATTGCAATATGTTTTAAGCTGTAAGTGAAAATATATGTAACAAGCTATGACATTTAAAATTTAGCAAAGCATCAAACCTATTTATTTATTTAATTTTTGTAGATTTTGAATAAAACTATATTTATTCCTAGGGTGATTAAATACTTTGCTTTCTTCGTGAACAGAAACATTTGGTTGCTGTTTTGCTCAATTTAAAATTTCAATTTGATGTGTTTCTCTTCCAAAGCAATGAAATGTTAAATTGCCGCAAATCCTAATGCAAAGATTCTTACGAATTTTATCCACTTATTTATCAAAAGTCTCCTGCGACTTCTTGAGCAGCTTCTCCTAAACATCAAAACATGATTTCCTTAAATAGCTAATATTTTATTATTATACTAATATTTTATTATTATGTAATAAAAAATGTGCATAAATGAAATTCCCATAGAAATACAGATAATAATTCAAAAGATAAGAAACGCAATAATCTCAGTATCTCCCAACCTTTTTTACTTCTTCTCTGGAATAATCCAGAAGTATCAAAACCTCAAGAAGCTCTGCTTCAGAACCTGTGCTCTACATCCTTTTGTAGTGGGTAACTCACGTAATAAAAATGCTGCCGTTTACTTGTTAGGAAAAGTTAATGGCTCAAACTCTTCATCTGAACTAAGAGTAATTGCAAATTCAGAGAGAGATGAAATCCACGAAACATTTAATCTTCTTCAAATACCCGAATGCAAAATGAACACATCTACGAATGACTTCAAATGAATATTTTCCATTCATTTAACACACAAAGGACTCATCATTTCCTAATATTGCCGGCTTCCCTCTTCTAATTAACATTCTTTGCCCATCGTTAATTCCCACCCACACTTGGAATTCCCAAGTAAATGGTTGACATTAGCTATTGTTTGGCCTTATGAATACTTAATGTTATCTTTGAATCGGACTTTTCTGAATGGCCAATCCAGGAAATTAACTTCGTACGACTCAGAATAATGCGTTTATACAAGCTTTGGAAATAGTTGAGGAAACAGTTCGAATGAGTAGATTCATTAATTAACGAATACATTCACGATATTTTGATGGACATGCATGCGTAACTATATATTAATGATTTGAGAAAGCAGGATAACACAGTATTACAATTCCCTTTTCAATGCATTCAAATTAATACTATTAAACGTATATGAAGCTCAGTCGATATACACAACCAGACTCCAATAATATAAGCTTATAATAGATGTATAAGACTATAGGTGTGGGTAGTTTTGATAAAATAATCAGTTTGAAAATTAGGAAATTATAGTTCAGATTGCATAATTAAAAACAAGAATAGAAGAAAACTTCGCTAAGAATTAAAAATTAATTAATTCAGTGAGATATTTCTATCACAAACATGTAATTTTCAAATACCTTTATTTCCGTGTACGTCCATATTTGAAAATTAAATGTTTAAATTTGGTCATTTTCACTGAATTTGGTTATTTTCACAAAATTCTCTTACGTTACAACAATTAGTGTTAAAAATGAATAATTTGTTTAGTTTCCCTACAGTTAGCTTTTATACTTAAGGGTTTTGCTGAAATGAAAATTAAGGATGTAGGGATACCTAAATTTTTTCATGTCAGATGTATTTAAATTGATTATAAATTTTTATTAGAATTCAATCATTCTTAGCGTCATAAAACAAGCGCATATACTTTTGGCATCCAGCCTTTTTAAATAATAATTTTTAATAGATTATTTTCTCAGTTATAGATAATAATCAACGTATTTCTCTACTTTACTTATATTGCAGCTTATACCGTATGCTTTAAACCAGGGATGTCAAACTCATAGGTAATTTGGGCCAAACAAACAAGGTTTAACAAACGGGCCGCAAAAAAAAAATCAATATTCATAGAAACGTAGATTTATTACGAATAATACAATAATAAACATATATATATATATTTATATAGAAAAGAACAAGAAAAATTTAATGTTTACGTCCTGATACTTGACATCTCTTCTCTGCTATTATCTTTCCTATTTCGGGAGAAATTTTGTTTGCAGTGATAACTTTCAACGCTGACCCAAGGTGAGCATCATTAATACGGTTTCTAATAGGAGACTTATTACCTTTCATGACTGAAAATAACTGCTCGCACCGATAAGTGCTACCAAACATGTAAATAATTTCATATGCGAATTTTCGAGTATTTTCACACCTGGCTGGTAAATATTTGTAAAATTCAGGCACGCCCACGTCAATGAATTTTGCTTTCAAATTTGAGTTGCATTGAATCTCGATCGTTTCCATTTGCATATGGCTGGGTACTGAGTCAATACTTATTGAGAAAATCGAAGAAAACAAAAAAAAATTGTGTTCGAGGGAACTAAAATCATTAAACCTCGTTTCAAATTCAGTTGTTAAATTTGCAATTTTTTCTGCGTATTTTTGATACGAACAAGTATCATCTAAACTTGATTTGTTCATGCTGCACGTCGGGAAGTGCGTCAAATCTTCATTTTTAAGTTGTTTTTCCCAAAGAACTAGTTGACATTTGAATGCTTTAATTATGGCAAACATGTTCGTAATGATATGATCATTACGAACAGAACGATCATTAAGAAAGATAAATCTTGTATCCATATTGGATCGTAAAACAAACTTGCGTCTTGATTTTTCGTTTTTAAAAACTGACATATTTCTTCTTTCAAATCTCAGAATTGTTTGAGAATCTTGGAGCAAGATAACCAACGTACCTCGGTATAGTAGGACAAACCCGAATATTCACTATCTAACTCACTTAAGAAAGCAGTGAATTGACGCTGATTTAAACCTCGAGATTTTATAAAATTTATAACTTTTTTATATATGACAAAACATTCTCCATATTTATTACTTTCGTGCATAGAACTTCTTGGTGTATAATACAATGCATATGATGAATGTTTGAACCGTGAATTTCACTAAGTTTTTTTTTTCTTAGTAATGCTACGAAGCCCTTGTTTTTCCCGGTCATTGATGGAGCGCCATCTGTAGCTACAGAATTTAATTTTGCCAAAGGTAGATTCTATTTCTTCAGAAGTCCAAAAATACAAGTAAATATATCTTCTCCTGTGGTAGTACCAGGCATCGGTATTAGTTCCAGTAATTCCTCAAAAATGTTAAAATTCTTGTCACAAGAACGAAGAAACACTGCTAATTGAGCTTTGCCACTAATGTCCGTGCTCTCGTCACAGGCAATGGAGAAACTTTCGAAACTAGATGATTTTGCTTTGATCTGATCACTTAAATTCGCGGCTAAATCAGTAACTCTTTCCGAAACTGTATTTCGAGACAATGAAATTGATTGAAAAGCCTTCACATTTCCAGGACAAACAATTTCTGCAGCTTTCATTAGGCATTCCTTGATGAAATCACCGTCAGTAAGAGGCTTCCGAATGTTTAGCTATCAACTCGGACAAGACGTAGCTTGCATATACTGCCGCTTCACTTTATTGCAATACTTTACTAAACATGGACTGTAGCTTTTTCACTCCTAACTTGAGCTCTTTCAACTTTTCTTCTCTCATTAATCCTTCGTAATTGTTATATTTCGATTTGTGTTGTTCGTAATGACGTTTAATATTACATAACTTTGGTACATTAATAGTATTATTACATATCAAGCAGATTATTTTATCTTTTATTTCACAGCAAAAATATTCTAATTCCCATTTTACTTGGAATATTCTATGTTCGTCAGCGATTTTTCGTTTAATTTTACTACCACTTGGTTTTGATATAGACATACTGAATACAAAGGGCTAGAATAAACACGGTTAACGTTAAAAAGTTAACAAAAATTAATTCTTTCCACAAGAGATAAATCAAAATGCTGAAATATTTCTTCAAAAATATTCTAACAATATCACAAAATGTCAAACGTTTAGCAAAAATCAATTCAAAACAGAGAAACTAATTCTATCTCACAGCGACATCGCTACAAATCAATCACAGCATTAAGTAAACAAACAGTTCGCTAGAACTACAGCTACTACTGAGATGAGTTGTTTGCTCTCGGCTTTTATAAGCTTTATAATTAATTTCTCGAATATACTGGAAACATCTATAAATATCTGGATTTTTGTGGATGGCAACAGCAATTACGAGATATTTATTTATTAGGTATTAAATGCACGCGCTGTTCTATTTTTAACCTTCCAACGCAGCTGTCTTTTCAAAAATCGTCTGCGTTGCTAAGGCAACATGAAGCAAATCTAATTACAATTCTAAATAAAAAAAAAAAAACTAAATAAATAAATAACTATGAAATCCGTAACAATATATGAATTAAGTAATAATTAATAATAAAGCAAAGTGCATGCACATGCATGCACCAATATATCAATATATCGTACAAAACTATGATTGGAAACTGAGACCATGAGTTCGGCCACATTCGGCTATCGGGGAATGCGTACAAGTTCTGAGTGCACGTGTCCCCCAAAAGCCGGAGGTAGCTGAACGCAAGCTACTCACACGCATTTGTAATTTAAGTAGTGTGTGTGTCAGCTCGCTGTGAGTAATCTAACAACACTGAATAAATTACCGTTAATTACTTAGCAGAAAACATTTCATTTTTTTCTTCGTCGATATGTTATTTTATTATTATATATTTTTATTTGCCGATATATTGGCCGGGCCGCAAAAATATTTGTTGTGGGCCGAATGCGGCCCGCGGGCCGCGAGTTTGACATCCTTGCTTTAAACTAACACATTTGATTTCGTAATGTATAATGGTGTACAGCATCATTTTGTATATATGGCGAAAATGAAACGTTTAAAATTATTTTCGTATGCTTTGTTATATTACGACAAAGCACGCTGGGCTATTTGCAGGATATCTTCGGGGTGAACTTTCTAAGGGAAACTGACTCTTATACAACTTCAATCCCATTTTCTAAGTACTTTAGCCCGAATACCTTGTTGGCTTTAATCGGTTTTCCTAAATTAAAGCTTTTTCCAATGCTTCCGTGGTAAATTAATAATATATAATTATTTATTTAAAACGACAGCTCGTATATTCACCCAAAAAGGATTGGTTTCGTAATCTGTGTATAATTGCAAAATTCAATTCAGCTAATTAGTTCTCTTTTAATATTAGTTTATTTAAGTCAATTCAAAGGGGAGTAACAATAAGAACACATAATATCGGTAGCCGGGAAACACTGCTTGTTAAAATGAGTATTGGCAGCATTCTTATTGAACAAGTTTTATAACACAGAGTTTATCACGTTCTTATTTTAGAGTCTATGTTACTATAAAAGAGATTTAAAGATAAATCTTTGCATTAGGGCTTAAAGAAAGCTCTAAAAAATTCAAAAACGGACAAGACAAAATAAAACAAAAGAATCTTGGAAGTACAAGTATTAATTATAAAAGAAAAGTACATATTTTTAACTTTTATTAACTCCCAATTTAACACCTCTAAGGAGCATCCATGTTCCATAGATTTCTTTGCAAATGACTCTTTTCTAATAATGATATTTGGTCATCATTTGATACGATAATATGAAAGTTACTTCTATTTTAAAAAACTTTTACTGGGTCATATTTATAGCTTACATTAGCTATACATCTGGCTTTTGTACGTTGTGGAAAAGGAAACTATTTCCATACGAAACATAAAATATTAGAAAAAGTCAGGAGAAACAAATAAAATCATTAATCCAGAAAACTGAAACCTATGTAAAGAAGCATTTTTAAGTACTGCTTGACATAACGTTTACCAAAACGTAAAATAAAACATTTCGTTCTTGATTATATGTGATTATACAAATGATAGGGTTGATAATAATGGAGGATTTTAAATCTGTCAGTGTTCATTATTTCTTACAACTTGTTAGGTGCGAAATTGATTAACAGTGCACGAATCCTTCCCTTTTAATTATAGCAAGGCCTTGAAGTATGGTGGTTGTAGCCAGAGTCCCCTGTATTCTGCACCTTTCGAAGATTTAGCGTAAAAATAAAATTAATAAGCGCACACATAAACACGACAATAGTTACATTATTAGTAATAATAATAAGAATTACTTTTTTACATTACTTTTAACCACTTTACCATCATACAAAACTCAAATATTTTCTTCTTTTCCTTTTGGTCCTCCAGAGATTAGCCTTTTGAATCTGAAAAGGGCCTTAGACATATTTACTCCTCCCTTTCATCAGCTGTCAACACCTTAGAAAATTGCCTATTATTCTTCCTACTCAGCAGAAAAATTTACCTTAGTCTCTTATCTTAAAATTAAGAAAGATGGTCGCCTAAAGGCACGATTTTCAATCAGAAGTAGTTCTATTGCAATACGAGCTAAAGGGGGCCCGAAAAGTCATCCCTGTTTCCCATCTTTGTAAATGATGTAACCAATTAAGCCATCAATCTCCTCTTTTCATTTTGCTTCATTCTGTGGGGTTGCAAACACGAAGCAACGAGTGTCTGTCGCAAAGAAACCAGAAGCCGCAGTTAACTAAGACGAGTGTCTGACACTGCTAACGCCTGATGACAATTTTCAGTTCCACAAGTCTCTTCCGGGTGAAACGGTGAAGTGATTAAAATAAATCACATTAAATATATTCCTTAAATAGTCGTTGGCATTTGATAAGCCCTCTTGTTTGAGCCAAACAACTGTAGGAAATGTGATGGAAATCGCTATCTCCTAACGTGGTACGCAAAGCGCGGCTTTAAAGAGCAACTAACACATAGTACATTGTCCGCAAGTGTAGACAATTTATGTGTTTATGAATTGTACTGTACATATAAGTTATGAAAATGTAAAAAGAAGAAAGATATCAAATGATTTTAAAATCCAATGTCTTAATGAAAAAGTTGAAAGTTTCAGCTTGAAATGGAGACACCAAACAATAAAAATAAATTACGAATTACATTACAGGAACTATACCATATGGCGTAGAAAATGGACCTCTTTGTATTTATTGTCGCTATGGTCACAGGAATATTGATTTCATTAGTGAACAAAAATGGGAAGGTAACTGGAGACTCGATTTCCTAAAACGGAGTTTAAATAGTAAATCTCACTTGGACAACGCAACAAAATTAATAGAATAAAGTCCCTTGCTACCAGCAACAAGAATAGCCCGTTTATTGAATGAGACCCCGTATAACGTGAAAAAACTTCATTCCTGAAGGAGTTAAAATATCAACTGATGATGTAATACTAACAATTAAACTGAACATTTCATAATCGTAGGGCAAAATATGACAAAATTCCAGAAATTCCTTTTTAGTGCGAAAATTAAAAACGTAAAAATTATACTTTCACGTTATAAAAATGTATTAATTCCGTAGTAAAAGCCGACATGATAAAAATACACAAGGCATCTATCTAGTTTTCACACTTTAACTGTGCACGAAAGTAGTGACATTTCTATGACTAAATCTTTAAATACTCAAAATTTAGATTAGAAATTTAAAACAGAATAACTAGCATAAAGCTATTTTTGGTGAAATAATTTAATTAAAATTCTGTGATTTTTTTAATTGTTCCTTCAATAAAATAATTTTTGCGGAGAAAATAGGATTAATTCGAGAGTTATGTTTACTTCTTTGATGGGGCAGGTGTTATACGAGCTCTGATAAATGGAACAACACCAATGGTAAAAGAAAATACACAGCATCTAGTTCTACAACACTGTGCTGCACGTAGCGAGGATTTAGATATTTTCGATGCTTCAAAACAAGTTAAATTAATTAGAGATATTGAAACTTGACGAGAATGATACGAAACGTATTTTCTAGATTTGCAAGAAAGCAAGATAAATTTCAAGATGCTGCTACTGCCTTAAAAAATGAAGCTGTTATCTATTACTAAACTATTTAATGAAGTTATGTGGTTATCTAGACATTTTACACAGAAAGTGATAATTAAAAATTATGAAGCATTGATTAAATATTTTAAATTAGATGAAGCTAGTAATCCTATTTTAAAATACTATTTACAGAAATTAGAAAATGCTAAATTTCATATATAGTAATATAGTATGAACGAAATTTTTGAAAAATTTGTAGCATTGTGTAAAAGTTTTGAGCGGCGTGATCTAACACCCTTTGATGCACATCACTTTCTTCGTGGCAAAGTAATCTTAAAGAATAATATATAAAAGGATCGTTATTTGAAGTACTGCAGTGAAAATTCTTCTCCGTGAGGCCGAAGGAAAAGTATCTAAATTGACACGAATTCTATGCTAACGTCTATAAATTTACTTTACTCTTAATTCAAAGAAACAGTTCTTTGAAAATGAAATATAGAAATAGGCAGCAGTTGATCTGATAGCATTAAATGCATGTGATTTCAATTATGCCACAGTATCCGTCGAACCTTTATGCGTTAAATACAATAACATTATTTCATTACGGAATAAACTTCGAACTCTCGAAATTAATGGATACTGGCAGAATATGTTTGGTGAGTCTTATGTTGACTTTGAATGACGTTTCCCTTTAATGCATTCAATATAAAAATAAACAAAGAAATCTCTGAAAGAAGATCACCGACATATGTTAATGCAAATAAAATCGTATTTAAATCATAAAAACAGTAGAAATTTGGATCACATATATGCTGAACGAATAAATTTTAGAGATAGAAGAGAAAAGATTTAATATATACATTTATATAAATGGCATATATAATTTTTTCGATAAATCTGAAATTATTTCTATTAATATTATTACTAGAATAAAGCTATATTTTATTAAATAATTTTATTATGTTTACGCGTATATTAATATATTAATTTTATAATTAACGAAATTTTTTAAATGTATGTGTTTTTAAAAAAAGGAATTTTATTAAAATACACTACCCGACATTGAAAATGCATCATTAAGAAGCAGTGAACTGAAAATTATGCAAATTTCAGTGCACGTCACCGAGTTATGCAAATTATGTGAAATTCGCAGCTCTCCAGCGCACGTTGGAGAAGATAGAAGGAAAGGAACTTGCAGAATGTTCAATTTTCGTTCCATTATTTCTGCTAGGAAAATTATCGTAGAAAGTTTGTTCTTGTCTCAGAGCACGCGTGTAATAGCAGAGAATTCCAGGCTGTTGTCAATGGAAACAGTTTCAGCAGACAGACGATTTTACAAAGGCGATGGTGATTGGACTGAGATGGGCAGCTTGTTGATTACGGCAAATATCAGCTTACACACACCTAGACGCATCCATATTGCACCGGCCGTGGCGACGATGTTTAGAACAAGAAAATGTGCCAAGTTCGAGAGGTGCCGGTGCAGCCAAAGTGACGTCAGCACGCGTGGATCGTCGCATCCGCCAACAAACCGTGGTGCACTAGCAAGCCATTTCTACCTCCATTCTGCAGCATATTCAAGACACCCTTGGATGTTCCCATATCGACCGGGCCATTTGCCGTCGATTGGTGGTAAGAGGCCTGCATTTGTGGCGTCTGTTAAGAAGACTGCTAATTGCTTCAAACTTCTAATTGCACGATTTAACTGCAGTTAGCAAAATAAGATAATGTCGTTATAAGTTAATTTCAGACTAATAACTTCACAGAGCTAGGCGAAATAAATTACAAACTGTGATCATCACTGACGAAACTCTTATCTTTAAAGTTTTCTAAAAATTCTCCTTCTGATTTGCATCCTGATAAGGACTAACGAAACGGAGAAGTGAAAGTGTACATCCAACTCATAATAAAATGGGTTAATTAACATATGCCGTTCAATTTTATTATTTATTCTTGATTTACAGATTTAATCTGATGTATTAATTATTCTTTAAATTTCATTTCATTCTTTATGCAAATAAAACGATTGGAATTTGATTATACTTACACTATATTTAAGCATATTTCTAATTCTAAATAACAGATTGACATGCATAATGGAAATATTCAAGTGACTTTTATCATTATAAGGTTGTTGTTTTTTTTTCTTTTAATTTCTTCCCAGCCGAAAGGGCATTAATAGTATTAGCCCCACTGCGGCGGCGAAAGTGGGCTAATGCCAATACTACTAGCATTAGCCGAGAAGGGTTATTAATTTCGTTTTGGCATTTTACGTTGGTTCATTATAAAAGTTTGAATCACTTTTCAAATTGTAGTCAACAAATATTAGAGCTCTATACTATATTTAAATAAATTAAATAATGAAGAATCTCCATGAATATATGTATGTTTCTCGTACTGTGAAAAAAAAAAAAAAAAAAAAAAAAAAAAAAAACCAACGGTACCTAGAAACACCAAATTCTGAATAACATAGTCCTCTAATCGAATGTGAGCCTCTCGAAGGCCTAATTTGAAATTTGGAAGTTAATTTATTGTCTATTTCATATTTTGTAACACATCAACGAATTTCTGATTAACAAACTCAGCGATATCAAAGCGTTCCATTGGCATTAACATGGCGTGCATCTTCAAGCACGGATATTTTATGTGGGAGGTTTCTTTACTTTTCTCACTGGTATTATGTTGATAGCGTAGCGACGCAGAGACGTTACAATTTAACCGTATTTTGTGCGAATGACTTTCAGTGTCTGTATCACATTTTAAATCCTGTTGTAAATCTGCCGTGAAAAAAAGTCCCTATTGGGCGTATTATAACATCTGAAAGCTTTCGGGGTTTTTTTAGTCCTAAAACTGCATTTTATGGTGGGACACTATAAAAGGCAAATCAAAATGACAATTTAAATTGTTTCCCCCAAATATTAAAGCCCCGCATTATATTCAAAGAAAATAAATAAACATTCGTTAAAGTGTTTTTCGCATTCTGAAAAGAGAACGACACTTAGAAAATAACGAATAATTTTATCCTCCACCCGAACATGGGCACATGGAAGCGCGAAATTTGGATTTAGAATTTCTTTTATTATCAATTTCATATTTCGTAAAACTTTAAAGAATTTTTGATTAACAAACTCAACGATTTCAAAGTGAACAATGGCAACACTGTATGGGGGGGAAACACTTTTATCTCCAGTACACGAGATGTATGTATAAAAAATTCTAAAGATATGTTGTTTTTAAATATTTTGTGATATCGTTGTTAAATTAAATTTTATGTTGTTTAGATGCGAAGAACACGGTACCTTTTGGCGTAATATAAAATATGAAAACTTTCAGATTTTTTTAGTCCAAAGGGGCAATTTGCCCAGAAGGACTAATAATTTTGTTTTGGAATTTTGCGTTGATTCACTACAAGCGTTGTTTCACTTTTCAGACTGCTGCTACCAAATATTATCGCCCTGTATTTTATTTAAAGACATTAAATAATGAAGGATCTGCATAAATGTATATATGTTTCTCGCATTGTGATAAAACAACAGTATTTAGAGCCATCAAACTTTGAATAACGTAAACTTGCAACGAAGATAGGCATCTGAAAGTCTTCATTTGGACTTTGCAATTTTTTTGATTATTGATTTCCTATTTTGTAACACTTTAACAAATTTTTTACCAACAAACGAACAATTTCAAATTTTTAACAAATTTTTGAACAACAATTTCAAAGCGAGTAATGGCAATACTGTACAATACAAAAACATTTTTACCTCCAGTATACGATACTCTGTATCGGAAATTCTAAAGATATGCTTATTTTAAATTTATTTTGAGATATTGCTGTTGAATTTTATGGTTTAAGTGCGAAGAACATGATACTTAATAAATACAGTGAACACACGAAACGTTTAAAAAACGCCCGTTTGAACGCCCGCAATATAAAATCTGAAAGCTTTCCGATTTTTTTTTTAATTATTAATGTAACTAAAGAGCTATAAATCTAAGCCTTGTTGCTTTCTTCAAAATTTTATTCTCCTCCTTTAAAACTAACATTCACTGAAGTTAATGTATTATAATAGAAAACTTTATTGCTAAAATACATTCACTTTTTATTATTCACATCAAGAAAGAAAGAATTATCGGTCATGGAAAAGCCTAAAGTCAGAGAAAAAACATTCACAGAACTCTAGTCCCATCGTTGACACTTATCCTTCACTGTCTGTCCTTTTCAACATCTTTTAAAAACGTTGTTTATACTTCTATATTTTGACGGTTAACCGTTTTTCTAAAAAATGGTTTTCTTTTATTAAACTTTTTTTTTACAGGTGCCATTTTTCATTTTTTGAACTCTGAATTCCTGTGACAATGCGCTTGAAAACCGTTGGTTTACATTGCATAAATTTATGTAAAAAAAAAAAAAAAAAAAACTTTAAGGCGAATTATGCATTAGTCAAAATAATTTACGTGAAAGTCTTTGCATACGTGAAGCATGGCAATATTTAAAATTCCTACATGTGCGTTTGATAGGAACATCATAAAATTAAAAAAGACTTTCCCTTTTCTAATCATAGCATTTAGTTCCTAGCTTCTTTTTCTGTACATTATTGACTAAAATGAGTGTATAATTATTTCTAATGCAAAAACAAACTATCAAGATGCATCCCATTACAGCCAGATTTTTAAGACATTTGTCCTTTTCTTTTCAAATAACGAGAATAACATGTATAAATGCTTTTTAAATTTCAGAACTACATCTGAAAAAAATACCGAGACTTTATGTATATTTATGTTAATTTATACAATTCAGGACATTTGAAAAATTTAATTTTCAGCTTTGTTAAGGGGCATTAATATTCTACTTTAAATTAGACAATAACTGTCACTTTTTTCCAGCCTTTTTAAGAGCTTTACATTTCACTAAAAAGAGGAAACAAAACTATATGCAGTTCAAATTTTATTTTCTTAGAGATTCTTTCATAATAACTATAATTAATGTAATTATCTAATTATCCTTTACCTCATTAACGTGCTCTTATAGAAAATAAAAAAAGTCCTTACCTCTTTTATCTCAGTTATAGTACCAAGAAGTTTTCCTCAGAAACAAGCACACGACTGAAGCAATTCTTTAATCGTAACTCATTCTACCTTTTGTTTGTCGCGAAACTAATTTAGCAACTTTTGTCAAGATAACAATTATGTTTAAGAAACAAGCTTTATTAACAACGAAAAACTGGAAAATAAAACAAAAGAATCTCATCTTTTCACAAAGTGGAATGTACTTTTCCCAAGAGTGAACTTCAGTAAATGATCCACGGTGATATAACGTCAAAAGAAAATAAAGAAACGTTAACAACATCCTACTAACATTTTTGTTTTATAGCGTCGTAAAAAGTGACGTGTACTAATTTTCATAATGATGTAGAACTGGAGTTTGTAACTAATTTTGTGGTCATTGTTAAGGAAATAACAGGCCAAATTTTCTTCATTTCTGAACGAAATAATTTCCTCTGTTACTTATTTCCGTTACTTTACAAAATCTTTTCTAAGTTAACGAAATAACGAAGCGCATTTGTTTTCACTGCATTCATATTGCTGAAGCTTGCAAAAGTGAAACTCCCAGTAATGTTGTTAAATAATCTGATTAGATTACCAAAATATTATCAGCAATTTTTTCAAACTTTGGTTTAACAAGCAACAAATAAAGTGTTGACAGCAAATATTATGAAACATTGCACGTCAAAAAATTTCATAATTTTCTGAAATTTGGAGAACACAAAATATATGATTAAAGAATGTTATTTAGAATCTATGCATCCAGAAACTGTGTGCTACTGTTCTAACATATTTCGTTTAAATATCAATGTTAAAAATATTCAATATATGTTTAATACAAGGAGCATATTAGAAACAAAGAATAGTTAAATCTCTTGATATAGGTGAAAGTAAATCTGTGTCTCCCCCACAACAGGTTTTTAACATTAGCTTATTCCATGTCTTCCGCAGTATATTCATAACTCCATATTCACTACACAAAAGGCTTGCATATTCTAAGTAATTCTCAAGCATAAAATATGCATGAATTAATTTCAAGTAAGTGCTACAAATTTAAAAAATTATAAAAGATGCAATGTTGGATACATAAAAGAAAGTGTAAATTAAGTAAACGAATTTTTCTTGAAGAATGCATTACGAAGATAAAAAGTATCTCTATTGTGCAAAATTAATTAACGCCTGAAAACAATAAAACTAAATATGCAGAGGTAAACAGATAAGAGATATCTCCAAATACTATCTGTGAATTCCAGTAAAGGAAGAGCAAATTACCCAAATTTTTATGAAAGAGAAATTTAAATTTAGAAACTAGCTAACTTCCAAACAAGGAATATATATATGTGGGTTCTTTTGTTTGGCAATCACAATTCATGTTCAGACGAAGCACATTTAATGAAACGTTAATACATCTATAATATAGTTCATCTATTAATACAACATCTATAACATCGTATATATTTATTAACACAGCATCTATAACATCGTATATATTTATTAACACAGCATCTATAACATCGTATATGTATTAATGCAACATCTATAACATCTTACATCTATTAATATAACATCTACATCATCTTACATCTCCTCTCATAAAACAAAGTGGCAAGAGTTCTATCAATTTCACTCGTGCAGTTAACAGCTAAAAATTAGACAGCGCGCAATAAAATATTAAGCTATGGATTTAAAATCAAGCATTTATATATGCGTGGAGAAAGACGACTCAGAATCTAATAGCAATATATGGCCAGAAGTTACTTATACGCAGAAAACATAAGAAATGAAAGGACACTTAATTGAATACGTCAAAGTGTTTTCCATGAAGTGAAGTCAAGGAAAGTAGTCAAAGTGTTTTCCATGAGCTGTAATGCATGTTTTATATCTCCAACTCATGGAATTCCGAATGTTCTGGAAGATTTAGGGCATATTTGAGACTTTCCTAAGAGTTACTGTGATGCATGCAACCAGTTCCTCAGCGCCGAACTTCTGCGATAACTTTTATATTCCTGAAGTTGAAGTAATCAAGGTATGACAGGCAAGGAAATCAAGGAGGCAAATGCAACGTACCAACATGCCCAATCCACTGTTGGCTAAGCGTAAAGTGGTTACGAATAGTATGGTTGATATGTGTGCAGACACCCAACACGCTGGATCCACAAGTCACATCGATGCAGAAAGCTGCTCGTCATCCAGACATTATAGCCAAACTTTATCCAAAGTCAAGTAATTCTTAACGGCCAAACGCAAAGATACCTGGTAAGATTCGCTAAGCAATTCCTCACAATGCCCAAATACTTACCGCCAAACGTCTGTGTGTCGACTCCTTTAAACTGCATGGGAGCTCGTCAAGTGTTATGCGAATTGAATATTCCTTCCCTTGTGTAGTACTATTCATTGCTGCTCAGCACAGAAACAAGAAAAGGAAGATTTGTAGCCCGGTGTTGCCGAAATTATTGTACAAAAGCAGTCCGAGATTAGTATAATCATCCGTGTGAAGTACTTGATAAGACTGCAATTCATTTTCTGGAAAATATCTAGACGCTGCATCTAGAAACCCCGTTTCCATACGCTTCAGCTCGTATGTTCGAATTTGAAGTATCCTGTTCATGAGGCATCTTTCTGCTCGATGTCCGGAGTCCATGGCGATCGTTTCCGAGTCCGTGTTCGACGAAATGTCGTGGACTGCCTTCAGCACCACAAAAATCACAAAGGCTATTATTTTGTAAATTCAGTCTTTTCAGGTACGCCGGGAAGCGCTCGTGTCCAGTAACTATTTGATTGTAATCAAAATCGGACATCATTCTCATATTTTTAGAAACTTCAAAGTTCAACAAATAAGCTTTCCTTTTTCCCGAAACATTCCATTTTTCTTTCCAGCAAACATAGTAGAAAATTTTGATTTTAAAATAACAATTATTTTTTATGCTTGAATATCGAATGCATCCCCGGTATTACCCGTAGAAGACTCTCCGGCCAGCATGTCTGCCCTCTCATTGTCTATAACACCAGTATGGGCTTTTACCCAGTTGTTCACTTCATGTATTTTCTCAACTTTTACAAGGGTGTCTTTTATATATGAGACCAAAATATTAGTGTTATCAACATCTGCTAGTGTTTCCAAATCAGATAATGAGTCTATATAATGTTTTTGCAGTCAGGTTTTTCATCAATCCATTTAAGAGCAAATATGATAGCAGCCATTTCGGTTTGCAAAACCGAAATGGAAGGTTCAAGTATAATTATGCCCGTAGTCCATTTCTGTACTAAATAAGTAAACCACATATGCTGCACAAATTCCATTGTCATAACCCGAACCGTCAGTAAATATGTCCAGTTCTCCTATGCAAATATTTGTTCTCCGATATTCCAGTGCTTATCTTAATGCAGGATGACATTCAAGACCATTCAAGAGAGAAAACATTTATTATATGGACAAAAACTTGCGTAAGTAATAAAATTAGCATTTTGTGAACGTAATTTAAATTTATTATAATAAAATGTCGAGAGGGGCGGCATACCGGCCAATATGCAAACGACTTCCATCGAAAGAACCTTATTACATATTATAACGTTAATTATCCATGTAATCTTAATGGAAAGCATGTGTTTTTAATAAATAATTATAATATGAATTGAGAAATAAGTTACTGGCAACTTATTTCTCAATATTTTTCATTTCATTTGTTGTTATTGTAACTGCGTCCTTCGTAAATTAAATTATTCGCGCAATTTTCCCCTCTCGATTTCCGTAGAATAATATTAGTAAAAAATCTGCTGTGTACACTACATGACTTCCTTGTACCGAATATTAAATTATATGCAATTTATTTGCATTTCATTTAAACATATTGAATTAACAATTAACAAATTTTGAATTAAATCTACTTCTTGGATAGCCCATAAACCGCAATAGAATAAATGCACTCTTTAAAGTTCACTATATTTATTTATCATAGCGACACTTCGGCACTAGGTTCACTTAACAGCATTACATCTCATTCATTTTATAACTCAGAGTGCACAAAAATTATATCATCTGAAGAATTACCACAAGTTCTATTCAAATACTATAATAAATCTAAAACAATACATAAAAGATATTAAACAAATAAAAAAGAAACAGTTTTTCGCAGACGATTCAGCGCCGCTTACCTAATGCCAAGCGCTACTAATTAATTCAATTCTCACTTCGCGTCAAGGCAAAAATACATGAAAATTCAAAATAGTTTCATTAAAATTTGAAAGATGTAGAAAAATATAAAACACTAAGTACAGTTAAAACAATTAAAAAAACAACTTTTATAATTAAAATTACAGTTTCAAAGCAAAAACCAGCTAACAGCTTAAATGATAATTCCAGAATGAATTAAGCATAACTTAATTCGCAATAATAAAAGAAGACGTTACTTTGCTGTTGCAAAGTTTCTCTAGATTGGCAAACAAATCCACTATACTGATAAGTTTTAAATGTAAACAAACATGGCGGCCATGATAATCAAAAATTAGGCTTAGAGGCAATTAAAAAACTTTTAAATTGTTGGTAATACCACAATTATTGCATGCAGATTAACTAAAGGCATAAAAATCTTAACCAGAACAACATAATTTAATCATTTCTAATTCAAAAAATGCACAATTTAGAAACATATAAAAATAAAGAAACTGAGATCACTAACCTAGTAAACACAGTGCATATATATTTATACATATATTTATATACTTTTGGTGCGGCCGATTGCAACCAAAATACGAGGTGCACATCTACATGTTACAGCAGTTCTATATACAAAACTTCAACGTTCTGAGACAAGTTGTTTTTGAGTTATGTGAGAAACGTACGTACGTACGCACAGACAGCACGAAAAATTCTCTTCATAATTCATTTTAAATCAGTTTTATGATTTTTTGGGAGGAAAAGAGTTCTTTATTATGTCCTTACGTACGGATGTCACTCAAAAATATCGTTAAATTGCATTCGATAGCGGTCAAAATGGATATATTGTTGAAATAATGATGCCTGAAGTTTTTCGCGATTACAATACTTCCTTTTTACTTCGCCCAAGGAAGTAAAAAAGGAAAATATACGTGAAATAAATACGATACTCAAATTGATAAAAGTTAGAGCAAATTTAATGGATTTTCTTTGCATATATAAAGTGATTACTATCATTAAATATTTTGTCAATAAGGAGAAATAGACAAACACGTGAAAAAAGCAAAAGATTCAGAAACAGGTGCTTTAAACGCAGTTTAATTACATTTAATCAAATTTTCTTATTTAATACATCTATTTAAGACGGAATATTGTTTGTTAGATACATGTATTATTACTACTTTTATTACCTATTAAGATTAAAAATTAATGTATTTAAAATAATAAAAAAATATTAATATTATTAATAATTCTATCACAAATTGTTATTTAGATATTATTTATTATTAATGTCTATATTTTGGTAGCATTAATATTAAATACTGTCATATTATATATTGTTTTAAAAGATAATTGTCATAATTTGGGAGTATGTTATGCTATAACTTGAGTGTCAACTTTTAAGTTAGATTTTTTAATATTTCATAAAAATTATCATTCGAATACGCCTGTTTACTCATTTAAACACTAGCTGAAAAATCGGATAAGATTAAAATAAATATTTATTATTGAATTTCTAAAATTACCAAACTTTCTGATTTCGCAAGCATAACAGAATAAGTTATATAGATGAGCTACCGAATTTTATCAACCAATGCACCGATAAAAATGCAAAGCTTTTATTATTTTAGCATGATATGAAAAGAGTTTGATTATTTGATGTTTGCAGAAAGAAACTTGCGCAAAGCATTCACAGATAATCGTCCACTTAAACATAACTCTTTATCACTACGGCTGAACTTGAACGTATACCCATTGTACCTCTGGCAAAATGCTTTTTGATCCTTTAGACTTGAACAGTGTACTATGCATCATACTTTATAAGTATTATCAACTATCATTAACTAAAAAGATATGCTTAGAAGTTCAATTGTACTTGAGCATAAGGCGAGATATTTAGAAGAGTTATAAATATATTTTTGACCTAAAATAAAGAACATATCTTCAATATACACACTGTCTGTTAGAACCTCATTAAGATTTTTTCAGGCACGCGTACTGCTGCATTTCAGTAAAATATAAATAGTATTGGAAAACCATATTAGAAAAGAAAGTATTAAAAAACATTTTAAAAAAACAATTAAGAAAACTAAAGTATTAAAAAACAATTTTATTTCTTAAAATGAAAATGTAGTAATGCACAGAGAAAAATGTAGTTAAATCAAGCTATCTCTGCATTCAAAGTGTCTACTCAAACATTTTATTGAAAAAAAGCATGATTTTTTTTTTATTTTAAAGTTCTTAAGTTTTAAAGAGAACATTTTAATGCCGTATTTAGCGATTGAAATTAAATTACATTGTAAATATTATAAGCTTCGGCAATTCATGTGATGTCTTAGAAAGTGTTCAAAACAACCACATTTCATATCTAAACATATTCATGTTCTCTTACACTCAGAAAAGGAGAATTATGATTTAGAATAAGCTTTAAAACTAATACAGAGTATATAGAACTAATTAAGAAACATTAAGAAACCTGTTTGTAAAAATCAGTTTCATTCACAATTTCTGTTTTAAGCATCTAAATGTACCATGTAATTTTATGTTTTCACTAATTTTGTAAGGAATAATTTCTGCAGCAGGTCAAAATGTAATCTGATGGAAATATTTGGTGAACTAATTGGATAGATATTTATCCAAGATTGGCGATTTCCTGAATAAATTTGGCATCAAACGTATCTTTGCCGACTGAAGTTTGGGGAGCTTAATTGTTTACTGTTCGAGTCGTTAGGTTTATCGAAACAGGAAACATAAATACGTATCCCGACTGCTCGTCGGAGATGCTTCCATTTGCACCACGAAGGCACATGTTACAAAGGGATAAAATAAACACCTTACACTTTTCTCCATTAGAGGGTGACTAGGCAAACTCATGCTCAGCAGCTATATCTTATACGCAGTTTTTCGGTAAGCAGAAGCTTAAACTAATAACATCTATTCTTCATTTCGTTTAAAACTCAAACCGTTATTAGTCTCTGCTATAATAAATTCGACTGAACGATTTCGGATTTCTCTTTCCCTTTTTGTTATTTCTAAGTTTTTAGCCTAAAGGATCGTTAGCTCAGAACGGCTATTAATTTCGTTTTGGTATTTTGCATCGATTCACTATAAACGGCGAATCAGTTTTGAAATTCTAGCCACCAAATATTATCGCCTCGTATTATATTTTAAATAAATTAAATAATAAAGAATCTGCATAAATGTATGTAAGTTTCTCGCATTGTGAAAAAACAGCGGTACCTATAGCCATAAAATTTTGAATAACATACGTCTCCACCCGGAATTAGGCGTCTTGAAGCCCAAATTTGGAATTGGCAATTTGGACTTTGTTTTATTATCAGTTTCATATTTTGTAAAGCATTTATGAATTTTTGAATAAGAAACTCAACGATTTCAAAGCGATCAATGGCAACACTGTACGGGGGAATTTTTTTTTTTTTTCCTCTAGCGCGCGAGACAATGTAACGGAAATTTTAAAGACATGCTCTTTTAAATATTTTGAGATATTGCTGTTGGATTGAATTTTATGGTTTAAGTGCGAAGAACGTGATATTCAATAAATAAAGATAACACACAAAACGTTAAAAGAAACGCCTCTTTGGGCGCAATATAAAATCTGAAAGCTTTCAGATTTTTTTTTTTTTTATTTATTTTTGAAAAATCGTTTTACATTACCATTATTATATTATTGTGCTTGTATCTACTAGTCTTTATCTACATAGATATTTCACCTTATAATTTCTCCTGACGTTTGTAGATCACAAAAGTTTTGAAAATTAGGTAAGAAATCGGAAATCAAACTTTCATTAATATAATTAAGACACAATAACACGCCGAATTTGTTGTTTGATTTCTGAATTAGTATTTCATTAATATGTTTAAAATATTAGAATGTTGGAATTTTTGAAAAATTGTTGCATTTTTCTGTTCTTTGAAGGTACTTTATTTATGTAAAGAACAATGATCGATCGATACTATATACCCCGTTTTGTTCTATAACCTTTTGCTTTTTTTTAATGAGCTTCATAATTCCTCATTCGTAAATGAAGCTAGCTTTTTCAATGAAAAGCTGAACCGAGTGCTGGTATATTGCCTTATTTTAAGAATTATGAAAGTTTATAGAAGCAGAATACATAAAAAACGTGCAAATCCCTCGCCCGGAGTCGAGCTACTGTCCTCCCGATTGCTTACTGGATGTGCTTCCAATTTCACCATGAGTTCACGTGGTATGAAGGGAGAAAATACCTTACAGATTAACTTGAAAGTTGAAACTAATCTCTCAATATATTTTTCAGTTTCATTTTTAAAAACTACAAATGTCACAGAGCATCAAGGACTTAATATCTTAAGATTTATTCTCCTGCGCAATACACACGAAGCGAGTTAATACTGAAAGAATTTAGTATATTCATCATTCATCTTGACCGAATATATTATTAATTGAAACAAGTTGCACATTGTCTGAAATTTGCAAACAATTTTGTAATTACTTTGCGTTATGTGTTAAGACGTAATACTTATCCATAATTGGCTGTAAATGGCTCTGCGTAGCGAAAGTTTTACGGCCGACGGGATAATACGTAAGTACTTTATATTTTATCAAAGCACACTAGGAATGTGTTTAATAGTAGATGGTGTAATGTTTGTGTAAAAGACTGTGTGAGTGAGACTGCTGTGTTCAAATCGTAACAGAAGCTTCAATAGAAATAATTAATTGTCCCTGATACGGAAAGTTACAGAAAAAAAAAATTAGCAATGATAATGGTTTAGATAATAAAATAATAATGGGGAAATAAACTACAAATAATTTCGAGTGCTCGTTTTTTTAATTCTTCATCAACTTATTAATTTCCATCATCTCATACGAAAAGGTCGATTATTAAGTAACTGGTGATGCGTTATGACCAATGAGTTAATAGAGAAAACAATAAGTGTAGAATTAAATCAGTATGGAGCTTAAATGTTGCACCTATTAGAACTTGTTCTGTATTCCAAATTTCATTTCAAACTCCAGGCCAAATCGCGCTAAAAAACAGCTTTTATATGAACTGATTTGAAAACTGTAAGCATTAGCCATCTTTGAAAACTGTAAGCATTAGCCATTAATTAGTTAATTTAAAATCCTTAATTAGAAAATAACTATCCAATTCATTGTAAATATTTTATAACATTGATATTGAAGTGAAAAGTGGGTACGTAATTTAAGTTAATTTTGATTCCAAAAAAAAAAAAAATGTTAAGGTCATCATATTTCTCTCTCCGGGAAATGGTTACAAAAACGAGTAAATGTGAAAAAAAAAGTGTACAAATGAGAATGGAATTGTTTAAAGATAATTACAGAACTTGAGTCTATAAAACTCAAATTGCAATAAAAATACCATCAAAAATTAATCTCCTCTATTTAACGCCTCGTACAGAACTTGTGAAGGCAAAAATGTTTTGAAGCCTTAAACTAAGTTGATTAAACTAAGTTGATTTCAAACAGCCCAATATTTCATTATTATAAACATTTGAATCAAAGTTTGATTTCAGTTTTCTTTCCTAATTTCAAAACTTCTGTGATCTACAAATTTCAGGAGAAAATGTAAGAAGAAACATCGATTTAGCTAAAGACTAGTATATACACAAAAAAAAAATAACAATAATAATAATAATAATAATAATATAATTGTAATGTAAAAAGAGTTTTCAAAAATAACAAAAAGCTAAAGAGAAATCCGAAATTGCTCAGTAGAATTCATTATATCAGAGACTAATAACGGTTTGAGTTTTAAAAGAAATGAAGAAAAGATGTTATTAGTTTAAGCTTCTGTTTTACGAAAAACTGCATTTTAAATTAAATTTAATGTTTCGAAGCCGGTACCCTTTTTTGAGCGTATGTTTGAATATGAAAGTTCTGAATTTCAGAAATTTAATATAAAATTAATAAAAAACAAGCAAAATAAAGTTTGTAAAATTAAACAGATTTTCAGAACAGAACTTCTTTTTCATTTTGCTAATAAAAGAAAGTGTAACGTGTCTTCCGTTTTCTCTTGATATCTAATAACATCTAAATTAAATACGTAAGACGTATATGAGGGATATTGAAAAATGAATTTCTGATGCCATCGATTATTTTCAAATTTACGAATAAATTAAATGGAGAGGGATCTAATTTTCTTTTTCAACAGAAAAAGTCTTTGATTACAAAGTAATAAAATAAATCGGCATTTTAGTAATTGGTTTTAATTTGTTAATAAAAATACTATTATTTTAATTAGCAACTTGGAAGCTCATTATTTCAAAATAATTAATATAATGAAATTCCCAATAATTGATACAAACAACAAGTTGAATATTTTTGTACGAGTATTCAGCCTGTCATTCTTGATTTCTTCTGTTCGAATGCCTGCCTTTTATTCTGCATCAATGCTCAGTCTGTTTTTCTGGCCTGTTTTTGATTTAAGAATTATGTTAAGCAATTATATGCAAAATGTTCAAAAACAATTGTGTCATCACATTCACAAAAATTGAACTTTCGTGCACTTAACACCTGTGATTTCGTTTCCGAAAATACGTTTCTGTTTGTAAACTTAATAATAATAATAATAATAATAACCATTTTTTTTAATTCTTTGTTCGTATTTTTAGCCTAATGCAGTTGTTCTATGACTTTTTAGCCCATGCTCCCCTTTCATCCTTGTTTGATTATTCCACTTTCCTTTCCAAAACTCGAAAAGCACATACATAAATTCATTTAAATTTAGATTATTAACTTGTTGTGTATATTAAACAACAAAAAAGCATGGAAAATGTTAATAAATACCTAAATTTGAATAAAAGTTGTATTTTATATTCCGAAAAGGGTAACTAAATACTTTAACAGATAAATAAAAGACTAACAGCATAGATATAAAATTCTCCTTTAAAGGAAAATCTCTCCTGGTTGAACTCTTAGTTCAATGGTTATCTTTAATTTGTTCATGTGCAATTATTTATGCCATGATTATATTGTATGCTGTATATTACAGAGGAAAATGTAAGATGGTAGATGAAGAAAATTATCTTTATAAAAGGGGTTGATGCAAGAAAAATGTAGGGAATCCTTGCTCTAATTGTACGAGCATCTAGAAAGCTCTTTTATTTGTTATAGTTTAAAGCAACTGCAGTTAATGAAGCGACAGTTCATTTTGTATAAAGAACAAGGAAAGTATCAAAAGTACTTTTCTTTCCCTTCCGTTGTGTTTAACCCATTAACCGCCAAAACTACAAGGAATGTTTCTTTTGTCATGAAAATAATAAAAAATATTAAATTAAGCATTTGTAACATAAATTTACATTGAAAATTAAAAAAATGCTCCTACCTGTTGAAAACGCGAGTGTTGCGTTCGCGCAACGTCAGCGGAATAAACTACGGATGTTGAGTGAGTAGGATTGTACTCGTGTGATGTTTCTTTTGAGTGGAGCGCAGGATTACGCTTTAGCTGTATAACGATCTATAAATCTACAAATCTCTTAACTTGTAATTAATTTAATATTAAAATATACATTGTATTTCTTTTACAAATACAGATTATTTCAATTGAAAGATTCAAGCATGAAAAGCTTGATTACAATCATGATGTAAAACTACATTACATACTTTGCATCTACAAACAATCTGGCTATGGTACTCTTTACAACAAAGTCTTTTGTTATCAACGGAATTTACGATAAAATGTGTACCATCTCCATGCAATGGTTTTTAAATGCTGAATTTACTAGGTCTTCTTGTTGCTGATCTATTTCTGGCTGATTCTACACTTTCAATAGGAGTTTGCAAAAGGAATAATGCTTTCTCGCGTCTGAAATCTAAAAGAGACTTTATATTTCCAGTAGTAAAAAGTGGTGATATTTAGTAAGTTTAGATACGGTCTCACCTCATATAATTTATCATTATTGTCAATTTGACTGTTGTCAAATGCAAATTCTGCTTCATATTCCTGTACTGCAAACGTGATATCGATTCTCGTACAACAGGAATAGAAATGTCCTTATCAAAAGACCAATACATTTTTTCTTGAGGTAAAGAATGATATCCTGTAAGCAATAATATTCCAATAAATCTTCTCATATAGGCTTCAGACGCAATAAATTCTGGGCGCTTTTCTTTTTCGCTGAGCGTATGTATTTATCTGTTCAACGAGAAGAGAGTAAATGTCTAAACCAAAACGAAAATCGAAAATCTGTGCACTAGTTTTACCTTGTATTTTGTCTTTTATAATTTATCTTCTATCTCTTTTTTCATGTTCTTCCTGAGACATAACTAACAGTTCCTTTTTTATCCACTTCAAGATTTCAGTCTTCTGCTTTTTAAACTTTTTACTATGACTATAACTGCTTTTAGAAGGCTGAAACCTACTTCTTACGTGAAATTCAACTTCCCCAGCAGTATCATTTGGTAAAATATCATTATCATTATTTAAAACATTGCCATTCCTTTCTTCTTCGTCACTAGATTCTGCAATTTCTGGGGAACAACAACAGCATCAGTTTTCAAACATTCTGGTCATTATTAACATTATCATCATCTGTTTCTTCATCAAAAAATCTTTGAAGGGCTTCTTTTAATGTAAGATACCTCTTCTAGGCATTTTTAAACAACCAGAACATGAACCAGAACATTGAAAGGAATGAGTGAAAAAGGAGACTGACTACCCGTTTCCTGCTGACGTTGCGTCAACCCAACACCTGTTTTTCCTTCCTTGCCAGCACAAATATAAATATCTGACTGGTGTAATGTTCTGATAAACGATGACCTTGACTAAAAAATAGATCACTCATAAAGACGGCGATTCTTTCGTTAAATATTTTCAGCAAAAATACTCGGTCGAAAATTTTGCTTAAAGTATGAGATTAATTATTATAAACAAAATGATTGCTGAAGGCAAATTTTTTTACAGAAATAATCTTCATAATATTCCCTACGCAAAATCTTCTGCTGGTATAAAATATCTTAGGTAGTTATATTTATATACGCATTTATTTTGACCGTTGCGTCAACGCAACACCAGCGGCTAATGGGTTAACGGAGAAAATGTACATTTATTTAAAAAAGTCAATTCACTTTCAAAAGTTCACAAACATAAAACTGTGGTTTCTTAGGTAATTATAGCAAACCTGCGTAATTAAACCGCCTTTCTAAGCTCAATCCAATATCGTCTTTAAATTGCTAAAAGGGGGAAATACTATATTGGAAAAGAGCTTAAATTGTTTCTCCACTCTCATCTTCTGCTCGGCGTGCATAAACCGAGATTAAATGAACATCTACTAACCTAAATTACATTCTCTGCTGATATTGAAATGCTTCGAAAAGAGAGCATGTTTGGAGTTCAGTTTTAAATAAGGTTGGATGTAAGGAGACGGAGACAAAATTAAATCTTTCATTAGTTGTTTAAGGAAAATACTAACATGTAATGCAGCAATAGGCTTCGAAATGCTTTACATGTCTTTTAATTTTAATAAGCTTTTTTTTTTTTGTTTGTAAAGGCTTTGTACTTTCAAATACAAATCATAAAATAATACCCAGACGTATTACGTACAAGCATTGTATGACTTTAAAAAATTAGCTATTTATATTATTTATATTAATGCTTCATTTTGATATAATTATTTATGAAATTATTTATGAAATTCTGCGGCAAATCCACACATGCTATAAATCGTTGTCATTGAAAATTATTCATTGTAGATGAAAACTTTTCCGTTTTTCTCCGTAGTATTGCTCGGCTGGAAGATTAATATTCCAAAATATTATAAAAGTATTCGAAGTACAGAAATCCATTGATAGCATCTGAGATAGAAAATCTAGAAGGAAAAGAATATGAATATTTCATCATATGGAGGAAAGCTAAAAAGAATTCTTTACATTAGAACACGAATTTTTTGCTTTCGTTTGCGAATGAAGTAGTGAATTGAATTTACAATTTCTTTGCGTGTATTTACGTGTGTATGTATGTATGTGTGAAGGCAAGCCTCATCTATATATATATATATATATATACAAAACCCTTCAACTTTATCCATGGTGAAAGGCTTTCAAAGCAGCATATCATAAGAAGAAACTTCAAATTTTTGAATACACATCTCTCTTTTTCTTCCCATATATAGATATATATATATATACATATGCATATACATATATAGACACATGCAATAGATATCAAAATAGAGAAAAACATCGTGTAACATAATATAAATAAATATTAAAAATATTCGAGCAATGCAGAGTCTTATCATAGGGTGAAAACACGTTTCTTTTTAATATTTTGTGTTTAGTAAGAAAATCCTTTATTTATTAAAAGCATTTAATAATAGTTTAATAGTTGCAGTTTAAAAACATGAAGAGACAATTTTTTCAAATTTATTTTTAAAAAATAAAATAAAATTGTTAATGTAAAGATAAATGAAAGATTTTTAAACACGTAATGTGAATATTATAAATGTGAATATTATAACTTGTGTATGAATGATTCCACTAAATGCTACTAAAAATATTCAGGTTCAGTTCCCGAGGAATTACTCGGGTGTAATGGAATTTTCGTGGTTTTTTCTTGTGTTATGCCGATACAAGTTAGTTTCCATTTAAGGCAGATTTATTCTACTATGTTTACTACTCAATACGTTGTTTAAATTTGGTTCAGGGATCGATGGTTTGACATATTTTACAAGTTGGATTGATAAAGGTACAAATTGTTTAATAGATCTTTTGTAGTTTAAATAAACTTTTTATTTAGAAAATTTATGCCATTATCAATTCATAAAGGCTTTTTAATTTGCTTCTCTCGACACATCAACCTCCAGATGACGATGTGCCGAGAAATGTAAATTCTTTGTAACTTTTTATGCATTTTTTTATCATTTCCACTACATTTTTACTTGCATCAATTATTGTATTTTTCATTTTTTGCACTTTTCAAGCATTTATTTCACTATTTATCTCATTTCTTGGTTAATATATTTATTCACAGCGGTTTATTGCTTAAGATGGCAACCTATTATCCTTTCCCTTCCATTGTGCAGGAACGGAAAAAAAGGCACCTCGTTCCTACCTTTTTACATTGTTGCATGATCGGAAAGAAAAGTCACATCGTTCCTACTTTCAAATAATTTTAACAAAACTCCTAAACTACATTTGGTGTTATTATCGCTTTGCACAAATATGCCAAATTTCCAAACACGCTAGTATTTAAATTCATACATATCTTCGGAAATTTTGGATAAAAAAACTGTAATTTTTTGCAAGCATGCTTAGAAATGCATCTATTTTAAGGTGATAGTAAACATTTTATAGATCCAATCCAAATTTGTTTCGAAAAATTTATAAAAGTTATTTAAAAATACGAATTTTAAAAATAAATCATAAAAATATGGGCTAATTTTATTTGGAATGAACTTAAATTGCGAAATGGGAAAGGAAGAATCAAATAAGTTTAATTAAAAAAGGGAGAATAATAAATATATACAAATTCAATTAACATTGAGGAGCTAAAATTTTGAGACCTAATTTTTGAAAATCTACTCGTGCGATTTTTACAAAATTTGGCAGTTTGGCATAATTCAAGCCTTAGAATCGAAATATGGAAAAAAAATGCCATTTCAGAAAGGTTCGATTTTGTGTCAAAATACCTATATTAGAACAATGCTATATATAAATGTAATACATACCCAAACTCGCGCTTTCGAGAAGTGAAAAACGCAAGTTGTATTTCGTCAATCGGCCCAGCAAAATGGGAGATAAAGAACTGTCCACCCCGCCTCTTTACCCCCCCCCCGCAGAGTTCCTGTTTTTAGGATATACTGCTTTCTACTGCGAAAGGAGCCAGTTTATTTTCAAGTATTGATCTTTCCTGAATGGTTCCTGTCTTTTCACACTGCAAAATGATGGAAATTCATTGCCATCTTGTGTTGTATGATTGTACGTATGGCCCGGAACAATTCAGTAATATGAGCATGTGTCATGTATGCTTTTGTATTATGAATCAGTGTCAGTAATCGTATGCATAGCATGGAGCAATTCAGTAACATGGTGACGTATCATGTATTTTTATCTATTACGTATCATGTACGTTTATCTATTATGTATCATGTATGTTTATCTATTATGAATCAATATGCTTATCTAATATGTGTAAGAATTATCATTCGTGTCATGTATGTAAGCAAGTATTAAAAATGTTTTTATTTACTATACAACCAGCCCTTGTATGGTAATGTTCACCCTTTCTGTTTTAGGACTTTGTTCTGGACAGTTGCGGGATTCGGATAATTTCCGAATATTCTGTGTAAGCCGCCCGGGTGTCCGGATCCTGCTTTTAATTGTCAATTGTATTGTCTGACTAGAGGTTAACCCTCCAAACACCTCCAATCTATATCCACGATGATTTAATTTTATAGCATTAGAATCTCTTAAATATGTTATTAGGAGGGTTTTGGCCATTACCAGTCATCTTTTAAGACTCGAAGATTAAAAGGAGTAATTAAAACTATGTTTCCCGTATGTTCTTCTATTCGAAATGGTATTAGAAAAGTCCGCAGTGGATTCTTGACAGCAGAACAATTTATTTTAAGGATTTGCTTACGCTTAAGCACTTAACACTCTCCGCAACCTAAACAGTTTTTCCTACTTTGTTATTGTAGAACTATCTTTCGTATAATGTTTACTTCTCTTTTATGCGTTAGGAGTTTCAACATGCTTTTATAAATGCTTACTTCATAAATAATAGCAGTTGAATCAGTTATAGTAATAAATCATATGTAATACAGAAACAAAAACAAGCTACATAAAACTCTCCATTAACTGCCTTTCTTAGCTCGAGTATTGTTTGCAACTCATGTTTTTCCTTCTCGATCGCAGAAGCGTAAGCCGCCCGGGTGTCCGGATCCTGCTTTTAATTGTCAATTGTATTGTCTGACTAGAGGTTAACCCTCCAAACACCTCCAATCTATATCCACGATGATCCAAAGTATTTGCAAACATATTTTTAAAGAGAATATTGGATCCGATCAACAGAATTGAGCGCACCCGTGTTTTCATCTTTCAAATAACTCATCCATCATTGTATTCTGCATCATATTGGATATTGATCGACTCGCACGCTTTTGAAGGAAATTGAAAATAAAAGATTAGATTTTCTTTTTTGTTCTTTTCACAGTTTCTATCCTCTTATCGCCTCCCACAGGTGCCCTAAGCAGAAGTTGTTTCCGATTTGGGCCGTGTTTTAAACATCGCATTTATGAATTAGTCTTCACACACAGACACACACAGGTTTAATTGTCTGCGCCCTAATCATACCAATCTTTCAGAAATTTAAAGGGCTGAATTCAGAATGTAATGACTTGAACGTTATTGATTCACAATTTAATGATTTAATGATTAATGATTCATAATTTAATTATTTATTGATTTTTAGAAACCAAATATTCTGCGCAAGATCTTATGAATGCGTAATGACCAAGAGATTTACTATTATGCGAACACGCAATCCAAAAGCTACTAAATTGTCTCCGCAGAATTCAAAATATTGAAGTATCATGAAGCTGCTTTCAAGTTATATTTAAATTTTAAGGGATTTTAAAACTGGTTTCAGAAACGTTTGTTGCTACATCTACTTTTCGAGCTGAATGATTAAGGTAATCTCTAATCTAGTCACAGTTTTATTTACGGAAATCACTCCCGCAACAGAATTATCATCAGTGCATATGCTACATGTGCCAAGATTATTACTATCGAAATATCGTGAAAGCATCACTCAGATATTTTAATGTAAATGTTATTACCATCAATATTCAGCTTTGTTCCTCTGAAAAATAAACAAGTAATAATAACTGAACCTAGACATTTTAAATGCCACCATAAGTAGAAAGAATTTGATTGTGTTGATCCAGATAACGAACTTTTAGTGCCTTTCTTTCTAAAAGAGGAATAGGCTAAGTAAACGTTATTATTCCCTTGTTTTAAAGGATTATGTAAAATACAGAAAGATTTAAGGTGATCCAAGACGTTGGAGCTTTAAAGCCTGGTCCTTTTAACCCTAGGAGATAACCAGACCTTGGTTTAACGACAGTAGACTCTGTCAAAGCATAATACTGTAAGACGAACTAGCTACAGCGGACTGCGTTTCAACCGGCATTTACAGCATCGAACGGAAGCATTTATTGAATTTTATAAGATACTTCATATCAAATGGAGACTATTAAAGAAATGTATTAGTGCTACAGATTTAAAACAGCTTCTTTTAAACAGCTACCGTCACAGATCTGTGAGCAGGAGTCTTCCCCGGATATCAGTTAAAGGAAACTGGATGTTGATGTAATACGCAATCTAACGCATCTTGTTAGTTAGTTATTTCTGCAGCAGAGTCTCTACTGACGAACATGACGAACTATACCAAACGAACAGAAGGTCCCTGAGTATTTGGTTTAACATGTCGAATTGATCACCCATGGGATCGTAGAAACTGGCTGAGCATTATAGTCTAAAAGTCACATCTCTGGCGGCATAAAATACACAGACCCAGTTCCTGCTATCCAAACGGATAACATATGTTGGCTTAAAATAGTAGGTGGCTCCGGCCCTTGGAGTAGGAGAGTAACGACGGGCTTTTTCATCGATTCTTCAGTTCGCTCCAGCGGCTTAGCTAGGGTGGGGCAAAGGGAGATATTTGTCCTCGGGCGCAGCATTCATGGAGGTAGGAAAGGTTACTTCCTACCTCCATGGCAGCATTCAGGGGGCGTCAACGTTACGAAATTTTAGAATGAAATATTTTGCATTCTTGGCACATAGAAAGCGGCGAAAAAGCTTCATTTGTCTCCGACCGCTGAGAACCCTAACTACGGCTCTGCTCCGCTTCCTAAGTAGTGAGTTGACCTCTGCGTAAAATGGACAGACTCAAATCGGTGAGCCTTGTTTGGTGATTCTTCCGACAACATGAGCAATAAGTATACAATTGACTGATGTATAAATGATAAATTTGAATATACTTTTTCGTCAATGAACGAAAAGACGAGTCAGTGTCATTGCCCTTAATTCAGTTTGATATAACTTGTCTCAATTATCATGAATGACGAATGGCCTTCTTATAAGAGGCTGGGAAGATTAGAATACGATTAGGAATTGTAAAAAAGAACACTGTCAGTCCTGCAGACTGTATTAATGCTCAAACAACTGAATCGCGGAGGAGAATTTTGAAGCTACACAGATTCTACACAACATGTAGAGCACTACACCGCAAATACTTCCACGTTATCTTGCAAAAGTATGCAGAAATCCATTCATCCAATAAAAACAGTTTCATAAAATAAAAATTTCAGTAGCGTTCATATTTGAACATGCTACAAAAAGGCGGGAAAGAAATGATTAAAACAACAACCAATTTTAGCAGCGCCATTTAAAAAATAAATAACAAACCAAAAGCGCTAAATCGCATACTACATTAATACTTAAAACTGGCTTACACAATAGTCAAATAATGTTTTTTTCATAGAAGTCTAACGTTCATAGGAATAGAATTTTCAGTATAAGTTTGGCAAATATGTACGGCTAAACTGGAGGGCTACATTAGCATTTTACATTCTGTTTTACTTTAAAATTTATTTGAATATACATTGAACATTCAATACGTATTGCTTATTTACTACTATAAGCCTCGTGGCACACTTTGTGGAACTCGAGGACATTTACATTTGTTTTTTAAAATAAAAAAAATGGTGTGCAATGAAAATACAGATGTGCTAAGCCACTCTTTTACGGGTTCGGATCAGAAACGATCACTCACTGAACTGAATCAGTTCTACTTATGACTCATAATTTACTAACTTGATGAAAAGAATCGGGAACGAGGAGGTAATTAAGAGTGGTTTGCGAAGATGGCGCGATGAGAGGAAAGAATTGAACTATCAATGCAATCATGAACGATTAGCCAGGTGGGAGAGAATAGCAAAAAAGGATCGAATTAGCAGTATTGTCGGGAGAATCGAATCAGTTAAGCCCTAACTTCCCAGAACTGTTTCTTTCAACTATAGCTTTTAAATTTTCTTAAACCTTCTTTCTAGATAGAATTGACATTAAGATTCTACTATAATAAAAAAAAAAAAAAAAAAAAAAAATTCAAAATGCTGTGAAACGAAAATATTTAAACTCAGTTTTAGGTTAGGTTATTTAATTACGGCAAAGCCTCGAGGGTTATCTACCTAAGGGTAGGAATGCCTTCGTGAAGGACTTTCTAAGGGAAACTGGCTTGTATACACGTTACACATGTGGAAAACCACGTAAACACCCATGCAGCCAGCTCGTTCGCGGGATTCGAGCCTCTTACCGAACTACTAGTGTTCGACGACTTTTACCGCTCGGCTGCTTAAACTCAGTTTTAACAAGAAAGAATAAACATTCTTTTCTGTTTTAAAATGGGAATCGAATTTTCCTGGCACGCTTCCAACAAGAGCATTTTTGGCAAATTAGGCGTTCGCTCGCTCAATAAAATGAAACAGTTCGTGAATAAATAGCATACATCTGTTTCTGGCAATCTTCCAATAAGTGTTCTCCGTGAATTGTAAAACAGACACTACTCCGTTTACCGAAATCAACTGTTCATTCCAGCAGCAAAGTGAAACGATTCTTTGAGTTCCGGAGTGGGTCGTCCAACTCGAATAGAAAAGCATGATTTTAATTTCTTTGAAATTTTCTTTTAATTAATCACTTTCAAATTTATTAACTATTTGCATTACCATAAGTATTAATAAGTGCATCCACCCTTCCCCCATAACAATTCGACCTAAAATGACCAAAAAGATTAATTACAGTTTAAATGGACAAACTTTATTGTAGAATTTCTTTTGCGAAAGATCAGGAGTAAAATTACTCAACTTATTTTAAGTAATAGCTCACAATCTAGATTCTTAAACATTTAACAATGAATGGACGTTATTCTGCAAAGCTAAAATGATCAGAGAGCTTTCTGCATCAGTTTTAAAATGAATATATTTATCTTAGTCTCGGAACAAAACCCTTCCTCCTTTAGTTTAATTTGTTATTCAGTCACGACAAAGGTATTAAAAACTCTCACTACTTAAGGCAAAACAATTAAACTCCGAACTTGAATGAGAATAAGAGTTTGAAAAAAGTTCTTTTAAGTAATCTCGTCGAAACAGAATGATTTAAATAGCGAATGAAAATAATAAAAATTGAGAATGTTTTAACGAAATTCGAAGTTTTCCAATCCGAATCGTATTTTTTTTTTCCTTTTTAAAAGAGTAAAGAAGGAAACTAATGAGTTCTGAATTATCCCAGAATTTGCATAGAATGCTGCAAGATTTATTCGTCTAATTATATTTTGACGCTACATTCGTAACTAAAAACAATTAATTTGACGGTCCACTTTATCAAAATCAAAATTCATGATATACTTCAAATGCGCGTATATTATGAATATTTAAAAGTTTAATTACTGCATCAGCATTGCTCCTGAACTGCATTTTTATGCAGAATATAAAACCATTTATTTATCCATGTAGGCTGCGGTTATGAGTGTGCATGATTTGCAAACGGAGCACGCAGCTAGGCTTAATGCATTGCATTTAATCGAATCTATCTGAAATTTAAGTTGCGTGATTTATAGTTTGAATTCTAAACACTCAGTAATATGAAATCAATTACCATTCTTCCCTAAATAATGATAAATTGCATGGTTCAAGTCCTGAATATAAAATAATGTATAATGATCAGTTTTACATGCATTTCTTTTTATGTTATCTCTGTCTAATCGCATTGAATTGCGGAAAAACTTTAGTCAGTTATATTAATTTTAACGAGATATTGAAAGGCTTCTTTGATAATCTTTACTAAATAACAGGAATCAAGTCATCATACGGCAGCAAAAAATTTATAATTGAATTTTTATAATTTTACTTGATGAATATCCTTTTTAAAAATTTAATACTTAACTTTGATTTTAAAACATTTTTTTAAAAATATGTATAGTCATTTTTATCACACCACATTTTAGTTCCACCACATATTAATTCTTGATACTCTTATAGAGTTTATGTTGAATATTTTGAAGCAAGAAAGCGTGAGAAATCAGCAGAGCCTTCTCTGGGACTTGAACTTCGAACCTTCCAATTACTAGCCAAATGTTTTCTAATTACACTACGAAAGCATACGGCGAGAAGGGGGAAAATTCCTTACGATTTTTAAAAAAGAAAACTATTTTATCCTTTGTTTAGTTTACTAATAATGCTTTATAAAATGAAACTAAAAAACTTCCTCATGCTGTATGTTTTAAAATAATTATGTGCTAGAGCTACTTATCTATAAGCTAGCATTATTGTTAGTAATTTGAATCGATATCAGCCCACCTGTGAACGAATGGTAAAATTAGTGTGCACTGGTAGTTTAACATGGGTTCAGTTTTTGGCAAAGGATGCAAATGCGGCAGAATGTGTGCGGAATTTCGTGATTTTCATAATGTCTAATGTAAATATGAACTAGTTTCCCTTAAAACATTCCACACGAAGTGGTCAATTCTCTTAGGTTAATATTTCATCTAAATCTAAATAATCCAATCGGTTCAGGATCAAGTCTCGGCGAATACTCACATGTTGTTTCCAAAGAGGTCTAGCTGATTTTCCTCACGCGCGTAACGCAAATAAAAGCTAGTTTTTTTAGAGAAATCCTCCGTGAAATGATTCTTTCCCTTAGGCAGATGCCGTCACATGTTTTCTTTGATCAAGTAACCTAATGTTTCTAATTTTTTTAATTTAAAAAAGAAATTTTTGAATTGTTGTTAATGTTATATTTTACCATTACCATTATTATTATTTCAATTTTCAAGCAGTGTGGAACCATAGTTAACTCTTAATGCTCTTCTGGATTTATTCAGAATTTGGGTTCTTGGATCCCTGTACATATAACAACTGCTTGATATTTATGGCAATATATATGCACAAAAAATGCTGTTGTTATATTTAGACTTATTGTAGTGGATATGATGTTGATAGTAATGGGATTTTTATCACCAGTTTCTCTAGAATATTTTGCATATTTTTATCTTTTTAATTTTATAAATAGAATATCATTCAACTTTTAGAAGTTAAGTGATAAAGATTAAATGAAAATTTCTGTTGTTGATAGAAATATTTTAAAACTTCCACGCTGAGATCTCAAAAAAATATTGGAATACAATGGAGAGTTAAGAGTTAATTATTGCAAGAAAAATTTTCGTATTGTTATAGAAATAAAATTAACTTCGAATTCTCTAATCGACTCCAAAATGTTTCTAATATTGAAATTTCTGCCACAAATAAATAACATATAATTATTTTTCTTTTAATTGACGAATACGCACTCTACTGTACCAAACAGCGATAATTTCTAGAGTGAGATAACGCTGTCGGTCATATAAAATGTAGAAATCGTAAAGGAAGTTAAATGAAAAGCTATTAGATACGAGAAATTCTTATAAAAATCTGCTTTTTTTATTTACGAAAATGACATTTTTTGTTGTTTTTGTTGTTGCTTACTTTACGTATCACCTTAGGCCAATTTTTATTTTTACTAGCGGTGTATTTATCAGTGTACATAAAATTGCCTTTTACCATCTATTGCATCACTTTCTTGCGATGTAATTAAGTTTAAAATTATTCCAAAACGCAGTGGATTTTAATGTAAAAAATTAATTCAGGCTCTATTAATGGATCTTTCACTTTAATGAAAGCTCTATAATAAAGACCAGTTCTTGAATTCTCAGTCCTTCGAATTAGGAAATAACATGCAGTTCAATTCAGTGGATAGTTCCTGATTATGCAAAAAAGTCTTGGACCCTTTAATGTTTGCAGACAGAATGTTCCGATACTGCAATTAATCGATTCAATTATTATAAATATAATGCATGGTAATTTAGTTAATGCTGTTGAAGAACATCAAGATAGTAGAGAAATCTCGTCTTTAAGATTAATGAGCAAAGGTTTGCAATTATTTATGATTCCAATAAGTCCACTCAGGTTATCTGAAAAATCAGCCAAATCGCGAATATTTAGGGAAAAGAAATACATTAATCATTTTATTCTTGAGACTTATTTAAGATCGAAACTGATTTCGTGCTTGCAAGTGCTTACTTTAATTAATTGAAAGACCATTATTTTGCTCCAGCGCTATGTTTTAATTAAGTTATTACATTTTATTGAATTTCACAATACAAATTCTAATTTTCTATTCTAGTCTACAAATTCTGTTGTTTGACTTTCTACAAATAAGGTCTTTATAAGCAATTAATTATTAAGCAAACAATAAAGCATTAAGCATTAAAAGCATTATTTGTACAACTATTCAATATTTGCATTTTAAACTTAATTTCATTTGCTACTTCTTACTTTACTACGTATTCATTTAATTTTTTTTTAAATTTTCCCCTTCCTTTTATCAAAGAAATAAAACTAAATTTTTATAACTTTAGTATAAATTTATGCTTGTTTTATTCAGATCGAAATCATGAACTTATTAAAAGGCTCATTACATTGCTGTTAAAATTACTATTACAGATTTATGCTCTCAGGTTTATATTTAATTAACGCACTTTTATTTCGTTTCCATTAAAATTTGTGAAATATGCATAATTAACGTTGTTAAGTCCTTTTCTTTCCGTATCGAATTCATTAAATGTAAGCATTTAATTGTTTACATTTAATTAAAAAATACTAATAAATATTCTAATTCACTAAATTAATACATAATCTAATTCTAAAAATTAATAAATAATTCTAATAAATATTCAAAATAAAAATTCTAATTCTAATACAAAATTCAACAATTTAGTGTGAGCTAAGATCGGAAGAGAATGCATCTTAAAATGAATTTTAAACTTTCTTCTTCCAATAGTTGAGTAAATAAGTGCGAAAATAGCATTTGTATTGCACCGAAAAGTATAGTAAAGAAGCACTTAAACTTCTTCCCGAATGCCGACTGGGTACTTGCTAAGAGCATTAGCTGGGATCGCAGTCTCCACAACCAAAACGTTACCAAAGTTATAAGTGAATATAATTATTTATAAGTGAATCAGAAAGGCAATCGTGTAAACAATCAGGCCTTAACATATATTTCAGCTTGTACGTATCAGCATAGAATCTGGCTCTGTTAACCGTTACACCGCCAAACAATGAGAGAAAAAAAAGTTAATTCAAAGTAATAATCGCAGAAAAGATAATTAAAGACATACAGAGGATGTTTACACAATTTTAAAACGACTTCGGGACTCTTTAATTCTCCTTTATAATGTAGAGTATTTGTTAAATGTTCGATCAGATAGCCTCTTATCTCCACTATAAATCTGCATCATGATTTCCATGACACATGGGCTTTTCTTAAAATTTCTGGAATACTGATTTCCATTTCTCTTCCACTACTTCCCAAAATTCATCAATCGTGTGGATTTGCGCATAAAAAGAGCTCTTTTTAAGAAACTAAAGGCACAATAGTCCATATATAAAACACAGGAGACTTTACAAGAGTACATAGGAAAGTTATATATGCTATGCCTGTATCAGTCTTCATTTTTTCAAGAAATGCAGTGGTACTTTTCGAAGTACGATTTGTTGCTCTGTCTTGAAGTTTCACTCTTTGAAAGTCGTTGGGATAAAGAAATGGTACTTCATCTGCAAATATAAGAGGTAAATCATTTTCTTGATAGTACTCTGAGTATATTTAGAACAAACTGTTTTCTGCCTTCTTATTTTTCTATTTCCCACTGTAAGAGAATCCTGCGACAATTATCAATATCATATCCCCTGCAATAAGTCTAAATATAACAACAGTGTTTTTTATGCATATATATTGCCATAAATATCAAGCAGCTATTATGTACAGGGATCCAAGAACCTAGATTATGAATAAGAATCGCATAAAATTTAACGATGTTGCCTCACTTCTTGCAAATTGAATATATTAATGTTAACGGTAAAATAGAAATTAAACAGCAATTTAAAAAATTGAAAAATTGGTAACATTAGGATAGTTGATAAAAAATATATCACGTGATGTCATCTGACTAAGCGAGGAATTATTTCACGGAGGGCTATGAAACGTCATTAAAACTTTCTTTGCACTTAGAGATTATTTCTCTTCGGAAAGCACAAAAACATATCTTTCATTTCACAGCTTGTTTACTTGCGGTATTTTGAAAGAAAATAATCTGATGTGCACACCACATGACTTCCTTGTACGTAACATTAAATTATACGCATTTTTCTTGCATTTCATTTAAACTTATTGGATTGAATTAAATCTACGTACTTCGTCGACAATGCATAAACCACAACAGAATAAATGCATTCTTTAAAATTCACTCTAGTATGTGTTTACCATACCGACACTCTGGCGCTAGATTCACTTAACAGTATTACATTTCGTTCATGTTATAACTCATAATGCACAAAATTTATATCATTTAAAGAATAGAATTATCTAATCGTTGCCATATGTTCTATTCAAATACTATAATAAAGCTAGAATGATGTATAAAAGAAATTAAGGAAACAAAACAAAAAAGAAACAGTTTTTCACAGACGATTGAGTATTTCTCATTCAATTAATTCAGTTCTCACTTCGCGAGAAGGCAATAATACATAAAAACTCAAAATATCTATATTAAAAATTACGAAGTAAATCTTAAACACATATTTCCTCGAAAAAATTCCAGAAAGGATTAAGCATGATTTAATTGTCAATAATAAATGAAGGCGTTATCTTTCTTGTTGCGAAGCTAAGTTTCTCTAGATTGGCAACAAATCCACTAGTCTGCTGTTTCAAATGTAAACTATCAATGGCCGCCTTCAAAAAAAAAAAGGCTTAGCGGCACTTAAATGACTTTAAAATTGCTGATAATTCTAAAAGTATTTCATACAGATTTACTAAAGGCATAAAAACCTTAACCGGAAGATAATAACAACATAATTCAATCATTTTTAAAGCAAAAAATGTACAATTTACAAACATATAAGAGTAAAGAAACTGAGATCACTGAGCTGAGTAACAGAGTGGATATAGATATAAATATATTTATATACGTTTGTTGCGGCCTATTGCAACCAAAATACGAGGTGCACATCTACATGTTATAGCAGTCCTATATACAAAATTTCAACGTTCTGAGGCTACTCGTTTTTGAGTTATGCGAGATACGTACGTACGTTCGTACAGACGCCACGAAAAATTCTCTTCAGAATTCATTTTAAAGCAGTTTTATAATTTTTTTGGAGGAAACGAATCTTTTATCCTGTCCTTACGTATAGATATCAAGTAAAAACATCGTTAAATTGCATTCGATAGCGGTCAAAATGGATATTTTCGTTGAAATATGCTGCCTGAAACTTTTCGGGATTACAATACTTCCTTTTTACTTCGTACAACGAAGTAAAAAGAACGGAAACGTAGCAGAGGATATGTGTTATTTCAAATAATAAGCTGTTGCCAGAAATTTTTATTTCCAAGAATTTTTTTTAAAATTCTTTAAGGAAATTATTCTAAAAAATGTGCAAACATTCTCTGTATATTCCAAATTTTGAACTTGCATTGTTTTGTATTTTCTGCTTTTCAATTTAAGAATAAAGTTAAAAATGCTACTCTTAGAATAATCAAAAGAAACGTATCAAACTATTGTCATCGTAACATTTTTGGGTAGATTAGAAAATCCATGTGTCCTAGAAATGAGAATTATTTAAACTAAAAATGTTAAAATTTAGTCTTTACAATAAGGAACAAAATATAAACTGATTCTGAATATTCTTATTTATCGAAAATCTACCAAATCATTTTTGCCAAAAATTTATAATATTTAATAAGGGAAGCGTAATTTAGCAAAACTCAAGATGTTTTAATTATCTTAATCATTTCTTTAGACACGATCAGTGAATCTTCAACTTTCTTGTGGACTTTAAACCCTTTCTTTAAAAAATATATGACTGAAAGTATAGCAATTTTATGATTTGCCTATAACCTTCTTGTCATTCGGCTTTATTCAAAAAAAAAAAAAAAAAAAAAAAAAAAAAAAAAAATAGTACGTCTGATATATCTGATCCATAGACTTTGCACAAAGATCTTTCTGGAAAGGAGAGCTGAAGTAGATAATAGTAGGTACTCTGTTATTTCGCAACTCCGTCTGGAATCAGCTAAAATCAGAAACTGATACTTATGTAATCCATAGTAAACTATATTTAGAAGCCGATTATTTATTCAGAATCAATGTATACTGATTACGAGTTTGTACCTTAACACTGAGGGCGAAGTCAGCAAGTTTGAAATTTCAGTTTAATCGTAACACTCAAATAATGCTTAGTAACATGCATGTGCAAATCTCCTAAAATAAATCTTAACAATCATGCAACAAAACAAGGTAAAATTTCACAGTTTAGCTTTAGTTAAGAGCGAACGAGTTACCAACGATGAAAGCAGACCTATAGTCTGAGCCTGAAATCCGCACGGGGTGAGCGGGGGCAACATTAAGTTGCTGCCATATCCTCTCATAGTAATTAATACACGGACATTTTTATATCCTTTTTAATTATAGGATCAAAAAATATAAATGAACATTTTTATAGAATATTCAATTTACTGAAACTTTTTTTTTTGAAGTGATGTTTAGTTATTGAGTAACAAAGCATAAAAAGAACGGCAGTCTTTTTCATTTATAATTATAAATTATGAGTTATAGTAACTGAAATAACATAATTTTAAAAACAATATCGAAATGGTCAGAACAAAAATGCTATTAAATGATTCATTGGAGTCTAGAGTCTAAGAACCATCATTTAAGACTATCATTACTCTATATCGTAATCTACATCATCGTTCTATACCGACATCATAATGACCGACATGACTATCATCTTTCTGGCCCAATTTTTAAAATACCATTGAATGGCTCAACGGAAGAAATATTACAATTCTAAATTTCCTATATTTGCTTATTGAATTGATAAATATATGAATTACATTAATTTAGCCCTATCTGTGTAAATCAAGTAAGGTTTACTGAATCAATAAAAATTCTTTAAACTCTTCTCTTTTTCCGAATCATTTTTCTGGGAAACAATAAGATCCTTACTTAAAATGGGTGAAATTTCTCTTTTAACAGACAAATATATTAAACTGTAACCATGAAAGATAATAGCACAAGAAAGTACAATAACATTTTTTCAGCATCAGAAATGCTGCTATTAGACTCGAACCTCAGACAGACAGAGAGACAAGTGCAGGGGGCACAAAAACATCACCGTGGGCAAAAATTGTATCGCTCCCATTGCACTAACCATTTATGGAAGTGCACCTTCACGAGGCACGCTAACCCATGCTCGGGCATTTGTTTACATTGCAGCATTCATAATAGTTATATATTAATGTGCATAATTTACATTACAGACAATATTGACATAAGGTGTACTTTACACGGGTACTTTGCAGTTGCATGAATAAATACAATAGTTATTTACAGATATACATATTTCTTTTGTGTTTCGGTTTGGAGCTTCGTTGGTGGGGCAAGGAGTGATATAGTACGTGGTTCGTTGTTTGTTTGTTTTCCTGTTACACGGTGTGCAGTATAAGACCATTCATAGTACAGTTCATAGTTTAGCACACAGTTCATGAATTCATTTCATGGTACATAATGTTGAGTGCGAAGTATTGGTGTATTTGTACCACATTACACAGTATGAAGTCAGTTCACAGTTCTTAGTTTGAGTAGGTAGGAGAAAAGTCACGGTTGTCTCAATAAATTGTGCACTTTATATTGTTATATTTGCTTTTGTATCAAATCACTTTACAAATTAAAGGTTGCGTCCATCAAATTTTATCGCGAAGTATTATTTTTAAAGAAATAATATAACGAATATTGAAAAAAAGTTTGCCAATATTTAACACTCTATCTGGAATTAGTTTTACTAAGTAAACTGAAGATTCATAATATGAACCGAGAAGATATTGAAAAAAATTAATGGCAACTTTTAACATTGTATAGGGAATTCTAACCATATGCTGCTTTTATGCATATGCATCTTAAGAAAACTTCTGGTGCAACGTTAAAATCTCAGTCTTTTCAGTTTTTCCCCCTTTTTTCCATTTATTTATCTATATATTTTACTAAATGAAAGCTCTTTAATTATAGAGATATTTTACGAGACAATTTATATGGAATTTACATGAAACATGATTTTCATCAGTGACATCTACGGCGAAGAAAAATTTAAAAAGGGCAGGAGACTCTTATAACACGTTTTGCTTGGTCACCCAGTTTGATAAATCAGGTTCTACATACCGATAACACAATAGCTGAAACTATATTATTATTTGAAACTTTTCAGAAAATAAATGATAGTTGTCGAATTTACAATTGCAATGATAATTGTTTGAAAGAAGCTACTGAAAATCTGTCGACACTCACTAATTACGAATTCCCGTCTAAATGAAAAGTCTCTATTATACCACATAAATTTTAATTCAAGAGTAATATCAAAATATTTAAAAAAAGCACATCTTTAGAATTTCCGATAGACAGTCTCGCACGCTAGAGATAAAATTGATTCTTTTCGTACTATATTGCCATTGCTCTCTTTGAAATCATTGAGTTAATTAAAAATTCATTAAAGTTTTACAAAATATGAAATAGATAATAAAATTAATTCGAATTTCGAATTCGGGCTTCCAGGTGCCCATGTTCGGGTGGAGGATTATGTTATTCAAAATTTGATGGTTCTAGATACCGCTGTTTTTTGACAATGCGAGAAATATACATGTATTCATGCAGATTCTTTACTATTTAATTTCTTTAAATATAATACAGATCGATAATACTTTGTGCCCCCCATTTCTATTTCGTTCCTTCAATGTCTGTCTTGGGAACGGCAGCCAAGATTCCTTCACGTGAGGTGCGCCTGGGGCTTTGAAAGGTAATTGATCCCGCCACGTCCGTCAGATTGTAATGCTAATATTATAAATAATATAATAAATAGATACCAATAGTTTATCTGTGACTAGTTTTCATTTATTATATTCTTACGGTAATCGCGTTCATTAGATGTTAATTACCGGCATAATTTTCCCCTCTGGATTTTCCGACGTTAAATTAGTTGATAAATGGGGGTAAATGCGCCATGAAATAAGGAATGTACTTTTTACATTTATGTAAACTTATACTTACTTACAAACATATGTTTTAGAAATGAGACCTTAATTTTGTTACCTTCAATATTGTTTACGAATTCAAACGTTTATTTTTAGACTATACAACTTTACAGTTGTAATTTTAAGTCACGTAATTGCTAAGTCATAGATTAAACAAAGATTGCCTGAAGGAACAACATGAAAGGAAAAATGTTTTTCCGGGTTCATTTCATTCCTTCAGAAAAATTTCATTCAATATGTGAAGTTATCGTTTCCATTTAATATACAGTAGATCGCCTATTAGCGAACACATTTTTGATACCTCACAAAAATCTGACAAACAAACCTAGTTTAGTCAGATTTCTGTGAATAAATTCATTCATATATTTGTAGAGTTTAATAAATTAAAATTATATAGCATCTGCAGAACATAAAACTTTTTGTCTCTTTTTCACGTGTTCCTCGGGCTACATTTAAATGTTAAAAGATGATATCTTATCTGAACTAGTGTCTGCATGATTATTATTCTAGAAACATTTTGGATGCTAATTAATATTTACACCTTCCTTGAACATTTTAAAAAACAATATAAAATTAATTGGCTGGAATTTAGCAGGAAGAGGCCGCCCAGTTTATGCAGTGAGCTGTTGAAACCAGTTATTTAGTAGCATTTTTATGAATATCATGAATAATGAGTGCTGTTGGCATTAAAAAAATACAAAACTTTTGCCCCCACCACTGTCGCTAAAAGCACGCTATACGTCACATAATACACCGTTTAAACGATGCTATACGCCGACGACGTGCAGTAGATTCAGCTTAATGTCATCACGGTTAGTATTATCATTCAGATATTCTTATCGAATCCTGTCCTATTTTATACGAAAATATAGAAAATAAATCATTTATTGCGATCAACAGCTATCAAAGTTTAATATCAAAGGTTAATATTATCAAAGTTCCAAGTTCCAGGAGCCGTTGATAGCGCTTTTAGCTTGCAATTATGCAAACTCTTTACCGGCCGTTAACGTTGATGCTACAAGGAGCGATGCCGGTACAGAAATGCCTGTAAGTGAGTCCGAAGGACAGGGTGTAAGATGGAGAGAGCGTGACTACTTTGTCACGTGGAGCTGCAAGACATCGGACTGGTATTAACAAAGTATTACCAAAAATTATTTTAACTGAAGTAAAGTCGCCAAATAAACGATAAACTCGCCAAACAAAGACAAAATAAATTTTAAAAATTGCCAAATATCAGAAAATGTCTCTCTAAGTAAAGGATTACGTCGTTAAACAGTTTGTTTTCGATTTTAATCAACCATTTAAAATTAGGCAAAAAGAAAACACCTTTGTTTGGCTTAGAATTTGAATAACACAATCAGTTTCGAGGATGATCAGACACAAGTCGCTCTTTTTCAGGAGCAAGAAAATTATTTTGCAGAGCGTTTTCTCACTCTGATTCTTTAGGGCGAGAAAAAAGAAAAAGAAAGAAAGAAAAAAAAATCCCTTGAAAACGTCTACATAAATTTAATGTTGATTTTTTTTTTTTTTTTTTCATAATTTTAAATTTCACATTTGCGTGTTTCTCTTCCAGTGAAAAAAGGATAACTTCTAAGCATTAAGATTAAGAGTACATCGATCAAATAATTTCCAGAAATTTTATGAAAAGTTCAATAAATGAACTATTGAGTTTTCCTAATAAAAAATCTGTGAAAGTAGTACTTATTTATATGCTTCTTGAGTTTATATTATTAGTTGATTTCCATTGATATTTTGAATGATGATTGTCATCATTGCTCATAGAAATTGCTATTAGAAAAACATGTATGCAATGATTGTTACGTCAGAAGTTAAATGAAAGAATATTATGAAGGAAAGAAAAAAGAATTTAATCCGAAGATTTTATTCCGTTTAAATAGTGTCCGTGGATGAAAAGGCATGCAAGGAGAAAGAAATAAAAAAGAACTGACAAGATTTGGAATGAGAGATAAGAATGTTATGGAAAAGTATACGACATTCCTTGTCGTGTATAATAATAGAATAGGATGTTGATACGTTATTAAGAAGGTTTCGATAGCATAAAAAATAATCGCCTGAAAAGGTCGTACCTTAAACTGGATTAACAACTTCAGAATTCCCGCTTTACAGTTAGTTCTACATCTGGTCTACCAAGGGTTCCCATGAAGGTGATGTTATGTGTGCAGATGGCGCCATCCATCGGCAAAAATATGAGGCAATAAAAACTCATTTGTAACAATAAAAAATATTTCAGGTGACAAAATATCAGAAAACTATTTTTATATCCAATAAAGAGAATTTTTATTAAGAAAAAAATATGTAATAATATTTTAAACAGAATTTACTCACACAGCCTTTCATTACATAAAGTATTCAGTGAAATAATTAAGTATTTTTTAAAAATATTTAGGTCTTATAATTAAAAATTAAAATGTAATAGTAAGATAATATAATAATACTAGATTTAAATTTAGTTCTTGTAGAGAATTTCTAACGGATAGTAAACAACGAAAAAAGTTTATTAAAATCAAAATAACTGTAAAATTCAGAGGTATAAGAATAAATTTTTGAGTCTGAGTTTGATGTTTAACAATTTACACAGCAAATTGTTAAACAAAATCAGGCCTTTATTATAATTCTCGTAAAAGTTACTTTTGGGCTCTAGAGGTGCTTCCACATACTGTAGAAAACTGCTTGTTGTTGCTTCTATTAATTAATCTTAACACATTTCTAACAACTCCTCAGACGAGATTTATTTAGTGCTGCCATCTAGCCACAGAACGTTCAACTATTCGTTATTTTTAATTGCAAGCACGCAGAAAATGGTTAACATTTATAACGAGAAATGAAATTTCCTTCTGAAATGTCGCTTTATTACATTTTATATAAGTATCAAAGCAGTCTTCTGATATATATATATTATATTGAAATCTATTATATCTTATATTGAATCTTATATCTTATATTGAATCTTATATCTTATATTGAATCTATTATATCTATATCTTATATTGAAATAAAAAATTCAGTAAATGCAGTTCAACGTCTGTTGATAGCAGTATCCAGAATAATAGTCGATCGGATTGAAAATATGTTTTTAAACAATATATCTGATACGGTGTCGCACAATCGCCATTTATCAAATGCTGCTTTCTGACTTCTTAAATAAAATCAGTAGCATTTTCATCATATTCTAATTTCTGCTCAATGATAAGCCACAGCTAAAAACGACAATATCCCTTTCCCCTCTATTGGGGGGGGGAGCTATTAAAAAAACTCAAAATTTTCAGATTTTTAACTATCCCAGAAAACGGTATGTTAAAGTTTTATACGCTTTCGCTTAGTTCGCATTCTACCAATCTGCTCTTGCATTCACCTCGTCTAACACATTGTTTTATTTTTTGTAGCCCAAAGTATTTGTACCTGTGTGGCCAAATACCTGTGTGGGCTCTCGAAACGGGAATTTGGCGGAATATCACTTTAAGTGCCTGAATAACTTTTCATATTTTTGCCACGAAATATTATCTCCCTGTGTTACTTTAAAAAAACTAAATAATGCAGAATCTGCATGAATGTATGTATGTTTCTCGCTCTGTGAAAAAACGACGGTACCTAGGGACATCAAATTTTGAATAACGTAACCCACCCGAACATGTGCACCTAGAAGCTCTAACTTTGAATTTCGAATTTTATAATTCATATTTCATAAACATTTAATGAATTTAGCTGGTTTTAACAAACTCAAATAGATGAAAGACCACAGTAGCAACTCAAATAGATGAAAGACCGTACGGATGGCCGCAGAACTGTACGGAATCAAACTTTGCTATCTCCAGCGCGAGAGATTGCGTATCGGCAATTCTAAATATATGCTGTTTTTAAATGTATTACAATTTGGCTATTCAACTGAATTTTATACGCAGATTCAAATGCAGAAAATTAAATTTAAGTCAATATTTTTTTTCAAATATGACAAGAGATATTTAAATTTATTTAAATGTATTCTGAATTTTAACTGATTTTCGGTTACATTCTGTTTCTGAAAATTAGTTATTTAATTATTATTGCAATTTTAACAAGCACATTGTATAATACATTGGATTTTCTTTCAATTGGAAACAACCGGTTAAAGTGACCGGCAGCAACCTGTTCAGAACTGGCAGGCAAACGGCAGTCACCTATTCCGGATAATTGAATATATATTTTTAAGAACTTATTACTTCATACCCTTTGATGCCGTCCAATGCTTGCGAAGTCGTGTTTAGTCGTGTTTCGCGACGTAGCGTCCACAGTTAAATAAATAATATCAAAAATCGTATAGATTATTTTAAATTAAAAAACGGACACGTGAATTTTTCCTTCAGATATGTAGTTACAAATTATTACAGTACAGATTATTCTAATGAAAATTAGAATAGTTTGTAATTAGTAATACTGCACTTACAAGACGTGTAAATAACAAAATATTCTAATAAGAATTAGAATAATGTAATCTTAGTAATATCATACTATGTGTTTGTTAAAATATTCTGATGAAAAAAATATTATTTTATCTTAAATTATTCTAATTTAAAAAAATTATGTTGTTATTCAATTTCATTTTTTCATCCTTCGTTATGTAAACGCTTTGAGGGCGAAAAAAAAAAGAAACTAATGGGAAAACAGAAAGATGTTAGATGTTTTGTGGCTCTAGTTACCTGTTACCTTTTGATCAATGAACCAAATTTCGTAATTTTATCACTCGTGAAATTAATAATAAATAAAAGAATGCCAATTAGTTACCATAAACACATAGTTTATTTATGGAAAGTTGAAAATCAGTAATTTAAAATAATACTTTTTATTTTAAGTCATACAACAAATCACAGATGGCAGCACAATTCAAAATCAGTTATTCAGGCTTTCAGGTGCAATATTTCGAACCATGTACTGCTAACTCAAACCGAACAAGTTTTTTAAATCACAGCTGCAAATTAAAATTAGTATTTTTTGTTTCCATTTAATTTACTGGAAACATATCTCCGATTCAGAACAAGAACACACACACACACACACACACGAAAAAAAAAAAAAAAAAAAAGTAAAGAAAAGAAAATCTGAAAGATTTCATATTTTATTTTTTTAACGTTTTGTGTGTTATCTTTATTTATGAAATATGTTCTGCGCACTTAAACCACAGAAAAATCAATTAAACAGCAGTATTACAAAATATTTAAAAACAGCATATCTTTAGGATTTTCGATACACAGTCTCGCGTGCTGAAGACAAAAATGTTTTTTCCGTATAGTGTTGCCATTGCTCGCTTTGAAATGGTTGAGTTCGCTAACCAAAAATTCGTTAAAGTTTTACAGAATTTGAAATATATAATAAAGCAAATTCGAAATTAAAAATTCGGTCTTCAAAGTGCCCATGTTCGGTTACTACGTTATTCAAAATTTCATTTCTCTAGGTACGGTTGTTTTTTCACAGTGCGAGAATCATTCATGCATGCAGATTCCTTATTATTTAGTTTCATTAAATATGTAATAACATGGCGATAATATTTGGTGGCAACAGTTTGAAAAGTGAAACGACGCAAAATGCCGTTTTCAGACTAAGAGCCCTTTGTGTCTAACGTCCTTTTGGGCTAATAGTTATAATAATAATTTGTTAATGAAAAAAATTAAAAGTATATTATCAAGCTAATTACATTTTACAATTATTTTTAAAATGTGAACTGTGGAAGGAACTAATGTTAACGAAAAGTATGATAACTAATTTTATTGTAAATATATTGTACAGTTTGACTGAATCTATTTCTTGTTTACAACATACTTTAACAGCCGTCATCTTCTGTTAGGTGAATTTCGCTTTCGAGAATTAATTTAACTAACATCATATACTTTAAGACTATTTTAGAAACTAAAAACAGTTGCAGAAAAAAAAAAAAAAAAAAAAAAAACATATATTTATACTTATCTTAAAACAATATCTTAGTAATATTTTTCAAAATTATATATATATATATATTTAACGAAATCAAAAAGTATGAATATAATAATATTAAACCGAAATTGCAATCTTATCTTAGCATGAAGACCTTACTAATTCAGAAGTCAAACAACAAAAATCAGCGTTATACCTACAAAATTTTCACAGGACTAGTTTCGATGGTTTTACCGAACCATCATCTTCAGCTGCAAAACGCAAATGAACAAGATAGGAAATAATGATTAGATAAGATAAGAAAGCCTGGACAAGAATAAGCAAGTGGCGCCATCTGTTGGAGAAACCAGAACTAAAACATAATTTCTCTAAAAGCCGAAGGCAAATTTGGATTGGAATTAGGATCGTTAACTAGAACAGAAAGATTTTTATGAATGTGAAATGCCTCTAGAAAATCCAGTTCTCCAATGGAAGATGTTTTTTGAATAATTTTGGCAGCAGAAAAATTGAAAGTGTGATTTTCGGACCAACAATGTTGAGCAACAGAAGACTTCTGTGTTTCCTTTTTTCTAACATATGCCTCATGTTCTTTGACGCGAAATTTTAAGGCTCTCTTAGTTTGGCCAATGTAAATTAAACCACACTGGCAAGGAATTCTATAAATACCCCAGGAATTCATATCCGGAATGGGGTCCTTGAGTATAGAAGTTGGAATTTTATTGATGGGAGAATAAACAACCCGAAAGTTAAATTTCTGCAAAATATGTGCAACTTTATAGCTAATTGATGGAAAGAAGGGAATGACAACAGAATTTTTATAATCTCCTAAAATAAGAGTGTGGCTTTTAGTGTGTTCAGATGAGAATTTTTTAACTGCTTGATTAATAATGTTGGGTGAAAAGCCCCTGTCAATAGCTATTGCTTTTAAATAATTTAGTTCTTCATCAAGGGCTAATTTGGAGGAGCAAACTTGAAGAGCACGAAAAACATAGGAATAAAATGAAGCTAACTTTTGTTTAGTCGGATGACATGATTTAAAGTGTGGTGGAAGGCAAACCGATGAAGGTTTACGGTAAACTGTAGTACTGAAGTTGGATGTGTTACGTGTGACCAGAATGTCGAGAAACGGAAGAGAATTGCAAGTCTCAAGTTCAAAAGTGAACTGAATAGCAGGATCAATAGAATTCATTGTTGAAAGAACTTTATTTAAATCATCTTTATTACCTTCAAACAGGGTAAAAGTATCGTCTACGTAGCGGAACCATGCCGGGAAGTTTAAAGTTTCAAACAATTTTGATTCATAATAATGCATGTAGATATCAGCCAGGATGGGACTGAGGGGGCTTCCCATGGCTAATCCCTCAGTTTGTTTGTAATATTTATTTTGGAAAACAAAATGTGTTTGTTTCAAACAGAGTTGAGTGAGAGAAATTAGCTCCTCAATTTCGATGTAAGAGAAATGAAATTCGCGGAGTCTGGTTTCTAGACATCTTAATGCACCCTCCACTGGGACATTGGTGAATAATGATTTTACATCAAAAGAAACCATGAGTAAATTACTAGGAGATATGTTTTTAACCTTTTTTACAAACTCTATTGAATTTTTTATGGTGTAAATGTTATTGTCTAATAGAGTGGAAAATCTAGAAACCAAATATTTAGCTAAAGGATACGAGGCAGTACCTAAATTTGATACAATAGGGCGGAAAGGAATACCACTTTTATGAATTTTGGGAAGAGCATATAATCTGGCACAATTCGCAACAGATGGGATAAGCGAATGTTTTAAGTTGCTTGAAATGATTTGCGAAGATTTGATCGCAGTTTTTATTTTGGATAAGTCCGAAGGTGAAGGATCTTTAGGGATCGGATTATATGGTCCTTCGTTTAAGAGTTTAGTGACACCATCGATGTAAGTGTTCTTATCCATGACGACTATCTGGCCGCCTTTGTCGGCCTTTGAAATGATAATATCCGGGTTAGAATGAATTTCGCGCATTGTAGCTCTTTCTCTCGCAGTTAGATTTGGTTTCAAAGGTTTATTATTGAATTTCACATTATGAGCGATAAGATGCCTAATCATTTCTTTCTGTGAATCTGAAACTTTACTGAACTTGAAAGCTTTTTCGATAGGAGCCAAAATCTTTGGAATCGAGGGTTTACAGGTTTGTGAGAAGTTAAAATTATATTTTAGAATTCTCTCTTGTTCTTCTGAAAGACTAACATTAGAAATATTAACTATTGGCTTGATGTTTACAATGGGAAGATTTTTTGAACTACTTGAACTGGAAGACTGTAAAAGAAGTTTTTCGAATTTAACTGCAAGGGTGTTTTTATGACGGTTAACTGCATTCTCCGTTCTAGACCAAGACTTTTGTTCAAGGGCAGTGAATTTTGGATATGATTTAGCGAGTTCCAGATGAAGCTTATAGAGTTCATGTTCAATTTTGGACAATTGTTGACGTGTATCCCTTATCACGGACCGAAGTAAGGCAAGCTTGCAATTTAACAGAATTCTTGAAACGCGACTCGAAGGTTTTTGATTAGATTTGATTTGAATAAAATTGGGGATCAATTTTTTACATTTACATTTAAGTAAAAAGTCAAGATGATTCAGGAATTTTTGCCGTTTCAGGCGTAATTTAGTGAAACGATTAACGGATGAAGGCATGATAAACAATGCAAAAATCAAACTAAATTAACTGGGCAATAATAAAGTACACACAAAACACAGAAAAATCCCTCACTGAAATGAATAGAAAACAAAACGTTTGTAAGCAAAATGCATGAAATCAGACAAGCAAAGCACAATATCTAAATGTACAAAACATAAACATAACTTGAAAATTGCAAAAATGTACTCACCGAAACTCCTACAATCACAAAATGGCGGCCACACCACGTGCAAAAAAGAAAGCAAAATGTAAGCCTGTTTGGGGCTTCTATAATTAAGACACAATAACACGCCAAATAAATACTAATTCAGAAGTCAAACAACAAAAATCAGCGTTATACCTACAAAATTTTCACAGGACTAGTTTCGATGGTTTTACCGAATTTCGCGTCAAAGAACATGAGGCATATGTTAGAAAAAAGGAAACACAGAAGTCTTCTGTTGCTCAACATTGTTGGTCCGAAAATCACACTTTCAATTTTTCTGCTGCCAAAATTATTCAAAAAACATCTTCCATTGGAGAACTGGATTTTCTAGAGGCATTTCACATTCATAAAAATCTTTCTGTTCTAGTTAACGATCCTAATTCCAATCCAAATTTGCCTTCGGCTTTTAGAGAAATTATGTTTTAGTTCTGGTTTCTCCAACAGATGGCGCCACTTGCTTATTCTTGTCCAGGCTTTCTTATCTTATCTAATCATTATTTCCTATCTTGTTCATTTGCGGTTTTGCAGCTGAAGGTGATGGTTCGGTAAAACCATCGAAACTAGTCCTGTGAAAATTTTGTAGGTATAACGCTGATTTTTGTTGTTTGACTTCTGAATTAGTATTTATTTGGCGTGTTATTGTGTCTTAATGAAGACCTTAGTTTAACACCTAAAATAGTTTCAAGCTAAACAGTTATGATATTATGCTTGTTAGTTTATTGATTAGCTCCAGAGAAATTACAGATACGCAAAGTGAAATCTTGTACTTTAGATAAGCTATTCAAAATGGCAAAGCCAAATATTATTAAAAAAGTCTATATAATTTTATTGTAATTTAACCCCGTATTAGATTTCTCACCTAATTTAATAAAGAAAAGGCTTAATTATTCAAACAAAACTATGCATTTATTTCATCGATTCGCTTATGATGGAGTCTTGAAACAAATATTTTCATCAAGTGGCAACACTCTCGATTTTGCCGCGACCGGATTTTTTTCCGTGAAAGACTTGTGGGATAACTTATCACATCTAACGAAACGGGAATGTAGAAGAAACTTTTCCTTGAAACGAGTCTTTTCTTCTATCACTGGAGGATTCTTGTTCGAAACATATTTCGTTGAAGCCGATGCTCGGCTAGTTACATGGGGCTTTTTGAAACTGATCTCAAAATGTTTCGCTTGAAACTTTGCTTTTCAAGTCAACGTATCAGTTATAACGAAAACAATAGTTCTGGGAAATGTTGCTTCCGACGCCCTGTTGAGGGTATCTTTTAGATATGATACTAGTTTTACTTACATAAATGACGTGAAGTTGACATAAGAGGTTAGGGTAGGGATAGTTTTGGGAAGTCAAAAATTGCGTTTCATTTCAAAGCAATCGACCGTTATATGCAGTAGAAAAGATGCGAAGGTGGTAATCCGCCATCAAATAGGATGTAGACAATTTTCATTATCAATTACTTACAAAAATGAACGATTTCTTAGGAAATTTGTTTCTTTGTTTGAACACATGGAAGAATGGAAGAACAAGAGGATTCTGCCTAAAGGGAACTTTACCCTCGTAGAGGAAGTTTCGCAGAAATAGTAAGTATGTAAAATATTATTGAACATAAAATTTTCAATAAGTTTAATAAAGTTAGTATTTTATATAAAGTTTATATCTGTTATAGTCACACTACATTCGCTCGCCCGTTGTTAGTTTATGATAAAAAATCAACCATCAATCATAAAATTGCAGAATGGCTGTCAGCGGAGGTAAGTATTACTCAAAATTGTTTCGCCACTCAGAATAAGGGCACTATACGTCTTGGATATCAATCTGGTTGCTGTACTCATGGAGATAAGAAAGGAAAGAGTGGCCAAACCAGCATTAGAAGTGAAGCACCGCTCCGAAGCTTCGGTCACCAGATGGGGTGTTTTTGTTTACATTCAGAAGCTCGCTTGACAGCGCTCTGATAGTATTTCGACACACGACAGTTCCATACAAATCGAAAAACGGGACATTTCCGCATAAAAGAAAAATTCCCAGTGTGATTGATAATAGCAATTTGTATAGTTTAGTGACATTTACGCAAAAATCACATCTTGTTTATTTTTCGATAACTAACAACTGCGATTTTGATTATGAATTTGTTTTATAAAATCCTAAGCTGTTGAACGACAAAAATATGGATTTTAGCAAAAATGTTATGCTTAAAAAATGAAAAATACCTCCCCGTACCTTTAAAATTGTATACATCTTTCGATACCCTTGATACAGTATTCGCTACTTTTATTTTATTTTCCAAACGCCAAAGTGATTTAAATAAAGTAAATTTTTTTCACATCCACATAGTATTGTAACATGTACTTTTTAAAAATTAGTGTAAATTACTTAAGAAAGTAATAAAGAAGAGTTTTGGAATATGTATTGTAGAAATTAAGGGTAAAAAAATCTGATAACTATAATTAAAAGAATTATTCCCCTTACATTTTATAATAACTCAGTTACAAGTTTTAAATAATATTTAAAAAATAATCCTTATTTTAATCTCTTTCGGAAATATTCAGAGGAAGTTAAGTACTATTTAAAGTATTTCGCTATTAAAATAAAAGGTGCTCTAATTTGAAATGGACCGAATAGAGCATTAATTATATTTTTTTTATATATTTTTCGATTTAAAAGATGCCTCAGAAGCTAAAAAACATGTCATATTTGAGAAAGTATTTTAGGAAAAGCTCTATAAATAGAAAAGAAAAAATCCATAATTTTAATATTAATAATACAATAAACTTTGATCTTAATTTTTGTAATCCTTAACCGAATAAAAGATCGAATTACCTTAAAATTTCTTTCTAATGTAATTAACGAAAACTTGTGTAAATATTTCATTCAAATTAAACCATTCTGAGCAAACTGTTCTGTGAAAAATACAGCATTTAATTCTGTTCAGAATGAAATGTTGTTTAAAAATGTGTTCTTTTCATATACTTAGGATTCTGAAGTACTGTAGAAAAAGAAAATATATGCATTTATATGCATATTTACGCTGTAGTTACAAAATATTTACATCCGATCGTGTCAAAACCCATTGAACTTAAAGGTAAATGACCTACTGTTTTGGTCACCAATGAAGGGATCGAAAGGGCTTCAAAGAAGGGTAGGGCCACTCCATCTAACTTTCTACCTCCATGGCTGTATTAGTAACCTGGCTGCTAGACCGCATCTTCTCTTTCTCTCTCATTTCTCTTCTTCATTTTCCTTTCTGACTGGACGATCTGCCAGGCAACCGACTATTGCGAAAGGTGGTTCTAATTCTAAATGAAGTGAAATACTTCAACAATCTACAAAAATAATCATTTTATTTACAAAGCAACTTGGATTGCATCAAAGGTTCACTGCTAACTAACTACGTCGCAAACTAAAAACTAACATTCTTTTTCAGAAGCGAAGCGCCCTCTAACGGCGATACATAAATCATTTGGGGGATTTTTCCACACTCCCCACCTGATAATTTCTGCAAAAATTATCACTATTTCAGCATACAAATAATAAAATATAAGAAAGCAACTTACATATCAAATACATTCAACTGATGTAAATATAAACTGCAAAAGGAAATTCTATAAAATAAACAAATATAGTTAACTGCATCAACTCAAATGTTACTCAATACGTAAATATTAATTCAAATTACAAACAGTAAATTATTAGTAATAACTAAACTAATTATCTAAAATTAATGTTAGTGAATATGAAATATAAGAAATAAAATTAAAAGGTTACAAAATTAGTTCATTTTCAGTCTGATAGTTCAAGGGGGTATATCAATTGTACAGGTCTCTTAAGGTCCCCTTTTTTAGTTTTTACCACACATGATCGTACAAGACCATCACGTCCTTTGAAGACTTGAATTACTCGACCTAAATCCCAGAGGAACTTAGATTTAGTTGTTCCTTCAAGTAAAACTATATCACCAATTTTAAGATTTTTCTTGGCTTCTGGTGTACCGAAGAAGTGAGCATTTCTCAACTCAAGAAGATACTGATTTTTCCATTTTTTCCAGAACTGTTTTATAAGTGTTGTCTGATATTCTTTTCGTTCTATTAGACTCTTTCTTGTTGGAGAGTTATTCAGGATCTCAGCAAAGTTGTATGGATATTTATCCTTATGTCCGATCAATAGAAAATCAGCCGGTGCAAGCGGTTCAGGTTCATGTAAATCGTTGTAAACATAGATCAAAGGACGTCTATTCACAATATTTTCGACCTCTGTCAACACAGTCATAAATTCTTCAAAATTCAATTGAGCTCTGCCTAATATCTTTTTCAACGGTTCCTTTATGGTTTTTATAAGGCGTTCATAAAAAGCTCCCCACCATGGAGCAAGCTCGACGATAAATTTCCAAGTCAAGCCTTCATTTGCTAGAAAATTTTGAAACTCTGTACCTTTAATTATGCTGTAAAAATACTGTAAATCCTTGGCAGCATATTTGAAAGTTTTCGCGTTATCTGAATAAAAGGTGCGACAGTTTCCTCTTCTCGAAATGAAACGTCTGAGAGCCAAAATGAATTTGTTTGCAGACATGTTGGAAACAGGGATAAATAGAAGGGCTAGCTCATTTCTTTGTTCGACTCCTCGCCGACGCGAGCCTAGTGGGGGGACATAACAGGCAATAATCTGACGTCACTGTGATGCCACCTGTCCTGATTTCCCGCGTTTAAAACAGTAGTTTCATTGAGCTGCGAGACGATTTTCTAGAGGTTACATATCCCAAATTAATTTTAATAATATATATATCTGTTTTCTAATAATGTATATATTTAAAATAATTTATATATATGTAATTTTAGTCAGTTTTTATTTTAAATTCTATATTGTAAAGTATCGTTTACGTAATATGGCTTTTTGCGCGGCAGTAACGTGCCGTAGCACTTACAGAAGTATGAAAGGATGAGATATTTTATTTAATGGGACCATAGGATCCAAATGAGAGTTTGATTTTGACGAAAGAATGGATACACGAATGTCAAAGAGAAGATTCTATTAATGTGAAGAGCAGAAAAATCTGCAGCGAACATTTTCTATGCAGTGTTTATGAAGATGATATGAAAAATCGCTTGTTTGGATAGCCACAAAAAGAAACTGTTGAAATGGAATGCTGTGCCGAAAGTAAATTATGATGACAATAATAAATCGAAATTTATGATGACAATAATAAATCAAATTTTAATGATTTTGAAATAAAACTCACAAATGAAAATGTAGATCATCAGATTTAAGGTTAAACAAGAATGCATTGATAATTTGAAGAACAAAATAATATCCTTAGAAAATTGTATTAAATTGTATTAAAGTATTGAAAAATAGAGAAAAGAAAAATTTTAGAATGTTTGTTCAGCGACAAAGAAAGTGGACGACATCTAGACAGAAATTGGTATCAGAAATTAAAATCTCAAATAGCGAAATTTGGGGGGGGCACAAATCGGAGAATTTGGAAAAATGTCTAAAGCCTATTTGCATTACTGAAAAAGAAGAAAAAAATCAGGTGGACTAGTGAAAATATCTCATGTTGCATTGCCATAAGAGCTCTGTCATCTTAAAGCTATGATTTTTGGAAAGAAAAAAAATTAAGAAAAAAATTGGAATATCTTTACCTAGTATTATCAAATTAAAGATTGTAAAAAATAAAAAAAATTATAAAAAATAAAATAAACACCATTTCTTTAATTTGATATTTTTTAGTGTTTTCTAAATTTTAGTGTAGTTTAAGAATTCAAAGTAATGTTCTTACTCTAAAGAAGGAAAGAGGCGAATATTTGTATTCTGTAGAAAAAATATGCGTTCTCAGTTTCGATGAAATGCATATAGATTGAAAACTCTGCTATGACTCTAAACTGGACTAAGTTGGTTCTTTTCAAAATGTGCAGTTTGTTTTAATCAGAGGTCTCATTTCGCGCTCTGCCTCAAATTACTGAGAAACCGCGTTTTAGATAGAGTATTTGTTTTGGAAACGAGAGACAAAACGTTGCTCCAGAGAAAACATTTTTTTCAAAAAGTACCGCAAAATGTACACTCTACCCCACAGGAAATCAGAAAGCATCTGACTTCTATGAGTTAATCGATAATATCTTCGGTATTATGAATAGTACCAACAAGAATAACAAGTATTTAACAAACTAATTTTGTTAAGTACTTGTTAAAGTTATTCTTATTGTATCCTTTGTAACTAATTATTGATTAGATTTTGAGCTAGATTAGCATTCTAGATAAAATATAATAGTATAAAACATCAAAGTAATTGGCATAAAAAGACCTGCTTCCCTTACTTACACTTTTGAAAAATTAAATAACTGTTTTAGGTACTCTGAATAAAGCTATTTTGTCAATATTAAGGTAACAATCTTATATACATTTATTTAATTGTAATATAGATATAAGTATAAATTACAAAATTATTTAAAAAATATCTATTATATTGAATCGGAAGAGAATTATAACAATGTAAAATTTACAATTAGGCAAAAAATCAAACGTAGGTTAGCAGAAATGTTGCCATATATGTCATATATGTTTAAACCTATGTCAATGTAAAGTTGTTTTTTGAGTAAATTTAAATAGCTGCTATTATAGTTATCTTAGAAGCAGCATAAAAATTCTCTGTTAGCATGCAAATAAAGAAATGATTAGAAATAAACGTGTATTAAATAAAAAAAACCTGAAAATAAAAATAAAAAAAACCACGGAACTTTATGTTAAAAGAGTAGCACATTTTATCTATTATTTTTAAATTGAGTAAGCATTATTAAATTTTTTAATGGTTCAGCCTAAAATGCATAAAGCAGTAACATTGCCTGTTCCAAATTATAGCTATCTTTCACACATTATATTGGCGCGCTCAGTGTCATCATGGCTACGTCATCACTTCTCACTTTCTGCTTCAGGGGGAAAAGCTCTATGAGCTAGCCCTTCTCTTCTAAGTCCTGTGTTGGAAATGAGTTCTAGATGTAACGCTCGTGTAACAGCGCACGTAAACAATACGATGTATGATTTCTGAATGTCGTTTCCAGACCTGATGTAAACTGGACCTGTGAAATCCACGCCTGTAACATAGAAAAGTGGAGTTTCAACATTTCGATCTTTAGGTAACTGAGCTGTCATTTGTTTCGCTGGTTTTACTGCGTATTTCCGACAAATTAAACAGTTCCCTAAGACTTTCTTTACCAACTGACGGCCTTTAGGAATCCAAAATTTCTGTCTTAGTTTGGCTAAAGTTGCTGCAACTCCCGCATGCAGAACGTTATTATGTTCCCTTTTTACAATTAATTCAGTAAATTTGGAATCTTTAGGAAGAAAAACTGGATGCTTCTTGTCAACTGTATATTCGGTTTCTTCTAATCTTCCCTTAATTCGAAGAATTTTATTTTCATCAAGAAACGGTGCCAAGCTGAATATATCAGAGCTTGGAGAAATTGACTTGTTAGATTGAAGAGCCTTAATTTCAGGTGTGAAGAAATCCATCTAGGATTTACGAACACAAAACATTTCAGTGTCCTGAATTTCAAAGGCACTTAATGTTCCACTATTAGCAGGCAGTTTTCTTGCCTTAGCAACGAAACGTCTAACCCATGCCATAATTCTGAGATATTTCAGCACATTACTGAATTTTGTTATATCCAATAGTTGATCATCTCTTTTCACAACAACGTCATAAACAGATATCTTACTACGGAGTTCTAGTTGCTTGTCGTTTCCCACGTCAAACTTCGGTTGAACTGGCCAGTCTATACGTTTGTTTTGCAACCATTCTGGTCCAAACCACCAAAGTGAACAATTTCTTAAATTAGCAACAGTAGAGGGGGGACCTTTCCCACGGCAATAATGCCAAGTATTGCTTTCAGTTAGTTTCTGAATTTCATAAACTCTGTTTTTGATGAAAGATTTAAATCTTTCGGGAGATCCCTGAATCCAAAAATACGTTATTTGAGAATCAGTCCAGTGGAAGGGGATTACTTCGTATTTTAAAGATTTTGCTATTTTATCACTCAATCTAGCGGATAAAAGCGCACCCAAAAGCTCCAATCTAGGAAGTGTAAGGGATTTCAGAGGTGCAACTCTACTCTTGGAAGCAACAAAAACTGTTTGAAAAGTTCCATTGTTCAAAACTATTCTCAGATATACCACGCATCCATAAGCTTTCAAACTATCATCAGAAAAGCTATGGAGTTCTATTTGTTTCACATCTGCATCTAATATTCCTTCTAAATAGTAGCAGGGAATTCTGAGGTAGTTCAGTTCTTCAATTTCTTCGTACCAGGCTTTCCATTTATAACTAAGATCAGGTGGCAGTTCATCGTCCCAATCAATTTTGGCAGACCAGATTTCCTGAATCAGACACTTTATTCTTATAGTGAAAGGGCCATAAAATCCGACAGGATCAAAAATACGGCCTGCGGTTTGCAATAGAAAACGTTTTGAGTTGATTGACGAGGAAATGAAATTTGTCAAGTGATGAGTGTCAAAATAAAAATTATCATTATCCGTATTCCAGTTAATTCCTAACACTTTGATCGGGACAACTTCAGGAGATTCTTGCATCGAAAATTCTTTGCGATGCCAAATATCTTTGAGTTCTTTGGAATTAGTATGCCACTTATGTAGTGACATGCTAGCTTCTTTAAAAATGTTCACAATTTCTAAACTTGTTTTCAGGGCTTGTTCTAAATTTTGGTGACCACCAATAATGTCATCAACATACAGGTAGTTGTTTAAGAGTTCTACTGTTTCAGGATATATTTCTGAATATTTTTAAGGTGATGCTTAATAGTAGCAGCTAGAAGAAAGGGACTAGATTTTACTCCAAACAAAACTCTTGTAAATCTAAAGGTTTTCAAACTCTCATTGTTATCATTAGGATCATCTTTCCAAAAGAATCGTGTAACGTCCCTGTCTTCTTCATTTAACTCTATCTGTAAGAATGCTTGTGTAATGTCCGCTGTAAAGGCTATCGAATTTTGTCTAAATGTGATCAATAAATCAAAAATATCAGGATATAGGTTCGGACCAGTATATAAACAGTCATTTAGAGAGAGCGTTTTTGGTTTATGGGCTGAAGTATCATAAACTATTCTTAGTTTGCTTGTTGCTCTATCATTTCTGATGACTGCTCTATGAGGTAAATAAAATAGGGTTTTATCATTTTGATTGTCTTCTTGAACTGGTTCAATAATATGTTTTAACTCGTAATCCTTTAAAACCTCTGTGTATTGAACAAGCAAAGAGTTATCAATTTTAAATTTGTTACTCAATTTCTTAAATCTTTCAAGTGCTATATCCCTATTATCTTCCATTAAATGTTTTGAATTCGGTTTCGAAGGTAATTTTACTTGGTATCTGCAGTTCTTATACCTGATATCAGATTCGAAAGATTTCATAATTTCTAAATCAACAGTTTTGTCGTTTTGAGTATCACTTTCCAAACCCAAGTTTTCTAGCTTCCAAAACTGTTGTAACTGATGTGATATCAAGTTTTCATTTACAATTACTTTCATAGTTAATAATTCACTATGATCATTATTAACTTTACCCTGCAAACACCACCCAAATAAAGATTCTGTGGCTACTACATTTCTTGAAATTCTTTTAATTTTACCAGTAATTATAGAATAGTAGAAATCTACCCCTATGAGAATATCAATTTTGTCACTTTTTCTACAACAATCTGCTAATTGTAAATTTTGTAAAATTTTATTTTTCTTAGCAAAGTTCAAATCTGGAGGAGAGATAACAGTATTGGATATATTTTCGGTTTCAAGAAGCTCAATATATATATTAAGATTAGGATCGTTTACATTTTCTAGTTTTGATCTAACAACATTAAAGGTTTTTTCTAACGCACTTTTATCACCAAAGGAATAAACAGAAAGTGATTCTTTTCTAACAATCGGAAGTTCCATTTTAGTAGATACATCTTTGGTTATGAAAGATCTCATTGAGCCATTATCAAAAAGAATTCTGACATTTTCAGATTTATCATTATTTCGGATCAATGCAGAAGCCGTTTGTAATAATATTTTATTAGATCTATTTTCATCGGAATTATATGACGAAACAGCGGAAATAACGCTCGAATCCGACGTTTTCTTTTCAGGTTTTTCATTATCTTTTTTCTGATGGAATGAATAACAAATGGCTTTCGAATGTTTATTAAAGCAGAAGGCACAGTTTATTTTTTGTTTACAATTTTTTGTTTACAATCCGGTGAAACCGACCCAAACATAAAAAGCACCGCGATTCACGTTTTAAGATCTCTTTTTTCTTTTCTACACTTAAAATTTCGCAATCCGCAGATTTATGATTTGTGTTCCCGCAGAACAGACACTGCGATTCGGATGAGAACTGTAGACGGCTTGCTCGTTATGGCTCAACTGTAGACGGCTTGCTCGTTATGGCTGGAGAATGTTTATGTTTGAAGGGCAAATGCTTTTCCAATCGCGAATATTTTTCACTAGAATTATAATTAACAGAAGCTGCGCGTTCTCTGCTGAATACTTCGTTCCTCAAAAAGGCTAACAAACCTTTTAAATCCCAATTTTCGTCTTTAATTTTTCGGCTATAATCAAGAACGAATTCATTAGGAAGTAATTTCAAAATTAAAGGCGTTAAGAGATTTCCGTAGGTATCAGAGTCTATTTTTAATGCTTCAAGATTTCTTATCTGTACTTCGGCGTGATCTAAAAGTTTTCTTAATCCGTTTATATCATTAGGATTTCTAACAGGTGAAGTACTTAAGAGTTGTCCTAAATGCGAATTAATTAAGATGTTCTTTTGACCAAATCTGGAAAGTAACAGTTCAAGAGCAGCTTCGTAATTATTTTCGATGAGAGCGAAACCAGAAATAGCTTTGGCGGCTGAGCCACCAAGAAAGCTTTTTAAGTAAATTAATTTTTCTATTTTTGATAAATTCGGATTTTTATCAATCGCATTTTCGAACTGACTTATGAATTCTAACCAATCCGAAGAATCACCATAAAATTTAGAGATCGTTAATTTTGGAAGACGAGTAAATTTGTTACTTTCGTTTTGGGATTCTGTAACGGTTTCATTAGAAATGTCTCTATTTGCATTGTCCGAATTTTCCAACTTATTCAACTCTTTCAACTTTTTCTTTCCTCTAAACTGCCACACTTGAATTTTCTCTTCATATTCCAAAGCGGGTGAAATTTCAAGTTCAAATTCGTCTTCTTCGACTTTTAATTCTTGTTCTATTTCAGCGTCTAAATTGCTCAAAGATTTTGATTTTTAGTTTAACTGGTCTAAAATTTCTTCTAATACATTTACATTTATACTACTATCATCTTTATTCAGTTCGGTTTCAATTTTCTTTAATATCTTGGACAATCCGGTCCTCAATACCTTTCGTTTCGATTTCAGTTTAGCAATAAGATCTTCCATATTATATAAAAATAGAAAATACAGGCTTACCTTGGCTGTCTTCGCATAAAATGATATCCAAAATTAAAAAACACAAACTTCTAAATTGGCCAAAGGTTCTCGGCACCGATGCACCTTATTGCGAAAGGTGGTTCTAATTCTAAATGAAGTGAAATACTTCAACAATCTACAAAAATAATCATTTTATTTACAAAGCAACTTGGATTGCATCAAAGGTTCACTGCTAACTAACTACGTCGCAAACTAAAAACGAACATTCTTTTTCAGAAGCGAAGCGCCCTCTAACGGCGATACATAAATCATTTGGGGGATTTTTCCACACCGACAAACAAATTTACTTTGGGGGAGGCTTGAGTAATTTTTTTAATACTACAAAACTAATACATAAAATGTTAGTAGAACTTAACCTATGTTAGTAAATCTTGAATATTTACAACAATATGCAAATGTTTGAGAAAAGGTAGGATTCAATTTACAAAGACTTGGCTTTCATTTGTTGTATCATTCTTCTGCCCACTATGGAAGTTAAGTATTAATATACGCCATGCTCGCTCTGATACCTTTCACAGCGTATTAATTTGTGAAGAGCTGTATCAAAATGAGGCTCCTTTTCTTGGCAGGCATGTGTCTACTCCTAAGCTCCTCTGTAAGATTTCAGTCTTCGATGTAGTGAAGTGCACCAGCCTTCACTACATCGAGGACTGAAATTAATTCATTGCCTTCTTTTATACAGGCGCATTTTAAATGTTTATGTAAGCAATGTGTGTGGCAAGTCGTGAATTTATCATCATTCATGCTTCGCTGTGGGAAACAATGATCTGCCTTTACAATTTCCATGCTGATCTCTGAAATGATCTGGTAAGCATGCTTCCCTGTTTCTTTTCGTTGCCATCTCTACTGTTCCGCTATCATAGTCTTCTTGATGCTTCTTTTTACAAAATCTTCTGAGGTCGGCAGTTCAGCATCTACTTCCAGTTTCTCCGTTCTTGGCTTAGTAAATTTGTCGGCTATTTCATTGCCCATTGCATCAGTATGACCACGAACCCAGTTGAGGGGGATTGGGTGACTTCTATTAAATGTTGTTATTAATTTTATTACTTCTATATGTGGAGCTTTAGGATCTCTTTTATTGAGCACTTGTAATACACTCATAAAATCATACCCGATGTAAGCGAATCTTGTTTTGACTGGAAGAAGAGCATCAAAAGTCTTAGATACTTTGTGTCGATGATACAGCAAAAGATGGAAATACGTCCGATCCCTAATTGTCGAGAGAAGATACATAAAGGAAAGACACGGTTGAAAGACTTCCAGAAACCAGATTTTGTTTTGATATGGTTTAGTTGTGCATTTTTAGGTCATTCAAAATACTAAAACACCATGAATAACATGAATCATCAAAGTCGCATTTATTGGATAAATAATATAAGATACAAGAATATGTTAATTAAAGTTGCAGTCTTTTTCGATTTGTGGAAAGAGAAGAAATAAGTATTCTGTGAAATAACTAGAAATAATTGCTGCTACATACCTCTGGACTGAAATAAAGAGACGTTGGATGTGTTCTTGGAGTGTAATTTGCTGTTTCCATATGCTGCCAAAGTTTATCTGGTACAGCCAAGGATAATATATGCTGGGCTTCTTGTCTGTCAGTTATCGATCATATGGACGATAAATCAAGAGATCGGGTAAGCACAAATAGCAGAGCAATGAGACCTCAGGAGTGATGAAAACTTACTGAACATTACTGAATTGAATTTGACGACAGAGTGTATTAAGTGAGGAAGACGCATCTCAAACCATAATTCAAGATGACAGGCTTGTATGGCAAGATGACGGGCCTGGGATGAACAGCGAAGCATAATGATGCCATTGCAGTATCGCCAGACTCGGATAAACCCTCGTGATACTGTAGAAATAACCGGAATTGATATGAAATTCCAATGTCTTGCCATTCGTTTGTGCATGGCCGTCTTCACGCACCATTGTCGCCGGTGCATAGCCGGCTTCACGTCTTTGGTATATAATCAGCTGTAAATGACGCAATGGAAGCCTTATGAAAATTCAGCTCCTCTGCAGTAGTTTTCCCCATATGTATACGAGCCAATTTCCCTAACAAGTTCCTCTACGAAGGCATTCCGCCTCCTAGGCAGATAACCTTCGAGTCTTTTCCATAAGTAAACCAAATGTTTTCTAAGTACATAACATTGAATGGCATTTAGTGACACAATTTGTTGCACACTATATTTGGATATATTTCTTGATGTTGCTGTGCAACACTACTTTGCCACTGTAATAACTAATTCCAGTTACCCTCAGAGAGCATTAATTTCAGAGATAAGAGATTATTCCATTTCGTTATTATTATTATTTTCAGCCTGTAATTACGAAATATTTCGGGTATCGTATTTCAACAAAAATATCCATTCTCACATCTCTTTATTCCATTTGAACGATGTTTTAGCGTTACATCTGTACCTACGGACAGTATAAAGGACTCTTTTCCGCAAAATGAATTGTGAAATGAATTTAAAATGGAGCCAGGGGAGATTTTTTCGTGACGTCTGTACGGACATGTATATACATCTCGCATAACTCAAAAATGAATAGCCTCATAACGTTGAAATTCTGTATATGAGACTGCTATAACACGTACATGTGCACCTATTCTGTTACTCGGCTTGGTGAGCTAAGTTTTTATTCTTTATATGTTGGTGGATATTTTTGCTTTAAAAGTGATTAAATTATATTGTTCTTATGTTCCGATTAAGATTTCTATGCCTTTAGCTAATCTGCAGTAATAGAATTATCAGCAATTTAAAAGTTGTTTAAATTGCACTAAGCCTTGCGGCGCTACCATTTGTTTACATCTGAAACTTAGTAGCATAATAAAGTCAGTTTCTGCACCAAATTTAGTGTTTATTATTATTATTATTTTTTCCTAGTGGGGCCAAACGTTTTTTGCACCGAAAATTATGTCTCTCTAAATTTTATTTAATAGAAACTATAATTTTAATTGTAAAAATCGTTTTTTAATGGTTTTTAACTCTGTTTGGTGTTTTAAGTTTTTCTCTGTTTTTCAATTTTTAATGAAGATATTTTGAGTTTCTATGTACTTTTTCCTTGCCGAGAAGTGTGAACTGAATTGATTGAATGAGAAATATATCGATAATAAAATTCGAGGAAATAAGTTTAAACAAGATGCAGCAAAAAATGTGTGTAATTTAAAAGGTCATACAAGGAAGTCATGTGGTATCCACAACAGATTTCTTTCTTTTACTGAAACAATTCTGGAATGTTTTATATTGCAGTCGGACCCCGCTATAACGAACGAGCCTCGTGGTCTCGTTTAGTCTCCTGTACAGCTAATTTTATTTTACACTGCCATAACAAACCTCCAAATGTAAGAAATTCGGATATAACGAACTGCATGGATTAGCTTCGATTGAAACATTTTTGTGTATTTTTTATGTTTTTAAAGAACTTACGCAAGTTTTTAATGAAAAAAAAAATTACTGACCCTTAAAATATCCACGTTTAAAATGTTAGATTATAAATTCCATCTGATACTCTTCTTTTATCTTCACCCGACTTTTTTCAGAGCTCTAAACAAAGGCTGTGCAAGACTAATGGAAACTGAATTCTAGGAGGAAGAAGACACAATAAGCAGGTCTAATAAAAAATGCGAACGGGTTTTTTGATTCATTCTAGTTCTTCGACTAAGCTACCAGCTAGATCTCTATTCATGGCTGATGCTACGATACAAATATTAAAATTTTGCTATTTAGGGAAAGAGGAAATAGTAAACCTCATGAGCTCGGGGTATACAATGATGTTGTTATTGAATACATGATTCATCTTTCAGAAAGTGACATTTTGATCCTTATTGCTTTGTTTTATTTGAGTACAAATGCTCACCAACGTCTGCTTTCCCAATGGGTTTTGGCATTCTTTAGGTCTTTAAATTTTTACTTAAGATATACTTTAAAAATGTTATTAGTCTTTCCTGCGTTTCCGAAAACAAATTTACAACAGTAAAATTAATAAATGAGCTTAATAATATTTTTAATTAAATATTAGTATGATTTAATTAAATTATTAGATTTAGTATCCTCTTTTTTGGAAGATGCGACAATACTAATTAGCTTTCGTGTGTTATTCATCAATCAATTTTTACTCATTTTATTTATGAAATAATGAAATTTCTTTCGGATCGCAAGCCAACCTTTCGGTCTCTTGAAGTTTGTTTTAGCCGGGTTCAGTTTTCTATGTTTATCTTGAGGTATCTCTTCATCTTAATTTTACATATGCAGTTAATTCTCGATTAACCCAGGGGGGCAGTTAACTCAAAAATCATGGGCAGATAAAAGTACGTCAAAAAAAAAAAAAAAAAAAAAAAAAAAAAAAAAGAAAAGAAAAGAAAAATTATGAATAATTATTAGCAAAAAGACACTATTAACAGCTTAACTATATCTTCAAGTAGTCTAATCTAAAGCATAAGCTCCATACTTACGTAAATTAGATCAATACTCAAAATTAAAGCAAATAGAAGAATAAATATGTATTAAAACACCATTAGAAATTATTAAGGTCTGTTTTATAATTAGAAATTAGAAAGATATGTTTTATCAGTATAACTCTATGAACGTATGTTTTACCAGTGCATAAAAGGATTATTAAAACATAATTAATCGTTAGAAATTACGTATATTATTATGTTTTAATATTTTCCTGATTTTTAGGTGTGTTTACAATATATGTATATGATCATTATGTATGTTTTAGCATGAGAAATTAAGGAGGTATGTTTTATTAACCTTTTGTAGACGGATGGCCAATATATTGGCAGTTGTATTCCCTGTTTGAATGGACGGGGTTGTCCACTTTATTGGCCATGTCTTCCCCCATTTTACAGGCTGAAAAGTGGGGTGAAATGTCAAATTTGACGTCCCTGGGTTTTCAACCACTTATCTCTTTCAAAAATCTCCCTTTTGCGACATAGAAGCACCCCTCTCAGAATCCATTAAACTACACAAGAATCTTTGTTGCAAATAGGAGGTGATTTCTTAACGTGGGGAAAGCATTCGGTTCAAGATTTCCCGTCTTTTGATAGCTTTTACTGCTACCAAAGCCCCGGCCTCAAAAGGTTAATGCGTGAATGTCTACTCGAAATGACTGTTTAGGTTTTATACTAACACAACTTCGTTAACCACATATTTCTTCGATGCGCATGAAATGGAAAAGGAACAAAATTATATCGAGAAAACTAGAGTAACAAAAGTAAGATAAAGAGTCATCTACTTTTCCGAACAGCTGCCTATCTGCATAAAGTTGCTGAGGTCTTTATAATATTTTATGAAGTCGTCCGAGTGGTGGGATATGAAAATTCTTTGTTCTTTATGCAATGAAGTAAAGAACTAGTAAGATCCAATAATTCCAAATTTGGAACGAGCTAACGACTACAAGGTTAAGACATTTAGTTTATTACAGTTACAATTAATTTTTATCTTTGGAGTTTCTTAAAAATTCCATTAAATGTTTTTTCTACTATTTTGTCATTCACCATTTTCAAGACATCGATATCCAATGACGAAACAGTTTCGAGGGCACCAAGAAATTTCCCGAATTCCTGATAGCCCATCTCGCCCTGCAGCCAGTGGCAAAATTTTGGTGTCCCACCTACTTCTTTCTGAGCTGATGATAATACGTTATTGTCTACATTGCGTCAGAGAATTCTCTATACATTTACAAATAATGTTTAAAAATAATAAAAGGAAAACATGCAAGTTATTTCATGTGTGAATGAATGTACAAGATGTAACTATCCAAACATAATTCACTTATGGTCCGTAGTTAACACAGTAGTCCCACGTAGTTACCATACGTAGTACCTACCCTAATAGTCCGACAAGTGAAACATGCTATGAGGGAAGTTTTACAAAGGCCACACATGAATTACTGAAAAAGTTGTTATAAAACACCTGGATGCGGATAAATTTTTACATCCCACATTACATGAAGTACATGCCAACATACACATTACATGAAGCACATGCCAACAACTTATGCTTTCGGAAGGTACTGTAAATAACATTTAAAAATGCATTTAGAAAGGTACCATTGCATGCATTCTGTTCCTTATTATTATTATTGAGATTGATGGGGTTCATAACTTTCTTATTCGTGCATTAAAAGATTAGTAATTATAGTTTATGTATCAATGAAAACAAATAACAAAATTACGTAATATTGTTTTAAACAATCTGCACTTGCAATGTATCAGCAGTATCAGAAGTGGGCGCATCCCGACCCACCTAACCAAACAATTTGGTCTCATGGTCATAACAGGCCACGCCCAATTCAACAAAGGAAAATAATTGGGAATGACTCATTACATTGCAATGTAATGTGTTCCTCGGGAATGGTCAATACACACATCCGTAATTTAGCCCTCTCTTCACCGAGAACATTGCGCAAGCAGCACTACAGGACGCGACCGATTTTGCAGATGCCAGAATGGATAAGTTCCGTCCTAATCCGAACACCCCAGGGAAGAAATCCAACAGCATCTCACTCCTTTTGCCCTGCCGTCAAGCCTGTCTAAAAGTAAAAATGTCAAAGGGGAATTTTCGTCAATATTCAGATCGTAAGCATTTTAAGTGTATTATAACGCATACACATCATACGTTTGTAAACACCCGAATCACGACTCAAACCCGGGCCTAGTGATGCGGCAGCCAGAACCGCATATCAAATAACGTCATATGATTAGATTGTATTTTAAAAGATTTTTAAAAATTACATAGGTGTGTTCCGGATGTATTCTTCAAGACCATGTTGCAGCTTATATTTGGCTATGCATTTCTGTGTGAGATTTTAATTATTAATACCAATATCATCAAGGCACAGGTTGCTCAAAACAGCATAATTTGATATACTATATAATAGAATATGTTAATATGGTATTTGTAATAATAAATATCATATGTTATGTACTAGTACATATGTTTTTTTAGCAATACAATTTCCGAAGAAATGAAAACAACACGCTTCGCAGTTTTGGTTCTCCGCTCTTCAGCGGGTCAACGAGTGATTCATATCATAGTTTCAAGTGACCCATTTGAGTTCCGAAAATAATATATAAAATTAAATTAAAAAGCATGAATACGAAATGAGCACTTGAAGAATGCATAAGGAAAGTCGGAAATAAATAAAAAAATAACATTTTTGTTTGATTACGAAGTTGCAATAAAGAACGTGTATTCTTATTCTTAAAAAATAAAAACTGTAACATTATTTCAAGGAGAAACCGATAAACATGAAAACGCAGATCCATAATCCATAATTACAAAAACAAATGACTCAACCATTTGTGTGCATTCTACTCAACTTATTAAATGCAAGAAAATACTTTCACATATGAAATCTACTTTAAGTAAGAACAGGAAAAGCTTAACTACCGGAACTCAGATGCTTCGTCTTAAGACGACTAACTGTAAACGAAACTTGACTAAATTGACGTCACAAGTTCAGCATAGGAAGAGCCGTTGATGTCGAAGAGAAAAATGAAGTTCATTCAGATATATCCTTTTTTTATAATTATAATTATAATTTTTATGTTTAAAGTGTAGTATAATTATTTTCTCAACAACATTTATCCTTACCATCCAAGTTCGAATGACCTTGTAGAAATATTTATTACAGTTTTAAAGGGAATGATGCATCATACCATCAGAGAATATTCAAAAGATTGGGAGAAGCACCTACCATGCTTGCTTTGGGCCTATCGAGATGTTCCTAATGCTATGACAGGTGTTAGTGCTTTCCAGACGCTTTATGGAAGACGTCCTAATGGCCCTTTGTCTATCTTGAAGACTTCACGGACTGATGAAACTCCTAGTCCTCAAAGACAATTAAGCTCAGTGACTGATATCCGAATGATTTGAAGATGAAGTTAGAAAGAGCTGCTGAATACACAGGACTTACAGCTGTTGGAAAGCAACAAGCTTGTGTATTCTACCACAACCGGATGACTCATCATAAAGAATTTGAGGAAGGTGACAGGGTTATAGTTTTAATCCCTGACAGCGAAAATAAAGTTTATGCAAAATGGATTGGACCTGCTACGATCATCAAAAAGCATACTAATTATAGTTATATAGTGCAAATGCCTGACAGTTCTACGAAGCACGTTTACGCAAACAAGATACGAGAGTTCAAGACTGCTGTGAATAATCTTGGTGTGATAAATGATATAGACATTGATTTCGGAGTAGTTGAAAACACTCCAAGAATTGTTCCAATGAAAGCAAAAGAACAGCATTCCGATGAAAAATATAGTCTTATGCACCTTGAATCGCATAAGAGAAAAGAACCCGTGAAAATTTTAAGAAAGCATGCAAACTTAAGATCTGGTATTCCAAAAATTGCCAATGGTGGAGAACATAATATCAAACTGAAGCCTGGAAGCATGCCAAAGAAGCAAAAACCGTACTGGATACTCGAAGTTCTAAAAAATGAAGTTGATCGACAAATAGACAGCTAGGGCTAATCATTGAATCAGAAAACGAATATGCACATCCAGTAGTTTGAGTGCGAATAAAATGGAACAGTAACATTTTGTGTAGATTAAAATACTATGCTGAGTTTTATACGGAGGACGTGACTTAATGACATGATTATATTTTTCAGTGAGTGAAGCATGACTGAAATTCGATAACTTTTGAAACGTTATGAACTATGAGATATGAAACAATTTGACTATTTAGTTTGAACATTTTTTAGAGCTAAAATGCTAAACTTTTGATATTTTTTAATGTTATTTTTAATGTTAGTATAATGTTTAATTTTAATGATTGATTTGCATTGTAATTGTTTATATGACAACTGCTTCTTATATGTTGTGAAAGATTTAGGCTTAACATTAAAGATTTAAGTTTGAAAAATTAATTGTTTGTTGCAGCTTTTAACGATTAAGATTATTGAATTTATGAAGTAATTTTAATTTAAAATAGTAAGCATTGCTTGATTTAGTTCAAAAATTTCATGTATGTTCCCCCCCTTCAATAAATGTTTATATGTGGATTTGACAGATCATTTAAAGACGCAATCAAATTTTTTAAGGGGAGGTGTGATGACTTGATGACCACGCATGCGCAGTTTAGCCGAACGCGTCTCTCTCACGTGAAGAAAACAGACTGATAGTAACGAAAGCAACCGGCTGTATGGCAGCGTAATGATAAATGTGGTTCTATTTTTTGTGTTAACTATTTGTTCTGTTCATGTGATAATAAAGTGTTTATGCCATTAAGTGTATGTTGTATGAGATGCCCACATTACGTTCACATCAAGTAGTAAATATATATCCAGAATCCACGCCAAGAAGAATGACAACTAGTAATATACTGCTGGCCATCCAAAATATATTACTTTGAAGGAAGCATCAAATGGGCGTAAATTTGATACGACATGCAAAGGTTCAGCACTTAAGTGCATACACAAATCGGATGCGCAAATAGTACTCCCTAGAAGTACTTCAGAATCGGAGAATATGTATATTAGGTATCGCTGAGGCTTAGTAACTCTTAACTTCTTTCCCAATTTTTGGGGAGAAAACCCCAGAGGGGGCTATCCAAGTTTCTCCCACTCCTCTTTCCCTTGAAAGTGACTTTCGGCTCACTATTTTGGGTGTCCTCTTTCCGCACAGACACCGTACGTTTGCAAATATCCATACCTTCTCCGAGACTGGAACTCGGGACCATCGATACGACATTTAGCATCTCTAACAGCTATACCATCTATGAAGTTGTTTCAAGTACTGAAATTGTGTGTTTCTTCTATCTTCCTTTGTTCTAAAAGCATCAATGTGCATTGTCCAGGAACGCTACAGTGATTCGAGTAAGTTTTTGAGTTTCAAAAAGGAAGAATTGGGATTTATACGAACTGTAAATTATTCTTCCGACAAATCAATGCTTATCTTAGAAGAAATCATGCTATAGTGAAGCGAGAATAGAATTTATTAGGGTAGAACCTAGGAACCGAAGACGGAACCGAAGAAAGAACGCGATAGGTTAGAATTAAATAAAGAAATAGAAGATATGCGTATCAGACGCGAATCAATTAGAAAAGGACATAACGTCTACTGAAAATTACAAAGAAGAAATTTTAATTTGCAAAACACGCGTAAATAAATATTTAAAACAGATAAGCGAGAATAAAGTGCAGGATAATTCTACGCATTCTAATTCGATAATGTCGAGTTTCAATTCTGCTCAGGTTAAACTTCCACGTTTAGTAATCGAAAAATTCGATGGCGAAATACCAAAATGAGTAAATTTCTGGTCACTATTTAAAACTACTATTCATGATAACGAATCGCTAAATGATGTAGAAAAGTTTAATTGTTTAAAAACATATTTAACAGGTGATGCCGAAACTTTCATAGGAGGTCTATCATTGACTTCAGAAAATTATAATGAGGCAATCGAGATATTAAAATCGCGCTTTGGTAGAAAAGAATTACAGATAGACATTCGTATGTCTAGATTACTCAATCTGACGCCATGTAAATACTCGAAAGACATAACGTTATTAAGAAGAATTTACGACCACGTTAACATCGAAATACAAGCGTTAGCGAGCCTTGGCATTGAACCAAACTCTTATTGAGTACTTCTTTTCCCGATTTTAATTAGAGCATTACCAACTGATATAGCTTTAGAATTTAACCGACTGCATGATTCCGAAGAAAATAAAATACCGAATTTATTAAACTTTTTAAAGAAAGAAATCGAATCTAGAGAACGTACATTTCTTTTAACTAAACCGATGGACTGCTATAATATTTATTCAAAAAATACAGATAAATATGTTCGCGCAAATAAACAAAATAAAGAAAAGTTCGTATTATACGAAAATAAAAATAAACATCCAAGAAAACAGTTAACAGCTGCGGCTGTAAACACATTTGTTGATAATTTATGTGTTTTTTTGTGATAAAGTAACAAATCATTTATCAGACGATTGTAATAAATTTAGCATAGCACAAAAGAAGGATATTCTGAAAAGAAATAGTAGATGTTTCTTGCGTTATAAAAAGTTCCATACTAAAAAATTATGCAGAATTAAGATTGAATGTAATGTATGCCATAAAAAGCAACAACACAGAAAAGGGTTATGTGAAAAGGCTTATCCAGTTATAAATGATTCTTTATGTGAACAGGTTAATTCTGTTAATAACTCTGAAACAGTATTGACGTCAGTAATGGCAGAAAAGAAAGAAATTACAAATGGTAAACAAAATGCTTTTCTACAGACATTTCGAGCCAGTGGTCGTGGCACAGGAATGGAAACGTTAAGTTCGTTGTTTACTTGATTCAGGAAGTCAACGAACATTTATTCATGGAAATTTATCGAAGAAATTACATTTGCCAGTCGTAGGTAAAGAAAAAATAAAAAAAAATAAATTTATATACTTTTGGTAATAATGCTGCAGTGAACACTACAAGATGTACAGTTAAATTCCAGTTATGTAATATCGAAAACGAAAATAAACATTTGACTATTGAAGCATTAGAATCCCCAGAAATGTATAATGCTTTAATACAAATTCCTAGCCAAAACCTGTATGACCAGATCCAATCTTTAAATATTAAATTATCTGATTATGAAGATGGTGAAAGTAATCATCATAAAATTGACATTCTAATTGAATCAGATTATTTTTGGGAAGTAGTTTCTAGTAAAACAAAACGTTTAACTTCATCGGTGATGTTAATAGACACACTGATGGGATGATTAATTCAAGATCCAGTTACACATTCCTCTTTAAACATAAAACCATCATCCGTTGCAATTACACATTCCTCTTTAAATATAAAACCATCATCCGTTGCAGTTTTAAACGCTGTTCTTATGAAGGATTTGGATGAAGATCAGTTAACGTCGTTTCAGTTAAAAGCGTTTGGGGAATTAGAATCCCTAGGTATCAATAATGACTTAAATGTGTCCACTTCTGATGAAGAAGCTCTTCGAAGTTTTGAATCAAGTTTGACTTTTAAAGAAGGCTGTTATGAAGTACAAATTCCCTGACTGTAAATCTGTGATCGAAGAATACTGTAAGTTGGGAAAGAATCAGTAACTGAACAAACTTGCTACAGATCAGAATCCGATATATTATTTACCACATCACCCTGTAATTCGAAAGGATAAGAATACAACGAAATTAAGGATTGTTTTTGATGCTTCTTCGTATCCTCCTCATGCTCCTTCGTTAAACGAATTGTTACATCCTTGATCAAACTTAAACCCAGATCTCTTAAAACTTATATTAAATTTCGAATTAACCGAATCGTATTTATTTGCTAATATTGAGAAAGCAGTTCTGCAAATTAATTTAGTAAAGTCTGATCGTGATGTACGATTTCTGTGGATAGACGATTTGACAGATAATGTATCTCATATTCAATCAAAAATTCTACGAATTACTAGACTCCTATTTGGTATTACTTCCAGTCCATTCCTTTTAGATGCTGTAATTAAATTCCACCTGAATGTATTCCGCTATATATCCAGATACTTGTTTGATGTTAAATGAATCGATGTACGTCGACGATTTGTTATCAGGAATTCCGAATGAAGAAGAAGCTTTCAGAAGATCTAAAGAAGCAGACTACATAATCAAAGGAGCGGGAATGAAACTTCGAAAATGGAAAAGTAAACCTGTAGAGCTTGAAAACCTGTGGTCTGATTATGGATTTGAAACTAGTACATCAGACGATACAGATATTTCATCAAAGGTATTGGGAATGTTATGTGATACTCAAAAGGATGTTTTTAAATTTGACCTCAAAAATCTATTAAACTTTGTTTTGAATTCTAATGATACTAAACTTACAATAATAAGAACTGCGGGAAGAATATTTGAACCAGTGCGTTTTCTTTCCCCTTTTACTGTCAGGCTAAAAATAATTTTACAGCCTGAAAATAACTTCGTACAAGGAAGTAAAAAATTGCATTGTGTATATTTTAACAAAATAATCATTTCGAAGCTGACACAAATAAAAATAAAGCGAAGAAAAACCTAACTGTAAATATAAGTGCAAGCAAAGGAGTATTCGCTAAATGATAATTTAATATTTAGTTAAACCTAATGAATAGATATTGAATGCTAAAGCCAACTCTGTGTAAGTGCCATTTTAATCTTTAATAGAATGTTATTAGGAGATATTCAGTTGCTAAATTTTACAAATATTTACTGATCGCCACATCGAAACAGAATTATTGTAGAAAATACATATGGAAGTAAACGAATAACCAGAATTGCAGTCTTTATTTTATTTGTACATTCAGAATTTGATGCTATTTGATGTCTGCATTCAAAAAATAAAAAAAAAAACAACTTTAAAACTCTTAACGATAAAAGACAGATATTTTATGGAATTATGAGAATTTTTTAAAGAAGTAAAAGAAAGGGGGGAGATGATATTTTTTTTTAAATGCGAAGAAAGCAGCTGCGAGCTGGTAAAGTGGATTTGAACACTGCATTGGAAATTCGCGAACGCTATCCAGCTCATAGGAAAAAAAATTCGATTACTTTATTTTTATTTCAAGCTTTCGGAGAATATTTTTCGCCTTTCTGAGTGAGCCATTTGCAAAGAATAGAAGCAGTGGAAATGGACCATTTCTTCAATGAGTTTTAGAAATTCTAAACCTCCACCACGAAAGCGGAGACTTTTTTTTCCCATTTCCTTTTTATTTTATTTTATTTTTTTATTTTTGCATTCGTAGTCGTGTATGGAGATAAAATAAATGTATTGCGATCTGTTTAAATTTACTTGTACCTTCCTGCCTTCTCCGCACGTTGCCAAAAAAAAAAAAAAAAAGAGGTATATGCCTCACCCTTTTCTCTTTTCGGTTTTGGTTTACATAAAGCGTAACGTTGAGAGTCTGAAATAAAGCTTTCTAAATATGAGCTTACTTTCACGGTTGAGTAGGCCGGTAAAAGCCAAAACATTTGTTTAGATTCGGATATATTCCTCGTCTTACGGCGATAAATATAAAGAAGATGCTTTGAAAGGGATGTGGGTATTTTTAAACTAAATTTGAAGGAGAAAATTGCTCCGTCTTTATCTAGACAATCTAAAGGAAAGAGAAAATTTTTAGTGACGTTCAGAACGTTTTTGAAATGAATACTGCATTTCAGCATATATACAATGATATTCAAAATTTATGACGATTCTCTGTCTGCGTTTTATTTGAAAGTGCTATTTCTCTTAATTACAGGAACAACTTCTAGACTAGCTTTTCTGAAACATTTTTCAGGTGGAGACCGCTTTTGTAAATCAGAGTCAAATGTTTTAAATTAGAATGTTCTGCGGGCACTTTTAGCTTCTCGCCTTAGAAAACAATACTTTGGAACACTTTACTAATAATATACTGATATTTTTAGACGAAACAAACTAAAATTAATTTAATTTTTATGTTATTATTAAATTAATGGAGGAAAATTTGTATTTGTTTTTAATAATTCAAGATTATTAGAATTTAGATAATTTTTATATTATTAACTAAAGATTAAATAAATGTTAGTACTTTCAATAATGAGATGGATAAACCTGCCAGTTCTTGCATAATTGTTCTACGTTTGGATAAATGCTGATAAAAGAAGCACCACAATCATAGTGCTTTAAATAGTCCTTTCGTTTCTAAGACTACAGTAAGAAATCCATAGATGACGTAAGAGGTAACAAGTTTTATAAAATGCCAGTCTTGGGAGAAAAAGGCATAAATGTTTGCCTTGTATAATTTCCAAAATCTAAACTCTTGGCTTTAGAGTATATGCAGTTATTTTGAATTCTGTTTTTTTCGGGGGGAGTGTTCTAAGAGGATCGTGAGGGCAGGTTTTGAGGAACACAGATTGAGAAACGCTGGTCTAGACGGCATTGAAATTTGTTCCAGCATAGTTTTTACTTGGGAAAGAATGACACGCTAAGCAAAACTGAGTGCAAGGAAAAAAAAAACTTATACAAGCTCTTTCAGCAATTCACTATATCTCTTTCTTTGTTGTACCCACTCTAACCATTTGCTTTGTTTCTCCTTTTCTTTCTCTTTCCATTTTATTGCAAATGTTCTCTAACGGTAAACGATCGAAAACTTGTTGATCTCTCTTTTTCTTTATGTATTTGTTTTACATTCAGTTGCAGCTGTAAAGGAAACAGTGATCAAACTCTGAAAGTGCTTCTGCTAAAAAAAATTCTGTATTAATTACAGTATGTTATTTTAGAAGGCTATCTCAAAGAAGTTTTCACTTCCCATCTCCCCTCGTAACCATGATAGCGGCATCTGTTTAGAGTAAAATTAGTTTCTGTAATTCCCCTTTTCCCGTGATTTCCGTTTCTCATGTTTCACTTCAAGAAAATCGTAAGAATAAAATATAATTTCAAACGAGGTGGAGAAAATAAGTCCTACGCTAAAGTGATGACTCCAGTTATAGTCAGTAATCGCGAAGCTTGGATAGCCTTAAAATCTGTAGTGTAAGAGACCGATTTTAATGTAACGTTGAGGAAACGCTTATTTTAAAATCACGTTGTTTTCTTTCACTATACCTCAGGACGCATTGATTAAATGTAGTTTAAGCTTTGTGGAATTTGAAATGGTTGATCAGCAGTGAAATTCTAGGAGTTACCTGCAAGCCTTAGCAAAATATAAGTTCAAATTTTAAATAAATTTAAATCTCTAAAATCAAATTCATCTGGACTTATGACAGTCCTATCTCCCTTTTATCAGAACCTGTATTTTAATCAGAACTTATTTACTTACTGTATTTTAATCAGTTCTTAATACTTCTGTATTACTGTATTTTAATCAGTTCTTATAATCAGAAGTTTAATCAGAACCTGTATTTTTCCCCCCTGTCATGGTGAGAAAGATCTCTTGGAAGATTTCTCAATGCAGTTCAGAATTATACTCTTACAGTTTTCCTTTGCTCATAGAAATAAAGCTTAAAGTGCTGAATATTCTAAACACATTCAGATATAAATTCAAATTCCTTTACAGTAAATCTCAAGTATTTTTACGCAATTTTATTCACATATTTTTTCGTGAGATATTCACGCATTTTTAGGTGAGATCACGTATTTTTACATTAGAAACCATTTATTTTACATCTGTCATTTTCTTTCCATGTGCTTGTTCCTGTAAGGGAGATGAAAAAAGTTACTTGAATAAACTCTGAAGTTGGAGAGATTGATTAGGAAGTTGATTAATTGTCTAACGGAGCGGTGTTTCATTGAGAATTTTCTGGAGGAATTTGACTAATATTGGTCTTACATTTGGAAAATCATGAAAGTACCATGCAGGTAACCCCTTCCCCGGGATGTAAATCAGGTCAAACTACCAGTGTTCATTTTTGGTTTATTATAGAAACTCTAATCCAGAATATAAATGCTTGTTTCAAAAATACTATATGCTTTTATTCTTCAAGTGCATATTGCTTTATTTTGATATTTTTCCTTTTTGTGATAAAATTCTTTATTTGTGTGATTGCTAGCCTTTTTAATGTAGAAATTTCTCTCTCCAAATATATACTCGTATATATATATGACAAAAATTTTGATTATATATATGATAATTTCCTAGAAAAATATATTTAATTTGTATATTTGTGCAGATATTGAAATAATTCATTGCAATAAAATATTTCAAGCTACATTTATTAAAAATGTTATACGAGACAAACAAATTAAATGCAGTGATAAAAAGATTAACTAAGGGAATTAATCAATAATAAACATTTTATTATTAAATTTGATGAACAATAAAATTAAGGAAGTAAAAAAAACTAAATTTTTAAATTTACAAAACGAAAATAAATTATTAGAAAAGAATAAATAAGAATGATTTAAGTGAATTAATCAATAATAAACATTTTATTGTTAAATTTGATGAACAATAAAATTAAGGAAGATAAAAAACTAAATTTTTAAATTTACAAAAAGAAAATGAATTATTAGAAAAGAATAAATAAGACTGATTTAACCAAATCCCTTATTAAGGTAACAGACTCAGTAAGCATTGAGCCATTTTCTGACTACATGATAGATATGACTTAAAACCTCTTTCGAACTCAAACAGATAAAAATAATTAATAATTACGAAATTGCTTTTTGGTATAAATCAAGATTATAAAACATCTCTCCCTCTATATCTATACACATATATATACAAACAAAGTCTTACAACCATGCAAACAAAGTTTTACAATATACAATATGCAATACGCACAATATGCGTGTTTTCATACTGTATATCTGTTTGCATGTCTTACAATTTGCAAACAAAGTTTTATTATCAAAAAGCCAGAGGCGTTTTTTGGTTTTTGAATAATAATCTCTTTTTAAAATTAATAACTATTAACTTCTAAATTTATACTAGCAGTTATTCTTTTTAATCTTCTGTTTCAATTTCGGAAAGACACTAATTGCACTATTCTAGCGCCTACGCTTAGCCGAATGTGACGAAACTAGCACTCTATTACGTGCTACTATGCGTGTATATTTCTGATTGAATAAATATATCATATTAATTATTTCTGTAATAGATAAAGCAAAGAATTACTGTTTTAATCTGCTTTTTTAAAATATTTTATACTTAGATATACGAAATTAGTGTCTAAAAGGTGCAGTGCGGAAATTCTTTTGGATTTTATCATAAATTCCACAACTCGAGTCATAACTCAACTATGACTTCTCATAAACTAGTTTCAATAAATGCTACTGATAAAGTATCTTGAAACTAAGTTTCATTACTCATACTCTGAATATGACGAATAATGGTCATTGCTAATATTTTCTCCAAACGCAAAATCGACAAATAGAAAAATGAGTCATTTTGGTTCAGAATGTTATTCATATTAATCATTCTTACTGATAAAGTAATTTCTCTTACTGATAAAGATTAAAAGAGTTGTTCCTTTTACAGATAGTGGCTCACTGTTTACAGAAAAGAATGTCTGTTTAATTTTCTCGTCAACATTTTGAAATAAAGATTCAGCATTTTCAATGCAATCATCTGATACTTTGTTTTTGATGAGAATGCAGAATAAGATATTTATTTTGAAAAAGGTTCCTAAAAATGTGGCTTCAAGGTTACTTAAATGCATTTTCTGAGAAAAAATATTCATATCAACAAATTGTAAAGCGGCGTAAAATCGATGTTATTGCATTTAAAAAAAATATTGTCAATATATTAAACTTAAGGAAAAAGCATCTAGCTGAAAATAAAATGAGAAAATAGCCGCGGTACCTCATTCCAATGCAGATAAATAACAAGAAAGTGATGTCCTTGATCCTGAAAGAAGGTACACCGACTCAAAGATCAATTGCATCGGAACTAGCAATAACTAGCGGAACTGGCACTGTTAGTAACATTTAATCTAATGTTTATCTGCTTTTACCAAATCGTATTGCAGAAAGAAAAGCAAATTGTAGACCATCTGAAAAATAGCTAGCAACTAAAAGATTAATTTTGGGATAACGCTTTATGGAGCAGGGGTATATTCAAGTGAATATAATAAAAAATTGGCAATTTTCTACTGCTCACCTGACGAAAATGAGCGTACGAAATAGCTTCGTCAGTGTACAGAAAACTTCTTGATGAGATTCATGATATTTGCAAGATTTCGTTATAACAGTAAATGAAATCTCAAAAACGTTTCATGTAAGACTAAAATGAATTCATTGTAGTATCAGCAGAATATTTAGAACTAATTTCTGGAAAAGGAATTCGAGCCTTATATGTAAAGGACATCAGTAATGCTGAGTTTTGTATAAAAAACCTCTAGTCATAGGTATAAACCAACTGTTGTTTATTTAACAAGGAAAGAATCAGATACAGGAATAAATTATCCCCCATATAATGCAATCTGTGCAAGAATCAAGACTAACAGATAGAAGTAAATCGCCTCAAGAAATATGCCCTTTATGAAAAAAAATTAATTAACCGCATCGTTTCCATAAATTGCAAATGGCTCTCTGTACCACGATAAACAGCAGTCTCCTTTTACATAAAAAATCAGAACTCTTTCAGATTTTATATTACGCCCACAGGAGCGTTTTTTTTTTTGACGTTTTGTGTTTACTTTATTAATTAAATATCATGTTCTACGCACTTAAACCACACAAAATTCAATTCAGTAGCAATATCACAAAATATTTAAAAACAGCACATGTTTAGAATTTCCGATGCACAGTCTCGCGCGCTGGACATAAAAATGTTTTTTTTTTCGTACAATTTTGCCATTGCTTTCTTTGAAATCATTGAGTTAGTCAATGTAAAATTTGTACAAGTTTTATAAAACACGAAATGGATAATAAAACACATTCGAAGTATAAAATTCGGGCATCCAGGTGCCCACGTTCGGGTGGAGGATAACTTATTCAAAATTTTATGGCTCTAGGTACCGTCGTTTTCTCACAATGCTAGAAACATACATACATACATTCAAGCAAATTCTTTATTATTTAATTTCATTAAATGTAATAGATAACGATAATATTTAGTGGCAACAATTTAAATCATGATTCGCCTCTTATAGTGAAACGCCACAAAATGCCGTTTTGAGACTAGTAGCCGTTTTGGACCCTTTTGTGTTAAAGCGTCTCATATGAGACTAAAATTAATTCATTCCATATAAGCAGAATATTTTAGGGCCAATTTCTGGAAACGAAATTCCGTCCTTGTATAAAAAGGACATCAGTGTTATTGAGCTTCATATAAAGCAGCCTCTAGTCACAGGTATAAACCAACTGTTGCTTATTTAGCAAAGGAAGAATCAGAAACAGGAATAAATTGTGCCCCATATAATGAAATACCTTTACAAGGCAATCAGATTGAAGCAAATCTCATCAAATATGCTCTGTATGCATAAAAGGATCTTTTCCATAAAGTGCGGGCGGCTTCCTATACCACATAAAGAGCCATAAAGAGCTCCCTCCGTTTAAAAACAAAAACAATGATCTTGTTAAAATCTCATTTAGTTGTGAAATTTCTCAAGTTGTCATCAAATTCAATTTCAAGATATTTTTTCTCTTCTTAAGAAATTTCATATCTACAAGCTTATGAAAATCTTGTTTCGACTGCTCTTGTGTCTACTGCATTTTTCTGTTCAGTGTAATTTGACATATCAAATTTGAAACACGGGCTTAAACTTTCTCTTTAAAGAACATCAATCCTATGTATAGAAATTAAGTAATAAATAAATTTTCCATAGATAATATATTTTTTCTTTTATTGCTGAAATTACATAAAGGCTTCTTTAGTTGGTGTGTTAGATTTTTTTCAAGGTATCCACATTCCCCAGCCACGCACTTTCGTTAATGATGTTAGTTCCAATTCTCTTATATCCTAATTTTAGATTTATAATTTCATATTTTTTATTTTTATTTATTAATTCATTTATTTTATTACATTTTAGTTCATAGATGGCCTTTATATTTCTTTTTTTCTCCTATTTAAATAACTCATTTCTGCCAACAGAGTAGAATATTTTGCTCCATGAAGAAACGAGACTACAGATTTATTTCTCTTGAAATCAATAGAATTTTCCTATAAAATTATTCCTAATCTAAGGTTAATTTTTGGCCTTTAATTTCCAGTTTTCATTCCTAAGATATACATAAATTCAGAACATTAATTGTGAAAGAAAATTTTAAAACCTTTATATATTTTATGGTTTACTAATATTTATTTTTAATTTATAGCGAATATATAAGGATAAATGTGTACACATGCACGTACGAATGCAAAGTCATTCATAAACGCAATAAAATGAAGTGAAATCACATTTCACATGCAACTACGAAATGCAGAATTTATAATTTAACTTTTTCACTTGTAAATGGAATACTTTTATTTCAAAACTCACTTCTAATTTAAATAAATTCATTTTGAAATATTTTGTATAATTCTCAGGAACTGTTTAAAATTATAATGAAAATTTCTTAAGGTGAATAAACCAAACTCTCAACCAAAAGCATTTAAGAATTTCTTTTATCTATTGGCACTAGTTTCTTTTTTTTTTTTTTTTTTTTTTTTAATTTCTCTTTTCCTTTTATATTTCAGAATGATGACAAAAGGAAGTTAAAAAAAGAAAAAAAGACATTCCATTTTAAACTTTTGATAAACTGAGAATAATTTATAATTACTTCATTCGGAAAATTCATTTTTTTTCTAATATCTTCCTTAAGTATGAGTACGATAAACAATTCTTAGAAAGTATCCAAAATAGAAACTATCCACTCTAAAGTACTTCACGGTAGTGCTGTTTTAATTCAAATGTTTCGCAAATAATTAAAAATTCACGCGATTGCATTCCTTCTTAGAATTCTGAGACATTTTATCTCTCCTTTTTGGATTGCAAAATCTTTTAATACTCAAAGAGGAAAAAAGAAGTGAGTAAAAAAGGAGAGCTAGCTTTTTCATTTCCTTATCATCGATAGTAAATGGAATCGATATTATCGTAGTTATTTGAAAAAGTAACTAAGTGTGAAGAAAAAATTCCAGTTCGTTTGCTGTAAACTAACTTTTGTTAGTTTGCTTTTTGGAACACTTTCCTGTTTTCTTTATCGACTATTTTTTTTAACTCATTCGTAAAATAAGGGAAGAAGTGAGAAAGAGAACTTACGTACCCACCCTAGAATTTTTATACAGAAGTTTTTAAAATTTCAGTTTTCATGATCATATATGGAAAAAGTAGCGTTATGCAAGCAAAGTTAATTAGAAAATTTTAAACCTCTCTTCCCCCTTAACAGAAAGATAGAGAGAAAGAGAGAAAAGTTTTTGCAGATATATAAGTGGAGTTTTTAAGCATAGTATTGATAAAAACAATTTTTAAACCGTTTTTAAAAATTGAACAGCTTCATTGCAAGTGCGCGTTACTATGAGAACCATCCTAGAGAACAACTTGAATAATCATATGTTATGTATATGTAAGATAAAAATTTATAAATCAAAGTTCTTTAGCAATAACTCTTCAAACTCTGTTTGAATGTGACTATTTTTCCTCTTCATTGTAAAAATAGTAACTGCGTCATTTGAAATTAAGTAACTGTCATACCTTCCTTACATAATGCTCATGACGCAGATGGGTACGTAATGCTTCAGCCAATAAAGATTTACAATCCAGGAACCGAAATTTATTTTCAATCAGTAGAGTAATGCTAAACCAAACCCAAATCACTTTAAATCTAGATTTCATCTTGAGCACGCTGTATACTTTCTCTCGTTTAGAAAATTTGATAACGTTTGCAAATTCTTTCTCCAAATATATTTCCAAAATGTAAAATGTACCAATTAGTTCTCTGATAACAGGCACGCCTTCTCGTATGTATTTCTTATCAATATTAATAACGTGCTGCAAGTCAACCTTTTTTGTCGATAGGGAGCAACAGCCAGCATCTTTCTTTCAGAAGCAAATATGTATTTTATCGTTGGTAATTTCGATCGAAGCTGATACACACTTTATTTGAATTAACTAACAGAAATCAACTAGTAAAATATCTGTTATATGGGATCAGATCACGACCATCCCAGTTTGTTTTTTATGATTCACCTCAAATAATAACCTTGATGAAAAAGCCTGAAAACGAGGAGTGGGTCAAGAATAGTTAATGACGATGAAGTGAAGAGCGAAAACAATCGAACAAGCTGTGGAATCGGAAAAATCCACTGAATCATGCCTCTAACTGATTTCTGTATTTTTCAATTTCTATAGTTTTGAGATTAGCATTGGCAATAATTGGATTCTACATAGCATTGGAAATAAAATTTTAGAATAAAATATTTTCGAAAACTTGGAAAGTGATAAATGCTAAGCTCACATTTTACGTGGGAGAACAAACACTCTTTTCTCCCTTAGAAATTGGAATCTAACTTTTCTGGAATGCCTACAGCAACAGCTTTCTTTGGGTGAACTCTAAAAGAGCTACCGTTCTTTTTTGATGAATAAGCTTTCGCTCACTCAGTAAAGTGAAATGGTTCTTTGAATCAGTTTCTAACGACTAGCACATCTCTAGAAATGAAGTGAATAATGTCAAAATAGCAAATCTTGCAAAAGTTTGTAATGTATTCTTTTTCCATCAGTAGCAGTTATAGCTGAAGTGGTTAGCTTCGCTATTATGAAATTAGAGCTGATGTGGTTAGTTGCACTATTACACGCCTACATAAAACAGGTCGAGGCATTTAATTCTCACAGAACGGGAAATAGGAAAAGAATTAGTTATTTAAGCAAGACTAGGAGCCTAAGGTTTCAGGCCAAAGTTCCTTAGAGTCAACACTAATAAGTTAAAGGCCTACAGCAAGCTGATAATTTTATCCGTTGTGTTGCAAAAGTCAAGGTTAAGCTACACGACTTTGGAGCACAATTAGTGAGTTGCGCTTTAAAGTTCCTAACTAACGAGTTCCAAGGCTTGTAGCATAGAGTTCCTTTGACTTCAGTTTTTGAAGTGCTTCGAGTCCAGAAACTTGAAACTCTGCAACTCATCCAGCCTAAGTTTCTTTTCAGTTCCTAACTTTGAAGTGCTGTTCTTATTCTGTAATACAGCTGCTTACTTTAATAATTACTTTATAAATGCATCTGTAATAATCTGTATCAATGACATTTTAATTCAAGATTTAATACTGGATGAGAATCTCATCTAGTATTAAGAACGTGATGGTCTAAGAACAAGTAGAAAGTTGCGGCATGTCCAATTCTCCAATCAGGAAGGGTGAACGGGCTGGCTGCATGAACGTTTTCGTTGTTTTCCCAATGTGAAACGTGTACAGAGCCAGTTTCCCTTAAAAAGGCAACCCTTCCCTTAGGCAGATAGCCCTCGAGGCTTACCCATAATCTAATAAACCAAACCAAAAACCAATCGGTAAGGTGACTGTGATTCGTATTCGTAAAAACCCGGGAAATAGCGTATTCTTACGAAAAAGTTGTCAACGCGTTTAAAGAGACCTTTCCAAATGTTCTTGAAGTTAACAATGCTTTCTTCTTGGAAACGTGATTTCGGCAGACTTTATGCGTTAACCATAACAAACAAAGTGGCTACCTCTCTCATCTAAGTTTGGACAAAATGGAAAAAGTTACGAAAGAAATGGCGCAATCACTAACAATGAATGTGAGAAAACGGCATCGCAGTAACATTTATTCGTTAGGAATTAATGCTAATCATAAAAATTATTTTTGCTTTGGAAAACCGGAATTCCCTCTTGCAACAAACAAATAGTTTTGAAAGTTTACCACGTAAACTGAAACTGAAATATAAAGGGATATTACCTCATAACAGTACAAGAGGTTCCATTCATTAAAACAATTTACCATTAATAGCTATTTTTAGAGTTTGCACAGACTTTGAGTTTTAGTCGCAGATTTTAGATCACCTTGTTGTTTCCCATTTAAATTTCAAAGAACATGTGTTTAATCTTAAATTTCCGTTTTCTTTCACATTATCTTCATGATTTAGTTCATAGTATGAATTTCAAGCTGATCCAATTATTCTTCGCAAAGTCTTTGGCTGTATTAAGAATACTATCATCACAAGCTTTATTTCCATGACTTATAACTTGAAATATTTCCAATTCTTGAATTTACCAAAGATTAATATTTTATCTTGATGTATCACAATTTTTTTTAAAGAAAAGCATACTTTTCTATAATATATCAAAATGAAAATATCTTTTTGTATAACAAAAACTGTACAACATATAAGCGAATGTTAAGAACTACTTTATGATTTATAAAAGTAATATTTATATTTTTCAGATTTTAGCAAAATTGTATTTTTAATTAATAATTTAGAATTTGGATATAATTTTTTCAATACACTTTATAAACACTCTGTAGCGATTTTAACTCGAACATAAAATTATAAATTAATTAGGGAATGTAAATATTCAAGAACAATAATAAGCAATTATTAAATCAATCAGGAATAATAAATTAATTGGGTAAGTAATTTGGAAATAAATAATGAAGAGGTCATTTGTATATTAAACTTTTGTTCACTAATTGCAATTTAGTCAAAGATAAATTTAGATAATAGACTTTATTATTGTACAAAAATGCAACTGTATTTGAATAAAATATAACGCAATGAACGCAGATGATAATATACGTTGATATTTTGATATTTTCCTGTTATACGAGTTTTAGCGCAGAATTTTATGCTCTATTACTAGCGCCTTAACGAAGTCCTAGTAAGTAAACTAAGCGTACATAATTCTAAACGAAAGTGCAAAGTTTGAGAAATGCGGGCAAAAAATAAGAAAATGAGGCCCATGACTCATAAATAAAATGAAGTCTTGTCAGTGAGAAGGAAACTTTTCCTCACTGAGAACTGAAATTTTCCAAACTACTAGGATTAAGAAAGGCGAATAGCTGATGTATGCGAATAGCTGATGCATCATGAGCGAATAGCTGATGCATCATGAGAGTTTGTCAGGTGATGACTACGTCAGATTACGGATGTTGGGGAGAGCTGAAGAAATACGTCTTCCATCAACGAAAATCATAAAACCAGAGTAAATTAGTTTGAATGAAGTGGAACTTTTAACGATTTTACAGGTCATGTCTGGATGAAAAAATGTTGTAAGGGAGAGAATTTTGAGTCTTTTAGTCTGAGACCAGAAGTTTGATTCTTTTCAATACATTCATATTTAAAATTGTCAACGAAATGTATTATATCGTTATCTATTGCTTTGTTGAATAAATTTTTATTGAGTGGATATGGTATATTATAGGATCAATTTTTAAGTCTCTAATGACTGATTTCCTTCCTAACGAAAGGACATTAATTATTTTCCTCAGAAAGGCGTTTTGAAAAGTCTGTAACTTATTGAAAAACGCTTTTGTGGCAAGCCAACAACCCAGGCATAGGTATGGCATAGTCAAGGCAAACAGGCATTGGTGAGAATGAGGAGAATGATTTCAATGTCAATAAACTCTTTATATATGAGGATCAATATAGAGGAACATCAAGGAGATGCTTGATCTTGGAAGCCATTCCAGTGGATTTGCCGATTGCATTGGTGAAATGAACATTCCAGGTAAAAGTGCAGCCGTAATGGACTCTCAGGTAGCTTGGGCGAATCAGGGAATTAGTTTCGTAAAAAAAATAAGTGTTAATTAATGAGTCCTCTCTTACAGTCTGACGCTGCATTAGAGCTTTGATTTAGACGCATTGATTTCGGTCATCCAGTTTGAGCAACAGCCCTCTATCTTTTATATTCTGTTCTGAAGCCTAGCGATAGGAAGGTAGGGGATCAACGATTTCGAAAGAATGGCTGTATCATTTACGTAAAAAACTGATGAGGCAGTTTATAGCATCTTAGAAGATGGGAAATTGCATTACAAAAATGAGATATAGGATCGGGCCGAGAATGGATCCATGTGGTATTCTGGCTCCATGCCATCAGAGTAGAAACTGCCTTGCCTGACATTAAAGGTACGGTGGTTTAGAATAGAGTTAATCAATAGTTCTATTTCTCGTCTGATGCTCATATTATAAAGTTTATACATACGGCCCTTATGTCAAACGCTATCTAAAGCTTTCACAACGTCTGGCATAAGGAAAGCTTGTTTAAAATACCGCTCCTGTGCCTTACGGGCCAGGAAAGTTAGAATATGTTCAAAAAAATAGTTACCACTTCAAACAAGTAACTATTTTCATAACTATTCTAAAAGTAGCTATTTTCAAATAGTGACTGTAAGAATTATGTTAATTTTATTAACAGTTAAATTTTAAGTTAAAGTTTCTTTCCTGCCAAATTCTTAACTTCAACTTACTACTTCCAGCCAGAACGTATTTTTGGAATCACTCTGAATACTTAATGAGGAGGAGCGGTATTTAAACCGCGAAGTTCTACTTGCTGAGTTAGAGAGAATCAGAGTTTCTGATTTGCGAGCGTCTGCCTTTTTGGCTACTCTCTCTCAAAGCTGTTATTACGCTCAGCCGTACTCAGGCCCTTGATAAGCTTCGTAGTCAAATGAAGTTAAGGGACCAACTCGATTAGAATCTTGATAGCTTCGGCTATGTCTCTTTAGTTAATATTAGTTTTAGTTTATTTCTTAGTCTCTTAAGTTCAAGCCCAAGTGTCGGCTTTTATTGTACACTCCAAGACGGAGATTTGTTAAATCTTATTGAAATAATAAAGAGTTAGTTACCCTTCCATCTTGTTGTTTCTTGTTACACGAATTATTCGCTAACTAGTTCTTAAAATTCGTCACTTTCTACAGTAACTGAGAAATACACTAGTGAGAATCTTACATAACTATTTTCAGTACTAACTATTCTAGTTGTAACTATTTTCAAGTAGCTTTCTCAAGTAGTATAAGGGGTAACTATCAGAACGACAAGAAAATAGTTACTACTTCAAAGTAGTAACTATTTTCTTGATTGCTGACAATCGTTAACACTATTGTTTACATATTGGGTGAGACTAGGCTTGCTTGGATATTGATTAGCTGGAACGGCTGCTTTAAGTGGTTGCCAAAAGCGTTCACTTTGTCTTCGTCGGTGTAGACGATACCGGAACTAGTGCTGATAGGTTTATTGATAAATATTTTTTTTAATTTAAAATAAAACTCCAGAAAGCACTATCTTCTGAATTTAAATTATAAGTTTTTTTTTTTTTTCCTTCCAGTTGGTTTGTCTCTATTTGCTGACCAACCTTTGCAGAGACATTAGGTTATTTTGAAGCAGGATAAGTGAAAAAAGCACGCAGAAAGGAGGAAGAAGATACCTTATAAATTTCTAATCTCCCCAGTCATTATGTTTATTTTTGATTTGACAGTGGAATTACGTGAGTAATGTAAAGTTTGCGAAGTCTGTTACGTTCAAGAATATAGTTTTTTATTTACTGAGAGAATCTAAGAGAGTGAGAATTTCGTTTGGTTTCAATGGGGACATTTTATTCATTGTTTCGGCAATAGAACAAACCGCTTTGCGAATCTCAGAGGAGGTGCAAAGGGAATCGAGGGGGCTGAATGAATTTGAATTTTCTCACGAAAGGCAGACTAGTAGTTTTTCTTAATTAAAAAATGAATATGAAAATTGCAAATTTGTTATGAATACTAAAAACCTATTCTTTTCCCCTGTCTTAGAGGATAACATAAAAATTAGTGACAAAATTCAAAGTTTACAAGAAGAAATAACAGGCTTAGAAAAATATTACATTTTTCAAACTAAGAAAAAGTGCGAGGGCTACTCAAAGAAATGTATGCTTGAAAGCACACAAAAATCAATACTACTTTTATATGAAAAAATTCTGAAAATATCACGCAATAGGCCCATTCTTTGCGGAATAAGGGATCCAAAATGAAACATCTAGTATTTAATAAATTTATTCATTCGGTATTTGGGGAAAATAATAAAAATATACTGAAATGAAACCAATTTCGGTTTCTTTCTCTTCTGAATTTTCAAGAATTTGAGGCCCTAAAACGTGTACTTTAATTTAGATTACAGTTTGTATCTTAAATATTAAATAAATATACATCATGCTCTCAAGCACAAAATAATAACTAGTCTAGAAACATAAGAGGGCAGAGTTTAAAGGTAGTTAAGGTTTATTCGGCAGAAATTTGTTTTAAAATCTTACCTTTGGAGCAAAACAAAAGGCATGAATAAGATCACTTTTAAATATAAAAGTACATAAAATACCTTCGTAAACTTCACATAGTATTTTATAACTGTAATTTCTCGAATTATACTGTTTTTCACTATAAATGTTCAAGATACAAATCAATAACGAATTCTATTCAAATTACTTACATTTCAAAACATGTAATGTTTTTGTTACGCAAATAAAATTTTGTCTGTTTTCAGTTCACGGAACGTGTCATGTTAAAAGAAGATATTTGGATTTTTCCGATGTGTAACGTGGATACGATTAACATCCTTATAATGTCCTTCACGAAGGCATCCTTATATGCTTTTCAATAATCAAACAAAAATATAAACAGAATAAACAAAAGAAGAAATTGTTGTCATCATACTAGGAGGTAATGAACCACTTTATGTAATTAATAGATGAGAGAAAAGTTAAAAAGAAAGAAAAAAATTAGAATTTGCTTGCGATCTTTTATAAGTACATATATTTTAGGCGAAAAGTGAAAAAGAATAAAATCTTTCATTATAAAGTGTGTCATGAAAGAATAACTAAATTATTGTTATTAAGAAATCGATAAAATTATGTGAAAATCGTGAGCATCATAGTGTTTTTTTTTTTTTTTTTTGCATGAAATAATACTCCTCTGGATGTAACGAAAAAGAAGTTCTTAGAAATGAACAGTTGCAAATACATGGAGAAATAATTTTGACTTTTACACAAATCGACAAATTACACAAAGCGAATATAACGATGGAAAATGAACGAAAAAAGGCTATTGTGTTTCTCCCTGAATAAGACTCTTCCAAGTATAAGACGCGATATTTTGGATATTGTTGATTATAGGATCCGAAAACTAAAAAAAAGTAAAGAATTATTTGTTTGACGGACTGGTTATATTATTCTGCAAGTTTGTAAATTAAAAGGAAAAAATATTACATAAAGTTACTAAAATCGACATTTATTCAATATAGAACTCGTCCTGAATGTGAAAACTCTTATCCATTAGCTATAACCTCATCTGGGCGCCCCCTAAAATTAACAATAACCTGACATGCATTTTCCCCAAATGCATTGTATCAGGTCATCTTCATTATAGACAATCTTGTTCTAAAAGTGTTCTATTGTGGTTCCTAATCTTTAGGTTAGGTTACTTAGCACACACTCAGGAGGAATGCTCCTTCGTTAGGAACTAGAAACGATATCATTTAATGTCTTCACATCCGTTCGTTAATGAACGGAGGGGGAATTTTTGTGAATTTTAAATAGAATTTCAGACGTTTAGGTTTTTTTTAATAAAACAGGTGGCCTAGGCGTTGAAATCCTTAGCATTCTAAGGGTTATTCAAGCAGACCACGTAAGCGTCGTCGACAGTCTTTCACCTTTGGTTTCATTTAACACTATACCACCTTGCAAAAGATGCACCCAGTTTTTAGACAAGGAATTTTTTTTAAAAGAATGTGTCTCATACACATAGAAACACGGTAATTTGAAAGATTATCATAATAATTAAGCACCTTAATTTGAGTAATTAATCTTTAGTTAACAGTATTTCCGCAAAGCACAGTTAATTTTCAAAAATCATAATAGAAAAGTGAAAAAATAATGCTTTAGGGCTAGTACAATATTACTCGATATTTTAATAGTTATGCCAGAAACTGCTTGAATATAACCGAGTACCTGATATATAATTTAAGCTTTCATATAATCTTAAATTATAGCCATTTGTCCCAAATAATAGAACTTCAACAATGGTCTTCGGTTACTACTTCTGCCTAAAATGTTTAGAAACTGAAAATATTGCATTAGTTAACAAAAAGAATAAAGTAAAATTTCAATGAATATTTGAGACAAAATAATTCAACATATACATATTTATAAAAGAATTCAGTGCCGATTTCTTTTTCTATTCTTTTGTGATATTTTATAAATGGTAAATTTAATAATGGCTTCTAAGGTATCAGAAGATAATTTATCTCAGTATTACTTTTCCTTTCCATTCTTCGCCTCAGATTCCTGACTGCATCTGACTCCTTCAATGATTTTTGATAGGCGGAAGTGATCTTTCCCTTGATAAATCATAGTCTTGCTCTGTTACGTAAGTTATAAACCCAAATTAATAATCTGAGTCATTCAAATCATAAAGAAATAAATCATATCCTTAGAAATATTTAAATGCAATACAACTGTAAGGAAAATGATCGCTTAATCTAAAACACTACTGAAAGTTTTGCCTATTCCAAACTGATTAGTGAGAAATTAATTATATAACTAATGGAAAAAAGAGAGAAATTGACAAAGTTTGCAATCAAAAGTACTGCATGCATGTATCTGAATAACTTTGTCATTTCCATTCGTCATACATCCATTAACCTATAAATCCCAATTCCAATCAACATGCCAAAATCTTAATGGTTGCAGTGGCAAGCCCGAATTCTAAACCTATCAAAAATGCTAATTTGCAACAAATAGCGATTCTTGTGCAGTCCAACCCATTAATCACTCTTGCCATCACGCGTTCGAAGCAGCGAGCTCAATTGACATCATAAAGCCATGGCTGTACACCCTTCCACCCATTCTAAGCATCGGCCATTTGTCTAAGCACGTCATTAACTTATAATGACTCCTTGGATGTTCGATAGATAACTAGAGGTCTCCTTTTTATTGTGCCTCGCGAGAAAGGATGTCTCCTGAGGGAGTTTATGGCACCTACATTAGGTAATGCGACTTGGACGGAGAAGAGTAAGCGTTTATTATAAGGAGAGATTACTCGCTTTTATCCTCTCTTTTCTCTGAGATATTTTGGATGAGTTAGCTCTATTGGACAGAGTTTTGGAAGCCGCTGCTTCAAGTGACGAACCGTATCTGGAGTTCATGCGTCTGGAAATAGAACATTTTTACTCAAATAGTTTGAGGATAATAACAGTGGAAATAGATTTCCAAGGGAATCATATCGTTTCTTTAGTAAAATAATTTTAAATATTTTTTGTGTCTGCATATTCACAGTGAAATGATTTTCGGGAGAGAAAATACTGATTTCGTGTAGAGGTGAAAAAGAAATGCTAAATTTTCTCGAATCTGTACACAAGCATAGTACTAGATTATTTAGAATATACAAAGAACACATAGGGCCAAACACGGAAATTCTTGAGCAGCCAGCTAATTCCTCACGATTTGAACTCAAATTGAACTACCAGTGTTCATCCGTGTTATCTTTCAGCCACTAGTGGGCGATTTTTTTAACATAAGAGTAGTAAAAGAGAAGAGCAAATTACTTGGCTAAATATTGAAACTTTCTAGTTGAAACAAAATTTGAAGTCCCCCTAATGAATTTTAGAAATACGTCTGTATACGAATGAATGTTCTAAGTAAAGAACGAATTTAACCCTCTTAGATCTCAAGGTTCATTTTCTCAATGTAGTTTGACAATGAAATATTTTTATAGTTTCCCAGAATTTTTTTAAAATCAAAGTTTGTGCAGCAGTTGAATAGGAATGATCAGAAAATTAGGAAAATAAAAAAGCTTGTGTATTGTAAAAGTTCATGAAAACATTACATATAGCTCTAACAACCTGGAATTTTGACAATGGTATTCACATTTTTTTAATAATTGGTTCTATTACAAGTCAACTAAATCCTGAGTTCAAAAACTGAGCAGTTTTTTATATTATGATTCGAAAAACTTGCATGATGAAGAAAGCTTATAGATTCGAGTTTTTGAATCTTTTTCTAAAATTAGCCTAGCTTCATACCTACTTTCTTGATACTGATGTAGAATGCACAGCTACAGCGCTAAATGTATGAACTTATTAAACATTTATTTAATTTTTAATCTAATAGTAAACCATAAAATGCGAAATTTACTACTTCACAAATGATTATCACATAAGATGTAAACTTTGTCATATGACACCTTTTTTAAGTCGCTATTTACAAATGTATAATCTTACAAAATATATACAGTTTAGGATTAGTTCAATGAAAATATAAGAATCTAAACATAGAAACGGACTTACGTAGTTTGAAGGTCATTTCAAGATTAGTTTGCTAATCATTAAAGTATTTCCTGGAAAACTCTGCCAATGCATAGAATGCCAAATAATAGATACATATGAACGTACAAAATGTTACAGAAATTTTCTTAAAAGGCAATGAAAGAAATTCGACAATCAAATTATTTTAATGTCAGACTTCTACTTAGTTTCATTGCTGTGAACATCCACTAAAGAATAGTGATACAATGGACGGAAATTGTTTTAATACACTTGGTTCAGAAGTCATCTTTAGCCGATATACACTGGTGTGCAAAAATTAAGGACGAAGTCGAAAAATTAGCATATCAGCTGAACGAAGAGGCAGAGCGGACAGAAAGACCAATTAGGAGATTAAGTAAGGTGATGTACGGTAGCACATGCGCAGATATGCAGGTAGACGTAATGGGGGAGTGTCTGAGTAGTATAAAGCATGTTGTCGGTGTAAGATCAGTATTTCTGGCAAAGAGATTGCACGCCGTATAGCAGTTAAAATCACACCGAGTTGCTGCCTCAGCGAGAAATGGCGAATAATCAATCTGTTAGACGACATCTGAATACTTTTACCCGAGGTCGAATCATTGGGAAGTTGGAGGAAGGCCGCAGTGTGACAAGTGTGGCTGCAGAGTTCGGAATTGCATCACAGCATCGTTTCACGACTTTGGAGACAATTTCAAACTACAGGAACAGCTATCCGGGGGTTTAGTAGTGGTCGTCCACGAGGAACCACACCCGCAGATGACCGGTATATTGTCTTACACGCCAGAAGGAACAGGCGGCAGACAGTGGGAGAAATCGCTAGACACACGACACAGGCGACTGGACGACAGATATCGCGTTTTACCGTGGCCAGAAGACTGCACGGTGGTGGTCTGTTTGCACGACGCCCTGTACGGTGTGTACCTCTAACGCCTGCTCATCGGAGAAGGTGTTCTCTGTGGTGCCGGGAACACCGGAATTGGAGAGACAATGAATGGGGACGAGTTCTCTTTACAGATGAGAGCAGATTCAGTCTGAGTAGCGATTCTCATCGCATACTCATCTGGAGAGAGCGGGGAAGCCCCAATCATCCCTCGAACATCATTGAAAGGGACAGGTATGGAGGTGGCGATGTTCTCGTTTGGGGAGCCATCATGCTTGGTAGTCGTACAGACCTTCACATCTTCGACGCAGGTTCAGTCAACGGGACCCGTTATTGTAACGAGATTCTTCTTCCATATGTGCGTCTTTTTAGAGGCGCTATGGGTCCGCAGTTCCTTTTCATAGACGACAATGCACAATGTAATCGCACAGTAGCTGCCGAACAGCTCTTAGAGAGTGAGGATATTGAACGTATGGATTGGCCGGCACGATCTCTGGATATCAATCCCATCGAGCATGTATGGGATTTTCTAGGCAGACGCTTGGCAGCTCGTACCTTACCCCCAGTAACGATTCCAGAGCTTCGATTGGCGCTGCAAGACGAATGGGCAGCAATGCCTCAACAACTCATTGACACCCTCATTCTCAGCATGGGCAGATGCTGTGAAACCTGCCTAGCAGTGAGGGGAGATCATATCCCCTATTAAAGACCGGATGTTTCTTGCTGGACACCCATCACAGGGATGTTTCGGCCTTCAGTCGCATTGCGCTCCATACTACTTTTTCAATAAAGCTTCTTTTTATCCCTCTGATTTCTCTTTTAGTAAGTGTTGCTTACATTACTCATGTCCTTACGTATTGGGGATCTTACGGTATTAAATGTGTTGATTTGGAAAGCTTTTGTACAAAGTTATATTGAGAAAACCGTCTCGTCCTTAATTTTTGCACACCAGTGTATTTTATTCTTTTCATCCCTAATACTTCACCGAAAAATTTCATTTAGAACCCAATTTAATCTTTCGGAAGAGCAAAAAAGGTCTCCAGACAAGTTCATAGAACGTACCGTGGAATACTATATTCCTTTCTTTTAATAATGTTTTGAAACGATTTTGGCTCCACGTGGAGGAGCATTGTTATGCCGAAAACTAAAGTTTCAAGAGCCAATCAAATTTTTTTTCAATACATCTCACTCATTCAGAATGTTGGCCCGCCATCTTTAAATAATGCATTGTATTCAAATTTTGGTTTGGAGAGAAAGCTTTAGACTGAATCATACCTCTTGAATCGATTAATGGGATTAGCCTTGTTTTATTACAGCTTTTTGTTGCATTACTTTTCTGCGCTCTCTAAGTAGGCTGGTCTCAGTTATTTGAAACAACCCACACAGAGGAATTTTTTTCCCATTTTGAGGTAGACAACTATAAGGTATTTCTCCCGCCTTCTTAGCGAGCCTTCGTGGTGTAGTGGTGGTCTGCACGCTCAGCGCGTAATTGAGAGGTCTGCGGTTCGATTCCCGGCGAAGGCGCTGCATATTTTTCATTTTGCCTGCTTCCAATTAACCTAATGTCTCTACACAACAATCACCCGCCTTTCATCATGAGTTAAAACGAATTTAAAAAATTCTAGATTTCTGTCTTAAAATGATACAAAAATTTATATATGATTTTCTCCGATCTGTCATCACAAAGCGTGAAATTAAACAGACTCAAGTCTTCCTGAGATTAAAATACATGTAAACGGGGACAGAGCAGTGACTGGACCAACATTAAATTATTGTGATCTTGCGCTGTAAATCAAAAGGAAGTCCTCGATGAGAAAATAGCTTCTCCGTCTCCATTTGCTAAAGAGCGGCCATTTCATTCGCAGTATTGTAATGACTCCCTGCCACTCTGGGATTCCTTGTACCACTCATACCTTATCATAGATGAAGAGAATCCTCCTAAGAAACTCTCTGCACTGCCTTGTAAGCTGTCTTACTTTTTTCATACTCGAAATGGAACACGGTGCATGTTTGTATTTTTTATCAAACTGTTAACATTTAACTAAATAATTATTAAATGCCTTTATATTTGAAAAGTAATAATTTGATAATGAAAAAGCTTGAACATTTGTCTTGAACTAAATAATTGTAATCTGGCTGAGAGTTGTAGCAACCTATCTTCCTAATACAGCAATCTGGCAATATTTCAGGCATACTGTGTAAAAAGAAAAATATTAATAGTGATACTATTAATTCAAAATCTATATTGTCACTGTACTGCAAGATCGCAGTTGTTCAGTTAATAACATGATTAATCTAAAATGAATGGCATATTTCAGTCTACATGCTTCTACTCCAATAGTCAGTTGTTTAAAAACGAAATATCTTGGAAACAAATGAACAGTACTTCACTAGATGGTATCCACTGAAATGCTAGTAATTCATTAGTAATTCAGTAGCTCAGTAGCTAAGAACCTAGACAGTAATCTATGACAAAATATTAAGTAAAGTTTTGTCTGGGCATTTATCAGTCTGGCTGTCTTGCTTCAAGATAGTTCTGCATTTTTCTATATTCACTATAATCGTCTTAATCGATTAATGATCTTTTCCTGGCATAATAAGAGCTTTTATTATTTCTGTTGCTTCAACTTTGTGTTTATTTTTTCAGTAACTATATTTTATCTAAATAAAAATATTATTTATGTTTGTTTTCGTTTGGATTATGACAAAACACTAAAGAGCTATCTATTACGATACCTTCGTGCAGGTTTTTTTTTTAATAAACGCTGGCTCATATTAAAGTTATGCATAGAGAAGATTTCAAAAGTCCTATGGGCCCACCAGCGGCCGAGCAGTAAAGACGCTGAACACTGGTAGTTCTGTCCGAGTTTCGAATCCCGTGAAACGGGCTGGGCTAGCTGTATGGGCGTTTTCTGGGTTTTTCCCATATCTAACGTGTATACGAGCCAGTTTCCCTTAGAAAGTCCTTCACGAAGGCTTCCCTCCCTTCAGGCAGATAGCCCTCGTGTGCTTTGCCATAACTGAATAATCCAATCCATCCAAAAGTCCTATGCTGTCAGCCCGTCTTCCAGGATATGGAACCCAGTACTTTATTATCAATATTCAATGTTTAGTGCTCATAATGCCTGGCTACTGTTTAACAAAATACAGGTTTAAAATGTTTCAGAATCTTATTCATCTTATTCACACCAAATTAACAAGCATTTAAGTTTCAGATGCTAAAATTTGCTATCTCAGTACTGGTACAAATAATAAACTTACATTCTACCCAGTAACAAGTTTACCCGATTTTCAGTTATTTTCTAATGGTATATCTGTATTAATAAATCAATAGCTTTGTAATATGAGAATAAAATTCTTAAAGTTTGTATAAGTGCATTATTATCTTTTCTAACTATATCTTTGTTTCTCATCATGTTCCTAAGCCAAGGCTCATACATGTTAAACAATTCTTAACGTAAAATGGAAAAAGCAAAATTCTTCGGCGTGTATTTCCAAAACACATTTCTCTTCAAATGTTAATAAATCATCTGCAGAACTTACACTATTTCTGCAATCCTACTCAACCATCTTTCTTTGAGAAATCAGTTACAAATTACTTTTAAGGTAAATAAAGGGATGGAAAGATTTCCCATAGTCTTCATGTGTTATTAGTATTTCGAATCCTCCGCTAAAAATTTCAAAACCATTATTTAATCAAATTTACTTTTATTGTATCGATATTTATTTGCTCCAGAGTTGTATATTTTTTCAAATTCTAAACAACCCTTAAAATGTTCATTATTGAAATACTCATTCCCTCATCTCTATCTTACTTTGCATTGTCCAAACCTGAACTGATATTATCTATAGTTAGGATTTACCTAAATACACTGAAAAGACAAAAGTCATGGGATACCTCCTAATATTTTGTCGGTCCTCCTTTTGCCCGGCGAAGTGCAGCAACTCGACGTGGCATGGACTTATCTGGTTCAATGTTCCTTCTAACCTTCTTCGGGAACATACAAGGACCTGACTCGGAACAGAGAGCTTACTAAAGCTATGTTCACTAATTGTGGTAAGTAGACAGGATACAGACGAAGGGTATACAAAACCCTTTATTTTTCTCTATATACAATAACTTCCGTACTTCGGAATACACTGACCCTCCACTCGGGGTCTAACGTAAAAAAGTATAAAAATAAAACTAAACTCTAATTTAACTTTAGAATAATACACGTGGAAGATTGGCCTTATAATAACAGGAAGCGTATGTAGCACAGAGACTGTGAACACTACAATACGTTTAATTTATCAAGGGGATTAAAACCTCTGGCCTGGAAGGCGAACAGCAACTGCGTAACTTCTAAGGTAAGCGGCCTGCGTTGACTTACTGCTTCCTCTCTTTCGCTTGGCAAAAAGGCCACACTTAAATACTTGGCGTTCGCCAGACAAACTTTGCATAAAAACCTTCACGCTTATAATTCTGGCCGGAAGTAGAAAATAAGAAGTGATAGTAAAGATTTAAAATAAACGTTAGTAAAACTTAAGATCCTTACATACTTCCCGCCAGAGTTAATTAGTTTGAAACTGAGGTCTAAAACGACCTTGTTGAAAACTTGTAGCTCTATAATCTAACGCGAGGCCAACCTTTTACAAACATAACTTCGTTAGAAACTAGAAAATTTAAAAGAAAGAAATTTGTTACAATAGCAGCTCCCAGGATATACAACAATCTTTTCTTCATCTGTACTGCATCTAACCAGGAGCTTTTATTCAATTCTGGTTCCTTCAAGAGATCTGGAAGGAAAACTAGTTTAATGAAATGTTACACAATGACATGGCAAGTAACATATAGAATTATACTGCTCTTAACATTCTTATTTCATTCATGACTATTTTAATTATCTCTCCCCGTGCTCTCTGACATGTGTTGTAAAAGAACACCAAACACGAATGTGTTTCTGTCTACGTGTGCCACACTTCCTCCTACGATCAAAACACTAACGTGTTAAAATTCAACATAACGAGACCTCTTAACACACCCTAATTTCAACTCTAAACCCTGAGGTACTATTCTAAAAGTGGCTAACTCTAAAGTGTAGCGTCAGAGAGCCTAACTACATCATTCAACCTTTACCACATATTCGCCATGATTTAATCTTTACAGTCACACGAATAACAAATTTTTAACATTACTTTCACTTTTACCATATCACGGTATTTCTTAACATTTAAAATAACAGAACATATCAACATGCCGTTAATTTTACAGATTTGAAAACATACATTAGTAGTACATTGTTAACTTCTATTCTTTTCAAAGCAAGTGCCAATTCTTTCTACATTGAAATAATACATTTCAAAAAGTCTTTCAGACTAAAACTTCTCTCTTGCTAGAATGTTTTAAATAAAATTTATACAATAACTTTTTTTACAATATTTAAGTTTTTACACAACGCTATTATACATGAACTTTAGTTTTACGCGCGAGTAATTGAAAAACATAATAAGAAAATCGGTCACAACTCATTTCTCGCCCTTTTGGCGATAAAGGTAGACCTCGCATGAGGTAAAACTTCTTGAAATCTGCCACTTGCAGTAAGAATGAAAGATTAACTTAAGTTTGCAAAGTAACATAAAATTTTACTTATCTTTGTAATATTCGGACATCCTTTTCTGGGCCCAGTCTTTAAAGGTACTGCAGATAGTAGCTTGGTTTATCCTCCTTCTTGTACGGGCTCGCCCTTCAGTGCTTTCCTCTGGAAGCTTCCTTTTTTCACCAGTACGGCCACCCTTGAATACTTTCCTTTTCTCCTCTGCTTGTGGTCTTTGCCGTTTGATGGCAGCTGGTCTTGGCGGAACCGGGAAATTTCTTCCGTGTTCTTGCTTGGACCTCGTTGCTGGCCGTTCAAACTTTCCTTGAACTTTTTCCTCCGCCGCTGATGGCCCTTCCGCAGTTCGGCGACTTTTGCTGCGGAGAGTTCTGTCGGATGAGTAGATCTTCCGTTTTAAAGCCGGGTTATAGTTGCCGTCATTTCTCCTGGTCCTCTTCACATACGTCGTCCTTCTCCCTTCTTCATTCTGGGGGTGTTCGTGAACTCTGTTTTCTGGACGGTGGAACGGCTTCTTTTTCTTGTTACATTCAATTTTTCCGCGGGGCAATTTTCTTTTCACTTGTTTCTGTCTCTCATTGGCTTGCCCTTGTACTTGTCGTTTTCCCACCTCTGGAACTTGTACCTGCGGTGTCTGCGGTGCCGGATCCTGCAAAAGATCTGAAAAGATTTGCATTTTATTTCGATCGAAGTAGGGCTTAATTTGATCAATGTTTGCGGAACAGGTTTCACCATTTCTGGCTTTTAACACTACAACAGCGTGAGTTATTTTTTCTATAACATATGGTCCTTCAAATCGTGGAAAACATTTGGCAGTTTTATCTTCTGGTGCTGAAGAAAGTGAATGCTTAATTTTTAAAACTTCATCCCCTACTTTATAAGTTACTCCCCGTCGTTTCAAATCATAATATAACTTCTGTTTTCTTTGTGCTACTTCCGTATTCTTTTTTGCTTCTTTTATTAGTTTTTCTATATCACCCATTTTAAATTCTGGGGCTCTTTGTTGCACATAAAATAATTTATCTAACGGCGTTATAATCTTTCTACCTAAAAATAACTCAGCAGGAGTTTTGCCCGTTGTATCATGTTTTGCGGTCCTAAGGGCGAAAGCAAATTCATTGACATAGTTATCCCAGCTTTTATGAAAATTTTTAACATAACTACGGATAATTTTCACTATATTTCTGTTGACCGGTTCCGCTATATTTGATTGCGGCCGATACGGGACCATTTTTAAATGACGTATGCCCAGTTTTTGGCACATGTCTTCAAATATATTACTTACAAATTGAGGACCATTATCCGATATAACTTTTAGGGGCGCCCCGTATTTTAAAATATATTTATTTAAAATAGAATCGGTAACTAATTTCGCGGAGGCTCGTTTTAAGGGAACAATTTCGGTCCATTTACTAAAATGATCAACCATAACAAGGAGATACCGACTTTTATTTAACTGACTTTTTGGGAAAGGGCCCAATAAATCGATGCCAATTATTTCATTTGGAAATTCGGATTTAATACTATTTAGAAACCCGGCCGGGCGGAAATTAATATAATTAACTGCTTGACATGTTGGGCAGAACTGGACATACGCCCTTGTTAACTTTTGCAGTTCAGGAAAGTAGACTGCCTCGCGTACGCGTTGGATAGTTTTTCGAATACCAGCATGAGAAGCTAAAGGGCTGTCATGGAGCTCCTGCAGGATATTTAATCTAAGACTAGCTGGGATAACAGGTCGAAATTCGTTGTTGGAATTCGTAGTTTTTGTATAAAATAATAGACCATCTATTAGTTCGTAATGGGCCGCCCTATTTCTTATCGCCACAATATCTTGGTGGCTAAAATTTCCAGGATCCTTCAAATACTCATAAATACTTCCAAACTCAGGATCCTTACCCAGTTCGGTTATTACAGTTTCTCGGGAATTTATTGTACACGCTGTCAGCATTGCCATCTTTACGGTATTGCCTTGTTCGTCTATTTTAATCCTTGATAGGGCATCTGCTACGATATTTTCCTTTCCGGGGGTATGCTTGATTACCAGATTATATTCTTGCAGCTTGAGTGCCCATCTTATTAACCTTGGGGATAAATTTTTCCCTGAGTACAATCTAGTTACCGCCGCATGATCAGAGTATACTGTTATCGGCGCCTTTCCAAAATAGACTCGGAACTTTTGCACTGCTAACAGAACTGCAAGTGCCTCTCTCTCGGTCGCGGAATAGTTTCTTTGTGTTTGATTTAAAGTTCGGCTAAAAAATGCCACGGGCTGCTGATTTTGCGAAAGTACCGCTCCTACCGCATAATCCGAAGCATCCGCTGAAATTTCTAAATTTTCATCCTTTTCAGGAAATTTCAACACAGGGGCTTGCGGTAATGCTTGTTTTAATTTTTCGAAAGCACTATTGGCTTCGGCCGTCCACGAGAATCTTGCCTTTTTCCTTTTTAATTTTAACAATGGCTCAGCAATAGCCGCAAAATCTTTTATAAAGGACCTATAATATGAACAAAGTCCTAGAAAAGAAGAGAGCTTCTTTGCCGTGTTTGGAGTCGGATACTTTTGTACAGCGATTATTTTTGATTCATCTGTCTCGATCCCTTTTTGCGATATTTTGTAACCTAAATATTTTAATTCAGGGGCTGCAAATTTGCACTTTTCGACATTAACTTTTAAACCGGCCTCATTTAATAAAGAAAACACCTGTCTTAAATCCTGTATATGTTGGTCAAGATTATCACTAGTAATAATGATATCGTCTAAATAGATAAATGTGGACTTTCCAAGAACAGGTCTTAACACAATGTCCATGCATCGCTGAAATGTTGCCGGGGCGCCTGAAAGGCCAAACGGCATACGCAAAAATGCATAAGTGCCAGACTTGGTTATAAAAGCAGTCTTAGGCACGTCCTCAGGCCTCACCCCTATTTGAAAATAACCAGTCGTTAAGTCTAAAGTCGTCATAAATTTGGTTGATTTTATGTTCCTTAAAATTTCTTCTATGATCGGTAACGGATATACCGGGTATTTCGTTATGGAATTTAATTTACGGTAATCAATAGCGAATCTCCACCTTTTTGGATGCTCCAAAGGATAATCATTATTTTTCTTACATAAAACCACCGGGCTAGCATAACTACTTGAGATGGGCGTTATGATCTTTTTACGTAGCATATCGGTAATATGCCATTCTATAATTTTTTCCTTATTCTTATCATACCGGTATGGTTTTTGACGAACTGGCAATGCATCTCCGGTGTCAATACTATGGTTAGTAACCTGAGTAAATCCTGGAATATCACTAAATAACGAAGCAAATTCACTTACCACTTGTCGGATTCTATCTTGCTCGTCATTAGGCAGGTGGTCAAGATTTAACCTTGGCGGTTCAACCTTTTCTACACGCACTGGTTTCATTGTCAGCTTAAGGGACGCTTCATTAAAATCCAGTGTAGCTTGTGCGTCTGTCGTAAGTCTATTCCTAAGATTAAATGTGCTTGCAGATTCTTTACTATAAAAAACATCACCTTTACTTGTTCGTCCTTGATACGGATATACAAAGGTACTTTACCTACGCACTTACATTTTTCTCCTTGCGCCGCTAACACTGTTGTATTATCCGCATTATACATGCGGTATTTGCGAAAACACTTTCTAAAAAACTCCTCTGCCACACAGGAACACTGCGCGCCGGTATCCAGGAGTGCGGTGGCCGGGATATTATTCACCAAGACTTCAATCTTCGGAAGAGTCAAATTTTTCACCATTACTGTATTTATCTTGTAGGAAGAGGGGTTTCCGTGGCCTTCGGATTTCCGCACCTTTCGTCAGCAGAAATCCGTTTTAGTTTAAGTTATTTTTCCTTTCCGTGCTTTCCTTCTTTTTCCCCTGGCCTTGAGACTTTTTTCCTGGGTTGCTATTGAACTGTCGACGTTCGCCGGCTGTTTTTGAATGCTCGGGTTTCCTTGCCCACTGATTCGCTTTTTCTCCGTAGCCGTATGCTTGAGTTTGCTGTAGTCTTGGCGTACCAAATTGGTTTCGCTGTTGATATTGGCGTCTTCTTTCGACGTCCGCCGTTCTTCTACTTTCAAACTGGATTGCTAGCTCAAATAACTTTTCCAGTGTAGTCGGATTTCTTAATTCAATAAAGTCTTGCACTTGGGGCAGTAACCTCGGCAAAATCACTTGAATTATTTCAGGATCCGGACGGTTTCCATACAAGAGCTTGAAAACGTGAATTTTTCTTAAAATAAAGCTCGAGAGGTTTTCGATTCTTTGTTGATATATACTAAAAAGTTCCGTTTCTAATTTCGCACGATCCCTTTCAAGAGGGAAGGCTTTTAGTAGGGCAGTCTTGAAATTTTCGTAAGTATAGGTGGGACTTCCTGCTTGACCCAAGAGACTTCTGCCGATACATTTGAACCAGTTAAGCGCTTCGCCCCTCAAAGCGCTGGTAGCTAAGGTAACTTTTTGAAACTCGTGCACGGGGTAGAGCATGAAGTGGTCATCCAATTTTTCCAAAAAACTGGTTACCGGTGAGTTTCCATTAAACGTTGCTTCTGGTTTCATCGAAGCGCGCATGGTCTGGACGATGTAACCGAATCCTTCCAGGGCGGCAGCTGGCATTTCTGGATTCTGAGCCGTTTCTGCAGGCAGCACAGGTTCTTCTTGAAACTCGGCCATGTTTATTCTTCTTCGTTGGGCGCCACTATCAGGTTCAATGTTCCTTCTAACCTTCTTCGGGAACATACAAGGACCTGACTCGGAACAGAGAGCTTACTAAAGCTATGTTCACTAATTGTGGTAAGTAGACAGGATACAGACGAAGGGTATACAAAACCCTTTATTTTTCTCTATATACAATAACTTCCGTACTTCGGAATACACTGACCCTCCACTCGGGGTCTAACGTAAAAAAGTATAAAAATAAAACTAAACTCTAATTTAACTTTAGAATAATACACGTGGAAGATTGGCCTTATAATAACAGGAAGCGTATGTAGCACAGAGACTGTGAACACTACAATACGTTTAATTTATCAAGAGGATTAAAACCTCTGGCCTGGAAGGCGAACAGCAACTGCGTAACTTCTAAGGTAAGCGGCCTGCGTTGACTTACTGCTTCCTCTCTTTCGCTTGGCAAAAAGGCCACACTTAAATACTTGGCGTTCGCCAGACAAACTTTGCATAAAAACCTTCACGCTTATAATTCTGGCCGGAAGTAGAAAATAAGAAGTGATAGTAAAGATTTAAAATAAAATAAACGTTAGTAAAACTTAAGATCCTTACAGACTCAATAAGTCGTTGGAAGTGCCCTGCAGGAATATTGAGCCATGCTGCCTCTATAGACGTCCATAATTGTAAAAGTGTTGAAGGTGCAGGGTTTTGGCCACGAACTGACCTCTCGATGATGTCCCATAAATGTTCGATGGGATTCATGTCGGGCGATCTAGGTGGCCAGATCATTCGCTGGAATTGTCCAGAATGTTCTTCTAAACAATCGCGAACAATTGTGGCCCGGTGACATGCCGCATTGTCATCCATAAAAATCTCATCGTTGTTTGAGTACGTAAAGTCCATGAATGGCTGTAAGTGATCTCCAAGTAGCTGAAGGTATCCATTTCCAGTCAATGATCGGTTCAGTTGCACCAGAGGACCGAGTCCATGCCATGTAAAAACAGCCCAGACCATTATGGAACCACCACCAGATTGAACAGCGCCTTGTTGACAACTTGGGTTCATGGCTTCGTGGGGTCTGCGCCACACTCGAACCCTACCATCAGCTCTTACCAACTGAAATCGTGACTCATCTGACCACGCCACGGTTTTCCATTCGTTTAGGGACCAACCGATATGCTCACGAGCCCACGAGAGTCGCTGCAGGCGATGTCGTGCTGTCAGTAAAGGCACTCCAGTCGGTCTTCTGGTGGCATAGCCCAAGGAAGACAAATTTCGCCGCACTGTCCTATCGGACACGTCCCTCGTACGTCTTACATTGATTTCTGCGGTTATTCGACGCAGTGTTGCTTGTCTGTGAACATTGACAACTCTACGCAGTCGTCGCTGGTCTCGGTCGTTAAGTGCAGGTGCGCGGGCACTGCGCTGTCCATGGTGGGATGTTATGCCTGAAATTAGATACTCTCGGCACACTTTTGACACTATGGATCTCGGAATGTTGAATTCCCTAACGATATCCGAAATGGAATGACCCATGCGTCTAGCTCCAACTACCATTCCGCGTTCAAAGTCTGTTAATTCTCGTCGTGCGGCCATAATCACGTCAAAGCCTCTTCACATGAATAACTTGAACACAAATGAAAGCCCTGCCAAAGCACTTCGCATTTATACATTTTCTACGCGATACTACTGCCATCTGTATATTTGCATGTTGCTATCCCATGACTTTTGTCACTTCAGTGTATATGTGGCATACAATTAATACTTTTTCTCCCATCAGATGAATTTGCTTCGTCTTTAAGTGAGTAAGTTGTTAATAAATTGTAAGATATTTCTTACCTACTTACTGAGTGCTTTCGTTGTGTAACTGGAAAACACGTCCGCCTAGCACTGAATATTGAAACTTCATTTTAACTATCAAAAGCCACTAGTTTAATTTATGCCATTTTAAATCAAAACTGCCTCATAATATCTGATAATTTCTCGTACATCCTAAATTTTAAGTCTCAATATTTAATAAAAATAATCTGCGTTTACTTTTACTTCTAAATTTATAATTTAGATAAATTAAAAATGCAGTACATGTTAATGCTTAATATCGTTTCGTTACTTGAAACATTATATTTGTTAACTGTTTTTAACCATGCATTATATTTTCCCCCATCAGATTAGTATTTTATCTGAAAACAACTATTATCTTGACTTGATAATTCACCTCAATAACTATTTTGAATTCAAGACATTATACCACTTTTGACATCATTTGACTCAGGAAAAATGTCACTTCTATCAAATAATATAGAAGACGATAGAAAAATTACTGAAGGTTTTGAAAAGACGAATAGTATAGGATTTCTCCGAGAAAAGGACTAAGTTTATCGTTTATCAAAAGAATACAAAAGAAGGGCGTTTGAAAAAGAAAAAAAAAAAAAAAAAAAAAAAAAACTGAAAATTTTCACTGAAACGAATGACTAATGATAGCTGTCGCTGTTACAGCTTTTACGGTTTCGTAAAAAATTACGTAAGGAGGTCTCTGCTTTTGAGAGATAGCAAGCTAGTTCATATTATTTTTCAAGTTTGTTCTGTTGAAATTGTATTTCTGATGTCGGGTGATTGTTTATAGTTTTAAAAATTATTGCTACTTTTTTTACCGAAGGAAAATTAAAACCAAGTTTCATTTTAGTTTTTCTATACTGTAATGCAAATTATGCATATAAATACTGTACGATAGTATGTTTTTCAAGACAGCTTTATTCGCATTCTTTATTCACACATTTCTTTTAATACTGAATAGATAATATTAAACGCAGGTAAATGGGAGAATGCGTAGAAATGAAGCTTTAATTTAAAATATTTACTTTAACAGTTTAGAAAAACAGAATAAATTATATTCGATGCTCTAATTATTAAACTGCTAATTTGTCTTAATTAAATATAGCATACAGTTTTTCACCAATTTTAAGTACTTGAAATTTCCAATTGAGTGTTTTCATGCGAATGCTAGAATTCTAGCTATAAAAGTTAAATGTTACGTGCATAAATGCTATTATTGTATGGATATGCATGCAGTAAATTTTTTATAATGGGTGTTAACGAAAGTAATGAAACGACGATACTTTATCTACTATAATAAACCAGAACAGTGGCTCTCAAACGTGTGTGCTCTGTACACCCCTTTCACCATTGCCAGACAGTCATTCCCATTATTCCTATCCAAAATTAGAAAAATACATATAAATTTATTTCAGTTTAGATTATTTTTTATTTAAAAAATATAGTTGCTAAGTTTTATAAATTAATTAAGAAAAAGTATAGAAAATGTTGATAAATTCCAAAATTAGCTATTAATTATTAATTCTCCGATTAAATTAAGGCTTGAATTGCACTTAACCGCTAGTGGCAAAAGTGATCTGTAGCAAAGCAAAATACTAAAATAAAATATCATCAAAAGGCTTGAAATGAAATTAGAAAAAAAATTGATCTGGGCAACAAATGACTTTTCTTGTACGACCTATTAAATTATATACATTTCTTTTTTGCCGCACTTCATTTAAACTAATTTTTTCGAATTATTCTAACTTAATTAACCGTTTCTTCAAAACAAGTTGAAAATTACATCAAGAACTGCAAGTTTTAAAGTTAAATAAATCGACTAATTCTTGCCGTAAGACAGTGAAACTTTTTGTATTTTTATTTTTCATCACGAATGTAAAGATCGTGACTTGAAAAGATCATGACTTGTAAAGATCGTGACTTGTAAAGATCATGACTTGTAAATATCGTGACTTAAAGAGAACGTGAAATATAAATAATAGGACAAGAACTTGCATTTTACGGTGTGGCAACAAGAAGAGGATTCGGAAGATTTTTATATATTTTGTTTAGAGAGTTTAATGTTTTAATTTTTTAATAGTTGAAAGAGTTTTAACTGTAGTAGTTAAGAGTTTTAAATTTTAATAGTTAAGAGCTGCAGCATTTTATTTTTTTGGTTCTGTTCTAAAATTCAAATGAAAGTATTTTGTTCATTCTGAAAATTTAGCTTTGTTCTTCCTACAAGGTTCAATATCCGTTATATTGAAATAAGGAAATAATTTTTACTGGCGCAGCCGAAAGGATCGGGGTCTCCCCGCATATAATTACGAACCAAAATAACTCAGGTGAGAGCTCAATTTACCTTGTAAACGTAAAATAATTAATTAAGATTCTGAAAAGTTAATTATAGTTTCCGTCATGGAATCTTAGTTTATTTACTTGTCAAAGTAATGAATACGACAGTGTTCAAATGTAATTTCGTTTGACTCGCCAGAGTAGGTGAACAACACATTAAGTATTGATTCCACTGATTGATTTTCGTGCCGAATAAAATTAAATTCATTGTGAATTATATTTAAATAGAAAAAGAAAAGAGAAAAAAAATTGCTTTTTATAAAACTAAGAGTCTATTGACTGAATAAAATCGAGACATTGCTTTTATGGGACGTGGGAAAAAAGAGGATTTGCTGGTTTTAGCTGCTGAATTAGAAATTCAAGTATATCCAAGTATGAAAATCGTGGCGATAAAAAATGAAATAATTCAAAGTGATATATATGATGAAGCATTTGCTAAAGAAGTGTTTTTAACGATTACTGAAGAAAGGAAAAGAAAAGAAGAGGAACAGCGAAGAAAGGAGAAAGAAGAATTAGAAGCACAGCATTTTAGAGAGCAAATGGAGTTTGAATTGAGGAAACTCGAAACTGAATCTCGTATTTGACTAACACAAACTCCACCAACAAATGAAAATGGACATCATAATTTTGATTTACTTAAGCGTATTACCAAATTCAATTTAAGACACGATGATATTGTGATTTATTTATCCTTATTTGAAACACAAGCTAAAAGGACAAAGATTGATCCTAAACATTGGGTTTCATATTTATTGACTTTAATGCCATCTGAAATCATTCTATTAATTGGTAGGGAATCTGAAGAAAATTTTGAAGATTATGAGTACATTAAGGCCATTTTATTGAAGAGATTTAAATTAAATCCTGAAAGCTTTGGAAAAAAATTTGTGATGCACCAAAAGAGCGCTGAAAAATCATGGAGAGATTTTTGCTACGAAATTACAAGTTATTTTGAAGAAGGGATGAATGGTCTTGAAATCACAAATTTTGCCGCGTTAAAAGACTTGATTATTACTGACCAAATTAAGAAAAGAGTACCCTATGAAGTAAGAGACCATCTTCTTGACGACTGGGCGAAGTTCGTTTCTCCAACCAAATTAGCTGATAAACTTGACGAATATGACAGTGTTCGTAATATCTCAGAACAGACAGTTGATAATTCATCAACAGACAGAACTAATGAAAAATGGCAACCTCGTTCTCCACTTCCAGAAAGAGCTTTCAGAAATAAATCGCTATCCTCTGAAAACACGCCAAGAGTGTACCCATCCCGTAAGAGTGACGAACCACAAAAGCCTAGTTTCAAACTAATTTGCTATAATTGTAGAAAAGAAGGTCATACATCTAAGTTATGTACCAAAAATCGGATACCAAGAAGTGCTTCTGCAACAGCACAAAACAATTTAATACAAACACAAGCCTGTCTCAAAATCCTGTCTATTTCTAAACTATTCCTGTCTCAAAATCAGTGGACGTGTCTAGAAACATAGATGAATTAAAACTTGTCAAAGTTAAATGTGGAGATATTATTCTAAATGGAATCGTAGACACGGGAGAACGAATTTCAGTAGTCCGTGAGAAATTGGTTGACAACATACCTTGCGAAGGAGCAAGTAAAATAGAGATATCTTCTGCGTTTGGTGAAAACAAAATTATTCCACTAAAGATTTTCCAGATGAAAATTGACGATGATTTTCACGGTAAAGTGTCCATTACGTGTGCTGTTTCAAAAAAGCTAGTTACCGACTTGCTATTGAGTTCTTCGGCTTATGAAACGCTCTGTGGAAATATCTAACTGTGGAACAGTGATCGTAATTTGGATGCATTCCCCTTAGAGTACAAAGAGACATATGATGAACACTCACCAGTTGAAGACAATACTACAAATTTGGCTGTTGTTAATCAGATTTCCCAAGAAAACATAGAGTCTCTGAAAACAACGAACAGAGTAAGACTAGAATTCAAGACACATCAAGAACAAGACGAAACTCTGAAAAAATGCTTTGAATGGGCAAATAAAAATCAAAATTCATATACTTTCGATGATGGCATATTACTTTCTTCCGAATATATCTGTGGTGAAAATATTAAGCAAGTTGTGTTACCTTTAGAAAAAAGAAGGGAAGTCCTAAGAATGGCACATGAAATCCCTCTTGCCGGTTACCTCGGTGAGAAAAAGACAATTCAACGAATCAAGTACTCATTCGTTTGGCTTACTATTAAGCAAGATGTTAAAAAACTCTGTGAAAGTTGTAAAGAATGCCAATTGAGGAGAACGGTTACGTACAAAGATCGAATCCCGATTCAACCTATTGTTAGACCGGAAACAACCTTTGAAGTATGGAGCGTGGATTGTATCGGGCCAATAGAACCTCCATCCAGGAGAGGTCATCAGTTTGTGATATGTGCAGTTGACCTATGCACCAGATGGGCAGAAGCCACCCCCGTCAAAGACATGAGTGCGAAAACAACATGCAACGTTTTGATGAGGCTTTTTACTCAAACTGGATTTTCAAAAGTGATTTGTTCCGACCAGCGAACTAATTTCACAGCCAAACTCACCCGAGCCTTTGAGAACTTACTTGGTGTGTCTCCACGATTCTCCACTCCAGGACACACCGAGAGTATGGGTGCTGTCGAGCGTTGGAATAAAACCTTAAAAGAGATGATGAACAAAAATATCCAATAACATGGCAGAAACTGGGATTTGAATCTTCCCTATCTCCTGTTTGCCTACAGAGAAGTGCCACATAGCACCACTGGTTTGTCTCCCTTCCAGATGGTATATGGAAGAATACCACCAGGACCATTATCTTTGCTGAAAGAGATATGGACAGTTGAAAGTAGTATTCCAGTTACAGCTTCCCGTTCAATTGAAAATTATATACAAGACCTTTTAGAAAAATTAAGAAAAGCTCATGACATTGCATCAGCAAATTCCAAAATATCTCAAGAAGAGTACACTTCAAGATACAATTTACGTTCTCAAGAAAAGACTTTCAATGTTGGGGACAAAGTCCTCGTGGTAATGCCATCATCATCACATAAATTACTCAACACGTGGCAAGGACCAGCTACCGTGATCTTACCAGGCCACACTCTGCCAAAATCGAAATGGAAAACGGAAGTATTAGAGAACTCCATATAAATAAGTTAAGGCCTTATATTGCTCGTGTAGATCACGTTGGTATCATTTTTGACCAAGATGAAGAGTTTGGAGATATCCACTATGTACCAGCAGATTTTATGAATAAATCTGCTGATGATATCTGGACTCATTTACAAAATTTGAAAGGCGACTTAAAATATTACCAAAGGGAAGGACTATTTAAAGTACTAAAATCTTATGTAGATGTTTTCAGTAGCAAACCTGGTCAAACCAATGTTGATGGTCATGACATCAAGGTTACAGAAGAATGTAATCCAAAAAGATTGAGGCCCTACCGTGTTCCTGTTTCACTTCAAGAGGAAGTCGATCGCCAAGTTAAAGAACTGTTAGAATGGGATCTTATAGAACCCAGTGACAGTGACTGGGCACATCCTAAAGTATGTGTTGCAAAAAAGAATGGCGGCGTTAGACTGTGCATAGACTTCAGGCTTTTAAACAGCTTCACAGTTCCGGACGCCTATCCGATGAAGATTGCTAAAGATTTACTATTCGAAATAGGGAAAGCCAAATTCATAACAGTTCTCTATTTAACCAAGGGATATTGGCAAATTCCTATGAAAGAAGAAGCTAAACTCTACACAGCATTTATCACTCATCCCGGCCATTACCAATGGAAAGTTCTCCTTTTCGGTTTGAAAAATGCTGGAAGTACCTTCCAAAAATCGATGGATAAGGTGCTTGCAAACCATAAGAACTACTGCCGTTCATATATTGATGATGTGGCAATATTTTCTGAAACTTATGATGGCCACCTCTATCACATCGACCAAGTGTTTCAGACACTGAGAAACGCAGGTCTAACCGCAAATCTAGAAAAGTGTGATTTCGGAAAGAGTCACGTGAACATGTAATAGGACATGTAATAGGTTCTGGCACTCACTCTCCAGATCCTCAGAAGCTACTATAGGGATTATATCCCAAATTTTTCTGAGATTCTTTTACCTTTAACAAACCTTACAAAGAAGAGTGTTCCAAATAATATTCCATGGGACTCTGAAAAAGAAGTAGCTTTCAACAAACTTAAAGAAGAGTTGATTTGTAGGGTTTATGTTTATTTTAACTAACATTTATTTTAAGTTTAAACTATCTTTCCTGTCAAGCCTTACTTTCCCCTGGAATTGCTAATGCCAGAGTATGTAAATTTTAGTAGAACGCGCAAAGTATTCAAAATTGTCAGCGGAAGTATTCTGAGTTAAAGAGAAGGGAAACGAGTTCGAAAGTGTGCTTTCTTGCTTCACGAGCGTGGAGGTGGCTAGTTAGAAATTGAAGAACCACGCGTTTCGGCCTGTGTGCTTGCCTCGGCAGATACTTAAATCTTTCAACGTAATATTCAGAAGTTTGCTGAATTATCAGCGGTATCTTAGAACGCGGTGAGGTTATTTACGTTTAGAGAGCCTCGTAGGTAGTCACATTTATTATTCATTTTCAGTTTCTTATTTTTATTTTACCGCCGGGTCGGCGTAGTTTGTGAGCGTCAAGAGCACGCATCTGTAATTTCTAAAGTTGAATAAAAAGGGATTTAAACCCTTCTCAAGACTTTGTATACTTTCCAGTTCATAGCAGTCACCACTATTGTTGCGTGCAGGTTGGAAGCGCGCAACCTGCGCATTACAGATTAAAATGCCATCTCTGCATACTCCGGACATCAGCAAGCCCTTTCAACTCTATACGGATGCATCTGCTTTCGCAATTGGAGCGTGTTTAGCTCAAAACGACGAACATGGTAAAGAAATGCCCATAGCATTTTTCAGCAAGAAACTAACGCCCTGTCAACAACTGTGGTCAACCATCGAACGAGAAGCATTTTGTGTCATCGAAGCCTTGAAAAAATTTGACACATGAATTTTCGGTGCCAAAGTGAAGATTGTGTCTGATCACAATCCCCTCATCTACTTGACCCAAAGCGCCCCTCATGGTGCTAAACTGTCTCGTTGGGCCTTAGCGTTACAACGGTATAACATGACTGTGACATACCGCAAAGGAAGTTCTCATGGGAATTCTGATGCTTTGTCAAGGTTAGCTGTTAACTCTTTCTCTCTCAATGAACTCTGAGCAGCATTGTCTCTACGGTGACGAATGTGCTTCTTGTGGGGGGACTTGTAAAGATCGTGACTTGAAAAGATCATGACTTGTAAAGATCGTGACTTGTAAAGATCATGACTTGTAAAGATCGTGACTTAAAGAGAACGTGAAATATAAATAATAGGACAAGAACTTGCATTTTACGGTGTGGCAACAAGAAGAGGATTCGGAAGATTTTTATATATTTTGTTTAGAGAGTTTAATGTTTTAATATTTTAATAGTTGAAAGAATTTTAACTGTAGTAGTTAAGAGTTTAAAATTTTAATAGTTAAGAGCTGCAGCATTTTATTTTTTTGGTTCTGTTCTAAAATTCAAATGAAAGTATTTTGTTCATTCTGAAAATTTAGCTTTGTTCTTCCTACAAGGTTCAATATCCGTTATATTGAAATAAGGAAAGGATTTTTACTACGAACATAAAACTTTTCCAAATATAAGTATTTGAATCGGGAGACCGCATTAAAAATCACATTTTGTTATTTGTAGAATTTTTTCTATTTGACTTTTCCAATGAATATTTTCATCATTTAAAACACTTCTGTAGCTGACTATTAATTTATAACTATATGATTACGGCCAACGGCTGAGAATATAAAGGCCTGGTAAAGACTTTTAAGACTGAAGTGTTATATATGTGTATAAGTATGTATTCGGCAATACTCAAAACATATATGTGTATATACACACTTCGGGTACTGCCGATTGTAATAAAAAAGTGAGGTGCATAACTAGATATTCTAGCAGTCCCATTCCAAGTTTCGACGGCTAATAATTTTTGAGATATGCGAGCTACATATATATGTACCCGCAGATGTCACGAAAAAGTTCCTTCTAAATCCATTTTAAATCCATTATACTATCCATTTTGAAAACACGTAGTCCTTTATTCTGTTCGTACGTATGGATGTCATGCAAACCAAAAAGCGTTCAAATGGATTCTGGAACTGTAAAAATGGATATTTCCATTGAAATATGATACCGAAATTTTCCGCAAGTGCAATACTTTCTTTACTTACAACGAAGTAAAAAAGCACTAAATTAAATTGAATCGGAAGCCCAAAACTTCCGTAAATAATAATTAATTATGCGTAACTGTGTTGTGCGTATTAAAATAGAAAAATAATAGTAAAAAATTAATGTTTTAAAATTCTAGAAACTAATACGATAATTAAAAATAAGGCTATTCTAAAAGGATTTAAACGTGTCATGAACTAAATTTTAAGTTTCTTGCGAATTGCAAAGCATCTTGCAAAAACTACAAGACACAAGCGACCTGCAATCTTCGTAAATTGAATTAGCAAAAACATAAATCCCCATTGTGACTAAAATGCACAAACAAAAACTGTACTGTTTTGTAGAGGAGCTAATTTTGAGCAAAAATGTATACAAAAGTTTTAATGAAAAATGATAACAAGTTAAAACATAACTGAGAGGGAGTAAACTGACGTGAATGCATAGTTAATTTCCGGCAATGCTCAACTATACTATCAACATACTATAAGCTGTATAAACGAGGCTAGTACAAAAAATAAAGGGTAAAAGCCTAACATATAATTAAAATTTAAATATATTTAATAATGCTGGAGCCCAAATTTGCCGGATAATTTAGATTTAAAACACAGAAATATGCATGCAAATTTATATTTAAACGTCTTACTAGGAGGGGGGAAGAAGACTTGCGGAGGTCAGTGTTTGGAGGGAGAGCTTTACTTTCTCGCATCTTGACTAGACTGAAAAGGAGTGAATCAAGCTGAGGAGGAAAGTGGCGGATAGCTGGCGTGTGTAAGAGGACGATGTAACAAAAAACGAACAGTAATAACTGGAATTTCCATTTATAAAACCTGTACGTAAATTGTGCACTTAACAGATGACAGTATGCATGTTGCCTAAAACATCAGAATATTAATTATCTTCTTGATTTATTAACTGTTGAAATAGGAATAGGAAGTTGTAACATGAAGTAAAATTAGAATATGTGAGCTGTAAACAAATAGCGGGAAAATCATGTTAGACCATTCTAACTGGCCAGAATAGCCGGCTCGCTGGACCAAGCTTCGAAGATATACCGTAAGAAGCATACGATTCCTTCTTACGGTATATCTTTATTTCTTGAGGAGGCACTATCGGTCGTTCTTTGTTGTGCACCCTTGGCACGTTCTCGCTGATGGTGTGACTAAATGAGATGAGTGCTTAGTCAGCAAACATCTAACCATTGCTGAAAAATACGTCTCCAGAATATCTAAAGCACTGAAGTTATCTGTTGAATGGCGGGGATGCTTCAATAACAAAGTTACCTATTTGTCTCATTTCCGATAAAACTCTCAAAATAACAGTTAAAATGAAGTTCCTGGAACATTGATATTTATCAAAGATTTAGCAGTCATAATTCTCTCCAGAGAAAATGCCGTTTTCACTTACAGTATGCATGGAGAGTATCTTGTATCTCATTATCAATGACTTTTCTGCTCTACATTTTGCTATCGCGAACTAGATTAAAGTTCAAAACTCGAAGCAGTGCTTCTACTATCACTTTCATAGCATCACTTAATTGCAAAATCCTTGAGTTAAATCAATATAAGTAGAAAATTATGTGTGCAGACAGTCTAAATTTTGTACCGGTAATATACTTGGATTCGTTTATTTAAAATGTTTTTTTAAAAAACTTCTTTTTTTTTTTTTCAGAAATTGGAAGAGTTCATCATATTTGCGTATGGTTCCTCTTTGTTCATGTTGTTCCATTTTTCTTTTAAAAAGCATCTGGTGTTGCGCCAACTCTTAATTTCGCAACAATTATTTTTGTAGATTTATTAAACTGTATGCAGGAATAAATTAATAAATGAAATATAAAAATTTCTGCTAAAGAACATTCTTACATTTATCAAGTGTGTAGTGTTTTGACCACCATGAACCTATTTAATTTACAAAATAAGAGGTTAGTTTGAAATCCTCGCTTCTGTTCTTGTCAGTGACACTGATCTAGGAGTGAAACGTTAATTGGCCCCGCATTACCCGTTCGTTGTTTCACACCTTAGAGATTCGTTACAAAAAAAGAATACTTGGCGTATTTTATTTTTAAACCAGTCCAGGTTTTTTAAATATCAATATATGGAAATACATTTCATGATTTCTTTGGTATTATTTAATTTTTAATGATTCTGTAATCGAAGATCAAAGATTTGTTCTAAGAGTTTATAGTCTCAAAGACTTTTGGTGGTGTGGTGGTGTATTTAATTATGGCAAATCACACTAGGGGTATCTGCCTAAGGGAAGGAATGCCTTCGTGGAGGACTTTGTAAGGGAAACTGGCTTGTATATACGTTACACATGGGGAAAACCACGAAAACGCCCATGCAGACAGCCCGTTCGTGGGATTCGAACCTCGGACCGAACTACCAGTGTTCAGCGACTTTACCGCTCGGCCGCTGGTGGGCCCAGAGTTTTTTGCATCTTCAAACATAACTTGAAAACTGTCATTCAAACGAATTCGGGAAAATGTTTCACTGTTTCTTCTGAATTTTGAGGCTCACGTTCGTTAAATTTTATTTTTAATTTTCCGTTTGTCCAGCCGAAATATTTCAGTTCTTTATTTTTGCTAATTGAGATTTTTTTGTATCCAGATTGGTAATATGATTTCTAATAACGCTGAAGAGGAAAAATAAAATCTCCTTTTTGTTAAGAAAATATTTTCGCTCTTCAGGCGGCGTTTTTTTTTTTTTTTTTTTGTTCATTAAAAGCAATGAAGATTGGCAAATTTTTCATGAAAAGCTCTTTAATTTTTTTATTTAATTTTTTATTATTTTAATATTTCGTAATACATCCTACTACGTTTTCTAGGTAACCCGCTGTGTTTAAAAGCGACTTGTAGCATTTTATGTTAATTAAATAATTATTATTTTGCACGAGAAGATGAAAATTAGTTAATGTGTACAAATGCCGAGGTTTTAAGTTTGAAAAGGAGACGTGACAGCTATCGCTACCAGTTTTCCTGCGATTACTTCATTCTACTGATTTGAATCGCATAATCGGCATGGTAGTATACACTGTAAACTATCGTTTTTACGAAATACATCCTGAGTTTCTGAACAGCTCATATTCAATATTTTAATTTTACTTGAACACTTACTCTGAATGTCTTGCAAGCAGAAGATATTCTGTTATTACTAACAGTTTTGTATAACAATCAGACTCGTATGCTAATAAATAAGTTTTTATTAAAACTTCGCTTATATATACGAGTAATATACATTGAAAGCAAGATGGAGCGATAACTTGTCTATCTGTCCTTACGATATTTTAGAAATTTATATTCAAGTTGTAGAGACATTAGGTTATTTCGAAGGCGGCGAGATGAAATATGAGCAATGCTCTCGCCGGGACTCGAACCACAGACCTCTCGAATACGCGTTAAGCGTGCTGACCACTACACCACGAAGGCATGCTAAGAGGGCGGGAGAAATACCTTATACATTATTATGGAACCGTAGGCAGTTACGCCAAACGCGCGTAAATAAGTATATCTGGTGATACCGTGAGCTTTAGCCAAGCCCCTGCAGAGATGATGACATGCGAGCTTCCATGAAACCATCTATCAGATTTGATTATATAAGCGCTTATGAATTTTTTTCCAAGGGTTCGAAAATCACTCGTTTATGTTAGGAAAAGTTAGTTAGGTGAATTCAGAAGCGAGAGGTATATAATTTTGATACCTTTAAGAAAGTGCAAAGAATTTCCTGCAGTAAGGGATAGGGTTCAGTCGCAGTCACGATTATTCGGAAAATATGAAATGGTACGGGAAGAATTGGCATTGTTTATATTACGTATGGATAAAATAGCAAAATTATTGCATGTAAGGAAACCAGATATCGAAGTAATACAGGTAAAAGTGGGAGGGACACCATAATTCTACAGTTATAGTTATACCGCATTAAATAGCAGCTCTGTCCCAGTTTTGATGGAGCACATCTAGGGGAAGGGTCACGGTCCTTCCATCTCTCTTTCCCTACCACCAGTCTACATGAAAGGACTTTCGGCTCAGCAGTATATTTAACGCTTCCATGCCAAACAGAAATCATAGATTTATAAACATCCATACATTTCTCTGAGATTTGAACCGGGCCCATCGCTACGGCAATAGAGCTAATCACTATACAGGTTAAGTAACAATTGAAGTAACACAGTTGATTAGCCTGAGATTGCTATCGCAGGTACAAGACTTCGTGGAATTGCTAAGTCCCGATACGCTAGAAGAATTGTTTGAATTAACGAAAGAAAGTTGTCCAAGAACAGGCATGAGGGTAAATATGGTTACATATTCAGCGGTAGTTTCGGTATTAGATTTGGCGGGAGACGTGGCGGAAAATTGAGTAGAACATGTATAGACATTCATCGGTAGAATAGGTAGTAGAACAAGTAAATAAGCTTGTCAATAAGATTTTGGTAGTTAAAGAAAAGTGGGAGTCGAAAAACAAATAAAGCGAGTCATTAAAACTAGGAAAGGATTATGAAAGGTCAGTTAAACATAATAGTTATTGCATTCTATTTTATGTAGAGAATATTTTGCAGGTGAATGTGACACTTATTTCGATTTCATGAAACTGATAACTGCCCGAATTTTCTTATAGGCAAAAACCATGGAGATCGATATGCTGTGATTTTAAGAGAAAGAGGTATTGTCACCAGCTCTGAATTTGCAAGACTGCCGATGGAAGACTGTCTCAAAAATCATTTGGTAAGCGCTTATGCTGTGTTCTGAGATTCTTAGGTTGACCAACGCGATTATACATGAATAAGACACAGGTAATAATCCCCTTCGTAGAGCAAGCTTTTATGAATATGGAAAGGGTTAAGGAAGAAAATGCTGATGAGCATGTCAAAGAGATTCTTAAAAAAGTATAAGATTTTAATTCTCGCACGTAATCTCTACGCTACTTCAATTGTTTTATGGATTATAAATCATAACGTTACCTTGTTTATTATAGCTAATTTGAATAGCATAATCAAATATCCAGTTTGTCCCCACTAATAATTAAGAAAATAATGAGAACATTAGGTCAGCTAATCCGTGGCCACATTAACTTCGGATTTTCAGCTAGGCATGAGATAGAAGGACGTTCTGGAAACGGTGTTCGTCAGAAAATCTGATGTGTATGCGGATATAGGATTACCGTTTATAGTTGCTGATACGTTTAATTGGAAACGTACTTAATTTTCGGACCCGCACTATAACAACATTCTTTAGTTATCAAAATGAACATAACTGAAATTACGATTGATTAACATATCGAGTATCTGAGATTTTTACTCTATTACAAGAAGCAGTTCTAAATGTAAATGCATCCAAATGTAAATTTGCGTCTACACATTTTACTGCTTGACTTACAAAATATTTTATGATTGAACTGAGACAAAGGATTCAGAAACAATTTCGATTAAAATTTACTAACCACCGACTGCTGCGACTGAAACAGCGTTATATTTTGGGTTTTTTCATACTAGAAGATGTTCATGAAAGATTTTTTCTAACCTACAGAGCTCTTTTTTTACTTCTTTGTACGAAGTAAAAGAAATATTATAATTGCGAAAAATTTGGGTATCATATTTCAACAGAAATCTCCATTTTAACCGTTCCCGAATACATTTAGACGATTGATTTGCGTGATATCTGTACGTAGGAACAGAATAAAATATTATTTTTAATTTAGATAAGCCACACGTCTGAGAAGTAAAATATAACCGATTTTCTATCAAAAACTTGGCCTTTACTTTCAGTAACTTTACTTGCAGTAATTTACCTTAGTTGTTACCTCTGCCGAAACATTCTGATCGGTGTTGACGAAAGTATTAGTAATGACAAAGTAATATCGTAACTGGTTAATAAATATGACACCATACAGTTTGTCATTACAAATGATCCGCAGAAGTTATTTCATACGACCACACGGAAATATATGTCTGTGGGTTTAAAGCTAAAATTCCTTGTCAGTTTCCAATAAATCTCTATATTGCAAAAATTTATTTTTTAAGTTCAGGGATAACATATAGTAATATCTATGCTCTAACAGTTCCTGTTCAACACCTTTAAATTAAATGTGCAATTTTTATTTCTTACAGCAATTTTCTTGTTTTCAAACCGATATCAGTCAATGAAAACTTTTAAAAGTCCATAAAATAAGTTTCATTTTGTTTTCTTTGTATATTGAAATCTCTAACATGAAAGATATTTTCTTATGTTTAAGAAAAGTTTAAAAGAGTCGAAATTAACTGATGAGGTAAACGTACTTTCTCGCTGGAAATATCAAATAGCATCTTTGTAGCGAAAATTGTTTGACGAGTGTTATCCTCTAAAGCAAAATTCCAAACTTCTTTTTATTTATTTACTTACGGCATGAAGCATATTAATTTTTAATTGTTACAATACAGTTTTTAGTCACGTTTTCTTTTTTGTTCGTTAAACCAGTTCAGAAATTTGCTGGAAATTTTAATTACGTGAAAATTTTAAATAATGATAATTGTTTACTAATGATAAGCTAAGATTGTTTTCTACTTCATAGTCCTTTCTTCTTATCCTGCAGTTTTTCTTCTCTGCCATCTTTGACCGCACCTGCTAGCAGTTTGATATATGTACACTGAAACTAGTTTCCTGTTGTTAAATCTGTCTCATTTCTATTTTTATAGTTTGCTGGATTAAATCACGGACTAAACTTCATGTAGCACACAGTCAAGAAAGCAGATTTCGGGCACTGCAGGCCTTGGCCCATTAGGGCTGTTTCGCCAATGAGTTTAGTTTTAGTTTAGCTTTTTTAAACATCATGTAGGTAATAGTCACAAGCAGTAAATAGTTAGAATTTTAGAATTCAAGAACGCTGAATAGTCAGAAGTTAACTTCGCTGAATAGTAACAAGAGCTACGACTAGATATTCGTATAAAATACACTTAAACGAATTTCGAATAGAAAGAAATGCTTCGAATAATTAAAAAGAATACTTAATTTTATAGTTAAAGTCTTTTAGCATAAATTAAAATAAATAATTCTTTCAGCTTGTATTTGGTATTAAGGGAGATATATTCCTACAACACAGAGATTTTAAAATTTTGTACAATACGCTGAGCGTTCTCTTTCTCTCAGCTAGAAAATATTCTTTTTCCCTATGAAGCATTTCCAAGGTTTTCTATTCCTCTTCCTTTTATTAATTATAACTGAAAACTGAGTTTTAACAGAAGCAAACTGGAAAAGTCAGAAAAAACAATCATCATTTACAATAACATAAAAACGGTTTCCTACAAAAGAAAAATAACATTGTAGTTTGAAAAAGAGAAATAGTGATTTATCTTTAAGGAAAACTTCTAATGAAAGATTGCGTCAGGAGCTTATTTGCTGCCGTTTTGTTAGTCATCTTGTTATACTTTATCCATTCTTTATGATAACTATTAGGATATTTATTTTTCCTAAATGGTCTTGTTTTACGTTTGGGTTGCCTTACCGTATAAGATAAAATATATATTTGTTAATGTTTAAGTATGAAATGCTTTTCATCTTCCTCAGATGTATCGATGTTTTATAACTTTTCCTATTTCAGTGACATCTGTCTGCTGGATGATCTATTTATTAATGACGATTAATTTTAATTAGTTAAAATTTTTAATTAATTTTCTTTCCAGTTTCTTTTTAACAATTAATTCCTTATAGTTTGTTTAGATTGAGGTTTAATTTTAGTTTTGCATTGCCTTATGAAACACGTCTTCTATAAATTTAATTTTGTTTAAAATTTCGCTTAACAAAACAGTGCTACTGACGCTTCTATTCCTCAGTTTTAGCTGCCCGGATTTTAGTTCTCAATATATTTGCCTTTCTCGAATTCTTCAAGTTCTTCTTTCATTTGCTGTATAATAAGTTTTATAGCAAGTCTGATGTCATTGCAGAGAAGTATTTTTATACACTACATACTACATTATTCGACATCTTTAAGTACCCAAGTCAGCAAGATAAAAAAAGGTATTACAGCACCTATTGATTATACCTTAAAGTTGTATTGATTAATCTTATTACCCTATACTTAATGAATAAAGAACACATCGTCCAGAATAGTGGTAATTTCCTTCCTACTACATTCTGATTTTTTCATATTAATTTAAAATTGCATAGCTTTACGTATAACCTTTGTCCCCCCCATCCCCAGGTTTCTGTAGTGTATTAAGAAAGGGTTTAAAATGTAGTGATTTATTGATAAACCTTAAACATTCTTTGTTGATTACATTTTGAGTGAAACATTTTGTTCAGTGTTTTAGAATTGCTTCATATTTCTTTTAATTAAGATATTCATTTTAAATAAATTCTTTTGTTTCCAGCAGTCCTTGTTTCTAGTGATTTCCTCCAGCCCTAAAACGAATCTGAGGACTTTCTCTATACAGTGATTGCCTTACATTTCCATACAAATTTATTTCTTATTACCTTATTTGGAAACAAATATTAAATGTTGATTTTCTTATGGTAAGCAGTCATGTACCTAGATCACTTACTATGAGAAGCTCATTAATATTCTTGAGCTCCATAGCTCTTATTTCTACGTAATAATGTTTTACATCTGATCTCTAGACTTACATCTATTTAAAACTTATGGTGTTTTTGTATGAAGCAATGTATGACCTCTGCATATAGAAAATGTTTTTTTTTTAATTTTAAGGTATCATATATATATCATTACATAGGATGGGATTTATTATTCAGTTATGAAAGAGGAAATCAATTTTGATCCCGCTGTTTTCTTCAGTAGCCAATATTTTCAAACTTAATGCTAATTTCTGGACCGCCACAAAATGGATCCAATGAAATAGGATTTGCACTTTCAATTTGAAGAGTTTTAAGTTCCATCCTTAATCCTTATAAAGAATTACCGTTCGCATAAATCATAAGAAATCAGAAATAATGAACTTCAGGCACTCGAGCTTCTAACAAATAGCCCCCTGCCATGTGACATTTTGATTTAAAACTCTTCATAATCTTCTTCTGAATGAAAACGAATGATGAAGAAAGGTCGCGACTGCACTCACCTCACCATCCACCTTCCTAATCCCCAGTTATTTTTTAACCTTTTTATCACATCTTCCCAATTGTTGCTGGAACGAAGATGGATTGCGACTAAAAGACGCTAGACGGCGCTTCGCCCGGAAAATCTCCACTATTCATCACTAAATTAAGAAAGAGTTCTGTGCACTTTTTTATACAGCACAGAGGAAGGAAGGGAAAAAACAAGTAAGCCCCCTAAAAATACTCTACCAAATAACGAACCAAGTTTGGTAGAACACAGCACACATTCGTAATTAGATCTGATAGATCTTGAGTTCATTTTTTATGAATTTTTCGTATGGTAGCAGACATTTTATTTTCTTTTGTTTGCTCAAGATAAACGTAGGCACTTTTGATGATGAAGCAACCAGTAAAAGGGAAATACCGTAAGCAAATACAGAGCCATTGCCTTAAATTCCTTCCATTTAATGTACTTTTAAAAATGGGTAGCAACAAATGTGGTCCTTTTGTGCTCGGAAGGAGTTTGGTTTTTCTTTTTATTCCCTATGGTATTAACTTGATGATGGAGTTTGAGAGAAAATATGAAAATAAAGCTTATTTTTCTTTCCCTGTAAAGTTTTTATTTATTTATTTATTTTTTATTTTTATATTTTATATGCTGGTATTGGTACGGAAGATAACTGATAAATGGATTGCATTACTTATTTTTGAATTCTTTTTTTGTTTGAAAAAAAAAAAAAACTTTCAAATTTGAATATTTGGATAAACAAACATAGTAAAGAAATTCTAAATTTTAGAATGAAGAAATATTAAAAAACTAAATAACTGTTGTATTTATTATATAACAGTAAGTAAATAATTGCAATATGAAAAGAAAAAAGCATCAAATAAAAACATATGCTTTCCCAATTATTGTTTTTCTTTTCTTTTCATCCTCTTTTTCCCCTTCCTTTTCTTTTGAGAGTTATAGTTGTATACACCTAAAACAGAGAAACGTTATATTGTAATTTCTAATTTTGACACAGTTCATCATTTATTTTATTTGCTGTGCCTCAATATACTCCCTAATTATTGTCTTTTCTTTTTTTTTTCGTCCCTACTTTTTTTAAACTACACCTCCTTAAAGTTACACCTAATTATCTCCCACAGTGAACGTAAGATGTAATATTTTGAATTTATTTACTATTCCTCATTTACTGCATTTATGTAAATTTACGTTTACACAAATTTTACCATTGTTCCACCTGTTACGTTTGACATCACACAGTGAGTGTCAAATTGAAAATTTTGATTGACAAGCACTTTCTTTTAAAAAACACCCCATTGAAGAATGAAGGATAGTTTCTTGACTCCCAAACTCAGGAAGTAGGAGACCAACCATCTCACTTCCACAACCAACACAACAGTTGATGGACACATTCTGGCAACAGGCAAAAGACTTAAATTTGAAAGTGGTCCCAAACAGGAAATTTTATTACATGTTTCGTTCTGGAATAGCGTTTTACATTTAATTATATTTCCAAAACATAACAAAGAGCACATGAACTCCACTTGTTGGTTCTTTTACATTTTCATGGCATCCGAACTATTGTATAACGAATATGAATGAATTGATTATTTGGAAGCTTTGCTAGTAAAATGTATTCCGCTACGCAAAGATACGCTACTAATTTTATGCTATTCTAGCGATAAAGGTTAACGAAATAAAACTGAAAATGCTGAATTCTTCCTGCTATAGGTATTTTCCATGTAGTCTGCATCAATAAAATTATAAAGCTTTCTAATGATTTTGCGACGAGTTATTTTGGTATTTAACGTTGCCCTGTGACAATTTTGCATACCGTATTTGAGCTAAAATTTATTTATGTGCTATGTTTCGCTAAAAGATACAGATTCAGCTTTTTTTTTCTTAAGCGTGACGAAAATTTTGTCACAAAACGGATTAAATTATAAAAATATTTGTGGCAACACAAACTTTCTGATTACGTTTTCAGAAAGCAGCTATATTATGTAGTCAGCTGTAAAAAGTTGGAAGTAATTGCTTTTAAAATAAATAAGTTATTCTAGTTCTTGCAACAGTCATATATTCGAAGCTCTTATGGGTTTTAAGATGTATGAGTCCCCTTAATAACTACATACGAGTAATTTTCTTCGGAAAGAGCCCAAACATAGCTTTCCGTCCACTGCTTCTTTAAAAGCGCCATTTTGCATGAAAACAGAAATGTCAAGTAACAGACGATAATTTACACTTTAAAAAATGTAGTTGCAGTTAAAAACATTTTCCAAGTAGGCAATTTTTTATAGTGAAGCAAAGTCGTCTAAAAATAAGCGAACAGCCTCTGAAACATTGACAGTCCCTAACACAGCGGCTTAAGCTCAACACAAATTTCCAAGATACATTTGCAACGTTCCATTATGTTCATCTAACCACTTATTATGATTCATATCTTTACTGTCACTTCTCCCTTCCGTTTTCTAACCACAATGCAAATCCGGCTTACAGTTTTAAGCCTAAGCTGGATTGCAAGATATTTATTTATTTATATTTTATTCTGCTTCTCGAGGCCACGTTATTAAGATTCTGCTAGCTCAGATAAATAGTATTCTTCGACTTTGCATTATATTTGCTGACATTTAAATTATTATGTCGGTGAGAAGTATGAGCCAACTTCGACTTAAATAAATTACGTAGCCTATGGCTACACAATTTCCCTAGACTTAGTTTAAATCTTGAAACTGGCTGTTAGTTAAGTTCCAAGTGCCACAAGTTGTGCTGGCTTATGTGAGCTCGAGAAGGGCCTTTATATTCAAGTTCTGATTTAATAAAAAAAGAGGTTTGTTCAAACCTTCTCAAAACCCCGCAGTTAGAGATCATTTGCTTAATGTCTGTTAAGAGTTTGGTGCTAGATTATACTACCCAAGGAAAAATCATTGCAAAAGCGGGCAGACTGAGGAATGTTTTCGGGATAAGGCAGAAGTATAAAATTAAAGCTCCGCTTTTGTGATCAAGAGGAAGATCTGCATAGAGAGTAAAGTTAAAAAAGAGATTATCTCTTTCTTAATTCCTGGCTGAAATAAAGACGAAAAATATTTTGAAAGATTTGATTTACATTATTAGAAAGCAAATAAATTAAGAACACTTGCAAACCAAAAGACAAATTCAAACAGCCCATTAATTTTTAAAGAAAACAAAGACATAAGTGCAAATAATTTTAAATGACTATTCGTTTAACCATAAACATGATTTCTTAACCACGCAGTTTTAAACATCACAGACTACTGTTCTCACTAAACAGTTCATTATTAAAATACTAAATTTGAACAATATTCAGCGTGCATAATGTAATTATGAGCAATATATATTTACGAGAAATATAAATGAATCAAAATGCTTACAAATGGTACCACATGTAATATGTTTCTGAAACAAGCAATTACATATTTCTAAAATTATTTTCTTAGATGCATGAATTTGTAGGTTTTATATTGTCAAGTCAGATTTAGAAGTGATTCATTAACATTAGAAAATATAATGAATAATGAAGGATCATTTCAGACTACCACAAATAAATTGTAGATGATAAGGCATTTACGTTTTACACTTAAAGCATAATAATTAATAGACGCGTATCAATCTTCATTTATCTTATGTTTTGGTGAAGAAAATCGAAAAATGGCGTCCTCATCTGCAAGCCAATAGATAAAATAAATAAGAGTTCTTTATTAGGCGCCCAAAATATCAATATTCACAATGTAAAAAACAAAATCAGAAAAAATGGCATATCCAGAAATATCAAAAATACCATATTTAGCTGCATCCGAAACTGTCGGCTTCATTTAATGCTAAATTATAATTTGTCATTAGGCTTGCATTTAAGAAAATAGGAGGGAAAAAAATGAATTTTTTGTGAATGCTGAATACATTTTTAAATATAAAATGCATTTTTAGCTTATCTCATATATAATTTTAAACTTCTTGAAATATACAATAATATTTCCAACTTATTCAAACTTCCTTCATGATAATGATAATATTCTTTTACCTTTCTCTCTATATAAACTGCAGTCTAATAATCCACAGGCTTAAATGCGGGGCTTATGATCGTACCTTAATCGTTCCAAAATAGGTATATAAAAATTAACACAGGGCTTATTTCAATTCCCCTCTGTATTTGTGAAGTATTTATATTTGTCTACGGATTACAGTGAATGCAGAAGGAGGTAAAAAAGTTTAGCTGTTTACTTAAAATAGGATTCATCCTTGGTACTTATAATGTTTACGCAGCTATGTTCCCACTGCTTTGAAAAGTCGCAATTATTGAAAAATAATTTTTTTTAAATTATTAAAACATTAAGTAAATGAATTGTATTACTTTTACAGGAATGCTTCTTCCTACAAAATATGCATGGCTTCTGAATTGTGTTTAGGTAGACAAGTTCTGCAAGAATTGTGAAACATATTAACATTTATCATGAACCCTCTAGAATATTTTTTGTGATATCTGTAAGAACGTATATATACGTACATATAAAAATGTGTCAAAGAAATTAAGGCAATATATCAAAAGTTCACGAATCAAGGTATGAAATACTAGGAGAGGTTTTACATTAAAATAAAAAAAAAATTGTTCTCATAGTAGTTTTGGGAAATTTCTGCTTTCTTAGCAAAACCCCTGACCGCTCAGAGGATTAATGTATAGCTATTTCGTAATTTTAAGCGAAGAAATGGGATCATTTCATCTAAAGCTGCTTCTACAAAAGTCACTAATATTTTGAATGGAGCAATTTAAGTAGATCTCTAAAAAAGAGGATGAGAGATTGTATTGCAAAAGATGGTTTCAAACTAGAGTTGGACAATTGACTCTCGAACTGATTCACTTTACTGAGCAAATGAACAATAATTCTAAGAAAAGGTGTAGTAGGTATTTTACAGTTTACGGAGAGCTCTTGTTGGAAGTATGTCAGACACAGATATGTGCTATTCGTTCACAAACTGTTTCATTTTACCGAGCAAGTAAAAGCTTGGTTCGTGAAGAAACAGCACTGCACTTTTAGAATTCACCTACAGAAAGTTATTCATTGCGTTACAGAAAATACCGATTCCCATTCTAGGACAGAAAAAAAAAAAAAAAAAAAAAAAAAAAAAACTGTTTATTTTCTTATGCTAATTTCCCAATTTTTTGAAAATTTTAAGCTAGAATTTTATTGTTAGTTCAAGTTGGCGGACGGTGATTGTTACTCCTCGAGGAAGGATTACCGAAACCGACCGCTGGCGTAGGAGACCCGCGGTTGGATCTGAGAGTGGGTGCAGCTGCTGGGGGAGGGAAAGCGCTACCTTATAGACTCTTCTCTCCTCGCTCAACATAGGCCTCCTTGTGGCCCCTGCTGGTACCCCAGGTCAGCTTAGGCTGGCCTGGGCTAATGATGTTGGGAAAACATCCTTGTGGATTGACTGGGAAAATTTCCAGAACAACCATTTATCGGAGGAGACCCGGGATACTGCCCAGACAACTGGCTAGACTTGTGTCTATACAACCTCGATTCCTGGGGTAAATAAACAATCTTCACAGGACTAGAGCCATCTTGTATTTGATGGTTGTTTCAGGTTCGGCAAGGACCATATGGTACTGTACTGTCTACCCCATGGCTGTGGGGATTACATGGTTAATATCAAAAAAGACGCCCGAGGGGGGTGGTCTCACCTCGGTCAATGCAGAGGGACGGCGGTGTCAACCTGTAACTAGTGACTAGTGGTATTAATTTTTGTTGAGGGGAAGTGGTGACCTCTCTCTGTCTGAGAGTACAAACTTTGGTGGAGCTGGCCCCACCGTCCTTGCCTTAGCGCCATGTGACTTGTCAGTATCTACCAGAGGCCCGCACGAGGGAGCGTCACCGTCTGTATTCATCGGAGGGTGGCGCTCTCTCGAGCGGGCCTCTGGTGGTTGAGGCGATTTAAGTACCGCAAATGGTTTGACTGTGAGTCATCTAGGACAGGGAGTCTCTTCCACTGGTGTTTTATTAGTTCAAGTAAAAAGGAAGTTTTATGGAATCTCGGAACTACAATTAAAAAAAAACCAGTTCAGGGAGCTAGCTTTTGATTGAATCGATTCTTCCGATTCCACTGCTTGTTCGATTTGTTTCGCTTTTCCCTCCAACCGCTAACTGATCCCGATCCCACTGCTCGTTCTTACCTAAGCCGTTACTGCCCAGTGATTTATTTATAGATCACCTACTTTTAGAACGCCCACTGAGAACGGTATTTAATGTAAGATATGATTTAATTTTTTTAATCACTTCTACTTGTCATATGCTGATTTCCTTACACATATGGCCACACCCCAAAGGCATTTTGAAACATTCTTTTATAGATCGATCCAGCAATGCTTCATAACTCAACTTTCAATTTTATATCCAACCTGGAAAAAATTAAAAGTAAGTTATATTTTTCTTATGTGATCTACATTTTCAATACCTCTCTATTTTTTCTGCGTTATTTAGATTAGAAAATAACTATTCTTGTAAGTAAATTTTTAGCTTAAACATTCTGATCTATAAACAGACTACTGGTTGTTAATGAGAACTATTTCTTTATTTCCTTTTTTTCTTTTAATTTTTTTTTTTTTTCATTTTTTCCAGAATTCCGTGCTTAAAGTGGATCACATCGCCGAAGAAACATTAGAATATACATTTTATAAGGAGACTCAGTTAGATATAATTCCTTTAAAGCCAGATGTCAATGAGCACACTGACGAAGAGTGCTTTTATGATAGTGAAATGATTACTCCATCAGCAAAAGATATGTCAGGTAATGTAGAAATTTCTTTACACGCGGGAGAAATAGAGGCAACAGAACAATGTGAATCAAAAAACATAATGATTTTGGACATTTAAAGAATTTTTAACTCCCGAATTTCTTAAAAGGCAAACCCATACAGTTTGACTACAAATTTTGGGCAATGTGTGGAGTAAAAGGCTACTGTTATAATTTTGACTTACATTGTGATGCCGAGAATTTTGACAATACTCCTGAAACTTCGAAAGAACCGCTTGGAACACAAGTGATGAAAACCTTCTACAATCAGTAGTTGAATACATTAGCCATAGCATATTTTTTGACAATTTTTTTAATTGTTATTGTTGAATTAAAAGCATAAGGCTTCAAGGCCACGGGCCCAATCAGAAACAACAGAACTGCTTCTTGGCCTTCAATGCCTGATAAGATATTAGAAACGAAAAATCGTGGTACTTATGACTACTGTTTCAACGAAAGGAACGAAATAACTATAGTTAAATGGAAGGATAACACGTGTATAACCAGAGCAACAAACTTTGATTATATAGAGCCTCTAATCCAAGTTTCAAGGCATCAAAAAGGTTTGAAGAAAAATCCCAAATTTTGCAACCTATTAGTATAGCCCAATAAAACTAAAATGGTAGTGTCGACCAGCACGACTGGATCTTAGAAAAACAAACAATTCAAATCCGTGGCAAAAAAATGTACTGGCCAATATTCACAAGAGTTATTGACATGTCTGTCGTAAATACGCATATTGTGTTCAATTTAACAAATCCTGAAAGAAAAGTATAAAAGACATCTGAAGATCGTGATTGCTTACTTCAAACTGGGAATAAATTCTAAGAAAACCATTGGAGGACCTTTGGAGGAGTCATCAAAACCAAAAGTGATAAACTCAGTGCGTTTAGATAGAAAAGACCATGTTATAGATAAAATACAAAACCAAAGAAAAATGCAAATTTCAAAAATGTAAGGGAAGACAGTTTACGTTTCCTACAAAATGAGACGTAACACTTTGTGTAAAATGTTTTCCGCTGTATCACATTTAAATATTGTAAATTTGCTCAATGAAATGTAACTAAAGAAGTTTATATCAATAACATAAGATATTTTCTTTTAAATCTCTTTAGTTGCTTTTAACTTTGCAAAAAAATTAATATTTTTTAACTAAATTTGTAATTTTTTAAACATAATATCAGAGGGTAGTTACTTGTTCTTTTATTACCAGAAGCGCCCAGCGATCAATTTATAGATCACCTATTATGTAAACTGCTTATTATCGTACTTGAATAAAACTTCAAAATTATTTTATTTATGATATATGAACGGTAAGTTAAAAATATTCAAAATTTTTCATTTAAAAATAATTTGGGCTTAAATCATAATCTTAAGAAAAATGAATTTTCTGTCTGACGTAATCCTTTGATAAATAAGCTAAACTTTATTCTTCAAGGTACATCGAAACTATTTTGCACATAATAAATAGGATTCACTCTTGAAGAAAGATTAAAATAATGGGAATAAAAACACAGGTAGAAGTTTCTTCTCTTTTTCAATCAAGAAATAATCTTGCGCAAAGGTTTTGAACTATATGAAACTTGAGAAATTCGATGAAAATTATAACTTGCGGTTCATTCAGTTGTTTACGATTCATTCATTCAGCGGTCGGTTCATTCAGTTGTTCTAACTGAATGAACCGTCCGCTCTCCCACAACCTAATTTTAAGGAACAGTGTTAATATGAAAAATTTCTGATTTCAAAAGCCTTAAGTAGTATGTGAAACCCTGAGTGAAAATGCAGCTAGTTCGTTTCGTCTCAAGCTGTAAAACTGCTTTTTCTGATCTAGTATTACTACAATTAAGTACATACAAGACGTACTGACTTTGCACCGTACGTAAGGCTGTGCACCTGTAAAGCCTAATAAAACTCAAACAAGAAAAAGGCAAGAGCGTTTATCCTGCTTAGTCTTTTATAATCCTAAGCAACGAAATGTATGAACACATCGTATTTAATCAATACATATTCGAATAGTACACATCAACTAAAAATTACATCTATGGTGTATTTTTCATGATATTTTCTATCAGTTAAAATTGAGTCACCCAGAAATAAAGAAGTTGGAACATAAAATCTTCTATTGGAAATGGTAAGAAGCAAATTTATTACCACGTTATTTAATCTTAATTTAAAGTTACAAGAAGATACGTGCACTTAAAAAAGTGGCTTAATATTCAAGATGTAAATGTGCATTCATTTCACTGGATCGCTTTCGCCATGGCTTGCAATAAATATTTCTCTCAAATAGCTGCACTATTTTGCCAGGGAGGTAAATCTGCGAACTGAAAGCTACAAACACCGAATAATTTTGTTTGTCTTCGAGGTGATGATTATCTATTCATCTAAAAATTTGATTTCTTTTTCGCATTGAAACAAGAAAAAGGATCCAGCGTTACTCACCAACTCATAAAGCATAGCATGAAATACATAAAACTACCCACTGCTACCGATATTCATTATCTAGAGAATGTGCTTTTATACACAGTGTCGCGCCATTGATATATTTTATTTTCTAGTCAAACTTAGGCTGAAATAAAAAATTGTATAAACTAAACTTCTGGCCAGTATTGCAACAGTTTCTAAAAATAATATTATTTTACCTTGTAGCCAGAAATACATAGTTTTAAGGAGGATTTTATTAGAAATATCTTATCCCACTATTTTTATTTATCCCTTTTTATAATTATCTTTATTTAATCCTAATTTAGTTCTTGTTGTGATCGCAGATCTAGAACTGAAAAGAGCATTTTATAGCGAAGACGAAGCAACGTTTGCATGCAAAAAAATATCTGTGCAAAAATAACTCATGCATATTTTTTTAATTGCCTGTGATTTAAAATTTTTTTATAAATTACATCTAAGTTTTTTTAGAAATGCTTTTATTCCTTGTGGCTTATTTTCTCAAACATGAAACTGAAGCAAGTAATCAGTACATCTGGTAATCATAACACTAAAATCCATAATGTACCTTAATACCAAAAGAAGCTTAAAAAGTAAAATACTATATTAATTGTTTTCAGAAAATATAGCTTATTATAAAGCAACAAACTGCAGAAAAATTAAAAAAATGCAAAAGAACATATTACAAAAGAATTTCGATTTTCATTCCGAAGAATTTATCATGCATATAATTCCAACGCAGACATTCATTCAGACATTTGAGTGAAAATAATTCCATAAAATTTCGTCTTAATAGGACATTGTTTACAATAATTTGAATATTTTATGCATCTGTTTCCAAAATAGGTTTGTTTTAATAAAGTGTTTAAAGAATCGGCTGAATTATTAATACCTTCCATTGTTTGAAATCTGAACATTAGATATGAAACAATAAAGGATGTCAATAATTCAGCTGATTTTTAAAACAATGAAAATTCTTTTAATCTGTTCTTCCGTAGCATTATAAAAATTTCAAAAGTGTAGCTTACATCAATTAAGAACGCGTCGAGCTTCTTTTATCGCGCAATGCCTGCTTTATACAAATAATGTGCGAAGGAATCCGAAGCTACTTATTAAAATAGCTTAGTATCTTCTAAACAAAAATGCTTCGAGGGGGAAAGGGATAATGAACACTTTTGTTAAATTATTCGCTTAAATGTAGTGAGAGCTTCGGAACTAGAAAAAGAGAAACTGCGTCATAAAATTACGCGTCTTCCAAAGAATTCATAACCACCAAGACCACATTAACCTCTATCTTAGTAACTTAATGGCGTCGGAAAAATAACCCGCATTGCTTCTAAGATCCCAAATGCTTTAATTGCACCCGATGTACATCATTAAGGATATATTGTAAGCAATTGTTAGAGTCTCTTTTCTCGGCAAATAATCCACGCACAAACAACCACTGCTCAAAGGCCACCAAATTATAGTACTACTTATAAACTCCTAGGTCATAAAGTTAAAGTTAATTTAGTGTTATGCGATTTCCAGACAGTAATGTTGCTGAGTCTAATTTTTCATTTGTAAAGTATAGTTGCAAAAAGGAAATGCAAACGATTATCACACTGTTAATAATCAGCTCTGAAAAGAGACTGTGGTAGATGGTCGACCATTCCGCTTCCTAAATGGTACTTCCCAACTTGAATGTAAGTAGTTTTAATGAAGTAACAAATATTTTCGAATTCAGATTAGATTATTTGAAAACATAAACAAAACAAAATACACCTCGTAAATTTCATAAGCATAATGTATTACGTATTTAACCCATAGTTATTTTTAATTTTGTTTCTGTTGTCGTTGTTGTGACTACGTCGTTGTGTCGTTGTTGTACCTTCGTGGTGTGGTGGTCAGCATACTAAGTCGGTATTTCAGAGGTCCGTGGTTCGATTCCCTGCGAAGCCGGTTGCTAATTTTTCATCTTTTCTGCTTCCAAAAATACTAATGTCTCTATAGTGGCGCCCGAACTAAAAGGGCGTTTGATGATGATTCTGCTCAACCAGGATGTGACGCTTGGGTGCCCTAAAAACCCCAATCACCCTTTAAAAGGGGAAGTATATAAGGTGTTCTTCCCGCCTTCCTAGCGTGCCTTTGTAGTGGTTCTGCACGCTAGGCCAGTATTCCAGAGGTCCGTTGAAGGCGATTGCTCATTTTTCATTTTACCTGCTTCCAAAAAAATACCTAATGTCTCTACAAAATGATACCTTTCTCACGTCGCCAGTACCACATTAATAGCAAGAAAATATGTACGTTTTGTTACCGTATTTCCTGGTGTATTTTACCTACTTTAGAGCTAAAACTTTAAAAAGTATTCTTAATTCTTTAAATATATTCTGAAACTTTAAAAAATATTCGTATAATTCTTCTCTTCCTCTCTTGGACACAGTATTTTCCTCTAAAGGATACTTTATTGGTGAACTAAATTTCCTTGACTATTGTCATTTTTACTGTGTATTTAGTTTGTATTTGCCATTCTGTATCAGCATTTTATTCATTTTATATTTCTTTGCATTTATTATTTGAAATGTGCTTTGTGCAGAGTCTTCGTTAAGCCTTTTTTCCCAAACATCTGATTTCACCTCAGTTCTGTTATTTTCGATCCAGCTCATTACCGTCGTCGTATCTACTGCTGATGTGTGCGACTTTTCGAAATCGCGTTTTTTATTCGCCCCTTTCTGATTCTTTCCTCCTGTGTCCCTCTTGGGAACTGTGCTCAAGCCTCTTTCATATGAGGTGCCTCTGTGTTGTTACAAGGCAAATAAGCCGAATGCGAAGTGCTCGGCTCAATTACCATCAGACATCGGCTTAAAATGCTTTAGATATTGCAACTGTATTAATTTTACTTTGTAATTTCAATCGAATATAAGTTTTTTTTTAAAGACGTAATACTATGATAGTTATCCATGGCTACTTTACATTCGTTATCTTGTTATTGTAGCTTGTTACTTGTTCTTTAGAACTTGAATTACTCGCAGAATTTTCCCTTCTTAATTTCCGGACGATAAAATAGTTAAAAAAGAGCTGGAAATACGTTTTAAAATACGGTATTTTACTTGCATGCATAGTAAAAGTTCTTTTTCGATAGCAGGTTAATTTTCTTTTACTTAGTTAACAGAATGACTAAGCTTCATATAAAAATCTCTTTGGAAAAGAATTCATAAACACTTCAGAAAAATAAATCACAATTGTTTCTAAACAATTATTTTGTAGTTTCGGGACTTTGATATGGTACCAACGTGTATTAACTCCTCCATTGCTTTCAGTTCCCCTGAAATATGTTCTTGGATGGTTATTGGCCTTATTTACAGCACCAGAATGGTTAGAAAGGAAATGTCAAAGTTTAAAAGAAATGCTGTCATTTCCCGCTCTTTCTTCTCATCTTAAGCCATATTTCATATTCAGTGGTCTCACAATAGGTGCGATTTGTAAAATTATCTCTGAATCTCTGAAGTACATTTTGAGGGATTAGATAACGTATATTATTGCATTTGCCTGCATTTGTCTATATTTTACTTGTAGCTATACTACAAAGGCTTATTTCTGGCTCACGAAAGTTTAGAATAAGCTTTCTTTAATATATTAATGTCCAAAAAAGAGATTTATAATTTAGCGAGAAATTTATTTTGAAATCAGAATAATACATCAGAGTAAAAAATGCAAATAATCAAGATTACAGGGAAAAAACTATTTTGGAAGGAAGGATAAAACAATCGGGTAAGTTCAAAAATAAATATATATATATATATATAATTATAAAGAAATTAAAAAAATTCTTGAAAACATTAAAAAACAAAGTCCATAAAATTACTAATTACGTGCCCTTACTATCCCTAGATTTATTCTTCAATATGTCCTACTATATTTTAGTGCACCGAGGCTGCAAATTAATAGAAATTTTCTTGGCGTAATTTTTAATATCAAGATACACGAAGTGGATGTCTCTGTGTCATCCATAGCTATCACTACAATGTTACATGTATTCATAATTATATGTTTCTTATGTTTAGAGTGAAGTTTCTTTTGGGAGCATAAAATATAGACTCTGCTGAATGCAGGATAGCTATGTTTTGAAAAAAAGATGACTGCAACAAAGGTTGTAACATACTTTTTATTTTAACTAGACTTAACAGAACATACACACACTCAGTGCTCACAACTGACCACTACTTTTGGCTAATTAACTTAAACACAAAATAGTATGTACAATCAAAATGAATTCAATTCTAACTACACGACTGACTCCGTTGTCAATCTGATTCAGCTTTATCTGCTCACACAGCAAAGCCGAGTCTAAATTATCAATATAATCTAAAGCAAAAGGCTAGCACAAATATTCAACTACAGAGCTACTTGCAACTTGCGGCATAAATCTCGCTCGCGACATAAACTTGTAAGGTATTTCTCCCGCCTTCCTAGCGTGCCTCCGTAGTGTAGTGGTCAGCACTCTGAGTCGGTATTTCAGAGGTCCGTGGTTCTCTTCCCGGTGAAGGCGTTTGCTAATTTTTCACCTGCCTGCTTACAAAAAATACGTAATGCCACTACAGTGGTGCCCGAACTAAAAGGGTGTTGGATGATGACTTTCCTCAAACAGGATTTGGCGACTGGGTCCCCTAAAAAACCCAGTCGCCCTTTAAAAGGAGGAATATATAAAGTATTCCTCTCGCCTTCCTAGCGTGCCCTCGTGGTGTAGTGTTTCTGCACGCTGGGCCGGTATTCCAGAGGTCCGTGGTTCGATTCCCGGCGAAGGCGATTGCTAATTTTCATCTTGCCTGCTTCCAATTATATGTTCCTAATGTCTCTACAAACTCGTTCTCGACGTAACCCGCTCTACTCGTAACTAACTCTTCTACTGCGAACTCTTCAGTTCTGCTACTTTTTTTCCCCCCAATGGTGGGTACTTGCCTATAAAGGCATTGGCCACTCCTAAAGCCAGAAGTGGTGGCCATTTTATTGGAGTCTCCTAATAGGAGGCCACCGTTACCTCCTATGAAGGGACAGACTATTTTACATCCATGCCTTCTCCGGGATCTGAACCCGGGGCCTTTGCAATCACAATAAGGCTCTCCTAACCACTCTACCATCTGGGCGGCAATCAGTTCTGCTACTTAAATACTATTTTCGGACTCATGGCAGATAACGTCATTTAAATTTGTGTTCTATCAGGAAATTGAAATCAAAAGGTAAGGGAAAGTTTCTAAAAATAAAAATAATTGATTAGTATAAAATAAAGTCTTCACAACATCATTATGGATGTACTACTTATTTATTTAATAATTATTTTTATTAATTAATAAGAATCGTTGGAAATATGCCAAGAAAGTTCGATTGTCTTTTTATAGACCTGGACATAATTACACAGTAAACCCTTATAAACTACACTTTCTAGGTATACATTTCAAAGATTAATAAAACATATATTTTGAAGTTAACTGATTTTTACTTTCTCATGTAAAGAAAACGTATAAAAGTGAAATCCGAATGCATTTTATATAGAAGCAACACGCTGAATATTATATACTTTAAGAAAATGCAAAAATATTAAAAAGCTGAATGATATATCTTGAGAAAGATCTCCAGTTGGTTGATATTCAGAAGCTCGCTTATGCGATAAGAAACATGAACCCTGATTTCTAGATGAAATAAACTTTAGAAATAGAAACATGGCTTTGAAATTACGAAACAAATTTCACCGAGACACAGCAATGTTGACGTAGAATAATGGAGGCTGTCTTTCATTCGAAACGTTTATCCCATGAATTATTTCTGATGTTATTTTTTTAAAAGATTTAAAGAATTCATTTCTGCTGTCTACCTGAGTATCAAAATTATTTAATAAAACAATACACGCTAGTTGTCAGCTGTTTTGGGTAAGAGAATACCTAAGTTTTCTAAATTTAAATAACTAATTATTAATTAATTAGCTAATTAATAAATGAAAATTATTTGAAATATTTTAATGATTTCAAATTATTACACAGATCGTAAAAATTAACTAGGGCTTCAGAAATATTTTGAATATTTCAAATAATTGCATGAAAATTTACGAGTTAAATGTTATTAGCCTTTTAATTAATTTATAAGGTACTTCCTCCGCTTTTCTATCGTGGTTTCGTGGTGTCGTGATTCTGCACGTTGGCCCCGTATTCCAGAGGTCCGTGATTCGATTCCAGGCGAAGGCGGTTTGCTAAATTTTCATCTCTCCGGCTTCCAAAAATATACCTAATGTCTCTACAGTGGCGCCCGAACCAAACGTGTGGTGGATGAGGATTTTCCACACCCAGAATTTGCGATTGGAACCCCTAAAAACTCCAGTCGTCCTATAAAAAGGGGAGTATCTAAGGTATTTCTCCCGCTGTACTAGCGTGCCTTCGTGGTGTAGTGGTTCTGCACTCTGGGCCGGTATTCCATATGTCCATGGTTCGATTTCCGGAGAAGGCGATTGCTAATTTTTTATCCGGCTTCCAAAAATATACCTAATATCTCTAAAAATTCTTAATTGATTTTGAAAGATATCATCCAAGTTACACATGTATCTGGGAATTAAACAAAGCGAATCTTTGGGACTTAAGAAAATGCTTAAGTTAAGGATAAAACGCTTTCAAGAGGAATTTTATGTTTTAAAATATAGTACATTCTGACTGGATAGAGCTAAGAAGATTACTTTAATTATTGTTAATTAGTAAATAATGGCAAAATATTAAGATACGGTCCCGTTAGTAAAACGTCCATTCACTTCGATGGAGATTGTGATCCTTTTTCATAAAGAAAAAAAAAAACTTTTTCTTCCCATACCCAAATTAAAGAAAAGAGTAAGCTACGTTACATATAGACAGAAGACAGCGTGTTTTACGGATCTGGGAACACCAAGGCAAAATGAAGAGCATAACTACTTATGTCGCATTTGTGACAATACAAAAATCCATTTCATTTCCAAACAAGAATACTTCCCTATCAAAACAAAGGAAATAAAAATAGTTCTCTTATATGGCCTCTTAAACTAAATCCATCTTTTAAGCTTTCATAAGAATGGAAAGAGGAGGAACGGAGCAACAACAACAACAACAACAACAACCAAAAAAAAAAAAAAAAAAAAAACTCACACCTCTCACTGAGCGCATAAAGTTCTTTCGCGGAAAGATAACACCTTTCTATCTCCAATACGTCTGCCATCGACGCTGTTTCTTTTTGATAAAGCAGTCGTCTGTGTCCGGAGCAAACTTGCGTAAAATGTGCCATCTCTCGGTATAATACTGACCACAGAAGAACAAAGATTCCAGATAAAGGAAACGCCCAAGAAAAGAGAAGGAGGCTATGCAGGAAAGCTTGGAGAAGAGAGGCAGAAGAAGATCGCGTTTTCCTCCTTCCTTCCCCGTATCTTCTTCTCCACCTCCACCTCCTTTATTCAGGCCAGAGTGATTTCACGCATCGACGATTCCAGCTATGGAAAGAATAAAGGCCCGAGGCGGCACAGCAAGTAGAAGAAAATTACGAAGGTTTTGGATGAGTAGGAAGAGAAATTTTTCTTTTACCTTTCTAAATGCTATGAAACACTTCTATTGGCTTTTATTTAGTATAATATCACCAGTTCACAAGGCGAATTTTTGCGAAATTAATAAATCCCTAATTGTTCAAGTAGTCTTCTATTTTGCATAGATAGTGATAATAACCATGCGATAACTCAGTATTTTTTAGCGCTTTATACTTAGGCTGCAGATCATTTTCAAATGATACATATGATAGCCTGAATCGTTTTTATGTAACATTCTAGAATAAATCCTGAACAAGATACTAATTAATTTGTTGATGATTTAAATTATATTAAAATAAAAGAACTCAGAGGTAATGTTAGCCATAAAGGTTGTATGAAAGAAACTGCAGGGGTTCTAACGGAATTAGAAAATTGTGATTTGGTTTAAAAGAAAGAGGATTAGTGTGATGTACTTCTTTAGACTTTTTAAAACTGAGCTGTTTACCAAGCTTTGTAGTAAAATACGAAGTCACAAGAAATTTCTTTTGAGATAACTGCACCTCTCAATTCTGCATTACTCTAAGGAAATATGAATTGAAGTTAAGCTATCAACACATTGATATCTCATGGTAGAATTTACTAGCTGTGAATTCCATCAAAATGTAGAGATAATGGTTTATATTTCTCTTTCAGATTTCAAGGGTGTTTTCTGTATAATAAGCATATTTATGCTTTTGGTCATCAGACAAAGAAAGTTTCACAAATCTAGAAGTGACATTTTTCTTAATTCTATCTCTAAAATATCAGGAATCTTTTCCCGACTAACACCAAACAAATCGCTCATCATCCATATAGCCAAAGAATGATCCTTCTATTACCGTTCTGTGATTTTTGCAATGAATTCCTCATTAACGATGGAGTTTGCAGATCTATGCCTAGCTTCACTTTCCATTGTTTCTACACCAAATTGGCATAGTGCATTCGATCTGAAAATACGTACATGAGTCTTACACTTGCATGGTTAATTTAAGTACTTCAAAAGCACTTTTTTTATGTTGATGTGATTTTTTATGAAAATCTCTTTGATGTTGCATATGCAAAGTCGGTCTTTCAGTAACTAGTAGCTTTCCGCATGTATAATGCAAATATGAACTAATATTTCCTCAGAAAGTCATCCATGAAGACATCTTTTCAACTGGGTAGATAGACTTAATATTATTTTCCATAATCAAAATCATCCAATCTTCTTCTTTCACTGATTGAAGAAGACAGCTCAGTATTTCTCATCATGCTTTGCCTTTAAGCTGTGAGATTATAGATGAAGGTTGGTTATTTCTTTGGCATCCATTACTTCACCAATGACACCTTGAACTCTCATCTAGATAGGTAGTCCAAATATGCTTTCTCCTAATCAAAATGATTCAATCTTCTTCTCTCATTAATTAAAGGAAACAGCTCGGAATTTCTCATCAAGCTTTGCCTATATATTGCGAGATTAAAGATGATGACTGATTATTTGTATGATATACTTTACTTCATCAATGATACTTCAATATAATCCATAATAAAATCAGTTATTATGAACTGCTATATCATGAACTTTGTTTCTGTCGAAGAAAATTATGTGTGCCATTTAAACAATTTTATCTCTAAATTTCTGAAGAAATAAATTTTAAATTAGTAGTAAATCTAGTATATGAAATTACGAAGTATTCTAATATTCTAATAATGCATTAAGTGAATTTCTGATCATAGCATACAAATAGTATAAAAATACTTTTAACCAAATCTAACCAATTGTCATACTGATGAGGTCGACGAATGTTATTTCGTGCCATTTTTTAGCTAGCCAGTTGCCCAAAATGATTACTGGAATGAGTTAAACTTACTCACGTATAGGAATTTCTGCCATTATATTAAGATAATTTCTGAATATTTCATATAATATCTGTAAGAATGTTTTTAACCATAGTCAAACCAGTTATCATACTGATGAAAAGGTTAAATGCCATTTCATAATTGTTTACCCAGTCAAATGCCGACTGATTACTGGAATTAAGCTTATTCGGGTGTTAAAAATTCATTTACCTTCTTAGCACGTCATATAGTATACACATTTGAATAGAGTTTCAAAATATATGCGTTATTGTAATTTTTAAAACAAATAATTATCTAAGATCAAATGTCAAACTGTAGATTCGTTACACATGATCAGCTTCTCTTATTTTACAATCAATAAATTTTAATGATTTCTTACATAATACGATACTGATTCCTCATTTTCATAATTGCAAAGAAGTCGTTATTATTTATGTTGAAACAGACATAATTTTACTCTTCTTTACAATCTTCAAATAGTAGTACGGCTCCAATTCTCTAACGAATCGAATCATAGTCTGTAATTTCTGAATAAAACTGTCTCTTTAAATATTTTGACAGCTTAAATATCTTTCTCAGATTGTTTTTGATTAATCTCATTTTCGAAATCATTACTTATAAAATACACCCACGCCATAGACAATTTTTTCTTTTCGCCCTTCTTTTTTTCTCCTTCACTTTTTCTCTTCGCCCTTCTGAATCTTATTTATCAAAATTTTGATGTCGCTGCTGAAGCTGAAATAATAACTAATGTAATAATAAATAATAACTAATGTAATAATAAATAACAATTAAAGTAAAAATAATTAAAGTAGACCTTAAAGTCAATTCATTTCGTAATACCTTAAAACTAACATCCGAACACCTCGCAGAATGCAAATCATAAAAGAGATCATAATAATAAGTTTTATAACGCAGTATTGATTGTATTACTGTAATCTTAAATTTCACAGTATTAAATACATAAAAACATTTCGGAAAACAGGTATCCGAATTAAAATTCCTGTTTTCCGAAATAAAAATCTGAAACTTCCATTTTAAATTGTTTTACAAATCGTTGCCATCCTCAGATTCGAAACAAAGAATAATTAAATTAAACATTTGGCATTTTCCAGTATTATCAAATACTGAGTTAGTATTTTCGTGTGCTAATCATTTATATAAAACTTATTAAGAAGCATGCCAGAAGAGCAAAAAAATTAACCAAGAATGTTCAGTCCTTTTTTACGCAAGCAATAACAAAATTTACAGGTGGAGATACCAAGCAAATTCAGATATTTTCTTCAATTTGTATCCGCAATATAAATTAGTACAGCAAATATAAAAAAGATAGTACGTAACGTGAACATTAAATTAGTTGAGTGCGTCCACACCACGTACATTTTTTTTAAATCTTCGATTTTTCTAATATAAGTTGTTATTACAGAACATGTAAACATTGCAATTTGCATGTGTATTATGAAGACACATTTTGCTTTATCATGGGCTCTTTTCTTTAATTATCATTTATCTTAAGCTCCATACAGATAAGATCCTTTGCTTTTAATCGCAAAAATTGTGTCTGAGAATTCAGAAGCAGTCTTTTACGATGTTTTCGATGCGCAACAAATCTCTATGGGAAAAGTACCATCATAACAATGCAGACAAATCTAACGAGTAACTTTATATCCAGACATGTTTCAGTTCATTGTCATTGCAGCAGAATACCATTACTCGGCTAACTGCATTAAAGGAAAACAGATCTCATCACTCAGCTAACCTTTCGGACATTCCAATGACAATGTACCATAACTTTCAATGAGTTAGCTTGATTAACATCTTCGCGAATTAGAACTTGTTGCATTATTTCGAGATCCGCATGAATTAAGGATCGTTTATCTTGGAAATTATTCCAGAAGACAAGCGTAAATATGACGCTGCATCGATGCTATAAATGTTAATTGAAATATACTACTCTAGATAACATTTCATTGCTGTGATAAAACTGATTGGTTCATATCAGAAATAAAACATTTTGAAAGTGAGAAAGTCGAGTACGTAGATTTGAGAATGCTTTTATTTTCTAACGATCATACAAACTTCTACCTGAAAAATATTTTATTATGCGATTCAAATGATGTAAATTGATAGATAAAGATCTTTCAAACAGGATTAAATACAGCTTTGGCTTGGTTAAACGTCCGTTTTGAAATGCGTCGAACTTAATACTGGATGGTGTAAGTTCGGCACTTCTGCATCCAAGTAGGCATAATACATATCGCACGCCTTTGATAACTGCTAAGCTTTAGTTCGAACGGAATTCTGAAAGAAACCCCGTGGTGTTGTTCGAGTATCTCCCCCTCTCCCCCCACTTACCTTTTGAGAGGATTTCAGCTCGAAATGTATTTTGAATGCCCTTTCCGCAGAGACACTATATGCTTATGAACCTCCATGCTTCTCCGAGATTCGAGCCTAGGCCCTAGGTACAACAGTCAGTCTCTAACTAATATTTAGTCTGGCGGCCGTCCAACTTGTATATATCCTGTTTGGACGCAAAAATGGTTTGATATAAGATATTTGTTTGGAAATCATTTGAGTATGATGAGTCACTATTGCTCGCTTTATACGTGTTTACCTCTTTCTAGACAATGCTATAACCACCGATAAGCGACAGTACGCCTGCTGCTACTATTCAGTAAATAACTGGCATTATGGCTAAATATTTTCAAGTGATTTTGTGTTTTTTCCCCCGGTAAATGTTTTGTGAATTCATTAACAATTATATTATCTCCTAAGATTAATTTTAGTAGAATTATCTTAAAAGAGTGAATCCAGACTTAGTAAGTTCAATTTCGAAAAGTTCTTAAAGTAACTAGAATGTAAATTGTTAAAAATGTTTAACGGGGACTTGAATTAAATCATGAATAGCAAAATTTCAATTGTAAAAAAAAAAAAAAAATAATTAAACGCAAGTAATTAAATTAAATGCAAGTAATCATTGCCATTGATCGGAAATGAGTTGACTTTTCAAGGGGAACAAATCAACTCCCGTTCAATGAACAACAATTAAGAAATAAATACGAAGGTGTTTCGTCCTTTACTCGAGCAATAAGGCGATGCGTTCATTGAACGGGAGTTATTTTGTTCCCCTTGAAAGGTCAACTCATTTCCGATCAGTGGCAATGATTACTTGCATTTAATTTAATTACTTGCGTTTAATTTATTTCTTTTTACAATTGAAATTTTGTTATTCATGATTTAATTCTAGTCCCCGTTAAACATTTTTAACAATTTACATTCAAGTTACTTTAAAACATTTTTCGAAACTTACTAAGTATGGATTCACTCTTTTAAGATAATTCTACTAAAATTAATCTTAGGAGATAATATAATCAATATTCTTTAGTAAATAAATTATTATTAACTTACTTTGCAGCAATTGCGCAAGTAGTAGAATAAATACGCGCAATAGTGCGAAATCGATAAGTGAATTTAAGATTATATACGAGTATATATATATATATATATATATTAAAGAAATATTGATTACATGTATAATATATAATATATGTACTACATCATATTGAAGGATCACTTGGTTGAGGAGTCGGGCTTCAGTTTAAGAAATTAATAAAAGAAAATAAAGTCTCAGATTGTAACGGTTTTAGGTATATCATTAATATATCATTGCTTTTAATAAAGCTTTATGACTTTACAATTTTATATAGATTTGTAAAGAGTAAAGAGGAAATTGGTCACTGAAAAGTGTTTTCTGGTTGAGCTAATTAACTGACGAAATCCGTATTTATGCGTTCAAAATTAACCTCTAATCATTAGTTAAAACTCCAGAGAATCAGATACCAATAAAGACAGCTAATCATGCATCTTTTCCAATGAGAATTTCAAATAATATATTTATGCAAAAAAAAAAAAAAAAATGTGTTTGCATACGTAATCATTTCCAATTCTCAGTTGAAGAAATGTTAAAATGAAAAAAAAAAAATTTCATCTAATATAATTCCATTAATTGGCAAATATAAAAATAATTTTAAGAAGAATTTGTACATATTACATAAAATATTAATAAGCACAGGTCTACAAAAAATAAATTATTAAAATTATATATTTTATTTTGTGACTTGGTAAGTTTCTCTTCTTAACATCCAACAATAGTATGCCATCATCATCCTTCATATCTTCGTTCCATTTCTTTCACGTCTCGATTAAAACGTTTTCTTTCAACAGTTCCAAGATTTTCAGTATAAAAGTGTTAGTGAAGAAATGAACTTTTACACTAGCCCAATTGGTTGCAGTTCTCCAACATATCAGCAACAAAAGTCTTGCAATCTGGATCTTTCTTGGCACCAAGAAAGCCAGTTATCACACGTTTAAAAGATTTAAGGGCTTTCTTTCCTATATTTTCTATTTTTGACTCAAAGTTTTCATCCTTCAAAAGTTTTCTAATGTTAGAGCCAACAAATGCACTTTTTCTAAGCTTTGCCTCCAGTAAACCAGAAACTGTTCAAAAAGACATCTAAAACGCTTTTCTTCTTTAGGTAATGCTTTATTAAATTGTTTCGTATGATCAACTTATTGTGAAGCGTTGGAAGTAAGATTCTTTTAGATATACTCTTCTTCTGAATATTCTTAACTCCAAGAATAAGGACCTTTCTATTTAATATAATGTTTCACGACTATCCCTCATTAACAAATAAAACGTAGGAACTTTGTGTAGCCACTCTGTTTTAGCCTAGTAACTGTGTTTTCGCCACTCTGTTTTGGCCTAGTAACATAGAAATCATTTTCTAATCACCGCAAATCGTTCACTTATGATCGGAGTAACCAAGCTTGCTGATGGCCAACTCAGGATTTTTATAGCATTCTTTCAAATGATATGAAATTCCGACAGGTACAGAAGCAATACTGGTTATTATTAAGAAACAAGACCACTTTCAAGCTGTTTTTAGGTGAATCAATGAAGAGTCTCCAATCTTCTGATTTTGGAGATTGGTATTGAAGTTTCCGATCACACCAGGATTATTGTGACGAAAACTAGGTCATCATCTTGAGAAAAAAGGCGCAAATTCTTTCTTCTATACTGGTACCATGAAACTGATGTACCAGAAGCCAGCAAACTTTTCCTTTAATTTCTATCCTAAACTTCTGCCGAATCCTGTGGAAGACCTAGGTTTTTTATTAAATCGTTTTATTCATATCGAAGGTTTTAGACTCATTATTGCCTAGATCATAGCAGACTTCGCTGTCACCATCACCGCTGCCATGTGGCAATGAATCTGTGTCGTCTAAAGTATTTTCCAGTGTATCTGGAGGTGTAGGAATTGATTAATTCAGTACATGAAGAATAGGAGGAATAGCTTAAGGAATGGTGAGATATGAAATCTCCTTTTTATTTCTTAAATTGAAAGCTTGCACACAACAAGAACAAAAATAACATTCATCGTTTTAAACTTTATGTTCTCTCCAAATCATGATATTCCAAAACGAAATGATTGCTTCATACCGTGAAACCAACGCCTTAATTCTTCGACATATGCGAAGCGCACTTTATGAAGAGGCGAAGATTTATATTGATCCGAAATTGTACGCAAAAGTAAGCGAAATAAACTTTTCTTTTACGAAATCAGAAATGTTTCTTTGTTGCTTTTTAAGAGTATAAGTACCTCAAATGTAGCAGTAACAGTATTGGGAATTAACACATCCTTCTAGAAGCCATTTTTACTTTCCTTGTACGAAGTAGGAAGGAAGTATTGTAATCGGGAAATATTTTTGAGGCAGCATATTTCAAAGAAAATATCCATTTTGACCGCTATCGAATGCAAGTTAACGATATTTTTGCGTGACATTTGTACGTAAGGACAGAATAAAAAACCCTTTTCCTCCAAAAAATTTATAAAACTGCTTTAAAATGAATTCTAAAGAGAATTTTTCGTGGCGTCTGTACGAACGTACGTACGTATCTCGCATAAGTAAAAAACGGGTAGCCTCAGAACGTTGACATTTTGCATATAGGACCGCTATAACATGTAGATGTGCACCTCGTATTTTGGTTGCAATCGGCTGCACCAAACGTATATAAATATTTATTTATATATATATCCACTTTGTTACTCGGCTCAGTGATCTCAGTTACTTTACTCTTATTATGTTTGTAAATTGTACATTTTTTGCTTTAAAAATGATTGAATTATGTTGTTCTTATCTTCCGGTTACGGTTTGTATGCCTTTCGTAAATCTAGAAACAATATTTGTACAGTTATCAACAATTTAAAAGCTGTTTAAGTGGGGTTAAGTTTTAAATAACATGGCGGGCATATTTGTTTACATTTGAAACAGCAGAATAGTAGATTTGTTCCCAATCTAGAGAGACTAAATTTCGCAACAACAAAGATAACGCATCCATTTATTATTGCGAATTAAATCATGCTTAATCCTTTCTGGAATTTTTTCGAGGAAATAAGTGTTTAAGATTTACTTCGTAATTTTTAATACAGATATTTTGAGTTTTTATGTATTTTTGCCTTGTCGCGAAGTGAGAATTGAATTAATTGAATGAGAAATACTCAATCGTCTGTGAAAAACTGTTTCTTTTTTGTTTTGTTTGCTTAATTTCTTTTATACATCGTTCTAGCTTTATTATAGTATTTGAATAGAACATGTGGCAGCGATTAAATAATTTTTCAAATGATATAAATTTTTTCCATTCTGAGTTATAATATGAACGAAATATTAAGTGAACCTAACGCCAGAGTGTCGCTATGGTAAACAAATATAGTGAATTTTAAAGAGTGCTTTTATTCTATTGTGGTTTATGCGCTGTCGACGAAGTACATTTAATTCAATCCAATAAGTTTAAATGAAATGCAAGAAAAAATGCGTATAATTTAATATTCCGTACAAGGAAGTCATGTGGTGTACACATCAGATTTTTTTTTTATCTAAAATTCAAAACTGAAAAGCGTCACTTCGCAAAACAGGTAAGTGTGTAAAGCACGATGGTTATATCCACACTGACCGCATGCAAGGTGGCCTTACCCTAGTGGGAACCAGATTGTATCATATTTGATATTTCATCTACTACTCAACAAAAGAAAGACTGAGTCATGTTTCCATCCTAAACTTACAGTGGTAACTTTGCTACGTTAACTGATGAGTATAAAGATTTAATAAGTTAAATATTATACAGATTTTAAAGGCTAAGAAACTTAGTTTATATGCATGTCAGAAAAGCTTTAAAAGTGTAAGCATAATGTGTGTAGGTGCATTAAGGGTGATGGATAATTTCCTTATTTTTTCCATAATCAGCACAGAAAATACATTAAGTGTCACTGACAAAATTTGAAATAATTCTTTTCATCGCAAACCTGTGCAATTTATAGAAGGATTAAATCAACGTTCTTGTAGTATTAAGTACATTTTTATGGTTCAATTATTATAATAAAATGCAAAATTCAATATGTTTAAAATTAATGCTTCAATAAAACTTTCTGAATTTTTTGTACTTTTCTGTAGGAAAATGGCAGAATAATTAATAATAAATGTAATTTTTTATTTTTATTATATTCAGCCTGAAATTTTAAAATGAGAAAGAAATGCTTATGTAGGAAATGGCTTTATTAACGGGCAAATTTTAATTTTTTGTACATGTGTTCGCTGTTCAGCGATTACTATCTGAATTTCTAAGGTTCCTCTAAATTTCACATTTCATTCAATCAAAAAGCAACCGAACATGTCATAGGGACTATAAATAAAGTTATTCCGTTAAACTAATGCAGATGAAATATTTAAAAAAAGTAAAGTATGAAAAAAAGGAAAAACAATCTGAAACCCAGGCATTAAACTTGATGCCAAACTATTAATTTTTATTGACTTTATTCGGATGATTTAGTGACGGATATTTGTAATTTCTGCATTTCTTATATTGAGTAATGAAATGAAATACATATACTAAGTAGACCTATTTGAAATGATAAAGAGTTTCTACCGCTCGATAAAATTTGATTATTCATCCCCATTTTCACCATTAGTTTTTTTATCCGTTAGTCTAAGACACGTCGATGGGCAAAATGAATTCATCAAAAGAAAATAATAGCAAATTTTAAAAAATTGAATGGCTTGAAATTTCAGAGTCATACCATAGCGTTTGTTAAGGTCTTTTATGCTCTCGTTGAACATCGCACACACTACCAGTTTGCTCTTGGACTCCCACCTGCTATGCTAACAGTGATCAAACACAGTCTTTTAGTCGTTTTAGCTTTGTTATTAAGCGTCTATCTCTTCGCGCATAAAATTTAAGAGCAAAATCATAAAATATTCAAAAACAGCATTATCTTTACAATACTCAATATAATGCTGAGTTTGAAATTAATTTTTCATATTTGCTAAAGTATTTGTTTAAAAACTAGTCACTCTAGCTGTCAAAAACCTGAAAAAATTACCATAAAATGAAAGAAAAAAATATAATGGTTTAAGTGAATCCAGCTGGTGTCATTTCATGAAAATATTGAATATTTCTAATTTGTCGTCTCATAAATTAAATGCATTAAGTCAATCGCACTAAAATGTACGAAAAATATTTTTAAGAACTTGCTTTTTGAGAATTTCGTTTGCTACTCCATAATAGAAAAATTAAATTTCAAAGTTAATTTAGTTCAAATTATAATTAATTAGTTCAAAGTTAATTTCAAAATTAATCGTATGCTTTACTAAATGGAAACATAACAGTGTTTTGAAATAGTAAGTTGTGTTTGAGGCAGTAGAAAAACAATGGTTTAAATAGCCGGGTTTGTACATCAAAACTGAAAGTTCTTACATTTGACGAATGGCAAAGCCTGGATTTTTGAAATTCAAAATTCGGGCTTCTGAGAGCCCATGTTCGGGTGGAGGATTATGTGAATAAAAAATTCGGTAGCTTTAGGAATCGGCATTTCCCCACAGTGCATGGAACAAATATACATACATTCAAATTATTCATTTCTCAAATGAAACATAACCATAACATTTGGTGATTTTTGCAAAAAACGTTTGGACTCATACAAAAATAATAATAATAATCTGAAAGAGTTCAGATTTAAATGATCGCTCAAAAGGTTTTGTTAAGGTTTTTTAAGCACTAGCCAAGCTCGCAGTCTACCAGTCTGCTGTTGCACTCACTCCTGCTAGCTTTATAATTAAGCACCATTTTCTTTGCACTTACGCCATATGCAATTCAAGAAGAAAATTACAAAAATTTTGAAAGCAGCATATGTTTAGAATTCCCGATGTAGTCAGTTCATCATATCAATGTTCACTTTTCTTAGTGATTATGAATTAAAATCTTCTTTTACGTCTTTTTATTATTCACGTTTTACGTGTTAACTTTTTTTAATTAAGTATCACTTTCTTTGCACTTACGTCACATAAACTTCAATTCAACAGCAAAATCAAGAAATATTTAAAAACTGCGTAAGTTTAGAATTTCCGATAGACACTATCGCGCTGGGGGATAAAACTATTGTATTCTGTACAGTGTTTGCTACTGCTCACTTTCAAATTGTTTGAGTTTTTCAATCAAAAATCCATTGAAGTTTTACAAAATGTGAAATTTAAATTTGAGATTCAAAATCCGGGCTTCTAGGTGCACATTTTCGGGTGGAGAACAGCGTTATTCAAAATTTACTGGCTCTAGGTACCATCATTTTTTCACAATGCAAGGAACATTCATATATGCATGCATATTCTTCATTATTTAATTAAAGATAATTAATACTGAGTGATAGTATTTGGTGGTAACAATTTGAAAAGTGATTAGCAATTTGAAATGTGGACGACGAAAAATCCCGTTTCGAGTGTAACGCCCTCTTAAGCTAAAAAAAGGAAAGGAAAAGGGATGTAAATATTTTTGTATTATGTCCATGTTTACATTTATATATATGAATTAAGTTCATTCACAAAGATATTCTCTTAGAACTTATTAGGACTGAGAGCTAATAGATTAACCTTTTTTACGTGTAACAAAAAAATAAATATTTGATGATAATTAAATAAAGACTATTTTTGAGTGAAGAAAATGAAATTACTTTGTCTCAAAAACAAGAACAACTGAAAGGGGGCAGAAAGTTTCACTTTTTCAACAGCTTAGGGCTCTACTTCTAAACAATGCACTTAAATTTAGTATCCAGAATTTTTTTAAATTACTCGTGACAAGGATCTAGAATCATATTAATCAGAACCATAAATTTTATTTACCAAAACTAGCTACTGCGAACTACTAAAAAGGAGCACTAAGCCATTTTTTTATTGTTTCTAAGTCCCTCAGAAGACAGAGATCAAATTAATCTTCTTCAAATATATAAATGAAATTTATCACCTGTTAAAAATAATTACGTTTTTGTCCCGATGTAAGAGATAAATTTAATTTAAATACGTTCCAAGCCATAAACAAACTTAAAATAAAAATATCTAAAACTCTTATCTCATTCCATAATGTCTTCTTTATATTGCTCTGGGACTAAATTGAAACAAACATTCCAAAAATTAAAATATCTTAAGTCAACAGTTTCTCGAGTTCCAGTTATTTAAAAAAATGCTTTTTTCTTGAAATTTCATTACATTAATAGCTGGAGAAAATTCAATTTACAATATTGAGAGAATAAACAATGTGCAGACTCTTTTTGTATCCGTCAAACATTTTGCTTTTGCTGTATTTTTCTTAATAAGATAAAGGTGCGCTTTTGTTTGACTGCCAGATAACTGTACAGCTTACTACTTCAGACAATGAATTTGTTATGATCTTGTGCTGAAACGTATTTTATGTTAGGAATTTATCTTGTTAGTTTTAACTGTATTTTTGAAGTTTACTTATTTGCTTTATTATTTGGGCATATATATATATATATATATATATATATATATATATATTGATGAAAACGTCAGTATCTAGGTGGATGCAAATATGTTCAAACTTTTGAACCAAAAGAATAGTACCTACAAATATAGCTTCCAGCGTTTTAATCTATGCTAAAACGTCATATGTATTCACAGCATAGAAGAAACTTATCACAACACTATTTTTTAAGTCCTGTCAAACGTTTTTTTTTTCCTTAAAGTTCTGACAGGTATTAAATTCCCCCATCATGTTTGCAATTATTTTCTAGTTTGTTTTGGTAGGTTATGCAAACATCCGCAGGTGAAAGTTTCGTGAATTTTTAGAAGAATGTTTAAAAAAATATTATTCTTAAGTACATACTGGTAAACGAAAACTTATTTAAATTTTAATCTTTTGAGAAGATAATTTTGAATATCTTACGGGCATTGTGCTTAGAAGATCAGAGATCTTGTTTGCAATGTAATACAAATAGCGATATGCGGAATTTTAAGTTCTAGCAGATTCCAGTGAACTTTTTTATTAGATGCGTAATTTTAAATCGAGAAAATATATCTTTGGTTTTACTTTTACAGAATCATGGGAAAAGCTAGCGTTGAATTTACTTCTGTTATGCATAGTTAAGCGATCGTTTCTGTTGTCAGATGTTTAATTCCTAAATTCTCCTTAACAAAGGAAATCAAACTGCATAAAAAACAATATTTCAACATCATCTGTCCATTATTATTCTTAATATTAAACCAATTTTCAAGGTATATTCTTAAATAATTATATCTAAAATATACACTGCTCGACATTGAAAATGCAGCACCAAGAAGAAATTTATGCAAATTTTTGAGTAGACGCACGTTACTGAGTTATGCGAATGATGTGAAATACGCAGCTCTCCGATGCACGTGAGGTAAGATATAAGGGAAGGAACGTGCAGAATGGGTAATATTTGTGTCGTTATTTCTGCCAGACGAATTATCGAAAAAAGTTGGTTTTTGTCTCGGAGGATACGTGTAATAGGAGAGAATGCCAGGCCACCGTCATCGAAGGCACTTCCAGCAGATAGACGATTTTACGAGGTGTTATGGTGATCGGACTGAGATGGGCGTGTTGGTCCTTACGTCAAATCGCAGCTTATACCCACATAGATGCGAGCAGGGTGCATCGGCTATGGCGAACATGGTTGGAACAAGGAAATGTGGGAAGAAGGAAGGGTGCAGGTGCAGCCAGAGTAACGTCAGCACTCGTGGATCGACGCATCCGCCGACAAGCTATGGCGGTCCCGCAAGTCACTTGTACCGCGATTCTGCATCATGTGCAAGATACCCTGGATATTCCCGTGTCGACCAGAACCATTTCCCGTCGATTGGTTGAACGTGCCTGCACTCACGGCGTCCGTTAAGAAGACTGCCATTGACCCCACAGCATAGACGCCGACGTTTAGAATGGTGCCGGACAGGAGCGATGTGGATGACAGACTGGAGAAACGTCGTGTTCTCAGATGAGTCACGCTTCTCTATATCCAGTGACAGTCGCCGCATACGTGTGTGACGTCGACGTGGAGGCAGATCTAATCCGGCAGTAACTGTAGAACGCCCCACCGTGCGACAACGGGGCATAATGATTTGGGGCGCTATTGCCTACGATTCCAGATCACCTCTAGTTCGCATTCAGGGCACTATGACGACCCAACGATACTTGGATAATGTACTGCGGCCGGTGGTAATCTCCTACCTTCAAAGGCTGCCTAATGCAATTTTTCAGCAGGACCGACCACAGTGCTCGCATCTGCCAACATGCTCTTCAAGGTATACAGATGCTTCACTGGCTATCGTACTCTCCTGACCTGTCACCAATGGAACATGTGTGGGATGTGATTGGACGCCGCTTGCAGACTCTGCCCCTGCCTCGTTCAGAAGACGAACTGTGGCAAATGGTTGAAAGGGAATGGAGAGCCATCCCTCAGGACACCATCCGCACTCTTATTAACTGTATGCCTAGACGTGTTCCTTCGTGCATCGCCGCCCGCGAATTAGCTGAAGAAGGCCCAGATTTTGTACCTAAGCCTCCCACAACTGATACTGGTAGCAATACCTCGACTGTTATTTGTTGTGAACTTGCCCATCATAAACAGGCTTCAGATATCTCATTTCCTGTGCAAGATACAGTAAATTTGCCAACTCCACTCGCAGGCTATTCTTACGCTGCTGCAGTGCAGCATTCCATCCTTCCAGCAGCTCCTCAACTGACGTTGCTAATATATCCAAAAGATACGACAACTAGTCGTAAATTGAAGGATAAACTTGCTAAGGAGTTCCCACTTCCAAAAATTGGAGCTCAGGTAACTGCTATACGTTCAATTAAAAAAAAGTGGTCTTGCTGTTGTCTGTTCAACAGAGTCAGATAAGAAGAAACTAAAAGATACCTTAACATCTGAGAGAGCTTCCTCACTAGTTACTATCAAGCAACCAACATTAAAAAATCCTTTACTAGCCATTCATAACATTCCTACAGATCTTCCTCAAAAGGATTTAGGGGAAGCATTTCTTACTGAATTTGGTTTAGACACAGAGGACATAAAACCTCTTTTTCGATTAAAAGAAAAGAAAAATGTTAAGTGGATCTTCCAATGTAAGCCCGCAGCTTTCAATACAATTATGCGATACCCCAAACTCCATATTGGATGGCAGTCTCACAACATCACAGAACATTTTAACATCAAGAGATGTTATAAATGTTAGCGATTTGGACATTTGCAGCGGGAATGTCGCAGCAACTTCTACTGCACATACTGTGCCGGTGAACATGACTCCCGAGACTGTTCCTCGGATTTTGCAGCCTGCATCAATTGTCTCGACGCAAACAAGAATTCCAGAAACCCAGTCCCAGTTGATCATACCGCCAACTCCAACGCATGCTTTTGCTATCAGAAACAAGTCGAACGAATGCGCCAGAATACCACATATGTCTAAAGGTGCGATTCATGTATCACAGAGTGCTTTGCCATCATTTAGATGCTTACAAATAAACATGCAGAGATCTCGGGCAGCTACTGCACAGACAATAGAATTTGCATTAAGAAATCACATTGATCTCATATTGGCCCAGGAGCCGTATACTAGAGACGGTCAAGTTGCTGGTTTTCCTCTTCTTTGGACAACCTTCTCTAAGGCAGACACTTTAGCACCTCCACGTGCAGCCATTATTAACTGTAATACACAAATTTCTCCCTCAATTTTATCAATTAATAGAGATCAAGTTGCTGTAGTTTTAGAAATTCGAAATTTAATAGTTGTTATTTATTCAATTTATTCTCCTCCTACGGATGACATTACCCAAGTTATTGCCTTTTTAGAAGAGAATCTTAGCATTATTGGTAATAAACACCAAATCATCAGTGGGGACTTTAATGCCCATTCAATAGCATGGGGTTATACAACAACTGATCCTAAAGGTCGCCTATTGGAGGATTTTATATCTTCAAAAATTTATGTGCTTTTTAACTCACCAGACTCTGCGCCTACCTTTGATAGAACATATGCTATTGAATGGCCTGACTTAACTTTTACTAAAGCAAATACTGCAGATTTGGTTCATAATTGGACTATTCATGATGAAATAAGTTTATCGGACCATAAATTCATTACGTTTGAAATAACCAACAATGGCTCAGTTCCTATTCTCATTAGGTATAATCTCCCAGGTCGTAAATATCGTCAATTTAAGAGAAAAATTAGAGGAAAATTGAACCAACTGAGAAGACAACTATCTTTGCAAACAACTCCAGCTGCCTTGGAACAATTTACGGACTTGGTAATCCAAGATTTGGACAATCCAAGATATTTGTCAAGATCTTCTTCCAAGGAAAACAAATAAAAAACTTTCAGCTCTCCATTGGTGAAACGGTGAATTAAGAACTCAACAACAGAAATGTCGAGCGCTTAGAAGAAAATTAAAATCTGACCGTCGAAATGGTATCACATCAAATACTTTGCAACATTATCAAACAGAAAAAGCAATTTATAAACGTATGATTATTCAATCTAAATTAACAGCATGGAAGCAATATTGCACTCAAAATCATGATCCATATGGACTTCCTTACAAAATTGCAAGGACAAAAAAATTTTCAACCTTCGCAAACTCATCTAATAGCATCTTCTACTTCGACTGAGCACCCAACACAAGACACAATAGAATCAATTTTAACCACCGTGTTTCCATCTGATGATCCTTCCACAGATTCTCAGTTCCAAACAGAAATTAGAAATAACTTAACAATTCCTGATATTGCAGACGATCAAGATATAACTTTAGACGAAATTAAAACTACAATATGAAATCTTCCTAAAAAACGGGCGCCAGGGCCAGATGGAATTGATTATGTTATCATCCGAGCAACTATTAATTCTCATCCTTATTTCTTCAAGGACTTCTTCAACAAACTTTTCCATTTAGGACTTTTTCCTAGGGCTTTTAAAATTGGCAGAGTGGTCTTATTCCTAAAACAGGGTTGAGACCCACATAATCCTGCATCATACAGACCCATATGCTTACTCTCTGCATTGGGTAAGGTATATGAGAGAATAATTGTTTTACGCTTAAAACATCATTTGCATGTGCAAAACTTTTTGTCTGATAATCAGTTTGGTTTTCGACCTGGTAGATCCACTGTTCAGGTATTGTCAAAGATTGTTAATGATTTGCAATCTAATAGAATCAGTCGTCACCACAGCGCATTCATTAGTATTGATCTTCAAAATGCTTTTGATACGCTGTGGTGGCCAGCAATTCTGGAATCATTCAGAAAAGCTCATTGCCCTAAGAATTGGTATATTCTTGGTATTTAGAAGTTATCTATCTGAACGAAAATTAATGTATTTAACTAACCGGGAAGTAATAACCAATATACAAAATCGTGGCTGTCCCCAGGGTTCCTGTGCTGGCCCTGATTTGTGGAATGTAACATTTAATTATGTTCTATCCTCCACTTGGCCAGCACATACCCGTTTATATGCTTATGCTGATGACACAGCTTTTGTTGTCACAGGGCGAACAAGAGATGAACTGCAAATTAACTCCACAGAAACTTGTAATCTTTTTTATGAATTATGTAATAATATCAAACTTACAATTTCCTCTTCAAAGTCAACCATTCTCCTTGTCCCAAAGAAAGGAAAATCTTTAAATCGACGACCGAGAATTACAATAAATGGTACCAGAATTGGTATTAAAAGGCAGCTCAAATTTCTCGGTATAGTATTTGATGAGAAATTAAATTGGATTTTGCATCTGCAGGAATTAAAAAGAACAACTATCATTGCAAATAATTTTCGCCGTATGTATTGACACAATTGGGGTATTAGTCCGTACATACAAAAAATATTATATCAAACTGTAATCGAGAAGATGGTTATATATGCAGCTGCAGTCTGGGCCGACCTATGCAGGGTCGTAAGGCCAGACTATTGCAAAGCTTACAACGACCCTTTGTATTACAGATTACCCGTGCTTTTTGTACAACTTCTTCTAATGCCTTGACTGTGCTTGCAGGCATTATTCCATTGCCTCTACGCACTCTACAGGAGGCAGCTTATCAAACAGTTCGCCAATTGCAGCAATCTGTAAATTTTCATAATGACATATTTCTTCCAACCAACTATGAAAAGCAAACACAGCATTTGGATAATCATCCTACTCAACAAGGATATGGACTCAATGTCTTTTTGAAGTGTGACAATTTGCCACAACTACCTCACTTACAGATATTCACTGATCGTTCGAAAATTGAGCAACAAACTGGTTGTGCCCTTGTGGCTTATCACAATGACGACCAAATATTTAAATGGTTAGGACATCTTACTGCTGAAAACAGCGTTTTTCAAGCAGAAGCGATGGCTATTCTTAAAGCTGTTCAATATTTTAAACAAACCGGCATGGAAGGTATAAAAATAACGGATAGCCTTTCATCTCTTTTTGCAATTAAAAATCCAAGGCATTCTTCGCCTATTATCTCTGCCATTCAGCAGGAATTGCACATGTCCGGAAATTCTAAAATACTGATGGCCTGGACAAAAGGTCATGCAGATAACATTGGCAATATCCAAGCAGACTTGTTTGCAAAAATAGCTGCCCAAAAAAGTATTGATCATATTGGTGAAATTGAAAACCTAATGGTAAAATGGCCAATTTCGTATTTTATAAAGGAAATTTTACTCAAGACTATTCCTGCGTGGCAAACAAACTGGGATGACTCCGACACAGGTCGTCCTACTTATTTTCATATTTCATATGTTGATATACATAGACAGGTTACCAATCATCATTTGGTACGTTATATTACAGGGCATGGACCCTATCCAGTTTACTATTATCGACATGGGATTTCAAATACTGATATGTGTGTATGTGGTGAACTTGGAAATCCTGAACATTATGTGACTCAGTGTCCTATTACACAAGATTATCACATTCCCATACCAAATCGCAATACCATTCTGTTGTAAGAATATGACTTTATTTTGTATAGTATATCTGTATCTAACATTGTATACTACTACTCTTTAACACTTTATGTTTTGCATTGATATGCATAGTCCTTTAACTTAGTATTGTTTTGCACTGATGGTTCATGAAATAATAACATTTGTAATTACATACTCGTGTTTGCATTATATTGTACTGTTGGACTTGTATTGTATTATACAGTCTATTTATATTTACAATCTCATTATGTACCAATTGATTATTGTATTATAATTGTCAGAGAATTTCAGTATTGTTATCATATGTACTAATATTTGAAGCAGTAGTCCTTTAACTTACTATTATTTTGCACTTATGGTTCACGAAATATTTGCATTTGTAATTATATCTTACTTTTTACATTGATATTGTACTATTGGACTTGTATTATGCAGTATATTTATAATTGCAATTTCATTACGTACCAATTGCACATTGTATTATAATCGTCAGAGAATCTCAGTATTTGCTATCATATGTACTAATGCCTGGACGGTTGGGTGAGCGTTGTGTGGAGGGCGCTTTTGGTCAGTTTGACTGCCCCTCTTGATGGTCCGAGCGTTGGGCCTCGGCTTTTGGTGCTGGGCGCAAATGTGGCTCCTACACATTGGCTCTAGACAGTGGTGGGCACGGTGTAATACCGATTAACCATTATGGTAAAGGGACAGTGCCCGTGCCCCCCGTTACCTATACCTATCCTACTGAGCCGACGCCGTTCTCACTCTGTATTCTGACTATCATTTTGAAATAAAGATCACTTATTGCTGCTTGCTGTCCCTGTCTTTTTTTCGAATTTCATCACTTTCTGACCACTCCTTCTTGGTGTTGCATTTTCAATGTCGAGCAGTGTATATTTGAGTCGTAATGTTCATGAGCAAATATCCAAAAATAAGTAAATATCAAGCGATATTTAGTTATTTAGAAATAGAAAAAGTAGACTCGAAGATTAGTTCAAAAATAGACTCGAAGATTTTAGGTCTTTGAACTGTTTGTTATTGAAAGGTATAACCAGAAGATACAATTTTTAATTTCTCAGCTGGGGAAAAAGGAATGTTAAGAAAGTATTTTGATCACACCGATATAAAACTTCTTCATTTCAATGAAAGAAATTTATATTTTTCAAATCAATCAATTAAAGCCCATCAAACAAAAATATTCAGCCAATCATGCTCTCTCCCCTCCCACAAAATGAAAAACAGTTTTTCGGAGTTCTGAAATAACCGATATAAAAATTGTAATTTTTAGGCTTTAGACCTTCGGCGGGAAGACTTATTGTGTTAGAAATTTCGCATTTATGATTAGGAAACCGTTCAGCTGGGGTTTTAGCTTCTCAGTCGTTAAACCCCACCATTGCTTAGTTGCGTCCCAGCTCTGAAGCAGATTCATTCGGGGAAAAAGAACAAGGCTTTGCACCCTTTCTCTTTTACTATCAACCTCTTGAAAGGACTTTGGGCTTTAAGTTCTTTGACTTCGAATTCTAAGCGTCCTCATGCGACAAAAATGTTATACACTTACAACCATCCACTTCTTCTCCGGAAGAACTAATATACCTAGCTGCGACCAACTTTTAATTGAAAGCATTTTAACAAATTAAAAGATAAATAGGTATAGTTCGACCGTCTCAAGTGCAACTCTGGTTGGCATTCTGCCAAAACACATAGACTCGTCCAAAAGGGGCGGTATTATTTTCTGCGATGTGAAAGGTCTTCTCTTCTCCGGAAAGAGCTATTCTGGAGGGAAAGAAAGTCCCCATCCTTCAACCCTATTTTGAGAATAATTCGGTCCGAATGGTGCATGCGTGTGTGCGTTCCTGATCGCGGATGAGGCAATCGAACTATATGAGAATTGTGTTTGAGGGAATGTGTTTATATCTCAATGTCAATACCTCACGAGGAGATGGCTTGTTTAAAATCTAGACTGAAAGCGCAGAGTTACAGGAGTGTAAAGGACTAGCCAAACTTAGTATACCTGAGAAAATTTTGAGTTAATCAGAATTAATCATTCTACGAAGTTGTGACAGCTACTCCACAGTTGACCATGCGTATATTCCACATGAAATGTTATCCTCATTAGGTTATTAGATCGTATATCAGAATTCCATTTATTTGTTTAGGAGATGCTTAATTTTAAAAGAAAATTTATCATATTTTAATATTTAGAACTTAATTTTATTTTAGGCAGTATAATGCACTCGTGATCAAAACTTAAGCAAAAAATTCATTTATCAATATACAACCCTGGAATTGTTGAAAAGAGCTTTTTGCGATCACTATAACAAAAAGCCAACCCAGTGGGAAAGGGATGTGCAAACAAATATAAAGACCATGACAATTAAATAATAAGTCAGGACAGTCAAGATGCCAGGACTCAGCGAGCTCCGTGCAAACCAAATTAAAATGAAGAAAGGAAGGCGCACTTCTAGGCAATCTTCTGCAAATGAAAGTGAGATCGTATGTGCAAGTATGGTTACAAAGAAACATCAGGAGACTCCTTTACACGTAGTAGAATGATTTCCAAAATTGAGTAGAGACGTAGTTTGACGTCTGTCACCCAAGATTTTGGAAGTTTTGTTTCGCAAGTTAGAAAAACCTTCCAAACTTCAGGTACAGCTATAAGGAAGGTTGGTGGTGGTCAGCCAAAGAAAACAACGGTGACCCACAGGCGAAACAGAACGAAACCTGACACCAAGGATCATTGTGCACGAAAACCGCCCACGAGAAGTGTCCCAGTTTATTTTTGCGAGACGGCTTTATTAAAGGCAGCCTATTCGCCTACAGTCCTAAACTCTGCATACCACTGACATCAGCCTATCGGCGGCACCTTTTACAGTGGAGAACACAGAGACTGGGCACCTCATTAATGAAATCACGTCAACTTTACCGAGTTGTTTCAGTCTGACAAATTATTCTCTGAGCCTGTTGATATGGACTGAGGTACAGACACGCTTTCATCTCACTGGCACAAGGGAAAACGACTATTAAGTTGGTCTTGGCATGTTTGTATTGTGGGGGGAGGGCATTATGATGAAAAGACGGACGAAGCTCCACATTTTGGACAGAGGTTCGCTTACAGTAGATCGTTAGTGGGATTAAGTTGTTCTGACCCCCCGTAAGTCTTCTCCGTTGTGCCGTTGATCCTGACTTTGCTTTTATGTATAACAATACACTGCCACACAGAACTCATGCTAGGACACTGCAGAAAATTGAAGATATCGACAGAATGGACTGCCCAGAGTGTTTTCTTGATTTAAATCTGATTGAATATATTTGGAATAATTTAGAAGACGCCTGGAGTCACGATCTTACCCTCTAGAGAACATTAAACTAAAACAGATGCTTCTTCAAAATGGGAACTCTTACCCCAAAAACTGTTAGAAAATGAGGTGTTGAGTATCGACAGACAGTGCAGCGCTATCAGTGGAGTTAGGGATGTCATGTCCCTTACCATATTTCTTTCATTAGATTTTCTGACTCCTGCTCAGACAGTTTTCTTGTAATAACGTCATTCTGTTTATTAAATCTTTTTCTATTCGTCCCGTGCTGTATACTTCTCATTAATTCTCTTGTTACTATACGTTCCTGATCCTTTAAATACTATGCTGTGTAGTGAGAATTTAATGTCTCTCATTTTTTGATTACGACCAACATCAGAAAAGTTATTTAAATTTTGCACACTAGTGTATATTAGCATACATGCAACGTAATTGTTTTTTATTTGGCAGTAAGTACGAAGAGGGTTTTCCTAAACAGGATTAAAAGATAGAACCTGCTCTTATTTTGATAACCAGTGTGTATTTAGAATGATCAGGCATTTTCACATTTTTAATCATTTATGTTGCATAAAATATGTATTAATACATAAAATATGTATTAGTTCACAGTTCTAAGTTATGCTTAATTAATGATAATTAATTAAATTTTTTCAGCTGATAAAAATTATCGAAAATATGTAACATGTCACACTAAAAATTAAAATAACAGACCAAAGAACAAACTTCAAAGATACTATAGCAACAAAAGTCATTGTTAACTGTGTAAATTTGCGAGAACAGATTTAAAGTTAATAAAAATGTTTTCTTCAGTTGCAGGTGTAAAAATTAAAAACATGAAAGCTGATTATTAAGTCAGGTCCTTAATAATATCAAAAATGGCATCAAAGTGATTGGAAAATATTTTCATTAAACATTTTACATTCATTTTGCCCAATTTTTCGAGTAGGAACTTCAGTCAGGTAAAATGTTATCCTTCGAACAGTTTTCTTTTCAATTTAGGAAGCAACTTCATATGAGACAATGTCAAATTTGAACTGTATGCCGTAATTGCAACAAATAAATTCTGTAACTGGTCTCTGTTTTATAAGTAACTCAAACAGTATTAACGAATTATATTACTCAAAGAGGTTAACCAATGGAACAAAACTAAACTCATTTGCATTTTATATGTCAGATGCACACTAGTAGTTCAGTCCGGGGTTCGACTCCCTTTGAACGGGTTGAATGCATGAGCATTTTCTCGGTTTTTCTCATGTGTAACATGTATACGAGCCAATTTCCCTTAGAAAGTCCTTTACGAAGGCATCTCTCCTCTTAAGCAGATAGCCCTCGAGTGCTTTGCCACAATCAAAATGTATCAAATGCCCGATGCAAGTGTAGTTGAAGCAAAAGAAAGTAAAAGCAAGCAATTTTCTACATCAGTTACCAGCGACACGCATCTGTTTATCTACTTATCAATCATTACAGTACCTCTAGCTAAAAATCTCTTTCAATTTTTAATTTGTTTATTAACTGACTATAACTTTCAATTTGTTTAATAATATCATGTATTGGTAATAATTAAACGGTAATAATCTGTAATAAGTTTTCTTTAAGCTCCAGTGTTACCATAAATCTTTCTCCGTTTATTTTCCTTTCGATTCTAAATCAAGTCAACATGTTAAACAACAACAACAACAACAACAACAACAAAAAAAAAAAAAAAAAAAAAAAAAAAAAAAAAAAAAAAAAAAACAGCTTATTTTCACACATATGTGTATCATGCAATCACAGTTTATGCCACAGAATGCTTATTTTCTGATGAACTCAATTCCTTGTAATCAACTGTAATTGACTGAGGATTTTCTCCGGTGATTCTAAACTTTTTAAAATTTTTATGGTGTAATTCTGCAAGACATTTTGCTGTTAGAACAAAGTTTAACAACGTTGTCATCATCCTATTTCATCTTTCTCAGTTATAAATTGCATGAATTCAGCAAAAGTTCAACTTTCAAGCTGCTTTCTTGCCTTTCAGTAAAGTCCACTGCTCGATTCTTAAAGTTTCCACTACTAACTTTAATTCTTGGGGAATTTAAAGCATATCTTATTAGTGTGGTTTGAGATTGGCCAAACTACACTCATGTCCATAAATTAAGGATAATTCGGAGTCACGCGGAAATCGAAATCTAAAATAAATATATCACCTGTAAGATCACTACACACATCTTCAAGAATCATATTCAAATTTCAGGAAGTAACCAAATGACACCGATGGTACGTCACAATGACGAAAGTTTAAGAGAGTGATATATGAGGAATACAGGCAAAGAAGTAAAATTGTTCGCAGGCGCTTTATAAGCATTTCAGTGCAATAACCGAATAGTTATGACACAAAGGACGCATTTGGATGATTTTTTACGTGGTAGAATTATCGGCCGTCTGGAATGTGGGCGTACCCAACTGGAAGTATCAGAAGAACTTGGAATTGCCCAGAGTGTCATCTCCAGGCTTTGGCAACGATTCCAAGATGATGGTAATGTGAGTAGACGTTACAGCACAGGTCGCCCCAGAGTTACAACGCCGAATGAGGACCGGTTTTTGGCAGTTATTGCCAAAAGAAACAGGCGGAACACAGCCTCAGACCTGTCTCGTCAGCTTTCTTCAGCCAATGGTACGACATTTTCCAGGCAGACCGTGTACAGACGCTTAGGGCGGATTGGTCTATATGCTCGTAGACCTGTCAGAAGTGTTCCACTTGCTACAACGCACTGTCGCCTGCGTTTAGCCTGGAGTAGAGAGCATGCATTGTAGACACCGCAACAGTGGGATTGTTTGATGTTTTCCGACGAGTCCAGGTTTAGCTTGCAGTCTGATTCTCGCCGCAATTTCATATGGAGAGCTCCAGGTACCCGTTACCACCAAGAAAACATCATTGAACGACACCGTTACGGTGGTGTAGGAGTGCTCGTTTGGGGTGGAATTATTGTGGGTTCCAGAACTGACCTGCATGTTCAAATTGGAACCATGGCAAGCCAAATCTATCGGGACGTCATTCTGGAACAACATGTACGTTTGTTTCGGGGCGCCATGGGCGCACAATTTGTGTTTGTGGATGACAACGCCCGTCCTCACCGTGCAAACATCGTAAGCGAATGCCTTCAGTCGGAGGATATCACCCGTATGGACTGGCTAGCATTCTCACCGGACTTGAATCCAGTAGAGCACGTGTGGGAATTGCTTGGCCGACGAGTTGCAGCCCGTCAACCTCCTCCTACATGTCTACCGGAACTTCGGAGAGCATTGCTTTTTGAGGCTCCAGGGAGAAAAATTCGCTAATTTTTTTTTAATAATATCAAACATATAGCATCTTTTATGCTCTTTACCTTTTGTTTAATAAATAATCTTTACAAATAAGTCAAATTTGTTTTGCTTCTAACTCTTCCTTTGCCTGATTTTGCATTATCCTTAATTTATGGACATGAGTGTAAAAGAATATTAAAATCTGAGGTCAAGGAACATGAATCCCATTTCTCGAAAAGAGAAACAAACAATTCTTCGTTAGCTAACCATAGCTGGAAATTTAATCATAATTTTGACTTTGAGTCTGCAAAAATTATCCGTAAAAATCTTCAGTAGGTGAACTAGATTTCCTTGAAGCTCTACACAATCACAAAATTTTCTTGCTTAGTTAATGGCATAATTCCGATCCAGTTACACCTAGCGTTTTAAAAATTCTATTTCCTTAATTTTTCATATGTCATTATTAATTTTCTCGTCAAATAGCGCTGCGCTAGTGTTCGCTTTGCTCGGTACATTATTTTTGGTACCAATATAATCTTTGACTCTCTTTTCTTTGTAAACAATTTTAATGTTTAAACCATCAACGTTGTCTGAAGTGTGCTCACAACCTCCTGACACATATACACACTATACCAAAGGCAGAAAAAGTCAAGTACTTTCAATATCAAGTGATCACCCATGCAATGGCAAGATTTGTCCGTATTAACCAAAACCTCATCCTAGAAAAAGATCCATTCAATCTACAAGAAATGCCCAAAGAGTCTTTAAGTACTAGAATACATCAGTTCCTAAGGACAGGAAGGAATCCTACCGATTTCCTTCTCCAACGCTCACGTGGAAGAATTTACCTCCAGTCTTCAAGGGCTTGCTAATTAACAATCAAATCAACTCACTTCTCAACAAGATCCTCAACATCGCTAAAAGATGTGAAATAGCCAGGACAAGCAAGCAAATTGAAAAATGCACTAGAGTAAGTATAAATTTTCGCTTCTGGAATGGGAAATTAAAATTCTGTCTTCTCTACATTATGGTTCGCTTCTTGTGTCACGCGACGAGCTATTTTACCAAAAATATTCAGACGCTTCATCTACTACCTATAGATATTTCCACTGTTACTGCCTTGCCAGCAATAAAGAATAAATTTACTCGAACAGGACTCTATTTTCACGAGACAAAGTGTCTCTGTCTTTTATTTCTAATGTTTCCCAACTGCTCTCTTTTAGGGAATTATACCAGGATTACTCATTCTCAGACTCCTTTATGGAGCACTTTAAAGAGCATGTTTCTGGGAAGTACTGCTACGACAGATACAGGTAGAATCTGGGCCAACACCTCTGCAATACCACAGGTATTGAGGTATTGCTGTTTCTAACTATTAAGTTTCTGCCCCAGCTTAACAGTTAGTTAAGAACAGCAAGAGAGTTCTATTTCTGAGAAGAAAACCCAGCGACGCTATCGGAGGGTCTCACACCCCTCTCTTTGTCTGTCATCAAACTGTTAAGAGGATTTCGATTAGCCGTGTATTTTGAGTACCCTCTTGTCACGCAGGTACAATATGCTTACAAATATCCATGTCTTCTCTGGGATTCGAACTCAGAATTGCGGTACAGAATTTTTTGCTATTCAAGAAGAATAACCTGTACTTGTTCGTCCTCAAAATTGATATAGTTTTAAGTAATATCTACAAGGTTGCTGTTTTGCCTAATTTTAAATGAAAGATATTTAAAGACACTTTACCTAGCAATAATATAGTCTACTCCTGGTTACCTTCTATCTCTTTTATTTTAGTCATCTGAATAAAAACAGAAATGTTTTATAATAGTACTTTACATTTAAACCACTTGCAACTTTGAGGCACCAAAAAAAAAATTATTAAGCACTTCTTTCCAAACGCGTAATTTCATAAAAGAAATGAAAAGTGGATTTCATGATTAAAGTTTTTTGTATTTCTTTGCGCAATATGTCGCAGATGATTAATTTTATTTTACCGTTTCTTTTCAGCTTCTTTTAAAATTAAAAAGTTGTTTCTACTACAGTTAAAACAAAGCTTATCATTAACAGCTGATATGATAAATTTAGTGAACACCACAGTTTCATCTTAAATTCAATTCTCATAAAAGGTGAGATCTATGAAGGAAGATTTCCACATTTTCATTTGTTACTCGCAACATGCAAGATCTTCCGATTCCTTTAGCTAGGTCTTCCACTTTCCCAAGATAAAACGCTTCTATTTTAAGTGTTTTGAGCTAATCCGTTAAGCTTTTGATCAAGTATTTTATATTAGTCAACTAATTTACACTAAACTTTGACCTTTTTACCTTTTGATACAGATTAATTAGCTAAATAAATAACTACTCTCCTATTTTAATTTCTTCTGTGTCTTTAACACTTTGGGAAAATTAATATTTGTTAATAGTGCTTCTCTGTGTTAATAATTGTAATTCAAAATAATTTTTTGGAAGGAATTTAATATCTGATTTCTGTTATTCCTTTTTTATGGAACTTTCTTCCTTACCCATTCCCAACTCCTTTTTTTTTTTTTTTTTTTTTTTCTTCTCTTCTTTTCCTTTTTTTTTTTATCGTGTGTGTGTGTGTTTCGGTCGCATTTTCATCAAATTTAAACGCTTTGAAATCCCTGAATAAAATTTTTAAATTATTTTAAAATTGCTTCCTATCAAATGAAAAAAGTAAAGATAAAAAAAGGAGTAAATTTTGTCAGAGAATGAAATTTTGTTGTTACGAAGCACATTAAGAATATCAGAATTGTAAAAGGTAAACCATGTGCTTCTGTTTTATTTTAACTGGAGCTCCTGAGTTCTCAAACACTATCTGTCGATAATAATTTTAAGTATACCTCAGTTTATAGCAGTACGTGCCATAGACGTAACTAAAGCTTTTCGGCTGTAGGTAATTAAAATGTTGGCTTTATGTTATTACATTCAGATGCGAAACTTTTGAACTCAAGACAAATGCATTACATTGTTTCATCTATATTACCACCACATGCGATTAGCATTATAAAAAGAAAGTTGTTTCAAAACATATATGATGGAGAATATAAATAATTTAGCAACTGGGGAGGAAACAAAATCTGGCTTGAAAATCTATTCATTATGAACTACTGTAATTCGATAGACTAACTCAAACATCATGAGAAATAAATGATGTGTTTCGGTTATTTTTCTGGGGGATTATTTCTAATAACATTCTCTTAGAGTTACATTCCTAAGTTAATTAAGTCTATTTCCTTTGAAGTCGAAAAGATGTAGCTTTCGCTCAGTAATTTAATTGAATTCCATTGGATAAATACTATAGGTTTTTTTTCTCAAATTTATAAATTGCATTACATTTCTAAAACTTATTTCAAGCTCCTTGCTTCAAAATCTGAAGTAAATTACTTCTGCTTTTGAAATTCCTTTAATTTTGTTCCTAGTATACAGAGGTTTTATAATTAAGATGAAATAGTATTCCTTTAAAATCAGACATGAATTATATAGAGGAAAGTTAATAAGGTTTTAAGAGACTGTAATTCGGTGCAGTCAGTAATGAAAGTTCAGAGAATTCAGTTAGGATGTATTTTTTTATAATCACTAGAAAGTAGGCGTACGAAATAATAAGTATAATAATAAAAAGAAGATGAAAGAGATAACAGAATTTTTGAGAGATGTAAAATTGGTCTACAAGAAATCGCAATTTAAATATTATTTAGACAAAGTGATGGGCATTATACAGGTAAAGGTAAAGGTAAAAGTATGGGGAACACCAGCGATGTACCATAGGTCAACTGGTAATGCCTTCCCATACTAACTCTTTGAGAGAAAAAAAAAAAAAAGGGGGGGGGTAATTGCAAGTTTTATAAGAATTTGTATAAACTGAAGCTTTTCAAAAGGTCTAAAGTTTGCCCATTATGGTACATCGTGCAATTCCACAGTACGCCCCGCATCCAGTATTTATTAAAAATAATGGTGTAGGGCATAAGTAGATTACAAAATAGTAGGAATACAATTTGAGATTCACAAGATAAATTGAACATCTGATTTGGTGCAACAAAAATAGGAGATAAACATAATTAATAAACAAATAAACATAATGAGATAATTATAACTAGTACTGGCAACACAATGTTAAATGAATTGTTATAATAATGCTAAAGAGGTAGGTGTCCATGGGTTATTTCAGATATATTGGTTTATTGCAGTTTATAAAGTTCAGTTCACGAGCGGATCCACAATATTTTTATACTTCTTATGTTTAAGTATTTATGCTTAATTATGTTGTGATTGTATTACGTCATGTGCAATACAGTAAAACCTTCGCTCGTTAATTTAATGCGTTACTAAAAGCTGTTAGTGAACCAAAACAATTTTCCCCACAGGAATTACTCTCAAATGGAATGATTAGTTCTTGGACAGTATATGATTGCTTATTTAAGTTTTACAACAGTACTTTGGTCATGCGTTCATAACCCCAAATCCATGGAAATGAGTAAATATAAAACCAAATGATAAACACAATATAAAACCCATAAAATAGGCTACAGCTTAGTTTAATTTTACTGGAAGAGTAAATAAAATGCTCTGAACGCGTTTATTCTCAAGTTTACAGGCTGAAACCAAATCTTAAAAAATTAGGTTAAAAATATCTGAACTTAATTTAATAACTGTTTTCCTACCCAAATTACTGAAATTCTTATATTAGAAAATCCAAAGAGACAAAAATGTATGTTGCGTCTACGTACTCAACTGATCAATGTTTATTATGGTTTAACAATGTTTTTGTCGGAAACATTGTGCACAGTGAAGTTTTTAATTAATTTTCATGAGTTAATTTATTTCGTTAACTTTACTGTTCAGTGTTGCGCAAAATTTGAGTAAGTTGCAAAATAAAACAGTAAAATAATTGGTCCACCTTGGTTTAATCTTTATTTATTATTTAAGAGTTTAAATCTTGTCGCCAAGTCCCAAAATGCTTAAACAAGTTGGAGGTTAAAAAAAAAAAAAAAAACGTTGGATTTATTCTCTACTTTTTAATTCTACCATTTCCCATTATCATGCCATTCATACTACAACGCGTTTCATGCGTTTGCTTATTCGATTCATTAGAGAATCGGAGACTTACTAGTTTAAGAATAAAATGGTATTTGACTTACCATGAAAAACTTAGAAGCAAGACCAAATGCTCTGAACGCAATTTATTCTCAAATTAACGAATTTAAGAAAATTCGGGTTTGAATACGATATCTAAAATTTCAAGAAGGTTTTAGATACGCTTTATATCAAGTTCATTACAGAACTGAATCAGTCATTCATTAATGACCTGGTATTCATGATATTCCTTTGCTCGATGAAGCAATGTAGGAGATCATTCTTGTCGCTTTTAATGTTACAGTTAGATGAATATTATTATGTCACATGGCATTGAAATCGACATACTAAATCTGAATTTCCAATATTCATTCCAGCAATCATTAATCTTTATCATCAAATCTTATTAGACAAATAAATAAGACATTTTAAATGCCATTCTTGGTTATCTTAAATTGGCTATTAGCTATTGTTAAAATTAAAATTATTAATTTTCTTATGTTTGGAAATGTTGGATAGATTTCATAACAAATTTTTTCTGTCTCTTTAAAAATAAATAGAATACTGTTGTGCTTAATAGAATTTACTTCAATAAAATTATTCTAGCTCTTAAAAATCTCAATACGCCAGTTTATTAAACTATTAAATATTACGTTAATTTCTTAAGAGTTCAAAAGAAATTATATTTGATGTTTAGATATTATTTATATTTTATTATTTATTTGATATTTCTAATGCAGTTATACTAGTAATCCAGAACTAATCTAAAAATAATTTTATTTTAGAATTGTGTAAATTTTGTAGAGATATTAGGTTATTTCCAGGCAGGAGAGATGAAAAATGAGCACTGCCTTCGAACCACAGACCTCTCGGATTCACCTCGAGCGTGCTGACCACTACACCTCGAAGTCATGCTAAGAAGGCGGGAGAAATACCTTATAATTTTACTTGCATTAAGGAATATAATTCGTCACTTCGAAAATTCTCATAAGTCATTAATGGAAATGTTCCATGCGTTTAAGATAAGAAATAATAGTTATAAGTGGTTGCATCAATTTACATAGTACAAAGTAAAACTAATGTAAAATGAATTATATTCTATTATTTATAAGATATTGTTGCCGTTGTAGCATAATTTATATAAGTTACATGAATATGATAATCAAATTAATTTAGAGCGGTACATATACTTTACAATAGTGTGCATTGCAAATATATTTTACAAAGATAACATTTTGCAAACTTTAGAGAATTTTACAGGATGTAGGGGAAATAATCGCCGACGAAAACATCGAGAAGAAACAAAGGCAAGGCGAAAACGTTAGCGTATGACACATCGTGCGAGAAACGAAAGCAGTGTGAAAACATCGGAATTAATTCTAAAGCATCGTGGTGTAAAACAGTGTAGTCGGAAATAAAGCGATTCAAAAACTTCGCAGTTTAAAAATATCATCGTAAAAAATAAAGCACCTTTAAATAATCACATAGCGATAACACAGTTGAAGTGCATTTTTTTTAGGGTTTAAAAATGTTAAATGCATTCTCGTATAATAATTTAGGAACGGAAGAAGAAAACAGAAATATTTTTGCTTTTATTCTTCATATAATTGAATTCATTAATTAATTTTTGTTCAAAAAGTAAGAAGGTTATTTAAGAATTCAAAAACTGGAAATAAGTATAAAATTAATACTACTCATAGCGGTTTATAAAATATTAAACTTGCATAGTAAATTAATTAACTAATTAAATTTTCATTAATTAATCTCTTTTATAATGTTTTATTCGTAATTTTTCATGAAAAATATAATCTAAGAAAGATTAGAAAAAAGAAAACGAGTAACTGCATGAGGTTGCCTCTATTAAAATTCTTTAATTAATTATAAAATTATTTGCTTTCACCTTTGTTTATGTGATATTCCTTCAATGAAAATTAAATCTTGTTTTGTTCCAGTTTATCCATTTTCTTAAAGTGTTAATATTAGTATGAACAGGGTGCAGATAATTGGTTGAATGTCGATTTGTTAGTTATGACGAAACATGTAAGCTACATAATATTTCAGCAAGGAATTCAAATTCTATTAAGTAACATTAGTTTTACTTTTTCAGCAAAAAATGATTAGTTAATTCAGAAATATGAAATATAAAAATGAAAATATTATTCATTCTTTCTTATGCTCTCAAATTTTTATGCAAATGTGTATGTATTTTATGCAAATATATACTGCGGGGGGGGGGGGAGAGAAAACTCGCAAAACATTTAAATGAGGTAAGTAGTCAAAATGATGCGAAACTAAATTGAGGTGCAAATAACTTTGAACAAATTATTTTAATTACGAGATTCTTATATCAGCCTAGTTTGGTATACGTACAAAATAACTGAACTGAATACAGCGTATGGCTGCCTTAGAATTAATTTATATTTCTTTTTGTACATAGCGAAAAAAAAAGGACAGTTCTATATTTCCTGTTCTACTGGGGCAATTGACAAAATTCAAATTGCGTTTTTCATGTCTCGAAAGCACGACTTAGCATATGTATTAGATTTATATATAGCATTGTTCTAACATAGGTATTTTGACACAAAATCGGACTTTTTCTGAAATAACATACCATTTTTTTCCCATATTTCGATTCTACGACTCAAATTATGCTTAGATATTAAATTTTGAAAAATTTGATGCGAAATTTACGGAGAAATTCAAAAATTTATTTTGGCGAAAATTTTTTGGCTTGGTGTAGAATAATTCACTTGGCGAACTTCTTAATATATAGCAACTAGTTTTCCTTTCCCTTCCATTATGCCAGAGCGGAAAAAAAGGCACTTCGTTGCTACCATTTTACATTGCGTATGAGGGGGAAAAAAGTGACATCGTTTCTACTGCCAAATAATTTTAGCAAAGTGTTTAAATCGCATCTGATGTTTTATCGATTTCAACAAATATGCTAAATTTCAAAATACGCTAATATATAAATTCACGTATATCTTCATAAATGTTGAATAAAAATTGTAATTTTTTGTAGGTATGTTTAAAATACGTGTAATTTAAAATGATGGTAAAAAATTTTATAGATTATAATTCAATTTTTTTGAAAAATTTATAAAAATTATTTAAAAATACAAATGTAAAAAATAAGTCATAAAAATGGGTGAATTTTATTAGGAAAGAACCTGAATTTCGAATTGTGAAAGGAAGAATCAAATAAGTTTAATATAAAAAGAGAGATTAATAAATATATACAAAACTCAATTAACATTGAGGAGCTAAAATTTTGAAAGCTAATTTTTTAAAAACTACTCGTGCGATTTTTACAAAACTTGGTAGTGTGGTGTAATTTCTGGAAAAAAAGTGGTACTTCAGAAAAAGTCCGCTTTTGTGCCAAAATACCTCTATTAGAACAATGCTACATACAAATCTAATACATATCCTAAGTCGCGCTTTCGAGACATGAAACACGCAAGTTGAATTTCGTCAATCGGCCCAGTAGAACGGGAGATATAGAACTGCTCCCCCCTTTTTTTTACGCAGTATACAACTTTTACAGCCTGAAAAACACAAGAGTACAATGTTATCGTCATGCGATGATTTGTAAGAGCTTTATTTTTTTACATGATATTTTCGACGATGATGTGTTTAAGCTGCAAAATTTTTAAACCGCTTTATTTGTATCACGATGTTTTAAAACTGCGATGTTTTCTTCCCGTTTTCTTTTCTCAAACGGTGTTTTGCACGATTACGGTTTCACCTTGCGTTGTCTTGTCCGTCACCCATTTTCGTCCGTGATATTTTGGCGGCGATATTTTACAAATATGCTACGCTGCGAGATATTCACTTACAGGTGTAGCACAGAAGGTTAAACTTCTTGAAGCAAATTGAGTGAATATTAAATTTTGATTTGTTGCTACTAAAATTGAATAAAAGTAAAAATAAATAATAAATAAAAGATAAAAATACGAATAAAAATAATTATAACGAGGGATAGATCGGCGTCGAGGTTCGCAAGCTTGCTGATAATCTGAGTGATTCTTTTCACCATATGTTGTTGTTTTGCCATGGACTTGCAGTACGTTTGGATACTGAAAGACGAAGTAATGAATACAGTTTTTACATTTTTAACGAATTTAAAACACTTTCTAATAATAAATACCTTCATATATATTGTCGTTGTTGTGAATAATCTCGGTTGTCCAATGTTAGACCAAGCCCACGAAATTCATTGTGGCCACTAGGTAATATCGTGCCTGACGATGCCTCGTTGCCACGATGAATCATACATGTGATAATGCACCATACAAGTGATTGTGGCAATATAGATGTAATTGTGATTTGCACCATACAGGTGACAAACGCAGGAGACAAACATAGATACCCGGCCCAGGTCCAACTTTCGGACCCATACAGAGTTTGGATATCTATAGTCTAGGGGACCTCGTCCTCGCGAGTGCAACCCCCGCAGTTCCTGCCCGGCTTTATACAAAGCATTGGGCAGAAAAAATCGTAGATATGAAAAAGAACTTAGTTTGCCTCCGGGCACAACTCCATCGGCTAACGTATGTCGTAAAGTGCTATGGAGGTAAGAAAGGACTCTTAACTTCCTACCTCCATGTGAAGTGCACTCTGACCACTCTGTCAGTCCCCATCACGAGAAATGAATGGAGTCAAACCGTGACCTTCGAGAAACTGTTCTCGAAGGCCACGGTCAAACCCCCGGGACTTGGTCGACGATCTCCAATCTAGATCCACCACAGCCGAAGGAACAGACACGACAGTATCAGTACGGTCCCTGCCAAGCTTGAACCAACCTGAATACAATACTCGGATTCTAGTCCTGTGAAATCAAATTATATAACCCCCGTGGTTGAGACTGCCTAGGTACAGATCCTAACCAGTACTTCCCAGGAATTCTCCTGAGTTAACTCCCGGGGGGAACCATACAGCTGACATTGCGACTATTCTCAGTTCCCTCCTCCCTCCCCCCAATTTTGAAGAAGTCTCAGGTGACAATACGAATTTGCTCAACTCCTCCCCTCCCCCTAAATCTTTACTTCCGAGTGATGGGTCCGAGGGTCTCCCACCTTTCTCTTCGATTTTTCTGGATTTTTCACGATTAATGCACAGATTGGCCTCTATTCGAAAACAAGATATTTTTATTTCTGTCAAATTGATTTTTGGAAGGAATTTAATATATTGTAGAATTTAATTTTGTAACGAATTCTACTTCGTTACAGAATTTATTTTTGTGGAAAAGACGTTTTTTTAATCAGGTAGTAGGCCATCTATTGCTTTCCTTTCTTTTTTGCAATCATTTTATCAAATGTTTGAATATGAAAGAAATTGAATTTTTAAAATTTTATGAGCTCTTGGTACTGAATTATGAAACTCGTGAAACTTAAAGTGAATAATAAGGAGTACGGCAAATTTAGTTATTTCCGTATTTTAATAACACTACTTTCTCGTTCTTTCATGATGATTTTATTTCGATATCTTTTTTGAATACTATTTGTAAATTTTAAAACTGCTAAAAATGTATTTTTTATAGCAGCAAAAATAGAATATCTGTTTGCGTTTTAAGCCGCTTCTGTGAGTCATGCCTGAAACGTTTCTTTATACGTAAACAGAACGCTGGGCACATGGGTAGAAAAACCGTGATTTTTCATTTACTATATATAATGTTTAAAATGTACGAAATGCCAAGAATGCACACGATACCCAATTTATGTAATTCTCTGGTACTTTTTAAGCGAAAACAAATCGCTGTGCACATGTACAGAAAACAATAATGCATATAATGCAACATATATAAAGTTTAGTAAGCACAATGCCGAATTTGTGAAACTATGTGATGTTTCCTTAAGCAAAACATATCGTATATTATGTCTAATGTTTAATGTATCAATTTGTATTTTAAGTTATATTGTTTTATTAATTTTAAATAGTATTTTAATCTTCATGTTTATTTACTAAATTGTATTTTAATTGTTTATTTTTAATATGTTGATAATGTTTGCCAAGTTACAATAAATATCGATGATTTAGCGATCTTTTTGGATGGATTGGATTATTCAGTTATGGCAAAGCACACGAAGGCTATCTGCCTAAAGGGAGGGATGCCTTTCGTGGAGAACTTCCTAAGGGAAACTGGCTCGTATACACGTTACACAAGGGGAAAACCACGAAAACGCCCATGCAGCCAGCCCGTTCGCGGGATTCGAACCTTAGACCGAACTACCAGTGTTCAGCGTCTTTACCGCTCGGCCGCTGGTGGGCCAGCGATCTTTTTGAAAAAACTCTTCAAAATCGCCGACTTCGATTTAGGTAAATTTAATTTGGGCGTTAGTAGAATTAAATATTTAATGGATTATTAAATTAATTAATGCAATCATTTCCATTCAGCGCTATATTAGTGCCACCTATGAAATAACTAAAAGCGGAAAATCGCATAATACAAGGTTCCAGAAATTTTTATTTTTCAGACGAAATACAGAATTAGAATTAAAAAATTCAAAAGTTATGAAATATGATCTTCCTCTGACGACACTTACTGTTTCATTTTCCAGGATTGGTGTTCGTGGCATTTTAGAAACTCACGTAGAGAAATTATCTCAGTGCTTACAAAACTATGGCCTGATGGGAAAGTGATTTTTGAATAAGTTCTTGCACTGAGACTTAAATCCAAGGAAGTTGTGAATGGTTTTTGAAAACATCAAATCCGTATCTCTGAATCCCAAGAGATTCACCTTTTATCAATCTAACTGAGAATCTTTGCTCAATTTTAAAAGTAAGGCTAAAAACAAAAGAAATAAATTTTTAGTTTAAATATCCAAATTTTGTTTCATGATGCTGAAGCAAATATGTTAAAAAATAGTGAAATAATTATCAAAATTTTATACAGTTTGGGTTTTCGTTTGGTAACATGAACTGGTATCAAACTCCTAACAGACATACAGACATTTACCGCTTGCTGTGAAGTTGACGTCACAGTCTTAAAAAGGTTCGAAACAACTTTCTTATTAAAGCACGGCTCGTGCTTGACATGCTCAGCCACCACTTGTTTCGAGGTAACTTAAAGTAAGAGTCCAATTAAAGGTTTGTAACTAAGTCTAGCAGTCAAAGGCTACACAATTAATTTAACGTAAAGTTAGCTTAAACTTCTCCCCAGCGCAAAATTTAAATATCGGAAACTATAATGCAAAGCCTGAATTAAATGCTAGATTTTAATCAGATTCTATGCTTCAAACAGTCTTTAGTACCATTCTAATTGGTCAGCGCATTCACCAGAGTCTTCTAACCCCATCTTTAATTCAGGATTTCATGTGCTAACTTTCGCTAGCATGCCAAAACGATTACAACATCCTTAGATCCTTAGATTATATTATGTAAAAATATCTGGGCCTGGTTAGTGATTATTATTATAATAATTTCATAATCTCTTTTAAGAAGATTCAAATAATTCTCAAATCTAAGGGATAGAAATTTCTGGTAGTTATATAATTCTCATTCAACAACAAAGTTCTAAAATCTACGCATAATTTGGATATACTGTTTTCTTCCTTCAAGAAGAAATGAAAAATTTGTTATTTGCTCTAAGTGATGTAAGCCGAAGCAATAATAAAAAAAATCTACCAATACCTTTCAGTCATATTTCCTTTCTTATTATTATTGAATAACTAATTAACACGGAAACATAAGTATCAGTGCATTACATTGTAGAGTTGTTGTGATTCTTACCGAAGCATAAACCAAAAAAAAAAAAAAAAAAAAAAATTCAGATATAGCCTCCCCCCCCCCAGGATTCGAACTCAGTACTATTGCTAAATGGTCGTACTTCTAATCACACCGCGAAGACAAGCGGTAATGAAGGAGAAAATTATTTACTTGTAGAGTCATTAGGATAATTGGAAGCAGCAGATATGAAAAATGAGAAGCGACTTCACCTGGAATCAAACCACGAAAATTGCATTTAGCAAGGAAATTGTTTTGAATTAGCAGTTCATCAATTTTATTTTCCCTTCTATTTATTATTTAAAATGTATTTTATGCAGGTTTTTTTCTTTAAGCTACCCAGACATTCAGGCATTCTCACACTTAAGGAACTTGCCAAACACGTGATTTCGCCTTATTTTTATTATTTACGTCCCAGATCATTGCAGCCTTATCTTCTACTAATATGCTCGATTTTTCGAAATTTGGGTCTTTTGTTCGCCCCCTTCTCCTTCGTCCTTGTGATGTCCTCTTGAGAACTGCGGTCAAGACTCATTCATGTAAGATGTAAAATGCACCTGAGGCTTTACAGAGTATTTGAGCTGGATATGTCATGCTGACTTAATTACTGGCAAATATCGACACAATAGCCGTTAGATCACTGGTTCTCAATCAGGGAAGGATTCTCCCCAGGAGGGAACTTCATAGTTTCAAGCGGGCAATGCGATCAAACTTTTATTTTAACAGTTAAGTATTTAGTATTAGTGGTTTTCTTTACAGGCGGCAGTAAAATGAACAATAAGTTTCGTCTTGCATTTTTTCTTTTTCAATCTAACGTTTGCTATTTTAAGCATCGTATTCGAAATGAATACACAATTTTTCAAGCAGAACTTTTCTGTATTTAGCTTGAAGTCAAATGGATTAAGGGTAATGAAACAGAATCTTATTTTGTTCTGATTCTCTTTCTTCTCTTCACGTTATGAACAGCATTACCAGCAGCGACAAATTAGTAATCGAAACTCTATTAACTTTCAGTTCGCTTAGAAATAGGGGAATTTATATCTTTTTTGCTTATATGTGTAGTCATCATGGATTCTCATGGAACTCTTTCATATCCATAGGAAAATGAAAGAGCTGATATCTTATCTACAGAGGCTTTAAATTTACCCACAGATATCAATATTAGTATTCTAAAAAGTAATTGGGAGTTCATTATTATAGCGTTTAGCTAAGTGGAATGAGGGAATATATCTTATTTCATCTTATAATGCTGAGGGCACCAAAGCGCTTGTATAGGCGTTAGGTTATTATGATGTTCTGGAGATGTGAAACATGAGCAATGCCCTTGCTGGCACTCGAACATGGAACTCTCGAATACGCAGCGACTGTGCCCCCGTTATACCTCAAAGGCATGCAGAATGGTGAGAGAAAATGTGGTGAAGAATCATCTTCCACACCTTTTTAGTTCGGGCACTACTGTACAGTCATTAGTATTTTTGAAGCAGAAAGACATGAAAAATGAGGAATGCTCTCTTCGAAACTTGAACCTGGAATACGCACTGAGTGTGCTAACCGTTACTTCATGAAGACACGCAGAAAGGAGGGAGAAAATACCTTACAAGCTCTTTTCTTCTATTTACCATTGACTGCATTTTGAGTCTTTCCTCTCTGTTAATTTTAAAGTATCTCAGTTTTTGTCTGGTCATGGTAAATTTTCAAGTTACTACCTGTTTCGTTTCAATCTAAGATCAAATAATTTATATGAGTGTTAAAAAAAACGTACTTCAAGATTTGGAACATTTAAGTTTTTCCTGCCCTACTATGGCTCTAGATTATGCCGTTGCAGAACGATTTGCAAAAGTTTGGCTTGACTTGACCAGGGAACTTGTCTGTTTTTGTGAAATCTAGACTACTGTTATCTGTTACTGTATTTTTCATTTACGCATATAATATTCAATGTTTTAATTAACTCATCTTTATAAGCCCCGTGTACATTTGTGGTACACGGAGAGATTATATGCGTTAAAAAAATTAACATAATTTCATTTGCGAATTTCTGTTTACATTTGTGCCTCGCATCGCAAGATAATTAGTTTAAAGCACTTTTTATGAGTGAAGCTGCAATGTAAATTAAATTACTAACATTTGTTTGTCTATTTAATGATGATTTAGCAGTTCATATTTAGAGAGTCTGAAAATTAAAAAGTACTAATCCTCCAATTACGAATCGACTACATTCGTATATTTTTCCAAATATCTTTGGATACTATCTCATAGAGTAATGATTTTATGCTGCGTAAACATTCTGTTATAAGATTAACTGCCAAGAACATTTTGAAAAGGAAAATAAAAACACGCTTATTTAACAGAGTTCACTACAAGAAAGAAAACTGAATCAGCCTTGCGAAGAAGCACTTCTTTCTATACCATAAAAACTTCTTCAGCACTGAAAAGTAATAAGAAAAAGGCTTGCCAGGTGCTTTTTAAAATTCTGGGCTCTCGTTTCTATGTTCATGATTTATTCAGAGCTGTTAGTCATTAAAAATTCTGTCAGCAAAATGTAAAGTCACAAAATAAGGAGTTCGGAGTTAGAGATTCTGGGGGGGGGAATAGGGGTAGAAAGATCAAGATTTTTTAATGAAAACGAGAGTGGTGCTGTTTTGCTATGCTGATTGCATATTTGGATGCATTAGTCAGGCGCCATCGTTGTCAGAAACTAGACTCAGAACTTGTAGCTTGTTTTGCTTCAGTGGCTTTTTACCAATTAAGATCTATAGCATCGATCAGCAGACGACTAAGCATTCTGCGTTCATTCCATTAAAAAATAAAATCCACGCATGGGATAAAAGAGAAAAATATTTATATTTCAAACTTAAAAATGTATTTCCAAAGCCCATCGAGCAAGAAAAGAAAAAAAAATGAATGAAATATCTCCCGGATATGTAATTTTTCCCCCTCAAATCTCGCTTTTCTTTTTTCTCGTATATATTTGAAAGAGATGTATCTTAATATGTCTGAAATATAGCGGCAGAAATTCGAAATTGAGATATATAACATTTCATTCAGCGTATGTATATTTATTTCCAATGTTATGCAAATATACATTTCTGTATAAAAATAAAGTACAGAACTTCATTTCATGAATTTCTTCTAAGCCGGAGTTTGTTCGTGACAGAAAAAAGACAAACTGTGAAAGGCATTCGTAATTTGGAGGATTTACGCTTTTATGAAGCTTATCTTTTTCTCTATTCCATGGCATTTTTTTTTAAAATCAAAGTTGATCCGCTCTAATTCAGAATATACAAAACCGCTAAGACTCCGTTCCTCATATCAACCATTCCTGATATAGAGATTGTGATCCATGTAGTATAGAGGAAGGAACAATAAATTGTTCAGCACTGTAATTCAAGATTAAAGAAATGATGCTTTAGTCATATATGATGATTTACTTTAGTCATTAAATTTCTGACATAAATCGTCTTTTTATGCTAAATTTTACAAAGATACCATGATCTAGTAAGTAGATCATTACAGACGGTTTCAAAAATTAGCATTTAAGATAAATTACTTCAAATAAGATCCAATTGGTACCTGAAATGAAAAAGTTTGATTTTTACAATTTTGGTAATCTGAACGCCAATATCAGAATTAAAACAATTTGTAAGTTCAAGTTATTCAAATATGAAGAGCACTCGATCAAATACGATGTAGCTACCCAAAGTCCTGTTAAGTCCCATTAATTACCGAGTTGTTAACCCTTTGTTGCATCAAGTCCACTCTATTAAACAAAAGTTTAAGTTTGTTTATTCTTCTGCAAATGCCTTTACAGATTCCATTCCTGTGTTTATTCATTCTATATTATTAGAACTTTCAAGTCATAGATGGCTGTATAGCATCACTAAGTAAAGCATTGCTATTTGGAAAATGGCGGCTACTTCTGTTTCCAAGTTAGTACAATTTCTCATAGTAAACATTATATAATATTGCTTACATTTTCTTATACTGCCATTTTTTATTGATAATTAGTAATGTTAGACATTTTATTTTAAATGTCAGTTTGAGAAAATTGTAGAGTGGGTAGATAAAGATCTACCGAAAAGAGTGAATTGAAACCCAAATGTACTGCTTATCAAGTCAAAATACCACTGGAAATGTTTATGTTTGGCAAGGAATTTCTAGAACATTTGACATTCGAATCCAATAGGTACAGTTACAAAATCGTAGCAAAATGAATTCAATCAAAATCGACGAAATGAAGGTATTTTGGGGTATATGTATGTACACATGCCAGTTGTAATTTTACCGTTTAAAAGATGGTAATGATCATTGCAAACAGGGCAGGAAATGATTTCAAATGCAATGATCGTAAATCGTTGGGAAGAGATTTGTATGCATGTACGTATATGCGTGCTGTCCACTGTAGTGAACAAACTGTAGCAATTATTTAAAACGAAATTTGAATTATTAATTTGAAATTTTAAAATTACTTTAAGCAGAAAAAATGCAAACATTTTCGTTTAACTTCTCTAGATTATTTGTATGCAACAAAAGGTTAAGATCGCTGAATACCAGAAATTCGACCTGGCAGGCCTTCATAGCTTTGACATATTAAAATAACCAATGATACTATGGACATGGAGGGTTTTTTCCATTGAAATTATTAATATCGTCATAATTTCTCTTATATAATGTAAGTAGGTTGAACTCTTTTCTTTTTATTGTTAAGATAAATTATTTTTTTCGATATTTCAAATTGTTAGATAAGGAGTTACGGTATGAAACCGTTTAATGATTGTTTTGCTGTATTTGGCGGCGAGGTACAACTTACAGTCTTTGTTATTTTTCATTTAATTTGACTTAAATAATGTAATTTTAATTAACATGGGGAGTTTATTTGATAAATTTAATTTTATAGCCGATTTTTTAAACAGCAAAAATTCTATATATAAATTAAATTATTAATAGACATATGAAGAGGTTATTATTTGGTACTGTACCTTTCAGCACCAGAAGCTGAAAGGTACAGTCATTGAACACTGGTAGTTCGACATTGTTTCTAATCCTCGTGATCTTACCGGACAGATGGTTGGTTTCGGTAGTTTTTCCTATGCATAATGTAGCTACAAGCCAGTTTCCCCCAGAAAATCCTCCAAGAAGGCATACCTCGCATAGGCAGATAGCACTAGAATCGCTTTACCTTAATTGGTGATTAGCTTGAAAAAATCTACTATGCATTAAGTTTGAGGAATTGATGAGCATAAAATCTATAAATTTTAAGGAGTACTTGGCTCAAATTTCGACTTGAAGGGTGTAATGTGATAAGAAGAAAGGAGGACAGTGGTTGCTGAAATGGATGGGTTAAGTAAACTCTGCATTATACCTGATAAGCATTGATAACTTCTGACTATGAAGTTTGATGCATGATCATGTCAAGCTTGCTACAATAATAATATGCAAAATGCTGTGTGTGCTATAGTATGTTATAGTATACGTGAGTGCAGAATAGAGTGTCTCATTACCTGGAATAAAAATTTGTAGGAGGGGTAGTTTTCAGGATGTGTTCCAATAATTCGGAAACATTTGGCAATGCGAGGTCACAAATGCTTTCTTGCCGCGTTTAGATGACGTTGGTCCAAATGTTTCCACAGGAAAGCTTCATTTCACTCCCAGACGCAGAGTAAGTAGAATGGATGAATGATTAAATGAGAGTTAGCGCATGTGCATCTGAATTACAGCTCTGAGGAAGTCAATTGAGAGACCTCATAATGCTTGTTCCAGGAAGGCTATTTGATGAGGCGTAGTTTCAGCAATAACCTCTTTCCACACTGGCACCAGAAGTTTGTTGAAACAAGCTCCTTTCAGAGAGCTGATATTAATCAGCAACGATCGGTAAGAACTCCAGATATTGAGAAGACTTTGTTATGGCCATGTACAGAACACTCTAAATTGGATAACTTGAACAACACGAGCTACATTGCATGGAATCATATTTTCCTCATGTAGCGTTTGTAGGATTCTTTGAGAAAACGAGATACATCCTCATTACGTGCACTAGATCCATGTATTTTAGTTAGATGATTATCCATCTTGGACTAGTTTTGCACATTGTCTAACAGTATACTACGATACGCTTCATCCTTACTTCTTTGCTTTTCACTACTAAGTCATGCTTCACAACAGCACATAAAACCCATATGTAAGTGGTTTGGAATCCCATTGGGACATATGAAATCGTACGGCACAGGGTCATTTTGCGAAAAATGTTTGAGCTGGGATTTTGGAGTATCTTTTCGTCGGAACGTTTCTGAACGGAGCCATTTCTTCTTATTGACAGTAGCTACTTAATATTTCTAAAAAATGTGTTGCCACAAATTAGGAAGAGCTTTCTGCACCGATATCACTTTCATTGTGACACATGCATGATGAGTCTGCGGCAATTTTAGCCGTAACTTTCGTAATCATTTAGACATTTTATTTGACCAACTGCAGTTCGGGTCTGATGATGATTGGTCTGCTTGACGGATTGTCCGGCCAATTATGCTTTAATTACTTGCTTGATATCGCGCTTTAATTGGAGAACATATGAAAACACCAGCGTATGACCTTCCCATTGACAGTTCGAACTGATTACAAATATCGTAGTAGCTGCCGAAGATGTCTATGGTATGTTTGGAATCTTCTAGGATATTCGACACTCCCATGCGCCTGAAATATGAGGCTTACTTTACAGCACATAGAGACACTATCAGGTTCTGTGTTCCTCCTTACTTGCTTTGGTAACATTAACTGTCCTGACTCGGAACAGGGAGCTTACTAAAGCTATGTTCAATAAATTTGGGAAGTAGACAATACACACAGGAAGGGTATACGAAACTATTTTTCTCTCTTTACAATGATTTCCGGACTTCGGAATACAGAGACCAACCACTTGTGCTCTGAACGTAAGAATATAAAAATATTAACTAAACTCTAACTAAACTAACTTTAATTATTAACTAATCTTAATTAATGATTAATCAAACAAGTGCCTAACTCCAAGATTGGCCGTATATTAACAAAAAGCCGTATGTAGTACACAGAACTGCTAACACTACGATACGTTTAAAATTATCAAGAGGATTAAACCTCTGACCTTAAAGGCAACCAGCAACCGAGTAAAACTACTATGGCAAGCGGCCTGCTTCTAGTAACTCCTTCCTCTCTCTTGCTTGGCAAAAAGCCACAACTTAAGTACTTGGCGTTCGGAAGACAAATTTGCATAAATAAGTTAAAGCTTTTAATTCTGGCCGGAAGTAGAAAATAAGAAGTGATAGTAAAGATTTAAAATAAAATAAACGTTAGTAAAACTTAGGATCCTTACAACACTTCGATTCAACCTCTGTTACTTTTGTGAATATGCTTGTATGCTTTTATTAATTAAACGCATATTTATATGCGCGATTTTCTTTTTTGTGTGTATTTGTGTACTACAGCATGCATATGTAATTTCTTAGCGTTTATTTCTACACTATCCCAAATCTGAAATAAAAAAGTTATCCTTATTTCCTCAATCCTTACTAGTTCACACAAACAGGATCTTGACAAAATGTTTACTCATAATAAAACTGAAATTAAACATCGCAGTAACAGTGACGCATTTAATATAAAGTAAAGAATTATTTTCTTCCAAGCAGCATATTATCAATACGATCATTAAGCGGTTCGAAAATTATGTAAAAAATGTGTTTGTAGAAATAGAAATTATATAGTACTAGATTTTAGTTATATAACAAAATATTAGAACTACTTTGTTTCTCACTGAAGGTAATCGAAATTTCAACCACTGATTTTTCTACATTCAAAGGCGCGAAAACAATGTAAGAACACGCAAATAAATTCACAGAATATGAATGTTTTCTTGAGGAGAAGGAAAGTGAAAATTCTTTCCGCAACAAGCGAACAATTTTAAGAAAACGATTTCGAAGAGTTTAGAGTGACACTTTGTTTAAGATTTTTGTTTTCTTAAACAAGACCGGCTTCATATAACAAGAAAGAGTAAACTTTGAAGCAAAGGAGCGAAAAATATGCTTTTTCTGGTTCTAAAAGAGAAAAAAAAAACTTCTCTCTTTTTTTATTCTTTCTTTATCCATAAGAATTTTGTCCTTTTTTTAACTTTTAAGGGTTTACTCGATAAACCAAAAGAAATCATAACATAACAATCAAACAAAATTATAAAATAATAACGAAATGTTAAAATAACAATAATAAAGTTAATTTTTTTCAAAATTTCCTGCCTTATTTACTTCCGATCTAGTAAAAATTAATCACGAAATCCTTCCATAAACTTTTATGTTTCATCAGTAAATTTTCTCTGAATCTAAAATATGCTTGCCATGCTAATCATGAGATAGAATTCAGTTTTTTTACAACATCAGCCCCGTGTCAAGCGCTTATAAACCTTTGACGCCATATTAAACAGCGTATTACATAAAAATAAAACATCGTCAAATATAAGGAATTGCTATGTTTGTTTTCTATGTATCTTCCCATGAACTCTCAACGGTATCGCGACAAAATGTTTTGATATATGATACTATCCATTGGCTGAAGAAACATTTATTCAACGGCATCTATTCAACAGAAAAATGCACGTGTTCCTTCAAAAGTGGTTTTCAGATTTGTGACAGTATATGAGTAAGTGCGTCTACGTGAAATATGATAAATCGATGACCACACCTAATCATTGAGCCTGCACTGACGCCGTCAGTGACACCACCCTTGAAAAGCTTCTCGCATTGAAAAAGTAAAAACAAGGTTTAATTCCAAATATATATTGGTTATCTTGCATGCAGACCGCTTTCTTGGAATATCTTCAGTGAGAAGCATTCTTGCATTAGTGGCTGCTGTGAACTCAGATGTAAATTGCCTTCTAGTTATAATGGGATTATATCTCATTAGTAGAGTACAGGCAGATAGATAAAATGCTCTCAGATGCAGTAATGAACGATTCTAAGCTTTTCGACAGCTAAAATTTCAGTTCTAGGCTTTCATATTCTCGAGATAACATTCCCTATAATATTCAAGTCCCTGAATACAATCGAAGCTCTGGACTAGCTTACAACTACAGCCATCTTTGATATTCGTCTAATTAATGATTTTAAGATACACCTAAATAGTATCTAAATCATAGTTTCTAAAGCTTTTTCTATTTACTGCTTTGTTATTCGAATAGCTAATAGAAATAGGAACAAGCAACAGGAATCTTTACACATTTTAGAGTTAAAAATAATATGGAGCCAGTCATGGTTATTTATACAATTAGCTCCAAAACTGGGCTAGGCGGTGGAAGTACGAACTTGGAATTATTCGTGGAATAAATTCAAGACATTCCATCTCTGGAAAGACCACCTGAACACAAATAAAAGTGTACTTTAAGCCAAAGCACTTGCATTTGTAAAATCCATCACCTAAATTATAAGCAACAACCTAAATAATGCAACAATAATTACAGATAGTCTCTCTACATTATATGCTGTAAATAATGCGTGTTTTATATCACAGATAACTGTAAACATGTAAAGCCTTCAAGGAAATAAGTTGAAACAAAAGATCAAATTACGCTGGACGAAAGCGCATGCAGGGAAAATAGGAAACGAACTTGCCGAATCATTCGCCAAGGAAACTTCCAACAATATGGAAATTTTCCAGTATCAAAGCCTAGCACTAGGATCCCACTTTAAGTAAATAATCAAACAGTTGAAGTTGCTGTTATGGGAGAATGCATGGGGTAACGGCCAAAATACACTCATGTCCATAAATTAAGGATAATTCGGAGTCACGCGGAAATCGAACTCTAAAATAAATATATCACCTGTAAAATCACTACACACATCTTCAAGAATCATATGCAAATTTCATGAAGTAACCAGATGACGCCGATGGTATGTCACAATGACGAGAGTGTAAGAGAGTGATATATAAGGAATACAGGCAAAGAAGTAAAATGATTCGCAGGCGCTTTATAAGCATTTCAGTGCAATAACCAAATAGTTATGACACAAAGGACGCATTTGGATGATTTTTTACGTGGTAGAATTATCGGCCGTCTGGAATGTGGGCGTACCCAACTGGAAGTATCAGAAGAACTTGGAATTGCCCAGAGTGTCATCTCCAGGCTTTGACAACGATTCCAAGATGATGGTAATGTGAGTAGACGTTACAGCACAGGTCGTCCCAGAGTTACAACGCCGAATGAGGACCGGTATTTGGCAGTTACTGCCAAAAGAAACAGGCGGAGCACAGCCTCAGACCTGTCTCGTCAGCTTTCTTCAGCCACTGGTACGACATTTTCAAGGCAGACCGTGTACAGACGCTTAGGGCAGATTGGTCTATATGCTCGTAGACCTGTCAGATGCGTTCCACTTGCTACAACGCACTGTCGCCTGCGGTTAGCCTAGAGTAGAAAGCATGCATTGTAGACACCACAACAGTGGGATTGTTTGATGTTTTCCGACGAGTCCAGGTTTAGCTTGCAGTCTGATTCTCGCCGCAATTTCATATGGAGAGCTCCAGGTACCCGTTATCACCAAGAAAACATCATTGAACGACACCGTTACGGTGGTGCAGGAGTGCTCGTTTGGGGTGGAATTATTCTGGGTTCCAGAACTGACCTGCATGTTCAAATTGGAACCACGGCAAGCCAAATCTATCGGGACGTCATTCTGGAACAACATGTACATCTGTTTCGGGGTGCCATGGGCGCACAATTTCTGTTTATGGATGACAACGCCCGTCCTCACCGTGCAAACATCGTAAGCGAATACCTTCAATCGGAGGATATAATCCGTATGGACTGGCCAGCACTCTCACCGCACTTGAATCCAGTAGAGCACGTGTGGGACATGCTTGGCCGACGAGTTGCAGCCCGTCAACCTCCTCCTATATGTCTACCGGAACTTCGGAAAGCATTGCTTTTTGAGTGGTGTAATATCCCCCAAGACCAGGTCGATAAATTTGATACTCAGCATGCCTAGACGTTGTATGGACTGTATTGCATCGTCTGGGAGACATACAATGTATTAACAATCATACCAACCATGTGATATTGGTTTTTTGTAAATAGGTTTTTTTTTGTAATTTGTTCCAGGGAGAAAAATCGCTAATTTTTTAATAATATCAAACATATAGCATCTTTTTTTGCTCTTTACCTTTCGTTTAATAAATAATCTTTACAAATAAGTCAAATTTGTTTTGCTTCGAACTCTTCCTTTGCCTGATTTTGCATTATCCTTAATTTATGGACATGAGTGTAGTTGGAGTATATACGAATGCGAAGTAACGACGGATAGGCCATCTTTGGTATCGCAACTCACAAGATATGTGCCAGCCATGGCCCCTTTCCTTTGCAACAGGTACGTAGTCTCAGAAACTCATTTTGCTCAGAACAGGGAGTTCTAGAGCAGAGTTTCTTAAACGTTTTTCAGTCGTGACCCCTTTTCATCACTGAGATTTCTTTCGCGATTTCCAGGACCTTATAATATTTACAAAAAAGAAATTTGTGGCACCCCATAAGTATTGCGCAAATCCGACACACGCTCAGTGAAACTGTCAATCTTTTCACTTGTACTGTAATATACTATTGCAGTTCATTAACTTTAATTTCTAATTTTAATACATAGAATAATGTGAAATGGATTCTTCCACGTTGTCATTGTTTTCGTTTCACTAACAAAGGCAAGCCCTCGCAGACTATCTGAAAGGTCACCCCGAACTATTCTGTTTTAACTCCTGAACTTTGTGCAAGCCTAATACAAGAACCGTTCTATTACAGCACAGCAAGCGCGAACTGACATTCAGTCTACAATTTCGTTTAGTCAACTGCACATTTATCATCTCTCATTATTTATGAATGATTTAAAGGCTAAGAAGTAGCAGAGACAACAATAAGAACAGGCGAGTTTCAAGTTACAGAGAAGTAGAAATGAAGATATTTTACTTGATATTGAAATGTTAATAATACTATGGGTTCTTACTGGAATGTGAGTTCCTGTTAAAGAAATAATTTTGTGCTTGTTACCTGTATTTAACCATTACTACTTTCATCTGTTATATTCTTACTGTACCGTATAGTTCGGAAATTAAATTATTCGCATAATTTTCCCCTGTCGGCTTACGGACAATAACATCATTAAAAAAAGGGGGGTGCAAGGTGCTTCATCGTCCGCCTTCCTGAATATTCTGCGCATTAATAGATGCTTGGGAAAATGCTTCCGCTTTCCTTAATTTTATATTAATGTACTATTTGTTTTGTATGCAATTTTCTAATCAGTAATCATGTAAAGAATTATGGATTGTGCCTAAGACATTCTTGGCATTAAAAGATAATCTAAAAAACTGTGCTATCCAGAGATCATGCTATTGTTTACACATCCAAATGAGACTATAACTACAGGTCAACCTAAGTTGAGAACACTGGATATACTAGAAACTGTATGCGTCCACCGAAGAATATAGTTCTACCGGTTCGAGAAGTAATATTGTAAAAATTACGCTGTGAAATATGAATACTGCTGAACAAGGAGAACGTAGGGAAAAAATATGTAAAACGATAGATTACTTTGCGACCAGCTTTTTAATTAAAAATTTGCTAAATCATGTCAATCATTCGATGTCCAGCAGGAAGACATCCCCTTTTTTTTGGCATTATTGGCGAAACTGCAAGTTCCAGCAACCCCGACTTCATCCCACTCTCAATGAGAAAAGCAATTAAAGCATTGATTTCATTCACTGACCGGGAGGAGGAAAAAAGCATGGAGGTATACCTCCATGGAAAAAAGCAATTGGGGGGTGGTCATGGCGTCTGCATCATCTTCGACATATGAGTTTAATTTTCAGTCTCGTAAAGCTGGAAAACCATTGCGCAGTGTCGCTAAGATTATCGTTACGAATGTTTTTGTCAAATTACGGGAGCATTTTCTTAATAAATCCGATAACGATATTGTAACTTTTGCTGCTGATTTGACTGGGGTTTCTGTAATAAGCATAAATCGCATGAAATCCGAATTGAAACAAAATGGAGGATTTTCTACTCCACGTAAGATACGACCTCTGAAAGTCGTTATGCAAACCCGAATCAAAGGATATAATGAGCTAACTTTAGCAACAATACGAAGGAAAGTTCGTGGTTTCTTTGACGAAATGTTCATGGTTTCTTTTTTACGGAATGAAATTTTCACTGTGCAAAAAGTGGTTAAAGTTATAAATGATGAACCTGATTTGCCAAACATGTCCATTTGCACAGTAGAACGAATTATGAATGATTTAAGATTTACGTACAGAAAACGAAAACGCCAGTCAATTTTGATTGAACGTGACGATATTCAATGCTGGAGGCATAGATATCTAAGAGATATAAAAATATATCCTTCACTGGGCAGGACAATTTATTGCACCGATGAAACATGGGTAAATTTTGGGCATTCTAAAACCAAAATTTGGGAGGATACAAGTATAAAAAGTGCTAAGAGAGCCTTTTTGAGCGGTCTTTCAACAGGTTTAATTGCTCCCTCAGGAAAAGGCTCTCGGTGTATAGTTGTTCATGCTGGTAATGAAAACTGATTTATTCCTGAAGCATGTGATATATTCGTAGCTAAGAAAAAGAAAGGAGATTACCACGGGGAAATGAATTCAGAATATTATGAAAACTGGTTTAAAAAAATTACTGCTTAACTTGCAACCGAACAGTGTAATTGTGTTTGATAATGAGTCTTATCACAGCGTTTTGTCTGAAAACATTCCTTCTTCAAGTACAAGGAAAGCAAACATTCAGCTCTGGTTGACAGAAAAATATATTCCTTGGGAAACTGATAAGTTTCCCAAGGAATATAATAATATTAAAAGTAGAACTTTTAGTTCTCGTTTCTAAGTTTCGAAAAGAATTTGAATTCCATCGCATAGACGCTGTAGCTGCTGAAGTCGGACATACTGTTTTGCGTTTACCACCATATCATTGCGAACTAAACCCAATTGAACTCGTATGGAGTAGTGTGAAAAGGTATGTAGCATCTGAAAATAGAACTTTTAAAAAGGACGAAGTCCGTTAATTGATTGAGAAATGAGTTGATTTAGTGATTCCTATGCAATGGGCTAAATTCGTGAGGCATATAATAAAAGAGGACCAGAAAAAGTGGAAATTAGATTGTCCGGTGGAGAACACCGTTGAGTGCGTGCAGTTAAATCTTGATGAGTCGGATAGCTCAGATTCTTCAAACGATAATCTTAGCGGGATTGAATACCTCTTAAAAAAAGACCCTTTTCAGGGCCACAAATTAAAAATACAAGGGCTGTTTTCAAGGTCACAAATTTAAATAAGGCAGAGATATAAACAGTTATAAATAACACTATAAATACAAGCTAACATCCATTAGAAAATATAATATGAAAGTGTTAGAAGGTCCTCCACGAATATAGCTTACCTCTTAGTTCTTATGTGCTTTGCCATATTCAAATCACCTAGCCTAATCAATACGGAAGTACTGATCAATTATAAGTTAACTATGGTAGAAGGAACAAGGATTTCTGTCTAAAGGACGAGATGTCTTCGTGAAGACTTTATAAGGGTAAAGGACTTCTTTTATATATTACACAGAGATACTCCAATGCAGAGCTTACAGTCATTACACTAGAGTTATTTTTTTTTATATAATTTTTTAGTTCATATGAACATTTGCGCTTTGTTATGACTAACAAAAGACATTTCTAATGTTATATTTTTAACTGATTGGTACAAACTAATTGGTTTCAGATCATTTACGACTTAATTTTTATATTTGTTTTACAATGTTAAAGTTTATAATATTTTTCTAATATCTTGAAATTTTTAATGGTAAACTCTTTAGTCGTTAGACTGTAATCCGAAGATCTCAGTTTCTAGTACTTTGATTTATTTTATTTTTGATTTTAAACAGTAATAAAGATAGGATAAGACGTACTGTAGAAGAGTGATTGTCTGGGCATGACTGGAAGAGTATGTATCTTAGGAGACAATACAGGACATAATTTTTATTGATGTCTGTTACAAAATATAATCAGAGTTTTTAAATAATCGGAAATTAAAATCAAATTAACATCTTTAGGAAAAAAAAAAATCGGCATTTTTCTCTGGTTCACTGTTTCGGAAGCAACAAACTGCGTAAACTCTTAAAAATTAAAAGAAAAATAACTTCTACCACTTCTGTTTACTGTTTCTAAAATAACTTCTAACTTCTAAATTTATATATGTTACTTTTAACTAAGCGAATGGTCTTGGGGAAAAATTTAACCCAAACTACAAGGAATACATTGTTAGCTCTTCCGTTTTAAGTTTTAAGTAATGATTCGGGTTTTAAATGTCATCAAATTCGTAAGCGTCATATTTAGATTTTAGTGAAAAATTTCATATAAATTAAGACCCAATAACATGCCCTACATTTTACACTACAATGAACTAACAATTTCAACTGCAGCTTCATCGCATAAAAAGATTGTTACTTAAAAATACGCTGGATTTGGCAAGAAGTCATCAAATGTGTAGCGAATTGGAGGAATTGAATTTCCGCGGGCGCTTTGGTGTGTATGGATAACTTGAAGAACAGGGTGAAAAGCAGTGAAAAGGTCGTTCTAGCCTTTGTATGTGTTCTCAGGTTAGCTTGTCATCACCTTGACCAAACATGACGTGAGCTCTGCACCTGTCGTAATTAATCCATTATGGAGGGTAGAGAGTGTCTCAGCCATTTTCATCGACAGTGGAGGACCGGAATCCAGTCAATAGAATCCGAAAACCTTCAAATGAGAGGCGGGAATCAGTATCGCACGTCGGTTGCCATGCCAAAGGTCTGTTTCCGAGCTAAGGATGGATACAACTAAAGACTGCTGCCCATGGATATTGTGTTCTTACTCTTCAGAATCATTATTCATTTGCGGATAATTTCTGTTTAATATTAGATTCGGGTAATTCTACTTTGACTAACTGATCCGATAATGGCGAAAGAATGTACGCTTGCACCGATCATGTTAAACAGTATTTTCTAATTAGTTTTTAATTTTATACCGATAAAAATGATTTAAAAGTAATAAATAGCATCGCATATATCTGAGTCAAATTTCATGCTTTTAGCATTTAAAAAATATTTACTCCTTAATTTTTGAGAGAGTGTAAATTCTTCCAGTTTAACTTTCATTTTACACTACTCAAAGCAAATTTTCTTTCGCTAAATCACATTAATATTTATGTTAAAGATAAGTTCAGCGTTCTGTGACTGAGTAATGGATAGTACTTGACAAAACGTAGAATAATCTAGAGAAAATAAAGGCTACGGAAATCATTTCTTTCAACAAAATTGAGTTCCAGAAGAATTAATAAAAAATGCATTCAGCTTGATAAAATTTTAAATAATGAATATATAAAGCCATTGCTTTACCTACAGATGCTAATTTCTAAAATGAGAAACATAAAAATGCATATACTTAAGTTGATTAAGCAATGCAGTGTATTCTGAAGATTTTTTATTTCTCTCGCTTCAGAAACAAACGCGTTTTGATTCGTGAAGTAACTGCGAGGCATTCTCAGAACTTCATTTTGAATTCAGTTCTTTAATGTTATTGTCACGTTTTCGCAGAGTTTATTTTTAAGCTTTGTTGTTTAATCTAAATGAGATGCGACATTAAAAAAAAATTTATTTTAACTATTTGTTTATCATCCAATTTGTTTATGATTATCCGAGTAATCAAATTATTTTTAACGTTAATATTTATTTAAAAACGAGTATTCAATTAGAATAATGGATCTGAACGGAATTATAATATCAAAAGAAGTGGAAATTATTCCAAAACTAAGAATCCATGATCAAGGAATCCAGGCAATTCCAAATCCGAGAAATCTATCATCAGTTTTATATGCCGGGATGACTAACATATTTAAGTTGCACAATTTTAGATGGATTCAGTTAACCTGTACTGCAACACGTACTTGTACACTGCTCAAAAAAAGGGTGGCATGGCAAATGCGGTCAAGAGCAGGAGACTGACGTTAATTACGGAGGGGGAAAGTAAACGGCTGTGTCAGGGATCATAATGGGAGATATATTTAAAACAAAAATTGTTTTTAGGTCTCATTCGGTATCAGTATATCAGAAATAAATGATGCACATGGTATCAGAATGGAGACAAATTACATAAGATACGAAAAGTTATATTTATTTGTTTATTAACATTTCATTATTACATTGTTTTCGTTCAGGAATTTCCTTCCGACCCCCTCTGAGCAATATATACAGGTACATGTAAGTCGGCTGAAAAGCACTGCTATAAACAAATAATCCAACCCAATTCCAGTTGAACAGCCCTTATTAATACTAATTGTTTACGGAAAGCATCCTAGTTTTTGAAAAGCTTCGTATCATCAACATAAAATTAATTAATCATCTTAAGAAAGATTTTGTGTTGAATATGGCAAAACATATGAGGGTTGGCTAGGTATGATTTCATGGAGAATTTCTAAGGAAAATGGGCTCATATTTACATACCTTAAGGAAATCCACGAAAATGCTTACACAAAGTGGTACGTTGCAGTAGGGTTCCTTCAATCCATCTGTTAAATTTGCATCTAATTGTCAAGTGCTCCCATCTGTTAAATTTGCATCTAATTGTCAAGTGCTCAATTTTTTTGGCTAGTTTATACATTCAAAGGAAAATACAAGTTACTCACTGAACTTCGCACTTTAGTCTGAATAACCTTTAAACCCGATGAACAGTATATTTCTGTGACAAGACGAGCTTTCTGACTGTACAATCTGTTTTATATTTAGCGAGCTTGTGCCGAATAAGTTTATTCGCTATTTTATGTAATTTCTGCAATATTTTGTAATTCTTTTATTTTTTTCATTTAAATTTTATTTTTTTAAAGATAATTTCTTTTTATTCACAAATATTTATATTTTCTATTTTTCTAATAAGTGAAACATTTAATTAGATTCTGATATTTTGTTTTCATAAGATAAAGTACGAAACCTTTGTTAAAATTTTCATAGCTCACTGTAGTTCAGTGACCGTATTTTAATGTGCCATTTTATTCGCGAGTCCATTCATCCGATTTGAAACTTGGAAATGAATTAAGAAATCGATCTTTCCATTCAATTGGTCCTATCGACTTGAATACAGTGAGCCTGAGTAAACGGGAAGTATCTTTCGTAAATATAAAAACCATTATAAGCGCATTCCTAAATAACAATTTTAAAATATAATTTTGACAGCTGTTTGACGCTGCTTTCAAAAGATTTCTTAATTATAAATATAAATATATGTACTGAAAATTACGAAGAGAATAACACATACGTATCTGTTATTACGAGAATAAGTATTGCTAATGTATGCAAAAGGCCTTGAAAACTCATTTTGATTCACCTTTCTTTTCTTTATGAATGACGAGTATCTGTTTGCCATACACGTGATCAAATAGGGAATAAGTGTTTAATCCGTAAAATTATAAGTATTGATTAACATTTCATACAACTACTTCTAATTGAGGCTTTCTAAGAGCAACCCTCTTAATTTTGACTCGCAGCTTTTAATTTTAGACTAAAATATGAGCATAGAATCTACCTTTAAACAATGGGATTTTTTTTTAAACACTGTGGCATGAGAGTGCCTAGTAATAATAGTTTTAGCGTCGCTAAGAATCATTTCCTGGATTCTCATATTAATTTTTTTTCCAAAAGATATTAAAAGCTGCAATTGACAAGTATGAGCAATGCATAATACATACATATATAACGTAAGCATACCATAAAGAAAAATGAACCCCTAACAAAAGCTGATCGACTGCTATTGAACTCTAAAGAGGGGTTTATCAGAGGGAAAATGGCAATTAAAATCAATTAAAATTCCATTTAATTGATTTTAATTATTTATTTACTGTATCGATTTATTACTTATTGTAATGGATTGGAATATTTGAATATGAATTAGCTGAATATTTAAGAATAATATTATGACTGCGAGAATAGGAAAAAAAACATTTTTTTGAATATTTACTTTCTTATAGAATGCAGATGAATTCATTTTTACTCAAAGAAAATCAAAATTTAGTAGCTAATTAATCTGTCCTGTATCGAGCACTTTAGTTCAGTGATCCGTATTAATGTGCGCTTTAAAAAAAAATTAAATGCTTCAAGAATAATTAGAAAAGGACATAATTCTCTTCTTACCCTTAAATTCTTCAATAAAAAAACTGCATTTTCAGCTATAACCAAGTGAAATAATTTTCTAAATATAATTCAAAGCATGAAAAATAAGGTACATAAACAGCTTGGAAATGGAACTAGCATTGAGATTCTCTTTAAGAAATATGGTGAAGCTTAAAAAAAAGTCTACGAAGTGAAGTAATTCCGTAGAATATTTTCTAACTCTTTATGATTAAATTGCACTCAATTATAATTTATAAACGACATGTAAATACTATTTAATGTATATGTGGGGATGTGTGTGTGGGGGGGCTCACTAGCGGCTGAGCTTAAAGTCGTTGAACTCTGGCAGGTCGATACGGGGTTCGAATCCGGATCAGCTGTATTGGCGTTTTCGAGGCTTTCCCCACGTGTAACGTGCATAAGAGTCAGTTTTGCTTAGAAAGTTCTCTACGAGGCACCCTTACCCTTAGGCAAATAACCGTCGAATGCTTTGCTATAATCAAACAAACCAGATAACAATAGATATATAAATAAGTAGCTTAAAAAACTGCTATATTTTATATATACTTATCAAGTAGTATTTCAATATATATAATGATTAAAAGAAAGGAAAAGTCGGGTCCTAACTGATTGTATATAATGTAATCCCTATGAAGGCCCTAACAATTCTTTCTCACTTAAAGTCGTAACCCAAAAAGAGAACAAATTAAACGTCAGATACGTATACAATACTGAATCTAATACAAATATAAAAATAAATTATATATGTACGAAACCTAACTAACTATTTATATTGATATTACGTAAATATACGTATGGTAATAAACATTGTATAATAAAAATATTTTATACCTTGTTCTATATTTGATTCCATTTATATATACCTATACATAGATATATATAATTTAAGGATTCCATTTAAGGATTATAGTAGTAGTTAATACTACTACACATAAAACACAAAATTTTTCAGTATTATTTAACTTCAATCTTAAGAATTTTCTGCAGTCTAGTTTGCGTTATTTTATTCATAAGTCTCAAATAAAAACAGTTATTCTTTATGTCATTAGAAAATTAACTAAAAAGCAGCGACCACATTGTAATTGAGAAACAGTCCTTAGCCGTGAAAAGGTTGAAAGCCATTCGGTTTTGACTATTATCTCACATACTCAGCTACTTCGCATACATGGAACATAGCATTCGAAATGAAAAACTCAATATTTACTACAAATTCATTCGTGTAACAAATATCTGTCTTTCTACACCTATGGCTTTAAAAAAAAAAAAAAAAATGTTATTTATCTTACAGTTTATCGTTAAGTAATACATTTTCATTGTACAAAATTGCATTCATTCGAAGAATTCAATTTGTATTTTCCTCTGTATAAAACTGAATGTAGAGAAGTTAGATGTTTAAACGACCCCCACATTTTATCAAGAGCAGGAGCAAGATTATCCCCTACTTTTCAGCCCCCCCAGGAAAAAAGGGGTTCTAAATTTACGACCTGACCGCATATGGGTGTATTTCAAAAAAAGAAATGGGACAGTGCTATATCTCCCGTTCTACTGGGCTGATTGACAAAATTCAACCTGCGTTTTTCATGTCTCGAAAGCGCGACTTAGGATATATATTAGATTTATATATAGCACTCTTCTAACATAGGTATTTTGACACAAAATTGGACTTTTCTGAAATAACATACCAATTCTTTTCCATATTTCGATTCTACGACTCAAATTATACCAGAATACCAAGTTTTGTAAAAATCGTACGAGTAGTTTTTAAAATATAAGCTCTCAAAATTTTAGCTCCTCAATGTTAATTGAATTTCGCAAATATTTATTAATATCTCTTTTTTATTAAACTTTTTTGATTTTTTCTCTCACATTTCGAAATTTAGGTTCATTTCAAATAAAATTTACCCATTTTTTGTGTTTTATTTTTTAAATTTCTATTTTTAAATAATTTTTAAAAATTTTTCGAAAAAATTTTGAATTATAACCTATAAAAGTTTTACCATCATCTTAAAGTAGGTGTATTTTTAAGCATATCTGCAAAAAATTAGGCTTTTTATTCAAAATTTTCTAAGATATACGCGAATTTACATATTTTCGCGTTTTGAAATTTGGCATCTTTTTTTGAGCGATAATAACTCCAAATGTGGTCTATGGATTTTTGTTACACTGAATTGCCACAGCTATTTTTAACCTTAAATTTCAAGTAAAATTTTACGGAGAATTAATTATATGACATTTTTTTCCCTCAATGATGCGTAATAAATATTTATTAATTCTATATTTAAATCTATTTTTTAAAATTATAGATGATATTATTCAAATTTTTAACTATTTTTTTTTTAATTTCTCTATATCTTTAAAAAAAATAAATAAGAGTAAATTTTTGTATGAGTAAATTTTTACCTTCGGCGTTTTATCGTCTGCTGCTTTACTTCGTTTAAATCGAATTGTCTAAAACTGAGAATTTTTCTTTCATGTTTATTTGAATTTTATGACAGTAACTGCATAATTTATTTCTAAAAATAAACTGTTGCTTTTGAAGTGGCTGAAAGAGCGGCTGATACATATTTTTAAAGCACAGTATATTTTTATAGAAACATAAGATTTAGAATAATCATTTTTATAAAAGTCAAATTATGATATAAACATACAACCCTCTAGAGACTGAATTAATGGAAGTTCGGTGGTTGTGTAGAAATGATCTGCTACTTAATGGCTGGATAAGTCAGCAGATTCTGTGGACAAGTAAGAATAATTATATAAACGACACCCAACATACTGAATTCAATTAACAACAAAGATATGATGTTTATTAAATGAATTCAAGAAGTTTTAAAACATAAAAAATCAACTCATTTTTTTTATCTTAAAATGTATTTTTGTGCGTAGTGTATTTTCATTATATTCTTAAAATTCTAATTTAGAATGTAATTGTCAAGAACTGAATCCTAATCATTAGTAATATAATAAGTAATTATTACGGTTATTAATAAATCCTTCTTATAAATTGCAAATATTGCACACGATATTATTTATTTACACTTCAATTCTAACCGTCAGCTCGAGTAGAAGTTACAAATCAATTACATTTAATTAAGGATTGGGTTGGATTATTTAATTATCTCAAAGCACACGAGGGTTATCTGCCTAAAGGGAGGTATTCCTTCGTGGAGGACTTTCTAAGGGAAACTGGCTCGTATACACGTTACACATGGGGAAACCCACGAAAACGCCCATGCAACCAGCCCGTTCGCGGGATTCGAACCTCGCACCGAACTACCAGTATTCAGCGTCTTTACGGCTCGGCCGCTGATGGGCTATTTAATTAAGGAACGACCATCTAAGTTTAAAAACAGCGTACCGTAGCAGCAATTCAATTATTGGCGCCGCATCTTTCATGTTACTCCCGATTGGCAAGCTACATGATTTTTAATGAGTATTCGGGTTTTGCTAGTAACTTCACTTAGAAATCGCGCTTAAACTAGGTTAGTTGGTTATTTGAACATAGAAAGAACATGGAAGCTATTTGATTAAGATGCTTTCATAGAGAACCTTTGTAAAGAGAACCTAGAAAACTACGAAAACCAACCATGCAGCCTGGGTTAGACTTCGCAACAAACAATTAGTATTTAACAATCTTGAAATGCTAGGCAACTGGTGAGGCTCCAATTAAATCTTCAATTTAATATTTTATTTCTAAATATTTAAAATATTGTTGTATTGTTAGACACAAAAAGCAGAATTTAAGTTTTGTTAACTCGTTAGTAAACTACCAAGCCGTAGTGCAAATGAATATTCAATTGCTTTTGCAATAATTGTATTCACTTAATATTCTTGGAATATGAGCTAAAGAAGGAACGTTCTCGGAAGATTAAAGAAGTGTTTAAATCCAGTGATATTAGCTCAGGCTTACAAGCTCAGGATCAAAACGATTCTGCAATTGCCCGAGTAGTTGACTTGTAAATGACTGTGAATTAAGCAGATGACTTTTAATCTTACGTTTTCAGTCAGAAAACCTATTCCGAATGTTTTGTATTGCATGACAATGCATCTTTTCATTATTCAATAACCAGTCGGAGAACCGCTTGTGTTCCGAAAATAAGTATGTGTACTCAATCGTCCTGCATGTTCTTCAAATTTGTCTTCTTGTGATTTTTTTTCTTTCCCAAAAACTAAAGTTGCCTCTCAAAGGAAAGTTTTTTGACATTGAAGAGACAAAAGGAGTATGACATCTGCTTTTAGAGGCATGTCAAAATCAGATCTCTACAAGCCTTCTCTTCCATAATATGTTGTCCAGTCAGACAAAAAGTTGCATCAGCGTAAATTTTATAATCTATTTTTATTCCACTCTGATTACTTTATTAACATACAGTGAATATATACTAAATCTTTTACTTTAGCTTAAGTAATTCGGAAGTTTTGACGGAATTGTTGTCGTAACTAGGACTTAGAAGATAAGTCAAATTGAATATTTCGATAATCCAATAAATTCAAGGTCAAAGTTTCAATATTTTATTTTCGGAGGGAGGGGAAATTTTTTTCAGTTTTGGTCCATTATCCTAAGTATATTTGCTTTGATTCTTTATTTTTCCATAAAAGCGAAAAATTTACGCTTGGTATACATATAACGCATAGCTTCAAATTAAAATTTAATAACATACAGAGTGGTTATAATTAAAGTTCCACACTGAAACAGTCATAAAAGGAAAACTACTGGATCAAATGCTATCAAACTTGGTAATCGTGTAAAGGAGGTCATGAGAATTTATTTTCCGCGAAAAAAAGGAAGTTGGAAACCCTACCACCAGGGGTAAAATGGCGCTGTATGCAATATTGTTAAACGAAATATGGGTCGGAATCTAACTTAACCTTTTGTTACAAGGGTTTAATATGTTGCATACCCTTAAGAAACTTTGAAGTAGTCAAATTACCATTTAAAAGCGTTGAATTCGATAAAAGTCGAGTGCGCCATCCGTGTAAGTGAGAAATTCGTCCGTGAAAACCACGAATTAGCGATTAGAAAATGTGAGATCGCAAATCACTCGCACAAGTGCGTACAATCTGGAAATCGTTTTTTTACAGATCGTTAATATGTAATTTTTGAAGCCTGAATTCGGCACTAAAACATGAAGATACTGATTCAAAACGCTTTTAATCGATTTGGGCCAAAGAAATTTCTCATGTTATCTATCTAGTTCCATTGCATTCTCCTACTGCATTCGATTGCATAGCAGTCATTCCACACCGTTTAGTGTTGAATGACAGCTAGTTTTATAACTGAACCATTTTTCTCTGAAGAGCAGGCAACAGCTGGACCACTGTGATTGCAGCTCACTTAGAGTCAATGTTAAAATGTTTCGTGATACATGAACTGCATGGAACTGCAGTAACATGGCATTTTAGATACTACGATTTTTATGCAGGGCTGGGCCCCACTTCACGTGTGTCGCACAGTTACTTAGGAAACATTTAACGAATGAACGTCTTATAAGCCGACAATTCCCCTCTTCCCACCAGACCTCAATCTCTGTGACTTTTGGCTATGGGGTTACCTCAAAAGCACTGTTTATGGTGATATTCTAAACAATTTGGCAGAAATTAAAAATGTCCGTAACATTCCTCCTGATATGCTAAGAACTGCTGTTAAGAATGCAGTAACAGGATTTAACTTGCTCTCGGAAAATGCTGGACGCTACATTGAACATGCTTTGTAACACGTTTCGGAAACTATTAAACACATTTTAAACAGATGTTTTCATGTCTTATTTCGTTTACCAATATTGTATACAGCGCCATTTATCCACTGGTGGTGAGTTTTTGAACTCTTTTTTTTCCCGCGGAAAATAAATTCCCATAATCTCCTTTACACGATTCCCAAGTTTGATAACATTTGGTCCAGTAGTTTTTCTTTTATGACCATTTCAAATTGGAACTTTAATTATAACCACCATGTAAATTAAACTTTAAATGTCTGACACTTTGGTTCAAGTCCCAGCTTTAAAAATATATATATTTAAATATAATATTTTATATTAATCCTCTTAGAAAGAATGTTTTAAGAAGCTAATTTTTCTCTCGCGTTATAGATTGTATAAAAAACATGATCTTTAATATGATTTAGATTGTTTCAGCCGATATAAGAATCGGGTCACTCGGTGGTACAGAATATTTTTAAAAAATTGACAAGAATGCAAAATTTATGGAAGTCTAGGAATCGAAAAATCTTAATTTTTTTGCGTGAGCGCTGAAAATAACTGTAGAAGGAAAGAAGAAAATTAGGGAGAAAAGTAAGCAAAAATTTGCAGGGAAATTTGGCTGTCAGACATACCAAGATGTTTCAAAAAGTTGGACGCTTTTGAATATACCTTCAGGATACTTCAGAGAATTTATGTGTTCAAAGAGAAAAAACACTTGGACATGTACACCACCACCACCAAATACCATCAATTGAGCTTGTGTTAACAGAAAAGACAAAAACGATATCATTACAGATTAAAGTGAAGAGCGACTGGTTGTAGACTATATGGTTGTATAAATTTAAATTATGTTATAGAACATCATATCGTATCATAAATGGAGAATCCCATGATTTTCTCAGTCGAATTATTTGAAGATTCAGGAGTTTATCCAGTGATGTATGTGGATGTCACCTAAAGACGTTTTTTTTTTCCTCCTGATGAAACAGCGGCTGAGCGGTAAATCGCTGAACACTGGTAGTTCGGTCCGAGGTTCGAATCCCGTGAACGGGCTGTCTGCATGGGCGTTTTCGTAGTTTTCCCCATATGTAACGTGTATACGAGCCAGTTTCCCTTAGAAAGTCCTCCACGAAGGCATCCCTTCCCTTAGGCATAATTAAATAAACCAAAACCTCTTGATTAAACCAGACTTTCCTTTCATCTCATACCTTCAAAATGTTTAGCCTCTAAAGACTGATAAAGGCTCTGACCAAATACTTCGTGATGAACTTTCTAAGAAAAACCAGCTAGCATACACGGAACACATGAGAAAATCCACGAAAACGCCCATGTAACCAGCCCGTTTACCGGGATTCGAACCCCGGAGTGAACTACCAGTGTTCAACGATTCTCTACCGCTCGGCCGTTTATGGTCCTTTATGAAATGGAAGGCGATAACTTTATTTAAAATGATTGTCAGAAATACCAAGATTATTTCGAAAAGTTGGATACTTTTTAATATACTTGCAGAATGCCTAAAGAAAAAGAGCAAGAATAAAGTAGAATGCCTGAAGAAAAAGAAAAGAAAAAATAAATTTTTGCGTAAAATTTAATATTTCTACTTTTTTTTTTAAATTTAAAACTTTTTAATCTTATGATATTTGATTCTTGCGATTTCAAAAATAAAATATTTGACTAAAATATGAATAACATTTTAAGAAACCAAATGTAGGATAAAACTGTGTAAAGCAATGGTCACAATGATTAAACTGTTTAAAGCAGTGTATGCAAGTCATCCTATGTTAAAATGTCCGTTATACATCTCTCTTATTTATATATTTCTTTTCTGAACGGAACATTGAAAGGCGTGTTAACTGTGCTTTACTGTAATTTCTCTTTTAATATATGCAGTTTTCAAATGCATCATAGTCTGGGTTACAAAATATTCTTTGGAAAGAAACGCAATTCAAATAAATAAAATCAAATTCTGGAAAATTTATATTAATAAATATATTTAAAATGCTCAGTTCGAAGGAATAAATAGAAAATTTTAAAACAATTATCTGAAGAGACAATGCAACGCAAACAATTAAAATAAAAGTATAAAAATTTAAAAATTTCCTAAAATAATAACTATGACAAATAAATATTTATAAAGAAAACTATTTGAAAAAAAAATAAACGCTGCACCGTTATTGACGCAGTTCGAATAGGTAAATAGAAATTTTTAAAATAGTTATTCGAAGAAAAAAATGCAACTTAAACAATTAAAATGAAATTCGAAAAAGAAAAAATTACTTAAAATAATAAGTTATAATAAAAAATATATAAAGAATATTATTTGGAAAAAAGAATGATGGTGACTTTTTTTCTTCTCACGGGAAAGGAAACAAGGTTGCCATATATTAAGACGTTCGCCAAGTGAACTATTCTTGGCGCAAACTGAACAAAAAGTGCCAACATAAATTTGTGAATTTCTCCGTAAATTTCGCTCCAAATTTTACAAAATTTCATATTTAGGCGTAATTTGAGTCGTAGAATCGAAATATGTAAAAAAATTGGTATGTTATTTCAGAAAAAGTCCGATTTTGTGTCAAAATACATATGTTTTTTTTTTTTTTTTTTTTTTTTTTTTTTTTTTTTTTTTTTTTGAGCAGTGTACTTCTACTGATACATAGTACGTTCTGCGTCACAAATACTGGGAATATTTTCATTTTTTTATTGAGAGCACTTATAATTACAGTTCATCTTCAAATAGAAGCCTTGTGTTCGATTGCAGCAATTCCTTTTTACAGGAGTGGGAGATTTGAAAAGTTGAAACTCCGCAATTGAAAAGTTGTTCAAACACGACTGTGCGAACCTTATCACTAGTGTCAAAATGTTATTTCTTGGAGAAGTAAAAATAAAACATATACATCTGAATGAAGACTGTACAGTGGATCGGAAGTGTTGCGAAATTTCCTCACAGGGAACGATCTGCACTTCGCGCATTTTTAGAGTTCAGATATAATGATTTAGGGTTGAATAACCTAACTAATTTCTTCTACCAACCACTCACTCGCAGATACTACCGTTACTATATGGATGAGTTATCATCCTTTCCTTAATTAACTATAGAGACAAGAGATAATATAAAATGTAAATTTAACTTTATTTCCTCACCTTTGGTGAGTTCATCTTAAAAATGCAGTACAACACAAAACTTTAAATCTCATTGACTACAGCTGCTGTCTGGAACTTAGTAATAAATTAACTGGCTACAGTATCATTGTTCCTATACAGTATCATTGCTCCTATGCTAAGCTACAACCAACTGGTTCGAACAAACTAAACTCTGCTAATGTCACACTTACCAAAACCAAACCGAATGTCATGCATTTATGCTTATTCTGGATTAGCAGTTTCAGCTCTAACAGGCAAGCAAATGGCAATAGCAGCAGACAAGTCTGTATTAGAAATCATGTGACGAAAGGAACAAAAAAAAACATAAAGGAAAGAATGAAAGTAATTCTTAACTGTTAGTAAAACTTAAATGAAATGCCAGAAAGAAACCATGTATTTAGAATTTTATGAAGGTTGCACTCAGATGTTAGATTACTTATAAGTTCATGCATCTTCACAAGCCAAGAATATTTAGCACGCTATTTGTCTTAGCGCTCTCTCTTTGCCCATACATGTCATGTGTCACTTGAAAATATGGGCTGAAAACAAACCAATATCCCCGTAAACAATCTTAAACAGCTGCAGGATTTCAGAACCAGACACGGCAATGTCTAGAATAGCCTTTGGGACAAGACTGATTGAAAATAGCTTATAACAAATTTTAATTTGACTGTCACGTAACGCTACTTGAGATTGCTCTGATTTTACTTTCTGGCAAGACATAAAAAATACTATGCACTCTTATTGTGTACAACTAAATACAACGGTATAGTCACAACCGACAAAAGTTAAGCAGTATATCTAGATTTCTTTCCATCTGCTTCGGTTTCCTAGAACTTCTGAGCTAAGTTAAATAGTAGAAACACTTTTTTTATACATTTAGCATTTACAAGTTTTCCATGATTTTATGAAAATGTGTCACATGGCCAAAATTCTCGTAATTTGAAGACTTATTTCATTAGTTTTTTAAACCGAAACTGTGCATGTTCAATAAACCAGCGATTCTGAACCGGTGGTACGCAAGAGAAAAATAGGTGGTACGCAAAGAAACAAACCATTTTTAACTATTAAATTAAAAAATCTCGTGAAGAAAAAGAACAATTGATAGGAATTTCCTGTGATCGAAACCTGAAGTTTCCAAAAATAACAGACTTGTGAGGATTTGGTTGAACCGAAAAAAAAAAATTTAAGGCATTTCAAATAAAGCTATTAAGTTTTTATTGCCTTTCTGCAAAAACCAATTTGTGTGAACAAGGATTTTCTTCCGTGTTGTATTTGAAAAATAAATACAGAACAAAATTTAAAGTGAATCGTAATTTACGGAAAATGAAATAAGACCAGAACGAAATTTATATCTTTTAAACAGGCCAAAATTTCGCATTAAATTTTAGAATTAAAGGATTATAACTTAAATTTTGATAAGTAAATTGGTAACCAATTTTTAATCGAATATTTTCCATGTGTGCATATTTAATACAAATAGCCAACAGGTTGTAGAAATGGCAAAATATATTTTTTTCTATATTTGAGAAATTGAAAAATAATCATCGTAAAATGTAGTGATGGCACTGGAGTTTTTCAGTTTTTGCTTAGATGGTACGCGCTAGTCAAAGGTTGAGAGCCATTGCAATAAACTATTCAAGAGAGTAATGCAAACAGTTTGAAACAGTCTACATATACAGGGTAATGTTTAAACACATTTATTACTATAATCTTTACACGAATTTGTTTTAAGCTTAGTTTTTGAAATTCTTCAAAATGAAGATACAGGCAGTCTATGTAAAGTTCATCATGCTATTATTGAATTAAATTAATCATACTGTTTTTGTAACTCAACCTGATTTAATATGCAAATTAAAATCCAATTATATTCAAAATATGTTTTCGTAATGCCTTGCGGAAAATGAAATAAAAATACATTATCAGAAAAACATGTTTAGATGGATGTCTTCAAAACTTTGCCAGACTTGCGAACATTAAAGTAGTTTAACTGATTTCTTGCACATCCGTTCTTTGTTTAGTTTAATCTCCTCCATGGGTATCCATTATAAAGTTATCTGATTAATTAAAATTTAGAAAAGGCAAAAAGAGAAAGTTAGAAGATAATTATTGAACTTTTCACACCCGAATAAGAACGACAGTTTTAAAAAGATCTAAAAAAAGAATTCCTGGAGATTTTCAAAAGTAATTAGCGGTTAATTCATGCAAAGAATAATTTTTAGATTGAAAGAAAGGATTAGCTATGAAATTAACAATAATAATAAATAAGTTCCATAGTAGGAAAACAGTACTGATTAAAATTATTTGCATATAATGAATAATATAGTATACATGAGTCCAAACATTAGATTGAAAGATTGAAATTTACAAAACAAACAGAAATTGGCATACAAAGTTATCCAGTAACTTTGTTATTAATCTTTAAGAACATGCAGATTTTGTAGTTGAACGAATGCGAGAAAATAAAATGCACATATTGTATTACTCATCGCATATAAATAATTTTGCTATTGATCGAAGCGCATGTGTTTTATTTCAGCAACCTGCAATCTCATTAAAAGCGTAACATTATCAGTGTTGATCAGGAAATATTTCTATATATTTTTTATTATGAATTTATTTATGCCCCATGTTATCCTTTTGTTTATATATGTATTTATTTATTTACATACTGAACAATAAACTAGTTGGACTTTTGAAAATAAGGCCCAATATCTAAAGCTATAAATTCGACACATTATGTTGTAGGTTGTTTTTTGAAGGTAGGAGTGATGAAAAGTAAGCAATGCCCCCGACTGGACTCGAACCACGAACCTCTCGAATACACGTCACGCGTGCTCGCCACTACACTACGAAGGCATCCTAAGAAAGCGGGAGAAATACCTTGTATACTTCCCCTTTTAAAGGGCGAGTGGGGTTTTAGGAGAGCCAGTCGCCAAATTCTGGTGGCAAAAAATCATCATCCACCACCATTTTTATTTCGCGCGCCACTGTAGAGACATTAGGTATTTTTTTAAAGTAGGAGTGATGAAAAATGAGCAATGCCTTCGCCGGGACTCGAACCACGGACCTCTCGAATGCACGTCGAGCGTGCTGACCACTACACTACGAAGGCATGCTAAGAAGGTGTGAGAAATACCTTATAATGCAATCTCCAGAATGCAGAGTACGTCACAAAACACGAGCACGTTAGAAAATATAGCGAATGGTTATCGGTTATTTAGGTGTTAAAGCCCATCAACAAAACAGTTATTTGGCACTAAATGAAAATAACTTTGGAAAGTTAGCTGTCTGGAGTAGTGTAAGCCATTAGAGGAACAACTGTTTCCATGCAAAATATTTCTAAAGCCATAGAAAATCTAGATCCAGCTGTTGTTGTTTTGCTCACTGAAGTCAGAAACATCCAGACTGGATCTTAATCGTTCAGATCGATACGGGCTCTTCCAGTGACGAATCCAAGTTGTTGGTCGGGGAGACTGCGGTCATAAAATTTTTAAATCGTCGTGATGTCTCCAAACTTTAGTGGAGTGAAAAGGTGTTTTATTAATATATCGGCATGAATTCATTCATAAGTTCCAAAGCAGTAAGTCTTTTTCCTCTTATCGTGCTCCCCAAATGTCTCTTCAATCTTCTTGAGGTATTACAACTCCTCCCTGCAATTGTTATTGCCACAAATATTACTGCAATCATCCTAAAAAGCTCGTGCATGATGAGAAACATTTCTTTTTTACACCTGTTTAATATTTCGATTACCGACGATTTTGTTCACGGAAATTCTCTCATTTGTCTTTTCCATAATAAATATTCAGCATTTACTTGTTCATTGGTGACGTAGGTACTATTTTCAAGATGGTCATTCTCATAAAATGTTACCAATATATAGTTGATATTCCTATCACCTGTAAGGTGATCAAGGCTGTTGCCAACGATAGGCGTAAAGCTAGAGATTTTTGTCACGAGGTATTTCGTGGGCTTGAGCTGACTATACGTCAGACAAGTGAGCATAAGCAACAACGACAACAGTTGATGTCTCCTGAGCCGGATATTAAACAGGAAAAGGAAGACAGAGTATATGAATTAAAAGCCTAGTTTGAATTTCTCTAATCATGGCATTCAAAAATGGGAGAAAGACATAAATACGATAGTACGATTCAGGATCACTAATATCCACAATGGATCGATCGACTTGTGTTTGCTTGTCCTCGGAATAATGATTGGCATCGCATATTTCTCACATATTACTCTTGCTTTATGTGTTTCAAAATTATCGTCTGCATTTGTTTATAGCTAACAACCGATCTTGAAGCATCTGGGCATGTTTTACAGCAAGGAAAAAATTGAAATTTCTTTTTAATAGATATCTACTTAAATGCTATTGCTAAATACGAATTTGCTTACAAAAAGTGAAACCATGAATGTCACACTACCGATGGAGTTGGTTAATTAATCCAGTAGCAACAGTAGACGCGTCATCGTCAGTTCAGTGACTAGAGTTCACTCAAATCTTTGTATATCACATACAGAAAGAATCTCAGCGAAAATCATTATAAAGTCATGTCTCTACACACATCATGTGCAGCAGAGTTTTTTTTTTACTCTGGTCTCTTTGCGATATGAAGGAATAAATATGCCTTTTCTTTTACCCCCAAACTATTTTTTGATCTCGTGGACTTTGCAGGAATCCGACATTGCAAGATTTAAGCAGTGTGACATGCAGTTCACTTAAATGGCTCTTGACTGATGTTCGGCAATACGTGCTTGTGTCCCTTTAATCTCTCTGCTTATAACACAAGCGCCACCATAACCTTGTCCACCAAGATATTTTACGCCCAGACCCATATCTCTCAAAGTTTTCAAAATTGCTTTTGAAATACTCCTTTGTGCAAATGTACAAATAAGAGGAATGAAACACACACACACACACACACAAAGAAAAAAAAATACAGGATCATCTGCTCTTGGTGGAAATCTAAGAAAGATATTTGCTCGATAGCTGCAACATCAGTTGTTCCATCTATTAAAAGTGGGAAATATTTGAATTTTTTTTTACTTGTTCTATAACTTTTGTTTGAATCAGAGAACCTCAGATTTAAAATAGTTCGTTTTGGATCGTGAAATTTGTATATTGTACACTTTTTTCTCCGCAGTACATAGATGATCTTCCAGGGATTTGTCTGCAGACTGAATAGCCTACAGGAAAATAGTCTGAAATTTCTTTCAATTTTAGAGGGTAAGTTACCTAAATCAATTGGCCTCCGATCCCTTCATCTACGTAATGCCAAATCTTGTTTTCGACATAATATTGTGATTTTTATTATGGGCTACAGTCATTCTCGGTTCTCTTTAGCTTTATTGATTTTATTTTGGTCCAATAAAACATTCCCAGATTTTTGTATGTTGTCATGTATTTTTCTTAAACTGGAGTAATGCAAAAACAGATTTTTGTGATATTCCAAGGCAGTGTGTTTACTGACAGATTTTAAGATGCGTTTCTATTTCTTAAACACTTTGTGTAGATTTGTTTGATTTAACTAACATTTTATGTCGACAATTTTCATTTCAGTCTGGTTTACGCCCACTCTTTCTTGCCAGAACGTTAGTAAGCTAGCGCGAGTATAATCATATGAGGTTAAGGAAAGGTTTGGAAGGTGACTTTAGTTAGCTAGAGAGAGCGTGTTATGCCTACTTGAAGACCAGATTGATAGTTTGAATTACTAGCGATTACATTGCTATGGCGTTGAATGCTTCTAACAATTAAGCTTGTTTCCGCCGACTTCTAGAGTCAGAGTCATCCCATAAGTGCGAAGCCGTTAAGCTAAATTTACTACATTTTACTTGTATTTTGAGTTCATCGTTAGCTCTTTTGAGTTAAACCAGAAGTGTTGACTTTGTGTAAGCTCAGGTGGAGCCGTGGATGAAATTATAGTGAGTGAATAAAGGGTTCTTTACACCCTTCTTCTGACTTCCTGTTGTAATTAAGACCTGGTGGTAATTTCTCACACCAGCTTTTAGAGCTCGTTAGTGAATGTACCTAAGAATACGAGACTCTGTACCTTCTTGCATGAAATATCCCACAGGCTGTGAAGATGTGTATCCAGCATAATCCATAGCATTTGCAGTATGCTGCAACTTCTACTTTAGATTACGCTAGCCAGGGATATTTTCTGAATCATGCATTACTGAAATTTTCTGGAGAACTTTTCTCCTGAAGCATTACTTCACGGGAACTCGTAATTTTCGGACTGCTTCTACGTAAGTTTCAACAACATATAATCTGAATTCGTTGAGAGTTTTTTTTTTTCTTTTTCGAGTATCACAATGACGTTGCCATCTGTTCTTAAATTCTGAGGCCACAATAAACTCTACTCACTTCCCTCATTATTATTAGTACCGCTACTACCATAGGAACTGAGGAACATTCCTGATCGTTGAAATATAGCTGTCTTCTACCAATAAGACAATGCTGCTATATTAACCACCACTGTTTTCGATAACTTCAACTTCCACAATATTATTTGTTTTTATAAAAATCTAATATAGAAGCTTAATTTCTTTTTTTTTAATCTGGATTGATAACAATATGGTAAAATAATTACTATGTGAGAAATTATCCCAAAATGAAAATTTTAATGATTGAGGACTCTGAGGAACTATAATAATTTAATAATAATAACGTGCTCCAGTTCACATAAAATAGTGTTCAGTTACATTAGGTGTTATTTTCAGTAATATTCTGTAATGGAAATTAAGAAATTTGTCAAAACATTAATCACTGATGCCAAAAGAACCAAAATTATCTAATATCCAACACCACATCGAATAGCAGACCATAAATCAAAACAGTTTACATATTTTACTCACCTGATAACAAAAATCACAAAGGACACTAGAGACTTTCCATAATTTAACAAAACCACAATGAAGAAACTAACCAAGAAATATTTTCGATCTGATCAGCGCTACAAGTATGAATGAAATAACTATAATAGCGAGCAAATTTTTGAGCCTATCAAGCCGGAAATTGATGTTGCCACATTTAATGATTTACAGTTTACATATTTTACTCACCTGATAACAAAAATCACAAAGGACACTAGAGACTTTCCATAATTTAACAAAACCACAATGAAGAAACTAACCAAGAAATATTTTCGATCTGATCAGCGCTACAAGTATGAATGAAATAACTATAATAGCGAGCAAATTTTTGAGCCTATCAAGCCGGAAATTGATGTTGCCACATTTAATGATTTAAAAAAAATCGAGAATTCTAATTTAAATCTGGGGTGGGGGGGGGGATTTTAGTCCCATTACACTCCTCCTGAATTCGCTGCTGGGCTTTTCACTGATAAGTAAAACCTATGACTGCAACTTTGCTTGTTTTAATTCTGAAACGTATACAAGAGCTATCTATCTAAAGAGAACGGAGCCCTCTTGGAGACTTGGTAGAGGAAAATGCCTTTTATTTATGTTACCGAAGATAAATATGGCAAATATCCATAGAGATGCCCAAGTTAAAATCTGAGCCGAGTTCTGGATTTTTAGACTCTTATCTATTCAGCCACTAAGCAGGCTTCAAACTGTAGATTGATTCACTTCAATATATTTCATGTCACAGGTTGCCATCTTTTTAATATCGCGGAACGAAGGTTGTGTTTCTTAATATCGCTAACAGAGACTGGAATAATTTTGAGTATTTAGCTCCAAATATCCGACAGAAACTTAGTTTAGATAAAAAGCATATAAATATATCAAAATTTATTATCTTCCCCTTTCTTTCCTTTTTAAAATTTCGGATTTTCCTCCTCCCTCCTTTGCAATTAATTACCCTTTTACTTTCGTTTTTGCTCTAACTTGATAGCTGGGCTGCTGTTTTTATTGATTGTGTATTCATATTTCGCATTTTGTATACTGTTTTTGCTATGGATTACCGTTTTTTGTTCATCTTGAGAGAATGTAATTTATTAATTATTATAATGCTAGCCGAAGTACCCGATGGCAGTTAAGTTAGACTGAGAGTAATGCATATATTAACAGAGAGAACGATATGCTGCTATCCTTCTGTAATAACGATGCAAAAAATACGATTCATAGTCATACATTTTTCACTATAACGCGATATGGAACCCACATACAAAATTTTGATAGAAAAATAAACTCATAACTTACAAATTTTTGATTAACAAGCTCTACAATTTGAAAGCGAGCAGTAGCAACACATTTCGAAATAAAGCATTTTTATCTGTTGCCACTCGGGATAATGAGTGCGAAATTTAGAGCTTTCAGAGTTTTTAATTAATATTTCGGCTGATTAAAATTGTACGAAGATGGGAATAATCGAAATGGCTTCCCGCGAATTTTTGGAATCGGGAATAACGTACTTAATGTTTGGGCAATGCTATTTTTATTTCATCGTGAAACTTAGAAATTTTTTATTAACAAACTTTAGGTTTGAAAGAGAGCAGTAGTAACAACTTTCGAAATAAAGCAGATTTTCATCTCCAGCTTGTGAGGCTGTTGCCACTGGAGAAACTGAGGGTGAAAATTATCGTTATTCCGTGTTTTTAATTAATATGTCTAATTTTAGCTACTTTTTTTTTTTTTCAAAAAAATTGGACGTCGACCTTTACCGGAACCCAGAAAAGAATCGTAGAAAGTTTGGCGATGATAGCTATAGTACTGACTGATTTATGAGAGGACAAACAAACAGACTTTCTTCTTCATATATCGATTGCTTAGTTTAGATTATATATGAACATTCCTTACCGATAAGACTATCTACTTTTTAATGGCATCACATGAAACTAAGTTGTCTTCCACATATATGTCTGAAAAATTATTTTCATTATAAAAAGAGCAAGGAATTGCGACCACTTAAAAATCTGCATTAAGAGAACAAATTTAATGAAAAGGATATTTTATTTCGGTTATAAATTAATATTATTCTTTTGCCTAGTTTAAATATGTGCCTGCAAAAAATTAAATAAATTTGGATGTTTCTATGGATCAATTCATTTACTTTCATTATACTTCTCCATTCGTTACTTCATCTGAAGAACTTTCTAAGGCTCTAACGCTTGAAATTTATTTTGCGTGGGAATAAATGTAGGAACATCAACTTATTTCGCTTGATGGCAGTTATGACCAAAAACTGTCATTAAGATAAACAAAAAAGTGCAGCTGTATTTCTTATTTTTAGTAAGCTTATTTCAGAAGAGCACGCTCGCAAGATAAACAGATTTCATTTCACAAGTTCTAAGTGGATGTCAATTTGTGCTAAAGCATACAGAAGCGAAATAAAATATTTATCTATAACGTACTGAGGACTTAAAGAACTGGCAAAGTTGGAAAATAATTTTATTTATGCCCTTAACCTTATATGTATATATATATATCCATAATTTTCCTTTAACTTTGCCCTTTGGAATGGTAGCATAAATTTTTGTCATTCTTTATATTTATTCGAAAAGTTTTTGTTCTCGCAGTTCAGAAACTGGCTGTAAAAAGCAAATAGTTCCGAAAGAAGAAAAAGTATTTGAAGTTTATTTATAAATACTAGTTTTAAAATCAGTTGGTTTTTATTCAAACTAAGAAAATGTTTTGGTTAAATTTTTAGTCAGAAACCTAAAGTCTTTCAGTCTTCTTAAAAAAATCTGAAGTTTGCTTATAAATAACAGGTTTAAAATCAGTTGATTTTATTAAGTTCTCAAGTTTAAAACAATCAATAAATGATTCGACGTTGAGAACTGTGGGTGGTTTCACTTCCGTATGGCCCAGAAATCTTTCCGTGCGTATCATGGAACTATCCACAATACCGAAATGCGAATTTGATGGTGGACATTTGGGAGGTAAGAATGGTTAGAGGGTAGAAAACAGGAGGAGAAAACGCATTAAAGAGGAGAGTTTCTGTCTGATATCTCCCGGCTGCGCTTATGTACCAACATGTGTAATGGAATGCGTTATCACAAAGTCAGGAAGGGACTTTTCAGTTTCCGAGTTCCTTCTATGATAGAGTGACAGGAAGGGGTGGTTTCCAAATTATGTTTTGCTCAGTTATTCCTCATTTTATGCCTTGAAGTTTCTATGATTAATAGCTAGTAGTTCACATTTGCAATTTACTATCATACCACCTAGCGGTACTTGCGAATTAGCGAAGAAAGTTAACTTTGGTAATAATTTAATATCATTAGCTTTCTTATTTATTTCGAGTGTAAAATATTTAACAGTCACTTAAAAACAGCTTTGAAGGGTTTTTAACCCTGACTACAAAGTTCTGCCGCCACGTGAACTTCTCTAAATATGATTTCAAATGGTGGCTTGTTGTAGCTCAAACGTTTCTTTTTGTGCCGTTTTGAAGAACCCTATACTCCCTCTTGATATTTATCTCATCCAACTCTGTATTTGTTGAGGGGCAATATATTTTAAGTTGTTGTGTTGACCTTTTTGACTAAAATTAGTAGGAAAGAAAAACACGTCCGAGGTCTATCTTCTACATTGTTCAAAAGTCTGGGTCTGGGTCGTTATCCCAGACAGCCGAAATCCCGACAAGCCAGAATCCCGACAGGGTCGAAATCCCGACAGGGCCGAAATCTCGACAAGTTAATACCTAAATACAAACGCTCAATTTAGCTTAATAAAATATATTTTTGACTATTATATATTACTAATTAATAGTTTTAATCTCAAAATCATAAAATTTATGTCGCTACTTAAAATAAATTTTAACAAATTGAAATGATAGTTGAAATTTGAAATGGAGATTTACGAATTTTTTTTAATTAAATAGAAAGAAAAAAACACTTACACATTCTATATACACGCAAACGACATATTTACAGTGACACATTGTGAGCGATACCACGAAGACATTCCATCACAGGTCGATTATCACGATCGTCCATAAACAGTCATAAATCTCCTCTCTCTGTCATCATCCATCTACCTTCCTACGTTTTGGTTGTTGTTCTTCGGGAAAAATGCATTCAACTTGGTATTCCACATGCACCTGTTCTTTTTGAAATCCTTCTATGATGTTATAAACGCGAAAATATCCCCTTCCAATTAAAGTCTTCCATCTTCTGGGTCAAGCCTCGAAAACATTGACTGCGCGGAGCTCCCAGTTGTAGGGAATCAAACACGCTTCAGAGTGCGGGTAGGAATATTGGCGAAACGCGAACGGCAATGCCATTATGCAAACGGAGCCTCATTCTTCCAGGAACGTATTAGTCTTCGAACCACTGAACGACTTCTTGAGCATCGAGTGGCAAGTGAGGAAGTAAAATGATAAATGCTCTTGAAATTTCGTCAGCTGGTATAAATGCTAATGCAAATAAAGCATTAGACGAATCATTAAACTGAATCTGTCATCTGTGCCGCAGCGAGAAGCCAATCCACTCGATTGGAATTTTCTCCAACCACCCTAACACAGATGGAAAAAAAACAAGCTTTATTAATAGCGTTGGGAAACTCTGATTTTGAAGCATTTATAGCTTCCTTTGCTAGATCACTAATGATTCTAGATGGCCTCAGTTCAATATTATTTTCCTCAGAGAAATCAATTTAACCTTGAAATAATCTTTTGTAATTTTCTTCAGATTTGCTTGTCATCAAAGCATATACCAGTGGAAGAATTCTGAAATTGTGAGATCCAACAGGTGCGTGAATTGTACATAGCTGGTAAAATGTTGTGGGCACTGTTTTAAATGTGCCGTCCATAATCCAATAAGGTGCCTGTGATAAATGTTTAACATTTGCAACTGTTGTAAACATTAGAATTCTCTCATTTCCAACTGCAGAATCTCTTACTAAAAGTAATTTACTAGTTAAAGTATTTCTTAAAGTAGGTGGAGTATGAATTTCATTCAATGTTTTTGGTTCTGATGGCTTTTCGTTTTGCTTGACTCTTTTAATTTTTTTCGAAGAGCTTCTTTTGATGGAAGGTATGGGCGAATGTTCTGAGAAGTGTTTACGATGTTGCTTTGAATTATCTGGCACGGTTGATTTCCGGTATGCCGAGCATCTTCTTTAAATTGGCCAATATATTTTGCGATAGCAGCTGAACTCGTTTGTGGAGCATGGTTATGCTCCTTTTTGAAACGGAGCAATTTAAAAAATTTCAGCCATTTTTTGGAACAATTTATTGAGCAAATATAAACCAGCAAGTGAATACTATCTACCTCGAGGCGAACGTAACCCTATAGCGTGTAGAAAGCCTAGAGCCGTATCATTCCGCCATTGTGAAATAGTTCCCCCTTTCTCCTATTCATAGAGCTTATAAAAGATAAGACCTTTACCTAGACCTAAAAGATAAGAAATGACCTTCCCGTGAAGTCAGCCGACCCTTTGTCATTATGATGACGTTCTATAAGCAGCTCTGGAAGTATGTTTAGGGATCCAATAGGCCTTATTAGGATTTCGTCCGTGTCGGGATTTTGACCCTGTCGGGATATTGGACAGTCGAGATTCTGGTTCGTCGGAATTTCGACCTTTCGACAGGATTTCGACCCTGTCGGGAATCTGGCTTGTCGAGATTCTGGCTTGTCGGTATTTCGGCTGTCGGGATACCCAGAAGTTTACAGGAATGAGTCTATTTCTCTCAATGTTGCAATCTCTTGGCAAGCAAACAAGTGGATGTAAACATCGTGATTTGTTGGCGATAGGCAGGGTTTGCGTAGTTGATTTAATTAAGATTGCTCTAATCATTTCAGATTCTGAAATTCAGAAGCGTGTTTGGTCTTTAAGTCAATGGCAATGGTAAGCCGTGAGAAAAAAAAAAAAAAAAAAAAAAAGGGAAGAAGGAAATTGAAGAAAAAGTGCATTTTTTTCTTTTCAAAGAAAACTGGTCATCTCTTTAATCTCTTTACTTTTCGTTGAGCACCAAAGTAAGGTAGAATCAAAGGCTTTATTATGCTAAGCACAGTTTGAAATATTCTGCATTAGAAGAACATTTTTGTAGCAATAAAGTCAAAAAATTAAAATCAAAGCTTAACTGTTAGCAGTCGTTTTCCCTCACAGTAAATAAAGATTTCGAAAATAGTGTTTGTGTTAGCTGCATTACAGATGGAAAAATTGTTAAACGTGGAAAACCTTTCGTTGATGCTAAGTCTGTAAAGGAATATCTTCATTGTGCAGTTGGTGTGCTTTATCCATCACAGGCTCAAGCTATTTTTAACATTAGCTAGTCTGGTGTGACGTGTGGGGAATCTGGCAGCAGATATTTGCAATAAGTTAAAATCTAAATGCAAGGACTTTGTGTTTAATTCTGTAGCGATCAACGGATGCAACATATATTCCACAAGCAACCATTTTTATCCGTTTTGTTGATAGAAACTTTACGATTGTAGAGGAATTAGCCAGTGTATTTGCACTTAAAGGCACAAGAGGATCAGATTTGTATTTTGAGTCTGACAAAAACTTCTCTAAATGTAAGTTAGATTTAAACAATATATCTATTCGACCACAGATAGTGCTTTTTCTATTATCGGACAGGAAACAGGAGTAATAAACATTTCTCGAATCTGGTGCGAAGGCATGTGGAAATGGTACTATGATTTCCACATGCCTTCGCACCAGATTTCAGAATTCGTGGAAAAAATCCTTCTTAAACATTGAACATTGGATGCCTGTTGTGAAAAAGGTTAATTTCATGCCGTCCAAAGACTTAATTTCAACAGTTCTTTAATGGTATGGATGGATACAATTCCTAATTTGATCGTCTTCTTTTTTTTTTTTTTTTTTTTTTTTTTTTAACTTGGCATATTTATTTAGCATTTATTCGTTCGCCCATTCTTACTTTTTTTTTATTTCAACTTTCTACTATTATTATTAAATAAATGCTGTACAATTTTAATCTGCATTTTTAATCGGTTTGCATTTTCAATTAAAATGACGGTCAAAATAAAGATTAAAAACTTAAAAAGATTCAGATTTTAATGTTCGTCCAAAAGGGCCCTTTTAAAGTTTAAAATGGTTTGTCAGCATAGATTATCAGAAAAAATGTAACAAAGGGCGTTTTTTTTTTTTTTTTTCAAATGGAATAGCGAAATATTTTATAGGATACTCGATCAATATACATTTAGGAACCTTTTTTTATCTTGTGTGTATCTGAGAGACAAAAAAAAATACATAACGTAATTCTATATAAATATCTAATGTTTTTAACTTGCTATGTCCTGAAAAAAATGCATTTTTATTTTTTATTTAGCTGTATAAAAATAATATAATAGTAAAAATAATAGTAAAAAATAGTAAAATAATAATAGTAAAAAAATAATAATAGTAAAAAATAATAGTAATAATAGTAAAAAATAATATTCTTAAGAACATCATCTGTTTCTTTTAAATAGCTTAGTTTATTTATCAATAGCAGTAAAATTAAATTTGAAAGATAAATAACTTACACTCTTTCGAATAGAAACAGGTATGAAAAATGAAACAACGCAAAATCGCGTTTCGAGATAAACAGCCTCTTTCGACTAAACAGCAAATTTAACCATTTGTTTTCTTTTATTCTGTATATTTTGATACTGAAAATCTAATCACTTAAATATTATCAAATCTCTTTATTGTAAAATTAATTAAATATCAATAAATTGATTTATGTTTAACATATATTATATAAATCAAGATATAAATGCAAGCGATAACAAAAAAATTTTCTTAATTTTTAAATTTATCAAAATCATTAGGTATGATGAAGTTACAACTTGTAAACAATATAAAATAGCTTCTACATTTATAAATGAAAGTAACATGATTTAAATATGAATATTAAAGAACATGAACGACCCCCCCCCAAAAAAAAAGTAACAAAGGAAAGGAAAGCGGGCATTTTTTCAGTCTCTTGAATTTTTGATATTTCATACCAAAATTAAATGTCAGTTTTAAAAATGATAGAAGAATATGGAATGAGAGTTTAGTTAAAGATAAAATTTCCATCAAAGAAAACAGATATATAATATAATTAGTAATTTCAGACAGAAATGCTCTGTATGTTAGGATAATAAAGCAGGATAATGTAAAACGATTTTAATGCTGTTAATGTTATTGTTAATTTTTAATATGTTATGTTAAATGCTGTTTTAATTTGCAACACGAGTTGCAAATTTTGATAATTTTTCTGAGGAGAAAGTAGGTAATGCATTTCAATTCTCATAAACTCTCAAAGCTGCTAAATGAAATGTAGAATTTGGAAACATTACAACTATCGTATACAAATAGTGGGCAGTTTTCAAGATATCTACCTGTTAAAGAGATCTGCAAAATTATACCACATCATCAAGAAAAATTGCCAAAAATGTAAAACAAAGATAAACATTTTTGTTTGGTATCATTTAGTATTGTATACTGCTTTTAGTAAACACTATAATTGGGACTGGACTCTTTCGTCAGCCAGATTGCTTAATATAATACTTATTTTTAATCAACACATTAAATGGGCCTGTAAAATGATGGTGAAGCAAAGGGATTTTCGATTGACTTTAAGATGACGTGAAACGACCTTCAAGATAATGCTTTGACCTGAAATTACTCACTTCTGAAAATTAGGCAATTACAAATTTCAGCTAATATTCAACCAATTATTGATATGAGCTAGCTGTGGTCTGCTTCCATTCTCACGATACTTAACATTTTAAATATTTGCCTAAACTTTATTTTTACATCATTTCATTGCATACTGCTCTCTGTTTACAGAGTAGTTGTTTTATTTCAAAATACACTTAACTCCTAGTCTAGTGAAATTGTAAGTCGGGCTACATGTCGCTCATATTCATCTAAATCAGTTGAACAGCTTCTTAAACAAATGTAATGTGCAGTGTCTTATCTTTTCATATTATTCAAATCAACAGGAAACTTTAAAATATTTAAATATATAAAATTAACAAAATTTTACATGGTGTTAAAGAATACTCGATGCGGGTCTGGATCATTATCTGGTGGATCTAGATAGGTGGTTCCCAAATCATTGGATCTTACTGTAAATCCGAAGTGGGCAAATGCCGGTACGCAGACACAATGCGACCTTTAAAATTACTTAATTTGGCCAGTTATGAAATCTTACGAACAACATTTTCATATCTTTCCTACCCGATTTTTTAGGCAAACTACCGAAATTAGCAGTACGAGTCCACATCTATTGTTAACAGTGTATATGCGAATATATACGTATGACTGTCTGCATATGGGAATTTTGTATGCTATGGCGATTACCCAATATGACAGCTTATTAAAAGAAAGTTTTGGTTTAATTTCATAATTAGGTATGTCGCCGGTGTTATACAAGTCATATGATATGGACTGATCTAGAATGACACAGTCCAAAAAAAAAATTATTATTATTAGAATAGAGAAGGGGAAATAAAAAATTAAATCTAAACAAAACATTAAGAGGCTATTGCTATAATTTAAATTATAATTATATTATTTTGTCTTACATATGCCCCCTTTCAAGAGACAGGTTTAGCAGCAGAAAAGACATTAAAAAAAGGGTTAAAGCAGTAGTAAATGAAGAGAAATTGAAATAAAAAAATTTCGCCCAGCAAAATTAATTGTTACTTAAGATTTTTAATATGATTAATATATTTTATTTTATATGGTATTTTTTAAATACACTCATGTCCATAAATTAAGGCTAATGCAAAATCAGGCAAAGGAAGAGTTCGAAGCAAAACAAATTTGACTTATTTGTAAAGCGTATTTATTGAACAAAAGGTAAAGAACAAAAAAAGATGCTATACGTTTGATATTATTAAAAAAATTAGAGATTTTTTCTCCCTGGAGCAAATTACAAAAAAATCCTACTTACAAAAAACCAATATTACATAATTTGGTACGATTGTTAATACATTGTATGCCTCCCAGACGATGCAATACAATCCGTACAACGCCTAGGCTTGCTGAGTATCAAATTATCGATCTGATCTTGGGGGATATTACACCACTCAAAAAGCAATGCTCTCCGAAGTTTCAGTAGACATGCAGGAGGAGGTTGACGGGCTGCAAATCGTCGGCCAAGCATGTCCCACACGTGCTCTATTGGATTCAAGTCCGGTGAGAATGCTGGCCAGTCCATACGGGTGATATCCTCCGATTGAAGGCATTCGCTTACGATGTTTGCATGGTGAGGACGGGCGTTGTCATCCATAAGCACAAATTTTGCGCTCATGGCGCCCCGAAACAAACGTACATGTTGTTCCGGAATGACGTCCCAATATATTTAGTCAGTTCTGGAACCCAGAATAATTCCACCCCAAACGAGCACTCCTGCACCACCGTAACGGTGACGTTCAATGATGTTTTCTTTGTGGCAAGGGGTATCTGAAGCTCTCCATATGAAAGTCAGGCGAGAATCAGACTGCAAGCTAAACCTGGACTCGTCGGAAAACATCACACAAGCCCACTGTTTCGGTGTCCACAATGCATGCTGTCTACTCCAGGCTAACCGCAGGCGACAGTGAGTTGCAGTAAGTGAAACGCATCTGACAGGTCTACGAGCATATAGACCAATCTGCCCTAAGCGTCTGTACACGGTCTGCCTTGAAATTGTCGTACCAGTGGCTGAAGAGAACTAGAACTGACGAGACAGGTCTGAGACTGTGCTCCGCCTGTTTCTTTTGGCAGTAACTGCCAAATACCGGTCCTCATTCGGCGTTGTAACTCCGAGACGACCTGTGTTGTAATGTCTACTCACATTACCATCATCTTCGAATCGTTGCCAAAGCCTGGAGATGACACTCTGGGCAATTCCAAGTTCGTCTGATACTTCCAGTTGGGTACGCCCACATTCCAGACGGCCGATAATTCTACCACGTAAAAAATCATCCAAATGCGTCCTTTGTGTCATAACTATTCGGTTATTGCACTGAAATGCTTATAAAGCGCCTGCGAACAATTTTACTTCTTTGTCTGTATTCCTTATATATCACTCTCTTACACTCTCGTCATTGTGACGTACCATCGGTGTCATCTGGTTACTTCCTGAAATTTGCATACGATTCTTGAAGATGTGTTTAGTGATTTTACAGGTGATATATTTATTTTAGAGTTCGATTTCCGCGTGACTCCGAATTATCATTAATTTATGGACATGAGTGTAAATGTAAATTTTACAGCTCTGTTAAATTTTTCAGTATTTCAATCCAAAAGTTCCTTTTGTTTTAGAGTCCACATAATCATAATTTTTCATCAAAGGTTTTTCAAAACTTTATACTCAATATCACAATTATAAAAATTGTATACACCCATTTATTTTTTGAATAATCACAATAAATTTCAAAATGTCATTACAGAATTAATTTTTACAATTTATATATTAACATCATAACTTTTATAATAGTATTACTGAAATTCTAATTCTTTCATCTTACACAAAACTGGACGACTCCACAACCTGCAGTCAAACTAAGCTGAGAACGAGTGCCGTCTTAACACCCGCCCGGGGGACACACGAATATAAGAGCTCCATGCTGGTTCCGTTTACTATATTTCATTTCTAAATATAGTAAATAGAATTAGCATGTTTGACGTAATGTCTCTACGTAAGCTGGAGTCCATAATGCCGTTGAGATGGCATTGCTGATATGACGGAAAACATGTGCAGTTACCAAAAGATATAGGTTTAACACTTCTGATAGTTTTAATTTAGAAATTAAACAATGAAATATGAATACTCTTTTATTAATTAAGTATGCGAAAATAAATATCCATGACAAATGACTGCTGAGAATTTGTATTCGTTATTAAACTATTGTTACAAGTGGAATATCATGTGCATGAAATAATCGCAAATGAAGATTCGTGATTTCCCGATTCACATAAAAGCAGTTTTACAATACAGTGTTTGCAATAAAAATAAAAATATACGCAAAGCTATAAATTTATAGAAATATTTAATTAATCATCGATACCTACTTTTGTTTTATATTCTTGACATTTTAGTGTGCATTTTGTATACTTTTTTGGTTGACCCGCGTGTAGTTTTGTCATGACGCAATTTGGGGGAGATTTAAAGTAAAAAATATGAAAAGAAGCGGACAAAATATTATTTAAAATTCATTCAGTTTAATTTAACATTTTCAAAAAATTAAACAATTTTGGGGTATGGTGTTTTTCCTACACCGTGTTTTGGCAAACAGTAAACTTTACATCATCAAAAAGATTGTCATATAAGCAGTACTGTATGTTGCCACTGCTCCGCCCGCATGGTGTATTCTGCCAGTGGTTAGATGTCTTTACCCACCTCTTACGTAAATACACTACAGCAATTTTTGTTCAAACTGAAAGCATATCTCCCGAAAATTCGTATGATTTCGCTATTCAATATTAAAACACATTTTCTGCTTATGCATCTCTCTGTCATAATAATGAAGAAGTTATGGTACACCTGCCGTTAATTAAAGATTTCAAAATTATTAAGTAATTAGCAGATTACTTTCCACGTCTATGATTACTTGCCTTAGGGGAACACTTTATCGTAATTATAAGTATGTTTACAGAACTAAATTTTTGAAAGAGAATCTTAACGACTATTCTTAATAATCTGCTAAACTTTAAATGAATCTTGCGGAATATAATATTCCTCAATTAATTTTCTTGTAAACTTCAAACTCATGCATGTAAAAGAATATTGAATAAGAATATTACATACATCCTCTAAATTTCAAAGATAAACGTAGAATTTAATTTAAACGTTGGAATATAATCAGATTAATTTCTAGGTGCAATAAGGTGATATTTCAATGTATAAGACTTAAAATTTCGAGGATAATTTAAAATGATTACATTTTTTATTGCTCTGCGGTATTCATATATTCTCGCTGCATGTTACTCATATACGCTCACCGCAACTAGCACTAACTACGTATCTTAGCCTTGTTAGGGACTCCTGATAAAGTCAAAAGCTTTCAAGCCTGAGCGGAAAGCATTGCAACTGCTGGAAGGTTAGCATGCTCTGGTGTTCCCGTTTGCGAATAACGTGAGACATTTCAAAATGTTTTTAAAAACTAAACAAGGGATAGTTACTTACGTAGAGATGTTAAGTTTTATGATTAGAATATTTTCCATAAGCAATGAGGTAGATAGTATACATGAAATGTTCACTTGTACTCTACTTCACAAGATTTCTTTGAAAGCTGTTGAACTCAGAATCCAGGAGGTCTTAAAGTGTTACATTTTTATGCATACGAGTATGACTGTTAAAAAATTAAAGGCTATTGTTATCGATAGATGGGAGCATAAAAATCTCTTGAGTTTTCGCAGATTTCAAGAAATCTCATGGCGTATTATCGAATTCTATGGTGAAAATAACAGCGGTGATGCTTTACTAGGATGTATTACTGATTTGGTGTGAAAAATGTAAAACATTTTAGAAAAAAAAATAAAAAAAATAAAATAAATAAAAAATAAAAAAAAATAAAAAAAAAAAAAAAATCTGAAATTTTTTAGATTTTAAATGACGTCCAAAGGGGCGTTTTTTTAACGTTTTGAGTGTTACCTTTATTTATTAAATATCATGTTCTTTGCACTTAAACCATAAAATTCAGTTCAAGAGCAAGATCGCAAAATAATGTTAAATTAAGCATATCTTTAGAATTTCCGATATACACAGTCTCGCGAGCTGGAGATAAAAGTATTTTTTTTCTATATAACGTTGCCATTTCTCGCTTTTAAAGCATTGAGTTTGTAAATCAAAAATTCGTTAAAGTTTTACAAAATATAAAATCTATAATAAAACAAATTCCAAATTTGGGATTTCAGATGCCCATATTCGCAGTAGGATTTCGTCATTCAAAATTCGATGGCTTTATGTACCATTGTTTTATCACAATGCGAGAAATAGACAATCATTTATGCAGATTTTTCATTATTTAATTTCTTCAAATATAATGCAGGACTCTAACATTTTGTGGCAACAGTTTGAAAAGTGAACCGACGTTTATGAGTCCGACGCAAAATGCCAAAACGAAAGCAATAGTCCTTCGGGACTGAAATCCCTTTGGACTAAAAAAAATTTAATTAATTTAATTTTATGTAGAAATATTCACTATAATATAAACATATCATTCCTAATAAGTAAGTAAATTTTTCATCAGATATATCTGTAAGTTATTATCATTTTACATAATCAGTTATTTTATCATTTAAATCTTTAATGTCACTTCTCCCTTCTGTTTCCCTAGCAGAATGCACATTTAGTTTCAGAGCATTTAAGCAGAGATTTTTTTGGTTTGCAGACAGAGCGCGTTTTTGCCTCTCGAACCCACGTTACTAGGTTTCGCTATCTTAGATAAGACTGCACTCTGTTATTTTTAACAATTAAACATTTTAAGCAGACAGCTTTGTACTTTTTTGGACATGTATGTTGGTATTTATACATCGAAATTTGAAAATCCGATTTCTGGTGCACGATAAAATATACTAGATAACAGAATGTTTGCTGAAAATCCGTTGTGATTAATTGGACTTAAAACTGTTTAATACTGTAGCTCAGGCTTAATCGCTTAAAAATTACTCACATTATGTACTGAAGTAACTATATATTAATAAGCTTTGCTATAATGATACGTAATCGAATGACTGTCTATGCATCTCGAGGAGTTGCTGCGACATTTTAGAGGCGCATCACAAACATCATATTTTCATCATTCGCACATCTGAAAGCAATGGACAAAATCGTCGACTGCAACATACGTCAGCTTTGCGTAATAGCACCGTAACAATGTTATTCTCAGGGGCGACTGGGTTATTCTGACCGATACGGGCCAACTTGCATATATGTGGCTGTACCTTTTCTGCAAGTTGATAGCTGTCCGCCAAGGCACACTGGACGCCAGCGCCATTTTCAAGTTAAATTTATACATTGAAGAATGCAATCTTCATCAAGATGCTGGAAACGTACGTGTGAAGATCTAAATACTCAGTTGCCTACTTGCAAAAAAGTGCCAGCACTGGTATTTAGTCCCATCCGTCCTTGGTTACTCTGATAATTTTTCCTAGCTTCTTAAATAAAGTCTAATTTTCCAAGAAGCAACTTTTCTCGTAAGCTGTAGCTTTTTCATCTACCTTTGTCTTGCAAAAAATTCATAGAATGGAAGAATGAGATAATACTGTTACCACATTCTGCAAATGACGAGTCTTTCTGAGATGAGATATTATAAGAAGATGTGTATCCTTTCAAATATCGTGTTTCAAAATAATTGTATAAAATAGTGTAATCTAATACGTGATACTAAGTTACTTTAAATCTATTAGAACAATCTCGGTGTTTATCTCATTTTGCGATATTATTCCTTGAGTTTATAGGTGTTATTGAAATGCATCAATAAAACATAAAAAATTATTATAATTTTAACATGGGTAAAACCTTGCTCATAAAAGTCCTTACCCAGCCTTTGTTTTAGAAATATTGGTCATAGACTTGAAATTATAAAAAATGCTTTAAAGAGGGAAATATTCATATTTTGGCTTTTTTAATTATAAATAAATTCAATTTTGTAAAAATTAATAATTTGTGTCTTTTTTTTTTCGGAAAGGGCTATTAATTTTGTTTTGGCATTTTGCGTTGGTTCACTATAAATGTCGGTTCACTTTTCAAATTGTTACCACCAAATATTAGAGCCTTGTGTAATATTTAAAGAAATTAAATAATGAAGAATCTGCCTAAATGTATATATATTTCTCGCATTGTGATAAAACAACGGTACCTAGAACCATCAAATTATGAATACTGTAATCTTCCACTGAATCTGGGCATTTGGAAGCCCGAATTTGGGATTTGAAATATGTTTTATTATCTATTTCATATTTTGCAACACTTTAATGAATTTTTTATTAACAAACTCAACGATTTTAAAGCGAACAATGGTAATACTGAACAATAACTGTGCGTTAAAGATTATATATAAAAAAAATAAATAAATAAAAACCTTTCTCCAGCGAGCGAGACTGCGTATCGGAAATTCTAAAGATATGCTCATCTTAAAATTATTTTGCGATACTGCTGTTGAATTGAATTTTATGGTTTAAACGCGAAGAACATGATATTTAATAAATAAAGGTAGCACACAAAACGTTAACAAAAACGCCCCTTTGGGCGTAATGTAAAATCTGAAAGCTGTGACATTTTGTTTTTCTTTTCTACCCTTCATCATCAAAAATAAAACACCAAACGTTTGACTTCCACATGATAAAAATTGGCCAAAATATTTAATTTCAATCCTTAGGATGTTTGATGCCAATTTCATCTTGCCTTGATGAGTCGATTGATAAATAAAAATAATTTGCCGATGATATTTTTTCCCTTAAATGCCAACGATCATTTACTCAGCATATAGCACTCTGTAATTTATATAGTATTTGTTAAAAACGGCATGTCGAAGGAATAATTTTCTCATAAGCAATTTATAAATAAAAAAATTATAAAATAATTTATAAAATATGTTACTAATATTTTAATGAAGCTTTATTGCTTTAAAATCATAATTTAATCATCATACAAAACATAAATAATTTAGAATTTTTTAAATTTTGTATTTATTGAAATAACGTTATGGTTTGTCTAGTACCGCTATTGAAGCTTGGCAGCGCGTTTAGACGGCTCTTTCTGTAAGATTCCTCAAATAAGATCTCTTATTAAAAAGTTTATATTTTTCAACAATTTTTACTACAATTTGCATAGGAAGGCTCCGCACATTATCTTTTAGCATAAAAAACCTTTTCCTAAATTGCTATTTTACTTTTAGTTAAATACAAATGGAAATATCCGTTCTTCAGTTAGTGTATTCACCCCCTCTCGCAAAGGATAGCCAAATTTAAAATGGAATACCTGGACCAATTTTTATCGTAAGAGAGGCTGTTTAAGACTGTATCGTAAAAGAAACTCATTTTGTATGTTATTTTTCATAATGAGCATAAAATTTTATAAACATAAATATACGATTCTACGGAGGGTAGAAAATGTTAGATTGTTAAATGTCTGTAAAAATGTCAATTTTTAGAAAGTGAATATTTACGTCATTTAAAACATTTTTGGTACAGGAGCTATATGTCCAAGACCAACAGTTGCAGAAATAAACCCCGGGTAAGAACTATTATGGACGCAGTGTGTGTTAAGAATAATTTCACGTACTAAGAATTCTGTTCAATTTCATAACGTGAATACTTTTTTGAATTTGGAATGTACTGAAAGAGCACCAGAACATATTCGAGAGATCTAATAGTCAGATTCTGTTCTCCAAACATTTCATATATCTTTTACTCTGTCTGGCAGATAAAATGTTTATGCAGTTTTCCCCCATGGTTTCGAAAATACAAACGATGCGTTGGGAATAGTAGTATCAGAGGCAAGGGAAGAGAAAGTTTGACATCAAATACTTATTTTTCCCTAATCTGGGCGTGAAAGGGAAAAAATGTAATTCCACAAAAAGAAGATTTCCCTTTTCTGCATCTTGAAAGGGGCCTGAGACGCTTTTTAACCCAATATAAATTACAGAAGTTTCCTTTCATGCTCGAAACCTTGAAATTTTTTTTCAGTGTTTTTGTAAGATTATGCTTTTTATATGCCTCCTGGACGCAGCTTGAAAAGACATTTTTCCCATTTTCTTAAACTTTTTCATTTTCCCTTGCCGAAGCTACCTTTTTTTCTCCTTCTAAAGAAATGGCCGGAGAAGCGGGAAAGGGAAAAGAAGTTTTATATACTAGGAAGCACTGACTAAACTATTATGTATTATCTTCATTCAAAACATAGGATCATATTTGAATTGAAAATGCTAATTTGACTGTGCTAAAATCAAGACGTCGCTCTGTTTTCATATAATACATAAGGTTTTATTTGCTTTACTATATTTTAAGTTTCGTTCGCTCAAGAGTTATGCAAATTAATTGTAAAAAAGTTTTTTCAATGTTCACTTCCTCAAGGAATATGTAAATTATTCTATAAAAAAATGAGAGAGAGAAGAAAAGAAAAGAAAAGAAAAAGGGAAAGAAGAAAGCCATAGCTTTTGTTCTGTATTAATTGTTTTTTAATTTCAAGCTTTAGTAAATTGCTTATTTATTCAGTTTGGTCAGTAATTGAAGTTATTAATTTGCTTTGGTTTTGGTTAGAGTAATGGTTGATAGTTTAAACTGTAACTTTTATGAAACTTTTAAATTTAAGTTTGAAGCTTTAAAAGTTTTTTTTAGAGTAAAGCTGGTTAACTTTAATTGAGTAGAGACTTACAGTTTTTATTTGTTTTTGTAGTTGTTTGTTTTTGGCCCTTAAGGTTGTTTAACTTTATTAATTTTTTCAAAGCTTTGTTGCTGCACTTTTGGTGTGTTAATTTTAATTTATTAAAGTAGCTTAACTTTTACCCCCTCTTAAAGTTATCTTGAATTCATATTTTCTGACTGGTGGTAAGATCAATTAATTGTAGAAAAACTCAATCTTATAAATGATTACGCATCCTTATTTCTTCTGGAAAAAAAAAACAATTTTATTATATGTGTATTTCATTAAATTGTACTTAATTGTCAAATAATAGTTAAATTCACAGTACTAAATTTGTTAATTGTGATGAAAACTATTCACTGGTTCAGTAATTTTTTCCGTCCAAAATTTGTCGGCTTGGAATTCGCTTCTCAGAATTCCATATCTGGAGATTGCTGCGCCCCGAATTCTTTTGCCAAGTAATGCACCATATGTACGAATTGCCATATTCTGCATCCCCTTGCTCAGGGATCTCCAGCGGAGAAATATCCGTTAAGTTTCTCACTGTTTCAGAATTGTACCCTGCAGAGGCTACAGTAATTTCTCAGCTGGTAAAAGTGCGAGAAGCGACATTCCGTAAATTCTAATTTTGCTGTAGATTTCGAATTTATCTCTTCTACATCCTGAAAGCCCAGATTCTCGATTTGTGACCAAAGTATCTCATTTTTCGGCCAAGAGTTTGCAAAGACTTAAACCAAGACCTGCATCAAACCCATGACCCCTTTCTTGGGAAAGGAATTTTTCTTTTCTTTCTTTCTTGGGTTTTCTGCTCAAACTAGGTGCAAACGTTAATCAGCTCCGAGTATTTTTTCTTTTTAACCAAGCAACTCTTGTAATTTAATCCTGCGTAGTTGGTATAAACGTGATGTAATTCGGTACGGTAGCTACAGGTATAATAAAATAATAGTGTGATTTAAACTATTAATATATACAAAATAATCTTATAATTAGAAAAAAAAAATGTTTCGGATGCAAAATGATGCAGAAAACTTAAAAAAAAAAAAAAAAAAAAAAAACAGATGCTTTAAATTAAAACTGTCTTTTGGTTATTGGGTTTGAATTAATTAACTAAGCCAAACCATCAAGCAGCAATCTTTCAAAGCAATTAAGCGCCTTCGTTGAGAGTTCGTTAAAGGAAACCAAGTCGTATATACTGCATGGAAACATAACGGAAATTAGGCAGCTAACGTCATTACTTCACTTCATCTCACAAGATTAGAAACAAGACAAAGGGCCAAGCCAATGTTTCTTGGACTTAAAAATTCAACTACTGGCTTAATTTCTAAAACAAAAACTACCGCATCGTTAAGAAAGGCCTTCAGGAAAGATTATATGGAGGTATAAAGAGTTCTTATAATGAATTCATGCTACATTATGCCTAACTGAATACATTAATTTTGAATGACCCCAGTCTTGCACGAGGAGTACCTAATTTTTAAATAGTTTCAGATCATGAAAATTTACCAGCTAACAGTACTGATGAAATTAGATACACAATCATAATATCATAGATTAAATTCAATGATACTTCCTCATTTTAATTTTAGAGTTATTTGGAAAATGTATGTACTTCAAAATGGGGTGTTTAATTCTGATGTTTCCAATGACTCGGAAAGCTAATGACTCGACTTAAGCTTCCAAAAGATTTATGTTTACTTTTGAATGCTAAAGAGAAGAAGAAAGTTCAGCTTCCTTGAGTGGTAACAGAACCACTGCCTGTTTATTTTTGTGCAAAGTCGTGGAAACTATTTTATCCTAGGCAGAACTTGCGTTTTATAATTTATGTGATTATCCAGTTTTTAAATATATTTTATATGAAACGAAAACTTATAAATATGATATCTGAATTAAATTCAATAAATATTGGAAGATTTCAGATCTTCTGCCATAAAGTCGCCTATAATAATTCTAATTCATTAACTAAGAATGTTTTGCTTTAAATTAGCCATCAAAGCCTTGCTAAGAAATGACGATAGTCTTACGTATTATCTCTCGACCATGAAAGTTGTCTGCCATCGAACTATGAAAGATCCCGCCAAAAATGCGCCAAATTGTTTCTGCGGAATTCCGAGCTGCATTTCTACCTGCAACTCTTGCAATCTGTCAGTCTCTCTGTACATACCACTTAATAGCCATTGCTGCGGAGGTATTCGACCGGCATCTTTTTGCACTTCATAAAAAAGCTTTCGTCTATTTCTGCTATTTTGTGGATCTGCAGGTGCTTGTTAAAATCTATAACTATTCTGTTGGCCTTATCCAACTGTTCAACAGATGTTAATTCTCCGGACGGAACTGTAAATGAACCGCAGTACAGTCACAAATGTTATTCTACCGTCTAAACATCAAGCGAAGGTGCATGTGTTATGACGACACCCTTATCCGTATGGCTTTTAAATCATGCAATTTGGTAGCAGTTTCACAGTCGAAGGGATAATACATAAGCACCGCAATGAGTATACAGATAAACAATAAACAAAACATAAACGTAAAAGTTTATTATTTCTTTAAAAAGTTTCTTTGTTTCATAACTCAAGATATGAAATTTCCGTGAGTGTATGAACGAATGTTTATACATATCTGTATCTATATAGAGCTGAATTTCTAAGCTAAAAGATCCCATAATTCTTATACAAGACAAATTTTAATTTTAATTTTAAAGTTATACTAAGGTAAATTACCTAACTTAAAAGTAGAAACCAGATAAATTATATAAAAAAAATTCAAATAAAATTGTAAATTTAAATATTAATGAATAAGAAAATAAAATAAAATTTAAAATGAAGCATATTATCTACTATAATCGAAAAAATATATAAATGTATTTCATATCTTATCACTACAGGATAAATTTGTTATCTAAATACTGTACTTAAAAATGCAATTAAATTTACCATAAATTTCATTCGTAAGCAACTGAATGTACAAATGTGTTGATTTGAAAACTTAATTCATTTCAATTGTATTTCGGCAGTTATACTTAATTTAACGATATTAATGTGTTTAAATATTTTTCTTGTTTGTAAAATGACGCTTTTTTCCCTGATTTAAAAAAAAAGGGGGGGGGGGACTTAACTAATCGCAGTCGGATCTCACTATACCGTCTGACCTACCCACTATACCGTCTGAGCGGCTAATGTATGATGATCAGGTATTATAATTTTGTCCCCACTCCCACAAAAGGAAAAGACAGTAATGAGGCTTTGGTATTTTCCAATAGAAGTCAAGCATTAGTCTTTTAAAATCCTTCTCGTATGAACTTCGTCTTTCAGTTGACTGTTTATGAAAATTTTCAAGCTTTCATATTTTTCCGCAGCGAAAAATAGGTTGCAAAACTGAAGTGAATTGCGAACATTTCAAAAATCGTATTGTTTAAAATGCGCGTACATAGTTCAACGAGTAGCACTACTAGAAAACAGAAAATTTTTCTCTGAACATGAAATTTTGTCGCCGAAACTTTTGATCTCTCACGTGAATTTTCTATCGCGTATTTATAGGCAACTGGTGGAAGAAAACTTCAATACAACCTCGGCAAGTCGTTTTTTAGTCGATAAACTTATTCAATATGCGTCTAGCAAAACCCAGCCCGATATCACAGACCACCCTTGATGCTCTCAAGGAAAGAAGTCACAGGAGCGCTTAAATGTAAATCCTAGTAAAACACATTCTCGAACGTGGCACAAAAACGTGCGAGAGGAAAGAAACGGAAAAGGGGGTTGGGGAAAAAATCGACAACTCCTCGACTCTGTTGCACGGAAAACACTCTCCCTTTACCCTCCCACCCACCTTTTCATCCCTTTTCATGTCACCACCATTCGCGCTGCAGGACCCCAGCTTTTAGTCGACGAAGAAAGCGAATCTTGGGGAGCCAGCAAGTAAACAAGTAAACAAACTAGCGTCTGTGTATGGGGGGAGGGAAATCACAGCGTTCGGAATATAAATGAACTGATTCAGGGAGTCAGAGTATCAAGGATACCCCAGATGTCCCCCCAGGGGTCTTTTTCTATCCCCTTCCTTCGAGACATCGTTACGCGCAAAGGAAGATATATAAGCTGAAAAAAATGAAGCAGCATGTCTTGGTCCTCAGTGGAAATGTTTTGCTTAGGGAAGGGTTTTGGCCTATTGATTTGGTGCTCGATGCATTGGAGCTTGTCTGCTTTACGACAAATGTGCGGAAGAAGGGAAAAAATGTGCTTGAAAGGACAATATTTATGTTACGCGAGACGACAATAATATATTTGTGATTCTGTAAGTTTCCATGTCTCATCATTTATTATTATAGTTCTCCCTTTGCAGAAAATAATATTTCATGCTTGGGTAAATTTTAAAATATTGCAAAGTTTAGCCTAGGATATAGTAGGGGTGTGAAACTTTTAAGAAATTTATCTTTAGAACTATTCCTGGATGCCATTTGCAGCCCTTATAGGCAGATGACAAAAGATGATTTAAGAAATGTGTACGTTGTTAAGCAGTAAAATTAGTTTTTCATGTATACTTAAAGATGATGAAAATTATTTCGGTATAGATTATTCTAAACTATTGTTTATGCAAGTGTGTAATTATATACATATATATGTTGTCTTAAATGCCTGTTTTTATTTAAAAAAAGAAATACTAATTAATTCTTCAAAATTCAGGAAGTTCTGTAAAGTCTAATGGCATACAGACCTATCAATTTTGACATACTTACCTATTAGTTTTGACATCTTCAGATAGACATGTAAATCTGTCAGTTCTAATACTCCCCTTCCCTGCAAAAAAATAAGGATTCCATTTCTCGAAACGGCGTCATCCCAAAGGGGCTATTAGTCTCGAAACGGAATTTTGCATTGAATCATTATAAATGGTTGTATCACTCTTCAAATTGTTGCCAACAAATATTATCGCCCTGTATTACTTAAACAAAATAATTAAACGTTGTTCGAGAATATAAGTAATGGACTGTAGCTTTATTTCTTTTAACTTCTGTTTGGATGGACACTCTTGCCATCGCATAGGTGCACCTCCCAGCACGCAATCAAGCACAATAATAATGGCCGCTAGCTAACCACGTTGTCGTTTTCTCCCATCGTGGTTGCCAGATCACTTCTGCCTTAACATACCGCCCGGGTTGGGCATTTGTTACATAGTTAACAATGACCAAAATTAAACAGTTTTAAATCACCATATAGTCCAAATCATATATCAGAAAATTTAAATTGATACACATGAACAAAAGCAATAAACATAATTAACGACAGAACATGAAATGCACAACAACTAAATTAAAATAAAATGCATATATATAACAATTTTTTGAACTCAGGAAATATACATGAAATTATGTAACATCTACTGGTAGTACAGCTAATTTAGTTATTGGTCTTTTTAAAAAACCTGACTTGGTTCTTACAATACAAACTCTAACCTTTTTATCCTTACCATAAATTACCTCTTCTATTTTACCCAGTAACCAAGTCGAAGTGGGCATGTTGTCTTCCTTTACTAAAACTATAGTGCCCTTTTTAACGTTATCCTTAGAGAAATACCACTTAAATCGTTGCTGTAAATGACTGATGTAATCATTTTGCCATCTTTTCCACAAATATTGCGTTACTTTAATAGTGCGCTGCCTGCGCTTTAAATAACTATCAGAAAAATCAGTTAAATCAGGCTCTGTTATTGATGTTAAAGTTCGCCCGACTAGAAAGTGTGCGGGTGTAAGAACTTCTAAATCATTGGTGTCATTTGACAAAGGACATTGGACGTTAATTTAAAATTCCTTCAATCTGGTTCAAAATTGTAAGAAACTCCTCAAATGTAAAAATCAATCTCCCAACTGCACGCTTAAGATAAAACTTAAACGACTTAACACCTGCCTCCCAGATACCTCCAAAGTGAGGAGCCCTGGGAGGGATAAACTTCCAATGAATTCTTTCAGATGTCAGATATTTGGTTAAAAATTCATCAGGGTATTTCAACAAATTGTAGAGTCGCTTCAATTCATTGCTAGCCCCAACAAAATTTCGAGCGTTATCGCTAAATATGGTTGCGCATTTACCCCTTCTAGAAATAAATCGCTTCAAAGCAGCAATAAATGATTCTGTAGACAAATTTGAAACGATCTCGAGGTGGACTGCACGAGTCAAGAGGCAAACAAAAATTGCAACATAAATCTTGTGCACTACGCTCTTCTTTTGAGTTGTATACTTTATACCAAAAGGACCACAAAAGTCAACACCAATATGGTTAAAGAGAAAGGATGGGTTTAGTCTCTCTAACGGTAAATTTCCCATCTTTTGATCCAGCAATACTGGTTTTACTTTGGCACACGTAACACATTCTCTTACTATCTTTCTAGCAAGATTACGCCCACTTATCGGCCAAAATTTTTGTCTCACACTATGCAAGAGCGCTTGTGCTCCAGTATGAAAGTTTCGAATATGGTAGTGTAACATAATTTAAATGAGTCAGTTTATGATTTTTTGGCAGGACAGCAGGGTGCTTTGTGTTAAAGGGTAAGTTAGCTTCCTGCAGTCTACCACCCACTCTAATAACTTGAGATTCATCTAGAAAGGGACAAAAAAATTTTAACTGACTATTTTTACATACTTCCCTTCTCTTACTTAAGTTCTTGAATTCTTCAGGAAAGTTTTGACATTGGACTAAGGAAAGTAATTTATTTTCGCTTAACGAAACCTCATCTACTGTCAGATGACCTACTTGTTTTTCCTTGGATCTACAATTTCTTATAAATCTTAAAACATAAGCAAAAACATTAATTAATTTAGCATAACAATTAGTAATACTAAAAACATAATCCAAAAGAGAATTTTTAACAGTTACTGTCAAATTTACATTAGAAATAAGTAATATGCCATCATCGAAAGTATATGAATTTTTATTTTTATTTGCCCATTCAAAGCATTTCTTCAGAATTTCGTCTTGTTCTTGATGTGTCTTGAATTCTAATCTTACTCTGTTCGTTGGTTTCAGAGACTCTATGTTTTCTTGGGAAATCTGATTAACAACAGCCAAATTTGTAGTATTGTCTTCAACTGGTTAGGGTTTATCATCTGTCTCTTTGTACTCTAAGGGGGATGCATCCTAATGACGATCACTGTTCCACAGTTCGATATTTCCACAGAGTGTTTCATAAGCTGAAGAACTCAATAGCAAGTCGGTAACTAGCTTTTTTGAAACAGCACACGTAATGGACACTCTACCGTGAAAATCATCGTCAATTTTCATCTGGAAAATCTTTAGTGGAGTAATTTCGTTTTCACCAAAAGCAGAAGATATCTCTATTTTACTTTCTCCTTCGCAAGGTATGTTGTCAACCAATTTCTCACGGACTACTGAAATTTGTGCTCCCGTGTCTACGATTCCATTTAGAATAATATCTCCACATTTAACTTTGACAAGTTTTAATTCATCTATGTTTCTAGACACGTCCACTGATTTTGAGACAGGAATAGAGATCTTGGCAGTTAGTACTTCTGGTTTTTCTTTTTCTGCAAGGGGTGCTTGTGTTTGTATTAAGTTATTTTTTGCTGTTGCAGAAGCACTTCTTGGTATCCGATTTTTGGTACATAACTTAGATGTATGACCTTCTTTTCCACAATTATAGCAAGTTAGTTTGAAACTAGGCTTTTGTGGTTCGTCACTCTTACGGGATGGGTACACTCTTGGCGTGTTTTCAGCGGACAGCGATTTATTTCTGAAAGCTCTTTCTGGAAGTGGAGAACGAGGTTGCCATTCTATTAGTTCTGTCTGTTGATGGATTACCACCAGTCCGTTTTGAGATATTACGAACACTGTCATATTCGTCAAGTTTATCAGCTAATTTGGTTGGAGAACGAACTTCGCCCAGTCGTCAAGAAGATGGTCTCTTACTTCATAGGGTACTCTTTTCTTAATTTGGTCAGTAATAATCAAGTCTTTTAACTCGGTAAAATTTGTGATTTCAAGACCATTCATCCCTTCTTCAAAATAACTTGTAATTTCGTAGCAAAAATCTCTCCATGATTTTTCAGCGCTCTTTTGGTGCATCACAAATTTTTTTCCAAAGCTTTCAGGATTTAATTTAAATCTCTTCAATAAAATGGCCTTAATGTACTCATAATCTTCAAAATTTTCTTCAGATTCCCTACCAATTAATAGAATGATTTCAGATGGCATTAAAGTCAATAAACATGAAACCCAATGTTTAGGATCAATCTTTGTCCTTTTAGCTTGTCTTTCAAATAAGGATAAATAAATCACAATATCATCGTGTCTTAAATTGAATTTGGGAATAAGCTTAATTAAATCAAAATTATGATGTCCATTTTCATTTGTTGGTGGAGTTTGTGTTAGTCGAACACGAGATTCAATTTCGAGTTTCCTCGATTCAAACTCCATTTGCTCTCTTTTCTGCTGTTCCTCTTCTTTTCTTTTCCTCTCTTCAACAATCGTTAAAAACACTTCTTTAGCAAATGCTTCATCATATGTATCACTTTGAATTATTTCATTTTTTATCGCCACTATTTTCATACTTGGATCTACTTGAATTTCTAATTCAGCAGCTAAAACTAGCAAATCCTCTTTTTTCCCACGTCCCATAAAAGTCATGTCTCGATTTTAAATAAACCTTATTCTTTGCAAATTTAATAATAAAAAAAAATCTAATTTCTTGTTAATGCGTCCTTCAATTTATCCTTAACATTAGTTAAAGTATGAACTCCCTGATTGCGGTTTTCTCTTTCGTTGGGGAAACAAAACAAAAAAATCGTTTCTATGTGTAACACTGTAGCAGCTGGCTGACGCCAAGTACTAATTTCTGATTTTATTCAGTCAATAGACTCTTAGTTTTATAAAAAGCAATTTTTTCTCTTTTCTTTTTCTATTTAAATATAATTCACAATGAATTTAATTTTATTCGGCACGAAAATCAATCAGTGGAATCAATACTTAATGTGTTGTTCACCTACTCTGGCGAGTCAAACGAAATTACATTTGAACACTGGCGTATTCATTACTTTGACAAGTAAATAAAGTAAGATTTCATGATGGAAACAATAATTAACTTTTCATAATCTTAATTAATTATTTTACGTTTACAAGGTAAATTGAGCTCTCACCTGAGTTATTTTAGTTCGTAATTATATGCGGGAAAATCCCGATCCTAACGGCTGCGCCAGTAAAAATCCTTTCCTTCTTTCAATATAACGGATATTGAATCTTGTAGGAAGAACAAAGCTAAATTTTCAGAATGAACAAAATACTTTTATTTGAATTTTAGAAAAGAACGAAAAAAAATAAATGCAGCAGCTCTTAACAATTAAAATTTTTAAACTCTTAACTACTACAGTTAAAACTCTTACAACTATATAAAAAATCTTCCTAATTATCTTCTTGTTGCCACACCGTAAAATGCAATTTCTTGTCCTATTATTTATATTTTACGTTCTCTTTTAGTCACAATCTTTACAAGTCATGATCTTTACAAGTCACGCACTTTACAAGTCATGATCTTTACAAGTCACGATCTTTACGAGTCATGATCTTTACAAGTCACGATCTTTACAGTATTCTTTGGTAACATAGTACAATCTGGAAGATGGAGTAGCGAATCTCGCTATGTCTTGTGAATGTAAACTGCAGAAGAACGTTTAAAATAACCTTTCATTTTAAACTAAAATGCTCACAAATTATCACCACGTGTGGCTACATAAACCAATAGAAAATTAAGAATGTAGCAATCACTAATGTCTGGGTGCTTAGCTTAACTAACGCTAAATCGACTGCACACAGCAAAGCCGAGTCGAGGAATACCAGTATAAACTGAAAGATGTCGAACAAAAACTCGCGGCATAAACATCGGGACAAGTCTGCTACTATCACTCTTTTTAACTCTTGAAACTGCTTCAGAAACACGTTTAAACTTGAATCCATGTCATACAAATTTGTACTCCGTCAGAAAACTGAAATTAGGATTGACAGGAAAGTCAAACTAAAAATAATTGGTTATAATAAAATAAATCCTTACAGAGTCAGTACTAACGAGCAGCATGTTTCCCTACGCTTCAATAGCTAGAGAGTATAGACTCACCCTCCAAAAGAACACTGTACAACAAGAATTTCAAATAAATGTCAAATACTTTCCTTGGATAAAGCAGGGATGACCAAACTGTGGCTCTCGAATCGCATGAGTTTTTCTGGCTCCATAATTGCAAAAGGAAAGGGAGTAAAAATGTTGGAGGGAAGGAAAGAAATTTCAGGTAAAAGCTTTCTAAAAGAGACTAGGAAGACATAGGTCCTTGAACGCGGGTAAACGAGGTACACTAAGAAAATGTTACAAGGAGTTATTTTGAAATTCAGCAGTACTATAGATCCGCAAACTGCAAAAGACGAAAATAGGAAATTCGAAGTTGTTGCTGATCCAATGGGTATAAAAACTGCAAAGGAACCATGTTATGTCAAAAATCAAAAAATTAATAACAAGAAAAATGCTCGTCAAAATGCAGAAGCAAGAAACGGTTTGTGTGAAGAAATATCTGCATCAGTAACTGAAATGAAAAATGTAACTTAGATTAAATATGTCACCAGACTTCAAATTAAAATGTAAAACGAAATTTCGAAAAATGTAGCAAGGCATAAACCTGCTGTCCAAAAAAACCTGCAACTTGCCCTAGAGATTCTTTCATTCAAGACTGAATATTATCTTTTTTCGCAGTAACGTTTGAACCCAAAGTTGAAAAGAATTTGTTGAATCTCTAGAGAATAATCTCCCAGCTTTCCTTCGCAGAATTTGAGGTTTCAAACAAGTGAAGCATAATAATTCCTCAACTTTTTAACTAATGAAGTTGTTTCTATTTTATTCCCTTTAGAACACCGTGAAGGAAGAGTATTGAAAATGCGAATTCCTGTGTCACGAACTGAGAATGAGGGTCTTGGATATAAGTGCATATTAACTCGAGCAACGGTGGTGTCCTTTGAAAATGTCAGAGGTATCAATACGACCGTTTCGATGACGATCTGGAAATTTGCTGAGGAGTTTGAGGCAGTATGTGACAAGATTTCTGGAATATCACAGCTACGTCTTGAATAAACATTCATATATGAACGATTGGGTCTTAAGCAAGAGTTACATTGTCACAGATAACAAAGGAAGTCCAAAGTGAAATGAAACAAACAAACAAAGGAAGTGAAATGAAGTGAACATGTCCAACATAGGAAGTGAAATGAAAGATTTTGCTACTACTGTTCCTTGTTATGCTCTTATCCTATGCGATCATGGATTCTGCTTAATCTAGATTAAGTTAAAGAGTAGACGTTCCCATTTTTATTTTCTACTGATTATTTTCTCTTCGTAGAGTGTGGTACTGAATCGGCACTAGCAGTGAGAGTGGAGGCGGAATATTCCATTGTGTCTTTGCTTTGCTTTAATGGAAGTTCCAGAGAAGCAAGGCTTATTATTGAACTAATTATTGTTCTAATACCACTTATAACGATGAGTGCATCAGCATACATTTTACAAATTTAAATAGGTTTCTTTTTTTATATACATAATTGTATTGATATTATCATTTAAAAAAGTATACTATTTTCTATTTTTACTAAAAATTTTAAAAATATTTTAAGTATTACTGTGGAATATATTAATCAATGCTGAATTAACCGCTGCTGTACAAAATAACATTTTTCTTAAATAAATCTAAAAATATTTTGTCTAACATATGTTTTTTTTTTTTTTTTTTTTTTTTTTTTTTCTGTCATCCAAAGCAAGTTTATCTTCTATTATCAAAATTCCCTCGGATTAGATAGTCAGCAAAATATAAACATATTTATTAAATGTCACATGCATTTCTAAGCTGCATTAGATTTAATATGGAGGCAAAATTTATTGCAGCATCTCTCCTTGTCTTAAAACTCACTTTAAAGCATATTTTGCTACAGAAGTGCAGTTAGCTGGAATAAAATAAACGCCCACTTTTAGAAGGATAAGTTTATTAAAAGCATCTAATTTATACCTGCTTATTCACCGTTAACTATTTTCTTAAGAGTTTTAATATCATCCACTAAAACTAGTTTTCTTAAACCATACTCGCTAGAGCAGCGTAATATCTGTTGAAATTGTTCATAGACTGAAAAATTTCGAGACAGCTTTCATAAGTTTGTAGTTTCACAGTACTGAATAATTTTTTTTTTAACTTTTACTGTAGAAAAGACGCAAAATATTGCAAATTTTTAATATGCTTTTTGAAACTTCTGTTTATATAGATAAAGTTGGCTGTAAAGTAACTTCACTAGAATTTCCATTAAAGCAAAGCAAAGTTGGATGCGCATAAATCTTATCTTTTAATGATTTATGTGCTTTATGTTGTCTGTGTATGACTGCTTTAGCTAATTACACTGTATTTCACACAAATATATTTCGATTTATTTTCTGCTTCTTTATTTAATTTGTTTATTTATTTAACATTTTCTGTAAAGTAAAAGAAATTACTTTACAACCGGAATTAAGAGTAAATGTACATATATACCCTTGCTATACGTCTAAATTCTTTTCTGGGCATGTTTCTTTTCAAATATTGGAATACATTTCGGTCTTAGCAGATTAATGAAAAAAAAAATTAGCAAGTGTCATCAACTGCATTTATTTAAAATATTTTATTCGAATAAATTAAACTTATATTGAAAATAATTGTTATATTTTTAAGTCATGAATGTAATTTAATACGAGTATAATTTTGTTAAAATCTTATAAATTTCAGTAAGGGAATTATACCACTTTGGGGCCACAGAGCGCTAAGGCGCGCGGAGAGGGGGATCTGCCAAGGAGTACGTGGCGGTTGCTACGTCATCAACCACGTGGCTCAAGCACGGACGCGTTGCATCCTGTTCGTGACGTCAGCCACATGTTTTATCCTGTTTGTGTTATAATGCGGTTCCAAGTACACGCTTATCTACTGATGCAGAACCCCTCCCCTCCGTTGCTCTGATGACATATCAAATCCGCAACGTGACTGCAACTTGTAAATGCATGTTAGAAGTTTCTAGTGTATTCATTTTAGTTCAGCAACTACCGCTAGGGGGCAATAGTCTCCCCCACGACTCTTTCTTATTGGCTCTCGTGGATCCTGACCAAGTCCTATATAAAGAGACGCTGAGCCGTTTTCTCATCATTAAGATTCACATGAGCAACCAATGTACTTTGAAACAAGAAGAAATCCGACATGTATTTTCCGCGGAGAATCCCATATCTGAAGTTATGGTGGGTGTGAGGAGTATAGAAAAAAGTTCGAGAAGAGGAGTGCACGCCCAATGTATTTCACCACCAACAGAGGGAGATTTCCCAAAGCTGATCAGAATAGATGAAAATGTCAACAGAACCTCTAGATTCTCAGTATAGCGTGAAACTGAAAGAAAGAATCAAGCGCCCTCCGAAAGTTTCTAGCGAAGCCTTTGAATAAGTGACGAGAAAGTAAGCAGCTTCCTGAAGCCCATAATCTCCCTGATAGAAAAGATCAGAGCTGAAAAATCCACTGAGAAACTAATTACAGGGCTCAACGCGGCCACGGCCTAATGATGAAAATTGACGAAACTGATGAATAAGAAGTCGCTGATAGACCTCAAGTCTCTGGTCCTGCTGGACTGGAATTTGATTTACTGCATTTAAGCATGAACTCCTTAGAACTACGGCTTGTCACCCTTACTTAGCTATTTTCCAAGACTTCGATGATGGCTTCGGCCAACACAGTTTTCGGCCTCGTGGCGACGGTGCTTATACACCCTTAATTTCTTTAAAAAAAACGTGAGAGCCCACTGGGCAAATTTGATCTATTAGTCAATACCCTTTCTGAGGTAGGTACTATTAGCGATATTGATGATTCTGATTCTTTCTCATCATTTCTGTTTGTGCTGTATGCTTCGTTCCTGCTTTCGTCCTTCCTGTTTGAATCAAGACTTGTTATTCGATGTACGTAATTATTGCTATCATAGAACATTTTCATGTTTGTACTCATATATTCGATATTAATATTTAGTTTACTATTATTACAAGTTTATATTTAGTTGTTTTTATTAGATAATTAATAATTACTTTTCTATAGAATATTGTCTATTTCTTGCATTGTTTTGATTATTTCTTATTTTTGTTTCAGAATTTTCCTAGGCACCATTTTAGTTGAATCCGTTTTGTTTTAATGTAAGTAATTAATTTTCTACACCTCTTTTATATTAATTTATTTTCTATTTTTTCGCTATTATCTGTAGATTGTATTTATTGAGATTTAAGAAAATATGTTACCTAATGCAATTAATTCGTTGTTAAATATTTTTTGACTTACCTTTTGACGATACCCTGTGTTCTCATGTGAATATTACAGAACGCGCATTTCTTAAATTATCTGTAGTATGCTTTCTTCTTCCCAATGTAATTCTTCTTCAGAAGTCAAACAACAAAAACCAGTGTTCTATTTTCAAATTTTCACAGGACTAGTTTCGATTGTTTTACCGAACCACCATCGTCAGCTGCAAAAGCGCAAATAAATTTTTGTTGTTTGATTTCTGAATTAGTATTTGTTCGGCGTGTTATTCTGTCTTAATTATAATTCTTCTTAGTTAAATTAATGACATTTCATGTTTTCAGGTAAATATTATCACATTTATTAAGTTGGCGATTTACACATTTCATTCTTTCTGTTAACGGTGAAATATATTTTTAAATTATTTTGTTTTCGTGTTACTATTATAAGTAAGTTTATTTTAATTTAATATTATTATTTTAACTTTCCTGGTTTTGTTTAACATTTATACCATTAATTCTGCTCTTCACTGATGCCAAACACAAGGCAACGTACGCATCTTTCTTTTTCAAAAATTACGTGTGTTTGAGAATTTTTTGAGTTATAATACTTATTCTTGTTACTTTATATTTTAGATGAATTCTGAATATGTATTCGAACAGGAATACATACCTCTGGATGATCAAACGATTGCCATCATGGATTTTGGTGATCTTACCCCATCACAGCTGGATTCGCCTTTCGTCGATGCAGCAACTCTGACGTGTACGGAGTGCAGTAGATAGTATAAGGATAGAAAAAAAAAATACTTGCAATGTTGTTCAACACGTTGTTCAAGCTTATTAAGATAACCAACCACATGCTACGTCTTGGACACTTTCCAGCTTGCTGGAAAACTGCAATTATTTCTCCAATCCTCGAACCCAGCAAACCGGCAGACGATCCAGATTCTTACAGTCCTGTGAGTTTCTAGTCAGTTACAGTTTCTACTCTCTGCCCTCAGCAAGATTGCTGAGTTTGTAATTCTACAAAAAGTTATGGAATTTGTTGAACAAAGCAATGTTGTTAAGTTGAAGAGAAACACGCTAATGTGACAATCAAAATCGTAAAAACAACCTTGTATTTAGCGTAAGTATGTTGAAACACTCAATCGATTTCGAGGGCAGCTAAAGGTCCCTCCTCATCAGGAGAAAGAAATACCTACAAAGAAGAAAAATAAAGGGGAAGGAGTCTCAGAAACCCGTGGTCCTTATCAGCACTGCACGTGGTTATAACCGGATTTTTAATCAGAGTTACACTGGCCGCCTACTTTTACTGAGCCAGGCTATCTGATCAAACATGTAACACAAAGGACAAGAAAAATTAGCGAAGTTAAAAATAGGGAGCGAGGGGAAACTGCACCTTGACGCTCAAAATCTGAACTTCGAATAATGCAAAGCTCCAACTCCAACTTGCTTTATTTGCCGCGATTAACCTGCAAAATCGCAGGTTGTGTTCCGGCTATCGAACTTTGGTGCTTCTAGGAGCGCTGCAGGTAAGGAAATGCCGTACGTAGTTCTCGTAGAGACAGGATAGCATATGCAGGGGGTGTGACCAATGTCACGTGATGAGCGATAAGACATCTGGTTGGCGATGAGGTATCCAGGCATCATAGCCCTGTAAATCTGAAGTTTTGCAATAGTTATACATAAAATAGTACTAAATATAATGCAAAGCAACCACTGAACGGATTTTTATACCCTCTGGTAGTGCCAAACTCGAGGAGGTAACGCCATCTATCGGCAAAAATAGTAACTGAATTAAGATAGTAGAATTTTAAAGGCATTAGGAAGGACTGGATTGGACTTAAAATACCATTAACTAAACATGCTAAATTTTTGTGAATATGAAAAGCCTCAAGAAAATTCAATTCACCTATGGAAGAAGCCTTTTGGATAATTTTTGCAGACACAAAGTCAAAATTATGGTTAAATGTCCAACTATGATACGCTATTGAAGACTTGTTAATTTCGCCTTTCCTGACATAAGATTCATGTTCCTTGATGCGAAACTTCTACGCTCTTTTTGTTTGGCCAATATATCTTAAACCACACTGACACGATATACTATAAATTCCCCAAGAATTCAAGACAGAAACGCAATCTTTTATAATCGAAGGGTGAATTTTATTAATAGGGAAGAAACTGACTTGAAAATTGAATTTCTGGAGAATCCGCGCAATTTTATAGCTAACAGAAGGATAAAATGGAAGCACGACAAGGTCATTAATATTATTTCTAATATTGGAATGTCTTATTTGATGGGAATCTGAAAATTTTTTAACGGCTTTATCAATAATCACGGTAGAAAATCCACGGTCAATCGCAACTGCTCTCAAATAATTAAGTTCATTGGTAAGCAAAGATTCAGAGGAACAAACTTTAAGCGAGCAGAATACATAATACATTATAAGGACATTATAAGGAATACATTATAAGGGACACGCGCAAACGTTTATCTAAAATTGAATTTGAATTATATTACCTCCATTTAAAAATTCCTGATTCAACTGAAAATTTTCCTCATTTGAACATACATCCTGGTCTAGAACCGATACCGTTTGTCAACGGCATAAAAATGTGCTTATTTCTAAATTCCTTAAACTCACACACCAGTCGGATAGTCTCACCTGTCTAGCTAATCTTGCCACTGTAAACGTTAACCCCATCGTTAATATCTCCAATAGGAATCTTTCGGAGGATCAGTTAAAAGTATTAAAATATAATTTCAACTTTTCAAAGACATCTAAACCTTAAATTCCTCAAATCATCGCCCCTATAGAGAAAGCCTTTAAATTCTCCAAAATTTCGGAAACGCAGAAGGATACAATCCGCCACCTAATTACTCATAACGTTAATTTTAACAGCAAATCTTTGGGTTCGAATCTTAGCAAAAAGGAAAATGAGATCTTACGTGAAATTCATTCTGATATTAATATCATTATCTCTAAAGCTGATAAGGGCGGACAGATCGTTGTTATGGACAAACACACATATATTACTGGAGTCTCTAAACTGATAAATGAAGGCTCATACTGCTCGATCAGTAGATAAAAAATGGGGGTTCTGCTGCACGCGGTGTGCGGTGTGGGCGTGGTCAATGACATCACACAGAGGGCGGGGCCAAAGGCAACGTCATCACACTAGGAGGCGTGGTCACGAGTGGAGTTGAGGTGTTGGTAGATTGCTGATTGAGTTGTAGACCTCCTGCTTTTCATTTAAAGTTAGTTTTTTAAATTGGCAACAGGAAATATTTTCTGCATCTTAATTTTGATGAAATGGCGATGCTGCCCTCTCTTGACGAAAAAGTGAATTATATGTTTTAGAAATATATTTTTTAAGTCTGGTGTTAAAATTATTCAATGCGCGACTCTGAAAACAATGTAAAAGAAACAAATATAAAAAAGACTTTCCTTTAATGATAGTTCATCATGTTATGAAAATGTAACTACAAGATAATTTTTTTTTATTACTCAATTTTATTCTGATACTTTTATTCTTTCTAGTTTTCCATGAAACTTTAACTTATTTCTCAGGTTTTCTGTTTTCATAATAACATATTCATTTACTGTCATATTTTTTTAATACTTAACGTTTCTAATTTGTAATATTTTATTTAATTTCCACATACTATTTTTTTTTCATACCTTTCATAAATTTCAGCATACCCTGATTTTTAACTTATATGTTATATTTCACAAACGTTCTCGCACATGCTGTTTATTTGTTACATTACTTAATTTTAGATGCAATTTCACACTTTTTTTAACGTTATAATGTTCAATATATTCTGAATTTTAACTTCATTTACTTTTTTTTAAACCATTCTAGTATTCTGTACACACTTTAACTTAGTGGTATGAAATTGTATTTAAAAAGAAACATTTATTTTTCGTGATCTTAGTTCTTTTACTAAATTTTCTACAGAATTTCTAATTTCTTTCACGTGTTTAACAATATCTTCTTTACATTACCGAATATTTTTTTAAAAAACTTAAGTCTATAACTGTTAATTGCTTTTCTTACGTTCATGATTTCCCTTCTGTGTTTATATTTCTTAATTCTAGTTTAACTTATTTATTATAATGTTTTTATTTCTGTCTCATCACTCGTAATTCCAACATTTTATCCCTTTTTATTCATTTTAACGATATGGATTGTTTTCATTTACTCCATATTCAAATATTTCCTTACAATTTTTATAATACTTGTTTTATTCCTCGATCATAATAGATCATCTACAGGTTTTACTCAGAAATTTCCATTCACAACTTTACAGTTTAATACCATTTATATCTAAATGTATTTCTTTCTCATATAGTTTTATGGTCTTCAAAGTTTCTAACATCATGTTTAGTTTTAAATCCCGATTACCTTTAAGTGTGTTGATAATTTTCATTTCTAATTTTACAACCACGTTCAATGTTTCATCCACACATACCAAAATATTTCTTACATTTTCTGATATTTAGTCTATGTCATATTTCAGTACTTCAAATGAATTTACACTGCTCACACTATTATTTTTTCATGTTTTAGAGACACTAACTATACTAATTTTACTATTTTTCCTGCACTAATTGCATCTATGTCAGCAATCATGATAAACTAGCAATTGTTTTGCATCACATGCATAAAGAAATTCTTAAAACCAACTTTTTCAATATCGTACTCAAATTACTGTTTTCCAGATGGGAATTACCAGTATTCTTTGGTTTTACTCTGTTACATCTTTTTAAATTTTAACATCTTACTTTTAATTCTAACATACATCTTTTGAACAGTTTTTTCTTTTAATGATAGCCTTACCTTATTTGTTCAAATTAATTCTTTCATTCACCTTCTTTACTACCTTTCAGTACCTTCATAATTCACTATGCAAACGCAATGTCTTTCACTGACATTCTGTTTAATAATACCACAAGTTTCCTTAATTGACAAAAAGCGAATTATTTCTCATTTCAAAATAGAACTACCATATTTTTGCACAAACATTACCTTTATCCATTCAAGCCACCCCTTAACCTGTAACTGACGTAGCGATAGGAAAGGAGATTCTTATCATATGCTCTTTCGACATTTGAGGTTTCTAGAACTTCTTTGACAAGTATATCAATACCATCAGAAAATATACTTAACACTTTTACCCAGTTTAAAGGAACCATACTGTTATAAGAATGGTTTTAGTTAAATTTCTAACACAAATAAACGCATTTTGTGCTAAATAGGCATAAACATTTAGATTCAGAATATTTCTTTTTAATCCGATGTAAGACTTGAATTTCATTCATGATACGGATTGTCTCTTGATTTTTTTTTTGTTTACCTTACACTAATAGAAAATTTTTATTTTACAAGTTCAGCTTTTAATGAAATAGAAATAAAAACTACGATACACCTGCTGTTTTTAAGAAAAGGAACTTTGATATATTTCCGGAAATGTAAATGCTTTTAGAGTTTTCTTTCAATAACGTTGATTTTCATTACTTTACTAACTTCAATAATTCTCTTATTAGCTAATATGAATGAAAGAAGATTATCAAAAATGTGACACAGTATAATTCTTACGAACATACGTACCTTTACCAGCATACAGATATTACCGATTGAAATGAAGAAAGATACAGATATTTTACTCCAGTCTACATTAAATTAAAAAAATATTTAAACTTTCATATATTCCAAAGAATAAACGAAAACTCAATAGATATTGTCATGTTTGTATATATGAGATAAAAGTTTTATGAATGGTATTTAAAGTAATGCTTAGAACTTCATAAAAGCGAACATTCACTATGTTAATACACATATCATCAGTTATTTACATTAATCAATGTAATATTAATCATTACATGTACTATATGCATATATATTTAAAGTTTAATTGTCTTACAATTGAATAATTAACTATTGAGAGAAAGAGGTTCATATCTTACACTATTTAATTCACATGGAACAAATTTTTCCATCAACCACATTGAACTACGTTTATTAAATTCGCCAAAGCTCTTTTATTTCTGCATTTTCACACTCACGACACATTTTAAATGTAACTATTGATTACCATTTCAAACACCGATATCATAACTCAGTGTAAAACTATATCATAACTCATTTTTCCCTACTAACTACAATTTTATATATTCAAGAAGTACATCTAAGACATGATCATTTTCTATGTTCTAGAAGTGAAGGAAGACCCTTGATAAGCGCTGCACGTTATCATGATAACGTGGTCTACAGCACTTATCAAGGATCTTCCTTCACTTCTAGAACATAGAAAATGATCATGTCTTAGATGTACTTCTTGAATATATAAAATTGTAGTTAGTAGGGAAAAATGAGTTATGATATAGTTTTACACTGAGTTATGATATCGGTGTTTGAAATGGTAATCAATAGTTACATTTAAAATGTGTCGTGAGTGTGAAAATGCAGAAATAAAAGAGCTTTGGCGAATTTAATAAACGTAGTTCAATGTGGTTGATGGAAAAATTTGTTCCATGTGAATTAAATAGTGTAAGATATGAACCTCTTTCTCTCAATAGTTAATTATTCAATTGTAAGACAATTAAACTTTAAATATATATGCATATAGTACATGTAATGATTAATATTACATTGATTAATGTAAATAACTGATGATATGTGTATTAACATAGTGAATGTTCGCTTTTATGAAGTTCTAAGCATTACTTTAAATACCATTCATAAAACTTTTATCTCATATATACAAACATGACAATATCTATTGAGTTTTCGTTTATTCTTTGGAATATATGAAAGTTTAAATATTTTTTTAATTTAATGTAGACTGGAGTAAAATATCTGTATCTTTCTTCATTTCAATCGGTAATATCTGTATGCTGGTAAAGGTACGTATGTTCGTAAGAATTATACTGTGTCACATTTTTGATAATCTTCTTTCATTCATATTAGCTAATAAGAGAATTATTGAAGTTAGTAAAGTAATGAAAATCAACGTTATTGAAAGAAAACTCTAAAAGCATTTACATTTCCGGAAATATATCAAAGTTCCTTTTCTTAAAAACAGCAGGTGTATCGTAGTTTTTATTTCTATTTCATTAAAAGCTGAACTTGTAAAATAAAAATTTTCTATTAGTGTAAGGTAAACAAAAAAAAAATCAAGAGACAATCCGTATCATGAATGAAATTCAAGTCTTACATCGGATTAAAAAGAAATATTCTGAATCTAAATGTTTATGCCTATTTAGCACAAAATGCGTTTATTTGTGTTAGAAATTTAACTAAAACCATTCTTATAACAGTATGGTTCCTTTAAACTGGGTAAAAGTGTTAAGTATATTTTCTGATGGTATTGATATACTTGTCAAAGAAGTTCTAGAAACCTCAAATGTCGAAAGAGCATATGATAAGAATCTCCTTTCCTATCGCTACGTCAGTTACAGGTTAAGGGGTGGCTTGAATGGATAAAGGTAATGTTTGTGCAAAAATATGGTAGTTCTATTTTGAAATGAGAAATAATTCGCTTTTTGTCAATTAAGGAAACTTGTGGTATTATTAAACAGAATGTCAGTGAAAGACATTGCGTTTGCATAGTGAATTATGAAGGTACTGAAAGGTAGTAAAGAAGGTGAATGAAAGAATTAATTTGAACAAATAAGGTAAGGCTATCATTAAAAGAAAAAACTGTTCAAAAGATGTATGTTAGAATTAAAAGTAAGATGTTAAAATTTAAAAAGATGTAACAGAGTAAAACCAAAGAATACTGGTAATTCCCATCTGGAAAACAGTAATTTGAGTACGATATTGAAAAAGTTGGTTTTAAGAATTTCTTTATGCATGTGATGCAAAACAATTGCTAGTTTATCATGATTGCTGACATAGATGCAATTAGTGCAGGAAAAATAGTAAAATTAGTATAGTTAGTGTCTCTAAAACATGAAAAAATAATAGTGTGAGCAGTGTAAATTCATTTGAAGTACTGAAATATGACATAGACTAAATATCAGAAAATGTAAGAAATATTTTGGTATGTGTGGATGAAACATTGAACGTGGTTGTAAAATTAGAAATGAAAATTATCAACACACTTAAAGGTAATCGGGATTTAAAACTAAACATGATGTTAGAAACTTTGAAGACCATAAAACTATATGAGAAAGAAATACATTTAGATATAAATGGTATTAAACTGTAAAGTTGTGAATGGAAATTTCTGAGTAAAACCTGTAGATGATCTATTATGATCGAGGAATAAAACAAGTATTATAAAAATTGTAAGGAAATATTTGAATATGGAGTAAATGAAAACAATCCATATCGTTAAAATGAATAAAAAGGGATAAAATGTTGGAATTACGAGTGATGAGACAGAAATAAAAACATTATAATAAATAAGTTAAACTAGAATTAAGAAATATAAACACAGAAGGGAAATCATGAACGTAAGAAAAGCAATTAACAGTTATAGACTTAAGTTTTTTAAAAAAATATTCGGTAATGTAAAGAAGATATTGTTAAACACGTGAAAGAAATTAGAAATTCTGTAGAAAATTTAGTAAAAGAACTAAGATCACGAAAAATAAATGTTTCTTTTTAAATACAATTTCATACCACTAAGTTAAAGTGTGTACAGAATACTAGAATGGTTTAAAAAAAAGTAAATGAAGTTAAAATTCAGAATATATTGAACATTATAACGTTAAAAAAAGTGTGAAATTGCATCTAAAATTAAGTAATGTAACAAATAAACAGCATGTGCGAGAACGTTTGTGAAATATAACATATAAGTTAAAAATCAGGGTATGCTGAAATTTATGAAAGGTATGAAAAAAAAATAGTATGTGGAAATTAAATAAAATATTACAAATTAGAAACGTTAAGTATTAAAAAAATATGACAGTAAATGAATATGTTATTATGAAAACAGAAAACCTGAGAAATAAGTTAAAGTTTCATGGAAAACTAGAAAGAATAAAAGTATCAGAATAAAATTGAGTAATAAAAAAAAATTATCTTGTAGTTACATTTTCATAACATGATGAACTATCATTAAAGGAAAGTCTTTTTTATATTTGTTTCTTTTACATTGTTTTCAGAGTCGCGCATTGAATAATTTTAACACCAGACTTAAAAAATATATTTCTAAAACATATAATTCACTTTTTCGTCAAGAGAGGGCAGCATCGCCATTTCATCAAAATTAAGATGCAGAAAATATTTCCTGTTGCCAATTTAAAAAACTAACTTTAAATGAAAAGCAGGAGGTCTACAACTCAATCAGCAATCTACCAACACCTCAACTCCACTCGTGACCACGCCTCCTAGTGTGATGACGTTGCCTTTGGCCCCGCCCTCTGTGTGATGTCATTGACCACGCCCACACCGCACACCGCGTGCAGCAGAACCCCCATTTTTTATCTACTACTAAGGTTCCGGTCGAAGGAGCACTAAATTGTCTTGAAACTAGGCTTCAGGAATTTCACTTTACACATACTGCAATTAATGAGTTGGTTTCGCTTACTAAAGTTTCTCTGAGTCAAACCCACTTTGTTTTCCAAAATGCATATTTTCGTCAAGTTGAAGGATTGGCTATAAGTAATCTTCTCTGTCCGGTTCTTGCTGACATTTATATGCACTATTTTGAGATGAAATTATTTTATAAACTATCTTTTCGTCTTTGGATTCGGTATGTAGACGACACTTTCGCGCTTGTTGACGGTTATAAAGAGGATTTATCCAAGATTCTATCTATTATGAATTCAATTGATCCAACCATCCAATTCACTTTTGAAATTGAATCAAACAATTCCCTTCCCTTCCTTGATATTCTTATAATCCGCAATGAAACTGATTTTAGCACTACTGTGTACCGTAAACACTTTGCAGTTTGTTTACCACCCCATGCCAAGTCATGCAACCCTGTTAAGCAAAAAATGGCTTCTTTTTACTATTATGTATTCCGCGCGTTTAAAGTTTGTTCCTCTGAATCTTTGCTTATCAATGAACGTAATTATTTGAGAGCAGTTGGGATTGACCGTGGATTTTCTCCCGTGATTATTGATAAAGCCGTTAAAAAAGTTTCAGTTTCCCATCAAAGAAGACATTCCACTGTTAGAAATAATATTAATGACCTTCTCGTGCTTCCATTTTATAAGCTATAAAAGCTGTTAGCTATAAAATTGCACGGATTCTCCAGAAATTCAATTTTCAAGTGGGTTTCTCCCCTATAAATAAAATTCACACTTCAATTCTAAAAGATTCCGTTTCTGTCTTGAATTCTTGGGGAATTTATAGAATATGAGAAGATTTGATAACACTTTTAACTTTTGTGAGGTCCGAAGTTGAAGGATCTTTAGGGATCGAGCAGTATGGGCCTTCATTTATCAGTTTAGAGACTCCAGTAATTTATGTGTGTTTGTCCATAACAACGATCTATCCGCCCTTATCAGCTTTAGAGATAATGATATTAGTATCAGAATGAATTTCACGTAAGATCTCAGTTTTCTTTTTGCTAAGATTCGAACCCAAAGATTTGCTGTTAAAATTAACGTTATGAGTAATTAGGTGGCGGATTGTATTCTTCTGCGTTTCCGAAATTTTGGAGAATTTAAAGGCTTTCTCTATAGGGGCGATGATTTGAGGAATTTAAGGTTTAGATGTCTTTGAAAAGTTGAAATTATATTTTAATACTTTTAACTGATCCTCCGAAAGATTCCTATTGGAGATATTAACGATGGGGTTAACGTTTACAGTGGGAAGATTAGCTAGACAGGTGAGACTATCCGACTGGTGTGTGAGTTTAAGGAATTTAGAAATAAGCACATTTTTATGCCATTCACAAACGGTATCGGTTCTAGACCAGGATGTATGTTCAAATGAGGAAAAATTTCAGTTGAATTAGCAATTTTTAAATGGAGGTAATATAATTCAAATTCAATTTTAGATAAAAATTTGCGCGTGTCCCTTAGAATGTATTCCTTATAATGTCCTTATAATGTATTATGTATTCCGCGCGCTTAAAGTTTGTTCCTCTGAATCTTTGCTTACGAATGAACTTAATTATTTGAGAGCAGTTTCGATTGACCGTAGATTTTCTACCGTGATTATTGATAAAGCCGTTAAAATATTTTCAGATTACCATCAAAGAAGACATTCCACTGCTAGAAATAATATTAATGACCTTGTCGTGCTTCCATTTTAACCTTCTGTTAGCTATAAATTGCACGGATTGTCCAGAAATTCAATTTCAAGTCGGTTTCTCCCTCATTATTAAAATTCACCCTTCGATTCTAAAAGATTGCGTTTCTGTCTTGAATTCTTGGGAAATTTATAGTATATCGTGTCAGTGTGGTTTAAGATATATTGGCCAAACAAAAAGAGCGTTGAAGTTTCGTATCAAGGAACATGAATCTTATGTCAGAAAAGGCGAAATTAACAAGTCTTCAATATCGTATCATAGTTGGACATTTAACCATAATTTTGACTTTGGGTCTGCAAAAATTATCCAAAAGGCTTCTTCCATAGGTGAATTGGATTTTCTTGAGGCTTTTCATATTCACAAAGATAAAGCATGTTATGTTAATGATTTTAAGTCCAATACAGTCCTTCCTAATGCCTTTAAAATTCTACTATCTTATTCAGTTACTATTTTTGTCGATAGATGGCGTTACCTCCTCGCGTTTGGTACTACCAGAGGGTATAAAAATCCGTTCAGTGGTTGCTTTGCATTATTCGAAATTCAGATTTTGAGCGTCAAGGTGTTAATTTAATAAATAGGGAGCCCCTCGCTCCCTATTTTTAACTTCGCTAATTTTTCTTGTCCTTCGTGTTACATGTTTGATCAGATAGCCTGGCTCAGTAAAAGTAGGCGACCAGTGTAACTCTGATTAAAAATCCGGTTAAACCACGTGCAATTCTGATGAGGACCACGTGTTTCTGAGTCTCCTTCCCCTTTATTTTTCTTCTTTGTAGGTATTTCTTTCTCCTGATGAGGAGGGACCTTTAGCTGCCCTCGAAATCGATTGAGTGTTTCAATATACTTAACGCTAAATATAAGGCTGCTGTTTTTACGATTTTGAATGTTGTTAAGTGTTCATCTAAAGTGTCTTTTCCTCACTAGAGGGAGCCAGGAATTCCACTTGTGAGAGAAATTAAAACCTTGCTTATTTGTATTTATTTATTTATTTGTGTGTGTGTGTGTGTAACCAGTAAAATTGATTCGTACAGTTATGAGAGAAAAAGAGAGGCTGTACAAGAAAATGTATTTAAATATTAATTTTTTAACTTTTGAATGTTTTATGTAAATAAAATGTGATGTCAAGAAATAGAATTGTATTTTTTCTGAAAAGAAGATTGCCAGCTTAAATATCACGTCAGATTCAACAATGCATCAGAACAGGTAAATGAATTTTTTTTTTTTAAATCAGTTATATAAATAGAACCTGCTTACGTGAGTGGTTTCTGACAAGTTCGATCAACAGTAGTTGATTAATTACGTAATATAATAAAGTTTTGGCGTCCGCCATTAGCATGTGTTGTCCTAAAGAAGAACTAGTTATTTATGCTTTCGAAAACAGAAGTACTTGAAATATGCTTACTTTCTGAAGATGCATTTTGTTGAATGAAAGCATGTTTATATTTAAGTTTGTAGGGTTTATATTTATTTTAACTAACATTTATTTTAAGTTTAAACTACCCTTCCTGTCAAGCCTTACTTTCCCCTGGAACTGCCAGTGCCAGAGTATGTAAATTTTAGTAGATCGCGCAAGGATTCAAATTATCAGCGGAAGTATTCTGAGTTAAATAGGAAGGAAACGAGTTCGAGGTGTGCTGTTCTTACTTCACAAGCGCGGAGGTAGTTAGACAGAAATTGAAGAACCCCGCGTTTCGGCCTGTGTGCTTGCCTGGAAGAATTGTTAATCGTTCAACGTGATCTTCAAGTTTGCTGAATTAGCAGCGGTATTGTAAAACGCGGTGAGGTTAGTTACTTTTAGAGAGGCCTCGTAGTTAGAGTCTTGTCATTAGTTTCTCTTCAGGTTATTATTTTTATTTGACCACCGAGTTGGCGCAGTTTGTGAGCGTCAAGAGCACGCACTTGTAATTTATTACGTTGAATAAAAAGGGACTTAAACCCTTAACAAGACTCTGTCATTTATCCAGTTTCAACAGTCACCTCTTGGTTGCGTGCAAGTTGGAGGCGCGCAACGCTACAAGTTGAATAGAAATAGATACTTAGTATTTTCAGCTTAAAATATATATTATAACTTTTATGTTCTTGATTAAAAGTAATTTTAACTTAAAAGAAATTAATGTAAGAATTCAATAAAGGATTGAGGAAATAAGATTACGTTAAAAGGATTACTTTAAGATTTAAGATGAAATATTTGAGTGGAGTTTAAAGTAAAAATGGATTTTGATATGATAAAGAAAAAACGTGCAATGGCACGCAGTGCTTTCACTAGAACGGTTAAGGTTCTAAAGAATGAAATTAGTAAAAATGCGCAAGCAAATAAAGCTGTATTAAAAGATAATGGTAAAGTTACAAACGATAACTGCTGAGTTAAAATCTTATGATTTAGAGGTGCTAGATTTATTAATTAAGGGCAGTGCCACTGAAGATGATTTAGAAACCGAAGTTGTAAGCTGTGAGGAATATTTTGATGAATTCATCACAATTGAAAGAAAAGTTAATGAATTACTAAATGTCAACAAAGTTCCAAATGACGCAGTTTTTAATAATTCTGATGTCAGTAGTAACTCTAAAGTCAAACGGTATAAATTACCTAAATTAAATATAAAGCCTTTTGATTCTCAGTTAATTAATTATTTGGCATTTTGGGCACAGTTTAAGACGATACATGAAGATAAAGAATTAGATGATTGTGATAAGTTCCAATATTTGCTACAAGCTGTGCAACCTGGAACTCGTGCTAGGCATTTATTAGAAAGTTACCCGATAACTTCACAAAATTATACGAAAGCTTTGCGAGCTTTTCAAGAACGTTATGGGGACAAAGATATTCTTATCGAAGTGTATGTCAGGGAATTTTTGAAATTAATTACAGCAAATGCTCAAGCTAGGGGTAAAGACAGATTATCATTGTGTGACTTATTTACCAAGGTAGAAGCACATTTAAAGTCTTTAGAATCCATGGGGCTTGATATAGAAAGTAATTCAGCTTGGCTATACCCCATGATAGAATCCTGCTTACCAGACGATATTTTAAGAGCATGGCAGAGATGCAATATTAGGGGAGAGGAAGATTCTGATAGTGAAGTGGGTTTTCTGAAGTCGAGTTTAACGTTGTTAATGAACTTTTTGAAGAGAGACATAGCGGGTGAAGAAAGATTACAATTAGCCAGGTCAGGCTTTGAAAGTATTATCCCAAAAGAAAGAATAAAAGAGAAAATACTGAAAAGGGATAACAAGTACCCTACTGCAGCTGGTTTATTCGCTGCTAAAGAAATGTCGCGCTTGTTCTGTGGCAAGTCGCATGAAAGTAAGGAGTGCGTAGTCGCCAGATCGTTCTCTCTGGAAGAAAAAATAAAGAAAGCCAGGGAAAAGAACTGTTGTCTGAAATGTTTACGCTTTGGCCACCGTGCCAAAATGTGCAAAGTTTTTGTACGCTGTCATGTCTGCTCAAAACCTCATACAGAGCTTTTCTGTCTTGAGATAGGTAAAACGAAAGAAATTAGTGATAAAAGTAAACCCCTAGCGAATATCCAGAACACACTTGCAAATCAACAGTGTTCAAAAGAAGTAGCTCTCATGACACTAGAAATACTAATTAAGGGTAATAGGAAAATTAAGAAGGTTAGGGCACTATTGGACAATGGGTCCCAAAATAGTTATATTTTAAAGAGCACCGCGAAAGAATTTGGTCTTAAGCTTCTCGCTACAGCAACTATTACCCACACGGTATACGGAGGTACAGAAATAGAAGTTAAACCTCTTAGTAAATATAAAATTAAATTAAGTGCACCGGGTAATGGCCACAAATCAGTTATCACAAACGAATTCCTTGACCAAGAAAAGATATGTGAGAACATTCCACGCATTCCAAAGGAGTCTGTTCTAGAAGAGCTTAGAAACATAGATTATGGATGTCAGATATTGGTACTGGGTGTTCTGAAATAGAAATTTTAATTGGCAGTAATGTTTATGGCCAACTCCTAACAGGACGAATCAAGCAGCTGAACAACGGTCTAACGGCAATTCAGACAAAACTTGGATGGACAATTTGCGGGGAGTTAGAGAATCCATCCCAAGGTTACGTGAATAGTGGTACAGCTAAACGTTGATGACTAATTTATCTCTGAGAGAACTTAGCATTCCAGATTTATGGCGGCTAGAAACAATAGGAATTAATGATCGCTCTGAAACATTGTCTAAGAAGGAAGAAGAGCTAGCCCATGATTTGTTCCTCAAAGAACTTACGAGAAGTGAAGACGGGCGTTACCGTGTTGGTCTTCTATGGACTTGTATTAACCTAAACATTCCTTCAAATAGAAATGAAGCAGAAAGAAGGTTGTTAAGCACTACAAGAAGACTGAAGAAGTTAAGTAAATTTGAAGATTATGACCTAGTCTTTAAAGAATGGCAAAAAGAGAATGTCATACAGGAAGTCTCAAAAAAGGAACTAGAAGAAGTTGGAGGCCATTACTTGTGTCACCATCCAGGCATTAAACTAGAGAGTGTTACTACGTCTATCAGACCAGTTTTTGACGCCTCGTGCAAAGTTGGAAGAGCACCATCCCTAAATGATTGCCTCTTCAAAGGACCAAACTTGATAGAAGAAATTCCCGCTATATTATTGAGATTTCGAGAAAAGGCTATTGCTGTTGTATCGGACATCAGAAAAGCCTTCCTCCAAACTGAAGTTAAGGAAGAAGATCGCCGAATTTTGAGATTTTTATGGTGGGAGAGGCAAATAAAATTAAAGTCAATCAACATAACAGAGTGTTATTTGGAGCTACTTGTAGCCCTTTTTTACTCAGCGCGGTTATAAGATACCATTTGAAGAAGTATCCAAAACAACTCAAAACAGTTACTGACAAACTCTTGAAGTCCTTCTATATTGACAACTGCGTAACCTCCGTAGACAGTGCATCCGAATTAGAAGAATTTATCTCAAATTCAACTGAAATTATGGCTGAAGCTAAGATGGATTTGAGATTATGGCAATTTGGTCCCGTAGAAGAGATAGAAAAGTTGTCAACTGAGAACAGAAGTTTGTTTAAAGAAGATCTTACAACTCTAGTTTCGGTTTTTTGGGGATTAAGTGGGATAGAAAGGAGGATTGTTTAATGTTCTGCGATGAATTTGACGCTGAAACAGAAAATCCTAATAAACGGAAGATCTTGTCTATAACACAAGGTATTTACGATCCCATCGGTTTTCTCATCCCAGCATTGTTGCCATCCAAGCTAATAATTCAGGAGGCGTGGTCAGCTAAGTCAGAATGGGATTCCCCGCTTCCAGAGAGGATCCAAAAGGACTTTCAGAAATGGTATAGTGATTTGAAACAATTATCTAACTTGAAGGTAAACAGACGCATAGGTTACGGAAATAAAGAAAAATCGTCTATACATGTTCTTTGCAACGCGAGTCAGAATGCATATGCAACAGTAATTTTCCTGCGCTGTGAAGATAATAATAGGATTTCGGTACAGCTTCTAGCAGCAAAATCTCGATTTACTCCAAAAAGACTTTGACAATCCCGGTCTAGAACTTCTTGCTTGTGTTTTGGGAGCCAGATTAGCAAACTATATTTTTGAGGCTCTGGACGTCCCTACAGTACCAGTTTATCACTGGACCTGACTCTTCAACAGTTATAGCATGGATACGAAGAAATGACCAATGGGGTACTTTTGTGGGTAAAAGAATCAAAGAAATATGCAAACTCACAGAATCATACCAATGGTATCTTGTCCCAGGTAATATAAATCCGGCGGACCTGTCATCTCGCGGTTGTAGTGCAAGACATCTTATCGAGACGAGATGGTGGGAAGGACCAAAATGGTTAAAGACGAAGAAAATAATTGGCCCAAATCGGAACGGGTTCCTAATAAAGATTTAGTTATGTCAGAAAGAAAGAAAACTGCAATATCATTATTTACCTGTGCAAAAGTAGATCAATTCATGAATTACGAGAGAATTTCGAAATTTTGTAGATTTGTAAATATTATTTGTTGGATGAAAAGATTCATATCCAAATGTAGAAATAGAAATTATTTTTTCCCATCTGAGCTCTCGATCGAAGAAAAGAAAGAGGCAGAGAATTTCCTTTGATCAAGAATTCAGTTAGAAAATTTTTTGATGTCTCAGGTTCTGTCAAAGGTCTTGTTGTTGTGAAAGATCAAAATAACATAATACGAGTGAAAAACCAAGTTGTTAGAACGTGATGACGAATTTTCGTTCAAATATCCAATTTTGTTGCCATCAAAACAGCACGTAGTAAATTGTTTAATACGAGACTGCCATTTAAAGAACTGCCATGCTGGTCTCCAGACTGTTGGTTCCATCCAGCGAGAAAATTTTTGGATTATTTCAGCAAAGCGTAACATCCAAAGTGAATTATCCAAATGCATGAGATGCAAAATATTTACTTCAAAACCATTTGTCACTCCACTTATTCATCTTCCATTTGACCGAGTCAGAAACTCGAAAGTTTTTGAAGTCGTGGGCATCGATTTATGTGGTCCTCTCTTTCTAAAGAACAAAACCAAGGTATGGATTGTCATTTTCACATGCGCTGTGTATCGCGCCGTAGACTTCGAATTGGTGACTAATTTGTCAACAGAAGGTTTCCTCTATGCCCTCAGGAGATTTATAGCGAGAAGGGGAAGAATTTCAACAATTTACAGCGACAACGGAACTAACTTCAGGGGTACCAACAACCTTTTGAAATCCTTAAATTGGAGTCAAATAGAAAATTCTGAAGACCTACCTCCCATTATATAGAAGTTCATTCCTCCAACAGCTGTATGGTGGGGTGGATGGTGGGAACGGCTCAATCGCAGTGTAAAAAATCTTCTTCTAAGAACACTTGGTAGATCATCACTCAATTTTGAAGACCTTTCAACGACATTATGTGAAGTTGAAGCTGTAATGAATAATCGACCTCTTACATATATTTCAGAAAAATCTGATAAATTTATTCCTTTGACTCCATCATCTTTTATTCAAGACATCCAAGAAATTGGGATACCTGATCTATAGAAAATTAATTTCCAGAAACTTCAAAAAGATACCGGAAATGCCAAAATAGTATAAAAGATCAATTGACAAATAGATTTCGAAAAGTATATTTGGCAAATCTCGTTCAAAAATCAAGAGAAAATGCTCAAGTGATCCAGACGGGTGATGTAGTACTAATTGAACTAGACAATTGAAAGAGACTTAACTGGCCAATAGGCAAAATCACAAAATTGTTTTAAGTAGAGATGCTTGTACACGGGTGGCAGAGCTTAAAGACCTCTTCAGGAATTTCTGTACGACCGATTCTTAAACTTTGCCATTTTGAGATATCTAAGAACGATGACCCAGTAATCCAGCTGATGAACTGTACGAACACTTTCCACAACTCAATTTTAGAATTTTTGCTTGAAATTTTCATAGATATTAGTTTTATTTCATTCTATTATTTTTGAGTAATGATGTAAATTTAATTTTAGTGTTTATTTTCTGGCTTCCACCATAAATTAAAGGTGGGAGTATGTTAAATGTTCATCTAAAGTATCTTTTCCTCACTAGAGGGAGCCAGGAGTTCCAGTTGTGAGAGAAATTAAAACCTTAATTTTTTATTCCTTTTTTTTTTTTTTTTTTTTTTTGTAACCAGTAGATACTTTGGTTTCGAATCCGTGTGATGGACGGATAAATTGATTCGTACAGCTATGAGAGAAAAAGAGAGGCTGTACAGGAAAATGTATTTAAATAGTAATTTTTTTCCTTTTGAATGTTTTATGTAAATAAAATGTGATGTCAAGAAATAGAATTGTGGTTTTTCTGTAAAGAAGATTGCCAGCTGAAACATCACGTCAGATTCAACAATGCATCAGAACAGGTAAAGGAATTTTGTTCTTGTTTTTTAAAATCAGTTATATAAATAGAACCTGCATACGTCAGTGGATTCTCTGACAGCTTCGATCAACAGTAGTTGATTAATTACGTAATAAATGTTATGATAGCAGAACAGTATGGCTTTTGAAAGAAGCACTCGACTGTACATCAATTATACCGAGTGACAGAAATGATTTCCTCAGGACTGCAGGACAAACTTATTACTAGAGCAATATTTTTAGATGTGATGAAGGCCTTCGATAGGGTTTGGCTGAAGGGCGTCACTTACACACTAATCGACCTAGGTTTCCCAGGTTACATCACAACCATCATTAGTCCCTATCTAACAGATATACACTTTGTTCGTTCGTATCAACCACACTACCTCCTCCCGCAGGCCCATCAAGGCTGGGGTCCCACAAGGCAGTCGTTTAAGCGCTATTTTATTTAATATTTACACGAACGACACCCCACATGCACCACGTACCACCTTAGCAATGTATGCAGACGATACAGCAATTTTGACACAAAGACCATGATTTTGCATATCATGGCTCAGTTATACAAGCACTACAAAACCACGTCCATGCACTGGAGTCCTGGCTGAGTGCCTGAAAAATCCAGATTATTGTTACAAAATCAGAAGCTATCACTAAAAGAAGCTTTTTTCACTAAAAGAAGAAAGTTCGATGCTGATTTGCACGTCAAATTGTATGATACTCCAATTCCCTGGGCAAAGCAGGCTCGCTATCTAGGTGTCATTCTTGATCATTGGCTCACATGGTACCTCCATATTTCAAGTATCTTAAATAAGTTCCGAGCACGTAAATTTACACTGCCCCACCCCTAATTGCTCGGAACAGCGTTCTCTCGATTGACAATAATTTAAATAATAGTTACTTATTTACAAACCATGTTGCGTCCAATTCTTACCTACGCCTGCCCTGTTTGGGGGGGGGGTATGTATGCCATAAATACACACAGAAACTGCAAGTTGCACAGAATGTTGTTTTAAGAGAAACAGTGAATTTGCCGCTGGTTCATTAGAAACATGGCGATTCATCGTGAACTCAATATACCAGAGATAAATGTCTAGATGACCAAACTGCTCGAGAATTTCTTCAGGAAAATTGCGGATGTTAGCATTGTTATTATTCCGATCTTAAGCTATGGTTATTGTGCAATTGAAAATAGGAAAAGGCTGAAAGCCCTCCTAAGGCATATTTCTGAAATAGCTCTCATCACAATGTGTTAATAATGTAATGCATTTTCAAAGTTTTATCATTTTTATAGTTTTGTTATATCATCCTTACTCTCGAACATTTGCTTTTCCCCTGTAACGCCCCCCCCCGTAACTGCTGCAGAGTCTCCTTTATACCTGATTAATTGTATATTATGGTTCACTGGCAAATACTGGCATTTCTTTTACCATCTGTACAATCGCACTTCACCTAGCTTTTACGAGCACCTCCAGGTTTTTGTCGCTGGACTTGGTCTATCGGCAGTTAGGATTAGCGCATAGACTCGTTCGGTTCATTTTTCATCTCAAGATGTGTCACGACCTGTGAACTCTAGTAATTTATTTAAGTTATGCTTTAATTTGCTTTTACTGTGACTACGGACTTCTTCAAACTCTCAACTTTATGAACTGATACGTGTTCGAAAATCGTTAAGCTTAGTTATATTGAGATAGCGGAAATTATCGCGGGTACCTGAGAACTGCGTATGCATCGCGCCTGAACCGAAGAGTGCAGTAAGACATTTGCACACCACAGGAGCTTAATAAGACACATTAATGTGCAACATTCAGCACTCAAACATTTGCTCCGCCTGCCAAAAGATCTTACGACACTCCGAGAAGCTGAGTAATCATATGAAGGTTCATGCGAAAAAATCCGGACCATCTCGCTCAGTGAAACGAGCAGCTCCCCCCGATGTAATGCTTGCCCCTAAAACACCACAACAAGATCGTCCGCCGGGCCTTGGTACGTTTGTTACAGAGACCATTTATCCCAGTGAAGGCACCAGCAAAAACCTCCAGCTGTTTTTCAGTGCAATAAAATTTGAAATCGCGGGCAAGATTCAAGAACAAAGTTTGAAATGGTACTTGAATGCTTGTGTGAAGATGGTCAGAAAAGTGTCGGAGATCGAGGAGGAGACTTGCGCAACTTATTTCGATCAAAATGTAGTACTACCCTCACGGGAGAAATGCCTGACATGCAGACAGCTATTGAGTACGTAAGGGAATTTATTTTATATGAATTATATATACAGTGTACAACATAAAAATTATTATTCTCATAAAATGTTTTATTTTACAGGTGGTGGATTCCTTGGACAAACTTCTAAATGGTTCAGGATGTGTTTTAGACTCCGTCCGAACTTAAGACCGCTGTCTACAAGCCTTTAGCTGCTCCCTCCTACATTCCTCTGCCGAAAGAATTAGCCAGTAAAATGGCTGTTCTCAATATACAAAACGAAGAACACAAATGTCTCGCCTGGAGTGTGTTAGCAGCCCTTTACACCATCGTAGATCATGGAGAACGTGCGTACAGATTACACCATTACAAGCCGTATGAAAGATAAATCTATGTAGACGGCTTGTCTTTTCCCACCCCCATTTAACAGCTGAACAAGTTCGAGAAAATGAACAACACATCGATCATCGTGTTCGACTGGGAAAGCAACGAGATTTTGCTTCTTCGGATCACCAAGTGTCGAAACGGAAATTTATCCTTATTTTGTAACTTTTAACAGAAACCCTTTCCCTCAAGTTGTTGAATTGTTTTATTGAATGATATTACTTTCCCTTTTAGGTGATCGGCATATCAACCTCCTATTAATTTCAGATGACGAGAAGAGACATTATTGTTTCATTAAGAATATGTCTCGTCTTCTTGCTGGCGTCAAGGAAGATTTGCATGAAAAATTTTATTGTGAGTACTGCTTACACCGGTTTACAAAGAAAAAGACCCTGGATATCATGTAAAAGACTGTCAAGTGCATGGACTTTAAAAGATCAAAATGCCTGAAAACAAGTGGCTGAAATTTGACAAGCACCAGTTTCAGCTTCCTGTCTCTTGTGCTATCTATGCCGACTTCGAATTTTAGTGAAGCAAGCCATCTGTTTGCCGGATCTCTCAAGATCTTCACCCACTCATTTTGCCAATCATATAGCATCCGCCTACTTTTATGCTACTATTGGACCGAATGGAGAATTTTATAAAGCTCCAGTTATCAACCGAGAAAGAGACACCGTCGACCATTTTTTAGTTGGTCTTATTTCGTGAGGAAGAGAATCTAATAGAACTTTTAAAGACGAACGAGCCAATGGTCTTTACCGAAGAAGACCAAGCCATGTATGAAACAGCCACTCACAGTCATATCCCTACAGTCCCTGAAAGGTGATAAGGTAAATTTCTGGATCATTTTCTATGGTATAAAGTCTGTAGCATAAAGTCTAGTATGATCTTCATACTTTCATACTATTTTAGGTCCGTGATCATAATCATCTTGCCGGTCAGTATCGAGGAGCTGCTCATAACAGTTGAAATCTCATTTTCAAGCATGGCAGCTACATTCCTCTGGTCTTTCATATTCTTCGGGGATACGATTCGCACATGATCATGCAAGGTTTAGGAAAGATCAAAGGGAAGACCATGAACTATATAGCAAATGATTCGGGAAAATGCATAAGCTTTTCTTTGGGAAACCTCAAATTTATTGACAGCCTTCAGTTTCTCAACGCTAGCTTAGAGAAGCTCGTTGCGAATCTACTGAACTACCTCCACCATCTGCATTTTATTCCAATCTCGCAGAACAACACATCGGCGAGAAGGATTATACGCATGCCACGACCATTTAGAAAACCTTTGGTCTTACCAGTCTCGGTACATACCACGATTTATGTGTGGTTTGTGACGTCCTTCTCTTATCCGATGTCTTTGAAAATTTCCGCGGTATGAGTCTGAACTTCTATCAACTCGATCCAGCACATTTTTACACTGCTCCCGGATTGGCCTGGCAAGCTGCTTTGGAGTTAGCCTGGAACTATTAATGGACCTGCACCAACATTTGTATATTGAGGGGGTATTCGGGATGGCATCTCAATGATATCACATCGTCTGGCTTTTGCTAATAACAAATACCTACAGAACTACGATCCAACGCAACCTTCCAACTATATCATCTATTGAGATCCCAAAATTGGGTATTTATTATACATTAGACTTTTTTTAAAATTATTGATCGTGTGCTATTATTAGATATATTTTTGTTTTGATTCTAAATGTTTTTTTTTTGTTTGTTTGTTTCAACTGGGCGATGAATTAATCTCTTCCCACACACGGGTTCGAATGGGTGGATGAACTCGTCGATTACATGAATATCTCGGACGATGCTGATGAGGGCTACATCTTAGAAGTGGACTTAGAATATCCAACAGAGTTGCACGACCTCCATAATGACTATCCTCTCTCACCGGAACAGATGCAAGTCACGGAGCAAATGCTAATTATTCTCAAAATTTAGCAAAGAAGTTCCAGCTCACCTTTGGCAATAGTATGAAGCTAGTTCCGAATCTTTTCTCTAAGGAGCGTTATGTCCTCCATTATAGGAACTTAAAAACTATATGCGTCCTTGGGTCTCCGAGTCCTAAAATTCATTGGGTACTTAAATTCAATCTCTATGGTTAAAAAATTACATCACGTTTAATACTGAGCAACGGAAACAGGCCAAAACAAGCATTGAAAACATGTTTTCAAGCACCTAAACTATGCTGTTTTCGGAAAAAATAGAAAATCTTATAAAAAGAACACAAATCGATCTATTTAGGATGAGAAGAAAGCTAAAATACTTGTAGCGTCACCAAGTTTCCATGCATTCCATCAGATCTCAGATGAACTAGCAGTTATAGAATGCAGAAAAAAATTGTCTGGTGCTTAACCGCCCTCTTTACATGGGTTTCTGTATCTTGGATATGTCAAAAACTCTCATGCACTCTTTCCATCACGAATATATAAAACCTAAATATGGAGCTAATGCCACTCTACTTTTCACCAATAATTCACTTTTGCATAATATTTCACACGTCTTTCTTGATGTTTTTCCATTCTGGAAACAGCTACAGAACTCTTTCTTAGGATATGAATCTGATTAAATACGTTTTAAGATATTTCAAATTACATTTATAACTATAAATGGAACACAATTTCATTTCTATATGAATCTTAATTTATACTTTTTATATTTCAGTTTTTACAGTATTAGACTCAATAAGTAGACAGCAGAAGAATGAAGAAAACCAGTATGGCACATTGAGAAAACAAAATTTTTTAAAATTCCTTTAACTCTTTCGCATCGAGAGACGACCAAATCTGTTTTCAACAAACATCGAAAACGCCCGTGTTTACGAATTTGTCTTGGAATAGTTTTCCTTTCCCCCTGCGGTTTCATCCATTGTGTGCAGTTTCACCTTAGGGCCGGATTGCACCTGCGAACGTCAATAGCTTTCCGTATTTCTCCTTTATTTGCTTCAAAAGAATGATTGACATGTCTTTTAACAACTCGCGAAACTAATGAGCCATACAATAACGTGGAGGGGAAAGAACTGGGTAGAAAATAAACGAGGCGTTGGGGCGGTTTGCCGTTGCCTGAATGAACGGGCGTTACGGGCGACTTCGATGCGAAAGAGTTAAGACGCAAATTTCTGACATTGTACTATCCCTTCCTTTCTAACCTCTGTGAGACTAGGCAGTAATGTGTGAGAACTCGAAAAATGAACGAAAAATTTTTTTCTCAGAGATATGATTTATCATGTAAGAGATTTACGTGACAGCAGATTGGTCTGCTAAGAATACAACTAGAAAATTATTAATGTTGATGTAAATAATCTTAATAAGTAGTACTTTAGAAATAATCATAGCTAAAATGATTGAACAATGGATTTAAAATTATATCACTTCTGATAAGCGAGATGTTACAAAAAAGTTCTTTCAAACTATCCTTGAAAGACTGAAAAATAAAGACGTATTGCTCGATTTTAACGTTATGCAATTTTTGTCTAGGAATGGCAAATTTAATGTTCCTAATAGACGGTTTAAGCTGACGTGTTCAAGCTAGGGCTATTGTGATCTCGACGTTCAGCAAAGTATTCTTCATTTATTTTTTGATTGGCCTCTGCTTAATGATACAAAAAATTCATTAAAACGTAGATTGAAATTAATTGGAATTGATTAGCCGCCGAAATGTCATCAATTTGTTTCTCTGCCGTCGGTCTGTCGCTTTTAATTACTTTGTTGACCCTTATTTTGAATAATGTAAATAATTTTCTCTGTATTTGTTTTTTGAAAACGTACTTTGCTTTTTTTTAATCATAAATATTTGCTTTGTTCTTGTTATTTAAAACTAATGTGTTTTCGATTATTTACATTTTGTAAGTCTCATGTGATACTTAGAACTTTCTTTAAATTAAAAAAAAAAAAAAAAAAAAAAAAAATAGAAAATTGCGATTTTTTTGTTTTTCAAAAATTATGACCGACTTTCCTTCACTATTTGCAGTTGCCCTTTTCAAGCAAGATTCTGCGTCATTGAGTTTCTAACTCGTCTTATTAAATGTTTAAAATTTATATCAGAAAGATAAATGAATTACCTTTAAAATTAGAATATTGACGGATAAAGTTTTATTTTAAGAAAATGATTTTCAAATTTTGCATTGGTATGATGTGCATTAACATAGCTGAGGCGTTTTTAGTATTTATATAGCATAATTTCATTTACTTAGTTAGAATAAAATAATGAAAGTAACAGTTATCGCATACATTTAATACTGAAATGCTGAAAATAGAACTTACATAGACTCAGTCCTAAATAACTTCAGGCTTACATGTTAGGTGATAATTGCTGAACTACTTCCCAAGTTGGAAAGTTGAATGACTGAATTAAAAAAAAAAAAAAAAAACTGAGTAACTGAGTCTATGCTTCAGGTGCAAGAAATAGGGTAAATCTTCTCTTGAAGACTGTTAACGACTGCAATTTAACTTTTCATGCTATCCCAAGCTTTTCAGTCAGAATTATTAATTCAATAGGATAACTATTTACTAATTGTCTAACGCGTGCACTTCACCATGTCATCTTCTAGCATAATTTGATTGAGCTGTACTTATGGTGGATGCCCAATTTTTCTTAGTAAGTTTTAAAACTGACATAATGTAAGTCATGGCAAAAGACAATGATAGTTCTTTTCTCTGTATTACGACTTTAAGGGAATCATTTCCAATTTTATACAGTTCAATTAACCACATATACTTAAGTCTTCATCTGATCTAAAGTTTCTTCTGTCAAATGGAACCCATTTGTGTCCAAGGTAAGGATTACCGGGTGTTCGTATTTCAAATCAAACGAGAATTTTTCATTTGAGAATAGAATTTACAACATTCGAAGTTCTATGTTCCATAGCTCATGTCTTTGACCTTTACCTTGATTAACAACACTGAGCACATCAATTAGTATCACAATGTTTTTCTCTTGCTAATTTTCCGTCTACTTCTATTAGTCTACTATTTTTCGAATAGATTCCGTACTCTAATAATTAATTTTCTTTGAAAAATTGCAGCATTTGCAACATATTTTGTGTATATCACATTTCCAAGATTTCTGTTATTAATTTAACTGCGGAATTTAATCTTTCATATTAATGAGACACAGCAGAATATACCATAAAATAAAAATTTCTCTAAAGTAGTGCTTGATAAATCACCGAGTGACAAGCTCATTGATTTCTTCAATTTAGATCATACACTCTTAGAGTCTTGGATACAAATTTGCACATTTCAAAAAAAAAAAAAAAAAAAAAAAAAAAAATCTGAAATGTTTCAGATTTTAAATTACGTCCAAAGGGGCGTTTTTTAACATTTTGTGTGTTACCTTTCTTTATTAAATATCATGTTCCTCGCACTTAAACCATAAGATCCAGTGCAACAGCAATATCGCTAAATAGTTTTAAAACGAGCATATCTTTAGAATTTCCGATACAGAGACTCACGCGCTGGAGATAAAAATGTTTTTTCTGCATAACGTTGCCATTGCTCGCTTTGAAATCCTTGAATTTGTTAATCAAAAATTCGTCAAAGTTTTAAAAAATAGGAAATCGATCATAAAACAAATTTCAAATTTCAAATTTGGTCTTCCACATGCTCATATTCGTTGGAGGATTACGTTATTCAAAATTCGATGACTCTATGTACCGTTGTTTTATCACAATACGAGAAATATACATAGATTTATGCAGACTTTTCATTATTTAATTTCTTCAAATATAATGCAGGACTCTAACATTTTGTGGCAACAGTTTGAAAAGTGAACCGACATTTATGAGTCCGACGCAAAATGCCAAAACGAAACTAATAGTCCTTCGGGATTCAGATCCCTTTGGACTTAAAAAAAAAAAAAAAAAAAAAAACTGAAATTTTTCAGATTTTAAATTACGTCCAAAGGGGCGTTTTTTTAACGTTTTGAGTGTTACCTTTATTTATTAAATCTCATGTTCTTTGCACTTAAACCATAAAATTCAGTTCAAGAGCAATATCGCAAAATAATGTTAAATTAAGCATATCTTTAGAATTTCCGATATACACAGTCTCGCGAGCTGGAGATAAAAGTATTTTTTTTTCTATATAACGATGCCATTTCTCGCTTTTAAAGCATTGAGTTTGTAAATCAAAAATTCGTTAAAGTTTTACAAAATATAAAATCTATAATAAAACAAATTCCAAATTTGGGATTTCAGATGCCCATATTCGCAGTAGGATTTCGTCATTTAAAATTCGATGGCTCTATGTACCATTGTTTTATCACAATGCGAGAAATAGACAATCATTTATGCAGATTTTTCATTATTTAATTTCTTCAAATATAATGCAGGACTCTAACATTTTGTGGCAACAGTTTGAAAAGTGAACCGACGTTTATAGGAGTCCGACGCAAAATCGCAAAACGAAAACAATAGTCCTTCAGGGACAAAGCCCCTTTGGACTAAAAATAAACCTGTCACAACAGCAGTCATTTAATAAGTACCTAGACTTTAACATCTATGCTTAAGGACACCGTATTTTCTCTTTAATTTTCTATTGATGATGTATTGTTTCTTAATTTTGCTAAATGAAATATATAACAATGAGTTTTACCAATATATTGCACTAATAAATTATTGAATTATTTTTTAATGAAACTATTGTGTTAAAATGTTTCGGAGACGAATTATAGTAGAACTTTTATCTAATGGGCTTTTATTAGCCGAGGTATCTGTTAACCGACACTGCGATAAATTATGAGAAATCATTGGGAAAATGCAACAGTAACATTGGGAAGAAATAAGACAACCACGAAAATCTGTAGCATTTTTGGCATATATAATGCATTCTCGAGCCGCATGCGATTCGCGGGCATTGAATTTGAGACCAGTGCCAAGGATGATGATTTGTACAGTAATTAAGGCTTAATTTCTCCATTTTACCTTAGCATGTTTTTAATCTTTCTATCATCTGTCTCTTTGTTTTCCACGTTCTCGTCATCATTTCATTCTTTTATTCGAATGTTTTTATTCTCTCAAATATTATTAAAAACTGCGATTTATGTGCTATACGTTGCAGAATCAATAATCTTTGCTCCATACGTTTTATTACGCTATAGTTTCCTCTCTCAGTTCCGTAACTCAGTTCAGTAATTGAAAATTTACCCATTTTCTAACTATCAAATTTGTATGAAACGTAACCTAGGAAATGTCAATAATATGTGCTAATATCAAAATTTAAAAAATTGTTCAGTGTTATTCCTAATGACTGTAATGTCATTTGATATGTCAATGATCAACAATTATTGGCAATACTAATCTTTTTAAATCAAAAGATCAGTATTGCCAATAATTGCTGCAGAAAGTATTAAAACGCAATAATTAACCAAAATTAAATTTTTTAAATGTGTATATGTACGCTTACGATTAAAAACACAATTTTTTTTTCATTTTTCCTTTTCACTTACTTCTATTTTTTGTCACAAAATGCCTCTATTATTTCTTCATTCATTAATAATATACTTGATATTTTATAGCAACAGGCATTAAAACATATCTTAGATTCTACAGTGCAACTTAATGCAAAATTTAAGACTCCAAAAATAACCTTCAGCCAAACATATCCATTTAGTATACTGAGGAATGAGTCACGAATGCTTAAATCATTTATAACGCATATATCGATTTAATTATTCTGTAGCATGACCAGTCAACCAAAAACCGTTTAACACACGACTCCTCTCCTGCTTCTGGGAAGGGAGAATATATCACCCTCGGAAGAGACAGAGAGATCTATGTCCTGCTTTAAACGGTGCAAATGCAGAAAAGAAAGAGCAGTCAAGTGAAATACTGCGGGGAGAAGATCCTCGTGAGAAGGAAAAGATCCAAATGTATAAAAAAATATAAGCGTATATATTGGCGGGGAAAGAGAACTCTGGGATCTAGACGTAAGTGATAAGGGCGGTCGACAATCACACATGATGGATATCTAGGCTGCGAAAGAGGACGCTTTTCCTGCCTGACAACTCGGATCAAAACTCAGGGTTGCCACATGCGTGATGCCAAACTGTCGCCAAGTAATTGTTTCCGTTTCTAGCATGAGCTTTAACAAACACTAAATATAAAACAACTTGTATTTTAACAAACATTTTATTTCAGATCGACGCTAAATATCTCTTTCAATGTAAAATATTTCTTTTCTGCAAATGAAAAAAAAAAAAAAAAGTTTAAATGTGGGGAAAGAGTAGCACACGTTTGGCTTTCTTTTGTTTATGCATTGTCATACTGTCTGGCCAAATTATAAAGGTGGAAGCCCAACAAAATATTGTTCGTTATATACAGTTATTCGCTAGAAAGTTCGATTTTATATCTTGAGAAACGTTTCATGACTGAGTTGCAACTAGTATTTTGTGTAGCAATGTATCTTGTGTTAACTTTGAAACTGAGATATATGCCTTCGAATACAGAATATTATTACCTAAGAAATTCAGCTATGGAAATATGTTTACAAAACATTTTTCTGCAAATAATCAGTACACGTCGTGTCCACAATAGTCCTTACATGGTTATTATTTTTGCAACCGTTGGTCGTGGACATAGACGTCCAGTTACAAAAATGTTTTAAATAACGCAAATACTCATTCCCATTTTTCAATTAAAAATAAATTAAAAAATTTAAATATTTTAATAAAGTTATGAAATTTAATATCTTAACAGTTCTGGTGCAATTTTAAACTAAAAAATAGCAATTTTTTTTCACAAAAACTGTTTTGTACTGTACAATTCAAAACCCTTCCTACGATCAACTAAAAATACCTAGCATTTTTAAAAAATATCAACACTTGCTTCCTGACCAACTACTTCAAATTAAGCCCTGCTTTAAATTTGAAAAGACCTTAAGTCAACTCGTTATCAACCACCACGAGGTACAAGATAATAGCATATGTAATTGCCAACTACCTCTTTACCATAAATATGTCGATCCTTTCCATCAACATGTTATAGCAGGAGATCTTAATATCATTGAAGACTTAGAATTGCGAGCCCTTTTACAACTTGGAAGTAAATTTCGTCCTACTTTCAGTATCAATAAACACTTTTGCCTCAAGCAATTCAATCAAGATCTAGAGAAATTTATCATCTTAGTTAGTAATAAATCCAATTTACCTACTACTACTTTCCTTGAATGGAAAACTGCACTGATTAAAGAATTTCAACATTTACTTTTCAAGACACCTTCTTTCAACGCTTTACACAATAAGAAGCAACTCTATAATCTTATTAAAAAACAGCAAGATAATTTTATCATTACAAAAATTGACAAAGCCAGAAATAATTTTAGTGTTATTTGAAAAAAGTTTTACTTCAACCTTCTGCATAAAGAACTAAATAGTAATTGCACTTATCAAAAAATTACTGCCAGCACCAAAATTCTTATCAATAAATTTAAGGCACTACATAAAAGACTCAAGATACATCCCCGGAACTATAATAACAGACTTGCAAATCTCTATGCGCTACCAAAATTTCATAAGTCTGCTATTAAATTCAGGTTCATTGCCAATAGTACCAAAAGTTATCTTAAAGAAATAGATTATCTTTTTGCAAAAAAACTTCGTTTAATACGTGACTTAATGATTTCAAGTAACGAGCTAGTGATTAAGACAATTAATTCACTTTAAATAGACCATATTCAATGCTACGTTTTCGAGAACCTATATACTACCTTACCACTTGAAGAAATTTATACAAGCTTACTTGCTCTATCAGATATAATTCCACAGATTTCGACAATAATTAATACCGAAAAATGGCAACTTTTTCTTTCAAGCGTGCTTTTCAATAATTTTATTCTCTTTAACAATAGCATCTTTAAACAAATTCAAGGAATTCCAATGGGAGGTAATTTTTCAAGTGATGTGTGTGAATTATTCCTTTTCACAAAAGAATTGACCTTTGTCCGTTCACTAAGTAAAGAAGAATATAAATTTTACCAACACATCTATCGTTACATTGATGATACCATTGCCTTTAAGAACCATAACAAAATAGAAGCTGCTAATATCTACCCAACTTGCTTAAAACAAAATAATACAAATACAGTGCAAAATAATGTAGTCTACCTTGACTTAAATATTATTGATTACAATTTCATTAAAGTTCACGACAAGAGGAGAGAAGTCACTTTTTCTACACTAAAGTTAACCAACTGGAATTCTAATATTTCCAAAAGAATCATCATTAACACAATTTTTTCACAGCTACTTAGAATAAAAAGAATATGTAATACTACAGAACACTTACAAGAAGAAATACTTTACTTCGTCACAATTTTGAAAAATAACCAAATTCCTCATAAAATAATTAAAAATACTTTAAAAAAAGCTGGCAATAGCCTTACCAATTTTTAGATAATTTGTTTTGGATAATGAAATTTTATATTTAAAGACCAATGGGACGGTAAAAAGTGGATGGCTGATTCAGTATAAAGTGGATGGCTGATTGATACAATCTAATGTAAAAATTGTAAAAATGTACTGATTATTCTCGTCACTACATTTTCTTTCCTTCAAAGATTTCGGCACTATACTTTAATACTATTGTTTTGAATTACCTAGATGGCCAAATTCTACTATTATTAACAAATCGGGCCTTTTCATTTTTCATAGTAGCTTGACCGTCCTCTAGCTTGAAGAATGACGACTTTTATTAACAAATGACTTTTTTCCATTTTACTCCATTTTTTTTTTCATTTTCTTTTGTGGCGAAAATAAGTAATCTTAGCTGAATTAGCCATTTTCACTTATTTGAAGCAGTTTTGTTCTTCTAACAACTTGACTGACGCCATTTTGAGTTCTTTCCATGTCTTTTCGCGTCTCTCAAACCCTCTTTAGCAAAGGGGGATAAGAGTTCCCGCCAAATTACAATCTCAGCGCATTGGCATTGGCCCATACGGAATAGCATTGTTTAACCCACTTACGTCACACGAGGAGAGGGATGGTTGGTAGGACACGAGGGGATTTGCACCCTTTTCAAATCTGTTACGCGATCCAGAGGTCGGCACAACCCAAGTCTGTTTTTTTAGTTTCTTTTGTTTTATGTGTTTCTTAAAATTTTTTGGTCCTAGTAAGACCCAACGGCGTTTGTTTTCATGCAAGTTTAATTGCATATTAATTTGATATCAGTATCATAATCTTTATAAAAGTTTTTTTCTTCTTTAAGCTAGCAGGACCAGCCCGCACGTTATTGTAATTTTGACTAATAGCAGACCGCTATTTATTTTTATTTTTATTAAAATTTTATATTGCTTGTAGTTGCATTTACCTTTTTTACACCTTAATGTGTTTTTCTGCGGACGCGTCGGGAAAAAGGAACAGAGAATTGAAGCACCAAAAAGATTTTTTTGGGACAATTCATATTTATTTAAAAAATTTTGTTCATCAAACAAGAGCTTCAATGGTCTGTTTCGGCGAAACGCGTAATGGTATTTGGCCTAGTTCAACCATTTTTCCCTTGAAAAGCCTGGTTGAGGGTCCGATTGGGTTAATTTACCATTTTTCGCTTTGTAATTATTGTAATTTTTGTAATTTTGCAATTTATGTTTTCATTATAATTTTTGCAATTTATGTTTTAATTATTTTTTAATTTTATTTTGTTTTAACTTGTTCCGTCGATCTATTTTTATATGTATTAACTTTTCACATATCACAACGGTCAGATTAGTTTTTTCGTGCATTCACATGTTTTCCAACATTGATTTTAAACAGTTTTATTTCGCGTGTAAGTAGTTTTCTTTTTTCCATGTTAATAATTTTTTTTAATTTCTTCTATGTTAATATTTTAGTAATACTGCGTTGAACTATTTCGGGGAGCTACAGCTGCTGGTAACTTTTTAGCAAGCTCGCTGTAATATTTCTACCTATTATTTCATATTTTTGCAGCATTTTGCGCAAAAGAATTTTAAGACCAAATAGGTCTTACGTCTCATTACTTGTTAGCTTTTTAATTTCTGTTTCGATTATATATTTGGAAAAATTATATTCTTATAAAAAATAAAACACAAAATTTCACCCCTATACGAAAAAAATTGATTGAGATGCTTAATTTCCAAACTTTCCCTTTTTCGACATCATTTTCAGTTCGCATCGAGGGATCGATTTTATAAATAAATTAGAAGGGTTGTTTTTTTACCTTTAAATGCCACTGAATAATATACTTTTATCATTTACTAGCGTTTTTAATTTATAATTTTGTTACAATTGGTGCTTCGAAAGAATTTTCACGCAAGGAATTTACAAGTTCTGAAATACGAAAAATACGTTATTAATGCTCTCGTGAATTTTTAAGAGTTTAAAATAAAAATTTGATAATCGTACAAAAACTCTTTAAACTACAAATATTTTTCGTTTTCAATTACTGCAAATAATATTACGAGTTGGCTATGCGTAAACACTGGAAAGTCTACCAGCGTTTTTTAAAACACGATTTATAAAGGATTAGGTGAATAAAATCTCCATTAAAAAATATAAAAAAATTTGAAAGGTTTTAGATTTTATATTACGCTTAAAGGCGCGTTTCTTAACGATTTGTGAATTACCATTATTTATTAAATATCATGTTCTTTGCACTTAAACCATAAAATTCAATTTAACAGCAATACCGCGAAATGTTTAAAAGAGCCTATCTTTAGAATTTCCGATACGCAGTCTCGTGCGCTGGAGACAAATTTTTTAATAGGCAATAAAACTAATTCCAAATTTGGGCTTCCAAATGCCGATATTCAGGTGGAGACGTACGTTATTCAAAATTTGATGGCTCTAGGTCCCGTTGTTTCATCACAATGTCAGAAACATGCATGCATTGATGCGCTTCTTCATTATTTAATTTCTTTTATTATAATACAGGCTCTAATATTTGGTGTCAACAATTTAAAAGGTGATTCGCCAATTATAGTGAATCAATGCAAAATTCCAAAACAAAATTAATAGCCCTTCTCAGCGAATTGCTCCTTTGGGTTAAAAAGAAAAAAGAAATCTGAAAGCTTTCAGATTTTATATTACACCCAAAGGATAGTCTTTTTCATGCTTTTGTGTGTTTCCTTTATTCATTTAACGTCTTATGTGTTACCTTTAATTATTAAATATCATGTAAAAATATTTTTCAAACTAAATCTACAAATGGCCGATATCAGGTACAGCTGTTAGATGAAACTTGGAGATTAGATAGCAGATATAACTTGATACATAATAAAAGCATTTAGCAGTAGAATAACTCTAATAAGATAATGAGTAACTACTATTAGCTCGGTAAATCGTAAGAAGGGCTACTTTCCTAGAGGATTTTCTCTTCACGATCGACAAAATTCGGAAAGAGATCCACTTGTTAGACTGGGATAGGGTTTTTACCCATGCGCTCAAAACAACTGAACTTAGTTCACGAAGTGAGAATTTTCTAAAGGTAATAAATTTAATTTTTTTTTACATATAAGAAAACTGACATGCGATCAGGCCTCACTAATAAGAGCTGTCACATGAACTTGGAATGAATGCTCAATATTCTACAGCTTTAACTGCATAGCTTGTAATTAACTAATTAGCTAAATAAGTGGTTACTTAATTGCCGCAGAACTTCAATTTCCTTGACTACAGTCATCATGACAGACAATTATCATGACAACAGTTACCAGACTGTCGTCATGATAATTGTCTATTTGCCCACTTCCATCATCACCAGATACAGGTAGTCTATGGCAATGATAAATTTTCAAGATACTTGCGTTGTACAGTAAACGCGTTTTGTACTTTTTTCTTTCTAGTGTAGTAACCGAAAGTTCTATTCATAAAAACTAATACATACTCTAAAAACTAAGACAAAATAGCGGGACATGGAGGAAATGATCTGCAGAAGCAATTCACTCCACGTCTGCAACCAGCTCCCTTTATATTCTGGTACATAAATCTCTACGAACTTCTCGTAAATTATTCATAAAGAATATGTTATCCCATTTTTACTGAACTTTCACATTAATTTTCAATGTAAAGAAAACCTGCACAGTTTTTTTTTGAGTATATAACATTATACTTTTTCTAAACAATGTAATGATGACTGAACGATATATTTATTGCACAATACGACTGATTTTATATTATGATTTTCATCCTTAATTATTATTATTGTAAAAGTGGTCGTCATGTATTGCTTTTAAAGAAATAATATAGCAAATATAATTAACTGTATGGTAACACTTAACACTATCTGGAATTCTATAAATAAGCTTCTTTTTAAAATTTTGTGATTTTGCTGTTGAGTTTTCTTGCGACTAAGGGCAAAGAGAGTGATGTGTAAAAGAAAAAAGATAATAAGATAAAGCGTTAAAGTGAACATTGATATGATGAACTGAGTAAAGATTGAAAAACCTTAATTGTAACACTTCGCATTGCGTTGGGAATTCTAAATATACTGTAAAAATCTTGTGATTTTGCTACTGAATTCTATGCGATATAAGTGTGAAAACATTGATGTTTAATAATAAAGTTAAAAGAATAAAAAAAACTTTGAGTAGAACATTTTGTTAACAATACTGAACATTAATATCATGCAGTAAGAAGAGTGACAAAATAGAAAAATGCATGGCAATATTTAATATTCTAACAGAAATTCTAGAAGTATGTGGCTACTTAAAATTTCATGATTTAGCGTGTGAAGAAAGCGATGTTTAGTAATAACGTTAAAAAGACAAAAATTGTCCTGTCATCAGGAGTAAGTCCAAGAGCAGATTGATCAATTGTGAGTTCATGAAGAACGTAAAAAACCTAAACAAATCCACCAGTGCGACGTTAAAATCTGTAGCATTTAATTTTTTTTTTTTTTTTTTTTTTTTTTTTTTTTTTTTTTTTTTTTAAATTGTGCTTCGTGCCATGAAGTTACTCACACACTTAGAATAATATTAATAAAGATAATATTATCTTTTGTTCTGATTTGGATGAATCTTCAGGTGTAAGAAAAGTTTCCAAAAAGAATACCAAAGAAATGTTACGAAAGTGTTCATGATCTCTTAGATGTCATTATTTTAGCATCACTTAAAGATGAAAATCTCTTTACAGTATGATCGTTCTACAAAAAGAGGGAAAATTGGGTTGAAAAACAGAGCTCGTTTAATCTTTTTTGATTCTTGATTAGCAAGTTTATTAGGCTTCGAGCTTCAGATTTTTTAACGTACTTGGAACAGTCCAAGTACTCAGATTCGCCTCAGATTGTTGGTAAAGCAAGCATGTCCCAAAGCAGCATGTCCTTGATACAAGACAATGTATTTTTAGGACAGATGCGTCGAAGAATCGTAACTGGATATGTTGATAATGATGCATTTCAGGGAAACTTTGCCAAATCTCCGTTTGAGTTTGAAGATTATCATCTGAATTTTATTCGAGTACATGACGACGGACAGCCTGTGCCTTACAATAACTAGAAAGGAACTTTGATAGTAACAATTATATTCGAGCTTATTATAGTCTATTTTTCAACAAATCCCATGAAGATAAAGTAATTTTATATCAAGAGAAGAATATCTGCAAGGTAATGTATTATTTGGTTTCGAACTATCACCAGATTTTTGTGACGGGGAGCACATGAACATCATTAAGCATTCTAATCTACGGATTGAGTCGAAGTTTAGTCAACTTCTCGAGCAAATCGTGTGTGTTTGATTATTATTGCAGAATCTGATAACGTGATTAAAATTAATAAGTCGAGGAATATTATTTTTGGCTTAACTGATGACATTGTGCAAGACAATAGACAAGCTGTCTTTCGGAGTTTATCCATCAGAAAAAAATGCATCCCTTAAATGGAAGGTCAGCCATCATTGTGAATATAGATAAATTCACAGAATCTGTAATGCAGTGGGTAGCCATTTTCCAAGACAAAATATTAGAGCTTTTTTTTTTACTCTTATGGACCAGACTTTTATCGATTTCATTATTCAAACACAAAATGGAATAATATTCCATTACAAAGTTTGTAAGGATCTTAAGTTTTACTAACGTTTATTTTATTTTAAAACTTTACTATACTTTCTTATTTTCCACTTCCGGCCAGAGTTAAATGCGTTAATTTGTTTATGCATATTGTACTTGCTAACGCTCAAATATTTAAGTTGTGGCTTTTTCTCAAGCGTTAGATAGAAAGAGGAAGTGATCCGCCTTGCCACTGCATTCTTAGTTTTCAATCAGTTGCTGCTTGCCTTTAAGGCCAGAGGTTTAGTCCTCTTGATATTTAAAACGTCTTGTAGTTTCAGCAGTTTACGTACTACTTACGTAACCTTTTAAAAAGGCCAGTCTTAGTTTAGGCATTTGTATATTAATTCAAAGTTAGCTTTTAGTTAGTAGTTTTATATTTTTACGTTCAGATCACAAGTGGTTGGTCTCTGTATCCCAAAGTACGGGAGCACCTGTAAAGTAATAGAGAATAAAGGGTTCAGTATACCCTTCCTGCTTGCGTCGTCTATTCCACACATACTGGAACATAGCTTTAATAAGCTCTGTGTTCCTATTCGGGATAAGTTATGTTTCCAAAGCAAGTCAAAAGACATACAAATCCTGACAAATTTAACTTCTAATGTATGTGAAGCACACTCAATTTATTATGTCCTGAAACGAGGCCAAGGCATGCTACTTGTGCTATTATGCAAAGTATGCTATGCATGCTGTTATTGAAAATTTGCGTAAATCGGCTGATTTTAATCTGTACTCATGGGCAAAAATAAAACTTTCGGTGTAAGAATGATTTTTCAAATCATAAAATGTTTGAAATGCATATTTCGTGTTTTATTTTTCTGATTGAATAAAATCGCAAATTTTTCAACTTACAAAAGTGCATTATTTGAGTTTTAAATAAAAACTCAATGAATTTTTTTTCTTGTGAGGAAAAGTATAAATAAAAATCTCTCTTTTTTTTTTAACTCTTTAGAAACGTAAGTGAACATTTTCGACTCAAAATCATGCAAAGAAATTTTTTTCGACTTTGTAACATAAAATTATGTCTTTTTTCCTTACAGTTTAAATTAACATGCATTAAAATAAAAGTGGAGATCTTCTCTTTAAAAAATTAAAGCGAAATGTTTTATACTGAAACAAAATCGAAGTGTTTAAGTCTTTTAAAAAATACATTGAATGTTTTTTGTCTAAGAAAAATTTTAAATAAAAATTTTCCAATTTTCTCTTTATTCTTTTATATCATATTTATTTTTAATTTCAGGAATTCGCCTTACTAGTAATAACACAATAACGACACATATCGCAGTCCAATCGAGATAGCGGTTAACGAGGCTGACTGTCGTACTGAAATACCTGGATTCGAATCCCGATGAAGGCCTGGATGTTTGTAAATGTATAGTGTCTGTGTAGCAAGGGTGGATTCTAAATCTGTGGCGAGCCGAAATTCCTCATAAGAGATTGGTGGTAGAGGAAGAGGGATGTGAGATCATTGGACCCGTCCCCCCCGGAGGGCACTTTAACCAAATTATGGACGGAACTGATCAAATTCGTACTGTCGCCTGTATGATACTCAAGGCTCTTGCCAATAAAAAGTGCAACTTTGCACTCTTTGCCACGATAAATTTCGTGAATTTGTTCTGATGTTACTGTCAGACAAGTGAGATAAGTCACAACAACAACAACAAAACACACATATGAAGTTAAAATTGATTTATAGTTGAGCCATCCATTTCTTCGAGTGTATATGACATTTAATTTGTTATAAACATCATGCATAGTAGGTAAACTTAATTCTTTTAACACAGCATGAAATACCCTAAATAATTTTAAAAAAACAGAGTAAACAGTTTTGCTCAGTAACGGTTCTTTTTCTTCTTTCTTAAAAATGATTGATAAGAGTTACAACATGAGTCCTTAGAATGACTTGAGCATGATAAATGAGCTCACCTCGAGTCGAATTATGCTCGTTCACATGATTATATACGTCTCTTGCTTCGAACTTGCATTTTAAAATAACCACATTCTCGACATCTTTCTCTAATGTGTCTTCCGCACGAAATTCTTCTTTTTTCAGGCGTTTTTTCTTTTTCTTAATTTATCTGCTATATCAACGATTGGTGGTAACTGATAGGTAAATGAGTTTCAGTTTTTCTAATTGGTGCTGTGAACAGTTTGAAAGTTTGAACACAAATGAGAGAAAAGAATATTTGGCATTTTAAAGTTCAAACGAGGCGCCCACAAGCTGCGGTTCTTTTCACAATATGAAAAATTCTTCATATGTAAATAAAGGCAGACTATTCGTTGATATAAGTCACCAAAGGGGGGAGTTTACGGATTAATCATTACAGTGGTTAACAAGTGGTTGCAAAAATGTAAAGTAATGATACATTACAGTTTCGACTCTTTGTGATCTGAAAAGGTCAAATCTCATTGTTTCTCCAGCCGAACATTGATCTATAAGTTCTTCATGCTTTTGAACTTATCGAGCTGGTGAATGGGGATGGAGAAAGACAGACCATCCACGTTGATTTCTCCTTCAAAGAGCTTGTAATAGCAAATTCTGCGTGCATGTTCATGACCCCCCGACAGGGTGAAGGGTCGCCAAGACGCTCCCCGTAAGACTTTTGTGATCTCCATTCTGTAAATTTAGAACATCCTTCCTGCTGGCTAAGGCTTTCGGTAGAAGTATGTAGGAGAATGCAGCTAAAGGCTTGCAAAGAGCGGTCTTGAGCTCGAGATGTTGGTCAGTCTAGCACCCATCTTGAATCTTTTCTTATAAACGTTTCCAAGGAACTCAACCTGGAAAATAAAGTATTTTATGAGTGAAAATGATAATAATGTAAATTTTGATCAGTGTATATAAAATTAATTTGATATACATCCTTATCTATTCAGTAGCTGCCTACGTGTCAGGCACTTCTCCCGTGTTGTAGTACTACATTTTAATCGAAAATAAGGGATGCATGTCTGCTCCTCCGTCTCCGTTCCTGATTATGTTCACTCAAGTATTGAGATATCATTTAATATCCTGAAGTTGTGAGGCGGCTCCTCGAATCTTGTCCACTACTTCAGTTTTTGAAGACTCTAAAACACTTGCAAGTCTTTGTTGGTGGATTCACTGCGATAAATGACCAGACCAGGTATAAAATGTACCAAGGTACCAATGTTGGTGTACTCATGTAAACATTCGTGAAGGGTCATTTAGGAGGAGCCATGGCAGCGGGGAGAGCTTGTCGTTTCACTGAAGGATTCTGTCAGGCTGCGGTTGTTTAGCATGAAATTTCATGTGGTTAAACCTCTAAGGGGCAAGGTCGTATATAATACGACCTAGAATGATTTTTGTGGCATCTGTAAGAACGTATATATACGTGATATTAAAATATGTCAAAAAATTAAGGCAATATATCAAAAGTACACAAATCCAGGTATGAAATACCAGGAATGTTTTTACATTAAAATCAAAAAAATAATTTGTTCTCATAGTAGTTTTGGGAAATTTGTGCTTTCTTAGCGAAGACCCTGGCCACTCAGAGGGTTAAATTTAACGGAGCTCTGAAAGATCTTTTGGCAGATGTAGCAAATATATTTATTTATTGAATGCTGAGTCTTTACATGATGAGTTAGATTGGTGCTTAGAGTGAATCTTTTCCAACACGTGTGTGCATAAAAATTATCTTCAAATCTATAATCTAGATTTTAGCTCCTAAAACCGCCGAAATCCGTAATAGCAATCACTTGATTATCTAGAGGCATATCGTCATGCTCAAATGCATATTCAGGATCCATCTAAAAATAGTGTATACAAAATATATGCATTATCCCTTACAAATTCTGAAACATGGAATTTTTGTAAAAGAAAGACACTTACTTTGTTTTGTTTGTGAGCAGCGTCATCCTTTAAAAGTGTAAGCTCGGATGTACGTTCCATCTGCAAAAATTAAGAAAAAATAATGTCTATGAAATGTTATTAACCAAAAGATAAAATATTCTTATTAACAGAATTTGAGGTGTAGATATTAAAGAAAAATTATATAAAAGAGCTAGTGTTTATATAAAAAAATATCTTACTTGCCGATCTGCTGCTTTAATTAGATCATCCTGAAAATGAAGCAGGAGGAATACGAATACTGCTTTTAAGAAGATAAACAAAAACGCCAGCCTGTAGGCGAAATATCAAACTGGAAACCATTGAAAACTGAAACTAGAAAAATTGAAAATGAATGAATCGATCACTGAAAAAAATTTAAATGAATAATCGTTGAGTAGTTGTAAAAAATCAGCGCAAATAGTAAAGTAAAAAATCTTGAATAGTAAAAAAACGTACATATATGCAAACATAAGTAGCGAAATATAATTCTTGCGAAAATAAGTAGAAACTTGATTAAACAGGTGAGAACAAGCTACGTTAAATATACTAGAAAACAAGAACAAAAACAAACAAAGTCGAGTCTGGGAAAAGCTGAGACTCGAACTCTTCAATGTGCGAGCTGCAGTAGAGCATTATACCGTGGCCTTCGAGAAACAAGCGCGCGTGTTAGAGCCTATATCATGTCAGGGAAGTGCAATGATAGTATAGGATACCGGACATCCCTTGCAGAAGCACTTCATTCTCCCAGTATATTTAATTTTTTTTAATTGCTTATTCTACTGCATCCATTTAAAACACCATATACTTTATAGCTCTTCAAAAATTTAGCATTTTGCTAATGTGTGAAGTTTAATTTAAAAAACGCCATGGCAATTTAAAAAAAAAAGTAATTTTAATTTTATAAGCAACAGGTGTAACAATATTGTTTTCAAGTTTTGTTTATGTATTTTTTAAATTATTACAAATATTAATTACAATTTTCACAACAATTTTGAAAATGTGACAAAAAACATTTAAAACATTTAAAAAAAAAGGCTAATGTGAAACACGCAAATTTGAATTTTTAAACGAGAAACATTATTATCTTTAAAACTATAATGAAAAGTGCATTAACAATAAAACTGAAATAAATTAAATATTACAAATCAATTGATGCTATATGATTAATACATAATGCTGTGCATTATGATTAATATATAATCATAATGCACAGTTTCAGCAATACATGAAAGAAAATTTGCTACACATTAACTAATCCTGTAGTATTATGCACTTCATTATTTGTTTACTTTTATTTTTCCTACTTTACTATTGTTCCTACTTACAAGCCTTCTTTTAGAGTTTCTATAAGAGTTACATGTAGCCGAATAGAAACTCCTTCAATTTAAAAGCTCTTTCTGTTCCATAACGCAATAGCTTCTAAATCCATAGCGCAATAGCAGTCCATCAGATGCATTCCAGGTAATGAGATCTTGATATTTTGTATCACTTAATCGTATAAATACTTTATGAGAGGATAATAATACCAGATTCAACTAATTGGGTTTGCACAGTGCTGTTAGACTTTCTATCAGTTATCACGCTCGATTAACCAGTACTATTTAAATTTAGGTAAAACATTGAAATAAGCATATCTATTATACAGAAAATATTCATTTTCCTAAAATCTTTAATTTATTTGTCAGTCGTGGTCACAAAGTTTTTATTAAAGTTAGGGTAAAAAATTAGGTTAGGGAAACATATTTCTGTAGTTCATACTTCTCAATATTTCATTCTATCGAATTATTAATCGGAGACTTGACATAGTTCGGTCCTATATGTTGCTAATTCTGCAATAATATTAGGCGTTTTTGTTATCGGATACGGGGTCTTGATTGAGTATCTTTTGAAAGCGAAATTATTATTACATAGGTTATTTATATGAAACTCAGAAGTTAAAGAAGACTTAAAGATGCAATTATATGCATCTGCCATTTTCCCACGTGCACAGGTTTCTATAGTAGAAATATTTCTCGAACGAAAATATCAGTAAAGGACCGCGACAATTGGTAACGATTGGTGTTGTTTTCATTTTTGATGCTTGAGGTCACAATTTGTATTTCTTGCGATGAGTTTGAGAATGCGATGATGTCATCTACAATTCTCAATGCAGCCGTCAGCCGTCGGGTATATTAATTGCCTGGCTAACTGTTTTATATGCAATTTTCCCAAGCGTTATTCTGATGCTCCTTGCAGGACCGCTCGAAAGGCTGCCAGTTCGCTATTGGAATACGCTATTTTGGAAATTCATGTGTCCATTCAGCTAAATGAAATTTAATTAATTTAAGATACACCGCAAAACTAACTTTTTCTTGATTTTAAATCCGTTTGCAGATCAGATAGGTATTCGGTTTCTAGTTGTCTTTCACATCTATGGAATTTAATTATATTGTCCGGAAATGTTGGATGTTTATTATATGCCATGATTAGCTTTCGTACTAACTTGGGATGAAAGTTTGACCTCTGCAACTTCTGTATTCTAACTGTTGTTTCAATTGCATAATCCTGGTGACTATAGCTTCTGTTTCTGCACTAATGTTAACAAGAGTTGTACTTGCTAGAGTATTAAGTATACGTTAGACATCGAAAGGCTTTGGTAACTTGCAACACGAAAGGTCTCTTTAAATTTCACGAATTAGAATTCTCGCTTTTCATGCATTCATGGATAACACCTATACTGCTGCAAAATACGTGATCATTTTGGTTCAAGCCGATATTCGAGTTCTGTCTTTGTGTGTGCTTATGTGTGTCAAGCATGGCGTGATCAATACTTACAATGGCATTCCTGATTCTCCTCTTCAGCTCTGCAGTGTTTGACACTTTCGAAAGGTAAAATATGTCTTTAACATAGTCCAACAGAAAGAAGTCCAAAGAGGTTATATCAGACGAACTTGCTGGCCATGAAATGAGTCCATTTGATATTTGATATTATGAAAATCTAATTTAATTAAATAATTGTATCTCCGCATTTGATATTATGAAATAATAAATCTCCGCATTTGATATTATGAAAATCTAATTTAATTAAATAATTGTAAATTAAAATGAAATTCTCGTCTTCCAAGGATACAATGTGAATTTACAGTAGCCTTGCAATTTTTTAAATAGTATGTCGAAGACAGAAACATCAATCTAACTGAATAAAATAATTAATTTTAATATTTATTAGGGAAAGGAGTTATTTATAAATCTCCGCATTTTAGTTTTCTTATTATTTATTTATTAACTTATTTAACTTAATTTGTCTGGAATTTTTTTAAAAACCAGAATCACAAAGAACATTTTTAGTCTTTCCAATTCAAGTTTATTTCAGTACTTAGTTCTTAAACACGATCAAATCAAAATAGGAGGTTATTTATAAATCTCCGCATTTTAGTTTTCTTTAACTTAATTTGTCTGGAATTTTTTTAAAACCAGAATCACAAAGAACATTTTTAGTCTTTCCAATTCAAGTTTATTTCAGTACTTAGTTCTTAAACACGATCAAATCAAAATAGATTTTATTGTACGCTAAATAATTTCGTTTAAAATATGATGGAACAGAAGAAAGGTTAAGTATACTGCTCTGTGGAATTTAGTGCAATAAATTAATATGCTAATTTGACAAACAGTTGACATTTGAGCCAGTTAAAGACATCGGACGTAAGAAAAGGTTTACGCCGGAATAAGGCTAAGTGGGAAGCGTTTATTTACTTGCAACCTGCTTCGTTTCCCCTCCTGTGTGGGGAAAAGAAATTTCGGCTCAAGGTCCACTATTTTCCAGATTTTACCTCGCGACTAAAATTCCACTGACTAAAAGGGCACCAAACCGTCCACGTCATATACATTTTTTTCTCACAGCCTTTTTTGAGATAAAAAGGACTTGGTTTTTAACAGAACGTTTTTAGGTAAAATTTATTCAGGTTTTACCTAAAAACGTTCTGTTAAAATATAGGCCAATAATCTTGGCAGTAATAATCTGGAGCAAACTATCTAGAAATCTAATACAGCATAAAAAGATTAAGCATAAATATGTTTAACGTATTGTTTACATATTAAATGCTCTTCCCTCAGCAAAGAGTTGTTTGTAGTCTTTTCCCTCATTACTTGATGTAATTGTGCTTGGAAAAATCCAATAAAGCTCCGAGATACAATTACAATATCCTTTTGGTTTTCAGCGACACGATTACGTAATTATAGCGGGAAAAAACGGAGCGTATGGCAAAGGGAGACAGTCAATACCAACCAGCCAAATAGATTACCTGTCGCAAGTCTTCTCCATTAATCAGCATCAAGTTCGCAGTCCTTCATTAATTGTCTTTCCGCAAAGTCTCTGCTTATGAAATCTTTCGACGCTAATAATAAGCTCTGTAGCCTTTCATCATTTATTTTCGGACAAGTCCTTTCCACCTCCAATTTTTTCCCCCATATCATGCTGAAAAATAATCATTAAATAAGCTAGAGAAATCAGGAAAGAAATAACATGGTGTTTAATCATATTCGAAACCTTCTGGTAAAAATATGTCCGGTCTTAGTTTTACAAGCGGTTCGAGCAGAACTATATTTCATCTTTCAGTCATAAATCATATGGCACAGTCACGCGCACGAGAGAAGAAAAAGAAGGGAAAAGGAAGAGAAGAAAAAAAGATATGCCAAGGGGTGAGGGAGAGACCCCAATGCTGGACTCGAATCCGTACATATATATTTTTATCCTTGACAGGCAATTTCTTACTGTTCTTTTCATTCCGTATCTAAAATACATTCTTGGAGAGAGAACCCTATATCATTCTTCGTTTCTGTTCATTTTTTGAAGATGTATAAATATCTGCCTTTGCCTTTTGCGTATAATAGCGGCAACAACACTAAAAATGAAGCAAAGGGAAAAAAATACAGATGATATATATTCGAAAAGACGGTTTTCATAAAAGGAAAACTGGCGAATGGGGAGAAAACCAAGAAAATAATAATCGGCAAAAGTAATAATAATGATAAAAAAATTTCTCGTCGCAAATATTCTTTACATGTTAAAAAAAAATGGGGAAAAATATTCCACATATGCCATGCAGTAGCACTACAAATCATACATCGCATTAAACGGGATGGGGGGGGGAGAAATGGAATAATAAATTACTTCAATAGATGGCGCTTCAGTCGTTCTCGTCGTGGGAATCCGTGTGAGTCGAGTGAAAAGGAGACTGCAGGGGGGTATTGTTAACACTCGAACGGCAAAGGGCTCCTGAAGGAAGGTGGGGTGGTTCTAATAATAGCAAAGGAAGGCGAATCTGGCAAGATTGATGACCGTTGGTCTGCCCAGATAAATAAGAAGGCGGAGGACACGCGATGGTCACTTGCGACGATTACTTTTGACGAATGAGGGAAGAAATATTTGGCTGTTTATCGCACAGAAAGAAATTCACATGAAATATAAAATAAGTCTCTTAAAAGGTTTTTTCCCCCTTCCTCTTGAATAATTTTGCTATCATGAACTTCTTAGCTTATGATGAAAAATTACTTCATCGAGCATTCCAAAGCTCATGAACGTATCTGTATGATTTCGTAAAATTGCACCTATTTTTTTTTTTTTTTTCATAAAGTTGTTCGACGTATATTTAGTTATGATCTATGAAAATTTTAACAAAGTATTTTAACTTGTACTTAAACAGAGTATTAGATTCTAAATAAATGCTCTACGTCTTTCAAAAAACATAAAATACAAATAATTGAGTATATAATAAAGAAGAGAGTTTGGAGATTAAAAAATAAAAAAAAATCACAATAGCGCCGAAATTAACGAATAAATTGAATTTTGCACCCTATTTATGCCAAATCTTCCACAGGTTACTATTTTCATCTTCTCGCAGATAGCGAGACAAAACTTTTTACTTTATTTTTAGGCTTAAATTATCTCCAAGATTCGTCACTCGAAGAAAGTAATTATTAAGTCTAAACTATGTTGTATACTCAAAAATGATTTTGTATCCTCCATATTGTAATGGAAAATTAAATAAAGAGATTTCAGTTCACTGCCTTGATGTTAAACAGTTTGAATTCCAATGATATTTTTTTTTTAAACAGAAGGCATTTCCCCCTCAACCATTTAAAATTTAGACTGTCTATAGTTTATACTATAAACATATAAAACTATTATTAAGAATGGGAAAAGATTATTATCGATCTGTTGGTTATCGATCCAGAAAAAGGCGATTTCATGGCAAAAAGTCTGACAATTTTAATGAAAATGAGAACGTATCTGCATCTGAGAAAAAAATAAAATTGGAAACTTCACAGAGCAAGTATGAAATTGATTCTTCTCTGGAAAATAATTTTCAAGGTTGCAGATTTATAGATATTTGTTTAATGCTCCAAGAACTTAAAAATTATCTTTGTTGCAAAATTTGTCACTCAGAAATTGAAATAATAGAAAGTAAAGTAACTAGGATATCATCAACAATGTCCATCAATAGTACAAAATGCTCGCAAATTAACGAATTTAAGACATCACGTATGATTGGTGTGAAGCAGAATCAGTGTGAAGTAAATTTAAGAATTGTGTATGCAATGAGATGCATAGGTCAAGGCCTAGCAGGTTGGAAAGATTTTGCAGCATTATGGATTTCCCTGCTCCACTATCTCAAAAATCTTATGACAAAGCTGTGAAGAGAATTGGACAAACAGCAGCTACAGTTTCTAAAATTTCAATGAAGGAAGCTGCTTTGGAAGAAATATCATTATCTGATAATTCTGAAAATATTACTGTTTCGGGTGATGGTACCTGGAAAACAAGAGGCTACAGCTCCAAAATTGGCGTATGTACTCTAATCGGATCAGAGAGTGGAAAAGTTATTGATGTTGAAGTGCTAACTTCTTTTTGTAAAGGTTGCGACAGAAATGTAGCTTCTCATGACTGCGTAAAAAACCATGAAGGCTCGGCTGGAAAAATGGAAATCATTGGAATGCTACGCATGTTTCAGCATTCAATAGAGGAGAGAAATGTGCGTTACTCAAAATATCTTGGCGATGGAGACTCAAAAACATTTTTAGAAATCAGCAAAGACAAGCCATATGGTCAAGAAGTGACTGTAGAAAAACTGGAATGCATTTGCCATATTCAAAAAAGGATGGGCACCAGACTCAGAAGGTTAAAAGCTGATATGAGGACAAAAAAAAATGTGCTGATGGTAAACCACTTTCAGGTAAAGGACGGTTAACAGACAAGCTAATTGAGCAACTGACTAATTATTATGGCAATGCGATACGAGAAAATAGTGGATCTTTACAAAACATGCGAAAAGCAGTGTGGGCAGTATAGTGTCACACAAGATCCACTGATGACGAGCCCATGCACTTTTTCTGTCCTGAAGGAGATAAGTCATGGTGCATGTTCCAAAAGCACGAAGCTTTAGAAGATTCCAATAAAGGAATTTTTCATCATAAAAAGACTGTATCTTCTGCTGTAATGGACTGTATAAAAAGGGTTTTACAGACTTATCTGAACCAAAGCTTTTAAAGCGGTGTTTAAAAGGAAAAACGAATCCAAATGAATCCTTAAATTCTATGATTTGGAAATTTTGTCCGAAAACTTCTGGGTGTGGTGTAAAATTTGCCAAAATGGCTGTTGATGAAGCTGTGGTAGCTTTTAATGAAGGTAATAAGGGTCGCCTAGATGTAATGAGAGAAATGGATGTCACCCCAGGTCATAATGCAACTACAGGTGCATTTGTTGCTGATAAATGAAGGATTCTCGCAGCTGAAAAGAAACCCTGTTTAATGACAAAAGAGGCCAGGAGAGCTAAGCGAATGTCCCCAAAAAATGCTAATGCATTATTATCTGATAAAGAAGGAAATATTTATGAAGCAGGTGGACACTAGCAAGGGAAAAAAAATTATTGATGGAATTTTCTGAAATTGCACATATATGTTAAAAATACCTATATGCATAGAATGAATTAACATGAAAGTGATTTTTATTTTTTTTGTTTTGTTTTGATCCATATTAGTAAAAAAAAAAAAAGGTAAGTAAATTAAAATTCAATAGTTTTCTCAATTTTAAAAATATTAATTATGAATATAATTGTAATTCCTTAATTCATTCTATAGCCAATATGTTTAGCTTTATTTTGAGTCAAAAATCGAAAGTGTAACTACATTTTATTTAAAGATATCTTACGGACAGTAATATGCTATTATGTTTCATTTTCGATATACAATCAAGATTTAAAATTTAATTAAAAAAATTCTCAACTTAAACTTCCCACTTAACTTGTTTTTATATCTGCATGTTTTTATTTATATGTAGCATAAATTATATGACTGTGTGGTTAATATCCTGTATATGAGGCCATTTCAAACATTAGTAAAAAAATTGGAGAAAAGTGAGCTTGAAAGGTCCTTACCCCCCTTAAAGTTAATACTGTTTTGTTTTACATATTTTTTACCGTATACACGTCTAGTTATCGGACACTTGCTCCGTAAACAGCCGTCGAAAAAGGCAAAGCATCAGCCATTTATATGTGTTTTATCACTGATAACGTTTGCTTTTGCACTGTGTGCACCACAGCGGGCGACCGATGTAACACATAAGAACGGAAGGAAGAAAAGAGACACACAAAGAATTCCAAAGTTTACTCGGATGTTGAAACCACAATCTTGACTTCGGACCAGCAATAACTTACAATTTTGTCCGGAGCAGCGATGATTTACAAATGCATGTGAAATAAATAATTTTCATCTAGGTAAAATAGCGTTATAAAACAATTGCTATGTAACATTTGTTTTATTATTACTTTCCCCTTAAACATTCCGTGCCCAAAATAAAACTTAGCATTTCACATTATGAAAAACTAGTTGTAGTGGCAATAAGGAAAAAAATCAGGTAGTAAAGTAACTAACATTCTAGGCTTCATTCAAATGCCACTAGCTTCGAATTACTGTTTAAGTGTTCACAGCTGTTCAGAATTCATTTTGGTTGAGGAAATCCGATCTAATTTGCTCTTCTGTACAGAAAATAAAATACACTGAATCTAATTATAGAGTCATTAACTGAAGCAAAAAATTGAATCTAATTATGTGGTCATTAATCATCCAGGAAAAAGATGATCTTATCGATATGCCTCGTTTTATTCTTTCAGCTATGAATTGCCCCGTGCTGCTACGATATTTTAGTTTACAAGATGCACTTTCAGGAAGCGAAAAACATGAGAAAGAATTCTCTTGTTCTGTTTAATAATAACGAGAAATAGCTGACGTTTTAGGTTAGAAACTGAGTATAACACTTCAACCTAATTTATAAACTTAGAGATAACAAATTGTTTTTAATTCTTCTGAAAAATTCAGCTTAAATTTCGAATTCTGCTATCATCGAACAATGAAAAATAATAATTCGCAAACAAATACTGCCGTTATTTCTTCGCATATTTTTTATAGCTCTTTAGATTCTGAAATTTTTTTTAATATTTGCTTAATTTTCTCGTTCTAACTCCAAAATGTTTTTTAAATGGATTCGTCCACATAGTGATTGTTTTCGTGTTATTAACAAACACTCGCAAACTGCCTATCTAAAGCCAATTAAACAAAAATCTTAAATTCAATAAATTTTACCGGAGAAAAAAGCACATTTCTGTTTGTGCGTTTTAGAAAATTGTAAATAGAAATGAATTCCTATTTTATAATGTCAGACAGAAAATGCAGTGTATTTTTTTCATTTTAAACATTTTTTTTTTAATTTTAAAATATAATTTTGTGCAAAAGGTTACTTTCTTATTTTATTTAACTAAATATCTTAATAAAATTGTTGGATGAATTTTCAATTTGTTTCAAACTTCATCATCAACAAACAACTATAAATATAGACGTATAAAAACATTATATTAGTAATTACTGCTTCAGATTGAAATTTACAAATAAAGAGAACAACAAACTAAATTCCCGCTTCTTTCCTACCGAAAAAAAAAATAATATTTCAATAATAGCAAACTATTAACATAAGAACCTTTGTCCTATACCTAAAGCACTTTTTATCACAACAATAAGTGCAAAATTAACTCAGCTTCAGAAAGAAACAGGAGCGACGCGCACCTGGTCTAGATTACTCTCTTTCTCTAAGAATAGATTTTCTCTATTTAAACTCATTTCATTTACATTTCATTTCAAGAAGCAATCAAGTGCAGAAAAGATTCAAGACAAGAAATAACGTGTTATTTATATTTAAATAACATGTTGTAAATAATCTTTACATATATAATTATTTTTTCCCTTAAAACAACGGTTGAAAGCCTCTAAGCATAACCGAACATTTAAAATTATATAGCTTTAATATATGTTATCTATTAAATTTAATTTATGTTATGGTACATAAACAGTTACCGCCTTGTAGGATAAATATCTTCAGTTTTTTAACGCACATCTATCACATTCTTTTGCGTGCAAAAGTTTCTTTTGCTCCTTAAAATTGCACGGTGCTTTTATATTTAATTCATAACAGGTCCTTTATCTGCCCTTTTTATGGAGGAAAGCGTATCATTAACTAATCATTGAAGGCTGAAAAATGTTGCTGCAGGTCCAAGTGCCCAGAATGCATTCGTCTGGAATGGTGAAACCCACTAATTACTAAACAGCCTTAGCTGTATCACAGAACGTGGTGACAGTCGTCCCCAGAGGGCGACCTAATTATAAGCACGAGAAAGAGGTGATTCTGTTCCATTTCTGATAAAGAACTCCCTGTAGAACAATTCAGAAGCTCACCTAGCTCTTTTACTCTACCTCTGACCTCCCGAGAGAACTTTCTGCTCGACTTCATTGTAAGCACCCACATGCCGACATTTGCAAACAGTCATGCTTTTTCCGAGATAGCCAAGTAGCTGAGATAGCTGAATACTTGATGTTCCATCTACGTTCGATCCCAAGCAAACGGGAGACTGCAGGGTTTGTTTTCGATTTTTTCTCCATGTGTTACTTGAGCACGAGGCAGTTTTTTTATAGAGTCCTTCACAAAGGCATCCTTCCTCTTAGGCAGATACTTGGCGTATTCGAATAACTGAACTGAATACAGGCTCAAGGCTGTGGGAGTTTGTTTTCCTACTATCACTCCAAAGGAGTGGGAAAGCTGGAAAATTAAAATTAAGCATCCCGTGAAGTCAAAATTTTCTATGCGATAGTGTTCTAATGTTGCGCAATTTAGTTATCTGACTTTCTCCAGCACAGTCCTGGGCTTTGAATATAGTTGCAGGTTGGTGTATTAACGCTCTTCCACCTTCATAATTATTAACCTGAAGCGATTTAACAGGTTCAAATAATTCTTACTCACGGTTATTTACAAATAAAATAACCTTCATGTAATCCTCTTTAAATTTTTGCACGAAAGCGGAGACATCGTTACGAAAATGGCGCAAGTTAAATCACCTTATATTTATCTCGCCTCTTCTACGACTGTTACTAAATTACAGAAAAATGTGAGAATAAAAGTCTTCGTAAATTTTGATATCAAGTGTAATTTGCGAGAAACATCTCATTGCAAAGCTAGGGAAGGAAAAAAAAAATAACTGTGATTCTCACTTTAAATTATTCAACCGTAACAACTATTCCCAATATGCCGATTAAAGGTCACGCCTGCGTTCCCTCTGAACAATATTTTAATAATTTCGTTGGACTTAAAAGCAACGGGGCCGTCAAATCTCAGCAGATCACTTAAGTCCTTCTCTCCCTCACTTACTAATTAGTGGTCCGACGCTTAGATGAGCAAACTCGCATAAAGTGAAACGTAATCGAGAGTAATTTTCGGCCAGGATTCTCGAATTACTCGCTGTCTGTGGACAGCGACTGGACATAAAGGCTAATTACCGCCAAAGTCACGCGCTCTGTCGTTTAGTGCATTGGACTTCACGTGACGACGTCACGGTTGGAGTCGCCCCATAGAATTAAGCGGAAGTGGATGCTGAGGGGATACTTTGAAAATCTTGAAACTCATTATAATAAACGCAGAGCCGTAACTAGGCTTGCCAGATTGCTCCTTCAATTTCTTGGCTGTCTCGCCAGAATACATTTCAAGCCGAGGAAAAGAGTTTTCTGCTTTGCTTAGTAATGGGTTAGCAGAGTCATCAAGAGTTACTCGTCCATGGCTCTTAACGCTGATTGAGAAAGCGTCATCTTTTAAGTTCCCTCGTAAATGCTTAAAACTATTATTTAAAGTAAATTGCTTTAATATAAACTAGATATAGCTTTTACTAAACGCAATATTTTGAAGCATTTAAGACTAATAAAAGGTAATTGGTAATGGTTTCTTAATAGTGTTATTTATTATAAATTCTTGTTTTAAATATTCATTCTTGAATAAAAAATTTTGATTAACGCTGGCATATTAAAAAAAATCCTTTTTTAAAAAAATTATTTATTTTAATTCTCCACATTTTTATAGCATTAACTCGAGATGTTCTTGATACATAAAATAATTTTTCTGATCATGCTTTTATTTCTGATGACGTTATTATTTATTTATTTATTCCGATGACGTTATTTTTTATTTTCTTTCTGATGACGTTAATTTTTATGTATATTTTGGCATTTTCAGCTAAAAAGTTTTAGGATCGAATGAGACAAAGCACAGTTTTAATGAACAGAAGAAGTAACAGAAGAGGTAAGAATAAATTTAAGCTAATATATATTACATATTGTAATATTAGCTTATAAGTTTACTATTATTTTTCAGTAAACAGTTATTTTGTGACTTTGGATTTTTATTGTCATTTCTTCCTTTCGTTTCGTCATCGGAATGCGAATTAGTCTGATTATTTAAGCTGAGGTTGTTAGATTCTAAGAGAGAGCGTGTTTCTATGTGCGCGCACATTACGTTTTTCCCAGTTCTGATAGCTTGAATTTCTCGGCTTTGCATTATTTGCTGAATAACTACGCCGGTTAGGTTTGTGAAGCAACTTTGCGTTATGTTGCATTGTTCAGCCTTGGCTAATAGACATTGTTTTTAATACTGAATTTGATCTCTCCAAATTGGGACGGAATCTTAAGTTAGTTGGTTCAAGAATACTTGTGGTACTATGGAGGTACTATACTCAATCTGTATAGTACTGTGGTACTATACTCAATTACTTGTGGTACTATGGAGGTACTGGACTAGCTTTTACCTGTACCTGTTGTTCTAAGTTGGTAAGCCCACGTATCACCAAAATAATATATCAAATTGTAATGCAAAAATATGACATATGGTTCAGCAATCTGGGCTATTCCAATGATGGAGAGAAAGAAAAGGATCCTTACTGCAGTGGAAAGGCTATTCACATTCAATGTAACAAGAGGCTTCCGAACAATATCAAGTATTGTACTTAATAACCTAGCAGGCACAATACCACTTCATCTGCAATCCATCAAGTAAGCAATATGCACAATAGCACTTAATCAGAACATCAGCTACAAAAATATTATGTATAACAGCAGAAGAATAGGAAAAATCCCCTCATCCATTTAACAGACATTATGCAGAACCTCACACCGAAATAAAGCCAGATAACACCTCAAAATTAAATGGAATAGATACCTAAAAGATGAAAATAATTTCTATCAAGCTGAACTATCTGCAATTAAAGAGGCGATAGAAATATATATAAAGAATAACATCCAGCAGTTAAATATCAATATTGATAAGACAGTCTGCTATCCTTGCTACACGTAATCCAGACAATTAATCACCCATCGCACAAGAAATTAAGTAACTTTCCAAGAATACGTACAACCTATAAATCAACATCTTCCGGATCAAAGTCACAGTGACATTGCCAGAAATGGCCCGGCTGATGCCTTAGCTAAAGACGGCGCCCTCAATCAAGAAACCATTTTCACCATTTCTAAACTGCCCAAATCATACTTCCACCAACTTTAAAAGAAGAAATTTATTCAAATATGGCAAGATAAATGGAATAAAGCTACAACAAGCCGCAGAACTGTTCAATTTGTCTGCAAAGTGTTACTGCCCAAATCATACTTCCACCAACTTTAAAAGAAGAAATTTATTCAAATATGGCAAGATAAATGGAATAAAGCTACAACAAGCCGCAGAACTGTTCAATTTGTCTGCAAAGTGTTACTCTATTTCTGATTTTGCAGAGTGCTAAAATAATGGCTGTTAGTTTGAAGCTTTAATTTGATTTTCAAATTCTTCCAGCTCATGAAAAGATTAAAAGCGAATGTGAAATCAATTAAAGTAATTCTTCGAATAACAAATGTTGGATACACTACAGTAACAAAAATCAGAGTAAGTTGCATAAATTAGCAGTAGTTTTAGAGGTTGATTAGGGCTTTTGAAATTAGTCTAAAATTTTTTGCAACTTACGTTGATTCTTGTTGCCTAGTCCCTTAAACAAGTTACTCGTTTTTTTGGCTCTATTAGCAAATTAATTCCTTACTTTAAGAGCAAATAAGATGATTTCTTATAAAAATGGTCGCACTTTAGAATTTATGATTTCTTACAATACCAAATTCAAAAATAATAACTTCTATGTTGAGAAAATGAAATTTTAGAAATTTCTATTCAAAAACTTAAACAACTTGTCTGCTTTTAGCAATATTTTTAAACCGTCAAAAAGTTTCAATTGAAGAAACCGCACGTAATTACACGAAAATACATTTTTTTTTCCACAGTTTTTTATGGGGTTCAAATAAAATTGTTTAAGTTTGACAGTTTCATAAAACATATGTTATCAAAGTTGTAATCGTTCGAAAGTCTGCCTTATTCAGTTCATTTCGTATATTTAGGATAAATTGTCTATCATTGGTCATTCAGGAGACATTCCATCGTGCGATCAACATTTTAAAGCAGTCTATATATAATATATTCATATATAAACAAGTAAAATACATTTTAATGTAGAATAGCAGGTACGTATATGACATTAATCCTTTCCAAATCTTTGGACATATATCAAATTGGACGCATATCAAACGAAATTTACCAGCAAAAAGAAAAGGAAAATAATTAATTCGTTCTTATAAAAAATTCTATTGTTATTATAACAGTGTTTAATTAAAAATACAAATGGAATGGGTATAATGTATGGTACGTAAACAAAACACAGTACATGATAGTGTACATAAATGTTTTTTGCTATCCAAATCCACAACAATTTTTTAGCATACTCTAATGTCTTTGATCTTTGCTTGGTAATCGGTTGCTCTTTCTTTGCAACATTATCCAGCTTAATAACGTCTTTGTTTTTACAAACATAGACACCATCGTACTCGGCAATAACCATGTCCCAGATGCGTATGCTGTCTTCATACTTTCCAACAATCTCTTTCTCTACCTCCATGGTGATTCTAAAAATTTCTTCGTTGCTTGACTCTTCGCATTAACTTTCCTGAAACTCACTACTCGAGAAAATACAAAATCACCTGAAAATTCAGAGCGGGTTGTTTACTGTTTAGTAGCCTCAGGAGTACTGGCGCTAATGTGCAGTCGAACATTGTCCCCAAAGAAGTAAACACGTGTAGTGCGCACAGCCGTGAGTCATCGCATTCGAGTCGTATTCCAAACAAATATCGTTTACCAAATAAAATGCTTGGCCAACAACCAGCACGTATATCAAGTCGGACGTCTTTTAAAGTGGACGCATACTGGAGTTGTATTCCTTCCTGTACATGGTAGTTTATGGAAAACAAAATGTTGTAAATTTTAAAAACAGTATATAGAGAAAAGAAAAAGAAAGAAATAACTACATATTTGGATCAATCTACGGAAAAGGAAACTCAGTGAAAAATGCCAACATTTTATCTTTTTACTCTGAAAAATCTCATGTCATGTTTTTATATCTAATTCCTAGCTAGTAAGTTCAGCTGTTGAACAGTATTTCATTATAAAACAAAACATTAACGAATTTCTTAATTATTTTCAGTTTCTACATGTTACCTAAATACAAGTGTCTTTCCAGTTATAGTCGTGAACTGAAAGTTGATGTAAATTAATTCCCATAAAAACTCAAAAATATTAGTATTAACTATCTGTTATGAAAATATTAATTTCCACTAAAATATCTCTCCTCGACAAAAGAAAAGAAAAGAGGTGATATAAATATAAGGATTGCAAATAATATCGAATGTAATGTTTATAACTTTTCTTTCTTGTATAAATAAACTAGTTTTTAATGATATTCTGGCATTCAAAGAGAATGGGAAGAAAAAGCAAACCCACTGGGAATATGTGACTAGTTCTTACCAAAGAATAAAGTATTAAATAAGAAATTATTCATTATCAATTTAGTTGTAATGAAGATTTTATTTTAAATTATTTAACTAGAAATCTTATTTTTCAACTGCTGTTGTGAAATTTATTTGATGAGTCATATTTTCATTATTTGTTCAGAAAAGTCTCTTAAAGAGAAATTCATTCTAAAATGAAGCAAATGAAACCTCAAATAATAATTTTTTATATTTCATGAAATATTAAGATTAAAGATTCAAATGTATCCCAGATATCAGTCGCTTAACTTGTGAAAACTTTTGAGTAACAATATATCAAAATTAAAGTTTTATTGCTTAATGGGAAACACATTACCTTTCACTATGATAATTTAACTAAAAAACCAATAGCAAACTACACTGATCAAAACAATTAGGGGATGTTATGAGTTCGATTATATGAAATAACCATATAATCGACCACTTTTTTTAACAAAAATTAAATAGAAGATGTTATAAAGGAAAATTATAACTTTTACAATGTTGAGAATATGCAAATTTTGCTTATTACATCAAAACTATGCGTTTTAAAGAAAGAGTGAAAAGCTACCTGCAGTATTTCTTCTGTAACAGGTGATTAAATACAATTGACATGAGTTGAATGCTTTTTAACAATGAATACGATGTTTCAGCAAGATGGCTTAGCTGAATCGGTAGCCTAGAGGGCCATCGATTGTTTAGAGGAGGGTCAAACGCAACCCGCTGTAGCGGAAACGTTAGGAATTTCTCAAAGATTAATTTCCAGACTATGGAAACGGTTTTCGGAAACTGGAAATGTTCGACGAAGACTGAAAAACGATCGTACGCCTGCAACAATAAAAAATGAGGATCAGCATTTAACACTAATGGCCACAACAAGTCTCACTATGAACTCCAATCTCTTGCTACAAGAGAAACCTCACTATGAACGCCACACTCTTCCAACAGCACCTTCAGAGGGCTAACTGCATCAGAGTTTCAGCCCAAACTGTTTGAAACTATCTATACCATGTGGGTTTGTATGCTGAAGGATCTATTTTTTATATTTCGTTTACACAGGACCAACGTGCTGCCCACAAAAAGTGGGCACGGGAGCATCTCAGGGAGCATCTGGAAATGAGATGTAGAGCAACGTGCTTTTCATGGAAGAGTTCTGCTTTAGTGTGAAACCTGCCAACAGGTGAATTCACATCTGCAGAGAACATGTTATACGCAATGGTCCTGTATTTGTACATGAAATAATCTGATTAGGCGGAGTGATGGTTTGGTCTGATGTTTTTGTCAATGGCTTCACCGATCGGCTCATTATCACGAATGGAGTACTAAAGGCTCACCGATATAGTGATGATATCCTCAGACCTATTGGGGTCCCAAAGGCTGCAGCAATCTAGGGTGAATTTCTTCTCATGGATGATGATTCGGCCAGGCCACATCGTAGTCATCTATGGACAATTTCTTTTTCGACGAAGGGATCCTTCGAATGAATTGACCAGATATGAACCCAATAGAACACGTCTGGAACATTTTAGAGAGAAGGGTTGCTAGACGCTTATCACCATCAGAAACAATTCAGCAGTTTGAAAACTCTCTTCTACAGAAGTGGGAGAGAATACCGCAGTTCCTCATTGATTCCATGCCTCGTAGGTGTAAGACATTGCTTTTGGTCAGGGAAAACCCTACCCCTTATTGAAACTCATTTGTATCCAAGAAATTACATTTTATTTTATTTGTAGAATATGCACAAATTGCTCATTTTTTGTGTACCACAAATGTCATCAATAAAATTTAATTATTTCTTGTTCGTTGCTTCTTTTTCTTTCTCCTTTCTAACATCACGTATACATCATATATCAGTCATCAAAATATTTCCTCATCCGCAGTTTATACCTGAAAGCATAATATCCCTTAATTGTTTTTAACAATGCATTTGTCTGGCTAAAGCTGCATTTCGGAAAGATATTTCTAAGGCAGAACTGGCCAGTTTCTTGGCATTTATGGCCTAGTTTATGCATTGGCTTACGGGTAGCACAATATATCTTGTTTAATAAATACTTGGAGTAATAGATTAATACTTAGAGCATAGATTTTTTATAAGACTGCCTTTGTATTTGTTTCATATTCTTTTGTAAGCAATCTCGTTTATAAAAAATAATGAGACAAAGTACAGGAATAATCATACAAAAAATTTCAAACTGCGAGTTTCGATATATTTTCAATCATAGATTCTGAGGTTGAAAAAATGAATATGAGTTAATAACACGATGGGTATTTCTAGAATGCATCAGATTAGTCAAAGTTAATCTTCAAGAATTAATATTTATTATCTGTTCAAGAACTCCAAAAATGGTCAATGGCCATCGGTGCAGTCTTTTGCTGACACCTCTCCGTCTTCATACTGAGTAAAGTGCATTCAGATTTACATCTGCTTCGACGTATATAAAGCACAGTTTTCGTGTATTTCCTTCGTAGCAGAGTTTTAGAAATGTCTGTTTCCTCTGCTGGTTAAATAGTTGTTTAATAAAGTGTATTATAATTTTGAGAAAATGCACGAAATATCTATGCATCAACAATTTTGCTATGAGTAATAATAATAAATTTTGTTGATCGTGTTGACTTTTGCGTCTAGCAACAATTTAGGTACAAATAAATGAATATCTCCTCGAATAATAAAGTAAACGACATAGCTTTCACGAAATTAAAAAATATATCTATTAAAACTCCTTTTAAAAAATTATATACTTACATGCTTTGTAAATTGGAGCTGTAATGTGCATATTTCAGATATATTTAAAAAAAGTACTTAATATTGCATCGTATGCAAGTCAGAAATTAACTCGATCTTAATAAGCATGGCATCAGGATCGCAAAATTTATCAACATCCCTTAATGTACACTTATCTCCATAATATAGAAAAGCTAAATCTACACTATAACTCAGAATCTAACGATTTTATAACATGCATTTCTAGATCCAAAGCTTATTTGTATACCAATACTTTATCGTATATTGAAAAAAGCGCAGTCGAGATTGCAACGCTGGTCATTTGCTTAAAAAATGTAGTATCAACATCAAACACTGCTCGGGATAAAGATGAGCAATGTACAGGCATTATCCAATCTTGTTAAAACAGAAGAATGAGAATCGAAAAGCTGCATAAATATTAAACGCAATGAATAATTTATAGACACTCTCATTTTATCGATTTAGATAAGAATTTTTTTCTGATTAAAATATATGAGTAATTTTATTTCTGAGCTCTGCTTACGCATTGTTTTCAAAGCTTCAAAAATTTGATAGTGTAGAGAAAATTTCCTTAATCAACTTAATTTATTTACTGAAATACTTGAAGCAAATTTCACATATAATCGATATTTATTTAATTAATATTATGTAAATATAGCATAGATTTGTATATTTTTTGTCAAATAATTGTCAGATCTGTATTAACTAGCATAAAGATGTGATCTAAGTATCAGGCATAATGTTATTAGAATATGTCCGAAAAGTGTTCCAAATCACGAATTTACGAACACGAAGTTTAGGGACACGTCCTGTCTCACATCGTTATTAAAGTGTAAGTAACGCTGTCTAGAAAATGAAAGGAGACATTAATGAGAGTTTAGAATTTAAATGGAATAATAATTTATGTATGCTGTAATCTGCAAAGCATACAATTTGTACGGAATTTAGGTTAATTTTTGTATATACGCATAAATACAATTTAATATGTATTGTGAATTTGAGACGGCAATAAAAAGCAAAAATTCTTATGGATGTCCTTCTTTCAGAAACACACTACGAAAATTCTATTCTAAGCAGATTTTCGTCCTTATCCGAAAAATAACGGTATTAGTCGTAACACTGCATAAAATTATGATATATATATATATATATATATATATATATATATATATAGGGTGATTAACAAACTGAATCCATCAAATTTTTAAAAACTGTGGAAATTTCAAAATGGATGTTAATGACAAAATGTTTCAATGGATGACATCCATTTACAGTTTATGCTGTTAACATTAGAAACCGATTGTTTTGTCAAAATGGAGTTTTTTAAAATGAATTTTTATGATTGAGCATAACTTCGCAACTCATTTATACAGAAAAGCCACTGAAGCGTTTAAAGAAACCTTCCTAAACATTTGCGAACCTAACAAGATAATGATTTTCAGCTTGGTTACTTTAAGCGTTGAGAGTAAGAAATGATGTAGTCGATTGAGCTGGAACAAAATGGACGAATTCAGGAATAATATGTTGCAGTCACCGAAAAAGTGTGCTAGAGAAATAACACAGCAATTAAAGTTATGTGTTTCAAAGTACTCTTCAATTATAAAATTTGTTCTGCTTAAGAAAAATTCATCTCTATCTAGCACCAAACAATGATTTTCTACCTAACAGCATAGACTACAAATGAAATTTCAAGTGATGCATTTCTTGAATACTGTATGGGTATATTGAAACAATTTGCCATTAATATTCATTTTGGAATTCCTGCAGTTTGTGAAAATTTCATATGCAACTGCTTAAAATTAATAACATTATTTTACAATTTTTAACTGAGGATTACTCTTTAAATTTTCATTATATTATACAAATAATAATTTTATGTTCAATTTGGTATAAAAGGTAAATAAATAAAAAATAAATAAATAAAAATCATAAAATAGAATCTGAAACCTTTGAGATTTTATTTTATGATCAAAAGGGCGTTTTCTAACGCTTTGTGTTTTACCTTTATTTATTAAATATCATGCTCTTTGCACCTTAATAATATAAAATTCTATTTAACCTCAATATCAATATATTTACAAACAGCATATCTTTAGAATTTGCGACAGATAGTCTCGCGCGCTGGAAATAAAAAAAGTTATTTTCCGTACAGTGTTGTCACTGTTCCCTTTGAAATCGTTGGTTTTGTTAATGGAAATTTCGTTAAAGTTCTACAAAATATGAAATATTAGATTATAAAACAAATTCGAAATTTGGACATATGGCCATGTTCGGGTGGAGGATTACGTTATTCAAAATTTTATGGCTAAAAGTACCGTCGTTTTTCACAATGAGAGCAACTTTCACACACTATGCAGATTCTCCATTATTTAATTTATTTAAATATAATACAGGGCGATAATATTTGATGGCAATAATTTGAAAAATTTGTAGCGTTGCGCGCCTCCAACTTGCACGCAACCAAGAGGTGACTGTGAAAACTGGATAAAAGACAGAGTCTTGTTAAGGGTTTAAGTCCCTTTTTATTCAACGTAATAAATTACAAGTGCGTGCTCTTGACGCTCAAAAACTGCGCCAACTCGGCGGTCAAATAAAAATAATAACCTGAAAAGAAACTAAAGACAAGACTCTAACTACGAGGCTCTCTAAAAGTAACTAACCTCACCGCGTTTTACAATACCGCTGCTAATTCAGCAAACTTGAAGATCACGTTGAACGATTAACAATTCTTCCAGGCAAGCACACAGGCCGAAACGCGGGGTTCTTCAATTTCTGACTAACTACCTCCGCGCTCGTGAAGTAAGAACAGCACACCTCGAACTCGTTTCCTTCCTATTTAACTCAGAATACTTCCGCTGATAATTTGAATCCTTGCGCGTTCTACTAAAATTTACATACTCTGGCATTGGCAGTTCGAGGGGAAAGTAAGGCTTGACAGGAAAGGTAGTTTAAACTTAAAATAAATGTTAGTTAAAATAAATATAAACCCTACATTTGCCGCTGCCAGAATTTGGAAAACTTGGAAGCAGGTCCTACAAACGACCTGTTGTAAGTTTCTATAATTCTGAACTAACTCTCGAGAACCTCGTTTACACACACACAAAAAAAAAAAAAAAAAAAAAAAAAAAAATCATATGTAACAAATTGTATACTAAATTTCTGTGTATACTTATAACTCTCTCTTCTTACAGCAACTTTTCCTGGACTTCATCAATCAATCTTGGTCTTTTCCTTCCAGCATCTGGAAGGAATAAGTATCAGTATCTTTCTAAATAAATTATACTCGTAATTTACACTTTCTTGACACAATAAATTTTTGTTTTTAAACTATTCGTTTTCCTTAGTTATTGCTCAATTCACATTCATTCAATTTTTCAAGCATTAATTTAACTTTACCCTGGCTCTCCACCATGTGTGGTGTCAAACGGGAATATTCGTGTATTAGTCTTACAACACTTCCCCTAACCACCATGATTTGTTAGAATTCAACGACCAAATAGACACACCTTACTCGACATTCTACAACTCAATGACCTACTTTAACATTCTTAAAAATTCAAGTGTAGGTGGAGAACCCTACAAAACACATTCATTCTAACTTCCCCCTCATTCATCTTTAAACATGCAGGCTTTCGCTCTAAAGCATGACTTTATCTACAGTTTAATACTTAAATTTTGAATTCATTCCTTTTGAGCATTTTACTTTTAGCATCTAAAATTTTATGCTTCTAAACTAAATTCTACTTTTACATAACATTCAAGTATTTACGTACATTTACAAAATTTTAATACATATGATTTTTACAATTAACCATAAAATGAATAAGAGAAATAAATTTTTACTTTACTCGTTCTTCGCCAAGCTGGCGGCACTGAAACTAAAATTCTTATTAATACAAGAATACGAAGTTATTTTTATCTTCGGCCAAATTTTGGCTTTAACATAACAGAATTAGTCTTTCGACCAACAGAAAATGCTTGTTCTTAGCTTTTATACTTAAAGAATATAATACTTTTGCCTTAGCTAAATAAAGTAAAACAAAACTAAGTCTCAACCGAGACATATTGACTTTCGTCAAAACATAGAACTTCGTACTTATGCATAACATTTCGGAACAAAAGAGAAAAAAAAAATATAGAAGATTTTAACTTATCTTTGAGTTTTCGATGCTTGAAACTCCGTCATTCTTTTGTGGCAATATTGTTCCCAAGTTATAGGTTTCATGGACGTCAATCTTCTCCTTACTGACCTCCGAGTGTCGTCCACATTAGTTTTTCTTTTGCGTCCTCTGCATGCTGGCCTCTTGGCGGAGTAATCGTCTGGTTGTTGTCGTTTCCGTTTTTCCATGGACCGGCTGGTCTTGACGTCCTCCGGCCTGGAGTCATTCTTGAATTTCTTCTGTTCCTGGTATTTTTGTTCCTCCTGTTGCCGTTTCAGTGTCCGGAACGGCGGCCTTGCTGGCACCTGATTCTCTGGCCCTGGGCGCGTTCTCCTTGATGTATAATTTCTCCTGCGATCCGTTGTAGGTGGTGTTTTGCTCTTTACCACGGTTTCTTTACGCGGTGCATCTGTATTCTTGTTTTTCTTAAATGCTGGAGTTTGAAAGTTTTTCTTTTTTCTTTTTGGTACCGTCGTCCGGGTTGTAGAAGGGCTAGGTCTCTCTTCAGTTCTCTGCTTCTTGGGTGGTGGAACAGTTGTTATTTCTGGACCTCCTACTTCGTTTAGACTTCAGTCCTGCAAAAAACTTTTAAGGATTTCAAATTCATTTGGATTAGTGTATTTTTTCACCTGGTCGGGACTTGCTTTACAGATCTCCCCTCTCTCGTTCTTAAGATATAATACGACACCTTTGATTTCCTGAATTACATAGGGGCCTTCAAATTTTGGAGCTAGCTTTGCCGTAAAATTGTCTGGGGCACTTGATAATTTCCGCTTCAATACTTTATCCCCAACTTTAAAATCTGCTTCACGGCGTTTTCTATCATAATATGTTTTTTGCTTATTTCTTGCCGTATCCGAGCTTTTAAGCGCCTGATCAATCAGTTTTTGCACGTCTTTCTGTTTAAACTCTTGCTCTCTTTGTTGCACAAAGAATAATTTATCTAAAGGCGTAATTAACTTTCTGCCTAAAAATAATTCTGCTGGGGTTTTTCCCGTAGTATCGTGATTTGCCGTTCTTAAAGCATAAACTAATTCATTTATGTAGCCATCCCAGCGCTTATGATGTGTGCTCACGTAACTGCGAATTATTTTTACTATGTTTTTATTAACTCTTTCTGCTATGTTTGCTTGTGGTCTATACGGAACCATTTTGATATGGCGTATGCCAAGTCCATTGCATATGTTTTCAAATATTTGACTAATGAATTGTTTTCCGTTATCGCTAATGACTTTTATCGGTGCACCGTATTTTAAAATGTATCTGTGTAAGAATGCATCTGCGACTGTTTTGGCTGACGCGCGTTTAAGTGGAACAATTTCTGTCCATTTTGAAAAATGATCTACTATTACTAAAAGAAAACGATTTTTATTTAACTCGCTCTGGGGGAAGGGACCAAGAAGATCTATGCCTAAAATTTCCTTCGGAAATGTAGGGCGAATGCTATTTAAGTACCCGGCCGGGCTGTAATTAATATCATTTATTAACTGACATTGATTGCAGGACCTGACATACGCCGTTACTATTTTGTATAATTGCGGGAAATATACCGCCTCGCGTACCCTTTTTAAAGTCTTTCTGACTCCTAAATGACCCGCTGTTTTCGCGTCGTGTAATTTCTTCAAAATGCTTAATCGAAGCGAGGCTGGGATCACTGGTTTGTACTCGAGATTTTCGTTTGTTGTTTTCGTATAAAATAATAAATTATCTATTATTTCATAGTTTTCTGCTCTATTTTTTATCGCATCGATATCTGTGTGCTCAAAGCTTTCGGGGTCTTTCAAATATGCATAGATATTTCCAAATTCAGGATCAGCTTTCAGTTCAGTGATAATCGTATCTCTAGAAACTAAAATTTTTGAAGTCAACACGGCGCATTTAAGTTCATTTCCTTCATCGTCCAGTTTTATACGAGAAAGTGCGTCAGCTACATTGTTTTCCTTACCCGGTTTATATTTTATTCTGATATTATATTCTTGGAGTTTTAAAGCCCATCTTATTAACCTGGGCGTTAGGTTTTTCCCCGAGTAAAGTCTACCAACAGCCGCATTATCCGAAAAGACTGTTACTGGCGCTTTGCCGAAATAAACTCGAAATTTGTGTACAGCCATTAATACGGCTAATGTTTCTCTTTCTGTAGCTGTATAATTCCTTTGTGTCTGATTCAATGTTTTACTAAAAAATGCCAGAGGATGGGTTTTTTGCATAAAAACCGCTCCCACCGCATAGTCTGACGCATCTGCTGCAATTTCCAGGTTTTCGTTCCCCTCCGGGAATTTTAAAACAGGGGCATTGATGAGCGCTTCTTTTAATCTTTCAAAAGTTGTGTTTGCTTCCGCTGTCCACGTAAATTTACCTTTCTTTCTTTTGATTACTAAGAGTGGTTCAGCAATATTAGCGAAATCTTTTATGAAAGACCGATAGTAAGAACATAACCCAAGGAAAGACGAAAGTTTCTTGGCGGTGTTGGGCGGTGGAAAATTCTTGATAGCTTTTATTTTTGAATCTTGCGTTTCTATACCCTTTTGCGAAATTTTATAACCGAGATATTTAAGTTCTTTAGTTGCGAACTTGCATTTTGAGGCGTTAATTGTAAGACCGGCCTCTTTTAATAATTTAAAAACATGTTCTAGATCATTAATGTGTTGTTCCAACGTACTACTCGTTATAATTATATCATCTAGATAAATTAAAGTTCATTTTCCTAGGACAGGCTTTAGAACAATGTCCATAGCTCTCTGGAATGTTGATGGGCCCCACACAGCCCAAAGGGCATGCGTAAAAATGCATAAGTGCCCGATTTTGTTATAAACGCGGTTTTATGTACGTCTTCGGGTCTCATAGCTATTAGATAGTAGCCAGACGTTAAGTCCAAAATAGACATGTATCTTGTCGATTTGATCTGTCTAATGATTTCCTCTATAACCGGCAAAGGGTAAACTGGAAATTTAGTAATACTATTTAGTTTTCTGTAATCGATAGCAAACCTCCAAGCCCTTTTATCCGAAGGAGGAAACTCGTTCTTTTTCCTACATAGTACGACTGGACTCGCGTACTCACTATTTATGGGCGTTATTATTTTATTCTTTAACATCTCCTGAATATGTTCTTCGATGATTACGTCTTTTTGTTTGTCGTACCGATAAGGTTTAGTCCTACAAGGTTTTTCGGCAGTTACTTGTAGCTTATGCGTAACTATCTGACAATTTCCCGGTTTTTCTGAAAACAAGTTAGCAAAATTACTCACCACTTGCTGGATGGCCTGCCTTTCATGGTCATTCAGATGGCTAAGGTCCACTTGCGGTGTCTCCACAGGTTCCACCACCCTCTGGTCCATCTCCAGTACCACGGAACTGTCTTGAAAATTCAATTTGGCCCTCGCGGCCCTTAAAAACTCCATACCTAAAATAAGAGAATTTTGCAGATTTTTCACTACAAAAATTAATACTTTGAGGCTTTCCTCTTTTACCTGTATGTTTAATGATAATTTCCCGATGCAGTGACATGTTTTTCTTTGCGCCGCTATAATTTCCGTATTTTTGGTTATAAATAATCGTACCCTATAAAAATTCTTTTTGAAGAAATTTTCGCTCATAAAATTTCCTTCTGCTCCTGTATCGATGAGGGCTTCTACTGGTACATCGCCAACCAGGACTTGTATAATTGGTAGATGTGAGTTTTTTACGATGACCGTATTTAAATCTCTTTTTGAGGGTTTTTGTAAAACTTCTGGGGTCTGGACCCTCCCTTTCACAGGCCCCTCTACTCGTTTAAAGCTTTCCTTTCAAGTTGTGCCTTCTGCGTACGCGGATGTTTATCTTCGAATTTTCTTTTTGGGCCTTGACCTTCGAGTTTCGATGAGTTAGCTTGATAGCTCTTTTCCCCATAAGAGCGATTTCCATTTCTGGCTTCCTCATTTGAAGATTTCCTTCGGGTACTTTGAGAATACGTTGTCCCTCTCGCTTTTTCCGCTATTCTGCGATTTTGAAACTTCACCGCCAATTCGAAGAGCTCCTGCAATGTGCTTGGGTTTCTAATTTCGAAGTAGTCTTGAACAGCGGGTAACAATCTTGGTAAGATTATTTCAATAATCTCCGCATCGGTTTCTTCCCATACAGCATATCCGCCAACTTAATTTTTCGTAGAATAAAGTCCGTCAATTCTTCTATATTCCGTTGATAGAAACTATATAGTTCGACTTCCAGCCTTGCTCGATCTTTCACTATGGGGAAGGCCTTTACTAACGATTTTTTGAAATTTTCAAATGTATATGTCTCGCTTCCAAATTCCCCTAATAAAAATTTGCCTATATTTTTCCACCATAGCGCGGCCTGTCCTCTTAGTGCGGATGTGGCGATGGCAACTTTTTGTCTTTCGGGAACAGGGTAGATCTGAAAGTGGTTTTCTAGACCTTCTAGAAATACCGCCACCGAATTTTTTCCGTCGAAATGGACGTTTGGCTTGATTGACGCTCTCAAAGTCTGGACCAGGTATCCAAATCCTTCCAATTGGCTTGTCATTTCTTGGTGTTGTCCAGCGGTTTCCATCCAATTTTCGGCCATTTCAGTTCGATAAGTGTTCGGGCGCCAATGTAGCGTTGCGCGCCTCCAACTTGAACGCAACCAAGAGGTGACTGTGAAAACTGGATAAAAGACAGAGTCTTGTTAAGGGTTTAAGTCCCTTTTTATTCAACGTAATAAATTACAAGTGCGTGCTCTTGACGCTCACAAACTGCGCCAACTCGGCGGTCAAATAAAAATAATAACCTGAAAAGAAACTAAAGACAAGACTCTAACTACGAGGCTCTCTAAAAGTAACTAACCTCACCGCGTTTTACGATACCGCTGCTAATTCAGCAAACTTGAAGATCACTTGAACGATTAACAATTCTTCCAGGCCAGCACACAGGCCGAAACGCGGGGTTCTTCAATTTCTGACTAACTACCTCCGCGCTCGTGAAGTAAGAACAGCACACCTTTTCGTTTCTTTTCTATTTAACTCAGAATACTTCCGCTGATAACTTGAATCTTTGCGCGTTCTACTAAAATTTACATACTCTGGCTTTGGCAGTTCCAGGGAAAAGTAAGGCTTGACAGGAAAGGTAGTTTAAACTTAAAATAAATGTTAGTTAAAATAAATATAAACCCTACAAATTAAACAGACATTTCTAGTGAAACAACGAAAAATGGCGTTTCAAAACTAATAGCTCTTTTGGGCTGACATCACTTTGGGCTAATAAAATCGAAATCATCTACCACTGTAATTACAACTAATTAAAAATGGAAACTAAAACTCCTCTAAATACATTACATACGTGGTTAATCCGTATTAGTTTCATACTTTACCACTGGGTATTGAACGTACGTATATATAGAAATAAAGCTAAGACAATATATTAAGCATACTGTAGTATCTGTAGGATGGGTGCATGTTATTAAAGAAGTAACTAAAAATCATACAAGTTTACTTACTCGTTTGATCATTCTTTTAACTTTTCATATTTTTTCATGGAATTAAATTATTTAAATCGAACTTAGATCAAGAACATAAAAGCAAGCTTTAATTTAGTCTTTAAAAGCTAAATTTTAATTTTAGTTTATTTATTCACAGAAAGTAAGTTCTAAACGTGGGTAAAAATAAAGCAAGATATGAATTTGTATTTCACTTATGGATAAATTATTTTTAAGCCTTTTATATCTGGAAACATTTTCCAAAACAAGATTGCTGCAAAATATTTTACTTAGCACTTAGAAATTCAAGAATCCAGCTACATTATCCAGTTACATGAATCCGTATTTTACTGTTTTAATGCCATTCCGGGTACGAGTAGTTTGTTTCATTTGTTTAAGTAAATTATAAAAAGTAATTTTTCTTCTTGTTGAATTCTAGCGCGGTGTGTCTTTCATCAAGAGAAATAAATTTCAAAAGAAAAACCTTAGGGGGAAAAAACCGTTATTTTAATTAATTCGTGGTTGGATGATCAAGGGGACGCAGTAATTAAACATCCATTTTGTAATCAGAGCGGTCTTATTTCTGCAACAAGTATTTTTGTTATTATTGTCGTTACCTAATCTGCATAAATGACAATATTTCCGTTTATTTAGAGAAGTCATTCATTAGCGATTAATGAAATAGCTTTTATTCTGTTATTACTAGCTTTTTCATTTGAACAATTAATAATATAAATGTGTAGCGAGGGCAATTTTTTCAATGGTTTTCCGAAGGTTGTTTTCTTACAGGTAGCGATTAAAAAACGAGATTTTCTCAGTTAACACTGAGGTATTGCGGTCGTTGAACAGTGCTTCATAAATATTAATCAGAAAGGAGTAGAAGGCATTTAAATATGCATTCGTCGCATGTTTACCAGCATTTAATATTTATTAATATCTCCGAAATCATGTTTGGAAGATAAGTAATGAAATCTGGTTGTAATTAAAAACGAGATGTTAGTTATTGTTTCTTTATGAGTAGGCTACGAATAAATATCGCTTCAGCTTTTATTTATAGCAATGAATCTGCATGGATGATTAATTAACTAAAATTGGTATATTTATTTATTTGAGAAATGTGAGAAATAAAATATTTTAACCAGCTTTTCAACACTATACCAATCTTTAACTTCAGCGAGCAATTAATTGTATTGTTTAGAAATTTAAATATATTTTATTATTGTTTGATTTCCTAGAAATAAAAATCCAATTCCTTTTTATGAGTAAGATTTTATTCTATTATTGCATCTGGTAGTAGGGTTTATTTCTACCGTTCAAATAAATTTATTTCTAACAAAAAGAGTAGAAATAACAAGCATTAAGACTAACAGAAATCGCTGTATAACCTGAATTCAACAAAATGTCCGCATACTGAATATTTCCTCATTGAAATTTATCGAAAAAAAAGAAATCGATAATTTTCTTTTTTTTTAAAAAGAAAATTTTTATAAGATTTCAGATTTGATTTAGAATAAAAGCACAAGATCTTCTACTTCAAGGAATAAAATAAAGTTCTTTAGCGATAGGGTTCTTTTCCCTTGAAGAAAGGATGTATCTGTCAGCTACGGATTTGGAAGAGTGTCATATATTACCTGAAGGGCATAAAAGCAGGCATTATATAGAACGTCTATGTAATATATTCAGAATGCGAAAAATTGAATGTCAAAATATGAAATGATTACTATTTCACGCATTTTCTAGATATTATGTGCAGTGCCAAAAGACGACCCGGCAAAGTATAATATTCCGAACTGTGTAATAAGGCACATTGAATTTGTTCAACAAAGACAGTAACTCATTCTAAATTAGCTGTATGAGATGGAGCCACATACAACGGAATCACATACGATGTAAATATTGACTGCCTTTGCAATCAGTGAGAAAGGCATTTAAAGATCTCCCAATATTTGATTTACGCATGAATTACGTGCCACAGACCTCACCTTCCAAGGTACCTCCATGTTACTCTACAATATTTAACAGATGTAAAGTTTTTTAAATTTAGAAATAGTCCTGTAGGTTTCCTCACTTTTATCTATTAACTAAGTGTTGAGGAACCTAACGAACTACTAAGCGAATAATCGCTTTAAGTCCAAAAACAGAAACGTAAACTCAAGAAGGGTTAATTACCCTTTATTGCTCAAAGGGTAACTAAGCCTTTATTTGGGCTTAAACTCAAAATGCAAGAAATAAGAACTAACTAATGACTAACTAAAGAGATTTAGCCGAAGCTAACAGAGTTCTAAACTAGTTGGCCCGTAATATTAAATTAGGTAGCGGAGCTATCAAAAGGCCGAGCGTAGTAGCAGTAATACAGCCAAGCGTAGTAACAGTTAGAGAGTCGTAGCCAAAAGGCAAAAGCGCGCTATTCAGAAATCCTAATTCTCTCTCTCTCGAAGTCAATGGAACTTTGGCTTAAATACTTACTCCTTTTCATTTGCATTTAACACGATTCTAAAACCTCATTCTGGTAAGGACTTGTAAGCTGAAGTAAAAAGAGATAGAAAAGTGCTATAAACTTAAAATAACTATTATAAAATTAGGATATATCTTACAGTCCTTTTAACTCCTCATTAAGCTACGTCTCATTCATGCCTCCGTGATCTGAAAATTAATCCATATTGCTTCATTATGTAACAGTAGCACTACAGATAGTTCTTTCCCAATCACAGTCCAAAATTTAAACAAAGGAATTAACTCTATAAATACCTCTTTGCTGAAATACGCACTACTTTCCTAAAGGCATGTAACTCAAATCTCTGTTTAATCCATTGTCTAGCGATGTAATCAGTAGTATAAAAACGTGTTATCTTCCTTTCTATTAGTTTCCAACATAAATTCTCTTCTCTCTTTAATTTCAAACTACAAAATTCAGATTTCATGGACAAAAGACATAGTAGCCATTTTGGTAATGTTCAAGGCAAAAGAATTAGCCCGCCAGAAAAGCAGCTCTTAATCAAGATGGTATTGAAATAATCTTTCCATGGCATCGTTCAAATTTCAAATACCAACTAAAACATAATAATAATAATAAGATAAATGAGTCTTGAAAATATTGGCAAGATTTGTGGAATAAGGCTTCACAGGAGAGGTGACCATATAAATTGATTCTCAGTGTAAGCTTCGCATCTCTGTACTCGAATGTTTCATTAAATTACTTTGTAACAGGACACTGACACTTCTCCATATATTTATGCGCAAGAAATATGACAAACTAGGACATCTGCATGTGTGAGAACAGGGAATTTCTGATCATTATATTTTCTCATACTACTTAACTAAGGGCATTCACATAAAATCCTCAGAAACTTATCTGTCATTCCAAAGTTTCCAGTTAAAGGTAAACGCCAATATCCAAAACTTCAAAAAGTCATGTAACGACTTTGTTCTTACGACATTTGTCAAGTATTAAGTTCTTCATATTACACGAATTTGATGAGCTTTTACCTCCTGTGAATATGTTCAAAAGGATTCCCTTTATAAGCATTATAAGGTATCATAATCTGTTCCAACATGCCATTCAGGGAACCTTACCTTTTAAAAAACCAAAATTTTGTATTCTAAAATCCTGAGCTCTTATTTACTCACGCTGCTTTTTGATGTTATTTTCAAACAATCTGACTCTGGGTACTTATTTGATATTATTATCAGAGTTCATTATGACATTGTGCTCTCAGTACTTATTGTATTTATCTCAGTATGTTTATCTGCTAGTTATTACGCTTATCTGTTATTTTGTTACATCCAAACAAATGTTCTCAATTTAGTTTGTGAATTTCAAATTGTATTGAAATTATATTATAATTATATTATAATCTCGTTATGTCCTGAATCATTATTTTTAATAGATACTGCATCCGGGATGTACGGTGGGATTGCACGCTGTACCATAACGTGTAACTTCTAGATCCTATGGAAAGCTTCAGATGATCATCTTCTTAACCATTTTTTTTACGAACTCTTTTCTGAAGTTTTCAATTAAAAAAAATATGGTTTGTTAGTATGAGAATGAGAAAGCATTACCAGTTGACCTATCATATATTCGTATATCGTATGGTGTCCCCCATATTTTTAAATATACCTACCTGTACCTAGATAAAATTGTGGGGTGCTTGTTGTACACATAGTGATATGTAAACAAGAATATGTGCCCTAAAATTATTCATCAAGAAATAAAATTATGTAGCTAATTTACAGCTACATTTGTCTGGTATTTACAGCTACGTCCACATATTATATATACATTTCAATTTTAGGTAGCAAAATATAAAATTAGAAACAGAAACAACATTTTAAACTTCGTATTTTAGTTTATCCTCTTTTTTTTTTTTTTTTTTTTTTTTTTTTACAAAAAGCAGGCATTTGGCCTCATACTCTCATTGATAAGAAATATCTTTAAGTTACATGTATTTTTATAATTTTATAAGCGAGATTGGCAACTGTCTCCTCTTTGCTGGGAGATCATCTCTCAGACAGAGTAAATGACAAAACATGCTTAATTAATTCTGTAGAAACGTGTATAATATTCCAATTGATGTACTGAAATACTGCTTTGAAAAAAAAAGGGAAAAGTGTTCATACACATATAAAGTATTCCTCTTGCCTTCTTAGCATGCCTTCGTGGTGTAGTGGTCAGCACACTCGGCGCGTATTCGAGAGATCTGTCGTTCGAGTTCCGGCGAAGGAATATCTCATTTTTTATGTCTCCTGCTTTAAAAAAATACCTAATATCTCTACGGTGGCTCTCGAATTAAAAACGGTGGTGGATGATGATTCTCCACCAGCAGGATTTGGTGATTGGGTTTCCCTAATCTTCAGTCGCCCTTTAAAAGAGGGATTATATAAGATATTTCTACCGCCTTCTTAGCATGCCTTTGTGTTATAGTGGTCACCACACTCGGCGTGCATTCAAAAGATCTGTGGTTCGAGTCCCTACTAGAGCATTGCTAATTTTTCATGTCTCCTGCTTTAAATAAATACCTAATATCTTTACGCACAAGTGACTCTTCAAATGACCACTTACTTATAATATAATGCTTGATCTTGTACCTTATGGCCTGCTAAACCAGGTTAGCGTCAGTGTCAGTGAGATAGTGTAGCCACTAAGATCAGCCTTGTTCTCTCAAGAGGTAAACTTAGCCATTTCTAATATTAGTCCTCCCTTGGTTTTAAAGAAAATTAATTAAGTAGAAACAAATTAAATACAACTGTTATTTATTTATGGTTTGTAATGTTAGCAAAAATTGAACACAAAATTATTCCTGGCAGACAAATAGAATGTTTGTTATCACTTGAGATAAACTGGAAAAAATTACGTGAAGATAATAATGCCAGCGATGGTACTATTGACCATTAATTGTCAGGTTTTATATAATCAGCTAGAAATCTAGTCACAATTATATAATCAGCTTCTTAGTTACATTTTTCAAAAATTCAGCTCAGTTTTATTAATAAAATAAAATATAATAGCGAAATCAGCCATATTTCAAATCAAATCAAAATTACTTTCACTTAACAGTTCACCTGTTGGTTTTAGATCTGCTTACCAACCTCTCCTATGGGACATCTGATTTACCTACACTTTGGGTGGAGAAAGCGAATCGGAAGACGTTGTGTTTTTACTAGGGCTTTCTCCCAGAGAGGAATGGTGCCTTCATATAGGACTCTTTAAGGGAAACTGGCTCCTAACCACGTTATATATGATCCACGAAAATGCCCACGAAATGGAAGAAAACCACGAAAATGCCCATGGAGCCAGGCCGTTCGCTTGGATTTGAATCTAAATCAAACTAATAGTGTTCACTGTCTTTACTGCTCGATCTCTGGCGGGACGAATAAGAAAAGGTAAAACAAAATAAAAAACTGTTTTTAACAAATTAATAACTTATAGAAATTATTACAAACTATACGGATTGTCACGTAAACCAGTCTTCCATTTAAACATACAAGCTGAAAAAATTGGAAATAAAAAAAAACTGGAAAGACCTTTTTGAGACATAATCTCTTTTTTAGAAAAAAATCAGTATGGATCCAATCTCTGACATTGCTCGATTACGAGCGTTGACATATATTATAAATGTTAAGAGGAAATGATAATTTTCCTAACAGTTAATGTCTGTCATTAAAGTGGATGAATTTGCACAAATTCTAACTGCATTTTGAAATAAAAAAGCAGCATAAAATACAAGTTTCATGTGTCACATGATCTTGTAGAAGGAAATAGTTAGAATTTATTTTCCAATTTTTTCTCCTTTTTTTTTTATCTCAGTGAAGGGGCTGGCTACATGGAAATTTTCGTTCATGTGTAATATGATACGGACCATTTTCCCTTACAAATTCCTCCATGTAAGCACCTCTTTCCTTAGAGATATGGTCCTCGTATGTTTTCCCATAATCCCTCAAAAATATGGTTTGCATATCGTATGTATATTCCAAGAAAAAGTATAGCAGAGCTCTAGTTATTTGGACTGGAATTTTATCGGAATCGCATGTTCTGTAAAAGTCACGTAAACTTTCGAGTTTGAGGTTAGTTTTTATTTATGTCTTAATTTGTTTCCAGATATAAGTACTAAAATCAGTATGGATCCGGATAAATATGATAAAACAGTTTATACATTTGATAAAACAGTTTAATACATTTATTTTAGGAACTATTAAATTAATTTAAATAAATGTATGTGACATATCCATAGGCTTATAACAGCAAAAACAGATTAAAAAATAAAAATTACTAATGATAAATAAAAATGAATTAAAAATAATTAAAGTTTAGGTAAATAAATGAAAAACAAATTCCAATACAAATGCAATTAAATAAATAAAATATTTGTGAGATAATATATTAACGGCTGTTCGATGGCCATTCCTTAAGAACAGAGCTACGTATTAACGCTATTATTCTGGTATAGTTGTCAATATAGTTGTACAAGGGTGTACATCGCAAGAAAAATACAATGTTCTTACAATGTTCTATTCTACTGTTTTACTTGGCTAAAGTTGGCATTTATTTGAATAACTGATATGAGAGATGTTATTTTATTTTTATTTCCGGATACATATAATTTTTGCCCATGGATAAATGCTTGAACTTCAAGTAAACAAGGCAATGACGCAGATGGTTATGTTACAAATTTTCTTCAAGCAGGAAAGCCGCATCTAAGATGCGAAAAAGTAAATAGGATGATACATTTCTCCAATTAGGTTTTGCTTTCAACAATTATTCTGTCAAAGAATAACTTCTTTGTTTAATTTTCAATATTTGGCTATGGAGAGCATGAAACCATCAAAATTAAAAAGGCATCCTGAATCCAAGCATCCTTTTTAAGTCAAACCCCCTAGAATATTCCGAAAAACTATTAAAATGTTCAAATAAAGAAAAACAATTCTGTATAATTTTTTAACATGACAAAAATCTCAGAAAAATATTGACTCGCACCATACCACGTTTAAAGCCTGATTACTAAAAGTAAAAACATTACAGCATTGGAGAAATCTTCAATTACTGGCCTGATTACTAAAAATAAAAAGCCTAATTACTACTACTCAAGCCTGATTACTAAACATAAAAACATTACAGCGTTGGAGAAGATTTTGGGAAAATAAAAAAAAATAAAAAAAATAAAAAAAATTACACCATTGGAGAAGATCTTGAATTACTGGTTGCAATCAAAATGATAGGAATGCTTTACCTACAGAAGTAAATATGGCGATGAAATTAAGAAAATTATTTTCTTTTGTCAAATAATAATGCTACCAGTAGAATTTCTGAAATTAGCAACGATCCACTCGAGCAACTTATTACTGGACTAAAAGGAAGTCCAGCATTTACAATTCATTAAAACGAATCAACCTGATGTTTCAAAAATATATTAGCAGTTAGTGTATGTCAGATGCATTTATAAAGGAATTTTGTTAGTCCTTTGGAAGAATATTCAAGAGGGATACCATATAAAGCCAGCGAATTTTTCAAAACTAAAGGTTTAGAATAAAAAAACTTACACTGGAGTATAAACAAAAGGTGAGCAACGACTGGCAAAAATATTGATTTTAAATCATATTTAAAGCTGCTGGTATTTTTCTTATAACTTTTACACTCTACTTGATCAATCAAGGGATCCTTGCAAGAAAAAGGAAAACAAAATAGCAACGGAACTGAACGATAGGCTTCAGGATGTTGCTCAAATTATAAAACTTCTTAAAAGCCATGACCTTAACAGCTGTTTATTTTTAAATCTCCGTAAAGGCAGGAACTCCAAACACAAAAATTTATTGTTACACTTAGAAATAAGATAGATATCAAGATGATGAACTTTAAGAAAAATACTGTTATACAAAAACAAAATTATTGCATTTTTTCTCGAACAAAAATCTGACTTTGCTATTCGTTTTCGAAATGATTCATGGTTATCAAAGTTGTGTTTTCAGATGTTTGAGAAATCAAGCAGTCTATTTTTGAGGAAAAAATAGTAATATATTCACTTCCAAAGATAAAATTGAATGCTTTTTAAAAATATCAACATTTGGAAGAATAGGGAGAAAATAAATCAAAATGTTTTCGGTTATCTACAATTGTATAATTGAAAAAAAAAATAACTGTAAATCTTTAATTACAAAAATTATTACAGATCATTTAAAACCCCTCAAAACGGCAGTTTTGCAAATGTTTTGTATCCAATTTTGATTTTAAAATGTTATGTTAGATTCAGATGCCATTTTTCATTGATATTACTGAGAATAAGCCCTTGCCATATAAAGCGCAAGAGAAATTAGTTGTGCTGACGAGTGCCTTAAAATTTGAGTTAACACAAAAATCCTTGATTGAATTCCGAATCGGAGGTAAAAGTGAATTTCTCACCATTCCTGGAATAGCGATAAATATTCTTTCTCCATTCAGCATCGCATGCTTATGTGAAACTACTTTTTCAACTTTAACTCTTTCGCATAGATAGAGGACAAAATCTTATTCTTTCAAACATCTGAAAATTTCTGCTGAAATGGATTTCCTTTTCTCTGCCAATTAAAATACTAAAGTAGTAACTATAACCTATTTAAGTGAAGTTATTACTTCTCTCTTGGAGATCTTTGTGCGATTTCACCCACTGTGTGCAGTTTTCCTTAGGACGGGATTGCAGATGCGAGCATCAAACGTTGACACTGAACAAAGGATAAGGTACATTTGAATAAAAGGCTACTTTGGTGGCTCCAAAAAATGACTGGCATGTCATTTAACAACTCCGGAAACCAATGAACTATGTGCTAGCATGATTGGGGGAAAACCACAGGTAGGAAAAGGAAGCAAGCTCTCGATCGGAATTGATGTGTGAACGTACGTGCGATATGGACGACTTCACTGTGGAAGAGTTAACGCTCGTTTAAATCAAATATCCTTGATTGAATTGTCCAGAGCTGAAATACGTTAAAGAACATTGGTGTCAAATACTGAAGTAAGATTTAATTTGTTATGCAGCAAAAAACAAATATATCTGTCACATTAAAATGTAATTTTTCTTTCCGCTATTTTCGAATACTTGAAAGAAATTCTAAAATTACTATTTTTCCTTTGTATATTGCTTACCAGAGAAACAAATTATTTAAGAGAAAATATTTGTTTGTATACCTTTATTTTATATTTAACATCTAGGATCGGGAAAAAAATCTATGATTTTAAAAATAAATCAGACATGAAAATAGTTTAAGAAGAGATAGCTTAGATCAGTAGTCCGCAAACTGCGGCCCTCCGCGTGTTTTAATCCGTGCTTAATATTGCATGATACATAAAGATTTTAAGTAAACCAATTTCGCGCTCTAACGCAGCTGCCGATAGTTCAGGTAAGAAGTTATGAATAATAGGTGCATGTGGCGCTACTGCCATCACATATTTGCATTTTCGTTGTTTGCATTTGGCGCCACATATTTGCATTTTCGTCATTTGCATTTGGCGTCATATATTTGCATTTGTTTTTGCCGTTGTCTTAGAACAAGTGTTGCCATCCCCCATGTGAGGTCTGTCATGTCTATCGGTGCTAGTTGACAACAGGTGCTCTTTGATAATTTGTTTTTATCATTTTATTTTACATATCCTCATCGTTACTACGTTGCTCTCAAGACACGATAAGAAGATAAAAGTGGACTTAGAATGTCGGTAGTTTTAAAGCAGAATGAAGTGGGAGTTATTTTTGTCATAAAATTTAATGACAAAGTATTATATTTTATTATATAATGACATAATAGCTGTGAGGGAAAAGTACAATATACGTCGCCATTACACAATATTTACCTCTCGATACTATATTCAGCATTCACAGAAAATGAACGATTGCTAAAACTGAAAAGTTTGAAACGGAGTGTTTCAATACAGCTAATTCACAAAAGTAAAAAATGATAACGAAGTAGTAAGTGAAGTTAGTTTACGACCAATTCCTTTATTAGCTATGAAAGGGGAACCATTTACTAATGATGAATTAATTAAATCACATTTATTTGTGGTAGCCGAAGAGATGTGCCCACAGAAAATGGATTTGTTTCGATCTTTTCGATGAGAGCAACTGCTAGAAAAGTTGAGGACATCCTGAGTCATATCAAGAGTTAATTAAAATACAAGGCAAAAAATTTCAGTTGGTTTTCGTTGGCTGTTGATGAGTCGATAGACATTAAAAATTATATTAACCAGTTGCTGCAGTTTATTCTAGCGATTGATACTGAGTTTGAGGTATCTGTAGGATTAACTTTTATGAATAGTCTGCATGTAACAACAACAGGAAAATATCTTCAGATATCGAGAAAACGGTAACACAGCAGATTTTGCAATGGAATCATTTGAAATGTGTCACAACTGATGACATGGAAATATGTGTGAAACTGCAAAAAGGATAGGTAGAACAAGATTTTAAGGCTTGTGAAGAAGCTAAATCTTCAACATATCTGACTATCTGACACTGTATTATTCATCAGCAGATTCTTAGCGGGTAGCACTTGAATTTGTCCTGTGTTATTGAACCAAACGTGTCAGCACTTATTTATATTCGCTCTTGAACTTAATCATCACAGTCTAGTTGTTTTCTTTTAATCAGAGATCCTAGCCGAAGATCCTGACTTCTCCTATGATGTTTGCAATCCTATGATGTCAAAAATGGAAAATATTTATTGAGATTTTTAAACTCAGAGAAATAATTAGAAATTTTTATAAAAGAAAAACTGTCCACATTTTTTTATCAAACAAAGATCATCTTTTTATCTGTTTTACCTTTCTATCCATGACGTAATTGCTGATTACCACGCACATATAATATCAAAAACACTACTGTAATAACACCTGATGTTAACATTTCTTGCCACGTTAATTTACCCACATTTGAAGGTTAATATAGCTGAGAGCGAAAATTTGTATGGCTATTTGTTGACAAGCTGCACAGCTAATCCGGGAAGATTTTTGATTGTCATATATAACATTTATTCCCATATTATTACCTAATACAATACGTAATACTGGATATTTACACATTGTTCTTGCTTTAATGCACATAACGTTTAACACTCAAATGACACAAATCGTATGCATAAGCGTATGCACAAAAAAGTTAGTTATGTTTAAAACAAAATGCAAATTTACTTGCAAACTCAACTAATATATATCTAGAAAGCATTTTATGCATTTTATTATTTTTTAATCAGTGAATTTAAATATAACTAAACATATTCTTTACCAGGTCGCGTTCCATAAAACTCATCATATCGCAGAGCTATCCATAACATGTTCAGAGAGGATTTGGCAGGAATTATATCACTTTTTAATTTTTACTTTCTCCCGTTAGATTCGCAAAATCTGGAAGGGGCGCAGGGGGAGGACCTCCTTCTTCATCCCTTCCATAAAAAACCCCACTGGATACTGAAAGCATTCAATTAAATTTAATTAAATGGGACCAGGTTATGTGTTTTATTTTACTGAAATAAAAAAGTAATTTATTTAAATTAATACAGAAAAAACAAGGAATGCGTTTACGGACTTACTTTATAGAAAATGTAATGAACATACGATTTCATTTTTAAAAATTTACTCATTTATTGCTCGAATATATTGAATAAGAGTGTTTCGCATTGTTTTGAATGAAAATAAATATATTTTTATTTTTCTAAATTAATTATTATGATTGCAAAGAAAAAGGGAAAATGATGAAATTGTTTTAACGTAATAAAAAGATTGTAAAACAGGAGATAAAAATGCCTTTAAAAAGCATGTGTTTCTTGTTGTTGCGTATAAAACAAAAATAGGACCCCCAAAAAATAAGTATGCTAAACAACTTTCAAGTTTTGGTGGATCTTGTTACATTTTTATTAGTTTCCTGGTTTAATATTCAATATAAAATTAAATCATACAGTCAATAAACTTTAAACTTTCCTTTCCTGCATAAAATGCTTTCTAGATATAAATTTCTTTTTATTTTTGATCGATTTTTCTTAGTTTCTTTTTCTTTTGATCAAATTTTCAGAGCCCTTATCGGGGCAATATGTTTTTTTTTCGGCATAATATTCCACGCCATTATAACCATAAAACGATTTTAAAGACATTTTTACCTCTTTAAAAAGTTAATAAACTTCAAACGGAAAGTGGTCCTTCGCTAATTTTGGAAACCTTTCCCGAAATGGGTCATAAAGTGCAAAAGTCACTGTGCGAGCGACATCTACACGAAGGCAGGTGAGTTATTTGAAAGTGCTGCAGGTTACAGCTTCTTTGACAAGAACGTATTTACTGCCGAATATGGCTCCATATTCGAATATGATGGCTCGATATTTGGTAGCCGTATCATGGTCGTAAAATGAGAAAATCTCGAACAACTTTCCAGTGGGAGGTGGTGAAGTAATTTTATGATGGCTTGAAAAGAATGAGTTTCTATAATACCTGTTTAGAGCTCAAAAGGTTTAAGCTACTTAAACTAAAACTAATGTCGTAGAATTTAAAAATGTTAAATTTTATGAATTACACGAAATTTTTAAGTAGCTTAGTTTAGGAAACTTTAATAATTTTATAATCTAGAAAAATATAAAATTTTGAGCTCATCTGAGAAATATCAGTCAATTCTTTGTTCAAATCGTGAAATGAACACACATGCTACAAGAACATAACTTAATGTTTGTTTGTGCTTATACATGGGAATCCAGAAAGGAGTACGCATTCAGTAATTAAGAAATAAATAAATGAAAAACAAAAGTAAAATTTGAACAGAGGTTTTTCGGAATACATATTTTGAGTTATTCCATGCGAATGCTCATTGTATTGAGTCATTTATTATACAAGAAAGTTCTGCATAGCCTCGTCATACACTTATTCCGCTAATCCATTGAAAAAATATGATTAAAGTTTGCTAATGCGTCTCTTCGTGAGTAAAGCGCTTTTCACCGAAAAATTGGTCATCATTCTGGACAGCGCCCGATTGCGTCGCCACCGCCACACGAAATCATTCTTTAGAGACTTTAGCGGTATGTTTCGGAGCACCTGGTTTGCAGCCTCAACCTTGATCGAATAACTTTAATTTTTGCTTAAAAATTAAACAAGAGCTTAGCGAAAAGTGTTTAACCGACAAACAAGAGCTTTAGCATATAGTAATTTCATTTTTAAGTGGATTGTCTACAGACATGTACGATGAGAGTATGCAGAAACTTGTTCTCCATTGTGATAAATAATGTTATGGATATCTGAGTGGAAAAATTGTCCCAGATCGCCCACTTTTAAAACGAAGAAGCTTATTTTTTATCTGATTTTGTTCGTTCTCTCTTTACGGACATGTTATGTAAATATTATTGATATCTATTCTGCAGAAATATGTCTCGAAATATTGCGAGTCCTATTCCTAATCACCGCGGTTAAATGAGGCATACGGAGCTTTTTTAGTTCTTCAGCGCATACAAATCTTATGGCTTAAACATTATTATAACATATTGTCTTCTATAAAGAAATAACACATAAAGTTTATGCTATCTCCGGTCGACAGCTATTAGAAAGTGCTTGGCCATGAGGAAAGATATATATAGTATGTATGTAACAGTAAATGTGTGCAGGCGTTTTCAAGCATTTTATTTTTTATTACTACGTCTTAAAATAAAAAATATTACGCATATGACTATTCACAACATATTTAAAAATTCAAACAGGATCGAAAGATTCGATTTTCACAATTTCGTCAGTATGGCTTAAAAATTAGACAAATTCGATACAATTTTTCTATATACACTCTGTGCTGATAAACTATTACATTCAAAGATTTAGGAAATTCAAAGCATTATGTTTTTATATAAAAAGGAGTTTTGATTTAGTAAGGAATTTAAATATGTAAATATAAACTATAATTTATTTACTTACAATTTAATACACAAAAGTCAAAATAAATGCCATATTAAAATTTTAACAAAATATACTTAAATAAGGATATTATAACACATCTTGCGAGGATTTTTATCACAGTTTTCCAATGGAAGAAATTATGCCTTTTACTTTTGAAATCCTTTAAAAAGTCTGTTGCTTTTTATTTCTGAAATTCTTCGAAATATCTGATGTCATCTCCAGCAGAATCCATACATTTTCAAGTACAATCAAGCACTCTTTCACTTCTTTCGTTAATTATATTTATAACATGCACAAGATTTAAAGCTTTATGGTTTAACAGGATTTTAATTCTATCGTCTACTGAGATTGGCTGAAATCATTCACGTGATAGCGAAACTGAATTCTTGTCTTCGCTTCCATAGCAACTGTTACAAGATAATACGCAAAAACAATACAAATGCTAATCTCCGTTTGCGACAGGCGTATCGAATGCCCATTACTATCAAGTTTGGGCAACTGATAATTCAAATACTACGAACCCAGGGTTGTTATGGGGTAGTTTCCGAGTAAACGCTTGGGCCAGTAAATCGTTCATGACCATCTGATTGCTGTCAAGTCGCCTGTCCATAACCTGTTACTAAGTTGTGTGGATTGAATATTCATACATTGTGTTTTTGCGAAGGTAATGCCAGAATTACCAAAACCTGTTCCAGCAGACATCATAAAATGCTTGTGAGTCTAACATGAAGGTAGCAGCCATAACGACGTGAATGCATGGAACGCCTTGGAAATCATGTATCCGGAATCATGGATTGATCGTGGAGGCCCAGTCAACTGGCCGGTCCGCTCAAGCGATTTATCAATTTATCATGTCTGGACTTTTTCTCTGAGGTCACCTCTGAGCTCTCTGAAGAGTCTCATCTACGATGGAAGTCTATCGATTATTATTGAAAACTTGTTGGCCGGATATCTGTAGCTTCTGGTACCATACTACAGATGCCTGGTATGTTTGCCAATGAACGGCAAACAATCTATATTATTAGGGTTTTATTAAAAACTAACCAGATATTATGATTTAGATCTTTAATACAACTTCTCCTTTCCGTTTCCTCATCAAAATTCAAATTGAGTTAGTATTTAAATGAGGTTTTTGGATTGTAAGACAAAGCGCATTTCTGCTTCTCGAGGCCATGTTACTTTAGTTCTGCTATCCCTGATAAGTTTGCAATTATTCGGCTTTGCGCTACTTGAATGCAAATTTGGATTTAGAGTTTTCTGAGCCAGCTTAAATTTAAGTATAATGTTGTAGTCTTTGTTTATTAGTACACGTTTTAAATTTGAGTGTGACTGTTATTTTAGTTACACGCCACAGGTAGTGGTTGAGTCTGTTAATACGAGAAGTGCATTATCTTCAAAGCTGTATTTCAGTCAAAATGTTTATTTAAAACCTTTCCAAAACTTCGTAGTTAATTTCACACATAGCGATAACTCGCTCCCTACGTCTGTTAAGAGTTTGAATCTAGTTAATGCTCTTAATGGGAGTCAAACTCTATACTGTAGATTCATCGACGGTATGAAGCCTACGTTACTTTTGACGGGCGCCATTATGAGTAGCTTCTGTGACTGGGGATTTAATTTCGTTTTGTTACGTAAAATATTTTTCTTATTGTGTCTTTTCGTTCCGTCTCTGTCTATTTCTTTCTCATCCCTTCGTGACAAAGGACGTCTCTCCTTGCAGTGTCTTAGCGTTTGAGATTTGACTATAGTTTGCGTGATGATTTATGCTTGTCCAGTTGTACTCTATCATCCTCTAATTCATGTACAATGAGTGTAGGATAATATGAGTGTAGAAAGATAAAATATATGAAAATTATAATTGAAATGAAGCATTAAGGGACTATTGCTAATTTAAATTATAATTTACGTATTTTTACTTGCACTTATTCTCGTACGGAACTTTCATGATAATACTAATAAAGGATAAGACATAGATCAAAAGAAGATGAATGAAAGTAACAGTAATTAAAAACTTTATACAAAAAATTCAGAATTTCTACTCAATTAAGTTTTTTTTTTTTTTTTTTTTTTTTTTTTTTCCCAGATCTTAACTACTTCTGTTGTTTTCTTTGAAAATAGTGGGAGGCAGATGCATTCAGTACCTGATTTTAAAAAATTATGTTTAAACATATTGTCTGAAAGCGATTTACACAAAATCCAAAATGCAATCTAATAAATTCAAATATTTAAATATATTTACAATAATACATATGAAATATTCTACAAACATGTAGCGGGAAAGAGGTAGTTTGGCAAAGAACAAGAATGAACGTCCAGCTAGTCTACGAATTGTGTTTCTGGTCCTGTAATTTGCAAACTAATCTGTGATATATCTTATGTTTTTAGGGGATGCTTTGCTTACCTTCGAAAACATATTGCATTGTATGGGTTCGATGGTTTTATTTCGGGATAATGAATACTAATCTTGATTTTGCCTTCGTATATAGCTGATGTTTAACATCTCGTAACTTGTAAAAATTTTTGCTTCTCGTTACATTCATAGAATACTATTCACTCGGTTTCGTCCACAGAAAGCACTGCGGACATTTGGCAACTTTGTTTTGGGATATACATGCACACACACCACACACGTTTTCTCTATCGATCTATACCTATCTATCCATCTAAGGTGTCAAAAAATGAAGTAGAGAAATTTATAAAAACAACCTTCGTAGTAGGGAGGCTTTGTAAATATAAAATCTGCCTTTTATATTGCCCTACAGCTCAAAAAGTCCAATAGTAAAGTTTTCGTATGTTTTAATAAGGTAAAATGCATAAACTTTCACATCAACTGCAAAATTCTTTTCTAATCTACATCACATTTCATTGAAAATTTCTTTTGGAATGATTTTCAGCAGCTTTAAGTAGAAACTGCAAAACAAATATTTTCTGTTTAGAAAATTATTGTTATTGAATTGAATACAACAACCTGTGTTATTAAATTTGCAGATAGCCCCATGAAATATTTAATTAACCTGTAGAGTTCCTCACTTTGTAATTCTAAGTTACTGTTGGAAGTGAAGAATCTTAAGAACTGATAAGCGAATAATCGCTTGAGTTAGTGTGACAGGAAACAACAATATAGAAGGGTAAACTAGCCCTTTATTATTCCAACTAAAGTTTAATAAAACTCCGTCTTTGAGTATACAATAAAGCCGACACCTTGTCTTGAACTTAAGATGCTAAGAATTAACCTAAACTAATCTAAACTAAAGAGGTATAGCCGAAGCTATTAAAATTCTAACAGAGTTGGCCCCTTAACGTTAATAGACTGCGAAGCTATCAAGAGCCTAAAGTACGGCCAAGCGTTATAATAGCTTACGAGAGAGTAGCCTAAAAAAGGCGGACTCTTGCAGCCAGAATACCTCGTATCTCTCTCCCTAAGACCCGTGGAATCATGGCTTGTCGCATGGAAGATCCAAATTAACGTCCAGAAATCAGACGCCATCCTCTTCAGCAGACTACGAAAGGACATTGACAGAAACATCACGCTCCATATGTATGGAGAGCCAATCCCTTGGACTAAGCAGACCCTTTACCTAGGCGTCATTTTAGACGACCAACTCACTTGGGCCCCTCACATTACACATATTCTATCAAAGTTCCGAGCACGTAAAATTACACTTACCCCCTTAATTGCTCGGAGCTCTGCATTGTCTCTCGAATGCAAGTTACTGATCTATAAGGCTATTTTGCGTCCCGTACTCAATTATACGTGCCCTGTTTGGGGATATGCAAGCCCCACTGCAATAAAAAGGATTCAAACTACGCAAAACGTTGTCCTCAAAGAGTTAACTAAGAGCCGCTGGTTCATACGAAATAAAGCAATTCATGAAGAAACAGACATTTTAGAAATTCAAACTTATTTCGCCGAAATAGCGAAAAGATTTTTTGACAATATCAACAAAGTCAACAACCCCACAATTCCAATTTTATATTACGACCCTACAAGTAACGTAAACAAAAAGAGACCTCGAGTGGTGCTTCGGCACCTTCTCTAGGCCGTCTTTTTTTTTTTTTTTTTGCGTAATATATATATATAAATTATTATTGTATTCTCATATTCTTTTTGTATTATTGCATTGTATCTCAGATTTATGTTGTTATACCTCTTTGTATTACTTGTACGTATAATATATGTTCACATATGGACCTCACACTTCTTCGGGTAGCATTCTCTGGCATTTCTTGACTCGATATCATTCTGCGCACTTGCTTATACTTCTCTCTCACCGCATGCGTACTGCCCCCTGGGGTAGCAATGTTTCTCCTCGGTTCTACAGACGTCCGTCAACTCCTATGCCATTATGCCTGTCTACGAATTCTTCCACTCTTATTCAAAGACTGTTATGCAACTTTGTTTACTTTCCTCTTCTAAATGTCAGAAAATCGGACACTGTGTTATTCACGGGGTAACGCACATGCGTAGGAACCCGAATTGCAAGCCCCCCAGCCTTGCCTGAACCGAAGAACTTAGCGGTTAATACCGCTCTTTCTAATTATGTATTCAGACGTGATTCTAAAACTACGTCCTTGCCGGAAGTGTAAGTTGGTAAGTTGAACTCAAAATTTGAGAATAACTCAAAATTTAACCGTTGATAAAATTAACATGATCCTTGCATACCATTACTCAGCAAATTTTGGGATTGAAAATATGGAGCATTATGAAGACTTAACATTTTACAGCTAGACGATTTACTTTGCCGATGTCATAGAAAAAGTCAAAAACATTATTAAAAAAAAAAAAAAAAAACTCTTAATCTACAGGTGAAACTGCTCACATAAATTCGTTAGATGACTTTGAGAAACTTTGTGACAGGAAGTACAAATCTAGGATCAATATTACAAAACTAAAACCACGGTAATTATTTTTTCGAGCACCCTGTTTGCATAGGAACACGGTTTTTGCAAACAATTTAATTTAACAATGAAATTTGAAGCAAAATCACGCATAATTATTTAAAATATGTTTAAGAGGTAATTTACGGGTAACAGAACGCTGAATGTTAGAGTAGATTAAAGTAGAATTAATAGCCCAAAGGAGCTTTAGCCCAGAAGGGCTGTCAGTCTCAAAACGGGATTTTGCGTTGAATCTCTATAAAAGTCTCAATCGCTTTTAAGATTGTATCCACCAAATATTATTTCCCTGTATTATAATTGAAGAAATTAAATAATGCAAAATTCGCATGAATGTATGCATGCTTTTCGCATTCTGAAGAAACAACGGCACATAGAACCACCAAATCTTGAATAACGTAGTCCGCCATCAAAATAATGACACCTGGAAGCCCGAATTTCCAATTTCGAATTTGTCTTATCGTGCATTTCATGTTTTTTAAAACTTTAGCGAAGTGTAACGAATTTTTTATTTACAATGTCAACGATTTCAAACCGGGCAACAAAACGTATATGTGTTTGCAAAGGAAGGGAAAAAACCCGCCCTTTCGGGCGTAATATAAAATCTGAAATCTTTCAGAACTTTTTTTTTTAAAATTTCTCCTTGCCTCGAAGTTGTGTGCAGAGAGTACAGTAATGAAAAGTTAGGCAAGTAATTTAAGAATACCACTTATTTAGTCATGAACATATATTAAGTAATGTAAAATATTTGCACTATATTAATGTTTTTCCTTTGCCCTCCAGTACTGAAATGTATATTTTAGACATAGAAATAACTGCAACATTTACCGAAACTACTTGCCCTGTTACGCGGAGCATAAAATACAATAATATCTGTGACAAAGATCAAAAGGTTTCGGCACAATTAATGGCGCTGTCAACACCTTCTGAGTATATCACGACGCTACATGCGACTCTAGTCGTGATATATTAACCTTTTAATTTGTGGTTGAATGCCTCTAAACCATAGCGGTGTCTGGCGACTCACATTACCCTGTCGTACTCCGCATACCTCACGGAATATTCAAGACCAGACGTTCCAGAATAATTTCTCATTAATATTGATTAGGAGCACAGTGAAATTCCTCTGATGTGATTTATGTAACGTGGGTGTAGATTACGATGTTTATGGCGTATCGTATTAGCACTTAGGGCGTCGGAGATCGGGGTCGTTGGAGCTTGCCCGAATTTGGATCATCATACCGGATTGTGGAACATGGAGTGGGAATTGCTTTCCCTATATTGCGCAATGTAATGCTTTTATGGAATATGAGAGATAAGTTACAGGTGTACGGAAGATGTAGATATTTGGAAATACACTTTGCGTTGGATTATGGTCGGATTTTGTACATCTGCAACCCACTAATGGGATTTTACAGCTATTCAAGCTGGATTAGCTTTAGATTATGTTTGGAAGTTGAAAGCGAATAAAATGCTGTTCGCAAAGATTATTTTAGGTTTGATTTAATTATTCCCTATTTTAATAGAGCGGCTGAATTAATTTAATTTAAAATTACTAACATTTTATGCAGTCACATCTCCCATTGTTTCTGCTGTTGATAAAATGATAGGATACTGACTACTAAAATATTATTAGCAGTAAAATAAGCCTGCTTTCAAAGAAAATCAAGATGTAACATTTGTAAGAGAATTTGCTTTAATACCATGTAAGGTTTTCCACCCTCCTTATCGTGCGCCTTCGTGCTTTAAGAGTGGCGTATGTCATGCATTTTCTTCCTCTTTACTGCGTGCTTTCGCGGGTAATTGGAAGCATGTCCAACTAGCGTTGGGAGGTACAGTGTTCGAATTCCGGGAAGGAACTGAAATTTTTCCCATCTCTTGATCCAAATTAAAAAACCGATGAGGCTATAGCCTTATTTCAGATGATATAAATGTATCTGTAAGCCCGGAGAATGCTAATAGCTCCCGTTTGGTTTGGTTTATTAGATTACGGCAAAGCACTCAAGGGCTATCTGTCTTAAGGGAGGGATGCCTTCGTGGAGGACGTTTTAAGGGAAACTGGTTCGTATTCACGTTACACATGGGGAAAACCACAAAAACACCCATGGCAGCCAGCCCGTTCACGGGATTCGAACCTCGGAACGAACTACCAGTGTTCAGCGACATTACCGCTCGGCCGCCTAATAGCTCCCGATCTCACAAAACATTAATTTTTGTATTAATTTAAAAGCAATTGTTTGTTTATGGTTTCTAAACATTTTTAAACAGAGAATACTGATACTAAAATTTTTGTGTAAAAGGGAGAAATTATAAAGAAGAAAGAAGGGATGAGTAATATGTTTACTAAAACAGCGAAGACATAACCGATGTAAGGGAGTACAATTTCTTGAATATTATTTCTAAGAAATCAGCAGTTTACTGAAATCAAATAAAAATATCTTTAGTCACTTCGAGAAACTTAACATTTAATATCATGATGTAAAATCAGCTCGATTCCATAAATCATATTTTTTGCAAAATTATGTATGCTACAGATAAAAACTAAACTGTCATACAGCTACATTCAATAAAAGGAAATGCAGGCAAATTTTAATGCATGCATTTCCTTTTACTGAGTGAAATTTTAATTAAATGCAGGTATTTAATTAATTAATACTATTAATTAAATGGCATTTAATTATAATAATATTAATTAATACTTTGTCGGTAACATATGCATAATGATAATGGTTATGTAGTATAAAGGTACGGTAACCATTCTATGATTTCGTTCATAAAAAAATGCAGTGGCAAATATATTAATGAAAATTGTCATTCACGAAAGAAAATTCTACTATAAGAAATTACGAAACAGACTGTGAGTGAAGTTGGCTAGTCATTTAATTAGGTTTTTGCTGAATTAAGTTCAAATAAACGTGTTAACTTTATGTGTTAGAAATACAAATTTATCAATAAAATAAAATTTCTAGTGATGAATAGGTAAACAAATAAAAAAAATTGATGGCTGTTCTCCTCTGTTTCGGAACTGTAAATGTAGATTTTTGGAATTTCTTTTATATACGTCGTAACTAATGGCTAATTTCTTTGTTCAGGAAGGCAGAAATAGCTGTAATTAGGTGTTAAATGCTAAAAGTAATAGGAAAAAATTTGTATGAGTACATGAAATATTCAGCACGGTTTTAAAACTTTTCCTGAATGTTGGGACTTCATTTTAAAGTTCAGAATACATTACGCCTCTTAACAGTAATTGAGCCTCAGAGCTAAACACACTGCTAGAATGTAACAAAAAGCTACAAAACACGCTTCCAAATGTAAATGATATTAAAAACTATAAGGAAATATCTGGATATGTTGAAAATAATAAATCTTGAAAATGCGAATGAAGTTAATAATGGAGTAAAATAGCAGAATTTTTAATGGTGATACTATTACAGAATGAGAAATCTATGACACGAAATTAAAATAGTCCTATAAAATACAGACAAAATAAGGACTTCAATAATAATTCACGGTCGTAAAGTTAAATTAATTTAAAAGTCTCGGTTTGTTTAGGAAAGTTAAAATGTTTAAAATTAAATAACATAATAAATTAAAAGCCTGCGTTTAAATTATTGCGCTCGTAAAATATCACAAATTAATTAAAACTTGGAATATGTTGAAAATTACAAACGTTAAATTGAATAAAAAAATCTAAAAATTAGTTTAAAATTAAGGAATGGTCATGTATATGGTCAGAAAATACAATAGCTAATTTTTGAATAAGCTGAAAATTGCGAAAGCTAAAATGCATAAAAGAAAGTAAAAATTTTATCTAAAATTAAATAATATAATAAAAATAACCCGGAAATCGTGTAATCACGCTCACTAAAACATAACAAATTAGTTCAAAGTAACAGTATGTTGTTGGAAAGGTATGAAAAATTTCCGTTTAAAATGAAATAAGAATAAAAATTAGTAATCTTAAGCATCAAAATTAAAGCAAATAAATATGGTGTTGTTAATAGAAAATATAAGAAATAAGTTAAAATTAGAAACACGTAGAAAACTGAAAATATAAGAAATTATATTAAAATATACGATAATAATTTAAAATTTACAAGTAAAATTAAGTAAAGTTCCTAGGAATCTATCATTAAAGTCGAAAAAATGAAGAAAATTTGTTAACGGTACATATGAATTAGCCACTACATACGTAGTAATAAACCATTACATACATAGTAGTATAGGGCATTAACCATTACCATATATAATATGTACTAGTATATGGAATGTAAAGAAAAATAGAAAGGTTAAAAATCCAAAAATTTAAGTTAAAGATAATTGCCGCTGAAAAATAAACAAAAGATAATCTCTTATCAAATTTCGAGGCTTATGTGGATCCCTCCTTTTATCAGATAATTGGCTTTGCACCCCAACTTGCGGTCTCAGTCGCAAATCCGCCTCCTGTTGCTGAACCAGCTGTTTCATAATACTCTTATAAAACGCTCGATATAATTCTTAATCTTTCCTATAAATCTTAGCTTAAAATTCGTTCAGAATGCTTAAACACATTCAAATATTTTGAGGTATATATTCGTATTAAGGATCAGATCAATATTTTATAAAAGATTCAAAAATATTTAAAGACTATTTCGAGACAACCTCTTGAGCACTGTAGATGTGCCATTTTTCATTTCTTGATCCGAAAAAATATTTCTCTGCTTTTTGTAATCCGAAAGCACCAAGAATTCATATGTTACTGAATCGAAACTACACTCAGGATATTATGCTCTTGCGAGAGTGAATACACACAGTACTGCGGTAACAGTATGTAGACGGACAATGCCTTGAAAAGAATCATAATTACATTGCGGAAATTGCTTCATTTTTGCTTCATTTTGATAACTTTGACGACACTGAAGAGCAGTTCTCCACAGCTAATGCACCTTTTGAGAAATTAACTGTAAATTTCCCTGTACATTCGACAGAAATGCAATCATGGGGAAAAATAATATTATACTGTGGAAATAATATGGAGGAATTTGTCTTTATGCATAACTAGGCAAGGCTGGTAACTAGATATAGATGGATAGTTTGTAGATAGTATTAACATCAACATTTAGAAGGCCGCTTGTTCCAAATGCTGTATTGCCAAATTTTAAGCAAACAGATAAAAACAGATAAAAGCGATACAATATTTTGATCATATTCTGTTTACCGTTTGACGATCTGGCACGCAATTTAACGATATTTCGAGCTCTAAACGTAAATATGTACTAAACATATATATATATATATATATATATATAAGGATTATTTTCTTCGGTTTCCTCGAAAATTGAATTTTTAATTCAAATATGCTTCTATTTGGGCAAAATCTAATGTAATTTATTCCATTAGCGTAAAATAAACAAATTCCTATATGCAAAATTCGCAGAGACTAAATTAATATAATAAGTCGACTGAAGAATAGTAACACCATGTACTAAAAACATTAAAATGCAACCAAGAATAATGTTCATACACAATTATTTCGAAAAAAAAAAAAAAAGAAAAACTGTCTAGACAGCATTAAAATCAAAATTAAAACTTTAGAATGCTAAAATATGTGCTAAATATAGTAATATCTGTTAGCAGATTTTAAGAATACGTTACTTTTAAAACTTGTCTATTCTATTTAACTTAAAATAACATAGTGCACCGTCGCTTTGGAAAGTTCCATTTCATTTCTTCACGTCTAAGTGCTAAATCTTACATAAATGTTTACATGCTAGATTCCATGTCATTGGTAATTAATTTATGAATATGAAAGAATATGTACATCCACATCCACTAAAAATCAACAATGGAGACGTTCTGCAAGCGAAAACAAGAAGAAAGCCCGTACATGCCAAGAGATGTATGGTAACTTTAACTTAATTGAACAAAAACGTTTCGTGTATGAATATGTGAAAAATATGTAATAAAATCCCAAACATATTAAGACACATGCAATTTAATTTGAAAAATGCCTTTTCAAAAGTTCTTAAAGATGTGAGAGATGAAATAAGGCGAAATTTGTTTGTGTCAGGGAAGATTTTATGTTAATAACAGCCGTTTTTTAAGCTTAGTGTGATTAATATTGTTTCTTCCACACGATGTCTCCATATTTATATTTTAATGAGTTACATTTTTACATCACAAATTTTCTATACACATTAATAATAAAAAATAATGTTTAAGTATTTAATTTTGGTAGAATAATGTAATTATTCTGTACAAAATTTTGTCTTTTCGCTGCTTAATTAGAATTACAAAACTACATAATCTCCACTCCAGCCCAGTTTGGTTATTAATGATTCCGAAATCTTGCAAGAATCTTTAGCAGCATTGTAGTTGGGGTATTTCTCATTATTAATGGCACAATTTAATTAAAGAGTTTCATGGTTATTTCACATTTATTTTATTCGTAAATAAATGTAGTATCTACCCCCTAGAAACTGGAAATATGTACAAACCTAACAGTCACTTTTGGGAAAACATAAATAATAATAGGAAGACAAGAATTTCTGACTTGAGTTAATTTTTGATTAAAGAGATGAAACTAAATTTCCGAGCTAAAGTTTTCCAGAAAAGTAATTTTATGAGTCATAAATCGTCTACTCTTTTGGGAGAGTATCCTGCTAAAGGCTTTTCTAAGCTCATTTTGGGAGAAAATTTCTTAATAAAATTTAGAAGAAAAGAGCGCTTCTTTGGGGAAAACATTTTGAAGTCGTGGTTCAAGCAGTGGAAATACGCATATATATTTTTTTAAGATTCATGCATTATTTTTATAAGCGAAGTCCTATTTTAAGAAAAGCTTTCGTGGAATTCTAAGAGGATTGGATTCAATGCCATTTGTGAATTACAGAAAAAGATATACCAATACCGCCGACAGGACAAAAGAAAATTATTCGTCAAACAGACACAAATTCGTATACAGTGGTCCGCTTTGCAATACGTCCAACTTAGTATACGTCCTGTTTGGATATCAGAAATCCAAAAATTTTTGTTTGGTGTACCATATTTGTTTAGAATAAGACCCTGATTCGATGATTTAATTATTGTGCACACTTCTCTACTACTTTTTACCTCTTTCGAGACAATGCTATGACTGCCCATGAGGGCCAGAACGCCTGTTACTACAATTCAGTAAACAACCCGGGATATAACTCTGAATTTTCAAGTGATTTTTTAAAAATATTTTCGCTTAAATTTTTTGCACATTCATTAACAGTATGTTTTAGGAAAGTAAATGAGGAGAGTCAAGCAACGAAGAAAATTATTAGGATCGCCATGGAGGGGAAAAAGTGATTGTACAAATGCTCGAAGATAGCATGCCTATATGGTACTTAGCTTTTGCACACCGTATGCCAAATACGATGATGTCTACTATTGTGAAAAAGGAAGATCTATGATTACGTTGCGAAGGGTGTGAAATCGGTTACTAAACAAAGATCAAAGGTGTCAGAGCATGTTGAAAAATTGCAAGTTGCTTTTGATCTGAATAGCAGAAAAATTAGTGTCATATGCAATGCTTCATTTATGTACAGCATAGATATCCTACTTTATATTTCTGTTTTAGTACTACGCAATGTTATGATTATAATAATGCGCTTTTTATAAGGACGGATTAATTATTTACCGCTTTTGAAAGTTTGCTGGTATGCATACATGGATCTGGAACGGATAATGATATATATCGAAGTACCATTGTATTTCTTATAAACTACACGAATATCGAAGATAAAAATACTCGAAAATATATGTTAAAAATAAAGAACTGCTTATGCCATGAGTCCATTAAAATAGCGAATTCTTTATGGAATCGAGAACTGTCTGTTCTAGTGACCATTTCGTTTGAATTGTTAATTTATAGCATTATTGCGATTTGTGGAAGTTATAGAAGGTTTATAACTTTCGCAAATCGTTTCCATTCTCTATAAATTTCAACTAAAATTTGGCATTCCTTTTCAAATATACTGTACAGACATTAGGTATTTTTGGAAGCAGACAAGATGAAAAATTAGCAACGCCTTCGCCGGGAATCGAACCGCGGATCTCTCAATTACGCGGTGAGCGTGCAAAACACTACACCACGAAGGCATGCCAAGAAGGCTGGAGAAATACCTTATAATACATAATTCTGCCTAGCAGAAGTATCTTCGAATATCACATCTTCCATGCTTTTTTATAAATTGATATAAAATAGCTGTTTTTGTTTACTTTCCTTAATAAAATTGTTAAAGAATGAAGTAATTTAAAGCAAACATTAGTCTTTTATTTATTGCAAGTTGCTTTCATTTATTACACTTTTGTAATTCTTCTTCCGAACTTTATTCTTTCTAAATTTGATTTTTACTATTCAAGCATGATTATTCAATTATACTTATGTATGCATCAAATGTTCAGTTCCCATAGCAACCTCAAATAAACGTGTTTCTTTACAGGATTTCTAAATTTAAGCAAACATCCTATTTTTTCGTCTGCTAGATGTAAGCTTATATTCTTTAGTAATTGCGATGTCTGGCCTTGATTCTTACTTTTCTACAGTTACCTTTCATATAGATTTTTCTCCTTAAACAGAGATCAAATCAAGCTTAAAATGAATTGTACAGTAAATAATATGGGCAAAAAGTAGATCAGAGCTAAATTTATTAATAATAACATGCTTTTGCACACATTAAATAAAGAGATCTCTCGCTGAGCAGAGTTATCCGATCCTTGCAAAATGCCATATATACTCATTAATTATATATGTGCATATATATATATATATATATATATATATATATATATATATAATATATAATCGAAACAGAAATTGAAAAACAATTAGCAAGCTCGCTGCAATATTTCTACCTATTATATACTATATATATATATATAATTCGATAATTAAGGAGTTGTTTATCACCATATCCTTTTGTATTTATTTTTAAGTGCGCATGCAAAATTAAAAGTGAAATGAAACACATAATAAATTGTACCAAGTGAGAATCGTAAGAATTGTAGCCAGCGTGTAGTTTTTGTATTTTATGTTATATCTCGAAATCCAGCATTCTTTTTTAATACCTTGTTGTACTTCAAAGTCATTAGATCATTGTTTCTTTACTAATATAAAACATTACGTTTCTAGAATCTTATTCGGTAAATCATTGTTGTAAATATTAAATTCAAATTTCTTGTTGTAAACTCATTAGTTTTGTAGAATCAGGAAACTTGAAAAATGTGCAGTGCCCTCGCCAGAATTCGATTTCCGGTCTTCCCGATTGTTGCCAGTACTTGCTTTCCATTTACACCATGAAGGCACGCGATAAGAAAGAAGAAAATACTTTACATGCTTCTCTACTTATAGGAAGAACAGAATGTTATCGCCAGATTCTGCTTGTGACGAATTATTGCCCACAATATTTTAATTGGAGCGCCACTGTCTATTTTAGAACGTTTGGAATGCGATAACATGAACAAATCAGCCATGTCCTTTCTGGATATCGAACGTCAGAACTCTCGATAGTTAGCTGGATGTAATATTCGATTATATCCTGAAGCACAGATGAAAATACCTTACATCATCTTTTCTTATTTATTAGAAATTAATGCAAGTTATAGTAACTGCAGAAATAATACAGTATTATACACCAAAAGGAAAATGATGTGTAATTATGACAGTGATATTATTTATTTAACTATTATAGCAGCAAAATTCATCTCAGTAAGTAAAAATGTAATACTATTTATCTGGTGGTTTTCGTCTGGTTAAAGATCATCTGAAGCCATATTCAAATATCTATTAGATTTGCAATTATCCTGATTACTAGGGATAGTAAACATGAAAATGTATGAAGAAGTAATATTTCTTTAATATTTTCTCCTTGGTTCCATAAAATTTAAAATTTTTTAATTATAATTCTAATTAAAAGTTCAAAACGGTCGGGTAATTTAGAATTAGAAAATTATTATTCTGTGGAAATTATAATAACCAAACATTTTCTAGAAATACAAGTTAATTATTTCTTTAAAAGCTGTTGGAATTATTTATAGAATGCAAATCGACATTTTCAGCGTTTTAATTGAGAGACAAAATTTGCATGTACAAGCATTCTGAAAAACTTAGCTGAGAAAAAAGAAGTTATGCTACCTTTGGAAATCTAAAGCTTGCAACAGGTTTCCATGAATTTAGTCATTAGTTTTCAGCATTTATCTAAGTGCTACGAGTTTGAATGATATTTATGTTAAATGTTTCATTATTAAGATATTGAGCATTATCACTTTACAACGTTATCTCCCTTGCACTTCACAGTGTCCAACGCTGGACGTTGCCTAAAAATTTTGTAACAAACATTTAAACATCATCATTACATAATCACACATACTTCCAAAAACTGTACTAAATCATTATTTACCTATGATTATTTACCTATGATCATCCAAGTTGCAAGTAGATTCAATTCTTTGTTTCATAATAAGGAAGTTACATAGATGAGCTAGCATTCTAAAAGTATGATGCAGGTTCTACTATGTCCAGAAGCTTACCCTCAGTGTCCTGTGGACCCTACTGAAATGAGAAATGAGTTATCGCTTTTGTCTAAAGCAAATAACCAAGTCGTAAAAACGTTCAAATAACCTTTTTATTTAATCGTAACTCTTAAATTATCAGAAGACACTATTTGTACTACAGACGAGTCTCTGCTACTTGCTGGTATATAACGTAATATAAGATGGAGTAATTTCAAGTTATGCAACGCAGTCTGAGACTATACACGAAATAGACTACCTAAGCTGGCTCAAGATAATTAGCGGCGTGTATTTAAACGTTGGCTAGCGAGCTGCTAAAGCCGGAATGACTTTGACAGAGCTGGCGGTAGTACGTAACCGCAAGGCGAGGCTGCCAGATCTGACTCTTGTGGAGACCGTAGAGCGGTTGTTGGTTTGTGTCCACAGTTGCTCAATGCTTTTGGTGTTTTTGCGGAGGTTTGCTCATGGCGGCATCTACGGGTCGGATCAGAAATTCAATACGAAAATCCCTTGTGGCCTTTAAGTCCGTTTGACAGGAGTGAAACCTCGTTACGTCTTCACAAGAGAGCTCTTCGGTGGGGAATTCAAGTAATAAACCTCTTTCGAATTTGCGAGCTTTGGCTGGTTTCGCGTGTCATACACTCGTCCTCCTGAGCAGCATTTATGAGTCAAAAATTTAAGTAAAGAAACTCAAAAAACCAAAAAGGTAATCACAACTGGTTCACACATGTGCTTTTCATATACCGGTATATGATGATAAATTCGTTCAATATTTAATTTAGAAAACATTTTTGCTGTGAAGAGATTGAGCGAAATCTTTTATATGTGGAATAAAATATGAATCACAAACTGTAACTGAATTAAGTGCTCTGTAATCTTCAAATGGTCTAATGATGGTAGGGTTTTTATGTACGACGTATAAAGCAGTTGACCAGTTAATTCTGGAGGATCGACAAATTTTTTGTTATAACATATATTCAAAATATATTTTTTGTTCCATCATAAACTTTGGGTTAAGCTGTCTTGCTTTGATGTGGACTCGATGTTCTTAAGTTTCTAAGCTGCGCTTTGTTTCATTGCATTGCTATGCATAGCAAGACTGGAAACTGTCATTCAGGAAACTGTTTAAGTACTTTGTGATATTGAGAACATTCCGAAACAGTCTTAACATTCAAATGAGTATTTGTGTTATGATTTAACAGTATTAACAAGAACTGTCAATATGTCAATACTTTTTTTCGTAAATCAGCTAGTAATCCAAAATGGATGAAAAAAATCAGCTACTAATATGAGTATTGAAACATCAGCTATTATGCAATAAAATTTCGCCTGAAATAGAAATTAAGTTAAATTTAGTGGCTTTATTGATTATTAAAAAATATTTAAGGCACAAACAACAGATGATGTGTTAAAAGAAATATTAAATACTTATTATTCTATACAAATCTCACTTCCCAGTTCAGAAATAGAATTATATTGTGATATATCTGCTGACATAGCAATACCTTATATTCCCAAGGCATTCCCAAAATTGCGTACAGTGAGAACACAGAATTCTCACAGTGAACACGGTGGCTTTATCGATTCTTGAATCGTTATCGCGCCTTGCCACGTGCATCGCAGTGGATAAAAACTGGAAGGACTGGTTTTGTCTTTTTCTTTCTGCCTGTCGTCGTGTTAACGAGTGTGTGGGCCTTCGGGCCACACACACACAGCTCTCGCCAACGTCCACGGTACTCGATCTGATGTCCATTTTCATAAGATGGAGGAGAAAATATGTTCTTGTACGAAAAATATAAGAACTCAGGTAAACTTTACTGATTAGGCTGCGAGGTAAAAATTGTTCCTGTGCTGTGACTCAACGTGTATAATCCTGACAATTGGATGTTTCGAAGTGACGACCATGTGCGCCAATTTCAAGCCTATCTCCCAGAAATTTGATCTCTTCTATCACGAGTAATTGCACTGCATATTAATTAAGCTTCTTGCAAGATGCTGATAAGTAATGTGCCATTGATGCATCAGGATTAGGAATTGCAATATACCGTAAAAAATGAACGCTGTGACAGTCCTGTAGGACTAATGAGCAGGACATGCCGAAGGGCATTCATGAATGTGTTTTTTTCTTATAACATATCGAAAATAGGCTAATCAAGAGATGTGTGTTTTTGTGATTTAATAAATGTATATTTAAAAGATAGCTAATGACTCATGCATGCCTTATTGGGTAAGTCATTTTATTCTTATTATTAAAATTCATGCAATGTACTAACCACTAAATTTTTAGTTTAACTTTTACGCGGAATTAATTCGCATTTGATAATCTTAGTATAATTACTTTAATACGATCACGGCCAGCAACACCACACGTACATAGTTTAACTCATCCAGCCATTCGGATGACGTCAAAATTAGTTCAAATTTGTTCAAAATTAGTTTCGTCAAAAGTAGTTCACTGCCTCTGGGTTTCTAGCTACTATCACTACTGGTCAAAGACGTCAGTATCGAGTCTCTTTTATCTAAAGTTCTAACAAAATTTCTGGGCAAACAACGAATACGCACAGCTGCTTATCCTCCCCAAAATATGGCTTCATTGGGGAATTTCCCCGTCCTTTAAAACTCGCATTAATGTGACACGAAACTCAAACAGGGACTGAAATTTTACTAACTCTGGTACTTGATACGAGAACAGCTCTTAACGTAAACATCATTTGCACTCCAGCTGAACTAGTGTACGAAACTACTCCGGGTGATATTTTCTCGACACATCGAAGGCTGACAGTAATCCTGTTAAATATATCGAACAACTTTGAAGCTGCATGCAACAGCTTTAACCGAAAACATTAGGATCACATGGAAGAAAAGCATTGTTTATTCGCAAAGATTTTAAAATGTGTTCGCATGAGTGTATATGATGTAATGCAGTGCGACGGTCATTACCGTCACCTTACGATGGCCCATTTAAAGTACTCAAATGTAGTGCAAAAGTTTTCAAATTGTCCAGTCACAGAAACATAGTTTCAGTCTGTGAAACCATAATTTATGTCTTATATTAGCATGAATACTTTGCAATCTGGATCTAGAAATCACGTTCGGGTAAACAATTGCGGCGGCCGTGGAGAGCTTGTTGATTTATGGCCACACTTATTCAATGCTTTTGGTATTTTTGCCGAGGCTTGCTCTTGGTGACATCTATGGGTTGAGTCAGAAATGCGATAAGAAAGTCTCGCGTATCCTTGCAGGACAGAACTTTCATGTGAGTGAAGAACTTTACTCTTCGCAAAGCAGGCGCAAAAGAGCTCTTCGGCGGCGAATTTAAGTAATTCAGGTTCTTCGAATTTGCGAGTGTTATGCGATGGCTTCGCGGGCGCCATATTCTAAAATATTTAAACCTTCGAATTAAGAACACAGAAACTAATTTGCATTCTGATAAGAGCTACAGAAAGAAGTTAAATTCATAACATAATAATTGGTTAAATCTTTACTATATTTCGCTCCAAGTTTTAGTCAATAATTTCAGAAAAGGGAAATTCAATGAACTCTTAGGCATTTTTAAGCAAGTCCGTACTGACAGATTGGATTGGGAAAATCATTGCTGTAATGGTAGGGAAGTTGAAGGGGAAAAAATACCTCGAAATAGGAACAGTGGAAGACAAAAGATTGAGAAAATATGGTGCAAAGAACAATGGAATACTTTTTAAATATTTTCAAATATTTCATGTTTACTTAGTAATTTGAATTTCTGTATATCTGTTAGATGTAATTTATTTTAAGAACGCTATTAAATATTAGAATAAAATCAAAAATAGAAATTCAATCACTCATTTTAAATCATTAATTTCTTAATAATATTCTTCATTTTACTTTCTCTTAAATTTATTACTTAATTAGTTTTGGTACAATTGTACAATGCTAAAAATCTTTTATGTGAGATGCAATAAATTAATACATTTCATAAATTATATTTTAAATTCTTAAATTACTTTAGCAAATTAATTTTTTTTCAAAATTATTACATGTATAATTAAAAGTGGTCCTTTTTAACTTAACCGCAGGACAACAATAAAAAATTATTTAATCACGTAGTACAAAATTACAATGTAGTTTAAAAGATATAAAAATATAAATGAGGTTGTTACTATTAGATTTTGATTCGATATGAATCAATGCAAGATATTCAAATAGCTACAATTATGCTTAAGCTCTAAGAAGCAAACTGCTACTCAATCTGAAATATTCCTGTTTCTTCACTTCACAGATATTATCAATAAACCCTAATACTCATCATTACACAAGAAATATTCTTTCCTCGAAATTACTTTTCCTTAAAAAAACTTAAAAAAGCGAAAAAAAACTTGTATGAGCTACAGAAGGATGACAGAACTGATGAAGTACCATTAGTCGTTATTTTTTTTCTGAAATTTTTGTTTTTACTACTCCACTTCCTTAAATAAGGTTTCTGCATCCAATAGGCAGTTCCAGGTAATGAAATCAGAAAGTAAAGTAAGAGTAAAAAGAAAAATAAAGAAAGAAAGACATCAACATAAAAACTGAGTGCCGTCTTTTACTTTGATTATCATGCTTTGGAGAGTCCGTTGCAGTAAAATTGACGTGAAATGAATTTTCAATGCTGGAAATCCCGAGTTGTGTTCTGTAATTACATTGGGACTGCTCCAACGGCTCTAAAGTTCGTTTCTTTTGCTTAATGCACTCGCGTACAGTTTACTTTGATTTGAGAACACGCTCCGCTTCCCAAGCACAAGAGGTGTATGTGTGTGTATGTTTGTGCTTTTCTCGACCTCGGCAGCATTTCCCAGCGAATGAAAATCGAATCAGAAAACCAGTGACGCGTCGTGAGTTTAATGAATTTTGATCGCAACTTTATTCGTTTCTCCCTAGTTCTCTTGGAATTGTCGAAGTCAATTTTCGCACGAGAAGGAACGCTTGTGACTTAAAATAATTTATGCAGAAGACTCAGATCCCTTTTTTCTGCAGTTTTTCTCTGCTTTCTCTTTTTTTACCAATCATCCAAAATGTTTTAGAGCTTGAAATTTTGATGCTTGATTACTAGAAGGAAATATTCAATTATAAACAAATACAATTCACAATGTTAATCAGATAGTTCATGTTAATTAATTGAAGTTTTAATTAAACGTGTTGTTTGTTCTAAATTTTCCATTAACAGAATGTTTTATAGTTGTCCGTTGTTAATCCTATGTATACAATAATAATTGTATACAACTCCAGTAGTCAAAGGATTAGCAACGGACGCGTCAGAGCTGATACGAGTCTGAACGCCGTACGAGTTTGAACGCGTCCGAGCTTGTATAAACAAGCGTTCAGACGCGTAAGGTGTTCAAGGTCAATCATACAGACCAGCCACATAGGCGAACACAGTACAGCTTCCATATTTGAAAAAGTTTTACTTTTATGCCATCGTAACCACCACCATCAAAATGGCTTCAATTTTTTACGTAATTCAAATAGCATTTTATTTCAAAATAAAACTGACTTGTTTCTACAAAACAGGAATGCTTATGTGATAAAAATCAAGCAAGTTAAAAATTTCAACATTTAGTAGATGTAGTAATTACAAAATTAAGTACATAGAAACATTACAATTAGAGAATTCAGAAGGTTTTGAAAATTATGTAACTGCTGTCTTTTTTTTTTCCAGTTTTTCCTTCCATATGTTTATATTAAAAAAAAAAATCCTCTTCTTTTTAAATAGAGTTACATGTAATACAGTTTACAATGCCAGGCAAGTTCTACGAAACTAATGTCAAAGATGTAAAGTCTTTAAAATAAATCAAACAACTTACTGTGAAATTAAGCATGGAAACTCATTTTAATGAATTTCAAATCTACACAGGTCATGGAAAGAGACGAGTTACTGATTTTTAACACTGTAAAATTGTTATAGAAGGAACTGCAGACCACCGCCATTATTTCCATTGCATTCAAGAATGGTGGAAACTATGCCTTTATTTTGCGCCTAAAATGTTATATTCATTGAAACAATCTGATGTGGACACCATATTACTTCAGTGTACGGTTTATTAATTTACGCACATATTTTGCTGCATTTCATTTAAACTTATTTCCTCGAATTCTAGCTTAATGAACCAATCTCTCAAGCCAAGCTGAAAATGACAACCAAAATTGCATTTTTGAATTTAAATATCTCGTCATATTTTGTCATGTGGAAGTCAAACAAAATGTACACTCTTTAACGTATTTAGGAAAAAAAAAAAGGATCATCTTATACTTTAAATAACGTACGAGGTATGTAGATGTGCTATAATGCATGGCCCGTCGAAAAGAAATGTGACAAATTTTTTAGCGATAATAAGCAGAATTAGAGATGGATGGATTTAGGAAGCAGGATTCGACCTAACTCAGTTGTCTGCAGAGTATTACAGTACAGAACTCGGTTCGCTAACAAGCGAGATCTTTCATTGTTATGTCATGGTGGCAAACGCGACGCAGTTTAGGGGTGTGAGATAAAATTTTTTGTCTGAGTAAGTCCGCTACTGACACATTAGCAAGACACGCCTCTGGGGACGAAAATGTTAAAAGGACAAATGTGTAGGAAACATAAGACGTTTAAAGAGGAGATGTAAAGGACAGAAAAGGCCAGTTTACTCCTGTCAGAGCAGCTCGTAGCGAGCAGCTCGTACGATTACTTTGACAACGTAAACGCTCACTTCAACCGAGTAGAAACCATGGAGGTAGGAAAGGAGGGGCCATTCCGCGCTAGAAGTGAAGCACTGCTTTGAAGCTTGGGTCACCATACGGGGCGTTCTTTGTTTACATTCAGAAGCTCGCTTGACAAGATTCTGATAGTATTTCGACACACGACAGTTCCATAGAAATCGAAAAAGGGACACTCTCGCATGAAAGAAACATTCATAGTGTGATGCATAATAGCAATTTGTATAGTTTACTGACATTTACGCAAAAATCACATCTTGGTTATTTTTCGATAACTAACAACAGCGATTTTGATTATGAATTTGTTTTATAAAATTCTAAGCTGTTGTACTACAAAAATATAGATTTTAAGAAAATTGCTAAAAGAGATCTGCCAAAATTTATTTTCTAGAAGATTTGAAAAGTTTGAAACTTGATGGCTAAATGTAAATATAAAATTATGTATGTTAAAATATTTGTAATTAGGCACATAGGTCAGATTAAGTTTTTATTAAATAGAGTAACGCATGCAAGGGCTATCTGCCTAAAGAGAGAGATGCCATCGTGGAGGAATTTTGAAGAAAAACTGACCTTTGAGTGGGTATTAAAAATAATACTTATAATTTTCATTCAAATTATATTCATATGTATTTTTTATGTAAAACTTTCGGGTGTATGCTAAATTAGTGTAAATTACTTTACACGAAAAATATAGTGAATGCACAGAAATTAAAGATTTGCGCATGCCGGAAATGATAAATAGGAAATATGTATGGGTATTTATGCATGTGCTTGCAAAAAGCATGTATCTGCCTTTGACAAAATACTTAAATATTCATTAAATTATTTATAAATGTATTTGAAATGAAGAATTTATTCACTTATAAACTGTGAAAGTACTGTGAAGAAATCTAATGATTAAATGTATCTAATTTATAATGATTATAAATGTTATCTAAATATATAATAACCTTAATATTGAATTGTAAACATAAATTGAAATCCTGTTGACAAATACGTTATAAAACTATTTATTTAAGCAAGAATTGTTCGTATTGGAAAGCAATCTGTTAAAAGGTATTGTAAAGCAAATGCTATAAGATGCGCACTTAAGAACGTAATAAAGAGTTTTGGAATATGTATTGTTGAAATGAAGGGTAAAAAAAAAATCTGATAAGTATAATTAAAAGAATTATTCCCTTTACATTTTATAATAACTCAGTTACAAGTTTTAAATAATACTTAAAAAAAAAAAAAAAAAAAAAAAAAAAAAAAAAAAAAAAACTTATTTTATTCCCTTTCAGAAATGTTCAGAGAAAGTCAAATACTATTTAATTATTAGGAATTAGCGAAATACTTGTTTAAAGTATTTCGCTAATTCCTAATAATTCTCTAATTTAAAATGAACCGAATAGAGCATTAATTATAAATTGACTTACATTTTTCGATTTAAAAGAAGCCAAAAAATCATGTCGTATTTAAGAAAGTATTTTAGGAAGAAGCTCTATAAATAGAAAAGAAATAATGCATAATTTAATATTAATAATACAATAAACTTTGATCTTAATTTTTGTACCTTAACCGAATAAAATCGAATTACCTTAATTTTTTTTTCTAATGTAATTAACGAAAACTTGTGAAAATATTTCATTCAAATTAAACCATTCTGAGAAAACTGTCCCTGTGAAAAGTATAGCATTTAATTCCATTCAGAATGAAATGTTGTTTAAAAATATGTTGTTTTCACATACTTAGGACTCTGAAGTGTTGTAGAAAAAGAAAATATATACATTTATATGTATATTTGCGACGTAATTACAAAATATTTACACCCGAACGCGTCAAATCCCATAGAACTCAATGGTAAATGACCCAATGTTTTGGTCACCACGTAGGGATCGCCGGTGCTTCAGAGCAGGGTACGGAGAAACTTGTTTAGGGCGACTCCTTCTTACTTCCTACCTCCATGGTAGAAACGTAGGGGAGATGAGTCACCTCTTGCGTTTCTACTTTCAACCGGTTGAAAAATCTATTCGGGCAGTTACTCCGAGCAGTGTTCGCAGATATGTCGTGACAGTGAGTTTTATAATGTCGCATGCATTAAAAAAAAATTAATGCATTAAAAAAATGCCAAACCTGGCATTTTTTTAATGCATGCGAATCTTATAAAGTGTTATGGAGCACTTCACCGCTTCATTAATAATTTGCATACTTCTATAATTATGTGAGCTTATATTCATTTTTCTACAAGCATCCCTACATGAGGATGTAATAAATATATGATATTATAAACTATAAAAATAAAAATGGAATTATGAAAAAAATATGTAGATCTGTTTTATTGGGGATATTTAAATTTGTTGCTTTGTATAAAAACATTCTGGGCTATATTTGTTGCAATTCAGCTTGGATGTGAAACACTAAGTGATGTGAAACACTGTTTATACAAATTATGCTAGATAAATCCTAATTTTCTTAAACTATCCGTTTCAGCATTTTAAAAGTAAAGTATATTCACTATATTTAATTATTATTAATATTTGTTGATATCACTTTATATATTATTTGTGCGTTGTCCAGAAACACAATTTCAGGAGGATCCAAAAGTAACAATTTGCGATAAATATCTTCCTGTTGGAACTATATCATAATATATATATTCCTTTACCTGTGATAATATATGTAATGCTCCCAAGTTTTTTGCTACTTCTTATTTAAGATTTTCTGAATATTTAGGAAGATATTATACAGTTTATTTCTGTTGTGTTAGCGTTGAATAACTATTACATGTGTTAATTTTGCATTTTGCTCCAGAAATAATACAGTTCCAGTCAAAATTCTGCATAATTAATTACATGCACAGAAAGCTACTGATTCTGCGTATTCTGGATGAATAAATATATTCTTTCTATTAATAAAAATTAAAACACATTATCACTTTTACATTATTTTGTAAATGATTAATTAGGTGTAAATAAAAAGTTATATATAGTAGAAAAACCTTGTTAACTTAAATTTCAATAACCACAGTTGACTAAATAACTTCCCTCAATAAACTGAGTTTCTTTTAAATCGATTAATGAATATATTTTGAAAGTGAATAAATTTCAATTATGTTTACAGAGTGTTAATCACAACTTTTGTAATCACACTATGTTTACAGAGTGAATTATGTTTCAAGTATGTTTACAGTTTTATTTTAAGTCCTTGTATCTGAAATAAAATAAAGTTTTTGTAACTTTGGACATCCTCGTCACGAAATTGATTTAATAGTTGATTTAATACTCCTAATTCATCGCGACGAACTACCCAGTCACGTACCCATTTCCTTTTCTTCTTCTTTTTTCAAGAACAGAATTAATTCGTTTGAAACTGCTTCGCAGACTTCAAGCACTGCAGCTGCCATCACGTATGTATCCAATTTGTAAACAAACGGAGACAAGTTGTCAGTCCACTCTGATTGGCGTAAACAATCTATCAGAGTAAAAGTCCGTTCCCTCGGTTCGAGACATGGAGGTAGGAAGTAAGAAGGAGTCGCCCTAAACAAGTTTCTCCGTACCCTGGTCTGAAGCACCGGCGATCCCTACGTGGTGACCAAAACATTGGGTCATTTATCATTGAGTTCTATGGGATTTGACGCGTTCGGGTGTAAATATTTTGTAATTACGTCGCAAATATACATATAAATGTATATATTTTCTTTTTCTACAACACTTCAGAGTCCTAAGTATGTGAAAACAACATATTTTTAAACAACATTTCATTTTGAACGGAATTAAATGCTATACTTTTCACAGGACAGTTTTCTCAGAATGGTTTAATTTGAATGAAATATTTTCACAAGTTTTCGTTAATTACATTAGAAAAAAAATTAAGGTAATTTGATTTTATTCGGTTAAGGTACAAAAATTAAGATCAAAGTTTATTGTATTATTAATATTAAAATTATACATTATTTCTTTTCTATTTATAGAGCTTCTTCCTAAAATACTTTCTTAAATATGACATGATTTTTTGGCTTCTTTTAAATCGAAAAATGTAAGTCAATTTATAATTAATGCTCTATTCGGTTCATTTTAAATTAGAGAATTATTAGGAATTAGCGAAATACTTTAAAGAAGTATTTCGCTAATTCCTAATAATTAAATAGGTATTAAATAGTATTTGACTTTCTCTGAACATTTCTGAAAGGGAATAAAATAAGTTTTTTTTTTTTTTTTTTTTTTTTTTTTTTTTTAAGTATTATTTAAAACTTGTAACTGAGTTATTATAAAATGTAAAGGGAATAATTCTTTTAATTATACTTATCAGATTTTTTTTTTACCCTTCATTTCAACAATACATATTCCAAAACTCTTTATTACGTTCTTAAGTGCGCATCTCATAGCATTTGCTTTACAATACCTTTTAACAGATTGCTTTCCAATACGAATAATTCTTGCTTAAATAGTTTTATAACGTATTTGTCAACAGGATTTCAATTTATGTTTACAATTCAATATTAAGGTTATTATATATTTAGATAACATTTATAATCATTATAAATTAGATACATTTAATCATTAGATTTCTTCACAGTACTTTCACAGTTGTTTATAAGTGAATAAATTCTTCATTTCAAATACATTTATAAATAATTTAATGAATATTTAAGTATTTTGTCAAAGGCAGATACATGCTTTTTGCAAGCACATGCATAAATACCCATACATATTTCCTATTTATCATTTCCGGCATGTGCAAAACTTTAATTTCTGTGCATTCACTATATTTTTCGTGTAAAGTAATTTACACTAATTTAGCATACACCCGAAAGTTTTACATAAAAAATACATATGAATATAATTTGAATGAAAATTATAAGTATTATTTTTAATACCCACTCGAAGGTCAGTTTTTCTTCAAAAGGCAGATAGCCTTTGCATGCGTTACTCTATTTAATAAAAACTTAATCTGACCTATGTGCCTAATTACAAATATTTTAACATACATAATTTTATATTTACATTTAGCCATCAAGTTTCAAAATTTTCAAATCTTCTTCTAGAAAATAAATTTTGGCAGATCTCTTTTAGCAATTTTCTTAAAATCTATATTTTTGTAGTGCAACAGCTTAGAATTTTATAAAACAAATTCATAATCAAAATCGCTGTTGTTAGTCATCGAAAAATAACCAAGATTTTTGCGTAAATGTCAGTAAACTATACAAACTGCTATTATCCATCACACTATGAATGTTTCTATCATGCGAGAGTGTCCGTTTTTCGATTTCTATGGAACTGTCGTGTGTCGAAATACTATCAGAATCTTGTCAAGCGAGCTTCTGAATGTAAACAAAGAACACCCCGTCTGGTGACCCAAGCGTCAAAGCAGTGCTTCACTTCTAGCGCGGAATGGCCCCTCCTCCCTTTCCTACCTCCATGGTTCGAGACGCCCGGACGAGCGGCTCATTATGGGAGCTGCTCGAACAGATGTACACTGGCCTTAAAGGTAGGTAGGCAGTAGAAGTGAGTGGGTACTCTAGACTTCACCATGGATCGCATAGCGAAGGCCCTAGCAAACTAACCATTTTTAGAATTAACCCCACAATGGGACCATTAGAACATTGATGAGTTTGAATGGAAGAGAGGAAGTTTGTTTTGGATACGGCTAAGGATTAAGTATGAGAATTAACAGCAAAGCCAGGGGTAATGTAGGAAAGCTTTCTCACGCACACATATTTCAGACTTACCTCCAGCCAATTTTTTGTGTTCCTGAGTGTCACAGTCGACCTGAAAGGACCCCTTTTTGGGACACTGCAAAAACTCAGTCTGCTGCGAAGCATGCTGTGCATGGCATTCAAACAAAACTTTCTGCTCTGATATAAACAGCGGCGGTAGTTGGGCAGAAGTTGCGGCGGTAGTTGGGCGCTGTATTGAAGTTGAAAATCAAGCATATTTTATGCACCTGGGATAAAAATTAATTATTTCGCAGAATAAGTATAATTTCTTTTAGGACAAATCCTATGTAAATATTTAAATTTACTGTAGCACATACTATTGATTGAAAAATAACCTATGTATTTACTTCTACCGATATGGTTTTCCCAGTGATCCAGATTGCTTGACCTATCTCCGCTTTTTGTGTGTTCAGTTAAGTGGGGTTCTATTGTAACTGGCTCTTACCTTTCTTGCCTTAAAAATGCGAAAGAAAGTTTCACTGAAGGAACTGGAAGATAAAATTAATTTATTAATTTTACAAAGACTATGATATTTAATATCAATGTGCATTCTGCTTTTAACTACTTACACAGTCAAAAATTTAAAGACGAGTTTTTTAAATTCATAGAACAATTAAAATTACATGCGGTAAATTTACCTCGAGTATGATACTCTTTTAATTTTATTTTGCTAAAGCAAATCAGTTAAGAAAAAGCTAAACTGTAGGCTGAAAGATATGATTTCTACGTTTTAATTAAAAATGCAGATAGTTATTTAAGTTAATGAAAATTAAAAAGAAACGGTACATAACCTATTCTCATTCTATTAAAAGAATTATAGAAAAGTTGTAAATTAGTTTTAAGGTGACAGGGAATATTTGAAGATTTGATATAATTAAAGTGTAGCACAGAAAAGAGGAGGTTCGAATCTGATCTGAGAGCTGTTTTATACGTCTGGGCTGGCTTCTGCTTTTATTTTATGTCTCTTATTTAATAACAAGTGTTTCATCCTCAGTATGTTAAATTATTGTTAAATTTGCTTGAGCGTTTGCGATGCATTATTTTAATTTGCACTTTCTCTTTCAAGGTTGAAACCTACTAAGAGGCACTGAATCTTTTAATTAAAGGGATGAAACATTAGAAAGAATTACAAAAATTAGAGAACATAATCATTTCCCTTTCCTAAGCTGTTTTAAAAGCTCTGTTGAAAGAGAATTTGTATTTGCTTTCACAAAATTAGAATTTCCAACCCACTTTCCTTTATGTCATTTATACTTAAGAGTACTACTAAAACCTTTGAGAGAATAAAACCTCTCTTTTAGAATTAATGTCACGTAAAATAACACTTAAAAGCTCTTTTGAAGATTCAATAAAGAGTTTAAAAAATGAATATTTCTTAAAATATAATGCATTGCTGTTTTAATAATACTGACTTACGATAATAACGGTCTAAATATCCATCTATTTTGTCAAAATAAGCAAAATGTGGTTCAAATTTTATCATATAATAAAAGAATCGATTATTTGAATACAGCGCTAAAGCATTCGAAAACTATTCGATTAAAAAAGGGCCCTTTCTGGAGGAGTTAGCTAAGCGTAGGAGAGATTCACATAAAAGCAATCTAACATGCGAACATTTCGACATGAAACGCAGCAGAGGACAATTTCATAACTTCAATTTTATATACATATATCCTTAGGATTTGACATCTTCAATAGCAGAGTGGTTAAGACCGCTGAATACTGGTCAATCGACTTGCTTTATGTTGGATCCTACACAAACTGGCTGTATGCATGGTTGGTTTCCTTAATTTTCCTTATATGTAACGAATAATACAACCTACAATAATACAAGCCAGATCCTCCCAGAAAGTCCTCTATGAAGACGTTTCTCCTCCTAGGGAGGTAATCCTCGTGGATTTGCCATATTCAAATAACATCTTTACAATATTTCTCCGTAACTACTCCCTGAAATATTATCATTTGAGTTTTGGAGAGCAAATACTTTGCAATAAATGTGTTCTTTACTTAATATGTTTCACAAACAATAATCAATCAACAAATGGACTATATTTCTTCACTTTTATTTCATTGCACTAATTATAAATAAGATGTCAGCGATGCGAAATAATTGATACAAAATAAGCGAGCCATTCTACATGGCTTTCACAAACACAATTCTATCAATCAATTATCTTGTTGCCACACATAAAGTTCAAAACTAAAGGAAGGAAAACAAAAGAAATTTACGCTGTTTGCAACAATAAAATGAAGCAAACGATAATTACATAAACAAAATGTTTCGAGCAAATTCTGATGAAACATTTTTATGTTATCAGTTTATTTAATCAATAAAAATATTATAAATAATTTAAGTATGAAAAATAATCCAGCAATTTTTAATAGAAATTAGAGAATAATGGTGAAAATCATAGCAATTCTTGAATTTATTGCATAATCATGAGAAATTTTGGTATTCTGAAATTTGAGAAAAGTCTATTAAAATTCGCCATCACTTTTGAGAACATTTGCCCTGTAGTTAAGTGCAGAATTTTAGCATATTTAAAAAAATAAAGAATTAAAATTTTATTGAAGACCATCACACTCATATGGGTGAATGGCGAATGTGTTTATGCAAATAAATTTGTTAAAGCTTAATGAAATAAAACACAGCGAGGAATAGCAAGTACAGATGTACAATATTAGCAAATTTAATATGATTGGTAGCTTACTCTGTGAAAATTGAAAATCTTCATGTATGATATAACTAGGTTGAGACATCTATGGATTACCACAGTCATATGTAAACCGTTTTATCCTAAACAGTAAATACAACACACAATTACTATAAAAAGACCTTACTTCTGAAGTCCATTTCGTCAAAATTATGCACATCAGATACTACTTTCTGATGTTAACAGCATACATAGAATTCAATAAAACAAACTGTATTAAAACTGGATCACATAAAGATACAAAATTCCTAAAAGTTCGGAGGATATCATATAAAAGTAGAAATTTTCGCAAAAAGCTTAAGTATTTGTTAGTTCAAGACGAAGTCTTCCAATTTTGTTTAACAGCAGTTGACAGTTTACTTTTATAGCAAATTTCCATAGCTCGGAAACTAAAATTAGCGTTTGTGAGGGTATTTTCAAATTTAAATCATTTTAAATCAACACAGAATATACAAGTTCTTAGTCTCATAATGAAGCGACTGAGACATTTCTGTAGGTCTCATGGTATAGATTAAACCAGAAGGAAATATATCGACCACAAATTTTGGCTTGACACATATTTGAATTGACCATGAGCAGATGCCCAATGCAGTGAGTTTTGGATAATGATAGCATTAAATATTTCTAGAGCGATCCGACAGACTTCAGTCTGCCATTAATCACTCTCCATATTCATGGATCTTCTAGATGGCCAATTTAGTAAGGACAACGTCTTGCGCACATGCCAAACAGTAATTCAGTCGAGTAAATGTTGCTTCCAGAGAGGTTAAGATATTGTGAAGAATTCTAGAGTTTGCAGCGGCATTGTCTGCAGGTACCTTCGAACTTATCAATAATTGTATTAATAATAAAATCATCTATGGGAATTCTTCAAGAAATCATTTTCTCCAAGCTTGGAGACTTCCGTTTAGAAAATAAAACCAATAAATTTCTCAGTTTTAAAACTCTCATGCCTTGAATAACTTATCGCATGGACTGTCAAATCCCATCAGGAGTTTATTGCAGCAGGGTGTTATTACGTTTCAAGAAACATAGTGTTCCTTGCATAAGACATTTCTTACACTGTTCAACTACAGATATATAAAAGGTTGTGAAACATTAAATTATGAATCTTATTTTTCACATGCTTTATCTTGAATACAATACTTTATTTCAAAAGTGCTATTAATCTCGAAACGCGATTTGGTGTTGTTTCAGTTTTCATTTGAGTATGTTGCCATTCTGAAAAATTCTTTCATACTTAATCTGTTTGTAATTAGAAAACTAAACTATTTAAAAGCGATAGATGCATACCTTAAAAATTTTATTTTAGTTACTTTTTAATTTAATTGATTTAAGTAAAAATGCATTTAACTCATGTTATATCTAATCAAAGACATTAAATATTTTTATAGAATTACATTCCGTATTTTTTCACTTATTAAATACACAGAGAATACATAATGATCCCACGTTATCCTTAATGTATATTCATCTAATATCTTATAAAATATTTCGAAATGCAGTCTGGGACCTCTGTATCGATAATCCTTACTGATAAACCATATTAAACTTTAAATGAGACCTTTTCAGCGATCGTTAAAATCTGAAACCTTTCAAATTTTTTATTTTTAAATTTTAAATACTATTTTGTGCATTTTACGTTTGTTTTCTACATTCGTATTTAATTTATTCATAAGTTCGAAATTAAGTTGATTATTTTCTAATAAAATATGATGTTTTACATCGACGAAACGTAATTTCTATTCGTTTCTTAGCTATAATTATACAAAAGTTTATAATTATGCCTTTTATTGAATTTACAAAATATCTTTAAAAAAATGTTAGGTTTGATACCCCCAAATCCTTTCACATGTATGCATTTTACGATATTAGATTTTTAAAGATATCAGTTATTCAAAACATTTCCCAATAAAATATTGTAATCTCAAAAATATTTATTTTTCTTCCATTTGACTTTGCAATAATTAATTACATGTACAGAATTCACATAAACAATTTGAAAACAAAATACTAAAGAAAAGTGCTAATTTAAAGTAGTATTTTTTTAATGTTTCGATAATAGTATTCTGCTTCACAAAACAATTTGTAACACAATGAACGAACAGTACTGCGCATCAGGCAAAACATTCCATGCAGATAGAGAAATGCGATCTGGAAATACTTTTGATCTGAAACATGCCCAATGGTTAAAATTAACGCAGCGAGGCATCAACAAAGTAGTGTTCGATTTCTGTCCCATGGTACTGTGAGCCAGGTAGTATTTACCCAAATTCCTGGTTGCTCATCCTCATTATAAAGATGTTTTAAAGATTCTCAACTTAGAAAGAGATCTGAGTATAATACTGATCAAGGAATTGCCTAAACGCTTTCAGAAAGATGCCTGCTAATATTAGTTGCTTTTGGGCCGACGTTATTCGACTGTAAAATGCGTTTAAACTCGCGGAAAATGTTATTGCTCAACTAGTCGTATCAAAATAAATGCGTGCCGTTATTGTGTTTGTTATCCATATTAAGGAAATGTTCTGTTGAAGCTGTTGACTTTTCAGGCTAAGCTATATATATTGATGAATACTGTGATGCTCGAGAAATTAAGGCAAACCCATTTGTTAATTCATCTCTGAAGTCTCATTTAATGATCGTTGTTGAAATCTGAGCATAGGAACAAGAATAATGGTCATAGTTTTACAAATAAGATATCCTAAGATTTTGAATCTTGGTGGTTGAAAGGTGTCACAAACCCTGAAGCCTAGCATCCTGCTGGCTTTTCATTAATACTTTGCTTTATTCTTCTAAGAAGAGTTTTCTTCTTTTATTGTTTGCTGACTGAAGGTGATGTTGTCGATAACTTTTAAAATAAGGTTCTCACTAAGTGCCCAGCTTTTGATGTTACTTAGTAATAAATTTATGAGCAGTTCTTTTACAACGACGAATCAAGATGAACTCACGCTTGAAAACAATTTTATGATATTTATTTAAATCAACCTGAAAAGATCAATCTATTGAAATAATCGTATAATGAATGGAGTTCCTATGAAATTTCTGAACTAACTATTAAATGTTTTTTTGAAGTTTGAAAAATATGGTTCATAGAAGTTAGTAATGAAGGAAAAAATCTGGTGGCAACCAGTTATTGTTTAAAAGGAACACCTATTGTATGTAATAGCAGTGAATTGCGATAAGTTTCCAAGACAGAATTTTAATCATTATACTGTACGAATTTTCTAATTTAGTTTATGTACATATAAATCATTTATTTATATGTAAAATTAAAAATTTTTAATTTTGAAAAAGCAGAGCTGTTATTTTTATGTTAAATGTATGGTCTTAATATAAATGAGAATAATATTTCATATTAACTATACATTTTTTCCAGAGATACGTTTTACAGCAAAAGATAAAGCTTGGGGTATATGTTTCTGGGATGTTCATAACCAGAAAAAATCCAATGTAAGAGTGATTCATTAATATCTGAACAGTTATTCATGATTTTCCCAGACTGCTATTGAAATGTAATTTAAAACGTGTACGTTTGTATTCTTAGTTTTTTTTTTTAGTAAATAAACCTGTGTGTGTTCCAATATGATGTTGTTTTTATACTCATCTATATGCCTATATTATTACCGAGCTATAACTGTAATTAATGTGTTTAGAAACTTATAATACACTCCAAAAATTTTGATATTGTTAAGAATTTTAATTAATTTATTTTACTAATGTGAACATATTTTGTAAAGTGACACTGTAGATTTCACTTAAGAAACTATAAGGTTGTTACCCTTATTAAAGCTGTTACCGACACAAGAAGTTATTTCGCTGATAGCTAGGGTCTTATCTGTAAGTTTAAATATATATATTTAAATATAATATTAATTTGAAGTTCTCAGAAAGCTAAAATTTTTAAATGAGATTAAGTAAGCTGAGTATATTTTAATAGTTTATTGAGTATTATTTTTTATATAATTATAACTGGGTCGATTAAATTACTAATATTTACGTAGTACTTCTTTCAGTAAATATGTCCTGAAATTTTCAGAGCTGTAATAAAACTTTTATGGTTTTGCATTTTTTCTGTGCAGTATCTGAATAGATATACAACATTATTTCACCTGTACCAACCTTTCAGTAAAGCAAGGAAGATAACTGTCTACTATCAGCGAACTTTGAGTTATAGTAATTGTGATAATTATAAATAATTAGGGTTTTCCGAAATCAATGTGAATACTTTAAACTATTTTTAAAAAGTTTCTTTCATAAAAAAACTACGCTTTCTGTCATTTACTGTAATACTAGCAAAGCAGCGTTAGGAAAACTCATTATTAATTATCATTATTAATTAATATATACGTATAATCTCATATACGTGGGGATTTCTAATGATAAGAATTTAATAAGAAAGAATTCAATACATTATTTCGGAATTCAACATATTTATATTATTTTTAAGGATTTTTTCAACTTTAAAATACATTCCCTAAAATCAGAAACATAATTTTATCTCAGAAATTACTTTTTAACTCGGCCTTTTTAAAATATTCTTTCACATGCAGATAATAATCAATCATAACTCATGCATTCGGTCTGCAAGCATAAAGTCGTTATCACCGAGTAAAGTCCACCATATAGTTATCCAGCCTTCGCTAAAGCACTTTAAAAGCCTAGTTTTTCTTACAGCTAAATTTTTATCTCTCGTAAGGAAGGATATAAAAATTTAGAGCTTTAATAAGAATTCCATCAGTTAGTAGAATGTCATAAGGGTAGGTTCATAGAACTACTTTTATCTTCACATTTTTATTGTGGCTCTTTTATTGCTATTTACAGGTAAAGAGAGTCTCGATATTTCTGTAGAAGCACTAAAGAAATAATATTGGAGCATCTAAAGCTCTCAGTTTAACCCGCAGAATGTTACTAGACGACATTCTTAGTAAAGCATTCTTAGAATTGTTTGTGAACTCAGGGAATATTCCTTAGCTAAAAGAAAAACTAGTTCTAGTTTTTCTTCACAAAATATTATTTGTGACAAATATAGTGAATTATTTACCTCATGTTAACCACGAATAAATAGCTGAAGGGATGCTTTCATAGAAGATTTTCTTGGGATAAATTGGCTCGTCTTCGTATTTTTCATGAGAAAAATCACACCCACGCAGCCAGTCCATAGTAAAATGTTGAAAGGATTAATACTCCGAGCGTTACGGGTTTATCCCTGAAATTTCAAAGTTCCTCAAAATGTTATGAATGAGTGGTATATTCTTGATTTTAATTAAAAAACGACTAATAAGTATTTTTGTTATGTTATCGAGCTTAATTTTTACCTGTGCTGATAACGATTTTTATCAATGCTGATAACATAACGATCAGTAATTTACGTGTGTGAACTTTGTAAGCATCTGAAATTATTTCACGAAAACTGAACGATGCTCATGAAACTGAAAGCATTTTACTGATAATTGAACATTCGTTAGCTTAGCAATAAAAGTTGGAGTCCAAGAAAATAAAAGCTATGTATCGCAGATAAGTAATAATACTAGAAATGTCTTTCATGAAAAAAAATTATATTTTTACTACTTTCTTATCACACTAATCTTTGTAAGTGTTATTAGTCTGTGATGGATAAAACATGCGAATATAATTTTGAGAATTTCAGGAATAATTTTTATTCAAAACGTTCACCAAATATTGTTCTTTTCTTCAAATCTTTATTAAACTATTAAAATCAAAAAAAGTTAATTTTAAGATACATCTCACAAAGATATAAAAAACTAGTAAAGTGATTGTGTTGCTTCTCCGGAAAACACTCAGCGGTCTTCCAAATAATCAGTATTTTCTTTTCCAACTAACGCAAAGTCCACTTAGCGAATTTTAAAGAGGACGTAAATTCATACATTAAAAGTTATATACGTCTAGTTTAGCGAGAAAAAGAATATAAATTAAGAACCAAGGCTAGTTATAACACAATTGTATCCTCAAGATCTTGTCAGGAGTTCTGAAGCTTTTGCTGTTTAACGCAACTTTATCTTATTGTTTAAAATTTAGTATTATTATTTTATATATTATTGCACTATCACCTTTTTAAGTGTCATTGCATTATTACAACATTTTATCTATGTATGATTATGCTATGTATTAATAATTCTATTATTGTTGTATCATGTGTCTTTGCATTAGTGACATATTTTACGCATTGTTTTATCATTAATATTATTATTTTTATTTATTTTTTTAGATGTATTATCATAATTTATTATTTATAGCATATTTTATTACTTTTATTATAGTAATATTTGCATTATTACGTACATATTCCTTATTGTCTCCAGAGCTAGATATTATTTATTAGGGCTGTATTATACCTTCTTTGTTTTATTTAGTTATTTACTTACTTTTGTAAACCTCCTGACATACTTTATGGACTTTGCATTTGTTTTTCTTAACAAAATTTAGAAAATAAGCGTATTTAATGTATCTTCACAAGGAAGGCGTACGAAGAGCTGAATTTGTTTCGCTGCACAGCCAATCTCTCCAATAAAGCTAGAATTGTTTATCCGTTCCTACTAGATTTACACGTCCAATTTAAAGTGCAAACGTATGGAAGCATGAAAGTATGAAGCAAATTTATTCTTATTTATTACATCCAAGAAAACTCGTCGACATGTTTGTTATTTTCAGGTTGCAGTTTTCGCGTGTTGGCAAAATAGAAATTATTATCAGTTGAGAGAAGTATTCGTTGCAGACTTCGTGAGCAAATAATCTAGTGAAATAAGTGGACATGTAAGTTTGAATGATTAATCTTTTTTCTTTATCAAATCGGCAAACAAGTCTTGACATGAGTTTACGGTAAATAGCAAATTTTTTTCCTGTCTTTGGCTTTGCTATATTAAACAACGCATATTAAATATAAGATTTATATTCTATATTTTTAATTCCTGTAGGCTTAATTCTTAAACTAGGTAGACAATTGTAATATTTTAGCACAGAATTATTTCAAATGTCACAATGAAATATACTTATCAAGATGAGGCTGCAATTTCATTTTGATGTTATGATTTTTATGATTTTAATTTAATCTTTTTTATTTAACTATTTGGACTTCAGTAGTCAATTCATCGCGATATTGGACCTGCAATCTAAAACTTACAGAGCGCAATTCCTTATTTTATCATCTGTTAAGGGAACTCGGTGCATTTTGAAAGATTTTTTTATTTAAGAAAATTCATCTAGTTTTTATAAGTATTATAAAATGGTTTTGTTGGAAAAAATGATTTTAAGCTGAAAAAATGTTTTTGTCACTAATTTTTTTTTAGATCAAAATTTGTTTAAGACAAATTTAACAATTAAAATGTGTTTTTTTTCCTACAATTTTCAAAGTTTTTCTTCCAAATGTTTATTGCATTTACTAAAACGTGCTTAATAACTTTAAAGATTGATTTTGAATTAATGAATTAGTTTCTGGGGAAAAAATAAAAGAATATTTTTATGCAACATTTTTAGAAAAATATAATTTCAATCACACTTTTACTTCCAATAATTTTTCTTTTCAGTATTTTGCAAAACCCATTCCTTGATTTTATTTAAGTATATAATTTTTAACAAGCAGTAAAAATATTAAATAATTTACTCCATATCTTTATAAGTTTTAGGACTTTAAGTAAAAGGATTATTGGAAAAATACAAACTGAGAAAACGCAGTTTAAAGAATGTAAACTGTCTAAATGGCCATTAAATTATTTCAAATGTATTAAATGTTATTATTGAATTTGAGTACACGCAAATATATATATAGTATATAATTGTACTAGGTTTCCTTATATATAGTATATATATATATATAAGGAAACCTAGTACAATTCAACTGTTTAATGTAAAAAAAAAAAATATAAGCTTTTATTTTAAACCTTATCTGGCCAGAAATATTGCAAAAAAGTCATAAAATACAAGTAGAATTTTTCTTTGCCTGTTTTTGTCTTCTAAAACATCTTCAAAATAATTTAAATACATGAATCAATTAAAGTATATACTGTAAAATATTTATAATCAATATTAAAGTTTTTAAAATTAATATTAATAATATTAACTTTGTAAGGATCCAAAGTTTTACTAACGTTTATTTTATTTTAAAACTGTACTATCACTTCTTATTTGCTATTTCCGGCCAGAATTAAATGCTTTAACTTGTTTATGCAAATTGTCTTGCTAACGCCCAAGTACTTAAGTTGCGGCTTTTTGCCAAGCGGGAGAGAGAAGGAGTTTTAGGAAGCAAATCGCTTGCCACTGTAGTTTGACGAGTTTTCACTCGATTGCTGGTTGCCTTTAAGGCCAGAGGTTTACCCCTCTTGATATTTGCAAACGTATTGTAGTTTAAGCAGCTCGGCGTACTACATACGTACCTTTTTTAAATAAAGGCCAGTTTTAGCGCTAGGCATTTGTATACTAATTCAAAGTTAGCTTTTAGTTAGAGTTTTAGTTAGTAGTTTTTATATTCTTACGTTCAGAGCACAAGTGGTTGGTCTTTGTATTCCGAAGTTCGGAAGTGCCTGTAAAAGATTGAAAATAAAGGTTTCGTATACCCTTCCTGCTTGTGTTGCACCTTCTTGAACATAGCTTGAGTAAGCTCCCTGTTCCTATTCAGGATCATTCATGTTTCCAAAGCAAATCAAGAGAAATACAAGTCCTGACAACTTGTCGTTTTATTCATTTTTTTTCAAAAGCAAAACTTGAAATTTGAAGACATAAAACATTCTGTTTAAAACCGCTCAGTAGGATATGTGATATCTTCTCATATATATTTGTTCTCTATACAAACTGCATTTTAAATTAACTTAGGTGTACTTTAATTTTATTCCAGGGCGATTTACAATCATGCTACAGTCATACTACTTGATCACCAAATCTTCCACGAAGGCATCCCTCCCTTTAGGCAGATAGCCCTAGTGTGCTTTGCCATAATTATATAAACCAAGCCAAACCTGATCACCAAATCGTTTAAAAATTTCTTTTCATTATAGCATAAATCGGTAATTTTATTCATTTTAAGGTACCAAGTCCCCTTAACATTTAACACCTGACATGATCCGTTACGACTTTTAAAAAAGAGAAATTATGCAACACTGGGCCCAGTGGATTGAAACTATTTTAGAACGTTACACTGTAAACTCTGGCTACCAGAAAGAAGCTTGCAACACTAGAATGCAGTATTTTTATATTTCAAGTAGCAACCCTTCTACTTGCAAATAGCAAGTACGTTGCAGGTAGCAAGAGTCAATCAGGTGTAACAATTAATGGAAGGTTTGTCAAGAAAGCTTAACTTTAGCAATAAAGTTCTGTCAGTAAGACAAATGTTTCATGGAAAAGAAAAAATATCTGCTTAAGTAATGCTGCTTCAGTAATCTATGCTACTTATACTAAAATTAAAATTTATCACAAACAAAAATTACAACTTTTCTCATGAATTATCAGAACAATGTTCTCATATTTATGAAATTAAACATTTCCAGCGTTTAAAAAATATCCTTTCATTTCATAAAGGAAATTTTTAAGCAGCAGTTGATGTGCATTAAAATTGGAAAATTTTTGTCATAGTTATCTGTTAGATATGAAAGTGGGAATCTATATTTAGTGTTATTTATTTTGAATCCTTCAATGCAGGTAAACTCGGAAAGCTGAAACTTCATCAAATTCCTTGATATTATTTTATTTTAAACAGATCAAAACGCAAAAGCTAAAAATGTAGAAATAATATTTTTATCTGTATGGAAGACGATAAAAATTTTTCAATAACCAATTACAAACGGTTTATTTGTAAGCACGAAATATTAATTACGAAGCCTAACGGCTGTAAACTGCATTTTAAAATCCGAATATTTTCTTTCAAGTAGAGTAGACTGAATAGCTTAATCAAGAAATAAATCGGCGTTATAAGCACTTCAGCAATTTATTGATGTTCCATATTTGAAATTCTGCGTTTGGGGAAATTCGTTGCTCTCAAACCAATGATGCATTTGCGTGTTATCTCCTGAAGTTCAGCACCATTGTAATCAGCTATTCACATTGCAGCTATAAGCCTTATTATTTAGAAGTCACGAACTGTAACGTCAGCTAATGAGGCATGGAATTTCTATGAGTACGTATTCACAAAGTTTGGAAGGGCGTAATACCCTTGAAGCATAGAAGTTGGCGCAATAAATTCATTTATTTGAATTTATTATGCAAGAATTATTAGTAACTGAATTCATTAACCAAAAATTTTTAAATGTTAGGACAGGTTCCATTAACTTATTAGCGTATTGAGTTTATTATAAGGGAATAAATTAGGGGAAATTAGAATTGGTCTGCTTTTTAAATTTTTCTTTTAATAAAAAAGCATGAAGGATTTTTGGAAAGAAGAAAATGCAAAATTAATGAAAAATTTAAAGGTATATTTGATTAAATGGTATAACGGTTAATGAAGATAGCATCATCAATCTAGGCACTTGCTAACTAAATAAAATAATAAAAGAATAAAAAGTATTTTCAAAATTTGATAAGAGGTTTAAGACTTAATATAAATAAGAAAGAAGGAAAACAGAAAGCTATTAATAATTTAATAATTGCTTTATGTTTGATTTCATTATAAATCATTTTAACTGCATTGTCTGTACTGGATAAGAAAGCAAAAAAATTAATACATACAAGTTGGTAACAAACCTTCTGTGCTCTGAATTTCAAGGAAAAAATACGCATGCTGTATGCAGAAATTTTATAAATAAATTTATAATCATATTCAGGATTCACTCAAGTCACATCTTGTACAATATTTGGAAAAAGTAGTTTAAGCGTCGAAAATGAGCAAATTGTGTTATATATGAGCTGAATTCTAGTAACATTGCACTTAAAATGTTCACATGCGAAGAAATATATACATATAAAACTTTAAAAAGTAAATAAATAAACTAAATTATTTCACATTTTCCGTCGCATCTTCATCAAGAGGTTGATGTATCGAGAATTATAAAAGAAAAATAATCTTCTGAGGTAACCAATGTTCCAATTTAGAAAGCCTAAAACAGAGCTTTAAAAATTAATGAATATTTAGAAAAAATTAAACTGAGGAAACAAAGTAAATTGTGCGTTGGTTTCCTAACTTCGACACATGAGGAAGCAAAATAGTTTATTACAGGTTTATTAGAACTTATTTCTTATTATTTTCATTTCATTTTTTAATTTACGTATATTTATAAAGTAAGATTATGCAAGATAAAATTGAAACTCTAATTTATTGAAGCCCGTTAAGTTTAAATGTGTGAGATAAGGAACATGTATAAGAAAAAAAAATCTAACTTCAGTTTGTAAAGTCAGCTTTTAATTTCGATGTTTTTCCTTCTGTTTTAAAAGCAATAATATAATATGCTTATAATAAATATTTCCAAAATGGGTCATTTCAAAATTAATCCATATCATATAATTGTTATATAAGGCTAATGGCGCATATTTTTCAGTAATAGCAAAATTGAAATTGAAGTTCCTTGTCCAAAATGTAGTGAAGTGTATTCAAACTGACACCTTTAATTATCCAACAGAAATAAAGCGGTTTATTGTGGTTGCTATTCTATTAATCTAATATCAATACCATGATCCCCCCCGTTTCTAGCGGTCTCTCCTGCGAAGATGTTGCCTGCAGCTTCTCTACTTCATCCATTGTACTATTATGAATATATGAGTCTAGGTATAATTATGAGATACCGGGTGCGTATCTAGAGCTAGCTCAGCTCTATATGTTTTAATGAATAATGTGTTTTCCTTGCGTATATACGAACATAGAGGTAGAACTTACTGGTTATAATTTTGGCTTAAATACATATGTATATATGTAAATTAACGGTTTTAATTTTGGTATAAGCCCCCCGGCATCATCATCTACGACAAACTTATATCTTACATCTATAACGTGGCGGAGATTCCTCAAAATTAAGACTTTCGCATAGGCACCCTGGCAGCCTTAATGAGAACTGCTTTCCTCGAGGCACTGAACTTCATAGTGGCGTCCGCACCTTTATGTTGTAACGCCATGGAGCCCTTGCTCCTTAGCGAATAACGTGTAGCAGCTTTTTGATAATTTTAAAAGATACAGGAATTTAAAAAGATTTTTTTCTATGAGGAACATCAAATCATCGCTTATGCACAGTTGCTTTTAAAAGACCATGTGGTATTTCATTTCTGTAATACGGTGCACATTTTAAATTCATTCCGTTATCGAAGATCATATTTTAAAATATGATTGGAAGGCTTATTGAAATTAGGAAAATGATATGCTCCTAAATAATATAAAATCACGGTTTTGAAAATAAAGTATCGAGAATGTTATGCTTAATCTCCGTTAGTTAATTATAATTATACAATGGTGTCATCTCGTCCGATTTCTGAAGCTCCCAAATTCTGCCCCCGTTACATCCCTAAATTACTAAAACTTCGCAATGCTTATGTCCTGCCGCTCGGTGCAATCGCTTTGTAGTACTCGTTCTGAATCCGGCTATGGATGGATTCATTAAAATGATCTATACATATAAAGAGGAATATCCGTTTCTTTGTTTGTGTATGTGTCATTCATACAAATCTACAATTTTACTCCTTCAAAACGAGAAGAATGAAAGTTAACATAAAATTCGAAAATCCATCGCATGGGATCTACATTGAGGGTGTTTATATCAGAATGTGGCGTTCGCGGCGTTCTTAAGTTCACGCCGCCATTGTAGTGTTACAAGTCATTAGAACTCATACATTCCTAACAAAGAATTTATAACATATTATTGTAAAAATAAATATTAATATTTCTAGACCACTTCTGCACACTACTGCAGTTTAGTTTTGAAATCAAGTCACCTTTCTTCACGGTGCTGTAGTTGAGTTTCTGCTATTAATTCTTACTAAAACCGTTACATGACTCTATGTTCGTTTACTCTTTAGAGTACTCTGGAACTTTCGAGAAGTGCTGAAACTTTAAAGCATATTTTAAGGTCACCTTCCATCAGTTTCTCACGAATATTTCGAAAACAATGAAGTAATCTACCAAAATGCCAATCTTTCGAAAGAATCAATTTTCGAAAAAAGATGTTACCAGTAACAAAGCAAGTACCATAGTTATTACTGAAATCGTTACATTGCGCCGTGTAATTTCTATACTGTTCTGCTTTATTCAGTCTGGGTAAAATTTCTCACAATTCAATTTGAACCAAAATAAGAGTAAAATCACTGTCTACCTGCGATTTCGAAAAAGTGATCCACAGCCCTCTCCGAAAGGAAGGTTCTTGCTTCTGTATTAAAAGTCGAAAAGCATTGGGTACTTCAGCTAGTAAATTTATAATAATTTGAATAAAGATTTACGAACGAAAGAAACTGATGATGGAAATTATTTTGTTCTATAAGAAAGGAATATTGAACTGAATTGATCATAATTACGTGAGACAGAAAAGGGAAGTAGCAAAGTATTTAAAAATTAATAATAATAATAATAATAATAATAATAAAATCTCAAAGATTTCAGATTTTATATTACGCCCTAAAGAGCGTTTTTCTTTTCATATACAGATTTAAACACCTTCCGGGAGCATTTGAACAACGTCCATTTTGAGCTCAAAATATTTAAAAATAGCATGTCCTTAAATTTCAATAGATAATTTCGTGGGCTGAAGATAAAAATGTTTTATTCCGCACAGAGTTGCCAGTGCTTGCTTTGAAACTGTTGAGTTTTTAATCAAAAATTCGTTAAAGATTTATAGAATATGAAATAGATCATAAAAGTTCGAAATTCCGAATTTTGGCTTCCAGTTGCCCATGTTCGGGTGGAAGATTATGTTATTCACAGTTTGATGATTCTAGGTACTGTTGGTTTTCCACAATGCGAAAAACATACACACATTCATGCAGATCGCTTATTATTAAATTTCTTTAACTATAATACAGGGCGATAATATTTGGTGGCAACAATTTGAAAAGTGATACATCGCATTTAAGTGATTCAACGCAAAATACCGTTTCGAAATTAATATCTCTTCTGGACTAGCCCCCGTTTGAGCTAAAAGAAGCCAAGATAACGAAAAAAATTTTAAAACTGAAAATTTCTGATTACAATGTAAATAGTCATTCCTGATTTCAGTCCAAGAGTTCTTTATTAAATACTATTTCAAAGCGTTTATTGTTAATTTTTTTAATGTTTAAAAAATATAAAAATCATATTCTTTTAATAAATTTGAAATCTGAATTTCATATGCTTAATTTAGTTTAACCTTTGAAGCAATTTTAAACTAAACGAAATTTATCCAGTTTAAGAATTACTTCTCTAAGAATTTAATAATATCATATACTTGAAAACCAGCTATTAAAAGTAGCGTGAAAAGCAATATTCAAGTCTCAGTTTAGCATTTATGACGAAAGCACATGAGAAAAAATAATTAAGTACAGAAAAATATTTTTATGACTTTAAATATGCTTACTGAAAACAATAAACAACTCACATGATTTGTCCTTAAGATATTTGGGGGGAAATGCAGTTTGAGTATTTCAGATTACAATCTAACATTAGAAAGATGATTAACCACTAAAATTTCAAAACTTAAAATAGTATTAAAAAATAAAAAAGAGAAGCATCATAAAAATTTAGAAATTAACATCTTTGGGCCAGTTGCGTAGTCTTTTTTAAATTGAATATTTTTCATTTATACCAATCAAATGCATTATTAAAATATATCATAGAAATTTAAATTATTAAGAAATGCATTTGTTGCGTTTTAGCAATTCTTTTTTTAATAGTAATAGATTGATTAAACCGAAACATATAAGTAAATATTTTACATTTTGCTGAATGACAATCGGCTATGTCGAACGTTCATGGAAAATAAATTAAAGGGGCTTATTTTTCGCACAGTTGGAACTCTATCCAGAGCTGCTTCTAGATTATTTCCGTTCTTAGATCATCAATTTCCATGTCTTTGGATTTTATTTTGCAAGGGAGTGAGTTTGCACGCTTACTGAAAACAACGTATCTCTTACCAGAAGGAAAAAAAAAATGTACATTAATGAAACTCTGGAACTTAAAGTAATTCTTCATAGTACCTACTCTGAACTTGTAGACCCATTAGATTTATTAGGCTGTACAGTCATTAGGGTTTTTTAGAAGCAAGGAGAGATGAAAAAAGAGCAATGCCCTCGCCAGGACTCGAACCACGGACCTGTCAAATACGCGTCGAGCGTGCTGACCACTACACCATGAAGGCATGCTAAGTAGGCGGGAGAAATAGCTTGTAAGAGAATTCGGGCATTAGCCATTAGGAACTGCTGATTTTCCGCTTGCTAACTGGAAGAGCTTTCAATTACTCTAAGAGGACAGGCTGTGAGGAAGGAGAAAGTTCTTTACAAACTTTCCTGTTGACAGATAAGCGATAAATTATGTTCATGATCATATCTTATGTATTTTTCAGGCAATTATTACTAAATGAATCATTTAATATCGATATGAAAAATTATCAATAAAATGCTGATACACTGTAATATTTTGTTATTTATCAAATAACTTTATTTATCGTTGAAGTGGCAACGCCATATTTGTATTATGTAACCGTTGCTCAGTAACCTAAGAAATTGTTTTAAGATGAGAATTCTGAAGTTTGACCAGCTAGGAGATGTATGAAGATTTTGCCACTTAAGAATTGTACACAAATTATCTATCTCCGTAAACTAAAAATAAAATTTATGTTTTATTAAGAAGTTTATCTATTTTGTCAATTACTGCAAAATACATTACAACACGCATGTTACTAAAACAACGATAAGAAAGTATTACTATTTTTATTCCGTCTTGCAATAACTCGCATTTCATTTCTTTCATTTGTTTTTAAGTTAAAAAAGAATTATTGCTTCGGCCGTTTGTTTCAAAATAGCTAAAAAAAGAAATTCAAAGAAATTGCATTAAATTTCGGTTCTGCAACAGACTTTCTGCCACAAAAACATTCGGAATGTTGCAAAGACATTTTGCAGACAACATTTCATCAATAGAAAGAGCTTTAGAGAAGTATGAGATGTTTTCGCAAGTTAAAGAAAGCGTCGAAAATGAGCCATGCTTTAGTAAAACACCAATTTAAACTTACGAACAATATGTCTATCAAGCCAGAGAACTGGAATTTAGCTATCACTGATTAACAATTGGAATATTATTAAACGAGATTCTAAATAATTTGGATCCTGATAAACAATTCTAAAATATTATTTGTTATAGCATTTCTGAAACTGTTCTAAAATTCCGAATATTTTCTTCAAAGCAGTTACACATCAAGTTGTTCAGAAGATGCTTTTTCAACTTAAGTTTTGATTAAAACACATTATTAACGATGGAGAAATATGGATACATGCTTTTGACGCTAAACAACTCAACAAACAGGATGACCAGCTTTCGACTAACGAAAACCATAATAAAAACTGTCAAAATCAGGGTAAGGTTGATTGTTTCCTCGACTATCGTGGTAGTGTGTTTCCTGTATTTCTACTAAATGAACAAACTGTTAACAAAGAGCAAGCGTTATTTGAGTATTTTGTGATGTTTACATTATGGGGTTCGCAAAAAATGCGTTGAATTGTGACGTGATAATTCCTGATTTTGCACCACGATAAAATGCTTGTGGCCACAAGTATTTTGTCATAATCAGCAGATATAGTTTCTTAAGCATTATATTCAAGTGATAATTTTTATTATTTTCAGCGTTAAAAACTACCTCTTTGTGGTCAATGTAGTGGTTCGATTGATGCAAATAAATTCTCCTAGCAATAAAGGGGTCTCATGAAAAGGATTTTAAACATGCTTCTAGGAATGGTAAAATGATTGACGTAGATGCATTGCTGAGACAAAAGATTATTTTGATTTCTTCAGTTATTCAAATATGGGCAAACATACAAGAATTAGGCGCCTAAGGAGAGGGATGCCTCGTGGATGATTTTCTAAAAGATACTGGCGTATTCAGGTTATACATGTGAATAAACACGAAAACAAACCACGCTGACAGCCCGTTCACCCGAGTTTAAACACTGGACGAATTATCAGTATTCAGCAATTTTTAACCGCCGGGCCACTGGGGCGGAGATGGTTTCCAAGGAGATATCATAAGCTGTGCCAAATTAAATCAAACATTTTTATGAAATCATTCTTAGTACTTATTGATCACAGTAGTATTTTATGACGATATAATTTATTCAGTTTTATATATATGAATTATTGGTAAAGATCATTATCTTTCTGCTTGATTCCCTTACAACAAAACGTTAGAACAAGGCTTAAGGAATAATCTCGAATTCCTCTTTATGGAAGAAGGAGTAGAAGCAAAATTGCGGCTTAAAAAATAATTATGCTTGAAGATTGTTTTTGCAAAAAACTTCTACATTAAAAACTAAATCTTACGATATACCTAAGATTTTTTTTCAGAAATTACATCAGATATTTACAAAGAAATATGCAATACATATACGCAGATTAGTCCTGATTTCATGAGAGAAAACAAAGATATTTTAAGGAAAAAATTTAATGTTATGAAAAAACCATGCATTTAAAACACATTACCTCAAAAGTGAATTTTTTGAAGACAATTAGTTATTTTTAAGTTGAAAGAGGATGGGAGCACGTTGAAAAGGCAAATATGAATACCCGTGGAACGAAAGAAATTAGAATTCTTAGATCATTAGTCATTTTTATGCGAATGCACGGAATAAAACATTAGACGTTTTGGTTATTTTCTTTCTCTTTAGCAGCAGGTTGCAAATTCAGCTAAGAAAAATCTACTTATATAAATACGGGAAGCAAAACTGCATGTCAATACATTACTTTCTAACATATTTAAAAAAAGCTGGCTTTATTACTATTATTATTAAGCTGGATTTAATTACTATTTTCTTAACAGAAATTAAATATAAACTGCAGACTTTTGATTATTTATACTTTTTTGACGTGGCCCTAAATTGGTCGCATTGGCAAAGACATTGAACATTGTTAATTTGAATCGCATCAGACAGGCTGGCTGAATGCTGTTTTCATGGTTTTCCCCATATATAACATGTAATGAATAAAACATGTATTGGAAATTGCCTATAATTTATCATATTATCAAATAAGGGAAATGCTTGACAATTTTAGGTGAACATAATGAACACAGAAGGTAATAAACACGCAAATCTAATGAAACTTTTGTTTTAATATGCCTTTTACACAAAATATGCAACAAAAGCGCAAACTGGCATGTCAAGAAGATCATACAACCATATGAGGGGACAAAAATTTAATACTTTGTATTTATAACTTTTGCATTTAAAACAGCTTGGAATCTATTGCTCATAGAGAAAAACCAAAGTATTGGTTGTACTATTGGGAAATTTGTGTCATTATTGCAGGGGTATACGCTTAAGTTCATCTTTACGCGAAATTCAGTGTTTCTTGACTTCTAAATCCCATTTGTGCCATAATGTTTCAATTGAATTTATGTCAGGGGATTGAGGTCTTTAACTGGCGAGGAACGTTATAGAGTAACTAGTCAAGGTTGAAGTTAGCTGCATCCTTAGGGTCATTGTCCTGTACTCGATATATATTCGCTACTTAAACTAAATAATTTAAACGGAATTAATGCATTTCACTAAAAAAGTAAAAGTAATAAAATATGTACATAATTTCATTGGATTCCTCGAATACCGAATCGGATGGTTTTATTAGTTAAGTAGGTTGTGTTTTGCCAGTGGACATGAGTGTTTGAGTAATTTAGTTTACTTTGCTTTTTAATACTAAGACTAAAAATGTCAGAAACTTCAAACCGCTTTGTAAACATTCATTATCTTTCTGTTTCCTGCGTGTTGCGTTATAATCACTTCAGTTAACGATAAATGCTTTGCCTGAAAATGCTACACCTGATCTTTAACAGTAACTTATCCCTCATTCAGCATTAGCAAGACTTATTATAATTTTAAATACTAACAGCGAAATTTATTACATTTTTCGTATTACAATGCATAACTTAAAAGTATAAATTTTGAAACATACTTACAAGAATGAGAGCTAAGAAACTACAAATAAAATGCAGCAGCCTTAAAAATAAAGTTCACATTTCATGGAGTCCACAAAGTTTGATCAAAGGTTTATAAAATCGATCATACAAATAAACACAATATCTTAATTAAGACTTTGCAACTTATGATAAATTTAAATTACTGTTCCGTTATGTTACGCAATCAGGTAGCTGTTTATTCTCGTAATCATCGAGCAGCGTAGCAAACTGTTTATTATTGGAATAGTTGCTTTTTATATGGCATATGATTTTTAATTTACTTTTCCGACTCTAACATTACGTAGCATATGACAAAGTAGGCAGTTAAGAAGCAATACGTGATTAATGTTGTATTACTGGTATACTTAATGAAGAGAAAAATAAAAGAGATAAGCAATTTAGGAGTATTCTATTACATAAATCTTCACATTTTTTGTTAACAGGGCAATAAAAAGGAAACACACTGAAGTTCAATGAAGAAAGATTGTATTTTTTCCTACAGGTCACGAACATTAACAAACTACACTATTAAATTGTTTTCAAGTAAGAAATATTTTAGTATTTGGTTTAAGATAGTACAAATTGTAAATTAATCTGATACAACACCAAGCATATTACGAGAAGTTATTTAAAATTTATTCTAAGAAAATGAGATTTTAATTAAGCAGAAAAACATAATATAAAGTTCTTCATCGCTAAAAGTAAACTAAAGGCTTAATCAACAGAATATCCTATGAACTCAGAAAATTAAAAGAATTGTATATATTAACTCACAGACCATTAGCTATTTTTTGAAAATCCCCATATCGACAACATTAGAATAAATGCAAGACGTGATATTTAATGTTAATGAAAGTACTTTTAAAATATCGAAACAGTAAATGAAATGTTTACGACATATTCATTAACTGTTTCGACATAAGCTTTAAAATGTTATTTCTAATATTTATCCACAACTAAATCAATTATCTTAAAGCTATTTTCTTAGTGGGAAATGCTGAATTTTGAAATAATTTCTAATTAAAATGCAGTTTAACGTTTTACAAGTTTTCTAATGAAAAACTAAAGTGACAGATTCCTTCGTTTGAGTAATTGTTAAGTAATAGCGCTCCTTTAACATACTCCTGTCGTAAGACAAAATAATAGAAGGCCTTTTATTTTAAATATTATGAGAATACGTTTCTAACCTCCATTTATAATTACTATTTATAACTTTAGGTTTAACTCCATTGCATCACTTATGATTTTAAAATTCATAAACACTGGTTACAGAAATTTTAGTGAAATAACTGAGATGACCATGTATTACCAGCAGATACCTTTCACATTTCTCCGTCAACAGGATAGGCAGTATTCATGCGAATGCATCTGATGAGTTCTATCAAGAGTATTGTTAAAACGTAGCTACACACTTGAACCATTATTGTTTTCGATTTAATTGTGCAATTTTAGAAGCAAGCAAATACAAGAAGACGGATTTCACGATGAAGATATATTTTTTAGTATATATATGTTTACTGTGTATATTACATTAGACACCGTCAATTATTTATATATAGTATATGCAGTCAAATTTCGGATCGAAATGGATATATTTCTAAGTATTTTTAGTTTAAAACCGCTGTTCCAAAGTTAAGTTATATTATAATCTAATTAATCTGGTATGAAATATAATTTATAATCGAATTCAGTTTGTTGTTCAACCCGTTTTAGATTTTTAAATACTGAAACATTTTGTAGAATGTTCATAGTTTTACATTTATTGTCTGCAACAGATTTAGCAGACTTCTAAAAATACTTTTAGAGTCCAACAAGTATTTTAACTTATCTTCAGTTAGCATTTTATTCAGTGAGTTTGACAATAGTATCTGCCATAAAAGTATACAGGCAGACTCTGCTTTAGAAAAATATGGTTTTAAGACCTCTTTTAATACGAACGGTTTTAACAAAAAAGGAGAAAAGAGAAATCATCTAGAATTCGTTTTACGCAGTATCTGTAGAAAAGTACGCAATTTGGAAAAATACACATCTTTAGTGCAGATTTTCAGAGCGTTTTCATTGCGTCTAAAGAACGATATGATATAATAATGCATGAGTCTAAGCATCCTAGCACAGTATAGTATTTTAATCTAAAACAAAACTCGACTTTCAAGGAATAAGAGGAATAAGTATAGAAGAGGCTGCAGCTGCAAGTGACATGCTTGCCTTAATTGGTTGAAGCAAAGGTGAATTATCAATGAATTTACCTCTCACGTTCTCTTTCTTTATAGTCCAATTTCCTTTATTTTTCGCCTCCCCTGTCCTCTGACCAATAAACCAGCTGAATTTCAGTTAAGTTTCCGTTATTTCCTCAATTTTGGAAGATGAACTATATGTTTACTATTTATTTTTTAGAATCTATTCATTGCATTTATAATACTGATCAGGCTACAGGTTAGTGAAAAGCAACTGTAATAACTACATCTGATGAAGAAGGAAAAGTTGATACTTATTGAAATAAATCATAGCTCATACAGAAATAAACAGATAAAATACGTCAAGGACAATAACAGAGAGAAGGGAAATTCTTCTTAACTCGTGTCACAAAGTAAATTCTAAATAGTAGTCACTGAGAAAGAACTTAATAAAATTGCATGCTGCTGAATAGATTCTCTGAATTAAATGACACCGGAAGTTCAAATGCAACCATATATATAGGGTTGTAGAGACGTTTTTAAGAACATTCGGAAAACATCGCTCTTAAAACTTTGAAAATGTGTTTTCCGGAAATATCCAGAATGCCACTAATTTGGCGTCAACAGTTATCGTCAAAATTGGTCAAGCGAGATTCTGATAATATATCTTAATTTCTGATCGAGCGACCTTCGCAATTTAAAAGTGAGTGGATTCATAATTGCATGATATAAACATAATGTACAAAATAAACACTTTCAAATAGACGAAAAACATTTAGTAGACTTTAAATTCTATTAAACGTAAATATGCTGCAAAATTGCTATTTAAAATGCTCCAAATATACTGTAGAGTCATTAGGTTATTTTGAAGCAGGAGACGTGAAAAATGTGCAATGCCTTTGCCGAGACTCGAGCCTTGGACCTTTCGAATACACGACGAGGATGCTTTCAGTCATGCTACGAAGGTATGCTGGAAGGAGGGAGAAAATACCTTATAATATACGTCTATGCACAGAATAACGCTTAGTGCCTACAGTTATTAAGCTGTAGAAACTGTTGTCTGTTATATTCAACCATGTTACTTTGGAGTCTTCTCCGCCATGATAGTATGTAATTCCGGTTGGTTCATGTCCGTGGTCGGAAGCCATCAATAGCAGTGCACTCCCTCACTCACCTTATAATGTAAGTAAAAGAACGAAAACAGTTGATAATAATACAAAACTTCATACAAGTAAGATATCATCAAATAAACATAGATGTCTACGTACATTTATAACAGTATTATCGTTTTGGTTTTAATATTTCTTAACATTACTTTAACTTTTTGTGATAATTGATGTGATTTTATTCGGTTATACCTTAGGCTTGAAATAGCTCAAAAGCCCATCCACACACACATGAATTAAGTGTAACTGTTTCTTTGATTAATATTGTTATTTTGTCTTAACCGTTTTACAGAAAAACAGGAAAAGTCTTACAAATATAAAACTTACCTCAAATGTAAATTAAATAATACTTGAATTAGAGATAAGGAAAAAAGGAGTTCGAAAAGAACCGTTCATGTGCTTCTAATGTTGAATGACTACATGCTAGATTTAGCCAAAACTTCTTCAAGAGATTTTACTTTTTAATTGGAAACTATTTGAATTATTTACACTACAGTAGAGAGTTCTAAATACGACCATCTTTTACAAGAATTGCCTACACTTTAAGTTTATTTCACTGTTTATGTATCTGTTTTTTCGGCATTTTTCATTCCATTTCCTTCTTGTACGGAACTAAAAATCATGGGGACTTTAGAAGGATGAAAAGCCTTTTAATTTATGATAGGAGTTAACTCACATTCTTTTAAACGAAAAAGATGGGAAACGATTCTCCGTAGTAAATGTTCTGTATATTTTTATATCTTTTCTTTTCACAGCATCAACATTATCCGTACCGTCGATCATTCCAGCAAACAACATGACCTTTTTTTTTTCCTTTTCGGTCATTAAATCGCTCCATTAGAGAGGTAAAAGGTTGAAGATAAATCATTGTTGTTTAAGAAAAAGGGAAGAGATTGAAATTATTTTTAGTGTTTGATATTATTCTTTGCCGATACTTGCTCACTGAAATAGTCAGGAACAAGACGCAAAGCAGTATTTAATTTTTATGAAGTTTAATTATCCTTTTTCAGAGAACGATCCTTTCACACAGCTATAAATTGCATTCAGAATTATTCATACACAAGAGTAGGGAATTATTATAATTTTTTTCCTTTGCACATTTTGCTTCTTTCTGTGGTTTCTTGATTTGCTAAAGAAAGACATTTGAACTTGTTATTTCTTCCTCAAGAATGGGTATGTGAAAAGTATCCAAAGGTTCAATAACCGAATACAGCTTAAATGTCGGACATGTCAAACTCAGTATCTCAAGTGAGCCAAAAAGTTCTCAGTGTACGTTAATGCTGACCGCAAGAAAGAAAAAGCCATTTTATAGTTGATGATGTAAGTGAGTATAAAAGTGCCATTACGAGAGCTACAATATTACGTAAGATACATAAAATCTTACGTAATACTGTAGCTCTTTCAAAGAACAGGAGAAACATAGCGAAATCCAGATAGTAGATGGGCACACTTTGTGTCTTTTCTGGTATCTGGCATTTTACTTTACAACCAATTGACGCATATCTGGAGAAATGCTGCTCCCACCAGCAATTTTGAAAGCAGAGGTCAAATAAAAGACTTTTAGCCTGGATCTCGTTCTTTTCTATATGAGAGAAAAGCTTTTCACTCTAGTACATCTACTGAACGTTGAAATCAAGGGCAATGAAAAATTTGTGGCTTTCTGGGAGCTGTGATGGTAAATTTCAGGAATACTCACTGCACCGAAGTTTTTCTTTAGAGTTTAGTTGTTAAACACCAGGAAGACGCACCTTTGACTTTATACCCAAAGTCAGCACAGAAAGGCACTTCGCCATTGCACCCCTTACACAATTCATAACAGGTCATGGCCCATTTCCCAGCTACTTCTTTCAACGCAACATATCTCTAACTGACCAATGCGTCTGCGGAGGTCACGGCACCCCGGATCACTGCCTCTACGAATGTGAGTTGACAACTGCTCATCATTATCCCAGCCAAACCTCCAATAGAGAAGCTTTTAACAGATTTATTATTACACATAAGCCTGCAATATCCAAAATTTGTCAAATTGTCAGCATCACTAGGGCGATGGGTCAGGACATCTGCTCTCCTCACTGAATCCGCCAATCGCCTCTCAGTTCGTCATTAATACACCAATAAATGTATTTTACCATCAGTACCCAGTAGTGCACCAATCCCTCAGTGTCTCAGTTCTATCAGCGTCCACCAGTGTCTCAGCGCATTCTTCCTTCAAGTATTAGCTCTTGCACATGTAACAATGTATCTGCATTCATTATAACATTTGTTCCTGGAATTTATACGAACTGCGCAAATTCTATAATACTCAAATTATCTTTGCAATAGCATTTGCGCATTATGTATATATCCATTGTACTTAAATCTTTAATGCACTATCTTCTGTTTTGTATTCTGTTAATACCTTTGTATACGTATTCCGCTCTGTATATCTCATTTTACTATGTACTATGTACTATGTACTATTTCTAAAGTTGCATCATGTTTCATGTATTTTATCAATGTATTTCATGTCTCTTGTATTTTATCAATGTATTCCGTGTCTCATGTATTGTATCAATGCATTGCATGTATTTTGTCCTGTATTTTATCAAGTATCATGCTTTTACTAAGCTTTCGTTCACTGTCTGTACACCCTGTAGTAAGTATAGTATCTCTAGATACCTCAGTATTCCCAATATACAACACCATCACGCATTGGCAATATGCTTAAGTTTATGTATTGAGTGAAGAGTATTGGTATCTACGCCTTATGTTTACGTGATTTTTTTTTTTTTTAATTTAAGACTCTTTTTTTTATGTCTTGCACTTGACTATTTATGACATGCTAATGTATCCTGAACTGCAATGTAACACAATCACTCATCTGCTCTTGATGCACAGTAAATACTTTTATTAATTTAAATAAAGTTGCTGCTCTTACACAGGAGAAAGCGTGGGACATATGCCTGTTTATGTTAAACTGTTAAACACCAGGCTTCCCCGTCTTCCGTCACCTGTCACCTGTTAAACACCAGGCGTCCCCGTCCTCCGTCACCTGTCAACTGCACTGGATTTCCGTTAATTCCATCTGTAAATTTGTTACCATTTATCATCATCAGCTGAGAGAATATTTTTGGTAGGAGACCGTTTTCAAGAGTCCTTTTTATCAGCCAAGTCTATATATACGGCCCAAATATCCATGTAAATCTAATTTTTATTAGTATATTATTATGTATATTTCGTTATTTTCTTGGGATGAACATAGGGCTTCAAAAATGGATGGGAAACTGTGAGTTTAGCATGCCTAATCTGCGCCACCAAAGATGATGGTTAGATCTTATGTGAGACATTTAATGCTTTTCTTCTCTGAACGGAGCAGGATTTTCTAAAATCTCTTTTACAGAAATTTTCCGAGTGGATGATTAGAGGAAAAGAAGACATGATTTTTTGGTACCCATTTTTTTATGTACTGAAGTTCAGATGTGGAGGTATTTTAATGCATATTTGGTTGATATTGTGCAAACAATATACTGTCTACATATACTTCAAAGATATATTATGAACGCCTTTGACCAATGATAGGAGGCTCCTAAATTCCCCCGTCGAAGATTCTTCATCGTAAAGTTTGATTCAAGACAAGTTAATAAAAAAATTATTTCAAGGTCCTTTTGCTGGAGCTGAATTACCCCAAATTTGTTTAAAAAACTAAATTAGATTTTCCAACGTCACAACTTCAGAACTGAAATTAATGCACTGTGAATAAGATAACTCTGTATTAGGTGATACCTAAAAAAACTGTTAGCATGCTTCTAAACAATAATTTTTTTTAATGTACTTCTTGTGAAAGTGCAGTTACAAAAATTAAGAAAATTTGGAAAAGTTAAGAAAAAATTTAGTTTACTAATTTAAATATTTATTTTTATCTAAACAAGATTTAATATTAAATCATTTATATATCTATTTTGATCTTATTATAGTTAAATATCCTAATTTCATGTTATATTCGATTTGATTCATCGGAAGGTACCAAACCATTCTCGTACAGTGCGAAAATCACAGTACTGTACGAAATATTTTCAATCACTTACGTTTTACTTATAAGCGTGTTAAATAAATATGAAATTTTATGGTTACTGAGGTTTATAGTTAATCTGAGATTTATAATTAGTTTCCCCTTCGCTGTTCGTTTAATCCCCCAGTGCCCTTTAAAAGGAGTAGATAAGGTATTATCTCCCTCTTTCCAGCATACCTTTGTGGTATAACGGTAAGCACATTCGGTGCGTAATCGAGAGGTCCAGGGTTCGAGTCCCGGCGAGGGCATTGCTCAGTTTTCACATCTCCAGCATCAAAAATCCTAATGACTCTACATATTGATTAACTGAGTGTTTTCATGCGACACACGCATTTTTTTCTCTTCTCCTTTCTGATTTATATTAACCGAGATGCTGATATCATTCCTAATACTGAAAGTAATAATTAAAGTAAACAATTACTTAAAGTAAGGAACTCATGCCTGAAAGCTCATTTATCTTACATATTCTTAACACTAACATCAAAACAAAATGCAAAGCATAAAAATAAGACTTTAAAGATCCTATTAATTGTACTATTGGAATATTAAAATTCACAATTTTAATTATATAAAAATAACATCTTACAAGTTTTCCAAAATAAAGGTCTTAAAATTTAGGATTCTTTTTTAAATTGCTTCCCAAATTGTTCCTTTACACAACTTCAAATCAAATAATTATTAAATTAAACATTTTAATATTTTCCAGCGTTTTTAAATACTAAAATGTTAAATGTATTTATTGATATTTGAGAAATAGATTCTTAAATTTCCAAAAATGGTCTGCGAGGAATTTTTGTTATCTTTTGCAATGCGATAAACAGAAGAATTTCAAATTACATCTAGATTTACATTTCCCTTACGTCATGGTATGAGTTCATGCTAACGTATTAATAAATATTTAATTTTATGAAAGCATACTCGATAAACACATTTTAATATTACATGGAATCTAAGTACTTCAGAACTAAATTCTACATCACTTTCTTAATAAGAAGGTTTAATACAAACCTTTTTATTACAATTCAACTAAATACACAGCTCGTGCATTGCAAAATAAGTCACCGATGTTTGCAGAATTTAAGAATTGCAGAATTTTTGCGTGGCAAAGTCTTACATTAAATTATGGCTCAGGCTAGCTAATCTCTTGATCAGCTACGGCCAGCAAAAAGCTAACCCTATTCATATAAATAGGAGCTGAGCCAAAGTGTTCCCAAGAAGAACAGTGATCGCTGCGAAAACGATTTTTCCGAACTTCAAGAAATTAGATATTATATACTTTCATTTATATTCTGGTAGGAGCCAATGAGAATAGAAGTGACACTAAGGATAAACATAATAAGGTAATGGGTTAATAAGACCAAAAACCTCACAACATAACAGCAACTTATTGTGATATGCAAGTGATAGCGAGTCGAAATACCGGTACTGCATAAAAAGATTTATTACCATCTCTGTGGAATCTGAGAAAATATCTAGCTTTCTCAGATATAAGAAAGTCTTCCTTTACTTTCAGATTCTTGTAGACGACTTCTGGCAGTAACAATACAGTTAGCACCAGCGAAGCATGCATTAGATGGCTTCTAAATGTTATTATGCTTCTACATTGTTCAGGAAACCTGAAAGGTGAGCCGCAATCACCACCTTTTGTTTATAGTATTTGTTAGGAAAGGTTGTCTCAACAATCCATACGGTAAAAGAATTAGGAAGAAATGCGCTAATATAAGGGATTTACCTTATTTTTATACAGAAAGAAACTTACTCAGACAGCCAATTATTTCTTTCAAAGCTGACTTGGAAAAAGAAAAATTTCTGTAAGTTGTTTACTTTTGACATAATCAGCTTGCAGGATTTTGACAAATTTTTCATTTTTATTAACCAACGCGAGAGGCACGGGAGGATATTTACGTAAATTCGGAATTGTTTGGTTGCCCTGTACTTTTACATAAAAGACGTAAGTGTGTTTTAGCATAAAAATCATTGTGGAAATAGAAATCAACAAAAGTGCGAATAAGAGTAATGATATAACATAAGCTAAGAACATATATTTTAGAATAACACCCAATATTTCAAGGCAATAAAAACCAAATTACAAATAATAGTCGGTGGAAAAATTGACAGTTACTCATGATAAGGACAAGACTAATATTAAAATAATTTCAAAGAAGTTAGTAATAACATGTCAGGTACTAAAAATGCTCAGCTCAGATAAGTAAATAAATACACGAAAATGAACAATTAAGTGTTATAATTATGAGAATCTGATTCTTATAAACATTATCCTCAATGCGACAAACCCCCCAAAAAGTAATAGTTTAGGGTTTAAAAAGAGGAGAAAAAGAGATAAACCTGAAGTTAAAATATAAACAAAATTGATTTCAAAATAGTTTAATATGTATAAAATATATAGACCTTCTATTATAAAACATAATAATTTTGAACGTAATAAAGGATTAGAAAGGAGAAAGTTGCACTTAACATTAATAAGGTATTTTCTCACTCCTTCCAGCATGCCTTCGTGGTCTAATGGGTAGCACATTCGGCGCATGTTCGAGAGGTCTAAGGTTCGAGTCCCAGTGAGGGCATTGCTCATTTCATCATTTTCCTGACATAAAAAATCCAAACAAATCTACAGTCGCGCCCGAACTAAACGGTGTGGATGATGGTTTTTCACTACCAGGACTCGGCGATCGGGTCCCCTAATCCCCAGCCGCCCACTAAAACGAGTAGATAAGGTATTATCTCCCTCGTTCCAGCATACCTTTGTGGTATAACGGTAAGCACATTCGGTGCGTAATCGAGAGGTCCAGGGTTCGAGTCCCGGCGAGGGCATTGCTCAGTTTTACCTTCTCCTGCGTCAAAAATCCTAATGACTCTACACATTGATTAACTGAGTGTTTCCATGAAACACACGTTGTTTTCCTCTTCTCTTTTCTTATTTATATTAACCGAGATGCTGATATTTTTCTTAGTACTGAAAGTAATAATTAAAGTAAACAATAACTTAAAGTAAGTAACTCACGCCTTAAAGCCCATTCAGCTTACATTATCTTAACACTAACATCAAAACAAAATGCAAAGCATAAAAAAAAGACTTTAAACATCCTATTGATTGTACTATTGGACTCTTAAAATTCACAATTTTAAATATATAAAAATAATATCTTACAAATTTTCCAAAATAAACGTCTTAAAACTTATAATACTTTTTTTTTTTTTTTTAATTCTTCCCAAATTACACAACTTCAAAACAAATAATTATTAAATTAAACATTTTAATATTTTCCAGCGTTTTTAAATACGAAGTTAGTATTTTGTAGGTTAATAGCTCTTATAAGCTTTGTGAATAAACATGTCAGACTGCCAAAAAAAGTAATCAAACAATTGGAATATTTTTTACAATTACAAGCAGTAACAATTTTTATAGGTAGAAATATCCGGAGAAAATCCGGATATTTTCAGCAATTTACATTCCGAATGTAAATAGCATAAAGAATATTAAAAAAAATGTATGTCAACACTCAGCACTCTGTAAACATGAAAATTGATCAGCTGACTGAATCTACGGCACATACATTTTTTATACCTTTAGCCTTTTCTAATATAAGTTAAATACCCAATTTAACCACGAATTCTTTCCAACTTAAACAAATTCAGATATAAGTTTCCAGTTCTGACGGAATACAAAATTCTTCAAATAATGAAAAGAATCTTGTTTGCTTTTGCAAATGGTCCCTTTACCTCTGCCTGCTCTTCTTCGGTCTTAACTTAATTTTTATGTAGGTTCTGAATATACGTTCATGACAAACACATTCTTTATCCTTACGAGTTTTCTTTTGAAAGGGAAATCTGAAACGAATGGTCGCTAGCTGTAAAAGAGGGTCAAATGCCGTAAGAAAAAGCTTTCCTTCGTAAATGCAAAAAGGTTGAAATAACCGCCTTCCGATATTCCGGTCTTCGCCGATGGCGTCATATAACGACATGTTAGCGTTGAAGAGCTGGCTCTTTATGAGCAGCAAAGTGAAAGTGCCGGCTATTTGCCTCATATTTAAATGCAAATGCAGTGAGGTAAAAAATAATGTTTATTTTATTCTTTTTCCTCTCACAATGGCGCCATAGCAGTATTTTCCCCTGCTTTGCTGCCTTGAAATAAGAGAAGCCCAGGTATTTTGTTTTCGTGATGTTTCGCATCTTTTAGGGACTTTCGATGGAAAGAACTATTTCGGAAGTTAAAAGCGCTTTTTTTTTAAACGGAAGCAAAATATATTTTCCGCATTGTGTAATGCAAATACATTCATTAAATAATATAGGACTAAAAAAATATTGGTTCAAATATGATATCTGTCTGCCTTAGACAATTTTTCTCTCGTTCTAGAAGTTATAATGTTTTGAGAAAAATTAAACTGCATAAATTACAGTATACATGCAAATACGTCTAAAATTAGAGAAAATTAAAATCATATTCCTTTTATGCAAGTATAGTAGTCTTTTATGTAGGATTAAGTTCTGAATATAATTTTTCAACCTATTGGTACTGGACAGTTCAAATTTATAAAACAAGTAACTGTACAAAGATTATTGGTTTAAAATTGCTGATAATTAAATTTTATTAATATTTATTAAGCAATAAAAATTATTAACACTGATTTGGTAATAAAAATTGGTAATTATTCGAGCATCAATATCAGTATTATTATATAGCATCAGTACTTTTATATACTGAATTAATCTTCATTATTTCTATTTGAACAATCCCAGAAGTCGATAAAGTGGGATGATCTCTATTCACGACGGGACTTAAATGGTGTGTTTTTTTTTTCCAACCAATTTTTTAATTATATACAATTTAAGTATTTCATTTAATAAAAAATACAAACTTTCTAAATCAAGGGAATATACTCGTAAAATAAGTTACTCAAAATTGTTTCAATTTATTTGAATTTATAACATTGGTTTAAAATTATATACGAATTTCACTTACATACATAAATTATTTTATTTCGTCACTGAGAATAGTTCGCTATTCTAATTCTAAATATATTATATTTTGTACGTTGAAGTTTATGCAACGAAATAAACAAAATGATCATTACAACTGCGATTACTTATGAGTGTGAAATAATTTTGCATTAAGAAATTACCGTTTTAAATTATTCAATAGAAAAGCTGTAATAAGTTTGCAGATGTTTTATTAATTGCTATTTTGCGGTATTAATTGTAATTAAGCTGTCGTTTGATATAAAATTACATTTATATACATTATTATAGAGAAAGATATGATATATGGAAACTTTATGACAAATATACCTGTGTATACGAATGAGTTTCCACAAATGAATGAATGGCAACATGGGGTTTCGTGCTTCTCCTGATGTGTAGCATTAATGTCTCATTTTCTTTACAAAATCCTACACGAAACATCCTTCTCCACAGACAAATACATGATTTAAGTATTAAAATCTTTTTTTATGCATAAAAGTATAACATCCGAATTTTGATCCAGGTTTTGCATTATCGGAAGCTTAAACATTTTCGTGTTGAATCAATAAAAGGATGAATTTTCAGCAGTATTAAACGCGATGACTTCAAAAATTAAGAATTACAGAATATAAATAAGAGATAAATCTGTGCTCAAAAGAGAGCTTAGTACTAGTTTGGTTGATGCATTTGTTATTGAAACCGCAATTCTTGTAATCTACCGAAGTCTACGGTATCCTTAGTCGTATCTGCATACTTCGGAAAGAAAACAAAATCTACCGATCACAGTGATTGATGAGGTAAGAGGAATTATCTAAAACGGTTGCCATAATATGGTAGTATGGTATAAAATGCCTCATAATATTACGAAAGAACTCAATATCGATTCAGGCAATCTTTCCAATCTAAGATACCTTTCAGTAATAACAATATCGTAAGTATGAAATTATTTTTATAGTGTTGATCTAAGTATGAAATTATTTTTCAGTTTTACACAAGAATGGTTTATAAAAATCCAAAAAAAAAAAAATAAGTACAAAAATAAGTTTTTAGAAAATTCTCCATATAAGGTATTCCTCTCCCATTTCCGCATGCCTTCGTAATGTAATTGGGAGCATATTCGAGGCGTATTCGAAAGGTCCGGGGTTCGAGTCCTAGTGAGGGCATTGCACATTCTTCACGTCTCCTGCTCCAAAAAAAAAAAAAAAAAAAAAAAAAAAAAAAAAAAAAAAAAAACCTAATGATTATACAAATGGCGCCCGAACTAAAAAGTAGTAGGGAACGTTAATTTCTCACTACCAGGATTTAGCGATTGGATCCCCTAATCCTTATTCACTCTTTAAAAAGAATAATGAATTCTATATTATATCCCTCCTTCCCTCATGCCTTTGGGGTGTAACTGGAAGCATACACGACGCATATTTGAGAGGTCCAGGGCTCGAGTCTCGGCAAGGCATTGCACATTCCTCAAGTCTCCTGCTTCAAGAAATTTCTAATCACTATAAAACCATGAGCTATTAATTCCAATATTTCTTTTTAAAAATATGGCTATGGTGCAGCGTCTAAATTTATTCCACATTTTTTTTTGCTATCTTCAGGCCACTAGCCTCAGATGTGATCCCAATCCACTAAAATATCGCTTTCTATTATGAAAGAATTCTTTATTCCCGAAACACCCGGATGAAAGCTATAAAAGCAGACGATAAATATTTCAGAACATCTCCAGCAAGTCTAGAGAGAAAAACTTCCAGTTTTCTACTTCTTTATTTGTTTCTTTTGATTCTTGAGGCTTGGAAATCAGGAATATGTTTCTCACGTATCATATTTTGAATGCCTCGGACTCTTAGATTCCAAGCACTCAAAACACGTACCTTAAATCAATGTTTAGCTTCGTGTGTGGCAGGAGTGATGTGATACAAGACAAGAAGGATAGGAAATATATTTATCTTTACTTCTAAAAAATAAATCAATTTGAAATTACAGTACTTTTTAAGAATTTTTTGATAAATTGTTGTTACTTCGCAGATCTTGGAGGAAGTGTAACTTGCTGATATTTTTTAACAATAATCTACTTTGTAAGTTTCAGTTGCATTTATAAAAATAAGAAGGTTATTTTCAAATTCATGGCTTCTTCTTTAAAAACAGAAGCTGGAGGAAGAGCAAGAGAACATGGAATTAGGCTTTGTGATAATAAAACGTAGAAGAATCTGATTGGGCACATATCTCATGCGAGTGTTATAAAACCATAAGGTGAAATAAGCATATCCACTCAGATTAGAAGAGAATTGTCATATTCATTATGTATTCTAAGAATTATTACGTTTCAGGTAATCAACGAAGTATTATGATTCAGGCTGTCTGATTGGGCGTTTTCGTGAATTCCTTCATGTGCCATGTTTTCTTAAGTCTTTCACGAAGACGTTCTTCCCATTAAACAGTCAGACTTAACGTGCATTGCTACAATTAAACAATTCCATACGATTTATTATTATGAAAGAATTGCTGAGTGCAAAGTTACGTATTTTGGAAAAGTTTATTTGTTATTGTATTAATGAATTCATCTTTAAACATACTGACTGGCAAAAATTTATATGCTTTCTAAAAAAATAATATATAAATTTGTTCATATAGTTAATTTTAATTATTCGTGGCTTCTGTTTTTGCTCACAATTAAATGGAGTTTTTCCCCTTAATTAATCTTATGTTTGAAACATGTTTCATCAAAAATCGTAAAACTTCAAAGAAAAGCCTTTTAATTATTCAAATTCATTTAAAATTGGAGTGTAGCAACTTTTTTATGTCCACTTTTTTTCCTTCCCCAAATGCAGAGGTTCACTAGTTTTTAACAATTCCTTAATATACCAAATTAAATCCGTTTTTAACATACGCTGAACAGTCAGTACGATTTCTTTCGGTTTTAATTCAACAAGAAAAAAATATTGGACAATACTCTTTTTAATTCGATTCTAAAATACGCTAGAAATATTCTTTAACAGTGCTTTATTAAGAGCTATTTACAGTGCTATGAGTGCTGGGAGGGAAAAAACGTCCATTGTACTTTTCTCTGAAACTTCAGAAGATTGAATTTTATATTTGAAAGCTATTTTCCCTCCTTTTTCTTCATATCCGAGGCCCATTTTCCTCACATTTTTATTTTTCCTTATACAGGGAGGGAAAAAATGTAGAAGGTGACGTTTAATTAAATTTCAGCTTGCGGTGGTTTTCTTTTCACTTCACTTCGTTTATTCAAGGCGAAATAATTAGATCAGATAACTCACGTGGTCTTGAATGAAAAATTTCAGGATTTTAAGCCTTCGATTTAGAAAGTGGAACGATCTTGTATTGTCAGGAAAGGTAGCAGATTTATACGATAATAATCTAGGTTTCAATAGAAAATGAAATTTATTTAAATGAAACAATTATATCTGGAATAATGCGCGTAATCTCATGAAGACAATTTCATTTATTATGACTTTAATACATTATTAAGGAACTGAAATATTTCATTTACTAATTAACTTTAAACATAATGGAAGCAAGATCTGTAATGAAAAGCTTTTATTAAAAGGAAATAGATTCATAAATCTCTATAAAATATAGATTACTTTCAATTCTCATTTAAGATCACTTTTAATTCTAATGATAGATGTAGTTTCTTTTTCCCAAGTATCTAATATGGTGTTTAATTAAAACATACGAATTTGCTAAATAATTGCATTTTCATTATACTTCCTCTTACATTTGTGAGTGTGATGATGTCCCTAGAATAAAATTAACGCTCTCAGTTTCAACAATAAGGACACATATGACGCTACAGTAAAGAACGTATCTCGCGTACTTCCCCCCTTCTTCCTAGTAATTTTACCACTTGAAAATCGGGAGAGGAAAAATACGTGGTGTATTACTAATTTTAAAGAAACGGCTTATAATATAATAAACATAAACACATTAAAAAACCGCCATAAAGACCCTCAGATATGTATTTTAGAAGTCTTATTTAATTTCAACAACTTTCGTTTTACTTACGCAAAATAATTTCTTATTTCTGCACATATTTTTCTTAATTACCATAAATCTTAAGTTTCTAATACTTATGCTGAAAAATAAGGCGGAAAATATGCGAGTAAATACGGTATTACTTAGAAAAAACAAACATAGCACTACATTTGTAAGGTCCTAAGCATTTATTAATATTAACTAAATTTTGTGCCAATAGTTTAATTTTATATTCCTGGCGTTTCATGTCTAGAAATTAACAAGCTATGAGAATAACAAAAATAAGGGGTCGTTCAACCGGGACAGTGGTTAGCGTCGCTGAGTGCCATACCGAAGGGCCCGGGTTCGAATCCGGGCCTTTCAGTAAGTGTTTGTAAATGTATAGAGTGAAGGCATGGATGTTTGTAAATGTATAGAGTATATCAGTATAAGTAATTAGAGCAGCCCGACTCACCTAACCAAACACGTTGGATGAATAGAGTATGTGTGGCATGGGGACACTCTAAATTTGCGGTGAGCCGAACGTCCTCTGGAGAGGTTGAGGGTAGGGAAAGAGAAGTGGGAGACCCTCGGACCAGACCACCTGGGATGCTCTCCATCAAAACTGGGGGTGAAAGTCGTGCTCTCACCTGTGTGGTGCCCAAGGCTCTTGTCAACGACAGGCGCAATCTTGCACTCCCGTGGACTTTTTCTGATGTCACTATCAGACAAGTGAGACAAGTCACACACACAAACAATAAGAATATAATGACTCGTAGAAACAAGTGATATATTTATTGAATTCTACCAATTGTAGAATACTTTTAAAAGCTGAATTTCACTTTAAATTGCTATTCAGCTTGCAAAGGTTAGAAAACATGGAAAATAAATTGCTTTTTTAACATGAAAAACTCAGTATTTAACTCTGCAGCATGTAGAACTTAGTCAGAAGAGACTATCAGATTTCTAATTGAGGCTTGCTAGTGCAACTTTATGAAACAGAGCAAGTTACTTCTACAAGCGAGATATCAATTGTAATTATAAGCTATGCTAATCATAGCAAGGCGATAACGCAATCCATGACAAAGCGAATACAAGTAAAGTAGGTTTAAGGGAATCTCTTCTGAAAATAATAATACAGCAATAATTTGTATGCAAAAATCATTGGGACACTTATAAAGTATTTTCTCTCTCCCTTTTTTTCATGCCTTCGTGGCGTAACTGGAAGCGCGTTCGACATGCATTCGGGAGGTACTGAGTTCGAATGCCAGCTAAAGCATCGCACATTTTTCAGTTCCTGGTTCGATATAACTTAATGACTCTACAAAATCATTCAAATTTTTTTCACACATTTCAAATGTGTGATATCCCTGTTAATCATATTACGTATATTTAAGGGGCAATCGATAATCCATATCTTTGTTAACGTTCTTCTATGAATTCTTTTCCAGCGTGCACTCGCAGCAGCATTTATGCATTCCGTGAATTATAGCTGCCATGTTACCTAAACATACGGTAATTAACGAATCCCCAAATGTCAAAGTCATACGGCAATGGATAAAACGACTTGAGATACGGTCTCAGAGATACCGTACTCGCATCTTAACAGATCACGAGAATAGAACTGTTGTTTTCGCATCTTGCAGTGACTGTAGAGTTTTGTGGACTGCTGGCGCGAAAATTTGCTTTATTTTCCCACCATTTCTTTAGACACACGTGGTCTCCTGATACGCTTTTGCTTTTCAAAGGCAAGCTCTGTCTTTAAACTGACAATACCACTGCATAATGCTCTGGTGACCTGGCGTTTATTTTCTGTGTTTTCTTCTGAAAGTATGTTGCATTTCAGCAAGAGATGAACAACTCACAAATTTCAAAACGGACTCACATATTCCAAAACTTATCTGTTCACTGGCAATGGAGACTCTTTCTCTGCAGTATCATAATTTCGTAACACTGCCTGTTAATGTATCAGAATGGAAAATGTTGTGCTAAAATTTGATGCTTGCTACGTGAAAACTTTCCGATCTTTTTCATGTATTAACCATTATAAGATGTGTAACAATACTTTGGAAAATACATTAGCTTGGCACTCGTATTCACGTGTTCAGATTAGTTACTGAAAGACTCAGCTTTATTTGAATAAACGTGCTTCTTAATTTAGTCATTAATATAACATTGCAGAGCATCTTTTAATTTCCGTAGCCTTGATACTAAATAGATTTCATTGCAAAATTCGTAGTGACATAGACGAAACTGGTAATGCAGCTGGAAGATTAGCTCAGTTCTCAAGTTAATTAAAAATTTAATCTCCCAACTGAAATAAATAAAAAATTTTATCGCAAGACCGAAACTAAATAGGAAGAATAATATATAATGTGCGGTATATTTATAATATTAAAAAGGTTGGTTAAACTAGTGTTTGTATCAGGAATGCAATCCGTGGCCATGTCATCATTATTTGTTGAAACACACTTCCATAGATGAGGAATAAAGTATAGTAACTGCCTGATTTATATTCAGTGTAACAAATCAGAATTACTCATTTTTTTTTCTTCCGAATGCATTTTGGCGTTTTTAGTGCAGTTTCAGATAAGGAATATTTAACTGGTAGATTATTTTTTGAGTTTATATGTAACATCAAACTTCTTATCACCATTAAATTATTTGAATTCTTACTATCTCTACAATTATGATCTATTTAGTTCATTTGTTTCCGATTTAGTCTTTTAGCGTCACGATCCCCTGTCAAATGCTTTCAGCCGTTTTCGAAAAATACTAAAATATTGAAATCCTTTCACATTTAGTATATGTATCAATCCCTTGCTGAAAAAAAGGCCAAAGAAAAGCATGGGGAAGTTAAAAAAGAAATCGGTCTTTCCATCTGCAGAATTAGATTGCAAGAACTTTCACTACAACTCCTACGTGAATACGAATATCGATATATATATACATATATATCCTATCTTCACTTTGTACATGAAATTGAGATAGCAGCAGCAGGGAGAGGAAACTATCTGTAGAACATTCTCACAGGGAAATTTCATTTCTGATGCATATTCAGGAGCCTTGCAACATTCCCTTCTTTTTTTTTTTTTTTTTTTTGTTCGCCTTATCCTTGCATCTTTCTAGGGATGAATGTCGTTCTAACGTATTTCTTGACTGCGAGGTGCTTCTCATATTTAAATATTTCATTTTACTAGTCCTATTCTCAATCCCAAGACGAGAAGGACGATATCGATAGAAATGGTTATATATTTATTTCGATAAGAATGATGGGAATGTAGATTTAGAGGAAAAATAGAAGGGATGATTTCTATACCCAAGGAAAGAGGTTAAAGTATGATATTCCACAATATTTCTCTCCGAAACGGGATCTAGTGAAAGAACTTTGAATTGAATAGAAGTTTCCTAATTCTACTTCTGCATGAGAAAGTTCTCTTGTGAATGAGATCAATAGCGTATCTTCTCTTGGAATCAATCAGAAAAGCGTAATGAAACTGAAATGAAGAAATTACGCTGTTTTGATGACTTGCAGAGTTGAATTTCTGCTTCGATTCCTATTTCCGTTGAAAAAGCTTGTGGGAAGTGAAATCTTCTTTCGTATAACAATTTATATAGCTATATATAATGAAATGTTTTCCATCTGAATGAGCTAGATTGATAGTTCCTGAAATCATTTAAATTGATTAAGTCCCCCCAAAAGGTTAATATAAATATTTTTGCATAAATAAATATTTGTTCGTGAAATTAATTCCCCTTGAAATTAAATGGTTGTTTATGAATGAAATAATAGATATAAAATTAATTTGTACAGCTGAGGCTTTTAAGAAAGAACGGGAATATTTTAACTGTGATTACTTCTTGAGTTTTGTATACATGGTTAAGTATATGATTAAAGAATGATAGTTAAATTGCATTGGAAATTATGTTAATGAAAGTTTACAATTAAATACAAAAACATACTACGTAGAATTTTTGAGTGCTAAGTCAAAATAATTAACGCATTTTTCAAATTCTTCTTGAAGCCGTATTTAGACTACACAACATTCGGGAAATGCATATGCATCAATCATTCGGGAAATAAAGGACTACATAGTTACAATAGGTAGATAGAATTCTTTTTCTATACAGTTGCCAACACTTAAAATGATACACTACAAATTAATTTCAGATTATAATAAATTTAATACGAATATATTTCTTTCACATTAGCATGATTAAGATTTATTTATCTCCTATTTACATTTTCAAATAGGAATTATCATTTAGGAACAGTGGGAGAATCGTTAAGTAAATGTGCCACGATATTTCCTAAAAAACACATCTTATAACGCATTAACTTAAGTGCTTTAGATAGGACATGGATTTATGAATAAATATTGTTCCAGCACTTCTGATTGGCAATCAGCAGTTTTGTTAATTTTAATACGGAAGAGTAACTAGCTACATAAATACCGTAAAGATAATTTCTGAAAGTTAAATGATTAATTCAGTGTTAATATAATAATTCTTTCAACCTGGAAAGCAAAACCATTAGCTAATTCTTACGTATACTGAAAAATGAATTTTATACACGATTTTACAGAAATTAGCTGATTCCTTGCATAAAAAGGCATAACTAAATTTTATAATGCGTTTAATATATTTTTTTCGCTAATAGGAATTGTATAACATATGGTTATAATGGAAGTTTTCTTCCAAAAAACGTTCTTAATAAAGTTAGGAAAAAAATAATAAAACATGAAAGTACTACCTTCAGTGCGGGTAGTAATCAACGCCCAAATGCGTGATTTTCTCCCAACGCTTTGGTAGTTTTCCAAAGCCCTCGGCTTCTGAAACTTGGTAGCCACGAATCCAAAAACAGGTTATCCTCATTTCTGACGTCCTGTGCAGAATAGAAGAGAGCACCAATAAGATTTAGCTGTAGGTGTGAAAAAAGTTAGAAGTCCAAAGGAGCGATGTCGGGGCTACATGGCTGGCGTGGGAAAAGATCTCTTTCGAGTCCGTACAGAGTCCAGCTGGAAACTAGACTGAGGATTCTTCAAGAGTAATTTAATAATTTTATCATGCTTTTATGTATCAACAATTACAATGTTTTTACATTACAGAAATTAGAGTCAGCAACGTACTTCAGTCTATAAACTGAAAAGCAGCAACATTGTTCAATGGCTTTACCCACCTGAAGCTTACTTATATATATATTTACAAATAACGAATTATAGTCATATTGCAATTATAGTAACTTCGAATATTATACCACAAATTGTTTAATTCCAGACGGAAATGATAAAACTTGGGTTACTAAAATAATAATATTATTAATACTTTAATTAAATAGAAAAATTATCGATAATTTCATGCTTATATTGTTAAGGTGCGTTTTTTTTACAGATCTTGAAGTAATTATTTGCTTTCCGAAGTGACAAAATATGAAGTGCGTTTAAACATTAACTGCTTAATAAAATAAGAACTGAAAAGCCCCTTATAATAAAAATTAGTTTGGTAATACACATTTATATATACTTTTTATACATTATTAAAAGAGTAAGTCTTTTATATATTTCAGAATAAATGTCTAAAAATCGTACTTCGAGAAAGCACTTAGATAAATGTAGATATTTTTGGCGCAATCAAGACAAGTAATCATAATTATTTTAACGTACTAACATTCATTCCTCATCAACGTACATGGAAACATGCATGGGATGCCAGGTAAACCAATACATTTGTTCCTTTTTTTAAAAATATATTAAGGAATTTGTTTGTCTCGTAACAAGAAAGGTTTCATAAAACATTATTCTACAAATATTTCATCAATATTGTACCGAACGCAGTGCCATTCTTTGATCATAAATTGCTCACATTCACCCAGAAAGCTCTAAAAGCTTCACATCATCTTTAATTTACTTTTCTTTTGGATTCCGATTGTTCTCCAGATTTCGAACTCAGTTCAAACTACCAGTATTCAGCGGTCTATTCCTCCAACTTAAGTTTTTCATGAGGTCTTAACCAGACTGTAGGAAGGGGTATAGATTCTAAGAATCGCAACTGTAAATTGATTAACGATTAACGGTGCATTAACCATTAACGCAACCATTTACGATACAGATAATGCAGATAATTATCTGGCAGAATTTCAAATGCAAAAATACTTATCACATTCCTAGAAGGATTTGAAATAGCATATACCTTATTATGAAATTGTGCTTCACTTTACTTCCTAAGATGCTTATTAATATTATTCAAAATAATTCATATGCATTAATTATACAAAACTTTATACTTTAATTAGCGATCTGAATAATATTTGCGAAAGTATTGCTCGTAAGTTTATTTATTTATTAGCTTTTTAAAGATTCAAGTTTACACTGGTGAGCAAAAATTAAGGATGAGACGGTTTTTCAATATAACTTTGTACAAAAGCTTTCCAAATCAACACATTTAATACCGTAAGATCCCCAATACGTAAGGACATGAGTAATGTAAGCAACACTTACTAAAAGAGAAATCAGAGGGCTAAAAAGAAGCTTTATTGAAAAAGTAGCATGGAGCGCAATGCGACTGAAGGCCGAAACATCCCTGTGATGGGTGTCCAGCAAGAAACATCCGGTCTTTAATAGGGGATATGATCTTCCCTGACTGCTAGGCAGGTTTCACAGCATCTGCCCATGCTGAGAATGAGGGTGTCAATGAGTTGTTGAGGCGTAGCTGCTCATTCGTCTTGCAGCGCCCATCGAAGCTCCGGAATCGTTACTGGTGGTAAGGTCTGCCTACGATCTGCCAAGCGTCTGCCTAGAAAATCCCATACATGCTCGATGGATACATGCTCGATGTGCCGGCCAATCCATACGTTCAATATCCTCACTCTCTAAGAGCTGTTCGGCAGCTACTGTGCGATGACATGGTGCATTGTCGTCCATGAAAAAGAACTGCGGACCCATAGCGCCTCTAAAAAGACGCACATATGGAAGAAGAATCTCGTTACAATAACGGGTCCCGTTGACTGAACCTGCGTCGAAGATGTGAAGGTCTGTACGACTACCAAGCATGATGCCTCTCCAAACGAGAACACCGCCACTTCCATACCTGTGCCTTTCAATGATGTTCGAGGGATGATTGCGGCTTCCCCGCTCTCTCCAGATGAGTATGCGATGAGAATCGCTACTCAGACTGAATCTGCTCTCATCTGTAAAGAGTACTCGTTCCCATTCATTGTCTCTCCAATTCCGGTGTTTCCGGCACCACAGAGAACGCCTTCTCCGATGGGCAGGCGTTAGAGGTACACACCGTACAGGGCGTCGTGCAAACAGACCACCACCGTGCAGTCTTCTGGCTACGGTAAAACGCGATATCGGTCGTCCAGTCGCCTGTGTCGTGTGTCTACCGATTTCTCCCGCTGTTTCTTCTGGCCTGTAAGGCAATATACCGGTCATCTGCGGGTGTGGTTCCTCGTGGACGACCACTACTAAACCCCCAAATAGCTGTTCCTGTAGTTTGAAATTGTCTCCAAAGTCATGAAACGATGCTGTGAGCATTTCCGAACTCTGCAGCCACACTTGTCACACTGCGGCCTTCCTCCAACTTCCCAATGATTCGACCTCGGGTAAAAGCATTTAGATGTCGTCTAGCAGATTGATAATTCGCCATTTCTCGCTGAGGCAGCAACTCGGTGTGATTTTAACTGCTATACGGGGTGCAATCTCTTTGCCAGAAATACTGATCTTACACCGACAACATGCTTTATACTACTCAGACACTCCCCCATTACGTCTACCTGCATATCTGCGCATGTGCTACCGTACATCACCTTATTTAATCTCCTGATTGGTCTTTCTGTCCGCCCTGCCTCTTCGTTCAGCTGATATGCTAATTTTTCGACTTCGTCCTTAATTTTTGCACACCAGTGTATATTAAATTTATATGAATGCTTTTCTTAATATTCTGTTATAATACATAATTTATCCAGTTTTATGTTCACTTTAGTCATAAAATATTGAGAAAAGATAATAATTCCTACACAAATCATAAAATATTCATATTAAGATACTGATTTAATTTTCAATAATAATGCATAGTTTTACTGTTTTGCAGTTAGGCTCATTTATATTGGTTGCAATTATCTGAATATTTTATACACTAAATTAAAATAGTATAGTCAATATTAAAGAGAAACGCATATTAAAATTTAAATTATTTTATTCATATTTGCTTTCTATTTTCAGAAGCACTGAATTATTTTAAAATTGGAATCAGAAATAGGGTAGAAGGTTTTTACATATAAATAAATTAAATTCTGATTAAAATAAATTGTTTGCTAACTTACTTCTTTATTATTTTGTTTTTCATTCATTGAAATTTAATTCCTTTAGTTTGCAGTAATTATTAAACATAGTTTTCATCACTGCACATTATTTTACTCCTTGACATTATAGATCTAGTTACACACATTACATTTATTCTCAGTTGCCTATGCAGTAATCCCTTGTCGAGCATGGATTTGCGGAACGTGTTCTCACATATATGTATTTCCTTAATCGTTGCCATTTAACTTCCCCATTGGTCGAATTTCATTCCTACATGGTTCAATGTTCATTCATAGACATTGAATGTTTTTGGCATCAGCTCTGGCCAGAAGTTATCAGGAGTTTTAAAGAATTAGCATCGACTGAAAAAGAAGCCAAAGAAATCATACTAATTGCAAAAACAATTTGTGGCAAAAGGGTTTCAGGAATAGAATAAGTCAAAAAATTAACCCAGAAATTAAGAATGTTTCTATAACACCAGCCAAAAGTGAAATCAATAATAATAAAGAAGAAGGAAAAAACTCTATAATTTAAAGAATTGTTAAGAAATTCATAGAAACCATATCAATTTGCTATGGAGTTTAACCAAAACTATTGGATGTATATTGAATATATGCATTCTTTTTTTTTCTTTTGCCTTATTTATTTTCTCACTGTTTAGTTTTATGTTAGGATTTTTATAATAATCTTGTTTCTGGCAACACGCGTTATGGCAAGAGTTGTTCATGTTTATGTTTCAATAGAATAGCATTCTCAGCCGCACTGTGCTGCAGGCAATTTTTCTTAAAGAATATTTCATGTTTAGAATATCAATAAAGTTTATTTACAAGGCTGATGCTTTTCAGTTCAAGGCAACTAAAAACGAAGAAGAGGACACTTTATGAGAAGTATTTAAAAACTAAATTCTGGACATGGTTCTTATTTCAAAGATTTTAAAGAGTTGCGCCAGTCATTGTCTCAAGTAAAAAAAGCAAAAATCAGCAGCTGTTTTTTAAAAAAATTAATTGTGTCACATACTTATTGAGTAGTTATAAAATATGTGGTGTGTAATTTTATATACCATGGGTGCCGGTGTATTTTGGGGTTTTATAGGACGCCATTTTTTGTCTGTTCGTTCTTGAATGCTTCTGCCTCGCCTCAGCTAGCATACTCATGGTCCTTGTTGAGTGGTATCAGCAAGTTGTTACTTTCGGTCACTTGATCTTTAGAGGCTGAACGAAATATTTTATAGTTCAAGCCTGGCTAGAGAATGCTAAACCGCGCAGGAAACTATTATGAACGGAATACACCACGGTAAACAGTCCGGAACACATAGTATGGGAAAATGTTAAGTACCATTCGTTATTACTTATTCGATTTTCTATTTTTAATTTAAATTGATCATTTTGTTTTGGTTTATTTTTTTCAGTTTTAAATCTGGAACTGTGACAAAAAATAGGCTCAGTTTGGAAATAAAATAAAGGCTCAGTTTGGAAAAAAACAATTAAAAAAATAAAATGTCAAATGTCAGAAACGCAAAAGTTAAAGGAAGAAACTGATTTGGTAGTGTGAATGATGAAAGCAATGATAAGTTAGGTAGGTAAAGATAAAACCAAAATGGAGTAAACTAGGGGCTAGTAAGTTTACAAAAAACAGTAAAAAGGAATATTATTATGATTTTAACAGGTACTAACAATTCTGATTTGTGTGTTGGCAACTTTCCAAAAGTTCTGAAGAAAATAATATCGGGTAGCATTATCGATGATATAATCAAATACACGAATTGGAACATTCAGTTCAGTAAAGATAAATATTCCAGAGAACGTGATACTAAAGAAGTAACTTTTGTCCCTTGCGGGACTGCTGTATTTGTCAGGATTAAAAGAAGCTGAATTTCCTCGAATTTCGAAATATTGACGGGACATGAATTAAAACCTTTTGAGCTTGCTTGAGTTATATCTATTTATTTATTTACTTGTTCTCTTTAATGATAAAATAAAAGAGATATTAGAAAGCACATGGACACATTGGCTGCGATACCATGTGTCCTTAATCGGTTCGTTGGAAATCTGAAATCTAACTATTGCCTCAAGCATCATTTGTGAACTGATGAAATGCTAGTTTTTTTCAAAATATGGTTTGAAGGTAATTCTCTTTGTGATGCAAGAAAAAACTGTACAGGAACATTTAATTGTACTGTGGACAGCAGCCTAATTGCCATACCAATGTTCGAACACTGCAGCAGCTGTAGCGTTGAGAGAAAAGCATGGTCTGAAGAATGCAAAGCAAAACTTAAGCTCAGACAACTAGTGCACTATTGTGTACCTAACACCCACCTGTTTCCTAAAAATATAATTTTGGTGAAAAAGTTGAAGAAAAGTAAGCGAGAAGATCCCCCGCCCCCCCCAATAGCTGTAGCCAAACAAAGAAAAATTAACAGAACTCTCTGTTTCTGGTTTTTATAAACATGTTATGATAAATTTATTTTGCTAAAAACGAAATAGTTGTACTTTTATCTTCCGTATATTATTTTCTCATAACTTATTCTTAATAAAAATGACCTGAAGTTATGCTCTTTTAAAACTCAACGAAAGGAATACAATTAATACCGTTGACAAGATTGAAACTACTCTATCTTAAGAACAAACAGAAATCACTCTGTCTAAAGAACAAACAGAAAGCTTCTTTGAGTATTCCTTCAGCTGTTGAATATTACTAGGATAAATGCTCAGATTTTGTATATTCTAACTACCCAAATCACGTATACGCCAGTAGTTTTTTCTAAAAAAAAAAATAGTTCTAAACCTTATTAAATGTCATTTAGAAGAGAGATGTGAGATAGCCAACCTACCATTTTTGATAAAAGGAGGTATTATAAAGAAACGAAATGAAACAGAAATAGCAGTATAACAGGGCCAGACAAAAAAGAACTTTCTGCTCTCTGTTTTCAGGATTATGTTTAAAAGTAGAGTTACTCCTATAGAGTGTCTGGCTTGCAACATAATCATTTGGAAAGAGCTCTGCACAAAATTTTTCAAGTGTTAACGAACAGTGGAACGAACACGAAACAGTGAAGAAACTGATACAGACCAAGTAATTTAATTGTAACTGGGTATGTAATAGTATATATTAACACCGAATTATTTCATGAAATGTTTCCGATTATGTTTAGTTGTTTTATTTACTAATATTTTACTGCATCTTAATTATATTTGACTTACATTTAGTCTTATAAAACAATTATCTACTTCCACAGGGATTTAAAAATATATAATGGTCAAAGTATACAGCGCGGCAAGTTTACTATGTGAATTCATGCGAGTAGAAAAAGAATAACCATGAACGTTAATTCTATGTTTCGGAAACATTTTTTTAACTAAGAGTAATCAACACTACTTACGCAGCTTTCTCTTAGAACACTTATAAGGTATTCCCGCTTTCTTAACATCCCTTCGCAGTATAGTGGCCTGCACGCTGGGCGCATATTCCAGAGGTCCATGGCTCGATTCCCGGCGAGGGCGTTGCTCATTTTTCAATTTCTCATGCTTCAAAAAAATCCTAATGTCTCTATACACTAACATACAACTAGGACTAGAGCTACACCCCACTTGTTTATTAGGGAGTTGCGGTGTAGTCTAGGTGGTATTCACTACTGCCGTCACAAGCGCGCAGCCGAGAGGCCAGAGGCTCGACAGATCCGTTTTCGAGTATATGACTAATGTCACAGACTCAGTTAACACCAATCGTAAAAGCGAGGAACAGGCCATACGAGGACCCCTCGGGAGTACTCTTAGCGGTAATCCATTCGGAATCTACGCGTCCTAACGCGCCCAATTGGCAAGCTCAATCGAGATTTTATTTTCAGATATAAACAAAGAAGGATTACACCTGTTCAAAGAGCTCTCCCACCTCTTTCGCAATCTGTTCGAGGAAGGGGAGATTTGAACTTACGAGAAGAGCATTTAGGTTATTCCGGTCAAAAGATAGCTTTGGCGTGTACTCTGTAGTTGCAAACAGTCAAGTAGTGGAGTGCGTCTCCAATGCCCTGTCCGCAGCTACAGCTGCTTGTTGAACTCAATCCGAACCTTCCAAAGGACTGAGGAAATCTTCCGTGCCCTGTGATTAACTGATTTATATAATGATTACCATAAAGCGCTCCGGTATCAACCTTGTTGATACACTGGAACGTGAAACGTCCGGTATCGGCAGACTCCCATCAAACTTGCCATTGGCGCATGACTGATTCCCTCAGACAGCGCTTAAATCTCGAAACGGGAAGGATAAAGTCGATCTCGTCCCTATAGGTAGCGCTTTTTGAACGATCATCAACCAGTTCACTGCCGAAGTGACCTACGTGTGCCTTGATCCACCTAAAGTTAACCGTTTGAACATTGCGAGGGTTCTCGGTACAAGTTCTTGACCAGGTTTACTAGGGCGTGACGATGGTTTGGGTTTGAAAGTGCACATAGTGCCGACAAACTATCAGTGTAGATAGTTGTGGAAGTTCCTCTCCGGAACTTAATACACCATTCCAAAGCCCTCCCGTTCGCAAACAACTCGGCTTGAAAAACCGAGTTACGGTCTCCTAACCTGTATCCTTCCTGATGGATCTCAACGCCGTTGTAAAGCACCACGAAGGCAGCGCCAACTCTACCCTCTAGCCCCGAACCATCGGTGTAGATCTCCATCTCGTCACCATAAGGTAACATACGGTTAAAAGGGACAATGAGTCTAGTAGATGGGTGCTCACAAGAGAGGTCAACCTTTGACTCGTAGTCCCGTGAATCATGAGCAAAGTCATCCACCATTATGAGATAGTCTCCAAAAGTAGTTGGAACATAGCATGTTCTTGAATCGCCTTTAAATCAAGTGGAACAAGTCCAGCTAAGACCTGAGCGCTGAGTGGGGAACACTCTTGTATGTCTTACTTATAAGGAGCGCGTAAGTTCTTTGAATTCTGTTTAGGCAATCTCTAAACTTACAGTTAGAGAGGCGGGTCCCCTACGCCCCAACACCGAAAAGTGCCTACCTCTCAATGGCTCCCAAATATATCATTTTCAGCAATTCATGATGGTTAGAATACAACTGTCGCGCAGTTCGAAAGAGCGTTTGACTCATCTGCACCGTTGTCTTCTTAACTTCTTTAAAGTGAGGTCAGCCAACATACAAACATTTGTAAAACACCACATTTATTAATACTCTAAATAACTTTAGAATTATAACAAAAACGTTTGTGTAAACTGACATTTTTCTGCTAGTCACCGGCATACTGTATTTCCAGATAGCCAAATGTTTGCAACTTGATGCATCCATCGAGAAAGGCCAATATCCATCGTCATTTAGCAGTCGTTAGCACTGAAGTCATTGTCCAAGATGCATCATAGGAAAATACCAAATCATACTCGTAGGAAATACAAATTGCGACCTAATTTACATGAAAACACCCCGGTGAAGAAATCCAAGAACCTTCCACCCCTCTTCTCTTATTATCAGATCTCTAGAGAAGACTTTTGGTTTACTAATATTTTAAGTGCCTACTACGATTACAAGCTTCTCTGCGATTGGAACCTGGGCATAACGATATGGCAGTCATCCTCGCTAACGACTATATTTATCAGGGCGATCTTCACACATTTTATCAAACATATGTATTTCTTTCCGTGTAATATCGGTAAAACCATGCTGTTTCGATTTTTAAAACTTTCAAGCCATTCTGCGCTAGCATTGAAAGCTATCCTACTAAAAAATTTCAGAAGTTAACAGCTTTCATATGCAACATCATTTATAGAAATTACTGCTTTGAGGGTCCTACAAGATCCAAAATATTTTAGGACAACTACATTCATATAGGAAAAGCATATTTTTTAACTAACTACCCTGTTAGTCAATAGCTACTTGATTTACACATATTTTGAATGGTCTGTTTTCGCTTTGAAATGCTTTTATACTGGAAGGAATGACATAAATATTTTTTTTTCTCTTCATCATACACCTTCCTTCATCAAAATAACGTTTTGTTGTATATTCAGAGTGCATAATATCTACTTCAAAACTTTAAAATAAAATTTCACAAGTAAAATAACAATAAAAGTAAATTAACGCGACGAACTAGAAGCTCAAAATGACCAAAACCGAGTACTCGTGGAATCTAAAGGGGGAGAAATTCTACAAAACAAGATAGTGAATCAGTTTGTAAGGACCAATCAAAATTATGTTAGCCAACGTTTTTTGCCCTATAATAATTTATTTTCAAAAACTTGATATTTCTATATGGTATACGTAATAACGAAATTCATAAAATTTCGGCCTTTATGATGAAGACTAAATACCATATTAAATTCTAATAGACATAATCGTTACTTCGTTCGACTCGTTTTCTGTCGTTACTTGTGGTTTCCCTATGTGTAACGTGAATACGAGCTGCTTTCCCTTTGAAAGTCCGCCAATAAGACATGCCTTTCCTGAAGTAGGTAGTTCTAGTGTGGTTTGCTGCAATCTTATAAATTCAATAGTTCGACTTAAATGTGCATTGGATTTTTCGAATTTTTAATTATGGTAAAACGACTGTAAGATTGAAAATAAAAAGATTAAAACACAGTCTAATTGTATTTCTACATAATCAAGGTTTTACGAGATTTTTAATAAAGTAGTTAAGGATTTATTAATTTGAAGAACATTTGGGATACAGGGAGCAAAATGTTTTTAAAATTACGCAAGTGTCGCTTTTTATATTTTTGTTAAAATGTATTGTGACCAAAATTGTAGTAGTTGGAAGCTTATATTATTTGATACTTATTTTATGATTTGCAAGAAGTATTTAATACTAACCATTCAAAAATATTCAACTACGGAACCTTTTTGAAGTAATATATATAAGGTTGCCATGTACCTGCGAGCGCTTTCTAAGTCTGATAATAAAGAATTTATGCATGTCTTTCTTATTTGTAATGGCATCTTAGAGTTGGAAAATACCTGTTAAAAATAAATTAAATTTGCAAATATAGTAAAGCATGTTATTTTATTCAGTTTAAGAACTTATTCATGTAGTAAAACTGAAGGGAATCAGTTGCCCTCATTGTGCGTTAAGATATGTGTTAAGCAACTTCTTCTACCTTAGCAGAACAGCTCTCTTTTCATTCTCTCATATATATATTCCTATGGGTAAAATTTCCTTCCTTTTAAACTGCGATTTCGCAACTGGACTTGAAGAAGTGCTTTGAAGGAATAAATGGTATATTAAGCTTGCTGTACATGCTTGGCTGGAGAAATGTTAAATCTCGAATTGAACTGAACTGGAAGAAATTGTTTCAGGCGTTTTGCCATGAAGAGAATTTTAACTTTCGGTCGTTGAATTTTATTCAGAACCGAAATCTTCATTACTTTGAAATCTGAAATATTCATTACAGAAAGGACATGAGATTTTGTAGTGTTTGCGACATCGCACAGGCATTAAAAGCTCTTCAGAATTTTGGTTTAATTCGAGGATTCTGAAATAGGAAACAATGATCTTACGCTTGCAAATGAGTGCAAATTGCAAATGAATCTTCATATAGTACGAGAAAATGCAACCCTTGATCAATGCCACACGTGCGTCATATAAACACTCTATACATTGAAACAACGTCTGATGCTTATAGCAAATTTCATGGGTACAGAAAATAAAAGTTTTGAATTTGTTTAACAAAAAAAAATATTTAGAATTTTGTTCTGATAATATGTGCTATAAATTACTTAATTTAAAAGTATTGGAATAATATATTTAAGTATACATGATTTTGAATTTTTAAATTAAAAAAAAAATATAAGTTGCAAAATCTAACATTTTACACGTTTAGCCGTTCTCGTATCTAGTTATATGCAGTGACAGTTTAAACTTGTTCTAAAAAGTAAAACATAAAATATTTAACTCGTGTACGACAAAACGCGATCGAGATATTTAATTTTTAATTTTGAGATTATGTTTTCTTAAAATTAAAGAGTCATACACAAACTGAAATGCAAAACGTATTTTTTTAACATTTAATACATTTATATGTAACCAAAAGTGAAATACCAATTAGAAACATATTTCTGGTGCTACGAAGTGCGCTGATGTGCAGACTGTTGGGAAACGTATTGATCAATGCAATTTATTTGTTTCACGAATATTTTATTCATACATTCTTATACAATGCTCAGCAAAACTGAGGGACATTGGCAGAAATAAACTTGATTTTAATTGCTGAAAAATAGTTAAAAACAATTTATACATACCACTATTTATTATAAATTGAGATCTTTTCCAGCTGCTAATGTAAAAATGTGGTACTTAAAGTCAGAACTGTTTAAATTTAAAAATTACATGAAAAATTTTCTTTTCATTAAAATTATCTCACTTCTGAAATGTATTCTCACTTCTGAAAGAAGAGCAAACCTTACACCTTGATTTCACAAACTTTTGATCAAGTCTTCTAAAACTACACTCCAGTATTCTGAAAGTGAATTTATCAGATTCGAGGAGACATTTGGCGTTTTGCAGATCGGCGGTTTAAGGCATCCCACACATGCTGAATCAGAATCAAGTTTCGTGAGTGCAATTCTCATTTCATTCCAGAAATATCATCCGTTTTTAAATATTCTGACAGCAGAGATGCTGATTGATGATCAGCATTCTCATTCGCCAGCAAACAATCTGGGCCCATAGCATCACTGAACATCTCTACGCGGGATGATATCCCCACGTCTTTTCTGACGATCCTACCTAAAACCATTAAACTGCATACAAGAAAATGGGATCTGTCATGAGCAAGAGAAGAGAAGTCGATTGTACTTCGGTTCTTGCAGACGAGACCACGACCAGAGTTATATTTCTGAACTTATCAATAAACATCTCACAGTTCCAATCCTCTTGGCGTCACTGAACGTCCCCCATGAATGCATAATTTTAAATGTGTATCCAAGAATTTTCAGAACACCGTCTTTAGATTCGAAGCAGTAAAATAAATAACTAGCATGAAAATAAATAAGCATTATATTGTATATATTTTTAATTATTTACCTATGGAAAACACGGAAATATAAAATGAACGAGATTAAGATTTCCATTTAATTTAGGTCAGGTTATATGAATATGACAAAGATTTCAAGTCTGTACTATCAGAAGAAATATAGCAAGACAACATCACGTGGTGCTGAACGATCCCAACATCTTACTTTACATTAACCGAGCCTAACGGCTCACGCTGTTTAACAATGAAATTTAGATTCAGTCATTTGCAACCTTGAATCTGTTCTCTGCGTCTCTTTCCACAGTGAAATGTCCCACAGTCCCTTTCCTAGTAGGTGGTGTCAAGTCTCTTCTCGTGGTGGACAGACTACATCTGTTTCGGGGAAAGGATGTCTTCGAGGGATACATTTTGAGAGAAACTACCTCTTATTAGCATTTCACATCATAAAACCACGAAAATTAACCATGCAGCCAGCTCGCTCGCTCTAGAGCGAATCCGAGTCTAGTTACCACGTTCAGCGATTCATAATCACTCAACTACTGGTAAGGTATTTCCCTTCAGGACAGTGTTTTATTTATTACATTGTACATACAATCATTTTCTTCTTCAGTATAATGTACTGAAATCCGTCGTAACAGGCTGTTCCAAAGACCGTTTGACATTATATCAATTATTTAAATTATTTCATAGGAAAATATTTTAACAATGGTAACAAATTTAAAAGTGGGAAAATACTTAAAATCTACTCATTTATTTAGAGTAGTTGAATTTCTGAAAAACCCCAAAATATTTTCACGAGAAAAATCCTGAAAAATTGTTTCGCTATAAAATTATTTCTTAACTATTCCTTTTAATATTTTTTTTAATTCTTTTCCTCCTTCATCTTCTTAAAATCTTAAGAACTTATATATTATCTCTCAGAAATGAAAACTTTTATTTTTTATTGCTAGTAAGACACTCATTTTTAAATTAGAGCTCAAGTACGAGGTCGAGCAATTTTTGGATTACATATTGAATAAAATGATCCTCTTAATTAGATAAAACAAGTAAGTCTGTTGTATACAGGTTACCATGAATGAAATGTCTTATCTCCTTTCATAAATAAACCACCTATTACAGCAATGAAAAAGGCAGCGGTTCATGGGAACTAGAATTTCAATGCAAAAACTAAATATTTCTATAAATGCTGGCAAAAAATTTTCACGTGTATATTTGACTCGTAATTCCACAGTTGTTGCATTAAATAAAAATCAACATAAATTCCGTTTTTTCCGTTTTCAGAGATTAGTTCCAAGTAAATAATTAAAAAGAAAAAAATCAAGACACTTTATGTAAACAGAAATCGATCGCACGTGCTTCGTATTTTAGACACAAAAAAATCAGAAATTCAAATACCGACTAACTTGAAACTGATACATCCATTTGACCATTAACTTGAAGGATCAAAATGAAAATCGAAGACTGCAAACTTTACTTTTTATGAGTTTGTAGGGACTGTGCCTTTAATTAAATTTAACTTGTGGCGATTAATCCAACAGACGTGTAAGTTATTTATCTCTGTATCTATTTAAGCAAACAGATAGGTACTAAGAGTGTAAAAGACTGTTTTATTAAGAACACAAATAAGTTGAATAGAAGGCACTCTTGGTGCTTACGAAATAGCCAGCATTTATGCGAAATCAAAAGTAGAATTTTCAATGAAAGCTTAGTTAACCAAAGGCTACTCAGAAATATTAAACACGCAAGTTGGCTATAACCTACACTGGGGTGTAGGCTGTAATATGTAAAGTAACGCTGTTGACAGGAATGCTGTCTAGAATATCAACTAGTAACCTGGCCTTCAGCAGGCGGAACACGCTCTGACTAAAGCAATCTCAAACCTTATACGCCCGAACTAAAATTTACATTCTGGCAGGAAAACGGGACGAGAGAAGCGATAGTAGAGGTTTGCAACATAAAATAACTGATTAGTTAGCATGCATACCTTACAACTTAACTGAATTAATGTTTTTCTTTTAATGATTTATTTGGCAGTAATATTTTTAATATACAGATATCATGTTCTGTCTATTAACTGCACCGAAATCGGAAGTAATATTAAAAATTAATCATTATTTTACACAATCATAATACGTAACAATCATAATACATATGAAAATAATAATAATCATTAATAGTACATATAAAAATACTTTACATCCAAAATATTAGTATTAATTTTTTTAATATGCATATGGACTTCCCATTTTTTGTAACATATTTCGAAAACGAAAAAGCCTTTTTAAAAGAGATTACTCATTAATTTTTTTAATATTATTAAAACAGTTATAAAAATTTTCTTAATAAAAAGATAATAATTTTTTGCAGTTTCAGATATGAGTAGGATGTTCACATTATTGAAATACGTATCTTATTGTAAGTAAGTTGAAAGTAAGTTCTTACCAAGTAAAAAGTTTATGATCAGACGGCATAATGATAATTCGCTGCATAGCATAACAAGTTCTTTTAAACACTTTGGATACGATTTTATTGCGAAAGAAGTTCAAGGTTTTGACTTTTTCTCTTTCGTTTCGTTTACTTTAGATGAAATAAAAATAAAAACTACAAATCAAAGAGATATACATTGGAATAATTAATACAATACAGTTTCTCAGTAAGAATACAGAAGTAAAGCATTGTTCTATAAAGAAATTAATAAAATTAGAAATACCTCGAACGAAACTTAAATATTTGTTTATTTCGTAAACCACGTTAAGGTATCCGAAAATACAAGATTTGAAACCAAAACTCTCTTGAAATAAGAAATTATGTTAATTGGAAGTGCAATCACACGCATAAGGTCTGCTTATCTTGCTTCCAGAGTAAATGTCAAAATGTAAGCGTTCAAAAAAAAAAAAAAAAAAAAAAAAAAAAAAATCCGGTTTCTTTTTGCCACAGAATATTTAGCACGTATATGAAAGCTGAAATACTTTTTTATTGCACACTCATTATCACAAGTAAAAATAATCTTGAGGAGTAAAGTTTAATTTCCTTTCTAATTAAATACATTTAGATTCTGTTACTCGTGTTTTACGTTTTCCTAGTGATTTACTATATTATCAGAGTTTTTATTTTAAGCCGAAGAAGAACACTGCATTAGACTTGCCTACGTATTTCTTATGGGATGTGACTAGATAGCTTTTAAAAGTAAAATAAATATAGTAAAAGACCATTAATAAATTATCCTGGTTTCGATTCTCAGCCGCTAAAGAAGCTTTGTATAAGGCTTGTATAAGGCTTTCTTGTATAAGTATTGTACAAGATATTGTACAAGGTTGTATAAGGCTTTCTTGTATGTAACTTGAATATAAGCCACTTTTCTTATATGTCCACCGTAGAAGCCTTTCAAAGGCGATATGAGGGTTTACGAGGTTGATTTCTGTTCTGAAGGGTCCTGGGATTGAATCCCGGAGAAGGCATCTCTGTTTGTAATGTATAGTGTCTGTGCTACATAGGGATACTCAAAATATACGGCAAACCAAAGAACCACCAAAGAACTCGAAAGTTTTCTCAAGTTCTTTGGTGGTACTTTACGGACTCCTTTCCCTGTGCTTCGGGAATCTCGAACTTCTCTTTCAAAGTTGCAGTACAAAACTGAGCAAAGTCTCAATCACGTATATCGCGCTTGAGACTCATTCCGACGACAGACGCAGTGTTGCACTCCTTGCCACGAAAAAATTCGTGGTCTTCTGATTAAGACAGAGAAGTAAGATTTGCCACAAATCAGACTTCGCTTTTAAGCTAGGATGTTTCTTTAGATAGCTTTAAAATGCTTTTTCATTGCAGATTATTTACACACCTAGGAATCCCCGAAAATTACACTCCATATTGAAATTATGTTGGATTCTCATCATATTATAAAATAAAAATTTTTAAGAATAATAATTTTGTCAAATCACCTGCGTTGAACATAAGGTATAGGTAGATGCTAGGCCAGCATCTTGGTAATACTGGAGGTGATTAAGACATTGTTGAATCTAGCTAACTGTTAAGCTTCCGCACCAATTTTTAGAGAAAATACCCTAAAAATGGTCCAAGGCTCACAAAGAGTTCTTTTGAAACATTTCATAAATTAAAATACGCGAAGCGAAGAACTTGTCAATAATTTATTTGAGAAAAGAATGAGTGCTCCTAGACATTTGAAGTTAGACATCGCAACAAGTAATGATATAATAAATACGCAACCCTTTTAGATAGAAGCAATATGTGTGTTAAATAGTCTCAAAACCCAAAATTGTAAACAGAAGTGACTCACAAGAAGACTTAAAGGTGCTAACCAGGGATGATAGGGCTATCGGGAATTCGAGAAATTTCACGAGGCACCTTGAATAGTTCACACTCATAGAGATGCAAGACTTAGGTTAAAAACCTGGAGAAAGTATGCACATTTGTTAGCGTACAGTGTCTGTGCCGGAAAAAGGCCGAAATCCTGGGGTTTCTTCTCTCGGAATTTCACCCAAAGCGGAAATTTAGAAGTTAACAAAGCCCAGTGATAAATAATCTGCCTAGATGGATGCACAAGTGCAAAGCTGTATTCTTGGTAATATAAAGTGAACTTAGTAAGGGACCTTCCCTTGCACCTATATTTATATCGGGGCACCTTTGCATCATGGCAAACAATCGCCAATTTGGAGGGAAAATAAGTGCCGGCACCTTTATGCAAATTGGCCACGTCGATCAGACTAGCTCCATTCGCCTTTGGTGACAGCAATAACAATGATGAGTTGAATCACCCAAGAATCAGACATATGGAACACTACAGTATGAGAAAAAAGATTAGCTATTAGTAGGCACTGAGCTTTCTAGGTTCACCCCTTTATTGCCCATCTTACTAAATGTCGAAAGTTGTTATTTGTTCTTTCTGTTTAAAGACTTGCCCTAGTAAAGTATGTTTGGTTCTAAAGTTGATTGTTAGTTTTTATGGGGGTACAGTATAGTTTTTCAGAGACATTTAAAATATAAAGTTAAAATTGCGTTAAATCTCTTTGCTATATTTAATTAGTGAAATTATTTAGACAAACATTAATAAGAAACTCTTGAAAATACTATTATTTTTTCTCTCTCTTCGCAAAGGAGAAAATTCTTTTAAGACTTATTTCAGCAACCGAAAGAGTTAATAATTTAAGTTTCTACTCAAAGTGAAATCTCATAAAGCGAATGTTATAAAAGTGAAGATAAATATATTACTAATTTTCCAAAAAATTGTTATTCAAGAGAAAGACATTGCATTCTAGAAAAATGCGTCGAACAGTTGACACGCAAAATAACGCGTGGTAATATTTTCCACTTTTTTCAGGGCATCCAGCCTCTCGATTTAAACAGCATTTCGTCGCAAAACCCCATTTTAATAACTAGCTTTACAACTGGGGTTAGGTGACATGCTTTCCGGGTCTGTGTTTAAGAGTCACAGCAAGAGCTGGACATCTACTTGCATGATAAACATGTTACTCTGAGAAATATATTTAAAATATATTGCTTGACAAATAATTTGCTGCTCCTTTCATATAAAATATGCTAAAAATATGTAAAACCCAGGTCAAGGATACCAATTCAAGTTATTCAAATCATATTAAAGCGGAGTTATGAAGAGCCAAACAAATGCCTTAAAAAGTTCGTTTGTTAAAAATGCAAGAAAAAAGTGATGAGAAGAGGCTTCCGAAGGTGGAATATTTGTTGATTTTTCAAATTTCTTTACTTGGAAACTATTGCATAAAAGTTTAAATGTCAGATTCACATCGTTGGTAGGATTACTTTCCTCTCTATAATTCCAGAGCAGTATTAAATCAATGTATGATTCGTGTCAGTAAACGTCAATGACAGAGATCCTAATTTCACCTGCAGTTGTATTTTCTCACCAATCAGAGATTATGGTATAGATTTCTGGTTATATGTTAAGTTATAGACAGACTACACAAGGAATATTAACAACATGCAGCAATCTATTTTGCTATATCTCCTGGAATAGTATTTAGAGCCCTCCTTTTTTCAGCAAGAATAAAGCTATTCTCACATCGTTAGATTTCCAGACAAATTTTGTAACGTATTTAACGACGGCTGTAGTCCGGAAGATCTCCAAGTTTATTTCCAACCGAAAATTCTATGAGGGGTCCAATTAAATTCATCTTAATGAATGGTGGCAAATGAATGAGCTTGGTTTTATTTTATCAGAACTACATCTCTAAAGATTGCATGATTCCTTACTTCGTAATACTGGCTCTTTATAATATTGCATTGCCAGTTCGCAGTGGTGCAAGCATTTGCAGAGATACTTACAGTGCTGCATTATCTGACTTTCTACGTATTATATATGGCAGAAAATAAATTTATTATGCCGTCCTACGCATTACTGTGTTACAGTATCGATTTAATCCTATATTCTTATTCAAAGTCGAATAATATATTTCAAAATGTTGCTTAAAAATTAATAAAATAAACAGATAACTGCTTGACTATTTCATGCAGTGGTTACATTGCTATTTAAAGAACATATGTGATTATAATAGGACAAGTGTACGTAGTTAATTTAATGGATATAAAGATAAGGAGTTTAAAAAGTCAAATGAATCTTTTCAAGTTTTAAAGAAATGCTTGCACTATATCAAGCAACATTTAAGCAAACAATTATCCCCAGTTTGAATGCACTAATGATACGCATAATAATACCTTACAATGTTTGACAAACGGACTGGTTATTTTGTAATTTGGATATACTAAGTTTATTATCATATTAATTCCCTCTTCCTGCAAAATACAGTTGCTATTTATATTGATGAAAATTAAGTTTTATTTCTATTATAAGATGGTTTTGAACTTTTGACACCTCATAATAACGATAATTCTTGAACAAACGTCCCTATGGAGACGCTTTATCACATAATGCACATACGTTTATTCACTTTATTATTCTCAGTAAATGAGAGCACAGTTCTTCATGCAGAAAATAGTAACATTCTGGTCTGAATGATGTTCAGTCAGAACATCAATGTCTGAATGGTCTGAATGATGTTCAGTCCGAAAGATATCGGAAAAGTAAAAATTTTCCAAATTTCTCCATTTTTCAAGATAATGTTCGGATGATTGTACCATAAATGGGCAATACTTTCCGAGTTTGCTAAGCTTTGAATATTTTTTGGCTGCATGTTTGTGACCAGCGAGTATAAGATAATTTTAATTTTCATAAAAATTGTCAAATATTATTTTCAGTAATGTTAATGTCCTTTATTTCTTGTAACAATCACTTAACATTTCTTGTGCCGCCCTGATAGGTGCAGTGAATATCGTTTAGCCCGAGTTCAAATCCCAGAGCAATCTTGGATTTTTGTATGCATATAACGTCCGTCACATGTAGGGATATTCAAGGTACAGGGCGAGTTTATGGCCATCTCAAGTGGTACGATAGTAGAGGAAAGTCCTTGCATCTGCCCTCTAGGGGTCTTCGAAGTCAATTGAACTGGACAAAGATACTCTCAGCCATAAAGATTCCTGAGGCCTATATTTGTCGTAATCATTAGAATAATACCAGAACGTCCAAATTAATTTCTGCCTTGCTTGCATCCTTTCCATTTTTCATTTGATTAATGTGGTCATTGTTAGATCAATTTTCCCGTAATTTTTTGGAAACTAAAAACAACAACTGTTTACAATATTTTCTGTGCAGAATTTCAGTATTCAATAATATTTAGGTTGCAGATTTTTGTATTTTTAATTATAATGTGCCATTGCAAACCTTCATATTGTCGCCATCGTCGTGTAACTGGAAAACACGTCCGGCTGAACTCGAATCCAGGTGATGTTACCGTTCAATTTCTCCTGTTTCCTGATTTCAAGAACTCTAGGCTTTTCAACCTTTCGACTATTCACTATAATTAATGAAACATGCCTACACATTAGGTAAAAGATAATAAAAGTGAAAATAAAAAATGAGATACTTATAGAGTGTAAAATGCAAAACAAAAAGGGTATTGTATATTCGAATATATAACATTCTTTATGTATAGGTTTACATGTATTAAGAACATCATAAATGTATTTTATGTAATTTAAATTAATGCCAAAATGTGTAAAATAAATTGCAAATTATTTTGCAATTTGGAATATAATAGGTAGCAATTATTTATACTTTCCTAGAGGTAGATATAATTTTATTTAATTAAGAACTGGGACAATAAAAAGTCTGCCATTTACAGTTCTTTTGTCCGGTAAGAACAATATAACGTCTGACTGCTCTAAAATCCGTTAAGGATTTTCGTGATTTCAGATGCAAACTGTTATTTTAACTGCCTTTTAATGGTTAAATTTACACTGTTTAAGTACTAACACTCTGAATAATGCCTGCTTCTATGAAAAATACTTTAACTTTAGAGTTCTTTTGTAACCTACTTGACAATGCTCTTGAGAACTATTGTCGTTAACTTAATTCTTCCCTTTAAAGGTGTTTAATTGAATTGTTGTCTGTTGTCCCCATACGCACTGAAATTGGGAATAAAAAATTAGTAAATTTTTATTTTGTTACACCTTTAAATCTATTTATTTTTGTTTCGTTTTGTGAGACAATTAGATTTGGAAGTCTCAACAGTATAAAAAGAGAACAGAAGGCTGATTATAGGGTTGTAATGGAGGTTGTTGGGATAATAGGTTGTTGGGAGAATCTTTACAGAAAGAAATATAAATTAAACCAATGCCAGATTATAATTTTAACATAGTTAAAAATGTAATTAGTATAGGTTCTACATATAATAGCCTTATATAGGACTTCGCATGAATTCCGTTTCAAAATTAAAAAAAAAATATTTGAGTAAGTTTGGAAACGGGAGACAAAAGTTTTCTGTTCTTTTATAAAGTAAAGATATATGCAATAATTGTTTTTCTGCATGTTTTTAGAAACTTTTGTGAAATATTATTAAGATTCACATCATGCATATTAATATATTAATTTACCTACAATATTTAGCATAGAAGATAAGACACCCGGTACATTACTTTTTGTAATAAATCCGCTCATTGGGCATATAGCTTGAATAAAGTTGATTTGAATCTCACGAACACTTATAAGGTATTTCTCCCCGCCTTCCTAGCGTGCCTTCGTGGTGAAGTGGTTCTACACGCTGGGCCTGTATTCCATAGGCCCACGGTTCGATTCCCGGCGAAGGCTTTGTTAAATTTTCATCTTTCCTGCTTCCAAAAAATACCTAATGTCTCTACAATGGCGTCCGAACTAAAAGGGTGTTGGATGATAATTCTCCTCACTCAGAATAAGGCGATTTGGGTACCTTAAAACCATTTAAAAGGGATGGGAGTATATGAGGTATTTCTTCCGCCTTCCTAGAGTTCCTTCGTGGTGTAGTGGTTCTGCACGCTGGGCCGGTATTCCAGAGGTCCGTGGTACGATTCCCGGCGAAGGCGTTGTTAATTTTTCATCTTTCCTGCTTTCAAAAAATACCTAATGAAAATACCATATGAAAATCATGCGTGAATTTGTAATCGGGAAAGAGAGTATAGTTTACTCTTTTTACAAAACTGCTTAATCAAAAAATTAGCTGTATATAGGCTTATTTTGAATTTGCATAAGTTTTTAAAACAGTCACTTTTAAAATCGCCGTGAATGACCAAAATTTTAAAATAGCATTGTGTTTCAAAATAACCTATGCCTTATTTTGTAACATTTGTCTGTTTATTTGTGCTGCAACCTAGACCGGTAGAATGAAACATCATTGACATTATTTGGGCTATATATACAATATATCCCAGCAAATGCGCAGTATTTAATATGTCCAATAAAACGCTTTATATTCAGAAAATGTAAAGCATTTTAATATACCTTATATGTAAGCCTTGTGTAGTACTATGTGGTGCACAAGGATTTAAAATTTTCAATTAAAAAAAAAAAAAAAAAAAAAAAAAAAAAAAAAAAAACTAGTTAGATCGAGAGGGCCGGGATTTAATGTCTGCTGTCGAACCTGTGTATTCAGATTTCTTTATCAGTCTGCGAATTGTTGTTTCATTAGGTTCCTGTTCACGTCCAAAGATATTACGAAATTTTCTGACAGTTTGTGCAAAACACTTGATACTCTTGCAACGAATTTTCACAACGAAATCTCGCTGTTCCTTTGTGTAGCACTCCACGTCCATTAAGTTGAAACGATGCTGTGAAATGAAATGACAGCTATAAAATTCAAGTATGAACAGTTCAGATCAAGCAATACATTCTTAAATCGGAACACTTATCTGTAAGTTTGTAAAAATATTTTCCATTTACTAAGGATAAAGTAATCTTTCGGGAATGTTATATCTGATGCTTTCGTTGAAAACCCCCAGTAATATTTCTTTCCACAATTTCCTTTAGGACATTTTACGAAATTCTTGTTTACGCAAATCTAAAATGTGCATTCATGTCTCCACAACATTTTTGTTATGTAACGTGTTAATCAATAATTTTGTAAGTTGTTTTTCTCTTCGTTAAACAGATCCCGAGCATAATCTCCATTATTAGATTGCGCAAGTGTATGAGTTTAGAATTTTGGAATTTCAATACCAAGTTTAATCGCTAGTTTAAATATGATACAATTTTTTACCTTACGTAAATATATGCATTAGTGGGCTGGCCTGATGTTATAGAGATGTGGGTCCCTACAAGGGAGAGGGCAGAAAGGAAACTTTCGAATATACGACACAAAAAGAACACAAATTTCATAACACATTTAAAGTACAATACGTGTGTAGACTATGTTACAAGTTATTCACTCAATACAAGATGCTGAATAAATGTGAAGATACATGATAAAAATATATGCATAGAACTTGTGCATAACATTGTAGGGTCTAGTACAGAAACTTGTGTCTGAGAAATGGAGTAGCAGGAGTACACAAAGGAAGAATTAAAGTACCCTTTATTAACTCTTTAAAATTTACAATGCGTCAACTCGAAGCTAAGAAACTTCGCCTCTGCTTGGGCAGTAACTTAAAGTCAGACAATGAAACTAAAATTTGAAGATATTCACAAACGATAGAACTAGACTACAGGGATTAGCGAGATCCCGTAACTCAAACACCTTTCGAAGCTAGTAGCACCAATAAATGCAATTTAAACCACTTGAACCAGCAATAAGCAAACGCACCTACGGCAGAGATGGCAGTTAAAGCCTAACTCTTTCTAACTCTTACAGAAACTCGGCTTTTAAATACTTTCTTCAAAGTAGAAAATTTGCATTCCTTCCCAAGCACTACGGCATTTAACTATTCTGGCACTGACAATTAGGGGAATGAAGGCTTATAGGAACTTACATTTTTAAATTTTTAGTTAAAATAAATATAAATGTCTACAAAGTAATACAGGAAGTTTGTCAGAAAAGCTACTCTAAAATTTAAGTATAATAATATAAAAGAAAGTAAGATGCTTTTCTCTGACCAGAGTTAGCAGGAAGTGAATTGCAAGTTCTCACGTGCACTTTTACTAGAAATCAATAGTTTTCTGTTATAGTAAATTTGGTGTAATACTGCTAATTGTTATTATTATAATTTTTGGTCTTACTAAAGAGAGAAGACTTGTAGGCATTTCATGTTGGGAAAAAAGTAGAGCATTATAATGGTTACCAGTAATGAATTCGTCACAAGAATAAGGTAAATATGGATAATAGGATAAGCATTAACGGTAAATAAATAATTAAATACATAAATATGCGTAAATAAATGACAAAGAAAAAACGAATTGTACTTTTAAATATTTTGTTAGTCTGATGAGGCTATGAAGTTAACGTTAACAAATAATTAATGTTATGATAAAGGTAAATTTCAATATTACAATAAACAGTGTTGTAGTAAATAAATCAACGAAGAGTTATATAACTTTTCTTGCTCTAAACTGCATTAGAAGGTTATTTATACTTCGAAATTTTGTTTGATTATTTATATATTTTTAATTTAGAGAAAGAGTAAATAATGGACTTTTATAATGTTATAACTAATAATAACATGACGTATAATTACTTTTCTTCGTCAGAAGAAGTTTGAGAACGGAGAAATAACTTTTTAGTAATAAGGAAAAATGTGAAGTAATTAGATAATTAGTTAAATGAAATATTGTTATAGCCTCAACAAAATTGCAAAACTGAGTTACTTTTTATTTTTTTAGCTCTAAAAATTACTTATATATTATTCAAGGTGTCAGATTTATATTACACTTATATTTCATCCTATATGAAATAATATTTACATTTATTGTGTTACATGAACAAAATATTTTAGGCATTTTTATGATCTATGTAATCTTAAGAATGCATAAGATAAATTGCAGTTAATATCTATCGTAATAATACTAAACAAATCAGGTGTAAATGAGCATCACTTTACACTCAGAAATACATTACAGATAGGAGTGGTTTATCATCTGCAGTAAAAAAAAATAGTAATTGATGTTTTCTGCTAAGAGTTTGCTGACATAGCATTTCACTGCATTCTGTTAGAACATAAACGAGGTTCATATTTAAGATTTGAAATTTTGACAAAGATTTCTTTTTACCAAAATGTGTTTCGCCCTTGTGATATAAAATTTATTTTTTCAACTTACAGTTATTTAGACAGTTAAAATTGCATTACTTATCATCCTAAATTCCGACATCTGCAATGTGGTCCGCAATGCTAATAATTCTTGATCAATCCCTGCTTAGATTCTAGATTCTTTGCATCCCCTACAACATAGCATAATTGTAACCAGTAATCACCCGTTACCACCCGGTTAACTGCAAGAATACATGAATCAACTCTGGATCTTTCAAAGAATTCGCCTACAAATTTTCACTTTCGCTGAAGTTGCAAGAATCAACGTTTGAACATGTAAATGCAGGGTTAAAATGCAGTATTCAGAAAATATTAAGCATGTACTATAATTTTATACCTTAGAATCAAATCTTCCTAGTAGATGCCTTAAACTGCCATGCGCAGTGAACATATTGTATAGTAGCTATAATTCTAAATGTATAAAATTAGAAGCAGAAAAGATGCAGTTCTTTCGCCAGCTATTACAACTAACACACAAGTAATACTTAAATGTCGTTTGAAGTTTTCGCTCGGATATTAAAGTCACGCGTCAGATTCGGAAAGTTCCCATTCCTCCCCTCTTAAAATCAAATATTTGGCGAAGAGCTTGTTTTCATTCTTATGGATTTTCGAACAAATATTGAATTCTCTCCTTTCCATCTTCCGCTCTCTGATAGACAGAAAAGCTTCGGAAGATAGGGGTGAGCTTGTCTTTCCCTCTTTGCTTTAATATTCTGGGTTCTCCCTACGTCAGTTTTACTTTGCAATATTAGCTGATGGGGAAGCTCCTCGATATGAAGAGCTATTGCTGAAGCGAAGTATGGATTATGCGCTGCTGGAAATTGAGAATTCAGCCTTTATTTTCTTAGTTTCTCTCTTACCCATTTTTTTAAGTGAGTATTGACTTCGTATTGAATTTATGAAGATTGCGTGTTTGCTGATCGTGTGTAAGCTGAAAAATATTTCTCAGAAAATGTATAGATACATTAATAATTGATAAGATGAAAGATTTCCTCTAGAGAACCGAAGGTAATGATATCAAAAAAGCAACTAAGTATAATGTCTTATGCAGTCAAATAAATATGCAAAAGCAAAGACTAGCTGCATTGCGTTTATTATTAAAATTTCTAACATATTCCTATTTTTATATTTTACAATTGCAATGCATGTTTAATTCCATGCAATCTGACTGAAAGCGAACTGTTTATCTTTATTCATTCAATCTGACTGCACGCAGTCTATAAATAACTATACTGCTTCCAGATATGTTGAGTTTGCCATAGAGCACACCTATCATTTCATACGCCTTTATTACCATGAACGTAGCCCACTCTAGATCAGTCGGTATTATAGAAACTTTAGAGAAAATGCATATATTTTTCTCTTGATTCAAGAACAATATTTCGGTGTTTGATGTTAAAGATCGCTGTCATAAAAGAATACGTTAATACCGCACATTAAATTCAAGTCGGATGGTGTCTAACTCATTTATTAAATGATAATTTACGTTATGAATAAATGAAGTGATATGATATCATTACTAGGTTATGAGCTCGCGAAAGGGGATTATAAAAAGTTTTACGCCTGGTTGCATTACTTTTTGGCAGCTGCCTTGGCACTTTTATTTGGCACCTTTGGGAGGAATTATTGCATCCGAAATACAAATTTTTTTAGCTGCACCTCTAAAAGAATTAACGCTATACAAAACTGTCAGAAAATTCAAATGAACTGAACAATCAGTGTTTATAACCCCCATTTTATTTGATAAAAATTTGATTGTTTATCGTAAAATGAACCGTATTCAATATTCATAATCTTCAACCACGGATAAATCCATTATTAAGGGATATTAGGAAAACGTCAATTGTTGCACTTTCAGCAAGAAAGCAAAGGTTAAAGAAAGCCGATTAATATGTTGCTTTTAAGTAAAGTGCTAAGTCGCACTATACTGTCAAAATTATTACTTTAAATATTAACTGTTAAACGGTAATTATTTTGAAGGAGTAGTCAATGTATCAATGATGCATCAATGTATCAATGAAGCAGTATATACCAAAGAAAAAAATCATTAATATTTGTTAAATAGTTTTAATAGCTTTAAATCAAAAAAAGGCAGTGCCAAAATAATGAATATGAAAAAGGAAGCGCAAGATTCATTTGGAAGTTTAATAAATTTAATAGGCAACCTTAAGTGATTGATGTTATAGATTGATAGGTGCGATAATATGAATTATGGGTCAACATAAATACTTAGCATCAATCAAAAACTATTCATTCAGCCAAATCCTTTTCAACAAGCATTTGGCTATCTTATTTAATAATAACAAGGCATCAGAAGTCGCTTAGTAAAGGATGACTTCCAGAAGAAATTGCTCTCCAATTAAAATGTAAAAGAAAAGAATAACACTAGAGAATTATTGCTAATTCCATAGAAAGATTACAATTTATCAAGAAAAATTGGAAACTTTCCTGTATGAACATTACTGTGAAACTGAGTAACAGCACTGTAGGGCCTTTAAAAACAAATTAGTGCTTTGAGCTCATCTCTTACATCAGCTGAGTTGCTTAAAAATAACGTAAACTGTGCGATAAAAATATGTATAAAACCTAATTGTGGTAAGACAATAAATAAATAAATATCTAACTAGTTTTTACTCCTTATAATAGTCACATAATTCTTCATCAAGCATAAACTGAGAGGCGTCGTAATGACAAGAAAATAGATTCCAAAGAAAGTTACGGAAACCAAATAGTTAGCCATACAGACAGAAAATAAAAAGCAGTATAATAAATGTAATATTTTAAAATCATTATAAATATTGTTAATAAAATTTTATTAAAAAGAGTTAATATGTTTTGATTTATTTCAACATTTAAAGTTAACTATCATGCTCTTTAAGAAATTTTGACTCTGCATAGTAAATTTCGCCCCCCCCTTCTCGTTTTTCACCTGAGGCAAGTGCCTCACTTGCTACACGCCGAAAATCCCGGCTCTGTATGTGTCCTGAAAGAATATAAGCAGACACATTATTTCTTACCTTCACCTCTCAGTGTATAGAATGTAGAGCTCCAATTATATATAATAAAGTATTTCTATTGCCTTTTAAATACGGGTAATTCACATTTAATATTTACCTGAAAATTGGAGCAAAAATATCATGATGCTTTAACAAGATTTAGGAGTAAATATTAAATTAAAAATTAATTAAGGGACGTATGACGATTATTATAACTTGTATATAAACTATACGATACTAATATGAGTGTTACTAAAAAGTCATAAAAATATGTTAATAAAAACTATCACTTCGCAATGAAAATCAGAAGAATCTTTTTGGTCACACACTTCTTATTATAAAGTTTTTTTAATTGTCGGCATTTTCACTAGTAGTATTTTTTCGTAGTGTGGTCTGAATAACTGGATGACTTTTAAATCCCTATGAATCTGAAAGGCTGAGGAAAAAATTTTAATTAAGTTAAAAACACACGAAAATTCTACGGGACTCAATATTAAATGAAAAATGGAAGGAAATTAATATTACGAACGAGAAACGTTTTATGCAACAGTAAATCAGAAAATGTTTTCTCTTCTGGATTCTTCTTTCTTGATAATGAATAAAAACTCGCTTCGTGAAACAAAAACAGCATATTCATTTTAAAAGTTAGAATGAGTTAGTACTTATTTTATAATAAATGTGTGTTTCGAATTTATTTCAGGTTAGACAGAAGATAAAACATATCATTAATTTATTACAAGCAAAATAACACATTGAGGAATAATTTAAATACATAATGCTTTGAAAGTAACCATAAGAAAAGTAAGATAATTTTAAACGCTTTAAATTTATTAAGAGTTATATTTAAGTTTTATTAGCTTCCCTTTTTTATTCCTCTTGTTAAATTTGTACCCGTCGCAGGCGATGTAAATTAATGCTTTAAATAAAGCATAGAACTTAAAGGATATCTGCCAAGAGAGGAATGAATTCATAGAGGAGCATTCTGGAAAAAAATTAGTCATATTTACATTACATGTCACAAAAATCACAAAAACTCTCATGCAGCCATCCTGATCACTTAAGATTTAAACTTCCTGGGTTCATTGTCTACATGGAGTCCACCAGCGGCCGACCGGTAATTTCGCTGAGCACTGGTAGTTCGTTTGAGGGTTTGAATGCCAGCGAACGGGCTTGGTTGCATGGGCGTTTTAGTGGTTTCCGATGTATAATGTTTACATGTGACAATTTCCTTAGAAAGCACTCCATGAGGGAATCCCTCGCCTTAGACATATAGCGTTCGAGTGCTTTGTCCTAATTAAATAAACCAATCAGTAGTTTATACATCGACCATTGGTGGGACTAGATTTAAGAGAGAGATTAACGAATAAGTGACAATTCTGTCACAATATTAAATTCAATAGGTAACAAAATGAAAAAGCATTATGTGGCTTTCAGACTGTTTAGATTGACATTTAAATTCTCTTAGTGAGTTCATAGTTTCAGTTAAGAGAATCCTCAGAATAGGCTCTTGTTGGCTTCTGTTAGGTTAGAAGATTCAAAAGGTTTGTGTTAACACTTTAAGTTAATTTTATTTGGTCCTGCAGGCCGCGGATGGGTCTCTCAGTTGTATGTATGTTCCATTTAAATTGTAATTTTTAAACTGCAGGTATTAAAAATATGTTGCATTGATTTTTTAATTAAAAATTTGAATTCAACAGTAATAATTTATGAGCGTGAGCAAAACTTCGATGATAATCCATAGTTTTCAATTTTTAGTAAAATTTGCAGATTTAAATTTATATTGCTTTGAAGCTATAACCTATAATTTTATTTAAAAAAATGAATAAAATATTTAAAATTAGAATAAACTTAAAGAATATAACACAAGGAAAGAGTCACTTAAATATTCTACCTATTTACTCTTATTATATTCTGTATATAAATTATATCTAACGTCTAAAACTGTATATAAATTATATCTAACGTCTAAAACTGTATATAAATTATATCTAACGTCTAAAACTAAATTTAATTTTTTAAGATCCTTATGAATTCTTAATTATATCTCCTGTAATTTTGAATTCAATTTGCCCTAGTAAATATTTTTTTTTCTCTTGTACCTCTGTTCTTTTATTATAGTTTTAGAAAACTTCCAGGTACATTCAAAATATCTTCCTGTAAGAGCAACTAAATCTCTTTACCATTTCCATTAGCATATCCAGTATTTCTGAAATTCGTGTAATTTTCCTTTTTCAAATCCAGATTATGATCTAAAACCTTTTAGTTTACTGTTGATACAAAAAACTGGCTATATCAACATTTTCAAGAAAACCATAATGTCAAGTGCGGATGAATAAACAGTCAGAATGCTCTCAAAAACTTTCTGTCTAAACATCTAAACTACAAAACTTCGTTTAATTAAATTCATTGCAATTTTATGAAAAGCACTGGAAAAGTTTATATTTTCATTTATATATAATGATAATTGTCATTAAGTTTTCATGTCCACAATTTTAAGTGTAATCAGCTACGAATTTTCTGTGTTTTGAAATTGGTAAGGAAATGTAAAATGACTTTAAAAGTCTCAAATTTTAAAATCTGATATGGAAATTTAAACAATATAGTAAATCTAACTTTGTTTCTAATTTTCACCAGTAAGTGGATAAAAGTACTGAGAACATATCCAAGGCTCGTTTCTCAATAGCCGATTTGGCCGCAAGGGAATTTTTTAGTGTTCCCGAAGTGCAATATAAATACAAAACTCCTGAGAAAGCGCTGTACGAAGACATTCTAAGACAGATATCCTTCGCATACTTATGCGGTATCCAGTTAGCTGGTCGAAGGTAACAAACTACAGTAAAATAATTATATATACTACGTACTAGATTATGATAAAATGTTGTTTATAGTGATAAATGTTATGTGATTAAATGTTATTTATACAATTACATATTTTATTATGATAAATTGTTGTTTATACTGATAATTTTATTCATACAATTGCATATTTTATTACGATAAGTTGTTGTTTATATTGATAATATTATTTATACAATTGCATATTTTATTAAGATAAATTCTTGTTTATATTGATAATGTTATTTATACAATTGCATATTTTATTACGATAAATTGTTGTTCATATTGATGTTATTTATACAATTAAATATTTTATTACGATAAATTGTTGTTTATATTGATAATGTTATTTATACAATTGCATATTTTATCGCGATAAATTGTTGTTTATATTGATAATGTTATTTATACAATTGCATATTTTATTAAGATAAAGTGTTGTTTATATTGATGATGTTATTTATACAATTGCATGTTTTATTACGATAAATTGTTGTTTATATTGTTAATGTTATTTATACAATAGCGGACATCCCATGGTAATGTAACAAAAATTATTGTTCCTTATTAGGATGGATTAGTTCCTTTATTTTTAATCTTAATTATACAATACATAAACATATTTAATGGAGTACGAAATATTCGCCATTCGATGATACCAAAAAAACTAAGGATACGCTTTTGTTTTTAGAATATGTTATAGGACTTGCTCTCTTTCGCCACATAAACTCTGCTAGATCCTACTAAGGAACCTGGCGACCTCTCGCTTAGGCGTGAATAATACCAGCGCACAAGATGGATGAAAATAACCCTTTATTAGTATCAACTATGGAGAGAAAGACACGTACTTCGAGCTTTACAATAACACCGACAACTTGCAGTGGAACTTAAGAGTTCTTATACAACTCAATTCAAGTCTCAAGAGTAGTACTGGACCAGCACTTAAAATTAGAGCTAGTACGATTGACTCGACAACCTACATAGCGTGATAATTATTTAAATGGCCAAGAGACATATCAGCAACTCCGCGTAACAGCAAGGTCAGAATCGTACCGTGCGCTGGCTAGCGAAAACACTCTCTGAATAAACTCCAAAATTCACCCGTTTAAATACTCACTTCACTTAACTTTAAACTTGCATCCTGGCGAGGGAATGCAAGGGAAAGTTAAGGTGTTCAGGAAAGATAACAAAAGTTTGAATAATCGGTTAATTGAACTAAGGGAAACCCTACAACGTACTGGAACAAATAAGCTATCTGAATATTGAATTCTGAAAATTTCAGATTGCTTTCACTTCATTAAATAATTGCAATTGAGAACAAATATAGTCTTAATTTTTTCATAAAGTATGAATTGCAAAATACTTCAGATTGATTTAAGTAATGCAATTAATCATAAATGTATAAAATATACCTGGGTGCCAGCTAAAATAGGTTTAAAAAAGTTCGTTTAAAATTTCTTGTCGAACTTAGTATACAAATTGAAAAGAGATTTTCTTAAATGAAGATGAAAGGGTTTTCAGTCTTAGGGTTTTTGATTCGGTAATAGTACAAGATGACGTGAAACCAGCCATCCACAATTTCACATTTAGCAATGTAGCTCCCACACCTTGTTTTTGAAGAGGAATTAGATCTTCTTTATGAAGAACGGAGATCGTTTCGTTTAAATCAAGATTTAGATCTCTTTTACAAAACCGGCTCCGACATTATGTAATATAAAAGATGACTTTTAATAATTCTAAATATGAGATTTTAGCTAATTTTAAGAGCAGTCTAACTATTTTACCACACTCTTCGGCTAGCGTATAAAGAATTTCCTCCCAAGTAAACCATACAGAAAACAAAAGCCTCGAAATCACTTACTTCGGAATTGTGAAAGACCAGCTAATGGCAAAACAGGCAATAAATCAATATAATCACACCTAATCTGTGTAGAATCTGAATTACTTAATTAAAATTGATAAAATTAGTAATACTAGGAAAAATAAGAAGACTGTAGGGGAAAAAAAAGGACAGAATTTGAAAAAATATATTTGAAGGTCATTGAACGGGATGAAAATTCTAATTACAAATATATAAAAGATATTTACACCTGTTAAGTTTTATCGTAGTTGTATTACTACTACTTAAACTATGCTTTTTTCTGGATATATTTAAGTTGAAAATGCAAATAAATAAATTGTATGAGTAATATGCAATAAAAAAGATTTGTATTCGAAACGTAAGTACATAACTATCATATGTAAACATAGCTTTAAATGAATGTCTTAATAATATACATGTGTTCATGTTTATATAGCAAAAATTTATCACGTGTATTTACTTAATAAAGAATTACACTTTTGTGTTGAGTATGAACAACTGAACATGAACAATTGCGATAGTACTTCAGAAAATGTATTGAAATAAAAGTGGCTCTTTTTAGAAATGTTGTAACAAAAAAAAAAAAAAAAAAAAAAGAGCTCATACTCTTAGTTTTAACATTTTACCCTTTTCCTAGAAGAAGTGGAGGGGTAAGCGAGAAAGAGCCGCTACTTTCTTTGCGAGTTTCCTTCAGTGTCATTTCTCTCTTTTATCCTATACATTCCCATAATCATTGAAAGTAAAAGAGCCACGTGATAAGCAGAAAAGGCAGTTTGTACCTCTTTTCTATCATTCACGAGAATTGGAGACGGTGTGGCGGAGAGGAGTAGAACACGACTCTGGACACAACCTCTTTTTCCTTAACTACACTTCTAGCCGACGCTATCCATTTCCCAAGTGTAATCTTCACTTTCCAGGAAAACACCAGTAGCTAAAAAAGGAACAGACGCCTTGCATCGGTTATTACGCTCACGCTTGGCTTGACTTGTTCTTCCAGCTCGCCAAGCACTTGTCTCGCATAATCGCCCCTTGGCGTGATATATCCCTGCGTGTCATAAAACTGCGCCATGACATCATATTCCAGGGGAAGTAGCTACGTGCATGATGGATGTGGCTGGAAACGATATTTTTCCGGTACAAAGTATCACCTAGAGAAGTGGACCATAGATGGGATGCTTAAGAAAATCAAACAATAAAAAGGAAAGTGGGCGATACTTGCTCAGCAGCTCCCAGTTGTTCCTATTTGTCAGAATGATTAGTTGAGATATGTGTAAAAACCAGGTTGTTTACTAAATGTGAGACACTGGAGTAAGATGTTTTGCTTTATTATGAACTATAATACGTCAGGTGTTTAAATATAAAATATTTTCAATCAATTCAGTTCATATATTATTAACACATGTATACTTTTAGAGGTAATAGTAACGACCTGATTAACTAACGAATTGAATAATGCCTTAAATTAAAATGACCAATCAACTTTTATATATATAACCTTCTTCTTTCGATCTTGATTTTGCTACAAATATTTGTTTTTTACTAAGGAGTCTGCTGTGTCAGGTTGACACAAATGAATTTTTTCTTATAAAACGACTTCTCCTTCGGTCTTGATTGCGCCTTTACAGCTTTTAGTTCTTTCATTTATGCAAATCCAATAAACTACATTTTCCTTATTTCTATTCCGAATTCAGTAATAATAACCTTTATAAAGGTCTAAAGGTTTTTTCCATTTAGTTTCAAGAATGTCTAAAGCATTCATATTGATTAAGGTAAGATGTAAAAACAGCAGTTAATATTATAACAGAATTGCAAAGAGAATAAAACTAAAGATTTCGACAGGAGCCTAAAGTAAGACACAATGTGTAACACATGTCACGACGAAGACTAATTTATTCACAAAGAAACTGTCCAGTTCTTCTTTACAACTTATTCTGACATCCCACCGAGGAGTTGTGGGAAGGGGACTGTACTCTCCGATTTCGCGGGAACAGGAAGAACTTTGAAAACCACCGAAAGACCCATCGCGGAAACAGAACTAATTCGATGAAAATTTCTCTGTAGCCAACCCCGTTCAAAAGGATTTGAACCAAGGTCAATCTACTAGTATTCAGCGATCTTAGCCACTCGGCCATTGATAGGCCTGCAGGTATCAAAACTAGATATTTATGAAATGTAAGAATAAAGAAAAGTACCTTCTTAAATACCCAACAATGAACTGTACAAATGTTTGCATTTTCCTCAACGAAATATATAGACAGCAAAAATAAAATGCAAAGGCATATACATAAATAAGTTAACTTACTGGAAAATATGTAATCAAATATGCACGAATTAATATTGCCTCATGTATATCTGAACTCACTTTTATTTAATTAATATAAGTGGTGCAAATTAGAGTCAATTTTCAGGAATGGAAATTTTATTACTTTTACAGGGAATCTGAAAACTGACATGCAGTGATGCGATATTAAAATAGATTACTAATGATCGACTAATTCCATATTCGGTTACTAAATGCTTTTAAATCTATAACCACTGATTCTAATCTGCAAGAGGTGCATGTAAATCTCATTTCCATCAGCTAAACTTTCGTTACATATACTGGAGAGCTGATTTAAAACTCTGAGATTTGGATCACAATAATGCGATGCTAAAATGAAATGCTATGGATAGGTTAAAATTCACGTTGAGACACTAAGAAATGGGTGAAAGAGTATTACTTATTGATTCTTTTACATGAAACATTTTTGCAGAAAAGCTCAACATTCTTACACAAATTAATTTGAAACTAAACATTTCAGTACGCAAAACCCTCTATTTCTGTTTCATAAAGCAATTTTCAGAGTTGACTTAAAAGGTGTTGTATATATGCATAATCTTTTCCGCTTTCCGCTTTGTAAATATACACAGATTATCAAAAATCTCTGAAATGGTATATTTAAATTTTAAGTTTCAAACGATGCTTTGCATTCAAGGATACCTAAGTACCTGCAGTCAATGCTTTGATTTTATCACGATTTTCTCATTTAAAGAAGAGTTTTAAAGGACAGACTGCATTCGTCACCTAGACGCAGCTACTTAAGATTAGAAAGCATTTCCATTCTTTAAGCGGTTTGTGGAGGAAGGCTGCTTCCGTTTCATTAAAGAATCAAGAATTGGGTTGAAGTACCCATAAAAATAATTCACCCAAAAACGTGCTAAGCTTCCTCAATCAAAAACTTCGAGCTTCTACTTAACTCACTTCTATCTTAAGAACTAATGCTTTTCGAGCTTCAAAGTAGTAGGGATGGTTTCAAATGAGTTTTCACCCGGTACCGCTTTAAATGACTTCATTTGCATGTTAAAGACCGGTGCTAGATGTGAGTAGAGAGTCCAATTCCCGAAGGTGTTGGTTGAGCTGCACCTCTTGTAATACGGTTTAATATTGCTTCAGACTACGAAACTTCTTTCAGTATTCTGTGAGCAAGAACACTGTGTACATAAATCAAGCTTAGTATACTTTCGTCAGAGTCTACTGTGAATGTATCATACGTTAAACGTTCAGACAGGAACTAATTTTAGGAAAAATTAGTAAAAGCAGAGTTATGTAAGACTTAAAATTAATGCTGCATAAAGTAGAAATATTGCTAGGTTGCTTTACGAAAGAAAGATTAAACGCCGCAGTTGTTTTGCCTTCTCCTGAGGAGATGGTGCTGACCATGTCTTTTGAAAACATTTTATCAGCTTCTAAAAGAAACATATTTTTGTAAATAAATAATTCATTTTTGATGTAATTCCTTTTATCAAATAACATTGCAAAAGCTTGCGAAATGAACAACTACTTACTTCATCTAAATGGAAGACTAAACTAATAATAGCTACCTAAATCAATAGGTTAAGTATGATTAATTTACTCTGAAAGGCAAACTTGACCTTTATTACGAAAATAATCTTAGGTCGTGCTGATTGATACAATATGTACAAAATAATTGTTATTTCTATCATCAAATATCTTTGCAAAAGCACTCGAAATGATCAACTACTTGTTGATGATCATATAAATGATAAAATTAATCATTTCAGACCTCAGTCTGACACCTCAAAGATGAATCCGTCATTACTAATTTCAAAAATATTAAAATGAAACATCTTTAAAACATATATATCAGGTGATCCAAAACCAGCAAAAATAGTAAAAATAAATAATTCAAAACGTTTAGATAGTACCATTATGCGGTTTTTCAGATATGTACAATAAGGCATTTTTTAACAGTGGAAGATTTTATTGCCACATTATTTAAATTTTTCACTCACCCATTTGCGCTTCAGCTGTGTCAGAAGTTCGCTCATCGACAGATAGAAGCGGATGGGACTGGTCGTCCAGGTACTGCGTAGTCTCAGGAAACTACTGTGCAGCTCCACTCCAACTTTGGTGGAGAACACCCTGAAGGGCGATCCAAGAGTGTCCCTGTTTCAAAATATTCTAAGATCTATAAATCGACATCAATCACTTTTAAAATGTAACTTTTAATGTGTACAATATTTACAGTTCATAGATCAAACATGGTGGTTCAGTTGACAAATAAATCTATATGCTTTCATAATCGAAAATCGAAATCAAATAGGAACCGAAGTGTTCCTAATCAAATAGTGTGCGAACCATCAGACATCTATCTATCGAGCTGCCGGTGGAGAGTCTATGGAAATTCAGAAGGCACGTCGCGTCGCGTTAACACGCAACGCTAGCGCCATCTATCAATTAATCAAAATAATTTCCACACATTCCCCACCTGAATCTGTCAAGAGTTCACATTAATCTAACAACAATCAAATTTATACCAATAAGTATTTTAACATATAATTATAAAACAATTGTTAAGTATATTAAATGAATAGGAAATATATTCAAACTATAATCATTATACTAAATTCTAAAAAAAAGGTATGTTAATCATCAAATACAATTTGACACTACTTCAGTAAATCTAAGCTATTCTTAATCTAAGCATATGAAATTAAACTAGTAAAATAAACAATTGCATAAAAACATATTCAATCTTATTCATATTTTTAAACAATAAAAATTTTTTTTAAAGTTCTAAAGGATATAATAATTGAACTGGTCGTTTTATTATTGTTCCATCAGCAGTTTTTAGTTCACAAGAACGAACTTTGTTGTCACGACCACGAAAAACGTTTATCACTCTGCCATAGTTCCACAAAAGTTTGCACTTATTGTTGCCTTCAATTAAAACAAGATCATCGACTTTAAGATCATCATAAACGTTAGGATTTTTTAATTGATGAGCTGTCCGAAGATCCATTAAATATTGTTTTTTCCATTTAGTCCACAATTGCCTAACCAATAAGTCTTGATAAATCTTTCTTTTGGTCAGAGAGGACTTGGTAGAGCAATCTTTAACAATGGAATTAAAGTTGATAGGTAATGTAAAATCTTTGTTTCCAAAAATCAAAAAATTGACTGGCTTCAGTGGCAACGGTTCCTTGTGGTCATTGTACACATATGTCAAAGGACGAGAATTCAAAACAGCTTCCACTTGTGCTAAAACTGTTGACAATTCTTCAAACGTTAGTAAAGCTTTACCGAGAATTTTTCGTAAGCACTCTTTCACTGATTTTACTAATCTCTCGTAGAAGCCTCCCCACCAAGCCCCTCGTTCTATTATAAACGTCCAACTGGTTCTTTCATTCGACAGAAAATCTTGGAATTTCTCATTCGACAATAGTTTAGAGAAATGTTCGAGTTCTTTTTTTCCCTTTTTAAAAGTTTTCGCGTTGTCTGAATAAATTACTCGACAATTGCCTCTCCTAGATGTGAATCTTTTGAATGCCATCAAGAAAGAATCTGTAGAGAGATTCGGTACAAGTTCCAGATGTATGGCTCTAGTGATAGCGCATGTAAATAATGTTACATAGGCTTTTTGACTTCCTTCGATGTTTTTTACGTAAATCGGTCCAGCAAAATCTATGCCAGATACGTAGAGTGGTGGTGTCTCATTGATTCTGTCTTTTGGAAGTTGAGAAGTGGTCTGGTCAGCAGACTTCAATGAATATCTTTTACAAATAAGACACTTGTTTATTATTTTCTTGATAAATTGACGTCCTTTTGGAATCCAAAAGCGACTTCGAATTTCAGCTAAGGTCGTTGCTACTCCTTCATGCATCATTTTAACATGTGCACTTTCTACTATCAAATTTGTTAGCCAGGAGTCTCTTGAAAGAATTGCCGGATGTTTTTCATCATGTGACAAACTAGAATGTTCTAATCTTCCACCTGCTCTCAATATCCCGTTCTGGTCTAAAAATGGGTTAAAAAGATATAAAGCTGATTTCTTTTCGACTTTATTCGCTTTCTTCAGAGACTCAACTTCTTCGGGATAAAAACGTTCTTGTTCAGATCGAATCCAATAATTTTCGGCATCTACTATTTCTTCAGTCGTTAATGGACCTGTCAAATGGTTTGTTTTCCTAATTTTACCAATGAATCGTTTCATCCAACCAGTTATTCTCAACAATTTTCTTAAATTACTATATTTTGAGATGTCTATAAGCCTTTCTTCAACTGCCGTGCATACAAATTCATAAATATCATTCATATTTTTGCGGTATTCTAATTCTTCTTCAGTGACAGGTTTCTCTTCATTCTGTCGAGGCCACAACTCAGACGACATTCTAAGCCATTCTGGTCCTTGAAACCAGATAGGATTGTTTTCAAATCTGGAAGTTTAGCTCCTCTCGAAGCCAAATCAGCGGGATTACATTTACCGGGGCAATAATACCAATTTTCTGGGGATGTCAAATTTTGTATTTCCTGAATACGATTTTTAACGAAAAGCTTAAATTTCTTTGCGCAGTCCTTTAACCAGAAAAGTGTGATTTTCGAATCAGTCCAGAAAAAACAAGAAAGTTGTAACTTCAAAATTTTAGTGATGCTAGTGCCTAATTTGGCTGATAAAAGAGCTCCCATGAGTTCCAACCTAGGTAAGGTGAGCGGTTTTAAAGGCGCTACTCTAGTCTTTGAAGCAACAAAAACCGTAAATATTTGTTCATTGCTAGAAATTATACGTAGATACGCTACTGTACCATATGCCTTTTTGCTAGCGTCAGAAAAACAGTGCAGTTCAATCCTTTCCACATCACTATTACCGATTGCAGAAAAATAATATCGTGGAATACCGATTTCGTCTAAACTGGAAACTTCTTTGCACCATGTTTTCCAAACAGAACATAAATTTTCTGGTAGTTCATCATCCCAATCTAAAGCAAGTGTCCAAATTTGCTGCAATAAGATTTTGACTCTAAGTACAAACGGTGATAATAGACCTATAGGATCAAAAATTCGTCCTATTGCTTGTAGGACAAAACGTTTAGTATTAACTTGTTTTGATAGAAATGTTATCAAATTTTTTACATCAAAGCAAATTATGTCACTTTGGTTGTCCCAAGCGACTCCTAACACTTTCAATGGAGGATTTCTAGCTTCCGAAACATGAGGAGATTCCTCGGACTCAATGCCTTCTTTAATCCATAATTCGCGCAGTTCTTGAGAATTCGTGTGCCATTTATGTAGAATCATACTAGCATCTCTAAAAATGTTAACGCATTCTAAACTGGTATTGAAAGCAAGTTCAACGTTTTGGTGTCCTTCAATGATGTCATCTACATAAATGTGATCATTTAGAAATTCGCAAGTGGCAGGGTAGGTTTTCTCATATTGTTTCAAATGGTGTTTAATGGTTGCAGCCAGAAAGAACGGACTGCTATTTACGCCAAATAACACACGTGTGAACCGATAAGTTATAAAATTTTGTGGATCATCGATTGGGTTTTTAGTAAACAGAAAACGCGTTACATCTCTGTCCTTCTCATCTACTTCTATCTGAAGAAAAGCCTGCTTTATGTCACTTGTAAATGCTACAGGATGAAGCCTGAAGGCCAACAGAAGTTCAAGAATGTTAGGATACAAATTCGGACCAATATGCAAGCAGTCATTTAACGAGATTTCACCAGGTCCATGTGAAGACGCGTCGAATGCGATACGTAGTTTACTAGTAGTTCGATCACTACGAACGATTTCTCTGTGAGGCAAATAAAATGTGATTTGAGATTCACTATCAACAGTGTCTGGAACTGGATCAATAACGTTTTGTTGTAAATAATCTTGTAGAACTGTTTGATACGAATAAAAGAGTTCAGGGTTATTCTGAAATCGCTTTACAAGTTTCTCAAATCGTTTCAGCGCAATCGCTTTATTGTCATGTAACTCATATTTTCTATCAGACTTCCATGGCAGCCTAACCTTGTAACGAAAATTTTTGTATAAAATTTCCGATTCGAATTTTTCCATTATGGTATTGTCTAATGGGTCAGATAATTCATTTTCAGGTTTTATACCTAAACTTTCAAGCTCCCAAAATTTCTTTATCTGATCAGATATTATATCTTCCTCAACTATGATATTAAAGGCTGTGGACGTGTGTGTTGTACCTTTAGTGTAACCTAGCAGAGACCAACCGAATAACGTTTCAGCAGCTACTAAATGTTTGTTTAAACGCTTAAGTTTCCCAGTTACTACATCATAATAATGATCAGCTCTTATCAAAATAATTTTTTCTTTGCAATCCCAAGAATCTGCGAGTTGTAAACCTTCTAACTGTTTGCCTAAAATGTGTCTATCCAGATTAGGAGGTGGTAAATCAGAACTTGAAATTTGTTCAGTCACGAGAGCTTCAATTTCGATTTTCAAATTCGGTGTTTCCTTGTTCTGTAATTTTATCTTAACAACGTCAAATGTTTTTCTAATGGGTGTTTTATTTCCAAACGTAAATACCGAAAGAGTCTCTGTTCGAATAACAGGAAGCTCCAATTTATCCGCGATTTCTTTTCTTAGGAAGGAACGCATACTACCTGAATCCAGTAGAGCTCTAATTAAAACCGACTGCGTAGTTGTTCGAAGTGTTACGCAACAAGTTTGAAGTGAAATAGTTTTAATTTTGCTGCATGAGAATGCTGAAAGAACATGCGAGTCTTCCATACTTTTATTTTTTTCATTTCGTTCTTTCTCAGCGCGAAAGCATATTGAACGGTTATGTCGACCTTTGCACTTGGAGCAGACGAGATCGCTTCGACACTGCTTTAGGCGGTGGTTTAATTTCAGGCAAAGGTAACATCGGGAATGTTTACGTAATAAATTTCTCTCCTCATCAACTGTCAGTGATTCACAGTCTTCAGTAACATGTTTGGATGTATTACAAAACAGACAGCAATTAGTATTTTTGTTTTCTTTAACCGGCGCCAAGAGCTGGTAAGTGGAATGAACGATACTCCCCTTCCCACCCTTCTCTTTATAAACACAGGAAGTGCTTTCTGATTTATGAGTGGAGAGCAAAAGATGGCTTCTCTCGCGACTTTCCAATTCTAAACGAACAAACTGCAATAATTCGTCAACATTAAAAAAAGATGACGAATCCGTTTTACGATTGAATTCTAAGGTTATATCAGACGGCAGAGTTTTCATTATGGCTGGAATCAACATATAACTGTATTTATCCGGTGTGACTTCTAATGATTTCAAGCTGCGTATTTGAGTTTCGATAGTGTCACAAAGTTTGCGAAGTTTTACAGTGTCACTGGATTTGGTTACTGGGGTAAGATTCAGGAGTTTTTGTATGTGTGAGTTTATAATTATATCTTTTCTGCCAAACCTGTATTTAAGTATTTCGACAACTTCATCGTAATTTGGTTCCGAAATGCAAAAGCCTTCTATCGCGTTTGCGGCGTTGCCGCATAAGTACGATTTTAAATAATTAAATTTTTCGATCTTTGTTAAAGATTCATTATCATGGATTGCTACCTTGAAAGAGTTCCAAAAACTTGTCCACTGGGTGTAATCTCCATAGAATTTAGCGATGGTTAATTTTGGCAGACGCGTACATTTATTGCTTTCGATTTTAGGATTAGTTTCGTTAAGAGAGTTTTCATTATCCGAATTTGTTACTTTATTCAATTCTTTCAATTTTTTATTTGCTCTGAATTGCCATAACTGAATTTTCTCTTCGTATTCGATACAAGATAGAATTTCTGTTTCAAACTCTTCTGCCTCTGATTTCAAGTCACGCTCTATCTGAGCATCTAACTCACTCAGAGCTTTTGATTTCGTGATTAATTGATCTAAATTTTCTTCTAATGTACTTGTATCAATTTCTTCTTTATTCAACTCCGATTCGATTTTTTTTAGAATCTTGGACACGGTGGTCCTGATAACTTTGCGTTTCGATTTTAATTTAACAACAGACTCTTCCACCATAGTTACTCTACAAATTAGAAAATTTAGTCTTACCTTTTTTGCCGACTTCGCACACTTGCAACGTGCTAAATCCAATTCTTGACGGCCTAATGCACCAGCTGTTTCAAAATATTCTAAGATCTATAAATCGACATCAATCACTTTTAAAATGTAACTTTTAATATGTACAATATTTACAGTTCATAGATCAAACATGGTGGTTCATTTGACAAATAAATCTATATGCTTTCATAATCGAAAATCGAATTCAAATAGGAACCGAAGTGTTCCTAATCAAATAGTGTGCGAACCATCAGACATCCATCTATCGAGCTGCCGGTGGAGAGTCTATGGAAATTCAGAAGGACCGTCGCGTCGCGTTAACACTCAACGCTAGCGCCATCTATCAATTAATCAAAATAATTTCCACAGTCCCATCTCTCTTTTCTTACCACCAAACCATTCGAGGTAACTTTATACTAGCCAGTATTTTGAGTATACTTTATACTAGCTAGTATTTTGAGTGTCTCCATACTGTGGATACAATATACACTTATAAAAATCCTCACGTTCTCCAAGATTTAAACCCAGACCTTCGATACGGCAGTCAGCATCATATAATGCATATAGCACTCATATAATAACGCAACACATTTCATGCATCTAAGATTACAGATATTCAGTTTAATGTCAATTTAATGAGAGTGGCTAACAGACGTGAGATAGCATATGTACAGCTTCAAAGAATTTTCGGCTGTAATTCTTGTTCGAGGGCAAATAACATCTTTCAATCACAGGCAATAACGTCAGTCGATCTTTGTATATCTGGGACTTCAAGTAGTCCCATAACTAAGTATCACGAGTGTAAGATCTGGAGATCTCTGTAGCCATTCGTGCGGGAATGAATGGCTGAGGACACGGTCATTGTTATCTATCCATTACATAGATGTTTGACGGATACAGTGAGGAGGAACTCCATTCTGCATGAAAGTTCCACTACGGAGGAGCTAGCTCTTTTGCAAGAAGGGAATGGTGCTTTTTCTTATAGTGGTGCAAAACGCTGGACTCTGATAGAAATAAGGAAAAATGTATTGATATTTATTTCCGTAAAAGGGATAGCAAAGAATCCACACCCCTCTCTTATCTTTGTTATCTTGATGCAAATGAGTTTCCACAATTGCGTGTAAACTGTCTCTTGCCCAGATGCGACAATTTTGAGCATTTTACTACCATTAAGCAAAAAGGTGCGTCTCCTCAGTCCGCAGACTGTTTGACATCAAACCCGCACTGTTTCTCCTCTGTTTAAAATACATTTATAAATTAATGACAGCTTTCTAAATTGACTGATTTTATTTTTTCTATATATTAGATTTAGTGAAGGATGCATCTTGAGGATGATCCTGAGTGAATATCACAGTCCTGGATGAAATCCAGTTTTCCAAGACTACTCAGTGACATCTAACAATGAAAATGTAACTGTTATGGCAATAAATAATTTCATTACTAAAAAAAAAAAAAAAAAAGTCCCATGTCTCTCTGTGCAATTTTGTGAAAACCCACATCATATATATAGTTTTCGAATTGTGAAAATTTTTTTCTGTTAATTTTGGATAACGTAGTATATATATCATATTTCTTTGCGAATTTTACCGTTCGAAAATCGAGAGGGCAATATTATACATTTAATTTAATTTTCGAAGGACACGATTACAGTAAGTTAACAAATTTTTATTAGCTATATATTGGAAATAAAAAGATGTCATTGATAAACCATAGATAACTATCAGATCATTGTTTTTTAAAAGAAACATACATTCCAATAAGGATGCATAGTACTTTACAATTACCATTCTTAATACAATAGCTAGCTTCATTTCCACTTCCCTGTAACTTGAATTTCTCCCATTTTCATTGTTTTTTTTGCTACTACTTAGGCTTCAAATGATCTATAAATAATTAGAAAAGGTGAATGTACAGATGACTCAACGAAATCGTAGACTGAATGTCTGTTCGTATTTCTTTGGTTATGATGGTTCGTTCTTGAATTAGTCTGGCGAAAATCTCATCAATAAATAGAAGGGAAAGTTTCAACGTGACCCTCTCAGGTAACTTGTGAGGACTTGTCTTAGAGGGTTAGTAAGACAAAAGCAATGAATATGTGGACAAATCCTTTTTAAAATTTAAGGGAGCTAGTTCTCTGAAGGCGTTGAGGAAAGGAGAAATTACACGAATATTTTTAAAGTTTTCAGAGCCGTATGCTAAAAAGCTAGGGGGTGGAACTTGAGAAAATTATAATATAATAAATATTTTGTAAATAACTACAATAAAAATTATATGAAACAAATTAACATTAGAACTTACGAAATGAAAAACTTTGCTAAAAATGGATCAGTGCTAATTACAAGTTACATAATTTACATCTTTGAAAATATACTGTTCTATTAATTACAACAAAACTGGAAATGTTCGTGAAAGTTATAAGTTAGATATGTTATATGTATTTTAATTTGTGCCCGTTAAATATATTCCTAAAAAGCATAGATTGTAAATTTGTGTTAAAAAATGTGTTGGATGCTTTTAAATCGCTCACTTTGTTGGTCAATAACAATCTGGCTAGATTTAAAAAATAAATTAAAGATTGTGCTTTAAATTAAATACTTTGCCAAATAACCGAGAATCTACTAGTGGTATGAGCGCGGAGGATGAATTAAAGATCTTATGTTTAGCTCAGCTGAAACAAATGCCATGGGTTACTTCTAGATTCTGCCTAGTTTTCTTACTTGTTAGTTTTTCTAAAAGAGAATTTTATAAGGAAAATGAAAATCAATCTAAAAGCAAATCTGAATCGCTTCACTCTATGACAAAATAGCTTAAAAATAAAAAAAAATAAAAAAAAGACATAAAAATAATTCAGATAGTTTATTTCTCTTCTCAAATAATATATCTTGTTGCCTATTCGTAAACCTAAATTTTTGCTATTAAATAAAATTCAAACTCAAATAAAAAAATTCAGTTTAAAAAATTCCAGGAATTACTTCTGCATTTCTATACTAAGCATAAAATGTCATAAGCAGCATTATAGCGCAAATGTTATAATCGAAATATTAAAAAATATGTATTAAGTTTTGAGCAAAATAAGGTGGAAAATGGAATACCTCCTTATACATCATTAATCTAATCCTGATTCTCGGATGTACACCACATTGTAAATACATCAAACGAACTTCTCCAGTGGAAAATAGCGGAAAAATAATTAAAGTGGTCTTATAAAACGATTGTTGTTACTATAACATTATTTAAACAAAAATACAAATGCAGTGGTTGGAATATACACTGTGCATAGATATTTTTCTGCTATCCAGAACAAAATCAATTTTTCAACCTGCTTTTACGTCTCTGATCTTAGTTTGTTATACAACTATCCTGGAATTATCAAAGCTCCTCCATATTTTTCGGACTTAAATCTTATCGAACATGTAAAGGGTGGGTTGGAAGAAAGAATTAGGAAATATGATATTTCTTCCAACGCTTTACGACAAGTAATTCTTACACAGTATGAAATATTCTTGTATGAAAAAATTAGTTGAATTCCTACGAAAGTCCATGAAAAACCCAATTTTAGCTAAATGATACTCAATGAAATATTTAATGAACAATTATTTTCATGTTTTATGAAATAATATAAACTGTTTATTCAAAGTGTCAGAATATTTATGCGAGTTAATTACTAAAATTTACTGAAAAAATATTTTATTTGCCAAAAACATTTTAAGTATTTTTTTTTTCTTTTTAAAAGGCTGGTTTTTAAAAGCTTGTTTAAAAAGAATAGACGATCGATAGTATACATGGAAAAAAAATAGTCATTTCACTAATATTTAGCAACTGATATTTGAAAAATACGTGCGTCGAAAACAAATGGGAGCCACTGCAATAAATTAATAAACCCTTATCTTTTAAAGGTAATTATTCAGCTTTTTGCTACATAAACGAACCGTTGATTTCCACATATTTTTCACAAACATTTGTAAATACAACATTGACTATGATTTTCAGCCACTGTGACCTTTACCGCTATGCATCCATTTTTCATGTTTGTATTTCGCTTTCGTTTATATGTGCTAATAATGCCTTCGCGATTTTTTAAAATCTTAAATATGAGGGGTTGAGAAATATTAACGTAAGAACAGTGTTCCGTTGACTCATTTTTGTGAGTTCGTCTTTGGGACCTATAAATGAGACTTTACTTCAAGTCTCAGATCATTACGCCTTTTACTGATATCCATGATAAAAATGACTAAACAGATTTAGAAAATAAGGGCTTCCTAGAATAGAACATTCATGAAAATCTAAAAATCAAACACAACAAAGAAAGCTTTCGGGGCGAAAGAGCAAGTTCATAAAGAATGCAGCTTATTTAAACTGGTTAGTCCAGTCGATCTTCCGAAGATCTAGGAAGCGGATTTCTTTAGCTTTGTAAATGGTTGACGTAAATCAATATCACACTATTTTTTTTTTACTTATTACGTGCTCCCCTTAGGCACTACACTGAAAATAAGGGATGCCCGTGGAGGTCTTTTTAAGGGAAAATGGGTCGTATCCAAGTTACACATGGGGGAAAACCACGAAAACGCCCATGCAGCCAGTCCGTTCGCCGGAACTCGAACTCCAGACCGAATTACCAGTGTTCAGCGACTTTTACCGTTCGGCCGCTGGTGGGCCATATCAAACTATTTGGAGATTTAATTCCTTACATTGTGACCATTCTCTATCATTTGGCAATTTCTGTACTTTATTTCAACCTTCGCGCAAACGGAGAACAGCACTACCTCTACTACCAAGACACAGGACAGCAGTCCTCCAATCGCCTACCTTTTCAGACACAAGATCTTACGCTCAGGCTGTGGCAACTTCACCCCAGCTGCCTATTATTTATCCACATACAAAAATATTCTATGAGAAGCTCAAGGAAATACTAGCTGAAGACTTGCCACTCCCAAAACTAGGTGTCAAAGTTTCTAAAATCAGACACGTGCAAATGGGAGGTCTGACAGTGGAATGCGCCACACCGGACGATCTTACAAAGCTTACCAATACTCTCAACAGCGTTAAAGGAAAGCAGCTAGTCCAGACTAAATCCCTCACCACAAGACTGCTACGCATTGCCATACACGGAGTCCCAACAACTCTACAACAGCAAGAACTTGAAAACGTCATTGCGTCTGAGCTTAACATTGCTAAGTCCACGTTAAAGATTCTTCGCAGACTAAAGGACGAAGCAAATCATGTCAAGTGGATCGCAGAGTGTCAGCCCTTTATTTTCCCCAAAATCATGCATACAAGGCGACTTTACATTGGATGGCGGGCGCACCGCATCTCGGAGCACTACAGCACGAAGCTCTGCTACCGCTGCCAAGAGTTTGGCCATCTTCAACAAGACTGCCACAACAAACAGTACTGCGCCTATTGCTCCAGGGCACATCAAATCAAGCACTGCACAGCAAATCGACCTACCTGTATCAATTGTGCAGACCTTAACCACAAGACCGGAGGCAACATACCATGCGACCAAGCGGCATACTACGTCAGCTGTCCAACATACCTCAAATACACTGAAAGAGTTAGAAGAAGCATCACCTACAACTTACTAATCAAGCACAGAGTCACCCAACACCGACAAGACACAGACAGGAGTACGACGCACAGCACCAACCTCACACTTTGCTTCCCCCTCCAGATATCAAGAAAAGTGCCACCACATCTTCAGAGAACTCCCTGAAATATCTGCTGATAAATCTCCAGCGTGCTAAAGCAGCAGCTACCCACGCAATTGCACATACCATCAACCAAAGTATTGGTATTTTAGCTGTACAAGAACCCTATTGCAAAGAGGGTAAAATTGTCTCCTTTCCCCTTACCTGGAGAGATATACAGGCTACAGGCACTAACCCAGACCAATCTCCACGAGCTGCCATCATCATCTGTAACCCAGTATGGACGCCAGTAAACATACATCTAGAGCGCGACTGCGTCTCTATCCTTCTAGAAACTGCCAACTTCGCAGTCATTTTCGCTTCCATCTACTCATTCCCCACAGACTCCTTGCCAGCACGATTGCAGCCATCGATACAATCAAGACCAAATGTCCCCGCACTCCTTACATCCTTAGCGGGAACTTTAACGCACATCACACCACATCATGGGGTTACACTGAAGTCAATCCTAAAGGGCAAAACTATAAGATTATATCGCTTCCAACAACCTGCATCTACATAACTCACTAGAAGCTTCCTTCGAAAATACGTATAACAAAGGTTGGCCTGATCTCCTACTATCAAGCAACGATGTAGCTAATTGGATCCACAACTGGGAAGTATCTGATATGGAAAGCCTCTCAGATCATAAATACATCCAGTACAATATCACAGTTAATGCTACCATCCAAATCTACAAACGTTACAAACTCCCCGGTGGGAAAATACGCCATTTGCAAGCACACTTCCATCGTCTTCTTAAGACAGAGCTCACAACCCTCCATAACTGCACAACTGCTTTACAATTAGATGACTTCACTACACACCTGACAAAGGAGCTATAGCACTGTTGCGACTTGACTCTATCCACTCGCACAGTCAAAAAACTTCAAGGTATCAGCTGGTGGACCAAAGACCTTTGAAAAAAGCGTCAGAAATGCCGGACCCTGAGACGCCGCATCACTAAAGCAACAACCCCAAAACAGAAATCTCACTATCTAACCATCTATAGGACGGAGCGCGCCGACTACAAAAGAATGATCCTCACGACCAAAGCAAAGATCTGGAGAAACTTCCGTTCTGCTAACAGAGACCCTCACGGAATCCTCCACAAGATTTTGACAAATCGAGTTTTCCGGGCCTATCAGCTGTACCTTCAACAGCCGTCTGCAGATGCACACCGACATCAAACTCCCACAAATTCAAAAGCAAATTTCAGCGCCACCACGGCTGCTATCACACTGGACACCATTTTCTAGACATACGACCCATTGACAGACACTTCTCATCAGAGAAGAATCAGAGAATATACAACAACTCCGATTTCAGCTGACGACATTGACTTTGGACTACAAGAAATAGCACAAATTTTCCGAATTCTTCCCAGAAAGAAAGCACCAGGAGCAGATGGGTTAGACTATAATATCCTTAGAATTGTTCACAGATCTCATCTAACCTTCTTTCACCAGTACTTCAATACCCTCCTCCGGCACCGCCTATTTCCGCTCTCTGCGTCCTATCTGCCTCCTCCCCGTGATTGGTAAAATTTACGAAAAACTTCTTGTACAACGGCTCAATGAACCACCTCCAAGTACAGAACATCATATGCAATAAACAGTATGGATTCCGTCCTGTCCTATCAACTCTTCATGCTCTCAATGAAATTCGCCAAGTCATCCATCACAACAGGATGCATAATCTCCACACGGCTACATCATCAGCACTAAGTCAACAATAACACAAATCTGCAAAACCATCGACGCTTTAACGTCCCTGGGAGAAGATGTGTGCCAGCCATACTAAACCCTCACTATCTTCCCAATAACAGCCCACCACACGATCTAAATGAGCAACCAAAGAGCATCGACTTCAAACATTTGAGATTCCATGAAACTTCATGTATGTGAACTGTGCTACTGTGCAAACTACGATCTGTGTGTAGCGAAACCACGAACTGTGCAAATGCGCAAACTCCGAAACTGCAGAGTGTGCGAATGTGCATTCTCCTGTAATAAAATTACTGCTATTTGCATCATTACAACCGCATCCAGCTGCACTCTCCTGTTTCCTCCCTCAAAATTCTCGCAACGATCTGTGAACAGCGAGCTCATAAGTGCACGTACGCATAGACCTCAAGCAACTGTAAACTATGTGCAAATCATGAACAACACGCGCAAACAGCGAATTATTTGCGACTATACACATGGTGCAAACTGTTTACCTATGTGAACTATACGCAACCGTGGCAACCTTATGTGCAAACGTTTATGTAATCTATGCCCTACGATCTCCTAGCACAGAACTCAACATATTGTGAACCACATGCCAGTTGAGGACATTATCCTAGCAGCTTAGGTCAACACATGCCTTAATTATATTTCTTTGTATGCTTTAATTCTTGCTTTTGCCCTCTTTGTTCTTCTTCTTCTTTTTTTTTTTTTTTTTTTTTAATTCTGCACTATTTTTGTTCCCTTGCCTTTTCTGTTCAGTCAAAGTCTCTCCAAATCTGTAAAACAAAACACAAGCGCCCTTGTTTGGCCATGTAAAACCTTTTTCATGTCTCCAATAACTCCCGACGCAGCCTTTTGTAGCTCCAGAGAGTTGTTGCCGCTAGATAGAGGAGGGAGTGGGACATACGCCTGTTTACCTATGTTAGACACCAGGCGTCCCTGTCCTCCATAACCTGTAACCTGTGGTGAATATTATTCTTTATTTTGTAAATTTATTTAAATAAAATAACATTCCATAATATTTTGATCACATTAACTCAATTGATAATCATCATAAGCGAAGTATTTTCTATATTTTCACAAACGAACGGAAGAGGCAATTCGATAACAATATCCGAATGATAACATTAACCGTAATTTAATTATACGCCGTCTAATATACTAACAAAAATGTTATTGAAGGTAATTCATCCCTTGTCTTCAGCCGACTAGTTCTCATGTCTCTACCTAATGACCTTTTAAGATGGAGGAAGAGGAAGGAATTATCGCTTTTCACCGCGTGGGTTGCTATGATATAGGTAGTTAGTACATGTAACTGGCAAATGGAAGATCCTTACCAGCCACATGTAGCCAAGGATACATTGCCGTGGATACGGTTCGAATTGTTACCTGTGTCAAGGGTATAAGGTATTTCTCCCCCCTTCTTGGCACGCCTTCGTGGTGTGACGGTATGCACGCTGGGCGCGTATTCCAGAGGTCCGTGGCTCGATTTACAGCGAAGGCATTGCTTATTTTTCATCACTCCTGCTTCCAAAATACCTAATGTCTCTACAATAGCGCCCGAACTAAAAGGGTGTTGGATGATGATTCTTCACACCAAGGATTTGACAATTGGGTTCCCTAAAACCCCAGTCGCCCTATAAAAGGGGGCATATAAGGTATTCCTCCAGCCTTCTTAGCATGCCTTCGTGGTGTGGTGGTTTGCACGCTGGGAGCGTATTCCAGAGGTCCGTGGTTCGATTTCCGGCGAGGGCATTGCTTATTTTTCATCATTCGTGCTTCCAAAATACCTAATGTCTCTACAAGGGTACAGATGATTTTCACGTTTTACAGTCCAAAACGTTTAGCAGTTTCTACAAAATATCTCAAATTTCAAGGAATTAAAAATTTTACTTCATTGGTCTGTAAAATTCTACCCGAGAATAATTTTGTTTTGTTGCTATGTTTATTGAGATCACTTTATCTGCTTGTTTTTTGGGATTACTTTATTTACCAGATGAATTAAGCAAGTTTTATTTTATATCCGAAACCGCAGGATTGAAGAGATTTCAGCTGAGGGTATTGCACCCGTAAACAAGAACAGCGCGTGTAGGACGATATCTGGTTTCGTTCCAAATGAAGATAACAGAACATATCAATAAATTTTAATTAATGAACGACATTATTCTGTTAACAGGCACCGAAAACAAAACTTCATTATTGTTCTTAACATTTTCCTCGCAATCTTTACTTCCAATCTGATCGAATTATATTCCCAGTATTTGCAGCCTATCCAGAATTCGAAGAATTCCCTAGCTCAAGAAAAAATATAAATAAATAAAAAAGAACGCAAATTCCCAACAGAAATTGGAAGCCAGGCTGTAAGGGAATTTCATTTCCGAAATCGGATACTTAACTGTTCTAACGTGGGCATGGCTCACAATAGTTGCTAATGCCCCATCCCATCTTCTCGATGTAACAATCTGCAGAGGGACTTCTCCACGTAGAGAGAGAGAGAAGTTATCGGATTTCTCCTCAAAGATGGAAGGGGGGAAGAGCAGAAGAAGTGAAAGAAAATGTCAAATAAACATTACTTATTCAGCTTTCGCTCGCAGGCAATCTTGTATTGAACTGGTTCCTCGCAAAAAGTACTGTAACCTTCGAAATGAATGAAATCCTAACACCGCCTTAGCCTTGCAACTTAGCTTCAGGTTGAAAATGGTATTCTCTTTCGTATTCTTGTGTAAATGACTTTTTCTAGGAACATGAAAGATTGATTTTTCATTCCAGATTCCTAAATCCATCACTCCCGTTTTTCATATATGATGGTTTTATTAGTTTAAGGCATTCAAATTAAGTCGACACTAATAAATATCTGTAAAAATATTTTCCACGTATTGTATTTGTTTTCTTTCAAATCCATGTTTTAACGTACGCACAAAAATGACCAATTATGTTCGAGCATATGCAGATAGTATCACTTATCTGTAATAGAAGAAGACAGAAAGAAATATATTACCAGAAACCTTTTTAAATTTGTTTTTTTAATTTAAGTACTCATTTTGAAGTGTTAATTCAGATAATATTGGCATTAAACATTTGTAGTACTGGGAGACCTGTTTCTGAGTGCGCTTTTCATACGCTTCAGCCATCAGACCGCTGAGATATTTGGTTACCGTTTTATGATCTCTTCTTTACCAGAAAAACGCTTTTCGCCAAATTCTAGTCATCATCCATTCCAGCACTTGGCTCTTCCAGACAACTGTTGCTTCAGAACCTTCGATGGGAAATGTGATAGTATTCTGCTTTCGATAAGAGGCCTGATTATACCCAGCTTTCGATGTGACATCTGAGAATGTTAGCCTTTCAATCTCGATTTCGCCCCTAAAGATTATCAGTTTTTCTCAAAATGAAAAACGTTTTACTTTGTAAGTGTTTTGCTGCCAAAGAAATCTCCAGCAATTAGTAATTACATTTTCCAATGGACTGATGAAGAAGTGCATGATGATGATGTTCAAAAACCGTGTCTCCGTGCAAGTATAACCCCATCAGTGGCCGATCAGTTAAACACTACTGAATATCGGTAACTCGCTTGGATTCTACATGGGTTCGAAATCATGTGTCTGTTTGCAAGCTTAGTTTTGATGGATTTAACCATGTGTGACGTGAATAAGAGCCAATTTTCCTTAGAGCATCAGCAACGAAAGTATGTATGCCTTCCCTTAAGCAGATAGCTATCGTGAGTTTTTCGATATTGATTAACCTTACTTCCTTGCATCATAGTTTCTTAAGTGCCATAGTGAATACGTAGAATAATAGCCTAAATTATATAGTACTTTGAAAAAATAGTGGTTTTGTTTAACTGGCGTTTTCAACATATTATTCTTTATTATCAAACAATACAAACAATTACTTTACAAACAATTATTTAAGTGATCACAAAAACATTCCTCAAATTTCTAGGTTTTTTTTTTTTTTTTTTTTTTTTTTAAGTGGATAGGAGTGATTTATCGAGATTTTCCTAATATGTAACCTAAAACCGAGCTTATTTTCCATTCGTACTTTTCTACAAAAGTTTCTGTCTGCTAAGGCAGAAATAGTCCTGGTGGGAATAATCGTAACAAACAAATCTATTTCTTTCTCAGACTTTATCATATATATATATATATATATATATATATATATAAATGGCTATATCACATACATCTATATAAATGTTTATTTGTTACTATTTGCTGAACAAAATTATAGAAATTATAACCATTACGATTGCAAATTACAGATTTCTAAATGAAAGTACGGTTTTGGACAAGAAGCAATTTGATAATAATAAGTACTGAGAAAAAACTAACTCGTCGTGTGTATAAACACATACAGTTAACAAAAACAGGTTAAATGTTATAAATGGAAAAGCTCTGGACATTATAACAGAAAGTCTATTATGTAACATTTAGAGAAATTACAGCCATGAAGTTTTAGCCTAAGGGAATAATTAAACAAGCTTCTCTCCATGTTAATTTACACAAAAATTATTTCTGTAAACTTACGTACTTGAGGTAAAAACATAAATTTATGTAAAGAGTACAATGTAACAATATTTTATATATTTTAACAAATACTGTTCATAAAAACAGAAATTAAAATTTGCACAGAGTAATAGTGAAATCTTTATGCAATTAGAGATCTCTGATGACCAAGTAAGTAATACGACTGAATAATATGGTCGCAAGGGAGCGTTAACTTGTATAGCATCTCATCGAAGGAATTCAGAACGAAGTGTCATACTTTCAGCGCACTTTCATAATATTTTAGTTATCACATTTTCTAATGAATATTTATACCATGAATATTTTCTTTCGTGTTTCCGACGCATCACTTCCAGAAACTCATGTTACATATATTATTAAATACTTTTTAATGAAATAACAGAAAAAGCCCGTCGAGGGGCAAAATATATTTTGTAGTTTGTTAAAACGTTTAATTTCGTTGCAGTGTAAGAGGAGCATGATCAATTAAATGTCCCGTATATTAGAAACTATGAGTAGCTTAACTATTAAATATAAAACGTACTAAATTTAATATGCATTTTATAAACGTATAATGGTGTATAAGGTGCAATAGTCATATTTAAGATTATAAAAATGATGAAAAAAATTACATGTAGAAATTTTTAAATGCACTTTGCAAAGATCAGCGAAGTTGAGAAACCTGTATCACCTTGAATCGAGAACATTCTTTTCTAGAGCTAAAAATACTAAAATATATTGAACTAAATGCACCTTGATGAGAGACAATTCTTGGATTTTCATAGTCGGTTCTCCTATAATTGAATCCTTATCGAATTCCCAGTATTCAGCGTCTTAACCTACCGTCACTGCTAGGACCCATTTTTACTTATGTCATTTCTCTAAATATCTATTTATTTATTTTTCCTAAAATTATATATTTTTAGAAGAAACAACTAATTTCTAAAATATTGCTAGTTATACAGCACTTTTAAGTTAGAACACCAATGTTTCTTAGGAAAAAAAAAAAGAGTCTAATTTGCAAATGTACGTATATAAATGTTAAACTGATAAATTATTTCCTGCTTAGCCCAGAAAGTTTTCGATATTTTAGACAATTTTTCAGTTCATAATAGTCTGCATATCTGCATGTATGTTGAAGGTTATGAAAGAAGGAATGAGTCAAAAAGACTTCTTCATTTACGCAAATGACTTTTCTGTTAGCAGTAAGTCTAGTACTGAAATTTTTTGCCTTTCTTTCTACTTTTCTTCCGCATAGCTTTCGGAAGTTTTTCATCAACGCACGTATTGACTTCTCACATAATCGTTGATAAATCATTGATGATCTAATTCATTGACAACTAGGATATCCTGTTCCATTATTTGGAAAAAAAATTTCTCTTCCTGTAACTTTTTGCTCATTCTCTGACGATTTTATATTGATAAATTCCAAATGTAATTTTATTTTACCACTTAACATTTGTAACAAAAGATAACTTTACAATGTTACATAAATTATTATTTATTCATTTTTGGTCGTAAAAAATCACTTCGGGTATGGAAACATTTTGATCTGCTTTAGGTATATCAAATTATAAAAAGCTTTGCTTTATTGTCCTTTTACTTTGAAAACTCCAGGTCGAACCCCCCACATAGGAAGATGTCTATTCTATGCAGAAATCCATTACATGGAGATTACATTTTTCATTCTACAGCCCAATTTCGATTCTACAACACAAATTATGCATCAAAACTAAATTTTGTAAAATTTGGAGTGAAATTAATGAGCAATTCGGAAATTTACCTTGGCGCACATTTTTTATTTGTGTCTAGAATAATTCCCGTGGCAAACAATATCACTGTCCCTTTTATTCTGCGCTCCGTGTATGGCAAACAATATCACTGTCCCTTTTATTCTGCGCTCATCAGCGACCCAGCGGCAAAGTCGCTGTATACTGGTAGTTTATTCCGGGGTTCGAATCTCGGAGAACGGGCTGGCCGCATGGGTTTTTCGTAGTTTATCCCATGTGTAACGTGTATACGAACTAGTTTCCCATAGGAAATCCTCACGAAGGCATCCCTCCCCTTAGACAGATAGCCCTCATGTGCTTGCCATAATTAAATAAACCAAACCAAACCAACATTTTATTCTGCGCGAGTGGAAGAAAAGTATATATTTTTTCCTTTCTTGCATTTATTTTTACTTCATGTTATATATTTTAACCACAGTTGTTATTTTTAGATATATTTTTTTCTTTTTAGAATTTCATTGTAATTGGGTTGAATTGTAATTCTTCAATTAGTTATTGTAAAAATTTCTATTTATTCATTATCATTCTGTTTAAGCATGTTTATTCATATAATTTTTTATATTTGATTTTATTTATTTGAATAGCCTTTCTTTCGATCTTTAGAAAGAATACTTTGTCATCCTGGATTCGTTATGATGCCTTTGAAAATGGCGTTCTGTGTTGAAAGACAAAATACCGAAAAGCACGTTATTACGTCTTTCAGTTGTCCGTTCAGAAAAGATATGTAAATGAAAAATTGTATTATCTACATTTAAATTTGTAATGATATGCATACAAGCAATTTTCTACATTTTTATTACTGTGTTATTGCTTTCCACAAGTTTATCATCTTACATTTAGTTTGTTAAAATATTATCCATATTTCCAAATAAGTTCCAAGTTTTCCATTTTTAAACCTCAAAAATGAAATAGCATAACATAAAAAAAGACTAAATTTTATGCAAATGAATGAATAAAAATAATTAATTTTTAATTTATAGGGGGGAATTTTGACTGCTAATATTAAAAAATCTGCATCTGCGATTTTTAGAAAACTTGGCAATTTGGCACAATTTGAAGTGACAAATCGAAATATGGGGAAAAAAATTGGCGCGGCATTTCGAAAAAAGTCCGATTTTGCGTCAAAATGCTCATGTTATAACAACCCTATATATAACTCTAATATATATCCTTAGTAGGTGAATTTCGTCAGTCGGCCGAATATAGAATTGCCCCCCCTCCCCTTTTTTTTTTTGAGTCGGTGAGCATGAAATTCAATTATAGATTAAATTTCTGAACAAAAAAGTGTCGAATCTTTGTTTTCGCAGAGAAACATCAGTTTCAAATGAAATATCATTGCTTTCGTATACATGCCTATAAATATTAATAAGATATTTAATAAATAAAGCATTGGTTTTGTCACGATTTTGATCTTTCAGATTTCTTTATATTTAAACTATTTCCCGTAACGAGTTACAACTATTGATTCCCATTGGAAATTTTTGGGATACAATTAATCTATTCGACTTTTATTTAAGAATGTATAATGTTCAGAATTTTCAGTCGATTCCAAAGAACAATCAAACGGATAAATGTATGAATAAAAGTTTTAATTTGCATAGACTCTAGTTACAATTTCAATCGCAAATAAGAAAATATCGAATATCGAACTCTAGTGGGGTCATATCTCAAGTTAAACTTTGTTTATTTCTAAAAAAGATATCCGAAATTGATCCAAAATGAGTTCAAATATGATATTATAATTAATACTACTCTAGTAACGAATAAAAAGGTTTGTTAACACTTTAGTGGCGTTTAATAGGTAATACTAAACTACCATTTTTCTAAATAACAACATATTATATTCACTGAAACGAAATAAAAACTTAAACTGATTCTAAGCGTCTGAAAGACTTCAGAATTAAGTTTTAGCTAATATTTTTCTTTTTCTTTTTTCCTGTTTTCTTTTTCTTTGGGAGGGGAAAGGAATCAAGAGACTTGAGAAATCAATATATGAAGTTGTTGGATATGGAACGACGCATCTTCCCATTCCTGACAGGATGTATTACACCATGAAAGCATGCACGAGGGAATGTAATAATTCCTTACAGCATGTATCTGAATACCTTCGTCAATTTGTGTAAAAATATATAGAATTTTCAGAGATAAATATTTAAAACGATAAAAGTATTCAGTGTACTATGAAAATATTTTGGGAGAATAGTCTCTGAATCTATTCAGAGACCTTATAACTCATTATAATCATTCACTATTAATAATTAGTTAATTCAGTATTATAATTCTTACGTTCTTTGAATTATTATTACTCATTCAGTACCATGAATAACAATTAATATGCAATATTATTAATTCAGTACTATAAATTAATTAATTCAATGCTATTACTATATTAGTTAATTGTAATTCAGTACTTAATCTTTAGTATAATGAACTATATTAACATTAAATATTATAATGATTTCATGAATGAATTCAGTATTGTGAATTAATATTCAGTATTATGAAATTAAGTGGTATACTCATAGATACATACTCATTTCAGTATAGGTATTATATATATATATATATATACGTATACATTATTATAATAATTAATATGAATTAATATTCAGTATATGATTCAGTAATATGAAAGTGCTAGTTTCATACTCGATTCGTATTCAGTTGAAAATGCATATGCATATACAGTTCCATATTCAATACTTGAATTAACTAATATTCAGTAATATGATCTCTGAATTCAATTTTATGAAAATATTGAGTGATCTCCGAATATATTAATCATACCTTTGAGTAACTGCTTAATACTCTTCGACAAATGCGTAATTTTACTTCGAATGTATTGGACACAAAAGTACTAACTGCGTAAGTTTTCTGCCATTTACAATTAAACCTTTATCAAATATGTCATACTTAAAAACATTAAGGAAAGAACAAAGATTAAAAAAGAATTTCATGAGTTGCTGGTGCTTTGAGTTAAACATACCTTACCAAAGATAATCTGAGATTTTTGATTAAATAAATGAAAAACAAATTTCCAGATTTCGTTTTAAATTGAAATCATTTCACTTGAATGTAACTGCCATTTGTTCGCATTTGCACAAACTCCATGACTACAGACTTTAACTTCACCCCGAAACGCTGACCATAGCATCATAAATGTGACCTCTGTCCGTCATGGGGACCGAAACGCGAAGCAAAAGTAATGTTCCGTGAGCTTTTGCATCCAATTCCTGGCCGAAAGAAAGCGACTTTATTTCTTTCTCTCCAAAAGTTCAAAAGCAGAGCTTGAGGCAGAATTTTATACTCCAGGAATGTATTTGACCGAGCAAAATCCGATAGACAAGAATGCTGAGTCTCGGATCAAGAAGTTTCTGGAATATGCAACTATGCTGATATTTTGGAATGTCTGGTTGAACGAAGTCGTAGTTATTTGTTCCAGCTCTTTGGGTAGGCCTTACGGCAACAGCTTTCACTATGCAGAGCACTTTATTCGTTATTCACTGTAAAGAAACTTGGGAGAAAGAGGTATTTTAGATACCCGTATGGGGGGACAGAGCTTTTTTCTTCTTTTTTGCTCAGCATTACGTCATCGAGCAAGAACATCGTAAATATTTTAAATTTCTTTTAAAAGAAAGAGTTCATGTTTGCGCATTTGTGTTTTGACTGCGTATTCTTCAGATAAAGTATTTGAGCTTAGTATTTTGGGATATATTCAAACATTTTGTCTTGTACAGTAAAGTATGCGATTTTTAGAGTTTATATTCCATCTATTGCATTACTTGTCTATTACAGCTATGTTCGATGTCCCTCGATTTCAATATTTATGACACCACCAGTGACCGTTTTTTTAAGACCGTTGAATAGTGGTAGCTCGATCCGAGTTCGAACCAGACAAACGGCTTAACTACCCGTGTATATAACGAGAATGCAAGCAAGTCTTCCCTAAAATTTCCTCCATATAAGCATACTTTCAAAACTAATAACTTCCCTGTGCTTAATCAAATATTCTTTCTTTGCAGATATATCACAGACATCAACCAAAAACGCATATGAATAATGCGGTTTCCATAGACTGTAGTTAATAAAGGAACAGTAGTAGCTCGCAAATAATGCTGCATTCGAAATAACGTATTTAATCCTAGAACTTTTTTAATACACAGACACTACAAATCTACAGCATGGGGCTTACAAAAAATCATACATTACGTTCATCACATAAACATATTAATAAAACTGACACAGACATCAGCAGTCTAGACGTCACAAAAAAAAAAAAAAAGGATACGTTCACTAGTCAAGTCACATCTAGCTTTTTAAAATTGTTCCACAGAAATAATGTAGGGTCATCAAAAGTTTTTTATTCTTCATTTTAATTTGGTATTGATTCACATAAAAGAACGTATGTTAATACATTCATGATCTCAGTTTGCTCTATTTTGTACATACATGACATGAATAACAGTCTTTCAACACATTCATAACAATGAATCTCAGTTCACTCTATTTTATACATATATGACAATGAATAGCAATCATTCAACAAATTCATAATAGATGTCAGTTCGCTCTATTTTATGCATATACTGATAATGAATAGCAATCATTGAACAAATTCATTACAATGAATGTCAGTTCGCTCCATTTAATAAACATATGACAATGAAATCAATCATTCAACACACTCATAACAATGAATGTCAGTTCGCTCTATTTTACACGTACATGACAATGAATATCAGTCATTCAATAAAGTAATTACAATGAATTTCAGTTCGCTCTATTTAATACATATATGACAATGAAATCAATCATTCAACACACTCATAACAATGAATGTCAGTTCGCTCTATTTTACACGTACATGACAATGAATATCAGTCATTCAATAAAGTAATTACAATGAATTTCAGTTCGCTCTATTTAATACATATATGACAATGAAATCAATCATTCAACACACTCATAACAATTAATGTCAGTTCGCACTATTTTACACGCATATGACATTGAATATCAGTCATTACACACATTCTTAGCGATGAATGTCAGTTCGCTATTCTTGAATTAAATATATAATCCACTGAAACCGATACATTCCTATTTATCGCACTAATACAGATTTCTATATATATATCCAAAATTATATTTAACAAACAAAAAGCTATTACATTTATATTTTTATGCTAGCAACATTTAACCGATTGCACACAAAAAGCTTTGATTTAATGGTATTTGTATTACTAACATAAATTCTACCATGATTTTAAATCGATTGCTAAGATAGAACTCTTAGAATAAAAATGAAATCTCGGATCTTGCTTTAACACATTCTAATTATAATTAAAGTATGTTCGCTAAATCTTACAATCATTATATGAAAATAAACATTCAAAAGTTCAACGCATGTATCTTGTCTATCATAGAGCCCGATAATTATATTCGAACTCATTCTTTTCCATAAGCTGCACTAAATTCATGATGCCTTTAACTCGGAAAGGAGCATCCGTAAGAAAATATTTCAAAGTCACATTACTCTAATAGCTTTTTGCCAGAAATTATAAGTATTATCCAACATTCCTATCTTACATTTATAAGGTATTTCTTCCCACCTTCTAGCATGTCTTCGTGGTGTAATGGTAGAACACTCGACGTGTAAATCGAGAAGTCCAGATTAGAGACCCTGAAAGGGAATTGCTCATTTTTCGTGTTTCTTGCTTAAAAAATCCCAGTGACTCTACACATAGAGTTCAGCCAATCTTTACAGGAAGCAACATGCTAACAATATATTAGTTTTGATCATTTTTTCCAAGTTTGATTTCTAACCTAATTTATCTTTAAGTACTACAACTATCTTTTGAGTAACTTTATTAAGATAATGGACTAAATTTGTTAGGAACATACACAACCTTTAGAATCCAACATGCGCTGTGTAGCTGTTTACCAATAAAAATATTTGATTTCCCTTGATATTGATAGCAAGATATGGATCTTGATTGATACCAAGAAAAATCACTGAAAAGAAAATTTTCCATTACAGCACAAAATTTAATTCTGGTATATATGACGCTTACTGTATTTTTCTTACTAAAATGATGATAAGAACAAACCGCGTATTGAAAAATGGGTTATTAGCATTCATTTCTAAAAAAGAGTTACAATCTAAGAAGGATATTTAAGAAATGAAAAACTTCAAATCCATTTCCTGTTCATGCATCTTTCTCAAAGAAAATAATTAATTAAACGGAAAAATCTTCATCTAAATATTTCAAGTGAATTTTTATAATCTTAAAAACTGAAGAGTAACGTTTCCATCTTTAAGAAAATGGAAGAAAAACATTTTCATCTTAGAAAAAATATAAAAGAAATTTTTTGTCTTAGAGAATATATAAGTAAAAATTGAGTATTTCTTCGAAATTTATTCAACTAAAAAAATTCAAAGTGTATCTTTTTTTATCTTTGAAAAATTTAAATGAAACATTTTCATCTTAAGAAAAAATACTAGAGAAGATTTTCGGATTAGGAAAAACAAAAGTAGAACATTTTCGACCTAAAAAGGTGTAAAGGAATTTTTTCAGAAAGCCATCTATTTTTCGTTATATTTTGAAATTAACATAGGTTTTTCTATAGTCGTGGAGACTTTACCTAAAAATTTCTTCAATTGAAAACTAAACCATTGTCAACCAAAAAAAAAAAAAAAAAAAAAATCAAAGTGTTTTAATCCCAGTTGTAGAGAATTTAGAAAATTTGTAGCGAATACTTTACATCTTAGAAAATGTAAATGAAACTCTTCCGCACTACAAAAGTTTAAAATCTAAATGTTTTTTTTCTTCTGTTATTTTAAGAGCAGCAAGAGATTTTTCAGACAGAAAATAAAAATGAAATCTTTTTTTGCTTGAAAATTTCAAACTGAAGCTTTCTAAATCAATGAAAATAACACATACTATATATCTTCAAATTTTATTCCTTTGTTTTTTCTTTAGCATTTACATATTGAATTTCCATAATGCCTATTAAATTAGAAGAGAAATATGCCAAAGTGAAACTTAAAATTAGTAAAGAAACAACCTCGTATTTGATGCAGCTTTATACAAAATACCTCAATTAATATGGAGGGCAAACAGGTCCTTCTTCATCAGGAGAACAGAAATTTGGAAGAGCGGAAAGCAGCAAGCGTAACAGTCCTAGTTATACTAACTTCCTTCATAACTCTTTTAAAATTCTATTAAATTATTTTTCAATTTTCGTTACTAATTTTGTCGACAGATGGCGCTACCTTTCTGTTTGCTTTACTGTAGCAGGGTATAAATAAGGGGGGGGGAAGTGCAGAATCGCCCACTGCTTGGCGCGTTTTTAAGAATCGCACATAATCGGTATCCTTGTACACATCGACCTATTTTCACTTAAAAAGTCAAACAAAATTGACAAAAATCCAATTTTTCTTATTCTTGTAGAAAGCGCCAAACAAACAAGTGGGAGATTCTGCACTTTAGGCTAAATAACACAGTCACGCTCGCTGCTTTCCAGTTGCTAACGGACTTTTTCTGAAACTTCAGAAAATTTTTAAATAATGTAAATATCGTACAAAGCTTAACTTTCTCTTAATTTGAACTTTCATGTATTTGCTCTAGCAATTCAAGAAGTATGGAAGATCCTATGAGATGACTTCTCCTTATCACATGATAGCGCATACCAACCAGTAAGCTTCACGGACCAATCAAATAAAATGCAACAGAAATGCTGCTTATCACGTTACAATGGTCACGCCCTCTTGCCTACCCTTCGTCTCTATGTCCGGCCCAGAGCTCTTTAGCTCGGAGTTTCCATCATCATGTATCTCATTGACAATGACAATATATCAGAGAGCCGGGACTCGTCGTGTTTTTTCGCACGATAATCGCGGCATACAAGTGGAACGAGGCTGCTTTCCGGTCTTGCAAATTCCTTCGCTCCTGACCCTCGAAATCGATTGAGTTTTTCATCTAAATCTACGCCAAATGCAAGCCTGTTTCTTTACTAATTTTGAATTCAATAATACGTATATAAATCTGAAAAGCTTTTAATGTATTTTTTGCAAACTATGCAGGCCAATTACCAATATTTTATTAAATACTTAAGCCATATGTTTAAATAAACACACATGACATTTAATTAATCATAACGATCGTACACAATAGGTAAGACAAATCCTTAATACAAAGTACATCTATTTTTCACTCGACAGTGCTTAATATTACTTATAAAAGAATTAAAAAGATACAGAATATAAACATTTGGAAGCATTTTGTGCTCAGTAGCATTCTATGGGAATCCCATGTTAATTTCAAAATAAAAGGCGAAAAATATACTCTGATTTTACAAAGTGGACAAAATTTTCTTTAGATATTTTTAGGTCGTAAAAGCTCCACTTATATTTTTTAAATTGAAAAAATTCACTTATGATTTTTCGGAGATGAAAATATTTCATTTGAAGTTTTCAAAGACGAAAAAGTTATACTCTTTTTTTGAGTTGAAAAAGTTTCATTTTAATTTTTTAATGTCCAGTTTTATTTCGTCTATGGAAAAACCCAAAATAACTTCAAAATGTGTATATATATATATAAAATACACTTTAATATTGTAAATTAGAAATAAATTTCCTGTGGATATTTTTTTTTCGCGAATGTTTCATTTAGGTTTATTTTCTTACATGAAAATATTTGTCATTCAATATTGGTTGTTTTACTATTTTTCGGATAATTTCATGGCATTATACAGTGTGTAAGATCATACGTATTGTTTAACCCGTATTCCTTATTGCTATCTATACGCGACTCCAGTTTTCATGCAAATAACATGCTCAGATGTAATATGAAGCGATTCGGGAAAATTACAAGACAAAGTTTAAAAAGTGATAAGCAAAATGCCTATTAAGATCCAATCTGAATTCAATAAATAGAACTGAATTTTTTCTAAGAAGAAATAAGAAAACATATCAAAATAAAAAGGCTATCATAAATAATGTATCTAATAATTTAAAATTAAATCCGAAGACATCCGCTTCTGAAAATTGCTTCCTAAATTGTAATATGAAAAATGAGAGAAATTCGAGGAGCTAATTTAATTTGAAATTCAAAAGAATAACAGATTAGAAGGAATTGAAAAACTTGTAGAGACATTAGGTTGTTTGGAAGCAGGAGACGTGAAAAATGAGCAATGTCCTCAACGGGACTCGAGCCACAGACCTCTCGAATACGCGTCGAGCGTGCTGACCACTAGACTACGAAGGCATGCTAAGAAGGTGGGAGAAATGCTTTATAAACTTATGTTGATGATTTCATTAATGACACCCAGGAAGTTATTAATAATTACAAAATGTAATCTGTTAAATTGTCAAAATTTAATTATTCAGAAAATAATCAATCAAAATATTTGAATATCAGAATAAAAGGCGAAAAATATGCTCTTTGATTTTACAAAGTGGACTAATTTAGGAGGGATTAAAATTAATATATTGTGGAAATCAAAACAGAGGGGTGATAGCAAGTACAAAAATAATGGAAAATTGCCTTGCGTCAACTAATCAGAATGTGCAGAGTCTGCTGCCGTCCTGTGGCTGTTGTTAAACAAGTTGTCCTGTGGCTGTTGTTAAAAGTACCAGAAATTTATATCAGGGAACATGAATCAGTGCGATGAAATCTCGTTGTGGAATTACCATAACGTAACAGATGTTTTGAGAAATTTGAACAAGATAAGCATGTATTCACATTTTGGAATCTGGGATGACGTCCGTAGCCAAGTAATAAACAGAGTCAGATTTAGACTTGATAAGGCCCTAAGCTATTTGAGATATGGGGCCATTTATAAATCTGTTATAATATATTTTAATACTATTTATACTATATTTTAAATTTTTGAGGACCCCCAAGAAAGTTGGCGGCCTAAGCTATAGCTTTTGCAGCTCATAGGTAAAATCGGCCCTGATTACATACACACAAAGAAATACCCTTGTGACTCATGACGTCACAATAACAAGTGCTCTAAAGTACGTGGCTGACATCTGCTACGATCCAACAACCACACGCTCCTTACGAGTCTCAGAGCTTCACGGTGAAGAACTGCCATATTCTATTTATTTAATAAAAATATTCAATAATATATTTGCAGAAAATAATATTAACATTTTACTCATATTTTCAAGCAAATCATTCTGAAGAATAAATTCTTTGGTTAAATAAATTAAATCAATGTTCAAAATAAATACCGCTGCTGCTAATATACGCACTTTTTGCATATATATATATATATATATATATACACAGAGAGAGAGATGGTCATGTTAATCTGCTTTCAGTAAATCGAAAATTGACCGCAGTTATCGTTTTGGTTTTCACTTTCTGAATTTTGATCCTCCCTATTGCTCTTCTTAGATATTCAAGGATCAGTGTATTAGTTTGAGCATAGAATATTTCAATATTTATTATTGGTTTCATAGAATTCGTAGATATAGATTTTTCTGTTGCTGTTGCTCTCACTACTTTAAGATTCGGAGCAGTCAAGTGCCGGTCATCCGAAGCTGTTATATCGATAGGATACGCTGTAATGGTTCTCCGGATAATGGTCCCACTTGTTTAGAATTGCTTCCATAACAAAAATGAATCGATTAATCTGCAAGGGAGAAAAGAAAAAGTTGGCTATCTTAATCGATTGTGCTATCTCAAAGCTTTCAAGAGCGCGTTAATATTAAGAACATTTTAAATGTATTCTTTACTTAGCAATAACATTAATTTAGTGCACGCTAAATCTAAAATTCGTCTTTTCCTTGAATACTGGTATGTAATCGAGTTATTTTGATCTTCTGCTTTGATTTACATGTTTTTTTTCCAGAAATAGATCTTTTTTGGCCACGTTATGTGATTTGTATCCTCATAGGCAGAAATTACAAGTTCAGGCATTAAAATATAAGCGTGTGTTCGCTGTTCAAGAAACTGCGTAGCCTGCTTATATATTGACAGACAATATGTTACTGTGAGTATCGTCTAAATCCTGAATAAAGTATATGTTTTCTGAATATTTGCATGTATTAATTAAGTTCAAATTGTAAAATCTTCTGCAACAAAGTGTAAGCTTTGCAGATTCTACAATGTTCACTGTTTACTACTAATATTTGAAAAACCTACTGCAAATGTCCTACTCCTAGGATCCATAAAACTGTCCTCGTGCTGTTAATGAGGTTCGTGTAATCCAGTACATAAAAGGGTCGCTGAGTACCTATAATAAACTTCAGAAAAGCTGAACACACTAAAAAATGTAATATTATTTGAGACTGACTTTTGCTTCATTTTCTATGTGAAGGATATACTAATCACTTGTAAACAAAATAAAAAGATTTTGACAACTAAATAAGCTTATTTCTTTTACAGTAGTACGAGAACAGCTTTGCTATAATTTCAAGTACTAAATGAATTCTTAATATTATTAATAAACATTAAAAATTGCGTATTCAGCTTATTTAAAAATATATTTTTATAAAAACTGGTTCAGAGTCTCTTTCAGTGGAGAGTATATACTATACAATGATATTTCGAAATAAATCCCTATGGCGTAGATCTTGAAAAACAAATTGGTTTACAAATTATCGATACTTAAATTGCAAATATAAAATAACAAACGAACATGTAAAATTAAGTTACTTTCTTTTAAATAAAATAAAGTTACTTTTCTTTTATTATGAATGTTTTCTAACTTATTAAACGATATGAATTGCTAAACAGAATTAAATGAAAATTAATTATAAAAAAAATGCGGCGGGAATGTATGGAATTCTGAAAAAATGCTTTAGTCTGTACTCATGTTCACATGATGTAAATAATACATATTGCATGTGAACGGAATGACATTAACCGTTACAAAATGTGTTGGGAATGCATGGAATTACGAAAAACATTATACAACGTGCTCTAAAGAGAGCTCGAAAGTCAAAATATAACACATTATATTTATCACAAAAACGACTACTTCTTTTCTAATTGACTATAAGCTACAATGCTAAATATTTTAAAGATAAAGAGGATTCTGTAGCAATGATATTACACAAAGAATATAACAATAAAAATATTATGAAAATCAAATCTGTAGTAGGTTAAAAATCTGGGGATTTTATTTACCAAGCTTAGAGGCTAAACTTCCGAATTCGGAGCTGAGCGTCGCAGTCGCCTTAATCCTAAAATACTCATGATGAATAAAGTGACATAAATTTTATTTGGTTGCAACTAATACTTTTCGCCAAAAAACCGTTCTTAATGAAGTTAAAAAAAACATAAATGTTAGTACATTCAGTGCGGGTAGAAATCACCGCCCAAATCTATGATTTTCAGCCAACGTTTTGATACAATTTCCACTCAGAAACTTCATGGCCGTGATATGGCCAAGGATCCTATTTGAGTCCCTACAGAGTTCAGCCGGTGAATGCAGATACATGACGTTTTGCATTATCTTGATGCAGCATTATCGTCTTGCACCGGAACTCATTTCGACGTTTTTCCTTGATATCAGCGTCAACATGGACTAGCACCTCGCTGTGTGCCTTACTGTCGAGAGTATTATCTTTTTTCAGACACTCTTTGTGGATAATACCACTGCAATCCCACCAGATACAAAGCATACTCTTTTTGTGAGTCAAATTGCGCATTGCGACGCGCAGACTAATCCCCTTTTCGGCCTGTGTTATTGAAGTTAATCCACTTTTGATCACAAGTGATGATCCGGCCAAGAATTTTGTCCTTGCGTTGACATTCGAACAGATTAGTGCAGGCCCAAACACGTTTGTCCTTGTTTGCTTTAGTCAACCCCTGCAGTACCCAGCGATTGAACTTGTACGTCAAGTTTATGCGATGCATAGATCGACTAATGGACATGGCGCTGACGTCTAACTCCTTAGCAAGCTTTCGATTGGTTGCATACTCATTTTTTTCCACAAGCTCGTGCAGCCGGGCGTCGTCAACATCAATAACATGGCCAGAGCGCTCTGCTTCTTGAATATTATAGTTCTTGTTTTTAACTTTCGGTAAGAAACTTTCACAGTGTCATATGATACACTGTGAAAGTTACCTAAAGCTGTACACATGATTTGGTAACATTCTGTAGCTGACGTTTTGCAGCAGAACTGAAAATAAATTATGGTTCTTATCTGGAAGCGTGATAGTTCGATTTCAGACACCTTGTACTTGAATGACAGCGACATGTTTTTACAAATTTTCACAACACATTGTTCTAAAGCAAATCTCTTTCTTTCAAATACCAAAAAATGTTTGCCAAAATACGATTAAATACGCTAACGCCAACTTTTTGCGCTGATGACATTTGTGGTGGCGGGAAAAGTTCGTTAAAACCATATTTACCAAACTGAATCATACGATAAATTTGACTACCACAAATAATTGCAACTTATTTTCAAAAAACACATTCAAATGTAATAATAGATTGCTCTTATTTAAATAATATTATAACTACTTTTCTTCTAAGATATTTACTGAAGATAAAGAGAGTTTACCTCTCTTTAACCCCCCAAAATGTACAATTTTGGTTTTAACAAGCCTATAGACTATGTTCGTAAATATGTCTGTAAATATGTAAATATGTTCGTAAATATGTAAACTGCCAACAGATATTTACCGGACACCAAAAGTTATAGGCAGGATTAAAGACATCTTTGCCCCCAAGTGGACGCTGGCCTCGTCTTTTGTTTATGGACCAGGGTAAGATAGTCTGGATCTTGACGAGCAAGTTGGGTCAGAGACCCGAAAGGGAGATAACAAAGTGCAAGATTTACCTTTCTTTGCAGTGAGACAGAAATACCATTAATAAATGATACTATAATATAAAATTCATATATATTTTTGGGGAAAAATTCCACGGTCTGGCTAGATATACCTTTTTTGTTTCGTCTCAGACTATATCATATTACAACGTAAATGTAACGAATAAGCATTAACTTTGATAATAATGCCGATCTGCTGAAAAGTTATCGATGATGCAGGAAGCTAACTAAAAAATAAAACAATGCTTAAAATCCTTCAGATTTCATCCTGAAGTTTGTCTGTAGTGATTGAAATCTCTCTGTACTTCTTACTCAATCTTTACTTCTGTATTTACTCTCGAAAGTTAATTTAGTTGATATATTGATAAAACAGCTAATTCAGATTGTTACTGGTTTCTTGAATCAGCCATTCTTTTTTTTAATCGTTTAACTTCTTGTATTAGAAGTACTTCCTTATAAGCGGCATTTGAACAAAAAGTTCTATATTTAAGAGTTGTAGAGTCATTAGGCTAATTGGAAGCAGGAGGGATGAAAAATATGCAACCGCCTTCGCCGGGAATCGAACCACGGGCCTCTGGAATACCGGCCCAACGTGCAGAACCACTAAACCACGAAAGCACGCTAGGGAAGTGGTAGAATTACCTTATAGAGTATGATTCTTTCCTTGCAGAATGAGACCTTAATATTTCTTCATTTTCTTTCCTAAGCGAGAAACCACTATCTTAATCTAATTGCGGCTTAAATTCTCTTGTTTTCTTCTTTTCTGTTCCTCTGAAAATCAAAGTAGAACTGCTTAATGTTTTATTAATATGTCAAATTTTTATATTTGTTAAATTTAAGCAATTAGAGGAAAATGAAAAATTTTGATGAACGCATAATTTATCTCAAGAAGGTACGGCAAAAATTTCAACTGTAATCTAAGCACCTGGAAAATATGCACAAGTTCTCCTGGATTGTTGCGGAGTTTATTTAAAAGTTGGAAATTCTTTCTAATTTGCAAGATGAACTCATAGAAAAATGTGAGGTTCTTGATCTAATTATTTTTAGTCCATCTTACTAAGAACTGGCAGATAGTAATATATTTATTCTTTCATTTACTGCAATAATTAACTTTTTTTGATGAAAAGATGTTTAAGAGCTCCTAAACAAACAAGCAAAAGTAACACTCCGTCATTTTCACTCCTGCAACTGAAGAAAGTTCTATAGTAAAACTTTCGAAACTAGTACTGCAAATTTACAAAAATTAACTCTGATTTCTGTTATTTGAACTTATAATTATTGTTACTTTTCATTGAATCGGTTCTATACAAGCTATTTATTTTCGGCTACAGCATTGCACGTGATGTACTCGTCATTTTGTGCCAACGATTTCTTTCTCGGGCTTTCCACTCTCTTGGATTTAATTTCGCCTCGTGAGTGTCATCTCTAATTTTTAGTGGTCATTTTTGCTTCTGCAGCTGAGGAAGGAGGTTGTGTAGTAAAAACCTTCGATTGGTAGTACAGCAAATTCATAAAATTTCACGCTGATTTTTGTTGTTTGGACTTCTAATTATAGCTTCTAAACAATTGTCTGCATTTCCTCTTAATTCATTGCATTACAGTGTGTTTTAATTTGTACGATGTTCCTGTCCATGAATATTTTTACTTTTCGTACACTAACTATTAAATCAATGAATGTACTACACAAACTACAAACACTACTGCTACAGAACATCTAAAATGGTGCGGAATTCTGGAACTCTAATTTTCTCAACTAAAATTAGGAAGCAACAAAATATTATTTTGAAATGAGCGAATCGAAATTGAAATAATTATTTCAGTCCTTCCCTCTACCAGTTTTGATATCGCATTCTAATACTTCAAAGAAAAATTTACCTACCCTTCCCCAAAAATTTTAAAAAGTACAAAAATTATCATATATATTAAAAAAAATAACTTCTGCTGTTGCTCATTAATAAAGCTAAATCTTTACTGTTGAGGATTTCGTTTCTGAGCACAAATGGCATCTACGAGAAACACAAAAAGAAAAAGAAAATGCATGGTTAAGAACAATGAATATCAAAAGATTTTGCAGCACCTAAAAGTTATCTTTATAAATAGTAATTGAATTGTACACGATCCTGACTATATAATCATTGTACTTTAAAAAATAGGAAAAATTCCTAACCGGCTCTTTTATACAAATGTGAATTTAGCGCTATTTTTTAAGTTCTTTTTTATATATTGTTGATTAACATCATGCAAACGTACTTTCTTCATTCCTAATTTAATGTTTATTTTCCCCATTATTTGCAGTGTGTTTATATCACTTTTGAATATTAACTTAATTTACATAAATGAAGAAGCTTATTCTGCTTGAACGAAATTGATTAAAAATTCAAATACATTGACAATAATATTTTTTTTTGTTAAATTTCAGTATGGATTCTTCTTGTTGTTTTTGTTCTAAACTGCCCTCGGATTAAATGTGATTTTAATTAAACCGTTCACGTAGTTCGTAACATTACACCGGTAGATAGGGCATTGATTGTAGAAAAGAGTATATAATTTTTTGAATAAAATTTAAAAAGAAATACATAAAGAGAGTAGCAGTCTATGCATTACTACAAAATATTTATACCATTACATTTTATTTTGAAAGCAGATGTTTAGGGGCACTCATTGAAAATTTTGTGAAAAGCCCATTTGGAATCTGACGCTTCTGATATAAAATACAATTTAAAAGTTATTTAATTTTTGAGAAGCATTTTCTTAGCTTTATGTTTACTATTAGTACTAATTATTATTTGTCCAAAATGGAAAGTTCTTTCGTTTTTTATTTCTGAATTCTGCGCTTTACTTCCCGCAACTAATAAATTATGCGTATTTAATCAAACACAATTTAAAATAACGGAAAAAAATTATAATTAGATAACGTCATCAACTCTATTAAGAAAAATATTTGTGGTAATTTCTAAATAACCTCTATTCTACAAGAATTGCAATTGGATAGCACAGAATATTATTCTTCTTGAAATGGAACAGCAGACACACGAAAAATTAAAAGACCCCCAAAACTTAGTAAAGTCACAAAAAATTAAAAGACCCTAAAAACTTTTAATATCATCCAAAACTTCTTCTGAAAATGTAACAGCAGACACACGAAAAATTAAAAGACCCTAAAAACTTAGTAAATTTTAATATCATCCAAAACAGCACTTGTAGATTCTAAAAATGTTACGTTTATCCGTAAGTGTCTGAAGAAATTTTAGGTGTTCGATATAAAAAGATAGGATTTATATACCAGGGAAACAGGTTTTTTAACATGAGTATTTATACAATCAAAGTAGAGAAACTTGTTTCTAGGTAAGAAATTCGATCAGTAATTGAATTTAGTCAAAAAGGCTACATCTTGGTTTTTCAAGAATGTCTGCAAACGTTTCCTGGTGTATTGCTTGGAAGAAAACCGCCGAGAGGTAAGAGGATGTTTTGAAGTCAATCAAAGCAATAGATGCAACATTTCTTTAAATGCTCACTGTTTTCATTCCCAGCCAGTGTTCAGTGCCACTCTCGGAGCAATGAGAGATGATAATCAAACACGTTTTTCTTAAGAAATTTCTGATACTAAGAGATAGGCACAAGACAGGGCACCAGGTGCAGCAAAAGGTTGAATCTTTACCTTATAACAACTCCCATCCTCAACATACCTTTAAATCAATGTTGCTGTGAAAACTGAACTCACCAGAAAAGACTTTTTGAATAATAGAAAAAAAGTAAATTAGCAGTACAATAAATGTTGGAACTAGTTTTGCTGAAATTGATTTTATCGAGTATCAGTTACATGCATTTGATAATAATTTAATATTAAGTTCTTAACATTACATATACTGTATTTACACACATTACATATACAATTACATTACTGTGTATTTTTTCTGCTCGTGTACATTACTAAATAAAGTAAAAAAAGGCAAAACAATTAATAATATATGCAAACAAAATTTGTGGTTGTTCAGAATGCGTAATATATAATTAATAATATAATTATTTATTTGCAATTTAAGACTAAAATACATTTTTAGTATTAAAATTAAAATCTAAGAACATATTTCATGTATGTACATGCACCGTTTGAATGGAAATTTAATCGATAAAGTTAACGACTTAATACATAATGTAGAAATATTTGCCATTTCTACCTTCGCAAGCATTTTTGGTTTGGTCATTGAGAAAAATGACAAAATATATATTTAGTTTTTAAACATTCTTTTAATATTCAATTTTTTAAATTATTGTCAAAATATTAAAATTGTTTGTATCAAAATTAGCATAAAAAAGCAAAAGATAATTCCGATATTCTGAATGGAATTAACATAACTACATAATTCTAATGCAGATTAATGGAAAATTCTAATTGAAAATATTAAAAATTGCTTTTGTTATGTTTATTAGCATTCAAATTATTAAATATATTGAAGCCTTTTTGAAATCTTTACTTTCAAACAAAACTGTAAATGGAATATAGTTTTGTAATATTTTTAATTATATTTCCTTCGCCGGATTTAATGATGAATATTTTTTTGAACAGCAAATTTTAATCTGTTTGTTTCACAACAAGATTGAAAATAAATACATGTGATATAAAATATTTTATTACATAAATGCATTAATAAATATTTTAAAACTTAAACATATTATATCAGCAAAAAAAGAAAACACGGTCATCAAATAAATAACAGAGTGTTGATTCACAGCTTGAATCATTCACAAGTGAATACAGCAGATGACTTTGAGGAAACTCTTTTTGTTTTTAAATATTTTAAATTCATATAACTACATATCTTCTTCACATACATATATATACAAAATTCTGTAATCTAGTGCAATCAATCTTCTGAGAATTTAGAACTGCCATCGTTTTAATTAAATCTTAAGTGCATTGTTTCAAATAATATTGTTTTAATAACTGATTCCATTTTGCAAAAATAAAAATTTTGAAAAGTTCCATATATAAACATAAAATTATTGAATGAAAAGAATGGAAATTATTCTAAAAAGTTTTTACTATGTTAAAAATGTAGAGTAAGGAATATTCCAAGATAAGAAACAAAATTTTCTGGTGCATATTTACATAAACAAGTGTGAAATATTTCCCCCATATTCGTCATTTTTCATTAAATAAAATTTTTAGTTGCATTGTTTCAATTTATCCAAAACAAAATAAAGAGTTATTAAGTCCAATTTAAAGACAGTAAAATTTCGATGCCTAAGCTGTTATAATTAATTTACACTTTTAAAATAAATAAACATTGCAGAAGCAGTTAAGCTTTATCATTTACTTTTAAAGTTATCTCACTCGTTCGAATCGTTGATTTGCAAGCCATAGGGGGTTTAACATTTAGTTAACAGCTTAGGTAATATGTTTGAAAAAAAAAAAAAAAGAATTCGAAAATAAGCTTCCATTCTGTTATTCCCAGCTTTTGCTGAATAGCGGAAAATGTTATCTTATCTACAATCACTTCAAATGGCTTATTATTCTTCAAGAAGGTTCCAGGAGGATTACGTATGAAGCTGAAGATTCTTATCTTAAACCTACGCGATAATGCTCTCAGAAAGAGACAAAAGTTTTAAAGGTTGATTCATACCCAGTTGCACTCATTTCTTACATTTTGTAAACTGTTACGTTTACGTTATAAAATAGGCTTTACGTGAATTCGAAAGAAAATATAATTTAAAAGCTACACGAAGTTTTCATAGACTTTTATTGCAGCGATCATTTTTTCAAAATATTTATCATAAAAATACTGTATAATTTTATTTTTGAGCTGGACGCATGCTGTTTTGGGATTACTTGTTTCGTGGTATAAACATGAGCGGATTTTCTTTAAAAAGTTTGTAGACATTTATTTTAATTTCTAATACTTACTTGTGTTTTTGAATAAGCTTTTTTTTTTTAATATTTATTTCCCCACCTGCAATGTTCTTCCAGAATGAGTTTTCAGGATCGCTTTGTAGGTAAATGTGTTAAAACTAGTATTTAGGGGTCCGTCACTTCAAATGGGCTTAGAAGTTCTTAGTAGAGCGTGTTCTGACGTCATTGCTTTAAGCCAAATCTTACTATGTTCAGCCGTAATTGTTACGTGCGTACTAGTATTCGCCGGTGAGCTTTAAATAAGGGCAAACTCTGTTAGTTATTTCTGTGCAGCTTCGGCTAGTTTAGTCAGCATTAGATTAAATTCTTATTTTAAGCCCAAGTGCAGACTTCCTGTAAGCCCGAGAGGGGCCAAGTGTAAATATTCTTAAGTCGAATAAAAGGGTAATTTAACCCTTTTTGACTTGTTATTAAAGCCTTTGAAGTATGCAACTAGCGGCTACACACCTCTCAAGTATTCTACTTACCAAGGACAACCAATTTAGCTAGAATGTTGCATGCTGTTTGCCAGATTACCACTTTTTTTCCGTTATATGACGCTGAAAAGTTGTGGCATAGTTAATTAGCCAATGAATCACCCAATATCGAAGCAGTGCTCTTCTCGAATTTGATTTTTTTGATTTACATGTTTCCTCCACGAAATCAAAAAGTATGTATAGCAAAGCAACATGAAAGGAAATATTGTTGAAGTAATTGCCAGAACTGATAGCACGCATTTGAACTAGACATGAAATATCGATGGCAATAATGCTGAAATCTAATGAAGTAGCAAGAATCATAACTTTGTAACAGAGTTGATATAACATTAATTTCAGTTGCCTTTGAATTATTCTACACAAAAAAGTTGTTAAATTTATTTTTCCTCTAACAATACTTACGACATTCGCGACATATATTATCTTAATTTGTGACTTAAACTCTTGATATGTTTATACATCAAGCGTCTCAAAATGAAGTCGCTAAACATCAGAAGCCTACACTGCGGCCAAAATTGAACCAAATTTATCCCATAAATTGATAGCTGAGAGCTCATATTTCACCGCTTACGAGATACTGATGATCAACATCCACATCCTCATCTTAAGTTGTGGTAGCATGTTGAAGGCATTGAATACTCCACGCTGAGCAGACAGCTAATCTTCGCATGAACGTGTCATTGATTTTCAACATCTCGTGGTTCGTAAATTATACTCTTCCTTGAGATATGTTCATAGGAAATGTTTTGTTTGTCTTCGGCCAAAATACACCGCCGGCACAGAACTACACTACCGGCATATGTAGATTTTATTTGGGGACATTTACTGGAACATATTTTGGGTCAAGAGTATTACGTCATAGTACATTTAATGCACGTTACATTGAATTTTAAGAAGTAGATTTGGAGACTCAATTTAATTTGCATTTGCATTTGGAAATATTTCCAAAATTAATTGTTTAACTGTAGTGACATGATATAAAATAATTTAAGCTACATATATATGTTTTAGATTCTTAGAAGAATGATTGCACCGAAGGCATGCAAGCAAACTTTATCATTCAGAAACTAAGGCATATCCCCTCGATAGTTCAACGCTGATTGAACTGATTGACATGCAAGAGATGAACCGATGAGAGTTACTCCAGTACACTCACCGGTACATTACGCCAGTTTTCCAAAGCACAGAATCTTCACTTCTTGAGTTTCTCCAAAGCAAATCGTTATTAATATAGTGAATCATAAAAAAAAGAACTGCCACATTAATTAAAAACACAAATGCATGCGTCATGCTGGTACAAGGCGCAACTCTTTTCTCAAGCCATATTTCTTTTAATGTTAATATGCATTAAAAATGTAAGGAATTCCGATATTAAACTTGCGTAATTGAAAGAGTAAATCATTCGTGAAAGTAATTAAAATACTGACCTTCGGGATTATGGAAGGTCGTATTATGCTTTGGAGCCCTTTTTATTTCATTCTTATGATACGTTTTTCTTGAATTTTAATTATACAGAATTTTCATCATGTACCAAACTAAATCTTTTAACACGCAACACAGTACTAAAATGTGGATATTAAAGATTTCCTCCTTTATCTGAAATTATGTTGTTGTTAAAAAAATGTTTCAGTACCAATTAAAGGAGGGAACCAAACATTTGTACAAACGTTTAACAGAAAGTGTATTTACATCGCGACATTAAAATGGTACAAGTTAATGCAACTTATTAAATTATGAAAATTGACTTGCATTTGAAACCGATATGTATATTTTAAATTTCTTAAGACAGCCTATAATATGTTCTAAAATATGTTCAATAAATGTATCTGAATGTCCAGTTACTCAAATTCCTCAAAATTAGTGGTTTGGTAGATCCTATGATACAGTGGTAAACGAATTTTGTTTTCTTTAATAGCAGTAGCTTTCTGGTTGATGATATGAAGAAACGAAAATCCGTAGTTTCTTGTAACCATAATATTATTTAGATCGGTAATTCATTTAGTGCTTTAGGTATGAGAAATGAAAAATGTGATATGGCAAATCTGTTTCTACGATTTCTAGATATTTCATATGAATAAGACAAATTGATATGACATATCGACAACGACTTCAAATACCATTCCTCTTCTTTTTTAACTAAAAGAGCACTTGTATAAAAGCTTTAATGGTTATTAAATATTAATTGTGTTGCAGATTGTAAAGAAACAGGGGACATCTGCACCAAATGGAATTTCTAATTTAGTGTATTTACTCTTATATTCTTTTAATTTTAAAATGATATAAATAGTTCAGTTAAGGTTATCTCAAATTTGCTCAAACACCTGAGTTATGATTTCTTAATTACCCAATGATATGATAATTCAAATAAAAATTTAAAGTTTCACGATATGTAAAATTCCAGAAAATCTAATAAAATAATTAACGTTTAGTCAAGATATGTGTTTAGTCATAATTCTTATATTCAAGACCATGCCTCATATTCAAATGTTCAAGAACATTTATATTATAATGGATACATTATAATAAATTACGATGTAGGAAACGAATTCATATGAATTGTCAATTATTTATCACATTCATATTTTAGATTTTCTTTTCCAAGAATACTGGTTAAGAAGTAAAACACAATTTATATCAATGAAAAAACATATATATACATATAAGCACATAGCAAAGAAAGTTACTCCTTGAAGGAAAACTTATACAATTGAAGGAAGATAATTTTTTTTTTATATTTCATTGTCATTTACCATAGCATATAAATTCCATGAAACACTAGGAATTGTACATCTGAAAGAAAAGTATATTAGTCAATATTTATACACACTCTTCATATATATATTTTACACTGAAGTAGGATTCATAAGCAGTATGCCTATTAAAATATTTTTCACGCACACAACACGTGTCAGAGCTCAGACCACTTGTAAAGCACTATACGCAGTAGAAATCTCCTTGGAAACTGCGGCAGATTAGTTAATTAATCTATTTTAACTTCGTATTCTATCACGCCCTTCTCATGAAATTATGTTATAAAAAGGAAATAGGTTTACGAAGAATACCAAACAAATCATTCCTTGTTGCTCAATCCTATGTCCTGAGTTAGACATTAGAAAACGCTTGTCTTCTTCCAGTTACTTGGCACCATAACTTTCTTGATCACCCTACGCAGAAAGAGGTCTCCTTCTACCATTTTTTTACCTCGATGCAGAAACAGTTTTTACTTACTCGTTTAGCACTTAGGCAAATATCTGTTAACCTGATAATTTATTCAAAATCACCTTTTACTTTCTCTGTCCGTAATTCTATGAAATACAATATTGGAAGGGTCATCGGCGAGCTCAGGATAGAGATTGACATCATGAAAATATTCTCCCCTGTATCCATTTGCGTACCCAGTGCTTAAAATCTGTTCCTTTGCCCTTTCTGACCACTTTAGAGGCCCTCTTTGGTTGGATGAAATAATATCTCTCTCTTGAGACCATCTCTGGGATACTGCTTGACGCTTAGCATGCCTCAACAATCTCTGACGCTCACGCTCTGGAGTTGTACCGTACCGGATATTCAGAATGGCGTGATGAGAGTGTATTCTAACATCCACTTGATGTTGCTGCCCAGGCACAGAATTCTGGCCATCACTATCTTCTTGTTTACTTTCATGGACAGTTGTATTCACAGCAGAATTGCCTAGTCTCTGAAGTTGATTAAGATCATCACCGACTCGCCATGTACTGTCCTTGACCAGATAAAATACATCCTGGCCATGGAAGGTCAGGTGAAGATCAAGAATGTGACAGTTATTGAAAACAGCAGAAAATACATCTTTGCGAATAATTTCAGCTCGAGCGGAAGCTCTGACTACAGCTCTTCCATTTACATTTGATACTGTGATTCCTTTGCCAAAGGGCACATTATGAGTACTTATTTTAGGTAGGGAAGAGTCACAAAGTTGCTCACGTTTCACTTTTGATCTCTGAACGCTTGTGAGACGAGCAAATTTCTGCAATTTTTGTTGCACTGAGCACGTTAGACCAGATAGTAAAGGAACAGTGGGAAGATTCAGGAACAACGGCTCAAAATCAGAATTGTGAGATGTATGGGGTAATCGATTGTAGACCTCATCTGCTGCCAAGTCCAGCGTATCCATGTATATTCCTTGATAACGAATCCATTCTTTGAGATCTGAAAAAAAAAAAAAAGGAAATTAAGATTTTGTGATGCGCAGCAATTTTTTTTATGTAAGGATAAAACTCTTAGAATGTTGTTTATGCTGGAACTACAATCTTAATTTTAAACATAGTTTTACATCAAGTTATGTAAATAAAAAACATATAGGTGAATTGAGGGCAGAGGTTGATGAACTTCTGGCCTTAATTTTTGTCTGCCAGAATATATATTTAACGTACGAAGAAAAGCATTATAATGTCCAACATCATGAGCCTTCCTTAAACATCGTTTTAGAGCTTTCTTTAAATTTAAAAACTCAGGCTTAATATATTTTTTAATATAGGCAAATTCTCGGAACAAGAAACTAAATAATAATAATAATAATAATAATAATGTGTGATGTGGCAAATACATACCCTTCCGAAAATTCCGGTTTTAATAGCAACGTATTTAATACTCGTTTTAATAGCTTTAAGTAAAGTGTCACTTCGGGTTCATCGTTCGTAAATGAAATCTAATTTGTTATTATAATAAATAGAAAGGCCTGGTAGATAATATGTTATTAATTCTTCATATTATTATTTCGCCTGCTTCACCTCTCAATGAGTACTATAGGTTAGTTATGTCATCCTGATCGTTGCACCAGCAATCGTTTTTGGTTTTTTTTATCTTTTGAACCTTATTATTAATTAAACAGACTTAACATTAGTGTATTACTTTTGTTGGGTGCTCCAACTTACAATGCTTTTGGTATGTTAGTACAAAATTAGCAAAATGGGTTAGTAAGTTTAGAGATATTTACATACATACATGAATGGAGGCTTGCTACCTTTACATTTTGTCAGGTGCCTAGACATGGTTATCTGTTATGATTATATTTCTCTTAGAATAGGCGTACTCTACATGATGTTTTTGACAGCTGTCTGTAGTTATCCTGAAGAATGTCTATTAGGCTATGTGATTCCTGGTTCTAAGGAAGGGAGGCTGTGAAATCTTCCATGATTTGTGAAAGCTTGATGTAGATAGAAGTCTGTTTTGAACCTGTTGGTGAAGACGACAGAGAAGGATGAAGTAGGTGTGTCGACCAGTGTCTGAGTCCCAGCGAGCTTGCCAAATGGATATAAAGGCGCAGAAGATCTTTTGTTTATCAGTGACAGTTTGGAGAGTGGAATCTCTAAGTCGATGGAAGGGTGACTTATGGTTTCTTTAGCTAAACAGTCGGCATTTTCATTACCTTGGGTGCCTTGATGACTACGTGCCCGGCATAGGGATACTTGTCTGGAAGAAGATAGGGTAATAAGCACTTCTTTTAACAAGGAAATGTAGAAGGCGTGCATGCTGTTCTTGTTCAGGGACTGCAGGACACTCATGCTGTCCGTGTAGAAGCTGAGGGATGGAAAATTGGTGTTGTCTGACCAGAGAGCTGTCTTTTTTAGAACGAAGGACTCGGCCTGGAAATCCGAGGCGTGGTCGCTAAGTCTGAACCGTGCTGAGTGAATTTTTATATTGCTGTGGAACGCGACATAGGCTGCATCTACTTGCTCTGAAACTTTGGAACCATCAGAAAAGATTTCTAAGTCCTGTCCTTTTGGTATATGTTCAAGTCATTTTAGATCTTTTGTGAGAGCTGGGTGGACGGAAGTAGAGTGGCATTGTGGTACTTAGGAACACTGTTCTATGAACGAAGAGTCATCCAGCTGAAAGGAGTCCTTAAAGTGAACTAACTTGCAAATGCCACATTCAGTTACTGCTTTGAGATCTACTGGGAGATCCCCAGCTAGGATTTGAAGAGCTGCTGTGGATGTGGTAGTAAAACATTTATTGTTCTTGAGAAGGGTGATGCGTTGAATTTGGAGTAGCTTCTGACGAACCCTTACTGTGTCAGCCATCCAGGTGGGGGAGCCGTATGCCCCGCAAATAGAGTTCCTTCAAAAGGTTTCCTTTTAGGTTCCATATATTTGTAGGTATTTTTGTTCTCGTATCATCATTAAGTATGGCAACCAGGTGAGTTTTCTATCAAGTGGGAATCCTAGATATTTTAAAGTATCTACATTTTTTACTGCTCGGCCCTGCCATTTTATACGGGGAGGAATATTTATAACTTCATTATCCTTTGATTTTTCATATGTGAAAAACTGTTTTTTTAATTTATGCTAACATAATTAAATGTTTTCTCCTTTATTTTCTTTAATAAAATTGTGTTTTATTGGGCAGCCGAAAATGTGTAACTAAATGCAACATAATATTTAATGTTTATGGCGGAATAACGTATAATTTAATTGGTTTTTAAATTAAAGAAAATTAAGTGTTTATAATATTTTTAAAATAAACACATTAAAAATAATACCATGATTAAATTTTCTTCTTTTTTTTTATTTAAACAGTATCATCAAATCTAAATTCATTTTAATCTGCACATAAATCCGCGGGAATTTAAGTATCAGTAAAGCAATACACAACAATATAATGCAATACCAACAATAAAATTGCAACTGTATATGCAATAATATTTTTGGTTGTATATACAATAATATGTTAGGTTGAATGTTGTAAAACTGTTATTCAAGTAAGGTACCAGTTCCGTTTGTCCAGTTTTACCCAAAATCTAATGAACTCTTTATATGAACGCAGAAATCTTAAATATGGGAAATATGCATTTTTGAAAGTTTCATACAAAATTACCATGCACAATAACATTGTCACACATATACGCACAGACAGACAGACATCACCGTAAGAATAGTAAAAGCGTGTTGTGGAAAATTCAATATCGGATATTTTGGGTCCAAAAACATTACCTCCCTTACCTATATATATATAGGTTGGAAGGAGGTAGCTGGATGAGTAACTAAATATAAACCAATTAATAATTTCATTAAGCTGAAAAATTTTGCATTTAATGCTCTTTTTTGGTCTAAGTATTTCAAACTATTTCAAAACCTAGATCAGGACAGCAGATCTATTTTAAAATCGCATAACCTAAAATCACAATACAATTAAACTGTGACTATGCAAAGTTTTTAGTTTTACTCAAAACGTTTTCTTTAATATTAAAATTAAATAATAATCATAACGTAAAAACATGAAATCTAATACACTTAAAATTAAACGTGACAATAGCTATGGAGTAGCTTCAATTATTCTCATCAGAATCGCATTTTACCCTTATTAAACTAAAGGTGCATTTGCTGAAATTACAAGAATAATATCAAAATGTCTCCAGTAATGAAAAATAATGGAGAAAAAATCTCAGAAGGAAGCTTGTTTCAGCCTGAAAAAAAGAAAAAGAATTTCAAAAGGAAAGAACATTTTATTAGGCTTTCAGAATGACTAAGTCACTCTGCACTCTCTGAAAACTGTAACGGATAACGTTAACATTTCTTTAGTCTTCGCAGATTATTGGAATTCGATACAGGAACAGTAACATAAAAGAAGTAAGTCAACTCCTTTCCATTTGATGATGTTAAGCGATGAATTTGAAGGCAAGACAGCATTTTTTGGTTTGAATAAAAAAGAATTATAGAAAAACACCATGAGAAGGTATCCAATTTTCTGTTTCTTTTATTTTTTCAGACTTATTCTCAACTTCTTTGTTCTCATCCGCAGTCTGGTCTGATATCGGACAGTTCTTTTTTTTTTTTTTTTTTTTTACTTCCCCCTTTTTTACCTTCTTAAATCAACGCCAAGATCCACGAAAAAGAAACGGAAATGTTCTGTTATAAGTAAATAGAATTTATCGAAACAAATTGCACTACCATCTCCAGTCAAATATTTTTGAATGAGAAGGAAAACCGTGACGAGTAATACACAGAGAGTTTGTATCAATAATGTCCATATCGACTTTGTATTAAGAAAAAAAAAGGGTTATTATTCCGATATTTGACTTCATTCTATCGGCTGCTATTCCAGCTCCAGAAAACATCTTCTAAGAAGCTTTTCTTTAAATCATTAATAATGAGATGATGGCTGTGAGCATTAGAGATTTACGATCAAAGATGTAAGAATGGTTGTGACGTAGCAATCAATAAAAAAACAATGCTCTCCTCACGAATTCTTTTTAGCAGTGCAATTAAAAATAATGAATAAAATCTTCTAAATCCCACCACTTCATGAATGAGAATTTTGTTTTGAATCATATCACAATGGAATAAGCCATTAACGTAATTTTATTGAACAGGTAAATGTAACCTCTTTACTTTTTTTTTCCATGACCATGTTAAATGTTACATTATATATAAATTTAGCCAAAACTTAATGAGTACAAAGAGAAAATTCACATATTTATTGACACCTGTGATACAGTTTACCAGTACTAGATTTGCAAACCGTTGTTGACATCTCTTTTTGAAGAAGTAAAATTAATTACGCGTTATGGAGCTACTCAGTTTTATTACCTGAAATCAGAGAGCTCTATCGATATTCTATAAACAACAATATAAATTGCTGTATTAGATTAGGTAGATTAGGTAGATTAGAGTATTAGATTAGAGATTAGTATCAAAACCAAATTAGGAAACCAATATTGATTCTGCGATAGAGGGTTATTTTTTATTTTTGGTCTATTTGTCTATCAAATATAATTAGGATGACTTCAATAATAGTATGTGTTTTGTACTTGATTAATGTGATAAAATAACTTGCTAGCAAATTTTTAAAAATTTTACGCCCTTAAGATTATGAATTAGTTCTTCCATGGACAGTAGTTTTGTTACTTTCATACAATAGGTTTAGCACATTTTTCATATTTTAGACACAAAATGAATTAGAACTTCCGAAGGGAACTAACGAAGGACTATATTGACAATATTAGTTCTTTATAATAAAATGTTTTAAGATATATTTTATCACATATTTATTGACAGAAAAATGTGTAATTTCATCCGGTTTTGTCTATAAATATTTGGATTCAAAACTTTATCATATTTCAAACTCAGCGTGATAATAGACAAAATTTTAAGCAATAATGTTTCCGTAAATTAAAAATAATCTTTAACATTTTAACGTATTTAAAATCAGTATATACATCTCGTAACCTTTACTGACAAAATTCTAGCCTTTTAATCTAAAATAAAACCTGTATTGTATGTTTAAAGTGCATCCTGTAAAATTTAAAAAAAAGTCTCGAATATTTCTTCAAAAATTTCAAATGATTGCAAATTTATACATCTCAAATTTTCAGTATGATCTGAATATCATATAATATTTAATATAACATATAAGTGAAATATTACTAATTTTGTTCGATGCTTTTTCCTTTTTAGGATATACACTGGTCGAATTTCCCCCTTCCAAATACAGAGATATTGGCAAATTTTAACGTTACGAATTATAGCACTTGTGTATATATACAGAACCAGACGGTTACTACAGTTAAAGATTAATTTGCATTTGTTTTCTTTAAAAGGAAAAATAAGGTATTTTTGGACGTGCCGGAAGGATATCATATAATTAATCATTGTTGTTGTAACTAATCTCACTTCATTTGAGCTCATCATCAGAACAAACCCACAAAATGTATCGTCGCAAGAAGTGCAAGATTACGTCTGTCGTTGGCAAAAGCCTTGGTCACGATATAGGTGATAGTACGATTTTGCCCAGGTCCAACCTAATTTTGAGTGAAAACATCCCGGAGAATGTTTCGGCTCACCATATATTTAAAGCGTCCCATTCCAAAAAGACACTATGCGTTTACAAAATTCCATGCCTTCTCTGGGATTCGAACCCGGGCCTTTCGGTACTGTAGTCACTGTCACTAACCCACTTGGGTGACAATCATATTCATTGTTTTGAGATATTACCAATAAAAAAGATTTTAATTCATAATGCATGAGTAAACATTAATAACGTGAAAGGAGAAAAGTGAATTAATTTAGAAACTTCAGACTTATGTAAGGGGATGATTCGGGAATAGCTGCAACGGATTGGCGATGATTTTACTGAGTTGTAATAGCCTGGATATTCTTTACTGCATTGATAAACAGATGACGCTTGAAGACAGACGTGGCCTTTCTACCCATAATTTTATTTCTTGATAACTAATCTTAGGACACATATTTTTTCCACTACACATCATCATTATGGATGCGCTATGCAGTAATTTTATACAGCTTACATTTTTAGAACAATGGACATTAGATAGCAAAGGCTAAGCGATATGTCTAAGCAGCATGAAGGCGAAGTAGGATAAAGGCCTGCACAATAGCATTAGCGGTATGTATAGTAAAATGTTTCTTTAATCAACTGGATGGGAGCCCTCTACATTGCAGCATGTTTACATAAGAAACATGAAACGGATTAATTGGTAAAGACGCAGTTCAGAAATTTATTATAAACAATATCATAAACAATTTCTACTTTAAGAACAGAAAGGCGAGATAGTCAAATTAAAATGGAGAATAAAAGGGAATATTGTCAAATTAAAGTTAATAACCTGCTTTCAAATTTTATATGTTACATATCTTTATATTTACCTACGCATTCGAATTTTTTTTCATCTTTAAGCTGTGCAGCAATTTGAAAGCTCTTACCAGATTAGCAATAAATGGAAGTGTTAGTACAATTATAAATATATAAAATAAATACTTAGATATAGGCAACAGCGTTCAAGTTAACTGCCGGAAATAATTAATCTAATCTAGCGTGTATTACAAGTAATCTCTAGATTAGCAATAAATGGAAGTGTTAGTACAATTATAAATATATAAAATAAATACTTAGATATAGGCAACAGCGTTCAAGTTAACTGCCGGAAATAATTAATCTAATCTAGCGTGTATTACAAGTAATCTCTAGATTATGCATAATGAGGATGCATTTAAGTGAATAGAATTAGAAACATAAGCGGTTTTCAAGGAAATATTTTGTTGGTAATTTTCTTTGAAAATTTAAGTTTGCGGACAAGAGAAAAAATGCTGTAGTGGAAAGTTTTGTTTTTCAGTGTTTTGCAAATTCCAGGGCATACTGAGACAAATGAAGTATTCAAATTTTTGCAATTTCGAGTTACTCATTTTGTAAGTTAAAAGAAGTTAAAAGTTAAATTTTTAAACGAATTTCTATGATTTTTCCATCACTTTAAAAATAATTTCATTAATTTTTGTACCAAAACAAAGAGAAATATTTTCTTTAAATGCTGATAATAATATTTCAATAAAACAATGCGGTAAGTTGAAGTTTCATTATAAACCTCTGCTCCTCCGCTTGGACTATCACAATCTAAGCATAATACGATGCAAAAAGAAAATTATAATTGGATTAATTGACAAAAAATTTTATGCCATATCAGGTGTTACACTATGGAACCCCTATTACTATAGCTTCCGATATTCAAGAGAGTCTGTAGAGAAATCTGATTATTAAAGTGACACAGACTACTGTGCATGGATTAACTTCAGCAAGTGTTAAACCCTGTTAGTTTGTGCAAATACTACCCTTATCCCAGTTTATCATCATAATAGGTCTCAATTATATCATGTCAGAGCTACATGGCCTAATGGGAGTGGTGTAATCCGTAATGCATGTTGCTTGTATCCCACCATTGATGACTGCTGCCTGGTAAAATAGAAATTACAATGTGCCTGTCATGCTGGAATTCAGCTTTATCGTGACATCATAATTTATGATCCATCAGCATCAACAGTCGGTCACTTCAGTTGCTTATAGAGCGCACAGAGACAGTTCAACAGAGCCTGGATATGGTACTCCGGCTCATATTGTCTTTAGCATGAAATCAAATATCATTTTTCGACACTGTACACTCTTGGACTCTGTGGACAGTACTTATATCTTGCAGTATTACTCGGAGTAAGATAAAACTAAAACTACCTTGTCGATTATTGCCCTGAACCAAAATTGACAACTTACAATCTAAAAAGTGAGTTTATTGCCAAACATACACTGCGGGGAAAAAAAAAAAGGCCCATTTCTATATCTCCCGTTTTACTAGGACGATTGACAAAATTCAGCTGGCGTTTTTGATGTCTGAAAAGCGTGACTTAGGATATGTATTAGATTTATATATAGCGTTGTTCTAATATAGGTATTTTGACGCAAAATCGAACTTTTTCTGAAATGGTATGCCAATTTTTTTCCATATTTCAATTGTGCGACACAAATTACGCCAAACTGCCAAGTTTTATAAAAACCGCACAAGTAGTTTTTAAAAATTAGGCCTCAAAATTTTAGATCCTCAATGTTAATTATGTTTGGTATATATATTTTTAAATAACTCTTTTTTTAGTAAATTTATATGATTTTTCCTTTCACATTTCGAAATTTAGGTTTATTCTGAATAACATTCGTCCATTTTTTATGATTTATGTTTAAAATTTGTATTCTTCGATAAATTTTATAAACTTTAAAAAAATTTGAAGTATAACGTATAAAATGTTTACCATCATCTTAAAGTACATGCATTTCTAAGCATACCTACAAAAAATTAGAATTTTTTATTCAAAATTTCCGAAGATATACGAGAATTTATATACTGGAACGTTTCAAATTTGGCATATTTGTTTAAAGTGATAATAACATCAAATGTGGTTTATGCACTTTGTTAAGATTATTTGAAAGTAAGAACAATGTGAATTTTTTCCCGCTCATCCACAATGTATAAAGGCAGGAACGATATGACGTTTTTTCCGCTCCTGCACAGTGGAAGGAAAAGTAAAATAGTTTGCCATATATTAAAAAGTTCGCCAAGTGAATTATTCTTGACGCAAACTGAAAAAAATGCGCCAAGTTAAACTTTTGAATTTCGCACCAAATTTTAATATTTAGGTATAATTTGGATCGTAGAATCGCAATATAGAATAAAAAATGGTATGTTATTTCAGAGAAAGTGTCATTTTCTGTCAAAATACCTATGTTAGAGCAATACTATATATAAATCTAATATATATTTTAAATGGCGCTTTCGAGACATGAAAAACGCACTTTGAATTTCCTCAATCGGCCCAGTTCAACGAGAAATATAGAACTATCCCCCTTTTTTTTTTTTCTTTTCGCAATGTACAATGTAGTCAATTCAATTATTTTGTATGTATGCCAAACTAGGCTGATATAAGAATCTCGTAATTAAAATAGTTTTTTCAAAATTATTTGCATCTCAGTTTAGTTTCGCATCATTTTGACTGCTTACCTCATTTAAATGTTTTGCGAGTTTCCCTTCTTTCCATTTTCTTTCTCAGATAATGCATTTTTATTATTGTTTACGCTTCGAGACTGCATAGATTTTAGTTAAGTATTAATGAGACATTACGGAATATAAAAAATCTCTGGCATGTGGCGAATATATATGATTATTACGTAGTCAGATACACATATGAGTTAGTATTATCGTATATTAATCACGGTAATAGAGCAATTATTTCGATAAAGCTACCACATAAAACAGCAACACTGGTAAGAGCTCCTGTTTCCCAAGATGATTTGGATGATAAATTGCATATCTTGTGTTCCGAGTAATAGCACCACTTGCCAGGATACACAGAAAATAAATTTTCTTTAGCGTAAATCATGTGAAACAACGAGAAAGGTATAACATTTTTTTTCTAATTTCATAGAAATAAAGCATATTCATGTCTAAATATAAATAGTCAAACTGAATTTAAAATTTAGTCCAAAAGTTATTACAATTTGAAGGCACAAAATTAGCTGTACAACTGATGCCCATTTATTTTGTTTCTAACAACGTATTCGATAGTTAAATATATCATTAACAGTTAAAACTATAAACGGTTAGAATTCTAAAGTTATATGGGCAATTAAGGATGAAAAACTGGTGGCAATCATCTATGAGTACACATATTTTATAATTTAACTTAACTCTTCGGCAATTGCGAAATCAACAATTCTTTCATCCCAAATACGAGCGATATCTATCAGTCGTAAATTTGCAATGAGAGCTTTGTCTGTTGCGTCGACTGCTGTGCGTAACTGGAATTCGAGCTGAGCTCGTTGATGATCACTAAAAGCTTATTGAATGACAATAAAATACTTATATTAATAATAAGGTATTTAATTAAAAAACTATGCCTCTAATTCAATAAAGATCTATAATTATCGTGATATAAACAAACACGCAAGAAAACTATTCTTCTTGGAAAGCAGGCTTCGTTAAATGCTGTTTACAAAACTGCTTCATTTAGACATACATGTATACTACATATGGGTACTAATAGACATCTCAAATGCAATCTTTTAAGTAAGTGAGCCTAAAATAATGACTTAAAACTCTTAGCGAAAGGAGTTTCCAATTAAACGCTTACATGCATCTTTCTAAGATATCACTTTTCTACAAAGAAAAAGGGTTAATGGGCCACTGAGGACACACTTAAGTGTAAATAAATGGATTTTAATTACCTGATGTTGCAAATTTCGCTTCTGGCTAGATTACTAAAATCTTCTTGAAGAAGTTTTCTTTTCCTTATCAAATAAGCTGCATTAACAAAGATTCTAAACAAGTTTAAAGATTTTTACTTTGGATGTTAAAAAAAAACTACTTTTCCTAAAGCCTCTAAACATGAAATTTTATAAAGAAATTAGGAAAAAGAAATTTTTACGTAAGTAATTTCTTGCTGCATATAATAAGGAGATTTTAGTTCAATGATTACATTATTATTTTAATTCTCATGCTTATGTTTAAGATCACAGCACACGCATGTAAAAAATGGAGGCACGTGTTGTAAGTAAGCGAAGAGTAACGGCAGACTCTGTGCATCACAAAAACACATGGTAGTTTCAAAATGCGATATGAATCACAAAAACTCAAAATCCCAACGCAACAAAACACCGGAAAGAAATATAATTTTCAGAAGACAAATCCGAGAATAATGTGATAAAAAGCAGATTAATTTTTGTAAAATACTTCAAAGAGAACAATCTTAACAAAGCTTTAAGTTATTTTTAAAAAGCATGTTTAGAACTAAATTCAGTATTGTTGAATGTTTCTAGTTTTCATTCTGACTGCAATTTTACTAATTACACTAAACACATCGAAGGTTTTTGAAGTAAGAAATGCGAAAATCAGTTATGGCTTCCCCGGAATTCGAATTACGTGATTCCCATTCCTAGCTAGCCCACTAGCGGCCAAGAAGTAAAGTTGTCGAACATTGGGTAGTTCAACCCGGGTTTGAATACCTGCGAGCGAGCTGGCTTTATGGGCGTTTTCGTGGCATTAGTAATGTAGATACGAGACAGTTTCCCTTACACAGTTCTTCAAGAAGGCATCCCTCTCCTTAGGCGTGTGATCTTTAACCAAATAAACCTAAATCCTTCAGTTGATAACTTACAGAGTTAATGATTTATTTTACTAAAGCTCGACCGCGGACATGCAAAATTCCTTATAACACTATCTGCTATATGTGTTTAATCATTCACAAAGGAACTAATATTGTCTAGAAGGATGTTTTGTGTCAAATATGTTCCTTTTCTATGATCGAAAGTTTTAAGCTTTGCAAATATTAATGGTACGTTTCGCTTAATAGCTTGGCGGTAAAAGTAAACGTTGGCACAAAATTAACCTAAAATTAGAAATGGCAACTCTAGCAATACATAGAATTTCATAAAAACATTTTCAGATGGCATGATAGGAATAAAGCCGCTGATATCGTTTACATCGTCGAAAACAATCGAAGATACATAACTTCAGGCAACAGAAATATGGGCGGTGACAGGTTGATGTTTATTTCACCATTTTACGGCTGCCAATGGTCAATCCATATTTAAGGTTTCCCTTGGAGAAGACAGGAAAGCATTGCCAAAAAGTAACTGAAAAGCTTGTAAGGAAAATTTACGAACTGACGTTCAACATTACGACTTATTTGTAATGATGTCACTGCATAACTACTACAGATATTGTAAGGAAAACATATGGAGTTTCGCCGCAGAATTACGAGCAGTCCCCCTCCCCCATCAGTCAAAAAATATCAAATACAAAATAACTGAAAATTGGTAAAGAGCAAATGAAAAATATATTTTAAAATCTTTCGCATGCATATAAATATCGACGCTGGTAAATCTAATCTTATTTCGAGTATATTGGACATACGAGAGAAAATTTCACAATCTATACATTGGTCAAACTGATAAAATTCATGTATCAGTAACGTGGCAACACATACACAAAAATCTAGTTAAAAATTAAATAAAGTCAGGGAGGAAAAAATTTTCATTCTCACAGAATCCAATCAGAAGTTGGAATTGCCTTCTGATGAAATAATCAAACACTCTTTCTGTACCATTTAATAAAATCAAGCCCCACTTCAAACAACCACCGAAAAACTGTTGCCGAAAGAACTAATTCCGTTCGAACAAATGCCCGAAATTAAATTAGCATACCGTTCGGCAACCCTGAATCTGACTTGATAAGAGGTCGAAGTAACCAAAGAATTCGAAGTCCTCGTTCATCAAACAAAAAGCTCTGATAAAGTGTTAACAGCATCTAATTACAAAAGTTCCAGTTCGTCATGCGAGGGTCTTTGAATCCTTTTGTCTTTGAAGAAGTTTTCTTCGAAGCAAATAAGGGCGTCGCCAATGAATAGATATGGGGTTTAATTTATGTCCTCCTTTGGTACTTTCTTCTCTACCACACAAGTTATAAGTGATTAATTAAATTGGTAACTAACATTAAAACAGGTTTGGGATTAAATCAGAGCCATAAATAACGGCAATACCGTCAAAAATATCAGGGCAGTTTTATTTCTAATGAACCGTAAGTAAGGAATGATTTTTTCTTTAAAAAATCCCGAGCTTCGGGCTACAAGCTTCAAGTTATTTATGGCGCTCGCAGAAACATTTCCTACTGAACACATTCAATATGAAAGGCTGAAATTCCACGCCAGGATTTGAATAATTTTATGATTATCGTATTGTTGCTTGCGTACGGGTTCGTAATAGATTGAATGCACACAGGTCCGATTATAGGTTAATACAATTTTTTTTATTAAAAGAAACACTTCAGAGTTCAGGAACGTTCCACAAAAATACTTGTACAGGTGTTCGAAGTATCACGAAGCGCAATCAGTAGTTACACTTCAAACTACTTATAATGTTAAATACAATGCGATGCAAAGTGTATCTAAAGAGCGAAGATATCTCAATACTCTGAACTCACGCTGAACTAACAGCTAACAACAATTCAGAAACTAATGATCTTCCCGTCTGATATAGTTTTTACCCGGCCGCCGATATGTTTCTAATACTTTATGCTTCTCGAAATTAATGGAAGGCATATGCGGGCCCAATACGGTTACAGCTAATATAGCGATCAATTATATTTATTCAATTACAATACCTATTACGGTGATACAGGGATCGAACCTCACCAAGTTTATTAAAATCATCTATCCATGTAAAATTCTTAACTGTACGTTTACTATGTCACAATAGTTTTTGTTATGTCAGCTTATGAACTGAATAATCTTCTGAAGTTCCTCAAGTTACTGAACACTAGAAATGATTTAATTATGCAGAAATAAATCTGCAGTATTCCTATACCTGACTAACAAAGAAGAGAAATAAATTTAAAGATGAAATATATATTTCGCCTAAACAGTATCTTAGAGTGTCAGATAATAAACATGAAATAACTGTACACATGAAATAATTGTGTACAGGTAATGTACACAATGTACATGATAACGACTTAGAAAATTAAAATCTATGGTCCGAATCGTCATGGAGTACCAAAATGCGAATTTATTTACTAAACTGCATTTGATACAGTACTCTAAGGTCCAAATGTGAAGTTAATTTTTACAAAATTAAGGTAATACATTTTTAAGATAATGCTGAGACTTTTAGAAAGTAAGGAAACTTAGTTCATTCTAATAAAGTATTATTAAATATTCTTTATCTCTTGCACTTGTTGCCTGATAATTTATAATTCTGAATATTTAGATTTTAAGACGTTTTAAGTACCTATCACAGTGAAAAACGAATAACAATCATAGCACAACTAAATATTAATATTAGTTGATCTTTATTTGCTGCATAAATAGTATATACAGTATTAAATGCAAAAGCAGATGTTGGTAATACTTAAACGAAATACTTCCCTATATTTTCGTAATATTAAAATTAAATTACTTTCTTCACTTAAGTAACCTAAATTAAAACTACTAGATTTATTATTAGGAAAACAAAACATAATATCACCATTTACTGGGTAAATTTATACCAAATATATACCGAGCTGAAATTAAAGTTATTTTTACCAGGAGACGTATCTACACGATATTAATGTTTACTTGAGATGTTACATACATGAACATACATACATGTGTAACAAATTCGAGGTAAAATTCTGAATAAAGTTATCCTCCACCGAATATGGACATTTGGAAGCCCTAATTTGGAATTTGTTTTAATATCGATTTAATATTTTGTAACACTTTAACGAATATTTGGATTAACACAATCAACAATTTTAAAGTGAGCAAAAGCAAAATTGTACAGGGGGAAAAAATTATCACCTGTGGGAGAGACTATGCATCGGAAATTCTAAACATATGCTCATTTTAACATTATTATTTATTATTATTTAACATTATTATATTGCTGTTGAATAGAATTTTGTGTTTTAAGGGCGAAAAACATGATATTTAATAAATAAAGGTAACTCACAAAACATTAAAAAAAAATTTAAAAAAAAAAAAAAAAAAAAACCGCCCCTTTGGGCGTAATGTAAAATATGAAAAATTCAAAATGGAACCTTAGGTCCACCTGGAAGAATAAAGTGATTTTGTCGTTAATATCAAAATCATCCATAGAAAATAAATGCTTTGCAATAGAAAAAAAAATTAAGAAAAATTATCCCAAATTACCTTCCTTGTACGAAGTAAAGGAAGTATTGAAATCACGAAAAATTCGGGTACCATATTTCAACGAAAATATCCATTTTGACCGCTATCGAATGCAATTTAACGATGGTTTTGCTTGACATATGTACGTAAAGGCAGAATAAAGGGCGCTTTTCCCCCCAAATGAGTTATAAAACCGATTTAAAATGGATTAAAAAGAGATTTTTTCGTGGCGCCTGTACGTACTTACGTTTATACATATGTATCTCGCATAACTCAAAGACGAGTAGCCTCAGAAGGTTGAAATTTTGTATATAAGACTGCTATAATATGTAGTTGTGCAGCTCCCTTTTTGGTTGCAATCTGTCGCACCAAAAGTATATATATATATATATATGTCATAATAAAAGCAAAGGAAAAACGGAACACTGTAGATGCGTAGTTATCCTATATTGAAGAGGAAGTAATCTGATTGCGTCGTAAGCTAATGTGTTGACTTCGTAAATAAAACTTGGCAGTAGAAGCGATTTTAATTCCATTTTTATTTCCAATTGATATTTGTGGCCACAATCATTTGGCACTCTAGTCGTGCCTTTCCACAGAAGATTTACATTTTTGATATTGTTGGGATAGAAAGCAAGCCAGCGAAATCACATCTTAGCAGAGTAAAGAGAAAAGCTGAAGTGCGTAGTTATGAAAGATGGAAGCACGCGAAGAGAAAAGTTTTGGTTTGCAATTTGGTGATTGGTCGAGAGGGATCTGCATTATGGGTTAAGTAAGATCGCATGATTAATTTGAATGACGCAATTTAGACTTAAGCGCTATTTTTAGGACAGATAGAGGAAGTTCTCAAATGAAATAGAAAATAATGGAAGTTATAGTGAATTAAGTTTAGAAGTTTGCTTTCATATTTTTTATCTTACATATCCCCCCTTCAAAAAGAAAAAGGCGTAGCGACAGTGAAGCCTTTTTAAAGAGAAAGAGTTAAAGTACTAGCAACTAAAAAAGAAAAACATAAACCATAAAATTTTGATTCTATAAAAGTATAATTTATAAATATCAATTTTTTTAAAATAAATTTTTTATTTTTAGAGTCCTATTGACTTTTTCAGCATTTTAGTCCAAAAGTCTTTTTGTTTGAGAATTCACATAATCATAATTCTTCAAGGGAAGGTTCTTGTTATTAAAAAATATCACAAAAATTTTTACATAATCATTACTTATAATTAAATGTAATGCACATAAATATTTATGATACTAATATCCATATTGAAAAATTATATTTTAATAGGAGTAACAGTTTCAGAAATTATGGTTTTCACCGTTATCATCTTTCATTTACAATTCCTGATTTTACCAAACTGGAAGCCTCGCAATACTTCTAAACGAACATATCCATCAATAGGGCTGTCCTCTTGAGCTAACCAGTGTGTTCTCTGCACTGGTGGCCCAGGGTGCCTAGACAGTTACTTGAAAAGACCTCTGTTCCTTGCATTAAGGTAACTGGCCTTTGAGAACTGCATTAATACATTCCATAATAAAAAAATATAATAATAATAATATAAAAAATCTACATGCATTCATAAAATGAGAGCCTCCAACATTATCTTGCATGAAGAGGGTAAAAGGAAAAACTGGTACAGAGGTAATTACAGGCCTCTGTTGAAGGAACCAGTACACCCTCATCATACTAAACACACAATAACCCACAGGTTTTAACATGCATTTACCATAATTTCATATTACTTATCTGTACTAATTTCACTTATTTTTAACATCTTTATTTTTAGAATAATTATAAAATTCGTATTCAAAATTCTCAACAAAATTTCAAAAACATAAAAACTTATCTTAATATCCTTCCCTATGAATAATTTAAATAGCTTAAAATTCGTTACTTAATTTGCTCACACATAATTATGAAAAATTAGAAAAATCAATGAACAAGAATTTCAGATTTTCCCAAACAAATTGCAGAAATTTTAACCACAGTTGAAATGAAAACTATAGAATCCGCAGCACATTAAATAATTTAGTTCCTGAGCTAGATTCACACGAATAGAATAATTTTTGAGCTGTTGAAAAAGCGGAAGTGCAAATAATTTTCTGTCGCACATACTTGCAAACACTAACTCGGATCGACCTTGAACCTGCTGTAATGCTTTAATTCCTAAACGGTAATTCACTGATGATTTAAAGCACTTTTTTTCTAAATATTGTAGAGATCGGCAAAGCAAATTCAATATTCCTTTTCACTAGGCATTCGAACTTCTCAATTTATCGAGAGATCACTTTCAATCTGTAAACACTACGCGTGATTATTATTATTTTTTTTGAAGCACTTGCGCCACAGCAGAAGAATGATCTGTTATTTTTTAAACACTGAAAAAACAAATTTGATGATTCACTTCTTTCACATTATCTTGGATTTATCACAAAACGATGATTTGAAGAGCTGAATTAAATTTTCCATTGAGGTTTCAGGCTGCAGGAAACTATCCTGCCGGCTTAATTGTCATATTAAAGCACAAAGGAAAAAACGGAACACTGTAGATGCGTGATTAGATCCATATTGAAGAAGAATTTTGATTGCGCAATATGCTAGTAATGCTAACTTAGTAACATCTAAAGAACTTGGCAGTCGAGGCAGTTTTAATTCCATTTTTATTTGCAACTGATATTTGTGGCCACAATCACTTGGCACTCTAGTCGTGCCTTTCCACAGAGGATTTACATTTTTGAAATTGCTGAGATAGAAAGCAAGCCAGCGAAATTACATCTTAGCAGAGCACAGAGCAAAAGCTGAAGTATGTAGTTATGAAAGATGGAAGCACGCGAAGAGAAAAGTTTTGGTTTGCAATTTGGTGATTGGTCGAGAGGGATCTGCATTATGGGTTAAGTAAGATCGCATGATTAATTTGAATGACGCAGTTTAGACTTAAGCGCTATTTTTAGGACAGATAGAGGAAGTTCTCAAATGAAATAGAAAATAATGGAAGTTATAGTGAATTAAGTTTAGAAGTTTGCTTTCATATTTTTTATCTTACATATATATATATATATATATATACCCACCATGTTACTCGGCTCGGTGAACTCGGTTTCTTTTATTCTTATATGTTGGTATATTGCGCATTTTTTGCTTTAAAAATGATTAAATTATGTTGCGCTGATCTTCCGGTTAAGGTTTTTATGCCTTTAGTTAACCTGCATATTATATTTGTAGAATTATCAACAATTTAAAAGCAAGTTGTGTAAGTGTGGCTGAGTATAATTTTTTACCATAGCAGCCATGTCTGTTTACATTTGAAACTTAGCGGAATAGTGGATTTGTTGCCAATCTAGAGAAACTATGCTTCCAAGCAACAAATTAACGTCTTCTGTTATTATTGCGAATTAAAACATTCTTAAGGGGGCACAGGACCTTTAAATCTTCGAAAAATCGATTTTCAGATTTTTTACATTTTATGAATATATGAACATTTCTGAACAAAGTGCAAAAAACCGCTTTCTAAAATTCGCATTATTTCTTGAGTTATGAAAGTTTATATCGGATAGTAAACCAGCGACGCTCGTTTAAAGGGACAAATGTGGTGGTTGTTTACATTTTGTTTACGCTGTATACGAGCTCATATTTTTATTACTATACACAGAAATATTTAATACTTTTTTTTAAAATTTCCTTTTGGTGTAGGGGAAGAAGGATGGCAACTACTCAACTTCACTGCTGGTAGTTTGTTTACATGATAATTCTTATTTCCAGGCTGAATCTAACGTCGTTTTGAGTGCTTCTATTTCGGTCTTTCGTATCAAGTTTTTTTTTGCTGAATAAACGTTTATGTAAAGATATTTGTTTTGAAATATAAAAATGAATAATAATATGAAAAGATCTTCAGGTCAAAGATCGAAGAAAAGGAATAATTTTTTTGGAAATCAGTGCACAAGAACTAATGATAAAGATGCAAATGTCTCTGCATCAGCAAAAAAACTTCTAGATCATTTAGTAGTTTCTGGTGACAGCGAATTTAAAGCGTATGCAATTATTAAAAGTTTATTATTTTCTGTATTAGAGGAATACTTATGCTGTCATATTTGCCATAATAAAATTAGTATTATTTCTGAAGTAGTATATGGTTTAACCATAAAAATAAATATTTCATGCTGCTCTTGTGGAGTACTAACATCTATAAAAAATTCCAAACTTGTAGTTGAAAAACAAACTGCTTCTGATTTAAACAGAAGATTTACTTTAGCAATGAGATACATTGGAAAATGATTGACAGAATCCAGAACATTTTGTGGAATTAGGGATTTACCACCAGCTGTAACACAGAAGTCATACGACCAAATTGTAAGTTGTATGCATGCTGCCACACGTAATATTGTGGAAAATAGTATGAAGATAGCAGTTGACGAAGAAATAAAAATGACTGGTTCTTCAGATTTGACCGTTAAGGGCCGTTCCCACTGGGGTTTATCTAAGCTAACGAACACAACTAACGTAGTCGACCCATCTCCAAAACCATTTTTTTTCCATAGGGCAGCAAGTTGAAAAATCTGAACTGCAGGCACAGCGGAGCTAGTCGACACATGGAACCGACTCCGTTAGCTCAGATAAACCCCAGTGGGAACGGCGCTTTAGCGGAAATGGCACATGGAAAACCAGAGGACATTCTTCACATTTCGGTTAACTTCCGTTATTGGTGGTGAAATGGGTAAAGTTATTCATCGTTATGTTTCAAGTTCCAACTGCAAAGGTTGTGAGACTGGAAAAAATATATCCTCAAAAGAAAGCTATTTGAAATGGACATAACAAAGTATGCAATAAGAATCATTCAGGCTCATCTGCACAATTGGAAGCGAATGGTATGTTGAGTATGTTTTCGCGATTCGAAGAAAAGTATGGTCTTCGTTACGTTAATTATATTGGTGATGGAGATTGTAAAACTTTCTTAGCCCTTACAAAGGATAGCCCGTATAATTTTCCGATTTCGAAGATAGGATGTGTGAGCCACATTCAAAAACGAATAGGTGCCCGTTTGGGGAAACTAAAACAGAAATTCCGTGCCAAGAAACTGTATGACAATTAACCTCTTAGCGGTAAACATCGACTTACAGATGTGTTTATAGGTCAACTTACAACATATTATGGTAATGCCATTAGGCATTTTCACAACTACCACGTTATGTAAAAAGCTATATGGGCTGTTTAGTACCATAAACGTTCAAATGATAATGAAGTAACTCATGACATTTGTCCCGATGGTGTTGATTCTTGGTGCGCGCATACAAAAGAGCAGTTGTAAGTGGCACAAATAAAAATTTTAAACATACAAATTCAGTTCCTGTAGCAATTATGGATGCTATAAAATCCGTATTTAAAGATTTGTCCTACCCAGCCATGCTAAAGAGATGCATTGGTGGTCGAACACAAAATGTGAACGAGTCGCTAAATTCGTTGATCTGGACGTTTTGTCCGAAAACAACAAACAATAGTAGGAAAATTGTAGAAATTTCTGCAAATTAAGCAGTAGCCAACTTTAATGATGGAAAACAGGCAACGCTGTTCATCATGAAAGAATTAGAAGGTATACTTGGAACTAACTGTGTAACATTTGAGGAAGAAGCAAATAGAATTCGTATTAAATTCGCGCAGAAGCGAGCCCAGGACAATATTTTAGAGGCTCGAATTAACAAAAGTAGGGAAAAAAGGAAGCTGATGAGCTTCATAATTGTTTATGAAGAAGTAGTTTAAGCTTCTGGTGCATTTTAAATTTGTTTTGAAAAATATAAATTAGAGAAAAGTGATATTATATCTTTAAATTGGATTTTCTCAAATTGGTAATTTTCAAGTTTGCGCGCAGTGTTATTATCAAACCATATATGCTATGCCCATAAAATTTTAACTGTGTATGCTATTGTTGTTACTCTGCATGCTAAAACCAAAAAAAAAAATTACATATATTTACCTTGAAAAAATGATAAAAAAAATTACATATTTTTAGATTTAAAATATTTTTCTTAATTTTTCAAATTTAAGATTCATTTTATAATATATTTTGGTTTTACCTTAGAGGTGAATGTATTTAGAATACATTTTTACCAAAAATTGTCTTCTATACGCAATATTTTCAAATTTATGATGCGCGCAACATTTGATCATTTTTGTCTCTTATGTACATTTTAAAAATTTTAATTTACAAATTATTTATTTATTTACAATTTTTATTTCATATACAGTTTAATAAGGCATATCTATTTAAGGTATAAAGTAAAAAAAAAGTGTAACCTTTTAATCATATAATATAAGTTTTTGTGTTTCGAGTTTGAGGATTTTTATGACCGTTTCGACGAGCCCAAAGATCCTGTCCCCCTTAATCAATTCTGAAATTAACATTTAAGTTATTAAATTATCTCACATATTGACTCAGCATAGCGTTCACAACAAATTAAGTCAGTTTCTAAGCCTTAAGTGTCCTTTAGTCGAGTGGGATCAAAAGTAAACCTTCCCTTTTTTGCATCAGAAAAGTCTGACTTCTTGTCTGCAGGCCGAATTGCTCGTTTTTGTCTATAAAGTCTAATTTTAATTGTAAAAACTGTTTTTTACTGTTTTAACCATATTTATGTTTTATATTTTTCTATATTTTTCAATTTTTAATAAAAATATATTGAGGTTTTATGTACTTTTGCTCTGCCGCGAAATGAATTCATTGAATGAGAAATATATCTCTAATGAAATTCGAGGAAATCAGTTTAAATGAAATGCAGGCAACAATAATTTTACGTACAAGGAAGTCATGTGGTGTATACATCCGATTTTTTATTTTTTACGCTGTGAACGACGACACTTCCACACACGACGATAACATTATGAAAATCAGAATTTTTTTTATCAACACTGCGGTAATTGATTCACATAAGATTTAAGTACTTAAAATATATTTATGAATTTTTAGATATAATTTCACTACGACAAGGGGGAAATTATAACTGCTTTCTTAAACAAAATCAATATGCCTGTGCATAATTAAAATAATATCTTTAATATACATCTATGTACCTGTAAAATTCAGAGTAATTTTATATCGATCTGACAAGAAAAATGTTTTACAGAATTGTGAAGAACGGAAAATGTAAAAATATGTTTTCCACGATATACAGGATTACTTTCAGATTGATGAAAATTTGTTATAAAATAATACTGTATTCATATGTTTCTACCCAGTGGACGTTGGAACATCCATTTAGGAGACAAGTGAAATTTCTTGAGATTTGTTTCATGCATGAATGTAGCTTCCTCTTTCTTGACCATCAAATGTTAATTTAATTGGTCGAGCAAATAACCCTTTAATTTTTGACTAAAATCTTTCCAATCCTTTTACACAGAACACCAATTATGCGAAGTGATGCTTAACCAGAAATTCTGTGTCCCGTAATCGAAGAGCTAAATGTAACTCGAAGAGATGAATGCAAACCGAGAAGTCAGTAATAACAAGCCGAAACTTCTCTATGAGAGTCTAAATACAGGTACGGGTAGAAGTGGATAGGTTACCAGAATTTTCACTGTTGGTCGTACATGTATAGTCTCACCGTACTAACTCTGCAGTTCAGCACCAATTTTGAGATTGAAATCACCTTTTGGCGGTCCGAGGGTCTTCCATCCCTCTTTTCCTGCCAGCAAACTCTCGAAAAGACATTCAGCTCGCCATGGATTTTAAGTGCCACCTTACCACACTGACACTAAACGCTTATAAACATCCATGTCATCTTCGGGAATTCGAAATTTTTTGCGATTACAGTACCCCCTTTAGTTCGCACAAGGAAGAAAAAAATAAGCATTTTTAACACTACGCAGCGTACGTTAAATGAAACTTTGAGAATGTTTCTGTCTACGGACAAATGTGATTTGAAGTGCCATGAAAGATTTAGTGAGACAAACTGCATTTTGTATCTAAGAAAGGAATATTTTGGCCTATTTTCCATCTCGGAGGAAGCTGTGGATCGAATATTCTAATTGTTTGTGACTTTTTTTTTCTGTGGGAATTTGTGAACAGTTAAGCGTATGTACGCCCGCTATCCTCAACAATGAATGTCCTTCAAGGATGTAAGAAAGCTACTCATCACACCGGATAAAGAATGTTTGTGATTCAGATCATTACCATCAAACATATATGATGGTACGATAAAAACTGGGCTGGGTAATTCTTTTAGTATTAAAATTATATCCTTTCGTAGCTGGAGACAGTTTTTGGTGCTTATTCTGAACACTCTATGCTCCCTTCAAGCTGTCAGAAAAATTCTTGACAAAAAACAGAAATGTATATTTTAAAAATAAAAGCTAACTTTCCTTTTTGTAAAAATCTAATCTTTCGAAAATTCTCAGCCATGATAGCAAAAGAAACAGAAATACGAAATGCTTATGCAGAAAGTAAAAAAGCAGTAAAAAAAATAGGAAATTATGCAACATAAGATTAACTTATCCGAAGTTGTCAAACCCAGAACATGTACAAACATCTGATAAGATAATGATGCATCATCACTTAACGACTATATAAAAAACATTATTCTAAGGTTAGTTATCCTACATTATAAATAAAACATAAGTTACCTTTATTTACATCTGTTAGCGATTCCATAACGAATATAATGGCTTAGATAGAGATAAATAAACCAGCATGATTCAACAATACTCTAACAGAGGTTGCGGATGTATGGTTTTTTATTAGATACAGCTCGCATTTTATGAGCTTTGTTAACTGGTCTTATGTCCGTAAAATGAGCATTAGGAATAGGTCAATTTAATTTAATGTAACTGCTATTAAAAGTCAATCATCGTAAGTTCTAGGTTTAAGGCTTCAGTGGAGGATGAAGCGCGTCCATCAGATTAGGCGTTTAGGCTTGCTCGATAATGTGACTAAGGTTTTAATGGTGCCATAAAATTAATAGGCTTAAACAGAGTGATGCCGCGAGGAAAAGCAGTGCATTATGGGCTCTGGGTATCCATTAAACGGCTTGGCTAACTTAACTCTAAATCCTGTTCATCAATAAGAGTTCTCATGGTGTTCTGCACATTGCAAAACAAGGTTTGAAATTAATCTGAAGAGAAGATTAAAATGAAATTCTTCTCCGGTACCATAAATAATCATCAAATATGCAGTTGAAAATATACTTATGGGAAATTAATTCAAGTTCAAAATAATTTAAAGTGTAATTTAGAGTGCTTATGTATTAATAAGAATATAAATCGTTTGGCAATACTGATTCTTTTAGTCTTTGTCTTCCATAATTTAATTTTAATGAGTTACATTTAGTTTGATTTATTAGCCGTTTATATAATACTAAGAAAATTAGCTACAAGGAAGCTATTAATTCACCAAAAAAAGTAAAGTTTAAACTCTCTATTAACATCAGATAACATACACTTAAAAGAACTTAAAAAAAATTTGCAGATGATATTACTAATTTATTTGTAAAAGATTTGAGCAAGTTATAAGATATTTCTCCTGCCTTCTTAGCGAGCTTTCGTGGTGCAGTGGTCAGCACACTCAGCGCGTAATTGAGAGGTCCGCAGTTCGATTCCCAGCGAAGGCGTTGCTAATTCTTCATCTTGCCTCCTTCCAAAAAATACCTAATGTCTCTACAAAGTGATTGGGAAACGTGGGCTAATATTCATTTATGTTTTTATATTCATGTAAGTGAAGTAAAGACGCTAAACACTGTAGTCAACGATCCGAATTAGAATTCAAACAATGTGCTAGTTGCATGGATATTTTCGTGGTTTTACCCATGTATAAATGTAAATAAGAGCTATAAAATTAACAAAGCATCAACATTGTGTGCGTAGATTTTTGCCAAGAATCTATCAATTTCGACGGTCAGCAGATACAGGTTCCTCATCACCAGAAGCAAATAATTCTGGATTGTTGTGGGAGGAATTATTTAAAGGAAACAACGCTACATCACAACACAACAAACGCAAATAAATGAACCCAAGATCTGTTATGAAAATTAATTAAATCCTTAAATGAAAGGGACACAAGAAGATATAATAAGATCAAAACTTACCATTGATGACACTTTATTATTTTTTCTCAGTTACTAGTAGATATCTATCCATGCTTTAGATTATTTGTCTAAATATCTACTCATGGTTACACTCTTCTTGCACATTCCGTATCGCCACAATCATAGGGTCTCGGAGCTGCGTATAAAAATGTTTACTCACTGTAACTCTTTTCTGGAATATTAAAACACACTGCAATCATAAGATCAAACAATCATGGAACCTCGAAGTGGATGCCATAGCGTCCAAAAGTGCAAAGAAAAACAAAATGGGAGATTTCTTACGTCAACTCTTGCGTAAATCCGTCTCTTGCAGCGACGTTCTTCTGTCTGCTACCAAAGGAGCAAATAAAGTTTCACCGAAAACTCTGCCCTCAAATCTGTTAGGTTCTCGCGGGGTACAAGGCTCTGGGCCAAGCCCTACTCCAGTCTATAGAAAGTAAGAACATAGAATTGATAATGGCAAAGAAGAGGTTAAGCCCATAAACAAGTCGAGCCAAAAGATGTAAAAACACAGAGGGAGTTGTTCATCAAACAGCACTGTGGAGGTCTTCAGCTATTGGTCGAAAGAAGTGCGAGGGCACACCCGAGTCTAGAGGTGGTCACCCACGTAAGTCCTGACCGCGCGCAGTGCTGCTAGCGACAATGCAATTTTCGATTTAGACGAGAAAGCAGGAAAATACGTAGTTACTTCATATACAAAGGGTGTCTTTTTAGAGCCATACAGGGGGAGGGGGCAGCAAAGTGCAAAACGGGTAAGAATAGGGTTAAATTAATCACTCATTTGTACAAATAAATTACAAAGCAGCATTAATTTTTCATAGAAGCATTTTTAGCTGATCATAGTACTAAGAGAAAAGCTTGACAAGTTTACGTAATAGAATTTTAAAACTGTTAGGAAGGACTGGATTGTAATTCAAGCCACTAATTAAACAAAAAGAAATCGTCGTGAATATGAAAAGTTTCAAGAAAATTCAATTCCCCAATGGAAGATGATTTTTAGATAATTTTCCAAAGTCAAAATTATGATTAAATTTAGAACTATGATTAGCTATCGAAAACTTGTTAATTTCGCCTTTTCGAACATAAAATTAGTGTTCCTTGATGCGAAACTTTAACGCTCATTTAATTTGGCTTATTTATCTCAAACAATAATGTCAAGATATTCTATAAGGATGCTGCTTAAAAGTCTAATTTTATGTTTTACTTTGCCTTCTATTTACCTTCTATTTTGAAATAAAAATTAATTTATCTTGTAAAGTCTTCCCGGAAGAACTTTTTTAGGAAGATATCTCTCATGCGCTTTGCTGTATTCAATTGAACAAATCAGCAATTCATGTAGAAGAGTTACTGTAATAAAAGTTCATATTTTCTACTTCTTTAATGGCGTAATTCCCCCAAACCGTAAAACATTTCCTTGTGAGATTGAAATTTCGTTTTGCGCATAAACTTGGAAAACTACTAGAGTATCGAAATAGTTAAATTTTAAAATTTATGTCATAATTCTATCTGGTTATCCCTAAAATTGCCAGTAATATGTGCACCTAGTAGTGGCTAGAATTATCAATAGAAATATGATAAATCAAAACGTGCCATGTTTTGATCACACCCTAGAATTACTAATAATTCTAAATATGACATATTTTGATTGAAACTGACTATTATGTAGGACTAAAAACTAATTTTTTAACTGTTAATAAACTAAAATTCTTCTTTAAAAGAGAGTTAGTTTACTTACCGTTAAGTTAAAAATTAATAATCCAAATAGTTGCTATGACAGTAAAGTTTAAAATAATTTTGATAAAAGTAAATGACAATTAAGAACTTCATATGTTTCGTTTTCAATGCTTGTAATAAACCAAACTGTAACATAATATATATTTGTTTTTAAAATAGTCAAACACAAGTGCGGGCGAAAATGATCGATAAGATGCTAGAGCAAGTGTTGCTTCCTAAGCTTCTCGTGGAGCAGGTTAATGAGAACTTTTAATGTAAATTAAAATTTTTCTTAAATAGTGTAGCACTAAAATGATCCACAGCCCCTCACTTCATTTCTAAAAGAGCCTTATCCAGACTTTTCATCATGTACGAAAGTCAGTTAAGCACAAATAAAGGTCCATCCTTCCCCATTAGGGAGTAATGTCTGCACAGTAAAAGCTTAATGTAGTTTCGTTTTTTTTATAGCGAAATAAATAAGTCAAACTTTATTTAACAATTTATGTAATATGAACATATAATTTATATAATACGAATCATGAAAATAAATATTTAATATCATTTTTTGTTGCAAAATATTTTACTAACAGGGTTTAACTAAATAAAAGCGATACATTTTTTTATGGGTGGGAAATCCAGAAGAAAAACTTTCAACTTTGTGAAATTTAAAATTTATTCAAAAGGACTAAAAATACATTACATTCAAGTTAATTAAAAATTATTCTGTATAACTTTATTAAATTTTGCATGTAGAAGGTAATCACCCATTTACATTACGCAATGGATTCTTTTTACATCCATTAAATGTATGATGCCTATGTAGGAAATTAACACTGATGTAAGATGATGGCTGGCTGTATTTGAATTTACATGCGGGGTGGCCCAAACAACCCTAGCATATTTGAAAACTTATTAAAAATTATATAAGTAATCAAATCATATGCCTCACTGGCATTGTTGCAGTAATTGAAACCTTTTTCTGCCATAATTCCAAATTTCAGAAGAGGAATCTATTGTTGCTTGAAGCCCATCTAACTGATCTCGCTTTTCTAAGCAGCAAAACTATTTTCGAAATTTGACTTACCCATGCCCCCTTTTTTTAAAGAAACATGTTGAAAACGGAGCTGTCAAAGAATGATGTTGAGAACGGAGCTGTCATAAGGTTAGGCCATTTCACTACACCTATTTGCGGAAAATTCGTTCTTTATGTCCTCGGACAACTTTCTCTCAAATATAATATCATACTACTGCAAATTATACTTGAATGCAAATGAAAAAAATGAGTAATTAAAATTTTTATATTAATTAAAAAAACTGTTATGACAACGGGTTTGGTTAAAGGGAAGATTCTATGATACTGCGCATCCTCTTCAAACTTTGTATACCTATGCTTTTTCAAAAATGATTCTTTAATGCTTCAAGCAGTTTTCGACAGCCTGAACATTCTCTCATAAATACTTACAGTACGGATTCGACAAAAGCAAGTTCGAAGAGATTCCATTTTCAGTTAAGTATCCTCCAAAATTTAGGGTTTTTGAACTATACATAACTATAAAAAATAGGTGACAGAAAATTCAAAGAATGCAACTTATTGAAAAACTTAAGCAAAGAAACCAGAAATGAAACCAGAAATGAACTTGACAAAAATGAAAAACTGTTACACTTTTACATCAGCTATTCATTTATCCCTTCCCAAAAGTCTTAAATACAACTTGAAAATGTACAAAAAATTACTTCACATACTATCCTAAAGGAAACAGAATACGTTAAGGCAATGTATTTTAACAAACACGTCACAATGTTATTTAGACATTGGCCACACATGATTTAATTGCAGTGGTTTACAAGCGGAGTCCTGAGGGCTCTACCTGCACTTCACAGGGGCTTCGCGGCTTCTACAGGAAAATAAAATTCACAAAATTAGTGAAAGTAAAGAGTAGGAAACAAAAAGTAGAATTAAAATGGGGCAAAAACTTAGAGATTGCATTCTGAACCGGATTTTACGAAATTCAGTTTCAAATCATCTCAAATAGACAACGCGTCATTTCCTAGAGACATGATGTAATTGCTTTTTTTATAACGAGAAATATGTGAAAACAAATGCTGGTATCCCACAATACGTTTCCCTTCCTTTGGCTTTAAATAGCAGCAACGGTCATTTCTGTAACTGTCGACTATTGTCACTGCCATGATCTACGTATTACGTAGCGATGCTGGTTGTCGTGGCTTGGGTTCAAATTCCGAAAATGTATAGACATTTTTATGTTATAATACCTGCGTTTCATGGGAGTACTTAAAACACTTATAAACCGAAAGCTTTTTCGAGTTGTTTGGGGCAGGAAAAGAGGGGTGAGAGACTCTCATTTCCGTCCCCTAGAGTGCGGAGATACGCAGTTAATATGGTGGAACTATATTTGAAAGAATAATTCTTGTATCCCTCCCACTTCTACCTGCACCCGTTGCCTAAGAATTCTAAATCAAAGCTTCGTAGGATGGTGTAAGATCTAATTTATATATGGTTATTTGACTATTTGTCATGGTTAGGTCAAGTGCTGGATGTATGATTTAATACATATTTTACATTTTATACACTTTAATAAAAAGCTGGAATTATAGTGGATGAAATTTGAAGTTTTAAAATGTTTTCATAAATAAGAAGAACAAAGAAAAACGAAATTTAAATTTAGGTCTGATCAGAGACTTTTGACCGCTTGATGATAATAAATATTATACGCAGAAATAACGCGTTTCAGTTTTCTCATTATACTGGTGAACATTTAATAATTGTGAAAGACAAAGTTGTAATTTCCCTTAGCCAAGGATAATTGGAATAAATCGTCTTTAATCACATAGTAGGGATTGGAAAGCTCACAGCATACATACAGCAGCTCAAAGCAGGACATAGTAGATCTCATAAACAAGTATTCTGTGGATCTGAAACCGGTGATTTAGATGTATTTATAACATCTCTTTTATGGTTAGATTTATTGAATTTGATACATGGCAGTGTTTTGACAAGACACTGGGTATTGTTGGCACCGCCGTAGAAATTGATTTTAAAAGGGGCTTCGGAAGCCCAAATGCTTGGTAATCGCTGATTTAATGCATGCCTGTTGACTTTTTTACATTAATTAAATTAGTTCGCAACCATTATACCTTTCTGTCAACACCATATCGTTTTAAAGACGATTAAAGAAAATTTGTACTGTGGTGTGGTAAATGACCCAACATTTTTTGCTTACTACATGCTTTACCACATATGTTGTATCAATCACTGCCAGCGCAAGGGTAAGTGATAAGAATAATTCTACGCTTTATCTATGTAAATCATTACATGTAAAAAGAAACACATGCATTGATAAAGGATATTTCGCTTTCCTTACTAATAGTTTTAAGAGTCTTTTTCGTTTTTCGAGCGAAGTAACATGAAAGATTTTTCATTTAGAAAAAGAAGGTAGCTTTTACGGGATTCTTTTCATTTAAGAAAAATTTTTGTCTAGCGTTTGAAAAAAATACGCCAGCTTGAAAACCCTTTGCGGAGTAGTATACTTACAAAAGTAAATAAATATTTTCCAATTTAGACAAGGCATAATTTAATTTTGCGTTTGAAGCCTAAGTAAGATGCTTTTTATAAAAATACGAGTAACGTTCGTGAAATACTCTAACATTTTGTTATTTATTTCACTATTTGTTTTGCATTTCAAACAGACGAAATGGTAGAAATTTTTCCCGCACGGAAAAAAAAATGTTGTGAAGAAAGCATTACAAGAAGTTATTAAAAATGTTTTATGAGTAACAATTAGGTTCTTTAACTATGCTTTATTCCTTAACTTCTTCATTCTTTAAGCGTGGATATCTACGACTGTGACATTTAAAGCAGAAGAAGCAAGGTTAACACTAATAATTGATATCATTACTATAGTAGCAGATAACCATTCTGTTAAACTGACTTTTTTCAATGCCTAGTGAATCTTTGACTAATACTCAACATATTTTTACGTTTATTTTAGAATAAATGTTTAAACCAGAGATTCCTTGAGAAAAATGTATACACACTATAGAGTCATTAGGTCATATCGGTGCTAGAACGTGAAAAATATAGAATGCCCTGTCAGGGATTTGAACTTCGCAAATCTCGAATACGTGTCGTGCATACAGTTCCAGCTACAGCTTCCAGTTACATCATGACGGCATGTGGAAAGCTGGGTGAAATTACCTAATACACTCCCAATTTAGAAGGGCAACTGGAGATTTGGGAACCCAGTCGAAAATCCTGGTGGTGACAAATTATCTTCCACCAGCTTTTAGTTCGGGCGCCATTTGTAGAGTCCATTTTAAAGTTTTTTGCAAAACAGAAAATTGAAGAAATGCACAATGCCATCGACGGGATTGCAACTCCTGACTTTCTTAGGACGATTCGACCGTGTTTCCAGTTACAACACGAAGGCATGTAAGAAGGAGGGAAAAGATAATAATGCTTATAATGATTTAAAGAAAGAAAATGCTTTATTGTGCGTTAGTACCGAACTTAATTATAGATTAACATAATTATACATTGTAATTTAACTTTAATACTATCTACTTGCATTTGTACCTAAACGCTTAGTACTTAGGCCAGACACATATTACAACAGAGAACTGTTCTTTGGATGGTTAAACATTGTTGGTCAACGTATCCGCGAGAACTGCTGCAAAAGTCTCTGTAATTTCTTGACTAAGGATCCCCAGCATAACGGAATTTCCGAGTTACCTGACATCGTTCAAGATCTCCGTGGCCATTTTAATTCAGTGTCGTATATCATAGGTCACATATTGCAGTCATGAGAGTACCGAGATTACCATGCTATATATTGTAAAGATAATTCAATTCATCTTCGAAACTAGCACGAGGATACCACCAGTTAAAGTGTGTATACATATTTCAGGCAGACTCTGCATTTTGATACTTACCTAATTTATTCTTCAAGCCAGGATTTACATTGACCGGATCATTCTCGTTGAACCTGTACAGATGGAGTCTTTTGGGATTGGAAAGTGATTTCAATATATCATCCCATCCTGGTGTCATCCACTGTCCTACTAGAGAGTCATAGACTCTATCCCCAAAGTGAATGAGTCCAGTCATTGGGTCCAATAATCCGCCTTGAAAATCTACGGGCAAGTAGAAGTTAGGATTGGAGTCGAAAAGCACATGTCCGTATGGTCCTCGGTGTATCTCCTTAACGAGATCGCCATAAACATCATACACTAATAAAGGACTACCTGTATGATCTGTTGCAATATAGAAGCTTTCTTTATTCAACAGGATGAACATTGGATAGTTTCTGTCATCGTAAAGCAAGGTTATAGTTCTACCATCGGCGTTGTTATAAATATGACTCACAGCAAATGGTTGCATCGCATCTGCGTAGAAAAACTGAGTCACATTCCCGACGTTGTCTTTTCGAACCGATAATCTACCACGGCCGTCGTAATAATATTCTATATCATATCTACCTACTCTGAAGGCACGCGTTAGCTGGCGTTTTGTATTGTAAACGAAGCGCTCCTCTCCTCTTTGCGTGACGAATCCGCGACCATCAAGTACATAAGGTGTTTCTCCAAAACTTACAATCCTGTCACCAGCATCATGTAGAATGTCTATCTTGTTACCCATATACTGCATAGTCACCATGTTCCCGTTTTGGTCATAATGAAATTTCCAGTTATCTCTTCCCTCCATTTCGACAAGTTGTCCATCTTCATCATACGAATAGTTCTGCACACGCACTTTCGATACGCCAAGATGTTTCATATATATTTTGGACTGTGTGACAGCATTTCGATTGTCATACTGCATATCAACTCTATAGACCTGCAATAGATACATATTAAATTAGGGAAACATTTAATGTCACCAAATGTATTTGAACAATAATTACAATTTTCATTATTATTCCGTAAAACAGGTAAAATAAAATGAAATTTAACAAAGTTTGCAAAATATGTCGAATTGTTAACTAATATTTTATTATTACTATGAATAATTTTTCATATTTGGATACCTTTAAATATACGTTCGTATATATGCACATATTTTAAAATGTAAGCGTTTCTTTTCCGGAAGTATGTTTCTAGCACGAAAGCAAGTAAAACTGTAAAATTCTAAGCGTAATATTACATATATGCCAATACCGTTTGGACTTAAAAATTCATGATTTACAAACTGCACCTTGTTATCAATTATATCTTCAGTCTGTGCTGTTTTCCGAAACATTAAGCCCAAACATTATAATTTTCTTCTTTAGTAATAAACTAGTTTCATACGAATTCAGATATACCTTGGAAAAGAACAAAATATTTCCAGGCAGCACGTAAACGATTATTTTTTTACTTAAGCATGTAATATATGGCGTTAGAAACAGCTTTTACTGATTAGACTATCATGAGATAAGAAAACAGTATTAAATTTAGAATTCTGTAAAAAATTAACTTCGGTTGCTTTATTTTTAAGAGAATATATTTATTATAAAACATACAATTAAGGGAAAAGCATAAGATTACGGAAAAGGCATAAAAAGAATTATCACAAATATTTCGGAGCTAATTGTCCCTGTCATGAATGTCTCAATTAGGGTTAATGAATAAAAGCGCTAAACAATGATAATTCGACGAGGGTTTTATGGCAGCGAGGAGGATAGTTGTATGCCGTTTTGTTAGCTTTGCCCACAAACTATGCAAATACGAGTCAGTGTTCTCTTCTGTGAAGGCATCTTGTTTAAGCAAATAATCCTGGTGCGCTTTGTCGTAATCGATTAAGCAACTACAGTTGCACAGTTTGAACATAAATGGATGGATTTTTTAACAGAATAATGCGTAATATTTTTCCAGTTGGGAGAGTTTTCTCTCTAGAAGCTACAGAAAGAGTTATTTTATCAAAATTCTCTCACTCTTAGAGTTAACCATCTTCTTCTTAATTTGAAAAATTCTGTAATAGAGGAACGCCTATCGAATCAGTATTTAAGACAATAAAGCTAATAAGTCAGTTATAACGCAAACATGTTTTCAATATAAAGGTAAAGAAGTAAGAAAGTGTGATTTGTAAATAATATGTAAGCATTTCACCGAATGACTTCAACAGAATTACAAGAAATACTATTCTTTTATAGATTTTACACTGTCATTACATATTAAACGCTAATTTACTTAGAATAAGAAAATAAAACACATGTGACGCAAAAATTTATTAATTATTAAAATATATCAAATTAAAATCATCTTCTTTATCCCAGAAAGAAAAGTATTATTATTTTCTCTACATGAATTTCATATCCTGACAAAACAAAATTTGACGTTATTTCATTTGTAATAGATATTATTACACGTTATCTGATAATAAAAGAAAAAAATCTGAAAGGTTTCAGATTTTGACACTCGTCCAAAAGGGTTTGTTGAGGGTTTATATGTTCTCGCTGTCTACCAGTCTGCTTCGCAGTGACTCCTGTTATTTCGTGTTTTTACCTTTCTGCTTAAGCATAATTTTCTTCGCACTTATTCGACATACTATTCAACAGCAAAATTACAAATATTTTAAAAGCAACTTATACGTGCATGTTTATAATTCCCGATGCAATGCTAGTTTTTCACAAAATTTTATATATTTTCAGTCTTTTCTTAGTTCATCATTTCAATATTAAGATTACTTAGTAAGATGATTAGCAAATTTATTTTTGTCCTTTTTTTATTAACTCTCTGTGTGTTAACTTTTATTTTTTAAATATCACGTTCTTACACTTACGCCATATAAAATTGAATTTAACAGCAAAAGCACAAAATATTTAGAAACACCATATATTTAGAGTTACAGCTACAGAATTAGAGATTGCCATACATATTTTTATATTGGCTTTATAATTTCTTTAAAAGCTATATGCTTGAGAGGCCAGCCGCCTAAAATAGTTATCGTAAGAAAAAGAAAGTATGTAATGACTTTAATGAGTCTAAAAACTGTCATTTCATAAAAATATTAACTATTTATAATTACACATCTCATGTTTTTAATACGTGTTTAATTAAATAAATCACATTAAAAAGTAGAAAAACATATTCTTAAGAACTCATTTTATTGCTTTTAAATCGCTTAGTTTATTACTCAATAATTTTCAAAGAATAGTAGGCTTTATTAAATGGCAAAACGCTAGAGCATGGAAGATGAAAAGTACTTAGCGGTAACATATTTCCAGCCGCGGTAACATATTGCTTTCATAGAGCCGAGTATGTTAATTAAAACTGAAGGATAAATAACTTACATTTTTTTTTAAATCTCGCGAGCTGGAGGTAATTTTTTTAAAATTTCGAACAGTGTTGCCATAGCTTGCTTTCAAATCGTTAAATTTATTAATTGCAAATTCATTAAAGTTTTACAAATATGTGTGTGTGTGTGTGTTTAATTATGGCAAAGCACGCTAGGGCTATCTGCCTGAGGGGAGGGATGCCTTTCGTGGAGGACTTTCTAAGGGAAACTGGCTCGTATACACGTTACACATGGGGAAAACCACGAAAACGCCCATGCAGCCAGCCCGTTCGCGGGATTCGAACCTCGGACCGAACTACCAGTGTTCAGCGTCTTTACCGCTCGGCCGCTGGTGGGCTGTTTTACAAATATGAAATAAATGATAAAAGAAATTCAAAATTCAGACTTCCAAGTGAACACACTCAGATGGAGGACTATATTATACAGAATTTGATCTAGGTAATGCCGTTTTTACACAATGTGAAGAACATACATACATACAGATTCTTTGTTATTTAATTTCTTTAATACAGTACAATAATATTTGATGTCACCAATCTGAAAAGTGATACGCCTCTTAAAGTCAAACGCAACAGGATCGATCCAATTCAAGACTACTACCCCTTTTGTGCTGAAAAGCCCTTACATATGGCTTTAAATTTTAAATAAAGTTTCTCTTTATCAAATGAGTTCCTAATAACGTTTCCTTAGAATGAAAAGTTTCATTAGGTTTTTAGGTTCGTTCTTACGAGAAATTCGTTTATGGGAGCTTGTAGATTAAGGTATATTGGTCTCTTAGCTGGCGTTGTCGTTGCAACAGCACGCTGCCAAATAAGCGGTTTTGAAATAAGCAGGAAATATATGATATTTTTAAAAAAATTCATGTCTGAAAGTTTATTTTAAAACATATGTATGCAATCTGCAAATTTGTGATAGCAACAGTTAGTCAAAAAATAGTATAATAATTTAAATGATTTCTACATACTGTTACTATTAAGAATTAATTGATTCTAGACTGAGCCAACTTAAATAAAATGTAGAATTTCATATTTGCCTGTTTCGTTTCTCAAGATTAACACACAAATGTAAAATTAAGCAAAAATCAATTTCATACTGAGGTTAGTTATATCAATTTCGAAGAAGAAAGGAATATCGAGCATTTTCTGAAATAAGTTAGTACGTATATTAAATTATATGTATTATGCTCCATAGAGGAAAAACATTTTATGCGATTAGTACAACGTTAAAGTTTTAATTATTTATTTTCGTTCAGAAAACACTTCCACACATTCTTCCTTTCAGAATAAATCTGAGCATAGGGCTTGGGTAAAAATTCAAATATGGAGAACGAATTATTTCATTAAACAAGTAATAATTAAATTAAATTAAAGCTGTATATTCAGTAAGCGTCAGTCATGCAGTTTTTAAAAGCTTTCTCTTTTATGTAGGTAACAAAACATTTATGTCTGGCAAAACTAATAAAAGAATATGTGTAAATGATAGTATATATTTTAGTTTTGAACTTTATGGAATGCTTTCTTATTTTCATTTAGTTGAATATCATTATATCTCTTGAGTTTTCATTAACTGTGTTTTAGTGAAATGGTAAAAGTAAATTGAAGTATGGATGATTCTGATTATTATTTTTTTTGGCACTTTTACTACTGTAACAACAACACATATTCTGACTGTTATTTAACATTTAATGCTAAGATAATTTATATATTTAGCAAATAGTTTTATATAATGGCTAAATACAGCAATTATTATATAACAAACTATACTCTTCATTTAAATAACAAAATGGATTTAAGCAAACTATATTCATTTACAGAACAAGATGAATTTAAAGAAAATGACATTGCTAAAGTAAAATTATATCCAGATGCGGCGCAGGTTGCTTCATATACAGTTTGAAATTATATTTTGAAAATCCACATGGAGTACTAGAAGAAAAAATAACTTGGTTGGCATCTTGGTGACGACTACGGAAAGGAGAAATTATATTAAATGTTTGAAAAACAAATTTGGTTAATTAATGTAAAATAACTTATACTCGTATATACAGAATGGCAGAATGCTTAATGTTTAGAGCTCCTTAAATTCGTTTCCTTTCGGAGAAAACTCTTTATCTGGTACATGTGACCTAAACATTTAAAACGTTTCAAGACTCAAACATATCTAAGCACAAAAATTAGTATTTTAAATGTTGAAAGTATATTATACATAAAATTTAATGAGAGCTTTTAATAAAGTTCTATGAATTTTACAATTCTATGGCTATCCGCGATTTTCAATCAATATTATAAATCTAGTTACCTTGAAGAAACGAATTTGTGTAATTGAAAAGTATGTAAATGCTAATATTTTCTAAATACTTTTTGAAACCTATTAATACATTTTGCCCAATTAATCAAAAACGACATTTGAGAAAGATCTGAAGAATAACTGCTTGAAAATAATAATGTATTAAACAGTAAGCTTCTGATACGTCGGCAGTCAAATAATATACAGTTAATATGCTTTCTTAATAACCTACCCTTTTTTTATTTGCGAACCTAATAGCTAATGATTGCATACAACTTTACAGAAGAAAATGCGGTTAAAAGCGAGAAAATTTAAACTAAAAAATACTTTAAAGCTTTGCTAAATATTTTGCTTTAAATTACTTTAAGACAAATAAAATAGTATGAAAACTGGAAGTGCTTTTATAAATCTTTAAAAATTGACTTATAAAATAATTTTTAAAAAGAAAAATTTTATAAAAAATATTATTTCTCAATTCGAAAAAAAGTTATATTGATAACTTACTGTTCAATCAAAATATGCTTTATACTATCACATTAAAAAATAAATCCGAACCATGCAATATATAGTATCACATGTCAAACACATTTGAACATAGATGTTTAGACTTAGAACCTAAATTAGAAACTAAATTGATATGCATACTGAAGCATTCAGATTCTCTCAAATCCTAAGAAAATATTGCACTTTATTTTGAAATAGAGTACCTTAAAAATAAAATCTTATATATATTGTGTATGCATATATATGTCTCATATATATGTAAAACGTGTACTAAATGTATACCTGTCTATATATTTCATCCACCTCGCATTTCAGAGTCTAATCTAAATCTTGAAAGGTCCATAGAAACATCTGGTAATTTTATAGCTTTTATACGAATACTTGAATACTTTTATGAAAAGCTTTCAAAGCTTGTATTCTCCAAACTTTTATTAGAAGCTTTTTCAGAGGTTTCTATCCTATATTAAATTACGTATATCTATAGCTATATATATATATAACTTAAAAATCTCAATTTATTTTTACAAAAGAAGCAGGACTTTTTGTATTTGATCTCGTGCTTTGTTTATTTTTCCAGGAATATTTTTTAAGCATACTTTGAAATAAATTCATTTCGGAGAATGTCTTTTAAGAAATTGAAGTTTCATGTTTTAGTCGGAAAATATTATTCATAGAAAAATTTGCTTTTCATGTAATAACTGCTGCAGAATGAAGTTTAGCAACAAAAACAAATCTTCTGAAAATGATGACAAAAAAGGAACACAGTTATTCTTAGAAATTTTGTGTTGGACAATAAAGAGTAAAATTGAATAACTTATTACTAAATTGTAATCTTGAAATGGAGATTTATCACTCTTTGGTTTGCTAAAATTAAAATATAGAAAAAAAGTATTATTAATTTAATTTTTCTAAATGAGAATAGGTTTCATTATGACCGTGTTTAATTTTTTTGCATTTAACAGAATAAAGTTATTAACAAAGTGTTCCTAATTATCTAAATTCTGATTCATCACAATGGGGATTCTACATTATTTTTTCATTTTCAATCATTTGACGAAAACTCTGAGTTCTGATACTTGCGCTTCTTGGCTGAAACTTACAGTGAAAATAAAATACAAAATTAGTCATCATGTAATGTGAGCAATTGGCATTTATTTTGAAGAAATAAGCTAATTAATTAAGCATTGTTGCAATTAACGGTCTTCTGAAGATGACCGTTGAGTAAAGGAGTACAAACGGAATAGAAAAATTCTGAAAGAAGATTCTGATTATTTTTTTGATTAGATAAGATCATTTATGGCTGAAGAAGACGACTGCATGATTCTCCACTCTAATATGTTGTCAAATATCCACCTTGAAATAAAACAATCTATTGAAATATTTCCTTAGCGTTGAATTACTAATAATTTATCGCTCTTGTGACAACTTTAAACATGTATATCAATTGCCCACAGACTTATTCCATGTCTTCCAAGTGTTACTGGATCTTCCGATAATAAGTGCATGTCTTTATAATCTTAACGCAGTCGACAAAAAACATGGCTGCGTTAAGATCTAAAGTTATTACAATAACTGGAATGTCAATTGCTGTAAGAATTTTAAATTACGACTACTGTGCAGCGAAGAAAACATATAAAAGAACTTTGCATTCTTTTGCATCAAAGCCAACTGATGTGGAGTCGTTCGCACATGAAAGCGAATGAATGTATTTTACCAACTTATTTCAACCGGATCAATCAAGATCTGTTCTGGAATCCAATAATACATGCTTGAAGACCTGGAGAGAAAGAAAAGCAATATAATCGTTATGACCTCGAGTATTTTGAACTATGACTTCTATCTGCACGGCTTTATGGGAGGTAGTCTGACATCTCAATGTTATCGGGATGGAGTCCTTAAACCCACTGTGAGATTGTGCGTTGTGACAGGGTTTACTTAATTTACACTTACTGGAGATAATGCACGTCCACATAAAGCAAGTTGGGTGGGTAGTTACTTAGAGAGCGATAACATGCGTATCATGGAGTGCCATATATCAGAGCCACCATATTTTCCAGACTCAGCTCCGCTGAGCATATTTAAAATGTTCTTGGATGTGATGTTTCTGAGTGTACATCACTTCCAGTTAGCCTCAAAAGGTTTGAAACTGTCTTCTTAGAAGAACTGAAAACTGAATGGAAATTGACGGTAGAGCTTGCATGAAGATCAGAGCTGTTTACATATATCTGTCTATCTATCCATAAATAGATAGAGTATGTATATCAGTGTATCACAGTTCAGGCAAGTAATATCAATGTCAAGATATGTAAAGTCTAAGTGTCAATTGTTACGTATATCACACCTAGATTTTTGGGGTGGATTTCTCAATCTGCCACTAATTTTAAATTCCTCCTTCATCTTTGAAAATTGTTTGTCCTTTCACTACCCTTGTTGCTTTGAATTAAAGGTAGATTAAGTTTCCAAAACCTCGAGAAGCCTCCTACTGTAACCACGCGATCAAAGGTATATGAACAAGCATATTTTGCTAAATAATACAAGTATACAAAAGAAGATCTTTATAATAAAGGGTCGAGCAAATAACGCATGAGAATTTTTAATTTTCCTAAATTCTCATGAGCTCACGGAACTAGAACCTACAGCAGTGCCATGATATCGCTGTTATGGATTTTCCTTTTAGGAGGTGTCTGATTCGAGTTCCATTTTAAGCCTAGGTATACTTGAGACAAATGTTCGTTAATAACAAATTTTAAGTTTAACTTTATCAATTTTTTTGCTTGTTATGATACTCGCTCAAACCATAAAGTTATGCAAACTGAATGGTAAGTGACAGAGTTTTAAAAATAGGTTATTAATCTTAATCGCGAGCCTAGTATCTAATCTTATCCTAGAGCCGGAATCTCGTCGCTGTTGCCTTGCTTGAGAAGTCGCCTGCTATAATTTCTAAAGTGATGCCTGAAATATTGGTTGGCGGTTTGGTGAATTGTTTAACTTCACCATCCAACAGAGCTATTGTTGGAAGCGTTCCAGGAAAGTTCACTTTCATTTTAGGGGAGAAATTTATGTTTCTATGATTTCTCCTTCCACGTGAAACTGAATTTTTTTTTATTGCATAATGATGTTATACACCAAGGTGCCTGGGAGGCCCTATCGCAAGTCGAAACGTTTAAAATTTCGCAGTAGCTGATAAATATTAAATTAATAAAGTCATTTTCTTGAGAAGAGAATACTGAACCCTAAGCCGCATGCATAATTCAGATACGCAGATATAAAAGCTGTCGGAGACAGAACAGTAAATTTTAACGAAGTAAGTAATCTATAATAGTATTATATTCCAATAACTGAAGCACGACAATGCATATTGCATAAATATTTGATCATATAATATGGATGAGCCGTTCCGCCTGGACGGCTCGTCCATATTATATGATCAAAGGTGAAAAAGTGTTTTTCTGGGAAAAGGTGGAAAGTGGAATGGTGGAATTTCAGCAAGTTATAGAGCATATGATCAAAGGTGGAAAAGTGGATAGTGTCTGGCTGCTGTACTGAAGGGCCCGAGTTCGAACTCCGGAGAAGGCATGGATGTAAATTGTCTGTCCTTTCATAAGACGCAACGATGGACTACCTATTAGGAGCCACCGTAATATACTGACTATCTCTCCCGGCCTTCGAAGTGGCCAACGCTTATAACGGCTAGTGCCCACTATAGGAAATAGCAAAAAATATAGAGGCGGGTCCTTTGCTGTTATCTAGATTGTTATAGTAATAATTACAAATTCTGAATGCAGGATTATTGGTCTCCTCCTGGCGTTTATGAAAAGTTTTCGCCAAATGCTAACAATGGGTCCTTTTTTGGGCAATTTTCAGTTCTTTATGGATTCTGTTGTTACGAATATAATAGAGTAGTCTAGTTTGGCGAAGAATACAATTATGGGCAGTTTGGAGTTACCTTCTGTTTGTTGAAAATCTTTCTTATTGTTCACTGAAAACAAACTTGTTCCGTCTCTAGCTGTTCGTAAACTTTTACTTTAGGCTATTATTATAAATATCGATTTTTTAGTATGAAGCCTACCAGCTCGTTTTGTAAGTTCTGCTCGTTTCAGTTTACAATAACATATTAAGGTTTATGTGACTAATAAATTCTAGTTGCTAATAAAGTCCTATTTAAAAGCTATTTTTGAGTTGTATATTGTGTTGATAGCCAAGCATTACTAGAACTGGTAACTCTCAAACTGAATGTATAATTTCTTTGGATATTCATTACGTGATAAATTTATTTTGCACTCTAGAAGTTATACATTTCTTATATTTATAAATTATTTTAATTAAAATGAACGGTATTTATCGACTTTACATTCTTGGACGAATTTCAGCAAGTTATAGAGCATAAGAGTACAGGTTAAATTAATTAAATTAAAATAAGAGCTCTAAAAATTAAGATAGTTTCCCTAATCCCTAACAAGTCAATAATGTAGAAGGATACAAATTGCTTAAAAAATTTAAAACAATTAATAATACACAATAAATTTTGAAATACGCAGAGAGTAGAAATGATTTTTGAAGAAAATAACTTTTTTAAGAATCGAAAAATTTCTATTCATAGTTTCGATACGTTTTTAATTCACAATATAATTAAAAATAAGCATGGAATTGATCTAGTTGGCTATTTATGATCAACGATCTTTCAAGTAAACTCATATAAGACATAGCATCTATTAAAAAAGATTCTATTGTGGACATCACATAACCTCCTCGTATGATCAATTAAATTATACACATTTTTGCTGGACTTCATTTCAACTTAATTCCTCGAATTGTCCTAACTTATAAACGGATCCCACAAAGCAAGTTGAAAATGACTTCAGAAACTGCAAATTTTGAAATTAAATATCCCAGTGAATTTTTATTGTAGCGCAGTCAAACGATCATAAAGCTTTTTCAAATATAAGTATAGGAAACGAGAGATTTTATTATTAAACTTCTCTTTCTTCGCACTTAAATCTCAAAATTAAATCGTAAAATTACAGGATTTTTAAAAGCAGGATATCTTTAGAATTCTTGATAGACTGTTAAGTGTTGTCATGCATTTTTTCTGTTTTTTCATCTTCTTCTCAACTCAAAATATAAATGTTCAATTTTCGAAACATGATGAAGAAACAGAACTACAGAACTCTGTAGAAAACTACAGAACTTTTTAGCTCAAAAGGGAGTTAACCCGAATGGGCTATTTGTCTCGAAACGGCATTTGGCGGCGATCACTTTAAATATCTGAATCACTTTTCAAATCGTTACCACGAAAATATTATCTCCCTGTGTTACGTTTGAAGAAATTAAATAATGAAGAATCTGCATGAATGTATGTATGTTTCTCGCACTGCGAAACAACGGCGATACCTAGGACCATCACATTTCGAATAACATAGCCTTCAATCCGAATATGTGCATTTGGAAGACCAAATTTTGAATTTTATATTTCATATTTTTTAAAACTTTAACTAACTTTTAAGAAATAAAACGATTCGAAAGCGAACAGTGACAACACTGTACAGATTAAATCATTGTTATCTCCAGCGAGCGAGACTATATACCGAAAATTCTAAAGATATGCTGTTTTTAAGTATTTTTTGATTTTGCTGTTCAAGTGAATTTTATGTGGCGTAAGTGCGAAGCACATTATTTAAATAACAATAAATTTAACACACAAAACGTTAATAATAAAAGACAAAAGAAAAGTTTTGCAAGTCATTTTTATAAGAAAATTATACATTGATATGATAAACTGAGAAAAGACTGTAAAAAATAGAAAAATATATGCTAACAGCTTCATCGTCAATTCTAAGCATATGCTGCTTAAATAGCTTTGTGATTTTACTGTTGAATTGTATATTGCCTGAGAAGAAAATTAATTTTAATAATAAAGTTAAAAAGAGAGAAAGAAATAGGTGAGCAGAAATGAATGCAACAGCATACTGGTAGACTGCGAGTTCAGCGAGAGCGTAAAAAACCTTAACAAACCCTTTTGGACAACCATTAAAATCTGAGCAATTTCAGATTTTTCTTTTTGCTATTTGTGATTTTAAAGTTATTGTTAAACATTACCTTCTTCAACTCAACAGCAAAATCGCATTTTTTTAAAAAAAACAGCACATCTTTAGCATTCTGAATATAGTGCTATTCTTGCTATAAACCTTTTAGCTCAGAAGAGCTATTAGTCTCGAACCTCCTTTTTGCGTCAAATAACTTTTGCTTCAAGTTTCACTTTTCAAGTAACCAGCCGCTGGCGTGGCCAGCCGTCTAAAATTATTAAACATAGTATCAATTATAAAGAACAAAAATTTATAACAACTCTAATAAATCCAGCTAGTATAATTTTGCAGTTCTAGGCTAGTAATTATTAATAGAGATAATGAACGGTGTTTATTGTTTTTAAATTGCTTAGTTTGTTGATCAATAACAGAGAGAATAAATTAAAAAAATAATAAGCATCTTACTTCGTATCAAATAGCAACAAACTGCTGGGGGAATGATAAAAATATTTTACATCAAGCAGTGACAGTACGTTTCTTTTAAATAGCTGACTTCTTTCTTTAAATTTGAAAAAACAAATATTTTACGTATTTCCTAGTGGCAACACATTTGAAAAGTGATTTGAATACGAATATGAGGTTCGAGGCTAACAACGCCTTTAGCTCTAAAACATTTTTGATATCTCTTATAACCATTTATTCAATATAAAAATATAAACATACCTCCTTATCGCTGATTACAATAGATAAAAACTTGAGTCTATATAAAGGATCCACCTGTCTTGTAATAGATGCGACTCCATCAGATATAATACTTTCATTATGGAATCTCTCATAACAGCGAAAAGGACCTATTTGTTCTTTGCGACCACTGGTGATACTAGTGGAAAACTCCAAAGGTTGTAACTGAATATTGCCGACCTTAGGTGAAATTGTAAGGGGACGCTGCATGCCGTCATAGGTATATGTAAAAATTGCATTTGTTAAAGCAAAAGGGCTATTAAACTTCATTTTCCACTTGGTTAAAGATGAACCTGAAAAAACAGTAAGTATTTATAACTGAAAGTAGAAATGAGTAAGTACAAGAAACTTACGAATGAAAAAAATTCCTGATGAAATAATTAATTATTACTACTTAAATATTATTAATTATTTTACTGAATTAACTAAACACAAATGATTTTATCAGTTGCCAAGTATCAAGATAGTTTAAAGGTTAGATACTTAGCTTGTAGAAAAATATTCTTTGTCTTAAGTTATTTTACTTCATCAAATTGATTTTTTAAATTTTATCTTTATTATTTACGTAAAGTTCTTTCGCATTTCTTGCAAAGAAATAATTCATAATTTGCAAACCGACATAAATCATCCCTGATATCAAAATGCCGAAGCATTTTAATTCCTTTTGGTTTCTTTCTTGATATCATTTTGAGGGAAAATACTGTGAAATTGCTCTTAAGGTTAGTAAATGACAAAAAATATTTCTCTGTTGTATATTCGATAATATTCACCGGAGATATTCTGTACGTATATAAAAATCCTAAGCATGGTGAATTTTGCTTAAAAGTAAAAAACAAAAAGCTTAATAAATATAATATGAGAAGATTGGTATTAGTTTGGAGAAAGTCTAATATATCTCATAAGTTTTTTTATGCAAAGTTACTTTATTTCTAAACATTTTTATATCTTAAATACAAGCAGTTAGGGCCTTTTCTGTGGGCATGCAAGTATACAACGCATTAATTAGCAGCTGAGACACACATAATCCATTTTTGTAACATACTCGTTAGTCTAATCAAAATTTTCGTCATATTTCTTTACTTTTGCGTTTGGGTAGCCGATGAATTACATTATATGTATGATTTGAGTAGGTACTATACTATTTCTTAATGTATGTTTTAAAACTCAAATTTAGAGCTCCTCAAGGTCATAATGAAAACATCATAATGTATGGAACACGCGAATATTCCCTTAATGTGATCCGTTATGTTTCAAATGTTTTATTTTCAGAAATGCTCAGTTAGTCTTTTCAAAACATGCGAATCAGGGAGAGCAGTACATTTTTCTTTTATCTTCCTGTATAAAGATATATGGTGTTACTTAATTCATGGTTTAAAATTTTATAATATGTAAATGATTTCTTTTCTAAATTAGATATTTTCTGGTGCTGAACTTGCAAATCCAAAGTCTGAATACTATTTCTATAGTCACAGATGTTAAATCAGAAGAAACAGCTAAATGCAAACTTCGTATTTGGAAAGCGTGCAAAATTTTGAAATCCCCCACCTAAAAAAAAATTAATTGTTCATATGGCAACACTTTAGCTAAACAAGTAGACACTGGTAGAAAGAGTGAGGAAAAAATACTTGATTTGAAGGAATAAAGTTAATAACATAAAATATTTGTCATTTATCAGAGACATTACTCAGATGATTTTCCTTTGGGAATGTTTGAAATACTGAAAGAAAAGTGCAAAAAATATCAAAGCAAAATATTCCGAAATCCTATCTGGCAGTTTAAAATCTGACAAAACAAATGTTGAACAAATTATCGAGTAATAATAAAAAACATGGATTGAAGGATACTGGTTCTTTCGATTCGTTAACACTAGAAATATTTTAACATTTATGTTAAATTCTTAATGCATAATATCACGTTTATTGTCGCATTATACATAGAAATGGCATTTGGCAATTGGGAAAAATTGTTCCCAAATGCCAAAAATTTATGTAGACGCACTGCGCCTATCAGAATAAAATAAACATTCCTTATTTAAAATAATCCAAGAAAGAACACATGTATCGATCGATCGTATGTACAGAGAGAGAAAACTGATATTCCACAAATTTCATAAAACAAATCTTCCCTATTGAAGACTGGTTATTAGAAAATGGAAAACGCATATTCATACCCGTGTGTCCAAACTAATGACTATAAGTAATTACAGAATGAAGCATATCTTACGTAACAATATTATCATGTTCGATAAACAAGCACCTGAAGTTTAGAAGACAAAACATAGGCATTTTCTTTCAATAAAATCTTTAATTTATTTTCACTTATTTACCAAATGACTGGCAAAAATATACTGCATGACTGGCAGACTCAAATTTCTTCTTGTAAACACTTGAATTTTAGCTTATCAAGAAAAAGAAGCATATTTACTACAATTTTCATGCCCCTATTTACTTATGCATATTTTCTACATAGTCTGTAAAGAATTATTATAATTATTTCCAATAGGTTTAGAAACAAAGATATACATGGAAAGCTGAGACTGACAACAATGAAGGCTATTTGAACAATACTGATACCGAATTCTTCAGTAAGGGGCTAACTATGGTTTTATTAACCAATCTCACAGACTTAAATACCAAATTTCGGTAGGTGACGATATCTTAATGTTATATGTTGCCCATCTTCCATGGGATCATGTAGCGTTTACTTTTTGCATTTATATCCCATTTCTTCGTGTTCATATTTTAGGTAATTTTGGATGCTGCAGGCATTTAGTTTCATTTTCTCACAGCTCTTTCCCATTCATATTGAATATTATCTCTAAAAATCTCGTTAAAACATCGTTTAACTGAAGTAATAGTTTACATCTATTACTTCAGGTTTTTTATGGAACTCATTCAGCTTTATTGAAAGTCTTTTCAGCATAATTCCAGTGTATCATATTTGCATCAAGATGTCAGATATTCCACAACTCAAGGCAAACAAAGAGAAAGAACTTCGTCTCGTTTTAAGACAAAAGCAAAGAACAAAGATGAATAAAGCGATGTGACCTGAAGTCTAGAAAAACATTATTACAGTCTACCATATCAATAGTGACAGTTTCTCTGAAAAGCTAAATTTGCGTGTTTCTCGCAACGTCTGCGTTTAAGGAATAGCAAGAATTTCTGGCACACTTAGCAAGTTTGAGGATTAGAAATCCAAAACCACATGAGCTGTAACAGTGCCATCTTCATTTAATGGCAATAGACGTGCACCAGTTCAGAAATAAATTTTTCTAATGTATACTGAAATGCCGAGTTAAGCCTCAGAGGTTTCAACAGACTGAAACATTTTATCACGCATAAGTTTTCGAAATACACAAGTGGCGAAGGAATTAATGCGCCTGAAGGGCTATCTTCAACTCAAATTTAAAGGCATAATATAACTGCTATAATTGACTAGAGTAAGAATTTTGTCTTTTCAGAAGGATTAAGAATTTCACTTCATAAAGCAGGCAGCCGATGGTGGATGCGGGGTAAGAAAAACGAGAGCTAATACGAAGACTCCCACGTCTCCTACACTTTGAAGAAGATGGCAATATTATTCAGTGGAAAAAGCTTTTCCAAAGATTGGTAGTTCCAATTAAAACAATGCGTAATCTAAAGATTAGATTATATCTACCGGCCATTAATCACCCCGTGCATTCTTCCATAATGATACTTATTCCTTGAGATAAAGCACCCTAAGAAAATTGTTTCGTGACTTTTCTCAAATGGCACCAGGAAAAAGAGGGTGACTATTTTTTCTTTTAACCTGTAAATTCATCCGATACAAATTCATGTGTCATCTGTGGGATAATTCGAATTGCCAGGTTTAATGCGTTGATCCTGATTCTCATATTGTGAAGAAATGCAAAGCTCCTACTGGATCTTAAATTTTCAGGAAAACGTCCTTTCTACTCTGTTAAAAGTAATGAGAACTAAGAATTATTATTTGCTGTAGAATGGCCATTAAGGAAATTTATTTTTTTTCTCAGGAAAGACAATAGTGCACCATATCTAATTAATTTCATTCTGCATTTTGGAAATTTAGCCCGCGGCGTACCGTCTAATTAGTGATTTTTGTCACAAGATCGGTTATTTTCAACATTATTAATATTTTCATATTATTCTGATAGTTCTTCGTTTTACATTAGTAGCTTAAAATAAAACAAAATAAGAAGAATGATAGAAAGAAAATAGATATAAACAATATACCTTTATGGAATCTACAATTTAAATGTTTCAAACTATGATATAATGCAGTAAATTAAAACGTTTATATTCTATTCCCTTTAGCAATAATCTATAATTTCTAGAAAATTACAGTAAATGAATTTTGCAAAAATTACTTCAACAAGGTGCTATAATAGGTACATTTTAAAAAGTACTAATACATTAATTCTTCCGAGAACGCGATGATAATAACCATCATCATATGATTAATGATGTTTCCTTCTTATTTTTATGTAATGCCAATGCATATGTAGGTTAATACCTTAATACAAAGAGGAAAATTGCCTCCTAAATAAAGATCTTCGAGAAATCTAGTTTTTATTTAAAAATGTCAAATTTTCATTTGGATGATGGAAGTTAGCTTCCAGCATTGTTGTTATTATAAAACAAAAAGAATCCACAAACAAAATTAACTTCGGAGTTGATGGCTTTTATACCTCCAGGCTATTAAAGACACATTTCTTCAACATTAAAGAGGCTGAAATTTAACTTATCGCTAGACGTATTAAAGGAGTGAGAAAATTTGAAGCGAGAAATGTCATTTTATGAGCTACGGTAATGAAATTACTAGGTCTGCGGTGTTTTTAGTTCTTTTAGTTTGCGTACTACTTTTGCTTTTTAGTTTTATTTCCCTGGCTATAAGTAAATGATTGACAGCATTCTAAAATATGGAACCTCCTACCAAAGAATAATTTTTGATAGAACTCCAACAATTGCTTAGCACAGACAAATTTAAAGATTACGTGCTTTCTCACCAGTCTGCAGTGAAAAATTTACTGACGTCATGATTTGGTCAAATTGCTCAATGCATTTTAAAAAACCTAATTTACAAAATCTCCTCACATGTCACACTAAAATCTTCAACACTTGAGTACCTCATAAATATGACAAAGACTATATGAATGCATTTCATTTGTTGTATAAATGATCTTCATTACCTTAGAAATTGCAGCTCACACTGCGTGAGAAAATTACCGTAATTTTTCGGTTAATTCATCATGTTTAAGCGGCGGCATTAGACCACAGTTTTATTACCTTTTGATAAATAAACATCAAACAAAATTTATTGTCTTACCAGTTTCTAATAGGATTTTTTTTCAGAGAGATATTAACACAGTTACAGCTTTTGAATGGTTGAAAACGATGTGAGTTAGCTCACAGCTTTGGACATTTTGTTAGGAACTGTTAGCTAAACGACTGCGGGGCAGTAAAGTCCAGGATTCAAATCCCAGCCAGAAGCATTGCCAATGTAAACCTAAAATTGATGTTTTTTTAAACGAATATGATTAGCTGGAAAGTAGATTGGTGAAGGTATTAACCGCAGATAAATATTCTCATATATCATAATTTTCCATAGTTAGTTACCTCATAATTTAGATAATATTAGGTTTTATGTAGTATACAGTAGGAAAAATCACCTGCGTATTCACCAGCAATGAAATCCCATATCATCCAACTGAATCCCAGACTTCCAGTCTGGTGCTGCACATGCTAAGTGGCTACATCATAAAAGCACAGATGGCGGAATGCGATAATTCCTTACATTCTTCCACAATATAAAAGACGAATGGAAAGAGGAAAGGGAGCAAATCCATGCGGTTAAAAGCTATCATCTACAAATTTTATTTCGGCCGCACATTTCGATACTAATATGTTTTTCCCGGAGTGTGGAATGTGAGAAACATCATCGTACGCTCACCAGACTTCAAATCACGGATTTTATAATTTACTAAAGAGAGCTGCTGATCATTTACACCACAAGAGCACGTACGGGGAATGCGATATTTTCTTATAATATCATTTAATGGGTGTTAGTTTCATAGTTCTATATGGGCAACATATATCTAAATATCTTTACGTTTTTAATGATATGGTATACTTTCGAGATGTATCCAATCCTCAGGCAGATTTCTTTCAAGGAAAGCACAGAAATTCTGTAAAATTTAAATTTCCATTTTATACGTGTAAAGAGAAAATATAAATATTAGAGTCTGATAATCATATTTTGCTTTGGGAGAAACATTTCAAGTGAATTAAATATAAAAATGCATTTAAATTCCTAGTCTCTCACAATACTTCAGGTTTTATAATTTTCCCGATTTTTAGTACTATGGCTATTTCAAGGATTATTCAGTTGATTTCACAGAGCATTCAGATATTAACATAATGATGTTTTAAATTGTACTCACCTCTCGAAATAGCCTCCGACCGGGCTGTTAGCCATACGGAGTGTGAACACTATCATATCTATTATTCAATATCATATCTAGCATATGCAGATCATATTTAGTATGCAATATCTAGTATCGTAGCTAGTTAACAAAGCAGGAGCAGTGATTTTTTGTCACAAAAACACAGAAGTAACGCTCAAATAATTATGAAATATTTCGTTTTTCTCTTTTTATATGATAAAATATTTAAAAGCATGGAAATTTTAAAACTGATGTCTCTTAAATTAATGGTCTTTGAAAAAATAAATGAGCAAATCATGAAGTCTTTTATAATAAACCCCCGAAATTTACCAGAGATTTAAAGGATTTGAATGAAAACGAAATAATATGAAATACTGTATTTCTCACTAAATGAAAAATAATAAACAAATTCAGAGCTCTTTTATTAGAACATAAAGAGCGCATTAAACCCACTTCAGCAGGCTACACGTAATGTAACCAAATGAAAAATACATAGAGTCTTAAAACACATGAGCAATAAAAAGAATATTTACATACTACAAAAATCTGCTTAAACTACATACATTTAAAAATGAACACTTCAAAAATAATATCAAAGAACTTGAGCAATTAAATTCTGTCTTAAATATTTACAAAATAAAATATGCATAGTATAGAAGAAGTAAATTGTGCATACGTTATAATGCAATGCATTAATAGCATACATGCATTTATTTACCGAGTAAACATTACCACGCATATGCTAAGTTTTTATGAAATTATTTTTTTCAAAAATATTTCTGAAAGTTAAAATGTTTATTTGTTTCCATAAATGTTTCTTTAAAATTATATTTCTGGTGACGTTTTTATATTACCTAGTTTTAAAATCCATTTAATTCGCGATTAATATTTAATTTAAGTTCATTGTTTTATAATAATGCATAGTGTTTGAAATCGACGGACATTTAAAGAATTACTGTACTTTGTCTGATTTAACTACGTTACTTGCATGTATTTAATGTAGCAACCTTTCAGTTATTGTAGTTAATATATATTCATGATAGAATATAATATTTAATATTGCTTATAGAGCATAAGGAATATAAAAATATCAGCAGAGCAGTTATTGGTTTAGATTTCGTTCTGGTACAAAATCTCTAAATTTTACTTACCTGAATATGAAAACTCGCTGATGATTTCAACATCTTGTGTCTTCCATGCTTCGTAATTGACGAATCCTGACTGGCTGTAATTCCTTTCAATTTTCCCACCCCCATACACGATAGATGTCAGCATCATGCGATCATCATATCGGTACAGTGCTCGTCCTAGATCTCTGGGGTATGTCTTAAGTAGCGGCAATCTCTGGTCGTTGAAATGAACCACGTAGGAACCCGCATTGCCTGGTGGTGTATAGAGGAGCTTGTAAAATCCTATAGACACGTAAGCAGTGAATGTATGGCGCGATCCTTTAGGAGTTGTCACGTACTTAAGTCCACCATTGTCATCAAAGTGGTATGTGAATTTTCTGCCACTAGGTAATGTAATCTTTGCAGGCTGTAAGAAAACAAAGGATTAATTATAGAGATTGACATGTAGAGTTTTACCTATTTATTTAGATATTTCAATTTTCATTTATTTAGATATTAGCTTTTAAAAAATATAAAACAAACTCGAAATTCAAAATTCGGTCTTCCAGGTGCACATGTTTGGATGGATGATTACGTTATTGAAAATGTGATTGCTCTAGGGTCCGTCATTGTTTCACAGTGCGAGGAATATTGCAGATTATACATGCAGATTTTTCATTATTTAATTTTTTTAAAAGTAACGGAGGGCAATAATATTTGGTGGCAACAATTTGATAAATGATACGTCATTTATAGTGAACCGAAGCAAAATCCCATTTCGAGATTAATATCCGCTTTTGAGTTGATAAATTTTGTTGGTGAAACAGCGTTGATCGAGATTCTAGACACAGATTGTTAGAAATTTCTTAATTTTAAACGTGCTGTCTGCTTGCGAAACAAGACAATACAAAATGCTATAACTCGAAATATGCCTGTGTATTCCATGTTGAAAAAAAAGTAAACATTAAAATTTTTTTTAATCAGTAAAGTTTTCATAAAATCGCATTTATAACGCAAAATAATAAGATAAGTAAATATCCACCGCTTTCTCATATATTAAATATAATGAAAAATACGAAAAACAGATATTAAAATTTTACTTAAAAGATGTATGAAATATAATTTTAAGCTGAAAATGAATTTCTTGTGCAGAAACGCTACGAGAAATAAATTACCCATCTCTTGTTCTTTGTTTCCCTTTTCCATAAATACTCATGTATATAGACAATTTTTAGCAATATTTGTTAGTTATAGCTTGCTTGTTGTGTAAAATTATTATTTCCTAACTGAAGTGCATTTTTAAAAGAACAACAGCTACCAAAAAAGAAAGTTGGATACATACAGTTGCTTGGAATATCATTTTAATTACGGAAATTCTGTGAATAGCTTTGTTATTTTGTATAAGTTAAAAATGGGAATAAATAAAGAATAAATTATCTTCATATATGAAAACGTATAAATCATAGGAAAAGAGAAAACTAAATACATACATACAATACTCGTATGGAACATAAAAATTTTTACTATAAATTATAAATTAAAAAATAAACTATAAATTATGCTTTAAATTAACAAAGCCCCTTAATTCCTTATTTATTGGAAAATTTCTTTCTCTATTATAAATATAGTAATAACTTTTTCGAAACTGCATCATATATGAAAACTAATTCCGCATTATGTCATCTTAACTTTCTGCACTGCATGTAGCTCTCAGTCAATCAGATTAAAAAGAAGTTTTACTATAAATATCACTGCAACCAGCTACACGTGTTGTTTTGCCCTTTTTTCCGCTTGGCCTTTACTCTAGCTTATAAGCGCCATCGTTCCGCTGTATTGTCCATTGCCTGAAGATGGCATAAGCTTTCAAAATTGTGGGGTACACATTGCACCCATAATCATGTGGGAAGAAAATATTGTTTCCAGAACTGCTTTATCTAATAATAAAATTATGTTGAATTCCCCCATCGTCTGTCTGCACGTTCATCATTCCATCTAAGTAACAGTTTTAAGCTATCTGCTATCTCCGTCCCCACCACACTGAGGCGCAGCAATTTCATTTTCTGCCAAAATTACAGCACCACACATACATATTCATTTAGACTCTCAAAAGGTATTAATAGCAATTTATGTAATATTTCTTGTTAATTTAGTTAAATTAAGGCAAAGAATACACGGAATCATTCGTTTATACACTTTGATGTTACTGTGAAACGGCCCAGAATTAATGCTTTGGCCTGTGTTACTTTAGATTTGTTCTTGTTAAAATATAAATTTAGATATTTCCTTTCTGTAGAAACAAGTTAATGTAAATCTTCTCTTTCATATGAATCTTCTATATGCACCCGTTATAGAAGACTCCCATCGTTCCAGGCAGGTTTGAGTTGGCCGAATTTAACAAAATTCCCATGTTTTGGTAACTCTCAGAAACGATGTATAGCGGCACAGAAAACTTTGACATCTGGCGGCTGAAATTGACACTCTGATAGCCCTAATAGCTTTCTCCGATAAAACAACGGTAACGGTACTCAATGCTTCAGAACAGCACAGCAAATTTATTCGTAATTTGAAGTTCTTCTAATCGAATCTCATACATTTTGGCTGTAAACTAGTTTCTAGATTTCATTGATCGTGGTGGGTTTGCGCTTAGAAAGAGCTCTTCTCAAGATACTAAAGACAAAATGAGTCCACAAGTGAAACGACAAGGAACGTTGCAGGAATACGCTGAAAAAGTATATATGCAATACCTATGTCAGTCTTACTTTTTTCCAGGCATGAAATGGTACTTTTCAAAGTAAGACTTCAAGCCTTTTTGAAGTATGACTATGAAGGCTTGTTGCTTTATCTCGATAAATTTACACTCTTTGAAACTCACTGGGATACAGAAATGGATTTTTTTCTGTAAATATCAGACGTAAAACGTTTTTTGATAGTACATTAATGCTTTTGATAATACATTTTAGTTTTTCTTTTCCACTTTTAATTGTTTTTTGTAAGAGAATTCCGGCTACAATCATAAATCCCTTACTGATACTTCTTATTCTTTCTCTCTCTTTTTATTTTCTTGACGGAAGCAGGATTGTACATTTTGTCTTCGTCTTTTCCGATAATAAAATATACCTTCTTTTGCTGCAGTCATTTACGTAAATCTATGCTTTATCGATGATCACAATGCATTTCCATTTGTCTCCTGCTAAATAGTTTTCATGCGTTAAGCCACATGTGTTAACAAAAGCTAATGAGCATTATGTTTTTAGCTTTTTAAGCTGTAAACGTTGGTTTATTATTTTATTTATTGTTGCTACGGATGTTTATAAAGACTTTGATTTCTGCGTCAACGGTTTTTCTCTTGTTACCAAAGATTTAATTTTAGAAACATTAGTAGCAGCACGTACCGTTTCCGGATATCAGTTTAAAGTCTTTCCATGAAGTAAGTTGACGGTTTTTCTCTTCGCAATTAAAATGTTGCTTATTTTTTACCTAGAAACTTTAATACCACTGATTTCCCAGGACCCAGAACAGGAATGTTTTATTTGGAATGAGGAAAAACATATCCTTAAATTCATAGCTTGTTTTACAAGTGTCATTTTAAAAGAAGAATGACTTTAAAAGTAGCTTCAGAGCATTTGCTTTTTATTAGTTTGTAGTGTTCCTCCCTTTTTATCTATTAACTAAATGTGGAGGAACCTAGTGAACTGCTAAGAGAATACTCGCTTCAGTCCAGAAACAGAAACGTAAAACACAAGAAGAGTTAATAACTTTTTACTGCTCAAAATAAAGATTCAGAGTCGACCCCTTTCTAAGGGCATACAGCAAAGCTTCCACTTGGGCTTAAACTTAAAAGCGTAAGAAATAGGAACTTAACTAATGACTAACTAAAGAGATTTAGCAGACGCTAACACAAATCTAACTAGTTGGCCCTTAAATATCGACTTAGCTAACGAAGTTATCAAAGGCCCGTAATACGGCCGAGCGTAGTAGCAGCTTAGAGAGACGTGGTCAAAGGGCAAACGCGCGTTAATCAGAAATTCTGATGCTTTCTCTCGAAGTCAGTGAAACTTCGACTTAAATACTATTCCTTCTCATTTGCATTTAACGCAATTCTAAAAACACATTCTGATAAGGAATTTGTAAGATGAAATTAGGAAAGATAGGAAAGGAGCTTTAACTTAAAGATAACTGTTGTAAACTTAGGATAAACCTTGCAAGTTCTTTATCAAAATCATTTTAAAAATGTATAAACACTCTCTGCAGTATCCGAAAAAAGCGAGAAATCAGCCTATTCGGTTAAATCAACCATTCATCCATTCCATTAAGACAGAAACAAACCCACTTCCGATTAATCAGAACAAAACGTTTTAACTCGAAATTCAAGTGAAGCAAATTGGGAGAAAAGGAGTGCGTTTTTGGAGAAATTTCCTGGGTTATCCGCGGATTTTGTTTTGGTACCACTCTTAATTTATACAGCACGAGAAGATTTACCTCTGATATAAATCAAGAGCAATTTCGTTCTCACGACTAATCCAGAGCTTGTGAACATTTTCCCGTATATCACTCACTTGGCAACTTGCAGAATATCAAAGCTATGGAGTGAATATGTAAAGCACAACTTTCTTGCAGGCATTCAAAATTTGGAAACTCAGAAATTTTCTTTCTGTGAACAAACAACTGAGCGTTTTAAATTACTTTTTGGACATCCATGAATACTGCTTTAAGCATTTTGAAACTGATGTTACTATTAATGTACGAAGCTGTGATAATAAATATCAAGATGCTAAGTGAAACATTATCAACCTATACGTGGACAATAACATTACCCCTACACTATTAACAAAGTTTATTATGATTGGTTCAAACTCTATACTTAAACGTACGAAGAAAAACTACACATTATTTTACACACATACGGATCTGTTGCGTGTGTAAATGGAGGTTTTCTAATTATTATTTATTAGTTCTGAAAAACAAAATTGAAAACTCATGTTATTCGGAGAAAATATCGATTGCTCTAAGCAGTTGATTTTTGTTATAAGTTATCCAACGAAACCCATATTAGTTGAATTTTCACTAAGAAAATAAGTTATCGCTGTCTTCAAAGTTCTACGAGAAACGAAGTTTAGATGTCTTCGAATGTTCCACAAGATAAATAATTGGGACAGATCATCATTATTACACAAGAAGACAAAACTGTCTTTTTTGAAAATCCACAAATGTTTCGAAGACAGCTAAGTTATTTTCGAACCATTTGTATTATCATTAAAGAATTGTGAGTTCCACAGCGTTTGCAACTGCCAGTAATGAAAATCAAGAACGGAACTGATTGATAACAAAAATGCGAAACTTACTGTAGTTTTTGATTCATAGGAAAATTTCATTGCTGAGTTGTCTGGATTCTTGACCTCAGTTAAATGGCCCATTCGATCATAAGAGTAGGATTCGGAGAGTGGACCTTGTTGCCAGCCAGACAGACGCCCAAGCCTCTCATACATCAGATTAAGGGGAAGTCGAGTGTCAGTTGGGAGCCACTGGACAGGCCTGGAGAAATTGTCGTACTGGACTACTAAGAAAGGTCTTCTGGAGCTGTTGTACAATATTTCACGGTCTGCAACCCAGTCGTATTCTACTGTCAAAAGTTGAGTATCATTTACCTGAAAAAAAAAAAAAACAGAATATGATATCACAGCCCTACTTGGATAATATTTTTTCTTTATGAGTTTTACATTTAATAATAGCAAGGAATAAAGTGCAAGATAACTGGTACTTCATTTTGAGTTCATTATTGAGGAACTATGCAAGTCAAAATACATTAGCATAAATAGTGTGAGATAACACACATAAATATAATTTTTCCCATAGTGACTGCGAGCAAGACATAAGCATAGGCTTTGAATTCTGATTTAAAATGTGAAACTTAATAACTTCGCATTAATAATTTATTGCAGTCTATTACATTTGGAAGCCTTCGTATGATAATGAACACTGCAATTTGTGTCAACTTCCGAAAAATATTTTTGAGCTAATGTTAGTCTTGAATTTACTTCCACATTCCTAAAATGCATGAGATATTACATCGCTGAAAATGCGAATTTGCTAGTTAAGATAACAGATAATTAAATTTAATATAACAGTAATTTAAATGTGGATGAGTAGTTAGAGTATTTAATATCAGATTATTTTAACAGAACCTTGAAGATTGTGCATATTTCGACATATTCATTTAATAAACAAGACAATTATTATGAATATTGTTTTAAGCTTGAGAATAATACCTTTAGGATATGATGGATACTTATAACCCATAGTGAAACTAGTATAGGTTCGTTCGAGTAAGGAAATTCCAAGGTGACAGATTGTTTAAAAATTCGAATTAATGTTTAGTAAAATAAAAGCAGATGAGAACCTTTGTAAATTAATTGATTATTCAAAAAATTAACTTTATATTTTATGTTTATTAAGATACGTGCTTAATAGTAAAATTTAATGTTAATGATAGTTTTCATATACCTCAATTATTATGAATCATTTAATTAAAACTACTTTTAAACTGCAATTAATAAATTTAACGAGTAAATCCCACTATAAATGCAACAAAATGTATATTCACTAAAGCATTTTCGTTAATAGAGGATTTTGAATCTTCAAAATATTAGTTGGTAGAAACCACACAAAGATAATTTTTTTTCTGAAGTTGCATTCCAGACATAAATGATATTACAAGCATTTAATTTCATAAAAAGTATGCATATTATTTTCTCATGTATTCGTTTACAGAATATACATTGCTTTCAAATAGCTAAAATGTCATAGGAATGCATTTTCTGTCCCAAAACATTTTTGTTTACATACAGAAAATGCTGCTCCAAATGTCAAAAAACTAAAATTGAATGGAAGAGAAATAACAGAAATTGTGTTAAAAAGTACACCTATACAGTGCTTGTACTTCATTGCATTTAACAAATCTGCAAGTCTGCTCTTTTGCTTAGCTTTCATCCCTAGTTCTACATTTAAACGGTATTGGTAAAAACTTCCGTGAGAACGACAGTTATAACTAAAATCAAGTGGAAAACCAAACTACAGGCCATGAATTCTAAAATGATTTTATTCAATATAAGTTTTGTTAAATAATGAAGAACCTGCATATATGTTCTTTGCATTGTGGAAAAAGAGGTACTTGCAGCCACCAAATTTTGACCGCACATATTCCTTCACCCGAACGTGTGCATCTCGAAGATGTACAGTTTAGGTGAATTTTGTATTTCGAATTTGTACTTTATTTATTTTATAGTTAATGAATTTTGATTAAAAAACTTAGCGATTTAAAACAAATATGTTGCTACACGGCAAAGCATAAAATATTTGTCTTCCAAATTTAATGAACAGACACAGAGATTTAAAAGAAATGTGTTGTCCCTACTCGAAAAAAAAAAAATACAAGCACCGTTCAGGGTAAGATGCTGTATTCACTATGCTGCCCGTTAGGATAAAATGTTTCATTTTTCTTTAAAACTCCATCTGTTCATTACTGATTAACAAACTAAGCGATGTAAAAACAATGAACACAACTCTTCAACTTTTTTAAATACGAGCTCTACCCATAATCTACACTAGCTGGATTCATTGAAATCATTACGCATTTTTTTTTATATAAGAATTAAAACAGACGGCTAGCCGCCCAAAGGGCTAATAATACAAATAACTGTAATAGCAATAATATTGGGCAAAAGTTATTATATTTATAATTACAGCGAAAGTGTTTACCTAATAATAATTATATAGATAGATAGATAGATACATAAAATTATGCTTTTATCTGCGCAGATTTTTCTTATATAGTTATAGAAAAATTGTCTAATTTCTTTTAAACTAATAGAATAAGTATAAATAATCCAATTTTATAAATAATCTAAATTTGCACACTTTTTTTTATCTTGCGAATTCCGGCAGACTGTTCTTTTTTATTTCTAGATGACAAAGCAAACGCTGAAGCTCGGCGATTTATGATAAAGCCCAAAAGCTTGTGGTAAAGGTTTCACTGTGTTAGTTATTATTCAACTAGCTAATAAGAAAACTACTTACTCTGATATGAGTTACATTGCATGAATTTAGATAAGTTGGAAATTACTGGAGATTAACTTTCTAATTAAAAATCTGTTTGCATATACTTATAAATGTTTTTTCTTATATGCAACTACGATAAAAAAAAGTGAGAAAAAATGGATAAAATCATGAAGGCAGGTTTTTCCGTTGTTATCCAGGCGTAAAACGATGCCCAATATAGTACAATTATATACTGTCGCGCTAAGCTATAAGCTTCTCCGTTAAGCTATGAGGAGCTCGGTCAAAAAGAGCAATTTTCGCTACAATATTATATAGATGTACTACAAATAGAAAATTGATATAAAACATTAGTTACATAAATTACAGACTTGAAATTATGTATTATATAAAAGTACAACAAATAGAATAAATTATATAAAGCATTAATTACATGAATTACAGACATTTTCAGTTGTACAATAAAATAATAGAACACATATCTGAAAAGACAGCAAATATGTAAGTACAAACAAAATTCATAAAAAAATCCAGTTTCTAATAGATATTAAAACATTAAAAAAAAAACTAATTTATGAGATGGAAAAATGTCATTCAAAAGTGCGTAAATCTTTAAAAAAATGGGAAAATAAAAAAGTTAAAAGAATAATAATCAATAGTCCTTTGATTTTCTACAAGAGCAAGAAAAAAGAATCTACTAATAAATGATAAGAAAATAGTAAGAAATACAAGAATGTGGTATGAAATTATTTAACAACTTCAGAAAGCACTGAAAGGCAGTAAAGAGATAAGAGGAAAGTTGAAAATTATAACAAAACAAAATAATAATCAACTGGAATGATTAAATAGGTATAATATAAATTCAGATGAAGCCTCAATAATTGATAAACACACTTCCGTTAAAAATAAATAAAACCAATCATAAAATGTTTATAGATATAAGTAGATTAGTGAGAAAAAACTCTCATCAAACTTCAAACACAAAATCATCAAAGGAAACCAGAAAAAGATCTTAAAAGAATATAAAAAGTAATAGCTGTGTACGAAAGTACCGAAACTCAATTACGATTTGACCAAAAGAAATCGAGAGCGCAGTGATTATGGGTTTCTCTCTCTACACGCAATCTAAAGAATTACTCTCCAAAAGCACCAAGAACAATAAAGGAATTACCCTGGTCTTATCTATATAAAACTTGGATTTTAATGACATAAAATACAAATTGTTCACCTGAGGAAAGCTCTCTCTATTTTCAAACATTTCCCAAATTGAATAAAGTGCTTTCAAACTTCAAAAATTTTCCTGCGGGTGCCATCAGTATAGGAAAATTTTTATAATGCTTTTGGGATAAAATTAAATCATTATTTTAAACGCATTTCAAATATATTCTTTAAAATGCTTTCCTTTCAAATCATTAATTTAATTTGAATATCTTTATATTTAAAAACTTTTAGTACCCATCCTAATATTAAAAAGAACTGCACAGATGATGGAAAGAGTTAAATGCTAAAATAATAAATGGAGCTAAGTACCATAATTAATCCAAAAGGCCGCTTTGTCATTTATCGGTTTCTGTTACGTAATTAATAAACTAGTATAAAAAGTGTTAAATATTTTTATTACCCTGTTATCAGAAACAAGTATCTAACTTCGGATGAAAATCTACCAAAGTTTGTTTACTTTTTCATTTTAAGCAAAAAACTCATGAAACTGGTTAAGTATGAGGGAATGTTAACTGCAGAAAAATTAATATTTTGGCGAACCTGAGACTTCAGAAGACAGCCGCCTCTCTTTTCAATCTTTAAGAGGCTAATATTAGAAAATATTTAAAACAATCTACCTCTATGTTCAATAAAGTTAGGAAAGAAGCCTTCAATCAATGTTTAGTATGATAGCTTTTTCATAGTAAATGTTGACATGCTGACAGTAATTTTAAAACCAAAATGAGTTAAAACGTTTTGTCGCAGTTTAAGAATCCGTGTGCTTTATCATTCTACATTACGATGATAGTATAAGGAGAGAAATATTAGAAAAAAGTCTCTAACACAGCTACGTAATGTATCACATAAATGTGTATTACAATTTTTACTAAACGATATGAATACCACAACAACAGTGTAAGAATGCTAGGTACAGAAAGTTCGGAAATGTAACTCAAGAGTTGACTCTAGAAATGCACACCCAATAACCAAATTTCTCAAAATAAGATTATGAGAACTTTTCTGCGATGGGAGTAGCAGAGTGTACAAAACTTAATATTATGCCTGCGATCATCAAAAAAAAAAAAAAAAAATTCTAATATATTATTTTTGCGCTTTATTGTATAATAAGTTTGTGATTAATTATGGATTCCTCTTCTGCGTGTCTTTGAGAAGGTAACAAGATAACACGTTAAATTAGCAACTAGAAGATCCGTTATTCTGTTCTCGTCATGGGGCATATTAAATATTTCATATCTGTTACTCCCTCCCACACTTCAAGAAAGAAAGAGTTTTTAATCTGGCTTCCCAACTAAAATTTGGTGGAAAGGTGTAACATTTGTTTCTCAATCAATGAAAATATAACAATGAATTTATTGAATACTCTAATTGTACAGTCCGAGATGATACACCAAAACAATACAATGGCCACATATATGCATATGTGCTGCTACATATATGCTGCGACAACGTGTCATCTGACACCAGAGTCCATCCTCCAACTGTCTGTTAATGACCGTCACCCCTTTTTGTCCTTTTGGAGTTCGCGAAGCTGATCCTTTGCCATTCGATTCCGACCAAGGACTGGGAAATTGGGATAGTCCGTATAAGGTCGTTGCGAAACCCTCAGCAGGAAAAGAGTGCCCAAGGTTCTTAAACTAAACGTTGCTACAAAGGTAATCCTTTACCCATTTCAGTTTCTTCCTGGCTTTAGTCAACTGAATCCGTCCTTTCTCTCAGTTTGCCAAGTATGGAAGCATTGTGCTGATTTATGAAACCTTTCCCGCGAACGCACAAGTATTTCAGCACATTTAATTAGAACCTGAAAAATCCTCGTTTTGATTTCCAGGAAGAACATAGTTCACTTTTAACATTTATATTTATCATTATTCGAAAACTTAATAGTCTTCACACGAATGAAATGGGACCGAATACGCGAATGCAAAACAAAATATTAGGAAAAATAAGCAACCTCAGTCTGACATATATTTTGATTAAAACTCTATCGATTTGGAAGGCGATCAGACACAGTTCCCTCTTATTCAGGATAAAAAAAAATTACAAAATGAAAGAAGCGACGACCAGTTTTGTACTGAAAACAATGGGCGATGGAAAGCGAGCACTAATGTAGCGCCCTCTACTGAAACCTAATCAACAGAAAGAAAAAATAAACAAATATTAGCAAATTATATTGATCAAAATTTCAATTTTAGTTCTGATAAACTTATCTATAGTACTTCTCTAGATGGTGAACTGGATTTTCTCGAAACAGCTCACATTCACAAAAATTTAGCGCCTTTAGTTCATGACATTAATTCCAAAGCAGCCCTTTTTAATACTTTGAGTATTCTTATATCTCAGTTTTTAATGTTCTGTTAATCATTTTCTCGATAGATGGCGTCACATTCGTTCTCATTTTGCTCCGCTCATAGCTTTCGATATAAAATCAGTCATCGCTCCACCCATTTTACGACACGATACAAATGATGGAGGAAGAAAGTAAGATTCTTTCTTACCTCCATGACACAAATGGAGGGGACACGGGGAGCGTGAGGATTGTCTCAATACTATCTATTACCACGCCTGGCTCCCGTTAGCACCGCCAAGTGAATGATCGCAACTACGTGCAGCTTTCGACGTATGATTGAGACTCACCTGTGCTTCACGAACAACGCTTCAAGCCCTGATTGGAAGTGCTATACCATTGTTATCAAAATTTGGTAATTCCTGGCGTTTATTTTAAACTCTTTCAAATTTTGTTGTTGCTTGGATTTTAATACCTGCATAGTAACTCACAAGCGTACGCTTCAGGCGTTTGTCAGATGCCTTGCAGGTTCTTCATCTGCTGCTTCCACCGATTAGGACTAGAAAAACGAAATCGATTCACTAATTTTTAACCCTATTCAATGAAATAGTTCTGCTAGTGGATAAAAAAATATCTGCGTATCATAATAAACAAAATGATCATAATGATTGCGTGAGAAGTAGAGTATTAGGAATATTAATCGTGCTCTGTCAGTTATAGGCCAGGTTTAAGAGCTCAGCTTGAGCTCCCCCCCCAAAAAAAAAACATATTTACGCAACTTGCGTCAGGCCAATCCTTTGCAACACAAACGATAAATGTTTCAATAACGTAACTATCTGCGACTCTGTTAACTACGCTTAAGCATTTAACTATGAGATTTTACGAGTATTTAACTATGAGACTTTACATCTCAAGCCACTTGTGGCTCACTTGGTTGCTAACTGCGACCATAACTTTTTAATTAACTTTCTTCGCACGATTTGTATGTTTGTAAAACGCGAATATAGTTTTGACTTCTTTTATTATTTTTTTTTTGCATTTTCTGTTTTGTAATGATTTGTATTCATTGTAATGTATTCGTTTTTCCTTGTGGAAATTTTCAGTTGCTAGTCCAGCCAGACTTCAAGCACGTTTCACGTGACTTCCAGCATTTCTGATTCTGCCTACCTTCCGCCTATTTCATCTTAGTGAGATCCCCAAGGTCTGTAATTTTTCACTGCCGTCGGCCGTTACAACTAATTTTCAAGGATCAGGCCAAATCGCACTTGGGTGCGATAGCTCTGTCAAAATTCGATCAAGTCTCATTTTGTGAAATTATTTTGCTCATCAAAAAGAAGGACCTGTATCTAATTGCCTTCAAAACTGATATTAGAATTTTAATTAAATCTGGGACAAACTCAGCCTGCAGTTTTGCCTAATGTTAAATATCAATATTCTTTTCTAGCAGATGCGAGAGTTATTCATAATACATAATTTCTCGAGGAAAGCTACAAATTTAATAACTTGCAATTGTTTGACTCATTACGAAACCTACTACTGACAGAAAATAAATTCTTAATTTGTTGTTCTTTATTTCAAGGAAACATTTAAAGAAATACTTAATTTTGCTCGGAAATGCACATTCAGAATTGATCTCTGCCAGTAAGTTTGCTAGTTAACATATCCCCGAACTGTTGTGGTGAGGAACATTTTGTATTTGTTTTATCAAAGCAAAGTATGTGTTCAGTAATAATTTTATATTTTGTGTTTAGTAACACAAAATGTAAAGTTATATTCTGTGTTTATGAAACATTCTATCTTTGATGTTGAAACAAACTTTTTAAGTTACAGTTTTTCATTGTGTAACTTCAAGACTGGAAGGACATGTCTAAAATTTGTAGTTAAGGAAACAAAAGTCTGTAGCTGTATCTCTGGAATGAAGAAGTATTGCTATAGGTAATATAGCTGTATCTATATTTCTAGAACTTAATAAAAATGACAGTGGACTGACCAATGGAACAATGAGTGCTGCAAAAGTACATTAAAATTATAATTTTTTCAAGAAGAATTTTTTAATTAAAAAAGTAAGATGTTTTTTCACTAGCACTCACTAACAGATTATTTAAAATTTGTCCAGAATGTGTCATTAAATGTTATCTCACAGCAGTGTTAAGAGATAGTCGTGAAATTATTGAAAAACATGATGTTACTTATAAAATTAACTCACAGAGGATAGAAATTCTGTCCTTTATCTTGTTATTCTCATTGCCTGCTTCCTACTTGAAAATGAATCTAATGGAAAATATACAAGACGTATACCAAAATTCAAATTACCTAGCGAAGTTTGTTCTAGATAGCCTAAATTAAACCATCCTTGACATCCTTCCAAAAAGTGCTGGATGAGAGAAATTTATGGAAGCTTTTTGTAAATCATATTTTCATTTTAGAAATTTTTTGCTATACTGTATGACCTTGTTTATCTGATGTAAAATAAAAAAAATTACCGAACTATTATTTATATTTCGGTAATCAGTATCTATGGTCTCACGTAAAAGGTCATTTGAATAAATACAAAACTAAAATGGACATTCAGTACTCCTACTTGTTTCATTGTTAATGTTCTTTAAGTTTCAGAGATTTTTCAGTTTAAGCCCACTGGTAAAAATGTTGTTCTAAGACGAATGTGGCGACACACTGCCTTTCTGTGGCAACCCTAAAGAATTCGTCTATCACGAGGATCACGTGCCCAGATGATGCATCTTTACGTCTACGTCTGCTTTTCTTTTTGATAGTTAGTTGCACTTAAGATTTTGTAGAATTAGAAATGTCTTGAAAATAAATGTTGGTGTTTTTAAAAAGTGTCGGCTCAGATTTTCGAACCTATGATTTACTTGTTAAGCAACAAATTTGGCGGCCGCGACAGGATTCGAATCAGAAGAAAAGGCTGTACTGAAGAAGAATACGAAAGAGAATTTAGCGCAGCTCAAGAATATTACGATAAATTATCTACGTTGAAAGTAAAAGCCAACAGGAAAAAGGATAAGTGTTCACAGCCTTCTACTGGGTCAACGAATAGCGGTTCTTCATCAGGAATAGTTACAACCGCAAAACAGAAATTGCCAGAGATCGAACTGGTGAAGTTCGATGGAGACTCCCGAAAGTGGTTGACGTTTTGGACAAGGTTTAGTAAAATACATGAAGATACTCGCATCGACAAGAGAGACAAGTTTCATTATCTACTACAATCTACGAAACCTGAGACTGCGCCTAGAGCAATAGTGGAGAGTTTTCCTGCTACGGAAGAAAATTACGAAAAAGCCGTGGAGTATCTCAAAGAACGATTTGGAAACGAAAATGTTTTAATTCAAATTTACGTTAGAGAGTTATTAAAACTGGTAATCAATGACAAACAAAAGATAGACTTATTAACTCTTTATGACAAGTTGCAAACTCAACTACGCGCATTGGAATCACTCGGTTTATCTAAAGATAAATTTGCAGTTGTTTTATTTCCTTTAGTGGAATCAGCACTTCCGGCTGATTTAATACAAATTTGGGAAAGACAACGAGGTATGTCTCCTGAAACAACAGGTAAGAGTGATTTAGAGTCATTAATTGATTTTCTAAAAATGGAAGTAGAAACTGAATTTAGAGTTAAACTTACACGTGATGTTTTGAGTTCTGATAAAGTAAGTAATAAGAAAAATAAGTTTTTTGACATAAAACCTGTTGTTCCAACTGCATGTGAACTAATTAATGCAAATAGTAGTAAGTGTAATGATAATTTTCAAAAGTATAAAAAGTCTGATACTTGTATTTTTTGTGAAAAATCCCATTTGTCTGAAAGTTGTAAAGATGCATCTTTAATGAGTTTAGAATGTAAGAAAGATATTATTAAGAAAAAGAATATTTGTTTTGTGTGCCTTAAGAAAAACCATAGAGCAAATCAGTGCACAGCTAAACATAGGTGTACCTTATGTAAAAATCGACATTTTGTGATTATGTGCCCTGATTTGCCTTCTAACAAAACAAAAAGTGTCACAAAGTTAGGGAATGAAGAAAACAAAACAGGCATTCTTAATAACTGTGTTAAGGTATCAGATGTATATCTTCAAACTTTAATTGTAAAAATTCAGAATGGTTCTAAAGAAATGTTTGTACGAGCAATTTATGATAGTGGTTCTATGAAATCATATTTATGTAATGATGTTGCTCAAAGGTTAAATTGTAAGTGTATTGGTGAATCAAAAATAAAGCAGTTTCTTTTTGGTGGAGTTGAGACTTCAGAAAATGTATATAAAAACTATGTTATTGAAGTAAGCAATATATATAGTAAATATAAGTGTAAATTAGAGGCACTTGGTCAAAACAAAATTTGTTCTGAAATTAAGCAACTCCCATCTGGTTCGTGGTTACGCGAACTTAAGTCACATGGTATCAAATTAAGTGATTTAGAAAATGGTACATATAAGGTAGATAAAGAGATAAAATTACTAATTGGTGCGGATTTTGCTGGTAAGTTGCAAACTGGAAAAATTGTTCCCCTTACGTGCGGCGTCAGCGCGGTGCATACGCAATTAGGCTGGACTGTTATGGGTAAATTTACTGGCACTGAGCCAACTACGATAAATACTACATCCCTCCTAATTTCTTTTCTGTTAGTGAAGGGTCAATGTATAAGTGATCTCTGGAAGTTAGATGTTTTGGGTATTGGTGAACCTTCCGTAAGTAAAACCAAAACTCAGTTACAGGAGGATACGCAAAAATATTTTGAAGAGACTCTTACGGTAAATTCAGAGGGAAGGTACGAAGTAGCATTACCCTGGGTATCGGATAGTTCGCTTTTACCCGAAAACAAAGTGATAGCAGAAAAATGTCTTGTAAGTACTAAAAGGAAATTAATGACTACGGGAAATTTTGACGCTGACGGAGACATTTTCCAGAACTGGTTAGCACTCAGGATAATTGAAAAAGTACCGGATAAGAATAAATATAAGGGTGTACATTATTTACCTCATAGAGCAGTTGTTTAAGAAAATAGTAGCACGAGTATAAGACCGGTGTTTAATGCAAGTTCTCATTCGCCTGGTTACCCATCATTGAACGATTGTTTATCTACTGGACCAAATTTAATAGAAATTATACTTTCGATTCTTAATCGGTTTCGCAAGAATTACGTTGGTGTCACTTCAGATATAGAAAAAGCGTTCTTGCAAATATCTATAAGGGAAAAAGATCGAGACTTTTTGAGATTTATGTGGTTCAGTAGGGGTAATCAAGAACAAGTTGAACTGTATCGGCATGGAAGGGTAGTTTTTGGTATTACGTGTAGTCCGTATTTATTGGCCACTACAATACAATATCATTTGAGTGTAGTTCCCGAAAGCTTAAGTCATACAGCGGAGATTTTGAAAACATCCTTTTACGTAGATAACTGTGTGGCTAGTATGAATTCAGAAATAGAAATGAGAAAGTTTGTAAATGAATCACAAATAATTATGGCTTCGGGTCATTTTAATTTAAGATTCTGGAAATCCAATATAAGAAGTGTTGTGCCAGAGGAAGATTCCTCCACGGAAGGAGATGTGTCTGTTTTGGGCCTTGTATGGCATACAGTTACAGATACCTTATCTTGCAAAATAAGTCAAGATATAAAATTGGATGATCCAGTTACTAAAAGACTAGTTTTAGCAGTAGCTCATCAGGTGTTTGACGTTATAGGGTATACGGCTCCTGTAATGTTGATTCCAAAACTAATTTTACAGGAAACTTGGAATTTAAGGCTTAAATGGAACGATGTTCTTCCCGATGAATTAACCAAAAAGTTTAGGTTTTGGCTTAAAAAGTTGTACTTGCTATCCAGTATCCAAATACCTATATGGGTAGGTCTCAAATCTATTAATGAAGCTGTGAGTATACATCTCTTTTGTGACAGTAGTAAAAGTGCGTATGGTGCATGCGTCTTTTTAAGAGTACAGAGTGGCAAAAAGGTGAAGGTTAGTTTGATACACGCAAGATCGAGAGTAGCTCCTTTAAAACCTATTACGATTCCTCGATTAGAACTTCTTGCTTGTAATATTGGTTCTAGGTTATTGTCTTCAGTTATTAATGATATTGGCCTACATGAAGTTCGTATTCATTTCTGGACTGACTCCTCGACGGCTTTAAGTTGGATACGGCGAAATCAACGTTGGGGAGCATTCGTTTTTAATCGTGTACAGGAAATCAGGTCGTTGACCTCCCCCACTGTATGGCGACATGTCCCTGGTAGTCTCAATCCTGCTGACCTACTTTCTAGAGGTTGTTATGCAGATCAATTAATAGAACGAAAATGGTGGGAGGGACCTGATTGGTTACGGGAAGATGAGGCAAATTGGCCTAAATCTAATGACGAACCAGATGAGGATTTGGTTAATTCAGAAATACGTAAGACAGTTATTGTTACGTTGGCAAAGAGTGATAATTGTATTGGATGGTACTATAAGTATTTCTCATCATTTAAGAAAATTGTAAGAATGTTATCATGGATATTCAGATTTTATAATAATGTACGTAAGAATAATAATAACAACCATTCTAAAGATTTGACTGTATCTGAAATAGAAAGGGGAGAAATAGCTTTAATGTTATTAATACAAAAAGAGTCGCTTAATGGTGAAACAGATGATAAGCTAAGACGACTCAGACCATTTGTCGATAGTCAGGGTCTAATAAGAGCTACGTCTAATGTTGCTGATCGTGACGACTCTAGCAGCTTTAAGTTCCCCATCATATTACCTTTTGATCATCCAGTAGTCAAATTATTGATATTAAGTGCACACAAAGATTTGTTGCATGCAGGTACTACATTATTGATGTCGCATTTAAGAGAAAGATACTGGATCTTAAAATCACGTAAAACTATAAGGAACTGTATAAGAAAATGTGTAACATGTCAGAGATTTAAGGCTAAAAGAGGTGAGACAGCCCCAGGCGTTTTACCAAATGATAGGGTTCGTGATTCAGCCATTTTTGAAATCGTAGGGTGTGATCTTGCCGGACCCTTGCATTTAAAGGATGGACGAAAATCGTATGTTGTGCTCTTCACCTGTGCGGTTTATCGTGCTATCCGTATGGAACTGGTTACCTAATCAACAACTGAATCATTTTTTCAAGCTTTAAGGCGTTTTATCGCACGTCGTGGACGCCCTACCACCATATATTCCGATAATGGGAAAAATTTTGTGGGTGCAGAGAGAGTTCTGCAAACCATTGACTGGGACAGCCTCTGCTCTAAGGCTGCTGAAAAGAGAATACAATGGAAATTTAATCCTCCATCCGCCGCTTGGTGGGGTGGATGGTGGGAGCGTTTAATACAAATTGTAAAACAAATATTAAGAAAAATTTTAGGTCGTGCTTCTCTTGGTTATGAAGAGTTACTCACCGTCTTGTGTGATTGTGAAATAATTGTCAATTCAAGACCACTTACGTACGTGTCTGACGATATTGAAGATCCCTTGCCTTTAACTCCAGAAAAATTTCTGCATGAAACTCCACAGTCGGGTGTACCTGATATTGACAATGTGGACAAAGAAAAATTGAGTAGAAGAGCGAAGTATCTCCAGAGAATGAGAGAATTGTTAAGAGTGAGATTTCGCTCTGAGTATCTAGGGCAGTTAAGACAAGAGTCCACCAGAAATTACAAAAATAAACCTCTCTCCGTAGGAGAAATTGTCTTGCTGGACGATCAAAATAAAAACCGTGCATACTGGAATTTAGCACGCGTTATTCGAGTGATCCCTGGTCGAGATGGCAACATAAGAGTTGCTCTTTTAAAAAGTAATAATTCAGAGTTCTTGAGGCCAATACAGAGATTGTTTAGATTGGAACTGGATAATATAATAGATAATACTCAAAATGAGCAAGTTCCTTTCACCACCAGTAGTGGTAGAGTTGTAAAATCACGAATAATGTAATTTATGTCTTTGAGTTATTATGATTAATTTTTGCGCTAGTATTATTGTGTTATTACTCAGTATTAATTTTGTTTTCAAGTAATATGATTTAAGTATTAAGTAATTTTCTTTGTTATATAACCATCACTTATATTGATGTAAGTTTTATGTTTTGAGTGTATAGCCATCCACTCAAAAGGTGGGAGAATTGTGGCGACACACTGCCTTTCTGTGGCAACCCTAAAGAATTCGTCTGTCACGAGGATCACGTGCCCAGATGATGCATCATTACGTCTACGTCTGCTTTTCTTTTTGATAGTTAGTTGCACTTAAGATTTTGTAGAATTAGAAATGTGAAAATAAATGTTGGTGTTTTTAAAAATTGTCGGCTCAGATTTTCGAACCTATGATTTACTTGTTAAGCAACAACGAATTACGTCTGAGAATTTAGGACTGGAAGGAAAATAACAGTGCACGCAAAATATTAAAAACAGAAAAAAGGTAGTTCGAATATTAATTAATTATGCTTAGGTAATTTAAACATTTTAATCTCGGTAACTTTGATAAATGCTCTCATACATTAAGAACTAATGGTAATTTATTCATTTATTTCTATCATTAGTTACAATTGTCTTTAATTTTTTTAATATAATAAGATTATTTAGCAAATCTACAAAGCTTAAAACGTAGGTAATTGTATTGTATTTATTTTCGTTTTACCTGAAGCTGATACATTTTTCCAAAGTTCTGTGAAAGAAGTAGACATTCCGAAGTACACTAACTATTATAATTTTTACAAAAGCGTTACGTTGAGGAAAGAATTTTGATGCCTTTCTATTTCGCATCAAATCCTCACACTTTTTTAGTACTTAAGTTTCCAGCGCCACAAAAATAAAAGTATGAAACAAGAGGAGATAAAACCGCAAAGCCCTCATTACCACGAAATATTTCATTTCCTATTATGTTGCTGAAAAATATGAAGAACAAAAAAGAAGTACGTGGTTACCATGGTAAAGAAAAATGAATTTAGAAAGAAAAAAAATAGTCCTTCATGAGAAGAAGCCTGTTAGGGAAGGCTGTTGGGATCACTTGACCAATCATAAGGGTTCTGATAGTTGTAAGAAAATTGGATCTTTTGTTTCAATAGGGGGGAAATGTTTCAAGTATGATTAAAGTTTTCTTAACGAGTTTATTTTTGCAGATATAATTGCCAAGGAAAGTAGAATTTTACATGTTCGACTCCGTGTAGTGGATATTTCTTCCAAATAATTGGTCTGAATTTACTGTCTGAATAAAAATTACCTTTTATATGGACCACATTTCATTAAATAAACAGCGGCAAAGCATAGATGGTAATAGCATAAATAATAAAAATGTAATAAAATCATACAACGTATAAGGAATACTAAACTGATTTAGATAAATTAAAACATGAAATATTTATTATATAGAACAGCTTAATATATTTATTCTTGAAAGTGGAAGCATATATCACTAATTCAATAGGAAAAGATCAAACCTAAGTTGCCTAAGTTTTGGTAAAAGGATTTTAGCTTCGATTAGCGTTTACAACATGCTTGCAAAATTGAACGAAGTATTTTTTTACTGGTTAATCCTTTCCTGTACGCGAAATGGCCTGTAGCTATTTTTATTTCATCACTTATATCACTAATTTTAATGCCCATAGTACGTTGTTAATTTTTAATACATTAAGTTCATTTTGAATACATTAACGAACAAAACAGAAAGGATATTAATTTTTCCCATGAAAAATAATTAATGATTCTGATACTGCCCACTAGCGGCCGAGCGCTTAAGTCGCTGAACACTAGTAGTTCCAACCAGGGTTCGATTCCACGTGAACGGGTTTGTTGCATACGCGTTTTCGCGGTTTTCCCCGTGTGTAGCATGTATGCGAGTCAGTTTTCCGTAGAAATTCCTCGACGAAAGTATCCCTCCCTTTAGGCAAATAGCCGTAGTGTGCTTTGCCATAATTTCAATAAACTAACATCTAGAGCAGATCTTAAATTTGGGAATAGAATCTTTTTTTTTTTTTTTTTTTTTTTTTTATCAAGGTGCAGAAATATTTCATGAAACATTTATTCTAAATAGATTTTGTGTCATTTAAAATGGAAATTTCTCAGCGGTTGTGCTTTTCAAAACATCCATGCAAATGGATATTATGTCCATTGATTTTGTAAATGCTGCACTTGCTTACATAAAATAATGTTTCAATAAATATGATATAATGTTCACATAGCTATGAAAGATATTCATAAATACGATAATAAATTAGGAAAAACTGGTTTGGTAAACTTATCTAAAATGTTCGCATTAATTTTTCAGTGAAGTAAGTAGCGCTCTTAAATAAAAAACTCATTATATAGATATATATGTAGATTATACTCTGATTAATAATAAATATGTAAATAAAATATGGAGCTTACTTGAACTATTTTGTTGTGCTCTTAGATAAATTTTCAGGACTTTATATTGAATATTTTGCTAATTCTGTAACTTTCTACAAAGCGATGGCACATTATTAGTTAATGAAGCTACAATCACACAATAAAAGGAAAATATATAAGCAATATAATTCTGTAGAGTAGAGGTTCCCAGTCGGAGGAAAGGCGGAATTTCATAATTTCAGGGGGAAGAATATAGTCACTACGTTATTAACTGTTAAATATTTAGTTTTATTTAATGAACATAAAAAAAAATATTTTTATTCAATTTTTTGGTGTTTATCAACATTCTCTATGCTTTTTTTAGTTTAATTAATAAGTAATATTAATAAAGTAACTTCATAAATATATAAGAAGTTTTTGAGTTTTAGAAAGCAATGAGGATGGATGATCGTCTAGCAGTGGTCAAAAGGTTGCATGGGAATAAGAAGGTTGCAGCTGCTAAAGCGAATTATATAATATCCTTCTTATATGCTGTGCTGCTCAGTTTACTAACTGAACAAACTGAAGACTCCAGTTCAATATATACAGCAAGAACACAGTGAATATTTCAATATTTCTCATTCCTGAATTTCTCTTATTTTTTGTTATATACACTCATGTCCATAAATTAAGGATAATTCGGAGTCAATAAAGGATAATTCGGAAATCGAACTCTAAAATAAATATATCACCTGTAAAATCACTACACACATCTTCAAGAATCATATGCAAATTTTAGGAAGTAACCAGATGACACCGATGGTACGTCACAATGACGAGAGTGTAAGAGAGTGATATATAAGGAATACATGCAAAGAAGTAAAATTGTTCGCAGGCGCTTTATAAGCATTACAGTGCAATAACCGAATAGTTACGACACAAAGGACGCATTTGGATGATATTTTACGTGGTAGAATTATCGACCGTCTGGAAGTGGGCGTACCCAACTAGAAGTATCAGACGAACTTGGAATTGCCCAGAGAGTCATCTCCAGGCTTTGGCAACGATTCCAAGATGATGGTAATGTGAGTAAACGTTACAGCACAGGTAGACCCAGAGTTATAACGCCGAATGAGGACCGGTATTTGGCAGTTACTGCCAAAAAAAACAGGCGGAGCACAGCCTCAGAACTGTCTTGTCAGCTCTCTTCAGCCACTGGTACGACAATTTCAAAGCAGACTGTGTACAGATGCTTAGGGCAGATTGGAATATATGCTCGTAGACCTGTCAGACGCGTTCCACTTACTGCAATTCACTGTCGCCTGCGGTTAGCCTGGAGTAGAGAGCATGCATTGTGGACACCGCAACAGTAGGCTTGTGTGATGTTTTCCGACGAGTCCAGGTTTAGCTTGCAGTCTGATTCTCGCCGGACTTTCATATGGAGAGCTCCAGGTACCCGTTACCACCAAGAAAACATCATTGAACGACACCGTTACGGTGATGCATGAGGGCTCGTTTGGGGTGGAATTATTCTCCACATTCTGGCTCCAGAACTGACCTGCATGTTCAAATTGGAACCATGACAAGCCAAATCTATCGGAACGTCATTCTGGAACAACATGTACGTTTGTTTCGGGGCGCCATGGGTGCACAATTTGTGTTTATGGATGACAACGCCCGTCCTCACCGTGCAAACATCGTAAGCGAATGCCTTCAATCGGAGGATATCACCCGTATGGGCTGGCCGGCATTCTCACCGGACTTGAATCCAGTAGAGCACGTGTGGGACATGTTTGGTCGACGAGTTGCAGCCCGTCAACCTCCTCCTACATGTCTACCGAAACTTCGGAGAGCATTGTTTTTTGAGTCGTGTAATATCCCCCAAGATCAGATCGATAATTTGATACTCAGCATGCCTAGGCGTTGTACGGACTGCATTGCATCGTCTGGGAGACATACAATGTATTAACAATCATACCAACCATGTAATATTGGTTTTTTGTAAATAGTTTTTTTTTTTTTTTTTTTTTTGTAATTTGCTCCATGGAGAAAAAATCGCTAATTTTTAATAATATCAAACATATAGCATCTTTTTTTGCTCTTTACCTTTTGTTTAATAAATAAGCTTTACAAATAAGTCCAATTTGTTTTGCTTCCATGTCTTCCTTTGCCTGATTTTGCATTATCCTTAATTTATGGACATGAGTGTAGTTTCTTATCTGGCGCTCAGACTAAAGAAGGAGGACGATAATGAGTCACCAAGATGCATTAGTAGTCTCTTTCCCAAGTCAATCTTTAAGTGGATGGAAGACATTCCTAGAGTGAGCCTTAGAAGTCCCCCGTTAGTCCTGTCTAAATGTGTCTCTAATTTGCAAGCTGGTTGTCTTCTTTCACCCTTTGTTTCTTTATTTATCCTAAGGAAATCACAAGGAAAACACACGGTTTGATTCTCATGATCATATTTTCAATGTTAAAACTTTTCTACCAAAGAATTGGGGTTTGGTCTAGTTTCGTTTAAATTCAGTCAGAAGCGTTATGGTTAACTTAAAATATAAACGGATTCTATTACCGTCTGTCTTCAGTAACATACTGTTTATAATAAATATTTAAGATGTAATGGTAATCTTCTTGAAACGAAATTTTTAAAATAATTTATTCCTAAACATTATGTAAAACGTTTTTTGAAAAATTATCTTTCGGCTTTAAAATCTCGTAGAACATAAATTACAGTTAAAAACCTATATACCATCATATTTTATCAGTCTATGTACCAAAAGGGCAACATTTCACATGCCTTAAAATTTTTGTGTTAATATTTTGCTTTCAAAAATTATGCAATGTACCATTAGTGATACATACACTGTAATTTGAGAAACAATATCTTAGAAGAATATAAACTGATGTGAAAGATGAATGGATATTATATGTGGCATATTTCGGCATTAATTCTGTTGCATAATTAAAGTTACAAGTTAGTTCATGTATTTCTGTGTTATTTTGTTATTATTAATACCCTTTCTTTAAAGATACTTTTATTATTTTTTTTCGTTCATTTACAATTATTATTTTTTTACAGAAAGTAAAATACTTATTAGGAATTTGGTATTATAATTTTATAAGAGCCGTCTCTTTTTTTGTTTTTCGTAGCTCATCAACGCCCATTCCTCCCGTGTTCTCGTATGATGCAGTGCTCAGCATATAATGTGGCACACAGAAGACCCTATTACTATCTAACATACTCTATTTTATGCCCTTCCGCTACAAACTCCTATCATCTCTGTACGACAGAGCTTTAACTTAAAGTGATGAATTAAATTTCATCACCAGGTTTGGGCTGGTCTAGGTTTTGCCTCTTCTTTTGTCTGTGCTTTAAATGTTATTGTTGTTGTCGTGCCCATGTATTTCATGGAAGAATGCGTGATTGAGATGGGAAGGAAGTATAAAGAATTAAAAACATTCATTTCACATACTTTTACAAAGTTTGGACACTATATCGTTCTCAGTTTTTACCTTTTTAGTTTAAGTTCTTACTTGCTTCTGTATTTGTATTATCACAGATAGCTACAGGCAATATCTCTCATCAAAGCTTTAAAGTAGGGATTCTCAACAAAGACGGAATTTCATAGTTCCAGGGGTAGAATGTAGTCACCCTGACTCCACCTGCTTCCTGAAGTGCCGTTTAAAGAATAATCTAATTCTAAACAAATTTATACTTTTTCCTAATTTTAGAACGGAGGGATGATCTTCTATAAATAATGAAAGTTGTGCTTGGAGCAAAACAGATTAAAAAAAAAAAAAAAAACACTGCTTTGAAATAACACTGAAGTTCTCGAGAGTTGGATTTAGGTAGGTTTTAGTTGGTACTTTAGTTAGTTTTCGTTTCATACAGTAATTTTCTTTTTTCTAACGCATAAAACCAAAGATATATTTTCTAAAATATATTATTTCTAAGAAATCCTTTTTCAAAATATTTCTTTTTGGACAGCATGCACCACGAAGCGGTTTTGAGCCAAAAGCGGAACATCATTTTGAAAATAAGTATTTCAAATTTAATCTGTTTATTTTTGATTGATGCAAAATTTTACATTCCAAGATTAATATATTTTAAATTGAACTTTAGAAGTGACAGGTATGAAACAACAGTTTTCAAAATATATACTTCTGTTGTTGAAATAAATTCCTAACTGCATTTCTTCAACTTCGTAATTTTCGCTCATGAGAACAAAAATTTGAATGATATACACTAAAGCAGCTACAAAATCAGTCAAAGCATTAATCCCGCAGCAAACAAACTCAAATATTCTTTAAGTATTTTAAATGTAGGTTATTTCATATCAATAAAAAGTCACTAAATATTTATTAATATTCGTTTGATATGCTATCAAAATTTCGTTTTGGTAGTACAATTTGCTGCTGAATCATGACTTTTCTTCAGGCAATGATACCTGATACTTGACATTATACTCAGTCAAATTCTGTTGCATATCGCACAATAAGCATATCAATCAATCATTTCTCTTCGTCCTATATTCAAAGCTACATTTTTTCCAGAAAAGGAATATAAATAAAAGCAAACATACAAAAATATAAAAAATATTGCTTCGGTGGTTCTCCAACTTCAACATTTTTCGTGTAGAAATCACCATTGCTGACGCAACGAAGAAAAAATAAAAATTGCTTCTGTTACGTTTGACTACGCTCGGAAACACTTCCATCGGCACTTATTGTTTCACGCTCAGTTTAGCAGTTCAAACTTTGGGAGTGAAAGAGAGAGAGAGGGAAAACTTTATCCCTTTCAATTTCAACCCCCTTACTTTTTTTCCCAACATTTTACTTCTTTTTCAAGATCTGCATTTCGAGAATTACTTTTCTTTCCGCTTCCATTGTTATTGTTGAAATGAATTTCTCCCCGAATACATTTCATGAATTTCGAGTGGATTTAGTTTGAGTATTCTCATTGCCTTTTACGGGTTTCGAACATCCAGAGTTTAATGTTCACCCTCCACCGTATCTCACTTTTCAACTCATCCTTAAAAACTCTACTGAAATTCATGGCTTGCAGCTGGAGTGATAATGATGTTCACTCGTTTGTGGAAGGAAGTTCAATGCAATTTTAACTACACATATCAAAAGTATTCAAATTCGTGTTTCCTTATAACAAACAAGCACCGAAATGGCACGGTTAATAGTCATATTTCAAAACTTTTGGCGGAAGAATTACGTGAAATTACTAAAACTTGTAATTATTGAACTTGCGAGCCGGAGGATGTTAGCAAATTTTCTATAGCAGAAAGTATGGAATAGCATTATTCGAGATAGCATGATTCGCATTGTTGTACAAAAGGAGTTAAAGCATCTTTACTTTAAGAAAAGGGAGCATGAACAAAGAAAGATGAGTATCTTTGATTAGAAATACAACCCTGTCATATTACAACCAGTTAATTTGTTACATTTGAACATGTGGCTTTTTCTCATGAAGAAGGTTCTACGGGATCAAAATTTTCAGACAGTTGATGCTATCTAAAATGATGCGACAGCCAGTCTATGTACCATACCAAAAGATGAATTTCATCAAAGCTTCTATTAGTGTCATAACTAGTGAAGCACGTGTATGATATCTGGCGGATATTATCTGAAGGCAACTAGGTAATAAATTTTCATACTTAAATCAAGAATGTCATAGCATCACATTCTGTGAACTTGGAAGCATAGTTAAAATGCCTGACTTGATTTAAAATGGTTAGAAGCAGAAAGTGGCAAGAAATGCGTGCAGTAGAAGGAACGTGGTTCATTGTTTACTTGGAAATGATGGTTTACTTGGGAGTGTTTTTCCATTAGTTTCACAAGCAAAAGAATAATCTTTTGCAAAAGAATAAGTTCTTTCATATTTGCTCTAGGTCTCTTTTGATGCTGTCTTCGCAATAGTAGCAATGGATCATGAGAATGTGTGTGGATATGTAGTAAAAATGCCAGGAATGGAACACTGAACCATCAATTCCGTTGTAATCATTGCAATGGACATGCATTGAAAAAGGGCATCAGTTTATGTGAATGTATTTGTGATAATCTAAATTCAAGAAATTTCCCTTTTCGTCTAATGTAAATGAAACACATTCTTAATATGGATAGGAATTATTTCACCCGAATTTTGATTAATATTTTTATGATAATTTACGTTATGAAAATCATCAATGAATGCTCCAAATTACGACAGAAAAAATTCGAAAGCGTTAAATAATCATTATATCAGGAGAGATCGGATTCATTAGAATATTAAAGTATGTTGTAATAAACTGTAAAAAAATCATAGGTTACACTTGTATTACTAATATTGCTAAGAAAATCCAAAAGGTATTGGCATAAATCTTATACAAAAAATGTTAGAGTGTTTATGATTATAAACATGTTTTTTTGGTTCATTTGCAAGTATCTTTAAAGCTCGAATAAATAATTTAATGCACCATATATTTTTAAATATTAAAGTAATATTAATAAATTATGGTGAACATATACGGAAATGGAGAATGCATGAACATTAGTAATGAGCATAATGTATGCAAATACTAGTAGGATGCATTTCGGATTTAATGACTTTCTTTAACCATGGGTTTTTGTAAACGAAGACTATGATTATAGTTTTTACCTCAAAAGCACCATCTTGGTGAAATATGTTTCTAAACAAATACAATTGTAAATAATTTATTAGTAAAGGACAACTATGTACCACCAAAACTTTTAATGCCTCTTATTAGTATTTGCCAATATTGTACCAATTCTCGTTTTTAATATCCATTCTTCTTTGTTTCAGTTTACTATATATGGCATGCTATTCTTACCTAATATTTAAATGTTAAATGACTGATGCCATTGAAAATGGGCTGTCTAATACTGAACTTTAAACAATTTCGATTGATTATCACACAAAGCATTTCAATCAGATGCGTATAGAAATAATTATTTAACAATCCCATTTGTTAAATTAAATGATGAAATAAATGTAAAAATTTACCACTAAGATCCTTTCCAGAGCCGCTATAGTCTTTTCTTTATCCTTTCTGTTGAACTTGATGTCATAGTTCCAGGAAGATACCGTGCTTTTCTCTTCTCCGTCAAAAGATGTGAGTCTCAGGGGTACTGGAAACATGCCAGCTTGAACGGGTAAAGTACCCATAAGGACTGGATGAGGAACTGATTCCCAAACAAGACCTTGATTCCAGGGAGTTTCCACTTCAATAACACCGTCTTGATGAATCGTAGTTTCAATTAGAGCTGAACCTATATGATATAAAATATGACTATGTTTTAGAATAATTCATTTCAATCATAAACTGAAGCAGTAAATATATTTGCGTCTTGAACCCTAAGAGTTTGCAAGTTATGTTAACCATTAAATCCTTGCAACATTTTAGTCCTCCAGGCACTTAACCTTAATACCCTACTGCCGATAAAATGATAGCTGATAGTTATATTTTGATTTACATAATTTTTATGTTACATATTATATTCTTAACAGAATGAGAATTTGAAGAAGAAAATATTATAAAATTAATAATAAAAAATATTTACATAATTCTACTACGTATATCGATGCGTAAGTTTATTCTCTCTTCTGTAAGATGACTTGCAATCTACCTTTAATTGCATCGACATCATCTTATGCGATAAAAAAACCTACAGATGCTATACATTTCAGATCGACAGGTTTTTAAATGTTGTTGCAAGTCATTAGATTTAACCTAGAATGTTGCATAGAAATCTCCAGAAGATAAAATATCTCCAAGATCCTAGATAGAAATATTCGAAGAAAGCGAATTATAAATCATCTACGGAATTAAATATTTAACTTTCAAATTATCAAATCCCGGACTGAAACCCCCTCCAAAAATAATGGTATGTTGAAAATAGCGGTAGCACATTATTTCATTTGTCTACTTGCAGACGCATTAATAAACACTTTTATAGTTCATTTATATAAGATATTTTCGCCCTCCTTCCAACATGCCTTCGTGGTGTAACAGTAGCACATTCGGCACGTATTCGAGAGGTCCAGGTTCAAGTCATGGACAGGGCAATGCACATTTTTCACGTCTTCTTCATTACAAAAAATCCTAATGACTCTATAAGTGGCGCCCGAACTTAAAAAATTGGTAAACAATAATTCATCACACCAGGATTTAGCGAGTAGGTCCTCTGATCCGTAGTGGCCCTGTAAAAGGGGAAGTTTAATAAGGTATTTTCTCCCTTTTTTCAGCATGCTTTCGTGGTGTAACGGTATCAAATGGGCGCACATTCGAGAGGTCCAGGTTCGAGCCATTGCACGTTTTTCATGTCTCTTGCATAAAAAAAAAGACTAATGACTCTGCAACTAATTGATGCATAAAAATAGGATGTAATCTAATTATATTTTACTTTATCAGTGAATATGAATGAAAAATTGTAGATTTATAATTTATAACTGATGTATAATAATTCGCTTAAAATGCATGAAATGCCTTACAATTATTTAATATAAAAAAGAGAATGTTTCGCTTTATAGGAACACCCAGATTATAATGTTTTTTCTCACGGATTTTTCCGTTTTTTAAACTAAATTTATCGTTCAAAACTCGAGAAGGTAAAATTATGTGAATAATTTAATTTCCGAAAAACGTAGTTGCAGTGGGAACATAACCAATGGAAAGCATTCATGGGTAAAACTACTGATAACTACAACAGTAATATTTCTTTAAGAGAAACATTCCAATAAGAATATATATTAATAATAACATTACAATTTCTGATGGCTATCGAGCTGCTATCTGAAGTAACTGAGCTGGACACTGTGCGTTCTGCGCACTTCACCTTTTTCCTTGAATGAATCTTGACCACATTTCCCAAGAGGGACATCGGAAGAACGAAGGAGAAGGAAACGAAAAAAGAATCGTATTTTGAAAGATCGAACATATCAGGCGTAGACAGGGCTACAATGAGCTAGAATGTAGGTAAGAGAAGTAAGATGAAATTACATGTTGGGAGAGTTTCTTAAGTGTAAGAACACCGGCCACGTGGAGTAGCTAGATGAATCTGTGCAAAATGTGTTTCAACAATAAATGCAAGGGAAAATAAAATGAATGGAATGCTAATACAAAAATGTAAATACAAGATGAATACAATGAATAAAAATAAAAATAATCAAGGGAATAAAATTTAGCAATAAACTAATCTTCAGAGGAAAAAAAACTATGTGAGGTAGAGGAAGATGAAAATTACGCGAATATTTAAAAAAAAAAAAAAAAAAAAATCAGAACCTAACTCTAAAACGCTAAGTGGGGAAACACACCCGAGGAAGCAAAGTATTTCATTTTATAGGAACTCGACGATTTAAAGCTATTTTGAATTAAATCTGTCGGCTTCGTTTTCATACCACATTTTCTCGTTTGTCATTTCTGTGTCACGATCTGGTGATCTTCACAATACCGCAGTTTCATTATTGACAATTAATGTAATGATATTTCATTAATTGACATATGATTGTCACATGCTGGCATATATAATAGCTCAATATAAATGCTGCATTGTTTAAGCATAACCTTCACCATTTTTAAATATTGTATTTTATGAATTTACCTTTTTCATAATATTGTGCTATAGAGTAGCTTCCCAATTAATAAATAAAATTATGGGAACGACGACCGCGGGTTAACCACGGATTATGTGACGTTAATCTGACAACAGATAAAAAGCTGCGCATCTTTTGTTTTAAATCTCAAATTAGAAATAATTTATCTTAAAAATATATCTTGAACTTGAGACAAGCCTAAAACTAACTTAGCTTTCCAATTAAAAATAGATTGCTGGCCATTAAACGCCAGCTAGATTTTCAAATCTATTAATGAAAATTTACATGACAGGATTTACATGAATGTTATCATCAGCGCAAGCTACCCTACGCAAGCCGTATATGGCAGTACCGACCGTTGTATTAGAAGAAAGAACAAAAAAGTACTTTTAAGTATGTTAATTGCAACGAACACAAAGAAAAGGTCAATGACTTTTAAAAAATTTTCAAAATATGATGCATAAAATATTTAAAAATTACCCAATTTACTTTCTAATTTGAATTCTTTACAGGAATATAACTGTCTTTACTTAAGTTAAGGAAGAAAAATTTTCAATTTTTTTTCTAATTCAGTATATTTTATAACTAACATTATTTAGAAAATATTTACATTGTTTTTTAATGGAAGAATTAACAAGAAAACTAGAAAAAATCAAGAAGGATATTAAAGCAATACAAATTCTTTATCAAAATCTTCATGCAGTGCTGCATAGCTACAAAACATATTCATTTTTTCCCGAATGTTATATTAGAAATATTCCTTCAGCAGTTCAATTCAGTGAGATAATCGAGCTTTAAAATTAAATATGACATGGTTGGAAACTATAAATAATGGGCCACAGAGCGTAATAAAACTTCTTTAAAATTCAAAAAATACTTTTTAGAATATTTTTATTCGCTGTATTTCATTTTTTTCTCAAGGTATAATTAACGAAATAATGGCGGTGCCATAGAAATATATTAATTAATATGCTTTTTGCAACTTAAGAAACAAAACCGCAATTAAGAAAAATAAGGAACGGAGGGAGCGCGAGAAATTCTTCCCCCGCCCCTTCCCCGGTGGTTCACTTGAAAAGCATTCTTATCAAGATCAAGTTCGACTACTCCCTATCATAATTTCAATGAAGATTAAAATGAAATGGGAATGAAAAAAATGCGTAAAGAAATTTCCTTTTCCATTTTTTCCCTTTTATTTCTTCTTGTTTATGCGTGTGTATGTCATACCGAGTTATTAATTTATTCGGAACCATGAATACACTCTCTTTAATCTCAAAGACCCAAATAACGGGGATAAATTTTCGTTTTGAATAAAGGTTTTTCTCCGATTCATTTTATCATCTGTGCACTTTAATCTTTATTCCTCTTCCCAGAAAATCACTCTCCGCTATAATGTTTTTATTATGAATTCTTTTTTTTTAATCTTTAATATATAGCGAAACATCATGAATGAAAAAAGTTAAATTTTCCTTTTAATTAAAATATTCAGTATCCAAATAGCTATTTTACATGGATATCTCAAACCCAAAAATTAAAAGAGAAAAGAAAAAAGGGTAAAAAAAGGATAAGTTTTTTCAAGAAAAGTTGAAAAATTGTTTATGATAACGTCTGATATGTGATTTGTTTTTTTTCCTAATTTAATGATTAAATATCAAAATAGTTCTATTTTCATTTTAAAAATAATTTTCTGAACCTATTATTGTTTTTCATATATTTTTTGGAATAAATTACAACTATGAATTTATAATATATTTTAATAAACAGCGCTCTACGTCCAAGACATCGCATAGCTTTAGCTTTACAGTGAATATACGTAGAGTTGTATCTAAATTCATAAAAAGCCAATATCTCAATAAATGTCTCACAGATGAGATGCGTTACGCTATTTTTCCTTAATATTTTTTCTCACATTTTCTTTCCATATAACTCCTTAAAAATAACTATTGGACAATTTTCTTCTATCTACTTTTCTGTAAATGTTTGCATTTGAACCCTTTAACATCATGTGAGATCTGGTTGTAAAGGAAAGAACCGCGAAGTAGTCGTGAAGTTGTCAAATATTGCGTAAACTTCATGACGGCATAAAAATGCATAAGCCTTTTAAGGCTCTGAAGTTGCAAATGATTAAAAAAATATAAACATATTTAGGACCATAAATTTGAGTTCTGCAGATAAATTTGCGATTTTTGACTTCTACGGACAGCAATTAATTAATTCAAATAATTGAAATAATATTTAGATTACCAAATACCTGCTTTCATAACATATGTTCATAATAATGTACAATTAAAATAACATATGAGTTAATTCAAAATAAAGCGTATATTTTTATATTAGTTAAATTCATTTTATCGGATTGAGGCAAAGTTCGACAGAAGAGGTATCTAGCTAATACAGACCCACTAGAACAGAGACTGCTAGCATCTCTTGCCATAATTAAATAAATAAAATCAATATTATTTTTTAAGAGAAAAAATTTCACTCAAATTTATTAAACTTCCTAATTTGTAGTAGAAAAGGAAGCAGTAATTTACATAAATGCTTGCAGTTACATATAACACTGAATTTATGATATTTTGGAAATTGCATGAAAAAAATGTGTTTTTGATTTCATTATTTTTAAGGAATTCTTCTGTAACATAAATGAATTACCCGTAGGTATAGACATTGCATAAAACCGGCATTGAACAAAAGACGAAATTTAACTTTATTTTTTATTAGTTATTTACTTGTACTAAAATATTAATAAACTGTTTATGTGTATTAAGATACTTTTGATAAAACTAGCAATAATTTTTAAACAAGATTTATCATTAAAACTTTTTAAAATTATTAAAATAACAATTAAAAGAAATTAATAAATCGTAATTTAAGAAATAAATAATTTTACATAATTTTTCTTCGCCTTTTTCTTTCCCTTCCTTTTTACTTCCGTAATTAAAGCAGGTCTTTTTAACTAATGATTCTGTTATTAATGTTCCTTTTTAACCCGAGATTATTGAGAATTTTGATAGTCAATCTCGAGTCTAAAGAAATAAAATATTTACTAGTTCAGAAATTTCCGAATTTAAAGAAAGCTAAAAGTTCCAAAAGCAAGCACAAAAAACGCAATCATCATTCATATATATGTAATATATTTGAACAGTTTAAAAATTATTATTGATTTACTATTTGAAAAACTGCAGTTTACTATTAATAGAAAAACTCCGTACGGGAGCGATTGTGAAATGTAACTTCCCTCTCTTATTTTTCTGAAAATTATTTAGTGTGTTGCAGAAGTGTGCATAACTGTGTTTCGTTTAAGATATTAAAAAATCTGATGTGTACACCACGTGACTTCCTTGTACAGAATATTAAATTATACGCATTTTTTCTTGCATTTCATTTAAACTTATTGGATTGAATTAAATCTACTTCGCCGACAGCGCATAAACCACAATAGAATAAATGCATTCTTTAAAATTCAATATATTTGTTTACCATAGCGACACTCTGGCGCTAGGTTCACTTAACAGTATTATATTTCGTTCATATCATAACTCAGAGTGCACAAAATTTATATCATTTAAAGAATTATCTAATCATTGCCACACGGTCTATTCAAATACTATAATAAAGCTAGAACAATATATAAAAGAAATTCAGCAAACAAAACAAAAAAGAAACAGTTTTTCACAGACAATTGAGTACTTCTCATTCAATTAATTCAGTTCTCACTTTGCGACAAGGCAAAAATACATAAAAAGTCAAAATATCTGTATTAAAAATTACGAAGTAAATCTTAAACACTTATTTCCTCGAAAAAATTCCAGAAAGGATTAAGCATGATTTAATTCGCAATAATAAATGAAGGCGTTGTCTTTGTTGCTGCGAAGCTACGTTTCTCTAGATTGGCAAGAAATCCACTATTCTGCTGTTTCAAATGTAAACAAGCAATGGCCGCCATTAAAAAGCATTATTAGGCTTAGCTTATACTTTAAAATTGTTGATAATTCTAAAAATATTGCATACAGATTTACTAAAGGCATAAAAACCTTAATCGAAAGATAAGAACAACTTAATTCAATCATTTTTAAAGCAAAAAATGTACAATTTACAAACATATAAGAATAAAGAAACTGAGATCAATGAACCGGGTGACAGAGTGGATATATATATATATAAATATATTTATATACGTTTGGTGCGGCCGATTGCAACAAAAATACGAGGTGCGATCTACATATTACAGCAGTCATATATAAAAAATTTCAACGTTCTGAGGCTACTCGTTTTTGAGTTATGCGAGATACGTGCGTACGTACGTACATACGTTCGTACAGACGTCATGAAAAATTCTCTTCAGAATTAATTTTAAAGCAGTTTTTTATTTTTTTGGAGGAAAAGAGTCTTTTATTCTGTCCTTACATACAGATATCACGCAAAAACATCGTTAAATTTCATTAGATAGCGGTCAAAATGGATATTTTCATTGAAATATGCTGCCTGAAACTTTTCGCGATTACAATACTTCCTTTTTACTTCGTACAAGGAAGTAATAAAACAAATTGCTGCTGTTCAAGAATTGTTATGATTGCTTAATTGTCACCAACTGTCGACTAATGTTTTCTTGTCCCTCTCCATATTACATTCACATAGCACACATGCATATAAGAAACGAATGAAATGTGTAGAATTAATGTTAACAAAGAACGGTATACTATCCAGCAGACAGCTACAAATTAATAAAAATTTAGGTAAACATATCGGAAAATAAAAGCAAATTAGTACAAAAAATAAATAAAAAACATTAAATAATAATAAAAATTAATATTTAATAATTCTTTGGTCTTAGTCAAGTCGAAATAATTATCAACACAGAGACATTTTTGAATTATATCTGGATTAATTGTAGAATAAAATAACGAAAGATTTTTTTTTTCTAAATTTAAATACAAACTAATTAAATGAGAATATATTAACACGAAATTTAAAATATTTCAAAATTGTGAAGGCATTTATCAAGATATATTTGTTAATAAGGTATTCTTCATTTTCTGACCTTTATATCAGATTTATTTCATAACAGTTCAATAAATTGCATTCCATTATATTAAAATGGTATTTAGAAAAACTGGATGAAAAAAAAATAAGTCCACCTTAACTTCAAAACAACAGTTTAGCAGAGAAACGCGGACTGAAAGATCACATTTGCTACTGTATATTTTAAAATACATTTTAAAGAATAGTAGCCTAACAGACACTAATTCACAGTACAGTAGACGCCACTTAATATTATCATTCGGATATTGTTAACGACTTGCTTAAGTCCCGCCTGAAAACGTGGGAAATATATCACGTTTTGTGATCAACAATTCATTTAATATTGTAAATAGAATAACTTTATTTAAAATGAAGCAAATTCGCCAAATAAGAAATAAAATAATCAGATAAAGTCAAAATAGGTTATAAAAATAGCCTTATGACAGGAAAATGTTGCCAAGTAAGAATTAAGTCGCCAAACAGATTGGTTTTGATTTCAGTCAACCATTTAAAAAGTAGACAAAAAAATCTTAGTTTGACATAGATTTTAAATAAATCTATCAATATTGAGGGTCCCTATTTAGGATCAAAAGCATTTGTGCGGAAATTTTATTTTCCTTCTGCTCCTGAAAATAAAATTTCGTGAAAATATCTGAGTCAAATTAAGGTTGCTTTTTATCCAATTTTAAGGCTTTCTTTGGCGTATTCTCTTCAAATGAATGATGGATGTCCTCCGAATATTTTACTTATAGATTTAGCATCAACAAATAATAATTTCCAGAAATGCTATGATCTATTCTAAATGAACGTTTCTATTAACGATATTATGAAAAGTTCATAAGAAATTGTTACAGTTTGCTAATTAAAATAGGGTAAAAGTACATATTTATATGCTTCTAGTTAAATATATATTAAATTATTTAAATTCCATTGGGCCGTCCACAAAGTATAGTGGTTAGACGAGCCATCTGCGTTACCAAAAGGCCCAGGTTCGAATCCCGGTGAAGGCGTGGTTCTAACTGTCCGTGAGGCAAAAGTGGTCCACCTATTAGGTACCTTCATAATAAACAAAATAGGACTTCTGGCCTTTGGAGTGGCCAAGACGAAGTTGGCTAAGGGCTCGACATTGGGGGGGTGGAATTCCTTTGTTGTTTTGAAGAATATTTTTTTTTTCAAATTGGTTAATGTTACCATTCGGTTAATGTTCTCAAGATAGCGTGGGTAAACGTAATTACATTATGCGGCGTCTACTGTATTTCAAAGCTGTAAGTAGAACAGTAGGTATATGTTGTATCACATGACATTCTGTTTAAAAATTTCGTGACACAGTATTTGAGGTCACACGTCATTTTAAATGTTAAAATAGCATTTCTTCATTATATCATATAGTTTCGGTTCAACACTTCAAAATTTATAATATATATTATAAATTTTGTATTTACTATATTTATTAATTATATAGTAAATTATAAATGTTGTTGCTACCGAATTTAGTTTTGATTCAGCATTTCAGTAAACATAAATGTTGTTGTCACCGAATTATTTCAATACGATAAAGAGCAATAAGACCACTGATTATTTCAGCTTTATAAAAAAGGTAATAATAAATAGAAAAAGTTCATTTCTTTCGTTACATTTTACGCAGCTTTGATGCTTAATGCATTTTACAACCACTTTTTTTTGCTTCTGAAGAAAACGAGGGAGCATATGACTCTTACTGGCTTATGTCAAGAGAAAATTGCTATTTAATCCTTCCTTGGCCCAGCGCATTTAACTTTAAATCCCGGGGGTTACAGCTTAGAGCTTTCATTTCTCGCTTAAGATGGCGATGAAATTCCAGGAAATAATAAAAAAACGCTACTTTATCTTTTCCAAACCTCGTTCAGAGGAAGAATGGCTTGGTATAAAGTAAATGTGAAACTGGTTGATAAAAGAATTTCGTCGGAAATTAGTTTGCGAATTTTCCAAGGAACAGAACATTTCTAAGTGAAAATTATTTTCTAAAATTTGACAAGCTTTCTAACACACGTTATTTGAAATTGCTTTTAATAGATGAAGTGAACCACAGAACATACATGAAGGAAAGAAAACATTCGCTTTAAAAACAGGAAATCTATTTATAATTTGAAGCGAAAATATTTCATTGGAGTATTATTAAGTTCATATTTATTTAGGAGAGATTTGTTAAACCATGCATCCCTTGCGTGTTTCATCCAGTATTAAAAAACCATTAATATAATTTATCAGGCAGCCCTTCAATTTTAAACAGAAGTTACTTCATTTTATATCAGCTTACTGTGGACAGACCATTTAACTATCTTTGGTCTTTAATATTTCATACATATCATACTTAAATGTAAGCTCTCTTCTTTTAATTAAATAATTGTTCAAAATATTCAGAGTCATCTTATATATAAGGACGTGTCATATTCTAAGCAACAAAGAACTTTTGTTTTTACCCGGTTAATAATTCATTTCAATTGCATTTTTAGTTTAAATTACTTTTATAAATTCGGTAACAACAACATTTATATTTACTGAAGTGTTGAACCAAAACTAGATGACACAATGAAGAAATGATATCTTAACATTTAAAATGCCATGTGATCCCAAATACCGTCTCACGAAATTTTTAAACAGAATGTCACGTGATACAACGTATATATACTGTTCTACTTCCAGATTTGAAATATAATAGATGCCGCATAGTGACATCACGTTTACCCACCGCTATTTTGAGAATATTAATTAAATATCGTAAGCATAAATTCTGTTTGAAATATAAAAATAATTACCCTGTACAAATTTACTATAGTTAACCAATCAAATTTGAAAATTTCACTGTCCAACACAATTGATATTGTAAATTACAGAGTACAATTTCATATCTAACAGTCATCTTCGCAACTTGAAAAGGCTGGAAGATGTAGTACGTTTTCGTTATCACTGAAAAGAAGCATAGCAGCACATCTGGGCATGCGATGTACAAAGATAAAAGAATTATGTATCACTTTTTAAAGAACAATGTTTTACTATGAGGTAATATAATACTAAGATATGACACACTTTACATCGCCTTTACTCTACCATTTACTCTATCAAAAATTAAAATGGAAAATACATGTCATTATTTTTTAAGAAAATCGGAAGTGATTAGCAGTAATTATTTCTGAAAGAATTATACTGTCAAAAGAAAAAATAAATTCAGGCTAATTTTATTCAACATGGTATTTCAATCGTTCATGAAGAAAAGGCAAGTTATCTCTAACATAATTAAACCTAGTTGATGCCTTTAATTTTTTGAATATCAATATTAAACCGAAATTGAATGCAAACGTTAATAAAAATGAGTTGCCTCAGTCATAAATTTGTAATTTGATTTGATTTAATTGCCAAGCCCGAACTACTTTTAACTCATCATATAATGATAAGGTTGAAGAGACATTAGGTTAATTTTAAAGCAGGAGTGATGAAAAATGAGCAACGCTTTCACTGGGGATCGAACCACGGACCTCTCGAATATGCGGCCAGCGTGCATACCGCTACACCATGAAGGCGGTACAAATACCTTATATACTCGTTCTTTTAAAGGGCGACTGAGATTTTACGGGACCACCTCTCCAAAATCCTGGGTGTGGAGATTCATCATCCACCACCCTTTTAGTTCGGGCGCCACTGTAGAGACATTAGGTTATTTCGAGCCGAAGAGATTGAAAAATGAGCAACGCTTTCGCCAGGAATCGAACCACAGACCTCTGGAATACGCGCGCAGCGTGTAGACCACTACACCACGAAGGCACGAAAAGAAGGCTGGAGAAATACCTTATAATGTCATATTAGGGAGAGCCCGTGCAACAAACGAAACTACCCAGAGATTTAGCGATGTTCTCTATATTTATCACAGAAATTTTAAAATAATCTAAACCATCCAAAATTTAATTAATTTAATAACTCGGAATATTCAGGAAAATCAGAAAATGTTTTAAATAATTAAATATAACACACAAAATGCATGTGATCGGATAAAACTTCAACCCGTAGACCTGAACACATGCACACAAACTAATAAATAATGTGAACTGAAAGTAACTGATGTTACGCCAGATAAATAACGCAAAACTTCGCACGTCGAAATCAATATTATTGTTAATTATTTTCATCATTTTTCGTAGAAAAAGTAATAACGTTTGAATAAGATTTTAAGACTGGATTTTTGTTGAAATCGGGATGTAAATCCCTTCTATTCTGCTTGAAAAATCGGGATATATAAATCTATGAAATTGTGCAAGGAGTTATTTACAATTAGCACTCTCGTGAAGAATGGGTTCATGAGTTTAACTTATGTACCAGTATGTTACAGATCATGTGGTGCTGGAGGAAAAATTTCCAGTGAACCAATGTAATTCTTTCTTCCATTTAGAGTTCATATTACTCCGTAGAAAAACTGGTTCTATTCTTGTTACTCTTCTTCAACTCCTTAATCGCGGGAATACTTTGCGAATACAAGAATTCTCTCTTATTCCAGATGAGGACTCTAATCAGCTGCCAGGAACAAGCATTGGCAAAACAAATCTACCAATGAATGCTGAAGATATATCATTGACAAAATTATTCTGCGGTGGATTTCAGCCTAGAATATAATGAAAGCAGAATAACAGGCCAGAATGTGGACTAATATAATAACAGAAACCTAATAAGGCCATGCTGTCAATTCATTGAAGACGCTTATACGTCTTCATTTTAAGAACTACAAGAGACAAGTCAGGACAAAGCCAAGAGTAAACCATTGCAAGGCTTTACATTAATCAATGACTTAATACTGAATTCCCGTATACGATATGTCAGAGCAGAATTCCGAGTTTTCACTGCGCATAGGTGCTTATGAGGCTATTTGTTTAGACTAACAATCCTATTTATATCTAATGTAACAGAAGGAAGTAAAGGGTGCCTGCCAGTTTAACGAGTGCTTTTCTCCGCTTATTTGATTTTAACATTACTATGCACAAATACTGACATATTCAGCAAAAATTATTAGTTTAAATAATAGGCGTTTGTTGGTATATGCATTGCAAAACTTATTTTCCATACAGATTTCATCACGAAAGCATGACTTTAGCGAACCGCTTTCATTCATACCTATATAGAGAGATATATACATATAACGACAAACGCAAGATATTATCTATAAATATAGGCAGAAATTTAGAGTACCCAGGTTTTTTTAACTTTATGGTAAAATGTTACGTGAAATACAGTGCACTTACTACTGTATATATATATATATATATACAGTAGTAAGTGCAGTATACAGTATATACATCTATACTATACAGTATATGTATATATATATGTTTGCAATAAAAATATATTCCAACTTATTTAATTTATATTTACAACAATATTTTTGTTTTAAATTGATTAATATTGTTTGTGTTCATCTGATTTTAATGTAATTATTCTACTAGAATTTTATGTTATATTCAACATTCTAAGCTATTTCTCCCGCTTTCTTAGCATGCCTCCGTAGTGTAATGGTCAGCATGCTGGGCGCGTATTCCAGAGGTCCGTGGTTCGATTCCCAGCGAGGGCGTTGCTCATTTTCAATCTCACCTGGTTTCATAAAATACCTAATGTCTCTACAGTGGCGCTCAAACTAAAAGTGTGGTGGATGATAATTCTCCACACCCAGGATTTTGCGACTGGGTCCCCTAAAACACCAGTCGCCCTTTAAAAGCAGGAGTATGTAAGGTATTTCTCCCGCCTTCTTAGCATGCTTTCGTAATGTAGTGGTGGGCACCCTGGGCACGTATTCCCGAGGTCCGTGGTTCGATTCCCGGCGAAGATGTTGCTCATTTTTCATATCTCCTGCTTCGAAATACCTAATGTTTCTGCAACATAAGCTGTAAATAAAATTCAAAGCTTGAAGTTCTCGCTATTTTTTCTAAATTAATGAATATTTTGCTTTATATTTCTATGATTAAGCAACAGCTTTCTGAAACTCATGTGAAATATATGATTTGAAATTCACATTTGGTCTGTAATAAGAATGTTATAAATTTATATTAGTTTTCTTATAGTAATTCTAATTTTTAGTATTTTATGATTTAGAATAACAAACCAACTAAATTGTTCATTTTAATTAAATTTAGATGACTTAGACGAAAAATTATATTTTTATACACTTCATAACATGACGTAAAATTATAATTCATTTATTCAGACTTCTAATGTCGAAAATTTAACTTTAGAAAAAACAGATGATTTAAGCTGTAGCAAATATTATCGCTGATCGAACAAAAGCATGTGAAAATAGAGCTTGCACGAGTAGAATTTCGACAAGATCAGATAACAACATAGTCTAAATTCAGAATACAATAAAAGTTTACGTTCTCCGTTGACAGAAAATGCAACAAGCGCTCGAGACAGAAAATTACAGGGATTTACATCCTGCATAGCTTTTTCTCTGGTATGATTCCATTACCCTGTTAGACTAGCTGCAAACATAAAAAGGAAAAAAAAAGAAGCAGCGGCTATGCATAACATTTCCATAAATATTTCTTGACGATGCACTACGCAATAATCTGAATTTCAAACGAAAACTTTTCTTTCATCTTTGGTATACAAAAGTCATTATTGAGAGATCCTTGAAAAAAAAATTTCAAAGAAAAATAAAAGAGAAATCTGGGAACATATTTTTTCATCTGTCATTTCTCTTATCTGTCTCCCTTATGACATTTCTTTTTTGTCAATGACGTATTAATGTGTACTGACTTCATGGACCTTATAAGAGATAGACTAACCTTGTGGTCGGGGCGTGCGTCACCAACATGTCGGGAAAAAAGAGTAGGGACGATCTGGTTTACTTTAACACTGAAACCTATGGCGTTTGTATCACATAACTCTTTTAATTATTAAATGTGATAAGCTGTATAGTGATGAGATTATAAAAAACCACAGTTTTTTCCAAATAGGATTTAATATAACTCATTAAAGCACTTTTTACTGCATTTCGCCCAATTTTTTCACGCGTAATTCTTGTACAAACATCTTTACTTTGGTAAAACGGTCAAAACTCTAAGCAAAAAATTTATAAACTTTGCGTAACAATAAAGTAAAATTAAATAAGATTGATAGTACGCGATGCTTGAAATAAATAAGGTAAAATTAAACAAGATCTAATAATTTTTTTTTTAATTTAATGAACATTTTCAGGCAGTGATTTTCCAAACTATAATAACATTACAAAACGATCATATTTAATTGATTATATGATTATTAAGTTATTAACAGTAAAGTGGATTAGTTATTTTAATAATTCATAAAATTCGGAGCATAAAATTTTCTGAGCGTAATGAAGGGAAAAAAAAAAAAAAAAAAAAGATAAAAATAAAATCTAGAAGTACTGAGATTTTATATTACGCTCAAAAGGAACATTTTTTTAAAGTTTTGTGTGTTACCTATATTTATTGAATACCATGTTCTTCGCCCGTAAACCACATACATTTAAAAACAGCATATCTTTAGAATTTCCGCACTCGCGATAAAACTGTTATTTTCCATACAGTGCTCGCTCTGAACTCGTTGAGTTTGTTAATCAAAAATTCGTTAAAGTTTTACAAAATATGAAATAGATTAAAATAAATTCGAAATTCGGCCGTCCAGATGCCCATGTTCGGGTGGAGGATTACATTATTCAAAATTTGATGGCTCTAGATACTGTCGTTTTTGTCACAGTGCGAGAAACATACATTGTATTCGTGCAGATTCTTTATTATTTAGTTTCTTTACATATAATACAGGGCGATAATATTTGGTAACCCCAATTTTCAAGGAGACATGGGCATTTATAGTGAAACAGCGCAAAATGCCGCTTCGAGCTAATAAATTCAATTAACCGTAAATAAAAAAAAATTCTTATGCAAAACTAAAAATAAATTTAAAAAATAATCACTATAAAATACAAGCAAAATTAATTATTACGGTTAAATACAATTTTAATATTAGAATTAAATGTATAAGCATTTTTAAGGAGTCAAAAGTGTTTATCACTATGATGTATTATGAAATATGATTGAAATAAAATTCCTTTATAGAAATTGTGCTATAATACTCATCTATAATTTTAAAAAAGCAGCACAATTTAGAATTATAAACAAAAATTTCAAAAATTTGTTTTTAAATATTTTAGTATTTACTTATTTACACCAATAAAAAGCATAAAAATTGCAAGAGAAAATTGCTTGTTTGATATTTTCTATTAGTTCAGATTTAAAATATTATTTTCTAAAAGAAGTAGTTACAAATTTTCTTACAGCATAGGGAAATCCAAAAAAATATCTAGTCCTGAAAGCATGCAATAGCTTTGGAATATTAATTATGCTTGATAAATATGCTAAATTTTTAAAAAATCAATCACAATTTCAAAAATAAAACTATGTAGAAATTCTAATTTGTGAAATGAGGCGGTACAACCAGCTTTTTCTTGACAATTATACACGCTGCAATAGGCAACCAAAGTTAAATTTCTGCAAGTCGTCCCTACTCCTCCGGATGTGATCAAGGTGACAGCCGGCAACGTCTCAGGACGAGGGAGAAAACCCGTTTGGATTAGTCTATTTCTTATAAGGTCCATGGTACTATAATGTTTTCATTCTATATGTAACTATTGCTGAACCGAAGTCCGAAGTCCATGAGTGACTTCGGTTTATGTCATTAATCCGTTCCAGATCCATGGACTTGTACCAAACTGGATGTATACCGAAGAAATTTCCCAATATGAAATAAAGACAAAATAATTAATCTGTTAATTAAGACACAATAACACGCCGAGCAAATACTAATTCAGAAGTCAAACAAGAAAACTCAGCGTTATATGTTCAAATTTTCACTAGTGAAAATTTGAACATATAACGCTGAGTTTTCTTGTTTGACTTCTGAATTAATCTGTTCTTATAAAAAATCCTATTGTTGTTATTATAATACTTTTTAGTACTGAAATACAAATGTAGTGATTGAAATATATACAGTACATAAATGAAATACTGTACGCATAATACTGTGCACAAGTGAAATACAGTACGCATAATACTGTACATAAATTGAATACCTTATGCATATAAATTAGTTACTTACTGTACATAAATATTTTCCTACTATCCAGATCAAAAGCAATTTCTCAATAAGCTGTTATGTTTCAGATATTACAAATATCAGAAATTTCATCCCCCTCGCAATGTTAGCCGATTTAACACCGTCTTTATTTTTCAGCATCGTGGCTACCATCTTTCACGGCATATGGTTTGCAGTAGCCAAGTACAGGATTTGCAGGCCATCTTCATACTTTTCAACAATCTCTTTTTTCCATCTCCATGGTGATTCTAACTATTTTCGCTGTTGTCTCTTCTATTTAACTTCATAATATATATATATATATATATATAATAATTTATTTCCTAAACCGTATTGATTAATTGATTATATTATCTCCTAAGTTTAATTAAAGTAGAATTATTTTAAAAGTGTGCATCCATAATATATATATATATATATATATATATATATATATATATATATATATATATATATATATATATATATATATATACTGCTTTGATTGACACAAAATTCGGCAGGAAAGTAGCATATATATTTATGTATAAAACAAATTGAATAATTATATACAGAAATGAAAACAATATTAAATTTTTGTACGTTATAAGATAATGACATACTAGAGACTTAAACAGAATTATGTATAAAGTGAAAATAGATAGCATAAAATGAAAAAAAGGACATTAATAGGATATGTGATCTACCCTCATCTTTATACAAAGTTTACACCTTGTGACCATGCTTTCAATTAAGTAGTCAACCACCGCAGAATTAAGCAACCGCCATTCTTCTTGTAGAGAAGTTTCCAGCTCAGTAAGAGTGGCTGGAGGTAGGAAACGTGAAAATACAAGCACGGCCGGGAGCATCCCAAAGATTTTCGATGGGATTAAGGTCGGACGAATATGCTGGCCATGCCATACACGCAATCCCTTCACTCTCCAGGGAGTCACCGACGATGTCATCTCTATGGGGACGTGCGTTATCGTTCATTAAAACAAAAGTAGGGCCAACTGCTGCAGCGTACAATCTCACAATGGGTTCTAGGACTTCATCTACTGCCCACACCATAATGCTTCCGCCTCAGAATGCGTGACATCTGTGATGGACTGTCCTGCTTCAGTGCGCCCCACAGCACGCCAGCGCTCAGAATCTTCCATTCATCTTCTGGAAGTCATAGAAACACGTATATCTTGAAAACAAATTGTACGAATGTTTTAAACACCTTCTATCAGCACTTACAATCAACTTCTGTAACCTTTCATATAAAGCTGGCTTCTTATAACACTGCCTTTTTTGCATATTTCTTGACATGAAAGCGCGATTGGCTGTTACCTAACATATTTACAAACTTCCATCTACCTCTGCAGCGAATTGCATCCTCTTCAATTCTGATTAGCTTTCGGAAATTAGCATTTTCCTCTCCGTGCTTAACTTTTGGAAGTGAGTGTATTTAGAGCTGTATTGTGGGATTTCTACAGTATTTTATTGCCTATTTACATTACTGCATCTAATTGCATATCACTGAATTCTTTTGCATATTATTATGCATATAATCTTAGAATCATTCATTGTAAGTATGTAACTCAGAATTATAACTGCCTGCTGCCAAGTGAAATGGAAAAACACTTGCAGATACAATGTTTCTATTCACCTACGGACGCTTGCCTCTCTACCGAGAATTCTCCCACTTGATAGTGGCGGATGTGGGACAACACAAACTAATTTATAATAAACAGGCTTTCTTCCGTTCTCCAACATCAGTCAACAGTCCCATTAAATTTCTTAAAACTCATTGTTAAGGAATTTACAAAAACCTTTAAGCGAAAAAACACCAAAAATTACGTAAAAAAAATAGAGATATAACATAGATTATTTACTGAATAGCAACATACTGATTAGTATTCATGAGCAGTCGTAACATTGGTTTAGAAATAAGTAAACAATAATAAACACCCAGACGTGACTCATCGAACTCGAAGCGTATTTTAGACAAAATACTGTATACCAAACTAAACTTTACGCAGTAAAACATTACGTTTATCATATTAGACTTATTACAGAGCCGACGTTTACTGAGGTACCACAGAAGTGTACCGAGGTATATCTCTCTCTTCTGTCTCTCTATACATAAGATAAAAAAAGTGTCTCCCATACTTTTACATGTACCTGTACCTATAATTTTAATTAGCTATTGCCCCTTAATTCCTCATTCTAATTTACGTACTTCCTTCTGTAGTCTAAAAATAGTGAAATTTCCTCGTAAAGGACGCAGTGGGAATTAGTTGTATATAAATTTGTGGGCTGCTTAATGTATCCATAATATTGTGAAGAATGAACAAGAAGATATGTCTTCAGAAATTATTCGTCAAAAGAAAATACAATTTTGTGGTTAATATCCAGCTAATTGTGGTTTGCGGCCATTTACTATGCAATCTGTACGCCAGCTACCTTTATCACCTTCCTGATCATGATTAAAAAATTAGATTAATGGATGCCTTCTCTCCTCAAGTCTACACTAACAACCAAAGTTATCACACACAAATGTGTATACTATATATGTAGATAAGATGGATAGACAGAATTTCAATTTAGTTCCGACATTTCCTTTTTTATTTTTTAGTCTAGCAGGAAGTACGCAGATTCGTCTCTTTGTTTTTTTAAAACTGTACTATTATTTTCTGATGACGTATAATATATAATGATATAATAGAAACTGAATATAGTATATATGTTTGAAGGAAATATGTCTGATACTAATAGCGTAGTATACTTAATTTTTTTCAGAAGTTTGAAACCCGAAACATTTCGTAAATACTTATATTCACAGAACGTTAATCTCTCTTCCTCTTGCTTGCTAGTTTGTAGTTGTTATTAAGTATTTTCAGAACTACCCCATTTTCTAAAATATTTGGAAAGATTTGAACGACTTAAAAAGCTAAATTAATGTTAACTCGCCAATAAAACTAAACTGAAATAAGCTAAATTCTGTGGTGAAAAGAGTCATTATGAAGAGTAATTTAATCTGCTGTATGCAAATAGCAATCATTTTTAGAACTTCGTAACACATATAAGACAAAGACATGATAGTGGTTAATGTTGCTAACTGCCATACCGTAGGTCCCGGGTTCGAACCCCGAAGAAGGTACAGAAGTTTGAATGTCTTATAAAGGCTGTGGATTCTCAATAGTCTCTTTCTTTAAAATGTGACAAGGTTAGGTTATATGAATAAGCTCATGAAGGCGGTCTAACAAAGAGAAGGAATACCTTCGTGGAGGAATCTCTAAGGCAAACTCTTTCGTAATCGCATTATATTCATGAAAACCAATCATGCAGCCTGTTCATTAAATTGCGATCGAAAACAGGTCGAAGTCACGCGATCTCTAGTTGGGCCTAAAAGTTGGAAAAATACAGCAATTTTGTGACATTTATTTCAAATTCATGTACGTAAATAATGTATTCATTTGAAATCAAAGCCAATCAAAAGTTGAAAATTGAAGATTGTTCAGTCTTGTTGCATCTATTGCACCAGTTAACTTACCAGCCTCCAACAGTTCGATCGATTTATGTCTTCTCATTTGTGACTAATACTCGGAAGCTGAAGTTCATCGCATTGTTTTCAGATCTTTCAGAAAAGATAATTTCCAAAGAGCAATAAACGAGACGAAATGCTCTTGTTTTTTTCTTTCAGAAAAAAAAAAAAAAAAAATAAATAAAAAATAAATTATTAACCTTGTAGCAGAGGGCATGTTCTTTCGACCTACCAACTGAACTCTGTGGATAACGAGGTAAGAATGGCATCTTAAAAAAATATGGCATTTTGTACCTTTAAGTGCCATTAACTCTAAAAATAATTGCACTTAAAGTAAAGATGTTCAGGAAAAGAGGGAAGAAAAAGCACACTGAGTGAAAAGTAATATTTCTTTCAGCTAACGTAATGATTTTACGATAATGTAAATTGCAAAGCCATCTACATTAGTGCAAATGCAATGATGCTATTATTATACCTTTATATCTTTAAAAATAAAGTATACGTATAAATACTGCATAATTTTAAGTACTGCATGGTTCTAAAGGAGAGTAGCAATTATAGCTGATGCATATGCTTTCGCATATTAAGATCTGAAAAGGAAGGGGGGGAGTCCAGAAAGAAAATTCATTAACCAAGACCGTAGAAACTCATTTTCTGCTCTGATGAATTCACGAACTGTGCTAAGTAGTTTTACTGTATTTATATTAGGGCAAATGCAATGATTTGTATCTTTTAAGAACATCGTATAATGCAGATTTAAACAAATATGAAGCTAAATTGATGACTGAAATGAAAGTAAAGATGTTGAAAAAACTTTTAAAAAAGCACGATTGAGACAAACACACGACTTCCTCGTACGGCTTATTAAAATATACACACTTTTTGCTGCACTTTATTTAAGCTTATTTCCTCGAATTATTCTAATTTAATTAGCCGATCTCTCAAGGCAAGCTGAAACTAACATAAAAAATTGCATGCTTTGAAATAAAATATCCTGATTAATTTTTGTCGTACGGGAGACAAAGTTCTTCTAATTTACTCTTTCATAACGAGAATAATATTTTCTAATATTTTCCCAAATATAAGTATAGAAACCGGGAGACCGCTTTATTTGTTATTTAAAACACTTCTGTAACTGGAAGTTTACGACTAAGAGCAACTATTGCGAAAATAAAGGCTGGGTAAGCGAGCATATATATATATATATATATAAGGTGTGTGTGTAAGTTTGGTCCTGCCGATTTTAGTAAAAAAGGGAGGTGCACAACTATATGCTTTAGCTGTCCCATACACAATTTCAACGTTGTACGGCTAATCGTTTCTGTTGGGTTATGCGACATGCTATATAATCATACAACCATACACACGTACGTAAAGACGTCATGAAAAATCCCTTTTGAATCCTAAATCGATTTTGCAATCCGTTTAGGAAAACGCTTATGTTAGGTGTACGTACAAACATCATTAAAAACATCGTCCAAACGGATTCGAGATCGGTCAAATGGATATTTCCGTTGAAATAGGATATGCGAAATTTTACGATACCACCTTTACATCATACAAAGAAGTAAAAAATGAGATCGTGGAAACAGTATGAAACGAAATGCAGATATTTATGATATGTGTAAGCAACATTTGTTATATTTAGATTAAGAGATTCATCTTAGATTAAAAGATTCATCATGTGAAAGTAGGATATAATGTTAAAATATGAATTGCCTAAATTGGTATATAAAACAACTTTCGAAAGAAGCTATGAAACTGATTCTTGATTTATTGACTGAAAATTATCATGCCACTTTTTCAATTACCTTTATTGTAGAAAGGTGTTACCTAATTTCCCGTAAACTAACTACACATGAAAAATCCGTATATACCAAAGAAAATAAATGACAAAATCCAAAATTTCCTTAATTTTGATTTCAGATTAAATTAACTGAGTTATTTCATTCGAAATCAAATTATTAATTCAAAATTCAAATTCTCTGACTTATTTTCATTATTCGTTTAGTAATTTATCAATGAATGTTTTCGCAATGTAATAATAATTAAATGTAATTCATTAATTCTGTTATGTGCCAATGAAGATTTTAGGGCGTTACTTAAAAGAAATGGGTATTATTTAATATAACCAAATTTTCAATATAAATAAAATATACCTGCATTATATTACGTGATTAAAATATATAGGGTGTCCACAAAGACCCGGAACAAATGTATCCTATTATTGTGGGCACCCTGGTAAGAGATAGTAGTATAAATTTTGTGATGTTAACGCATATAGTATATCAAGGTGTTTTCTCAAATAAATTGTTTTGGTTTAATATAAAAATAATGTGAGAATTTGGGCACCCAAAAATCCTCATGTCGCAAAGAAGTTACAGCGGGACAACCGAAAAGTGAATGTTGTGGGAGGCTGCAAGACAAGATTTTAAGATTATTTTTCTTCTATGAAGAAACAATAATAGAGATAATTAGCTTGATGAGTGAGTGAGTGAGTGCACCGCTATGATGGCTTCCGACCACAGACATGAGCCAAACGGAATTATATACCATCACGGCGGGGAAGACTCCAGAGTAACAAGGTTGAATATTATAAACTAATAACAGTTTTTACATATTGTTTACTGCAAAGCACTAAGCGTTATTCTGGTTATCTGCTTTAAGTTCTGAACTTTTGAAACATTATAACACGGTTGTTTCTGCTTAGGCAGTGTCCTAAGATTTTTTCTATTTTATCAAGTGCTATTCTGTTTTTGAGTGTGTTAGTAGTCCACATTGCCCAGGCACAGTCCGCTGGTTTCTTCAAGTGCCAGGTTCTTGTATGTACACAATGGAAGTAATAATGGTCCGTGTCGCCTTCCTCTCCGCATTCGCAGAAAGGAGTATCCCTAAGTCTGAATCTGTTCAGGTATACTGGGAATGGTCCATGACCTGTCAAGAACTGTGTTAGGCTAGCACAGTGGGTCTTTAATTCCATGTTAACTTTTGGCAGTAAGCGAAATGTCCTTCGTCCTACCTCTGCCTCTGTCCATCTACTTTGCCAATTTTGTAGCAGACTTGTCAAAGTTGTTCGCTTAATATGAGACCAAGGAAGTTTAGTTGGTCTTTCTAATATATCCGTGCAGTTGGCTGCTTGCTTGGCCAGTAGGTCAGCGGCTTCATTGCCTTGAATCCCTGTGTGAGCGGGAACCCATTTTAAAGTGGGTCTTTGTGAAATAGGCATTGTCAGAAGCTGTTTCTGAATTTTGTATACCAATGGACTCCGGCTGTTTTGACTTGCGATAGCCGCCAGACTTGATGCCGAATCACTGAGTATGGAGAATTTGTCCTGTTGACATGTGTTCGCATATCTAATTGCAGCACTAATAGCTAGAAGCTCTGCTTGGTATACCGAGTTGTTCGAGCCTAATTTTCTTTTCCACTCGAATGTTACAACTCCATTTTCTAGTCTACAGAAGGCGCTGCCCGTGCCGTTCTCAGTTTTGGAGCCATCTGTGAAAAGGTTATTACCGTACCTCTGAATTGGTTGATCGTTTATACTGACACCGTCAGAGAGATTAAAAGCCGCTGGATGGAAGTTATTGCAGTTGTTTTGCTCCTCGTAGTCCGAGTGGTGATAACTATGACCCCAGAGTGTTGAAGTTTGACCCTGCCTGGTAATCCTTACGATAGCTTCCTCCCTTTCTACTATCAAATCTAGGGGAGGAATTCCTGCTAGTTGTTGTAGGGCTAGTGTTGACGTGGTACGGTAGGCCCTGCATACTTGAAGTAGCTGCTGTCTCTGAATAGAGAGCAGGGATCTTTTCATATGAGAGGTAAGTTCGTCACCCCAGATTGCTGCTCCATAAGTTATTGCACTTTCTGTAATGGTTCTATGCCAAATTTTAATAGCTTAGATGAGATACCCCATTTATGTGAAGTCATGCGTCTCATGTTGTTGCTTAGGATGCTAATTCGAGTCTTAAGATTCCTGACATGTGGCATCCAAGAAAGTCTGTTGTCGAGTAATAGCCCAAGATATTTCAATTGGGGGAAACATTTTACCGGTATCCCATGGAGTTTAAATGCTTGGGTTGCGTCTTAGCTGCTCTGGCCCATTGGAAGAACAGATCAAGACAATATTGAGTTCTCGTTTCGAGGTTACTCCTTCCTGCCACAACTAGCATAAAATCGTCCGCATAGGCTATGTTTCGAGCGTATTCTACGCTCTCAAACTGACGAAATGCCGAGTTTGCCACTATATTCCACAGTGTTGGTCCAAGGCATGACCCCAGTGGGCATCCTCTAAAGACATTTTTGACATAAATGCCGCTGTCTGATGTTACTTGTACACTTCGATCTTGAAGGTACGAGAGAAGGATGGTAATAATGGCTGTTGGACAGGCCATGTTGTGCAGCAAATTTATTACGTCTGACCACCAAAGGGAGTCAAAGGCTCCCTTGATGTCAATGGCTATTGCCAGTGAGTGCAAATTGTTATCCTTGTTCTGTTTGATAGTGGCCATTAAGTCTTTTATGGCATGTTCAGTTGAGTTGCCCATTCGGAATCCATATTGGTTGAGATGCAGAGCGTTGTTCCTTTGCAGGAAGAAGTCCAATCTGTAAAGAATTACTCTTTCCAATACCTTACCGAGCGCTGGCAGTAGACAGACTGGCCTGTAAGATGTAGGTTCTGCCGGAGTTTTATTAGATTTGTCCACAGTTGGAAACTGTCAACATATGGGGCACTCGTCGAAGCTGTATTGTCAGCTGTATAAGTCGTCGAAGCTGTACAAGTCATTTGTCACAAAAACCTTGAACCTTGTTTATGAAAGAGTGTTGAGTACCAAAAGTACAATTTGTTCCATTCCCAAACAGCAAGATGCTAAATTTGTTCAGGTAATTTGTGAACACCCTGTATATATTTAATTATATATCTGATTTAATTAAAATCAGATATATTTTAACTTTCATACAATTTCAGCTAATTAGCTTTATATAAAAACTACAGACTTAATCTTTTTTCCTCTGCAGTGCTCATGTCAACTTTATTCAAAACTTAGTATTAAGATTTAATACAAAATTAGGAAAAATGCAACTTAGTTAGTTTTTCTTAATTTACATGGTGTTAGACACGAGTCTCGGTTCTTGAAGAAACAAAAGTATTTAATCTATAAAACCATATTTAATCTAAAGCCGAAATTTTGCTTAATTTTATATTTGGCTTCGGTTTGTGTTGTTTTCCATACAACATAGGATTAAAAATAATTTATTACGCGATAATAAGCAATAAAATTTTGAAACTCCCCGCCTTCCTTAAAAATTCGTGCTATTAAATATTTATAGAAAATTCTAAAAATGTCATTTTAAACAATTATCCATAAATAATTCAATTTCTTATATATTTTAGCGCATGAAGACCTATACCACTACTCTTCTCATATTTAAACGTAACTCTAAAAGGAAAGTGTGAACTACTTTCGGATTAAAAGCAGCCGAAAGTTTATCGAAAGCGGCTTAAACAATAAGCTATTAAAAAAATCGATTAATCTGTAATCTTTGAATCCAGCTTGAAAAGAGCAGTGTGTGATATAGAAAGCATTCCGTCAGAATTACGAAAAAAGTATTAATGGATTTTATTAATCTTCTTTCTAAAGCTGGTATTATTAGAAAAGGGTATTTTAGGAAATAAAAGCATACTTTAGATACACGCTTAGTCACTTGTTTACAAATTATATGTTTTATTTATTCTTTATTTTTATTATTATTTTTTTCTTTTCGAAAATTTCTTAGGCTCATTATCTGTTGTATTTTCATTTTTTTGTGTGTCATAAACAGAATTTTTTTTTAAATCCATACACAAATTAATGAATATTAGGATTACTCCTTATTATGAAGGAAAAAAAAAACAAGGAATCATGATTTAATGATTTTTTCTCCTGATTCGCGACTTAAAGGAAAATAAAAAAGAAATAAAAATTCTTTGTATGAATATTAAAGATTAAAGGATAAAAATTTCTTTATTAATAACCAGAATGATGTATTATGCACATTTTTTACTGCTTTAATACGTTGCTTATTAAATACGTGTTTCATTGGTTTAATATATTGCTATAAGTACATGTAGTTTAAATTTCAGTAGCAGGACACATAAAAGCACAGCGAACGTTCTTTACACCAGTGGTCTTGTGCGGCCATGTGCGGTCTCCGAAGCAAATTTTTGCGGACCATGAAGATATTTAAGTTATGAATTGCCGAAAATAAGGTACTGCAAAGACTTCAAAATTTTAAGTCCGAGTTTATCCTTTATATTAATTTTATTTCCAATAAAAGCGAAAATGACTAACGCGACAAAAAATCTATAAATGGAGCCAACTAATTTACGATATGACATAAATCAGATCTGAAGATACACATTTTTATAACTCTTATTCGTATTAGTCAAAAACTATATAAGCTAAGTTACGAACTTTTGCTCTAAGAATAATTGCTTTGCTTGAGAATATATTTATATACGGACAGTTTTTCTCACAGTTGAACATTAACAAGAAAAGGACCGATTAACCAATGAGCATGTCGAATATGTGATGTAAATAATTTTTAGCAGTTTCCTGTCAAGGCTACAAACTTTACCAGAGTTGAAAAATCGTCAAGTTTGAAGCTATAGTAAGAAATAAAGAAGTTTATATTTATTTACATATAAAACATGCAGAGATTATGTTGTTAATATTTATTCTCAAGTTTTGTCCCACATGGCAAATTTTCTCAGAAAACATAAAAAGATTTCATAATTTATTTAATTTTAGTTTAAATTAAAGTAAGTTATTGAATGACATGTAGAACTATTTGAAAAAAATGTCAGTCTAAGGATTTAATGTTTAGCTGTTGTTTTATTTGAATTGCAATGTGTAACCAATACAAATATCTTACAAGCGTCAAACGTTGGATTTCACCTAGAAAATAAATTTAAATTTGATTTTTTGCAATATTATTATTATTGATTATGTATGTTCTCATAAATATTTAATAAACTAAATATAAGGTATTTTTTAATAAAATTTTCATTTCGTTGAAAAGTATTCTGCCTTGTCAGCTGTTTTCAGATTAGGCATTTGGCCCGCATGCAGTTTGAATTTGAGACTGCTACTTTAGACGACAGAAGTTGATGACAATTAAGATTTTAGTAATGGATCAACTTTATTCAAGTTTTCTAAAACTAAGAAAACAGTGAAGCAGAGATATGTATGGCCCATTGAATTCATTAATACCGCTATCTGATAAAATAACTTATGAGTTACAAAAATAAATAGTGAATACTGTGGTAAAAATAAATGTATGAATAAATAGATAAGAATATTTCAAAATGCGGAGAACAGATCTTTCCTGGAAAACAAAAATAAAGTTAAATAAAAGTTATAATGTATTTCTGCGCCTTCTTGGCGTGCCTTCATGGTGTGAATGCTGGACGTGTATTCCAGAGGACCGTGATACGATTCCTGGCGAAGGCGTTGCTCAATTTTTTTTTCTTGCCTGCTTACAAAGATACCTTACGTCTCTACAGTGGTGCCCGAACTAAAAGGGTGGTGGATGACGATTCTCCACACCCAGGATTTAGCGATTGGGTCCCCTAAAACCCCAGTCGCCCTTTAAATGGGGACAGTATATAAGGTATTTCTCCCGCCTTCTTGGCTTGACTTCGTGATGTGGTGGTCTGCACGCTGGGCGCGTATTACAGAGGTCCGTGGTTTGATTCCAAGTGAAGGCGTTGCTCATTTTTCAAATCTCTTGCTGCCAAAAACTTAATGTCTCTACAGTGGCGCCTGAACTAAAAAGGGTGATGGATGATGATTCTCCACACGCTGGATTTGGCGACTAGGTCCCCTAAAACCCCAGTCGCCCTTTAAAATTTGGAGTATATAGGGTATTTCTCCCTCCTTCTCAGCGTGCCTTCATGGTGTAGTGATCTGCACGCTGGGCGCGTATTCCAGAAGTCTGCGGTTTGATTCCCGGTGAGGGCGTTGCTCAATTTTCCTCATTTTTGCTTTAACCTAATGTCTCTACAAAATTTACACTGTAAATTTTATTTAGTACTTTAAAAATGTTCTCGACTTGTTTAGAATTCTCCATTAACATCTGCCAGATTGCCAGAAATGCCTTCAAAAACTTTAAAATTTTATTTTTACCTCAACAAAATCACTAATTTTTTTAAGTAAAATTACTTTGCCCCTCCAGTGAAAACTGGAAACTTGTTACTTGCTAATATAGCACTTAATTTTAATAGCGAAATGAGAATTTTAATAACTGCCGTATTGCATATTTAATGGTCGTGGTCGGGTTAGAGAACAGTCATCTTAGAGATTTCTACTTCTCTATTTCTATTCTAACTAGTAACCCACCGGTTCTCTAACAAATCGAATTAGCTTTAACTTGGCCCCTGCAATAATGCAATCTTACCTGTTTTTCAAAATAAAAGGCTTAAAATTCAGACTTCCATTTTAAATTGCTTTAAAAATCGTTGTTATCCTCATCTTTAAAATAAAGAATAATTAAATTCACTGTTTTCAAGTACTGAGTTGGCATTTTCGTGTGTTAACAGTTCGTATAAATTTTGTTAATAAACATACCAGAAGACAGTTTTTATAGGTGAAGATATCTGAGCAAATCTGGATATCTTCATCAATTTACATCCTAAATATAAATACTACAGCGAATATAAAGAAAGTATGTCAACGCTTAACACTCTAATAAACGTAAACGTTGATCGGCTGAGTGTACAAACGCAAAACATATTTTTTCTCTCTACTGTAAGATGATAAATAATAATATTTATTTATATTATCAGAAACATTGGTAATATTCAGAAATGATTAATTTTAAAGGAGGTGTCGGGAGAATGTTTAATGTACATGATAAAAATATTTAGTTAATGTAAATATCAACGTTCCCGCGAAAATTATTATGAGAGCATTTCTAGATTCGTAAAATACATAGATGAAATAATAAAAAAGTATTCTCTAGTTGTTTTCGTCCAAAGCGTGAAGTAAACATGAAATGGTATACAATAAAGACATATATTTAAGCAATTATTTTTAATTACGGGTTGCACTCTTGAATAAATGTTTAATCTTAATCGCAAATGAAGGTGCACAGCTAGATCAGATAGTTGGGTATTGACATTGATACGAACTTGAAACAGTAAACAGGAAGTTCAAGTTGAGTACTAACAGAAAAATAATTTTAAAGTTCTTTTAAAGAAGTTGGAGAAATTCGGATGGAGAAAGAAATGAAGAAATGTCGGCATTTTTCTTTTACAAAGATCAAAATTATGCCAAAAGCTCTGAAGGAATTAGATTGTAATATTGCAAGTAATTTAAAAGTTTGTTGTACTGTATGAAGTAAACATTAATGGAATAGAGCTGTAAGTGTTTTCTAATACTGAATAAAATTAATAATAACATGATTTCGTAATGATTTTGAACTTTAGACAAAAGTTTTGCTTCTTGTATTTAAAAGTATCTGTCACTTATTGTATGTTAGAAAACTGTGTAATAAAATAAACTTGGTTTTCACTTTTTTCTTCGTTTTAATTTTTTAACCCTATTTGCTAATTAACTGATTAATAACAATTAATTGATATTAATTGGATATTTTATTCGTATAATATTTTTAATAAACTGACATACTGCGCTTCTGCTTCAGTATTTTTCTGTAATTATTTCCACAATAATTATCGGCAATTACTTTTACAATAATTATCGGTGATGATGGTTATTGATTTGTATAACGGTATCTTATTCAGCCAAATCTATTTTGCAGTTAATGCAAATCGAGAACCATTATCATTTACAGTATTGCTCGACTGCTCGTTATGATCACCATCTCAGCAGAACCCTCTGACCGGCGAGGTATAATACGTCCTATAATATTTTTATCTATGAACGAGAATCTTGAAATAAGTCCAACAAATTAAGGCAATGTATTAAAAATGCATAAGCGAAGGTATAAAACTACAGGTGTATTTTGGCATTAAAATCAAGAAAATACCTTTCTCATGGCAGTTTTCAGAAATTTGGGCTTTTTTAGTGAAACCCCGTGCAATATTCCACTGCACCATTTATTGCATTTGTCTTTAAAATCCCGCTGTTGTCGTTGTCTTGTCTATGTATTTCATGGAAGAACAGTGGCCAGAGCTAAAAGAAAGTTGGACTTCTACTTTCATCCCACTTTTGAGAGATAGCACCCTGGAGGGGGGGGGGGTTCTGAGGTTCTCGTCCGAGGGTCTCCCATCCTCTCTCCTAACACCTGCATGTTAAAACATGCGAGAGGACTTTCGGCTCGCCATGTACATAGAGTGCCTCATGCCGCAAACACTATACAATTAGAAACATCCGTGTCTTTTCTGGGATTCGAAGCTTGGACCATCAGTACCTCAGTAGGTTCCCTTAACCACTATACCGTCTAGGCAGCTGTTTTTAATTTGATACACGTCAAAGAATGAGTGTAATAAGAAGCACAAAATCTGTACCTTTGCGATGTTATATCACATCATATATAAACCTTCTGAGTTCGGTGGGATTCACTACTCAAGCTGTGATGATAGAACATATAATACAGTCTAATACTACTGAATTAATACGAAAATAACACATTTTGCATTTATTCGCAGAAAGATTGCACGCCGTAGTGAACTGAACATTTAAAAGTGAGCGAGTTTCTCTTACAGATACTACAGTTTAGACTTGCGAAAATGAAAAAAAAAAAAAAAAAAAAAAAAAAAAAAAAAGGAAAAGTAAAAGACCCCACGAATATAAGAAAGGGCAAAAGCATGAAGATAGTATCTCTTGTATACTATCACTAGCTGATGTATCTAGAGTTGTTCAAGCAGTACGCATAGTGAAGCGCATTAATTTAAAGGGATGGAATAGCTTTATTCGAATTCTCAGGTATACTTTTAAATTTTACATAGACTCTTTGCTCTCGTTTTGAAGTTAAAATGAACAAAATTTCTTCAAGAAAGAAGATAATAGGTTTGTATAAATTAAACGCACACAAACAAATAAACGGACATTCTTCGATATATATAGGTAATAATAAAATTCCATAGTCAAAAATTCACTTAAAATTCTAATTGTATGTTCTCTTCATTTTTTAATAGCGACGGTCTCTTATTTGAAAGTACATGAAATTAAATCCACAGAGGGTGTAGTAAAGTTGCTTTTCCCGCCTTTTCTACACGTACAGTTATAGAACGTTCTGGAGATATTTAAAGCGAACTGGAATGGCTGACGAGGCTGACGTCATTTCTTTGAAGCTCCGCCTTTCCAGAGGCTATAAAAGGACTCGCGAAGGAATATCGGGGTCTTTTCTTTAATGTAACGATGCAGTAAACTGCATACAAAAAGTTATTAGTAATTCTTTTTTAATTACTCCGGAAATATGATTTTGTAACTGCTATTTCTCCTAAGCAATAATAAATGGATCCTGTTTTTTTAAACTTATCGTCTGATAATTTAAGCTACGACTACATCTATATTTCTTTACCAATTTATTTATTCCGGACAAAATCTGGTACATCACATATTTGTATATATATATAGAGAGAGATGATTTTAATGAACTTAAGCTAGTGCCATTTAACAGATCGAGTTAGCAACGCAAAGCTTTGCCGATGACCGATGGTACACGTCCTGACCTTGTTATATTAGAGATTATTTTTAATATCCTTTATAATCACATCATCCTGTATATAAACCTTACAATCTCCTTACAATCATTTAAAAGACAAGACCCATTAATCATTTAAAAAATAATCCCTGAAAATGAAATAAAATTTCTTAAAATTGCAATAATTTAGAGTATTTAAGTAAAATTATTCAGTAGCACAAGAGAAACAGATTGACAGAGTAAGAGTAATTGTTACTGAAATTTCAAATGTGATTAATTTTGAAATATGAATGTTCTTCCATCTTCTACTGAACTTAATTTCAAAATATATTTCATGGTTACTTGCGTGCAAAATGTAATTGCATAGAAGAATACCAAAACAAAATTTTCAACTAATATTCATCGTAACATAAATTTTGCGCTAAGACGGAACACTTTCAGTTGCTCAATAGTCTTAAGTTTAAGAGTGATTAATGCTTGTTTGTAGTTCAGCTTAAATTCTGAAAGATTTATCTATTCCATATTCTATATTAAGTGAACAAATAATAATACAAATAAAAATTTTAAAATATGCATAAAAGTATATTTTAATAAGAAAATCCCCCAAAACTTAATAATTTAATTATTAATATGTATAATTATAACTATTGATATATATAATTATATTCATGCAGCATTTAATAAAAGTTCAGAGTGCATTTACGAAGCCTTCTACAGAGACATTCAAGTAATACGACATAGAAAGTTGAAATGCTTTGCGCTATAATTTCTTCGGCAATTCGTATGTTTTCATCTTGCATGTTAATTATAATTCACTAGTGATTTTGCCAATGCAACAAATAAAATTCTTATTGTCTCCACCGACCAGTATGTTGCCGTTCGGTAAAGCTTACGATATTTAACTTTCAAATTTAAATTTTTTGTATTACTGAGTAGCAAACCAAATGATTGACACAATTCTTAACAATATTTATTCTACTTTTCCATCTGATTGATTTAAATAAAAATGTCTTAAATCGTGAGAAGTCTAACTAGAAAAATTAAATAGCTTTTCTGGACTCATAAAAATAATTATATACTTTTTTCCTTATGGTAGCTTTTAACTTTAATTTAAGTGCTTTAAATAAAATTAAAAACGTACGCTTTTAGATACTCTTAAAAATGGCACAATATCTAAATTCAAAATTTATGCAATTTTTTCAATGAGCAATATAATAGATACTATTAAATTTATGTAAACAGTTCCAAGCTCACGAAAAATTTTCTCATATCATAAATGTCTCCTCCCTCGGGGGGGGGGGAGAAAGATAAACTGAGTAACCAGATAGAAGCAGTAATAAAATATTCTTTTAAATCATATATATATTCTATGAGAATAAAATTTTTGTACATTTCTGAAATAAGAAATTCAAAACATACGTAAATATCAATAAAAAAAGATTTTGGATTTTGTTACGAAGTCTCTGCCGTATTTTCAGGCACACATCTCATCTCTTGCAGATACATATGTCAATAAAAGCATGAATCTTGTTTGTGATTCCGTTGCATACATAGCAAATATGTCTGTTGAATATTTTTTAATTCAAAATTCTTAGAAAATAGAGTACTTGCACATAGAATAAGTGACTATATATTTTAAACTTGATAGTTTCAAATATAGGAAGGAAGTAAAGGATGTTACAGTTTTTTCTTTCCTTTTGTAATGCAGAATAGAAAGCACAGGAATTAGAAAGAAAAGCTTTCTTTCACATTAAAATATATTTAAAAATGTGTGATATATCAATCGGTAAATTAATGTATAAAAATAATAGTTTAAATAAGTTTAAAACGTTTAATAACAAAAAATGAAAAGGCTTTTGACTCAAAATTTAAAATAGATAAGTAAGAAAGGATTGTTGATTGTAGTTTCGATGGAACTCTGAGCAGCTTAATAACAGCGTTTCTGTTAAGGATATAAGGTATTTCTCCCGCCTCCTTAAAATGCCTTTGTGGTGTAATGCTCAGCACGCTCGGCGCGTATTCGAGAAGTTCGTGGCTCGAGTTCAGGCTAGGGCATTGTTCATTTTTAATCTCTCCTGCTTTGAAATATCATAATGTCTCTACAGTGGCACCCGAACTAAAACAGTTGCTGGTGATGATCCTCCACCACCAGGATTTGGCGATTGGTTCCCCTAACCCCCAGTCGCCTTTTAAAAGAGGAAGTATATAAGGTATTTCTCCCGCCTTCTTAGCATATGTTCGTGGTGTAGTGGTCAGCACGCTCGGGCGTATTCGAGGGGTCTGTGGTTCGAGTCCCGGCAAGGGCATTGCTCATTTTTCATTTCTCTTGCTTCGAAATATCTTAATGTCTCCACAAGGAAGCACACTAGAGCTGCTTCACTGAGTTGAAATGAAGTATGCTTTGTCCAAAGAAGGATTTTTCACGCCTTCGAAACGAAAGGAGAATTTGCCTGCGGAAAATTTGCTCTCATAAAATTTTAAACAGAGCTTCCAGTTGAATGAGGAGACCTAACAAAATAGTAGAAATGGACGAAAGCCTTTTTACGAAGTACAAAGACGAAGCTGATCGAATAATGATTGTTTATTAAACAAAGAGTTGTTGGTTCCTACAGAATTCCGCATGAATGACTGGTGAGACTTTTGGAGGGATCTCCTCCAATTTCCATTTTTTTTGAGGATAGCCAACTTTCGCAGTCAACGGCATACTACGTAAACACACTGAAAGTTTTAAATAAAAGATGATCCCGCATTTTTGAAAATGTTTATCAAGAAAAATTGGAGTTACCAGAAGATTAGGTTAACACATATGTTTGGTACAGTTAAATTCTTAAAATAACAAATTCTTAAAATATAATTTATAAGAAAGCTAATCAAATGATCTAAATGCTATATCCTGTGTCACAACAACTAAATAAACATGTTTCCTTTTAGCAAAAATTTGAGACATACGTGATAAATTATCTAAACAGATATTCTAAATGTTAGGCTGAAATTATAATATGATGATATTCAAAGGAGCATTTGAAGTAGTTTATCATATAAACTTTACAATCCCCTTGCAATCATTTAATCACGCAGCAGTCCAAACAAAGAAGAGAGGGAGTCAAATAGTTTCAGTTTGAGTTATAAAATGTTTTGATTTACAATTATTTGATTGGGCAGGAGGTATCTGCATCAAGCGTTATGTAACATGGAAGGATCTCAAGTTTGAGAGAACAGATGAATTTAAGCGGATTATCGTTTTATTTACTATCAATACTTAGCGTTTTTATTTAATAATTCCGTGTTCGACACTAAATTTGCAGTTTCATGAGCAAAATTTATTCCTCGTTTAATCTAATTTTATAGAACTCACAAGCTATTTTTTTTTTTTTTTTAGTTTGCATGCAAAAATAGTTTTACATTAGTTGATTCTGCAGTAAAACTTTTAAGCAAGTTTATTATATGTGTGCAGAAAAAGGATCAATTATTACAATGTGCTTATAAAAAGATATAAAGCGTTTCTATGCGGGGAAAGTATTTTTTATAATTTTTTTCATTAAACATATGCAAGCTATCTAGTAATTAAAACTTTCTATAGTTTGAAGCAAAAGTGTCTTTCTTTAAATCCTAAATCAAAAATGTAACACAGAACATATAAACATCTCAAATGCAGTTATATCAGTGTGTATACATACGATAAAAATATGTAAATAAAAATTGCAACTTAAATTAGCAACAGTCCTGTAATTACTCCTTTTAATTTGGTTATTTTCCCTCTCTATTCTGAAAATAGTAACAACCTTTTGGGGACTGCGTCTTTTCTGGAATAATCCATATTATTCCATATTATCCACCATTACATAAACAAGCTAACTCAGAATTTAAACCGAAACTTTCTCTCTTAACAAACTGCCATAATGGATAACTGTGCAACTTTGCTTATACCTCTGTTCTCACCAAGACGCTGTCTCGCTGCTTTCTTCCTATCATAACAAGGCACGATTACAGCGTTTTGTGAACTGTGACCACAAATATCAACTGAAATAAAGATGAATAACGAATTTGTCTCGGTTCCCAAGTTTGCTGTTCATTATGGATGAACTACGCTACCAATGTTTTTATTCATGACTGCCCAAGTAGCACATGACGTAGCAAAGACCTTGCAAACTGGTCCGAGAGGTTGCAAAGTGGCCGTGGTAATTTTTACGACGTCTTTACAACGTAGTGAAGAGGAAAAATATTTGCCGTTGCATCTTGGCAATTTGTCGACGTCGCTCAAACGTCATGCTATGACCACTTTTAGACGTGGTCATTTTAGCATCTTTTTCATAGTTTATCAGCGTTATGTTTAGAATGAAAAGAGACTAAATCTGCCCTTTCAAGAATCTGAAGCCCGCATGAGATTTATTTTGCAATGTTTCATTACTTTATTTCATCTAAATATATTAATCTAAGGTAGATTCATCTAATAAAATATAAATTATAAATATTTAATATAAATACTTGAATTATTAAATTTAATTAGCACTAAAATACGTGTTTAATTATTGTTTAAAATCTTGTTAAAATGAATACTTAAAATATTGTTTTTTATAAATATTATAGAAAAATATTTAAAAATAAAACAAATCTATAAAGTAAGTTATGTATTTTATATATTTAAAAAAAAATTTATTTCCGAAATCAATGCAAATCACATGTTATCAATTATTTCACTACTGAAATATGACTTTATTTATTATTTCTGAAGTAAGGACGAATTTATATGTTGACATAATATGAAACATTTTACTGCATACAGTGCAAAAAGTACAGTTTTCGCGGAGATATGATTGTGCGTAAAGATGTATTCAGCAAAAAAAAATGGGGCGATTTTAAGAATTCCGAGAAAACGTCCATTGTTAAAAGACGAAGCATATCCATGCATATTTAACGGCTGTCCAGTATATCTGACGGGAAACTCACCGACAGTCAGGAGAAGCAGAACAGACAAATTAATGGAAAAGGAGAAAGAAATATTAACACTTTTCATGGAATACGAAAAATAATTAATGGATTTAATAAGTTACTAATAAATGTTCACATCAAAATTAGAGAAACTGTGAACAAAAATACGAAATTCATTACCATAAAAATTCTGATGAACTGTTTGTTATGTTTTTACGTTTTTGTCCATCTCCATGCATTCAAAAATGCTTGGTCTAATCCTAGCGATATGGTACACTCGGGATTTGGCGACATTGGCATCACAAATGTTTTAGCGAGCCCGATAAATATTTTTTGGAAATAAAATCTTGTGAACATTGTTCGTAATTCTACTCAGTTGAAATAATTCTTCTAGGTCATTTAAAAAATTATTCTATTAAATTATCAGAAGAACCGTCGAAAGGTTTAACGCAATCGTATAAATCTCTGAAAGTTACACTGTATTGCTGTTCAACCGATGTTAAAATTCTTATATAAACGAACATCTCGAGGTTTGTGCGCTTTGGCTAACTGCCAAACTTGAACAAGTTACAGACTGCGCAGTTTCGTTGAAACTCCATTTTATTTTCGTGAATCCTTTCTTCATCGTTTTCTAAGTCACCGTCAGGATTAAATACTGGAGAGCTTCAATACAGAAAGAGGAAGATGTACAGGATGATGACCACTTCATTTTGAATTGAGGAGAAATCATCGTGGAAATGTCGAATTTGTACTTATTTTGTTTGTGAATATCTACTCTACAAGACGACACAAAAATTTTGAATTTTGATACATCATTTACAAAATACCGAATGCAACGTGCTAATCGTCCATAAAGTGAAAATAGTGTTCAGTTTTGGTGTTTTATACGTTTCCGGTGATTAAAGTTATATGGTGGTGTTCTCCAATCTTCAGTGGTTCTAGCGGTACAATATTTGGATACACGGAATAGCTTTGTGCTTCGGTTATAACATCCTAAGTGCTATACCGTATATCATTCATATTAATCGATTATTGTGTTCATAATGAAACGTTGGTGCTCAGAATTAATGTATAAAAATATGTATACGAAAAAATACTATTAAAGATACATTAGCATTATTATGGAACATTGTAATCTATAATTATGTGATATTTAATTATGTAATATTAAAAAACACTAAATATTTTTTATTGATTGCAAATTGCAGTTTTATTACTTTTCGCTGTGTATCTATTTTTCCAAACACTGTGTAATTCGCGTTTTTTTTTAAATATTGCCGTTATGTATGTTTATTAGATTATCTCTATAAATTAATGTTGGAAATTAGATTTTGCTTTTTATTAAATTTAAGTACATTCTATTTTCTTCGCTTACTTTTTATGTGCTTGTGATAACAAAGAATTCATAATAAATAGAAACAAAAGACTGATCGTGTGCTATTTAACGAAGAGCTCACTTTAACTTGCTTAGCTTATTATCGTATAGTATATTATTTTAATTATTTCTGTACAGTAACAAAAGGAAAGTTATTGATTATAAAAAGTGCGTGAAATAATCATTGTAATCTACCACTATTCTAAAATGTACAAGCTTGTACTTGTAGAAACTAAAAATAAGTAAATACATTAACATATGATCGAAAGAAAACGGATTAAGAAACATCAGCATTACTAGTAAATACTCCAATACATAAATATTGCTTTTTTAATTGCTTTTTATTTAAAAACACAAATACTTTTTTTATTAATTGCAAATCTTAATTCTGTTACCTTCCTTCTACTATTTATACTTTCAAACACTGCTAGTTACTAGTGTTGTTATGTATGTTGTTTGTTAGCTTATTATTTCATTCTAGATATGAATATGAGAAGTTACTAGATTTAGGTATATTTTTGTATGAAATATTTTTGATCACATTTATTAACTACTTTTTAGTCTTTCATTTGCATATCTTGGGAGATATAGAAGCTAATGGTTATATTTTTTACAATGAAACGAGAATAAATTTATACTTGAGTTCAGGTAAAATACTGATTATGTTACCTACGCTTCCTAATTTAGCATGACAGCGACAATTTTCATTGTCTCTCAGATTTAACAGAAATAAATGTGATAATGCTGTTACAATCAGAAACGCTGTTTCTTTACCCACATATATAGCTTCACTTTTATTTATGCCTGATTAAGCTTTATTTACTTAAAACCTACTATTATTGTTATATATTTATAATAACCACTTTCAAAATTACTCTCACTTACATACTAAAGGATTAAGGGAAAAAGTGATGAAATCTTAAATAATCGTAACTTAGAATTTAAGTTATTTAAAAAATATAGTTTAAAGTACTGAAAATAATTAAGGCCGTTATTTGTTATACATATTTATTCAAAAAGAAAAAAATGCATTATCTTCTGGTTTTCAGGAAATGATAAAATATTTAAACTTTAGAAAAATACAAGCAATACAAAATTAAAAAAAAGAAGAATTATTAAGCTTATTTTTCTGCAAAAATCAATATGTAACACAAGGACATAATAACGACGTTTTCACAACTGTTGCAAAAAGGTCGAATTCTGCGAACATTTAGGCGTCGTTAAGACGTCGTGATACGATGCTTTCACAATCAAAATATAACCTGAGAAAGACGCAATAACGACTTCTATTCAACATAAACCTCATTTGCAAAGATTTAATAAAGACATCTTTGCAACGGTTGCAAAACAGTGGAGTGTCGTAGACATCTGGGCGTCGTAAGGACGACATATTGCAACGGTTTTGCAACGTGACCAGTTTGCAAAGTCGTTATGACGTTGTCGTGCTACTTGGGATGTCAATTTTAACACTGATGGAATATATTTCGAAGCCCTGATATTTTCAATTCTGGTTATTCAATAGATTAAGAGCGATAATTCATACGGATGCAGAATAAAATAAAATTAATCGTCATAACTGTAGAGACATAAGCTTAATTGAAAAAGCCGTAGGAATGAAAAATGAGTAAACGCCTTTGCCGGGAATCAAACCACGGACCTCTGGAATACGCGCACAGCGTGCAGACCACCACATCACGAAGGTATGCCAAGAAGGCATACTTCCCATTTTAAAGGGCGACTGGGGTTTTCAGGAGACCCAATCACCACATCCTGGGTGGGGAGAATCATCATCCACCACCTTTTTAGTTCGGGCGCCACTGTAGAGACATTAGGTTAATGTTAATTGGGAAAGCCGGAGAGATGAAACATGAGCAAACACCTTCGCCGGGAATCGAACCTTGAACCTCTGGAATACGCGCCCAGCGTGCAGACCACCATACCACAAAGGCATGTCAAAAAGGCGGGAGAAATACCTTATATAACAAAGTTTCAATCTTTCCTGTTAACACATTTTAAAACTCCACAGATAATTTCCTTTGGTTTATTCGAAATTGGCACTCATTTCGCCTGGATATAATGATTTTATAAGAACACTCATAGTGTAAATTTTGATCAGTAATGAAGAGCAAACTTGGAAGCCAAGGGAGATTAAATATTTATCTTTATTTTAATTTCCATCTGTGGCCACAATTCCCTTAACACTCTAAATCGTTCTTGTTTCAAAATATTATCTACTATATTGTTATCATAGGAAGAAAGCAGAGAGACAGTGTCTAAGGCAAAACAAAAGTAGAAGCAAAGGTACGCAGTTATCAAATATGGCAGCTTATTAAAAGAGAACATTTCGGTTTAAATTCAAAATTAGCTACGTCATTATCGTGATGTAAAAGTTATATATGAATTATTTTAGAAATGATGACGTTCAAGGAAAGTTATTAATATTTTTAGAATAGAGAGTTGAAATACCCAAATTTAAATGAGGAGTTAAAGGTCTGCTGCTAATTTAAATTATAATTTTGATGTACATATTTTTATGCATGTAAAGATAATATTTTATATGTAAGGTAATATGTATCATAGCTTATGTGTAGAAAGCTGTAAAATATTTTTACGTATTACATAATTTTTATGTATTTATTTAATTATAATTTTGATTTACATTTATTATTAATACAAAGTGGATTTGAACAATTTTCTAAAGAGTTTTGCTAGAGAATTCCTTAATTAGAAAATTTTATTACGGTATAGAATTTACTTTTGTTATAGAGTGAGAAATATGAATATGTGAACAGGTAGCTGGCAAATAAAGTTATTTTGTTCATATTTTTAACATTTCTGAAATACGAGAATGCTGATTTTGATAATATTTCTGTCATATAACATACAGCCTATTTGCATTTCTCTCGAAACGCCGTGCTTGATTTAAATAAGTTTCAACAAATGCGTGATTTGCATTGAATATTCTGAGTAAGAAGTGAGAACTTCACTTCACACAGATAACTGATATATTTCAGTATATGCATAATGCAGTCAAAATTATTTGCCAGTCTTATTCTAACTCGTATCTCATGATCTCAAAATATGACTTTCCTGAAGCTAAATATGAATTTAAAAGTGAAAGATCTTCAACAAATGGCAGAATTTGATTTATTGATCTGTAACCTTTTATACCATACTTTCGTAAAGATATTCTAATTCCATTCGTTATATTCAACCACCCTTATATGAAATCCACGTTTCTAACCAATTATTAACTCTCAGAACCCGAAATCCGTGAATAAAGGGGTTACATTTTATCCTGAGTATACGTGGGAAACGTTCATATCGCGTCGGCAGAAACTGGGATTTCAAGCTTTGTTTCGCAGAAAGAAACAAATTTTTTGTCGCTTTTATGAGTTTTGCACACGATGTCAGAGAAGTAAGCCACATCTTTCCGCTTCTGCCCCAAGTAGCCGACTGGGTAAAAGTGCTGAATACCTAGTGTTTGAATCTGGGTTTAAACCCAAGCGAACGGGTTGGCCTGCATAGGGAGTTTTCGATGTGTTTTCCATGTGGTAACGCGAATACTAGCCAATTTGCCTTAGAAAACCTCCAGGAAAGTAGCCCTCATTCGATTTGCCATAAAAAATAACCTAACTACTTTTGATTACAGGTGTGTTTTTCTGCTATCTGTGTGCTATACATCATTTAGCCCGCAGATGACTTTGTGAAGGGACGCAAGGGCTGTCAACAAATGAGAGAAAGAATTTTCTTAATAAATCGATACACCATTTCATAAATTTCTCATTAAAATATATTTATTTCAGTACTTACCTTGCTGGCTTACAACAGTGTTTCCTTTTACTGTCACTATAGAGTGTTCGCCTTTATTTTGATCAGTAGACACCACTGAAGCTCCATCAGGACTAAGATCAAAAGTCAGTAAAGTTTCCTGACCACTGGGCTTAATAACTTGTGTCAAGCGCCCATTCTCATCGTAGACATAGAAAAAGGATCTACCTGCCGCATCTGACCTACTAGTCAACAATCCGTTACTGTCGTAATCGAATACAGTCTCCATATTATCTGGATCTACGAACACTTCTAAAGTTCCCTGCTTTCCCATTTGGACTCGACACTTCTGGCCTCTGGCAGTCTCGATTGTGTGTAAGCTATTACCCTGGTCCCTCAGGAAAGCAACTTTGTTGCCAGAAGCATCAGTGACTGCACTAAGCTTCCCAAAGCTGGTGTTTACATTATAATGGAAGTTATAAACTGTTCGACCAGTCAACACATTCTTTGTAGTAATATGTTGACCATACTTGTTAAAGATATATATCTCATGGTGTTCTGGGAATGCGATTTGAAACTCTTGGTTGCTATCTGCTGCTGGAAGATAAGGAATGGCAGACATTATTTTCAAATTTCCTTGATCTGCTATGTGTACAACTCCATCTCCAGTGACAGTTATTGATGTAACAGATAATAATCTGGTATCAACCGCAAGCTGGCCTTCGTCTTTTGCAGAGCATGTACAGTTTTGCCAGTCACAGTCACAAAGTCCTTCTCTTCCAGCGAAATGAAGTAATTCTCCATCTGGTGTTAGCATGCGCACTCGATGCACATTCTTTGCGTCTACTTCCGCGAGGTACATAGTACCGGTAGGACTGAAAGTGAAGCCAATTAAAGACCATAATAAGTTACCACCAGTAATTCGTGTTCTCATATGACTTTGTTGAGGTCTGCAGTAAACAGGATGTCCTGCCATCACCATGACTCGGCGATCTTGAGTTAACTTCAGAACCATGTGATCATCAATAAAATACAACGAGTTATCCAAAGGATTTATTGCAAGATCTGTTGGCCATCGCAGTTTAGCCTAAAAAGGTAAAAGAATTGCGTTTAAGGTAATGGATAAGAAAACATTACTCACATTGTAAAAAATGAAAGACCTAATAATGAGTTTGATAGCCTAATGAAATTATTTATTTACTCTGTACGAATTGATGGAAATATAGACTTCACGCAAAAGTTTATTCACATCTATAAATTTATTGCCTTTTGTATGAAATGCAATGTACTCAAATAAAGGAAATACAAGAATATACAATGAATATTTTGCATACTGAGTTATATAGAAGTATTCAAACCTATTAAAATTCAGATTATAAATTAAGTTATTTTGAAAATAATGCTTAATTTTATTATATCTCTATTCTTTTTAAAGGATCCATTACAGAAACATTAGACTGAGTTATTAAATTTATGACTTTATATACATTTTACTTTCCTTCAGCATAAAATACGTTTTCAATAAAACTCTTCTAATCTGCATTTGTTTACTAAGCATTATTTGTTAATTTAAGCATTACTGAATTAGTTTGACTTTTAACAATATATAATTCTGTAAACGTTTGTAATTATCTGTTAACATATGTTAATTACAAAGAAAACGTAGTTTTACAGCCTAGAAAGCTAATTAATAGTTATTCATTCCTTATTGTCACTAAGAAGGATTTGGTCAAGAACCTCACAGCATTCTGTTCGTTTTGCGAATAAATTTATGCTTGTAATATACTGAACCGTTGGCATTTGTTTGAATTTTGTACGATCCATTCAAAAAATAGTACATTCATTCAGACGTCTCGTAACTTGTGAAAAATAATCATTAGTTTAAACGACAAAACAACGCTTGTTGCATGAATGAAGCGCTAAAGGAAACATTATTTTAATCCATTTTCTACAAATCTTAAATTGAAAGGGTCACAGAAAATGTTTCCTTATACTTCATACATAGAATGCAAAATTGTATGTGATATTATTGTTATTAGCACAAAGGGGCTTTAGACAAGAAGGGCTATTAATTTCATTTTGATATTTGCATTGAAAACTATAAATGTCGGTTCACTTTTCATATTGTTGCCATCAAATATTACAACCCTGTATACCCAGGCTCACGACTGCTAGCCGCATGTGCTTCCATTTACAGCACGAAAGATCCTCTGTAAGAAGGAAGAAAATACCTTAGATTTTGCTCCACTTAAAGAAAGGGAACTGGGAAGGTGTAGATCCAATAGCCTTGACGAATAATCGTGACGAATACCACCTCATTTTATTTATTTTTAGTCCAAAGGGACAATTTGCCTAGAAGGATTATTAATTTCGTTTTGGCATTTTGCGTTAATTCACTACAAGCGTTGTTTCACTTTTCAAATTGTTGCCACCAAATATTGTCGCCCTGTATTATATTTAAAGAAATTAAATAATGAAGAATCTGCATAACTGTATGTATGTTTATCGCATTGTTATAAATAAATGGTACCTAGAGCCATCAAATTTTGAATAACGTAATCCTCCAGGGAATCTGGGCATCTGGAAGCCCAAATTTGAAATTTGTTTTATCATGGATTTCATATTTTATAAAACTTTAACCATTTTTTGAGTAACAAAATCAAAGATTTCAAGTCGAGCAACGGCAACGTTGTACAGAAAAAACATTTTTATCTCCAGCGCGTGAGATTGTGTATCGGAAATTTTAAGATAAGCTCAATTTAAAATTATTTTGTGATATTGCTCTTGAACTGAATTTTATGGTTTAAGTGTGAAGAACGTGATATTTAATAAATAAAGGTAACACACAAAGTGTTAAAAAAGCGCCCCTTCGGACGTAATTTAAAATCCGAAATTTTTCAGATTTTTTTAAATATTTTTTTATTATTATGTTATTGCTACGTTTAAAACTTCCCATACTATTATTTCACATGTAGGTGTTACGTATTTTGAAATAATTGAGCGCATAATTGAATACCGCTGTAACATTTTGATAATCTACGGAAATACAATTAAGATTCTAATATTTAATTTTTGAAACATATGCGCTGGAGAAAAATTGGAAAGTTTAGATATAAACCACATTAGAAATATTTTAAAAGAATAAATAAATTGATTGATACGCATTTATAATTAAAATTTTATTTTTTGTACTGATTTTGGAATCAGAAATATGGAGTTTTGTTTCTTCTATTCAACTCGATTCCTATAATTTTTATAGAGCAGAGTTCACGGTGAAATATTAAATATGTTCATTCATTTTTAACAAAAACAATAAAAAGAGATAATGTACTGTTATGTTTATGCATATTGAAATATGTACCAATAGCCAATCTTTGACTTACTTCTTCGATTTTCAGAGTTCCTGAACAAGGAATCGGCCTCCATTGTCTTTTGTGATGGTGGTCACCAATTAAAGTATGAATAATCCCTCTGCTGTCCACCATTCGTATATTCGACCCGTCAGCAAAATACAACGTATTGTCTACAGCAACTGCCATTCCTATTAATGGAAATCATTAAATTCATTAACTCTGCAAATGACAATTCTGTATAGTTGAAGATTTCAACTGATGCAAATGTACGGTACATGGTATATCAAATCATACACAGAACTCAGTACAATAAAGCGCTGTTTATTATTTAATTTCTTCATGATTATTTTTAGAGGTTATTTGTAAAGAAAAGTAAATCATGTAGTCTTTTTGATCGATTGGAGTTTGTTCATTTTGTGTATCAATTTCATAACACTGAAAAAAATGTCAGGCTAAGAATATCTAGAATTAAATTGATAAATTTTATTTTATTTATTTTTCGAACTTCAGTGTTGTTTATTTGTGTATAAACCATATAACTCACGACTTCTTATTTTTTTCCTATGTTTATCTTTGTTTTTACTATTACAAATTTGTCACTTTTTTGTGTGTGCGGGGGAGGGGATCGAAGTACTGAATATTTATACACTGAGGAAATTACACCTACTTCATTATTGCACCTTTAGAATTGCTTATGAATTAGATCAGAATCCCTTAATTATTAAAATGTAAGCACGATATTTCTATAAAATGAGGAACAATTAGCAAATTCATTAATAAGGAAAACTAAAAATTTAGCAAAATGTTAGGTTCTAATATGAAATGAGCTCAAAGGCTCCCATAATGATGGCTTTAATTTAGATTCTGTGCCCTCATCAAAGAACAAAATGAAAATTTTCGTATGTCCAACTTTTACAAAGGAAAAGAACTGTATTTTGTGAGAGTTTATTGGTAAATGGAAATTTATGTAGTTATATTTTTCAAAAAAAAAAAAAAAAAAAAAAAAAGGTCAAATAAAAATTCAACAGATAGCTTAAATGCTCAAAATATTCATTTTATTTTTATCCTTATAATATGAAAATAATAAATAATGAACATAACGGCGAAAGAAATCTGTACTCTCTCGATACTCTGAGACCTGAAGTCATAAACAATATAATATTTATAAATAAAAAATGCATGATACACTATATTTGTATCGTGTAAAGTATATACTAAGATAAAAGTTACGTAAAGCAACAACCTGTGCTTGCCATAGTGATTAGTCAAGACTTTATCGATTTCGAGGGCAATCAAGTATAGGTGGTCCCACTTTTTCAGAAAGAAAAAAAGTCCCACTTCTTCTCCTTTCGTTGCAGCTTTCTGCAAAAAAATGACCTAAGCATACACGCTGCTATCTGCAATGAAAGGAAAGCCACGGCTGTAGCAAAAGGAGCAAATTTGACGAGAAGGTGGCGCCACCTCTTGGCAGGAATAAAAACTAAAATTGAAAAAATTAAATTAATAAAATTTAAAAAGCGTTTGTTTACAATTCAAGTAATTAACTAAGCAAAATAAATATTTGTGAATGGGAAAAACTTTAAGAAAACCCTATTCATATTCACAAAGACTTATCTTGCTTAGTTAATGACTTGAATTCAAATCCATTCCTTACTAACGCTTTCAAAATGCTACGAAATTAATTTTTCAATTTTTTTACTATTCATACTGACAGATGGCGCTACTTTCTCATTCGTTTTGCTCCTTTTTTGTATATATACAAAAGCGGCTTTTCCTTTTGTTGCGCATTTCATTGCTTCTGATGAAGAGATAAGCCTCCGCCTGTTTGCCCTCGAAATCCATAGCATCTTGACTAAAGTATACGCCAAACACAAGGTATGTATGCTTAGGTATTTTTAAGCTTTGCTTAATTTTATGTTTTATTTTGGCGTGTTTCTCTTCTGTCATGCTGTATTAAGATTTTTATTACTTTCATGTAACCAAGGCCTAATTAAGCACATTTAAAGCATTAAAATCTATGTTTTCCAGGAGTCACTTACTATCATTTACTTTATTTTTCAAGATGGCAACATATAAACGTTTTAGGAGAAGTTGTAAATTCTCAGGCCATACCAGTTTACAACAGTTCAGCTCTGAATACAGCTTCAAAGTGTTTTAGATTATAAATCTCCAAGAGCATAAATACAATGTTATAATAACAAAAGAAAAAATCTGCCGAATATTAGCTCCGAAACCAACAACTATACAATATATTCAAAATCCGCCCATTCAGGATGTCAGTTTAGATTCATTTTCAGCTCTAATAAACAAAATTACTGAAGAGTGAGAAATTCCAAATTTAGAATGGCGTTTACATTGAAAAATATGTTCTTCTGCGAACAGTTTGTGAGCCGTACTTTCTTTTCAGATGAACAGAATTTTCTCTTTATATGAACACGAGAAGCATATTATCAAATCGAGCATTTTAATTATTCATGCGAAGCGGAAATATTATTGGATGCTGCATTCAACACTACCTTGAAGCAATTGTATTGCGATAAACCTGGCGTTATCTGGTTATCGAAGCAATATGCAGAAAATCCCGTATATACTCTAGTATGCTTTTGTCCAGAGATGAACGTGATATATTATTATGAAAATGTGTAGCCTTTTGTAATGCAGGATAATGAGAAGACTATTGTCACGTTTGAACATTGGTATGCCAGCCATATTGGAGTTCTTGCCACAGATGTTCATTTACAATACAAGTACATGCGGATTGCATATTTCCAAACAGTATGCTCATAAGGAGAACAGACGAGAGACAATTTATCACTAAATATAATCCTTACTTGAAAACAAAACCTTTTCAAAATTCGATTTATGCCTGGAAAAATTTCAAACTGGACTTCGCTGAATTACATTTAAAGAATCATATTTAGAAAGTAAAAGAAAAGAGGGTATAAAAAGTTAAAAACCTCTTTATAGTATCGCTTAGTTATGCATTCTGAATACATAATCTGTCCTGTAAGTAATAAAACACTTCATGAATCAGAAATAGCAACAACATAAAAATAAAATGTTTACCTTGAGAGGAATATCTAGTTAATTTAACATTTTAATTTTAGAAGTAGATTAACTTTAGAAAGACCATTCTAAAGTATAGTAATATCATGCATATTTCTTTAAAGCTGTTATTATGTCGAATTTTAAATTTATTGTGTTTCCTGTACATCCTTGCAAATAATACTCGAATGATGTACGAAATAAACAAAGAAATTCTGAAGTCTAATAAGCCAATTTCTGACACAAAATTTCGTCTGCAATGCGTTAAATTCAGTAGCAGCAAGTGCTTGAATTAATCTCGGAATTTAAAAATCATATATCTCAAATCTAGCTTTTTTATGTACGCGTACATATTGCAATGCATATGTTTGAACAATTACTTTAATAATACATTCAGTTTCCATATATGAGACTATAACCCTCCTTACCACGTGCTTTGGCAGTGTACGCTCCGGCTGGCAGTTGGGTAGTTCGGAGTTCGAATTCCGGACAGAGCATTGCTTATTTCTAAGTTCCGGCTTCGACAAACCTAATGACTCTAAAATACGCTTAGATTCTATGCTTTTATTACCAGACCAATGGGAAAATGATAACGACCACTAAGTACTAGGAATTCGACCTAGTTTGGGTTCGTTCCCAGAGGAACCGGCTGGCTGCAGGGTTTGATTTGCCTGTGTGTAGCGACAATATAAGTCAGTTTTCCTCATAAAGTCCTCCGTAAAAACATCCCTCATTCTAGGCAGATACACTTGTGGCATTGCCGTATTTAAACAATTTAGTCTATAAGTTATTATTCTACTTATATATTTACGACCATGGCCTCCAGGATGCCGAATGATAAGTTTTAACGCAATTTAATATTTGTTATTTAAGAACCTGTGTTACAGCAACTGGTTGCGTAGCAACGTGTTAGTAAAAAATTTTAATATGTTTAAAAATTACATTTTCCTTATTTTTATTCACTCTTTCACCTCGTTATCACAGCCAGAAGTGATTTTTTTTTTCATTCTTGTAATTTATATACCTGCCGAAAAGAAATACAAATCGTGTATTCTTTCAGAATAGCGGTAACGATAGAAAAATACGCATAAAGGGGAAGGTTTAAATACATTTGATTAAATAATAATAAACAAACTCTCTTGGGGGAAAAATACTTTTGAATTATTAAATCTAAAGAAAATATCCTAAATGCCGAATATATTGCGACTGAGCCGTTCTCTGTCAATTTTTAGGTAATTATATGGACTCTATTACACTTTTTAACAGCAGGAAATTAACAGCAGGATCAGCTGTGCCTTCGCTGGGATTCGAACTCCTGATCTTCCTATTGCTATAGTCTGCTAGTTGTGCTAGCAAGCCGGCATGTATCATCAAACTATCGCTTCAAGAATCGTCATCGTTTCGTCCAAGCCCTTGGTGGCCGGTTTCTCTCTTCTTCGCTGCTGGGAGTTCAAGGGTGAAGGACGGGCTTCGGCCTGTCTCTTCACTGACTGTCTCTTCACCTACGACCTCGTTTCATGATGCACGTTTAACTTTCCTGAAAAGTCCGATGATATGGATTCTGATTTATAGAAAGCCAGCTGTAGTTTTTTATTGAATATATTCATTCTATATGCAGTTGCTGAAAATTCATCCTGGGTGGAATGATGTTTTTTTAGCAAGAATCATGAACGATCTCATTGTGCAATTTAAGACTCATCCATTGTCTATCGCCACGTGGTGCACTGCTCCAAATTAATTCACTGGTAGAAGCTTCAAAATCAAAAGAAATTTCAAGATAAGTATACTCCTGGTCTACATATATCTTCGATTCTAGGTTTTTCGTGATTTATAGAAAGTGATGCAAATGGATAGTGCTCTATAGTGTATCGATAAACGAGTGGACGCTCTGTATTTACAGTAGGACTATAGTTATGATCTGATTATTTAATTTTCTTGTTTGTTTGTGTGAGCTCAGCAATAAAATTTTTTATAGGAAAGATAAATAGAGTAAATTGTAGACGAATAACTTGTATTTTCTTCTTCAACTATCTCAACGTCTGGGGTAAGTACTTTATTTTGCTATCCTCTGTAGGTCACATATTTTATCCCTATCATTCGGGTTATTGCGGAAACAACGTGATGTGCTCTTAATCACTGTATAATTTCATCGCTGATAAAATTGATATTCAAAATCTTGGTTATCACTTATACACCTGAATAATTATATTAAATATTTCTCATAGCCTACAAAAATTAACACATTTTTCGTTACATAAGAAATTAAAATATATAAGTATTTTTACTACATACAAATATTTTCACTACATATATATTTTCACTACACTAGTTCAAATTAAGTACAGTACAAAGTCAGAAATCCGGATGTCCATTATCCGGAATGATCTAAAATCCGAACCTCAAAACCACCAACAAAAGTTTTCTCGTAGGCTTTACGCATGAGCATTTGATCGAGCATAATAAAACATCTGGAGTCCCGATTCTTAATTTCACTTCGACACTAAATAAAATACCTTGTTATTGAAGTAACAATCATTTTAGCATAAAGTTTTACTATCAGTAATTTGGCGCCGTTGCTGCGTATTTGCTTGGCACGCATCTCAAACCGAAACAAACATTCCACATAGATACATCGTTGATCTGACGCCACCCTGGCGAATCATTATTTATTATACTTTCCTTTCATCATCGTATGTTTATCAAAACATGAAAACTTGAGTAATGACTTATGTAGCGATGCCTAAACAATTTTTTATGTTAGTAATTGAATAATTACATAATCTTTTATGTTGACATTGCGCTTGGCGATGATTACAGATTTAAGTTAAATGCGCTAAAAATGTTGATGAGGAAAACTTTACCAATACTTTCTTTCCATATGCTGAAAATAGATTTTGTTGATGGTACTCATAGACCCAAAGATTACATTTAGCGTTATTTGAATTAATAATAACTGATTTGTTATTCGCATAAACCCAGAACCAGCGCCAGGGCTCGTATGGCTGCGCCAAGTCCCATAATTTAGGGCCCACAGAAACTGCATCAGGCGATACGATATCTACTGCCGGCTCTCAATAAGGCTTAAAAGTATATGTGGGAATTTATTTATCTGATAAGCCTTAAGCATATGCAAGAAATAGACATAAATATAATAAATAACTAAACTTATACGATTCAGGCTTTATTGTCTCAGTGCGCGGAAGAAGCAAGATAAAATTTAACGGAACATCTTGTCGTTAATCGCCAAGCTCATGATGCAAGGATAGCTAAATTTGATGATGACAGCCGCTAATTTTAAAGGTTTTCAGACATCGCAAAACAAAGGTGAAAGTTTCCAGTTAACGGATTTTGTAAAGAAATGTGGAGAAGCGGTAATAAATGAAGATGATATAAAAGAAGTTTTTCATTGTGATGACAATGCTTCTCAATCATCAATCAATTTATGAATAGAGATATCTGTAGTACGGTTCTAGATCCAGAAAATACAGCTACCGATAGTTAAGAAAGTGACAGAGAAGTTACTGAAAACGAGAAAATTTCGATTAAAAAGTTAGTCGGAATTCTCGAAACAGCAGTTTGCAGAGCTTCAACAATGTAACTGAACAAGATATTATCTCTGTCTACAGAATTAAAGAGAAAGTATTAGCACATAAACGAATTAACTTAAAACAACTTACATTGAAATAAATGTTTAATAAGGTAAACAAATAAATATTAAGCTTTTTTTGTAAATTTTGATAACCTTTAGATCATGAATACTTCATTATTTCATAAGTAGCGATTTCATATTTTTAATTTTATAATTTCTACATGCCATCTTACTAGATTTAAACTGATGATCTGATTACCCGGAAAAATCCCAAATCCGGAATCGCCGAAGTCCCGATGAGTCTGGATTTTAGACTTTGTACTGTACTTAAATTGCATTGCCAGCCCCTTCACCTGTCGATCATAACACCTGTCGTCATTACCGCATAGCATTTATTTTCTCTACATTATTTGGGACTGTAGTTAAAAATTAGCCTTCATTCGCGTGATTTTCATGAAACGAAACACACTAAATGGAGACTAAGTGGAAAGGGGGTGGGTTAAATTAAGCAATTTTTTTCTTTTATTTTGCTCAGATGTTTTTTCCACAGTTACGAGTCTATTCGGGTCGCTAAAAATAATTTTGAAGTTCCTATTTTAAAGTAACGGGTTATAGCCGCGCATGCTGTAATTTAAACACAATAAAGCTACGCAACGAGGAAGGCAAAAATTCCTTACATCATGATTCACTATAGTGCAACTAGTTAAGGAAAAACCCAATTCCTATTTCTGCTGGTGATGAATTATCATCTGTCACGTTTTTTGGTAAAGCACCAGCTGCAGAACCATTAGGAATTTTATAGCAGGAAATGTGTGAAATGTGCTCTGTCTTCTAAATTAAGAAATTCGAACTCTCTGAGATTTCAGACTTCTATCCACTTACATTACGAACGATCGCAGTGGAAAAGGTGAAATTTTCTAATTTCTTCCCTACGTAAAGAGCGCCTAAAAAGAGAGGAGTAAGAGATATAAAGCGAAATCAACGCAGTAACGAATTATATCGTCCATTACATTTTAGTCAGGCGTCACTGTAGAGCTATTATGCTTTTCGGAAAATGAAAAAAATGCAGTAAATGCAGAAAACATATATGACTTCGCGGAGATTCGAATCATGGAATTTCCGATGCTATTTGGACGTGCTACCCACTTACAACTCCAAGTACACAGGCATCTAGCTCGCCCGCAAATTTATATTTATATCTAGCCCGTGTTTATATTTTGTGGCAAAGTGGACAAAATTCACAAAACAGTTTCCCTTCCGAAATGCTTTGAATGAGTGATACAACCTGAACTCATACCTGTCATGTATGAACTAGGAGTTTCAGAAATTTTGCATCCAGGGTTTAATTTCTAAAATAAGAAATACCGACGTGCTAAGACAAATCGTAAGGAAAGATGAACAAAATAATAATAATAACAAATAATTTAAAAAATAAAATCTGAAAGGGTTCAAATAAAACAGCTTTTTTAAAGTTTAGTATGGTTTATCAGTAGAAATTATCAGAAGACATGGTACAGGTGGAGCGGTAGTAGCGGAATACTTTATAGTGTATTACACGAATATACATTTGACTAACACTGAAACGTTACATATCTTCTGTATATTTAAAAATGTGGAAAAATATTTAAAATATATTAAAAAAGCTATTTAATATTTTTAGATATATCATGAATTAAATGAATTTTTATTTAAAGTGAAAAAAGCAAAATCGTGTTTTGAGACTAATAGCCTTTTGGGATGATAATTAAATAAAATTTAATCAAATAAAAGTATTAATAAAAAATTTAAATTAATGAAAAATACTTAAATATTAAATTAAAATATGAAGATAATCTTTTTAGGGTACAAGGCAGATTCGCAATTTCACTCAAAAACTGAAAAGTACCGGACCCAGAATGCAGCTAAATTTAAGCCTTGAGTGTATTAGTCAAAAGGTAATACCTGTTTTCATATTAAATAACAATAATATATTTATAAATACAACACGCTAATATTAGCTTAAAATATAGTACAAAAGTATTATGACAGCAAATGCTTTAAATATATCTTAACGAAATCCTCCTGCCCTCTGCTGAATTTCTCAAGTAATTTTATTTTAAATAATTGGTTATAAATTGCGCTTTTGTTCTATAATTTCCATAAAAGGAAAAACGCGGTTCAGACAACGCAAAAACTTACGTTTCCCACTAGTGATAACGCAGTCAACAAAAGAGTGGTTTAAAGATGGCTAAAAATGTTTCGTAACAGCGATTTATCTAGCTTACGACAAATACTTTTAAAGGTTCAATTAAACTGGAGCAATACGACTGAAATTGAAAGAAATCTTTTTAACAAAACAACGGTAGATTCCTTATAGAGTACAGCCCTCTTCTAATTAGAATAGAGCTATTTGAGAAAGCCTATGGGTAGGCTTCGTTTCGTAAAAATTGATAATGGCTTAGTTTGTATTCGTTGCTTAAGACAATGTTGTGTAGTACAGTTTAAAATGTCATCGGTAAAGGTAAATGGGATTCACTGGAGGTTTACAGTAAAAGTTATTCATTTTCGTCAAAATTATTGGTAATAGAATTCTAAGCATAACTGAATTTGGAATATCATGGTGAATTCAAGGACTACAGTTGGTGCAAAGAATATCTTACCACATTAATAATACCATTTTTATTCTGAGGATGGTGATGCACATCTTTTCCGAATTTATAAATATTTATCTTCATTTCGGTGTCACATATGACGCATGATAGATCTAGGAATCGCACATACTGTTATTCTTCTTAAGTGAATGCAATAAAGTCACTACCAAGTCCATCGGCATGGTCATTTCTCCATAGAAATACCACTTTTTTTCATAACAGCCCAGGGCATCGTAATTTACCAGATAAAAATAACCAGACGCGTAAATATATCTGAAAGTAGATGGAATACCATGGGTGTGATTTAATCCCATAGGGGAATGTTGGGAATATTCATATTACAATACCTTCAGGCATTCCAAGCTCTGGTAAATTGGTCTTGAGGCCTTGGGGTATAAACGCTTTTACTTCACAGCATCAATCTCTCCGACTGCAGTGCAGCTAGAAAAATATCACACCCATTACTATTTCACATTATTCGTTGGCAGCAGCGACTGCTTCGCCCGAAATAGAAAGACAGCCAATCTCCATATCTGGCCACAAATCTAAGAACAGCCCTTTTCTATAAATTCCATCACCACGTTTTTACCTCATGCATAAATGGATGTTTTATTTTCAGATACCAGCTGGTTTCTACAGTATGAGATACAATGTAATCATTTTTGAAGCCTCTCAAAGTTGTAGCGAGAGCGGAAATGTAATATTCAGAATTATAAATTTGGGTAAGCACAGATTTTATCATATCTGCACCGTCGTATTTGCAATCAAAATTCGGAAAGACAACTTTCAATTACACATTCATTTTGAAACAAATGAAGTTATTTCAAGACGTTTGGTACACTTTTTGAAACAAAAATACGTTGAATTTATTTAATAGTTCATGATAAAAATATATTTTCGTAATATTTATGACTTTTAATAAACATTTTCAAATCCAAGATTTTAATGTATGTTTTTAAAAACATTTTCTAGTACCTCTAGTGCGTGTACCCAAAATTGAAATGGATCATTTTTAATTTGCTTTTCCACGAGAAATAAATGCAAATAATTATGATGAAGTTAATTTTTAATACTATTTCCAACTGATATGCTATTAAAATCTGTGTGCATCTGTCTGTTTTCTGTTTGTTTGCTTATTTGAAGCATTGTCTGCTCCGGAACGGCGAGGAGTTCGGAGAGAGGTACTGCGGACTTCCAAAAATTCCCAGAAAGTCATTTTGACCATTTTCATCTTCGTATGACTTTAATTAACCGAGATAATAATTAAAAAGTCTGAAAATGCTAATTTTCGCCCTCATTTTTCCGAATGGCAACAGTCTCGCTGGCTGGAGATACAAATCTGCTCTATTTCGAAAAGTGTTGCCACTGCTCGCTTTCAAATCATGGAATTTCTTAATAACAAATTTATAAGTTTTACAAAATATGAAATAAAAATAGCATTGCCAAACATTAAAAACATTATTCCCGATTCTGAAAATTCATGGGAAGCCATTTCGACCATTCTCATCTTCGTACGATTTTAATCAGCCGAGGTATTAATTAAAATCTCTGAAAACTCTTAATTTTCCCGAGTGGCAATAGTCTCGGAGGTCGCTGTGCTTTATTTGGAAAAGTTTTACACATCACGTTTTTAAATTGTAGATTTTGTTAGTAAAAATTTCTAAGTTTTACAAAATACGAAATAAAAATGGCAAATCACGACGTGTTATGCATACGTATTAATCTGATGCTTCAAAAGTTTTGGTATCTTGGTTTGGCAACAAAAAATTATGTACGAATTGGTTGTTGCTTGGATGAATGAACTGATTTCATTCATATGGAAATGTTTCTATACATTTTCATTACAGGTGTACATAATAGAACTTATACATTCTGCTCTGGCCATAACCCTCTCATCTGGCGGTCTTGCACGCTAGTATTTTGTTTAATTCCTGTGCTTTATGATACACCAAACTAATTTTAATAAATTAATAATTAATAAAAATTGTTTCAAATACCATACATTATGCATAAGCCTATTCAAAATAATCCTTTCATAAATCTCATGGAACAAGCAAAAGATATATGATGTACTGTTTGTCTTTGTGAAAGCGAAATTTTCGCCGTAACATGATGTGACACTACCGGACGCCAGGTGTGATGTTAAATGAATAGCTGAAACATCTATATGAATCTGTAGAGTAAGTCAGTGCACTGTATACGCCACCACGTGATAAGATTCCGTGGCTGGCATGCTAACCAGTTGAGGGTTTCTTACTCTGGGAGTCTCCCAAAGTGATATTCTTCAGCGAAAAGCCGCAGGCGACTGAAGAACTTGGTGCAGCAAAGTGCAAACTGAAGCAATATTTTAAGAAACTTTAAGAAAAGCTGTGCTGAAATCGAGGGTTAAGCTTCAGCAGTGTACACGGCATAAAGGTGTAAATTCGTACAATATCATATTTTAAGCAAAGTGATGTATATCAAAAGTAATGCGAAAACAGCATCCATGTTACGCGACAGCATTCCCGAGTGCTGCAGAATATTTGGAGACACTGATAACAAATCGATTCCGCAATGTCATCAATGAATACCACACTGTGTTCCTTTCATTTCTGTAATAAATAAATTTTATTTTTGCCCCTTCTTTCCTACTAATATATTATGATATGAACATTTAGTACTAGTCCCTGCACTTCAGAAATTATACAATCAGATTATAATTCAGTATCAGTTGTAAGATTTTCCCTTCTCCTACCTTTCCCTCGAGCTGAAATTGGAAAGCACTTCCGGTTAGGAATGGAAGTTCCAGAGTTCGAATCCTCGAAAGAGCACTGAAGATTTATTCATTTTCCTGGCTTTGAAATAAATATTTCTCTACAACTGACGCCCGAACTAAAAGGCGTAGGTGATAATTCGTCACCACCAGGATTCAGGAATTGGGCCCCCCTTTTGCCCAGTCGCACTTTAAGAGGGGACGTGTGTAAGGGTTTTTCCTCTCCTACTGCGTGCCTTCGTGGTACAATTAGAAAGTACGTTTGGAGTTCGAAATACGGGATGAATTTTTCGGTTTCCTGGCTTCGAATTAAACCTAATGATAAATATCTGATAAAGTTCAAGTTCTTTTCTCCGTAGCCTGCACAGTTAGTTGTAAAGCTTTAATTTTTTATAAATTCAGAAATTGTAAGATCATAACGATAATAAGTAAAAGCTTCTCAGAGGATATAATATCATAATGATAACAAATAAAAGTGGTTAAAGTTCGTGTTATTTATCTTCGGATAGGTCAAATCTGAGCATTTTGTGCATGGAATATAATCAAGTCAAAATATATTATTTTACTGTATTATAATTTTCTTTTGTGTTATTAAGTAATGAACTGTTATTTTAATACTTTGGTATACATAAATACGTTTCCTAAAAACTATTGTTAGAAGATAGAATTGTGTCCTATAATAAGAAAACAAGACTTTAGAAGTAGCAAAATATTGAAAGAAATCAAATTTATAAAATATAAAAGCAATGGATATAAAAAGTTCGGTAAGATAAAACTGAAAATATTTACCCTTTTGCAGAGAAATTCAAATGACTCAAAATGGAGAATTCTGCAATCTTGACATTATGCTACGCCCCTCCAATTCCAGCAGTGCTTCGATGTAGTAAATCTTAATTACAATCAAAATATTCTCCTGGTGAGACTGGAATGGAGTCATTTACGTCAACTGGGGTGACCCTATTTTTCTATCCTTCCGTCTCTCGTTTTGACTTAACCCCATGGGATCGTCAGGCGGAAAACTGTCCTCAACCCTTAGGCAAAATTAATCATTGGTCGCTGATCCAGAGAAATGTTTAATTAATTTACGGAAGTTTATAATAACAGTTGGTTGTATATTTATGGAGGGCATAACTTTGCATAATAGAGGAGGCAGCGAAACTGAAATTTTGCGAGAAGTTTGGGGAATTTGAGATTCTTTTAGCAGAAGCGATAAATTGTACCTTGTCCTTATGTTCATTAAAGAAAAATGAAAAGCTGAAATAAGCTGTTTTCTCAAGTTCCCATACACTCAGAGGAGAAATAAAAGCGAAATATGACCATATACACTTAACAAACTTCAGAAAGTGAATACCAGAAGTATTTTCAGATCCATACTTATAAAACTACAAAGAAAGGAAAAAAAAGCTAGGCAGTTATTACAACAATTCTTTTTACGAAAACTGCCAAACTAATGTTAGTCAAGGGAATCTTGTAATCTCATGAGAATATTCTTAAGGAAATAAGATCTGAAAGATATTTATGTGAAAACGGTTATAAAGTACTTTCCTTCTGCATTATTTTCATTAGCTTTAAAGGAAATTAAAGTACGATTTTACAAGCGTTAAATAATTAGAGAATTACTAAAACTATCAAAATTATTTGAAAGCACCTGTTTTCCCTTATCCTTGTTTCGAATAAAGAGCTAGTTTTTACAATTTTTCTACCTGAAACTGAAGAAAAGAGGCACGAAATTTTTCTTTCGTTCGTTAAGTAATTATAATTTGTTCCTTTTTAATAAGCAGTCAGTTATCAGCACCGAATCCCCATTATCAGGAATCATTCGTAATGCAGAAATAGTTTCCTCTTTTTATAGAACCGCTAAACGATCCGTGGTAATTTGTTTATATTTTGTGACAAAGTGGACAAAATTCACAAAACAGTTTCCCTTCCGAAATGCTTTGAATGAGTGATACAACCTGAACTCATACCTCTCATGTATGAAGTAGGAGTTTCAGAAATTTTGCATCCAGGGTTTAATTTCTAAAATAAGAAATAGCGACGTGCTAAGACAAATCGTAAGGAAAGATGAACAAAATAATAATAATAACAAATAATTTAAAAAGTAAAATCTGAAAGGGTTCAAATAAAACAGCTTTTTGAAAGTTTAGTATGGTTTACCAGTAGAAATTATCAGAAGACATGGTACAGGTGGAGCGGTAGTAGCGGAATACTTTATAGTGTATTACACGAATATACATTTGACTAACACTGAAACGTTACATATCTTCTGTATATTTAAAAATGTGGAACAATATTTAAAATATATTAAAAAAGTTATTTAATATTTTTAGATATATCATGAATTAAATGAATTTTTATTTAAAGTGAAAAAAGCAAAATCGTGTTTTGAGACTAATAGCCTTTTGGGATGATAATTAAATAAAATTTAATCAAATAATAGTATTAATAAAAAATTTAAATTAATGAAAAATACTTAAATATTAAATTAAAATATGAAGATAATCTTTTTAGGGTTCAAGGCAGATTCACAATTTCACTCAAAAACTGAAAAGTACCGGACCCAGAATGCAGCTAAATTTAAGCCTTGAGTGTATTAGTCAAAAGGTAATACCTGTTTTCATATTAAATAACAATAATATATTTATAAATACAACATGCTAATATTAGCTTAAAATATTGTACAAAAGTATTATGACAGCAAATGCTTTAAATATATCTTAACGAAATCCTCCTGCCCTCTGCTGAATTTCTCAAGTAATTTTATTTTAAATAATTAGTTATAAATTGCGCTTTTGTTCTATAATTTCCATAAAAGGAAAAACGCTGTTCAGACAACGCAAAAACTTACGTTTCCCACTAGTGATAACGCAGCCAACAAAAGAGTGGTTTAAAGATGGCTAAAAATGTTTCGTAACAGCGATTTATCTAGCTTACGACAAATACTTTTAAAGGTTCAATTAAACTGGAGCAATACGACTGAAATTGAAAGAAATCTTTTTAACAAAACAACGGTAGATTCCTTATAGAGTACAGCCCTCTTCTAATTAGAATAGAGCTATTTGAGAAAGCCTATGGGTAGGCTTCGTTTCATAAAAATTGTTAATGGCTTAGTTTGTATTCGTTGCTTAAGACAATGTTGTGTAGTACAGTTTAAAATGCCATCGGTAAAGGTAAATGGGATTCACTGGAGGTTTACAGTATACTGAAAGTTTTGAAATCCTGTTAGATTTGATTTACAACTCTGAAATAATTTCTATGGAACACTACGTTTTTGGTTTTCCTTACATAAAAAAGGAAATGTAAATTTTATATTTATTTCAATGGATCCTGCACCATCAGTATCAATAATTGATAGTAATCATTTCATAAGTCATGAATATCATTCCTTAAATAGAAGAATTATACCTCAGCTTTCTTTATAAGTAAGTTTTTTCAGCAATTCAGAGAAGCAATTAGAATGATTTTTTTCCACAAAGCGTAATCAAAGTATATTGAAAACGAACAACTGTCAAGTTCGACTTCCCTCAGTTAAGTCTTCAGCTTTGTTGCAGTCCGTAGGTTACCAAATTACGTCAGTAGGTTTTGCGTCTTATTACGGGTAAAAATGCAGAAGAGACTTGAACGGTGTTATAGCTTCGCGTGAAAACTCAAAAAATCTGTTCCTTAAATATCCCAGTTATTAGATCGAGTTGTTATCCCGCGGCTTGCGGGGATGCTTTTCATCTGTAACTCGAATGTTTAAGCGTACAAGGCGTACATGGACGAAAATGCTAAGGATGAACAATGATTACTGCTGTTCGCCCTGAACTTTACCAGCTAAGAACAATGAAACTGATATTTTATCAGATTCAATAATTTGGAACAGTAGGACTGACACACCGCAGCCATCAAGAAATTTCAAACATGTGATTCTCTAACCGCGATAACATGCTAAGTCACATATTGTGCAGGAAGGAATTTTTAGTTCAAAATACTATAACAATCCTCACTCATATATAAACCCTGATTTCGCTCCGTGTGGCTTTTCTTAGCTTTAAGGTAAAAAAGTACTTCGAAGTACATTATTTGGAAATTACCGATAACGGCAAGGTAGCTATGGCCAAAGTCGGTAGACAAACAAAGTTAAGCTCTTCCCAATGCTGATGTCACTTTCATATAGAAGTCGGAGAAACGAATACAAAGGCAATAGGGTAAAAGTTGCTTTTGAATAGATTCGAAAACAGTGACGTCATACAAGATCAAACCTAGTAGTATATAGCAGCTTTGGGTTTCGAGGAAGGGTTTGAAGAACATCTCAAATAAAAACTTCTTCCACGAATGTAAAGAGTGGCAGTAAAGCTGTAATTGCTGTGGTTAATTTCAATGCGTCTAATTTAAAGATGATAAATAGTGATTGCCTGCATGCTCAATGAAGAAAGTTTTCGTAAGTCATTCTCTCTACTTTTGCGGCAGATAAAGAAAAGGGGGCTACATTATGAATTAGGAAGAACAAATAGTGTGCAATAAGTGAACAGCGAACAAAATAGCAAGACTTGTTACTCTGGCCCTTATTAATAATATGTTAATTCTAATAAAATTCACTACCGTAACACAATGTAGCATTCGACTAGTCTAGACCAGCGCCTTTCAAAGTAAGGTTTGCAATCTATTAAGTAGGTGTGCAAAAATTATTGGAGATTACAGAAGCAATTAACAATTTTATTTTTTTATAAATGATAAGGTAACTATACTTCCTACTTTTATACTTTTCTTGATTTAATATTAGAATTATACCAAGATGCTTGGACTTTAGATAAGAACGGAAAAAAAATTTCTCTTTTCATTAATGTGATTAACTTTTCCGGCAAATTAACATGTTCACTCAAGTGAGAGAAGCTGCATACATAAAGTAAACAGGTAACAAAAATTTCTGTTTCATCAAATGCTGTTGGAAATGGGAAGTCATGATCTATATAATGATGATAAAATGCGTAACATTGTTTCCGATTAAATTTTCGCACAGAGCAGCCAGTATGAAGTTTAAAAGTTTAAATAACAAGTTCTGAATGCATAAGGCTGAAGCTAGTTTCCTAGAATCCTGTGTTCTAATTTCTAACTCCCGAGAAGGAAGAAGAGGTACACGCCGAAGACATTAGAATACTCTATATGAAAGTTGAAGTAATTTCACAAACCAAAAATGTCATGATATTGAGAAATACGTAAGAAATAGAGACTCGTTGCAACAGAAGATATGCACATTCTTCCATACTATTTTTCTTGTTGTCATACGAAATTAATCATATCTTCCATTTTATTTCGTGATTAGATAAAGAATACTGACATAGTTTTGAAACAAAAATTAAATATATTCGGTGTCTGAGATTCACAGCCAAACAATCCACCAGCACTCTTGAAGCAGACAGAGAATTATTTCCTACACCCAGTTTATTTATTATAAATATGGAACTTCTATTACTAAGCAAATATTATGTTTTTGATTTCTAATCATACGTTATTAAAATAGTAATAATTTCTGATCATAATTTAATAAATTAAAGCAAAAGTTACATGTTTATTTTTAATTGTTAAAATTTAAGAAACGCTCATTTATGTTGGAAACAAAAAAACACTTTATATCTTTCTGAATTCCCTTCATTGAAAGCTGTTACATGTAATGCTCTAAATCATTTCTGAAATAATAATAAGTATTGAAATATTCACAGAGGATTTTAAGAAATCACGAAATACTACTAAGTATAAAAAAAAACCTTTCTCAGAAAAATTAATTAATTATGGCTCTCTGAAAGGCATATTTAGAAAAAAGCATACGAAAATACTCAAAATGACAGTACGCAAGTGCAGAAAGCATTAAAAATACAAAAAAAAAAAAAAAAAAAAAAAAAAAAAAAAAGTGCAACTAGTATATTATAACGAAGTAGAAGATGGAAATGTTTCGTCATTATTTTTTTTCGGGGGGGGGGGACTGTATTTGGTATTTTTTACAAAGTAACCCCAAAAGCATTTTCTTTTAAATTTCCCTTTTAAACCTTCAGCATTTACTTTTAAATTTTTTCAGACAACAGACTAGCAAGATCTCTTATGTCTGCGAAAAGAGTTTAATTTGCCCTTTTGGGTTAAAAACGAAGTCCGCTTGTTATTGAAGGATTGTCATCGTGGAGGATTGTCCAAGAATAACTAACTTGTATCTAAATTGCACAGAGAAAAGGGGTCCGGAATCCTAGTCCATTCTCCGTAAAAGTTGAACTCTTTCCAATTCCTCCGAGCAGTCTAAGCAAGAGTAGTATTTTCAAATTTATTTATAAAATAAAGTGCATAAATGTGATCATGAAGGAGATACGTTTGCATGCAACCTACCAGCAGCTGAGCGGAAAAGTCACTGAATTCTGGTAGTTTCAACCAGGATCCAATTTCAGGTAAATGAGCTAATTCGTGGTGGTGTTTCGTAGTTTTGCTCATGAGTAACGCATATGCATTAGTTTCTCTAAGAAAGTCCTCTACGAAAGCATCCTTCATCTTAGACAGATAACCATAGCGTGCTTTTCCATAATCAAATAAACCTAAACCTTTTCGTGATCATCTTTTTTCAACATTGCATTTTCGTTGTTAGATCCACTGAACGCAGCAATTTATTTGTTTTTAATTTCCGTAATGTCATTCGTTGCACCGATTTCCTTGGAATTTTATTGGAACTTAAATACGTGGTCTGAAACATTAAGTTTACGTTACCGAGTTCTAAGTGCCTTTTTCCATAATCACAAAGCTTCTACAAATACCTGAGAATAAGAGAAAGAAACAGCTAAATAGATATTCTTCGTATTGTATGAGAACCACATATGGAAATGTAGTTAATTTTAAAATAAATTGGCTTTCCTTAATATGTAGCCTGCGGACCACAAGTAGTCCTCGAAGCCTGCTCTTACGATCATCCTAGATTACCAAAATAGGCAAAAGTAAAATTCAAATTAACTACGATAAATGCGTCATAGCTGAAAATCTCAGTCTAGAAATTGCACATGGCATTTGATTATCACTTTTTCTCTTAAGACTAACATTTTAGAAATTTATAGTCGGTTTCCTACCCATGGATTTTGCACTCTAGTCTTAGAAAAAGGAGAGGGATTTAAAGCACTGTGACTGCGATGCTTCTTACAATTAAACATTCTTATATTCTCCAAATATTGAAAAGCTTTACAAGAAGTCTTAAATATAATTAATGCAAGTAATAACATTTACTTAAATTTTAGTTAATTAAATATATATTATCCTAATAAGTATGAATAAGATTATCCTAAGTCCAATAGCCTTGAATATAATTTTTTTTTCTGTTGAATTAATATCATTATAAATTAAATGAATTGTAATTAATTGTATCGTAAAAATGTACTTAAGTATACAGTAGTAACATACGTTAAACATATCGCTTTCGAAGGGGACAAGAGTAAGGTCGTCCATTGAACATTCTGATTTCAAGTCATTCCCACTTGAAAAATGTTTGAAAAATTCTGGACTATATCAATTACGACTTTTTAATAATTATGCTTTATTTTAAATTTTTAATTCCAGCGTATTCATTTTAGTACAGTAGCATGTAAATATCAGATATTTCTAATTAGGATATTATTTTTTTATAGTTTCATAACTAAAATAATAACTCTAATAGCTGAACGCAGACAAACAGAGAGAAAGCAAAATAATTAATTCGTTTCATGGGACGTGCATTAGTGAAATTCACATTTACAAATGAATAGTTAGTTAAACTTATATATATTGTTACGAAATGTACAGGCGCGATAAGATGGCTTCCCCACAAAGCAATTTTAGGGTTGCCATAAAATGGCAAAGGAAGTCAAAGTTGCCACATTTTGCAAGAAATCGTCCATTTGGCGGCAAAATTGGCGATATGCCATGGACGGGTGGAGAACCTTTCGAAACGAATTCTTACCGGTTTAGCCCAGAATGTTCTCGAACACAAGCCGAAAGCTATATAAAATCCTGCTGGTCTGCAGTGGTCTGGTGCTTTGCAGTGAAGCTGTCTCCGCCGTTACTGCCTGACAGTGTGAAGGCTGCGTAGCTGATTGTTCCAGCGTGTTTATAGCAGATCTTCGACGACTGTAAAAAGTGACTTTGGAGCTGTCTTGATTAAAATTGGCTAAATAAAGTGTGTTTCGATAATTCATCATTAAATGTCGTTATTCACCCCAAACCCATACGAACCTCGTACAATCGTGAAGGAAGAAAATAACGTAATAACTGGTGTCAGAAAGAAAAAAAAAAAAAAAAAAAAAAAAAAAAAAAACGCAACAATATCGTTACGTGTAATTTTTTTTTACATTAATTATTAATAGTACAATACATCCATGCTATTTTTTTAATTAATATATACGTGTGTTCCTATATGTCTCTAAATTTGAAGTTGCAGAAGAACAAATGCATTGAACTGCTAATTCCACGCGAGTATATTTTAGTATTATTACTATTATTTTCATTTTTAAAGCTAAGAAAGTCTTGCTTTTTATTTTATATAAGAAGGATTATCACTTTTCATTTCATGAAAATATACCTTTATTCGTATTAGGTAGATCATATTATGTTACAATTTCTCCATTAAACTTCTAAATTCCGAAATGTTACAACAACTATTTTTAAAATTTTTTCTACTTAAATTATCTGACAAGTAACAACCATATAATTCTATAATAGTACGTAGGCACAGATCCTTCTAAACTAATTTTCATTTAATCATACACATTTTTCAAAGAATAACTTTTACACGCGAAATGTGTAAAATAAGTACCTTTTGTTATTGAAGCAATTAAAAAACATGCCTTAAAATAAGTTTGTATTAGGAAATTCTTACTAAGAGAAAACTAATTAGCAAGTAACCTACGCTTTGTCAACTGAAGTTTCGGCTTTGTGCAAGTGTTCTGAGCAAACACGATTAATCTATTTTTAATCAACATTTCAAAACATACAGCCTTTATGAAAAGCATCATCTTGAAGGGTGTAACATTTTTGACTCCACGAGAAATTCAAATTCTTAAATTACTCTTCAATTTTGTTTTTTTCAATCTTCAACTCCTCAAATCTTATTGCAGATATTTTATCAATTTATCGAACGGTCTTTCTGTAATATTCAGTCACCTATGTACTAGTAATGAATAATGTGAAAAATGAAAAACACCTCTTTTTGTCACAATATTTTACTTGTCTTAATCTATTCACTTTTTATATTACACAATACTGAATATAGTATATTATTTATGATCAGAATATTTATCAACATTTCTACATATTACATCTGGATTAATGTAACACATATTCTCATTAAGTAACGAAATACACATCAACTTGAGGACATGGTACATTTCTGAATGACGGCTGACTAATTTTTGTACAGGATGTTTAAAAAGGATTGTACCAGTAAATACTTCTTAGATGGCTGGTAGAAGACAATTAGTTAAGATTTTTGAAATTTAATCGAATGGATAGGTTTCAGGGAACGAACACTTCTGTTCATAAGACACATTTTAAGAAAAATGCCAAATACGTTTGCTTACACACATGCTGTTAAGAAAGAAGGGTGCATTTAATCACCTTTTATGTTATTAAAAGGAGTGATTTTATTTAATACGCAACTGAAAATATTTCTTAAACTGCGTGACGTCAGTTAAGAAACTAACGTCACGCAGTTTAAGAAACGTCTGCGTTTAAAACGTCTAGGTACTGATTTGGTTAATCGTCTGGTACACTCGAGTAAACTTTTTACTCGAGAGAAAAAAAAAATTATAAAATCGTTCCTTCCATGTTAAATAGAAGTGAATTATATTAAAATATTTCCTGATGTAAATGATATTTTATAGAAGTTTGTAAACGAAGTCTTGCACTATTTGTTTACCGTCCTATAAGACTTGAAGATGCGGAGGGGGGGGGACCATATATGACCACTGATAGGAATTTTGGGTAAAAGTAATCTTTAGATTGTGTAACTTAAGTGGTAAAGAGAATGTAGTTGTAAAGTTATACAAAAACATTCGTGACAAAATTACAACCTTTACTTAACGGAACTTGTGCTCTAAACAATAGAGAAAAAAACTGAAATAAAAGAGTCAAAGATGAACGGATAAAATTATGCCCACAAATTATGAATAAATTTTTAAATTCTGAGGAAATCGGGAAGCTGTTATAGATGAACTAAGTAGCCTAAAGAATGAACTAAATTTGGAAGTTAACAAAGAAAATGTCGATAAGTTGATTGAATCTCACTCAGTACCTTTTTCAGATGGATAATTAATTGAAGAACAAGAGTCACATGAATTCCAGCATAGAAGTGAAGGACAAGCTGATTAAATCGTCAAGACTGACAATCAGAAATATGAAAGAAGCCTTCATGCATCTTTTCAAGGATCAATGTGATATCAGTGGAGAATCTATTTCTCAAATACATAGCGCTCCTGAGAAAGACATAGCATGTTACGGAACATATTACCAAGAAAGAAAAAGTTGGTGTTCAGTTAACTCTTTAAAAGTTTATAAAGAAAACACCTAAAATCATTTGAACGCGCTACATTGATGAATAAATACTTTAAAATTCAATTTAAAATATTTTATCCTCTACTTTCGAACACTCAATTGGACAAATGTTTAGGAGCCAAATATGTACGAAAATCGAGAGCCGCCTGTATAGTTCTAGCATCCATGTAACAGATCTTACGATCCCGCATGTTGTATTAAAACTGACTGATGAACTCAAGTCACTCTGATTTCAGACGATAAGAATGTAACTTTATTTAATGATGACACTTGAAATGAATTCAAAGCTACAGATCTTTGGGAAGGCCAAGAAGAACCATATTATGCAGTTCTTAATCTTCATTAAAAAAGTTTAAAAAATGAGGGGCAGGATAGTCAGTCTTATAATAATGTTCCTAACATAATTCCTCTTATTAATGTTCTTGGGTGATATCTTTGATAAATTCTATCTTAACAGAAGAATAGCTACACGGGCTTTTATGTTATTCTATGAACTCACCTACAACAATTCTCTTAGGAATTCCAATAAATATGACAAAATATGTGTCTCTACACTGTCAGGGTCCCAGAAAGTGTCCATAATTTCTGCATACTAAGATGATACTAGGTTTAGATTGTGATAGCAAAACCTATATAACAAGCGATATGTTAGCTAGGTGAAGCCGGACAATTTCAGTGTATTAATATGGCCATGCTTTGTCTCGCTGAATTCCTCATTTTATATAGTGCCTTTAAAACGTTTAAAGTCCACATAATCTCAATCTGCAATTATAACAATCATAACGTTGAATATTTGTTGTTTTTCATACGTAGTATTTTGTGTTTTACGGATAGTCTATGTCTACGATTTCTTTATAATTTGCATACTCTGTGCGGGTATGTTAATACGGTGCGGGTATTAGATACGAATTTTATCAAGACAGATATTACTTTTTCTGGATAATAAATTATGACTATATTAATATTTTAGGTTAATCAAACATCACGATTATAACTTTTGTGCGAACTTAAATTGTACTTTTGTGTTAGTATAGTAATAAAATTCGAACCACCCTTAAGTTATTATTATTATTATTATTATTATCATCACATTTTATTATTCAGTTTATTTGGATATTGACTTATGTTATTTCAGTTTTAACCTGCTATACTCATCCACTGCAAAAAAATTAATAAAATTTGTTTCGAAAGAAAATAACGTGCATTATTAATCTCAATTAGACATTTGGAGGAATGAATAATTTCTTTCACAGTTCTTATCACAGTTATTATAATTATTTGAATTAAAAATTCGAGTAAATTCCATACTAATTGCTTAAGATACTTTAATGATCAGATTTAAGAATATACACTGGAAACTAATTCACTGTTAAAAGAACATGGGCGAGATATACTTAAGTGTTTCCAAATAAGAACATTCCAGAAGAGGTCTCACACATTCTCAACTGGTTTTTCCTATAACTAGACGGTTAGCTTAACCGCAGATCCAATAAGTATTAATAACAATCAAAATAAAAAAAAAATAAAAAAATAAACAACTGAAAGAGTAAAGAACTCATTTGAGCATTTGTGTCTGGAATTTCAATAACCTGTATTCAAAGACTGAGAAAATTCTTTGACAAAGAGATCATTGTTAATCATTGTTAATTGTGTTAACGGCTCATTGTTAATCAACTGAGAAGGGCATAGCCGTTGCCGCCCGAAGCGATCACTGATTTTGTCACCAGGGGATATCCCTGAATTTCTTGGTATAAAGTAAATATTAATCGATGGATTTGAAGATCTACCAAAACCATAGCTGATCGTCTATTCGATTGCTGCAGTTGCCGTAATGTATATAGTACAGGAATATTTCTTAAATGCAAAATAAACATTACTATTTCTGAAATATTTCTTTGATACAAAATAAGCATTTATAGTTCTAAAATACTTTTCTTATTTTATTAGGAAAACGATTCGCAGCATTAACGTTTATGGTTATTAAGAGGAAAGCTCTCAACGGTGTTACAATATTTGGAACTTAGTTCTGGAGATTGTATTTTAGAATAAACTACAAAAATTCAAAGAACCGCCCTTCCGAGTTCCTGTTTCGTTTTTAATAGCAATAATGAAAATAAAGCTCTTAAAATGACTCGCTCTTAATAATGAAATCTTCCTTATTAATGTCACCGTGATCACAATTTAGATAACATGCCTATATTTCATTCAAAAGTTTCCACCGATAAGAAAGGTATAAACAAGAGTATATAGCTGTCCAAATCTCGCGGTGATTTCTTTAGCTACTTTACCTCAAGTAAAAATTATGTTTCCTATCAATTTAATTCGGTATGCAATGCAGAATCTCATTATTCTTTACGTGCTTCCACGATTCACATGACTAAATATATAAATACTGTCCACACCCACAAATGTGCCGCTCCCTTCAACTACGCCACTGCACAATCATTACGACGTACTATCAGTCTATCCCACCACTAGCGATTGCTTTTAAAAATTACTTCTTTTATTTCAAGACTTGATAATTTCTCCTGTTTTTTTTTTTTTTTTTTTTTTTTTTTTTTTTTGTGGCACAGCTTGCCAATGAAGAGTATCGTTTTGTGCTTGTCTCAGAAGAACTTCATAAATTTTTGGAAAGCATATATATATTTTTAAGTTCCTTTCTGAATGTAAAATATTTGGATGTTGGTTCGCACGCTAAGCGGAGCTACGATCACTTCCCAAACAATGAACTTTACTTCACTCTTGTCAAAATGTCGAAACGCAATACCATTTCCATTACGAAAAAGAATAAAAGTAAATGAAATACAGTAACACAGCTTTTTACGTACTTTTGAAGATACAGATACGGGTAAGTGGGCGGGGCGCCAGAATTTTACCATCCGTTTTAGAAGTACAGTTTCGCAGAACTAACTGTACAGTTACCCCCAATTTTAATGGAAAATATACCGGGGAGAACGGCCTGAGAGTTTCTCACCTTTTTCCTTAACATCTGCGTATGGCGACAACTTTCTGCTTAGCGTATACATGAAAATCATCCATCCTTATAAATATCCATGCTGTCTCCGGAATTCGAACATGGACTCATTGATACAGCAGTCAGAGTCACTAACCACCTTACCGGTGAAGGTACAGTGGTTAGTGAGTCTGACTAGCGGCTTTTGAAGACACAGTCAAGACAAACAAATCTAGTTTCCAGTGGCCTTCATTGTATATAAGAAATTAAGGTTACTCATTTGAAACGGTGGGGTATGCTTTTATTTCCAAATATAATTGATGAATGAATGTTAGAGCGGTTAATATAGAAACGGAGTTTTTACGTGAAAACAAACAGATGGACTTAACAAAAACAACAAATGGAAATTGGCTAATTCTAAAAGCAAACGTGTTTATAGAAAATATTATGGCTAAAAAAATGCTGCTTTAGAATCGAATAAAGTACTTTAACCAGAAACTGTAATTCCAAATTCTATTGAATGAAATTTGTTCAACCTCAAACGAGTAAACATGTGATTCTACTTTTAAATCAAACTTATAAATATTGTTCCAAATAAAAAAAAAAAAAAAACCATTTTGTCATGCCAAAAGAAACCAAATGTATCTTTTAAATATAAAGAAAGATGCATTCATATGCTTCCAATCTCTATGTTGCTATAAATATTTTGTTCTATCTGCAGGATTTACGTTTGCTGCTGATAGCGAGAACAAAACATTTTGCATTCGAAAGTATGTAGCATTGTTGATACTACAACGAAAGTACGAAATTTGCACTGAATCTGAATTTTCTTTCTTTTAATTTACATGCATTTTAGAGTTATGTTTCTATGTTTTACATTATCTTAAAAGAGAATATGCATGCTCTTTAAGCTAATAGTTAAGAATTACTTTGTACAAGTAGGCTAAAAATATGTATTTTTTGAACGAGGCAGTGCCGTTTTTTCGACGGCTGTCCCATCGTTTTATTAAAAAAACAGCTTTGGCCGTTTCAAATAGAAGATACAAAATATTTTTAATACTATGTAATCATTAATTATTTTTCATAATAACCTGTAACTGTATATCAGTATCATTGTCACTAGAATACTCTAGGAATTCGCATTGTTGGATTAATATTGATATCTACAGTGTTAAAAGAATTATTATAATTATAAGACATTTGAATACTATGGAAATAAAGAAACTATTCCTGTACTTGATATTTTAAAGATTTCTTGCAGTATTAAAGAATTTATTTTCTTTCCAGAAATTTAGGAAATACACAACAGATACTAAAAGTACATTTTTGTTAGTAACATTATGTAGCCAAATATGTGCAATGAAATTTATGTTAGTTTTTGTTATAAAATTACATTATGGAATATTAAAAGTTTTAATGTTATGATGTAGAAAGATCAAACTGCTGCCTAAGATTTCTTCATGAGAGAAATTTTCGTAACCCAGTCATAGCTATATCTTCCCTCCCCCTCGAAGAGTACCTAAACATTTGTGTGGATTCTGCTATGGAGACATAAAGGGTAAGTTAAAATCTGCTATATCCTGAAACTTTTCTGTTTTTTTTTTTCCTCGGTCATGATTAAACGCCATCCAATCTGTGCCATGCAGATTTATCTCACGGAAATATGATCAAGCTTATATAGATTATTTTCTCGATTTTTTTCAAATTCAGAGGCATGTCAAATATTTGTATGTGTTTATCTTGAAACATATACAGATACTTGAAACACATACGGTTTTGCAAGTTTTCGCTTTTAGGGCTTTAGGTTTGGTTTATTTAATTAGGGCAAAGCACACTAGGGCTATCTGCCTGAGGGATGCCTTCGTGGAGGACTTTCTAAGGGAAACTGGCTCGTATACGCGTTACACATGAGGAAAACGACGAAAACGCCCATGCAGCCAGCCCGTTCGCGGGATTCGAATCTCGGACCGAACTACCAGTGTTCAGCGACTATTTTAGGGCTTTCGAGCAAACACGCATGGAGTTAGAAAACTCTTTATAAAAATATTAATGAAATTAACATTATAATAATTTCATTAATATTTTATATCAAATTTAATATTTTTGCTTTAAATATTAATAAATGTTAATTATATATAATAATGATTTTCTTCATAGCATAATAAAATATACAAAAACGTACATTAGGAGACTAACGTATGACATCAGATTTCCCCTGTCTAACGTTGAGAATTTCTGAAACTGTATAACAGATGTAAAACAGATGATGTAAAACAGAGATGTGAAAAAATTAGATGCTCTCTTTCATTTCAAAACATACCATGACATTTTTTTCAGTAACGAAATTTCAATAGCATCCGACAAAAATGTAATAAACAAACAAGTTGTTGATTAAAAATGGCTATAGATCGCTTTCTTAGCTTAATTGTGTTTATTTGAAATACTTTTTTATGTAGCATATATGTTCAAACATGTAGCATTAATTCCAAAAGGAATTTCAAATGCATTTGACAACTCATTTTTAAAATATAAAGATTCGTGGCTTAGTCATATCAAAGTTTTTAAAACGTTCAATTCTTTTCAAAATAGTTTTATTGGCTTCGACTAATTACGCATTCCAATTTAAAGCTTTTAATTAAATTTTCTAAATCGAGACACATAAAAACGTAGTGTAAATCCCTACATATTTTTATGACATTTACAAGAAAGAGGAGGACTTGACAATGACAAACGGTACACGCAAAAATACAGTATTAAGGCCCTCTGTCTCATTTTACGTCAAATTATTTTATCGCAGATGCCATTCAAATGTCTTATCTGTTCCACCTTTCATTCATTTTCAAATATGTTTTCCGTTTGTCATTTATTTCTGAAAGGATGCCAAATTTTTGTTCGTGGGAAACATTTCTAGAAGTAATCGATAAACCACTACTTTCTCATATTATGAAGCGTTATTGATAGAAATAAAGATGAAGAATGAATTTTTAAATCAAAAATCATCTCTATTCTAAACGGTTGGAAGGTGGTAAAACTCTGAGAAATAATTGTTTCATACATATATAGATATGGTACTTTTAATGCTTTCCTAAGCAGAATACGTGTTTATTATAAAGAAGCAGTTTACATTCATAAGGGCACTTTTAAATGAAATATAATTAAATCTCAAGTAATATTTCATCTCAACAAACACGATAAAATTGTTGCGTTTCATAAACTACTTTTAAAGATCACATACAAAGGAAATGTGTAGTGTTTATTTCAGGTTACTAAAGAGTGTCTTTTAGACACACATTTTCTTTCGACACACATTTTTATTCCTTCTACTTTCAAAATACATATATCCTTGATAAAGAAGCTTATGATAAATAGCTTAAACAATAAGATGATCTTCATACGGCTAGCATATAGATAAAACTATTATGAGACTAAATTCACCTTCTGATAGTAGATATGTACCTGTGTTTAGTAGTGGCATTGGTCTTACACAGAATAATTTGCTCAGTGTTTATTAGTGGCATTAAACTTACACAGAATACTTTGCAATTTCGAAGTAAAACCGAGAAGTTTATCAAAGGCTGAGAAGTACCGGATAATACTTTACTAAGACATTTGTTGATGTTAGATACATTGTTATTAGAATTAATTAGTTTATTTATTTTGAAGGTGTAAATTTTAGAATTTTTATAAAAAAAAAAAAAGAAAAATAATAATAACATATCGAGTCATGTTCTCTGGATTATATCTGCCGTTAATTAAAATGTCTCAGAATTTTAATTTTGAGAAGAAACTAGTATCAATTTATTTTCATATTTAACTCTAAAAAATTTTAAAAATAGTAAAAATAATTGAAAACCTAGTATGTATAATTTCTAAACTTAAGAAATTGTCAGTTAGTGTTGCAATGAACATAAAATACGGTCGTTTCTCTTTACTGATGTCTTTAGTAATTTAAGAAAAATCATAAAATGTCCATATACAATCTCAGTATAAAAGTAATGCATTTCTATTGTCATATTGCATTGCCACGAATCCCTTCTCTGTGTTGTTCTGACTTATTCTGTTCATTTGTTTGAAAGTAGAATCACAACAGGTCCACAAACATTATTGTGAGAAGGAGCGCAGGACTATGTTAGTCATTGGAATGGTCCTTGAGTATCTCACAGGTGACAGTACGACTTTGTCCGGTTTCTTCTCTATTTTGAGAGGAAATTCTTCGGCGGATGGATCCAAGGGTCTCCCTACCCTTTTCTCCTAAAGCCACTCGAGAGGTCTTTCAGCTCACATGTGTTCTATGCTGTAAAAGCATTACATATATACGTACAAATATGCAAGATGTTTCCAGGATTCGAACCCGGACTATGGATAAGACAGCCAGAACCGTTTATTATTACACCGACCAGGCTGTATTCGCATGTGTACTTTATAGTATTTCAATACTAAACGAAAGTAAGTAAATTTTAATTTTTTAAATAAATTTTATTGTTTGTATTTATTTATTCATTTTGTTCTGTAATAGTTACATAAGACTGAATGGTTAAAAATCTGCAAACAAGCACTTTAGCTATTAAACATTGATATCAAGATATTTGGAGTTTAGAGGATTAAAACTAAAACTAATTAACAGTAAGCATTACATATTTTTAAATATTATCATCATTACATATCTATCAGTAGCTCCTTATCTATAAGTGTATAATTCTTAAAGAGAATGATTAATATTTTAAGGAACAAAAGTGCTGTTTCGTACATGTGAGTTATATAGATAATTTTTCAATAAAACTTCCACCCAAATTCACACTGTAACATTTCATTTAAAGTTTACTAACTAGCTTAGTTTGATTCTTTCTTTTACGCCTCGTTCCGTCAGGTACTCGCTCAATCCACAGAGTTATGCAGATATTTTGGTAAGTATCGTAAGTTAAAATGAAGAGAAAAATCGTAATTGGAATTACTCGGGTACAGATTTGGCTGCTGCAGCCGCTAATCCCTGCTTACAGAAAGAGAGCCGCTGGTCAGGTCAGACGTGAATGCCTGCCTTTGGCAAGGTTAGTAATTTTTGCAAATTAATTGACATTCATCTATCCGACTCAATTAGTGTTTTAGCTTCGAGTGGTTTACTGCAAGTTGTAAGGTTTCGTTTAATTTTAAAAACCAGTTATCTTATGTTTTGAATCTGTCCTGTCATTTCTTTCTTTCCGTTTTCCAGCCAGAATGAAAATTAGTTTGCCTGAGTTTATAGAGAGGTTTGAAAACGTTAAGACTGAGTGTCTTCTGCCATTCGCGACCGCGTTACTAGATTTGCTATCCTAGATTGTCTTCGGTCTTGCAGAATAATTGACGATAGCTGAAATCCCCACGTCGGTGAAGTTCTGAGCCACTTTCGGGTTTATCTGCGTAGCATTTGGCTATTAGTTGTTTAAAGTCAAGATTAAATTTGACTTACTGATTTTGAGTTTCTCGCCAATAATGCTGGCGGAGTTGTAAGCACCAAGAGTACCTTCTGTTAATTTAGTTTTAGGTAAATGGTCTTTTACGCCCTTCTCAAGCATCTGTTGTACACAGAGCTTAGAGATAAGTAACTTATCATCTACATAGATCTTAACATTGGATATTACCCAAAAGAGTTGAAATTTACAAAGTAAAATCTAGTTCACATAATGTAAAATTCGAAAAAATTACTGTTGACAAAGAAGACTATAATTTTTGTTGTATTATTTCAAATTGATCTCACCAGCAGTGAAGAAATAAAGTTTTATGCTAATTTTCACATTTTGTATTGTATTTTGAGTTCATATTCAGAACGAACAAAAGCAATAACTTGCCGACAAATAGGAGCAACTTCAGAAAGGCAGCACAGCAGAAGCAGTTAATTAAGTACTTAAATACTCTTAGTCGCTATAATAATGCATTTAAGATCGTAGATTAATAGCTTATGATATCTTTCATTTTTTATAAAAAATCTAGGAAAGCGCATATAAATAAATATTCATTGCATTATTTCAGTTCTAATAGCAGTATCTTTTTAATTCGTGGTTTATTTTTTTCTAGACGTCTTCGACTTCGATTTGATATTGCATGGCATGGATAACTGGTCAATATGATTACGATCGTCTGTTTTACATTACTTGTTATTTTGCAATATCTTTAAAAAGAAATTCTAATGGATTTTGTTTTATTATTTATCTGTCAATACTGAAATTTTCGGTAACTAACACTTACAGATTTTATCAGAATTTCAGTAGATCGTTTCATAATAATTCATCATTGGATTCGTTTTATTCTCCAGTTTTGAAATTATTGGTAACAAACACATATAGAAATTCCCTTCCCTCTTCTGAGAAAACTGTGCTTACCTTTTGGATAGGACAGTCTTGCCTCCAAGGCTGGTTTTCCATCACCACAGTTGTCACGATCACGCGGCAAACAGCGATCCCCACTTCCTACCACCACATCGAAGTTGGATTCGGGATCTTCGACTTTATCCAGAGAATGTATCCTGAGAATTTGATGCCGTTCAGGATCAGAAATATACAGATGACTGTCAGTTGGACTAAGAGTGATATGGTAGTGAGTCGACATATCGGTAGTTCTGAAAGAAAGCAAATTTTACAACAAAGGAAATACGACTAATGCAAGGAAATTTTAAATTTTCAGTTTAGATGCAGTTTAAGACTTTTGTGTGCTAAGATGCATAATGTTTAATGAAAAGTAAATTGATATTCTAGAGAATTACAACCAAAATAATATACCTCCCGGATCCGGAGTACGAATTCCAGCGAGGGGGTTGCACATTTTTTACGTTTCAACATGAATGTAACTTAACGACTCTACATCGGCGCTCGAACTGAAAAGGTAGTGAACAATAATTCCTCACCACCAGGATTTGGCGAATGGATCCTTCACATCCAGGTTCCCTTTAAAAGGGGAAGTATATAAAGTATTTTCTCCCTCCTTTCCGTATGCCTTCGTGGTGTAATTGAAAGCCCGCTCATAGCGCATTTGGGAGGTCCTATATATTGTATTTGAATCCCGGTGAGGGCACTGCATATTTTGCGCGTTTCAGAATGGATATAGTCTAATGACTCTGTAACTTCGATGTTACATATTGGTTCTTTTCCCTTGTGAATAGTAACAGGCATAACATTATATTCTCACTTAAACATACCACTTTTAAACTTTCTTAGATCTTCTGCACTAATGTAGGACAACAAAAGTTCCCAAATCATTGATTTTACCTACTTTTGTAATATTCAGACAAATTCTTTGACCTTCTTAATGTATCTTCATGGAAACTGTAGGCGCGCAATGTTTTAATCCTGGCCTATGAGGAAAATGTAATCAAATTATTCAATTAAAATCATATAAGAAGAGAAGGGATTAAGCGTGTTTGGGGTTAAGTTTATAAGAAAATGTTTACGTACTGAAAAAAGTATGCTAGAAACGCACCTAACGCTCAAGACTAATATAAAATTATTTCGCTAATCTTCAGGATCTTCACAACAATATTACAATTCAATAGCTGCTGTCGATCGAGATATATGTGGCTCACGAACAAAGAAAAAAAAAGAAAGATGATAATTCATCAGCAAATTAATGCTGGTCGAGTGAGTTTTATCTGGCTGTCTCTATTCACGTTTAGACAGTGAAATGTATTCCATTTAACAGTGTGCTATAATCATGATCCTCGTCAAATATTCCGTGTTCGAATCCGAACGAAGGCGCAACAGCCCAGAATCGCAAATTTTTCATTCACAACCTCTTTTACGTTTCTATAACCTTTAACTTTTCAATAAAAAATGCATATTTGCTCAGTTTACCCCAAGATATGATATTCAGACGTTTCTTATCAAGTCATTCAATATATGTTAGTTTATGTATGTAAGCCCATTTTATTAAGAATACCTATTCAAAGAAGAATAGATATGCTTAATAAAATGACATCTATCTTTTAACAACAACAACAAGAACAACAAGAAAAAAAAACTTGCAAAATATCTTTAAAATTTTAGTACCTTCTTCGTACTTAAGTACGATAGTCGATTCGTACCAATATGATAACTAAATGCATGATAAGGACATACCAAACAAAACTATTAAGACTTAACACATGGACCGTTTCAAGCACCGTTTAACGCATTAAACGGTGCTTGAAAGTTACATAATTATACTAAATACAGTAAATCTTTTGTGATATCTTATTATTTTCCATCAACACGAACGCTCGGTGTTAATTTAATCTCAGAACTAATCTCCCTCCAATCACACAACAGTTAATTCGCTTTCATGGCAACGTTCCAATGAGCTTGCAGTCCGGGTTAAATCTTTCGTCTCATTCTTCATTAGCATAAAGAATATTTTTGGAAAATATGTAGATATGAGTGTGACAGCTATATAAAATCGTATAACATTGTTATTCAATTCTGTGTTTTTTTAATTTATTTCTTATCATATTCTAAGTGAATTCTATGCTCACGATTAATGTTTTGGAATTATTATAGACAGTAACAGTAAGATAAAGTTTAATGCTACTAAATCTGAAAATACTTCACAGAAATACGTAAAGTATTTTTTTCGCATCTTTATGTGAAATTATCACAAAACTATTTCGTTAATTTTTATCCATTTTAATGAAGTCATTTGCAAATCATCTTTTAAACTCTAATTAAAACTGAGCATAAAAGATCTTTCTAACAACTCATTACAGCCAGTGAAAATTTCGCAAAATAGAGTATACAAAGACTTTTTGTTTTGGAAAAATTCATGCATCCTCATAATACTCGTAAATTGAGCACAAAGCTTACAGCTTCTTTAACTCGGCTTGAGAAAATCTTTTCAAAGTTTCATGTCTAGAGAGGCAAAAGAAACAAACCAAAATAACCCTAGAGTGCACATGATTGCTGATTAGGATGCCATGATCACCGACTTGTCTGTTGAGATTACCTATAATGAATTGTATAAAGTCATAGGATCAAGGTTACGTGGAGACTATATGCAGACCATTAAAATGGTTGTGGAGATGTTGAAGTTCTAACCAGCATTTGAGAATTTTCCTAACAGGACGAAGATCAAAAAGAAAAAAAAAATGACTCAGTAAACCACTCTTGAACAATTACCGTCATATGTGTCTCAATGCTGAATGAAGCAGTTTAATTTCCTTTTTCTAATTTTTAAACACCATCTACAGGTGTTTATAGAGGATGCAAAGTAAAATATCTTGGAGAAAAGTACGCAAGGAAAAACATCATAATCATGGGAGAACAGAAAGCAAGGATAAAACATCAACACTTCTGAAACATAGAGGTATAAAACATCATTGTAGAAAATAAAGCAGTTAAAAAATTCCGCATTTTTAAAATGCCGCATTAGAAAATATCTAAAAATCATTGCATGATAACATCCCAGCCGTATGTTTCCAGAATTTACAAAATTTAAGTAGAATTTGCAAGAATAGTTAGTTCTGAGCGCAAAAAGAAATGAGCAGCATTTTTACCACTGTATACACTGTGTAATTAATTAAAAAAATTTATGCAAAGAACAAGAAGGAAAATTTAGCTTTTAAAAACTAAAAATGAATCTAAAATTTATGCTATATATCGCAAATAATAGGCTTTTATCTTACGAAGATAACTATTAATTATTTAATTAATCTCTTTTATTTAGTCGTATTAACAGTTTTATTGAAAAATACAGTAACAAAATATTAGAAAACGAACTTGATTAACTGCATGTGGTTACCTATATCAACAATTTTTCAGCCGCCCAACCGGGGTAACTGTCAATGATGTTGTCATGGATGACTGCCGTACGTAAGGGCCCGGATTTGAATCCTGGCGAAGGCATGAATTTTTCTAAATGTATAGTTTCTGTGCGGCATGGGGGCACTTTCAATATGCGGCGAGCAGAAAGTCCTCTCGAGAGGGTGATTGCAGAGAAAGATGGGTGGACTCTCGGATCCGTTCTCCTAGATTCTATCAAAATTGGGGACGGAACTGAGATAAAGGTCTAGCTGTCATCTGTATGATGCTCAAGGCTCTTGCCAACAACAAGAGTAATCTTGCAGTCTATGCCACGATGAATTTTGTGGGCTTGTTGCGATATAACTGTCAGACAAGTGAAATAAGTCGCAACAACAGTTTTGAAAGCAGTTTTTCCTTGCTTTTTCAGAAAAATTTATTAGTTAAATCCAAAACATGAAATATGAATGTAAAAATATTTCACATTCCCTCTTGCGTTCACAAATAACTATGCGAACATACACTTGAAATTCTTAACGTCAGAAAACATATATCTGCGATTATTTGGGGATACTTTATTTTTTACGACGATGCTTTTTAAACCCACAAAAATGTTTAACTGCTTTACTTTTTACGATCATATTTCACACCACAATGCTCTAGAACTGAGATTTTTTTACTTTATAGTATCTTTCCTTCCACGATGTTTTATACGACGATATTACATCTTTGAATTGTTTTCTCCCCGATGTTTCAATCTTTTGTTTTCATCAGTAACCCGTCTGTAACTCTGCAGCTACTCCATCGTGGTGCGCCATTGTGAAACACAGTAAACTGAATGCTTACTTGGATTTAGCTGTCGAAGATTGGAACAGCGATAAGAGTCCCTTAGAATGTGAAGTTCCAGTAAAGGCTGTATCTATTTCGAAACAATGCATCGATTCATAGTTAAGTACCTGCGGCGGATATAAAACAAAGTAGATCCGAAAGGTTTGACGCAGTAGTTACCATTGCCGTTGTAACAATCTCACCTTCCTTTTTTCATATGTCATAGGTTGGCATGCCTTATCGCAGCTATTAAGTCCAAGTACCAATTAAAACTCTTTTATTGAACTACGTCCGGTATTTCCCTTTTTGTACTCAAAATTGCCATACGTAACCATTACTCTCAACACCACCAGACATTAACCATATATATAGATTGACAGGAGGTAATATATAGATGTCCCACAAATCGATATTTGAGGAGTATAAAATATTAACATAAAAATAGAACATTGTTTACAATTCTTACCTCATTCTAAAAACTGTGTAGACTTGTCCACTGGGTGTTACTCTTCTGATGAGATTGAAATCTCCCACATAAACGCTACCGTCAGGTCCAGAAGTAAGTGCAACTGGTGCCAGTAACCTGGCCTCTTTTGCCATTCCATTACATTCTGGGCAAAGCATTGGTCGCTGATGACCAGTTCCCATCAGAGTAGATATTACTCTTGGTTGCTGCCGGAAGTAGATAGTCGTACCATCTCCTTTCTGTAGCACACCTATTTAAATTGCATTCATTTAAAATGTTTAATAAATATCACATTTCTTTTACTTGCGCTTTTATTCTTAATCGTATTCTACTATCGTAAAGAAATTAAATAATTTTGCGTCTAGATACAAAGTAATGCCTTCTTAGAAATTCTACTGCTGCAATGCACTGAATACGAGATTTTGGAAATGACATCTAATTTTCATATTTTTTACAAGATGAAATACTTAGTTCTTCTTGGCACTACATCTATTTCTGAAGTTCTTAGATTGTTGCCATTGCACATTTTTAAACTGTCTTTGTGACGTGCTTTTTATAGTGATAGGGCTGTCTCATTTCTCGTCGCAAACAGTGCAATTTTATAAAATTTCAGGTACTTTATTTTTGGGCTCTTTATTTTCTATTTTATTTTTGACATCTTTATTTTAACGTTTGCTTGCATTCTAGTGTATGTTTCTTAGCCGCGATCTCCAAAGTTTCAAATAAGAATCCTTTATTTTTTTAACGATTAATCGTTGAAATTTACTACTAATGCTACACGAATATGTAATACTGAGTATCTATTTTGTATCAATTGGTAAAAGTGAAGGTATAGGGAACCAAATCACTCACTACATTAAACTTAGGTTTGTGTGAGATTACCAGGCGATTTATCACCACGTCTTAGTTCCATTTTAATATTGACTAAATAAGCCATTTTATTAAAACTCTGAAACTTAAGAAATGTAATTTTGTGCTTATAAAATCAAACGCTAAGTTTTATGGGATTTAAGTTAACACAAAATGCAAAATAAAATGAAAAGTAATTTACTCTTGAAATTGACAAGGGAAATTCCTATCAAGTTTGGGCTCAGGTTTCTAAACTTGCACACGTAGACTTAGCAAAAAGGCTAAAGCTGTTTTAAGTGATTTCTAAGACCTGGACAAGAAATATTATGATCAGAATCACTGCCAAAGACTATCTCTGTAACATACAGAACTCTATATATCTGTTAATTAATTGGCATGGGTAGGAACCAACGAAAATGGAACTAATAATATAAATGAAATAAAGGATAATGGGTTAATTAACACAAAAACTTTACAAAAGACGAAGAAAAATGCTGATGAATCCAAGAGAAGATGATTGTACAGTGTGATCCTTAATGAAGGGTGTTTTCTTAAAATACCGTTCTCCCAACAGGTACAATGGGTACGCTTTTTTTAATAATACTTAAGCTGTCTAGCGTATTTGCCAAAACTTCATTAATATGCAACACAATTATACTCTGTTACTTTAGAATAGGTCCTTCAAAGTCATTTCCTTCTCTCCAAACCGTGGCTCATAGCCATGGAAAAATTACTGACGGAAAAAAGGAATATGTCTAGTTTACGAGGTATAAGTCCAGAGTTTCCGGGAAAATGCTGCCTTTATTTAGTAATTCAATGTTTATACTAATTGTTAACCAGTATGCAAGCTGGGAGTTCTGGCCCTTTGTTAGAGCTAGATTATTATCGTTAGCTACAGAACACTACTTCTCTTATATTTGTTATTATCAGATAGTTAGCTACAGTTAGCTACGATTGTCATAATTTTAATAGTTCTGTAACTTCGGTAAGATTAAAATAAATTTTCCATTCAATTTTGCTTTGTATCTGGTAGTTAAAGCATTGACCAGAACTTGTTAGATTTTTTTTTTTGGTGTCTAAAGATCGGTTGGGCAATGTAGAATGTTGAATGTTACGTAACATGTGAGATCATGCATCACCCTGTAGAAACTTAAATGCAAGCAAACCTTAAGTGTAAAGGAGGATAAAATGATCCAAAACTTCACAGATAGAGTAGGTGACTGTTAGTGTACTGGAAATGCGAATTACACTCATGTTGGAGCAAAGTTCTGTGGAGTTACAAATGCAGGTGACGGATTGGTATGATGATGCATAATGGGAGAATTATAATGTATGTTACCATTGTGTCCACAGCCTCATATCCAATCGTCGTGGTACTGCTGACAGAACTGAGATTTATTTAAATTTGAGCTTGTCGTTGGCACCCAGAAATTTCATATTCATATAACTGTAGCTTGATTTTATTCAAACTAATTTTTTGGAAAGATATTTCGCATTTTCTATAAGCCACATTTCTTACTCTATTCATTTCAGAAACTTTCTCAAATGATTTCGCTTTTTTTGACGAGGCGTAATGAAGCTTCCCATGAGAAGGAATATGAGGGAAAATACAATTAGTATTAAAAACTGGCTGCTATTCTTCCCTTTTTCAGTATTTCTAGGTAACGTTACTTTGCATATGCGCTATAATACTTCCCTTGAGGATCCTGTCGAAATCGCAGAGTACAAATTTCAAGCCTATTGGATGCTCACTTTATGATGCTGCATTTTGAATAGCCAACAATATAAATACCGATTTAGTATTGCAAATATTGTGTAAAATTTGAATAAATTACAAAACTGTTTTTATAAATTCTAAAGCAATCTTCGTATATGATATTCAACTGTCTTATTTTTTGGATGAAGTTTGATATGTAGACAGTACGTGAATCTTTATATTGCGAGAACTTTATTATTATAGAAATTGCTTCCTAAAGTTGAGTTCTCTTGGAAACGTATTTGATGCAATTAGAAGTTCTGTTCATACATTTTATGCAACATCGACTTTCATCGTTTTCTATACCCAGACAATCTTCATATTTGGACATCTTAAAGATCGTGTATTAAATGTGAAATTTATTTCTTGATTAAGGGTGACATACGTATACTTATTAAACAACGATTTGTTATCTGTTCAACGAACAAGCGAAATAGACATTATAATCTACGTGCGATAATAGACAGCACTCTCATTAAACATATGCAGATTATCAGATTAGAGTACGTGATTTAATAAACTACACTTGCGTCAAATTCTAGAGTGTTTGTCACATTTTGAAAGGATATCATTTATTTAAACATATTCTAGTGTTCCTCTAATCAAATGAGTATTGTATGAAAATTCAGTTGATAGACTGATAGAACTGTCATAAAGTGAATTTCTGATATGAGATGTGGAAGCGTTTAATCTATTAAAATATGTAACTATAAGCAGTCTATCAAATATATGTTCGTCATTTGACAAACGAATAGACAATTCAGAAACTGAAATCTGTGATAGTGGCTAAAGCAATTTTCAATTTATTAAAATTCATAAGAGAATACTTTATTGTACATCACAAAAGTTATAAAGCGTGCCATTCGCATAATTCTGTAACGTGAGAAAATATTTACCGATTTTCATAAACAAAAATACAAAATAAAATAATAAAAATGTCCATATAACTAACTAACACCTGAGTATGACTGCAAGACAAACTTGCAACTGTTATATTTTTTAACATAAAACCGTCGCTTCACGAGAAATCAATATTTTTAAAACAAAAACTATTGCTTTACTAAGATGAAGATAACGTTTTGAATGGCTTTTGGTTTGAACATCCTTACGTTTTCAAAGAAACTAGGAATAACGCTACCGGAAAGATTCAAAAATAATGATGTTTTAATAATATAATAGACCAAATATGATTGTAAATGAATCCTCAGTTTTTTAGTATAGTCTTTACTACGTTACATTTGTTCAAGCGGTTTGAAAGACTGCAGACTGCGTTACCTTTTCTGAACCTCGTTTCTATTCCTAGCGATTTAAAATGGTCACTACCCTTCTTGTTGCCTTCCGAAACAGGTCAGTCAAAGTTAAATATTTCGTTACATTTTTAGTTACCACGTGTTTACTCTGGAGTCGGTCTGGGAGACAGCTCACAACAGATGCGTGCCAGTTTTGTGCGATAGAAGCTGTTCATTTGATGTTCGTTTTTCTTAGAAGTGATAATCATGGCATGAAATTCTAAAAGAAAAATGTCCATATAGCTAACTCAAAAAGAAATTGTGAATAATGCTTTCGGATTTAGAATATTCTAATTCTGAAGAATCATGTATTATTGATAGCAGACAACAACAAAAACAGACTGAGTTTTCCGAAGATGAATATGCGAAATTTTCAGATTGATTGTACACAAGATGATCATTTTTATGAATTTATAGAAGAGATAATTTCAAGGTGGTGTAAAAAAGAACAATACAGTTGGAATACCAATGCACAGTACTATCATCCAGTACCTGGTCTGAAGCATCATACAAAAATAGACTCTAAAGCAGATCCCCAAGATTCTTGGAGTTAACGTTTTGATGAAAGTATGATAAAATTAATAGTCAAATGGTTTATTAAATGAACGAAGGCAAAATGAAATATTCTGGTCAAAATATGCATGAATTTATGGATATAAATGGATAGATAGAATGAGAAGTTAAGGCGTTTCTTAGACTTTTACTTTATTCTGTTGTTGTCAAATCAAATCCTGAAGACGTTGTTTATTTGCAAACTAAAAATTATTTTTTAGTTTGAAATTTAGCTCCCTTTACAAATTGAAAGTTTTGTCTTCTGTGTGGTAGCAGAACAAACGATGGAAGCAAATTGGCAAAGAAATTTGGGATTAACAGTAAGACATTTACGAACGCGTTTTGGACAAATCCTGCTGTATTGCAGAATTTCGTATAGAATAGAGAAAATATTTCCTTTGTTTAGAGACAACTTATATGCAACTTTCCAAGTGATTATTCGACGATTCTCCTTTAAAAGAGGAGAGTGCAGAGTTAATTCTTCAGTGATGACTAAATGTTTTGACCTGATTTCGACATCAGCTGTACTCGCACATGCGTGATTAAGATCATTGCACCGTAGGAAAAATACTTCATGTACCATACAAAGTTTTCATTGAACTGCAAATGTCCTTTAACAGATGAAAACTGGATTATTGCCTGCTCATACTGTTCAGAAGAATCCATGGCGAAACGTCTCTGTTTCAGACAAAGTTCAATTCTGCTATGCAGAATAACTCCACTAAAACTACAATCTCACTTTTTGGGGCACACTTTATATTTTTCTGTGTAATTACTTGCGAGAACAATTCACTCATTACAGCAAACAGAAAGTTTAATTCCAGATGAATAAAAATCTTTTGAAAGCATATCGATTCATTCTTATACATGTGAATAACCTGTTCATTAAGCTCCAATTTCAGTGCCACTGAATATTTGTTTCTTTTGACTTTGGAGTGAAGTAATGCACTCATTTTCGTCGCAGTTTACTACATAGTTAAAAAATAAACTTGTCTTTATCTTTTTCATAATGCTTCAAGGGAAATCCACTTGACTCTCACCTTACTAATTTTAAGAATTTCCCATTATCAACACTGACTTTAAATTCTTTAACGATTTTTTGGACTTTTAACTTGCAGTCGACGCCAATTTATTCATTAACAGCAATTGGTTTGCCTTAGTCGATTGAGATTCGCAGACGCAAACGTGTGGTTCATTTCCTCCTCTTACCGACCTTCTTTAAAGGACTCGATCTAATCATACTGTGTAAACTCAAACAGAGACGCCTGTCTCTAAACTGACTTTTAAGTCTCGAATAAGTTTGAGATGGAAAGACTGCTAGTTAAACATCTAATGATGACTCACAGCTTACAACTACTATGAATATCCTGCTCTGGCATGCTTAATATAATCAGTAGCAGTGATGGAGTTAGCGCTATTATTCATAAGTTCAAACAGGTATTTGCTTTAATGAGAATCGAATAAGTATCGAAATTTTTACAAGAAAGAGGTATGAAAACTATTTTTATTTTGAACATTTCTCATACATTATTTACATCAATGTTTACTTATAAATAATTCTGCTAATTATGAAAGACTGTAGGGTAAATTCTAGTAAATTGAAGGGCCATAAACGAAGAAAATTTATTTAGATTTGAAATATTAGTTAGAAATGAAGCAACAACAAATATTTTAAATACACTGCAATATAAAATAAAAATAAAAAAAAAATTAAAAGTAGAATAAAACATCAGTAGCTGCCACCCTGAATAAGATGTAAGCTAAAATAGATCTGGAATCTTACCTTCATGAAAATTATAGCGATGGTGTATATCTAAATTCCATCCTCCAAGCTCTGACGTGTCCATGTCATAGCCTTTGAGTGTCAGGGAATGAGATGTCCAGAGTACGTCTCGGCATGTCACGTACTCGTAACCCACAAAAACTGTCAAGTATAAAAGTAAATTCGATTTCAGCTGCATAGAAATAGTTTGATAAAAAGAGTTCCCAATATGATAGCAACATAGTGATGAAAACTTTATGGTATAAATCGGAAAGGCTGGAATAATTTAATATTATGCATAATATAGAAACAACTAGTTCCAGAAATATTATAACGGTTTAATACTTCCATAGTAAAACTTCTTAAATAATTTTTATAGTAACATGCTTAGAAGCGCAAATAAATAGACATTCACTAGTACGTTTTACACTCATGTCCATAAATTAAGGATAATGCAAAATCAGGCAAAGGAAGAGTTAGAAGCAAAAGAAATTTGACTTATTTGTAAAGCTTATTTATTAAACAAAAGGTAAAGAGCAAAAAAAGATGCTAAATGTTTGATATTATTAAAAAAAAATTAGCGATTTTTTCTCCCTAGAGCAAAATAAAAAAAAAAAAAAAAAAAACTGAAATTTTTCAGATTTTAAATTACGTCTAAAGGGACGTTTTTTTAACGTTTGAGTGTTACCTTTATTTATTAAATATCATGTTCTTTGCACTTAAACCATAAAATTCAGTTCAAGAGCAATATTGCAAAATAATGTTAAATTAAGCATATATTTAGAATTTCCGATATACACAGTCTCGCGAGCTGGAGATAAAAGTATTTTTTTTTCTATATAACGTTGCCATTTCTCGCTTTTAAAGCATTGAGTTTGTAAATCAAAAATTCGTTAAAGTTTTACAAAATATAAAATCTATAATAAAACAAATTCCAAATTTGGGATTTCAGATGCCCATATTCGCAGTAGGATTTCGTCATTCAAAATTCGATGGCTCTATGTACCATTGTTTTATCACAATGCGAGAAATAGACAATCATTTATGCAGATTTTTCATTATTTAATTTCTTCAAATATAATGCAGGACTCTAACATTTTGTGGCAACAGTTTGAAAAGTGAACCGACGTTTATGAGTCCGACGCAAAATGCCAAAACGAAAGCAATAGTTCTTCGGGACTGAAATCCCTTTGGACTAAAAAAAAAAAAAACCTATGTACAAAAAACCAATATTACATGGTTGGTATGATTGTTAATACATTGTATGTCTCCCAGACGATGCAATACAGTCCGTACAACGGACATGCTGAGTATCAAATTATCGATCTGACCTTGGGGGATATTACACCACTCAAAAAGCAATGCTCTCCGAAGTTCCGGTAGACATGTAGGAAGAGGTTGACGGGCTGCAACTCGTCGGCCAAGCATGTCCCACACGTGCTCTACTGGATTCATGTCCAGTGAGAATGCTGGCCAGTCCATATGGGTGATATTCTCCGATTGAAGGTATTCGCTTACGATGTTTGCACGGTGAGGACGGGCGTTATCATCCATAAACACAAATTGTGCGCCCATGGCGCCCCGAAACAAACGTACATGTTGTTCCAGAATGACGTCCCAACAGATTTGGGTTGTCATGGTTCCAATTTGAACATGCAGGTCAGTTCTGGAACCCAGAATAATTCTACCCCAAACGAGCACTCCTGCACCACCGTAACGGTGATGTTTTCTTGGTGGTAACGGGTACCTGGAGCTCTCCATATGAAAGTCCGGCGAGAATTAGACCGCAAGCTAAACCTGGACTCGTCGGAAAACATCAGACAAGCCCACTGTTGCGGTGCCCACAATGCATACTCTCTACTCCAGGCTAACCGCAGGCGACAGTGAGTTGCAGTAAGTGGAACGCATCTGACAGGTCTACGAGCATATAGACCAATCTGCCCTAAGCGTCTGTACACGGTCTGCCTTGAAATGGTCGTACCAGTGGCTGAAGAGAGTTGACGAGACAGGTCTGAGCTGTGCTCCGCCTGTTTCTTTTGGCAGTAACTGACAAATACCGGTCCTCATTCGGCGTTGTAACTCTGGGGCGACCTGTGCTGTAACGTCTACTCACATTACCATCATTTTGGAGCCTGGAGATGACACTCTGGGCAATTCCAAGTTCGTCTGATACTTCCAGTTGGGTATGCCCACATTCCAGACGGCCGATAATTCTACCACGTAAAAAAATCATCCAAATGCGTCTTTTGTGCCATAACTATTCGGTTATTGCACTGAAATGCTTATAAAGCGCCTGCGAACAATTTTACTTCTTTGCCTGTATTCCTTATATATCACTCTCTTACACTCTCGTCATTGTGACGTACCATCGGTGTAGTCTGGTTACTTCCTAAAATTTGATTATGTTTCTTGAAGATGTGTGTAGTGATTTTACAGGTGATATATTTATTTTAGAGTTCGATTTCCGCGTGACTCCGAATTATCCTTAATTTATGGACATGAGTGTAATAATGCAATGGTCTTCCTAATTGATTGTTAAATGGTACACCTGATTTGTTAATATAATTACCGCTTACTAAATGCTATGCATACTTTATTATAAAACATGTACTAATATAACTACAAAAATAGTAATGATTTTGAATTATATTTTAATACTTAACTAAATGCACCCACAATTCGAATATGTTTTGTTTCCAATGACTTAATTATTTACGCAGAGTAATAATAATGAAAGCATTACTAGTAATAATTATCATGTTTTTAAACATGCCTGTGTTAACAATGTTTTACTTTTGAGAGTATGGAATATAAGTTTATATGTCACCTATTTAATATATATAATAATAATTAGCCAAAATGGTCGTTAGCCCAGAGGGGCTATTAGTCTCGAAATGGTATTTTGCATCGAATCACTATAAACGGCTGTGTCACTTTTTAGGTTGTTCCCACCAAATATTTTCGCACTGTCTTATATTTAAAGAAATAAAATAATAAACAGTCTCCATAAATGAATGTATGTTTCTCGCATTGTGCAAAAACAACGATAACTAGAGCCATCAAATTTCGAATAAGAGAGTCCTCCGCTGGAATATGGGCTCCTGAATCTTGAATTTCGAATTTGCTTTATTATCTATTTCCCAATTTTTTAAAATTTTAACGAATTTTTGATTAAAAAGCTCAAAGATTTCAAAGCAAGCAGTGCAGACATTGTACGGCATAGCACATTTTTATTCCCAGCGCGGGAGACAGTCTCCCGCGCTGGGAATATCCGAGACCGAAATTCTAAAGATACGCTGTATTTAAATATTTTTAGCACAAAGCGGCGTTAGCCCAATTGCTCACGAAACGTGTATGTGAGTGTAAATGGGGAAAAAAACCCCACCTTCTTCGGGCGTAATATAAAGTTTGGAAGCTTTCAGATTTTTTTAACTTTCTCGTACAAAGTAAAAAAGAAGTATTGTCATCGCGAAAAATTTCGGGTATTCATATTTCAACGATGTTTTTGCGTGACATGTATACCTAAGGACAGAATAAAGGACTCTTTTCCCCAGACGAATTATAAAACTGATTTAAAATGGATTCAAAAGGCATTTTTTCCGTGGAGTCTGTACGTACGTACAGTACAGACTTACGTATCTCGCATGACTCAAAAGGAGGACGTTGCATGAGCTTATTCTGTAACTCCCAAATAGAGAGTATAATTTTCTGCTTTCATAAACTTTTTATGAAGCTGATCCGCACTTCGGCCATCCATCCACATAAATGACAAAAAAAGTGATGACCAAAATGTACAAAATCACTATTACAAAATCATACAAAATTAGGTACAGCAGCTTAGTCATCAGAAATTCAGATGATTGGAAAAAATATCAAGCCAACGGGTAAGCAGAATGTTACCTAAAGCAAAGAAAACAGACTATATGAGAATTTCAGAGCAAGTTTTGACAAGCTTCAGAGCAAGTTTTAGCAGGATTTTTCAGAGCAAGTTTTAGCAGGATTTAGGAGTGTTCCTTTTTTTTTTTTTTAGTTACAGGAACAATATGATTGAAACTTCCATCTCTACACAAAATAGCATGAACGGAAAACAGATATCTTCTGTCAACGGAAGGTATCGTATGTCACCATAATTAGCACATTTACGACTAGCATTTTTTGAAGTGTCAAAGGAAAATTGATAATTGATTATCTGAAACTTGCAAAAACAAACTCAGTGGGCTTTATGTACAGGTAGCAGTAAAAGTGAGCTGAAATATTAGCAGTAGAGGAAGGGAAAAGCAGTCCAAATGATTCTTTACCATAATGACAATATGCGTCATATATCTCTGTCAAAGCAACGGCAATAACCTACTGCAGGATAACATTTTTACCTTACTCATTACATTAGCCATATCTTGCCTCAATTGGTCCTTTTCTGTACCGAAAAACCTAATTAAAATCCTTTGAATGTGCATTTTGGAAGTCATGTTGAGGCAATGAAGATGCGAAGATTGGTTTTTAAAGCATGAAGAACACCTTTTCTCCTTAGGATTAACTACTGAAAAGACAGAAAAAAGTATTTTTCCGTATGAAAAGATTACACTTAAAAAAAAAAAAAAAAAAAAAAAACACAGTTGGTTCCTTTAGCATTGTCTTTTATACGTCGTTCTTAATACGATATTCGTATTTCAATTAATATCAATTAGATATTTTATTAAATAATTAAATAAAAATTTAAATTATTTGGCGTTTGTCTACTGTTTCAAAACGTTTAGTTTTTAAAGCTGCAAAACAAATTAAATTTGAAAGATAAATTAAGATCTTATGTTTTTCCTAATGGCCAAACTCTTAGAGTTACTAATAGTGCACAAGATCAGGACTAATAGTGCACAAGATCAGGAGCAAGATAAATAAAGGAATTTACATTTCTCTCGGCGGCAATATTTATCAAAGAGACTGAATGTTATGTGTATAGAAAGCTAACGTAATAAACTTATAACGTGTTTAAATGCTTTTAATAGTCCTTAAAAGACATTCAAATGTGTTTAAAAAGCTTCGCTAATAGTGTTCTAAAATCAGAATAAATTTCTAAATGTTAAAGAATTAATTTATTAATTTTAACTCGCAGAATGTTTCTAATTTTCTATAAATATAAAATATCACCACTATTCGCTGCTTTGAAATTTCCCATTTTCTTCTTTGATTTGGCAGCAAGTTTTATTCGGAACAATTAGTTAACAGTTACATTGTAAATTAGGTATCAAATAAATCTTATCAATAAAATATGCATATTTGATTGCTAAATTTCGCTTACCAAATTGCAAAACTTTTTACATTTTTTGGACAAAATCCCATTTTTAATTTCAGGATGATCAGGTGAGTTAAGCTGATTAATTGTCTTCATTTGCTGATGTACCATTTTGAAAATTGTCATTAAGCACAACTTACAAGAATACTTCTTTCAATAATTATTCCCGTTATTTTTAAAGTCCATCAAATAAATTCTAAAATGCTGGCTTAAAATAAATCAGATAAGAAGAAAGAAGGCATCGACATAATTTATTTCCTTCCATCACCTCATTATTCCTGCTTTTAGAAGCATAGTAGAAACAGCTTTATGAGGTACACATTTATTATCTTATAAGATTTGATATTTAAAACGCAAACTGTACTATACATGGACCTTCTAAGAGATAATCTAACCCAGTGGGCGGGGCACGCGTAACCGACATGTCGGCAAGAAAGAGTAGGAACGATCTGGTTTACTTTAACACTGAAACCTATGAGTTTGTATCACATAACTCTTTTTAATTATTACATGTGATACGTTGTATAGTGATGAGATTATGAAAGCCACAGTTGTTTCCAAATAGGATTTAATATATCTCATTAAAGCACTTTTTACTGCATTTCGCGCATTTTTTTCACGCGTAATTCTTGTACAAACATCTTTACTTTGGTTAAACGGTAAAAACTCTAAGCACAAATTTATGAACTTAATTTTGCGTAAAAATAAAGTAAAATTAAATAATATTGATAGTACGTGATGCTTTGAAATAAATAAGGTAAAATTAAATAAGATCTGATAATTTAAAAAAAAAATAATGATCATTTTCAGGCAGTGATTTTACACATTACGAAACGATCATATTTATTTGATTATATGATCATTAAATTATCAACATTAAAGTGGATTAGTTATTTTAATAATTCATAAATTTTAGAGCATAAAATTTTCTGAGCGTAATGAAGAAAAAAAAAAAAAAAGATAAAATAAAATCTAGAAGCACTCAGATTTTATATTACGCCCAAAAGGAACCTTTTTTTAAAGTTTTGTGTGTTACCTATATTTATTGAATATCATGTTCTTCGCCCGTAAACCACATACATTTGAAAACAGCATATCTTTAGAATTTTCGCACTGGAGATAAAACTGTTATTTTCCGTACAGTGCTCTCTCTGAACTCGTTGAGTTTGTTAATCAAAAATTCGTTAAAGTTTTACAAAATATGAAATAGATTAAAATAAATTCGAAATTCGGCCGTCCAGATGCCCATGTTCGGGTGGAGGATTACATTATTCAAAATTTGATGGCTCTAGATACTGTCGTTTTTGTCACAGTGCGAGAAACATACATTGTATTCGTGCAGATTCTTTATTATTTAGTTTCTTTACATATAATACAGGGCGATAATATTTGGTAACCCCAATTTTCAAGGAGACATGGGCATTTATAGTGAAACAGCGCAAAATGCCGCTTCGAGCTAATAAATTCAATTAACCGTAAATAAAAAAAAAATCTTATGCAAAACTAAAAATAAATTTAAAAAATAATCACTATAAAATACAAGCAAAATTAATTATTACGGTTAAATACAATTTTAATATTAGAATTAAATGTATAAGCATTTTTAAGGAGTCAAAAGTGTTTATCACTATGATGTATTATGAAATATGATTGAAATAAAATTCCTTTATAGAAATTGTGCTATAATACTCATCTATAATTTTAAAAAAGCAGCACAATTTAGAATTTTAAACAAAACTTTCGAAAATTCGCTTTTAAACACTTTAGTATTTTTTACTTATTTACACCAATAAAAAGCATAAAAATTGCAAGAGAAAATCGCTTGTTTGAAATTTTCTATTAGTTCAGACTTAAAATATATTTTCTAAAAGAAGTAGGTACAAATTTCCTTACAGCATAGGAAAAGCTTAAAAAATATCCAGCCCGGAAAGCAAGCAATAGCTTTATAATTATTTAGAACGTTAATTATGCTTGATAAATATGCTAAATTTTTAAAAATCAATCTCAATTTCAAAAATAAAAAATATGTAGAAATTCTAATTTGTGAAATGAGGCGCTACAATCAGCTTTTTCTTGACGATTATACACGCTGCAATAGGCAACCTATGTTAAATTTCTGCAAGTCGTCCCTAGTCCTCCGGATGTGATCAAGGTGACAGCCGGCAACGCCTCAGACGAGGGAGAAAACCCGTTTGGTTTAGTCTATTTCTTATAAGGTCCATGGTACTATAATGTTTTCATTCTATATGTAACTATTGCTCGGGTTTGATAGCACAATTCACTATTAATATATTCTTATGAAGTCATGCATATGTTTTTGTTAAAGTTTTACATTTGTAAATACTCGTCCTCCATTTAAAATTACTGCACTTTCCGAATTTATTGTTACTGCATTTTCTGTATTTATTGTAAATACTCGTTCTCCTTAGTTTCTGCATATTTAAAGAAAAATTTAAAAGGAACCCGATAATATCTCAATGCTTTTCACTTTTGTTTTCATTTTCCCCTGATAACCAAGTTCAGTACTTCATAAATATTTATTAAGCATTTTAGAAGAAAGCTCGATAGCTTTGTGCTTTTCCCTGAAGATACATAAAGCAGAATATACATTTATATTTTTAACAGACATATCGGCGGTAAAGACGACAAATTAATTTAGCACTTTCGGCTGCTTTAATTGTTTATTTATTATCATTTGTTTATTTATATAATATTTTTCACACTTTGAAACTAAGAGAATGGTACTGAGAGCTAGAATTTTTATAGTGCATGTTTCAAACAAAGTTAATTAATTAAGTAAACATTTTAAATCGAATGAATTATGGGAGAATTAGCATGCAATTAAAACAAAAGAGTTGCATTCGTACGCCTTTTTCGCTCGCTCAGTATCCGCGGTTTAAAGTAACATAGGAAAAAATAAACTAACTAATAAAATAAAAATTACAATGAATTTCGCAATGCTGCAAGTTTCGAAATAGTTAATAACAGCAGCCGCAACACGTCCAGTACTATCTTCTCAGAATCTTCACGCTGTTTTGGGACGATGCTTCTAAACACGCAGAACTGTGGGACCTTATGTGTATTCTTAGATTTCTAATTAGAGGCATCATTATTTAAATGTATTTTTACTTCAGTATATCGGATTATAAAGTAAATTTGGTTAAGAATTAAAAGGTATAAAAGTATATATATATATATAATTACAAAACAATTTTTTTAAAAAACAAAATATAAATATGCCTAGTATTTTCGCTCTTTAAGCTACAGAAAAATTTCATTAAAGACATAAAGTAAGAAATTTAGAACTAATGTTTTTGAAATTAAAGAAAGATAATTTTGAAATTCATAATTGATAAATTTAAAGTAATCTAATAAATGCAACATTCAATTTTTTAAACAAAATAGAATTCTCTTTATTTAAAGTACAAGTTCTAATTGAATCTTTTTCCTTGCTTTGGGAAAGGGCAAGAATTTTTCGGTGAATTATTATAATTAAATACAGTGAAATGGCTCATCGGCTAAATCTAGATAGGATAGATAGATAGGCTTTAAGGAATTTTTTTGAATTGGAACATGTTAGTTTTCGCAAAAGAAAAATGTAAAATTCAATAGTTTTAAATTAAAAGAAATTTTGAAAACAATAGAAATACGTAAAAAACGGAAATGGAATACAATTAAAATCTGATTCTACGTTGTCAAGAGGAGGTAGATCAGAGTTCCATTGAATCCCATTTTCTGGAAAAACTACTGTGTTTTTGTTCACTCATTGCCAGCTGATGAACCACTTTAAATTTTTTCAATATTATTGTTCATATAATATATATATTGTTATTCAGTAATAGATAGACTCGGTTTAGAAGATAAATATTTTACATTTTGCCGAATGGCAATAAATTCCAATCACAAGTAAAACAACGCATTTACAACGGACCGCATTTAAAGTGAATCAACACAAAAACATGTTTCGAGACGAGTAGCCCTTTTAAGCTAATAATGCAATTCTTGAGGGCTAGTTTAGGTTCCTGGAATATGACAAAGCACATGAGGAATATCTGCCTAAGGCAAGATATATCTTCGTGGAGAAATTCCACTCATTCTTTTATAAAAGATATATTTATAAAGTAGGTATGTTTTAAAAATCTATATTTATTGATCCTTCATATTATAAAATTCTTTTGCCTCTTGATATAAAATATTAGGAACAAATAATAATAATAAGAAGAAGAATGAAAGTTAATATACATGATAGTCTCAATAAATTAAAAAAAATATATTGAAACAACATAAACGTATCCAACGTTTATACGAAAACTTACAGCATATGGGAAGTCAAGAACTGAACTTTTAACTCTTGGTATTAGAAGCATCACGGCGGAAATCATTACCAGAGTAATTAACTCGAATTATCTAAAATCTACTGGATAATTAATTTCGTAAAACATTGTTATTTCAGAGATCCAAAATTACTCTGCTAGCTTTATAAACGATTTGTTTTATCGTTTTTAAAAGCAAGAAAAGCTGAAAATGATCATCCTAGGAAACTAAATATGGAACAGCCCAAAATGCGGCGCAATTATGCCCCCCGGAACTTTCCGGCCCTGCAGTCGATAATAAAGTAGCTTACTCTGGCCGAAAATTATATATAACAGGAAATGAAACCTCTAAAGATGTGGGTGGGACGGGATGTCGTCCCGCTGTAATTAGACCGACATAAAGTTGACGGCTTACAGACCAGTGTAGGCTCGTGCTTACTCTTGATGATGGGTGATATCTGAAACACGGGGTTTTGTCTTTTCAAGGATAGGGTGTCGCTTGGTATAATGGAAAGGGGGCGATGGCAATTTGCTCACAGGACAACAATGTGCTACTGCTTTGAAAGCTGTACAAGCAAGTTAAAACCTAACATGGGCTACATTAAACAACCAAGTGATGTCATGAGTTATTTAAACGGGAGATTGATAATATGAAAACTGCTATTGTGAGTAGTCATCAAATCCGGAGATACTGCTTTTATGAATATCGATGCATTTGATGAAAAATAGTTTTAAGAATTCTCTTTCGAAAACAGGGATAGAGAGTCATAAAATGCTTGACTTGTTTTGATTAAATAAGTATACCCTCACGTTTAAGTTTGAATCAAAAAGAAAATTTACGAAGTAAATTCAATTTGGGTTAAAAGATCTTAAACATTATGGATGACTAAAAATGGGATTAAATCTTTTATTTATTTATTTTAATTTCCTACTTTTTTAATTTTAATTTGCAAAAGTTGAACCACTTCCGAATTTCGAAATCGTTTATAGAAATTCGCTTCCTAATTTAGGGGATTTAAAAAAAAGCAGGAAGTAAAAATACTTTATCGGACTCTACTTAATGTTTTATTATTATTGAAAATTCTTTTCTATTAAGTCCCTAAAGTATCCTAAGTATATTATTTTCCTATTACTTCAAATGAAAGTAGCATGACGTATATATTTTAACATATATGTTAAACTGGCATTGCTATGAATTTAGCTATAGAAACATTTATTCATATCGATGTACAACAATTATCATGTAAACTACTTCAGTGGCTCTTAACTTAGAGTGTACGAGCATCTGGTGGTGAAAGAAGGCATTACTAGGGGAGTCATAGAAGTTTATAAATTTTCTACAGAAACTATCGCCTGTGAATAATTAGCGAATACTACTTCGACAATTAGGACGACGTTTGTGATATAGTTAGGAACTAGAAAAAAAAAATTCAAGTGCCTTCAGTTAATACACTAAAATAACAGTAGGATGAAACATGCAAATTTTTAAAAAAAGGAGTTAAAATATTTTCAGTTAGACTTAAGTGACATTGGAAATTTGTCACTTTAAATTTATATTGTGTGAAACCAACAGAAACAACAAATCACGCATTCTAAGTTTTTGTCTTTCTTTGGGCGACGCTTATGCATACCGAGCTAACCTCTTGTCTCTTTCAATGACGAAAGCAATAGGGCCAATCGTATTTCTTAGAAATATTTATGTTATTTCTGATGTGAGTTGCAATAGTCCTAAACAATTTGAATAACACACACAGAATGAATTCTGGAAATCTGTCCATATATGTGGTGGTTCGTTATGCTCTTCCTTATACGTTTGGAGAAATATTGTATGATTTTTTTTTTTTTTTTTTTGCTTTTTGGGCTTTAAATCCTGTTGAGTCCTGAAATAAAATATCTGCTGCGTTTTGAGCTTTATATCCCGTTTATAACTTGTCACACTGTAGCGAGCAGAAATTTAACTTTCCTCCTTGTTAGTGCATTCTGATTTGGAGAACTGAAATTTTGATGAAGTGATGAATTCAGTCTCATATCGCACGATCAATTAATTATAGGAAGAATTTGTGCAATTTTCGAAAACATATTTCTTATTGATTATTGTATCTCTAGCTGTGTCAACGTCAATAGAAAGACGATTGTTTTGTTTACGGATTCACCTGCCAACAGAAAAGATATTATACATTGAAAACATAATTAATGAATACAGTACTTTAAGATTCCTCAGCAGCCAAAGTTATCAGAAGATTTTAACAATTAACATGACTGTGAATTTGCAGGACAGAGTCCGAAGTCGAATAAGGCACAATTTGATTCTAACGATATTATTGCAAGATCTGATGTTGCGACAGCTCAAAGATGCTTCTTATCATTTGTGAGCTATGAAACAAAAAGCTTACAAAAGCTGAGGTATTGCTAAAACCACATACATATGAAATTGCAGGAAATACATTTAATTTTGAAGAAAATTCAACAGATTCTGTTATCCAGCGATGTGATATGATTGCACATTTAAGTTCTCAGTGCCGACATTCTTACTGAAAATAGTAGAAATCAAAACAAGTAAAGTCGTAACTAGGGTATTCATCTTCCCAGGGACAGATGCCCCCCTTTGCTCCACCCCAGCTACGCTACTGAAAGCTAGCCGTCTAGAAACGGCATTTAACTGAACGAGTCTCACTGATATTGATAATTGCTGTCAATTGTTGGTATTTGTGCGATACATTAGGGGAAAATATAAATGTTGGAATAATTTTTATTTTTAAACCACTGGAGTTGACAACAAAACAAAACGATGTTTTGATGCATTTAAAAAAAGTTGTGAAACCTCAACTACTCATGAACGTGAATATGGTGGTAGGCATTAATCATGCTGATGTTGAGCAAAAATTCTTCACCTTTTCTCATACTTTAAGAAGTCACACCTTAAATTCTTAAAAAAAGTGAAATGTTTCAGATTTTAAATTACGTCCAAAGTGATGTTTCTTTAACATTTTGTGTGTTATATTTATTTATTAAACATCACGTTTTTCGCACTTAAAGCATAAAATTTAATTCAATAGCAACGTCGCAAAATAATTTTTAAATGAGCATACCTTTATAAACATAGTTCGACGCGCTGGAGACAAAAAGGTTTTTCCCCTCCGTAGAGTTTTGCCATTGCTCGCTTTTAAATCGTTGAGTTTGTTACTCAAAAATTCTTTAAAGTTTTACAAAATATGAAGTCGACAATAAAACAAATTCCAAATTTCAAATTTGGGATTTCAGATGCCCATATTCGCAGTAGGATTACGTCATTCAAAATTGGATGGCTCTAGATACCGTTGTTTTATCACAATGCGAGAAATATACATACATTTAAGCAGATTTTTCATTATTTAATTTCTTCAAATATAATGCAGGACTAACATTTTGTGGCAACAGTTTGAAAAGTGGACCGACATTTATAAGAGTGTGACGCAAAATGCCAAAATGAAAGTAATAGTCGTTCAGCACTCAAATCCCTTTAGACTAAGAAAAAGAGATTTCTTAAATTTTGGCTGATTTTAAAGCTAATTTTTCCACTTTTTCTGCAACCACTCTCATCTATTAACTGCTGTAGCTTCTTTTCTGTGACTGAAGGCCATAAACAGTCAATCAGGCGTTATTCCATTGACTTAAAGGGATGATGTCAGCACTGAGCTGTCAAAGTTTATCTGTTGGGCTTCCTAAGCTGTGTGAAGTCTTACTCTAGATTTGAATTACCGGCTTCAAAGCAAGATAATTTAGAAACTCTCTTGTGATTTAAGTGATTTCTTTCGAAGATGATTTGATTTAATTTTGCAACTATGTTTAAGTGTTTCTGAGAGCTTATCGCTTGATAATTATGGAAGACCGTGAAAAATATCTAAGAAATAAAATATCATTTACTCGACTAAAAAGAAAAGCAAGTTTCATGGCAAATCAGTGCTGTAATTTGGCTTTTCGAAATCAAAAGTGTTAATTCTTCATTCAAGAAATTAAATAGGGATGTTATTTCACCACCAATAAATGATAGCAATTTAAAACTTAATGTTAGTTTTAATGTTAAATTTAATAGTCCTTTAAATTTGGATGCATAGTTACAAACGAATGACAATTTTGTTGTAAAGTTTGTAAAGATCTGAAATTAACTGAATTAATTCATCATGGTTTGAGTTCAAAATTTGAATTACTGTGCTCAAAATGGTCTTGCAAAAAATCTTTCAGAAACTCCAATATGTTTTTGTTCATTGCTATATGCAAACACATTATTCGTACAAATATACATTAGACATATCTTTGAATGTGTACCTATTATTTTCTGTCATGATATTGTATTACGGCGAATTTAAGATATTTTATACTAATAATGCTTTTGAAAATTATTAAAATTTAGATATTATTAATATACCATTTAGAAAATAAATATACTATGTACTTTATTATTAGAAACTTGTATTTTAATAACATGCACATTAAAACTCACTTTTTGTTTCAATTTTTAAAATGTGGTTTTTCACACTTATACGCATAGCATTTAAAGTATGTTAAACTTGGCATTTAGAAGCTATGTTAAATAATTTATAAGTCTGATATACTTTAATGCATTAGAGAACTTTAAGCTGAACCTATGAGTAAGATTTTGCTTGCAAGAAAAATGGTATTTTTTTCAGCTCGAGCTTCATTGGTTTTGTACAAATTTCGAATCACTTTTAGCCAATATGTTATACTTGGGTGAATGTATTTTACATTAATTAGACTTAAACTCATTTGAAATTATGTATTATTGTGACACTATTAAGAAAATAAGTACTTAATAATAGGAAAGTGTTTTTTAAAAACCTTAAAAACTTGATTTTCTCAAAACATGATTTTTTATTATTGCGCACATGATATTTTAAATAGGTTTAATGACAAGCACTTGAAATCTCACAGACTTCCTTATTCCTCGTATAATGATTATGTTTTAACTGAACCAAAATTCCTATGAATTTTTTAATATAAAAAAAGTTTAATTAGGAAAGTATTAGATACTTTATCACTGAAATACATTTTTTAAACTCAAAATAAAATGACAACTTAACCACGAAATTCTTAGTTTTTGGTTACTGCCCTAATTGGAAGATACGTTTTTAAAACTATGTAGACATTTATTGAAGTTTAAATTATTTTATGGATATATTGAAAAACATAGCTAATATCTAGATTTGCTTTGCAAAATAAATGTAAACTGCTTAAAAATGAATAATTCAAAGTTCAGTTTCAATTATCATGATTTCAAAGGAAAATTTTATTACTGCAATAAAGCTTCTACAGCAAATACAGCTACCAGAAGGCTTAATTAAAAGAAATACCTTTTAGTTTTTGTGATAAATGTTTCTTGACTTAACTAAATATGTGCACAATTTAAGATATAAAATCACTTACATGAATGAAGTTCATTTAAATCTCCGAATGATATGACATTTTTTACAATTTAAAATAAAAAAATTAATGCATAAAAAAGTGAAAAATTGTGTATATTAAAAATGCTATTTCAAACATATAAAAATTCCTGTACAATAGCTATAATTAACCAAAAAAAAAATATAACCCCTCCCCAAAATATCCCGCTTGTTTCGAGTCTTTTTATTACATTGAAAACACTACAGTTGGACCTCAATCAAAGAGTTCTGTTCTCCTAAATTAATTGCACGTTAATTAGCTTTATTTACCTAACGGTTGTTTGGAGTGGCTTCTAATGAAAGCGGAGAAGACCTATTTAACAAACAAGAACTTCAGAGCCATCATAATGAAGCTTGAACAAATTATTGATTTCAATAAGTAAATGTTAGATTTGTTTTTGTTTGGTTGCTTGTTTTGTTTATTTAATAAGACTCTTTGTATTCTTAAATTTGAACCATTATTAAAGAATTCCGTGTTGCTTCGATTGAGATGCTCCAAATTCTGTACATACGCTTACAAAACTGTGAAAATTTCACATTAATAGTGTGATTGTTGAAATAAAAATGTTCGTTGGCATTATGATATTAAAAATATTCGAGATTTGTAGAATTCGTTTAGCAGTTTTGATATATGAAAGAAATTGACCAAAATATTTAATAAAATACCTATAATGCTTAGGTCAGTTAGACGAGCATGTGGAATTTTAAATCCAAATAATTATAAAAGGCTGTCTTAGTGCAGCTATAAATAATTTAATCAACAGAAAATATAATTTAAAAAGATAAGCGATGAAATAAAAATTAAATCCAAGGTTAACTACTTTATATATGAAGATACTCCACATGTCTTCACAAATACAGTCTTTAAAGCATAAATACTGAGATCCATGCTTATCATAATATTATTATCTTTCGCAAAGATAATTTATATTTTAGTAATAAAGTTAGAATGTATTTTCTGCCTCCATTTGTATTCATTCGTGGTGTAACGGTAGTACACTCGGCGCGTATTCGAGAGGTCTAGGTTCGAGTCCTAGTGAGGGTATTGAATATTTTCACATCGCAGCGTCAAAAGAAACCTCCTAATGATTCTATAAGGTATTATATGATATAACCAGGCGTCGGTATCGACACCAGGGGGGTTGATGAAATTTTAAAGGATGTCAATGATGATGAAGTTAGTCGATAATTGAATATGCGCCAGCAACTGATAGGCATAATCAAGATCCCACTGATTACAAAAACATTTATTTATAAAACTGATACTTAATTGCTCATTGGTATAAAGCTGCATCATATATCATGAAAGAAATAGTAGAAAGTAAATGTAAGAAAAAAATTACAGAAAAAATATTTAATGTATTTAAATAATGCACTTATTTAATAACAATACTTTTAAATATGTAATTTTTATGCAGTGAAAGCAATATAAAAAGCTAGAACGACACAAGGAAATATATTTATAAAATATGAACTACGCACAAACAGAACAGAAAATAAGACACATATTGAATTTTTTTGAAGGAAGTGATTTAAAAATTACATTAAGCGATTTTATACCAATTGTCAATAAAACTGCATTAATGCAACAAGCGTAAACATCGCATTTATTAAAACTGAATTTTTGTGCAACTTGAATTGGTGATTTTGATTCTAAAAACTTGTTTATATTTATAAAATTAAAAAATAATTATTAAAAAAATAATGAAGCATAAATTTAATGAATCATTTTTTTCAAACCTTTAGTTCATGTTCTACTTATTAGCTTCAGGTAATTTATTTGCAGTTATTTATATTATGATTATGTAGTATTACAGATATAAACATCAGGGGGTCGATGGAAAAAAAAAAACACTCCTTTATATACAAGAAAAAGTTTGGAAATCCTTGACGTCAACTTAAAAATATAGTAATAATGCATAACAACTAGAGCAAAGTGAAAAACTAAAATCAACCGCTAAAATTACGAAGTAAATATATTACATTTAGCACAGTAAAATTTAAAAAATTAATACCAGGAACGTTTAGTATCATATACTTTTGAGAACGCACTCTTTAAATCATAGGGTTACATGATATTATTGATATTCTATTCTGTTTATAAGGGGATACACCTTCGAGACGTTTTGTATGCAAATGTCTTCACAGATACCGTAACTGCGTTTTAAAGCGATATTAATTGAGAATGGTAAAGTTTAGCCATTAAATTAAGTAACGTGTTTAACATTTGCCATTGTGCTAACGAAATTATGCCAACTAATAGAAATTAAAACAAGACGAAATATATAATGGGTTTCCGCTTACTTGTAGAAAGCTGTTGTAGTGGGATTTGTAGAAATTAAATTTCCCTAATAAATGAACACTTATTAAATTTAACTAAGTCAAACAATACAGAAGGCAAATCAAACAGAGGCAGACATAAAAATGAAACAAATTCTAACTACATCGAATTATGAGTTCAATACACCTTTATTAAAATGGTCATGGTAAAAAATACGAATATTTCGAATTCTTTACTTACCTCTTGCTGTCGTAAGCCCATAAATCTTCTGCTTGTACACATTTCTCTTATTCCAAGCGTACGTAAATTTGATTTCTGGGTCAGCTTCAAACACCTTTTTGAAAAATATGCCTTCAATAATGATATTGAGGTGCACTAAACGAAGTGACGATGTTATGTTGCTAGGGGTTAGTTGCAAGTGTATAGTAGAGAGATATCCATGAGCGTGGCTGCTATGGTAAACTAAATGCAAGTCCGAACCAGGAATGGACAAGCTCTCCTGTAAGACCTGCAATGAATTACAAAAGGTATTATTTATTAACTGGTACTATTATCAAGCACTTAGTGACTTCTCAGCTTGCATATCAGTATATAAATGAATTCGCTATTAACAAATTGAGACAACGATAAAGTAAAGAATGCGTAATTTTCAAATAATATATGCCTCTTATTTTAAACATAAAAATTATTATTAAAGTTGCACAGTTTAGCGGTTGTTTGTGTATTTTCAACGGTTTTTTAAACAATTAACTGAAATTAAAGAAGCATTAAAATTGATTTCCAAGAGATTTTACAGTTAGGATTACATTATTTCTTGCAATTAAAAGCTCTGCAAACACAAAATGGCTCATGTTAATACATTTTAATACAGAGCTACGTTTTTCAAATTTCGAAGGGAAAATGTTTGTATTTTTCAAAACAAAAGTAGTGTAGGATTTTTAGAATTAATATAGCAAAGCATAATAAATACTATTATCTATAATTAAGGAACATATTGACCGTCACTGTTTTATACATAATAAAGAGCGTCAAATATTTATCCAATAAAAGTGCACATTTCGAAGACCATTAAAAAATATAAATACATAATCCTAAAAGATAACCCAACTACTGAACGGATATTCTCATCAACTTTTAAGAAACCTATCATTACTGTGAATAAAATAATAAATAACGATTTAAATATCAAAATACAATGTTCATCTCCTTCTAAGACAAATGGAGCACAAATCCAGAGGGAGAATTCTTTACAGCAATCACTTTTACATAAAAATATAAATGTATTGTGATTAGAATGAACTGTAGCTGTAATTGAATGACTGCACAATAAAGTACACAATTTATTATTATAAAAGTGGAGAGTAAGGCATACTTAGTTTCAAGAATCTAAATAATGTTCCGAAATAGGTTTAGGATTATAAATGGTTTCTGTATAATAGAAATGAAAAATTAACAAGAGTCATAACAAATGTGAAAATAAACTGAATGTATTATTAAAATGATGTTTAGACTCCGATATTTAATAAAGAAATTCCAATATTTAACTCAAGGAAAACAAATCACTTCTCTCTTCTCAATATCTGCAACTGCAATTTTAGAAAAAAATGGAAAAGAAGATTATTATAAAGTGTATTCAATTTAAAAGATTCCAGGAATGTCTCCTGGTATGAAATGGTGGAATGCTCTTCGTTTAGATTGATAAAAATGACACTTTCAGAACATCGAAATAAGACAATTGACAGACTATTTAACAGCACAAGAGGCGTTTCCATACGGTAACAGAGGAAGAAGTTATTAGCATGGTAAAATATGCACATGCTTTTAAGATAAAAATAAAGCCCCCATTAACACAGTTTATAGCTTAGTATTATCATATACGAGACTCTTAGGGATACAAATACGCACACAAACTTACTTAAGACAAAAGCTTATGATAATCTAATGATAGATCAGGATATAATTCAAGTTCATTTAAGATATACATCAGGAAAATCCCCCCTCCAAATAAAGTGCATAAAAACATGTAACCGCGAATATCATGAATGTATGCTAAAGCAGAGATTTCAAATTCGCAACCTCCAAAGCAATTTTTATGTCGCCAGCGAATACATTTCAAATTTTCGCAATCATTTTTGTTACAAATACGGTGTGGCAAAGATTTACAGATTTTATTTATAAGAAGTCCGAGTTTATGTTAACATAACTGTCACTAAAAAGAGCGCAAATGGCGCACCAGAAAATTCATAAAGAGCTAATTAGCTTACAGACTGATATAAACTTGTTCAAAGGTTTAAATAAGGTAGATTTCAAAGGATACTTACCTTATTTAAACCTTTGAACAAGGTAGATATGAGTAATATTTATTCTAATTTGACAAAAGTAAACACGCTCAATTACGAATTGCACTAAGTATGTAAGAATAATCACTTTGTCTAGGGATGCGTTTCAATGGGAATAGCCTATTTTTGCATTTAAAAATTAATAAGAACCCTTTTGACCAATGAGCATTTAAAACCCGCGAAGAAAATAATTTATAGTAACTATTTTCCAAGCCTCATAAACTTTATAAGAATTGAAACGTCCTCAAGTATTAAGCTGCGGTAAGAAATAAAAAACTTATAAGTATTTCCCACATAGTACAGAAATATCCTGGATATCCTGAAGAAGTGCGCACATCCTCAGGATATCCAGAAAAATCCTGAGGATAACTCCTAAACAAATCCTCCAAAGTGCCTAAAATCATATCCCGGTATATTCTCAGGGCGTCTTATCTAGATCCCATAGACAGAGTAGAGGATACTATCAGGATTGTAAGTCTTAATTACTGCAGAACATCCTGGAATATCACATTGTCCTCCTAAATACGTTCAAGCATGTCCTCAGAACATTCTATCTAGTTCTCATCGACGGCGTACGGGATATTATTATTAATTGATATCCTATTTACTACATGCTCAGGAAATTCCGGAGTATCTCTCTTACATTCTAAGCATATCCTTCCGAATGCTTAGTAACACTCCAGTATATTACCAGGAATCTTCCTTAGATTCTACTGTAAATGCACGGGGATGTTGTGATGACCTAAGACCTACGTATTTCCCCAAGGATACTCTCTAGCCATCTTCTTATGGTGACTATGAGATAATAAGAAATGTTGAAAAGATTTTAATTTTTATTTAAATTTGAATTTACATTTATTTAATAATTGCTAAATATATGAGAACAGCAAGAAACATAAAATGAATCATCAGTGCAAAATACTGCAAGATAACTTTTGCTTTTATTTTTAAAATTTTTCCTCCGGAGTGCTTAATGTCATACCCCAGTATATTTCCAGGAATCTTCCCAAGATTCGACTATAAATGTACGGGTATGTCGTGATGGTCTAAGTCGTACTTATTTCTCAAGGCTACTCTCTCATCCGCCTCCTGTGGTGACTCTGGCATAATAAGAAATGTTGAGAAGATTAATGTAACTTTTATTTAAATTTAAATTCCATTTTATTTAATAATTTGTAAATATGTCCAAAAACTGAGCAAGAGACATAAAAGCAATCATCAGTGCAAAGTATTGTAAGATAAAATTTTGAATTTATATTTTAAAATATAAAAAATTCTCTGATTACTTTTAAACATAATGTAGCCCAAAGTTTAATTCTTCAATATATTCATAATTGAGGTATTATAGAAAATGAGTTTTTAATTTCAGTTAACATGCATTCAGAATTAAATAAAAAATCTAACTATTTAATAATCTACAGTTTAATGAATTATCTTTCTCTATTTCGTATGAAAGTATGTGTAGTCTTTTGGCGAAACTTTGTTGGAAAATTACTAAAAGGAATTTTTAAAACAATCAAGTCTTATCTATGGAATAATAAAATATATATAAGTACTTTTGTTACGGGAAAATGTTGCAGGCTTCCTTATATATTTGATATTTTTTTTATTTTTGACTTTGCTAACAGTCTTCTACATACTGAGTTAAATAACACGCCGAACAAGGGTTTTAACAATAAGAATCTGCTTAATATTCATAAATTTGCAGAACTAGTTTTGAAGGTTTAATTTTTTTCTGCAACAAAAGTACAAATGATCGCAATGAAATGTTCTCTGCACTTCTGCAGCTGAAGAAGTTTCTACAATAAACTTTTGAAATTAGTTCTGCAAATTTATGTATATTACGCTGATTCTTGCTGCTTTAACTCTACTAATAGTCCTTTGCATTAATAGAAAGGTAACACAAGAAACTAATTTAAAACGCTATCTTTATTTTGTACTTACTCTACACGCACAAGAGGAAAAAAATCTGAAAGTCTTTAGCTGTAATATACGAGTGTGCTGCAAAAAGTCTTTCGACATTAACAGTCGCCCAATAATGCTCTTTTTAATATGGTTTATCAGTAAAGTTTATCAACACAGATGGCACTGGGGATGTTAACTATACATTGTACAGGATACAAGCAAAATACATTTTTAGACTAACATGGAAACGTTATATATCTTCTGTATATCTGAAAAACGGAAAATGCATAACACAATTCTCTGCAAATATTTAATGTTTTCAGTTAGATAAATTATGAGTTAAATGCATTTTCATTTAAACCCATCAGATTAAAAATGTAAAAGAATGTTTTTGAAAACTGCATTTGTTGCTTTTAAATAGCTTAGTTTGTTAATCAATAACATATTAAATTTGAATAATAAATATAAATATAAAATTAAATTAAATTTGACGAATGGCAACACACTTGAACGAAACGTGAATCAACGAATTTACAGTGGACGACATAAAAATCACATTTCTAGAGTAATAGCCCTTTTACGCTTAAAAAAGCATTCTGAAAATAATTTTCACTGTTTCAATGATAATAGTTAACGAAAAATTCAATGAAATGAAATTTGCCAGTTGAAGTCAGTCCCAAATTAAACTTTGTAAAGCTTGCACCTGCTAAAGGTTATCAAATATTTTATTATAAAACCAACAGTAAATTTCAAAGCAAAATAAAATAGTAACTGTCATTTATATGACAATGATCGATATAATAAAATTTTAAAATTTAAATATGCACTTTACACTGTACTGTAACTGTTTACCACGCACCATACTTTAAGATGTACTGTATGTTTACCATAATGCCATTTTATTCTGAAATCAACTTTACCAATTTTTAATATTTCTGAATATATTCAATTTAGTCTTTCTGCTTAATACACACAATGTAAAATTTCCCATAAATATATTAAATAATTTTATTTTGATATGATCTGTACCCAACTCTCAATGCTTACAACAAACAATATTTTGTTCATTTTTCATTCAGTTTCAAAGCAGAAAGGAAATATGTGATTTTTTATAGTGAGAGTAGCATTGTTTCCTGATCTTTGATCATATATAAAAATGCAGTTAATTATAGTAAACAAATGCTAAAAATATTTACGCTTCATTTATGAAATGTTTCTTAATTCATTACATGCAAACGTATAAATATTTCATATATAATATTTTCAGTTTCGAATATGGTTTTAGAATTTTCTACGTATACCAAATTTTTATAATGATTAAAAGTTTTGTATTTTTAAAGAAAATAAAAGTTGTCTCCTAACTTCCGTATATGAATATTGCTAACTTACTAAATGAAATTACTTAATGCCAAATAAAGCGAATATTTAATCACTAACGTTTCTGATTTACACTGCAGAAACACTTCACAGAATGTAGTTTAGCTACATCAATTATAACAAATACTTACAATAATCTTAAATCTTCCAGAAATTATTAATGTGATACAGTTCTTCAAACCTATTAATTTTGAATGAAAAATAAATGCATTTTTGTTTCACTTTTCAACACTAGAATTCACACGGTGAGTCATCTGTGAACCAAGACGTGGTGTTTTTGCTCACTCCATAGTTGTATTTCAAATTTAAGCTTTCAAATGTTTCGACTTTTCCTAAATATTCGGTATAATGCCTTCAAACGAATTTAGTTGTATAAGGTATTCTTAGAGAGCCTTCGTGGTGTTGTGGTCTGCAAGCTCAAGCGTAATTAAGAGGTCCGCGGTTCGATTCCTGGCGAAGGCGTAATTAATTTTTCATCTTGCCTCCTTCCCAATAATCTCTACATTGGTGTACAGTGGCGCCCGAACAAAAAAGGGTGTTGGAAGATGATTCTCCTCACCCAGGAATTGGCGATGGGGGTCCCCTAAAATATTCCAGTCGCACTTTAAAAGGAGGAGTACATCAGGTATTTCTCCCGCCCTCTTAGCATGCCTTCATGGTGTAGTGGTCAGCATTTTCGGCGCGTATTCAAGAGGTTCGTGGTTCGAGTCCCGATGAGGACATTGAAAATCACATCTCTTGCTTGGAAATAACTTAATGACTCTACAATATTACTGTAGATAAGCAGTTTTTCAGTCAAAATCCTTTTGGAGTAAATTTGGCATCAAATTTTGTTTGGCTGTAGATGTGAGCTCAAAGTACATAATCAACACATTTCCATATTTAGTAAAAAATGATTCCAAGTCAAATGATCTAAGTGTTGGCGAATATGCTCCTTTTCGGTTAGTAAAGCCTTACCTCAGGGCAGGACGAAATATAATAAGTGATATTTTTGTTCTTTCATCTCTAAAACTTATAGAAAGCTTAAAATGGCTTGAACTATGACGGAACAATCAATAGAGCGAAAAGAGAAGTTCCAAATTCCTTGAAGAAAACGGAAAAAATAATTATATTCAACGACCTTTATGACACACAATACCACCATTCTTGCTTCCTACCAATGCAAAAAAGACTAAAATGTACTTCTTCTTAGCACATCGCATTCTTCATTAGAAGTTACTCAAAATGAGACGAAAACTCCTGAAATAATAAATTTTACAATTCCACAAAATTTGTAGTCAACGTTGTAGATCAGATGGCAAGGAAATATTCCGTGAAATTTGCATCAAGCCGTTGGCCAATGCATGTTTTTTCAATATTTTAGATCTAACAGTGATCAGTGCATAGGTAGTTTTTAAAAAGACATCAGGTTCTAATCTTAGCAAAAGAGACTATATTCTAAAATTAGCGAAGGAGCAGAGACAAATATATTGCAAAAAAGCTATCGGTCGACGGATTGTCCCAGAAGTTTCAAACAAACGGAAACGTTCAAATAAAGCAATGCAAACACAATAAAACTAACAATGTTTGTGACAAACGTCACAATTTGTTGTGGATTATGTACAGAAAAAAGAATAAACAAAGACTATAAGTACTCAATGTGAAATGTTTGAGAAGGTAGCATAACCCTTAAGTGCATGTAGTTGCCATCTTGGCAACGTATTCATACTTAGTAATGTAAATTAAATCAAAACACAAATTTTAGCTTACTGCATAGCGTAACCAATTGGATACGTATTGTTTACGTAAGGTTTGAAAATTTCAGTGTAACACTAATGGTATAATGGTCATCATTGTGATTTGATGTGTAGGAAGTGGACATCATTTGTGTTTACAAATTTTTTATTTTGTGTTTGTTGTTATTTTGTGTATTATTTTGATGTATGTTATTTTGATGTATGTTGTGTTTGTTGGATTGATGGATGATGTTTTTATTTTGTGTTTGTTGTTATTTTGATGTACCCCTAACAACGATTAGGGGTGAAGTTTTAAAATTGTTTGAGCAAGTTTATAAGGTATGTATCATTATATAAAATTGTTATCACACATTTGTCTATCATATTTGTTTTGCATAATACAGCCATTTGGCAACAATAATATTTTTCAAAAATTGGAAAAAAAGAAACTTAATTTAGATTTTTTAAAAATATTTTTCTTGTTTTATTTCATATCGATATTAATGTATTTTTGAATTAAATTACAGAAATAAAATAAAAAAAAATCATGCATTTAAGAGATAATGTAAATATCATGCATATTTAATTTTTATTGTGATTTAATACCTAATTAATCTGTAGGAACATTATGAAATTAGATTAGTTAAAATGTATGTAATTTAAAAGAAATTTCTTGCATTCCATTTTATACAGGCTGCCAAAATCTTGAAGTATCTATTCCGAAATTTAAAATTTAGATTTTTGTTGATGGTACTCTTAACTAAATTTCATGTTGTTTAACATTCTAAAAGGTAAATTTTAAAATTCGTTAATTAAAAAAATCTTTGTATTAATCATGAAACAGATTGTTTTCTGTATGTATCTCCCATACAAATTAAAAATAACATCACTGAAGTCCATAGGTCAGCTATGACCCAACCCGATAGTTCTAGGTATACAAGAAATGCGGTAATTTTAGTGTTGATTGCTTGAAAAAACATTTACAAATACTTTACAATTACAAACAAACATATATAATTACATACAAGCATACGAACATTCCTTTATGTATCGAAGAAAATCGTTTATCGATTCGTTCTCAAGCTTTATTCCACTTAAAAAGTTTTTGAAAAGTTAGAAAGTTTTCTTAATTTGTTTATTCTCAATTTAATTTAAAGTAAGGTATTTAATGATTCATTAAACACATTAGAATTTATTAAAATAACTATCAGCTTGAATATTTCATATTTATCTGTCACTATGTTTGAATTACAAAGTGTCACCAACAAAAATGTCTTGCAGCTACAATACTTTATATTTCAAGTAGAAAATGAATAGAAATTTGAAATTTTTTCCTTTGCGTTATTTTTTTTTATTATTGCTTATGTATGATTTGATAAATATTTAGTAAATTAAATTTAAAATTTAATTAAATTACTGTTTTTTTGATACAAAGGTTTCGTCTTGTTACAAAAACCTTTTGTAGGGTCAGCTGTTTGCAGATCGTGCTTTGGGTCCGCAAGCAACTGGAGTTTGAGACCACTGTTGCTAAAAGACGTGATTTTTGCATACAATCAGTCTCTTCATACTGCTTATGCCTTAACATTTGCTTAATGTTTTAACTTCAATTAGTCAAAAAAGTATTAATAACTTGAATATATTGCAATAGCTACTTAGGCAGTTATGTCTGGTATTGATTCGAAATGTAAATTTGTTCGATTACGGGTGAAGTCTGGTACCTAGGTACCCTGTTGTCGCATCACTGTACTCGTGTATACTAAAGGACATTGTTTGACAGAAATTATCCTGGATTATACAAATTATTAATATTAGAAGTGATGCTGCTGGACTAGATCGCATCGTAATAGGACGACTGAAATGGCTAATATGCATTTTGTTTATGGAGCAGCGAACGGAAACTGCTATATCATGATTTTATTGTATTGTGAAACAATCTCCAAATAGACGCGTGCTCAGTAATCATATATTTTCGCGTTTGCACCACAGAATCAATGGAACTTTATTTCCGATATGAAGGCCAACATACGTAACTAGATTCTCCCGTACCGCGGAAGAAGGGCTTGTTCAACAACGTGAGCGCAATCATGTACATCAACTATTTTTCCTCACCTTGGTGTACCATCATTTAAGTTGGCGGCAAATAATACACCTATGCATTTCAAAAGTCTTGTGCATCAGAACTTAGCAGCCACTGACATGAATGTTGTCGCAAGAGTGGTTGACACATAGCACAAGAAAAACACAAGAAGCCCGATATTTTTCAATGTGTTCAATCATTCGTGCGTCGATATTAAGAAATATGTATTCCCAGAGATGTTTTAAAATCTGGGTATTTCCTGTGAAACAGCAGGGATAAATTATGTCATATTATTATGGTCACATACATTCAATTTCTTTTATTCTTTCTTCATTTCTAACACACTCACATATACATATATGTATATATTAGTCATATTAAAATTAATAACATATAATTGATTATTCATATTTTCATTTTTCATGTTCCGTAAGATTCCATGATTCAATGAGACTTATCAAGAGGTCTGGAACATGAAAGTATAACAATCTGAAAGGTAAGGAAAGGTACCTTTTGAGCATTTGAAGATAAATATGATAAAATGAAATGGAAATTGAAATATAAAAATGAAAAATAACCTACATATTTACATCCCATGCTCAAATAAATCATGCGATTTCATTAGAATTAGATGCACAAATCAAAGAATCAAAACTTTTGAACATAAAAGAACAAAAAATATTTGTATAAATGTATACTTAGAAGTACCTTAAATCTTAGGAATTATTGCATTTTTGAATACTTCGTAGTCGTTTTCATTAAAATTATTATTCGTTCAAAATAGAAAACATGTAAATAAAATTTTCTTAAATAAAATGGAAAACATTTAATAAAATTTTTAACAGAATATACTTTCTAAAATAAACAATTACATTAATTTAATCTCGGCTGTGGAAATGATTAATACTAAAGCCTGAAGTAACAGAAGTATACAAAAGATAATTATTATTTAACTAAAAATTTGATTTCCGAAACGGAAATTCTATTGCCTTTACTTTTAATTACTTCGAATAGTGTCACTACAGGTTTTTACATACAAGATAATTTCAAGAATAAGATACATGCCGATTTCTCAGGAACTTTTGGTAGCTTTGCTCTTTGTGATTTGCTGAGTAATATTGATAAATACATGAAAAAGGAAATTTTAAAGAAACAAAACGAATCATTTATCAAAGTAAGGAGTTAATATAAATTACCAGTTTTTGACTAAATATATGTTATTGGAACAGATCTCAAAGATCTGCCAAAGTTTTACTCTGATTTTTGCATTAATGTCTGAAGACGGTAAAATTTTAATTAATCATTTGGGATTACTTAAGGGGCGTTGCATTGCAAAATAAGTAAATTGCTAGAGATATTAAATAATGTACATAATTAATGAAAAGTACATGAGGATAATTTGAAGGATTTGACTTGAATTTCTAGATCATTTGAATGCTGAGAAGTTGATTTATCATTTCAGATGTCAAGAGTAATATCTAAGTAACGAGAATAAAAATAATGCTTAAAGTATAAATTAAATGAAATGGAACTGAGATAACCCAGTTATTGAGACGAAAGTTTAAATAAATGAGCATTTCAGGCAAGCAACGCAATGAAGTATGAAACACGAAAATTACTAGACTGTTTAACTGCTCTTTAGGTAATGCTCCGTAATGATGACTACCTCAGTCGGCATTTACTACATATGCTTTACGTTCTGCTGCAGACGAAGCGCCGTCTGATGGCCACGATTACAATTTATATATTTATATAAAAATATCTTAAAAGCCATGCAGTATCATGTAGTTAAATCTATTTAACCATCTTATTTTTTTAAATTCCCTAAAATGCAAATTTTTTAATGCTTAACAGCCTTTTAGATGATCCTCTAAGATACAGTAAAAATAAGATATCATACAGAATGCAGAAATTTTACACATAACAATTTTTAAGAAATATTCTCAAAACTGATGAATGAATTTCAGTTTTTGCTTTTATATATACATCGTAATTAATTAAATATACATTACAATTATTTTCAATTTCTCTTATTACTTTCGGACATTCTAGTTTAAGTTATACTTTAAAATAAAAGAACAAAACGATGTTTTAATAATATTATTTTAATTTTAGTAACACATACTTTGCTTCTAGTATTAATGTATTTCACCACCACAGATATCATGGTATAATATTTGTTCCTTTATATATTGGAATATCGTTATTTTTTAGTCCAAAGGGGCTTTCTTCCTGAAGGACTATGGTTTTAGTTTTGCAATGTTGCATCGGAACCCTATAAAAGGAGTATCACTTTTCAAATCGTTGCCACCAAATACTATCGCCCTGTATTATATTTGAAGAAATTAAAAAATGAATCTGCATAAATGTATGTATGTTTCTCGCCTTGTGATAAAACAACGGTACTAGAGCTATCCAGTTTTGAATGCCGTAATCCTACTGCGAATACGGGCATCTGAAAGACCAAATTTGAAATTTGGAATTTGCTTTATTATCGATTTAATATTTTGTCAAATTTCAACGAATTTTTGATTAACAAACTCAACGATTTAAACGCGAGCAATAGCAACACTCTACGGAGCGGAGAACTTTTTTATCTCTAGCGCGAGGAAATGTGTCTCGGAAATTCTAAAGATATGCTCATTTTAAAATTATTTTGCCACATTGCTGTTGAACTGAATTTTATGGTTTAACTGCAAAGAACATGATATATAAGAAATAAAGGTAACACACAAGACGTTAAAAAACGCCCCTTTGGACGTTATTTAAAATTTGAAACCTTTCAGATTTTTTATTTTATTACATTTTAAACGCACAGTTTTATTTTGACATGGGGTACCAAGTATATATTTACGCTATTTTAATTACAATAATAATAGGTTTAATAATAGATTTAAACATAATATTATTTATATATAATAATATATTAAAGTATGAAAAGTAAATATTATTAATATCTATTATTATTATTATAGTATCATTATTGACTAATTAATGAAAAACTTATTAGTAATTATTTTATGTTTAAATGTTTGGTAGTTATTGTAAGTTTTAAGTTCTGTGGCGAATAATAGTTGAAATATACACTTCTGCTACAGATCACATGTTAAACAATTTACTTTTTACGTGTAAAATCTATTTTTTCTTCGCAGAAGTAATAAAAAAAGAAACTGTTTTTTCGGAGATGCCTATCATTTTGTAGTTTAGTAAAGAACAACAGCTGACACCATTTCCATAAGCGCAGTTTAATTTTGAAATCCTTCAGCAAAAGTTGAAACAAAATTTAAAAACTTTAAGCTGTGCATCTGGAACACAGTTCATTCACAGATTAAAATTTATAAGTCTATGAATCTGGATTTGAAACCCGATATCTAGCACCTGGTGTACATTTAATGTATACTATTATTTAATAGTGTACATTAAATATAATATACTATTCTATAATGTGCTATGCTATTAAATAATTGGAAACTGTACAGCAATATTCTCTGCAGCAATCCTAAAAATGAAATTTTGCCAAAAGTTTAAATTACCTAACTCAAAGTGTTAGCGCCTTCACTGAGTTTTAAGCTCTGTTTTTATAGATATTAGAGAAAAAGTAGAAGTTTTCTTTAACCATTTTATTGTCACCAGTTAGAATATTTTTAAAAAGATAAATTATGTACCATATCTGATCGGAAGAGAAATATGTTAATATAAAGTTTAAAATTAGACAAAAGAAATTTTAAATTTCGCAAATTTTAAATAAACTTTCTCAAAATCGATAAGAATTTTCTATCCCAATCTATGACTGTTTTTTAACCCAGTTTTAAATTATGTGTTTTATATGATTTTAAATTTGTGTAGTTCATTTACGTCAATTAGTACAGCTGTATTTAAAGTAATTTTTTTCTCTAAAACAAGGACACATTATTTTACTTTCTAATAAGCTTTTATTTAGTTCTCTTATGGTATTTCCCTGTGAGTAAAATTTTATCATCGATTTTCAACCTTCTTCCTAATAAGCTATCCAGATCAAATTATGTCCACACACTGTTTGTTTATGAGAATGCAATGTGATGAAGAGAATTTTTTTTCAAAATTCGGTACAGACGATTTACCTAATATTTAAAAGTTTTTTTCCTATGTCTGTGTTTAAACAAACTATGCATATCAGAATTTCACTATTCGTACCATCGGATAGAGCGGAAAATAATCTTTTCAGTAAAACTTGTATGAAAACTACATCTTAATAGTTGATTTTTTTTAAATCATTTAATTTTTTAGACTATTTGACACCTATGATTATAAAATTTAAACATTTAAATATATACCAAAAATGAAGTTTTGAAATTTTCGCCCTTTTTTAAAACAAGAATGATAAAAGCGTATATTTGAGTGTTTTTCTACGTTTTTTTAGAAAAGGTTTTGCGGTCTGAAGCAGACGAATGTAAAAGTGTTTCTTACAGAAAAGTTACTTTTTACTTTATCATCTTAGCGCACTAAATGACGAAGTTTGCCATCTTGCATCCCTTAATGACAATTTGGCGGTATGTACGTTTTCATTTCAGCTTCAAGTGAAATGCTCGTTATAACACTATTAATATATATGCTTTCTGAAATTGAACACTCAAAATGATTTCTTCATTCTCTGAATGATGCTTAATTAATTTTCTTTTTTTATAATTTTCTTATCATTTATTGCTTCTGTTTTAATAATGACAAAAAGTTCCATCATTTATAATGTATAATTGCTACTTAAAAGCAGCAAATAAAATGCAACTAACTTCCAATCGTGTGAAATGCTAAGGAAAACAAACAAGGGCTATCTATCTAGAAGTGAAAACTGGGAAAAAGAGACAAAAGAAACTGGATAAAAGATAATCTTAAGAATTCTTGCATTTTTTTCCTGTTTCTAATCTTGATAAATGTTTAGTTAATAAAAGCACACAAGGTTTATCTAGCTAGAAGTGAAAACTGGAACAAAGAAATAAAAGAAACTGGGAAAAAAGAAATCTTATGATTTCTTTTTTTTTCTTCTGCTTCAAATCATGTAAAACGTTAAGTTAGTTAAAGAAAGCACACAAGCGAAATCTGGAACAAAGACACAAAGGAAACTGAGAAAAGAGAATCCTAATAACTCATACATACTCTTTTTCCTGCTTCTAATCTTGTAAAATCTTTAGTTAGTTAAAGAACGCAGACTTCCTAAAAAGGGAAAACTGGAACAAATAACAAACAAACTGTGAAGAATCAGCTTCTAAGCTTCTGCAAAGTTAAAATTAGTTAACAAAAGCTAAGAGACTATGTATTTAGAAGGTTAAACTGGGAAAAACAAAGAAAACTGGGAGAAACAGAAAATAATTTTTTTTCATTTTTTTCTCCTCTTAATCTTTTAAAATTGTGAAAAAAAAACTTGCAATCTGAAATATATTAAACATTACGGCAATTTTATGCAAAAGCCTATGGGGAATTCTATGCCCTTGCAACGAACAGAGTTTGATCTATGCTTGTTTTGTATAAGGCTTTAATAAACAGTTTAATGGGATCCAATTTTGTATGAAGCTGAGTTTTGTATGAACATTTCTCTTCTCTGCTGAGGCATAGGCCATAACTGAATGTGAGGGCACCTTCACATTGAGGCACCTTTTTTATGATGTAGTGGTCTTTCCATTCTCACATTATTCCATTTGCAAAAAAAAAAAAAAATAATAATATTTGAAAAAAAAAATGTTAATTTTTTATTTTTTAATTTTAATTCTTTAATTTTTTTAATGTTTCTTTAAAACGTTAAGTTAGTTAACGAAGCACACAAGCGAAATCTATAAGCATAAGAAATTAACATTTGAAAAAATTTACCTGCATTTCTGTCAGTTATGCCACGGGCTCTAGCTCTATGCACAAATATTTCAGAGATAGTCTCCGTATGATATAATTTAAAATACTGCTTACTTTTGCCATTAGTCTCTTTCATGTTTATAACATAAGTTGATGAGAGAAAAATACATTTTCACATTAAAAAATTAATTTACTTTAAAGTTATAATGGACCATTGAGTAAAACTTGCCAATTTTTAGAGTTACACGATAGCTTAAATTTCGTTATCAAATTTTTGACTTACGAACATTTCATTTACTTGGGTAAGTGTACAGTATTTCATAATCCTGGTATAGTAAATTAATAAAAGCACATGGATAAATTTGTAATCGGCCCCTAGAATGAAAAATATAATCGCGCGTTTTATTTTTTGCTCAAAAATTTTATTTTTTCATTTGAAAAAAAAAAAAAAAAAAAATCTATTATTATTTTTTAAACATTGAGGGTAATGCGACATTTTTTGAGACATCATTTGGAGTGAGACAGTGGACAACTCATTTGGACTGAGAAAGTGGAGTCATCAGTGAGACAAAATTACCATAAATTGCATCAGTATTTTACTGCAATGCAGAATTATTTATTATAAACTGATGCTTATAAACACTTGTTTGAATACTTGATGCACATACTATTAAAACAGTTGAACGAGTGAAAACCTCAGAGAAATTCGCAATTACTTAGTTCCAATATAGAAATTTGATTTACGAAAGTGTAATATCAATAAAAAAACGGAAGTTACTCTGTTGTTTGGGAGCTAGATGTTGATGTTCCCAGACGAAAACCAGACAATTTTAATACTATTTATTGTATTAATTTTTTAATAATATTTTGGACTGACTGGATACTAATAAAACGTCCCAATTTTAAATACAGCTGAATTTGATGGATAATCGTTAAAGAAATTATTCATAAAACATATATATTTTTAAAGAATATTTAAATTTTATATATTCACTTCTTCGTTTATAAATTTGTAAGCGTAAATGAAGCCAAAACCAGAATTAGGCATTCGCAGTCAATATTAGAGCCAAATCTGTGTGTCACAAATTTGTTTTATGCTACTTTTTGATGCGCTAATGTAACTAATTACATATGATAAATTTGTGTGCATCTGTTTTAATTTACGATAATGGTCTTACATTATATAGCCATTAATTTTTAAAAAAATTACGCCTTTTATGTAATCATTTTTAATTTGCGTTAAATTGTAATTGCTTTAAAATTTATTCATTGCAACTTCCAGTTCTATTCTGCATTCCATTTTAGGAATTCTGAGCTCTCGATTTATGCATTATCGATATTTAGGTGCAACATTAAGGTTAACATTTTTAAGCAAAGCGCTCATTTATAAACTTTTGCCGATAACTAAGCAAATACGAAGAAAATGTTCAAAATTTTGCAGCGAAATAGGGAAGAAAAAAAAGTGAACTCATTAATATTGTGTAGACTGAGGATTTTGCAGAGGAACATATAATGAGCGCGAAATATGTTGATTCTGAATACATATTTTTAACTGTAACTACGCGAAGTTCCGATTCACTTTTTCTAGTTGCTATTACTGCGCAAATAAGGATGTGACGCAGTTTTTATTTTAATTTGATATTGGAGTCCAAAAAAATATTTTCTTTAAATATACACAGCGAAAGCCTTAATCATAATTATACGTATGAATTAATGGATTAAATATATAAGAAAACTTAATATCAGTAAATACGTATTTGTATACCATTATAGTAATAACTTGAAGTACAGTTTCCTTATCTCAATCAATATAAATTTTTGCATTTTAATTTTAGTATTTGCATTTTATCATTTTAATAATAAGTTCACTGTTAAGGGAAAATATTAGAATCAAAAATTAAGTGAACGGAAAGTTAAGACCAGAGAGGAAGAGCAAAAAATTCATTTTAAATGAATGAAATGTAAATACTAAGTTCTTTTATTTTTTTAAAAAAATCTTTAAATCTTTCTTCGAAATCAAAGAATTGGTGAAATAAAGGAAGTGTGGCCATTTATATAATTAACGTGCTCAAGTATTTATGTTTAACAGCTCCGATAAGAAAATAATGTAAAATAAACAATATTAAAAACATGAATAATCGGGTCAGGAACAATTAATATCAAATTACATCTTTCAAAAATAAAATTCATGAAATTGGTATTAGTTATTGATTGCTACTGACATGAAAGATGAAAAATACTATGCTTAGAACATAGAATACACGCTTTCCTTTCAAGCAGATTTAAATCAAGTAATTTTCTAAATTAATATTCTAAAATTTAAGTAAATAAATTTAAGTATACAATCAAATATACAAGTTCATATCAATGTAAAAATAACTACACGAAAAAAAAAATCAATGAAAAAATTCAAATCTTAAACGTGCATAAAAAAGGTATGCTTGTTTATATGTATGTATGTAAGTATGTAAATACAAGTGTATGCTTTTTATAAGGTCTTTCAGTCACTACTGCGATACTAAGAAAATTTTTATTTTCATTGTCAAAGTAAGCCACAAAACCTTTGACTTCTGTACGACAAATTTGACTAAAATATTTAATTTCAAAATTTGTGAGTTTTGAGCTCATGTTTTACTTGTCTTTAGGAAGCGGTTAATAAATAATTTAGAATTAACTCGAGGCAGATGTTTTTCTCTTAAAATATCATTAAATATATTCTTTTGTGATTTATTAATGAGTGTTTTTTTAAATATTTAATTTTGTTGCAACTGATAAGTAGAAAACATTTGACACAAGCAATTTATAAATTTTCAAATGCTAAAAACAAATTATTAATATACTAATAAAATTTTCTTTCTTTAACCTCTTCGTCGTCCGAAACGCGTCTAGCGCGTTCAAGTGAAACTTCTGCAGGGACGCGCTTCAAGCGTTCTTCTACATTTTAAAACTTTCAAACGTTTAAAACTCTTTCTAAATGTTTACTTGTTTGAGTTTTTATTTTTGTTTGTTCTAATACCTTCTAGAGGGCAGTACTAATCAGGTATTCTATTTCTAATTGAATTCCCCCCCGCAGGTTTGATGAATATTCGCGCCATTTTACATAAGAACAAGACAGTATATATATATATACGTGTGATGAGTACAGTCCGTAATAACTCTATGATTGATGTTGAAACACGGAAAAGAACTGTAAAAAAAACAATAATTGTAAAAGATTACAACAATAAAATGGGAGAAGTGGACCGCCTTGATCAGATGTTATCAAATTAATTCTGCTGTTAGAAATAAGCAGAGATATTATTAATTTTCCATTATGCTTTATTTCCTTATAATTTTACTTAATATTCATTTACATTAATCCACTACGAAAGTTATGTATGCACAGACAAAACAACATTACACGCTGCGAAAAATAAAGGGCAGCTGGGGAGAAATTTTCGCGGACAGGAGAGGACGGCGAGAGGATTAAAGTCATAATCCAATAACCACACAAAACATTATTAAACTAGAAATATTTTTAACTCATGCAAATAATGGCTTTGCGCCAATATTGAAGTCTGAAACTTGAACATGAATTCTATCAGATCCTATGTATATAAGATTTTTGTTTTGAAAAACAAATTACATTGATCAATACTTTTCAAGGCAATGAGAATAACAATCCTCGTTATTTTTTTTCTAAACCGTTATTTTATTTTTACTATGCATTTCGATCTTGAATTTAGATATTGCCCCTAAACATTATTTCAAATTTTAATATTAAAAATTATCTCGGCCATCTTATATCGTGCGGCACTGAAATGTTTTTTACATATTTTTAAACTTTATATTTTATTATAATTGGGAAACTGTATAAAATATAAACTTTATATATATATATATATATATAAATTTTATATAAACTTTATATATACATATAAACTTTATATTTTAATATAATAATCGAGAGACTGTGTAAAATGTTAGATTCTTTAATTTTCAAAAAAATGATTTTTTTAATTTAAATAAAGCAAAATAGATCTATTTCCCTCATTTAAGGTATTTTTCTAATATCAAGTAGTATATTTTTTGCGCCTAACGGTCCGAAGAGGGCATCGTGAAATTCTTTAGTTTCCAGAAATCCAAAAAATTCTAAAAAAGCAATTCTAGGATTATAAGCAGCAATCTCTTAACTTCTTTTTTTTGACTCTTTGACTAATTTGCCGTTAATTCTCTGGCAAGAAATACCTTTTTTGATAAAATGCGAATTAAAAGCAATTAGAAAAACAGGATGAAAAAAAATTCAAATGTCTTTAGATTTTATATTACGTCTGTTGCTACTTATGATCTTTTTTCTTATTCTTATTATTTACATTTTTAACAACATCGATAAGTGAAATTTTGCTTACCTTTCTTAATAAATATCCACAGGAACGCTTGGAATTCCTTTTCATTTTTATCACACAGAAGCTTTATTTACAGCTATGTACAAGAATTGTATGCTTACATTAGAACATTCATCATGCTTCTTTGGTTGCCACTACATCTATCTCAAAAATCCGCAATGCGGTAAGAAAAATATAACAAGCTAAAAGTAAAAAAACGCTGCGCCCTCTCGTGGCCAGCTACATAAACTGTAACATCCTCCCCCTCAATGAACTCTTGGTTCATCAAAGGATTGGATTCTGAAGTTATCTTAAACGCTAAATGTTTTTAATGTTCTACAAGTTTAAATGTTCATAGATGCAGTGTTCGCAATTTAAGTTCATTGTATTCAGTTCAAAGAGTTCAAGTCATTTCTAATGGGTACAATAACTGCACAGGACGACGAAGATGAGTTCCATTAGCTAAACGGACAGTGCAAGCCCTTATTTTCCCATCTCGTCCTGGATGACACTCCTGTACAACTCCCATCTTCCATAATAATCTTGGTAATTTTTCTTCATGTACTAGAACTACAGAGCCTTTCAAAAGATCTGTTACGGCATTACCTCTCTGAATTTGTTTCACGTTTCTAATTTCAAGTAAGTATTCTCTTTTCCATCTTTTCCAAAACTCTTCTAATAACCTTAGTCGGTTTTTATATCGCCTTGTTAAATTTTCTTTAGTTGAATCAGGTTCAAGAGTTTTGCCAGATGGTAAGGATGTCAGTCTTCGTCCAACTAGAAAATGAGCTGGCGTCAGCGGTTCTGGTTCTCCAACTTCACTATAAACATACGTCAGTGGACGCGAATTCAATATCGCCTCAATTTCAATTAAAACTGTTTCCAGCTCTTCAAATTTAAGTGAAGCCTTCATGAGTATTTTCTTCAAACATGACTTGATAGATCTAATAAGCCTTTCCCAAAAACCGCCCCACCAAGCCGCCTTCTCGACATTGAATTTCCATTCAATACCTTTATTACCAAAATAATTTTGAACTTCTGTGTCCTTGATGGTATTCCATAGATTTTTGTAAATCCTTGTCTGCTCTTTTGAAGGTTTTTGCATTGTCTGAATATATTATTCGACATACTCCTCTTCTTGAAATAAATCTTCTAAAGGATAGAAGAAAATTGTTTGCTGTTTGGCTAGACACAAGTTCCAGATGCACTGCTCTGGTTACAGCGCATGTATACAGAGCAATATAAGCTTTCCCAGTTTCAACCTTTGTACTCATCGGACCAGCAAAATCAAGTCCTACAACTTCGAAGGGATTTGCCTCTGTTATTCTTTCGATTGGTAAAGGAGCGATATCCTGACTTAGTGGCTTAACTTTAAATCTGTAGCAAACCACACACTTGTTAATATTACTCTTTACACGCTGTCGACCCTTAAGTATCCAAAATTTTTCCCTAATTTGAGTTAAAGTTTCAGCTACACCAGCGTGTGCTTGCATTTCGTGACAATCTTTAATGATATGATCTGTGAAATGAGACTTCTCAGGTAGTATTGCTGGGTATGTTTGATTATAGCTTAACCCAGCATTTTGAAGCCTTCCTCCTACTCTGAGTATTCCATCTGAGTCTACAAATGGATTTAATGTAAATATTTTCGAACTATGTATGCTTTGTTTCATCTTTAATTTCCTTATTTCTTCTTTAAAATTTTCTTCCTGAGTTTTCTTGATCCAGAAATTCTCTGCTTCATTCATCTCTTCAGCCTTAACAGGTCCAATTCTTCTTAGTTTTGGGTTTTTCAAATTATTGATAAATCTGAAAACATAAGATGTTATTCTATATACCTTTTTTATGTCACTAAAGTTCTCGATAGGAATGATATTTTCAACAATACAGTTTGCTGTTAAAATTTCTTGCTTCTTTCCTTTTCGTTTCTCAGAATTTGTTATTTTATCATCTTCCTTAAAATTTCTCGAAGATCTGGGCCAAACGCTGTTATCTTTGACAAACCAAGGTGGGCCATACCACCATAGCTCATTTTTTGAAAGGGTTTATACCTTCTGTCCTCTCGTCAATAAGTCCGAAGGATTCTTATGGCTGGGACAATAATTCCACCAATCAGGATCAGTTTTCTCTTGTATTTCTAGACACTTATTTCGTACAAATTGTTTCCATTTTGTCGGATCAGCCTTGACCCAATATACAATTTCTGAATCTGTCCACATATAAATCTTCATTTCTATTTTTTTGCAACGAATGTCGGATGTATGTGATGAGTCGAGCTCCTATGACTGCTCCTAAAAGCTCCAGTCGAGGTAACGAAACCCTTTTTATGGGAGCAACTCTTGCTTTGAGTTAAAGTTATAACAAATGATATTTTTGTTAAGTCATTTTCATTGTATCTCAAATATACAACGGCACCATATCCCTTTTGGCTACTATCTGTAAAACAGTGCAATTGAATATTCGACAGATTTCCTTTTCCATTTTAGCTATCAGTCTTGTTACTGATGCTCTTAACATTCCTCGCTTCTTTTTTAGTGCTTTTAACTTATCCATCTTAATAATCAATATTCAATCACTAATCGAACAATAATAAATACTTAAATCACAATATATCTAAAGATCACTGTTATCTCGGAATTTCGGCACCATGTTGCTACTTATGATCTTTTTTCTTATTCTTATTATTTACATTTTTAACAACATCGATAAGTGAAATTTTGCTTACCTTTCTTAATAAATATCCACAGGAACGCTTGGAATTCCTTTTCATTTTTATCACACAGAAGCTTTATTTACAGCTATGTACAAGAATTGTATGCTTACATTAGAACATTCATCATGCGTTTTTGGTTGCCACTACATCTATCTCAAAAATCCGAAATATAACAAGCTAAAAGTAAAAAAACCCTGCGCCCTCTCGTGGCCAGCTACATAAACTGTAACAACGTCCAAAGGTCATTTTTTAATGTTTTGTGTATTACCTTTATTTATTAAATATCACTTTATTCGTATTTAAGCCACATAAAGTTCAATTCAACAGCAATATCACAAAATATTTAAAAACAGCATATCGTTAGAATTTCCAATACATAATCTCGCGCGCTGGAGTTTAAAATGTATTTTTCATACAGTGTTGTCATTCCTCACTTTGAAATCTTTGAGTTTGTTAATCAAAAACTCATAAATGTTTTACAAAATATGAAATAGATAATAAAAGAAGTTCCAAATTTGGGCTTCCAGATGCCCGTATTTGGATGGAGACACACGTTATTCAAAATTTGATGCCTCTGGGCACCGTAGTTTTTTTCACTATGGGAGAAACATATATACATTCATGCAGATTCTTCATTATTTAATTTCTTTAAATATAATACAAGAGATAATATTTTAATAAGACACCAATTTAAAAAGTGATTCGCCGTTTATAGTGAAACGCCACAAAATGCTATTTTGATATTAATAATCCTTCGGAGCTATCGCTGCTTTGGGCTAATGATTTAAGAAATAAGAATTGTTAGTAATGTGGCTAGCTGAATTCATCTGTTAAGTGAAATGTGAAAGAACGAAAAGAGAATCTAATCCATAACTTGAGTTTTTTAGAAAAATATTAAAAGAATTGCTGGTCACAGCACTGATTAACTGTACGATGTATTAAATCTCTCTTTTGACATGCATTCTTAAATTCTTGTATCAGAAAGGAATAACCCTGTTAATTTAACCAATTAACAGTGAAGCACATTTACAAGGTGTGTGGCAAAATCACTAAGAATGAAGATTTGGTCTAGACTCCTTTAGGTCTAAAAAGTAAATTTAATTATTCGCAAACTAAATAACTTCGATTGTGAAACTATGAACATTCTAGACAATTTCCTAACAAATTTGTCTTCCTCAACACTGTCCATATTTAATAAAACTGCAATTAACGATCTCGATTCCTGTCGTTTTAACACAAGTAGTTTTACACATTTCGTATTATTTAATTCTGTCCATTTCCTCCTATTTATTTCTCTCCCTGGTTTTTGCAATAGAAAATGTTATATATCTGTTATATTTAGGACTCGATAATCAAATATATATGCTCAGTAATTCGCCGCTGAAAAGCAGGAAGCGTTTATTTGATCTTCAAAATGCATTACGCACATTTTATAATCCGATTTCATAATAAAATTCCCCTTTCCAAAAAACAACAATCAAGTAATTTCTTTCATTACAAGGTTAAGTTAATTAATATTTGCTTTACGTTAGAAACATCCTTTGAGAGAGAATAAGCTACCAAAAATCTAAGCATCAAAGACTTCGGAAGGTTTTTGAAAACGGTAATTGATTTCCAATGAAATTTTGCCATTTTACAAGAAAATTTATTTTTTGACTTTTGTTGACATTGTAAAAGATTTTTGAAATCGGAAATCAAAGCTTTGAGTAGGCTTACGAATATCTTTCCTCAGTTCAATACTGTTAGAAATGAATTTGTATTTTCGTTTCAAGATTAGACATGCTTTTGAACGTCTATTATACAAAGTTTTAGTAATGACTACTAATTTTAGTATATTATTTTTAATTTTAATTAGCATATTATTTCTCCTATGCGATTTGCACCAAATAAAAAGCTTAATACGGAAATCTTGAGGTTTTATTTGGTTCAAAATGTATTCAAGACATAACAAACAATATTACTGTCGACAGTGATGAATGCAAAAAGAGACATTTGCATAGTTATCTAAAGAGATACGTTGATTGCAGGTTATCAGAAATATTTCTGCACCAAATAATTTGCATAAACGTAATATTATCGCACATAGCAGCATTTCTTAAACTTTGGTTCGTGATCCCGAATGGGATCGCAAAGCGAAAGGTTGGGGTCGTGAAAACTGAGTTCAGATATATGAATTTAAAGCAATTACATTTGTAGAGTCTTTAGGTTTATGGATGCTAGGGACGTGAAAATCGGGCAGTCGTCTTGCCGAGATTCGAACACCGGATTTCTGGATTGTTAGATGGGCGTGCTCTCCATTTACACCATGAAAACACGTGGTAAGAAGGTAGAAAATACCTTTTTAAAAGTCTTCGTATTAAAAGACGACTGGGGATGTGTGGACCCAGCCGCCAAATCCTGGTGATGATGAATTATCGTCCACGCCCCTTTCAGTTGAGGCGTCAGTTGTAATCATTACGGTTATGGAGCAGGAGAAGGGCAAAATGTGCAACACCATTGCAGGATTCGAACACAAGACCTCCCGATTGCTAGCCAGATATGTTATCTAGTTACACCCCTAAGACATGTAAATAAGGAGCTTTCCCATAATTTCTGAAATGACATTAAATGTTTTCCTGCTATTACATGTTTATGTGAAACGACGTTTTCAGCAATAGGATTTTATGTTCATTAACCAGTTATGATTTGAACTTCACTCCTTCTTTCCGTAGTCCACACCAGAATGCAATTCTCTTTTAAAGGAGTAATGTAGAGTACAAATGTTGTAAAGAAGCATGTCAAATTTATATGGATATTTTCTTTTTCAAATTTCAAGTGATAACTGATGCGTTTAAATTCGCAAGGCAATCAGTAGATGATAGTTAAAAACATTACTTCTCTGCCTTTCCTTTCCTGGTCATAGAAGTACCGCATTTAATCTGATATTTAGATTTTAAAATCACATGTAAATCAACCGTTTTGACCTTGAACTACCGGCTGCACTTCCCACGCAATGCCGCTCAAGAAATGTCACCTAAATCTACTGTTTTGTCAATTTATAAATTCTAGATTAAATTTGAGATTTCTTTAGTTAATGATAGAGAAGCATATAAGAGATATTGGTTCTATTTTTCATAACTCTTCTTCCTTAGCTAACAAAGCAAAGTTACAGCAGTGCTTTTATCGATTTTATTACAGGAAAATCTTAATTAAACGAGATAGAGTTACCGTTCCCCTAAAATGTCTGCGTTATGCCTCAGTATCATATATCTTTATTCTGATGCAGCTGTAGAAGCACATCATCAATATCTTCATCCTTCATAAGTGCGTCAGTAAAGCAATTAAGTATTTACTGGAAAAGATAGAAAAGCGCATGAGAGAGGATGTTTCAGCCTAATTTAGCATGCGTGATATCGGAGGTGATGATGTTTATCAACCTGCTCCTGCTCGAAAGTTATGATAGCTTGTTTCCTAATAGCTATGTTTATGTTTCATTCACATTAGTGAGGATAATATCCAAGAAAAGTCGTATTATACGATGGTAAAATTTTAGTTTAATAATGATCATAGCATAATAACCTATTTAATTTAATATTTAACTACTTCTAAATGAGAATGAACTGCTAATTGTTTTGCTGCCTTGGAAACTCTTGATGAGTATGTTTTATTTGTTGTTTTTAAATGCATGTGGTTCGTTAATCTTTTAGAAGACTTGCAATAACTATTTGTCCGTTTATATGAAATTTAGCCGTGTAGCAATACATGGGTAGATCAGAGAGAAACAATAATTAGAAGGAACATCTGAATCGTTTCAGGAATATAAAAGGTTAATTTAATAAATTACACTAAACCTGAAAAGAAATAAAATGACATTTCGATTATATTTCATTTAAGCAAAAATTCAATATGGCTTGATGAGGTAAAATGGACAAATTTTTATGACGGAAAAAGGAACCGTAAAACATAAAAATAAAATGTCTAAGACATATATATGTAAGATATAACAAAATATGATAGCTGTTTCAAAAGAATAATTGACGACCTCAAAATTAACATTCTAAATTTGTAATCTGCCCCTAAATTCATCTCTTCTCACAGGTTCCAGACTTTTCTATCTTATGTAACGTTTTAATGCAGATGCCTCTCGTCCAATCAAATTAATTCTAAACCAAAACTGTGAACTGAAACTTCAGCCTTCTTGCTATGAAAGTACTATTACCTCTCTCTTTTTTCCGCGTTAGCTGTCCCACTGTTAAGACGCTTTTCATCCATGCTGCTGCCGCTTACTCGCTTAAGATGACGTCGTACTTCAAAATGGGAGTTATTCTATTCAAATATTATTAAGAAATATCTTGTCTGAAAAAGGATGATTCGATATGCATGGAAAAAAATAAAGATTGTGATTTTTCAAGATATGTTGTGCTAAATTGCGTCATCATGCTTTCCACTCTGCCACCTTCAAACCACAGTTTCATTACAATAATATGGCGAAGCCGATTTTCGATTTCCATACATTAAATATGATGGAGGGAATTTTGTTACAGAATGAGGGGTATTGTTATACTCTTCAGTTACTTGGGGTAATAATTGTGCCCATGCTATATTACCTTGATAATAATTTAGTTTACATTTTAATCTAGTTATAATAGTTTGATTAACACGTTCAATTTTACCATTAGTTTGGGGTCTATTTGCTGTAGTTAGCAATTGTTTTACATTATGATTCCTTAAAAAGTGCTTAAATTCTGAAGATGTAAAAGCAGCGTTCCTATCACTTAAAATCCGTTTAGGTACCTGAATTTGGAAAATTTGTTTTAAGCAATTTATATAAGTATCTGTAGTTACACGTTTAGAAGCAAAAGTCCAGATATATCTAGTTGCATGATCAATGATTATGTGAATATACCTTTTAGTAGAATTATAATAATTTAAACCACCTACAGTATCAATAAATAATATTTCAAAAGGTTCACTAACTGATGGTAAATTTTGAATTAAACCAAATTTCTTTTGTTTACTTTTCTTATTAAACTGACATACTTCACAATGTTTACAATAATTTCTAACATCTTGAACAATTCATGGCCAATAATATTGTGGAGATAACAAATTTAACATAGATGATACACTAATATGACCAAATTGTATATGGGCCTTTTCAAGTAATTTCGTACGTAGAGACATGGGTATCACAATTTTGTACAATCCCTGTTTTTTGATAGTTAAGACATCATTCATTTTCCTATACTTAGTATTACAAACATTATCTAAATTTTGATATTCTTTTATTTCTTCTAATGATAATAAATTAACTTGCAATCTTAAATGTTGACACATAGGATTTCTAGAGAGCATGTCAGCTTCAACATTAGTAGATCCTTTTTTATATTTTATATCAAAATCATACATAGATAATTTTAAAGACCACCTAAATAGACGACCTGTAGGGTGTTTTATATTTTTAAGCCAAACTAAAGCAGCATGATCAGTATGTACAGTAAAATGGTTACCATGTAAATAATAATAAAATTTATCAATTGCATCAATAATAGGTAAATATTCCAGCTCAGTAATGGCATAATTTTGTTCATAAGGTCTTAATTTTCTAGAATGAAAAGCAATTGGATGTAAACTACCATCAGGATGTTCTTGTTTTAAAACAGCACCAGCAGCTTCTTTGGACGCATCAACAAATACATGCCAGAGATATTTAGGATTAAACAAAGTTAAAATAGGTCTAGAAATTAATGCATCTTTTAATTTTTGAAAAGCGTTTTGACATTCATCAGTCCAATTATAAGGAGTATCTTTCTTAAGTAAATTAGTTAATGGGGCTCTAATTTTAGCATAATTTTGAATAAATTTATGATAAACATTAATACTTCCTAAAAATCTTTTTAATTCTTTGATATTTTTAGGGGTTGCAATTTCTTAATAACCTCTATATTTGCATTACTGGGCTGGTATTTACCTGCTTGAATTTCATATCCTAAAAAATTTATTTTTTCTTTAGCAAAATTACATTTAGATTGTTTTAATTTTATATTCTCTTTCTCACACATATCAAATATTATTTTAAGATGATTTAAATGTTCACCAAAATTTGGAGAGAATACTATAATATCATCAAAATAATTTAAAGCAAATTGAATCTGATATTTGTTTAAAATTTGTCTAAGAGCTCATTGGAAAACAGCTGGGGAATTTTTTCAACCAAAAGGTAATCTAGTAAACTCATACAGTCCAAAATTTGTAGTGAATGCCAATTTTTCAGTATCCTTTTCATTTAATTTTATATGCCAATAGCCTGATGCCAAATCCAATGTAGAAAAGATTTTTGCATTTGTTAATTGATCTAATACAGCATCAATTCGAGGAATAGGTTCAGAATCAGTTTTAGTAATTTGGTTAAGCTTCCTGAAATCAATACACAATCTGCTTCTGGACTGCTCATCTCGCTTATAAGCTAAAGTTACAGGAGCAGCATAAGGACTATAAGAAGGTTTAATAATTCCAGCTTTTAACAATTCATCTATTTGTTTTTTAATTTCACTATTATCTTTAGGAGATGCTCTATATGGTCTATAGGCTATTGGTAATTCAGAAGTTAATATAACTCTGGGAGGTTCAACCCTTACACAACCAACATCATATTTACTTTTTGCAAATATATGATTATAATCATTCAACAATTTCTGTAATTGGCATCTTAATTTGTAATATAATAGAAATATTTTCATCAACAAAAATTTGAAAGAATTTTATTTGAACATTTAGTTTGTGAAAAAATTCGAACTTTTACTGTGTGGAACTATCAAGAACTTTACAAAATTTCAATGGACATTCTTATCTCAGAACACTAAAATGTGCAATTGTTTTAAAAAAGTACAGTGTGTAAAATTATTATTGAATTCAAAATTTTATGACATTCAGTGGAATGTCAAAATTGATTCAAAATATCGGTCAAAATGTTATGACAATAATTTTTTGTTTAAAAGTTAATATGTTTGTATTTTAAAAATTATATCTTTCAAATTTTGCTGCTCTAATGCTTGTTCTTCTACCCTGCTTACCCAATTTTTTTTTGAAGGGGGGATATGTAAGATATAACAAAATATGAATATGATAGCTGTTTCAAAAAATAATTGACAACCTCAAAATTAACATTCTAAATTTGTAATCTGCCCCTAAATTCATCTCTTCTCACAGGTTCCAGACTTTTCTATCTTATGTAACGTTTTAATGCAGATGCCTCTCGTCCAATCAAATTAATTCTAAACCAAAACTGTGAACTGAAACTTCAGCCTTCTTGCTATGAAAGTACTATTACCTCTCTCTTTTTTCCGCGTTAGCTGTCCCACTGTTAAGACGCTTTTCATCCATGCTGCTGCCGCTTACTCGCTTAAGATGACGTCGTACTTCAAAATGGGAGTTATTCTATTCAAATATTATTAAGAAATATCTTGTCTGAAAAAGGATGATTCGATATGCATGGAAAAAAATAAAGATTGTGATTTTTCAAGATAAGTTGTGCTAAATTGCGTCATCATGCTTTCCAGTCTGCCACCTTCAAACCACAGTTTAATTACAATAATATGGCGAAGCCGATTTTCGACCCTACAGGCGTGGGATTTCAGTGCAGTTTATTTCAACTAATCTCACATCGTTTAACGAATGGATAAAATAAAAAAAAGGTAACTATTCATCTGAATTCCCAATCAAGCCACTACGGTCTACTCGGTAATCTACGCAGTATCGTAAGCTGTTGGAGGCCCACTGCTTTCATCTACGCATTTGAAATCATTACATATATATGTGTAAAATCAAGGTTAGGATTTAAGATTACGTATAGAACAGTTAGAAAGGGTAAAATCAAAGCAGTTAATCCAAGAGTTGCATAAATGTCCACTTCATACTCGCGCAGAATTTTTAATAGAATACATAATGAAATACGTTTTACAGAAACTGGTAGATAAAAGAAAAAATAAATGTAAAAAATATATATACTAATGTATACATTAAAAATTCAGAAGAAAAGAAACTTGCAGAGCGTTTACATTTGAAACTAAAATTCCGCTCATTTCTACTACTTTAATTGGCCTACATTAAATTCACCAATTACGATTTTGTTTACAGTATAAAGTATTTCTTCCGCCTTCTTGGCATGCCTTCGTGGTGTGGTGGTCTGCATGCTGGGTGCGTATTCCAGAGGTCCGCGGTTCGATTCCCGGCGAAGGCGGTTGCTCATTTTTTATCTTTCTTGCTTCCAAATTACCTAATGTCTCTACAGTGCCGCTCGAACTAAAAGGGTGTTGGATGATGATTCTCGCCACCCGGGATTTGGCGATCGGGTCCCCTAAAACCCCAGTCGCCCTTTAAAAGGAGGAATAAATAAGGTATTTCTCCCGCCTTCTTGGCATGCCTTCGTGGCGTGGTGATCTGCACACTGGGTGCGTATTCCAGAGGTCCACGGTTCGATTCCCGGAGAAGGCGGTAGCTGATCTTTCATGTTTCCTGCTTCCTTATTACCTAATGTCTCTACAAGAGTATAGATGAATACAAAGAGATCCGTAATTAGCCTCATATAAAAGAAAGCTTCCTAAAAATAAGCGCATAACTGTCATGGAATGAATACATTAGCTTGCTAATCGGACATAACAGTCCCTAATGCTTGAGGAACTTTCAGCATAAAAGTACATATGTAAGATTGAATAATGATGAACTTTTCTTAATTCATTAAAAAATGCAGATGCATATTGAAAAACTGAATAAAGTCTTATATTGATTGAATTTTTTCGAAATTTCGTCTTACCTGTGTTTCAGCGATAATTGCACTATTTTCAGTACAACCTCCTTCAGAAACAGGTCTCCAAGTCTGATAGACGATAGGTTTCATATAGTCGTAATCATGATCCATACAAGCTTCCGATGGATAAGGCACAGCTGGAGAATCAGCATCCATCAACGCAGACATCACCACAGGCGGCATAACAACAATATCGTTCCAAGGGACAAGTACAGTTCGTTTTATTGGATGGAATGGGTTTCTCTGGAACTGAAGAGTTACTGCGCTACCTCCATTTACCAGGATGTCGAAACTGTCAAGGAAAGAAAAGCATAAAAAAGATAAGCATATTTTGATTCTATGATTTTTACAAAAATTTAGATTGTTTAAAGTTTGCATAATTCTTCCTCAGCAATATTATCAATATAAAGTTTTACGCACTTTGCGTAACATACAAATGGCGTTATCTCCGCATCGGCAAACACTGACAGACAAATACATCATAAAATAAAAAGAAACTTTGAGAGTTCACTTTCAAGAGTTCTATGTGGTACGCGGAACTGTGTCAGTTACATAGCACAAAGTCGATTTTAAAATAATTGCCACCATTTGCCTTAACACATCTTTTTCACACATCTGTACTGTTTCCATAGTAACGAAGTAATAATTTCATCATAAAGAGAACTATTCTTTTCACGATTTTCAAAAGGCAGCAGAATATAATGCAACCGGATTTTGTGGTACCTGTTTATACACGAAGTCCCCTTCACAAGTAAAGCAATATTTTTAGCATACATAATGAATATGTGTGGAACACTGTAAACACACGTGCAATGTCGCGGCATGATAGTCAGCAGCAGCTCTTTGTGAATGTTTGGGATGATGTTCCACAAGTCATACATTGATGGATACATGCAGTTCTAGAACAATACAGCTCCAGTCTACTTTTGCTATAAAATATGGAATCGGAAAACTACATTTCCGCACTATGGATTGTGTACTATGATCTTAACGCTTGACTTGATCTGTTTTGATTTGTTTTTTTGATTTCTTGATTTTTTTTTTTTTTTTTTTTTTTTTTTTTTGTGGGAATATCTAAAGAGCAGTGTCTATCAAAATGGCATTGATGCAGAATTGCCAGAATTAAGAGTCGCTACTGCAGCTGTGCACGAACTGTCACGTATGATTAACACTGCACGTTAAACCCTGCATACTATGTTAGATTACGGGTGCTTTATTAACCTTTTAAAGTTTCTTTTATCTTTCATGAAACATCTCCAGTCTGCATACAGTGAAACAATACAGCGACTGTTCGCTGAATCTGTCCACCGTTATGCTTAACTTTTCCAACTAAGTTCTTAAAATGAAGTTCCTCATTTTTTCTTCTCCATACAGTTATTCAATCATCTGAACCGAAAATGTTAAATTTGCTTTCGTCAGCAAATAGGACATTATTCCAGTACGTTTCGGATCAAGGATCAAGGATCAAGGAAGTTCGTGTTACGGAGTTCTTAGGCATAAACGTCTTTACCTACACATCATCTGAAGAATAAAATGTCATCATCAAAAGAGGGAATTTTCTAATACGGTAAAAATTTTGTTAAGCCGAAAAAAGCTTTTAAGAATAAGTGCCTTCACACTGAAAACCAAGGTACCTATCTGTGTTTCAGAAATCCGATAAATGATGGGAAATAAATACAGTTTTACGTTCCAATTTTAAGACTTTTTTTTTTTTTTTTTTTTTTTTTTTGTTTTTTCATATAAATTAGGATAGTTAGTTTTTCAGTGATGGTGTGCTTTATACTACAATGTAATCTCATTTTTCGCGGGGCCTTGTTCAGTTGACTTTTTTATTCAATTGATAAAATAAGTAAAAAATAATAATTGTTGATCTAATTTATTTTTTCTCATACATTTTTAAATTTATATTATACATTTTGAATTATTAGCCCAAAGGGGTGTTAGACCAAAGGGCTATTAGTCTCAAAACGGCATTTTGCGTTGTTTTACTTTATGCGTTGATGCACTTTTCAAGCTGTTGCCACCAAATATTATCGCCCTGTATTATATTTAAAGAAACAAAATATTGAAGAATCTGCATGAAGGTTTCTCACATTGTGAAAAAACAAAAGTACCTAGAGCATTTAATTTTGAATAACATACTCCTCCAACCGAACATGGGCACAAATTTTGCAAAACTTTAATGAATTTTGATTAATAAATTCAACGATTTCAAAGCGAGCAAATGCAAAACTGTACGAACGAAAAAAAAAAAATTATCTCCGCGCGAGACTGTGTAGGGTTTTCTTAATTTGCATAACAAATTTATTTTAAGTTTCCCGTTCTCAACTTCTCAAACTTCCCCTCACATTCTCTCGCCAGGATGTAAATTTAAAGTTAAGTGAAGTGCTATTTAAACGTGTGATTATCTCAGTTTATTCAGAGTGTGTTTCGCTAGCCTAGCGCTCGTTTCGTTGTTATTTCGCGGTCACTCGAGTAAGCCCTTTGGCCTTATCAGTTTAGAATCACGCCGGTTAGATTTCTGTGAGTCCATCTCTTAGGAGTAATTTTTGAAGTGCGTTTTTGTAATCGTTTTATTTTTCATATTTGATTTTGTATTCTCGTCTACGTTTAAGTTATCGCCGCAAGTGAACGGTGTTTTTGTAACACACGAATTCTGTGCTGTCTGTTATTTTAGTTTGAGTTAATAAAGGGTTATTTTGCGTCCTTTTTCTGTGCTTGTATTTATTTCACGCCTGTGCAAGAATTCGCCAGGTACATTGTAGGCTGTAAGTTAGTCTATGTGGAAAAGTAGAGACAGATCTTACAACTGCGTATCGGAAATTTTAGAGGAATACTGTTTTGCCGTTTTTAAATATCTCGTGATATTTCTGTTGAATTGAAGTTTATGCATAAAGGGCGAAGAGCATGACATTTGATAAATAAAAGTAACACACAAAACGTTAAAAAAACGCCCTTTTCGGCGCAATATAAAATCTGAAAGCTTTCAGATTTTCTTTTTTTTAACATTATATTATTTTTATATCGCATATTGTTTAATACAGATTTTACATTTTATTGAAAAAATACTGCTAAAGACACAAGCATAACCTTAAAGATAGATATTCGTTTCTCCACATAAAAGAATCATTAAAGCCACAAAATATTTATTAAGTTATTTAAACTGCATCGCCTGCTCGAATTCTATAACAGCTATTACTAGTGGTAATTAGTTAATACATAATGTTTCTTCGCATAAATCGTAGTAAAACTATGTATAACCTTAAAGATGAATACTATTTAATCATAATATAACTACAAATACGATAACAAATGAGTGTATATATTTATGCAAATTTATAACTAGATCTACACACAAACAGTTTGATTGAAAAAGGTAGACATATGCTTTCTTTCTTAAGTAATAGCCTGAGACACATATTTCCAATTACGAAGTTTCTCAAAAGAAGACAGAAAATGCAAGAATTGAATTCTTGCGATAAAAGTTTTCTAAATATAAAAATTTCTAAATTTATATGATTTCTGTAGAGCGAAAGGTCAAGTTAATTAAATGTTACATGCTCCTTTATTTCCTATTCCTTCTTTTTTTCCTTCTTTCATCGTTTGAAAATCCAGAAGAGGAAATTAAACAAAGAATTGAATTTTCGAAGAAAGCGGTTACGAACATAACAAATGTAAAGTAGTCATGGATAAACAACAAATAACTATCATGAAATTATTTCGTAAAAAAGAACCTTCATTCCAATAAGATTATTTTAATAAATTAATATCACATCATCTAATAGATATCTTTAAATGTACCCCCATGTAACTTAATCTCACCCATCTTTTTTGTTGCCTCTCCTACTCCTCAGAGCTTAAATCAACCATAAGTAATTATAGAAGGTGGATGTGAAGCTGATTCAACGAAATCGTAAAATGAATATGATTTTGTGTTTGTTTTGAAAGGTGATGGATCAGTTCTTAGGCTGGCATAAAGTTCACCATTAGAAGGGAAAGCTTCGGCGTAACCTTTGCAAGTAGTTTGCGTAGTTTTATCCTTGCCAGTAAGAAAAAAATCACGTTGGGAACGAATCCATTCTAAAATTTAGGGGACTTCATTCTATACAAAACTGAGGAAGTGGAAAATTTACGTGAATAATTTTAGTTTTTAGAACCTGGCGCTAAAATGATAAGGAAAAGATACGCGAGGAAATGCTGTAAAGAACTTATCTAAAAGATAATCTTAAGTTTAAGAAAACTTTATTTTCCCTTCTGATTTCAGTTTCTTGCCAGAGTGTAAATTTAATGATGTGTATGCAAATCTAAGTGAGTTGGAAACAGTACTTAAGCAGCGTTTTTAAGAGTTCGCAGTAGAAGAGTTAGTTCTCAGTTTATGTCGCCTGGTTGAATTAGCAACCTTGAAGTTCCATAACTGGTGCTGGCTACTTTCATTAGATAATCGATTTAGCGGTTTCGATAAAGAAGAAGTCACTCGTGTAGCCAATCTTACTTTATTGTGAATATACATCTTGTTTCTGTTTCAGTTACTCAGCCACAAATTGTTCTTCTACGGTTATCTGTTCTTTCGAGACCTAGCGAGAATTCTCTAACTGGTCTTCCAGTATGGTCTTCACAGTTGATGATCCCGAAACACACAAGCAGACTCTACAATGCAAGCAAAAGTTCCCATTTTTTAGAAGTAAACTTCACGGAGGCAAAATTCTATTAAATTATTGAATTAAATAACCCTTAATCACATATCACTAAGCAAATCTGTATAATTTTGCTTCATATTTAGAAAGAAAGTGGAAAACAAACAGCATTCATCATTACAGCTGGTCGTATGAGTTTTATATTTTGCATATATATCTGTGGAACTTTTATTCATTTTCGATAACTATGCCACAGAAAAAATAATCACTCTCTAGGGTTTTGCTTTTATTCATCTTGTAAAATGCATCTTTCACAGGTAAGCATTATTAGCGTGCATTGCATTAATCTCATGGACTGGGCAGTCTATCAATTTGACCTCAGAGAAAGCTTGACATTATCTGCTTCTAGAGGCTCGGAAAAGTATATCACCTCTGCTTCATAATCTAAGAAGGAATCTAACAAGTCTATTCTCTCTTGATTGTAAGCATATATATAATTGTTGCGTTGGAAGATTTTGATAAGGAATAATCATATACTCAAATTGATAAAATACAAGTTTTTTTTTTACCTTATTTCCGAGAACACTTTGATATCAAGTAAAAGGGTAAGTTATTGATCGAGCTTCAATTAACATAGCTCAGTTTACGATTGCATAACTGTAAGATCAAGGACAGAAAGATTAATCCCAGATAAACACATATTCCAGCTACACAAATATTCTTTTGTTCATACAAGTCCCTAAGTACCACATATCAAAGTCATAATCTATAGACAAATAAAAACTTTGTCCTAATCTCCTGAACAAATATTTACATTCAAAAATTCAGATTTACATAATCAGTTCCACAAACTAAGAGGAGTTGAAGGATAATTAGGTGAGCAATCTTCGGAAACCGGAATCTAAAAACAAGCTTATGCGATGCTGAAGGATAACACGTGGAAGATCTGGCTGCAAATGAATTAATGTTACATATCCTATCTCCGTCATTTACAGTTTTTAACGCTGCGTATTATTGTTCGTAGAGTGAAGCCGTTTTCTCCATCACGCTAAATATAAGTTTGAAAGGAACACTCAAACGGATGCTTGCACATCATCATCGGAAGACAATGGTCAAGAAGGGTACCAAGAGCTCGCTCAAGGGCGGGAGAGACGATGCTAGAAAAAGGGCGGTATAGAGGGCCGTAATCTCAGAAATGAAATGAAATAGTCCAAGTCGCGAACAGTGTCTTCATAATATATCATAAACTAGAGCACAACTACCGGAAAATCGCACTTCACCAGCTGGTGTCAGAAGCCGATATTCGAACTCATTAAATCAGGAATTTGAATCATCACGCATCTTTGTACTTTCTTCACTCATTAAAGAACAGTCCCGAAGAAAGAGTTTCGGTTAATCATAGATTTTGGGATCATAAATTGTGTATTTCTTTGCAGAAGAAGATGGTAACAAGAACACTACGGAAGCTATGGTGCTTGGTCGAAAGTACAGAAGTGGGGCTTGGAAAGGGATTGTACCTCCGATAGGAAAGAAATGAAGGTTTTGTCATTCATAAGACTATTACTATTCAGAAAAAAATTTAAGAAATTTTAAAAAATTTAAATTTTCCGAGTTCCACCTATTTTCTTTCAACAAGCACTACAATTTCTATTACAGTAACAGCAATGCTTTCGTATAGCTCAGTTGAACTCTGACAAAGTTGCAGTTATCCACAAATATTTGCTTATTTGCCTAATTATTACCTTGAAGTACGTCATTTAGTTTATTATTAAACTGCACATATTTTTTCCTTAAAGTGCTACCTTTATTTGAAAATTTGAATAAAGTCATTAGTGATAAATGTTATAAATCCTTTTATATCATGCACGCTTTCAATAAATTCATTCAATAAACTGTAATGGTTTTAAGGTTTGCGGTAGGAATCTGCTTTGAATTTTGATCCAATAAAATTTAGAGGCATTCAGACGGTGATTAACTTGATTCATAATCTACCAAACACGTAATTACATCGATGCATTATATCTTGGAACATCTTATGACTACATGTATCATCAGAGTCTAATGCATTCATGTGTAAATGAATAGGAAATATAATGAAAGAATTGCATATATACGACGAATTCAACTTAAGAAGAATTTAGCAATTACGTTAAAACTGCCACATGAATGCATTATTAACAGGCACTGAATTACTCTGTTCTGATGATTGTCATTATTTTGAATAATGCAATATTATACGAAACAAAAATTTTTTTTTTAAATCCACACATTCTGATTTTGTGGTTTCCATTTTTAGTATTACTTCATTTTCTTTGTTACATTTCCAAATAAATGGGACTCAGATGGGCACTTTGGATAAAGTTACTTTGGATAAAGGCACAAAGGATAGTATAAGTAATTGATTTACAAAAACAATGGTCTGTATTTTTACTTTAGCAACAGAATCTCCTTTTTTGACTTTTATTCGATAAAAACTTACCGCATTCCCTCGTGCGTATCTGATCGGATAAGCGATTAGCTCATCTATGACACAAATTGGAAGACTAATGGTGTAAATTCCCGGCGATGGCACAGCTGAATTTTCACGTTTCGAGTACCAAAAATTTGAATAGCTTTCTATAGTGGCTCCCAACTCATGCATTTTCATATGATGTAAGTGCTTAGCACGTCCAGCCGGTAAACTGAAAGATCCTCTTTCGAATCCCAGGTTGAGTGCAATTTTAACGTTTTCTGCTCAGAAAGTTCAGTAGAACGTAATCCGGCATAACTTCCGCTACAGAGTTAGAGACAGATTCCGCCGTTTTAATTTGGGTGTCCAAAGTGCAGAGAAGAAGAGTCCGAAAGTATAAATCCTTGAAAATATATAGTGTCTTCTATCTAGATATCGATCTCAAGATACCCTGTGGAGCACCTTCGAATATTAGGTTCAGTGTTTAGATCGTTATTTTACAACAGCTCATAAAAATGCATTTATGCATTACACATTTACAAAATTTCTTCGTAAATTTACTTTTTTCCTTCATTTTAAAACACTCAAAAAATCTATGTCATTCCTAGAAAACTAGCTAGATGTCATTTTATAAAATGTAACCCTCATATAGTAGTTGTTTAGGATAATGACTAAATTACATGTAATGGAAAGGATAAAGCAATTAAGATTACGATGGAGCTTTACCAGCTCGAAACATATTAGGAGATTCAAAAAATAAAATATAGGGTCAAGGAGACGCATGCAAGCTCATATTAACTTGGTAGCAGGTACAGGCACAGGTAAAAGTATAGGGGACACCAGTGATGTACCATGCGTCAAATGGTAATGCCTTCCCACACTAACTATTAAAAAAAGGAGAAAAAGAAGAAAAAAAAGCAGGGAATTGCAAGTTTTATAAGAATTTACGAATTTGCATAGACTGAAGGTTTCCAAATGGTCAAAAGTTTGCCTGTTATGATACATCGTGCAATTCTACCGTACGCTCCGCATCCAGTATTTATTAAAAATAATGATGTAGGACATAAGGAGATTACAAACTACAACTGACTACAACTTGCAATTCACAAATTAAATTGAACATCTGTTTGGGTGCAACAGAAATAGGAGATAAACATAATTAGTAAACTGATAAACATAATGAGATAATTATAATTAGTAGTGGCAACACAATGTTATAATGAATTACAATAGTAATGCTAAAGAGGTGGGTGTCCATGGGTTATTTCAGATATAAAGGTTTATTGCAATTTATAAAGCTCACGAGTGAAGCCATTTTATCCATAATCACAGCATGTAAAAGTTCATTAAATTTATGCCGTATGTGGCTTAAACGTGATAGAGATCTAGGCCGTACGAATGCAGTCGTTGCATAATTTTTTGAAACTTTGGATGTTTATCTTTAATTATAAACCTTTGGAATGACAGAACATCAGTTCGTGGTGATTTTATGTGAATATCCTCAGTTAAAGGGCATGAGAAAATGTAATGATCAGGAGTGCCCTGTTCCCCACACATACAGATATCGGAGTTCGCCATATTTATTGCGCAGCAATATGTGGGGAAGGGTCCGTGTCCTGTTATATATAGTAATTTAATGAAGTATTCGAGTACAGACATGCGAAGATTACATTGGGGATCAAGTTATATGTGCGTCTTCCCTGGGGAGCATTGTTCCGCAAATCTTGCTAAGTTTTTGAAGCAAGTTATTTTAGCTGATACTTGAAATTTGAGCGAGGCCATGGAATGATGATTTCAGTATCATATTGATTAATAGCTGCTGCATTGGCTAATTCATCTGGTTGATCATTACCAAAATGGCTACTATGTCCTTTGATCCATGAAATTTGAGTTTTGTAGTTTGGAATTTTGCCAAGATGAGAATTTATGTCGGAAATCAATGGAGAGGAAGATAAAGGATTCTTAATAGCTAAAATAGCTGATTGGGAGACAGATTTTGTGCTAAATTCGTTGAGAGTTTTGAAAATGGCTATTTCAATCACTGCTTTTATGGCTGACAATTCCGCTAGGATAACACTATTATTATTATGGAGATGGCTTTTTTATTTGATCATATTTAAAGGGGTAATTTGAAAATAGACTACGGAACAAACTTTTCCTTCAATTTTTGATCCATCAGTATAAGCAACTGGAGATGAAATACTTGAATTTTCTTCAGACATGGGGAAATTTATTTTACTGAAGCGAAGCGTTGGATGAATAAGATTGTGGTTAATTTTCCTTTCATAGTTGGACAGCAAAAAGGTTTGGTTGTTAAATTCTGCGGCTTGGTAGCAGAAGTTTTCACACAAATTGTAACTTAGTAGCAGAATGTTTCACTTAAACTGGGGCCAGGAAAACTGGAAAAGAGTAGATGAGTAATTAAGCTTAAGATAAGCATGGAGAGCTGAATTTTTCGTTTGAATGCGGAACAGATAAGTGCTAGATTAAGTTGTAAAGATGAGTAACTGAAATATTAAGAAACTTAAAAATTCTTAGTGATTGGCAAATTGGTTTGGTATTAAAGCGATGGCCCGTTATTGTTGTTATTAATCCTTTATATTGTACATAAAGTTTTCATAGCCCAGAAGGACCGAATTGTGACTGTCACTGGCCAAAGTTTTTGGCACCTAATATTTGACGATAGAAGTTAACCGAATGTCGTTGCAGTTTTGATAGAAACCACGACGAAGGACTGTTTTAAACGTTTCCTACCCCGTCTTCTTCTATCACCAACCTCTCGAAGGAACTTTCGGCTTTGTGGTATTATAAGTTTCTCGAAGATGCAACATTCTGTTGACAATATCCATGCCTTTTCAAGGTACTGGAACCTGCTTTTAGCTCTGTAGCAACTATCATTCTATCATTATGTTGTACAGGTCTCGGGCTACGGTGTAAAACGTGTAACTATAATCCAGAATGAATTTAATTAACTAATTTCTGCCAAATGAAACTTACTCAAAGATAATTCAAGGAAAAAATGCGAATGAGAAATAAATAATAAATAAAATAAAATAATCATTTGAAAAATAAATAAATAAATAAATTGAATAAAGAAAGTAATCAATAAAAATAAAGAAAATAATCAAATCTGATGCGTCATCTCTATCTGTTTCAGATATAATTAGAATCTTGATCGATTAGAATGCTTTTGTATTTATCTTTAAAAAAAAGATTGATATACATCAAATACGTATTTCAGATATGGGCTGAACCTTAAAACAACAAAAAAAGCTATTACATTACTTGCTAAAAAGAATTGTTCTTTAAAAGAATCTGGTGGATTCCAATCTCAAGTTTCGGATAAATTACAATTTTGTTTCTTTACAAAATCACTAAAACGAAGATTCAGTGGACAATACAAGGAGGAAAAATCATTGACTAAGGCATCGACAATGTTAAACACTTCGCGTGTAAAAGTTTAATTGGAAAAAACGAAAAGTAAAAGTTCAAAAACCAAAAAATGAGAAAGAAAAAAGAAGAAGATGAGAAAATAGAGCAGAAGAAAATAGGTAAAAGTACGAAAAAGGTTGATAAAAAGAAGAGCTGACCCAAACAGAGAAATAAAATGATGTAAGTTAAGATAATGTGTGGAGATAATAAGTGAAGAACTAAAAAGATATAAGCACTTAAAATTTTCAGATGGTATATCAAATAGATAATAAGAATTTAATTTTTAACAAATCAATATTTTTAGAGAGAAATAATAGTATTAGTTCTGATTATTAAAGGAAAGTGATTTAAACGCAGGATTGAATTTAATATATGTGCGTTGTGAATCAAATGGAAAAGTTAAGTTTTATCTATAAATTTTAAAAATAATAAACATAAAATAGAAATGTCTCACAGCTTTAAAAGTTACATATGTACAGATCAGTTCTGAGGCAATTTGGCATTAACTACTTACGAATTCTGTAACCACTGAAAGTTCGCGATCTCATTATAAACTTTGCAGGTTAACGTTCATCAAAAAGCAGTTAGATAGATCCATTAAGTAATATAACGGCAGGTATATTTTTTCATACTGAAGATTTGATTCAGAAGCTGAGATTTAATTCCATCAAAGTTGGCAGCTGTAAAAGCAAATCTCTGGAAAGTAGTTAATAAATTACTGTATATAATCGCTTTTTAGAGTGAAATTCTGTAAATTTAAATTATATTCACGAAAGTTTCTCCTTCCTATATTACACACAGTTTTGTCCTCTTAGGGCTTCTTTATTGGTAAATTGCGTTCCCTTGAATATTTTTATTTTATTCAACAAAATAAAAATAATTATTCAATTAATTGTTTTAAATTTTATTTATTCAGTTCAATTTAATTCATTTCAGCCATTTTGTTTTCCCTTGTATTATTTTAAACGTATTTTGAGCAGATTCTTCGTTAAGTTACACGGATGCGGCAAGTGTTCTCACATTTAAGAAATTTTACAAACATGCGGTTTCACCTTACTTTTGTTGTTTACGTTCTAGCATACTGTAGATTTATCTACTGCTTATGTATTCGATCTTTTGAAATTAAAAGTCTTTTGTTCGTCCTTCTTCTGCTTAGTTCCTTTGATGTCCCTGTTGGAAAATGCGCTCAAGACTGATTCATGTAAGGTACCTCTGGAGGCACCACACTTGCGGTTCATTTACGATCGGATATTGTAATGTCAGTATCGCTATGAATTTTTATTGAATTATAGGTTTCTTTTAAAGAAATAATGTTATGATAGTTATCAGTAATTCATAAATGAGTGTACTTACTGTAACCGTGTTTATCGGAAATTCAATTACTCGCATAATTTTCCCCATCTGTTTTTCGGACGATAAAATTAGTTAAAAAATTGCGGGGAAGTATATGGAAATAAATACAACATGAAATATTTTCAAGACTTTAGACTATCACAAAATTAGGAATTTGAAGTTATTTAAAAATTTCCTGAGCATCTTTTGGTATTAATTAATGTACTAAAATAAAGTATGCCCAGAATTGGAAAAAATAGTCAAAATATATTTCTTTAAACCATATTTCAAATCATTTGTCCTGTAATTCTTAGTTATTTCTACTTGAAATGCTGAATTGGTTAAAAAGTGTTATGGGATAGAAATCATTCCAAGTTGATGTAAATTATTTCCAGTTTCGATTTCGATCAAAATGAGCTTGTTGAGCTTTCGTCATCCCTAGATAAATTCATCAAAATGCTTTTTAAATTAAGTTTAGGTTACTCCTTCCTAAACTACACTTTACTATGTGAATCTTAAATCCGTTTTAGGTTTTAAAAGTTACGTTTTTCCTCCGAGAAAAATAGTACGTACTCCATAACAACTAGACAAAAATTACTATCTCTAGTCGTATCCGAAGTAGGATGATTTCGAAAGTATTCAACAAAACGCAATTTATTTTTTACTAAACATTTGGTAATATGTGAATACAAACATCAGCTATAAAAATAAACATACATTTCTTAATTAAAAACTATATTAGGAAAAAATTGTTGCCTCTAGGAAAAATATAACATATTTTATATGCAACCCTATAATTTTTATGTCTTGAAAATAAAAATATCGGCACCCACGATTAAAGACGAGTTAGAATGACCAGTCGATAATACGTTTAAAAATTAAATAAACAATTGCCAACTAGACAGCTTGGTTGGCTGCTAGTGATAGGATGGTTCCCTCAAATATGTACCTAAACATAATAAAAGAGCATGTTTACTTTTACAACCCTTTATTTTAATTAATACTTTTTGTTCTTAGCTTTTATACCTTCTGCACAGCAGATATAAATTTCCTTCATAAACGCCTTGGGTCACGAACAAATCGGTTTGCGAACAAATTTTTCAAACAAAAAATATCTTGAATGCTGATCGATATCTCTAGATATGAACAAGTGAGCCGGAAAATGTTTCTCGTTATTTGATTCGCGAATGTTTTGCAAAATGGGGTAAAATTCAAGAGTTCATAGAACGTTACCACCATTATAAAAAGTAGCAATCCATGGCATAAATATTTGCAATGGCAACTTGTCTTGCTTCAGGAACATTTTCATTTTAAGTATAGACAGAGATAAATCACAGTGGATAAATTTTTAATAGTACAAACGTTCAGTGATTCTCAAATAGAAGCAGGAGGTGTTAAGGGAAACAGAAAAGAGAATAGAAGAAAAGAAAAAGTCCAGAAACACAAGCAGCTATATGATATTTTTTAAGGAATAGGATTTCCTTTTCAAAGAATAGCATTTTGCACTTTTGGCTTCTACGCTGCCTTTTACTTATACCATCAACTTTCCTCCGTAAAGATACTGCAAAACTTAGGTTTTCCTACTTTTTGCGTTAAATATTCTGTATGTGCTAGATTTAATGAATTCTATTGATTTTGCAAAACAAACTTTACAAAATACTCTTTACTCTTTTTCGAAGCAAGCATTTAGGATCCAGGAATTAATTTATTTTACATTAATTCCTATAGGAAAATTTGTTTCGGTTTACAGATGATAAACTATCTTCAGGAATTAATTATGTTCACAAACCAAAGTTTAACTATATCTTACTTAAGCTCATAACTCAGGTAGAAAAATAAAGCTACTCTTTCTATCTAAAACGTACCTACAAGAATAAATAGACTCCCTATTTTAAAACTAAAATGATATTCTAAAATAATTTTAGCTGTAGAAATAATTCAGATTATTTTTTTATTATTCTTTACATAACTATTACCAATGTTCACAGCAAATGCACACCACGTTTGTGTCAAAAACAAAAAGTAGGATTCACTTCAGTTTCCAGTAAGTCTGGTGCAACGCCATTTTAGTATGCTGAAACGGGGTATCTGGCCATCATATTGAGAAGCATGATTTAAATTTCGAAACATGAGTTAGATGTGTATGATAGTGTATCGGTGTAATGTCTATCACCTCCTACGGTGAGCCTTAAGGTAGGCTCTTGCTGATCAGGCAGTAATATAGCAAATGGGTTTAGCCTTCCCCAGCCAGCAAGCACCCTGCCTTAAAATAACTTGATACAGATATATTTCCATTAAATACCTCATGAAACCCCTAGCAACATCCAATGGAACCATTAATCTCTTCGGAAGTTTTCAAAGAAATCTAGAATTAAACATTGCGTTTTCCGATAAAATTGCTTGGCAGATTATTTTATGCTGATAACAAGAATAGCAAAATTAAACGTTTTGTAGCAGTAAGAAAAATAGTAATCCGTATCATTTTATAGTAGTAGCTCTATATTATTTACATCATTTAAAATACAGAACATTTATCCATAATGGAAATACAGATCATGGTACGTGTTTCTTTTTCGCCAATAAAAAGAGGCACTAGTCGTGAAATAGTAGAATGACCTCAAGATAAAATACTTAAAAAGTAGCTTTCTTTTGGATAATTTCTCTTTCAGTTTAAATTTATTTTATTCTTTTTAGGAGAGTAACTGGAACTAAAAATCTACTTTTGTCTCTTTGTTCCTTTATTGAATTTTTCCTGGTAATATTTTGTTTAAATTTTACTTTAAATACATCACTTCCTCGTTATATGTACTTCACTGCTTTTGTATTCAAAATGCACACAAAATTTGAATGCGCATTGTTTATATAAGGTAAAGTAACCGTTTAGCTAAATATTAATAATGTCCTTGTATAGTATATAATTATGAAGTTCTAAGTGACTGAATGAAAATTAAAAGTCATACAGATAACCTCAAGATTATTTTAAAAACAATTATTTTACGCATTCTACATAAACATTTTCATGTGAAGACTCGACAAGATGGTTACTCTGACTTCTTTCAGCAATTCAGAAATGGTAAAGTGGGTTTAACAAGCTTGACCACCCATCTTACAGCCGACATAAATCTGTAATTTTTATAATTACTTAGAGAAAGTCTTGCAGCGGCAGCGCCAAACAGGCGATACGGACTTAAAAACTGTACAGAAAAGCGCCAATTGGCGAAACAGTAAACCCGTTTGGCAAACCTACAGGCTGACGGAGAGAGAAGATTTTTCCCCGGCAGTCAAGTGGAACTACTTCAACAAATGTGTGCGTCTCTGTTTTCGCCGAGATATGTAATCTTGTGTACTCGCATCTGTACTGTGCTCTGAATTTCTTAAGCCGTTATAATGTACCCGGCAACTGTTACTTTTCCTTATTAAATTTGATTATTAATTGTAACATGTCTATCTTAACTAAGATTTCGGCTTTCCTAGTTAATGTTAGGGATATTTTCGTATGCACGTGTTACTCACACGTACATCATTGGTGACCCTGTCCCTCGCTCCTTCTGTTTCGATCCCTAATGACTATCTGTCTCAATCTTTGTTTAAAAACTAAAAATATGCCTTATTTTGATGCCAATGCTCTTCCTTATGACTGATAAAGGCTCAATCCTATTTATTTCCTCCTCATTTTATCGTATGGATTACACGTGGTTTATCACACTTAAGGAGGATTTACAGGTATGTGGTCAATTTTTTTTAATTATCTGTGATTGGTCTTAATTATGTTTTTGTGATATGTTTTGCTCTAAAATTATAGTTTTAATTTAATTATTGATTGTTTCAAATTGATCTTTGGGTAATATTCGTGCTCACACTTTTATTGAGATATTGAATGTCTTCATTATTTTATTCTAAATTGATACTGTTTTGATAAGGTATAGTGCAAAACATTAAGTTTACGATTTACGATATATTTATAATTGCCAACCATGCCAGGATCGGAAGGCCAAACCAACGAGGAAATCGCTAAAATGCAAGAAATCGACCCAGAATTACAAACATTGCTTAAAGAGTCAAAAGTTCTACATCTCAAAAAAGTTACCTTACCGAATTGTAGCTTACCGATATATTGCGATGTGTCAACAGGTAACGCCCGTCCTTACATTCCTCCGGTATTCCGGGAGAAAGTTTTTGCCACCTTGCACAATTTGTCTCACCCCGGCATTCGCGCATCAACAAAGTTAGTATGTTCACGGTTTGTTTGGTCTTCCATCCGCAAAGACTGCGCGAAATGGGCACGGCAGTGCATTCCGTGCCAGAAAGCAAAAGTAAGCAGGCATACTAGAACCCCGCTAATGAAGTTTCCAGACCAATCACAGAGGTTTGATCACGTCCACCTTGATCTTGTTGGTCCCCTACCTCCTTCTCAAAATAATTATTACTGTCTAACTATGATAGATAGATTTACTAGATGGCCCGAAGCAGTACCCTTACCAGACATAACAGCACGCACAGTAGCACAGGCTTTCTATGACCACTGGATTACTCGATTTGGTTGTCCGACTGTTATTACTACCGACCAAGGGCGACAGTTTGAAAGCGGCTTATTTCGAGCCCTTTCCCAATTATTGGGAATCAAGAGGATCAGGACGTCTCCGTACCACCCACAGGCGAATGGACTGATCGAGGAATTCCACCGTCCTTTGAAAGCTGCCTTAAAAGCGCACGATACCAGTGACTGGGTGGCTGCCCTTCCAACGCTGCTGATGGGTTTCCGCGCCGCTCTCAAAGAGGACATAGGAGCAACCACTTCTGAACTGGTGTATGGAAAGACTATCCGTCTCCCAGGAGAATTTTTCAATCCGACACCTCCGGATGCGTCCCCCAAACAGTTTGTGGAGGATTTAAAATCTCACTTTGCCAGTGTCCGCCCGACCACAACTTCTAGCCACGGCCAGCGAACATGTTTCATTCATCCACATATGTGTTTCAACTTCACAAGTCCACATATGTGTTTGTTCGACACGACGGAGTTAGAAAACCACTTCAAACTCCTTATGATGGACCATTTAAGGTGCTAGAAAGACGAGATAAAACGTTTGATCTCGAAATAAAAGGGACTAAGCAAACGATCTCCATAGATAGACTGAAACCCGCTTTTGTAACCATGGACTCTTCTCAAGTTGCTTCCAAGAGTGTGAAAAAAACTTCGGACAATTGTATCACCCGTTCTGGACGATTAATCCGACCCCCGCATCGGTATGTCACATTTCGTTGACACTGCGGAGGGAGTATGCAGCGGCAGCGCCAAACAGGCGATACGGACTTAAAAACTGTACAGAAAAGCGCCAATTGGCGAAACAGTAAACCCGTTTGGCAAACCTACAGGCTGACGGAGAGAGAAGATTTTTCCCCGGCAGTCAAGCGGAACTACTTCAACAAATGTGTGCGTCTCTGTTTTCGCCGAGATATGTAATCTTGTGTACTCGCATCTGTACTGTGCTCTGAATTTCTTAAGCCGTTATAATGTACCCGGCAACTGTTACTTTTCCTTATTAAATTTGATTATTAATTGTAACATGTCTATCTTAACTAAGATTTCAGCTTTCCTAGTTAATGTTAGGGATATTTTCGTATGCACGTGTTACTCACACGTACATCAGTCTTTTCTAAACTCATATGTGATTTTATTTTCCAAAATAAAATGTGACTTTCATGGAAACATATTTAATGATATAAAAAGCAGTTATGGAGCATTTTGGGATTCATATTACGTTCTCGGGCCTTAGAATCGGAGTAAAGAAATAGATTGTATCGATGTAAAAGGAGATCATATTGTTAACTAAATTATGAAAACTTTCCATATTTTTTTTAACTATATCAAGCCGGAAAGTTTTGGATTTAGATCGTGTGTCCTATAAATCTGCATATGTATATCTAGATGATAATAGATAACACATATGATGTAATTATATCAGACAAAGGTTAAATAAACATCAATTTTATAGACATGCAACATTATGACTGGCTAACACTGAAGGAAAATTTTGGTAAAAACTGCATCATATTCTGCATTAATAACTACCTTTTTAATACTATGTTTTGAAGTTGTATTTCATTTATTAAATCGATAAGTTACATTTAGGTTCACTTTCAAAATGTAAAGTTTAGGGAAACATATAAGAATATACTACTATTTGTATCCACTAGGTGGGCGAGTGGTTAAGCTGTAGATCCTTTTTCGGTTCGAACCTGTGTGAATGGGCTGGCTACGTGGCGGGGTTTCCTTAACTGTAGCATAAATATGATCCATTTTTTTTCCTCAGAAAGACCTCCACGAAGACATTCCTCTTAGAATTCATCCTTCATCAGACGAAAGCGTAGATGTTATGGGTGTGCTATTACGTGAGTTTACAAAGAACTGGCGCTAACTCGCCCTGCTTGGCTGCAGTGCCATGGTCGACGGGATAATTCGTAAGTACCGTGTGTGTGTATTTAATTATGGCAAAGCACACTAGGGCTATCTGCCTAAGGGGAGGGATGCCTTTCGTGGAGGACTTTCTAAGGGAAAGTGGCTCGTATACACGTTACACATGGGGAAAACCACGAAAACGCCCATGCAGCCAGCCCGTTCGCGGGATTCGAACCTCGGACCGAACTACCAGTGTTCAGCGACTTTACCGCTCGGCCGCTGGTGGGCCAATTCGTAAGTACCAAAATTATATTTGCTTGGCAATAAATAACTGCATTTAAACAGCGTGTTTGTGTCGATTATTGAAACTATCCGATATTTATGATAGTTTAGATTAAGATTGTTTCATGATAAGGGGAAATAGTATTCATTTCGAAGGTGACTGAATCGGGTCACTCTTACTCAAGGAAAAATATTCGCAGCCACGTTTCAGGAGATATGTTACATAATAACACAGATTATAGTAAAAAAAAATAAGAGTCAAAAATGAAATAGATAGCACAAAACTAGTTGCTTTCCTTTTGTTTATTTTTTTATATTTATTTTTTCCCTAAGAGATATATTTTCGGGAAAAGAATATTTAGTCCTTGAAAAATAAGTATGCATTTCAGTTACCTTCAAAATGCATTAAGTTTCTTAGTAAAAGTAATTTCACATTTAGCCTAAACTTTACCAGCTTAAAATAATCTTTCTGTCTATGTCTCTTCAGTTTTCTTTTTAATATGCTCCGCTGAAAAGTGTACTTATTTTCAAATAAGATGATTTCAGTTGAAACCTCACATAAGTAAACAGATAAATCATAGTTTGAACGAAATATGAAACTAACTAAATAAAATATGACGGTGTACGTAATTTGGAAACAGCCGAGAGATTAAAATGCAAAACTAGCAAAGAATGAAATAAAAAATGTCTTATTTTCATGCAGTGCTTTCTGTGGACTAGAAATAACATGCGCAGCAGACAGATTCCAACACTTGTATCAGCTTTTCAATTTTTCTTTTGCCGTGACATTAAACAGAAGCTTCATTTTCGATTTTACATACATCATACACCAAGCAATAATGAGGAATGCTTCAAGTAAAGCCGGAGCAGCCTCGCAGCTTTACTATTTCCAGAGACAAGGCAGCCGAAATGATTTATGACCAGTATTTTATCACGGTACCCTAACTGGAAAACCGATATTTTAAGTAGTGGCAAAAAAGCCGGCCACCTTTCTGATTGATGAGCTTTTAACCTACAAGCTCTACTTGGCGTTTGTTTCTAACTTCTCAGGTTTTCTTATTCTTTTTAGGCAGAGTGGTTCTCACTCCTCGTCCCTGTTCTCAAAGGGGCAGAAAGAGTCATCTGCTTTTTGTTTCAGTGCATCAAGATTATCATGGGATCAGGATGTGTGTTTAATATCTCAGGATGCTGAGAACTTGCAGAAGGTGAACATTAAACTGAAGAGATATGAAAGAGAAATTACTCGGAGTAATTTTATAAGCAAAGTGGGTTGCACTTCACGGCGTCAGTTAGTATCCGTGTATGTAGAAGGAAAGTGCTTTAAACGAGAAAGCATACGTAGCTTCCGATCTGTTGGGTGTAGAATTAAGTATATTTTCTGCTATTTGACTTAGATACTTTTTAGAATCAAATAGATCATCAATGTTTTATATTCTTTTTTACAAAACTGAAACGATGTTACAGTTTGGAACTTTAAGTAAACACCCCGTTTCGATATCTGCTGCGTTGCAAAAACAGTAAAATGTGGAAATATGATAATTGACTAGTTTTAATAACAAACAATTCTTAAAAATGACAGTTTGTCTATTAATAGTCCTTCAGTTTGGTTTAGTGGATAAAGAACACTACGGTTATATAGCTAAGAGCAAGAATGTCTTCGTGGAGGGCGTTTTAAGGGAAACTGGATCGTATACACGTTCCACATAGGAAAACCCCCGAAAAGGTACAAGTAGCCATCATGTTCGTCTAGATTTGAACCCAGTCGGAGCTATGTTCAGATATTCTATCTCTCGGCTGCTGGCGAGCCTAATACACCTCTACCAGAATACCAGTAATTCGCGACCTGGCTTCTTATTCTGGCGAACGGGCTGGCTGCATGCGCAGTTTTGCAGTCATATGCATAACATATATACGAGCCAGTTTCCCTTATCCTTTTAAATCCTCCATGAAGGCATTATTTCCCTTAAGCAGATAGCCGTTGAGTGCTTTGCCATAGTAAAACAAACCAAACCAAACCGTCTATTAATAACATTAAAACTAACCAATGCAATGAAACATCTCGTAATGTCCGTTTCTGTAAACAACATATATTTCTGAGGACATATATAGATAGTAACACAGAGTATCAATGAAACGTTATCTAAGGCAAAAGTCATTGTAAAAGACGAAAATTATCCGTAATCATGAACTGCATCAGGGAATACCATTTTGAAAAAAAGATTTCTTAATAAAAGCGATTGTCTACTTGTGCAATTAAAAAATAAAATGCACTGAAACTTTATACACTGAAATTTAAAGTGGTAAGTATTTCTGACATAAAATCAAATCGATGTATCAAAGATACATTGTGGATAGTCACATTATATAAGGAAACCAGTTTCATAGAGCACTGAATGTGTGCAGAGTCATGGATGTCATCCTAGGAGACAGTACAGCACTGTATTATTTGCAAAGTTTTTTAACTAAGTCTATAAGATTCGACATTACATTTGCGGATTCGACATTAAAAAAACACAATATGACTATATGCCTTAAAAAGTAATCTTGGATGGCTTCTGAAAGAAACATAAAGGTCTTAGCGTGTAGAAATTAAATCACGTCTTTCAAACCCTATTTATGATAAGTGAGTTTTCGCTCCGTGTGAAATATTAAAAGTCTTAAGAAGGTTGTAAATAAGCTTTTTATTTAACTCTTGAAATTAAACAGAATGCAGTACTCGTGCTTACAAATAAAACACCGCTACTTACGGGTATTTATAATAACATAAGTTATACCTTCAACATAGTCAGAGAGAATACAAAGTGGTCTTAAGCTAGATCAATAGTTTTGACGAGTTTCAGCACTGGCTAACGAAATTGCTACAACTCACTGGTAGAGCTGAGTGATATAACGTAAACTGCAGGCGACGCTACCAAAAGATCTAACATTAAAACATTCAAAGTTCTTGCCTTACATACCCTACGACCTCATTTCTCATGCTGGGACGGAGTATAGAAAAGGAATTATAGTAAAGGTTTATATAATAATAATTGTTTAATTAACATAAAATACTTGACAAATATTAGAAAGAAAAAAAATGCAGCTAACCAGTTTAGACAGAAATGATTAGTACGTCAGAGGTGAGTGGAAAACACCTAATACTTATGACTACAATTTCGTACAAATATATGGAGAGTGTCACGCAGAAATCGGATTGTATTGTCTTTAATTAAGACATAAATACAGGAAAATTGCTGCCTAGAATACCAGATGTGATTGGAAGAATCACGTTGTAAGGAAGTTTCTACTCTCTTGCAGGGTGCCTCTGCGGTGTAAGTGGAAGCACGTCCATCAGGGAATCGGAAAGAGTTCGAATCCCACTCAAGACATTGCTGATGTTTCACCTTTCCATTCGCGGTAAGAGCTTATACCTTTTACAAATGGCATCCGAGATTGTCCTCTCTTGGCGATATCGGCCTCTCTTCCCAATTGCACTTTAAATGTGGGAGAATGTATGGAATTTTCTTCTTTACAGCGTACTTTCGTGATGTAATTGGAAGTATGTCAACTATTAATCGAAAGGTTTTGATTTTGAATCCCTACGAAGGCATAGCTGATACTGCCTGTTATCCGCTCTGGAATGAATTACAATGACTCTGCACGGTAGCTAACCAATCCGGCTATTTTATATCATTGGTATCAACTTAGATTTCGGAAAATATTTGATCATGAATGCATATTGCATTGTATTAAATTTGCTCTTTGAAAGAAAGGATGTATTTGAAATAATTAGAACATGCTTTCTTAATAAATTTTTGAAAAATGCGTACATTTAGAGTATAAATCGCTGAAAACTTCCTAGAGGTATAATTTAAAAAAAAAAAAAAAAAAAAAAAAAAAAAAAAACTAATTTAACTTAGAATACTTTAATATCTGACACACGTTTGCTAATGTATTAAAAATGAATGTGGCTTATGACTTTAAAATTTAATTTAAAGCAATTCCCAATTTTAGAAAGTCATCATATGCTTTCCAGAATATCGTGTCTTACTAATGATGCAAAAAAGTTTAAAAAAAGGATGGAAATCACAGAAAATTCCACATCCACATTTTACATGAACTAAGGAAATCCTTCCAGTCAGCTCATTAATGCATCCCATTAAACTGCATAAGAATCATTTTTGCCGTAATCAGGATCTAAAATACTATTTTAAAATCATTTTATATGGATGAAATCCTTCAACAAAAAATAATAAAAAAAATATGCTAATGAGTTTACATTCACCATCATTTATCAAACACGTAGTAATGATTAATTTTGCTGAGGAGTTTCTTCTGATCTCCATAACTTCAGAAAATTTCCTGGCATTAAGTAAAAGAGTTGCAGAAGTAAAGCGGGTTGCATAAAATTCTCACTTTCATAAAAATACCTAAGGCAGATCTTCCAAACATAACCTAGGCGTTCGATACTGAAACTAAGGGCATAAGAAAGATATTTTTAAGATATTAAAAAGAGAAACTATAAGATTGTCAACTGTACGTAGTTCAGGAGACAGCCAGTACACACTTTGTCTTTTTTATATGGAAATTAACATATGTAAGCTAGTAAAATACCTAATCTTCATCACCTGTAAACTGAATCTTAAATGATAACACAGATATCGGTTCAGAATTTCCAGAATTGGGAAGAAAATTAATTTATGGCAGCTTTAAACCTTTATTGATTCTGATAATAAAATGTATAATTTAAATATACTGAATTTATTTTCATATATGCGGTCAGAATTTATATATATGAAGGCATAAATAATGTCAATAAGAAGGATTTAAAAACTTAGGAAAACTGATGACTGAACATATTAGAGTTACGAAAAAAAACGAAGAACAAAAGGTAACGAAAATCTGATAGTACAAAACCACTTATTTAAATATTTGAACATAAGTAAAAGAAATTTTATCTTAATATTTTGTCAAAAATATATAAGAGAGATTATTATTTTCTAAACATTACAAGAACCGAGAGGTTTTTTTTTCAACCTATATAATTTTCAAGTTAAATTATAATTTAAATTCCTGAAGTGCTCAAAACGTTTAGCTGACAGTGGGCATACGGTCCATTTTCTACGACTAGTGAAAAGTCAATTAATATAAGTGGTTAAAGAATGAATTCGGGGTCCATCAACGGCCGAGCGTTAAAGTCGCTGAACACTGGTATTTCGGTCCGAGGCTCGAATCCCGTAAACGGACTGACTGACTCCATGAGTATTTTCGTGCTTTTCTTCATGTGTAACGTGTATACGAGGCAGTTTTCCTTAGAACGTCCTCCACAAAGGCATCCCTTCCCTTAGGCAAATAGCCCCCGAGGCTTTTCCATAATTACACAAGCCAAACCAAACCAAAGAATAAATTCATTGGCACAAATTCAGAAATCTTGGAGAGATCTCAGTACACGTTCTCCTGATTAATTGATTCACAGCCTAGAGCTCATAAAGAACATCTGCTCAAGAGAGGGTTAATTTATTTGATTATGGAAAAGCACCAGGGGTTATTAGCTTAAGGAGAGGAATGCCTTCGTGGAAGACTTTCTAAAGGAAATTCGCTCGTATCTACCTTACGTACGGATCAAACGCTGGAAACGCTCATAAAGGAATCAAAGCCAGGGCAAACGACCAGTTTCAGAAATTTCACTGCTGGGCCACAGTGAGCCATTCAAGAAAGGGAATCTGTGCGATTTGGAATTTCCAAGTTGTGCGCGAACACTGAGTTTATTTATTTGGCTTAAAAGTGATATATGTTAATACTTCGATATTTTTATTAGATATACCTTCTGGCAGTTTTTAGTGGGTTGTACAAAATTCTACTACTCCACAATCATTTCTGGTCTCGGCTATAATAGGTGGAATACATTTCAATATTCATTTCATTCAACAAACACCACTTAAGTAGACTTTTTTGGTGGATCCAAAAGATAAAAATTATTTACGAAAATCTTTTCTAAATTTGTTTGTAACATATGTGATTATCAGTATTTTTTAATTAACAAACAGCACTTTTAATACCGCAAAACAATTTTCTTTTATTACTCGGAAACATTTAATGACGAATTAAGTACATCAGTTAAATTCTCTGCCACAAAATAGTGGGGACGTAAGTATTAGTTACGCATTTTGCAGAATTATTACGTTGAGATATATCCGCAACAATATTACTTAGCATTTGCTTGATTATTGATTAAATTCTATAGATCGATTGCATTCTTTGGTTTAATATATGCACAAATGAGGCATCAGCATAATGTTTGGGATCAAGTCAATTAATATTGTGTCCATATCTTTTCCTGAAGAGAAATTTTAGAAACCCCTTACTTTGTAATTTTAAAGCGGATAAATGATAAACACAACTGCGTTCTCAAAAGGCAAGATATTACAATAAAAGTTCTAATAAAAATGCAATTAATTGATTCTATCAACAACATCTACATTATGGTTTCAAAATGACGGTATTATGTCAACAAAAGTTTCCAGGCAATGCGTTTATTGTCATACTGGATCAAACATAGGGGATTTCGAGATTCAAATGAGATATAATTTACAGTTTCTAAAGAATGATAAGAATGCAACCGAGCTGAGTTAATACATGCGCAGCAGAATTCAATAATAAACATTTACTCTCGAAACGTAGCTTAGAGAAGCAAAGGGAAATTTCGTGCTATCGGAATGAATTTCGATTAATTTTCCTTGTGCAATCAATAACTCATTGGAAATTCCAAAATGTAATTTCTCACAGTCACCAAATGCATTGGAATTCATCCCAAATCGATATATTAAATTCTTGACGTTACTTTGGTGTCAAAGAAAATTACTTCACGTTATTTTCCAAGAAATATTTTTAAATTTGATTTTTTTTTTACTTTTATACTCGCTATTTTAATTTAGAGCTCATTCATTACCATGAGATGTATTTACTAAACTGTAGGCAAACTATTTTTCTTCTGAAAGAATGTTCCAAATGCGTCCCAGTTACAGAGGGGTTGAGTATTTGAAAACAGTGAAATAATTTATAATTTCAGACTTAATAGATTTTTTTTCAATTCTAGATGCATTTTGTTTGATATTTACAACAAAACGTCTCCATAAGTATGTAGCTTTAGTTAACATTTTAGAAAAATGAGTCGTGTGCTGATAACCAAGAGTGACTGGGAGTGCGAAGTTACTAGTATTTAGAAGTGCAAACCAGGTCTAACTAGGAGTGCGAGTAAGTTAATAACTAAAAGTGGGGAAGGCGTGTGAATTCTCGTAACCTTCATTTCTCGAAGTCACATTTTAGTCGCCTTAATACATAACAGAGAGTTGTTGAGAGATTAATGAACATGTACTTGTGAAAATTTTAGAAACCTGTGAAAATTGTGAATCAACGCAAAATGCCAAAACGCAATTCATAGCCCTTCTGGGCTAAAAATGTGATTTGTTTTGTAAAATATATCACGCAGATTCCTTTCTTAAATTCAGTATGAAAAGGGGGAAATATTGATGAAAGAGAATCTATAACATTTTGATGAATTACATAGTAATAAATCGCTTATTCAAAGCATTTCAAAAATTGGCTCAATAATTCGTTATCATTATGATGTTCCTAATTATTTCAGTGGATTATGGAGCAAGCAACTAATACAGTAGTAGCAGTTCGGTATACCTGACGTCAAAGGAGAAAAATGAGTAGATATGGCGTTTTGGCTGAAGTAGAGATGATGTTTTGGCTATCAAACATGTTCTGACTTCTACAAAAGTTAAGTACTCTCCAATCAGTAGATTGCAATTTCGAAATGTTATCAATATATATTTGTATCGGAAAATCAAATGGCGCTCTCTGACCCCCCCCCTCCCCGAAAGTCAAAATGTCAGTTTGGTCAATCATCATTGTTCCCCATGGACTCAAAAGAGGGACATATTTTCTTAACATAATCTGAAATCTTTAATTTAGGTCATAATTTCGCTACTTTTTCATCATTGTCTCGGTAAGGGCTGTGAAATTTTAAAGGGGGGCATTAATGTCCCGAGGAGTCATAAACGGGCATTAAAAGAGAAATGGGCAAAGGAACATTCTTGGCGAATTTGTTTGCTTAAACATTTTTTGAAATAACATCTAAACATTAACTTTTTTACTGATATTAATCTTCTTTACAAGAATCATACCAAACATATCAAAATACACAGTTGATCCTTCACACATACTGGCCTAAGTTGCATGACGGAATTTGAAAACTATCAGCATGATATTCCAAAAATTTGCTTTCTGAATGCAGTGAAAGGATTGCAAAATTTAAGCGATATCCAACACACCCAAATAGCATGTTCTTCTATATATACTGTTTCACAAAACTCATTACCTAACTTTTATTTTTTCATCTGTTGGTCCTAGTATACTTCCAACAACAAAAATGTTTTTAAATAATTCACTTGAGAGCATTTAAATTTTAAAAAGAAATGAATTTCATGAAAACATTTTATGCGATTTCTAAGTCCCTGTTCTTATGTTAGGAAAATTTTATAATCATTATAAAAAATAAAAAACGAAATGTTTGATTTCCATACGACAAAAACTGGCCAAGACATTGAATTTCAAAATTTGGGATATTTATTTCACTTCAAGTTCAGTTGTTTTGAGGGATCATTTAATAAACAAAATCAGATAATTAAAGATTCTTTCCCCCTTTAAATGACTACTTGATATCCGTTTATGATCTACGACAGTCTATTATACTCGTATTAAAGTATAAAGAGTATATTAAATATCTATAATATTTAATTCATAATTTTATTATAAATGGTAAAGCCAAAGACTTTTCGCACAGGAAATTTATAAATTTTCAAACCTGATAAAGATATAATTATTATTATCATGAAATTTTGCTACTTTAGGATTACAATCTAATTATTGGACTAAAAATTCATTAAGCTAAAAATATTTTGAATGTATAATTTTTGCATATGATGTAGTGATTGTGAATGATACTGAAACCTGCCAGTGTTTTCTGGAATCTGAATTCTGAAAGGTTCTGTTAATAATATAATAAAAGATAAAAATATGTAAATGATAAATTGTAATATAAATTAGCAATAGTCTCTTAATTACTCATTTTTAATGTGGGTATTTTCTCTCTCTCTGGTTTAAAAATAGTAATAACTTTCTTCCAACTGCATCATATCTGAAAACTAATTCCGCATTAAGTAATCTCAATCTTCCGTATTGCGTATAGTTATAGCCAATAAGGTTAACGAAAAATTTTACTATAAATACTTTTGCAGTCCAACTACGCTCTCTACCTACGCTTCTCAGCTGAAGGACTCTCTTGCTTGCCTGCTTCTGTCATCATCAAAATTGTGGATTGCGTCCATTGTGAAGTGGTATTAAATAAAGTAATTAAAGAGCAATAAAGATATATTTGGATTTTCTTTGAATGAAACGTTTCAAGCAATTTTAATATTTTGTATTTGTTTGTGACACAATTTTGTATTTTCATTTCTTCTTTTAATTATGTAGTAAATTAAAAATTCTAAACATAAATATAGAGACCCGGGGAAACATACGAAGCGGTTTTAATTTTAAAATGATAAAACATGAATATTTGTGTCATTTAAGATATTTTTGTAACTGGAAGCGTATGTCTGTAACCAACGATTGCAAAGATAAAGGCTAAGAACGTTTGTGGACAGGTCGTAGTTGACTGTAATTACTGCGGCAGGACATTTTGCACAATCGAAGCTTCATAATATCGTAAGTGTTTTGAGAAAGCTTTAATAATTGTCATATTCTTTCCTTGTTGTGCAATGAATTGAAATTAATAACGTAAGTGCAATAAATAGGTAAGCATTTTTTAGTAAGGATTTTTAGTCAATTCCTATGGATTATATTCAAAAGACATCTAATATCATCTGTTGCACTGGTAGATTTGCGCCAACCAAAATCGAAAGGGTTACGCAAATAAACCTCATAAGAGGACAGTGATTCGAAAAAGTGTTGGGAACGTGACACAGGTGGAACAGACAGGTGGAATTATTTAGAACCACTTCGGGTAAGTGATTTCTTTTATTCTCAATCATATTCTAAGTAGCTTATATTCACTATTACAATGTGATAACACCTATACTCGTATATTCGCGTGTTTCTGTTAGTATTTAAATTAATAAACATTTTTGATTAAGTTTTGTCTCTGGAGAATTTTGACTAAAATTTAACTCACAGTAGCATTCGAGCATTCATTGATGTTTATAAATAGCATTAGCATTTCATTGGTGTTAGTATTTGCAAAAACGACTGAGAATTCTTTACTGAATTAATATTATATATTAATATATAATATATAGTAAAAAAAATAGAGAAATTCTGGAAATTCATTAAGCAGGAAGTTTCGAAACCATTATCCTGGATTATAACAGTTATAACAGTAGATGAATATTTTTTCAGATGTTGCTAGAAAATATCACGGAGTGTAATGCAATAAAGTAGAAAATTCATGTTTGGTAAATACAAACAAATTATTTGCGAAAGTTACATTAATTGCGAGTGATCCTCCAATGGCTGAGTGGCTAAGACTACTTGCTGACCCGGTTGACTGCAAACGAACCTTGTTTCTTACTTATATAGTATAAATACCAGCCAGTTATCCTAAGAAAAATGTCCATTAAAGCTTATCTTCTCTTGGAAAAAGAGTGCTCCTGTGTGTGCCATGCTCAAAAAGCAAATATTTAACTAACATTAAACTTTTTTAATGGAATCTTTGAATACAAAATTGTTTTATTTAGCATGTTTTGAACCTATAATTATTGACTATTGTAAACACTCTTTTCTTCATCAATAAAGGTATTACAAAAAAGTAGATTTTTTTTTATTTCAGTAACACAAAACAATAGTTAAATTGAGCTTAAATTTAAGTAAAACTACTCTTACTTTGATTTGCATGCTATAAATTATTCATTAATATTCACATTGTTCTCAATGTGAATATATTGTTGAGTCATTATTTTGTTGAAGCAGGGATTATGTAATGCACTCGCCGGTATTCAAATTGCAGACCTCACGACGGCTAGCCGATTGTGCTTCCAATTATTCCAGTTCGGAAAGCCCATGTATCACATTTTTAGGCCAGAGAGGCTATGAATTACGTTTTGGCATTTTGCGTTGGCATTTCATTTCTACTTGACGACGAAACAGCCCACTGCGAATCAGCTGCATGGGGAATTGTCTCGTGGACGAAAATCGACAGTATTTTTACTGTCGATTTTCGTCCACGAAAAGGCTATGGCGAAACGTCCTAGATCCAATACTATGGTATTAAAAGAGACCAATAAAAATCCACTTGAGTCTCACGGTTAAACAGAGAACTAGTTACTGGGCTCAGATTAGCTAGTATACTAAAGTATCAGTCTTCGGAAAATGAGATAGTATGTTCAAATCTCAACCTTGACAAATATTCTTGATTATAGATATAACTGTAAAATTATCAGCAGAGTAAAATTGTTTAAAAGTTTATAGGAGTGAACTTTTTAAATACGGTGTTGTATTAATTTTAATTTAGTGAATATATTGCATATTAACCTAATGAAAATGAAAAAAAAAAAAAACAAACTATAAAACAATTTTAAGTATCATACTTTGAATAAGTCACATACAACAGCTTTTGAAATGATTTTACTGCTAGTGTCCTTTTCCCTTTTAAAAGCAAAGAGAATTTAAATTAGATCCTTTATTATCTCATAAACAAAGATCTTAAAAAATTACTTCCTTCGCATTATCTAAAATGGTAAAACTAAGATCTCATTATCTAAAACGCTTGATGACAGTTATTAATTTGTAAGCCTCAAAAGGATTAGTAAAATGAAGCAATTTATTCCAGCATGAACTTGCGGTTAATTAAGGAATGAATAAATTTGGTCATTATGAAAATAAAATTCCTATATCTTGAGACAGTGACAAAGAATCCTAATTTATTCTTTATTTCTCTTGCCATTAAAAATAATTATACTAATCAAAATGTTTGCAACTGTGGGAAATTAAAGTAATTCTCCTAAAATTATTGGCAAGCCATTAAAGAAGGAAAATTTCATGCACGATTTTAATAAACTTCCGCCTTTACTTATTTATTTATTTATCTCATAGTGTGTCTCATTTTAGTAGCTAGGTCTAGTTTAAGCATATTGTGGGCGTTGTAAAATTTTCATTTCTATGAAAACTAGAAAAAAATTAATTCTTTCCCTTTCAAGTTAAATATTACTAGTTTAAATGCATAGCTGTGAATGGAAATTTGAATGGAATTTCTTCTTATGTTCTTTTTCGGTGTGCATGGTGTTGTTTGACAAATCTTCCATTTTTAAAAGTATAACTCATTTGCTTCATGCTTTTATTATCATTCACTAATATTAATGCATATTTGTAAATATAAATGGCCAAAGCTATAGGCAAAAAAGATTTAACCAATTAGATTATGTACCTTAACTTTCAAAATATGTTTTATTTCAAGAAAATATGTCGATAAAAGTTATTTTCAACTTTTGTTTCTAAAGTTTGAGTGTTTCTTGCACTTCCAAAGTTGACAAGTTTGCGAAAATGTTTAACCCAAGCTGTACCCGTTTCCGTATATTTTGGCAGCACAAAATGTAAAGTCACTCGAGTTACAACTGTGGATGGGAGGGGTGTAGTAATGGTGTAGAGTTATTAGGTTATTTTAAAGTAAAAAGACATACAATGCCAGCGTCAGGACTCGAACCTGAACCTCTCGAATACGCGCCGAGTGCGCTAATATTACACCACGAAGGCAGAGAGAAAATACCTTATAATGGATTTATATACTGCCCATTAAATATAAAAAAAAATATATACTCATTGAGTAAAGGTTTCAAACCAATGTCCAATTTTGCAATTATTTTGCAATGTCCAATGTTAATTATCTGCAACTCAAAAATTGGATTTTTGTGCATACGTTATAAAGAAATTCAACTTTCGTTAACGCGTACTTCGTGTTGAACCTCGTCCAGCTAGCAATCAAAAGGACGGGAGCTGGAACCTCGCTAATGACAATGCTGATTTCTAATGTTTTTAGATTTCAAAGGAATTGCAAATGACTCAAGAACTTCTACCTGAACTAAAATATGGTTGACGATAATTTGTAACTAACAGGGTATAGTGATTATATTCGTTCCTTCCCACTTCCCCTCCCCTTTTAAATGGGGGAGTAGGTGAGGAATTTTCTTCTGCCTTAAAGCAGGCTTTCTTGGTGTAATTCGGAAGCTCGTCTGGTTATTAATGCCCAGAATTCGAATCCTTACGAGAGCATTGCTGATTTTTTTATATATTTTCTATTCTTAAATAAGCACCTTTACAATGTAAGCATATGAAAAGAGCAAATTACGTGATTGAACTTGTTCTGCGCATTGGAGGCGTATGGAACGTTATTTAAAGTTAAATGGTTTCTGAGAGCGACTAGTATGCAATATGAATTAATTATCAGTTAAATGAAAGTAAAAAATGGCATTTGATTGGCTAACACAAGAGAGGGCAGCAAACATAAATGGGTGACGCCTTACGTCTAAATATTATTTAAAAACATCTTTTAAGCAGTGAATCAGTTAGCAAAGAGACTGGTCAAGGGAATGAAAGCGCAAAAATGGCACTCGAAAAATGTTTTCTGTCATTTTCATCTTGAAGAAATCGTGAAATAATTAAAAGGAAGTCGGTTTCAGACCTTACAGGATGCTACTGCAACACCAATCAGCCCTTTTACCTCCTTCACAAAAGCGTCGGTTTCAGACCTTACAGGATGCTACTGCAACACCAATCAGCCCTTTTACCTCCTTCACAAAAGCGTCGTGGAGTTGGACTTTATCTGAGAAAACTAATGGTTTGTGTCCCACTTACTCCATTATTCAAAGGGGATCGTTTAAGAAGAAGTCGCGTTCCGATTTTTAACATTTAAAATTGATTGATAACCAAGGTTGAATTGCTAATTTTAAATACCTCTATAATGATTTACAAAGATTAGATATATTTTATAGCCTAATTTTGGCATATATTTGAAGCTTCAAACACATTGTAATATACATATGGTATACCATTCATGAAATTCTGACATATGATAGTAATTTGTAGCATAAGTATACTTTGAGGTACACGAACATAATGATAAAATTACATTTCTCCTTACCTTAGCTAAGTAATTATACAGGTAACTTTTAATGTTTCTAATTATAATTTTCTTTGAGTCAATTGACATCTTGTGATAATTTTCGTGAATCCACTAATTAAATTACTCGGTTATGAAACTACTGTGTTGAGAGATGTTGAGTAATAATATGAATTACATTCAACTAATTAGAAATACTAATTCATATCGGTAAGTCATACATCAATCGTAAAATATAAATTGTAAAATGTTACATGTAATTTGAAATATGCTAATCATCTCATCAACTTTGTGATTTATTGAAAGGGCTTTTTTCCACTTGTTAACTAGATGAGCAACCTCGTTCCTTTAGTACTTATATACACGTACATGTATGTACATGTGTGTGCATGTTTATAGAGAGGTAAAGAGATTTAATTAGCTTTTCAAACAGAGAAGGAAGCGCTTGATTACATGAACTATATTGACATATCTTTGAAATACTTTTTATTTGATGTCAGTGATGTGTTTCTTTTTTATTAATTGAAATTAAATAGGAGATAGATTAATTAAATTTTATTAATTGAAATCAAATTGGAGATAGATTAATTAAATTTTATTTTATTGATATTCACTTAGTGCTATTACGCATTTCGTTCTCTGATAAATCAGCGTGCGTGCAATGACATGATCAATATATATTGTTTGTGTAAACCTGCTTTATATTTTTTACATACCTCCAACATTCTCTGGTTGTCACAAGCAAAGAATATAGGCAATTATATATGTATATGTGATTGTTGTTTAACAATCACATAAACATAAATAAAATAATCGAATAATAACAAATAATAATCATAATCATTAACAGCTAATGTATATGTGATAGTTTTTTAACAATCACATAAATATGCATAAAATAATTAAATAATATCAAATAATAATCTGTACTGATATATTAACAGCTATACCGTTTGTGAAGTGAACATTTGAATCATTATCATTCATATATGCATCACACATTATGCAGCTTTGAACAGTTTTTAGGTAAGCTAATATTTTCATAACATAAAAAGCAAATATTTACTATCAGATTACAAAATGAAATGTATTTTGCATATTTTTAGTTCACTATAATATATCGCAGTAGTTCTTGAACACTATTTTATGTCAAAAATCGTTAATTATATCACATCATCATTGTTTAGTAATCACATTGTCTTATATATCACATTATACTAGAATATACAATCACATTATCTTAGAATTTCTGTTTCAATTTAATCCGTTTTACTCTAATTTATTTAATGCAAAATTCATAAACTGATCGTTTGTTTGTTGCATTAAAAATAGCAAATTCATTTCCAATCTGTTCATTATTTTAAGCTCAGAATATATGTTTTTCGTAGAAGCAAAAATAATGTGATTTTCTTCTCAAATTTTAATTTATTTACCTCCTAATACTTACGAAACTCTCTGTGAAATATCGCAAATTCTTTTCATTCCCAAATATCGACAACGAGAAAACTTCAATTTAATTGTTTATTCGCTAAAAGAGCAAGAAAGATAAATTTGAGAAAATAAAATTTACTTAAGCTACTTCCTCTAAAAGTTACTTTTTTTATTCTTGCAAAAAAAATGATCATAAAAACCATGCAGCTGAGCTTCAAAACATCGGTCACGACTTCAACCTCTTAGGAATCAGCTAACTTAGAATGTTCTCGAACTTCCGGCTCACCAGTAAACATCATCAACTAAATGCATTTTTGACAAAAAATAAAACAAAATAAAAACAGAATAGGAAACATCGCAGAATGTCTCGCCCGATATGCTTATTTAAGATGTTTATTTTCAAGCGTGTGACTTCTGTAAGAACTTCAGAATTTATTTTCTTCCGCAAGATTGTTTTAAAATAAATTCACTTTTTAGGACAAAGCTCTAACTCCTATCAAAATGCTGAATATGAAAACATTCATATAGTAGTCACTTAAATACTCAGATGACTAATTACTTTAAAAATCTTTTACATAACTCCCCGTCATGTTATTTTTTACCATGCGATATAGCAATTTTTAATATTACACATGGTGTAATTAATCGAGTCAAATAATATAAATAGAAAATCCTATTTAAAGAAATTTAAATAAATATTTAACATATTTAAATTCATATGTATATGATATATTTTAGGCAAATCAGTTGTGCAATTATATATTTAAAAACTATTATAAATAACTTATAATCTCCTACAGTAGAAAATTTAGGAAACTTTATTGGCAAATTACGAGATCTAAAGATATAAAAGTATTATTCTGCTTTATTATGCCTGGAGAAAATCAAATATTAATAAAATGAAAAACCGTTTGCCTCCTAATATTAATGACGAGAAGTATGATTAATAGATTTATAGATCATTTATTATTTTTATTGTAGGGGTCTTAGTGAACAATATATTTAAGCTACCATTTGAGGTGGAAAAAAAGAAAAAGAAGAAAACGAAAAAAAAACCTTCATTACAATAATTTTAAAGAAAATAGATATGATATGATAAGGGAGGACCTGTGATGCATATAAATAAAGTCTTTTGCCGTCCATACAATTTAAAAAGCAGTTCTATCCAGCAAGGTATGGCAGAAACGAAGGTAGTTGGAATTAATACGATACGTAAGGGCATAGCATTTCTTCAAAATGCCTTCTCAATTGTGTTGCCCTTAGTATGCCCTTTGGTAGTTTTTCAATGGATAAAACAAATCGTTGACTTATACCGAATCTGAGTTCAAAACGATTCTTGGCTGAACATTCAGAAGTGCAGACCACAGCTGAGTCAGCTACTTGGCTGTCTCCGACAAATGCTTAATTGATATTTTTCCATTGTGGCGTCCTGGAAATGAAGTCGCGGATACGTTTATGAAGAAAGGAAAAGCACATATTTCTTAACATATTTCTTTCTGTGGAAAAACAAATAGAAAATCTGCTGTAACTACTTAGCTACTTAGCTACTTTCAGTTAGTTAGTTGTTTTAACTCACTGCTTCTCAAAGGATGTGCCATGGCTTCTGTATTAAAAACTTTAGTACTGTTATTTATTACCCTTAGAGAACTGAAAAATGCTTGCAATACAAACTAAAAAAATAATTAATATAACTTGATAGCCTTAGCAATGTTAATAATAATTACGTGAGACTGTTCATTTGTTTATATATACTTCGCTATGGCTAAGGCATGGACGATGTTTCAGTGGTTCATGGTACTATCCGTTAGGGAACTAGGGCTATGCAACTATATTCCGCACAGCGAAATAGTGGGCCGTGAACCGAAAGGTTTGGGAGCCCCGCCACTAACTAGTTGCTCCAAATAGTTATGGTAAGACTATTCGTTTTAAAAATTTTATTTTAAGAATAACCTTTTCTGCTACACGGATTAATATTTATTCGTCCACACAAAAAAAGTCTGGAATACAATGTTTATGTAAGCTAAAGAAGAACTACTATGATTCAAAGTTTAATTTCTTCAACACATGGCAATTATTTTCATGTCATCACCATATACTTCCCAACTGTTCCTATTTTGTCTTACATTTCTTATTTTTCATTTATTGAGATAAAAACTTTGATCATCAGTATCTAGTTTGGAATCTTCCCTCCAAAGGAGTACCTTTAGACGGATCTACGAAATAAAACATTTCATCACGAACCTAAAGTATTATATAAGTATGAAATGTAGTTTATTAATAGCTGTCTACTTATTCTGCGAACGTCTCTGCTGATGTAGCTAAAAGTTTCGGGAGCTACCATTTATCTCATTTATGTTTTATTCTCGACTTTTACTAGGTGTTTGCATAGCAATAATGTGTTTATTTTATGCGAACTGTATATTTTAACCTTTTCTGCATTTTTCGTGAAGTTTATTGATTTGCATGTATTAATGACTACTTTATTAATGTTTTAAAAGCATATGCGGTGCCTGTCGAGGACTACAGTCGTTTTGCACCAGACTGAAAAGAGTTAATACCTTAAGTGGGTTGATGCACCGTAGTGTCGAAATCTTTCTGTACGACGCCTAAACACTTTGTTAACTCTGTATGCACTTTTTAGAGCTCCTATATTTGCGTCTATAAACTCTAAGAAAGCATTTTTTCTAGCATGTAGATTTCATCCAATGCTATATTTTGGTCTAAGAGTCTGATTTTCCAAAACATTCTGGAATATATACTTTAAATTCAAGATATTTCGATTTAATACTAGAATTATGAAATTATATTAGTCGTACTTTTAAATTTTTGATATATTTTTAGTTTTTCTAAATACACAATAAGATGGCAAAATATTTATTTGGCCTGTTTTATTTGGCTCATATTTTTCCTGATATAACTTGTAAGGATCTTAAGTTTTACTAACGTTTATTTTATTTTAAATCTTTACTATCACTTCTTATTTTCTACTTCCGGCCAGAATTAAAAGCTTTAACTTATTTATGCAAATTTGTCTGGCGAACGCCAAGTACTTAAGTTGTGGCTTTTTGCCAAACGAGAGAGAGGAAGGAGTTAGTAGAAGCAGGCCGCGTGCCTTAGCAGTTTACTCGGTTGCTGGTTACCTTCCAGGCCAGAGATTTAATCCTCTTGATAATTTTAAACGTACTGTAGTGTTAAGAGTTCTCTGTACTACATACGGCTTCCTGTTAATATACGGCCAATCTTCCACGTAGGCCCTTGTTTGTTATTCCAAAGTTAAGTTAGAGTTTAGTTAATATTTTTATATTCTTACGTTCAGACCACAAGTGGGTGGTCTCTGTATTCCGAAGTTCGGAAATTATTGTAAAGAGTGAAAAATAAAGGGTTTCGTATATCCTTCCTGTGTATCTTGTCTACTTCCCTTATTTATTGAACATAGCTTTAGTAAGCTCCCTGTTCCGAGTCAGGTCTTTGCGTGTTCCCAAAGCAAGTAGGGCGGAACACTGAACCTGATAGTGGCGCCCGACGAAGAAGAATAACCATGGCCGAGTTTCATGAAGAACCTGTGCTGCCTGCAGAAGCGGCTCAGAATCCAGAAATGCCAGCTGCCGCCCTGGAAGGATTTGGTTACATCGTCCAGACCATGCGCGCAGCGATGAAACCAGAAGCAACATTTAATTAAAACTCACCGGTAACCAGTTTTTTGGAAAAATTGGAGGACCACTTCATGATGTATCCCGTGCACGAGTTCCAGAAAGTTACCTTAGCTACCAGCGCTTTGAGGGGCCAAGCGCTTAATTGGTTCAAATGCATAGGCAGAAGTCTCTTGGGTCAAGCGGGAAGTCCCACCTATACTTACGAAAATTTCAAGACTGCCTTAGTAAAAGCCTTCCCTGTCGTAAGGGATCGTGCGAAATTAGAAGCGGAACTTTTCAGTATATACCAGAAACCAATTGAAAATCTCTCGAGCTTTATTTTAAGAAAAATTCACGTCTTCAAACTCTTGTATGGAAACCGTCCGGATCCTGAGATAATTCAAGTGATTTTGCCGAGGTTACTTCCCCAAGTACAAGACTTTATTGAATTCAGGAATCCGACTAAACTGGAAATATTATTTGAGCTAGCAATCCAGTTTGAAAGTAGAAGAACGGCGGACATTGAAAGAAGACGCCAATATCAACAACGAAACCAATTTGGTGAGCCAAGACCACAGCAAAGTCAAGCACACGGCTACGAAAGCAAAGCCAACCAGTGGGCAAGGAAACCCGAGCATCCAAAAACAGCCAGCGAACGTCGACAGTTCAATAGCAATCCAGGAAAAAAGTCTCAAGGCCAGTGGAAAAAGAAGGAAAGCATGGAAAGAAAAAAGGCTTTAAACTAAAACGGATTTCTGCTTACGGGAGGGTGCGGAAATCCGAAGGCCAAGAAAAAACCCCTCTTCCTTCAAGTTAAATACAGTGATGGTGAAAAATTTGACTCTTCCGAAGATTGAAGTGTTGGTGAAAAACATCCCAGCCACCGCACTCCTGGATACAGGCGCGCAGTGTTCCTGTGTGGCAGAAGATTTTTTTAGGAAGTATTTTCGGAAATACCGCATATATAATTCGGATAAACGACAGTGTTAGCTGCGCAGGGAGAAAGATGTAAGTGCATAGGTAAATTACCGCTATACGTTCGTATCAAGGACGAACAAGTAAAAATTATGTTTTTTATAGTAAAGAATCTGCAAGCACATATCATTTTAGGAATAGATTTTCTTTCAGAGGCAGAAGCAACGCTGGATTTTAATGAAGCGTCCCTTAAGCTGACGATGAAACCAGTTCGAGAAGAAAAATCGGAACCGGCAATGTTAAACCTTGATCACCTGCCTAAGGAAGAGCAACAAAGAATCCGACAAGTGGTAAGTGAATTTGCTTCGTTATTTAGTGATATTCCAGGATTTACTCAAGTTACTAACCATAGTATTGACACCGGAGATTTAATGCCAGTTCGCCACAAAGCATACCGGTATGATAAGATTAAAGAAAAAATTATAGAATGGCACATTAGCGATATGCTACGTAAAAAGATCATAACGCCCATCTCAAGTAGTTATGCTAGCCCGGTGGTTTTATGTAAGAAAAACAATGACTATCCATTAACACATCCAAAAAGCTGGCGTTTCGCGATTGACTATCGTAAATTAAACTCCATAACTAAATATCCGGTATATCCGTTACCTATTATTGAAGAAATTCTAAGGAACATAACGTCTACCAAATATATGACGACTTTAGACTTAACGACTGGTTATTTTCAAATAGGGGTTAGACCGGAGGACGTGCCTAAGACTGCTTTTATAACCAAGTCTGGCACTTATGTATTCCTGCTTATGCCGTTTGGCCTTTCAGGGGCACCGGCAACATTTCAGCGATGTATGGACATTGTGTTAAGGCCTGTTCTTGGAAAGTCCACATTTATCTATTTAGACGATATCATTATTACTAGTGATAATCTGGACCAACATGTACAGGATTTAAGACAGGTGTTTTCTTTTTTAAATGAGGCCGGTCTAAAAGTTAATGTCGAAAAGTGCAAATTCGCAGCCCCTGAATTAAAATATTTAGGTTACAAAATATCTCAGAAAGGAAGCGAGACAGACGAATGAAAAATAATCGCTGTGCAAAAGTATCCGCCACCAAATACGGCGAAGAAGCTCTCTTCTTTTCTAGGACTTTGTTCATATTATAGGTCCTTTATAAAAGATTTTGCAGCTATTGCTGAACCATTGTTAAAATTAAAAAGGAAACAGGCAAGATTCTCGTGGACGGCCGAAGCCAATAGTGCTTTCGAAAAATTAAAGCAAGCATTAACGCAAGCCCCTGTGTTGAAATTTCCTGAAAAGGATGAGAATTTAGAAATTTCAGCGGATGCTTCGGATTATGCGGTAGGAGCGGTACTTTCGCAAAATCAGCATCCCGTGCCTTTTTTTAGTCGAACTTTAAATCAAACACAAAGAAATTATTCCGCGACTGAGAGAGAGGCACTTGCAGTTCTGTTAGCAGTGCAAAAGTTCCGAGTATATTTTGGAAGAGCGCCAATAACAGTGCATTCTGATCATGCCGCGGTAACTAGATTGTACTCAGGGAAAAACGTATCCCCAACGTTAATAAGATGGACACTCAAACTACAAGAATATAATCTGGTAATCAAGCATACCCCCGGAAAGGAAAATATCGTAGCAGATGCCCTATCCAGTATTGCAATAGATGAAGAAGGTAATACCGTAAAGGTGGCAATGCTCACAGCATGTACAATAAATTCCCGAGAAACTGTAATAACCGAACTGGGTAAGTATCCTGAGTTTGAAAACATTTATGAGTATTTAAAGGATCCTGAAAATTTTAGCCACCAAGATATTGTGGCGATAAGAAATAGGGCGGCCCATTACGAACTAAGAGATGGTCTATTATTTTATACAAAAACTACAAATTCCAACAACGAATTTCGACCTGTTATCCCAGCTAGTCTTAGATTAAATATCCTGCAGGAGTTACATGAAAGCCCTTTAGCTTCTCATGCTGGTATTCGAAAAACTATCCAACGCGTACGCGAGGCAGTCTATTTTCCTGAACTGCAAAAGTTAACAAGGGCGTATGTCCAGTCCTGCCCAACATGTCAAGCAGTTAGTTATATTAATTTCCGCCCGGCCGGGTTTCTAAATAGTATTAAATCCGAATTTCCAAATGAAATAATTGGCATCGATTTATTGGGCCCTTTCCCAAAAAAGTCAGTTAAATAAAAGTCGGTATCTCCTTGTTATGGTTGATCATTTTAGTAAGTGGACCGAAATTGTTCCCTTAAAACGAGCCTCCGCGAAATTAGTTACTGATTCTATTTTAAATAAATATATTTTAAAATAAGGGGCGCCCCTAAAAGGATCGGATAATGGTCCTCAATTTGTAAGTAATATATTTGAAGACATGTGCCAAAAACTGGGCATACGTCATTTAAAAATGGTCCCGTATCGGCCGCAATCAAATATAGCGGAACGGTTCAATAGAAATATAGTGAAAATTATCCGTAGTTATGTTAAAAATTTTCATAAAAGCTGGGATAACTATGTCAATGAATTTGCTTTCGCCCTTAGGACCGCAAAACATGATACAACGGGCAAAACTCCTGCTGAGTTATTTTTAGGCAGAAAGATTATAACGCCGGTAGATAAATTATTTTATGTTCAACAAAGAGCCCCAGAATTTAAAATGGGTGATATAGAAAAATTAAGTAAAGAAGCAAAAAAGAACGCTGAAGTAGCACAGAAAAAACAAAAACTCTATTACGATTTGAAACGGGGAGTAACTTATAAAGTAGGAGATGAAGTATTAAAAATTAAGCATTCACTTTCTTTAGCACCAGAAGATAAAACCGCCAAATTTTTTCCACGATTTGAAGGACCATATGTCATAGAAAAAATAGCCCACCGGCGGCCGAGCGGTAAAGTCGCTGAACACTGGTAGTTCGGTCCGAGGTTCGAATCCCGCGAACGGGCTGGCTGCATGGGCGTTTTCGTGGTTTTCCCCATGTGTAACGTGTATACGAGCCAGTTTCCCTTAGAAAGTCCTCCACGAAAGTCATCCCTCCCCTTAGGCAGATAGCCCTCGAGGCTTTGCCATAATCACACATACACCATACACCATAGAAAAAATAACTCACGCTGTAGTGGTGTTAAAAGCCAGGAATGGTGAAACATGCTCCGCAAACTTTGACCAAATAAAACCATACTATGATCGTAATAAAATGCAAATATTTACAGATCTTTTGCAGGATCCGGCACGGCAGACACCGCAGGCATAAGCTCCAGAGGTGGAACAACGACAAGTACAAGGGCAAGTCATTAAGAGGCAGGAGCAAGAGAAAAGAAAGTTTCCCCGCGGGAAAATTGAAGGTAACAAGAAAAAGAAGCCGTTCCACCGTCCAGAAAAGAGAGCTCACGAACACCCTCAGAATGAAGAAGGGAGAAGGACGACGAATGCAAAGAAAGCCAGGAGAAATGACGGCAACTATAACCCGGCTCTAAAACGGAAGATCTACTCATCCGACAGGACTCTCCGCAGCAAATGTCGCCGAACTGCGGAAGGGCCACCAGCGGCGGAGGAAAAGTTACAAGGAAAATTTGAACGGCCAGCAACGAGGTCCAAGCAGGAACACGAAAGAAGTGTCCCGGTTCCGCCAAGACCAGCGGCCATCAAACGGCCAGGACCACAGGCAGAGGCGAAAAGGAAGGTATTCAAGGGTGACCGAACTGGAGGGAAAAGAAAGCTTCTAGAGGACGGTCTGAAGGGCGAGCCCGCACAAGAAGGAGGATAAATCAAACACGAATCGTTGCTACCTTCCAAGACTGGGCTGAGAAAAGAATGTCCGAATATCACAAAGATAAGTAAAATTTTATATTACTTTGCAAACTTAAGTTAATCTTTCATTCTTACTGCAAGTGGCAGATTTCAAGAAGTTTTACCTCATATGAGGTCTACCTTTATCGCCAAAAAGGCGAGAAATGAGTTGTTACCTATTTTGGTATTATGGTTTTCAATTACTCGCGAGTAAAACTAAAGTTGATGTATAATAGGATTGTGTAAATACTTGAATATTGTAAAAGTTATTGTATAAATTTTATTTAAAAGATTCTGGCAAGAAAGAAGTTTTGGTCTGAAAGACTTTTGAAATGTAGTGTTTCAATGTAGAAGAATTGGCACTTGCTTGGAAAAGAATAGAAGTTAACAATGTACTACTAATGTATGTTTTAAAATGCGTAAAATTAACGGCATGTTAATATGTTCTTATATACAATGTGAACTGTTTTTTTTTTAAATGTTAAGAAATACTGTGATATGGTAAAAGTGAAAGTAATGCCAAAAATTTTAAACTTATTCGTGTGACTGGAAAAAAAAAAAAAAAAAAGAGAGAAAAGTATTGTGAATATGTGTTAAAAGTTGAATGAATGTAGTTAGGCTCTCTGACGCTACAGTTCAGAGTTAGCCACTTTCAGAATAGTACCTCAGGGTTTAGAGATGAAGATAGGGTGTGTTACGAGGTCTTGTTATGTTGAATTTTAACACGTTAGTGTTTTGATTGTAGGAGGCAGTGTTGAACATGTATACATAAACACATTCGTGTTTGGTGTTTTCTTTTACAACACATGTCAGAGAGCACGGGGAGAGATAATTAAAATAAAGTCATGAATGAAATAAGAATGTTAAGAGAAATATAAATATTCATGTTACTTGCCATTTCATTGTGTAACATTTCATTAAACTAGTTTTCCTTCCATATCTCTGGAAGGAACCAGATTTGAACTAAAAGCTCCTGTTTAGATGCAGTACAGATGAAAAGTGATTGTCCATGGAGCTGATAATGTAAAAACAATTTTTTTTTAAATTTCTAGTTTCTAGTGAGAAATGTTTGTAAAAGATTGGCCTCGCGTTAGATTCTAGAGCTAAAAGTTTTCAACAAGGTCGTTTTAGACCTCAGTTTCAAACTAATTAACTTTGGCGGGAAGTATGTAAGGATCTTAAGTTTTACTAACGTTTATTTTATTTTAAATCTTTACTATCACTTCTTATTTTCTACTTCCGGCCAGAATTAAAAGCTTTAACTTATTTATGCAAATTTGTCTGGCGAACGCCAAGTACTTAAGTTGTGGCTTTTTGCCAAGCGAGAGAGAGGAAGGAGTTAGTAGAAGCAGGCCGCGTGCCTTAGCAGTTTACTCGGTTGCTGGTTGCCTTCCAGGCCAGAGATTTAATCCTCTTGATAATTTTAAACGTACTGTAGTGTTAAGAGTTCTCTGTACTACATACGGCTTCCTGTTAATATACGGCCAATCTTCCACGTAGGCCCTTGTTTGTTATTCCAAAGTTAAGTTAGAGTTTAGTTAATATTTTTATATTCTTACGTTCAGACCACAAGTGGTTGGTCTCTGTATTCCGAAGTTCGTAAATTATTGTAAAGAGTGAAAAATAAAGGGTTTCGTATACCCTTCCTGTGTATCTTGTCTATTTCCCACATTTATTGAACATAGCTTTAGTAAGCTCCCTGTTCCGAGTCAGGTCTTTGCGTGTTCCCAAAGCAAGTAGGGCGGAACACTGAACCTGATAAACTGTTTAGCTAGAATTACAGTTAGCGGTCATTTTGACTCTTCATTTTCCTCGTATAATAAAAGTCTTTTTCTTGTTTAATAAAGTTTAACAGAAGCTTACTGTGGTAGCGTTTTGAGCCGCCGTTACTTTGGGTTTCCTTTCTATTTACCTGCCAGATATTATTCGACAGCTGATTGGAATGGAAATGGCGCTCACGTCTCCCAAATTGGTGATGCTACAAACGGCTTTCAGTTTCTTCTCTGAATATTCTAGTGAATTGTTTGGCTTGTTCTGTGAGGCACAGCGCTCTTCATTTTGCCTGCAATTGTTCCAAGCTTCTGACCATTTTCTCCAATCTGAAAATTTTCTCTATTAATCGTAATGTGTAGAATTGTTGGAATAAACTGCCTGTCAGAAGAATAAATGATAAAATTTCCCGCACATAATCGATAACAATTCTGGTTCAGTAATTAGTTCTCTTGATTCTGTTTTACCTGATGAAAATTTGATTAATTCAACTACAACAAGTGAATCGGTCCCATCAAGTGACATTTCTATTATTATTTCAAAAGGAAAGCTCGATAACAATGCACCATCTGGTTCCGAGGAAGTATAAGACATTCCTTCATCATTTTTATATGGTATCGATGGCAAAAATTAAATTCTAACTAACGGGAGTTGCAGAGGTCAAAGATTTAACACTGAACGAGAATTTAATGGAGAACAAATAATTTGTCGTAGTCGAAAACGACGATGAAGGAGTAGAAAAAAATCATAATTCAATAAGATAGGAAAGGCAAATTAGATGTTTTAAAAGTAAAAGAAATAAAAGGCAAAAATTAGTAAATGATGGGCGATGGAGAAAAAGGAAATTATTTTAAGAAATTCACATGGAGGAATTCCTCTCTCTTCACTTGGAAGACAGTTTTGCGAGAAGCAGACTGGCCAACTACTCTTGCGAAGATAAAAGTAAGTGATCAGAGCACAATTAGTTCAAAGAGACTTTTGATGAATGGAAAAATACTGCGCTATATATAGAAATGCGCTAAAGCCGATTAATGTCAAAAGTCGGGAAGTTTAAATTGGAACTCATCACTTGTTGCGCTAGACGTTTATATTGCTGTGTTATATGCATGTGTCGCTCTGGCTTCCAAAGTCGAATCATATGTGTTTGAAATTTTTTCAGGTATTTTCAAAGGACGTTCAGATATTTCTTATAAACATTCAGTTTTGTTTTTCTTCATTTGAGGAAAATTGTTTTCGAATAACAATAAGTACTCCTTAAGGAGCGTGCTTTAGTGATACACATATAGAGCATTTAATCTCTTTCACGCTACCATGGACGATCAAGATCTATGCCAGCAATGGCTAAATTGCTTGAAGGTCCCCGAGTCTTCAGTTAATACAGTGACGAAAATTGCTAAATAAAATCCTCATGATCTTCCTAAGACTGCTTTGAGTGCCAAAGAAATTACCAAGGAATACAAACTTCAAAGTTTACTAGCAAAATCACAAAGAAAAAAAAACAAGTAAAAAACCATGATAAGCAATGGAGGCTTCATTTCTCCATGAAACGCTGCTAAGAGATAAAAAGGCAATTATCGCATATAGGAAGCCTCACAAGATAACAAAGACTGTCTTCTGAGGTAGTTATAGAGTCATAGCACAGCAAGCCCACCAGCGGTCGAGTGATAATTTCGATGAACATTGGTAGTTCGGTCCAAGGTTCGAATCCCGCTAACGGGCTGGCTGCATGTGCGTTTTCGTGGTTTTCTCCATGTGTAACGTGTATACGAGCCAGTTTCTCTTAGAGAGTCCTCCATGAAGGCATCCCTCCCCTTAGGCAGATAGCCCTAGTGTGCTTTGCCATAATATAAACCAAAACCAAAAACAAAACCATAGCACAGCAACTGTGACCAAAATATGTTTAATGCATCTAAAAAGGTAGCAGGACATGTCCCACACGTAGTTATTTCATACTTCTCAGCGAACTGGGAAGAACTAAAAAGAAAATTAAAGATCATGGAATAGCAAAAGTCAGTAGGAATCTCAAAGAAGATACACTCGACATCAGAATTTTTGTTCCAAACGGCTACAGCACAATCGCATGAATATTTCAGACTGAAGCAGTTCCCTATCATTCGTTTCTAATGAATAGTGAGAATCCAGACAAACCGGTTATCAAGACACTGCCACAAAACTCAAACATTGGCATGATGTAAAACTCACAGAATAGGCCATCCTTGTCATAAAAGTTAGATAACTAACAAAATACAAGGAGAGAACTACTATTCCTTTACCCCATTCCCTCATAGAAGTCAAGCGAAATGAGGGAGGAAAACAAAATCTACAAAATCAAATGCTTGAGAGATCTTGACGTACACGTCAAATCGTATAAGGCCAAACCCGGTCCTACGCAACGCTACAACGGCAGTGGTACGGACACACCTGCTACATGTGTTTCTATAAAGCAATGTGTCTGAAGTGTGCTGATTTCCACAAAACTCATTTGGCAAAAATGATAGGACTGACTAGCTTGCCGTCTGCGCTCTGTGTTTCGAATGACATGTGGCGTCCTATATGACCTGTAAAAAATAATCTAAAATATCAAAAAAGGGAAGGACTACTAAAAACAACCGTAAACCAAACGAACTCAAATTAATAGATCCCGAATTCCCAACCTTACCTGAAACAAGTAAATAGAAGGACATCTTAGCTAAAATCGATATAAAGGGGGGGAACTGTTGAATGTATTTCTTTTTTAACTGGCTGCCAAAGAATTCGCTCAACGTTTCAAAATATCTAAATCGCTTATGGAGAAGATAGAGATAAACATAAGCTTCTTCGACTTTGTCTCACATATCGACTAAGAATTTTAACCCCCTACAGTTGCCGATTAACAGAAACGAAGCATTTAATTGCTCCTTAGAAGATTGTTAGTTAAACGAGAGTGGACTGCAAAAATGACAACTGAAATAATCAATTATTTGAGAAAATACAAAATTGATGTAATATTAGTTAACGAAACCAAGATTCGGCTAAGCCCAAATTTAAGCATAACGGTTATAATATAGTAAGCTGTGATAGACAACATAATAGCGATGGCGGTACTGCACTTTTTATTTAATGTCATATAACGCATTCAGTTTATGAGCTCATGCCTGCTGCCCAGGTCAAGAACTCTTCAGCATTCATCTACAGCAGCACGAACAATAAGTTTCAATTCATAGCAGCCTACAGTCGTCTTTGGAAATATCATTAACCGGCAAGATTTACTAAATTTTACCAGCTCGGATCTCCCTACGTGTTTGGCATTAACTCTCCTACAATGAAACAGTGTAGGAGAGTTAATGCCAAACATTCTGATTGGAATTCCCGCCAAGTAAACTCCAACGGAAGACATCTGAAAAATTTTGTTACAATAATAATCTGAAAATTCCAGGCCTCAGTTGCCGCAAAAGATATAATCGTGCAGGTATAAGCGATGTTCTTGACATTGTCAGCAAGAAACACCCTTTTCTGGTGTTTCATGATGACATGAAATACAAAGCTGTTTTCTATAAATTATCAGAGATCTCTGTTCTGATCGCTATCCTGTAAATTTTGACTTCACCTGACTCTAACGCCCTTAGAAAAATATAGAAATAAGACAAATTGGAAACAATTTCAAAACATCATGAATAATAGCGATACACATCTTGGTAACTGAGGATATATATATAGATGACTACGTATACCAGCTCAGCAATAAAAAAAAGAAAATTAACAATGTTCTCAAGAACACTACAGCGTCAGTTTCTTTTAATTATTCCAATATTCTCCCTGAATTTATCACAGATAAAATCAGAATGCGAAATCGAGTAATAAAACCGTGGCAAATTTTCAGAGGTCCTGCTACAGACCATAGAATTAGCTTTTGTTGCCAGAGAAATTTATGACAACATTCAAGTTTGCAGATCAAGAAGGTGGGAACATTTCCTCGAAAGAGTCGAGTTTGCACCTAACACCGTCTGTAAAATTGCGAATTTCATGAAAAAAGAAAAAAAAATCACAAAATTAGCCCCATTCATATCATATAGAATCAAGAAATTATCAGATATTATCAGAAGTGGCAAGCATATTCTCGCCTAAACCTACTATCATCTAGGAGCACGAAGAAGAAATCGAAACTTTATAATATCCTCAGCAGAGAAGTCTTAAATTACACCAGACAAGTAAATGGTACTGTCAGAAAATTTAATGCTTAAAAAACTGAAATGGATACCCCATGATTTCCTTACACAAGCAAGAAGACAAAATTTTCGGTGTTCTTAAATTTAAAGTTACCTTTAAAATTTAAAGTTGCAGCTCCACTGGGCAGAAAGACGCAGCAGTTGGAGCATCAGCTGGCTTAATTCTTTACACTGCTAAGAGTTTCAAATGTAAGCACATTAACGACATATTAGACTTAGCTCTACTAATAATTTTAACCGTTAAGTACAGACGTTCATTTTCTGTTACGTAAACACAGAGGAGGGGTCTCTCAGACCGCAATTTATTTTATGCATTTTAAAAATATAAAACTGTAAAATAATGTGCTATTTTTATTATATAAACATTAACACACTTTGCTTATTATATTGAAGTAATTAATTCTTTTTAAAACTCTAAAATTAATGCATTAAAAATTAATTTTTAAATCACATACGAAAAAGTACGAAACACTTGATCAAATAAATAAAATAAACGCTGCTTACTTGCAAATGCGTAGAAACTAAATTATTTAATAAATTTTTCATCTACAGAATTTGTATTATATAAAATAATACGAAAAAAGGATAATATATAAAGAATATTAAAAACCTGCAGTATATTATTTTAAGCATTTTCAACACAATTTTTGCAAATTTTCTTGGCACATTCAGTACGTATCGGATTCTTGAAGCTGAAACATAGGTAGGTAGTTTTTCGTCTCTGTCTAGGGAGGAGTCTAGGAGAGTCTAAGGAGCATGTTTTACGCTTTCTAGGGGTATCAGTTACATCTGGGTTAGAATAGATTCCGATAAAAATCCACCCTCTGAATGCACATTTTTATTTCTCGGTTCATAGTTGGCCTCCGTTTCATATGTGGTTTCACTACTTCTGATGATAACTCCTTCAAAAATTCTCTTTCTTTTTTTTTTTCAATTTGGCACTATATCTTAACTATTCATGTATTACATGTGCATTAATTCCACTTACATCAAGTAACCTAAAGAATATGGCATTTGGGCATCGCCTTGTTCTTCGACTTGTAGAAAGTTTAGAACATTTTTCATCTAATGCATCTACACCTCCTTTAGTCCCATTGTAAAATTTTCTTATTTCTGGGTTCTCAGATTCAAGGTCTTCTGGTTTCGAATGATGTATTGAAGAAATGAGAATAATATTTTTTTAATTTTTGAGGCACATATGAAAGGAGAGTCATTCTATCTGTGCATGCATAAAAGGAAGATCCTTCACTTTTCATTTTATTTGGAAAAATTCACCTGGTATTTCTCTCTTATTTTTTTCATAGTACCGACATATGTCAAACCTTTAGAATTAAGTTCTTGTACAAGTTCAACACTCAAGTAGTAATAAAGCGATCTTCCCCTCATGCCAGAAAAAAGTAACGTAAACGCACAGGTGAGGTTTATATGATAGCGGCCCAATTTAAAAAATTATTTAAAAAAAACTAATGGATACAGTTTAATAAAAATTTAAGAATAGTTATATTTTATGTCAACTTGAAAGTACTGTAAAGGAGAAGAATAACTATATAAATTATAAGCAGTTTCGCAGTACTAAAATATTGGCGCGGTTACTTGATTTACAGTGCTGGTCACCGTAAATTTAACACCCTGAAGAAAGCATGCAAATAACATGAAATTTACAACATGCATTAGCGGAGGTGAGATATGCAAATGATTAGAATTTCAGGGCAGAACGCACATCACGCGCGCCTGTGGCGCAACTTCAAAGCGCTATTTTAGACTTGGAGTTTTCAACGATTTCAAGTTCGGGAATTGTGTTTTTCTTGTGGTTTAAAGAAAAAGATCAATTATGCCTTGTAGTAAACAGAGATCATCGTTTGATCAAGTATTCCAGTTCGACAGAGGAAGGATAGTGGCATACAGAGAGTGTGGATTACCTTTCAGGGAAATCGGTAGTCGTGTTGGACGAAACCAAACAACTGTAATGCGGATATGTGACCGATGATGCAGGAGGGTACGACGGACTGACGTGTTCGATCGTATCCACCTCAGTGCATCACTTCACGTGATGACAGGAACATTGTGCGCATGGCAGTGACGGATCGCTCAATCACATCACGAACCATAGCACAACACATTCAGTCTGTAACGCATCATCCAGTGTCTGCGAGTACCATTCGACGCCGTTTACAGTAGAGTGGTCTGTCCACAAGAAGTCCATTGCTTCGTCTACCCTTGAGGCAGAACCACAGACGTCTCCGCAGCCAATGGTGCGATGAAAGAAGGATGTGGACGGCAGAATGGAATGAAATCGTCTTTACTGACGAGTCACGCTTCTGTATGCAACACCACGATGGTCGGATTCGAGTCTGGAGATACCGTGGAGAGAGGATGCTGAACAGCTGCGTTATACACTGCCACACTGGTCCTGACAGGGTATTATGGTATGGGCCGGTATTGGATATTTCTTTCACATTCCTCTAATATGCATTGCCGGTACTTTAAACAGCCAGCGCTTCATCTCCGAGGTGTTGGAGCCAGTTGTCCTTCCTTACATTCAGGACTTGCCCACAGCCATATTTCAACAGGATAATGCGCGACCACACGTGACATGCATTGTCCAAGGGTTCTTCGTCAATCGCCAGATTGAATTGTTTCCCTGGCCGGCTCGCTCTCCGTGTCTTTCGCCAATAGAAAACATGTGGTTCATGGTTGCTGAACGATAGACCCAGATTACATCCCAAGCCAGATGAACTTTGGCAACGTGTGGAAGCAGCTAGGTCTGCTGTACCCTAAGAACACATCCAAAGTCTCTTTGAATCAATGCCGAGGCGTGTGGCTGCGGTGATCTCCAACAATGGGCGGCTACTCTGGCTACTGATTCTGGAAGGAACCACACGTCACAGAAGTCTGTAAATTTAATTATTTGATAGTTGGTCAACATGTTATCTACTTTTGTGATATCTCTTGTCTTTCTTGGTGCTGCAGTTTGGGTGGCAAGTAGTGTACTTTCTTGAATTTAGTAATACAAATTGAGGAACAAAGGAATGAGCTACCCTGGCAGATTCAATCGTACAAAGAAAGAGAATACGAAAAATGCCGTCTAAATTACAGCATATTTGTATTTAAAGGCAAACCAATAATGCCGTAATGCTGGTGTTAAAGATAGCTACTATAACTAAACAATAAAAAAGAATTTTTAAATAATTATAAGATATAATTACATACCCTATATAACACAAATATCCAAGTCAAAAAGATCTTTAAGAAAATTATACATCTACAGTAATTTTTAATGAAATGTGGTTTCAGGACTATATTTAGCTGAGTAAAAACTGAAATAGTTTATTTATTATTATTGCAATAAGCATATATAAAACAATAATATTATTGATTATTTATTCCAAATTATCCGTATTAGGATTCTATTTAGGACTATAATTAGGATTATACTGCTTTAGGACTACATTTTATGTATTACTGTACAATTAAGGACAAATTTGATTGATTAGTGCACAAAGTCGTAATAAGACAACAATGTGAATTTAAACTTTTTCGAACCTAATGAGTGCAGAAACTGGTCGATGGTTAGGTACCCGCTGGGACACTGGAAGTAGCATCTCTGCAGGGCTGCAGTGAACTTGCGTCTGGTTGAGTGTCCAATGTGAATGCTCACATCAGCCGTTGGGCAGCTGTGCTATTTAGTGGCCTAATGGACTGGGCCTCTTCCACTTCTATCTACACCTATATTTGTCTGTTTATTACCTGAAATGATCTGGGAACTCGATTTTATCATCTGCATAGGGAGCACCTAAGCTTTGCCTAGCTCCCCAAAAAGCATTCATACTGTATAGTGTTCTGTCGATGCGTTACGTTTTAGTAGAATACTTATAATTTCTTCATGTTCAAATATTTTAGCTGTAACTTGCCTCTTGACCTTATAATCGGGAAAGAGGTCAATCTTAGTCTATTTCACTACTTAAACGAGATTGGGTTCTGTTACTTATTTAAAATAATTTCTCAGTATTTTAGTATTATGAATTTTATCATATTCCACGTTAAGTGATTTTATCAGCTTTTAAAATTATTATCTGTGTTCCATGTACACGTGTCTTTATTTCATTTATCTGCAGTTATCGTGTACGAAATTTTATCATAATATTATTTTAATTTCTAGAATTTTTAAGTTTGCAATGGTTGAGAAATTTATTTAACATGAATATGGCGCGTCATCACGCTTAAGGTTATGCGGCAAAACATCTACCATTCATCCATCCTGAAAAGGCATGAATAGTAACGCCTGTACACATAGGCTGTGGAAAGTACAGTGCTTTGTCTTTTATAACCTACATTTAACCTTCACTATGAGCAAAGCTGAAGCACGTAGCAGTTGCTACCTCACAGCTACTTCGGACTGGCTGAGTTTAGAAATAAATAACATTCTTGATAAGGAAATAAAAATCTTTTAGAATGCTGGAAAAAGTGCATTTTGGTGCAGGAGGATTACATTCAATAATGACATGGTTTCCAAGTATGCAACAATTAAGCTTTTTTTTTAATAACATTAAACATTCGGGTTATGTTTGAATGCCCTAGTATGTTCATGCTATGCTAGGTTTATGCATTTTCATATATATTTATAAATTTAAATAGGCTTCCGTATTCATTATATTACACTTAAGGGTTTTGTTCTCCAAGGAACATCTTAAAGATGATAGGCGGGTGGCCATAATTAAACTGACAGTGCTCACAGTGTTCTGTAGCGCGATCTATTTGCGAGAATGGCGCCACATTTTGTAGGAAGATTATACAAGAAGGGGAACGAAGAATCCCGTGAAAAAACAAATTAGTTCCAAAAGTCACCGCAAGGGGAATATTTGGTGCTGTGTAATAGAAAATAGAGTGTTAACAAATGCAAATCAATATAGAAATTACCTTTTATTTTGCATTCAAATGAGGTTCAGTGTGGCTGCCGTTGTTGTGGACCACATATTGCATTCTGTGCACAGTATGCACAACAGCAGAAAGTAACATGTCTGCAGGAATCTCCCATACAGTCCGTGATATGTTATCTTTCAACGTAGCCAGGTCCTGGACCACTCCTTGATAGACCTTGGACTTAAGGTAACCCCGCAGCCAGAAGTCGCATGGGGTACGATCAGGCGACCGAGGTGGACATGCAGTTGGAAAGTAGCGGCTAATGACTCTTTCTGTTGTGAATTTCTGTCTTAGCATCTGTTGGACCCGTACAGCAACGTGTGGAGGGGCTCCATCTTGCATGAAAATGATTTCCCCCAGGCATTGTCTTTGCTGAAGTGCCGTAATGACAAAGCTGTTCAACATGTGGCGATAATTTTCTCCGGTAACAGAACATGTTCCGGTCCTGTCGGGGTAATGTTCTCACAGAAGAATGGAGCTACGATAAATTCCGCTGTGAACCCACACCAAACAGTTACCTTTGGTGAATGTAAGGGAATTGCTGTGACTGCATGTGGTGATTTATCTTCCCAAATTCGGCAGTTCTGGGTATTCACAGTTCCATTCAGGTAAAAGTTGGCCTCGTCTCCCCATAAGATTTTCTACGGCCAAGCATCATCTACCTCCATTCTGGCAAGAAAAGTGAGAGCAAAAGTCAACCGCTTATCATGGTCGGGGTACAGTAACTCCTGTACACGGCTGATCTTGTACGGATAGAAGTTGATAATCTTTTGTAAGATTTTCCCATACCGTACTGTAAGGCATATCCATATTCCGAGCTACTCCACGAGCGCTAGAGGTGGCAGCAATATTGTCTGGTCCTCTGTGGACAATCGCCGTGGCAACTGCTTCGATTGTATCCTATGGTACAGGTTTTCGTCCTCTGCCTGACTGAACCTTCAGAGAACCTGTTTTCTCAAACGTCGCAACCGTTGCTTTTAGCCCATTAATTGACACAGGACCGTTACCTTTACGCAATTTTTGTGCGTTCTAAAAGCACGAAGAGCGGCTGACGCGTTGCACTGGTTGAGGTAAAAGAATTTGACCAGTAACGCACGCTCGACTAAAGAAGGAGACGTTGCACATAAACTTTCAATCCGATTGATTCGAAACGTAACACTTTGCCTTTTAAAACCCAAGCAGCTGGCACTGTGCGAATGGATGTAACGTGAAATTTGAATAAAGAAATTCTTTTTCTGCTTAGCGTACGTGATATTGCAGATCACGAGACTTTATCTGTGTTTATGTAAATTTTACGCTTTTTTAAGTGTTGCCATATTGCACTTGAACTAAATCAGAAATGTGCATAATAAGAGGCGGTGACTTTTGGAACTGATTTGTTTTCGCGGAATCCTTCGTTCCCCGTCTTGTTTAATCTTTCTACAAAATGTGGCGTCATTCTCGCAAATAGATCGCGCTACAGAACACTGTTAGCACTGTCAGTTTAATTATGGCCACCTGGTATATGCATTTCGGAAATTTGTACAAGATTATCCTCCGAGTAACAATGCATCTTTACTTTTGTTCTGGAAAAACGTTCCGAAATTGCTAATTCTCTTAAAACCTTATAACTGAAATATAACGTAAACCTAACATAAAATATGTATATAGATGAATAAATTGTTGAATATCCGTACCTCTACTTTTTTCAAAGGAGAACGATATTTCGCAAAGATTAAAAAAAAATGTTGTATTCTGTGAAAACCTTTGTTGAAATAGCTCTCAATCCTAGGAGCTCCTTTTTTAAGCTACGGTGTTCAGAACAACATTAAGACTCCGCCTTGAAAGCGACTGACAGCTTGAAATGTGAGTTTCGTGCAATTCTCCATCCTCCCTAAGCCCCTATTCTTCTTCGTGCTATACTTTTCTTCTTATCGATCGTTCGAGATCTCTGGCTTTGGATGAGGATTACCAATCCTTGAGCTACCAGTCTTCTGTTCGTCTTCATTCTTATACAGTCCCCCATCCCCTCGGCATCTATCGCTTCCGAATAGTGGATATATATATTGGCCGAGGTGTCTTAGAGGTTAGAAGATTGACAATTCCATTTGTTTATTCTTTTCAGGTTTTTCCCTCCCCTTTTCCTTGTTTTGAGAGAAGCGAAGGTCGTGCTTCCTTGTATCTTGTCGGGTGACAGACATATCAAGCTACAAGTTTTCCGCGCCGCCTCAAGCGAGCAAAAACTAAGCTGTTGGAATACTGAATATATTTCTCTCTACCTTTCACATAATATATGCATATTTTGATGAAGTATTTACAACTATATAAATACTGAACGGTCATATATTTAATGCATTTGCTCTGTTTAAAAGTATATATCTCCATACAGTGCATTAGAATAATATATGTGCATAAAGGTATAAAATTTTTATACAAATAAATAGAAGAAAGATAATAGAAGTAAGAGAACCTGGAAGGGGAAAATAACAAACCGGGGGAGGGGAACAATTTCTAAACGAAATTAAGAGGGTGACTGAAAAACATGAGACGAAAATTTAAAGTTTGACAGCATAGAATAATTTTCTGCCAAGTCACGTGCACACTCGGTTTGTAACCAAAGAACAATATTTATGGAGTTAGAAAATTCTTTTATTTTTCATGCTAACAATGCAACTGACGATTATTTCTGAGAATAACTTCGGTACTAATGTTTTCTAACCATTCACTCTTTTGCCCCAGAGGGAAAGAGGGACGAATGGTGGGAATACCTAGGGAGACGGAACGACTATCCTCAAGGATAACCAAGCAGACGTGTATTATTGTAGTACGGAGATGTTATTGCACCATTGAGAAAACATTATTAAAAATATTTACGGATCTCATTGAAAAATTTTATGACTGAGCTTGTTGAGAATTAAATGGCTCTAGAAACTTTATATTTTTCTCTTTTCTGATTCGAAAGCTTCGCATTAAATTACATTATTTACAAAGTTATATAAATACATGAAAATTACTGAGGTAAGCAAGAGATAAAGAAGATTCAAAAACATGAGACAGACAGTATCTTGACTTCCTCTTTAGCAAGCTTCTTTTAAAATTAGCACAAATTTCACTCATATCTCTTCCCTTACGAGTTGCCGAGTATTTAAGACAGCTGAATACCGGGAATTTAACCCGGGTTCGAATCACAGGCAAAGGGCTGTCTATATAGTTTGTTTTCATGGTGTTTCCATATGTAACTTGAATGCAAGCCATTTTCTCTTCGAAAGTTTTTAATGAAGGCATGCCTCTCCTTAAGCAGATTGCCACTGTATAGTTTGGCATATTCCAGTATCCAAAAGTATAACCAATGATATCTTTATGTAGAGTTCTAGAAAACAACAACAATACAGTCAAAGCCCCTAATTATCCAGCTGCTAGTTCCAACAAATCGACAAATATCCATCACAAAAACCAGTACACAGTGGATACATTTAATTTAGGCAAAGAATAATAGATGAAGACTTAAAAAAACCTTTGAACCAGCCCTTGTATTTTGCTTTCAAGTAAGTCAGTTTATTATACTGTTATAAGCTGAAAAGCAGTCTCAAGATATCCTGTCATAAGATTGGTAGCTGTTCTCATAAAAGGTAGTTTATCAGGACTTGAGGCATGGTTAATGTGGTACTAGCGAAATGTAATGTAACATTATGTGATGGGGGAGGGTAGACGTTTCTAGCACTAACCTCGGAGCAATAAAGGGAGCTGAACTGAAATGAAGGAACAATGAAAAGTTGAATTTAAAATGTAACTTAAAGGAATTGTATAAGGAAATTTCAGAGGATTTAAACAAGTGTGAAATAACATTTGTGTTTCACAAATTCCATTCGCTAGGAACGTTCGTGTAACAGATGCAGTGAGAGAGAATTACTCTAAACCAGCGATTCGCAACCAGTGGTACTCAAGAGAAAACAGGTGGTAAGCAAAGAAGCAATGCATTTTTAACTATTAAATTCAATATTAAAGCCCCCACTATAATGTTTAAGGTTTTTATCTAACACTCGTAAATTTATGCGATTTGAGCTTTGGGTCAATAGCCGCTCATAGATTTTAGCAAAATAAACGTTTTTATTTTCACAAATATTGTTATAACAAAATTTGTTACAAATGTTTTTAAAATTAGTAATGTAAATGGATGCTGTATTTAATAGGAAATAAAAATACTTTGATATAAGAAGATAACAGTATTTCATTAATGTTTTCAGATTTGATAGATTTATTAGCATATCTACACTTTATGTCGCCTTTATTCCGCGCTCACATTGTTCTAATTTAAATTTGAATAATTTTTACGCCGATTTGCTGTCTTTACCAGCAGGTATTTTGTCTTCTTCTTGCTTTGTATTCCTTACTTTTCTACGCGATTTGAGAATATCATCGTTTGTTTTAGAAGAACTCGTAATATAATATATTGTGCATTTACAAATGTGTGAAAAAATAATAAAACAAACTAGATTTTCAAAATGAAAAAATGGCTCAAATTGACTAAGTAGAAAAGTAATAATTCACAGGTGATGGATCCAGGACAATATATTAGCATTAAGTATATTAAAACGAAAAGAAAAATTGTATACAGAAAATATAATGAAAGTTATTTATCATTGGGTTTACTTGGAATGGAGATGAAACGGATCCTCAACCTCGGTGTGTTGTTTGTAGTGAACTATTTATTATCCAATCAAAGTATGGGACCATCGTTTCTTAAAAGACGTCTTGTGCTAAGCATGCCAGTTTAAAGGACAGATTTGAAGAACATTTTAAGAGGAAAGTATCGGAGTTAAAAAATATTAAGCAAGCAATGAAAGTAGACTAGAAGAGAAACACTCTAATGTGACAATCAAAATCGTAAAAACAACCTTGTATTTAGCGTAAGTATATTGACACACTCAATCGATTTCGAGGGCAGCTAAAGGTCCCTCCTCATCAGGAGAAAAAATACCTAGAAAGAAGAAAAATAAAGGGGAAGGAGTCTCAGAAACACGTGGTCGTTATCAGCACTGCACGTAGTTATAACCGGATTTTTAATCAGAGTTACACTGGCCGCCTACTTTTACTGAGCCAGGCTATCTGATCAACCAAGTAACACAAAGGACAAGAAAATTAGCGAAGTTAAAAATAGGGAGCGAGGCGCAACTGCACCTTCACGCTCAAAATCTGAACTTCGAATAATGAAAATCGTTTAATTGGTTGATCATATAGCCTGGCTCAGTAAAAGTAGGCGGCCAGTGTAACTCTGACTAAAAATCCGGTTATAACCACGTGCAGTGCTGATAAGGACCACGTGTTTCTGAGACTTGTTCCCTTTGTTTTTCTTCTTTCTAGGTATTTCTTTCTCCTGATGAGGAGGGACCTTTAGCTGCCCTTGAAATCGATTGAGTGTTTCAATATACTTACGCTAAATACAAGGTTGTTTTTACGATTTTGAAGCAATGAAAGGTTTTGTTACTTCAAGTGAAAAATCTTTGGTAGCTTGTTACCTAATAAACCTATGAATTGCCAAGACTGGGCAGGCTCACACTACTGGACAAAGCCTAATATTACAAGCAGCTAAAGATATCATTTTAACATCATTCAACGAAAAATCGGCTAATGAACTTAATAATATTGCTTTATCAAATGATACAAACGATTCATTCGATACAAATGATACAAAGTCGACGGATTCATAAAATGGCGAATTAAATAAAAGAGACACTTATTCAAAAATAAAACACAGAGAGTATTTCGCATTGCAATTGAACGAAAGTGCTGATGCAACGAACACTGTTCAATTATTAGTTTACATACGTTTCGAAGCAGATACGGATGGAGCTCCGGCTTTAACAGGAGAATATTCCAGTGTTATTCCTCAAATAAAGAAAGTCACGCTTGAAACTCAATTAATTTACTGCTCCATACATCGCGAAGCTTTAGCAGCCAAAACAGGACCCGAAAATCTGAAAATCGTTTTGAATCAAGCTCTGAAAATTTTTTAATTTTATTAAAAGACGAGCTTTAAATTCAAGAATATTTGTGATTTTATGCCAAGCGATGGGTAGTGAAAATGAAACGTTTTTGTTACATTCCGAGTAAGGTGGCCATCCAGAGACAAAGTTTCAGATCGTCTTTTTGAACTTCGATCAGAAATTCAAATTTTAATCAGTGATTCAAAATATGAATTGTAAAAATATTTAGTGAATTACGATTGGCGCTTTTAGCATATTCAGCCGATAAGTTAAATGAATTAAATTTAAGATTAAAAGGAAATTGTGTTAATTTTGTTTACAATTAGAGATAAAATAAGATTAGGGATAAACGCAATGACAAAAACCTCTAATAATCAAAGAATTGAATAATAATATTTAAAGCTTTTGACCACTTTTAGAATGTTTTCTAACCGAAAATATTTTAAAACTAAATGAGAGATGTGCATCCGATATTAAAATCACTGTTTTTCATTGATAAATAATTCCAACATGTATTTTACAAGAATTAGGAAAAAGAAAATTGGATTAGGAATTCCTTTTGCTCAAATGTATCTGAAATTTTAAGTCGTAAATAAAAAGAACAATTGATAAAGTTCCTGTGCTCATTCAAATACACACACTTTTGGATGAACCGAAAAAAAAAAAAAAAAAAAAGTCATTTAAAGTCATTTCAAAGAATGCTATTAAATTTTTATTGCTTTTTCGCACAACCTATTTCTGTGAACAAGGATTTAGCTCCATGTTATATTGGGAAAATATATACAGAACAAAATTAAAAGTGGATATTAATTTGCGATTAAAACTAATCGAAATAAGAACAGGCAAAAAGAAATTGATCTCTCTTAAACAGTGCTAAATTTCACACTAAATTTTAGAACTCAGTGTGAATTAATGTAATTTTATACATGAAATACGTATTTTATACATATTCTGAAATTAAAAGTTATAAATTAAACTGAAATTTTGATAATTAAAATAACTAATATTTAATCTGATATTTTTTATGTGTGCATATTTAATACAAATAGCCAATAGTTTGTACAAATTTGCAAAATATATGTTTTTAAATATTTCTATTGTGAAACTGAAAATTAATTATTATAAAAAGTAGTGATGGTGCTAAAGATTTTCAAATTTTGTTTAAATGGTACGCGTTAGTCTAAAGGTTGAGAACTGCTGCTCTAAACATAGAAAAGTAAGTTTTCCAATTATATACATCCGGTGTGGTGTGGTGTATTTAGTTATGGCAAAGCACACTAGAGCTATCTTCCTAAGGGGAGGGATGCCTTCGTGGAGGATTTTCTAAGGGAAACTCCCTCGTATACACGTTTCACATGGGGAAAACAACGAAAACGCCCATGCAGCCAGCCCGTTCGCGGGATATATACATCAGAAAGGGAAGTCGCAATTGTATTATTTTTGGATCAACTGTTCGCTTTTAAAAAGAAAGCTGACTTTAGCCTATAGTCTTTACTAATTAAAGAAACAAATGATTACAAAAAACTTTTTTTTTTGGTCTAGCAGAAGCAAATTTCAAAGCTCGTACTACCATGGTCATTAAAATGTTCTACCTCAACTGACACAAAACACTACCTGTGACACTTTGCTTTAATTTAATTTTTAAATGAAATTTATTTTTAAATACTATGTAATTTAAGTAAACTGCGGAAAGATATACACAAGATTAATGTATTGAAAGTTAATTATGGCAAAGGTGGAGGCTATAATAGAACTTACAGGCTATATAAAGCCTACGTTATATATAAGAATTCGCATGATTAACTTTATGAGCTTAAATTAGTAAACTTTTCTTGTATTTATTTTCTTTATAAATTTAGGAGAATACATTCCACATTTTCCAATTTTACGATGAAAAGGTTCACCATCAGGCAAAGGAGAAAAATTGTCAATTTAATTTGAAAATAAAGACTAACATTTTAATGCATCTAGCATACCGTAATAACTTTAATATTCAGAACTCGCCTAGAGCTTCAACAGTTTTTCTTTCTGTTTGAAACAATGACTCTCCAGCGGAAAATGCTTTGTAATCGCATAATTTCCTACTTCCCGAGTTTGAACTGGCTGTCGTGATTTCCAGACTTAACAACCGCAGATTTTTATTTTTGCTCGTGAGGATTAAAAGAATGGCTTATGTATATAGCTATGGATCATACAGCAGCTGACCGCCAATATTTGACAAAAAGTTCAAAACATAGGACCCGAACTTCTGAGGACATTTATGGTTCCATCTTAATTTTCTGGATACAGGATAACAATGGCTGCCATTTGCTATTAATTTTAAATCATAATGTAAACATATTTCCATCAGTTGTATTCAAAGTTATGAATGCAGTAAACAAATAAATTTGGAATAAAAAGTGTTATACGTTATTTAAACTTCAACATTTATTATATGCGGTTGTAAATATATTGTTAAGGTAGACTGCCTGAGTTATAAACCTTGTTCTGTTTCTAACAACACAGTTGCGATAAAACCGATTGAAGGAGAAATCTTGCCAAAGTAAGTGCCATTCTAGGAAGAAACGATGTGAGCCGCAAGCGTCAAAAAATAAAAACTACATTTTTGAAATTCCTGGAATTCCATTATCGTAAACGGAGTTCCTAAAAATAAATTTTTAACTGACAGAAAGACAGCCTAGCTTATATTTCCTATATGTTATGATCCGTGTTCCGATCAACACGAACCCAGGTTTATAAGTAAACAGGCAGTAAAGAAAAAATTGTTTTTCTCCTAGTAACAAGTAGTTTCATAAGAGGAAAAACCTCCGAAAGAAACTTTTAATGGTCTCTGACGTAAAGAATAAATATACAAATAATGAGGTCGAAAAAGAAACCTTAAATAGCAATAATTCGCATGTGAATTTTGCATTTCATACAAAGTGGATAACAGTGAGGTTTGAAACCACCAAAGAAGAATTGGTGAAATAAAAGTTTTGAACAGTTTTTAAGAAATCTTAATTTGGATATTTACTTTCTTTGGAACCTTAGTACTTTTAAATTTGGCAAGATGCTAATACAGTAAAGGCGAAATATACAGAGTGTGTGAATACATAAATTGGCAGTCAGAAGTGTAATTTCATTTGCTCTCACATTATACAGATTTAAAATTCAGTACCGTAACTATTTGAAAAACAATATATGTGATGAAATTTCAGTAAGAGTCGATACCAGCCTCCATACGAACAACCTATGCTATGTATTATCGGAATGGAAAAAAAATCTCTGATCTTATTAATATAATCCACCAATAAGTAGTTAATTTAAGGTCAATGCTTCAAAAACACTTTTAGATTTACAGCTGATTTATACCTTAAAGGTGAGTGTTTCAGTAAAAGAATTTATGACATTCCCGCCCGTACCCTAGAGTTGTACTTGATTAGAAACAGAATTATCGTATAAGGTTGTTGAAGAACTAATACATTCTTCGCCAAATTAATTATTTATATAAATAAATTTACATAAATAATTCGCATATTTAACATACAGAGATATATCAAGCGAAAGTAACATACTTAAATATTTTGGTTTAGTGTAGAAATATGCTGAAGTCGAATATGCTAAAGAAGTCAAAATATGCTAAACGGAAATGAAGCAAAGAAAACAATTAAGGATCTCAGGCTTTTTTTCGCAGCTGTTATTCCTCTGGTCAGGAGTCAAATCTGGCAGCATATAATAACCTTGCAGTTCCTGTTTTAAAGTAACAGTCTATATCAACTAGATTATCGACGGTCTAACACAGGTCAGGGAACGGGCGAAATGTTTTTCATTTCTCGAGCGGAAACATCTAATAGACTGAAATGAAATCTTCAATAAAGTGAACAAAATATTCAGCAACTGACTACAATACAGACATTGCTTTTAAAATATTATGCTTGACTGTAAGGTAATGGAAGACTTCTTAGCTTTCAGCTTCAGTAAGCAGAAGAGACTAGAAGTTCACAAATTCGTTATTCAGCATATGGATTTTCAGATTCTGATATTTCCTACTAAAGATATATTTATCAAGAAATATTCCTACCACTGTATTGCAGGGAACATCTGTTCAGAAAACCTATAATCATTCTCTTATAAAAAGTTCTACTTACCAACCATCTAATCTCGTCAATGTGAATCCGAATTGTGGATCTGTTGCGACACTGACTCTCACTGCAATTAATCCTGTTCTTTCCTTATTTACCACTCGACCTCTGATCACGGAAACACGGCTGAAAAGTAAGAAGCGATTCATTTATTTTAGTTTCTGAGTGAAAAAATAATTTGCTTTTCAAATACAATAATTTATAAGTAAATTTCAAATACTTTGGTTGTCAAGTGAAAGGGACCGTAGTCACACAAATTGTCTTATTTATTTATGATTCGTTAAGTTCGTATAAATAAATTGAATTCTCTAAGACGACTACTACCGCTTCCAGACATTTTTAGTTCTTGTAGAAGTGGTTGTTACAGGAAGTATGACCAATGATGTCAGATAGAATTATCTAATTATACTCTTAGAAAAAAGATAACTTTTTGAGATTGAGGTTATCATGAGCGTTTCAGTGTAGCAGGACTTAAATACATATGTTTATGCTTTGTTTTTGGTAACTTAGGAGTATCTTTAAATACAGAAGAATGACGCTTTACAAAAGTTACTAAAGACATTTTAAATATCCTTAAAAAGGACCTTTTTACTACAGACATATACTTTACAGTTAGATTAGTTTTGAGAATAAAATTTTATTTCTTTTTTTCGAAAAAGATAATACGTTAGGCTTTATTAAAAAAGAATGATATATTTTACAATAAGAATGCCTTAATTTGAATATATTTATCTTTAATATTATGTATATTTTAGTTATAGCATCCTTGATGTAATGTTGCAAAATAAGAAAATAGTACAGTTTTTGTTTGTTTCATTATTAGAATTTCAGAGCACAAGGAAAATAATGGTGCACTAAACATAAGCATATTTTCTGTCGTGTTTTGATTTCAACCATACAGCTTTTATGGATGAGTCCACGAACAGGATAGCAGAATAAAATATCACTTTTAACGAGATTTTAGTCAATATTAATGTTTTTGGTGATCAATAACTACCTAAAGCAAAATTTCAGTCTCACTGATATGTTGCATAATCGGCATTATTTCTTATTTTCTTTATCCTTTAAATTACTTTGGAATGACAATTAAAGTATGCGCCGCTTTCTTTATGCTTTCTTTTCTTTCTTTATGATTGTTAAATTTATGGTTAAATTAGATTATTAGTTCTATAAATTCAAATTATTGCATCTTCAAGCAATTTGACTGGAAGTTCAAGATCACTTTGTTTCTATATATTTGCCACGTTCTTCTGTAATGATTTTATACCCGAAATTCCCTATGTAAAACGAATAAAGTTTTTAAAATTTCTATCCTTTGCTTTAATAGAAATTACAAAATATTTATTGTTGAAATACGTGATGAGTGTAAATAATATTTTAAAGTTCATTAATTAAATTTTATTTGAAGACGTTTTAACCTATTATGAAAAAAGGTTCTACATGAAAGTACCTTTTTTAAAAATTTCATTATTAACTACTTTAACTCTCTTAGGATATAAATATTTATTTTTGCCTTTACAGTTTTTTATCTCAGTAAATGCTACCTGGCAGACTTGTACTTTGGTAAATTGTTTCTTTTAATCTTTTGAAGATGTGGGAAACTCTCACCAATTTATTTTAGAGGATTTTTATTTCTTTATTTTATTTTAATTTTCTTTTGTAAGAAATTCGAAAATCGATTCTAGAATTAGCTGTGACTAGCTATATTTCTTATTTGGTAACGCAGTTTGCGGAGTCTTTTTTCTCCTTTAAAAGATACGTTTGGAGTATTTTGTTCAATGAATAGTTCATTTCTTTTCATTTATCTAGCTTTCTTCCAATTTTAAAAATAATTCCCATGGTAAAGAACGTCTGGTATCGATCATATATTTTTCTTAGTAGCGCGATATTTTTAAGCCCTAGTTTATGAATTTAAAAAGGGCAATAAGTATAATTTCGTTTATTCACTTCAGAAAGAGGATTCCTCTGCATTTTTGTTCTTTAATAAATGTTGTCTTATTTTGAAGAAAATACTGCAATTAAATCAGAGACGGTTTTATAATTTATTTTATTTTAGCTAAATGATTGAGATGAAAACATCATCACGTTGGATAGCTTGCTTCAGTGCTTCTCAGTTAAGGGGATTACCAATTTTAAAACTATTCTTAATTGTAATAAATAAATTGCAAAATTATTCTCGTGTTTTTCTGTATGATTCGTACGTTTAAGAAAAAAATTGATTAGTAATTTTAAACATAAAAAATAAATTTTTGACTGTCTGAGGTTTAAAAGAATTTTTGTCTAACCAGAATTAAATCTAAAATTAATTTTCAAATATATGAAGAAAGAAAAAGAGAAATTAAAATAAAATAAAGGAAGGCAGACCCTCTGAAATAAATTATGAAGAGAGTAATTTTAAAATATTCTGTCCTAATTATCTCAAGTAGCAGAGCATAAACGTGAATTTAATTTTATGTAAACAATATATTTCTCTAAATAAGTTTAATTCAGAAAGTAAATTACAGATAATTGTTTTAGGCCAAGGATATTTTATTAAGTTCGAGATCTAAATACCCTTTGAAAAGACTACGTCACTCCGTGTCTGAACATAATACACGTAGTTTCTATAAATACCTATCTGAATCTTCACACATCGTTCAGCTTCTCACCGATAATTTTATCCTTGGTCATGGTGTATAAGGCAACCGTTTCCACCTCTTCATCGTCCGAAAATTATTGTCAACCAGACATAGACTCCCGTGCATTTGTTTGAATTTGTTATTCTGAGACTGGTAGCATCGTACCTTTTGTTATCAAAGTTGTTGCCTTTTTTTGTCCATCAGCAGTAATTAAGTTTATGAATTCATGTTCAAACAATTGGCAGCTTTTGACTGTGCTTGGGTGAGATAATGCTTTCGCTCCATTTACATAATTTCTCTGGCACATTTAAGGCGTTCTGCCATCAAAAAACATATTTTCTTCTTATTTTACACGGGAATGGGGATTAGGACCGAGCTAGAAGCATAAGGGCAAGTTTCAAGTTTACGAACCATCTTACTCTTGTGTTGCGACTCAACTCTTATCGCTACTGTAATGAAATAGGAAGGAGAGGAGTTATCTTTACACTGCATATACGTCACCTTCGTTAAGCAAGGTTTATCTTAACGATGATTACCATATGTTAATTTCAATAACACGAATTTTAGAAAATACTGAAACGTAGTTAAGCTAAGACCATAACAAATGCTTTCTGTAAGATGTCAGATTACGGCCTAAACGAGATAACAATCACTATCACTTCAAAGCTATTTATGACCACTGACTATCTTTTTCTCTATATGGCATTCTGATGGCATTAGTTACAGCTGCTGAAAGCGATCACATACTAAATACACGAGAAATGGTTTCAATACCTAGAGGAAAACTTCAAGAAATTTCGAGAGAAAGTAACTGATTAATCGGCATCAAATAGGTACTGGCGTGAATAACCGTGAGCAAGAGCTGGTTAATCGGTGTAAATTAGCAAAGAAATCCTACGCAAAGAAAAACATATTTCACATACTGAATTCGGGATACTTCAACAATGAAAGGCTCTGAATATTTTCTCATCACATTTTTACTTGCTTTTCTTTCTGGACAGTATTTTTCTAAATATTTTGGAAAATTCTTGATTACACCGAGTGTAATAGTAGAGCTTCTGTAGAAGGGAAATCGGAAAACTATAGTGTAGTAGGAACTGTACTATTAGAAGAAACTGTAGTATAGTAAGAAAATTTTATAACTGAAAATAAATATATTTTACGAGCAAATGAAAGACTTTGAAAAATTTTGTGCAGAGATCCATCTATAACAAATTACGATTACAGTCTATAAAATATACAATTTATTATTAAACGAAATTTCATTACTCATTTCTCCAAATGTAGGTCTTTAATTTCGCGAAGGTTTTACATAACTTTAAAATTAATCCTAAATAGACATGTATTTTTCCTCATAAACAATTCTAAAATACTTTTATATCTGTTAATTCATTTTTTAAACCAGTTATCAATTAATATTATAGTAGAAAATTCAAAACTGTGTTTATATACAGCTTATCTTAAATAGAACATAACAAACGGAAAATTAAAATTGTCATATATAACCAGTCGAAGAAATGAGACAAACATTACACAGAACTACGATTTCAAACAGCTAGCAGAAGAAATTTTATTACATTATTTTTAAAAAACTAAGTTTTAAATTAATGTGCTGTTGTTGCAGATTTCGTCGCACACTGATTAAAAGTGATATGATTAACGATTAAAAATTGAAAAATACAAGAAACAAAAGTAAAGGCATCACACGGAGCACATCAGCTCAAAGAGCTGATTCACAGAAACGTGTTGGCATTAAAATAAAAAGGGGAGGATCACACAAAAGGGATTTAGTCAGAAATTAGAAACAGTAGGTTTGGAGCAACAGGTGGGAGGGAAGAAAAAAATACAAAATTAGCAGACAGACATCACATAGTTACAAAAGGATAGAGAAGTGCATTCTTTAAAAATATTTTATATTTCAATGTAATATGAATACAAACAAAAATAATTAAATTTTATTCTTAATTCCGTGTATATGTGTATATTACACCATAATTTTCAAGTATTTTTGGTTCATATTAAAACAAAGAAAAAAAACTGTTTCCCGCTTTTAAAAGATTATGCTTTCTTAACGGATGTAAAGAAAACCTAAGCTTCATTTTTTAAATCACAAAGAAATCATAAGCTCTTTTTCGGTTTTACAATATGCATATTTCCTGAAATTATATTCAAAAATCGTGCATCTGATTGTTTAACAACTGAATATTATTAGTCAAAATTTGAAGGATAGTTTATACTGCTGTAACTACATTCAACCATATAAATTGTTTTGAAACAATTCTACTGCACAATTCAGGCAACGTGCATCTAGTTATATATCGGAACAATAAAAAAAAAAGAACGCTGGGTATATGCAATTGTCTCTTAAGCATTAGCTTGAGGCTTATTCTATTTAAAAATACTTTTGTGAACTAAAATAATTCGAGCAAAGGTTTTGAATTTTCGCAGAAAATTAAATAACATAATTTAATAAAGGATGAAGAAATTTTATGAAATAAATAAGCAACCTCTAATCAATATATTTTTAATTACATATTGTATGATGATTGTCAAGAAACATGTTATTTAACGATCCTATAACTTTAAATCTGTGAATGTTATTTTTAAATACTTTTTAAAAAGTTAGATCAATAATATTACATTAATTCTTATTTTATCTTTCAATCTTAAAGGAGTGGAAATTTAATTTAGATTTTAAAAGTTTGAAACATTTATTACATATACTTCAATATTTAAAAATGTTTTGATCTTTTTTAAAGAATGCAATAATTCACATAATAATTCTGAAATGGTATTCTTTGAACAAAGAAAAACTTAACAGCGAAATTTATAAACTATTTATCAAAGCAACAGACCAGTTTTGTAAATGATATATCATATGCATTATACTTACCTCTTTGCAAAAGCTGTCCAGAACTGGCTGCATTGGGAATAAGTAGGAGCAAAAAATTGTATAAACAATTAGCTCTAAATGAGCAACACAATACATAAAATACTATACATCTTTACAGCAAAATATTGAGAACTAATATCAGTAAGACCAATATTAAATACTCATATCTGTTTAAATACTTAAAATTCGTATTTGAAATTGAGTACTAATTTAATACCCATGAAAAAATTAATTTTTTATCTGCTGAGATATATACTACAAATTGGTGCTTATATATGCAATAATGAATATTTATTATAAATAAATAAATAGTAAAAATAATGTTTATTTTTCTTGCTATTATTTTATTTGATAGTATATTCTCCCTAAGATCAGCACACAGCACAGCTATTAGACAATGGTGCACAATTTATTTATTGATTACATCAGGGATCTAAAAAATTACTAAACCAGTTCAATAATTCAAAAAAGGAAAGTTACTTAGCATTTCGTAAACCAGCATTTATTATAAAAACATTTTTCAATAAAATGTCTTATTAGTAAATGATATACACGGGTTGGGTAGAAGCGCCTAAAGATGATTTAAAACCCATGTCCTTTGCTATGTGAATTAACAACACCATCCTGCAGATCACAATGAAACTCTTACCTCGGAGTTCAATTTAGCGTAAGACTCTGCACCATGTTATTGCCATAGAGGTATTTCTTCGAATAACGTTTCTAACGGCCACTCAAAGGGAGTTTCGTAAGCAGACCAACCCACGAGATGCACCATCGCGCAAAGCTATTAAGAGGGTACCGAGCTTTAGATATCAGACACACTGAATGACTTGAAACAATGCCTTAAGCACCAGCCTGAAACATTTCGCAGGATATTATACTATAATGGATAATGTTCAGGTTCCGAAATCGACTCCAACAATGCCTGTGGTCTAATAGAGACCATTCAAAAGACATTGCTCTTAAGTAGACGCAAGAATGCTAAATGTAAATACTTTTCTGTCAAGAATAAATACATCTCTTTAAAACCCATCAATGCATAATCAAACAATTATTAGTTTAACAAAGACAAAATGCTCATTAGTAAATTGACCGGGCTTACAGACTTAATTTAGAAACTTATAGGTTTAATTTAGAAGGACTGTAGCCTTTGCAAAGTGTTAAATCTATGTTAAGTAGACAGAAACTGTAATAAACCTAGAATTTTAAAATGCAAAATCAAAAAATAAAACTGCAGATTAGCAATTTCATTTCACTAGGTATTTTTGAAATTTTGATGGGAGAACCATTCTTACAATAAATAATATAATTAAATTTAGGCGCCGTGGATTATTATTTTTACATTCTGACCAATTTTTTTTCATAATTTGAATAAACCAGAAAATGATAATATTTATAATTTTCTGATAAGTTATATATGTATATATATATTTTCCTATTATATGTAAAAATATCAGGAAACTGTCTTTGTAACAGCTTTCACGAAAACTACGATGACGCTTCTTGAGCTTTAAAATTCAACTAAATTTAATATCAAAATCGTAAAAAACAACCTTATATTTAGCGTAGGTATAATGAAACACTCAATCGATTTCGAGGGCAGCTAAAGGTCCCTCCTCATCAGGAGAAAGAAATACATAGAAAGAAGAAAATAGGAATCACAGAAACAAGTGGTGCTTATCAGCACTGCACGTGGTTATAACTAGATTTTTAATCAGAGTTGCACTGGCCGCCTACTTTTACTGAGCCAGGCTGTCTGATCAAGCATAAAGAAATATTAGCGAAGTTAAAATAGGGAGCGAGGGGCAAATGCACATTACGCTCAAAATCTGAACTTCAAATAATGGAAAGCAACTACTGAACGGATTTTTATACCCTCTGGTAGTACCAAGTGCGAGGAGGTAACGCCATCTATCGGCAAAAATAATTGAATTAAGACAGTAGAATTTTAAAGGCATTAGGAAGGACTGGATTGGACTTCAAATCATTAACTAAACTTTCTAAATCTTTGTGAATGTGAAAAGCCTCAAGAAAATCCAATTCGCCTATGGAAGAAGCCTTTTGGATGATTTTTGCAGACCCAAAATCAAAATTATGGTTAAAAGTCCAGCTATGATACGCTATTGAAGACTTGTTAATTTCCCCTTTTTTGACATAAGATTCATGTTCCTTGATACGAAACTTCAACGCTCTTTTTGTTTGGCCAATATATCTTAAACCACACTGACATGATATACTATAAATTCCCCAAGAATTCAAGACAGAAACGCAATCTTTTAGAATCGAAGGGTGAATTTTATTAATAGGGGAGAAACCGATATTCTTATACTCCCCTTCCTCGATATTCTTATAATCCGCAATGAAACCGATTTTAGCACCACTGTGTACCGTAAACCCTTTGCAGTTTGTTTACCACCCCATGCCAAGTCATGCCACCCTGTTAAGCAAAAAATGGCTTCTTTTTACTATTATGTTTTCCGCGCGCTAAAAGTTTGTTCCTCTGAATCTTTGCTTACCAATGAACTTAATTATTTGAGAGCAGTTGCGATTGACCGTGGATTTTCTCCCGTGATTATTGATAAAGCCGTCAAAAAATTTTCAGATTCCCATCAAAGAAGACATTCCACTGTTAGAAATAATATCAATGACCTTGTAGTGCTTCCATTTTATCCTTCTGTTAGCTATAAAATTGCACGGATTCTCCAGAAATTCAATTTTCAAGTCGGTTTCTCCCCTATTAATAAAATTCACCCTTCGATTCTAAAAGATTGCGTTTCTGTCTTGAATTCTTGGGGAATTTATAGTATATCATGTCAGTGTGGTTTAAGATATATTGGCCAAACAAAAAGAGCGTTGAAGTTTCGTATCAAGGAACATGAATCTTATGTCAGAAAAGGGGAAATTAACAAGTCTTCAATAGCGTATCATAGCTGGACTTTTAACCATAATTTTGATTTTGGGTCTGCAAAAATCATCCAAAAGGCTTCTTCCATAGGCGAATTGGATTTTCTTGAGGCTTTTCACATTCACAAAGATTTAGAAAGTTTAGTTAATGATTTGAAGTCCAATCCAGTCCTTCCTAATGCCTTTAAAATTCTACTGTCTTAATTCAATTATTTTTGCCGATAGATGGCGTTACCTCCTCGCACTTGGTACTACCAGAGGGTATAAAAATCCGTTCAGTGGTTGCTTTCCATTATTTGAAGTTCAGATTTTGAGCGTAATGTGCATTTGCCTCTCGCTCCTTATTTTAACTTCGCTAATATTTCTTTATGCTTGATCAGACAGCCTGGCTCAGTAAAAGTAGGCGGCCAGTGCAACTCTGATTAAAAATCTAGTTATAACCACGTGCAGTGCTGATAAGCACCACTTGTTTCTGTGATTCCTATTTTCTTCTTTCTATGTATTTCTTTCTCCTGATGAGGAGGGACCTTTAGCTGCCCTCGAAATCGATTGAGTGTTTCATTATACCTACGCTAAATATAAGGTTGTTTTTTACGATTTTGATTGTCACATTAGCGTGTTTCTCTTCTAGTCTAAATTTAATATGTTTAGAAAACATTAAAGAGGGGATATTTTTAAATCCGAAAGCTGTATTATATTTTGTCTGTATTTGCACTTATGATTTTGTATTAATTTGCTAAATATAAATTATGTAGATTTGTACTCCTAAAACGCAAGTTGATAAATTTCCAAAAAAAGATACATGTGGATTTTCATTTGAGCAAGCAAATTTAGTAAGTAAAATTCAGATTCTATAGCACGCATATCTATGTTATCATGCTTTAATATTTGAAAACCAGAATTAAAATGCAAAGTAAATAAGATGTCTTACTCTCAGAAAGCAAAAGACTCCTGGGAAGTCAATGAAATTGTGGTGAATAATAATATATGTAAAAACCCTGTAAAATGTAAAGATCTGACCTCTAATCAAAATTATATATTTCGGCCTAACTCTATTTTTTTCATATCTGCTATCATCTCAAATGAAAATGCATTTACAAATTCACAAAATACAATGCATAGGAAGAAGTAGATATTTAAAATCATATTTCATAGCCATTGCAAAAGAAATTGCAAAGTTTCATTCTTTAGAAAATCTGAGAAACGTTCCAAGCAGCAAAACCAGAAAGACTGCTAATAAACCTATGAACTATCACCTTTGTTTCTGTTTCATTTATACAATCAATATACGATATTAATAAATAACAACAAATATATCAGACGTAAAAGCAATAAAAAGTTAATAATTTTGTTTCCATGAAGATGAAAAATTTGTAGAGACATTAGGTATTATTTAACCAGGAGAGATGAAAAATGAGCAATGCCCTCGCCGGGACTCCAACCACGAACCTCTCGAAAATGCGCCGAGCGTGCTGACCAGTACACCACGAAGGCTTGCTAAGAAGGCAGGAGAAATATATTATATACTTCTCCTTTTAAAGGGAGACTGGGGATTAGGGGACCCAATGCAGAATCCTGGTGGTGGAGAATCATCATTCATCACTTTTTTAGTTCGGGAGGTACTGTAGAGACATGAATTTGTGAAGCAGGAGAGATGAAAAATGAGCAATGCCCTCGCCGGGACTGGAACCATGGACCCTGTCGAATACGCGCTGAGCGTGCTGACCGCTACACCACGAACGCCTGCTAGGAAGGCGGGAGAAATACCTTATAAGTTATTTATAATATTTTATTAGTTTATGTATAGAAGACTCGTGAGAGAGTAGTGTTACCGTTGTACCACGAAGGCATGCAAAAAGGAGTACAAAATACCTTATATACCCCCTTTTAAAAGGCGACTGGGGGTGAGGTGACCCAATCGACAAATATTGGCAGTAATGTATTATGGTCCACCGCCATTCAGTTTGAAAGCCATGTGTAGAGTCATTAGGTTAGTGCGAAGCGGAAGATGTAAAAAAATGCGCTGTGCCTTCGCCGGGACTCAAATCCTCGACCTCTCGAACACACGTCGAAAATATTTCCACTTACACCACGAAGCCAAGCGGAAAGGAGGGAGAAACTACCTTATATACTCCCCCTTTTATAGGGCGACTGAGAATAAGGGGCCCAGTCGCCAAATCCTGGTGGTAACGAGTTGTCGTCCACCACCATCTTTCGGGGGGCCATTTAGAGGGTCATTCGTGTTTTTGAAAGAAGGAGAAGTGAAAAATGTGCAGTGTCCTCACCGGATTCGAACATGGACCTTTCGAATACGCGCCGAGTGTGCTACCGTTACAACAAGAAGGCATACTGAAAGCCGAGGAAAAATATATTATAAATATGAGGACTGAATTAACTTTATAACTACAATTAATATTTCGATTTTATTGTCATTTTCATCTATTTTCATCAACTATGAAATGAAATGCGTTTAGCATCAAAGACGCAGGAAGTACATTGCAATGCTTAGTAAAATTATAACGTTATCGCTTAAAATTATAGTCAAGTGTCTCAAACTTATAAACTATTTCGATGAATTATGATTATTAACTATTTTGACACAAATTAATGAAGACAAAAATATCTGCACATACAAAAAACATTAAAAAACTATTTATATCAGGTAAACTATATGCCAACAAGTAAAACAAAGCGTGTCGTAGTAATCAGTGCTTACATTTCTTATCATAACTTTTGCATTAATTATTTGAATAATGAATACCGCTCTTCTTGTTTTTTAATACATGATAAATGATTTATTCCAAAGGAAGCCAAATCATTTTCTTATTTTCAGTACTTTAATTATATCAGCAGAGTTCTGATTTTTGTTCTTGCGATTTTGTTTCTTTCATTTCTTAGATTACATTTTAATAAAATTAGCAATCGCGTTATTTTGCATGTTTTCTTTGTAAGGATCTTAAGTTTTACTAACGTTTATTTGATTTTAAATCTTTACTATCACTTCTTATTTACTACTTCCGCCCAGAATTAAAAGCTTTAAATTATTTATGCAAATTTATCTTGCGAACGCCAAGTACTTAAGTTGTGGCTTTTTGCCAAGCAAGAGAGAGGAAGGAGTTAGTAGAAGCAGGCCGCTTGCCTTAGCAGTTTTACTCGGTTGCTGGTTGCCTTCAAGGCCAGAGGTTTAATCCTCTTGATAATTTTAAACGTGTCGTAGTGTTAACAGTTCTCTGTACTACATACGGTCTTTCTGTTAATATACTGCCAATCTTCGAGTACACACTTGTTTATTAATCCAAAGTTAGTTTAGTTAGAATTTAGTTAATATTTTTATATTCTTACGTTCAGACCACAAGTGGTTGGTCTCTGTATTCCGAAGTCCGGAAATCATTGTAAAGAGAGAAAAATAAAGGGTTGCGTATACCCTTCCTGTGTATCTTGTCTACTTCCCACGTTTATTGAACATAGCTTTAGTAAGCTCCCTGTTCCGAGTCAGGTCATTTAAATGTTCCCCAAGCAAGTAAGGAGGAACACTGAACCTGATATCTTTTCTAAATTTCCTATTAAAAGAAACCACTTAGTTAAAATACCTTCAGGAAGCTGAATACCTGCAACTATTTAATTTATGCAAAATAGTTTGAAAATTGCTCCTGTCATTTTATAGTTAACCTTTTTGCATTTCAAGATATTTCTAGAAAAGCAATAACTCGAGTGCAAATGAGTAATTTTTCGGAAAATGCAAGAAACCAAATGCATAGTATTTATTAACTGTAATTCCAAATGAGGGAAAAAAGGCTTACGAAAAGGGGGAACAAGTGTACTTTTTAGTAAACTGAATTACTTTTAAATGGTATAACTAACAAATAAATGTTGTTAAAATAGTTGACACATGGAGGAAAACAAAAATTTCTGAATTATTTGCTACGTTACTTCTTTAATGGTTAGCAGATTTATTTATTATTTTATAGAATGGTCAAGATTTTATGCCTTCTAGATTACTTTTTTAAAAGAACTAGTCCAATTTAGTAATTATATCGTTGCTTTTCCTGAACAGCAATATATTCAGCTTCTAATAGAATGCTAGAGTTAATAGCGATGAACTAAGATTAAGATGGAAACTGCTGAACTTGTGCTTTTATCATCATTAAACTGAGATGTCATGGATTTCCAGGTTGACAGCTAAGGACTCGGTCTTTTGGGGAAGTATGCATATTGCTGTTCACGAAAGGGGTAGAATAATGGCGGGAAACGAGATGTATGAGAGAGAGGTACCCTTCCAGAGTGATTTGTCTTCCACTGGTAAAGGCGTAATGTGATTAGTCCAGCAGTCCTGTATTAAGACTCTAGTCTTAGTCTAATCACGTATTGGAATTTACCAAGTTCGTGATTTAGAAGAGGGTCACGTGTTCTTTGCCAAATTACTCGAAAGCGAAACTATTTACTTACGCTTCTTAGTACAGCAGATAACGATTTGAGGTTTCTTCTCCCTTGCTTCTTTCTGGACCAAGAATAGATACGTAAATTACTGAAAATTTCCATTTGGAACACATTTCAGGGATTGAAATTTAGATGCATTAATGTTAACTACATGTTATTAATAGTAGAATGGGCATTGATAAATGTTGAAATAGAATAGCATTCAAAAGGCTCTGTATCTTAATTATTTATAATATAATAATTAAAAGAAGAAATGCTTTAAGCGATTATATTTAGCTAAGAAATACGATTTATATTTGTTCAAGTTTTGCATTCATGTGATCACGTACAGCATTTATAGAAGGTGGTTTGCATAGCATTAGAATCTATGTGACCTTATACAGCATTTTTGTAAGATTTTACAAAATGAAAAGTTATGTGTTTTAGTATTTACTCTCATTAATTTGAATTTTATTTTAAAATCTATTCATTGTCAACTAATATCTGTTTGTTGAAGTATTTTAAACATTACATATATCATAAACATAACATTTCCTTTTAATAATAACTTAACTTTCAAAAGCTTTATTATTAAATTATTTGCCAAATTTGACAATTCTAATTTTTGAGGACGAGCAAGCACAATGACTTCTCTCGAATTAAGAACAAACAAACTGCTGATCCCTTGAAAACTGTAGCAACTACTAAGATACTTTTGAAACTCAGTAGTTACCAAATTGCTGACAGCTTTGGATGTACCATGTGTTTCTATAATGAAACACAAAGAATAATTTCTATAATTTCTATAATGTGATCTAAACACAAAGTGGATAGATGTTTACGATCGTCACTCAGTTGCTACCCCTAAAACAGATCACAATTTTAGATATGGTTCAAAACAGGACACTAGCAGGAAAATTCTTAATCTAAAACTGCAGGCTCTATACTATAACAAAGCTCAGTGATGAGCCAAAAGACAATGATTAGAGATCCGAACTGACAACGATAGACAACGATTCTTTGTGGGCACGCAAAATCATTCCTGTCACATAAATCCATACCAGTCATAATTACGAATGTACAAAAATGCTATATGTTATGCGAAAATGGCTAGTAAATGAGGTTTGAAATGATATTCCATAAGTGATGACAGAATAAACAGAAATAAGTAAAAAATTTCATCGTGACTGCAGTGTTCTTATAATGAAGCATAATTCTTCTATTATGGTATGATCTTCCGCTTTCATCAGAAAAAACCCCAGTATTATTCATTTTACACAGAAAGAGAAATCACGAAAGTAAAAATGTTTTGAAAGAAAGAGGTCTTCTGCAAAGTAGAATCAGAAGATGAATCAGAAGATGTATCAGAAGATGCAAACTCAACTACTGTGTGTAATAACAGTATTATTCAAGTAAATATCGGTGCTAATAATTTCTGGGCAATCATTTCTTCAGGCATGAATCCAGCGGAACTATTTGAATATGTGAGAAAACATTCCGTGAAAATGTTCTTTCTACAAAATATGTATTGATAAGAAACCGCAATAACGAAACCACTGATCTAAAGATATATGACTATCTATAAAACAATATTCCTCAAAATATAGAACTATCACTACTGCTAAGAAGACGAACACATATTTTTGTATATATTCTATTTTGCCAGTTTTTAAAATGCTAAGCTCTCATTGTTTATTTAATAAAAATATTTGCAATAAGCAAAATGTTTCTTTTTTCATAAAAACTATTGTATTTTTATTGAGCTCTCACATCGAAAACTAACAAATCACGTGTTTTTTAGAATAATTTGATAAGGTATTAAATGATGATTTTTCCACGTATGTGTATGCTTGTACATTTAATTAAGATTTATTATAAAACCTTGGTTTCATTTATTTATTTATTTATTTATTATTATTGTTATTTTTAGCTCCCTGGAAATGTCACTGAATTATTTCAGAACAAACATAAATTGCCTAAAGCCAAATAATACTTGAAAAATTATTTTGTGCAAATAATTTAATTTTGAAGTTTCGGGCTCTAAATACAGATTCTAACATTAAATAATACACCAGTACATGTAATAAATAATTTACTATTTAAATTTACTGTTAGACTGCCTGGTCAACCAGCAAAGTTTTCAAAATGTATACACATATATTTACAGGAAAACAAATTAATGAAAAATAATCCTGAGATTCTTCTAGAGAATAATATTCTATCTAGTCTTTTTCTAGAACAATATCCAAATATTGGCCAATAGCTAACGGTAGGCTATTTATTAGGTGCTTCCATAATACAGAGACCGCTGTTTCCGGTCTTAGTAGTGGCTAACGTCTATAATGGATAATGCCCGCCATTGGGAAGAGAGAAAAACTTATTATTGTATTTGAATTTTCTTACGTAAAATGGCATATAAATGCAAATACCATTATTTTTCAAGTTAAAAATATGTAAGAAAATTTCCTGCATTTCAACATAGTTTGTGATCGTAGATGAAACATTCTAAACATTAATTTTATTAAAGGATAATTCATACTATTTGTTGCACACGATTTCTAAAATTATCTTATAAATATTAAACAGTTAGAGTTTTAAACGTGTAATTCGTTAAACCTTAATCGATCAGGTTTAACGAATAAGGTCAGAATTTTATTTCTTTAAAACTAGAAGGAATGCAATTCTGCTGTTGTTTTTTCTTTCAACGCAGCTCGAAAAGTTTATCTTTCACTAAGCTTTTGAGCAATTTAGGTATTTGATATGTCACAGTGACATACCTTCTTTCGTGGTTTTAAACTGATCGATATCCTGAAGAAAAATTTCAAACCTTTTTTGCCAGACTTAGAAATTTATTTGGATTTGTTATTTGTAACATTTTTTCTCTTTTCTGAGGGTAGTCAAAGTTTTTATAGTTAGAAAATATCCAGCTGTTTCATGCAATGTGAATGAAGATTTCATTTTACAAAAAATTTAGAGAATTTGTTTCTTTACTGCATATAAAGCTCTTTGAATTCAGAAATGTTTCTCTAAGTATGATAAACAACCTTTAAATAGTTTTATTTCCGTATTTTAACAGTAAAACACAGTTTGACTTAAAATAACAGATTTATCTGTATAAAATAGTTATATTTTTAATATTATTCGTTACTAAAGAGCCTTGACACCTTTTAACGTAGAACTGGAGAATACTCATTAAATTATTTTAATTTAAAATTAGAAAAATTTAAATGAATGAAATAAATTCAAGAAACAAGAATTTGAAATGTTATTAAGAAAGAATTTTATTGGAGATTAAAAAAAATTATGCAGTATGTTTATTTCAAAGCCAAGCACAAAAAAAGGGAGGGGCTTTTTAATTGTAAATTTTAAAATAAATATGCATATATTATTAGAAGATAAAGCTCTTTTTATAAGAGAAAATATAAAATAATCTGAGTCTTGCAAAAATTTCATTTTTGATCTCAGAAATATTTAGCATGATTAATTATCATTTGGTGAAATAGTTACTTATAAACACAGCAAAATATCGATGCTTGTCTTGTGTGTATAAATTAGAAAATCCAAAAATATTTTCAGACTTATCAATTATTAAGAAAATCTCTTAAGATTACAAAACCTTATCGAAAGTGAAGCGAGAAAATCTTTGACATACCCGAAAAGGAAAAGTATGATAAGATTTGTTACAGCTGCCTGCATTACATTACATAGCCGTATGTAACTGTATTGTTGTCAGCAAAATTATCAAATATTAAACATTTAATATAATTGACTATATAATACTTGAATTAAAATACAAATATTTGATAACTTTTAAATTCAGATAATTTTGCTAGCTTAATAATTTATTATAGACATATTAGTATCCTACTTGTATTCGCAATGGCTCGAAATCTCGCTCTTGAATGTCTTTCGAAATTTTGTTTGCTGCTCGCATTCTTTAATCTAAACATTTGAGAATTTAGTATTCTGAAACTAGACTGATGATATACTTTTTATCTGAAACGAATAGATGAGTATGACCTGCTTTGTTACACAAATTTTAATTTGCGTTTTCATCGGTGCTGATGGTTTAAAAGACTTTTCTAACATGCACATTTAAGACGAAGAAAAAACATATCGTGCTTGGAAAGAGAGATATTTAGAATTAAAGAAAGGATTACAAATGGAAATATTTTGTTGAACTTCAACATCATGCTATAAATGATACTGGAAAAGCGTACTTGAAATCAAGCTGACTTACGATTCAGCTGAGAGTGTTTGGATTCATAAAATAAATATATTTATAAAGAAAACAAAGGTGTGAACTGCATCGAAGAGATTCGGATCAGGCAAACCAATTAGTCAAAATGATAAAGACTGTCAGTCCTCGCAAAAGGCAAATACCTGCTAAATTAAATTTACGTATTTCACTTACAAAGTGTCATTTTAACGAAACGAAGTTATCTGAACGAAGTCAAATGAAATGACCTATTATAAGCACTATTAAAAAGTAGAATGGTAAAGAAGAATACTTGTTTATACTTGTTTATTCCATGTTATTTCTGGAAGTATCAAATGCTTCGTTGCAATTTAATGCAGATTTAATTGATTGGGCTCCCTGATTGACTTAATGTCGGTAGTACTGATTGTTTAATGCTTTCTGAAAGAAACAAATATTACACTTGCATCATCTACGCGTGACGAGATATAAAAATTTTTGTCACGAGATATTAAAGTTTTACATAATCTTACTGTCTCCCGCGATCAGTAGAATTCTGATGTCGTTCAACGGCCATTTCATTTGTCACAACCCAATGCAAACTTTTTTTGCATCTACAAAAACCTGAAGAGTGCGATTAGGCTGCAAACAATTAGTAAAGATGCTACTAATCGTAGATGATTTGTGTGATTAGCCTTTTTGTCCACATAAAGTGGACAAAAAGAGAATGGTCTACAGTTCATTTTAGTGACGAATGCAAATTTAGTTTCGTAAGATGGGGTACAATACATCATCCAGAAAACAAAATAAATAGTCTATAGTATTTTATTCTCAATTTAAAGCAAGTTGGCGCCGGCATATGTTTGGAAATGTTTCTTGTCTAAGGGTATCGAATTTCTACATACTACAAATGACGTTTAAGTACAGTGCTGAAAAATCAATGCTATCTTATGAAGAGAAGAATTATAACTAAAAATAGTTTTTCAACAACATAATGACCACTGTCATTGCTCAAATATTATGAAAGAATATTTATCCTGTTGAAAGTTAAAGTTTCGTAATGGTCAAGTCCTGATTTATATCCCAAACATCATTAGTAAAAAGACCTTGACAGAAGAATAGGAAGTTAGAATCATTTAAATGTCGATGCTTTATGAAAAGAAAGAAAATTAGTTTTTAAACTATTTTGCCAGTAGTAAGTAATTGAATTAATTGCAAAAGATATTGCGCATTTTTAAACCACCAAAAATTTCTAGGAAGATGCCATCGTATTATTCTTCGTTAGAATACTTTTCTTGTAATTTTTTTATGTCAAAAGAATTTTGAGTGAATATTAAATTCATTTATTCGTTTTAAGGAATATATTCTAGACATTTCTCTAAGATTTAATATTTTATGTGTTTGGCATATTTTATTTTCAAACGTGGAAAATTACGTAAAACAGCGATAAATTCTTGCAATAACTGGATTTGTTTTTCTGAAAACAATTTCGAGCGGTGCTGTATAGCTAATTGGATAGCAGAGGGATATCAGTTAGGAAACTGTGTTTGATACTGTATGGCAAAAATACATTTTCTCCAGCTACTATAAAGAGAGAAAAATCGACTAATATTTAAATAATCTTTACTTTAACAGCTCTCTTAATCTTAACAAATGCCTTCAAAACTTCATACATGTTCGCAAGTTAATTAACCAACCGAAGTCACTTTTAAAATTTCTTTGCACGTACAAAGGGAAGATATTGCATCTTTCAACAATATTAGAAGCAAGCATCGTCTTTGCAAAGGTGAAATTATTTATTGCCTTTGGGAATCACTGACTTTCCCTAAAGAAAGAAAGGCATTACCATAACTCAAATTCTTCCTAAAATTTATGCGAAGGGAATGCTTTTACATTATCTTACAAATGTCATAATAATTCAGAAATATTTTGTAGATTTTTGTGCTTTTCCATTTACTATTTAGCAATGAACTTTTAAAATAAGTTATGTATGAACATGAGTTTCCTCTGCTAGGCTCAATCATTTGCAAGAATTTGATCTATTTGAATATACTTTGGTTGATATGATGCTATCGTCTTAAGGAATTAGGAGATAACCTCGCTGCCATATGGATAGGCAACTCTAAATAACATTTATTGCATTTTCGTTTTATATTATAATATTAAATAGTAAGTGCCGCCCAGACGGTATAATGGTTATGGTCGCCGACTGCGATCCCAAGAAATCCGGTTTCGAATTCTGAAGAAGGTTGTAACTGTCCGTCCTTCCATAGGTAGCAACGGTGGCAGTCTATTAGGCGTCTTCGCAATCAAATAGCCACCACTTCTGGCCTCAGGAATGGCCATTGTCAAATAGGCAAGTAACCGAAATTACATTACAAAAACTTATGCTAATTAATTTAACGAATGCTTTATTAATTTCCTAAAAAATTTCAAATCCGAATTTATCCAAAACACCGAAGTTCAACATTTAATTACTTTTCTTAAATATGCTTTCGCATTTCTAAACTTTCTAAATTAAAAATTAAAAATAAATATATAATTCAAATACCATATGCACTGAATTGTTATTTTTACTTAGTATCAGAATGTAATATATAATGAAACAGAATATGTGAGGGTAAGCTGTAACATTATCATTCAGGAAGTTAGAAGAGTTACATTTTTGTCTTCCGTTTCATCCAACGCTGTTCAGAAACATTCAACAAAGAAAATACTTTGTTACTGAGTTACCAGTGAAGAATATATATCATAAAATAACAGTACGAGATATTTCGCGAAAGATTTTCAAATTCGAAAACGCATTGCTTATATTAAATACGGCCTCACTTTAATGAATTCCTATATTACAACGGATCTGTGATGCGCTTTTTACATACATGAAAAGTCAAGTATCTAATTGTAACACATACTGATTAAAATAGGTAATAAATATGTGCATTAATATACTATGGTACACTTTTGTAACAACATTATACATCAAATTAAATATACATCGTATTAACTTCCGTAAGATGAACTCGCATCAGTACCGCAACTTTTAAGATGCTTTACAGGAAAATAGTTATCACGATAAATTTACGCTATATTTTTTATAGAGAAGATGTTATGAAAAGGGCAACAGGAAACGTTTTGGCACCTATGTTAATTTTAAATTCATATTTAGTAATTTGATCATTTCAGTTCTTTAAATTAAATGTATATCGTACTAATTTCAGTAAGATGAACTTGCATATGACACAAAGCCGAATTTTTTAAGAATTTTTTAAGAATTCTGGACAATAGTTATCACTATACGTTTAAACTAAATTCTTTTAGAGAAGACGGTATGAAAATGGCATTAAGAAACATTTTGGCATCTACGTTAATTTTAAATTCATAACATAAAAAAGAAGAAAAAAAGCTATGTTTCAAGGTACATAATATGTAACGTTAGAAATACTTTTTATGAGTTTGGGTAATGGCAAAATTTTAAATTACTTATATGTATTACAATTTAAATGCATTTTAAATAATCATGTGTTTATAATAGTAAAATAAGAATAAAATAAATATCTTAAGAATAAAATAAATATTTAAATTAAAACAGATGTACTTTTTTAATTCGCAGTTTGGTAAGCAATGCAGCTATATTTTAAAAAAATTAATTAAATATTACATCACGTCAAATGGAAATATTTTCAAAAATTGTTTATTTGCTACTCCATATATATATATATATATATATATATGTGGTGTGTGTGAATTAAGCTACGGAAATAAAATCAGCATGAGTTAAAATGCCGTTTTAAGGAAACAATCATCTTATACTCTAGCTAACACGATATATATATATATATACTAAAATATACCTATTTACAAAAAGTCATGTATAATAAGCACACCAAAATATATACTAATGAATGTTTCATATTTTCATTTTAAATACCAATGCATACATATTATACAAAATTTATGAGATTGGAAAGAGAACAAAACATTACAACAATATTATATGCGGAGACGGAAGTGAATGTACAAGTTTAAAACAAACAACACAAAAATATCCAAAGTAACACATAAACAAAGAGCACAGGGACACACTGAAACTATAACACACTCCGTGTGATCACGTGACAAAGGATGACATGACACACATAGAACGGAGGACAAATGGTTTTTGGAACACAGGGTACATACAGACAAACAATAAATACAAAGAAAATGCACATAAAATACAATCGAATTGCTTTAAAATACGTACATTTAATGTAAAAACAAGAAAGGTTCTTTTCTGAAACTTTACTGTTTTAAAAACTTTGCAGTGTAGTTATGAAGTTTTAAAATGTTTTCAAAATTAACTTTCTGATCACAAAATGTAAATGCAACGAAGATATTGTTTTATTTAAAAAAAATATTATTTTAATAAAAAGGCTTTTAGCTCATTAATACGCTCATGAAGCTAGCGTTTAGCTAACGTAATAAGAATTTACAAAGAAGTTTCTGTGTAAATGTGAGAAACAATGTATAAAACTGTAGTATGTGGGCAAAGAGGCGGAAAGCAATGATTTTCTGTTTAAAAGTAACTTCTCTAAATTTTTAAATAAATATTATTGTTTAATGTCTGATGATACTTATAAATAAATACTATAAATTCAATGTCTTACTCATGTGTTAATGTTTAATATACGAATATTCAGTATTTTTATTAGAGACCTAATTTTCAAAATATTTTATTTTTAATGCTTATATTAACCGACAGAAAGATTTGAATATTAAAGTTAAACACGAATACGGTATCTATGATAATGTGGAGAAACCTAAAAGGTATTTAAATGTATGCGTCTGAATATTTCCTTAACTAATAATTATTTTAACTCATACACTGGTATTTTATAGTTATGATTTACATTTGTGAATAAAATCTCAAAGGCAGCATTATTTTTCTATGGTGCCACCATAATTATAATATTAATATGGTGCCAATTGAAGTTTTAATAATAAAGTCTCTGAAATTTTCTTTGTAAACCTGTTAGGCAACGAAAATTTCATATTTATAAATGATTGGGCTTTAGCCTTTTCTGTTGAATCGACATAAAAGCTTTCATCACTAATAAAATAATGTCACTATCACCACCATTATACAACAAAGCAATTATTTTAAGTCATTTTTGTAATCACCAAAATCAAACCGACATCCCCATTCTTTTCAAACAACTCGTTTTCAATTAGATTAGATGGAAAAGTGTATCACATATCTTTTAATACAATCGATCAAAGAAGCGAATGGATACTGAAATCAATAAAAATTAAAACTATGTGTTATTGAAATTGAATATTAATTCATAATATTTTGAAACGTAATGCATTTCTGATGGACGTTACATTTAGCTTAGTGCATTACTGATGAGCCTGATAGCGGTACTTTATGTACAACGTCAAACTTTATCAGCACGCGAGAGGAGTATTTTCGGAAGCAATCTCAGCTTGCCTACGCATGGAAGAAGAAATTTGAGAGTAGGAAGTTGTATTAAAAGTATTTGAGAGAAGTCAAATTACATTATATTTAATAGTAACCACAATGATATATTTTCGTCTTCCAATTAAATTTTAAAATCATAGTTAGTTAGTTTTGTATATAAAACGTTATCATTACATAAGCTGTGGCTGTTTGGGTTCTAGAAGAATTCCTACATCAATTTTCGGTGTAAGTAAATCAAATTGCACTAAACCGTAACCTGAGAACAAATACAACGAGGACAAAAAATATTACACGCCTTCGAATCAAAATTTTGTCAACATGCAAAAAATGAAAATAGAAAATATCGATTTCGAGCCAAGTTTCTCTGAGTAGAGTGTAGTATATACATTTCCTAGAACTGGCAGGGAAATTCTTATTCAGGGAGGGGAAAGTGTTCATGATTTGACGAAAAAAATGCCTAGTAAAACGGAGGCAAAACTAAATCTGCTACATTACTTTTCCATCTTTAAATTTTAGGTGCATGCTTTTGAGAATAGCTGTTAAACTTAATAAAAGGAGGGAAAGAGAAGGGGAAAATTTAATGCAGTGTTTTCCGTATATATCAACTTTGCAAATACGTTCAACTTTGTATATGTTCTGTTTTGAAGCAAAAAAAAAGAAAAAAAGTATAGGATATTTGTTCGAGTTCAATGAGTCACGAGTGAACGCACTATATTTGTTCACCTTTTTCGAGGCAACGCTACGACCGTCCACAATTGTCCGTAAGCCTATTGCTACTGTTCAATTTTTAACTTCTACTGTAACTCTGAATTTTTAAGTGATTTTTGGAGTAAACACTTCGTAAATTCATCAGCGATGACTTTCAGAAGAGTTAATAAGAAGTAATGAGCAACGAAGAAAATTGTTAGGGTCACCACGAAAAAGAAAACAGAGATACTTTAAAAGTGTGAAGATGGCCTATGTTATTTCTTATTGGAAAAATTTGTCTGGTATATGTCCAAGGACATAAATAATGAAATACATACCGAGGTACCACTGTGTGAGAAAATATATATAAAATACATTTTCAAAAAATGTATTCATGAAGTGAGGCATATTTAAAATTTCGTGTTAGAAACTCAAATATGACTGATGTTTCTGCATTATCAAAGTACTATGTTTAGAGAGCGAAAACGGGACCAGTTAGGAAATAAATCAAATAAATAGTAATGAGATTATCTTACAGTAAATCTTCCCACTGATGTAAGACTCAAAAGCAGTAAGTAAGATAATGGATTACTTCTTGCGTATTATATTTAAAATGAAATTACAATTTCGCTTTCAAAGATGGTTTTAATTCAAAAAATTACAAAACCCGTTCATTTCTCATCTTTGATTATTATTGCAGCTCAAACAAATTTTGATTTAATTAATGAAATTTAAAAAATAACAATTTATTCTTAGAAAACTGAAAACGCCATTGCTTTTCTGTAAGAAATGCATGGTTATCAACAATTATTAACTTCATTATTCCTTCCCAGCAGAGAAATGGAACTCGACTCGAAAGAAACAGTTCGGTACAGCGTTCCGACCAAGATAACAGACACAGGAGGCAGAGAAAAATTGTCCAAATACCTGAATACTCTTGCTTATACTCGTAAGAGTTCAATTCCTCCCACGACGTGCAATATTTAATTTCATTTGCACATCTCGTGCTCCTAAAGTACAATTTTCACGCAAGGTTTCTGCATCATTATTTAGTTCGGGCACTTCGGCGAACATGCATCTATATTATGTGGTTCCAAGTGTTGTTAAAGGGAACTGTTATTCAGGTGGTAAGAGCAATATATTCCAGCAAATGAATGCTGTGAACGACAGTGTCATAAAACTTAGGTAATGCGTTCACTAGTTTAAAGCGAGTACGTCTTGAATAGTGTTAGAGATACGTACTATGAAAATTAGAAACGGTAAGATTTTTCGAATAAAATTCCTATCGATGAAATGGCAGAGTTTTGAAATGCAAATACTTGCACTCGCGTATGACTCGATAAATTGTGATAAATCGATAAATTCAACATTTTTGAATAGAAAAGATACAATTTAGGTGTAATTTTGATAAATAATACAAACATGCGTTCTTGTTAAATGATCGCTTTCTGTTTAACAAATTATTTAGAATCAGGTATTATTTTTATTTTCATATAAGCTGGGGATTGAAAACAAATTTTTTTAAACTATATATATCCTTGTTTTTTGATCCTGCACAGTAAGGTAGTTTCAAAATATACTTCCCTGAAATGTTAACAATTGATCAAAAACCTATGGTTTAGCTAAAATAATTGCTTTAGACTTGTTATATAGGTATTTTGTTGTGTTAAAGTTTATAAATCAGTTTTGCTATATTAAATAAATTTATGTCTATTGTTATCCTTAGTCCTGTTTTTGATCTGTCTTTGTGCTAATCCTAAGAGATGGGTCATGTTAAACTCGTGCTTTTCAGTCTTTAATTATAACTTTCTGTATTATTTTGAATTAAACTATTCACTCTATTTCCAATTTTTTTAATGTATCAGAAAATAAGGATATAGTATATACTCAAACTAAATATAACAGTAATTGAGTTTTAAAAATGTAGGCGCAGCCTGACATTTTCATAATCTGTGTGGAGACACGTAACTGTTAGATTATTAAGTGGAATTCAAATTATTTATATTTCAGTAAATCAGTCAGTTATTTTGGCTGTAGGTGAAACCAAATATAGTTTAATCGAAATAGAACAAAATGAGCTTTGCGATAGATAAATGCGTAACTTCCAGTCAAAGGACAACACAGTGAGTTCCTATTCATCCCAAACATAATTTATTTTATCGAATTAATAGTTAGATTAATTTACTTCATGTATTAATAATTAAAATATTTAGCATATTTTCGCAAGAAAGAATCTCAAACAGATAGTAAACTACTGTAAAATTTCCTTTGAGGGTCATCTTAACGTAGTACTAAGTTTTTTACTAGTAGAATAAATAGTTAGTGTAAGGATGGATTTTTGTGCAACAGGATGACTGACAATAAAACTCCATTCAAAATTGTGAAACATTTCAAATCTGTGGTAAACAAGAGATGTCCTAGGTAAATGTAGCATCTTGACTGAGAAACTTGAAGCTCGTTGTCAAAAGTATTTTTTACTAAACCTAAGTTTTTCATTTATTTCATTAAAACGCTCGTTTATTCATGAAGTAATGAATTTTGCTCCATAAACACAGTTTTTATTTAAACTCAGACAAAAGATGAAATTAAAAAAAAGTCATTTTAATACTTTAAAAATTACTTTATTGTAATATTAAAAACGAATATTTATTACTTTTCGTCAGTCATAAAATTTTAAAATCATATTTACAGTTAAACATTCACTAAAAAGAATATCTCGGAACTTCAGAGCTTTTTCTAGTATAACATTCAACGTTATTACCTTTTCTTATTTAAAATATATGTAACTAAATAAATTCCACTTTTATTTTAACGAACGCTGTCCCACAGTGTTCTCATTAAAGCGTATTTCGAAAAAAAAAAAAAAAAATCCAAAACAAACGATAACGTGTATAGATTTCCAAACAATAAAAACATTCCACAATCATAAAGCCATTATTAAAACTGTTACAAATATTATACTATCTCGTTCAAAAATGTTACACTATTTATGCTTCACTATTATTCTCATAGTTGGTATTTAAGACTGAAGAAACGCACGTTATAAATAATTCACATAATTTCAAAATTTCTCCTCTTATTCATTTATTACTTTCTGATCATCTAATTTAAAATTTATAAGAATACTTTAAACATCCTGTTTAAGGAAATAAAACACTACATTTTAACCTACAATTAACGTAATGTAGTATTTAAATACAATTATGCCAAATAAATTATAATATAATGGATTTATATTATGATATCTCGGCGTTTTCTTGTAACTAAGAACTTAGTCTCCTAAATCCTCAGATATATTATTAGGAAGCATAGGCTTTGATATTTAAGTTCATTGATACTGTTTCAAGGCTGTAAGTACAAAAAAGAAGATTTTCATAATTTGTTATATCATATTCAGCTTAACCAGAAACAGACAACTGTGGACTGACATATGCTTTTTACGAAATTTACACACACACAAATGTAAATATATCTCTCATAAAGTAATAACGAAGATATTACTTAAAATGTTCATCTTTAAAATGATTACATATGGAGCGGCAATATGGGCTCATCTGATGATTGCCAAAAAAAAAAAAAAAAAAAAAAAAAACATTTGGATCTATTCCAAAATCTTTCTTAGTGCAAATCACCAAGGCCTACACAAAGCCTTTAAATGTTCTTGCTGGAGTAATTCCCCTCAGCATTATGGCAATACTGAAGCAGAAGTACTAAAGTTCTACAACTAAAACAAAGTGTGGGACTGAGAGGGCAATTGTTCATACCAGGTCATATCGAAGAGAAAACCTCTTACTCAACAAAAACATTTGCCTACCAACAAAATACAATTTAAAATCCATTCAGGCAAAAACCACAAACAATATTCTGTAGCATACTTTGGTGGTTCAAAAACGGATATCAAGCTGGGCGCAATGGCTGTGATCAAAGTATCTCCAGTAAATGCCACCACAAGGTGAGGCAACTTTCGAACAACATCATTTTCCAACCAGAATTCTCCTATGCAGCAAACAGATATCTCCTACGCAATTTAGTTACACTTGAGGAACACAAAAGGTTTCAACCGACAGCCAAGTAGCACTCCTGGCTATTAAAACCCCAGTGAACTCTTAGAGACCAGCCTAGAACTTTAATAATATCTCATTACAAAACGAAAGCAACTACACAGTATTCTGAATAAAAAGGCTTTCCGCACCATGGAAATGAGTAGGCGGATGTGCTTGTAAAGCAAGCAGTTCAGATGCAAATAGGTTCATTTATCCACATTCCTTGGCCGCACTCTCACCTAAACTACAATCTGAAGAAAATAGCACTGGAAAGCTCTCAACAAGAATGTGTATTGTGTGTATTTAATTATGGCAAAGCACACTAGGGCTATCTGTCTAAGGGGATTGAGGCCTTTGTGGAGGACTTTCTAAGGGAAACTGGCTCGTATACACGTTACACATGGGGAAAACCATGAAAATACTCATGCAGCCAGCCTGTTCGCGGGATTCGAACCTCGGACAGAACTACCAGTGTTCAGAGACTTTACCGCTCGGCCGCCTGTGGGCCCTCAACAAGAATGGGTCACCGTGCCAGAAGGGAGGTTTTCGAACCTGTTTCATACTCGGTATATAACGGGTCATGGCTCTTTCCCTACGTACTTCTTCGATAGAAATATTTCTTCTTCTAATATTTGCACATGGAGAGAACGGGAAGACGTCAGTACATCTTCCAATGATCATTGACCAAGGAATTTCATATGAAACATCCTAAAAGTTTAATTGGATATTTAAAAGATTTCTCATTCAAACTCCAGCCTTATTCAACAAAATCAACTGTATCATGAACAAGCTAACAAATGAAGGCACAAATGTGTGTCAAGTAACATAAAAGAACATTAAACTGCTATTACTAAATAGCATTGTTGACTTGATAGAATAGTTCTTAAATGGAATATGCTTTTAGGACTGTGTATAGCTCTTCATTTTATTTTATTTATTGTTAATTGCATTAGGATCCTTTTATTTATTCAAAAACGTATTGTATTAGGACAAAAATTATTGGATTTATTCAAAAAAGTACTGTATTTACAACTATAATTAGGACTATATTTAAGACTAGACTATTTTAGGAGAAATTTTATGCATTACTGTACAAGCAAGAGCGATTTAATTTTCCAAGTAATATTGTACCCTTGATTATTTTATTTTTATTCATGATTATTTGGTCTCGAGAATTCCATGCCGATGATTACTCAAGACGGACGTTACCTAGTGGCCAGTTGAAGACGAACTGGTGCCTCTTGCACTTCTATATCTGCCGTAATGCTTGAACTCGACGTGTACATTTAGTTTATTCATTTGATCCCTCATATCATAGAGTACCGGGATCGAACTTTAACATTAGTAATATAGTAATGAGAATCCACTTTTATTGGTGCCATCTCTACGCAAACAACGCTATTAATATATCCAAACAACGTGCTCCAACAACAATTGATCCCAGCAGATGACGGCACTAGATCACAATGTTCCCACTGCCACAAAGATATTTTCTATAAGGCTTAAAAATATGATCCAAATCAAGATTATATAATACGAACGAATTAGCTAATTCCCCTTTAAATCAAATGTTCACGTGCACAGCATTTTGAGGTGAACACAATAAATGGATAAATCAGAACAAAAGAATAGTTTTTCAAAATTATATTATTATCGTTACCCTCAAGTTCCGTTTAAATAAGTCAAATAAATTTATACAAATTAACTTCTTAGGCCTTTATAAATGAGATTTTCTAAATCCCTAACCACCATACGTTGAACTTCTCGATACTGTATTATGATTATTATCAAATGACTGCACAGCATATACTTCTCTTTGTAATATTTCCGTAACTTTGCAAATATGTTTTAGCAAATACCATCTGCGAATGTCTTTATTTGTGTCGTCTCGAATTAATTGGCTTGGAATAAATCGATCGCTGATGTCTGAACTGTGCTATTCCATCTCAAATGCGATTCATCAGCAAAGGATTATGATCAAACTATTGGAATTGCATTTGGTTGGAGACTAAAATTCTGGCTGGAAATGAAGTTACAGTGAACTAATTAATGACGATTTCGATTAGTAGTGACTTCAAAACTTCCTTCAACCTCCATGAACTATGCAATTTTAATTCTTTGCTGTGTTTATAAATTTGGTTAAATGAAATTTCAAATTAAAAATTCATTCTGTATTAAGTAAAATTAATGCTTCTGTTTGAAAATCCATTTTAATATTTCAAACGCAGAAATGTGTGGCACAACGCCTTACACGTTAAACTAATTATGCCTGTTCAAAACAAAGTAAGTTATGTTGTTAAAAAGGACAGTTTTAATCTCAAGCATCTCCTCTTTTGCAGAATAATATGATTTACAAATGGCAGAAATTCATCGAGCTCTCATTTTTCTTATATTATATTAAAATAATTATATTCTGAGTTTCTTAAGGTAATAAATTCATAGAAGCAAAATGAAGGGGGAGGAGTCAATACAGGTTTTAATTGGTTGAATATAGTTCAAACATAGAAACAAGAATTTATTACTGATGCAGAAAGGTTTATTTGCAGCAATTAACAATAGAATATTGAATTATTTCTACTATAAATTTCAATTTGCCAACTAAAAAGTAAAAATTTCAGTCTATTGCACTTTCCTGTGTTTATTATTGAAACCATGCTTAGTTTTTAAATACGTGTGGTAAAATATTTTACTATACATGTAATTTAATTTAAGACAATTTATAAAATTAAATGGGTAGATTTATAAAAACAGTTTAAGCACAGTGCGGAATCATAAATACTTATTTCTGCCTCCAGAAGGAATATATATTGTATTTCTTCGTGTATTTACTACTCTTCTGCTTTCCGCTTAGCTTTTCAGATCTAGGTTCCGAAAACTAAAAATATTCTCATAATTTTCTCTTTCCTCTATCGTACATAGTTTTTTCTATGGGGTCTAATTTATTGGTGAATTGCATTCCCTTGATTATTTTATTTTTATTCATCATATTTAATTTGTATTTAAAATTTTGTGGTAACATTTCATCAATTTTGTTCTCCCCTGCTTTCGGTATTTGAAACGTATTTTGTGCAGCATTAAGCTAAGTGCTCTCGTATTTCGCCCGAGTAGCCTCGGGATGAGAGTATCATCACGCATTGATTCGCCTGAGTGTACTGGGTGTCCTCAAAACCTTAAGTTATGATTAGCCGAATTAGCATATGGTAAACGTATGATTACAAGCAAATACATCCAGTTTTCACTGCAAAGCCTATTTGACTTTTCCACAACAAAGCGACCACTAGCTATCAGCGCTACAAAAGAAGTAACCATAGGAAATTTCAAATTCAGGGAGATCTGTTGCGCAGAGAGCGATATAGGTTCAATATCTCTCATTCTGCTCAATATCCATCAGCTACTGTAATGTTAATATATCCTTACTGGAATGTAACTTTCTTTTAAAGAAATAATTTTGTTATAGTTACCAGTAGAATAAAACTACCCCTCTCATCTTCTTTTTTTTTCTGATGCTTTAGAAGTTATTTATGTGTGGACACCGTATAGTTGCAGTTTGACTCAATAGGCTGATAAACATTTTCAAACCGATTTTTAGTGTGACTACTTACTACTACAGAATGAAGTTCATTTTATTGAGGTACCATTTAAAAATTCGCCCCCTGCTTTTGCAATTTTCCGATGTTCCTGTTGAAAATTTCAATTAAGACTCATTTGAAGAGACCCTGGGGCTTTACATGGTAAATGAATCGGACATGTCACGCAAAGAGTGATATAGGTTCAATGTAACTCAGTCGGCTCAATATCTGTCACCTATTGCAATGTTAATAGTATTATATTCTTATTGGAATGTAGTTTTCTTGTAATAAGTAATAGTGTTATAGTTACCAGACAGAGAGCACTACGAAGAGCTCGGACATGGCCGGCTGCCCTTTCCAGAAATGGTCCAAGGGACCGCTAACCTATCGATCAACTCGAGGATCCGTAACAATGCCCAGCTGAGAGTTGCGCGCAGAAACTTGGCTTTTACATCCTCTTCCCTAACAGGAAAACAAACGAAGCATCCACCGACTCGGGGTCCCCAATCCCAAGACGGCAGTGAAATCTCAAATCAGGTGAACGAAGCTATCAAAGCGGCTATCAAAGAGCAATAAATGGTGTCATACCAGTGCTTCCACGGGGGAGACAGCAAAGTACAGCTAATATGTACAGCACAAGATTAAAGTGCTAGAAGTTTGCTGGCCACCTTAAGCAATCGTCAAAAGTCAAATTCCCAGAGTCCATAAAAGAGAGTGTTTTCTCCAAGACAGCAGCATAAATCAATTATGCAGCGTTCATACAACCGAGAGGCACACAAAACAGTACAAGCACAGTCCATGCAGAGTCCAGGAGGAACCGATGGTTCTAGTCCTGTGAAATTGGTTTTATTCTCCTCGTTCCTAGGCTGTCTAGATAGAGATCCTAACCACCACGCAAGAGAATTCTCTCCATCGACACTCGGGGTGAGCGGCTGTTATAGTTACCAATAGTTTGTCCATGATAACCTTTCATTTGTTATGTTCTTTTGTAATCAAATTCTTCGGAAATTATGTTGCTGGCATAATTTTCTCCCACTCTATTTTCGGTCGATAAAGTTAGTTAAAAAAATGGGGAATACGGTAATTATTCAGAAAGGATGCTTGCCAGCTATATTGTTTTAAATATTGAACCTAGACATGAACTTCCAGCTGCAAAAGTTCTCAAAATAAAGCATGCTTTTTTTAACAAATATCAGAGTTTTGTAAGTATAAAAATTAAACTTTTTTGTAGCCTTCACTTAATATTTCTCCAGCTTTCTGTTGGTGAAATGCTAATCATGCTTTAATGAGTTAACCAGAAAATGTTATATAAATTTCGCAATCATATATGCAAGAACAAATTTAGTGACTTAAATCCACTCTCTATGCTTGCATTCGATTTAAATTAGAACCTGAAAACAAATTTATAAACCATCTGCAAATCAAAAGCTATTCATTCCTTTTGTCGACAATGTTTCCATCTAAAGTAAAATAACATTGATTACGAAATTTTGATTGAGTCTCTGAAAATATTTGTCGAGCTGGTTATATACATATGGAGTATTTTGCTTTTAATTAAATAAAACACTATGCCCGTTTTATTAATTTGAAGGTTGCAGAGATAAAACTCTACATTTTACATTTATCCGCATCTGTAATTGAAAAGTTTAAAATTACTTTCATAAAATAATCTACCTAATGATAAGAAATTTTATCGTAGGAAGTAAACGATTAAAATTAACATTTCAGAAAATAAATCTATGAGCAGTAAATCACATAAATTTACCGCTGTTGTGATGAGTATCTGAACTGCGTACGATGACCTACACAATAAGAAGTACGCCATTAAGCCTTTCAGAAAAAGCAGACTGAAAAAATTTCCACATTTGACACAAGCACAGATATTCTTCATAGAGGGTAGTGACCTGGGCTATTTACTAACGAATCTTCTGTAATAGTAATTGGCGAATTTCGGCAATGTGTTATATATATTAAAACAAATAAAGAAAGAAGTACTTAGTTCAACGTAGCATAATAAGCGTCACCACTTCTAAATCATCTCATGCGCTCAATGTTTCCTCATTACAGAACGTAAAACTACCGACTCCTTCTAACGTTTCTAACGTACAATTTCTAATAAATGATATAAGTATTTATTTTTGAAATTTAAGGGTCTGTTTTTTCTGGATACAGAGCAAATAATATAGATCTCCCATCTTCACTTTAATGAGAGAAATCTATATTATTTACAAAAATTTCCATTTGGCTCTAAGAGAAGTTGGTTATTTGAATACCCCAAAGAGGCAGGAGGGTTAACTGTCTAAGACGAGAAAACCTTCGAAGACTTGTTTTCTTACACTGAAGAATGTTCTAGCAGAATATTTCTCGTTACACACAGCGTAGACAACGAAACCACGCATGCAAACAGTCCGTTCATCTGGGTTCGGACCCAAATGGAACTACTAATTTTCAGCAATCCTGGTGCGGCATGTTAAGCGAAGAATCAACTTAAAATGAGCTTAATCCGAAGCAACTTAAACATTTTAAAGTTTAAATTAGCTTTCAAAGACAATTAAGGGAAATTTGATATTGCTTTAATTTTTGCTCCATGCAAAACCTCTTTTGAATTACACTTCTTATCACAGCATATTTGAAAGTATAAAATACAAATTCGTGTCATACCTCCTAACAAATATACAGCACATGTTTAAATACCGACATTTTACCGCCCCATTTTTGGTGAAATGAAGCACTGCGTAATTGGTTAAAAATCTGAAATGGCGCTGTGAATTTATTAATATTTCCATACGCTTCGATCAAAAATTTAAAAAGGCAGAAAAGTGTTTAATGAAAGCACAGTAATCATATTTTTCAAGTCTTGCAAATACGTTTACAATAACGTATTTTCTCGTCTAAATGAATAAGCAATTTTCGTGATTACATAGCAGCAGACAAAATGAATAAATTAAGAAAAAATAAATAAATAAAACTTTAAACTCATTCAACTAACTTTTTAACTTTTTAAACTCATTAAATTTTTTTCATTTCTTTAAATGTAAAGCACTTTGTAGATTTATCTTTTAAAGGGAAAAATGTACTTTCATTATTTTACTTGAGATGTTTTGTGGTTTGATATTTCTGTTTAACTATATTATTGACACGAAGAGAAATGTTTCTCTAATAACAATGTTGGCCTTGCATTTGTTCTTTTTGAAGGTTATTCTGAGGTTTGTTATTTTAAACACCGTATACGGAACGAATGCACTATTTTTCAAGCAGAATGTCTGTGCATTTATCTTGACATCAAATGGATCAAGGATAATGGGACAGCATCCTCAAGGTACCTTATTAGTTCTGATTCTCTTTCTTCTCTTCACCTTTTGAACAATACTACCAGCAGCGAGAAATTAATAATTGAAACCCTATTAACCGTCAGTTCGCTTAGAAATAGGGGAATTGATATCCGCTTTGCTTATGCGCGTGTTCATCACGGTTTCTTTGGAAATGAAAGAGCTGATTTCTTAGCTAAAGATGCCTTAAATTACCCATTGATATCAATATTAGCATTCCAAAGACCTGTTGGAAGTCCTTTCATTATAAAAAGCTTTTAGCTAAGTGGAATGAGGAATATATCTTGTAATGCTGAGGTCACGAAAAAGTTCCTTCCTACTATTTCCCATAGACTGCATTCCGAGTCTTTCCTCTCTATTAATTTAAAAATTTCTCAGTTTTTATATGGTCACGGTAAATTTGCATGTTACTTGTTTCGTTTGCATATTACCGATCTAAGATCAAACAATTTATGTGAATGTTCTAAAAGAGTACCTCAAGATGTGGAATATTTAATTTTCTCATGCCCTACATTATACTTTCAGAGCGATTTGAAAATGTTCGGAGTGACTTGGCCAGTAAACTTATCTGTTTTTGTGAAGTCCAGACTGCTGTTCTCCGCTTTTGTTCATTTTATTTATGCCTGCAACTTTTAATGTTTTAGTTAACTTACTTCTGTAAATCCTGTCTTGTACATCTGTGGTGCACGGGAAGATTGTATGTGTTCAAATAAAAACAAATTGTGGAAATTGTTTTATATGGAACGCCCCCCCCCCAGGGGCCGAATGGCTAAGACTGCTGAATGCTGGTAGTTTGACTTGGCTTGGGTTTCATCACAGGAGAATGAGCTGGCTGCAAGATTGTTTTTTGTTATTTTTCCACATGTAACGTGAATGCGAGCCAGTTTCTCTCAGAAAATCTTCCATTGAGGTATCTCTCCACTTAGGATTTCTCGTATTTTTGCCGTATTCGAATAACGTAATCTAGCCTAGTCATTCATATAACACAATTTTGAAGAAGCCAGAATTCTGTTTTCTAATTTTAAGTGTACTAATTCTGAATTAACTATGTGTTTTGTTAGTCATAATTGTCAACTAACTTTAGAAATAGAAAAAAAAAAAAAAAAAGATTTGAGATTTGCCAACTGGATACTAAAATTCAATATGAAATGTTCATTAAGTGCTGTACTTTCGACAGTGACAAACTATCAGCTTTCAAACAGGAATAATCAAGAAAATTCATTAATTATATTTTAAGACAAAAGAGAAAAAAGCTTCAGAATTTATACAAGAAATCAGCAGATATCTTCCGAGTAAAAGAAGAATCACAATTTTTTTGTTTTCAAACACTCTATAGAAATAGATTGTTTGGATACTTCCAAGAGTTATTATTGCTCTGCAAAGGAAACTTAAAAAAGTGCGCAGAGTTCGCTGGAAAATATTAGAAAGGAAAATAGAATATTTGTATAAAATGCTACATCCGGCTAAAAAATAAGAGTTCTGTTTAAAATTTATGGGAAATATAAATAAAAAAGTATGATAATATCTTTCATAGTGAACTATCTTCATCTTATGATCTGATCAAAAACTTTATTATTGAAAAAAAAAATAGCGATAACGCAAACTTCCAAAATCTCTGAAAACAAGTCTAGTAGAAAATTATGCAGCCAAGTAACATCAAATGACATACAGGTCATCATATATGCATACAAGGCTGCTTCCTGTTATATAAATGTAAAATATATAGATATATAGATAGAGAGACAGACAGACAGATAGAGAGCACCTTAAAAATAAAAAGTTACATTAAAACATGCACCATGCACTTTGAGAACATCTACATCTAATCTGGTAAAAATAAGTTCAACGGATCACATTACTTAATTTTGTTCTCACAATGCCAGAAAGAGAATGCTGTATTTAGAATAAAATTGATTTTCAGCATTGGTTTTCTATTTTGAGTAAATTATATAAAATTCTATTCATCGGGAATAAATAAAAAAAATATTCTAACAGTTTTGCACAGAACAATGTAGTATATAAAATGTATAACACCGTGCGGAAAGCTATTTACTTTGAAATCAATTTTAGGAATCTTTTTCGCTTAAACTGACATAACTAAAAGATTCATATTTGTATATCAATTTCGAATGTTATATATGAATTAATAAATTTTATTTTAATTTTTTCACTATTAGAAAAGATCACAGGCAGCTTACGAAATCTTATATTACACCACCAGTTAAAATTCATTTTTTATTATTGAGAATTTTTGTTAAATATTTAATTGAATTATATATTGGTGATTATTACTCTTGCATGGATTTATATCTTATGTATGAATTAAATGTGTTGATGCATAATTTTTATAAGTGTAAAATATAGATTTCATTTTGTAAATATCAGTGATATTTTCTAGAAATATGGTGATAATAACAAGAAAGGTGGTGTGTATGAACATAAAATCAAATCATCACTTTTACACGAAAGATTAATGATACTTAGATAATAACTAACATAATTTGAACAACTTACCTTTCTGAATACTCATCACGGTGAGCATAACTTTGTACACTATCTTCTTCTATTAAAAATTTCATTTTTTGATAAAATGTTGCAGTAACGGCTGGCGGTTGCTTTCGCAAAAGTATATCCAGGGGGTCAGGAGCAGTGACACACATTATATTATCTTTGCATTCATCTTTGACGCAACATTCACTGTCGGCGCAATCAGTCAGACCATCTAAAGAAACATTCAAAAGACAATATTTTAATCATTAAATACATAATCAGATAAACAGTGTTTTGATCACAAAATTTATATCAGATTCAGTTAAAATTATAAGTAATATATTTATTACAAACTGATTTCGTTTATGATATAAAATATGTAATGCAAAATATGTCAACCAAAACTATGCTGACCTTTTTTGAGGAACATGGTGTTTAAAAAGAACTTAATATAAAGCAATTATTATTTACTTAAGTTATTTAAAAGCAACTAAATTAGAGTACTTTGATTTTAATGATTTTACAGAATATATAGGTTCTGTATTGCCTATGAAATTCGAAAATTTTAAACTTTCTAGTGGACAGTCTAGCAACAATTTCTAATGAATGAATAATTAATTCAGTTCAGAAATGGATACTTAATTTTACCCATACAGAAAGAGAAAACTAGTCTTAGTTTCAAGATTGTTTTGAATTATCTAATTCGAAAACTTTAGATATATAACAAAACAAAACAAAATAGTGAATAAAGTATCTAAATGAAAATAAACAAAAATCTGATAGTTGGGACGAACTTTATAAATCAAGACGCGGTGGTAATGATAAGTAATCCAATTAGAATTTATTGGAATGTTAAAATTACGTTTTTTTCCGTCTGTCTAACTAGCGGTATTCAAATAAATATAAGAGGACCTCTCATGTAAGAAAGGAAAAAATAATATCCGCATATACAAATACTAAATGTTTAGAAACTTCAAGCGAATTAGTTTATGTATAAATAATTTTCAATTTCTCATATTTAACGAATATTTTTCACGAATATCTTAAGATAAAACATTTCTCTATGAGAACATGAATATTCAGCGTATAGATGGCTAATAACCAATATTTATGACAGAAATAATAACGAGGTGTTTCACATCTGTTAGATAATACTATCATCTCATTTCGAAATACCTGTAATGAAAGTACTAGTAGTATGGAAACTTATTCCATTATGTGTTTACCTATTTCACTTTATAAGGGATTTTATCCTAAGGAAAGACAAAGCTATTGTTTTCTTTCGTAAATGCACTTTCTGCATACTAATTTTCTGCATTTCAGTTTTCATTTGAATAAGCAATAGCACAGCAAAATAAAATAGCGGTTCTAAGTTATTTGAGTTAAACGTTCGACGAATAAAGATTACTGACTTACAAAGGGAAAGCGAATCAGCGTAATATTAAAACATTGATTGATTTCGAAGTTTTAAATATAGAACTTTCTTCTTCAGCAGCAGAAGTGTAGATGACGAAAGGGAATCCTGAGCACACGCGATAACAATGAGAAGAAGGAAGATAAGCTACTTGCGCCATTTATTAATGAAACATGAAAGGAACTGCGAAATAATTTCCTTAAAAACTGAGAGTAAAGAAGGAGTGGAACTGGAATCGTTAACGGGAACTGAAAAATTTGTATTGATGTGAAACACCCCTAGAAAATTTAATTCGCAAAAGAAAAACGCTTTTTGAATAATTTTTGGCTCTAAAGGAAAATAAAATTTCTTTTTGACCAACAGGGAGGATTTGTGTTCCTTTTCCCCTAACATACGCCTCTTGTTACTTAGTGAGAAATTTTAAGGCTCTCTTAATTTCGCGTATGCTACTTAATGCACATTGGCAAGAAATTCTGTATACACACCAGGAGTTAAATCCGTAATGGGATCTTTAAGTACCGATATGGGAATTTTATTGACAGAAAAAAAAAACCCGAAAATTCAATTTCTGTAAAACGCGTGCAATTTTTAATCGATGGAAAGAACAGAATGACAACTGAATTCTTATAATCTCCTAAAACGAGAGAGTGCGACTTGATGTTACGAGATTAGAATTTTTTAACCGTTTGGTCAATAATATTAAGTGAAAAGCCTGTCTATAGCAGCTGCTTTTAGGTAGTTTAGTTCTTGATCAAGCGCCGACTTAAAGAAGCAAAGATGGAATGCAAGGAAAACTTAAAAATTTAATCCTTTTAAATTTTAATGATTTTACAGAATATATAGGTTCTGTATTGCCTATGAAATTCGAAAATTTTAAACTTTCTAGTGGATAGTCTAGCAACAATTTCTAATGAATGAATAATTAATTCAGTTCAGAAATGGATACTTAATTTTACCCATACAGAAAGAGAAAACTAGTCTTAGTTTCAAGATTGTTTTGAATTATCTAATTCGAAAACTTTAGATATATAACAAAACAAAACAAAATAGTGAATAAAGTATCTAAATGAAAATAAACAAAAATCTGATAGTTGGGACGAACTTTATAAATCAAGACGCGGTGGTAATGATAAGTAATCCAATTAGAATTTATTGGAATGTTAAAATTACGTTTTTTTCCGTCTGTCTAACTAGCGGTATTCAAATAAATATAAGAGGACCTCTCATGTAAGAAAGGAAAAAATAATACCCGCATATACAAATACTAAATGTTTAGAAACTTCAAGCGAATTAGTTTATGTATAAATAATTTTCAATTTCTCATATTTAACGAATATTTTTCACGAATATCTTAAGATAAAACATTTCTCTATGAGAACATGAATATTCAGCGTATAGATGGCTAATAACCAATATTTATGACAGAAATAATAACGAGGTGTTTCACATCTGTTAGATAATACTATCATCTCATTTCGAAATACCTGTAATGAAAGTAATTTCAGCTAATAAATGGATTTTCAATTCATTTGTCTTCATAACACAGACTAACCTATGGTGAACAATGTGTTCGAATTATCAAACAATATTTCGTTTTAGTTCTGTTTCTAAAGTCTTGCGTTTAAATTTATGCTTATATTTGTTTTCAAATATCTTGCTTAAAATAAATGGTTTGACAAACGGAGTCAATTATAGGAAATAAAATACTAGAAACTGTTAACTGGGTTCGAAGCATTTTCTTTCTGCATCGTTGTTATTCGTTCATTATTTTTGCTTAACGCATAAAATTCGGTTTACTATAAAGCAATCCGCTATAAAAGGAAAATTATAACAACCTATTGTAATTTAAATTTTACAGTAAGCATATATTGAAAACTCCGTCAATGTAAATAGAAAGAAAACATTCTTTTTGATTAAAAAAAAGACCTGCATTAAATCTTTCCTTGATGACACCAGATTATATTATAATTCAAATATAGGATAAAAGTAGAAACACTATATCACAAAAGGCGCAAGATCAACCGAGCAGATAAGCTCCGGTAATCCAGATAAGCTCTGAGCAGTGAACCTGTTGTTTACAAGTGTGTTTAGCGTAGTTTTCTTCATGTCTAATTTCTTATTCTCTTAGGCGATTATTTGCGAAAACGTCTCTTCCCTTACGAAGACAACCTGTACAGCGATTTCGTATTTGTCGAAAGAACATTCGAACTTTGATACGTTTTTAAAAGATGTATTAGTTCAAATATTTGCCTAAAACTTTATTTTTAATACTTAATTAATATTTTGTTATACTCTTTTAGTCTCCTCCAAGCCTCTGTGCATTGCTCTGAAAATCTTTGTTGTCACGCAAGCCATACGTTGAATAGCTGCTAAAGCTAACTTAAAAAATTACGATGCACAAAAGTACTTGATAGTCGAGGTAATATTTATTACAAACCATTGCCATATGGAATATACAATATATATTAATTATTAATATACATTTTAATTCTATTAGAAAACCGGGTGCAAATACTTATGTAGTGGGAGATTTTTTTAAAAGTTAAATCTTAAGAAATGCTTTAGACTTGCTGTCTGTTAAACTTTGGCAAAATTCGGCAAATGTACTAAATTTAATTAATAAAACGCAAATAATTAAAAACATTTCGTTTCCTAGGAAATAATCAAAATTCATATTAATAATTAAAAATTATATTTTTAATCTTAGCAGCGATGACGCAGATTTGACTTTTAAGTCCATTTTCGCCTATTTACTTACTTTCAGGTATAATATATATACACATCGCAGTTATTATACTGCATTAAATTAAACAAGAAGTTTAAAATAATAGGGAAAAGCATTCAATCCAAAATAAAAACATACGATCCAGAATTAGCTTATTGCATTTAACAGAGCTCCTTTTTGTATTTAATGGAAAGGGAATTGATCCAATTTACTGTTAACTATTTATAAAGTTAGAATATTTCTGTCAATAACTTATAAAATTCAAATCAACGGATTCTCTGTACTTTTATGCAGAGATCTTATTTCAGAATAAAACAGTATGTATTTTCATTTTCTTAAAAAAATTTTTTGCTATATTATTATATTAAACAGAGAGAGGTGAATATTCAACAACGTGCTTCTACAGATATAAATTTTTCAGACGTTCGAGATTCATTGGACGTTTCGTAGGCTGCACGCGTACTTCTACTTACGGTGTAGCTGACGAATACTGTAAAATTCATGAATATTGCATGCATTTTTGCAATATTCTTAGAGTGGCTCACGGAGAGAGAGATAAAATTTCACATCTGAGACCGACATCGAAGTGTTAAAATGATACTAGCGGACATTTTAAGGGGTGATGCACTGATCTAAGGCCGTTGCTATCACATTTTCTTATAAAAACAACCAAAAAGTGCTCTTATGTCCTATCAGATAATATTTGCAACAATATTAGTTCAGTTTTAAAACTGTCATTTTATTCTAGGGAAATTATATGCATCTGCGATAAGGATTTAAAGATGAGAATGGATAACTTAACAACTATGAATGAGAAACTACTCAGATAAACACTGAATATGAATGAGATTACTATTTAGATAGTCTTATTACAAGAGATCACTACCAGGAATGGTATCAATTTTTATAATTTTGTTTGTTTTAATAAATATTTGTAAAATAAATATTTGTTTAATCAAAGTAAGCAGCTATTTTTATTCTTGATAATTTAATAAATTAAATTATTGCTAACATACAATAAATTTGAATCATAATTTTATTTCCTTTAAAAAAATGCTGGATAATTGGTTAAACACGACTTTTATCTGACAGAAATGTAAATTTATTCATTATAATAAAGAGGTTATGTTTATATTAGTGCGTGTTATAATTTTCTCTCGTATAAAATCTATTTAATTTGTTTATAAGCAGAAAATTCACATGCACATTTAATTCGCATTCGTTTTGCATACTTACCAACCTAAAGAATAAAAGGAAAAATTTGAATGAGAACTTTAAAAACTATTACCATATGTAGGTAGCAATTATTTCGTATTTGCGTTAAGTTTTAAAGTGAAATCTATACTTGAAAATATTATTCACAGTCCGTGACTTCAATCTTCTATATAAGAAGTCTTTTTTTCTCTTAAAGAAAACTTTTTTAAACATATACTTTACATATACAGCCTAGTACCTGAAAGTATATTAAGTTATTAAGGCATATTTACTAACAGTAATTTACACAAAAAATATTTTATTTATCCTTATCTAATAATATTTAGATTAATAAATTATCTGCTCCGTAAAACGTATTCAAATTATATATCTCATTCCGTACTTTCTCTTCTCTTTTAATTTAATGGTTAAAATGCAGTTTTAAAAACCTGAAGACTATGTGTAACGTATAGTATATGTGAGGCTACCTTAAAATTAATGCCAATATTTTACATAATAATTTAAGCTAAATTTTTACCACAATTAAATTAAAGCTAATACGACAAAATAAACAAAAATAATTAAATATTTTAGAAACTTCATGCGTATAAATATTAATAAATATTATAATATTCGTAAAACGTGAAGCAGTGATGTTATATAGGTAGCTTAAGTAAACAAGAAATGAGAGATTGTATGAAAAAAAAGTATACATTTTTCAAGGGATTAAAGAAGCATCGTTTACAATGTTCTGTATTTAAAACTCTAAGAAATGCAGTTTGGTACTATTCTAAAAAATTGATGATCATGTTCCATTAAAAATATTATTTATGTTAGCTAATTTATAATCTATGAAGAAGATAAGAGATTAGTTCACAAACAATAATTCATAATCTTCGTTTCAATTTCTTCTTCAACCCGGAAATAAAAAGGATTATAATTATTACGTTATGAAAGAGATATCTAATAAATTATAATATTCACGAAGAAATATGGAAAACTCTGCTGTTTAAGCTGTGACAAAATATTCTGTTTAGAGAAAACTAACTTAACACTGATTTCGAAACAGAAATTTCAATCATGGAATTTTACTATAAATGTTTCGTAAATATCATTAAACATCGGAAGAAACATTTAATGCTTTCGTTGATCTGTTCTATTGACGGATGTTTAGAGGCATTTACAAAACAGTTTTATTACACGACAAGCATGCGAATAAATTAACCGGTATGAATAATGCTATCTAACGTGACATCGGAATCTTACATGAGTTTACTTAGTATTTTCATTTAAATACTTATAAATATGTAAAATAATTAGTGATAATTATATGAGTTAAAACGTTTTAATATTAATGCAACTAAAAATTTATAATAGCGAAATATTAACGCAACAAATTCATGAAGACCTGATTAAAAATCACATTATTTTTTCTTAAAAGTAACACATTTTTTCTGAATTTCATTCAGCCAGTTATTCTTCCTCATATTAGAAAATCCTACTTGGAATTCATAAAGGTGACAGAGTGGTAAACTTACTGAATCTTGGTAGTTCGACCTGGAATCGAATCCCGGCTGCTTATACATCAGCGGTTCTCAACCTTTTGACTAAAGCGTACAATCTGAACAAAAATTGAAAACTTTTAGTACCACCACTATAAAGTGCTATTACCAAAACCACTCTTGAACAAAGCTCAGATCGCATAAATTTACGAGTGTTAGAGAAAAAATTCAATCAGGATGTTGGGGTTTTAATTTTTAAATTTAATAGTTAAAAATATTTCGCTTCCTTGCGTACCACCTATTTTTCTCTTGCGTACCACCGGTTGAGAACCCCTGTTATATGACTCGTAACTAGTCTTAAGGCTAATCGCGGTATTTGAAAATCTCTTTGCTTCGTTTGATTGATGCAGTTTATGTGTGACTGCATTTTATCACACATTAATGAGGACAAAATCTCTACGTTAACTTTAAAAATGCATCTAACGTTGATGAAATGTCCAGGTTGCTATTAAGAAAATACTGAACGATGCACACAAAACTGCTAGCACGGGGACTTCAAACTAAAATTAAATTAATAATTCACAGGCATAAAATACAAAAATGAAAATTTTAGCTTTTAGAATCTATTACTAGAATTACTGGAAAAAAGGTTTACTGTAAAAAAGGGTGGGACTTTTTTTTAATCTTTACTTAAATCTGTGTCTAAAGTTTCAAGTTTTCCTGAGAATAAGGTATGACTAAAGGGAAAATTGCAACTGGTTTGACGTTTAAAATGCCATTTTTTATTTTGAACAGGAGCAATTCTTCAGAAATACTGTTGCTTTTTTTTTTTTTTTTGACGCTAGTTGTTTCGTTATTTTCTTCCTCCACGTTCGTACAGAGTTCGTAGATTTGGAGTGAATAACGACGACACTTGATGAAGTATCGAAACACACTTTATTTATCAATATTAATCAGGGCAGCTCCAAAACACTTTTACAGTTGTCGAAGATCTACTATAAACACGCTGGAACAATCAACGACACAGCCTTCATACTGTCATGCACTGCAAAGCACCAGAGTGCAGATCCCGACTCTGTTAGGTCGTTCCTGGAACTCCACGTACTCTCGAGACTCCCCATGCTACAACTCGCGATGCACTCGATTACACGCAGAGCACAGCTCCCGACTCTTCGGTCAGTGCACTAACCGCGATACACTAAGATACTTTTCGACGCACTCGACGACCAACTCGGCGCTAGACTTCGAGACACTCGTCCAATGACTGACTATCAGCTCGCTGGACGAGGCACACTCACTAAATGACTGCGGACCAGCGGGGTTTACATAGCTTTTGGATTGTGTTCGAGAACATTCTGGGCTAAACCGGTAAGAATTCGTTCCAGAAGATTCTCCATCTGTCCATGGCATATCGTCAATTTTGTCGACAAATATGGCAACGCTGCCATCCCTTACCATTTTATGGCAACCCTAAAACTGCTTTGCGGGGAAGCCATCTTACCGCGTCTGTACATTTCGTAACAATAAAATTTTGCTTAATAGTACAACACTAGAAGTGCTAAATACGCCCCAAAATTTCTATAAACGTATCTTAATTTTAGAGAAGAAGAAAAAGAATCTTCGTGAAGAAACGCGATTTTCCCAGGCAGCAGCAAATGAAAACGTAATGGGTAACAATTGCAGTAATGTTTATAAAATCGAAAAGTCTTTTTTTAATTCTGACCTGCCGATTGTGCAAAAGTCTACAACAATGCAGATGCCTTGAAGGAGGTATAGCTTTAATTGAAAATTAAGAATTTAATCGTGTAGCGTCAACTTGTTCCAATAAAAATTAATTTGTTAGTAACTTTCCATCACATATTTATATTTTACATGCTCAAACATACATTGAAAGCTTTACAAAAATCTATCTAATATTATTAGTTATCGTTATCGAAGTTAAAATTAATATTGCCTCAAATAGCGTTATTGCTTTAGGGTTAATTATGAAAAATCATTTTCATATTGAAAAATCCTTTTCATATGATACAATCTCTTAATGTCTTATCAATAGGACATTCTTGCATTATTTCTTGGCGATGCAAAAATGTTGAGATTTTATGGAAGAAGTAAGTGAAAAATGTCGAAATATTATAGATAAAGATATATCTTGTTTAATATGATTAATTCATCTGTAAATTCATTCATAATAAGTGAACTTATTTTAAACGAACACAACATAATTAGCATAAAATAATTTGTATTCACCATGATAGAAAAGTACCAAGTTTTGCTATTAGTTTGCTATTCCTTCTTTACGTACTTCCTCTATGCTGTGGTTCTAATCATGTAACAATGAGAAGCACATTCCCTTAGCTGCTAACATAACATAATCATTATTCTTCTCTTTCCATTTTGCCTTTTTTTTATGAATCTAGATCCCTCATTACAATGCGCCTGTTATTGTTGTTGCTTATGCTCAATTTTTTGACGTAGTCAACCCAAGCCCACAGGGGACGGGTCAGAAGGTCTCCCACTCCTCTCCTCTTCCACCAAAGCACGCGAGAGGACTTTCGACTCGCCGCATATTTAGAGAGCCGCCATGCCGCACCGACATTATACATTTATAAACATCTATGCCTTCTCCGGGATTCGAACCCGGGCCCTTCGGCACGGCAGTCAGCGACGCTAACAACTATACCGGTTCGTGGTATAAGTGGAAACATGTCCGGCTTACGATAGGAGATCTGGAGCTTGAATCCTAAAGAAGGCATCCATGATTGTTTCATGTTCCCTGTTCCAAAATGCACGTGACTATAGCAGGTCTTTCTCTTTTCCATACCAGGAGATAGAAAGTAAAACCTCATGAGATACCTGAATTAAATAAAAATAAACTGGAAATAGCTGATTAAAAACAAACGTTAGCCCGTGCGCCTTTGCTGATTTATTGACTTGACCATTCAATCTTAGAAATCTTTCCTATAGTATTGCCACAGCCCCTGGATTGCAGTAAGAGTAAATTCGCACCGTCGCTGCATACCAGTCGTAAAATATTAGTATATAGATAAATTATCATTTCCTTCATTCATGTAAAATGTACAATTTTCGAAATGCATGTAAACAGGTACACAATGAAGAAAGATGAACACTTTCTTAGATTTATATGTAACGCTTTTTTGAAATATAAATTCAAATTGTTTGACACAATTAGACTTAAATGTATTCCTTTTTCGAAACATGCATGTCAATTTTTTTACAGAATTTATTTGAAGAAGCGAAAATTTACTATTAATAGCTTTGTTTCAAATGAAATTGTTTCTTGCCCAAATTCAAACTTACATTTATTTATAACTTGAAAATAAGTCAACATCAATAATGATTTGAGACGAATGAAAAAACAACTTTTTTTGAAATCGATTTTATCCTTTTGCAAAAATGGTATTAAAGCAAGTATTACTTAAATTAAAAATACGTCTAATATTTAAATATTTCAATGAAAAAAAAACATAATTTTTCAGAAAATATAGGATTTTTAAGTTAAGGAAAAGGACTCAAAACCGAAAGTCATAAATGTAATAAATAATGCACTCCTTTCTTCGTGCATGACCATTTTAAAGTGATCTCGTTAATATAATACTGTAAAAAGATACATTACAGACGTCTCTTGTATAAAATATGCAGTTATTTATTTTAGATCAATGTGCTTTACTCTAACACGTTAGCAAAGTTTACATTTTCACATAATACAAACACACGCCTGTATCTGTGAGTGGCAAGCGCTAACTGTTAAATTTTCGTCAATAAAGAATACACGCCATATTTAATAACGATTCAAAACGAAACTTTAAATGAATTTACCTTTTTATATCATAATACTAATAACCATTGCAGAAATTTCTGTTCTATATTTCCCTTACAGTAGTTTGCCATCAATTGTAATTTAATCAATTATTAATTTAAGGGAAAATTTATTTTACAGATCACAAAATATATAGTACGTGTAATCAAGAATGCGAAATGAAAAAATATGAAATCAAGAATGTCTATTTCAATCTATAGAGCTATAGTATATGCTAATACGCTTAACAATTCTACACTCAAATCGCCTAATTAGAATTTCAATTCTTATAATAATATTTCTCTTTATAAATTGAAAAGATTAGAACTTTTAGAAAATTAAACACAACTGCCAAGAGAAGGTCGCTTAAAATTCAGAAGCATCTCAATTTCCAAACGACCCCTATCATAGTAACTCACTTCCACCTACGTATATAGCATGCATATAGCATGCAAATCAGCTATATATGTGCTCACTATCCACTTGACTTAGTTACCGTACTCCTACGATCCATTATTCATCAACTGTAAGGATGTGAGCAAGGCTCGCGGAAGGGTTAATACATATATCAGCTTGGAGCATGTTAAATGCGCCCTATTCCTAAGGGTTTAAACTTGGAGTCAGCACTGCACTTTCCCAAGACATGTCGCAGGCGGTTTTCTAAGTGGCTGGATGCGTGAGTTGCAGGGAAATCGCTTTCATGCAGTTACGCGCGAAAATAAAATATTTCATGGATGGCTCATGCTATCGGGGTCTTAATTCTTTCAATATTTTTATCACTCATATTTTCAATATTATTTATTCAGTTTGAAGTTTCGCAATACGATTGATTCATGGGGAAATTTTATGGCCTTTACTCGATCACCTGATTTGAATTCACTTATCACGTAGTACTAGAACGAAGTCTTCCTCTTCTTATGGTTTCCGAAAACAGACTTTTTCTTCCCATCATATACTTTTGAACGAAACAAGTGCACAATCACGCATACGTCCCTGCAGTAATGTTAAAAATACCCAGATGTTATTCCTAAAATGATAGTCTGTTTCCTAATTCTAATGCCAACAATAGAAATTTAAATTTTGCGATCAAAGTAAAAAATATGAAAAAATGAATATATTTTAGGAAATAAATTATAAATCGTTGTGAAATGCATTTCTTCCTTACCACAATGTGAAACCAGATCCTGCTTGATTTAAAAGAGTTAAAAGGTTAATCGAAAATGTAACCATTATACTTAAAGATAAATCTAAACTTTAACTACCTAGTACATTTAAATTTATGCAAACCTTCGGTTGGCCAAGATCTCAAAACTTTCAGTTTATTTCGGGAGAACCAGGCATAGGTCTCTTTTCTCCGGAAGCAGTTATTTGCTTCTAATAATTAAAATCAGTATCTGATCACCTTCGAAATCGATAAAGTAGTATTCAGAACTAGTGTAGTGAACTAGTGCTGCTTAGTGCCAAGGATTATGAGAAATGAGCAATGCTCTAGACGAGACTCGAACTCCGATCCTCCCGATTGCTAACCGAACTTGTAGCCAATTAGACTAAAAATGCACGCGTGAAGATGAGAGAAAATTCCTTACAGCAATAATGATTCTTTATTACTTTTTGTTATAGCGAATCAGGTGTCTAAAGAGACACTGCCGGCATACGTGTTACAGGCGAAAAGTTAGAAAATACAACAGATCAAAAAATGTCCGATATTAAAATACCATAGTAAAAAATAAATAAACATCCACCATATCTTAGAACTGTGATTTTTTCTTTTTGCTTCCTTTTCTCCCATGACATATTCTCCTTGCGTTGTTTTCATCCGTAGTGCTTTCGTCGGACATAAGCAGATGTCATATGTCGATAAGAAGACATTAATTTAGGTTGGCAACATACTTTATGGAAATGGAAAAGCTTCGCGTGAATTAAGCTGAGTATAATTTTTGCACTGAACGCAGTGAGTATGTATGAAAAAGGCCGCTTATCAGATGGCGATCAGAGCCCGAATGGGATTAAGTAGCAAAATATATTAATAGTTCGCTTTGGTCTTCATTTCCTGTGGTTTAAAGAGCCGACTGAAACAGGGTTTCTCACTTATCCTTTAAAATATCCATCAAAAACTAGTTTCTCCTAAAATCAGTTACAGTTCTAGTGTCCTATGTGATAACCACAATAATTCACATATTTCATTTCAATAGTTTGCTTGGTTTCATGTGGTTTTGAAATTTCAGCTACTGTTCTTATAATTTTGACTTCTCAAAGTAATGTGTATTGTTGTTCATTTTAGTAGTTCCTTAGACTAAGATTACTTTGGTAAATTTGGATTCTATATTTTACAATCTGAACAGTTTAAAAATTGTTATTCGTATAAAAATCACTCTCTGTTCTTGTGAATGTAGGCTTTAGTCTCCAGTTGTGTTGTGATAAGATACATTTGAACTGAAGAAACTATGGAAAAGAATTACGTTTACTTTTAATTACGTTGTACATAGACATTAAAATGTTTATAACAAGTATTTTATTATTTGACAATATATTGAAAAACGAAATCCTTGCTGTAAGAATAATGCCTAAATAAAAATAAAAGTTTCTCAGTTATATAAACAACACGTTTCAAAAGGAAGCTGATTAGATTTTCATAGCTAATGTAAGGCGCATCACACCTAAAATCTTTAAAACTGTCATTTCATTTATCTTCGAATTATGTCACTATGATTGATGAGTATTAGATATCCACTTACATTAAAACTTTCTATTTAACTAACATAAAATCCATTCAATCACACATAAAAGTTCATTCAATCGCAATTAAATTTTTAGACGGACATAATAATAATATATAATGGCTCATATAATGTTACATAGTTATTTCTTGTTAATTAATTTTACAAAATTTTAATAGCACTGCCTTATTCACTAAAATAATATTCTCTGAATTTCGTAAACGTCTAGCATATGTAAATTCAACAACTAAGGAGCTGATGCTAATTGAAATAGTCATAATGAAATCGGAAAGGGAAGCTATTTTAATGTACAGTTTTAAGTTTTTGTTAACATATTTATTATATGAGGGGAAATGCTGAAGAAATAATTCGAAGGCACCCATTTTGGTATTCAAACAAATATCGAACATTTTGATTTTGTGAAGAATATCTCCAGTCCTAAATGTTTATATTAATGTACCAAAATATTTTCGCGAAGATATTGGTTTGATGATATATTTGATTAACATATTTGAAAGCCACAGATTAATTTTTCAAATGAGAGAAGTTTGGAGAAAATATAGTCACCAGCAGTTGCAGAAAACTCTTAAGAATATATTTGTGAATTAAATAATCTCTCGCTTTGAGAATTCATAATGTAAAATTCTCATCACAAGGCCCAATGTGGAAGTGCATCGGATAACAGTGAAGTACTGCAGTATGAAGTCCCCAGCATAACTACGTGTATATCAAGTATACAACTACTATTCTCTTCATTTATTTCATTTTTGAACGGCCCCTCCAAATTTTTACCGCTCTAACAGGACCACCACGCCCTCTAGAGGAAAAGGCGGCGTCTTTGAACATCACAGCAGCTCCTCTACTTCTAAAAGATCTTGGACTTCTTTCGGGAAACCAATTAAGCAATTTGGTTCGGCAAAATTTAGAGATCACGAGACGTGCATTAAGCAAATTAGGAGGATTTGTGGGTTATCGTGAATTAAAATTAAACTTAACTCCTGTTATCAGTTGTAATTCGACGAGTAATTGACTTAATTTTCTCATCCAGACGTCACGAACTTAGGATGATTAAAAGACGTCCGAGATTAGTATCGAATGTTCAGCTATCTTTCTACGCACGAAGGGGAAAAAGTACAATACACCGTTTTTCAGATAAGCACAAAAGCTGAGTTTACTTACATGTGTGTCACGTTGAAGTGCAGTCAAATATTTTTGTGAAGTGAAACATTTACCTTGAAAAATTAAATTACGGTAAGGTAACTTTTGAACTTATGTGGACCAGGGATTTGTGATGGAAAAGCTGACAAACCAACTCCTTTGTCTACCTAAATATTCTGACACTATGGAGTATAATATCATGTAGAAAACAAGATACTTTACAACTATTTTAGGTTTAACCACAAAATTTGTGCGATGCATAACAAAGAGAGTATTTTAAATTGCAGTTTTTAAAATATACATTGTTTCCGTATTCCTCATTCCGAAACCTGGAAAGCTTGTAATATAATCGACAGTCGTATAATTTGGACGCCACTGTTGATTAAATGTTAAAATAATAAGACATTTTTTTCATTTCCCTTTATTTTGAGTTCTTTTTTTACCTTCGGATGATATTGTTTTATTTGTATCGTAGTCCCATTTTGTAATTTGAATACATGCACATGTATAGTTAGCTCGGGCTTGATTTAATATCATACTGACACTCAGTGATCCTAAACTCTGCATAATGCACTCTGCCATGCTGATGTCTACTTTTATTTCTTAAGTGACACTACCTTTTAATTAATATTTCACATTAATGTTTCCAAAACCTAGAAAAGCATTTCTTTGGTTTGGAAAGATACTCAGACTTAATTCGGCAATTTTTTTTTTTTATTTTAAATCAGTTACAAATGAAAATGCAAACTTCTATGTAATATATGAGTATTATACTATGTAACATTAAGCTGGAAAAAAAAAACAAAATACCACGTAACATTAAGCTGAAATATTTTGTTTTAAGAGAAATTTATATTAAGATGAAATATTTTGTCCTTACGATAACTTGAAAGAACAATATAGAAACATTTTGCCCTTTAGCTAATATTGTATGATATGTATATTTTATATTTTATAGCAAAAAGGTTTTGATGAATAAAATATTGAAATATGAATTTTGATTTTTGAAAATACGATTAATGTCTTGAAGAGAATTCTTTTCTTATCTAAAGCCTTCATAGAGTTCGAAGATTTTTGAGAGCGTACATTCATATTCGTTTTTACTTTGAAATAAGTATCATTGTTTTTCCTTACCGCATAAATTTATCCATCTAAGTTTTCAGGGAATGCATTACAGCAAACGCAAGAATTTCTTTGGATCACTTCCAAGCTGCAGTTACGGATATGTAATATATTCGAATACCCTTTCATTATGGATGAATAAATGCCTGTATTAACAGTTTTTCTTTAGAGTATGTTTAAGAAATTTTTATTGCATTGAATTTTAAATATTCTAATTTAATTTTAGTACCATACCAAATATTCAATTTAATGCTAATTTGAGTGTTTTCTAAATACAGGACAACAACCTTAAGGTCTCGGTTCATTTCGCTAAAAGTTAATTATTAGTTACTTTTGATTTGGGTACCAAGTATTGTTTTTCAAATAATAACTGAAAATGTGGCGGTATATTTAAGCATCCTTTGAAGCTGTTGTAAAAAACTGTGAACATAAATTTGAAAGTTCAGTTCCGTTAGGGGCGAATACTCATCTGCGTCCTAGAAAATGCATGAGAACAGACAACGTAGCACTTAAAAAATTATCACGTATGAAATAAATCTGGAAATACAGTGTAAAATGGACAATAAGCGAGTGAAGTGATACGGTTCCATCTGTTCCGTCTGTCTGTAATCAGTAAGGAAACAATTTTCCCACGGATCAATGCGTGAAAGGTATTACAATTTACTCTCAACAAATACCTTTATCTAATCGAAATGGAACATAAACATGAAAGTTAAACCGCATGTAGAACTACATGTTATGGTCTTCTGTATTGGGATTATGACTACTAAATAAATTGCTTAAAATAATTAGGATATATGTTAATAGCTCGATATAAAGAAGCCATATAATATTAGTCTTTTAACATAAATGAAAGAAAACAGATTGTAAAAGGAAATTATGACGTTTTTAAACTTCGGAATTCACAAATTTAGTATGTGTCTTCGAAAAATACTGAGTAAAAAGACTTTTGCAGCATTCTTTATGTAGAAGACCAGAAAGAACTGATATATCTTCAATGCGTAGCAGTGAATACTCTCAGCTATATGAATTAACTGAATCTGTAGCTTACATAAATTATCTGAATCTGTAGATTAAATAAATTAACTGAATCTATAGCCCTCAATAGTTTAAAAATGGGTTAAACGCAACCCATTTTTAAACTATTTATAATAGGGCCTTTAGAATATCACAAAATGGCATTCTCAGGCTATGAAATCGTTTTATTGAAACTGAAAACATTAGACAAATCCTAGAAGATGGTCTTAGGTAATTTACATTACTGAAATCTGTGCGTTTCCGTCTGTCTGTTTGCTTGTGTGTTTGTTTCTCCTTCAGAACGCATGCATATAACTAAATTCTTAAATTCGTCAATAATGCTGGATAGTGGAGGACGAGAAGTACACACCTGCTTGTGTCGTAGACGTCAGATGCCCCGTCCTCTGTTACCTGTGTCACGTATGTATTAATGGCCAGACCAACTTGTACATTATCAGTAATGGAACACTGACAGTTTAGCGATTAAATAGTCAGATCCTCGGACATCCTGTAATCTCTTACACTGCAGTAGCCGGGGAGGAATTGAGTCATGTATGATAAGGGCAATCTGGATTGTGCTCGATTGGTGGAAGACTAAATTTTGTCAAAGGAAGCCTTCAAATGGATTAAACACCATGTTTCCCAGACATGAAGTCAATAGAAATTGCTTGAGACATTCTAGATACAAGGTTTGCTTGTCAATTATTCCCCCCTAGGAACAGTTCAGCAGCTAGAAACTGCTGATCTACAGGAGTAGGTTATGATATGGCAGTTCCTCTTTAATATCCTCACTGATTCCATGTACCATAGATCAGCAACATTGCTTTTGGTCAGGGGCAAACATAATCCTTATTAAGATTCACTTTATTTAAAGAATCGTATATTTTGTTCTTTTTTATTGCAATCGCTTTTTACTCTCAGACAAAATTATGCACTTTTGCTTTCCAACAAAATAAAATAAATAATTAATAAAATTTTTATGCACTTTTGCTTTCCAACAAAATAAAATAATTAATAAAATTAAATTATTCCTTGTTTGGTGTGTAATTGCTTTTATCATATGGTATAGCGCCTATGGATTATACATCTAGCTAATAAAAATTTCCTCTTTCCTTAGTGTACATCCAAAATCATAATATTCCCCAACTGATTCGAGCCGTATATATTGCACTACTTCTAAAAGTGTTGCTGGCCTACTTCAATGTTTTTGGTCTGCTACATAGTCTATTTCCATAAATCTGGTAATGAGAAATTGAATATTCGCCTTTATTGGACATGTTTCCTCGAATTTAAAATCGAATTCTGCTCGAATGGTTTTACACGATATTCTCTTAAAACGTGTCACAACATCAATTATTCTTTCCTCCAATTTTACGAGCAGTTCTTGATATTAGAAGAAAATTACGAAATAATTATTTTTTAAATTAAATGGAATTCGAATTTAGATATCGCTTTACAATTTTGTATATCTATCAAAATAAACCTAAACTAAATTCCTCTCTCTCATTTGTCCCTCAGTATCATATATACCATGCGCATCATACAAGAATATTACAAAGTACGATGCGTATTTTTATTTTGTGCAATTATCAGTTTTAATGCATCTTGAAATTTCCGAATTTAATGTAGCTTGCTGTATATGGGACCTTAAGTAACTAGAAATTTTGGAATACGCTATATTCGATTATAAAAGCTGCTAGTAATAAATCTAAAGAATCTGTTTATCGGAAAGGATCGCTCTCAATTAAATTACCTCTACATAATCAATATATTTATTAGAAGAAACCTAAGACATGACAAAACTGAAATCATCAATTACGTTTATCGTATCATTAAGAAGAACGGACATTATAATAATCAGATATCACAGCTGAAACGATCGTCTCTTAAGTTTTTGAATTTTCATATCGGAGATAATATCGCCATTGAAATTATTGTCTCGCTCTTGAAAAGCTATTTATTTTCGCGCAGTTTGTTCTATTCATCCATTACAAGGGAAGTTTATTTGCATGAAGTTTTAATGCTTATAAGTTGCAGCACCAAAGTATAAGTATTAATGTCGCATTTCATTTGTGAAGGAAATTGAAATTCTTATGAAAAATGCAAACCTTTTTCCTAAAAATGAGACTTTGGCATACCCAGTATCTACTGAAAAATCCTTAGTAATTTGAGAAAAATGACTTATTCTGTTTGGAAAACTGAAACATAAAAGAATTTAATTTTACGATTCATCATTTTAATAATAGAGATTTATTCAATTCCAAAATGTGCCACTTGCTTAACATCTTCAAACTATACACTCGCGTATTTCCTCTTTTAGCACCTTTGTATTTTCTAGCGCATTTTCTCTTTTAGCACAATGGTTTAACAATTTTTCCAACTATCGACGTAATTTTCAACTTCAAAACGTTCCGAACATGAAATTCGCTACATTTTAAAATGGATTCACTCACGTAGAATTATTGCGAGAGAAAAAGGGAATATCTAATTCTCTTGACAGTTTCGAAGATTATTACACATGACAACACAGACTGAACTGCGACGAAGACAATGAAAACACTGACCATGGCGACGACTTGCAAACTGCAGCAGACGACAAAGAGTAACATTAAATGCTTTGAACTTAAGGAGTAGCAGTGGGCAACACTAACAGTGGGAGAGCATTAGGATACGGGGAAGTAAAAAGTACGATATATATCTCTATTAGACATTGCAATATTAATATTATTATGTATTTTTACTGGCATGTAGCTTTCTCATTTGTTATGTTGTTATTGTAACCGCATTCTTTGGGAGTTATCGCGCAAATTACTTCTCTCGATTTGTGGACGATAAAATTGATAAAAAGAGGGAGTGGAATACGCGAGTAAATGCGGTATATCAAAATTACGCTATAGAATTTATTTTATATAGAAAGAGCTCAGTACCATTTGTAAGCAAAGACTTTCGAATGGTACTTAACAGGTTGCTGATGAAATGCATAAACCCATTGACTCCATTGATAATACTCTGAGGTACTGGCCCGACAGGGAAAACACAAAGGATATCAGAATTTCAACACTAGTTCTTTAGATAAATGTATTAGAGAAAACTACTAATGACACCTAATTGATACGTCCAAATGGTGGACAATACAACGCTAGATTCACAAACTGGTTACTGGAACTGCAGGCAGCGAACCTTTGAAAAGCTCGAGTGTCAGGCAGAGCTTTTTAAATTTATAGAATTAATGACAATGAATTAATGACATGCAAAAGTAATTAAGGAAATTGTTTATTTGACCACCCTGAGTCTTTGAGATACACTACTAATATTTTAATCCTAGAGTTTAACAAATTTTACCTTTGGCAGGAAAAAGCATAGTGGGATTATTGCACACTTTCTTAGGCCAGTACAAAAAGGGATCTAAATAATAGCCATATAATTCCGTGGTATTAATGTCTCTAAAGTTCTGGTACAAATGACTGTTTCATTTATAGGGGTGTTCAAATGAAAAGGTACGAAACGTCGTAACAACCAAATAGGTTGAAATTTGAAAATGCCGCTTTAGCATAACACAATGAGACATCAAAGGACGCGAATGTAGTGTCCAGCGTCGTTGTGCGCATGCACAAGCGCCTGAAAATGACGCCGGAGTGAAGTAAGCAGCTGGTGTATTCCATCCAATTGATGCGGCAGTGCGTGTGATGACGTCTTGTCATTCACATTGCAAAATTAGACGAATGAGGAGCAGCGAGATGTTATCAGATTTGTGACGCCGAGATTCATCGCCGGGTAGTGGCCGTATACAGAGCAGACTACGTGTCCGACAAGTCAGTGAGAAAGTAGAGTGCCAGTTTTCGTGAAGGCCTGGAGTGTTTGAGCAATAACCCGAGACCAGGCCATGTAAAAACGGTAATAACAGCCGAACTCATTGTTATATAATGAGAATTTGGTGTTTTAATACTTTTTTAAAACTTTGATTCAACTTATGGTGCCGAACAAATTAACTAAAAAATCAAAACAAATCTAATTCATAATAATGAAATGATCAATCAAAACAAATCTAATTCATAATAATCAAATGATCAATCAAATAGATCAATCAAATAAACAATCGTATATCATATCAATATTCTTATAAACATTCGTATAATGGTAGTACAATTTAACTTTAAGTTCGTCACGTCCGCAGACCGCTGGTACACGGCGCTCGCGAGAGCAAACTCAGAATCAGGAATAATGAACTCTAGCCTGGTGCAAGCACCCAGGAAATCTCGGTTTCTCCGCCTCTGTGAGTTCATAGGCTTTCAAAAATCATAAAATTAAAATCACACCAATGCCGGAATTTTACGTTACCTAAACTAAGAAAATGACGCACCCATGACGAATCAAACACCAAAAAATCTGACAATGCAGTCCGAAAAACATCTGTACACACAACGTGAGAAAAAAAATGGACCCCCCCCAACTAACAAGTGAAACTAAGCTTTACGAGAATCCAATTACCTAAACTTTGTACACCCCCCCCACTTTCTTGAAGTAAGCAAAACTAACAAAGCGAAAGCAAGACGATTTTCGTTTCACACGCCATTAGTAAAGCCGACACAGAACACCCTACTGCCTCCACTGTTAGTAAAAGTCCATAAACCAGATGGCTATTTCAACCGTTTCCTGTCGTTGTTACACTACGCTTTCAAGAACTACCAGTTAAATAAAGCTTTAGCAATTTAAGAATACTTTTTTTTCAGATTTAAATACACATGAATACAAATAAAAATATTAGAATAATAATAACTTAAAACACATATTAATAATTAAAATACGCGACATAACATCATCGACACGGTGAACAACTTGAAGAGAAGTGACAGCTCAAAGGGAAGCGCTTAGAAGACTGGTTCCTGTCACAGCTACAGGAATAATGGGAAGAAGAAATCTTTCTGTTCGTGAAACAGGAATAGTTGTGCTCAGTCCTTTGGTGATTACTTGTGAATAAAGACTTCAGTATATATACTGTGTCGTTTCGTATCTTTTCATTTGAACACCCCTAATACATTTGTGATGCTTTTCCATTAAAATTACTGTTCTCAACAGTTTTAATTTTACCACTGAGACATTACCTCTTGATTTTATCTATGCACATTTGATTACTACTGACATTTATGATTACTACGGACAGTTATGAAATTATAAAATTTAATCACTAACTACAAACTTCTTGGAAGATTATAGTGCTTTATTATTGCGTCCTAATAATTTTCGCTTGAAGGTGTCGCTTACTTATATTCGCTGACGTTACTTATATACAAATGCATGAGCACAAGGTTTTATATCTGTGTTTCGAATTTTGCAATACAGATTAGCTGTAATGTTAAATTTGATCGCATACAGTATTTTAAAAAACGTTTTTCACTTTATGCAGATACATTTAAAAATAGGCCTCTCTTGAAACATTATGTGGGAAAGCAATCAGGATCTATTAGGAGATGATAGAAATCATAATTACTGGATATGTTGACTTTGCTAACTTTAAGAAGAGATTATATACAATGCGAGCCTGACTGGCTTAATATTATACATCGTACATGGTTTTATACTGTTCTAGTAATTATTTTCTTTTTTGAATTCTCTTAATTTGCAATCTGTTAGAAATTATGTTATTTTATCCAATCCAGGATGAATTAATTGCATCAGTATTCGCTTAATTTCAAATAGACCGACTAGAAATACGATTTTCTGTGTCCTCTAGCATAATTTTCATGCTTTAATAACTTTATGAGGTCATTGGAATATCTGAAATCAGACGCGGACTATTTGCTTAAGAAAAGGGTTGCCTTCGTGAAGTACTTTTTAAGGGAAATTAACTCGCATTCGCACCGACGAGATCCAACAGGCTGAAGAGCATCTAACTCAGTGGGCGAGCTATTCTGTAGATGAAGAAAGGAAAGAGCACAGTAGCCTGAGCAACATATGGGCTTTTATTACAGATGGTGCGCTTTTTGTGTTGGAAAGCAGAAAGACAAATTTATTATGATTGATGTGATAGAGCATTACGATACAAACATGAAGATTCTTTATTATATCTTTATAAAGAAACTTTACGCGCGAAATATTCCTGAAATTTTGCGCACCTGGTGATTATTCTTGTGAAATTAATTGGGTATGCTAAATGGTCCAATTTAATCGAAATAAAATTCTCAATCATAGGTAATTTAAAATGTTCGTGAATGACATTACAGCTGAATACGGTAACGTTGTATATTACATGGTACCCCATTTGAGCCGCAAGAAGCATGTTGGAGGCGTTTTCTCTCCTTAGACGCATAATCAATAACTACCATTTGCTCCGAAGAGGTCAATATAGTCATAAATTTAATGAGTAGTGACAATGTTTATGAAGAAATTAATCTTCTGCGAACGTCAACTGTCAAATTAAAATTAAATTCATTTTTCAACATTAGCTGACTTCGTGAATGAAAATAAAGCAAAGAAATTATGAAACGAATTTAAAAAATGATTTTTGACGTGAGACAGAAAAAAATTTGCATGCCAATGTAGCCTGCGTCTTTTTGTTGGCATCAACAATGTTCAACCATATTTACGGGAAAACGTTTTAAATTTGCACTTGGATTCTGAGCAGAAATCAAATTTTTACAACTTCTTGTACTTGCATTTATCAAACCGTAGAAAAATAACACCGAGAAAATATGTAAACATTATGGCATTGTTTATGGTTTTTACCTTCTATTTATTCTTCTATGGTTTCTGTGGTTTTTATACGCAAATCTAGTTACTTGAAAAATTTTTAACTTTAAAAGGAACATAAAATCAAAAGCAAGAATCGATCTGATAAATAAACAACTCAAGGACGTGATGAATGTTATTGAACTATATTTAGGTATGTAAGTATTACTACTAAATAAAATGTTTTACAAGAAAAAATTATACTATCCTGGAAAGTAATAAACTATTGCAACTGAAAACGAACAAATAAACAAAACGTTTTAAGCAATTAAAGCCAAGTATTAGTTAAATATTGCTTTCAAATTAAACTTAATTAAAAAAAAATAACAAACTTTTCCAAAAAATATTTTGAAATAAAAAATTTCTTAAAAATAATTAAACAATATTTAAAACCGCAAATTATAAACAGCATAATTATTAATAGTCAAGTGCAACAAACAGACTCATTAAGGGGTAATTATTTAAAACATTAAACAAGAATAGTTAAGGAGTTCTGAATATGTGCCTCGTTCTTCCTGATTATTTGAGTGAACAAAAGCAAAGAATCAAATTTAATTTCATCTATACACCAAAAAAGTTTTACTTCCCTTTTTTACTTCCCTTACCCCAAAGAATATTCCCCCAAAGCAAATTCAGAGACTTCAAAAAAAAAGGTAAATGCAAAAAGGAAAAGTTTCGATTTTATTACTTTTTGTCCTCATTTTTATAAATTATATATATATTAGGTCATCTGGAAAGTTCTACGGTTTTTCAAATAGATCAGTTTTTCTTCTAATTAGTTTGTTACTGCTGATAAAGAGTGATATTGATCTAAGCAGTTGTGTAAATATGGTTTTTTCTGCTCGTTCTGCATATTCTAGCATTTGGTGTGACATAAGTTTTGTTTCAGCTGACTGCTAAGTATGTAGAGCTGAGAAGTTAATTTTTACCATATCATGCTCTTTTATTTCAAGAAAAGGAGAAAATGCTAATCAGGCTGCTCGTAACATGTACGCTAGATGTGAAAAAGTGTTATTTCTGATGACACAATTTGAAGGTGTTCAAGAAATTTAAGTGCAGAAATATCAGCTTCGAAGATGATGCCCGCTTTGGCCGATCATCCAATAAAAAACTATAACCGAAATTCCACTTGTACAGTTTAGGAACTATCTGACAGACTAAACATCCAAAATGTACAGTACATGAAAACTTAAGGACCACCAGCGGACAAGGTGTAAAGTTGCTGACTTCGAGGTTCAAATCCCACGAACGGGGTTTACACATGGGCGGTTTCGTGCTTTTCCCTATGTGTAACGTGTGTACGATCCAGTTTCCCTTAGAAAGTTCTCCATGAAGACTTTTCTCCCCTTGGGCAGATAGCCTCTTTGCCATAATCAAATAAACCAAACCACCCGTAAACATTTGAAGAATGGGTGTATAAACCGATTCAATGTGTCGGCTTTCCTACTTTAACACAACAGAATATCCTTGTTTGAGTTCCGGCATGTGATTTTTTATTAAAACAAATAAAGACGCTCCTTTCTTGAAATGGCATATTACTGGAGATGAGAAGTGGATAACATCGAAAGGAGACTTGAATCCCAAAAATATAACGCTTTATGATTGTCTACAAAGGAACCGCATACTACGAATTGCTGCCACCAAACAGACAATAAATTCTGAAAAATACTATTGCCAAATGGCAGTTTTAAAAGGAGAAATCGAAGCAAAGCACCTAGGACTGACATACCTTTGAAATGCTTTCTTCCCTAATGGCAATGCTCGCCTCCGTAATTCCATGAACGCCAGACAAAAGTTTATAGATATTTTTTGTCATACCCCATATTCACCGAAATGCATCCCCTCGAATTTCCATCTCTTCACTTCAAACTTTTCTGAACTCGGTCACTTCAAAATTTTCTGAACGACTTGCTGTTGATTTCTTTGGAGACAATCCAATAACATTGGGGGAACTGTTATGCAAATGACCTTTTTTAAAAAAAAGAAATTTTAAGCTGTTGGAGAGATTGCAAAAGTCTTAAAATAAAATGATGTTTATGCGATTCAATGAAATTTTCTTATGTTTTTGTATTGCTTCATTTATATTTATTATAAGAAACCGTAGAACTTTCCGGATGACCCAATATGTATTTATCTATATATATAGAAAGAAAGAAACTTGGAACCAATTTTTCACAAAGACCAAAATATGAAATTCAAATAAATAAATTTCAAAAAATCCTACAAATGCAGAATTTAAATTCTGTAACAGTTAAAAGAAAAATTTAAATAAATCATCACAAGAAAAACCGAAAACAAATAAAGTAAAAAGGAACATGAAAGAAGAAGAATGCAATCAACCCCTATATAACGTCGTTAGGAGAAGGAACGTTTTAGCCTTTGTGAGCAATTGGTTCTAAATTTCTTTTATTACGTATTTACTGATCAATTTTCTGCAGCATTACGCGAAAATTCTTGAAATGATTATATAATTATATATATATACACTGGTTATCATAAATTAAGGAAAAATCACAAAAATTGCGATAACGCCCTCAAAAATAAGCCAAACCGAGTAAAATCTGAATATGTTGCCAAGTAAGAATAGCTGAGTAAAACTGCGAGATGCAAATTAGTATCGCTGCTTTTGGAATACGTCATCTGCGAGGAACGTAAAAATCCATGTTTGAGACCAAGCCCACATATTTCACTGTGACTGTGACATCAGAAATCTGAGATAGCCAATTCGTAACAATGACTTCCAGGCATCATTTGCCTGCAGAACTGCTATGGAGAGCCATTGGGAGTCTAGAGGCAGGACAAAGTCAAACAGAAGTGGGCAGATGGCTAAATGTGAGTCCTTCTGTGGTTCATAGACTTTGAAGACAATTTCAAACCACAGATTCGGCATCTAGGAGGTTCAGCCAAGGACGGCCAACTGCTACGACGAGCGCCGATAACCTATATTTTACATTATGTGCGCGCAGGAATAGAACTGCTACTCCGACTCTTCTTAGATCCTCCCTTGCTGCAGCCACCGGAAGGTTCGTGTCTACGTCAACTGTGCGTAGAAGGCTTCACGAAGGTGGTCTGTATGTGAAGCGACCAGCCATTTGTGTGCCGCTCACGTCACGCCATAGGAGGGACCGTTTCCAGTGGGCACGACAACATGTCCACTGGACGCCTGATCAAGGGAAAGCAATTCTCTTTACGGATGAGTCCAGGTTTAGTCTAGAAAACGATAGTAGGCGTTATTTGATATGGATAGAACCTAGACCCCGTTATCATCCGTGAAAGAGATGCATAGGAAGGCGCAGTGTCTGTGTTTGGGATGGCATCTCTGTGGGTGGACGCACAGACCTCCATGTCTTTCCAAGGGGAACCGTGAATGCTCATACTTATAGAGATGACATCCTTAATGTTTATGTGCGCCCATATGCCGGGGCAATAGGTGATGCTTTCTTGTTACAGGACGACAACGCAAGACCACACAGGGCTCGCATCGTAGATGATTATCTTCAACAGGAAACAATTATGCGCATGGAGTGGCCAGCTCGATCCCCGGACTTGAATCCTATCGAGCACGTTTGGGATGCTTTAGGGAGACGTCTAGCTGATCTCAATCCGCCCCCTCAAACCCTTGCCGTGCTTGCAACTGCTTTGCAAGAGTAATGGCTCTCGCTTCCTATGGAACTGATAGACCGCATAATTGAAAGCATCACACATCGCTGTATGTGCTGTATTGCTTCTAGAGGGGATCATTTGCCATATTGAAGGTACTTTTCCTATAGCAAGCTGACATCTTCGATTTGTTCATTTTATAGATGTGCTAATTTCTATATTACCATATTTGTCTGGAAATTTCTTTTTATGTTAAATGATACCTTACTATGTGTTGTATATTGTGGGTAAGTTTCATTAAATTCTACATGTAACTTTTTCAGTAATCGTGATTTTTGTGATTTTTCCTTAATTTAAGATAAGCAGTGTATATATATATATATATATATATATATATATATATATATATATATATAATGTAACAAAACGCATTTTTGCATTTTTCTATTGAACGTGCGTTTCGCAATAAAAATGTAAGAAATGATGAATGAAAATACACCATCTGAGATTCTCTAGCCAACATCAGCTGAAATATGGCTCATGCCAGCTTACGAATTCAATAATGTAATCCTTCGCCCTGAAAGCCAAAAGTGTTTTAATTTAAATATAATTATTCTCGTGAGACATTTCCATTCTTTCCGCGAGAAGCACGTGTTTTTGCATAGTGTTTTTATCTTTTTAGACAGAACATGTAACGTTTACATTCGCTTTTCAATGTTTTTATGGCCAATTATTCAAAATTACATGCCAAATCAAGTCAAGAGATTTTGCAGTTTTTCTTTTTTTAAATTTATTTTAAATTCATTTATAAATGGGGTGTTGGAATATTTTTAATACTTCAAACGAAGGATTTCTTTAAAAATATTTTTCAAATAAATGTGTTTGAGCACAAAAAATTAAATATGAAGACAAAAAGGATAAATGTAAAACAATGCTCTTGAGGATGCTAATTTCCCTAACAGTGTCTAACAGTCTAAATATACTATTTGGCACAGTATATTTAGACTATTCCTGGGTACCGAAAATACGGATAAAGTCGAATAAATCACTAAATAATGTAACTTTGAAGACTAATTTGATGAAGCTGAGTTTTACATTGCAACGGTTTAATTTCAATTTAGGACTGCTACTCGGTAAGCATTATTTTGGACAAGGAATGGTTATTATTTTGGACAAGGAATGGTCATTATTTTGAACAAGGAATGGTCATTATTTTGGACAAGGAATCTGATCTTTTGACGGTATTATATGATATTCCGCGTATGAGACCATCTTGTATATAGACTAATGTTAATGATTACCAATGGCTGAGTAAGTATTAAAATTATTGAACTTCGGTAGTTTGCTTCGAGTTCGAAAAGTCCCGACAAAAAGGCTATCTGCATGGGTGCTTTCGTGGTTAAAGTAACACTGGTATTTCCAAGCGTTAAGGTACATACGAGCCAAACTTCATTCAAAATTCGCCACAAAGGCATCCCTCCCATTGAGAAGATAATCCGCACGTGATTTACCATAATCCAGTCCGAACTAATACAGTACATCCAAAATGTTTACCATTTTTTCATATAATATGATTTTTAACATATGTTGTTTTAAAAACAGGACCAAAAGTATTTTTTCAGTTTTTGTCATTTTACATCTAACCAAAACATTCCAATCAAAATTTGCTAAGCCCAAAATTATTATTGTTAGTTAAACTTCTGTACAGGGAATATGAAAGTGATAAATAACATTTCAGTAATAATGAATGAAAATGACAGTTACCTGTACTTCAGAAAAGATTTTCCAGTAAACTATATAATTCTTAAAACTGAAAATACAAGTTAGGGATCAATGAAATGACGTTGCAGGGTTAGCATAGCAATGCTTATTTAGGAAAAAGATAAAGATTGCTATTTATTGTCTATCACATATTTATTCAAATATCGGTAAAACTGGGTACACCCCATCATTTTCATAAATTTTCATTTTTAGTTAAATTTGCTTCATTTCTCGCCCAATCAAATATAAATTAGTACTCACTGGAGAAAGAGCAGTTAAGACCCAAGAGCGTGAAAATGAATTCTAAGACTCCCACTTTATCCTTCAGCATATAATTACTTCATCATAATAACAGAAACGGCACAAGGCATTGGATTTGCTTTTTCGTTCCAGTAGCAAATCACAATCAAAGAGCAATTGGGTGTGCAGCTGATTACACAGCAGTGGGGAGGGGGAAGACAGAAAGCATGGAGTAGTTTTCGTAATTACAGCGACGTAATGTATGCGAGAACAAAATAAAAATTAAAGATAGCTATTAACTTGTCACTTGCGTTCAGTGTCGAAGTGACAAGTCCATTTTACAAAAGGGTGAAAAGGGAATTAGAGAATAATTTAATTTGTAGATGTAAATTAGCTGTTCTTAATTAGATTGAAATAAAGAATGTCTCAAGCTCTCACAAGTTATCTCCAGGAAGAAAGCGCCAATTTGCTCGCCTAGAAGAATTACAATAATAGAAAGGAATATAAAAGGAAATATCTAATAATTTAAGAATAAAAAGTGCATTCAATACAATGAAACTAAACGAATGCTCTGATAAAAATCTTTCAATGGTGCTTTCAAAATGCTGACTTTAAACAAGGCTGCTAATCAATTTACTAAATACAAGAAATATAAATATGCATGACAATATTCCCCAATAGACCCAAATGCAAAAAACAATAGAGATTTCAGAGGTTCCAGATATAACATCAGTATCTTGAGTGAAATATTGTCTTTGAAGATTAATGTAATTAATGCTAAATCTACAGTTTTTTAAATGTAAAAATTTTTATTCATTTCGGGAGAATATTTGGATGAGTTTCATTCTGTAAATCAAAAATACTAATTCAGGCCCCCCCCCGAAAAAAAGAATAAAAAAAGACGATGACTTTGTTATTTTCCTCTATCACTGTTAATGAATTTATTATTACTGAATTTATTAATTGGCATTTCTGCAATAGTGATAATAAAGAAATATTTTCCTATGAAATATCAGTATTTCTAGCTAGATTTTCATCAAGTATTGCCGTTATATTGCATATTTATACATGCATATTTATACAAGAAATATAAATATGCATGACAATATTCCCCAATAGACCCAAATGCAAAAAACAATAGAGATTTCAGAGGTTCATCATCATGCATATTTATATCATGCATATATGATATCATGCATATTTATACAAGAAATATAAATATGCATGACAATATTCCCCAATAGACCCAAATGCAAAAAACAATAGAGATTTCAGAGGTTCCAGATATAACATCAGTATCTTGAGTGAAATATTGTCTTTGAAGATTAATGTAAATAATGCTAAATCTACAGTTTTTTAAATGTAAAAATTTTTATTCATTTCGGGAGAATATTTGGATGAGTTTCATTCTGTAAATCAAAAATACTAATTCAGGCCCCCCCCCCAAAAAAAAGAAAAAAAAAAAAAAAAAAAGACGATGACTTTGTTATTTTCATCTATCACTGTTCGGACTGAATTTATTAATTGGCATTTCTGCAATAGTGATAATAAAGAAATATTTTCCTATGAAATATCAGTATTTTTAGCTAGATTTTCATCAAGTATTGCCGTTATATTCCCGTATGTGCTCTTGCAGTGTAACTGGTAGCACGTCTGATTAGAAATCGAAACATCTGAAGTTGCAATCCAGATAAAGGAGTCATTAATTTTCTCACAAACACTTAGTAACTCTGTAGTGCCGCCCGACTAAAATGAGTAGAAGACAGTTCGTAACCACCTGCGTTTGAGTGGCTCTTCCCAGCCGCCGTTTAAAAGCGGAAGACTATAAGCAATATTCGTCTTCTCTACTCTGCACTCTGATGGCTCGTAACGCATCCGGCTAGCACCAGAATATCTAGAATTCGAATCATCCCGTCGAGGACACTGTTTATTTATTACGTTTTCTGCTTCCGCACTTCCTAATAGCTCTACAAAGTTTCATATTATTTCTCATTGGTATTTAAGTATAACATATGAATATGAGAAACAGAACCATTCATTGAGAAAGCTCTAGCGTTTGAATATTGTTTCTTTTATATCTTAAACTTTCGGCTTTACTGGTTTGCCACCTTCATGTATAGAAATCTATTTTATCCGTAGTATAGATTATTTTGCTATTAACCGCCGAATGTCCATCTGGTGGCTTCTCAGCATGTGTTTTGACACTCGACTGTTTATCTGTTGGTGGCAGTTGCCACGATACCCTAGATTCTATAACTCAAGTAAGAATTTGTTTATATGCATTATTCATTAATATGTTGCAAGGGAGTTCTTCTAACGTATAAAAAAATATTTTGTAGACTTCGTTTCTTTTCTCTTTTTTTTTTTTTTTTTTTTTTTTTTTTTGCGCTTTTCCAAAAATTCAGAGCTGAAAGTGTTATTATATAATAAAAACAGAGTCGCCTTATAATTTATTTTTATTTTTGGTGGTTGTCAAACAACTATTTGATATTTTCAAGGAAATCCTCGGAGGAAAACATCTATTGTAGTACAGCACCTCTTTACAGGATTCGATAGATGGGAAATACGTGGACTGTGATCAAGAAACCTGGTTGCAGATTGTCTAGAAATGGTAATTTTTATGGCAACAATGTCTAAGTGTTTTAAACATATGTAGGTGGAAAACCACGGATACCAAAACTTCAGAAGCCATAGAGCATTTTTTAAACCTTCTTTAAATATTCCAGCAAAGATTAAATTTTACTTTTTTCCTTAAGAAGCGATCAAATCTTTGAAGGACATGAAATAATAGGTTTTAGAATTTGGAATACAGCACAAGCTGAAGTCGAGACGAAAGTAAAAAAAAAAATACCACCGACAGATCCTGATTGCATATGGTACCTTGATATACAAGGTGCATTACTTTTAAAAGCTCTAGGATTAAGTGAACCCTCTTTCATTCTATTATAGAAGATTGCAGATACGATTCTTTACTCACGATTGTGATAACCGTAAGTAAATGATTTCATAAGATACTGAGAAAAGATCCGAGGAAGAATGCTGTACTAAAAGTAATAAATTATCTTTTTAGGGATCTGGCTCTCTAGCATTTGTATGAATTAATAAGATCATCATGACATTTCGCGAAACGTAGGATGGAAACTTCCTTTTCCAAGAAGGCAACTGGAAACTCTATTTTAAAGAAGGTAACGGAATGAAATTTGGCTTTGGTAAATGCAATAATAGGAGATCTAGAGTGATAAAACCTCATTAAGAATGCTACTGTTGAGGTAAAAAATTTTCCCAAATTTGAGACAGTGTTCTTAAAGAAAGGTTTGAAGCACTTTTTTATTTAGTATTTAGCTGTGAAAACATAAAAAATTCTTTTCTGTTAAAAGATATTTTGCAGCAATTAGCTTTTATCTAGTCTTCATTAATGTATATCATTATTTTTAAAAACAAATGATTTCCTTAAATTATTTCAGTTATTTTTTGCGTTCATTTTCATGATACGTTTAGAAAACATACAACGCAAATAATGGAATTTCGGAAACAACAATCGTATAATTATTCAGGAAGCAACATAATTTGTGCAACTCCTTTTCTCCTGTGTTTAATAATGCAAAAGCGAAGTATTACAAACAGTTCACCTAAAGACTTCAATTTAAATAATAAGTTGAAAGTCAAATTCTATCGAAACTGACGATGTCATTTGAGGAATTAGAATTTAACATATCTTTCCCTTCAATGTTAATGTCAGCATTATACAGACAATTAAAGGTTCGAGAAAATACTCGTGTCTCGATTTACATAAATGATGAATAGTTTCGACTTTAGTGAATATTCGTAGCATAGAATGAATGAGTTTGCAATTCATGTTATTAATATACAGTTTAAACCTTTCGCAGGCAGAAGCATGGAGACAATTTTCAACATATTCGGATTAATAATAATCTGCAAACAGAAAAGATCATTAGAAATCTGAATTAATTCTAAGATTTAAATTTATCTGCTCTCCCTAATATTTATTTGTATTCCTGAAAAGAAAGTGCGTAAATATTTTAAAGCAAACGCTTGTTTACGATGTATTGTAGTTTCTGCTGTTATTAACAACGAAATAAATTCTTATCAGATTTTATTCATTATATTTATCTTAAGCTTTGCGATAGTTCTCGTAGTTATTGCCTCTTTGCTATTTATTTTATTTAAGAATAAACATGCAAAGTGATAGCCGAATAATATTTTTATTTTAAATTTATTATACGACAGATGGGGGATTACAGGAAGAAGTGTGTTTATTAAATGCAAAATTTATGATTCGGAGTCAACGAAGAATTAGGATAACATTGTAATCACTTTTAAAGCCGTTAGTATCCAGAATCCTATTCATAAGGTAGTATAATGTTACCTCAAATGAAGCAGTTTTTATGACCTTTTAAAGCAAGGGTTCCCAAACGTTTTCTTGCATCGGCCCCTTTGAAAAGAACGGTGTGAAGAACACCTTTAGATTTTTCTCTATATAGCACAGAACATGACTGTTGACGCCAGAGGCGCCATCTGTGAAATATATGTAATATTTGTGATCTGAAACGATGATGCTGATGTTTGTTTATAGCGCCACCTTGCGGCCACTTGCATTGAGTTTGATTGTGTACTGAGACGCCGCCGACAGATGTGCACTAACTATGCGGCTTTTTGTGTAATTAATAACTTTTAGTATACAGTCCATTTTTGAGTTCTTGTGTAAAGTGATTTATTTAATTATGATTTTACTGAGCTATTGCTGGGCCCATTGCTGGTCTTCACCCAGTGAAAACGTGCGTACCAAATTGTGTAGAATGTGTCAAATTCGAAAGACAAGCCTTATGGAAGAAAACTTGTGGATTACTCTTAAATAGAAGGTACGTGGCCTTAATTATAATAATTGTAGTTATAAAAGTAGTTTCAAAATGTTTAAAAGTGCAAAAAAAGATTATCAGCGTATTGCTGTAGAGCTGAATTTAGACATTTCAGAAGCGAAAACTATATCAGATTTAACTGATATAATTAAAAACAGTGAAAGCTATAAGAAGGATCCTGTATTTGTTGAAAGTATAGCTAATAATATTATCGGCGAAAGGAAAAGTGACGAGAGCCGATTGCTCGAACTTCAGAAATTAAAAACGGAACGAGCGAAATCGGAACCAGAACTCGCGAAGTTGCGAGCAGAATCAAAGAGTGAAAACCTCATATAATATGAGAAAAGGGAAAATGTAGAATCTCTTGACTCTCTTATTAAAAGTATACGCACATTAACAACTAAAATTCCAATTAGATGGGAAAGTTGGGGTTATTTCTTTTCATCTTTAGAAGGAGCTATCATTTCAAAAGATGTTCCAGAGAAATTTAAATCGGAAATTCTTCTAAATTTGTTTGGAAAAAAAGTCACAAATGGTATTACATACATTAAACACGATGAATTAGGAGATTATTCGAAGGTTAAAGATATAGTGCTAAGAGAATTCGAACCATCCCCCCAAATTTGTTAAGAAAATTTTAGGAAGACACAACTGTGGGATGGAATCGTTCATTATAATCGGATGACGCGACAAGCTGTGAGAATAAATCTTTTACTTTTTCGATGATGGAAGTCAGACGATTCCGCCATTAAGAGGATGACGCAACTGAAAGATGTTTACGTGTAAAAGACAGTCGATTCTCTTCATCTGTATATATCATCTATGAAAATTCATCTTTCTACACATTAATCATTTTGTAATTTGTAGCAACTATTCATGTTTCCATTAAATATTCAAGTTATTTGTAAATTGGACTAGTTTATTAGCCCCTAGACAGACACAAAAGGAGTAAGTTTACAGACATCATATTCCTAGACAGTAAGTACCGATTCTACAGAATTGGGCGCTCAGGCCGGTATCAGCCTAGGAAGAAGCATGATGAATATTACAAAAGAAGAGAAGTAAGTTTTGTTTCGATTATTTCCACATTGTTACTTCTAAGAATAGTGTTCTATGATACTGTGAATTAAGATGACTACCTTAAATTCTATTCCTAGAATTTCAAATTCTTTAAAGACTGGGCCTACTAAGTCAATTAAACTTTTACATCAAATTGTATTTTGGAACTTTGGGTAATCGAAAAAATAGAGCTAGATTGGGTAACTTTTGTGGTTTTCCATCTGATTTTAATATTGAAGAAACAAAACAAAAATTACTTAAAACTCTTACTGCAAATGATTTTATTTCTGTGTGTAATTTGTTACATCTTAATTATGATTCAAATCCTGATAAAAACTGTGATTTAATATTGAATAGTCTTTGTGATTTTAAGCTTCTAAAATCCGAAAGTGATGACGATGATGAGTTATCTGAAAACGAAAGTGTTTATGATTCTGATAAAAATGATGATATTAATTCTGTTCGGTTAGAATCACCTCCCATAAATAACTCAGTGGATGAAAACATTATAACGCCTAGCAATATTTCCCTACATTTTCGTGATATCTTAGAAACTGTTTCTGAATTTAATGGCACTGATACATATACAGTTGAAACCTTCATTGGTGATTTAGAAGAATCTTTTAAATTATTTAAGTTATCGGAATTACAGAAAATTGTTTTTGCTAAAAAATTGCTTACTGGTTCTGCTAAAGTATTTATTAGGTCTTTGAAGGGTATAATATCATGGGACAAATTAAAAGAAAATATTTTATCTGAATTTGGTTCTAAAACAAACAGTGCACAACTTCATAATTTGTTACAGAAACGACACTTAATACCTGGTGAATCACTTTCCGAATATTTAATTGGCATGCGTGAAATAGCCAGTCGCGGTTCTGCTGATGATTCATCAATTCTTGATTATGTAATCAATGGGATACTAGATCAGAGTAGTAACAAAATTGTTTTGTACGGGTGTAAAACTATTTCTGAATTCAAAGAGAAATTAAAAATTTATGAGAAAATTCGCGTTCCAGATACGAAAAATAAGGGTTATTCAAGTACTAACACACAAAATAAAACACGCGCTGTACCTAGTAAGATTAAAGAGCCAAGGTGTTATAATTGTGGAAGTTTAGGCCATAAATTCTGTAACAATAAGAGTAAAGGATTTAAGTGTTTTAAATGCGATTTGTTTGGACACAAAGCCGTAGATTGTTCGAAAACATCATCTAAAAATATCCAAGATGCCAAAGCTGTTACTCCAATAACTCAGACTTGTCAGAAAGAAATGCATAAAACTGTTAATTTGGGTAATTTGCAAATTGATGCTTTAATAGATACTGGCAGTCAGGTAACGTTAATCCGAGAAGATATACATAAGAAGATAGGTTCTCCTGAACTTAAGTCGGCAGATCTACAGTTAACGGGGTTTTGTTATGGGAAAATTAAGCCTATAGTAAAATTTGATGATGAATTCGAAATCGATGGTTCTTCATTTCAATCAAATATTTGTGTTATCGCAGAAATCGAAATGTTTTTACAAGCGATCATTGGTACTGATATTATAAGGCAAGGGGAATTAACTGTAAATAAAAAAGGAGTCGAAATTAGAAAATTGCAACCTGAAAACTATTTGATGTGCATTCGTGGTATTTATAATGACGAGGAAATTGATTTAAGTCATATCAAAAACGGAGTACATAGAAATGAAATACTACACTTAGTAAGGAATTATGAACCGAATAAAATAAAAACATCTCGCCTGAAGATGCGAATAGTGATGACAGATCAACTTCCGGTTTATTGCTCGCCGCGATGCTTTCCCCCCGCTGAGCAGCTTGAAATTGATAAACAGATTTCGGAGTGGTTAGAGAAAAAAATCATTAAACAAAGCTGTTCTGATTACGCAAGTAATATCGTGCTAAGTAGAAAAAATGTGGCTCATTGAGACTTTGCATAGATTATCGGCGCCTGAATAAAAAAATAATTTGCGATCACTTTCCTCTGCCATTAATTGATGATGTTATTGATAAATTACAAGCAGCAATGGTATTTACAACACTAGATTTAAAGAATGGTTTTTTTTTCATGTTGAAGTGGACGAAGAAAGTAGAAAATACACATTTTTCGTGACACAAAACGGAGAGTATGAATTTCTGAAAGTCCCGCTCGGTCATGCCAACAGCCCAAATGTTTTCCAAAGATACATCTACGATATATTTCGTGATCTTTTAAAGGACAATATTGTTGTAATCTATATGGACGACATCATTATTCCTTCTGAAAATGAAGCTCAGGGAATTAAAAAATTGAAACGTGTATTACAGACTGCATCGGAATATGGACTAGAACTAAATATTAAGAAATGTCAATTTTTGAAACGCGAAATCGAATTTTTAGGACACAAAATTAAAGATGGGAAATTATATCCTTCTCCTAAAACGAAAGCAGTAATTAACTTTCCAGAACCTCAATGTGTAAAAGATGTTCAAAGTTATTTAGGTTTAACTGATTACTTCAGAAAATTTATACCTAATTATTCATTAATTGCAAAACCGCTTAGTGATTTACTGAAGAAAGATTCTAAATTTAAATTCGAAACTAAAGAACTTTATGCTTTTAACGAATTGAAACGTATCTTGACATCTGAACCTGTTTTGTGTATATATAATCCGAAATCAGAAACCGAAATACACACTGATGCTAGTGCTGACGGTTATGGTGCAGTTCTGTTACAGAAATCCTTAATTGATAATCAGATGCATCGGGTTTATTATATGAGTAGGAAAACGACAGATATTGAACGTAAATATTCGAGCTACGAGTTAGAAGTTAAAGCAGTCGTAGAAGCTCTTAAAAAATTCAGGGTGTAGTATTAGACATACCATTTAAAATCGTGGCAGATTGAAATGCATTCAAACAAACTATGAGCAAGAAAAACATTTGTACTAAAATATCTAGATGGGCATTAATGTTACAAGATTATGATTACACAATCGAACACAGATCTGGCCCCCCTATGGGACATGTGGATGCTCTTAGTCGAAATCCTGTATGAATGGTAATTCAAGATGGTATAACATTTAAGATAATTCAAGCTCAAGAAACTGATGAAAATATAAAAGTTACAAAAGAAGTTTTGAAGTCTAAGCCATATGAAGATTATTGTTTGCGGAATGACGTGCTTTACAAAATGGTGAATGGAATTGAAGCACTAGTAGTACCTGAAATTATGCAAATTGAAGTAATTAAAGACGCACATGAACGAGTTCATTTTGCTGCCAAACGTACTGAAGAACATGTGAGACAACATTTTTATATCCCTTAATTGAAAGAGAAAATTGAAAAATGTATCGCAAATTGTATTACCTGTATACTGGCCAACCGGAAATCTGGAAAGAAGGAAGGATTATTTCATCCTTTACCTAAAGAAGATATTCCTCTAAACACTTACCACATAGACCATTTAGGTTAATTAGTTTAATTTCCTCAAGTCTCCGTAATTAACTGCAGGCTAAACAACAGTTCGTTCTAACTCTGTTAGTTGACGCTACCACAGGAGGTAAAATTATATATAGTCACTAGTGATACATATGTTGAAGAAATTCAGGATTTATAAGAAATGTTTTCGCTTCTAAAAGCAGTTTAAAGATGAATTCGTCTAAACGTAAATTCACGACCAAAGAGTTGCATTTCCTGTTCTGTAAGAAATCTCAAAGGGAAATCGAAACGGAAGATTCTAAAAAAATTATCCAATGCCTAATGCGGCAAAGAAATTGGTCTAATGTTTGGGCTTGTACTTCTATTTTAGGACTTTCATCAAATATTTTGCTGAGTAGCAAAGATATAGTTAAACTTAAGGAGAAATAAAGCCAGGTTCACTTGGTCAGTAGAAGTAAACACTGCGTTTGAAATATTATAATGAAGGGTATCTTACGTTAATCAAATAGTTATTATAATTTCATATATTATTCTATAACTGTATTATAACTTCTACTTTCTGTATTCCTCAGCAGAATGCAAATTAGTTGTGAGTATATTAGCTGAAGTTTGGGGATTTGAGACACAGAGTTATTCTGGCATCGCGTACGTGCTCCTTGGTTAGTTCCTGCCATCTCTAACAGTTGCAATTAATCAGCTTTGAAAAGATGAGATTGCCTCTCGTTGCGAACACTCTTAATCTTGATGCGCCAGTAAAGTTATTGAGCTAGATTCTTGTATAGTATTTAACTGTGTAGTCCTTGATTAGTAGCCAGTGTTTGATTTAAATCTGTTTTATTACTTTGCATCACTACGAGTTGTGGTTATTGTAGCACGAGAACGTGCCGTTATGTTTCCAGTTATGTTTAAATAAAAAGTTGTTTTGAACTCCTTAACACTTTGTCATTTAACTCACACCTAGAATTAAGTCGCTTTATGTCTGTCAAAACTAAAACAGCATTACCATACCAAATGTAACCCTTTAAGCTTATATCTTGATAATAAATATACCGAAAGCCTCCCTTTAAAAATAACCAGTGAGAACATGAATAAAAACTGGAATTGAACAGTACTGATTGTCATAATCTTTATATCGACCATTTTTCACAGGAGATCGAAATTGTTTTTGATTGTGAGTTTTGTTTCGGTGATTTCATTGTAATATCCTTCATATGAAAAAACTTATTATTAATTGTTCGAAATAATATGATCATATTTCAAGCAGCTTCTTCTTCTTACTATTATTTTTATTATTTCCTTCATTTGCCAAAATTGAACTGTCTCGCATACCCTTCGGAAAATCTGGTTACTTATATAAAATGTTTTTCTGTATTTGTTTTACCTTTACATCTGTGGGTGATCATAAATTATTTTTTGCTCCCAGTAAATCTAGTAGCGCAGTAAAGTGATGCACTTCGCAAATTTGTAATATTTCCCTCTGTCTTCTGCATCATTTCTGTAACGAACGGACTCCAAGACAAATGAATGTCGGTGACTGGCTACATAGGCACTAATTCCCCTCCTCTTTTATGTAACCGACTGTATTGAATTTCTAACATTACTCGAAAGCTCTGTTCTTAAGCTGGCCAAGGTGATGCGCATTTCATCTTCAACTGAATGTCAGCTAACTTCGTAGGTGCTCTTTCATCAACTTCCAGCATAGCTTCTATTTGTTACAATTTTAATACTTCCTGTCGAATTGAAGAGCCTGAGTGCACATCTCTTTTTGAACATTATAATGTAAAGTCAGTTTTCCTGCTTTCGGTAAAAAGTATGCTAAATTAGCAAAAACAACAGACTAAACATTGAATTCATTGAGGACCTTTATAAGCGATAATCTTTAAAAATTATCTTTTTAAAAGCGGATATCTGCTATGGAAATGTAATCGTAAAAAGACCACACCTAAACGAAATGTAGTCAGTTAAATATAAATTTCAACAATATAATTTCTAAAAACATGTAAATGTCTATTTTTTTATGATAAAAAAGAAAAATGGGTTACAAAGTTTCCATGAAATAATTAAAAAATAAGAAATTCTCTTTGGTATTATAAAAAAAATTTCTGAACCTTCTTCTTTAATTACCTCTTTACTTCCTTGTACGAAGTAAAAAGGAAGTATTGTAATCGCGAAAAGTTTCAGGCAGCATGTTTCAAAGAAAATATCCATTTTGACCGCTATAGAATGCGATTTAACGATGTTTTTGCGTGATATCTGTAGGTAAGGACAGAATAAAAGACTCGTTTCCCCTCAAAAAAATATAAAACTGCTTTAAAATGAATTCCGAAGAGAATTTTTCGTGGCGTCTGTAAGAACGTATGTACGTACGTACGTATCTCGCATAACTCAAAAACGAGCAGCCTCAGAACGATGACATTTTGTATACAGGACTGCTATAACATGTAGATGTGCATCTCGTAGTTTGGTTGCAATCGGCCGCACCAAACGTATTTAAATATATTTATATATATATCCAGTCTGTTACCCGGCTCAGTGATCTCAGTTTCTTTACTCTTATGTTTGTAAATTGTACAGTTTTTGCTTTAAAAATGATTGAATTATGTTGTTTTTATCTTCCGGTTAAGGTTTTTATGCCTTTAGTAAATCTGTGTGCAATATGTTTAGAATTATCAGCAATTTTAAATTTCTTTAAGTGCCGCTAAGCAATTTTTTTTTTTTTTTTTTTTTTTTTTTTTTTTTTTTTGATAGCGGCTATTGATTGTTTACATTTGAAACAGCAAGCTAGTGGATTTGTTGCCACTCTAGAGAAATTTAGCTTCGCAACAACAAAGATAACGCCTTCATTTATTATTGCCATTTAAATCATGCTTAATCCTTTCTGGAATTTTTTCGAGGAAATAAGTGTTTAAGATTTACTTCGTAATTTTTGATATAGATATTTTGAGTTTTATGCATTTTTGCCTTCTCGCGAAGTGAGAAGTGAATTAATTGAATGAGAAATACTCAATCGTCTGTGAAAAACTGTTTCTTTTTTGTTTTGTTTGCTCAATTTCTTTTATACATCATTCTAGCTTTATTATAGTATTTGAATAGAACATGTGGCAACGATTATATACTTCTATTCTTTAAATGATATAAATTTTGTGTATTATGAGTTATAATATGAACGAAATATAATACTGTTAAGTGACTCTAGCGCCAGAGTGTCGCTATGGTAAACAAATACTAGAGTGATGTTTAAAGAATGTATTTATTCTATTGTGGTTTATGCACTGTCGGCGAAGTAGATTTAATTCAATCCAATAAGTTTAAATGAAATGCAAGAAAAAATGCGTATAATTTAATATTCCGTACAAGGAAGTCATGTAGTGTACTCATCAGATTTTTTTTAAATCTGTAAGCAAATAAATTATTAATTCAGAAGTCAAACAACAAAAATCAGCGTTAATTTACAAAATTTTCACAGGACTAGTTTCGATGGTTTTACCGAACCATCATCTTCAGCTGCAAAACCGCAAATGAACAAGATAGGAAATAATGTTTAGATAAGATAAGAAAGCCTGGACAAGAATAAGCAAGTGGCGCCATCTGTTGGCAAAACCAGAACTAAAACATAATTTCTCTAAAAGCCGAAGGCAAATTTGGATTGGAATTAGGATCGTTAACTAGAACAGAAAGATTTTTATGAATGTGAAATGCCTCTAGAAAATTCAGTTCTCCAATGGAAGATGTTTTTTGAATAATTTTGGCAGCAGAAAAATTGAAAGTGTGATTTTCGGACCAACAATGTTGAGCAACAGAAGACTTCTGTGTTTCCTTTTTTCTAACATATGCCTCATGTTCTTTGACGCGAAATTTTAAGGCTCTCTTAGTTTGGCCAATGTAAATTAAACCGCACTGGCAAGGAATCCTATAAATACCCCAGGAATTCATATCCGGAATGGGGTCCTTGAGTATAGAAGTTGGAATTTTATTGATGGGAGAGTAAACAACCCGAAAGTTAAATTTCTGCAAAATATGTGTAACTTTATAGCTAATTGATGGAAAGAAGGGAATGACAACAGAATTTTTATAATCTCCTAAAATAAGAGTGTGGCTTTTAGTGTGTTGAGATGAGAATTTTTTAACTGCTTGATTAATAATGTTGGGTGAAAAGCCCCTGTCAATAGCTATTGCTTTTAAATAATTTAGTTCTTCATCAAGGGCTAGTTTGGAGGAGCAAACTTGAAGAGCACGGAAAACATAGGAATAAAATGAAGCTAACTTTTGTTTAGTCGGATGACATGATTTAAAGTGTGGTGGAAGGCAAACCGATGAAGGTTTACGGTAAACTGTAGTACTGAAGTTGGATGTGTTACGTGTGACCAGAATGTCGAGAAACGGAAGAGAATTGCAAGTCTCAAGTTCAAAAGTGAACTGAATAGCAGGATCAATAGAATTCATTGTTGAAAGAACTCTATTTAAATCATCTTTATTACCTTCAAACAGGGTAAAAGTATCGTCTACGTAGCGGAACCATGCCGGGAAGTTTAAAGTTTCAAACAATTTTGATTCATAATAATGCATGTAGATATCAGCCAGGATGGGACTGAGGGCGCTTCCCATGGCTAATCCCTCAGTTTGCTTGTAATATTTATTTTGGAAAACAAAATGTGTTTGTTTCAAACAGAGTTGAGTGAGAGAAATTAGCTCATCAATTTCGATGCAAGAGAAATGAAATTCGCGAAGTCTGGTTTTTAGACATCTTAATGCACCCTCCACTGGGACATTGGTGAATAATGATTTTACATCAAAAGAAACCATGAGTAAATTACGAGGAGAAATGTTTTTAACCTTTTTTACAAACTCTATTGAATTTTTTATGGTGTAAATGTTATTGTCTAATAGAGTGGAAAATCTAGAAACTAAATATTTAGCTAATGGATACGAGGCAGTACCTAAATTTGATACAATAGGGCGGAAAGGAATACCACTTTTATGAATTTTGGGAAGAGCATATAATCTGGCACAATTCGCAACAGATGGGATAAGCGAATGTTTTAAGTTGCTTGAAATGATTTGCAAAGATTTGATCCCAGTTTTTATTTTGGATAAGTCCGAAGGTGAAGGATCTTTAGGGATCGGATTATATGGTCCTTCGTTTAAGAGTTTAGTGACACCATCGATGTAAGTGTTCTTATCCATGACGACTATCTGGCCACCTTTGTCGGCCTTTGAAATGACAATATCCGGGTTAGATAAGAACACTTACATCGATGGTGTCACTAAACTCTTAAACGAAGGACCATATAATCCGATCCCTAAAGATCCTTCACCTTCGGACTTATCCAAAATAAAAACTGCGATCAAATCTTCGCAAATCATTTCAAGCAACTTAAAACATTCGCTTATCCCAACTGTTGCGAATTGTGCCAGATTATATGCTCTTCCCAAAATTCATAAAAGTGGTATTCCTTTCCGCCCTATTGTATCAAATTTAGGTACTGCCTCGTATCCATTAGCTAAATATTTAGTTTCTAGATTTTCCACTCTATTAGACAATAACATTTACACCATAAAAAATTCAATAGAGTTTGTAAAAAAGGTTAAAAACATTTCTCCTCGTAATTTACTCATGGTTTCTTTTGATGTAAAATCATTATTCACCAATGTCCCAGTGGAGGGTTAAGATGTCTAAAAACCAGACTTCGCGAATTTCATTTCTCTTGCATCGAAATTGATGAGCTAATTTCTCTCACTCAACTCTGTTTGAAACAAACACATTTTGTTTTCCAAAATAAATATTACAAGCAAACTGAGGGATTAGCCATGGGAAGCGCCCTCAGTCCCATCCTGGCTGATATCTACATGCATTATTATGAATCAAAATTGTTTGAAACTTTAAACTTCCCGGCATGGTTCCGCTACGTAGACGATACTTTTACCCTGTTTGAAGGTAATAAAGATGATTTAAATAGAGTTCTTTCAACAATGAATTCTATTGATCCTGCTATTCAGTTCACTTTTGAACTTGAGACTTGCAATTCTCTTCCGTTTCTCGACATTCTGGTCACACGTAACACATCCAACTTCAGTACTACAGTTTACCGTAAACCTTCATCGGTTTGCCTTCCACCACACTTTAAATCATGTCATCCGACTAAACAAAAGTTAGCTTCATTTTATTCCTATGTTTTCCGTGCTCTTCAAGTTTGCTCCTCCAAACTAGCCCTTGATGAAGAACTAAATTATTTAAAAGCAATAGCTATTGACAGGGGCTTTTCACCCAACATTATTAATCAAGCAGTTAAAAAATTCTCATCTCAACACACTAAAAGCCACACTCTTATTTTAGGAGATTATAAAAATTCTGTTGTCATTCCCTTCTTTCCATCAATTAGCTATAAAGTTACACATATTTTGCAGAAATTTAACTTTCGGGTTGTTTACTCTCCCATCAATAAAATTCCAACTTCTATACTCAAGGACCCCATTCCGGATATGAATTCCTGGGGTATTTATAGGATTCCTTGCCAGTGCGGTTTAATTTACATTGGCCAAACTAAGAGAGCCTTAAAATTTCGCGTCAAAGAACATGAGGCATATGTTAGAAAAAAGGAAACACAGAAGTCTTCTGTTGCTCAACATTGTTGGTCCGAAAATCACACTTTCAATTTTTCTGCTGCCAAAATTATTCAAAAAACATCTTCCATTGGAGAACTGGATTTTCTAGAGGCATTTCACATTCATAAAAATCTTTCTGTTCTAGTTAACGATCCTAATTCCAATCCAAATTTGCCTTCGGCTTTTAGAGAAATTATGTTTTAGTTCTGGTTTCGCCAACAGATGGCGCCACTTGCTTATTCTTGTCCAGGCTTTCTTATCTTATCTAAACATTATTTCCTATCTTGTTCATTTGCGGTTTTGCAGCTGAAGATGATGGTTCGGTAAAACCATCGAAACTAGTCCTGTGAAAATTTTGTAAATTAACGCTGATTTTTGTTGTTTGACTTCTGAATTAGTATTTATTCGGCGTGTTATTGTGTCTTAATTAAATAAATTATAATTTTATAAACTATATGCAAATAAATAGTGTTTTTTCTCCAGTAGTTCATGTAGATTTTACTTCAGTCATAAAAACCTAATTCTTGAAATCAGGTAATTCAGTATAATGTTTTTTCAAAACTAATGCTGAGAGAGGAGAAACACTTTTATTTTTTCAAAATACCAGCAACGACTAGATTTTATCCATACGATTCAAATGTAAACTTAATTCACAAGGTAAACATTTTCCCAAAATTCAATTATGTTGCACAAATAAATCAGTTATGAATCGCATCAGTTAAATAATATTCTATAAACGATATACGAAACGTTTCATTAAATCACATTGGACAAATAACCGTTGAATGAATCATTCCGTGATAAAGGCTAAACATTTATATATCCGATATGCATTATTTATTGATAACTGATCATCATCTCGCAGTAATGAAATTGTATGGTAGATGATGTAAAGCACCCGTAATTCAAATCAGAAAAAAAAAAAAAAAAAAAAACTATGACATAGTGAAATATCTGATGCTCCCACCACATGATATACTTGTACAGCCTATTAAATGATACACATTTTTTAATTTTAATATTTAAACTTGTTCTCTCGAATTGCATTAGAGATATATTTCTGATTCAATCAATTCACTTCTTACTTCGTGAAACTGAAAGATAATTTTTGGCCACACTAAGAAAAAAGACACTGAAGTCGGTGCACCAACTGACTTAATTCACTGTATTATTAAGACTTCCAAATATAAACAAACGGTGGCTCGTCAGGCCTAACACAGCGTAAACATTTAAATTGCTGATAATTCTATAACTATGCATTTAAATTAACTAAAGGTATAAAAATATTAACAGAAATTTAAGAACAACATAATTCAATCACTTTTAAAGCAAAAAGTGCACAATTTACCTGCATATAAGAGTAAAAACAGAGCTCTCTGAACAGAGTAAGAGAGAGAGTATATAAATATTTGTAGCGGCCAATTTCAAAGAAAAACGAAAATACGTAACTAAATATTACTGCAGTCCCATAAACAAAATTTCAACGTTCTAGGGCTAGTCGTTTTGTGTTAAGCAAGATACATATGTACGGACGTACAGATATCACGAAAAAAAACCTCTTCTAAATGCATTTTAAATTTATTTTACAATCTGTTTTGGAATAAAGAGTCCTTTATTCTGTCCGTACATACAGATGTCAGGCAAAAACATCTTTTAAATGGATAGAAGAGCGGTCAAAATCGATATTTTCGTAGATATATGATTCCCAAAAATTTTGCGATTACAATACTTCCTTTACAATAAAATAAAAAAAATCTGATGTGTACACCACATGACTTCCTTGTATTGGAATATTAAATTATACACATTTTTTTGCATTTTATTTAAACTTATTGGATTGAATTAAATCTACTTCGCCGACAGCGCATAAACCACAATAGAATAAATGCATTCTTTAAAATTCACTCTAATATTTGTTTACCATAGCGACTCTCTGGCACTAGATTCACGTAAAAGTATTATTAATTATATAACAGTTAACTTATATAATAATTTTATAACGGAAACTAAGTTAACTGTTATATAATCCAATAATTATATAACAGTTAACTTATATATTTCGTTCATATTATAACTCATAATGCACAAAATTTATATCATTTAAAGAATAGAATTATCTAATCGTTGCCACATGTTCTATTCAAATACTATAATAAAGCTAGAATGATGTATAACAGAAATTAAGCAAACAAAACAAAAAAGAAATAGTTTTTCACAGACGATTGGGTATTTCTCATTCAATTAATTCAGTTCTCACTTCGCGAGAAGGCAAAAATACATAAAAACTCAAAATATCTATATTAAAAATTACGAAGTAAATCTTAAACGCTCGAAAAAATTCCAGAAAGGATTAAGCATGATTTAAATAATAAATGAAGGCGTTATCTTTGTTGTTGCGAAGCTAAGTTTCTCTAGATTGGCAACAAATCCACTAGTCTCCTGTTTCAAATGTAAATATCAATGGCCGCCATTAAAAAAGGCTTAGCGGCAATTAAACAACTTTAAAATTGCTGATAATTCTAAAAATATTGCACACAGGTTTACTAAAGGCATAAAATCCTTAACCGGAAGATAAAAAAACATAATTCAATCATTTTTAAAGCAAAAAATGTACAATTTAACAACATATAAGTGTAAAGAAACCGAGATTACTGAGCCGGGTAACAGAGTGGATATATATATAAATATATTTATATACGTTTGGTGCGGCCTATTGCAACCAAAATATGAGGTGCACATCTGCATGTTATAGCAGTCCTATATACAAAATTTCAACGTTCTGAGGCTACTCGTTTTTGAGTTATGCGAGATACGTACGTACGCACGCACGTACGTACATACGTTCGTACAGACGCCACAAAAAATTCTCTTCAGAATTAATTTTAAAGCAGGTTTATAATTTTTTTGAAGGAAAAGAGTATTTTATTCTGTCCTTACGTACAGATATCCCGCAAAACCATCGTTAAATTGCATTCGATAGCGGTCAAAATGGATATTTTCCTTGAAATATGCTGCCTGAAACTTTTCGCGATTACAATAGTTTCTTTTTACTTCGTACAAGGAAGTAAGATAGAAGGACATAAACTCGAATTTTCATAAGTGGCGTCTACTGCTACGAGAAAGTTAAAGGAGGACAGTTGTAATCCGGCCCGTTGTTAATGTAAAGAAAACATTACTAAATTTGTGTAACTGCAATGAAGAAAAAAGCTTTCAAAGTCAGAGGTTTTAAGAGAAATATTCGTTTTTAACTGTCTCTCCAACCAATTTTCTCAATTTCGGGTAATATGGAAGATTACAATTTGATAACTTAAACCTAGAAACATGACATTCAGAAATAAAAATGCAGATTTTTCATTTAGAATTAAAAATGCACAAATGCAGGCAATTTTTCAAATGAAACCACATCAACAGGTGTCACATTTGATTACTTAGTTATTTTAATTGTTTATTTTAAATATACAATTAATTATTACATACGGAAGCGAGTTGATGCTTTGTTTTTAATTTTGCAATTAAAATCATCGGAATCGATAATCATCGGAATTATTCATCGATTATCGATAAATCATCGGAAAGCAGTGGAGTAGTTGATGAAAGTAATCTAGACACGTCTCTTGGCACTGAAGAAAAACCTCATGTATAAAAATGTAGCTGCGTTCACAGCTGGTTGAACACTTTTTAATTTTTGGCAAACGTTTCCTAAAGTAAACATATATAGCTGAACTGCCCAGTCTCCAATAATTAACATGCCAAATATTGACATTTTACAGAAATGTAACTGGAATAAGGCAGAAAAGTGGCAAGACACAGAAGCATGCGACGATTATGATCTAGATGCCAGATTAAGAATATTGAAGTTATGGTTCTACCTTACTTCTATTGGTTGGTTAAATGTTTTTGTCTACAAATTTAAACTCAATATTTAATAAAAAGGCTTTATTATTATTTTTTTTTTTTTTTTACTTTTTCCGTAATGTAAATTCATTTATCATGAGATTTATACAGGTATTAAATGGCAAGAACTAATCTTGAAATTACGGAGTTCAGAAAGTACTGTTTTTAGGACAGAAATGATTAATAACCGAATTAAAAAGAAGACGTAAAGGGCTATTGCAATTTAAAGTTCAAATTGTTTCTAGCACTCAAAACTGGATTTATGTTCATAGTTTGTAGATCAATGTTAAGTAATAAAATCTTCGTATCTCTAATTGAAGTAAATTGTTTATTGATAATATTATGCTCATCAATAACCAAACCAGATTTCGAAATTGAATTCGGATTAAATAAAACATATCTATTCTCCATATTTTAGAATGGGTGATAAATCCTCAGTTATTAATAATACGGTTTTTGTTAAATCGTACCTGTGACAGAAACTGGAATCGGTAGATTTGGATTAGTTTGCCAATCAATAAAACCTCTTTATCAAAACTTGAGAAAAACGAACAATTCATTTTGAAATAATTACTATACTTGCTGAAATAAATTAAAAGAAAATTTCATACTTTTTTTGCAGTCTGAAAAAAGGCATAAGAAACGAACTTTATTTAAGGGCATAACATTAATTATCTGAAGTTACTTAGATAACTCAGTTCATAATATACATTTCACTTATGGGCAATCCATGGAGTTAATTTCGTATCGTAATTTTGAAAGATTCAAGCCATTTTTTTATTTAATTATTTCTAGTAGAATGCATTGCTTTTTAGCAAATAAGAATATTACTTAAACCACCTGCATATTCTCGCCTATAGCATATACCTAACCGTGTCCTGTCCTCCTGTTGTCATATTAATGGTAATTAATATTTTAAATACATGTTCATTTAGGTGCATAATTTTTCAGTATATCAGTATTTCTTATAGTCTTACGAGTATAAGATAAGCTGTTCTTATTACAGCTCTCCAAGCAGAAGTGTAAGGCAGTGGCCTCAAACTCAAACTGCACGAGGACTGAATGCATAATATGAAAACAGTTGAAGGGCCAGAAATTTTTATTTCCAAATTTAAAATATTTTAAATAAACTTCAAATTTCGCTCAATAAATATATATCAGAACATACGTAAATAATAATTATATTGCAAAAAATCCTAATCTATATTTTTTTTTTCTATATGAAATTTAAAGTTTGGTATCTTAAGACATTTTTGCTAGTTAAACTTTGCAACTTTCAATTATATTCGCAGCTAAATATTAAATTTTAGATCGAAATTTCGTTCAAATAATTCTAACATATGAAGTTAATCATTAAGTAACTTACTTTAATTTAAACTAAAAATAAGCAAATTATGAAAACTTTCTAAGATTTCAAGGAATATTTAGAAATTTTCAGACACAACTTGAGAATAAATAATAACAGTTTCTGAAGGTTTTTATGTTAATTAATCAGTTATTATAGATTTGATCTGTACCATAACTCTTACTTTCCGTATTTCTAACCAGAATGCGAATTAGCATTTATAGTACATACGCCGAGGGTTTTAAATCTTAGACAGAGTTTCTAACATTCGCGCTGCGTTGACGTCCGCTCTATCTAAAAGTAATTATTACAGCTTTTGTATTCTCCCATAGCCAATATATTTAACTTACGCCCTAGTAAAATTAATTGAGCCAGCTTAGCTTATAAAGTATTTATTTCACTGGGTAGTTTTAGACTGCATTATCAACGTTTAAATATATTTTACCCTTATTGCTTACTTTACATCGCAACGAAAGGTAGTTTTCCTGCAGCATAAATCGTGCATTTTGTATTAAAGGTTTAGATTATATAAAAATTCAATTTAAAACCTTCTCAAGCTGTCGACATAATGTTTCAGACGTAGCGTTTATTGGCTAACTTATCTAGTAGTACTGTAGGATTTCAATTCATTTCCAGATCAATTGCAACATTAGAATGTAGTTTGTCTATGTTATTAATTTAAGTTTTCTTCGTCATATAAACAAAACGCATATGCTTTTATGTAAATAATTGTAAATTACTTTATTATTTATTATAGCTTGACATGTGATGGTGTTTCGATTTTTGCTAAAACTGTAGAGACATTACGTTATTTTGAAGCAGGAGACGTGAAAAGTGTGCAAAGCCCTTGCCAGGACTTGAAGACCTCTCGAAAACGTGTCGAGTATGCTTCCAAATACACTACGAAGGCATACGGAAAGTAGGGAGAAAATAGCTTATCTACTCCCCGTTTTAGAGGGCGACTGGGTATCAAGGGACCCAGTTGAAAAATCCTGGTGGTGAGGAATTATTGTCTACCAGCTCCTTTTTTTAGTTCGGATGCAGTCATTACGTTTTTTGAAGCAGGAGAGATGAAAAATATGCAGCGTCCTCATCGAGACTCGAACCCCAATCTCTCGAATACGCCTCATGTATGCTTTCAATTACAGCACGAAATCGTGCGGAAAGGAGAGAGAAAATATCTCATAATGTTTGTTGCATTGGAGATTGTAGATGCTGATCAGGCTATCGGGTTCTTTTCTTATTAATTTTCATCTGTGAAGGAAAGTTTTCGCTGTATAAATGTATTCTCAAAGCGGTTATTCTTAGTGCAAAAATTCGCAACCGATCTTAGTTTTTTTTTTTTTTTTTTTTTTTTTTTTTTTTTTGACAAGTACGAATAAAATTAGTAAAATATCTATCTTCAAATCATGGAATAAGTTTCATAATACATAGTAAATTAATCGGTGAATTTTATAGATTTTATGTTGGGTTACTCACGGTCATTTTTAATGAAAATTTAAATAAAGAAAATTCCGACTTCAAATAACTAAATTTTGAAATCTTTGCAACATCATATTTGCAACAAATACATAATTGAAATGTCTTCGTGGGCTACATAAAATTGCTTCGGGGATTACACGCAGACCACGGGCCGCCAGTTTGAGACCGCTGATGAAAGGCGTTAGCATTATTCTACAGGAATGTATTAATATGAGAGACGGACAGACTGCATATTCAAGAAAGGAAGTATTGATTATTTGTGCTTTAAACGTAAAATGATCTTCTTACATTTAACATTCATTTATGAAATTATCCTTATCACCAATTCTCTGCCTAATAAGAGTTCCCCCCCCCGGAATGTTATCAAAAATACACGTCTCACTTTTGATAATGTCTTGCTTTCGACCACACTGAATGAAATTCAAGAGAAAATATCTTCTCCTAACTAGTCAATACAGATTTCATTTCCTCTAAAATAAGGCAGATCCTAATCCTTTTACGAAAATTATTTTATGCATGCTTCAATAGACGTTATATAGTAAGCTAGAATATTTATAATATTTAAATGCAACTGGACAAAAAATAACGAAGCAACACAGCTAAAAATTGCTTAAATTTCATAACGTGTGAAAGAATACAATTTTAATGAAATATTATCTCCCATTCATTTTCAGTGAAGATTTTAAATGCATTCTGTTCATCAACATCCCTTAAAATGCAAACGCACGCGATTCTGTTGCACTTCAAAGATTACAAACCTGAGTCATTATCTTTGTCATCTTTGCAGGTAGTTTCTTGCTGAGTCAAACAATCCGATCCACCCCAGCCTTCTTCACAGCGACAGCTCCATTCTCCATCTTCTTGCATACAGTGACCCTTGGATCCCCCTCCGCAACTATCTGGACATCCTTCTGTAAAGATAAAAGAAATCTCGTACCTATATTGTTTAGTATTTATTACGCATTATAGTAGTTTAATACTTTTGATAAAGTTGAATCACTGACTTACTATGATGCAATTTAAATTATAAATTATACATCTTATTGAATAAAAATTTACCTTTTGTAAAAATTTCAATTTCGTTAATCTTATACTTAAAAAAGTCTGGAATATATTTAGAACATTTATACATGCATCCGATGGTAAAATAATAGAAAATTTAAATTAGTGGAAATGAATAGATCACATCATGAAATATACATTATATAACGAAATTTTAAACAGAAAAAAATTAATGATAATAAGCTATAGCAAGTAGACTATTATGAAAATTATATTTTCATCAGAAAATACTGTAAGAAAAGGAACAAATTTGCTATGGTTGATATGGTTGATAGTTTTGTAATTATAAAAGCTAATTTTATCATGATTTTCTATTTCATAAATTTTATTATGTGAATTCCAGTTTAAAATTGTTGCACAAAGGATGTTAATTATATGATGTTTGCAACGAAACAATGATTATTTTTAAAGCAGGACTTGAAAATATGGTTTTATGATACAAAAAATCAACCATTAAGAAATTTTTCACTTCTAACTAAATAATGAGGCTCGTACATCGAGTACAGTACATTCGCAAATCATTAAATGCTAATAAATTGGAATAATTTAACAACAGTCAGAAACATTTTTATTACTGATTTGTTTTATTTATTTTGAATATTAAACTGCTTCCTTTTATAGTTTTTAATATATTACCGTATTTGTTTTAATTCTGAAGTATTTGGCAAGTATTCGTTTATTTATTTTCTAAATTTTATTTTTTAAATTAAAATTTAAGTTTAATCCCATTTATTACACAGCCATGCATATATGAGCTTTATTTTAGAATTCGAGTTATTTACTTTAGATTTCGAATATTTTCTGCTTTCACGATTGTAATTTCTATTGATACATGTAGGGTTTCGAGTTGTGTATGGAAGAGAAATTACTATTATTAATGGAAAATCTAGCAACAAATTTTGTCCATTTGTTGTTAGCGTAAAAACTTTACCAAATAAATTTGGAATTCCCGTAGCCACGACTAGTTTTGTAATTTGCGAAATGCATGTGTTTCAATTCAAGGCATTTTTAAAGCATCGTTGAAGTAAATTAAACGTGGGTAACGAAATGAAAAAAGAATTAAATAAAATCTTTCCGAATAAAGTGGAGAAAAATATCTAAACTTTAAAGTGTTAGTTCCCAAAATATTTGTTCTGCATTTCAAAAGCATCAGGTTTCTGCAGTAGTCTGGCCTAAAGTTTTATTTAAAATACCCTTTTTGATGAGGAAATATATTCACCGCGTTTTCTTATTGTTTACCAAAGGAAAGCGTCGGTTTCATATTATATATTCTTAATTTTATTAGAAGAAAATATTCCCCGCGTTCCAGTTGCAGACTTTTTTTTTTTAATTTTTTAATTTTTTTAACTTTTTGCTTTCTCAGCAAATTAATGCAATCTTTATATTTTCAAGAGAAATTTCGTACCAAATTCATTCCTTCTTTGCATCTAAGATTTTTGCCCATTTTCTTCGGCCTGCAATAACTTCCAGTGTCTAGTGGAATTATATGTATAGTACAAAAAGATTTTAAATTAAATCTTTAATTTCGATAATGTTTTAATGCCTTAACTTTTATCAAATGCATAGTTTAAAATTTTTTCTTCTTCTATGATATGATATAATTATTAATAATGGAAACATTTTGCCTTTCTGCCATCTCTATATTCTGTATTTCAATTTCAATGTTCTCAGTTTTGCTTCAATTTAATCTTTACACTTTCTGAAGAATGACAGAAATATATTATTTTATTTTTACAAACTTTTTTTATCGATCTTTTCTTCTATACTTGTATAGACGTGACAAACGTATCTTTTCTTCGATACTTGTGTAGACGTGACAAACGTTCATAAAGCTACCTTTCTCATATGAATTAAAAGAGAGTATAATAATGAAATTATCTATACGTATATCCGTTATATATGACTGAAGGTATTTTTTAATTAATTTATATTTTTTATTTAATGCTGTACCATTGTCGACTTACGTAATTTTCATTTAATCGTCTAGGTAGGTATGCGCTAGCTTTTTTTTAATGAATCTGATATATAGGGGATAATTTCAAGAGCGTAACATCAACGAATTTTAGTGGTGTTCTACACGCATGTGGGCAGTCAGTTTTCCACATGGTTCCAGCAAAGATTATGTGAGGAGCATTAAGAAATGCTCCCACAGTCAAGTTGGCATCCATGAAAACTCAGATACGAATCAACACGTCTTCTGGAATGCGTCGAGGTTAGCATATGCGCATCCCATTGTGCTTCGAGCAAAGACAGAGCGAACCGAACATTCAAGACTTTTTTTTTTTTTGGGGGGGAGCTACACGAGAAACCTGACTTCTTGTCGAAAAAAGCTCCTAAGAGCTGTGTGTAAAAGCAAGGATTAGATAGTGTGATAGCAATGTTTCTTTGACGATTTATTGTAAATAGTTTTTCATATGTATGTTAGTCTAAAAATAAAGGCTCCCTTACTTTTAATACTTTGAAGTCTTGATCTGATAATTGTCCAAAATATTAACAATAGATATTTTTTCTTGTTCTTGGTAATATTTGATATACATTCTTTTCCTTAAGTAATGATATCATTCGTAATTTCAATTGAATCTATCTTGCATCCAGATATTTTTATTAGTTTTAAATTCACAGAATATTTTTAGACCGTATGAAATGATTATTTTATCCATTTTTAATGATAAATTTAGTTAGCTTTTATAAGCATTATATATTCACTTTCAAATATACTCTTACAGTAAATACAGTAAAATTTAATTAAACTTTACATTTTAAAAAATTAATACCCCTATTGATACATTAAATTTATTTAATGTGGTTTGGAAATGCATTCTGTTTATAACTTAAAATATAAATCGCGTAATAGCTAATAAATACATCTAGATCTACTAGAAAACAACTGGAACTCAAAGGCAGAGTTATTTAAAAAGAAACAAGCCTAAAATTGAATTCGATTTTACAAAGTAGAATTAAATAGTCAATCTAATACTAAATTTTCCTGAGTTTAAATTCACTTATCTGTACTAAATCGACACAATACTTAATCTTAAAATAATACTTAACACGTATATTTGCTTTACACCTTTAAAATATTACTATACATGACATAATATATTTCTCTAAAACAGTTATATATTGTTATGATACATGATTGCGAATTCATCTCCACATTATTCCATTCCCAGCGCAGCTACTAAACGCATTAAATTGTATATAAAATTCATGAGACACAAATACTGATTAAAATTAATGAGAAGAAATTTTTTCTCCTATTTTTCGCTTTAGGATATTTTTTTGGAGATTGAATTAATCTTGAAATATGTTCTTTCTTTATTTTCGTTATTAGTTGCTCCATTACATAACTTATGAGGAAAATTTTCTTGGAATATAACTTTCCTTGTAAATGAAAAAAGAATGAATGTTTACTTTTAAATACGATTTCCATCTTGAAATACGTAGGAGTATCAATTACAGAAGCATTTGAAAAAATATAATTGCAAGAAAATAGTTAAATAATTTGCTTTTAAATATTTGCTTTTGGAGATCTCTTGAGAATTATTATTCCATTTTCAGCTCTTAATGTTGTTTTTAAATTACTTAAACGCGTGATTTATTTCTGATTTTCCTTTTTGAAATTCGAGTGTAATTTGTACATAATAATGCAGAAAAGCATATGTGAAAGCAACATAGTTTAACAATGAAAGCAGAGAAAATTTAATTATATTTTCGAAACGAAATTGCGTAGGTATTAAACATCAAGATTATTATAAAGAAAGCGTTCTTTGAATAATTCTCTTAGCTATGTATGTTTTATAGTTTATGTATGTTTTTTCTCGTAGTTTATGGAATTGATGATGAAATTTTGATACTTTTATACATTAGACGCTTCTTTTACTGATCGTTTACTGTCAAGAATATAATTATATACTGGAAAATCAAACTTTCAAATTTCATGTACCTGCTCATTCCGAAAACTTACTTCAGAATACTTTTAAATTAAACAAGGCCAGTTTAGTCATTTAGTCATTAATATGGATAATATAAACTGCAATTTAGAGCAAGGTATCTTTTTCTAATTCTTTGAGATATCAAAGCATATAATATGCATAGTATTCAATTTATCGATACAGAAATGAACCACAGGTTAAGGAGTGCGTAATTTTATGAATAACCTTGTTCGTGAAGGTTAACCGAATCCTGTATTATTTACGAGTACCTTTAAAGTACACATCACAAGCTTGGTTATTAAGATCATAAATATAAACTGTAGTTTAAATCAAAATAATTTTTTTCTCAGATTAAAAAAGCATAAATATTCAATTTCAGATAAAATTGATTTCTTGGACTTTCTCTTGATTAAAAATTCCAGAAGCTTTCAAATCACTGCTGAATAAGCATATGCAGTGGCACCCCCTTTTTCATACTTTATTTATGTATTTGATCTTATGTTACAAGTCTAAAATTACTCCCTTTTTCCGTATCACAAATACTAATTTAAAGCAGGGTGTTTTTCTTGCATTGACCACTTTTAAATAATCCTTTTCTTTATAGACCTCCTTATATTCTTTTTATAATATACAGGATACAACATAATCATGCAACATAATACCATAATTGCACGTAAGTAAATATGAACGGAAGTTTTGAAAAAATTGTTTACTAGTTTTGCGTTTTACTAGTTTTATGTTTTTGTATTATTGTTATTTTTAATTTCATAACCTATAAACAATTTTCAGGAATAAATTCACAGATTCTAACTACACAGTGTTCTCTTTTAATTCAATATGCTGTTTGAACTTGTTCATGAAATTTTCTAATTATGTTGCATGAATTTGCTTTACATAAATCTAAATTTCTTAATAATAATATTCTTAATAATTCTATAATTCTTAATAATACTTCTTTCATAATTATATAATTCTAATATATATTCTTGTGTGGTCTTGTATGCTTTTCATAATTATATAATCAACTCGTCCGAAAATGTACATTCTGTTTTTTTTTTTTTTTTGTTTTGTTTTGTTTCTTGGAGTAAATTACTGACTTGACTAAAACTTGATTTTAATAGGTAAGGAGTGGAAAAAGTAAAAATAATTTTTTGACAGCAACTTTTATTTTGGATATTTCTCTGGGATCACTTTTAAATTTTAAACCTTAGCTTACACATATGTTTTGAACAAGACTTATGTTCGAAAATCCTCCTGGAATGCAAATATCAAGACCAAACATATGGCCGTTCAGCAGTTCTATGAGCTATGATGGTACTTTCAAATGTTCAATGTCTTTGAAGCTAACACTAAATCCTTTAAAATTTTTTTCATAAGACTTTGTATAACAATATATCTTCTGAAGAAGTTCCTGCGTTTTGCTTTTCTATTATGCCCTTATTGTATAAAGAATTAATATATTTTAAAAAGTGTTATTGAGTTAAAAATATATTAAAAATTTCGTATGCTATTTTCAGTTACATTTTTTATGAATATTCCTTTACTGCTTGAAATCAGTTAATTAATTATCAATTTTAGAATATTAATAATTTGTTTTGTTAATTGGTTTGTTTTCGGCTCTTTACCAAACATGTAATAAATAAAAGTCACAGTTTGGAATTAGCGTATTATATACTTAAGCTGAAAAAAAATAAATGAGCTTTTATACTGCAGCTTTCGTAAATCTTATTTACCACTATATAAATTTATGCAATATTAATCAGATATATTAAATAGTAAACAATTACCCATTATTAAAGGATTCGAATTTTTATTTACATTTAAATGTTTCTTAAATCTTTTGGTATCTCACAGCTTGATGATCTGTAATATTATTATATTTATTACTTTTGCTACTATGGGGAGGGGAATTTTGAAACCTTATTTTTTTCCTTGAAGAAATGTTATTTCACAATCAACCAATGGCAAGATATCTGTAATTATATATTTCGATTTAAGTACCTATTTTATAAGGAATAACTCACTAGAAAACGAACTAAGGAAACTCACAACATAGCGAAACGTTTTTTTGAGGAATACTGATATATAGTTATATTATACACGAGAAAATTACACCTATACAGGCGAATAAATAGTCGTGACAGTAATGGAAACATGAATATAACAACCTGAGATAAATTCCTTTATCTGTCAGCTACTGTGAACTTTCATTCATGTTACCATTGGAATATAAATTTGTTCATTGCTAAAAAAAAATCTTTTCCTTTACGGTTTAAGAAAAAACCTAAAAGAGACAAGTTGTGCAGCATTTTTTAACGATTACAGTGATTACGCTGTAACCTTTAAATGTTTTCAGATACGATAACGAAGAACTGGTGAAATAGTTCTCTAGAGAACAGTGGTTCGTTTTCTTGCAACTAAATCCATTCGCACGAATCTCCACACAATAAAGGTAATGTCTTCACTGCACAGCTTGCGGGAATCACGTCCCACTCATTGCAAACAAAAGCGCGCGTCCTCTTTATGATTGTAACCGAAGGATTTCCGCAGAGGCAACTAAAACTGCTTCCAATAAAATCCTTTGCCTGTAAGCAAGTGCGGCAGAAAAAGTCTTGTGTGGTTTAGCAGTTTCTATCTTTATTGGCGGATTGCTTCTGCGCTCATCAAATAGTGCCTCCATTTCATAGACTCGCAAACTCCCCTTAACCTCTCCCCTTCTGAAATGTATCTAGCTCTGAACTAGATTGCTAGAAACAAAGAGAAAATAAGAGATTTTTCTAAAGAGGACGAGAAGCAATGAAATCGGAATTTACTTTTCGGCTCTGTTTTTATGGCTTTGTTGCCTTTTGGAAGTTGAGTGTTTGGAAGACAAAAGTCGTAACAGCTTGAAGATCTTCCGCGCTAACCGCAACTCTCTACATTTGAGAGCAGAAGAGAATCCCTTGAGGGTACGTCCATTGTTTTGAATCAGATCATTAGTCATAAAGTAGAAAAATTCTTCCCCCTTAAATTTACTACGTCAGCAAATTTTGTTCAAGAAGATGTTTCCTATGTGAGGTAGTTTTCAGAAACGATTTCAGTTGAAGAGCAGGAGCATTTTTCGAATTCTAAAATTTATCCTGAATAGTGTGCTAGCTTGTAATAAAGCACAGATAAGGACAGAAATATATGTGAAATAAACTGAAAGGGAGATTTTTCTAAGTAATGATTTTTCACTCAGTTTATCAACGTATTTGCAGAGAATGAAGAAATTTTGAAATAATGTGCTTAAAAATGGGCAACACTAAACATTATAACGCATTTCAGCCAACAAATTATGTAAATGAAAATTAAACTAAATAGAAAATTTAAATAGTTAAAAAAAAAGAAACGAAAATTAAATGACTAAACCTTTGCCATTTTTAATACTCGTATGAGTGCCTGTTGCGTGCTAAATAAATCACATGTTCATATATATTTTATGAAAATTTTAAGATAAAAATATCAAATTTTTAATTTTCATTTAAGACTTAAATTTTAATAAAATTTAATTTTTCAGTGGCAGTAGCTGCATAATTTTAATATATCCTAAATTCGGAGCTTGAGGTTTAAACTTCAATGCATTTAGAGCTTCCAGTATATATTAGTTTAATAGTATCGTATTTTTTGAATACGTCATTTGACTTGTTTCTGCTAAGTTCATCATCGTTCAATCTGGCTATTTACAACTGATTTCAATAATGCTTGCGTAAAATCACGATATATAGCTCTATTTTGTAATGGAACTGCTCGACGCATTGTGATTTTGGTGTTATGCAGCTGTTATGGATCCTGTGCAATAGTCTAAGAAAGTTATACGCCAAGAGTCAGAATCTTTTCCTATGAACAAGTATATGAAGTTAAAGCCATACAATTCATCTACAGTCTAAAGCCAAATTTTACAAAAGCTTCTAAGTGACTCGACAGTTTTCTTTTCTTTTTTTTTTTTTTTTTTTAATAAAAATTATTTTATAAAGCGCGACTCATTATTTTTGAAGTAAATGAATGTATGTACAAATTGACATGATATGACACATTCATAGCAATACATAATATATCAATACTATGCAGTTAATTATTGTGTTTGGAACTCTATCTTGCACATTTTCTGAATCATGTATTGCGTCGTATTTATGCGATTTATAAATTGCAAGTATAAAAAGAAAATTCAAAATTCTGTTAAAGACATACTTATGTTTACAGTCGAGTAATGGACATAATTCTTTCTCATGTTACAAAAATAATTGATTTTCCCTCCATATTTTTTCACTCCATTCTGCTCATTTCGCGTTACGACAAGTGAAGACTGGTATTTTCTTACACGTGTGATCAATTTTGCCAAATCAAAAAAAAGTTTCTTTAAATTAGGTGGGACCCTTTCAAAAGTTTAAATTTAAACCATTTTTGGTAATTTGAGGATGCAGTTTTATACAGCGACTAAGAAAATATGGCGATAGAAATAAATGAATGCTTGTAATAAAAATAACTGCTAAAGTACAGGAGTTCTCAAAATGACTGCTGCAGTTTTAAGGTTAAAAACTGCTTTTCCAGATGCACCATCATGAAAGAAACGAAATGGTATTTTCTGTACTTAGCAGCAGAACTCTAAATAAGTAAGTAAAAGTAAGTTCTTCATTATTTTTATGTTTCACAGTTTACTCGAGTTAATAACACTCTCAAGAACGAACATTTTAAAGAAAATATTGCTTAAAAGAGCGAGTTGAATGTTTTTCTGTTAAATTAGATTATGCCATTTAATTACTGCAATTTACACATCGTTACGCTACATCTTAATTATAGAATATAAATTAATAATAATGCTATTACTGAATGACAATTCATCCTAGAATGTTTTTAATTATATTATCAACAAAGCATTAGAACAGTAATTAACATATTCAGTATTCGGTAATCATGTAGTATGCGATCGATCTCTTTTAGCTCCTCCAGCAATAAAATCTTTCCTTAGACATATTTATTCTTTACATTGACACATCATCACTTAATAGCCCTTAAAAATTGTGAATAAATATCAGTAAAATCAGTAAATGAGTATCTCTAATAAATATTTTTTACCTTGGTAATTAAAATCCTGTGCAAAAGAAGAGTTTCTTTAAACAAACAAGAATTTATGGTAATTTTCCCAGTACTTTTTCAATTCGTCTTTTGTAAAGCTGTTATGCATCAGAAATTCTTTTACATATCATACGATGAAGTGCATACGAATGTATCATAAGATAGGAGGCTAACAAAACAATAAAATACGTACATGTGTAGAGCATTGCTTGAATGGAAACTTAACTCAATGTCTTTCAGATCGTACTAGACTAAACGAGCTATCGCTTTTGTCTCATATCAGAGGAAAAGTCTTAGAAAAGTTTTTAAAAAAATATTTTTATTGAACTCAGTAAATGAACAGAAGGCACCACGTGCACTACAGAACATAGCTACGCCTGCGGCTATTTAGAAGAACATAAGATAAAATTTAGGTAACATAGTATGAAAGTACACACGAAATAATCTACTTAATCTGTATCAAGTAATTAATGGCTCGTGTTTAGCAAAGTGGCTTAAGCCGAAATAACTTGCCACAGTTGGCCATAGTACTTAGCTCCAAAGTCAGTCTGCCAGAAGTTCCAACTCCAAAACATATAAACCTTCGTTTTAAATACACAAAAACTAATTTAAATTCTGGTGAGGATTACTAAAAAGTATAAGTTAAAAAGCAATGAAAGATTCAAATCATGATGACTTCTTAATTACTATAAAATCCTACATCTGAACATATACATGGATGTATAATAGGGTAAGGAATTAAACAAACATTAGATCGATATGCAGTTCAAAGCTAAATTCACAAGATATAAGTCCGAACTCAAATCTGCTCAGAAATACAATTCCATCCTATGTCACAGCTTTGGATCATAGTGAAGACGATTTAAGACATATGGATGCAACGACTCGTAAAATCCCGGAAATACAGGGTAACTATCATTTCAGAATCTAAGTGACCTTGTTTCTTCTCTGCATACATCAAAACCGTCAGGTTTCAATTGCCAGGAAGCTTTCCAGTTGATTTCAGAAGCAATCGTTTTCCTCTAAAAGCTGGTTTCCGGTCTGTGGTTAGAATAATTGCATTTACGAAAGAGATAATCGTTATTCACTTTACCAACCTAAACTTCTTCCCAGCGGTCGAATCGGCAGTGATTTACCCAAACAATTGAGGTAAAATTTGTTTTAGGTAACTAATGGAAGTTTACCAGAAAGTGTAAATTGTAAACGCAATGGGCTAACTTTGTTCCTTAGTTTATAAAGTTGATTTTATATAAATGTTGATTAATACGTTGATTTTAAATTAATGAAGATTGCTGAAGGTTGATGTTATATTAATGTAGAATTAGATTAGTAGCAATTAGTACATTTACCGTAGGTTAATAATTTTAATATAAGGTGAAAGTGTGCCAAGATAAAGATTTCTGTTCAATAATTATTAATTTTGAATTTAGATCAATAATTTTTTAACATGGCAAAATTACAGCACGATAAAAATCTGATCTTAATCAAATATAAAAAGGTAAATAAATAAATAAGAAAAAAAGGAGAAAGAAATTCATACGAAATCAAAAACTCCGTATTTTACGACTGCTCATAATCAAACGCGTGTGATTAAAACATGGGAAAATAAACATTTGATTTACGCACCCGATTACTTTCATAAAACAAAAGGCAGTACCTAAGTATATTTGTTTATTAAACTATAATATTATTTATATAGTCTAATTTAACTGAGTAACCTTATAAGATTGCCAAAAGACTTGTCGTCCTAACTTACATACTACTTACAGTACTACAACAAAAATTGACAACAAAACGTGTAGAAACAATTCAATTATGTAACTTTACTTGAATAATTAAAATTAAATTTTATTTGAATTATTGTTACAAGTAAGCAGAATAAAAAATTAAACTTCCGTTGCCTAGATGGCCCTGCTGACACATTAGTTATTCGACATTTAAAATTCAAAATACTGAAAATTAATAACCTGACGTCTAACCTACGCAACCTGACCTAATGCAATTTTTCACTAACCAGCAACAAGTGCAAAATAAACTCACCACAACAGTCAGTCCAACAATCGTAAGAAATAGAATCACCGCTGTCGGAGCTGTGGTTGCCAGAATTCTGTCTCTATACGTAAATTCCAATTTACTATTTAAAATCACTTCAATTCACCAAGCCATCAATATACATCGCCACTGCTGGAATACTCAGGATTTTCTATTGTTTCAGAATTTGGTTGACGAAGATGTCAAGGTAAGAAGAAGATCTTTACGGCGGTATCGTACTCAGTATCAGCAAACAATGAATTCAAGAGAAGTTTCACTTTAGGTCTTCGTGTCCTTGGTTCTATCCGCCTTATAGCGGAGGAAACGTAAAATGATGTCACAAATGTTGATCGGAGTATGAGTCAACAGACACAGGAAGACTTTTTTTGTTGTTGTCTGTTGTGCAAATGTCTTACTCCTGTAGGTTGTCTGAAACAAAGAGGGATATATAAAAGCGCACTGATTTCGGTATATGACGTCACAGCGTCTCTGACCCTTACTCCACAAATTGAGACATTTGCGAATCATATAGGATGTTTCGAATGTTCTCGACAATTGGCGATGCAGATTTTCTGTTCCATGAAGACTTCTTTTATCAGCGAGCCATCATCATAAACATCTGCAGTGGTATCACAACACAGTCGTGATGGATGGTCGAATGAGATAGGATACTCTTCAGCGATGAGTCTGTTTTCAGCATGAGTGATATCAGCTAATCGACATGTGAGGGCGTGAAGGCGACATAACCATTAGGTTATTACCTGTACCAATTTTGGGTGCCACTCGGACCGTCTGTGTGGAATCATGATTCGGGATGTCATTAATGCTAACAGGCATTCATCTCTAGTCTGCACTGTAGACACATTTTTGCCTCTGCCATGCAATTTATCCAGACGACAATCGCAGATCGGGGGATTTGTCATTCAGGCGAGAGTGAATTTGATTTCTCAAGTTTTCGACTCAGGAAAGGGAAAAACAACGATGTGATAGCTTTTCAGTGGCTGCCGATTTAAAAGAAAAGGGATAATAATTCGTCACCAACTGGATTTGATCTACAGGGTTCTAGTTTCCTCTCCAGATGAGCCTTTTATGTGATAAAAGAGTTTTCGCCTTTCATACCGCTTACTCCTTTAGTGTAATTATGTAGTAGCACATCCGACAAGAAATCTGAAGTTTCGGAGTTTAAATTCTAGCCGTAGGTACAGTAGAAAAGTTTTGTTGTTGTTTTCTTATACAAATAAATCGCTAATAGCTCGACACATTTACGAGCATCGCTACATTGATGACTTGCTGCAACTCCATCTTCTTCCGTAATTTCAGAGCATCTTAAATGCCATTTTTGAATTATATGACACCCGGCCAAAGATTGCTTGGCTCACGCTGAATGCAGCGAAGAATATTAAATTGTTTATTTTACAGCCCGAACAGTCGAACATCTGTGAGACAAGATTGGGTACCTGTTGAATAATTTTACCATGAAATAAAGGTGAAATTCGAGGTCAAAATAGCCCAGTGCCGTAGAACATGATTTAGACGCTCTCCAGTTCGATGCAAAGATGTGTTGAAGAATATAGCCCGAAATGAGAGCTTGGCATAGCCAGAACGGATGCCTATATAAGTAAATACAGAGATAATTATCATTATCGTTATCGTACTTATCGTTGTACTTCTTGTGAGAACACAGAAGTCTCACAGTGTACATTGTGACTGCATCTATTCTTGTATCGTTATCACGCGCGAGCACGTGCGTCGAAAGGTATAAAAACTGGAAGGACTGGTTTGTCTCTCTCTTTTCCTCTTTCCCCTCTTGCTGCCTGACGTCGTGTTAACGAGAAGGCCACACACACTCAGCAGTCGCCATTGTTCCTGTCTAGTTTTGCACGTGGAATGTCGTAGTATTTTTGCAGAGATAGAAGCAGAATGAAGAGATCCAGTACCTAAAGTAGAGTGTTTGATTTGAGACTCACTAAGTCCTGCTGATGTGAATAACATAAAATAAACGCTCAAGCAGAATATCAATAGGTGTTCGACTTCAAGATGTGCTTGACCAGCGATATGTCACCACGTGATGATAAGTGTGTAAAAATAACGTGAATGTAAAAAACAAGTGTGTAACCAGACAGCGCGATAATACGAAAATGAATATGACAACTTTTCAACCGCAAAATTATTCGATGGGACAGGATTGCGCGAATAGTCACGCTTCGGCACTCCACGAACATTCCATTTGAGTCATCGCATTGTGTGTATCTAAGTTATGATATTTTAGTATTTTATATGTGTGTGATAAATGTGCCTTATTTAATCCAGAAAATATGTTCGATAAAATAAATATGAGATTGAAAAAAGAAAATATTCGGCTCATGCATACATCATTGGGTAAGTCTTGTTAATCTATTTAGTAATGATTATGCAATGTACTAAACACTAAATTTTAGTTTAAGTATTTACGCAAAATTAATTTGTATTTGATATTCTTAGTATCATCACTTTTGGCGATCACGCTAGTAACACCACACTTCTTTTAAAATTAAAAAAAATTGTTAAGTGTATTCATCTATGTACAGAGTTTATTCTGTTTCAAATTACACATTCATGGTATAACACTTTCTCTGCAAGCCAATGCAAACTCGACTAAACCTCTCAATTTTATGATGAAGTATTATATTTAATGTTCTAGAAACGTACTAAACTAGCATGTATTTGAATGCCAAGACTTTTGCAGACACTTATTTTAAACAAAATATATAGTTTTTTTGAGTAGAATAATAATATTTAACTATAAATTCACCTACAATATCTCTAGCAATGAATTGCGTGTAAACCTGTTTAATTTGCATTAGGTACTATTTTTTAATTGCTTGAAATGAAACTGTTCAACTTTTACGCAGTGTATTTATACACGTAAATAATATGGAATATTTCGTACTTAAAATCGAATATTAATCAGAGTTTTAAGTTCCCATTTCAAATAAATGCTTTTACTTCACCCTCATTGTTATCTACTAAAGGGAAAATCATGTAAAATTTTATACTATACACTCATAGCGAGATAAAAATGTCATGCAGCCCTCAACCAGACACTCTGTATAATTTAGAACATAGAAAACAGCATCTCTCCTCCCTGTTTACAACTTCCTGCGCTGGTTTAGATCGAGCCAAAGGTTTAGTCATGCACACCGCTCACATATTACACCGTTCGTCACGCAAACGGTCATTTTAGACACATCTATACTTTCCGTTAGTGCAAGATTTATGATTCATTAGCACGAAATCCCCTCGCTTCAAGTCATAGCCGTGTTCCAAGAGACAGATCTGCACACAATACGTAATGTATACTGCGTATTAATTGCTGAAGTTTTGATGAAGACCCGTTAAACATTTGGTTGGAGGTTCAGAAGAGGCTGTTTGGCGATGTTAATGTCGTAAGTGTAATCACGGAGGATGTGCGTGTTTCATTGGCAGGAAAGTATACAGTTCAGGTTCGAGTTGCTGCTTAATGTTTGATCACGTTCTTGTGGATGTTATTGGTTATCAGCCTTATGCAGAAGCTTGTTTACTATGAAATTTAAATTATTATGAAATTTTAGTAAAATCTTATTCAGTAGATCTAGTTCAAAAGTATACTTGAACTATATAAGCGATGCCAAGTGAATGATCACCTTCCATTATCGAACAGAAAGATTGTGGTTATGTGCTGCGCTATTTAAAACACTAATTCAACGAACAGTTGCAAGAGTTTAGAAGTACATTAATGTAATTCTTGAATATGTTTCTAGTTTTCCTTTATCCATGCCATGCTATCACTGATTAAGCATTTTGAGTTTGTTTGAAACAATATAACCTAGAGAAAGTCTCAGATATATCTTATATTTTGTGTTTTTCTTAAATTGTGTTTAATTAGATATTTATATTTTAAATTTTGTTTCCTTTTTTTAAGAAATTCCTTGTTATTTGACAGCATCTAAGACTTCGTGCGTTGCAAAAAATTAACAAAAATGCTTGAGGAAACTTATGTATATATATTTTTAAGTGACCCATAAAATATTTCACTAACGAAATGCAGGAAAAAAGAAATCTTTATTAAATAATAAATAATGTAAGGCTTAAATCCTATATAGTAAGATATTAAAGTTAATGCTGTGAATATTCGGAATGCTATGAATTTTGATTTATTTACATTTTCTTTCGTTATTATATGAATAAGTTAAAAAGAAACATAAAATCAAAATCATTTCACATATTTTAGCATCCAAAAATTGCTTTTTGAACTTTCTTATAGGGATAACTAATGTGATCTTTTTCCTTTGTATGTATAGCTAAGGTAAGGTTATAAGGTATTTCTCCCACTTTCCTAGCGTGCCTTCGTGGTGTAGTGGTTCTGCAAGCTAGGCCGGTATTCCAGAGGTCCGTGGTTCGAATCCCGGCAGAGGCGGTTGCTAATGTTTCATCTCTCCGACTTTTCCAAAACTACCTAATGTCACTACAAGGTAATCATACTAAAGTTTATTAAATAAATTTTACGATTAACCATTTAGTTTTACCATAAAACATAAGTTTAGATTTAATCGCTTTATTTGTATTTTACACCTTACTGGAAAATTAATATCATATGTTGCATAGACAGACATACGAGACTAACTCTCAGTAGAAAAATAATATAAAGTGTATCATTTCTGAGATATCTTCCTCTCTTTTTCAGGCAAAAGGCCGAAAAATGCAACATGAAATATAAAGGAAGAATAAAATTAATACTAAACTTAAAGCACTGCAAAAGATAATTTTACATAACACTATACGTTAAATGAATGTATGGTCATGTCGGACACATTATGATTGCTGAACAGTTAATAATTTCTTCATTGTAACTTCATTCTCTGAATGACGTTCCGTTATTTTGCTTTATTACATAATTAACTTCCAATTTATTTCTTGTGTATTAATACTAAGAAAAAATTTCTTTATTCATAAACTGTAATTGGGACTAAAAAATATACAATATTCAACATTAAAAATTCAAAGCAAAGAAAGAGTGGCACGAAAATTATGCAAATTTCAGAGTAAACGCACGTCACGTTGCTGTGTTATGCAAAAGATATAAAATTTTCAGTTCTCCAGCGCACGTTGAAGATGTGAGGGAAAGAACATGCAGAATGTTCAATTTTTGCGCCGTTATTTCTGCTTGAGAAATCATAGAAACTTTGTTCTTATCTCGGAGGACGCGTGCAATAGCAGATAATGCCAGGCCGTCGTCAACGGAGGCAGTTACAGCAGAAAGACGATTTTACGAGGGGCATGGTGATAAGACTAAGAAAGGCAGGTTGGTCCATACGGCAAATCTCAGCTGACACACACCTAGACGTGTGCACAGTGCATCGGCTGTGGAGACGATGGTAGGAACAAGGAATTCTGGTAAGTTTGGTTGCAGCCAGAATGATGTCAGCACACGTGGGTCGACGCATCCGTCGACAAGCGGTGGCGCACCCAAACGCCACTTCTACCTTCATTCTGCAGCATGTTCAATACACGTTGGAGGTTCCCACTTCGAACAGAACCATTTTCCGTTGACTGGTGGCTAGTGGCCTGCACTCGTGGCTCGTGCAAGTCTGCTATTGACACCACATCATAAACATCAACGTCTGTAATGGGCAGGGCTCGAGGGATGTGGACGACGGTATGGCACAGGGTCTTGTTATCAGGTGAGTCACGCTTATGTTTCTCTACTGATAGTCATCGCCTACAAATGTGGCGTCGATGTGGAAAGAGGTCTAATCCGACAGCAACTACAGAATGTCAAACCGCGCGACAACGCGATATCATGGTTTGGGGCGCAATTGCGTACAGTTCCACGTTACCTTATAAGGTATTTCTCCCGCCTTCTTAGCATGCCTTCGCGGTGTAGTGATCAGCAAACTCGGCGCGTATTCGAGAGGCTCGTGGTTCGAGTTCCTGCGAGGGCACTGCTCATTTTTCATCTCTTCTGCTTCCAAAATATCCTAATATCTCTAGAACCTCTAGTTCATATTCAGAGCACTATGAGCGGAATCTAATTCAGAGCACTATGAGCATCATCCACGTATCATGTCCCAATGATACGTGGATGATGTGCTGCGCCCGGTGGCACTCCCCTACATTCAGAGAATGCCTAGTGCCCTTTAGCAGCAGGATAACTCCCGACGACACATTGCTCGAATCAGGCAACGTGCTCCGATAGGTATACAGACGCTTCTTTGGCGCAATTCTCTCTTGATCTTTCACCAATCGAACACATCTGGGATATGACTGGACGCAATTTGCAGACCCTGCCATTGCCACATTCAGAAGACGAACTGTGGAAAATTGTTGTCAGGGAACGTTATGTCCGTTAAGTCATTTCTCAGGACACCTTCCGTAGTATCATTAACTCCATACCTAGACGTCCAAAGTGGTCCTACAACTTACTGAGCCAAGGCTGTTCTCTCTCTGTATTATGCATATCATTTCGGCATAAAGATCAACGTCTGTAATGGGCTAATTATCGTCGTTGCTGTGTGTCCCTCTTTTTGCGGAATTTCATCACTTTCTAGCCACTCCTTCTTGGTATTGCATTTCCAATGTCGGCTAGTGTAAAATAAAAATACAAATAAAAAATAGTTTTTATTTAAAGTTACTTCCCCCGCCTTCTTAACATGCCTTCTCGGTATAATGGTCAGCACGCTCGGCGCGTATTCAATAGGTCTAAGCTTCGACTCCCGGCGAGGCATAGCTCATTTTTTCATGTCTCTTGCTTCGAAATAACCTAATGACTCTACAATATAATAATAACAAAAGGAATAATACGAGAGGCACCCATGATAAATTAAAACAGATAATAGTTTAAAGATTTGACAAAGCAATTAAATTTATAAATTTCAATAATTAGGTGCCCTACACTTTTATTATTCACGATATAAAATTGTAAGTGAATTTTATGACCAGAATTATTTAAGTATAGTTCATGCCCATTAAACTATACGATAAATTATTTTTAGCCTTTCAGTGCTTTAATTATTTTAGCCATTTTAAATAAAAGCTTAAATTATAAAAATCACGTTTCAAATTGTATTTTATTTTTCTGTACCCTAAGTATCACTAAATTTTCCAAAATTTTTAAGAATCTCCAAATTTGTAGTTTTTTTTTTTTTTTTTAAATGATGAAAACCTGAGATCGTTAGACTAAATATAGAAGTTTCTACGGCAGATAAAACATAATAGAATTATAATATGCAATCAGTACATAATCTTTAATTTTGATAACATTATTTAATTAACGTATTTAGCAGCATAAGCAATGTAATCACTCACCGAGTGTACAATGCCTCCCCATATAGCCTTGAACGCAAACACATGTTCCGTTCTTGCATTGTCCGTGGTCATGACATCGATCATCGCAGGTCTTTTGATCACATCGCGTACCGGTCCAGCCCAGATCACAGCGGCATCGGCCTTCCTCGCATTGGCCATTGAGTCCACAATCTAAACTGCATTTAGCTAGAAAATATAAAATTGCATGAAACCATCATAAATTTCGGCTTTATGAGCATTACATCATGATTATTACAAAGATGTTTGCTTAATCACTTTACCGTCCTACAAAACTCATTATATGTATAATGATTTTAATGAGTCCAGCTAGTGAAATTGCATAAAAATATTTAATATTTCCGATTAGCTATCTCATGAATGCATTTCATTTAAATTAATATTAAAAAAATCTCTATTCTTATAAAGCTAATATAAAACTAAAATTTAACTAAGAAATTTTAACTGCAAAAATAAAAATAAAATTATGTCTATTCGTATAAAGTATTAGTTTTATACCAATAGAGGATTTTTGTTAAATTCAAATTTCATTCCTTGCAGCAATGGCGCAAGAGAATTACTTAAATTTAATTTAACTTTACTATACTCTTGTGAAATCATTTAAATCAATCATATTTAAAAGCACAAAAAATACTAAGAACTCAGTTTATTGCTTTTAAATAGCTTGTTGTTACTCATTAACCTCCCACATTATATTAGAAAGTTAATTATCTTAGGCTTTACTGAATGACAACAGGCGTAAAAATAAAAGTATTTTACTTTCCGGTAGTGGCATGCGACATGCGACATGCGACGGAGGACGTGGGCACCATCCCTCTACCATTAGGGTTAATTGGTATAGCGCCACGTCCACCTGTGTCTAGTGAAACGTGCCAAGGTCACTGAGTCCACAAAAACGCCTCGCACCGACCACTGAAACCCAGCGTCTGATGCAGGTCACATTGCATCAGCTATACCCTTGCGGCCACTGGGAAATTATTTTACAAATATTGTAGAAAATGACATGGCTAAACAAGGGTCATCACTGCTGCTGCAGGCTGAATTATCAGACATTAGTATGCCCAAGTTGCTGAATTATATACCAGATTACTAAATTATATATTGGAGTACAATATGGTATAGAATCATGTAATGCATAGTAAGATTATGCTAATGCTCAAAATACATATTGAAACAGGAAGTATTATACATATTGAATTATGACACTTACTGTATCTGAACATACTAAGATATGACATACATGATGAAGTTATACAGATACTTCTGAGACTTGAAATACATGGTGAAACATTAAATACTGTACATACTGAACATGAGCATACTATGACTGAGCATATTGAAACATGAAATATATAGTGAGATATTACTGATTACGCTAATTACACGAGATACCTGATGAAACATGAAATACTGTACGTACTGAGACAGAAAACATACTATAACAGAGCATACCGGAACGTGAAATGCATGGTAAGATTATACTGATATAAGATATTGAATTATATACAGGATTGCTGCATTATATACAAGAGAGATATTTGTATAACAAACATAGAAGGCATAGTGAGATTGTACTGAGACTTGAAAAACATGTTGGAACAGGAAATGCTGAACATACTGAAACATATAACATACTATAATTGTACATTCTAATACGTGAAATACATAATATACTGCTACAAAATACTGAGTTATATACGGAATACTTAATTATATCCAGGAGAGATATACATATGTCAATATTGAATTATATAGAAAGGTTATACTGGTGCTTGAGGTACATAGTAAAGCACATTGTATCTGAGAACACGAGGGTAACATAATGAGGATATACTGAAATAAGATACTGATACTAATACTTATGTTATACTGATATTTGAAAGACAGAGAAACATGGGAAACTGAACATACTGAAACATGAAACATGCTGTTACTGAATAAAATGTGACATGAAGTACCTTGTGAGTTTATACTGATGCAAGATGCTAAATTAGATACCGGATTACTGAGTTATACAAGGAGGATATATGAATTACAAATTTGAAATACATAGTAAGGTAATTGATACATAGAAAGGGTGACATTATGCTGATATAAGATAATAAATTATATACAGGATTACTGAATTAAATATGGGAGAGAAATACGTATTATAATGTTAAATACGTAGCAAGATATGCAGACAGACGCTACAAGAATACATAAACAAAACACTTCACTTGGTGACAGGATATAGGAGTGTGTAATAATGGCGTATATAAATTACAGACTTGAGATGCATAGTGCGGTGATATTGAAACATAGAGAGGGTGAGATTATACTGATACGAGATAGTGAGTTATATACATGATTACTGAATTAAATACCGGGGGAAAATACGCATTGCAAATTTAATACGTATAGTGAAATTGCAGACTGGCTTTACAAAAATACGAAGATAACAGTGCATTGGTGGCAGAATATAGGAGTACATAAAGCATACATTTGGTATTTCATGTGTACATATGATGCTGCTGACTGTGATTACAGATGCTGCCATTACTGCGTTTTATGAAGACAAAGTACTTGTATACTACTGCTGCATACATAATAAGTTAGAGCCATTCATATGTGCAGTTACAATTATATAATGCTGCCAATGAGCTCCCTTTAGCTGGTATGGGAGTGTTGCATGATGCACTAAGTACTCTTAAATGGTTTACACTTGGCATAGGTTTGTTCCTAAGCCCATAAGCTTGTCAACAATTTTTGTAATGCTGCGTTTGAGATGTCGCTGCTTAATTATGAACCTGCTGAAGGCTAATCTGTTTGTCTCTGGGAACGGGATGTGTAGATCCTCCGTTAGTGAGCATTTTTCGACATAGTGTTCTGGCGTTCCCAGTTCACCGCAGCAACATAAGGAGGTAGTCGTCTTGCCGAATCCTTCAAAGTAGACTGGGAACGGGCCATGCCCGGTAATATAGTAGACCAGTTGTGGATTTACTATAAGACGTTCTGGATCAACCTTTGGCAGATGCGCATACGCACGACGTCCTGTCTCATCGTTGTTCCATGCCTCTTGCCACAGTGTGAAAGCGACCTGTTTCAAGCTCTTTTTTAGATATGAGGTGGGCCATGGAATTTGCAGTGTCTCTGCATCATTATTTTGGGCTGCTTCTTTTGCGAGCCGATCTGCGGCCTCATTCCCAAGGTTGCCAATATGCGCTTTTGTCCATTCTAGGTTGATTTTTAAGGTCTTGTGAAAAGAGAGTTGTTCTTGAATTGCTGCAATTATGAGGGAGCCGTGCATAGGATTTAATATAGCATATAATGCTGACAGACTGTCTGTTATTATAAAACTGTTTTGATGTCGATATTGGGAAATAGTGTTTATTGCGTGATAAATGGCTGCGGCTTCGCTTTGAAAAACACTGTTTCTGGATTCCAAGTGTCCTTTCCATTGGCGTATTGGTTGCTGTTGCCGAAATGCGATGTATGCACAGCCAACATTCTCGTCAGTTTTTGAGCCATCTGTGTAGAATACGATATCATTGTTCGTAGCTCTTGTGTTTTGCTTAATATTAATGTGCACGCCTTGGCCTTGCGTCGACGGGTGTGTGTGGAGGCGATTGGACTCCCGTTCTAGGTTATCTGCCGTAAAAGTATGGTCACCAAACACCGCAGATCGGCTAAGCTGCTTCACCAATTGGTAGGCTGCCTCTTTTTCCACATTTATGTAAAGAGGGGGCAATCCGGCCAGGACATTGAGTGCATTCGTTGGAGATGTTCTAAAAGCTTTAGTAATGTTGAGCAGGAACGGCCTTTGTATACTCTGTAGATATTTTATTTTGCGTCCTTGCATCGGAGAGGCCCATATTGCAGCTCCATATGTTACTATTTTCTCAGTGACTCTCATATACAGGGTCTTGAGTAAATGGGGGTTAAGTCCCCATCTGTAACCATTCATCAACTTGAGCTTGAGAGCAATCTGTGCTGTTCGTTTCCTAAGCTCCAGCACGTGAGGGATCCAATTTAGTTTATCATCAAAAGTTATGCCCAGGTACTTTAGTTCTCGCTTAATGCGGAGTCTTTGGCCGTTGAGCGTTATTCTTGGTTGGCGTGCGAGTGTGCCCCCTTTTTTAGGAATCAGCAGTATTTGAGATTTTGTTTCAGCTATTTGGAGTTTTATTGCTGTGCATCGCTCCTGGAAGAGGTTGCAGGATTCCTGGGAATTTGCTTGCAGCTGTTCCCTGGTGTTTCCTTTCACAATTAGAGCTGTATCGTCCGCGTATGCAATTATTTTTGTGTGTTCCGGCCACGGCTGTGTAAGTATGATGTTGTACGTTACGTTCCATAGAAACGGCCCTGCGCAGGAACCTTGCGGACATCCTTGGGTTTGGTCTTGCTGGATGACACCGCTGTTATGCGGTAGAATCAATTTTCGCTCTGAAAGGTAACTCTCCAGGGTGTGGTAAATATTCCGTGGACATTTTGCCTCTCTCAGGGTATGTTGTATGGCCGGCCACCACAGAGTGTCAAAGGCACTCTTTAGATCTAATGATATGAATGCTGTGTGGTGGCCGGTAAATTTGTTCTCTAAAATGCTCTCCTTGACTTCCATGAGTGCGTGGATTGTTGATCTTCCTGCTCTAAATCCGTATTGGTTTCCGCTTAAGTATTTGGCAGTATGCAGGTGGTGTCGCAGTCTGTTCATGAGTAACTTTTCAAATGTCTTACCAAGCGCTGATAGTAGGCATATTGGACGATAGGAGTCCGCTCTTTTTGGGTCTTTATTCTTTTTGAGGAAAAGAATAACTTGACCAGTTTTGAAGCACCTGGGGAATGTGCCAGTGGAAAGCAGTTTGTTGAAAAGGGTACGGAAGAGGTTGACGTGCGACCGTATTGCGATCTTAACTATTCGATAGTTTATTCCGTCTGGCCCCGGTGCTTTCTTTTGCGGTAGCTGTCGCAGGACATGTAGGATTTCTTGATTTGTGAAAAGAGCATCGTTCATGGCATCTGTAGCCAGGGTTTGGTTACGCATGGTTGCTTGTGTCGTTGTGTCATCTGTAGGATCGTCCTTCGTAAAGACCGTGTTGAGCACTTCTGTAAATGTAGCTTCAGTAAGGTGTTCATTGGTGTTAGGTATTGGCAGGAGATGAAAGGAGGCCTGTTTGAACAGCTTTCCCGCCACTATCTTGTGATGTATGCCGTAGGTTATTTGTAGTTTCTGTACAGAACTTTCTCCAGCTGTCCAGTTTGGCGGTAATGATCATTTTTTTGTATTGGGCCCTTTCCTTCTGATATATAGTGAGTGTGTTAGAGGTGATGCTCAGTCGTCGCTCACTTTTTAGCCGTCGTCTTAAGGCACGACACTTTTGCTGTTGCGCGCGTAATTGGCTATTCCACTAGTTTAATGTGGTGACCCGTCGTATTGTTCGTACTGGTAGGATGTCGTCACAAGTCGTCCTAATGGTTGACATCAGTTCACTCGTGAGTACATGTAGTTCCTCTCTAGTGGTTGCTTGCTCAATTCGATTGCTAAAGGGTGCCAGGCGTGATTTGATAGCTGTAACGAATGACCTGACCTTGCGACCTGGTAGGTTGTACCTTCTGATGATAGTTGTTTCTGTGGCTCCGGCAATGGCGAATCGTATGTAATTGTGGTCGGAAAGGCTTACGCCTTCCACGACCATCCAATCTTGTACTAGTTGTGCCATTTGAAGGGTCGAGACTGTAAGGTCCGGCCACCCTCTTGAGTGGACGCGATCAAAAGTCGGTGGCTCATCTTGCTGGTTATGCAAGATCAGGTTGTTGCTTGAAATAAAATCCTCCAGGGTACGTCCCTTTGGCTCTGTGGTAGCATATCCCCATGTTGTACAATGACAGTTAAAGTCTCCCGCAATCAACACGTTGTCTATTTTTTGCTCTCGCATCAGTTGTTGCATTTGCAAGATACTGTTTTCGATATCTGCCTTTGGCGGAGAGTACACGGAGACTAGGATTGCTGTCAGATTGTGCACCTCTAGCAGGATGGTCACTATGTCCCTTTCCGCAATGATTACAGTGGGGGTCCACATAGGGTTGCAATTTACTATAATGGCTCTTGGCGGCTCGTTGGTATCTTCCTTTTGGAAAACAGTCCACTGTAGGGGGTAGCCCACAGCTTTGCCATGTAAACAATAAGGTTCTTGTCCTAGTAGGAAGTCGATCTGTTCTGTGGTGGTGTATATGGCTGCCTGTGCCGTTGCTGCACGAGCGCGTTGCAGATTTATCTGCAAACATTGTATTACGTCCTGTCTGCGCGATTGCGTACTGTTGATGTCCAACTGTGTATTGTTATGCTGTACATTTGGGGGTTGCTGATTCTGTCTGCTTCTTGTAGTATTTGCCATTGTCTGATTGTTAGTATTCCGTATTGTTACGGATGTTCTGCACGTTTCGCTGGTATTGCGGGCAGTCTGAATGGTACGCTGGGTTGTGAATGTTGTATCTGTCCCCGTAGCGGTAGTTAGCTTCTCTACAGTTGATGCATTGTGGCATTTGAGTGTTGCATTCTCTAACTCCGTGATTGTGTGCGCAGAAGGAGCAGAATTGCTTGCGGCTTTTGCAGTCGGCCTGTGTGTGTCCGAACTGCTGTCATCTGTAGCATCGCTTGATGCCAATATGCTCAGTGATTCGGTGGGCCTGCCAGCCAAGGGAGATTTTTCTCTGACGCATGATGGCCTCAAAGCTTGCGGGCTCACATTCAAATATCCACTTGACCCTGCTCTTGCGGCGCTCTTGGAGTCGGTGGAGAGTCCTGAAGGTGGGGCTGGGCATATTTGAAGCACCGCTAATTTCTGCAAGTACGTCTTCGGGATTTGCTGCTTCGGGCAAGTCATGTACCGCGAACCTGGGCTTACGCATTTTTGGCCTGCTGATGTCCGCAGGGATTTCTGTCTGCTTGATCTGCTGTTCAAGGGCTGCGACATCTTCTTTGGATTTGCAGACTACTTCAAAGCCGCCTTTGTTGCTCTTTGTTACTCTTTCAACGCCGACTTTTAACTTGGAGAGAGGCAATTTGGCGTTGAGCTGTTCTTTTAGCTCTGCGTCTGTAATGTCTGTTTTTGGGCGTATGTACAGGCACGGTTTTTTAGTTTTCCGGGCAATCTCCGCAAATGTCGGATATGTGATTGCTGGTGGTGGTGTTGGAGTATGGGGATCGTGTGGCTGCTGAGCAGTTGACGCTAGTTGCTGTGTATGAGAAATTTCGCAGCAGAACACTGTTGAAGTGTTTACTCCTGTGTCAACTTTTGCAGGTTTAACCGTGAATTCCGGACCCTCTAGGGCCAGCGTTTGGAGTGCAGCCAGTGAATCTAGTAGGCGCCCTCGAAGATCTGTTGACAGAAGGAATTTGGCGCCTCGATTTGTCGTAGTCGCTACCTGCCTGATATCCTTGTATAGGATGGTGACTTTCTCCACGTGGGTCAGGTCCGATGTAAGTACTGCTGAGGCGTCTATTATGGTATGCGATGTAGAGGTGGAATCACTATCAGCTGGAATAACTGAAGCACGAGACATGATATTCCGTGTAATACTGTGCGCACTATTTGGTGTGCTGAGGCTAAATCGCTAATAGTGGTGAGTTGAACTTGGGGTGATGATCTAAGATAAATTTAATGTTGCACTCTAAAATTGTCACTGAAAGGTAATAGTAGTGGCACGTAATATGAGCTCACTGTAGCTGCATTATTTACATTTAACAGAATGACCTTTTAGAAACGTGTGAACAGCCGTATGGTGAATACACTTTCAGAAGAGTCCGATAAATATTACAATTAATGCAATTACAATATAATATTTTAGCACATTATAATGCAAATAAGGATCTTAAGAGGGTTCCATATTATACTGCATTCAAATGAGAAAACACAAGATCAAACAAAATAAATGTAATAATTAATACAAATTAATAAACAGAACCAGATAATAATTATCGAAAAACACACTAGAGGCACTTATAACCAATAAATGTTAGTTAAAAAGGTTGATTAAGCAATCAGAAATAATTAAAAGCTAAAAATTAATACAAAATTAAACAATTGTCAAACCGTAAGGACGGACCCTGTGCTGCTTTTGCAAGAAAATAAAACAGGGTATGTTGGCAAGAAAATTTACAATACAGTAGGCAGTAAATAATCAGAACATGGAATAACACTGATACATGAAAAACATTTAAATAAATTAAACAAGCATTAAATTCTATGCAAAAAAAAAAAAAGAAAAAGAAAAAAAGAAAAAAGAAAAGAAAAAAAAACTTTTTAGATGGTTGTTCTAGGGCGTATGAGGTCAAAGTTATTGATTTTTACAAAAATAAGTAAAATTTACACTTGGTATTAAAATACCTTGAACATATAATGTTAACGGTGCATGTAATTAAAGATACCCAAATGCAAAAAATAATTTGAAATAAACATAAATGCAATAAACAGAAAGAAAACTATTAGACAGTTAAAAACATCTTTAGAGCAGTTCGCTAAGGTAATTAAGGGCCAAGTTATTGAATTTTAACAAAATAAGCAAAATATTAACTGAGAGAGACGCTAGAATGGTCGAAGAATATTCTAAGTCCTGATATCAAATGTTGAAAAAATTCAGTTACAGGCTATTGCGGTATATTAATGGAAGGAGAATAACAGTCCTACCTTAGTCTTCTTCAGATGGAGTGGCTATGTCGAGTAGATCGCGAGATTTTGAATTTTGAAAAAATAAGCACTTTTGGGCACTACAGTTACACTGAAAACTTAGGCCTACCCCGGTCGCCACGTGGTAGATCGTCGGCACGTTTTCGTCGAGGTGACCGTTATGCTGCTAAGCACAAACACCGTTGAAGTGCGGCGGACGGATTCCTTTGTAATTTTCACAAAAACTTTTATAACTTCGCTAATTTTTGTCGCACACACAAAATTTAGGTATCCACATGTAGGTTAACACTTCGCGCACAATTTGGAATAAAAATGTCTTCTGTGGGGTAGATATTTCTGCGGTTAATAATGCTTTTTAAGGGAGCTCAGCTGACACACATCCTACCTCGCAGGGGGCGTTGTACATTTTTTCTCCGGTAGTGGCAACAACATTTTGTTTTCAAATAGCCAGGTTTGTTGATTAAAACTGAAATATAAATATCTTACATTTTGAAAAATAGCAACAGTCTGGCGCACTGGAAACAAAAATGTTTCATTTCAAACACTGTTGTCGATTCTCGCTTTTCAGTAGCTGAATTTGTTCATCAAAAATTCATTGAATTTACACAAACTATGAACAATTATATATTTTAAATTTGGGATTTGAGGTGCACATGCGCGGTGGAGGACTAAACGAATAAAAAAATCTGTAGCTGACGTGGCAGGCATATTGACAGCTACTGACATGGCAGGTATATTGACAGGTACTGTTATTTTTCCACAATGCGAGGGACATGCATAGTAAACAGAGATTCTTCATGATATGGAAAACACTTGATGGCAAAAATCTGAAAAGTTATACGGACACAAAAGTGATCAGTACAATAAACGGATTTCGAAACTAACAGCACCTCTGGTGCTAATATTTAATCAGTAATAATTAATTAGTTTCATAGGAGGAACAAGAGATTAAACAATTCTCTTTACACAATTCATCTACGATTTATATCACGCATAATAAAGTTCAGGCGACCAATAAACGAAACCTGTTAATCAGACACCATTGTCAAAATGATATACATTTATCAAAGGCGCCATACCCTTTTAATGCTCATGATATAAAATTGTTATCGAGTTTTGTAAAGAGAATTATTTAATCTCTCGTTCCCATAAAATTTTATATCAACAACAAATTATTTTGCTTCTTTCAATTCATTAAATATTTCATGAGTTTTAAATAAAAACTTATTTTTCTCACTTTATTTTCTTCTGTCTTACATCTTGGTTAAGATAATAATTACATCATCATCATCATCATTAACAACAACAATAATAATTATTATTATTATTATTAGCAATGATAACAAAAACAATAATGGCGATGATAATGAATGATAATAATAATACTAATAAGAGATATGTTCTGCTAATTCTAAATAACAAAACTGAGCCTAAATTCTTCAAATATTTATCATATCGCAAATAACAGTCTAATTTGATAACCCTCACAGAAAATAACCACGCATCGGTCATCAGTTTTGTTGCAATAAACCACGCGTTAAAGAAAAGAAAAATAGAGAGCAGAAAAGATGCGAAGAAAATAAATTTAAGAGGGTAATATCCACATGGCAGACATTTTCCTTATGCCCATCACTTGTCTCTTCTCTTCCAATTACATTACGAACATTATGTTGGTACTTTCTAGTGTATGGTGCCTTAATTTTAGAGCTTAATTTTATTCTTTTACATAAGGCAGCTGTTTAATTTGTTGTTATAATACAACTGATATTCACCACTACAAACCGCCCAAGGAATAGAGCTGAAGATTAGTACAAAACAAAAGATCCGAGAAATGTTTTTCCCACTGGTCATTCAAGGGTCATTCCGTTAGCCTGGATGCCGATATTACACCCGCGAGAAGAGAAATAGACAACTGAAAATATATTTTCCTTCTGTAAGATACGAAACTGGGCTCAACAGCATGGTAAGCCAGCATCATTAACCATCATACGGGAAAGGATTGCTACAAGAACTAAGTAACTGTTTCTATCAAAAAGGCAAAGGCAGTCGTTAAATTTCTAGTGGTTTGCTGCTTAAAGAAAAAGAACTTCTTCTTCAGAAAGTCACGAGCGTTTCAGAATTCGTCAGAAAAAAGTTTGAAGTCAAAATGCAAAAGAATGAAAAATTCGTCGTTTACTGACAAAATTTTTTCTCCCAGTGTTCTTGTTCCAGTTTGGAAATATGAACCTGTATAGTAAATATATTATTTAAGGCAGGCTTATTATTTTTTAAATTATTTCAAGCTTTATGTACTATTTGATGTGATCAGTAAAGTTATACATTGGCTCGTTCAGAAGTTAGAGCTATACAAATTAACGGTAAAATATTTTTTGTCTTTTATCATTTTAGTTTACTTAAATTTCCAAGAGAGAAGTGTAGTTTGATAAAGCAACGAAAATTTTCAGAATGCAAGAGCAAAAGAAAATTATTTATCATGTTACTAAAAATCCCATTAACTAAAAATGTGAAGTCTATCCTTGGAACACTTCTTTTCATACAAAAAAAAAATATTTTACTATTGCTAAAATATATTTATTGCGGATCTGCAAAAAGAAAAGAAACTCCCTTTCTTGAAATTTTGGAACTCTAACATGCGACTCTTGCTGTTATGAAGTTTTTTCTGATGCATAATATATATTTTCGTACAAGCGTATAAAACAGACTCTCATATTATCTTTATTTATGAAATTGCATCATTTAATGGCTAGACAAGACACGCCAAAACACACATTGAAGGTAAATCTCATTACAATGTCATTACCTCTTTGTTGATTAATTTATCCTCAATTTATATCTTTATATTTTGCCGAGATACTATTGCAGCTCTGAGGATTCAAATATAAGAAAATATTATCTTCAAACAACATTGCCGTCATTCAATTAATTTAACCTTTCTACGGATCACAGTCGGTGAGGACAAGCATTTTAGCTAATTCTTATTTCACTTGACAAGATGATTTTTTTCAGAAAACGATTTCTTGCTCTTAATTTCGTCATGTAAGAAAGAGAAACTAAAACGTTGACGCTGGAAATCGATTACCATGCGTCTTTAATGACTTTTTTAAGCTGTCGCTTTATAAATTTTAACAGCACAACGTACTGAGTCGATTTGTTTTTAATAATAATGTGATAATTCTCAATGGTAATACTAGTGTTAATGATATTGTGTTTTCGCTCGTAAGCCCTTTCTTTACTAAATGTGTCGTTCGAAAAGTAAGTGGGGAAAATTATACGAATAATTTAATTTTCGAAGGACGCGGTTACAGTAAGAACATAACAAATGATAAGTGGTCATAGATAAACTACAGGTAATATCACAATATTATTTCTTAAAAATAAATGTAAATTTTAATAAGAATATACAGTAATATTAAGATTACAGTATCTAGTAAGATACCTTCATATCTGCTTTCCTATAAATTGAATTTCGTCCGTTCTGGCCTATGCAGTCTTTGCTACTTCTTAGGTTGTAAATGATCCATAAATAATTTGAGAAGACGAATCTGCAGCTGACTCAGTGAAACCGAAGACTGAATATCAGTTCTGTTTGCTTCGCTATGATGGGTCATTTCTTGTATTTGGCTGGCGTAGGGTTCAAAAATTAGAAAGAAAGGGTTCGGCGTGACCTTCGCAGAGAGTTTACGAATGTTTTTTAACCACGTTGGTAAGACGAAAACAATCACTATTTGCACAAATCCATGTTAAAATCTAAGAAAGTACGCTCTCTGAACACCCTGAGGTAGGGAAAAGTTAAACGAATGTTTTTAAATGTTTCAGAATTTGTCGCTAAAAAGCTCTGAGAGAAAATGTGGGAGGAAATGGAGTTGTGGTTTGAGAAACGGCTTCATTACTCTTTGGGATTATTAGCAGTGCATTTTGGGTGATGAGTAGGCCTTTGTAGGTGACAACGAGGATGAATAGACAGATGTCTTTTTTTGTATACAAGAACGAATGTTATGTGAAAACTGTGCGCTGTACAGAACAAAAAATATTATACATTTTCGGTGGAAAATATTAGAGCATATAACAGGCATTTAACCATGTTCCATATAACTGCTTTAAAATTTATAAACAAAAGAGTTTTGATTTCTAATATGTCAATGATATTAAGCTTTCGGAAAAAAATATCTTCAAACCTACAGTTCCTTATTGCGTTAAAAACCAGAGAAACTATTATTCCAACACATAAGAGTAAGAAAAATCACTCTTCGAAAATTACAAGAAAGGTCAGGTTAGGTTATGGCAGGAGCTATTTGCCTATGATAGTCACGACAGCTATCTGCCTATGAGGAATAATACATTCGTGGAGGATCTTCTAAGAAAAATGGTTCATATTTACGTTACACATGGGGAAAACTAACCACGCAGCCAACCCATTTGCGTTTCTTCAGCTCAAGACAGGTCGAATTGTTAGCGTTCTACTATCATAACCATTCTGACATTGGTGGAGCTAAGTACGAGAAAGAAAATACCAAATGTGCGGATTAGCAGATGGTATTATAGTATTTGAAAGCTACTCTATCTAATGTAAATACAACCTTTTCAAAACATCTACTCTGGAATATTCCGCATTGCGAAAACTCTTACCTAATCGCTCTTCCCTCCCCCCGAAGGTCGGTTGGGGGTAACCCTCGGAGTTCTGGATAAGGTCTGTACTTAGAAAGAATCAGCCTCTGGGATACATAGATTGTTTTCACAGGACTAGAGCCACCGATTATTTCGTTCAGGCTTGGCATGGAATGTACGAGTACTGTTAAGTCTGTTTCGGGTTTGTGATCACTTACATATTTGATTTTCAGAGGTTGTCCTCGGAGGTTTTGACTCCCTTGGTCAGCTCAAGGGAAAGTTAAAAACTCAATTAAAAGGTTTTTTTTTTTTTTTTTTTTTTTTTTTTTAAAAATTCCAAACCGGGCATTAGTAAACCCGGAGTGATCGAAGCTGCATTATGCGAAGTATTGCTGTATCTGCATATTTGATCAAAAATTCGCAATTTAGAAGCAATTTTACTGCAAAAGTACACATATTATCTCAAAAGCTAAACAAACAACGAAACATCATAAATCGAGCCTAATCGGAAACCAACAATATCAAAAACATATTTTGGCCGTAAAATTTTACCCAAGTACAGTAAGACCCCGCTTAACGTGGGGGATACGTTCTATCAAAGTAGAGCGTAATGCGAAACAGCGCTAAACGAGGCTATCTTTACATGTAAATATTGGGGTTAGGGGAAGATGGCTAGCCGCCGTTCAGCCGCCGCTTTTGTATCACCACTTGCTGCTTCTCCTGTAATCTTTATGTTGTGAAGGTTATTTCGATGTTTAAATCTATTAAACCATCCTCGACTAGCAACGAAAGTTTCACTTTTGTCAATTGTCTCAGCCTGAATGTAATTAAAAATTCTTCTAGCTTTTTCCATTATGATAGATTGGCTTAATGGCATATTGCGGTCAATTTCGTCGTCAATCCATATAGACAGTCGTTTTTCCATTTCCTCTATGATATTACTTCTAGAACGGGTAATTCTAGTTGCAGAGCTTGACGTAGTTGCAGTTGCCGATGACAGTATTTTTTCTTTATTCTTCATGATGGTCCTTATTGTTGAAGTTGGCAAATTCAATGAAGCACTAATTAGAGTTTGACGTTCACCAGAATCTAATCTTCTAATCACTTCCATTTTAGTTTTGAGTGAAATGCTTTTTCTGGTTGCTTTCTTTTCTTTTTCATTATCACCCATAGTAAAAAACTAAAGATCAAAATATTTGACACTGTAATATAGTATTAAATATGTAAATTAATATCTACTTACAATAATGTCAACAAATGTTTCCAGTAATAAAAATATGTCTGTACAATACCGCACCAAACAAGAAATACAAGTACACTCTTTCGGATATGAATTTGAAACCTATCGCTGCATAATATTTCGGGGAATCCCCGTATGCTGCGAGCGATTTCGTGGAATCCCCGGGTTGAAATAAAAGAGCGCTAAACCGAAACAGCGCTAAACGAAACAGCGTTAAGCGGGTCTTACTGTATATGAAATCGACTGAAAACACATCCGCCAATGTTATTCCTAGGAAACGCTTTCTGTACCGATTTTGGCGTTTTCATTTTACTGATTATACATCAAATTGTGCTGACGTCGTAAATGTCATATGCCAAATTTTATTTAATGAAGTGCTTTGAATTAATATATCATTCAATGGCAATTTTAACTTGAATGAGAAACCAAATAATTAAAAAATGAAATTTAGTTTCAGAACATCAGCATTTTTAGCTTCCAGACCTTTCAGATTTGAAGTTTTTTTTTCTACCGTCTGAAACAGAAATTTTCCTAGCAACTGAATTTAGGCAACATAAAATACATAGACGATGTTTGCGTTGCATACAATATGAAAGCATTTCAAACTGGAAATGTCTAAACACTAAAAATCCAGATATTTTTATAACTGAAGTTATGTTAATTTTAGAATATATTGTGAAATGAAAAAAATAATGTAAGCGTTGAGAATTGAGAAAGGTACGTTTAGATGGTTTGGATATATAGAGAGGATGAGCGAAAGAAAATACACGAAACGAGAACATAAGGATATGTATGAAGGGGAGAGCTGGAAGTCGGTCGACAACAGCGAACGTACGTTGATCAGATTGAGGACGTTCTTAGTAAAAGTCAGCGTAAGATTACCCTAATTAAGTGAATAACAATATACTTACAAAAATAATTTAAGTTTAAACAAATGTGGCTCTCAAAAAAGATTTCAATCTTTGAACCGCTGATAATTGGTTCTGCTAACTAATGAGTTTGCGGACCACTGTTCTATACTATTAGTAACTTTAACAAAATGAATTTCAAAATCATGTAATCATTTGTACTATGTTGTTTCCTGACTGCTCTTGCTATTAATTCATCCTTATATTTTCAACAACATTCTTGATATTGCAGCTTTATTAAATTTCCCCTAAAATTACTTCCCGTTCTTTTTCAGGGAAAAAAAGATGTTTTTTATATTAAAAAAATATTTTGGGTTCTAATGTTTTTAGAATTTATTTTTATTTTACTCAGTTAAAAAGTTTTTTTTTTTTTTTTTTTTTTTTTTTTAAATTCCAAACCGGGCATTAGTAAACCCGGAGTGATCGAAGCTGCATTATGCGAAGCATTGCTGTATCTGCATATTTGATCAAAAATTCGCAATTTAGGAGCAATTTTACTGCAAAGTACACATATTATCTCAAAAGCCAAACAAACAAGGCATCATCATAAATCGAGCCTAATCGGAAACCAACAATATCAAAAACATTTTTGCTGTTGATTATGTTGCGTTTAGATTAAGAACAATAACATTGTTAATATGTTATGTTAAAGATTTGATATATATATGATTTCAGAGCTAAAAATCTGATCCGTATGATGAAGCAGTTGGCGTTCCATGAGTACTTCTCCTCTATAAATCAGTAAATAGAAAGGAGTTGCTAGTTGCTATGTATAAATGCGAAGGAAAGAACTGATTTAATGCAATGAAAAAAATGTTGCATCGAAACACTGGATTTATATACAAGCTTCTATTATTGCGTTTTTCTTCTTCACATGAGGAGGATGGATGGATAATGTACGTGACTAGACTCGGATTAGTCTCACAAATATCTCAATTGAGTTCTTGATCTGCTTCGAGGAAATATGGGGTGTGGTTAATGTAAGAGTCTGAGGAATATCAAAGGAAAGGGTTTGGGAATTTATGTTCAGTAATCTTATTTCTGAATCAGCAGAATAATTCCCGAACTATATTTCCGACTGGATAGCAATTTCGTGCCATATATACAGCTCGGCTGATTTCATAAAAATATTAAATTTAATAATTTTAAAAACAATCTTTCCAAGTACATAGCTTCATGAGGATTGTATATTTAGACAAATCACATTGAGTACATTAAATGCTTCCTCATATACTAAAAATTCGAAAAAATCTAACTTTATGCATAATAAAAAGATTAATACAACATATATCATAAAAGTACTTAGTTAACTCTGTGTACCCGTTAAACCAACTATGATTTACGGTTCCATTGTCCGTAAATCATAGTTATTTAGAGATTTCCTCTCCCCACCCTTAAGTGAACTTTGCTTTGTATGATCCTAACGGAATCGCGTTCTGGTGAAAACGTGATCAAATTAGGCCATAAACTCTTCTTTTGATTTTCGCCGCATTCTATGAGATGGAAAACACGAAGCGACGAGTCTCTATCGGGGCTAGCGACCCAGGCGATATTTAACCTGGATGAATGTGTCCTGTTGCTGACGCCTGAAAACATATTTCAAATCAACGAGTCCTTCTGAAAGTAAATAATAATATAACTCTATAGTGTTAGAAGGAGTTTGTAATGTTTGAAATATGATGAATGGTGGTATTTTATCCTGAGTTCAAGCTCATTAAAACAGCTAAAAATCTGATCATCGGTGTTCTTACGGCTTTTCCTATGTCCAACGTGAATACGAGGTATAATATATTCTTTTCGTCTTGTACAAGGGCAACTAATAAGTCCTTTATAAACGTATCTTCCTTAGATATACTATTTATTTCACCGTCATTGAATAACAAGCAAAATTGCCATGAAAATACACTTTCTCATGATCCAGGTAGAACAGAAACTCTAATTAATAAAACATTCATCAGTTTTAATTCATTCAGCAATACTTAACTTCTCATATCCAAAATCTGAAGCGAAAAATAACAATGATTTTTGACAAAAATAAAGAGAATTTTTCTGAATTTATGCTGACTAATTGTCAAATCGAATAGCTTCATTTTGGTAGAGATTTCTAATTTATTATATATAATCCTCATTCATATTCTGTAGTATGACATATTTAAATGTCGTTTAAAATAGAATTATTATACAGAAATTACAATAACGATAATGAAACTTTGTATTATGAGCTAAGATTAGCGAAATCGCTATCTTCGTATCTTTAGACAGGTCTGCGACAATAAATTATAGTTGGGAATATGGAGTTTTATATAGATAATCCATTGTGTTTTTGACATGTAATCCTTGCATGTCTTTGTATCTGAGCTGTTAAGTTATGTATAAATTTATGGGAATAAATAGATTAGTTATTCTTCCCATTAAGTAGCGGGGACTGGAAGACAAAATACTGGGATTAAATTTATGTCAGTTTAATGCAGGTAAGCCAACCACATTTACAGATTAAATTTACTAGCCAAAACATTTTAATAAATCTACTGTTAGAAATTTTGTAAAATTGTATTTTAAGTTTTATTCACTAATATCAAAATCTACTTTTGTTCTATTATTTCTACTGTTATTCTTTATTTGGTCAGTGAGTGGTCCAAATAATGTATTATAAGGTGTTTCTCCCGCCTTCTTAGCATGCCTTCGTTGTGTAATGATCAGCATACTCGGAGCGTATTCGAGAGGTCCATATTTCGTGTCCCGGCGACTGCATTGAACATTTTTCATGCCTTCTGCTTGAAAAATCCTAAAATGTCTACAATGTGTCATCACAATTGTAGTTCTGTAGATAAAATAAGGTTCTATATTTCATTTATTATCTGTCTTTTGCGCGATCGTAGTTTCCGTTCAGGAATAAGACCATGAATATTTAAAATAATCATGAAGTGTTTCTGAACCAATTTTGAAAAATCTTTATTTTTAAAAGATATGTTTAGATTACAATGAGCAGACGATTTCGTGTAAATAGTATCTGAGTGTATTTATTATTAGTCCAAAGGGATTTGAATCCCGAAGGACTATTAGTTTCGTTTTGGCATTTTGCGTCGGACTCATAAATGTCGGTTCACTTTTCAAACTGTTGCCACAAAATGTTAGAGTCCTGCATTATATTTGAAGAAATTAAATAATGAAAAATCTGCATAAATGTATGTATATTTCTCGTATTGTGATAAAACAACGGTACATAGAGTCATCGAATTTTGAATAACGTAATCCTCCAACGAATATGAGCATGTGGAAGACCAAATTTGAAATTTGAAATTTGTTTTATGATCGATTTCCTATTTTTTTAAAACTTTGACGAATTTTTGATTAACAAACTCAAGGATTTCAAAGCGAGCAATGGCAACGTTGTGCAGAAAAAACATTTTTATCTCCAGCGCGTGAGTCTCTGTATCGGAAATTCTAAAGATATGCTCGTTTTAAAACTATTTTGCGATATTGCTGTTGCACTGGATCTTATGGTTTAAGTGCGAGGAACATGATATTTAATAAAGAAAGGTAACACACAAAATGTTAAAAAACGCCCCTTTGGACGTAATTTAAAATCTGAAACATTTCATATTTTTTTTATATACGTTTATTTCCAATTCTTGTTTTATTTCATCGTCCAAAAATCGAGAGGGAAAAGTAATGCCAACAGTTTAATTTCGGAAGGACGCTGTTACAAGAAGAACCTAATAATGAAAAAAATCAAGCAATAAACTACAGGTACCTATTACAATATTATTTCTTTAAAAGTAACCTACGATACAATAACAATACACAGTAATATCAAATTTGCAATATGTAATAAGATATATTCATTTCTACTTTGCTGTAATCTGAAACTCGCCCGTTTTTATTGTTGTCTTCGCTACTTCTTACTCCTCAATTATCAAAAAATAAACAGAAGCTACAGAATGAATGTCAGTTTGCGTTTGGTGCTGTGATGGGTCGGTTCTTGTATTAGGCTTGCTTTAAACTTTAACAGAGAGAAGGGAAATGATAGCGTGATCTTCATAAGTAGATTTTGAGGGTTTGTAAGGAAGAAAAAATTATAATTAACTGGGCCAATCCATTTTAAAATTCAGGAGAGCTCATTCTTTGAACGCATTGAGAAAAGGAAAAATTAGGGGAATGTTTTTAAAATTTTCAGAATCTCGATCTAAAACGATGGAGGGGGGATACTCTAGGTATCCCCCCTTCCAACGAAAGATATACAGTATATCTTTCGATTTCGAAGTTCATAGAATTCTTTCACTAAGCAAAGTTATAACAACAGTTTGATTTTTGAAATTGCAAGAACTTTAAAAGTCATTATATCTAAATGTATTATTCATTTCCTTTCATTCTGAAACAAAACAAATGATAAATTTCCACTTTACACTGAAATTCTAATATTTTGTTCTAAAATCCTTTCTATTCCATACTCATTTTTCTAACTATTATGAACTTAAAATGTTAAACAACGATTAGCACGTCCTTTAATAAAAAAAGCAGGTTTAAATGGTAATTTTTATTGAATTGTTTCATAAAAATGATACAATCACGTTAAATTTTTTGCATAATGCAAGGATCTAAATTGGACATGTTTCACAAAAAAATAGGAAAATAGAATTTCAGCTATGCTAGCGGTTCTCAACGAGGAGGAATTCCCGTAAGGGGGATTTCCTAGTTTTTTGAAGAGTAACGCGGTCAATCTTTGTTTACCTATTAAGAATTTGATTTTAGTTTATGAATATAAAAAACTACTTTTGTTGAAGTTTGGATATTATAATTTTTTTATATACTTTTTCTTCTTAAATAGAAAAAAAGCGTTAAAAATACCTTTAACTAAATAACTATGTATGCATTGTATATCTTTAAAATGTGTATGCATGTTTCGACTTTGTAAAGGACAGGGGGTGAAAGAGGTGCAAATAGCAAAAATGGTTGAGAACCATTTATTATACTGTATGTAAAAGATAAGACCCAATTGTTATTTATATATATTTTTTAATTTTTAAGGTGTGCAACTTCTACATATATATACATAGAATGCACATATATTTATTTAGTCTAACTTGGTTTTAACTCTTAACTAAGGATTCTGATTGTTGATGACTATACACTAAAACTGGGGTTCGCAGTCTTGCAAAAGTTAATGTGTTTGCTCTTTGCACGGCATTCCTCGGTATTATTTTGCATTTGTATAACTGTACCTCCTCGTTGCTGGGATTGCAAGGGATCTCTGCCGCCAGTGTTGCATGTTACACTGGCAAACGCTCAACAATAGCGTTCTTTTGATAGACATATTATGTTAGTTAATGACTCTCCTCCTCTTCCGTTACATCGAAGTGAGAGGCAATCGAAATGTTTTTAATATTGTTTTTGTGATTAGCATTTCTAAACTGGTCCATTGATTTGCAGATCGCGCATTTTCATTCCGTAACGAAATGCATGTGTATGACAATATAACTTATAAAAAACACACTGAAAGATATAGCGATGAAAACTGAAGTTGCATATTTTGTGCAGATACAAATTTTTTTCTTACTATCGTGAGCAATAACAAAAGCTATCACCGGTTGTCATGAGACTGATATACTAAAAAAATACCACATGCCCAATATGAATGTGTATTGTGTCTTAGAAACTCAGGAAAATGTAATTCATTAACTCAGTCCAATACGAATTTAGATCAGGTTTCAGAAAATTGCTTCTAAGCAGAAAATGATTTTCTATTATCGTAAAAAATTTTTCACGTATCGAAAGATTTTACAGAGATAAAAAGTTTTTTAATTACTTTGCATTTCTAAAATAAGAAAAAAATCTGATGTGTACACCACATGACTTCCTTGTACGGCATATTAAATTTTACACATTTTTGCTGCATTACATTTAAACTTATATCCTTGAATTTCATTAGAGATATTATTCTCATTCAATTAATTCGATTCTCAATTCGTCGCAAGGCAAAAATACATAAAAACTCAAAACACCTTCATTAAAAATTGTAAAATACAGAAAAATCTGTAAAGCACCAAATGCAGTTTAAAACAAATAAAAAAGCTATTATCAGAAATAAAATCAGACTTTCTGCACAGAAACAAGCAATTCGGCCAGCGGGCAAGAATACATATTTTTCAGTGAACAAAACTGAAAGTTTCTTACTTTTGGTCCACTCGGCAAAACGACACTGACGGTGTAAAACTGACTTAATTTACTCTTCTGCAAAATTCAAATGTAAACTATTCGCTGCTTCGTTAAACTTAGTTATACTTAAACAACTTTTAAACTGTTGTTAAGTGTATAGCTATTGCATGCAGATGAACTAAAGACATAAAAATCTTAACCGTAATGTAAGAACAATATAACTCAATCACTTTTAAAGCAAAAAAATCCACAATTTATCAACATATTAAAAAAAAGTAACTGAGCTTAGCTTACCGTGCCGAATAACAGATTGGGTACATATATATATATATATATATATATATATCTTTGGTGCGGTCGATTACAACCAGAATGGGAGGTGCACAACTACATGTTACAGAAGTCCCATTTAAAAAATTTACATATTCTGAGCCTACTCGTTTTTAAGTTATGCGAGATATATACATACTATATATATGACGAACAAAATTCTTTTAAATCCATTTTAAATCAATTTTTCAATCCGTTTAAAAAAAACAGATGTCACGCAGTACCTTTGTTCAGATAGATTCGAGAGTGGTCAAAATAGATAATAGATTCAGGTCAAAATAGATTTTTCGTTGAAATATGATAACCGAATTTTTTTTTCCCGATTACATTGCTTCCCTTACTTCTTACAAGGATGAACATATTTGCGGCGTCTTCTCTTGAAAGCTAAATAATTGAACAAGGGAATATCTCAGAAAAGTTTGCAAAATTGGTTAAAATTCATTTCATACAAATTGGAACTATCCAAATATTCTTGACAAAATTTTTAAAAAATGCCTTTTCAGTACAGTCGTTTTCATTTTACCTTCAGATTCTTGTTACCAGTAAACACATACCTTTGCAAGCTCGGTCACGAAATTATATTTTGCTTTTTTTTTCATAAATTCTTGAGATTGTATATTTCTTTTATAATAATCATGCATTAATTCAGACTGCTCGTTCACATGAAGAGAAAGTATTCTCGGAGAGAGAAAAAAACGTATCACAGTTATTCGAATTGATGCACAGATTATCATTTTGAAAAATAAGGGCTTATATCTGGAAATGCATATCAAAATTGCAGAAATACGGAAATTCTTACAATGATAGTTTCTCCTCCAAGAAGCATAATAAATTCGCCAGACTGGAACAAATGAAAATAATGATAACTAGACTGGAATATTGAATAACAGAAAAAGGAGTTCATTTCACATAAATAAAATAAATAATCACGTAAATAGACATTTCATTCTGCAGTCACAACGGTTAGAATGCTTAAAATAAGAAACTTAAACAGAATGAAATTTCAGTCAAATTATTGTTTAGAACTGATGCAAGACGACACCTTATTTCTTAAAAATTTATTTTACAGAAGTGAGTCACAAATAATACGACAGGCTTCTGATATTTGCGAAAATCATGTAAAATATATGATCGAAAAGTATTTTAAAATATTTCTGTACGCAAACTTGCACTCTGAAACTTTATTAAAATTTATTTTTATTATTTATTTTTTCGACGAATGGCAGCTAGAAAACGCTCCTTTAGATTAATATTAAATAACAGTTCTACGCTCAAGAATTTCATAAAAAAATCATGTCACGCGCGTGTTACTTGCGTAACTTGAATTTGACTCTCAGATGAGATTAAGAGTGCGCTGTGTAGAACACGTGTATGAAATGATATTAGCCATAACGCGTATTTCGTGTTGAGGTGAAAAATATAAGGCAATTAATATAATGGTGGAAAATTAAATATTAGAAATCATGTAGTTTTATAAGTTATTGATGAAATACTTAGTTTTTAGCAGATTGAACCATTATCTCGCTAAAGGTTAAGTAGGAAATATAATTTAGCATACAAAATAATCTTAAAAGTCGAGACTTAAATATAAATGAAAAATAAAATTTGCATAAACAAAAAAATTCAAAAAATAAAAATTTCAAGTTTCGGAAATAAAGATAATGTGACTGGAATATGGATTAATTGGGGAAAAAAATTCATAAGGGTAACTACGCAACATGATTTATCTTTTATTTTCCAATAATAGTCACTCGAAAATTTATGAAATGTTATTTTTTCAATATGTTCTTTACGATTAAACCAATATAAACCAGAGACAACAGATAACTGAATGACGGTTAAATGAGGTTTATAAAAAATCAAATTACATCTTTTTAATTCATCTTTATGTATTATAGTTATAAATATTCTTATTTTATTTACTTTAATCTGTTCTTTACTTTCTACGTACATGATCTTATGCCACTAGATGTTACACTGGATTAACTGCAGCTTTGAATGAATGAGTAAACAGTATGTTGAAAAATTCTCAGCTGTTATTATGAATTAAAACAATAATATTATTCCAAAATTAGCTAGGAATTCCACGAAATATGATGTGCATTGTTCTTCTGTGAATACAAACATACATCCTATTTTTAAACTTGTTGATTTTCAGCATGTGAAACTTACACCATTTCTAAATGGTTAAAAATAGATACAAGTAATGTTTCATCAGCATCAGAATTGAATTTCATAGCAATCATAAATAGTTTTGTTCATCCTGATGTCATTTCTGTTATGTACAAGAATCTTAGAAATGATATTTAGTTTAGTTTAGTTTAGTGACGGTGGAGTTAATAAAACTAAATAGGCATTTCTTTTGAAGTATTATATATAACATTAAAAAATACTGGAAGTGCACCAGACATAAAATTTGAAAGGCCGAAGTGAGTGTGTCCGAGTTGTTTACTTTTATTTTTAGAACTTAAAATTTTATTTAATTGAATTTTAAAGACGGGAAAATATGTTTATGACATAAAATAATGTTTATTCTATTATTTCTACTATTATTTTGGCAACAAAAAAGTTCTAGCATATTTTCAAGCTGTATGTTATAAATTCAGTCACACATTTTAGCTTGCGTTTTGATTTTGTGTTTACATTGCTGATAAATGGTTTCTTTTATTTATTAACTAGAACGCCTGGCGATCATCCGAAATGACCGCTGTTCTAGATATTATAAATTGTAATTAAAATGATTTCTGCAAAGGTGTCTTTTAATTTAAACTGATTTACCCAGGGCAGGCGGCGAGGACGCCCCTTTGCTTACTGTCCCACGGGGTTCCCCTTCTACTTGCTTAATTGCTTAAAGTAGAGTGCAATGAAGAAAACCACTGGCGGTACATATCTTAAGAGCCCACCTCTAGCTCAATAAATAAAGGTGATTTAAATAATGAAATGTTAATTCACATGTCAAAGATCTCTTTGCACACAACATTTCTTGTGTAGATCTTTCCATCATTTGTAAGCTCGCCATGCAGAGGACCATCCAATGTTTTTAATTTTACGTCCATTCTTTCACGAACTCTTGAAAAGCCAACACAAAGTTGACCGTGTCCAAATGCAGGCCGAGGTAAAAAATTGCCAACACGCTTATACGCTTGGCCCTGAAATTTATGGATAGTCATAGCAAAGGCAAGTTTTACAGGAAATTGTCTACGTCTCAATTGAAACGGCAACAATGTGCTGTGGCAACTTCACCCCATTGGCTAGTACAGTTACGCAAGCAACCAATAAACTATCGGCGACAAACAGACACTTAAGCCACATATATATGTAGTATTAAAAGCACAAAGGAAAATGCGGAAGTGCAAATAATTTTCTGTCACACATACTTGCAAACAATAACTCGGATCGACCTTGAACCCGCTGTAATGCTGAATTCCTAAACGGTAATTCACTGACGATTTAAAGCACTTTTTTTCTAAATATTGTAGAGATCGGCGAAGCAAATTCAATATTCCTTTTCACTAGGCATTCGAACTTCTCAGTTTATCGGGAGATTACTTTCAATCTATAAACACTACGCGTGATTCTGTTTTTGAAGCACTTGCAAAACACCACAGCAGAAGAATGATCTGTTATTTTTTAAACACTGAAAAAACAAACTTGATGATTCACTTCTTGCACATTATCTTGGATTTATCACAAAACGATGATTTGAAGAGCTGAATTAAATTTTCCATTGAGGTTTCAGGCTGCAGGAAACTATCCTACCGGCTTAATTGGCATAATAAAAGAAAAAGGAAAGGACGGAACACTGTAGATGCTTGATTAGACCCATATTGAAGAAGATTTTGATTGCGCAGTATGCTAGTAATGCTAACTTGGTAATATCTAAAGAACTTGGCAGTCGAAGCAGTTTTAATTCCATTTTTATTTCCAATTGATATTTGTGGCCACAATTACTTGGCACTCTAGTCGTGCCTTTCCACATAAGATTTACATTTTTTGATATTGTTGGGATAGAAAACAAGCCAGCGAAATCACATCTTAGCACAGTAGCGAGCAAAAGCTGAAGTGCGCAGTTATGAAAGATGGAAGTACGTGAAGAGAAAAGTTTTGGTTTACAAGGTCAGTTTCAGTTCTTAATTATTACGTCATCAGAGTTGCGCGGGCCATAGAGTGATCTAGAAATGACGCAATGCAGAGAAGTTATTACGATTTTAGAATAAAGAGGAAGAATTAATGTTTTTAGTTATTCTGATTCATATAATTTTATCTTACATATATATGGGGTGAAGTAACATTATCTCCTCCGAAACGGCTGGCTCCCGGCCTTAGTGAAGCACACCGTTGAATTCCGCAGGTTCGTGGCACGCCATTTTGACTATCCGCGTCTTCTTAGGACTTCGTTTCATTATTAGCCAGGATATTAATTAAAAACTAATTTCCCCCTACGTTTTCCCTACATTTTCCACTTTCTTTCTTGGGTTTTCCCTATTACGGTGATTTGGCTACGTGCCAAATTCTTCTTTCTCGAATATCTACGGAACGGCGCCGAGTTGAAATTCGAGAAGCGTATCCTCGGATTCCAAAAAAATCTCCGAATCCATCGATACTGTTCTCATCTTCGTACGACTTTAATCGGCCGAGATATTAATTAAAAACTGCGGAAACATTAATTTCCGCACTCATTTTTCCGAATAATAGTATTTTCGACATGAAATATCCATTGAATTACACTTAACTATACTAGATTACAATAGAAGGTAACATATTTTTCAAACTTCAAGTGTCAAATGCTTTAATTTACATTTGAAGCGTGAGTATGGAGAAAGCACATATCATTGTTTTCCGAATTGCCGGTCTCCATATACTAAATTAGATCAACAAAAGAGATGTGTAAAGAAATGACACGATAAAGAAAGGAAAAATAACTTAACTGGGAGGAAATTCTTTCGCTTTTCTATCAAAATTTACAGGTAACTATTTTTACCCTTTCTGAACTTAGCAATTTATTCAGAAATGAGAGAAAAGCAGAAGTTAGGAAAGCAATTTAATATATTTTGCTTATTCAGAAAGTATTTGGATTTACATTTTTTAATTCAATTTAATAAACTTAATGTATGATTGGAAACAAAACTGATAAATATTTAACAAGAAAATAGTCAAGCAGAATTAAATTAGAGCAAGAATTTATGAAATATGAGTGTCATAAAAAAGCTGAATCTGATATTAAATTCTTGTTATAAAAAAGTCTTAAATGATGCAAAATGAGCATTGTAAAAATGCGCAGATAACTCAAAATGCTTTTGAAAAATGCGTAAGTTATGAAGATAAAAATTAGAAGCTAATTTCCTACAGAACAAAGTTAAACATCGTTTCTTTAAAACTAATAAAATGTTTCAAATGCTGAGGTATTAAAAAAGGGCAAAATAATATGGAATAATCTAAATTCTTCTAAATGGTGTATCCATAGTATCATTATTCAAGTGTTTAGATTTTAAATAACAGAGAAGATATTTCGATGTTTAAAATATAAATAATGTTTTCTTCTGAATTATATGAAAATATAATACTTTCGAGCAACTACGTACTACACAGTAAAATATTTCACAATATTCAGTGAAGAAAGAGAAAAGTTTTTATAACGTGATTGATTATTTTCGAACTGCCAGGAAAAATTTCGGATTTAAGTCGAATGTCTAATGGATTATAGCACACAATGCATGCATAGGTTTCGTTGCAAAACTAATATTTTGTAGATTTATTAGGTTACATCGATGTAAAATGGTGCAATACCCTCGCTAGGGATTCGAAATCTGATCCTCCCAAATACCGCTTAACATACTTCGTTTACACCAAGAATGCATGCGGAAAAAAGGAAGAAAATACCTAATAATTTCAAAAATATGACAAAAAACAGGAAAGGAATTGCCAGAAAATTCCAGAATTGCCATCTGAATATTTTAAAAAGAAAGTTTTGCTTCGAAAACGAAATTTTTTTTATATTTGAGAATAATTTTAAAAATTGAAAGCTTACTATTCTTAAATGAATAATTTACCATGACTTATCATGTAAATGTGAAAAAAACTATTTTTTAAAGTAATTCTTCTAAACTTGCAACTTTCGCATTTGAGTCCACTAGCGAATATTTTATAGAGAACATTCATAAATGTTATGTTTTTAAATGACTAATTGCTTAAACGAAAGACTTCTCCTAAGGTTATATTTAAAGAGTTTCAAAAATTCCTTTTATTTCATGCATGCAGAATAAAAATAATTATTAAACACATTTCGAGTCGTGTTAAAAATGCTTGGGAGATGCATTAAATTTTCTCTCTTTGTTGCTTTAGCCGGTTTTTTTTCTGTATCATATTATATATAAAGTGCATCATTGATTCTTTCATATAATTTTAGCAAAGTGCGTACATCATATTTGGCGTTATCATCGCTTATAGCAAATACGCTAAATTTCTAAACGCGTCAATATGTAAATTCACGTATATCTTGGGACATAATTTTGAATAAAAAACTCTGTTTTTCGCAAGCATGCCTAGAAAGGCGTCTGTCTATTTAATAGGATTTTATCTGCAATATTTTAACTCTAGTTTCCAGATATAACAGCAACCCTACAGATTCTAATTTATTATTTTATTTGAAAATATTTAAAGTATTATTATACTTTCAGGTACAAAAGTCGAGTTTAGTTTTTAAACTACCAGAAGGCCAAATGAATATATTAATAGCGTAAATGAACGTTCGGTTTCATTTGCGAAATTATTGTATTCATTTGGTATTCTTGGACTCTACGCTAAAGAAAGGAAAAAGATTTAAAGAAGCATTACACATTAAGTAGAATATGCCGGCTCATGTATTTTACCGACGTGCATTTAAAGTATCGGCTAGCAAGAATGCTCGAACCAGAATATAATTTTTAAACAGAGTTGGTTAAAAATAGTAAGAGTAAAACGCGATTATCAGAAACTGTCTCAATTAAACATTCGAAAGCCTCAGATTAATTACACACAAAGCTAAGAATGTCGCAGAAAACAAGCTGTTTCAAAAGAGAATGTGGTATACAGCGAATAAAAAAGAGAGGAAGACTGTGAATATGTCTGCAGGATATGTCAAGAAAATCATTAAGGCATTAAGGTTCTCTTTGTCGCAGTAAGCCATTAGGAATAAAAGTTAAGGTATTATGGGAAAATAAATTTTAAAATATAGTTATTTGTATTTCATTATTTTTAAAATATTTATTTATTTAATTATATGCATGATATTTAGTTTTCTTTTACGTTATGCTATTTGATTTTGCGATTTAAAATTTTTTTTAAAAATTAACTTATTTAGAATTACGGATAATATTTTAATTGTAGGGTTTATATTTATTTTAACTAACATTTATTTTAAGTTTAAACTATCTTTCCTGTCAATCCTTACTTTCCCCTGGAACTGCCAATGCCAGAATATGTAAATTTGAGTAGAACGCGCAAGCATTCAAATTATCAGCGGAAGTAGTATGATTTAAATAGAAGGAAACAAGTTCGGTGAGAGAGAGTTATTCTTACTTAGCGAGCGCGGAGGTAGTTATAGAGATTTGAAAAACCCCGCGTTGCGGCCTATGTGCTTGGCGGGAAGTAGTTGCAATTGTTCCAGTGAGCTTCAAGTCTGCTGAATTAGCAGCCGTATTGTAAAACGCGGTGAGTTAGTTATTTGAGAGAGCCTCGTAGTTAGAATATTGTCTTTAATTTCTTTTCAGGTTTTTATTTTTATTTTGACTGCCGAGTTGGCACCGTTTGTAAGCGTCAAGAGAACGCAATTGTAAATTAGTACGTTGAATAAAAAGGGAATTAAACCCTTTATAAGACTCTGTGGTTTATACAAGCTTTCACAGTCACCTCTTGGTTGCGTGCTAGTTAGAGACGCGCAACGTTATATTGGCGCCCGAACTGAAATCGAACTGAAATGGCCGAAAATTGGATGGAAGCCGCTGGACAACACCAAGAAATGACAACGCAGTTAGAAGGATTTGGATACCTGGTCCAGACTTTGAGAGCATCAATCAAGCCAAACGTCTATTTCGACGGAAAAAATTCGGTGTCCGTATTTTTAGAAGGTATAGAAAACCACTTTCAGCTTTATATTGTGCCCGAAAGACAAAAAGTTGCTATCGCCACATCAGCACTAAGAGGACAGGCCGCGCTATGGTGGAAAAATATAGGCAAATTTCTTCTAGGTGAATTTGGAAGCCCGACGTATACTTTTGAAAATTTCAAAAAATCGTTAGTAAAGGCCTTCCCCATAGTGAAAGATCGCGCACGGCTGGAAGCCGAGCTATATAGTTTCTATCAACGGGATACAGCACAATTGACGGACTTTATTTTACGAAAAATCAAGCTAACGGATATGTTGTATGGGAAAAAACCCGATGCGGAGATTATTGAAATAATATTACCAAGATTGTTACCCGCTGTCCAAGACTACTTTGAAATTAGAAACCCAACCACATTGCAGGAACTTTTCGAATTGGCGGTGAAGTTTCAAAATCGCAGAATCGCGGAAAGAGCGAGAGGGGAAACATATTCTCAAAGTACCAGAAGGAAGGAGGAAACAAGAAATGGAAATCGCTCATATGGGGAAAAGAACTATCAAGCTAACGCATCGAAACTTGAAGGGCAAGGCCCAAAAAGAAAATTTGAAAATAAGCATCCGCGTACCCAGAAGACACAGATTGAAAGGAAAGCTTTAAACGACTAGAGGGGCCTGTGAAAGGGAGGGTCCAGACCCCGGAAGTTTTAGAAAAACCCTCAAATAGACATCTAAATACAGTCATCGTAAAAAACTCACAGCTACCAATTATACAAGTCCTGGTTGGCGATGTACCAGTAGAAGCCCTCATCGATACAGGGGCAGAAGGCAATTTCATGAGTGAAAAGTTCTTCAAAAAGAATTTTTATAGGATACGACTCTTTAAAACCAGAAATACGGAAATTATAGCGGCGCAAGGAAAAACATGTCACTGCATCGGGAAAGTAGCATTAAACGTACAGGTAAAAGAGGAAAATCTCAAAGTATTAATTTTTGTGGTGAAACACCTCCAACACTCTCTTATTTTAGGTATGGACTTTTTAAGGGCCGCGAGGGCCAAATTAAATTTTCAAGATAGTTCCGTGGTGCTGGAGACGGACCAGAGGGTGGTGGAACCGGTGGAGACACCTGAATTGGACCTTAGCCATTTGAATGACCAGGAAAGTAAAGCAATACAGCAAGTGGTGAGTAATTTTTCTCATTTGTTTTCAGAAAAGCCGGGAAACTGTCAGATTGTAACTCACAAGATTCAATTAAATGTCGAAAAACCTTGTAGGACTAAACCTTACCGCTATGACAAACAAAAAGACGTAATCATCGAAGAACATATTCAGGAGATGTTAAAGAATAAAATAATAACGCCCATAAATAGTGAATACGCGAGTCCAGTCGTACTATGTAGGAAAAAGAACGAGTTTCCTCCTCCGGATAAAAGGGCTTGGAGGTTTGCTATCGATTATAGAAAACTAAATAGCATAACTAAATTCCCAGTTTACCCTTTGCCGGTTATAGACGAGATCATTAGACAGATCAAATCGACGAGATATATGTCTACTTTGGACTTAACGTCTGGCTACTATCAAATAGCTATGAGACCCGAAGATATACATAAAACCGCGTTTATAACAAAATCGGGCACTTATGCATTTTTACGCATGCCTTTTGGGTTGTGTGGGGCCCCGTCAACATTCCAGAGAGCTATGGACATTGTTCTAAAGCCTGTCCTAGGAAAATCAACTTTAATTTATCTAGATGATATAATTATAACGAGTAGTACGTTGGAACAACACATTAGTGATCTCGAACAAGTTTTTAAATTATTAAAAGAGGCCGGTCTTACAATTAACGCCTCAAAATGCAAGTTCGCAACTAAAGAACTTAAATATCTCGGTTATAAAATTTCGCAAAAGGGTATAGAAACGCAAGATTCAAAAATAAAAGCTATTAAGAATTTCCCACCGCCCAACACCGCCAAGAAACTTTCGTCTTTCCTTGGACTATGTTCTTACTATCGATCTTTCATAAAAGATTTCGCTAATATTGTTGAACCACTCTTAGTAATCAAAAGAAAAAAGAGTAAATTTACGTGGACAGCTGAAGCTAACACAGCTTTCGAAAGATTAAAAGAAGCGCTTATTAATGCCCCTGTTTTAAAATTCCCTGAGGGGGACGAAAACCTGGAAATTGTGGCAGATGCATCAGACTATGCGGTGGGTGCGGTTCTTATGCAAAATAACCATCCGCTGGCATTTTTTAGTAAAACATTGAATCAAACACAAAGGAATTATACAGCTACAGAAAGAGAAACATTAGCCGTATTAATGGCTGTACACAAATTTCGAGTTTATTTCGGCAAATCGCCAGTAACTGTCTTTTCGGATCATGCGTCTGTTGGTAGACTTTACTCGGGAAAAAACCTAACGCCCAGGTTAATAAGATGGGCTTTAAAACTCCAAGAATATAATATCACAATAAAATATAAACCGGGTAAGGAAAACAATGTAGCTGACGCACTTTCTCGTATAAAACTGGACGAGGAAGGTAATGAACTTAAATGCGCTGTGTTGACTTCAAAAATTTTAGATTCTAGAGATACGGTTATTACTGAACTGAAAGCTGATCCTGAATTTGGAAATATCTATGCTTATTTGAAAGACCCCGAAGGCTTTGAGCATACAGATATCGATGCGATAAGAAATAGAGCAAAAAACTATGAAATAATAGATAATTTATTATTCTATACGAAAACAACGAACGAAAATCTTGAGTATAAGCCAGTCATCCCAGCCTCGCTTCGATTAAGCATTTTGAGGGAGTTGCACGAAAAAAAAAAGCGGGCCACCGGGGTCAGAAAGACTTTAAAAAGGGTACGCGAGGCGGTATATTTCCCGCAATTATACAAAATAGTAACGGCGTATGTCAGGTCCTGCAATCAATGTCAGTTAATAAATGATATTAATTACAGCCCGGCCGGGTACTTAAATAGCATTCGCGCTACATTTCCGAATGAAATTTTAGGCATAGATCTCCTTGGTCCCTTCCCCCAGAGCGAGTTAAATAAAAATCGTTTTCTTTTAGTAATAGTAGATCATTTTTCAAAATGGATAGAAATTGTTCCACTTAAACGCGCGTCAGCCAAAACAGTCGCAGATGCATTCTTACACAGATACATTTTAAAATACGGTGCACCGATAAAAGTCATTAGCGATAACGGAAAACAATTCATTAGTCAAATATTTGAAAACATATGCAATGGACTTGATATACGCCATATCAAAATGGTTCCGTATAGACCACAGGCTAACATAGCAGAAAGAGTTAATAAAAACATTGTAAAAATAATTCGCAGTTACGTTAGCACACATCACAAGCGCTGGGATGGCTACATAAATGAATTAGCTTATGCTTTAAGAACGGCACATCATGATACTACGGGAAAAACTCCAGCAGAATTATTTTTAGGCAGAAAGTTAATTACGCCTTTAGATAAATTATTCTTTGTGCAACAAAGAGAGCAGGAATTCAAACAAAAGGACGTGCAAAAACTAATTGATCAGGCGCTTAAAACCTCGGATACGGCAAGAAATAGGCAGAAAATTTATTACGATAAAAAACGCCGTGAAGCAGATTTTAAAGTTGGTGATAAAGTATTGAAACGGAAATTTTCTTTATCAAGTGCCCCAGACAATTTTATGGCAAAGCTAGCTCCAAAGTTTGAAGGCCCCTATGTAATTCAGGAAATCAAAGGAGTAGTTTTATATCTTAAAAACGAGAGAGGGGAAATCTGTAAAGCAAGTCCCGACCAGGTGAAAAAATACTATAATCCCAATGATTTTGAAATCCTTAAAAGTTTCTTGCAGGAGTCAAGTCTAAACGAAATAGAAGGGCCAGAGACTGCAACAACTATTCCACCACCCAAGAAACGGAGAACTGAAGAGAGACCTAGCACTTCTACAACCCGGACGTCGGTATCAAAAAGAAAAAATGATTATCAAACTCCGGCGTTTAAGAAAAACAAAAGTTCAGATGAACCGGGTAAAGAAACCGTGGTAAAAAGAAAAACACCACCTACAAAGGATGGCAGGAGGAATTACACATCAAGAAGAACGCGCACACGGCCACAGAGTCAGGTGCCAGCAAGGCCGCCGTTCCGGAAACTGAAACGCCAACAGGAAGCACAGAAGTACGAGGAACAGAAGAAATTCAAGGACTCCAGACCGGAGGACGTCAAGACCAGCCGTCCCAGGCAGAAACGCAAAAGCCAACAACCAGACGATTACTCCGTCAAGAGGCCAGCATGTAGAGGACGCAAAAGAAAGATCAACGGGGACGACAATTGGAGATCAACAAGGAGAAGATTGACATCCATGACACCTCTAACTTGGGATCAATTTTGTCAAAAACGGATGACGGAGTTTCAAGCATCGAAAACTCAAAGATAAGTTAAAACCTTCTATAAAAATTTTTCTCTTTTGTTCCGAAATGTTATGCATAAGTACGAAGTTCTATGTTTTGACGAAAGTCAATATGTCTCGGTTGAGACTTAGTTTTGTTTTACTTTATTTAGCTAAGGCAAAAGTATTATTTTCTTTAAGTGTAAAAGCTAAAAACAAGCATTTTCTGTTGGTCGAAAGACTAATTCTGTTATGTTAAAGCCAAAATTTGGCCGGAGATAAAAATAACTTCGTATTCTTGTATGTACTAATAAGAATTTTAGTTTCAGTGCCGCCAGCTTGGCGAAGGATGAGTAAAGTAAAAATTTATTTTCTCTTATTCATTTTATGGTAAATTGTAAAAAGCATATGTATTAAACTTTTGTAAATGTATGTAAATACTTGCATGTTATGTAAAAGTAGAATTTAGTCTAGAAGCATAAAATTGTAGATGCTAAAAGCAATGAAGTCAAAATTTAAGTATTAAACTGTAAAGTCATGCTTTAGAGCGAAAGCCTGCATGTTTAAAAGATGAATGAGGGGGAAGTTAGAATGAATGTGTTTTGTAGGGTTCTCCACCTACATTTGAATTTTTAAGAATATTAAAGTAGCTCATTGAGTTGTAGAATGTCGAGTAAGGTGTGTCTATTTGGTTGTTGAATTCTAACAAATCATGGTGGTTAGGGGAAGTGTTGTAAGACTAAAACACGAATATTCCCGTTTGACACCACACACGGTGGAGAGCCAGGGTAAAGTTAAATTAATGCTTGAAAAATTGAATGAATGTGAAGTAAGCAATAACTAAGAAAAACGAAACGTTAAAAACAAAAATTTATTGTGTCAAGAAAGTGTAAATTATAATGTATGTAGAAAGATACTGATACTTATTCCTTCCAGATGCTAGAAGGAAAGACCAAGATTGAATGATGAAGTCCAGGAAAAGTTGCTGTAAGAAGAAACCTTTGTAAAGAGTAACAGAATTTTAATTGTTACATAAGATTATTTTTGTGTAAACGAGGCTTTCGCCAGTTAGTTCAGAATTAGATAAACTTACAACAGGTCGTTTGTAGGACCTGCTTCCAAGTTTTCCAAATTCTGGCAGCGGCAAATGTAGGGTTTATATTTATTTTAACTAACATTTATTTTAAGTTTAAACTATCTTTCCTGTCAATCCTTACTTTCCCCTGGAACTGCCAATGCCAGAATATGTAAATTTGAGTAGAACGCGCAAGCATTCAAATTATCAGCGGAAGTAGTATGATTTAAATAGAAGGAAACAAGTTCGGTGAGAGAGAGTTATTCTTACTTAGCGAGCGCGGAGGTAGTTATAGAGATTTGAAAAACCCCGCGTTGCGGCCTATGTGCTTGGCGGGAAGTAGTTGCAATTGTTCCAGTGAGCTTCAAGTCTGCTGAATTAGCAGCCGTATTGTAAAACGCGGTGAGTTAGTTATTTGAGAGAGCCTCGTAGTTAGAATATTGTCTTTAATTTCTTTTCAGGTTTTTATTTTTATTTTGACTGCCGAGTTGGCACCGTTTGTAAGCGTCAAGAGAACGCAATTGTAAATTAGTACGTTGAATAAAAAGGGACTTAAACCCTTTATAAGACTCTGTGGTTTATACAAGCTTTCACAGTCACCTCTTGGTTGCGTGCTAGTTAGAGGCGCGCAACGTTATATAATAAACTAAATGTAGGATATTAAAATTGTGTAAAACAATGCCACATTGATAAAAAAGAGGAAAACTATTTGTATACATATCATTATAAATTAAAATGTAGGTAATACAAATTTCTCATTTATATATATTTTTTGAACGATCCATTGAAAGGCATATTAACCGTGCTTTTAAAGGTATTTTCTGTTTTAATACTAAAGGTGGTTTTGAAAGACTGTGATATATGTATTTCATTTCTGAGGTTACGGCCCTCTTTACCGTCCTCTTTTTTTTTTAGCATCTTCTCTCCCGCCCTCGAGCGACCTCTTAACACGCCGAATTTGCTGTCCTTTCCGTTCAGCCGGCAGCGAGCTAAGTCGTATTTTTGTTTAGAATGTTTCAATACATTTCATTAAAACTAAATTTGATCACATTTCATTGAGACTATATTTATTTTTTAACTTTAATACTGTCGTTCCCGCGGACCGACGCCAGCCAAACGAAAATTCCAGTGCCGGTCTCCAGGTACCGACGCCGGCCACACGGAAAGTTCACTGCCGGTCCCCAGGGACCGGCGCCGCGCTCAACGTGTTGAGTGGTGCGCTTCTCAGCCAAGGGGTTACGAGACCTTAGGTCGACGGAGTTTTACGTCCGATACGACCAAGTACTGTGATATATATATATATGATTAAACGTGTTTAAATTACACAATGCGAATGAATAAATAAATTTATAATAACTACTTGAAGAACTATAATGTAACCACGCAACAAATAGTAATATAAAATAAGAATGTGCAAGAGAGACTATACTTTTTTTCCGTTGGCGCAGAATGAAAGGGATATTGAAATAGGTTGCCATAAACTAAGAATTTCGCCAAGTGAATTACTTCTGGCTCTAAAAGAAAGTGCGCCAAGCTGAATATCCGAATTAGAATATTAAATTTACAAAGAATCCAAGTTTACAAAGAAGCATCAGAATTTACAAAGTTTGGCGTTTAGGCATAACTTGAATCGTAGAATCGAAATGGGAACAAAATTGGCATGTCATTTTAGAAAACGTTCGATTTTGAGTCAAAAGCGTACACACAGAGTGTATTAGCACAGTAATGACTAACTTTCAGGAGAGATAAGAGTACACCTAGATGTTGGGAAATCATATAGGAATCATATCGGAAACGCTTTCCTACCGCGATAATGACGACACAGAACTCCAGAAAGAAAGGACACGAACGGGATGAGAAAACAGGTTTGTTATTCGGAGCACAACAAAAACAAACAAAAAAAAAAAAAAAAAAACACACACACACATAAAGAAACAACGATCATCATACAAGAAGGTATTCCAAATTACGACCCGGACCATGATGCAGGAACAGTACGTCATGCATCTTCCATTCGTAATGCAGATCTTCCATGTGCCAGAGAAGTGAGGCCTGTATCACGGTCCGAGGTCGTAATTTCGAACACCCTCTTCAATGACGATCGATGTTTCTTTTTATTCTTATTTGTAGGTTTCTTCTGTACTAAACATAATATAAAACATATTTCGTCTCACTGTTTGTGCCTTTCCGTTTTTGCGTTTTATGTCGTTACTAACGCGCCAGGAAAGCGTTTCCGACCATACACTGCTATGTGATTTCCCATCGTCTAGGTGTATTCTATCACTGCTGACAGTTTGCCACCGCTGTTCTGACACACCCTGTATAAGTGTAACACATATCCTAAGTCGCGCTTTACGCAAGTAGAATTGTATCAATGGCCCCAGTAAAAGGGAGAAATAGAACTGCCCTATTATTATTATTATTATTATTATTATTTGGAGTGAGAGCGCATCATACCTTGCATTTTACATTTGCATTGCTTTGTGTTTCTTGTTTACTTCGGCATTTTATTTTGCATACACTGTATTTTTACGTGTTATTAGTTCATAAAGCTTGCATGAATGAACAGTTTAGATGAAGAGAAACACATGAGCGTTTATTGCAACTCTAAATAAGAACAGTTTTACTGATGACGAAAAACGGCTAAGGAGTTAATGGTACTATCTTATTTGTGTTAAGTGTAATTCTCATATTACTGTGTAAGGGCTTATTAAATATCAGAATCAAGAATTCCTTACTTTCCTCTCCTCATTTACTTGTAAAAGTTCCGTTAACATTTAACTTTATTTTACATACTACTGATCTTACATTAAAAACTGGGCACAGACTAGCATTCCTACAGAAAAATTCATAAAGAAAAGAAAAAGAGCCTAGAGAAATATGGTATCGATTTCTTCAGAACAAATTTAGTAAGTTCACAATCTGAGATCACTTTAAACCATTAATAAGAAACATTGTTAGTGGAGTCAACTGATTTCGAAAAAAGTATTTTTAAATATATATCTTTCCTCTTAATTAAACACAATTAAATATTGCTTTTTAAGTGAAGAAATGTCGACACCTGAGGATTCCGAAGGCACTTTCGATATCGCCGGGCCTAGCTGTTAAGCTCTGCGCCAAGTTTTTAAGAACACCCCGAAGCAGGCCAAGGGTCTCTCAACCCTCTTCTCGAACCAAAACATCTCGAGGCAACTTCTGCTCGCTGTGTAACTACAAGACTGACATAGTTTGTCGAACATCTCACAGAACCAAGGCTTATAATAGCAAATAAAGAACACATTGGTGGACCTAAGTCTTGCAAAAAGAACGAAGCTGTCTAAGAGCGCTGAGGGGGTATGCGCAAGCCACCCACGAACAAGTTCTTAGAAAATTGCGCATGCACGGCTTTAGAAGAGTGCGATATACCTATAGAAAACAGATTTACTAAGCGAAACTCTCCTCATGAACAAATTTCCGCACCGTAACTAAGCATCCCCCCCTTATCGACAAGTATATGAAATAGCTATGACTAAAGTGTTAGGCCTACCTCACTTCCAAGAAGTAGCCGATCAACTGCCAATTCAACAACAGAGTTAGCCAAATTTCTTCTTGATAACATATTTCCTGACGACTGTCTGGATGAAGACCTGGAAATACATCGTTCCCTATGAATTAAGTTCGAGAATTACCTGACCGTATTCTTTCTGTCAATATGTGGTATTCGAATCCACAGAACGCGGTTCGAAGTAGAAATCAACTTCAGTGAACCGCTATAATGTTAAAGGGGGGACTTAACCGTTTTAAACGTAATAAAACTAAATGGGAATTTTAAACATGGATGAAGCCTGCCGACCATAAATATTATAAGTGTTTACGATGCTGTAAGACAGAAAGCATGGTATGCTGGTCTATTCTGCTTCTGCAATCAGATTCATTTTCCATAGTATTTCCATTTAGAGATATAAAGTAAACGATAATATTGAATTACAAGCAATTCCTAATATTTAAATTTCCTACGTAAATTTCTATCGTACGTTATTATTATTTCGTGTCTGAAAGTTTCGGATTTAAATTGATTAAACTCAACAAAACGCAGACAAATAACGGTGCTGAAGTGACATTTGTGTATTCTGCTCACATTTATAAACTTCAAATCATGAAATCCCTTTAAAATAATATATCAAAAGTAAACGAGTTAAATTTAATAATTGATATTTGCGTAAATATGTATTATTTATTCATATGATCATATTAATTAACTTTAGTGTTTACCACTCGGGAAAAATATTTACTATTAGATAAGTAAATTTGAATATTTTAACAATAAAAGCTTGGTTTTTGTTAATTTACTCAAGGTTAGTATTATTATTATCATTCATGCGTGTTTCACATGAAGCTATGCGGATTACTTCTTTAGATTAGAGAAAACATTCTGTTCAGAAACAAAAATACGCAGTGTAAAACTATGACATATAAAGGAAGAAAGTTGTGTTTTTTTTAATTAAAGAAGCAATCAGAAATTAATAACAATTAGAATTCATAAATGATAACTGATATCATACTTCAAATCGTACGACAATAAAATTTTGAAATGAAAAGGCAGATATATTTATCTATGTATTTGTTCATGTGACTTTGAAATTAGTTTAGAAAAATGGCAAGAAAAGAATAACGGGCTTCGAATTTTTAAATATTATAGATCTAGCTTTCAATAATGCGACAATAAGTTCTCTAGTCCAGCTTTAAAAACTAAGGCATTGCTCTATTACTAGAATATACTTAATTTGAACTTACAAACTGATTTTTGACAACATGGTTGAACAATACAATTTTCAAATACAAAACCCTCAAAAGAAATATTGTGAAATTTTCCGCATCATCCCTGTTTTAATTAGTGTTGCTTTTTAAATTTTATGACAGGAGGAAAAAAAATTCAATCTAATTCAATTTTTCTTTCTTTCTAAGAAATGGTTCTACTTTATGTATGCTATAAATAAAATTTTACTGCGTCACTTATCAATATCCACTCTTGAACTAAGTCCATTTTGTGAAAGCAGGATAAGATTCTAGCTTAATTGGTTGTCTCTGGCAACTGTGCAGGGACTTATCGCTTACTTCTAAGGCTAAGAACAAGTCCAAAGAAGGGTTAAATTACGCTTTTATTTTACTCAAGAGTATTTACAGTTGACACCTCTTGGGCATATAGGAAGCCTCACCTTTAATTTAAAAAAGAAAATGAGAAACTAATGTAATGCTAACTAACTAAAAACTAGCCGAAGCTGAACAAAAATAACTCACAGTGTTGGCTTTTATTCAAAGCTCACCAGCAAATACTCGCGTGCACGTAACAATAAGGCCGAACAAATAGTAAGGTTTGGCTTAAAGCAACGACGTGGCCAGAAGTCAGAACACGCTATACTAACAACTTCTAAGCTCTTCTACGGAAGTGAGTGAGACTTCACCTTAAATACTGCTTCTATTCCATTTACATAAAACGCGATTCTGAAAACTCATTCTGGCAGGGAATTGTAGACAGGAAACAAGAAAATAAGGAAAGCTGTTGAAACTTAAAAATAACTATTAGTAAATTAAAATAACTCCTTCGGTATCATTGCGATACTTGTTAGATATGGTAACATGAGTATGACGTTTAGCTTTTGTGTATAAAATTCATGAAACATCCATATTTAGGGACGAGTCTATAGATCTACTTGGAAACGGAATTAAACACAGAAATATCTAATTAAAAGTCTAAAAACAGTGACCAATGAACATGTGACACATTTCCGTGCGTAGAAATCTCAAGTAGACATTTTTTTTTATTTTTTTTAATATTTTGAATCATTCTTATATTTTCTCTCGATTTTAGAGCCAGACGCCACTTATTTTGATAAACTCTTGTCGATAAAGAGTGTGAATATTATTTCACGCTTTTATCTTCCAGATTCGTATCTTTTAAGTTCCGATTATTTTATTATCCATTTGAATGATTTTATTTTCAACTTTTGCCATTACTCTTTCATACTTAGCAGTGTCCCTAACTTTCTGGATTTTCCGCTAAAGATATTAACGGTATTTTGATGATTGAAATAACCGTTATGACGGGTATACAGAGTCACATATATCTGCAGTTTTGATTATCATTAACTACAGTTTCTCATGAAGTATTAAATTTTGAAGCTGTATGATATAAAATCTTGATTATGTTCTTAACGAGAATGTATTCAGATACTCATACACATAAAGGAAAAAATATCAATTTTAAATACTGACTAGAAATTCCTTGAATTCGAAACTTAACTAAAAAACTGCTAGCGACTGAAGTTTCCTTCTTTTTGTGAATATGAAATATTTCAGCTGGTCAAATGGCATAACGATCCTATTTTTTATAGGAAACTATCTACCATCTCATAAAAATACTCGATTTCATAAATATGTATCGGAAGTCAACTGAACCGCTTTCCTTACCTTAGTTTCTTATTCAAAAAAGTAAAATACAATAAAACTAAAATTTTAGTGAAGACTGACATACAATGTTTGAAAGACATACAATGTTATTTCTTCTTTAGACTTTTATTACCATTTTCTCATGTAACCTCGGGCCCTTTTTCACAAATGTGATCTCTTAGAAGCAACTGGAAAACTGGAAATGAAAGGAAAAAAAATCGGAAAGAAACCAGCTCTTATATACGTGTAAGATGGGAAGGTGTCTGATGAAGCGATGCGAATACATACATCAAAGACTGCCTGAATTTGTCACTTAAAAAAAAAAGGAAATAAAAAAAAAGCCAAAGAAATGAAAAAGAAAAAAAACCTAAGGGAAAGGATTAGGGAAACGTCAAGGCAAATGGAACAAGCGGAATGCTTTTTGAGCGTAAGATTTTATCGATTGGTTAAGAAATGAATGAAAACTGCAGTTCATAACTGTGTCATCATAGCAGTAAACAAAAAGCAAAAAGATGTGTTAAAATCCTCATCCGCGATACATAAACATATTACTGTAGATTATGTGACGCTTAAGATAACTCGAAAGTTGTTGCAAATTATAAATTATTTCTTAGAAGCACAATATTACCATTAACGAACAATGAAATAAATATATGCTAATCTATCTTTATGAGCTATGTTTTAAAGGGCCTTCCATATTTATTTTTAAAATGTAAATATTTTAATTTTATATATAATAATATTTGTGCATGTAATGGTAAAAATCATATGCATTGCTATCATAATTTTTTAGAAATTTTTAGTAAATGTTTTACTGAAAGCAAATCACGTAGGAAAGTAGCAAGATGATTTGGTAATTCTAGATTTCTTTTTTAGCCCACCAATGGCCGAGCGGTAAAGTCGCGGAACACTTGTAGTTCGGTTCGAGTTTCGAATCCTACGAACTGCCTGGCTGCATGTGGGTTTTTGTGGTTTTCTTCCATGCGTAAGGTGTATACGAGCCAGTTTCCCTTAAAAGGTCGTCCAAAAAGCAAAACGGTATCTCTTCCCTTGGCCACATAGCCCAATAGGCTTTGTCGTAATCACGTTAAAAAAATATTTCTTTTTAAACGAAAACTAAAATTTCTTCGGTATTCTGGGAACTATTCTTAAGCTTTAAAAGCAGCTAGATTTTAGTTGAATTTCACTTTCCGTCTTGGCTAAGTTATGATATTCGTTAGCACCAGAAAATTATGCAAATATAATGGTATGATGCAAAGTTGTATTCGAGCTTTCTTCGTGTCTCTGGAGTCTTACTGCATATTATTTATGCGGTGTTTGTGAACGGCTTTAGTTACTTAATCGCTGTGCTGTTGTAAGTGTGTTCTTAGTTTAGAGATAGAATAAGAGAGCGCTCACACGATTTCCTAACGATTATGAGATAATATTTCTTTCTTTATTTGTCCTAAAGCAAAGAAGTCTCTAGCTCTTTTTACACCTGTGGAACAGGTACCCCTACACTTCTATAGTATACTACCGGTGTAATACGGAAAGGGGACATCGGGACAATACCATTTTTACTCATAGCGTTGATATGGTTCCCCCCCTGTAGTTATTCCTGTCCTATGGAACAGTGTTTAAGCTGCAGCCTAGTGAAAAAAGGTAAATTTCAGCTTGCAAGAATATGCAACTGACTGCACGAAATCGTCAAATACCAGTATGCATTTTCTTTGCGCTTATTTGTCAGTTTTGCATAAAGCATTCACCAGTTAGAATATTTAGACAAAATCATTGTAGCAATATCCATTACGGACAAAGATATGGTTGCCTAACGACGAAGTCTGAGTTTTGACCCATGCGGATGACAAAGCCCTCGTTTGAATTTGAATTTAGACCTTGTTTTATATCATTTGAATCTTAACTACCATGGTAAGTTATCTCATCATAAAATATTGTGCATGAGGTATATGAACCATTTTAGTTGTTACCCACGAGAAGTGGAAAAGAAATCAGTTCTTCATTTTGATTTGACTCGTGTTTCTGTGGACAGTGAAATAGATGAATAGTGAAAAAAATAGAGAATGATGTTAAGATAAAACTCTGGGGACCATTAAATATTCATTTTACAGTAATTTTCATTACAGAATGTATAATATGATCACACAATAAAGCATTTGGTTTAATCTGAGAGTAACGAGTCCAATAAATACTTTGCTTACAGTTTACGACAATTGTAGTCAAGCAAAACAATGCCCCAGGAATAGAACATTGAAATAAAACTGACAGTGGTCAAAGCACAAGAGTTTATCCGTGACTTCAGATGCAACAATTTGCGTTTCATAAAGAGACATGACAAAGTTGTTAGCATGAATTTCAGAATACTTAACTGCAAGAAAACACAGATTGTGGGAAGTTTTGAAAAAAAAAAAAAAAAAAAAAAAAAGGCTTAAAATTCAATAGAAGCGAGCTAAAACCAACTGGGCAATTATCAAGTCTTAAACTGCACGTAGCTTTCTTTTGTTCCTGAGATCGTTAGAAGTTTTCAATGAATCCCTTTTCTCTTTAGAACACATATACACCTTTCAACCTTCTTCTCATTCTTTATACATAACAGCTTCTTTTACCTCCAAAAGTTCGAAAACGTCCATGTTCTTATTAGAGCTACTCACAGTATTTTAAAACCTATAATTGTCATTAATAGAAACTGAAAACAGCTGAAATAAATTTGACACTAAAAACAAATTCAAATGATCATTTTATGAACACAGAAAAATCAGAAATGGAACTGATATCTCTACAGAAGTAATTTTTAATACTACAGCAGTAAAAATTTTATTTCCGTCGCATTACAATGAACATTTCATTTTAGCTTTGGCCGCTTAAGACCGTTATTTAATTTTCATATATATCTTTTACCTGTTAATGCAATTATAAGCGTATTTTGATTTTATCCCTTAGGAAAATTATCAATTCATGCGACGATAAATTTTGGATATAATTTTGTTAAAGAAGCTCTTAAGCCTCAAATGAAACTTGGAAGGTAATAGGGCGGGAAATAAAATTAACTTGTGCGTTCTCTGGAGTAAAGAGCAAAATCATAATATTTCAAGCAATAATTCTATCTATACTATTCCAAATTAATTTATCTTCAAACTCAATCTAAATACATGACTTATACGGTTTAGGAAAAGCAGACTGGTAGGGTTTGGCGTGAGATCCCACACGTGATTAATTCTGCAATTATTTTAAATATGATTGCGAGGCGTTTATCATATTTAATATCTCCTAGTCAAATCATATGAAATTACTTTTAGTTTGACATAATTCTGTTAAGAAATAGTAAACAAGTATGGCAAATTACGTGAAATCTACGTATGACGTTTCCTGAATTTCCTATTTAAATGTGATTCCCTGTCGTATGTATTTTTCTGTATCATTTAACAGCACCAGAGATGATATTAGTCTCGAAACTCACTTTTTTATCCTTATCACTTTTCATGTATTGCCTCCAAATGTTGTTGCTATGTATGACTTTAAAAAAAATAATATTTCAAACATATATATGTATACGTATTTGGCGACACAAATAAAAGAACGTTGCTATCAAATATTTTCTAATGAAATAATATATTGGTTTTAAAGAATAATATAGCGCATATAAAAATGTATGGTAACATTCAACACTTTATATGGAATTCTAAAGACATCCGATGAAAAATATTTTTAAATTGCATGCGTCAGTAATTGCTATTTGGCGACGTGTTATTATTTAATTTTTAAAATTTTAATCTGCCTCTTACCGAAAAGCAAATGAAGCGTTTAAAAGAAATAAATGCAGTTTTTAATCTTGTCCACTAATTACCAGGTTACAGGTTACGGAGGACGGGGACGCCTGGTGTCTAACATAGGTAAACAGGCGTATGTCCCAGTACTCCCCTATCTAGCGGCAACAACTCCCTGGAGCCCTAAGAGGCTGCGTCGGGAGTTTATTGACACATGAAAAAGGTAGTACATGGCCAAACAAGGGAGCTCGTGTTTTGTTTTACAGAGAGACTGACTTTTGGAGAGACTTTGACTGAACAGAAATGGCATGGAAACAAACATGTTGTAAAATTAAAAAAACAAGAAGAAGAAGACCAAAGAGGGCAAGAGCAAGAATTAAAGCACACAAAGAAATATAATTAAGGCATGTGTTCAGCTGCTAGGATAATGTCCTCAACTGGCATGTGGGGCACAATATGCTGAGTTTTGTGCTAGGAGTTCGTAGGGCGTAGATTACACAAGCGTTTGCACATAAGGTTGTCCATGGTTGCGCAGTTCATATAGGTAAACAGTTTGCACATGTGTGTAGTCGCAAATAATTCACTGTTTGCACGTTTTGTTCATAATTTGCACATAGTTTACAGTTGCTTGAGGTCACTGTTAGCAAACGTGGACTTCACACAAGTTCGCAGTACACAGATCATTGCGAGAATTTTGAAGGAAGAAAGAGGAGAGTGCAGCTGGCTGCGGTTGTGGTGACACAAATAGCGGCAATTGTAGTACACGAGGATGTACATTTACACACTGTGCAGTTTCGCAGTTTGCGCATTTGCACAATTCGTGGTTTCGGTAAACACAGATCGTAGTTCCCAAAGTAGCACAGTTCACATAGTTGTAGTTTACATCAATTGTAGCAGTTGTGACAGTGGAATGAAGGTATTGCATCCTGTGAAAACTGCATAGAGTTTCATGGAACCTAAAATGTTTGAAGTCGATGCTCTTTGGCTGCTCATGTAGATCGTGTGGTGGGCTGTTACTGGGAAGCTGGCGAACGTTTAGTACGAATGGCACACATCTTGATCCGTGGAGGTTGATGCGTCGATGGTTTTGCAGATTTGTGTTATTGTTGGCTTACTGTTGATAATGTAGCGCTAGAAAGCCTCAGTTATTGTTGTAGGATGCTTAATATGAGTTAAGGTTGTCAGTGGGCAGTGGAAGATGTGATGATCGGGTGCTCCTTCTCGGCCGCAGATGCAGGTGTCCGTGTTGGAGATATAGTGTCGGAAGTAATATGAAGGTAAGGGGCCTTGTCCAGTGATGTGAGTTGTAGGTTTGCAATGAGACGGGCCGTTGACACTTTTGGAAGGAAGATATAGGTACGGCGATCTGTTTTACTTGCGTTGCATTCAAGTTGCTACTCTCTGAGGACTACTTGATGCAATATTGATTTTAGATAAGACGACGGAGCTGGGATGTTCTCTGGGTGGGCATCGGTTCTGTTGGTAGCTTCCCTTGCCAGGACGTCTGCAGCCTCTTTACTCCATATGCCCTCGTGCGCCTTGACTCAGGTTAGTTGAATGTTGTTATATCTGCTGTCGTAAAGTTGACTTTGTATGCCCGTAATTACTGGAGTTGTGTGGCAGTGATTCAGGATTGTATGGAGAGATCATTGACTGTCGGAGCAGATGTCAATGGGATGCTGTGTGATTCTTGTAGCTTGTTTTAGTGCTTTGTGGATGGCTAGTGCTTCGGCTTGGAAGACACTATCATTGGTGGAGTTGGCCTTTCCAGCCTGAAATGTTTTGGTTGTGGTGATAGAATACGTAAGCGCTGCGAACTCCGTTTTCTGTCTTGGATCTACCTGTGTGTAGGTATTTGTGTGTACCAATATGTGTAGGAATTTGAGTGTACCAATATGTGTGGGCATTTGTGTGTACCAATATGTGTAGGCATTTGTGTGTACAATATGTGTAGGAATTTGTGTGTACAAATATGTGCAGGCATTTGTGTGTACCAATATGTGTAGGATATTGCGGGGATCATGAGAGGTTCGCTGGTAGAGACAGTGATGTGCATGCCTATTCCTTTGCGACCAGGATGTAAGCAAAGAGCTGTTCTGGGACGTTCATGCATCGCAGGGCTGTAGGTGATACCGTGGAAATCGGCATCCTTGAGAAGTTGTAGAATTTTTGTAAGTGCGCTCTCTTGCTCCGTTTACAGGTGTAGAGGTGGAATGCCTGCCAAGAAAATATCAGCATTTGTGGCTGTAGTGCGGTAGCCCTTGCACATTATGAGGGCAAAGGGACATTGTATAATCTGAAGTTGCTTTTGTTTGTATCCTTGCATGGGTGTGGACCAGATGGCTGCAGCGTAAATGACGATGCTTTCGACTACTCTTCGACAAAAGATTTTGGTAATGTACGGGTTTTGTCCACAGTTGGTGGATTGAAACTGCCTTGATTTGAGAGTTATTGCGTTTGTTTTGCTGCGTAGATGTTGGAGATGGGGATCCAAGTTAAACCATGGTCCCAGATGACGCCGAGATATTTGAGGGTGTCATTGAATTTGAGATACGGCCTTTAAGTCTGACGCAGAGCCGGCGAGTGGGGTGTTAGTGCCGGGCTTTGGTATTAGTAGAACTGTGAGCTTTTCTGCAGAGGTGGTGAGTTTGATGGCTTGGCAGAGAGAACTGAATTGATGACAGATCCCTGTGCCTCTTTGTTCAATTCCATGTCTTGTTTTCCCTTAAACCAGGAATGCAACGTCGTCGGCGTTTGCGATCAGTTGGGTTTGTTGTGGCCCGTTAGCATCTAAGATGCTATTAAAGGTAAGGTTCCACAAAACAGGCCCGACGCACGAGCCTTGAGGGCAACCTCTCTCTTGTGCCTTTACTGAAAGCTCGTTTGTTCGCTGGCCACCAGAGCGTGTCAAATGCGCTCTGGAGGTCCAGAGAGGTGAAAGCCGTGTAGAGATGATGGTTCCTGTTGTGATGGATAACTTGGCGAATTTCATTGAGTTCACGAAGAGCTGATAGGCCAGGACAGAATCCATATTGTTTATTGCTTATGATGTTCCGTACTTGGAGGAGGTAATGAGCCGTTGTACAAGAAGTTTTTCGTAAATTTTGCCAACCGCGGGGAGAAGGCAAATGGGACGCAGAGAGGTAAGGTCTTTGAACCTTTTGGAGAAAAAGACCACGTGGCCAACTTTAAATGCTTTGGGAAACAGGTGGTGCTGCAGGAGGGGATTGAAGTACTGGTGACAGAAGGTTAGATGAGATCTGTGAGCAAATTTAAGGATATTATAGTCTAGCCCATCTAGTCCTGGTGCTTTCTTTCTGGGGAGGACTCGGGAAATTTGTGCTATTTTTTGTAGTCCAAAGTCAATGTCGACAGCGGAAGTCGAAGTTGTATCTTCTCGGATTCTTTTCTCTGATGAGGACTGTCTGTCAAAGGATCGTCTGTCGGGAAAATGGTGTCCAGTGTGATGGCAGCCATGGCTGTGCTGAAATTTGCTCTTAGATTTGTGGGAAATTGATGTCGGTGATCGTCTGGGTCTGCAGATGGCTGTTGAAGGTACATCTGGTGGGGCCGGAAGACTCGATTTGTCGAAATCTTGTGGAGGATTCCGTGAGGGTCTTTGTTAGCGGACCAGAAGTTTATCCACCTTTTTGTTTTGGCCGTAAGGATCATTCTTTTGTAGTAGGCGCGCTCCTTCCTATAGATGGTTAGATAGTGAGATTTCTGTTCTGGGGTTGTTGCTTTAGTGATGCGGCGTCTCAGTGATCGGCATTTCTGCCGCTGCTTTTGAAGGTCCTTAACCCTTTAACCCGCGAGCACACGCAACGTGTATGTCATACCCATATGCATTTTTCTTTTGTATATTTCTCACCCATTCTTTCATAAAAGGACGAAACTTGGTGTAGCTGAGTTCAAGGTCACTTACTTAAATTGGGGAAATTCCTGAGGTGACAGGTGCAACGGTTTTTAGGAACACCATTGTTCGGGCATGTCATACCCGCGCGTGTACTCGCGTTTCTCAGTGAGTCACTTCGCAGTTCTCGTTTTCAAGCTTTTACTATAGGTTTTTCTTGAGTTGTAAGCATGGCGCCGTATATTCCTTACGATGAAGAGATGAAAAGATTGAGAAATCTTCTTGAAACCGTTTCTTCTGATGAGGATTCAGTTAGTGAAGATGTTGATTACGAAGAATATAGTAATAGTAATCATGATTCATCCATAGAGAGTAGTGATTCAGATACAGAAACAGAAAATGATTCTTTGGAATGTAGCAATGAGTTTTACGTTGGAAAAAATGGAGTAAAATGGAACCAAAATAAATTCCGGACTAATGTTATAATTGGCGCCAAAAATATTATAACTAAACTCCCTGGAAATATGAAGTATTCTAAAGACGTCTCAACACCTTTAGATTTCTGGTCACTGCTTATCGATAAAGATATGTTAAAACATGTAGTCGACAATACAAATATTTTTATTGATTCAGTACGTGGAAATTTCACTCGTGAAACTCGGGAAGCGAAACAACAAATTAGTTGGAAATCAAAGCTTTAATTGGATTACTGTATTTATGTGGAGTTTATAAATCATCCCATGTGAACGTAAGAGATTTGTGGGCAACAGACGGAACGGGAATGGACATATTTCAGGAAACAATGTCAGTGAACCGATTCCTCTTTCTTTTACGATGCCTCCGTTTTGATGACATTAGAGATCGTCCCATTAGAAGAGACTTTGATAAATTAGCTCCGATCAGAGAACTTTTTGCAAATTTTGTAACAATTTGCCAAAAGGCTTATACTGTAGGAGAGTATGTGACCATTGATGAGAAGTTGGAATCATTCAGAGGTCGTTGTTCATTCAAACAATATATGTCCAACAAGCCAGCAATGTATGGCATAAAAATATTTGCTCTTGTAGACGCAATGGTATTTTATACCTGGAGTATTGAAATTTATGCTGGTAAACAACCAGATGGGCCATTTCAAGTTGAAAATGGTGCACGCGAAGTTGTCAAACGTTTAATAAGGCCCTTATACAAGTCTGGTCGAAATTTAACAGTTTATAATTGGTATATGGGATATGAATTATCTCAAGATCTCCTAAAGAAGAAAATTACGATAGTAGGTACAATGCGTAAAAATAAGAGAGAAATGCCACCTGAGTTTCTGGCAAAGAAAATAGAGGTATATTCTTCAATTTTCGGTTTTCAGAAAGAAGCAACACTTGTATCTTATGTGTCGAAAAAAAAATAAGAGTGTGATCCTGTTATCCACAATGCATTCCGGCGATCAAATCGATGAATATACTGCGGAATCTAAAAAGCCTGAAATCATTACATTCTATAACATGACAAAAAGAGCAGTCGATGTTGTAGATGAGATCGCAGCTGCGTATTCTACAGCAAGAGTAGCACATCGATGGCCTATGGTGATTTTCTTTTCACTGTTAAACGTGGCTGCCATTAATGCAAGAATAATTCTACTATCAAAGAAGGAACCACCAACGGAATACCGTACCAGGCGTACTTTTCTCAAAGCCTTAGGGATGCAGCTAATAGAAAGTGTTCAAAATGAACGACGACGAGCATCTGTAGTTCCTGATTCTAGACAAACACTGACCATCGATGAACGTGTTAACAATGAACCCCCCCAAAAAAAAAAGAACCTAAAATTACTTACAAGAGGTGTACAGAGTGCCCCAAGAAAAAAGACAGAATGACCAGATTCATTAGTGAAAATTGTAGCAAAAGTATATGTATGAAATATATGACCTCATTTTGTAAACAATGTTAAAAAAATTGTAAGTAAATAATTTTACCTCTCCTTATTCTTTCATATCTTGTCTAAAATGAAGTATTAACTTGGTTTTACATTTTAATTTCTTTTAAAAACCGATTAATTTTATTCGGCAAATTTTTAATTACAAACTTTTTATTCGGGTATGACATAACCGGCGCGTGTTCTCGTGTTCGTCGGATCGGTGCGTGTGCTCGCGGGTTAACTGCTTAAGACGTGTTTAAACGTTTTTGGAGTTTCCTTTAAAAATGCTTAAGACGTCTTTACACGAATTTCAAATCGCACGAAAAATGCTTAAGACGTGTATACACGAAGCCCGAATTTCGCGAAGATTGCTTAAGACGTGTTTAGACGACGCAATCTGGTCTTCCTTCCCCTACCTTTCTGCAGGCGGCTCTCTGTTGACATAAAGGTCTTAATAGGGTGTGAAGTCTGTTTGAAAAGAACACTTTACGATGGGTCCTGAGAATGAAGAATCATTGTCAGAGAGCAGGTGTGCATTATCTTTCCAACGACTGCAAGCTTGTGAATGAAGATAAATTGTTTTACAACAGTTTGCCTTGTGGTTATTTATACAAATGAAAGTTAAACAGAATCGCTCGTTGTTATAATACATTACCGAAATTTAGAAGAAACAGGAAAAAGTAACAATTGTAACGTAAGAACTTACTTTTTAATAAACCATATATTATACAATGTATTAAAAGTTGACTACAACATCAAGAACAGGATGGAATATAAAATGTTGCAAACACCTATCTTGTTTGCTCTCTTATTTCAAGTGCGGGTGTTTCTAATAGTATATTTTTCTTTTTTACATTTTGATATGTTAAAAATGTGCTTTCAGTATGCCTGATTTTTGTATTCGAATATGTGGCTGTGTGTTCCTTGTAAACGCGAACTGACATATAAAAATTTCTTGGATGTCGAAAGGAAGATATTCTACTCGAAAACTTCATATAAATCGAATAAATTCATATGCTGAAAGAATTTCTAGAAATATTTGTTTTTAAAATTTTATTATTAAGATTTGAAGTACAAAATAGTTTTAAAATCTAGGAAAAGAAGTACGCGTTTTTTGGAAAGAAATTTACCGGTATAAAATCGCATAAAATTAACGGAGTGTAAGTTAAGTAAAACAGTTAGAGTATGGAAGGGTTACATATACTGCGCGCGAAAAATTAGTCAGAGGAACAATTAGCTAACGAATTAATTACATTAAAAAAATTTCGTTAGAAAAAAAACTCTCCAAATGTCAATACTGATAGCAGCACTACAAATGAAAGTTATTAAGTTCGTAACTTAATTAATCCTTCGGTACTCAATAATTTTGGCCCACTAGCGGCCGAGCGGTAAAGTCGCTGTAGTTAGGTCTGAGGTTCGAATCCCGCAGACGGGCTGGCTGCATGGGTGTTTTCATGGTTTTCGCCAAGTGTAACGTGTTACGAGCCAGTGTCCATTACAAAGTCCTCCACGAAGGCATCCCTCCTCTTAAGGCAGATAGCCCTCGAGGCTTTGTCGTAATCACATAAAACCAAATCAAATTAAAAACCAATAACTGCGTGTTCGCGTTTACTTTGCAAAGATTTTTTGATAAAGATTCAAGAAAAGCCTGCAGCGACCTAGTAAAAATTGGCAGTTTGAAGCGAGTTTAATCCCGGTGAATGGGCTGGCTACCTGGCAGTTTTCCTGGATTTTTGCTGCCTAATAAGCCAATCTCATTTAAAAAGTTCCTTCACGAAGATCTCCTCTGAGTACTACTCCTCGCTTGGGATTAGGTTTAGTTTGTTTTGTTAGATTATGATAAAACACGCAAAGGGCGATCTGTCTAAAGAAAGTGTGTTTCGTGAAAGACTGTCGAAGGAAAACTATCTTGTACCCGTGCTACATATAGGTAAATTCACGAAAACGCCCATGTGGTGAGCCAGTCACAGGGGTTTCAATCCGGGTCAAACTATAATTATATTAATAGTCCTCGTGTATTTTATCGTGAGCTAAATAAAATAAAATACAATATCGCGAAAGTCACTTTATGTTATTAAAATGGCAATAATTTCGTATTATACAGGCCATCATTTTGCGTCCATTATGAGATTTTGCTCTTTTCCGTTACCCAAGCTAGCCCACAACGGAACACTGCTGGTTCTGTCCGGGGTTCGAATCCCGGCGAAAGGATTCTGCATGGATGTTTTCGTGTTTTTCTCGTGTGTCACGTGTACATAAGCCGGTTTCCTTTAAAAAGCCCCCCCAGAAAGGCATCCTTCCCCTTATGTAAAATAACCCTCGAGTGCTTTACAACAGTCAAAAAATCCAAACGATTACTACATAACATGCTTAAAATATTTTGTCTTTAAAAGTTTATGTGAAATATGCTGTTCCTTTTTTTTTTTCTTTGCTTTTATAGCAATGTTCTCGTTTTCAGAATGTGAATAAAACATTTTTAATAATGTGTTTTTCGTTTAATGAAAACCTATTTGTTTTTTTGTTTAATGAAAAAAATGAATTTAAGCAACAAATTTCTTATGTTCAGAAAAATTTTACCGTTATAGACATGAGCTGCTGTTAAAAGTGCATTTTCTTACTAGCGCATCTATTTGTATAGAGAAAATTCTTTTGTGTGTGTTGTCCTATAACTGAAAATATCCTGAGAAATTTGTATAGGGAAATAAAGTTATTAAATTTAAATAAAAAATAAAGTTATTTGTGGGCTATATGTATTTTGAGGTAAGAGTCGAAACACGAGGTATGCGATGAATTTAAAATAATGATATATACAGTAAGGATTTCGCCGCTAGACATTTCCAACGAAATTTGCTAAATTTTTCGATATATAGAATTAATGTATATTCCGTTTAGTATATAAATTCAGTATTATAACACTCTCCTTTATCAGTATTATTCTGTGCTATATCGAGATTTAGTTACGTCCGGTATAATCATTTTATTTTTGTTTTATAAAACTGGTTCGTTTATTAGTATTATGCTTATTAAATACGATTTATCAGGTTTTTAAATCTATCAGACCCCAACCAGTGGCCTTCCTGGCTAAGACCGCTGATGACTACTAGTTCCACTTGCACTGAAACCCAAACGAACAAATTGTCTGCATGGTTGGGTTTCATAGTTTTCCCATGTGTGACATGGATATGAATGAGTTTTACTTAGAAAGCCCACCACGGCGACTAGTCTATCCTTTAGACAGACGATCTCGTTTGTTTTGCATATTCAAATAATCGGACAAAATTTGAGAACAAAGACTAGTAGATGCATAAACCATAATAAAATAAAATAAGTGCATATTACAAAACTAAAATAAGTGCATATTCAAAACTAAAATAAATGCATATAACGTAAGAAATGAGATCACAACAAATTTTAAATTATTTTTTAATACACTAATTACTAAATTGCATTATTTTCAAATTTTATTTCATTTTTATGTATGTATTAATGCATATTTTATACGTGCGAAAGTGGGCTTGTTTAGCTTATCCATATACATTAAATAAATCTGATTTGAAAATACATGTAGGTGAGATTTTCGTAACTTGAAAAAAATTTACTCGCAAAATAATTTCTGAGAAAAAATGTATATTAAGAAAATAAAATTTTATCACCCTACTTGGTTTTGTGTAAAACAATTTAAAAAATTAGCTTATTACTTTTTTTATATATCGAAATCGTATGTGTGGCACTGTGCTGCGTAGATATTGGCGAACTGACATATAAAAATTATATGAATGTTGAAAGGAAGATATTCTACTCGAAACTTCAATTAAATGGAATAAATGAATACGCCGAAGGAATTTCTAGAAATATTTGTTTTAAAAATTTTACTATTAAGATTTTAAATTCAAAATGTTTTAAAATCTAAAGAAAAAAATATGTATTCCTTGAAACATTTTTGGAAAGAAATCTATCGATATAAAATCTCTTAAAATGAATGGAGTGTAAATTAATTAAAACAGTTAGTGTGCGGAAGGGTTAGATATATTCCGCACAAAAATAATTACAGTCAGAAGAACAATTGCCTAAAGAATTAAATTAATTACATTAAAACAATTTAAAATAAATTAACATCTGTCCAAGTGTCAATGCTAACAGCAATAGCAGGAATGAAAGTTATTCTTTAAATTCCGAACTCAATTCATTCGTTGGTACGCAATGATTGTGTCTTTCCGATTACTTTTCTTATAGATACTACAAAAGGCCGCCAGCGAAGTAGCGGTAAAATCGTTGAATACTAATAGTTTGAAGCGAGTTCAAATCCTGACGAATGATTGCCTGCATACCAGTTTTTGCGAATTTTTGCTGCCCATGTTTAATGTGAATATGAGCCAATTTCAGTTAGCTTTTCATGATGATGTGCCTTGACTACGAGTCCTCGCTCGGGGTGTGTTTGGTTTGGCTTGTTAGATTATTAAGCACGTGAAGGCGATCTGCCTAAGGGGAGGTATGCTTTAGTGACAGATTTTCTAAGGGAAACAATCTCGCACTACAAAAAGCTAAAACCATAAAAACGCCCATGCAATCAGCCTGTTCACGGGGGTTTGAATGCAGGTCAAACTACCAGTATGTTTAGAGAACCGATTTCAAGAATGTTTAATTATTTTATTTAGTTTGTCATAAGTTAAATAAATAATTAAACATTCTTGAAATCGCTTCACACTACTGAAATGGCAATAAATTCGAATTATACTATGCTACCACTTTTCCTCTAATATGAAATTTTGAGCTTTTCCGTTATCGGACAGCCCACCAGCGACTGAGCGGAGTCTAACGGAACAACTGGTGGTTCTGTCCGGGGTTCGAATTCCGGCAAACAGGCTGGCTGCAAGGATGATATTCTTAGTTTTCCATATGTGTAACATGTAGTCAAGACAACTTCCGTTAGGCAGTCCTCGAACGAAGGCATCCTTCACCTTAGGCAAATAACCATCGAGTACTTTGCCATAATCAAATAAACCATTATCCATAACATGCTTCAAATATTTTTCTGTTGAAAAGTGCATGCGCCAAAGTTGGCCCCCGTTGAATGAAATATGTTGTTTATTTTTCTTTGTTTTTTATAACAACTATGTTCTTGTTTTCAGAATCTGAATTATCAATAAAATTCTTTTAATAATATGCGATTCTATTTTATTTTTAGCTTAATGAAAAGTAATTTAAGCGACAAATTTCTTACGTTTAGAAAAATTTTCAATTTTCGAAACGAGTTGCTGCCAAAAACGCATCTTCTCGTTGCAACATATATTTATTTAAAGCGAACTGTTTTGCGCGTGTGCTTTTATATTTAAAAAGATCCAGAGAATTTTCAACAGGAAAATAAAGTTATTAATTTTATTGAATTTTGTGGATTCTTTGTGTTTTGAGATAAAAGTCAAACCATCAGATATGTGATAACCTTAAAATAAGGGTATATATAATTAGGATTTTGCGCCAGACATTCCCAGCGAAATATATTACAAAAAATTATCTATGTAGAATTAATGTATATTCCGTTTAGTATTTGAATTTATCAGTGTTATTACACATCAGTTTATCAGTGTAAGTTATATCGAGATTTGTGTTCGATATTAGAATTTTATTTGGTTTATATAAATCCGATTCGTGTTATAATATTATATTTATTAAATACTATTTATTAGGTTTCCAAATCTGTCAAACCCAATCAATGGCCTCCTGGCTAAGATTTCTGATTACCGCTGGTTCGACTCATAATCGAACCCAAACAAACGAACTGGTTGTATGATTGAGTTTTGTGATTTCCCTTATGTGTAACATGAACATGAATACGTTTTACTTAGAAAGTCGTCCATGGGGACATCCATTGCCTTCGGCTGATAGATCTCGTTTCCTTTGCCGTACTCAAATAATCTAAAAATTTTTCAAAAAGGCTAACAAATGCATATAACAAAATAAAATTAAGTAAATGCATATAAGATAATAAAATTAAGTAAATGCATATAACAAAACTGAAGTAAATGTATATGACGGAAAAAATGAGGTAAAAACAAATTTTTAATAATTTTTCAATACAGTAGTTTTTAAATAGCTTGTTTTCAAATTTTATTTCATTTTTATGTATGTACTAATATACAGTTTATATGTGCGAAAGTGTGCTTGTTCGGCATATCCATATATATTAATTAAATAAATCTGATTTGAAAATGCATGCACTAACGCGCTATTCTCGTAATTTGAAAAACACTAAAGTATTGTCTGAGAAAAATATTTATAAAGAAAATTAAATTTTGTCTCCTTACTCGGTGCTGTGTAAAACAATTTAAATAAGCTTATTAATTTTTTTCTTCTTTATTAAAAACAAATTAGTTTCTTTTCATCTATATATGAAAAATAACAAAATCTTGTTGTCAGACTGGAAATCCTTAAAAATATAAAACTCGTTTTTTTCGAACAAAAGTTTCTGAGAAATTTATCTTGGTCAGCAGGTAGTAACAGGACTACTGACTGCTTTGTTTGAAAAACCCGATGAAGTGGATGATTTTACCCCCAAAAGGTTTTCTTTAACAAAGCAGATGCGGTCCAAATGGCTTTGCTGAGAAGCGTTCGTATTTGAATAGCTAGAAGCTTGAGTTGGAAGACTTATTGTTTACGAAGCAATCAGTCAGACAGCAATAGATTTTTGTTATAGATATTTCTCTCTTTCTCTCTGTGAGTTCTTGAAATCTTGGAATGGGTGAAAGTTTATTTTGTTTTACATATATAAGGAAACTGCATGTAAAGCAAAATAATTCAAGGCACCCATTGTATGTTAATCATTGTACGTCACTCCAGCTCTTCGGTTGGATATTAACTCTTTCGCATCGACAGACGACCAAATCTGTTTTCAACAAACATCGAAAACGCCCATGTTTACGAATTTCTCTTAGAATAGTTTTCCCTTCCCCCTTGCTGTTCTTGGAGGTTTTTCTGTGGTTTCATCCATTGTGTGCAGTTTCACTTTAGGGCCGGATTGCACCTGCGAACGTCAATAGCTTTCCGTATTTCTCCTATATTTGCTTCAAAGAATGATTGACATGTCTTTTAACAACTCGCGAAACCAATGAGCCATACACTGACGTGGAGGGGAAAGAACTAGGTAGAAAATAAACGAGGCGTTGGGGCGGTTTGCCGTTGCCTGAATGAACGGGCGCTACGGGCGACTCCGATGCGAAAGAGTTAAGAAAACAAATTCCTATATTGCTTTTGTATTACTTGTATAGTGAAAGATTTGAAAAAAAAATAGCTTCATATGAAAAGTTTTTCTCCGATGAACGAATACAGCTGAAAGCATGTTTGTGTCTTCAAGTATATCCACAAAACATGAAATAGTATTGTACTCTTTTGTGTTGTATTGCATTTTTATATTACTTCGTGGTAAATTTTTTGATTCACAAATTTCTCTCTCTCTTTTCTTATAATGCACAAGTACTCTTTCAAATATGGCTCACCTACGAACCTAAATTTTTAAACTATAAAATTTTATATAAAAATTAGCCGTAATCATTAGACACAGCTTTGTGTATATTATATTCTTGAATACATGCCTGCAATTAATACTAAGAATACTATTGATAAAATTCGTGATATAATTAATAATGAAAATACTGTTTAAGCTAAAAACCGATTTCAATCTTTTTTTCATTATAGGGTAACATGAGCCAAACACTTTTCGTTAGAAATATAAAATTATGCTAACTTTACACATCAGACAGAAAATATTTTATCGTCATCATCGGCTATGATAAAAGGTTTTTACGCTTAAGATTTTGGATTATGATAAAGCACACAGGACCTGTTTGTCTAAGGCAAAGGAAGTCTTCATGGTAGATTTTTTTTTTTGTGGGAAACAAACTGTTAATTCACAATTGTACTTGTGAAAAACCCTTAAACCTCCCATGCAGCCGCTAGAATTTACCGGTGCCCAGCTATCTTACCGCTTGGAGACTGGCTTTCTGAACTTACGCAATATCTATCTGAATTTGAATATTTGCATAAAAATCGAGCAAAATAAAATGACACATTGTAAATAGTACATTTTACTGAAATCAAAATTTCTTTGAAAAAGGAAAATTAATTGTAACGAATAAAATGGATGCAATTAATTAAACGGCGGGCAATAACAGCGCTGATCATATGTTTTTGTATAGGAAATCATTTTGTTCGTGTTATCGTATAACGAAAAATATCCACAGATTATATTTTACAGTTTTTAAGAAGTCATGGGTTATCTGCTTTAAGAGAAACCCTTCGTGGGTAATTTTCTAAATAAAATTGGCTTGAATTCACGTTACGCATCGGGAAAATCATAAAGACCACAAGCAGCTAACCTGTTCGGTTGCCAACAACAAACTACCAACATCCAGCAATCTTATTCACTCAACTATAGTGACCTTTAATTAATGTTTGTATATTATTAGTAGTATTAAAATAACGAAAATATTTATTCTAATACAAATTTTAGTTTAAATATCCTCCCTAATAAGGTATTTCCATTGGTTGGAGATTTGTCAATAATAAATGCTATGTTCAAACAAGACATTTATTTAGAGCATAATGCTTCAAAAATGTATGCTGGAATCCCTAGAAAAAAAGTATCGCCGGAAAATATATCTTCGAAAAAAATATTTAATTATTCATATTCTTATGATTAATTATTAAATAATTAATAACTTTTATAATTATTAAATGCAATGCTTGTTCATACTTTACCAAATGTACAGCAACACTCTTTCTTTACAAAAATACTATATTGAATAAATTATATTGTAAGCTAATGAGTAATAACATTGCTTTGTTTAATTAAGATACAATAACAAGCCGAACAGACATTAAATTGGAAGTCAAACAACAAAAATCAGCGTTATATTTTCAAATTTTCACAATCTAATTTTCATTATATCTTATCTCGTTCATTTGCGCTTTTGCAGCTGAGGATGACGGTTCGGTAAAACCATCGAAACTAGTCCTGTGAAAATTTGAAAATATAACGCTGTTTTTTTTTTTGGGGGGGGGGACTTCCAAAATTAATTGCTTTGTTTGTTATTAATATGTCTCATCTTTCCTATTTCAGATAAAGTTTACTAGTGTTTCTTGGACAGGAAAACAAGAATTTTTAATTTGAATCAATAAATTTATGATACACTGAAAACAGTTTCAAGTTATAATTCCCTTTCTGAATATCTTGAATGTATACAAAAAAAGTAAAATGCAAATTTAATATTAATATTATCACCCTTAAATAAGACCCAAATGTTTCGTTTATTACTCTTAAAACTATGTAATAATTAAGGCAAAAAGAAATTATTTAAAATAATTATTATTTGCATGCAGTTGAAGAATATAGGAAAATGCTGAAAGTTTTAAAGATTTTTAATTATGACAAAAATACAGAAAATCGGAAATAATACGAAATGTTTCAGCAATATCTCAGAAGGAATAAAAGTTGCACCAGATACTTGTCAGAATAGAATTTTAGTGACAGCAGTTTAATCAGTCTGCATTGAAATTCCTGTGATAATCAGTGACATACGGATTTAGGTAACTTAGGTTAAAAATGCGTAATAATTAAAAATTTAACCGGGTAAATTTTAAAATCAATTTATTTGAAAACTAACAGCTTCGCTGCCAGCCTTCGTCTGGCTTTTAAATGTACCCGGAAAATGGCTGAAGGGAACACCAAACGTTAAATTTAAAAACTGCGTAGAACTTTACTCTGCAGAACAACTTCATAAAAGAAAAAGTTATTACGTATAACAAAATTACAATGAAATAATATATCCCTTAATACAAATATTAATACAATATCTCTTAATACAATATATCCTTAAATACAAATATTAATTATCCTAATAAATAAATTAACCAACCTCCCTTTGCAAAATCTTAAGAACTCAAATGGTATAAAGGAGGTTAAGAATTTTGTTTCCTAAAAAAAAATCACTCAAAACTTTTCAGTATCTTAAAAATAATAAAATAAGCAATAAATAACATAAAAGAATACAAAAAAAACAAAAATTCTGAAAAGCAAAGTATAATTAATGATATTTTATCTTATATTTTCAAGAGAAAAAAATTACAATGAAATAAGCTATATTCCTTATAACAAATATTAATTATCCTAATAAAAAATTAACCAACCAATTTCGTTGAAGAAACAAAATCATGCAAAACTTTTCAATATCTTACAAACAGTGAAATAAGCAAAAAATAACATCAAAGCAACTCAAAAAACATAAAATTCCGCGCAGAATTTTACTCTGCAGAACAACTTTATCAAAAAAAAAATAAATAAAATCAATAAAATTGTATTATATCTTATTATAATAATAAAAGCAAGTGTAATGTGTCTGTATGTCTGTCTGACCGAGCTCTCCAGCCAAATCTATCGCACGCAGGGACCTGGAATTTTTTATACGGAAGCACAAAGGGGCTGGCCACCAGACCTCGAAGCCCGATTTTCGATTTTTGAATTAGAAAAATTTAAAAAAAAATTATTTATAATTAATTAAGCACGGTTTTTTTGACTCACTGATATTATTATTTGTTTTCAAATAACGTTCGATTGTAACAATTGATTTCTTTATTCTAGCGTTAGTTTGCTGTTTTGACGATACATTAAATCGATTAATTACAATTCATTTCTTTTTTGTAGCTTGTGGGGGGGGAAGAGAGAGAGACAGTCTACATGTCCTACACTACTATTCCTGCGCTATTCACTTATCTGCATTTTCTAAATGCACGGGCAACGCCGGGCGGGTACACCTAGTATATATATATAAATGACAATGAAATATGCCAATCTCTTAAAAACAGTGACATAAGAAATACGATGAAAACTTGTTGCCAAACCCATATTTCTAAAAGAATGAAACTATTCAAATTGATGCGATTTCACCAAAAATCTATCAACAACAATAAGGAAGGAAAATTGTTGCCAAAATCAGATTTTTAAAGATGTGAGATGTGGGAAGGGTACTCGGAAGCTTCATTTAAAAAAATTTTTTAAAATACAAAATATTATCATTTTTCAAAAATTATTTTTGCAAAAGCAGTCGCAAGGATGAAAGTTAAACGTGTCCAAAAATCAAAGAAAAATAAACTGTACACTTTTAAAAATAAACTTTTTTAGAAAAAATCCCGTTGAAAAGGTGTTAAGCTCCCTTTGTTAAATAAATTGGTATTTAATCGATTTATTGTAACACGAAATTTAAGTTCGTAAAGTAGCTAAGTGCCTACGTTTCATGACGATGTGAAAATGAAGTGTGTAGAGTAAAATCTCGCTTTCCTATAGCTCATATTGTCTCAAAATGACGCGATTTTGTCACGAAACGTAAAATTTAAAAAAAAAATTAATTCGAGTTTCGATAAATTCGCTTCGACGTGCACTGGCTCTTGTCTAGATGCACCTATGTACCAAATTTCGTAGCCGTGGGTCTATTGGCTTACGCTCAGCGCGAACGAAACACACACACACACACAGAGAGAGACTCTTTCTTTTATTATACTCTTATGTAGAGAAGAGAAGAGATAAGATTGTTTATGGAAAGGAAATTTAAGTTTCGCAGCTGTACCCTGCGGCATTAAGACGGTCATCACGGAGAGTCTAGTCTTTTGCAATTCTCTTGACAGCGCACATCTACGGAACAATATCTAGTAATCAATCTCACTTAGCGGAATCATTGAAGTAAAACTCTGGGAGGGATGGGAAATAACAAAAGAACTGCTTGACAATTTTCAGAGGTTTAGGGTTATTTTCGCGACATTTTACGGGAAGTTCAGTCCAATACTAGCGACAGTTTTAAAGGGATTCGCAGAAAATTACTCGACAGGCTAAGGTTAATCCACCAGCTGATACCTTGAAGTTTCTTGACTGCGCTAGCGGGCAGAGTCAAGTCGCAACACTACCGTAGTTCCTTTGTCAGGTGTGTAGTGAAGTCATCTAATTGTAGAGCAATTGTGCAATTATGGAGGGCTGTGAGCTCTGTCTTGAAAAAACGATGGAAGAGTGCTTGCAAATGGGGTATTTTCCCGCCAGGGAGCTTGAGTAGATTTGGATGGTAGCATTAACTTTGATATTGTAGTGAATTTATTTATGATCTGATTGGCTTTCTATATCAGATACTTCCCAGTTGTGGATCCAATTGGCTGCACCATTGTTTGAGAGCGTGAGATCAGGCCAACTTTGTTATACGTATTATCGAAGGTAGGGTGAGCTTCTAGTGAGTTATGTAAATGCAGATTGTTGGAAGCGATGTACCTTCTAGTTCTAGCTCTTTAGGATTGACTTCAGTGTAGCCCCATATGTGTGATCTGCGTTGAAGTCCCCGGTAAGGAAGTAAGGAGTGCGGGGACAACCACTTATTACCAGATGGACCCGTGAAAAAAATTACATAACCTGGATTTATTAACACCATTATATTTATTTTTTCAGTTCTTACAATAACTATTTTAGGCGGCTGGCTGCGCCATGGACTAGTTATTTGAAAAATGAAAAGAACAACAAAAGTGATGTTGGAGAATCGTATAAAAATGCATGGCAATAAGTAACACATAGTTGGGAAAAACCTAGTGCTTTTTTTATTATTACTTTGTGATTTAGCTGTTTAATTTTATGTGGTTAAGTGTGAAGAAAGTGATGTTTAATTATAAAAAAAAGAAGTTAAAAAAAAGAAGACTTAGATCTGCAGAGGTGAATCGAAAGACAGCAAAATGAAGCATGAAAAATCTTAACAAATACTCTGGTGAGTCGTTTCAATTTGATTTTTTTCCTTCCTTTTCTTATCTTATTTACTACAGATTAATTCTTAAACAAGAATTAAAACTCTAGTATGATTATGTTATCCCAGAAATGCCAAGAATTTCCGAATTCATGTCCATAGTGAAATAATATGATTAACACATAAAATATAAAAATTATACTTTTCTAAATATAAATCCAGAAAAAATGATCCTGTATGTAAAACTTCAATTAAATTGTGGCTAATGGAAACTATATTTTAATTATTTATTCCAAATGAAATTAAGTAATGTCATTCAGAGCATTTGTAGTCCATTGTTGTTTGGCGTAGTATTTGTATACATTGTTTCTTTAATAAGAACTATGAATGAAAATGTTTCTAACACATTTTAAAACATCAAAATTACTTGCATACACCTAATACGAATAGATAAGAGTTTTCGAAAACTGGTATGCTCGAAAGATTTAGCAATTATTTGCCATGTAGGTAATTTCAATGGACAAAGTTTAACATAGTGATGTAATATATGTAAATGTTATCTATGTGAATGATGTCATATATGCATCTAAATAGCCTTATTTTACATCATTCCTTTTGCTCGGCATGGAAGACATAGAAGAAATCCTATTTAGTGATTTATTTTCGCAGAAAGCGTGAGCACAGCTATGATTTTTTTTATTTATTTATTTTATTTTGTTACAGAATGAATACTGAATCAGAACAGCAAAGAAAATTAATATCACGTTTACATTACTTCAACAAATAGTGTTTTGGTGCCAGTAGATAATTACGTACGCGTATTTCGTAAGTGCACAGCTGTATCACCACCCTGTAAGTGACGTCTAGAATGGACCAATGGGCTTCCCACAGTATTTCTGTCATTTCGCATGACCTTTGCCGCACTTTAAGCAAGATGGTTAAAAATCTTTAGCCATGCTAATTCCTGCACAGAATAATTAAAGCATCGTGGATTTCTTATGAAATTTTTAGTGCGAAGTTAAATATAAGCATAATTATATATGTAAATATTAATAGTATTACTTTTTATTGTAGTCTGTATTAAAAACATATTTTGTAATTTATATCCAATACAAAGCTTTATTCTAAGCGAACTTTCTTAGTTTGCATTCCTACACAATTAGTGTGTTTAATTTCACATTAATAAATGTTCCCTTTTGAATGTATTATTCTTTCACAAAAAATACTCTGTAAGCAGAATAAATTTATCTTATTCAAAACGAAAGTAATTAATTTAATCATACGTAACTTTTAATGTTAACAGTAGGTATAATCAGATTATTCACAATATATATTTTGAATCTTACACTTTCAAAGGAATGCAAGCGTTGAGATGACAAAATACAAGTTTCATAGTAAAAGTTCCATTTATTCTCAGCTCAATAAAACAAAATTACACTTTTTAATCCCCGGGTGTCAGTAAATGCATAATATTTGAGGCTAATTGTAGCCTGAATCATTGTCTCGCTATAAAGAGCGATAATAAGCATGGACATTAATCTGAATATCAGTGCCTGATAAATTTCGCGAAAGTTCACAACTAAATAAACTTATAAAAAATAAAATAAAATCTTAAAGCTTTCAGATTTTACATTACGCACAAAGGAGCGTTTTTTTTTTTTTTTTTAAAGTTTTGTTCGTTACCTTTATTTGTTAAATATCACGTTCTTCGCACTTAAATCATAAAATTCAATTCAACAGCAATATCTCAAAATGATTTTAAAATGAGCATATCTTTTAGAGTTTTCGATACACAGTCTCACGCGCTGGAGATAATTTTTTTTTTTTTTTTTTTTTGTACAGAGTTGCTATTTGTTGCTTTGAAATCGTTCAGTTAATTAATCAAAAATTCTTTAATGTCTGGCAAAATATGAAATATATAATAAAACACACTCCAAATGAGGGCTTCCAGATGCCCATATTCGGTGAAGGATTACGTTAAAATTGAATGGCTCTAGGTACCGTTGTTTCATCACAATGCGAGAAACATACGTACATTTATGCGAATGTTTAATTATTTAATTTCTTTAAATATAATACAGGGTTGTAATATTTGGTGGCAATAGTTTGAAAAGTGAATCAACGCAAAATGCCAAAACGAAATTAATAGCCTTTCTGCGCTAACTCCCTTTGGGGCTAAGAATCAAATCATTACGAAATTTTCAACTAAAATGAAAGCAGTATTTATTCGCCATACATGTATAACTGCAAAACCAATGCAAATTAAAACGTAAACAACAACATGTGCTTACATGCAAGGTTTCACAGATTCAGTGGCACAAGAGCAATAGAAGCTCATTGGTCCATTTTTGAAACCTCTTCCTCAGTGGCGATACTGATGTGCACTTGTGAGTTATGCTTAGCGTACAATTCAAGAAATTGGACGTTTGAACTGAGGAGAAACTTGAATGATAAGCCAAGAAGTGGATGTCCATCTAAACTGACTTTTAAGAAGATATGCAAGTTAAAATGAAACTCAAACAGTACTTAAGCAAAAGATTCATCAAAACTACATGACAGGAATTCCTTACCTTGATGATTAAGAATACAGGTTAACTGAAAGAAAGACATATCTGCAAAGTAAATTTAAAAGGGACACTTGCATTCGAAAATATCATCTAAAGTAACGCAGAACGATCTTGTGCACATTATATTTCCCAGCTTCAAAAAATTCTGATGCTGTCTGCAACTGTAAAGCATGCGGGTCCATCTGTAGGATAGTGTAGAAAAGCTTATACTTGTTGACAGCGGAACTGGCAAGATGATGTATGTGAATGCTCTTAAAGATCAAATTCGGCAAAATGCAGATATTCGAGTGACGGGTTCAGTATATAATGGCCCTAAACTTCTGTCTCACATTGTTCCATCTATAGCTATCTTTTCACGTGCCTCATGTTCTTCAACATTATCCAGAATTTACTGCACCAGCGGATTGCTTTTGTCTAAGCATTTATAGATAACTAATAAGTATTTACTAAATTATGTTAAGCATAAACATTTCTTGACTTTACTTCAAAAGTAGATCAAAATTTTGGTGAAACAAAGAGAAACGCAAAACATAAAGCAGAGAACTTATTTGAATGGATCAAAATATTTCATGTTGCATGAATATGTAAGTTATGCACAAAAATTGTACATGATTCGATTAGTTTAGAAGAACAGAGTGTTAAAATGGATGTAAATTGATGGTGGGTAAACTTGTGAATACAAGTCACATTATGTATTATTTTTTGTGATCCTAGATTTGGAGATGCATTCCCTTTAGCTAAAATTAGCTCATGCTCAAAATTAAGAATCATCAGTTAGAAAATTCTGAATACTATTAATCGCTAAATTTTATAATAATGCTAATTCTTTGATGCACTGACTTTCGCCAGACAATATCAGAATTGGACCGAACAACAGTGGAGTACAGTGTTACTGTTATTTTCCGATGAGTCAAGTGTGCAGCAATTTTCTCCATGTGCTAAATGTATTCACCGCCCATTTGGAAAAATATACAATGACAGATATACGATTCCGACAGTGAAAAACCTTCCAAGGCCAGATGATATGGGGTGCAATGTCTGCGTCTGGTACTGCTGCTGTGTATTTCCTGCTAGTTAAAACCACGATGAACGGCAGTCGGTACCTTAATTTTTTACGTGACAAGTTGAAGTTTCACTTGGATGTTCAGATGTTCAGTTTTCATGCATGATGGGGCTCCGTGTCACAGGGCAAGGAATGTTATGGACTATGTGAGGGCTACTCAAATCCCAGTGCTTGATTGGCCAGCTAACAGCCCAGATTTTAATCCCATAGAGAATCTGTGGTGTGTTTTGAAAAACAAAGTCGCGGGAGAAGCTACCATCCAGTGTTACAGAACTTATTGAAGCTATAAAGCATGAGTGGTGTACAGAGATTTCTCAAGCTTACTGCCAGTCTCTTGTTTATAGCGTGCCTAAAAGGATTGCAGGAGTAATAAGAAATAAAGGAGGTCCGTCAAAATACTGACTATACTTCAATAGTCTTGTAAGTAAGTTTTTCATTTATAACAAATATTTTTGTTGCGGAATTCCAATAAATCTGATTTTTCCATGTGTGGTTATAAACTTTTGCACACGAATTTCTTTTAGTTTTGAATTATAATTCACGAAAGTAAGAAGATAATTAAAATTAGCATATAGTTCCTTCTTCAATTCCTTCATCGCTATTTAATATCAAATACAGAGTTTTCTTCCGATTTTGATCCCAACGATAATAACTTATATTACTGATAATCGTTTCGAAGGTGGGTATATATAATTTCGTCCTTGGGAAATTTTAAGGGCATTTACACACATTTTAAATCAATTTATATAAATGTACATATTTTAGCAATGGCGTGGTGTAAATTCATTAATAACGTACTAGTTCTAGAAAGTGCACTGAAGCAAAATCAGAATTTAATTCTACATTGTAACTTAAATATTATTTATCTTGAAATATGTAACACATTTTTCATTAACATACTGTACAGATGCTTGTGTTTATTTTTAATATTTCATCTTTAAAGCTAAGAATCAAGGAAATTTAGCCCAACTTAAGGCAATAATGTGTAATAACCGATATACATTACTGATATTCTCGTGCATGCAATACTTCTGTCATATTTATCACTGCCATATCTTAAACTTTTTATATTATAAACCAAAGAAAACGCTAGTTATTTTCATGACATCGAAACAAAATCTTTCTAGGGTATTAATACTATCATAACTATCCAAATATGAAATATACCAGTGCAAACTGTCAGGAAGAGAAAAGAGAAGACATAAGTATGGATGTGAAGTTCTAGGTTCGTAATAACAGAAGGAATAAGTCGCCAAATTTAATCCAAGAATTTCATCTAACATATCTAGCAACGAAAGGCAAACCCAAATCTTTACTTAATTCACTACACGTACTGGTTCTACAATCTTAAACCATAGCTGCGTGATAGTTTTGCAGGCGTGTTTCAGTTCCGGGCAATCCATCGCATGTGGCCATGGATAAAAGGATATATTTCTAAAAAAAAAAAAAATAAATAAAACTATTTCGTTTATTTTCCTTTTAGAATTTTGTTCTGGGAGACGCTTTTCCCCGGAAGCTTTCCGGCTCATTGTAAATCTGGTTGCAGTTCGGATAAAGAGTAATTCAATTTCATGGGCTGAACTTATCAGAACCCGCTTTTGAAGAACCAATGGGCACTTCGTTATAAATGTTAGATGTAATTCAGTTTCCATGAAGCAAAAATAATTACATTCTGTATTTCGTTCCCATTGGACAAATGTTTTATGTTCGATTTCAGTAGAATTATTGGGATTAAGATATAATTGTATAGATAGAAAGACACAAAAACTGTGAGATGTTGTCTGTTGTAAATAAATGAAGGCTAATAAGTTATCCAGTCTTCTAGAAACGAAAATGATTTGCTAGCATTCCAATAATCAAGAATTAAATGCAGAAATTTACATTACTTTAAAATGGAGAAATGTGTTGGAACTATATTTGACATACATACTTCTGTTGCTGAAAACATTTCTTTTAGCCGAATGCAATGCAATATTTTCAGATAAAATTACATAAACTACAGAACTATATACGAAACAAATAAACATTTTAGGATGATTTGAATGAGATCTAAGCGTTCGGGTATATATTGTATGACTCTATATAGATACTAGAAGAATTTTAGCTGAACTGCAATCTTACATTTAATTCTCGCATATATTAAATAACTGGACAAGGATACTGGGAGAAAACTTTAGTGAATTACAATAATAACTTTAATTCTGCAAATAATTTCTCTACTAGTATTACCTGGCTTAGATTGCTAAATTTTCTCCTCTCTTCATAGCAGCAGAAAAAGTATATATAAAAGCATTTGTAAGAAAGAACTGCCCCAATAAAGCGAAAGGAATTCAAAGCAGAATGCTACTCAACTCCCTCACACCCATATGAGCGACTTCCTGCAGTGAAGAACAATATAACTCTCTGCGTTAACAAAGAGCCATTCATGAACCATTTTCCACTATTCTACATAATTATATCTTGTTCGGAATTTGAAAAAAGGATGTGTTCTAAAAGTATACATCGGCAACGAGTCCACAGAAGAACAAAAGTTCCAACTAAATATAGAAAACAGAGTATTCCAAACAGAAGCAATTGCAATACTAGTAGCTATCAAATACAGTATTCACTGCTCCTTTCAAACCTCCCATATATTTACAGATAACTCATCTGCCGTGCTCAAAATAGCCTCCCCAACATATAGATCGTCAACAATCCAGGAAATCCTCATTACTTCCTCTAACACAAACAAGCAGCATTTCATAACTCCACAGATCAAAGCTCATGTTGGAAACAAGGGCAATTCGAAAGTGGATGCCCTAGTAAAAAAGGCAACTAGGTGCTTAAATGCAACAGAATAAGCAGACGAATAGCATAGCTGATCTCAGGCCATGGCCCTTTCCCGACATATTTCTACAAGAGCAATCTCGCATTTTCAGATTTATGCATATGTGGTGGAGAGGCTATATAGAGCATTACCTATTCACATGCACCATAACAACAAGTGTGCACATGAGAAGACAAAAACTAGTACAAGATGTTAATACGTACCTCAAATGCGCAACCAATTACATCCAGATGATGAAGCGCATTACTCAAATAATGGATATCCTGGCATCAAAGGGTCTAAAACTGTATAACACAGAGGGATCCCACCCAGATAGATAATGGAAAGGAAAGCTTCCCTCCATTCAAACACCTAAGTACGACAGCAAGTCAGCAAAATAATATGCGTAATTCGCAAATGCTTTAAAATGTCTCAACAACAGCCAAAATTTGTAATACAACATATTTGAACAAACTAAAAGATTCGCATTACCAAATCTATCCGTTAAATTACATAATTGGCTGATTCAAAGCTTAACTTAAGCATAAATGTAATTCCAATAGGATGTGCACATGAATATGCATTAAAGAGGAAATAAATTCATAGATTATACTTCTAAGCAGGAAATAATCGGATGTGATGAACATGCAATCATATCGCACGCAATTAAATACCCCATCAGTCCCGACATAAGACGGGATAACTTGTGACATCACTAGAGGTAAAGCTTGCGATGTCGGTTGCAGCAGCCAACAGTAGCACCTTGGCACCAGAACGGGACAGTGGGCCCCAGGAAGTCTTTTTTAATCTGGATAGTTAGCCTTTACCTACTTATTCAGGGTAAATAATAGGTAGCTCCTGCACTTATACCTAACCTAACATACAGCTTTTGATGACGTTGAACTTCCATCTTTTTATATCTCTACATACAATATTCCACGAGGCCTCTTCGTCTTCTAATTTGAGGTGTGAAGCAATACAAAACATGTGCTGAAAAAGGTGTAATCTGTTCACTGTCTTCTCAACGACTATCATGCATTGAAAATGTATCGTAACTGGGTTTTCCTATAAAATATTAGTACCACTGCAAATACAGTTCCGGGGTTTTTCCGTATTTCAAAAACCAATAAGGTCCTTGTCTTATAAGTTAAAATAATCATCGCGTAGTGGTGTGCACTACTAGGAGGCATTGTAATGTGACACTCTAACCAAATATCTATCTAGAAATCCTTAATTAAATTTAACACGTGCCCAATATTTACTGGCTTGAATTCTTAATGGTAGTACATTGCAAATTAAACCCTAGTGACAAGAATAATTAAATATTTCACTTACCCAAAAACCCACATGCATGAGACTTGCGGAGACAAATTTCTTTTTCTAATCTCACATTTATTTTATCAAACACATTTTCTGGATTAAATATGGAACATTTATCACACACATAAAAAATATCAAAATATCATAACTTAGAACACAAAACGAGATAAATTAAAAGGGAATAGTAGGCTAATGCCGAAACGTGACTATTCGGAGATAAATTGAAGCCTCTCTCATCGAACATATATGCAGTCACAATTTTCTCATATTAATTTCGTGCAGTATTGTTGTACATGTGCAAGATCTTTTTTTTTCACTTTCACATTCTTTAACACACTTAAACTAATCACGTGGTCACTCATCGCTGGTAATGCACATTCTGGAGTCGAACACCTATAGATAATCTGCTTGAGATGTTTTAGAACGGTATCGTGGCAGATGGATTTAAACACTGAGCATTTTCATCTAAATAAATCGCAACCTTTAGTTCTGCTTCTTTTTATTCAAAAATACGACGACTGTCCATGTGAAAATATCAAAAACGATGAAACTCCATTAGCGCGACATGCAGGAACACGAAACAGCACAACGTGGGGCGTCGCTAATTGCCAAGCGACTGCAGGAAGGTCAAGGGCGCAGAAGGGAAGAAGGGCAGAAACCAGTCTGACCGATGCTTATATACACACGTGCAGTTCCGCGATTACGATTAAAGTTTGTGATGCCGGCAAACTGCGTGGTGTGAGAAGTTACTATTCTCACACATCGGCATAATCGTTTGTAGCGGTTTATTTGAAAATATTTCAAACTGGAAGAACAGGTGAAAATACTGAAATCTGTCATAATTCAGGTATTGCGAAATAATCCTCTGATTCAATTACTATATAAGCAGAACTAATCACACTAACTAACACCATATTTCCTGTCGTATTTCTCTCCTTTTTTAACGAATTTTATCATCGAAAATCGAGAGGAGAAAACTTTGCAAGTAATTTAATTTTCGAAGAACGCGGATATAGTAAGAACGCAAAAAATGACAATAGTCATGGATAAACTACTGATAACTATCAATAAATTGTTTATTTAAAACAAACGTTTTAAAGAGGCCCTTCCAAAAAGAATACACAGTAATATTAACATTAAAATAGCTGATTGTTACTGAGCCGATATCTGATGATTATTGATCGTACTATGTGATTCACAAAAAATTCTTCACCAATTAGTTCCTTAAGAAGATGTTTAATGTAATTCGATGTAATTAGATATACTAATGTAAATATATTGTTTGTATGAAGTACAAAGTACAATGTCCGATGTACAATGAAAGTTTGTATGATGTATGTTCGAAGTAATTATGATATATTAATCTGCTATATTCGAACTTTAGTTAATAGGTTAATTTCTTTGTAATAATTGCATACTATGTCTTTGTAATTGTATATTCAATACGTAAGGTCTAGCATTAATGTAAAGTTTCTCTGTAAATGTCTTGTTAGGCTGGCATCCGATGCGGGTCAACTGAAAGCTCAGCGGGTATAGTAGTGCGGCGGAGCAATACCTGTTAAAGTCACTGACGAATTTCTGGTGCTCCGTCCACTTTTTCCCTGTCCCCATAGACAGTATATGCCTAGCTTAATTAACTTAAAATGCCTCAGTCGTATCTCATATAAATAAGTCTTGATCGCAACTCCTAAAAGAATCTTGGGAAAATGAAGGAGAAGGGGGGAGCAAAAGACTCAGATTACGAAAAATCGAACATGTTAGAAGTAGATAAGGCTACAATGAGCTGGAACATAGATACCAGAAGTATGGTGAAATCACACGTTTGCAAAGTTTCTTGATTGTGAGAACACCTGCTTACTGAAGAAACTGCGCAAAATGTATTTCAAATAAAATGTATGAAATGCTAATATAAATTAAATGAATTGAATAAAAACAATGAAAGGTTTACCAATAAACTGGACCTCAGAAAGAAAGAGCATGTACAACAGAAGAAGAAGAAAATTCTTCGAATATTCTTTAAATTTTCAAAAACCTAGCTCTAAAAAGCTAGAGGCAGAAATACATGAGGAGGAAAAACAAACCAGAAAATTCTGTACATATATATATATATATATAAAAAAAAAAAAAAAAAAAAAAAAACAATAAGCTAATTTATAAAGGACGTATGTCTTACGATTGCAGGTTCCAAATTTACATGTTATTCCTCCTCAAACAAAAATTGTTATTTTCCCAAGCCTGTTTTAATGCATGTTGTTTATCGCAATATAATTGTAATGCTTTTATATATTTTGGGGATCATACTTACATATGCTTAATATTAACTCAGTATTTGCAGCTTTAAAGTACTATGATTTAACGTATGGTTTAACGTTTTAAAATTATTTTTCTGAATTAAAAATGCAGTTTTTACTATTTATTTCGAACTGATATTTACCGTTTTTGAAAATTGTTCACATACTAATGCACTCACAAACAAAGCAATTATTCTTAGTGCAAAAATTTGCAAACTGAGCTTATTTAATTTTTGACAACTATGAATAAAATATAGTAAATTCTGTATCTTCAGATCTCCGAATACGATTTAATTCGCACTGTAACTTGATCCATTTAAAGATTTTACAGTTCCTTATTCATGTTCACTTTTATGGAAGTGGAAAAAATGTAAAGTCGGACTTCAAATAAGTAATATCTTAAAATCTTTGCAGCACTATATTTGCAACAAATATGTAACTAAGATGTCCTTGTGGCCGATAGACCGTCTGTTTAAATACAAATTTGAGAACACTTGCTTATAGTATTGTTTCTATAAATATTATTCAATCACTAATTTCAACTAAAAAGTAAAGAAGCTGATTTCTGAAAGGTTCATTTCGAAATCCTATAAATTATGAAGCCCTCATCACTGATTATGAGAGTAAGGAAAGATTAGTCTTCCGGTTCGTAGCATTTCATAAGGGATTTTACTGCTTTAAAACTAACGCCTAATTTTGACGATGTTCTCGCTTTCTTTATTTTTTTTTAACGGAGAAAGGCTATACTGGAGAAAGTTCTTAATGTAGTTATCTTGTACTTAGTTGGCTAACTCCGAAAGTAAATTTAAAAGCTCAGCAAGGGGTTTTCTTAATTTTTTTCTTAAAGTTCTGTTGAAGATGAGATTCCTATTTTTGAGAACACAGAGAAGTACAGATATCATCTTTATTGGCGCGTCGATTTGGTTCTTGGTTTCAATGTATGGATAATTTCAATTAAATTATTTTTCTTGATTTCTATGCATTCATGGAAATTATCATACAAGGGTCATGAAAAATTAACGAGATAGGCTTTTTCTTCTTTTATTACGTAGGAAGATGCTGCTCAGGGTTCTTTACCAAACTTGACACATTTTGGTGAATGTTAACTAACGTAAAAAATGAAATGTAGTTCGTATATTTGATACTCATTCACGTGAATGAAAACTGACAAAATAACTCGACGTTTTGCATTTAAGCAAATATGTGTTTGAATTAGGGTATAGTTCATCAAGTATTCCTTATTTGAATATGCTGTTGGGGAAATTTAGAAAATTAGAACAGACATAACTGCTTCAGACATTTAAAAGTTTAAATAATAACAAGCAAATTTTAATTATAAAATCAATCTTCCATTATCCTTCAGTCTTCGTATTTATTACAGCACAAAGCTCACGAAGAGGACAACTTATATTACACTGATCAAAATTATTAGGGGATTTGATTATTTTGGTTATAAACTATGCATAAGGAAACATTTTGGTGATAAATATATGATGTATAGGTGTTCTAAGCTATGAGAAAAGAAAAAGCAGCAAGCATTAAGAAATAATTAAATTGTAATGACGATATTTGTTAGTAAACAAAAAAATGCCTAATTTGTGCATATTATACAAATAAATAAAAATTGGGGATTTCTCGAACACAAATGTGTTTCAATAAAAGGCACGGTTTTCGCTGACTGAAAGCAATGTCACACACCTACGAGGCACGGAGTTAGTGAGGTTATCAATGACGGACTGGGGTATTCTCTCCCACTTCTTTAGAAGAGACCTTTTAAACTGCTGAATTTTTTCTGGTGGTGATTAAATGACTAGTAACCCTTTTCCCTTGAATGTCCCAAACGTGTTCTATTAGAATCAGATCTGGATAGCATTTTAGCCAATCCATTCGAAGGATTCCTTTATCGAAAATGAAATATTCTCTTTTAGCTGAGCACGATGTGACCTAGCGTTATTATCCATGAGAATGAATTCATCCCCGATTGCTGCTGCGTAAATGCCCACAACAAGTCTGAAGATCTCATCCCTATATTGCTGAGTCATTAGTGCCCCATTCCTGGTAATGTGCAAGTGTACGATCATTGATAGGAATACCGGCCCAGACCATGATTCCGCCTTCGCTAAATGGAATATTTTCATGCACAAATGCAGGAATATTCCGTGCACCAGGTTTTGTTCAGATCAGAATACGCCTATTGCCAGGATGTACATAAAATCGCGATTCATTCCTAAACAGCACGTTTCTCCTCTCCTCTCGTCCCATCTAAGGTGTTTCTGTGGCCAACTTCTGAGAGGCACGGTGTCCTTTGTAAAGAAACACAAACCATAGGTCTGCGAGAATTCAAACCCACATGCTGAACTCAGTTTCTAACAGTCGAAACTCTGACACCAGACCTCTGAATGTACTGTTGTAAGAAAATGGCATACAAAGTTCAGTATCTTTTAGCCGTTCATATTAAATACTGATCCTCTTTTGTGTTTCTTCATGTGTACGACGTTATCCTGATCTTTGCTGAACATTTCTAGTTTCCAGAAATCGACTCCCTAGTCTGGAAATGACACTTTGAGAAATTTCTAATGCTTACGCTACAATGGATTGCGTTTGAGCTGCCTCTAAACGACCTATGACCCTCCAGCCTACCGATGAATTTAAATTATCTTACTGAAACACGGTATTCACAGTTACCAAACATTCAGCGAGTGTCAGTTGTATTTAATCTCCTCTCTACCAAAGGCAGCTGCAGGTCGCTTTTCACTCCTTATCTAAAACGGGGAGTTTTGGGCGTCACAAACAAAATTTGCATTTTCCCAACTTTGTACCTTTATAATTTTCCTTTACAACCTCTTCTATATCATTTTTGTTAAAACAGTTGTCGACTATATGATTATTTTATACCCAACTCATAATATCCCCTAATCTTTTTAGCAGTGTAAAATACAGCAAAATTCTATGATACGATGCTTTGATAGTTTAAATTATTAGTCCTTCATTCCAGGCAACATATTGAAAAATATCTCACTCTGAGAAATTATTTAAGCATTTCTTCTGCTTACAGGTCCTAATTTACGGTATAAATTGAGATAACTGGAAAGTGCTGCTTAAAAATAGTAGTAAAATTTTAGCCTAGACTCCAAGAATCCGAAAGAGGTAGCAGTCTAAAACAATAATCAAAGATTCTGTTACCAATGAATATGCATCTCAAGATTTTATTCCCAAGAATATATATTGTGTCTTCAAATGTAGCAGTTACAGAACGTTTCAAAAATTTCTCCACAATGTTGCCACAGTTTTAAACTTCTGATGCGGTGCTAGAAACATTGGCACAAATTTATTGATTCAGTATTTTGTCAAAAAACTAGCACACTGTTTTGTTCTATAGTATGTGAAAAAGTGTGTTTCAACTTATCCCGAATTGCAAGGTTGAGGAATATCTACAAAAATTTAGTCGAAAACTTGTATTTGATAATCGCAGATTTTATCAACGACTGCTGCTTTAAATTAGTACCATACTCACTTAGGCAAACCCTTTAACATTACTAATCGTTTATTACACTGAATTTAAAAACTGCAGTAAAGATAACGTCAGAATAACTAAAAGCATTTTGATTTAAAAAAAATTAAAAACGTACCTTGTTATAGGATTAAAAGTGTCATTGTATTTCAGTAAAATAAAGGACTCCTAACTTCAAAACGGATAATAAAATAAATTGAAAATGAATTTTTTCGCGATATCTGTACTTATGTACCTAGGAAAGCATATCGCATAACTCAAAACCGAATAGCCGTAGGACGTTGAGATTTTATATATGGGACTGCTATAGCATCTAAATGTGCACCTCCCTTTTTTATTGCGGTTGACATATATATATATATATATAAATATATACATACATATATATATATATATATATATGTGTGTGTGTGTGTATACGTATTGTTTACCCTGGGAAGTCCATACTTAACCTGTATTTTCACAGTCGTTTGTTGCAATCATATACTTCGGATTACAAAAGTGTTTAAAATGGCAAAAATATTCGTGTTTTAACAATGCCAAATTTAGGAAAAAAAGTAGTTTTGGACATAAAACGAAATCTAACTTTTAATGCGGTCTTTCCGTCGTACTACGAAATTGAGTGGGGTATTTAGTTTCAATTTTTGATGTGTTTCAGTTGTGCAATTTTTGATGTCATTTTCAAATTGCTTTGAAGGATCGATTAGTTAAGTTACAATAATTCGAGGAAGTAAGTTTAAATGAAGTCCATCAAAAGTGTGTATAATTTAATACAGGTTTCAAAAAGTCTTGTGGTGTCCACATAAAATTTTCCAGAATTGCTTCTCAACAAGAGAAAATGAATAATGCTTGGGTATGTCTCGATGCCTCTAGAACGGGAAATTTACATTTGATAGAAATTGATAGGGATCAATTTCTATCAAACAATATAAGTATTCTCAATTAGACAATATAAGTATTCTCAATCTAACAATATAAGTATTCTCAATTAGAGAATGAGAGCATCTGCGAAAAACTTAGAATGCAAAATACATTCAAGTTCTGTCAGGATAACGATCCTAAGCATACAGCCCTAAATGCTCCCTTGTGAATATTAGACAACTGGACCTGAAGTTGTCAAAATTCATCCATATTCTTCGGACTTAAATCCTATTGAATGCGTATGGAGTGAGCTGAAGAAAAGAAAAAAAAAAAAATATGACTAATGGGAAAAAAATTTAAAAAAAATATTTCTTCAAAAGCTATATTAAAAACAATTCTTACGGAGGAATGGAACAGAATGAAATCCACGCCAAAGTGCAGAAATTAAATCCATGCCACAGTGCAGAAAATGAGTAATTTTAACAAAAATACGAGTGTATCTAAGGAAATATTGGATGTCCCGTTATTTTCGTGCTTTTATTAAATATAAACTTCTTCAAAGTATTTGAATACTTATGTGAATTCATTTTCAGAACGTTTTAAGTAAAGAATTTTTTTTTTTTTTTCCCCTTAACGAAAAACGTTTCGAATTACTTTTTCGAAAAATAGCGGGTTTTAAAAACGGAGATCAATAATAGTACATGTGAAAGAAAACCAAAGCCATATGATAATATTTAGTAACTGTTGTATGCAAATTAAACTGAAAAAGTACAAAGGTCCGAAAACAACTGTGAGCCACTGTATTTTTTCACCTTATTTTTGTTTATCTTGCCGCACACTTTTTGAGAAAAGCAGTTGTAAAGAGGTAAGAATTTCGTAAGTTCACCAACTTTATTAACAAACTCAGCAAATTTTAAAATCAAATTTCTTCCCTTCTAATGAAACGTTATTTGAAACTTTTCCTCAATAAAATTTCAATTACTTGGGAGATGACAATAACACTCTGTATTTTGCAGAATCACCTTTTTAAAGCTCATTCTCGGCTTTGACGACCGTGCCACTCGTCGATGTAGGAAGCTGAGTAATCCGTAAAATAAAAGTTGATCGATTCATCAGTTAAATGAAGATATTTCTAGCTTCACGATAACGTATTTTTATTCATACACACACGCATACAATAGATAAATAATGTTACAGAATAGGCCGGTGAAATTCTCGCATACCTCTCTTTTTCTCCGCCTCTATTCGACTGCCTCTTAGGCGAAGTTCTTTACTGGCGACTCTGCGCCGAAGTCCACATTTGGCGAAGTTCGCATGCTTGGCGTTTGTTTCTGTTTTTTTAATCTTACCCGTGCTTCGGTCGAATTCCTAAACAAACATACATATTTCCGCTATTGAAATATTAGACATTTTTAATTATGGGTATCTCCTTTAATTAGACTCGCTTCATTTATATATGCTTATGTACTGAATATCAGCGAAATAAAATTGCTATTCGGAAAAAAAAAAAAAAAAAAAATGTAGTACTGAGAACAGACATTATCCCTAATCCGAAATCCGAACATCCTAATAAAAGTTTGAAATTGTTTTGGATAATTCTAATCCGAAAGTATATCTCCAAAATTAAATCGAAAAATCGTTTCATAATAGCCATCACCGTATATTTTCCTATAAAAATAATAGACTTTACTCCTCTTTAGCATTTTGCATAAATTATTTTTAATTTCGAATACGTTTTAGTGTCCTTATACAATTTTTGATTACTTTTTCATGGTCTTGTTACGTTCTTCCCAACTTTTGAAGTGTTATGAAAGGATTCAGCTTTAAAGTAAGATTTCTGAATAAGTTAAGAGTTCAATTTTCAGAATTAAATGTGCCAACAAGGAAATGTTATTCAAAATTGAGAAAAATATAATGAAACAATAAAAGAAATAATCAGCATTTAAAATTAAATATAATATAAAAAAATAAATCTGAAAAGTTTCAGATTTTTAAATTACGTCCAAAGGGCCATTTTTTAACATTTTGTGTGTTACCTTTATTTATTAAATATCATGTTCTTCTCAAACCATAAAATTCAGTTCAATAGCAAGAGCAATATCCCAAAATAATTTTTAAATGAGCCTATCCTTTAGAATTTTCGATAGATAGTCTCACGCCCTGCAGGTAATTTTTTTTTCCTGTGTACAACGTTGTCATTGCTCTCTTTAAAATCCTTGAGCTTGTTAATCAAAAATTCGTGAAACTTTTACAAATATGAAATCGATAAGAAAACAAATTTCAAATTTCAAATTTGGGTTTCCGGATGCCCATATTCGCAGATAGTTTACGTTATTCAAAATTTGATGGCTTTAGGAACCGTTGTTTTACCACAGTGCGATAAACATATCTACATTTATACAGATTCTTCATTATTTGATTTCTTTAAATATAATACAGGGCTCTAATATTTGGTGACAACAATTTGAAAAGCGAAGCAACTTGAAAGCTGTAGTGAATCAACGCAAAATGTCAAAATGAAATTAACAGTCCTTCTGGGCAGATTGCCTCATATAAAGAAATGTAAAAATCAGAACACTGAAATCGATTGTAGAGTCATTATCATTTGTAAATTGCAGTTTAACACTTGAGAGAATTTTAAGCTAAGCTACCTGAAGAAATTTACTTACTGTAGTTTATTATTTACTGTAGTCTATTATTTACTGTAGTCTGTTACCTCAAAATAGCTACTTCAAGTTGGTTTTTCTCTCCCTTACTTTGCATTTCATTATCACTGCAAATGAAGTAGGAAAAAAACAATAAGAGGACTAGGTCAACTAGTGTAAGTACCGTTACCATGGTTACGAGGCAAGCTGGATAAAATGTGGGATAAAATGACACTGAAATGCTTATTCCGAAGTAATAAACTATAATGTTAAAATAAATGCCTAGAAATTCAAGATGCAGAACATAAAATCTTGTAATTAAAACGATCTGGTGATAATGGCAATGACAGGTAGTGGACTAAAAACTTTAGTTGGACGTATTCCTGCAAAACTAATAGAAAGAAACTATACAATGTCCAAAAGGTGCTTTCAGGAAACGCTCTTACTCCCCCAGGTCTATTAGAAAAAGAGGATTAATGAGAAACTAAGAAGTATCCAAATCAAGATACATTATTAACACATAACAATAAAATTCTATGACAATAAATGGAAAATTAATAACTCTGAAATTATGATGTTCAGCAATGATTATAATAAATCAAGCAGCAACAAATGATTTATGACTATTTTAAATTCCGAGACTGCTCTTTTCTCCAGCAAAGGTTTTGTAGAAATATTAGGCATTTTTGGAAGCAGGCAAGATGAAAAATAAGCAAACGCCTTCGCAGGGAATCGAACCACGGACTTCTGGAATACCGGCCCAGCGTGCAGAACCACTACACCACGAAGGTACGCTAGGAAAGCGGGAGATATACCTAATATACTTCCCTTTTTAAAGAGCGACTGGGGTTTTTAGGGGACCCAATCGCCAATACCTGGGTGTGGAGAATACTCATCCAACATCCTTTTAGTTTGAGCGCCACTGTAGAGACATTAAGTATATTTTTGGAAGCCTTAGAGATGAAAAATTAGCAATGCCTTCGCTTTGAATCGAACCACGGACCTCTGGATACCGGCCCAGCGTGCATAACCACTACACGATAAAGGCATGCTAGGAAAGCGGGAGAAATACCTTACAGTTTATTTAATTTGCCTTTATCTAGTATAGTACATAGACGTTACATGTAATATATTTCTCTCTCTCTGTATATATACCTATATGATTCTTATTTACATGCTTATTGTATAGCACTTACCTATATTTTGTTCATCACCAGTTCGACAACATATCTACCTCGAAATTATTACCTTATTATCGCTTTTGTGCTGTCTACATGATTTTTCTTCGACGGATTCTTATCCTCCTTAATTTATTGTCTTGAAACCATTCGAAAGTTTAAATTTATTCGGTTTCAGGTAGGACCTCAAAATCCCTGCATCAGGTGTCTAACATTATTCTATATTAAAAAGCTAAACATGTTTTGTTTATTTGCGTCATAGTAATGCTATTTAGAGTAATGTGCACTTAACAACGAAAGGCTTCATAATCAAGGTGCAGATGTTACTTACTTTTCGTTACATCATTTGTGATGAGTAATTATTTCTCCCATTCGAAATTGCAATCCTTCTTATTGCTTCTCCATGTTAACATTTTAATTGCGTGTGTTTTTGTTCAGCTATATAATATTGAATCTTCTTTAAATTCTCAATTTTGCTAGTGATGGTTCAATGAACGCTTTTAACAAGTTCATAATTATCGTTATAAGCATTAAAAATTCAGCTTTTTATACTAAACCGTAAAATTACACATTTAGCTCTCATAATGTGAAATACATTGATAATAAATCTCCCATATCGTAAAAAATAAAGTTGCTAAATGCAAAAATGACATTGCGGTTTCGCTGTTTATTGTTTCTAATCCTTCTGATCTTAACTTGGTTCCAGGTCATATCCATGTATTTTATAACTGCCAACAGGAAAAGAATAATTTGATTAAGTCCTTGAGACATTATAGGTTACATTAAGACTTTGTCCAGCTTCAGATCAGTTTGATGAAGATCATCCCGGGGGAAACACTTAAGGATCTTCTAACATCATTCTCTCGAAAGAACTTGAAATTTAAAATGTGTGAAATTTAAAATCAAAGTTTTTTATACAAAATGAAGTAATGCTTCTGAGGAAAAAAAATCTACAGTTAAAAAATTGTCGATAAATTAGGAAAAAAACATCAATTAGAGAAAAACATACGTGTATGCAAAATATATGAAATAAATAAACGGAACTTCTCTCAGTTAAAAAAACATAAAATTCATTTATTAAGTTTATGTTGTGTGATCTTATTTATTATAAGTAATGTTTCCTCCTTTTAACATATTTCATCTATGTGTGATAATAAACCGAAAAGTTTTCATATTAAAGATAATTTTCGAACTAAGAGTAATATAATAAATCCACATAAGTTAGAACTCATACATAATATCTAATTTATGTATCCTTAAAAGTAACTAAAATTTGGTTAGCATAATTAATTTCCTTTTTATATGTAATAACAGCTTAAATGCCACATTTGCAACCTATTCTATGGAAATCAGAATCCCTTGTTTTCACTCATGTTCGAAAGTGTTAAAATTTTAAACTAAAAATCTACTTATAAAATTTTTCTTTTCGTAAATCACGAGGAAAAACAACATGCCATTTAAAAAATTTCTCGACATCATCCATGAAACAGATTTTATTCAAAGCAAAATGGCAATACTACGGATATTTTAAATTAATTTGAAATATACTTTGATAAAATAATTTTTGGAATTTGCTGCAGCTATGAAATACGTATACATGAGTAAATTAAACTGGTTAGGTTTATATAAATAATGTGAGTGCATATTTTTAAGAATCTGATTTAATAATATCAAAATAAAACATAGGAAAACATTACACCTGTTAGCATATATTAAAAAAATCTCTTAAAATTAAATTATCCGTTCTCTGTGAAAACTTAAGAGATAGTCATAAATATTCTAACTTCTTGCACATTTTTATTTTGGTCTTATAATTAACTTTATTTATAGTGAAACTTTTCTTTATTAAAAAATTAAAACTGGCTGGAATAATCTCTATATATTAGCAAATTCCTACTTTTTTCTTTTACTATTACACTAGCATTCTACCAAAAACTTAATCTTAAATTAACCGCATGAATTAAAGTACATTAAACGTATGAATATGTTTAATTTATTCAAAAATATTATAAATATTCCAGCAATTTAATAATTTTATAAAAAGTGTCTTCAGGTAATAAAATAATAAAGCTTTCGGTAATGATATAACTTTGAAAACACTTTTCAAAATAATAATTTTTCCCCTCAATATGGTAATAATTTCATTTTTTTTTCATGTTAATTAAAACGACTGGTTTTCTTCCTTTGTGCGATGCTAGTTGCTTGCAAATGTTTTTTTATGTAAACAGCATTCGAAACAAATTACAAATCTTCTATAAGGCTGCCTACATAAAACAATATATATTTTCTGTTAAATTTAACTACTTATATACGTCAATTATAATTATTCAAAAGGAAAAACGTTTAATTTATTTTATCAAAGTATATTTTCGATTCGCATTGTGCTATTGACGTGATTCTATCAAATGCAATTCAAACCATTATAACGTCTTATGAATTTTGATTTATTTATTCTGCATTTAATAATTGTATACATTTAAAATATTGTTCATGTTTTCGAGATTCATTATGAAATAAAAAGTCATTAATTATGATTAGTCTGGAATTTTAATAACTGACAAAGACATAATAATAAATAATGCATGTTTTATTTTCAGATTGCTAAAAAATTTTCTCTAAAGATCACATTCTATTTTAAAACTACTGATTTTTACAAAATCTGTATGTGCTATTACTTTCAGAAAATTTAAAGTTAAGTTTAAATTTATGTCACCGAACAATTTCAAGATGGACAAAAACTTGAAAATATGTCAATTTTGGGTCTGGAATTTTCCCTCAGTTTTCATTTTTCCTTCTTTTTGATAGACTGTAGTGGCTTCAGACTTCAGCAGGAGGAGCGGCCTTACGACGACGACGTCTAGAACTCCTTCCCGATTTCCTTCGTCCAGAAGATCTTCTTCGACGAGATCTTCCCTTTTTAGGCGATGAACTCCTCCTTCTACGTCTACGACTTTTCGGAGCCCCTGCCGATTTGCCCCTTCTGCGTCTGCTGGAACTTCTGCGACGTCTTCCTCTCTCCATGACTTTGTAATGCCCATCCAGTTTAGATAAAATGCCACGATCTACGGCACTCTTCAGAAATAATTTGATTTCAGCATCATTGGATTTGACATCCATCTTCTGATTTTTATGTAAGTAAGTCTTGACATCCCGAAGGGTGGCGCCTTTTCTGCCTTGAAGTTTGCGGATGGCATTCAGAAGCAGACGTCTAAGTCCTGTTTGAGGTTGGACATTCTTCTTCATACCCATTCCTGAAAATCCTTTCTTGGCTTCTTTAAGAGAGTTGTTAACTTTACTTTTGCTCATATTCATCATTTAAATAAGGAAGTAATATTTATTTTAAATTACTGGATGCATTAATTAAATCGTTGATGTACTGAGAGAAAATTCGGGTAAAAGTTTGAAATCGGCGATTGAAATGATTAGAAAATTTTCATACGAACGCGACAGAGATCTCGAAAATGAAATACGTGCATGGTTTGAGGTTTAGCAAGGAATATTTGATAGATAATATTTAATACACGAGCTTTTGATTAATGAAATAAGAAAATATTTTAAACCACGAGATATATTTAATCAAAAATTATTATTATTTCTAACTTTAAAAGTTTGATTTTAATGTTGGCAGAAGTATCATATTTAATAAACTAAGCAGTCTGGTAAATTATATTGGAGAATAACATCTTTTAAAAAGCTAGTGATTTCAAATTATGTTGAAATATTTGGGCAGCCGATTTAAATATGTGAAGTTTTGGCGATATCTTAAATTCGACCATTTTTAAATTAGATTATAAAGCTTCCCTGTTTTGACTGCTAAGTGACGGGCCGCTTTACTAAGGATGTGAGATAGTTTTTTATTGGTAATGTATTTAATTTTCTAACACCTTGCAATTTCTTTTTTATACGGCTTGAAAGAGCAACATTAAAAATGTAGCTGTAAAATCATTCCGTAAAATTCCGTATCATTCCGTAATGCCGTAAAATCCCGCATGTAACTCAAATGATCTTACGGCTACGAATGGAACTTGTACAAGACCTTTATTTTGCCATGCTAGACATATCTTCAAAATACTAAATTCGCTTTTCTACAAAAAATAATTCAACAAAGAACATAAGAAATACGACATAAAGTGAGTCAGGGAAGAGTTAGTATTACAAATTTTTAGTTATATGTAGAACGAATTAATAACATGTGTGGTTATATAAATGTTAAAAATATGCATGATAGTTTCATTAAACAGTCTTTTTTAAGATTAAACAAAGCAAAGGTTTAAATTGAACAACTGGGACCTTCCTTATCACAGCGGCCTCCAAAATTTAATCGCTAATCAACCGTGATGTAGCATATAAAAGAGGTATAAAATATGTGGTGACATTTCAGCCAAATACCTCGATTTAATCTTGGGGGAAGCTATAATAGGGGAATACCATTAATGTTTGATTAGTTAAACTTGTAAACTTAAAAAAATACATATTCACTAGAAGAAGTAGATTTTACTTAAGAATTGAAACCAGAAATCCCTTCAGTTTTGCACAAATGTTATCGCTCACCTTTTATGAATATTTATTGATTATATGACCTACCAGCGGCTGGGCTTCAAAACTACTAAACCTTGATAATTCGATTCGGATTCAAATTACGGCAAACGAGATGGCTGCATGTCGGTTTTCCGGATTTTTTGCATTTATAACATGAATACGAGCTATTTTACTTTGAAGAGTTTTCCGCAAATTCATCCTTCCGTGTAGGTAAATAACTTTCGAATGATTTACTATAATCTAAATAATGATAAACCTGAACTATAAAAATAGTTGAGAAGTAATAAATACATTTCGTAAGTTGAATTTAGGAAATACTAATATTTAAAACAAAATGATCTAAAGATCTAAACATGTTTTAGATATCTATATCTAAAAGAAAATGGGTTTCCGAAAGGGAGACTTAAGAAATAAATATAATAAAATCTAATAACAAGGAGATCTAAAAGTCAAAGATCTATATAAGTATCATATGAAATATAATCGAATCGAAATAAAAGTCAAAGATCTATATAAGTATTATATGAAATATAATCGAATCGAAATAAAAGTCAAAGATCTATATAAGTATCACATGAAATACAATCGAATCGAAGTGAATAGGAAAAGAGAGTTGAAAATAAGGTTGTGTTATCAAACATTTAAACAGTGATACGCCTATATATTCATTAAGTAGAAAGGGGGATCACATGTAGAATGTAGTAAAATAGGATCACCCGCCACTAATGGACTTTGAGACAGTTTAAATGGGCTGTGAAAAAAATTGAAATTTTTTTGGTTATATAATTGTATATATTTATTTTAAATTAATAATCGGTTTAGTTAATTGCTAATGAATACGCAATTTTCTGTAATATTAGTTAGTTAAAAGATTATTTTCTCTGTTTGTATGATTTTTAATTTAATATCCCTCTATTTTGAAAGATATTATGTGCATGTGCGTTACGGTAACTTGTAAATACTTATGGATGCAATATTAAAAGTTTGGAATCGCTAATGCACTAAAATCTCAAAGAATGTTTAAGCCAAAAACACAAGTAATGCCATGGCTCCCTTCTGTACCTTAGGGTTATGTGGATTTGCTTTTTATTCCAGCTAATGGCCGCCTATTACGTTTTCATGCGTAAAAACGTATCAGCATTAATTTATTGTCTGTTCTTCCAGTTTAAATAACTGTCCGCCAGCAAGGTCATATACTGGGTGTTAATAACAAATTCCACAATATATGAATACTTAGCGGCCAATCTGCTCAACCAAGTGAAATGAAATTTCAGTTATCATTATTTGATAGTACATACCCTAGAAAAATAGAGCTTTCACGAATACCGCTACAGTGTAAAAATTCGAAAATTTTTGAATGTCAACACTCACCTTTTTTCCTGCGCAAATTGATCAGTGCATTGAAATATGGGCGCATAAATGGTGTTGTGAAAGATACGCGTAATGCATTTGCAAAGAGCCTTGTAACGGACCAATGACAACACAAACTTGAAGTTCATTAACGCACTTCGTATAATTCACGGGGATGGGCACTAAAAGCACCAATTACAGAACACCACGCTGCTCATTGCTTGTGGAAACTTTTAACAAGCAGTATGAAAAGATTGCTTCTTTAGTATACATAGCTCTGCCTTATCTTACCGTAAAATGTTTTTTGTATTTATATTTTTCACTGTACGCACCCATAAATTGTATTTGCACCACAAGACAAGGATATGCCATCTCAAATTTAGGAAATGCACACCGAAGATTATATGCCATTGCTTAGGCTTGTAATGTCTCGCGATATTCTTCTATTACCCTTCATTCCTTCTCTCTTCGAAAACCGTGGTTCAGGACTCACTGCGCCTTCGCGGCAATATCCCATATCGGCCGGAACAAGTCGTGCCATCTGTACAATATTAACGATCTGTACGATACTAATCAGTGTAACTTAGAACATTTGTTTCTTCAGTAGAGGTGTTCAAACGTGCTCACATGATGACACTTAACACTTAAATAAGGATACTAAAGGGACATTTTTGTGTTCTGCTCATATATTTAAACTTCAAATTATCAAATGTATTTAAAATAGTCTATGAAAGTTAGACGAGTAAATTTTAATAGTTGATATTTGTGTAAATATATCATTTATTCATATTATGAAATCAGTTAATATTACTTTTTACCCTTCCGGAAAATATTTAAATTAATTTATCTTATTAAATTTATTATTAGAAAATAAATTTAAATATTTTAATAATAAATATTACTAAAATAAATATTAATATTTATTAGATTGTAAAAATAAATATTAATAACTACTAAAATAAATATTAATATTATTATTTATTTATAAATGATAATAGTTGTTACGTTATTTTCTGCCTTCAGGTTCGTACGGGGTTCGTAGATTCGGAGTGAATAACGACGACACTTGATGAAGTACCGAAACACACTTTATTTACCAATATTAATCAGGACAGCTCCAAAACACTTTTACAATCGTCGAAGTTCTACTATACACTCGCTGGAACAATCAGAGACACAGCCTTCAGGCTATCAGGCTATCACGGTGAAGACAGCTTCACTGCAAAGCACCAGAATACAGCTCTCGACTCTGCTCGGTCGTTCTCGGAACTCCACATACTCTCGAGACTCTCCACGCTACAACTCGCGATGCACTCTACGACACACAGAGCACGACTCTCGACTCTTCGGTTCAGTCGTTCCCGGAGCTCAACACGCTCTCTCGACGATGCACTAACCGCGATACACTAAGGGACTCTTCGGTGCACTCGGCACTTGCTGCCCGGCTGTCAACTCGATCGACTCGCTAGACGAGACACTAACTCGATACTAACTCACTCTCCGCGTACCAGCATGGTTTATATAGCTTTTGAGTGGTGTTCGAGAACATTCTGCGCTAAACCGGTAAGAATTCGTTCCATAAGGTTCTCCATCCGTCCATGGCATATCGCTAGTTTTGTAGCCAATTGGTCAATTTCTCTCCAAATGTGGTAACCCGGTCTTCTCTTGCCATTTTATGGCAATCCTAAAACTGCTTTGCGGGGAAGCTATCTCACCGCGCCTGTACATTTTGTAACAATATTTATTAGAAAATAAATTTAAATATTTTAATAATAATTGCTTAGCATTGTTAATTTATTTAAGGTTAATATTATAATCCTTGTATATTTTGTATGAAGCTAGATGGGTTATTTCTTTAAACTTGAAAATAACGTCTGTTAAAAAAATATACTGCATAAAACTATGCGCATAAAAGAAGAAAGTTGTGTTTCTCAAAATTATAAGAACATTCAGTAATTAATAACAATTACAATTCACAAATGAAAACAGATTTCATGTTTCAAATCGTATGACATTCGTAAAATTTTAAAAATGGCATAGCAGAGATATTTATCTATGGATTTATCTATGTCCATGTAACTTTCGAATTAGTTCAGAAAAATGACAAAGAAAGAAAAACTAGCTTTGTAATTTACACGAATTATAGATAAAAGTATCCTAACTATCGATAATGCGAAAATAAGTTTTCTAATCAATTGGAATATTAAAAATTAAAACATTCCTCTAATACTGTAATAGATTCAATTTGAACTTACAAACCGATTTTTGAGAATACGTTTGAACAATACAATTTAAAAAAAAAAAAAAATGCCCCAGAACCCTCAAACTCTCATATATCCTGTTTCCTTTACTGTTGCCTTTTTGGTTTCATGGTTCAAGAAAAAAATCAGTATAACGCAGTTTTCTTATCGTATGACACATACTAGGAAATTTTTCTATATGTATGCTAATAAACACGTTTGTCACTTCCCTGTATCCACTTGCGAAAATAAGACCATTTTTGTAATGTGGCTTAATAAAACTAACAATTGTTAGATATAGTATCATGATGATGTTCTTTTGCTTTTCTGTAAAAAAAAAAAAAAAAAAAAAAAAAAAAAATATGAAAGGTCCGTATGTAGTACGAGTCCCTGAAGATATTTAGCGATGTGTCTGTAGATCTACTTGAAAGAGAAACAGTCACCAATGAGGATATCAAACATCCTCCCCAGTGTAGAAGTTTTAAGCAGACGCTTTTAGTTTTACATTTTTTAATTATTCTTTCATGTTGTGACCTTTTATAGCCAGATACCGCATAGTTTGATAACCTCTTGTTCGAAAAGTGTGTGATTACTGGTTCCGCTAATTTTATTATCCGTTTGAATCACTTTTTTTCTCATCTTTGCTATTACATCAACTATTTTATTCTCATCAGTATCATAAAAGAAATCCTCTGAAAATTAGCTCATTAAATTCGAACGAACATTCTGAATTATCCATCAAATAACAGAACTTTGGTGACTAATACAACCATTACGAGAGGCTCATATATACTTGTAGTTTTATTATTAATTAATTACAGTTTCTCAAGAAGCATTAGATTTTTGAAATTGGATTATGTAAAATGTTGACTATTATTAAAGAGAGTGTACTATTCTAATTTATATAGCGTCAATTTTAAATGTTGAGTGAAACTCGTAAACTGGAAGTTTAACGAAAACGTGGTTTTTCTTCTTTTTTATGGATACAGAAGATTTCAGCGGGCCAAATGGCATAACAATCCCTTTTTAGATTAAACTGTCTACTATCTTATAAAAATACTCTATTTCATAAATATGTATTGATGTCAACAGAACCACTTCCCTTACCTTAACTTCTCATTCAAAAATGTAAAATGCAATAAAACAAAAATTTAATGGGGACCAACATACAGTGTCCGAAGGAACAAACACAAACATACTTCATCTAAAAAAATTTCTCAACCAAATAAAACTTCTCTCTTCATATTGATTAAATAGACTGATCGTTCAAAAGAAGTTAGAATTCTCTCTCTCACCTAAAGCTCCATTAGGTTAAAAGAAAGTAATATACTACATGTAAGTACATCCCTTTTATCCTAGAAGGCTTCTCTTATAGTTTTCTATATTAAAATGTTAAAGGAAAGGGGAAGAATAATTGACTTGTGACGGAATGCAGAATGTAATTTTACTCTTCAGTAGAACCATTATTTCTATAAATTGGTTCTATAGTAACCATTGGTTCTATAATCATTAGTTCACTGGTTCAAAAGAACCACTGGTTCTATATATATAAACCATCGTGACCATCCACTCTTAGTAGTAGCTTCAGCGATCAGGAAATATGCTCAAGTATATTGGAGACAAAGGGTATGCAGCTTTCTCTGTTTAAGTTCAGGAAGATTTCTTTCTCTTTTTTTATATGTGACTTGTCATTTCGCTTTTTCCACTGATATTATTTCTTCTTTAGACTTTTATTACCATTTTCTCATGTAAACTCGGTCCTTTTTCAGAAATGCGATCTTTTAGATGCAACTGGAAAACTGGAAATGAATGGAGGAAACAATTCGGAAACAAACCAGCTCTTATATATGTGCACGATGCGAAGGTATCTGATGAAGCGATAGGAATATATACTACATCAAATATGGCCTGAATTTGTCATTTAAAAAAAGTAAATAAAAAACAATGGAAATGAAAAAGAAAGTTCCTAAGGGAAAGGATTAGGAAAATGCCAAGGAAAATGGAACAAAAGAAGATCTTTTCTAGAGTAAGATTTCATCGACTGGTTAGAAAGGGAATGAAAAAATAATTCATGAATGTGTTCACAAAAAGAAAAAGATGTGTTTAAATCCTCATAAGCGATTGCTATAGATACATTACCGCAGATTTGTAAACAATTAAGATAACTCGAACGCAGCTGTAAGTCAAACTGTTTTTCCCAAACTTATTGTTATTAATAAACAATGAAATACACACGAATCTATCTTTATGAGATAGATTTTAAGTAGTCAGTCTTACAGCCTTTCCTGTTTATAATTAAAATTCAACAGTTTTAATTTTAAACCTACTATTATTTGTGTAAGTAATGATAAATATACATGCATTACTATCATAAATTTCCATAAATCAGTGGCCAAATCAAGTCACAAAGAAAAATAACGAAATGAGATAAGCTTCAGATTTCTATCTGAAGGAAGAGGCCAACCAGCGGCCGAGCGGTAAAGTCGCTGAACGCTGGTAGTTCGGTCCGAGGTTCGAATCCCGCGAACGGGCTGGCTGCATAGGCGTTTTCGTGGTTTTCTCCATGTGTAACATGTATACGAGCCAGTTTCCCTTAGAAAGTCCTCCACGAAGGCATCCCTCTCTTTAGGCAGATAACCATCAAGGCTTTGCCATAATCACATACACATCTATCTGAAGGAAAACTAGAATTTGAATTATATTGCTGAAATTATTTTTAAGTTTTAAAAGTTCAAAATTTATATTTGAGTTAAACTTTCCCTTTTCTTTCTTCTCTTAGGTCATGATATTCGCTCAGACTGGGAAATTATGGAAATATAGCGGCATATTGCACAGTTTAAAAGCACAAATTTAAATCTTAACCGTAGGGCTATTGGTGCCTTCGGGATGTCGCAAGGGTCTTCCTGAACACAATTTATTACTATGTTCGTGAATGGCTACTGTTGGTTAATCGCTATGCCGTAGTAAGTGTTAAGAGAGTGCTCACACTATGCTCTAGCCCTCATAATTTTCTATTTTTATGAAAACTAAAGGCCTAAAAAGTCCTAGCTCTTCTTACCCATATGGAAGAGGGTTTAATCCGTAGCCAATCGAAAGTAAGTTGGAAGATAAAGTTGAGCTGGCATGCATGTGGAAATGACTGGACGAAGTAGTGAAATGAATACAGGTTTCGTTATCTTCGGTTTTATTTGTCGGTTCTTATACGAAAAGGTTGACATAATGTTCTCCCCTTACAAGACATTTAGACAAAATCATGATCTCATTTTGCATTACGTACAAAGGCCATAGTGCCTAGCAACGAAGTTTGAATTATGCCACTTGTGTGTGACAAATCCCTCGTTTGAACGCTCCATAAGAAAGCAGGTGTTTAATTTTGAATTTAAAACCTTGTTGCATTTAATTTAGATTTTATGAAGAGCACCATTCACCGTGCGTTATTTCCAGCATTGTCAAGGCGTTCGAAAACCATAATGGTAAATTTCATTGAATAATATAGCCTTCATATTCATGGAAAGCAATTCCACTCATGATCACTACATCACCACCGCATCAAATGTACATAAAGAAACTGTAGAACTTCCCATATTTCGACATAATACTGTATCCCATGGTAATTATCGCCTTCGAAATAGATGGGTTGCATTAGGAAATGGTTGCTATTCTGCGGGTTAGAGGAAAAACCTACATCTTACTAGGTAGTAGTCATAACTAATATTGGATGTAAGTTTTTTTTAATATAATAAATTTTATGCTAACAACTTCACGCTGTTCTCATGTAATTAGTCATTTTCGTGTTGTTGTTGCTTATGCTCACTTGTCTGACGTAGTCAGCCTAAACCCACGAAATTCCTCGTGGCAAGGAGCGCAAGATTACGCCTGTCGTTGGCAACAGCCTCGAGCACCTAACAGGTGACAGTGCGATTTGGCTCAGTTCCGCCTCCAATTTTGATGGTGAGCACATGGGGGGGGACAGGTCCAAGGGTATCCCATCCCTCTCTCCCTTACACGACAGGACTTTCTGCTCGTCGCATATTAAGAGTGCCGCCATGCCGCACAGACACTATACGTTTACAAAAATCCATGCGTTCTCCTGGATTCGAACCCAGGCCCTTCGGCGCGGCAGTCAGCGACGCTAACCACTATACCGGTTGGGAGGCAGTTATTTTAGTTGTGATATCACTTTAATTGTGACCCACGAGGTTTATATAAATAAATCTGTATTTGATTTTGATTTGTGTTTTCGAAGACAGTAAAATAGTTGTTAACGGTGATAACTCGCTATTTCAGTAAGAAAACATTTATTCCCTTCTAAATTTTAAATATTCATTTTAAGTTAATATAACTGTTAAATGTAAATGTTAAATATTCATTTTACGTTCATTTCACTACAGAATATATAATATGATTTGACAATGAAATTTGGTTTAATCTCACAGTAATGAGTCTAATAAATAATTTGCTTACAATTTTTGGCAATTGTACTCAACTAAGCAAACACAAAAACAATGCCTCAGAAATAGGTTACGGAAATATAAGTAACAGTGGTCAAAGCATAAGAGTTTTCCGGTGGCATTAGATGTGTTTGTCTTTTATGATCTGTCATGAGAAAGATGTTAGCAAGACTTTCAGTACACTAAAGTACAAAAAACCTCAGATTGTGGAAATGCTAAAATAGAGCTAAAAATCGAATGGAAGCAGGATAAATCCATTTGAGTAAAATCAGAGCGTGAGATCTATTCAATTCATGAAGTCCTAACTGCAAGTAACATTCATTTGTTCCTTCAAGCGAGTTCTTTAAAAGTTTTTAGACTGAGCCCTTTTTTCCTTTCGCACAAATATACACCTATTGAACCTTCTTCGCATTCTTCATAAACAACTGCTGCTAATTCCCCGAGAGTTCGAAAACTGTCACATTCTTATAAGTGCTACTGACAGTATTTCAAGGCTTATTACTGTCATAAATAGAATTTGAAAACAGATAAAATAAAACGGACACCAAAAATAAATCTAAATAATTATTTTATGAACACCAGAAATAACGTTTGGAAAGGATATTTCTACAGAAGTAATTTTTAACCTTATAACAGATAAAATTCCTATTACCATCTCTTTTCATTGAACGTTTCATTCTCGTTTTGGTCACTTAAGACATTTATTTAATTTACGTATGCTTCTTCACTCCGCAAATGCAATTATAAGCGATCTGAGTATAACGTTTAACCGTTAGGAGAATGAGCAATTCATGCGACGATAAATTTTGCTGACATTTTGGATATAATTTTGTTAAAGAAGCTCTTGAACGGTAAACGAAGCTTGGAAGGAAATAGGCAGGGAAACGAAATTCACCTGAGTGTTCTGTGGAGTAAAGAGCAAAATCGTAATATTTTAAGCAATAATTCTATCTAAAATATTTTAAGCTAATTAACCTGCAAACTCAATAAATATCTATCACAGTGTCTTTAAAAGATAGACCGGTATGGTCTGGCGGGCGATTTCATACGTGAATTATTTTGCAATTATTTTGATATGATTGCAAGGCATTTATCATATTTAATACTTCTAGATAAATTATATGAAATTACTTTTAGTCTGACATAAATCAGTTAAGAAATAATAAGCAAGAATTGCAAATGGCAGGAAATCCACGGATGTTTTGACTTTCTTTTCTGATAGTGATTCAATCTCCTAAGTATTTTTATTTATAATTAGCAAAATGTGATAAGGAAAGTTAGAAAACAGGAATAATAAAGAAATTTGAAAAATTAAGGAGAGTAAATTTACAGGAAGGAAAAGTAAGATTACAGGGGTAGGTCCATTTAACATCGATGTAAATGGTTACCTAGTCAAACTGGTGAGAAAGTCAACCAGGTAATAGTTTTAGCTCCTAATTTTTGTCCCTAAATTTTGCGAGAAAACTCCTAAAGTCTCCAAACATTTGGAGACATTTGGGTCCGATCCCTGAATAAATAACTGTAATTCATGTGATGCATATAGGTAACTATGTCCGGCCTTATATGCAAATGTAACAGTGTATGCTTTTCAGAAATGTCATGGAACCAGAGGTAGCGGAAGTTTCTGGGGAAGACGGGGAAAAGCTGTATAATCCACAGAGACCATCGGTTCTCAGTTTTCAGTTCACAGTAATGAGAGGCCTACGTGCGAACTTCGCTCTTTAGATGCGCTTTGCACTGCGTTATGTTTAACGTTGTTTGTAGTTTGAAGTGGTAACTTATGATTGTGCTCCGTTCTACTGAGAAGAGTTGTACGAGTAATTTTGTGGAAAGTTCCAGAACTATAAAATGCTTTTTTTGGAAATTAAAAGTTTATCAAGCTATCATCGATTTTGTGTGCATTCAATCCATAACGAACCCGTATGCACGTAACAATATCAATATACGTATATATATATGTGTGTGTGTGTATGTGTATTCTTTTATTTGTGTCGCCAGATATATATATATATTGGGCTACACAGATAAAAGAATGTTGATGTCAGATATTTTCTAAAGAAATAATATAGGGAATATATATAAAAAATATGACGATACAAATAAATGGATGTTGCTACTTAATGTTATCCCATGTATTATTTTTAAAGAATAATATAGTGCATAAAAAATGTGTGACTATATTTAACACTTTGATGAGAATTCTAAAGGCATCCAATTTAATTATTTTTAATTTCCATGCATCGGTTTATTGCTATTTGACGATGTGTGATTACTTCATTTTTCCTTAAAATTTAATCTGAGTGTTATTGATTAACGTAAAGCGATTCAAATGCAGCAAGCACAGTCCATTCTAATTACCAGATGGGCCCCTAAATTTACGCTAGCTGGATTTATTCAATGCAATATATATGTGTGTGTGTGTCTGTACACCTACAATATTTGAAGCAAAAATTCGTAATCACTAAAATTGACCAAGCCAGTAATAATTTCAGCATTATTTGAAAGTTTTTTTTATGCTTCACTAGTTGATACTAAACTGAGTAATGCCATTACTTGTAAACTTACCAATACACAAGAAAATGTCATAGCAAAAAAGCTTATCCTCTTATACAATATTTGAAGCAAAAATTCGTAATCACCAAAATTGACCAAGCCAGTAATAATTTCAGCATTATTTGAAAGTTTTTTTTATGCTTCACTAGTTGATACTAAACTGAGTAATGCCATTACTTGTAAACTTACCAATACACAAGAAAACGTCATAGCAAAAAAGCTTAAAGCAATTCATAAAAAAACTACAAATCACAGAACCATCTAACTGCAATAGATTAGCAAATCTTTATGCTCTTCCAAAATTCCATAAATCTCCACTCAAATTTAGATTTATAGCAAACGGTACAAATAATTATAAGAAGAATATAGATTACATATTTGCAATTAAAAAAATCAGTATTTTAATTCATCAAACTAGTTAACAAGCAGCACAACTGCTGTTGGATCATTTATAATAACGCTCCAGTTCTTAACAAATTTAAAAGTTTAGAAATCAAGAACATTACCTGCTATGACTTTGAAAACCTTTATACTTCTCTAACATTGGACGAAATTTATACTAGTTTAATGCAACTTCCACAAATTTTCTTGACATGCTAAGCATCCCCTGAATTGAAAGATGGAAAACTTACATTCAACGTGCATTATTTAATAGCTACATTCAATTCATCAATACGATCTTTTAGCAGGTGAAAGAATTCCAATGGGAGCAAACAGTTCTACACGAATATGTAACCTATTTTTTTTTTGCTAATGAATATTAATTCCAACTTAGTTTGAATAAGAATGAAAAAGTTATTTGCCAATATATTCAGATACATTGATGATATCTTTCCTTTTATTAATAAAGGGCCTCTTCAAAAGTCTCAGTTATAGCCCGAATGGAGTGAAGATTTTTATCTTATTTTTCTAATTTAATTACCTTTGGCCAGTATTTAGTTAAAGTTTTGATCGAACTTGTAACTTCAGTTTTAAATAATGCAATCTAATTCAAAAAATCTTACAATAATTATCTATTTTCTAATTCAAATTCAATTAAAAAATTTCGAACTTTTAATTTAATTTGACTAAAACATTTTTTTTTTTCATAAGCATTTTTTCAAAATTTTTACGTCTTTAGTAGTTTGCAACATTTATTTTCACAAACAGTAGCAGTTCACAATTTTTGATTTTTACACATTTTAATGCCTCAAAGTTAGCAACATTTTTGCACACAATGCAAGCATTTTACATTTTACATTATTAAAATTTACAGCATAGGTTTTTACCATTGCTCTCACAGGTAGCAGCTTTCTATACTTAATTGTTTTCTACACTTAATTGACATTTTATTAATTTTACTCTAGACTTTTACTTGCTTTTTTCTCAAAATTCCACTGTTGAAATTTCTTTTTTTTCTTTGTATTCACAACATTTGGTTTTGCTTTTGGTTTCAAATTTTACTTTTACCCTTGCCTATATGGATTACGTTGCCTGATTAGAGTTCAAAAGGAATGCCTTGCTATAACTCCTCCCACTATTGCTTTGAAAGCAGACCAATAATGGAAGGAGTTGTCAATATCAAATGCCTTCAAATCAAATACCTTTCAATATCAAATGCACTCTGGAATACGGGGAAAATGATTAATTGCTCGTCGCTCTTCAAAACTGCTGATCGCACGCACTTGGGGAAATTTGAATACTTATTGGAATACTATTCATTGTTTATTTATTTTACTTTCTGTACGATATGAAACAGACCTGCGATCAAATATAGTATTTAATTAGCGTTTATCATACTACTGGATGTAATTAACTGGCAGATCAAAATAATTTTAATCACAATTTTCTCATATTATATTCATATTTCATTTACTTGAAATATTATAGACTAATAAATGTTAAATAAGGCCAGGTGTTGATTACATTTTTATAAAACATTTTCAGCATACACATGATGCTTTTAACCAACTGCTGGAACTCCGTCTGTGAAGCCGAATGTAATATGCATACAAGACTTCATAAAGTAAAGTAAAAGTTCAGTAAAAATATAAAACTTAAAATTTGAAACATCATTATTTTTTATCCAACATCTCTTTAGACATAAAAATTCTCTTCTTAAGAGACAAAACTTTGAAGTCAATCGTATGCTTGAACATATGCATATTGTAATTGTATACGTATTGTAAAACAAAATGAACACGTAGTTATAGACCAATAAAGACATGTTTATGATCAATACATTTTCTTCTGCCATATGTGCTCAAGTCGACGCTATCAGTCAATGGGTAATATATCAAAAATATTTCGAGAAGGTTTCTGCTGTCATATCAGTTTCATATCAGTTTTGAGTTCGTTTAAAATGAACTATTTTATCAGCATGACCTAGAAATGACCTTTAAATAGTCAAGTTATATGCAAAGTATATTAACTCTTGTAGAAGGATGAAAGAGTAAGTTTTAAATTTGAAAAACGTTCAACTTCTTTAGACCTGTTTATGACAGAATGAATCAGATTAATCAATGAATTAGAAAGACAGAAATAGGGCTGTTAAAAAAGTAAAAGTTGCAGAATCATGAGGGATATCAATAAACGCTTGCATTGTTTGTAAATGAAAAACCATTTCGTTCTCTCAATATAGGACACTCATTGAGTGTGAGATATTGAAGAAGCATGTAAATATTCTCTCCGAGATGGAGGGTGTATCATTTGAAAACCTCAACTTACAGTCTATATCCTAGTAAAAGTTATGCTTAATAAAAAGAAAAAAATGATTCAGGCCTGTTTATGACAGAATGAATCAGATTAATCAATGAATTAGAAGGACAGAAATAGGGCTGTTAAAAAAGTAAAAGTTGCAGAATCATGAGGGATATCAATAAACGCTTGCATTGTTTGTAAATGAAAAACCATTTCGTTCTCTCAATATAGGACACTCATTGAGTGTGAGATATTGAAGAAGCATGTAAATATTCTCTCCGAGATGGAGGGTGTATCATTTGAAAACCTCAACTTACAGTCTATATCCTAGTAAAAGTTATGCTTAATAAAAAGAAAAAATGATTCAGGAAAAAACAACAAAGCTTAATTTTCTACACCTTTTAAATCTCCTTTTTCTTTTTCTCCCTATTCAGAATTTTGCTTATCACATAGTGGGAAGATATCACTATAAATATTTTTAAATATTTTTCTTCAATTAGAAACAATGCGTGACATAATTGAATATTTAAAAATTCTAATTCAGAATATTTATTATATATATGTGTTACTTTTTTTTTTATTATGGCAAAGCACCGAGGGACACATATGCTTATAGGAAGCTATATGTAGGACGTTTTAAGGGAAACTGACTTGTATTTGAAAAGATACGATTTAAATTGCCGGTTTGGTTTACTGAAAAGATTTGAATCATAAATCGATTTGCATTATCACTGGACAATTCTTTCGAAGATTTTATTTTTTCAAGGATCATATTATACCAGATAGACGTTGTACAAGATATATGATTCTGGTGCAAAATATATCAAGAAGACGGATAGATTCTCGGTCTCCTACAATAAAATATTACTTTGAACGGTTTAAAAAAGAATAAAGTTTGGAGAAAGAAAATAACATTAAAATAATTCCTGCTAAAATTTTCTTGGTAAATCATAATTAGTATTGAATAACATCAAAATTCAACTCAAAATTTGTGAGCGATTAAATTGCTTTAGATGACAGGCATTTTCATCTATTTCTTTCTAAAAAGTAAATTTGAATATTCACAAGCATGACAATATTATATATAACCTGTCATTTGAATAAAATAAAAAAATAAAAAAGAAGAGACACAGAAAGCATCATGCAATATGCATGTTAGTCCAAAATTTTGTCATAAATATTATAATTTTTTAATTTAGATCAGCGGTTCTCAACCTTTTGACTAACGAGTACCATCTAAATAAAAAGTGAAAACCTTTAGTACCACCACTACAAAATAATACTACACCACTCTTGAGCAAAGCTCAGATCGCATAAATTTATGAGTGTTAGGAAAAAAACTCAATCAGGATGTTGGGGTTTTAATTTTTGAATTTAATAGTTAAAAATACTTTACTTCTTTGCGTACCACCACCGGCACGCGTACCACCGTTTAAGAACCCCTAATCTAGATGATAATATACATAGGACATCTGAAGTGGACACCACACGATTTCTTCTAGGGCCTAATAAATTAGTAATACGGCATCTAGTCATTTTTTTCTGAATTTTATTTAAATTTACTTTCTCGTATTATTTATTCTAACTTAAATTATCGATCCGCCAAAGCAAGTTGAAAATGACAAAAAAAAAATTGCAAATTTTGAAATTAAATAACAAGGTCAGTTTTTGTCGTACGGGAGTCAAACTTCTTATAATTTTATTTCTTTATAGCAAGTGTAGGTATAGAAGACAGCAGTGAAAGTTAATTTTTGTTATTTTTCCAAAATGAATTATTTTATAAATTTGACATTCACAAAGCATGAATATCTACGTCATTTTAAAATACTTTTCTAGATGCATATAGCGGTCCCATATACACAATTTCAACGTTCGGTGGCTAATCATTTTTCAGTTATGAGATATACATACATACATACGTTCGTGCGTACGTACAGACGACAAAATAATCCCTTTTGAATCTATTTTATATTCCCTTTATAATTCGTTTTTAAATAAAGAATTAAATGATTCTTTTTTTTTTAAAGGATTCTATGCGCACGTACAGATTGCACACAAAATAGTCGTCCAAATGGATTAGGAAATGAATATTTCCTTTGAAATGTACTACCCGAAAAATAAATTTTTCGCGAATAGAATACATTCCTTACTTCGTAAAAGGAAATAAAATTTAGGAATTCTGCAACTGATTTTTATAGACCTACTTCGTTTATGAATATTAATGGCATGAGAAAACATTTGTTAAAAATATTAATATGAAAACTATATAAAATTAGTTTTGAAATAACGAACTTCATAATATTACGTAGCAAACTCATATAATATTGAAGAAAGACAAAAGCCATATTAGGCATAATCGATTAGTAACAACATTTGTGTACCTTAAGGAGCATTTTATTCATAACGGATGTACTTGAAATTATCTAAAAAGGTGTGTTTATTGAATAGTAAGCTAATTTTAAGTACATCCATTTTTGCTACGAAAACATTTTAGTATGTGTAGTTTCAGGAACATTGTAATATGTGTAGTTTTTAATCCCCTGTAGTCTCAGGAAAATATACATTTAATAAAGTGCAATATTAGTACATCTTTCCTGGTCGGTCTAACTACAGGTAGTATTTTATATAGGAATGTCAATTCTAAGACATCTTAAAATCGTTTTCTGAGCTTCACTTCACTCACGTTTTGCACAATTATCGATTTTTAAACCAGGGGTGACTAATTTTTCATTTGCTGTGGCCTACTTTCAAACAGTGAATGTAATTTGAAGGCCTTGTGGTAGGCTCTTGTTTTCATATTTAGAGCTACTTGATCCGAAAGAAAGCCATGTTGTATTAAAGTAGTTTGAGATCCCGTAGGAAGGTAAAATCTCTGAGAGCTCAATCAAAAGAAAATCTTAGTCACGACTCAGTGTCCTAAAATTTTAAAAACCAAGTAGCACTCATTTTTAAGAGAATTTTGTAAACAATTTTAGTGCACGTGCTGTAACTCAAATATACGAACAAAAGAAAAGAAAGACATTCAAGTTAACGCTGAGCAAGATATTTTAATGTTAATTCTCAGATTAATAGCAATGCAATGCATCGAAAGAAGTAAACATTAAAAACTTCGTATAGTCAATCAAAATGTAACAGAACATAATACACGTTCATAGTATTTTTATCATGATACAGACTGCAGTATCGAGACAACCCAAACTCTTCACAACTAGATTCTCGCTTTGAATACATAAAAAATGTCAAAAGACCTGTACCTGTACGACCTATAGTTTTCGAGATAAATGCGAAAGAAAAGTGTTATATCACATCCGGTGGCAAGAATAAAAACCTTTATTGGGAACATGAGTATTTATTTCAATACCCTTACATAGGAAGATGCTCAGATCCACCGCGCATATTGAGACATGCATGCCTGCGAAGTGGAACGATGTCAAGCCATCGTTTGAATGGTACTTAAAATGTTGCATCTAGTATCGTCTCATGGTGATAACGTATTCCTTTCGTGAATATTACGACATGAACTTTATCTTCGATTAGTATGACGTAATGCCTTACGAATTGTTGGAGATTGTACCCGTTGCTATTGATCACGCTGTCCTCCGATGCCAAAGTCATCCGCAGGTTGGACGATAGACTGAGAAATGCTGGAAGCGTCCACCCGACGGACAATTCCCACAATGCTGGCGGAAGGACGCCCGATGGGCTTACGCGCGAACAGGAAGGTGTAATACTTCTGCGGGTGGAAGAACCCCCCCCCCCCGTGTATATTTCCCACGCAAGAGCTCGCCATGCAGCCCTAGATCATTTGATTGCCGTTTCCATGTTTTACAATAGGTTGCACATTTTTTTCGTGCACTACTCTCTTTAACACTACTCTCCCAAACGTTTGTTTGTCATCCCATCTGAAAACGTTGTATTTATTTTCATTCACAAAATGACATTTTCTCAAAGTTTTGTTGGCTGCTTTACATACATTTTAGCAAATGCCAGTCTCGCCTTTCGGTATCCTTTGTTCATGTAGGGCTTTCTCAGAGGTACTTTCTCATGATGCCTATACTTTCTTAAAGCTTTTCTGAAAGTTTCAGAATTTACAGATTTCCCGAACCTACTTTCGCATTGCACATTTCACGACCTGTCTGCATGGGAAGTCTTCGTGGTTTTCCCCATGTGTAACGTTGATACGACCCAATTTCTCTTCGAAAATCGTCCAAGAAGGTATTTTCGTGGTTTTCCCCATGTGTAACGTTGATACGGTTCAGTTCTTTTTCCGAAATCCTCCACGAAGGTATCCTTCGCCTTACACAGATAGTCCTAGTGTCCTTTACTATAACTAAATAAACTAAACCATTACTTAATAATTTTTTGCTGCGCCAGTTCTTGAGTTAATGTAATTTTCTCTAAAAATCTACCTCCTTGAACCTGTGAATAATGTTAAGAACAGTAAATTTACACAGTTTCAAGATGTGTCGTATACAAACGAGGTATCTTTTTCAATAACTTATTACCGGATTTTGCTCATCAACCAAAATATTTTTACTTCTCCAGTATTATTCCATAAGTAACCTTTTCTTCTGAAACTTACACGGAAAATTAAAGTGTGTAAAAAGTAGCAGTAAATGAAAATTTATAGATGCATTATATAGTATTTCTTAAATTTCTCATTTCGAAAGTGTTTCGTTACTTTTACTGCACCGTACTTGGTCCTGATGATGTTATAATTTTATATTAAGAATCGGTAGGAATTTGGCGTTCTTTTAATGCATAGTTTTTAGTTTCACAAATTTTCTTAATGTTGTTTACAGCTTTGATTTATAACCTTACGAGAATATATTTTAACAAAAGCTGCAATATGGCGTTATTTAATTGTCTGGATGTTAATGTTATATGCCTCAGAAGATATGACCGTGGTAAATAAGTACATCTAATTATATTTAATAGATTTTCACATATAAAAACAAAATTCCATTGCAATAATTACCTGATTATTATATACATATAATATCTGCAATATTTATCGAGTTGATTTAAAGCAAAATCTTAAGTCTAGTCCATCTGCACCATCGATGTTATGTATAATTTAATTACTAAATTCAAATAGGCGATATTCCTTACCTCTACTGCAGTCAGGTCCTGCCCAGTGATCAAAACACACGCACTTCTCAGTTTCTAAATCGTACACACCGTGCTTATTGCAATCTGGAAAGCATCTACTTAATCTGTTGTCTGCTTCGCTGCAATTGACACCTCTCCAACCGGTTTTGCACCAACACTGGCCATTTACGCAAGCGCCATGGCCAGTGCATACAGGATCCAGACAGTCCACTGAGAAGAAAAATTAACTATTTTTCACAAATTGTATGTTGTTAAAATTTTATACCAAAAACTAGTGATTATTTTAACAAGTACTGAACAAGGAAAGCGCTGAGAAAACAAAAACTCCTTTTGAGTACAGTTACAATAATATAAATTTTATGAATAAGAATTATGTTAATACATTACTTCCTCACTAGTATTACATTATATTTTGTTTCAATAACATATTACATTTGTCACGGGAACGCTTCTAAGTGGTTCTAACTGTTTCTTCATGATAGCATTACGCAGAAAATTGTTTAGAAATATTTCAATAACTTTATACCTGAAAAACTTGTATAAAATAATGTATAAGAAACTAATAAACTGCGGTTTAATGATTATGGTGGTATGGTAAACATTTACTTTACATACTACACGTAGGGCTTTATAATCCATAGAGGGCACATAAATGACTAAATTCTGCTTCTTAAATCCAAAGCAATATGAATAAAACCACGCATGAAATATAAACTTCTGTTGTCTTAATTGGCGAGAATTTTGATTTAATTTAAAGGCCTAGGGTTCAAAGTAACATTAATATGTTTTCGAAACGATATTCTTATGATGAATTGTAAATTTTAGTAACTATGTAAGTGATGTCATTGAGTATTTACTGGTTAGAAGAACAGATTTAGAGGAAGACCTATGCATGCATACATCTGCTAGGGATGTTATATATATAGTATATAAAAGATAGCTTTGAAGTTTTACTAAATAAAATTTGAGAATTATTTCTGGTTATATGGAGGCGAAGATGCATGTATTTTCATGAATCATGAAATACCAATACTGGGGACATAATGAATTTATTTAACGGAAAGCAAGATAATAGTAATCTATTTGAGGTACAGCAGAATAATAATTATCTAATTGAGGTAGCATACCTAGCAGTCTCCAGAACGTATATAATCATATCACTCTGGGGGGGGAACATAAGTTTGCAACTCAGTGTGATATATTAAACACCAAAATACTTGAGGAATAAAACTTGAATGTAACCTAGTAGTTAGAGATATACATTAACATAAAAAATGGCAGGTTAGCCATTAAATAAAGCACATAAAATAAATTAAATGGATATGTGTATAAATTAATTAATAGAACATACATTAATACAGACAATACCTATCTGAATATATTTATGATACAATGCTCGAAAGCAATGCATAAATAACAAAGATTTAATTAGATATTACAGCTCAGTGCAAAATTTTATTGCAGATAGAACCATGTAAGTTACACCCTTAGCATAAATTCGGCATAGATGACCAAATGTAACTGAGAGTAGGTATTCAGAACAAGACAAGCTGGATTAATGAAAAAATTAAACATTACCAAAGCGAATAATAATTATACAATGAAAGTGCACAAACAAGATATAAAGTAAATTTATATGAAAAATGGAGACTTTCTGACAGTACGGAAGAAAGCATCGGTAACGTAATGTTGGATCTCCTGAATTTGAATAAACTGGAACTTTCAATCAATGAAATTAACATTCTAAACTTTGTGCATTACAATGGAAATTGCACAAATCCACACTTAACTTTAGTCACCTTCTGATATTCCTGAAAATACCAGCAAAGAAATTATCTACGAGCATGTAAAGGATCATCGTATCATTATTACAAAGATTACATTTCCCATAAACACTTATGGGAAAGAAAGAAAAGCGTTAAAAATAGATAGAACATCAAAAACTGGATGGAATTCTCAAGAGGACTCCATCATACACACATTTCTTAAATGAATTCCTTGTTCCAAAAGAAAGTATTAAAATGTTTTTAGATTCAAAAACATTATATTATCACGCACTGTGATTAGCTAAAAAGTGGATCCCTAATGGAAAACAATAGAATTTGTAAAACCATGCTGGAATGAAAAGCTCGATTCCTTTAAATCTTATTCTCGCCAAGCCCACATTACCGCACAATTAATCAAAAGAACAGAAGATATTTAATTCTGAAAGAAGAACATCGCTTTTCTATGCAAAGAAATTTTAACTGAAAAACGCAATTGTTTTAAAGATTTTATTACTAAAATTGGCGATAGAAAGCACTGTAAAAGAATCTGTAATTCTGTGAATGAATTGAAGAATAAGTCTAAAAAGAAAATTAGGGAACCAGTGAGAAATGCTGGAAAGCTTTTAACTGATGACAATAAGATTTCTATTAAAAGGTTGAATTACGATCTTATGGAAAATCAGAAGCTCGTCAGAAGGCCAGTTAAAAAACGTTGTTCTTCCCGTCCCAAAGAAGCAATACATGAAATCTTCCATTGTGATTTCGGCATACTGGAACTTAAGGAAGCCATTAGAGAAACGAAAAATAGAAATAGTCTAGGGCCGAATAACTTTATCCCCGAATTTCTAAAACATCAAGGCAAAAATGTATGGAGATTACACTTCGAAATTTAAGCAAAATGAAACTGGTGTATCACAAGGCGCTGTATTAGCTCCACCCTGTTTTATATTTTTATAAATGATTTTTGATTTCTGATGGATTGACAAAGAGGCTATATTTTCAGACAGTCTGGTGCTTTGATGTAGCTCTGTAAAAAACGACCAAACCGAGCTTAGCACTATTTTAAATCTAACTCTGGAGTAACTTGAATAATGGTGCAAGGATAAAAATTTATCAGTAAACATAAATAAAACTACCAGCCAATTTTTCACTCATAACAGACAACCTTTGCTTCCTAACTCGTCCTTTAGGATAGACATACACAACGTAATGACTTTTCAACTTACTTAGGCTGCATCTTCCACGTAAAGCTAACTCCGAGGGGACATGTTGAGCATGTTATCTCAAAAGCAGAAGAAAGGCTTCATGCTCTGAAACGGCTTGCCGGAGTTAAATGAGGGTGTAGCAGAGAAAATTTAAATACAACTTATAAAGTGTATATTTAACCGGTTATGAAATATAGTTACTAAGTGTTTATTTCTGCTTCTGATAGGGTGGTTACCAGCCTCGGGACTTTTCAAAACCAGATTTTACGAAACATTTCTGGTGGAGAAAAGACCGCTCTGTGTTGGCGATGCAGCTATTGATAAAAAAATCCCGACATTTGATTAATATGATTAAAAAGATGCAAATATTCTATTTAACATGTTAATTAGGCTTCTTAATAACTCTAGTAACTCTTTTGGAGAGAGTATAATCACAATTAAGAACGTAACCTGAAAACTGAAAGGGGTTTTATCCAATGTTCTACATAATAGTAACTGTTTCCATTCAATAAAACAATACAGACAGTGAATCACTCTCTCTTGTTAATACCCTTCGACTATATGGACTTTGATATAAGAATGGACCTAAATCAGAAAATAAAATTGTAAGTCTGATGTCCTGAAGCACGTCGTGGGATTGATGTGGACACTATCCACAATTCGCTATCCTGCTTTTGAATGGCTTCGCATCTTATACAGATGTTTCCTTTCCTGACTTTACTCAAAGAACTAGGGTTGGTGCGTTTTGTGAATATTTTTGTTTTTATTTGCCATTTGGGAATTTCGAGACCCATTTTGTTGGTGATCTGGAATCAATCTATGCAATTTTTCAACTATTTTTTCAATTTGCCAGAAATCTTTTGAAAGGACTGTGATCTTCTCCGATTCACTATCTACTCTTCACGGCTTTTTATCTTAACATAAGAATAAAAGCCCTCACGTCTAGCAGTTTAGATCTGTTGTAGTATCCTTTCCAGTAGGCAACCTCTCACCATACTGTTGAAAGAATGAGAAAGAGACATTTTAAAATAAAGTGGTTGCAATTAATTCAGAAACAAAATAGAAATATGTCCTTACATTCTTCAAAACTGAAACAGAAACTTCAGACGATCCTGTTATGCACTGTCTGCTCACACTTCCTTTACTAAATTCTGGATTATGCTCAGCACCAATTCCCATCTTGTTCCGGGTAATCCTTGCGCAGCTGCGATGGCCACTACTGTTGAGTGCACATGCGTCTGCGCGCCTATTTATTTTGTTTAATATTGTCGACTCTTCTGTGCGTATTTTGGGTTCAACTGGACAAGATATGACCGCTGTAAATATGGCAAATGCTCCGCATTACCTCACTATGCCTTGTAGAAACATATTGGAAAACACACAGCCTAATGACCTAGTGGCCAACAGAGTAAAGAATCACGAAATGTAACACTGCTGAATCGAGCGAAAAACCATTCCACAAACAGAAAGGAAAAATGGCTTAAAATGCATGACTCAGTTAAGCAACTAGTAAAATATTTTATAATGTAAATTTTAAGCTATATAGTAATCAAATAAGCTGTAGCTAAAAGTAGTAGTAGCTAATATGTGTAGTAGCTTCTAGTATCTAAACATTTTACAGGAACACGATTTGGAAATAATTTTGAATCAAAAGTTTTATTTTAAATCGTGACTGTTGCATTTGGCCGGACAGGCAATGGAAAAATTCGGTAACCCTCTGCAATATTGTTTTATTTGCTATTTTTTCTCGTTTTAATAGAATAAATATTGAGCGTTTAAATTAGGGATCAGACTCTAGCTGTCACTGCATTAGCAATGTCAATCATAAAATTTTAAATTCATTAATTTATCAACAATTTAAATTCTCTGAATAAGATATTTATCTTACTGACTTAGAAAATATTTTCTTAACATATGTAATGATACTTTTGACTCAGTTTATACAAAATAATGTCAATATTTGTACACAGAAACTTTATTTCAAAGTGGGCAAAGTATATTTTCTTTACGAACATCAGACTTTAAGCGATCGTTTTGTATATAAATCCAAAAGGAGACGGTAATTAACTCAACGATCGCAACATTGAATCTTTTTTCTTGTTTCGTCCAGTTTTTGAGGGTCGCTACAGTATGCTATTTATCACTGTCACAGTTAATGCTCGTTAGCACACGTTGTTAATACAGTAAACAAGCCAGTTTAAGCACTTAATTAAAGGAAAAAAATACGAGAAGGCCAATGTTGTGTTGAGAAGAATCTTTGTAAATCCAAGGACTCGTCTTGTTAAAAAATAACTCCATTTTAGTGACGTATGTAAGCAGTATATAGTCGAAAGAGATAGTTGCTCGCAATATATTTCAGCGGTAACGGTTAACGGAGAAATTATGGTAATTGTGACTCTAAAGTTTAGGAAATAATTCACTGAAACTAAGAAGAGAAATCTGAAAACGTAAACTTCAAACAAAAATTGTTTTAGAAGAGAGGGAGTCATTCACGAAATAACTGTCAAAACGCAATTTAAATTATGGAATGCCCGGTAGTATAATTTAAAGCAGTACTTAAGTCTAAGAAACAGCAGAAGATTATTTATATAATTAAGATACTGTAAGTCACTTTGAGTGCAGTTTCGTTACGAAATGATAGCGATCAGGTTACTGGATTAAATCGAAGTATAAGAATATAACTATCTGCACAATTTGTTCCATAGAAATGTCGATCAAAAACGTAAGCATTTGGAAATGCATGTTCCCTTTTAGGTAGTATATTAACAAGTTAGCTCTTCAAATATACTGTAATAATGACTATGAATGTTATACTAAATTAATAAACATAATTTACACTAAGTACTTTGGCAAGTCATTTTACTTTTTGCAGCATAACATAAAAGTTATCTGAATGCGCACCTTCTTCACAATGGTTGCCTTTGTATCCGGCTCGACAGTGACATTTTCCAGCAATGCACTTTCCCTGATTATTGCAATCAATGACTTCGCATTCAGTGACCGGGACATTGCATTCCGTTCCCTTCCATCCAACTTCGCAGCGACATAAACCTTGGACATAACGACCATGCCCACTGCAGTGAACTGGACAAACACCTGAAAAAGAAAGGAAATTTCTGTTTTATTTGTATTAGATTAAACACGTTAATTTGAAGAGTCATTAGCATTTTTTGATGCTGAAAACGTGAAAAATGTGCAATGCCCTCTCTGGGACTCAAACTATGGACTTCTGGCACACGCGTCGAGTATGCTCCAAGCAGGCATGCAGAAAGGAGGGAGAAAATACCTTTTAAATTATTTAAAACGCATAACACAACATTTAAAAAACAGTCAATTTTTGTTTTATTTTTATCATGAATGCAAGGCCTACGAAAACATATTTGTAATAGGCTTTATTTACTCGCGTATTTTCTCTATTTTTTATTAATTGTATCGTACGAAAATTTGGAGGGAGAAATTATGCGAAAAAATTAATTTTCGAAGGATGGGGGTTACAATAAGAACGAAACAAATGAAACTATTCATGAATGAGCTATTGATAACTATTACAATATTATATATTTAAACAAAATTTTACATTCCGACAAGAATATATATTAATATCAACGTTACATTGAATAATAAGATAGCTTCCTTTCTGCTTCCTAGTACCTTGATTTATCTCGTTTTTGCCCGCTTTTTTATTGTCCTGTCCATTATTAATCTCTAGGCCTCAAATCATGTAATGCTAGTGCTGTTTATTTCCTTTGCACAGCTCCTGTTGTTGTCTTAGATATCGTTTAGTCTGTCTTCACGTGTCTGCAGAACCATCGAGAACATGACATATTTCCGTTTTCGCGAAGCTTTTAACTATTATTGCTTGATCAATGCATCCAAATCCCACGAGCAAATAATGAGTATGACGAAAAGAATCCCTACGTAGATGAATTTGTTTTAAAATTTCAGCGAACTCTCTTTCTGAATAGTTCAAGGAAGAAGAAAATTGCATGTGTACTTAAAAATTTTCAGGAACTTGCGCTAAAAGCTAGGGGAAGGAAAGGATATATGCAAGTAAACACACTAACTATGTTTTTGATTATTTCATTGATAATGCCTGTTACTGTCAGATAAACAACTCAGCTGTGTATAAAGACATTACATGCATTCTCTAAAACATAAAGGAAAGCTATAAAGATAAACCGTAAAACAAACAAACTATAGCAATAAAGGTGTTTTTGCGCATGCGCTCCCTCTACCATTCTATACTCATATCCAAATTTATCATATTTACATACCCAAAAATAATGATATTTCATGAACTATCCAATCAATGTAATCCATTTTTTCAAGGAAGTGTAAAAGAGAAGCCTAATTAGCATGATCCAATCAAAAGTGATCAAACAGTTTTTTATATGCAAAGCAAAGTGTTACAACATCTGACGGTGAAAAAAGCGCTTTGTGCAAAGTGAATATTGGAGTGAATTTCTGAAAAACAGCGGTTGATTTCAGTCTATAAGGACCCAAGACGTTTTTATATGCTTCCGAAGTATCATTATGGAAGAATCAATGAAGTAGCGAATCATCGACCATTAAGAGTAGGGCAGATAATAATCGCAGCAGTGAAAAATGTGTTTCAAGGCAGACAGACTATGCGCTGCTTAAACGATTTCAGAACTCGAAAACTGTTATAAGGAGACATAGAGAATGCCATAGACGAATAAAAATTGCTTCTCGAGATCGATATCTGGCAATAGTTACCTGGTAACAGGAAGTCTATTGCTTCGCATTTAAGTTCAGCGATTGCAGCCACCACGGGAATTCCTGTACTATTGCAAACTGCACAGAAAAGGCTAAATGAAAAACGCTTTTCTATTGGAAAGCCAAGGGTAGATATTTCATTATCTTCACAACAAAAGATAAACCAATTAAATTGGTACAGACAGCATCAAAACTGGCGTGAATACCAGTGGTTCCACGTTCTTTTTGCCGATGAACCGAGGTTTAGTTTAACATCATATTCTAAGCGTGTTTACATCGCACTTTACTGGAATGAAAAATGACCACTGAAATGGAACGTAGCCATATCGTAATGCAGGTATGATGGTATGAATAGGATTAATGATAAATACACGTAGGCCTTTACACGTTTTCAACAGCGGATCTCTAACCGGTGTCACCGGCCAGAGACACCGTGATCAGGTCTTAGAATGTGTAATACTTTTTATAGGTGCATATGGATCTGACCTTTTAATTGTGAACTGTCGTCATCATCAAGCAAATCTCGTTGCCGAATTTCTTGAAAATGAAGACATTCAACGAGTACTGTAGCCATAAAAATCTCCTAATCTTAACACCGGTAGAGAACTTATAGGTCTATCAAAGAAAAGGAATTGTCTGAATACATATAACTCCTAGAGATTCAAATGCCCTAAAATCCGCATTAGAGGCAGTGGAAATCAGTTCCCCAAACTGTGGTTAGCAACGATATTGTCAGCATAAAAACGCGTTGTGATATGTATGATAAAAACACGTAGTTTGTTTGTTTTACGGTGTGAAGTCAGAGGAAAAAACATTCTGTATTAAATTCATAAACCTCACATTTCTTCCTGAGTTATTCTTTTTCTTCCTTTCCTGAACTATCTTTGCAATACATTATTACCATTTTTAATTTTTCAAATATGTACTACATAGAAGATTTTCAACAAACACGTAATTTAAAATTTTTAACAATGGTTTCACAACAAACACATAATTTAAAACTTTTTGACAGTTTTGGATACTTGCTGCTGTTTATTACGGAAAATACAAAATCTAAGTTTCACTTAATGACCATAATAAATCTGTTTAATAAAAATCTCATTAATTTCTGAAAAAAATACATCTTATAGTTTTAATTTTAAATAACTGACACCGAGACATTACAGAAAGCAGTTATAACTGAAGGTAATGAGCGTATAATTAATTTTGTGTCAAAAACGTTTATAACCTAACTCAGTATTTGCGCAAAATAGCCCAGATTTAATTTTATGAAACATAGCTTATTCGTTTTAAAGTTTAATATAATTAATAATAAATGCATATTTTGAACTAAACTTTTAACAACTGTTAACTTGAAACTGACTTTCTTTTAAAATTTATATTTTCATAATTGAAACATCTCTTCTCATTATTCGCTAATAATTCTTATTATATTGCTATTCATTGCTTAAAATTTAGTGTTTTCTTCAGTTTATTAAAAATTACGAAAGGAAAGGTATTATTCTTGTTTTAATCGTATTCATTTAATAAATTCATTTGTATACAACCCTAATTAATGTTACAAAATAGAGTTCTAAATGAGTGGCTTTAACCCCTGTAAAGTTCATATTATGCTTCTTTGAAAAGAAATCAAAATGGAAGAAATGGTTTCTAATACACATTTCTCCCCTTGCACTACTAATGATTTATTATGAGAAAATTAAAAAGGATACATGCAAAATATACTAATATTAGTGCTTTCTGTATTCCAAAGAAGTCAATGAAAATATTAATTTCAATAATATTATTTTTTAGTTACGCAAAGATATTTTTTTGCCAGCTGTGCATGCATTTTATGTTTCAATATTTTTTAAAGTTTCTAAATCATGCGACGGTAAAGCTGGTGAAGGGGAGAGATATGCGAGTAAATATAACTTTTTTGGTATTTAAAAATTTATTTTAATAAGATGTTAAAATTCTTAAATACTGATATGCGGATTGCAGTGCGTTGTTTAGTTGAGACAAATTGAAGCAAAACCGCGGAAGAACATTTTACCAGCCTCAATAATCTCTCTGTAAACAGGGCTGAAAAATAAATATTAAAATATAGAGGTCACGTCGTTGAATGTTTGCATTACCTCGTCGTCTTTTCCCTAATCCTCCATTTATTTAACTGGAGGCATGGCATAATTTTTTCCCCATCGTTTCGTTTTTTCCCCATTTCATACATCTATTTCGTTCCCCCTTTCTGTACATTCTACAGTAAATCGGCATTATAAATCATTCCTTTTTATTTCGTTTTTTCCCCCGCGGTAAAAAAATGGAAGATGGAGAGTTGCGTTCCGCATTTTATTATTTCGTTTTTTTTTTTTTTTTTTTTTTTCATTTTCATCATGTCAATACTACCAAACACCGACACAACTGCACGTTTTTATTTTATTTTAAACTCTATCGAGGTGGAAGTATAAATGTGAAATGTTTCTCCTGCAGAAGTTTATTTATTGTGTATAGATCACACTATAATAATAGCGCACACGTACAGTGGAATTCCATCTTTAGAATCCACTAAGAATCTGTTGATAAATATTGTGCGCATAAATATATACACATAAAAACTCATTTAGAAATTTTGTCTTGCCCATTTGTAAATTTAATTCTTTGTCAAGAATTATGTACATGCTTTATTTTAGAACACTTAAATTTGCTTAAAGATATTTTCCCTTGGTTGTTATTGTGATTAAGTTTCAAATTTATTACCTGTTTGTTAGTATATCAGGTAAATAAGTCGAACTTAGGCATTAAGATTTGAAATATTAAATAAAAATTAGTCTGAAACTGCTTTTTTCTGTAATTTAAACTGATATACATATTGTAATCGTCTAGTTGAAAATTATTTAATTGTACAATTTCATGATATTAATATTTCATAACAATAATTATTAACGAAAAATTAATTTAAACTGCCAGTAATTCATTTATTTTTAAGTAACAAAATTAATATTTCAATGTGAAATTTTCAGATTATGGTCTAACATGTCAGATAGCTTTCATGAAAACCTGAAAACTATTTTACATAAATTTGAAAAGTTATAAGATATAAAAATTATAAGTTTAAACTGCAACCTGATCTTCATATGCAAATTTCAGTTTAAACAACATGAAAGTTTAAACAACAAACCAGAAACATTTAGACGCCCTAGAAACTGAACGTATAGAATATAAAAAATCACATTTACAGTTGTTCAAACCCACATATCCAAATGGTAGAAAAATTGTCGTGATAATATTTAATTGTAAATTAAAGATACATGTGTGCTTGAGAGCTTATTTAATAACGAAAATACTTAATTATTCAAGAACCAAGTTGAACTAAAAGATTAAATACCTCGAAACCCTTCAACTGGACGAATTTCGAACAAATTTTAAACAAAAATATTTCAGCAATTTTTTTTTTTTTTTTTTTTTTTTTTTTTTTTTATGATGTGAGGTTTATTTTTTTGCATTCTTCCGTTGCTGTCACTTCGCTTTCCGTTTTCCTGCCAGAATGCAAACTAGTTCGCATGTATTTAAGTTCGAGATTGTTATTCAGAGCGCGTTTTGTACCTTGAAAGCTACAATTATTAAGGTTTTTATTTTAGATAAGTGTTCCTTTCTTCGGAGTTGCATTACTACATACCAATAGTCAAATTCAGATTGGTGAAGTTCAGACCCAATTTCGGGTAAATTCTTCTGTGTAGCCTTTGGCTATTAGTTATTTAAATTTTGTTTTACATTTGAATTTCTACCTTCAGTTTCTCGTCATAAGTGGAGGATTTTTTTTTTTTTTTCAGGAGTGCTTTCTGTTTGTCTTACTGAGTTTGAAAAAAAGAGTCTTTTACACCCTTCGCAGGTTTCTCAACTTACTTTCTACATTAAGCGAAAAGTCGCTTAACTTCTACCCAAAGGTTAGTCACATTTTATTATAGTAAAAACTTTCAGACTTTATGATAAGTTGAAAAGTTATTTTTCGCACCTGTTTATTGCTATAAAAAACACGAGAACACAACCGTTACCTGACGTTGATCTCAAATTTGCACCCTTAAGTACTTTTATTACTTGTAATTTAATATGCTTTAATTCATTATATGTACATTTAATTAAATTGCTTAATTTTACCTCTGGCGAATACTTTAGTCGCCTTACACTCTCACGGGCTGGGCAAAACTATCCGAAAATCTTACCCATTATATATAAAATAAAACTTATCATGCTCCTTAAATCACAATAAAATGTCGTTCTGCATGGTATTTGGTTTAAATATGATTGTTTATTATATGTTCTTTATAATTAACCAAACTATGACATATAACCAGAAACAGACAAGATTTGTGACAAAATGTTTCAGCCTTGTTTCCTGACAATAGTTGGTTATTAAAACAAAAGCAAAGCAAGAAGAACTGTAACAAGAAAGATTTGCAATCATTTGTGCGGTGTGAGAAATCAGACAAAAAGTCAGATTTCCTCGACAGGTGACGTTTCCTTCAATGAGAACATACACACACATAAAAGAAAACAAACACAAAACACAGAGAACAACCGAGATAGGAGTTAACACCTACTGTCAGCGCAGTCATGTCCTATATATCCAGGGAAGCAGTGGCACTTTCCCAGGTGACAGTTGCCATGGTGATGACAATTGTTTGGGCACGACGTTGGCACGTCTCCTTGAAAGACACCATAATAAACGTTAATTAGAATCCAAAGAAACAGATGATAAAAATGAAAGGAAGAAACATTGCCAGAACATAAAAAGAGGTTTTACACAAAAGATAATGAAAAGGAGTTTCATTTAACTGGGCCGAAATCTTCTCGCTCATTAGTTAGTTGGAACATTTTTTACGAGTGTTATTAGCATTGAAGAGTAGAGGGAGAAAAAGATAAAGATGTTTTAATTTTTCCTTGTTCATTTTTTCTTTAATTTTTTATAATTGAAACGAATATAATTCGTGATATTCTCAGAATAGATAAATATAAGCCGGTAAGGTTAGATGAAATAATGAGGATTATTTCGGGCGTGGTACTATTTGAGTTTTAATGATATACGAACTGAAGATAAAACTTATTATTAACATCAAATGGACAACACTCGTGATTGAAGAAAACTTCGTTCACTAAGAAAAGACTTTCGCTTCAGTATTTTATAATTAATTTAATTTGTATTTCAAACATTGCAAGTAATCTTCAAAAACACGACTATTAAACTGATACTTTAAAAATGAATTACTAATTATTTAAGTACCACATTTGTGCTTAAAATGAACTCATATTTTTTAGGATATTTTACATAGTTAAAACACGTTTATCACAATATTTGCTTAATATTTTGAAGGCACAAAGAGGAAAAAAAAAATTAAAAGGTCCATTAGTAAATTAGAAAAAAAAATTAAAAGGTACATTAAAGTAATTTAATGTAAATTTAAGTAAATTTACATTAAATTACTTTAATGTAAATTTACTTAAAGCTTTCTTTTTCTGTCCTAAATGTGGGTGGATAATTTTTACAATACATGGTTAGCTTAAAAGAAATAGTCACTTCCAATGTTTTACAGAAATAGTATAGATAAAATACTTAGATATAATGTCAAACTTTTAAGAATAAGTCTTGAAGATTACATAGCTAAGCTACAAATATTCTAAATGTGTTCTTTTTGTAAATACTGCATTTATAAATGCGATAGTTAAGTTCTTACCAAGCATATCTTAAACATATCCTTATCAACAGTCACAAGAGCACTGAGATCCGTAACCCGTTGTTTAAACTTTGTTGTTAATCCCAATTCATTGTTTCCACAAATCATAACAGCATTTGCTACTATTGGTAATTTGGACTCTCTTATAATTATAAAAATTTATTACCATGGAAGAAATACAATCCTGGTTCTTAATGTATCTCACAAAAAGAAGTATCATAGACCTAAACCAAAACTTCTTGGTGGTCAACGTGCTAGAGCCATATTAACTAAAATAACACGCCGAAGAACAAATGTTTGAGTAACAAGAATCAGCGTAAGATGCATAAATTTGCAGAACTAATTTTGAAGATTTGAATAGAGCCTTCTTTCTCAGCTGCAGAAAATGAGAAGGAGAAGCATGTGCTCATGCATTAACAATGTACTTAAGAATTCGAGAAAGTTCCAGTTAATGAAAGAAACAAAACTTATTTCTTAGCTGGAATATTTTCATTTGGTCTGTTGTTATCGCGTAAGCACATGACTCTCCTTCGTCATTTTCGTCCCAGTATTTGAAGAGTCTACTGAAAACTTCGAAACTGTACTGAAAGTTTGCAATTTATGCTGATCCTTGATGCTTTACTGTTTCCAATATTTATACCAGAACCATATACTGGCTTGTTAAATGACCAGTCCAAAGCGTAAGCATACTTTGATCACTACCATGTTTTAATTGAATTTGTGTAACTATAACAAAATTTTGTTTTATGTAGTTAAGTATGTATAAAGCTCTTTCTTCCTAATTAGTTGCTTTATTACTCAAATTGTTGTAAAGAGCGCTCACGTGAAAAGGGAAGGTTCACAAACTTGAAAATTTCATTTATGAAACGGTAATTAATGCTTCCGGATAAAAACGAACACTTTTCGTTGTTATGTAAACATTTAATAACTCTATTACTTTTAGGCTTTTATCTATTGCTCTATATAGTTTTAAATTTTAGCCTCAATATTAGATACAATGAATTTCACAACGACATTTGGGAATAGGGAAATGTATAGAACTTGGTGTTATATGGTGATATGAAAATAATGAGATGTTATTAAAAGCAATGCATCAAATTTCATTGCCAGTATTTTAATTTTTGATAAGACAATACGTATAGGATATTAAGAGTAAAATGCACTTTCGATTCGTGGTTTTATTTTTATTTAATATCGTATCGAAAACATGAAATAAACTTTTTCAAGAATAAAATCACTTCGAAAGTCAAGATAAATATTACCATTTGAGCAAATAGCAGAGTCTTAATGTATAGTATTTAACTTAGGCATTAAATTGTTTCAAGATATTCTTATGATTAGCGATATTAATTTAATTTTACGTAAAGGTTTGATATGTCTTTATGCATAAAATATTTTTACAAATAAAATGATTTAGAATTTTGTCAAACCTTTAATATAGTGCCTTTCTAATGTTTTGAATTAAACGTCGGCAGTGATTTCATTATCCTTGTAAGAACATACAGCAATTTGAAAATGTATTTAATGGAAAATTACTCATTTATATTATAAATCTTGCTTTCTTCTCATCAGTATTAATTTGCAGTGTACACACAAATACAATTTGTGTTTAAATAAATATACTTAAAGTAAAGGAAAATGGTATTAACATAAATTAATGTAGAGAACTTAATTTGTACGTTTAATAAATATCGAAATTTGATAAATTGTCCCACTACAGCAATTTTAAGATGCTATAGGCTATGGAAGTATCCTGTTCGAAACGGAAGACAATCATAACAGTCTCTGGTTCATTTTAACGATTTCCATGCTGATATTACAAAATTTTATTTTCTTCATTTCTTTCTTTTCCTTTTTCTATTTACAGCTAATCAGTTTTATAATTTTTGCTATGTAAGGAAGAGAGAATAACGTGCATGAAATCGTAATAGGTATCAATTATACGTTATAATGAAAGCATTGGTAATAATAACTGTTGTTCTCAACTATGAAAACAGCGTTAATATTAATAATGATAAATGTTATTAAGTAGAATGCTGTTAATAATAATAATGCTAATTAATAACAATAAGCACAATTGAGAATATCAGACTAATAAGAGAAATAATAAATAAAAAATACTTAATAATTAGAATAATTTCGTGATAGATAATTTCTATATATAAATCTACAAAAGAGAATACAAATAAAACTTTTCTGAAAGAAAACATTTCATGATATATTAATCAAATGCCGATTTAACGCCACCGTAGTACTAAAACGATTGAACTTCACTGTTAATCATTTTCCTTATTCAAATGCGTAATTACCAAAAGGTCTAGACGTTGAGATTACAAACATGACTTAAAATATAATACTTACTTAAAAATATACAGAAGACAAGAACTGCTATCCAAACTCATATCTGATAACGTACTTTCTCTTCCTCAGTTTTAAATTTTTAATATTCGAAATTTGTTTGAATTAGACTTCCCATAATTTTCAGGATTGAAAACAAGCACGTAGGGAAATCTAACTTACATTTTAACGAAAAGAAACCCCTTGCATACAATTATAGAAAAGTGTTAACAAATATTTTACAAATTCACCTGACCACTAGCAAAACCTAACAGATTACTTTAAGGAAATCAGAATACATTTTTAAAAATGCAGATTATTTTGCTTAAACAGTATAAAGCGTAAATAAAATACAACGGAAGGTTCGTTTGTTAAATTATTACATAAACCTTTTCCTAAATAATAAAAGCAAAATTAAAAATAATCTTAACAACAATAAACTTGTAACCATCATAGCTAATGACGTAGGAAATCCAAATTTCACACCATGTAGCTTACCTTAAGCTAGCTATTATAAAATTTCTCCCATCTTGTGTTAATCTCTTTACTTTTGTTTCGCGAAATTAAACTTAATTTGAATATTTATCCTAATAACAAACCACAGATTTATTATAATGAAAAGTTTTGGGCTCCTGAAAAAGAGGGATATGAGACTAATCGCCCTCGAAACAAATAGTTTCATTCAAAATCCACGCTAAAGAGAAAATGCTTTTTTGACCAATTTTAATTTTACATTGGCGTGTTTTCATCTTCCATTTGATTTATAATAACCAGTGGGTGGGTTAATCGCCCTTGACAACTATTTAGCAACTTACCTAACAAATATAAGTCAAATTAAAAGATTTATTTATCCACTCCCGGTAGTTTACAATTAAAATTATAATACACGTGAAAATAATTGATTGATCTTGAAATAAATATAGTGAGATGATATATCGCTAAGATTAATGTTGCCATATCGCTAAGATTAAGGTTTACTTGTAACGATCTAAACTTAACATCTGGTGGAATACACTGTCTCTAAATACTTAAAATACTTACCAGGGCACAACTCTTAACTTAAATTGTTCATAGAACCGTCAGGAATTAATACTAAGTAAGGCATAGGGATATCATGTCAAAAGCTCCAATAGCCTTGCGGTTAAGATTTTTTTCTTTTGAAATCTGTGCTGTACTCATTACATATCCGCAACATTATGGAGTCGGCAAACATTGTAACATAACGCAAGATGGATAAGATCGAATTAACTCGGATTTAGCAGAAGAGAGTACTCGAGGCGATAAGATTTGTGGAGAAATGCCGTAGAAGAAAGAAGATTTTACCAAATGTTTCGCAAGAACCAAAAATGAGCACATATTAAATCCATATGTAAATGTTTTCTAACGGGCCAACTCTTTCTCCACTTCCTTCTTTGAGCGGAATTTCTTTGACGAAACAATGTGTTTGTGATAAAGGAATGACTCAGAACTAGCATTGCTTCAAATGTCCACTTACTACAAATGTCTACCTTAAGCAACTCAATTAAACATAGCAGCCTACTTTAGGCATGTCCTGAAAACTAAACAACTAAAGAATAAACTTAAGAAGTACGGTGAAATGTCTACCTTGCAAAGCAGAACAGCTTTGTCCATGCGTACAATTATTATCCCGAATCCCGAAATTTTAATCAACAGCATTCACGATTTTACGCACAGTTGCATTCCTAATATTCAACAGCATTTCTATGATGTTCTATAAACTACGAAGAACCTATAATGTATGACTGTCTCTGAATTTTGACTTAAAACTATGAAGAATATATTTACGTAATGGTCTATGAATACTCAGTAATTATGTCCCAAATCTATTGTAACATTTTATTCTACTATAATACATTGTTTTCTTATATTGTAGGATCGTGTTCTCTTTGGCCACATAAACTCTACTAGATCCTACTAAGGAACCTGGCGACTTCTCGCACAGGCGTAAGGAAACCAACACAGAAGAAGGGTAAAAATAACCCTTTATTATTCAACTCTGATCAGAAAGTCACGTACTTTGTGCTTACAGTGACACCGACAACTTACGGTGGAACTTAAGAATATGTAAATAAATTCAAGGCTAAAGAGTAGTACTGGACTGGTACTTTAAGTTAAGGTTAACTAGGTTGGCTTGAAAACCTACCCGACGTGATAATTATTTAAATAGCCAACAGGGTGTGTCAGCAACTCCTTGTAACAACAAGACCAGACTTGTAACGTGCGCTGGCTAGCGAAAACACGCTCTGAAAAACTCCAAGATTCGCCCGATCGAGGAAATGCAAGAGGAAGTTGAGGAGTTCAGGAAAAATAACAAAAATGTAAATAATGGCTTAATAGAATTAAGGGAAACCCTACAATATTTTATTTCACTGTAATGTTCTGCGGATTTATATTTCCATGTCTGTCTATTGTATTTCTTTTTTTCCACCATAAGGTTAAGGCACCAGTAGTTGACCAGCTAAGGGAAATTTCTCATTCACTTGTCAACAGTATTAGCTGTGGAGACAGTAATTAATTTTTTAGTACTTAATGGAATTCTTCAACTGCCTACCTAGCTATGATGACCTTTTTTACCGAAAAAAGTTGTATTATAAAATTATCATAAATAACTTAGAAAAAATGTTTCCTCTCCAGCAGTTGACCACTTAAAAATAAAGAGTAAACCACATAACTCACGGGTCATTTTGTTCAATAATACATGCACTTAATAAATATTTGATTGCCGAATTGAATAATACAAATAAATAACTGTACTTACACAAAAACCGAAGTCAATCCCTAACCGAAAATGGTAATCAAGCGGCAAGAATTAGCAGGATCTGGGAGAGCACAAGTTTTACTGTCAGCCATTACTTAACTGATAGGCATATCAACTGGGAGCTGATAAAATGTGATACTAGACTGCAGTAGTGTCTCATAAGCAGGTTTGCACGAACGCCAAACCAAAATATCCCATATTTTGAAGCTTTTCCCCTGAAATTGTCAGCTACTAGTGCATGGTCAACTTTTGGTCCCTCTACCTTAATGGTTTGTGTATTTTTATTACCATGATTATAGCTGTAAATCTACTATTTAGTGTATTGTAGTTTATGCTCTCACGACTGTAATCTATCATAACAGCTCTTTGAACTTGCCAAAAATACTGTAAGCACGAACACACTGCTAATCTGTAACAAGAATCCTTCCACGTAAGAAACAGAAGACAGCGGAAATGAAGCCATTTTGTTACCTATAACCCACTTTGTCAGACTCAGTAGGTAGTTATCGTTTTTTATTGGTAGTTATCGTGCGGGGACGACACATGCTTATTTTTTCGATAAATAATATGTTCCTCAGTAACTCTCTCGCTGTTCAATTATATGTGTATCTATATGCATTACTAAAACTTAATAATAATTGTTATATATATAATTACTGCATTATTTTGTATCACAGAGACATGAACGTAATAAACATAACAGTGTAATAATAATGCTTATTAATGCAATTGCACGATGCACACAAATTAATAAGCAAAGTATTAAAAATAGTATCGCAAGAACACTTCGTCCCTCAGTAGGGCAATACAGGTACGCAAGTATCTGAAAATGTTTACGTATGAGATTTAAGTTCCTATAAGTGAAATCAAGGATTCAAGACGTGCGTCAAAACGTTACTCAAAATAAGAATATGTTATGCTAGTGAAGATCAGATTCGCAATAATAATAATAATATATCCCATGGTCATTTTCTTATTGTTGATAATATTAAAAATATAAGCTATAATTTGATTGCACTTTCTTCTGTAGACTTTAATTGGATACATACGAATATGATATACATTTTATTTTAAATATATAGTACATTATCCAGAATAATTGTAACAATGCATTTTGAATTAATAAATTGTTTTTCATTATTTATCTTAATACAAATGCATTTAAATATGGGGGAAAAATTGTCTGCAATTATGCCTCAGATGATAAAACTTTTAAAAAATTTTTTCACATACTCCTGACGTACAATTCATTTAATTGCCTTATAATACATATGAATGAATATGTATTCTTTTACAATAAATATTACTTAATAATTCCAATAATTCAGCCCGATGTCATATTTAATGATTCGAAATCGTACATTATTAAGCATATTTGCATATTAATCATTTGTAAATGTATAATTTAATCAGTAAAAAATTATTTGTAATTAGAAGCAACGTCGCTGAATCTTCTGTGCCTCCAGTTCCTAATCATTTTTAATTCACGGAAAGACATTAAAGGAGAAAGAGCATTTTCTTCTAACATTAATTTTAATTAAGAAAATTTGATTAATTAGAGCAGTCATGTTACTTACATTAAGAGCAGTGAGAGGATCGTTAACCGAAAGCGTATTTTCTTTCACTAAAAACGTCATAAACAATTCAATGCTCATTCATAAAATAATTTAATAAATTTATGCATTGAATTTCATATTAGCTGATGTATGGTAAAATAATAACAGGTTTTAGATTTCAAAATCTTGAAGTTGTTTTCTTATATTTTACATGATTTTTATGCTTCATTATGTAATGTACTGAGTGTTTATTTTGTCGATTAAATATTACAGTTTTCATAATGAGCTAATTTACACAATAAAAATATCATACACTATCTTTAAAAGCAATTCAGATTCTTAAGTGTTGGAATCTTTTTATAAAAGGACTACCTATTTTGCTATTATTATAATCTCAATATAAGAACATCTGCGTGCTCTTACACAGCATATGTATTAAAAATAAATCTACAGTCAGTTATTACTATTATTGATATTAATACTCAAATTATTTGATAAGCAATTGCAGTTTGATGTTTAGTTTGATTAATAGCACATAATATATTGTTGAGGGTTCTACGGGGTCGCGAATTTGGAGCGATTGACGACAAAACTTGACAAAGAATCAAAGCAGAATTTATTAGTCAGTATTACTCAGGACAGCTCCAAAAAATTTTACAGTCATCGAAAAACTATAATAATCACGCTGAAACAATCGGCAACAAAACCTTCAGGTTATCAGGTTATAACGGTAAAGACAGCTCCACAACAAAGCACTAGAGTACAGCTCCCGACTCGGTCGAACTTTCTCGGAGCTCGGCACACTCAGGATAAAACTTGACAACATACTCTTCACGAGAAACTGACGATGTATACAACACACTCGATTGCCTCAACGATGCACTAACTCGATACGTATTGCTACTCCTCGTACAGATAGGATTTATATAGCTTTTGGCCTGCCTTCGAGAACATTCTGAGCCAAACCGGTAAGAATTCGCTCTAGAATGCTCTCCATCCGTCTATGGCATATCGCCAATTTTGTCGCCAAACGAGCGATTTCGCGCCAAATATGGCAACCCTAAACTCGCTTTGTGGGGAAGCTATCCTACCGCGGCTGGACTTTTCGTAACAATATAATTCAGAATATGAACAATATACAAAATTTCTTTTCGAGAACTAAATGTTTTCCATTAAAATACTATATTCAATTCAGCCAACTACCTCTTTAGCAGGATTTAATTTTCATACGGTTGATTATTTAATGACTGTTTAGGTCTATTTCCTGAGAAGAAATAGAGTTTTTGTGGGGTGTTTTCTAAAGGAAAATGAATGCATCACACTCGCCTCTAATGGCTCCATTATAATCTCGGTCAACAACACGTACTTTAATAACTAGATTTTTCCAAGTATAATGAAATAAGAAGTGAAATTAAATAAAGTCGACTTTCGTAATTCAGTAACTAAGAAAAATTCCTATTGCTTCACAGAAGACTTCTTACCAGCTATATTTTAGGATATTATAATTCAAGGTGTTTGGTTAAATAGCGCAATTTGTTGAATTTAGCTAATTTATACATATTTGCTTAACATATTTACTAAAATTACATATGAAAGTTCATGATTTATTTTATTAAGTATATTTGAATTCGAACTTTCTTGGTTATATAGACATATTTAGAATGATACACACAAAAATATATCAGTTTTCTGTTACACATAAAATGAAAGATTATTTTGCTACATATTTGCATATTATTAAACATATATAAGCTACACATTAAAATGTTTGTTATTAAATCACTATACATTAAGTATTTTTCAAATCTATTAAATTTAAAAACTGAGATCTCAACAAAAACAGCAGTAAAGGCGATTTTCCTATTTTTGTTGAAATAAGTAACCCTGAAAATGACAGAAAGGTAATTTTTAAAACAATAAACTAAATTCTAGAACTAATTCCATTCATTTAAATTTTAATCTGAATCTTTTTCAAAGGTACCTAATATTTTAATAATTTTATCTTAAGCCAGATAAGTACGTATATGTATAAGTAGAGCTTCTCCCAAATAACAATGATAATAAACGAGCATTTCCTAGTTGTGGATTGTGTTGATAGGCCTTGATAGCTTAAAAGTTTTCGTGCATATTTGCGAAATGCCATCAGTCTGAGCAGAGCTGTTTGCCTTACGTTTTGATTTGTATGTGTGTTTCAGTTAGTAGAAACAAAACCCGTGTGTTAACCTTTACTTTTTATAGCGGATTACTGCAATACAAACTACTGATCTGCTTCGACAAACTTTAAAAGATGATACTTTGAAAAAAATCGCAACTACCCAAATTGTTTTCAAAACACAAAAATGGCGACACATGAAGTGAAGACTGTTAAAATGTGAACATCCATTAATGAACAAAAGTATAGAGAATATTTAGAAAATGAGGCAGGCTACTAATAAATATAGTCAAAAGATCATTTATCAGATTTCTGAAAAACTGTCACCGTCCGACAGTTCTTGGGAACGAACAAGACCGTACTTGCGTAGAATCATTAGGCCTTTTTTGAAGCAGGAGACATAAAAATGCACAGTGCCCTCGCCGCGACTCGAATTCTGGACCTTTCATATACGTGTCGAGTAAGATTTTAATTACACCACGAAGGCATATGGAAAGGAGGGAGAAAATACTTTATATACTCCCCCTTTTAAAGAGTGACTGTTGATAAGGGGACCCAATCGCCAAATCCTGATGGTGACGAATTATCACCCACCAATTTTTTAGTTCGGGCGCCATTTGAAGAGTCATTAGAATTTTTTATATTGGAGAAATGTGAAAAGCGTACAATGCCCTCACGAGGGACTCGAACCCTGGATCTCGAACACGCGTCCAATATGCTTCCAGTTATACCACGAAGGCACGCTGGAATGAAGGAGAAAATGTTTGTATGTCACATATATCATTCACCAAATCTTTTTCTTGCTCAGTGCGAACGTTTTCGGAATAATTACGCGGATAAAAAATTCTTTGAGAAAGCAGTTCAATGAATACAAAAGGCAAGTTAGATGGACGAAGTGCAAGAAAATACTTTGCATTGTTTGAATAATATTTCATGCCAAGAGCTCCAGAACCCTCTTCTGTGATTCTAGCCGTTGGCAAAATGTTGGCAAAAGCGTATCGGTGCTTATGTACAACACATTCAATGGCACTAAAGTGTGTAAAGTGCAATGAATAATATATCTGCTTAAAAATACGTCCGGTTATTTTGGAGCATTTCGTTAAGTATATATTTGAATGCAAATTTCAGTTCATAATAATGCATCAATTATAATCATTTGATGCATTATTAAACATATAGAAGTAAAGATTTAATTTTCATTAAAATAATAGTATATATTATAAACGTTATCATCTTTTGAATTCTATATCGGTTCTTACATATCTTAGGGACCACACAAAGGATATTAAAATTAATTAAAACTGTTACGTTTGCGCAAATCTATGTAAGAGATTTTTTACGGTCCCTTGTCACATATACTTCTTACAAATAACACATATACACCTTTTTCCTAAAATACTAAAGTTTATAGGTTAACTGCTTTATACCGTTTATATTCCGAAATTAATTTTACTTACTTGCTAGAGAAGGATAGAAGGAGATGCCAACTGATATGCTGTCATCGTTAATCACAGAAAAATACCACGTGCCTGGCTCCAGGAAATGCAGAAAACTGATTTCTTGACGAGGCTATAGAGAAATAAGAGGAATGAAAATTTGCATAAAAATAAAGAAACATAGAAATATGTTTTTCTCAAAATCAGTTTTTCAATTTTATATGTTAGTTATTATTCACACACACACACACACACACATATATATATATCGTTATGTACATACATAATTCAGAAGCTTCAAATTAAGATTATAAATTTATAAATTAGCGCAGTGAGCTGCGAAATTAAATAACTAAATCAAGAAAGAGGATTAATAATCTAACACGATGTTTTTACACCAAAATTGAAACAAAAACATAATTCATTAAAATAGCATGATAAAAATAATAAAACAAATTCTTGAAAATTCTTCGGTCTTTTTCAAGGATCAGAAGAATTTTCAGCAGAGCTATATTTCTGTATTATATCTTAACGATTACAAATTCGTAATAATTCAGAAGAAATAGTATCAAAAAGTTCATTTAATTAAAATTATTAATTTTAAAATCTCCAAAAAGTATTATTATTTTTTTTTTTAAATTATGTAGAGACATTAGGATTTTTTTGGAAGCCGGAGAGATGAAAAATTAGCAATTGCCTTCGCCGTTGATCGAACCACGGACTTCTGGATTACCGGGCGAGCGTGCAGAACCACTACACTACGAAGGCACGATAGGGAAGATTAGCTATAGTTGATTACTGCACGTCTGCAGTATCTGAAAACATTAGCTCTGGAATGCCGTTTACTCGTTGTCTTTGAGAAAAGACCAAGGTTTGCCTGACATTTCAATGATCTAATTTTATAAATTACTTCAGCTAAAAGAAAAATGAACATATCATTTAGAAAGATTTTTAATTCACATCTGTGCTTAAAAGCTAGCTGAAAAGCTTTCCGGTGTCAACTGAATAAAGTAAATAACACCCCAGATTAACGTCATCTATAGCTGGAGTATTATTACGCCTTTTGAACGGATATGATTGCCTCATTGTTCGTCTCTTTTACGTTGGAATCAGGAATTCTCTATTGTATTCGTTTTAATTCTGTACAAGCAATGGACAAAGAATGTTTAAATGGGGGCTTTGTACTTAATAGCTTTAATTCTGTCACCCAGAAGTACTGGAAATCAAGATAGTTAATGGCTTAAATGCCAAAAGCCAAGCATTTGAAATAAATAAATATTTCCTAAAATCGATTGATTGTATGTCTGTTATTTCTTCTATAATAATATCAGCTTTCCGTAACTAGAGTTAATATGATATATTTTGAGCTTACTGTGCCTATAAGAATGTGCGGAAAGAAAGAGATTTAAAACTGAAACTCTTTTTTTTTTTCCTTTCAAACAAAAATGTAAGATTGGCTACAGCTTTCATAAACTATTTTCAATTACATTCAAAAACTGGTTTATTATAAATTGTTTATTGCATCAAATTTGCTTTTTTAATCTTCTTCCTATCATTTCTGCAGAAAAGAAATATTTCAGAGTAGTTATATTTAAATTTCTGCCATTACATATTTTAATAAAGTTTAAACGAATAGGTATTTGTATTTTAATTATTATTTGTATGGTATTCTAGAGACGGGCAGTATCTATAAGTGACCTACTCTGCATTTGTCTTTGAATACGGAGTCGGAAATAATAGCAAATCATTTTACAGAATAGGATGAACAAAACCCGCTTTGCTGTTATTGGGATCGGTCAAAGATGGGGATAAATTTTAGGCCATGCTGAGAGACATCATGGCAGTGCTTGTGTGAATGAAAAACAAGAATGGCTATTCATGAGATACATCTGATTATAGTAATAAAATTATGACTATTTATGGATGTGACATCGGACAGCTTCACATCGAACTGACTGAGACGACCATACAGAAATGTACGTCCTCTTGCACATCAGTTCATTCTTCTGGTAATATCTGTATAATTTAATATAATAATCTGTAATTTTATACATCTTATTGTAACGGAATAAAAGTAACCGCGCATTTTGTTTATTTATGTGCTGCTGCTTTTCGTGTGGTTTAGTAGGGTAATATTATCAGTTTCTTTGGTTTTGATCCTTGTTCACAGGTAGTAGGACACCAGACTGCTGGTAGGTTACATGTTGTGAGCATATTATTTGTATTTTAAATAACTATTTATTTATCTGTTTATACATGTGCATCGTTCGTGGAAAAAGGATAATGAAGTTGCTTTCCTGATACCTCTTTCATTGCCATATTTTTGAATCTGAAATACAGCTTGTTATGCGAAAACGTACAACGAGCTTAATGAATATGTTGTTGACTAATGCTATTTTTTAAACGAATATTAAAATGCAAAATCTGGGCATTTGAACAATTGTAAAGAATCTGTATCCTCATGCTTACAAAATAAAAAAAATAGTTAATAACTAACATGATTCTCATTCATTAGAAAATTGTAATTAGCATACCATTTCGCATAAAATTTTAAAAGTTTTTATGTTTATTTGGTTACGGCAAACCACACCGGTCTATCTGCCTTAGGGAAGCAATGGCATCGTGGAGGACCTTCGAAGGGAAACTGGCTCGTATCCGCATTACACATGGGGAAATCATAAAACTGCCCACGTAGCCAGACTGCCATTGCCTTTTAAGATAATAAGGAATCAAAATATCAGCGTTCGATGACTTAACCTCTCTACCACCATTGGGGCAAGATTCGAAGAGGAAACGGGATTACTGTCCGAAATGTTATAAACTGTCTCTCCAATAGCTTCTTCGTTACATACCAACGAATGGAAGGCTGAATCCGAAATTATAAACTTTAGGGTTTGCATGGTCTTAAATATTAAGATTAAAAGTAATTAAATGTACTGAAGAGTCCTTTTTTCCTTTACTTTATTTCCAACGGCTTAACATAATACTATGTCAATATTATATGAATCATTTTAGAATTAGTAATTAACAGAGAATGCCGAATATTCAAATTAAGTATATATTCTATATTATGTATATTCTGCATTAAATTCAAAACTTACAAAAATCACTTTTTTAAAAATATTCCTACTATTAGCTTACAATCTCCCTACATCTTGTTCCAATTTTCAATCGTTAATAAAATAATTTTTATTCATCCACTCAAGTTCAAAACATTTTTTAAACTTGTAGTGGATGACACTTGATGTTAATACAGTTTTTTCACATGGGCAACAACAGCACATAAGATGCAAGGAAGCACTGTAGATTACACAGTAATATATCTAGGACAAAAAATCTTCGCAGCAGGTCGAGCATATGTCGCTTTGAGTCGTGTTAAATCATTAGATGGAATATTAATTGAAGAACTGGACTGCTCAAAACTCACTGAAAAGTTCCTTGCAATAATAAAGCATTACAAGAGATGGATAGAATGAGAAATTATAGAAATTATAGACCACCATCAGCTTTATAAATAGAAAGAAAAAATGCTAATAAATGTTAATAAAAAGTAACTAAAATCAAATTTTTCTTTGTTGACCCAAGTAGGAATTGACTTGATTTTTTTTTATATATTACTTGTTTTATTCTATTTAAGAAATATTTTATAGGAATTTATTACAATAAATAATCAGATAATTTGAAATCTCAGGGTAATCATTTCATTCATTTTTGTTAACAGAAATGTAAGATTAAAAGTTTGAACTAAATACAAACTATATCAAAGAAAAGCTATAAAAATGCTAAATAACTTTAAATATATTTTTCATAACATCCTCAAGGAAAATTTTCCAGTTAGGTGTGATCATTCTTGTTTGCAATGAATAATACTAAATCTGTAGCATTGTTTGTTGCTAGAAGTAGCCTTTTCTTATTTAGAAAGCTACAATGAATCATTTCTTTCAAAAAAATTAGTGTAATCGGATTACCATAATAGCTAATTATGATTTAAGTGCCTTTGCCATTTAATTTCATTTCAAAAATAAAGGAAGAAATACCTGTCTTTTAAGCCCATTATTAACTGAATTTATTAGAAAAATAAATGTAAACACAGATAAAAACTAAATAAATTTAAACTCAGATTACGTGCTTTAGTGTATTCCATAGTCGATTTTATGATTACAAATAACATCTAGTATCACTTTATTGGATCAATTTGGTTTTATTATTTAAGTTGATTTTGCTTCTAATTTTGGTTTCGAATAAAGTTTGGATGATGACAAAAACTGCGTATGATAAAACATTTTAGGATTTTTGACAATCAAAGTTAAAAAGAATGTGTTAATTTTCCGCATAAAAATTACTTTTCGGTTTGTTTATTTGTAACACTTTGTCAATTTTTAACTTACCGTTGTTTTTCTAATACCAAGAGTCATACATGTGCGGGACAAAATCGTCCGTGTTCTTTCATTTTGTGGATATTTAAATTCACCAATCATCACAGTTCTATTTGGTTGTAATAAAGTAGCATTTTATTAATAGGAAATGAAGTTACATAAGCAGTACGCATTTATAATATGAGCAATTGAGTCGATTTTGTAGGAACTGCAATAACCTTTTTTATTTATCGCTTTAGTAGAGAAAAACAACACTAAAACTCTTACGTTCAGTTAAAGTTATTCCTTCGTTTCTTTACAGAAAACTCAAAGCAGGTGCTATGGGATTTGGTTTTAGAATTGTGTTTTTAAAGCCAAATAAATCCGATCTCGTGAAAACTGAGAAGCGCTTTAGAATGGAATCATTTGTTTTCATTTGTATCGCAAGCCTTACCTCAGCTCTTTAAAAGTTTTATATCATGTTTATTGGACTAATACATGCGCATCGCATTAAAAGGGAAGTTAGGATCATATGAATGAATTTACCACCTGGAATTATTGAAAACCTTAACCTTTAAAATTTTCCTGAAAACTTTTGAAATGATAAAGTAACTTAAAATTATTATTGCACAGTAAATGAGCATTTATGCATGTACAAGTGAAAGCTTTTATTTCGGTTACTTTCTCAGTGGCTAAATCTCACTACCACCTCAAAGCTAAAATTTTGCACATACATTCCATTACAAAATCTGCTTATTTCGATCCCTTCTATCTGCTTTTACATTACTTCTAAATATTTTAAAATATCCCTTATATTAAATACCTAAAATAATTTTATTTTTTATATAAACTTATAATTATTACATTTGTTTCCTGCTGATATGTTGCAAGCAATTTCATCCATTTGATGTCAGTACAGAGATTTTTCTGAAGAGCTAATAAGGTTTCGGTGGCGGAATCAATTCTATTCCTGTAATTTTTTTCAAATATTTAGCACTTTTTTACATAGTTCTACATACTCCTCGCTTGCACTCGGGAATTATAAAAAATAGTCAACTCTGGCATTCTATCCGAGTGAGAAGCTTTCGTGATTTTTTGTAGATTTAAATATGCAAGAATAATGTTTTCTTAGGTTTTACCTCCTAGAAAATGCAAAGACTTACGTCTCGATTCCTGTTAAACCATCCAATTATTTGCTTCAATTAGTGCAAAACATGTTGAATAGTGTAAATATCATCACAAGAAAATCAGTGGTCATGTTAATAGAAAGGTTTTGTTATGAAATTTAACTAATTTTTCTTTTATGGATACTACTGTTTCAGAAATATTTAAAGGCTTTCAAATATTTGACACTTATTTGCTTCACAATGTGTTTGTGGGCTGCATAAAAATACCAGATATTATACAAATATTGCAAATCATCTAATCTCTCAATTCAAATTACTACTTACTAATTCAATTCATAGTATTCGGTATCCATTTATTGCACCTCGGAGTCACATATTTCCTGAAAATTTAGCCTGGACTCGCAATTGAAAGGATTATTCATTTCAACCCGAAGAACTGAAATGCTGAAAGTATCAGAAGTTCAAAATGTCAACGAAGTCTGGAGGGAGACATTTGTTTCTATAACTGTTTGCGAGATCCTTGGTGGTTTAATTTAACGCAATAGTGTGATGAACTTAATGAAAAGGTTATAGGGATTTAATGAAATTGTGGTACGATGTGATAAACATTAGCTCTTGAAATAGATTAGATACGAAGCACAGGAATTTAAATTGTACTATCAGGAAGGGCAATTCCTTTCAACAGTGAAATTCTATATAATAGTTCTACATGAGCTCAAATAGTATAAATATCTATCCTCTTATCTTGCTATGAATATGAATTTATTTTCTCTTTTTACTTCCTTGTATGAAGTAAAAAGGAAGTATTGTAATCGCGAAAAATTTCGGAAATATGTATATATATCCAATCTGTTACTCGGCTGAGTGAGCTCAGTTTCCTTTTTCTTATATGTTTTTAAATTGTGAATTTTTTGTTTAAAATGATTGAATTATGTTGTTCTGGTTAAGAATTTCATGTCTTTAGTTTGCCTGCATGCAAGAATTGTAGAACTATCAACAATAGGAAAGTTTTTTAAGTGCGGGTAAGCCTACTTTTTGATTATCATGGCGGCCATGTTTATTTGTATTTGAAACTTAGCAGAATAAATACAAATAAAATGAATTTGTTGCCAATCTAGGGAAACTGAACTTCGCAACAACGATAACGCCTTCAGTTATTATTGCCAATTAAATCATGCTTAATCCATTCTGGAATTTATTCGAGGAAATAAGTGTTTAAGATTTACTTCGTAATTTTTAATATAGATATTTTGAGTTTTTACGTATTTTTGCCTTGTCGCAAAATGAGAACTGAATTAATTGAATGAGAAATACTGAATCGTCTGTGAAAAACTATTTCTTTGTTTGTTTGTTTGTTTGTTTAATTTCTTTTATACATCGTTTTAGATTTATTAGTGTATTTGAATAGAACATGTGACAAAGATTAGATAATTCTTCAGATGATATAAATTTTTTCCATTAGCAGTTATAAAATGAATGAAATGTAACGCTGTTAAGTGGACCTAGCGCCAGAGTGTCACTATATAAAATATCTCATTTCAATTGAAACTTTACATGATTATAATTTTCAGGAAAATTATTTCACAATTATATCCAAAATGAGTTTATTACGTTATTGAGCTCTTTTTCCTTCTTGTTTTGATTAATGTTTTTAAGTTTGCACAAAACCTATTCGTATTTATTCAGTTTAACTCTCAAGAGAATTAAGACACAATAACACGCCGAATAAATACTAATTCAGAAGTCAAACAACAAAAATCAGCGTTATATTTACAAAATTTTCACAGGACTAGTTTCGATGGTTTTACCGAACCACCATCTTTAGCTGCAAAACCAGGGTTGGTGGTTCGGTAAAACCATCGAAACTAGTCCTGTGAAAATTTTGTAAATATAACGCTGATTTTTGTTGTTTGACTTCTGAATTAGTCTCAAGAGAATGTTGTAATTTCAGACTAGAAGATGTTAAGCACATTTTCCTATGAAACTCTACACTAGTAATATAATCAAACATTCTGTTTACCGAGATAAGATTTTATCTCTCGGAGTTAACTTCATCATACTTTAAATGAAATTTGGGTAAAACAAAAAAAAAAGTCTTGATTTCATCCTGGGGCTTCATGTACTAGGAAGCCTTTTACTGCTACGTTTTGAAACATCGTGCACACAAAAATAATAAATGGCATTTAAATACTAAAAATTAATATATATTGATAAAAACGTTTTTATTCCGTTTCACCTTGAAAATTTAAAACACATCCCTTCAAGAAAACGAAAAAAAAGTGTTAAAGAAAATATAATTCTGGAAATATAAAATCTAATACGTTTAGGTAAGAGACAGTAATTAAGTTTATTCTCTAAAGAAGAGTGATTAAAGATAGGAAACATCTATTTAATTTTTATTATTTTCTGAATTATTGGAAACTGGAAAATGAACGATAATCTAGCATGAATAGAAATGGTAAATGTTCTACCACAGTTATAGAAGCTTTGAGTATCTTTGGTGCGAAGAAACAAGTACACTATGCAGATTTTATTTATAAACTTGCATCAAATGTCCATGAAATATAGATTTCCATTCACTCTTGATTAAGTAATGCTATTCAGGAATAATATCTTATTATAGTCAATAAAAGAATAGGGGGTTAGTTGGTTTATTGATTACGGCAAAGCCTCGAGGACTATTTGCTAAAGGAAGGGATGCCTTCATGGAGGACTTTCTAAGGAAAACTGGCTCGTATACACGTTACACACGGGGAAAATCACGAAAACGCCTATACAGCCAGCCCGTTCGCGGAATGCGAACCTCGAATCGAACTATCAGTGTTCATCGACTTTACCGCTCTGCCGCTGGTAGGCTCAGTAATGGAATAACAAATATGAAATTATATTCTGCTACTTGAGAATAGTCATTTCAAGGCCTAGCCCCTCCAGAAACATGATTCATAAACTTTGTAGTGACTACAGCGGAAAAAGACAAATTTCTCTAATTTGCTAAAATCCTCTAATTTTCACTGTGGTGTGATAAAGACATACGATACGAGCATAAATAACAGGAGTCTTACTACGACCTTGAAGTGCCTATTTTAAAATAACCGACTACAGTAACAATATAAAAGGAAATACATACGAATAGACATGATTTCGTACAACAGATATGATATTTATACTTAATGATTAGCTACACGAAAAGCTGGGATTAAGTTAAAATATTATTATTTATTATCTTAAAAGTAATAATTTTAACGTAAAAATTACAATACTAGTAAGTGATGACCTTAATTTCGAATAATAATGAATAAATAGTTTAATTTCGGTTTTAAACGAAAGCTTTAAATTATACAAGTCACATTGGAAAATAACATGTTTTTTATCGAGATAAATGACCCAGATATGATAATTCTTCATAATAAAATTTTAAAAAATGTATTAATTTAAAAATATGTTACTACTGATAAATTTTCAAATGCATTTTTGATTGCAAAAGGTATAAAGTATTATTAAAACAGCTTTGCAATATCTTTGAAGCTAATTTATTAAATTTCTCAGCTTATACCTACAGAGACACGAATTTTCACGATCAAAGATAAATTAATAGAATGTAATTACTTGTCAGTTGTTAATTAAATTGAATATGTTAAACTTATGCAGATGTAATGTTCTTACAGATAGTGCAACTATGGCATTTACCCGTTTCAGCTCCACTACATATAATGGGGAAGGTCGAGTTAGACAAACAGCCCCATTTAAGGAATTCTCAAGTTATTATATTTGCTTAAATCCTTGTTCGCCTCAGTCCGATCCCAGGAAGGCAAGGATTTTGAACTATGTAACCACAGGAGGAGGAACTTTTATAATTCACTCATCGGCTGGCCCGTTGGCCCATTCAGACAGATCTTAAATTAGAAATTTGGTTTGTAATAATTTCTCTCAAAGCCGAGGCTCCCAAAATATAAATCTCAGTGAGCGTAATCAATGTTTCCACTCGAGTATATATAGATTTTTTATTATAAAACATCACGCATGTAACAAAACAATAGTAATAATATAAAACGACGAATTACGAATAGCAGTTTCATGAAACTGATATACAAGTCAATATAGACATAATAAACAACTTGTATTTAAGAATCCAAAGATAAATGCGGTGATAATTCTTAAAATATATTTATATACGTTATTCCTTCCTAAACTGTAATATAAAAAGTTAAAAATCTTACAAGTAGTTGATGCTGTTAATTGTAAACGGAGAAAGAAATGGTTTTTTACAAAAGCCTCAGCCTTTCTAGAAGATCTAAGAATACACAAAATATCTTAACAAAAGAACAGACGCAGGATATGTTCAACTTAAAACGCTGGAGGTACGCTGGGAATAGGAAGTAAGAATTGCATGTTTGCTGCGATAACACAGAAGAATTCAGTATTTTCGATTTGCTCCTTCGTTACTTTGAGCGATTCAGAACTTTCCTGAGACTTGATTGCAACGCAACGCCGTTTCTCTGAGGACCACTCGGGAATTACATAGAGTAATACCTCCGAAAACACGTTTTTCATTTCGTTTCCACCAATTGTGGTTCTCTTGAGCATTGCGTATTGATTCAGCATTCGGCAGACTTTATTGTTACATCCAAAATGTCTAGGAGATAATATTTGTTCATCCCGCTTCGGAACACGTTTCAAGTATCAAAATCTGGATGGCCACATGAGGAAACCTTGGATCCGACACTTTTGCTGTTGCGATACTTGACATTCTATGATATTTTTGCCATCCCCCTGCCAGTCCTACAAAAATATTTTTTCTTAGCTTGACATACTAGTAGTTTTATCTCATTCTTAAACTCGAATCGATAAAGCTTTGTTGCGCGATGTTGTAAGCCCCATTCTTGTTCGTCCCATGTGGCAATTTTCTGAAATGTCGCGAGGTATTCTTCTTCTTTCTTTCTAATAAAGAATATCGAGATTAAAATCATTTACTATACAGAGAGATATTCATAAAATTCAGAGAAATTCAAACGGATTTTTTCGCTTCAAAGTAAGTATTTTTACTCATTGCAGAATTATTAGTCATAAAATGGAAATAAAATAAGTTCTAAAATCCCCAAAGGCTTGAAATTTCAGAACTCCGGATGGGAATGGATAATATTATGGACAGGATCGCTTGAAAATGAATGGAAAGATTTTCGATTAAGTGAGTATTAATTTGCGCAATCTATATGCATTAAGTACTTCCTGCTCATTTATTTAATTAATGTTTATCCAAAAAATAAATGATTTTGATCACATTGCTTAATGGTTTCCAAATATAATTTTGCCAGTTTTTAAACAGTGATTTTAATATTAAGAATTTTAATACAGTTTCAATTTTTTTTAAATGTGTATCATGTTTATGCTCTAAAACTGATCAGCTCATTCTATTACGTAACAGTTCAACAATAAACGACTAAAAAATTAAAACGCATACTAACTACAAACATTAATGCAAAATATGCACGTAATTTCTAATTTTAATTGGCAGCAGCTCCTTTACCATTCATTTTAATTTGGATATTTCTCCTTTCTGTTCTAAAAATAGTAACTATTTAGAATAAATATATCACTCTAACCTAAGTCCTGACAAATTAACCTGTTTCATATCACCTTAAATAACGCTATAATGTAGATATGTTACTGCCCAATACTATTTTGAGAACTGAAATGTTTCGACTCTTCTCTCCCACGTTTTCTTCTTATTGCATTAGTTTTCGTTTTTCTGCTTTGCTTCCCGCCAAAATGTTGCTGCTGCTCCTTGTCTTTAAAGATATATTTCAGAAGTTTATCGATATTAATATAAAAATTCTATAAGAACAAGACACTATAGTGCTTTTTTTCATCTGTGTTTATGTGTTGGATTTATAAGAAAGTGCGTAAAACAAGATGAAAATGTAAGTAATTGAATTCACGCACCGCTGCCATTTTCTCCCACTTTACGCATCATCTCCATCAACTCCACTATCTACTCCATCAACTTTCAAGTTATTACATATATACAGATATAACTTTCATTTTGAAAACTCCAGACTGCAGTCTAATATTATTGGAGAAGTCAAACAATAAGAATCAGAGCTATACTTGTAAATTTTGCAGGACTAGTTTCGATGGTTTAACTACAGTACCATTCTTAGCTGCCAAAGTGCCTTTGCACTTTAGCGTGTTATTTTAACCTAAATTACAGTCTAATATTTTAGAAAGAAATTTATAACTAAATATAAATAAATTATCCTTATTATTGCCGACTAATAAAACTAAATATTTCATACTAAAGTTTAGATAAAAATTTAATTCAAATTTTGAATCTGCATTCTTTTTTCTATGTAAAATGGTGTAAATGATAAATAATAAGTTATTAAAAAGTGTATTAACATTTGAAGAAGATGGCAGTTTGAATTTAATTAAAAATGCATATATGAGGAAGCTTCTAATATGAAGTCCAAATGAGATAGTGGTTAGCAATGCTCATTGCCATACCGAAGGACTCGGTTTCGAATCCTGGAAAAGGCACGGATGTTGGGAAGTGTCTGTGTGGCACGGGGGGCACTCTAAATATGCTGCTAGTCGAAAGTCCCCTCGAGAGGTTGTGTGTAGTGGAAGCTTCGTGGAAGACTCTCGGACGCGTCCCCCCAGGTGTTCTCTCCTTTGAAATTGGATCGGAGGAACTGAGTAAAGTCATACCTGTCACCTATATGATGCTCAGTGCTCTTGCCAATGACATTTTCCAGATACTCGAAATATCCTGAATTCGGGCCTTTCACATGAAATTTGAAAAATACATACTTTTCTGCAGTTAAAATGTGTTTATCAGAAGAGTTCCACATTTACTTTTGTTGAGTAGAAAAGAAAGAAATTTGTTAATTAAAATATTATGTATTTTAAATGCGTTTTAAGCATGAATGAAGTAATTTACTATTCAATAAGCATGATTTTTTATTAGATGAAGCCTTAATTAGTTATTTAGTTTCCATGAACAGCGTAAAATTTAGTTAGATTTGTTCCTTTTGATATATCTAACCAGTTCTCTTTCTCTTTTTTTTTCTTAGTATTTTAGTTTTAATATTTGTCATCTTTTTTAACCATACCTTAGGGTTTTTAGAAAAAGAAGTGTTTTATTAAAATTCGCATTTATTTAAATTTTATAAATTTTCGTTTAAATTCCTTCTAATTTTATTATTTTTATATTTTGTTTAAAGCACATAATTCGGGCTACTAACTTACTACAATTTAATGCTATGAACAATTTTTCCGACTTTTATTATCTTTTTAAAAATTTTATTTATCGCTTTTCATTACTTTTTTGATTAAATTGTTATTGCTAAAACTGTAATGTGAAAAAATATGTGCTCCTTCACGCTTAAAAAGAAAATCTACAAATTTGCTTTTAAATATGATTAAATTGCCTTAAAGTATGATATAATTTAGGCTGTATTAATCACATTTCAGCTGAATATGAATAAAGACTTTTACTTATGTTATTCTTCATAGAGGATTCAGTTAAATTATACTTATTAGCTAAATTGTTTTGCTACTGAGAATAAATATTTGGCGTATAATACTTTAATATTTTCGGATTAGGTATATTATTAATAACCCCCGAATCAATTCCGTATTTAAACGCTATAAAAATCTCCTGCCGCAGTTAGAGCCAATGTGTCAAAATCTATGTGTTGCAAAATTTTGCGTATTCTACTTATTCCACGAATTATAGGTTCTTATTTAAGTACAATCTAACGGACCTTACCCTCCAAGCGGCCAAGCCGTATGCACCTCGTTTAAAAATATTTGTCCTGGTTCCTTTAAGTATACAGATATAAATTTTGAAATATAGTTAATCTATTAAGGTAGCATATATTTCAAAAGAAAAGTTTTTAACTTACAAAGCGCGAAGGTCATTTTGAAATTATAGTAAAAAATGTATCTTCATAGCCCTTTGAGAAAATTCAGGTTTCTGAGACCAGATTTTTGGAATAGACATGTTTTAAATGTTAAGGAGATAAAAATATCAAATTTGCGAATGTTACCAAAATTGCGCTCTTTTGTGCTCTATCTGCTATTCCATCTTATATGATTATTTGAGTCGAAGCCTCTTTAAGTGCACTTGTTGAAGATTAAGCAGTTGAAATTTAAGCGACAGAAATTACTTAATTTGTCAAACATTTCTAAGCAAAGAGCTTCAGCAACGATAAAAACAAATAACGTTCTGTCTAAATACTTGCCTCCTTCCGTTTCTTGAAACATTTATATTGGAATTACGTATATCTAATTGGGCTACAGTAGTTAAACCCCTATGCATTTTGTCTCAAATCTTTCTATCCACTAGAGACACTCCATAAGAGTAAAAATGTAATGCTAGTGACAAAAGATAAATAAACCATCGAACGCAACCAACGCATGCGGTTAAAAATCGCCTTTATGGGCATCTGCGAGCCATAATTATTCAAATATGCACTTGAAATAAAAATTTCTGTAGAGAAGTAAAAATGACACGATACGCTACGAAACAGCGTGCGCTTCCAAACATGCACTAAAACTTGCCTTTTCCACACATTTCTCCCTATTTTTATTTTTATCTTTATTCCACAGTCACTGTTGTCATTAATAATTCAAAATACGTTTCTTCTCCACTAGTGGTGCAACAGGAACAGCGAAAAAGGAATTAAATTATTCGAAAAAGGGGATACATGCATGGACTACTAGAGATGAGGCTGGCACAGGCAGCTAAGGGTCATTCAAGCATATTCTTCTAATAAACTAACCGGTGAAGCGCGGCGTACGGTCTCCAAGTTTTGCAGTAAAATAAGAATAAAAAGAAATAAGCAAATGGAATGAAATGTAGTCTCACTGGTGTCGAAATAAATTTTTCCGAACACCATCGTAAGCAGTGTTTATCGATTTTTCGATAGGACAAGAGGTTTTACGTTCCGCCTATTGATTATTGTAACACCTCATTACAGACTATTTATGAAAGGTATTAAAAGGGTGGAGGCATTCCCTTTCGGATATGTGAAAGTCGTTCACAGAAATTGGGAAAGTATCCCCGAATTCGAGAATTTCAGCTTTTTTGCTTTTTTCACAGAATGGTAGAAAATTGTTAGGTGTTACACAGATTAATCATATTTTAGAAGTCTCGAAGCAGCACAGTGCAATATTTCTAAATTAGGAAGTGAATGCTGTCAACCGAATTTCAAATTAATATTTACTTATAAAATACATTTACGGTTTACCTGAAATTGTTTGTGGTTCTTGGTGCACATTGGAAAACATGAATTTCTTTTGGAGCTTCGTAGAATATTTGCCAATAAGTATTATCATGTGGATAATTAGTGGATATCATGTGGGTAGTTAATTAAAGAATTACTATAGTTAAGAAATAATCACCTACAGCCATTTTGAGATTAATTTTTCGGTAGCGGTCATGCAATATCACTAATCTCTAGTGGACCATTACTGCATAATCAATAGCAAAATGATTTTTTAAGCAGTAAAAGTCGAAGAAAGAAAATTAACCGAATTAATCTCCTAATGCCCCAAATAATCTATTACTGTGTAGGGATTTATATTTATTTTAACTAATAATTTAAAATTTTATTTTAAACTTTTCTATAAGCCTTCATTCCCTTAATTGCCGCCCACCAGCGGCACAGCGGTTAAGACGCTGAACACTGATAGTTCGGTCCGAGGTTCGAATCCCGCGATCGGGCTGGCTGCATGGGCATTTTCATGGTTTTCCCCATGTGTAACGTCCATACGAGCCAGTTTCCCTTAGAAAGTCCTTCACGAAGGCATTCCTCTCTTTAGGCAGATAGCCCTCGTGTGATTTTCCATAATTGAATAATCCTAATCCCCTAATTGTCAATGCCAGAATAGGTAAATGTTGTAGAGCGCGTGAACGAATGCAAACTTTCTACTTTGAAGGAAGTAGTTAAAAGCCGAGTTTCGGTAGAAGAAACAGAGTTAGGCTCTAGCCGCCGTCTGTGCCGTAGGTACGTTTGCTTATGGCTGGTTTAAGTGGCTTAATTGCATTTATCTGCTGCCACTAGCTTCGAAGGGGGGTTTAAGTTACGGGACTTCGCTGAGCCCTCTAGTCTAGGTCTATCGTTTGTTAATATCTTCAAGTTTTAGTTTAATTATGTGATTTTCAGTTACTGCCCAAGTAGAGGCGAAATTTGTTAGCGTCGAGTTGACTCATTGTAAATTTTCAAAAGATTTAATAAAGGGTATGTTAACGCTTCTCTTGTGTAGTTTCCTGCTACTCCAGTTTTAGATAGAAGTTCACCCACCTGGACTCGACAATTGTCCAAGTTAACTATTCATCTAATGAGAGGTAGAAATTCATGAATTAGATTTATTTTATCTCCAATATATTCAAAACGTACCAAAAATATCAGTACCCTCAGAAAACGTAGTGCCTTACATAGGGCAACAATACAGCGCGTTTTCAAATAAAAGGTGACTCAAATGAATGGAAATTTTCTTCAATATTCTGTTGAACGTTTTTGCTTTCAATAATTTTGTTTGTTTATAGAATCCGAAAGTAGTCGGAGATCTATACGCTCATTATTTTTAATTTTCAACATAACCATGAGGTTTTTTAAATCTCGAATTCAACTTGTCACCTAATAATTTCTCTTCATTTGTCATTTAAGATGTTACAACAATAGTATTTTAAATATTCAAAGAAAATATGCATTCGTTTGCGTCCTATACCAAGCCATGTACGCAGCTACTCATATTTTTTGCTAATCTAGAGAAAAGCAGTAAATTCTTGAAAGCTTACAGTATTTGAAGTAGGAGAGGCGCGGAAGTCCCGCATGGTTCGCAATGCCTCATATATATTTTTTGTTATTTTATTTTCAGAACTCTGAAGTACATTTGGGCGATACACCATGGATAGACTGAATTCTAAACAACGCTCGAAACTGATAGAACTCTATTTTGAAAATCAAAGACCCATCATCCTCATTCAAACAGCATACCGCTGGCACTTCAAAGTGCGCATCTGTCCTCATCCAACTACACTGGTGTGCAAAAATTAAGGACGAGACGGTTTTTTCAATATAACTTCGTACAAAAGCTTTCCAAATCAACACATTTAATACCGTAAGATCCCCAATACGTAAGGACATGAGTAATGTAAGCAACACTTACTAAAAGAGAAATCAGAGGGCTAAAAAGAAGCTTTATTGAAAAAGTAGCATGGAGCGCAATGCGACTGAAGGCCGAAACATCCCTGTGATGGGTGTCCAGCAAGAAACATCCGGTCTTTAATAGGGGATATGATCTTCCCTGACTGCTAGGCAGGTTTCACAGCGTCTGCCCATGCTGAGAATGAGGGTGTCAATGAGTTGTTGAGGCACTGCTGCCCATTCGTCTTGCAGCGCCAATCGAAGCTCCGGAATCGTTACTGGTGGTAAATGACGAGCTGCCAAGCGTCTGCCTAGAAAATCCCATACATGCTCGATGGGATTGAGATCCGGAGATCGTGCCGGCCAATCCATACGTTCAATATCCTCACTCTCTAAGAGCTGTTCGGCAGCTACTGTGCGATGACATGGTGCATTGTCGTCCATGAAAAGGAATTGCGGACCCATAGCGCCTCTAAAAAGACGCACATATGGAAGAAGAATCTCGTTACAATAACGGGTCCCGTTGACTGAACCTGCGTCGAAGATGTGAAGGTCTGTACGACTACCAAGCATGATGCCTCCCCAAACGAGAACACCGCCACCTCCATACCTGTCCCTTTCAATGATGTTCGAGGGATGATTGCGGCTTCCCCGCTCTCTCCAGATGAGTATGCGATGAGAATCGCTACTCAGACGGAATCTGCTCTCATCTGTAAAGAGTACTCGTCTCCAATCATTGTTTCTCCAATTCCGGTGTTCCCGGCACCACAGAGAACGCCTTCTCCGATGGGCAGGCGTTAGAGGTACAAACTGTATAGGGCGTCGTGCAAATAGACCACCACCTTGCAGTCTTCGTCTTCTGACCACGGTAAAACGCGATATCGGTCGTCCAGTCGCCTTTGTCGTGTGTCTAGCGATTTCTCAAGCTGTCTGCCGCCTGTTTCGTCTGGCCTGTAAAGCAATATACCGGTCATCTGCGGGTGTGGTTCCTCGTGGACGACCACTACTAAACCCCCGGTCTGTAGTTTGCTTCCCAATGATTCGACCTCGGGTAAGAGCATCCAGATGTCGTCTAACAGATTGATTATTCGCCATTTCTCGCTGAGGCAGAAACTCGGTGTGATTTTAACTGCTATACGCCGTGCAATCTCTTTGCCAGAAATACTGATCTTACACCGAGAACATGCTTATACTACTCAGACACTCCCCCATTACGTCTACCTGCATATCTGCGCATGTGCTACCGTACAGCACCTTACTTAATCTCCTGATTGGTCTTTCTGTCCGCTCTGCCTCTTCGTTCAGCTGATATGCTAATTTTTCGACTTTGTCCTTAATTTTTGCACACCAGTGTATAATATGATTCTCCTTCTGGTAGCACGCTTTCGGCAGCATTATTAATTTGCGATCGACCAAGAACGTGTAGATGACGTTCGGTTAGAACTTCTGAAAACATTCAACGACATTCATGACAACCCCGTTCTTGAACCTCTTCTTTCTCCACCGTTCTTTGGGCGATAGCAGACTGAGTCATATTGCCGAAAGCAAACGAAGAATCGTAGTCTGATGAGGGTAGTTGCGCATATCGAAGTGCCGACGATAGGCTTCCGGTTTAAGAAGTATATAATTTAAGATAATAAGCATATCTTAACAAATATAGCAAGACTATAACAAATATATCGCGTTACAAATTATGACCATGTAGGCAAGATGACACTTTTCCATTAAGGTCTACTAAAATTTTTATGCCAACCTTATAGAAGGTGTGGTGATAAAAATAATATTTATAGTACCATTAATTATAATATGTAAAATTTTCGTTTTAAATATATCTAAAAAAATCTGAAAACTTTCAAATTTTACACATGCCCAAAGGGCTTTTTTTTTAAATTGCTGAGTTTTTAATCAAAAATTCGTTAAAATTTTATAAAATTTGAAATACGAAATAAAATATTTAAAAACAGCATATCTTTAAAATTTCCGATAGACAGTCTGGAGATAATTTTTTCCCCCGCACAGTGTTGCCGTTGCTGGCTTTGAAATTATTGAGTTTGCTAATAAAAATTTCGTTAAAGTTTCACAAAATCTGAAATACACAATAAAAGGAATTCGAAATTCAAAATTCGGGCTTCCAGGTATCCATATTCGGATGGAGGACTACGTTATTAAAAACTTTATGGCTATAGGTACCGTTGTTCTTTCACAATGCTAAGAACATGCATGCATTCATACAAATTCTTCATTATTTAATTTCTTTAAATATAATACAGAACGATAATAATTTCTGCCAACAATTTCAAAAGTGATTCAGAATCACGCTTATAAACTAATAGCCTTCTGGGCTAAAGCTCCTTTGAGTTAATAATAAATAGTAACATATAAAATTTTATATAACATTTTGGAACAATTCGAAATAAATATTTCTGGAAACAGTTGATCTTGCTAACTTTCTGAATGCAAGTGTCTTTTAGCGAAAAACTGATAAACAGAGAAGCAAGGTTTTTATTTTTCTTTCAGAGAAATTCTAAAATTAAAATATTTATCAAATGGGCTTCAGTTTTGATACTATCGCCGTTTATAAATCGCTGCTTTTCTTCTGCGTTTAAAATGATTTAATACTCTAAAATGGTTACTCTAAAATGCAATTTTGGCTGAATTTTTTGAATCAAAATTTTATAACAGTGAAATCATTTTTTAGGGCCGCAAGCTCTTTAGTTTTGAAAAAAAAAAAAAAAAACAATTTTTTTTTATCCAGAGTTAGCTCTAATAATTTCTAATTAAGGCTTTTTTTACAAAAATTTATATTCCGCATATTGTTGCAAAAGTTTCAGATTACCAAAATTGTCTTAATTCCTTTTCTGCACTGAAATTGTAGGCATACGATCTGCTAATGTTCAAAAGATATTTAAAATACATGCTGTATAATCAGGGTGCTGTACAAGAAATATTTCCTTCAAAATTTGAGTTCCTATGCAACACTAGGGTGCAAGGGACTGAATGACCAAATTCAGGATGTTTCCAGCGCGTACACAAAGGCCACATTCGTGAATATTCGTTGTCATATCAACGGTAATTCTATATTCGCTGTTAGTGGCTGGGATAACTGTTGCACTAAATAGTTTAATTATGTTTAGCGTAACTGACCTAAATATCTGCTAAACTAACAGGATCGTAATTATCTATACATAGTTGATTATAATGAGCAGAAATGGGTAGTCCTTTAAGTTGATTTTCTAACATATATGGAATTAATTTACGCTCGAGAACTTTCGTAAATTTTTCACAGATGAGATTTTTCAGGTTACCGAAAAGCTTCAACAATTCCATCACTTGAAACGTAAAGTTTCATGCTCTTCATCTTGTTCCGAGATAAATTTCAGCTTCTGTCTTATAAAAAAAAAAAAAAAAAAAAAAAAAATGAAAGAGAGCTTATTCATTCCTTTCCTGATTTTTAGTACGTACATAAAAAATAAAGTGTAATTTGATGGCATTTTTATAGTTTTTTTCGTATATTATATGGAAGTATTTATAAAAATCTGTAAGATTCTTTGCACATAATCTTTCACTTCTTCGTCATATCTGCTAGGCAATTTTTAGTGCAAAGGGCCAATGTGACCATAAGGGTTATTAATTTCGTTTTAGCATTTTGCGTTGATTCACTATAAACAGCGAATCATGTTTTAAATTGTTGCCACCAAATATTAGAGCCCTGTATTATATTGAAAGAAATTAAATAATGGAGAATTTGGAATTTGCTATACTTTCTATTTTATATTTTGTAAAGCATTTATGAGTTTTGATTAAGAAACTCAACAATTTCAAAGTGAGCAATGGCAGCATTGTACGGAAAAAAAATCTCCAGCGCGCGAGACTGTGTTTCGGAAATTCTAAAGATATGCTCTTTTAAATACTACTTTGTGATATTGCTGTTGAATTGAATTTTATGTTTTAAGTGCGAAAAAGAGGATATTTAATAAATAAAGATAACACTCAAAACGTTAAAAAAGCCCCTTTGGGCTTAATATAAAATCTGAAAGCATTCAGATATTTTTTTTTAAATTATTGTTAATAATGGTTCTCATTTACAGACAGTGCAAGATTGGTTACTGACACATGGAAATACATTTAAAAGCCATCTGATAAGAGAAAGAGGCATTTGAAAGAACACTGGGTCATATTTGAGTATTTCTTGCAAAATGTTTGGATAATATTCAATTAATGATCTTGCTCTGTATACAAAATCAGAAATTAAAATTTATATTCTAGGCATTAAGACACTGGTAAACCGCTACGTTCATTCGAAAAATGTAGCATCAGTAAGAAGCTCATTATTATTTACAAATTCAATAAAAAATTCGTACTTCATTAAGTAATTAATTTAGAGTTCCTTATTCTCCATAAATGTGTTAAAAACTCTTTCATTATTCTTTATAAATTCATCATAATTTGCTTTTGTTAGGAAGTACATTATTCTTTTTTAATTTGTTTAATTTTATCATCATTCTTTATAAATTCATCAGAAAATATTGTTGCGTGCGTACGGGTTCGTTACGAAAAGAATGTACAAGTCCGATGAAAAATGAACAAAATTTATTATTATCACAACAAAATGCTTAAATTTTCTCAAGTTATGATGCAGTATTACAATATCTCACAGTAGTTATCTTTTAACTACTCAAATGTCCAATAGAACGTAATTCAAAACAGCTAAAGAAAGCTAATCCGCGAATTCGCTACAATCAACTAGAGCAGTTTTCTAAACAACAACAAACTAAGCAGCAACTACTACGAACTGAGATGTTTTCCTCCTTTTATAAGATTTTAAAATCACGCGCTAGAATTTTCCAGTACTTTCTCGAAATCAAAAAGAGATATTTATTTATTTAATGCACGCGCTCTTGTATTTTCAGTTTTCCGGCTTAGCTTTCTTTTAATATTCGTCACGCGCTGCACTGCGCGAGAAATAAAACCATTTAATTTATAATTGAACTAACATTAGCTTTTTAAATAGCAAATTCGTAACACTGCCCCCTTCCCAAGGACTGCACGTACCGGGCAGTACAATCCCTGGACAGGAAGCTAAACTTACAACTGTGGCATAAATGCATTAATAAGCATTACATTACAATATTAAACAACATGAACAATAAATGCAATAAATAAAACAAATCAAATGCTATCAAATACAAATCAAACACTAAATGCAAATCAAATACTAAATACAAATCAAATCAAATACACATTTAAAAACAAAATGGACCATGGTCTTATACTATTTACAATTATTTACATTATGTACTATGGCCATAGTAACGAGCTAACCTGTCGTAATGAACGACTTTAGGTTTAGAGTTCGAAGACTTACGGATCCGAATCACGACGTCGTTCAGCCTGTTTAGGACTGTGTACGGACCATACCAAGGTGACTGTAATTTTGGACAAAGTCCTTTCCGTCGAGTCGGATTCCACAACCACACCTTATCTCCTTCGTGGAACTGATGTTCAGTATCTCTTGTGTCGTAGCGGGTCTTCATCTTCTCCGTCGCCAAGTTGACTCGCTCTCGTGCAAAGTTGTGCATCGCTTTAAACCGGGCCTGGAGATCTTGAATATATTCCTCAGGCGATGAAGGAGCATCCGGAGGGCTACCAAACAAGAGATCACAAGGCAGACGAAGATCACGACCGAAGAGCATCTGTGATGGAGAATAGCCGGTAGTCTCGTGGACAGCACTGCGGTAAGCCAGTAAAAAGAGTGGTAATTTCTTATCCCAGTCCTGTTGGTTTCTGGAAACCACTAATGAGAGGTTATTAAGGATGGTTCGATTGAACCTCTCTACCATGCCGTCCGACTGGGGATGCAATGGCGTCGTTTGAGTTTTGTCAATGCCGAGTAGTTTGCATAGTTCTTTGATTACTGCCGAGGCAAAATTCCTTCCCTGATCGGAATGTAACTGAAGAGGCACTCCGAACCTGGAAATCCAGTGCTGTATCATTACCTCAGCTACTGTGACAGCCTCTTGATCAGGAACAGGGTACGCTTCAGGCCACTTGGTGAAGTAATCAATAACAACGAGTATGTATTTGTTGCCATCAGCAGTTCGTGGCAGAGGTCCCAAGATGTCAAAGGCGATACGTTCAAAAGGCGACCCTACGTTGTAACGTTGGAGCTTGCCTCGGCTGCGTCTCTTCGGTCCTTTCCGACCTGCACAGGCATGGCAAGATCGGCACCACTTTTGCACGTCATCCTTTGCATTATTCCACTAAAAGCCCTCACGAACTCTCTGTAAGGTCTTCATTATTCCAAAGTGACCTCCCGTAGGGCTGTTATGTAGTTCTTTAAGGACATCAGGAATGCGGGATCTTGGAAGTATCAGCTGCCATCGGAACGTCTTCCCATCATCCGATTCGAATTTCCGGTATAAGACGCCGTTTCGAATGTGAAGTGAATCCCAGAGTGCCCAATACTGTTTGGTTGTAGGACTACAGATAGAAATGTCCTGCCAGGTAGGTTTTCTGGTTGATGACTCCATTAAATCAATTATGGGTTTAATGTCACGATCTTCCAGCTGGTCTTTCCTGACTTCATCATCACTCCACGGTTCTCGATCAGCCGATGTTGATGTTGTAATTTGTCTTGCGACCGGAGTCAGCAGCTCGTATTTCGCTTCCACCCTGGAACAATATCGGCAGCATTCTGGGCAAGGTCGTCTAGACAGGGCGTCAGCGTTCCCGTGTGATGATCCCTTACGATGACGGATAGTGATGTCATATTCTTGGAGTCTCTGTATCCACCTGGCTATTTGACCCTCAGGATTCTTGAAATTTAAAAGCCAGGTCAATGATGCATGATCGGTGTGGAGCAGGAATTTTCTGCCGTATAGATAGTGATGGAACTGTTCTACAGCTTTGACTATGGCGAGCAACTCTTTCCTGGTGACACAATAATTCCTCTCTTGTTTAGACAGGCACTTGCTCCAGTATGCCACTACACGTTCTTGGCCGTCTATTTCTTGGGACAAAACAGCACCGACACTTTCATTGCTCGCATCGGTGTCGAGAATAAATGGTCGGTCGAGCTGAGGATACGTCAGGATTGGAGCAGATGTTAAAGCCTCCTTTAAGTTGTTAAATGCATCGTCGCATTCTTTTGTCCACAAGAACTTTTGGTTGCTCTCTGTCAGCTTGTGAAGGGGTCTTGCGATGGAAGAAAAGTCCTTCACGAATCTCCTATAGTAGGTGCAAAGCCCTAGGAAGCTTCTCAGCTGATGGACATTTTCGGGAAGTTTCCAGGATTTAACCGCTGATATCTTTTCAGGATCCGTGCGCACACCTTCTGCAGAGATGACATGTCCCAGGTAAGTCACTTCCTTTCGGAACAAGTTGCATTTAGCGGGACTCAGCTTCAGATTGGCTTCTTTCAGTTTCTGAAGCACCTTCCTAAGATTTTCTAAATGTTCTTCAAAACTCTTTCCGACGATGATGATGTCGTCCAGGTATATCAGGCAGGCTTCGTAGGAAAGGCTTTTCAAAACAGTCTCCATGAGGCGTTCGAATGTTGCCGGCGCATTACACAGTCCAAATGGCATCACCTTGAATTGCCAAAGCCCTTGTCCCGTGGTAAATGCCGTCTTTTCTCGGTCGTCAGGATGTATTTCTACCTGCCAATACCCACTCTTTAAATCAAGTGTTGAGAACCACTTGCTTCCAGAAAGAGTGTCTAGAATATCGTCAATTCTAGGAAGAGTGTAACTGTCTTTCTTTGTAACCTCATTCAACCGGCGATAGTCAACGCAAAATCTTGTTGAGCCATCTTTCTTTCTGACTAGGACGATGGGAGACGCCCATGGACTTACTGAAGGCTCGATGACATCGCCTTCTTCCATATCTTTTAACAGTGTTCGCACCTCTTCCTCTTTAGCCAACGGTAGACGTCTTGGATGTTGCTTGATCGGGGGATGATCGCCGGTATCTATTCTATGTTGTGTCAAACTAGTTCGACCCACGTCAGAAGACGAGCGGGAAAAAACAACTTGAAGATCTTTAATGACGCAATTGGCAGCATTCTTCTCTTCATCGCTTAATTGCGCATTCTGAAGTAACTCTGTAATGCTTCCTGAAGACATGGATTCTTGGATGTTACTCTTTCTTTCAACGCTGGTTACTGGAGTACATGCAGCAACCACTTCACCTTTCTTAATAACTCTCGCCTTCTCAGTTACATTGGCGACTCTCACCGGGATAACCGTTCTGGATAGGTCGACGAGTGTTGACGCTACTAGTACTCCTTTTGGGCTATTACAGTTATTGGGATATTCTATGATGCCGTAGCGGAAATTTCTATTTTCGGCTATGGATCCAGGAAGTAAAAACTCAGTTCTTGCTGGTATTGTGATATCGTCTTGAGCTATAATTTTGTGGATAGATTTCACTGCATCATTAGTTCCGAATAGGGCTATGTCCTCAGATGTAGAATGCAATTCGTTATTTTTAAAGTCCAGGGAAAAACTGTATTTCCTTAGAAAGTCCAATCCGAGTATGCAAGAATCAGTGATCTCTGCTACATATGTCGTGTGATGGTAAGCGACACTTCCAAACATGATGTTAACGTTTACTTTTCCGTCGATGTTGATCTTTTCACCGGACACAGTCTGGAGCGTAACGCAGGGCGGCGTCCACATAAGTTTGCTTCTCAGTTGTTGAGCCAAATCTTTTCGGATGATAGTAACGTTGGCTCCTGTATCTATCGTCATATTACAGGGAATTCCATTAATATGTCCTATTATGAAAAGTCCATTACTGCCGCCTCTCACTGCAGAAATATGAAGCGCTTTAAACTGGGGCTTTTCTTTATCTGGCAACCTCCACCCCGCGAGATGGCCACTAATTAGTTTCCCTGCTGCTTGCTAGAAGCGGTCTTAACATCCGTGCCCTGGGGTGTTCTGCAGTTGCGCCGTATGTGTCCTTCAGCTCCACAGTTCCAACATTTTAAGGTCGGTTTCTTTTCACTGATATTTCTTCTTAAGTCATTGAGTTGTCTGGTTATATCGTCTAGACGAACAGTAACTTGATCCCTTGGTTCCTGGACATGAGCAGCTCTGATTGGGTGGCGGTCTCTACGAGTGGCTTGCTGGGCTGCCTCAAATTTCATGGCGTACACTAAAGCGCTTTTCAGATCTTTAACATCCGCCATTCGCAGTGCTTTCTGTATTTCATGGTCCCGGATGCCATCGATGAAATATTGCAGGGACAGTATTTCCCTTGTTTCTGTCGGACACTCCGAAAAGGCGTGATGTGACAGCCTTTCAACATCCGTGGCGAGCTCCTGAAGTGTTTCGGTGAGCTTCTGTTGACGGGATTTTAATTTGAGCCTGCTGTAGTCTTTTAAACATTTCTCGCCAAAGCGCAGGTCCAAAGCGCCGGATAGAGCTTCGAAATCTAGCCTTAGATTTTCGGGAAGCGTCTGCAGGATATCCGCTGCGTCTGCTCTCAGAGAAGCGGCGAGATGACAGGCTTTAGCTTGGGAATCCCATCCATTCGCATCCGCAACGATAGAAAACTGGGTCTTATACACTTGCCAGGATGTCTTCCCATCATATGTGGATAGCTTCAGAGATGGACGAGTAGGCATCGGTAAGAATTTAAAATCATCACTCCCGCTCCCTGCCGACGCTACGAATTTCTTTAAAGTATCCATTTCTTTGGCAACTGCAGAAACTCTCTCATCAATTTCTTGTTCGATTTATTGTTTAACGGAACAAACTCTTCCTTCTATTTCTTCTTTGACTGAATCAACTTTGTAACCTATTTGTTGTTCCACGGCCGAAACTCTGTCTTCTATTTGCGCTTTCACAGAGGAAACGTTTTCTTCAATTTGTCCAACTTTAATTTCAACCGCGTCTATTCTGCCTTCCATAGCCTCAAATTTATTTTCTATTGCGTAGGTAATTTCTCTTTTCATTTCGTCCTGACCTGCTTTCATCTCGTCTTTAAGAATTTCATTTCTTCCTTAACGGATATTTGACCAGCATCCAGTTTTTCTTGTACAGCTTTTATATCTTCCTTAACGGAGTTGACGGCTCCTTCCATCTTTTCTTGGAAAGCAGCAAATGCAGTCATCATTTGCCTGAATTGTTCTTCCATCGCTCTTGTTATTGGCATTCAATACCCCACTCCTGACACCAAAAATTGTTGCGTGCGTACGGGTTCGTTACGAAAAGAATGCACAAGTCCGATGAAAAATGAACAAAATTTATTATTATCACAACAAAATGCTTAAATTTTCTCAAGTTATGATGCAGTATTACAATATCTCACAGTAGTTATCTTTTAACTACTCAAATGTCCAATAGAACGTAATTCAAAACAGCTAAAGAAAGCTAATCCGCGAATTCGCTACAATCAACTAGAGCAGTTTTCTAAACAACAACAAACTAAGCAGCAACTACTACGAACTGAGATGTTTTCCTCCTTTTATAAGATTTCAAAATCACGCGCTAGAATTTTCCAGTACTTTCTCGAAATCAAAAAGAGATATTTATTTATTTAATGCACGCGCTCTTGTATTTTCAGTTTTCCGGCTTAGCTTTCTTTTAATATTCGTCACGCGCTGCACTGCGCGAGAAATAAAACCATTTAATTTATAATTGAACTAACATTAGCTTTTTAAATAGCAAATTCGTAACAATATTATTTTTCATTAGGGAATTCAGTGTACTTTACAAATTCTTTAGAAAAAGTTGTCATTCATTAAAAAGTTCTAATTTTTTTTTTAATTCGTTAGAAAAATTTGTCATTCGTTAGGAAATTAGTTATTCTTTATAAATTCGATAGAAAAATTCGTAATTCATTAGAAAGTTCATTATTTTTCATCAGTTCATTAGAAAAATCATTGTCCGTTAAGAAATTTGTTATTCTTTATATATTCATTAGAAAAATTTGTCATTCGTTAAGTTCATTTTTCTTCATAAACTGGTTAAGAAAATTCCTTCATGATATCGAAATATTTTACACTAAAGTCTGAAACAAAACTGGAGGAATTTACTAAGGTTATTCGGAAGGAAAATTATCTGATGCAACTTATATTGCTTCTTCTAACAAATTGCTTGCTACAAGAAGCTTTTAGGAAGATAACCAGATATTGCATATAGCAAGATACTGCTTCGTATAAGAACTTATTATTGCTTCTTATAACAAGAAAGAATTGCATACATTTTGTTGGCATAAAAAAAACGCACTCATGATGTTGGTTTTGGTTTATTTAATTATGGCAAAGCACACTAGGGTTATCTGCCTAAGAGAAAGGATGCCTTCGTGGAAGACTTTCTAAGGGAAACTGACTCGTATACACGTTACACATGGAGAAAAACACTATAACGCCCATGCAGCCAGTCCGTTTGCCGGATTCGAACCTCGGACCGAACTACCAGCGTTCAGCGACTTTACCGCTCGGCCGCTGGTGGGCCCTGTACTCATGAGGAATTCCTTTTATTTTCCGAACAAGACCGTTTGAAATAGATGATTTAAATACTGTGTTTTCATTTACAACGAAATTACTGCACATTTTTTAACTTTTATTTGGTGAAAGTTTTCTTGTAATTAATTGATTGGAACATGTTTAGAAAGAAAAGTGCATGTTAGCTTTAAAGACTTGCGTAAACTTACGCGTTTGAAGTTTTGGGATAAAAAACATATTTCAATCAAAGCTGTATTTGTGGATAGGGAGTCTTAAATATGTTCAAAACTAAACAGAAATATGTTATTAATATCGAAATTAAATAGTTATTTCCCATTTACAGCACTTGTAAAGATGTTAAGTTAAATGTCTGGATTAATCTTCATACTCATATTCTAAGAGTCTTTAAAAATTGCTTATAATTTATCTGATAATAGAAAATATTATAAGTATAAACATTTATATGTTTTCATCTCAAGTAATGCTTGTTGAGGCTTTTATCTATATCTGAAATCTGAACTGCGTTTATTAAAGTGAGCATTATCATCTTTTATTTCAAAGTCATAATTATTGCAATGCATGCAAATAAACGTTCGAAATAGTTGCATTTCTTCATTCAAAGTCCCATAAGATGCCGAGTGGTTAAAACAGCTAAACACAGGGAGTTCGACCCAGGTTCAATTCCGCGCGAAAGATTTGGCTGCATGGGTGGTTTTCAGAGTTTTCTCCATGTGCAGAGTTTGGCTTGTAATACAAACAAAGCCTTAGAAAGTCCTCTATAAAGGCATCCTTCCCCTTAGGCAGAGAGCTCTCGTGTGCTTTGTCATACTCAAATGACCTCATAAACTCATTCATCATTCGAAATGCATTAAATAAATAAATGCTGATATTTTTGTATTTAAAGTTATGACAATGTTTACTTATTTGAATAGCCTTCACACATTACTTAAAAAAGTAATAATCTACACTTACTCGCTAACAGGAGCAAATAAAATTTAGAAGTATTAAAACAAGGTACAAAAATCTTTTTTTCAAACTTAATAAAGACTTAAAAATTAGCTTTATGAGAGTCAAGTTATATTTTGTTATAAATCCTGAAAACTTCCATTTGGTGCTTTTTATGTTTTAAAATCTGTTGAACTAACTCGGCTTTGATAATTCAAAACAGAAAGAGTTTTCTTGTAAATTTTCTTGAGTTACTAAATTTTGCGCCTAAATTTAATATTTTTTTAATATCAAAACTGTATTTCTGTTCGTCTTAAATGATATAAAAGCAAAACCATGATGATAGAAAACTGAAAATTCGAATATTTTTACTGCGCATATATGCAATTTTCTTAACGCTACAGTATGTTTCAGATTCATTTTAAAACACATTTAAAATTCCTTAACACTTCAAAATGTTTTTGCAATTTTTTATATGTGCACATATTAACACTTATATATATTCAAAAAATATCTTTTTTCGATCATTAATGAAGAATATATTTCCATACATAAGAAGAAAGTCGAAAAAAATATCGTGAAATATCGTCTTTTAAGCAATTTAAACCCGCATCTAGCCGAAGGTGAATATGTGGAGAGGTTTCCGAATAAAATAAATAATAAGAGAGGACTTACTGGTGAAAACTCATTTACCTTTTTCGTTTACTCATTTTAGTAAAGTCTAAAAAACTATATCCGCCTTTTAATTGAATGCAATATATCTTACCACAACATGTCAACAAGTTACGCCTTGGCATACATCTACAAGAAGAAAGCTTTAAAACAAATGCCAGCTGAGGGATTTGAACGCAATTTCCACCATTTCATTTATTCCAGTTTTTTCAACTCTTTTTCTCTACATAATGATATTCTGTTTCTTTACTTCGTTTACTTTTTTTCCTACAAACACGATCCTATGTATGCTTTTGAGAAAGGGAGGGGGGTAATAAAGGATTTCAAACATCTAAGCTTTCCTTTTGGATGAGTTGCGTGTGGCACAAAAGGACAGTGATGAATTAGTGGGTGATACACATACCTATATCGGCGAGTAAAATAAATTAGAGTTAAAAACATCGCAAATAAGTCACGCGAAGTAATTACAGATGTCTTTTGCATAATTAACTTTTCCTTCCATCTCTTTCCCTTTCTGTGTGTTAATACATACAATCTAATAAGACCAATTGTACTAACGCATATAATCTCTTTTTCGACTTAAAAGAAAAATAATAAAGAATGAAAGAACAATTAGTTTTTTTTTCTCTGCATACTTTCAGCTTCATGCTTCAGAAGTTAAAAATATTGAAAAGTTTTAAAGTCTCCGATTTATTTTATGGGTTGTAATTCATTAAATTTTACTTTTTGAGGATAACTTTTTTCTCACCCAAAATGCCATTAAATGCTAATTAGAATGTTTGGATTTTATTTCACTGCTAATGGAAGTTGAAAATAAATAGTAAACTTTATTTCTTTTATTAGTCCAAGCGTATGATAATAATATACGATATTATACAGTCAGCTGAGTTAAACATTATTAATGCCTATTGTACTGAATGTAATGAAATTTGAACAGGGCGATCCAAAAGTCGCGTACATCAAACATAAAAATTGCTGAAATTCCACAATGGATATTAATGGCAAATGGTTTTAATGTTTTCTATTCAAAATGCGAGTAATTCAACCTGCTCTATTAGGTGTACCTAATGCATCTCCTGAAATTGCATTTGCAATTTATGCTGTTAGCTTAAAAAATTCTTCGTTTTCTAAGCAGAACGAATTTTTATGATTGAGCATTCCTTCGCAAAGCATTTTCACGATAAATATTGTTGAAGCGTTTAAAGATACCTTCCAGAATATTCGTGGACTTAACTCTAGGTTCGCGGACATTTTTGCCCACCTATATTTGTGGCCCCTTCGTGGTGTAAAGGTACACTCAGCACGTATTCGAGAGGTCCATGTTTGAGTCCCAATGCGGGCATTGCTTATTTTTTACGTCTCCACACTGACTACAATTCAACGACTGCAGATCGTTTTTTAGTCTTGAGACTAACCTATTATGTTAATGCTTTAGGCACGTACGATTACAAATAATCTCATGAGACATATCTCTTGCTGTGGCCAAACGCGGGGCGTTGATATTGAGTTAGAACTTATCGAAAGGTATTTCTGTTGAATTATAATTTTTACTTAATATCTACATTCTAACTACTTTCACATATTTCACCAAAAATAATTTCATGAAAAAACGGGTTTATCATGACTAATTTTGAAACTAGCTTACCCGTCATTTTGATGGGTATTCCTACATATATATCAAACAGAACTCTGAAATTAAAGGTTTTAAGAAGAAATAAATTTGAAGACGATTCGTCTGATTACATAGAAAATTGTCAGCATAAATTAGAAAACTATGGTTTTTCCTAATTTTGCTCATGAAGTCCTAAATCCGTAAAAATGATGGTTCCCGTAAATCGAATATTAATAAAGAACGTTTTTCTGCTTAATTTCGAGAAACCAGTTAAAAAGGTGATTTCGTTAACTATGAGAAACGAGGTGGTCACTCTTCTTCTGACTTCAAACAAAATGGCCGAAGTCAGGAATAAAATATTGCAGGTATGAACAAAAAATTTAAGAAAACTGTCCCAACCTTCAAGTTTATCACACGGAAGTGCATAAATCGTTTCTTTTGGTGAATGCTTACATTTCCTTAAAACTATGTTACCAAGGGCAAAATTATTGCCTTGTTAGGTTCACGAACATTTTGGAAGGTGTCTTAAAAAGATTTCCAAAACTTTTTTGCAGGAATGCTTAGCGAAGTAATGCTCAATCATAAAAATTCGTTCAAGCTAAGCATTCATCTGTCTTTCAACAAACAAACGTGTTTTGAAGCTAACAGCATAAATTACAACTGAAATTTCAAGTGATATATTACTTGTAAAAGCATAAAGGTACCATCCACTGAAACATTTTGAAATTAACATTCATTTAGGAATTTCCAAAATTTTTTATTCAACATTTCATTTTGGAATTTTTACAATACCTGCACCGGGTTACTTGTAAAGATGTAAATGTGCGAGACGCCAGTTTCACCATTGGCCATAGATATATAGTAGTTTCACCGCATTGTGCAGCTCCACTCCAAATTTGATGGAAAACGTCTCTAAACACGGATCCGAGAGTCTGCCTTTCCTCTTTCAGTACAACCAAACATTCAAAAGAAATTTAGGCTCGTCGGTATTTTAAGCGCTCTTAAGTCGCACAGACACTATACACTTACAAGCATGCATACCTTCTGCGGGTTTCGAACCTGGGATCAAAAACACGACAACGGGCATCGCTAACCACTATACTGATCACGGCGGTTGTTAATCGTGTTAACATAAAGCATGGTCTTATAATATTTAGATAAATCTTTGAAAGAAAGAATTCAAACGTTAGCGTAACTATTTTTATATATTTACGAACAATCATAAAGAACAGCCATTATCATAAAATTACTTTTGAAATACCTCGTTTTATAAATAAAAGTTAGATTCCAAATGTAATTACCACATCGAAGATTGCACAAACTATATTGAATATAAGCATACAAATAAGTTTAAAGAGTTAGACAACTTTTCCAAGCTATGATTACTAAATTTCTGATTCAGCAAACTAATTGTATTTCTATTCAAAATGCCAGCAACTCATAACGAATAAATCTTGCTCAGTAACATTTCCTGAAGAAATAAATATATGCAGAGTATGTTTTGAAACATACACGTTTCAATAAAATGATGCAATAAATTTAAAAAGAAAATAACGAGACGCAAATCACTCGCAATGAAAATAAATTTATCGTGATTATATTTAACAGAACTGTTTGATAAAATATGGTACATATCTTAAGAAAGTTGTAGGCTAAGAAATAATTCTTATTTTAGCCTCTAATCATTTTTAAATGCGAAGAGTAAGAAGGGGGAAGTTGCTTCTCGCCCGCGAGCAATTTGAAGAACGAACACGGTTAATAGTCACGAGTTAAATCGAATTTATATTTTTAAATAGGTAATAGATATGAATAAAATTAAATGCAAGAATTTCTTCCAGCAAAAGAATAAATTCTTCCAGCAAAATACTGAAATAACTGCAATGGATAAATAAAGGGCGAAACATTGTAATTTTAATGCGGCTCTTGAATGCAAACGCAATGCAGTAATGCCTATATTATTTCATTGTTAATTTATCTGCCTGAATGAAAAAATATACTTATTTTCAACAAATTACAGACAATCCTGCTTTATGGCGTAATAGTAGTTAGTAAGCCCAGATAAAATACGGAAAACCTCACATCAATTCCCAATGCGTTGACTTATCTAGATATTCTGCTTTAGAATCCTAATGACAGAACAAGGTGCTAGGCCGACCTCGTAGCGAATAGTGGCTCGTAAACCATTATTCTTACAAATCCTTTTTGACTGAATATCCTTGTTGACCTATCGTTACATGCAAATTTTGAATTCATGAATTCCTTCGTAATTCATACATTAGCAGCCTTATTAGAGGGAAGCGGTTGAAAACTACTGAATGCTGGTAAGTCGTCTCGAGCCCAGGCAAACGGGCTGGTTGCAAGCTTGGTTTTCGTGGTTACCCCCATGTGTTACTTCAATACGAGCCAGGTGCCCTTAGAAGGTCCTCCACGATGGTATCCTCTCCTAAGCAGATAGCCCTCGAGAGATTTGCCATATTAAACAAACAAACCAAACTCATAGATTAGCTCTTAATGTACACTGCATTAGAGCTATAAATTAGCTCTAATGTACTTTTTTTACAGTACACACACTAATGTACTGTAAAAAAAAGACAGTTCTATATCTCTCATTTTACTGGGCCGATTGACGAAATTCAACTTGCGTTTTTCATGTCTTGAAAGCGCTACTTAGGATTTGTATTAGATTTTTATATATCACTGTCCTAACAAAGGTATTTTGACACAAAATCGGACTTTTTCGAAATGAAATGCCAATTTGATTTTCCATATTTCGATTCTACGACTCAAACTACAACAAACTACCAAGTTTTGTAAAAATTGCAAGAGTAGTTTTTAAAAACTTAGCTCTTCAAATTTTAGCTCCTCAGTGTAATTTGATTTTGGTATATATTTATTAATCTCTGTTTTTTTTATCAAACTTCTTTTTATTCTTCTCTTCATATTTCGAAAGTCAGGTTCATTCCAAATGAAATTCCCCCGTTTTTTTTTATGGTTCATTTTTCAAATTTGTATTTAAAAATATTTTTTATAAATTTTTCAAAAAAAAGTTGAATTATATATAATCTATAAAATTTTTACCACCATCTTAAAGTGGATGTATTTCTAAGCACACCTGCAAAGAATTACATTTTTTTTTTCAAAATTTTCGAAGATATACGTGAATTTTTATATTGGTGCATTTTAAAATTTAGCATATTTGTTGAAAGTGATAATAACGAAAATGTGGTTTACACACTTTTTGTTAAAATTATTTAAAAGTAGGAACAAAGTGACTTTTTCCCGCTTATCTACAATGTAAAAAGTTAGGAACGAGGTACCTTTTTTTCCGGTCCGGCATAATGGAAGGGTAAGGAAAATAGGTTGCCATATATTAACAAGTTCGCCAAGTGAATCATTCTTGGCGCAAACTAAAAAAAATTGCGCCAATATAAAATGTTGAATTTCTCCGAAAATTTCGCACCTAATTTTACAAAATTTAATATCTGGGCATAATTTGAGTCGTAGAACTGAAATGTGAAAAAAATTGGTATTTCAAAAAAAGTTCGATTTTGAATCAAAATACCTGTGTTAGAACAATGCTATATATAAATCTAATATCTATCCGACGTGAGAAACGCAATTTGAATTTTGTCAATAGGCCCAGTAAAACGGGACGTATAGAACTGTGCAACTTTTTTTTTTTTTTTTTTTTTTTTTTTTTTGTGCAGTGTACATTCAGGAACTGGTTGTGGATATTTGTCCGAGTTAGCATTGATTCGCAAATTGAAACTGACGTTTTAATATACGCAATCTAATTGATGATTTATTAAAATCACACCAAAAATTCTTTGAAAATCGAATTCAAAGAATAATAAAACTAAGAAAAATTTTTAAATTAGAGAAAATTTTAAAATAGTGTTATTTGTTATACTGAAGATTAAAAGTCATTCAAAAGTGTTAAAAAAATAAATTATTGAAATTTTTATTTCGCTATGCAATTACTAAAGATAATTGAATAGCGTTCAATATTTTCCTTTTTTACGCAGAGTTCAGTTTAAGTTTATTTGATTATACCACAGCACGCTAAGGCTATCAGCCTAAGGAGAGGGATGCCTTTGCGGAATACTTTCTAAGAGAAACTGGTTCGTATCCACGTTACACATGTGAAAAACACGAAAAAGGTTCATGCAGGCAACCCGTTTGCCTAGAATTAGACTCAGATCTAACAATCAGTAGTCAGTGATTTGACCAGTCCGCCACTGATATATACCAAGGAAATAGCGTTGCCTGATAATTCCTTAATCAAGATTTCAACTGATTTCAGTAGTTCGTTCCATGTCAGATTCAACATGAAACAAAATTTTCTCAACGTTGTCAGCATGTTTGAAAATTTACTAATTTTCTTATACAGTACAAAGTCCGTAATCCGGACTCGTCGGGACTTCGGCGATTCCGGATTAGGAGTTTTCCGGAGTATAGATCATCAATTTAAATCTGTTAAGATGACATGCAGAAAATAGACATTTAAAAGTATGAAATCGTAATTTATGAAATAAAGAGCAATTATGATCTAAAGGGTATCAAAATTTACAAAAAAAAAAAGCTTAATACTTATTCGTTTACTTTATTAAACATTTCTTTCAATGTAAGTTGTTTAAGTTGCTTCATTTTTTGTGCTAATACTTTTTCTTAAATTCTATAAACAGACATAATTTCTTGTTCAGTTACAAAGTTCCACTGTTCAAATTCTGTAATGTATCGAGAGTACCCACTAACTTGTCAATCGAAATTTTTTCGTTTTGAATAACCTCTCTGTCATCGGAAGCGGTATTTTTTTGGATCTAGAACCATACTACAGATTTCGCCGTCCGTTAATTGATTGATGTTTGGGGCATTGTTATCGCAATGAAAAACTTCTGTTGTTCTGCCCATGCGTAAACGCATTACGTATTGTGGCTTTGATGTCCGGATTATAGATCACTCCGGATAATGGACGTCCGGATTACGGACTTTGTACTGTACAATTTTTTAATCGTTTTAACATTCTTTATTTTTTGTTTACTCTTAGCTTCTTCCTCATATGCAGTCCTTTCCTCTAGCTGAATAAAATCACTCTCGTTTAATACTTTTTAATTCGGAATCTAACAATATCTTTACCATCTTTTTAATTGTGGGTTATTTTCCAGTTATTCTGCCGTTTTCAGAAATATTATAAGATGGAGTTTAAAAGAATATTTGCATGATAAAGAAAGACATTATGGTACGTAGCTGCGGCAGGCCTAGCCGTGAGTTCCTCTATATTAAAAGATAACTTTCTATTTTTGTCTCATTCGGCGTTGTTTTTCGGGAACTGGGTGTTACTACTCAGTGGTTGCAATCGGTAAAATTCCAATGTCAATAGTCAGGTGGCAAAATATTTTTGTAACGTAAAAACTTGTGTTATTTTATTATTCATCCATTTACAGGTGAAAATCACATCATTGAATTTAACACTCATATCGGGTTCATGTTAAGCGAAGTTTTCTTTTATTAAGTTTTGCACATTTGATTCTTATAATAAATTTCACAAATGGAATTGAATAAGTGAACGTACAGCATTCTCTGGTACAATATTTAATTTTTTTTTATTGTTTATATTATTTTTTTCCTAAACAATTATAATTTTTTTCATGTAGTTCCTTATGCATTTTTAAAAAAATGTCAGATACGCATGCAAAATATGTATACTTTTTATATAGATGAGATGTTATCTTGGTATAAGAACGTGTTGAAATGTTCAGTTGTGGTGAAAAATCACATTTCTTTTTTACTATATATAAAACAGAATGTTTGTAAACTTTACAAAATACGTTTACCTTCATCTTTGTGCAAATTAAATAAAAAACGTTGAAGCTGTATGAAATCCAGAGAAACGTAACCATGCATTTTAATCAGAGAAAAGTGGCATTTTAAACCGCTAGAAATTTATGAGGAACCTTCTTATAGAATAAATTTTTAAAATCATATTTTCAGTAAGATTTTCGAGACAATAATTTGAAAATATATGTAAATAAATATTAAAATATCGGACACATTCAGCTTCGTATTGGCTCAAGACTTCAAAAGAAACAGTGGAAAATTAAATGATGACTTTATTGATAAGCTTCAAACGTATTATTATTATTGTAACTCTACTAACACAGAGAAATAAATATCCGATTGTCCTGCCTGCCGACTCTGTCTTTGGATCGTGTATGGCTAGGTAGTAGACAACTTCCCATTAATTGGACATAATGGCTTGAAGCAAAATAGCATGAGGGCCGTCCAGGCAACGGTATAAAAAAATAGCATTTCAGTTCTCAACAATCTCAATAATTCACAAAGTATTCAAATATGCAGTGTGCAAAAATTCAAGCAGCATTCTATCGCTAATTAAATACAAAACAACAACGCGGTCTAAGCCCTGTCAGCTTTCAAAGTTAGTGCAAATTTTAGTGATTTGCAGCAGCTACGAAGAATTTCTACGAATTCCTTAGCAATTATTCCTACATCCTACGAAATGTAGGAATAATTCCAAAGAGCAATCAAAGAACATAACAAACATATTCAACATGTGTATATGAAACTGTGCACTCAAAATTGATTAGTAAAATATTTACATGGAACGACACAGAAGGCAATGAACTTTAAAGGTATTACATGGAACTTCATGCCGCAGGACCTTTCTATAAACCACGAATCCTAAACTTAGAAGCCTATATGCTTCTATTTATGCATTTAAACAAAGATTTTAAAAGGATTAAATGATATCCTTGAACCTAAGACGATATATCGTGGAAATTTCACACTGAAAGCATTTTCAGTATTTTCTGAAGAACGAATTAGCGGAACTGGGCGTCATTTACTTCCTGAGATAAAAATTGTCAGGGAAAAGAGAAAGATGGGAAAATGGTTAAATGGTGGACAAGTGAAAGATACAATCTGTCGAGATGCATAGTTTAAATTAGTTAAAAAAATTTCAATACATACAAAAAATTAAACTAAAAATGCATTTTTTTTTTTCAAAATCGATTTTCAGTCATACTTTCTTCATTTCAGAAATAATAGTGAATAACAGTGAATTTTCTATTGAGTACACAAAAGAAATTAAGCTGCATGAGTACTTTTCTAACAATACCTACTTTTTAGGTAATAAAATAGCATATAAGTCTAAAATCCCATATTTATTCTTTGATTAACTATAAAAGTTTTATTTATTAATATAGATTTAAATAATAAAACATGCACTAGAAGGAAACATATAACTTGTTTCAATGCTATTGTTTTTTAAACAGGTAGCAATATTTTTCATTTTACATTTTTGAAAGCTTTAGCTAATTTTCTATTTTTAATTAACATTTTCTGTAGAATAACAATGATTTAGTACAAATATACTTCCAAAAGATTTCCTTATTCTGCTTCTGATCATTTCACCATTAATTATTATTTTAATTAAAGAATTCTTCTTATTATTATTTTAATTAAAGGAATATTGTTATTATTAACACCAGAGATGTTAGTAGGCTCATTAATCTCATTTTAATTAACTTTTGCTTAATTTTCCTGATTACTTTCCAAATAAAATGGTGTTGCCACCAAATGTTATAGCCGTGCATTATTTTTTAAGAAAAATGCAGAAAATATTTTTAAAATGTATCGCAAAACTTATTACTCTACCCGTAATTTTAAAGATGTGCTGTGTTGAAATATTATGCTGCTGAATTTTATATAGTGTAATTAATATTGTTTAATAAATAAAGTGTAAATAGAGAGAAAGTTATAAATAAAAAGACAATAAGGTTGAGTAAAGCACTCTGTGTCTAAAATCCTTATCATATGCCGCTTTTAAAAATTTTGTGATTTTACTGTTGAAATTTATGTGACGTAAGTGCCAAAAATTATATTTAACAATACAGTTAAAAAGACAAAAAAGTTCGTTCGCAGAAGAGAGTCGAAGAGCAGACTGTTAAACTGCAACCTCAACAACATTATAAAAAAGAGTAAAAAAAAAAATTGTGAAGTTAAAATTTAAATCTTTTCAGATTGTTTAAAAACTATTATTATCTAAGTTTAAAGAATTCATCTTTCGGAATTCACATATCTCTTCAAATTTATTTGTCTGTAGTATTCATGAAAATTAAAGCTAAAAGTGAAGTTCTTGAATATTATTTTTAAAAAGAGGGAGGAGGTACTCGCCATGTTTATCTGATACCTTGAAGCGTTTTTGAAATGCATTTGCAAAATGTATTATATTGCAACACTAAAAATTTGCTTTCTCCATATTTACATTCTCAAAGAAACGGATTTCTGAAATTGGTATTAAAAAAACAATAATAAACCCAGAAAAGAAAAGCAAAACTACAATTTAGCAGTACTAAGCAAACAGTTCTAACTCGTGCAACTATCGTCATCATTACCGATCCCCAGTATGCATCGCGTAGCTTTCGGTGCAATTGAACCCATTCAGGAAGATCCAAAAGTCGGAAAACGTGCGGGGGGCAGCTCTGGAGATGATATCAGCTTCCCGGCCGACGGAAGTGAAGCCGGATAGCGAGAAATGGGAATTTAATGGGAAATTTGCCGTTATCGGGTCCAATGTTCGGAAACCGGTGGAAATTTCGGAAACGCTAAGGTGTAGATAGGTAAGTCTCTAATTTGCAGGGAAAGGGGAAGCAAGATAAGATGGATTCAGATACATAGAGAAATGCGACAACTGCATTTTTGATTCTACTCTTAACTGTAACTGGGTGGTAATATCACGAGTAATGCTTGTTTATTGGTTCAGTTTATACCTCGCATAGATCAGCCATTAAATTTACTTTTAAATTCTTTGGAAAATAACTATTAGTTTTCACTAGTTCAAACAAACAGCTAACTGCCTCGAGTAACAGTAATATAAACTAATAATTTAAAATCAATATTTATCAATTTTGTTTTAAAAATCAAAACAAATTCTTATAGACAAAATCGTTGTTTGTATCTAGTTGTCTAGCTAATTAGTTCTTCAGTCTATGCATATTTTTTTTAATTCAGGATTTTGTTTAATTTTTTAAGATTGAATGTTTCCATTCTAATAAACTATGCGATAAGAAATACATAAATAAATGAATAAATAAATAAGTAAATAAATTGGCAATGAGACAGACTATAAAAATACAGAACATATATTGAATTTATGTTTTTGAAAGGTCAAAATGAAATTATTTATTTGTTTCCAGAAATAAAGGCGTATAAGGCGAGGAATATTACATTTACGGTATGTGCAAATGATAAATTGCTTTCATTTTAGTGTCTCAAGCAATACACTTTATTTAAAGATTGTTTTTTATTCTAGCGTGGAATTTAGGATCTAAATAGCATATTTAAATATTTATGACTGCAGAATGAAATCGACATGTAGTGAGAAATAAGTATTAAACCTGGAATTCTTCTCAAATGAATATGATTAGAATATTTACAGTATGGCACAGCACACGAGAAATATCTGCCTAAACGGGAGATGCCTTCGTGGAGACACCTTTTTAAGTTTAGATTAAGTTATTTAAAAAATGCAAAGCGCACTGGAGCTGTTTTCCTAAGTAGAAGGGTATCTTCAATGCGCTCTTTCTAAGAAATATTGGCTCAAATTCTCATGATGCAAACCATGAAAATTACCCACGCAGCGTTTTCGCCTATGTTCGAACTCAGAACGAACTAACGATATTCAGCACTCTTTAACCACTCACCTTCTCCTCTTAAGAGAAACTAGTTTCCATTCCTATTACGCATGGCGAAGACCAAAAAAACTCCTTTGTAGCTTATATTTCAATCCACGGCGATTTTACCGCTCGGCCGATGCTGCGCTCTTCTAAATTAATTATCCTTATTTTTTTCTATGTTCGTTCAGTTTCTATGTTCGTTAGTATCAATGCACTTTATTAAGCAACTGTCAAGTCTTTCCTTTTTTTACTTCCTTGTGCGAAGTAAATAGGAAATATTGTAATCGCGAAAAGTTTCAGGCAGCATATTTCAACGAAAATATCCATTCTGACCGCTATCGAATGCAATTTAACGATGTTTTTGCGTGATATCTGTACGTAAGGACAAAATAAAAGACTCTTTTCCTTAAAAAAATTATAAAACTGCTTTAAAATTAATTCTGAAGAGAATTTTTCGTGGCGTCTGTACGAATGTATGTACGTACGTGCGTACGCACGTATCTCGCATAACTCAAAAACGAGTAGCCTCAGGACGTTGAAATTTTGTATATGGGACTGCTATAACATGTAGATGTGCACCTCGTATTTTGGTTGCAATCGGCCGCACTAAACGTATATAAATATATTTATATATATATCCACTCTGTTACCTGGCTCAGTGATCTCAGTTTCTTTACTCTTATATATTTTAAATTGTACATTTTTTGCTTTAAAAATGATTGAATTATGTTGTTATTTTATACCTTTAGTAAATCTGTAAGCAATATTTTTAGAATTATCAAGAATTTTAAAGTTGTTTAAGTGCCGCTAAGCCTCTTTTTATGGCGGCTATCGATTGTTTACATTTGAAACAGCAGAATAGTGGATTTGTTGCCAATCTAGAGAAATTTAGCTTCGCAACAACAAAGATAACGCATTCATTTATTATTGCCAATTAAATCATGCTTAATTCTTTCTGAAATTTTTTCGAGGAAATAAGTGTTTAAGATTTACTTCGTAATTTTTAATATAGATATTTTGAGTTTTTATGTATTTTTGCCTTCTCGCGAAGTGAGAACTGAATTAATTAAATGAGAAATACTCAATCGTCTGTGAAAAACGGTTTCTTTTTCGTTTTGTTTGCTTAATTTCTTTTATACATCATTTTAGCTTTATTATAGTATTTGAATAGAACATGTGGCAACGATTAGATAATTCTGTTCTTTAAATGATATAAAATTTGTGCATTATGAGTTATAATATGAACGAAATATATAAGTTAACTGTAATATAATTATTGGATTATATAACAGTTAACTTAGTTTCCGTTATATAATTATTATATAAGTAAACTGTTATATAATTATTAATACTAAGTGAATCTAGCGCCAGAGTGTCGCTATGGTAAACAAATACTAGAGTGCATTTTAAAGAATGCATTTATTCTATTGTGGTTTATGCGCTGTCGGCGAAGTAGATTTAATTCAATCCAATAAATTTAAATGAAATGCAAGGAAAAATGCGTATAATTTAATATTCCGTACAAGGAAGTCATGTGGTGTACACATGACTTCCTTGTACATTTATTTATTTTATCGTTTGCCTAAATAACTGAAAATTATTCAAACTGTCTCAGTAATAATTCCATACCAATTATTACATTTCCATAAATATATCTGCAATAAAAAAGGAATAGTGCACCTGCAAAATGCTTGAATACATTTGAATATTGGCTCAAATTCTGTTATGTTACCATTTTCATAAGTTTGTTAAAATAAAATGTGTCTTGATGGTCAAATACTTTGTCTTTGCAAAATTCTTAATACGTATCTTGCTGGAAATTATACAGACTGGAGGAAGAAAAGATGGAAATATTTGAATTTTTAAGAATGGAAAAAATTTCTTTTCTCTAACTTTTCTTTTATTTTCTTTACTATGAAACTTATTTTTTTATATTATTACAATACAAGTATGTGTATTCCATTTCTAACTCATACTCAACATTAAGCTGGAATACCTCTCAAGAAAAGTTGAAATGCTATTCTTCGAAAGAATATTGATCGAACGCATAACGACATTTGCATCGAATCCCTAGCGAAATTGCTGCACAAACTAATAAATATCTCAGCGGCGAGGTATTCGACGGCGAACAAATCTTTCTCAGCTCATTGTTATTCCCTCTCTTTTTTCGCCCTGACTTTATCTTGCGAATCCCATGTTACTGATTGCCGGCGTTAAAGACTCCCTCCACTGTTGCAGTCACGTACCGGACTTAAATACCATGTTAGAATTGCGATTAGTGCCAGAATGTCTGCCATTATATCGATAAAAGAATGAATCACCGATTCGTGAAATGATGCATTTTTCGATTCGTAACCAGTAGCCAAGATACTATAAATTCCGACTTACATTAACAAGTAGAATGGTGATTCTGAGTCATTCCTGATGATTTCAGATATTCTACTATGATACTTATTGTTGCGGTCATTTACCATAATACAGAGATCTTGCCTTTCATCCACTGTATTTTGTTTATGTGTTGTTAAAATCTTTGTCTGTGTTACATCTTTGGTATATTTACGGATATATTACTTAGTCCTAAAGCGTAAAATCTATCCAAGAAGCCCTCATAATTCCGTTTGTAGCTGCAGTAGTGTTTAAACCACTGAAATGGTGATTATGGTAGAACATCTTTGGTAAAAATTTACTCTACTGTAACCCTTGGCGAATCGTTTCTTTTTTTTATATCAAGATCGTCACCTGAGAGGATCGGCACCAATTTCAAGGTGGCCGCTACACAAAACCAAAATAAGAAGTCAAAGACATACACAAACTCTGTGTCCATGTACACATCAACCTATTAAAACAGAGAACTGCACAAACTGGGCATTGTGCACTGCCTTAACTTTGTCCTTGTACACATTGATCTATTTTCACTTTAAGAAAGTAAAAATATCATAGTTACCAGAAAAAATTCACCACTGTCTTAACACACAGACAACCAAAAATACACAAACAGAGAGGAATAAGTTACCAAAAATACATATTTCCTAACATAAAAACATTAAACAACAAATCATCTAACAAAAATTAACACACAGAGACAAAAAAATAAATGAAACGTCATTTTTTTCACATACCTTTTTTTTCACATGCATATGTTTAGGCTTCCCACCACCATCCTCCAGGTAAGCAATTCAATTAAATTTTTCGTCTCTTAGTCACCTCAGACATACTCAAACAATGGTACCCACACCAAAATAATAAATAGCATGTTCAAAATACAAGACCATACCACTTCCGTGCAACCAAACACAGCAATTGTAAAGAATGGTAAGAACCAAAAACCTGGGACCGTACAAAAGGTTTACTATTAAAAAAAGTAGCCCAAAACTAAACTAAATTTATCACAACACGTTGGCAATATTTGCAGAAATAACTCCTTTTTATTGACAAAAAAAAAGTTTTTTTTTTTTTCCTAAAGGCTACTTTCGCCAACTATCAACATTAGGGTTACCGAAAAACTTATTTGAAGCAATGGGCTTCCACATTTCACAAACAACCAATACCACTTTGCGATTTTTTTTCAGACAGAAACCAAGGTGTACCATACAGTAAAGATTAGCCACATCTTCATTTACTACTGTTTCAAGTACTTCTTTGGTAAATTTCTGCGGTTAAATTCAAAAGTTTAAAATTGCATTAACATGATCAGATTCAGAGTCATAGCTAGTGTTTTCAGCGCTCAGGGACAACTAAAGATTTCGCGCCCCCTACTGCTTGCCAAGGATGGAAAACATTTAATTCTAAAATGTTCTAACATCAGTTTGGCACCCCTTGGATTCTGCACCCAGGGACAGATGCCCCTCCTTCCCCCCTCTAGCTACGCCCCTGATCAGATTTTATTTTCTGCACGTAGCTAACAATTACTTATGTGTTGTCAGATAAATGTTACCAGATGCAGTTAATTATTTTTTACTTGCCAATCTCATGAGACAAGTTTTTTTTTTTGCTCCTGCAAGACTTTACTTTGTGTTGCAAAATAAATTCATTCTCACTCTTTTTGGACTTGCCTACGCATTAAATTTAAAATAGTTTTATGAATAGGTAAGATTTGATTATCATAATTTTGTTTCTCTCTTTATCTTGGCAACTGTATATGTTGATTCAGTATCCAGGTTACCTACCAGTGGCTGATTGATAAAACTGCTCATATGTTCAGCTGGTGGTTTGAGTTTATTTTCTGACATAAAAAATTTTAAAAGGCATCCCCCATGTTTATTTTACTATAATCGAAAAATCAAATAATTGCTACTCTGTTTATAGGTATTAAATGTTAAAATATTTTAAATGCTTCCTTTAATTTGCATTCTAATAGTCATTTCTTTAAATTTAATTATGAATTATATTCACATATAGTAATTGTGAGTGTTTTTTTATTTTAGGTGCTGTGACAGAGATCCAATTTATCAAGAGTTCTTATATACATAAGAATACATGGATATAAGATTGTTTTTCATGAATTCAAATAAAATGTGATAAATTGGATTAATAAAAACTATTTTGAATTTTGAAAAGTGTTTTTCCTCTGTTAATCATAATATAGTGCCATAAATTTCTGAATGTGTTTATTTTTCATCCAAATAAATAGCTTTACAAAAATTTGTCATATTAATAGATATTGCATAATTTAGCATTATTATAAATATTTATTATAGCAGATTTAGCTGAACTACTTTTTTAGTCTCTCTGCAGATGAAGTCACAAAGGTAAGTGGTTAGATATTTTTCTGTATTCCCCATTAAGTAATTTTATCTGGTAAATTACCATTACTTATATACTAAAGGTGAAAGAATAAGCTTTCCTTGAAGATACAAAAATTTGCAGATATTTTAAAAAATTGGTATACGTAAAAAAGTTCTTAAATTGCCACATATGCAAAACTGAAAATGTTATATTTGAAATAGTTCAGAAATATAAATATTTTCACTATTTTTTAACTATAATTCACTGCATTTGTTATATATAATCACAGTTTAAGGTAGCAGTGCTTTTCTCACTGTGATTTCTCATGTATTTTGATTCATAAATACACGTACATAAATCCACGTATTTTGATTTCTGTTTTGAGACCGAATAAAAAATAAACTGAACATTCTCGTTGACATTGAGAGTTGAATAAAAGCTCACCTCAAAATAAAATGAATTAATAAATTTATGGAAAATTTTACATAGCATATATTGAGCAGAAAGAGAAAACTGAATATACTTAATGGAATTAATAATTGGTAGAGTTGATTGCAGAATAAAATGCCTTAATTGCATGGTAAACAGTAGATGTTTTGAAGTTGTTCTATGTTGTGTAAAATGCAGATTTAAATTTTTAATATTGATTGTCATATAAATGGCAATTACTGTTTTATTTTGCTCTGAAATGAATGGTTAGTAATAAAATTCTGGATGAGACAACCTTTAACATGCGCTAGAATTTACAAAGTTTAATTTGGTGCTGATTTCAACGGGTAAATTTCATTTTACTGAATTTTGCGTAAAATAATACCAATGAACCACTGCAAATTATTTTCAGAACTTTTTTTTTAATCTAAAAGGGCTATTAGTTTTGAAATGTGACTTCATATCGTCAGTCGTAAACTTGTTTCGCTTTTCATTCAAGTCTTGCCATTTGGCAAAATTTAACATATTTAACTTTAAAAAATCTAATATATTATTGACTAACAAGCCAAGCTATTTAAAAGCATTACACACAGTTCTTAACAATGCTTTTTTTAATTTTTAATCTGATTGATTTAAAATGCATTTAATTCATGATATATCTAATTGAAAACATTTTAATATTTCTACATAATTACATGATATATTTCTTCATTTTTCAAATATACAGAAGATATATAATTTTCTGGTGTCAGTATCTTATAAAATGTTTTGCTATTTCCACTGCCCCATCTGTATTGATAATCTATGCATTCATAAACTTTTAGCCTCTTCGAGTGACTGCTAAAATCTGAGGCCTTTCAGATTTTTTTTTTAATTGTGTGAGCAGAAACATAGAATTTTAGAAGAGCTTCTTGAGTTACCTTTTGAATGATATAAAGAATTGTTAACATAATGTCAAATTTTTACAACTAAATATTAAATATATAAAAAAGCCTGCAGCATTCTCATGTTACAAAAACATATTTATTTATTCTGAGGCTAGGAATTGATTTAGTTTTAAAAATACAATTCATTCCTTTTAAGAATTTCCCAACAGTGTCATCAAAACACTATAAATTCCTTACATGTTTTAAAGAAAGATGATTCATTTATGTAAAGATTATTAAATAGCTAATTTTATTATTCAATTTTTAATACAAAGTAACTGAAATTAGAAACTGATTTTGTAAAATAATTCAATTTGGGGGCTATTGGATGTTTAAAAATGATCAAAAGATTTTTAATATCTTAAAAATAAAAGCAAAATTTTCAGTTTTAATATTTTGTATTAATAATTCATTTTAATTTCTTTGCTCAGTTTTAATATATTCACAGATTCAGATTTAAAAACAAAATAAGTTGTATAAATTTTTTCAACATTTCTGATTTTTCCATAGTAACCATAGGAGAAGGATTTCAGACTATCTGTGTAAAAAAAAGTAGGTTTTAGATCATCACACCTTCACATACTTTCACTGGAATTTTCCTCTGTATATATACTGGGATGTGACACTAAGCAGTTAAGAGTATGTATTTAAGAGGTTAAAGGGATATTGTAACTAGTGTTTCAAATCCTGATAACATCCCATACGCTGTCGGTGGGACGTAAATAGGATGTCCTAAGGATATACTGGGATGTGACATTAAGCGCTCGGGAGGATGAGTTTAGGAGGAAATTGGAATATTACTGGATGTCCTGAGGATGTAGTAAGTAGGACTCCTAATAACATCCCATATGCTGTCGATGGGACATAGATAAGATGTTTTTAGGATATAATCGGATGTGCTTAGGAGGTTTGTGGGATATCCCGGGATGTCCTGAGGATGTAGTAAGTAGGAGTTCATATCCTAATAACATCCCGCACGCTGTCGATGGGACTTGGTTAGGAGGTCCTGAGCATATCCCGGGATGTGACATTAAGCACTCGGGAGGAGGTGTTTAGGAGGTTCGCGGGATATTCCGGGATGTCCTGAGGATGTGCGCATATCCCGCGAGCAACATCCTTGGAATATCCCAAGGATGTTTTTGTGCTATGTGGGTCCTAACCACTACACCACGAAGGAATGCTAAGAAGGCGGGAGAAATACCTTATACATTTTAGTATTAAACAATGATATAATAAAAACAACAGGAAGTTTTTACAACAATGTATTAATTATTTTGCAATTTTTTCATTCGAAAATTTCGTCTTGTATACGTCCAAGGATCTAGAACGGATTAATGGACGTATACTGAAGTACTACTGTATTTGAACTGCTAAATATTCTTTATCAGCTTTCTTTTGTGAAATCCAGAATTCTCGACAAATTTCAGTTCTTTGAGGAAAATTCGCTTCAGCTGGATAGACACAATGCATTTTTGCAATTTTTTAGGCCTAGTAAAATCATTTTACTGGTGTTTAGATTCCATAAGAAAATTGTACACGTAAGTTTTTTTTTTTTTTTTTCTATACAGTCAATTTTGAAGAGTGCTTTCAAATGAAAAAGGTCTGTGAAGGAAAAGTCAGGAAAGTAAACATTTTCAGTATTGACTTACGACAGCCTCAATGAACGAAGCTCTCAGACATCTCAAATCCTGAAACTATCTGCGACGTTTTTACGAAATTTAAAATATGTGATTTATATATGAAATCTTACAACAGAAAAACTCTCTCTCTGCTTATCTCTCTCTCTCTCTCTCTCTCTGTATATATATATATATATATATATATATGAATAAAAGATGGAAATATATATATTATATGAATTATGAACATGATTCATAATTACATACATACATATATGTAATAGTTTGGAAAGGAAAATTGTGTACATAAAATGATTAAATCACAGATGAAAGAATAATGACGTAATGATGACATTTGCAACCACATGTAGCCGTGGATTTACATAATTTTATTAATGGAAAACGTAATTCTTTTGACACATAAACTGAGTTATACATAATTGTGAGCGCAATATGCCCACAGGTCTTCGAGTGCTTACATCTGAAAGCAATGGATATCTGACAGAAATTAGCTGCAACTACTAGCAGTAGCCAAACAAGCGAGGAATATGACTACGCATTCAGAAGAAGCAAGGGAGGGTCAAATGGTTTCAATTTCTTTAATAGAAATCTTGATCTGTGTTTTGATAAGAGATGTCTACATTGTACGTAAGATAGCATGATGGATATTAATTTTGAAATGACGCAGTTTAGATTGATGCATTATAAATAGTTACTATTTTTAGTATAAAAAGGTGAGTACACAGATTAAAATGAGCAATAGAAGGGACTATTGGTAAATTAAAATTAGGAATTTGCTTTCACATTTTATATCTGACATATATATGTACATATAGGTATGTAGGTATCATAAGTATTCTATTGGACACCGATGGCGTTAGTTTTAAGAAAGGAAATAGATAAGGTAGTCTTAATATTACCAAAAATTTTTAAAGTGTTAATTTTCAGTGAAATTTTAAAACAAAACTTGAACATTTTTGCAGTTAATTACAAAAATGAAGTATGTAAATGATATGAACATTACCTCTACTATCCAAATTTTCCATCATAACGTTAATTAAAATTGTTGGTCTGTATAATCTTAAAGATGGGGATATTAAATTTTCCAGTACGTACTTCTGAAAGGAAATGTTTATATTTAAAAATCGCTCCGATTTCAAATTATCAGTTACAGATATGTTAAATTTCAACTCTCTGCACGTTACGCTATGTTTTTCAAATGAATATAGTATTTTTAATCAAGCAATACTGATAATTTGTTTTTTCCTGCGCATTAAGTTTTATATGTAAGCTTTCTGTAAGACCTTTTAATAAGATTAGAAAATAATTTTGTAAGTGAAAAAGTTTTTGTCAGAGTCCCGTATTCGTATATTTTTTATTAAAATATATCACATGACCAGTGTTGCGAGATCGTGCGATTTTTCGCAGCTTCGATATCTTTTACAAAACGTTGCTACAAATATTTATGTCTCTAAGATTTTGCCCATGTGCACTCAATATTCAAATAGCCGCTATTGTTTTCACGTGTTTGCTTGATATTTTGATAATTGTTGAGTAGGATTCCAAAATTTAAATCAGATTATAGGTGCTGTGTTAACTAAAGTATTAATTCAGAGTTACGTGAAAAATTCAGCACCACCTTTCAAAATGCTTGGCTTAAAATTCCCCCTTTTGACAATTAGTAAAAAGCATGACCTACATAAAATAGAAGGTTATTGCAAGTAACGGTAAATATGCGCTAGAATCATGTAAAAAATAGACCTTCAACTCAAAACAATTAGAGCAATAATATTAACAATCTAAACTTGAGAAAGCATCTAACAGCGGATACGAATAAATTAACTGAAAAGAATAATCTAAATTAACTCAGAATTAATTAAAAGACGAAATAGATACTTACACAATGGAAAATTAGCAAGAGGATTTTAGGATTTTTCGAACAGCCAAAAATTGAAGTACAGTCTTTTTATTTGAGGGAACACCTCAGAGAATGTAATTCATGGACCTTATAAGAAATAGACTAACCCAAATGGGGTTTTCCCTCGTCTGACGCGTTCCCGGCTGTCACCTTGATCACATCTGGAGGAGTAGGGACGACTTGCAGAAATTTAACAGTGGTTGGATATTGCAGCGTGTATAATTGTCAAGAAAAAGCTGGTTGTAGCGCCTCATTTCACAAATTAGAATTTCTCCATATTTTTACTTTTGAAATTGAGATTGATTTTAAAAATTTAGCATATTTATCAAGCATAATTAGCGTTCCAAATAATTATAGAGCTATTGCATGCTTTCAGGGCTGGATATTTTTTTAGCTTTTCCTATGTTGTAAGGAATTTGTAACTACTTCTGTTAGAAAATAATATTTTTAATTTGAACTAATAAAAAATTTCAAACAAGAAATTTTTATGCTTTTTATTGGTGTAAATAAGTAAAAAAATACTAAAATATTTAAAACCGAATTTTTGAAAATTTTGTTTAAAATTCTAAATTGTGCTGCTTTTTTAAAATTATAGATGAGTATTATAGCACAATTTCTATAAAGGAATTTTATTTCAATTATATTTTATAATACATCATAGTGATAAACACTTTTGACTCCTTAATTTTTATACATCTAATTCTAATATTAAAATTGTATTTTACCGTTATAATTAATTTTGCTTGTATTTTATAATGATTATTTTTTAAATTTATTTTTAGTTCTGCATAAGATTTTTTACTATTTACGGTTAATTTAATTTATTAGCTTGAAGAGACATTTCGCGCTGTTTCGCTATAAATGTCCGTGTCTCCTTGCAAATTGTTGTTACCAAATATTATTGCCCTGTATTATATTTAAAGAAATTAAATAATGAAGAATCTGCATGAATACATGTATGTTTCTCGCACTGTGACAAAAACGACGGTATCTAGAGCCATCAAATTCTGAATAATGTAATCCGTAATGCTACGGGCGATGTTTCAAATGTGGTTTACGGACGAAGAACAGATATTCAATAAATATAGGTAACACACAAAACGTTAAATAAAGGTTAATTTTGGGCGTAATATAAAATCTGTGTGCTTCTAGATTTTATTTTATCTTTTTGCCCCTTCATTACACTCAGAAAATTTTGTAAATTACTAAAATAAATAATCCACTTTAATGTTAATAATTTAATGATGATATAATCAAATAAATCATCGTTTTGTAATGTTACTTTACTTTTGAAAATCACTGCCTGAAAATGTTCATTAATTTTTTTAAAATGTTATCAGATCTTGTTTAATTTTCCCTTATTTATTTCAAAGCACCACGTACTATCTATCAATCTTATTTAATTTTAATTTATTTTTACGCAAAATTAAGTTCATTAATTTTGTGCTGAGAGTTTTTACCGTTTTATCAAAGTAAAGATGTTTGTACAAGAATTACGCGTGAAAAAAATGTGCGGAATGCAGTAAAAAGTGCTTCAATGAGATATATTAAATCCTATTTGGAAAAAACTGTGGCTTTCATAATCTCATCACTATACAACGTATCACATTTAATAATTAAAAAGAGTTATGTGATACAAACGCCATAGGTTTCAGTGTTAAAGTAAACCAGATCGTCCCTACTCTTCCTTGCGGACATAACGGTGACGCGCGCCCCGCCCACTGGGTTAGTCTATCTCTTGTAAGGCATGATCATTCAAAGAAAAATAAAAGAGAAATCTGAGAACATATTTTTTCATCTGTCATTTCTCTTATCTGTCTCCCTTATGACATTTATTTTTTGTCAATGACGTATTAATGTGTAGGTGACTTCATGAACCTCTTTGAAATTCAGACCCTTCGCTAACTTGCGTCCTCAAAATACTGAAAAGCCCGAAATAGTAGTTTCTTTACTGAATGGCAATACGCTGGCACGTAAAAGATAAAAGCATTTTTTCCCGCCCGCGGCAACACATTGCTTTAATAGAGCCGAGTTTGCCAATTAAAATTAAAAGACATATATTTTGCACTTTTTCGAATAACAATAGTCTCACGGGCTGGTGATAAAATTGTTTTATTTCGAACAATGTTAATATTGCTCTCTGCTAAATTGTTTAGTCTGTAAATAAAAAAATCCTTAAAGCTTCCCAAAACATGAGATAAATAATAAAACAATTTTGAAATTTAAAATTCAGGCTTCCAGGTGCATATGTTCGGATAGAGGGCTGCGTTATTGATAGCTCTGACTACTATAATTTTTGCACTATGCGAGGAACATACATACATACATACATATAGATACGTCATTATTTAATTTCTTTAAAAATAAAACAGGGCGATAATATTTGGTGGCAACAGTTTGAAAAGTGATACACTGTTTACAGTGAAGCAATTCCCAAATCTCATTTTGAGTCTAATATCTGCTTTTGGGTTTTAAAAAAAGACATAGAAAGAGAGGGACTCTAGTTCGCACGGTTACTTGATTCTTGAATCGCACGTTTCTATTAAAAAGTATCTAACTATATAGTCTGTTACTTTAGAATAATACTATAAACTCTTACTTCAAGGGTCTTTCTTTTCTCCCAAACCGTAATTCGTAACTATAGCGACGAATGTTACGTAAAAAATATCGAATTCTCTAATTTGCTTAATTTCCCTCGCTGCGTGATGATGAAGACACATGTTTCGTTTATAACAGAGGAAAAGGTCGCTTTGCCTGAAGTGCCGATTTTAAAGTAACAGATTATATAATATGAATAACAATAGCAAAGTCCACGTAGTATTTTAAAAATTCTCAAACAATTTATGGGATACAACAATGAAGTGGAATATTCTACTAAAATCCGATACACCCAGACCCTAACAGTGGCCGATAGTTAAGACAGCTGAAAGTTGAAAAAGAGTTCGACCAGGGTTCAATCTCAGGCAAACGGGCTGATGCGTTGTTATTAAACTAGTTTTCCTTTCTGTATAACATTTTTCTTAAAAAGTCATCGACAAAGGCATCGTTCTGCTCTAGAGATAATCCTCGTATGCTTTGTCATTTTCAAATAATATCGTCTAAACAGTAACGACCAGTTTCTCTGTGTTCATTTGGTCTGACTATTATTACAGATATTCTGTTTGTGTTTTTTGTGTTTGTACCTCATCTGTGCCCTATTTCCTGATAGAGTGCCTCATTTGTGCCTATTTACTTGAGAGGCAAAGGTGTCTGCGTTTCATCAACTGAGAGAAAACTAATTCTTTATATAATGTTTTCGTTAGCAACTAAATAAAATACTTTAAAAATATTCGCATAATTTTCTCTTCTATCTGTTGTACGTAGTTTTCCTTCTGAGGGCTAGTTTATTGATAAATTGCATTATCTTGATTATTTCTATTTTTATTCATTACATTCAATATATATTTGCATTTTTGAATTAGCAGTTTTTCCATTTTACTTCCCCTTACATTAAATTATTTGAAACGTATTTTGTGCTGATTCTTAAGCTACCCGGTCGCGGCAGGTATTCTCACACTTAAGAAACTTTTCATCAAGTGATTTTATCTCACTTCTCTTATTTACTTTCGAGCTCATTTTAACCTTATCCTTATCTACTGTTGATGAGTTCGATCTTTCGAAATATGGCTATTTTTTCACTCTCTTCTACTTTGTTCCTTCGACGTACCTCTTGGGGTCGCGGACAAGACTCATTCATGTGAGGTGTCCCTGAGGCTCTACAAAGCGCAACCAGTCCGGCTCATTTACCGTTAGATTTCCTTCATATATCGGCTCAATATCCATCAGATATTCGAATGTTAATATTAGTATATATTCTTACTGGAATGTAGGTTTCTTTTAAAGAAATAATATTGCGATTATTACCAATAGTTTGTCCAGACTATTTTTCATTTGTTAATACTTTCTGTAATCGCGGTGTTCGATAATTCATTTATGCGCATAATTCCCCTATTCCGATTTTCGGACGCTAAATATAGTTAAAAAATAGGCATGTAACAATCATACACTTTTCTCAACAGAACGGAAAATCTACAAGTTTCTTATTTAAAATGTAAAGCTCGAAGTGACAAACCTTAGAAATTAAAGCATGTTACGTGTCGAACGGCACTGAAAGCTAATTATCTTGAATCAAACAGTTAGTTGCGAGCACAAAAGAATGGTTTTGAAGAAAATACGTTCAACAACAATGAACGAGCAAGCCGTAAAAAGGAAAGCACCTTAATCTTTTTAGGCTAAGATAAGCTATTACAAACAAGAAAGATCCAACGGGAACTCGCGAAGTTCGTTTTATTACGATATTTATTTTATTGGATGAAAATTAGTTATTTAATTGACTATCTGATATTACAGAAGATGAGTTGGAATTTTAAGAACAATAAGATGCAGAAAACATTTACGCTTTATATATTTTTATAATTATTCAAGCTGAAAGTTCTAAGCAATAAAACGCAAACAAATAAACCTTATTCAATGAATAGAATAATCCAATTTCTTAATTTCATTCAATCTAATTCAATTAAGACCGGAAACTTTTGAAACAGGAAAAAATCAATTTTTTAAATATGTTTGTGTTTCCGATCAGGCTATGCTTCTCTTTTAAATTCATGCTTTTCATCAAATCTGTTTACCGTCATTGAATAAACTTGAAATTTAAACAAATTTTAACCACGCAGAAGATACCTTGGAATAGAATTGTTTTGCAAATTGCTTTCTCGCTATGTCAACCATACGAGAAGATACCAATTTAAAAAATTAGTTTTTAAAACTTTATTTAAGAAGTGTATTCGCGAAATTTCCAGACAGAAAATAATAACTTCTTTTTTCCTCATTTCTTCTTTAGAATTTGAAGTCTCCCGAGAAATGCATATGAAATGTTTTCTTTCTTAAAAAAGAACGTAAGCTGAAAAGATTTAAATTTAAAAAATATAATTACGAGATATGGGATTACAAATGATTTCTGGAAATATTCATTTTAAACTGAAAACTTTAATTGTGTAAGAAGATTATTTCTTTTGTGAAATTTACATAAACAGAACATTTACTGAAAAAACAATATGCCTGAAAATGTTTTAACCATATTTCTGATTACTCTAAATTTCTAACTTTTGTAAAAGAGTTTAAATAACAATCGTAAAATACTAAACAGTAATATTTTTCAACTCAAGTTATTTAAATAAGAAAAATATACCAATTTTCTTTCTCTCCTCTAATTTATATTAAGCACTATATATTTCAAAATATAAAGTGAAATTTTAAGAATTTTCAATAAAAGTAGAATTCCAATGGGATTAGAAAAAAGTACTGTAAAACGCATTTAAATATTCTTTACAACAAATATAAATATCGCTCAGAACAGCTGCAGAGTGAAGAAAATAATATAAATCATATATAACTACAAGTTTTTTTTATTTCAATTTAAAAGTCTTATGTAACTAAATCTTGTTTTTTGTGAAGATGTCTGAAAACCCGAAAGCATTTGTAAATGGAATACATTTATGATTGTACTACTCCGATTTGTTTGTAAAAATTACATCATATTGTTTCAGGCTAATAGTTCTAAAATTATAAACAGGCATTTTTAATGAAAGCAAAGTGTAAGGAATTATTAAAATAAAATATCTAATGCTTAATTTGCAGTGATCTAGGGTTTCTATGACAGTATATCCAATGTTTGTTATAGATCATATGCATGTATCAATGATATATAGGGACTATAATAAAATTCATATTTGTTTGAGAAGCACAAAAGTGGTTACTGTTTTGATCATAAAAGCAAAATAAAGACGTTCAAATATTTCCATTGCTCTGTAATTATAAAAAGAGATGATATTCCGTGCCGCTTGAATTTGGTTTGGTTTACTTGATTATTGCAAAGCATACGAGAGATGCCTTCGAGGAGGACGTTCTATAAGGTTCCGTTCAGTCGGTGGTGGAAAAAAAAATGTCACAACTGCCTTAAGCCGAGTTTCGTTGCTAGATGACTAAACCTTGTTACGTCACAAAAACTGGTTTAGGGGTTTTGGCATAAAGCTTTCAACTCTCTGCCAACTTGGTACAAGAGTCGAATAATCAGAGCGAACGCGCGAAATCTCTAGAGCGGGAAAGCTGAAGATGCATGACCAAATTTAGCTTCTCTAATTGGCTGAAGCTTAGCACCTGTCTCGCAGGTGTTAACGGAATTCCCGCATTTTATGCCCTACATCTATGCATTTATGATATTTATAACACTGTATTAACGGAGCCTAAAAAAAAAGCTGTTGGATGTGATGGCATTTCTTGCAAAGCACTCAAGCATCTTCCAATTAATGCAATTACGTGCTAACTAAAATAATTAACTCAGTTATCAAACTCCCTCATTTCCCAAAAGTATGGAAACATGCAGCTGTTGTTGTCTTCCCCAAGCCTCATGAAAGTTCTACTTTTCCTCAAAATTATCGGCCTATCAGTTTACTTAGTCAAATTTCTAAAATTGCTGAAAAAATTATTCTGTTTATTATTAATCGAATCATGCCTCCTAGCTCTTATACTCTTGATGAACAATTTGGATTCAGACAACTGCACAGCACCAATCATCAGCTTCTCCGCGTTATCAATTACATTACTGATGGATTCAATTGCAAATTTCCTACCGGCGCAATTTTGGTATTACCTATATTGCCTTTATATGTGGGACAATCGTCATTGCTTTGGTGCCAGGGATTCTCCATTTCTCTTTATTCGATGAAAGCTTTAAATCTCTTTAACAGAAAGGAAACAGAAAGTTATAGCATTCCTTCCCTTCTGTGTGGTGCCTTGGGGCACAACACATAAATAATAATAATAATTTTAACCTACGACGCTTGCTATGAAAATGTGTATGAATCTATTGACTGAGCTGATGTGACGAAACTGGGCATAAAGGAAAAGAACAGCATAAAGTTATTTATTACTAAAACTTAAATGAAATGTCACAAGTTATCTGACAACGAAATATTACAACAAAATGGTAATAAATAGTATTTCAATTCTATATTTAATATATTCTGAATTCTAATCCAGGCGAATGGGTTGGCTGCGTGATTGGTTTTCATGGTTTTCCCTCTGTGCAACGTGAATAAGAGACAATTTCCCTCGAAAGATGCTCCATAAAGACCGAATTCTTTTTTAACAGATAACTTCTCTCATGTACTTTACCATATATAAATAATCTGAAACAATAGGCGTCACAAAAGCAAATACAAAATTTAAATCAAATAAATACTATGTCTGATATGGTCACGTAAATGTAAATTAAGTTATTAACAACAAGCTATCCGAGTTTTGTAAAAAACTTATCAGTCAAAATATCTGCCTTATTTAATGGTTCCAAAAAGTGTTTCGCTATATTTTCATCAGCCGGATCCGTATTTGAAAATCCGTAAATTCAGCATACCTCATCTTCGGGCTTCAGACAACCAAACTTAATAAATATTTATCTGCAATGGGAATTCAAATGCTGTCAGAGATAACAGGTGCCCAAGCAACATAGTTCCGAAAGTATACGCATATGTTTAAATATATAAATGTGTTCATAAACATTTCTTAAAAATATATTATATCCTCGGATGAGTGCTGCCTGGGTGTTAGCATATGCCAATGTCAGCTCTTTAGCCTATCGTTTAAATATTATGGCCCTAATTTCCATCGCCTGGCAGGCTGAATGAAAGGGAAGAATCAACTGAAAGATATATAGCAGAATTGGTTAATTATTACAAAATTGTTCTGCAAAAGCTTCTAGAATGTAATAGTTAAAGAGCATTTTATGTGATAGCTGTGGATTAGTTAGGAGTATTTTTTCCCTGTGTTTTGCTAAGCCGATGGAATATTAATTGCCAAACTAATTGTTTGAAATAAAATGCATTATGCACGACAGATGTTTCTTCACTAATTAAATCTTTTTTTGTATTACCATGGAGTATCCAAATACTGATCATAATATTTTTATAACCAATTCGTCTAAAAATATACGAACAGCCTCTGTTCGCTTTGCTATAAAAAATGGCCTGCTTGAAATTTTTTTTTTACCTGCAACTATCTTTCTGAAAGGGTAAATAGTCGTCTGCAACTTCACAATTTTGTTTTCATGCAGAATCGCACTTTTAAAGAAGCAAGGCTCTATTTGTGCTTTTTTTAAAAGAAAATTATTCGCATGTAGTTATTAAAAATACTATGAAAACCATGATTTTTTCGTACTTAAAACAACAATAGATAATATTACCAATAAGAATAGAAAAAAAAAATCAGAGTTTGGATTCAACGAGAAAAATTGTTAAAATTACATATATAAAGGGAAAACGGAATGTTTCAAGTGCTGCAAAGGTAAGAACTTTATTGTTGAAAGACAATCTGCAAACCAAAGTAAAGTTGTATAATCATTAAAATGCTCATTGTCAACTGTAAACAAAGAAATGCATGGTGATTTGAATTTTTAAGGGGCGAAGAACGTAATACTCATCGTCATTCTTCCCAACGTATAGCCGAAAGCAGAACGCACTACAGAATTCTCGATGAGAAAAAAAAATCAGACAAAAATGGAAAAATGTTCTTGCAATGGGTGAATCTTGGGCATATTTAAATGACTACAATAAAAAAAGATCCATTTATTACCGTCAAAAAGAATAAAAAAATCTTAGAACACGGTTGAAAGTATCTGAAGAAATTTTTTAAAGAGGTTTATGATTGTTGCTGGTTTTTGATATAACGAGGAATAAAAATGAATGAGAGTGCAGAAAACTGTTAAGGTCAATTCCACATATTATCAGGAACATATTTGAAATCCAATTTTCAAATATGAAACACATTCGCCATACCTTTCACTCATATCTCTACTAAATCACCTGATTCCCGGATGTTTGCACTTTCGGATTTTTAAAAAGCGAATTGTCCAAATGTCGACCTACAATCCTCCTTGCACTTCGGAAAGCTGTTCAAGAGAAATGGGATAAAGTATCTTTTTCGTTACTAAAATATGCTTTATATCCTTGGAAATTACGGAGTATAAAAATAGTGAAGAATAAGAATTATCAAATGGAACATATAAAACACAAAACGTTTGCGTAAAATATGTATGTAAGAGAAATAAAAATCGTCTAAAAATGTACGAACAGCCTCTGTATTCTAAGGAAAGTTTTAACTTTCCTAAATAAATTGCACTTTTAACATGATGAGCTCTAAATATATTCAATATTAACTCTATATCGGAGCAAAAAAATATATTTTACATTCTCAGAGCCGTTTCACCTAAAAGACGATATTCGCCAAATTTGGAAATCCAGTTCTTTCTCACCTGTATGAGAAAAACATATCAAAAGTAGAGGATGTGGCCATTAAGCATTTTTTCTCCTTCTCTATGATACACCGATGCGTAACATAGAGGTAAAATGTTTCTTTTTTTACCTTCTTCTCCATCAAAGAATGATGAATCATCCTTTCAAGTCAAAGCAATAACTGGTCATCATTTACTAGAACGAACGGCTGAGGAAGGAGATAAACTGGCCATAGCTACCTCAATGTAGTTTGTGTTTGACGCATAGATGAACTATTTCCCTGGTCGTTTCCGGACGCAAGAAATGATGCCATCCAATAGTTTTCATTTCAACTCATTCACTAAAAGTAATGGTTTATTTATTTACACCTATTTCTTTCAAGAAACCATATTTCCGCTTTCGATCAATAAATCTTTCACCTGCAAGTGCATATTTGATCGGTAAACTAACCTTAGACGAAATAGTTTTTGTTCAATTCCATCGATATCTTGGGATTATGTGGAGTAATGAATTCTATTACTATTTTATTGAGCGAATTTGTTTAAATGTAGTCTTTTTTAATGCTTTTAGCATTTAAGCTGTTATAGCTGCACGTGTACATGATGTCCACACGTTGGTATACACGCGAAGTTTTTCATGGACTTATATTTTGTACTTTCTGTTTAGTTTGCTGCGTTTCACTGACATAAACTGCTTACTAAAATACATAAAACGTTTTTTTTAAAAAAATTAATTATTAAGCAATATATAGACAATGTTTTTTTCACAATGTGTATATAACAGTTGTTTTTTTTTTTCCTCTTGCGGTTAATTTTAAGTGAAAGGATGAATAATCATTGAGGCTTTTGTTCGGTTCTCATAACACGCATTATAAAGAGGTAAACTATAATATCCCCAAGAAGTTTAAAAGGTGCAAGCTATCTAAATTATTTGTAGGAAACCTCTAGAAAACTTGCGCAGTCTTTTTGGATAGACACTTATTTTACAAAAATTCTGTTTGAAATTCTGAAATGTTTAGAAAGCATAACAAATCTAACTTCAGAAAAACATTACGTATTTAATCATATTTATCTTTTAATAGCAACAAAATTATTGTTAGAATATTTATTTCCTGAAATTCCACTCACCTGCTGTGGTTCGGTTGTTATAATGTTTTGGTTATTATTCGTCAAGTATTTAAATACATATCATATCTTATTGTTTCCACCATGGAGTGCAATAACTGTTCATGCAATATAGAGAATTTTTATATTGCATTATTCAGATAATTTTATTAGCTGTCTAAATCAACGTTAATATACCCATAAAATTTCTAGATAAAGAGCGCAGAGACCCCGTAGGATGTTTCATTGAATGAGTAACGTCATAGATAATTCGTATAACTGTACGGTAATAATGCGGTACCCTTTAACTCTTTCGCATCGAGAGAGGTTAAAATCTCAATTCCCCAAACATCGAAAACGCCCGTATCTAAGAATTTCTCCTGGAATGCTTTTCCTTCCCCCATGACAAGTTGAATACTACAGCGCTAACAATAGCCTTACTTAAGTAAAGCGAGAACTTCTTTCTTCGACGCTTTGACACTGTGTGAAGTTCCCCCTTGGGACGGGATTGCAACTTCGGGCATCAAAAGCTAAACACTGACAGTAAACAAAGGAAAGGAAGGAACAAAGGAAACAAGGAAGCTACTTTTAGTAGCTTCAAAGAATGATTGACGTGTGATTTAACAACACCTGAAAGCAATGAGTAATGCAGTAACTTGATGGGGGAAAGCACTGGGTAGGAAATTATTTAGGCGTTTCGGGCGTCCAGCCGATGTCTGAATGCTCGGGCGTTTGGGGCGACTTCGATGCGAAAGAGTTAAATTTCTTCTTGACCTGTGGTGTCGTTCCTAAATTTGAGTAAGTGTATTAAAAAAGTGTTTGAATTGTTTAGAACTGGAAGTTAATCCTCAAAGATCCGGAAAGCGCATCGTCTTGAAACGTACACAGTTGCAGCATATTTATAATTCAATTTTCGAAAATTTGATGACTGCGTTTAGCACTTCAACGGTACTTCCCTCTGTACGAATATATCTGCGGGATTCGGCGGTTTCAGTCACATTACAGTTTTTGTGTTTCGATACTTACTTATTCACTAAAGAATCATTATGCGTGAAAGTGGGTCACATCGAAGAGCCTTGCGAATAACCGGAACAGACTCTATTCAAGACTCTATAAAAGTATACTTAAAGATACTATTCTATAAAAGTATACTATTCGAGACTATAAAGGTATACTTAAAATATATGATAATGCTCACTACAAGTTTCTGTTGTAAACTCCAGGATGGTTGGTGGCTATCACGTAGCAAGAGTTCATTTTTGCCAACTTGTGTTGCCGTCCGAGGACCGCTGGGTATTAGTATCCTGCTCTTGTAATACATATTACTTCATTAATAACTTCTTTTACGTTTAAAGAAGCAGAAAAAAATGTTTTATATGATGTCAGTCACCACAAACGTGTTTCTCCCTTTCCTCAATTACCTTCTTCAATTCACACTAATATTTTTATGTATAAACTAAATAGTAGTTTACACAAATAAATAAATAATCCTCACATCAGTTGCTTCCATTTCTCACATATTCCTACTCAATATACCTAAATAGCATTTAAAGTATCCAGATCAAGTTTTTGCGGAATGTAACAGATATAATATAAATTATGGGACCTCGTTATAAAATATGACAATTTTCTTGTCGTTAATAAATAGAAATTGCCAAATGCTCTTTTGGGAGATCAGAATCGTTCGTTCACAGAAATGAATCGGTTCTTTTATATGATTTACCACTAATTAACAATAACCTTGATAAAAAAAGATTCGGAATTAGGGATGAATCAAGAGAAATTAGAGAGTGTTGAGAGAAAAGCGAAAAGAATCGAACGAGTAGTGGGATAGGAACCAGTTAGGGAGGTTGTAGCGAAGATCAAAATTAATCGACTAAATTAAGGACTGTGTTGGAAGAAATGATTCAGTCAAATGCTAACTCCCTGAACTGATTTCTTCCAACTTTGGTATCGAGATTCCCTAAAATCTCATTTCTACACAGAATTAACGGTAAAATTCAAGAATGATTTTGATTTTTTTTAAATGTTCGGAAATTATAAAAATTTAAATTCATTTTTATCATGGCATTATAAACATTCTTTCTCCCCTTAAAATGGGAATCGAACTTTCTTGACCCACTTCCTGACAACAAGAACTCTGTTCTTTTTTCGAGAATTAAGCTTTCACTCGCTCAGTAAACTGAATCACTTCGTAAAGTATAGTAGATCTGTATTCCTTTCATGCTTCCAGTTAGAGCTCTCTGTGAATTGTGAAAAGGCTATAACTCCTCTTTTTAGAATCAGAGTAAATCTGCTCAGTAAAATGAATTGTTTCTTTGAATTAGTTCTGGAGTGGATCACTTAAATATAGCCTGAGAGGCGATCGACTCAGTTAACAAGTACAGCCACTTAGTCGCTTTCAAAATTTTGTCCTCAACGCTATCTAAATTTGTCCGTCAACCTCACTTAAATATCAAATGCGTTTTGAAACTACTACGATACTAAAAGCTAATAACAAATATTATTTCACCTAGATTTAACTTAAATTTATGCAGCATCACAGAGAGCCACCATATAATTCATCTAACATTCAAAATATTCAAGTTATTAGAAATGTTCACCCTCATAATTCATTTCCTAACAAAACTAACAATCCAAATACGTGACATTTCATTTATTTGCATGTATATCTACTGCACGCCGTAATATATTTAATATTTATAAGGTTCAGTTTGAAAAGGTTAAAGTGGTGGGTTTTAGTTTGCAATTATTGTATGAAATGAGTTAGAACTAATATGAAGTTATAAATAATATATAGAGACAGTCTTAACTCGAAAAAACACATGTCATCTCATGGCTAAATTAGCTCGCAGTTTCTGTCGCACAGGAAAGAAAAGGTAGTCGCACAATTTTAATAGAAATAACATATTCTATTAAATATTTAACATCCACGTCTGGGGTCTCTTAGCAGTCTAATTTGCATCTGCCCTTTAAGTGGGGTTAGATTAAAGATTAATTAGGTAGATATATCCCATTAAATACTACGTATTAAATTAGTAATTGAATAAGGTTATAAGGATACTATCTGAGAGAGATGATATAATTTATGAAGCAGATTTTTGATGTCATAAATAAATATAGGAATTTCTTCAGCTGGCGTTATTAGAAAATAATTTCAGAAGCAATGTTTACGTAGAGGGCGATAAATTGTTTATAAATTCCGAGTCCATGAAATATTTTAGAATTTTATAAGAAATTAATTCCACAACAGTACCAAATTCTGTTACACTGAACTAATCTTTCTTGCAAATTTCAGTCATTATATAATGCAACTCATATTTATTACCACAAAGTCGCAGTTCATTGTAAACCGACCATTCATAGCTCAGATCCATATAACTGGACTGTCAATAATATGAAAAGCATAATTTTAGCATGATGTTCTTCGAATTTTACGTCTAGTAGCCCAAATGTTTACTGTGGCATAAGAAGGTGATATATTGTTATAGACGGCTAGCATGTATTCATGAGTTTTTATCGTTGGTCTGCTATCTTCTGTGAAGAAATGAGCCCCTGAATGAGATCTAATGTTTTCGGTATTTACAAACAGTATTGAAGGCCAATATTTAACACTCTATCAAATAATAGCCTCTTCATATACTACTTTTAAAGTGCTTACCTTTATCTACTCTAAAAGAGGATACAAATATTTCACCACATTTCCTTACCCTACAAGTATTACATCATGCTTGAAACGCCTCTTTCACAAAGGTCTAATTGTTTATAGTTCCGTGTCTTGTTGCATTCCTAGTGAAGCGTATTTGTTGAATGGGTATATCCATGGTTTTCTAACGGGTAGCGTAATTGGAAGCCTATTCAGAAAATGGTGCACATAAGCATTCCCCCACGGCAAGTACTGTAACCCAAAAGTAATTAAGGAGCTGGTTTAGTGCGTCACGAAAGCATTTCCCCACACGACAATCTTTGACTGAACATATCAGAATTCACTTGAAGTGAAAAATGATACTCTACTGCATTTATTCCGAACCGTACTTTTACTTCATGTGTTCATGGCGGCCTGTAATTTTTGTCTGAAATATTATATTAGCTTACATTCGCATACATTCAGACATTTTGCAAATGTGGATGTAAGTACACAAATTTAAGTACCTACATTTCTATTAACTGTAACATCAATTATCCAAATAATCAGTTATTTGAATTCCTGAACCTTTGTTTCGATGAACATCGGCGAAGCATTCAAGAAACGTTTGGAAATAACGAATGTGGCTAGTGAAATATGTCGACATCTTTGTATCGTTCTATTGCGACATTCTACGTATTTGCATAATCATTTCGAATTTCATGGATGCTGAAATTAACGTAGCTGTTTAAAATGAAAACAGAAATGAAGCAAATAGATAAAAAATGAAATGATAATGTAGGAAATAATGAAATTTCTACAGCAATATTCGGACGAAATGTTCAAAAGTACTGGATAAGTTTCAAGTTTATTTTGTTTAATAAAAATATGACTAGATACGCAGAATGCTTCTAGCTTTCCTTTTAATTAAACATTTCTGTTGTGATCTGAGACACCTAACGGCAGTAATAATAAAACGAATACCATCAATGACTGCAATGAATGTTTAAAAGCACGTAGTGGGACATTGAAGAAGGTCTCTCCGTAATTTTCGGAAATCGATGAAACTGCGAGAGAGTGCCATAATCGATTTGCATCAATCATCGAACTTCGCAGGTTCTGCATTCCCAGGAGAACGAAGAAGGCAGAAGCAATTTTCGGCTGGGCTAACCACAAATCTCAACAATGCGAATACAATTTCCATATTTACGGAAAAACTGCAACACTGAAAATGTAAATAAAATTTATCCATGCTGATAACTGTACGCTGCTGACACATTTTATACACATATTTCCAGTTTAAGCTTTATCTAATATCTATGAGATTTTCTGTGCTGTCACAAACGTACTGGATTTTATTCTTGATAGAGTTGGCATAAATATTATGTATGTTATTCGAATTGAACAATTAAATTTCCTTTAGTGTTCAGAAATTCTTGTAATGTCTAGGGGTTTTTAAGTAAAAGAGGAAGACTCACTCGCAACTAAACAACTGAATGTCTTCAATAAGGCATTTCCTTTCGTTTCTTCTAGTCCCCCAATGCGACAGATCAACAATTTAAGCGACTAGCTTATATCTTATTTACTCCTCGTTATTCAGAAACAACGCGTGGGATAACCTATATATCTCAAAGCGTACACCACATTTACAAAGCGTTACGTTCTCACGTCTTCAAAAATCTAAATTTCAGATTTATATAATTCATATAATATTTTAGAATGTATTATAAAATTTTGATTACATATGTACTATATATGGCTTTGTTACAGCACTGACCGGTTTAGCAATTAATGCTTCTAGCTGCGATGTCATTGGACCCAGGTTCAAATCCCGGTTAAGGCTTGGATGTTTGTAAGTATATAGTATTTTTGCTGTATAGGAGCATTTGAAATACTGGCGAGCCAAACGTCCTATTGGGAACAGAAATGGGAGATCCTCGAATCCATTTACTAAAGAAACTTTTATGCTCTCAGTGGTGCATCTTGGACAACGTTCTCGGGGATAAGATGGATAAATGACTAAAAATTGGCCACTCCCAATGAATGCATAAAGTTGCAAGTGCGTGTCTATTTGAAAACTACAGAAACGTATTTTAAAGAAATAGGACAAACTAAACATCGGAAAAATAGTTATTATTAGAATTGGAGGAATTTAATTTTGGACGACATCAAAGAACAATATTTACAAGAAAACACAAACAGCTTCATATAATTCAAACTCGTATGAAAAATTAGTCAATGGAACTTTCTTAGTTTTTAGCACAGTTTTCATTCCCTCTTTTTTTTAATATAAAAGTGATCTTATCTTTCGGAGGGTTTAATAACGTTCTATGCATTACAGATTACGTATAATTAAATTATAAATTGTAGAGAGTAAAAAAATATTCCAAATAATAGGACATCATTAGCTATTTATGCTGTTATCCCATATATTCCTCACTTTTTTCCATATCCGCACACATTTTTATTTTGCGCTGATGGCTTTAAATTGTAATTGTTTCATCGTTCTTAGTAAAACATTTTTTTCTAGAAATGCCAGGTCGTATAGCAACTTTTTTTATCTGCGACCAGTTAATAAGAAATTAATTGAATTGCTTGTACGAAAACATTCTTTTGCGCTAATTTTTAGTGTATAACTTTGTAGGATTTTCCACTGTGTGATTCTAAGTTGCAGTTGAAAGTGAAGAATCTTAAGAACTAAAAAGTGAATAATCACTTGAGTTCGTGTAAAGGAAACAACAAGTAAAAGAGTGAAATAACCCTTTATTACTCCAACTAAAGTTTAACAGAACTCCGTCTTGGAGTTGTACAATAAAGCAGACATTTGGGCTTGAACTTAAGTAACTAAGAATTAAACTAAACTAATCTTAACTAAAGAGATAGAGTCGAATTTATCAAAATTCTAACAGAGTTGGTACCTTAAGGCTCATTGACTGCGAAAATATTAAGGGCCTAAAGTACGGCCGAGTGTAATAATAGCTTACGAGAGAGTAGCCTAAAAAGGCGGAAGCGTGCAGCCAGAATATCTAGTATCTCTCTCACTAAGACTGTAAAACTTCGCGGTTATATACCGTTCTTTCTCATTATTATTCAGACGTGATTCTAAAACTATGTTCTGGCCGGAAGTGGTAAGTTGAAATTAAGAATCGATAGGAAAGGAAGTTTAACTCAAAATTTAACTGTTAATAAAATTAACATAATTCTTACAACTTATTCATATTATTGTTATTAACAGTGCAATAGTCTGTGCTAAAGTAAATTTCTAACTATTGTAATTTAACTTTTACTAACAGCTGGCTTCCCTATCGTATGTTATTTTTCTCATTTACGATACACACTCAGACTAGAAGTTTTTGCTCAAGTTGAATGGCAAACGGCATAGTATAATAGAGTATTATCTGGATAATGAGCTTATTTGAACTTGTTACAGTCTTTTGTATGCGTTAAAGCTGCCTGTAGAGCAGTGAAGGAGCTACCAAGAATGTCTGAATGAAGTGGGTAAGTATTAAAAAAAATAGCTTTCCATCCATCCCCAGCAAGCTGCAGATTTAAGTTAGAGTATTGTTGTCAATCTTTAAGAGAATATCTGGATTTTAATTTATTATCGTATTATTTTTTAAACAACTACAAGTCGTGTAGAAAAAAGTCTCAGAGTTTTCCTTTAGTGTTTTTTTTTTTTTTTTTTTTTTTTTTTTTTTTTTTTTGTTAAATAGTTAAAGCAGTACCAATACTGCCAGTATGGGCGGAATACCGCCAATACTTGGCGGGACATCTCTGGATAACATGGTGATGGTTGATAACCAATACATCTGACAAGGTATTAAGATTTGATGTTCTCGATCAAGGTCAACCAGCATGGTGATGTCCACTTCCTGCTCTAAAGCAAGGTTTCTCCCAATTCCATATGAGTAAAGTGACTTCAATGAACAAATGTATGATACGACATTTTCTTGAGCGTTAGAAAGGAGAAAAGTTTGAACTTGAAAAAGCATAATTTTTTACCGTCTAGACTGACCTCCTCACAGATTTTCGAATGAAAGTGTGAGAAGAATTCCCTAAACATAGAAAACCAATTGAGATAACTAATTTTCAATAGTTTGCTTCAGAAGCCAATTCAGCTGATTTCTAGGAAAAGGATTGAAAAAGATAAGGTCTAGAAATCACTTTTTATATAGCTCTGGTGTGTAACTATATGTAGATAATGTATATATTATATATAGTTTGATACTGTAAGGTACTATTTTGTTTTTAATTTTAATATTTTTAGATTTGCTTCCTTTCTCACACAGAATTATGACGATTTACTAACCACGTTTTATCTGTTCATGTTCGCTGGATTTTCGACCGCGCGATATTCCGGTCCCCTTTTACCTACCTCCTCGCTACGTTTAATCAACACCCCCTAGAACTAACTCAAGGGGTTCGCTGAATCCAGGGGGTGTCGGTTTAATGTACTGACAGTCTGACGTGATGCGCCCATCTTGCGCGATGCGTCCATAAATGCGTGATGCATGATGCGCCCATAAATTGATTGAGTCGGAGAAACCGCACTTTGTGCGGTACTCCGGCGATAACTAATCAGTCATTCAAAGCTATGAAAAATATATAAATTAATTTTTAATGAAAATTGAAAGAAACTATTTTGGTATCAGTGAGGAACTGCTGTATTTGTATCAATTCACTCACTGTGAAATTAATTCAATCAAAATTTATAAATACAGTGGAAAACATTAGTCGACCTTCCACTTCTGTGACTGAATTCGCTCAGTTGATAGATAAAATTCGTGAACGTCTCGAGCGTCAAAAAGAGAAATGTTTTACCCTGAAAGAGCATAAACCTGTCTACTGACTGACCTTGGGTGTCGGGTTTAATTTATTTGGATTAGAGCACAACGTATGAGAGCTATCTGCCTAAAAGAGGAGTCAAATGCTGGGAACTAGCTCTAAGATCTAATAAACCAAAAAATACATTTATTTATGCATTTCTTTATTTTTGATATTTCAAAATTTAAAGTTTAAAATGTTTTAAAATGCGTTGATTTTTTAAATTTATAAAACATTTCTACATATTTTTAATAAAGTTACTTATTAACATAATCTATATCTGTACCGAAAGAAAAAATGACGAATATCCCAGCTAGAGAAGCAGTAATAATTGAAAAAATGAGCAGAGAACAGCCTTCAAATTTCATAGTTTTCTTGTTAATTTAAGCATAAATTTTTACATTATACCTAGTTTTAACTGACACAAGATTTATAAGTCTCTGAATCTCATTTATGCAAAAGCAATTCAAATTCTAACGTGAATTACTTAATATAGAGGTTGAATAATGCAGTTCTACACATAAGATGCAAAATCAATAATATTCAATTATTTAATTCTAGGACGTGAAGTGATTCACTTCCGTTCGAAAAATTTAATTAAAAAATAAACGCAGTTTTTATTGTTTATGATCAGAATATTTATTTGATGATAGCGCAAGTAATTCTAATAATACATTTTAGATAAATGGCTTTAAAAATATTAAAGTACTTTTCAATCTACTTTAATTTAAAAGAACATTATTTTTAACACACATCTTCATTGCCTTGTTTCCAGTTTGTCTCGTTTCAGTTTTTTTTAATTGCTAATTATCTATTTTCAGAAAATGGAAATGCAACTCTTAACACCGAAATATGCTTTTTTACCGAGGAGCATTGCATTTTCTGTTTGTGGAATATTTCAGTAAATTGCCGGTCATCAATTTTTCATTAAAAAATTTGTAATTACTTTGTCAATTTTTCCTTACAATTCAAAAGGAACATAATTTAAATGAAAAACAATTCATTTCTAATGCATCGCGCAGTTGAAAGGTATGACAATTAATTAAAAACGTAAGAAAAGAGCACTTTTTAACAATTTACGTCCACTTAAAACGAAAGAGAAAACTTGTTTAAAATAAATAACTTCTTTTCATTATATTTTGATTAGAATTAGAATTTGCTTTTTATATACAGAATAATTATTGAATTAAAAATGTTTCGCTCTTAATGAACATCTTCGGCTTTGTTTTTCATGAATGGATGGTAAATAATGCTTAGAAAAATGGTTAAATTAAGATATCTTTGATAATTAGCAATTATGAATTAATTTATAATTGTTCATATAATAATTCTATTTAACTTCCAGTTTTAAAATTAATGAATAAATTAAAAATAAACTTGTTGATAAATAAAATGTACTTGTGTCCAAAATGACATTTTTACTAATAACTCATGATGTTTTACGCTTTGGTTAGAAAAAGTCTAAACTTTAGCCTTTTATGGAAATAGTATTAGTTATGGCAGTCAGCTATGTCCGGATAGCTTATTATTTTACCGTGGATGGTTAGGTTAAGTTATTTCGATATGGAAAGCGCATAAGGGCTATCTGCATAAAAGTAAGGAAGGTTATCGTGGACGATTTTCTATGACTTTCTATTTCTGTTCTTCTAGGAAACTGACACGTGTTTGCACATCGGAAAACCCACGAAAATCAACTATGCAGATTATGTCATTTTTGGCACCCTTTTACTGGACAGAATTCTCAACATTTAGCACTCTTAACAGTTGGACACTGGTGGGACACTTATCTGGCCTGATAAACTGGCAGTCACCTAATTTGGATTGCATTACGTGATTAAGGTAAATCACATTAGCGTTGTGTATGTAAGGAGATGAATTCCTTCGCTGAAGACTTTCCTAAGGAAATTGGCTTGGAAAAAAAACCACAAAAGCTTTCATGCTGCTAGTATGATCTCCGAGATTTAAACCCATGTTGAACAACCTACTGTCCAGCGGTTTTACAGTTCAGCATCTGATGGGCTCTGATCGTCAGATGAGACAGTTACTCTTTTATAAATGTTGTTTTCATTTTACGTTAAACTGAGATAGCAGAATGAGTAGTCGAATATAAGGAATATACTGAATAGGACCCACAGCTAGCAGAGATCTAAATAGTCGACACAAAAAATTCACTTTTTACTTCAGGTTTTAAACAATAGGGTAGACGTAAGAATGAGCTGAAATCTATTTTTAATTTCAGACAGGTAAAGAGCATTTCAGAATTATAATATTAATAACAATAACAAAGAGTAAAAGGGTGTGCTCATTGCTGACAATTTATTTTAATCCCCCAGACGGTATAGCAGTCAGTGACCCTGAGTGCCGTACCGATGAGCTTGGGTTCGAATCCCAGAGAAACATGAATATTTGTAAATGTATCGCGGCAAGGGAACACTGTAAGTACACGGTGAACCGAAAGTTCTCTCAAGAGGTTGGTGAGCGAAAGAAGGGTTGTGGGGTAAGAGGAATCGCCGCTCCCCCTCCCCGGTAGTTCTTCCTCAAAACTGGGACACAAGTTTAAGAGTTAGCTGAATGTAGCAATACCTCAATTACCTGACGTACTACAAAAGTGTTGAGCTAGCTTCTATCTGTACCTGCCAATTTATTTTAAAAATACATTTTTAGGAGAAAGTAGCAAAATATCTTTACTTCTAATATAAAACATTTCAAGTCGAGTGATTTCATTGCGCTGAAGTGTTTTATTTATACTCTCCGTCAAAACGGATGAGATAAATGGGGTTTGGTTTGGTTTAGCTGATTACAGGAAAGCACACTAGAGCTATCAGCCTAAGGGATGTCTTCATGGAGGGTTTTCTAAGGGAAACTGGCTCGTATATACGTTACATGCAAGGAAAACAACGAAGATGACCTAGCAGCTAGCCCGTTTTCCTGGAATCGAACGCAAATCCCGAAAAATGGGAAACGTATGGTATGAGATTTTATTACTGAAGATTAATGGATATTAAAAATTATTGGCGTGACCATTTTTCTGGACTTCTTCAGGGAACGAAGGTGAAATTCGAAACATTTGATGGCGCGTATTATAAAATAACCTATGTGATGAATATATTTCAGTTAATGCTCTAACTGGTGTCTGTATGATAGGGTGATAAACGAATTCACAGACATTACATCTCTTTTACCCATTAGTAAAGATAAAAATGAAATTACTTCGTAACAGTTTCTTCGCATGATACCAAAATTTGGGTAACCTTTGTCTTTATTACCTCGTATACAGGGTCTTACGTAATGAAAGATTTGATGTAATAGCCTGCAAAAGTGTTGATTTTTGTAAAAATGTTCCATGCGTGATTCAGTAGCTGAAGAAGAAATATATTTTCCGAAGATACATTTCCAGCTTAGTATGTTGTTTTGATGTAAAAGGTATTACTTTCATTTCTTCGTGTATGTGTTAGTATCATTTGTATCATTTGTATTCTTCAATGCTTTATCATAAAATAAGGGTAATTACAGTTCAGATGATGATAATGTTGCCATAGGTATCCAGTGATGATCGTGCTTTCAAATTAAAATGCATAGTTCCATTCAGTAAAATGTTTAACACTCTTGAAGATTTTACTAGCTAATTATGTACCTGAATTAATTTCTCTCTCTTTAAACGTTATCTTAAAGCTATGTTGCGAATTATCGCTTGAAAAGTAAATAACAATAAAAGCACTAACACAGTCTTCATTTAATTTTCATCTTAATCTTAAATTTACCTTAAATTTAGAACAACTTGTGAGTTCTAAACTAAAATTTTACAGAACAAAATAGATGTTCTTGATTTTGCAGCGGAGCTGGAACTTACAGTTCAGCTTAAATACAAAAATATTATTTGTTATTCAAGGCGGGGACACTCTTTGGCTCGGACTTCCTAATCTAAATCTAAACTCTTTTAATCATTAATAATATCTGGAAAATATATATATTTAATATCTGGACTAAAGCACGGCAGCCAGAATATAGTCAAACGCCTGTCTTCTGCGAATCATGCTGTGACGATTCTTTGTCGTAATTTTTATTAAACAGATGGCAAATAAAATAAGTGTAAATCTATGGACTGAGCGAGTAAATGACGAAACGAGGCATAAAGTAAAGAAGTAAAAGTAAATATTTAACTGTAAGCTCAAAGGAAATGTCATCCGTTCATAAGAACGACTTTATATCACGTCAGAATGTAAACACATTCCATCGTTGTTAAGCGTTTTTCATATAACTTTTAACAACTCATGGTTACAATTATGATTGTTAATTATAAAGAATGGAAAAAATCTTTTTTTTTTTCACATGAATGGTAACAAAATATATTTTATAGAAATAAACGAATTGAAGCATCTATTATAAAGTCAAAAAAAAAAAAAACTATAAATAGAGTTAGCAAAAATTACTGGTCGAGAAAAGATCTATTTGGTTGTAAGTAGTGAAATTTTGTTCAGTTTATCATAATTTTGAAATACAATCGAATAAGTAAACTATTTAGAAGCCTCTTAAAATCAGAAAGGTTGCCATAAAGTCCTTTCCGTGCTATTAATCAATGATACAAACGTATCCATACCTCTGCGTATAAACTAAAAATATATTTTGATGCCACTTTAACACTGTTGGCCTATTCCGAATGCTTCCGCAGATGCTTTCGAGGACAATTAAAATAATCCTCAGCGATTATAAAATCAATAATTCAACTTCCCTGGGCTAAATGGAATAGCGAGGGACAGACTGTCAAAATTCTAAATGCTGTGTTGAGAAGGCATAACTTTAAGTAGAAGGGAACTGAAAACGCTTACCCCTTGTGCTCATTCTGACTTTTGGAGGAAGCAGTACATATATACTGGGCCGTTGTTAATCCCTTGCTGAAACGCTGATTATGGCCAGGCGACATCTGTGAGTTTCTTCGGGAAATCGCCCACAGATTATGTTCAATGGAACGTGACGGCGTTAATGGAATTAAAATTAATCTCAGGAGAATTTTTCGTTAATGGTAGGAGGAAGAAGAGGAGGTCCTCATTGTGTTAAGTAACTACACGATAAAGAACAGCAACATGAAAAAAAGTAAGACTAGTTTTCGCTTTTTTGAAAAGAAAGGATAAAGGTGAAAAGGATTTTCATGTTCAAGGGAGAAACAAAGGGTGAAAAAAAGCTTAATGCAAGTATTTAATCATATCAAGTGAATCCTCCCTAAAACGACCACCCACGACACTTGACGAATTCGTTGCTTTATGGTGTGGTCGCTTTAGAGAGTTAGACAATCATTAAAGTTCAGTATCATGATTTAATTATATTCTCAGACATACTGGTCTCTATCAGCAATATTGTTCTTAGGGAGCGGTCATCGGGGAGGTTTTACTGAAGTCAAAAACTTCCAACAAAATCTAGTTTCCGTGTTTTTTGACGGGAAAGGATAAAGGTGAAAAAGATTTTATTATTCAGTGTTGTTAAAGGAAGCAGAAGAGTTAAAAATATCCGGTTGCAAGAATTTAATCATGTCCAATGAAACCTCCATAAATCTCTCAACCGTTATTCATTACGAATTCAGCTCTATGCGTTTTCTCCCTTAGAAAACTTGTCTATCGGCAATATTCAATTAAATTTCAGAATATTTAGTTATTGTTTCAAAAACAATGGTCACTTTAAAAGGTGGTCATTTTTGTAAGGGATTACCCTAATAGCGATTTGTGAATCCAATGATTCTTGTCAAAATCCAACTAATTTTTTGCCTTCTTATTCATCAGGTTTTAGAAGTATTATAAAAATTATTGTATTTTTAAATAGTATAGTGATTTACACATTCGTCAACAGAAATTCACTAAAAAGTAGAAGAATTTTCCTGATCTAAATCACCCCCTCCCATCATCTGGAGAATCAAAATCACTAAATATTGCTCGTTTTGTTTCATCTTTGGTTAGCCAAAAATGAATAGGCTACTATTTTGCGTGTTGCTGTGGTTTCTAGGAAAGTCAACTTGCTTATTTGGTCTAACTGTGGTAAGTAGGATCTGCTTTCACACAGTAAGGAAAATCGCAAGTAAGGACGTTGGTACTTGAGATTAAAATTTGCAGGTTTACCTTTAAAGGTTTTCCTACGGAAAATCTATGGAGGCGTTGGTCCCAGTATAAGAGCACAACAGCCTTACAAATTCCTAACCCATTGATGTTATCGATCGAAAAAGGATGGAACTGCCTTCAAGTCACGAGACTATGTCGTACTCCTTCAACTAGTTCTCAAGGCTTATATCTAATGGTGGAAGTTATTGTAAACCCGTTGTGATGCACACGAGACCTGACCATTCTGTCAAAGAAGGAACTGGAAGAGGCAAGAAGGTATCAACTCAGTGTCATTGATTAAAATTAGTTCGCCATTAGCTTGAAAATATATTTTGTATATATATATATATATATATATATATTATATATATATATATATATATATATATATATATATATATATATATATATATATATAAAGAAAGAGTAAATTTTTATTTTTATCGTATTTATTTTTTTTATTTTCTTATTTTTTTATATATACTGTATTTATAGTCAGACATGTTCTTCACGTTTGATTGCGTCACCAGTTGACAGTATTACGGCTAAAGGAAATAGTCTAGATTTGTTGGTCAGTTTTTTAAAGAGATGAGCCTTACACAATAATATCAGCTTAATCCCTTTCTATTGCTTCTAACTACTCAACGTTTCGGACGCTTCGAGTTCCAGATGTTGCAGTGAACCCTTTTACAAGTGTTCGTTTCCCCAGATGTTTGCCTTTGCAAATAGTCAATTTCTCGATTTTCCGTAGTCTGCGGTAATAACGTTTCAATGAAATCGCTGTTTTGGGCCTTGCAGGCAGCCAACTAGTTTTTGGAATCTGTTGTCTATGCTACAACTGTAACTTACTGCTGCATATTCAGCGCTAATTGGCTAATGATATAAGCTCTGGCATTTAAATCTTACTTGTGGCATGGTGGAACTTTAAATATGCGGCGAGCCAAAAGTCCTCTCCTGTGGTTTAGTGGAAGGGAAGAGGGGTAGGAAACCTTCTGACCCGTCCCCCGGAGTGCTCTCCATCAGAATAAGGTGCGAAACTGATCTAAATCGTACTGTCATCTGTATGATGCTCAACGCTGTTACCAACAGCAGGCGTATCTTGCGCTTCTTCGCCACCAGGAATTTCGTGGGCTGTCAGATAAGTAACAACAACAATCATTTCAAATCCTGGTCTAACAAGCTGGCTGCTTGGCTCTTTTCCCCATATAAACCGGATACGAGCCAGTTATGCTGCAAAATCGCCAACAAAAATTTGCGTCTCATCAAGGAGAGACTTTTGGAATTTCAACTATGTGTTTTGATGAAACTAATTTCAAAACAGTCTGTTCATTTACGTAACATGTATACCAGCCGGTTTGCTCAGAAAGTGTTCCACGAAAGCATCCCTTCCCTTAAACGGATAGCCCGCGACTGCTTAGCCAAAATCAAATACACAAAACTGTTTACGTAAATTATTTTTTAATTTCTTACGGCAAATGGAACCTACCATAAATGCTGCGAATTGTCTCAATTTACTTAACAGCGAATGACTTTCTGTGGTTATAAAGATTAGAATCAGTAAAGGCATTCATTTTTTTTCTTTGGTTATTTCAGAGCATGGATGCACGAATAATTTAAATTCCCAAGAAAGGATAACGTGAAGCTTTTCATAATTTATTTTAATTAGCAACGAATTTATTATTCATAGACTGATCTGAGCTTGAAACTAATTAAATGCGCAAATTTCCTGATTGTAAATTATTACATTCTGCAAAATAAATATTACCGCTGGGAAAGTTTCTCAAATTTTCAGTTTAAATAGAGATCGCCCACTTTCACCCAACTAAGCTTCAAAATTCCTATTTGTTTATTGACAAGGCTAGAAATTCTAATTATTCAGCTATTCTAATTTCCGCGACAACATAGAAGTTCTTTAATTGTAAGTAATTTCCATAACATATTGCTATGAAATCGCTGAAGGTATTATACTTAGACGTAAAAACGTCATGGAAGATTAAATTAAACTCTCATGATCAATACTTAATCCTTTAAACGAAAGAAATTTCGTTAAGAAGATCGTTTTCTTATTAATACGCGCTTATTATAATTTCATGAAGGATTTTATCATAATTATTGGCTTATCTTCCAAATTCTTGACAGTGGAGTTACAGAATTCCTTTTGCCGAAATTTTTGAATTCTTCTGCCATTGAAATGAGCAAATAATTACTATTTTACATAATAATATTTTTATTCGCACAGCGCTTAAGTAGATTTGTTTCTCATAACAACGAAACATTGACTTCGACCCACGGGAATTTAGAGTGATTACATTAATTAATTTTGACTTGTCCGAGAAAAATTTAAAACTTGAAAATTAATAATTATGTTTCTGACTTTTATTTTACACCTCAGAGTCTTAAAGTATGAAAATTATTTTCAGCAAAGGTAATTACCCAAATTCGACAAAGAAAATAAACGTGATTTTTTAATGTAGTTAAATTTTCTATCATTTAAATAAAAGGTGGAGAGCTGCTGCTAAAAAAAGGGGGGGACAGTTGTGTATCTCTCTAGCCGATTCTACTGGGCCGATTGATGAAATTAAAATTGCGTTTTTCATGTCTCAAAAGGGCGACTTAGAATTCTAAGTATTAATATATATAATATATTATATATCTAAGTATAATACACTGAACTGACAAAAGTCATGGGATAGCAATATGCAAATATACAGATGGCAGTAGTATCGCGTAGAAAATGTATAAATGAAGTGCTTTGACAGGGCTTTCATTTGTGTTCAAGTTATTCATGTGAAGAGGCTTTGACGTGATTATGGCCGCACGACGAGAATTAACAGACTTTGAACGCGGAACGGTAGTTCGAGCTAGACGCATGGGTCATTCCATTTCGGATATCGTTAGGGAATTCAACATTCCGAGATCCACAGTGTCACGAGTGTGCCGAGAGTATCTAATTTCAAGCATAAGATCCCACCATGGACAGCGCAGTGGCCGACCACCTGCACTTAACGACCGAGACCAGCGACGTCTGCTTAGAGTTGTCAATGTTCACAGACAAGCAACACTGCGTCAAATAACCGCAGAAATCAATGTGGGACGTACGAGGGACGTGTCCCATAGGACAGTTCGGCGAAATTTGACTTCCTTGGGCTATGCCAGCAGAAGACCGACTCGAGTGCCATTACTGACAGCACGACATCGCCTGCAGCGACTCTCGTGGGCTCGTGAGCATATCGGTTGGTCCCTAAACGAATGGAAAACCGTGGCTTGGTCAGATGAGTCACGATTTCAGTTGGTAAGAGCTGATGGTAGGGTTCGAGTGTGGCGCAGACCCCACGAAGCCACGGACCCAAGTTGTCAACAAGGCACTGTTCAAGCTGGTGGTGGTTCCATAATGGTCTGGGCTGCTTTTACATGGCATGGACTCGGTCCTCTGGTGCAACTGAACCGATCATTGACTGGAAATGGATACCTTCAGCTACTTGGAGCCATTCATGGATACTTACAGCCATTCATGGACTTCACGTACTCAAACAACGATGGGATTTTTATGGATGACAATGCGCCATGTCACCGGGCCACAATTGTTCGCGATTGGTTAGAAGAACATTCTGGACAATTCCAGCGAATGATCTGACCACCTAGATCGCCCGACATGAATCCCATCGAATATTTATGGGACATCATCGAGAGGTCAGTTCGTGCCCAAAACTCTGCACCGTCAACACTTTCACAATTATCAACGTCTATAGAGGCAGCATGGCTCAATATTCCTGCAGGGGACTTCCAACGACTTGTTGAGTCCATGCCACGTCGAGTTGCTGCACTTCGCCGGGCAAAAGGAGGACCGACAAAATATTAGGAGGTATCCCATGACTTTTGTCACTTGAGTGTATATTAATATATATAATATTTACATATAGCTCTATTCTAACATAGTTATTTTGACACGATAACGGACTTTTAATGAAATAACATACCAATGTTTTTCCATATTTCGATTCTACGACTCAAATTATGCCTAAACACTACAAGTTGTGAAATTTGGTGCGAAATTTACATAAAAATTCAAACATTTATCTTGGCGGAGTCCTTAATTTATGGCAACCTCTTTTCCTTTCCTTTTTACTTCCTTGTACGAAGTAAAAAGGAAGTATTGTAATCGCGAAAAGTTTCAGGCAGCATATTTCAACGAAAATATCCATTTTGACCGCTATCGAATGCAATTCAACGATGTTTTTGCGTCATATCTGTACGTAAGGACAGAATAAAATACTCTTTTCCTTCAAAAAAATTATAAAACTGCTTTAAAATTAATTCTGAAGAGAATTTTTCGTGGCTTTTGTCGAACTTATGTACGTACGTGCGTACGTACGTATCTCGCATAACTCAAAAACGAGTAGCCTCAGAACGTTGAAATTTTGTATATAGGAGTGCTATAACATGTAGATGTGAACCTTGTACTTTGCTTGCAATCGGCCTCACCAAACGTATATAAATATATTTATATATATATCCACTCAGTTACCCGGCTCAGTGATCTCAGTTTCTTTACTCTTATATGTTTGTAAATTGTACAATTTTTGCTTTAAAAGTGATTGAATTATGTTGTTTTTATCTTCCGGTTAAGGATTTTATGCCTTTAGTAAATCTGTCTGCAATATTTGTAGAATTATAAGCAATTTTAAAGTTGTTTAATTGCCGCTAAGCCTGTTTTTAATGGCGGCCATTGATGTTTACATTTGAAACAGGAGACTAGTGGATTGTTGCCAATCTAGAGAAACGTAGCTTCGCAACAATAAAGATAACGCATTCATTTATTATTGTCAATTAAATCATGCTTAATTCTTTCTGGAATTTTTTCGAGGAAATAAGTGTTTGAGATTTACTTCGTAATTTTTAATATAGATATTTTGAGTTTTTATGTATTTTTGCCTTCTCGCGAAGTGAAAACTGAATTAATTAAATGAGAAATACTCAATCGTCTGTGAAAAACTGTTTCTTTTTTGTTTTGTTTGCTTAATTTCTTTATACATCATTCTAGTATTTGAATAGAACATGTGGCAACGATTATATAATTCTATTCTTTAAATGATATAAATTTTGTGCATTATGAGTTATAATATGAACGAAATATATGAGTTAACTGTTATATAATTATTGGATTATATAACAGTTAACTTAGTTTCCGTTACATAATTATTATATAAGTTAACTGTTATATAATTATTAATACTGTTAAGTGAATCTAGCGCCAGAGTGTCGCTATGGTAAACAAATATTAGTGTGAATTTTAAAGAATGCATTTATTCTATTGTGGTTTATGCGCTGTCGGCGAAGTAGATTTAATTCAATCCAATAAGTTTAAATGAAATGCAAGAAAAAATATGTATAATTTAATATTCCAATACAAGGAAGTCATGTTGTGTACACATCAGATTTTTTTCATTGTAGAAGTGTGGAAAAAGTTATCGTTCATGCTTTCAAATAATTTCAACAAAGTGCGTAACCGACATTTGGCATTATTATTACTTCTAAAAAATATGCCAAATTTCAAAACGCACCAATATGTAAATTCACATATATCTTAGAAAAGTTTGATTAAAAAACTCTAATTTTTAGCAGGTGTGCTTAAAAATTCATCTACCTTATGATGATGTAAAAATTGTTACAGGTTATATAAAAATTTTTTTTCGAAAAATTTATAAAAACTATTTAAACTACAAATTTACAAAAATACATCATAAAAAAATGAGGAAATTGTATTTGGATTAAGCTTAAATTTCGAATTCTGGAAGGAATGACGTAAGTTTAATAAACAAAGACATATTAATAAATATATATCAAATTCATTTAACACTGAGGAGCTAATATTTCAAAAACTACACTTCCGACTTTTACAAAACTTGGCAGTTTGCCGTAATTTGAGTTGTGGAATCGAAATATGGAAAAAATTTGGCATGTCATTTCAGAAAAGTCCGATTTTGTATCAGAATACCTATATTAGAACAATGCTTTGTATAACTCTGATGCATATCCCAAGTTGCGCTTTCGAGATACGAAAAACGCAAGTTGAATTTCGTCAGTCAGCGCAGCAGAACGGGTGATTAACAATTCTTCGGTTTTTTTTTTTTTTTTTTCCCGCGGCGTAAGTACTCGAATAACGTAAAAGTGAAACTGAAGACTTTTACTAATAGTATAATGAAGTATTGAAATGAAAATTTTTAAACGATAGTTAGTAATGAAGTACGTTTTCCTGCTAGAGAAACAGCAATAACTTCAAAGCATCTACTTGGCTTTTCTCAGGCTCACATCTGTTCACTTAATATACAGTCTGTTGATTCTATTTTAACGTCAACTATTATGCTAGTAATATGTGAAGGAACGTTTATACAATAGCTCACAAAATCAAATAAGTTGTAAGGATTATGTTAGTTTTATTAACAGTTAAATTTTGAGCTAAACTTCCTTCGTGTCAAATTCTTAAGGGGGCTCATACACCTTAAACCCTTTATGAACTTCGAATATGCGACTGTTGCAAGAATTGGGATATTTTATTTATTTTAAAAGCAATTACTTCCAACCTTTTACAGCTGACTACATAATATAGCTGCTTTGGAAACTAGTAACCAGAAAGTTTGTGTTGCCACAAATATTTTTGTAATTTAATCCTCTTTGTGACAAAATATTTCGCCATGTTTCCACCTTGCGCGCATGATATTTTAAAAATGGCTAATGGTACATACTTGAAATTTGAAGGAATTCTTTATATGGGCCCTATTTTCTAACTGAACCAAAAATCTGATGAATATTTTAATATTGAAAAATTTTATGGACGAAAATATTACAGATTTTTTTAATAAAATCAATTTTATAAACTCAACTCAAAATCAAATAGAAATTTAACATTAAATTTTTAGAATTTTAGATTCACAGTAGTTTCCAAATGTTATAAAAGTTATATATTAAATATGGAATTAAATTATGCAACAGACTGTTTTAAACTGTGCGCGCAATGTGGAAACATGACGAAAAATTTTGTCACAAAGCTGATTAAATTATAAAAATATTTGTGGCAACACAAACTTTCTGATTACTATTTCAGAAAGCAGCTATATTATGTAGTCAGCTGTAAAACGTTGGAAGTAATTGCATCTAAAATAAATAAGCTATCCCTATTCTTGCAACAGTCACATATTCGAAGATCTTGCGGGTTTTAAGGTGTATGAGTCCCCTTAACTTCAACTTACTACTTCCGGCCAGAACGTAGTTTTAGAAGCCCGTAATGAGGAACGAAAACATAATGAGGAATAGCGATATTTAACCGCGAAGTTCTACTTGCTGAGTTAGAGAGAATCAGAGTCTCTGATTAGCGCGCGTCCGCCTTTTTGGCTACTCTCTCAAAGCTGTTATTACGCTCGGCCGTACTCAGGCCCTTGATGGCTTCGCAGTCAATTAGCGTTAAGAGGCCACCTCTCTTAGAATCTGCATAGCTTCGGCTATATCTCTTTAGTTCAGATTAGTTTTAGTTTATTTCTTAGCCTCTTAAGTTCAAGCCCAAGTGTCGGCTTTTATTTTGCACTCAAAGACGGAATTCTGTTAAATCTTACTTAAATAATAAAGGGTTATTTACCCTTCCGTCTTGTTGTTTCTTGTTGCACGAACTCAAGCGGTTATTCGCTTACTAATTCTTAAGATTCTTCACTTTCTACAGTAACTGAGAAATATACAAGTACAAAGTAATGCATTCTGTAAACTTTTATCTAATTTGAATTTTACTTAAGTCGAATTTGTAAGTTTCTTAATAACTTAACAAAATTTTTAATTTTTCTTCTTATTATTATTATATGCACATATATCATTTATATAGTATTTTTATAAAGGCAACAGTATTTACAGGATTCTAAATTTTAAAAGCATGAAAACACATAAAATATTGCAAAATTAAACTTAAATAACACTTTTCAAATAAAAGACGTCTTCTGACATCTATTTTGGGGTTTTGGCGGCAGAGTCGGTATTGAATTCTGGTATCCGCCAAAAACATCGGGGACGAAAACGTCGCCTAGAAAACAACGCAAGGCGAAAACGCCGTGGTACAAAACGTCGTGGGAGAAAAGAAAGCAAAGAGAAAACATTGTGGTACAAAATATCATCGTCGGAAATAAAGCGGTTTAATAATTTCGCAGAGTCGTCGAAAATATCATGGTAAAAAATAAAGCTCCTACAAATCATCGCATGACGATAATATCGCAGATATGCGCTTTGTAGGCTCTAAAAGTTGTAAATGCATATTCGCATAATCATTTGTGAGAGCAAGAAGTAAAGATAAATATATTCATTTTTATAGAAATGAGTAGAAAATTAATGCAGCTTATAACACTCAATAGAACTTTTAAACTACATAATTAACTAATAGAGGTCTATAAAGTTGCATTAATTTTCTACTCATTTTCAGTTATTAAATGCTTAGGTTTCCTTCTCATGCCTTTAGCAAAAATGTATTTGTTAATACAAAATTACGAATTATAAAAATAAATATGTTTTTCTTTCCTTCTTGCTCTAACAAACCATTATGCGAATATGCATTTACAACTTTTAAAGCTTGAAAAATGCATGTCTGCGATGTTATAGTCATGCGATGATTTGTAAGAGCTTTATTTTATACCACGAAATTTTCGACGACGATGTTTTTAATCTGCGAAGTTATTGAACCGCTTTATTTTCGACGACGATATTTTGTACCACGATGTTTTCTCTTAGCTTTTTTTTCCTCTCACGATGTTTTGTAACCACGAAGTTTTTGCCTTGCGATGTTCTAACACTCTCTGTGTTGGAACGTAGCAGTTGAAGGAGATTTTCTTGTAAATGGTAACTCACAATTATATCTAGAATCGATTGCTATATATGGCATGTCACAGATATGTCATAAGTAGATTGTGTGTCACACGCTTTTTATCATCTCAGATGACCTTATAACTAGGCATAATATAAGAATGGATACACCTGTTAACATTCTCAAATCGCTCGGTGTTCGATTCTATCAATTCTTAACATAGCAACGTCATGTTCATCAAATTGAAACCCTCAGCTAAATGCCTTTTTTTTTTCTAAATTTCTTAATGTCTGGAGTTGGGCCTATTGACATTGTATGTTTTCTGGCATTTCGGAATGCCTCTCTCTCTCTCTCTCTATATATATATATATATTAAACTACGTGTGTGTGTGTGTATGTAAGCAAAATTTTTTAACTATTTGTTTATGTGATTACGTAAAATGTAGTAATATAAACTGCACAAATTAAGCTCCTGAAACTATCGCAAACAAAGTATTCAATAAAAATAAACGAAGACTATGCCCATTAATTAATATATGAGAATTTATAGAAAGAAAAATAATGCAAATATGATCAGTTGTAAATCTTTGCATTAGGAAATATCTTATATAACCCAAAAAGCATTGTAGGATTGTGCCCTTTTTGCTATCATGCAAAGATACGATCTTAGAAAAACCAGGCGACTTTTCGCACAGCTGTAAAGAAATAGCACACAAGGAAAGGGTTTAAATCTTTCTTTTATTTGATTAAACTCTTTAACAAAAATGCATGTACTTAGTTCTCACAATAACACCGACTACTGGCGGTGAAAACTTAATTTAATAATAACCTTAAATGGCAAAGCGTAGTGCTGGACTACTTAAGACTAAGAGGCTAACTCAGCAAATTACGCCGGCGATAGACTTTAAATGAACAGCCAGAAGGGCGTAGCGGTAACTAATATTAACAACACGAACGACAAAATAGCAACGTGCGCTATACTAGCGAAATCATGCTCTGTCTAACTTTCTCTTTTTGCCCATTTAAATACTCTTCTTTAACTTGATTTGAATCCTGGCCAGAAAATGTGAGGGGAATTGAGGAGTTCAGAAAAGGTAACAAAATCTGTAATAATTGGTTACTAAAACTAAAAGAAACCCATATATACCCCGAAAACATCTCAGTCATCTATAAAAGTAAGAGGCGTCAAATGATTATAACAAAAGATTTAAATCGAAGAACGGCTACATAGAAAGATGTGTAAGTATTAAAATAATAATGACTTACATAAGCAAATCAAAATAAATTTAGAGTAAAATAATAATGATTAAAACGTAAGCCCATTGACTTAATATCAAAAGGACAATGAATGGTTTATAAATTCTTCTTCAGGAGATAATAGTTTATTTCACATTACGGTCCTTGTAATTGCGTTCTTTCAGCCATATGGCATGTCTTGTTTCATCAGGTATAGTGTTGCTTTTTATGATTAGGAAATTTATTGTATTTTTCTGTTCTTTGATGTATTAAAAATTTTAAACAAGAAGTTTTATTATTCATGATGTTTTAAAGTAAGTGGCTCAAGGTATGATTATAATCCAAATAAACTGTTTAGTAAATAAATTCCATATCAAACACAAATTACAGACACAAGCAGAGTAACATCAAACGCAAATTAAGTCTTATGTTTTTTAAATTGATTATTAATATCTTTCTTTAAATACCCTTATTGATTTAGCCACTTGTCTGTATTTGTCTATACAATAATATGTAAAGTGCACAGAAAATGGACTTCAAAAATTTGAAAACAAACATATATTTCAGTTTTAAATTAAAGACAAAAGAAAAAGGTACTTGCAAAGTAGTACATAAAACAGATAAACGCTGAGAATAAGAACATAATGTTAGAAAAGGAAATCTATGAAAATAAGATAAAGGAGAATCGCAACTGTTTATAAACTTCTTTAAAAATTTATTTATTTATTTTACGAATTGGCAACGGAAATGAAGGTCCTGAAAAGAAAATTCGATTCTGGATACGAAACAGAAGCTAAATAAAGTAAAATGAAATAATATATCGAGATACATGGGGAAAAAGGGCGAAATTTATTTTTTTACTTCTTCACGAAAAAGAATGGGAACAGAATAAGAAACTTCGAAAAATGTTTGCTTTAGATATAGCCGCCGCTTTGGTTTTTTTACACACAAACCGAATATATACGACAGAATGCGCCAATACCACTTTAGAAAGCAAAGCACATTTTTAGCTCAAAAAGAGAACGGGAAAGTAAGAGAGAAAATAGCAAAATTTCATTTTCCCGCTCAGTATATACTTCTCTCAGGAAAATACAAATAACAAAAATATATTCACTGAAATCAATTGGATTTAACTTCACTCGATATAAAAAAATAGCCCGACTTCGCCTTACCTTACGACATATCAGCAGGGATATGCGTAGGCTACGCTTATGTTATGCCCAATCCACTACATTTCTTCGGAAATATACACAAAATCCAATATTAGATAATAACTTCTAAAATACATTCTAGCACCCTGCAGTGGTAGGTTAGTGTATACAAAAAATCCACGATAGAAAGATATCTTCCGAATTTTGGCACATTGAAGATGTGTTTTGTAATGTTATGGAGGGAACTGGCTTTTCTTGCAATTCTTGAGGAGGAATATTGCTAGAGCCACAAGAACTGTCTCTTTTTTATAACATTGCGTTATTCGAGGCAAGAAAGGAATTGGAAATTTTCAGATTCCGATGTCTGAGCAATGTTGCTGATGTAAGAATATATTCTGTAAGTAAAATTATGTGCATTTAAAATACATTTTTGTCAAATTTGAAAGAAAGGTCTAAAAAATTATTAATGCAGTTAGTCATAATTTAACCTACATATGATTCAAGAAATAAATGCTGTATTAAATTTGAAAAAATAATCATGATAGAAAGGAAGTGAATGTAATATTTTCGTCGCAGAACTGATTTTAAGGTTTTCATGTGAGTCAAAAGTAAAGGAAGTTGAAGCTAGTAATACTTATCCTCAATATAAAATAATTGTTATCATATAGAACAGTTCATATAATCCTATTAAATAAAGCAAATATTAATATATTTGACGCCTCATTTTTTATTATTTTATAATATTTAAAAAATAAAATTTTCTGAAGTAAAATAGTGCGGCTTGCAAGTAGTTGCAAAATGAAATGTCCTTTCTGATTTTTTTTCTATTTATTCATTTATTTACTTTAAAAAGAAACTTTTCAGATTTAAGCGACATGTTAATATAATTTTAATTTAGGTTCCAAATAACTTTACATAAAATGATTCAATTAATTATTTAACATGCAACTGAAAGCAAGTACAAAATTTATTCAAGTAATTTAAATGCATCATTGTTTATAAAAAGAGTTACATTCAATTCATCAATCAATGGATTGACGTAATAAATTCAACCAACGCTGACAGAAACATACAACAGTAGTCTCAAAGTAAATTTGCACGTGGACTGAATTTATGATCTGAAAGCAAATCACAGGCTACAAGTTTTCTATAAAAAATAAAATTTTTAACACTATTAATTTTTTCACTAAATTAAACTTTTTTAAATATGTATTTGTCAAAATATCCATAAACAGTATTAATATTGACTGGAGAAAAACATGCAAATTTATACTTATTTACTATCTGAAATCTAAGTAGTCCTACCTGTAAGAAATATGTGTTGGTTGCATTTAAATTTCAAACGCATTAAACACCAAAATATTAAATTTTGAGAATGATATTTATTAAAATAAATCTAATATATTGAATTAACTACTGAATAAATTAAGCTTAACTTAAAATATGCAAAATCGGTAAACTTCCTAAAAGAAACAAAACTTGAGCATAAATAATGACAACTTAACACTCTTTATTTTATTTATTGCATTTTTCTTTGACGCATTCAGGAAAAACGTGCCTATTTGTATACAAATAATTATAAATCTCTTACTCCTTTTATTACAAATTTCAGCTGCAGCACCTCATGGCGTTTTTCGATTTTGTCAAGGTTTTAATCTTGACGAAAGGTTATACTTACAAAGTAATGTTTTGTAATAAGTTACATATATTTGTATCAATAACTACGGTTTTCTCTCGAAATGACATGTCCCGTTTAATGTAAATAAAATGAATTGTAAACGATCATCGAAAACTCGTCCTTTTTGTAGACTAATTAATTTCCATCTATATAAAATAAAACTGTTCACATGAAAATGCACTCCCGAACAAAAAGATATCTTATAGTAAAATAGGGATAAATATTATTATCTTATAGTAAAATAGGGATATATATTATTATCTTATAGCACAATAGGGCTATTTTATCTTATAGTAACATAGAGCTATAAGTAATTATCTTTTAGTAAAAATTGGAAAATCAGTTTTTATTTTTTGACGTGAAAATTAATGTTAATCGGATTTGAATCATTATCCAATCTATAAATATGATTTATATCACAGTGTAAATTAATTAGTTACATTTGTAGATTTCCTACGGCGTTACTCACATTCGTTTTTGGTAATGATACTCATGTAAAATTGGATTCCAAATCGTTAAGGTCATAAATATTTTTTTTTTCCAAATTCTTGTCATAATAAAGCTAACTAATTTGCAGAAAACGGATTTCCAAACCGTGTGAATTTTCTTCGGGCGTCGCATGCGGCCTGCGTGCAGCCGATTTCAAACCACTGCATTAAAATTAAGTGCTGTACCGATTATAAAGTTCGATAGTAAATTTTCCATTCAGACATCAAGGGTAATCGTTGACGGAAAATATTAAATGCAAGTATTGTAATATAGACATAAATAATTTCCATTTCTTTGGTATTAACAATTACAATAATACGATTAATAAAAAATTAAAAGAGCAGCTATAAAGACAATTGATTTTATTGTGATACTAATTCTAATACAGTCAAAAGTCGTTAATCCGGACTCGTCGGGACTTCGGCTATTCCGGATTATACCTCATCAGTTTAAATCTGGTAAGATGGCATGCAGAAATTATAAAATTAAAAATATGAAACCGTAATTTATGAAATAAAGAACAATTATGATCTAAAGGGTATCGAAATTTACAAAAAAAAAAAAAACTTAATATTTATTTGTTTTATTAAACATTTCTTTCAATGTAAGTTGTTTTAAGTTGCTTCGTTTTATGTGATAATACTTTCTCTTTAATTCTATAAACAGACATAATTTCTTGTTCAGTTACAAAGTTCCGCTGTTCAAGTCCTATAATTGCTGTGTCGAGAATACCGACTAATATGTCAATCGAAATTTGTTACTTTCTTCACTATCGGAAGCAAATTATAATGATGAGGAATTTGATTTAAATCATATCATATATATAACACGGAATACATCGAGATGAAATACTACATTTAGTAAGGAATTATAAGCCAAATAAAATGAAAACATCTGCCCTGAAGATAAGGATAGTGCTGACAGATCAACTTCCAATTCATTGCGCGCCGCGGCGTTTCCCCCTCCCCCCGCCGCAGAGCAGCGTGAAATTGATAAACAGATTTCGGAATGGTTAGGTAATTTTTTTGCAGCAATTCCACTTTTGTTTAATGGACTTCGAAACATACTTTCGCTTTGTAGATCCTTTACATATTAGTAAATATATATCGGAAATTCTATTTGACATAATCGAAAGTTCAAGCTTACTTTTATAAAATTGCTCTAACAGTCTGCAAAAAATAATAAGCCGGATAAAATTCGAAGATTAAGGAAAAACGCAATCTGCAACATTAACTGAATTAGATAATTTTAGCTTAGCATATACCGTCCGTTATACATTAAACGCGCATGCGTAAACGTATTTTGCGCATGCGCACATGCATATTCGTAGCAGTAAAGGTCTTACGCGCATGCGTCAACGCGACGCATGCGCATAAAGTTTGTATTTGAGGTCCGGATTATAGATCATTCCGGATTATGGGTGTCCGAATTAACGACTTTTGACTGTATATTTTATTAATGACAATATATTGCTATAAAAAATCGTTATTTTATCCCTCAAAGCGGTGAAGTATTCTCCCCTTGAACACCATGTTCCTGAAAAGCGCAAGAAATGACATAATTTCTTAATAATAATTCGCAACAGTCCGAATTTTTTTGGCTCTCGATATACTTGTTGTTTTGATATTTATACATTATTCAAGGCGCACGTAGTTTCGGTGGCATGTGCTTGCTTAAAATTATCATGGCAGTTCGTGGATTTTAATGAAACTTTGTTCAAGTATGTCAAGCAGGACAATAATTCCTGTCGCAGAATAAAATATAGTTAGTTACCTTGGTAACAGAAATTTTAATACAAAAGCTAATTCTTAAAAATGAAATTTTTATTTTCCAATGCGCTTAATTTGTTTTTCTTTGTCTTCATAATATTATTTCTTAAAACTTGTGATTTCGGCCTCTTTTTCATAATTTTTGTAATTTGTAACGCATGTTTGTATCACTGCTTACGGAAACTTTTCGAAATGACGTGACCTATTTAACGTAAATATAACGGTGGCATAAATAGAATATCTAGGTGTTTAATGGACTAAAAATACCCAGTATAACTTTCAATACTTCTACATTCGTATTAATAGCACCATTTTATATGCGAAATATACTTCTTGGCATTTAATTAAACCTGAATATACGATTTAATCTATTTTTAATCCACACAGATTTCTAAATGAGTGTTTTTTTTAAATGATTGTACATAACTTGATAAATAAGAAAAACAGACCAATTTGAAGGCCTCTGCTTCTACATTTTATATCATTTAATGCATGTGTCACTGAACGATATTTTATGGCCTTAAGATTTTCTTCAAGAAATGTATTTCAAAGTAAGAGGCAAAATGTAATCTTTTCTGCTTTAGCGCTGTGAGGTAACCAAAGTAGAAACTAATATACTTTCCTTAAACTTCTGGAGAACCAACGAAAAGGTTACTAAGAAAGGTTTTCCTTAGTAGATCGATTTAGTTACAGGATCGACTACATACTCGGTGTTCTTAAATAAATTATGCATGAAGCTCCTCATTTTGAGAATATATAAGCAAAGTATTTCAAAATACAGAATTTTAACAATAGTTTTTTATACCTTCATATCTAATATTTCTTTAATATCTTAAAGACCTAGTTTCACATGAAATTAAATCTGGTATGGAAGTATAAATATAAATAATATATAAATATAAAGCCTAGTCTTCTGTTAGGAAACAAAAAATTTAGAAAACGGTCATTTATTTTATACGAGTGCATAATTTGCATCCTGTTACAAAGCAGGACCTTCTGAATTATGAAAAATCTAATTAATCACAATTACATTCGTTCGCTAATAAATACCAATATGCGTTGTTTTTGCAAGTCGACTGGTCACTACACCTAAAAGTATGGTGTCCGTCTGACTGACTATCTGAAGTAGGACTTACATTGAGAGTAGGACTTACATTACCAGCATATGAAACATCATAATAAGGGTTATTATTCGATTAGGTCTTATTTTCTGGGAAATACAATATGCATGGAGAATCATCATCATTTTGAAAAATATGAATTTAAGGAAATTTATCTCAAGGGTGTGAAGCATAGCAATCATGAACAATATTTCAGCATTTTATGTTTGTTTAACTAGTAAATATTACTGCATTAATGAAAGATGAGCAAAGGCTAAAATAATCTTTGTAAAGTATTAACTATTTTCTTCTCGTTTACAAATCATGAGAACTGGGAAAAGTTATTTCCATTTAAATATTAATTAGAGTGTAAAACAGATCATCAACCAAAGTAAGCTTTTGAAAGAGAGCGCCACAGAAAATAGAAATTGTTATTTGCGTGGCTTAGAAAACATTTTTTCATTGTTGAATGGAAGTGGGCACATGGGATATTTAAGATTATGTGAGAAAGTAAATAATACGTTCTTAGTGTCTATTGGGAATATATGATCCAAATAAAATGTAGCTGTACCAATGTCTGATGCTGTTATGCCTATACTGTGTTAATAAAATGGACAAATTTCTTGAATAGGATCATTTTCATCTGTCACTGATTAACACCTCGAGCAGCAATGATGGAATATAATATTTGTCAAGTTTCATTCTTTTCATTCTACTCTTGATCAAGAAAACCCAGAACGGGAGTCTGAAGGACTTGTATGTAATCTTCTTCAAACAACGAGAAAGGGATTTCAAACGAAATGCTTTCAAATGTATTCTTTCTACAGTGATTCTAGTGCATAAATATCTCTGACTTATACAACATTCCACCCACACCAATGTCTTGAGAGCCTTCTATCTTAACGGGATTAGTAACATATAATGACGCGGGGCGCTACGAGAAATTATTTTAAGAAAAGGGTGGTTTTCAACAATAGTTTGAATATATGGTTTTCTAGACGAAACTTTTCCTCTCAGCGATGTGTTGGCATATTTTACGAGGCTGGAAGGGATGAGCACGTATAGGTCTTCTTGTGTAGAGCAGGCAGGAAAAATATATTTGTGGGACATTTTCCCGAAGGTCAACCAATCAGATTTCCTGGAGGTGGAATTTCCCAGGAATAATCCCTTTCGACGCGCAGCTGAGGATAGCTACAAGTCTGATAACGGTTTAGCTACGACGCACTCCATGATCCGCATTTAAAGTTTGCATAAAATATACTTGGTCTAAATTAAGATTGTATGAAGTTGTAAACCAGGTATAGAGGGCCGTGTTCATATTTGGTGTTTTTCATGTTAAGAGAACTAACATAAAGATAAGCAATTGCAAATGTTCCAAAATGTATAGGATTTACACTTTTATGTAAGATTGATACTGAAATACAGGTAATCCCACCTTTTGACTATCTCCTGTTCTAAACCTTTTCATTTATAAGCACAATTTATCTGACAGGTAAATACCTCTTTCGATTTGTTTTGTAATAACTTCCTACATCGGAAAATAAGCATTTGCTAATTGTATTTTTATCTTCATAAACAAAAAGCATATTAGTATTTAGTTTTCCTTTAAATTCAGTAAAATGAGATTTTTAAGTGTTCTCGGCAAATGAAATGCATTTTTATGTTAAAAAAGCACAGAGTTCGCATATCTTAGATTACGTTTTACACTAAACTATCAAACACACGTAACGTTTGTATTTGAACTTCTTCATCCTAAAAATAATACATACAAATATTAGAAGGAAGAAAATGCATATCGTTTCTGTATATGAGAAGATTTGTTTTGGGCATGCAAGGTGTTTTACTCAACGAAATCAGTTATTTTGGGATTCCACAATACGCATAGGTACCGCTTATCGAAAATGGCTTCGTTATTCCCACTATACACCGTCTAAGAGAAAATGATGACGTCATCAAAGGTGACAGCACCATCTCGCAAACAGCAGATTCCATTCTTTCACGAGCCATTTCGATAACCATAATGTGTGGGATACATTACTTTTCTTATATCAGTGTCTTTCTTTGCATTATCTGTTCCGAAAGAAGGTTACGAGATAATCCAGTAACTGGAAGCGATATTATTTCGGTAGTTTATAGCATTTGTTACCGGTTGTAGAGTACGAGTTTGATTAATTTCATAGAGCTGCGATTCTTAGAGAACGGGAAATATCATAGGTCCTGTGAAAAAATATGCAAGCTTCTAAATTTATAATTAAATTTTTTTTGACTCAGATGAGGAAGATTTGCATGAATTCGAAATTAAATTAATTTTCGATTAAATTTTTTAACTTTTCAAAGAATTTAAAAATGTAAATTAAAATAAATAAATTTACTTTGTTATATTTAAGTAATTTTGAAATATACTTGAAGACTATACAAGATTTATCTTAAGCAGTCTGCTAGAATTACAGTTAAAAATTGCACTTGATTTTGGTTTTACCTTACAGTAGCAGAAGTGTACCTGCCAAATAAAAACAGCACACGATGTGCCAAAAAGCAGGCTTATATAATAATTTCTTTAAATATATATTCTCAAACAGTAGGTTTTATAAAATTATACATTAATGCGCATGTAATGTTCTGACGAAAATATTTCGTTTGATAACATAGAAATACATTGCATGATTTTTTGAAGTTAAATGCAAATTATAATTTCGGTTTTTAAATAAATTTTAAATCTATGAAATGTCTTTTTTAAAATATGACTATTCACCTTAGAAAGCAAATATTTCACAGATTGTTCATAACTGGTTAAACAGGTCGAGAAAAATTCAAAAAATTCTGAATAGCTAATAACACTGAAAAACACCAAGCAGAGATGTTGAAAAATACTATCTCTCTATCGATGTTGCATTGTTTTGGATAAAAAATGATTTTTTTAAATATATTTCTCGTTTTGAGTACCGTCAGTAATGTCAAAACGCATAACGCATTTTATAATATAAACTCTTTATACGTATATTTTTCATCAGAATAAACACTAGTTTTTGCTATAGTATTTATTATTAAGCACAACAATTAAGCCTTCGGAATAAATCAGTAGACCCGCTGCATAGAATTACAAATGCATTCAATTAAATGACAAATTTTAGTGTTTTTATGAAAAATGTGTTTGAAAAAATTATGCAGAAGTTATAGAGTTTTACATTTTCCATAGCCTAAACTCCTCACTGGAGAATTCAAACAGTGTGACATTTTGAACAATTACATGAAACTGCGTTATTCAAATCCATAGTTTATACATTTCAGAAGTTCATAAATTACTTAAGACGAAATAAGTTATAGGAGCGATTCTTTATAGTTTATCAATATACTTTTTATTTTAAAATTAAAATCTAAACAGTTCGCTTTAGAAATGTCGTTTTATAAAATAAAGAATTTGTTCTAAGTATTTGTTGCTTAAATCTGTTCATTAAGCAGAAACAGATTTAATATAGCAAAGTTTTCTTTCTTATAATTTGCAAACAATAATAAACGTTTTATAAATACCGCGTAAAAATTACTCCGTAATATAATTTTTGTGTGTTTACAAGACTATGAAAATAACTATCATTTACATGATGAAAAACGTTAATATCCACCATCTGGGAATTATTTTATTTCTTTGAGCGTAAAACGCTAAATTAATTTAATTCTAAATTTTGCTTCAACTCTGTTTTAGAGGAAAATATATTTATTAATTTAATGCAAATAATTTTCGAAATAAGAGAAGCGTATAAAATTAACTTTTACTTACGTAAAGGAAGACATTAATATCAAGCATCAAACAAAGCTGACAAAGTATATTAATTAAAAAACAAACTAATTTAATGTTATTTTAAGTTCCAAATCTGTTTTAGCAGCTTGTAAGGCTTAATTTCCTAAATCGTTATTTTAATTTAAATTACTTTTCCGCCAAGCTTCATTTTATTTCCCTGCCAAAATGTAAATTTCCAGAGCGCGATATTTAAATTAGGCTGAATGAAGGAAGTATTTTTAAAGGAAGATTTTGGAGGATGAAATCAGAGCATGCTTTGGCTGCTTGAAGGCTACGTCACTAATTTTGATCCTCTAGCAATTAGAATTCTATGACGATGAGTTATTCTTGCCATTAAGCTTGTTTACGCCGACTTCAGTCAGATACAGTTTGTGTGCTAGTAAAATTATAAAGCCGTTAATCTATACTTCATTAATTTTATGTTTATCCATTATCTTTGGTTTAAGCCCAAAGTGTTGGCTCCTGTAAGAACGGGTTGGTTCTGTCGGTTAAACTTTGTTTAAATTAATAAAAATGTTCTTTACCTGTCTCTGTGATATTTAAAAGTACAGAGGAAAGACACTAGCTGTATTTTAGAGGTCTGGTCTAATCGTACGTTCCCGAAGAAGACCAGATACTTTATGCTACTCTGTAATTATTTGATTAACAAGTAATAATCCACTAAGTACTAATAATTAACATAAAGCTTCTAATTATAACGTCAGTCACATAATTCAACAAGAATCTTGCACGCAAGGCAGTAAGTGGAACATGAAAATAACTGAAGTACTAAAAGAAAAACTAAAATTTGGTAGGTTATAGTTTTCAAAATATATTTAGAAATCCTGGGATTCTAAAAAAAATGAAAATATATTTTTTATCTTGACTTACCAGAGTAGCTCTAACATATCGCCGTAATTCATCGCCAATAACTTCCATGATATCGTAGGAGGTTATAGATGGAGGATCATTTTTCCTCGCCAAGAGTGCTAACCGAGAACCGTGTGGTACTGAAAAATTCAACCTGACGAAAGAAGCTTCTGGGTGGCTGAAAAATGTATTCCATGATTCTTGTGGTTGGAGAGTTCTAGAATCTTCTACGCCTGGTGGTAATTCTTCATATTCAGAAACATCTCGCGGGACAACCACACACACTGGCTGAGGAGTGATCACACGGCCCACATCTGAAATATTAAAATACCAGATATTATGCAATATTTGTTGGAAGATCATGAGTTAATCGACAGGAGAAAAATTAAATGAATCTTAGTAAGAACAGAATGTGAATTTTTTTACACAGAATTAAATTTTTGCTTGTCGGTACTTTGGAAAGACAGTTTAAACAATGTTTTGAAACCAATGTCTAAAAAACGATTTCTAAAACAATATAAAAATTGATTCCAGCAAGCCATACACAAACTTTCGAAAACTACAGCTATAAGGTTTATAAAATACTTATATTAATGCAAATGCAATACTTTGTATTTAAACGAAATAAAAAAGCATGAAATGTGCATGAGCAAATAAAATCATGCTACATATTTCAAGATTTTACATATTCTAATATCTTACAAAAGAATTTGCTATAAAGTAGTCACTAACTGGCTGCATTGAGATAAATATTAATTCGTAGTATTATATTTCGTACGTGTACAATTGATTACGGCAAACACACAAGGTCTGTATGCTTAAGCAGGAATATGTCTTTATGGAGGATGTAGAAGGGAAATTGGTTCATTTCAATACATTTTCATTTTTCTGGGATATGTGAACGAGAATCAAATGTATGCCTCTTCCCATTTTTTTTCTCTTGCCATGAAATATTTTTTCCTAAAACTATATTTAATTACTGATAATTAATAAAATTATATTATCAGTAATAATCACTTTAATATTATCAGGAATATCTAAACATTAGTTTTACATCAACACCCATGCATATATGCTTGTAATAAATGTCTTAGACTAAATTTGCGAAGATTATATATAATTATAATTACTGTAAAGCAACTAAGCTTATTTTTTATCTATGAGTTCACTTGCGATGGATCATAATTCATAGTTTCTGGTACATACTATGACAAAGCGACAATGTATAAAGTTACGTAGGGAGAAAACCCTTGCATTATTCCTCCTTACTATGTGCTTTCGAGATGTGTGTTAGTGCTACGCTCAATTAAAAAACATTGGAAAGCCTGGGACTCCGTCGCCATGCCTAATGGTGACAAATTAGCGTCCACCACCGTTTTGGTTCAGGCGCCAGTCTATTAGGTTTTTTATTTCGGGGCAGGAGCCGTGAAAAATTTGAATTCCTTGTCGAGATTCGAACTCCTGAATTTACGATTACTAATCCGATGATGTATTTTAGTTACACCACGTAGTAATTTGGTAATGAGAGAGGAAACGTAATAAATGTTGTTTGATATTTAGAGACCAAATTAAAATAGCGATAAGATTTCGTATCAAAGACTACAAATACTATGCCCCGAAAAAATAAATTTAAAAATAAATCTTCGATAGATAATGTCAGGTTTCATTTAAGTACAGTTCGGAGCTTTTGCAAAAATTATCCAGAATTTTTTTCAGTCGATTAATTGAATTTCTTTGAAGCCTGTCAAACTTGGGGAAAATGTATAGTTAATAACGTCGCCTCCAGTTCATTTTTTCAAAACTTTTACTACCATTTTTGCAAATACAAATATATTAGCATTCACTTTTGTTTCTATTTACTTCAACAGATTGCGATACATCTCTTTTCCATTTTTTTCACTAATTGATTTCCGTACTATAATTTGGTTGTTTGCTGCTTCCCCTTTACAAAATGGTTTTTGAAGGAAATAATGTCATATCGGCCTCGAAAGAATGGTTTGTTTCATTCACTGACTGAATGATTCAGCGGTTAATTTTTATCATTATTTATTAAAAGATAAGCAGCAAAATTTTCTTTTTTCTCAGAAAGTTAAACATTACAGATTAAAAAACGTCCTTTAAGGAAAATTAGGAAAATATGAGGAGAACTGTAAATGTAAAAACGTAAAGGATAAAGATTGTAAATGATATATTATGGTAATTACGACTGAAATATCAAAAAAAAATATTTATCTTTAGAAGAAAGAGCCTCTAAGTGAGATACTAAGAAAACAGTGTTAGAAATAACGGAAAATACAGACATAAATGTTTAAGAAATGAAAACTCTAAATGATGTACGAAAGAAATACAAAAGTTATACATAAAGTAAAATATATATTCTATGTTTCAACTCGTATTTCCTTCTAGAGTTTATGGCAATAAAAGAATTATCTGTCAATAAAATACTTCTAAGGAAATTTCTCTAACTGAATAAAATTCCCGAATGAATTGCGTTAGATTTATTCTGTATTATTTCTAAGGTAGCAAACACTCGTGAATCATACAGTAGGAGTCATAGCGATGAATTCACAGCTTTAAAAGTAAAAGAGAGCGAATCGTTGACATAACCATTTGCATTGCAACAAATAGATAGAAATAAAGAAAAGATGAAGAAATTGCACTACAGTCTGGAAGTTGCATTCGGCACAATCAGCGCTTGATTCATTGCAAATCTTCAGGAAACTAAATTAGCAGAGTCCCGTCTATCTATTAACGTTCTCTTCACAAAAGGCACTAGCTCAAAGAAAAATTATTTCTATCTTCGAGCGAGCCCTTTTTCACTTAGCATAATGAGAGGCACTCTCAGAATCCATCTTCTTCCTTCCATTAGCCGTGCCATCGAAGGATAATACATAGCGAAAAGTGTCAGATTAATAGGATTATCGACTCCATTTCAAGCTGATTGTGTTTTGTCACACTTCACGTTTTCTCGAAAATTCGCACTTTTCTGTTCGGCGTCTTTAAGCCTTTCCGAATGAGTTGCAAGATTAAAACTTACAGAGGATAAGTTGACGGGAGGAGATTGAGTAAAAATGCGATTGTTTATGCAAATTTAGCTCTGAAAGGTTGAAAGGCTTAGTCTTCTCATCCTCCTTCGAGATGGAATTTGAGCGTACCAGGAAGTTTTACGGCTCAAGTGAATGTTATTTTGCGCAGTATCAAATTTATTGTACCTGTTGGAGTTAGCTAGAATGAATGAAAAGACTGCTTAGGCACTTAAAGCATTAGTCACAATGTTAGTATAATATTTCTTTTTATTGCAAACTGGTGAAATAACATAAAGGCTTTACTAATTCCTTTATCGCATTTCGTTAAATCTTATAAAGCAAAGCAAACAATTATTTCTTTTACCAAAAAAGACTTAAGGAAAGCATGAAGTTCATAAATCTTGATTAAATTGTTGTAAATAAAACGCGATTAATGATGTCTTTTAACTCTTTTGATTTGATGAAATCGCATGTCTTTTAATACGATTTAGGAAATCCGAAATGATATCGTCTTGCTTTTCCAAAATGGCAATCTATTGTATGGTGTTCAGGTACATGAATTCAAGAGCGGATTCAAAACATTTCTCTTTACAAAGAACTTACATGACAAAGAACACACAGCTAACTTCGGAAGTTCATTAGATAGTTCTTTAGCATGATGTTTCAGCTATCACACTGCTTCAGGCATTCCATGTATAAGATTTTTGTTATCCGAACTTCTTTCAAGGTGTTAAGCATATAGGTTGACTCCTTATTTCAATTTTTTAACAGAAGTAAATAAAGCCACTATTCGTTTATTGAGAATTACCCCTTTTAGCACTAAATAAAAAGTGTAACATTAAAAAAGACATGCTTTTGACAAGTAAATCACTAAACATATGCAAGTTAATGCAAGGGCTAGCTTGGTATGGCCTGAAGCGGGACTGTTGCAGTTCTTTAGATCATTTCAATTCCAGAATAAAACCAGAAAATCTTATCACATTTGTTTCTTCTTTATTTCCTTAGTGTGAAAATTAGCATTACTACCTTCTCGAAATTACATACTTATTAACTCTTTGATTCTAAAGATACATTGCTGGAAGAACAAAACGTATGTCCCGCATAATTAAAATCGGATATATGGATATCGCACAATCAATATGTCATTTGCGCTTGTCGATGATGAAAATTTAACAAAACGAATTTATAGATGAAATATTAGATATTCCTAATCTTCAACGTTGATTATAGAACTGCAAAACATTGATGACTTCGAGTGATTTAAAGCTGAGAAAGAGCAGATTATCTCCAATATTATTCTTTGATGGGTTATTAAAATTATAACTTTAGAAGGAACAAAATTCGGCATTTTTTCTTACAGTTCTTTACTTATAATTTTCACACAGTTTGTGTGCTGAAAGATTTTTCATGCAAGTAATTTATAAAGACTAAAAACATTTTATTACTGCAAAAACGTTATGGTACTGTAGATCCATAATCTAGAAACCGTACGAAAATTTAATTCCACTACAATTTTCACTTTTAATTAATACGAATAGTATTACGAGTCGGCTACATGCCCATACTCATGACTGTCTGTGTTTTTTGTTTTAAAAAAATATGTTTATCAATATGTTTCTCAATAATCTGCATAGAAATGCTGGTGTCACTTAATCTCATCATCAGTAACCTTTTACGAAGCGGTATTTTACTCATATTTTACTTTTAATTACATTGCAAATGCAAACATTTCGATCTTCCATGTGTGTATGATTTTTGACAGCTTGTCTGTGCAATCCCTGAATGCTTTCAAGCTTCCGTATGTGTACGATACCTGAATATTATCATCAGATTTAAAATGCATTATCTCTCTCAGATTTTGTAGATTTTGTCTCTCGATTTTTGACATTTAAAAATGATAAAGCATTGACCTTTGTGTGATTTCAAACATTTTTGTAATTATCAGTGTATTTCTGCTTACAACGGTAAAAAACATTCTGAATAAGAACTTCTGTGGACACGGTATATACCAGATAGTATACTCAGATATACATTTATTTATTTTGTTTCTGACTTTTCTTAAAATACTGAATCTATTCTTTATAGAAAGAATGATTTTAAGTTTGTATATTTACCATTTGTTTTACTATATTGCAGGTACTATATTATAATACATTTAAATAGTAAGTCATTGATTTTATGTAGTTAACAACCAATTTGAAGACTTTAAAAGCTTCCTCTCATAAAAATTTATATCTAAGTTATTAAATTGGAATTCTATTAGACGAACTAAAACAAAGATAACAAATTTATATTTCAAAAACATTTAATTTCTCTCTGTAGGATTTGTAGATCATATCCTAGTAAATTAAGAAGCAAAAATATTATTAGAAAATATATAGATTGCACGCTTGATTTCGTAGACTCGTGAAAACTTTCACAAAATATTAATTATTTCAAAGATGTGCTGATACTATCGATATCATGACCGACATGTACATGAAACGAATAGCAAAGACACATTCGGGTTACATTTACCACTTGCGTACATACATTTTCATTTATAATTTGCTCAAATTTATATCCACTAGCTGCTCAGAGGGTTAATTACGTCATAGAAATTTACCATATTTTTCTTAAGCAGAGCTTTGCTGTGGTATCTTTCGTAAACTAGCTTGGCATAACAATTAATTGTTATCTTTCATTCATACGTGAAGAAATTTTTAACTCTTCCAGTTTTTTAAAAAAACTGTATGATAAAGCACATGGAAGCTCAAGAAAAATTTAAAGTAAAAATTATATGAGAAATGCAGAGCCTGTAAAAATGTGAATATGTACAGTTTTTCTTAGTTTGATCTCCCAAAACACCGATATAAGCAATTTAAATTTTACAGAATAATAGTAGTGACAAGGAAAGGCTTGCAGGTGATAGCAATGGAAAAGATGCCTGAGCAATGCCTGAGTCGTGGATAGTGAGAATGGCATATAGGAGAGTAGAATGTACAAGAAAGAAAATAAGAGATCATCTGCAGCCTCTCTGGATTGAGTCAGTGGTTAACAATACTAACTGCTGTATCACTGGGTTCGGGCTCGAATCTCGAAGAAAACATGGATATTTGTAAGCAAGCGTACAGTGTCTAGGTGGTATAAAAGATACGAGATGAACGAGACAACTGTTGTAAAAATTGGTGGTATAGCAAGAGGAGTGAAAGATCCTCAGATCCGACTCCTCCGGGCTGTTTGCCATCAAAATTGGATCAGAACTCCATAATTAGCACGGCGGGTCTCTGCTCCTACAATTAGCTGTAAAATTGTTGTGTTCTGTTCATTTTTTCTCTTTTTTCAGATCAATAAGTGTAGGTTTTCTGCATCTGCACACTTCAGTGATAAGGCAGGGCTAGAGCAATAGATCCCGTTGAGTTAAAACGTCTGAAATATGAGGGTTTAATTGACTGCTCAGGCAAACAAATTCATAAAATTATACGCTTTTTCGTATTCAATGAAAGGAATCTGAAGGGCTATACTACAGTGATTTACTTTTTCACAAACAAATAAAGAAATCCAATACATTTCATGTAATCATTGCGTAAAATTAAAAACTGGACCATATTTTATGCTTTGACTCTTTTATTTATTTATATACTTTTATTTATCCATTCCTCTATTTATTTACTTTTGTAACACATAAAATCATACTGTCATTTATTTTATTTACTGCAGGAGGTACTAATGTATAAATGAGAGTGAAGTTTCAAACTAATGAAGTGTAAAAGTGAGCTGCTGTTGTAAAATGGAATATACCCAAGTTATTTTATGCAGCTATTTGTTGCAAGACCTTCAAAAATATTACTTAAAATACATTATCATTTGTAGGTTGCATTTAACAATTATAAAATAATTGGCTTTATTCCAACGCAACAAATACAATTACATCGAGCAGCAAATACATTTTATCTCTTTGGGACCACTAGCGGTTAGACCTCCACATTTCCACCTGATTATGTTTACTGAAACGAAATTTCTATTACTTTTAGGGCACCTAACAATTATCTGCCCTTATCGGCTTAGAACAGTTAAGCAAATCTTAATGAAGTAAAACAACCTAATGCAAGATCATTTGTGAAGTCGATAAATGGAGCGTTTCATTGTAACCATTACTTTACTGTTTCAGTGCTGAAGTTTGTTCGAACACCTTTGTGATTTGTGTTAATCAAAGAATTAAAATACAGTTGTTTACAGTACAATGAAAAGAAAAACACTTTCTAGTACAAAACAGCTTCAATTATCTGCACTCTTGATATTCGAATTTTTATCCTGGTTTATTCAGCTTGCTCTTGATTTATTTATATGTCATTAGAGTTTTTTATTTCAGTAATTAAAAAAATAATAAAACCAGTATTATAAACCGGTGGCGGCCCACTTCCCGCAAGTGGCATTTTATTACTTATTTCGTGCTTCACCCTTAGGTACAGCACAGAAAGGGAGGGATGCCCCTTGGAGGTCTTTTTAAGAAACTGGCTCGTGTCCACGTTACACATGGCGAAAACTACGAAACTGCTCATGCAGACAGCCAAATGCTCATGCTGGAATTCGAACTTCGGACCGAACTACCAGTGTTCAGCGGCTTTCACCGCTCGGCAGTTGGTGGATTTGTGGATTTGCAAGCACTTTTGCATTGCCGTTGAATACATACATTTCGTGTAAATTAATTAGCAATATTATCAAGAGAATTTGAAAAGAATTTCTACAAACTCGGATGATCTAGACTCCAGTTTTATATTTGTCTTATTACTAAATACGAACGTGCGTAGAATGTAAAACGAACTGTCACGAAATCTACAAACACAGCTAATTAATTTACACATCTTATTCAAAAATTTGAAGATGCAAATTTGTTTATGTTTATTCGTGCTTGTCAAAAGACAAATAACCTAAGTTCCGAATTTTTGAAAAAAATAATCGCTTTGTTTGGAGCGCATTTACATGTAAACAACTTCTTTTCCCGCTGCTGAAAATTAATAAATCTAGAAAGAAACCGGAACTGCTGATGAGTATCTGCAATTCGTGATGAAGGTACATTCTAGTATTTTTCCTCCCAGGTTATAAATGCTTTATCAAAATCTAAATGCCATGATGTGTTGTAGTTGAACATTGTAATAAAAAATGTTGTACTATTTCGTGTTAGCCCACCAGCGGCCGAGCGGTAAAGTCGCTGAGCACTGGTAGTTCAGTCCGAGGTTCGAATCCCGCGAACGGGCTGGCTGCATGGGTGTTTTCGTGGTTTTCCCCATGTGTAACGTGTATACGAGCCAGTTTCCCTTAGAAAGTCCTCCACGAAAGGCATCCCTCCCCTTTGGCAGATAGCCCTAGTTTGCTTTGCCGTAATTAAATACACCACACACCTATTTCGTGTTAACCGATATATCGTCTTAAGCGTTTTCGCGTTAAACGTATTTCACTGTATATAATAAATAAAGGAAAGCGTAAAGTTGGCACTATTTATACTCAAATTTTTTTCTTCTTGAGTAGTTTTCGTAATTTGTTTATTTTAAATAAAATATAAATTAATATATCAGAATAAATTTAAATAAAGATCAGACTAAAAATTTAATATTAAGCTGTCAGTACGTTTTAATTACAAAGGTAAACAAGGAACATTTCTTGCAGATACCACACTTTACATTTCAGAGAGAAAATACTTGTAAATTAATTTTTTTTTCGTGTCAATATTATTATCGTTTACGGACGCTTTTAGAATTGTGCATTAAAAATATATGATGACTTCGCTGTACAACCTATTAAGTTATGCACACTTTTTGCTGCACTTCATTTAAACCTATTTCCTCTAATTAATCTAACTTGTATAAACAATTTTCGAGACAGATGAAAATGACATAAAAAAATGCAAATTTTGAAATTAAATATCACAGTAATTTTTTTTTGTACAGCAATCAAATTTCTTACAATTTTATTTTTTCATCACGAGTACGCAACGTCCTCAAATATAAGTGCAGGAACCGCATTGAAATTTAGATTTAATTTTTTGTCAATTGTTTTTTAAATCTCACATTGCCAAAGCAAGAAAGTTTCTGTCACTTAAAATACTTTTGTAGAAAAACTCTAAAAGAAGGTGAATCTAGAAACTATGATTACGACCAACGAATGCTGAAATAAAGGCCCTGTAAGGAATTTTGCCCTGGGTAAGGGGTATCGGTATATATGTATATATACGTTTGGTATTGCTATTGTAGTTATAGCAGCCCCACGTATAAATTTTCAACGTTCTACTGATAATAGTTTCTGAGTTATGAGAGATACATATATAAATACACACTTACGTACAGATGACACGGAAACCTCCCTTCTTAATAAATTTTAAATCCATTTTATAATCCGTTTGAGGGAAAAAAAATAAATAGTTCTTTCTTCTGTGGGTACCTACAGATGTCACGTGAAAACTCTTCCAAATGGATCCGAAAACATTCAAAATGGACTTTCCGCTCAAAAATGATTTCCGATATTTTCGCAATTAAAAAAGCTTCCTTCGTAAAAGGAAGTACAAATTTTAATTTAGTTAAAAATTTAATTTAGTTTTTTTTTGTTAAAAATTTTATTTTGTTCATAAAGTACTCTGATCCTTCAGCTGCTTTCAAATTTTGAATAAAGGCAGTTTGGGGCTACGGCAATAAATGAAAAACAAATATCAACATATATTAGATTCATAATTTTACCTGAATAAAAATATGTTGTTATAATTCTAAATAAATAGCAATAAGTTTCAAATTTTTACACTTAAATTATTTGTTTAGTTTCAGTTTAGAAAAAAGAAATGAAGACGGGATTATATTTTAATTTCAGAATCTATGTCACTTTTGGCAAGCCCAAACAGTCCACAGACGTTGATCACTACTAAGAGGTGGTCACTTTATTAATGGAGGTACCTAATAGGTGGGCCACTTTTGTCTCCTATGAGGGGGCGGGGCGGACAAATACAACCATGACTTCTTCGGCATTCGAAACCAGGCTCTTTGGTATCGCAGTTGGCTTCCTTAACCATTATGCCATCTGGGCAGCGAATCTATGTAACTAAAAAGTATTATCTGTGTTTCACAGCTGAAAGTGAAATGTGTTTTGCATTATGCAAATGAAAAATACTTTCATTTTTAAAGTTAACAAAAACATATAAATACGTAAATAGGGAATTCATATTATAATGATGAACTTTCACTTTGTATTTTAAGTGAAATAAGGAATATTCCTGTTTCACTGCAAAATCTTTATTAAAATATCATATGTTCAATGAGAAGCAAATTTTATTTCTTTGGCATGACAACATATATGTGTTGTCATAAAAATAGTTCAATAAACTCTAAAAGAAGGTGGAAGAGAGAGTACCAATTACCAGGATATATACCTTTTTTAAATATATGAATGGATATCTAGTTCGAATGCCTGAAGTGCTTCTTCAGTCATACAAACAAACGTGTCTGATCAAGATAAATTTATTAATGAATATTCTATCTAATTAAAATACTTTGAAAAGATGTAGTGACATGAATGAAAAGTTCAATAACGTTTCCATTTGCTTCAACTCAACAAAGCTTCTTTGAGTTATTTCTGCATTTTTCCTACGTTAATAAGCCTCTCAAAGAATGATGGGGTGGAAGTCATACAGAAAAGCAGCTCAGATGACTTATAAATATAATTATGTTCTGTAGAAATATTTATTTTCCTTTGGAACGCGTACATTAATTTTTAATTTTTCTTTTACAGTATCAAAATATTTCTATTCCTTCTTTTCTTTACCGTAGTTTTAATGGAGAAATAATTTGCCTGCCGTTTCTTGTATTTCTTATATAGTTAAAACCTAACTGAATGCAAACTTTTAAAAAGGAACTTAATTTCTTAATAATAATTGACTTTGGATTTTTCTCTATAATTGCGATACAATATTTTGTTAAATGCTAGTTCATAATTTCATCTATAAGTATAGTGTTGTTAATGCATAGCAATTAAGACGATAACTAATTAGAAACGTGGTTAAATGAAAGTACTTGTCTTTAGCTATTATAATTATATTGCATTCTTCTTTTGTAGATAGATGAAAGACAGGTACAAAAGAAACATAAATCCAGTTACTAGTAATTTCTAGGAATTGTAAATGGAGCTTTACTAGATTTCTTTTTGACAGATTCGGAGTTTATAAATTACAGTTTCACATGTCTTCATTTCTTCTTTGGGCTTCCTTTAAAACATATGAAAAACCTAAAATCCACTTATAACCTCATGAAATTTATTCTACACCTGACGTTGTCCAGGCTTTACGTAGAGCGAAGAAACTTCATTTAGAGAGATGGGGATAGTTTTCCCAAATCTTAGTGTACAGTAATTTTCCCACTATTTTCCTTCAAGCTGAATTGGCAAAATTTACCAAGCCCGAATAAATCCGTAAAACAACGGAAAACTAATACGGCACCATGTAACTGTTTTAGTAAGAACTGGTATTTGTTTTGATATCGGTTGCCCGTTTTTTTTTTTTTTTTTTTTTTTTTTTTTTTTTTTTTTTTTGGAAATGAGCTTTTCAAAATTCAATTTTCCTATCTCAAAGAAATTCAATTAACCTTTTCAAAATTAAGTTTTGCTGATTTCTGCACCGTTTCCGAAATATTAGCGAAAAACTTATAAAGAGGACTCTTAAATCCTTCTTTAAAGGTTTTACACTGTTCTGCAGAGTTCGATAATGTTCTAAAGAGTAAACGAACATGTTGCCATCTAACGGTTTTAATAAAAACTCTTACAGGGAAGGTAATAACGGGGACGTGAAAATAAGACGGATGAAAAGATTTCAAAATTGAAACAGAAATATTAATCTTTATTAATTTTTTCTAAAAAAATGACAAATTCTTTGCTTAATATATATGGTTATCACTGATAGCGAGAACGCAACATCGGCGACGTGAACCTGAGCTGAGCATCGTGAATAAAATGTTCTAAGCTAAGTGCCTTGAATGTGGACCTTGTTATTAGTACGTAAATTAACCTTTGTCACTTTAGAATTTTCCACGCTGTGATGGTATATAATTTCGTTTGGTTCATGTCCGTGGTTGGAAGCCATCAATAGCAGCGCACTCACTCACCTTATGCAGGAATAAACTAAAGATGTACATGAATTATACACATAAAAATAAATAAATAATCCTGCACTCTTCTTTATAGATGATTTTACTGATCCCAGGCGATGTAACTTCATGGATCTATATAGTAACTAATAATAATTGAAATGAATCTGGATTTACTGCTTTTAAATAAAGGCATAATAAATGGGTTTTGCAACAGAATACATTGATACTATTACTCTTTCTAAATTATAGAAAACTGTGGCAGCTGAGATCAGGAATGGTACATCGATAAAAGGCAAACAAATGCTTCCAATAAGTGTTCTCTGAGTCGGTAACCAATAACAGGACTTCTGTCGAAGATCATGAACACTGTATGAACATTCAACGTTACGGTTACTTCTATTACCAAATCGTCCTCTACTCATTGTATTTTTCCTAATAGATGTTACAGGCATTAAAACTACCCATTTTGTGGTGTAATTAAAATAAGTTTGTAAATGAAATCTGGAGTCCTCAATAAAAAAAAAGCATTTTTTATTGATATAGGGTCCAAAAAGTTAAGGTCTTTTAAATACCACTTTTAGGTGTTCCGCAATTAATGCTACATATAAATCCTGCATTAAAGCTCTAACTCGTAAGTAGTTAGGTACCTTTTTTGGATTGTCGACTGACTTCTCTAGCTTTGAGGAAAGTTCTTCGTGTCTAAAATGCATGGTAGCGCGTTTGCAGCTCTAGTTGTAAATCTCCTATCCGCTTATTCTGTATTTCATAAAAAGGTTGAATTCTTGACCTTGCTTGATGATTTTATTTCTCTTACTAATGAAAGAAATCCATTTTCATAGGAACTAAATAACTGGTACAAAACATAAATATAAATAGCTTCATTTATGTAGATGCATGTATTAATAGTGGAGTATGCATGCCTTGCCAACTCATTAAATAGGCACGTGCACAACAGTTCGTTTCTACCATCGGAAAATCTGTACGCAAATGTCTGATATTATACAAGCTGTTTACGTTTTGCTTTGCGTGGTTGATGGACCTTTAAATACCAGTGTAGTCTGAATTGTGCAACTTTATGTTTCGTTTCAATTTTGAATTTACCTTCAGAAAAGAAAGCTATTACTTTATTCCAACAAAAATTAAGAATATTTAGAGCTGTTTATTATTTTTATATTACTTTAGCTTAGTATGAGGAAGTACTAATTATACACTCTTAGGGAAAGAAAAAAAAAAAAAACCTCGCACCACACCGCACCAAGAAGATATAAAGAAAATTGGATACAAATTCATATGCATACAGGTTTTGACGGAAAATGCAAATTTTACATTTTGGCAGCCAATGAATGAACGGTTGTCGCTACAGCGCAACTGGCAGGATATTTAAGAGGAGGAATTACGATTCCACGTCATAAATTCTTTACAAATTTCATTTCGTGTACTCTGGTAGACAGTAACTATGCCTCGCATACAGGTGCGCCAACGATATGCGCAGATGTCAGAATTTGAGAGAGGTCGAGAGGTTGGGCTCAAAGAAGCCGGTTGGTCTTATCGGCGACATTTTAGATGCATCATTATCATCGACTGTACGTGCTACTAAAGCTTCAGTGACCGCAAGGATTATTCACAGACAACCAACTCACAGGAAGGGGGATGAGGTCACGGCGCCCCTTGCGCCGACTACCATTGACCTCTGTACAACGTCAAGACCGTTTGCAGTGCAGTCACCTCATTCGCACTGGAATGTCACTGACTGGAGTAGAATAGTCTTGAGTGATGAGTCCCGCTTTGAACTGAGACCCGATGACCAGCGAAGGCGAGTCTGGAGAAGCCCGGACAGCGGTGTGAAACCAACCTGACTGTCTTCCGGCAGACAGGCCGACAACCAGGAGTGATGGTCTGGGGTTCCATTTCATTTCATAGTAGGATCCCTTTGGTTGTCATCCGTCGCAACCTTACAGGACAGCGGTACGTCGACGAAGTTCTAAGGCCCGTTGTGCTGCCCTTCATGTCACGCCACCCTGGGCTTACATTTCAGAAAGATAATGCACGCCAGCTGGACAGAATTTGGCACGATATCCCTCAGGAGGACATCCGCAACCTCTATCAATCGATGCCAAGCCGAATAACTGCTTGCATAACGGCCAGAGGTGGACAAACGCGTTACTTTGTAAAGCTCTATCACTTCAATAAATCATCTAAATTTTCTTAAACTGTAATCATTTGTTTTTCTGTACATGTACATCACTTCTACTGATTTTCGTCCCATTCGAATAACTCTTTCTGAGTGCGCGTTTTTTTTTTTTTTTTTTCTCTTCTAAGAGTGTATTTCGTTTCAGATAAACAAACAGCTGTAAAAAACTATATCCTTCAGTTTAAAACTTTCCAGTTTTGTAATGCAAAATTTGACTTTTCTAATGTGTTATTGTTGCCTGGCAACATCACACTTTTTGGCCAGCACTTCTTTCTAGACGACCACTAAACTTTCCATGCAACATAGGCAGACGGCTGGCGTACTTCAAGGAAAAAAGACATTTTCGGGGCTAACGCGTACCTATACTACAGGATCTGTATTAATCAACTACAGTGGGACTTTCGAACTTGACGGGAAATTGATGCTCACGGAGTTACTGACGTTTCAAATAACGGTTGACGTGAACTTAATTATAAAATCTGTTAATTACTAAAATTGGAGTTATTTTTGTTTTATGTTTGTGTAAAGTAAACATTATAATTAAATAATCATCTGACGACAGTGGTCAATAACGACTTTACTCCGAGGAAGATCTGTTAACGAATTAGTGAAGTCCAAAGACGTAAGATGTTTGCCATTAATTAAACAGTGCATGCATCTGTAATTTGTCTATGAATCCTTCCGTTAAAATGTTTTACTAAGTAAGAAGGTATTAATTCATTGCGGCTGTTAAATAGATCTTTAAATCCCATATATAAATACTATATAAATTATCGTTATTAGACTGAAGGTAAGTCATATTTATTGGAATGACAAAAGTCTTACATTTCCGGTTAAAATTCTTAATAAAATATTGAAAACAAGGCAATTTAATAAGAAAGAATAAATGCAAAATGACATTTTTCGTTTCATCTCTGCTGCGCACTTCTGTGCATATACTATGTACTAAACTGCACTCAAGATAGAATTCAGTTTTCGAATTAGTCTACTAAAAGCATTTTACTTTTAACAGAAAATTTAAAAAAAAAAAAAAAAATTCTTAATGCTATAAATATCAAAATTTCAAAGGAAGCTATTTGTTAGATTTTATTAGAAATGACATGTTATTTATGAGCGGATTCTTTGAGAAGAGGAAAATTAGATATTTCGTTACTTCTTCGCGTTCCGCTCTGTAACGTCTGGTACAGTTTAAGCTGCTTCTTATTTGAATATTTTAAGAACAGAGGATAAAAAAGTATCTTACTCTATATCAAAGCAGTTGCTTTCAATGCGATTATAAATTTATGCTCACTTTGCAAGGCACTTAAAAGAAATAAGAGATAACGTTACAAACGGAAGAATAAATATTTAATAAGTATAAAAGTCAAATTCAAAATAAACTGAACATAGACATAGCATTTCAGTTTATTTTTTCAAAGCACTATATGAGTTTCAAATTATTTAAAAGTTACATCGCATTTTAAAAGAAAATATATTCAGGAAAACTGCGAAAAAATAAAGAATAGGTGTTAAGAGCTACTTGGATTTGCTTTATGGGAATGATTTAAATATACGCAGAAGGAAGTTATGCGTAATTTGTTTACGCTGCAGTGTGTAAAATTAAAATAGAATAAAGTTTTTGTTTTTCAGCGCATTCCGAATAATATGAAACGGCATTTAAAATATTAAACAAAATATTAAAATATGAAACAAAATGTCATATGCCTAATAGTGCAATTAAAATAAAGTTTCATGTATCTTAAATAGAAATAATCTTACTTAATTTAACTACATTCTATTAAAAATATATCTTGCTATGAGACTTGCTATAAGACTTGCTAAGCTAATAGATCTTGCTAAGCCGACAGAATAAATTACACGTAAATGTTTTTTCAGGAATTGTATTTGTAAACACGTCAATTTATCTATTCAGATTTCTGAAAAGTCGCTGAACTTTGGTGGATCGACCTGGGTTCGATTTTATGCGAATAGGCTAATTGTGGGGGGGGGGCGTTTTCGTGTTTTTCTCTTTGAACAACGTGGAAATGAACTATTTTTCCTTAAAAATTCCTTCACGAACGCCTTCCTCTCTTTAGGCAGATAGTCCTAGCTTACATAACTATAATTAAATAAACCGATCTAAACTATGATCATAGAGAAATCAATCGCAGTTATTTTTGAGTACTTTTTAAGCTGATAAATTTCAATTTTACGGTATTTCCTTACTTATTATTTCGAAGATTAATGTTTTTTTTTTTTTTTTTTGAAAAGGAAAGTAGACATTTAAAAGGAGGCCGTTCTTTAGCAAATAGTGTGTACTATTTGCTAAAGGATGAAGAAGAAACATACGTTATCTTTTGTTCCTCCATCTAGGTTGAATCCGAGACAAAAATAATAATGCTCGAAGTTTTACTGTCCCAGTTATTTAAATCATTCTGCCAGCCATATTAAAAGGGGACTCATACACCTTCAAACCCATAAGATGTTCGAATAGGTGACTGTTGCAAGAATTGGGATAACTTATTTATTTTAAAAGCAATTACTACCAACTTTTTACAGCTGACTACATAATATAGCTGCTTTCTGAAATAGTAATCAGAGAGTTTGTGTTGCCACAAATAGTTTTATAATTTAATCCGCTTTGTGACAACATTTTTCGTCATGTTTCCAACTTGCGCGCACAGTTTAAAGCATTCTGTTTCATAATTTAATTCCATATTTAATACATAGCTTTTATAACATTTGGAAATTACTTTGAACCTAAAATTCTAAACATTTCAAGTCAAATTTTTATTTGATTTGAGTTGAGTTTATAAAATGTATTTTATTAACAAAATTTGTAATGTTTTTGTCCATAAAATTTTTCACCATTAAAATATTCATCAGATTGTTGGTTCAGTTAGAAAATAGTGCCCATATAAAGAATTCCATCCAATTTCAAGTATGTACCATTAGCCATTTTTAAAATATCATGCGCGCAAGGTTGAAACATGGCGAAATATTTTGTCACAAAGACGATTAAATTACAAAAATATTTGTGGCAACACAAACTTTCTGGTTACTAGTTTCCAAAGAAGCTATGTTATGCAGTCAGCTGTAAAAAGTTGGAAGTAATTGCTTTTAAAATAAATAAAATATCCCAATTCTTGCAACAGTCACATATTCGAAGATCATGAGGGGTTTAAGGTCTACGAGTCCCCTTAAAATAAATGAACTGCGTTGTATGAATTATAATGGCTCTAGAATACATACTTTTACTGTATGTTTTTATGAAAAAGGCAGAATTAGATGAAAAACGAAATTGAATTATTTTTAAATATAGAATGCTTATACAAACTTGTAGAATTAACTACTTGGAGATTTTGAAAGAAGGATCAGAAGTTAAATAATGAAGCAAAAAGTAGCGGATATTGTTATAAGAACTCAAGAAATTTTAGCATATTTACCTTTAGTTAGTAAAGATAAAGGAGTTCCGGTAGCTCCACCTTGAGATCGTCCATCTTCAACTACTATACACGGAGTGTTGCCATCCACACCATCTCTTATTCCACCTACAGCTAAGAAATAATAATAATAATAATTTAACATTATATGAGTTTAATATTTAACAACATTTTTAGCTCATAGTTTTTTCTCTTGGTTTTAAATGGAAACTTGTGCCTTGATGGTTAGTTGTGCTAGCGTACATCGCAGTAGCAAGTCTGCACACAATTTTTGCTTCTCCAAAAACTTAACTACAGTGCTGCTTCTCAAAATCTTTGCCGGTAATATAAACTGAAGATTAATTAATATTTTGCAATTTTATATCTCTTATATAATTTAATTTACAATAAATTAAAAAAAAACATATATTTTCTAGTAAAAGAAATATGCATTGAAAATAGAGCACGAAATGGAATTGATAAAATTAACTTGATCGATTAATCGATTTTGCAGTAACGTAACTTATATAATAATGTAGTGATTTACGTATACAGCTTCCGCAGAGCTATTACCTGACGTTTCTGTGGCGAGTTCCTGGGTCTTGAACTCGTTCCTTGGGATTATTTCCTGCTATTTGCTATGCAAAATCTTTCAGTTGTAAGTTGGGGGATATCAGTTGGCTTAATGCTTTTGTACTGTAAAATACATGTGATCGCTTTAAATAGGGCATGTACTTTTAAAAGGTATTTACGGTTATGGAGTTTGACTTTTCTTGCAAGCATACTCCAGAACTCTTAATAGACGTACTGCGAATTAAGTGCTGTGTCTGATGTAACAACAGAATGGTTTAAAAAGGTCTAATAAGCCTTTTTTATTAGAACTTGAATATAAATGCACTTCTTATGCTTAATAAAATAAACCACCACTTGCCGTAATGTAACTAAATAACAATCAAATTTAAATTTAAATACACACTTATATTTAACCCTAAGTTGGTTTTAAACAAAATGTTAATGTTAGTTTGAAACAAAATGTTATATATTCAGCTAAACTCTAAGCGACGTGTCTATTTAAGTGTTGGCAGTAAATAACACATGATCGAATAATTACAAACTTACAAGAGGTCGCAGAACGTGGCCTCGAGAGACAGAAACACGCTCTGCATTACAATCCTCAAACCTTAGTTTAAATACTTTCTAACTCAATTTACATTCTGGTGAGGAGATTGAAAGGAGAACTTATAGCAAATATCTGAATCACAGTAATAGGTTAGTTTCAAATAATAACCGTACACGGTTTTAAAATAATACTCTGGATACTAGGCAGAGCACTGCACTAATGAAACAGTGCTGTCAGTATGTTTAGAACATGCAGTATTGCATTTATATTTAATATATTTAATATTTAATATATTTAATATAATTTATATTTATATTTAATATATTTAATATAATGTCTTGGAAACATTCTCGCATTAATAAATTTCCGATATCTAAAAATGCATGCCATTTTGTAACAAAATGTTATATATTCAATCTGTGTCCTGAATATTTTGTACATAACCTTTTTTCAAAGGCATGAAACGAAAATTCATGAATTTTGACAAAATGCCCTTTCTGAATATAGATTAATTTTATATCTTCATGTACATTCCCTTTTCTTATTATATATATTTTAAATTTATTCTATATATTTTATTTTTTGATTAGTTTTTGCAAAAATTGCATTATATTTCTTATATTTCGTAATTTTCTAATGTTTATTTCAATTACTTTGAGTTCTATTTCATAATGCCAATTTTCAATGTTTAATTTTTTACAAATAGTTTTGAATTAAAATGCATAAACACGAGGGTGTCGGGGGACAATTACTCAAGTAATTTATCAATTTTACTGCATAAATTGCTTTTCACTCAAAATTGAATTAGCGAAAATGCTTAATCAGAATGAGTTCCTTGGTAATCTGCATTGGTTCTTGATCCCTTCAATTCACGGAAATATTTGGCCTAACTTAAATTGCCAGTTTGGCATCGCCTTATTACTTGAGTAAAGGACGAAACACCTTCATATTTATTTCTTAATTATTGTTCATTGAAAGGGAGTTGGTTTGTTCCCCTTGAAAAGTCAACTAATTTCCGGTCAATGGCAATGATTACTTGCTTTTGATTTAATTACTTGCTTTTAATTTAATTCCTTTTTACAAATGGAATTTTGTTATTCATGATTTAATTCAAGTCCCCGTTATACTTTTTTAACAATTTACATTCAAGTTACTTTAAAACAATTTTCGGAATTAAATTTATTAACTATGGTGTGAAGTTCCTTCCCCTGATGAAAGAGGAAGAACGGAAGTGACTTACCCCGGAAAAACCGGTCGAGGCAGGCTGGTGGGGGGAAGAAAGACTGGAAGGAGAGGGCACTGGGAGTTGGACCGGCGAGCATGCCGTGTTTAACCATAGTTAATAAATTAAACACACACCATAGTTAATAAATTAACTTCACACCATAGTTAATAAATTAAATTTATTAACTATGGTGTGAAGTTCCTTCCCCTGATGAAAGAGGAAGAACGGAAGTGACTTACCCCGGAAAAACTGGTCGAGGCAGGCTGGTGGGGGGAAGAAAGACTGGAAGGAGAGGGCACTGAAAGTTGGACCGGCGAGCATGCCGTGTGAGAACGTAGAGAAAAGAAATATGTTTTAATTTCTTTTGCGCGCCTTGTATATATATATTGTATATAGTTTATGTTACAGTGTACTCGTTGTATGGTGTATCCATAGTGCAGTTTGTGTAATAAATTAGTGAAGAAAATGTCAAAGCGGACAACTGTTATTTTCCCACTATGGTAAGTTTACACAGAAGAACCCACCTCGTGTTTGAAGGAGCGCGAGGCATGACAAATGGCGCAACCCTACAGGATAGAGGGAAAAAAGAAATCACCAAAAATACGAAGGAAGTAAGATCGTAAGAAGTGATTTGAGTGAACGTGGTTTAAATGAAGGAACTAATTCACGAAAGCAAGGAAGATGACAAAAGATGGTCATGAAAGACGGAAAGTGGCGCGCGTAAGCCTACACGTGCAAATAAACGAAAGGGTGTATGAAACCTCGTCGTGTGAAAAGTGATCATCAGTATTACCGTGGTGATATTATTAATTGAAATGTTCGTGCAGTGTTGAAACAGTGGCTGGTAAAAGTGATCATCCGTATTACCGTGGTGATATTATTAATTGAAATGTTCGTGCAGTGTTGAAACAGTGGATGGTAAAAGTGATCATCAGTATTACCGTGGTGATATTATTAATTGAAATGTTCGTGCAGTGTTGAAACAGTGGCTGGTAAAAGTGATCATTCGTATTACCGTGGTGATATTATTAATTGAAATGTCCGTGCAGTGTTGAAACAGTGGATGGTAAAAGTGATCATCAGTATTACCGTGGAGATATTATTAAGTGAAGTGTTATGCAGCGCGATGAGGAAATTGTACAGAATTGAGCACAACTCGTCATTTTCTACTATCGGGATCAAAGGTAAGTCCCTCTTAATTTCTTGGGAAGCACAATATATAAATGAAGAGAGCTCCCTCCCTATAATTACTATAGTAACGGAGAAAATTAAAATTGTGTTAATGTCGGTTAATAACATGATGAGAATGCCAGGCGTTAAAGCCAGTAGACACTTAGAAAGTATATTTTATATGCAAATAAGGAATTATGATTAATTTTGTTATTAAGGAGATAATGTATGCTAAATGAATGTTAAAATAGTTCAAAAATATGTCAGCAGAAATTTCGAAACATTTAATTGTGTGCTCGTGTTACTAATTAAGGTAGAAATTATCTATTTTTGTTGTTGCCGTGTTTTGGCAAAATGTTTTAGTCATTAAAGTTAATAGGTAGATTAAAAATTAATTAGTTTAAAGATTTGAGAACAATAAGTAAATGTTTGTTTCATTTCCAGAATATGTAAGGTATTACGGCGTAAGGCCAAAGTATTCAGAACTATTTTTCTGTACTAATTCAAAAGCTAATATAATTTTTGGTATTTATGTGTTAACAATATATGGTGAAATATATGTTAATAGTAATATGAGAAAGGTATTCATGATTGTGTTCACTAATGATAATGTTTGCTAAATGAATAATGGTAGTATTCAGTAGTAGTGAAATATGTATGTTTGCCTGTAAAATTAAGTGTTATTTATGTGTTGTATGGGTAGCGCTGTAAAAAGAAATACCAGAAGTTAATATGGGTCCTAAAAGGAGAAATAGGGTGTCAGAAGAATCTGATGAAATTATTAAGAACGTGCAGGCTCAAATTAAGTTAAAGGAAATGAAGCTGCAGCTAGAAAGGTGTAAGTTAGAGGCAGATGCGGCTAAAGACCGATTAAAAGAGATGGAATTTCGGGAAAGGCAATTAGAGAGAGAACATGAGATAAAAATTAAAGAATTAGAAATTCAGAGTAGGAAAATAGATAAAGGAGAAAATAAATCGGGCTCAGAGGATGAAGGGGTTTCAGATGCTGAGAACAAGGGAAATGATTTCTTGAAACATTTAAAAATAATGAAAGGAGTTATGATTGACCCGCCATCTAAAGCTGAGGAATGGCCGTTCTTTTTCCATCATGCGGAAATGATGTTTAATCTCTATAAAATTCCTGAAGAACATAAGGGGAAAATTATTTTGCAGAGTTTAAAAACTAAAGTTAAAAGTTTGATTTCAACTCTGGGTGAAAGGGATTTGGATAATTATATTAAGATTAAAGATACAGTATTAAAAGAATTCCAGATTACCCCATTGCAACATAAAAAGAATTTAGAAAAATGTGTAAAAAGATATGAGGAAACGTATACTCAGCACATAGCGAGGGTTGAGGCAGCACTTGATTTCTACTTAGAATCCAGAAAAGTTAAGACTTTTGATAAATTAAGAGAACTATTGATTGTCGATCAAGTAAAAGATCAATTACCCGCAAATGTTAAGGCGCATATACTGTTAAAAGAGGTAGAAAACTGGTTATCTCCGTCAGAGCTTGCAAATGATTTGGATAATTACGTTGCAGCAATGCCTAGAAATTACAATACGAGTGCTCAGGAAGTAAATAAAGTGGGACCAAAACAGGAACCGATAAGACAAGGGGAAAAATTAGGACGACCAAATAAGAGTAAGGGGAATTTCAGTTCTGATTACAGGGTTGATAAGGAGAAGTACAAAGGGGTAAAAACTTTAGAACCTCAAGGAATGATGCAGGCAAATAAGAAAGTTCTAAAATGTTTTCAGTGTCAGGGTGAAGGACACATAAAGCGTTTTTGTCCAGCGATAAACCTGATAGCGAAACCCAAGAGAGGAAGCGAAAAAGAGGATACGGATGAGGTGGAAGCAAAGGGATTAAATAAAATATGCGTAGGGTTGAAGTTAGCTAACTATGCAGAAGAAATTCCGTTAACTAGGGCAAGTGGGGAATTACCTAGGATAGAACTGCAGATAGGCAACGCTAGATTCAAAGGATTGATTGATAGCGGAGCAAAAGTTACTGTAATCCGGAAATCGGTAGTTCCACAGAAATATTTGGAGTCTGGAGGGAAGATATGGTTACAACCCGCCATGGGACCCCAGGTAGAAGCCCAATTAGTTACAGTACCTATCAGTATCTGGTCAGGAGAAGAGGAGGTACAGCCTTATGTAAACGTTCATGCAGCAGTAGCTATTTTTGAATGAGGAGGCGCTGGTGACACCTCGAGATTTTAGACTTCTCAGGGAACAAGGAGATATTTATTGGGGAGAAAATAAGGAAGAAAAACTAGTATTGGGAGTTGGTCAGGTATCGAGTAACTTGGACGGAAAGGAATCGACAGAAAAAGCCAGTCACGAGGTCGAAGGTGAAACGGAAATAGCTCGTACTACACCGTTGGTAAGGAGTAAAGATGAGGGGGAAGTAGAAGTGGGAGGCAGTGAGCAAGTGTCAGCTGATAACCCACCCTTATCGCAAACTCAACGTTTTAGACAGGAGCAAGCGGAATGTATTTCGCTGAAAAGCGCGTTCATGGATGCACGTAATAACAAGAATGGGTATTGGCTGGAGTCAGGAATTTTGTACCATACGGGAAGTGTCAATGGGCAGCGATGTAGTCAGTTAGTTGTTCCTCAAAGCCGCAGGAAAGAAATTGTGAAGTTGGCTCACGAAAGCTTACAAGGGGGGCACTTCGCAGCAAAGAAGACGGCGGAAAGGATTAAAATGTCGTTTTGGTGGGAAGGATTGTCAAAGGAGGTGCGGAAGTGGTGTGAAGCTTGCAAGGAATGCCAGCTACGAAGGAAAGTTAAAGTGAAGGATAGGGCTCCAATTACAGCAGTAGGGAGGCCAGAACTTCCATTTCAAGTGGTTAATGCGGACGTTTTAGGGCCGATTGAGCCGAAATCTTCAAGAGGGCACCAGTATGTGTTATGTATTGTTGATCAACATAGCAGATGGCCGGAGGCAATTCCACTAAAGGCGATAACAGCGAAAGCTACATGTGACGCTTTCATTGATATTTTCATGCGAACAGGAGTTCCGAGAATGATAGCCATGGATAACGGAACGAACTTTAAGGCTAAGCTAACACAAGAATTTTTTACTAGGTTAGGGGCCTCGCCAAAATTTTCTACGCCAGGGTATCCGCAGTCAAACGGGCTAGTGGAAAGGTGGATAGGAACAATGAAGTCAATGTTGCATCACGCGATAAATACTCAAGGAAGAAACTGGGATAAGCAGCTACCATATTTGTTATGGGCTTATAGGGAGATACCGAATTCAACTACCGGAGTCTCACCATTTTTGCTGATGTATGGTCGGGTGCCAGTGGGGCCACTGGCGATACTTAAATCAAGTTGGGTAGATGAGACGGTATTACCACAAGGAGTTGGGGAATCAGTTACTGAATATTTAATTTCTCTTCGAAATAGGTTACAGGAGGCAGAGAAATTCGCTAAAGAAAATTCGGAAGCTAAACAGCAGAAATATGTTCAGCATCATAATTTGAAGTCTAAGGAAAATGAATTCGAGATAGGAGATGAGGTAGTAGTACTGATACCAACGTCAACAAATAAACTTTGCTCGAAATGGACAGGACCTGGAGAAATAGTTGCGAAACAGTCTCCACATTCATATTTGGTAAAATTGCCAGATGAATCTGTTAGACATTTGCATCAAAATAAGTTACGGAAATATATACAGCCTATAAATGCAGTAGGGATAATCTATGAGGCTGACACCGAATTTGGGGAGGTGCAGCACGCGCCTATTCAAAGAAACCCTAAAGTAGAAAAACTTTTAGATAGGATCTGTGTTTCAGAGGAATGGAAACATTTAGATAGGTCACAAAGGGATCAGTTGAGCAGATTAATCAAATCTTTCCATGTAGTGTTTGACGGGGAGATTAAATGTGCGAAGGTAGGATCCCACAGTATCAGGTTAAAAACGGGAGTTGAAAGAAAGCAACCTCATGTTTATAAGGTACCTGAGGCGTTGAAGCCACAGGTGGAAAAGCAAATTGCTGATTTGTTGGAAAGAGGTTTAATTGAACCTTCCACAGCAGAGATTGCTTACCCTATTGTGTGTGTAGCGAAACGGGACGGAAGCGTACGTTTATGTTGTGATTATCGAGGGCTTAATGCGGAAAGTCAGATTGTCCCATTTCCTATGCAAAACGCAGAAGAGCTTCGATATAAGGAAGGGGCAGCAGGTTATTTGTCTACGCTAGATATTCTTAAGGGGTATTGGGAAATCCCTATGGAGAAGGAAAGTAGACATCTGACGAGTTTTCTTTCTCCGAAGGGTCAGTATCAGTGGAAAGTGATGCCGTTCGGTTTGTCAGGTGCTGCCGCAACTTTCCAAAGAGTTATGAATCAAACTCTTAGACCACATAGTGATTATGCTGAAAGTTTCATCGATGATATAATTGTCTATTCGTCAACGTGGGAAGAACATCTTAAACATTTAAGAGCCGTACTCAGTACTTTACAGACATTGAACTTTACGGCTAATTTAGAGAAATGCTCTTTTGGCAAGTCGGAGGTAAAGTATTTAGGTCACATAGTAGGCTCAGGCAGACATGGTCCAGATCCAGAGAAATTGCAGGTCATTAAAAATTTGAAGCCACCTAGAACCAAAAAGGCATTAAGATCAGTTTTGGGGTTATGTAATTACTATCGAGAGTATGTTCCGAATTATGCAAAAATAGCTAGGCCGTTAACTGAGCTCACGAGAAAATCTATACCTAATGATATACCTTGGGGGTCTGAAGCCGAGAAGGCCTTCAAAGAATTAAAGGATGCATTGTGCACGGCATCGTCTTTATATACGCCGGATATACGGAAACCTTTTGAAATTAACACAGACGCCTCACTAATAGGTATTGGAGCGTGTTTATTTCAACGAGATGAGTATGGGAAAGCTAGACCGATAACATTTGCTAGCCAGAAATTAACTAGCGCTCAGTCTAAATGGAGCACTATAGAAAGAGAGGCGTATGCAATTATTTGGGCTCTCGACAAGTTCGAAACTTGGACATACGGAAATAAAATTTTGTTGCATACAGACCATAACCCATTAAAGTACTTAACCGAAGGGATACCCCGGAATGCTAGATTACAGAGATGGGCATTAGCTCTATCCCGCTTCCAAGTCACTGTAATGCATAAACCAGGAGCTAAAAACTCCGATGCAGACGCATTGTCGAGGATCCCTCACGAATGTATAAGTGACCAATAATCTGAACTAAATTGGAAAAGAAACTAATGTTGGTATCACATATTTTTTTTTTTTTGTGTGTGTGTGTGTTTGTTTATTATTGTAACACTAGAAAGGATAATGTTCAATGCTAGTATAGCAAAAAGTATATAGATATTGTAATTTTCATTTATTATTTTTTTTGTATTATTGTGGTTACTCTAGAAAAGATTGTGTTATTAGGGTATATTAGTAAACGAATTATTCCTTACAGAAGTGTCAGTGAGTTGATACTGCAATGTTTTCTTTGTATTGCTATAGAAATTTGGACATGTGCAGTTTTTATGTTTATGTGTTTTAAGTGTTCTTTTTTGTGTTAGTGTTTATAACTGTAGCATGACCCTTTTTTTTTTTGCTCTCTGATTTTACTGTGATTCCTTGTGCTGTGTCCCGGAAAAGAGGGACTACCTGGTAAGTGCCAAAATAATACGGGTTTCAAATTTTTCGACTCAGTCGTAAATATTTACAAACCAGAGGGGAGGTGTGAAGTTCCTTCCCCTGATGAAAGAGGAAGAACGGAAGTGACTTACCCCGGAAAAACCGGTCGAGGCAGGCTGGTGGGGGGAAGAAAGACTGGAAGGAGAGGGCACTGGGAGTTGGACCGGCGAGCATGCCGTGTGAGAACGTAGAGAAAAGAAATATGTTTTAATTTCTTTTGCGCGCCTTGTATATATATATTGTATATAGTTTATGTTACAGTGTACTCGTTGTATGGTGTATCCATAGTGCAGTTTGTGTAATAAATTAGTGAAGAAAATGTCAAAGCGGACAACTGTTATTTTCCCACTATGGTAAGTTTACACAGAAGAACCCACCTCGTGTTTGAACGAGCGCGAGGCATGACATATGGATTCACTCTTTTTAGATAATTCAACTAAAATTAATCTTAGGAGATAATATAATAATCAATATTTCTTTAGTAAAAAAATTATTACTAACTTACTTTGCAGCTATTGCGCAAGCAGTAGAATAACTTGATTTTTTTTTGCACTAAGTGAATTTAAGATCATACAACATATATATATATATATATATATATTTCGTTGGCCTATTAGTTGGCCACTACTAAAACAATTAGAAATTCATTGCAGTTTTGAGGTGCGTGATATAATGTTTAATCATAGCAATAGTAGAAAAGGGGCAACATGAGCGCCCATTCAGAAGCTAAATCATAAAATTTTGCCAGAAAACTTTACAAATGAAGCTACACAAAGAACCATACAATTTTGTTCAGATACACTTATGAAACAGATTCTGTTATGTGCATTAAAACTGTATCAATTGCTGCGTTTCTTGTTTCAACTTAGCGCAGCAAATCTGTCTAAAGGATTTCTAGTTACTTTCTCAGGAAGCAAATTATTTGAGGTTTCTAAAACGTCTTTACGTTTCTAGGATACATTTAATTGCAAACAGATAAGGAATATCACAAAAAGTGCAAACATGTAATTTAAAAATTTGCATATATTTAAAATGCAGCAAACCTGAAAAAGCCTCAAGCAGACTGTGGCGAGGTTTCAGTGATGATAAGACTCTTTTCTTTTTAAACTTCAAGTTAGAGAAACAAATCGCTAAAAATGATCAAAACAGTATATGACAAATCAGGAATTAATGGAAATTTTAATCTGACACATCTTAAGTTAGCCAATGACATAGGACTTTGAGTAAATTGTATTAGTTGCTAAAATAAATAGACATCAGATTGTGCAGATACCTCAGCCAATTCAAATTACTAAATATATTCTTATTCTACACTTTTAATGGAAAGAGCTTGTTAAAGCAAAAGTGAACATGTTGTTGAACTTAGAATTCAAAAAGGGCGAGTTGAATACCTTGAGAACACAATTTAGTGCTTTTGGATACAGTCTTTGCTGGAAAACTAAAAATGTATAATTTCTTTTGAAGCGACATTTTTTCTTGTCAAAATTAGAACGCGCCAAGATGAAGAAATATAGAAAGCGAGAGAACATTTCCACAGTGTCGACTTCTGATCATATGCTTCAGTATGTGCTTCTGATCATATCCACTAAATAATAATTTTATAAAAATACTAAAATTCTGGAAAAAAGGAAAGAGAAACTGGAAACAAAAGAGCAAAAAAGAAGAGAAGAGAAAGTAACAGATAAGAGGGTAACTAAAACAGTTCCTTCAGAGTCTTCTATTTTACCATTTACTTGAAGCTTCTGAAGAATAGGATTCATTCCATTCAAAGATGAAAATGATGGGGCATAGAAATCTATCCCAAGTGATCCTAAATGAACTGGAGGAGAAATAATTTATACTTCTGTCATTCTTAGAGGGGAAACGAAATACACAAATAGCAACTATGTTCTTCAAGAAATAAAAGACAATATAATACCTATTCAAGGACTGAAGCTAATGAAAGTAATAGTAAGTGATCATTTTCATATAACAATTTCAGTTATTGCTTCAGAAGATTTGCAACTACTATTTAAATAAAAGATCTCAAATAATGTTCATATTTCGTATGAAGTCGGCTGTGGATAACACATCATAAATAAAGAAAGATTAAATGTCAGTCAATTTTGAAAATGGTTTCAAGAATATATAGGGCAAAATGCAACTTTTACATCCTCAAACTCTGTGTTCCTGGGTGGCGCATTTCAAGTAGTCCCATTATAAGTATGCCATAATTTTAATATTCCGTCTATTGAAGCGTGAAGAAGTTAAAGATTTAAAATTTTTCTGGAACGTTTAGCTTTTTATTTGCAGTTACTATAAATAAGAGTTTAAATGCTGAAAAAAATTATTTACACTAGAATTATCTCAGACAGAGGTTCCCACCCTTTTTGTCCTTAAGAGCACTTTGTAGAATATCTATTGGACGACGGGCACCATTTGCTTTTTTAAGGTGAATTTATAGTTGCATAGAGTTAATAAATATATGTGTTACGGTGAAACACCGAAATATGGAGAATGTCGACTTTCACCGGTGAATGTCAAAATTCACATAGTCTCTTGGTGTATGTCCAAAATATTTTCCAAATACTCTTATTTCTGACTTAAACCAGTCAATGTCGACATTCACCATGTACTAATGGTGAATGTTGAACATATAACAATATTATATTTTCTTCTCCGTAATTCATTCGCGAAAAAACGCACTTCAAACTCAGAATAAGAACTTAAGAATATAAGAACTTAAAACACACACACTACATTCAAAATGAGAAAGGAAAATAATAGAAGTTATAAACTTACCAAATTATGTGAGTGAAATCCTATTTATTGCAACAAGTTAAACTATTATGACACTTTGAATTGCACAAGAGGCACTTGCTTTTACAACTTCATTTATTTGTGGAACACTTCCTTTTGGAATGACAGCGTGTACATATACTCCTCTCTTTTAGACCTACACCAGAGCATATCCGTGATTGTCGACATACACCGGTGAGTGTCCGAAGGTACAACAATGTAAAGAAATATTCGTTCTTTCATCAACGTATTTGGTGAAAGTTGACATTCTCCAATTTCGGTCTTTCACGGTAACATATGTGTTCGGTATCTGAAAGAGTATTGCTTGGCAGCATTGTTTTACGCCAAGCAGAGTTTGGCTTTAGTGTAACCCTAAAGTTATTTCGTTTTTGTTTTATTAGTATGAATGATTTCTGACTTGATGTAGGAGCATATAGTTGCTCGCTCTTAGCTTAGTTACATAGGTAACTATAAGCACATGCGTGTGCTAGTATTCAATAATGTTGTTTTTGTTAAAATAAAATTGTTATTGTTAATATTACAGTCCACTTACTGAAGTTAAGTATCATTAAATAAGTTCGAGCTATCTTCGGCAAGAACAGTTTGGTCTCACGTTAGCCGGAGAAGAATATGGCTACTAATATTGTTTCATTGAATCGCCAACGCGGCGTAGTGAAAACGGAAACTCGGAGCTTTGATAAAATTCCTTGATGAGTATAAAATGGAGGAGAATAAACTCAACCATGATGTTATTATGAAGACTAAATTGAATTCTTTGTTGGAATTAAAATCTCGGGTTAAACAACTCATAGTGGAATACACCAATTTGCCAGAGGAAATTGACTTGAAGGATAATCTAAGCATTACACAAGAATTGGAAGAAAGCATCGAAGAGTTCGAAGGAAGATTTAGAAATTTTCTTTCTAATTGTGAAACAAATAATAAAGATAAATTTGAAACCAAAACTGTTTCTAAATCAAATTTTAAACTGCCTGATTTACCTCTTCCTCAATTTTATGGGAAATATGAAGATTTTAAAAATTTTAAAGTGCAATTTATGTCTATGATTAGTAATAATAATTTAAATGATACTGAGAAACTGTTTTATTTGAAAGCATCACTTAAAGGTGAAGCAAAAATGTTAGAATCATGTCAGGATACATTTGAGTCGCTATTTTCTGCACTTGAAAGCAGATATGAAAACAAAAGAGCAGTAGTTGATGCCTTTATCAATAATTTGTTGAACTTTGAAAAAATAAATGACTCACCTTCTCAGTTGAGATCACTGGTAAATAATGTTAAAAGATGTTTGAGATCTTTAAGTGTATTAGAATTTGATAGAAATAATTTATCTGATGTTTTGATATTAAATATTTTATTGCATAAATTAGATAGAGAATCTAGAAAAGCATTTGAACTAAACGTAAAATCAAATGAAATTCCCAAACTTGATGAATTTTTAGAATTTCTCGAAGAAAGAATTCGCAATCTTGAAGAAATAAACAAAGTTAGTTTTCCTAAGCAGAGCTATGCTACTGAAGTATCAAATCAATTAAGTCGCTCTAGAAATTCAAAATCCTTGGTAACTAAAACAAACCCTTTTCGAAAGTGTATTATGTGTAAAGAACCACACCCAATATATCATTGTTCGAAATTTAAGAGTATTTCTGTTTCTGAGCGGTATGATTTTGTTAAAGAATATAAATTATGCATTAAATGCCTTTCTCCATCACAGGTATTATCGCAGTGTAAGGCTAAATTTAGCTGTTATGTCTGTAAGAAAGAAACACATCATTCGCTGTTACATAAAATTGACGAAAAACAAAATGAATCATCGAAAGAAAAAGAATTGACCTTGAACCTTTCGTCAGTGAGTGGGAAAGAGGACTGCCCCTCTCCCCCCCCACACAACTTTGATGGCAGCTGCAAATAAATCTAAATTTGTGTTAATAAATACAGCGATTGTTTATCTTCGCGATGTTTACGATGAACGAATTCCTTTTAGAGCCGTGCTTGATTCAGCTTCGACTTCTAATTTTTGTACTGTAGGTGTTATGAACTCACTAGGAATAAAAAAAGAACGAGTATTTATTCCAGTTAGTGGAATAGGCAACACTACTTTGAATGTTAAATCGCACATAAAGACGCGTTTATCGAACTTAGAAAAGGAAAATGAATGGGAAATAGAGTTATTAGTTGTTCCCAATATAACTGACATGACACCATCGAAATCTATTGATATTTCGAAATTAAATATTCCGAAAGGAATAAAGTTAGCTGATGATGAATTTTTCAAGGCAAAAAAGGTAGATTTATTATTAGGTGTGGAATTATTTTTTGAATTTTTAAAAACAGATAAAATACGTTTAGAAGATAATGAGTTACTTCTTCAAAACAGCTGCTTCGGCTTTTTAGTTTCTGGAAGCGTTAGAATTCCACATGTAAAAAATTATGACTTAAATTATTGTTTTTTGTCAACAGAGATTAATTCGTTAAATAACTTAGTAAAGTCATTCTGGGAAGTTGAAGAAGTCAATGAAACTAAATCTACAGTTAATTCTGAATTAAATTATTGAAACGAACTTTTTAAAAACTCATTTTACCGGCATGCGGATGGAAGATATGTGGTTAAAATGCCGTTCAAGCCAGATATTGGTGAAAACATACAATTAGGGGATTCAAAGGAAATCGCTGAAAAAAGACTGAATCAATTGTGGAAACGTTTGTCGAGTGATTCTGTAATTAAAGAACTTTATGTTTCATTTTTAAGGGAATATGAATCATTAAATCATATGGAGAGGATGGAAGACTATTCTGAAACTGGAGGAGGATATTTTCTTCCTCATCATGGCGTGCTGAAACCTGATAGTAAAACAACAAAGTTACGCGTTGTGTTCGACGCGAGTGCCAAAACTACTAACGGTTGTTCATTGAACGACATATTATGTAAAGGTGGAATGATTCAAGAGGAACTTTTTTCCATCATGATACGGTTTAGAAAGCATATTTATGCATTTATTGCCGATATTGAGAAGATGTTTTGACAAATTGAAATATTGCCATCGCAGACCAAATATCAGAAAATACTTTGGAAGGAAGATGAAGATAAGCCTATAGAAATATACAAACTCAAAACGGTAACTTATGGCACAGCATGCGCTCCATATTTGGCACAAAGGACTCTTCAACAGTTAGCGAAGGATGAAGAAAAGGATTTTCCTGTAGCATCGAAAGTGGTCTTGGAAGATTTCTATGTAGGCGACTGTCTTACTGGATCTTCAAATTTGAAGGAATGCATTCAGCTCCAGAAAGATTTGACAGAATTGCTCCAAAGAGGAGGAATGAAGCTACACAAGGGGTGTACTAGTTTTGATTCTCAGGACTCTGATTTACAGAATTTTTCATTTGATCGTAATAGTAATACAACTGTGAAGACGTTAGGTATGTTGTGGAATAATAAGAAGGATATATTGCAATATAAAGTTACTGTTAATGAAAAGCCTGGTGTTACGAAAAGAGATGTTTTATCTCAAATAGCGAGATTATATGATCCTTTAGGCCTACTACTATTATTAGCAAGGCAAAGATATTCATGCAAGCACTTTCGTTGCTTAAGCTAGACTGGGCGGAACAGTTACCACCACCTCTTGCCAATGAATTGAATGTGCTTATTAAAACTCTTCTTATTAAAACTCTAGCTTATTAAAACTAAGTATAGAAAATATACAAGTACCTCGTTGCATTTTAAAAGAGACCTTTTCAATGCTCATTTTACAGGGATTTGCGGATGCCTCCGAGAAGGCATTTGGGGCAGTGATATATCTTCAAAGCATTACAAGCCCTGGTGAATATTGTAGTAAACTTTTTTGTAGCAAATCTCGTGTAGCACCAATCAAGATTATGACTATTCCTAGATTAGAACTATTAGCATGTCTACTCCTGTCCAAACATATGCAAAAGGTTTTAGAAGCTTTGAAACTCAAAATTGATGACGTTAAGCTCTGGTCAGATTCAAGCATTGCTTTAGCCTGGATCAATACATCACCGCATCTTTTGAAAACCTTTGTGAGTAATAGAGTCTCACAAATTCAACAACTTACTTCTAACTATCAGTGGGGACATGTGTCTTCAAATTTGAACCCAGCCGACACCAATTCCAGAGGATCAGATGCTACAACTCTTGGATCTAAGAAGCTGTGGTGGAAAGGTCCTGATTTTTTAAACAAGGACAATTTTCAAGATAAAAATGGACTTAGTGATGAGCTTTATTCTTCAGAACTGAAACCAGTTACGACTTCCTTGTTGACTTTAAAAACTGATTCATTCTTTGATGACTTCCTAAAAATAACTAATGATTTCTTGAAACTAATACGAATTCTTAGTTTACTTTTCAGATTTATCTACAACTGTAGGAACACAAGGGAGAAACGAACAGGTAGTATTAGTATAGATGAAATGGAGCTGTCAAGGAATACACTCCTTAAATATATCCAAGGTAGGTATTTTGCAGAAGAAATTTCTTTGTTGCAGAAAGGTCTACAGATAACATCAAGGAGTAAGTTAAAATATTTTGATCCCTTCTTAGATGAAAAAGGTCTGTTAAGGGTAGGTGGTAGGATAAAGAATTCTAATTTAAATTATAGTCAAAGACATCCCATTATTTTGCCTGCCAAGAATAAGTTAACTGAACTTATATTTATTTATTTTCATGAAAAGGATTTTCATAATGGTCCACAATCACTATTAAATTCTATTAGACAAATTTATTGGCCCATTAATGGCAGGAATATAGCTAGAAAGATAGTCCAAAGCTGCATAATTTGCTTTAAGGCAAAACCAATAATTTCTCAACAACTAATGGGAGAATTACCTAAAGAGAGAATTAATATTAACTTTACATTTAATTTGTGCTATTGATTACTGCGGCCCATTTTTGATAAAGTACAAAGGGCAACGCAAGGGTAACTATCATAAGATATATGTTTGTATTTTTGTTTGTATGGTGACAAAAGCAATTCATCTAGAGATTGTCAATGACTTAACCGCAGAAGCATTCATTGCTTGTCTGAAGAGGTTCTTTGCCCGACGAGGTAAACCAAAAAAAATATTTAGTGACAATGCAAAAAAACTTTGTTAGTGCAAATACAGAATTAAAAAAATTAATGAGTATTTTCTAAAGCAGAATGGAACTTTAGCTAATTTTATAGCCGAGGAAGGTATACAATGGAAGTTTATACCCCCAAGAGCACCAAATGTTATTGGTATATCTGAAGCAGGAGTAAAATCCTTTAAATTTCATTTTAAACGAACAGTAGGAAATTCAGTATTAACCTACGAAGAATTTTTGACAGTAACAGTTCAAGTAGAGGGAAATTCTCCCCCTCTTACACCGTTAACTTCTAATATTGATGATTTAAATGTTTTGACCCCTGGTCATTTCCTTATAGGTCGACCGATCAATTCAATAATTGAACCCAATTTAACAGAAGTAGATAATAACAGAGTTTATGGCAAAAAACTACAAAAATGGTACAAAATATATGGAAGAACTGGACTAATAATTACTTGAGCACTTTGATTCAAAGAAATAAATGGATGATTGCTAAACAAAATATTAAAATAGGGGATATGGTAGTGATCAAGGAAGAAAATCTTCCTACCTGCAAATGGTTGTTAGGGAGAATTGTAGATGTGTTTTATGGGAAGGACAATCTTGTGCGAGTTGTCTCTGTCAAAACCAAAAATGGTATTTATAAACGAGCAGTTACTAAAATTGCTGTACTGCCAATTGAGAAATAATGTACGAATTTTTATGTTTATTTTAAGGTTTGAATTATAATTCATCATATTTGTTCTTTTCACAGTGTAATTACTTGTATTATAATTTTTGCATTAATTTACATTGTATCATTTTGTATTGTATGAACATTTATCCCTTTTTTGAATTTTACTTATTGTATTGAAATTAATATTTCAACGCCGGGCGGGATGTTCGGTGTCTGAAAGAGTATTGCTTGGCAGCATTGTTTTACGCCAATCAGAGTTTGGCTTTAGTGTAACCCTAAAGTTATTTCGTTTTTGCTTTATTAGTATGAATGATTTCTGACTTGATGTAAGAGCATATGGTTGCTCGCTCTTAGCTAAGTTACATAGGTAACTATAAGCACATGCATGTGCTAGTATTCAATAATGTTGTTTTTGTTAAAATAAAATTGTTATTGTTAATATTACAGTCCACTTACTGAAGTTAAGTATCATTAAATAAGTTCGAGCTATCTTCGGCAAGAACAATATGCACATGAAAAAGAGACCTGTCGCATTTCTCTTTGTGCTGGTATATGTATTGGAAGCTATTTCTATTTCATTAAAAACGAGAAAACTTTCTCATAGAATTTTATTGAAAACTAAAACATTTTTATTGTGACTGCACAATAGCAGACACACGTTAAACGATTGGCGGGCGCCATGGTGCCCGCGGGCATAGGGTTGGGAACTCCTGATCTAAGGTTTCGTAGATAACTGATTGATTGTTCATAATTGGCTAACTACCGGTGCCAATTATGAACATTCTGATCAAATGAAGATAGTTGACGTAAAACGTAATCAGCAGACTGCAATGCAAACAGAATTTTCAATTACTCATGAATCTTTTTTCTTAACACATGTGATGAGATCCTGATGTTTGCCTGCGAAAGTGCAATAATACGAACATAGCTCGTGACGGGTAAGCTGGTGTAGGATTTATTAGGCTTCTTTGAAGCTAAGGAAACTGACAAATCAACTTTTCCTTCTCTGAGATTCAGACTTCGGATAAGGTATCAATTACGCCTCCAAGATGAGCAGGAAAAAAGACGAAAGTTATTTATACATTTGCTAAACTTTAAACTTTCCTTTAACAGTGCTTGCGGTATAAGTAAAGGAAAGGAAATTTTGCGCTACTGGTGGAATAAATATATTTCCATTTGAATTTCGTGCGGATACAAATTATTATGGAACACTAATGGAAACTGACCTAAAATTAAACAACATACTCCCACGGAGAACAATTCCGAAAGGTTTCAGATCTTAACGATTGCCCATCACAAGGATTTGTTAAGGCTTCTAGGCATAAAATTCAAATCAACAGCAAAATGACAAAATATTTTAACACAGAATTTTCGATAGACTGTCTTGTGCGCTGGATATAAAAATGCTTTATTTCGAAAATTGTTGCCACTGCTGACTTTCAAATCACTGAGTTTTTTAATCAAAAATTTATTTAAGATTTACTAATACGAAATATAAATTTCGGAATTCAAAATTCGGCATCCAGGTACACATGTTCTGGTAGAGGACTAGGACTACTTTATTGACTGTTTAGTTTACTACATGAAACTTAAAAACTCCCATCTTGACTGGTAGTTGATATACGCTCAAATAAAGTTGCTTTACAAGAAAGTAAGACTTTTGTACTTTTCTTCAAATTTATCAATGTGAAGAAAATATAGAAATCAGTGAGACATTAATATAGTTGATAACATTCAAAACTGTGACATATCAGCGTTATTTGGGTATATTAACAATGGTTGTTTACTTTATTATAACCGAAATAACGTACGTATTACATACTGACTGCTAGTTGCCTTTAATGAGCCAGCCTTCGTTGCTGTGAATGAGCTGATGGTGCAACCATGGAATAAAAGATTTTTAAAGTTTTACAAAATATGAAATCGTAATAAAAGAAATTCCAAATTAGGGCTTCTAGATTCTCATATTCGGTGGATGATAACGTTATTCAAAATTTGATGGCTCTAGGTACCGTTGTTTTATCACAATGCAAGAAACATACATACATTTATGCAGATTCTTTATTATTTAATTTCCTTAAATATAACACAGAGCGATAATATCTGTTGGCAACAATTTGAAAAGTGAACCGACATTTAAAGTTTTCAACGCAAAATGGCAAAACGAAATTAATAGCCCTTCTGGGCTAACGCCCTTTGATCTAAAAATTAAGAGCGCTGTATGGTTAAATCTCTTTTGTTTCCTACAATTTTTAACTGTATACCTGTAGAATATTAGCAGCTATATTTTCGCTATTATGTATTTCTAGATGAATAGATTCACATATATTTCTTCAGAAGAATTTAGTGTCCAATATTCTAAGATCTTACTTTTCAGTGTCATACTACTATATAAATAGTACCATCCTTTGTGTTTATTACATTAAGTGTCACTGTTTATTTTAATTATTATGTATTTTTGGAAGGAAATCAATCATATAATGCAAACCAATATTTAAAACTAACATTTAAAATGTTGTATCCATTTCATTCTTTCAAATGATATATAAACACACATTAACGAATGTTTTCAAATCTTAACGAAAAATATCTGATGTGGACACCAAATGACTTCCTAGCACGGCATGTTAAATTACACACTTTTTTTTTTTTGCTGTGCTTTATTTACATATTTCCTCGAATTTCATTAGAGATTTATTTCACATTCCATCAATTCAGTTGTCATTTTGCGGCAAGGCTAAAGTACATAAACATTCAAAACTCCTTCATTAAAAATTGCAAAATATAAAAATACTAAAACACCAAATACAATTAAAACAGTTAAAGTAAAAAAAAATTGCAATTAAAATTAGAGTCCCTACGCAAAAACAAGCAATTAGGCCAGCAGGCAGGAAGACAGAACTTTCGATGCACAAAACTGAAAGTTAAGGTTTGGTTACACTGACTTAATTCACTATTCGACTAAAGATTTCAAGAGGAAACAAATGGCGGCCTCATTATCCCTAGTGCCACTTAAAATTTTAAATTTCTGCTTATTATACAATTATAGCAAACAGATTAACTAAAAGCATAAAAACCTTAACCGAAACATAAGAGCAACATAATTCAATCACATTTAAAACCAAAAATGCACAATTTGCCAACATAGAAGAATAAAAACTGAGCTCATCGAGCCGGGGAACAAAGTGAACATTTATATATAACGATCGATTGTAACCAAAAAGGGCTACATGTTGTAGCAGTTCCATGTACAAAATTTCAAGGCTCTATGTACGGCTACCATAACGTTTTTGAATCATGCGAGATACATACAGACGTCGCCAAAAAATCTTTTTTGAATCCATTTTAAATTAATTTTACAATCCGTTTTGGAAAAAAAGTGCTTTATTCAGTTCGTGATACAGATGTGAAGCAAAAATATCGTTCAAATTGATTTGAGAGCGATCAAAATGGATATATTTTAATTGAAATATGATAACCGAATTTTTTTGCGATTACACTACTTCCTTTACTTCGTACAAGAAAGTAAAAATGATGAAACGATGATTTGGGATCATAAAATATTTTGATAACCTAATGTTTTAAAAGCATGTACAGACATTAGGTATCTTTTGGAAGCAGACAAGATGAAAAATGAGCAACTCCTTCGCCGAAAATCGAACCGTGGACCTCTGGAATACGCGTCCAGCATGCAGACCACTAGGCGGCAGGCGGGAGAATACCTTATATACTCCCCATTTAACAGGGCGACGGGGGTTTTTAGGGGACCCAATTGCCAAATCTAGGGTATGGAGCATCATCATCCAACACCCTTTTAGTTCGGGAGCCATTGTAGTGATATTAGATATTTTTTGGAAGCAAGCAAGATGAAAAATGAGCAACGCCTTCGCCTGGAATTGAACCACTGACCTCTGGAATACGCGTCCAGCGTGCAGACCACCACACCACGAAGGCATGCTAGGAAGGCGGGAGAAATACCTTATAAACTGAATATCAGATTAAGCAAACGCATGAAAAAAATTTATATTTTTATTTATAAATATTTATTTTCTAGTAGCTAAAATTAAAATAAATATACTACTTAAAGAATAATAATTTTTGCTATAAGAAATAACTATAAATTCAAAAAGCACATTTTAAATTATCAACCACGCGCAATTTTTTTTCTTTAGATTCTTCATTAAAAATATTAGGTATTTAAAAATCCTCCGTTTGAGGAATTTTAAGAAGTTCGCAAAAATTGACAAGGAAAATTAATTTAATTTTAATCAGACTAATCTATTTATTTAACGTGTGAAGAATTTGTTCAAATCAATGGCGCTGTTTTAATAGTTCCTATAAATCAGAAATATTGCGGTTATTTTCTTTACATTATTGATCGGAATTTTGCACAAAATTTTTATATGATAACAAACATGAAATTGATAAATGTAATTAAAAACAGTTTGTGAATAACTGATAATTTCTCAATTAAATGCATTTGACATTCTTAAAAGTATGTTTGGATAACTACAGGTTAGGATGGAACATATGGATAAGGATGGAACATATATAAATATTAAAGATCTTATAATATGTAATACAAGATAAATTTTTGCTTGCCCGATGTGGTATTTAAAAACGCTCTTTGTTTAAACCTTAACAGATTACCTTCGATTATTGAAATCATTACTGTCTTGAATAAAAAAGGAGTAATCTAGCTAATGGAACAAAAAAGATAAGAATAATATTTTAGAGTAGTTTGCAATTAAGGGAATGGATTTTCTAACATTCGGCATACTTCGTTGGCATAAAGATAGTTTTTGATTATTCAGTTATAGCAAAAAAAGTATAGCTGCTGAATATAACATATAGACATTTATAAAAAAATAACAGTAATGGTAAAAAATTGAAAGTCAATCACTTACGCAGAAAATGATGTTGCAGATAAATTTTAAAAAGGTAAACTTCTGTGACAGCAAATAATAATACTTAAATCAGCAACTAGCGTAAGTTTGGGATAGTCTACATCAAATACACTGTGTTGGGACAGATGACATTATCTATAACTGATTCACGTTCATACCAGAACATATTAATAGATGTCTTTGAGAACAGTTAGAGTGAAATTAAGAAAACTAGATCATTAACTACTGCTTCATAAAATTATCGAAGTAATTTTTAGTTTAACCTATATCACAAACTTCTATTTAAAACAGATGGTCACTAACCAAAATCATATGACTTCAAGAGAAATTATCTTGATCAGTGACCATGAGTTTACAATGGAGTGAATACTATCATTTGAATCTTGAAACATTTCCAAGCTAGTAATATGATCTAAGTATGCTATTGCAAGAGAAAGATTTATGTTATATTTTTGTTGACCAATTACTTTACTTATACTTTCGTTTCAAATGTATCGTATTGTTTTAGACGTATGTGCAACGTAAAGTTTCAATTTACAGTATTCGATGTAAGTTTGATAGGATAGTCAAATGTACTCCCATTAATCACAAAATATATCAAAGTCTGTACTTCTATGGTTAATTTCCAACCAACTTATTCTGTAATGCCTGAGGACTGTGCCTACGCAGCAACAACGTGGCCAAAAAAATGAAGTTGAGGGTAATTTCACCGTTCGTCATCTTTTATTTATTGTACGTATAGAGGATAATGGGAGCAAGACATGACTAAATTTGCAGGTGGTTTGGAGTACACAACTTCCAGAATATCAGTATAAAGAGTTGCAATCTCTGGCAGCAACAACGAATGCATTCCGACTGGGCATGTTAATGCCAGTTCTCCTCGGTGCCTCAACACAAGGATGCATGCATCATGATACTCAAAAACCGGGATTCGTCTGAAAAGATGATATGGTGCAATTCCTGTGTCCAGTGTCGCCGTTCGTCGCACCACTGTCTGTTCTTCACCGCACCGCACCTGTCTCTGCTGGAGCATCAAGGAGAAGGTATAACAAAATATTGTTGGCTGACTGTTAATGGTGCCAGAGATACCTCAGTTTTCATGTAGCGGAGTGCGAAAAGGAAAAGCGAGTTGGCTCTACGATCCTGCAAGGCCAGTGCTTGGGGCCCCTGAATTCTGCATGGTGTACAGTGCGGCCTTCCTGGACCATTACTGGACCATCATAGCGTCGGAGCACGTTAAGTGGCATCCTTTGCCTTGGATGCCTCCAAATGGTGTCAACACGCAGTCATGCAATTTTTAACGGGAAATGCGACTCCTATCGTCGAAGTCTATCGTCGAATACAAACTGCATATGGCATGTAGTATATAAAAGGCAGATCGGTATTCTGATTGTGTAGGGATTTTCATAGTGGAAGAAGCAGTATTGAAGACAGGCCACAACCTAGTCAAGCTCATGTGGTGATCACCAAGAAGCAGCGTTGTGTGCACACTTCCTATGCTCATAGACATTTCCTCCGTTATTTCCCGGGTGGTGATTCGTCGATTCATTTTCAGGAGACGGTAAACATCTGCAACTGCCTCCTCGGTGATCACCGCATACGCTTGACCAGCTTGTGGCATGTCGTCAGTACTGCTTCTTCCATTACGAAAATGTCTATACGGAATACCGATCTGCCTTTCATACACTACATAACATACACAGTTTGCATTCGACGATAGATTTCAGAAGCGCCCCAAACGCCCAAACATTCAGACATCGACTGGACGCCCGAAACGCCTGAATAATTTCCTACCCAGTGCTTTCCCCCATCACGTTACTGCATTACTCATTGCTTTCAGGTGTTGTTAAATCACGTGTCAATCATTCTTTTGAAGCTACTAAAAGTAGCTTCCTTGTTTCCTTTGTTCCTTCCTTTCCTTTGTTTACTGTCAGTGTTTAGTTTTTGATGCCCGAAGTTGCAATCCCGTCCCAAGGGGGAACTTCATACAGTGTCAAAGCGTCGAAGAAAGAAGTTCTCGCTTTACTTAAGTAAGGCTATTATTAGCGCTGTAGTATTCAACTTGTCATGGGGGAAGGAAAAGCATTCCAGGAGAAATTCTTAGATACGGGCGTTTTCGATGTTTGGGGAATTGAGATTTTGCCTTCTCTCGATGCGAAAGAGTTAAACATTACATGACCGCGCGTTGACACCGTTTGAAGGCGTCCATGATGCAAGCGATGCTTCTTAACGTGCTCTGACGCTATGATGCACGAATCTAGCGGAATCTGACGATATACCATGCAATCCCAGTACTCACCGCCCTTTATTGGTGCATGCGTACTCGTGTTTCTCTTCAAATGGCGGAATTATTACAGCAGTGCCACTTTCATTTGAACGACCCTTATAGAAATGCCCCAGATGCTTTCAAGAAGAGGAGTACAGATTGCGCCCTTTACGCCAAATTCGTATTAAGAATATATTTCACAAGAATTAAAAATGTGTTTTAAATTAGTTACTTCGACTGCAACTACTTATACCTTTACATGCTTTAATATCCAAATAATTTCGCATTTATTTGGGGCACAATCCAAATATTTGTGGAGCTCATGTAATATTTGATAATAACGTGTTACTTTTTATTACTTAATTTGAACATAAAGATTAATTAATTTTTTGTTGCATAATACTCCAGATTTTTTTTTGCCTCTTCCTAAATTGAGTTCCTAAAATTTGTTACTAGGTTCGAATTCCCTAAGCTTCATATAATGTACTTAAAGTTTTCCAAACACTTCTAGTTTCCGATATATGAATACTGTAATTGATTTTATGTCACTGCCATTCTTAATTTTTAATTTTAAAAGAACTGAGTTTCTTTTGTGTGTGAACTTTGAGAGTGAACTGAGTAATGCATTTTTTAGGGAAAAAAGTGTTAAACTAATAGAACATTTTCGCTCAGCCCCAAGCGCTCAAGGCTTAACGAGAACTGATGAGGTAAGAACGAAAAGTGTTTTTCAATGAAACGTAATAGAGAAAGATTTGTTCATGCGGGAAGAAAAAGAGTTTTCCTAAACTTGTTTCAGCTTTATGCGTGCCTAATTTGAGTGCAACTGAGCTCATGGGAATAAACGCGAATGTAGATATTCATGAATTAATAATAAAGAAAATACCCCTGTTAAGCGAATTTTTACTGCTCGCTCACTACTTTTATAGGTAGTTCGTTTGCATATTTTATGATTGCAGTAGTTTTCTCTTTCTTTTTTTGTTATAAGGATAAAAAGAGTAATAGAGGAGAAATAGAGTAGATACAGTTTTGGATAACACTTTTTTTACATTTTGATAATAAAAAGTAATAAAAATTGAGGTAATTTCGTAGAAAGAAAATGCCTTATCCTAAAATGTGCATTACTTGCAAAGAAGAGGATTAGTTCAAGAATTAATATAGAATTGGCATTTTCACAGAAAATTCTAGAATGAAACGAATTTATTTTGAGATTAATTTTGTTTTTCAGAGTACCTTTTTTTATTTATTTACATGAATTATAAAATAATTTTCTAAAACAGAGGCAGCTAAATGTGATCGTGTTTGTCCACGGCTATTTTGATAACATTAACAGAATGATAACTTTAAAGAATGAGAAAAACATATTCTAATAACCAACAACGGTACGGAGTCATTAGGTTTCTTTGAAGCAGGGGATGTGAATAATGTGTAATGCCCTCTCCGGGACTCGATCTGAACCTTTCGAATACACGTCGAATATGTTTCCAATTGCACCACGAAGGCACAAAGAAAGGAGAGAGAAAATACTTTATAAGAGAATTAAACTTATTTATAGCACTATAAATGCAATAAGCTATAAATATGTACTTTTGCAAAATTTCTATCTATTATGCAAAAAAAAAAAAAGTTTATAAACTGTTCTTAATGTTTTTAACCCAAAAAATGTCATAAGATTTCTGGAACTATCTGGTTTCATTATGAAGTGTCATAACATTTCTTAAAATTTCTTGACCTCTGCTCAACTCCCAATCTTAATACTCGGAGGACATCACTCATTCATTGGAAAAGGACAGACAAATGTAAAATTAGAACTTTAGTATAAAAGCAGACCTTTTCTTTTTTTCCTTGGAGCAGATTTTTTTTTTTTTTTTTTTTTTTTTTTTTTTGTTTTGAAGATGCGAGACCTGTGTCTGATCATCTTTTTTTTTTCAAAACCCCTTCGAATATAAATATTTAATCACCCTCGAATATCAGTGTTCGATCACTCTCGAATACCAGTGTTTGATCACTCTCAAATATCAGTGTTTGATTAAATTCAAAATCCTCCCCAAACTATGGTTGCTTTTTTAGTTGCCTATATTTAAATGGTTTTAAATGGTTAAATAAAATTAACAACCTGTTTGGCGACTGAGTCCCTCATTTAGCGACATTCACTAAGGCAAAGTTTCCAATTTGTTTTGACCTTATGTGGCGACTTTACCTCAGTTAAAACAATATTCTATAACATTTTCGTAATATTACATGAATTTTTTATCACAGTAAAAAAGGTATTTTCTATATGTTTGTATACAAACAGAGAGGACTTTGATAAGAATATCTTATATAAGGCAATTTATAATATGAGTGTATACGGAGAATTAAGATATGGAAAATTTTGTTAGATAGCTCATGCAATTCTAATATATAAACATTGATATTAAGTAAAAATAATGGCGCTTTGATCAACTGAAACAAAAAATATATTTTTATCATACAGAAATAGCACCTTTGAACTCCATGTGAGCGGCCCAGCGATAAAGTCGTTAACACTGATAGTTCGGTCCAAGGTTCGAATCCCGAGAACGGACTGTTTTCCTCTATGTGTAACATGTATACGATCCAGTTTCCCTTGAAATGTACTCTATACGAAGACATCTCTTCCCTTAGGCACATAGTCCTTGAGTGCTATGCCGTAATCAAATAAATCAAACCAAACCAATTTATATGAAAACCAAACGAATAGATTTTTAAAGGAGCTTTCTACCACCAGTTCTCATAAGGCTATCTCCAAGATTGAAAGCATAGAAAATTACATGTCGTTGATGATGATGCAAAAGATTCAGCGCGAACTCACATGTCTATTGATGAACCGTTGCATTTCGAAATAACATTGTATGGAGCTATTAGTGATAACCCTAAATTTGACTCAATTTCTGATGCAGTGGTATATTGGATCAGAAGCGTTGATGAATTAGTTTTAAAACTTTTAACTTTCTAAATTTAAGAATGAACTAAATTTTATTCAGTCGCATAAAGAACTAATTGTGTCATTTTAGTGCTTTCGTCTATGTTTTTCGCAGAAGAACAATGATTTTTCCATCTTTAAAGCCAGCTGTTATGTTTTGTAAGTGCAATATAAAGTTATGGATCAAAGTGAACATTTATCATGAAGGGACAGTAGAAGGTAATTAAGGAAAAGGCGTACTCAAACCATCAGTTAGCTCGCATTCTGCCCTATGATAAATTTTATTTTTCAAACATTTGCATTTCTTTATAAATATAAGCAGTTTTATCCATTTCTACTGCCTCAGACGAAAATTTTGTTTTCCCTTTTTAGACGATTAAATGCGCGTTTAAACAATTCATCATTTCAAACTGTTGAATGTAACTATTCTTTCATCAAACCATCCTGTAAATCATAAAAAAAATATATTGGTAGATTTACTAACGTACTATAAAACTCTAGTTTTGTTTTGAATGTAAAAATATTTTATAAATTAATAAATCGTAATTAAGTATATAATCATTCTTAAAAACATTTTTTTAAATTTATATAGCGTAATCTTACGACTTGATTCAATAAACTACTGTTTCGTGACACGTGGATCATTTTTACTCAGGGTTATAAATTCCTAAATTATATTTCTTCACGATGCATCATTGGATTTAATGCAAAAAATAAAAATATTTATTTATTTTAATATTTTTTACACAATTCAATGAGACAATTAACATGAACGTTGACTGAAAGGGTTTAAAGAAAAGTTTTATGCTTTTAAATTGTATTTAGCATAACTTTCCTCATTAAGTAGACACATAACAGTCTTCGAATAATACGCATTCTTTTCTTGCATATAACCAGCTTTCGAGATTCTAGTTCTTCGGTTTCCAAATGTTATTTCCAAGGAGAAGGGATTAACGGAAAACATAGCTAAATTCATATGTAAAAGGCAAATTGGGCAGTCGAATATTTATTCTTCATATGAAGTCAGCTTTTACCTTCATCAATTGATCAACAGGAGAAACTTTCGGTTGTTGGAAGGCTCAGGTGCGAGGCACTTCCACAGGCTCCTTTGCTGGAAAGCCACATCCTGTGTGTAGCGTCGTGTGGAAAAGCATATCTTTCTTGGCATAACATTGGGTAGTTCTTTGCAGAGAAAAAAAAAATTCTCGTGATAACCGATGAATGAGCTTTACGCATATACAGATCGAAGAGTCAGTCATATCAATCTGGAGATGTCAAGAAGCAATAAATATGGCAATATTGTTGGGAAAAGCATATCTTTCTTTGATGTCGCATGCTACTGTCATGGCTTCCGGCGCTCAAGGTTCAGGTGCGAGTCACTTCAACAGGCTCCTAGGCTAGGAAAGCCACATCCTGTGTGTAGCATCGCATGGAAAAGGCATAACATTGTTCTTTGCAGATAATTTTTTTTCCTCGTAATAAGCGATGAATGAGCCTTACGCATATACAGATCACTTTATATAACTGATGATGTTTTCCAGTTTTTAGGAGAATACATTTCCTGGATTAATAATTAGTTTTTAAACCTAAGATTTACTAACCGACTGGACAGCGAATTCTGCTCCGAAAACTAGACACTTTTCCCTCTCCCCTCTTTTTTTTTTTTTTTTTTTTGTCTGGAGACTTCTGAAGAGATTTTCTAGCAGGGTCGGCAGACACGTGTTTTCTCTTTCAAGGTCAAATCTCTCTTTTTTCGAAACTCGAGACAATGAAGCCAAAGAACTTCTAGGAAAAGTTCTTTCGTGAAACCAACCGCATCTCGTCCATTGGAGAAGCACATACGTAACGCATTCGTACCGCACTAGTGGAAAGCTGGGTTTGCCAGTCAAAGACATCAAACGTCAATACCAGAAATACAAACCTTTTATGGTAACCTTGCTTTCAACCTCAAAAACTCTGGAGGAAACTAAACCAACTACTACAAGTTCCATTGTGCATACTCCCAATGCACCAATAACATCTACCAAACAATTAATCATAATGTGATTTTGAAAAATATCTAAAGTCAATTCATATCAGACGATATTTAACATACTATTTACATAAAATATGTCGAATAGTTTTTGTCATTCTCTAAATATTTTTCTCTTTCATGATGTGAAACAATCCACTCTTTTTTTTTTTTTTTTTTTTTTTTTTTTTTTTAAGAGTAACAAGATAAATTGAAATTGGAAGAGAAGCACATCAAAGTTGCTCCTGAAGAAGAGGAGCCCAAGGTCTGAGATCACCCTCGAATTCGTACGAGTTTTACTTAAAGTTTACGTGAAACTGAGCTTATAAGGTATTTGTTCCGCCTTCTTAGCATGCCTTCGTGGTGTAATGATCAGCACACTCGGCGCGTATTCGAGAGGTTCGTGATTTGAGTTCCGGCGAGGGCATTGCTCACTTTTCCCGTCTCCTGCTTCAAAATACCTAATGGCTCTACAAATTTGTTTATTTGCATATTTTTGAAAATAGTATCTTTATAAGTAATTAAACATGCGTTCATTCCTTTAAACTGAACGAAAAGCTCTGCATTTTTAAGATAATTGTATGCAATCCTTTCAAAGATACAGAGTGAATTATAGCTGGCATTTTAAGTCCATAAAAGCCTTTCTTAATTGCAAAGTATTATTTCAAATTTTTTGACTGGAATGTTTGAGAGGTGCTTTCTGTATCCAAAATGTTATATCTAGATGCATATTACGTTTATAATCCACGCGCTTCATATCAACTCCATATGCTTTATACTAACTTTATATCCATATGCTTACTATATTCGAAACTTTATATACTTTACTATCTATAAGATTTTAGCAATAATAGGTTACTTGAAGTATAATAGTTGAGATTCTTTTAAATTTGAAATATTTCTCATTTTAAAATACAAAGTTAATCCTAATGTTTATTTCAAAATTGCTATCTTTGACACAATCATTTAAAATTAGATTTGTCTTTTGAAACGTAAGATACTTCCTTCGTGGTGTGTTATTTATTTTACATTTTTTAAGCCTTAATAAAATAAAGCACAAAGATATACTGCTATAAATATTTTAAAACATAATTAATTTCAATTTAATAACATTTAAGTAACGTCTTAGTTAATATTTTTTAACCTTCTATTCTAGAAACATTTAAAAATATATTTATAAAATAATGTTGCAGAATATTCAAGATTTTCAAATGATGTCTGAATAACAAACTCTACATGTTTTTCTTCTGTGTTTAAAATATCTGCATTGAATAAAGCTTGCATAAAAGCGTATAATTAATTGTACATGCATTTTTGATTTATTTTCAATAATTTTAATTCTTTAATACTATAAGTATTATGGGATTACGACATTTCATGACGAGAAAAATCGTATTCTAGATGTAAATACCCCTATATCTTCTTTCCTATTTCCTTATCCGCCTGCAGATTTAATTTAGTCGGTATTCTAGATAAACGCATGTAGGACAATATTTAATTAAACAACAGGAGTTTTATTTATTTATTTTGTATTTACGCTGTCTGCAGAATGTCTTAAGCCGCTTCGAATTGCTCAGATTATTGGCTGTATCATTAGGAATGTTTTACAGTAAAGCTCGGACAAGAAATCTTTAGACTGTGTTGTTTGTTTTACGCTTTGCACATTAGAAGTTTAAACTAAGGGGGGAAAATAGAAAGAAAGAAAGGTATCAACAAATGCAATTTCATTTTGTGAAATCAATATTCCACTACTATAAGTCGATAGTTAGTAATAGAAATTTGCATTTTGCTATGCATTGTGCAAAAAATGGAGGTAAAATTTAGTTATTTATTATTTCGGTTTTGTTGCATCTTTCTCTTTACATTTCAATTCTGTAGTCGTAATATGCACTTATACCTCACAATGATAACGTAAATATAAAATAAAATATGTATTGACATGAGATATACAAATTTATAGTATGAAATAAGACTTTTAACAACATTCACATTGGATTCTAACTTTCCAATGTGTCTGTCTTTAACCGTGAGTTCAAGGTTAGTAGAAGCTAAGGTTACACTCTTTCAAGGTCAAATATTACTCTTTCTGGTGCTATCAGAGATTTCAATCAAAGTCAATTTTATTCGCTTATTGGAAAACCACATATGCAACGCATTAGTATCGCGTTAATGGGCAAACACTTGGACGTTCCCATGCTAGTTGACTTTGGTCAAGAAGAGTAAACTTTGTACTATTGTTTGGTTCCAGAAGAGATATTCATCATCCAGGCTGATAAACGCTGCAGATTTAATCTGGAATTATAGCGTTTTCTTTGATTTTGTTTAATATACTGAAATTTGCATAGGTTCAACATCCAATTACCGCCGAACCTGTATGGTGGTTAGCGTCGTTGACTGCCGTGCCGCAGAAGGGCTCGGTTTCGAATCCCGGAGAAGGCATGGCTATTTGTAAATGTATAATAGCCTTGAGGCATGGGAGCACTCTAAATATTCGCCGAGCCGAAAGTCCTCCGGAGAGGTTAGTGGTAGGAGAAGAGGGGTGGGAGACTATAGAACCCTGCCCCCCGGTTGCTCACCATCAATATTGGGGGTGGAAGAGCTAAACCGCATTGTCACCTGTAAGGTGCTCAAGGCTGTTGCCAACGGCAGGTGTAAACTAGCGCTCCTTGCCACGAGGAACTGCGTGGTAGCTGACTATAGGTCAGACGAGTGAGCATTAGTAACAACATCAATTCATTTATGACTTCCTCTCAAAATAAAATAATATATTAACTATCAGTACGAAGTCTGACATTTCTTATTGAATAAATTAATTAAAAAATACCAGAGAAGTTGCTAAAGAACATAAATTATAGGCTATTATAGTGAAATTTCACTTTCTTCATCAAAAGCATTCGCTTAAATTTGAATAAAATTCCACACTTCTTACCTTATTTTGTTTCTGTTTGTAAACTGAGTTAAATATTTTATGCTCTCTTAACATTTTTTAAAAATTTTTTTCTTTATAAACGTAAAGACAAACTGTTATTTTCATATTTGTTAAATCATAATCCTCATTTTTCGCTCATAAGATCACATGAAAATAATCATTGTTTTCCACAGACTAGAGACAATGATTTAATTCAAGTATTTCCTAAAATTCACATAAACAAGGTATCTCAGCACCACGGTCAGAAATTCATAGGTAGGTGTACTCAAATCCCATAACATTCACGGTCGAAAAATTTTTACGGGTGTGTCAGAGGCATTGGTTCGTGACTTCATTTCCTCGTTGAAATAATAAGAGTGGTGATTACGCAAACGTTATGTTTGCTGATATGGATCGGGTATATGCTGTCACTTAGAAATTGCATTTAGCTAACAGTAGATCAGATGTGATAGCTCGGTGAGGTTATTTTAATTAAATGTGGCAGAGCTTAAGGGCAGGGATGCCTTTGAGGATAACCTAGATATAAAACGAGAAAATGGCTCGTAATTACGTTACACAGGGTGAAAGAAAAGCACGAAAACACACCCTGCCAGCCAGTCCATTTGCTTGGGATCGAAACAGGGATATGATGCTTCGCTATATACAGGGTGTAATCAGTACAGCGGTGACAAACTTTCAGGTGAGATAGAGTAATCCAGACAATGGGAAATTACATAGCAATGCATGGTCGGAAACGCTTTCCTGTCGCGGTAGTGACGACACAAATCACAAGACAGAAAGGACACGAATAAGGTGAGAAAACATGTTTATTATGCTTAAAACAGCAGAAACCAAGAAATAACAACAAAAATAGACGAAAATTGTCATCGAAGAAGGTGTTCGAAATTACGGCCCTGGACCATAATATGCAGGAACCGTTATGTCATGCATCTTCCATGCACTGGAGATGTGACGCCCGCATCATAGTCCGCGGTCGTAATTTCGAACACCTTCTTTGATGACGATCGTTGTCTGTTTTTTTTTTTCCCCTTATTTCTTGATTTCTGCTGTACTAAGCACAATAAACATGTTTCCGTACCATGTTCGTGTCCTTCTTTCTGATTGTACTCTATTGATTTCGTCTATGTGTACTCTATCTCCTCTGAAAGTTTGTCACCGCTGTACTGATACACCCTATGTATGTATATATATTTAGGCGTGTGTGTGATGATTTAGAAAATGATACGACAGAGAACATAATTTGCGGAATAAAGGAGCTTGACGAATAAAATCGTTAACCTCCCCCCCCCCAGTCGTAGCGACAGATTTAATATTCCTTTTATAGTTGACAAAGGTATAGTGGCGCAGTAAGTGAGACTTTTACACTTTTAAAGCCGAAGTAAAACAACGACTAGTTATCAATTAAAGCAGAGCTAACGCGAGGTATCTAAGATGGAAATATGTTTCAGAATTATGGATCCTGAATTTTCCTTTTGGCTATTGGTAAAATGTTTAGGTTTGAAATACCTTATTCGCTGAAGCGTTCATGTAAGTGCCTGCATCATTAGCTTTATGTAAAAATCATATTACATGGATCAATTTTAAATGAAGCAATTAAGAGATATTTGTTACAAACAGTTACTAGGTTTAGGATAGGAAAGGGATATAGGCAAATTAAATTAGAGATTTAAGGGACTACTGTAATTTATATTTAAAAAATTCTGCCTGCAAAATGATACCCTAATAATAACTCTTTCAGTTTTTAAGAATACTTTGATGAAAGAACTGTATAAATTATTAAATCTCTAAATTAAAAATATAGAATTCATTCAAAATCAATTGCATGTGTCTCAGAAATGTTTCGATGTTATTCATAATATTGCCCAAAGACCCCGAAATATACTTTTCACCAGTTGCAGCTTTGTCTTTTAATGTCTCCGTTTAGTAAAGGCGCAGTTATGAAAGTGTTCTCTTTCATATTCTTTACTGCGATAAGCAGGCTGATTGAGGGTCCACATGCTTTAAGAAAACTAATTCTATTTCGCAGAATATTCTTTTAAAAAACTGCATTTCAGACAGATGGACTAACTTCACACCTCTTAAGATTTATATTTAAAATACTTTTCATTTAAAGGGTATGGCTGTTACGACCTAATTTTAGAATTTTCAGTATATTCTTAGTATTAAAAACCTCTTTAAATGTATGTATTAAATGTAATTATGTAATGTGTGAATTTTCAGTATATTCTTAGTATTAGAAACGTCTTTAAATGTATGTATAAAATGTATTTAATTATGTAATGTATGCATTTGGATTTTTCTTTTTCTTGCATTGTATGCTGCTATTTGGTTCTAAATAAGAAGGTTAACCTGATAATAAAGAGATGTAAAGAAACTGTGATTTATTTTTGCATTTACATTTAGTTATAGTTCAAACACAGCTATGAAACAAAGTTAAGAAGATCACTTTTAATCAATTTAAACTAGTGAAATGTTTTGCAGCAAACATTCGGAGAAATATTTTTTAGGATTTTAGATAAATATAATAAGATTAGGGCATTGCATGACAAATGGATTTTTCTTTTTTGGTATACACTTAACAAATCATACATACTTTATTTTAATTCGAAACAAATATGATAATAGGTATGCTTTCTTTCCTTCTCACAAGTTATCGTATTATATTACAAATGCAAAAGTATAACAAAATGATCAGTTTTATAATAATTTATACTGTAAACCGGAAGTTGCAAATTCAAATTGCAATCGCATCGCGGTCATATGCACGATCTAAAAGCAAAGACTAACGAGCCAAAAGTTGTTTTTTATTTTTTTTATTTTTTTAAACAAAATGAAAATTTTTGATGAATAAAGTAAAATATTTAAAGCAAATTTTTAATCTCACTCACTAAATATGTATCAAAATATACATAAATAATAACAATAATAATATCATAAAAGAAGACTTCGAATCTATATTTATTTCTACCTGAAATCTGAAGTTTGACTAAAGCGAGCCATTTTTATTGCACTTTATTATTAAAATACACCGAAAACTAAGTAATAAATTTTCAGGCTAACATTTAATTAAAATAGTTTTAAATTGCTTAATTAATCATCAAATAAATAATTTAAACTTAAAAAAAATATAGAAACTTTTTGAATTTCAAAATAAATCTTTCAAGTGAGACAAAACTCGAGAATAAGGAAAAACAACTAATCTCTTTCTCTTATTTTTAAAATTTTTCTTCGACCCATAAGTAAAAATACGTATGTTTACGTGTTCATACTTATAATAAATTTCATTTCTTACTACTGCTTGACACTTGATGGCGTTTCGATTCTGATAAAGTTTATAACCTTGGAAAGAAATTAAAAGATATTATCATCATGAAGATCTTCAAGATTATCATCTTCTTCAGATTCTTTTCTTATTTTTTCAACTATGGAAAGAAAACTCTTTACGTATCCACAATAAAGCGGTTATTTTTCAGCGCAAATATTCATTACTGAGGGTATTTATTTTCTGGCAAGTACGAATGAAATCTTTGAATCTTTGAAGTTAATTAAATCTTTTAATAACATTTATATCGTATTGTAAATTAATTAACTCCATTTATAGATGTTCTTGTTTTTTATCCATGCTCGATTTTAATGGTAATGGAAACAAGGTAAACTTAGACTTAAATAAAATCTCGAAATCTTTGCATATGTGCAACGAATACATAATTGAAATTTATTCTCGGGCACATTAAATTGCTTCGGGTACCTCCAATTTGTGACCTTTCCTGTAAACAATGAATTAAATGTTGTTCGAAGCTTTTTTTTCCTTACCATGTTAAAGCTCATTCGGTAAACTACCAAAAAAAAAAAAAAAAAAAAAAAAAAAATAGACAGCATGAATGAAATAAAATTTATTGAACTGAGTCTAATTCAAATTTAGTCTGAAAATATAATTCCACTTTTCTTACGATTTTCATTAACTTGTTTTAAAGATTTGTAATTAATTTATACCTATTCTAAATTTTTCAATATGTCGTCCAATATGTATATATGTCCGTCGTTTCAATATGTATTTAGCTAACGTTTGAAAAACTTGTGATTAATATTTTAATTAGAAAATTAGATTACTCACCTGCAAAATAAGCAACGCAAGAAGACAGTACTACTGCAATAATTCCAAGCACAATAGTTGCAATTTTCCATGTGCATTTCCTTGTGCAATTCTTTCGAAAGTGGAACCTTGATGAAGCCATTGCTGCTGATGCAGAGAAGGCGGATGTAGTAGCCATAAAAGGCCTCCTGCCCCCAGATGTTGGGGGAGCTGTTGGTGGTTGTATTAGTTGTGGATTAACACAATTAGCAATGGGTACCATAGGACCAGTCGTGGAACTAGGTGTACTACAGAAGACAGGAATTGGATTGCTGTAAGTTGCTCCAGTAGCGCTGGAACTCGTGCTGTTATTTGTCGTAGCAGAGATAGTTGTTGTGACTGTAGTTGAAGAATGAAGACTTCCAACAGTTTGTAGATCTTTGCTAGGCGGCGGTGGGCCACTGGCAGCTGTGGTGTCACATCGAGGTAACGGCGTTGGTTGTTGATGAGGTGAATATATCCTAAAAAAAATATGCATATAGTTGAAATAAATCTCAAAATTTGTAAACTGGCAAGAAGTTATAAATGTTTAAATATTAATTCGTTTTTAGCTACCATTTCATTCCATTATACATATGGCATGATTTTAAAACATAAGTGCGTAAAATAAATTTTGCATGTATGTGTGCTAAGTGAAATCTCAGTCATAAAGTTACGGATATTAAATACAACGAAATATTATAGAATACGTAGCAGACTTAGCCTGAGTCAAATATTCTACTGAAAACCGGATAAATTAAGCTAGAGTTTAGTCAATGAATGGCCCAATAAAAGCAAACATTAATTTAAAAAATGCTCAGCTACTACACTGCTGGCTATTAAATTTAAAGTAGAAGGAATGATCTGACGATCTGATCCAGGAAGAAATGATCTGACGAAAGTCAAAACCACATGAAAGGAAGAAGAGGTTGGGATATGCAAAATATTAGTAGTTCAGTATATTAAACAACGGAGCAGGTAGATCTTCATAAAAGAAAAGTTGTATAGTAGATTTCTCACTCAGAAAACGCTTAATAAGATCGAAGTTTGCTCAGAATATCGTGTAATGCCTCGAAATAAGAAGATGAAATGCTTACCAGCAAGTTTCGGATTTCGATAGAAGCAAGATCGTTGCCTATCGAGAGTGTGAATTATCGTTCCATGATATCGCCCGCTGCACTGGTCAACATCGAACCACTGTCATGGGAATATGGAATCAGTGGGTTGCTGAGAGTCATATTGAACGGGATGCATTATCTCAACGCCCTCCTATGACTGACGTCCAAGAGGACAGACATTTTGTGAGGCCAACGCTGCAAAACTGCACATGCACATCACGGACCATTAGTAAGAAAATGGAGCTTTGGCAGCCGCGTGGATAATCAATACGACGACCATTACTTCGGCTTCCCTTGGCAATGCAACGTATAGAGAAACGGCGTCTCTGGTGCCCGAAAGACAAAACTGGATGCAGGAGTGTCACAGCTTCGTCTTTTCAAACGAGTCCTGGTTCTTTGTGCAGTATTCTGATAGCCGTATACGTGTCTGGAGGCTACCAGGAGACCGCGCTTCACCTGCTTGCATTCGCTATCGGCACATGGGCCCTGCACCTGGTGTAATGGTTTGGGCAGCCATTGGGTGCACGACACGCACGTCTCTAGTTCGGATTAAATTTAATGTGAACATTTCTGACATCTTACGTCCAGTGGTTGGGCCCTATCTTCGAGGCCTGCCAAACGCCATCTTCCAACAAGATAACGCAAGACCACATGCTGCACGTCTTGTTCTGACCTTCCTCGATACACAGGGTATTCGATTGCTGCCCTGGCCTGCACGATCTCCAGATCTTTAACCCATTGAAAAGATCTAGTCGTGGATTGCTGAGAGACTGGTCCGACACCCTTCTCCCGCTAATACGATTGATGAAGTACAGCATAGACTTGAAACAGCATGGAATGAGTTGCCCGTTTCTGCCATCCAAGCCATGCCTAATCAGGTAAGGGCCCTTTTAGATGCCAAGGGTGGAAGATGGTTCTACTAATTTCGCACCCCTGTAAACCCCCAAACTGTTTACAAATTTAATTATTTTATCTTCATACCATACTATTTACGTACAATAAATATCTTTTTTGTATTTGCTTTCCTTCATTATGTTGCAATCTTAATGGCCAGCAATGTGTAGTTCACTTAGACTGCATATACTATGGTTTTAGCCAAATATGAATCTTTCTCAATACAGCAGTAGAAGAGTATAATATCCGAAATTTTCATTATACAGTGCCATATACGACATATTGTTAGATGTTACACATAATCCAGAAACAAAAAGGACTTGTTGAAAAGTTTCTTTGATGTTTGACGGTGTGATACTTTGATAATTATAATGACGTCGTTTTGTAAAACTGTGTAATAAATATTACATATTTCACAGCAATACTAAGGAAACTTAACGTGCTGATTATATACTGCATTTTATTTCATTGGATAAACTGGTTTTTATTTGGATTACTGTCAATCTAATCCACTTAATCTACGAGATTATGTATCTCATCGGAGTTAAAAATATTACACATACCAAGATCTGCAGAAAAAAAATATTTCCGAAAAAAAAAAAAAAAGTGAAAAGCTTCAGAAAAGAGAATATCTACAGTCTTATTCAGCATCATATGTCATCTAATCACTCACAATACTTATGGCGAAAGGCTAAAAAGAGTTCTCTAACAGAAAACCGATAATCGGTATATATATGACAAATCACCATTTTACCGTAGATAGCGAAAGAACATCCCTTAAAAAGATTAAAAAAAAGTGCCTCAGTTTCTATTATAACAAGAGATCGAACTAGGCACATTAAGGGTGGAGAAAAGCCTGAGATCTCTAGCTTGTAGAAAAAGAAGGCGAAAAAGCATCAAAAAATAATAATAATAGATAAGAAAAGACGAGGAAAAGTGAAATTGCAAGTACGTCTGCACTGCCCCTTTAAACACGTTTTATCGACATTGACAGTGAGAAGAGGAGAAGAAAAGGTCTTTTTTGGGTATTTTTGTAAGAGTATAAGACACATAACCTCCAGTTGTTGAACATTATCCATTGTGTAAGAAAACTGAGAAGGTCAATGTTATAAGTTCTTTAAGAAACCGCTTAGAATTTAGGGAAATAAAGCGATTTTGTGGGTATGTTAAAACAGATTGTATAACCTATTAATCCATTTTGTTTCTCCCTAAGTATGAAAACTGTTTTATGTATGTAGAAATATTTTTGAGCTGCATCACAGGAATTTGAGTATATTCATGAAATGGAAGGTGAATTTAACGCAGAAAGATCACAGAGAAGCCATCAGATTTAAGGCCAAGTATTATTTCTTTAAATAGAAAATAAAATGTGATAGGATACAATAAATTATTTTATTTCAGTTACGGTTTACACATTTTTGTGGTTACTTATTTTAAGGCAGAAAGAATGAATAAAACATAATTATCTGCGATAATATACTCTTTCTTTGATTGAAATTAATTTGAATTGTAAGCTTATACTAATTGTACTGAGTAAATATTATTCATGCTAGGTTAATGAATTTTCAGTCACCCTTAAAAAATGCATTCATGTAACTTTAGAAAAGGAGAAGAGAAAATTATAGGGAGTGAACACACCATATGATCAATGCTGATTAATCTTAAAAAAAATGTTTGACAATACTTTAAGCCGGAACATTTTGTAAAGTAATGTTTTTAATTAATTTCGCGAGTTAATTTGTTTTGTTTACGTTACTGCTCATTGTTGCGCATAGTCTGAGCTATGTTCTAAAATAAAACAATGAAATAATTGATCTGTCTTCGTTTAAACTTTATTTAGCATTGTTTATTTATTATTAATTTCGTTTAATCTTACTGCCAACTCTCAAAATGTATATACATTGTTAAAGTTGAATTTATTCTCTACTGTTTAGCTCTTTCCATGCAATTCATACGGTAGCACATTCGCTTATTCTATTCTTTTGAGAATCGGGTACCTACTAGTCTTACACTAACCAAGTCAGTTAACCTATGAAGACTTTAGAACCTACGACACTGCTAAGCGAGTTCTCCCTCTTTCTGAAATTGTACAACAAAGTATTGTGAAGGTTTTAATAAGCTTTTTTAGTTAGGCTTGAATTGAACGGAAGCACAACTTGTGAGTACTATCAAAATCTCGTCACTTATGTTATCAGAATAACATAAAATGAATTTACAATTAAAAAAATCTGAAAAATTCTTGTGTGATTGTATAAAAGACCGAGGCTTCTCCTGCAATTCCAACAATTTCTAACGATATTAAACAATGCTTCATACCAGTAGCTGAGGTTCTTGAAACGGACATGCTGAAATGTGCTTGAAAATAATTTCACAACCGCATTGATATCTGTCGCGTTACAAAAGATCAAATGAAGAACATTTATAACTCCGCTATGTTAAATTCAGTACACACTCTTCTAACCATTTAAGTATTTCGATCATACTGCTAAATCCCCCCTTTTTTTTGTAGAACGTTGAATGTGTATGTTTCTCTTAGGTTAAATAATCCTAAGACTTCTTCGCCAGATCAAGCTGAAGACAGCAGACTTCAGCAAGAGACGAAGCTGCCTTCGAGGGTGAAATTCTGGTACAGAAAGCAGTGTTTATTGAATATTTATATCATTAATCGTCACGCACCGCAAAATGTTTCTTTAATGCAAAAGATTTAAAAAAAATATTTTAAACATTTTTGGCTTTAAAGCAAGTATTTCACCTCATTAGCGATAAAAATACTACGAAACATATTTTAATCGCTGTAATTAATTAATCCCTCGCGTCATGGGACAAAATTTTATCATTTCATGCAATCGATAAAAGTAGTTATTGCGCATATCGCATTTGCATTAATCGAGAATTTCCTGTATAGGTTTCCTGCACGCAAGATGCGTTTTTTTCAACCGAAATTCGTAAAACTTAAAGTATATGCTTTCCTGCTTTCAAGTTACATTTATTTCTTCCGTAATTCTTGAATTAAATAAATAAATAAATAATAACAATAATAATACACATTTTATTAATACACATTTTACCTTTTTCTTTGCTCGCAAACTGTACCTCTTTCAGTAACAATTTCACAGTTTCAGTATAATTACTCCATTTCGATGAGATATATATTCATTTTTGTTCCCTTTCCTGAGTAGCAGTTCACTGAGGTAAGAATCTATTATAGCAACTTTCGACTGAAATAAGCCAATTAATGACTAATTAAATAGAGTGGTTGTGTCTGGGTTATACCAAAACAAGCTTTGTAAATCATTCGTTTAGCCTGCATTAGAAAGCAACATGCATTTTACTCCTCATTTTTATTCATTTGCTGAGGAAAGAACCCTATTGGCTTCCTCTTTGTATAATTGATAATACACGGTAACTTACGGGGAACGACAATTCGTGGTGATTTAGTCATGTTGTAAAGGCTCGCGCTACAGAGCAATAAATGTTATTTGAGTAATTACGCAACCTTTTAATTGCATATTATTGCAAAAAAAATTGGTAAGAGATATTATGCTAGTATTATGTTTCTCCTTGAATGAAACATGCAGCATCGCTTTTATGCTTTGAAGCAGTGGTCTCAAATTGAAATTACGCTCGGAGCAGAACTATGATCTGAAAGCAGCTACGGAAAATAACTGTTCACATGGCAAAAATTAACTTCCAAAAAAAGATCATTCTTATTGCGGAAATTCGTAACTGAGGGATTTATATAACATAGAAACAAGTACACATAGAAAGTAATCAAATCTGTAAATAGAAATCTTTGAAAAAGATTTATATCACACTTTTAATGAATTAGCTTCGTTTGTACATTTTCTGGGGTAATACTCCGTCTCGTTTTTAATTGTAATAAAAATAATTTAAAACTGGATTTTATACCATTAAAATCTTAATATTTTCCCTTCAAATTTTTGTTATAATAATTAATTTACGAAAAGTATATTCGCTGATATCATAATGTTTGAATAAAATAATTCTTAAAGTTATAAACTTAATTCAGTCTGTTCTTAATTCACACACACACACACATATATATATATAGAGAGAGAGAGAGAGAGAGAAATAACAAACATTTTTATTCGTAAAAAGCAAATTTAAAGTTAATTAAAATTTGAATTTTAAATTATGAAATTTTAATTACAAACAAGTAAATTATTAATTATTGCTGCAAGCTGATCTAGAATATCATTTAAATTCTGAGAGCATATGTAAATTAATTGCAAGTATCAAAATCCATGAATATTCCAAAAATTTTTTTAAGTCTAAAAAAATTACAAAAAATTTCTAAGACTAAATTAATTTGCATAGTAAATAATTGTTGAGTAGGCAGGAGACAGATCTTATCAAGAGGAAGTTGTCTCCAAACCTTACTTTTCAATTACTCAATCCGTGTTTCGTCATCCATATAGGCTTGTCTATGGATAATAATTTTAAACCAAAAGTAAATCAAAAGTAGTGAGTTACTAAAAAATTTTAAGAAAAGGAATTTTGAAAAATTTAAAAAACAAATTGAGAAAGAATCAAAATAATTAAAATAATGCCAACATACCTTTCGCACAATTTACACTGGTAAAATTTACATTACACATTTGGTACAATTTACATTTGCAGATTGCCAATGTTTACATTGGCAAGAGTAGAAAATCAAAGTTTTCTAGAAAACGAAAGTAATTTAGAAACCTTTGCCTATTTGGAAACTTCCCCGACACGAATTATGCATGTAAATCAAAAATAAACTATACAAAATCTATAAAAATACATAAATAATACTAAAAAGGCGAGTAAATAATATGTTTTAATTTAACTTACCAAACTATATTTGTATTTGGAGAGTGGAGCAGCATTTGCCAAATTAAGTAATCTTGTGTAGTGTGTTTCTGCTAACTTTATAATAGAGGGCACTAACATAAGGAAAAGGTGAATGTTAAGCTGCTACCTGTTAAATCTATCGTAAAAAACCTATTCTGTAAACTCTTAAGTAAAGTAAAATGTAAAATGTGTGTTCTGTGTGCAAAAATGTTGCTAACTGTGAGGTATTGTAAAATGTGTAAAAAATTGCTAACTGTTACGGTTATGTGAAAATAGAGTTGCAAACTGTTAAGGATTGTAAAAAATCGAAAATATTTTAAAACAAAGTACGAAAACTTTTTTTAAGTAAAATTAATTAAATTAAATTTTAAGTTTGAAATTTTTTTAAAAGTTTTTAATTAAAGTAAGAATTTTTTGTGATAGTCTTAATTTATTAAAAACTGAATTTCAACAAGTTTAATCAAAACTTTACTAAATACTGGACAAAAGTAAGGAAAATTAGAAAAACAAATCTTCATCCAATTCGGGATATAATTGAGACTTTTGATAAGAGTTGGCCCTTCATTAGTAGAAGGTAAAATCCCAGTATTGATTAAATATACATTTTTACAAATTAATTAATATTTACAAGATAATTCTTGAACTCTTCAAAATCTTCCATTACCCTCTAGTTAAGGTTTAAGATAATGTTTATCATACCACAAAGAGTCAAAAAATTAAAAAGAAAAGTTAATGTCGGCTTTTAAATATAAATTAAATATAAAATAATAGGTTGCAATAATTAAATATAAATTAATAACTTAATAAATTAAATATAAATTAATAAATTGTGCTATATATTATATATTATTTATATATTTATATATTATTATTTATAGTTTAAATAATTTTATATATATATATATATATATATATAGGTACACAGATAGATCATATATATATATGTAAGATAAAAAATATGAAAGCAAACTTCTAAATTCAATTCACTATAACCTCTGTTTATGTACGCACTAATGTACACTAATCGAATCACGAATGTCGCTGCCTACGCATCTAACTATCTAACGACGTATATAAATGCCACATCTAAATTTCTGCAACGGGTGGTTCAGCTATAATTCTATGATGAAATACTCAATCTAGTTTTAAAAGGATTTATTAAAATACTAAAATTAATCTAATCTAGAATCTAGAATCGAATCTAATGTTACATCTCAGGAGCAGCGTTCTAGCTGCGACATAACAAGTCAAGTTCTCACCATTGCCATTCTGAGGCAGAGAAAAGTTTGTTTCTAATCAAACCGGAACATCGGCATAGTGAAAGTTTCTAGTCAAACCGGAACAACCTCTTTTATTTTTTATTTCATTTGGAAACTTCATCGCTCTGTCCTAAAAATAGCGCTTTAGTCTAAACTGTGTCTTTCAAATTAATCATGCGATCTTACGTAATCCTTAATGTAGATGCCTCCTGACCAATCACCAAATTGCAAACCAAAACTTTTTTCTTCGCCTTGCATAACTACGCACTTCAGCTTTGCTCTCCACTCTGTAAAGAGGTAATTTCGCTGGCTTGCTTTCTATCTCAAAAATATCAAAGATGTAAATCTTCTCTGGAAAGGCACGACTGGAGTGCCAAGTGATTGTGGCCACGAATATCAATAGCAAATAAAAATTGAATTAAAACTGCGGCGATTGCCAAGTTCTTTAAATACTACGCAATCAAAATTCTTCTTGAATATGGATCTAAGCACGCATCGACATTGCTCCGGCTTTTCCCTGTGCTCTTATTATATATATATATATATATATATATATATGTAGAATATGTTTAATTTTCAGTATAAATTGATTATATCACTTACATTTGCTTATGAAGAGAAAGCTAAAAAGAAATTAAATTACTTGTAAATCTAACAATACTGCTAAAAATTATACGTCCAACATTGTTTTATGAAAAATGTGCATTACCCTTGCCAGGATTCAAACTCCGTGCCCGCTTTGCAAGTCGGGGATGCTCCCAATTACACCAAGAAATCGCATCATAAGAAAGGATAATGTATCTGATCTTTTTCGCCATTTAAATGGTTACTAGGGAGGCAGGGATAAATTGGCCATATCCTGGTGGTGGCGAATTATCATTCACCACATTTCAATTCGAGCGGCACACGTAGAGTCATTAAGAATTTGGGGAATACTAAACGTGAGAAAATCCCTTTTGCATGTTCCAGCAGGATCTACCGATTGCTAGCCAGATATGTTTCAAGTTACAAAAGCAGGCGGTAAGGAGGGAGAAAATACATTCCAAGTTTCTGAGGCAAGTTTATGCAGATGGAAGTTTTAAAGAATCTAGACATTATATTTAGGTTAATTTCTGAAAACTTTAAAATCATACTTACTTTAAGGCCTTAAATATGTTTCCATAGAAATATTATCAAATACCGTAGTTTCAGAGCCTAATTTAAGTTTATATACACCTTGCTTGTATTAGAAAAACTAATTAATGCCTTCTTTAGTAATTTCGAAGATATAAAAATTTGTATCTTGAAATGAAACTGTTTGTCGCAATCGTGTTCATTTTCAGAAAATCATTCGTCAGAATTAACGAATTCCTGTTTCAAAACTCAGCTTCTAATACGGAGTAAGTGGGTATATTATTTTATTCTATTTATTATTTTTAATGGCCAAATTCTTGCTCCTCAAGCATTTGTCAGAAATGGTCGAACCTGCTTCCGGTCAATTATTGGCCTCATTGTTTAGAACTTTGTCAAGGGTTGTGATATTACAAATAATCTTTACATGGTATTTTAAGTCTCCCTTATCCAGTACACCATTTCGCGCGACGGTCGTCTTTATAGATACTTTCTAGCATTGCAAAATGAGCAAACATTTATGAAGTAGATACTTTATAAGGGATGAAGTGGATACTTTATTATTGTTTTAGCTCTGTGCATTTTGTTTCGTTATATTTTTTTTGCTTCAGATCCTTTGTAGTTTCTGCTACTCCAGAAATGATTATAAGAAAATTCATCTTGAAGTCTAGTAAGGAAAGGACTAGGTTTGCATGCGAAAATTTGCTCATCATTAATATTTTAGTTATTAAAAGTAATACTTAATTTAGGGAATGAAACTTACGATGGGCTGTAAATGTAATGGGTCTCATTTTTAAGTCATCTATTTGCTTTAATAATTTAAAATTAACATTAAATGTACATTGACTGCAATAGGAATTATTGATAAATTACTTGCTGATCTGTTTACAATGAATTTAAAAATGGTATCCTTGAAAATATACAGGGAATTGCAAAAGTCAATCACATCACATCAAATTCCTAAATGGGCATTAACGACAAATTATTGCAATGGATGACATCTATGTGGGTTTGCAAGTAACAATCACTAAAAATTTCGGATAAATTATACGCTGTTACATTAAAAACCGTTGTTTAGTGAAGATGAGTTTTTGCAAGGCAGAACCAATTTTCATGACTGAGCATTCCCCCCAAAAAATTACTCGCTAATAAAAATAAAACACAAATGTCTGATTTCTGTCCTACAAAAACGGTTAGTTTGGTTATGTGATTACTGCAAATCCTTGAGGGTTATCTGCCTAAGGGGAGATATGCCTTCGTGTAGGACTTTGTAAGGAAAACTGGCTCGTATACACATTACACATGAGGAAAAACACGAAAGCGCCTATGCATGCAGTCCGTTTGCGACATTCAAACCTCGTTGACTACCAGTAGTCAACGACTTTACCGCTCGGCCCCTGGTGAGCCTACAAAAATTGACCGAGAAGTTTGATATTAAGAAGAGAAATCATATTTGACACAAGGTGTACACAATTCAACACAATATACCAGCACACAAGGTGAAGAACGAAAGGTTTGCATTTGTTCTTAATTTAAAATAAAATATAATTTAGAAAAACGCTTCTGATGTTAAGAGATTATGTGACGAGCATTTTTACGCAGATTATTGTGAAAAATGGGAATCAGTATAACTGTTTTTCAAATTGCGGATATTATTCATAGAATTTTACAGAATTTGCATTCCAGGAAACGCTTGAAGATTTCATTATTTGTATGTAGTCATCTGGTAGTGTCATTTTCATTAATTTGATATGAACATTTTTGGATTTTAATGCCTTCTTACGATTACCAGCTTATGAATCTCAGGAAATAAATTTTTATAAAATTACTAATAGCATATTTTTAGAATTTCAATGCTTCAATGCTTATAAATTACTTGTATGAAAATTCTTTCGGCATACTATATGTAACAAAATTAAAACTAAAAATATTAGGAAATATCAGTGAACTGCATTTAAGAGGAACAACTTAACCTCGAGCTATTTTAATTAATTTATTGACATCAATGCAAATTGAAAATTACGTCAAATATCGCAAATTTTGATGTAATAGGTTTTCGTCAATTTTTATGATATGTGAGTCAAACATGTTGTATTTTATTTTTTGCAGGAAAAAATTTTCTAAACATAAGTATAGGGACCGGAGGAACGTGTAAAACGTTACATGTTATATAACATTAATATTTTTAAATTTTAAAATACGAGAACACGAATCTTTGCATTATTTAAAACGTTTGTGTAATATGAAGTATACGTCTACGACAACGATTGCGAAAAATTAGGCCGGACAAGGACTTTTGTGAACACCGTGCATATTAGTCGAAAAAAGTGACAAATTTATTTACGGGGAAAATAATTTCTCATTGACTGGACTGAGTTACTAATGCTTTCATGCGTAAGTTACCATTTATTTGTATATATCGATAAGAACCTTTACATGTTTCTTTTTTCCAAACTTTGTTTAAGTATTATATTTGAGGCTTACCTACCTTTAAAAACTAATAGCAAAAATAAAATGCTATCAGGCATAAAACTGAAACAGATAAGGCAAATAATCCTTCCCAGTCTTTAACTCATTTTGAGGCTATGAATGGAAACCTCTAGTTGGGAGACTTAAAGCGTCAAAAATACTTTTTTTTAATCATTAAACATTTTAAAAATCAACTTGCTATATTCAGAAATGGTAATCCAAAATTAATCCATACGCGACATATTTAACGGTACTTAGACCTTACAAGTACTTTCTCGGTGAGCTTAAATCCTTTAAAGCCCTTTATACCATTTTCTCGCTACTTAAAAAAGAATAAAACTAAATCATTTCTTTTATATCTAAGATCAAAATGGAGGCGAAAAAATCTATTTTTAATCTCTGATAAGTGTACCTTGGCAGTTATCAAGAAGGGAAGTTGTTTCAAAGAAGAGCAGAGAAGGGTCTGATGACCATGCTTCCAGTAGAATAAAAGGAAATTCCTTCAGCCTTTTTCAAATTTTTTTTAGCTTAACAGATATAGCCGATATAAAAGCAGAGCTAGGAAAATATATATAATAAAAAAGGGGGGAAATGCTCGTTTTCGCTTCATGTACCATCTACACCCATTGTCTCAAACGCTTTGAGCGAAATTTTACCCTTTTGCTCTTCACGCTGTTTCAAATTTTGGTCGTTTTTTGTATCGCATGAGATATACTATGGCTTAGAAAGGAACAGTCTTCTTTCCAGTATATATTTTTAAATTGCTAGGCACTTTAAAACGCGATGGGTCGATTACAGGTGTGACAGGTTATTTCGTTGAAGATTAAGTTCTTTTAGTATCTAGTATAAAGTTTTTCTGTTATTCTACGTGCTAGTTTTCCTTTTCTCCTCTTATACAAAAATTTGTTCGGTATTTTATGGCTTTTGTGGCTCTTAGTTATGACGTGACACTGTAAATGCGTGCAAAATGAATGAACTTGAGATATGCGAAATATTCAAGAGTAATGGTTGGAAATTTTAAAGTTTCTTTTGACATGCTTTATAGCGTTTCTAAGAATACGTGAAATAATTTCTAAAATACTGGATAAACTTTACTACTTCTGTAAGGCGAGACTGTAGCGCAGAGATTTATTGAGTCAACAGTAAAAGATTTTTAATAGTTGCACATATATATAACTTTTGGGGTTACCTATATTTCTCATATATGCTGCAAATTTAGAAAATTCTTAGAGATTCTTTATAGTAGATTTCTTCAGTGTCTAAGTTAAGATTTATATAGAAAAATTGCAGTTTCATTTTTATGTCTTTGGTAGTATTTTTGTACTATTGCATGGAATTCTATGCACTTTATTCTTCAAAATAGCTTGCAATTTATCTTTTCCCTGTACCTTCGGAAGAGAAAATAAATATTTAATTAAAACAATTTTCAAATTTAAACAAATTCAAGATGCGAATAAGTAGATCAATTAATAAAAACTCTACAGAACTACTCTTATAATAATATATTAATGGTAAACATACTATTAAAAATAGTAACCCACGGTTTTTTAGAAAGAAAAACCAAGGGGTATTTTAGAAGACATAAAGAACTGAAGCTTTCAATAAAATGTTTAGGGTAACCGATCTCGTTCAAAAGGCATATTTCAGCTAAGAAACACAATGTTTTTGATTTAATATTTTTAATTGCTTTGTTCTTAGTTATCTGAAAAAAAAACTGTTCTTTTCTTTATATGTTGAGTAGTAGTGGAAATACTAGTTTTTCTGAGAAACAACAAACCCGGAGTAACTGTCTGTCATACCAGAAATCGAAGTTAAAAAGGTAAATTAAGTACATTTTTAACCTTTTCTAAGTTAGTTTTGAACTACATAATTTCAAGCATATCGGTGTGTTTGGAGTCATTTTCGTTTGGCAACAATGTATTGAATTTACAGTTTTTTATATCCAACTATTTTTCTGTTCTATGTACTGCTTGACAACCATGATAACTCTAAATGTTCACAATGGAATCACTTAAAGCTCTGCATATAAAAAATTTTTACGTTATTATGCATGCTGTAAAATAGAAGTTAAAAATTAGCCATAGAGGATTAATTTTAATTAATTATATTTTTTGGCTTCAATAATGTGTGCATTTGTTTTAAGATTTTGAGTGTCGACTAATATATTTGGCTATATATTGGTAGTGAATCAATATTTTAATTATTTTCACTGTGTATTTATGTTTGCTATGTATAACGTGAAATCAAAAAAATTATCATTATCAATGATTTCTTGTCAGGTAGAGTTGACGTTTTTATTAACGTCGACCAAAACGTTCCAGTTTTTTGCAAACATTTCTCAAAATAACGAACTTTATTAATCATTACATTTAAAACTGTGTACAATGTCCGAGAAAAGTCACAAAAATTAAGAAATGTAACGAACATTTTAAAAAACGGCCTTCGAACGAGGATGGATATCTTAGCCCACTTTACTGTATTTCAGTTAAATTTCATAATAAACTTCCATACATATAAAAGTAAATCAAGTTCAAGTGATGTATTACAATAATAATTAATGAAAAAATATTTTAGAAGTAATTTAGTATACACATCTGCAATGTCTTCACCGTAGAAAAGGATAATTTTTCAGAGTGAAATTTCTATCACTCTTCACATAAGAATAATAAACAGTAATCAAAAATTTCTCTTTAGATGGAATTTAATTACACATAAAAATACTGAATATCCTAAAAATTATATTAGTATGTGTAAAATTTTGAACGTTATTTTCAGTTATTGTTTGAAAATGAAGTAAATATTTTTAAATTCTTCGGATTAATTCTCGATCATACTACTGATGAACCGTTTAAGCTTATTTTAAATCTACGACACATCAAAAAGTATTATATGTATTTTGGCACACTCAGATTCTGCATTGTCTTCAAATTAATAAATTTCGAAGTTATCAAAGTGTCGTGATGTCAGTTTCACAGTTTTATTTATTTGTTGTATATCACTTTTGAGTGTCATATATGGTTTCTCAAACAGAACGTTTAATTTAAAATTTTAAAACTGAATAAATGCTACTAGAATGCCACGATACGTAAATGAATGGAATGATTTGATTAACCTTATTTTCATGAGTAGTATTTCCTGTTTTATTCTACAATTAAGTGTGAGGTACTGGTTAAAGTATTGTTTAAAGTTGATAAAATGTTTCATCAGAGAAAAACCTTCCATTTTTGCATCTATGTATGTATAGCATCAGGACGTAATAGACAAAGAGTTTTGCTTGAAATAATTTTAAGGTGTAAGTATTTAATAATTCTGCATAGTGCATTATTTTTAGTTTTCGTTTTAATTTTATTAATGAAAACCTTCTATTCATACTTGAAAATACACACACACACACACACACACACACATATATATATATATATATATATATATATTTCTACATATATATGTATAAAAGTTTTATTAATGATTTTAAATATAATCATTAATAAAAACTTCGGAAAAAACTAGATTTGTTTTTAAGTTTTTTCCCCTTTTCATGCTAGGCTTAAATAGTAGAAAGAGATTGGGCAAACGGTGACATTCACCGCTTCAATTATTCACCTATGAAAACAACCATGCATCCAGCCCGTTGAGTGGTTTCGAATTCAAGACCCTTTGACAGTATTCTGCAGTTTTTAACCGCTTCGCCCGTAGTGGGGCCTGTGTGTTTTTGACTTATTTCATTTGTCTAACAATAACTTTAGAACAAATCTGTCAGCTTAATCTTGGCGAGGAGCGCAAGACTCTGTATGACTTCGCCTTGTGCCTTGAATATCATGTAGGCGACAGTACGATTATGTCCAGCTCCGCTCGAATTTTGACCGAGAAACCCCTCGAGAACGGGCCCAAAGGTCCGTCACCACTCTACTCTAACCATCAAAACGTTCGAAAAATCTTTCAACTTGCCGTTTATTTTAAGTTCCCTCATGTCGCAAAGAGAATACACACGTCCAAAGATCCAACCCTTCTCCAGGAATCCAGCCTGGGCCAACGATACAATTGCTAAACACTATACCGACAAGTGAGAGCCGTAGTTCAAAACACAAAATGTATTAGGATTATAATCAAGAAAGAGAAAGTTGGCACATACAGAAAATAACGAATTGAGAGAAACACTTCAAAAATAATGTTTTGTTCAAATATTGCTCAATTTAAACAGGACGTATTTTACTTAACTACTGAAGATACAGCAACAAAAGAGTCCGCATTGTAATTTCAGGTTGTTTTAGTCCTTTTTAAACGAAACGATGAACTTTCACTAGCTGATATAGCGGTGAGTAGATTGGTTTGTAGAATAATCGCTCATATAAATGTCTGCTTGAAAACACACTGTAAAAGATTATTCATTTTCAGTAATGTAAATATTTATGTATAACAAATGCTTTTCTGCTAAGCAAAGTTCTGTATTTTACATCCAATTTTAATTACCAACTACAAGTATTGTGAGTTACTCATATAGAAAAATCGTTTTGAAATGTTCTCATACTTTTCATTTCTAATAAATGGATTTCTACTTTACATGAAATTAATGTCTCTCTGAGTTGTAACTGATAAAAATTAGTTTTTTCAATCGAATTTAAAAGAAAATTGCCAGAATACGTAAGAAAACTGGGCTAGTAGTCATGTTTACTTACGAATGCATGCAAACTGAATGTTTTACTACTAATATGACACCTAAGCTCATGAGTTATTCAAGCACACGCACGAGCCCATAAACCATATTAGCGGCCTCCACTCTTGAATAAAGGCCTCCGCAGAATCTGTTTTTCCGCTTAACATAGTACAACCCTTCTCTGTATTCAAAACTTGACATTATAGCCAGCGTATATCAAGTCACGAATCTACCCTGCGAATACCAAATAGCAGATTACCTCCACTCCTTTCTTCACAGAGAAGGAATAGCGATACGGAGAGTAGCTTTGGTTGTATATGCTTCTAGATGCCATCCTGAATGCCAAATTACCTTATGAACTACGAATGCTGTTGGATGCTGTTTGCCGGCATGTTTTTCTTTCACGCACCAAGGCCTTCGGAAGGCCCTGTTCCCCCTTTCCGTGTGAGTAATGGGATATTTTAATGGTGATGTCGCTACTTTTTTTAAAAGCGTCCTATTGGTTTTGGATTTTTATAGCCAGCTTATTATAAAGAGTTATAGATTTATTTTAATGCGCGTGAATCACAGGAAAAGAAATCTAGTTTTTAAGGTTATGAGGACTGGGGGATTTACATGTATATGTTTTTTCTTTTTGATTTTTGCAGCTGCATTTAACACTGTACCTTTGCATAAGTACTTGGTATCAAAGTACATAAATTTAAAGTTAAGACAACAATTTCCACTCTATCGCATTTTGTGTAGTCATGTTAAATCGGAAATTTATGAAAAAACACTTTTAGAAGCCATGTTAAGTGCACATGTATCAGCAAAATCGTTATTTCGAGAAAAGTAAGTTTTAAAGTTCCATATAGTTTAATTTAAAGAACAATTTAATTATGACTTGTAAATAAAAGTTTTGTTTTTTCATGTCAATGATTATACACTCACTTATTTTTGAATTTGAATACTGAATATTTTTGAATATTGAAAACTTTCATGAATGAAACCAGCGAGAGATACCGATTTACGGTTTTGGCATGGTTCCTAATATCCTCACAGTAATTAAGTACGTAAATATTAATCAGTTAAAAAGTTTAAATCTCTATAAACGCAATTAAACAGCAGATAAAAGCAATTAATAATGATATCATTGATTTTTTTTTTTTTTTTTTCATTTCTCCTATTTTAAGCCCGATGTTTGAGCAAAGTTCATTGAAGAGCGCAACAGAAGATAATAAATTCGTTGCAACAACTTTGCAAACATCATCCTTTACATTTATTCTCTACGTATTTTAGTCCTAACCTTTGGGCTCGAGTTTTTATTGAAAACTCTGTAATAACAATCATCTGTGCTAATTTATTTTAATGACTTAAAAATTAAATAAATACAAAACTCTAGTATTGCAAATTTTAAATGAGAACTTAGTATGAAAATTTGCATACGTGCTTTTTTATTTCTATAGTATATCTGATAAAAAGATGACTCTTGATCTTAAATCACTAATTATTGATATTAAACATACTGGTACTAGCTTATAGTAAGAAGTAGTTTGGATGTTTTGCACTAAAGTTAATGAAACGGATTTAAGTATCCCAATGCGACACATTGCTTTGAATAACAAATTTCATATCGAAGAAACCCATAGAGAAAGAATGAATAATTCATCTCAGCGTTCTTAGTGCTATAAGGTTAGCTTTGCTTTAGCTTAATATTACAGTGTTCAATACACAATTAAACACGTCTTCAAAGTTTTCAACAATGTTTGAAACAAAATATTCTTGAAAAGAAACTTCACGTATGATAAGTCTTTAAAGGCAGTTAAATGTTTAGTTGAATTTTTACGTAAAATCATTGCCATTATAAAGAAATACAGAATCATAGCGTAAATGATATAGAATCAGAAACTGATAATATTGAGTGAAAGGTCTATTCAAAAATTCGATTCTCTTTTGGACGCTTAAGTTTAAATGCCTACCACATTTCTGAAGAGAATGATCTTCATTGCACATTATGCAAATACTTTTACTCGACTACTTTGGAATTAGAAAATTTCCTAAAATCTTTAGATTGGTTTCTACTATTCTGAACGATTCTAGCGTGGTCTTTTAGAAACTCGCATATTATCTAAAGTACTTAATTCATCCTTTTCAAGGTTCTCTCCCACCAAAATTTTATGTTTTTATCTAATTTCTTAGTTATCAGATAAACAAAAAGAACATCAGAAAAATCAGGAACTTCTAGCTTAAGAGTTCTCAAGGAGCGTACACATTCATTCACTACATCAACACAATGTAAAATAGCTTGAGCTGAATCAGAAACATTTGACAAGTTAAACATTTTACGGATTAATGCATTAGTTATTTTTTTTATTAGAATAACGTTCCTGTAAAAGTTCCAAGGCGATAATATAATTAGCATCAGAAACTGGAATAGAATCAATTATAGACAGAGCCTTTTTTTACAAGAAGCCTTTAAATATTGAAACTTCTGACATTTAGAAATATACGGATTGTTATCTACACTTTCCTTAAAAAGATCATAAAAACTAATCCACTCTTTCCCCTGTAGAGGACGAAGTTCTAATTTTGGTAATCAAAACATCAGACGAATTTACCTTTGCTACACAACTTGTTTCGATAATAATCACTGGAAAGTTTCTGTAACTTTTTATTTATAATTACCCATAATTCATTTAAAGTTTCTTGTATTGTTTGTTGTTCCGTAATGAATGCATCACGATCTTTTTCAGAACACACACACAAAAAAAAAACAAAAAAAAAAAAAAAAAAAATTCCTCAAAGATAGAGCGAAGTTCATTGTTAAAAGCATTTAGTTTCGTTTCGAAAAATTTTTCCTCTAAAATTTCTGCTTGTCCTAGATTCAAACGTTGTTAGCTTTTAAGAATTTTTAGTTAAGACTGGTTTCAAATGAGCCATTATGAATAACAATAAATAGTATACTAATAACTTTCAGCAAAGAAAGAGGAAAAAATTGGAACTTACGCACCCCAATGGAGGTTTCCGCACTTCACCATGCCACACCCATAATCCACAAATCTAATCGAAAGTACGCTACGCAGATTATTATTCCAATACATTGCTGGTTTCGTTGTCAATAAAAACGAAATTGGAAGCTAATTTGAATAAATTACAGTTTTAATCCAGCTTGCTGATTAATTTTGACGGTCGCACGGACCAATAAATGATTAAGAATAAGTTCACAAAAACAAAGCGGACAGTATCACTTACTTAATTCACAAAACACTTTGAAACAGAAGAAATGTCGTCCACGTGACGGCACAGCATTTTATGTAGACATCACTCAAATTACTGTAGCAATAAAAAACAAAAAGGAATGGAACACATAACTCACATACTTGAAAGGTTCGTTACCAAAGCAACCATAATTGAATCATGAGGCAGTAGCGCCATCCATTGTTGCAAAGACTCTAATTTAATTTAACTTCTAAAAAACTAAAATTTTGTTTGGTAACAAAAAGTACTAAACAGTCTTCCTATTTATAAATGGAATTAACAATATTTTACATCATTCTTGCTATATGATATATTGCTAAGTACTCTGGCATACTTCAAAACTAAAGGAACTAAATATCTGTCTACAAGTTAATCCTTTGACAGTACTCAATGTCCATAGAAAATTTAAAAGGTTTAAGAGAAAACTTAGTTTGTAGTTAGTATTGTAAAACAGAGAACGTTTTTCTAATTTCCTGCTTCAGAATGTTTTCTAGTAGAAAATGATATCGTTATTGGAAAAGAATTATGCAATGATGTGTTTTCGCATCTAGAAACACTGAGGTTACAATTTGAATTTTACCAGTAGTAAGTATAACGGAATTTCCAAGGGTTCTTTACCATTGTGATTTTGAAAACACTGAATGAAAGAGAAAAGTTGACTAACTCTCTAATGACACCGCACATAAAATGAAGTTTTAAACGGAACGTATGGTTGATTTCTGGAAAATGAATATAGCGAACTGTACAATGGTTGTTTGCTTCTACAGATCTATGTAAGAAAGGGTTTTCAGAGCTAAACAAACAAATGCCCGAAATCAGCCTGGTGTATGTACAGATGTCAGATTTAAGCTTCTAGCATACATTGCAACAAAGAACAATTTGCAAAAAACGGCAAGATCATCCATGTGCTTCGGTTTGGTTTATTGAGATTATGACAAAGCACACTAAATCTATTTGCTTAAGGAAAGGGATGCCTTCCTGGAGGACTTCTCAAGGGAAACCGTCTCATATACACGTTACATACGGGGGAAACCACAACAACGCCCATGCAGCCAGTCCGTTCGTCTGGAATCGAAACCAGGCGTGAACTACCAGTGATCAACTTTACCGCTCGGCCCCTGGTGGGCCGATTCATCATTGTGAGTACCAACACTTGTTTAATTTATAGTTGATAAGATAAGACTAATGCAAACTCTAATGGTCTTGCATTATTGAAAACAAATATAAGCTTTCTTCTGTTAACTTAATTTATCAATCCCAATAAAATTTAAATAAATTTTAATTAACTGCATTTTAAAAACTTAAATATATTGTTAATAACATATGGTAAAATTGCTTTCGAAAGGCTAACAGTAAGGTGGGTTGCAAAACATTCTAAATTATTAAAATGGTCCCTACATGAAAAGCGTTTTCTCCTAACCTGCCACTTCATACATGTCAGCATACAGAGAAGCCTTTAGATGAATCTAAAACTACTTGTATCGTCATGGCATATCAGTGTTTAAACAGTGTCGTACTAATAGACAATTAGTATTGTGGTATTTATGGAAGTCAGTGTGTGAAGACCATGATTAGCATCCGGAACTACTTGTATCTTTTGTGAACGTCACTTCAATTATCAGGGCGCAGACAGTGCTTTACATCTATTCGAGTCTTTTGAAACGCTAGTAAGTTTTGATAAATAAATATTAATATTTTGGAAAGCTTTTAGACATCTGAAACTTTTTACACCTTTTAAGGATGTCATGCCTAAAGATCAACAAGCAAAAATGTCCTTAAATTGGACGTGCTATTCCAATCAAAACGTACAGAAGGAGTCAGAATTTTGGAGGTTACCAATTTTTTCCATGTTTCTAGAAATGATTTAAAAGCCTAAAACATAATTAGGGAAGTAAAAAGGGGAATGAAAGGTAACATTCTTTTCTTTTCTGCCATAAAACATAGTTAACTTATGCAATCAGAATGACTTAAAACAATACATCTTTACAGACGGCAAGTTTTACAAGCCAAAACAACCACTAAACGCATTGGTACTACCCCCTGATGAGCTTTACACATATTTTCACTCGTGCTGCGGAAAATTAAAAATCTAGAACTCTCGGCGAGGGTCATAAAAATTGATTTTCCCATTTCCACCTTTTTTGTTTCATTCTACTTTTTCTCCTTCTCTCCTTTTACCTGTAACTTCACTAAAGTAAACAAACTAATGATGTTTAATGATTACATCAGAGCTCTAATCTGGGGGTGATATTCTTAGAAACTATATTAAAATCATATCAGAAAGATTTATGACGACAAAAATTATTCAGTAATGCGAAAAGATGGTACATATTACAAATGCGTTGCATATCCCAAGTTTGCGGAAAATTAAATTCATTCACGACAGCGCTTTATTTACTTTTGCTGCGTTTTTGACAGTATTTTTAATAAATGCCCTGGTGATTTCAATTAGATTTAGGAATGGCGTTTTTGAGTCTTCTTCAACTCATCCCAGTTTAAATTTAAATATATAAGCTGAGGAATTATTTTTTGCCAGTCGGTGTTTAGACAGATGTACAGATAATTTCGAGAATAAAAAGAAAGGCTCACATTGATCCCACAATGCCCGATTAAAACTGTTACTAAAAATATTAATTAGATTCCAAAATTTAAAATATTTTGGTACTTTAAAATATAAATTCTAATCAATACGCAAAATAAAACAGGAAAAGTAATTAACACACGTAAGATCATTTCAGAAGTTATAATTTTTATTTCCTTTGAACGGTGTTTTAAAAATATTATTTCCAGTACGAAATATGAAGTTATTGTTAAATAATTTAATTAAGAATAATACTTCTTTGCTTATTAGAATATTAAAGTGAGCTCTAAAACATTTCGATTTAATTATTTTAACTATAAAGAGAAAATATTCACTCCTTAATAACATTTTACTACACGTTTTGTTGGAGTCCAAACCATCAATATAATAAATAAAATAATTTCCCAAGACTATGTCTTTAATGTAATAATTAAAAAAATATTCTCATCCCATATATTATATATTACTTTGCAGAATACTTGTTTAAGGTCTCATTGCTTTATGTTACTCCTACACCAAATATGAATTTGATAGTAAATTTAGAAATGCAATACATAAGTAGCGCAAAAAAATACAGCATTGAAAATTGTATTTAATTGGCTTGTTACGGTTTAAGAGAAATTTAGCTGAAAAAAATATTATTGTTCAAAATTTCTCAGTCCTCAATGCTTCATTGCTATTACTATTATGATAACATCATCCGAAATGCGAAGGCCATGCCTAATATACACACGGAACAATGTCTGATTCTCTCTCTTTTTTTTCGCTCCATTGTTTAAAGTTCAATTTATACAATTAACTTTCTGCTTTTCTGACACTCTAACAGGGATGAGGCCCTGGGTTCCACAGCAAATTTTGTTAGTCAACAAATTTTGTCAGAAAACTATACAGACTACAAGTTTTAGATATTTTACATTTGCGTTACTTCGCAAATTTTATTTGAAACAAAATAGTTAAATAAATAAATAAGAAATACATATGATGTATTTTATGTTATGATACTATAATTAAACTTTTCTTATGCAGTAAACTATAGGAAACTAATGAAGATTCTAAAGAAATAAATAATTAATTTCTTATGTTTATTTAAGTAACGACCTTTTTTAATCCCACTTCGCAAGAATTTCTTACACTTAACAAACATCATCTGTTTACTTGAATGCTGTTATTTAAGAATATATTCGCTACCTATACGGTTAATTATGTATACATAATGAAGCTTTTACTCGAACTTTCTACTTAAAAGATAAAATATATACCGAAATTTAAATGAAGCAATTTTTAACCAAATAATTACTTTCATTAATCGTATTAGGAAGAAGTGTAGATAATGCAAGCTAATGGATCTTGCCGCTTTCAGCTAACAATGGTTAAAAGTAACCGGGGATTCGTTTAAGTGATGCTTTAAGTCCACATACTGCCAAAGAAATTCTCTGACATCATAAAAAGGATTATTTTTCGGGAGAAAAATTTGCGTTTAGAAGGTAAAAGATGACAAGGTAACGTCAGATCCAATTACTTTTAGTGACGAATTTCATGCAAAATTTAAAGCTAATTCCTTAACATTTAATATAGTACAGATAAATGCGTTTAAACTTAAAGAATATTTAATGAGAAAATAAATGCATTTTTAACTTTAAATTGGAGGAATAAATTAAATAGCAAATAGCAGATTATTCGTTGTGATCTTGTACTTTGATAAAATGGAAAGTCTGATAATGAAAGACAGCTATTTAATAAGCGACAGTTATTTTGTTACTGTTAATTGTAACTATACATATGATCAAAACAAATGACTTCCTGATCAAAACAAATGACATTTTAAATGAAGTACAGTTATTTAATAGCTAGTTTCAAACTATAAAAAATCATATCATCGTCGCAATGCTGAAGACACCAATCGGAATTTTTTGTTGTTTTTCTCTATGTACACTGCGAAAAAAAAGGGAAGTTCCATATCTCCCATTTTACTCGACCAAGTGAGGAATTCAAGCTGTGTTTTCCTGTCTAGAAAGCGCGACATAGGACATATATATATTAGATTTATATATAGCACTGTTCTAATATAAGAATTTTGACAGAAAAACGGACTTTTTCTGAAATAACACGCCATTGTTTTCCATATGTCGATTCTACGACTTAAATTATGCCTAAATATTAAATGTTGTGAAATTTCGAGAGAAATTTATGGAGAAATTTAAAAATTTACTTTGGCCCATTTTTTTCAGTTTGCGCCAAAACAAATTCAATTGGCGAACTTCTTAATATATTTCTTCTTAATTTTCCTTTCCTTTTTTCATTGTAAATGAGCGGACAAAAAGATATCTTTCATTAATTCAAATAATTTATTACAAATATGCCACATTTCAAAACGCTCCAATATGTAAATTCACTCATATCCTAGGAAAGTTTGAATAAAAAACTCAAATTTTTTGCAGGTATACTTAGAAATACATCTACTTTTATATGATGATAAAAAAGTTATAGATTATAATTCAAAAATTTTTTTGAAAAATTTATAAAAATTATTTAAAAATAAATCTTTTACGAATGAATTTTATTTGGAATGAACAAAAATTTTGAAAGAAGGAATCAAGAAAGTTTAATAAAAAAGATATATTACTAAATACATATGAAATTCAATTAACATTGAGGAGCTAAAACTTTGAGAACTAATTTTTTTTAAAAACGACTCGTATGATTTTTACAAAATTGGCAGTCGAAGAATCGAATTTGAGTCGTAGAATCGAAATATGGAAACAAATTGCCATGTCATTTAAGAAAAATTCCGATCTTGTGTCAAAATATCTGCTTTAGAACAATTACTATATATAAATCTAATGCATACCCTAAATCGCGTTTTCGAGACATGAGGAACGCAAGTTGAATTTCGTCAATCGGCCAAGTAGAACGGGAGATATAGATCTGCCCCATTTTTTTAGTCCAAGGGTCATTTGTCCCTGAAGGACTATTGTTTTCCTTTTGTGATTTTGCGTTGGTTAACTATAAATGTCCGTTTCACTTTTAAAACTGTTGCCGCCAAATGTTAGAGTCCCGCATTATGTTTGAAAAAAATTAGATAATGAAAAATCTGCATAAATGTATATGTATTTCTCAACAACGGTACATAGAGACTTCGAATTTTGAATGACATAATCCTACTGCGAATATGGGCATATGGAAGGCCAAATTTGAAATTTGGAATTTGTTTTATTATCGATTTCCTATTTTGTAAATCTTTAACGAATTTTTAATTAACAAACTCAAGGATTTCAAAGAGAGCAACGGCAACGTTGTACAGAAAAACTTTTTTATATCCAGCTCGTGAGACTGCATACTGCAAATTCTAAAGATACGCTCAATTTAAAACTATTTTGCTATATTGATATTGAACTGAATTTTACGATTTATGTGCGACGAACGCAGTATTTAATAAATAACGGTAACAGACAAAATGTTAAAAAAACGCCCCTTTGGACGTAATTTAAAATGTGAAAACTTTCAGATTTTTTTCCTTCCCCCCCGTAGTGTACATTTTGTTTTGATGTCTCATTTCATGTCAAAATAAACAGATGCATATTTTTTGTAAAATTCATACAAAACAGCCATCATTACCGTTAACAGCATTATAATTTCATCAGCCGATGAAATCGATTGCCTAGTGAATAATAATGTAACTGATTAAGGAAAAGCACATGAGGTGTGTCTATCTGCTCAAAAGGGATGTCTTCATGGGAACATTTTAACAGCAACCCGCATTTAAGTTATACTTAAAGAACCATGAAATTGTCCACACAATCAGTTCACCGGAATTTCACTCTGCGGTAAGAATGCTAAGTAGACTTACCTGGTTGGTCATTAATATTCTGAATAATCCTAACTGCATCTATGTATTAAATTAATAAGCTGTCAAAATAGATTGGTGTTCCATTTCGTGAAATTCCACTGGGTATATAACTCTATCTTGCTTTCTTCTTCGCAACAGAAGTATAAGGAGTTGATTACAACAGCAGCTTAACCAGTAGTTAAGCGTTTGGTATGGAGTCAACTGACTCCATACCAGACTCTTAACTACTGGCTAAGCTGATGTTGTCATCAATTCCATATTTTTATTACATATTTTGATTTCAGTTGGGAGTCCAAATAGTCAGCATTTTTAGTTTTAGTTTGATGAGAGGGTTTGAAATTCTTTTGAGCATTTTGAAATCTGGCATTTTGAATTTGAGAGCTATAGGAAGATTACAGCAATAACTGTTTCTATTTCCAGATTCCAGATCTATTGCTGTTGCTGTTATTCACTCCAATAAACTTACTATCGCTTTGAGCTACAATAAAATTTAATATTGTTCCTTTAATTCCTCCCTACTTATTCAGAAGATCTATGCACATCATTAAAAAGGAACACTCTTCCAAGACCTAAATAAGGTCATAGAGAGAAATGCTTTGCAAGAGTTTAAAAGTAGGATTTTTGCAAAGGAATTCTGCACATAAATAATTGGTTATTTTAAGAAATATTTTACAAAATATTTTGTACATTTCGTTTCTAAACTTAAAGTAATGCATGTTTGTTTCTTCAAGAAGTTAAAAGACTTTGAATCATTGTAAGTATAGAAATACGTGTTTGTTGTGACAAAAATAGCTTCTAAATTAAAAATATTACTTTTCTAGAACTTGTATGTATGAAATAAGTTCAAAAACTATATTTTTTGCAAAGAAAATCACGAGAAAATAAGAAAATAAGCATGGTGCTTCAAAGAAAAGAGCAATAAAGAACAAAAAGGAAAACTTTTTTTTTTTGCGGGGGGGGGGGCAGTGGAATATTTGCAGGAAGAATAAATATGCAGTTTTTTATTGTTTTTGCTATATTGTTCTGTATTCTCATTAATTTCCTTTACTTTATGAATTTCCCATAGAACCTTTATATGGAAGTACTTGGTGTCTTTTATTGAGCGTTCCAAAGCAACCATCATATGATAAATTAAAAATCACTAAGATGGAAAGACATCTTATAGGAAACAAGTATTCATTTAAATAAGAAACATAATGCAAATGAAAATATACTCTAAACTTAAAGTGATTTTACAGGAGAATTGAATGAAAAGCAAAGACGCTAACAGGATTGACCTGTAAACGTGTTACTGAACTTTAAAAAGCAATAGATGAATACAATTTTTAAATTAATATGATTAAAACTTAAATTCTGGTACGTTGCAGAAGGAAATGTGAGTTATCTTATAGTTCAGGAACCAAATCTGTATGCCTAGAGAAAATGCTTATTTAGGTTAAGTCAATAACCACAGCAGAACCTTGTTTATCCTAACTAATATTGATGAAGCAATTCCGAATAAGCCATGATGATCACTTTTGGTTACTAAAGGTAGCATAAAGACACTGTGAGGTTGTAGAGACATTGCGTATTTTTTTTTTTTTTTTGAAAGCAGGAGAGATGAAAAATGAGCAACGCCCTCTCCAGGAATCGAACCACGGACCTCTGGAATACGCGCCCAGCGTGCTGACCACTACACTGCGAAGGCATGCTAAGAAGGCGGGAGAAATACCTTATAAAGTTAATATGTCACTTCTCCTTTCCGTTTGCCTACCAGAATGTAAGTTCATTTTGAGAGTATTTGGCTCAAGGTTTTAGGATTGCAAGCCTTTGTATTTTACCTGCCTCTCGCAGCCACATTACTAGATTTTGCTAGCTCTAATAAGATTGTAATTCTTCGACTTTGCGTTATTGTTGACAGCATTTAAATAACTACTTCAGTGAGAAGTTTTGATTCAACTTCGCGTTAAATTCAATGTTCAGTCTGATTACTAGGCTTGGTTTTAAATTTGAATTTACCGCTCTTTTGAGTTTCATTGCCAGAAGTTGTAGTTGTTTTGTAAGCATTTACGTGAGGTGGGCATTTCATTTTCAAGTTTTGGTTTAATAAAAAAGGGTTTCGTAAACCTTTTCAAGACTCAGCTGTTACTTCAAATCAAGCGATAATTCGCTCCTAGTCTAGCAGAGGTTTGATGCTGGTTTTTTCTACCAAAGAAAAACAAACTCTGTAACCCTTTTAAACATTTTATTTAAATCACATGAGGGAATAATGCAGACAAGCAACTATGAGTAATAAACGAACGTTGCATTTTAATTTTATTATAATTATTACTTATAAATTGTTAAGCCCTAATATCAAATATAAATATAGTGAAGTGAACGATAAAATTCAATAGCATGCACACCAAAAATGAATGAATATTTACCATAATAATCGACTTCTAAAAATTGCGAAATTGAGAATATATAATATCCTGTAAATGATTAAAAGTTGCAGATATAAATTTACACTGGTTGTTAACCATTCCGCACTTTTCTTACAGGTTAGAGGGATTGACATGTAATATACAGTAATTTTTGGTTTATTAATTTACTGGAGTTTTTAATATTTCCGCTTTAAATGTCTTAGCAACTTTTAGGTATAAGTAAATTTTAACTGTCATGATCCGTCAATTAAATCTATGCATAGAGTTTGATAGAGCTTTATGTAACAAATAATCGACTTTATTTCCCGAAATATGGATCTTAAACAAGTACTTCACATGTAAAACATTTCGCTAATTATATAATTTCCATACCTTTGTGTGCGAAATCGCGAAGATAAGTATAGTTATTATTTTTATAGTGTTTGCTGCAATTTTAGTAAAAAGTTCAACTTTACCCAATATGGAGTCATGAAAGCCAAAGTGAGCGATATTTGTTCCCAATGGCTTCTTAAATGCGGACAAAAACTTTGAAATTCAGTTGCTAATAGGCAATGAAAGGTTTTGCAAGCAAAGGTACGGAGTCTTCCGCATGTTACATATTAAGGTGATAAATCATTCAGTAGAGAAAAGGAAACGTTATATGAAAAGCTACACGTTCCATCGAAATCATTGTCATGTAGGATGTGTAAGATATTGAATTTGAGCTAACAAAAACTTTTTAGCACATTTACATCAAGCATACGAAAATGGGAAACAATTTGCAATATGATAGGGCTCCATGCAAGGATAATGGATTTAAAGCGGTGGAGAAAAAACTTTCTAAATTTTCAGATGAGAATTTGGTAAATTTAAAGCTTCATTAGTTCTACAAAAGAATATAAATGCACTTAAAAGAAGATCAGTGTTACTAGTGTGGACGGTCTTCCTCCTCCAGTTCAACACTCGCCAAAGGTAACTCTGAAGCCGAGAAAAACGATACGAGAGCTACATTCAAGATGCCAACATCACTAATGGACACTAATACTAGATCGGTCCATCACATCATTCATCACGAACTGAAATTCAAAAAAAGGTGTGCTAAAACTTTACGCAAGGGCTCACCACCTGAAACGAAGGAAATCTATTTAGAGCTTGCTAAAAGTTTATTTGCATCAGACAGATAGTGTGACATTTCTACAACACACAACACATCACGACTGGCAATGAGAACTAGGTACACATTTGAGTAGATGACGATCTGTGACGATGAGGTGACAACAAAATTCGGTCTGGGTGCATGAAAGGATTTGCTCCGTCAGAAAGGTTCCAATCCATATTTTAAATACAATTATGCGCCTTTTAAAATGCTGGCGTAGGAGTACTGAACTGGACTGGGATAGATGGATGACGATAGTACACTTACTCTAGAATTTGTAGTAAATTAATTATTCCAGTCTTCTACTAACGCAGTAATATAGCGAATTCTCTTTTATAGTTTAAAAGTTTGTTCTACTAGCATATCACAAAAAGTTAAATTTTGTATTTAAATAATATTTCTGGTCACTGTTTTGAAGGTGTTTTATAAAATCTCCTATTTCTTTTTGAGAAACACTTTAACTGCCAGTACAGGTCTGTGATCAATATTTGGAGAGGAAATAAAGCCATCAGCAAACTTTCTCGAATGGCCTGTATACTTGATCTTCTCCCAAACAGGACTTTATGTAAAATTCGCTTTTTGTCATGCAAGATCCAGAAATCAATCGTAGATTCAATGCTTTTTCTCCCACAAAATCGCTTAAAAATATTGCTAAGCAGTGTCTTACTGTCATTCAACTTTATCTGCTTTTGATTGTTCTGACTTCATGAAGTCATTAAAAATTTCTGAAAATGATAAAGAAGCTCTGCGAGAAAGCGCTGTCTAATATTTTCGTTTCATAATGAGCCTATTTGATGCCACTAATTCTAAATCTTGTGTGCTGATTTTTCAGTCTTTTAATTTAAATAGCTAAACCACATTTCATTCCATCTTTTCTACTAAAGTATACATGGATTAAAATACCTTAAATGCTGCTAAAGTACTGCTTAAATAATTACCGTTCATTGTCTGATGAAGCAATTCTGTTTACACTATTGAGAAGTTCCGATTCGTCTTCTGGTGGTTCTTCTAGATGAGATTTCGACACATTTGAACTAGAATTCAAATCTGCAAGTAAAGATAAGAAAGTTAATTACAATTTAGATCATTTTATATTAAAGAAACACAGATTTTTCTTGTGAAATTATGATTATTATAAAATACTTCGAATGTCAGTGCCATTTTTTTGAAAATTTTTACTACAGTACTTACTTGGACGCTTCAGTATTATTAACATAAAGAATATTATTTGCCTGTATATAATTATATTGCTAATTATTACCAACTTATTTAATACTATTTCATTTTACAATGCTCTAAGTCTCCTATTCATCTAGATTCTTTTTTTAAGAGAAACTGTACTCTGTGAGTCACTTGCAATTCCAACTTTAAACGTGGCTCGCAATTCAATTAAATTTATTCCTATGGTCGTAGTATTAAAAACTTCGGAAACATTGGTTCAACAATTGCAATTGAATTCAATTAGAGTCAACATATTTAAGGCAACTATCGAGTGACTTTAGTTTATTGTGACGGTGGATATTTTAAAAGATTGATTAAGATAAGATGTGAAAAATTACAGCTAATATTGTAACAGAATTACAAATAGAATAAAACTAAAGATTTCGAGAGGGGATTCGAAATCACTTAAGTGGGGATTAAGGAGGCAGGTTTTCTTATGCCAATTACTTTAATGTTATACTATTATATTTTATCTAGAATGCTAAGCTAGCACAAAATCGAATCAATAATAACACAGAATACAATAAAAATAACTTTATATTTCAAATCAAAACATATTATATATGCTTACTTGTACAGTCACAATGCAACTACAAGTTGTTTAAATATTATTTATTGGCTACCATATTCGAAGCAATCTCCTTTTTTACCTTTTGGATTACTTTTCTTTGGGAAAAGAAACATATGCATTTCTATTTAAGAAACGTATTCTACAGAGCTCTTATGACAATACAACGTGAAATATCTTTACTAGTCCACCTTATTTTTTTCCTTTTTTTCTAGCAATGCGTTAATCTGCGTCTTTGTAAAAATATGCTTTAGATGCTTTTTCAAATTCTCCGATCTGTGCTGTTTTTTTCCTAAATTTCGTTGGGATTTTAATTTCTGAATTTCCGATACAAATTTCTTCCTAGATGTCGTTCACCTTCTTTGTCGCTGAGCAAATATTCTAAAATTTTTCTTTTCTCTATATTTGAATATTTTATTACAATTTTCTAAAGATGTTATTTTGTTCTTCAAATTATCAATACATTCTTCCTTATCTTTACACTTAGTCATTCAGGGATATTGTCGCTTAAGGCATTGTCACTTGTGAGTTTTATTTCAAAATTATTCACATTTGATTTATTATAGTCAGCTTCAATTTCGTTCTCGGCCTCAAAATAAATTTTCTTTGGACTTAATTCATGTAGTCTTTCAAAAGCACTCTGCATTAGTTTTCTTTTCAAATTTCAACGATTCTTCGGTGTTATTTCGTTTACTGAACACGATAAATTTACTTTAGGCACAGTATTGCATTTCAACAGTTTCTTTTGCGGCAATCCAAGCAAGTGATTTCTCATGTCATCTTAATAATCACTGCACAGAAAATGTTCAAAAATGTAAATTCTTGCTTTTTTCACATTAATAGAATCCTGTCTTCGACATTTATGTATCCATTCTTTCGACAAAAGCAAATTGTCCTTTGGGAAAGCATGAAATACAATATCTCTTCATTTCGTATTTCTATAAGTGTAACGGCACGTTGCTACGGCACAAGAAGCCATATTACGTAAAGGATACTTTAAATATAGAATTTAAAAGAAAAACTGACTAAAACTATATATATATATATATATATACAAATTATTAAACACGAATTATTCGTGTATATATATAAATATTTGCATTATTAGAAAACAAATAAGTATGATTAAAATTAATTTGGGATATGCGACCACCAGAAAATCGTGTCGCAACTGAATGAAACTGCAGTTTTAAACGCGCGAAATCAGAGCAGGTGCAACACAGACACGTCAGATTACTTCCAGTTAACCCCCTTCATGAGGCTCGCGTCGGCGAGGCGTCGAATAAAGGAATGACCTAGCCTTTCTATTTATCCCTGGCTTCTGAATGTAAACGAAAAACACCCCATCTGGTGACCGAAGCTTTTTAGCAACGCTTCACTTCTAATGCCGGATTGGCCACTCCTTTCTTACCTCCATGGGAACTGTAAGGGACTGTACCCTCCGATTTAGCGGGAACAGAAAACATTTTTAAAAACGCGGAAAGAGGAATCACGGAAACAGAACTAATTCGCCTACACGAATGTCGCCTCAGCTGCATATTAGTTGCAGGAGAGATTAACTAAAATTGATTGATTGATACCTTCTTATATAGCATATATATATATATTTGTATTTCTCTCTCTGTATATATATAGAGAGAGAGAGATACAAGATGACAAGATGGGTTAGAGATAAAAATTATGTTAATTATTACGCATATATATACTAAGATTTGTTTTAGATACTGGACTTAACATTATAATGGATTCTATACGACATTAAATTATAACTAGATCATTTTACATGTTCAGAGATTTCTGTGTCGCATATATTAATAAAAGTTCTTACCTTAGTTTAAAATTGTGATTTCAATTTGATTAAACATTTACGTTTAATCAACATGTTGAAATCAGCGTGTTAAAATTTATATACTGCTGTACGATTAAATATAACATCATATAAATTAAACCCATGTGCATTTGTGCAACATTTTATAACTAATGATTTATGCTACAGAATTGTGTCACTAAGAATGAAAAATATACAGAAAAATTGCCTTATGAACGTGTTTTTCTAAAAATACAAGGAAAATATTTAAAGTACTTGCAACTTGCACATACAAGCCAATGAGTTAAGTATTTGATAAATTAAGAGCAAAGTATAGATATTTCATGTATATAAAAACTGTGAAAGATTTTAAATAATACAAAAGTACTGACTAATTATAATTAAATTAATTATGCAGCAAAATAATACTCATTTTTCGTACGCCCAGAAGGAATAGTGGTTAGGAGAGCCTACTAAGGTACCCTATTCGGATCTCGGAGAACGAATGAATGTTTATAAACGTATAGTGTCCGTGCCGTATTTGGGCACTCTAAATATGCGGCGAGCCGAAAGCCCTCTCGAGAGGCTGGTGAAATGAGAAGAAGGGTGAAAGACCTTCGGACATGTCCCTCCGATAATTTCTCCATCAAAATGGGTGGGCAGAACTAAGAACAGTCGTACTACCACCTCTATTTTGCTCAAGGTTCTTACCAACAACAAGTGCAATCTTGCACTCCTTGCCACGATGAATTTAGTGGGCTTGTTCTGATGTTACGTTCAGACAAATGAGATATGTCACAACAACAACAACATTTTGAAATTCAGGATATATGACATAAGAATTTGCAATTTAATGAAAGATTTTAAACAATAGATTACTGACTATTTATAAATAACTATTATTACATAGCAGGTAATAATAATTATTCTTAATTAGTCAATTTCATTTGTTAAAAACATATAACATTCAAAATCTTTTAAATTTTTCTGCCCTTTCTTCTATAATTCGTATAAAGGTAGTTAAAATCCTTACTCATGTTTGCTTCAAAGTTTTAGTCTTTGAATTAGAAACATATTAATGACAACGAAAACAACTAGTAGCAATTTCAATCGAAATTAATGCATGTTTGGATTAATTTTTATTGAAATAGCTGATAGTTGTTGCATGTTCATTTTCATGTTTAATTTTTGCACAAGAAATAACAACTGTATTGTCAAATAATATATTTTTCAAACTTCCAATAACGAAACAGTTTTAAACATGTGTATTCCTTAGCTTATAAACATTTTAAATTTATTTACGCAAAAGTATTCCTCTTTCACGAAAGAAAACTATCTTTTTTCTTCAGTTTGATCAAAGACAGAAACTAAAAACCGAATAAATTCGCCGTCGTTTGTTTATCTTGGTTAAATTTTACTTTTGCTCATTTTGTTGAAATTAATTACTTTTATAATTCCAAATTTCCTCAGTTAATTAATAGATGAATAATCCATTTATATCACGCCGTTTCTCAAATAAATCCTTTTTCACAAGCTAACATTAAACGAGATAATTGCAGGAGAAGTTTCAGTTTACAAATAAATAAGAGAAAAAATTTTTCTTCTATTTCCATTAGCACGATTAATCTTTATGCGTTCCTATTTTAAAAAATACTTTTGGTATCTTCAGTGCGCAAACATCCTACAGCTACACTTTCAGTGATGCGTGAGATAACTTTCATCAAAATGCACTTCTACTGATATATTTCAATGAGAATTAAATATTGAAAAATAATATTTTGCTGCATGAAGAATATTGAAGGAGTTACATTATTCATATATATAGTGGCTTAAAATATGTGGTGCAATGCATATATATTTTAAAATTGCATTAGCGATGCTAGTTATTTAAAACTCAAAACTAAGAAACCGCCAATCCATTATTTTCGTTAACACAGCTACTATAATTTTTTATAAGAATATAAATATATTTCTAGCATTATATTTTCTTCTTTCATCAAAATGCATGAGCATGTGAAATTTAATGTAAAGATTATATCTGAAAGAAATTAGATACCTATTAATTAGTACATCATTTTGTTACGATAGCAATTAGAATGACTTTTTATACTTGTTTAGATTGTTAGCTATTGCTGTAAGTTATGCTAGCTATAAGCATGCTTAATTAGTACTTAGTGTGCATTAAATTTAGCTCTGCTTCTAAAAATAAACAATTAAATCAAATCACTAATGCGTTCCCTTTTCTTTACGCAGACTAAGAATTTAAAATAAAATAAAAATTAAAAAATTAAAGGATTTGAAAGGATTCAGATTTTAAATTACATCAAAAGGGGCGTTTTTTTAACGTTTTGTGTGTTACCTTTATTTATTAAATACCATGTTCTTTCCACTTAAACCATAAAATTCAGTTCAACAGCAATGTCGCAAAAATAATTTTAAAATGAGCATATCTAGAGAATCTTCGGATACACATCTCCGCGCCCTTTTTTTTCCCGTATAGAATTGCCATTGCTCGGTTTTAAATCGGTGAGTTTGTTAAACAAAAATTTGTTAATGTTTTACAAAATATGAAATCAATAATAAAACAAAATCCAAATTTCAAACTTGGGCTTTCAGATGCACATATTCGCAATAGGATTACGTCATTGAAAATTGGATGGCTCTAGGAACCGTTGTTTCAGCATAAAAACATACATAGTATACAGAGCGATAGTATTTGATGGCAACGATTTGAAAAGTGATACGCCGTTTATAAGGTTCCGACGAACAATCGCAAAATGAAAAAAATCTGATGTGTACACTACATGACTTCCTTGTACGGAATATTAAAGTATACGCATTTTTTCTTGTATTTCATTTAAACTTATTGGATTGAATTAAATCTACTTCGCCGACAGCGCATAAACCACAGTAGAATAAATGCATTCTTTAAAATTCACTCTATTTGTTTACATAGCGACACTCTGGCGCTAGGTTCACTTAATAGTATCATATTTCGTTCATATTATAACTCAGAATGCACAAAATTTAGATCATTTAAAGAATTATCTAATCGTTGTCACATGTTCTATTCAAATACTATAATAAAGCTTGAACGATGTATAAAAGAAATTAAGCAAAAAAAAAAAAAAAAAAAAAAAAACAGTTTTTTACAGACGATTGAGTATTTCTCATTCAATTAATTCAGTTCTCACTTCGCGACAAGGCAAAAATACATAAAAACTCAAAATATCTATATTAAAAATTACGAAGTAAATCTTAAACACTTATTTCCTCGAAAACATTCCAGAAAGGATTAAGTATGATATAATTCACAATAATAAATAAAGGCGTCATCTTTGTTGTTGCAAATCTAAGTTTCTCTAGATTGGCAACAAATCCACTATTCTGCTGTTTCAAATGTATACAGGCAATGGCCGCCATCAAAAAAATTATTAGGCTTAGCGGCACTTAAACAACTTTAAAATTGTTGATAATTCTAAAAATATTGCATACATATTTACTAAAGGCATAAAAATCTTAACCGGAAGATAATAACAACATTAATTCAATTATTTTTAAAGCAAAAAATGTACAATTTACAAACATATAAGAGTAAAGAAACTGAGATCACTGAGTCGGGTAACAGAGTGGATATATTTATAAATATATTTATGTACGTTTGGTGCTGCCGACAGCAACCAAAATACGAGGTGCACATCTACATGTTATAGCAGTCCTATATACAAAATTTGAACGTTCGGAGGCTACTCGTTTTTGAGTTATGCGTACGTACGTACATACATTCGTACAGACGCCACGAAAAATTCGCTTCAGAATTAATTTTAAAGCAATTTTATAATTTTTTTGGAGGCAAAGAGTCTTTTATTCTGTCCTTACGTACAGATATCCAGATATCACGCAAAAACATCGTTAAATTACATTCGATAGCGGTCAAAATGGATATTTTCGTTGAAATATGCTGCCTGAAACTTTTCGCGATTACAATACTTCCTTTTTACTTTGTACGAGGAAGTAAAAATAGTCCTTCAGGGACAAAGGCCCTTTGGACTAAAAATAAACTTGACAGTCATTCGATTAAATTTATGAGGCCAGTAACAGGGTGTTAGAAGCTTTACCAAAGTACATAAATGAATAATATAAAGATGCAAAACTAAACTCCATTTAGCATTGATTTCAACTAAACTACTATATAGTTATGATAAAGTTATTAATTATGACAAAGCAAATACAGCCATCTTTTGGAATGTAAAGAGCCATTTGAAACTAAATTAAGCTCTAAATTTTAAGCAGTTGGTATTTATATTTACACAGAGTGGAATATCAATGGTTTATCATGATATAATTAATTTTTTTGTGAATAAATGCAGCGAAAATCAATAAAAATTGCGCTTTTGATAAAAATGCTTGTAGAGTTTACATAGACTACCCGCAATTTTAAAAGCGTAATTGTTCAATCTAAATTTTTGAAATTGAAAAGGAATTTGTTCCTTTATAATTTGCACTGCTCGCTTTTATAAAATTTGAACTATATAAAAATTTCAAAAATCAAAATTTTCTTCATAACACAACAATCTTAGTAAATGAAAAATGAAGCAAATGTGCAACTTAAAATTAAATTACTAAATTTTTTATGAAAAATTCAGCTCTTAAAACTATGAGATTGCATATTTAATACAATCCATATTTGACTTTTTTGCCCTGCTTTTGTTTCAAATCTGCGAAAGATTTCATGTTAAATTGTTCTTACAATTTGCATGAAATGAGTACTGTAGGTTTGTTAAAACAAGGATTTATAGAGCTATTCGCTAAGTTTACGAAAACAAACACTTTTGAATTTTAGATGTATTTAATATAACAACTAGTAGCGGATATTTTCTGTTTCGTATTAATGCACCAGGTGTTCATTACCTGAAACATGTAGGACTGCAAATTTTGAATTCCTTTAAAGTGTGGTTAAAATATTTATAATAAGTTAAAGTCAGAAAAGAGATTCAAAAGTTGTTTGCATAATTTTTATACTTAAAAAATTTAAATTGAAACCTCTTTCACCAACTAAAATGGAATGACAACTAAAATTTTGAAAAAAAAAAAAAAAAAAAAAAAACTAGTTAAGTAACTGTGACGAAAATCAAAATCAAAGCTCGCAGAAGTAAGAAGGAGAAAAAAGTCAATACCATATAATCTAAAAAGAAATATTTGTCGAAACAATGGAATGGATATTTATAATGCAGAAATATGCTAAATTTAAGGTAAAAACGAAAAACAAAAGTGCTGAAAATTTAAGTTTATTAAAAAGCAAAAAACCTACCGTTGATGATCTTTTATCAAGGACCTAAAGAAATTGATTGTACGAACAAAATGTAGTAAGACTGCTACGAGAAACTGGAAGATGAGAATGAAAACTACTAAAGTTTTTCTTATGATGCTTTGACAGAAGTAACAAACACAGAAAGCTAAATATTAATCCGTCAGGGCTAGAATTGTCTAAAGACAAGTGCATGCGAAGACGTCAAAATAATGACGTCTTTTTCAGGCCAAATATGTATTTGGAAAATTACACAGATTTTTCAAGAATAATAATATATTTGCAGTTCTTGTGCTTAAACATTAAATTGCACAATCGTAGCTCTTAATACTTTTAGTTTTGATATGAAATGAAACAACTGAAGGTATAATGAACTAATCTCTAATTTTTCTAAACGGCATATACTCTTGTTATAAACACTTACACCCAAAAGATGATTTTATAAATGAAATTCGTCATTATTGTTTGGTCGTTACTTACGTCTGTTACGTAGCAACGGTTACATCGGTTTGGTCATTACTTACGTCATTATTCTTTGACTAAATCCATAACTCGAATTTTTCGATTATTAGTTATACGTTAATCAATTCTTTTTATTAAATTGAGATCTATAATAATATCCATTTAGTTATATAGATTACTCGTAACAATGCACGCTCAACTTGTGCCTTATTTTTTCAGTAATAACTATGAACAGTTTTCATTGCGTAATGAAGGCCCACCAGCGACCGAGCGGTGAAATTACTGAATACTGGCAATTTCGACCTGGGTTCTATTCCAGGCGAATGGGCTGCCTGCATGAGCATTTTTGTTGTTTCCCTCGTGTGCAATTCGTACAAGCCAGTTTCCTTTAAAATGTCCTCCAAGAAGGCATCCCTCTCCTTAGGCAGATATCCCTCGCATGCTTTGCCATAATCAACTAAAACAAGCCAAACTGTTGTGGGATGATCTACGGAATATATGAAATTGCTGCTATTCATAATATGAAAATCTTTGAATCTAATTCTGATTTAAGAAATTTGTTTAAAATTATAAACTAATGTCACAGTCTGTTTGAAATTAATAAAAAATTTACTGTGTACTTGATAATAACTGCCCCAATGTTTATAGTTTTAATACATAAGAATGACTGTAATAAAAAGCTGTAGTATGTTTCAATATGGTCTTGCAATCTTACCAAGATGTCGAAATCGTTTTACCAATATGGGTTTTTCAATCTTAACATGATGTCGAAATCAACCGTGTAAAGAAAGTTTTATTGTATTTAGGGTTCTTCTTTACATATCGAGACATACATCCTTGCAAACTGAAGCATTCATGATTAGATTTTCTTAAATGTAAAATGCCTTTAAAAATAACATTTAAAAAATAATGTGTGTGTGTGATTATGGCAAAGCCTCGAGGGCTATTTGCCTAAGGGGAGGGATGCCTTCGTGGAGGACTTTCCAAGGGAAACTGGTTCGTATACACGTTACACATGGGGAAAACCACGAAAACGCCCATGCAGCCAGCCCGTTCCCAGGATTCGAACCTCGGACCGAACTACCAGTGTTCAGCAACTCATTATTTTGTAGCCCACCGGTCGGCCGCTGGTGGGCTACAAAATAATGAGTATTTAATTACTTATCCGTTAATTAATTCAAGGTAAGTAACTTTGAAAACAAAAAAATGGATATGAATGGATTTGAAAACAAAAAACTTTAGGAGTTTAAAAAATAAAAAAAATCTCCGTATGATGTTGTCCTTTATACGTTTAATAACCTTAAATATTTTTATTATTTTAGTGCAAATTTAAAAGTCTCGCGAAAATTAATTTTTTGGAATATTTCGAATAAGCTTCAGAAAACAAAAGATTTTTGTAAGAGTCTAAGCACACAGCTAATAAGCATGTCGTTCACATAATAACACGTTGTTGACTTTCCACAATTACTAGCTATAATTAAGTTTACATCCGGTGAGTACTTCCTTTTTACATAGGTGGATGGTACTTGGTGATGCTAGACACGATGGTTAAACATAAAATATTTAAGAATACTCGAGCATTTTGTACTTAGTTTATTCGTTGAAAGAGGAGGTAATTTAAATGTGGTAATATATGTAGCTCAATTTTCTCTCTTTTACCATTTATTAAATTACTTTTTTTCTATAGTTAATATTCTGCTAACGTCTTTCTATAATCTGCATCTTTTTAAACTATTTTCCCTCATATATCACTGTAACAAATTACGAGAAAGAGTTAAGATCAGTTTTTTTTTAAATTAATATATTATTAAACCGTCTAAGAATGCATTATGTATATTAAGAGCTCTTAAAAAGTGGTCTTTAACGCTAGTATCGTTTCTATTCTTCAGTATAAGCGAGGAAGATGACAGTATTTAATAGAATATATGTGCAATGTGCAGAGATGGTATGCAGTAGAGTAAGGGAAGCAATAAATTGATTTCTTTTTATTCTACCAATTTTTCCGCTACATATTTCCAACCCTATTCTTAAGAATACTGGGAGGTTAACGAGGGGGGGGAGTATCAGAAACATTTGTAGCCATCTCTTTTCATTTTCACATCAAGTTACGTTATCCTACCAAATTTCAATTAAAGAACATTCCAGTCGGTTTGACTTCAGATATTTAATATATATTTCAAATTAAAACAGTTTATTGTTCAATAGTACATTATACGGAAACACTGAAAACCAGCACATATGCTTATTAATATTATTTTGATACTTTCCTATGACAACAAATCCTATTAACATTTATACCGTTAATGTAATTAACTGCAGATGCTTGTGAAGACGCATATTGTATCCCTTTGGTTCAGAACATTTTATTTCTTATAACAAATATAACGTCGCCCAGACCTTCAGACGCCCTATGATTAGGAGAGCCTACTGCGGTACCGAAGGCCAGGTTTCGAATCCCAGAGAAGGTATAAATGCATAGTGTTTGTGCGACATTTGGGCATTCTAAATATGCGGTGAGCCGAATGTCCTCTCGAGAGGTTGATGGTAGGAGAAGAAAAGAGGGTCACCATCAGACCCGTTCCCCCCGGGATGCTCTTCATCAAAATTGGGAGGGGGGAGAAACTCAGGAAAGTCGTACTGTCACCTGCATGGGTGTCTCAAGGCTCTTGCCAAAGTTTGGCGCAATCTTGCACTCCATACCAGGATGAAATTTGTGGGCAAGTGAGATAAGTCACCATCTTAAACCTGGATGAGCTGATAAAAATAATTTAGAGACTACATATTTAATTTCCTTAGCAATTTGTATTAATTTTTAAGCTAATTAAACGATTGGTGCTATAACCCGCATCCAATGTAAATAATTGTTATCTACTAAATTTTATCAAGTTTCAAGAAACACTTAGTATGGAATTATTACAGAGCGCTTAAATTATCGGAAGTTGTGCTCATGCTGGGTTCCAGAACTGATTATCGAATTAGGCTGCGAAGACAGAATTCAGATGCTGATAATACGTCATGATAAGTGAGTAATGGAAATGGAAATTGCTTTGAAAATTAGGGCTTTCATGCAAGAATGAAATTCTTAAAAAATTCCCGTGTTATTGCTTAATATAAAAACTTTATTTAAAAAGCATGCCTTATAGTATCCAACGGCTACAAGGTTTATTGCTGTATTTATTGAAGAGTGACTAAATACTAAGGACTTCAAGTTCGAGTACCGCATAAAGAATGAACAATTTTTGTATTAATGTCTTTATGAAAAGCGGACACTTAAAATTTGGCTCATCAGTGTTCCACTTAACAAGCTGGTAGTAGAGCAAATAAGGCTTGAAACCCTTATGTTATGTTATATCCTTGAGGTAGTTTTAGTTATAGCACGCATGTGCTATAGCGGATAATCGATCTGCCTTAATTTAAAGATCCGATACAATTATGTTTAAGTACGCAAAAAAGAAAGGTTGATGAAGGAAATTATTTCTTATATATTTTTGCGATTTATTTATTAATTTATTATTTTTATTAGATAATTTAAATTTACTGTTTGTTATTTTAATTTTTTTTATTATTATTTACTTATTACTAATTTATTTATTACACGAATTATCTGTGAATGAAAGTTTTCAACAAAATTCAATAGAAAATAAATTTAATCCAGAAACATTTCATGAGTAATGGTTAAAAGTTTTGAAATTAAGGCACGTCATTCAAAAAGTATTCAAAAAGTATTAAGCAATATTGATAATACTTCCCTTGGTTATGTTGAAGAGTTCCACAGCTGCGACTTCAGAAGATGGTTAAAAATTTCATGTATAATTCATCAAGCTCGTCATTTATCATTCTCCGAGAATATATTTGAAAACAGAAATAAAAGTTACTGATAACATTTTTCCTTTGGCTTATTTATTCAGGAATTTACTCAAATGTTATGAAATGGTCGCTTAGAATCATGAGATTCATTGGCTCCTTTCCTCAGATTCCTTCATTTTATTTGCTACTTAGTTTTATGATCTGCAATGATTGGCAAAAGGATTCAAAGTATTTAAACTGGAAAACTAATTTCATCTACAGCGTTATGTAACTATAAAAATTACATAAGGCAAAAGGAAATCCTTTTAACATCTTTAATTCACCAAAATTTATTTTACTGAATTTCAAGTAACAGGAATTGGGGTCGATGGACTTAATATTTTTGACTAACTTCAAGTCTTTTTCACTTTAAATTTCAGAGGCGTAAAGCTGGTGTTGGGCAATTATAGTTTTAGTTTATTTTTAACGAAATCTCTCTATATATATGTATGTAAGAAAAATAAAGAAAATGTTGTAGCGTCATTAGGTTTTATATGAAAAATGAGTAATGCCCTCTCGAGGACGCGAACCTGGACCTCTCGAAATACGCGCCCAGTGTACAACCGCTACATCAAAAAGGCATGCAGAAAGGAGGGAGAAAAACCTTATATACTCCTCCTTTTAAAGAGCGACTGGGGATTATGGGACCCAATCGCCAAAGGATCGTAGTGAAGAATCATTACCCACCATCTCTTAGTTTTGGTGCCAATGCAGAGTTCCTAGTGCGTTTGGTAGCGGGAGACATGAAAAATGAGTAATGCCCTCGCTGGAAATCGAACCTGGACCTCTCGAAATGTGCGCCGAGTGTGCTACCGTTACATCACGAAGTCGTGCAGAAAGGAGGTAGAAAATACCTTATAATGTAAAAGATTAATTATAATTTAAATAAGCAGCAAAAATTAATTTCATCTCTCTATTCTAAAAATAGTAATCTCTCTTTGCACTGCGTCATTTCGAGACTAATCCATGTCATATGACTCTTACATGATGATATAAATATGATGCTATGAACATAATGATATAAATTCTTACAGGATAATATAAATTCTTACATGAGGATATAAAATCTTACATGATGATATAAATTCTTACATGAGGATATAAAATCTTACATGATGATATAAACTAAAACAACCAATAATTTTGCAACGATATTAATTATGCGATCAAAATTCATTGAGAACCAAAATCAACGCAGTCTGAATTAAGATTTTATCCTGAGCATAATGCATTCGCTTGCTAGACTTCGGCATAGTTAGTGTTGTCTGCTGCTGCCTTCTTACTCCAAAGTTATCAAAAATGTAAACCTCTTGAAATAGGCACAAATAATTCTAAGTGTGTTGTTAAATTGTTTGCGGCCGCAACAGGTTTACCGAAAGAAAAAAAAAGATTTAATCTGCCTCGACTGCCAGTGTCCTATTCAATTGTAGATCTGCATGTTAGCATTCTAAGCCATCAAAAATTTTGCTTTTCATAAAGGATTCAGCCTTCTACATTCTACACCGTCAAAGTTGCAAAGCCCTTTTTTATTACATGTATATACAATATACACTGTACGTACGGTTTGTTTTCCGTACTCGGCGTACTTCGGATTTACGTACTCAGCGTAGTCGTGCAGACGCACTTGTTATTGTTGCGTTATGACTTACTTTCTGAAAAGCTGCAGTTGAGCATGTAGGGATACTGTTTCGTATGCAACCCAGATGTTCATGTAATACAAAGCTTTGATGGACTTAAAATGTGTTTCTTACCGTTAGAAATTATTATAGGTAACTGAGCCTTTTACAAAAACAGCTTTGCATCATCATTATGCAACTTCGTATATGCTCATGGATGTTTCATCATTATAGTGTGTTAAGCAGCTTTTCGTTGCCTGTGTGGGTAACGTTTATTCAAAAAAAAAAAAATATCGCAACACATTTACATCTATTGTACAGACCTATCCTGCATTCCCTTGAACTCTTTTACTTCACCAGACCCAAACTCAGGGCAGAGAGCATAATCTTAGGACAAGTGGTAACGTTCAGGAAGCTGTGCCAAAGATTTTGAACAGCATTTCAAATGAAAACGTGTTCCGCTGCTAACGACGAGTGGTAGCAATACAAGAAATGTTTCGTTCGATCACAAAATGCATGTTTTTAAGACGATAAGCTGTAACAGCATGTATGTTCTATATAGAGTTTTTTAAAAGGATTTTAATTATAACTGGAATAGGCAATGTACATCTTACACCTAAGCCAAATAATTCTCTTAAAACTGTCATCTTATGTAAAGTAGGAATTATTTAGAACAATTCCTTTGTGGATATCAATTATGAATACTTAAAGAAAATAAACGCGTTTTTACATGTACGAGGTTAAAAATTACTGCATATCACATAAGATTCATTACTGTGAAAAGAAAGATGACAGCTTGCCAAAGACCGAGCATATCCATTTGAGAATTGCGTGCTCATTCTTAAAAGTCAGTTAATCCCAAGAATGGAAAAAAAAAAAAAAAAAAAAGAGAGAGAGAGAGAGATCCAGGAAACATTAAAAGATGTTGCTCTTGTTTTTTCTTTTTCAGTTTTTTTTCGTATGTTTATAGTTATCGATTTAGCATGATTTCCAGCGATTGTTATCCCATGAGTTTCATAAAATTTTGAAAGTACAATTTTTGATAAATTATCTGAAAGTTTTGCTGTTATATGTAATTAAAAGGCAAGCGTAGCGAATCCCTATGCTATTCGCTTTCCTAGCCTGTAACTTTTACTAAAATTAGGGAAATAATAAGAAATATTTCATAGTGCTGTTAAGAAATAACGTGCTTTAAAATGTGCAACTGAAACCCATAATGAGAAGAAAAAGGTTTTTATTTTTAAAACCCAAAAGGTGTTAGCCCAGAAAGGCTATTAATTTCGTTTTAGCATTTTGTGTTGACAACTTTAAATATCCGGTTCACTTTCCAAATTTTTGCCACCAAATATTATCGGCCTGTGTTATATTTAAAGAGATTAAATAATGAAGGGATTAAAGAGATTAAATAATGAAGATAGATAACTGGGATAAAACAACGGTACCTAGAGCCATTATATTTTGAATAACGAAAATCTTCACTAAATATGGGCATCTAGAAGCCCTAATTTGGAATTTGTTTTATTATCGATTTCATATTATGTAACATTTTAACGAATATATGATTAACAAACTAAACGATTTCAAAGTGAACAATGGCAACACTTTACGGGGAAAAAATATATCTCCAGCGCGCGAGACTGTGTATCGGAAATTTTAAAGATATGCTCATTTTAAAATTATTTTGCGATATTTCTGTTGAATTGAATTTACGGTTTAAGTGCGAAGAACATTATATTTAATAAATAAAGGTAATCCACAAAACGTTAAAAACAACCCTCTGGGTGTAATGTAAAGTCTGAAAGCTTTCAGATTTTTATACTTATTCTCTTAATATTCCTTTATTAGCCCAAAAGGCCAATTCTTATGGAATAATTAAATTAATTAAAATTCTTATGGAATTATACTAGCTGGACTCATTAAATCATCACATGCGTTTTCTTTTTTATGGTAACTATTTTAGGCGGCTGGCCGTGCGAGCGGGTAGCTTTTAAAGAAACAATATTGCAAATATAAAATTATGTATAGCAACCTCTAACACTCTGTCAGAGATTCTAAAAATATGCTGTTTTGAAATATTCTGCAATTTTACTGCTGAATTCAATTTTATGTGGCTTAAGTGCGAAGAACTTGATATTTTAAAAATAAAGTTAACATAAAAAGTTCATAATAAAACGAGAAAAAAAAGCTTTGTTAGCCACCTTACTAAAAAAGTGAATATTGATATGATGAAATGATAAAAGACTGAAAAACATTTTTAAATATATGCTAACATTTAACACTGCAACAGGAATTCGAAACGTGTTTTTATGCAGCTTTTAAAAATATTATAATCTTGTTGCAGATCTGTATATGGCATAAGAGCGAAGGAAACAATGCTTCGTAATAAAGCTAAAAAGACAAAAAAAATTGTCAGCAGGAGTGAGTGCAAGGACAGACCTGTAATTTGCGAGCTCGGTGTCGCGTAAAAAAACCTTAAGGAACTATTTGAATTAGTCATTTATTTTAATTTTTTATCTTTTTATAGGACTGCTATAATAAGCTATACAATATGCTTACTTGCGGTAAAATAAGTACGTTTGTTGACTGTTATGATTTCAAAATTTGAAATTTTACAATCATTAAATGATACATTTTTACTAATCGTTTATTCTTTGCCTTCATATATTAGCAATTTCTCAAATAACTTCTAGTAACTGTATTTTTTCTCTGAAACTGCTTTTAACTGAGATATTGTCTCGAAGAAGCACATCACTTGTACCTTTTCCTGCTGTCCCAGATAAGCTTTGATGAAGTAAGTGCAGTATTTTATACAAATTGCTATAAATATAAAATTTTTAGGCAATAATGTCCTAAGACTTCCACAGTAAGTCATCACAAATATAACACCAATTGCTTCACTTTCCCCAAAATCTGAGGACCTTGATGATAATTATGCTTGCTGAATAGATGGTAGGAAATATTCGGAGAGGAAGCAACAACAACATAGCTTTGCCTGTTCAATACACGTCAACCATTATGTAATAAACGAACCATTTCATTCTATTATACGGTTAACTTACCGTGGATGAAGGAGCTTTCGCGGTTGGAAAGAGAGATTTGAAAATAAGGCTTGTATTATCCTTGTCAGTAATAATGGATACGCATCATATGTGAAAGGATGAATGTAATTTGTAACTTCTCGATATATTCAAAATTTTGTGTCTTCGATTATTTTTAGCAAACTGTTTCAGCAATTATACCAGACTAAACGACTGAGTTCTTAGGAAATTAATAAGGATGTGAAGAATTATAATCCCACAATATAGTATCCCTTAATAATGTTTCTTCTTAAAAGTCAACATTTAAACATATTTTAAACGGGGTTATTTTACTGTCAACATCTAATCCATAGATTTATTATATTTTTTATAACATGTATATAAATTTTTGTTATGATTTTGCAATAGTCACATTGATTTTAATGCAGATTTTCTGTTATGTTTGTATATTTACTCTGTCAGAGTAGAATATTGATCAAGGCCTTTTTTCCGCAGGACTGAAGAGGACATGGACGCCTGGTCTCCACATTCAAGGGTTCTCGAAATTCTCTTGAACATTACCCAATACAGTAATTGAATAACTTAACTACTTCATAAGCAATCGGAATTGTTTCATATATTTTTTGAGCTAACAATTTCAATCATTTTTATTTTCTTACAAAAATCAAAATTAAGAATACCGTGGGTTTGAAATTTCTAATAGATATTTCAGGATAGTACAAGCTAATAAAAAGTTAATTTTTGCATAATTTGCAAAATTGATTTTTTGCAAAATTTTGCAAAATTGTTTATATATTTTGTTAACAATGGAAATGGAAACAAACCGTTAACAGATCATTCAGAAATTTAATTTTCTTAAATTTTATTAGAATACTCACTTTACTGAAAATGTTTTATTTAAATGAATAATTACACAGGACAAAAAATTTGAAATTTTTTTCGGTATCCCTTACCGACAAAAATTACAAAATACGCATTATACGTTTATACGTTTATTATACTTTTTATATGAAACCTGTGGTGCTAAATATGAAAACGCTAATGCAGTTCAAAAGTTAGTTACGGTTTTTACTAATTTTTAATATATTTTTGAACACGTATAATTAACAAGAAATTATTTGAAGGTGCATTTCTATGATCCAATACGTCTTCGTTATGCTACTCTGTGATTAAACTACGTCTGGAACATCTCTAAACGTATCCAACAATAATCTGCAAGCTTGCATGGTCTCCATTTTCCCCGATATCTTTTCACCATCTCTGCAATGTCCTCGTGAAAATTCTCACAGTGTTCATCACTAAGTGTACCGCAGTTATCTGAGGGAAAAAATCTAGTAAGTATAAAGAAATACAGTTCTATTTACATTCCATTTATAGTGTTCATATTTGATGCTTTGATGCATTTTAGGGAGATTAGGGATATTTCAAATTAGGGAGATCCTTCAACAGCAGCTGTTTTCATTTAAAATTTTGATTATTAATTGTGGCTTATAAAGAGTAAGATGACATCATTTTTATATATGAAAAATGACAAATTATAATGTTATTTCATGAATCTTTTAGTAAACGTAATTCACATGAAACATTTGTACCAGTGCGGTGACCTACTACTTTGAAAAAAAAAAAAAAAAAAAAAAAATAGAAAATCAATGCGAGACATCCTCGGTAAATCTATAATATGTTTTGCTGCGAATGTCCAGTTTTATATATCAACTCTAATTTTCATTGCGCAGTCAGAGACTATGTTAATTTTTGAATTTGCAGAAAGTCTAGCCAAATACCAAGATTATGACTTGATAGCCCTGCTACTTACTCCTTCTCCACATAACTATTTAATGCGGGTCTCTTATAAAGGAAACTTTTAGAAAATGTAAAGTATAAAGTTAGGTAACGTATTTGCTCCCTAGATAACCGGGTGCATATCCGGGTAGCAAACAGGAAGTCTGATGTTAGGATTCGGGCGAACTCACTGCATATTTTTCTCTCTTTCTGCTCCGAATTAAAATGCCCAGTGACGTCTACAAATATTATCCGAAGTCGAAATTGAGTATGAATGTTAGCCAGCTAATTTAATTAATTTAGCACTGTAATCTTTACAGATGGCCTAAGTAAATCAATTACTGGAAACATTAAGTAGAAGGTTGCTTCAAATACTCAGCAGTGAGAGACGTAAACATTTTTCTTCAGTTTATTTAGATTTTATAAACCGAAATCTAAAGTCCAAGATTTTCATTCTTTTAATTTTATTCTTTTAATTTAATTATTTCAATAATCTACTTTTAAGCTAGATACAATTACTCAGATAAAGTTAGAATAGGAATATCACATAAAGATTGAATAAGACAAAACCTCGATGACAATCTGCCTAAGACGAGGGATACCTTCATGGAGAATGTTTTGAGGTAAACTGGCTCATGTTTACGTTACATGTGCGAAGAACTACGAAATCCAACCAAGCAGCCAGCTCTTTCGCCTAGGATTTAACCCCAAACAGGATCGACCTACCAGCATTCAGAGATTTTAACCACTCGGCCACTGGTGGAACTCTTACTCCAATAAATATCCATTTTTAAACTAGAGTCTGTTTCAAAAAGAAGCAACATATTTTATTAGTTAATGAAATCCTAGTTTCTTGCAATACAAAAATGTGTTATACGTAAGCTTATGATGAAATGAAAATGCATTTTTTTGATACTCAGTTATGAATTTAGTAAGTTATATGAACTTCACATCTGTTCGTTGCTAAATTATTCGAAGCGCCAAAAGTGTTTATGTATTATATTCATGGTTATGAAGATTCAAGATATGAGCCTCTAAGATTGTATTGCTTGAGGATTCTTCAAACACATCATGTGAAAAGCTTCCCGTGAGCATTCTTAGAATTCTGGCAGAGACCTGTTGCAGCCTTATGTTCAATAGTGAATATAAGGCTGCAACATTATTTATTTGCACTTGTGCAATTAAATAAAGAAAGTTCTGAAACTGTACGTCTGTTTATATGAATGTGTAGATAAAATGGTTCTTGCAGGAAATTTTATCGTTTCCCTAGCAATGGATATATAACACATATTTGCATTGCAAGAATTAATAGCTTTTAAAATATAATTTGTTTTTCACCTTGCAAAATCTTGTATATTATCGTTGTTACTGATATACGAAATCAGCAGGTCATGTTCTAAAAAGTACTCAATATTTGCCCCGGTTTATTAGAATGACTGATAATTAATAAAATAAAATGAATCTTCTAGGCACGGTTATCTTCCAGCCTGAACATAAGCTAACATTTGGTTTCAAGTAGAGAATAAATTTTGCAGTTTAAATGAATTTTTTAAAATTAACATAAATCGAGAGCTTATATATTGAAACTTAAAGAGTAACACAAGGTTTACATAACAAATGTAAGCATTTTAATTCAAAGATAAAATCTAAATTCGTAACTGAATATATATAATTTATTAACGTCTAATACGCCCAGACATGTATCTAGACTGATTTTCCATTAACTAAATGTAAAGTTACTGAAATTTGCATTTTAGTTTACAAACATTTCTAGGAAGAGGCTTTAAAGTTTTAACTAATCTAGCCAGACAGTTGCCAAATGTGTTTAATAGAGTTTAGAGAAAGACTGGTTGAACATTCTGCATTATTGCCGCTCTCAGTTTTTCACTCATAACTGAATGGGGAAACGTATAGCATTATGGTTGTTAAAGGAAATGAAGACTGAATTATACTTAAAATGAAAAAAAAAGGTTTTATGTGTTTTCATAGCAGACAAGATACGGATTGTTTATTTCGGGCAGGAAGGTGAAGAAGTTGTAGAGTCATTAGGTTTATTGGAAGCAGAAAAGATGAAAATATGCAACCGTCTTCGCCGGGAATCGAATCACGGACCTCTGGAATACCGGCCCAGCGTGCTACCGTTACACCACGAAGGCACGCTAGGGAAGTGGGAGAAATACCTTATATACTCCACTTTTTAAACGGCGACTAGGGTTTTAGGGAATCTAGTCTCCAAATCCTGGGTGTAGAGAATCATCATCCACAACCCTTTTAGTTCGTGCGCCACTGTAGAGTCATTAGGTTTATTGGAAGCAGAAAAGATGAAAAATATGCAACCGCCTTCGCCGGGAATCGAACCACGGACCTCTGGAATACCGGCCCAGCGTGCTACCGCTACACCACGAAGGCACGCTAGGGAAGAGGGAGAAATACCTTATAAAGTAAACAACGCTTTTAACGTAATATCCCCCGAAAACATAATAAAAGGATACATAGTTTCTAAATTGAATAATACTTTCTAAATTTTAAAACGCCATTATATGCAGAGACCATCAAGTAGGTAATTCAATGTAGGTTTATTTAGCATCACTTAAAACCAACAAATCATCGCTTTTAAATGTAATACCGCTCTAGAAAACTCGATACAGCTTTACAGCGTTTGGCGTTTTAGAAAAGAAAAAGCTATAAAAGTCGATCTCAAACTGTTTGTTAATGTTTTTATTTATTAACATGTAAGTAAAGGGAGAAGAGACGTTTCATGCGCGAAGAATGGAAAATTATTTTGTAAAATTGCTATTATTTTACCTAAGCCATTGCGTTATGATTTAGAATTTTACTATCACATCTCCTTACCATTTCGTTACCAAAATGCAAGTTTATTTATATAAAAATGCATTTTTTATTAAACCTCTATAAATAAATCCAAAAACCTGTATAAATAAAAATATTTATTTATACAGGTTTTTGGATTATAAGACAGAGCGTGTTTCTGCCTCTCGAAGACACGTTACTAGGTTTCGTTAGCTTTGTTAAAATAGTTGTTCTTCGGCTTTGCGCTGTTGCTGCCGACATTTAAAGTGTCACGCCGGTTAAGGCTCTGAGCCAACTTATTTATATTAAATTGTGTCGTCTTTGACTTCTAGACTTAGTTTCAGTTTTTTTTTTTTTTTTAGTTTGACTATTTGTTTAAGTTACATCACTATATGTGGTGGCTAATCCTGTCAGGCATGAAGAGCGCGTTTATGTTCAAGTTCTGATTTAATACAAAGATTTGTTTTTAAACCTTCTTAAAAATGTGCAGTTATTTTCAAGCACAAAGATAATTGGCTCCAAGGCTGACTGAGCTTATGTTACCCAATCAAATCAAACTTTATAAATTTTGGCTGCAAGTCTGTTAGGAGCTTGAACTGAATTTATTTTACCCATTCAAATCAAACTCTATAAATTTATACAGCCTTTGTTGGTTGGTTTGAATTCATTTTCGCATTCGCGTGGCTTGTGGAAGCTCTGAAGTCAGTTACCGAGTTGCAGATCTACTACGCAATGCAGAGCAATCTCAGAAACTCGCTGCTGGAATAACAACTACAAATCCTATCGAAAACATCAGGCTATCTTTGTTAAGTACCATATGTGAAAATAAATTGATCTGAGGAATATCAACGTAATAACAAAGGAAGGTTTAAATTTCAATAATTTCGAAATTCGAGAGAAAAAAAGAGAGGGGGAAAAAAAAAGAAAAGTTAAAATCTCTCTTAGAACAACATAAGAAATAAAACAAATTAAAGGAGGCTTTCAAATTGGCATGGATAAATGCTATGAGTTGCGTATTCAGCCATCCTGCTGTTGAAGGCAATTAATTTTCGTGACACTGACGTTTTCGTCTAATAGCTATATTACTTGCTGCAATCTGAATATGAAGTGTGATAAACAGCGTTGGTAACTCTAAAGCCTGGGTGAGATGTACTCGGAAAGCTGTGAAAAAGAATTCAGAATATAAAATTCGTGGATATACATTCAAGTGCTATTTCTGCCACCTAATGAGCATTACTAATGGAAACTAACAAATGATAGTACACCACTCGTTGTAGTCTGATTGCTAATAACCAGATATTAATATTAACAATAGAATCGCATACACCCTCTTTAGGATCGCATAGAAAATACCTGACATTCTTGAAGGAATATCAAATTTATTATTCTAGTTTCTTATTCTTAATAAAATTGTGTTAGTGCTTTTGTGCATTCCCCGTCGCCTTAACTCGCTGAAAAGCATAGGAAGTGTGAACATGTGTGAAACTGGAACTCGGGAAAGAAGTATATTTGAAGGCCTAAGTTACGAGAAAAAGCAATTATGAGATGAAAAGAAGGCTTTCTAGATCTACACGCAAGGGGATAAAGCTTGAGTGATGAATAAAGACCAGCGTACCTTAAACTTCTAGCAGATATTGCCAGTAAATCTACCTGAATAGAACATGTAGTATTTAAAATTGAGAAAATTCTAAGGCTACTCAAAGTACAGCAATTTAGTATACCATTAAAATCTCAAAATATAATTTTGTGATGGCACTTGCAAATCACGGAAATTTTGTAAAATATTTAATGCTTCGTATATTTTGAGCTTCATGACAAAAGTTCCGATTCATGAATTGAATGTATAAATACTGTACATAAGAAGCTTTAAATCTGCAAAATTATATTTCGTTAAAATATAGCGAAAATACGTCATTATGCATTAGCTTACAAAGGCAGAAATTAAAGTTCAAACATGAGAAGAAAAAGGTACTTTCCGTGATTTATGTCTCATTCTTGATATGAAAATACACTTCTCCAGATTCCTTTTAAAAAATGCTATTAAAGAAATGTATCTTTTGACACGAAGAGAAATTTAATTTTGTTAGAATCGTAGCCGAGGTTTGAGTTGGATGTAGGAAATCATATTTAATGCTTTTCTTAATGTTTTCATAATTTAGATATTGTGTCATTTTCCATGGCAGTTCTGTTTATTATTATCACATATTTTAACTTTTCTTTACTTGCGCTACTATTAATTCAATTCATGTGACTTGCAAGAATAAGAATTTGATTTTTAAATGCATAGGATAGAATTATTCACGGTTATTCCTATTCTGTAAATATTAGAGTATCTGGTGCGCTTTTGTTTCTTTATATTTTCAAATTAGTTTTTTGTTTTCAGAATTAAATAGTTGTTTCATTGCATTAATTTCGTTTTATGTTGAAAAAAATGCACAAATTTCTGTACAACAATATGAGATAAAAAGATATTTTTCCTAAATTAATATTACACTAATTAATCACATTAAGTAATAATCACGAATGTAAAATAATTAAACTATTTATTTATTTCCAAATAAACAAACAAGAAGAGGTAATGGAAAGTTGGCACTTCCTGATTTATCAGCACCACTACTTTTAATGCTCGTTAGAATTGCCGTGTTTTTGAGGTATTAAAGAATATGCAAGAGGCAACAGCCAATCCACGCATGCGTATACCACACGCATGCCAGGTGTACATAGATGTAGACGTTTTATATTTAACCACACGATATCTGCCAGCTGTGAAAATGAAAATTTCGGTCCTATAGAGTTTTGTTTTCATTTTACTCATCAAATTCCTTGTTTCTTATAAATGCCTTCCTCTTATTACTGCCTATGAAAAACATAAAACTTTTTAGTCCTAAAGATAGCGAAACAAATAGCCACTTCACGAAGTCGCCATTGAGTTGAAGACTTCTCGTGAGTGTGCGGATAACTGGTAAGTACCGGAAAATTTAACTAGAATTTAAGTAAATTATAAACATAAAACCGTTTTTCGAACAATTAAGCTCTTTCAAAGGTATATGTTGTAAGATTTTACATTTTGCAATTGATTTGGTTCCTTTTTTGATACGAAATAATAACATATACTAGATTTTTGACTTTTGTAATGCATTTGGATTATGGACACTTTTTAATACTTTTTACCATTTATAACATTTGCAGTTTTGCCTCCTAGTACTCATTGAACTGCTGCCAACCTCGAGAATGTAATTTATGCAAAATTTCGCTTAAAAGCAAACTTATGTACTTCACACTCCCGCACTAATAACGTTAACATAACGTTAACAAACGTTGTCCAGTCTCCCTATCTTTCCCATCCACTGAAGAAGAATGAGATTTAATTTCCATAGCTTTTCATATTGTGTGATGGCACTACCGTAAACCCCCTGATGTTATAATACAGTGTGGCCATAATTTTACTCTTCACGTTATGTAAAGAGTTTTTAATCCACCCTGATTTCGAGCCCGAACACTGGTGATTCTAAAAGAAACTTCTATTTTAAGTATTTGCTGGATAAATTTTAGTACTTGCATATCATCCAATCAATCGCAAAAGTTGGCTGCCATTGAAACAAGAAAAAACACGAAATTTTTCCCAAAGTTGCGCCAGTTTTTTCTGCGGAATTCTGAACCCTACTTTATCTGCAGCTGTTATTAGGCTATTTCCATAATTTACCCAAAAACCCTTATTGCGGAAGTATTCAACCCTGTCCACTTTTTCACTTCCTAAAAAGTCTTTCGTCTATTTCTACCATTTTGTTAGGCCCTCTGAATTTACCAGAACGCGCTATGGGTACAAATTTCCTCCAGGTGATTGCTCCAATCTATTACTACACTGATAAACAAAATGAAGAGATGGAAAACATTTTCCCACATTTCTCCCAAAATACAACACAAAACCTGGACAGTTGGTTGCCATATAATGTCACTATCATGCTGGTGTCACTGAGATGAGTTTACGTATTCCTGTGGGCATCTCTACGCCAGCAGAAGGTATAAAAGTCCGCCTCCAGCTGTTCAGCGCATTCCGCTCTGCAAATCATAAGTGATTTTTATCGTCTTTCTTGAATAATCTTGTTGCTTTCTGCCGTTTTTCAGGCAATATGAATACACTTCATCGCTAGACGAAGGTATGAGACGGTGAATCGTAGATAGGCGTAACGCAGGAAAGTCCCAAGCTCAGGTTGCAAGAGAACTGGATGTAGCACGAAGTATCATTTCTAATTTGTGGAATCAGGTTATAAACAGCAGGACAGTGTCTAGAAGACCAGGACAAGGTTGACCGACAGCCACAATGACAAATGACAACCGGTATTTAGTACATTCCGCCAAGCACCAGAGGACGGCTATAGCCACACAGCTGTCTCGTGAACCTTGTTTCTACCACAGAGGCAGCTATTTTAAGGAAGGTAGCTGCCAGAAAGCCCCATGAGAAAGGACGGTATGCCAAAAGGCCTGTATTTGCATCCCACTCACTCCTTTCCACAAAAGAGGGCGTTTACGATGGCGCATACAACACCAACACTGGACAAACCTTCAATAGGCTAAAGATCTCTTCTCAGATGAGTCCAGATTCGGTCTACAACTTGATTCTCCGAGATTACTGACATGGAGGAAACCTGGGACCCGATACTATCCCAGCAACGTCATGGAAAGGGACCAATATAGTGGAGGGAAATTAATACTTTGGGTAGGTCATGCAAGATGCCCGCACACCGCTTTATGTATTTAACACTAATTCTTTGAATCTCCAGAGATACAGGCAGAAGATTCTAGAGCCCTATGTGCTACTTTTTAGGGCTGCTGTTTTCCGTCAGTTAATGTTTATGGACTACAATGCACGACCACATAGCGCCCGCCTGTTTGATGACTATTTGGAAATCGATGACTATTTGGATGACTATTTGGACTATTTGATGACTATTTGGAAATTCACCAAATGGATTGTCCATCAGAATCTTCTGTTTTTAATCCTATTGAACATGCTTGGGATGGTCTTGGGAGGGTTATTGCACACAAACCCCAAGCCAGAAGTTATAAACTGTGGTGGAGGAATGGGTGCGACTTCCACTCTCTTATTAACAGCATGTCTACTCGTTGTGATGCTGTTTATCTATCAGAGGCTACCCCACACCATACTAGACACATTTTTCATTGACATCTTTCAGCCTAAAGTTTGGACCACGTTGTACGCTTGGCCATAACTCATGTTACTGAATGACATTTTCATTGTTGTTATGTACACATTATTGTTATACAATAAACTATAATCGTACCTAATTTCATTTATTTCTATCCAGCATTTCTCGAGATATTTGGGAAAAAGCTTTCTATCTCTTAATTTGTTCCATTTTGGCAATATTCAGCTGTTCTTTTCTCCCGTTCAGCAGATGTTAATTCCGTTGAAGAGCAGTAAATAAACCGCCGGAGTACAGTCACGAATGTAAATCTACATCCCTTGAAATTTTTTAAACCAAGAAAAGAATATATTAGTAATAATAATAATTGGTTATAACAGTTAATTAATGACCACGTTCTTGAAAATAAAAGGTGGAATATTTAATGTAAATCTGGGTTACAATCAAACGAAAGCGCAGATGTTATGATCATGTTATGACGTCACGCTTATTCATAACTGTCGTTAAATCGCGCTACGTGGCGGCAGTTTCACAATTCCTGAGGTAATACACAAGTACCTCAGTTTTTTATTACTTCCTTGTACGATGTATAAAGGAAGTATTGTAATCGCGAAAGTTTCAGGCAGCATATTTCAACGAAAGTATCCATTTTGACCGCTATCGAATGCAATTTAACGATGTTTCTGCGTGATATCTGTATGTAAGGACATAATAAAATACTCTTTTCCTCCAAAACAATTATAAAACTGCTTTAAAATGAATTCTGAAGAGAATTTTTCGTGGCGCCTGTACAAACGTATATACGTACGTATCTCGCATAACTCAAAAACGAGTAGCCTCAGAACGTTGAAATTTTGTATATAAGGACTGCTATAATATGTAGATGTGCACCTCGTATTTTGGTTGCAATCGTCCGCACCAAACGCATATAAATATATTTATATATATATCCACTCTGTTACCCGGCTCAGTGATCTCAGTTTCTTTACTCTTATATGTTTGTAAATTGTACATATTTTGCTTTAAAAATGATTGAATTATGTTGTTCTTATCTTCCGGTTAAGGTTTTTATGCCTTTAGCAAATCTGTATGCCATAATTTTAGAATTATCAACAATTTTAAAGTTGTTTAAGTGCCGCTAAGCCTAATAATTTTTTTGATGGCGGCCATTTCTTGTTTATATTTGAAACAGCAGGATAGTGGATTTGTTGCCAATCTAGAGTAACTTAGTTTCGCAACAACAAAGATAACGCCTTCATTTATTATTGCGAATTAAATCATGCTTAATCCTTTCTGGAAATTTTTTGAGGAAATAAGTGTTTAAGATTTACTTCGTAAATTTTAATACAGATATTTTCAGTTTTTATGTATTTTTGCCTAGTCGCGAATTGAGAACTGAATTAATTGAATGAGAAATACTCAATCGTCTGTGAAAAACTGTTTCCTTTTTGTTTTGTTTGCTTAATTTATTTTATACATTGTTCTAGATTTATTATAGTATTTGAATAGAACATATGGCAACGATTAGGTAATTCTTTAAATGATGTTAATTTTGTGCATTCTGAGTTATAATATGTACGAAATATAATACTGTTAAGTGAACCTAGTGTGAAACCTCGCTATGGTAAACAAATAGAGTGAATTTTAAAGAATGCATTTATTCTATTGTGTCGTGCATCTTATGCGTTGTTAGCGAAGTAGATTTAATTAAATCCAATAAGTTTAAATGAAATGCAAGAAAAAATGCGTATAATTTAATATTTCGTACAAGGAAGTCATACCAATAACCAATAAGATTAAGTACTAAATAATAAATGAGTAAGCATATCAATTTAAAAATTTCTCTTTAGACCAATTTCAAAATTTATTAAAATCTTTTTAATAAATCAACATACTCTGTGATGAATCTTTTCTAATTTTAAATAATCTGAGTTTATATTTCTGCGAAAATACAACGCTACTTTATTTTTATTTGAAGGGTTATTTATCTTTCCGAATCTTTCTTTTCCTTTATACATTTGCTGTCTCATACTAAAAATACTCTTGCAGTTCTTAAATAAAAAGGAAAAAGTATGTTTCAGCATTCCTATGTTTGAAAAACGTTGACAAGGGTTTTGATATTAACACCAGAATCAATCGTTCTTTTTCCTTTACTCTGTTTTATGTTTCGTCTCCTATTTCTTATTTTGGATTTTTATTTCTTGTCTTCTGTAGAAGAATTTTTCCTTCTTGTCATCCACTACAAGAAAGGAAAGTATCTTTAAGTGTTTATGAAGTGCGTTGGAATTTTTCTTCTGCGTTAAGTATTGTTTATATTTTATTTTATTTTTTAATAAAAATTTCATTTATGTTTCATGTACAAAATCCTTTACATAAGAATTAAACGTAAAGTGTGTTTCTTTATTATATTCTATTTCACATTTGTACTTCCTTATACGAAGTAATGCAAAATCGAAAAATTTCGGGTATCATATTCCAGTGGAAATATATACATTTTGACGATTCCAGAATCCATTTGTACGATTTTTGTTTGTCTGCACGTACGTGTAGAATAGAGGACTCGTTTTTACAAAACGGATTATAAAATGGATTCAAAAGGTTCCCCCCCTCTCATGACGTCTGTATGTACGTATATATATATATATACATTATATATATATATATTATAGATATATATATTATTTATATCTTTACTTAAGTGTCAAGGATTTTGCTCTTAAGGGTCAAGCCCTTTACTCGGAATATTATAAGGATAAGGGTTTGAACCTTAAGGGCATTATTATAACCTTACCTTTATTACTCAAGGTTCAAACTCTTACCCGGAATATCAACCCAGGTGTCAACGTAGAGAACTCTGCGAAGCTACTGGCTAGGATCTGTACTTATGCAGTCTCGGCCACAGAGATAGATTACTTATTGGTCGGCCCGTGCGTCTGGCAGGTCCTAGAGCTTAGAGCTCTAGTAGCCCGGGGATAGCACCCTGGGCAAAGAAGCCCTGGGTACGCTGGCTAATGTCCTTGAGCGTTGGCAGCCCGAGTGACTGGCAGGTAGTAAATCATAGACGACAATCGGTATCGCAAAACGTATGCATCCTTCTCTCCAAGGGGCGAGGACATGGAGGTAGGAACTTACTTCCTGCCTCCATGGTTGAATCCCCTGGTTTCAGCGGAGCGAGGGAACTCTTTGTGTCATTCAACTGATGGAAAGAGAAATAAATACCCATAGTTATATTATGTTAACCGGATTAAAAGTCTTTATCGGCTTTTATTTTCGCAATCGTTAATTGTAGCTTATACTTCCAAATATAGAAGTGTTTTTAGTGACGAATATATTCATGTTTTTGCAATGTGAAATTTAAAAAAAAAAAAGAATTTTCGACAAATAACGAAATATATTAATAAAATCTTTCGGTTCCTGTATTTATATATTTGGGAAAGTTTTACACTCGTTAAGAAAAAATAAAGTTATAAGATGTTTGATTAGATACCACAGAAACTGACAGAGGTATTTCATTTTAAAATTTTCAAATTTGATTTAATTTTCAACTTGCCTTGGAGGATCGGTTAATTAAGATAGAGCAATTCCAGGTAATAAGTTTAAATGAAATTTAGCAAAAAATGCGTATAATTTAATAGGCCGTACAACAAACTCACGTGGTGTGCACATCAGCGATATATTATTTGTCACAGTAATAAATTTAATTAACCCATTTACGTGTTCAGGTTTTCATTAAATAACTATATTGATCATTTCTCAATACTTAAGCTAAATGACTGTGAATTTTAATAAAAGATTTTATGTTTAATCATACTTCTTTATTGCATCAAGAAACAATTTTGACTTTGCCTTTAGTATAAAACCAGCATCTACCTACCCGCGAAATTACAGCTGTAGCTATCTCTTTGTATCAAACATCGGTCAATTTATATTTTTGTACATTGCTAAGTATTGGTAACGAACAAAGATGTAAAGCATTTTTATTATTTAGTATAGTATTTATTATTTGATTTCACCAAGCCTTTACGGTTACATATATTTAACGTAAGAAATAATTGTTAAAAATTAATGATTAATTAAAATGGAGAATAAAAGGATATTGATAAAGAATAATTACCATTTCTATTGTACTGTTTAAGCAACACTGTAGTTTGGTAAAATAATACTGTATTTAGTTTCTGCGAGGCTTTATTAAATATTCCGAAGGTAGCATTTGATAGGATAGATCAAATAACACTTCCCTTACAGTCAGTAAGGGAAATTCCCTTACAGTCAGTAAACAAATTCCCTTACAGTCAGTAAGGGAAAAATAAACTAAATCTATTTAAAAAATGACTCAAAACTTGACTTATATATGAATAGTAGTTACGCATACCCACGAATGATTAGTATTTTTACAAATAAATGTTTTTTTAAGAAATGGTGAAAAATAATTTAGTTTATTTAATTATGGCAAAGCCTTCGGGGTTATCTGCCTAAGGGTAGAGATGCCTTTGTGGAGGATTTTCTAAGGGAAATGGCTCGTATGCATGTTACACATGGGAAAAAACACGAAAACGCCGCCCATGCAGCTAGTCCGTTCGCCGGGATTCGAACCCTGAAGCGAGCTACCAGGGTTCAGGGCCGCTGGTGGGTGGGTGGAAAAAGAAGTTATTAAAGTCGACTTTCGATATAGAATAGTATAAGTATAAAATTTATATCTCTCTGTTGAAGATTTTGCCACAAACTGTGTAGTAACAGGTAATTTAGCTATATTATGAAAAAGCTTTGATTCGCTTCCACCCATATAACAACTATTGTAAATTAGTGATAGATCTGTGTAACTGGACCGCGATAACATGGCATACATTATTCAAAGATACTGCTGAGAAAATCAACAATTTTAGCACTTGAAGTATTTGTCTGAGTATTATCTTATTGGTAAATTTGATGCTCGAAGCTTACAGCCTACAATCGGTTATATTCATTAGAACCCTTTCATGCATAGTAATCAGATTTCTTGAACTTTTCCTTTGATTAATTGAGAATCTTTGTAGTAAAATAAAGCATGTGTCACCTGTAGTAAAGCTTATATTCACTTTTTTCTAACAGCTTATTTGTATGCATCGAATGATTGGGAATCTTTCAAATTAGAATTTTAATGATTAAAATAAGAAAAAATTAGAAAAATAAATAAGATTTTTCTTCTTCTTTGCTTACCACTAAAAGAGATTTGAGGTTTCTAAAGAATGTTTATTCTTCTGTTTACTTTTTTAAATCTCTTAAATGTGGAATGTGATAAAAGAATAATTTTCAATAGTGTGCAGATCGTAATATATTATGGGTTCTTTATGATAATGTTTCATTTAATTTATTTCACAAGCACTTTTTATTCACTTGACAAAAGAACTGATGCATTTGAGATTCTATTCAAATAATATGAAACGAAACTACCACAAAATCTTTAAAAATCGACAAAATGCAACGCCTGTTGAGCATTGATTTTACTTTAGTAATTTGGTATCTTTCAAAAGACACGAAATGGGATTTCCTAAATGCGAATGAGATTTTTGGAATGTTAAAGAAACATTGAATTTCTGCATTAAAACGCAGCTTATTTTAAAACTAAAACGAGTTCAAACGTAATTGTAAGCTTAAACTGTAATAAATTATTCATCGTTTTGGCTACGATTATAGTTTGCGTGACGTAATTATACTTGCTGGTTGTTCTGTAATTTGAAATGACGCGTCATCTCTACAAACAACCACTTTATATTATATGAATTCCCAAATTTGTTTTTTCGCGGTAAGAATGCTTTTTACGAAGCACTGTTTGTTAGAAAAGAAATAAAATTGTCCTTCTTTTACCTCTTAAACTATTCTCAGCAAAATAATTCAATTTTCAAGTGAAGAAGAGGAAATTTCTGAATACTGAAATAATTGCAGAAAAGAACGCAAAGATAAAATTTTAAAATATTTCAGAAACAGAAGTATTCAAATGCAAAACATTTTAAAATCTAGATTTTTATGATATAAAGTTAATTCAATCGCCTTTTCCTGTAAGAACTGAACATTGCATGTTCTTCAAATATATTAAATTTTACTTGAAACGGATTTCTGTAGTTTGCGTAATTATATATAAATGCGTGCAAACTTATATCTTTAGGAATGCTTTCAATTCTCAGCAGTTACCCCGCACCCATTTTATAAAATTCAGATTTCTAATATTAATGCAATTATAGCACAAGTAATTCAAGTTGAAAGTTTGCATTTCTTTAAATTCATTTTAAACAAATATATCTGTAACTACATTGCATTAAAAAACGTTATACTGTTGTCTATTGATTTTTCACAAATTTGGTAACACGTCTCGGAGTCTAATCCTCAGATAGCTTTATTTGACTAAATTCGAATGAAACACCTCTAACACTTGATAAACTATTCGGGAATTTTAACATATAGATTACTGGATTAAAAGTTGATCAGATGTAGGCGAACACGCAATTACGGGAGTGTAACTTTAGGAAGCGTAAAGTTAATTTCAGGAGATAATTTGAAAGGGGATTTCATAGCATGTAAAAATATATAGAGGCAGAGTGTTACATGCATTTTGATAAGCCTACATGAATTACACTGTTGGCCCTTAAAACTGCAGCATAACAACTGAAGGTAGAACCACAGTGTACGCCGCTTAACGTGATCCCGTTTGTCCTCGGCCATTTTGATAACTGCCGAGTGATAACATTAAGCGATGAGGAAACCTGTCTTTCCAAACAAATATCAGTAGTTTAATATGAATACTAGAGCTCTCTATTTATCAGTGGAAACACATAAATAGAGAGCATTTTAAGCAATTTTAAGCAATTTTCTCTCAAATAAATTGCGAATATAAATGAACTTTGTGTTCCAAGACAAAATAGCAGTCATCTACTTTGTTTGGAGAAGGTTCACCGTGGCCATAGAAATTTCCATTTTAGAAATCTTAAGTAAAGATCAAGTTGACGATACTTTTTTATAAGAAAAATAGAATTCACAGGGAATTTGTTCCTCAGAAACTCATCTTTGATTTTATAATTTTTAAAGACGTAATAAACGTACCTCTGAAAGAAAATTAAACACTTTGCTTGAAAACTCTAAATGAAACAACTTGTTTTTATTGCATGAAAATCGTTTGTTTGGGTTTATTTGATTATGGCAAAGCACTCGAAGGTTGTCCGCTTAAATGGAGAGATCCCTTCGTGGAGAGCGGTATAAGCTGAATTGGTGTATTTAATTATGGCAAAACACACGAGGGCTATCTGCCTAAGGGGACGGATGCCTTCGTGGAGGATTTCTAAGAGAAACTGGCTCGTATACACGTTACACAGGGGGAAAACCATGAAAACTCCCATGCAGCCAGCCCGTTCGCGGTATTTAAACCGCGGACCGAACTACCAGTGTTCAGCGACACTTTACCGACTGGCTCGTAAACACGTTTCCAAATGGTAAAAACGACGAAAACGCCCATGAAGCCATCCCGTTTGCAAGACTCGAACTACCAGTGTTCGAACCTACCAGCGTTCCGAACTACCAGGACAAAACTACCAGTGTTCAACTAATTGACGCGCGACCGCTGGTGGGCCCATACACGAAAATGGGCCAACAGAAAATTCTATTTTTTAAGCAATTTCGAGCAAAGAAAGCTAAAAATAAATTTCAACAACCCGTTCTTATTCATCAGATTTCTTACCTAAATATTCGAGTTTTGGATAAATGGAGTCCGTATGCTTTGAATTCTCCTTTATTAAACATTCTGAATAATTCAAAATCTTTCTGCTTTGCTGAAGTCATAAGTAGAATGTACGGCTAATTTTAAGCGATGTGAAAGAAATAATGTAACTGTATTTTCTCATGTCTTTCAAAAGCTGAACGTTAAATTACTAATTAAAAATTCCATTAATAAAATTTACACATCAAACAAAATTAATTATTTAGGAGTAGCAAGCGAAAACAAGTATTGGCATTGCACGAAAGCTATAATTTACGTTCAGACAGTACTGGTGTACGGAAGTAATTAAGGCATTTTTCTAAGACATGAAATGCCATTGAGGATAGTTTTATACTTCAGATTAGATTGAAAGTTTTATTTGGTTGTTTCTTTTAGTGAAATATATATATTATTTACGTGAAAAGAAAACTGCAAAAGTTTAAACATTGAGATATTAATTAGAGAAGAAATGAAGCTGTGAAAGAGAGAATTTAGACTGCTACTAAATCAGAAAATTGAAAATTCGAAAAAAAAAAAATGAAAACTTGAGCAATTAATAATTACGGGTATGAAGATTTAGCCAATTTTATATGATATCGTACTAAACCTCTTTACATATTTTGACAATTTTAATGATGTATAAATGTAAGGAAAATAAATATTTATAGTAAATTTCTTGCATATAATTTATCTTGCATCTAATATCTACAATATTCTAGCAAAGAAATGTGATTTGTATTTTAACTGACTGCTGTAATTGTGAAAGATTATTTCAATGTAAAAGGTGATTGAAACTGAATTTTAATAAGAGCACCTCGTATAAATAAAGTTAAACATAAATAATAAAACATCTTAAAATATTGCAGAGTTTTATAGCCAGGTTCCGGTTTAAGGCCTTAAAGTGATATTCGACACAAAATGGAAACAAAAAGAAAGTTGCTGCCATAAAAAGCTCACTGAGTTGTAATACTTGCGCGAACAGTTTTATGCATCACCTCTGTATGAAACTCGTAGCTTATGATTTCTCGATGAAATCCAGAAAAAAACAGGTAAGCATAATTATTCTAGCAGCTAATGGCAGTGACAATAAATTATAACTGCATGAGCTCTTCTTTCAAATATCGCGGAAAACAGAGGTCTTTATCAATACCTCCCTATTTTGCCAAGAAGCAAACGTTTCTTTAGTACCGAGCGCGAAGTTTATGCATAGTGTGAACAATGACGACTACTTTGAGATGTGAAAATGTAATAAATGTGTAAGTTTTTTATCCCCCTCATCTAATGTCTTCATGGCGTATTTAGGATGCACTTCCAGCTAATAATCAGATGGTCCGGTGTTTGAAACAGGGTAAGAACGCTGTACGTTTTTCACGTCTTCTGCTTCGAAATAAAATGAGCAGTTGTCTCGTTGTTTCTGCATAAGTTATCACTTAGAAAATTTGTTAAAGTTTATTTATAAAACATTTCAAATTTCCTAAAATAATTAGTTATTTTATAAACTTTTTTTCGATTTATTGCCAGCGTCCGAGCGGTAAAGTCGTCGAACACTGGTAGTTCGGTCCGAAGTTCGAATCCCGCGAATGGGCTGGCTGCATGGTCCTCCCCGAAGGCATCCCTCCCCTTAGGCAGATAGCCCTCGAGGCTTTGCCATAATCACACACACACTTTTCGCTTTATTGTTGCGACCGTCTAAATTAGCTTTAGGACCAAAATGTTGACAAATTTAATAACGCCTTGCTGTTCAATATGCACCTGCATTGTGTCGATTACATTTAGAAAGTTTATGTGCTATTCTCTTCTGCCAACGTTCGCTATATTTTCAAGTCTCCCACTATAGCTCATTAAAAACTAAGTCACCAGACACTTTTCAGTAGTGTTGTACCGTACAGAATTGAAGCTACCAATACCATGTGGTAACTTTTGATTTCTGTTGAGGATCTCATAAAATGCTTTCTTTTTCTCCCCGTAATTTGTGGTACCTTATTTACTTCCATATTCTCCTACACACTTGTGCTTAGCACAAGGTTCTGAAACGTTTCAAGCAATCGCGTTATTTTGCTTTACGTTATTTATCTTCATGTTATTTATCTTCTGTCTCACAAATTCATTTGCTCGTGAACAACTTCAAGATAAAGGATATCTATAATGGTCTTTGTAGATCTGAAAATCATTGCACATGGAAAGACTGACAGAACGATAATGAAGACAATCACATCGGTGACGTTGGCAACGACTGCAAAATGTGGCAGAAGACTCAGACTAATTAATTTAGCAGCGGACAGCAACGAGAGCGTAGGAGATTCAGGATACAAGAAAGTATATATGAAGATATAATGTTAGATAGTGTTGTGGAGTCATTAAGTTTTTTGATGCTGGAGACGGAAAAAATATGCAGTGCCTTCGCCAGGACTCAAACCCTGGACCTCTCGAATACACGTCGAGTAAGCTTTCAATTAAACCACGGAAGCAAAAAATAAGGGAGGTCATACCTTACAGTGTAATGATAATATTATATGGATTACTATTGGAATGCAGGTTTCTTTTAAACAAATAATATTGGGTCAGCACCGCTAGTTTCATCATGAATACTATTTATTTGTTTTATTCTTACTGTAAACGCATCCTTTGGAAATCACATTATTCGCATAATTTTCCACTCTTGATTTTCATACGATAAAATTAGCAAAAAAGAGCGAAATATGATATTTAAAATGGTTCTATGAATATCAGGAACGCATAAACGCATAAGTCATGAATGGACAAAATAATACATTATATTTTCAATGTTAACACTTGCGACTTAGATAGAAAGCTCCAACGCAGGCCTTGGTTAACTGTGAAGGTTTGAGGGCTGCGTTAGCTAGAGGGCTACGCTGAAGAGGTGAAGGGATAACGTTATCACTATAGCAGCCATACAGTCACCAGCCGCTCGATCTGTTTGTACAATATACTCGATAAACATTTATGAATCATAAGAAACCTGAAGCATTATTCGTCACAAGTTCGCCATGGATGATAGAAAAAAACAGTATTAAACTTTATAATCAAGTTTGGTGTTGTAGAGACATTAGGTATCTTTTGGAAGCAGGCAAGATTAAAAATTAGGAACCTTCTTCGACGGAAATCGAACCACGGACTTCTGGAATACCGGTCCAAGGTACAGACACACTACACCACGAAGGAACGCTAGGAAAGCTAGGAAATAGTGTTTCTTATTTAAATTTCTAAAAGAAATTTTCAGTAAACATATATTATATAGAGTGCTAATGTAATATGTAAATGAATATGAGAAGCTATTATTCAATAAATCATCGAACAAGAAACAAGTAGGAAAACATGTTTACATGTTACATGAACATATTATGAATTTGAGAATCTAATCAAATGTTAATGAATGGAAACTTTATAGCCCTTGTTTATATATGATGTTCGATCATGTGCATGTGATTGAAATGAGATCTATTAGAGGACCTAGCTGTTTTATGGGTCAATATTAAAATACATTTTCCTAACTGTGTTATCGTTTATAGCAAATTTGAAATTTGTTGGCACCGAGTTTCTAATTTCATTCGCAAAAGACTTCTCTATGGCATATCTTATGTGAAAGTTAATTTTGTGGATATAGAATTAATGCTATTTTTGAGGAGTTTATAAACCCTTGTAAAATCTTCCTAATTTAAAAATTAGGAGAGATGAATAAATTCAAGTCTAAGCAGTAACCAAATTGAACATGAAACATTTTATGTTAGAGAAATATACAATTGCAACATAAAATAAGAATCGCTAATGTACATGAAAATTGTAATATTCACGTTTTGCTAAAAAGGTTAATTACGTCTAAGGAGTATTTTAAGAATATCTTTTAGGCTTCTGCGATATAATTGGGTGAAAACAAAGCTATATTTTTCACATATGTAAAACACATAAATAAGATATATAGGAACTAAATTTCAGATGTATTTTCTTACCTTGTGAAGCATAAGCGTTAAGAGTTGATGTAAGCATTGTGGGCAAATATGGAGGTTCGGATTCGCATTCGCTTTCTAGATACCCCAGTCGAGCTCGACGTCCGAGTGTTTCCATAGGGTGCATGGAATTCATATTCCTAGGGGGTACAGCTGGAGGTGCTGGCTCAGGCGGACTTTCACCAAACACTGAAAGAAAAAATTACGTTAGGGATTGCATTTTCAAAGGGATATTTTTATAATAGTATAATTGAATGAATACAGTGTTTTCATTAAATAAGAGATCCTAGGTCGCAACAAAAGTTTTATCTGAAGTTTCTTTAAGATGTTTAGTAATACTAGTAATCAATAAAACTCTAAACAAAAATTAGTGTATAGGGATTCCAATATGCACAAACACTCATATCTTGACTTGCTGAAAGAAAAAAAAAAGAATCTGAAACTCTGAAGTTGATAATTTAAGTAGAATGGAAATTTATTTTAACCCATATGATTTACATAGCAGGTCATTTTAAAAGATCGGGTGCCGGTAGTATTGTAATTGAATAGTATTAATCAATGTTATGCAATATATCAAAAAGAAAAATATAATAAAAGTATTTCCTTAATACTTAATACATACTTTCTATTATTTTCAAAAAACGTAGTAAAACAAAATTGCATGTCAAGGTTATGACACTCTACAAGTGCACAAAAGAAAATACCAAAATTGATGAAACCCTGCATTTTATACTGAAATTTCTGCACCCCTGCGAGCCAAAAGATGGTTATGCTACCTAGTTATGCAACGTGAATGCGCAGGAACACCGCCAGTTTATATTCTACCGATTTTTGAATTGATGGTTTTAGCGTTACACCACTGGGAGCGAAAATGTTAAGAAGTAATTAGGGATAAGTAGCAGCAAACCTAAGTGATAAAAATTAGATTTATTAAAAAATTGCTTATTTAAGTTACATTTTCTTTAATAACAATTTTAATTTAATTTCAGTGAGGATTTTTCTAAATACCACCAAGGCTTATAATCAAGCATTGGATATTGTACATCTAATATTTTAAAACGCTATTTTTAGCACTAAAAATAGACTTTATTTTTAAAGAAATAGCATTCCAAGGATTTGTCTGGTATTCGAAAGTGAGATTCTTCAGCATTAATACGAGCAAAAGCAGATCAGATAAAAACAAAAACATAACTTGCATGTTTTTCTCGTGTGAATCTAAGATTGGATGACAGAGTACTTGGGATCTTTTCAGTGTAAAAAAAAAAAAGCTTTCCTTTCAGGTAAGTTTTGGTTCTGGGAAGAAAGGATAATAACAGGAGCCCAGATTTGGAGAATTGGGAGGATCGCTGAGTATACTGATTTTTATGAGTTAGAACACATGTGTACATTCTTACCAGTGTATACTTACTTTGTTTCTTGGCAAAATTGGTTCCGACTGAATGATATAAAATCCTAAAATCTCACAATTAAACACCGACTTCTTGGTTAAGGGTTAAAAATTACTTTTGAAACTGCAATGTAGTTTTGATCTGTCTGATTTATTTGTACACATTCTGAGTAACCAAGTACTTGGGCTGCGCTTTGAGCAATTAAAATGCTCCAAAACATTTTACACTTAAAAAGGAATAATTTACATTTTTTTTTCAAAAGGAAGGGAGGAAGCATTTTTTTTCCTTTCAGTGGTAAAGCAGCCACGAAAACGTCTTAGTTGGTCGTCTGAAATATTTGGATGTGTGATACAAGCCTTAATATACAAAAATATTGAATCAATGTTTGAAAACCCTGGAAAGTATAAAATGTTTAATTTAATCATTATTTGTTTCAGAACTAAGAATGGCAGAGATTTGTAAAGAAATTTAAAATAAAATCCTATGTTTTAAGATTTTAATTTTGGAACACAGTAAAACGTTAGTTATATATATTTAAAATTTTGAATTTTATGATTTCAGTAATAAAATCAATAAGAAGTTATTTGCCTCATAATTATAATCTCATGTTATGATCTGTAATTTGCGAACATTTTTCGTGTTTGATTCCAGATATTATGTGATGAATGAGAGAGCATAAAGGCAGGAATTTCATACTTTAGTTATTGTTTAGTTATTTTGTTGTTACTTCAGTTATGATTTCCAGCGTTAGCAGTGACATCATCATCTTCATTAACGAATTGGGAGCTCACTATGGTACAGCTAACTATGGTAATTTCGGATTGTATTGTCTGAATAAACCAAATTATTGTAAACCCGAATTCTAATTGTCTCTAGAAGACATGAAGGTGTTAGCACAATATTTTGCATTTAATAAAAAAAATTCCATTAGTCCTAATCTATTTTATCATCAAGTGTTAAATCTACAGGAATTTTTGCCAGTTCGTAATTTTAGAAATAACAAAAATATATATTTGACAGAACATTAATTTCAGAAGTGGAAGTTTAATATATTATACTTAATGCATTTCCCATTCATTGTTTTCCCTCTGTTGATGAATAATTTGCATCTTAAAACAATACACTGACAAATGGTTATAAAAATCTGCGTTTATTCTTCTCTCTATTCATTTTAAAACACCAACACATCTTAGTTTATGTAAATGATCATCTCATGAAAGCCATTAGGCTCTTCCGCATTACATTTACCTATGAACCATAACCTATCAAGCAGAATAAACATTTTAACTGAATAAACATTTTGTTTTCTCTTAACGTTTAGAAAAACATCGGCTTCGATGTTTGCGGAGAGAAACCAGTTAAGGAATCTTTAAAACTCGTAGAAAGTTTAGCGCCTACAGCTAGAACAAATAACGCCGGTAAATTCCCACTGGGTGTGAAACTCTGAACGGAAATTTTAATGGAATAAATGAACCGTTAAGATTCTTCAGCATCCTGGGTTGTCGAGGGATCAACTCACAACTCTGGCTCTCTTTTCCTCAACTCTGAAAAGTGCTAAAGTACAACAGCGCCTGTTATCACCAGATATGCTGTTTTTGAATCTATGCAGAGCCACTCAAATTTGAGGATTTTCTTTTGAATGTAATCTAAACTGCTCTTTATACTTAATTTTTAAGAGTTCTTCATAAATTACATTTAACCTTTTGATTGAAAATATATATTTAAACGACTTCATTTATTTTTCTATGCCTTGAACTGGGTTTCGAAGGACTACCTCTCGGTATGTACTAATGTACAATACAAATAGTTTATTACATTTATAATGACTGATTTTCACATTTGCTTTTAGGATAACTTTCAGAAGTGCTTTAATAAAATATCAACGATCGTTTGTGGCATTTCACATATCAGATAAATTATTTTCGAATGAATGTGCTTTAGAGCAACAGAACCTATTATATGGCTTGAAAAAGTATATTTGGTTTATTTTGATAATCAAAGATGATTTAAATGCCATATACAGACATTCCGCATAGAATCCAGAAATCCAGTAAGTGATAATATTACGTAAACAGTGAAAAAATAAAGGGCAAATGTTATACTATACATTACTTTATAGAAGAATTGGGTTTATTTTGCAGCAGGAAACAAGTAAAATGAGCAATGCCCCAGTTAAAAATCGTTACACAGGTAAGCAAAGAACCCACTACAGGAGAGTATTACGCAAATAGTCGAAAACACAATACGCTGTTACTTCAGAAGCTTTCCAGTCGGTATAGGGTTTCCTGATGCTGACTGAAGTATCGATGATTCTAGGTTCGAATCCCGGAGAACGTATGCACGTTTGAAAGTGCATAGTGTCTGTGTTGTAAGGAGTAACTCAAAATACACGCGAGTTTAAAGTTCTGTCTAGACCTAGAGGTTGGTGTCATACCTTGATTCTCTTCCCTCTGCCGGGTGTTTTCTTCAAAATTGGAGCAGAAGCTTAACAATTAGCTAGGTTCAGCAATACCTCAACTAACTCTGATATTGCATAGGTTCTGACATAGCTTGATCTGTGCCTGTGTTACTTTGTAGAGTCATACAAAAACCTAGCATATGACAGTATAACGCAGATAGTTGAAAACATTATAAGGAGGTGTTATGCTGTGTTTCCCTTGAGAATCATTAGGTTTATTTCGGAGCAGGAAAAATTAAAAATCAACAGTTCTTTGGTTGGGATTCGAAACTCTGAATTTCTAGGCTGCCAAATGGGCGTACGTTTAATGACATCCCGAAGGCATGCGGTAAGGAAGAGAAAAATCAATTGCATAATTTCCCAGTTAAAAGGCAAATGACCCAGTCTCTAATAATTGGTTGGGTCGAAATATCGTCTACTGTATTTCAGTTTGGCTCTGCAGCGATTAAGTTTTTATCCGAGAAGCAAACATGAAAATAGACCAATAGCCTTTGCCGGAAATCGAACATCCCAATTTCCAGACCGATATGCTTCCAATTACGCGGCTTGGGCACGTAGTAAGAGGGAGAAAAATCTTCTCACTCTTTCTGCCTTATTTCTGCTTAGTGCATTTTTACTTATAGTACTAAGCAGGTACTATAAGTAAAAATTCATTAAACAGGTACTATAAGTAAAAATGTACTAGTAAGTACCTATATGCACCGGGTGGTCATACAAGAATTGTAAGAAATATCTCCAGGAAGACTAAGCAATACCGATAGAGCTTTCACGATTACGTTGTAATGAAGGATTCAGGTCTACGATTATTCGAAACTTTCCTGAAGCAGCACCATAGTTTTCTGCACTGTATTATGTCAAGCATGGCGGAAACAATCCACTTACTTTAATTAACGTATTCTCTGGCGTATTCCTTCTTTTTTTTTCCGTTCGAAATTGCCGTTCGTAATTTTACCGTTCGAAAAGCAAAAGCGGGAAAATTACACGAATAATTTTATTTCCGATAAAAGCGATTACAGTAAGAACATAAGAAATGAAAAGTAGTCACGGATAAATAACATGTTACTATCACAATATTATTTCTTTAAAATAAACTTACACTGTAATAAGATTACATAGTAATATTAATATTACATTATCTAAAAAGACATCTTCCTTTCTACTTCCTTGTAACTTGAATCTCACCGTCTTAATAGCCATTTCTGCTACATCTTTGGTGTCAGATAATTCATAAAAAACTCGAAAAGGCTAAAGTGCAGCTGAATCAGCGAAATCGTAGACTGATTGTCACACTGTTTTCTCTGATGTGATCAGTTGGTCTTGTAAAGGGCTCGCAAAAAATTCAATATTTAGAGCGGAATGGTTAGGCGAAACCTTCGCAGGTAATTTGCTAGGGTTTGTCTTTGTTAATAAAACGCAAACAATCACTACGTACACAAATCCAGTTTAAAATGAAGCGGAGCTTATTTTCTGAACGCACTGAGGAAGAGAACATCTAGAAATGAAAGTGGGATTTTGAGTCGTCCGGTCAAAATCTGCGGCTGCATCACTTTTCAAGTTGTTGCCACCGAGTATTATCACCCTATATTATTTTTAAAGAAATTAAATAATACAGAATCCTCATGTATGTATCTGTGTTCCTCGCGTTATGAAAGAAACGACGTTACTTACAGTCATCTGATTTTTTTCAAATAACATAATCCTGCACCCAAGCATGTGTAAAAGTACGGATCTTGAATTTTGAATTTTATATTTCATATTTTAAAAAATTTAAATGAATCATGAGTTCATTGCTAAATGAATAAATTAAATTTAAACTATTTTATTCATTGAATTTTTATCTGAACATAAAATTTACACCGGATGTTTGTAACTGAACTAACAGAGGAACTAAATACATCCGTAAGTGATAATCAGTTCCAAATTTCTTTTTCTTCCGTTTTCAATAAACTCCGTTCATAAATTCAAATGTCTTTATTAAAGTAACTTTTTTTAAATGCATATTTTCGTAATTCATTATTTTTCATTTTATGTCCATGTTTGCAATTTTTTTAAATATCTTTATTTTTTTCTCTTCATATTGTATTTCTTTACAGCAACAAACTTCATTGGTTTTCGTTCAGCAAATTATAACGTCGCATTCAATACTGGGATTAATTTTCACAATATGCTCTGACAAGGTTTCAACCATTACAGTAACTTGTGATAGCTGCTCAGTTCTTAATTCTCGCTCAGCTACTTCAGCATAGTCTTCATTGTCTTAAGTGCCCTCCCGTTCTTCATAATCCCATTAATAAGTGTTAATAATAGAACATAAAGTGAAGAAAGACTTTTGCTTAACGAAAAACAGATTATGTTTTATTATTTTGTGTCCTGTTTTTAAATATTTTAATTTTGGTAGTTTTTTTAGTTTATTTGTTTTTGTTCAATTTATAATTAGCTTGTTTTGAAATTTTCACACCGGTCTGTCATAAATCAAGACTGACTGAATTCAAACAATGGGAGTTATTATAACTATACTTCAATAATAAGAATACAGCATAAAGTGAATTGCACAAAAGCAAACTAACCGGTCATTCCTTTATTAAAGATAAATTTTTGGCACGTTTTTTAAATATTTTTGATTTTTTTTTCAGTTTTTTATTTTTGAGTAATTTGTATTAACTTATTTCGAAATTCACCAAACCGTACTGTAGTAAATCAGCACCAATTGAATCCAAACTTATGAGAGGTATTATAATAATTTGAAGACAAATTAAGGCAAAATCCAATGTTAGATTATTGCCAGTTTCTAAATGCAAACGTTACTGAATATTTAGTTAAACAGGAAAGTATTCTTCTAAAATTATAATTATTAAATTATTATAACTTTGGAAGATAGTGAGCAAATTCTTGTGTAATTTTACTTAAATTTTTGTTGCTATATATCTTAAAGTTTCTTAACATTTTTTATTGTACCTAATAAAATTCTAACAAATTCCTCTCGTAAATACATATTAGCTACAGAATATACACCGCTTATATCTTTCCCTCTGCTTTCTGGCTAGTTTTGTCTCAAGTATAAGCCAGATCAACATTACCAGAGGAAGTTTCAACAGTATTCCTTCCCCAAAATATTTTCTGGTGCTTTCAACTGCATAGAATTCTTTGTTGCTGCACTATTGTAACAGAAACAAACGAAAAGCAGAGGTAAAAGCTTGTAGGATTTCGGGTGCACTGCAATAAAGTTATGTTTGCTTTAGACGTTGCTATTCTGAAGAACAAAATAAACAGAGATAGAAATGTATTTGTTTAGGAAAACAGGAATGCAGTTTCTGGAGATATTTTCTGATATATCATATGTCAGAATAAACAAATAGAGATGATTATCCGGAACTTATTCTGAAGATTTATTTTTTATCTGAGAGTTCACGGCGTGTGAGCAAGTCCATTCATAGAGTAGTGTATTTTTCCTCTTCTCCTGGCAATACTTGAAGCATTTCATCATCGAAAGCGAGCAAGTGAATCACGTCAAATCTGAAAGGAATACTGCTGACTTGTTGAAATACCAAAACAAAAACTTTATTTCAATTCTATTCTCAGTTCCCAGGTAATGTGAATCTATCATATTATAACGAATATATAAGTTTGCTTTTGCAGAATTGATATGATTTCAAATTATTAATAGCACCATTTCTGTACTTATTAACCGAAAAAAGCTACACTAAATAAATTTTAGTTGGAAGATAGTTCTGCAAATAAAATATTATTTGCTAACGTTTCTAAATGAATGAAACTATCAATTTTCAACATCAGGTATAAAGTGATACAATGGCCAAGCAGTGTTGACTGATTGGTTGAATACGGCAAAGCACACGAGGGTTATCTGCTCAAAGGTAGGTATACCTTCGTTGAGGAATTTCTGAAGTAAGCTGGTTCATATTCACATTATATATAGGTAAAACTACGAAAAATAACCATATAGACAGCCCTATTGCATGGGAACAAACTCGAGATTAGTTTCTAGTATTCTGTGGTCTTAACTACTCCTTCAATCTATGACAAATACCAAATGAGAAATTCTACTAATCATTCTGCCACGAATATCAGGAACTTTAGATCAAGTGCCTGCTTTCTCAAAGGGACTAGATATTGTCAAATAGGAACTGTCTTACGAGACTTATTATTTTATAACATATTTAATTTGTACTGAAATTGGCTGAGTCTAATAAATCCTAAAATGAAGATTAAATAAGTATTAGTATTCCCTAGTCGTTCTATGCCTTTCCTCTTAGGCATAGCCTAAAACTGCTCCAAAATTTGCAGAAATGCATACATTTTAACAGGCAAAGAAAGCATAATTTATTTATTTGTTACAATTATATTTGTCTTTCTTATGATATCAAATGCATAGTGTCAGTATAAAATTATTTAAGAGTTCATTCCTGAGGTCTTGTTAAGTAACAATCTTCCAGATTAAGCCAGAAGAACTCAAAAATCAGTTCGTTGGACTTGCTTATCAAAAGTCGAAAACGTTTGAGCGACGCATTACAGTATGGCACAGGTACAATACTGCACATGTGCTATACTGTACAGTATAACAGTATAGCACAGGTAATGTAATGCTTTTCGACCTCATTATACATCCTCAGTAAAACCTTTCGACCTGATTACACATTCTCCTTTACACATCCTCCGTAAACTGCGTTTCGACATAATGACACATCACATCCTCCTTAAAACATTTAACTAAATGTTCGACTTCCCTAAGAATGTAATTTGCCTCTTTTATATTGGACCCATCTTAAAACAATTGTTTCCATTTGTTCACAGTTATCAAATCGTACCTCACACAAACATGAATTCATGAGCAATAAGTCGAGAATGTTCCGCGATTGGTGCAAATAATTTCATCAGTTTATTTCACAATGCCTTTTGTGATATAAATTAAAGACCATCCTTATCGATTAGCAATGAGCAAGTTTTATAATTTTGTTACAATTTGAATATGACAGCACACAACATTTAATTTGTCACATAACCTACTTCCACATATTATGATAAATATTAGTACTGTTGAGATGATTTGCTCACAAAATTCATATTGTTATTTTTACAGCCGGTTTATAATAAGTTGGAGGTAGTTGTGACATGTCTTTTCACAACTATGCATTGAAAAGTTCAGAAATTACTGTGATTAAATTCATTTAGTTTTGTTTCATCTTTTGGTAAACAAATAATATTTTACAGGATATTTTCTGCCCAAAACAATAAACTGCAATTAATTGCATACATAAGCATTTCTTCCTTAACACATAGTACTTGAAGAAAATTTCCATCGTTCGGTAGTCTACTACCATTTTATTGTGTGAATCCAGATCTGGTTTCCAAAAAGTTTCGAAGAATTTCCAAAATTCGGAGCTATGAATGGCTAGAATTTTTCAACACTAACTTTGCTTATACATCTAGAGGTGAAAAGTGGTAAAAATCTAGTGAAGCTGGTAGTAAACTGGTAGGAACGCGTTTATATATAGCGCACGCTGGTAGTTCGATATTTGTTTAAATTGGGCTGGCTGCATGGGCGATGTCGTTTTCCTGCATACATCGTGTAAAAAGGAGCCAGTTTCCCACAGAAATTTCCGTGCATACGAGTTAATTTCTCCCAGAAACCCTCGAAGGTATCTCTCCTCTTATAAACCCTCTGGGGTGTATACACTGACTTGGTAGCTTATCATGGCAATAGCACTCTAGGGGAACAATAATTAAGAGTCTGGCAGTTTCAGAACCTTCAAGGAAGATCATTCTATACGGTTGGACCATGGGCAGATAGGCTGTAAGTCTGCAGTCTGGTGGTCTCGGTAGCGGGCATAGCTTGCCATTTGATTCGAATTCCGAGTAATCCTACGGTGTCAGTAGCGATGCAACAGCCACTCCGTTGTTTAACGCCGTATTCTACGTTCCGGCTGCCCACGTGGTACTAGCGGGGGCACTTTGAAGACCAGTCAAACTTTCAAGCTAATAGAACCGCACTTTATGGTGGTCTATGATCGCTGAAAGTGATGACCCCGTCGATCCGTTCAGCCATGAGTTTTGAGAGATCATTTTGAGTTTGTTGCCTGTAAGTGTGAGACAGGCGGCAGCGTAGTTCATAAAACTTTATGAAATATCCCTGTAATGCTATCCATTCAAAATTTCGCTCATGCAGGAATTGCTTATAGCTGACCTACCAATACGACAAACTTTTGTCTCACAATTTCTTGCTCGGATGGAAGTGGACAATGTATGACCATGGAACATTTTGTGCCCAGTTCGTCTCCAACGTTCTATGAATTCTCCAAATTGCAGACATTGGATCAGAGCCCCATCTTATATATATTTATGTCGGGAACTTTTTCAGGGCAGCTGAAATCTTCAGTGTTATCTACTTCAGGGAAGTTCAGTGTTATCTACTTCAGGGCGGTTCTTGTAAAATAATTTTGTAAACAGAGCACGATCCTTCATTGACAGAGTCATGGTGAGCTGCTCAGACGCTGAATAACGAGAACAGCATGCACTCCGTGTTTTTATAAATTTTAATATGTGATGTGCATGTTACATCTTTTTATGACAAGTGCAGAACCATCACTAATAAAGTTTTGAACTATTCATTTTTCTTTCGTAGACAAATTCCCACTTCTGCATCTAGAGCTCAAATTTCTGGTCATTATAAGCAACGGTTTTTTACAGTGGTTTGAAACTTTAATTGTAATCAACCTGTATATATTTTATGCACTCTTTGTTGGAATCCCATGCGGAGTGGAGTTTGATAAGATTCGCCAGGAACTGATTCAAAGAATCGAGTCTCTCAACTAGCGAATTTACTTTCAAACACAGTAGTATATCTTTCACTAAGAGCTTTTGTTGGAAGCATGTTAATTCATTTTACTCAGAGAGCAAACGCTTGATTAAAAAAAAAAAAATGAAGGGAGCAATTATTGGAAGCGTGCCAGGAAAGATTGATCCCTATTTTAGGAGAGAAAAGAATGTCTATCCTTCCATGTTAAAAGTGAATTTAATTTTTATCATTTCTCAGCTTTCGAAAACGTTTATTCTAATATGTTATTGTTACTCTGTGTAGAAAGAAGGTTTTAAGGGATCTCAGAATTACAACTGAAAGAAATAAGCTCAGGATTTAGCGTTTGATTGAGTAAGTCTATTCATCCAAATCCATTGCTCGGTCGATTCTTTTCTCTCTTCGCTCCAGCCTCTCTAACCGTTCCTGATCCTTTTGCTCATTCGGCCCTTTTGCCTCTTAGCTGCGTAATTGCTAACCGCTGTTGATTCACTCCTCGATCTAGAACTTTTTTCATCAAGATTATTGTTAGTGAGCGGTGAGTCATGAAAACGAACCGATTCATTTAAGTGAGCAAACAGTTCTGATACGATGCCATAAAAGACAAATTTCTAATGTAGGTTTAACGAACAAACATTTTTTAAAAAGAATCTAACACATTTTTAAAATAAAACTGAGATTATATAAAATACACTTATAACTGAACGAAAATATTGAGCCACTTGCATGTACGAAAGTTTTGCAGTTTTCAAAGAGTTCACCTGTAGCACACATTTCAAATCTTATACTCTTTCAACTAGAGATTAAGAACTTCAATCCATATTAAAACACAAAGTGAAAGGTAGAAATTTAATTTTAAACTTCCTGCTTATTATCGATTAGTAGGCGAAATTGCTAAATCAGAGCGCTATCAAATATTCCCTGAAAGTTGAGGAAAAAGACAGCGTAAAGGAAAAACAAGATCTGAAATATTATTGGAATCAAAAATTGAATAAAACGGAATTCTTCAGCCAGCCCCCTATTGTTGGTAAATATCAAAGACACTGAACCAAAAAATGGGCTGCTATTCAATTTCCAATTTCTGAATTCTTTCCGTTATATTTGGCGTCACTATATCAGAAAAGAAATGAATTTTTATTAAAATGGAAATGGATGGCGCCTGTCTTGATCACTTTCTTTTTTCATTCAACAAAATCAGCATTTCGCATGAAACTGATTTCCCCACAATATTCCAAAAATTCTGCTTTCACGCTCTGATGTTTTTAGTATAATGGAATATGTACTGGTATACACTTTGCTTGAGAAGTTACTGACAGAAAAGTTTAATAATATTGCTTAAATCACTATTCATTTTCAAATACACTATTTTAAATATAATTCTTGGTATATTAACTAAGTGATATTTTCAGTAAGAAGGAAACATCGAAAGTTAGCAAACAGAATTCATTAAGAAAGACATATAAAAGTAAAATTTTGACTTAATAAAATAACAAATTCTGTAAGTCTAAATTTTTAGAAAACTTATTTACAGACAAAAGAAGGCTTTTTTAGCTACTTGTTATTTATAATAAGTCTCAATAATATGCATAGCTTAACTTCCAGACTTGATGGATACGGATTTTCAAATTCTCATCAAGGAAAATTTAGAACAGATTAAAATTTATTATCAAAGTTCTGAGATATCTGAAGAAAAATGGCGCTCTCTATCTGCTACACATTTCATCATCTTTTCTTTTAAAATAGTTTTCTTTTTTCCCTTTATTTTTTTTTTTATTTCCCTTAAACCCTCAGTCTTTGCAACGAGTGTTGCATTCTCATGCTAATAATGAAATACCTTTTGAAGATTCAATGCATTAAAAACTGATCAAAGACGTTAGCGAGAAGGAGAAAAAATAAAACCCTGCGGAAGTTAAAAAAGGAAGATAGATGACTTCCTCATAAAACTGTGAAGATGAAATCAATATTAAGAAGCAAAGGAAAATGGGGCTTTACCCTGTCCAGTGGATGATTTAGCGGAGGTATTTTAAACAGATTCAGCAGCCGCAACGCTGCCTATTTATTATGTTAATGAGATACGGAGGGAAAGATCGCTAAGTGACAAATTTGGGCACGGCCGCTGAATATAGTGGGCACTTAGATACCCATTATTGCCAGCACCTCTCAGTATAAGTTCGAAGAGGGGTGTCGAAGTCATTTCTCTTGCTTCCCGCCCCCACAATCTGCCCTGATGAGCCGGTTGCCACCAGCTGTGTGTGTCGTAGGATACAGATGATAGCAGCCCTGACGAAAATGTTATTCAAGTCGTGGAGAGGATACCTAATGATAACTGCTGTTGCACTGGTGTCGCTCATACGAAGTTCTTCGGTGTTATGTCTTCAGCAAGAAGTTATTCCTAGTTCTTCCCAGGCGCCAGACAGTCCTAATGATCCCCAAGCTTACACACAATGTTCCGCTGGTGATCCATTCGCCGCTTCTAAAACCGGGTTTATCGTTTAAATTTTCCAGCTTTATCGGTGGGTGGAGTTAAAGAGGAAAAGGATCGGTATGCAAATTGGAGCAGCTGTGGGATAGTGTGTCGTCTCTGACAAGGATCTTCTACGTTAATTGGAAAATCCTACGGAAACTGAAATTTAGTGAAGCCTCTTAGTTTATAACACCCTTGTTTAAAAGGTGGCGTGGCAAATGCGGTCAAGAGCAGGAGACTGACGTTAATTACGGAAGGGGAAAGTAAACGGCTGTGTCAGGGATCATAAGGGGAGATATATATTTTTTTTTAAAGTGTTTTTTGGCTAGTTTATACATTCAAAGGAAAATACAAGTTACTCACTGAACTTCGCACATTAGTCTGAATAACCTTTAAACCCGATGAACAGTACATTTGTGTGACAAGGCGAGCTTTCTGACTGTACAATCTGTTTTACATTTAGCGAGCTTGTGCCGAATAAGTTTATTCGCTATTTTATGTAATTTCTGCAATATTTTGTAATTCTTTTATTTTTTTCATTTAAATTTTATTTTTTTAAAGATAATTTCTTTTTATTCACAAATATTTATATTTTATTTTTCTAATAAGTGAAACATTTAATTAAATTCTGATATTTTGTTTTCATAAGATAAAGTACGAAACCTTTGTTAAAATTTTCATAGCTCACTATAGTTCAGTGACCGTATTTTAATGTGCCATTTTATTCGCGAGTCCATTCATCCGATTTGAAACTTGGAAATGAATTAACAAATCGATCTTTCCATTCAATTGGTCCTATCGACTTGAATACAGTGAGCCTGAGTAAACGGGAAGTATCTTTCGTAAATATAAAAACCATTATAAGCGCATTTCTAAATAATAATTTTAAAATATAATTTTCACAGCTGTTTGACGCTGCTTTCATTTCTTAATTATAAATATAAATACATGTACTGAAAATTACGAAGAGAATAACACATACGTATCTGTTATTACGAGAATAAGTATTGCTAATGTATGCGATAGGGCTTGAAAACTAATTTTGATTCACCTTTCTTTTCTTTATGAATGACGAATATCTGTTTGCCATACACGTGATCAAATAGGGAATAAGTGTTTAATCCGTAAGATTATAAGTAGTGATTAACATTTCATATAACTACTTTTAATTGAGGCTTTCTAAGAGCAACCCGCTTAATTTTGACTCGCAGCTTTTAATTTTAGACTAGGATATGAGCATAGAATCTACCTTTAAACAATGGGATTTTTTTTTTAAACACTGTGGCATGACAGTGCCTAGTAATAATAGTTTTAGCGTCACTAAGAATCATTTTCTGGATTCTCATATTGATTTTTTTCCAAAAGATATTAAAAGCTGCGATTGACGAGTATGAGCAATGCATAATACATACATATATAACGTAAGCATACCATAAAGAAAAATGAACCCCAACAAAAGCTGATCGACTGCTATTAAACTCTAAAGAGGGGTTTATCAGAGGGAAAATGCCAATTAAAATCAATTAAATTCCATTTAATTGATTTTAATTATTTATTTACTGTATCGATTTATTATTAATTCTAATGGATTGGAATATTTGAATATGAATTAGCTGAATATTTAAGAAAAATATTATGACTGCGAGAATAGGAAAAAAAAACATTTTTTGAATATTTACTTTCTTATAGAATGCAGATAAATTCATTTTTACTCAATGAAAATCAAAATTTAGTAGCTAATTAATCTGTCCTGTATCGAGCACTTTAGTTCAGTGATCCGTATTAATGTGCGCTTTTTTTTTTTTTTTAAATTTAAATGTTTCAAGAATAATTAGAAAAGGGCATAACTCTCTTCTTACTCTTAAATTCTTCAATAAAAAAACTGCATTTTCAGCTATAACCAAGTGAAATAATTTTCTAAATATAATTCAAAGCATGAAAAATAAGGTACATAAACAGCTTGGAAATGGAACTAGCATTGAGATTCTCTTTAAGAAATATGGTGAAGCTTAGCAGAAAGTCTACGAAATGAAGTAATTCCGTAGAATATTTTCTCTTTATGATTAAATTGCACTCAATTATACTTTATAAACGACTTGTAAATACTATTTAATGTATATGTGTGGATGTGTGTGTGTGTAGCTCACTAGCGGCTGAGCTGTAAAACCTGGCAGGTCGATCCGGGGTTCGAATCCGGATCGACGGGGATGGCTGTATTGGCGTTTTCGAGGTTTTCCCCGCGTGTAACGTGCATAAGAGTCAGTTTTGCTTAGAAAGTTCTCCACGAGGCACCCTTACCCTTAGGCAAATAACAGTCGAATGCTTTGCTATAATCAAAGAAACCAGACCAAACAATAGATATAAGTAGCTTAAAAACTGCTATATTTTACAATATTTCAAGTAATATTTCAATATATATAATGATTAAAAGAAAGGAAAAGTAGGATCCTAACTGATTGTATATAATGTAATCCCTATGAAGGCCCTAACAATTCTTTCTCACTTAAAGTCGTAACCCAAAAAGAGAACAAATTAAACTTCAGATACGTATACAATACTGAATCTAATACAAAAAATACAAAATATAAAAATAAATTATATATGTACGAAACCTAACTAACCATTTATATTGATATTACGTAAATATACGTATGGTAATGAACATTGTATAATAAAGATATTTTATACCTTGTTCTATATTTGATTCCATTTATATATACCTATACATAAATATATATAATTTAAGGATTCCATTTAAGGATTATAGTAGTAGTTAATACTACTACATATAAAACACAAAAGTGCATCAATAATGTATCTTTCAGTATTATTTAACTTCCTTCTTAAGAATTTTCTGCATTATAGTTTGCGTTATTTTATTCTAAGTCTCAAATAAAAACAACTATTGTTTATATGTCATTAGAAAATTAACCAAAAAGCAGCGACCACAATGTAATTGAGAAACAGTCCTTAGCCGTGAAAAGGTTGAAAGCCATTCGGTTATGACTATTATCTCACATACTCAGTTACTTCGCATACATGGAACATAGCATTCGAAATGAAAAACTCAATATTTACTACAAATTCATTCGTGTAACAAATATCTGTCTTTCTATACCTATGGCTTTAAAAAAAGATATTATTTATCTTACAGTTTATCATTAAGTAATACATTTTCATTGTACAAAATTGCATTCATTCGAAGAATTCAATTTGTATTTTCCTCTGTATAAAACTGAATGTAGAGAAGTTAGATGTTTAAACGACCCCCAAGACCCCGAGCAAGATTACTCCCTACTTTTCAGCCCCCCTGTGAAAAAAGGGGTTCTAAATTTACGACCTGACCGCATATAAGGGTATTTCGTTTAAAATTGTATCGTTAACAGCCTGTAAACTATCTGCTTTAAATAGTGTTTAAAGTTGGTTAAATTAAAATTAAACAGTATAATCCACTTTTGGTAGCATCCTTATTATAAAGCATAGTATTATTAAACACAAAACAGGATTTACAATACATGTACGGTTTCTCATTTTAAGTTTCATAAAAATCTTGAGCATTCCCTTTCATTTGCTTACATTTTTATTCACTATCAAATTATGCACAAATTTAACGATTTCATTAGGGCTTAATTTCATTTATTTAATTACGACAACGCATGCTAAGTCTATCTACCTAAATGGAGGAAAACCTTCTGTGAACAACTTTCTAAGGGATACTAATTCGTATCCACGTTACTCATGAGAAAACCATGAAAACGTTCATGCAACATCCATTCGCCTGCAGTCAAACTCAAGTCAAATTACCAGTGTTCAACGGCTTTAGCGTTCTGCTACTGGTGGTCATATTTCATTAAGACGCTAACTATAATTACTTCCGATCTATAATTTTATTAACTATAATTCTTTTCGTATCAGTGTAATAGTATAATCTAACATTTTTAAGTCTTGCTTAGTACAAAAGCCTGTATAATGTTTCTTTGTTTTGTGTATGCTTTGCCGAAGAATATTTAAAAAAAAATTATATCCATCCTTGATATATATGGCACAGTTTGAAAATCATCAGAAAGTGTATTATAAACTTTAAATGACTCTATGTTAAGCATAGTAAATCAAATAGAAAATTTTCTTCTTGGTGGGGAAAAAGCGTTGATCGAAAACTCAAATCAGAATCTTTTGATATTTTCTTTCTAAGTACGTTTGGTAAGTTTTTCAGTACATTTGAAATTTGAGTAAGTTTTGTTCTTATTGCAATGGCTATTATTTTTATAACCCCAAAAAGGCGTTAGCCGAATGTCCTGTAAATCTCGAAACTGGATTTTGTGTGGTCCGCTACAAACGGCTGTATCACTTTTCAAATTGTTGCCATCAAATTTTTTATCCCTGCATCAATTTTAAAGAAATTAAATAATGAAAAAACTGCATCTATATAGTATGTATGTTCTTCGCATAGCGAAAATACGACGGTACCTACAGCAAACGAATTTTAGAAAAACGTAGTCTTCCACCCTAACATAGCACCTGAAAGTCCGAATGTTAAATTTCGAATTTTTACTTTTCATTTTTTTATTTTTCGGTTTATTTCATATTCTTTATTTCGTATTTTGTAAATCTTAAGTAACAGTCTCAACGATCTGAAAGCGAGCAGTAGTGACACTGCTCAGAATAAAACATTTTTATCTCCAGCGCGCGAGACTGTCTATCAGAAATTCTAAAGATACGCTATTTTAAAATATTTTGTGATTTTGCTTTTGAATTGAACCTTATATAGCGTAAGTGCGAAGAACATAATATTTAATAAATAAAGGTAACACACAAAAAGTTAAAAAGAGCTCCTTTGGGCGTAATATAAAATCTGAAAGCTTTCAGATTTTTCATTGTTTATTTATTATTTTTATTATTTTATTATTATTGAAATTCGGTAATGCAATAATCTGAACTCTCTATGCAGCCATACTGTACAGAGTTCAGGGTAATTTTTACTTAAAAAGAGGAAACCAACTAATAACTACATTGCATAATTAGCAATTTGAATCAGCAATTACGTAGGTTGGTAGCTTACATAAGTATGAATTTTTAAGGTCAAATCAGCAGCCCAAAACACAGACCATCTTGCCAGCCATAAATTTTGTAAAATTATTAACGTTCGTAAAAGACAACTTTTCCGAGCATAAACTAAAAACAATCGGGGGAGGACTGCGTTTTAAACCTTTTTCCCTCCATGTTGTTCTTAGAGTAATAACATAGAAATGTATATCAGAACTGCACTCATTTTATTTTCATACGATCATGGATATAATGCATTTCAACTTAGTATGGAAACCCATCGCGCTCCCAAACTGCACGCAACAATAGTGGTGACTGCTATGAACTGGAAAGTATACAAAGTCTTGAGAAGGGTTTAAATCCCTTTTTATTCAACTTTAAAAATTACAGACGTTCTTGACGCTCACAAACTACGCCTACCTGGAGGTAAAATAAAAATAAGAAACTAAAAAGAAATAATAAGTGACTAACTACGAGGCTCTCTAAACGTAACTAACCTAACCGCGTTCTAAGATACCGCTGACAATTCAGCAAACTTCTGAATATTACGTTGAAAGATTTAACTATCTACTGAGGCAAGAACACAGGCCGAAACGCGTGGTTCTTCAATTTCTAACTAGCCAACTCCACGTTCGTGAAGCAAGAAAGCACACTTTCGAACTCGTTTCCCTTCTATTTAACTCAGATTACTTCCGCTGACAATTTGAATACTTTGCGCGTTCTACTAAAATTTACATGCTCTGGCATTGGCAATTCCAGGGGAAAGTAAGGCTTGACAGCAAAGATAGTTTAAACTTAAAATAAATGTTAGTTAAAATAAATCTAAACCCTACAACTTTTACTTAATTATCATGATTTAAGCAAATTTTATATTTATTTAAAATTCATATATTGCTACGTATTTAATGTATATGAAAACAAATAATTTAAAAAAGCATTTTTATATTTAAAAATAATAATTATTTTTTATTTCAGATAATTTATTACAAATAAAATAAGCAAATGAGCATTTATAAAGTCAAAAGCTACTTCGCTTAAAAACAGTGCGATTTGTCTGATTTCAAAAATATATCTTTAACTTTTAAAAATCTCTCTTATTTAAATAAAATACAGAATAATACTAAAATTCGATACTGAGAAGAATATGACTCGGTAGAAATACAAAATAGATTTCTCTTATTTTTAAAGACATATTTTAATATCTGAATAGTTTAAAATTTTTAAAATGTTCCATTAAAGATACTACTATTTTTATTTTGCTAAATCTAATTTCAAAATTTGGCATTTTTTTCAATCACACTTTTACATTAAAATATCCATTTTTAGCCAATTATAATTTAAAAATTAACCAAATGAATGGCAACAGTCTTTGATTCCCTCGTAATTTATGTTTTTCAGGTATTGCATTTATTTAAAAACACTATACTTTGTGAGAATTTTGGTAGCGGATATTGTCTTTGAGAATTGTGTTTCAAATATTCACACAATTTTCAAAAAACCCTTTTATAAAACTTTTTACCATATGTTGCATAGAAATATGATATCGCAAATAATCAGAATAAATAATGGAAAATTGGTACTCATAATGGATATATACTCTTCAAAATCCTCGTATCAATATAACTCTTCAAAAGAAACATATTATCTTTTGATTATCTTTTGAGTCATTTATATCTGCTTTCACTGATTTCCAACTGCTTCTACGTATCTCAATTATAAATCTTGAAAAACAGAAATTGGATCTTTTGCATTTTAATCTAAACGCAAATCTATCCCATTTATGTACCAACTGCAATATTTTTTAATATTATCCTTATGTACTTTGACTGCAACTTGGAAAAGTTAGCGAATTTCAGATTTGTATTCCTGTTCCTTTTACGATTTGTGTGAAATTCCATTCACAGTCTCTTTCTGAAAAGTTCTAAACATATTGGAGCAACAAACGTCAATTTTAGATGGTAAATGAAATTCTTAATTCATTAATCTAAGAAAAGGCAATAGAAGATATATAACATATGAAAATAGCTGTCCATTTCTATTTTTTTCACTAAACAATAATTCTGTGAGAAAGTATTCTTTTATTACCTTATTACCAATATTATTATTATTTTATCACTTGGTTTACCAAGCTTATTAGTCCAAAGGGGCTTGGTCCCTGAAGGACTATTATTTTCGTTTGGCCATTTTGCGTTGAATCACTATAAATGTCCGTTTCACTTTTCAAACTGTTGCCACCAAATGTTAGAGTCCTGCATTATATTTTAAGAAATTGATAATGAAAAAGCTGCATAAATGTATGTATATTTCTCGCATTGTGATAAACCAATGGCATAATTTTGAATGACGTAATCCTACTGCGAATATAGGCATGTGGAAGCCCAAATTTGAAATTTGGAATTTGTTTTATTATCAATTTCATATTTTGTAAATCTTTAACGAATTTTTGAGTAACAAATTCAACGATTTGAAAACGAGCAATGGCAACAATCTACGGGAAAAAAAAAAAAAAAAAAAAAAAAACTTTTTATCTTTAGCGCGCGGAACTGTGTATCAGAAATTCTAAAGATAGGCTCATTTTAAAATTATTTTGCGACATTGCTATTGAATTGAAATTTATGGTTTAAGTGCGAAGAACATGATATTTAATAAATAATGGTAACACACAAAACGTTAAAAAAACGCCCTATACAGGTATATGTATTGTTGTTATTACGTCTCTTACATATTATGCTGAGTTTGTTTTTCCCGCCACCAGGTAAACATTAAGCGTTGTAACCAAATTTCAGGTTAAGTAATCTTATATTAAAAAAGATGAAGAGGAAAAAAAATGTGTGTGGCGTGGTCGCACTCAGTTAATCAATGTGTATGTTTACAGAGTGTTGAGCATTGGCATACTTTTTTGTAATATTCGTTTACTATTTATATTTTGAATGTCCAAGTGATGATGGTATCCAGAGAAAATACGGATATCTTCGCCTATAAATGTGTTTCCGTTAGAAGTTGTAAAAAAGGATAAAAGCTGTTAGCCTTTTTTTAGGGAAGGGGGGTTCTTTTGTCATGCTCATTCACAAACTTATAAGCGGTAAACACACACAAAACTAGCTCAGTATTTGAAGATATTGGAAAATATCAAAATGTTTTATTCAACTATTCTTTGTTTTGAAGCCGAGAATGGCAACGATCGTAAAGCAGTTTAAAATGGAATCCTAAGTTAAAAACTTTATTATTTTGAGAAACAGGAAAGATGCTAAATTTAGTATTTAGGCGAAATCACATGTTTGGCAAGTACCTTAAGTATGAAAATTTCGGGTAGCTTAACGAAGAATTTGGGCTAAATATGTTCCAAATAAAAAGTGCAAAAAATAATAAAATGGGTGAAATAATAATACAAAAATTCGAATGTAAATTTGATATACTGATTAAAAATAAAAATAATCCAGGGTATAAATAAAATAATACAATTTACCAATAAACTAGCCAGAGGGAAAAACTACATACAACAGAGAAAGAAGAGAATTAAACGAATTTTTTTTAATTTTCACAACCTAGAGCTAAAAAGTGGGTGAAATTTATCTGAGGGGGGAATACTGCAATCGCGCTAGAATCAAGTCAAGATTCAAATATGTTAAATGAAATTGGTAGTATCGCTTCATAGATTGAGAATGCTAATTATTATTATGTTGAAATTTATTTCATTTATTTCTGTTAAGAAATTTTGAGACTAATAACTCAGAAACTGGTCGTGAAGATGAATAATGAGAAGTTTAGTAATGCTTTTCGCATCTGTTATAATTTACGAATTCAGGTGTATTGAACTTTTTCAGAAATTAGATTTATATATTTTTAGTTTTGTTAGGCTGTTTCATTGAATTAATGTAACAATAATAAACATACGCGATTGTTAATTTTCAGTAAACTTTAAAATTATGAAATTTCTTATTCAACCTCTTCATGATCTTATTCTAAAAAATAAGCTCAACTGAAAACTCATTATTAGAGGTGTGCAATCTTGAATGCAACATTGATGTAAATATTTCTGAAATTGTTCAGTTATTTGTACTATAAAACACACGAGTTAAATGCATTATGCACTGCCCTAGCTAGAGATATCAATAAAAGTTGTAATAAAGATCTAAGCTGTTAATAAGTATATTTCTTTTAAATCTCAAATTTAAATTAATATGAGGCAGATAAAATTTGCTTTCGTTAAATAGGGGGCACTAAGATTAAAAAACGGAATGGCATTAGTTACAACAAAGAAAAAAAAAGAACTAGTTTTTTAAAAGTATAGTACTTATCATTCTTACGCAACAGAACACATGTAAAAACTTAGGCACACTTATTAGAGATGAACACATTTTACCATATAATTTATCACATTCGGTAACATAATTTTGTATCCCAATTTAGCATAAACTTGACTCTGCTATGGCCGCATACTGTTTATTAACAGCACGTGGCCAAAGCACACGCACTTAATTACACAGCATAGACATAAGGAAAGCTTCCTGTAATAAATACAAGAGTTCTCCTTATTCCATTCATTAAGCTGCCTCATTTTATGGTTCTTCTAATACTGCATATATCAGTAGTAATAGAACAATTCAACTCTTTGTTTACCATGGCATCATGATATTGATATGCAATTACAAGTTATGAATGATAATTTATGATTGTACATAAAAGCAGTTTTATAACTTTGGTTAAAAACAAGACAAAACGATCCATTTTTACACATCGTCGGGACGGCAAGGAAATACAGAGAAAATAGTATTATCAAATTCAAAATTACATGTATTCTCAGCTTAGTTAATGCTCTAATTTGAAAAATAAAGTAAAGATTCCACGGAACAACTAATTACAGTATCATTGACAATTTATCAGGCTGCGTGAGTAATAAATGAAAGATCTTAGATGTCGCAAAATAATAAAAATTACTCAACTGTGTCGTAATGAATTTATGTTTACAATTAAATTTATAATTTATAATTTTTCAGAGGGCTAATAAGTCCTTAAGTTGATGATCTGAGTAATTTACTGCTTTTCATTCTATGAAAGATTAGCCTGATAATAGAACTTGTCTTCTCGTAAATAATCACACAATAATTAACGGCTGTACATCATACTCCTGATCAATTTGGCTCAAAATTACATATATACTTTACAATATAAAATTACATATATACTTTACAATATAAAATTACATATATACTTAGCAATATAAAACTATTGTAAAGTGTTACGTTCTTCAGTTCATTTCTAGTAGTTAAGAGTGCAGTCAGAATATAATTCTTTTTTTAATTCATCGAAATCAGATTATTAATAAATTAGCATTATATGTAATTTCAGAATGAATTTCATGTTAAAAGAATTTAAATAAATCCAAATATAGAATAAATTATTTGTGAATTCAGAGATCAAATATGGAAAATTCGATATTAAGTATAAAAAATGAATATTAAGCATTAAATAGAATTTCGATATTAATTTGCCGATTAAAAATGGGTTGGAAATATTTAGCATTTCTCTTTCAAATACTAAATCTTTTCTTACGATTTATTGCACGTTCATTCTATTAAACATTAATTTTTCGAAATGGCAACAAATTTTCGCTTAGATCTCGAATCTCGTTCTAGCGCGCGTAAGATATTAAATAATCACAAGAACTTATTCATTTTAACCAGTTCTATTCTTTTTTATTTGGATTTTAACGCAGACGGTTTGAATTAAGTCAGATGTTGCGCTATGAATAGCAATTGTGACATAAGAAGAAAGACTTGGGAAGAAAGAAAGGTTTTGCTTTTGACCATGAAGTTTCCAGAAAAGTTATGGTCTATTGTAAATGAAGGTGATTCAAATTCAATAAGATGGGGATCTAATGGAGATACTCTGCTTTTAGAGTACCCTAAATTCCAAGACGAAATTCTTAATCGAGATGCTGGTATATTCAAGACTAAGAATATTGCAAGCTTTGTAAGACAGTTAAACCTCTATGGATTTCGCAAAGTGAATCGTTATAATGAGAATATTCATGAATTTAAGCATCCGTTATTCGTACGGGATCGAACAGATTTATTGGATTTAATAAAAAGAAAGTCAGGAATTGTTTTTTCAAAACATGCTGCAGTACCTTCACAAAAAGTTTCAAAAGTTAGGAATTTTACGCCCATAAAAAGATATAAAGTAAGTAATGATTCTAAAACTAAAAAATATACATAATTCATTTTGTTGTATATTTTCTTTTATCGAGATTTTATATTTTGAAATTAATCATTCATAAAGAAACTTTTTTGTGCAATTTTTATGCAGTAAAACTTATTAAACATTTTTATAGTTCAAATTAGTGAAATACTGATTTATTCAAATGAAATTAATTTTCTGACTTTCCATCCAAATTTTGCATTTTAAATGAAAATCGAAATTCAAAGAATATTTTCAGTAAAAAAGCTGAGAAGGTAAAATTATATCAGGTTAGATGTTTTTTCTGTTAAGAAATAATTGTTAAGCTTAAACAAGTTTTCAAAATTCATCATAAAACGTTTAACACTTAGTAGAAAGTATTTAAATTCTTGATAAACTAAGCAGTAAAATAGACTGAATTTAAGAACCAAATCATATCTGCGCCATTTTTAAGTAATATAGTATGGTATTGCTTCCATTCAACATATAGAAATTTTTACTAATTATTTCATTTTCTCTTTGTATAAAGTAATTTGAAATAAATGCTCATTTGTGCAGAATAAATTACGAAACGTGCATTTATCGATGATTTCATCGATTGTCAGAAACCGTATTTTGTTTTCTAAAGTATTACAGTATTTTTTTTTTAATTCTGTATGTAAAGTTTTGAATTTTTATTTTATTTTATTTTTTTTTATTTTCATTTTATTTTATTTATTCATTCTTTTTAATTCAGTTGGATAATATTTTTCTTACGTAGTATCAATCATAGTTTTCTTGAAAGTAATGGAAAAGTAGCTGTGTTTTGAACGCCATTAAAAAAACTTTTTTTGAGAGAGAAAGCTATAATTAATATTCAGTATTTAGACACACTTTTATTTGTGAAACATTGAAAAAGTAATGGAACACTTGATTTTCTAAAATGAAAGTTTAAGTGAATCAGTAAAATATAGTTTTCTCTGATATATGCATTTAACCTGTGTTCTTTTTAAGCTAAATATTTTAAACCGCAACGAAAGTTTGATCCTAAATTAATTATATTTCCGTTTGGGAGAGAAATCTATGTCAGTATAATTCTTTTTGCATGGATTCACGTAGATAATTTCACTAAGCCTAATTTTGTTTTTAATTCTCCTTGCATTATAAATTTCAGTGGTTATTTTAAAGAATTACTTTGTTTTTGAATTCGATATTTCTGTTTCACACAAAATACGTTCGATAAGGATTAAATCGAATACTTAGGGGGATATTTTCCGCATTTCAAGAATACTAAACGATTGTCTGAGCCTCTCGTTCATAGCAATATGCTCAGGCTCATTATTCTAGTAGAATTTTAGATTATTTTGCATGTTAACCTCAGGTGTTGATTTAAAATTTTATTTTAAAACAAAAGCATGCTTGTATTGATCCATTATAAAATCAGAACATTCAACAATCGAAATGCGGTTTCAAAAAGCGACACATGTCCCTGTATTTTAGCTCTTTTTCAACCGTTTACTATTGGAATTAACTTCAGTTTTCGAAATTTTTCTTGTTATATGACTTAATAATTGACCAGAATAACAACAGATATAGGTTAAAATGCGGTTTAGCCCACTGCTTGACGATTGTTTTTCAATGGGCAATAAACGCGCCAGCATGGCTAACCCGATGTTTTGAAGCTGTGTTGTTATTCTGTTGCCACTAAATGTTATCGCACTGTGTTATATTTAAAGAAATTAAATATTGAAAAATCTGCATAAATGTTTCTCGCATTGTGATAAAACAACGGTACCTAGAGCCATCAAATTTTGAATAACATACGTTTCCAACCTAATATGTTCATCTGGAACCCCAAACTTGGAATTTTTTTTATTATCTGATTGTTATTTTGTAAAACTTGAACGAAATGTTTATTAGCAAACTCAAAGATTTCAAAGCGAGCAACTGCAACACAATACTGGAAAAAAATAATAATAAAAAGAAAGAAAAGCAAGAGAGAAATGAAAATCTGAAAGGTTTTCAGATTTTAAATTACGTCCAAAGGGGAGTTTTTTTAACATTTTGTGTTATCTTTATTTATTAAATATCATGTCCTTCGCACTTAAACCCTAAAATTCAGTTCAAGAGCAATATAGCAAAATAAATTTTGAGCTTATCTTTAGATTTTCCGATACGCAGTCTCACGCGCTGGAGATAAAAATGTTTTTCTGTACAATGCTGCGATTTCTCGCTTTGAAATCATTTAGTGTTTTAATCAAAAATTCGTTGAAGTGTTGCCATTTCTCGCTTTGAAATCGTTTAGTGTTTTAATCAAAAATTCGTTGAAGTGTTACTAAATACGAAATCAATAATAAAATGTTTCAAATTCAAATTAGGGCTTCCACATGCCCATATTCTATGGAAAATTACGTTAGTCAAATTTTGATGGCTCTAGGTACCGCTGTTTTTATCACAGTGCCAGAAACATATTACATTTATGTAGATTCTTCATTAGTCCAAAGGGGCTTTGTCCCTGAAGGACTATTGTTTTCGTTTTGCGATTGTGCGTTGAATCACTATAAATGTCCGTTTCACTTTTCAAGCTGTTGCCACCAAATACTAGAGCCTTGCATTATATTTGAAGAAATTAAATAATGAAAAATCTGCATAAATGTATGTCTATTTCTCGCATTGTGATAAAACAATGGTACATAGAGCCATGGAGTTTTGAATGACGTAATCCTCCTACGAATATGGGCATGTGGAAGACCAAATTTGAAATTTGGAATTTGTTTTATTATCGAATGCAGATTTTGTAAAACTTTAACAAATTTTTGAGTAAAAAAATCAACGATTTAAAAGCGAGCAATGGCAACACTCTACAATGGGGGGGGGGACCTTTTTATCTTCAGCTGGCGCGGAACTGTGTATCGGAAATTCTAAAGATATGTTCATTTTAAAATTATTTTGCGACATTGCTACTGAACTGAATTTTATGGTTTAAGGAACATGATATTTAATAAATAAAGGTAACCCACAAAAAGTTAATCTGAAACCTTTCAGATTTTTTATGTTTATTTAATTTCTTCAGATATAATACAGGGCGATAATATTTGATGGCAACGATTTGAAAAGTGATACAGCCTTTTAAAGGTTTCAACGCAAAATCGCAAAACGAAAACAATAGTCCTTCAGGGCAAATTGCCTTTTTGGACTAAAAAAAAAAAATCATTTTTACGTGCAGAGCGCAAAACTGTGTATCAGAAATTCTAAAGATATGCTCATTTTAAAATTATTTTTAAATTGCGATATTGCTGTTGAACTGAATTTTATGGTTTAAGTGTAAAAAACATTATTTGATAAAGAAATGTAACACACAAAACGTTAAAAAAAACGCCCTTTGTTTACTTGTTAATTCTGTTGCGGTTTGAATGTTCTTATGTGGTTTCTTTTTTTAATCCAGTGTTTCCCCCCCTGTGGGTTTTAGCCTTTTTTTCTGCATATATTACGGAAACGGCGTATAAACGTTTGTAAATTTATTTAAAGATGAGGGGGGATCCAAAAGGGTTTCCCCCTGAAATAAATTCATATATAAAACCCCTCAAAAAGACTTTACATTTTTCTTTGAAAGGGTAAGTGAAAAAAATTTTTCTTGTATGGTTCGTTTTAAAGTTGCTTATTTTAATATTTTGTATTTCTTTTTGGCTCAATCCTAGAAGATTGGAAAAGCTAAAGTTGTGCAATTCTCTGATTTTTTTTTAATGAAAATAGATCGATATGTACATGGGCAAAGCCAATGTAGTGCGCAATGCCGACGTTGTGCGCGATGCCGAGTTTGTGCAATTCTGGGAGGTTTTTTTTAAGTGAAAATAGATCGATGTGCACATGGGCAAAGCCAATCTGGTGCGCAATGCCGAGGTTGTGCGCGATGCCGCGTTTGTGCAATTCTGGGATGTTTTTTTAAGTGAAAATAGATCGATGTGCACATGGGCAAAGCCGATGTGGTGCGCAATGCCGAGGTTGTGCGCGATGCCGCGTTTGTGCAATTCTGGGATGTTTTTTTAAGTGAAAATAGATCGGTGTGCACATGGGCAAAGCCAATGCCGTGCGCCATGCCGAGTTTGTGCAATTCTGAGATTTTTTTTAAGTGAAAATAGATCGATGTGCACATGGGCAAAGCCAATGTGGTACGCGATGCCGAGTTTGTGCAATTCTGGGATTTTTTTTTAAGTGAAAATAAATAGATGTGCACATGGACAAAGCCAATGTGGTGCGCAATACGGAGGTTGTGCGCGATGCCGAGTTTGTACAATTCTGGGATTTTTTTTAAGTGAAAATAGATCGATGTGTACATGCGAAAAGCCAATGTAGCCAATGTTTCAAATTGTGGCCAACAAATATTATCTGACTGTATTATATTTAAAGGAATTAAACGATTAAAAATCTTCATAAATGCATACATGTTTCCCTCATTTTGATAAAACAACGTTACCTAGAAACTACAAATTTAGAATAACGTCATCCTCCTGCGAATATGGGCATCTGGAAGCCCAAATTTGAAATTTGGAATTTGTTTTATTATCGTTTTCATATTTTGTAAAACTTTAACGAATTTTTGATTAACATACTGAGGAATTTCAAAGCAAGCAATGACAATGCTCTACAGATAAAAACATTTTTATCTCCAGCGCGCGAGACTGTGTATCGGAAAATCTAAAGATAGGCTTATTTTAAAATTATTTTCTGATATTGCTATTGAACTGAATTTTACGGTTTAAGTGCGAAGAACATTATATTTAATTAATAAAGGTAACACGCAAAGTGTTAAAAAATGCACCTTTGGGGCGTAATGTAAAATCTTAAATTTCAGATTTTATTTTGTTTTATAATTTCATTATATTTGTTGTCTTTTTTTTAATTTCCTATCGTTGACAATATTACCTATCGTAGCTTTAGATATCGAAAAGCCATGGCTTTCACAGCGCTGTTTAATAACTAGATACGAATAAATTTCTTCGGAGAGAGCACAAATGTCCGAAAACAAATTGTCAATTAGCAGACGATAATTTATTCTTTCAAAACTATACTTGCAGTTAAAAAGAATTTCCAAGCAGACGATTTCTTTTGGAATTTTTACTTCGTAATTTGAGCAGTTAATTCATTTGCCGTTTGAATGTTCTTATGTGGTAGTTATCAATCGAGTGGTTTTATCTGTGTGTTTTTGCCATATTTCTGCATATATTTCGTTAAATAAACAATCGCTATGGATTTATCTGTGATGCTGAGAGAGGTGAGTGAATGTACATGTAAATTTATTACTTTATTGAAAATGCAAGGGAAACGTGCCGTCATTGTCAAAAATACTTTTTATTTTCCTGAAAAGGGTAAGTGAAAATATTTTTTCTTTTTAAAATTGCTTATTTTTAATATTTTCTTATTTTCTTTCATTGTGAGAAATTAGATTTTTTAAATTTATTAATGAGTAGAATTCTAATACGAAAGTATAGAACGTGGTTTAGGAATTTAAGAAACATGGAAATGAATACTGTGTATGATGTTGATATTCAATAATAAATATTTTCCCTTTTTTATTAATATAAAGCTTAAAAATTTTTAGAAAATAATGAAGATTGTTTACTTACTAGTATGTAAGAGATAGTGTCGTTACGTAGCAATAAGGTAATTTTGTAAAGATGATAAAGTTAAAATGTTCCGCAATATGAAATTAAAATTTTAAAAAAATCTGTTTTTATTTGTATAAATACTAAAGCTTAAAAATATTCACCCTGTATGAGAGACTGCGACGTTGTTTACAGTTTTAATAACTGTTACAATTCACTTACCGTATTTAATAGTTTGAAATAGAAAAAATTTAGTATGCTTATTTCTACATCTGTAGAGAATACATTGTGACGTCACAATCTTAGTCCCACCCATTTATATACGTCACATAGCTCCGCCTTCGCAACTTTGTTTATAGAACGTTTACTGGCGATTTTCAAAAAATCGCCGCTACTGAAAATCGCCAAGCAGTGGGCTAAAGCACATTTTCACCCAGATATTAAATTAGCGGTTATTTAATATTATTAAGGAATTAGCGGTTATTTAATATTATTAACAAGGAATTTAATATTATTTGTATTTACCACAGTATTTAACATAATTTTGCCAGAAATTTATTAACAACATAATTCAAAAGAATTTATTTAACGTATACGATAATTATTCTATGTAATAAAATTTTGTAAATAATTTACTTAAACTAACAACATGTATATTATGCCAGAAAATTAATTAATAAACATATCGGATTCACTATGATTTCACTATAAAAGTATTTATTTATTACATTACTTTTTATTAAAAAATAAGCAAATTGTATAATCATACAGCAAATTTCATGTTTTACTAGACTCTTTATAGTGGTCATATTTTAGCAATTGCTGTTTATAATGTCTCAAACGTCAACCGTAATTTCTTTTTCCTTTGGTGGCAGATAGAAAATAGTATGAATGATAAAATTTTAAATGGTAAACCGTAATACAGACACAATGAAATTATGGAAAACCAGTTAGATTGTCATTCTTTTGTTCCTCCCTCAAAAAAAAAAGTTTAATATTTTAAATTACGTCAAAAGTGTTTTTTTTAACATTTTGTGTGTTACCTTTATTTATTAAATAACATGTTCTTCGCACTTAAGACATTAAATTAAATTCAAGAGCAATACCGCAAAATAATTTTAAAAGGAACAGGCCTTTAGAATTTCCGATACACAGTCTCGCGCGTTGGAGATAAAAATGTTTTTTCTGTACAACATTGCCATTGCTCGCTTTGAAATCCTTGAGTTTGTTAATCAAAAATTCGCTAAGGTTTTACAAAATATGAAATCGATAATAAAAAAATTTCAAATTTAGGCTTCTAGATGCTCATATTCGCAGGAGGATTACATTACTAAAAATTTGATTACTCTAAGTACCGTTGTTTTATTACAGTGCGAGACACATACATGCATTTATGCAGATTCTTTATTATTTAATTTCTTAATACAAGGTGATAATATTTAGTGGCACCAATTTGAAAAGTGAAACAACGCTTATAGTAAAACAACGCAAAATGTCAAAACGAAAATTAACATTCCTTCTGTCCAAATTGCCCCTTTGGACAGTTCTATATCTCGGGTTTTACTGGGCCGATTGACGAAATTCAAATTGCGTTTTTCACGTCTCAAAAGCGCGACTTAGGATATGTATTAGATTTATATATAGCATTGTTTTAATATTAGTATTTTGACACAAAATTGGACACTTTCTGAAATAACATACCTTTTTTTTTCCATATTTCGGTTCTACGACTCAGATCTAAAATTTTGTAATTTTTGTTGAGAAATATGTGGGAAAATTTAAAAATTTATCATGGCGCAATTTTTTTTTTCAGTTTACGCTAAGAATAATTCACTCAGCAAACTTCTTAATTCATAGCAACCTAGTTTCTTTTTTTCATTATACACGAGCGGGAAAGAGGTCATCGTTCATACTTTCAAATAAATTTAACAAAGTGCGTAAACAACATTTGGCTTAATTATCGCTACTAACAAATATGCCGAATTTCAAAACTCGCCAATATGTAAGTTCATGTATATCTTAGGAAATATTGTGTAAAAAACGATAATGTTTTGCAGGTATGCTTAGAAATACATCTACCTGAAGATGATAGTAAAAATTTTATAGGTTATAATTCCAAATGTTTTCGAAAAATTTATAAAAATTATTCAATAATACAAATTAAAAAAATAAATCATAAAAATGGGCGAATTTTATTTGGAATTAATTTAAATTTCGAAATGTGAAGGAAGGAACCAAATAAGATTAATGATAAAAGATATTATTTAATATATACCAGATTCAATTAATATGAAGGAGCTAAAATTTTGAGAACTGATTTTTTAAAAATGACTCGTGCGATTTTTACAAAACGTGGCACTTTGGCATAATTTGAGTTGTAGAATCGAAATATGGATAAAAATGGCATATCATTTTAGAAAATATCCGATTTTATGTCAGTTATAAAAATGCTATATATATATATCTAATAGATATACTGATTCGCGCTTTCGAGACATGAAAAACGCAAGTTGAATTTCTTCAATCCGCCCAGTAGAACAGAATATATAGCAGTAGACTGGGAGAGTAGAACAGAACTGCCCTCTTTTTTTTTTTTTTTTTTTCGCAGTGTACCTTACGATAAATAGCAAATTAGCTGCATAAGATTTAGTTCAATTAAAGCTTTTTTATTTGATATTTTTCCTGTACTTCTACCTTTCTGTCAATTCCACTAGAAACATAAATTATGTGAATTGAAATAATGAGCGAGAATGTAAGTTTGAAAGAGAGTATTCTCACATTAAGCTATTGGAGCTTATCTCATATTTCACCTGCTGTAGTAGCAGCTGTGCTGGCTTTTGATAAATGTTGACTTTTTGCTAGTGTTTACGTTAATAATTGTTTTTGGTTTCTAACCCGGTTGATTCTCTTTAATCTAGTATAGGATTTGTGAATATTTAAAATAATATGTTATTTTTAGGCCACAAGAAGCTGCTGTTGATTTCCGTTAATATTTTAGTTAATAAACCACTGGTCTAAAATGCAAACAATTTTTCAGATGTTTTAACGATTGGAATATTCAGTTTGTGTTACTAAATTCAAAAGTTAAAATAATGAAACAGTTCGTGTGCAGTTTAGGAAGTTTAAACGTATTGCGCAATTGCTTAAGTGCTGTTGGGCTTAACCTTATTAGAGCTTCTTTTATTAAATATTATTAAATATTCCTTTTTCTTGCCAGACAGGATATTTCCTTGTTAAAGAACCCATTACTTATGGCGGCATTTGAAATTTCCAGCTATGCACTCAATGATTAAGTTTGTAAAATTTCATAAATAATAGAGGTGGCTGTTCTAAGCCTCGTCTCCTGGTTAACTGATTTACCAATGGGAAGAGAAATCATTCAAAAGAGGAAAAGTTTAGTAGTGAATCAGATGTTCAAAAACAAGAGAAGGTCAATGGTAAGCCAAGTGTGCAACGGATGGCAAGAAAAAAATGTTTAATTATCTCGCATAAGCTTGAAATACTTGTAATAACAAGCTGATGAAGTTAGTTTTAATACCAGACTGTACGAAAAAGCATATAACTGTGAAAGATAAATGTAGTGCAAGTCACCCTAAAAGTAAGACATTTTTCAAATATATTGCTAGATTTCGGATACTCAAAGAGCAATTTCAATCTAATATGCATCATATGACAATGCGTGGATATTTATATAAGTCAGCCTAGTGAAAACAATTCATAAAAGTGATCTCACAGTATAACCAGGAAGGAAAACGTGTCTCATATTGGGGAATAATTCTCTAAACATGACACCCTAATCTGTAAAATGAGATATTATGATTATATGCTTTTCCATACTACAAAAAATACGGTATTATGAGAAAAGCGATTTGATCACGAGAAACCTAAAAATGTAATTCACTTACATGATAATTTATTGACAGCTGTAGGTAATACTGATATCTTCTGATTGTCCGCCTCCTATACGAATTCGCTAAATCTTTGGCAATTTTATGAGATAGAGAAAAGCACTTGTATGTCTACGTTGGTCCTGTGAACCAATCTTACGTTTTAAACTCATATTTTCTGTGCTTTTAAATATACACTGGGTACACAGCAATGAAAGAGCAGACAAAATTGTCAAACTCATTGTCAGTAATGAATGTAAGCTGATACTGAATACGGTCGAAGTACCACATAAAAGCGACCACGAAGGCCGTTTTTAATGGAACAGCCGCGAAGTTTCCTAAGACAACGACGACACTAGCAGGAGAGTTATTATCCCCCAAAGATAGGAGATAAGTTATACACTAGTATTTCTGAACTGGGACAATTTCTGAGAGGACATGGCACATGCATGAGTTTTTTATTTTATTTTGGCATCTGGGACAATGCGCAGTGCATATGAGGAAGGGTTGGAGATCTTGCCCATTACACTTTTCACTGACCAGAAGTAAATGCTTATCATCTCCACATTCCATCAGCTGAAAGTGAACATGTGTCGGGATATAATATCTGTTGCACTACGCGTCAGACGTATCCAGAACGGCACTTAAATATAATCTCTAGTCGATTAAATAAATAAACAGGATCCTGCCATATTGAAGGCCAGCAGGAATCCAGAACCGACAACGTAAGTGAACCAAACGCCATGTTGTTGGAAAAAAAGAAAACAAAGAAAAGTTATAAAGTTGAAATATATGTATATAAAGTACATACTTCTCAAGACAATGATTTATATCAGCACATAAATATCTTTTCAGGTTCTGTTTGAACTCGTATCTGTGTTGTAAAATCTGAATAACAGTACCAATATATGCACTACATGAAACATTAGCTTTACATGAAACATTTAGTAAACAGCATTAGCTTTGTAATATACATGTGTAATAGTTCATTCTCATATATCTATTTTCAAGTGATTACTTCAGCATGCTTGTTATAGTATTGCATTTAGAGAGCCCAGAAAATGACAGGTCTGTTTTGAACCAAAAGAACAAATAACACATGCTCTGCCCCCATCAACTTGACAAATAAACAATCGAAACAGAATGCTTTTCCTCATAGATGACTTCACGTCTTCGACTGCACTTTAGTTATCCTTTTGTATACAGGCAGGTTCCAGCAAACATATCGTTGGACCTGTGAACAAAGTTAGAATTACTAGGAGAGTTTAAACAGGCTGATAAGCACTGCCTCTAAATGGACCATCTGCTGTGTCGGTAAAGTAACGTTCTTTCTATTCAAAATAACAAGATTAATACAAATGAAATATTGCTGCTGCTTTATTTGTATTTCTTACATCAGTTAAATATACTCATGTCCATAAATTAAGGATAATGCAAAATCAGGCAAAGGAAGAGTTAGAAGCAAAACAAATTTGACTTATTTGTAAAGCTTATTTATTAAAAAAAAAAAAAAGGTAAGGAGCAAAAAGAGATGCTATATGTTTGATATTATTAAAAAATAGCGATTTTTTCTCCTTGGAGCAAATTACAAAAAAACCTATTTACAAAAAACCAGTATTACATGGTTGTTATAATTGTTAATACATTGTATGTCTCCCAGACGATGCAATACAGTCCGTACAGCGCCTAGGTATGCTGAGTATCAAATTATCGATCTGATCTTGGGGAATATTACACTACTCAAAAAGCAATGCTCTCCGAAGTTCCGGTAGACATGTAGGAGGAGGTTGACGGGCTGTAACTCGTCGGCCAAACATGTCCCACACGTGCTTTACTGGATTCAAGTCCTGTGAGAATACTGGCTGGTCCATACGGGTGATATCCTCCGATTGAAGGCATTCGCTTACGATGTTTGCACGTTGAGGACGGGCGTTGTCATCCATAAACACAAATTGTGCGCCCATGGCGCCCCGAAACAAACGTACATGTTGTTCCAGAATGACGTCCCGATAGATTTGACTTGTCATGGTTCCCATATGAACATGCAGGTCAGTTCTGGAACCCAGAATAATTCCACCACAAACGAGCACTTCTGCACCACCGTAACGGTGTGGTTCAATAATGTTTTCTTGGTGGTAACGGGTACCTGGAGCTCTCCATATGAAAGTCCGGCGAGAATCAGACTGCAAGCTAAACCTGGAGTCGTCGGAAAACATCACACAAGCCCACTGTTGCGGTGTCCACAATGCATGCTCTCTACTCCAGGCTAACCGCAGGCGACAGTGAGTTGCAGTAAGTGGAACGCATCTGACAGGTCTACGAGCATATAGACCAATCTGTCCTAAGCGTCTGTACACGGTTTGCCTTGAAATTTTCGTAACAGTGGCTGAAGAGAGCTGACGAGACAAGTCTGAGGCTGTGCTCCGCCTGTTTCATTTGGCAGTAACTGCCAAATACCAGTTCTTATTCGGCGTTGTAACTCTGGGGCGACCTGTGCTGTAATGTCTACTCACATTAACATCATCTTGGAATCGTTGCCAAAGCCTAGAGATGACACTCTGGGCAATTCCAAATTCATCTGATACTTCCAGTTAGGTACGCCTACATTCCAGACGGCCGATAATTCTACCACGTAAAAAATCATCCAAATGCGTCCTTTGTTTCATAACTATTCGGTTATTGCACTGAAATGCTTATAAAGCGCCTGCGAACAATTTTACTTCTATGCCTGTATTTCTTATATATCGCTCTCTTACACTCTCGTCATTGTGACGTACCATCGGTGTCATCTGGTTACTTCCTGAAATTTGCATATGATTCTTGAAAATGTGTGTAGTGATTTTACAGGTGATATATTTATTTTTTACAGTTCGATTTCCGCGTGAATCCGAATTATCCTTAATTTATGGACATGAGTGTATTTATCCTTGTTTCAATAGCTTCTGTATTCAATCCTCTGTGTAAAATGTGAAGAAAGATAGTTGTTTCAATGAACTTATAATATTTTTCCACAGTGGAAAAAAAAAGTTAAAGGTTTTAAAATTCTTTCATAAAGCTAATGAATAAGCTACTATTAGTTTAAGTTCATAAATTTGGTTTTTCTTTAAAACAAATACCATAGTAAAGTTTATCTTTACTATTTATTTACAGGCATCTGAGGATATAGAAAATCAATCTGATGAAGCAAATCCCAATACTGAAAAAGAAATACAAAGTTTTCCTTTAAAAACTTTACAGGGACGGAACATCAATCCAGGGCCAAACGTCATGCCCTCAGTTAAAGATATCTGGTGGAATAATTTTTCCCCTACATCTGTGACTCCATATCCCAGTCATCCTTACTATAACAATGATATAGCTTCTCAAGGTTGGATACCCGCTGATGCCGACTTCTACAAATCTCAAAATCGAAATAAAGGAAGCCCATTAAAGACGGATGTAAAGCGAGATCATACATATTATGAAAATACTAGTATGCATGAAAACTACTCTACAACATCGAGAGGAAACAGAAATATGTACTTCGTGGTTATGCCCGGTTACGCTCCACCACATAATCCTAATATGTATCATAGTCCAGGATTTTACAATGGAATTCTTCCTGTTCCAGGAATGCCTCTACCTTGGGTTCCTGACAATAAGAATAATGAAGTCCATAGAAGCGGATTTTATAATGAGGAGTACAGCAGAAACTTTAATGCATTTAGTGGCTAATAGCACCTCCGGTCTTTTCCCAAGTGCATGTAGAGTTACTTCCTACTTATTACGTTGGAAGATATTGATAAGAGAGCTATTTTTTCTTTTTTGAAAATTGTGGTGTCGTGGTTAGTACTAATTTCACAACATTTAACCTCTGCCCTATAAAAATTATGGGATTATGTTACTTTTTTTTGTTTCCATTCTGAATAAACTGTATTTCAGATATTTATTATGCTAAAAATGATAATAATCTGTAATTTGTTTTTAAAATTCAAATAAAAGTATAATTAACTAAAACATATTTGTGCATTACTTTTATGACCTGCTTAAAAATATTCTTAAAGCTATTTTTCCAACAATTATATTTAGTTCTGTTACGATTTCTGTGATCTTCATTTCACATTTTACAAAATTTGTATATTTGTAAATAATTTTGGTGAAATTATGTGTGAAATTTTAATATTATTTTTTGTGTAATGTAATATGTAGTACTTGAAAGAGACAAAGGCTTTGCCGTAAAAATAAGACTATAGGGGCAAGTCTATTAGTCTATAAATCATGTAGAGGTAAAAGTCTATCTCGCTAAATTGGAAAGATATCGCCAAGACTGGCGTTCTCCCTCAGTCTATGGCATGCCTCTACTTTTGTCGCCAAATGGGCGATTTCGTGCCATATCTGGCAACCCTAACCCTTTGCGGGGAATCTATCTCACTGCAGTTGGGCATTTTGTAACAATATTTTGGGTTTCGTGAATCATAAATTAAAATAATGTATAACAAAAACAAACAATTTCAATTTGGGACATATTAATTATTATATGATAAAATATCTTAAGTTTTTATACTGTTAAGTGGCTTTAGTAACCCACAATAATTATCAAATATATATCAATCTTGTTTTCATTGCATTTAACAATCTTTTTTATAATCTCTAAAATTCAATCATTTTGATATTCTCTTAAAACTAAAATCATACAGACGACAAGCGCAGGTAAGATTTGAAAGGTTATAAGAGCATATAATATTAAAATATTACGTTAATGAGTTTAAGGCAAACTATTAATGTGAGAAAAAATATAATGGATGATTCAGAAGGGATGCTTTCTTGAACGACTTCCTAAAAGGAACCAGCTCGCATTGAGGAAACAATGAAGACCGTCCCACCACGTGATCTCAACTTCTAAATAATTAAGTATAAAATATTTATGATTATTTTTCTTGACATTCATCCGCTGATAAATCAGTGAGCTCACTAAAGCGATTAGCTTATTAAAATATAAGTTAGCGCTAAATTACTGAAGGATCATTTTATCATTACAAACAACCCTATTTCAGATAGTTTGGTGGTTGTAACTTTACATCAGGTTGAGGAAATTTAGAGTTCTATCACGGACCCTCAGAATAAAGTTACTTTAGTTTCATATAATTTATTTTGATTAAAAGCTGTCTCTGCGTGGAGTTTTCTCAAATTAAGTAGTAATCAGAAGTCCCTTGCAAAGAGTTTACACATCAAAGACATAAAACATGAATGTATTGTCCTACGTCACTAAATGACTAATTATTTTCTTAGTAATAATTAATCCAGCAATATCAACCAAAATACTGAACTAGGATGTATGTACACAGATAGCCTTCGTGTATGTTGTAACTAAAACAATCCAAATCCAGTAGTATTTATTAACACCGAAACTGCTTACAGAAAAGTTACAGTTTTATTTCAATTTATGTTGCATTCCAAAAATATTGCAAAGTAACTCTCCATAGGATTTAAAATTGTCACCTTTTTAATTAAGAATTACTTACAATCACTATCGTGTCTGGTCTTTGGGCCTGAGAATTTGAGGCGTATCAAGATATAAATATTCACATATCTATAAAAAAAAAAAAGTTTTAAAATTCTCTCAAAATTATGATTCCTTCCAGGCAATTGATTTGCGCCCTAATTATTATTTTTCTTTTACTTTCGAAGTTAAAATCCCAGAAAAATAAATGCACATTGGGTACTGGGGCAGAGGATGAAGAAAAAAAAAAGGAAAAGGTGACGATTTACGGAAGCGGTATTCCATTTCACCACCTCTAGTGATTTTCATCATAATCGAATTTTATTTGATCTAATTGTCTTAATCTATTGCAGTCATTTGTGAAATTGCTTATAAAGATTCAACTGATATCTAGTCAATTAAAGTTTTGTTTTACTTCAGTATATGGTACATTACTAAATTTATCCTCACAGCAGTATACACATTAATTACTAATTTTATTTTCATCACATTTAATAAAAGTACTTTAATTAATAAAAGATTTGTTTCTCAACTCAGCATTTTCTCAATATTGAAAAGCGTAAGAAAATTCCAAAATGAAATCAACCAAAAAATATAAGATCTGAAATATCAAATTAACTGTTAGTACGTTTTGCATGAAACTCATATTATAAAATAGATCAGTAAATGTAATCACACACTATAAAGTACAATTAAGTCAATTCGGACTTTTTTTGAAATAGCGCAGTTCGGAACATCCCGAAAATTATTGGTCTTCGCATAAGCATTACCTGGGTTTCATATTTCGAAATTGGAAATTTTGTTATTGCATCTGACTAATACATGAACCTTCCAGCACACGAGCTTGGCAATTTTACATGAGCACGCGCGCGTCGTATTTTTTACGACATCCGTTATTTTACCGTTTTGGGCACGAAAAATGACAGAAATGAGTGAATATTGATAATAAATTTGTTAATAAGAAAAATATTAATCTTATTATTTCAAAATACATTTCATATCACATTCAAATATAAGTAAATTATTTTTAAGTTCTTATGTTAGTAAGATGGAAATGCAATGATGTATTTCATTATAGAAAATTTTAAATTTATTATTTAATAATTATATTTTAAAATCGAAGCTAATTTTAATATTCATCTAAGACAAGTAGTACAGACAATAAAAAAGGAAAACACCTTGGTAGGAAAGAAAGTAAGTTTATCATTTCTTACTTCTGCAAGGAATTTTACTTCTTACTGGTTACAAAAACGCACTTTAAACTAACTTTAAGGTTTTTATTTATTTCTAAGAAATAGAAATAAAATAAAATAATTAATGGAAAGAAAATAAGGAATGGAAATCGCTATTGTTCTCCCATCCAAAGGTTTCCTTGTCTTCCTTTTCTTCATCAGATAATTCTTGAAGAATCCAAGCAAAATCAGCTGGATGCACATATTTTTTTACCATGAAAACCGATATAAAATTTACAGAGCCAAATGTATTAAAATTAAAATAATACACGGAAATTAATAACACAAAATGACAAAATATTTGAGAAAAAATTACTTTCCGAATTTTAAAACACGACCACGCGCGTGTCGTAATTTTTATGAAAAAGCTGCCACGTAGCACAAAAGCCCAGTTAAAAAAAATTCCATTCCTGTTGGCACATTAGATGATGTGGGGAAGGGTAGAAAGGAGGAATAGAAATGACCTTCAGACGTCTCAGCTTCGATATGCGAAAAATGTGCATTTAAAACTGAATTTGTCGTAAATTTTGCGCACATGCGCGCGCTGGAAGGTTAAGCAAAAATTTTAACCTTTTTATATATGTGTAATTTATAGCGGTTGGTTCACTGAAAATATATTTGAATTAGTTTATTGAAACGATTTTATTTCGATTTTATCCAAAAAATGTTACAAAAATTGCCAATTCATAAACATACTGATATGCAGGTATACATAAGTACAATCTTGGAATTCAAACCGTTTCTTATCAAAACAAAATTTCTGCGAATGAAGTATTTCCTTATATGTGCACTTTCTCATCACAAGAAAAAAGTAGCAACACATCATTTGATTTTAACTGAAATGACGCAGTAGTTGAAACCGCGAAAATGGCTTTTGTGTACTTTTTCGAAAGTTCCATGGCTACCAAAGAATTAAAGCTTTTTTACTATTTCATTCCACTAAGTTTTAATCCGCCATTTTCTACTAAGGCAGAAACAGCCACATCAACGCTTCTATGGAAAACAAATTAAAATTCAACCAGTTCTCATACCTTTTTCATAATCCCCTTACCCGCTCAAATAATTACTTTTAATACCTATTAGCACTAGTATATTAAACGTATTCTCCGGTTTTCGTAATGAAATGTTTGCTCTTTTTTGCCCATAACGGTTTTTGTAACTGCCGTAATAAGAAAAGCAACTGCGTTAGAATTATCGCAAAAAATTAATTCGCTTACCCAGCAGCTATTAAAATAAAAACGAAATCCGGAAAAGAAGGAATATATTTTTCTCTCTTATAATGGAGAGAATAAATATAATTTAACGCCGGGGGAACATAATTAACATTGCTGTTTCCAGTGAGATATTGTTGGTCTCTATAATGAAAGGAAATGATATGATAAATATAGCTTGTTTTTTAAATTAATATTTTCATTAAATGATTTCATCAAGATATTAAAATGAAGCCCAGAAGTGTTCAGACACTTTTTGAAAGTTAAATTGAGTTTTCCGCTTTATAAAGCGAGGGCTGCAGCCAAACTATAACATCCTAACCAGAGCACCACGTAGTAAAGAAGCCACAAACTGGTCCAAAAGGTTGCAGACCGGTCTGGTCCGTTTCCAGATGTCTTTATCACGTAACGTCAACACAAATCTTCTGCCGTCGTTTTTCTGCAATATGCGTACATAGTAGAAACGTCGCAAAGCGACGGCTTTTAGATGCAGACATTCTTACTGCATTCTTTCTACATATTAAAATATACTAGTTGAGAAGTTAGTACAAAACTACTAGTTGAGAAAGAGTATTCTTACTGCATTCATTATACATATTACAAAACTACTAGTTGAGAAGATTACAAAACTACTTATTGAGAAGTTAGTATTAATGTTTTATTTTTTTACTTAATGCTAATTAGTTAAAATAAATCTCTCAAAATGCATTCATATTATAAATATAAAAAAATATATAGGTAATTTGACATTTTTATGTGAACTCTGTGTATTTATTAATAACTGCATTATGTAAAGGACTACTCTAAATCAAATGCTAATAATTTAATTTTTGACAACTATCATAGATATTTCGTAAAATGCAAATTTTAATCTTGTGTTATAGGTAATTAGGTTTGTAGACTTATCGCTGCTGTAAAAAACTACTCCATTTTGCTTAACTATTAATTCGTTCCATTAAATCTGCGCTCACCGTGAAGTATTTTGTGACCGTTTAAAAAATAAATAAATAAATAAATTAAAAAAAATATTCGTATTTTAGTTATTACAGAAGTGGGGAGCAAAAGTCGAGTTCCAAAAGGAACAGCCCTGCACTTGAAATCAGTTGTGAATGAAAGAAATAAGATTTATATAAATTTTACATTAGTTATTTATTTTTTTAGTTTTATTTATTTATTATTTTATTTTATTTTATTTATAATTTATTTACCTTTCAATTTCTTTCTTTATTTATTTAAATATGTGCATGAGAAAGAAGGACTGAAAACATTCTAAGAACATATCAAATGTCTATGCCTTTTTAAATACAAACACTTTTTTCCAGCAAAATGCCGAGCGATAAAATCTCTAAGCGCTGGTAGTTCGACATGGTTTGGATTTCAGATGAACGAGCTGGCTGCATGGGCGTTCTCGTGGTTTTCTCTGAGCGCTGGTATAACGTGGGTACGTGGGCTGTGTATTCACGGGATCTTCTCCGTGCGCTGTTGTGTCCATGTGTTATAATGTGAATACACCAGCTACTTTCCCCTTAGAAATTATGCCATCAAGATATCTTTTCCCTTAGGCAGATAGCCCTAATAAGCTTCGCCATAATAAAATACACCAGACCATTAAATATACAAGGCGCAAACTATTATTTAGAAATAAACCTCCTTTTAAATGAATAATTTAATGCCTTCAGTTGCGATATATGCAAGAAAATATGACAATTAATAAAGATAATAAATTAGCAAAAAATTCCAGCGTGAATTTCTGGTCTTTCAGCGTATCAGCGCTATACTTGGCTGTGATTCAAAAAAAGGAAGTATATGTTTAGGGAAAGAAATGTATACATTGCGTCCAATCACAGAGGAAGTTTAATTACCCTTTGAAAATGGTTAGGGCGGGAGTAAAACCGTCGAATAATATTCACTGATAAGTACATACTATACAATTTTTTACATTTCAAATTCACTTGGCTCATTTTTAGCTTCATTCTTTACTATCAATGTATTTTACACCTGCCCTATTCCCCATTGTATTAAAAATTTCCTTATCTCATCCTATGATATTAGTAATTAAACTTTCGTTGAAAGCTTCGATCTAAAGTTGAGTTTTGCTTATTTTAAACAGTAATGGTACTGTTTATTTAGAAATATGTATGCATTTGACTTTGTATGTATATATAAATCGTTATCGTTATAAACAAACATGTATACATTTGTCATTGTATGCATATATATAAATCGTTGCAGTTAGAAATATGTATACATTTTCAATGTATGCTAGGCGGATATTGCCTTTTCATTTAAAAATATGAGTTTATTAAGCAAATAATAATTACAAAAATTTAACCTTTCCTTGTTTCTCATAAATAATACATCCTATGGTAGTATCAAAGAACTTTTGAATTAAACTTCCAAAGCAATTTAGAACTAAGCTATTAATCTAAAAACAAATGTAAAGAGGCGCGAAAGCAACGTCTTTGCGTAGAATGAAATAGAAAGTTAGAAATCAATGTCAATCCAAAAAAATTTACAGTCGTAAAAGAGAGGAATTTTGAAGACATCTAGTTATTTCAAAGACAATATATTGCGACGTTTTTGCAGCACCATGCGTGAGTAAATTGCTACATCATTACGACATCATTACTACTTAGGAGCGTAGCAATCTTACTTCCTTCCAGAAAAGACATGATATATATATTTAGCGTCTAGACACAGAGCATGTCTTAAATTTAAGTGTTAGAATAAAACATTAGTCCACTACGAGATACAAGAAGTCCTGCATAAGGTAGTTTAAGAAGAATAGTGTACATCAAAGCAATAAAATAGAATTCTTAGGAAGTGAGACGTGTTGCTGTCCTCTAACTGTCCTCTGTATACAATTCAGCGTCGTGACTGCATCCAGCGGCCATTGTGTGAATTATGGATGTAATGGTTGATTATGTTGTTTATTAGTAATCAAGAAATTCTTATTAAGTTTTAAAATAAATATTTAAAAGACAACTGTTCTTTCCTTTCACTCAACACGGGTGTTCAGACGTTACAATGCCATGGAAGTTGTTCATTTTATAAAATACTGTAACAATTTGAAGTCGTGGGTGATTGCCGAAACTTTGTGGTGACATGTACATTAACTAAATTAATTAGAGACAGAAATCATGTAGATACCTCAATATTTTTATAGATTATAAAAGATTTCAATTATTTTATAGAGATCCAATATTGTTTGTAGATAATAATTATGAACAAATAAATATTAAGAAGTAGGGCGACTGTTTGTTTCTTTCTCTTTGTGTGTTCTTCTGTTTTCTTTTGTTTTTCTTTTATGTTTTCCTTTATTGTTCTCTTTGTTTTTCCTTTAGATGTTTTCTGTTTGTTTCTATGTGTTCCTTAGAGTCCTGAGGACAGCTTCGCTTTCTTAATGGGCTATATCTCTTATGAATCAGTGTAACTAAGAACAAAATTAGGAGGAGATAAATACAGATTTTCAAGTCTTTAAAATGCAAGTAGACTGAGACTTTTCAATAATTTAATAATACTTCCAAAAAAATATAATTTTGTTCATGCAAAGTAATTAAAGTAAAGGATTAACAAATGCACACACACACACACACACACACACACACACAAAAAAAAAAAAAAAAAAAAAAATTAGTTTCAGAAATGATCATATTTTTTTTTCAGTTTGTAAAATGATAGTTCTTTTAAATTATTTGCCTGTTTTGTGAGCATAAGTTTGAAATTAAGTCACTAAATGTACAACGTAATCTATAAATTTCTTGTAACTCTTAATATTTTCTCTCTTTTATCCACCTGTTGACTTCTGAAGATGAATATCTTAGTTCTTTCTCTTACCATTCCCAGATAATGTAGACATATATAAGACAGCATCGTCCTCACATTTATCCGTTAAACAGAAAGCAGATGCTAGCTAGACTGGGGAGTTGATTAAATTTTCCCCTCTCATAATTACATTATTGAAGTGCACAGTCATATACAATGCGAAACGTTTGCGGCGAAAAATTTGAAGCTCTCTATTTTCAGTAAAAATGCCCTTTCAACAAATCCTAGGAGTGAAACATTTTTCAAACAAGTATTATTTAGAAAAGCATTTTCTAAAATATATTTCTCTTCAGTGTGTAAAGTAGGAAACCTTTGTTTCTATTCAATTATTTTAAAATCTTGTGCTTCTTTGTTACATAGTTTCTATCTTGGGAATAAATTGCTGTTGGGGTTTAAAATAAAGGTAATTAAGATTTGTACATTACGTAATAGATAAAAGAATGGGATGCTTCGCAAAATGAAGGGAAAAATTTTAAAATTTAGGAACGTAAATATTCCGACAGCTTTTGCACAGCGTGTTGAAATGGATTATATGGAGAAATATACAAAAGAAATTCTTGGAAGAGCATTACTCCTCCTAGGCAATAAATAATCAAATATATTCTGAACTATCTAATTAAAACTGTTCCCTTCTTCATACAGCAAAAGTAGTGTGCAACTGTATAAAAATTCTAAAAATAAATTTACAAAGAATACATTAAATACATGTGCGATTATCTGTAAAGTTTTAATTTAAAACTAAAAATGTGTGCTTATATATTAAATATTAAGCAGTATAATATTTTTAAATGGATGTTTCAATCAATAAATAAGATGATCAAAATGCTATTCACAATTTTAAAATATGGAAATTTTACTTATAAAAACAGACTTCTTGCCAATATTAAGAAAGGAATGGTCTACATTTTCATTTTTCTTATTCACCTTAAAATGTAAATTTTACCACGAATATTACGCTTTCTGCAGTTTTAATGAAATACGTAAGGCTGTTTTGAACTTTCAAGACCAAACCTTCATTGTGTCATATGATACAACATTAGTACCTAAAGATATATGCATGATTTGGTGACATTCGGTAGCTGTCGTTTTGCAACAGAACTGGAAGTAAATGATTGTTCTAACCCGGTAACGTGATAATTCCATTTAAAACACCTTGTACTTAATGATAACAATATTCTTTTATAAATTTCCCAATACGGTGTTTGTAAAGCAAGTTTCTTTCTTTCAAATGTCAAAAATCGTTTGACAAAATATGATTAAACACGCCAAAACGCGTTGTTTGCGCAGACGATATTTGCAGTGGCAGAAACCTTTCGTTGAAACTCGATATTTCCATTGCATTGCATATTATTACGTGGAAGCATATGCCTTAATTGAAAAGGAATTTAATTTGTATAATATAAAATAACGTACATTGTTCATGATTCTGCCACAGTAACTATGGAATTAAATGAATAGCTCTTCCAGTTAACCAGCAATATTAAAGAAACCCATTGTTTATGTGAAATATCTGACATAAAACAGATGGTAATATCTTTAATACATAATGTAAATGCATTCTAAATAACCATACCCTTTTTCCTAAGAGAGAGTTTTCCAGGAATGGGAAACAACCTCTACATATATTCATAATTCAAACCAATTTTTGAATACTAGTTCTATATACACATAAACACGAATGCAAACTAGTAGAGGAAGAAAATGAATGCAAATAAATTCGAATTTTTCCACGTTCTGAAAATTTTTAGCTATACATATTCTGCTTTAAATTCGCTAAAATTGCAACAAAAAATCAACTCCTCAGCGACTAACGTCAGCAAAATGGGATTTTATTCATTTCCAGCAGCATATTTACACATTTGTTTTCTTATTCCAGCGATTTTCATATTAGCTCTGACTTCCGAAATATTCCTTTCTTGAGAACATGAGTGAATAAATAAGCCGAAATTTTCTGAAACTCTGTACCGTATGATATTTGTCGTTTATGCCTCTGAATCATTGCAAGCTTTCAAAAGGTCAAAAGCGTAGGCTATAAGTCTGCACCAGCAATTTATTTCAAAGAACGAAATAAATAGTTGGCCGGATTTTCAGTATAACCGACTGCGAATGAGAAACCCCGTGAGAAATCATGCTCCGTCAAATTATATTAAGAACATAAATTAACAGTGAACGACATTCAAAAGTTTTCCGAATTATGAGAAATAATGTTAAGCTTCGGCACACTGGTAACTGAGACGAATAATTCCATAAAAATTTAAATAATGAGATTGTAATAATGTTTAATTAATTAATGTTTGCTCCGTATCGAAATGATTGTCCTATTTGCATTGAAGTCATTGTTCCATTTAAAAAACATTGTTTCTTCCCTGCTGTGTCACCAATTTAAAGGCGTAAGTATAATTTATTAAATATGATACAATAATATAAGAAGTATTCATTTAACTTTTATTTTATAAATATATATTAGGTGTTATTTAAATTTAAAACTATTTATTGCTTCATGAGCCGCATAAATGGATTCTCCGGTATAAGTTATGTAATTTTGCGAACGTGCTTTGAGATCGAAGCACTGCCTTTTTCATATGTGGAATCTTGTAATTATTAATTACAGGTACTAGGACAGAATCTGAGCGGATCCCAGACATTGCAATACAAATAAGTGCTCCACATTAGATAGTAGTATGTACAGATTTGTTAAAGTATGTGTAGGAGTTTTCTTAGGTATATGTTTCTCATTATTAATCATGCCAAACAGAATATGTATGTTTAAATAATTGTAGGATATGTCTGTGGGATGTATACGTCATGGTATGCATATGTTAGGGTATGTACACGCTTTTTCGAAGTTATAGGTTTACAAATATTTACCATGTCAAGCAGAATGCTTATTTCTGAACAATAGTAGGATACGTGTGTTTGGCATGTAAATGTATATGTTGGAGTTGTACATGATTTTTCGTAAGTATATGTTTAAATAATAGTAGGATATATGTATATTGTATGTATATGTTATGACATTCATCTGAGTTTTTGTATGTAACTGTTTTTGTAATTACCATCATATTTAATAGCATGAATATGTTTAAACAAAAGTAGTATATATGTGTATGGCATGTATATGCCATGGTATGTATACGTTAAGGTATGCCCATGATTATTCTCATACATCAGTTTTTTTTCAAAAATTATCATTTTTAAATGAACGCATAGGCCTAAAAATAGCAAGATATACGTATATTAGATGTATGTGTTAGTAGTATGTATCTGGTTTTTCGTATGTATATGTTTTACCAATATTCATCGTGTTTGATAGTATGTATATGTTTAAACAGTAGTAGGATATATGTGCACGGTATATATAAATCATAGTATATATAAGTTAAGGGATGTACACGTCATTTCGTATGTTCCTGCGTTTCCAACATTAATCACATTAACTAGGTTAAACAAGAGCAGCAATATATATATATTAATTTCGTATATATATATATATATATATATATACGAAATAAAGTGCGATAAATGTTGGAACAGTATATATATATATATATATATATATATATGCTGTTCCAACATTTATCGAATTTAATAGTATGTATATATTTAAACAATCTTTGGATGCGCCGATGCCTCTTTAATGGCTTGTGTATGTCATGGGGTTATATGTCGCGGCATGTGTATGATTCTTTCGTAGGCATTTATTTTCCAATATTTATCGTATTTAATAGTATGTATATGTTTAATAACAATATATATGTAAATGATATATATGTGCTATATATGCATATGTTGTGGTATGTATTAAGTATTAGTATAGGTCTGGCAAATTGTAGTATACGCGGTGGAACATGAAACCAACACCCTCTGTTCACCGAAAAGTATATGTGCGCACTTTTTTCAAGCCTTCAAACACCTAAATCTATGTAAATCTAAGATTTATGGCAGCCCCTGCACGAGTATGTAGGTATAGTATTACTGTGAATGCACTTCCGATGCGGCCCTTATTGGATGTCGGGTGGGTATGGCTGAACTAGATAGTTGCGGGTACCGGATGATACCCGATTTATGAGAAAAAACTCATCGGAGTGTCCGGCCTTGCATTCACTTGTTCATCTGTAATTATTTCCCCACAAAACTGCATAATGCATTCCATGACCTGCCGTAAAGTAAAAAAAAAGCAGCGTTTATTATTTCGATACCTAAAGCAATAAATTAAGTAGATAAAGCTTGAATGCGTTGGTAGGCGCAACGTGCTGTGATGCTGTAATGCTTCATGGCATTGAAGAATTCTAAGTCCAAGATATAAAAGTCGGGGCTGTTGGGAGATTGACAGCACATAGCAATGTTTGCCATATATTGGAAATAGTTATGGACGTCATATTATAATTTTTACCGATAGCTGCTACAATACCACGCTTAAGTGTCATTTGTTTTAATTTCTCAATAGCTCATGTCGCATTTTTCACTTCAGTGTTAGATTACGTTTTCTCTAGAGTTCTATAAAAAGAATGAAAATAAATCCGCATATAGTATTAAAATTCTATTTTATAAAAGTAGAAGGAAACGTATTCAAAATCGCTGTTCCCGATTCTATCTGATTATTTATGTACCAGGTCTGTCAGAAAAATACATACCGATACACACTTTAATAAAAATAATTCTCAATCGGGAACTGCCGAACTTAATAATATGTTAATATAATCAAGCTAGGTTAGATTTAATACAATCTTTCTACACCTGGAGCTGCACAGTTACTTAATATGCTCAAAATGGCAAAGTGGTAGCTATAAGGAGCTAATCACACAAGAAAACGGTAGTGAGCGGTTCCATGAGCAACGCTGGTGAATGTGTTCGGGAATATTGCTGCTGATGCCTTTTTAATTTCTTGACGTCAGATCTTCAGCATAACCCATTTCCTACTGCACACGATATCCTTCAAGATCCCACAAGGCTATTACGATTCACTATCATTGAGTCATACATCACGTATATAATTCGCAAATACCACCTGCTAAAGTGTATGCATTTTTCTGGATGGCTCTCTCTCTCTTTCTATATATATATAAGATAAAAGAAAATATGATAGCTGCTTTAAAAAATAATTGGCGACCTCAAAATTAACATTCTAAATTTCGTGCTCTCCCTCTAAATTCATATGTTCTCCCAAATTCGAGATCATTTCAAATTACATACCACTGCTTGAAAAAGGTAAGTAAAACTAGCATTGACCAATCATAGCTTAGATACTTTCTGCACCTAAGAAGTATAAATACTAAGTCACGAGCACCTACGCTTCCCTTACTTCCTGATTTCTGCCATGCAAATAACAATCCGCCGCTAATGCTTCCTTGCCTGAAATGACGTCGCAGCTCTTTTTCTGTGTACATAAAAATTATTTGTATTCAACTATGATCGAAAATTAATTTGTCTGCCAAAGAAATAATTTTTGATGTGCGTAAAAATAAAGATGGTGATTCGCAGAAATTAGTTTTGTTAACGCCTTATCCACCCATCCATATCTATAACCAGAAGTAGCGGATTTATTAACTGCGCACTAAGTATATTATATACATGTATATTAGACAAGAAATTAAAATATGCTCTATTTTCCTCACTTTCTATGTATACTTTTCAAAACTCCGTTTCCTTATATTCTACTTTGGATTATAAATACTCTACAATCTGATTCAAGAACATATAATTCTGCGAAAGAAATGTTAAACAAAATAATTTTAAAGATTTGCAAACGCACTGTAAAATAACTTTACCTTGAGTATCGGAATCGAATAAAAATGTTAACATGTTTGTTCCTAAAAAGACCTACTACGATATCCAAAATCAGTAGGTAAGAATTAATATCACATGGTTTACAAATTATTAAAGTAATTATAAGATAACCATTGTTCTCTATGTTGAAAATTCGTTTCATTGTGTAATCGTTCCTTTTTCTTGTTATTGCTCACATCATTTCAAGAGAATGACATTTCTTAAACTGATCAACTCACCACTTTGACTTTGTAATCCGCTTCTTCTACGAGCATTAAACTCTGTGTCCGTAAAGGTGGCATCAGAATTATTGTCAGACGTAGAGGAAGAAGATGGCCCTCTTCTGAGAGATAACGACATTCGACCCCTTGAAGTATTAGCTGCACCCCCTTGCAAACCAGTAACTGAACCACTACGGGATTCTCTTCCTGCTGGAGGTTGTTGGCTGGGATGAGGAGATTGCTGTTGTTCCCTTGTTCCAGCTTGGATCGGCTGTCTTGGTAAAGTACCATAGCCGGGATATTTGCCTGGAACGAAAGCATACTGTTGTAAAAATTTAAGTGCCTTTTTGTTTACCTGCTTATAGTTTTGTTGTTTTGCATTGGATTTTCGTTGTTTCTAACTATCGCATACAATCCGGTTTATTTTTTTCGCTTTTAATTTGTATGCAATAACTTTATTTTGATGTGTCTAATTATCCTGCTATAACATATAAACTGTTGTTCTTTATAAAAGTATTCTCCAGTTTTTTAAATTCCATAGGTAGAACTGGATATTATAGTTTTTAAAGTCTACATAGTATTAGGTACCAATGTAGTATGGTCTGCATGGTCTACATGATATAGATCTGGCCCCGAGCTAACTAGTTTGGCAATATTCTACAAAAGAGTGACCCTTTGTATTCTGTTTTTGCTCAGTTAGCGAATTTGCAATATCATTGCAAATTTGAAATCCAGTATAGTGAATTTTCGATGGTTGGTGATTCTTAATTTTTGGTATAGAATCTGAGAAATTTAAATTTGTTTCAAGAAAGATTAAGTGACATTTCTTCATATTTTAGTACTACATTTTCAACTGTGTACTTCGCATCTGCTGTTTTCATTATTGAAAGCTTTCCATAAATATGAACTTTATTTCATTATCAGTATGATTGATACATTCATGGATTATTAATTTGCCTTTGGAACACGATTCATGGAAATGCTTCGAATATTAGAAGTGTGACGTAAAGGTTGTATGCTTGTTTTGATTCTAAACTTTTGTATCCTAATGGACGCGTCATGTACAATATGATACAAAAAATTATGTATGCATTTTCAATTCGTTATTTTATTTAGTTTTTAAAGTATTTTCTCCCTCCTTTACGCATGCCTTTTGGTGTAACTGGAAACACAATCTATGAGTTCTCGGCGACGACACAGCATATTTTTCACGTCTCCAACATAAAAAAAAAACTAATGACTATGCAAGTTGAATAGAAATTATATTTAGCGTATTTCAGTATAAATTGCAATAACTGAAAATGCAAGATCACTACGTAAGTCATAGAATTTATGGGAAACAGAGCCAGTTATAAAAAAGAACAACTCTGTCACTTTATGTAATTACGGTAATTTAGGGTTAATACTTCATAATTGAAAGGATTATCTAAACTACTATCTTTAAATTAGAAAAACAATTTTCGCCAACATCATGTCACTAAGTAAAATACATATGCTAGAGACACAAATTAATATCAAACACAAGCTTAAGCAAAATTGAAGTTTGAGTAACATTTATAAAACTAAAAAACTAAAAAACAATAACTAAAAAACAAAACATCAGCTATAGCCAGAAAGGCCCGCGCCTTCCAAGGTAAGAACTGGGGTCAAAATCATCATATTCAGAAGATCCTCTACCATGTGGTAGCTGAAAAAATAGTCTTGTATGCTGCTGCCGTATGGGCCCAACCGATGGGAGGACGAAAGATCAAACATCTTACATCTCTTCAACGACCATTCGCCCTGAATCTCTGTAAAACGTACCGCACCACAGCCACCAGCTCAGCGACAGTCCTTGCAGGGCTCATTCCACTCCACATACGGGCAGAACAAGAGACAGTGTACACCACCCTCATATACCTCCGCAAAGATGCAACATTTGGCAACATAACATACAGCCCTCTGCAATTTCAAAGCCCAGGTAACAAACACTCTTCACACTCATCCTGCACGTAAAGGCACAGGAATAAGAATTAACATCTCACGGATACAGCCACTGTCAATGACGCGAGTTTCAAGGGATACGCAAATATACACCGACGGCTCTAAGCAGGAAGATGGAGTAGGCAGCGCCTTTGCACACTATGACAAAGGAAGAATCATCCATGTATGGAAAGGACGCCTTGACTTAAACAACAGTGTGTTCCAGGCGGAGGTGCAAGCAATTATAACCGCGGTAGATTACATTTTCAATAATAATATAGAACGGGCGAAAATTTTCACTGACAGTATGTCAACGCTTCTAGCACTAGATAATCACAACCACACCTCGCCCTTGATCATCAAATTACAACAACTTTTACAGCGCAACCCGCAGAAACATCTCTCCTTAACATGGATCAAGGCACATGCAGAAAATGAGGGGAATGAAGCAGCTGATAGCCTGGCCAAGCAAGCAGCCACTGATCCAGAAGCTGAAAAAATCGCAATCCCAGCCCCTCCTTCCTACCTCAAAGGGCTATTACGGGGTCAAGGCCTAAATCTTTGGCAGGAAGACTGGACGCACTGCACAACTGGAAGACGTACATACAGCTACCTCCCGAAAGTCAGCACTGAACGCAACATTGCAATAGCTCCTCTTACGGCTTATATTACGGGACACGGCCCATTCCCGACCTACTTCAATAGACATGGCATAACAACCACGGACATATGCGCCTGCGGAGCGGAAGGCTCCTCAGACCACTATGTTTTTGAATGCCATCTGACAGCAGGAAATCACCTCCCTCTTCCTATCAACAATAGTGAAGCTTATCACCGCTTCCTTATAAAGCACAAACCGGCAGTAAATACAATTTGCAAAGTTGTTAACAAGCTCAAGAGAATGGGCCAAGATTTGTGCTCTCCTCATTAACCAAAACTCTCAAGACATGATACACTAACTAAGTCAGCATGCAGTTCCACATTCTCAGACACATAAGTCTACTCCTAAAATTTACATAAATCCCTATTACAGATACCTTTCAAATAATGTACAATCAAATGTATTTAACATTTCCTCTTCTGTATATGCATAATACTTAATTTATTTTTATTTATTTTATTTTATTTTATTTTATTTTTACTTTTTTTCCCTATGAGCCTGTATTTTGATCCTATTATTTTGTAACTGTATTTTTGTATCTGTATATTTAATTTGTATTTTTATTAGAATTTTATTGTGAATGTGCAAAATTACCATAGCAAATTGCAACAACAAATGTCAAAACGGTAAAACGAATGCAATCTGCCCTTGTATGGCCATGTAAATGCTCTTGTTAACATCCTAAAAGGCTCCCGAGGTGGCCTCTTGAGTCCCCAGGGAGTTGTTCCTGGTTAGTGGAGGGCGCGGGACACATGCCTGTTTACCTCTGTTAGACATCAGGCGTCCCCGTCCTCCGTTACCAACCAACCAACCAACATTTATGTTATAGAAAATCCTGTCAGTTACAAAGAAGTCAATTATAAACTCCTTTTTCCAAGCAGCAAAAATATTCTCATTTTCTTCAATGATTAGCCAAAATTTTATGAAATAAACATTTGCTAAAGGTTGAGTTGCCTATTTTTAAGAGTCATCATATTATATCAGTTAATAACTTTTAATATAATTAATTGTACATTATGCAAAATATAAGATTTATTGTGTATTATTTAGAGGATGCTCTAAAATAGGATAGCAAGAGAAGTATTTCGCTGTAAGGAAGTAAAATGAAATCTTGTTGTTTGAAACGTCTCTAAAAATATAGAATAAAGGAATAAGTGTCAAGTTTTATATTAAAAAAATTCAAAATTGCTCTGTTTAGCTTTATTTATATGCTTTACTAACTTTACCCTTCTTATAAACTTCAAGGAGTATTTTAAAGAACTAAATATATCGTTTTACTATTATATCCAAGGTTCGAAGCTAGAAAGAGTTCATATTTCCTGATCTCGCAGTACAAAATACGGTTTTCGGGAATCTGATGTCATCTCTGCTCGTAAGATTAAGGTCTATAGACAAACAAGATTAAAGATGTTGCCAATATCGACGTCATTTTATTTAGATAAGTCGGAATAACGAAGACACAAAAGCAGTACGGGAAAAAAGGTGCATTTGCGCAGACTAAGAGACAGTGACGCCATACAAGAACAAACTTTACAGTATAGTAACCTTGCATAAAACTGAAAGAAAATTAGTACACAATGTCTCTGAGCACTCCTCTAATTGTTTAGAGATTTTCACAATATCGACTTGCTAATTCAAAGCGCATACATCAACAAAAATGTTTAAAATATATTCTATCCTAATGGTATGAAAAACTTGATTTATTTACATTCCATATTTTGTTTATGTTATATTTCATTTACCCTAAAAAACAGAAATTTCATAACACAGTTTTAAAGTTATAAACACAGTGCAAAGCTTAAAAATCTGTCAGACAAGCTAAAAACAAACTCATTGTCTTTATTCTGAACTGGAAAAGGTTTTGCACTAATAACACATTCCAAAATTGTAAACGCAGTGGCATTGTGTCTAAAAGACATTAGTGGAAGCAACGTGCTTATTAGCATTGCTCTTTTTGAATAAAAGTTTACGAACTTTACAGCTGGATCTTCAATGCTTGTACCAAATGTTTTATCAAACTTACAGATCAGCATATCTTTTGCCATCGGATGTATTGTGAGATGATTAAATGATGATTATTGAAATTATTATTGACGAATGAATGATTAAATTGAAAGCTATTGTTGCAAAACATAATGTTAAAATAATTTTACAGTAGCAAAGCGATTAAATAATTCTTTGAAATCAGGAAGATCTCACATTACAAAAAATAAATGTCACAGTGAAAACAGCAAAATCTAAAAGCACTTTACAGTTAAGGAGTTTTCATTTTACCAGCCTATACTAAAATAATAGATAAATTCTTCCATAACTTTCTTGAGAAAGAAGAAATGAAAAAATGAGAAATGAAAAGAGAGTAATATTATATTATTTGCATATGTAATATGACATTATTTGCATGTTTGTTTCGGCCACGAAATTTCTATCGAATATATTTTATTATATTTATTATATTCAAGAATATTTCCCTAGGTTCCACTTGTTCATTACAATCACTTACTTTTTACTTCGATATTTTGCAGCCTATTAGGAGAAGAGTTCAATAAGCATGATAATCGTTCTTTATAATTAAGATAAGGCGACTAAAATTTGATTTGATTCAAAAAGGGGTATTGATTTATATATTATTTGCGCTGCTTAAATTTAAGTGAACCGTAACTAGCAGTTGTTTTAAGGTGGATATTTGCAATTATATGGATTATCAATACAAACTTTAATTCGAGGTACTAAGCGATAAAAAGAAAGAAACACTTAAAATGCAGAAAATAGACAACTTTAGATAGGGAAAAAGTATACATAATGTAACTGTGTGTACTTAGAATTCACTCAATCGCAGAGAGTTTTCAGTTTGGAACCGATTTCGGATATCAAAAACAGTCTTAAGCCCTCTTTCTTATATCGAAAGTCTGATACGTACATATACACTGCTGACCATTAAAACTGCAACATCAGGAAGGAATGATCTGACGAACGTCAAAATCATATGAAAGGAAGAAGTTGGGATATACTAATGGTTAGTAGTATTTCAGCACATTTAGATGACGCAGGTGGGAGAAATGACATCTGAAGCACTTCATAAAAGAAAAGTTGTATAGTGGATTTCTCATTCAGAAAGCGCTTTGTGCGCTTAGAGTTTGCTCAGAATATCTTGTTATGCCTCGAATAATAAGAAGGAATGCTTACCAGCAAGTTTCGAAATTCGATAGAGGCAGGAGTGTTGCCTATTTAAAGTGTTGATTATCCGTGATATCGCCGATCGCACTGTTCGACGTTCAACCATTTTCATGCGAATATGGAATTAATGGATTACTGACGGTCACACTGAACGGCATGCAGAATCGCAACGCACTCTGACTAACGCCAGAGAGAACAGCACTGCAAAACCGTAAGACCAAATCACGGATTATTAGTCAGGAAACGGGCATATTTGCAGCATGCCTAGTATCAGCTCGTAAGGTGCATCGACGTTTGCAGATTGTGAATACCAGTTCCTTCATTATGTCATTGCATCATCCTTAATTGTATCAAAAATACTTGGTTATTTTTAACACCAAAACATAAATAAACTGTCAGAGCATAAAGTTAAATTTACATTTGCAGGATGAAATGAATGTGTATTTTATGTATGATCATATATTAGAAAGGGGAAGAGGAAAAATGTGTGTGGCGTGGGCGCATTCAGGTGATCGATCTTTACATTTACAGAGTATTAAATATTGCCATACCTTTTTGCATTTGCTGTGCTATTTACATTGGGGATGTAAAATGATGAAGATATTCAGATTTGCTCATGATATCTTCATCTGTAAAACTTGTTACTGGAGTTACAAGAAAGGTTCAAAACTTTCTGTTAAATTTTTGCTCTTTTGATATGTTTGTTTACAAAGTTGAACAAACTGTCCAAGCACAAAAATACTAACTCAGTATTTTTTATATTGAAAAATATCAGTGTTTAATTTATTTGTTCTTTGTTTTGAAGCTCACGACATCATCCATTTGCAAACAATTAAAAATGAAAAACTGAAGTTTAAGATTTTTATTTTGGAAAATGAGTAAGATGTCATTTTGATATATTGTTACGAATTTTGTATCTAGATAGCTAATTTTAGTAGAATTATAACTAAAATAGTTGTATTTTCATGAGAGATCCAGACAAATTTTCAGAGAAAGCTATGTCGAAAAAGTAAAAATACAGGTGCACGTGCATTTAACATTGAGTAAATGGATACCTCTGTAATTTGTATTCAAACTGAATAAATGTAATTGGACATTATGTTAGCTGTAGCCGTAATTCCATCCTCGTATTGCTTTCCAGAAATCTTGAGAAGCAGAAATTACTAGAAATTTTTCGCGACCGGTTGAAAACTATAAAAGGCCACAGAGAGAGCATCTCAGTTCAATTGTTTAGTTTAGTTACTTAGTTACTGCTGTTAGTTGTAGTTCCGCGTGAACTGAGATATATCAGAGTTAGCTTTCTGTTTATATATGAATGCATTGGGTTGTATTTCAACGTTTTTAGTAGTTTGGAGTATGACTACTGATTATATTGCGTGATATTGTGAACACTTCTAGAATATTTTTGAGGAAATTCCAGAGTTCTGATATAATTCTTCTGATAAGAGTAAATTTTATTAACCTATTATTGAACTTGTGAATTCAGCCTATTACAAACCCGCACACAGACAACACTATTTAAAACTCCAAATTTTGAGATTCCAAAAGTATAATCAATGGAATGCTATAAGCAGTATTACTGTTAACTAAGTTTTTGATTTGCATTTTGCATACTGTTTTGATGTTGGTTTTAAGATATTGTGAGATGAATGAAATTTTAGCAGGTGCTGCCTACTTTTCGTTATTGCTTACTTTAGTTACTATTTACAGCGTTAACGATGACATCAGCAACGTGGTTATTGTGATTCATAAAGGCGAAGATTTTGCGAATATGGGCGGTGCGGAAATACTCAGCTGATCAATAATGTATGTTTACAAGTAATGTTTTTGAAAATGAGAGTAATAAAAAGCAGTCTGAGAGAGGTTATTGAACAGTCAAAAATATTAATTCTCCCATTGCTCTCGACAAGTTAGCATCAATAATAAAACATCGAAAAAGTACTCAAGATATATCAAAGGGGATTGAAAACAAGAGTTGAGCATTGGGCAGACAAACGTACATTGGTTGATCATTTTAATTTAAAGCAATATTCGATCTGTTAGAGAATCTGAAGCTTTAATATTATTACAATATATAGAATTTATTTTAACAATATCTTCCTTAAAATTGATTTATTATAGTTACCTTGAGTTTGTAATGGAGGTGTAGTGTTCATGGAAGGAGGAGCTCCTGAAGGATATACAATTGCGTCGCCAACGACTTCCAGCTCGCCGTCTGATCCACTGAAATAGTTTCGACCTGTAAGTAACTCCATGCTGCTGTGGCTATATGAACGCCCGTTGCCGTTACCACGCCCTCGACCACGATCTGAAAAGACATAAATCAAATATAAGACATTGCTATTTAATATATCTTTTCCAGAAGTTGACCAGAAAGATATATAGCAAATAATATACGGCAAAGATGGTAATATACGGTAATATACGGCAACTAATGTACAACAAAATCAGCATTTAATGTAATGATTGTAAGCTTCTTATTTACCCAAACAGCATCTATTTGCAATATTCCCCAAAATGATTCAGTTAGCCTATACTATTTGACCCTGTGTGAGGAAACCAAAATATTAAGAGATTTTAAGTCAGTTCAATAAAATAATACCTTTTGTAACCTTAAAATCAGTTAACAGGAATTGTATAAAATTAATGTTAAGATTACATTAAGATGTAATGTATACAAAATATTTATTTAAATAGCATTTTGGTAACAGGAAGAAATAAATACAGTACGGATTAAAGATTCTTATGAATAACAGCTAAAATATTAAAATTTGCAAAGTAAGGATAATTTAAGTACATGTTATTTTACATCCATAAAAGTATTCAATTAGATAGTAGCTACTGTCAGTATAAATTCTTATATTAGTACATTTTTAATGTTTAATTTTTTAAATATTTTATCGGAATTAAGACTCTAAATAAAAATAATTCGTTATGCTTTCCATTCCAATACACCCAATGGAAAAAAATCTTCAAAAATAATATCTCTCTCTGTGCCCATCACGGAAGAAAAGGCCACTAGTGACCTCTGAATACTAGGATTCCCACATAAGTTCGATCTCAGACAACCAGGCTGGTTGCGTTATTAGGTTTTGTTATTTTCTTTATGTGTAACAAAAATACGATTCAGTTTCCTTTAAAATTTTCTCCGATTAGTGAGGTAGTTTAAATAATAGCTAAAAGTCTTCCGGAAGTACATCTGCTTATTTGGGTGGTAACTAACTAAATTAGGCAGACAGCATATGCGTATTTTGTCATATCCGAATAATATGATCTAGGCAAAAGGTTCTGGTGGAAATACTTAATCAGCGGCATGCGATTGTTTTGTCCGCGTTTGTTTGTTATTTATATAACAAAAATAGCAAACAGGTACAGGTTAAAGCAACATCGGATCAGGTGCAGTTTAAAGCAAGGCCGGAAGCAGCTACAGGTTAAAGAAAGCAATGTGTTATATTTGAAAAAAAATTATAAGTGCATTAGGTGCAGTAATCATGTGCAAAACTGATAACCATTTTTTTATTTTACTTCCAAAAGCATAATTTGACATTCGCAGAACATAAAGTTGCAAAACCTCTTACTCAGATTTTATTAGGTAAAGTAGTTTAAAATTCTTTAACTGTTATGTTGTAGACAAACAATAATTTTTTATATAAATGCCACGTTAGTGTCTTAAATGCACAATAAAATGCAAGCAGAGAGTTTATCCTAATCGTGAAACTTAATAAATATTTACATATTAACACTTAGTTTTACATAATCATCACTACACGCAAGGAAGAGAAGAAGACTACTTCCATGAGTAAACTTCGAGCTTCAGTAAAAACTTAAAAAAAAAAAAAAAAAAAAAAAAAAAGAAAGAAAGAAAGAAATTCCGAAATGATTCAGATTTTAAAATACGTCCAAAGGGGCGTTTTTTTAACATTTTGTCTGTTACCTTTATATTTAATAAATATCACGTTCTTCACACTTAAACCATAAAATTCAGTTCAAGAGCAATATCACAAAATATAGGTTTGAATTGAGCATATCTTTAGAATTTCCGATACAGTGTCTCGCGCGCTGGAGATAAAAATGTTTTTTTTTTTTCTGTACAACATTGTCATTGCTCGCTTTCAAATTCTTGAGTTTGCTAATCAAAAATTTGTTTTAAAGTTTTACAAAATAGGAAATCGATAATAAAGCAAATTCCAAATTTCAAATTTGGGCTTCCAGATGCCCATATTCGCAGTAGGATTATGTCATTCAAAGTTCAATGGCTCTATGTACCGTTGTTTTATCACAATACGAGAAATATACATACATTTATGCACATTTTTCATTATTTGATTATTTCAAATATAATGCAGGACATCAACATTTGGTGGCAACAGTTTGAAAAGTGAAACGCACATTTTTAGTGAACCAGCGCAAAATCGCAAAACGAAAACAATAGTCCTTCAGGGACAAAGCCATTTTCAACTAATAAATGAAATTTTAAAAAAAAAATGTAAATTTCAGATTTTAATTTATGTCCAAACGGGCATTTTTTTAACGTTTTCCGTGTTACCTTTATTTAATATATATCATGTTCTTTGCACTTAAACCGTAAAATTCAGTTCAAAATATTTTTAAAATGAGCATATCTTAAGAATTTCAGATACACAGTTTTGCGCGCTGGAGATAAAGTTTTTTGTTCCCCGTAGAGTGTTGCCATTCCTAGCTTTTAAATCATTGAGTTTATTAATGAAAAATTCGTTAAAGTTTTACAAAATATGAAATCGATAATAAAACATATTCCAATTTCAACTTCGGGGTTTTCAGTTGCCCAAATCCGCAGTAGGATTACGTCATTTAAAACTGGATGGCTGTAGGTACTGTTGGGGTATCACAATGCGAGAAACATACATACATTTATGCAGATTCTTTATTATCTAATTTCTTCAAATATAATATAGGGCGATAGTATTTGGTAAGAACAATTTGAAAAAAGAAATGTTATTTATAGTGAAGCAAACGCAAAATGCCAAAACGAAACTAATAGCTCTTCTGGGCTAACGCACTTTGGGCTAAAAAAACTTTAAATACATTTACATGACCTGTTCTTAGCACAGTCTTGCAGTTCAGAAACAGTATTCGTTACTGTCTGCATCGTGGAACGGTAAATATCAGTTCTGGGTGGTTTCTTTATAACAGGAACACTATTGCAATTCATAACATTCTTGCATTTCACAACAGTCAGAAGCCAATATTCTAAGTCTGTAGCTAATTATCAGTTCGAAAGAGTCTCTTTGTAGCATTTCGTTTAAACAGAAACACAACGCCTGGATCATCGCACATCATTAGATGGAGCAAGAAGCCGATATTATACGCGGGTAAATCAAGAATTTTGAAATTCTCCCACTTTTATTTTTCCTCCTTATTTAAGAACAGTCTCGAAGAAAGCTTCTGCTGTTCAGTTTTGGAGTTACACGTTCAATATTTCTTTGCTTTATACATATCGGGACAAGAACACAGCATCGATCGTTGCGTTTACATCTAATGAGAATTTATACGTTCATGTCCTTATCTTTCATCAAACTCTAAATTAGCGATTCTTAAAATTTTTTCATTCGTGACCTCTTTATATCAAGGTTTTTTCGCAATCTCAAATAGAGGTATATAAAATAAAGGTATTATTTCATAATTTATTTCTTTGGTAATCAGTATATATATATATATATATATATAAAGAAGTATATATAAAGAAGTATTTTTAGATTTTTAGGATTTGTTTCGAGTATGTAAAACTGAATGGAAGAAAATCTCATTTTAATGAGGCAGATGTGTTTAGAAAACATTTTGAATTCATCATTTCTCACTCTATTATTCCAAATGTTGATAATCTTAATAAAACCTTCAGTTTTAAAATTCGAAGTAAATATGCTGTGTTGCTGCTTTTTCCTTGAAGTTAAAATCATCCAGCGTTTACAAAACATCCTAAAAGTAGCACAATTTTGATAGCCATAAGTCCTTTTGAAAAGAGCATCAGTATCGTCCTTTCCTTCCTTTTAAAATTTAATACTTTAGTCTTTTAATCACAAATATTTTTTTTTAAATTTATCCTTCTTGACAACTGTTTTACTTCTGCTTGCAATAATATATTTTTATATTCTATTTTAAAATAAACATGAATTGTTGAGATTTTAAGACAAACGGCTGCTAAAGAACCGGCTTTTAATAAAGTTTATATAATTTTGACAGCAGCCTGAAGCAAATCTTTCAATATCATTGCTAATGCATTTTCTGCAAGTGCCTCTGGATGGATCATGCAGTGTTTAAAAGTTAGATTATAATTACCAGAAACTTTAACAAATTGTTTAAAATCAATATTTTTTCCCGTATACGATTTTGCATAATCTGTGCAGATTAAAAAGCAATTTCTTCATTTTAAACCTAAACTTAAAAAAAAAAAATCCGTCAACTTTACTGTAGATGGTGTCCTGTCAAGAATGATCAAACTTTGCACGACCAAACTACTCGATTGGAATACATAAAGAAATACTTAATGAATTATATCTGTACGACTCATAATTTTCGAGATAAATTCGAAAGAAAAGTATGACGTTATATCCGGTGCAAGAAAAAAAAACTTTATTGGAAACATGAACATCGGTATTTGCATCTGTCTGCACAGGAAGATGTTCAAATTGTCCACTGCGCATATAGAGGCACACATGCATGTGCTGTGAAATAGCTGATCTCAAGCGTTAGAGTAGCTGGGTGTCTACCCAGCTACTCTACCACAGCATAAAGTAAACGCATCATAAGGATGAGCAACTAAGTTATTTCTGTAGTAACTAGGTATCGGTAGACCAATTCTTTGAGATGGTTCAGCGATCATGGCGGCCAAAAACTGGAACACCACATCCAATCCAGATGCCTGCGTATTACATATCCAGCAATTCACATAATAGGAGAGCTGAAATGTGCGGTAGCTCCATCATGCTGGAACCATGGGCTAGATATTGCTGCTAAGGCGTAGCGTATACGAAATTCGTTGTTCCCCGAGCCGTTCATGCAGCAATATGTTACAGTCATGTGACTGCCTAGTATACCGGCTCACACATTTACAGACCAGATGACATGACGCTCTTGCAGGCGACTGCATGAAGTTTGGACACTGACCACATATGATTGTGATTGTTGAAGACTCCATTACGTGTGGCGCATGCTTCATGAGTTCATAAGATAAGAGCAGTGAAAGCATTATCTGCTTCCTGTTATTCCTATGACCATTCACAAAAGTCAGTGCGTCGCTGAAAGTCATCTGGATGTAGACCCTGCACATAGTTGTGTAGTAAAATGGATGTAACCCCTCTGACCGTAACATTCTATGTATAGTAGTGTGACTCGTATTCAGCACTCTGGCTAGTGCTCAACTTGGAAGTTTCTTCCACTAGCCAAAGTACTGCAATTTTCTGCTCTGACATAAGCGCGCCTTGTGTTCTTCTGCCATATCATGGAGATTGTGTGTCCAGTATTTCCAAATCTGTTGTCCAAGCTGCGGATGACTTTGGCATTGGATGGACGACGTGATGGATAGAGACAGACATCTTCCTTATTTGTTTGTAAGTCCTTGTAATGACCAAAGATAAAGTATATATCACAATATTCACGAACGGAATACATTATCACCATGCGAAAGATTACCGGTAACTACTGGATTACGGTTCAAAAGACGCTTTGCGTCATTCTATGGCGCGCGAATGCATTCATCGTATGCGAAGTGGACATTTTGAACATCTTCGTACGTAAACATATCAAAATACCGTTGTTGTAATAATAATTTTCCTTCCACCGAATATGTCATCATAATTTTTTTTGGCATTCATCTGGAAAATTATGGGTCGTATATGTGCAGTTCTTTGCCATTTCTTATGCATTCCAAGCAAGGAATCTGGTTGTAAGCGGCGATTTAAATGGGAAGTCTGTATATATCTTCCGGCCAAAGGACGACAAACTAACAATTCTTCGTCAATAATTTCTGTATAAATGTTATATATATATATAATATACAGTTGTTAATATATATATATATATATATATATATTAACAACTGAGCTATCTTTGAAATACAAAGTTGTATCGGTTGTTACGTCCAACTTAATTGTAATTTTTGAACTTTCTTTACTTTTCTGGAGTGGGTCATTGTAAATTTCAGAAATTCTATTGGTAACAGTGTTGTTTCACAAAGGGCGTTTCGAAATTTTATCCACATATTTACATTTGGCAAACTCTACCCTTTTAATAGTAGCATGTAATGCAAGAGCTTCTGCAATGGTGAATGGCTTTCTATTTTTAGCAATGAGTTATGAGACTTGTTATGAAATATTGTTTGTAGATGAATGCCTTAGGAGTAAACATTTTTCGCTAACAGTCGAAAATTTCTAACTATGCTGTTTCTCTTTACTTGAATATTTTAACAGTTTTTCGAATATTCTTTTACTTTATTGACATTGAATGGATATTTGGATTTAAGATGCCTTTTTAATTTTGATGGTTTCATCTTCTCCATAGTCAAAACATGGTCACAGTTGTTGAAAATAAAGCCAAACTGGATAAATGACTCATCATATTTCTTTTTTCCCATCTCAGATGCCTGTTTCTGATTAATGGGTGTTATATGAAGAGGTTTTACAGCATTGCCATTTGTATCACTATCTCTGTTACTGAAGATGAGCCATTTATTCATGGGTAAACAATAAATTCATGGGTAAACTCTAAAAAATAAATAACATAATATCTATGATAATAATTATTCAAATAGATAACAGCCTTAGTCGAGTAAAATTCAGTATTGTATCGTTTTTGTGATGTACACTAGTTGCTATGAAATTTCCCATGACTGACTACCTTGGAAAAGCGTAATAATTACACTATTCGCAGCGGCCAGGGTGGCGCAGGGTATTTAAACGCCGTGCATTTGCGGCGTATTTTCATCCTGAAATAACTTATATCCTGAAAATGGAATGCAACCGCGCTATTATGATGCATTTTTAAATATATAAAATGTGTGATTTACCGCATAACTTGCCAGGATAATGATTTTATGACTGCGTTGGGCCAAAAAAAAATATTAAGAATGTGAAGATATTGAAAGAACTGCGGCTAATAATTAATTTAAATTCTATATCAGAATTAAATTTTCGCGACCCTAAGATTTCGCTTAGCGACCGCAGTCGGGATTGTGACCCTCAGTTTAAGAAGCACTGCTCTAATCATTCAGTACAGCTGGTAATGTCCCACAAGGCTGATAGGTCTTCAGAAAATTTCTCTTTATCTCGCACATGTTCGAAAAGCATCAACGCATTACTCTGATCCCTTTCCTCAATTTCCATATACCTTTCTCCCAGTTATCATCTGCATTCTTCTTTTTTTATCTTCTTCATAGTTACTCAACTCCTCACCCAGCTCCAAACAAAAGACTCATTTTCGACAATACTTTTCATATTTAACTCCTACCATAATTATTAATTAAAAGGCATCTTCTCATGTTACCACGCTTCACTTGAACTAATTGGTCAATCTCAGTCACCCCACAACATTTTTCGAACCCGTTATAGCCAAGCAACATTTAAAATTAAGCGCCGACCATATTTTTCTACATCACTCCATGAAAACACGAGTAAAGTATTTTTTCGCATTTCATTCGTCATTTTAATTCTCCGGCCGTTTTCGTATCCCGACAAAACGTCTGTAAAGAAAATAATTAGTAGAAGCCTGTCTACCCTTTTGTTTGCTTTATTATCTAAGGAAAATTTAAACAATAAAACTGCCCATGCTCCAAGTCAAGCCTATATTTCTTGTTTTCAAAGCTACTGCATCGATGACCGAGTACAGTGGATATGTTATTCAATAATTATTCAACGCTTCCTTTTAAGGCTACTGATTCTTGATGTGTAACAAAATCTTTTTTCAAAGCGCTTGTTTGTTCAAGTAAATCCATGCTGTTCGCTTTTCTCATTAAGGCAACAGCAGATATTTTCAAAGGAGGCGAAAAGAATCATTTACCCACAATCTAATTGATTAATTTTAAATATGTATTTGCACCTTACTGCACATACCCTTAGTTCTCGACTTCCTTGCCAAGAAATTGCAGAACATTTAGAACTAATCCTGAAGCCAGAATCTCTACCTAACACATATAAGCATATTAGGCATAGCCAGTGCCCCCTTGCCACACAAACACATTGCATGGCTTCTTCGGGATTCGAGCTCGGACCTTCAGTATGGCACTCAGCTTCATTAACCATTCTCTCATCTGAGCAGCAAGTAGGAAGAAGGGTGATTTTTATTAAATAATCCTTAAATGGTTAAGATAAAAAGATTCAAAATTTAAATTTGGTTACTTTCCATAGAAGCCCAATAAGATACTAAAAAGTAAAATAAAATAAAATTTGTTTTCTCTCTCTCTCTCTTTTCTCTTTATATTTCCCTTAGCAGATTTATTTAAAATAGTGTACGGAGGACAGAATATACATATTTTTTCTAATGATCTTTTTCGTAAACAAGCGCCATATTTCCTTTCTTTACTCAGCTCTACACTCACTCCCTTCCCCATCATTTTACTTCAGTGTTTACGTCCAGGAAAGGTAATTTCGGAGTTTTTGTAGAGTGAACTCTTTGTGCATTCAATATATATAAATACTTTTTTACTTCATATTATGTGTTATGCAGTAAAGATACGTTTCGTAATAGTTTCAACTGTACATTACAAGTATCAACAATGTACACGTTTAGTTTCTTTTAAAGTTTATTACCTTTTCTTTCTTCCTTTATTTATTTACAGTGGTAAAGGAAATCGGTTGATTTTATGTACAGCTTTTTTATAGGTAAGCAATCAAATTTTCTTCATTAAATGTTTTTGTTTGCAAAACCACAATGAAAATAACGGATTCTCTTTAAAACTTAACAATTTATAAAATATTTTATTCTTACATAAGCACTAAGAAGCCATAAATTTACGAACCAAATGTATTGCAGCCAAGTTTATCCATCCTCCTTTCTTATTTTTTTGGTTTGAGATTGTGTTTGCGTTGTTTTTATTTTTTTTTATTAAAAAGAAAAGAATGAATAATTTTGATCAAAAACTACACATCTGTATCAAAATGCATTGTAAAATATTAAAAAAATGATGTAACACATAACTTTAGAATCCACCATTTACCTTTAGCGAATCAATTATTGATTGCGAAGAAATAATTTCTGTGAATTCTTTGTTCACTTTCTGCAGTGAAGGAAATGTTTCGTTCTTGAGGTAAAGGAATCATTTTCTTCCTTAATCCCATCGCATCAATGGTCTTGTGAAAACTCAGGCTAATCCATTAGCGCATAACTCTGGAGAGGAAACTATTAATGATAAGCTGAGCTTTGATTAATATAAATAACGTCTGGAAACTAATTAACTTGAAAAGGCTCTTCAGATTTCCGAATAGAAATCATACCTTTTTGACTTGTGGCTACGGGTACGGCTGTTGAATAAGAAGACGATGCAGTGCTTTTACATAATGAATTCCGCAGAATGCGTGGTTAAGATTTGATCTATGTGAAAATCAAATGTGCTTAATTTATTATTCTAAAGAGTATTCTGGGGGAGTACGCAAATGCTAAATCTAATTAGATGGAATTTGAAAATGAAATCACTTTAGTCGAATAATCAGCTATAATTTACACAACAAAATAGTAATAAAAAAGAGTTTTCTGTTGACGAACAGGCTTATTGAGGCAAACTTAAGTCTGTGTTTACACTTTTGTCTTTAACACTTGTCAGTCTAAGTGGGTAAATAAAAACGTGTTGTTAAATACAATCTCAGAAGTTTCTAGACAGATGTAAAACAAATTACAAACAGATGTAAAAAGAAACAGCTACGTTTTGAGAATTTACCATTAAACGAGAAAACTACATCTTTCTGTACGAAAACATTATGTCGAGGTTAACAAAAGACGTCTATTTACATTTAATGAAAAAAAAAATCTTGGAACATAAAGATGCTTAAATTATTATGATTTTCTGAGAGAATAAGTTAATGCACATATAACTCTCTCAAACTGTAAATAAAAAATAAATAAAAGTGTATTTTACAATAATAATAAATAAATTTTACAATAAGAATAAATAAAAAGTGTATTTCTCTGAGCATAAATGAATGCTTAGATAATAAGTTAGACATAGTATCAAATATGCTTCCTGGTCAAGAGCTTCTAAAGTATTATGAATATCAGTACTGACTTAACCACAACATTTAGAACTACAATCGACTTATTAAGATTAAGTGACACGTGATTAAGTGACACGGTTAGTTCAAAATCACGGTCAGTCTAAAAATAGTTAAAGAAAAAAAATAAATATGGAAGATTCCAGATTTGAAAGGTCACCCAAAATGAATCTTTTAAATTTTAATACCGCAAATCAGTACATATTATCAGTACAGACTATCTGGGTGAAACAGCAAAAATATTTTATAGGATACTCGATGAATGAATATACATTTAGGCTAACATGGGAATGTTATATATATGTTCAGTATACTTGAAAAGAAAAAAAATATGCAACGTAATTCTATAAATATACTTAATTTTTAATGAACTATATCATGAATTAAATACATTTTTATTAAAAGAACCAGATTAAAAAGTAAAAAAAAAAATAATAATATTCTTAACAAGTGCACATATTGCTTCTAAATAGCTTATTTTGTTAATCAATAACAAAGAGAATAAATTTGAGAGATTGATAATTTACATTTCGACGAATGGCAACAGACTTAAATGGAAAGCGAAACATATCATGAAGGAGAAAGAACGCAAAATTGTGTTTTGAAACTAATAGATCTTTCGGCTAAAAATATTGTGATTAGATTTAAAATTCATTATGAATATTCAATACCTAGTTATATGATTCATTATGACTATTCATTACCTAGTTACTATATGATTCATTATGACTATTCTTTACCTAGTTATATGATTCATTATGACTGTTCATTACTAAGTTATATGATTCATTATAACTATTTATTACATAGTTATAGTTCATGTGATTCCTTATTGTCTATTACAGCTCATTAGGATTCATTATTATTCATTATGGTTTAAGCTAATATAAATTTTATTTCTGTTGGCTGAATAAAATAAAACAAAATACGAAAATAAAGCAACTTCCAATCGAATTTTTAGATTCTAGCTTACCACCCGAAAGTTACATAAATATAGATTACCAAACCAGATATTTAAATATAAACTCACTTGATAAATACGATCACTCATTCGTGTGTTTGAAAAAACAAAATTAAATTTCAAATGTTTAAAATACGGGGCACTTGAAATGAAATTTTAAAAACGCTTTTTTTAAATTTCCACATTAGCATAGCTGCTACCAGTGGCCAAGCTGTCAAAAACTGGTAAATACTGATATTTCGTGCTGGGCTCGTATCCAGATGAAAGAGCCGACTGCATAGTGGTTTAGAGGTTTTCTCCATGTGGTGGCGTGAACACAAGCCAAAATCCCTTGTAAATCCGCCCTAAAAGCATCACTACCTTTAGGCAGATAACCCTCTTACACTTTATTACTCGTATATTCAAACAACCAAATCAAACTGTAACATGTATATACATAGAACATTCTTGTTTTAAATCTTCAACATTTTGCTTATTTACCGTAAGATTTCCGTTATAATAAATTATTGTAATTCTACTTTAAAAGAAATGACACTGAATTTTATATATTTTGAAATCTTAAATAAACATAAAACATGAAAACCCATCTGCATTAACCCAGCGAAAACATTTTTAAATTTCTTGCATTTTTTGCTCTTTAGATGTTAACGATATTAATCTGAGAACAGTTTGGATATATCATCACATCCGAATCTTACCCAATGGTATTGCGTTCTGAGTTAATATCCATATGTTTATATTTAGACAACAAAATATGGTCACATATTTTCGTTTTAAAAAAGAAACTAAGAATAAATTCTTTAAAAAACGTACGAGTGAATGCTATCTTTATATATTTCAAGCCACCTAACCACTTGCGCTACGACTAAACTTCACGGTTGCGTTGCCGTGCGCTACAATATAACAATCGGTCACATCGCTCGCGGTTTCAGATAAAAGCATTTCGACGTTCATGGCACGCCTTTTTAGCGCAAGTGGTTAAGACTGATTCAAAATTCATTAATCAGATTCAAAGACTTTAATATGGAACGAAATCTTCTGTTCTCCTTAATGGAGATAGTTGAACTTTCTATCCAAATAAATAATTAAATTGTCACTCAATATATACCTAAAATTAGCATGATACCATTTTGAAGCACAAAACGCTTTAAGAAAATACTGTGCTTTTCAGTACTTCACAGACAACGATACACATAAGTCATTTAGGCCGCACATTTAATTTATAACCTTTTTACTTCCTTGTACGAAGTAAAAAGGAAGTATTGTAATCGCGAAAACTTTCAGGCACCATATTTCAACGAAAATATCCATTTTCAACGCTATCGAATGCAATTTAACAATGTTTTTGCGTAACATGTGTACGTAAGGACAGAATAAAACACTCTTTTCCCCCAAAAAAATTATAAAACTGTTTTAAAATGAATTCAGAAGAGAATTTTTCGTAGCGTCTGTACGAACGTATGTACGTATCTCGCATAACTCAAAAACGAGTAGTCTCACAACGTTGAAATTTTGTATATAGGACTGCTATAACATGTATATCTGCACCTCGTATTTTGGTTGCAATCGACCGCACCAAACGTATCTAAATATATTTATATACATCCACTCTGTTACTCGGCTCAGTGATCTCAATTTCTTTACTCTTATATGTTTGTAAATTGTACATTTTTTGCTTTAAAAATGATTGAATTATGTTGTACTTATCTCCGGGTAAGGTTTTTATGACTTTCGTAAATCTGGAAGCAATATTTGTACAATTATCAGCAATTTAAAAGCTGTTTAAGTGCGATTATGTTTTAAATAACATGGCGGACATATTTGTTTACATTTGAAAGATCTAGAGAGACTAAGCTTCGCAACAACAAAGATAACGCTTTCATTTATTATTGCGAATTAATCATCAAATCGAATTTAATCATTTATTCGAGGAAATAAGTGTATAAGATTTACTTCGTAATTTTTTAATATAGATATTTTGAGTTTTCATGTATTTTTGCCTTGTCGGGAAGTGAGATTTGAATTCATTGAATGAGAAATACTAAATCGCCTGTGAAAAACTGTTTCTTTTTTTTTTTTTTTTTTTCGTTTTGCTTGCTTAATTTCTTTTATACATCGTTCTAGCTTTATTATAGTATTTGAATAGAACATGTGGCAACGATTAGATAATTCTTCAAATGATATAAATTTATATGCATTCTGAGTTATAATATGAACAAAACGTAACGTTGTTAAGTGAACCTAATGCCAGAGTGTCGCTATGGTAAACAAATATAGTGGATTTTAAAGAGTGCATTTATTCTTTTGTGGTTTATGCGCTATCGAAGAAGTACATTTAATTCAATCCAATAAGTTTAAATAAAAAGCAAGAAAATTGCGTTTGATTTAATATTCCGTGCAAGGAAGTGATGTGGCGCACACATCAATTTTTTTTTAGTTCTGACACTGGTGCTTACTGAGAGGCCCAAATGAAATGATAAAGAGATTTCTGTTATTTCAATTGAATTTCTGTTGATTTATTTTTAGATTGCTATATATCAAAGTTTATCTACTGAAATTTTAAGGTGGGACTTTTGTATTAATTCTGATATATTTTCCTATGAAATAGTTAAAAATAGAAGAAATTCTATTTGTCTTAATACATTTTAAGAAACAATCGAAATAAAATTATAGCTTGATAAAATTTTAGTAACCAGTTAAATAAAAACTTTGCGATGATGTGTTAACTGCATAGTAAATGTTATCATTTCACGGTTTATTACTTCCTTGTACGAAGTAAAGGAAGTATTGTAATCACGATAAATTCTGAGTATCATATTTCAACGAAAATATCCATTTTGACGGCTATCGAATGGAATTTAGCGATGTTTTGCTTGACATCTGTACGTAAGGAAAAAATAAAGGCCTCTTTTTCCCCAAACATATTATGTTACTCGGCTCCGTGAGCACAAAATTTTCATTCTTATATGTTGGTAAATTGCGCATTTTTTGCTTTAAAGATGATTGAATTATGTTACTCTTATCTTCCGGTTAAGGTTTTTATGCCTTTAGTTAACCTGCATGTTATAGCTGCAGAATTATCAACAATTTAAAAGTTGTTTAAATACGGCTAAGCCTAATTTTCTTATCATAGCAGCCATATTTGTTTATATTTGAAACTTATCACAATAGTGAATTCAGTTTATGCACCTTCAGTGTCTTTTTGCCGAGTAGCACCAAAATTAAACTTTCATTTTTGTGCACCGAAAAATTTGCCTTGTTGCCTTCTGTCCGATTTCTTTGTTTTTGCGTAGAAGCTATAATCTTAATTCTATTTTTATATTGTTTTAACTGTATTTTTTGTTTTATTTTTTTTTCTATATTTTTCAATTTTAATGAAGATATTTTGTAGATATTCGTAGAAGATATTTTTAATGAAGATATGTATTTTTGCCTCGTCGCGAACTGAGAACAGAATTAATTGAATGAAAAATACATCTCTAAAGAAATTCGATGAAAATAGTATTTCGTATTAGCAGCAAATAATGTAGCCAGTCTGTCTCGGACGGAGGAAAATGTTTACGATTAGCGCATGTGCATTAGGTAAGCAGCGTTGAATCGTCTGTGAAAAACTGTTTCTTTTCTATTTGTTTAATTTCTTTTCATCGTTTAAGATTTATTATAGTATTTGAATAGAACATGTGGCAACGATTACATAATTCTTCAGATAATATAATTTTCGTACATTCTGAGTTATAAAATAAATGAGATGTAACGCTGTTAAGTGAACCTAGCGCCAGAGTGTCGCTATGGTAAATAAATATAGTGAACTTTAAAGAGTGCATTTATTCTATTGTAGTTTATGAGCTATCGACGAAGTAGATCTAATTTAATTCAATAAATTTAAATGAAATTCGGGGGAAAATACGTAGAATTTACTATTACGCATAAGGAAGTCACGTGGTGTATATATCAGATTTTTCAAGTTTACGACTGAACGAAATTTTCATTACGATTCTTAAGAATTTCTTTTATTTTATGTGGTTTAATGCCAAGATGAATTACATCAATCTGCATCAAACTTTCTTTGAAATGATGGTTTGGGTAAGTTAAGTACGGCAAAGCACTCAAGGGCTATCGGCCTAAAGGAAGGGATGTTTACGTGGAGGACTTTCTAAGGCAAAGTGGCTCGTAAACACGTACACATGGATAAAACTACTAAAATACCTATACAGCCAGCCCGTTCGCCGGGATTAGAGCATCGGACCGAATTACGAGTGGTCTGCAATTTGACTGCTGATGTTCCTTTATTGAAAATAAGACACGCGATCAAATATAAAATAATTTACTACAATTAATGACGGCAAAGTGTATAATATAAAATATAATACGAGTTTTGAGCAACTTTCGCACAAAGTTGAACGTTACTCATAGGACAGAAAGGCCAGAAATATCAAACATTGCACCATTTTATAAATTGAAGGCTCAAGATCACAGAATATTTTAAACTAGTGAAAAGAATTATATCATTAAGCTACAAGTTTCACTTCCATCTCGAAGTATAAGCTCATAAATAAAAATGGCGGTACTTGGAATTGAGAATTCACGTGTCAATTACATAACTAAAAAAAAAAATATTATTTTTCAATGTGCTTGGCCTTTCAATGGCTAAGTGGACAATACCGCTTAATGCTAGCTGAGTGGTAGTATCATGCTTTTCTTTCCATGTAACTCGAATAAGAGCCTGTTTCCCTTAAAAGGCAATTTAGCTTTGAAAAACTAGCTGAGCTTGTTTTTAAAACCATGATTGAGAATTTAGATCTCAATAATGTAGCCCTCCCAAAACCAACAAATTTTATTCTGCAGTGTGCTTAGCTTTTAAATGGCTAAGTGAACAAAACCTTTTAATACTGATAATTCGATCGAATTCAGGTACTGGACAATAGGCTAGTTGGGTGGTAGTGTCATGCTTTTCATCATGTGTAACTTGAATGAGAGACTGTTTCCTTTAAAAAAAGCTTTAAGAAGGCATCTCTTCCTGTACGAAGATAGCCTGGTGTGTTTTGCCACAATCCTATAAATTCAAATCAAGTCTCCAGTGCGATGGGCTATATCTTCTAAGAGAATAACTAGACAGCTTTCACAAAAAAGTGTTGTCAAACGATTTAATTTGAAAGCGTGCTTCGAACCACCTAGCCAAATCAATGTTTAGTGTATAATGTCTTGCAGGGATAAGCCCGTACAATAACAAATAAAAAGTCAATCTATAGAATCGCATGTAGTCATTATAAGAAGAACTTTTGTTCAAGCAGATTGGTATTTGACCCAGAAGACTCCAAGACAGTTTTTCAGACATTTTTTTAAAATAAATCTGCAAAAAATTTAATTCTGTTAGATGTAATTCGTGAATTGGGTATCGAATGTATTTAGCGCAACTCAAATTTGAAATTATGTGATCATTTTATATGCGGCTGCATTAAAGAGAGATTTTGCAAAGATGTTCTGGATTCACCTAAATAAACCAGTTTACGAGTGTGAATAAAGCTCTGTAACTGATGAATTTACATCCCTATCTAAACCGTCATGATTGTAGGAAATAAACATTTAGAAAGCTGTATACATTAAAAGTTAATTATTTTTCAATTATTTATGTCTTCCTTTTTAGAAACTATAACTTTTTATTGCCTATCATTTTATCTGGATTAACCAAATGGAAAAAGGCCACATAATTTCATTTCAGAAGAATTTTAATCTTTTTATACACTTCCGGTACAAAACAACATGGCTTTCGAAACAAAAGAACTTTCCTAGTGAAATTACGTTTGTTAGCATTTTGTGATCCCATTTCATTAATACGAGTAGCTTCTTAGCAAGTATTAATATAAAACATTTCTAATAGAATATGTTTAGCATTATAAAATTATTTAAGAAAACTGCATAATAAAAATTATACAATTTTTAAAAACAATTATATTTTAAGACAAAACAATTATTTATAAAAATTGTCTCATTTTACACGGTAAAGAGCTTTCCAATTATAGAAAAAAAATTCAAAATCACTGATGATATGATTTTTGCGATTTTTGTTATGGTCTCTCACACAAATCTGAGTTATATTAGAAATATATTTATTTGTTAACACGCAGTCACGGAAAATGTTTTTGTTTTTCCACATTTATTTTGCGCATAACCGTCTTGGCAATGTTGTGAGATTATACTTCAAATGAATGTATGTGACTTGTGTACATACCTTGTCCTTTAGTGAAAAACGGATTTTCTCCACTCAGCTTGATCACCGAATGTCGTGCATTTTGATCGTTTCCGCAGTTATCATGTTTTCTTTTCTTTTCAGGCCCGAAGCCGAAGACAAACAGGCGACATGCTAACAGTAGTCGAGTAAATACATGAAATGGGTCATTTGAGCTATTGGCAGGTATGCATTATTTTTATATTGATCTCACATTTTGCGGTATATGTATTGCCAGTAGCCTTAGGATTACGTAGAGGCATTTAGATTACCAACAGTTTGCTGCTAAAATATCTAGAACCTTCTGAGTATGTACTAGGTTTTGCCTTTCGTTGGATGAATTGACTAATAAAATCAGTTATTTATACAGGAATTTTACGGCACCTATGCTAATTTCGTACTAGTTTCTTTCTGATGTTAAGAGAACAAATGGACAATATTCCATTTGTATAGTAGGGGAAGAAGGACGGGAGACCTTCCGACCCGTCCCCGCTGGGGTGCTCTCCATCAAAATTGGAGGCGGAACTGAGCTAAATTGCACTGTCACCTGTAAAATGCTTAAGGCTGTTGCCAACGGCAGGTGATCCTTGCGCTGCTATACATCAAACAAATGAACAACAACAACTCAAAAGCCGAATGAAAGTTTTAATAATTGCATCTGGACACGCATACCAAAAGGTGTTTTTGTGAATGTCATCACATTAAAATTAGGTTTATTACATGCGGTAATATTTTTTAATGATGGCGTACAAAGTCGCAATATGTAATGGAATTATTGGGAATACAACCAGGGTTTTATACGATAAAGTTTTTGCGAACATAGACTGCGATAGAATTCGTGAGGCCCATCTCGTTTACCAAAAGCTTTCTAAAATGGCCACAAAGAAACATAATTTAATAAAACAAAAACAACTAGATGCAAGAAATGCCAGTTCAAGATGATTATGGTGCAGGAAGATGTTAAAATGATTTTTTATGAATAATTAGTGTTTAAATTGTTTTCACAGAAATCTAACCGGCAAGATACTAATCTGAAAAGGCCAAGAGGCTTACTAGCGTGACCGCGAAGCAACAACGAAACGTGCGCTTGGCTAGCGAAACACGCTCTGAACAAACTGATATAATCGCATGTTTAAATAGTACTTCACTTAACTTTAAATTTACATCCTGGCGAGAGAATATGAGATAAAGTTAAGAAGTTTAGAACAGGAAATGAAACTTAAAATAAATTTGTTATGCAAAATAAGGAAAACCCTAAAATTTATTTTTAATATTTTTTCTTTTTAAGTAAAATGTAAAATTATGCTTATTATTTTTAAATGATATGTTTTTAACCATCATACAAAATTTGTAGAAGTTTGATGCAGTATTTTTTAAGAAAAGTGTACCAAACTTTCGCAAAAGATTCGTCAAAGGTAAGAGAAATTAAGCAACTGTTTTTTTTTTTTTTTTTTTTAAACACTGAGCTTTAAATTTACATTTTATGTGTTTATATAATGCACAAGCTGTCTATTTTAAATGAAAAAAAAAGAATTTAGAATATACGTTTATTTTGAGAAACGTTATACCGTAATAACCTTTGTCCCGAAATAATTGCATTTCGCCAGTCGATATGTCACATATCCCCTTAAAATAATGTAGTTAGAACTTGCATTGCAAAAATAGCAATTTTTAGAAATGATTTCTAAGGAAATGTTCATATCTCTTTGACATATTGCAACAAAACTGATGCTATATTATTACATAGGATTATTTATTAACTAGGAATAATTAAATTTAGTTCTAGCTTTACATTCCTTTTGCACGTTTCTGTTATGCGTATCATTTTAGCTCTTTTGCAATAACAGGAAATATTTTCCCATCTCATGTTTTACACCATCATTCTTAGATAACGGATGCTATCCGAACGAAAAGTGTATCATTATCCATCGGTGATCGATATGGAACTTATCTTTTAACTCTAAATGCAAATTGATTTAATTAATTACTTATTAAAATCATTTATGTAGCGAGAATTTCACATTCTAATAACGACCAGGTTGATTATGATTATCAATTTTTGTTTAAATAATTTCAGTTTAAGGTGAACCGAAACTGGACTAATTAAGCATCAATCAACGTTTGCGAACTGAACTTTTGTTATATTAAATGGAGGTTTTAAAAAACGAAATTTTAAATATATGTTCATTAAAAATTCCTGCTGCAACGGTATTTTTTTATTGCGAAAACTAGGGATTTCTTTGTAAACAACAGATCTAAAGAAGTTTAGAACTTTCCTGTTAAACATTCTTAACTATATGGAATAGATTAATATAAATACGGATATTATATAAAATCTATAATTTTAAATAACTATTTGCACTAAACAACTCCATTTTACGTCAGATCTAATCTTAGGAAGTATCGATTCATTCAGAGGACAAATTCGTAATGATTTAGGATCTTCCAAAAAACGAATTCGAGCGGAAAATTAAGGAGAAAGTTCTTGAGTTGTTGCCTGACGATCTGTGACATATTCAGTGCATACGAAAGTCCATGAAAGGGTAAGGCGACTGGGACAATCACTTTAAAACATGAAGAAAATGGACTCAAATGAAGAGAGGAAATGCCAGCTCTATTAATGTTTGAAAGGCAATGTGAGAATCCCAATTTCCCAATCATTTCCCAGCGGGGATTCTTCCTCACCACCCTCCCCGAGTGGAAAAAAGAAAAATCTTCACTTATATAAAAGGGGGAATTGAATTTGAAATGAGGTTCTCGCTTCGACGTTATTCCCATCTCAAGTATCGTGAATTTTACTTTTCCTACCTTTCTACCAGCGGGTTAACGATTCGAAGAAGCGTGTAATTGAAACGATTCGAATTTAGGCTGAAAAGCACGAGGAGGAGAACGCTTTTCTCTTAAGATCACTTGTTCCTCAAATGCTATAATTCCATTAACTGTGCCTAACCCCTTTAGAGAATGTTCGACAGAAATGGAAAGATTAATTTTTAATGAGAGAATATTAGATTCAGTAAAATAACAACCAATGGAGCATGAACGCAAAATATCAATTAACCAGGTACAATGGAAATTATTTTGAGGTTAACTAAATTAAATTACTGAACACCGTTTAGATTTGGATTTACAAGATTTACATGGTAAAATGTAGTTTTCTATCATTAGTCATCATAAAATCTTATATTTTACCCATAGCTGGAATGCAATCCATTAATTAATTTCAGTTGCATTGATCTTTTCTAGCGTTTAGGTTTTTCTGTGCTAAATATATGAAAAATAAATGGCTAAAAATCAGTATCCTTTGTTATTAAAAAGAATTGAGATAAATCTGAAATAGGCGATAGTTATTTTTTACATTCTCAGTTAGTTTTTACATTCTCAGTTATCCTACAATTCATTCTTCCATTAAAGAGTCAAACAACAAATGAGATTTTTAGAGACCTTTAAAATGACAATTATATGAAGAATGAGCACAACAATATAAATCTGAAAATACGTGTAACGTGACCGTTTCAAATAAACGATTGCAAGACTTTTTATTCAAAAATCGAGAATTTTATAAATTCGAATGTACGAAAAGGATTGTGATTATTTATTTGTACGAGTCACAGTCTTTATAATAGCCTTCAAACTTCACTCCAGTATTCTGCTAAGTTAAATATCCGGAGATATTTTCCCCATTCTTCTTTTAGGATATGTTTCAAACGATCTTTGCCGGTTATTTTACATTTTTGTTCATCTATTTTAAATTGAAGTCCAAACCTTTCAACGATACTCACGTGCGCAGACTAGACAGAGATATCTGGCTTTGCTACAGTGGTAAGGAAAGCACATTCTTACATTATGAGACGGAAGCTTTTTCTTTCCAGTGGCAAGTACACAGGACAACAGATATCTTTATAACAAAAAGAAATGAACAAAAAGGTGGAAAGACATTGGTTAACCCGTCAATTTAAGTCTGGTAATCCAATATCATTCCCATTAGGACACAAGAGATACACCATGACAGGAGGCAAGATGAGAAATGTCAAAATACTCTCCAGAGTAGCACACGGGCCAAGCAGAGTCTTCAGCCAAGTTAATTCTACGAAGGTGTTTTCCGACACAATCGTGACCAGAAAACAGCTGTAAACAGCGCCACCGATTTATCACGAGGCCACTCAAGAAAATCTTGAATATAATTGAACCAAGGCTTTTTCCCACTTCTAGCGGCAACGCCCCGAGAGAAGGAACTCATTATTGTACTTTTAATTATTGTCTTAATAGATTGGTAGGCCTGTTTCCGGCTATTTTGCTGTAAAACAGAAGCCCCCTTTTTTGCCAGAAGGTCAGTGGTCTCGTTCCCCTGGATTTCGCTGTCGGCCGGGATCGACTGCAAGACAGCTGTTTTATCACAATCTGATATGAGACGAAAGCGTTGCATAATTTCTTTTTATTTCCCTTTGAAACTTTTTTTTTGCATGATTTAATAAAACATACTGTTAGTAACATTAACCCATTAACCGCCAAAACTACAAGGAATGTTTCTTTTCTCATGAAAATAATAACAAATATTAAATTAAGCATTTATAACATAAATTTACATTGAAAATAAAAAACAAATGCTCTTACCTGTGGAAAAAGCGAGTGTTGCGTTCACGCAACGTCAGCGGAATAAGACTACGGATGTTTAGTGAGTAGGATTGTACTCGTGTGATGTTTCTACTGAGTGGAGCGCAAAATTACTTTTTAGCTGTATAACTTTTTATAAATCTACAAATCACTTTACTTGTAATTAATTTAATATTAAAATATACATTGTATTTCTTTTACAAATACAGATTATTTCATTTGAAAGATTCAAGCATGAAAAGCTTGATTACAATCATGATGTAAAGCTACATTACATAATTTGCATCTATAAATAGTCTGGCTATGGTACTCTTTACAACAAAGTCTTTTGTTATCAACGGACTTTACGATAAAATGTCTACCATCTCCATGCAATGGTTTTTGAATTCTGAATTTACTAGGTCTTCCTGTTGCTGATCTATTTCTGGCTAATTCTACACTCTCAATAGGAGTTTGAAAAAGGAATAATGCATTCTCGCGTCTGAAATCTAAAAGAGACATTATATTTCCAGTAGTAAAAAGTGGTTATATTTAGTAAGTTTAGATACGGTCTCACCTCATATAATTTATCAGTATTATCAATTTGACTATTGTCAAATGCAAATTCTGCTTCATATTCCTGTACTGCAAACGTGATATCAATTCTCGTACAACAGGAACAGAAATGTCCTTATCAAAAGACCAATGCATTTTTTCTTGAGGTAAAGAATGATATCCTGTAAGCAATAATATTCCAATAAATATTCTCATATAGGCTTCAAATTCAAATGCAATAAATTCTGTTTTTTTCTTTTTTTTTTTTTTTTCCTTTTTCTGAACGTATATATTTATCTGTTAACAAGAAGAGAGTAAATGTCTAAACCAAAAAGAAAATCGAAAATCTGTGCACTAGTTTGACCTTGTGTTTTATCTTTTATAACTTCTCTTCTATCGCTTTCTTCATGTTCTTCCTGAGACATAACTAACAGTTCCTTTTTTTATCCACTTCAAGATTTCAGTCTTCTGCTTTTTAAACTTTTTAGTATGACTATAACTGCTTTTAGAAGGCTGAAACTTACTTCTTACGTGAATTTCAACTTTCCCAGCACTATCATTTGGTAAAATATCCTTATCATCATTTAAAACATTGTCATTCCTTTCTTCTTCGTCACTAGCCTCTGCAATTTCTGGGTTTCAAAACAACAACAATATCAGTTTCATTCTGGTCATTATTAACATTATCATCATCTGTTTCTTCATCAAAAAATCTTTGAAGGGCTTCTTCTAATGTAAGATACCTCATTCTAGGCATTTTTAAACAACCAGAACATGAACCAGAACATCGAAAGGAATGAGTGAAAAAGGAGATTGACTACCCGTTTCCTGCTGACGTTGCGTCAACGCAACACCTGTTTTCCCTTCCTTCCCAACACAAATATAAACATCAGACTCATGTGTTCTGATAAACTGTGACCTTGACTAAAAATAGATCACTCATAAAGATGGCAATTCTTTCGTTAAATATTTTCAGCAAAAATACCCGGTCGAAAATTTTGCTTGAGTTTTGCTTAAAGTATGAGATTAATTATTATAAACAAAATGATTGTTGAAGGCAAATATTGTTTTACAGAAATAATCTTCATAATATTCCCTACCAAAAGCTTCTGCTGGTATAAAATATCTTAGGTAGTTATATTTATATATTTATTTTGACCGTTGCGTCAACGCAACACCAGCGGCTCATGGGTTAACTGTTAGTAATAATAAATATGAGACTTTCTACTTTTCCAGCAACCGTAATTTCCCGAATCATCACTGATTACCTTATTGGAATTAAATAATTTACATCAAAATTTGTGACAACGTAAAATTATATCATTACGAAAAACTGCAAATTTGACTAATGACTAAAACATAGATTATTACAGAAATTCTATTTTTAAAGTGTTTATGGATGTGCCTTAACAGCCTTTACAGTTTTGAAGCTATTATGCAGGTTGATAAAAGTTTTCCAATTTAGCTCTAAAAAACACTGAAAAGGATTTGAACACAAACGCTACTACTTAGGGTTGTAGAGTATTCTACAGTAGGTATTAGCTTAAATTCTTTTAAAATTTCTCACATTTTCTTGTTATTTCCTAAATATATGTATTACTTAGTAGTTATAAAATTAGCAGAATTTTGGTAATTTTGTACTGTCAGCGTTGAGTATGGTGAATTTGAACATTAGTAAATTCGAACATTTTGGAAGAACAGAGCAAAGACAGATCAGGTGCACTAATTTCTGTTTGAGTATTAGAAATGTTGAGATACATGTTAGCTACAAACGACAGGCTAAAAATCTCAGAGGTATTCAAAACCAGCAAACCAGTATGAGCATAGTGTTTTGTTCGTTATTGTGTTTCGCTATATTAATGTTTCACTATTTTCTACTGATTTCCTTTTACAAGTGAATCGCTTTAAAAGGAAAATGTTAATTTTTAAATTTTATTTTAGCCTCTAAATAACAGCCAATCTTAGAGAATCACACGAAGGCTGACAAAGCAGAATTGAGTAAGCTTCGAGTAAAACACTGTTTACGGGTAATCGTAACATGAATTTAGCCGTAACTTCTTCAAAAGGTGAAATTTATTAACAGAAAATTTATTTCAACTCTCTAATAGAAAGTTTGTGGAACAGTTTAGTTGATAGTTAGAAGGTAATAAAATGATAAAAGCAATAATAATGATGATGCTGTATATCCAATGATTTAAGCTAAAATATCATTTGCAGTATACAATTCATTCAGTACTGAAATGTTCCAAACATATCAGTTAGTGGAATGCTATGGAAATCGAAGTTTCTAGATTACAGAACATATGTAATCCTGAATACTGGGAGTTTATTTTTATAAGTTCTAAATTCTGTTAAATAAGTTAAAACAATTAATTCGCAATTTATGTCATATTCTAATGGTTGATTTATTTATGGACTTCAAATTTTATATTATTTTTAAAAGAATTAACTAACCAAAGGAGAATATAAAACAGAAAATATTCATTGCCTGAACCCTGATAATTTTTGGATTATAAAATTTTTTATAAGGATTTAGTAGGTTTATTTATTTGATTTTTGACTTTGAATAGTAAGATAGATTTTCGTTTTAAAATACTAAGCATTTACAATATTTGAGAAAAATGAGCGTAAAATGGGTATTTCATAAAATTAGTCTTTGATTTGCTACATTATTATTTGCGATTCATTCGCAATTTGATTAATAAACATCTGTAATAAATAGTTATTACACCTTTACTTTAGTACGCTTTTGTAATACTTTCTAAGAGCGTTGAAAACGATAAACCTTCTATGCAAATCGACAGACGCAATTACCGATAACAGTTTTCTCTAAGTCTGTCACCTCCAGAGAAGACCAAAAAGTGTTTGGACTCATGGGTCGTCGTCCACAGTTTCATTGCATTGATTTTTCAATAAGAGATTGAAAGCTGCTTGTGCCACAGTGCGTTTTTGACTGGGTGTGCTATTAGAATCAGCTTCATTCTGACACATTTACGGCTAGAGATAAGATAAGATGGCCTTGCATTTAATACAACTGGCTACAGTACTATTAGCTATTAATTTTTATTTAAAGAAACAATTTTTATGCACTTCTGGAATATAAATTTTATCTTTACCTCAGAGTATTGATCAATCTCAAAGCAATTACTAAATTACACAACATATTTTTAATGCTTAAATATTCCCATTTAATTTTGCAAGCACTGAGAATTTCTATAAGAAGCTTAATATTTTAAGTTTAATTATAAAAATGTTATTTAAATATTTAAGTCAGTGATAATTCCTTATTATCTTCTTTCTTTTTTAAATTAAGAAAAAATAACTATTTAAATTTATACAGCCTCATATTCGACGTCCGTAAATATGAGAGAGATTAAATAATTCTTGTTTTATACCTGTTATACATAATTCCAAGAATTCGCAGTGAGGTAGCTCTATGTCATTAAGATTGACTTGACAGGAAAGCAGCCGAGGAGGGGACAACTTATTAAAACGTTTAGGATTTCTAAGGACTGTAAATGAAACAGGAGAATCTCTTCATATTAACGGGAAAGTTAGAATTCCGGTGGTTTCAAATTAACAGCGTACCATCATAAATCTTTGCTGAATTTCAGATACTGGACTTTGCGGACGAAATAATTTGCCCGAGAAAATTATAGGAATGACTGTAATGCATATTTTTGAAAATTTTAGGACATTAATTGGGAGTTATAAATATCCACAGATTTCAACCTAAATATTTCATTTAATGATGTCATGAGATATTTCTGGCTGTTGCTGAATAATATGATAAGCAGGCATTTCTTTTAATACAGAATAGTAAAATTTCACGTGTTAAAAGAATATAAAATTATGAACAAAGAATAAAAGAAATGTTTTTATTTAAAATTCTAAGGAAAATGTCACTGGAATATTAGCCATTAATTTATTAAAATTAAAACTTCTTTTACCCCTTTCAACTATTTTTATCCATTTTATATATGTATGTATAAATTGGTTTTTTGAGCAAGCTTTAGAGTTTTATTTAAAAAAATCATTATATACTTGTATACTTATACTTTTTTAATTACAAAATACAATGCAATAACTTGTTATATGTATATATTGCATATAAGACATATATACTGTAGTACAGCATATTATTTTTTAACGTTATAAGCATTGTAAATTTTATGGGAATACATTTTACTGCAAAATAGTTCTAGGCAAAAGAGAATATAAGTTTATATATATATATATATATATATATATGAGCGTTAAAAGCGATACACTTCATCTTATGAAAAGCGAATATGATATTTTTAGCATTCTAAAGCGTTAAAAGCAATATATCGTATCGTCCGAAAAGCAAACAATCCACAAAGATTTACTTTTGGCGTTATAAGCATCCGTGCATTGTTTGAGCAGTGGCACATCGCAAAAATGAGGGTAAACATTGTAGGAGTGATAAGCTTTATATGAAAATGGATACGACGGAAATGTGAGAAGTTATAAGCGTTTTGATTTGCCATCTGGAAAGCAAATATTCGAAAACATATTGTTTTACAGCGTCATAAGCGTTCCTGCGTTATAATCCTTGCATAGCTATGAATACTTATTTAGTAAAACTTAGTTCTTTTATTTTTATGGAATTTTGTAATTTTAGCTAAGTGACTATTTATGTTTTTCAAGCTTTTCATCCAGAAATGGGCTAGACTACCACAGGTGATGACTGAAATACAAATTTGAATTAAAACACTTAACGATGTTTGCCTAGTCTCATGTAAAAATTTTATAGTTTTTTTACTAATTAATAAACAATATAATGCATGCTAATTTTTGAATACAAAAATATGATTATAATCAATCATTTAACATCTGAATATAGTCAATCATTTATAACAGTCAAAACAGCTTAAGTAAAACTGAACTGATGTAGTGAAAAGTTTTGATTAGTCAGCGTTTCCATTTAAAATCAACTTAGTATTTCTCTATTCTTCATTACAAAACATGATGAGCTTGTCGAAAATTAGGTCTAAATAATTAAATAGTTTAATGCTTTCATTACAAAATACAATGCAATAACTAATAATATTTTACATTATAAAACGGTTACTTATTTTACTCAGAATTGCAAGCAAATGAAAAAGAAATGTTCTTACACATAAATATTACAAGTTTGCAGAAATACGTTATACACTGCAAAAGTTATTCTACGCAAAAGTGGAGATAAGCAATATAAACCCTAAAAGCGATATACGTTATTGTCTGTTTGCAAAGATTCGACGAAAAATATTTTAAACATTATTAGCATCTAAGCGTCATAAGATTTATAAGCGTTTTAAAATTACCTTATAAGCGTTTTAAAATAAGTTATAAGCATCACTGATATAATTTAAACATCTACGGAAATTTACGATAATATAGATTTTATTAGCGATTATATAGCGAAGGAGTGGCCATCTTCTGTATATGTATGTCTGATCTACGGGTGAGTTGAAAAATGATACACCGTAAAAGTGGTTTGACGCGAAAGTGAAAATACAGAAAAGTTAAGAATACTTAAAACTACAAAATTGTTCAAATTAAAAAAACCTACAATTATATACCAAAATTACTTAAAAACTTTATTTTTCAACTTTTATGCACAATCTACGAAAACGGTATGATATTTATAGAGGATAACAAAACATCTCACATCTACGTAAAATTACGGAGTTGAACTAATCATCTTTAAAATTCCTCTCTCTCTCTTTTTATAATGACATTTTGATTGACATTTAATGATAACATTTAAAAATGACATTTTGATGGATAAGAAACGCACATTTTGCAAAACTTCTTGCTGCAGTGTTTTTTTTTCCCTTCGTAAGTTATTTACAAAGCAAAATGTAAAATTTCTTTTTAAAACTTTTAGAAGTGGTTTCATATAGTTCACAAATTTCTTTTTTCAATTGTCCATAATCCCATTATATAAATCCGAAAAGTACACAAACAAAACATATAAAATAGTGGTAAATCATATTTTATGCTAGCTGTATTCATTAAGCCATATTTTACGTGAGAACTAATCGGGACTAAGTCAACACCGAAGAAATCACTAGATCTGAGAAGACCGGCTTGTCTTTTCGCTTTGTACATTTGTCCGGGTTAACCATTAGAGAAAGCACCACAACTGGATTTCTTTTCTTTAATTGCATATGCCTTAATGCGTAGTTTACTTATTTTTCTTTCTCACAGAGAAGCATTCCATACAACATTAATACACATGCTAACATAAACAGATTTTACATTAACTTTCTCAACAGTCTCGGGTTTATGCGCATAAGCCGCAGACTGTTGAGAAAGTTAATGTAAAAAATATTTATGTTAGCACGCAAACTGTAATGCCTAAAATATCATAGAGAAATGGACTGAATGATATATGCCAGAAGTTTCAATGCAGAATCCAAATTATACGAATACTAGTACGCCCCCAGTTCTCTTAACAAACCAAGTAAGAGAATGCGTGAAACTCACTACGGTATGGACTGCGTGCGAATAAGACTGGGAAAATTAAAATTAGAGAATAAATCCAATTTTAAAGTTGTATATCTTGCCGAAAAATTAAATGAAATTAAATAACAATTAAGCAATATTAAATAAAGATTAAATGAAGGTTGATAAATTATTTTGTTGTTTTATTTCACAATATAACTCAAACTTTGTTCAGAAATGAGCAGTAAAGATAACAAAATACATTAGATCATGGAAATTTATGGCAAAGGAAGAGTTAGAAGCAAAACAAATTTGAATTATTTGTAAAGCTTATTTATTAAACAAAAGGTAAAGAGCAAAAATAAAAGATGCTATATGGTTGATATTATTAAAAAAATTAGCGATTTTTCTCCCTGGAGCAAATTACAAAAAAAAAAAAAAAAAAAAAAAAAAAAAAAAAAAAAACTATTTACAAAAAACCAATATTACATGGTTAGTGTGATAGTTAATACATTGTATGTCTCCCAGACGATGCAATACAGTCCGTACAACACCTAGGCATGCTGAGTATCAAATTATCGATCTGATCTTGGGGGATATTACACCACACAAAATGCAATGCTCTCCGAAGTTCCGGTAGACATGTAGGAGGAGGTTGACGGGCTGCAAATCGTCAGCCAAACATATCCCACACGTGCTCTACTGAATTCAAGTTCGGTGAGAATGCCGGCCAGTCCATACGTGTGATATCCTCCGATTGAAGGCGTTCGCTTACGATGTTTGCACGGTGAGGACGGGCGTTGTCATCCATAAGCACAAATTGTGCGCCCATGGCGCCCCGAAACAAACGTACATGTTGTTCTGGAATGACGTCCCGATAGATTTGGCTTGTAATGGTTCCAATTTGAACAGGCAGGTCAGTTCTGGAACCCAGAATAATTCCATCCCAAACGAGCACTCTTGCACCACCGTAACGGTGTCATTTAATGATGTTTTCTTGGTGGTAACGGGTACCTGGAGCTCTCCATATGAAGGTCCGGCGAAAATCAGACTGCAGGCTAAACCTGGACTCGTCGGAAAACATCACACAAGCCCACTGTTGCGGTGTCCACAATGCATGCTCTCTACTCCAGGCTAACCGCAGGCACAGTGAGTTGCAGTAAGTGGAACGCATCTGACAGATCTACGAGCATATAGACCAATCAGCCCTAAGCGTCTGTACACGGTCTGCCTTGAAATTGTCGTATCAGTGGCTGAAGAGAGCTGACGAAACAGGTCTGAGGCTGTGCTCCGCCTGTTTCTTTTGTCAGTAACTGCCAAATACCGGTCCTCATTCGGCGTTGTAACTCTGGGGCGACCTGTGCTGTAACGTCTACTCACATTACCATCATCTTGGAATCGTTGCCAAAGTCTGGAGATGACACTCTGGGCAATTCCAAGTACGTCTGATACTTCCAGTTGGGTACACCCACATTCCAGACGGCCGATAATTCTACCACGTAAAATATCATCCAAATGCGTCCTTTGTGTCATAACTATTCGGTTATTGCACTGAATTGCTTATAAAGCGCCTCCGAACAATTTTACTTTTTTGCCTGTATTCCTTATATATCACTCTCTTACACTCTCGTCATTGTGACGTACCATCGGTGTCATCTGGTTAGTTCCTGAAATTTGCATATGATTTTGGAAGATGTGTGTAGTGATTTTACAGTTGATATATTTATTTTAGAGTTCGATTTCTTCGTGACTCCGAATTATCCTTAATTTATGGACATGAGTGTAGTTAAATATGTAAAAGCTAAAATTATTTTTCTTTCTTTTAAACGCATATGGGCAATTATTTAATTGCCTATAAGTTAATATTTTTAATTTTTTATTTTAATTATTTAATTGCCTGCAATTAAGTTTTAATTTCCTAAAAATATTAGGTTTAAATTTAGATTACATTTCACTCCCATTAAATCCATTGTTAAATTTTAGCATTTTTACAAGTAATAAATTGATTGGATTGACAGTAATCTATTAAAATATTTTTATATTTTAATACTTGTGTTTCTTTGTTTTAAAAGATACACAATTTAAAAGTAAAATTTTCTAAAATAAATGTAAAATTAATCCTCGAGATCACTTAAATTTGAATTTGAATTTTTCCAGAGTTAATGGTTTTGTTTATTTGTTTACGACAAAGCAAGCGAAGGCTATCTGCCTAGGAAAGCGATGTCTTCTTGAAGACTTTCTAAGACAAACTCGTATTCACATTACGCATAGGCAAAACCACGAAAACTCCAGCTCACCTATAGCCTGTTTACATGAAATCCAACCGAAGCTAAACTGCTAATTGTTCGGCCACTTTATCTCTTGTCCGCTAGTGAGTCTACAAAATTAATGCCTAAATAAGAAACTTTTAAAAACAATACTTTTCAGATAATTTGAAATAAAATATTTTTAACTTGATATTTATTTGTAAAACTCCTTACAGAGCGACGATTTTAAAACATGACTCTATAGTATCTTAAAATTTACTGCAAAATTATTATTTCATTAAGAATAAAAATATGTTTCGAATGCGGGTATACATTCATAATTTGTTAAATTAAGTATTCATCTTCTAGGATTTAACACAATTAGGTGAACTGCTGTAGTAAATTGCCATTCTGGCTATGATATTTAGTTCTTGTTGAGTGTCAGGCCGTTATCAGTCAGCCAGTCAGCTTTCGTTTGATTCTCATGTTAACTTTCGCTGTTTGCGCTGCATCATGTCTCTGCTTTGAGGATACAATATCGGTTAGGAAACAAACACTGCATTTTCTCGATGTTCTTTTATACTTTTTTCTATGGCGGGCTCTAGCCATTTTAGGCTTTGATCACTACTAAGGACAGAAGCGAAGGTCATTTTATTATAGAGGCACCTATAAGGCGGCCACCTATTGAAGACACAGATAATTTACATCTTTGCCTTCTCCGGGATTCGAGCCCGGGCCCTTCGGTATTGCAGTCAGTGTCACTAACGACTTTTCCGTCTGGGTGACATTTCCTCGATAATAAAATATTGAAATTACCAATGAAATCATTCGGGAATGTATAATATGCACAAAAAACATTTCGGAGGAAGGCATAAAATCAATCTTTAATAATGTATTTCCTAACAATAATTTACCATCTATTTCATTATTAAAATGTGAAGTTTTGTATACTTTTCATATCGATTTATCTCAGAAATTAATGCCGTGCTTTATTTACATTATCGATTATATGAAGGCTGTTCTTAACAAAATCACTCAAATTATGGTTTAAAAAATATTTCACACATTTAATTACCTTATATATAACTAATATCTATATATTTTAAACACATACACAATTTTCAAAAGAAGCATTTATGTATGCGCATCTTTTGAAAAGAAGATGACACAAGATAACAGAAAAAAAAAATTTAGGAGACCTTTGTACCAGTGAAATTGCATGAACATCTTTCAATTTTCTTTAGAGCCAACCTAATCATTTAAAAAAAAATTATGGTTATAAATATAATTCTCTTTATAACATAAAAATAGAGCAAGTAAAATTATTAATTAAAGTCAAACTGGCATATGCGTTTTATCGACTTATTGGGTCAAATATAAGGCGCTCCTTTATGTAGTCGTTCTAATTGACTCATACCTTTCTAACTCATAACGGCATCAGAAGTGTTTGCCTTGGAATTTGGGTATAAGAATGCAACTGAGCTATGTATCTTGTTCGCAATGAGAACAAAGCACTCTTCACTCCTAAGCCTTTCAATATTAAGCGGATGTTTCGAGCACATCTCTTTCAATTTGAAAAGAATTTATTGCAAGATCACGTATAATGCATGATACCGATGAAGATAAAGACATAAAAAAACTTTATTTCTGTCTCCATTTCATTTCGGAAATATAAAAACCATCCTTTACTGTTTTTGTTCAGTGAGGGGATGAAGAAATAACTTAGAATAGCTCGACCTTTTGAATCTATTTGCGTAATAAGTCTTTAAGAATATTGTCAGTCTAAAGGAATTTATTAACAAGCTAGCGCACGCTCGAAACAGCGAAGGGACTGTCTTTTCTGTACTGCTGTATTATACGTGTAGGGATACTGAAATATTTTGAGCCTTATTAAGGGAGTCAAAATTTCGTAGTATGTTAAGCCGAAATATTATGATAGAAAGTGCGAAATGTAAAGAAATTGGCATGTTTCCGTATCTCTTTTTGCCTTCTCTCCCTCTTTTATTTTATTTTATTTTATTTAAGGCTCAGAAGGCCTATTATTCTAAATTTTATTTTGTTTCACTTCTCATCCGAGTCTGTTGCCACTCGGAAAGACATATAAGATGTCATTCTTTATTCTTAATCTGTCTGTTATTAATTAACAAAGTAAACTGTTCAAAAGCAAAATATGTAGTTCTAAAGAATATTATATTTTAACATTTTAATCTGATTTATTTAAATAAAAATGCATTTAATTCAAGATATTTTTAATTCAAAACGTTATTTTTTACATAATTACATAAGATATATTTTCACTTTTTAAATATCCAGAAGGTATATAATCTTTCCATGTTAGTCTAAATCCATATTTATCTAATATCCTATAACGTGTTTTTTTATTTCCCCTGGCCCATCTCTGTCAATAATCTGTATTGATAAACTATATTAAATTTAAAACAGCCCCTTGTGGGTGATCATTAAAATCAAAATCCTTTCAGATTTTCTCTTTTCCCCTTTCAAGTGCAAAATTAATGAAGCGTCAGCGAGGAGACAGGTTGACAGGGTCGTGATAGGTCACTTCTGTTGCAAAGGCCTCTATGCAAAAGATTCATCAGGGGATGCTGCAGATATTACAAAATGAATCTCCATCTTTTGCAACTGGTAATCTGTGGATCACTGTGTTCAGATGCTGGTGCAAAAGCTGTTAGGAGGAACCAGCCACAAAACTGGAAAACACAAAACCTGTGTTATATAATCAAGGATGATAGTAGAGTGACTGCATGAAACCTCGCTGCATACTCATTGCTCATCGTATACTGCAATTGCCTGAATATTTGCAGATCTCGAGCGAACGTGGGCGACTCATCAAGAACTGTTCGTTTATGAAATAACTTTTTAATGGGTCCACAGAACAAGAACGACATCGTGTATTTGTGGATAAGATTTCATCTTTTCTCTGCCATGAAGAATTGTCCTCGAGGGCGTCACTTTAACAAGGACATTAAAGCCATTAAAGCAGCTTTTCAGGAAGAGTCCTTCCTTAAAGTAACTTATAATAAAGTGGAACACAGAGCGTATAGGTATTACATTCTGTGCTGCAGTTGGGTATAAAAAGTGATTGTACGCTTCTGGAGAATTGCTAAGGAGGATCTCAAATCCCAAACTAGCATAACATTAAACGAGGGTGGAGGATAAGCAGGATAAAATAATGTTGCTACACTGTTCAGACATTAGAGAAAAGGACATTTATTACTCAAGAAAATACAGAAAGTTTTTAAGAACTCAAAAGTAAAAATGTTTCGTTTTAAGCTGCGTACAGAAAAATGGAAAAATGCATATGAACTGTAGCAGACATGTTCTAGAAAGGTGTCAGTTCGGGAATGGCCACTGTGGAGTGTGATGCAACTTTCCACGCATCATGTGATGCTTTGCATAACATTGCTTTGAGCCAAGTGATGTCGTTTCTCTGCCAGTGCCCGGATAGGGATGTTCGTATTCGTTGGAGAATATTTGTGACTAGCAAATTGTCTTCCCAGATCATTCCAAACACTTTAAATGGGGTTTGTATCTAGATAACACGTTGATTATACAAGGCGTTCTATATTTCCGTGTTCTGGACAATCCTGAACAATGAGTGTTCAATGAGATGGTGGGTTGTCGTTTACGAAACGAAATTTATCACAGAAAACACTGCGGAAAAAGCAATCGTGAGGCAGTAAAACTACATCAGTGTACTATTGGTCGGTCATAGTCATAGCGGCAACGTCATGCAGAAATGAGCAGCCACTGATCATGACGCCGACCCATACTATGATAATGCATCTCGGATATTTGTCCTTTCCTGGATATTTCCTGGAACTGTAAATAATAGTACTGTCACGCCACAGCAGTTGGAAACGGGCGATGCATTGCTGTCTAGACAATCGGACACGCTACATATCTTTGGACGCACTTTTCGCCTTCTTTCAAACGTCCGGCTACAATTTTTTGGAAGACCTGCTATCCTACGGCTATACGAATCTCATTTACTCGTTGTGGAGCTGTGGTGAAACGATTTCGTTCGACGATAGTGCCACGTACTGTTTCCTGCAAGTATTCGATATCTAACAAGAATTCCCCCTTGAGGCGGCTGGCTAAATATTCCAGTTGTTTTAAATGATTTCCAAAGCCTGAAAAAACGCTATGAGCGATGCTGAACTCTCTTGAGCATCTACTATCAAACCTCTTCTTCTTCAATCTTTCAATGATACGGTCACGTGTAAAATCATTTAAGTTACATTGGGAAGACGCATTGAAACTTTGAAGATAGTAAATTAAATCTTTCCTCTGAACTTTCACTTGGTATATTAATTTAAAATTTGGTATAATGACTTGGAAACTTGGTATAATAACTTGAAAATCAAATTACAAGAAAGCATACCCATGTTGATTCGGTGTGATAAAAGACAGATAGGATTCAGCGACATACAAAAGGAAGAGACGAAAAATTTTGGAAAAAAGAGGTACTATTCTGGAAGACATTAGTACATTATATAAGGTATAATATGAGGGATACAATAGAAACCTTGAAACTGAGAAACCCATGAAAAAATTGCAGCAAAATGAAAGGAATTTCACAAGAGGACATAGACAACATTCTAGTTGAAATGGTACCAATAACAAAAGAAAAACTTCACGATAAAGAAATAATATATAGGCCGTTTAAAAATAAAGAGAAATTACAAAAGAAAGAAATTCATAAGAGAAAATTCTCCAATCAAAATTTATGTAATAAGTTATGTTAATAATGTGAATAAAATTATTGTACAGACTTTATTTGTAAATCAGCCACAATATATGTCAATGTAAAAATTTTAGAATTATTAATAAATACTAGACAAGGGCGGACGGGGGCAGAACCGATTAACCGTAATGGTAGAGGGATGGTGCCCACGTCCTCCGTTACTACTGCTACTACTACTTGGTTAAATAACTGCCTCTCACGCGTCAAATTCTTGAAGTCTCATCAACGCTATCATGTGAAGAACAGGATAAGAAGTGAACATTTGCGTACGCACAATCTCTTCTTATCTATTTTGCACTTATTATAATTTTCTACATTTTGCCTCATTTAATTTTATAGTTGCTACGGATGACGTTGCTGTCTCTTCATAGCAATTGTACAGTAATCCATATGAGTGATTATTAATTGCTGTAAAGCAAGATTGTATAGAGAAATCATAATGAGAAACTGCAGCTCAAGCATTCTCTTCACTGAGTAACCCAAAACTTTTCACCCTCCCCTCGTATTAATCTTGGTAAAAATTAAATTCATATGATTGCTTAGTTCCATACATAGAAAAAAAAATGCCTAAGTAACATCATAGTCTAATGGCCTCTATTATGATACGATAGATTCAAAACCTTCACTTTCAAGTTTTATTAATTTTTTAGCAGTAATTAGATATTAGAAACGATAATTACAATATAAGTTTTATGCTGAAGCCAGGGTCGGATTAAGACATTTAGAGACCTAAGCACTAGAAAGATTTTGCAAAAGAAATGGGGAAAATCAAATGCGCCTATTTTTCCCCGTTTCTCTCTTCTCGATCTTGGTTTAGCTCCACCATTCCGAAGTGTAAGTGGCAAAATAAATTTTTAGTTAGTGTTGACTTTCTTGTAGTCCCTTTCCTTCTTGTGATCTTCTCTTTCCTTGATGCCCCAAGAACATGCTTATTTTGTTTAATGGTTAATCCAGATCTGGAAACAGCGTATAGTTACATTGTTTCAGACTGAAGCACAAGTTGTATTAGCACACACACACACACACACACACACACACACACACACATATATATATATATATATATATATGAATCGTTTAACTCGGTATTTCTCTTTTATGAAAAGTACATTAATTTCTCTCCCTTTCAGCGAAAGGGGAAAAATCTGAAGACGATATTGTAAGGATAAATCATAAATGTCTTTTATCGGTTATATATACACGAATGCAATGATTGCAGAAGAATATGATTTGAATTGTAAAATAACAGCAAACTATAAAATACAGCTACCCAGTGATAAACATAGCAAGCACACAAAAGCAAACACAGCTATATAATATACTTTAAAAGTTAACGTAACTCTCCATCATGATAAAGAATGTGTCAGTCTGAGAAGATCAGCATTTTAGATTTTCCCATTCAAACAAAATAACGACGAATCTGGACTAAGGACTTCAAACAAACAAAACAAAACAAAAAAAAATCAGTCATAGAAAACTATGATATAATAAATTAACATATACCCTCATGTCCGTAAATTAAGGATAATGCAAAATCAGGCAAAGAAAGAGTTAGAAGCAAAACAAATTTGACTTATTTGTAAAGCTTATTTATTAAACAAAAGGTAAAGAGCAAAATAAGATGCTACATGTTTGATATTATTAAAAAAATTAGCGATTTTTCTCCCTGGAGAAAATTACAAAAAAAAAAAAAAAAAAAAAAAAAAAAAAAAACGCATTTACAAAAAACCAATATTACATGGTTGGTGTGATAGTTAATACATTTTATGTTTCCCAGACGATCCAATACAGTCCGTACAACGCCTAGGCATGCTGAGTATCAAGTTATCGATCTGATCTTGGGGGATTTTACACCACTCAAAAAGCAATGCTCTCCGAAGTTCCGGTAGACATATAGGAGGAGGTTGACGGGCTGCAACTCGTCGGCCAAGCATGTCCCACACGTGTTCTACTGGATTCAAGTCCGCTGAGAATGCTGGCCAGTCCATACGTGTGATATCCTCCGATTGAAGGCTATCGCTTACGATGTTTGCACGGTGAGGACGGGCGTTGTCATCCATAAAAAACACAAATTGTGCGCCCATGGCGCCCGAAACAAACGTACATGTTGTTCCAAAATGAAGTCCCGATAGATTTGGCTTGTCATGGTTCCAATTTGGTCATGCAGGTCAGTTCTGGAACCCAGAATAATTCCACCCCAAACGAGCACTCCTGCACCACCGTAACGGTGTCGTTCAATGATGTTTTCTTGGTGGTAACGGGTACGTGGAGCACTCCATATGAACGTCCGGCGAGAATCAGACTGCAAGCTAAACCTGGACCCTTCGGAAAACATCACACAAGCTCATTGTTGCGGTGTCCACAATGCATGCTCTCTACTCCAGGCTAACCGCAGGCGACAGTGAGTTGCAATAAATGGAACGCATCTGACATTTCTACGAGCTTATAGACCAATCTAGCCTAAGCGTCTGTACACAGTCTGCCTTGAAAATGTCGTACCAGTGGCTGAAGAGAGCTGACGAAACAGGTCTGAGGCTGTGCTCCGCCTGTTTCTTTTGGCAGTAAATGCCAAATACCAGTCCTCATTCGACGTTGTAACTCTGGGGCGACCTGTGCTAGAACGTCTACTCACATTACCATCATTTTGGAATCGTTGCCAAAGTCTGGAGATGACACTCTGGGAAATTCCAAGTTCGTCTGATACTTCCAGTTGGGTATGCCTACATTCCAGACGGCCGATAATTCTCCCAGTCTCATTCCCACGCATTCCATACCGTAGTGAGTTTCACGCCTTACTTGGTTTGTTAAGAGAACTAGGGGGTACGTAAAAAATCATCCAAATGCGTCCTTTGTGTCATAACTATTCGGTTATTGCACTGAAATGCTTATAAAGCGCCTCCGAACAATTTTACTTCTTTGCCTGTATTCCTTACATATCACTGTCTTACACTCTCGTCATTGTGACGTACCGTCGGTGTCATCTAGTTACTTCCTGAAATTTGCATATGATTCTTGAAGATGTGTGTAGTGATTTTACAGGTGATATATTTATTTTAGAGTTCAATTTCCGCGTGACTCCGAATTATCCTTATTTTATGGACATGAGTTTAGTACCCCCCAGTTCTCTTAACAAACCAAGTAAGGCGTGAAACTCACTACGGTATGGAATGCGTGGGAATGAGGCTGGGAGAATTAAAAAACAGCTAATAAATCCAATTTTAAAGTTGTATATCTTGCCGAAAAATTAAATGAAATTAAGTAACAACTAAGCAATATTAAATAACGATTAAATGAAGGTTGATCAATTATTTTGTTGTTTTATTTCACAATATAACAATATATTTCACAATATATGCATTTATTATTTTGTAACTAAAATTTAAAGTGATCGCAATTTATAAAAAAAATCCATTTTAATAAAATTTTCCAGAAGAGATACACTCGGAGGTTAAAAATTCTTTTAATATGCATTAGAGATGATTAACTAATTAAATCTATATAGATTATTAAATGATTAATTTTTTATTTAATTTAGAACAGAAATTAACTGAAATGGAAGAATTATTTTGCGGATGACAGCACAAGAACAATTAAGTTGTAGGCTAAGTCTAATTATATTTTAAAGCATCATCCAAAGAGATTTAATACTTTGAATCATAAAATTAAAAAATTGAAGGAAAATGCATGAAGGAAGAACGCCTGATTTCTTTTCTTCAGGCTCACCAATCACCAGATAGACAAGACTGGTGGATATTGATTCCATCCAGGTTGAAATCCCGGCGAATAGACAAGTGATATAGGACTGGAACCCCTGGTTAAATTGGTACAAGTAACTGATTCGCTCCCAGAATTATGCGTGGAGCAAGGATCTCATTTGCGAGGCTACGAGGCGTCTCACCGGAAGTTCATTTTAAATACTATTTGGTTACATTGCCAAACAAAGGCAGCTGAATCAATTACAATTGGTAATTGGGAGAACTCACAGAAGGATGATACTAATGTAACATTTGAACAAAAGTTATAATTATATTGCACCACCACTTATAAATATATAAAGTACCTTTATTAATTACATTTAAGCGCATATATAAAGGAATGCAACTCCTGAACACACAAGCTGCACGGTGTTTTTATGATTTTCTCTATATGTAACGTGAACATGACCCACAGTTTCCTCCGAAATTTCGTCCCACATGAGCCTGAATGGTTAAGAACTCTAAAGACTAATAGCTCTGCCCGCATACGAAACACAGGTGAACGGCCTTTTCCTGCTTTGAAGGTTTTCGCAGTTTTTCTCATACTTAATACGAATAAGAACTAGGTTCCCTTAGACCTTCCCCGTAGGCAAATAGGCTTCAAGTGCAAAACTTAAATCATTTAACCTAAATTGCAAAGTCCTCATATGTACGTTTAAAATAAAAATTAAAAAAATAACTAGCTTTTTCGAAATTTAAGCTAAAAGAATCATTTTTCTATTGCATTCATGTTTCAGAAGTGTTCTTTAATTTTGTTTTCGAAAACAGTCTTTAATTGCAGAAGTGGAAGAAAAATGAACATTTATAAATAAAGTTGTCAAGTTTGAGTCTAAACTGGAAAATTTTTATAGATGTCGTAAAAAAGGCTTTCTTCTGAGTATGTCTCACAAGGCGCTGCGTTAATGTGTCCACTTTTTTATTCTTTTGACAAGAGGAGAGGAGGGGACATTGAAGGCATTACTTTCGTGCTGTAACTGTAGAAATGCTTTCCATTTGCCGTTCCGCGACATTCACACCGAACGACAGATGGCATCAAAGACGCGACGAAACGAGGGGCTATATACACATTTCTACATCCTCTCAGAAAGCGGGATTACATTTCATGTTTTATTTTAAATACTCTCATATAATATTTGAACATTATATAGTGTCTATATCCTGGATTTGAATAAGGAATATAAGAATAAAAACACTGACCTTCGTAAATCTTTCCATGAGTATTTTGTTTTCTCGATTTCTGAGTTTAACAATATGAGAAATATATTACGGGTACTTGTGAATGTGTGCTTTTTTCATGGCGTGCTTTTTTTAAATACATTATCTGTCTGTACATACAAACAAGTACGTACAACATTTTGTGTGATAATTTAAATTTTTAAGGCAGTAAAAGTTGTTTTGGATAAAGTATTTAAAAATTGTTATTAAAATACGCACTTTGAGGAAAACATTTGAAATATGCGTACGAGCTTTCGCATTTCTGTGCAACCAAAATCTGCAATACTTGCATGCAATTGCCAGTATTTCTATTTTAATGTTTTACGTATGTTTTATCCTTCAAGAATTATTCCATAAGTGAAGAAATAACAAGTTACCGAATTGAAATACCCGTATTATGACCAAAACTGAAAATTTGAATTAAATTATTTGCATAATAGTATACACACTATACGAGCGTGTATAGTATATTTGCTGCCAATATGCATATAATAGGTTATTGATACGTTTATACGCGAATTACAACCACAGGTAATACGGAATTTTTCGCATATTGTTTTATCTCTTTAGTACTTTATCAGTCACATTTTAATTGAGATACCGTTGTTCATAACATTTTAAACAACTTTGTTTATTAATAAATAATTAAATTGTAAAATAAAAGGTAAACTAGGAATGAATAATATTTAATAAATAAATGACCTTAGCGTACAGTAAAAGATAAATAAGACTTGCTGCTAAACTTTAATCTGACATATCATGTCTTTAATTTGACATATGGCCATGCGCTTTTCGTGTTAGTTTTTGCTGCCGAAGTATTGCTCAAACTCATCTGTTACAACTACATAAATAAAATACAGTGAGGGGAATATACCGGATTGGACTTACGCACATTACCTAGAGTGCTATGAGCCTGTTTTTAATGTGAAAATTTTTATAGCTACTAAAACATAGTTTGATATTTCATTTTGTCAGTGTCAATGTACCTATTACTTTGCTCGTTATGTCCTGTTTCCTGCATTACAGTTCTTCTAATCTGACCTCAACATACATTTTCTACAGCACTTTATAAATATCCATACATATCACAACTTACATCATAATTGCTTGCTATTAAAAGAAGTTAAGATAGCTATTAAAATTAAAAATGTTACCTTATATTTTATTCCTGTATATTTACATGCAGAACAAAACTGATATCAGACAGGAGCAATCAAGTGAATATTGCATATTTTCTTGCAAATCATCTGAAAGAAATCTTACTGAGACTATAATTATTGTGAGCAACACTTAAATAGTATATAAGAAATATTCATTCAGAAGGAAGCCGTGAAGAAGCTCAGAATAATTGATTCCTGTTTGGTTACTTCATTTTCCAAATCAAAATTGTATCAGACACATTTTGATGCAGGGAAGTTTGATGAATATGCATAAATACATGGACGCACCAGTAAAAGAAAAGATAAGACTGCTAAGCACTAATATTTATTTGGTTTGAATTCTGTTTCTGACGAGCAGAATGATCGCATGGAGGTTTCGTGAGAGAGACTATTGTTTTAAAATTCTGAAATATATCGTGCTTGATACATGTATTATCTGCATGCGATAATGTAGAAAGAATATCAAATTTCTGTGTGAGAATATCTAATTGAATTATCAAGGAAAAATCAGGTTTTTCCAAACAAATACTCTCTGGCCGCTCTGGCTGATGTGTTGCCTCTGATTGATGCTTCTCGTGTGTCCATCAGTACATACCAAAAGATCAAACCTTGCTTGATAGACAGCGTGGATATTTCTCATTTTATTTGATGCACTCGATATGCATATGCACTGGAAGACTCTTGCATACATAAACAAAAGGCTAATTGCTATTTTGTATGTAGCTTCAAAATTCAGATTTTTTCATTTTTTTTGTTTTTTGTTTGTTTGTAAATAAGATTCTATCTTTTTGATATTCTTGTAAACGATAGTTCTCAAACGAACGGAAGAAGATGGTAGAATCTTCCCTAAAATGAACTTTTTTAGAAAAGATATTTCTCAGGAGAGGGATAGCACATCTCAGTGATTTTATTCCATAGCGAGTCTCTTACAGTTATCTCTTAGATGGAACAGATGCATAATATCTTGAATCTTAACAGCCTTATGGCTTCAGAAGTCTCTAAAAATGACTAAAAATGATTTGAAGATCATCTCTAAAAATTATGATCTTCTTTGAAGTAACAAGGAATAATTTATAACAAATGTTCAACCTTCAAGCACTAGCATGTATCTTACAAAATATTTAACAGACCAATTTCTGATCTCTAGATCATATTAATATTTGAAATATACTCAACGCTTTAGATTCGGCCAGTCAGTTTAAGCCAAGAAACAGCTGATGAGTTTCCAACCTTTAGCCGCACAGGTATTTTTTTTTTTTTTTTTGCATAATGTTATTGTCATGAAGTAGTGTATTGGAAAAGTATATAGTGTCTCATAAACATTCCCTTTGTTGCATGATTTGGATTTGATAAAGATTACGTTCTGCGTTTAAAGGTGAAATCGCACTTGAAATATCGTATTTCCTCGCGTATACATACTTCTCACCTTGTTTTTTACCAGCTCCTGAAATTTTTAAAAATAGTCGTGTAAATTTCCCCTTCCTCAGTGCGTTCAAGAAACGAGCTTGCTAAATTTTAAAATGGATTCAACCACGTAAGAATTGTTTTTGTGTTACTAATAAAGACAAACCCTCGCAAAATACCTGCGTATGTCGCGCAGAAACTTCTCTTGTTAATTTTTCATGCTAGCCTAATGTGCGATTCGATCTATTACGTCAAAGCAAACATGAATTGACATTCATTCTACGATTTCGCTAAGTCATCTGAACCCTCACATTGTAATCACAATTTATGAAGGATTTGAAGACTAAGGAGTAGCAGAGACAACAAGAATCAGAGAAGTTCAAAGTACAGAGAAAAAGAAATAATATCTTATTACATATTGTTATCCCAAAAATTATTGAGCATGGAATATAGGTTTCTTGGAATATAGGTTATAAATAAATATGATAATCACCTGTAGTTTTCCATGATTACTTTTTATTAATTTCCACAGAGATACATACAAGATATATAAACATGCTAAGAAGTATAAAATGCTAAACAGTTGAATAATTCTTACCCGCAAACCTATAATTTTAAGACGTTACTATTTAACTTTCAAAATGCACTACATATAGTTCCTAATGAGAAATATAGCTCAAAATAAATTCCCACATACTTAATATACACGAATGAGTTTGCAATTTTCCATCTACACTTTATAGAAAATCAATTTACATTTGTTCGTAAATTAATTTCAAGGCAGCGAAATTCTTAGAGAAAAATAAAAATTCAATTTATATTCACATTATAATCTTTCACAAGTTTCTTCTGAGAGACAACGATGCAAATTGGATGGAGTTTAGATCCATTTCCTTTATGCTTTGCTAAATTTGTTTGTAATTGGTTTCCGTTTTTTCAGATTCTTTTATGAAGCGATTTAGAAAAAAAAAAAAGTTCACGTAGTTTCAATCCAATGAGTATGAAATTATTAGTGTTTTAACTTGTTATAGACAAGAATGACTTTAAGCTCTTGCAATCACTTGTTTGTTCTTTTTTCACACGGAATCGAACTAAGTTTTTCGAGAAGATTACATAATCCTTTGTATACTTCTTATCAATAAATCTACGATATTTATTTCCTATTACATATGAATCTATTTCCTATTTCCAAACACTGGAAATCTCTCCTTCTTTCATTTTCCTGATTAGAAGGTGAGAAATACCAGCTTCACAGACGTATTTTCAGTTATTATTTTTCTTGTGAGTTTTACTGGAGTATAAAATATGTAATTTCTGCTTTTGGTAGAATTTGAAAGTATACAACACTTTTGACCAGCAAGTATGAACTTTCTAACGTAATAGGAGAGCACTTGAACTCAATAAACCACCAGAAATTGCCACCATTTAGACCCTTATCTTATCACCAAGAATATTACTCAAGGTCCTAGATTTTTGCTACGCCATAGGAGGTAAACTGATATTGCGTTCATAAGAAGAGGGGAAGGACACACAAATAACCGAGCATTAAAAGCAATGCGCCTTGTAAATTTCGAACTAGAAGACAGCTTTCGTTAATTACTATGTCACCCAAGGTGATAGAATTATTATCTTTGTACCCGAAAATTTAAACTCGACAAATTCAGAAGGTTTCAAATAATTTGTTTGTGATCCGGAGTTTTCTTAATGCTTTCGAAATTGCAATGAACGTCTATTCAGTTTCTTATAAATTACCTTCATTAAATACTACACCTTGTCGCCAGCTTTCGTGTGGTTGTTTCACACCTCGTCAAATTTTACCCATTTATTGGTGTTCAGTTTGACAAAAGGTAGACGTTCGGCCTCTCGAACCTGTCCACGTCTACGTAGTGCTTCATCCTCATCTCCGCTTTTTGGTTCTGTTGAATTGGTTACAATCTGCAGATGTAAAGGGAAACAGAACTCTATCCATATAATAATGGAGTCTGTTGAAATCAACTTTTAGAAATATGAAAAATTTACATGAATCGGTAATGTAGGGAAAATATGCTATAAATGAACCAGTAATATAAATAATATCTGTTGTATTTTAATTGACTATGTATTGCATTTTATATAAAGGTCGATTGTAAACGAGCATGCAAGATAACTTTCATTTTTTAAAAAAGTATGCATGTATACAAAAAGTAAAATGTAATTTCGTTTAAAATAAATAAAACACTGAAGGATTTCTACCATCTCAAGTCATTTCGTAACAAAAATTATTTGAATCATAGAGTGACTGCTAGAATTCCAGCCCCCACTTTTCTACAAAGATAGTTACAGTTATAGAATAATAGTGCTCGTATAATAAAGTTATCACATGCTATCATAAGCCTAATAATGACAAAATTTAGACGTTAGCACTCTTTTCTCAGCAACTCTAAGAGATATAGGGAAAAGTGTGAATTAAAAATTTGCACAGTAGCTGTAGGAAATATTAATTTCTAGCCCTCCTTTAATTTATAATATATTACATTTTAATATATAAGTGATATAAAAAGTAGCAATTAGAAAACTTTACAGTGAAGGCCGTAGTGTCTTGAAGGTGGCTTGAATGGAAAGTATGCTGAAGCAATTTAGCACAACGTATCTTGAATAATCACAATCTTTATTATTTTACGTGTATCAAATCATACTTTTGCAGATAAGATGTTTCCTAGTTATATTTGAACGCAATAACTTCTATTTTGAAATACGACGTCATCTTAAGCAAGTAAGCGGCAGCAGCATGGATGAAAAGTGTCTTGCCAGCAGGAGAGCTTATGCGAAAAAAGGGGGAAAGTTATAGTACTTTCAGAGGAAGAGGGTTGGAAGTGGAAAAGTTTCAGTTCAGTGTTTTGGTTTACAAATAATTTGATTGGACAAGAAATATCTCCATTAAAAAGTTACGTAACATAGAATAATCTGTAACCTGTGACAAAAGATGAATCCAGGGGGAAATCACCAAATTTAGAATGTTAATTTTGAAGTCGCCAATTATATTTTTTTAGAACAGCTATTATATTTTCTTATATCTTACGGATTTGTAAAATATAAAAAAATACGATGGCTTTGATCTGTGCGAACAAGCAACCGCTAATTAACTTTCCGCAATTTCAGAATTTTCCAGACCAGTATTTTCGAGAACATTAGAGCATATTACGTAACCGTTTCTATAAATGAAGAACTCGCGCCATTTTGCGTCAGAGACCGCTTTCTCCCTCTGCTGCTGTTAGGACCTATGCTGCTGCTCTTCTCATCTGCCTCCCTTTGTACGAATACTATGACGCAGTGAATTTAAAGTTAATCTTATTTAGTAAAGAATAATGATCTGCCTTTTGGATTGAATAAAGATATGGAGCTATAAGTTTAAATCCTTCTGTGTCGTCATTGGATGCCGCTTTACACTCAGCCACAACAATGTCCACAATTCTGATGTGACCAGATTACCAAGCTTCACTCATGTTCCCGACTGCCAAAATACTGCATACATATATGTTATTTTTTTCCAATGACACATTGTGAACAGTTACAATTTTGTAACTGAGTCCACTGATCTATACTAAGGCCAGATGTGTGATCTATACTAAGGCCACTCCTTATTACGGTGGCACCTAATAGGTGGGTCACCATTGCCTCCTATGAAGGGACGGACAGTTACAATCGTGCCTTCTCCGGGATTCGAACCCAGGATCTTCGGTATCACAATCAGGCTTCCCTAACCACTATACCGTCTGACCGGCTACATATATGTTATACATCTGTATGTACATATACACATATATATACATATACATATATGTGCATATAGATATATGTTATATATATATATATATATATATATACATATATGTGCATATAGATATATGTTATATATATATATATATATATATATATACATATATGTGCATATAGATATATGTTATATATATATATATATATATATATATACATATATGTATATCATATATACATATATACATCTAATATGTACATATGTACATTCTTACATATCAATAAACGATATTTTACGGAAAGATGTGTTGCAAATCGAAGCCTGTAAATAAGAAGTTTCAGAAAACATAGCCTAACATAAAGATCGCGTTAACATAATTTTCTGCTTTAAGTAAACGATATTCAGCATGTAAAAAATTGTTTAGCGTATTACTATGTAGCATTCTTACTCTTTCATGCAAATTCAGAGTGAATATGTATAACGTGTCATTAGACTTTCATGACTGGTTCTGGATGACTCTCTACCTGTGCAATTCTGTGGAGAAGTTTCTGGTACTCTACTCACTTTCTTACCTACCTACTCAAACAGCTGGAAAAACCGCGCAGATTAGAGGCAGTCAGAGGATGATGGCTTTGTAGCAACACAATACGGTTTGAGCAGAGCCGCGCCAAGCAGTACAGTTTGGCTGCTAGTCCTGCCAGAGAGTCCAGCAGTCGAGTGGATTCTGAAGAAGAGGTTAAGTCCAGTAATTGAGTGGAATCTATACCTAAAGTGTACAGGGATCCAGTAGCTCGTACAATAGTTTGATGTTGTCACAGATAGACCGAGCGGTCTTTACAAAGATTCTACAAGCCAGTGGTTCCTATCCTACAACTGCCGAACGGAACACGTCTAAGAGAACCGTATGGTAAAATTAAGAGATGCAAGTGATTTTCAACTACATTTCAGATGATTTTCGTGTTAACCATTCTATGTTACGTTTAGTTTCTTCAATAAGAAAGTTGTATTGATTTTTACAATGTTATGTTTCGAAAATATCCACAAGATTTCAAGAAATTAAAGGAACAGAATCAAGTTCCAAACGTTAACAGCCATCATACGGAGAATAAAAATTACATTTATAGCTGCCTATGCGGACATTAGATAAATATTTTCTTCTGAGATAATGTTAACTTCCAAATTTTGCCCCTAACAGTATGTCATTACTTCATCTTGCAATAACACGTCCGTTTCACAGCTTTAGCTATTTCCGTTGAAACGTTATTTCATGAATCAAAATTTCAGCATGCACCTTTATATAAATAATTTAGGATATTAAAAATTTAGTTTTATCTGGTATAAATAAGAAATATGGTTAATTATATATTAAGTTATATTATTAAACAGCGAATACCTTTTTAGATAAATAATCTGCCAGCTTTGAAAGAATTGTCTTACAGTATTTCTAAATAAAATAATAAAACTCGTCTAATTATTTTGGGACTCGAAATGCTGGGGTTAAATGAAAAACAATAATTGCACAAAAAGTATGAAAACTAAGTTTTTCAGTTTAAAGTACCTATGAAATAAGGAGCGTTTGAGTTTGCTTCTAAAAGAAAATTTTCATATTTTAACAGAATCTGTGATACTCGTTTTAAATAGTATGTAATTGACAGCACTATTGTTTTAAGGCTTTATAATAATAAATTTTGAAAAATATATAATTCCTCATACAACTGTCATTACAATAGTTTAAAGCGAAATTCAGTTTAAAATGATTATAATATAAACTTAGTAATACATTAAAGTAGTACCAGAAAATTAATATTTCTCTAAAATTATTCCGTATCAAAACTAGCAACTGCCCTATAGTTAGTTTATTAACTGACCATCAGAAATTTTATAAGTAACGATTGAAATTGTAATATATTTGAAGTTTAATTTTTCTCCTTAGCTATTTTATAATCAAAGTGGTTTCATTTTTTAAAGAATGCTGAAGAATTTTTTATTGATGCTCAAAATATTACGGATACATTTTAAAATCCGTAGCAATTCACAAAAATTTCATTAAATATAAAGAGAAAATATGCGACTTACTCAATGTAAGAAACATGCTAATAGATATTTGGGTACTAATTCAGAAATCCAACAACAAAAATCAGCGTTATATTTTCAGAATTTTCACAGGACTAGTTTCGATGGTTTTACCGAACCACCATCCTCAGCTGCAAAACTGCAAATGAACAAGATAGGAAATAATGATTAGATAAGAAAGCCTGGACAAGAATAAGCAAGTGGCGCTATCTGTTGGTGAAACCAGAACTAAAACATAATTTCCTTATAGGCCAAAGGCAAAGATGGATTGGAATTAGAATCGTTAACAAGAACAGAAAGATTTTTTTGAATGTGAAATGCCTCTAGAAAATCCAATTCTCCAATGGAAGATGTTTTTTGAATAATTTGGCAGCAGAAAAATTGAAAGTGTGATTTTCAGACGAACAATGTTGAGCAACAGAAGACTTCTGTGTTTCCTTTTTTTTTTAACATATGCCTCGTGTTCCTTGACGCGAAATTTTAAGGCTCTCTTAGTTTGGCCAATGTAAATTAAACCACACTGGCAACGAATCCTATAAATACCCTCAGGGAATTCATATCCGGAATGGGGTTCTTGAGTATGGAACTCGGAATGTTATTGATGAGAGAATAAACAACCCGAAAGTTAAATTTCTGCAAAATATGTGCAACTTTATAGCTAATTGATGGAAAGAAGGGAAGGACAACATAATTTTTATAATCTCCTAAAACTAAGATATTTCGGTATTGAAGAATATTAAGGGAGTATTTTTGTTTCCTGAATTAGGGCATATTAAATAAACGGCAAAATTTATCTTTTTTTCGAGACGCAACTAACGAGGCTTTAAACCTACTCATACATTTCAATATTAGTATTCTAAAGAATTATTCGATGTCCTTTAATTATAACAATCTTTTATCTGAGTGAAATGAAGAAGACACTTCCTCATAAATTGATGGGCAAACAAAGAATTCTTTCTTTCTATTATCCGTAGACAGCATTCCGAATCTTTACGAGTTTTAAGGTAATTCAGTTTTTATCTGGTCACTGTACATTTGGAGATTACCTGTTTCTTTCAATATGAGATCAAGTAACGTGTGTGTTCAGAAAATGTACTTCAATATGTGAAATATTAAGTTTCCTCCTGTACTATTTCTGGTGAACCTAGATTATATCTGCAGAACGATATAAAAAATCTATGCGCAACTTGACTAGTGAACGTTAAGTCTCGATTGTTAAATCTCGACTGATGTTCTTTTGTTTATTTGTTTTATTAATGCATGTAATGCTTAGTTAGCTTGCTTTTATAAACCTCATGCTGTACATTTGTAGTACCCGGGGAGGATGTATGTTCAAATATAAAAATTAATAAGTGTGATAGAGAGAGTTTAAATAAAATCACCTATTAGAATATAAATTCGACTATGATATGAATTATTCAAACAAATCGATTAAATGGCCGTATAAAATCTATCTAGATATCTATTACATTGCTATTAAAATATAATAAATATTTTATGTTTCTGCAAATTTTCTAAAAATATTTGATAAATGCACGATATTGTACTAGATAATTAGCAACAGAATATGTTTTATCCTTTAACTGTAGTTACACTTTGACAATATCTTGTGACACATATTTCAATTTGAAAAAATATTGACGATAAAAAAGATCTTTAAAACTTTCTTACATTTATTCTGTGTTACACTGATCCCTTATCGTGAATTATGGCTAAAGATATATATATTCCCTCTTCCTCTACACCGACGATTCTTGGATGACCATTGTTTTCCTCCTTTTTTTATTTCTTTCATTTTGGCATCGGAAAAATGTTCTTTTACAAATCGACATTTTCGTCTTCTCTTATTCCTCAGTATATGTCTTCTTCTTACGTTACGTTTGTCTTCTTTTGTGATATCTAAGATCCGGATCAAATCGGACCACACTGTCGATATACTTCTTTCATTCTTCGCTAAGACTTCGTCCATCTGTGATAAAATGATTTATTTGATATTTGGGAGAGTTAACTTTGGAGGTTTACCTTTCTTAAGTTTAACGTGAAAGTATTTCCTTTATCGCATTCCCTTTTAGGTTTACAAACTAAAATAGTGAGTATGTTTTTAGAGATTCTGTTTTGTGTATAAAATGCAAATTTGCTTACATAAAATGCAAATTATTTATTAATTTTCCTAAATTTTAAATTTCAAGTTACGATAAAACTTTCAGAAAAGATATTATTGTCTTACCATATTATGTTCATGGTTGTTTCAATACCTTTAATATACGTATTTAAAAGGAACATGCAAGGAACAAGCTGTTTCTTTGCATGTGAATCATGAAAGTTGCACATTTTCTTCATTTTAAACTTGTTTTTAATATTATACATATTATTATGCATCTTATGCATATTATTACACGATATTTTGCATTAGAACTCCAATTTTCAGATTGCAATCTCAAAATCGATAAAAAAAATTCTACGTTCTAAATTAGTTACATGTGGTAGTTATAGTAGTTGTTAATTTCAATGCATACTCCTTGACTGACGGTTGTGATGATACTCCCAGTATTTTTTAGTATTGTATTAGCAGTCATATTCTCAATCATCTCCACTGTTCATGATATGTAGAGACTGCAGAATATGTTCATAAATGCGCTACCTCACTCGAAAATATGAACAAGAACGTGAAAATATTTTCTATGATAACCAGGAAATTTCATAGACAACTTCCAGCTAGTAAAAGCTGCATGGCTTTTACGGAGATTAGTGGATAGATAGTAATGTAATCTTCCAGGAGATGATATGCTAAGAGAGCTCTGGTTAGAGAACGCAGTGTGAAAATGTGAGAGAGTGAGAAGCGTTGTAAAGACCATATTTTATTTTTACCTTATAATATAAGCGACGAAGGCGTACCTTATAACGTAAGCCATCTTACGATAATTGGCAAGTGCCCATTAAATATTAGTAGTCTATGCACGATGTAGCCTTTCACATATAAGCATATTTATGACGATAATTGCTTGAAAACCAGCATAAATGTCCGTATTTGACAGATTGATATTTATCGAAAAATGAAAGAAATGTCCATCAGCAAATCGTTAAAGCGTCTTATGTTTTATTGCTCAAACTATGTTTTCATTAAAAAAAAACTATCAGTAGGAATTCTAGTATATCCATACGACTGATTTTAAAAAATACCATGAAAACCTTACAATGATGTAGAGAAAAATATTGAAAATAAATTATCATTTCATTTGTTTAAACTTCGCTGATGTATAAATTTCCATCAGTTAAAAAATTATACATGTACTATATTTCTCGGCTGCAGCACTAAGGGTAATTAACGTTCAAAATGCAAATGAGGTGTAATGAAATATTCTGATAGTTAGTTTGCTAATAATGATCAAAGATTAATTTTAAAAAGCTGTACTAAGAAAGTATATTTCTATTCCGGGATAAAGCAATTAAAAAATAATAATAAAGACGCACATTAAAGTTACTGTGCTGTCATTAAGAGCCGAAAAGTGTGAGCTCAAAAATGCAGTAAACCTCAACGCGAAGGATCACAGTTATTTTGTGAAACAGAACAATTATTTCAGCAGTCAGTTTTTAAAATGTGTCAGAATTTTTTTGGGTGGAAATAAAATTATACATCTCTCACAGCAGTTATAATAAATGCTTCCTTACGGGCAAAACTTAGCATTATATGCAAGCAATGACTTAGCTGCATGGTTACTTCCCAACTTCTTAACACTTCCAGTGCTACTTAATTCCAATGATTGGATTTGTGAGATATTAGTAATTTAGGCAAGTTGAACCTAAATTACACTTTTGACGTGACACAAAGCTAAAGACATTCATATGCTAAAACAGAGAAACATTTTCTATCTATATAAAAGGGAAGGAAGATAATTTAACACAATTATCGACCTTCCCGTTTCATACTGAAAATGATGAGCGTCTGAACTGAAAACGAAAATCGAAGATTTGAGAAGTACAAGAAAAAGGTTGAACGTATTCAATGTTTTTACTAGTGAAACTTAAAATCTTGGTTTTTTTCCCATTAAAATCAACAAATTATGTATTGTATGTGAATGCACGTTTAAACGTTAGAAACTTTAATAGCTTACAATTTCCATTTCTCTCATCAGGTTATACGTTACGTAACCTTATCATTTGTAATCTCTTCGGTCTGGAAATATTCATATTTTACGTTTCGCACATGTCTATTGAATTTAGTAATAATTATATAAATATATAATAATATGATATATAATATTATTTATGTTGCTTTTCTATTTTGAATATTTTATGGAAACAAGTACTCAGTTTTGTGTAAATAAGTAGGAAAATTTAAGCTGAGAGCAAAAAAACATAGAAAAACCTTGGCACTTGGATGAAAGAACGAGAAACGCAGGCTGTTGAAATTATAACCCGTCCGCTGGGAGGGAAAGGGGAGTAGACGAGTTTTAAGTGAAATACTATCATAAGGAAGAGAAAATCATCAAATGGAAGTCAAACTGCTATTTGTCGATGAGGGTACAAATTTTGGGCGAAAAAGCATATAAACGCTTTACATTTCATTGGGGCAAAAACTGCCCCCTTTTTGAAGTTGAGAGTCAGACGAGGACTCTTTATTCGGTTTACATTAATATATCACTTTGAATGCACCGGAGAAGACGGAAATAGTAGATTAGGTTCTGTATGGTGCTAGATTTTCAATTTCCAAGAATCCTTTTTAACGCTTCGTGATCATTAACAGCTGCCATCACTTGTATACTGGTGATGTTATTAACCTACAGAAATACTTACCGCACAAAACATCGCAACAAAATAATGGTGGTGTGGTGTATTTAATTATGGCAAAGCATACTAGGGCTATCTGCCTAAGGGGAGGGATGCCTTTCGTGGAGAACTTTCTAAGGGAAACTGGCTTGTATACACGTTACACATGGGGAAAACCACGAAAACGCCTATGCAGCCAGCCCGTTCGCGGGATTCGAACCTCAGACCGAACTACCAGTGTTCAGCGTCTTTACCGCTCGGCCGCTGGTGGGCCTCCAACAGAATAATGTTGTGTAAAATGTCGTCCATTGATATAATAGTTAATGCAGGTATTATACCATATATTTATGTAGTTTAGGTAATTAGTAAATATAGTGTTTAGATATGTCCGTAAAAGAGTAGATGTAAAAATTTTAAATGTAACCAGACTCAATTTCCGAAACTATTACTATTTTAATTTCTCGTTTGCTTATATTTGCAGGTTAACCTATATTCGCATGGAAACATATAATGATAACTGCTGTTTGGGTTTATGTAATTCTTCACAATTTCTTCAAAATGTAGTCAGGAAACTGGTTCCACAGTCGATTATTATCATTAGCATCTTTTACATTGTTTGAAAACGCATAAATAACACATTGGATGGAAATCTATTAAAAGGCACTAATCTGATAAGATCTACAGCTCCCAGCCTTTGGATGTGTGTTCAACTTATAAATAATTATACTTAGTTACTACGTTCTCATTAGTAAATTCAGTCCGGCAAACGGGTAATATTAATTCCTTGTTGAAGTAGTCACAGCATATGCCTTTGGTAACACTTGAAATTTAAAGGTTACTAATTGGAGGATTAAATTTGCCGGCCAAGCAACCTGTTTTAATGCAGAAGTATTATGAATACTAATAATAGACACATTTCACTTATGCAAGAGGCAAATTTATTTTTTGATACTAGTAAAGTCTTCGATTCTATATAGAATTGAATAAGCGAAGCGTAAAACTTGCTACTGAATGGGAATGAGAACGGGGGAATTAAAAAATAGAAAATAAATCATCTTTAAAGTTGCGAATAATTTTGGGAGTTACATAAAATTTTATCTCAAATCACTTTACCGACACAAGTAGTTAACCTTTGGGTTAAGTAAAATAAAATTCCGCCTCAAATTATTTTCCGTATACTAGCTAATAACGTTTGGGTTAAATCAAGGGATGTTCTAAAGTCTTTAAATCATTTTTTGTAGGAGCCCACCAGTGGCCGAGCGGTGGTAGTTCGCTGAACACTGGTAGTTCGGTCCGAGGTTCGAATCCCGCGAACGGGCTGGCTGCATGAGTGTTTTCGTGGTTTTCCCCATGTGTAACGTGTATACAAGCCAGTTTCCCTTAGAAAGTCCTCCACGAAGACGTCCCTTCCCTTAGGCAGATAGCCCTAGTGTGCTTTGCCATAAGTAAATACATCAACATCATTTTTTATAGCAGGAGAAATGAAAATGAACAATACTCTCATCGGGACTCGAACATGAATCTCTCGAATACGCGCCGAGTGCGCTGACACCACGAAGGCATGCGGGAAGAAAGAAGAAAATACATCATAATGTAAGATTTTCAAAGTATGTAAGAGCACTTCTCACAAGGTATGTAAAAGATTTCAATTCAAATCCCATTACGTATACTTAAATCTCTGGGTTACGTGAAAGCAGGGAACCTTAGCTTGTTCATCTAAAAGCAGGGTTAAAAACCTTTGCTTGTTTGTCAAGATACAGATAAGTTGGTTACTTAGTTTAAGTTTTAAATCAAATTAAGTAACCAACTTATCTGTATCTTGACAAACGTTAAACCCTTGTTTTAAATCCCAAACGTTCTGTCTCCAAGAATTTTTTTTTTTAAATCTCTGAACAGTGATATTAACTCGTTGAGCTCACAGAGAGAACTAAAATTATTTGACTGTACAATGATCTCTCTCAGATCGTTTTTGAGTATTTTAATTTTTGAAAACGTAATTTTTAAAACTAAACATTGCTCATCTGAGTTCGTCCACACCGCAAACAATTTTCTTTTTTTTTTTCATTGTCCTTCTTTTTCCTTTGCATTTATTTTCTCATCGTCTTTCTAAATCATATTAACTAAGATGCTGAAATCACAGTTAAAGCTGGATGCATTAACTAAAGTATCAAAAGATAATAATTAAAGCAAATAATGGTACTATTCGGTTTCGAGGGCCGTAAAAAATTGCCAAACTATTGTTGATGCCAATGCTGCCAAAAATAATTGCGGCAACCCTAATAATTGCGGCAAGAAAGGAAGTATAATAGTAAACAACTATCTAAGATTGATATATTTATTAATTTGATGAAAGGTTAATTTCATACAATACTTTTATTATTATAACTTTTATAAAAAAGGCTAAGCATGACTGAATGGAAGCATATGAGTAAATAACTATTTCAGATCATTATTATGAATTATATAAAAATTGCTAAACATAACTGGATGGATGCCTGCATCGCTATTTCGCTACCGACTTATCGCTAAAGCATAATTTCATCTCGTTGGTTGTTCAAACGTAATTTTCTATAATGAATGATGCATTTTCCTTGGAAATATTCAGAATCGGAATTCAGAAGTGCAGAATCGCTCACTTATTTGTTCGCCGCTTTTTAGAAGGGTAAAAACAATTGGATTTTTGTCAATTTTATTTTACTTTTTAAATGAAAATAGGTCGATGTGTACATAGATAAAGTCAAGCGGTTGCGCAGTGCCATTTTTGTGCAATTCTGAGATTTTTTTTAAAGTGAAAATAGGTCGATGTGCACATGGATACCGAGTATGTGTAATTCTTAAAAACGCGTCAAGCAATGAGTGATTCTGCACTTTACCCAAAATTCTATTGCCGACTTTTCATCATGGGCAATTCCCAAATTGTTAAATCCATAGGATATCAAAAAACTATTAAAAAATTTAGCTAGTATTTCAATGGCGTCTTAAGAAATATAGAACTATATACATTTATGCAATCTGAAACCAGCGCGTACGCTAGATTTGGCGCGCTGTTAAAATTGGCGCGTTTGCTATATTTGGCGCTTTTGTGCATACATTTTCGCTGCAATTTTTTTACGATCCTCAAAACAGAAGAATACCCAAATAATTAATAAAGTAGTCAACACATGCCTTTAAGATCATTTATCTCATAATGTCTTAAAGCTAACATCAAAACAGTGCTAGAATGAAAATCACAGAGTTGATCAGTATAATAAGTCTTGTAATATCTTATATTATTGGAAGCTCACAATTTACAGTTTTTAATATATAAAAATAATATCTTGTTTTCCAAAATAAAAATCTTAAAATTTAGGATTCCATTTTAAATTGCTTTACAATTCGTTGCCATACAATTCGCTTCTAAATAAAGAGTAACTAAATTAAATATTTTGATATTTTCCTATGTTTTTCATACTTTCATAGTTAGAATTTTTGTGTATTAGCAGTTGGTATAAACTTTCTGAATAAACATGACAGATAAGCAAAAAAATTAACCAAAATGGTTTAATCTTTTCTACAATTCTAAGCAATAATAGTTTTACAGGAGACGATATCGGATATAAATCCAGATATTTTAATCAATTTGCATCCCAGATATTAATAAAAACATAAAAGAAGTATGGCAACACTTAACCTTCTGTTAAAGTAAGCATTGATCAGTTGAGCGCGTCGATCACGTACAGATCTTTTTGTCTTCCCTTCTTCTATTACAAGATGCTCGTGTTTGCTACTAAACAGTGTTTTGAATACGTCTGGTTCTACGGCCTAACATTCATGTTATGAAAAGCATTAAGATATGTTACGGACTACTGATGTATACAAAAGTATCAACAAGAAATTTTATGACCGGATTTTGGCTTAAACCACGCTAAAACTCAATAAATAAATAAACGATAACGATAAAAAATTAACTAACCAAATTTAAATAAGTGAATAAACTTACATCAGTAATTAAAAAGTGACGGTTACCTATTGAATAATCGTTTGTTCTAAAAATAATTTATTTTTCGTCCAAATTAGTCAAAATTTTAGATAGCATTCCTCCTACATCTTAGATGACTCACGGAAAAGACCGACTTTGTTCGGTGCTGTTACCAGGATTAGCTCATTCACGTAACAGCAAACCGTTTAAAAGCAAAAGGCCAGAAAACTTTAAGCAATGTAGCGTAAAAGTATTCGTAAGGAAATAGGAAAATTCCTGGCATTCCGGAGCCGAAATAATAATCCTCGGCAAAATGCGGACTAGGCAAGAAGATTTTCCTGTTTACAGATAATACGGCGAAAATTTTTGTCCGCGGACATTTTGTGGGATTATTTGAGGAAAGGTATTTTAATCAGTAAACTTGCAGACGGTATCTTAATGGCTTTGTATGTTAAGGGGCATTAGCTTTATTTAGGGATTAAATGGGAAGAACGGAAGGCTAGAAAGATTCGCTTTGTCGCTTTTCCTCGCTTTTCAGGAATTTTTACTCGAGAAAACATTACTAGCGCATTTCATGGAGTCATTCAACTGTCCACTAAATTTAACATTACGATTTCAACGCAGCGGACCACTAATTATGCTTCTGATGTGTAACTCCAGGTTAAACGGATATTTAATTTAGCAGTCTAATGTAATGGAAAGATGCCTATTGGCATATGGAAGCAGTTTCTTGATTTTCTAATAATCAATGTGACTCTTAAATAGGTTTCAAAGTAAAGATATGTAATTTTATGTCACATTTGCAACATTAAATTTCAAAATTAGGTAAACATATTTTTTCTGTTAATAACTATTAAAATCATTTAACACTTTTAGCAGTGTTACGTTGACATATTGCAAGTATTTTAAAAATAAAGTTTCTCCTGACTAAAAATAGCTTTCCGATAAATCGTAAAACAATTAAAATGTTGATGTTGTTAATAATTCGCATTAATGTTTCTCAATATTTTACCGATTTCTTTGATTTTTGAATCAAATTCTTAATTTTAATCGCTGATTTCATTAAACAGAAAAATGGGTATGTTACTGTGTTAGGTTATTATTATTAACGCACCTAAATATAATCTACACTCTTGTGAGGGCAGATAATATTTTGACATGATAATAATATCTAGGAATCCTTAATATACTTAGGCATAAGTTAATACTATTTAGACATTCCTCACACGAGGGCAGATGAGGAGGACTTTCTAAAGGAAACTGAGCCGAATTTACCCTACCAATTTGAAAAAAAAAAAAAAAAAAAAAACATGAAAACAACCATGTAGCAATTGTAATCACATGCTCACGAACTTTACCGTCGACCATTCTTGAAAAAAAAAAAAAAAAAAAAAAAAAAAAGAAGAAGGGAAAGAAAATTGTTGCAAAACAGTGCGATTTAAAGTCAATAATGGATAAGCGAGACATTCCTGCATATTCTTAAGATTTTCGCTTTAATGTAACCGCGATCCTTAGCAAGCTAGTTATATTTTCATGAAGAAGGATAGGTACAACTCTGATATACATCCTAATTTCACCAAATGCGGCGATATGTGTTCTGCGCTGGTTTTCGGCGTGATTGCGTGTTCTATGGCAACCCTGTTGACGTTGAAAAATCTTTCGCTGGTTCGAGTCATGCTTTGTGTCTGAGAAGCTAGGGGGGGAAAGATAAAATGGTGGAAGTTGTTGAATTGAAGTTCGGCAAAAGAAATATTGTCGTGGCCATCCTGTTGAGGGGCAGTGGGTATTTGGAGGTGTGGAAAGAGGGTCTGGGAGATTATTTTTAGTGGCTGTGCATGATAGAAGCAGGGATTTGTGATTATTTGTTATTTTATTTATTTGTGAACCATAGTATGAATTTTCTGGATAGTGTGTCTGGCTGCCATATAAATATGATAGTGATTACGTGGCGGCATGTTAAAGGCAGTATGAAATTGGTATTTCTGCTGTTCGAAAAAGCATTTCATGGTAAGTGCATTTTATTTTATTCTTGTTCTTATTTTGTAGAATGTTATGTTCATTGTTTTTTTAGTATGAATTTCTGTCGTTATTGTTCTTTTTTTTTGAATTGTTTGAAATTTTAGTTATTTTGTTGATTAGTGCGTACGTCTAAATTGTGATATTCGTAGATCTTTTTTAAAGTTGAAACAGAGCGCTGTATACGTGGTATTCTTTGAAATTTATTGTTATGTTAATTTATTAGAGTGAGGTGTGCATAGCTCGTAGATGCGTTTGTTGCCTAAATTGTGCAATTCGTAGATGTTTTTTTAAGTTTAAACAGGATGCTGTGTACATGGTATTCTTTGAAATTTATTGTTATGTTAATTTATTAAAGCGATGTGTGTGTAGTTCGTAGACTTGATTGTGCCATTCGTAGATGTTTTTTTAAGTTAAAACATATCGCTATGTACATGGACTCTTGTCAAATAATTTTGGTTAGAAACTTTACGGTTTTGCTATCTAAATTTTTTGTTTTTGTTTCGGATTTTTAGTTTAAATTGTGTGTTCAAAACGTGGTTTTTGCATTCGCGAAAACCGTGTTTTTGGAGACATTTTAGGCTTAAAGTTCAAACTGTAGACAAAAAATTTAGATAGCAAAATGGCAGCGTGAAGTTTCTCGCCAAAAATGTTTGGCGAGAAATTTGGCGACTTAGGGCGCATATCAGAGTAGTTCCGGACGCCAATTTGTTTTCACGAAGTAAAGGCATTTTTTTTTTTTTTTTTTTTTAATTGAAAATTTTTTCCAACAATCTGCTAGCCGAATTACGCTTATGCTAGAACTTTTATGGAACAAAAGTGCTTAATCATGACGAAGATTAGGTGCGAAATTGGAATAAAGTGCAGAATCGCAAACTGCTTGCTACGTTTTTAAGAATTGCCCATACACGGTATCCATGTACACGTAAAAAAAAATCCCAGAATTGCACAAAAATGGCATTGCTCACACTCTTGACTTGATCCATGTACAGTGCTAAAGTCCTAGCTAGTAACCTTTATCGCCTTACCACAATGTCGCCAAACTACCTGTTACCATATTCCAAAGATTAGACCATTGGTTTTCTCCTGCATTTTTGGAAAGAAAAAAAAAAAAAAAATGATTGAAATTTTATGCATACTTTCTTACAGCAAACAGTAATTTATATTCAGAATTACGCTATAGTGCTTGGTTATGCTAGTGTATATACTCAGAACATTGAAATGTTCTAGGGTTCAGCGAAATTGCTAATAAAATACATCGCGCAACCGCCTGACTTCATCTAGATTTGTATATAAGGAAATTAATTCTGCGATTTTCACAAAGTTCATAGATCTCTAGTTCATAAAGAAGATTAATATTTTAATCTTTATGAACTAGAGATATGTTATAGATAGTTCTTTATGATATAGAGATGTTCTTTATGAACTAGAGATATGTTAACGTATGTTAAATGCCATTCAGGAATTTTAGAGCTGAACTGATTTTTCTTAACTTTGAGTAATTTTTTTTTGGTACATAATCTAATAAGTTTCGCCACCTCTTCATTGAAGTTTCTTATACACTACATATGTAATTTGTATTTGCTGATTGTCGAATTAAATAAACAACGGTCTCCGGTTACCTTTCTATATGAAGAGCTATGTGTCCTTTGGAATCCACAAGAATGCTTGGTGGAATCTCCGCCAACTATCAGGGTGAAGGGGGAAATGCGTAAGTACCATGGAAAAATAACTTACACAGAACTTAAATAACGAGATAAAATTAGAAAACTTTCAAAACATATTAAACAGTTTTGTGTTTTTATTTCATAATTTTAAGAATTTCAAAATGTCTTCTATGTTTACGCAAAAAATATAGAAGTTATGGAAGTAAAATTCCCGTAATTATAATAAATTAAAAATTCTGACAAACTTTAACGAAAAACATTGGGAATTACATTTATAACTTTCCCTCAAAATGTTAAAAGCGTATTCTTAAATTAATAAGAGTAATCTGAACAAAATCGATAAAGAAAATTGGTACTTACGTGTTATCCTGTCCACTATTGGGGAAAATGTCAGCAACAATCGCCACTCGCTAATTGTTACTGCAGAATTCTAAAGGAACTGTCCATCTATAATAGGCGCTAAATCGCTCTGCTTGGCGAGTCGGCGGGATAATACGTAAGTACCAGAAAATTAAATTGCTTTAAAAATGATGTTCTTGTGTTAAATATGTAATTCACACTCCGTGCTTTAGTAGGTTTAATCATCAGTTCATTCATGTTGAACTTGTTTATCTCTTTGAAACTTTAATATTTTTTCTTTATTAGTAGATTGAATAATTTCAGTTCTGCTACTTATGTATTATCGCAACAACCTTAGTAGAAATCACCAAAGTTACAGAATGGGCTAAACTCTGGCAAGCACGAGCATAGCAGTTATTCAGGTAACGTTATATTTAGTTTTAACATCTAACACCACTATTTTCATACATGTTCTTTTTGTTTTATTTCGAATTTCAACAGTTTCATAAGTGAACTAAGATGTTTTTGCTTTTAAACTGAATTTTAAAACATGTGCTTATGGGATTTGCATGAGCTAGAAGAAACTGGTGTGAAATATCTGTCGGAACACCGTATGTTGCCTCAAAATCCTTAAAGGGAAAAAATAATTCTGCTGCCCAGATGGGAAAATGCTTAGTGACATGGATTGCTGTACCAAAAGGCGAGAGTTCAAATCCGGAAGGCATGGATGTTATGTGTCCTTCCTTTCGTAGGAGGCAATGGTGGTCCACCTTTTGGGTGCCTCCAGAATAAAGAGACCATCGCTTCCGTCCTTAGTAGCGGCCAATGTTTATAAACGGCTATAGTTTTCCTTTGGAACCAAAAAAAAAAAAAAAAAAAAAAAAAAGTATATTTTAAATCTTGTGTTAAAACAATAATCATGAAATTTTCACTTGAACATAGAAACACAAGCTCGTTAGTAAGTAGGTTTATTGATTGTTATTTTGGAATAAATATTAACCAAAATGTAAAATATATCATTAATAATATATTCGGGCGTGATAGATTGTGATTTGCCATTTTAAGTCATCATTCTTTTTCTTCTATAAAATTTGCCAAATTGCGCTAAAGGGATTGCGCTTATATGCTCCTATGAAAGGGTACTAACTACCCCAGCGCCTTCTATAATATGCCTGAATCTAAGTTTTTCCCTCATTACAGATCAAAACAGTAAATAAATAAAAAAAGTAGTCTGAAAATTTAAAGTCTAGCATCTCTTAGAGTTTAATATTAAAATTTCAAAATCGTTTTAAAAGTTCTTCAAATGTAAAATCTTTAAAAACCACAAGATTAAAAAGAATTTAGTCTAATTTTGAATGCGGACTTCAGTTTAATATTTGAAATATTTTTAGTTAGGAAATAATGAACCTATTATTGTCATAATTAATTTATGACAAATACGTTTCTTGCAAAAGTTTCTCACAAGACATAGAGCATTAAATCTTATATTTAAGATTCGCCGCACAGAAACTCACGCAGATAGCGGCACAGAAAGGCAAAGCCAGCTGGTAGAAAAATGCTTATATTAGTTCATAATAAAAGAAGGCAGCACGAAGACTTGTGCACCTTTATTTTAAGTACTGAAGATGTGCATTTATTCCAGTGGATTCCTCGTGTATATGTCTTGCAAGAAATACTTCAAGTAGTAGTATTTCCTTTTTTTCCAAAACAAAAAAATCCATGAACAGAAATAATAAACACTTCGAAGAGATTTTCCTTCGAAATCTTGAAAAAAACTTACACAAAAGTGCTAATTAAAAAAACTGAATATATAATTATAGTTAGGGCTGATAATATAAACAAATGATGAATATTATAACGTTATTGTGATCAAGTAACAAAGAGTATGTGTGATTAAGGGAAAGCCTCGAGGGCTATCTGCCTAAGAGGAGGGATGCCTTCGTAGAGGACTTTCTAAGGGAAACTGGCTCGCATACACGTTACACATGGGTCAATTCACGAAAACGCCCATGCAGCCAGCCCGTTCGCGGGATTCGAACCTCGGACCGAGCTACCAGTGTTCAGCGACTCTATCGTTCGGCTGCTGCAGGGCCAAGTAACAAAGAAAAAAAGTTCATAATTAGTTTCCTGTATTTTAGTCAAGTATTAAAAGGTAATAAAAATTTTAATTTGCGGTACTTACTTACTATCGCAACCACCTTTGTAGAAATAGCCAAATTTTCAGAAAGTGCCAAACTCTTGTAACAATGCACATAACAATCGTTTTAGTCAAGCAACGTGGCCATTATCGTATGAGTTCTATTTTGTTGTCTTCCGAGTTCCAACGGTGTTTATACACAAATCGTGATATTTTTTGCTTTAAAGTATTTTTGCCTTGTTTTAAAGTATAAGCTTCTGGAATTTGAAAGAAACAGAAGAAACTACGGTAAAATTTTGGCAGTAACGAGATTTTCTGAAACATTTCTACAGGGAACAGCGACGAAATGTGTTTTCTAGACAGACTCTGTTGCCGAAAATTGCACGAAGCCAAGTCTCCACGATTATTGCTGTGTACTTCCGGAGAAGAAACGAAAAAAAATAATTATAGAAAGCTTCGAAGAAAAATGTAAGTATTTTATTTTTTTAATGTATGCCATAATCCTCATTTAATAACTCAAATTTGTGTTTTAAATTGCTAAACTTACTTTTAATTGCTGATGTTATTTTAAACTGCTTTTGTTAAAGCATATTTTTCCCATATTGATACTGTTTACCAAACTTACTATAAATATCGAAACGGTTTCTTTTCTAAAAAAGGAAGGCTCGAAAACCACCAACTTGCACATGCTTAAGTAACTTTTACATTTTCATCCGTAAAAAAATGCCAACTTGCGCCAAGATGGTTGCGATAGTAGTTAAGTACTAAATGTTCACTTGATGGATTAGAAATAATTGATACCACAAAGTAAAAGTTTAAAATTAAATTTTGTACAAAAATATGACTTGACAAAATTTTGATAAGAAAATTTAAATCGTACACTAATTTTGTGTTTATTATCAGTTGATTTCAAAGTATGTCTGCCTGAGAAAATGAGCTGCCGAGGTCAGGTATGTATATTTTATTGCATAATATCTTCCTAATTATTAATCCATAATTCTAAATATTTCAGGATGATATTTATGATATTCTTCATAAGTTAAAATTATGTGATGCCATATTTAAACAGAAAATTTTCAACCTTGATTTACCTTGCCAGATGAGAGTTTTGTCATGTTGGTAAATATTTCTACTCAAAACAAGCTAAATTTGGTTTATATTTATTAGCAGAGTTTGAAGCTAAACAATGCAAACATACGGATTAGACTTTCAAACTTTTTATCTTTGACACAAGCTTAATGACGAAAATCCCATTAATATCGCTTATATTTTACCGGGTAAAAACCAATTCATTTCCTTTTCTCATCTGTATAATTAATAATCTGATGTCTATCTTCCTTTCTGTTGTCGATATAAAAGTATAATATCGGGTTTGCAAGCGTCTCTATTACTTCTGAAGAAAACATTATTGAGGTAGAGAAATTAACAATCGGTAACGGCTCCTAGAAATATAGCACAGAGGAGAAGATTCAATGCTCTAATGAATTTTTGCCTATCAAAAGGTTCAGGAATTATTACAGGTACATCACTCATTTTGGTATCTAAAGTATGTTTCCATACATATGCATAGTGCTACCTTACATATTCTGTCATGTATAATATGTATGCATATTGCATGTAAAGTTTGTGTGATATAATTATATTTACACCAAAAAAAAAAATCCTGTCTGTTTTATAATGTATGCAATATGCATACATCACTAAATTAAGTAAAAAATAAATTCAAATTTCTAGAATAAGAATGAGCTGAAAAATACTTATTATAATGTCACTGCGTGGTGAGATGCTTGTTTACGAACTAAATAAAATTAAAATTTGTATTGCTTTAAAAAATCCTATTAAACGTTATAAGTAATCTTTAACATAATGAAAATAATAATTAAGAGGTCTTTAGCACAATTAAGCATAATATGCTGCCTTTAGCGTAATTGCCCTAATAGGGACGTTATTAAGCGATCCCGTTTGAATACAGAAAGATTACAAAGAGGTATATGAAATAAAACGTGTCGATTAAGAAACGCCCAGAGCACCTACTAAATAAACGTCTCACAAATAAAGAAAATGAAAAAAAAATTTGGAAAAAAAGGAAATACAGTCTCCAGGAAAACAGTTGAGAGTTGTTACACAACCCCTTACAAATGTGAGATTTGATACTGATGTGGCATTTATTTAAATATCTTGGCGATAAATTTGCACCATCACTGATATAAGCGACGCAAATGTGGATACAGAATCCTTAACTTAAATGCTATGCATACATCTTATAATTTAAAATTTCAATGTTTGTTAGAAAAAACTGCTTTGAAAAGTTTCATCAAACCCAACTGTTAAAAATGGAATTTGCCGGGAGAAAATAAAAAAAAAAAAATAAAAAAAAAAAAAGTGTTCTAGTCAGAGTTTCAGACCGGAAGGCAACAACATTAATGCATGAAATTCAAAATAATATTACTGAAAGCTCAACAATAATGTCAGATTCGTGGCCTGGATATCAAACAGAGGAGCTCATTGCTGCCGGTTTTGAACATTTTAAGGTGAATCATCGATACAATTTTGTTGACCTATCTACGCAGACTCATACTCAGCACGTTGAAAGGATGTGGGAAGCAAAATGGACGAACAAGCGACAACGTGGGACAAGCCGTCACCATTTGGATACCTATTTAGCTGAATGCATTTTGCGGAAAAAACAGGAAACGCCTTTCGATTCTATTTTGAAAGCTATTTCCCGCCACTTTCCTCACCATTAACTTCAACGTTTTCTTTTAACCAGTTTTAAGTAAGTTAATTTTAATTTTTGAATTCCGTATTTAGTATATAGTTTACATATATACACGTTTATTTACAATATGTATATATATATATATATATATATATATATATATATATATTGGATTTTTGGTTCTTTATTATTAGGGATTTTATGTTTAAAATAATTTATAAACATAAAACAAAAAACGCCAATGAAGATTTTTATCGCCAAGGCAGTCGTCATAGTACGTAAGTACCTGCATGCCTTCTCTGGGATTCGAAGCCGCGACTTTTGGTATCGGAGTAGGCTTCCCTAACTACTATACCGTCTGGGAGGCAAACTAAAGTATATATATACATGTGCCAGTAGAGTATTAATGCAAGTTAATTATTAAAAGCTATCAGTAAAACTGTTTCTATGCATAAATAAAGAGAAAAAATATTAATATTTTGCTTAGGTCTAAAGAGGCTACACACTTTAAAAGGGTTGTTTTCAAAGTTCGAAATTTGATGCTATATTCTAAGTTTTCATGTCCGTTTTTTTAACGAAACAAAATTTAAAGAAAATGAATAAATTACTAAATATGAAATTTTGCACAAACTAATAAGTACCGAAATTTAATGCGCATTAAACAAAGAATAAACTGTATTGTCGAAACTATTTCATCAAGTGATACAGATAAAGACATGCATTTCAAACCTCGGCTAGCTAAACCGCTTCAGGAAGCCTTCCAAATGTTGAAAATCTTTGCACTTGTGCCACAATCCCTTTCGGAGGGCGTCGGAAAAAGAAAGGTTTCAGCGGATTATAGCTATTGTCAGGCTTCTGGAAAGGTATTGATCAGAGGACATAGCATGCTGAAGCCGACGATTAAACCCTGCCATTAAGACTAGTAACTTGCTCTTAGAGAAAGCGAAAGTGGTGTCTCTTTAATGTGAAGTAAGGGGAAGAAATTGTAGGGAAACGGATTGGGTTTTAGTGCGGTCATCCAATATCGGGTCTCTAAGAGCGTCCATTTCTATCGACCTCCAAGTAAATGTAACCCCTTTCAACTTCCTACTTTTTCTTCACACATAGTGTTAGCTCCTACCAGCCTATCATGAGTACTCATTATATTAGAAGAAATGGTAATGAGACTCTACATTGGAGCTCTCCAGTAATACAATCAGTGTCAGTACCTACTTCTGCCCATTGCATCAGTTTTACGACCATGATATTTCTTTTCAGCCTTATAATAAGTTGGATAGAGACTTTTCTGAAATTTCAGAAGATTTATTAATATAGTAATATTATTAATATGATCAAGCCAAATTTAGAATAGTTAAAACATATGTTAAGATATTCGACTTATAAAGTACTGAATAATTAGAAAAGAATTAGTGTATCAATTTTAGAAGCCAAACAAGTACTTGTAAGCAGAAGTATTTATTCGACGTGTTATTTTATCTTAAGAATTAATGTAATGTGTTATCAAGGAATGTCTTCAAATAGTTTTGTTAAATGGAGATTAAAAACAGTCATGCGGTTTATCATAAATTAAATGTGAATTCGCTGTTCATGTATCATTATGACAAACGGATGTAGTTTTAAACAGTCGTAAACTGAATTTTATTATTTTGTATTCATAATTTTAATTTTTATTGAATTAGAAGTGTAAACGGTTTCGGATACTTATATTTCTTCGAACCACATTTCGTGCGCTTATTAATTAGCAACGTTTCATTCCTCAAGTATACGTACGCATAATTTTGACGTTAAAAACTTTGCATTCTGTAAGGTACGGGATTTCAATTTTACTTTTCTATTTATAATTATGGATTTCGCCTCTGTGTATAATCTAATCAAGTCATTACATGTACTTCTCAATAGTTACATCTATTTTTAGTACTGCATACATACAGCCGATATAATTTACAGCATAGTTAAACAAAAGTTTTTATAATCATTTGCAGCATTAAAGCAATTAATAAAAGTCGCGTAACGTCATATCGTTCATTGGCTGCAAAACCGGTACAATTAGAAAAGTGTGAAATTTGAGATATGACCATTTTCAACTCTGCAAAATCATCTCCTATGAATCAGCAGCTCTGGAACATATTTTAGTTCGGTACCGCACTAACAGAAGAAAGTATTGTCTCCCTTGCATTCTTTGGTTTCTCGCGTGCATTGACTGCAATACTGGCACTTTTTAATTTATGCCAGGTGCTCGGAGGGAGCATTGTGTTGTCGTTTCATTAATATGACACTTCATTGAGTTGTGCCGATGTTGCTAAGTCACTAGATCATTTCTGTTATCCTGAGAGACTGAATGAAACAATTATTCGATTACTTCTTCCGCAACACTTCTTTTTAAGCATATTTAAAACTGCCCATATGAAAGCTCATAGACGAAGAAAGATTTGCAGTCCTTCTAGGAATCAACATTTGAAAAGGCTTTTAAAACCATCTAGCAAAATTATTAAATAATGCTACTATAAAATGATGTTAATTTTATAGCATTTTATAACTATTATTAATAACAGAACCTCTATGAGGCCTGTTAGTAAATTTTACGCCTTAATCCATTAATTAAGAGTGCATTTCCTGAATTTCGAAACCAAAGATAACTTCAAGCACATTTTTCGAGTTGCATGCATATGCACAAAACACATATTATATGGATATATATGACGTTGTAATATCTTGAAAATTCCGTTATGGCGTATATTAACGAATGGTACCTGAAGACAGACGTGGCTTTTCAAAACATATTATTCCTTGAAAACTAAGCCTTAGAACACAGCTTCTTTCCAGTACATATCATCATTATGGGTGCGCTAGTCAGCCCCCAATTTTATACTACTTCCATTTTAAGAACAGTGGACAACAACTAACAGAGGCTAAGCGACATGTTATAAGCAGCAAGAAACCGAAGCAGATAAAAGCGGCTGCGCAATTAATAACAATGGTATTTATAGTATAATATTTCCTAATCTGACTGGTTGAGTGCCATTTGCATTATAAGAAGATGTACATAAAACATAAAACGAATTACTTTAGAAAGTCGCAGTTCAGGAAAATAAATACAAATGGTTTAGCAGAGAAAAGGAAATATAGATTACAATGGGAGAACAAAAAGAACTATTGCCAAATTAAAATTAATAATTTTATTTCTCGTCTTACATACCTGTAAAATAAAGGGGCGTAAAACAAAGTTCTCATATAAGTTTTGTAATAGTCTCTTAACATTTTAATTTATTTTGGATATTTGTCCTCTCTATCCTTTTAATAACGCTGAACGATGCAGTTAATTCGGCATCGAGATCAAAATATGCAAAACAAAAATTTTCCCCTTTTGAACTAAATCTCCATACTGAATAAGGTGATTGCCTTTTGCTTCTCTTGCCAATTAGATCTATACCACTTCAAGTATTTCTAAGTATGGATCAAAATCTACGCAATCAACTTTAATATATTATTTCATATATAACTTGGTTACAGAATACACTGACTACCAATAAGTATTTGGACACCTATGCAAATGACGATATCTGCGGCCCTAAGGTACGTCCCGGACTCCGCCGGTATATATCGTGTAGGAAACAGCATCGGCTTTAGTCGCATGCAAAATGCCTCGCAGTTCGGAGCTCTCTGATTTCGAGAAAGGTATAATTATCGGGTATCACAAATGTGGCCGATCCTTAAGGGACATAGCTAGCAATCTGAAGTACCCAAAATCGACAGTGGCCTATGTGATTATAAAGTGGAAGGTGAGCGGTGATTGTCGGAATGTTCCCCCGAGTCGGCAGACCAACGAAACTGGGAGATAGAGACCGACGAGTGCTGTCCAGAGAAATTCGGAAGAACCGCAACCAACCGATGGCCCTCATCCGCGAGGAGTTTCAACAGGCATCCGGGAGTATTGTTTCAATGAATACCATCCGTAATGAAGCACATCTGCTTGGTTTTCATGGTCGTGCTGTTGCCCATAAGCTTTTGATCACAAAGTCCAACCGCGCTGCTTGGTTTAATGTGGTGCAAAGAACATCGAAATTGGACCGTAGATCAGTGGCAACGGGTTCTTTCGAGTGACGAATCAAGGTTCACCCTTTACCGTTCGGATGGCAGGGTCTGGGTCTGGCGTCTACCTGGAGAACGTCTTCTGCCAGAATACATTGTGCCAACAGTCAAGTTCAGCGGAGGTGGAATTATGGTCTGGGGGTGTTTCTCCTGGTATGGGCTGGGAACCTTGGTCCCCATTCATGGCAACCTCAACTCCGATGCCTACTGCACTATTTTGGATGACAATGTGCTTCCTACGTTGTGGCAGTTCTACGAGTTGGACCCCTGTTACTTTTAGGACGACAATGCCAGTTGTCATGTTTTGACGTTAACCAAGGCTTGGTATGATGCCAATGGAGTTCATCGAATAGACTGGCCTGCCCAGAGTCCAGACATAAACCTTATCGAGAACCTCTGGGACGAGTTGCATTGCCGAATTCAGGGATGCATTATCCGTGCAAAGTCGGTGAAGGAACTTCTATGTCTTCTCCAAGCCGAGTGGGAGAAAATACCACTAGCTGTCATACAAAGACTTGTGGAAAGTATGCCCCGGAGGGTCCACACTGTAATTATCTCTCGTGGAGGCTCTACCAACTGTTGATTTTGAATAAAGTTAGTTTTTCTTTTCTATCACAGGTGTCCAAATACTTATTGGTAGTCAGTGTAATCGTTTATCCTTCAGTCGTGTTAAAGTAACAAAAGAGTGCTTTTAGGCTAACTGAGCTGGCAGCAATCGCCAAATGTGAGTCTTTGTGGTAGCCTGTGCGCCAAACGTGGTAGCCTATTTACATTGTTTCAGCAACAGCGTTGCTGAAATTTGGTAGGAAAAATGAACGTAACATTCAGAAACTTTTCCATGTTAGATTTTCGGTTGCTTTTTTAATGAAGGGCAGATAATCATTCTTCGCGAAATTTGTCCTCGATGCCGAATTTATGCAATGCTATTATACTTTAAAAAAATCAGAGAATTACAGAAATTCGGCATTGCCGCAGCCTTGGAATTGTGCATATTAAATATTATTATATTCAACACATATAAAATAGTTATTCCTTTACTGAAGTTTTGTATTGATAGGGTAGCCGCTATCTCGTTAGATTCTCCTCGTTGCGCCAACGTTTATATTTGGTACAAAGTGGCACCCCGTTAACAGAAATGAATTACCAAAAGTACCAACCTAACTCTCATAATCACTATGGATGCCAAACATTTTTATTATAACTAAGAGCAAATTTGACCTAATTTGAATACGCATTACCATTTTGGCTGGAAACATTTTTTAGGCAGGGCAAAAGGGGATAATAATTAGTTTTAATTTTATGTGCACAAAACAGTGAGTTTATATGCTTTACTTTACAGACAGAGAAATATTATTAGCTATTAGAATCAAACAACTTCAGCTTCGGAGAACACACAAGGTGCTAATTTTTATTCTTGATGAACGATTGGCTATTTAGAAGGACTTTCCTTCGTCATGATTTAAATATTAAATCCGCTGACCAGAAGATTCTTGTTTCCTTAACAAAATTTTACACAAACTGCGATAATCACAATTCTAACTGAAAAAATAGGCAAGGAAGGTATGATTTCATAATAAACAGCCGTTTCCATAGCTTAAGCCTACTATCCCAATATCGTACGGTAAATGTTTTTCTGCAAATTTATATAGTTTAATTAGCGGCTCTAGAGAATCATTTGAAGATGTATGAGTAAACGCCATCTATTGGTAGTGTGTTAGGTTAACAAGGGACCGATCTTGATTTCGCGCGCAAAGCAGAGTATTGCCATATACAAAAAAAAGTATTTTCAACACTTCTAAGAAACACATTGTTACATTTCTTTCCAACAATTAGTTTACTAAATAGAAACCTTTGATTAATTCATGATCACAATATTCAGTTCATTGAATGCTTAATAATAATTTGGAGATATTTTAGAATACATTCTTACTGCCACCTTTGAATATCTGGTTCGAATTGCCCTGAGTTTAACAAGTAGTTCTTACCAAAGCTTCCTTTGATACACAAATTTTAAATGAAATATTCAATATTTTAGATTCTATAACTAAGATTCTTACTAACTAGATTCTAACTATATTTCCAAAATTATTTATATATGACTTCAAAAACCCTGAATTAAAGTCTTCAAATAAGTTGTAACTACATACAACTGGAAGGAGAATTCAAGACTATATTTTTGTCGATGAAAGAAAAAAATATAAAATGTATTTCCACATCCATGATTGTTGTAATAACCTACATGACAACATAAAATGTCTGTTTCAATAACGTTTTCGAATGGAAGGAATTCGTTGGAAAAGCACACAGGCTGAGGAAAATTCGAAAACAACCCTTGTAATTGCCTTTTCCTTCCCTTTTTTCTTACCCTCCTCCAATCTTGAGTGCTTCGACGGGAGCACTGAAAATAAGGTAAAATAAGGTAAACTCAGGTTAAGCCGATTAAAAATTGGCTTAAGTCCGTCCATGGGTTTGATCTGATTTAAAGCACCGGATAACGTCTATCAGCAGCATGAAAAAGTCCTAAATCAGACTTGAGAAAATTGTAAAGAAAGATGCATTTTGGCAATTTTACCAAATTGTAGATTTAAGATCAATTTTAATTTTCTTACGGTTTATATATATATATATATATATACTGTTAAAAAGTAGAAAAAGTTTTGTATCACTTAAAATCCAGAAATAAAAATCTTCAACATACCCTCTCTTCTTTTCATTTGGTGTATTCCAAATTTATCCAAAATATTAAATTTAGTTAAAAAGGTACTTTACCGTTTCGCCGGGGCAATGTCTCGCCCAGCAGACTTTATTGGAGACAATACACAGTATAACACATAAATATGTTATCAAATGTTACTTCTAAGAAATTTTTATTTTAAAGGCATGGACATTTTACTATCGCTTAAAATTTTGCAAAAAGATAATTAATTTGTAAAAAGATATTAAGAATTTACTGTGCTTTCATCGTACAACATCCTGATTAGCAGTTTCTTATCACGTGACCACAAGTGATCTCATCTCAAGTAAAATTCTATTAGCACATGCAATTAACACACACATAACGTAATTTTGAAGATATTGGTTCAGCTGTGTAAAAGAAAAATGCAAGGAAAAAGGTGAACTGTTCTTTATAAGAAATGCCGAAGCTGTACGAGATGAATGTAACAAACAGGTAACAAATGGCCTCAACAAAACGAAGCAATAATGCATCGCGAACATTGATAGTAGCTGTATAATTATTGCTTGGCAGCCATGCCAGTACATGGAAAGGTGACATTTCATTTCCAAAAATATCATCTAATCCGATAGCACGTGGTTTCTCTTGTGGAAGTATCTTAACAACAAGGTGTGCTGTACTCATCCTGCTCGACAGATATTAAGGATTTAGGATTAATTGAAAGAATATTAGTAACACAACAACCTTGACCCAATACAGAAATACTTGAACCAATACAGTAATATTTCCAAGATTACTAGTGCAATATTATCTCTCACAAACTGCAAGGATGTTTCCGCAGAGAAGGTAGTGATCTATCGTATGCTGTCTTGAAGAAATATCTTCAAGGTAAGGAATTCTACAACAGCATACATTTGTAGCAAATGCATCAAGGTAGTATGTGTTCTGCCTTTTGCAAAATTGTTTCCTTTTTTTCAGCAAAACCTGGAATTATTTATAAATGAAAAAGCTTTATGCTTATTTAGGCATTCAAAAGTAATGCAATATTAACATACTGTTACAAAACAAGAGTTTTAAACCACCTTTTCTGAATGAAAAAATAGCTGACGTTTAAAAAGTAGTATTTACCAAAAAATGTAGATAAAATTTCAAAACCGGAGGTATTTAATATTTTTAAAGTTTTAGCAAATGCCTGCATAATGCCAAAATTACTTCTCTTGTTAAATTACATTTATTTAAGTGAACGTCTTCTGTAAGCAACATGTAAAATACTTCTTCTATAATTCAAAATACTAAAAAAATATACTTATAAAAAAGATACTTGGATATTTTTTGTGCTTTGAATAAAATATGCTTATTTCCCATCACCGCTAAATAGCGAAGCTCTCTCGCTTCATTTGGCTCACCGTAATTGCATTATTCTTCGCCTTATTAACCATAATTTATGCACTACCACAATTCTGAATGAAATATGTGCGTGAGAATGTGGTCACCATCAGACGACTATTTAGGTATTAAGATCGAATTTGCATAAATAAATAATTAGCTAAGCTGTAAGCAAACATCATTTATTTTTAATGTTAGTGCTCCCAGACCCAAACACATTTTCATATTTTTTTATCGTTTCCCACAAGAGTATTATATTTCAATCTGATATGATTTAAAATTCAAACCTATGAGGTAGTTTTATAAGACTTTTCTTGCCACAGATTTTCTACATGAGTGTCTTTTTCAGAATGAAGAATTAAGTTCGGAGACAGGTTGAATTACGTGAGACGTGGTTTTTTATTTTTATTTATTTATTTAGCTTACATAAAATAAGTGAGATATTCAATTTTATGATTGCTTTTTGATGGGTTTTAAGGAAATTTGAACTTTTTGCGTATTTTTTAATTGGATAAATTACGGTTTAATGATGTTAAAAGTAATACCGTAAATATTTTTTTTTGGATATCACACACACGCTCTTGATGTTTATAAGTAAAATATTGGGGGCAATTTAGGGAATTTATAGCGCATGGGAATTCCTGTTTCTCTCGATAGCTGCTTGACTTAGGTATACTACCTATTTATTTAATGACGAATATAATTCAAAAATTTACGTTTCCTTCCTTAATAAATATAAGTGATGATATAATAAATCTTCAGTACTTATTTATGTTATAAACCAATGTATTATTTTTATACATGAAGGATAACTTAAGGTAACTCTCATTTTTTTACTGTAAGTAGAATTAATTTTTCATCTATGTATACATGCCTGCAATATTGTTGGTCATTTACAAATAAAAGGACTGGCATTAAAAAATGTGACAATTGGTGAAGTGATATTTTTAATTTTATAAATATTCTTCAAGCGTGACAACAGTTTGCGTCTTATTCTACGTACTTAACTGGGAATATTTTCACTTTGAATAAAATTAATACTTAAATAGCATTATTTTCCTACCATTCCTGTTTCTTTCCTTTTTTTACCCATTTAAAGCGCATGTAACTATTTATTTTAATGTTTGCTCAGAAATTGTCTTGTTGATATTTTGGTCTCTTTTTTTAGAGCAATGTAAATATTCTTACCTTTTTAATCATATTTAGAACATTCTGTACTGTAATGTTTTCTCAATTATCTTGTGCAACTGACTATTCCCATTTTCAGCTTACGACGGGACTTGAAACTTGAAAGCATGTACGGAGGCCGTAAATTTTTAATGAAACAATTATAAACCTTCAATGAAAATCAATCTTCTCCGACTGTTTCATATATATGCTTATATGAAAATGCATTATACTTGTATAAAAAGGCCTGACTTTGGGCTCTTGAGCCACTCTTGCTTCCCAATAAGTGACAGAATTCAGCACTACTTAAATAATCTGCGTCCATGGGTTGTGCAGAGCCACGTGAAAATACTGAAGAGTCTGATGCAAAAGACAGAATGACACCACAGGCGGTAGCATGAGAAGAGTCTAGAATATTATATTCCTTGTCCAAGACACAATAAGAAATCGATTCCTTAGCTTTTGTACACAAATTTGAGTCATGAATCTTGCTGAATTATATATTTTTCAATCTCTTAACAAAATAAAGGTTCATCAAATTTCTGAATTTTTGGAGGACACTCGTTTTTTTCTATGCGAATATATCTCAAATGTGCACTCTCATTTTCCTATATTCCAAAACAGATAGCGCACAGTGGAATGCTGTTAATTCGGTAAGGACTTTGGAAAGATGTCGGAACTTGCCAGTATGTTTGAGTCGGAAGTTCTGTTGCTATCAAGAGCCTAAAAGACAGACCTATAGAATTTTAAAAGATGATTTAGGCTTTGTAGAAGGAGAAGGCTTCGTAGAAAGAGGTTATGAATTGCTTTCAATTCACTACCAGAACATAGTGTAAATGTGTTTAAAATCAATTCAATTATTTGAACAACACCTAGTTATCGAACGTTTATTATGATAAGTAAAGTTTAGTAACATGCTGTTGATGAGGTAATTCTACAGACATGAAAGGATGCGTGTAAAACACAGATCATGTTGAGAATTAATTTTATTTTTCAAGATATATTACTAAAAGGTAAACTATCAAGGTCAGATATTAATGAACTGATTTATCAGCAATGGGTTTGGTTAACACTGGACTTGGTTTGTACCCGATTTCAATAGAATGGTTCATTAAACAAACGCATTGATGTACCAGTGTTTCAACATCGAAAAATAAATATTTTTAAATGTTGTAGAATATGTTTTAAAAGCTAGAAGAAAAGCTTACATTGTTTCATCTTGCATTAGTTATCTTATTGTTTGACCATATAAGAATGTATATTGCAAATAATTTTTATTATAGCGTAAGTATTGCACAAAAATTATGTTTTTTTCTTTGTTAGGAAAGGGGCTGTTGAAAATCACAAGCTGTTCTCAAAGTAATTTCATGAATTCTTATTTTATTTTCATTGCTCATAATTTACTAATTACAACTCTAATTACAGTTGAATTACAGTTACGCTGAATGCTGGTAGTTCGACCCTAATTCGAATTCCGGCGAACGGGTTGGCTGCATAGAAAGTTTCGTGCCCTTCTCTATATGTAACATAGGTACGACACAGTTTCCTTTAAAACTTCCTCTACGGAAGTCAACATTTATCTTAGCGAATATCATTGTTTTCGTCGCCGTAAACAATATTATTATATAAATTTATTGCCGTAAACAGTAAGAAAAATTTTTTGCTGATCTCAGAAATCAAGTTCCATCGAAAAAAGCAGGAAAATAATCCGCTATTATAGTAAAGTATTCGGAGATCGAAACTTAAGCTTAGGAATGAATCTTTAAAAACAAAAAGTATACTAAAGTATACTAAACTAACTTTTACCATGCCTATCTAAAAATAAATGAAAAGGTAATGTTGTAAGTGATCTTATATACATTCGCGTGCAAAATTAAGAGAATTTGCACATTATACTGAATTCCTGAAAACGAGTTTGCGCATTTTAATGAAATCTAGTTAGTATACATTTAATAACAGAGAAAAAGATGTACCATCTAAAATTCATTTTATGTACTCATAAATATCAGCGAAGCTCATCGTGCACAGATTATCAAAATCCACGTTGTGATATCGAACTAAAAATGAGCTTTAGATAAGGTGCAGTCAGCTTTCACAGGCATTCATGTCATGCAGCATTACCTGTCCGTGCATTCCTGTCCATGCATGGCATTACCTGCCATGCATGGACAGGAAGCAGTTGATGAGTCCCTGTGGCAGCCTATCCGACTTTTGCAGTAATGCAGTTTTTAGCATCGGAATGCCTTTCGGAGGGGACGGCGAGATGAAATTGTCCTGCCAAGAGTATCCAAGACTTGCTGTATAGGGTTACGATTAAACAAACTGGTTGTCACCTGAAAAGTCGAACATAGGTCTCTAAAACTTTCTCTCTGTACCCCTACCCCAACAGCCAGGGAACGTTTGTCAAACACATATAAACGGGTGGGCGACCGTCTGCAAAAACCACTGCACTTCCACCACCTTAATGATACTTTTCCCTGATTGAAGGAGGCATGGCGTCATGTTCCGGGCTGCATATTTCACAAGTGCACATCTTTGTAGCCACCGAGGGAGTGGCTTCTAGGATGGACCAATAAGTATCCAGTAACATTTCTGTCATGTCACATGACCTTTCGCGTGCTTTAATATGGTTGGAAACATTTTGCCACGCAACGTTCTGTACAAAATAATTAAAACATCGTCAATTTCTTCTGAAAATTTTCATTGCGAAGTTAGGTCAAATATAAGCAGTTGTGAAGATTTCACTACCTGGTTGAAAGAATTTGAAATAAATGTTGGACATACCGCAAAAATATGCATGCGAAGTATTACATAATAAGTGGTAAATAACACGAAGAAAGAAATATGTGATAAGCATCGAGCCTAAGTGCTATCTTTATATACAACTATGCATAGGAGAAAAATATTTGCACCAATTATATATGTAAATAGAAGTCAGCCCTTTTTATTGCAGTCTATATGAAAAAGATGCTATAATAATAGGCAATGCAGAATTTTATTAAAAGAGAACTTTACTAATTTGCATTTGTATATATTTAGTATGTTGAATTTCACATTTAATAACTGCTCACTCTTAAATGTACTGTCTATACAAGCAATGCTCATCAAACAGAATGGATTTCTTATTCACAACGAATATACTCAATTAATTCATATATAACATTTAATGTTAACAATAGATATAATCATGTTATACACAACATTTATTCTGCATCTTACACTTTAAATGTCAAAAGAATGCAAGCACTGAAATAAGAAAACGCTAGTTCATTGTAACACTTTCGGTACTTCTCAGCTCAATTAAAAAAAAAAAAAAAAAAAAAAAAAAAAAACTATACACTTGAATTCTCTTAATCTACAGCTGTTAGTAAATGCATAATATTCGATGCTAATTGTAGCTTGAGTCATTTTCTCTATGTGAAGAGCGATAATATGTCATGAACATCAATCCAAATATTAATGTTTGATAAAAATTGCGAAAGTGAAATGTTAGCGATTAATTAAACTCATAAAACGAAAGCATTGCGGGATTTTCTACTATTACGCTATACATTTATAACTGCGAAACAAATGCAAATTAAAACGTAAATAGCATACGCTCACATGCGCGAAGCTTTAGTGTCACAAAAGCAATAGAAGCTCATTGGTTTATTTTTCACTCGGTGGCTACGCTGATGTGCACTTGTGAAATATGCTTTCGGGCTCTCTGCAGATACAAGTATACAGGTACAGGCTGAAATGTAATAGGACACCCAATTTTTCCTGTAAGTAAATGGGTATAGCCCTATTACACTTCAATTTTTATTAATTTAGAATGTAATTAATAAATAATAGTTAACATTCAGTGCCTTTGCACTTATAAATTTTGGAGTCATTTCTAGAATTTTGGTAGTACAAATTTTGTTAAACATATTTTTTTTTCCTTTTTAGTTTGCAGAATTTTGCCATATTATATAATTAGCCACATTAGATCTTTAGGATCAGGCTTATAATATATCATAGTTTTCATAGTTCATCATTTGTAGTATATGTTTGTATAGTCATGATTCGTAATAGTAAAATTTATTTGCTGTTCGTAATAGGAGTATTGATAGTTAATTTATGAGGTTATAATTGTTGGAGTTAGTGCGGAACTGAGCTGTATTTAATTAGCACAAAGTGTTTCTCCTCTGGTACAGGTATCCAGAGAATTAGCTCCCAGATTCAAATTCGACTCACTTGTTAAAAGCACCGTGCCCCATTGAAAGTCTGGTCCAATGTACATGGTGTCTGCTCCCTTGCGTGCTGCAGGGAGCGAGACGCAAACAGCGAATCGTCTGGCATACAATCCTAACTCGTGAAACCTTTGGGAAGTTTCCTGAAACTCGGATTTCAGCAACTCACTTGAGAGCTGTGAGGCTATAACATTCCTCTGTCGCAGTGCTTAAAGTGCCCAACAACAATCCTTATTTGTCGTTGTGGATCTTGGTCGACGTTGTTCAATTATTCATGATAAGGTTCGAATGTGCTGATACTGTTTTAATAAAAGGCGACGACAGTGGGCATTACACTGAGCTGTGTAGTCACTTGTGAATGGTCCAGTCTACCTATAATTCTCCATCTCATTCCGTAATCCATACTGTCATGGCTACTCATTTTACTTGATACTTTATAATATTTACTTAACTCTTGCGAGACATAAGTCGAATGTTGCGAAGGGTACGAGCACACAAATTGTCGAAAACCGCTCGTTTATTTATACTTCCTCCGCAATTACATCTCCGCAGACGCACTCGTGTATGCTTACATTTAATGACTGAAAACAATTCCATAATTCTTCAGTGGCATAATTAGTCCCTTTGGTTCAATACATTTTGTAAAAATAGACAAATTTGCAAATCCTCTTAATTCTGCACACGAGTACAAATTTGAGTGCATCATTTAATATCCGAAAAGCATACATCGCGTGAATGTCCTCTATCATGTTTTTCCATTTGTGTTTTATTGTTCTTTATTACAGTATCTACGAGACTTCGTTTAAGTGCATAATTAGTTAATGTATATAGTCCAGAGTCGAATTTCATAGATTCGAAATTTCGTGTACTCTTAATAAGAAACATTTAGGCTAGACTGAGTACTAGAAAAAGGCGCTAATTTGTTTTGAGTCCTTTTATACAAAACAAATCTACTCTTTTATATAAAAGTTTCAGGAAAATGCTTGTAATTGTTTTTCCAATAACTTTAAATGAAAACACTGTTATTTACTCTTAAGTGTTTAATTATCTTAAAACGTCTAATCAAATCTATAAAAATTCAATTTGCGTATTTTCAGGGAAAAAATAATAAATGGTCTCATTTCATTGCCTTATTAAATATTTATCCAATATAGTTCTGCTAATAAAATAACTGGTTTTCTACATTATGTTGCAGCTTTATCAAAAAATGCATTGCATTTTCCCGGTGGCCTTTTTCAGCTCACTGCAAGTGTGCAATTTCTGATATTACGCCTAACAGATGTTCATTTACAGGAAACTAGTTTTCAAGTAGAAAGAAGATAAGCCAAGAGAGCAAATGTAAGTTCATTATCTGAGTTGCAAATGAATTTTTAATGAATTGTAGTGTTTCGAATGTTGATGAAATAATAAATTACTTGCAGGTGTGCTAAATATAATTTTATTTTTTCACTAGAAGAAAAAAAAAACTGACTTTTAGACTCAAGCGATGCGATAAAAGAGGGGGGGGTAATAGCATTACCAGACATTAGAAACCAGATCATGAAAATATTTCAGAATTTATGAAATATCATGAAGTATTCATAGGTTCCAATAACAATAACTATAAAATTTAAGACTGGGGTGAATGACTAACTTTATACTGGTGACCAAATATTTCATTGCATTAGGAATTTTTCCCACGTTGCTTTGATTAATTGCTTATGGCGGAGCTTAATTAAAGCTATTGTTAATTACTTCTAGCTACCTCAGAGTAATGTTTCTGAAAAAGATTCATAAAGAAAATTATTTTTCCTTTGAAATTCTGCTTCCTAAGGTGCTGTGTACTCCATATTCATTCGCATTGGTAGTTTTACACTTTATTCGTAGAAGTAATAGATGTAACAAAATAACACTTGAGCTACGGGAAAATGAGCTGATCTATCTTCTTTTTGAATGTAATGAATTATCTCCAGGTTTTGCTGATACACAACGAATTAATATCGGCAATTAATGCAACTAGCCAATGACGATTTTGACGGATTACCACAAAAATAACTATGATTCGGGCCCTGAAAATTATCCTAGAGCTGAATGTAATTATCTGATTGGATCCCCGATGAAATTAAGCAGTTTCTCTTGGTAGGCTGTTTATTGGGAGGGAAGAAAAAGATGAAATATCAGTTGAAAGGAAATTTTTTAGCGAAAGCCATCGAATTTCAGTTATCAAAAGCTGGAATAATTCAAGGAACGTGAAGAATTTAGAAGACACGTTATTTCTTCCTGTCCACCAGAAGTACTGGGACTATAAGAATATTCAATGATAATGAAATGTACCGTTGCGTGCCAAAGGGTACATAATGGATTGAATGCACACAGAACCAATGATAGCGTGATAGAATTTCTTTTCCCAAAAGAAATACTTTACAGCACTGGATCTTCACACAAAAATATTCGTAAAGCTCTTCCCATTAAAACAGAGCACAATGCAATGCAAAGCGCATATAAACAGCGAAACTCACACGGAGATCTAACTCTGAAATGAAACATAAGAACTATTGCTTTCTCGTGGCTTGTATAGGTTTCCCTCAACCACCGAGAAGTATCTGATACCCTTCATTTCTCGAAATTACTGGAAGGCATATATTATTAAAATTGCATGTAAGGACCAGATCGAATTTGTGACTTACTGTTTCCATTTACAACTAATTATTGTCTTTAAACATGATGCTTGGGAAACTCTGACATTACAGTCTTTGCTATAATTTCAAGTTCCCTTTTTGAATGTAGTTTCTATTTTCTTTATCTCTTTAGCAAAGAGCTACTTCATCCGGCATTAAACTCGTTTTTACTTTAATTTCAGACATGTACTATGAAGGTGATTGTTTACTATAGTTGTTTTATAATAGCAGTCACAAAATTATGAGTAAAATACTGAATTAACTTGTAGACAGACACGTTTGTAATGGACGGAACATTTAAAAAAGTACATATTTACGTAAACTTTAAAAAAATTCATTGAGCATCCGTATGACAGTATTAAGTTAGAGAACTAAACTATAACCTTTTAAAGACTAAGAGAAGTAAACTATAAATTTTTAAAGACTTTACTGTCTTTCACACTATATAAGTGAATTAAAATTACTAGATAAATAGTCACGATAGCTAATTAATTGTAAAGTAAAAAAAAAATTAAATAAAACGTAAAATTGAGAAAAGTTGTGAAAAGGAATCGATAATTTTTCAAGTATCTCTTCTTAGGAAAATAAATGAAAGGAATATCTGAAAACATAAAAAAAGGGGGGATGATCTCTAAGGGCTGGCTTGGCGAGTGAAAGTGAGAAAATGATTAGCCAAAGGGTACGAAGTGTAAATCGAAGCCAATAGAATATATTTCGCCAAATCAAGCGTTAAGCCTAGATATCAGGATGGCGAAAAGAACTAAAATGCACTTACTGTGTCCTTTCAACTAAATAAAGAAAAAGAATAAAAAAAATAAAACCCCGAAGAATACGGAAAGATAAAAAGAAAAGGGCGCTAAGTGTGACGGAGCAAAAAGAGCATCGAATACGACAAATTGGAACGTAGAATTCTGATAAAAAGGGGCTAACTTGAAGTAAAAAGCGTTACAATGTTTCTTCCTAGACAGCAAACAGTGTTTATTCTGCTCCTGAAATTTCCATCTTCGTTTCCATCGCTCAGAAAGAAAAACAGCACGAAATAAAAGCTCAAAAAGGTGGAAAAACCTTTTCGAGAATGTTAATGTTTATTACATAACGTCTAGACTTCGTTGAGGAAGACATTTGCTTCAGTGGCTATAGTTTAAGAAATTTGGAGACCGAAAAATGGCGATGAAGTCAGCGTAACTGGTAAAATGGCTGAGAATTTTAACAGCTAAATGCGCTTAGTAGAAACTGTTAAGTCAGCTTACCAACAGCACTATTTTATTTTGGCTCTTAATTCTGCTGACAGGAATTCCCCTTTCTGCTAAGAAGGTGTATCCTAGTAACAAATGTTACGAGGTCGTTATTATTAGTTTTTTTTTTTTTTTTCCGCCTAGAAAATGATAAAGTTCAGCTGAGCTTGGAAGTTTTAGTAAAAATATAATTATAAAATATCCTAGGTTGTAGTGACATAAATGTTGAAATGCCCTGTTTCTATTTTTAAGGTATATTTGACCATTAAAGAGAAATGAAGGAAAGATAAAAAGTGAGGTGACCGGCTGTTCTGCTTTGTCGAATTGATCCCATGTTATTTCTGGACTGGATTTATTTTATCTTCGCTCAAACAAGGAATGTATGAACATGTCATATTTCCAAATCTGGAACATAGAGTTTTGTAAATATAACTTGCTTTAAATATAATTGAAATGCTACATTATCAGCTGCCATTTTGATTTACGCTGTTCAAAGTATTCTTCAAAATACAGTATATTCCCTTGTGTAACTGGTAACGAAACCGTGCCTATTTCCGATAAGAGATTTTTTCAGATAGTATAATATACATTTCTAGAACGTACTTGCTCCTGTTTTGTGATACTGTCTCTAGGAATTGCAGCATATGCAGTTTGCTTGTAGCTTTCTAGACCTATTGACTAAAGTTAAATAAATAGTATTGAAAATCGTGAAGGTTATTTAAAATGAAAGCCCATAACCTAATTCTATACACTTCAGAAAAAAATATTAAACGACATTTTTAAATTGCTTTTATTACTAAATTTAAATTAATAATTTCTTAGTAACTTTGAATGTCAGCTTGCGTGTTAAACTGTCGCCGTAGTTTAAAATAATAATGAGGAATAATAAAAGGACATAAAGACATAAAATATAAATAAGCTGTAAAATAATAAAAGGACATAAATGAGTATTTCTTGAGAAATCGTATGAAAGTGTGAAATTCTTCTTCAGCTTTCTCCTACATAGCTTTCATGATCACTTTTTTATCTTCATCTCCCCTTCTCCTCATCCCCTTCCTCATTTCCCAGTAGATATCTGATTATTTCCTGTCATCTTGAGAGAGTGCGTCGGGAACATCCATCTAAGCCTGCACCTCTTATTCAGTAATAATAATCTTAACGTAAGTAAATTTAAGATTACTGACACGGGCGCCGGACGTGTTTTAAAATCAAGAGAATCTTTCTCACTCCGAGTCATCATCTAGGAACATGATGGTAGGCCACAACTTACAGTTTCAGTTCTTCTGAAAATCGTGGACATTATTTCCAATATTTCCAAATTTCACGCATGGACGCATAAAAAAACAGATCAATAGTCCAGCTTTATAGTCTGAATAATTTCATGATTCTCTAGTTGGATAACCGATGATACGCTGTGCTGCTAAAATATATTAAGTCTTCAGATTGTTACCCCATTACATATATATTTATCTCATAGGTCTAAATTTTTGATTTAAATTTATATTTTCAAAACAGCTGTTATTTTCATATTGCTCGTTAAGAGGTTTCGGTTTGTTTATTACGGCAAATCAGTCGAGGGCTATCTGCCTAAGAGGAGGGATGCTTTCGTGGAGGGCTTTCCAAGGGAAACTGACTCGCATACACGTTACACATGGGGAAAACAACGGAAAGACACATGTCGCCAAACCCGTTCGTCTGGATTCCAACTTCGGACCTCGAACTACCAGTATTCATGGTGACTTTATCGCTCGGCCGTTGGCGAGCCGTCGGGTAGGAGGAAGTTTACTGTATTACTTACATTTGGCTATTATCTGTTATCTAGGCTTACAGTTTCCTACTGATAATTTGTTTGGCTCCATAACTGTTTTGGTAATAACACATAATGCTGAACAAATTACAGCGCTATTAGATATAAAATAAATTTGATAATCTTTTAGGAATAAAAAATGGTACTTTCGTATTATCCTGGCAACCATTTAACTTCAATGTCGCCAAGCATCGAGATTTAGAACCAGTTGTGGATAAAGTAACATAATAACACACTCATAATATTTCCGCTTTTGTTTGTTTCTCCGACCGATTCTTGATAAGCCGCGTTTAGTTTTTATGACAGAAGGGTGTAAATTAACTGTTATTGCTGTAGTTTTTTCCTTGCATCTTGAGAAAAATGGTTAAAATTTGGGATTTGTGTTCTACAGAACAGCAAACAGGGTATTAAATTTACCATGCAAAATATGTGCCCATAAATGGGCACGATGTGGTTAGCTAAATATAGCCGACAAAAAGTGATACCTTAGGCTGCAAGAAGTTTGTATTCTAATATTCTAAACAAAGCTGGTGGTAAAATCGCAGGCCCTAACTAAACAGTAAAAATCGACAAAGCCTTTTTACGAAGTAAGTCGAATACTGACTTTTTTATTAAATAAGGAGGCGGTAGTTCCTTCAAAATTGAAGCAGGTTGGTGAGATCTTCGTCAACTTTAATGATTCGATGATTGAAACTTGCACGGTCGATGGCATAATATGTGAGTACCTAAAATATTATACAGTTAACTTTTAACACAAATTCTAGTATTCTTTTGATAACCCTTTTCTAGTGTTCCCTCAGATATTCATTCCAACAATTTGTAAATTTTACTGAGTTTCCACTACATAAATTCCTTTAGAATTTTCGTGAAAAATGCCGCCGAATTTCCATTATTCGTACGATAATTTTCCAACGAATAGTTTCGAGTTAATCTTTTCTACAACGTTAATAAGAGTTATAGTTTCTACAGTTAATAAGAGTAGATTCCAGCTTTCAGAGCTATTTTGTTGATTATGTTCACTTGTCACGCTTGCTTTTAATGTTTTGTTTCTTGGCGAAATATGTCGTCTCATAGAAAATATAAGCTAATCGACAGTTAAGCTAAACTTTATCTAAGCGATCTAGTTTTAAATGTCTTTACATATACAATTGGAGCTAATTCAAAAGGAAACTATAATAAATGAATTCAAAAGGAAACTATAATAAACGCTTGCTTTTAATGTTTTGTTTCTTGGCGAAATATGTCGTCTCATAGAAAATATAAGCTAATCGACAGTTAAGCTAAACTTTATCTAAGCGATCTAGTTTTAAATGTCTTTACATATACAATTGGAGCTAATTCAGAGGAACTTGGCAATCAGGAATGTTATGAATATATGATAAAATAACAAAGAAAAATCTGAAAGGGTACTATTCCGTTTTGAAGACCGTAAAAAATCCCCAAACTATTGTTGATGCCAGTGCTGCCAAAGATAATTGCGGCAACCCTAAAATAAGATAGAAAGTATAGTAGTAAATAAATATCTAAGATTATTGTTTTAAGTTAGATGAAAGGTTAATTTCATATAACACTTTTTTATTATTATAAGCTATATACAAAAGGCTAAACATAACTGAATGGAAGAATAAGAGTAAATAACTATTTCAGATCATTATTATAATTTATATAAAAAAAAAGGTTAAACATAACTGAATGGATTCCGGCATCGCTATTTCGCTACCGACATATCGCTAAAGCATAATTTCATCTCGATGGTTGTTCAAGCATAATTTTCTGTAATGAATGATGTCTTTTCTTTGGAAAAATTCTATTGCAGACTTTTCGTCATGGGCAACTCCCATACTGTTAAATCCGTAGGATATCATAAAAGGATTTAATAATTAAATTACTATTGCAATGGCGTCTTCAGATATATAGAACTATCTAAACTTACGCAATTTGAAATCAGCGTGTACGCTAGATTTGGCTCGCTGTTAAATGGGCAGGTTTGCTAGATTTGGCGCTTTTGCGCATACATTTCCGCTGGAATTTTTTTTATGGTCCTCAAAACGGAAAGTTTTCAGATTTTATATTACGGCCAAAAGGGCGTTTTGTGTGTTACCTTTATTTATTAAGTATCATGTTCTTCGCACTTAAACCATCAAATTCAATTCAATTCAATAGCAAAATCACAAAATATTTATTTAGAAAGAGCGTATTTTTATAATTTGTGATACACAGTCTCGTGCGCTGGAGTTAAAAATATTTTATTTCTTACAGTGTTGCCACTGCTCGCTTTGAAATCGTTGTTATCAAAAAAAATCGTTAAAGTTTTACAAAATAAATATTAAAACAAATTCCAAATTCGAGCTTCCAGATGCCCATATTCGAATGGAAGACTACGTTATTTAAAACGTGATTTTTTTCAGAGTGTGAGAAACGTACATACATCCGTGTAGGTTCTTCATTATTTAATTTCTTTAAATATAATTCAGGGCTCTATTATTTGATGGCAACAATTTCAAAAGTGAAACGCCGCTTTATAGTAGACTACGCAAAATACCAAAACGAAATTAACAGCCCTTCTGGGCAAGTTGCCCCCTTGGGCTTAAAAACTGTATAAAAATAATATAATAAGTATATAAACTGTATAAAAATACTAATTCCATTTTATGTACAGATAATCAGTTTCAATGCAGATAATCAAAATATAGAGTTTTGTTCGTTAATTTTTCGTTTGTTATTTTATACGTTTCGTTGCATGAATTGATAAGCTTCGCGATTTTCCAAATTTCCGAAGTCGCCAAAGAGCGCTATATCGCCAAATCTCGTTATTGTTCATAATTGTTTTAACTGCCTTCCTATAGAAAATTAACAGCCTTTTCTTTACTGCTATGTATTTTTATATGAATAATCTCAAATACATTGTCATCAGAAAATTTTAGAGCTAGAGATTCGAAGACCTTTCTCGTTAGAATCTACATAAATGTATGTTAGAATCTACATAATGTGTCTTTTACTATTTTCAAAACTTGAATATGTTATTATGTAAAATTTAATAATTCTCAAATGGATATATCTCTAGTGGGCTGCAATAACGGAACAACTTGAAAAAAGAAAGTTCGAGATAGGCTTCTCATCTGAGAACACGACATTCCGCCAAACTGTCATCCACATCGCTCCAGTCCGGCACCATTCTAAACGTTGGCGTCTATACTGTGGGGCCAATGACAGTCTTCTTAACGGACGCCGTGAGTGCAGGCCAGGTTCAACCAATCGACAGGAAATGGTTCTGGTCGACACGAAAATATCCAGGGTATCTTGCACATGCTGCAGAATCGCGGTACAAGTGACTTGCGGGACCACCACAGCTTGTGGGCGGTGCGTCGATCCACGCATGCTGACGTCACTCTGGCTGCATCTGCACCTGCACCTGCACCCTTCCTTCTTCCCACATTTCCTCGTTCCAACCATGTTTGCCATAGCCGATGCACTGTGCTCGCTTCCATGTGGATATCAGCTGCGATTTGACGTAAGGACCAACCCGCTCTTCTCAGTCTGATCACCATACCCCTCGTAAAATCGTCTATCTGCTAGAAGTGCCTTCTTTGATGGCGGCCTGGCATTCTCTCCTATTACACGTATCCTCCGGGACAAAAACCAACTTTCTTCAATAATTCGTCTGGCAGAAATAACGACACGAATATTGCACGTTACTTCCCTTATATCTTACTTCACGTGCATTAGAGAGCTGCGCATTTTACATCATTTGCATAACTCAGTGACGTGCGTCTACTCTAAAATTTGCATAAATTTCTGAGCACTCCTTCTTGGTGTTGCATTTTCAATGTTGAGCAGTGTATTTAGAAACAAGAAATTAAAGACTTTTTTATGATGTTACCATATTGTGACTACTATACAAGATTGAATTATGAATATTTCAATGCTACTTTTAAACAAAATACAAGAGAAACTATATTTAAATAAGTTTACATGTAGAAAATATTTTTATGCTTCGGAAGTTAGATTCCTGTAAAATGCCGACAAAAAGCGATACACATTTATTAGCGTATCCATCTTGATGCACTTTTGGCTACTTTTTTTCGGAAAATACTTGGATTGCAGCTTACAATGGATATGTCATGTGCATGGTTGCCAGAGTTTAGCGATTTCTGATTTGGCGACTTTTTAAGGCGGTTGAGAGAATACTTAAGTATCAAAACGGCTTGATACTTGACTACTTGACATTAAATTGTCAAATTTCTTCTTAGATATTGCAAGAGGTTTGTTGTAAGCCTTTTTAAAGTGTTTCTTCCTGCAAGAACTGCCAGCGTTTCCTGCGTATGGAGGCTTTCACATTGATAATTTTAAACTCTGTTTCTTTAAAAGAACTCTTATGAGTAATCCAATGACTGTTTTTCTATTTTCTGCACAGAGATGTCGTTGAAGTATAGAGTGTCATTGTTAATATTTACAATAAAAGTTTGATATCTATGAGATTCTTTACATCATCATCTGGTGCAAATTAAGGAATGTCAGTATTGCAGGTATATGTCCAAAGAAACTCAACCGAGATATATAGACATCTGTTAATGCGGTACTGAACTAGAATATATGCCAGGGCTCCTGCCTCAAAGAACACGATTTTAGAATGTTGGAAACTTTCATAATTCAAAATTCATATTTTCGAGTTGCCCCAGTATTGCATGTCATGAGCGATGTATAGATTTATAACTATTATTACAGTGCAAGTGTTTTTTCAGTTTAATTTTTATTGCTATATTCGTTAAATCATTATTAGTACTTGCACATTAACAGAACCACCTTAATAGAAGTCGCCAAATTTTCAGAACGCGCCAAACGCTGGCAACCATGTCCATAACAATTCTTCAGACAATTATACTGGTAACAATTCTTTAATTTAGTTAGCAACGCCGTCATTGCATATATTTTTTTTTTTTGTTGTATTCCAAGTTACAACAACTTTCATACACAAATCGTAATATGTTTTGCTTTAAATTAAAATCTGTGCTTTTGGAATTTGCCAGCAATGTAGGAATCCAGTATTTTGTTGCAAAATTGCTCAAGAAAACAAATGTTTTAATTTCGTTGTTAAAGCACATAGACACGAAATTTCCGCCAGAACCAAAGAAATAAAAAGGAGCTTATAAATGTGTTCATAGATTTATTTTTGAGATAAATATTAAGTAGAATGCAAAATGTGCATTTATTAATAATTATGCATGCAATAAGTAAATTGAATGATGACTTTTATAGTCCTTTTTTTTGTGTAAGAAAGATACTCTGAATTGCCCTGATGTGATTGCGTTAATAAGTAAGTACCCTTTTGTTTTAATTTTATTTTTTTTTCATGAACTAGAAATTTTGCACATTTTTTTGTATGCCTTCCCTTCTATATATTCAGCCCACCAGCGGCCGAACGGTAAAGTCGCTGAACACTGGTAGTTCGGTCCGAGGTTCGAATCCCGCGAACGGGCTGGCTGCATGGGTGTTTTCGTGAATTTCCCCATGTGTAACGTGTATACGAGCCAGTTTCCTTTAGAAAGTCCTCCACGAAGGCATTCCTCCCCCTAGGCAGATAGCCTAGTGTGCTTTGCCATAATTAAATGCACCAACACCACGCCTTCTACATATTCTATGACTGTGATAAAAATAGGCAATTATTTGTTTAATTCTGAATTATTTATGGTACCCTATGTATATAAGCTTTGCATTCCCTACTTCATGCAAGCTTTTCAATACATGATAGGACTAGAAGTATCATACTTGGAAATTTCTATGTTTAGGACGTTTGGACCTTCCACCAAACCACATGAGAGAACTTTCGGCTCGCCGCATATTTAGGATGCCGCCATGCCGCACCGACACTATGCAATTACAAACATCCATGCTTTTTCCGGCATTTGAGCCCGGAATCTTCGGCACGGCAGGCAACGACGCTAACCACTATACTCGTTGGGCGGCACAAAGAAACGTACATTTTGTCAATAATCCGCAACGTCCTATTCCTCTTAAGAAGATCACGAAAATTTTAAATTACCACCCTATTTTGATTTTAAGTGGCTAGCAAGTTCCACAAAAAAGCATGCGAAATACAAAACGTGTTAAAATGCTATTAATTATGCTTATGAAAAATTAAAAATTTGTTCGGTACATGGAATTTAACTACAAAATTAATTGGATTCGTTTCTTTTTTTTTTTTTTTTTTCAAAATCTTTGAGTGAAACTCAACTTGGTTTTAATTATTGGAATAGATTTTTATTTATTATCTTTACATAGATATACAAATACACACCCGGAAATATATAAACCTTCATAGGTTAGATAATATTTCATTAATTCAAGAGACAAAAGCTTGAAAATGAAATTTTAATAACAATTTTATTATGCGGTTATTTTAATTAAATATTAAAGAGCTTATTAGGAAATCATGTTCTTCCATGATTGCTTTAGTTATTTTTTGTGCCCAAATACGTGTTTAGGCAGCATGTGAATTATTTAATGAATTTTGAAAAGCTCAAAAATAACAAGATTTCTTTGAAAATGAGTATTTAATTAAAAATCAGACTATTCTTGAAATTTTTTAATGCAATTTTAAATACTGCTTTGATGTATTTTTTATAGGAGGGATAATTAAGGTAGAAATGTTTCTGTGCACGAAAGAGTACAGTTTTTATCTTTCATTTGCATTTTTCTCTTGCACTGCATACGGTTTTAATTATATAAATTTTATTACTTTTCTATTAAGGAACTATTCATTAATCAAATAAAAAAGCAATAATTAAATCCATAGATCACAAGAAAGAGGCTCATTCAATATTTTTTATTCAAGTGATTCTCAAAATGTCATTTCTCCTTCTTTATAAAGTGTACACTCACTTCATTTCTTATTGTGAGTCTATTTCTGAAGGTTATCCCAAGAAAAGCGTCGGATTTTATATGTCCAGTAAAAGACTTTATTTTTCAGTCATGGAAAATAATTTTATATACTTAAAACAAGTAAATGTTCCGAATTAAGCATGTAAAATAATGCTCTCCACAACTCGCTGTCTATAACCTCACGCTTTCGATTAAATTCATAAGCATTTTTTCACAAATATGCTTAATGTGGCTAATGATGCATTGAATTTCCAGTTAAAATTCTTTTTTGATAGTTTTTCTAGGTTCAAAATTCCGATTTCTTGGGACGTTCATGAACAATAGCGATGTTTTCAACAGACCGGCTGATCGAGAGCATGAGGATTTAATACCTGCTGAAAAAACTTTTTTATGATTCTACAGTGGCGTCCGAACTGAAAATTGGTAGACGATAATTTGGGCAATTGTGTCTCCTCCTCACAAGTCGCCTTTTAAGTGGAGAAGAACAGCGTGCATTTGTGGTATAACTACTATAAAACACTTTCGAATAGTAATCGGAAAGTCCAGAGTTCGAGTCTCATCGATGGTGTTGAAATGGTTTCTTGGTTTCAAAAAATTACATATGACTATATAATGTTACTGATAAATTTAGCCTTTATTGTTCGTTTTTGGAAAGTATGCTCTAGAATATTTACATCTAAATTACTGTCAGTGTTTAAAGCCTTAATGCCTGCTACATGAATATGTAATACATTACATTTTTGCTATCTTACTTTATATTTCAGTGAATTCTCGCATGATATTTCACTTTATACGAAACACTTGGTCATTTTTATGACCGAGCTTAAATTACATTCTTCACGTCTGGGTTAACTATAAAACTATGCGCCGGATAGTATCTTGAAATCATTATTGAGCTTTTGTGTCATTTTAAATCGACAGAGTAACACTTTAAACACTAATGTCTCCTAGGGAATTTTTTTTTTTCTAGAATGACATTTGCGTGCTGTTGCTGCTGCGTGAGGTTTCCCCAAACCCGGCTCTTTCAGGATATTAGAATGGATTCTTTGCCTGTCTTACCACTTCTAAGCGGAAATGGAAAGGTTGTCCCCTAGTTGTGCAGCTTAGGACAAAGAATGACAGATTGGTCTACATTTCCGGTGAAATGTTTCCCATAACTTGAGAAGTTAATTAAGGACTATGCTCTTCTTCTTTGAAAGGTTCATTACTTTTGAGAACGGATCTGCTTTTTTGACATATTTCACTTAGTACATTTGCGCAAATCTGAACATTAAGTTATAATGGGAAATAACTGAAAAAGCACTTGCGAGGGAAATTGTGTTTTACATATGACCTACTTTTCAACATCTAGATAAGTTTCCAATTACAATATGCGTTCATGTTGTTAAACATACAGCCATTACGTAGATACGAAAAGTGGTACGGATATTACAGTTCAGAACTTTTGCATTCTATTCATCCTCTTTTAACGTTGAAAATTTCTTCATGTACTGCTTTGATGGATGATTAACATGAATCATACTGAATAAACAAACTATGCGTGATTCTGTTAAGGGAAATGATCGTACTAGAAATTGAGTATCTCCACTTACGTCTAAAATTTTGCAAAATCCCAAAATAGCTAGCTTAAGGTTGGATTTTATCACACAGTGACTCATGCTTGGGTTCTAATTTTAATTTCATTATTACAAAATTTTGATTTGGTACCTTTATTATTTAATTGAACATAGTTGCACTGTAGATAAATAGATTTCTATTGATTTTTCAGCCATCGCAAAGGATTTAGCAACTTTGAACATATTGACAAAAGTAACGGAAATTCTTTGTTTACATTCAAGCAGCCCGTTATGTATTTCACATATAAAGAGGAGAACAGAAAAAACTGTTCGGTATTGTTTCATTGCTTGTGATTCCGATCCCACTTTAGATATGGCATAGTATTAATGAAACGATGTATCGGGGGCTTTAAGGACTCTAATATTTATAAATAATAAAAGAATAGACTTACGCATTAAAGCTTTGTAAACAAAATTATCAGACGATATGGAGGTTTTAAAAGATTGTTAAATAAAATTTAATTAACACTCATAAGAAAATATGTGTGCATAAGAGAGATTTATTTTTTGCTTAATGGAGTTTCGATGCGAGTATCAAAAATTAATTTTATTTATTTACTTATTTACAAATCAGATGGTTATACATACTTTACTAATATATTATCAAATAAATAAAATAAAATACAAAGCAAATCCTTTAGTATAACAAGAATAATCCACATCTGAAATAAATGTAAAAGTCTAAAACAAAGAAAATAATCATGATCTAATAAATTCTTAAAGCAAACTAAATCCTATTTGCCTCTCTGTCCTTTGATGAAAAAGACCAGCATGCAGAATGATAAAATTATAGATTTTTGAACCGTTGACTATAAAATTATGCATGTCATCTCCTAGAAATGCCCTTTATCTGCTACAATCTACGTTAGACCTATTCTAAAAAGAATACAGTTAAATGAGCTAATATTTCTACTAGAATAACATAGCAATTAATACGTGAATTAAAAGTAAATTGATTTGAAATAAATTAATTGCACTAACATAAAAAGAACTAGTTGTGTTTTCAACTGCAACGAAAGAATTAATCTTGAAAACATATTTCTTTTAAGTTCTACAAATAAGCTTCAGAAAATCTTCAAAACTGAAATAGATATACGCTAAAGCTTTCAAATACACTCATGTGTATAAATTAAGGATAATTCGGAGTCACGCGGAAATCGAACTGTGAAATAAATATATCACCTGTAAAATCACTACACACATCTTCAAGAATCATATGCAAATTTCAGGAAGTAACCAGATGACACCGATGGTACGTCACAATGACGAGAGTGTAAGAGAGTGATATATAAGAAATACAGGCAAAGAAGTAAAATTGTTCGGAGGCGCGTTATAAGCATTTCAGTGCAATAACCGAATAGTTATGACACAAAGGACGCATTTGGATGATTTTTTACGTGGTAGAATTATCGGCCGTCTGGAATGTGGGCGTACCCAACTGGAAGTATCAGACGAACTTGGAATTGCCCAGAGTGTCATCTCCAGGCTTTAGCAACAATTCCAAGATGATGGTAATGTGAGTAGACGTTACAGCACAGGTCGCTCCAGAGTTACAACGCCGAATGAGGACAGGTATTTGGCAGTTACTGGTAAAAGAAAGAGGGGGAGCGCAGTCTCAGAGCTGTCTCGTCAGCTCTCTTAAGCCACTGGTACGACAATTTCAAGGCAGACCGTATACAGACGCTTAGGGCAGATTGGTCTATATGGCTCGTAGACCTGTCAGATGCGTTACATTTACTGCAACTCACTGTCGCCTGCGGTTAGCCTGGAGTAGAGAGCATGCATTGTGGACACCGCAACAGTGGGCTTGTGTGATGTTTTTTACAAGTCCAGGGTTAGCTTGCAGTCTGATTCTCGCCGGACTTTCATATGGAGAGCTCCAGGTACCCGTTACCACCAAGAAAACATCATTGAACGACACCGTTACGGTGGTGCAGGAGTGCTCATTTGGGGTGGAAATATTCTGAGTTGCAGAACTCACCTGCATGTTCAAATTGGAACCATGACAAGCCAAATCTATCGGGACGTCATTCTGGAACAGCATGTACGTTTGTTTCGGGGCGCCATGGGCGCACAATTTGTGTTTATGGATGACAACGCCCGTCCTCACCGTGCAAACATCGTAAGCGAATGCCTTCAATCGGAGGATATCACCCGTATGGACTGGACAGCATTCTCACTGGACTTGAATCCAGTAGAGCGCGTGTGGAACATACTTAACCGACGAGTTGCGGTCTGTCAACTTCCTCCTACATGTCTACCGGAACTTCGGAGAGCATTGCTTTTTGAGTGGTGTAATATCCACCAAGATCAGATCGATAATTTGATACTCAGCATACCTAGGCGTTGTGCGGACTGTATTGCATCGCATGGGAGACGTACAAATATATTAACAATTATACCAACCATGCAATATTGTTTTTTTTGTAAATACTTTTTTTTTTTTTTTGTAATTTGCTCCAGGGGGAAAAATCGCTAATTTTTTTAATAATATCAAACATATAGCATCTTTTTTTGTTCTTTACCTTTTGTTTAATAAATAAGCTTTACAAATAAGTCAAATTTGTTTTGCTTCTAACTCTTCCTTTGCCTGATTTTGTATTGTCCTTAATTTATGGACATGAGTGTAGAATCTTGATTTTTTTTTGCCAAGATGCAGAAAATCTTTGTAATAAATGATAATTTCCTATTCTTAAAACTGCAAATGAAGCAGACAATTTTAATTTTACAACACTTTATATTAATTCAAGTAAGTGATGACAAAATTCCAATTTATTTATTTATGTGCTTTTATTGTTTCATTTGAACTACTATCAGTTTGATTACTGGTGCTACGGCTAGATCAATGTAACTTGCGAAATTATCTTCTCATGTGACATTTTTTGCAGATTAACCTCTTTTTTTATCATTGCAGTCCTTATTATTATCATTATAAATCATCATCATTTATTCCCATTATCAATCATCCTTCTTATTCTCAATATCAGTCATTCTGATTACAATAATTTATATTATCTCATTAGTAATCCTTCTTATTACTCTGATTATTAATTATTCTTATTATTATGAATAGCAGTCTTTCTCATTTTTATCCTCAATAATCCCCGTCAGTCTCATTCGCAATCGGTCTCATCATTCTTATTGTTCTCATTATCAATCATGCTCCTTCATCTGTCATTTGCATCCTGGCCATGCTCCTCCTCAGAAGTTTCTATGGGAACTCAGCTTCAAAATTGAAGAATTTGGTTGAATTACATATTTCCATAATTAATTGTGGTGTTTATTTTGCTATTTTATTCTAATTCATAACTGGATATCAGAAATCCTATTATAGAATTAGTTAACTGTGTTACACATTAACTGAACTGCTAAATGTTTTAGTAAACCTTACATCAAGCAAATTATCGATATGTTTTTTATTATATGATAAAGCTTCTTTTTCAGTTATGGCAATCATCAATATATTAATGTTAGAAATGTCTATGTTTTAGTTTTTCCTATATTTTACTTTATGGCCGGTATGGTATGCTGCCACCATATTGTTACACATATTCTGCTTTACACAATTTGTCAAAATACCTATTCTGAGATGTTATTGACGTTCCTTACAGTATAAGCATTCTATTTTATCTCCTATATTATAATAGGGCAATTTTCATTCAATTAATAATTTCAAATTAGTCTTTTTGTGTCATAAAAAGCCTCAAACTCTTGAAGTGTACAGTTTGTACAGCGGATAGGACTCCCTCTAAATATTGACTAGTGATGTCTGCGCAAAGACTTTTACTACAATATTTGTTTGCGCGGCTTTTACATTTTTGTTCCTATTTATAAATTTAAATTTATTCTAATTCTGTAACATTCGTTATTATCAAAAATACATAGAAAGCAGTCACTAAAAAAACTATTTACTAATTATAAACATTAGTATATACATAAACATAAAATTATTTACTGAGATGTATATTGAATATAATATATTAACAATAATGTTCGAATTTATCAAAAACAAAATAATAGCTATGTTTATAAAAGTACATATCAAATCTCTTCTCTTCTATCTTTAAATTTAACCATTCACTATATATTTGATTCAATTTATGCTGTTTCCGCTACTTATCATTGATAAGTCTAAACGTGATCATCTTTCAAACCATTTGTTTGTTTATTTTTCATTGAGCTGAATAACTTGAAACCTTAATCAGAGACTACGCTAAAAATGTGTCGCCAATACCAATTAATGTGCATACTGTAATGAAAATATTACCATACCTGAAAATTGTTTTGTCAATTTACCCTGAACTTTTTCACAATAGGCAAATTTGAAGTTATTATTTAGTTGTTGCACAGCTGTTTTATCTGTTAAATTGTTATCATGATTTACGCATAGTTTTCCGACTTTGGTTTATGTGATTATTCCAAAGCACTCAAGAGCTATTCGCATAAGGCAAGGGATCTTTTCGTACAGAAATTTTAAGGGAACTGGTTAGTATACATATTACGCATGCATAAATGTTCGACTAATTCTAGGCTGTAATTAAGATGACATACATTTAATGCTGCCAAATCAAACGCTCCACATCGCGGTATTTCATTTTCAGGGTATCTCTCTTTTAAATAAGAGCAAAGTAAATTTGTAAAAATTGGCATGGAGTTAGTGTCAATTTCAGTATCTCTTTCCTTGGTTTTACGTAGAAGAAATTTCACTGCATTACTAAGTAACACTCCTGTGGCCGATATATTGATATTTATTATAAAGTATCACCACTTTATTTTACCATGAACAAAGTGAAATGTATCAAGTGGTGTTACGTCGAGCCGCCGAAAAATTTTACAAAATGAATAATTTTGCAAGTTCTTTAAAAACATCATTCATCAATGTGTAAATTTATATGAAATTCAGTACTTTTCAATTTCTGTTAGCAGTATTTCGAAAGAGGATTACTTGTTTCATAGTCTTTAAAATTTTTAATGATTGTTTTCAGTGCCTAGATAACTACCGAATTTTATTTCATAGTTAAACCGCATTAGGTTCATTTTCTAAGCAGGAGCAAAATCTTAAAGTTTACATTTCTTTCTTGCGAGTAACGATTTCCTACAATCGTAGTACAGCAGCTTATACTACCATCTGTACCATCAATCGTGAAAATCTGGTATCCCGACCCCATATACATGTGTTTTCCATTTGAAAGAATTAAGTTATAATTATGGTATTATATTATGTTCGTTTACTTACACTATAAACTTTAGATATTCATACGAACTTTATAGCTTACTAGTTATTAAATCAGAAGTTTCTAAACTGTATGGTGAGAACGCTAACGAGGATGTGAAGTTAGGAAATAATGCAGTGATTGAAGCTGTCTGTAATTTTTCTTTATGTTGCTGAATGAGGTAGATATTTGATTTTCTGACAGATATTTTTTTGTCAAGGCTCTCAAAATGCAATGTACCGATATATTCAGCAACCTTGACCATTAGGCTTTAAGGAGATTTTATTTAACCTGATTTGTAAGTAAAACTCTAATTTGCCGAAAAGTCGCTTTCATTTCACGTGAAGTCAACGCCAAAAGGTAACCAGTATTTTATTGTTTACGATGCAATATATACAGTTTTAAATAATTAAAAACGTCATTGTGAGAATGAATTATTAAACAGGAAATGCTTTCACTCGACAGTTTATTCCGATATAATGCATCCCAATTTTGATGATTATACGTTGTTAACGCTTCGCAAGTTTCGTTTCATTATCAAATTTAGGTATAATAATAAGAAAGGAAACTTCGAAGAGAAATTTTTAACAACATGTTTTGCATTTCCTTCCGTTTAATTTCTCAGCTAAAAGTTGCTTTTTGCGACAATTATTGTATGCCTTGGTTCCCAAGATTTCGATCTCTCATATAACCTTTAGTTGTCAAAGGAAGGCAATTAAATTGAAACGTCTAGGCAAAGTTTCTCATGGTATCGTCTTGTTGAACGACAGAAAATAGACCACACCAATCCAAAGCCAAGGTAACAAAGAAACTTCTGCAGAAGTTCAAATAGAAACCCAACCTACACTACAGTGCACCCTATATAAATGGGAACTCACCCTATACTACAGATCTGTCCCCATGTGACTTCAGCGTCTTCAACGAGCTCAAAAAGCATTGGAAAGACAAAGGTTTCAAACGGACCATGAAATCTTGAAAAACTGGTTAAAACAGCAGCCAAAAGTATTTTACGAGCATAACATTCTGTTACTAGTGTCACAATGGGATAAATGTCAAAACATTTGTGGATAAAACTTTTGGATTTCTTTAAATAAATTGTAAGAAATACCCTCTGCCTCTTGTTATTTATTAACTGTATCAAATGTAAATATGCACTTACGAGTATTGATCATAGTGTCTATTATTACATTGTATCACCAGATCATATATAATATATCTTTATATGACGGAATGTCCCTTAACGAAATAATACCATATTAAATTTCTTGCAATTTATGTCATACTTTTCAAAAGATTCCTTATCAAGCAAAGACATCTTGTTCTTTAAAATTGTTCAAGTTATGAATCTTCTTTCTGCACTGATAAAATACATATTGTCATATAATATATTTGTCAATCTGCTAAAAACTAATGGTATAGTAAGTAATCTGATAATAGTTATATATTTACTCTTCCTTTAAATTTCAGTCGATTTATAGTAATTTTTCTTTACGAGCGTAAGGTATAAAAGCTCAGTTAAGACATTATGACTTTCAATTTTATGAATGTTTGATAGAACTTTATGGACTCCATGTACAGTAGACTTTAAGAACTTTATTTTTAAAGCAATTATATTTTATTTTTAGCTATTTGGTCCTCTTCCGTGTAAATATGTTTAGACGTTTTTACTTTAAAATTATAAACTTCAATATGAAGAATGTTACTGAATAATTATTATTTAAAATTAAAATCTAGTTTATAATGAATGTAAGACAATACTTGTTAACCGTTAGTAAACGTTAAGTGTCATCATTCAATTTCAACTGATCTGAGCTGATATTCTTGAAATAAAATTAAGATTTTATCTTTTTAAAATTATCTATCATATTATCGCTGAAATAGATAAAGCTTAAATCCAAAAATCCTTTGATAATCAAACTGAGCTAAATAATTTCGATCAAACCCGTTTTATTTTAATTATGACATAATCACCGGGAAGCTATCTAGACGTGAATTAAATTTTATTACAGAAGATATATCGACCGATACTTTGTAATAAAGCACTTACCGAAAGCATGCTTTCGGACATCTGCTGCTCTTTGATCGTCGTATGTTTCATTATTAGGAGGATAACGATATCCTCTGGCATCAATATGATGGTGCTCCTCGTTGTCTGAGCTGCTGTAATCCTGCCATTCTTGGCTACGGTGGCGCCTCACTCGAGAGCCTTGTCTGTTGAGCCGGCTGCTTTTGGCCAGACCGTCCATGCAGTTGCTGTAAGAGAATTAGATCTTCAGAGAATGCTTTTGCACAAATATTTTTATTAGGAAAGCAAACACTCTTTGTCCACTGCTAAGATATTTTTTGTTACAGGGCACATATTAATAATTTCTTAGCCTTCAGCAAGATAAAAAATAAAAGGACAACACTTTTGTAATCAATACTGTGTATTCTTTCTCATATTTATTCCATCTCTCTAGTAAAAATACTTATACCTAAGTTTGGATTTAATCATCTTGAAAGTGAGATACTGAAATAATTTAACTGAATGTACATAATGTACGAAGTGTGCTTACAGCTAATGAACTGGTTGACACACTTTAGGGTTACTGAACTGAGCAAGATGTTTAGTGAAAAATGAACAAAAATTATGCTTTTATAAATCCATATTTTCAAAAATGATTATACCAGTAAGAATCCTGAAAATTGCGTTTCTAGAGAAAGCCATCCCTTGAAATTACAGGTTTTCAGATTTTGTATTTTTTAAAAATTCATTGCGGTTGAAAAATTAATCTTCTATCGCACAGGTTCTCTACCAGGTTGATTTCTCTCTAGAGGAAAGTTCCATAGTTTTAGGAGGAAAATGTGGTCAACTCTTTATTTGCCTGTTAAATATTTGATTTTAATTTATGAATATAAAACTACTTTTATACAAGTTTGAATATTTACGAACATTTTCTAAACGTTTTGTTGCCTTAGGTATAAAATACGTTAACATGAAAATCTAATTAAATATATCTATATATATCTCTATCTATCTCTATCTATCTCTATCTATCTATATCTATCTCTATCTCTCTCTATCTCTCTCTATCTCTCTCCATCTCTCTCTATCTCTATCTATCTATCTCTATCTATCTATCTCTATCTATCTATCTCTATCTATCTATCTCTATCTATCTATCTCTATCTATCTATCTCTATCTATCTATCTCTATCTATCTATCTCTATCTATCTATCTCTATCTATCTATCTCTCTATCTATCTCTCTATCTATCTCTCTATCTATCTCTCTATCTATCTCTCTATCTATCTATCTATCTATCTATCTATCTCTCTCTCTATATATATATATATATATGTTTTTCGAGTTTTGGAAAGGAAGGAGGTAATGATCTTCTAGCAATGGTAAAAGGAGTGAATGGGATAAAAAAGTTGTTCTATAAAATACCTTTTTGACCATATTAAAGTTTTAGCTTTAATGGAAAGGAATATAGGAATTAGCTTTCAACATTCTTTAACGATAGCCATATATTTCTCTAAAATTAACATGTACTTTTCATTATTATCATTCTTCTCAACATACACTCTCCATTCTCTAAAATTAACATTTACCTTTCATTATACAATCTTCATTATTAAATTTTCATCAAAAATTATAGTACTGAAATTATTTAATTATTCAAAATCTAGAAATGGTCTCAGAAAGACATTTTTTCAATACGTCGTTAACTGAATATTCTTTTTGTAACACATGGTGAAATATCGAGGGAATGTTTCAAAATACAGGGGAATCTAGTTCATATAAAATATTATTATATTGTTGTATGTTTTTATTTCTGACATCAGGTGTTACGTTTTTTTCTTTATTCACGTTCGTACGGGGCTCGTGTGGAGTGAATAACGACGACACTACTTGATGAAATATCCGAACACACTTTATTTACCAATACTAATCAGGACAGCTCCAAAACACTTTTACAGTCGGCGACGATCTACTATAAACACGCTGGAACAATCAGCGACACAGCTTTCACACTGTCAGGAATAACGGTGGAAACAGCTTCACTGAAAAGCCCCAGAGTACAGTTCCCGACTCTGCTCGGTCGTTCTCGGAACTCCACGTACTCTCGAGACTTTCCACGCAACAACGCGCGATGCAGTCGACGACACACGATCACAGCTCCCGACTCTTCGGTTCAGTCGTTCCCGGAGCTTAACACGCTCTCTCGACGATGCACTAACCGCGATACACTAAGAGACTCCTTCGATGCACTCGACGACCCCCTCGGCACTCTCTGGCCGGCTGTCAATTCGATCGACTCCGCACGGACTGACTAACTCGAGACTAACTATCTCGCCTTCTCGACGAGGCACACACACTAACTGACTGCGGACCAGCAGGATTTATGTAGCTTTTGCCTTGTTTTTGAGAACATTCTGTGCTAAACCGGTAAGAATTCGTTCCAGAAGTTTCTCCATTCGTCCATGGCATAACGCCAATTTTGTCGCCAAATATCGCCAAATGAGCAATTTCTCTCCCTCCTTGCTATTTTATGGCAATCCTAAAACTGCTTTGCGGGGAAGCCATCTTACCGCGCCTGTACATTTCGTAACAATATATTATTTCGAAAGGTAAGAGTTTGTTTATGTTGCTGATCACACATAACAGCTTCATTTCTTGGAGTACACTTTCGTCAAAATTCATAATTACGAAAAAGGTGAACATTAGATTTCGAAATGCATTTACTACATTTCGAAAAGCACTAATATTCATTTTTGCCTTGCTAACTGATTATTCTTAGATTTCAATATTTTCTGCGTTTTAATTTTGTTGGAAGTGAAGAATCTAAGAACTGATAAGCGAATAATCGCTTGAGTTCGGTGACAAGAAACAACAAGATAGATGGGTAACTAACCCTTTATTATTCCAATAAGATTTAACAAAACTCCGCCTGGGAAAGCAAAGCCCGCACTTGGACTTGAACTTAAAAGAATTAAACTAAAACTAAGATTAACTAAAGAAGTATAGCCGAAGCTATCAAGGTTCAAATCGAGTTGGCCCCTTGACTTATTTGACTACGAAGCTTAGCAAGGGCCTGAGTTCGGCCGAGCGTAATAACAGCTTTGAAAGAGAGAGTGGACAAAAAGGCAGACGCGCATAAATCAGAAACTCTGATTCTCTCTGACTCCGTAAGTAACTTCGTGGTTTCAATACCGCTCCTCCTCATTAAATATTCAGCAAGATTCCAAAACTACGTTCTGGCCGGAAGTAGTAAGTTGAAGTTAAGAATTTGACAGGAAAGGAACTTTAACTTCAAAGTTAACTGTTAATAAAATTAACATAATCCTTACAAAGTATTTAAAATATTTAATTGAGCATACAATGTAAGCAGATTAAGAGCTGAATGATTTGAATATTCATATTACTTTGCGAATTAATTTATCAGTCATAAACAATATAAATGCTTTTAAATTAATGTATCAAAAACACAATTTACATTTAAAGGATTTATAATGCAAATGGAAAATTTAAACATATTTCGAAGTCAAAATATGTAAATCGTATTTAAGAGACACGAATTCACCGCTTCTGTCCTCATACAAAAAGAATATGAAGCGTTTATCGAAAATTTCAAAATTTAATTTTAAGCATTAATACGCCGTAAGCAGGTTTCACTTTAAAAGACAGATGCCAATTGTAAAGTATCGAAAAATAATTTTAATTTCAAAGGGATAACGTATATGTACGGAATATAGTACATGGACGTGCGTAAATACTTCAGAAAGGTATCCTTGTGACTCCCTTTTGTATATTTTCCCTTGAAGAATGTGAAATATTTCAATATATTGCCATCAAGGCACTCGATATACGTACTTCAATATCATATGCATTTCCTTGAAAAGCATATTTGTATTCAATAAGTTCTCGGAGCTTATATGAATAAATAGTATGTTCAATACATACTATATTTCATATTTATTACATAATAAAACGGAAGGAGCAAAGCCTTTTTTTTAATCCGATATTATAACGAATATTTGAGCTATACATTTCATAGTAAACTATAAACTACTAGTTATCTGAATAGATGCAATTCGGTGAAAAGTATTGACTATATGCGTAAAGATATATGTATGCTCAGATTAAGCACTATGCTTTTCGCCAGACCATCTGCTAAGATTTTTTGAAATATATTATTTAGTTTCAACTTGTCCTAGAATTGTATGCAGTATGTTATTTATTTTCATATCTGAGTTTCATATTATGGATTATTTTGCGTGCAAGTTGACCTGCATCATTCTCCTAAGCTGAAACAAATAAATTTGAAATTAAAATTTGAGTCTGGAAATCTGAAAAACTGAAAACCAAATAAAATGAAACAGATTCGCCAAGTTTGTACACCAATAATTTCTTTGTGATAATGTGAAAAAGTATATACGGTTTCTAATTTTTGAGAAATTATGTTAACAATGAAATGTAACTGTCACGGTTATGTACCAATGATAGAAGCCTTATGTTTCCAGGACTTCTTTTTATTTTGAACATATACAGTCGCCTCGTGCACCACAGGTGTACAACACGGGGATTACAAAAGTAAGTAAACTAAACATTAAATATTGCATTCAGAAATAAAACAGAGAACATCAGTGTAGCCAAGTCAGGCCAAACTTGCGTTCTGGAAGCATAATCTAGAGGACCATCGAATGTAGGGCAAAAAAAAAAAAAATAAATGTTCCACATCTTGAGGTACTTTTTTTAACACTCACACAAACTATTTGATCTTAGATTAAAACGAAACAAGTAACTTGCAAATTTACTGTGACCTGATAAAAAATGAGATACTCTAAAATAATAAAGTGGAAAGACTAGGAATGGAGCCTATGGTAAATATAAGGAAATAAGTTTTTGGTGCCCTCAGCATTTAAAGATGAAATATATTCCTCATACCACTTAGCTAAAAGCTTCTTATAATGAAAGGTCTTTTTTTTAATGACTCTTTGGAGTACTAATATTGATATTTATGGGTAAATTTATACAGCTCTTTTATTTTCATGGAATCCATGATACCCGCGCGCATAAGCAAAACGGATATCAGTTCCCCTACTTTTAAGCGAACTGACAGCTGACAGACTTTCGATTGCTGATTTGTCGTTGCTTGTAATACTGTCCAAAAGGCGTGGAGAAGAAGGCGAATCAGAACATACAAGGTACCTTGAGGATGCTGTACTATTATCCTTGATCCACTTGACGCCAAGATAAATACAGAGAAGTTCTGTTTGAAAAACTGTGCATTTATTTCGATTACGGTGCTTAAAATAACAAACCTCAAACCGGTCTAAAAAACAACAAATGTCAGGCCAAACTTATTGTTTATTTTACTACCATCTGTAAAGCAAACCACATGGAAACACTTTTCAATATTCTCTTTATAATCTCAGAATCGCTATACATTCACCATATTTATTGATTACAGCTTATATGTTTACCAAATGGCACTTCACTAGGATTTGCGTTTTAATTTAGGCGAATTATCATCCTGCCTACGATCAACTTACTTTGCTGAAATGTGACTCGCATTTCAGCAAACTCTATTTGTCTACTTTTGAAGGGTAAGCAGCTAGAGAAAAACGTTTACAAACTAAAGTGTCAGTTACGTTTTGATTTAACCTTAAACACTTGAAGCCACCTGCTTTGAAATTTACGAATTGAAATCAAATCCCCCAAAACAAGAGACCTGAATTTTAACATGAGTCAATCGGTCCAGGACAGGAGTACCTATTTACGTCAGATGAGAAGAACGGGAATTAATAATACCCTACAATAACTATCAACTCTTTTCCAACACATTCACGCTAGCTTTTACTTCCAATAAGACTAATATTTACTTCATAGTTTATCCGTTAATTTACATTACATTTAAAATTTTACAATATGTTTCAAAATTTATAACTGGTATAATGGAAGCAGCATCCCTCTGACCTAACCACTAGCATTGCAGATCCATCTTCAACTAAAGTTGTTAACATGCAGTGAAATCTTCACAGGAAACTTTATAATTGTTATTAAAAATATCATTCGATGTATGATGTTCATATTTCCCTAAAATGTACGAACCTGTTTTTTTTTACTTACCTTTTGTGCTTCCAAATTTCCTAAATAAATATCAGCTGCAATATATTGCGTACGGGCAAAGTAAGAATAAAATGTTCAGTACAACATTAAAGAAATGTTTTTGAGTAAATTAATAATATGGTTATAAATAACTCCATACCTTTAATATTTTAATATAATTTTTAAACTGAAAAATATTTCGTTTTACGTTATATTTCGTTTAAGTGAAAATAACCTTTATAATAAAATATTCCTTAATAAAAATTTGACATGAAAGCACAAAATAATTTTTTGAAATTCGTGTTTCTTCTTATTCCATCATATATATATAGATATAGATATAGTTTAGTTTAGTGACGGAGGACGTGATAGATAGATAGATGTAGATATATATCACAATGAGGACTACGTGTAAAGTAAAAAAAAACAGTTCAAAACCTAATAAATACATTAATCTGCGCGTTGATAGCAGCAACAAGTGGTGGTAAAAAGTAAAATAAAATGAAATTAAAGAAAAATACGTTTTAAATTCATCCCATATTCAATTCCTAATAAACGATATACAAGAACCAAAAACAGAAACATCGCAGCAGATTGAGATGCAGCTAAAGATGCAAATTTAATTTTCAATTTTTGGCTTTGGCCTATCCTCCCCCCCCCTTTCTTTCTGTTGGTCACTGTACTTTTGTTTTTTGGTTTAGCGCGTGCTTTATTCAGATGGATGAATTTTAAACGTATTTTTGATTTAAATTTTTATTGAATGAAATCTATGTAATACATATAAAGAGAAAAAGAGAGATCAATAGTTGAAAATATTTAATTAAAAACTATACGTGAAGAATATGTCGAAGTTAATTTGAATAAATTAGAATAACTCCTAAAATGGTAAGCTGACTAACAAAAAGAGTTTGTAAAAAACTTATATCTTCCATTGCATGTTTGAGTTTCCTTTGTTTTTGTAGATTTATGATGTTCTGCTTTATTCTATTCTATATATATATATTGTTTAGGAAATAATTTATTATATATATTGGAATAATTTATTATAGATATTGGAAATTCATATATATATATATATATATATATATATATGAATTTCCAATATCTAGGTGCGACCACCTCCTATTAAAAATGCATAAAAATAATTAAAATTGTGTTCATTAGAATAATACAGTTATGTTCATTAAAAAGGATGAACTATTGTAAAGCTTTACTAGCAAAGCAAGGAAAACCACAGATTTCGTGAAAATTTAATAATAAGCAAGTGACTTTTAATGTGATCAATATTTCATGTTGCAAATATTAAAAGGGACAATTCATGCATTTAATAAAATTACATATTTCAAAAATATATCAGTGCCTTATGTAAAATTTAGCAGAATTACATTAATATTCCTTGAAATCATAATACTTCCATGTCATTAACCTTATGATAATAAAATAGTTTAGCGTAAAACTTCACTACTCGTAATTGCATGCATCAGTTTTTCAGCTGTGCGCATTTAAATCATTAAATAGCTGTGATAAATACTTAATGAATAGCGGAGTTTATTAATTTGGCGTTTTGTGCGGAAAATGTTTTTCATCCTGTGAGAAAATAATTAAAAATTAATAGCAAAAACCATTTAATTATCTTTCTGGATTATTTACAATGCATTTAAATGATTAATGGCAAAATACTGTATCTGTAAACTGCTTTTAGTGGCTCAAGTCTATATCTATCCCTGCATCACTAAGCGCATATTTAAATTTAATGACAGTTTAAAATAGGTGATATATTTTGTTAGATGACAGTTTCCAGTATATATTAGCTTTAATTTTCAACGCAAACATCAAAGTGAAAGTTGAAAACCATTATTTACTTAACCTAGTGTGTTATTTACCAAAATGTTCTCATCCTTAAATAATTAATTACGTTTATAATGGCACGTCGTTTAGTTATTAATACATTTTACAGCGACATATAAAAACGTGGATAAGCAAACATCAAACCGATAAAAGTTAATTCCCCATCAGAAGTCGTATCCTGTGCTAGAGCTCAAAATATGAAATCTGCTACTGTTGTAGTTTTCCTTGTGCGATAACGTGAGTATGTAGTGAATTTAAAAATTGAAATGTATTAAATAATAACATTCAGCTTAGAAGGAATTAGGATTTTCTTTCTTGTGTCTTAACACATTGCTTAGCTAATTCCAAAGATCCGTATTAATCTGTGACCATTTTCATAGGATTACCGTTTCCTTTAGTCTCGTCTCCATAAGCTGATTAAACTTTTATATTTATTTTAATTTCGTAAAAATTTGCCAGTGAACGAAATCTTCTAATAGCGAACTACTGATCTTTTAAGAGCATTCGTACACCCGACTACATCAGTAGTGTATATGTAAGAGGTTTAGCATACAAACCGCATCTTATTTCTCGATGGGTTTGTCATTAATTGTTTCCTCTGGAATTCAGTTTGCAGTGGCAAAAATCACTATGTTAGCTGTTTTGATTTTTCCATGTGAAACAAAATCGTTTTACATATGTGGGATGCCATCGTTCATTATAATCGGATAACGCGACAAGCTGTGAGAATAAATCTTTTACTTTTCCGATGATAGAAGTCAGACGATTCCGCCATTAAGACAATGATTCGACTGAAAGATGTTTACATGTAAAAGACGGTCGATTCTCTTCATCTGTAAATACCATCTATGTAAATGATGTGAATTCATCCTTCTACACATGTAACCATTTTGTAGTTTGTAGCAACTATTCACGTTTCCATTAAATATTCAGGTTATTTGTAAAATGGACTAGTTTATTAGCCTCTAGACAGCCACAAAAGTTTACAGACATCATATTTCTAGACGGTAAGTACCGATTCTACAAAACATCGGGATTCTAAAAAGGAAAAGTGAGTGGTTCAGAAAAAACAAAATTTCTCGCAAAATTTCAAATCAGTTTTACACAGTTCTTCCACGAAGTTCAAGAATCAACATATATTGACAATTCCAAAAAACTTACTAAGCGATAATTAACATCATATATTATTATAATATTTCAACCTGTTTTCTTAGAATATCGTTCAAATTACTAACCTAATTTTCTATGCAGATGATCGTTTGTTTTGACCCGGTGAACATCTCCAGTGAGTAAGTTTTTGAACTCTGAGCGAATAATAATAAAATAGTTCTTTTTAAAAGGCAAGAAAATCAGCATAAGGCATATCTGAACTGTTGTGTAAAGGATGTGGGGATAAAATATTAATACAATTCACGGTTTTATGCTTCTATGAATAATTTTGTGATGGATGTGAAGCTACTGATTATGAATTCAGGAGTGGTTGTCCTTCGATGCTCAAATTGATGCGAACATTGAAAACGTTGAATACTGGTGACGAAAAATTGTCACATGCCTTCTAGAATGACAGTTAATGAGATTAACTTCGACAATTACCATTGCTCACAAAAGTTTCGGGTAAAATCTTCAGAGAGAATTCTTTTGTCCTTCACACACTGATCGCAGAAATTTGTTTACAAATGTTTAATACATCAATCATGTTTTTATCAAACGAATTGCGACTGAAAATGAATCCTTGGGCTTTCTTGATGACCTTCGGACAAAACAGCAATCATCTGCTTGGTTTGGAGAAGGATAACTAAGACCACAAAAATTTCTGTTTCCAAAACATTAAATTAGACTGCTGAGATAATATAGGATATAACGGATAGTTTTTGAAGGAAATTTAGTGCGTTAGGCCTGAAAACCTCAGACGAATAATTCATTCCTACAGCATGATAGTCCGCTGTTACGTCATTTCATTCTTGTCAGGAATATTTAACTTCCCCAAAGTGAAATCTCACCTTAACAGTAGTTATTTTAATAATCTTGAAACTAACAGCCGAAGAAAACAGTATTCCAAACTTTAAAATCTGCAAAGAAACTCAAGAATCTGTATGAATGTGCCAAACGTTGTATGAATTTACGAAGATTGCATATTGAAAGCTAAGATGGGAGAAACTTAGTTTCCTGTATTTTTATATTTGTACGAATTTTCGCGAAACTGTTATATAGACACTGTATATTTGCACTCACGTTATTGTGGATGGTGTTCATTTATATTAAATATTTCCTGTAATACTTACACGTTGTCATAAATCAGTGTACATAAAATATGAAAAGTGAAAGTTCTTGATAAAATGCAAACACCGAATTTTCTTCATTTTCTATGTAAGATACATCAAATCCTACCTAAAAATCATATCTAAAACAAACAAAACAAAAATAGAAAACAATTGGAAGGATCCAGATTTTAAAGAAACACTTAAGTTTTTTATGCTTTTAATGAGCTCGAAGTTTAATAAATCTGCTGTTGGACTCACTCTTAGTAGTATAACTTTTCCATTCTTTTAAGATTGTTACTAAGCATCGTTTTCTTCGCACTAAAATTGAACACTAAATTATCATTTTTTTGTAAAAGAGGCATATATTTAGAATAGGTAGTTCTTTTAAGTTTCATTACTATTTGCTTCCGCAGATGGTGTTACTTTCGGTTTCGATGTGCGTCGTTGTGCTTTGCACATTGCGTTCCATATAAAATGATTATTGCTCCCCGCACTCTGCGAACATATTTTGCTACTGAAGGAAAACCCATATCCGAACGTTCCCAAAATTGATAGAGTTTTGTTCAAAATAAATGTGCGTTTTTTTTCTAACTTTAAAATTAACTTTCTTTAACTGAACATTTTAACTGCATTAGCTCTGCCGAAATAAAGTACGATCCCTGACTTACATTAAAAAGATAGTCCAGTTATTCGGATTGTTTTTGGTTATATTTAGTCCTGATCTAAATATAACCACAACCAATTCAAATAACTGGACTATCTTTTTAATGTAAGTCATATTTTACTTTTATAAGACAAGTGAGTCATATTTTACTTGTTAATATAAGACAAGAATCTTATGCTCTATAGATTAGTAATATTACTTTTTTTTTTTGCTTTTCGGATAGACTTTGCGCATGAGGCTCTCATTTAATCAGAGCAGAATAGAAGAAACTAATTTAGTTATTATATTACGAAACATAAGATGTTTTCAAAAATAAAAGAATTAGTTTAATTCAAATATCAGGGATTTGAGCTGGTGAAAATGGTCTTCTCACGAAATAAAACTTTCGTGTAGGCGAAAATAAAAGAAAAAATAATTGAGTCTTTTTTTACTTTATAAAAAAACAAACGTTATTCAGAAAACATTCCAAGAGGATTTCTTGGATTTAACGCTAATACTCCCTCCAAAAACATTTCCTATATTAATGACGGAAAACGTTACTTATCGATGATGTAGGTAAATACTGAGAACATTAACTCACAAATAAGCTGCAGAGAAAGAGAGAAAAAAAAGAAAAAAGAACACGCAAGGCCTGCTATAATGAGGAGAAGGAAACTGAAAAATTGGATTTTCTTATAATTTCATCCACGATTTCCTCTAATTAGGTTAATTCGAAGAATTGTCAAGCTCACGAAAGTAGAGTAATATGTTTTTTCCTAATCTTGACAAACCTTGGTTCCTAGTCCCTTTTTTAAATGACTTTTTTTATATATTTGTTTATATATATATAAATTATTTTTCTGAATAACTGAAGGAAGAATATCTGAATGTAATTAACAACGCTGCACGGCTTTCAGGACATTTAAGCCTTGGTTTATAAATTATTCATTCCAAGAAATAATATTTTCGTATCATTTTGAAGAACTAAGTAACAACAACGTAAAAATTTCTAAATGAAAATTACAACAAAGGAACTCTTCTTGATTTGTTCTGAAGCGTTTTAATAAAGTTATGTAAATAACATTCTTATTTTTAAATTATAATTAAATTTGAGAAAAAAATGCATACTCTTTTTCGAGTAAATTTCCCTTTGCTTTAAGCTCTTATTTTTAATAACAAATGTGATTGAGCAAAACACTTTTGTTATGAAACAGCTGGTGAAAGCTTGAATAAAAAATAAATAAACTAAAATCATCTAATTTTTCGTCTTATATAAATAATAAAAGTAATAGTTAATTTTCGTCTTATAATGGTTTTTATATTATGGACTAGTTATGAAGTAAAATCGGTTACGTAAAATAAAAATTAAAAGACTCTCATTGTGTCATAGCATGTCGTTATTTTACAAAATAAATAATTTGTATATATTTGTAAATAATTTATTTTATAAAATAGGCAAATTCGATATTTAAATGGGCATTTTCTAAAGGCATTCGCAGTCAAAATAAATATTTCGACAGAAATTAGGGAAATATATCACAAATGTTTAAAATATATTAAAGGTTTTATTCGCGTAGCATAGGTAAAATGTAAAAGTTGAAGTACGAAATCTTTATCTCCGACATTCGTATATATACTCCAAGAAAAGAAAGAAAAAAGTGTTTTCAGAATATTATTTATTAATATGTCATTAACATAATAAACTCTATTGAATAGAATGTAAAAATGAAATTTTTATTTTAAGGAATAAGAAATAAGACTTCAGAACTAATTTTTAAGAACGTTTGCATGTATCGAACAAAATGAAAACTTTGGAAAAAAATGTCTTCCTTTATGGTATTTTATTAAACATGATTGTAAGTAATAAATTATTATAAAATAGGAAATAAAGAACTGAAATAATCAAATCAAGTAATTTAGAACTTAACAACAATCTTGAAACCATCTCTTCTGTCTCCCATTATCAAACAATTGCGTTCACTTCTGATAGGTATATACTTATACGTAATCGATAATTGTATTTTCACAGCATTCTATTCATACAGATTTACTTACATTTAACAGAAGATTCTAAGCTCTTCATTTTTATGAAAATGTAAAACAAAAAGAAAAAGAAGCGCTTTAAATACTTCATAGACATTAAATATATTGCATCATAAAACAGTGAAACCATTAATTTAATATAAACTCTATAAAGAAGCAGTATAAAAATTTTATAACGCTTGGAAGCAGTAAAGTAGTTAAGAGGAAAGAGAAAAATTGTTTTATAAAGAATAAAGGAGTAACGATAACTGGAATCAATAAAATGGTTTATATAATAATAAAGCTATTATGTATAAAATATTACATAATAATAAAGTTATTATATAAAGTGGTTTTATATGGACACAATTTACTACCGTTTCGATAAACACAAGATGGGAACGATGCAGCGCGATATGCAGACAGTGAATATAAGCACTTAAATTGCAGAAGTTTTTTCTTTTCCCTTCATCTGACAATGGTATTTTGTGCTTCTGGTACATCTGCTTTGCCGTAATGTTAAAAACATTTTGTTGGTCATATTTTAGGTTTCTGATAATTTATTCCATTTTTACTAAATTAACTTTTTAGAAAACACCCTTTGTGTACTAATCACAGAATAAAATAATGGAGCTTCTCAACTGGGACAGAGGTTAGTAATCGTACCGAAGGGTCTTATTCGAAAGATGGAGAAGGCATGGATGTTTGTAAATGTATAGTGTCTGTGAGGCATGGGGTCACTCTAAATATGCGGCGAGTTGGAAGTCTGTCGAGAGAGAATGGTGATAAGAGAAGAAGAGTGGAAAACCTTCTGGCCTTTGTACCAACGGGGTGCTTTCTCTCAAAATTGGGGGCAGAACTGAGCTAAAGCCTATATGGTACTCAAGGCTCTTGCCAACCACAGGAACATTTGACTCCTGCCACGATGAATATCGACGGCTTGTGCTAACCATTGTTAGGCTAGTGAGATAGGTAACAATAACAAGAACATTAAATAATGGAACATGCACTGGAAATTACCTCTGTTAATAATTAATTATACCTGCAATTATGAGGTATTTTTTTACAATGATCAACCCCTAAGGTGGTAGGATTTTGAAGTTGCGTACTAATATATCGACATCTTGATGATGCACGTAATTTTACGTCAAGTATGGGTAGGTATACATCTTGCTGAGGTAACGTCTCTATTCAAACCAATAAGTTTCTATCGTCTTCTTATCGAATATCGTCTTAAGAAAATCTAGCTTTCTGAAGTGTCTACTTTTTTAGGATTGGTCTTGTACAAGTATAGTTATTTGTACTTCTGTTTATGCTTCGGTAAGATGAAAAGCCTTATATAATAGCTTTTAATTATATATAATATATATATAATATCTCATTAGTTATATATAAACTATTTCTTATTTGTTTTCGCTAACAATCAGTTTGATCTTCGTCTGATAAATTTTTGTGGCTTTATGTCAAATGGCACGTTTTGCTGTCATTGTCTACAATGGTACGATTATGAATTACAATGAGTTACAATGGTGCGATAAGCTACATTGGTACGATTTGGTGTTAAGGGCAATAAAACAGGTATTTCTTTGCTTTTCAGATTTTTATGCTGTAGGCTTAAAACACGAGTATCAAAGTGTATAGACATAAACGAGCATTAGTAATAAAAAATTCAATGATTGTGTATTTAACCACAGTTCGTTTTTGTCCATGAGCAGTCATATGATATGACCATCAGTCACAGCAACCATAAGTTTAGTAATCATTTATTAGCAGAGGAAAAAATTAGAATAATAAAACACAAATTTATGTTTGAAGCCAGGGAAAAAAAACCTTTCTTTTTACTTTCTTTAATAGTTTTCTAATTCTATTCTTAAACTTTTATACAATTAAAGTGAACGTTATACGTCTTCGTAGCTTGTTTTTGCAAAACATATTCTTTATCATAAAAACTGCTGAAACTGTTACTGAATTAATCGCTGAATTGTATTTAGGGGGTGATATTTGTTAATTCCACATTTGATAAAAATTTTATATCTATAAAAATATCTTCTAATGATAGGAAATTAATTTAGATTCTGCTATGTAAAATTTTTATGGATTATCAAGCAAAAGAGACTTAGGCGATGTAAACTAACATTGCTGAAATAATTGTAGCACAAAATCTGCGAGACAAAATTCTGGTCGCTCCTGATAAAGAGGAACCTATACCTGTTTGCCCTTGATATTAATTGATTGACTAAATCCCCGCCAAACAAAGTTATTTGTTTGATAATTTTATGTTTCACTTTGGCGTATTTCTGTTCTGTTTTGACGATAAGATATATCAATGTTATGGAATAACGTCCGTGACATATAAACGCATATGTAAGCAATGCACTCTTAGAATAATGCGATTAGCGCCAAAACAAGAAGCATTCTCATCAAAAAAAATTTACGGTTAATGCCATTTTGTTGGCATGCTGCTAAGAGGATCTCAGCCGTGGATCCTGATTCGAATCCCAGATAATATTTTTAAATATACTGCGTCTTCTCTCCACGGGGGCCATTAAAATACCGTGGAAACCAAAACTCCCTTGGAAAGGTTGATGGTAGGGAAAGGGACATATCGGATCCGATGTTAGTGATTTTCCATCAAAACTGGACGGACCAAATCCAAAAGCGAAGCTCAACAGTCGATAGCCTAAAATTCAATCTAATCAAATCCGCCATCATCGGTGCAAATGTTTAATGAAATTAAAAATAAGAGAAAAGGACAAATAGCCGAAAAACGTCATGGGAAAGAAAAAAATGGTTCTTTCATATCCACGCAAAATTGCGATTAAATGAAGATTATGATTAGAAGTCCATTATATGAATCTGTTCAAAACGTGCAATCATCCACGAAAGTGAAAATTTTCAATAAATAATGTTATAAAATTCACTTATATATATAAAGTAATTATCAGTAATATATACATAAATATATATATAATTTTTATTGCATTTTGCGTCTTGTCATTATGTGTTTTACACGTTTTTATTTTATTTATATAATTTGGTGAGTGAAATATTACATAAAAATGCTTTATGAACTTAATTAATCACATAATCTCTTTACTGTATATGTATGTAAATATGCGAATTTATCTTTCACTAAAGCTTAATTTTTATTTATACTACAGAACTGTCGTTTCTACAGTAACCAATTTAGTGAGTTTAACCCTGGTCTCATCTTTTAACATCCCCATGTTGAAAATGGGACATATCAAGCGGATTATTTTCAAACATACAGTGGGCGGCTTCATATTCGTATTTAAATCTTCCATCTATCAAACCTCCAGATGCGACATCGTAGACAAGAACTCGTTTTGTTGTGCGAATAAGGGGACAAAAGCCGTGTGTTCATTCTTCTCGGCACAGGTACAATTTGCGGAGCCGCAATTCATTACCATACTGGTATTGATGTCACAGTAGCTTGCGTAGAGTTATTTTGTTGCAGTATAGATAACATGATGGATTGTCCTCAAGGCTTTCATGGGGACAGCAAAAGCGTATTATTAATTGCAATATACTTTGCATACGAAAAGCGAAATTCTAGCTTAAAGCGGTAGAGGTAATTGCAAACAACAATGGTGCAACAAGCTATTCTTAATAGATGCGAGATGGTTTATGTCAGAATTTTCTTGATAAATATTTTCTTTCCATTAAAGAGAAATGTCATATTTCTCAGTCTTTCCTTTCCTTAAAATATTCTCATATAAAATATATGACGTTTCGCAATGCATATAAGCACTCTTATAGAGAAATTTGGAAGATAATGGTTTTGTCAAGGAATTCTTCCCAAAGCAAAAATTGCGTTTTTGTATTTTTTCATATCTTTTAAAATATGTAATTTCTTGAGAATCGTTAAAATTATCTCTGAATATCTGCAAAGGTTAAATTTAATGATTTCTTCTATTTTGTTTCCTACCTTCGTTCTATTACTTTTAATTCATAAACAGAGAATTTTGCAAAATATATTGAAATAATTTTGATGATATTACCATTTTTAGGATAATTGTAAAATATTGAAGTTTTGATATTATTAATGACAGCAGAACATTAAAATATTTGATTTCAATTTCAGAAATTACGAGGATTAATCTGAAATTTTTGCAATACAACTGAATGTTACAAGTAGCGAAATCATTAGTGTGTTCAAAGTAGTTTCCTTCAACATCAATGCAATTTTGTAGGCGAATTTTCCAAAGATTCAATGTTTCAAACTCATCAGTTGTTGGAATCTATTAAAACTATGCTTTTATAGCTCAATCAGGCACTTCTTCGGAATGAAAACTACGCCCCATAATTTTTTATTTAGATTAAAAAATAGATAAATGTCATCCATAGCAATAGCAAGAGAACAGGATGGATACTCTGCCACTTTGATGTGTTTTTGTTCAAGAAATGCGACTGTCAGACTTGTTGAATGAGAAGATGTATTATCGTGGTTGAAGCATGAATCCCCTATATTCACTTCTTGAAAAATTTCTGGAAGACACTCCGGGTATGCCAGATAACTATATCTGTCTTATGGCCCGTTAACTTGATAGCTTTGTCCCATGTTCCGTGTCCAACCATGTTCTTTTGAAGAAAATGGGACTAAAAATGCTCATTGTCTTTTTAACATTACTACTTATGGGTGACTTCTTAGGACCTGTATTTTACTCTCTTGATGTGATAGTACGTCAGAAAAAAAAACAGAACACAGTATGTACGTTTCATCACCATGTTTTTATTAAGAGTTGTGATTTTGGAAATAATGCTGTGCCCACCATCCTTAAATAAGTTTAAGGATTATTTATTGATTCTAACCGCTCTGGTTTTTTTGGTGCTCTGTTAATTTATGGTGATTCGACGATAAACGTTTTCATATGCAGTTCTTCATAAATAATTTTATCTATATCTGTGGATCCAATTTTGTTTTCCGTATCATTTGTTAGGTATTACGATTACTGAATTAATATTTTATATGATAATTTCTGGAACAATAGTTGACATAAGACTTCTTTTATTTTCTTCGTTCTGGAAATGGATTATTCGAAATTTTGTAAGCCCTCTGAACACAGTAGCACTGAACGGATTTTCGTTTTCATTTGCTAATTGTAGACGTTGAAGTTATTCTTCGTCATTTATCCCCACGTTTAAATCATACAAAATTATAACGCGATAATGTTTTATTCCGTCAGTTCTTTTCCTTTCTTTCGAATGTTATTCTAAAGCATTAAGTGCAATTATTACCGCAAATTATCGTCTACGGACATGAAAGATTTCAAATTTACATATCTAAAAAATAATTGTTTTTAGTTCATAACGTCTGCCTCTGTATTAAAAGGTTTAGAGTTAGTTACGTATTAACGTTTGAATAAATTAAGTGTTACTCATAAAAATTAAAATGAATCATCAAAGATATATAACTTTGCTTTATAAATCACTTCGAAAAAATTAAAATAAAAAGGAATATACTTTTAAACTGTTTTTAAAACACGATATATATTAGAAAACGGAACCATTATTGACTAATCAGAAGTAGCAAAGTAATTCTGAAGCACATATAGAATCATATATTGGATAATGCTATTTTTTGTACTAATCTTATGAAATATTAATAAAAAGAAATCTACTACTTTAGTAAAGCAGTTTGCAAGCGAGTTATAATTTATGCACTTTTGACAAAATATTATTACTCCCTCTTATTCTGCTCGCGTATTTAGTTTAGCTGCCAAGCAAGAACAAATAATTCCAAATGTTCGCATTAAAACAAGGGAGTGTTTCGAGTTAATAAATGAGTTCAAGACGTAGTTAAATGTTTGTTGTTACCATGGGTACAGAAATACAATTCCTCAATTGTTGAGAAGGTACACTGTTATAGTTCTCAACACTGTTACTGAAGTTAAACACTGTTTCCTAGTGCCGTATTTTACTAACATGGAATCTTTTAATTGTGAGCTGTGATTAGCGTTTCATGTGAAAAACAAAATTCTTATCTTAATTGAGGAACAAAAGCTATTTTAGTCAACCAATTTGATTTCTGAGTAATAGTTTGGTATTTGAAATGTTTCAACCATAATGTTTGAATAAAATTAAACAGCAGGGTATCTGAATATGAAAAATATCAGATGTTCAATAAACATAATACAAATAAGTAATATTTGGGATCAGCTATAATTGTTCATCGACGGATTATTTGGCTATTATGACTTAATTAGAGGGCCGTTACTTTTCCAGATAATCGAACCAATGTTCCTAAATGTGGATACAGTCTACTCCTGCCAACTGAAAACTCGAATAAAATGCTCGTTAGAAAGAAAAGGAAATTGCGAACGAAGATTTCATTTTGCAGAATTATATCTCTTTCAAACCTCATTTCACAACCTATTATCACTGCAATGAATCGAAAGATGGCTTCATTCGTAAAATGAGTATTTTAATGAGTTTTAAAGGGTTTCCCTATAAAAGGACAGGATTTAGCATTCCCAATAAAATACTTTATTTTTAGAAAATGGAAAATATCTTTTACATACTTACAACAAGCAAACATTCTGATTTAAGCATGAAAAATAATGTCCTCAACAACTTGCTCTTACTTTTGCGTCAAGAAATTTCACGAAATTTCCAAATTATCTTTGCATTACACTCTCCATTCTTATGATGAATTTTTACAGTCAAAACTTGCTAATCCTTTGCGTAACGCTTCATGTCTGCTAAGCTGCAACCAATTTGCAAAATGAAACGACAGTGATAAAATACGGTCACCTTGGCTTAATTTAGCAATTTTTGCAGAAAAAAATGTAAAAGACACTTATCGGGTGCAAGTTGATAGTTGTTGCGTTTTTTTTTTTTAGGAAGATTCTCAAAATGTCGATATTTATCATAAATCCGTAAACATTATCAACTTATGAAAAGGTAACATACTTTAGCAGTTCAAAATACAAATTTGAATTACTAAATAAGAATTATGTGATACATTAAAATATAAATCACTTGCACTCTTCTTTAAATCTTTCTGTAAATTTTTGCGCCTTTCTTCCTCCTCCCCGAAGTACACAACGATTTGTTTAGCTAAAAAAAGAAAAAAAAGAAAAAAAAAGAGCATTGCGGAGACTCGGCTTCGTGCGATTCTTGGCAAAAGCGGCTATCTATGAAACGCATTTCTTCATTGTTCTCTTTATAAAATTTTCAGCAAAATTTTGTATTCCTGCAGAAATGTTACCGCAGTTTCTTTCATTGCAGCCAAAACAATACTAGTTTTGACATCAAACTGCGTTTTTAAATCGAAAGATTTGCCAGCTTTAGATATGTAAAAATATTTCCAATTTTGTAAAGATAAAGTACTTTTGTCTCTTGAGCTTCGCATAAAGAAACTCGTGTCACATCCCGAGGATTTTCGATAGCCCAGAGAATGCAGTTCGTGGAATTTACGTTCCGAATTAAGGAGACGCCTCACCCGTTCATAATATCAATAGTGGCTACTTGCTATATTCATCACTGATGAGAAAAAAAAATCACAAAGTCGATACGCGGCTTTAGATCGAAACATTTATATGCGCTGGAATCTATAAAAAACTCATCCACAGATCACAGCGCAGAAGCTTGAGGATTGTAGTTTTCTTGCAACAGAAGCTTGCACAAACTTTCTCAAGCAAAAGCTTGAGGACGTCCAAACTATGAGTAACTTTTCTTACAGTATGCAATAGTCCTGCAGTTAATCTAGATGCTCTTCAGCAACAACTTCAAAAGAAACGTATGATCGTCCGGATGGAGGTACGATTGATTCAAATTTTTTTACCAATTACGGGCAGTTTCTAGAAAAAATCAGCCTCGTTATAGCTTATGGTTTCTCCAATAAACAGTTTCAGCAGCATTTTCGCCTACATAGAAAATAACTTTATTAATACGCTTCGTTGCTTCCTTGTAAAGGGCCATTTACATTGAAGTTTATCTGAACCAACGGAGTAGGTTCCATGTGTCAACTAGCTCCGCCGTGCGTGAAGTTCAAATATTTCAAAACGATCCGCTATGAGGAAAGCTTGGTTCTGATGCTGTGTCGGCTGTGCCAGAAACTTCCATTAGCTCAGACGAACGCCAGTGTGAACAGCTCTTAAATGTTATCTAGTTAGCGCGTTCGAACCCCTGACTGAAGAAACAATCTTCCCACAATACTTATCCAAGGGCTTCTACAAGTAATACTTTGCCCATGATGTTCTGTGACTGATGCTTCTACTGTCTGTCCCTGTTAATTATGCAAAGTACGTCAATTCACCTCCACTCTGTGTTGTTATTGGTCCTTTACAATGCTTTTCTTAGTAAATGTCACTGACAGTGTTCGTCATATGTCCAATGTCATGGTTTTTCAGTTCGTTGATAAATTTGCAAAGAAAATTTGTTGGTGTTGCCATTCTAATATTTTGAAATTTTTTCACTGTAATCGTATCCGTGAGAGCTCTTTTTTTTAATCATCAAAATCTCGACTGCACACCTTCTGATAACAATAGCTGAACTTAATTTCGATTGATTGAACGGATAGGCCGCTAGGTGTTCATATATAGAGGAAATGTTTTAAAGATCATATTGTATAGGAAAAGCAGACATTGTACAGAATTCCTAGGTAATATATAAAATGGCGAAAATAGGACGTCAAAGTGTAAAACGACAAATGCTTCAGACATTTTCTGCTCATTAAGGAGTGACAAAAATAAATTGTTAAAATATAAAATTCACCTGCTAATGATGTTTTCAGTATCGCATCGCAGGGCACATGACCTTGAATGCTCCCTTCAGACAGATAATTCTCCATTTGCGTACGTTCGAAAGGGAAATATATGCTACTTTGAGTTCGCTCAGCGAGGACTTCAGCCAATGCTGTGCTGTATGAAAAAGGAACAGCGGAGTATAGTGCTCAAAAAGGTATAAAGACATGTTGATATATAACGAGGATTCTGCCATCAACTGTCTAAATGCACGGCAGAGCTAAAAAATAATATTTTCTTAATCTGAAAAAATTTCTAATAGTTAGTTAGAGATGTGAAAAGGGCAAAGGTGACTGTAAAAATACCATTAAAATTTTGACTACTGTATAGGTATCAAGTTATGTTATCCAAAAACAAATGTAAGATGACTGATCATGTAAAGCGGGTTATAGTGTTATTAATTTCTACAATATGGACTTCGAGTTATTTACATTACTTCGTTTACATTATTTAGCCATTGGCATGATTACATAACAAAACGTGAAAGATTTAGCATTTAGACATGACAGAATGTTGAAGAGCTTTCACATGACAGACAGAAGAGATTTCACCCAAATACAAGGAAGTTACTCGTCTGCACTTACTTTTAAAAAACAACTTTTTATTATTCTTTTAATTCTTTGCCTAAATAGCATTTGTCATTCCGTATAATCCCTATGTATCATACACAATGCCAACAGAAAGTACGTATAACATTAAAATAATACCGATATTTCTTACTTCGGCCCAAAACAGTGTATGGATTTACAAAAATTTTATGTGATATATAGACATTGTATGGAATGTTTTTTATGCGTTGCTAGTGAAATGTACAATTTTTGCTTTGAACGTTACATATTGCACAACTTCTTATCCGTTCGTTTTACATATCCGTGATATAATCATGTTATTGTAACATAAACTATAAGGATTCATATGTTTTATTACACTCCCGCGACATATTCCGCTATGCCATGTTTAAAGCAAGTTCAAAAAACGAGAACTGAATCGGTTCAGTATGACTGTTGCTTAGCCAGTTCCACTAAATCGGATTAGCAAACCAACGGTGAAACTCAGTATTGAATGCTCGAGACACAAGTGAGTCGATTATATCATAACAGATTTAGAGAGATATTTAGCCAGTCTTCAATTGGCATTTAGATTGAAATGCATCCGTAGGCTTAATTCGCGTTTCGCGTTCACGCGCCGAGAATATCGATCTTCGAAATCTGTTCTGAACAACAGAATGAACTTACATAAACTAATCAGGTTTATCTTTCAAGATACACGTGCTTCAAGTCAACTAAAAGCATATCTTATGCCCGGAGATTTCACCTTCAATATACTACCTTGTTCGGGGGATTACTTGATGCTGCTCATTTGGTAAAGTAATAATGACTTAAATTGACATAATGGAATAGCAGCATTTAGTACGAAGCGTTGAGACTCAGGTGCGTCTTCATAGCGGATCGTAATTACAGAATAGTATGGCAGAATGTGAGTAAATTTAAAGACGAGTTTCCAAAATCATGGTTGTTTAATAGATAAATGTATTTGATGGATTGCTAATTCTACAAGGACAAAATGCTACTAATGGTACTTATGATTGAAAAGTGTATATTGCGAGATGTTGAATATTTTCACGTAAAGCAAAAATTGGTAGGTAACTTAGCAGAGTTGGATGACTCGTCTTAGAGCCACCGAGCAAATGCTACAATGATTCGGAACTTAATTAGTGTAATATTTGATAAAATTATGCAGTCATAGAAACCAATTAGCAGTATAAATATGAGCTAGTATCTCTACCGCTTAAAGTGTTGTTAAATGTATGTGCATCATTATTTCATTGAGAGTTGCTGTTGTTTCAAATGGCCAAACACTTGCAACTTAATGCATTTGTTCGGAATGGACAATGAGCATTGGTCATTTAACTGTTTCATCACAGAGAGCGTTGCTCGGGGTGTGCTTTAGGGAATGACCGAACTATACTGGTGAGAAATGAAAAGTTCTTTCCCAGTTTTAATGGACAACACCTGAGGGCAATGTCCAAGTGTCGGTATTCTCTCTTTTACTGTCAACAAATCCTTTGAGAGAACTTTCCCGTAGCTGGTATTTTCAATGACCCTATATCAAAGACACTGTACAATTCAAATTATGCAAGCGTTCCTCGGGATTTGAACCCCCTCCGAACATTATAGCAGCCAGCGTCGTTAGGGATGACTGCGCCATCTCAATGAGAACTGCTTTCTAAAATGTCGGCGAGGGCTATAGGAGCACAGATTTAAAAATTCTAGAAACTCTTGTTTAGCCACTCATTAAGGATTATAATTATAGAGCTAATTTACAAACGAAAGTGTCGGTAACTTATCAACACTAGCGTTTAATATTTTAGGTGACCTTTCTTGATATTTACAATTATCAAAATCAAACTCCCTTGAACAAAGGCACCAGGTGGTACCTTCAGCTAATAATCACTTCAAAGAAGGATAATTATAGTGATTAGCTGAATTGTGAAACCAAGATTCGTGTTAGCAAAGCGGTTACCATCTTTGATCAGCAAAGACTATCTATGCGACCTCCAAAAAGTAATAACTCTTTTCAAACAGATCGAACAGAACGACAGCTGCGACACATGATATGAGTTGCAAATAATTTTCGCTGGCTTTTAAATTCTCCAGCGCGTGCTTTAACTAACATAATCTGTCTAATATATGATATTAAATGTGAAGTAGAGGAACAATTGAACGATGTTTGACTTAATCATATTTGTTTGTAAATTTTTAAATGATTTTCACGTGCTGGTTAGGATAATAAAAAGTTTAAATATTTTCACGGAATCAGGTTTTTTTAACTGAATTTTTTAATTACCATATGGACCTCTATAAATGTTAATAATTCTGTAGAAATTTAAGCCTTTTGCATAGATATTACTATTTATTCATGTTTTTTTAATTATTCTTCCGTTTGTTAAATAAAACATACCTACAATATGGTTAAATGATTATTGTTACATAATTATATTTAAAAATTTTTATCAGTGTTTTTAAACTTACACTACGAAATCTAGTTTTTTTTAAAAAAAACAGAGTTTTTAAACAAAACTTCTTATTATTTTTATAATAAGAAGCTTATGCAAGCAATTACAGGGATAGTAATAATTAGTTATTTTTTTCCCTTCTTGAGATGAAATTCATCCAGTGCGAAATTAAAATGCGATGCTATGTACATGTTGAAGAAATAAAGTTTTACCCTATCCTAAACTTAGAAGCTGAATATCTTTATTTTAAAGAATTTCGAGTGGAAAAAGATATACCGACATTCTTCAATAGCAGCCACTTTGCTTTTGCCAGACTTGTCCTGTCAACCCGTCAGCATGCCTCCTCTCCCAACTAAAGTGACACTAGATCTTGGAAATCTTGCAAAATGAAATCTAATTGCTTCCCTCGAGCCAGCAGAATCTCGGTATTTTGTGTAATAAAAGGAAAGCCTGCGCTTCTGTCCCTTCGTGAGAACGTCTAAAGTGCAAATAAGAAAGAGAAAATGTTGATTTAATTTAGCGAGGCGAGGAAAAGAGGAAAACATGTTTTTGTGCCGACGCAAGTGAAGTCTGTTTAGCAAGTTTGACATATGAGAGAACGTGGTTGAATCTTCACATGCTTGTGACTATTCGACACAGACGGATACAGGCTTGCTTTAAGGCACAAGTACAAGTAAGTATGTTAGGAAGCTGCTTCTTTGTTATGAAAAAAGTGTGGAAGAACTTCACGTAACTCTGCATTAAAATTTAAACAAAGACAGTAATGTCAAAAACAGAATGTCAAGAAAGCTTTTAAATATTTCAGTTTTTGTTAGCCTGACATTCAATGTCGAAACAAATCAATTCAACTCAACTTCTGCAAAAATATTTGATTAAGTCATTGTTAAAGATGCATATTTTTGTTGAAGAGAATCATGTTTTATGTTTTGTAAAATTTAAATACCTCTTTAAATTTCGATAACTGTGGAGTACTAAATAAAGTCCAAAACTGTATTCTGCTATAATTTTATGCAGTGATTCCAGTTGATCGAAAATCAATTCGTAAAAAATTTTTGAAATGTTAAAATATATTTTATGTAAAAAAATGCCAGCGATGCGTATCTTTAGCGAAAAATTATAAATATTACAAATTTGTTCTCTCATAGTTATTTCTATGGCACAACATTTCAAATCTAATAGGTGTAATAATGTAAGATTTCACCCACGAAAAGCATTCTGAACTTACGTCACGTCTCATGAAAAGTCAAACGAACAAATTATATGCAAAATATTTTCACATAATCTGTAATATACCGTGTAAACAAAAGCCAAGCTTAGAAAATAAACTACATATTCGTGTTTCAGAAGGTAAAAGGCAGTAACCAAAAATCGTGCTTTATTCCTTCTTGTTATTTACTTTCTTTACACCTAATACTCAAAATACAAGCAAAACATCTCTTATGGGTATTTACATTTTACATGAATTATGATGCAATTTCTAAACAAGAGCCATTCTTAGAACATAAATTGTATATTTATTCTCAGGATGGGAAATTTAGTCAAGGAAAGCTTTTCTAATTTCTATAATAGATAAAAGTAAGCATTTTTAGAACGATGTAATAAATAGTACTGTACAAAGAAAGAAGAACAAATTTTCAAAAATATTTAAAGACAATAGTAAATTTCGCTGTAATAATAGGTAGTAATATAGTGTATTTCTTTATTTCTAGATCTCCGATTTGATGAAAGAATATAAATTACATAACCTGCTAGTTTATTTAGCGCATATACAGCTTGTTACCCGGAAAATGGGCTAAGCAGTTGTTATAAATGATTGTTTAAAAAAGGTTTACAACTAACTCCTTAATTCATTCATATGGAAATTTTAGATGTAAGCGTTAACGTCTAGACAGAAATTAGTATATGACTAAATGATAATATAATAACTATTTCTTTTCATTAAATCCCAATATTTTTCATACTTTTGATGAATAATTTAAAAATTAGAGCAGAATACGTTACAAAATGAAAAACGTTGCAGCATTAACATCAAGCAATGCTTTAATATAGTAATTTGTATAGTCTTTCAAAACTATGTGCATTCTTTGTTTTCGGATATGTGCAAATATTAACTATTTTACTGGCTTCATTATTTTAATTATCCTCATCACAGCTATGAATTTTCTTCAAATGAAGATTTTGTCTTATTGTTATTTTACGCTCATTTTGCTACATATAAATGAATTAACTCTAATTTTTAAATAGAACACAGGATTTTAAATTAATATTGTCAGATTTATTACCGCTTTTTATAAAGCACTTAATATTTTGTATCAGACATTAAACTGAGTGCTTTGTTTGCGCAATTTATAAGCATTTTCACTTCATATTACGTAAACCGTTATTTGCTTGATTCAGGGTTTCATAGTTTAAAGTATTAAGCTATGCTTGTTTCCACCTTAGTATTTTGCTAATGTCAAGTTTAATTAAATCGTTTTGTTTTAAAAATGAATTTGAGTTATTACATAGATAATATAGATATTTGATGGTTGAAAATTATATCAATTTATGTTTTTGTTTAGCCGGAAAGGGGCTAGTTTCGAAATGGGATTTGCCTTCGAGTCGCTATAAATGCGTCGTCTTACTTTTGATTCGAGTCTGTTGCCATTCGGCCAAATGGGATATATTTAACTTTTAGACTGAATTTGCCCGATTCAAACGCGAGTAGTGGTAACGCTGTACGGAATAAAACAGTTTTTATATCCAGTGCGCGAGACTCTCTATCGTAAATTCTGAAGATATATTGTTTTAAAATATTTTGTGATTTTGCTCTTGAATTGCATTTTACGTATGCTAAGTGCAAAGGACATGTAAAGTAATAAATAAAGTAACCACGCAAAGCATTAATAATAAAGTAAAAAGAAAAATATAAGCCATTTTACTCAGAAAATGAACACTGGCATCATGAACTGAGGAAAGAAGGAAAAATGAAAAGAGAAATAGAAAAATATATTCAACACTTAATACTCCATCCGGAATTCTAAACGTGTTACTATGATGCTTCTAAAGTCCTTACGATTTTGCTGTTGCATTGTATAGGGCGTAAGTGAGAAGAAAACGATGCTTAATGATAATGCTAAAAAGACAAAAAAAGTGGATTATCAGAAGTGAGAACAACAATAGCCTAGTAGACTACGAGTTCAAGTAAAAGCGTAAAAAACGTTAGCAAACCCTTTGGCACAAAAGTCAAAATCTGGAGCCTTTCAGATTTTAGTCCAAAGGGGCAATTTGCCCAGAAAGACTATTAATTTCGTTTTGGCTTTTTGCGTCGATTCACTACAAGTGTTGTTTCATTTTTCAAATGGTTGCCACCAAATATTATTTCCCTTTATTGTATATTTAAAGAAATTAAATAATGAAAAATCTGCATAAATGTATGTATGTTTCTCCCATTGTGATAAAACAACGGTACCTAGAGCCATCAAATTTTGAATGACGTATTCCTCCTGCAAATATGCGCATCTGCAAGCCCGAATTTGGAATTTGTTTTATTATCGATTTAATATTTTGTAAAACTTTAACGAATTTTTGAGTAACAAACTCGAGGATTTCAAAGCAAACAAGGGCAACGCTCTAAAGAAAAATATATTTTTATCTCCAGCGCGCGAGACTGTGTATCGGAAATTCTAAAGATATGCTCGTTTTAAAATTATTTTCCGATATTGCTCTTGAACTGAATTTTATGGTTTAAGTGCGAAGAGCATGATATTTAATAAACAAAGGTAATGGGCAAAATGTTAAAAAAACGCTCTTTTGGACGTAAAATAAAATCTGAAAGGTTTCAGATTTTAAATTACGTCCAAAAGAGCGTTTTTAATTAAGAAAATAATTAGGTAAAAAAGGGATTAGGCCGAATTGGATATTAGTCTCAAAATGGGTTTTCGCTGCGTGCACTATAAACTCCGAAGCACTTTTCAAATTTTTACCTCCAAATACTATCGGCATGTATTACGTTTAAAAAATTAAATAATGAAGAATTTGCATGTATATGCGGCTCCTATAGCCATTAAACTTTGATAAACAAACTCAAATATTTGAAAGCAAGCAACGGCAGCACTGTACAGGATAAAATATTTTTATCTCCAGCCTGCGGGAATGTCTGTCAGAAATTGTAAAGATATGCTACTTCTAATTATTTTGTTATTTCACTGGCGAATTGAACTGTATGTGACGTTAAGTAGGAAGAACGTGATTATTTAATAAATAAAGTTAACACACAAAACGTCAACAATAAAAAGACCCTAAAAATTATTGTATTACATCTTACTAAAAAACTGAACATTGATATTATGAACTGGGAAAAGACTGAAAAAATTAATAAACGAATGCCAACACATAGCATTCCATCGGAAATTCTAAACATCTGTTATGCTGCTTTTACAATATTTGTACCTTTGTTGTTGAATTGCATATGGCGTTAAATTCAATGAAAATGGTGCTTAATAATAAAGCTAGCAGGAGTGAATGCAACAGCAGACTGGTAGACTGCGAGGTCAGAGAGAGCGTGAAAAGCTTAATAAATCCTTTTGGACAATCGTTCAAATATGAACTCTGTCAGATTTTGTCTTAAATCCTATTTTAGGTTATTTTAATTTTAAGTCTCTTAGGTCTAGTAACATATTATAGCATTTTATTCCTTTTGTATGTTAATAGCTTCTAGTACTGAACTTTTTGCGAGAAGGACATTTCTACGAAATTTTTGTCATTTTTTTCTTTGTCCTATGGACCAAATTATTTAAAATTCTATAATTTATTTTCCAATAGATAATATTGTTAAATGCATTCTCTGAAAGGTAATGCGAAAACGAAAAACCCGAATATTTCAAGAAATATTTAATTTATCATTTTACTATTAAAAGAAAAAAAAATTACAATACGCTTCTAAATATAAAATTAGGCTAAGAAAGAAATATTAGCCTAGGCAGTTTTTGTTTAATATCCTACTGATTTCCCGGAAATCTTTCAGACATCCGTTTCAGGAAAAATATTTATTTTCAGGTTTATTGTTTATTAAAGGCAGAAATTTAATTGATATCTTCAATTAATGAAAAGGTAATTAAATAATATATAACACGCAGGTTTCACCTCATAATAATTTCACTTATGGCTCTGGCTTAAATTTTAAAATGTACATTTATTTCTAATAATGAAAAAATGGTGAAAGGTGAACTATGCATTAATAAAAAATGGAAGTGATTCGCTTTTAGTCTTATTGACTTAGGTTTACTTCAGCCACAATTCCAGTGATGCAAAATTTTAGTGTAGTTTAGTAATTTAGCTAAAAGAACAAAACATACTTTTGATTAGAATTTGACTTGACCGTATAATTGTATTTTGTCCTGATTTTCAAAAATAAAAATTAAATTTCTTATTAAATTTTTGTAACCTAATCGATAATAACACTGTTTTTGAAAGAAAATTCCATTAAAGTATTTTGAATAAATGCAGGGGTTCAGAAAATTTAGTTGTGAGAAAAAAGTGAAACGAAATGCGTAATTTTGTTCACAAAACCTAAGTGACTCCACTTAAATCCAAAACAAAATTTTTGAGAGATTTTTATCTGTCGAAGAGCAAATTTCGGATGCTTAGAATTTGACAATATTCCCTAATTTCCTTTTTTAAAACATTTTTTTAATAAAAATATGTTTTGTTTTTAAAAATGAAAATATTTTCTCCCCATTCTAAAATAATCATTTCAATAAAACAAGTAAGTAAGTACTCTCAGATACAGGTTATCTTATTTCATATTTTAAAACATCTTGCAAAGATAAAACTTATTTGCATATAAGCTGGCTTAATATGTGTGAATTTGATTTGTTGAAAGGAATTTTCATAAAAAGAAATTAAATCATTTAAATCACATGCCTTAAAGTTAAACTAAGAAACTATATTTCCTACTGTAAATTTTAATAATAATTCCTTTAAGTATTAAAGAAAAAAAAGGGATTACGTTACTAGTTTTAAAAGTTTTATAGGATGAGTAAAGTTTCGAAATATTCATGTTTGATCGGCAATGGCAAAGCATACCAGAGCTTGTCTCCTGAGAAAAAGGTTATCTTAAGGGTAGATTTTTAAGAAAAATTGCGCCATAGTCACTCTGTACACTGATCACGCAAATCATGAAGATAGCTCATTAGCCGGGATTGGAACCGGGGTTAGTTCTGCGCAGTTTTATCGGCTTGGCTTGGATGTTCTTTACAAAGGGAAATTAAAAATAAACCTTAATTTCGGACCTGTATGATATATGTGATATTTCTTACAAATTTTACACAATATTCTAAAAGTCCTCAAGGTTTTTAAAGAAAACTTTTGTAGTTGTGAAAAAGTTAATCTAGATTTTAATAATAAACAGGAGAGGATATTGGATGCTACAGGAAATGTAACGCTGCATAAAAAATTCAAAATTCCTGTACAGAAGTAAAATGTTTAGTACCCCAAAGTTTCAACGCATATAATTTTACTATAAGGAATATTAAATACATCACTTGAAACTATTTTGCGAGTCAAACCGGATTTTAAATATAAAGATCAATAAAAATTCAAATTTCATACAAGGAAAAAAAAGCGTAAATTGTCATTCTCATCAAATTATAATTACCCTCATTACAGATCAATTATCATTAAGTTTTTTGTGGGAAAAATAAAAAGGTATCTAAACTTTTTTATGGAATATCCATTTAATTTACATAATTTAATACGCAGCGAAAAGTATTTAAAAAGTGTCACAAGTTATTCTTGGTTCATTCGAAGGAGCAAGCCATTTATGAATACCCTTAGAAAAGCACTTTTGTCACAATGATTGAGGAATTCGCAATTTTTTTAATATTTCTTTTTATTTGGCAAAGTAAGTTATTGATTTTTGGCACGAGTTTACTCAGGCCGAAAATTACCTGGGGAAAAATTTTCAAGAACCCGGGGAATATTAAAGAAGGAATGCTGAAGAAAAGACCGTATGCTATTGGATTTCGTTTTGAAAACTGGTTTTGCGCTAATGAAAAAATCAATATTTATTGCCGTCGGAACGCATATTACAGATAGTGTCAACCATTAAATGGGCTTTAGAAGTGTTTTAACTTGTTTCAGGAAGAAAATTATTTCTTTTGCATGTACTTCTGAAATTTATGACGGTTATTTAGTATGTCTTTAATCTATAGATTTTGCCTAATATCTTTAGCAGTTATGTCATTAATAAAATGTAAAAAGACAATAAATATATTTTTTAATGTCAAAGAATGGCACTTAAACGTAAGTCGCATCAGATTAATTTATATCTAGATCATATAAAATTAAAGGATTTTAGTTTCAGTGCCATTAATTAAAGCTGAAGTTAAATATAAGAAAGATTTTGCATTGGTGCTGTTAATATTTTGAAATACTTATGCGTCTAATTGATATTAATAAGTAAAATAATAATGCAATCATCATAACGAAAATGTGCAGCGAAAACGGAAAGCCATATAACGTAAATTCTACTTAATCTCAATGGAATAATATTCGGTAAATATTAATTGTACTTTAAGCATTTAATTTAGTTCTCTGCATGTGGAACGTATCTCAAATTTTCAAAGATTTTGTTTTGAACTTTGCAACAAATATTCAAATATCACTGGTTTTTAAATATATATATTAAAACATTTGATAACTATGCAAATTTTTATATAATGTATCCTAGCTTATAAAATTTAAAATATTTAAATCGAGTTTCTGTATTTTCTCTTTCAAAGAAAATTGCCAAGTTTTTAATCCCGTAAAAATTAAATAGCACAAAATTTAAAGAAATAAGTTTGGGGGAATGTTAATATATTTAAGTGTTGGTAATGCCTTAGCTAATGTTAAGAATGGGGCAAACCTCTTCAGTTTACGAGTAAAAATAGAAATTAAAATTGTTTTAATCGAATAATATTCGGCAAAAACTTAAAATCTCAATGAAATCCTGCAAAAATATCATATACACGCAAAAGAAATGGAAGGGAAAAAACGAAACTGCGTTTAAAGCATTTATTTGCTTTAAAAGGGAATGAAGTTAAAATCATGCAAAAGTTTTACAGTTAGAAATGTTTTTTAGAACGAGAATGAAGGATTTTGTTGGCCAAAATATATCATATAATAACATAAATATTTTATTTCTGAAATCCAAATTTTAAAACGTATTGCATTTACATGAACAATGTTATTACAAATTTAAAAAATATAAAAATTCATGTAATTTCAAAGTTTTGGCTTGCACATGTTTTCTTTATATTTACATAATGAAAATAAATATCATAAATGTTTAAAGAAGTGGGTGTAAACATTCGTTTAACACCTCGTTTAAAAGGCACAAGTTTCATTTTTCAAAATGACAAATTTACAGCAGAAAGTGCTTTCACGCAATTTTTTTATACATTGTTACTGAGTAACGTGCGTTTAAGGCAAAAAGACATATATTCACCAGATGCTAATTCTGTTATTTTATGCAAGAAGGCACTGTTTCGGCCAGTTTAACATTCAGTGATGAAGCGATGTCTCATTTTTGTTGAATGGTAAACCGTAATAATACTTAAACGCCAACTACGGAAACTGTTTAAGCTTACGGTTGAACAGAAATACAGTTCCCCTTATCAGCTCTTTCACGAAGGATATGTGAGCCCTTTCATTTTTCCGATACTTTGCTGTTATGGAATCAAAAAAAAATTAAATAGGAAAGATAGCTGTGACCTGTGATGCCAGAGAGATGAAGAATATAAAAAAATCTGAGGAAACTGTTAAAATCTGTGAAGCATACTTTGATGCTTACGGGAAAAATGCACGTAGTTTGATAGATAGTCGCAAGGATTTGACTAATGAAAAATATATTTGCAAACCGATGAAGATATAGGGTAGATTTCGTTGAAAATTACTAATTACAATTTGCCCTGATTTATGAACTTATTTGGATTCGCCGCTTAATTATTCGGTCTGACGTCACTCTGGCTTAGTGCACTGCGAATTCCTCTTCATTCGCTTTGTTGAAGAAACAAGTCTGAGGTATCCAGTACGGGTTTGAAGTCAGATGATTACCTGAAGACCGAGATTCACGGATATTTTAAGAAGCAATGCAAATGGTCTCCCAGGAAGAATTGCTTTTCTGTGAGATAAATGCCTCGGAAAGTACAACGGAAGATTTTAAAGACATTGATGTTGAACAAGGTTTTACAGCTTGGTACCTTTTCGCTTAAAAGAGACACATAACAAAGGACATTGTAAATAAAGTAGAGAATAGCTTAGAGTTTCATAAACATTGATGTTAAAAATAGTAACCAAACAACGAAATATGTTGCAAAGATACTCGCTTCGAAGCAAATTGTTATGTTATTCGAAGAGATTCAGTCGAAGTCTGCAGTGCTAACAATTGATAAACATAGCACAGTTTTGATATATTGTTATCAAATTTCTTCGTTTTATTCGAATAACTTTATCAAAAACCTAACGTTATTTTTTAGTGAAAATAATGAGATGCTGTCGTTGTTTCACAATATCTGAGAAAAAATACATTTTCCGGAAGATACTTCAGAATGCTGTTCAGAAGCAAAAATGGATAAAAAGAGATGATTATGCATATTTTATTTTATTCGAAACTCTTTATACTTTTATAATCCTGCTAGTGTGCCAGCTTTTAGATTCATAAATAAAAGGATTTTCTATTTTGTTCCTCCTCTTATATTGCAGTCTATATTCTCGCTGTTTCCATGCAGTTTTTATTTAGGCATTCTACGATCTTATCGGATTTTCATATTCAGGAAAAATAAAAACTTCGCTTACTACATATTTCAGCAAAAGGTTTGTTCACTTGCAGCTGTTTTGAAAACAAATTTATTCCGTCTGTCACAAAATAAATTTCTAAGCTTGTTTCTCAAAAAGTCAGTTGAATGCAGAGAGAAATTTTAAACAAGTGTAACGCCCTGGTCAATTACCACTGAAAAGGAAATAAAGCAAAGAGAATAAATCTACAATCTTCCATTTCCTTGTTTTCCTTCCACTTTTAACATTCTGACTCTAATACTACTTGGAAACGCAGCGTCGTCATAGAAACGCAATTTACTTCCCAGTAACCTTGTGTTTGAAATTCCACCAAAAATAGCGTATTCTTCTTTAAACGCCATGTTTGATATGTCCTTTATTTTTTACATGGAGTTAGATGGAATAAAATGATATTTCTCCATAATTAAAAAACCTGTTTATTTTTCTTTAATTTTATAGGGGAAACAAATGAGAAAATAATTAAAAGTTGAAGAAAACGCGGGTAACTTTAAAAAAATAGTATTTTTCTTTAATAATTAAATTTGTAATATTTTTGTATTCTTTAGATAATTAATATAGTGTTTACAGCTAAATTAATGTAATATAAAACGAAAATGCTTTAAAATTCAAATTTATCTGTAAGTTTGCAATCTCAAACACATGTAAATTAAATTTATGTATTTATTTAGGATCTTTGTTATATTTCTGAATTATGCGTACATTCTATGCTTTTTTGCGAATAGAATAAAACGATTTTCCTATTCAGTTCGCTTCATGTTCATAACCTATGATTCATGTGAGTGTTAAAATTTATTTTTTTAAATTTCAGGGAAAAATGTATGACCTTGTCAGCGTTGTAACCTAAGCTTTCTTTTTTAATCGAAAGCTTTCATTTATTGCATTTGTCTTCCTAATTTTTGGTAAGTTTGTAGAGACATTAGGTATTTTGTTTGGAAGCAGGTAAGATGAAAAATTATCAACGCTACGCCTCGAATCGAACCGCGGACCTCTGGAATACACGCCCAGCGTGCAGAGCACCACACCACGAAGGCATGCCAAGAAGGTGGAAGAAATACCTTATAAGTTAATAAAAGTGAAAAATATATTATGTTTTATTTTTATAACTTTTAAAGTGCACAGCATTTTAACGTTCTAATCAATGTTTGTACATTCTAACTTGTCTCTTACATTGTTATTTGTATTTTAAGCTAATTAAAATTGACGTAGAAAACATTACAATAATTTCTCATATTTTTTTCTTTTCTTTTTTGAGAATGTAGCGATTTGTAAATAGCTTCAAATGAAAATTACATTTCATTCTCTCTTTACTGAAAATGTTAAAAATTGAAATTATAATAAGACTAAATTAATAAATCTATAATACATCTGTAAGCTGTAAGAAAATCTGTCCAGAATTATTTAGTATTCGCTACAAACATTCTAAATTGCTCTTCTATGTTTGCACTTAAAAGCTTGTTTTCTTATTCGGACCCAACAATGAATGGGGTTGTTGACAATCACAGCTGTAAATACTACAGATTTATTTTATATTGTTACAATACTTATTAATTTCAGCATTAGCTAGCTAATCGAAATAAATGCGAAAACAAAGTATTAGTTAATGAAGATAAAGTAGAAAGATTTTCCTTTGAAAGAGCACAGTTTAATTTTGTATGATATTAGCAAGCCAGATGCTTAAAATTCACTAAACATATACATCAAAAACGTAAACATTATGAAATGAACAAATTAGAAATACACAAAGTATCTAAAAACAGTTACACAGTTATATACTTTTTGAAAGCTTATAGAAGCAAGGCCGAGTACCAAAAAAAATTAATCACTCAAATTCTCAAAATATTTTGTTACGTGACATTTTTCAGTAAATATATACAAAATTCAGATTTGGATGCAGTCTCTCTACAATCAAAGTTCCAATTAAAAAGTTTTCCTTTTATCCTCTTGAAGGATATTTAGAAAAAAAAAAGTGTTAAACCAGCTGAAACCAGTTCTATATTTATATAATTTAAGTCCTCTCATTGAATGGAAAGTATACTGATTTAAGATTCATATGAAAATGACTTCATATACAGAAATATACGTACGAATTTCATAAAATGCTTAAAACAGATATGAATTAAAAATAAAAATTAAAAAGAAAGAAGGTAAATAAGAGGATTTATATATTAACGTCGCACCAGATAATTTGTCAAGGATTTTCCTGCTCTCGCTGAGCATGGCAAGGTAACTGTCTGTTGTCCTAACACAAGTTACTTTGCCTTCTTATGTTTATTATAAAGCATCGCTTCCTTCGCACATGTGTCACGTAAGTCTCAAGAGAAAATTGCATGGGGGCACTATAAATATGCGGTGAGTTGAAAGTCCTCTCGAGAGATTGCTGGTAGAAAAAGAGGGGTGGGAGATTCTCGGAACCGACCCCTCTGTGCTCTCTCCTCCAAAATTGGAGGATGGTTAGCAAAGTCGTACTGTCACCTATATGATACTCAAGGCTTTTGCAAAAAACGAGCGCAATTTTGGTTCGACCCATTACCATGGTGAATAACGTAGGTTTCCTCTAATGTCGGAGACCTGATCTGATGTTACTGTCGTTCGGGTGGGATAAGCCAAAAAAAAAGTGTGTAATGATTCTAATGAGTCCATCTCAGTGTCGTTTCATAAAACTATTTAATATTGCTAACGTGACATCTAATTGAGTTAAATGTTATTGTTGTTATCGTATCTTATTTGTCTGACATACTCAGAAGAAACCCACGAATATTATCGTGGCAAGGACTGCAATTTTCGCACCTGTCGTTGAGTCTTGAGCGCTATGTAGAAAAAGACGGCACGAATTCTGCTCAGTTCCGCCCTAATTTTGAGGGAGAACTCTCGGAAGACGAGTCCAAAGACTCCCATCCCTTTCCGCTTCTACCAAACCCACAAGAAGTATTCGTCTTGCGATATATTTAGAGAGCGCTTCATACAGCAAAGATATTATCCATTTACAACATCCACGCCTTCTCCGGGATATTGTTACTCAAAAATTAGTTAGAGTTTTACAAAATGAGAGATGGATAATAAAATAATAAATTCCAAATTTCAAATTTGGTCTTCCACATGCCTATATTCGTAGAAGGATGACGTCATTCAAAATTCAATGGATCTAGATACCATTGTTTTATCCCAATGAAAGAAATATACATATATTTATGCAGATTTTTCATTATTTATTTTCTTCAAATATAATGCAGGACTTTAACATTAGGTGAAAACATTTGGTTGAACGGACATTTATAGTGATTCAACGCAAAATAGCAAAACGAAAACAATAGCCTTTCAGGCACAAAGCCGCTTTGGACTAACAAATATATTAGGTTGCTTAAGATGCCTTGTTTTCTCACAATGCAAGGAACATACAGTCATGCATACATATTCTTTATTATTAAATATTTTAAATAATATATCGTGATAATATTTGGTGGCAACAATTTGAAAAGTGAATCAGACACAAACATGATATGGGCAAAAATTGAGTTTTGAAATTAATTTGGTGCCGATAAATAATAATAATAAATGAAGATTCAACGAAGATGGATCAATTATTTTATTTTGAAACATAATTCAAATTTGGGGCAACAATCAGCAGGAAAATTAACAATATAAATCAACTCGTGAAATTAATAAAAATTTCAGACTTCACAATTTTTCGTGTAAAAATCATTATTTAAACAATAAAAAAACCTTCATCAGCTGAATACGTCCACGCCACATACACGTTTCATCTCCGTCTTTTCTGCAAAGTTTAAACTCAGCAAGAATATGATATAAATGAAGTATTTAACATTGGGGAAAAGCATTCGTCAAGATTTTGTTTCCTTTCTACAATCGGGAACTTTGCTACTTAATCATTCGTCGGTATTCACAAAATCCGTCGGTCTCTTAGACTCTCATTGCTTAGAACGATACAGAATTCAATTTTGATGGAAAACATTCCAGTGAACCTATTTGTCCCATGAAAATGTATCTAACATTACAGACTCTATGAAATAAGTTAAACAAACATTTCATAAAATTCCATATTCTTATGTCAGAAGCCTCAAATTCAAATTTTTTGAATTGCAATGCTTTTTCTATTTACTAACTCTGAGTGCATTGCGAATTTATGTATTTCATTTACTTTCTTCTATAATGTATTGTTATTTGCTTCTGCTTCTATTCTTTCATATGCAAAACTAAAGCTATTTTTAAAAGAAATTCACATTTTTTTAAACCTGAATTTGATGAATAGTGAATATTACTGTTAGTACTTTCCAATAAATAAGCTTATGCTATGGCCGTTCATTTCCCGTTCTTTTTCATTTCGTAATTTATGAAATAAAAGTTCCAAGAAAAAATGTTCTTACAAAAATGCTTTTTTGTAGCATTGATCAGTTTCCTATACGAGGTTAATTCTTTTGCTGTTTTAGCGAAAGTACAAAGAATTGAATTTTATTTGAAAGTATAACTAAATCACTTAAAGTGAAATTATGATTTGAATGATAAGAGCTTTTACATTTTATTTGGAATTTAGCATTTATCGAATGAAAAATGCCTTCTTAAGAGTGATAAGATTAAATGAATTTTAAAATAAATGTTCATCGGAGGAAAGGCAGGAGGAAGCACACAAAATGCCAAACTAGTGTGGCATAGATCGAATTTCGTTTGAATATTGTTTTTATACATACAACTGTAACACGTTTCTATAAATATGTATCACAATTTTTGATGATTTATTTGTTATTTCATTTAATCCAATCATATTGTTAAATGTTTATGTTTTATAAAAATAGAGCATGATTTGTTGTGTTTTAAAAGTGTACTAGTCCCTCACTTCATTATTCCTCAAACTAAAATCAGTCCATTTTACAGGATTTATACATGTAATGTCTTCTGAATGTGAAATATAAATGTCGTGGTTTCTTTTAGCAAATAAAGGAACATCAGAGGCAGAGTGGCATTGTCGTTGAACACTGGTAGTTCGGTCCGAGGTTCTAATCCCGCAAACTGGCTGGCTGCATGGGCGGTTTCGTGATTTTCCTCATGTGTAACGTGCAATGAGCTAGGTTCCTTAGAAAGTCCTCGACGAAGGTATCCCTTCCCTTAGGCAGATAGTCCTTGAAGCTTTGCCGTAATTAACCAAACCACCTTATAGCAAATACCATGATCTGAAACTAAATTAATGTTTTCTTACAAATTAATTTTTGCCATCAAAGTAGACATGTCAAACAAGTTCCATTGCATGAAAAAAGGTAACTATATGTGGAGTCTCGCAATAAGCGGTTTCCACGATGATAATTATCGAGTCAAATATTATCAAACGTAAAATAATTAATTTTAACTTTAAAAAAATCCGCTTTTGGAAATCAATCAAACAATAACCCACTCCTACAAATGAACGGTTACAGCCGAAAACATCGCGGCAAAAACATCGCAGACGAAAATGTCGCGGAGAAAACAACGCAAGGCGAAAACGTCGTGCTGCAAAACATCGTGGGAGAAAACATCGCAAAGAGAAAACATCGCAGTTCTAAAACATCGTGGTACAGAACATCGTCGTCGAAAATAAAGCGGTTCAAAAACATCGCAGTTTAAAAACATCGTCGTTGAAAATATCGTGGTAAAAAATAAAGTATCTACAAACCATCGCATGACGATAACATCGCAGACATGCTTTTTTCAGGCATGCTTTAATAAGTGTAAATGGATATTCCCATAATGATTTGTGAGCACAAGATGGAAAGAAGGATGATTTTTACTTTAATATTTTTTATTAATTAATAAATTTTTGCTGAGAAAATAAAAAGGAAACTTAAGCATAAAAAAATAATGCAACTTATAGCACTTAATAGAATTTTAAACTGACATAGTTAACTAACAAAGGCCATTAATAAATCATTTTTATAAAGTTTTTACTGGTAATATTTCATCAAAAGTATAATCTATAAGTTGCATTTAATTTTCTATGCTTAAGTTTCCTTTTTACGTTTTCAGCAAAAATTTATTAGTTAATAAAATATGTGAAAATAAAATTTATCCTTCTTTACACCTTGCGCTCAGAAATCATTATGGGAATATCTATTTACAATTATTAAAACCTGAAAAAAGCATGTCTGCGATGTTATCGTCATGCGATGATTTGTAGATAGTTTATTTTTTACCACGATATTTTTAAACTATGTTTTACCACTATGTTTTTAAACTGCGATGTTTTTGAACCGCTTTATTTTCTACGACGATGTTTTGTACCACGATGTTTTAGAACTGCGATGTTTTCTCTTTGCGATGTTTTCTCCCACGATGTTTTGTAGCACGACGTTTTCGCCTTGCGTTGTTTTCTCCGCGATGTTTTCATCCACGATGTTTTTGCCGCGATGTTATCGGCGGACACCAAATGAATGCAATTATGGGGTTCGCCGTTGACTGAAACCTTCTTATTAGACGTTATGCAAGGTATAACGACCGGCAAACGCACAGTACCACGTCTGTTAAAACTCTCACTCCCGCTATCAACCCAATTCTAGGGATATGGAGGCTCAACTAATCATGCAAGTTTAGAAGAAAGACGGCTGTCTGTCCGCTACTCAATTCGAAAGAGTAAAGCTGCTACACTTTGAGATGGCACCGACTGTCCATTCGGGTAAAAGGAGCCGGGTGCTTATATTTTATACCCCCAGTGACGACACTGCCCGAGTATAAATTTCTGTCAGCACAATAAATGACCCCCCTGAGTGGGGAGTATTTTGAGAAAGCCTTCTACCATTCTGTTTTTTTCAAAATGTTAATACGAAATTGAATGCTTAAGTACTTAGTTAAATTATTTAAAAGTTATACGTCAGGTAAACTTCAGAAATCAAGAGCATTATGAACAGTCTTGTTTGAATGCGATTGCTATGAGAATCCGGATTGACGTGTTTCAACTAGCCAAAGTGATTGGGAGAGTCAATTGAATGTCACTCGCCGGAGAGCATATAATGAACTTTAAAGACTGCTTTAAATATTTCTTAAATTAAATAATTGCATGAAAATAATATATCTTTTGATAAACAGGAAATCTAATTAAAATATCTAAACGATCTGTTTCAGAACTTCAAACGATTAACTATAACCTCTAAGCCGATTATAATATGAATTAATCTTCGGAAACATCCGAAGGATCCACAACTTCATTAATTTTCCCGTCTGTTGGAAAGGATATTTCAATTTTTCTTAAAATTAGAAAGTCTGTATTTTGTTATTAAGCAATAAGTCAAAATACTGAGTAAATTTTTATTATGGGCAAGTACAAATTTTGATGCTTTTCTGCTCATTGTTTGCAACAGTTATTTTTATAGGGATATATTTAAAGGCAACGGTTATTTTTATACAAGGATAGGTCAATCAGCTGCTGAAATTTTTCTTAATCAATTCTTCAAAATGGCAAAAGCTTAGAACTATTTTTTCCGCGATATTCAAATCCGTATAACTTAGAAAATAATTGACGAAATGCTTTGAGAGCTTTTTCTTTTGTTGCAAAAAGAATCCTGGATGCCACATCGAAACCATGAATCTGCTCAGCATTTGCTTCCAAAGAACTTGTTAAAGATAAAACATTTAGAAGAACTGAGTTTAAAAAAATCTATGCAATGATTCTTTTACATTTTTTTGACGAAATATGAGTCAGTCTGTAACAGATTTAAATAATATTAAAATCTTGTAGTTTAAATAACTTAACTAGATGAACATTAAGGTATTTTTGAATGGCAATATTTGAAACCAGTCTCGAGTGCCACGTGCGACTCTCACACGAAGAATGTAATTTAATTTTAAATGATAGAATATGTTTTCTCTTCTTGTTTGTATGTCGCCATTTTTTGAGTGTTAAATAAAAGTTATTTCTGTGTTCCATCTTGGAGTTGCTTCATATCGCCAGAGAAGCATTACAGTCTTAATTATTTTGTAGACACCGACCTAGATCGAATAATCGTGCGTATTTTTATTTTATTAGTTCATCACTGAACATAATATTAATGATACCAGATTATTACAGCCTGTTAATAATGAATTGCTTTATGTTATTAGTTCATCACTGAACGCAATATTAGCGATACCGGATTATTACTTCCTTTTAATATTGAATTGTCTTATTTTATTACTGTATTGGATATTATTTTTAATATTCATTTTAGTTGTCCAGACAGTAGATATATATATTGCTCTATGTTGTTATTCTTATTTTAGTCACTATTAATGTGGTAGAGAGAATGAACTTCATATAATTTAAATATTTCATTTTTGAGGTATACGTATTTAACAGAGTGCATTTAATTTCGTGATTCCTGACTGCATTAATTAATTAAATTAATTAATTTGAGCTATTTTGAGGAAGTATAAAGAACACAGTGTTCGTTAATTTTAAACATAGAAACAATGTCTTACTTGGGAAGAGCTCGTAAGGAAGATTTGCAAAATCTCGCGGCTGAACTGGGAGTTCATGTGACTGCACATTTGAAAACAGAAAATTGTTGAAAGTAGAGATTATGATGAGGTATTCGTCCAAAGAGTCTTAGACACAATAATAGAAGAACGGAAAGAGAGGGAGAAAAGAGAAAAAGAGAGAGAGGAAAGAGAAGAACGGAAAGAGAGGGAGGAAAGAGAAAGAGAAGAGCGGAGAAGGAACGAACTGTATGAATTAGAGAGATTAAGACTTGAAGCAGAGACAAAGTCTCAAAATACCGGACAGATCCGGCCGAAAACGGAGCTGCGTCACCTTATGCAGAAATTCGATGACAAGAAAGGAGATATCAGTCTATATTTGCTATTGTTTGAAAGGCAAGCAGAATGGGCTAAAATTGATAAAGAAGAATTTGTATCTCATTTACTAGGACTACTTCCTTACGAAGTAACCCAGTTAATAGCTAGAGAACCCTCGGATAAAGCTAAAGACTATGAACACGTGAAAAATTTATTGTTAAGACGGTTTAAACTAAGCCCGGAAAAGTTTAGGCAGAAATTTATGAAACATCAAAAGAGTATCGAATCCACATGAGTGGATTTCAATTATGAAATAGAAAATTATTGCAAGGAATGGGTGACTGGTCTAGGAGTTAAGACTTTTGATCAGTTGCTAGATTTGATGGTGATTGACCGACTTAAACGTCGAGTTCGTGCTGAAATTCGAGATCATTTTCTTGATGAGTGGGTAGAGATGATTTCATCTAAAAAATTAGCTGAAAAACTTGATGCCTATGAAAACGTTTGCAGAAACTTTCAAAAAAGGCCTGTAGTGGATCGACAGAAAGAAAGATACAATGAACTAACTCAAGGTAAATTGAGTTCAGATAATAAAGATAAAACTGAAAAAAAATTGTCATCAGGATTTAATTCGCAAAGCTGGTTTCATAGACCTAGAAGTCCACGTCCAAATGATAAATATGAAAAACGAAAAACGCCACAATGCTATCAGTGTGGGTCCTATCAACATTTAAGACCCCAATGTCCAAAACTTAAGAATAATACTGAATCTCCTGCTAATCTTAAGAGAATTAGTGCAAAACCAGAGGATAAATTTCTATTACCTTATACTAGTATGGGTTACGTAAATGGTCATAAAATTCCTATATTAAGGGATTCAGGTGCTAGTATTGATATAGTTTGTCGCAAATACATCAGGCCGGAAATGCTGACAGGTGAAAATGTGCGGGTGCAACAGCCATTAGATTTGAATCCAATCTGTTTACCATTGGCTGAGATCGAACTACATTGCGATCTTGGGCGAGTAATAACTAAGGCTGCCATTATTAGAAATGAACTCGACAAGGGAAGGTATTTATTTATTAGGCAATCGAACTTTTGCACTGTTGAATAAACAAAGAAAGGAACCTAATAGGCATCCTCACCAGGTTAATGCCGTCTCTACTAAAGCTCAAAGGAAAAGAAAAATAGCTGAAGAGCAGATCTTGGAACCGATGAAGAAACAAAATAAAGCATCCAGAGATGTATTTGAAGAGGAAGTTAAATCACTGGAATTAAACGTGGAAGAAGTTCACGAAAATTTGAAAAACGATAAAGAAATTAATATTGAGAATCATTTTGCAATGCAGCGTTATCATCATCTTTCGGCTTTTGATTTAATATCAAAGCCGCTAGTAATAGACGAAGAAAACAATTGTCGAAAGCAAATGACAATTGAATATTATCCGAAAGGCACAGATGAACTGAGGAAAGGCTTTGCTGTGAATTATAGCGGAGGAACTGGTCCACCATGGAAGAGATCTAGGCGCCGTCAAGAAAAGAAAAGAAGACTAATTTGAATACTGTCCATTTTTTTCCTATTTAAATGTGGTGTAAAAATATTTGTTTAAAACTTTAAATTTTTGACCTGAAATTTGGAAACTTGAGAGAAGTTACCTTTGCTCTTTAAGCAAATGAGCAAGCCGAGCTTATTAAACTGTCAAATTTTACAGAACTTTTCCCTTCGGTAAAAGTCTCTTCGTTGGGGGAGAGGTTGTAACAGATTTAAATAATATTAAAATCTTGTAGTTTAAATAACTTAAATAGATGAACATCAAGGTATTTGTGAATGGCAATATTTGAAACCAGACTCGAGTGCCTCGTGCGACTCTCGCACGAAGAATGTAATTTATTTTTAAATGATAGAATATGTTTTCTCTTCTTGTATGTATGTCGCCATTTTTTTAGTGTTAAATAAAAGTCATTGCTGTGTTCCATCATTGGAGTTGCTTCATTTCGCCAAAGAAGTATTACAGTACCTTTAGGAAATGCATGAAACAGCGGGGAAGAGAATAACGCACAAGTTGCCTTCATATGGCAGCTTGCAAAATAGATTCACGATTTTAGCGTGGTATCGTTCACAAGTTAAAAAATGACGATTTATACTGATGTTGGATTTATTATTTAAACTTCTTATAAGATGGAACTAAAATACACGAGATATGTAAAATCGAATGCTCAGTTAAACAGAAATCGGAAATAAAAATCTTTGCCAGTCAAATACATGAAAAAGTGTACCAATAGTAAAAGCGAGAAAAAGGCTTTATTAAGACTGTAGTAATCTTTAAAACACAATAAAGGGCAAATGTTTAGATGTTTCAAAAATAAAATACTGAGTTATATTGCTTTTAAGATGTATGTGTTTCAACCCTTTGTTTTAGAACTGTTCAAAAATAAAATTTAAATCATGTTAACACAGCTAAACTAAGTTTGGCGGGTATTTTCATATTCATATATAGAACAGTGGAATTGACAACGAATTATTTTAACAGCTTTGTAAAAGGTCCGCCGGTCTCCCCCCCCCGTAAAAAGTGGCAACTTTGATTATGCTGTAAATGTGTGTACTACCACTCTATAAAGTGAAAACACATAATTATTACCGCATGAGCTACTTTTTAACAGAAAAAATTTAGGTTTAATTAAATATGGTATTTAATTTTTAACAATACCGCTTTTTAATTAAACTTATTGCCCAAAATTGCTGTTAGTTTCGAAGCACAATTCTATATTGTTTCTCTTTAATGCTTTGTTTCACTTTTCATTCGAATCTGTTACGATTCGGAAAAGCGTAACATATTATTTTTTCACATTAGATTTGTAACAAAATAAATATTTAAAAGCAATCGATTAAGTTTTTAAAAATATTATTTTTTACTTTTTAAATGGGATTGATTTAAATAAAAATGCATTTAATTCATATGATATAGCTAATTAAAAACATTAAACATTTTTGTATATTAACTTATTATATAATGTTTATTAATTATATAATTTTAACATATTATATAATTTTTCACTTTTTATAAATACAGAATATATGTAACGTTCTCATGTTATTCTAAATGCATATTTATCTAATATCCTTATAAGGTATTCCTCCCTCTTTCTCAGCATGTCTTCATGGTGAACTTGGAAGCATACTCGACGGATATTCGAGAGATCCGTGTTTCGAGTCCCGGCGAGTGCATTGCTCATTTTTCCAGTCTTCTGCTTCCAAAATAGCTAATGTCTCTACAGTGACACCCGAACTAAAATCTTTGGTGGATGATGATTCTCCACCACCAGGATTTGGAGAATGGGTTCCCTAATCCCCAGTCACCCTTTAAAAGAATGACTATATAAAGTATTCCTCCCGCCTTCTTAGCATGGCTTCGTGATGTAATTGGGAGCATACTCGACGCGTATTCGAGAGGTCTGTGGTTCGCGTCTCGACTAAGGTATTCCTCATTTTTCATGTTTCCTGCTTCGAAAAAAACCTAATATCTCCACATCCTATAAAATATTTGGCTATTCCACCAGAACTCTAATCTCTTCTGATAAATCATGTTAAAATGCCATATTATATCATCTAAATGAACCCTTTTGGATGATCGGTGAAATCGGAACCTGTTCATATACATATATACAGGGAATGTCAGTACAGGTGACAGGTGAGAGCAGGGATCCGGACAGCCGGGCGGCTTTCATTGACTAATCGGGTATCGTCCGAATCGCGCAACTATCCAGAAAAAGAATATTGCAAACTGGGACAGATAGTGGAAGACAGGCGTATTGAGGGTTCTTACAATACCAATGCTTGTTATACAATATAAAGATACTTACATCAAAAACTGCTGTTACTATGTTTAATTAGTACAGTAGTAATATATTATCCATTAATAGTGCACTATTATAATAATCGACGCAGAGACGAAAAAATAATACGTATAATAATAAAATTTCCTGAACTCTAAAGACATCGCAGAGCGGTGTCACTGAGCATTGTATAACCTATAACTATATATATATTATACATTCATATTACATGCATACATGCAATACATTAATACACAGATAACAAAGAAGGTACATTCGATATATTAGTACACTATACATTGATAGTGCACTTGATATATTAAAACATACAATAGTAAAAGTAACTAGACTCTACAGACATTTTGGGAGCAATACCAACGCGCATTATGCAGCTTATAACTACATACATTATACATTAATAACACATGAATACGTCCATTACATTGATACATACATAACATGAAAGGTGCATTCGATATATCAATGCATTATACATATAATGACTTCCAGTACAGTATGTATAAGGAGTATCAGTACAGCGCTGACAAAGTTTCAGGATAGACAGAGTACACCTAGACGATGGGCAATCACATAGGAATGCATGGTCGAAATCACTTTCGTGGCGTGGTAGTGACGACACAAAAGTCAAGAAAGAAGGGACTCGAACGGGGTGAGGAAACATGTTTATTATTCAGAGTACAAAAAAAAAAAAAAAAAAAAAAAAAAAAATGGAAAACAACGTAAAGAGACAACGATCACCATCAAAGAATGTGTTCGAAATTATGACCCGAACCGTGATGCAAGAACCGCGCGTCATGGATCTTCCATTCGTGATACAGATTTTCCATGAGGAGATGTGAAGCCTGCATCACAGTCCGGGGTCGTAATTTCGAACACTTTCTTTAACGACGATCGTTGTTTGTTTTTGTTCTTATCTGTAAGTTTTTGCGCTACTAAACATAATGACACATGTTTTGTCTTCCTGTTCGTGTCCTTCCTTTTTTTAAATTTTTGTGTCGTCTCTACCGCGCCAGGAAAGCGTTTCCGACCATGCATTCCTATGTGATTTCCCATCGTCTAGGTGTACTCCATCTCACCTGAAAGTTTGTCAATGCTGTAGTGATACACCCTGTAAATTGATTTCTTGTATCATAATCTCGAAGGTAAGTTTAATACAAATGGAATTCAAACATTTTTTCCTCATTTATTAAAACAAATTGTAACTTTTTTATTGCTTACCGCGCAGACACTACACGCTGATAAACATCCACCTTCTCCGAGATTCGAAGACCGCCCTTCGGTACGGCAGTTAGCGTCACTAACCACTATCCCGTCTGCGCGTGCAGGGTGACCAAAATAAAACTGGCTCGGGTAACTGTTTTCAGAATTTCGTGAAAACGTATTCTAAACAGCAAAGAGAGCATTCCGGGTCACTATTATTTTGGCCACCCTGTTGCATCTCCCATCTCATAAACCTTTCATAAATCAAAGCAGTTATTTTGCCCATCATAAATAAAACGTGTAAAATATTATTAAGAAATTATTTAAAATTTAATATCTGAATACTTTTATATTGACCATTTTAGAAGTCAGACAGATTAAAACATTAGAGCCTAAACCGTCTGTTTGTAATAAATAATAAACAATAAAACATAATATTTTGTAGGAAAAATATTACTTTCTTCAGGACTCATTTCAAATCAAGCAGTAACGTCGTAACTGAAAAAAGTGGAGATACCCTATGGAAATTAAATTAGAAAATATTTAATTGGAGAAAGATTATTAAATGCTCTCAATTCAGAAAATTCTTTGGTTTATCCACAAAACAAATCGAAAGACATAAAGCACTCTTGAAAAAATTGCCTGATCAGCGAATAAATCTTATATTAACAGCATACACGTAGACGGCATTAGAGAATAACATTTCATTGGATGATGGTGAATAATCATCCAAAAATGTAATTAGTTCATTGTTTTATGAAGGGACGCATTGTGGTAATTGCTGCTCAGTCTCTGGGGACATCAAGTGAAACAATTTTCCTTCCCAATAATGAAATTAAACAAAGAAGAAGAGTTAGCTGTTTATATCGGAGGAATATGCAAATGATTTATTTCATTGAAATGCAATTGAACTTAATACTAGAGGGGAAATTTTTATTTTGCAAGTAATTTTAGTACAGATACCTTAACATTAATTACGAAAACAAAGAATGATTTCTGAAGGCTATTTCCGATTACGATAGGTTATAATTCTTTAATACGTAATTCAGTTTTATGAATAAACGACTCCATCTGCTTTACGTTTACGTTTTTATTTGCTTTCTGTTACTCTTCGATTTATGAACTTCTGCTTTACGAAATAGCAGAATTACGCATTCAGTTTTCGGGAAATAAGATTTAATTTTAAAAGATAAAATTATGCATATTTTTCGAGCCAACATAAAACAAACGATGAGCGTGCTGTTGCCATGAAATGCTCTCTCGAAAGCAAAATTCGAATTAATAAGTACGGATTTCAGTTACGATTTTCAGCTTTATGAATTGCTTACGTTTGGGGTCGAATTGGTTCTAAAGGACGATACATTCATGTATATAATTCACACTGTGAAATAAAAGTAAAACATACCAAGCAAGCGTAAAGAGTTTGTTGAAGAATTTTTTTATCAATAACAATTTGCAATCAATTCTAAACTGAAAATATTTGGTGACGATTTGCTTCTCGAATAACAAAATTATCATTAAAGTATGTCTTTGAAATATTGTCTCATTTTAAGGTAATAAAGTATTTCACCCTCTTTCGAGCCACCCTTCGTGGTGTAACGGTAACGGTAAACTTGGTGCATACTCCAGAGGTCCAGTTTCGAGTTCCGACGAGGGCAATGCATACCCCTGCTTCGAAAACAACATAAAACTCTACAGTGGCGCCAGAACTAAAAGGTGGTGGACGATAATTCGTCACCACCAGGTTTTGCTGATTGGGGCCCCTAATCCACAGTCGCCCTTCAAAATGGAGAGTGTATAAGGTATCCCCCCCCCTCCTAGCATCCCTTCGTGGTGTAATGTTAGCACAGTCGGTGCGTATTCGAGAGGTCCAGGTTCGAGACTCCGCAAAGGTATTGCTCATTTCTCATGTCTCCTGCTTCAAAATAATCTAATGAATCTACAAGGTATCCCATTTCTGAAATTAAAAGTGTTAAAAGATATATATATGAATTATTAAATGCGTTTATTTGCTGTAATAGATGGATTTTGAGCCTTTCTTTTCCCTCTCAATGGCGGGCTTTAGCTTTTTATAGGTGTTGACAAATACTAAGGCCGGAAGCGGTGCTCCTGCCTTAGTAGAGAAAGCACCTGATAGGTGGACCACCGTTGCCTCCTATGCAGAGACTGGCAAATTACATCCTTGTCTTCTCCGGAATTCGAGCCTGGAGCCTTCGGTATGGCAGTAGGTGTTACTAACCAATTTTCCGTTTAGGAGGCTGGATTTGGATTCCTGACAGAATAAAAATAATGCCAAATGAGAAAAAATATTTTAGCTAGAAGTTTTTCACGTAAGCGATCAGCGAAGCAAATGCACAACATTGTCTCGAAGATATTTTTATTACATAAGTGCATAAGAACCTATGTGGCGATTATATATGGTAAAATAATATCATATCAGCTGCTTTTTACCGATGCGGGAGAGTTAGTTTTAAAATTTCAATCGCAGAATAAGATTATATGCTCGATGTCTTCATTTTCTAAAAATTTAATTCTTAAAATACTAGGCTAATCGTAACTTCTCAGCCTAAAGTTATCTTAGGCTTGACTGAAATTCACGTAAAGAAATCAAATTCTAATGTTTTAGAAATGTATATTAATTTTTATACTTAATATTTGTTTAAACATGTGATTAAAAATAAACATTTTATGTGTTTTTTAATATTTTGAAACTTTTAATTGCAAACTCCTCGATGTGTTAGATTATAATATGAAATTTTAAGACGATAAATTTAATATTTTCTTTCATGATAACACACTATTTTATATATATAAAATTTTTTCATTTCACAGCTTTGCAAATATTCCAGGAAAGTCTGAGGTAAAAGTAATTCGCACAGAGATTTAAAACAGTATGTTTTGTAAAAACATATTTATATTTCTAAATTTCTCGGGAAATGATCCTTCTAAAATTTTCTATATGCGTGTAATATTAAAATTTACAGCTAAGTAAATGGTATGCAGCGTATGTAAATTCTTCTGTATTAAATTTGTGCAAAACTGTATTAAACTTGAGAATTTTTTTAGTAAATGTGTTTAAAATGTGTAATGCCAGAAATGGCGGTGCGAAAAGAAAGAAAAAAAGAGGGGAGTAAATGGCCACAGTTTGAGAAAATGCATCCACAGTTTCCTTAGATAATGGTAACTTAAATCCGAAAGAACTTCCAGCGCATTTATTTAAATTTCACATTGCTAAATGTTTGCTTCGTGTTGTGCATATTTAAGTTCTTGAAATACGCTCGATCATTTTACTTCAACCGAATTTTACGATATTATTTACACAGAAAACATGTGTTATTCAACATGTATTTATAAATTAATATATTGGCATCTGAATACATCGTAGAAATTACGAATACAGTAAAAAAAATAGAACTCTTAAGTAAATAGTTATTTTATTTGATTACAGCAAAGCATACGAGAGTGATTTCACGGCAGGAATGAATTCAAGGAGGACGTTCTAAGGAAACATATCTCTTTGCATTATGCACAGAATAAAGCACATAAATATCCATGCAGTGAAAAGTCATTCGCCGTGATTCGAACCTGAATCGTACTACCAGATTTTAGCAGTCATAACCGCTCAGTTACTAGTGGGAACGAAATTTTGCAAAAGCCTAACTGAAAGATCTTATTTTTTGGAGAACCCATGCGAGAGGGTTGGCTTCATAAAATTTTTGCTTGTCTTATTCCACCCTCTTTTAGCTTTAGTATGCTGTAACACATTCAAAGAACTACTATAATCAAAACCTTATTTCCAGGGCGTAGAAATAAGAATTATAATGAATAATTTGTTATTACTTGGTTTAATCGCATATTTTTCTCCTTCTAATTATATTACTTAAAAACTAGAAAGAGAAAATAATCTGTGCATTATTTTTTAAGAGAGAGCTTAACTAATAAGCATTAAAGCATTAAAGCATACACAAAGACACATAAATATTATTATATTATGCATTTCAAACGACTTTGCAATTTCAATATAATTTTTTTTTATTTACTTGTACACAAGAAACTGTCCTCCTTGTCATATTTTACATTGCTACCCTAAATCAGAAGTTTCTTAATCATATGTTTAAAACGCAAAGGGGAAAATTACCCGAGGGGAAGAAATCTTAGAGGAAATACAATATATCCTCCAAAGAGGGATTAGATTGTTTGATTATGACAAAGTACACGGTGGCTATCTACCTAAGGGAAGGGATGTCTTCATGTAAGATTTTTAAAGATAAACTGGCTTGCGTTAAAGGTTCACATGGAAAACACAAAGAAAACGCGCATGCAGCCAGATCATTCACCCTGAAGTCGTGTCGATCTACCAGTATTCAGGTATCTTATTCAGTTGGTCTTTGAAATTATATGGAACAAATTCAAAAAATCTGATTAATTAGTCTGATATGACCAACGCACGACCTCCCGCCGCATGTTTTAAATAGCATCTAACTTTAAAGATTCACTTCCTGTTGACTGTTTATAACAAAATCTAATTTATTGTTCCAATAAATAAAGTCTGTAATGCGAAATTTTAGATTATATCGAATGAATTGTCAGTTGTCATGCATAAAAAGGGTTTTAGAGATGAAATAATAATCCAATCTAACATATATGCTTTTTTGTTTTAGAATCTAGATATGCAATATTCTTTTACTTATTGCATTACCCAATTTACTTTGTTAGCTTAGTTTAGGTGCGTTATTCTTAATTTACTGATCGCACCTTTAGTGATAGAACCTTTGTAGTTACATTATAAGTTTTGTTACTTTTTACTGCATGTTTAATTCTTTGACTGTGGTGTTCTTGTAATTTTTTTTTTATTTATTTTATTTTATTTTATTTCATTTTATTTTATTTATTTATTTTTTTTTCGGTAGCTGTTAACACAAAATTTGAAGTAGAGTGAAGCGCAAACGCACAAGGACCTAAAAAGATACAAAATAAAATTTAAAAGCACCTAAAATTTGCAATTATAAAAGTAAAAATAAAATCCGAAAGCTTTCAGATTTTATACTTTCAAAGGAACTGTTTTTAACGTTTTGTGTGTGACTTTTATTTATCAAATATCATGTTCTTCACACTTAAACCACATAAAATTCAATTCAACAGCAATATAACAAAATATTTAAAAACAGCACATCTTTAGAATTTCCAATAGACAGTCTCGCGCGCTAGGGATAAGAATGTTTATTTTTTGTACAGTGTTGCCATTGCTTGCTTTGAAATTGTCGAGTTTGTTAATAAAAAAGTAGTTAATGTTTTAAAAATATAAAATAAATAATAAAAAATTCAAAATTCAAAATTCGTACTTCCAGGTGGCCATGTTCGGGTGGAGGATTACGTTACTCAAAATTTGATGTCTCTAAGTACTGTTTCTTTTAAAACAATGCGAGAAACATACATACATTCATGCAGATTCGTCATTATTTATTTTTTTTATTTATAATACAGGGTGAAAATATTTGACGGAAACAATTTAAAAAGGTATTCGCCGTTTATAGTGAAACGCCACAAAATGCCGTTTTGAGACTAATAGCCCTTTTGGGTTACCGCCCCTCTGAGCTAATAAAGATTTCAACACAAAGATAAGCAAAAAGCATTTAAACACGGAAAGAAAAATTCAATTAAAATCTGAAATAGTTCAAAATGCTGAATCAATCTGTAAAGCTTGAATCATCTTCCTGTCATGCCTGGACCTAGCAGAAACGTTTTCACTTAAAGATGGACAGTTTCAATGAATTTACATGCATTTGTCATTACATGGCATAAAAATAAGACCAGAAGGAAGCGAAATATATATAAATAATTTCCTACACAAAAATCATGCCTTGTCTTTAAATGGAAAATAGCTACAGTTTGTCCTCTTAGGAAACTACGTCTTATATAATGTGAGTGTCTCCAATTCTTAATTCGTTCCATTTGTTAAAAGTTTTATAATTTTTAAACCTCATATGTTTCGTAACATCAAGCATTGAATATGTCATAATCATCGACGTAATGTTTGATGGATAAAGCAAAATATTATAAAATATATTACAAGGAATAAAAATTGTAATCCTCACTTTGGGGATAGAACCTATTACACGGAATAAAAATTGTAATCCTCACTTTTGGGATAGAACCTATTACAAGGAATAAAAATTGTAATCCTCACTTTGGGGAGAGAACCTAGGATCTAACCATTTGTTAAATCATTCGATATTTCTTCCAGAAAAGCGAAGAACAGAAACTGTCAAAATGAATGGCAAAACTGCCATAACTCTTAAATTTTAAACTAAAAACACGACTGATGTGATTTTAGAGGAAAGTTTTGATGAGCAATTAAATGCGCTTTCTTGGTCGGAAGAAGATTCTTCAAGTTGCAGCAGGTTGTGTTGATGGCCGATCCATCTCACGATTCCCAGCCGCCTGAAATTCACATCTTTGCGTCTTATGTCAGTAGTCACGCCACAGTTTGGACGTGACTCGTATCAATAATGACTCTTCTAGCTTCCATAACGTCGTATTATATGCTGCAACACCTTCCTTTAAAAGCCAACCGTATAAACTGCCATTTCTGCCCAAGTATTATTTGAAAGTACGCTCTGTAGGGCTTCTGGAGGAGTTCGAAACGTTTTGCCACATTTTTTTCTATATAAGATTACCTATCAAATAATAAAAGTAACAAAGAAAAGTTATAAAAATAAGTTGAAATAAAAAGTAACATCTGAATAATTTGGAGAAAAATTAAGCAATTTTCACAGAATTTAATACACAGGTACTAAAAACAAAATGAAAGTGAAAAAGGTAGTTGCATAAAACTGATATAAAGTATTAAAAATAAAACTTTAAGTCGCTGAACACTGGTAGTTCGCCCGGGTTTATGTAAAGTATGTGGCTGCATGGGCGTTTTCATAATTTTCTCCATGTTAAACCTCTATACGTTACCTCTTTTCCTTATAAAGTCGTTCACGTAGGCATCCCTTTCTTTAGGCAGATAGCTGTCAAATGTTTTGCCATGATTAAATAAGCTATGCCCCCCCGAAAAAAATTAAATTATGAAATTATTGTAAAACAGTATAATAAAATGTATCCCATGTGGTTAATATTTTTATCATGTGGTTAAATAAACTGAATGAGTCAGGCATTAAAAATATTAAAGTGAATGTCAACAGCCATATTGTGCAAGACCTCATTTCTTTAAAAATAATATATGAATGAATTTTGAAAATGTTATATAGTTAACTCTCATTAAAGTTTTATACTTCTAAAAATGCATTAATAGCAACGTACGTTTTCATAGTATATGAAAGACCGAAAACGTTCCTGCACTGTGCATTGTATGCGGCTGTATAAGGCTGACATCTACGTTGCTACGTTCAAGCTACTTTGTAATGCTATTGCATTAATATTTCCTTTAATTTACTTGGACCTAATTTATGAAATTTTAGAATAATTATGCATAAACTTTATTGATTCTGTTTTTACTGAAGAACAAAGAAAGCTTACTGATCATAACGAGTAACATAACAAAAATTCATACTTATCCTGACAAGCAAAATGATCAAACTACTGCTAACCTTAGCATTATACTGATATACATAAAATGGAGTTTTGTTCTATTAGCAGAATAAGGAATTATTTATGGGCATTGTGGCAAACAAGATTTTTATGCAAAAAAGCGGTAAAGTCACTGTCAGAATGATATAAATGTATCATATGAGATAATAAAAAAAGTTCGAATGCATTGCTTAATCTAAATATAAATAGCAAATAGTGAAGGGGAAATAAATGCGACATTTTTATCCAAAAGCCTTATCTGAGGTCTCTAAACTATGCAATGCTATTGCAAGTCAAATGAAAATTTCATATTTATTTGCATTTAGTTTAAACTAGGTAGTAAAATCATTTAAAAATGTGGAATATGATATTCTAATACTAATTTCTTTTATACTAACGAGCTACGCTTTTATTATTATGAATCGCTCTGCAAGGTTTAGACATCCTAAGTAGGAAGCACTGAAAGTCTGGTTAGTTATAATAAGAAAGAAATTTGTTTTGTGGCAGCAGAGGTTTAAATTTACGCAAGAAATGAAACAATAATATATATATATATATATATATATATACATATACAGGGGTATATCAGAAATATTTATATATACAGATGTATATCAAAAATATTTATATATGTGTAGTGATGTAGTAACACGAGGCAGATTAAATATTAATTTTTAATTCAATTGACATTTTGTGTCACAATTCACTTGACACTCTAACATACTTCCTTCCTTACATTTTTATAGCTTTGCGGTAAGAAGAAAAGCAGCAAGTAGAAATCTAGCTGTGCCGAGGTGTAGGGAGCAAGTGCAAAGTTATCCAGTATGGAAGCTTTTTAAAAGAAATATTTCGGTTCTGGAAATTTTAAAGTCTAAACCAGCTACGTCATCATCGTTATGTAAAGGTCATATGGCTTGGACTAATCTAGAAATGACGTAATGAAAACTTTAGAATATATACATAGACTTTAGAATTTCTAGAAATATCTAAAGTCATTTCTATAAATGACTTTAGAAATAGTTGTTATAAGCAATTGATATTTTTAGAAGAGAAAGGGGAAATACACAAATTAAAATAAAGAATTAAGGAACTATTACTAATTTAAACTATAATTTTGATATTTCGGATTAATTATGAACTTAAATAAGAGATCCAGTACAAGTAAAAGAAACTTTAAAGCTAAAGAATCGATGTATTATCAGAAAAATATAACAAATAAACAAATAAATAAAAAAATTCATTAAAATACTGTATAAACATTTATATATACTTCCAACTATAAACATTTATGCAATCATCATATATTAATTATAAGGAATCTGAGGGACATTTCTGACATGTTATTAAATTTAGATAATAGTTTGTGGAGGAATTTAATTATGAACAAGCATCCACATCAGGTTTAGATGAAAGCATATAGCATTTCTCTCTGTATAAGTTGTCGGTATACTAGTGCGTTACTGGGAATTGTTCAGAGATTGATATGAATAGAATTTTCTTGGAATTATCGACAGCATACCTACTTTCTTTCATCAAGTTTAAAGCAGTGAAGAACTAGCAGCTACAGAAAACTATATTGACTCTATGGGTCTATTTTATCTAAAATGTAATTGAAATTAATGCTCCTGTAATTGATTTATTTGTCTAAAAGAATAAGTCGCTTTTGTAATTAAAATGCGAGAGAGAATACGAGAGATTATCATTACTATAAAATTTCACAAAACAAACATGATATCGGAAAAGATGCGTTCTTCATTTTTATGTTTCGGGCGAGGAAATATGCTATTGCCGTCAGTTCATTACGTCTGCGGTAAAAGTTCCCATTTTTTTCCTAATGACAACAAATATATCTCGTAGGTTAGCTATTTCAATAAAATGCAAAAATGATACCTTTATAAAATCTATTAGTGATATTTATTTTGTATTTAATAATAATTATATGAGAGTTAAGAACAGCACATTTAGTATACCGATAGCCACTATTATTATATGGATGGCCAAAGCTTATGGATGGATGTTTTTGTAGTTGATTCTTTTGGCTCATGCTATATTACGACGGATGTGATTCATAATTCTTACCGTAATCAATATTATCAGAGCTTATGTGATCACATTTATAATAAATTCAATTTTATAATTTTAGTCCATTTTCAAAAATTCATTTAGTTATGAAAAATTATACTTGCATGCAGAACGCATAATATTGCATATTCTTTTACAATTTTTTTACAGAACTTAACATTACACAAGATATTAGTGCTAATCAGGAATTTCTCTTGTTGAATAACTATTTTCTCACAATTTAATTTCTGCATGATATAACTTTTATTCTGATAATACGCCTCCAGGATAATATATTTAGCTCATCTTTTGTTGAATTTTGTTTGTTTGATCTTTTGTTTGTTCAAATTTAACTTTCATTACTAAAGTTTCTCTTTTGCATATAATTTTCTCAATCGATTTCCAACAGAAAAACTATAATGCTTATCTCAAATACTTGAAATACAGGTAATCAAGGTTGGATTTAAATTAAACGATTATATTTAAATTAACGTAATCGGGAAGCAAAAGGGTTAAAATTCGACTGAAAAGTATTTAAGTCAAAGGTTTAGAATGCTTTAGCTCTTGGCAGCGATGCCTACAGTTTACATTCTATCATTCAGCTCTGTCAGTGAATATTCCCGCTTTAGCCATTTTGCTAACCAACATTAAAACGAGCCTTTAAAGTATTAAGCCAGCTTAAGTAAACAATTTTGTGTGCAGAATTTAACTATGATACATTTAATTTAAGAATTCCGTTTTGTTATTTTAAATAACCACGAGTGTCCGAGTTTATTTGTACACACAATTTGCCCTTTTGGCTGATTTCAAGAAATAATAAAATGATTATTTAAACTTTCTTAAGCCTTTGTTGTAATATTGCAGACGGAGCGATTATTCGCTTATTAGTCTAATGGGGTTTAAAGAACTTTTAGTACATACTGCTTATTACGAGCCTATAAACTCTAAAATCAATCTTATCTTAAGGAACAGAAAATAACTTTGATTGTATTTCATTTGGATCTCTTGTTTCTGTTAGCTTATTTGTTGATGACACATTTGTGTTTAGATTTTTCTTCATTTCTATCTGTTCGACAAAGTAAATATAATTATGATAGCAAAGAGTTTGTTTCCAGGTTATATAAAGGCTTCCAGACTCTCCTGAACTGCTACACAATGTGCAGTAATTTGCTCCGTTTCCTTAGTTTTCTTTCCTTTTCCTAAAGGAAAATAGACTTTTGGTATCAAGCATCGAAAGAATCAACTCAAATTGTAAGTACTGTTAGCAGAAATGCTTTCTTTGTATATCACGTCGTGACAAACATGATAATGGTACTTAGGAAATCTGTATCTTTCCCCAGCAGATAATTTCATTAAATTGTGGGAAAAACGATCTAAGTATGGAATTTGAGAAATTATTAATTGCACTTACAGCTATATAAAATGACTCCTAATGCAGAATTATCAAACTAGTCTTTATTGTATTTATTATTTTAAAGTTTGTAAAATACTTAATTTGATACACTACAAGGTATTTCTCCCGCCTTATAAGCGTGCCTTTGGTGTGGTGGTCTGCAAGCTGGGCGCGTATTCGAGAGGTCCTCGGTTCGATTTTCGGCGAAGGCATTGCTCATTTTTCATCTTGTCTGCTTCCAAAAATACCTAATGTCTCTAGAGTGGCACCCAAACTAGAAGGGTGGTGGATGATGATTTTGCACACCTAGGATTTGGCGATTGGGTCCCCTAAAACACCAGTCGCCTATTAAAGGTTGTGTATATAAGGTTTTCCTCCCGCCGCCTTTGCATGCCTTTGTAGTGTGGCGGTCCGCACGCTGGGCGCGTATTCCAGAGGTACGTGGTTGGATTCCCGGCGGAAGCGTTGCTCATTTTTCACTTCTCCTGCTTCCCCCTTCCCCCAAAAAGCTAATGTCTCTACAACGCTTGTCTCTACAACACTAATGTCTCTATAATTCTTCTGAATTGATTCTGTTAAACGCAGTTGTATAATTTTAAAGTACCGTCATAAATAACAAAAAGTTAGAGATCCAATGTTTATATTTGCTTTTAATTTATGTGCAGAGCATAGAAAAGCCGTATTTAATGTATTAGAATTGTATATAAGTTTAGAACGTTTCGGAAAACAGCATGGATTCCTTTATCAGAGCAAAAATTTAATTAATTTGCATTTATTTCTTTCATTGAATGCGATAACATCTTAGATTTACGTACATACAGCACTTGTTGCTGCAACTAGCACAACAATACCAATGCTCACTGACTGACAGATTATTAATCGATATGGTGACCCACGAACGGGTGAATGGTTCAGAACGTTGAACACTAGTAGTCTGACGTCTGTTCGCACCCCAGTGAAACAAATGCTGCATAAATGTTTCCATGAATTCTATGATGATTATTGAGAATATGAGACAGTTGCTATCAGAAAATTTTCTATGAAAGCACTCCTTCTCTTAGGTGCATAGCTCTTGTGTGCTTTGCCATATTCAAATAAACAAGTAAACAATAACCAGCTTTCTTCTCAGTATTATAATGATCTATTTATCATTATTTTCCATGCATACATGCTGTAATTATCGAATTTGTTTCACTTTAAGAAACCTGCAGTTTTTATTCTATATAATGAATGCGAAAATAAAAATAAATTAATTTTATGCTAAGTATTTGTCAGTGTCCTGATATCATTCTGAGCTACAATTAATATGGCGATAATTGTAAGAATGCTGTATTTTCGGTGTAGTGTTTTCACAGTCTTCACGATTTCTGTAATGGGACATGAAATAGTATTTAGTAACCTAACATTAACAAAATATTGCAGATGCATTTCGAAATAGCGCTAATAGGGTCTAAGAACTACATAATGAAAAGTAATGAAGAACATGCTTTCCATCGCATAAATGAGAATTTGGTGTCGCTTGGTTTATTTGATTATCTCAAAGCACTCCAGAGTTATCTGCCAAAGGGAGGGATGCCTATGGGGAGGACTTTCTAAGAGAAATGGGCCGTATTCACGTTACACACGAGGAAAACAATGAAAACGCCTATACAAACAGCTCTTCCTTGGGATTCGAACTTCGTACCGAACTAGTAGTGTTCAGCGACTTTACCGCTCGACCGCTGGTGGGCTCCGCCTAGGTCAATAATCTGTGCAACGTAACTGTTAAATAAAAATTAAGCATCAAATATTATCGAAGAAAAGAAATGGACGAATATCATGCTATTAAAAATAAGCACAAAACAAACAAACAAAAAATAAAATAAATGTAATTTGTTTGTTTTGGGAATAATTTAATACTCCGTAAAGCTAAATCTTTGCATTCTTTGCATTAGTGCCATGCTCTAATAAAATTTTAAAGTTAATGAGAAAAAATGCATGTGTAATTTAATTATTATTATAAGTGAATAGTTTTATATTTGGAAATTTATTCTGCTTTCTGAAACAACTAATTCCTTTTATTTTAATTAAGGCGGAGAAATTACCCATAATCCCTATTGGATAAACTATTTTCAGACTCGATTTCCTATAAAATAGAATGATTCAATGTCGTAGACATACTATTCGAGAATAATATTATTTCTAACAATTTTTTTAAAATTTTTTATATCACTGTTCTATACATAAAACTAAGAAAGTGCATGATAAAATTAGAATTTGGCGGTTTATGTGATTTTTTGATGCAATTAAAAAACATAAATAAAAATCAGTAAACAGCATTCATAAAATCACACAAATAGCTTAAATTTCTCTCTTAGAAATTTCTCTTTTTGGAGTACTATTATGAGTTATATCTTCTGGGATTATTAAAAGCTTTGATGCTTTCGCTTTAAATAATTCATCTATTTTGATGCAAAATTTTAGTTGAAGAAATTTGAATTGACGTAAGTTGTCACTTTTTTATCTTCTTCCAGATAGTATATCAAAATTTCACTGCCTATTATTTTTGCATTGCAAACACATCTAGATTACTTGTAACATTATAGGATACCCGTTGTAACTCTAAACAATGAGAAAATGGAAAGATGTATGTAAACAATATTGAGAGGATTTAAGGTTAAAAATGTATAATCACTCATTCTGTAAACAAACCATATTATAACTCCGTACACTACGCTAACTGAGTTGTAGGTCAAATGGAAAAAAAAGGGAGAGCTCACACAATTTCTATAAAGGTTTGCGAGACACGGCACTAATAATTTTGTGCAGAAAATAAAATTATACTTTCTTGACTGCATAATAATTGAGTATATTTGATACTAAAACTGTACTTTCATTAGAATGTAAATGTTGTTAAGGTTTCACTACAACCAGGCAGATATAATATTCTCCAAAAGGAAGCAGAATACATTTCCTAGGTCTTTCCCAATATTTTTCCTAAGCCTTGCACAATTTGAATGAGCAAGCTATTTCTGAACTTACAGACTTGAAAAGAAGCGTTTTTTTATTCGCATAGAAAGAGATACTTTATTAGGAGCAAACGGTTCATATTTCAAGGCGAAGTGATAATAAAAATTAATCTTCTGAGTGAACATTTCTATCAAAGTATTTTTAAATGTTTTTAATTTTTAATTTTTATTTATTTTTGAGCATGCATGTGTACTAAATACTCTTCGCAAAATATTTGGATATTTCGCAGAAAACAGAGAGCAAATAATTTAATTTGTAGGAAATTAGTACAAAGCATTATTTTTGATCGATGTCTTTCAGATATGTTTCGTAATGAAGATTGTTGTAAAACTGTTTTTTAAATGACTTTAAAAATTTCATCGTGATATTTCATCTAGCTTTTGTTATAAATTGTTTTCGAACTCCTTTTTTTAGTATCACTCAGCTCCAAAATTTTACATAGCTAAATCATACTAGCATTAATAACATGAAAAGTTTTGTTACTACTGACAAATGTCCATTAAAAGATGTTTACTACCGTTTCAAATATTAAAATGTTAAAATTAAGCATAAAAACGCAACGTTAGTTTGGCTTAGATTTTTGAATATATTCTACTGATTCTGCAGGAGATCATAAGAAAAGAAACCTAGGTCTAATTGTTGTGAACACCATGGATTTTCATTCAAAATATACGCCAAACTAAGTTTGCCTTTTTGATCTTAATTTATAATTTTATATTGCAGTTTTTCATTTCCAATTGCAGAGGCTGTTGGTTGTTTTAAATTTTAGGTAACCGGACAAAAAGATATATATTAAACAAGTCATCAAGCTCCAAATTTTATTCACCATTTCTTAAATCACTATTTATATTAATCTTCATTTCTTTACAAGGAAGTATAAATGCTATAAACGTATCTTGGTAAACCATTAACGTATCATTGGAAACCTGGGAAAAAATTTTGTTCATTCAGCAATATATTATTGATAAGTAAAATAGTGTGATTCGCTGGAAAATTTTAAAATATGATTTGGGTTAGGGAAAATATTCCATTACTTTCGACGGATGTACTCCGTTACGGTAGTCAAGTTTAAGGAAGATTAATTAGAATTTGACCTTTAATGGCGAGTATTTCTTATTACAACTGACTACAGATTTTTTGTGTACCAACTATACAGAGCTCTACAGATTTTTGTGTTACCAAATTTAACTTAAATCACATAGCTAAATAAATTCCTGCAATTAAATTATTCTGCAACTGATATAAGAAGTATATATGTTAATGTTCAAAATTTAGAGCGTTCACTAATATGGAATATAGAAGATCAAATTGGTAGCAAATCGCACAGCCTATTGTCATCTTTATCATACACAAATTATTGTCTTTTTTCACTGGAGAATTAATGGTAAATTAATTGCAAAACTTCTAGAAAATTTGCTGAATTATATCTCTCTTCTGACACTGAAAACATATGGCATAGATAATTTATTAAATCACCTAGTAACAAATCCACTTATGACAACAAGCAAACGCAAAGATGTGAAATATATAATCAAAGGATTACTAATTGAAACGGAAATATGTAAAACAGTTGAAATTAGAAGGCCATGAGTACACTGTGTTCAAGGTGAAGCAAGTTATTCAGTTTAAAATTAGAGGACTTTTATTTTTTTCCAAAAACAAATTCTTTAGGAATCTAATCTTAAAGAATATTTTATATGAAATATTTACTGCACTATCTGGTTAAAGTAGATATTTAGAGATTGAAAAAATTATCGAACAGTGTCGCAGTTTTCAATTTTAAAAACCATATCTAAGATTTTTGAAAATTAAAGCACCTTTGCGTAATATATTTCAAAATCATTACTCGAAACAATGTGTTCTAATCATGAAATTGATAAATCTGATGGTATAGTTGCTTGAGAGACCACCCAGTGAGCTTTAGAAAGTGATAAGAATTTTATTAACCAGTGTACTCAAGGTAGATTTCAAGGAATCATACTTGACAATAAGACACTCTTCTACAGCTGGAAAGGGCGAAATTCATAGATCGACTATATCGAAGCAATTAACATTCATTAAAGAATTTCAAGATGGTCTAAGAAATATATATTTAAATCTCTCTAACAAATATTATCAGACATACGTTACCGAAATAAAAATGCTTCAAGTGTAGCGGATAAATTTGATTAGGCGCAAAATTTGTCAAAATTCCTGCCTCATTTCATTTCGTACATATATTGCCTATATCCATATGTAGTTTTAAAACCACCGGGATCAATACTCGGTGAGTTTGCATTGATAGTTAGATGAAAAGATCGCCATTTCTGATCAAATGTAATCATATTACCTTAGGACAAAAATGGCGAACAAAAAGTGATTTGTTGTTCGGCTCAAAAAATTCTCATAAAGCCGCAGCTGCATATTGAGTTTTCACGCAGGAAGAGACATAACTTGAAGGCGTTGTTGCATATACTACATTTTTACTACAACTCCGCTAGCGCGACCTTTGTTCGCACTCGCTGCTGTTCTTTGGCGTACTTAGATACATGTATGATATCACGCGATCTGAACGCTGTTGGAATTTCAAAAAGGGGAAGTTAAAAGACATTCTTCTGGACAGGAAGCTTTAACTTGTGCCCTGTGCTGTAACAAAATGATCTGTAAAGTATATCATTTGTTTCCTATTTCTTCGTTGACACTTCTAATCAGTATGTTTAACTAGGTCACTGCAATTTGAATGCATAGTGACTAGCAAAAGTGACCAGAATTTCATTTGGCTTGAACTAAATCATTTGTACACATTTTAAATGTGCATAATTCAAAATACTGATGTAATATTTGAATACATTTAAACGAGAAGTTTTCAGTCTAATGTAGTGATTTATTCTCTTGTGATGTAAAATATAAATTTCCTATGTTATTTGAACAAGGATGAGTATATGAGGGCTATATACGTGAGAAAGATGTGCATTTATGGAGGACTATCTAAATGAAACTGATACGTATTTACTTGTGCCTAGAGAAAATTATGAAAACACTTATGTAGTCAGCCTGTCCGCTAGAGTTTGAACCTGGTAGAATTACCAGAATTCAGCGGTCTTAACAACTCCGTCATTCGTGGACCCAAGTAAAGTAAATATGTGGTCCCGCTTCACAATTCATTTCTGTTGACTTAAACTCTAAATAACCCTCATCTTATTTACGATATTTTTTTCCTACACAATCATGCTACTGGTTGAAGACATACTTTTTTCATTAGCATTTTTTCATTTATTACTGTTAAAAAATCAGTCCATCATCAAAGATGCAAGAGCAAAAAATCTCAAAACTATTTATCAAGGGCAGACAGACAAGAAGTAATATAACACAACTATAATACATGAGTTCAGTTATATCACTGTTTGTTTATATGAAGCACTGAGTTTAATTCCACTAAAATTATAAATGGCTGACTGAATCGAGCAGGCAACGCTTGCTTATATGCTTTCCACAAGATCTTCCAGAATACTCCCAATTCCGTTGCAAAAGGTCTGCGCATCTCCATGTGTCTAAGTTGAGAACACTGTATATAGTAGGAAGTGTATGTGCTCATCGTAGAATATAGTTCTATCATTTAGAGATGCCATATGCTAAAAATTACGCTATGAAATATAATTATTGTTGAGCAAAGATAACAGAACATATCCAGCTCAACTCAACATATCCAGCTTTTTATTAAAACATTTGCTAATATCATGTCAATCAATTCGATGACCATTTGGAAAACATTTCCTTATTTTTGTATCATTGGCAAAACTGCCAATTGCAAACTGCCTGGGAGGACAAGAAAGCAAGTGTCATGGTTTCTTTGACATATGTGTGTAATTTGAAAACCTCATGAGGCTGGAAAACCATTACACAGTTCCACTCCATTATGAATTGATATTAAATGTATATTAATATTAGATCTTGAATATAGCGATTGAGAGTCAAATCAGTCTTCAGGCTGAAATAAAAACTAACATTTAACTTTGCAGAGCAGACTGTACCACATTAACCCGAATACCCGGCCGTTCGCTTTTAAAGTACAAAACATACGGAGCTAGAAACTTATTTTATTAGTTACAGTAATAGCGTAGATATTCATAATTATCTGTTGGATGTATTATAAATTAAATGGAAGGGTGTTCTCGAAGTTCTAGAAACTGAGCCCTAGTTCAATTTCTAGAGCATACAAGACAATGCTGTCGGCCAGAGATGAAGTCTTGACATGTTTATGCAGTTAACCCATGGAATTATTTAGCCCGATTCAGTTGTTTGTAGCAGTGGTTTTGAAATTATGAAGATGTGAAAAGCAATCATTTTCTTTTGTGGAAAAAGTGCATGGAAATCAGAAATAGAGAAACGTCTGCGAAAAATATTTTGTTTCCACGTTTCAAAAGTCCTTTACGGAGGTTTAGTTTAAAGAGTTTAACTGTGCCGTAAATAGGTGGATTGAGGCCATGTTGAAAAAAAACTTTAAGGGCAGCTTAAAGAAATTAATTTTTCTTTGGGATAACTGTATTCAATTAAACAAAGATTGTACTGAAAAACTGCAGTGCAATATTAATGAAAAAGGACGAAAGAACAAAATACAGCTTAAATCCTAAAACTTTGAAAATATTTCTGGCATTTTAAACTACTATATTAAACAGATACTTTAATAAGTAAAGATTAAGTAACGATTTAAAGCATTAAGAAATGCATCAAAACATACATGTACACATTTTGTACATCAGAAAAACCTGCACAAATGCATAGAAATCTGATTAAGGTAGTTGCAGGAAAGGCATTTTTGAACGTGTATCCAAAAAAGTCTAAAACTACAATATGGCGAGAAAATACTTTAATTCTATAGTAGTCACTCCTACCAGATATATATTTTGTATTTTCGTCTGAGCTATTACAGAGTGTAAGCATATCAGCATTATTAAAAATATGATGTCAGCAAATATTAGCCAAGTGGATCGTATGCTTGGGAGTGAGAATACATAAAAAGACGTTTGAGCAGTTTTCCACTTTGGGGTTGGAGTATCCTACTTGTGCCCTGTGCTTTGGGTATTTAAAACGAGACATGAGCAATCATCCGTTCTAGAGAATTGCTGGCGAGTTCAGGTGTACTGAACGAAATTTAATACGTGATTTAATACGTGCAACGAAATTTAATAGGTGAAACAATTAGTGGATACTTTATCACTGACTGTGACACATTGAAGCAATTAGTTGAAGCAAGCACTATGTTTCAAAAAAGAATTTTTTTCAGTCTTGATTGTGCATATTCTGTAATACAGAAATACTAAGATTACATTTTTGCTATTCCTCATAGCTTATGAATTTGATCACTAAAGGTTTGTCATTACCAATGCAGAAATAAAGATATAAGTAGTTATAAACTAAGGCTAATCTCTAGAAAATCAAACAGGATAAGGATTTTATATTCCTTGGCATTCAGTGTCTCTGTTGGACAAAATATCTAGAGTTTTCCATCATTATTACTGTTGATAATCCAATTTGATTTACTTGTATAATATATTAATAATAAACGCTTTTGATGAGATTTATTTATTGTTATGTGCTTTGCATTGATTCCGAATCACCTTATAAGGATACTCGTATTGCGAACAATTAGTATTAGAATCAAGTTAGAATCATGATGGTCACGAATAGTCACGGGTTATGCGTACGAAATTAACTGATGTGCTAGTGAATTAATCCGATTGATCTTAGAATGTTTCTCAGATCATGAACATTAAGAAGCAAATATATCGTGAACGAATATAAAAATTAAACTAAAAAAAAATTCTAATCACAACTTTGTAATTACAGGTTGAATTATATCGTAATTAAAAATAATGAATATTTCGAGTCATTAGGTTATTTTGTAGCAAGATTAATGAAGAATGAGCAATGCCTTCGCACGGACTCGAACTTGGACCTCTTGAATACGCGTCGAGTGTGCTACCGTTACACCACGAAGGCATGCAGAAAGGAGGGAGAAAATAACTTATATACGAATGGGAATTAGCAGACTCAAATTTCAAAGAAGCAAATCACTATCCACCACATTTTAGTTCAGGCACTACTGTAGGGTCATTAGGTTATTTTGAAGCAAGAATAAAATGAGCAATTTTCTCGCCGTGACTCGAACCTGAACCTTTGTGCTACCGTTAAACCGCGAAGGCATGTAAAAAGGAGAAAGAAAATACCTTATAAATGTGCCTTGAAATAAATATTATTTTACATTCCAGATTCAGGAATAAATGTCAGCTAATTAATCTTTAAATTAAAATTAAATGTGATAATTACGCAATTATAACAGAAAATGGCAAGCATTAACATTATATTTAAGAGTAGCTTAGCGAATGCAATAGAATTAATACTTGGTTATTCATATTTATACAGTTCAGGAAAAGCTTGAACTGCAGCAAAATTTCCGATTTTAAGAACATTATAATATTTTTATCATCATTTATTTTAATGATGATAATGATTATATAAAAGCCAAATCCTGCGTAACTGTTTATGATTCAAGTAATTTATATCCGCGGTAAAGTAAATTAGTTTCCTAGCTTGGAACGGTTTTCGACAAATAGGTGCTTAAGAAGCGATTAGGTTATTTCTTTAAAAGTTAATTAATTTTTGAACAAGTTAAATGAATGAAATGAAAATCAAAATTTTTCCAATGAATTTTCTAAAACTTTTATTAAAATTTAATTAACTATAAGCAGTAAATTATAAAACTACTTTTATCTGCTTACTTAAGCTAATATTCTTGGTTTTGTAATTCATTAATGAAATATGAAATACAGTTTAATGCTTTTATAATTAAATAAATGGTAAAATAAGCTGTATACTATTATACTCATATTAAAGTTTATTATAATGAAAATACACTATACGGTTTTTAACGTTATCAAATTATCTCTTATTTTCATAAGAAAACGTAATATTCGTTACATATCAGTATAGAATTTTTTTTCTTTGATTACTGTAAGTTGAGTGATCTGCAATATATCATGAATATAAATTTCTAGCCTTCAGGTAATTCTAATTGAACTTACTGACTGCTACCTAACTTACCTGAGGCTTTGGATCCAAAGCGTCAGGTAACTTCATTATAATTATAATAATGTATTATAAACACTAATCACAATAGCACATATAGCAGACTAAAATCTAACTAAAATGTATATTTGGCTCTAGTAATTACATAACTATAGAAATGGATATTATAATTTGAAAGTCTAGGGTAATTTGCAGAGCAGAAACTTCGAAACAGAATAAAGAAATCAGTGCTCAGAGTGTACTAACAAAAAATGCTTAATAATTTAGACAGTGACTGCCAAATGAAATAAACACCTCATCCTAAGCGCGATAAATCTACATCTTGAGGATTTAGGATAAATATTCATCTGCAGATTGATTTAAAAAGAAAGATAAAGCGAAGAAAGATTTAAGTAAGAAGCAGCTAATTTAAACTAGACGTAGCTAGCACGAAGACAGTAATAAAGAACTGGATAAAATATATAAATATCTTGCAGTAAAGAATGTGAAATTTTTATGCCACCTGCTGCAAAATAATATAGAATGAATTAACATATTATAAAAATAACATTTGGCTCTTTTATTAAACAAATGATCAATAGCAAAAAATATCCATATATTTTGAAAAGAAATATAAAGTAAAACGATGAAAAGAAATGACGTGTAAATTATTAAAGTAATACAATTTGTTTATCTGCTTTAAAATTGAACAAGCAGTGTATTTCAAAATATATCCGCTTAATCCTGATTTAAATAAAAGCATGTGGTAAAGGAAATAACAGCTTTGTTTTAATTTTGAAATAGCGTGCTTCCATTCTTCATCCAAAGTAATTCCTAACTGAACGAAAAAATCTCATTTACAGGTTATTTGCCTAATGGAAAGTGCTTTACGAGGATTTAATTGAATTTCGACGCGACAACTTTGCTCGAATTATTTTTTGAGTGTTTCGCCATGGTTTGTAACGGCAAGTAACAATTAAGATGGAAAATAAAATAGCCATTTCGGCAGGACTTTTAAGTAAAGAGAGTTAATGCCTAATTGTATCTATTTGTGTAAAATAGGTGTTTTACTTTTAACAAATAAATTATCAGTGAGTAAATTTTATTTAAAAGAAACGTTACTTCCAGAAAAAAATAAGCACAACCAATGTAACATTTAATGGCTTCTTCTTCTTCTTTATTTAAATCTGCGCCCATTAAATACAAACCACTTCAAAGAAGGTGACCATTTGCCATAATGTACACATTTTGATAGCTTTTCTTGGTATAAATACTACAAGAAAGTACTGAAACAGGTAATCAATAAATTAAAATTTATGTTGTGTGAGATTTTATGAAGTTTTATGTTAAAGCTTGGTGTTGAAATATTTATCACTTTATGCTAAAGGAATTCCCAAATTTCAACTGAATATAAATAAGTAGCGAAAGCATTTTTATCAGATACCTCTTAAGATTAATACCCAGTCCAGTCCTGACTAACCACTGTAATACCGGGGACGATACTCACGAGTAGTGAATTTAAAGTTATAGTTCATCCGACTGAAGTTAAAAAAGTTAAAAGAAGAATTACAATAAGCAACAATAAATTACTTATTGGAGTTTTGATTGTAAGTTCAGGCAGTTTAATCCGGTGAATGAATTCATTTCGTTACATAAATTACATTAATATTTAAAATTTATTTCTCTTTTGAGCATGCGCATCCTTCCTTTCTTTTTCTATCTGTTTTTCCGGTCTGCATTTCAGTTGTAGTCACTGTGGAAAGAAGATTTGTGACTCTAGATTTTATTTATTTTTTTAAGGTATAGAATTTATTTTTAATGAATGATGTAAAAAGTTTATATAGTCCGAATTACGTATAATTACACTACATACTGTTGCGTACCATTCCCAAATACTAGGGCATCATCTACTATATAACTATTATTAGTTAATTCATTTTCTTTCTCTAGTTTCAGTTCCAGTAGACAGCTTTGTTTTATTCTGATGGTTCGTCATAATAATGTTTCCGCCATCCTGAAATACACCAAATTCATTATGATTTTACACAAGACTATATTAATTGTAACCTGATTAGTCCATTCCCGGATGATTAGGAGTAGACTAAACATCATTTAAGAACAAAATTTATAAATACTTCCTATTCCTGAATAAGCAAATCTTCAAGTTAACCCTGTTCTTTTGGGTTATTCGATAGTTGAGGATCATAGAGGATTTTCCAGTATTTTTTCGGAATGATTTGCTTTCTTTATATTGCAAAGGAAGTATCCAAAAACGCTACTCTGTTAACTTTAGTTTGATGTTAATTAGAATCACTCTGTTGATCAATTTGCCTAATCCATTATTTCAAGATCTTCAGAACGGGTTGTCTTCTTGGACTCAATCAAGATTTTAAGTATATTGCTAGCTATATGGCTGCTATATTAAATTAAATTGTTGTGTATAAACAGCGGAAACATAAAATTTAATTTACGTAATTTAAAACTAAAATGTTTCAAACTATTAGCGTTATTGTAAAATATTCTACGTATTCTTCTTCTTATTTAGTGTTATTGTAAACTATTATTGTAAAATGATTATGGGCTACCAGGTTGGTGTATTGGTTAGCTATTGCTGGTTGCAGCATCGATGAACTCAGGTTCGAAACTCGGCGAAGGCTTGAATGTTTATAAATGTTAGAGTTTTTGAGGTATGGGGCACTTAACGTGCATATTCAACCGGAAGTCTTCTCGAGGGCTTTGGAGGTGGAGAAAAAGGGGACGGTGACCATCTGATCCGTGCCCTATTGGCTTCTCCTTCAAAACTCGAACAGAGCTGGGCATAGTAGTAATCTACTATCATCTCTAAGATGTGTTGTGACTTATCTCACTTGTCTAAGTAACATCAGAACACGTCCACGAAATTCATCTTGGCAAGAAGTGCAAGCTTGCGCCTGTCGTTGAAAAGCCTTGAGAAAAATACAGGTGACAGTATGACTTCGCTCAGTTCCGCCCCCCCCCCAATTTTGATGGAGAGCACCTCACGAGGACGGGACAGAGGTCTCCCAGTCCTCTTTCCCTAACACCAACTTCTCGAGAGGACTTCACTCTCACCGCATATTTAGAGTGATCCCATGCTGCGCAGACACTATGCATTTACTAATATCCATGCCTTCTCCGGGATTCAAGCCTAGACACTTCGGTACCGCAGTAGGATCCCCTAACCAATATAACGTCTGGAAGGCTCTCTAAGATGTTCAAAACCGATGCAAAAACAGAATGCAAAGCTCCACTCCTTACCGCCAGAAAATTCGTATATTTTTGGGATGTTAATGTCAGACAAATGCAATAAATCGCAGCATTGTGTATGGAAAGGTACAGTTTCCCAAAATACGGGAGCCCTATTCTTTTGAATTATTCGATAATTGAGGACCATAGAGGATTTTCCAGTATTTTTTTAGAATGATTTGCTTTCTTTATATTGCAAAGGAAGTATCCAATAACGCTACTCTGTTAACTTTCGTTTGATGATAATTAGAATCACTCTGTTGATAAATTTGCTAATCCATTATTTCAAGATCTCCAGAACCGGTAATCTTCTTGGACTAAATCAAGATTTTAAGTGACCCCTTACGTCGCTTTAATTCTATGCTTTGTAAAGGCAACGTAACACTCCCTTGGCGCCCTATCCCGAAAGCTCGCGTTTAACCTTAATGATTCTGGATTTAGAAGACAGCGAGACAGTTTATGCGTTTATAAGCTCAAATGGAAAAAATAAATATCAAGAAGAGTTGTCTAATGCAACAGGATTCTGTTGATGAGTATGCAGATGACAGCATTTTAAGTATATATTTCATTATGAGAGATAATCTTTTTCTACAAAAATAAAAGGAAAAAACATAAATAAAGATTTCCAAGACATCCGATAGCATTTCCAATTCAAGTATTGACTTTCCCTTTGTTGCGTTTTATATTCATTGTTGTATTATTTTCTCTGTATTTAAAATTAGAATAAATATAAATATTCTGTGCTTAAACAATGGAAAGTAACAAGAAATTGTAAACTTTTGTTGGCCTACGTTTGTTATAAAATGATTATTTCTTTTTTGAAAATCTGCGCAGTTGAATCTCTATGGAAACATCCATCTGCTACTTATGTTTAAAATTGTAATCAGAATTTTCTCATCATTCAATAACATTTATTATTTTAGTATATTTTGCTGCATTTTGTTTCAATGCTATTCTGCTATATAGTGCTGTATTTTACTTTAATGTTTTATTTACTTTGAAAATAGTTTGTGTTTTTATTTTTAAATAACGTAGAATAAGCGAAAATTTTTTTTTAAATGTTTTTGAGAAAGTGAAGCATTTTCTTCCCCAAGAGCTTTCTTATTACGCTAGAAAATAATTATTTACACGAACATCTGCAAGTGAGCTTCTACAGAGATACTAGTCTGCTATGAATGAATATTTAATTATTGCTCCTGACATGTTCGATTAATTTTTATTGTGATTAACAGTCGTTGGTAATTGGTGAAAATCCCATCGCGTTATATAAAAATAATTTATTATGGAAATTAATAGGGTATGCCTTTACGATGCGTCCTGAGTTGTTGACGACAATATTGATTCCAATGTTTCATGAAACCTTATATATTATCCTGTGTATTGTGACATATCTCACTTTTCTGACAGTGACATCAGAACAAGCGCACGAAATTAATCGTGGCATGGAGACCAACATTGCGCCTGTCGTTGGCTACAGCCTTGTACACCATGCAGATGACAGTACGACTTCGCTCGGTTCCGCCCCAATTTTGATGAATAGCAGTCCGAGGGAACGGGTCCTTGAATTTCCCACCTTTCTTCTCCTACCACAACCTCTCGAAAGGAAGTTCAGCTCGCCATGTATTTAGAGTGCCCCCATGCCGCAAAGACACTGAATATTTATAAACATTCATGCCTTCTTCGGGACTCGAACTCAGAGCCTTCGGTTTCTCAGTAGGCTCCCCTGAACACTATACCGTCTGAGTGGCCTACATATTAAACTTATATAGACTAACTGTTATATTTAACTTGGCATAGTTATTCTAAAAGAATGTGCACACAATTTTATTTCAACTCTTTTCTATGCAAAGAAATTCAGAAGTATTTCACTTAAAACTTTTGTATTCTGAATGTTTTGTTTGACAACGGAACTCTTCACTATCTTTCTACATACTAATTTCTAAAACAGTGATTCTCAACCACTGTGCCTCGGTACTTTTGTGTGCCGCCAAATTCTGAAAGTGTGCCTCCAAATTTTAGAAATGTATATAGTACAAATTATAATGGGTTTAATCCTAGTATACGGTACAAATGAGAATTGGCGAAATCCGGTTTTTAAGACATTAATAAGCACGTCAATTGTAATATCCAAGCCGATATTGGTGCCGAAGACTTCTGTACTTGAATTAACTTTGAACGAAGAGAAAGAACTAATTTCGCTTTAAATATACTATTACAGTCTGATTTGTGTAAATTTGGATTTTCAGTATTAATCAACATAAAAACGAAAGGAATATCGAAACTGATAAATGTAATACGATATGACAGTAGCATTGCCATTTCTAAAAAAAAATAATAAATGAAATTATCAAAAATATCAAGCTCAAATTTCTCATTAAAAGTATTATTATTATTCACTTGTCGTTAATCCCTTAATAAACATACTGCATAGAGATTCACCTGCGCAGATTTTCAAAAAAGAAATAATCATTTTCTAACAAACGTAGGCCAACAAAATTTTACAATTTCTTGTTACTTTCCATTGTTTAAGCACAGAATATTTATATTTATTCTAATTTTAAATACGGAGAAAATAATACAACAGTGAATATAAAACGCAACAAAGGGAAAGTCAATACTGTTTTTGTAGTGCATATTATTTTATTTTACATTCAAAATTATTATCATAAACTGTTTTACACAGTGTATTATAGAGAAGTAAACAATTTTTTAAACTTATATTTTTCTTTGCGTGCCGCCAAATTTTGAAATCGTTAAAAGTGTGCCGCGACAAAAAAGGTTCAGAATAACTGTTCTAAGACAATAAAGCTTTTTGTAGTATCGAATAAAGTTATTTTTTCCTATTCCTCTTGAACACATTTCCAAAGTCTAAAGCAGGGTTCCAGGGCGACGTCTGAATAATTCGCTTTTTAAAATTCCAAAAGCACAAAAGTCCATCCGCGATACATCAAGAAATTTAGTAGGAATATGAGTGAAGAGTATGGTCTTGATACCCTTTTATTGTTTAATTGTTTTCCAGGAAAAAGAAGTTATTTCGTATTTAAAAATTGAGTATACAATATGTACCTGTTAATATATGAAGTTGATCTTAACATTTTTCTCAAATATCTTTATTTTTAATTTACCGTTATATGAAAACCAGCAAACAATCATAAATCCCTTTCAAAAAGCTTTGTTAGATTTCAACCCTGTTTTAGGATTTTTTTCGCCTCTTTGATTACAATATATGAATCGTTTTTTATTGCAGTCATTTAAATTGGGTATCCAAGATTCATCTATTGGGACAACATTTTCCCATTTTTTGTCCGGATAAATGTTTCTTGTAAAGATTTCTGCAGCCGTTCTGCGTTCGGTGTTATGTGGAGAAACGATGCGCTTTATGTTTTTTCACCTTTTTATAATTCAAATCAGCATTAATTACTTTGTTTACAGTTGACATCGATAGTCTCAGTAATTTCACGAGTTGATTTATATTGTTAATTGTCCTGCTGATTGTTGCCCCAAATTTGAATTATGTTTCAAAATAAAATAATTGATCTATCTTCGTTGAATCTTCATTTATTATTATTATTTATTGGCACCAAATTAATTTCAAAACTCAATTTTTGCCCATATCATGTTTGTGTCTATTCACTTTTCAAATTGTTGCCACCAAATATTATCGCGATATATTATTTAAAATATTTAATAATAAAGAATCTGTATGCATGACTGTATGTTCCTTGCATTGTGAGAAAACAAGGCATCTTAAGCCACCTAATATATTTATTAATCCAAATCGGCTTTGTGCCTGAAAAACTATTGTTTTCGTTTTGCGATTTTGCGTTGACTCACTATAAATGTCCGTTTCACTTTTCAAACTGTTGCCACCAAATGTTAGTGTTCTGCATTATATTTGAAGAAATTAAATAATGAAAAATCTGCATAAATGTATGTCTGTTTCTGGCATTGTGATAAAACAACGGTACATAGAGCCATCGAATTTTGAATGACGTCATCCTCCTACGAATATTCGCATGTGGAAGACCAGATTTGAAATTTGGAATTTGTTTATTATCTATTTCATATTTTGTAAAACTTTAAAGAATTTTTGATTAACACAACGATTTCAAAGCGAGCAATGGCAACCCTGTAAAAAAAAATTATCTCAAACTCGCGAGACTGTGTATCCGGAAATTCTAAAGAATCATTTTATGATAATGCTGTTGAATTGAATTTTATGTATTATGTACGAAGAACATAATTTTTAATAAATAAAGGTAACACATAAAACGTTAAAAAACGCCCCTATGAGCGTAATATAAAGTCTGAAAGCTTTCAGATTTTTTAATTATTTATTTTGTAACTATAAATTAAAAGAAGTAAAATACAACTATTTTCAAGGACATTTTTCAGTATCCGATGTTTAAATCTTTAACAGAACTTTTACTTTTTATTATTTTCGTTTCGGTTTCAGTTAAAGATTTATAATCTTTGAATTCAGGATCTAACATATCTTGATATGTAATTATCTATCAGCATAGACGAACAAAACCATCATAAGCATTCAGTGTTTACTTTGCCGCAAATATAAGAACGAACCTACATCATCAGTCTTCATTCGTAGTATTCTTAACGTAGAAAGTATCACTGTCCATTAAATTAGGAATTTTCAGTACTTTCAAGGGGATAGCTAGGGATATGTCAAGGGGATTGCTATAGATATGCTCTTTTCTATTAAGTGTACAAAAGTTTGTAAAAAAAAGGTCGGAAATTTTAATTCTAAAATTTATGTTTTTCACCATTACAGATTTATATATTAATGGAGTTAAGTGGTTATTTTTACGGATTTGCTTATTAGCAATTTTTGGTGTTACCGTAAAGATTTTTTTTAAAGATGTGTTTGTTCTCAAACAGTTACTTTCTTCTTTGCCTTGCTTGTGTTTATTTTTATTGCTGACTTTAGGTATATAAAAGTTAAAAAAATATATTTAATAGATGCAGATGTATTATTAATTGATTAACAACATTGTAATATAAGGGTTTGATTCTAATTGAGCACTTTTCTCATTTTTTTTTTACAAACAGATATCCTGCTTTCTTTTTATTAAAGAATAATTTCGTTCTTTTTTATGCGCGGAAATTAAACGATATCTGCAATATTCAAGGGTGTGTTACGTTGCAATTATAATGTCATGATTTACAAAAATGTTAGAAGAGAAAGTACTGCAAGTTTTAACTGTTTGCAATTACACGAATTGAAGCCAAAAATTATTTGCTTCTGTGAATCATCCAAATATTCTGCGAGAAACTAAACGCAGAAATGTGCTGCACTGCGCAATTTAAATCATCGCTATTTGGCTTAACATAACCAATTAATAAACAATTCGTGCTAATTTCCTATACACGAGTTAGATCCACATGATAATACACAAGTACCAAATTTGCTAGATGATGAAATTTAATTACATATCTTTTTAAATGCTTGACGTAAGTGCAGCAAAGGACAGAAATTCCTTAAAGCAAAGGATAGAATTTTATGAAAACATTGTTTGTGTGATGGTTTTAAAACCTGTCTTTTTGTGAAGTCAACGTAGAGCAACAATTACTTTTATAAGTCAAACATTCGTAATACTTTAATAAGTTACTTATTAATTAAAACGGAAAGGGTTTTTATCTTTATGCCAAGTACATCAGTTATTTAGGGTCATTCGTTAATTTTTTTTCATGCTTGTTAATGACAGAATTTAAAATTTAACGCGTTTCAGTGAGAAAATGTCAATTTCTAACTTCGAAATTTCACTTTTTGTTAAATGTGAAATACCGAAATTAGAAATGGAGTTCTTTTAATCTTTTCAAATTAATACAAATAGATAATTTTTTTCAAACATATTTCAGTAATTAAATTTATAATTCAGAAATTTAATTTTCCAGTTTTTATTAATCCAAAATAAATAATTTTATTAAATTAAAACTTAATGAAAAAGTAGTAAATTGCTTTCGTAATGAAAAAAAAACCTGCATATTTTTAGGTTAAAAAGTAATCAAGACGATTTTACATACGTATGCGTTTCTAAAAATCTTTTCACAGAATTAGCATTAAAATAGTAATAGCTTAAAATATTAAAAATATTAAATGGAATGGGCAACATCAATTAGATAATTAAGATGATTTTGAATGTATAGTATATCGTTTAGAAATTTTTTGATAGATTTTTTTTTAAGAGAAAAATAGCCAATGGAGTCAAATTTCCTTGTCATTTATTTCAGTCGTTGTTTTTTTTTTTTTTTTTTTTTTTTTTTTTAATACAAGAATCCCAAAATTATTTTCGAATTTAACTTAAGTATAGTAATTATATAAATTTAATTCTTTAATTGAAGAAACTTTGATTTTTAAATTTATTAGCTTCATTTTTGCATGCATAGACTACATTTATGTAAGCCCAAAGGTAAGTTTTCCATCCATTTTTTTTACAAACGTTTGACTTAAACTGGCCGAAGTAATTTTTGTTATTTGACTTTTAAACTTCATGATATGAATAACCTAAATTTAGAAGCGAGAACTAGATTCGCATATTTTTCGAATATTCATGTCAAATTTGATTGATGACCCTCCATTTCACATTCGGGCGAACAAAGCACTTCTCTTGATGGTTCTATTTATGAGTCTAGTCTTCTCTGACATGTCCTTGAAAGACCAATGAAAATGCACTGACTTATATTTCTGTTTCTTGGAAAATTCGAAGATTATATTATTTCATTATTTTCCACTATGAATATGTATGTCACATATCTGTAACTATACGTGCAATTTCAAGGATAAGTAATTGTAAGAATAAATCTATAATTTTTGAAGCAAACTCCGGTTTGTCGGAGCTATTTTCCATTTTTAAAATAAAAAAAAAATATTTTTTGAATACTATTTTCATAAACGTGTTCAATTTGTATGAAATAATTGTGAAACTTTTACAGTATTCTATCTAAATATTTCTATTGAAAAGATACCAAATCAAGATTAACACATGACAAAAGATAATTTTAATATCCAAAAATAGCCCTCCTTGAGTAAAGGAAAATTATTTTTTTTTGGTAAGTTAACTAGGGTGCTAAGATAAACATCTACGGTTTACGTTAAGTTTGCTTTCGTTTATTTAATTATGGCAAAAGACTATAAGTTTATCTGCCTGAGGGATGCCTTTGTGGAGGATTTCAAAGGTACACTGGCTCGTATGCCAGTTACTGTGCAAGCACTCCTGTTAAAAACCACAAACTACATATGCAGACAGTCCGTTCGCGAGATTGGAACCTATAACGGAACTAAGTGTTCAGCGATTTTACCATTCGGTCGCTGGCGGGCGAGGTTTAGTTTAAATGAGCTTAAAGTAAAATATAGTAATGTACAAACAAAGATATAAGTTTTACTACTTTCTGGTTACTTTTTGTCGCTTAATTTGTTGTGAACAGGCTGCCTACCCCTTCTATTGGTGCAGGCTCAGATCTTGTACAGACACGAATATTTATTATATGTTTACACTTACATCACACCATCACACGTGTTGTACTGCTCTAACTTCTGTAATACAACCAATGCTTCCTACAATAAAATAATGAACGGCCAGTGGATTCAGCTATCTCCTTGTCAATCCTTAATCAGCAACACCATCTTTGGAGATAAAGAGAAAACGCAAATCCTGAAGGAGCATTCAAGCGCTCTCTGCCGATACAATATTACCTTTATTGAGACAATTTAAAAGCACTATCACATGTCTTTTTATTTGAGATAACTAACCAGTTTTTAACAATTTCTTCGGTTTTACCACTGAAGGGAAGACGCACGATTATTCTTAGTTGCAGATTGTTCCTCTTTCAATCAATCAGCTATCAGCAATAATACTTCATCTCTGCTGTTAATATGGTATACTTGTTTTTAAGTGCTTGAAAACTTAATTGTTCCTAGTGGTTAACTGTTTTAAATCATGTGATTAACCGGAAAATTGCAAAAGAATTGTTCTACCCAGGCAATTTTCCCGTGTGTTAGTAGCTTATGGAAGATTAAATTGTATTTAACATGTGGAAACTACGGAAACACCATTTCCTTGACAGCTTTAACAGAAATCTGCAAATTCTCGGTTATAAACTTTCGACCTTTCGCTGACAAGTGTATCCTCTGGATTGCATGTTTTGCATCTATACGTAAGTTCACTCGTCTTGTAAATGTAAGCGTCTGCTTTCTAATTCAAACGTATCCTACACTCCTTTTCTTAACAATAGTAAATTGAGAAATTTGATGATTCTATAACCGTTTGATTAAATTTTGCTATGTTTATCTAAAAAGTAATAAAACCAACAAATGTCGTTTTCCATATGAGTCATTATAGGATTGTAATTCTTTTTTGACATTTTACTGCTTTCTTGTTCAGAATAATGTTATGAATACTTTTGTCTCGGTTAAAAATGCCTTTAAATGGTGGTCATGAGCACATCTGAAAACACAATTTACTTAAAACGTATGAAAAGAATCAAGAACGGCATCATCCGGATATAATTAAAAGAGAGTGTGTCTTGCATGGTTTAATACCTTTTAGATAAACTAAGTCATTTACATGAACTACAGGATGATTGAAGAAAATTCTTTCAGACAACAATTTGTTCAAATTTGCTGTTAAGATCTAAGGCTGCGAATTTGCTACGCATATATGCTCTGTCATTCTTCTGATAACATCTGTGATTAAAATCAAGGGAATGTATTGAGTATTGACTGATATTATTAGTATTGTTTAAGTATGTACACTGCGAAATAATGGGACAGTTCTATGTCTCCTATTCTACTGGGCCGACTGACGAAATTCAACTTGCGTTTTCCATAGCTCGAAAGCGCGACTTAGGATATGTATTAGATTCATACATAGCATTGTTTAATATAGGTATTTTGACATAAAATCGGACTTTTTCTGATATGGCATGCCAATTTTTTTCCATATTTCAATTTTATGACTCAAATTATGCCAAAATGCCAAATTTGAGGGCTTAATCCAGATATAGATCGCACATTTTTTATGATATATTTTTAAAATTTGTATTTTTAAATATGTATTAAAATATTTCGAAAATAATTTTTATTATAACATATAAAATTTTTAATATCATCTAAATGTAGATGTACTTTTAGGCACATTTGCAAAAAATTAGTGTTTTTAATCGAAGTTTCCTAAGTTATTCCTAAGATATTTGAATTTACATATTGACTCTTTTTGAAATTTAGCATACTTGTTATAAGCGATAATAAAGCTAAATCTGGTTTATGCACTTTATGAAAATTATTTGAAAGTATGATCGATGACCTCTTTTTCGCTCGTGTACATTAAAAATGCGCCGACATAAACTTTTGAATTTCTCCGTAAATTTTCGCACCAAATTTTACAAAATTTAATATTTAGGCATAATTTGAGTCGTAGATTTGAAATATTGAAAAACACTGGCATTTCATTTCAGAAAAGTCCGATTTTGTTCCAAAATACGTATATTAATAGAATGCTATATATAAGCATAACATATATGCTAAGTCGCGCTTTCAAGACATGAAAAACGCAATTTGACTTTCGTCAATCGGCTCTGTAGAACGGGAGATATAGAACTGTCCCATTTTTTTGTTTCTCGCGGTGTACATTAAATTAAATGTATGACTTCTTAATGTTTAAATTTATTTGTATATATCCTAAAAGTGTGATCAGCAATTTTATTTTAAGGCGTATTATGAATGTTTCCTGTTGACACATATCTTTTATTATTTCGAATGAAATACGCATCATATAATTTGTTTATATGTTTAATTATGTTTTATACTGTCACAGTATGAAATTAATATAGTATTCCTATATTTCTTTCCAACATACATTCTTCATCTGAATTTATGGAATCAAATTCGATCTTCGAAATCTTTGCTGAATTTAGATTTGATATAAGAATGTAAAAGAAAAAAAATGTTAGCAATATTTGGATAAAAGCAGCCACTCAAATATTAGCTTATGTCATTTATATTCCAATCTTGGGAAAAAAATAAAATATAAAAGATAAACATTTTTTGAAAATGATATAAAAGGTCTCGAATGGTCACAATAAATAAAAGAAATCGGTTCATATCACGAAGATTAATTTCTTGATGAAACTTTCTTTAAGGAGTTATTCTTTAAAGTACTAAGAATTTAATAAAGTCGACAAACAGGCCGTAACAAACGTAAGATTTTCGACAGCACTCTAGAATCGAAATGAAATATGAGTTACGATGCTTTGTGCGGTACTCTGAAAATCCAATTATGATTGAAAAGTACCTTTTATTAAACCGAAAAAGAGCGGCAGAAAAACTATATTAATTTCCGCTTTGCATATTAAGAACCACATTTTACCATAAAATAGCAATTTAACCGCTGAAACAAGTTCAGTCAACATTAAAAACGATAGAAACATAGCTAACATTCAGTAATTATGCATTATAATGATTTTCTATGTATTTTACAACAAGAAACTTTATCATGCCTTGAGAAAAATATTCCTGTTCTTTTTGGATGATATTTTAAAAGAGAAAAGCACTTTTAAGAAGTACATTTAACTATTGCAATTAATTTTTATATGATTTAATGGTATAATTATCTATTATTATATCCTTTTATTATCTTCGTCTTTCCAGCATGCCTTCGTGGTCTAACGGTTAGCACACTCGGCGCGTATTTGAGAGGTCCAGGTTCGAGTCCTAGCGAGGGCATTGCTCATTTTTCACGTCTTCAGCATCAAAATAAACTAATGACTCTAAAGTGGCGCCCGAATTGTGAAGAATCATCATCCACTACAAAGGTGGTGGATGATGATTCTTCACCACCAAAATTAGGCGATTGGATGATCCCCTAATCTCTAGTCGCCCTTTAAAAGGATTAGTGTATAAGGTATTTTTTCCTTCCTTTCTGCATGCTTTCGTTGTGTAACGGTAGCACACGGGGCGCGTATTCGAGAGGTGCAGATTCGAGTCCCAGCGAAGGCATTGCTCATTTTTCACGTCTCCAGCACCTGAATAACCTAATCACTCTACAATCTAAATATTTGTGCATTATGACTCTTAGCTTATTATACGATTAATCTTCCTTCGCATGTTTTACAATTTAAAGCAAAGAAAATCAGATCTAATTCCATATTTTAATTGAATAGCTTCTAATTAAATATGTATTTAAAGAAATGATATTTGATTAGGCATAATTAAAAATAATAGAATAAACTGAACTACTGTTATCAACTGCTGTTACTTGTCTTTGTTGCTGCACCGTTAATTACAGATGTAAAAATATTTTGCAATATCTTTCTTGCTTAGCAGTAATCGTATTAATTTTAAAACAACCGGATTTTGTTTACTGTAATTTTTTATTTTTATTTTTTTTTAATTTTATGAACAGTTTTTTTATTTCTGTATGTTTCTCTTTTTCTTATTTAATTTTAACTAACATTTCGAGTCGTAAAACTCGCAGTCCAGTCTATAGAAACCGTGTTAATGCATCTATGAGAATTTCATTTCTACTAAAATTAAAATAATTTATTCGTATCATATTTAAAAAATAGTCATTATTTATCTATCAACAATTATACATATTCTGCAACGAATCTATTGTTTCCTATAATGCATATGCACGTGAATTAATTGAACTGTAAAACAAGGATTCTACACCAATAGCTGGTGCACAGATAATATGAGATGGCTATCCTTAAAATAAAGAAGGAAAAGTTATTACTGGGCAAAGAAAGATATTTGAGTGAGTTTCTCTCTTCCATCAACTCTTCGAGCTAACATAGATATCGTCAACATCATCGATCAAAGAAGAGTTTTATGCAGTTTTTTCCCTCTATATTGATTGCGATGTAACACTTCATTTCCAGAAAAGAGTTATGGATTCTTAGAATTTTAGAAGGTCTCATATTATTTTTTTTTTGTATATCAGGAAATAAATGCATTTCCTTATAGAAGTATGATCGGATTAGAAGGTGTTATAACATATCATACCGGTAGACAAAGTAATAATAAAAATTGGAACATAAAAGTTGGTAAAAATACAACGAAATTTTACGTTTTGTGTTCCTCTATTTAAATTATATTATCCATTCCAGGTAAATTGTGTTATAATACCTCACCTAACAAGATAAACAAAAGAGAAGGAAACAAAATCATGAAGAAAATAAAATATAATTAATCGTTTTCAGAAGACTTTTTAAAGCATAAAAGTGTCATTATACGCAAATCAATTGTTTATTACACCGTAAAGCATTGGCTTCAACTCAGCCCTATGAAAGTTTCTCTGCTCATAGAAAATTAATGGATTCAGGGAAGATAAAATGCATACAGTTTCTATTGAGCAAAAATGCTTTTAAATGGGAGAAAGGTAATATGAACGCAACGTGACATGAAACTTTCAGCCTTCCAATGTTTTATGAGTTCAATCCTCACTCGTAGAGAAATATGTTAAATTTTAAAATAAGATATTCTTATTTCAAAATACACAACGTAGATTTAACCATCAATTTTGTACTTCTTGGTACGGACTAAAGGAAGTATTCTACTCATGCAAAATTTCGGGTATCATATTAACTACGGGAACATCCATTTTGACCGATCCCTAATCCACCTGAACAATTTCTTTTGCTTGAAGTCTGTATATACGAACAGAATAAAAGACTGTTTTTTTTTCCAAAACGACTATAAAATGGATTAAAATTAGAATCAAACCATATTTTTTCAATACATCTGTACGTACGTATGTATGTGCATGTATGAAGATCGTATAACGCATAAACGATTAGCTGTAGCACGTTGAAAATTTATATATAAGACTGCTATACCATCTGGTTAAGTAATGTCTTTCTTATTGAAATTCACAATACGAAACACACATATATGTAATATTAACACAAGTTTGGAAGCATTGACTCTAAGAACACTACGACGTAGATACGTAGAAATGCTGATGGCGTAAATACTTGATGCTTAGAGCTTCCATTCACTTTCAAGAAGAATCAGTCGAGACAGATCAAATCCCGTTATTTATTTAAATTCACATGTGGCCACAATCACTTGGCACTCTACTCGTGCCTCTTAAAGAATATTTACAATTTTGATGTTATGCGATAAAAGCATGATTGAAGCAGCGTCTCAACAGCATAAAAGCGTAAGCGAGAAGAGAAAGAGTGTCGTAATAGTAAAAAAAAAGCAAGAATGGAGGGAGTCAAAGGTTTTGATTTACAATTATATTAATTGGGCAAGAGATATCTGCATTAGTTTACAGCCGAAAACATCGCGGCAAAATCATCGCGGACAAAAACGTCGCGGAGAAAACAACGCAAGGCGAAAACGTCGTTCTACAAAACATCGTGGGAGAAAGCATCGCAAAGGGAAAACATCACAGTTCTAAAACATCGTGGTACAAAACATCGTCGTCGAAAATAAAGCGGTTCAAAAATTTCGCAGTTTAAAAACATCGCCGTCGAAAATATAGTGATAAAAAATAAAGTATCTACAAATCATCGCATGACAATAACATCGCAGACATGCTTTTCTCAGTCCTTTAATAACTGTAAATGGATATTCCCATAATGATTTGTGAGCGCAAACTGGAAAGAAGGATAATTTTTACTGTCATATTTTGTATTAACTAATAAATTTTTGCTGAGAAAATAAGAAGAAAACTTAAACATAGAAAATTAATGCAACTTTATCGCACTTAATACAATTTTAAACCGACATAGTTAACTAACAAAGACCATTAATAAATCATTTTTCATAAAGGTTTTACTGGTAATTTTTCATGGAAAGTATAATCTATAAGCTGCATTTAATTTTTTATGCTTAAGTTTCCTTCTTATTTTTTCAGCAAACATTTATTAGTTAATAAAAAAATTCGAAAGTAAAAATTATCCTTCTTCACATCTTGCGCTAACAAATCATTACGGGAATATCCATTTACAATTATTAAAACCTGAAAAGAGCATGTCTGCGATGTTATCGTCATGCAATGATTTCTAGATACTTTTATTTTTTACCACTATATTTTCGACGACGATGTTTTTAAACTGCGAAATTTTTGAACCGCTTTATTTTCGACGACGATGTTTTCTACCGCGAAGTTTTAGAACTCCGATGTTTTCTCTTTGCGATGTTTTCTCCCGCGATGTTTTGTAGCGCGACGTTTTTGCCTTGCGTTGTTTTCTCCGCGACGTTTTCGTCCGCAATGTTTTGCCGCGATGTTATCGGCGGACACCCTGCATTAAGGTTTACGTAAGATCGCATGATTAATTTGAATGACGCAGTTTAGATTAATAGCGCTGATTTTAAGACAAAGAGATAAAATTCCTAAATGAAATAAAAATAAGAGTGGTTATAGGTTATAGTGAATTAAATTTAGAAGTTTCCTTTCATATTTTTATATTACATTATATATATATATATATATATACCCACCTCTTACTCGGCTTAAAATTCCTTAACTGGTCTTAATTTTCGAAACCGCTAGTAGAAACTTCCAATTACAAAAGTGTTTTAAATGACGAAAATATTCATGTTTAGGCAACGTAAAATTTAAAAGAAAATGTAATTTTTTTAATGCGATCTCCCAATTCGTATACTTATTTTGGGAGCAATTTCCTAATGAAAAAATAAAATTATGAAACGTCAGATTTTGTTTTCTCAGAGTAACGTTTGTTTGTTGTCTTTATAACATAGCAATGTCATTTATATCTTACGCAGATGAATCATTCTTGCCCGAAGGCGCTGCACTAATTCAGTAGCCAAAAAGCAGACATACCGAACCTGTCTCTTAGCGACTAAACACGGAAAATATATCAAGATAAATTATCTTTAATCTAGAAAACGTTACTAAATGCAGGGGCTCAAACATTAATACTAACTGCAATGGGAATAATGCTTATTTCAATGAACGTTCGATTAGCAAAATTCTTTGAGGAGAATTTTTTTATGGAAAATGCTGACTTAAAAAAACATATATATATTTCTATTCAAGCATTTATGGAACCTCAAGTAAATGATTGCAACTGAGTATGTAAACATTTGGTTCGCTTGTTTTAATATGCAGCCCAACGCACAACCTAATACTAGTTTTCTTGTTTAACGTAAGAAAACGAAACATCGAGAGTTTAGAAACAGACAGATAATGCTTGATGGTAAGTGATTAGAAAAGCAAATAATTTTTCACTTATTTCTTTACTATCCTTAGTTTTCTGATGAAAGTTCAAACGATAGTGGAGCTTTAAATAATTACCATATCGAACTAAGCTTGAATTAAATGAAATTGTGTCATATGTTTTAGGCATGCATTTCTGTAGTGTTTTTTCTCATCCCCGTGACCAGCAGAGCTAGATCAGGCCCACGAGCCCATTCACCCTGAAAGAGTAATTTCTGCAGGTGTTACAATGAAACTAAACATAAATGTTGGAGCCCTTGTGAAACATTTGCCCTTCAATTATACATAAACTCTTCCTCAGAGAAATCTTATTGATCTCCAAATCGTTATTTTAAAGTTAGAAAATGTTAACGAAGTGCAAAATTATTTCTAATGTCTCCTAAATCTCAGGATTATTATTTCTGCACTAAACTTCAATCTTTCTCTCAAATAATGTCAGTCGTCTACATGCATAAAATCATGTAAGCTGCATATTCCGGATAGGTATTGATAAACATTTTGTAATCCCTATTTAATATGTAACTCCTATTCAAAAACTTTATACATATACTCGTAGTTTCAGAAATTTTCATGCCACGTGTAAACTATGAAATTTATTTCTATTGTTTCATTTGTTAAAATGATGGACTTGATCTTGAGATTAAGGAAAAAAAATTTAAACAAAGAAAATTTGTTAACTAAGTATAAGTACTTGAAGATAAGTTTCAGTATTATATAGCGAAGGTAAAGTACCAAAAATTTGAGAATCAGTTCTTTTCTTGTTTGCTTTAATTTCACTTAAACAGAATAATCGTTAAAAGAAAAACAGAGACGTATTTTACATGTTAATAAAACATTTAATGCTGAATTCAAATAATTTTAAAGCAAAAATGTATCGAATTATGTACAGTGCAGAAGAATACGTTTAAAATTACTAAATAATTACTATATTCCTTCTCCTCTTTTTTTCTCGTGTTTGTGATTAGATTCTTTAAAATTTAGTTATGGGCAGATAAACAGTAGTATTTGAAAATTTCTATTGGTTTTCATTATATATTGTAAAATACACCGACTATCAACTAATACAGAAATTTTGGTTTGGTTTATTAGTTTACCGCAAAGCACTCGAGGGCTATCTGCCTTAAGGGAGGGATGCCTTCGTGGAGGACGTTTTAAAGGAACTGACTCGTATTCACGTTAAACATGGGGAAAACCACGAAAACACCTATGCAGCCAGCCCGTTCGCGGGATTCAATGTACTACTAAGTACTGTTAATGAATTAAGATGATAAATTCTTCGTTAGTACTGCATTAGATTATTTTGATCCTAAAAAAAAGAAAATTATAAAATAGAAAAATGATTACTTTCGTGAACGTATTGAATATAACTTATTTTATAGAATAAGCTTCAGAGTTGGCCCATTGAATCCTTTATTAGTTTATTGGATTTTGGCAAAGCACGAGAGGGCTATCTACGTAAAGGAAAATGCCTTCGTGGAGGTCGCATTCACATTACACAACTGAACACAACAGAGACGCCAATACAGCCAGCCATTTCGCCTGCAACTGAACCCAGGTTGGCAGGAACCGGACAGATGAACTGGAAACCAAGTCGGAATTGAACCAGTTGGCAGCTGTTGGGCTGTGTGGTACTGAGTGAAGTACACAGTTTTGCCTTTCATGATAAAGTACTCAAAAATTCTCAATTAAAGGTTTTTGAAAATTATTTGATTCTTCTAAATTTCTAATTGCCTTAAACTATTAATTATGCAGAATAATTCAAAAATCTTCATTTCTGGAATAAGAACTAGTACTTCAAACTGAATGAGAGTTCAAGAATTTTTCAGAAGTTACTAGTAGCATCAATTATGTTTTCTGCAATGAAGAGGAAGAAAAAAACTAATAAAAGGAAACACAGCAAGTATTGTCATTTAGCGATGAAAATAGAATAAGATGAAGAATTTCTTACGGAAATACAATTAAGAATTTCTGCTCGCCAGCGGCTGACCAATAAAGTCGCTGAAATATTAGTAGCTCGATCTGAGCTTTAAATCCCGGCTAACTGGCTGGCTGCGCGGTCAGTTTCGTACCTCCCCCATGTTTAACGTGTATACGAGCCAATTCCCTTAGAAAGTTGCTCCACGAAAGCATCCCTCCTCTTAAGCAAATAGCTCTCGAATGCTTTGCGATAATCAAATAAACTAAATGATGCAATTGAAGAGAAATAATTTAAATCTGTTGAGTACTTTGCGTAATGACACCAGACAGAGAACCGGCGCAGATGCAGAATACTGTACCAGAATTTATGCAGTTTTTAAGCCGCTTGGAGTTCCAACTCCTTATTACTCCGACAGTGCGCCTTTGTGAGGTAGAATACCGCAGATTTTGATATGATTTGGGTGATACCTTTGAGCAAGATTGAGTAAAGTAAATGTCAGATGTTATCAAGTGTCTGTGATTTCTACACGTTCTGCTGAGATTTTACAGTCTGTAGTTGACTGTAGTGTTTCACTACAGAAGAAATAAAATAGCTCACTAGTGTAAAGATATTTTTATGAACTTTGGCAGACGTCACACTTCATTTGTGAATTTCGAACTAGCAATCTTCTGCAATGAAAACTTTATTTGCTCCGTTTTCTCGTACAAAAGATTCATGTTCCCTGGTACAGTCTTCTGAACCCCATTTAAATGTCAAATCTTCTAAAAACCTTCCTCAGTTTGTGAATCAGATTTTCTTGCGACCAAGTTTTCAATTAAGTCTTGCCCTTATTTTCCACAAATTTACAAAAATTTTTGTCTTGGACAAAAGTCTTCATCTGATTTCTCTATTGCTTTTCTTCTATTAAAAGAGAACGTCGTGGTAGTTACTAGTCAATTTTCAAACTTCAGTTGATTTCTTATTCTGCTTGTAGTACCTGTTATTCGTTCAGTTTCAACTAAAGAAGACGAAAACATTTAAGTTTGGAAAAGATTTTGCTAAAAAATAATTCTATATAACTTTATTTTACTTGTACAAATTTCAACTTGGTTGTCATTCTATCTCAGCTCTCGAATGGCTTGAAGCATAACTATGCTATAAGATTTTGAAAAATTGTAATTTGTTGGTTTTAATGTTATTGAGATACACTGAGACACTTTAAGTTGAACTTTGTAAAATACTTCCTGCTTCGGTAAAATTTTGGAATTATTCAAGGACTTTATAATCTAATATGTATATTTATGGTTTCCGAAATGCAGAGTTTACTTGAAGAACTGATAAATTAAAGCTGGAATTTCAACTAATATTAAAGCTATGTTATGTTTGTTCTTGTCAAGTATAGCTACTTTCCAGTGATTTATATCATAAAACAAATTAGATTTTACTCTGAATGAAAAGCGCATACGATGGCTTCTGCATTACATTTTAATAAAATGGACAGAAGTCGTTTGAGCGCGCGTATGTACAACGACATTAAATTTGTAGGGAAGCTGATTAATGTTTGCAGATGACAATTATAATGAACTTGCTATTAAATTATCGTTAAATGCTCGCTCGCTTTATGAAATTGCAATACTACACGTGGAACCTATCATCTAGCTGCCAATTTAGCTTAATATTTAATTTAACAGATTTATAGTAGGATATGGACGCGCCAAAATGCAAGTCTGAGAATTGAATTTCATGTAGCAGACAAAACATACTAGTCATTTGTTCTCTCCCAATATGGTAATTTTGTTCAATTCAATTTACTTCCATTTTTTAAGTATTACGTTCCATCTCAATTTGAATCCTATTTGTCTCAGTTCTGTTTCACCTTTGCCTTGCAAATAGATAATTATGTAATATTTATTGTATAACTTATTATCAGACTAGCTTTAATAATCCTGCATTAACAGAAGAAGAATCAAAAGGTTAATATGTGTAATGTTTTCTTTATTTACTTTGCCACATTAAATAAATCTTTTTTTCAAGCGGGAGATGTCGAAAACACTATAGAAATTTGCCCAAACGAGCATTTTTGTTTTGTTTATTAAGTTTAACACTTGTAAACACTTGTAACACTTGTTAAACACTTGTCAACCTTCATTGAATATTTTCAAAAGATACCCCCATTCCCAAAACATATATAAAACTCAAAGGCTTTTAAAGTAATATCTCTTTCGCTTAAACATTTCCCTATAATTATATGCACATTTTCTCAACATTTGGCTAATTCAAAAGGATAAAAGATTCAATCATTCGAAAGGAGATTGATATTTTATTACATTTTATGTAATTTTTAAACTGACACTTATTTTATAAATTAACAATCCATTTGAATAAGCAAAATTTCAGTTAGAGCTGTAATAGTCAAAATATCCTGAACTTTTTGTTTACAATTAGACAAGGCTTTAACGAGATGAAGTTGTTTTCTTAGATATATCAAAAATATTCCTAAATATAAAAATTTTCCTATAATTCAGCATAAAAGCTTCCTTCCTCACCTTTCAAAGTTAGATGTTCATTCATCAACCTTAAAACAATTAACAGCTATTTGCTTTATTAAAGTACTATTGTTATTAACTGTTTTGGATTACAGATTATATCTTTAATAATGTGATGAGGTTTTAAAGTATTAAAGAATTATTTTTAAAAGAATTTTTTGAAAAGCTAACAAAAAGGATTTCAAACTAGCGCTTAATGATGTTATTAATTAAAAACATTTCTTTTATATTCTCAACATTCGACTTCCACTAAGAGTGTTACCAATTTTTCAAGACTTTTGTCTCTTAAATTGCTAAATGTCTGAGGCCTACTGGATGTAATAAGAAATAAGAAATTTTCAATTTACTCAGACTATTTCAAAAAGCCATCTTATACAACGAGAAAAGAGTCTGCATATATATGGGAAATGTCGATAAGGTAAATTTTACGAAATTGTACATGCACTATTTATGAATAAACATGGTATTACAGAGAGCCGGATATTAATTCCTTATATAAATAACACTTCTAAAAGCTATATCAGTTTTATTTATTTTAAATGAAGGGAAAATTAGATTGTGGTTACGAATGTAAAAAAAAAAAAAATTATAGAATAGTACAATCTGTGAACAATAAATACTGCGAACTGTTGTCATGATTTATTTGCAGAAAAGGCAGTACATATATGCAGGAATAAAGAGTTTATTGTCTTTAACAATAACTGCCTCTCATTGTTATGCACTTGTAATAACGCGTGTAGACGTCGCACATACTCTGCGCTATGGCAGCCTTTGCTATGTGTTGGAGTTCAGCGTTCACAATACATTTGGATGTCGGATGTGTTTGAACACGTGATACAGCACATCGTGACATTCTCTTGGAAACTTCTCCAGTTTAAATTATAATTTCACTTTTGTACGTCGATCCATTTCACTCTAACAGAGTTACTGCTCTACGTTTTATTTCCGAAATGTGTACGCACTAATTGCACGCCTGGACAACGAAAACACGATTTTTCTAGAGATGAGTCACAGATCTCGGGTTCGACTGACCTGATTGTTAACCAGTATTTCCAATTACACCATACTCCAGAAATTTCTACACGGTATTTTTTTATCTTATGCTATATTCTTTTTTTGTATATGCATAATTTGTAAATTCCTATGACGGATAAGCCCACCAGCGGCCGAGCGGTAAAGTCGCTGAACACTGGTAGTTCGGTCCAAGGTTCGAATCCCGCGAACGGGCTGGCTGCATGGGCGTTTTCGTGGTTTTCCCCATGTGTAACGTGTATACGAGCCAGTTTCCCTTAGAAAGTCCTCCACGAAGGCATCCCTACCCTTAGGCAGATAGCCCTCCTGTGCTTTGCCATAATTAATTACACCAACACCTATGACGGATAACAATTTGCCAAACAGGGATTACATTTGATGCCTATCAAACCAAATATATTTTGAGAAAGAAGCATGTCATTTTTACAGCAGTTAGCAACAAAGCGTAGCATAGGTAATCTGACGATTCTCTTTAAAATACATTAAATAATGTCTTTTTGAGTTGTCTTGAACATCGATTATCATGAGCATTTTGGTTTCTTTATTCTAATTAGAACAAAAATAATAGCACTACTATAGGAAAACATTAGTGGGTAAGAAATGTCTAGGAGTTAGAAAATGGAGTGGTAGTGGTTGAATTTGGAATGACCGAGAATCTGTATCTCGTTGGCTTGATAATATTTTCCGAGCTTTCATTTCAATTTTATCAACTAATTTCAGAAAAAAACATTGAATGATAAGAAAGAGAGGTTTTGGTAGCAAAAACGAGAAAACCCGTGTAACCCTCTAGATATTGAACTGTAGTCTGTTACTTTAAAATATTACCTACTATGGTTCATTATTTTACACTTGTTTTTTATGACCCTCTCTCATTGACAATCGCAACATGTGTCGTCATCACCACACAATACTTATTTTGCTCACCTCATTTCAGACTGTAGTTCAAGTGAACTTTGATTCGCGCACTTTCCGTGAAACAAAACACGTTAAACTGAAATGAAGTGGATAAATAGGAGATTAAATTATCTTCCGTGGCTGCCTTTACTTCTTTTTAGAATCAAGCCTGAATGGAGAAAACGATACTGATGTGCCTGTTCTAAAGTAACAGACTAAAGTAATATGTGAGAGTCAGAGAAGAGGAAATAACCTTCAAAAGGAAAACTTAAGAACATTATGCGGTTACCAGTGAATTATAATTTCAATTATAAATCTTGGATGACTTTCTATATTTTTTTAAAATAATTTCTTAAAGGAGATCGAGAGCTGCCCGAAACAAATTGCATTTCTGATGGAAAATTGCCCTGCTCATACTCGTGTTGAAAACCTCGTTAGTATAAAATTAAGGATGTTGTATAAGAACGCATCATGACTGTAGCACGTTTGCCAGTCATCGAAATGGGAATAATAATTCTTTACGTCGATGAATTTGCAGGCTTGTAGCATATGAATTTCACACAAACCTGGTTTCCCATGATCATTTCCTCTTGAAATGGGATAAGCCAAGGGAGAGAATCGTTCTGCAGATTACGATGTAACTTGGATGAATGGAGAACAACAGTCACTACTGAGCTTAGTAATATATCTGTAATTTTTAGAATTATACTAGAATTATACTTTTGGAGGTACTAAAGAGCGTAAATCCTAAAAATTGTGGCTTTCTAATAGAGATATTTTTATAAAATTTCCTAAGGAATAAAAAATTGTAATAATTCACAAATGAGATATGTTTCTCAGAATCCCGCACAACGTTTCTAATGATAATTTTCATTAATTTGAGTGAAGGCGTGTAACACTACCTGATATAAGTCTTTTCTGTGCAGACATGGGATTTCATAAAAGCTGACGATTGACTGAATTTCTATACAAGATCATTTACGTATAGTTTTTAATTTTACGTTTCGGGGTTTGTATTACAACAGCTGTTACTTAAATTCTTAAATTTTTCGTTCGGAGATTGATGCTCCCATTTCGAATTACCTATCCCCCATCATTCCTCGTAAAACAGCTGTCTATTACTTCTTTCTCCATCTACCACTATACCCCAACAGAGACGCATTCGTTATTTCTTGCAGCTGTGACATCGGATAAGGAGCAAAGTGCAGGGCAGTCCCAGGGGTTGAATCAGTGGTATCCCGATATCAGATAGCAAACAAGGCCAAGAATTTATTGATGAGGCTCCGCCGACATTCCGCAAGCAAAATATAAATAAAAAATTCGCCGAAGAAATGTGTTTGTATTCGCTAAGGATTCATTTCAGAACTTGCTGTTGCGAAGCGATGCGTTCCTCTCTGCACGGAATCAATATCGAATTGTTTCTTTAACAGATAAAATTATTACTTGTTTCAAAAAGATGTTTCAGCATTGCAAGTTCATATACATAATGAAACAATTCATAAAACTTATGGAAAAATTTTGCTTTCTATCTTAGTTTAAAATATAAACAATATGAACTGAAATAAAAATTAAAGAATTTTCGGAACACATAGTCATCACACAACTAAACTTCACGCTTGCTTGATGTTAATGCTTACATTTAAATATATTGATTAAGTAGAGAAGATAACTTTATGTGATGACTTTCGACAATTCTTTAATCTTATCAAAGTTTTTGTTTTAATCTGACAGCATAAATATATTCAGATTAAAATGACCCAAAAATACATCAAGAATTTAAACTTTGCTACGAGGTTGGTAATAAATAACTGTATAGATCGGTACGTAATTATGTCGTATTTGTAGTCAGAAACATCTGGCCATATCTGATATTTCATCATTTCTGACACCTTTCAAAAAGTACGATTATTAATCATACTCGTATTTTCTGTCCATCAACTACCGTTAATTTATTGGAAATTTTGCAATTACAGTTACAGAGCCATAGAAAAGGTTACATGAAAATCTATACATCTTATATTACACAGGTTAATTAAAAATTTCCCTAAAAGTCTTTAAAGATACTTAATAAATTTGCTAAAAAAACGCATCCATTTAAGAAAAGAAACCAGGAAAAGACTTTTGGAGGTACTAAAGAGCGTTCTTTGGCAGCAACCTAGTTCAGTAGCATGATTAATCTTAATCTGAAACTTTTAATTTGCAGGCATAAAGAACATAGCTGTTGAAATACGGAAATGAGTAATGTGCTCCTCCCCTATGGGTTAGTAAACGCAGAGCAATGCGCAATGCAAAGATGTCGTGCGTGATACTTCAGCAGATGAATATTCAAGTCTCATCTTGCGCGATTTTACCAGAGAGCTTACAGGCTTGTACCACAGAAAACGTGAATAGAACTTTTAAAGAATACGACCAAATTTAGGAATGATGGGATAAGCGATTATATACCAAACTGAACGCAATCCATGTACAAGTACAGAGTGGTTTTTCAAGATATTGCTGCCCTTCAGGGTATGAAGTGAATTATGCGATGTCCAGAAAGTCACTGGGACTATTCAGATACTGTCCTTGGTAGCAACGTAGTTATACGGTACAGGTTATCATTATCTGCTTAGTTAAGCATTATGCAAGTAGTGGGTATCACTACAAAATTGCGTATATAAGTGTTATTCACTTTAGGCAGCTAACAGAAACGGACTCCATTGTCCATTTACAGTTGAAAATATATACAAAGAACAGTGACTGATTCTAGAGACGTAACATGATTATGAAAAACTACGTAATGAAATACGATGTACGCTGAAATTTACAATTGTTTGTCAATGCGATGGAAGTCTACTAGGTACGTACTTAAATTGTCTTAGTAGCTCAGAGCACTTTTAGAACAAAACGCACTGTGCAGACGAGCTTTGTCAACCAACAAATTTACGAGATAAATTTATAGCGTCGCCGAGCAACTTGATCGCTTCGAATCGACTAGCTTTAATTCACTCTCGGACATTTGATTTTCGTCCATAATCTCAAGACAAAAAAAAAAAAAAAAAAAAAAAAAAAGATTTGGAATTAAGTTCCTCATAGATATCAATATTTACTTTGAAAAAAATACCGATTTCGATAAGCGCATCGTTTGAAATGGAAGCAGAATTTTAAAAATTACGTTTGTGTGGCATAACAGTATGAGATAACATACGGCTTAGAAAACATTGTCCCTCTGTAGTACAAGCAAAGCAGGAAACAAATAGAACACTAATTAGGGATAAGTGTAAAAGGGGGAGTAATTTGAAGAATTTAGAAAGAAAACGAAAACAAATACAAAACGCACCTAATTTTGTTTTTAGCTTTGGAATAATTAAGCGAGAGTGGTAAATCCGAGAGTATACAGGAAAAGCACAGAAATTGTAAGCATGGAAGAAGACAACTATGAAAGAGAAACGGAACATTAAAAGAAGTTGCTGATTAATACCGGGCTTGCATATGTTTACTGTTTAAATGTTTGGTTGAATTCTTAATTCTTAAACGTTCTTAAATTGCCATCGTATTTTCTAAATTGTTAGATTTTCCATTGTGGATTTGAATAAAAGATTATGTAAATTAATTGAAACATCATAACCTCATTAATATGCATTGGGAAAGGAAAGATATTTCGCTTTTCCCAATTTGGAAAAGAATGTCTAAATATACATTAAATATATTATCTGGCGTTTTGAATGGAAAATTTTAAACAGACTCGATGAATATGTGAAAATGACTATCATGCTTGGTAACGATTATAAATTACTCGTCTTCAAACCTACCATGGCTAAACAAATAGCTCCATCCTGATGCTGAAAATAACTTCTGCTTCCATACATAGATAGTTAATTATTCAGATGCTCTAAATGTGATTTTTTTCCAAAATTTCAAAATCAAAGATCGCAGGGGTAACATTGACACTAATTAAATTCTTCCTATTTTCCAACCGATCTAAGTTTAATTATATCACATTATCAAAATTAAACTTGTCTCTTTTGTAATTCGAAAATCTTATCTCATGTAGCCCTGCTTCAGTTACATTTATTAAACAGGTAAAACAAAGGTTATTGAAGTTATTAAGGCAGCAAGAAGCAGGTTAACATTTATGAATACCTGAGTTTACCCGAGTATTTTATTATTCCTTAATAAATTTAATGCATTTATATGCAAATAAATAGTTGTAAAAATTTCATTAGAATTAGATATGATCTTATGTGTACGAATTTCTAGAAAACATTTTGAGTCCAAAAAAAGCTTTCGTATTAAATAAATTGAGAAATATATTACTAGGACGAGGATTTATTTTTCTCCTCTTATTTCGTAATTTCTTGTTTTTTCGCTTTTACTTCTTCTTTGATTTTAATCTCCTTAATCACTTGAAATTTAATTTTTTTATAATTTTATTGTTTTCATTTTTGTTGTAAATTGAGTGTTTCCTTTCTCATTTGGAAACATCTTTTTGTCGCTCAACTCGCTCATTTTTTGTCGTTATAATCTTTTAGTGGCATTTGAGGTTTATGATATTTCAAGGTTTTTTTTTTATTTAGTCCAAGACGCTTTTGATTTTCTCTTAGTTTACATTTTTTTTATTTTGATGTGTTTTGTTGCAATGACGTATGATATTCTTTTTGTTATTTAAAGCAGTGTTCCCAGGATTAAATTACTTCAGGTTCTTTTCCTTTTTTCTTTTCACCCCCCCCCCATAAATGCCTTCTTATATGTAATGCCAAGATTTGTTATTTGATTTTGCGTTTTATTAAACCTAATAATTCTCTTTAGAACATTTTAATAAGCATTTTTTTCAACTTTTCTATAAAATGTCCTCTGATGACAAGATTTCCTTTTAATTAATATGATGCTTTATTTTATTTTAGGTTCTGCAAGAGCTGCATGCTTGTTGCATAAAAATAATTTCTTTTATATTTGAGAACAAGAAGTAATTTATTAATAGTATTGTTTCTCGTATTTTAGTTTAGTTATAATATTTTAAGTATCAGTGGCAATATTAATGTATCATTGAAAACATCAAAAATTGTAGCATTGGACGTATTAAAATTTGTCTCGTTGGAAATATTAAAAAATTGTATCATTTGAAATATTAAAAAATTGTATCATTTGAAATATTAAAAATTGTATCTTTAGAAATCGACCATTTTTGCCTATTAAAGAAAAGAAGCGAAACTACGCGATTTTGCGCCCAATACGGAAACGTCTTCTTCAAACACGCTAGGGTTGGTGTAACCTTGATTACACGTGTTCGTTATTATTCTTGAGTCAAGATTCCTATTTTCCCCTCTATCACGCATTTTCGAAATAAAAAATTATTAAAATTTGGGACCTGCCTATTACAGAAGAGCATGCTGTTGAATATTTCCAAAGTTATCGAATTTTACAGATCACAAAAAATGTGTTAATAGCCACGAAATGACGCCTACCGAAAAACCTAGCGAAAATAATTGCTTCTACAGTATATCTCCTTAATAAAAATTAATGGAAATTTTTTATATAAAATTAAATATAAATAAATGATAATATAATAAATTTGAAAGAAAAATAAGAATAGAACGTTTTTTATTGTATTTAGTAAATGGCTTTTTTTTTTTTTTTTTTTTTTGGTTTGGCGCGATTGGCGCCATCTCTCGTGGTCGACGGGATTTTTTATAAGTACCCAAATGGTTCGTTATTCAAATTTGTAGAGGAAAATGGAATCAAATGAACTGACAGTAAATGCCAAGCATTTGGCATAATGAAAATCCATATGAAAGACTATATTGTCTAAAGTTAAACAGAGCTCTTCTCTTCAGCAGATGGAATAAAAGTGAAGAAAATTAAATATGCGTTTACGTGAGAACAACAAACAGAAATTCGAAAGATGTTTAGCTAAATATCAGAAAAAAATCCACTGGCGCAATCTGTCGGCAGAAAGGTAAACGAAAGAGAACTTGAAAATATGTTCTTGAAAAGCTAGCGGTAAAGGAGAGAGAAGAATTAGGATTATTAATCAGAACGGAAAGCTTTTTATGGACACCATAGTCTGCAGACTATATTTCTGCAAATTTATTTTTATTATTTCAGTTATTGCTCCTTATTATTAGTTACATTAGCATTTAGTTTTTCGGTTTTCTTTTTGAACATGCTATGAAATAGTATAGCCAGTGACTGCTGTCTCCAAACATGAGCAAAATTAATAAATCTTGTAGAACGAAAATACAATAACATATATACATCCTCAATATCCGAAATAGGCAGGATAAATCCATTGTAATCAGAAAATAAACACAAAATAAAAATCCCATTAAAGGCCAGATTGTTTCGGCTGGAATTAATGTAAAATAGGTAAATATTTTGAAATAATATATCAAATTTTATCGATAAATCAAAATTTCATTTTCGTGAAACAAAAATAAAGGAAAGAAACGGAAAGGAAAAAGGTCTTCACTTTTGTTACTAAAGCCAACAAATGTACGTGACTCTTAATATATGAAAATTATGAGCGAAAAAATTCAATTCAGCAGCAGTATCACAAAATAATTTAAAAAGAGCATATCTTTAAAATTTCTGATACATAGTCTCGCGCTCTGGAGATAAATTTTTTTTTTCGTACAGTGTTGCCATTACTCGCTTGGAAATCCTTGAGATTGGTAATCAAAAATTCGTTAAAGATTTACAAAATATGAAATAGATAATAAAACAAATTCCAAATTTGAGCTTTCAGATGTCTATATTCCAGTGGAGGACTACGCTATTCAAAATTTGATGTCTCTAGGTACCGTGTTTTTTCATAGTGCGGGAAACATACAACAGCATTCAAGCAGATTCTTCATTGTTTAATTTCTTAAAATATAATGCAAAGCTCTAATATTTGGTGGCGACAAACTGAAACGTGAAACGCCGTTTATAGTGAACCAGCGCAAAATGCCGAAACGAAATTAATAGCCCTTCTGGGCAAATCTTTGGGCTAAAAAAAACTCTTAAAATCCCCAAGCCTCTTATAAGCTAAGTGGTAAGCACTTAATAACGTCGTGGTATAATTCAGTTGGCTTTTCCTTTGCAGTTCGTATACATATTATATTTTATTTAAATAATATTATTTATATTCGCAATATACTTATGTTAGCAATGTTTTAATTACTATTAACAATATTTTAATTATTGTTAACAATATTTCAACTTCGCTATCCAACCTGTCTTTCCTTCAACAAACACACACACACACACGCACACACACACACACACACACATATATATATATATATATATATATTTGCTTATAAATATTCACTGGAATACTGGCTGGGGGAAATGAGCAGTAAAACGAAATTTTCGTGTGTTTATTATAAACTTTAAAATAATAAGTTATGCATTATTATGGAAGGAAGTTTATTTTTCGTCTGCTCAGATTTTCAAATTTTCTTCGAGAGCGAATCTGAAAATCGCAATATTACTAAATTAATGACTAAGACGCTTATACCATATTTCCGTATATATTTTTCTCTTTGTTTTCACTAAATTTATCGTCCGAAAATCGAGAGGGGAAAACTATGTGAATAACAATTTAATTTCAGAAGAGTAAGATTATAGCATTTTTAGAGTAAGAATATAACAAATTAAAAATAGTCATAGGTAAACTACATATAACTATCACAATCTTATTTCTAAAACGAAATCTACTAAAAAAATAAACTTTCGAGAAAAGCAACCTCCCAGTAAAAATACGTAGTAATATTAACATCGCAATATGTAATAAAATATTTCTATTCTCCTGTCGCTTAAATCTCGCCCGTTGTTGTCGTTGTCCCCTGCTACTTCTTAAGGCTTCAAATCATTCACAAAGGATTACCCCATTTTACGACAGCATTACCTTTCACTTTAAGGAAATCAAGAAAGGAAATGTTTTTGACGGAGTCTGATTAAGAGAAAAAACATAACAGGAAAATAAAAAAAAGAACTCATTTTTCGTTGAAGATACAAAATGTTGCGAAACCTCAATATCAATCAAAAACGATTACTTTTGGGATACATGTAAATCTTTGAAACATTGGCTATATAAAGACACATGACATTTATTACAAATATTTATCGTTTGAGTATCACGATATCTGTAGTTTTAATTGATGAATTTTTCTGGATAATGCGATTTTTGGGATCCTTTCTCGTTTCGCTTGAGGCTAAATACTGAAAAAATGATGGTCGACCAACACAATTAATATATGACGATAAAGGCTGAGAATTTTATGAATATTCTTACCTTGTTTTCAGCAATCGCAGCGCAACACATCTTTGAAAATGTAACTGAGAAACTTTGGGACCTAGAACAATACTAATTCAGAAGTCAAACAACAAAAATCAGCGTAATATTTGCAAAATTTTCACAGGACTAGTTTCGATGGTTTTACCGAACCACCATCTTCAGCAGCATTTTGCGGTTTTGCAGCTGAAGATGGTGGTTGGTAAAACCATCGAAACTAGTCCTGTGAAAATTTTGCAAATATTACGCTGATTTTTGTTGTTTGTTGGTAAAACCATCGAAACTAGTCCTGTGAAAATTTTGCAAATATTACGCTGATTTTTGTTGTTTGTTGGTAAAACCATCGAAACTAGTCCTGTGAAAATTTTGCAAATATTACGCTGATTTTTGTTGTTTGACTTCTGAATTAGTATTTATTCGGCGTGTTATTGTGTCTTAACCTAGAACAATCTTATAAAGTTTCCATGCCACATAAATGAAATTCGTAAAAATCGGCCACCACTATTTCTTGCTTTTTTGTTGCACTCTGTATACATTACAGTAAAATTGTCCAGAAGCTCCACGTCATTTATTTTAATTTCTGATGAGTTTAGGTTACTTCACGGGTACATATTTGTTTTCTTTTCTTGAGTACCTCTTGGTCATTGAAGGCAAATCACTTTTATCAAAGTTAGATGTCATAGCCGTGAAGTAATTGTCGTTCCATCGAATTACTGCGATGCTATGCTCATTATCGAATGCGGTGTCACAATACGACGTTCCTTTTTTCCCCATTTTATTTACAGGTATAATAGGGCTCTTTCTCAATCCGTACTTCAGAATTACTTCAGCCGCATGATCTCATTCAGCCCTTACAACAACATGCGTGACGTAAAATATTGTCGAAATATACGTAATGAGAAGAACCTCTACTATTCTCCCTCTCAGCGTTACGGCCGGAAAATTCCGCATAGAAGGCTGCCTTCTATATTCATTATACATGAAACTTTCTTTCTGGTAGTTTTTAATGTATCTGATACCGGTTTGGATGGTATTGGAAGAAAAGGAATTGATGTACAAAATGATAGAGTCATTTTTTAATTAAAATCAAGAAAATATCACATATTCATGACATTTTGAGGAACTTTGAATTTTCAGGGCTACACCGTTACGCTCGGAGGGTTTTAAAAAATCTGTTAAAAAATCTTCACCTAGTCCAAGATCAGTCAGTCAATGTCTTTGGACTGAAATGTCAAGATTTTCCTGAATATATTTCAAAATGGTATAAGTACTCTTCGTAGGAAGACGGAACATTAAATTTTCTACTCTAAACTACTACAGTTTCATTAAGTTCTATATATAAATTTTTAAGTAATCGTCATTTTTGCGATTTTTCGTTATTTGCTGAGAACCAGTGTCATGAACATATCATTTGGCCGCATTATACACTCTATTGTTTCCAGAAGATTGACGTGTCTTCATACAATTATTTGATTGCTTGTGCTTTCTATGAGATCTACTCAAAATTAAAAGAAAAACTTTGCAAAAAAAGTACCGAAACGGTAATTTGTTTTTATAAAAATATTTGTGTAAAAGAAACAGCTTTTTCTGGCCAGAAACAATGAAGTTTTACTTACAATGTGCAAAAATTATTAAAGAATAAACGTTATACAGAAGACGAAAATAATGTTTTGACTAACGTTGCGGAAACGCTACGCCAGTCGTTAATGGGTTTGAGAAGAAGAATGTGCATGCGACTCTGCGAAATTGTCGACTAAACGTCAGTTCGTGTTTGTGATGAATCGGTTCTTGTATGAGGCTGGCTTAATGTCTCAATGTAAGTTAGAGGGAAAGGCTTGAGGTGGCCTTCTCAGTACCTCCCGTCTGGGAGGAACTGTTTTTCTTTCTGAGACGCAAAAAATCACTATTTATTATCACTACATTTTTATTTTCACACTGTTTAAAAATGTGGAAGAAGCCATTTTGAAAATTAGAAAGCTCTAGACGAAACGAAAAAGGTGGAATTCATGCGAAAATTAAAAAAAAAAAAAATTAAAAACCTGGAACTAAAGAGCTAGGGAGAGCGTGTTACGTGCCGTCCCATTTACAGGTGTACGTGTGGTTGAGTATCACACCATAAACAACGTTTCACGTATGCATTAGTAAGAGTTAAAAGAAATAATGTGCATAAAAAAGCAAGCTGAGTAAAATAAGAGGTAAAAATGATTAAAATCAGTTTCATATGTTGCTAAGTGCTTTTTTCTTAAGTTGGATTTTATTTCGTTTATTATACCGATAAAGACTGCAGTGATATATGTTTCACGGATGACATGGAATCCAATCTATGTGACATGGAAACACTGCAAACGCTTATGAATCATTCTGTATCAAAACAGAATACCAAATATATGATAAAACCTGAATACATACAAATAAAACGTAATACATAATACTTTTATGGAAAAGAGAGTCCTTGCAAATGTAGAACTTCCTGCAATATAAAAATAAAATGCCAGGGCGATGACTCTTGAAGGTTGGCTTATCTTTAAAATAAAACAAAACGAAATAGATACACAAGTTGAAATAACTTTGCAGTTTTAAGACAGTAGCATGAAACTAACATAAACTCAAACAGTAGCATTAAAAATAATTTGTGGAGTATGATGCGTAAGAATGATCTCCGAAATAAAACAGGCATAAAACTGAGAGATCGATTCAGTTTATCTTCAACTCAACTTTATAGTTCATCCTTTCCTGCCTAAAGGCAAAAAGAATTATTTTTTTTAAATATAATATTCTTCTCGCTGTACGATTGTTATCATATTAAATGATCTTGTTATGCTAGTTTTTTTTTTTTTGGTCAAACACTACGTAAATTAGTTCTTAACAGCTCGTGTATGTTCTTAATTGCTGTAGACACAATTAAAAAAAAGACTTACTTATTAGTATTTTAGCGTATTTCCATTTTGGAAAATATTTTTAATAAAAATTTTTAATAAAAATACTACGTAACAAAAGTACACTAATAAAAGTGCATAACACACGTAATTAAAAGTACATAACTGCACGTCAATAATTCTTTGATAAAGGGTACACAAGTCTTGGCACATGATTTGTTTATTATTCTACAACTTCCGTTTCAGTAGCGAAGATCCGCGAACCACATTTAAAATTTTCGTTCGTAGTCGTTATCAATGTAAAAAATAAAAATTATATTGCTACGAATTTTGTGCATAGATAGATGATTTTAGTGTGGTCATATGTGATATTGTTGTATTTTGCTGCGTAATGTAACACGAAGAATATAGAGAGCTAACATATTCCGGAAAAGTAAGAATACAGGAGCAAGTCCATTTTACATTGAGTAAATAGGTATCTCGATAATTTGGCGAGAAATCACCAAATGTCGCCAAATTTGGCGACCATTTGTCGACATTTGGGTCCGGTTCCTGTATTACAGTAATAACTATTGTAATTGAGTTAAATGTAATTAATCACTATATTAGCTACAACCACAATTCAACCTTTATATAGCTTTTCAGTAATTTTGAGAAGCAGAAAGTACTAGAAATATCTCGGTGGCCGGTAGAAAACTACATAAGGCCACAGAGAGCATCTGTTCTCAATTATCGTTGTTGTGAGTTGTTAGTTCAAAAAAGCGTGAACTAACATATCGCCGGGTTAACTTCCTCTTTTAGGTGCCCTGTACATTGCGTTGTATTTAACGTGAATAATAGTTTGAAGTGTAACTGCTGATTATATTCTTTGATACCGTAAACACCTTCACGAGCATTTTTGTGGAAAATTCCATAACTTTGAAGTGTTTCGTTTGATAAAAAATAAACTTTATCGTACTATCAAATAACTTGGTTGCATTCAATATATTACGAACGCGTACGTACGCTACCATATTAAGAAATCTTATTCACGATATATACTACGTCTTTTAGAAAATAAAACGTTTTTAGAAGGGGATACAATATTCTTATTTTACTCATCAAATACAGTTTAAATAATTACAAATGAATTTTTCCAGAACCTTATTTACTTTAATAATTTTCGCAGTGTTAAAAAAAAAGCGTTATAGATTTTTATTCCCTAACTATTTATGCTAGAAATATACCTCAAGTACATATTTCCTTTAAAAAATAATAAAAAAAACTTCTGCAAAGAAAAGGTCATTTTGACATAATAGTCTTTACGTTTTAATAAGCTAAGGTATTACTAATTCAGAAGTCAAACAACAAAAATCAGCGTTATATTTTCAAATTTTCACAGGACTAGTTTCGATGGTTTTACTGAACCACCATCCTCAGCTGCAAAAGCGGAAAATTTTGCGCTTTTGATTCATTCAGATTAATTCATTTTGCGCTTTTGCAGCTGAGGAAGGTGTTTCGGTAAAACCATCGAAACTAGTCCTGTGAAAATTTGAAAATATAACGCTGATTTTTGTTGTTTGACTTCTGAATTAGTATTTGTTCGGCGTGTTATTGTGTCTTAATTAAGCTAAGGTATTTTGATATTTTCACGTGAAAGGTTATCGGATATGATCAAGAACAAATTTGCTAATTTATTTATCCTATTTTGTACCAATTTCGAATATCTCAAATAATTTACATATAGTAGGACATCTAAGAACAGATTAAGGGACTCGCTCGCAAATTTGAGGACTAAAAATTTAGTCTCGAGTAATCCAACATTTGTTATTTAATTTGTAGTTCATTCTTTCAAAATATTACCCTTTTAATGACTCAATGAAAGTTTGTTTAGATGATATTTTTGTAAAGATACATTTTGTCTACAGTAATAAGAATTAGATTATCTACAGTAACAAAAAATAAATTTTATGGTTATAGAAATGTCTAATTATAATTTTTGTACGCGTAATACATATCAAAATTAATCTCGTTTCTTCTCTTCTAATTATTACATACACATATATCAACACATATTACTCTTTTTATTATCCGAAATATTTTGAAGACGTTTTCCTTAATAAACAATGCGTCTTAAAAATTTCAAGGTTTCGTTCTGTCGCTACACATTCCCTGCATTTTGCACCTAATATTTTAATCTACGTTGCTGGAAAAAGCAAACATTTGCCTCTGAAAAAATAAGCCAACAATCGCTTTTGTCTTTGCCTTGAATAAGCAATTTTCCATTGACTATACAACAGGAAAAAATACTATAAACCTCGTATCAGATTCAAACACAGAGGTCGTATGTGCAAAGAAATGAAAACACTATTTTTTAAACCCGCTTAATATCGGGTCCTAATGTTTAGAAGTGCATAAAAAAGAGTACAAACAAAATGTATTTGCTGCTTTTGATCAAGTACGTCGTGTTGATTTTTCTATTGCTATTTTTTACTAGCGTCCTGAAATATATTAAATGAACTGTAGTTCTTTTCTTGAAGAAATATAAACTCAATGTTTTTTGTCCCGTTTCTTCCTTTGCGAATAAACAATTTCATTACTTCAAATGCCATAATAATATAGAAAACCTAGATAAGTCTTGATCTCAAAGTTAAATACCAAGAATTTGAAATGTCTTTATCTAGTTCGAACTTATTTGACATATTTCATAAAATCTCAAGTTCTTATAAAATCAGGAACATTACTGATGATAAGCAAAACAAGTAAAATCTGCCGGTTTTAGATTATAATCTAACACCTTGAAGAAGAATTTATTAAAACAAATGTACAAACATTAAAAACTATTAAGAAATTAAAACATATATAACATAAAAATTTGGTAAAAAGAAATGATTCGGTATCAGTTTACGTAATACGTGACGAAAGCAACATTTTACTAATCAAAATAAATCTGAAAATGTCCAAAAAATTATCTGTCGAATTCGTTATAATTTAAATGTTTATTTATTTATATCGTTTGTATATATTAAAATAAGATTTAAATTTATAAGAATTGCGCTTATTTCTCTTAAATCGTTTAGTTTATTCATCGTTAAAAACTTAAATGATTCAATTTAAAATGTAAGTTATGGATATTATGATATGCCAAAACCCAACACAATGCTACCCGGGTAAGATCGAGAGCCCATGAAATAAATTAAAGATCTCATGCTTATCATATTTAACATAGCCAAAGTATAAAACATATATTATGGCTATGCTGAATAAACTTCTTTAGATTTTAGACTAAATTTACTTCTGGATTTTTCCGTTCATCTGCGTCAATTTTGCAGTCAGATAAGTAGCAGCAAAGCATCACCTTTGAAGTGTAATATCATATTCTGTAGTTTCACTTCAAATTTCATCATACGTTTTCATACATTTAAAATTCATCCCATATTCAATTCGGAATAAACAAACGCATAAACCAGACGCACACTGGTAAACTTCAATAAATGGGTGGCCAAAACATTTATACATATTGCACAATTACAAAAAAAAATTATTAAAAACAAAATACAATCAGGTCTAGAATTTTTCACAAAGACTAACAGTTGAAATTCATAAGAAATAAATTTCAAATAATCCTATGAATGCAATAAAGAATTTAATAAATGATAAAACCAATACCTAATTCAAAAATACCCTAATTAAAAAATAAATGAAATTTAAAGAAAAAAGAATATAATAGTAGAGGATTTCAATCAACCTCAATGCCACTTCGTCAGGAGGAGGAACATTGAAATCAAATGAAATTTCTCTTTTCAAAAATCCTATCTTTACTGTATCAAATTTAGCCGAAGAACCATTTCAGTGTATTTTAATTATAATAGTTCACCCGAAATTTCTGGCCCCTCCCAAAGCAAGAAAAAACAAATTTCTTACTTATGTCAGCTTACTTATAAATTACTTACTTATACATTACTTACAATTGTCAACATCTTGGCCAAAATACTGTTCCTTAATGTTAGATTTCTTACATATAAGTATACCATGTCTTCCCACTGAAACACAACAGCAAGAAACCACTGGTATTTATCTCAATAGCGTGATACATGAACTGTTGTAAACTATCTATATAACGTAGTCAATGGAGACAAGCATTAAAACAAATCACGTTTCAGAAACTAAATGATACTGGCCGAAGATCGCTGGTTTAAATTTCATCATCCCTCCTTAACGGGTTCTTATCTGGACATTTGCATACCACATGCTAATGGCATCAATTTGCACCTTAAAAATAACTGGAGATTGTGCTTTTGATAGTGGTCATTGATACATGTATCTGGAAGGACCAGAAAAACAACATCACCATTCAGTTATCAGATGACGAGACATATTCGGTAGTAGGTAGTTATTGGTTGAGTTAGCTTATTGCCAAATAAACGCATAATCAATTACAATTTTGAAAGATTTTATGCAGGGTAAAGATCTTACTTTTTTTAACACACAGTTTCCCGCAGAGCTCATGGCTCAAGAACAAAAAAAGTAAAAGGGCCTTCACTATCTGTTATTGGATTTGATTCATCCATATAAAGCCCTCTTTTTTGTTCTACTGTAAACTGAATATAGATACTACTAACTACGAAAATTACTGGTAAACTAGCTGTTGCTTCGAGAGCTACCATTGACAATTCGTAAATAATTTAAAATGACATTCATGACAGAATAGTATTCTATAAACCACTATTAAAAGCCTGCAGGATTTCTGAGTATATCTAGTGAATGTTTCTCGCTCAGATGGTAACATAGAGAAGGTTGTTTCCATAAAAGTCTCAGTTTGTTCATTTATATAATATTGTGCATTTAATTTTTTTTATATCTAACACTTTTATAGTTGTTACGGTATTTAAAAGTTTAATCTTTGTACTTTCCGATATTCTTCCTTTCATCAAATTATATTTTAGGCATTTATTTTGGATGGATGATGCATGTATATGTGCACATACGCGCATATATACATTCATATAATATTCATGAATACTAATATAAATTCCTATACACTCACGAACACACATATATAGATCCTTGTACACTTACAAACGCTTATTTTTGATGTCAATTAAATTATTGCCTGATGCAAGCTACGCTAACCTATCTTTAATTTCATTTTCTAAATAGTTTTAAACTTTTTCGTTTTAATTGTTTTACTCGATTTTCAAATTGTAGCTAGTTTCACATGTAATCTTTATCATCAAAAGTCACATAGCAGTGTACTCTGTATAACAAAATTTTTAACATTATTAGAACGTATACGTTTTTACACCCTTTTCTAGAGATTTTGAAAGAATGTTTAATTTCATATACTACAGAATATTATACTAGTAATGCATAAATAATCTTTTGAAGTGACTTAACAAATCTTTAAGGCGTATAGTTTCCAAACTATCTTATTTCAGGAAAGTGATAAAATACTCTATCCCATTCTTGCTCTGTTCTGAATTTTTCCTCAGCAAAATGATGCAACTCACGTAAATTTGAGAGGATGGTTTCGATTAAACACACAATTAGAAAGACGGGGAAGAAGGTTTTTAAAACGTTCTGCGACTTTTAATTAAGTTGACTTAGCCTTGGAAGGAAGCTTTTTTTTTTTCATTTTCCTTTTCCCGCCTAAGTCTGCTTCTTTAGAACCAAGGAAAACAATCTGCATCGAGGGAGAGCTGTTTCTTTACGCGGAAATTCTGAAACTCTACGTGCGAGAGGAATATTTGAAAAGGATTATTCAAATTATTTTTTTTTTTTATTTTTAGAAATCCGCTTCTTTTCCAGTCTTATTTTCTTTGTTAACTTAGAAAACAACGCAGATGTACCGACACACTTACGAATAATCTGTCTATGTGATTTTACGCTGCTTTTAATACCTCGGGACGGAAGAATAAAGAAAAATTTGATTACTTAGATTATTTAATTATGACAAAAGACGCTGGGGGAAGAAAAGCCTTTACGAGGCATTTTCCAACGGATGCTTGGCCTATATTTATGTTACACAGATGGAAAATCATGAAATCTTTATTCAACCAGTCTGTTCAATATTCAAAGTAAGTATCTGCGCTTTAAATACTAGATTACTGTCAATATAATGTACGTGAAATCGGTGTACTCTGGAATAGTTCTGTTTATCATCCTGTGTGGATGCTTATTTGCAGTGCACAGTTTTAAGTGATATTTGCTACCTAACTATCTAACATTAAGGAGTAAGAGTATTTACAAGTTGTGACAATTACACTACACAAGCAAATACGATATAACTCCATTTGGGGAACGTTTGAGGCCGAAAAACAAAGAATAAGTACATGGTGCAGAATGATGTGAACTTTAGTTTTATTCTTATTGCCTAATTAATAACTTTCTAAAACTGTTACTGGCTGAAATGTTTATAGGAGTATGAGACACTGAGCCATTAGCATTATGCAAAAAAACTGTCACATGGAGGAATTTTGAAATGATGCAGTTCAGAGAAATTTATTGTAAGCAGTTTTCTTATAAGGACGTGACCCTTTATATGACCCAAATTCAAATGGAGAGTTAGGAACCTATTGAAAATTAAAGTTAGTATTTTGATTTATATAATTTTTATTCTGAAATATTATTATATATATATATATACGTTAAATGGAATAATATAAAAATTATATTTTTTACTACAAACGTGCGTTTATCCAGACATTTCTCACTGGGAAAGGCCAAAGAATTAAAGAGAAATTTCTTACATTAGAAATTTTGAATGTTAGCTTATCTGAAACTGACAGAAAATTAAAACATGTATATTAAAATTCCGGTGAAGTGAGTGAAAGTAAAGTATGTATTGAAAAATAGACGCAAAAATGTTAGGTGGAATTTCTAATTTTTAAAGTACGATTAAGGAGTCTAAAATTGTTATATATGTGTACATTTGTATCCCATGTTAATGTACTCAATGCTTTATTCTCCTATTTTGATTTCTTAAGCAACCTTGATCTAACTTCTCTGCAAAAAATAATTAGTATAAAATCATCGAGGCATTTTTGTATGTCTTCATTTTTCAAAGGAAAAGTGGCAACGAAAAACCTATGATTTGTTTTAAAATATGAAGAATCTTTTACACACCTTTCAAAATGATGTAAATTGTATATTTATTATTTTACCGTGATGCACAATATGCAGAACAACAAGTGTGCTTCATGGAATTATTCTGATAATTCTCAAATGCGACAAGATTGTTAATATCATGCTTACTGTTTGAACTAAAGATTCCATGTGATCGTTTTATTATTATTATTAAATATCAGTTTTATCGCTATATATATTTCCCAAATGCCTTCATATAAAAAAGAAGAAAAAAAAAGGAAACTGAATTGCGTTGAAATTTCCATCAGTAATTTTTAGAATATTTTACGTTAATTAACCAAGTATTAAGCCTTTACTGTAATTTATACTTTTTGAAGTCCTCACTAGGATACAAATAAGATTGTAAAATACTTAATTCTAGTGCTTTGAATGATTTAGATATAGAGCTTTTGCAACATTACCTACTTATTAGTCTGGCAGTGAATATTGGGGCTTTAGTCATTCCTAACCGACCCTAACCGACATTAAAATAGGCCATTAAATTGTTGAGTTAGCTTAAGTAGAAAAAATTTGTGTAATCTCCAACTGCATTACCTTGAGTTTGAAATTTCAGTTTATACTATTTTCAATACCCACAAGTGGCGGAATTTATTTGTGCGCTTGAATAGGGCTTTACGCTCATTTACACAGTTAATAAAAAGGATACTTAAATCTTCTCAGGACTTTACCACAGTACTTAAGACGAAGCGATAACTCGCTTGCCATTTTAATACGATCTGAAGAACTTTGATTTCATATTTCACTGTTAGGACCCTATAAGGTAAATAAATTATAATGACATTGATAAGTTACAAAAATCTGACCGCTTTTGTTGACAATCTAATTAGCATTACACTACCCTCTGCAGCATTACAACATTACTAAAAAAATACACTAAATTAAGCAAATCTAACTATTGCATAATTATGCTTATAAAATTTTTGTAAACTCAGTGTTTATATATTTAAATATTACATTTTTCTTTCTTGGTCGCATTTGTCGCAGCTGTTAAACATTTAGCATTTAACATTAAAAAAATACTTATCTTGGATTAATTTTATTATTGCCTTTACTAGAGTAAATCTATTTATGATGTTGGTTAATCTCTGGATCATTCTAAGTTTTTTCCTGTGCATTGAGAAATATGAACATTCGCAGCCAACTAAGATTGACAGAAAAAAACAAAATGGTTTTTCTTACAAAGTGTGTGGTGACAGGAATTTGTTAACGTGTAATCTCTCAAAAACTAACCGCGATTTCTGTACCGTCAAACCCAATGTGTTAATTCCTTAATTTATCGGATCGATGGGTTAGTTGTTACACTAAAGAGCAAACAAAGGAACGTCTGTAATTACTTGCAAGGCTGTTGTTAATTTTCTTCACTACTAAATGAGCCATACCTGAATTTAATTTTAAGCCTTTTAGTTCTATGTTTCCTTTCAATTATACACTTCTGGAATGAGTGAATGAAATAAGCAGGAACAGAGGCTAAGAAAATTATATGCATTTAAAAAGTCACTCAATTTAATATAATAATCTTAGTATTTTTTCCAGTTTTTAAAGTGGCAAAGCACCAGTTTTGTAAGGTGTTTTTGAGCGATTTCTTTTGAAATGTAAATAGCGTTTAGATTTAAAACGCAGACAACATGGAATTAATTGTTATCTTTCACATTCGCATCGACATTCTTACTTTTTTAAAACTGGAGTATCAAAGCAGCTTTTGGGCAAGCAACAATGTATACAAACGTTTCAGCTAATAGTTCATTAAGATTTCTTTCTTAATAGATTTGAATTAATGGATGGAATTATACTAAGTTTGCAGAAAGGAAACGTAAACTGTTAACTAATATAGGTTAATTTAGGTTAAAATTCAGTTAATAGCCAATTCAGTTAAAATTCGGATAGTTTAAAGGAGAGTTCCAAACAGATCCATCTACTCATCATGAGTCAAACTACAGATACGTTTTTTTTCAATGACGACGGGCATGAATTCGCCTCATAAAGTAAGAAATGTTTATTGAAGTATGTGACCAGAAGTGAAATATTCAGTGAAGCAAGCGGGTTGTCAGATAGGAAATTCAAAGTCAAGGGCTCATCTCATTTTAACACTCTGTTATTGGAAACGTTACATCCCAATAACAATTTTTGTACACCTGCCCTTCTAGAGCTTCCCACAACAAGAAATCATATGGGGATAAATCTGGAGAACGAAGTGATCAAAGTTAGTTATTGCCTTGGCTGATGAGGCAATCAGGCAGGAACACTGACTCAATAAGCGTAGACCTTCCTTTGCTCATTAAACCTTCCTTTGCTCATTTTCAGTTAGTTGGTCATCAAACACATTTAATATGTTACTGATGTAACGAGACGAGTTCACAATCTCATGGAAGAACACAAAGATGATGCGGTGTGATGATATGGCACACCAGACGTTAGGTTTCCGTACATGCAATGAAACTTCCATGAACACGTATGGATTATCACCTGACCAGTGTGGCGTGGTCTGAGAATTTCCGTTGACAACTGACCAACGCGATGTCTGTCTCAAAAGTCACTGATAAACACTTCCCGCATCCCCTCTACGTAGATTGCTGGCCGACTGTACTCCATTTATTCAATCACTCATTCTTTTCAAGCATGATCCACAGGAGCTACTTTTAAAAGACTCACACTGTATAATTTTGGAATATCCGATTATAAGCACATAATCTTTCATTTTCTTGACTTTAGTCAAATATTTTTACTTTGTTTATGATTATTATTCAAGTCACCCAAACGCCTCAACAAAACTGAAAGCTGACAGGTTCATGATGCAGAGTAAGATCATTTTCTGCAAAAAAAAAATTCTTAAATCTGTGCAGTAAAAATCACCTCTCTTCTTCTTTACAATATCCTCGGTAGCAATAAAACCTAAATCTAGCGAGGGGGAAAAGTCATAAAAAATGAAATTTATTTCTCGATTTTCGATCCCTCTGTAGTGTTTTATGAGAATACCGTGTACGTGTTACAGAAGAAGCTAAAATAAATTTTAGAAATCCTTCGCTCTAGGGATGTAATATATATGTCAGAAGCAACGGCTTCAGAATACGGAAGGAATGCGCAGATTTTATCGTGACACTCTTTAAGCATTGGCTTCCTGCATATGATTGTAAAAAGGAGATGTTTTGGAGAAACTTGCAACTTTATTTCGGTGCCAAATAGCAGCCCAAAAGAAATCTAAAACGGTATACGTCTTATTTTTGCATTACTCGTGGACAAAGCACAGGCTGAAAATCAATAAGATGTTTGCTAATGAAGGCAGGAAAAAACATATGAAACTAACATATGAAATTCATGTAATATTTTTACAATCAGTTGTTAACTATTACGGGAGGCAGCGTTATTATTTGACAATCATTTTCCTCTATCTTGCAATGGCAAAAATAACTTAGCTGCAAAGTACTTTCCATTCTGTTAATATAGTATGTGTCCATAAAAGAGCTAACGAGGGCTTTATTTTGTAACGTTTGGTCGTAAACATACACTTTTGATTATAAAACGTTTCAAGTGATGCAAATACTCATGTTGTGTCATTTTTACGTTTTAAAGTATGATCTTATAAAAATTACAAAATCTAAATTTTTGCACAGTTCACCGATCGCTGTTGGTATATTTAGTAAATATTTATACTCATTACATAAACTAGAACATGAAATGTTTGACTTCCATTTGATTCAGAATTTTGTAGTAATACGGTTGATTCGGATACGTATCTGCGTATTTAGTGGACTTTTCTAGTAGTTCTTCAAATTTCTTCCTCCAGTAAATGTCTGGATAATTACTAGAAAATTCCATATATTAAGAAATTTAATTTATTTTAGTTTAAACATTTTTATTTAAATTTCATTTATTTGTGTTGTGTTGTGATTTATCTCACTTATCTGAGATTATCATGAGAGCAAGCCCACGAAATTCATCATGACAAGGGGAGCAAGGTTGCGCCTGTCTTTGGCAAAAGCCTTGAGCACCATACCGGTAACCGTACAACTTTGCTCAGTTCCGCCCTCAATTTTGTTGAAGAGCAACCAGAAAAGTTGGGTCTGGAGTACTCTTCCACCCCTGTTCTCCTACTAGCAACCTCTCGAGAGGACTTTCGTTGAGCTATATATTTAGAGTGCATCCATGCCGCAAAGATATTACACATTCACAAACATCCATGCGCTCTCCGGTATTCGAACGTGGGCCCTTCGGTAGCGCAGTAGGCTTCCTTAACCACTACACCAACATTTCAGTTATTGCGCGGCATTTCAATTATTTTATCTATAATATCATTTGAAGATCAAGTTATTTTTATATCATTTTTAACTCTTAGCTTACCACCTAACGTAAGTAGTAAAACTAATTCCTAAAATTTCTCGGAAATATACGAACAATTATATTCATACTTATTTTTGCTTTTGTACAGAAAATAAAGCGTTTCTATCTTCAGCGAAAGAGCTTAGGTTTCCAGAAGTTTGTAAAATTGTTTATCTTCCTTACCGCATGTTACATTTTTACGAAAAATGAAAGACTTCACAAAAAAATCGAATTTAGGCTATTGCGATATTATAAACTATCCTACATAACTATTAAGGCAAGCAGATTTAAATAGCTTCTTAAATGTATGAAATGCTTTCAAAAATTAATCTTTCACTATATCCGCATACCTTTTTTTTAGAACTCCAGTTTACGCTTAAATCCGATAGTCTAACTACTATCAGATACGCGCCTCTTACGTCTTAAAATTCTGTTTCCCTCTTTTGTGATATATTTAAGATAAAGAGGAGAAAGAAACGAAGAAGGTTCTTAGAACTAAAAGCCACCAGAAAGAACCTGCCGCTCAAATCCTTGCGGATTACACACAAGAATAAAGTTAAGGATTAGAAGATCTGATACACAAAAGGCTCTTGACTAGGGGATAGGAGTACAACAGGAAAAGACTTCTATTTCCGAACTAAATGAAGAACACTAAGTTAACACAAAAGAGATTTTCTTTTACTTTTTTTGGGGGGACGGGGCACTATCTGCCCTCGAAGTCTCATAACAGAAAATCTTAACTTGATACTCGAGCGGGAGATGCAAAGATAAGACAATATTCCTTACTGGGGCACATTTTATAAAAATAAATACCAGCAATAGAATTAGTGCCTATTTCAATAAATTGTCACGTCTTAAGAAATTATGATGTGACTATTTTTAATTTATTTGGAAAACAGAAATTTCAATTCAGTTCTAAATGATATTGTCTCTCTTTTTTGTTTATTTTGTTTCGCACTTCTCAGATTAATTAAAGGAAACTTAATTAAATTAGAAAGCTTTTGAAAATGTAGGTCAGCATTTACATTTAGCTGTTTTCTGCTAATAAATACATAGCGGTTTTTATAAAGTTACTTAAATAAATGTAATATATCAGTGGAATTCTGTATTCTTTTTCTTTTCAGCAATATCTTCAGTGTTATGCTATATTTGCGAAGCAACTGCATTGATATCAGACTGAAAACATCAAACTTTCTTCGATTTTAAACCTTTTCCAATACTCCTTCCAGTTCCAGATTTACAGTAGATGTTTCTAAGAACATTGTAATATAGATGTTCATCCAACTGTCATTTCTTTTTTTTTTTTTTTTTTTTTTCTGTTTAAACTGTTACAATTCTGGTTCGGTTAGGTTATTTGAATATGGCGAAGCATACTATAACTTTTTAAATAAAGGGAGGCATTCCTTTGTGGAGGGCATTCTAAACAGGCTCGCATTGCACATGGGAAAAACCACGAAGACCAACCCTTCATCGTCAATGGTTGCATGAGATCGAACCCCAGTCAAACTTACACTATTCCGTAGTCTTAACCACTGAGTCAGTGAGGCATTTAATATTCTTAAGTTTGAAGAAAAATGGTAACGGAGCTTGTGCATGAATTCAACTTAAAGTAAGGTGAAGAGAACATCATTTGAACTTAAGACAACTCATCATCATCATTGGTAACCGCTTCGTTCTCATCCTATGGTTAGGGTGGGAAATAGATTCTTCAGTTTCTATGATAGCGCGTAGTGTAAAAATGCAGAAAATATAGTTAGAGTGTGAAAGAAATTCTTGTTCTTAATTTTCATTCAGTTATGCAGATGACACAGTGTTCTGTTTCTCGATATGCATTATGTCATTTTTCATACCTTGACATTTCCAATTTTTCTTTTCGGAGAATACAGTAGAGTTTGTGTTATGACAAGGAGATATTTAATATTCAGTAAGCCTCGTGGGACAGGTAAGGATTCTTATCTTGTAATTAATTAACGCATTTCGTACATAAAAAAATTTCAAGCTAATAAATTACATTAACGGTACCGGTTATGAAATTAGATGTAGCGCGGATATACAAATTTATCTTCTTGAAAACTTGACACTATGGAACATAGTTTGAAATATTTTAGATAAAAAATTAAAAGTAATATTTAAAAACAGAACGGTAGGAACTTTATACCTCTAAAACGTAAACATATTTTACTATACAATATAGATGAACACAAAACTATAAATATTTTATGCACCACCATAGTGTGTATCTCTGCCAATCTCAGTTACAGTTAAACATTGTTGGAACAATCGTACAAAGAGACTCTGACACAGCAAATTAAAGCAGAGGAAAAAGAAGCTACCCATACCAAATAAATTCTGACGGTTCCCTAATTATTATTTATGGAACCGACAGTCGTCTTTAGAATCTATGAAGATAACTATTCTTTGAATTAAAAGCTACTTAGATATGAAATGAGACAGCAAATTTTTGGCTGGCTTGATTTCGGACATTGTAGCAGCAATATATACATATTATCTAAGTATGGCTCTATCAAGAAATATTCAACTGAGTTTCGATAATTTTCTCTCTCACAAAAATATTTCTTTATTTTGAGGGTTAGATGGTATATTAGTACTATAAATTTGCCAATGCATTAACATTTCTAGGATATAGTTTGTTTCATTTTTGTTCTTACTTATAGAAAATAAGTTTTCTGCATTATGAATAATTTTCATTATTGATATTTTTCCCATGTATAAACAGTAATTACTGTGCTTCTTTAATTTAAAAGGTCTGAACGAGAAGATGTCTGCCGATAACATCGCGGACGAAAACGCCGCGAAGAAAACAACGCAAGGCGAAAACGTCGTGCTACAAAACATCGTGGGAGAAAACATCGCAGTCCTAAAACATCGTGGTACAAAACATCGTCGTCGAAAATAAAGCAATTCAAAAACTTCGTAGTTTAAAAACATCGTCATCGAAAATATCGTGTTAAAAATAAAGTATCTACAAATCATTGCATGAAGATAACATCGCAGACATGTTTTTTTCAGGTTTTAATAATTGTGAATGGATATTCCCATAATGATTTGTGAACGCAAGATGTAAAGAAGGATAATTTTTACCTTCACATTTTTTATTAACTAATAAATTTTTTCTGAAAAAGTAAGAAGGAAACTTAAGCATAGAAAATTAAATGAAACTTATACTTTTCATGAAAAATTACCAGTAAAAACTTTATAAAAAATGATTTATTAATGGCCTTTGTTAGTTAACTATATCGATTTGAAATTCAATTAATTGCTATAAGTTGCATTAATTTGCTATGCTTAAATTTACTTCTTACGTTTTCAGAAAAAAAAAAAAAAATATTAGTTACTAAAAAAATGAGAAAGTAAAAATTATCCTTCTTTCCATCTTGCGCTCACAAATCATTACGGGAATATTTATTTACAGTTATTAAAGCATGTTTGCGAAAATCATGTATGAAAAAACCATGTCTGCGATGTTATCGTCATGCGATGATTTGTAGATACTTTATTTTTTACCACGATATTTTCGACGACGATGTTTTTAAACTGCGAAGTTTTTGAATTGCTTTATTTTCGACGACGATGTTTTGTACCACGATGTTTTAGGACTGCGATGTTTTCTCTTTGTGATGTTTTCTCCCACGATGTTTTGTAGCACGACGTTTTCGCCTTGCGTTGTTTTCTCCACGACGTTTTCGTCCGCGATGTTTTCGGCTGTAACCGAACGAGAATGCCACAATTTATACTGTGCGTTTGATTTTCTGCCACGTAACTGCCTGGTTAAATGTAGTTTTACTATTTTACATATGCGTAAGCTATATTGTTCCCTGACAGTAACATTTCGATAGGTCTACGAATAATACCGGTGTAGGAGCGCAGTAGTGCACTTGTTGTTGGCTTGGGTTTTAAAGGTTATTTTGCCAACATCTTTCAAGGGAAATTGGACGAAAAGCCCGTCTTCCGTACTACCGAACCACACGAAAGAACTTTCGGCTCGCCAATATTTTTAGTGCCTCTACGCAACAAATAAAATGTACACTAAGAAACGCCTCTGGGATATTCACCTTGCCTTCTTGGAAATCCCTTCCTTCTCCTTAAAACGTAGTTCCCTCATAATACCATTTTTTATACATAAGTAGATGTAGAACAAATAATAATGTGATCGGGATTAAACACCTTGCATAGTTATATTTCCTATTTTTAAGGAATCTTTATCATAAGAACGAAAGATATTGTATCATATTATTTTTTTCCAAACCATGTACAACTTGTTTTCATGTACAATTCAAAGTATTCAGCGTATTAAAATTATGTTATTTGATTTTAAGTAAATTTCATTTTGAAAATTACATATTATATTTTCAAATGTATTTCTTTCTTTTCTTTTTCTCTTTTTGGTTTCTTCGTTTTATTTATTTGCTTCTGAAATCCTAATATTTAATATGACTAGAGTTTTATCCATTTGTATTGCATTTAGACGAAATTTAAAGTGGGCAAAAGTGTCTATAATGTACCCTCAGAACACTTGCCAACTATTTAGAGCTTCTGAGCTCGATTCTGAATCAAGCATCCCGAACTAAATTAAAATTCTTTGTATTAGAACTTCACCAAATCTATATATAGGTCACGTTTCATAAGATCAGAGAAATAAACCCTCCTGGATCATCATGTTTAAGTATACTTTAAGTAGGAGTAGTTATTAGATCCGCTATTGCAGCTGAAGGCTACTCGTTTGCTTCCACAAAGAGATAATGTTTTCAAATTCTGGTGGAATCAGATCTTACCATAGTCTCATTAAATATTTTTTTCATACTAAACACAGTATTTAACTTCATATTCATTAATTTCTTCATGTAAACCTTCATATTAAAATATTCTATTCTACACACATTTTTCATGTCCTTTTTCAATTTCAACAATTTCGATTTTTTTTAAATTTCCAATCAAAGTTACGGTACATAAAGTATTTTTTGTATGAACAATTTTCATAATTTATTCTTGTTCCAATTTGTTTAATTTTAAGGCCATCAGTGACCAAATGGATAACACTTCTCAATGACAGTAGCTCTGAAATTTTTACTTTCGTGTTTTTACTCGCAAGTATGCAGACACATTTTTCTAATGAATTCCTTCTTAAATTAATCTTTCATAAATCTGGTAGCACTCGAGTGCCTTTCTGAAAAAATAAACTAACCGTTCCTAATTAGGTTTTGAATTGCTTCTTAGACTTTCTTTAACCATTCCTGATTTTTCAATTTGAGCAACTCGACGAAATGTTTATTACTTTCAGCAGGGTCATTTCACGTTCGATATAACTTTTATAAGTTGTTGGTTTGACTTTTCTCACTTCTCCGGCAGTAACATCGGAACAAATTCACGAAATTCCCCGTGGAAAGGAATGCAAGATTGCGCCTGTCTTTGGCAAGAGTCTTGAGTTCCATGCAGGTGGCAGTACGACTTTGCTCAGTTCCGCCCTCAATTTTGATGGGGAGAACCTCAGGGGGACGGGTCTGAGGATCTATCACTCTTCTTCTCCTATTAGCAACCTCTCGAGAGGAGTTTCGGTTCGCCGCATATTTAGAGCACTTCCATGCCACACAGACACTATACATTTACAAACATCCATGCCTTCTCCGGGATTCGAAACCGAGCCTTGCGGTACGGTAGTCAGGATCGCCAGCCACTATCCCGATTAGGCAGTTAACTTTTATAAGTTACGGATACAGGCGTTCTAGAGAAAGAAATGCACAGCTACCCCTTGAATACCTATGACATATAATAAGTAAATTGCCATCTGGAGACAATTATTCATGAAATGAAAGTACAGTAAGTTTTTCCACTGTTGCTATTTTAGCAGTGAATTTCGAATATATTTTTATACTTGGATCTAAAATTCCCTGAGGTTATATCCTAAGGTAATAAGTCAATCGAGCCTGTTTACCTGAAAACTATTTTTGGTGATAAATTGGCAATAGCAGTCAAAACTAAAATACTATTTTTTTTTTTTTTTTTACCTTTAAGTTTTTAGATATTTTGAAATTTTAATGGAAATGCCACTCGAAACCTTTTCCTGTAAGTGATTTTAGAATCAAATCTCCTCAGATACAAAACTAACCTTAGAAATATTAGTTTTTTTTGGGGGGATGATGGAGGAGACTTAAAAAAATTGAGCAATGACTTCGGCGGGACTCGAATCTGGACCTGTCGAATACGTGCCGAGTGTGCTACCTTTACACCAGGAAGGCATGCTAGAAGACGGGAGAAAGTACCTTATATAGTCCCCCTTTTAAACGGCGCCTGGGGATTAGGGGACCCAAACCCTAAAACTTGGTGGTGACGAATTATCGTCCGCCACCTTTTAGTTCTGGCATCAAATGCAGAGTCTTAGTTTTTTCCGAATAGAAAAAGTGCGATTCCCTCGCTGGGACTCAAACCTGGACCTCTCAAATACGCGCCGAGTGTTCTAATATTACACCACGAAGGCATACTGGAAGGAATGATAAATACCTTATAAACTCGTGTGAAAAACATTGGAGCACATTTAATTGTAGAGAAAGAAATATGCGAAGCTGTTGTTGAAAATATTACACTGGTATTTAAGACCCCTTTTCATAAAAGTGAATAACGTCATTTCGCTAAACCGTATAAATATTGCAGTTTTAACTCGCTTTATTTTATGGATAAACATAAATGCAACTGAAAAAGAAAAGAAAGAAGTAAATAATATTTTTAATTCTTTCTCACTTTTAAAACAATTCATATATCAAAATTGTAAAAACAAGCTTGTATTTAGCGTAAGTATATTGAAACACTCAATCGATTTCGAGGGCAGCTAAAGGTTCCTCCTCAACAGGAGAAAGAAACACCTAGAAAGAAGAATAAAAATATAAAAATAAAACATTTTTCTTGTCCTTTGTGTTACATGTTTGATCAGATAACCTGGCTCAGTAAAAGTAGGCGGCCAGTGTAACTCTGATTAAAAATCCGGTTATAACCACGTGCAGTGCTGATAAGGACCACATGTTCCTGAGACTCCTTGCCCCTTTTTATTTTTTATTTATTTATTTTTTCTTCTTTCTAGGTATTTCTTTCTCCTGATGAGGAGGGACCTTTAGCTGCCCTCGAAATCGATTGAGTGTTTCAATATACTTACGCTAAATACAAGGTTGTTTTTACGATTTTGATTGTCACATTAGCGTGTTTCTCTTCTAGTCCAATTCATAAATACCTGTATAATGGCTTTGTTTTGGCTCAAACAATTATTTGTCTAGTAAATATACTATCCCATGCTTTCGTATTGATATAAGTAATCACCCTATTTTTACTTCCCAACAACATCAACATATTAACACAGGCTGCTATGCTTTATAAATTTTAATGCAAATTGGGGGGCAAATGATCAGGTTAATGCTATTTTCCTGTTTCTTGATAGGTAATGTTTTATTGAAGTTGTGTTTCTTTTCTTGTTCTCCATACATACATTAGTATTTAAGCCACATTTTTGCTTTTTTAAGCTTTATTTTTTTCCCTGTAAATTGTGGCCGAAAACCTGTAACAACCTTTCTCAGGAGAGGACTTTAGCAAAGCAAATAATCATTACATATTATTTCATTTCTAACCTATGCGATGACAAAAATCAATTTGTGAGAAATGTTGCTTTCAATTGCGCGAACGAATTTATATTTAAGTTGCTGTTCATTGTAAACAAACTCTCTGTTAGATTCAGGAATGTTTCAGTACTTGCTCAAACATACTGAATGTTTGAAAGCATCCTCGAATAACAATATAAAAGCACAAAAACAAGTAGAAAAAAAATTTTTTTTTTTCATTTAAATTTCAGAAATCCTATTTCACATCCTTTTTTTAATGTCACTAAATTTAGGAAATAAAATGTCCGGATAAATATCTTTTTATACCTAATAATAAATAAGAATATATTGCATTTTCTAAAAGAAATAATTCAAAAAAAAAACTGTCACTTGTCTTAAAAAATACGAATCATTAAGAAAATTTTAAATAAACCTTTTTAATAATTTCCGTGAGCTTTTGTAACTGAAAACATGCTGTTAAGTAATTAAACGAAATAATGCTACATTTCCAAAGATAACACTTCTGAAGTCTTTATGGATTTATAGGTTCAAGGTCTGTTAGAAAGGAAACAATGACCTAATGAATCATAAGTGATGAAAGCAAAATCCAAAACCCAATAAAATTTTTGACCATTTGCCAAGTAGAAGGACGAATAGCGTGACGAAAATTTAACTTGCCTGAGACCCTTCTCAAACAGTCTTGGAACACAGACACACATACATACCCCTCCACGTGCAAGTTCATACATATACATGCACACATACTTACTTCGACGCTCTAACTGCAACATATATTGAAATGAAGCCATGACGTAGAATATAAAATGAAGTTTTTATTTCTTGTTAGAAGAGCTATAAAGTTTGAGTGGACACGCAAGTGAAATATTTAAATACTCCTCTCTTTGATATGTTAATGAGAATCCATTAAAGTTGTGCTACACCCTGAGCTTATTTTGCCTTTATTTTCAAGGAAACGTTAGCACCTTTTTATAATATATTGCGAATATATTACAAGCCAATTGTTTCCGAAGAATTTCGGTAAGTAATGGGAGGATTATTTCGATATTTCTTATCACCTCAGTTAAATATTCTTGGTTTGAATTCTCACTTAATTTTACATAAGTAATGGACATAGTTTTACAGCTCGGATTCTTTGCAAATTTTTCCTTTTACATAGAAATACACTTTCACCGCTGATTTCACAAATAGTAGACATATATATAAAATTGTATTAAAGAGCCGTTAATAAAAAAATCAAAGGATTTTCCCCCTTTGTCAAACTTACGTATTACTTAATTAAATTTAATATTAACCCTAACGTCTTCTTCCAGCTTCTTTATTTTAACTTCTTTTGTTTTTTCGCACAGATAAAATGATATTTTTTGCTCGAGTTTTAATTTAGTATATTTATAAATACCTGAGGGAGGCTTTTTAAATAATTAAATAACTATTCCAACCACTAAACCTCAAACGTCCGACGATTAGTTATCACATTTAGCTTAACCTGACTGTGGAGACAACAGGTCACGAGAATGTAAAATATTAGCTTACATTCATTTTCCCATCACTTGAGAGATAGTTTTTAATAATATAAACACAAAAATCTATGCTACTTTAATTTACAATAAATGGCTGGAACAGTTAAAACAGTTAAACTAAACACCAGCTGCCCCTGCTCAAGTCTGAAATTTTGAGCTGCGTTAGAACTAGCAATAAACTTATCAAAAACCGTGTTGAATATCCGGCCCTTGCTTTTGATCTAACAGCGGCTTTTATGGCAAAGCAGGAAATTGGCAATACCAATCGGCATGACCTCTACTGCAACTAATGTTGGTTATGAGATTCTTCCTCTCAGTTTCAGCTATAAAATATGTGTAAAACTCTGGACTGAGTGCATACGTAATGAAAGGAGACATTAAGGAAAGAGTCAACAATAAATTTGCTTAGCTTAAAATTGTGTCAGATGCTAAAATTAAATCTGGATACTAAAGATCAGAATGCAGTTTATATTTAATCTTATAAAATTGATATTTTTAAAAAGCATTTTTAACGTTTTGATAATTGAATAGTTAATTCTGAGATGTTAGAATGTAATGTAAACGTTAAAAAAAATTTCCTTGCATATTTTGTCATGTTAGTTTGTTTTCCTAAATACTTAACAGTAAGTAAATATTATTATGTAGCACTAATTTAATTATATTTATAAAGAAAAACTTAGAGTATTCGTTATATTTAAATACATTAACAACTATAATAAATATGATTCTGCAGTGATTACTTAAACCTGGCTGTTGTTAAATTGTAAATGAGGCCCATAATCACCTCATTTAAGCATAATAGCATTAGCCTACTTAATTTCCATACTGTCAGAAGCAGCTTTCATCGTCCAACATTATTAAAATTATTTTAATCAGGCAAACTAGTGTAATAATATGTTTTTAAACAAATAAAGCCATGAAACGACAGAGAAACTCTAATTTTATTAACATTAATAGCTTTACACGAAATTTCAATTAGACACGTTTCATGCTATTTTCGCATAGAAAAGAAAACATTCATCTTAAGGCAGCTTTACTTAATATGCATATGCTGCAACTATCCAATTAGAATTTTAAAGAAAGCAACTTAGACCAAATTAATAAACGCGGAAGCAAATTAATTGAACTAATTTCTAACTTGTGTGAAGATAGACTATAATATAAGTTAAAAAAGTTATTTTAAATTTTCAGAAAATTACGGTCATCATATGGGTATCACGTTTCAACTAATATAAATATTCCTGTTGCTTATATGGTTCGGTAAATTTATCTTTTTTTAACTTAAAAAAATATTGAGCTAATACCCATTCCCTAATAACCGATCTTCGCAACGCAGAGTTAACGATCCACTAAGTGTAAACAGATGCCTAAATGTCTAATAATCATCTTTTACGAAGTTTACCAGATGCATAATTAAGGGAAATGCGCCACTGAGATATATTGATTTTTCTTTTATAATTATCTAACAGGTCCGTATTGTAACATTGTCTTTTTTCAACATTTGTTTTAATAAAAGAGTGAGAAAATAACTTTGTTTATTTGGAGCTCAGCTATTCAAAAGAATTAGATTTATACGTGCTATATGAAAGAATCGCATTATTTTCTCTCCAATTTCTTCAAATTTTAAAATTTATGCAATATTCTAACACTGAAACAATATGCGATATAATTTTATGGGGTATTTTATGTTAATTAACCAATTTTTGTTTCTTCAAGTTCACTACAATTTCTGCTGTAAATTAGATTGTACAGTATTTAAGTTGAGGGTTTTGAATATTTTAAATGTAGAGCACTCAGCAGCGACGTCGGCAACTTATGTTCTATCGCTGTTAGTAAGTATTTTGGCTTTAGCCTTTCTGCTAGCCAACGTTAAGACATATCATTAAAACACTGAGCCAGCTTAAGCAGGACGTTTTGTGTAGTCTCCGCTCATTAATTTCATTTGAAATTTGTTACTTTACTATCTCAAATGTCGGATTTGTGTTTGTAAGCACAAATGGTGCCTTTTGTCTATTTTTAAATATAAATATAAATCTTATTTAACCCTTACAAAACCGAAGCCTTCGCTAACCTCTATGTTTAAAATACCGAAACGCCCGTGCTCATCCGTTTTCCGTACCGTCTGTTTACTCTATTCCCCGTCCATTAATGCACAAAGAGATGTGAAGATTTCAAATAACATCTTTTACTATTCCTAACAAAGAAGCTTCCATTAGCCTTTTAGGACAAGCTGTCTGCAATAAACTGATACAATGCATTCAGGGAAACTGTTGCTATTACTGCACGGGATTTAGAAGAGGATTTCTATTTATATCTGGTTACTGCATACCTTAAGGGGAAATTGAATTAATTTGACCTGTTCAAATGAAAGGCCATCTCGGGTGTTTTGACCTTCAAAGGGTTAAACCTTCTCAGGACTTGATCATAAAATCTGATCCGGCGATTCGCTTGTTTGTGCAATAGAGTCAGAAAGACTTTAGCTAAATTCTACAAATTAGGACCGTATAACATTACTTATAGATTAAAATGTACCAATTAGGGCCATATAACATTACGTATAGAATAAAATGTATAATATTTCAAATGCCAAAAATGGTTTGTTTTGATACTGAAAAATACTCATACAAAATTATTTTGGACGCATGACTATTCTGGAAACCCTACTTGTCTAGTTTACGAGATCTGAAACTCCTTTAAGAAATATTGTTGTTACCTCTATCTCTTTAGCAAAAATTATCAGAGATTTAGAAGGAAAAGAATTTAAAGAAATGTGTCAAGGAGAATAGAATACTGGAGACAAAGAAAAGTGAGTGTATTCCTTGTTAATACACGTTCCGGAATCTTGTCCATGATCAAGATTTTATTTGACTCAGATTAAGTCCAGAACAGATTAATCATTTCTTCAAAGTTGACGTAAGATATAAATATGTAAACTTAAATTAAGAAGTAGATATTAATCATTATATTTGGGAATGTCTAATTACATCCTTAAATCTCCCTTCACGAAAGCATCTCTTTCTTTACACGAAAAACCTTATGTGTGTATTCATTATTCAAAAAACGTCACTTTATTTATGTCTAATTGCATTGAAAATAAGTAGATAATTCTTATAAATTTGTTATCTGTTCTAATGACAGTAAATTTATAAGGTATTTTCTTCCTCCTTTCTGGATGCCTTCGTAGTGTAACTGGCAGCTCTCTCGACACATATTCCAGATTAAATAAAATAAAGAGTTAAAAAGCAGCAAATTTTTCTGTAGAGTGTATTAAATGAATAAGCAAATAAAAAAAAAATTTACACATACAATACCAATGAAAAATAGTCCGAAAAATTATAATTATAAGAAATAAAAAATAAACATTTGAAAAACTCTAAGCGAATATTACTTAGGCTTTTTGTGACTCTTTATTACATTCTAGAATCTAATTTTCACCATTTCCTAATTAGTGCTTAAATTTATATTTCTTAACCTTTATTTTTCTGAGAAACAAACCGTTTAAATAATATGGTACTTATATCTTACATGCATTTTATTACTCATTTACAACGTATGTAAGACTAAGTAATAAAACTAAAAAAATTCTACTATCGCCTAGAATTTCTAAAAGAGTTTTAAACGCGTTAGTACCAAAACGCCTTTCACCCGTTCTATTGTTTGTAATGCAATCTGCCTCCTTCTAAACGAGAACTGGATAAAAACAAGGACCTGGTAAATGTAAACTCAATAATTAACTCGTTCGTGTTAAAAGACGCAATTAAAAAAAAAAAAAAAAAAAAAAAAAAAAAACTCCCTAATACTGAGAAAAAGGCCGCGGTTATTATAAGAACACATTTTTAATTACCTGTTATCTTTATTATTATTATTATTATTTACCCTTCAAAGCCACATGTGATGGATATGCTTTTTGTTATATTCGTTTTAAACTTTTTTGCGGGGACGAATTTCTTCCTTACTTACTCAACTTATTCACCGCAAAACAAGTAAGTGAAAAATATCCCTTTTGTTAAGGATGAAAGGGATATAGTCGCACTTTTAAATAAAGAGGCCAAACAATAAAAAATGAAAAAAACAGTGTCACAGAATGGAAAGTAAAACTGAAAATTTATATTTATTGCTTAACTTTCCTTTTATTTAAATAGAAATATTTCAAAAATTTTATTTCGAATTGCAGTATATTTGCGCATTCATTCAAACGAATTACTTTATATTAAATAATCAATACTAGGATTCATTATCATTTCAGATGAGGTCTTTTATTGATGGTGTAAATTGGTTGCACGAAAGTTTCGGTATTACCTGTTTATTGATATATCCATCTGTCCTTCTTCATCTGTAATCTTCCATAACATGATTATTAGCTGAAAAAGTGTAGATCAACCGAGAAATTTATGATAGTGGATTAAGACCGCACTAGTGCTCTTGCTAAGTAATTAACCATTATTATTATTATAATTATTCTAATGACATAAATTTGCGCTACGCATATGCTGTAAATCTAAGTTTCAATTTGCAATAAATAAATTTTATTTGATAAACTTTCATTTTATTATTTATATAAATAATAATATTTAGAGAATGAAAATATTATAACACAGTTTATTGCACAAATTATTTTACAAGTACTAAAATATTGCAACAAAGAAGGGCCTCTTTGCACACATAAACAAACCAGGGCCAGCAAATTAAAATTAACTGTAGAAAAAATACTTTTATCAATCTTTTATTTAAATTAATTTTTTTTCATATAATATCGAATTTTCTGGCATATTCTACCTCCTTTTTTAATTAATCGTCTGAAAATCGAGACGGGAAAACTATGCGGGTAATTTAATTTCCGAAGAACGCGATTAAGGAACGTAAAAATGGAATACAGTCATGACTAACTACTGGTAACTATCTCAATACTATTTCTTTAAAAGGAACCCATATTCTAGTAAGAATATATTAGTATTATTAACATCACAATATCTGACGGATATTGAGCCAAAGCCCCAGCGGCACTTCCCATAAATGACTGCAGAAATATTTACTAGTACTTCCATGAGTATTTGTGTCATTTTTATCGTTGTTCTCATCGAACGTCGGAGTAAGGGGTAGCAAACAAAAAACTCGGAACATAATTATTTGAAATGTATATCTGCACTAGATTAGGCTGCACTCAGCTGGAACGTAAATGATAGAAGTAAAGTGAAAACGATTGTTTGGAATGTTTCTTAAGTTTGAGAACACCTGCCTCGGCTTGTAGCTTAGAGACGAATCTGCACAAAATTCTCTCAAAATTATGGCGCTGAATTGAACAACTGGTGCAGTGGGACTATATCTGTACGTCTAATCGTGAAATTTTAGTGTCTCCTCCATTTATGTCTGTTCTAGTGCAGAAGAGAGTGTCTTTTGCATTCGCGCTAAATATCAGCGCTAATACTAGTTTTCTGGTGAGTCTGAACCAGCTGTTTTCGATGTTGTCTCCTTAATGTTATGGCCACCATTTTTCGCCACTTGACTTATGTATTTCTTATGTTTGAGCTTAGGCTTAATTTATTTAAGTTTAATCTGATTTGATCCCTTTAGTTTAATGGCCGAAGCCTAGGTGATATGTAAACACGGCAAAAGGGCACTACATGTATCACGTAGGTCTCGTTTAACAGTTGTTTGTGGGTATATGTTTCGAATTTTAACCTTCGTTAATAGACCGTTGAATATTGTTAGCGGGTTATAGTTTGTTTGTAATTAATAGTTGCCCGTCAATTTTACAAACAAGTACCGGAGACACAAAAGTCCGTTAACGTTTGAAAATTCAATAATTCACTGACTAATGTAGGTAGAGATGTAAAAACTGACACACATTCGTGAAATGTCATGGAATTTTTCTGAAAGTCCCTGCAAACGCTTGCCTTTTAAGCGAACGCTTAAAATCGCCAACAGATGGCGCTTCATATGATAACAAAAGCAATAATTAGCATAGCAAATGATTTTTAGCGAAGATTACGTTCTTTATAACCAATTTTCAGCATGTCGACCGTCATTCATCAACAACACCTGGGACAACCACACCTAGTCGAAGAACAATGTTGTGAACAGCACTGTACAGCATATCTATAGTTAAGGTGCGAAATTGCCGTTGGATGTTGTCTTTTAGCATTCCTAATGAGGTTAGATGATTGCGGTAGACTTGCCATTTAAGGTAACCTCACAACCAATAATCACACAGATTGAGATCTGGAGACCTGAGAGGCCAAGCATGACGGAAGTGGTGACTCAGCACGCAATCCTGACCAAATTATGGGAGCAAGATATCTTTCACACGTGTAGCAAAATGGGGTGGAGCGTCAGCCTGCATGAAAGTCATACATTCCAACAGGTGTTTATCAGCCAAACTAGGGATTACGCGATGTATATCAGTGTACCTCGCACCTGCCACAATGATTCTTTGAACAGCAGAACCACGCATTTCCTCGAAGAAAAAGGGCCCGATCGTGATTGATGTAATGAATCCCCGTCTCACCATGACCAACACCCGGAGGCGAGGAAAGAGAAAAGAGTAATGAAGTAAAAGTAATGAAGAGACTGGATTCCCTTTCTCACTACAGCTCATTTCATACACGACGCTCGTGCGACGTCTATTGACATTTTATTGCCCAGCGCCATATGTTGGCTCTTTTTTTCATTGTTGCATTTTTTGTTCTTCTTTTTTTTTTTTGTTTGAATAAAACATCGTGTCATTTCAAGCATTTGTGTCAATTTGGACGTCTGTATTCCGTGGACGTAATTATTCCGTGAATTATTGAATTTTCAAATTTTAAAGGACTTTTGGGTCGCTCGATATATCTGGCAAGTGAGTGCTTGTTTTTCGTGATTTAGAGCGAAAGTGTAACAAATTTATTATTGATTGGTATGCAAATGAACGTTTAATCATCAAATCGGTGTGAATGCTCAGTTTGCACTAAAAATAGGCATCGAGAGTAAGGATCGGCAGTAAAAATTGCTACCAGTGAATTTGTCTTCAACAAGGGTGCAAATGCTGATCATTATAAGAGGTCTGCAAGGAATGGTACATGATTTAAAGAATACAAGATCAGTATAAATGATATTAGAATATTTTCTGATATGTGGATTTATAAAGCTGGAAAGAGTCTGTTTACGAATGAGGTGAAGATGTGTTCGAATAAAACTGAAATTGATTGGAATTTTTGAAAAGATATGTGTATGAGTAAAAAAGACTAAATTGATTGGTGCTTCTGGTATGGTTGCGGAGACGTAATCTTAATTTCCAAGATGGTGGAGACGATCTTGAAAACATTGCCCGTTTGTGCCGTTCTTGGTGTCAAAAACCTTTCACTAAAAATCCAAGACGCGCCGTTTGTAAATTTTTTACCCTTTGGTCTATATTACGAGAAAAATAGTGTACTGATACCGTGTCTAATTTAGAGATTCGCTGCTGTTTTACGTTTAACTAATGAATTAGTGTTAGTTCCTTCTTCAAAAGTTTTTTTAAAATAAGAAAACTCTGGCAATGGCTATATCTTTCTGTTTGTAGTTTTCCAGTTGTCTTCATTTTTTACTTCCTTGTACGAAGTAAAAAGGAAGTATTGTAATCGCGAAAAGTTTTAGACAGCATATTTCAACGAAAATATCCCTTTTGACCGCTATCGAATGCAATTTAACAATGTTTATGCGTGATATCTGTACGTAAGGACAGAATAAAATACTTTTTTTCCTTCAAAAAAATTATAAAACTGCTTTAAAATTAATTCTGAAGAAAATTTTTCGTGGCGTCTGTAGGAACGTACATACGTTCGTGCGTACGTACGTATCTCGCATAACTCAAAAACGAGTAGCCTCAGAACGTTGAAATTTTCTATATAGAACTGCTATAACATGTAGATGTGCACCTCGTATTTTGGTTGCAATCGGCAGCACCAAACGTTTATAAATATATTTATATATATATATATATCCACTCTGTTACCCGGCTCAGTGATCTCAGTTTCTTTACTATTATATGTTTGTAAATTGTACATTTTTGGCTTTAAAAATGATTGAATTATGTTGTTTCTATCTTCCGGTTAAGGATTTTACGACTTTAGTAAATCTGTGTGCAATATTTTTAGAATTATCAGCAATTTTAAAGTTGTTTAATTGCCGATAAGCCTGTTTTTAATGGCGGCCTTTGATGTTTATATTTGAAACAGGAGACTAGTGGATTTGTTGCCAATCTAGAGAAACTTAGCTTCGCAACAACAAAGATAACGCATTCATTTATTATTGCCAATTAAATCATGCTTAATTCTTTCAGGAATTTTTTCGAGGAAATAAGCGTTTGAGATTTACTTCGTAATTTTTAATATAGATATTTTAAGTTTTTATGTATTTTTGTCTTCTCGCGAAGTGAGAACTGAATTAATTAAATGAGAAATACTCGATCGTCTGTGAAAAACTGATTCTTTTTTTGTTTTGTTTGCTTAATTTCTTTTATGCATAGTTCTAGCTTTATTATAGTATTTGAATAGAACATGTGGCAACGATTAGATAATTCTTTAAATGATATACATTTTGTGCATTCTGAGTTATAATATGAATGAAATATAATACTGTTAAGTAAGCCTAGCGCCAGAGTGTCGCTATGGTAAACGACGTGAATTTTAAAGAATGCATTTATTCTATTGTGGTTTATGCGCTGTCGGCGAAGTAGGTTTAATTCAATCTAATAAGTTTAAATAAAATGCAAGAAAAAATGCGTATAATTTAATATTCCGTACAAGGAAGTCATGTGGTGTACACATCAGATTTTTTAATTCTGTCATTTGGAATCCAAATAATAATTTTGAATAAACCTGAATAATTCTACAATTTTACTCCGTAGCTTATTTCAGACATAATACGCAACGAAATCCAAAGTGGAAATAAATTATTCAGATAAAAAAATTCTAACTTTCCTGTATTATTACCAAATTTACCAAGTACAGAAGATTTAAAGAAAATACGATACTTAGAAGTAAAACGTTCATATTATGCCAATCATTTTGTCCGAATATGTCTCAACAAATCCGTTCACGTTACAACTCTATTTGAAAATCATCTTGAATACTCAGATATAATAGTGAAGAATACCTGAACAATCGTCTGCTTTTTGCTTATTCGTGAAGTTTAGATTAACAGTAATTTGTAAATTTGTGTCATATTCCTAAAATTAGTATCATTCTAAATCAGTACAGCGTTGGTTGAAGTATTTGAAATTTAAATTATCTGAAGCTATGTTCTCGAATCCAACACAGAAACACTGAGCAAAAGATCTTTCATTTACAAAACATCTCCGTTAAAGTAAAGAGTCAAAATAAGAAGTTAAGGTCTGCTAGCGAAGTGACCCAAGAGAGAAATTCACATGAGAAAAATTCGCCTTGTAATTGAAGTATGCAGCATTTTCTATCACGCAGATCCCGAAATTCGTTCCCTTATTCTATCTGATAGATTCGTCCACGTAATCATGCTCTGTATCCAATCATCATAAAAGTAAATAGAAGGAAATAAATTTCAAAGAAGAATCAAGTGATGCGTGAAATTTTCTTTGAATGCGCATAAATAAAAGTTGAACCATAGGGTTATGGAGGAAAGTGATCTTTTTAGAATAATTCAGTTTATTGATCGGTTTCATGGGAAGACTTATTTGCTTTCAGCGAGAAATACTTTTGAATTTCTCCTAGAATATAAAACGTTAATGCAAAATGTATTATTTTTGCTTTAAAAAAACTCCCATTTCAAATTATCTAGGTTAGTTTGTTCGTCACATGACTTATGTATTCCTTAAGTTTAATTTATTTTTTTAAGTTTAATCTGATTGGGTTTTCTTAGCTTAATGTTCGAAACCGACGTGATACCTAAGCGCACGCTAAATAGGGGCCTACGAATAACACGTGTTATAATTTACGACAAAAATGCAGTGCTTTATTATATATGTATTATTACTTTAGCATCGTTATTTATACTATTAGTTTAGTATTATTATACATGTCAGTTTCAGTCTAGGGTAATATTCTTTTTGACACTAATATTGTATACTATTTAGTATATTTTAATTAGCAAATATAAGTATTTAATTTAATTGCCGAAACAACCACTGAATTAGTGATAAATATATAATTCAGTAACGTATAATGTAGTTTAATTTAAAAATGTATAGCTAAAACTTTAATTGTTATGGCACTGAAAATTACTGTATAAAAGCTGAATGAATTTATCAATTTATCTTAAATTTAATGACGCTGTAATAGTATTGTGATAGCATTTTATGGTCATTCATATGACCATTTGTATTATATAAAATTGTAAAATATGGTATAGTATAGATATAATAGTAATTTTTTGCAAAGGTATCTAAATACAGTATGTACAGCGTAATATGCATAGTTTTTAATAATGATATTTTATTTTCTATAATTTATTATTTGCATTATTTTTAACTGTATCTTGTAAAAATTTTATAATATGCAATGCTTTACATTTAGTCAAATGAATTATGTAACTAAAAATAGAATTTGAATTCCATTATTTCCATTGTATCTAACTATATAGGGAAAGCAATGTAACTGGGAATTTTGCAATAATATGCATTTGGCATAAACAGATTGTGTATAATGAAAACTTTGCAAATAATAACCATATGCACAATATATAAAAATGCATGTACTACGAGAAAGTGTGCATAGTATGGCAAAACAGCACGAATATAATACTGTATAAAACTGTAAGTTTGCTCTTGTGAAATTAAGCAAAGTTGCACTAGTCAATTTAAGATGCAAAATTTGTTTTTTAGATACAAATAAAATCCAAGAATACAATGAAAATATTTGATAAAAATTATTAGATATAAAACAAAGAACTTAGATGATAACAAACACCATGCCCATTATAAAAGTATTTGTTGAAAAATAGTTACATATCATCGACATGTTATGGACTTGTGTATTATGATTACTCTGGTCTTATGTAATATGGATTTATATACTATGTAATTATGTGTACATGATGTGCATAATTACATAGCATATAAATCTATATTACATAAGACCAAAGGAATGCGCATCTGGTACTCCTGGTCGAAATTTGAGCATTTTCTGAACGGCTTGTCAACACATTTAAATCATTTCGGCAGAACAAGTGTTATTTTTAATGCTAAAAATGTAAACACATGTACATTTTAAAATAAATGAGATATGTAATAACTAATGTGATTTAAATGTTATAAAACTGAAATAAATGCAATCTGGTCTGTTAACTGTTCCGCTGGAGGAGGTCTAGTTAGTGGTAGATAGTATCTGCCAGACTGAGTAAACACTGAAAGATTTTTCAGGACACGTTAGATCATTGGTCCTTCTTGGTGGTATCAAAGGCGCCTAGTGGTAGATGTGCTAGAGGTGATGTTATGCTGGTATCATACAATCATTTGCTTTGGACGAACAAATGTTTCAAACAATGTTTTCTACATACTTTACCACTGAATGTAAGACGCATGATGTTTTCCTTCCTCGCCCAAACAATTGTATGTTGTTCGTTTTCAACAACAAGTCAACTATCAAGCAACAAATACAGCCTCATCAGTCATCATTTGTTATGAGCGTTTGTCAACAAAAGTGATCCGTGGTGATTGGCTGTTTTATATCATTTCATAAAGCAGAAAAAATGGATTAAACACTTGTTCTGCCGAAATGATTTGAATGTTTTGACACGACGTTTAGGAATGCTCAAATTTCGACCAGGAGTGCCAGATGCGCATTCCTTTGGCTACTGTTAGATATGGTATCATTATATCAAAAACTTAATGTCTATAAGATAAATTCTGCTTAATGCAACAATATGTTACTCTTTTAACATTAAAAATTTTCATAGTCGATAATTTAATTTGATAAAGGTAGTTCCTTCGCTTTTTATTTAAAACCTTCATTTTGTATACTGGTGCTTCTTCGAGTTCGTGCTGCTATACTTTACTCGAGAAAATTATATTTTATTTAGCTGTCAGTTCTAAAATTTAACCCCCAAAACAATACAAAATCCCAATATTGATTCTTGTATTGCCTTGATAAAAAGTGAAACACAATAATTCTGACAGAGACGAGAGAATTTTTTACTCTTATGATCATATCCGAAAAAATTGGATGTGATCATATGAGTTAAAAAAGAACATAACGCCTTTTACTTTAGTAAGTGGTATGTTTCAAAACTTTATGTTCTCTCTGAAACTTTAGCCGGAGTTTCCTAGGATCAAAGAGCTTTATTGAAGAACTTTTTCTACACCGCGTATCCTGTACGAAAGTAAAAAAAATACTACGAAATTCTTAGTTTATCTTGGTATTTCTTGTTATGTTTGTCTCCAAAGTATACACTTCGAACATATACGTTCTTGCCAGACGCTACTTTTCGATGTATTACTCCAGATCGACAAAGATCTGTCTTCTAGTCTTCTTATCTTTAATGTATCTTTGAAAAAGTTTTAAAATATCAGTTCCATCTGATACCATTCGAACATATTTTATCAGACGCGACGGGAAACATAAGCGGTTTGGTTTGGAAAAAAAAAGTTTTCAACGATTTTTGGTTTTAACTTCAAGGTGGAAGATTCAAAATGGCCAAGAAAAGAGAAATAGTTTATGAGTGTAGAAGATAAGATGCGCGTCATAAAGATGACAAGTCATAAATGTGATTCTGAGGTTTAACTAAGATACGTGTAACTTCAGGCAGGAAGTTCAGTCGCTATTAGAGTATATAGGGTGTATCAACAAAAGCGCCGGAAGCAATATACCCCCCAAAATTTAATTTTTAGAAAAATGAAAAATATTTTTACATGATTAAAACAGGTAAATGTTCCTATTTAAAAATGGCAAGTTTTATTCGAACTAGCAACATTGACATTTTATCAATGTCCATTCATTTTTCAGTTGCAGCTTTGTCGATATTGTTACGAATTTTGTATAATGTAACATAAAACATGACAGAGAATTAAGATTACAGAGGCAAATCTATTTATCTTTGAAGTAAATGGCTATCTCGCTAAATTGGCGAGATATCGCCAAGTTGGCGATGATTTTAGCGACTAGTGTCGCCAAATGTACCAAAAATCATCTACATTCGCCAAACGTAGCAACCATTTGGCGACATTTTTTGATTCGGTCTCTGTATAATAGTAATTAAATAACAGTAATTGATTCCTATTTGTAACTGTAACCATATTCGGCTCTTATATATAACTTTAACTGTATATGCCTCCTGTAATTTAGAGAAATGGAAAGAACTGGAAAATTCTCGGCAGCTGAGGGTAAAGCTATATAAGGTAGAGCATCAGTTCTCAGTTGTTCTGTTCATAGTCAATTTCGGAGTATATTCTTAGAAGTTTGAAGTGGTATACACTGACAATGTTCCGCTACACTAAGAGCTGAGCGAGTACTCTTGTGGAAGGTTTCAGAACTGTAAAGTGCTTCACTTAGGAAAATAAATTGCATTAAGCTCTCATCGGATCTGTTTACATTCAGTCCATTACAAATGCGTACGCACCCCACAATATGGAGTGCTTCGCCAAGGAACACCAATTATTATTGATTATGAAAACATATTACGAGAATGGCGAGTATTACGCACAGACTGTTAAGAAGCTTCGTGAAGCCTAGAAAGACTAATAATGAAAGAAATTAAAGAGGAAATTCAAAGTATCATTGGTCATCTCAGTAGACAGATATGTGATAAAGTGATTACGGATTTCATCTAAAGAGCCCGATGCTACAGAGCAAGTCGTGGAGGTCATATGCCAGACATTAATTTTTATTCTTAAGTCGGAACATTTACCTGTTGTAAGTTTGAATCTCAAAGAAAGTATGAATATTTAGTGGCTGTGCTGCAAGTGGACAATTCAAAATACCCGGTGAGCCGAAAGTTCTCTCGAGAGTTTGATGGTAAAGGAAGAGGCGTGAGAGACCCTGGCATCGCCTTCTGGGGTGTTCTTCCCGAAACCTGGAACGAAACTGCACAGTTAATGCAGCTGGACCCAACCTGTAGGACTAATGGTGAATTTCTGGTGTTCCACCTACTTCTACCTGTACTTGATCGTAAATTAAAAGAAATATAACTTTGCAAAAAGTTATTAAGTTAAGCCCTTCATAAGCTACGTTTCTAGTTAGAATATTGCCATGAAGAGTTTAGTCTAATCAAATTTTAGCGCTCTATCAAAATACTACCTTAGAAATTCAATGTTTAAAAATTGGCCGTACTGGTAACCAGAATTGCATATTGTTGCCCCATTAACGCCGTAAGTATTGTTCAAACTTAGGAAAACTTAATCTTTACGTAGATGTTGGTTGTACAGATAAAGGATATACTTTCGTCGAAACTTAAACGTTCGAACACAGGGGCAACTTAAACCAAAGAACATAAAGATTTTTAGCAGCAAAAATAAATATTTTTCATCTTGGCAAGGAACCGAATGCCACTCTCTCTCTCGATTTAAGCTAACATTATTTTAAATCAAAATACTGGTGTGATTTACTGGGTGATTAATCAATATCTGTCAAAAATTTAAAGACTGAGAAAAATGAATAGAGAGGACAGAAATGAGCAGATTTTGTACTGGATGCGTGAGCAGAAATCACGCGTTGAGGAGGTACAAGGCGCTGTTGATTAACAGCTAATAAAAATCCTTTTACTGAGTTGAATTATCATTTGCCGTGCGAATATTTTCACACATATTAAATTATTACGTACATGTTAAATTATTACGTACATGTAAAACATGAAAACGTGTAAAATAACGTTCATCAAAGAAACATTAATTATAAGATCTCTAAAGACACGCGACAATGCATAATATTCTTAAATTGAAACTATTTATCTGTATTTAATAGGAAAAAAAAATTAAAGTGTAATCGGAAACAAATTTAGCTTATTCAATTTATAAGAAATTAAAGCAAAACTGTATCCATATTAGACGCAAATACTATTTAAATTACGTATATAAGTAATATTGTTAATAACAATATATGAAAGAGAATTTTGGACCTTATACGAATACAGGTTTGGATGTAAGTGAATTTCTTAAATATTATGGAAAGGAAGACATTTTATAAATCCTAATTTAAGAAAATCATTAGAATATGAAAATATAGTATTTGACAGAATAGGCTGTTTAGCAAAACCTCAAGAAAAATTAACAAATGCTAAGCTTTCATAGGATATTGGCTGAATGTTTTCTAAGTGCAGTGGGCTGAGAGTAATTCCTATATTTAAGCTCTACAAGGAAAGCATATCTCAAAATGTTAATATATTTGGATTCAAATGAAAATTTTAATTGTGTTTCTTTTTATAGCAGGTTGCATTTAGGTGAATGTTTTTTTTTTTCATAATGAAAAAAAAAATTACGTACAACAGAATGCATAGAATTTTTTTTAATACTTTAATCTTAACAGAAAAAGTTCTTAAAAAAGTAAAATACTCTGCTACAGTCAAACACAAAAGAAAATACTGCTTTCACATTATTTCCATATTTCACTCATCGTTTTTCGTCTTTACTCAAGTTAGAAATGAAATTAAAGAAGTATTAAAAAATAAAGAAAAAAAGAATTGAGGAATGTTTTGTAGATAGAGATTGCTACAAATTAGAAGCCTTCGAGATCGCAAAAGCTATTACGCGTAAATTTGTTTTAAAAGTACTAAAGATAGCTACCGCTTTCCAAACATCAGCTCGTATTAAAAAAAAGTATATATAAAAAATCCTACAAACGCACTTTTTGTTTCCATATAGCAAAAAAAAAAAAAAAAAAAAACAGTGATTATGTTATAAGCTCTGCTAATTATCTTTTCTCGCAAAATTTATTATAGTTTCACAGAACACGTGACTTCCTAATTAGTGAAACAAATTCGCCGACGCTTCCATTTCAGTGTAACATTCCGAGATTAAACCCCGCTGGGTTTTCTAGTTTTATCTTGAAATATCTTACAACATCTTCTGTGTAAGTTTTCTCTCGCTGAAAATTTTGTTCTAATTAATGAATATTGAGTCATTTTGTTTCAAATAAAGCTTACAAGAATGTAAATGGTCCCTCGAAATTTCCATAAAACATAAATTAATAGGCAGCAGTTTAATTTGCGAAAATATTTCAGATAGAAATAAAATAAAACATGAACGTTATTTCAAAGCAAAATATATATCATTGTTAGAATTACTGTGTTCTAAATCGCTGCTATTGTTAATATTATAGGATCATTTATAGGTTATACGTACCTAACATTTTGTATTATGGACAATTATATAACGATTCCATAGCATATGATGTTACAAATATCTATAATAAATTCGCTACTAGTGTAATAATTAATAAATACGTCAAATGTTATAAATTATAACAAACAGGTATTACAAATAAAATAAAGTTAAAAAAGAATTTTTAAAAATTTAGCGTCGAACCAGAGGATTTGTTCAAGATTTTTATGCTCTGGTTGAGCATCGCAGGTTACAAATCTGGTCTTGGACTCACTTCTGCTAACACGGTTTTTCTATCTTTTGAGCTTTATTATTAAGCACTACGTTTTTGCAATTAAGCTGCACACAGTTCAACAGCAAAATGAAAACTGTTTTAAAATGAACATAGCAGCATATGTTACGAAATTATGATATAATATTAAGTGTTGGCATACGGTTTTCAATTTTTTCAGTTTTAGTTCATCATATTTTTTTCAATGTTCAGTTTCTTTACTCTCTTAACAAATTATTTCGTCTTTTTATTATTCTATCATGTTGCTCGTACTTACGCCCTATAAACCTCAACAGCAAAATCACAAAACATTTTATAACAACTATCTTTCAAATTTCCGATTGAGGTTAGGGGTTGCATTTTCATTTATATTAGCTATATTATTTCTTTAAATGCTAACCGCTTTCGTGTCTAGCCTCCTAAAACAATTACGATTACAAAAATTTAATAATTATTTTTATATATTTTATGATTTTAATGTATGTGTTAATGCGTCCAGCACGCACTGCAGGACTATCCAAATATTCAAATGCTGTTTTTTCCGCCTAATACCACCTCGCTGAGTCACCCTCTTAATTAGGGTATTATAGCAGCATTTAAAATGCACAACATAAAGTAAATGTTTAAATGTATTTTGAATTCAGTGGAAGAAAGCAATTTGCCGGTTGTGGAAGAATGGAGAAAGTTTACGATTATGGATTGTATTACACCTGCTTCTCTTGCCATCAATCAGTTGCGCCAATTGACCGTAAATGCTTGTTTTGAAATTATAACTCTATTAAATGCAACTGGTGCTTGAAGGTTATAAGGTATTTCTCTCGCCTTCTGAGCGTGCCTTCGTGTTGTAGTGATTCTGCACGCAGGGCCGGTATTCCAGAGGTCCTGGTTCGAGACCCGGCGAAGGCATTGCTCATTTTTCATCATGCCTGCTTCCTGGTTACCTAATGTCTCTACAGTGGCGCCCGAACTAAAAGGGTGCTGGATGAGGATTCTCCACACCCAAGATTTGGCGACTGGGTCCCCTAAAACCACAGTCGTCCTTTGAAAGGGGGCGTATATAAGGTTTTTCTCCCGCCTTCTTAGCTTGCCTTCGTGGTGTAGTGGTCCTGCACGCAGGGCCGGTATTACAGAGGTCCGTGGTTCGATTCCCGGCGAAAGCGGTTGCTAATGTTTCCTCTCTCTGGCTTTTCCAAAAAATACCTAATGCCTCTACAAGGTTTTAACAATATGCAAGCGGCTGACATTGAAGAACTGATGCGAGAAAGCCCTTTGAACGAGGACGATTTGATCGAAATTATGACAGTTTATGACAATAAAAAATTCGATGATGATGAAGTCTAATGTAAAGTTCAACTATTAACGACTGATTTAAATTGCGAGGGCCTGAAATTTGCTACAATTATGGAACAACATTTCCTTACTCCTGATCTTGACATGGAGTGTGCACTAAAATTTCAACATAATCTTAAGTTTCGTGTAGGTGGATATCAAGAATTATATAAGCAACATGAGAAAGCAAAAAAATATAAATCGCTAAATAACAGACATTGTAACATGAACAAACAAATAAACAAACAAAAAAAAGCAGAGGCCTTTAATCACGAACGAAATTCTTTATTTGAGTCAAACCCGACAGTTTTGCTAGACATATCTGACTTATCCACTGATGATGGCATTTTTGACCCAATTCGTAATAAACGTACACGCTTGTCAAGTAGCGATAAATAGTTGCGAAATTGATTTTTATTTCTAATTTGATAATATAAATTTTTGCATGTACTTATGGACTGAATTTTCACTGTAGACTAATTTTTTTTTTCTTTTTTGCAATAAAAATCATTTTTTTCATAAATATGTCTCTTAATCAGGAGTACCGCTGGCTTAGAGGGTTTGTTCTCGTATCTCTTCCATAGTTTTAATATTACGAGTCACTGAGTTAATTACAGTAATATATTAACAATGAAACACTATGGTATTAAAAATAATTCTATGATTTTCTTCTCTAAACTAAGTACTTTTATAATTATCAGTTTGTCGGTTTCAGAATTGAAGATTTTCTTCAAGGCTAGCGACAATTGTCAGAACTGTCTATTTGGATTCGTATGGCTGTTTAATGCTGAGGAAACGAACATAAAATAATTGCTGCGTGATGAAAATAAAGATAATACCTGTTTCTAAAGTCAAAAGTACATAATTATAAAATAGTATCTATCGATCTTTTAAATGTAATCTTATTCTGGAAATTTTAAATTTTAACATTTCACCTTTGTCTAACAAGCTGCTATTTTTAAAGCGCGATAAAATGGAAATTATTAAAAATCACAATTTACAAGGTAATTAAATTAATTTATCCGAACATATGTTGAAGAATAACAATGACATATTCTGAAGGTTTTAATTCTTTTAATAATTTAAATTTGTTTTCATTTTTTTCTTGTAATTTGCAGCGGTATGTTTAAAACATTTCTTTCTGTTTCGAATTTAGAAAAGACAATAAAAGACGAAGAAACAATTATTCACTTTCTCATCCTTACAGCTTTTAAAAAATATACGTTAAAATTTATATGTTTCTTTTTTTCCTCCTTAAACTTCTTCGTAAGTCTTTCGTAAAATAACGAAGAACTTAGTCCTCCACCATTTCCAACCGCGAATTGTGCTACAGATGTCCTTTCATGCGATTTTATTAAAAAAATAATTAAAACGCAATACCGCTTTTTCTCCACGATGGGAAGAGTAATTGATTAAATTTTTCTTGACATAGTAAGCTTTGATCTTCCATTTCAATATCAATTAAAGAAATTTGCGGAGTACGAAACATCGCTTCTTTTGTTCTCCGCGAATTAATAACTACAGAGAATAATTCCGTTTCCTTTTTGACTGCGTTTGAAATATTTGAAAGCGCCCAGCTATAAAAATAACAAAACTTGAAAATGACATTCACGAAAATAAAATTTCTATTAAAACTGCCGTCGGGAGATTAACACTAAATTAATCATTTCATTCAAAAAGAGAGCTAGGCACGAACGAAAACATTAAGCGGAGGAAAGATATGAAAAATAATTTTTTGATTATGTTTAAATAAAGCAACCAAGAGTCATGCATGCGAGTCGAAGCATCTGAAAGCAAGGGTACTCTGAAAATGATAAATAATGCATCGGTTCAATTAAAATCGCAAAAGTTTCCCTTTAATTAAAACTGGGCTCAGAAAAAAATTATGAAGTATATGAAGTCCCGAAAATTTATTAGCTGCAAGACCCAATCAGCTTAATAGGTTCTCATTACGAAACAAATTAGTAAATACGATTTTGTCGGTTGCGGAATTTTAACTTCCCTGCACTTTAATGCATTAAAAATTATTTTCGGTGAATAATTTAGACTGTTGAAAAAGCAAAATGATTTCGTCCTCTTGTGAAAACTTAGAATTCTAATGAAGAAGTAGAAAATTGTCGTGCCATTCATGATAGGGAATGAGATTATGCAATTAAACAAAAGTAATTGTTTTCCTCACGTATTTCTAAAGGTTGAGCAGAAAGGCAAAATGCATTCTATTAGCAGAACATTATGATTCTTTTAACAGTTCACATTATATTGGGTAAAAATGAACTTAATCTGGAATTCTTAACTGAATAGATTTAAAATAAATATTTTGCTATTTTGATGCAAATAACTAATAAAGATAAGTGAAAGGGTTTAGTTAAACTGCTATGACCTTTGCTAATTCCACTTTATGTCGAAATGTTTATGCTTCTGTTTTACTAAAAATTAATTGAAAGTATAACATCACTAATTGATTTAACGTATTAAGGAGTTTTAACTTCATTCCTAACTAAACTTAGTTTTGCATTATTTAATTATGTTTTCAATTAATAACTCACTATTTTAATTTGAATTTAAATGTGCTTATGTTATGTATAGTTTTCAGTTTTTAATGAAAGGAAACATTAAAACTTAAGTACCTCTTGTATGATATGGTTACAAGAACATTCTTCAGATTAGGGGGAAAAGTACGTTTCATAAAGTGTTACATACCTCATAACATGATTTCAGGGTGCTGTTGCCATTACATAATGTAACAAAGTAACAACTATGTTTCTGGTTAAAGACATTATTTAGGCCCTGTGTTCGGATTATGGCCCAATTATATGCCTTTTGGATAAAGTAGCTTTGTATTTGTACATTATTTGGGCCTAGGGTTCAGATTTTGACTAAATTATATATCTTTGGAATGAAGTAGCTTTGTAGAACAGTGAACACAAATTTTGCAAGTTGAAAGATGATGGGAGAGGAAGATGGTAAGGGACCTTCTGTTTCCATTTTGTATGGTGATCTCGTTTGAAAACAGAAAAGAGTTTAGATGGATAATTCTAGTGTAATAATACGAAATAAACTTCCATTTGAAATACGGATAAACATGCTTTTGTCTAGCAAGATAGTTTTCATTAATAAAAAATGTACGGTTGTTCAAGAGATGAAAATCAAAAGGAATAATAACTGACTAGAACGTTAAACCAATTTCTTAATTCTTAAATGTCTTGTTAAACTCTTGGCTCCAAAGCAGCCATATACAGAGGATTACACAGGTGCACAACAAGTTTCGAGGAAAACCGGTGTTAAAAATTATTTTCCCGGATTTCTCCAGAATAACGTCAGGCTGACAAATCTCGTTAAATGTCACCAAATCTTCAGAAGAATTTTTATCTCACAAAAATTCTACGATGGTTGTGTAAGCACAATTATATCACAAATTAATTACCTTTAGAGGCATTATCAGTATTAGCGAGAACAGTTATTTTCGAGCTTGACAAGTTATATAGAAGAAATAATCCAAAATGTTTCGGCATAGTTTAATTTAATGTTCCTTCTAAACACAAAATATTGATGCTATAATAAAAGGCCATCAACGTTTACGTACCATGTAGTAAACCTCGTGGTAATGTACACGTCGTGTAATTAAACTCACTTTGTTTTTAACCATTTAATAAGATAAATACTTCTACTTATATTAAAACAATTTTCTGTTAGACTGTATGCTTAGAAATATTTCTTTAATATTTTATGCGGTATTTAACCTTCATAATGGTCAGTGATAAATTTTTATTTCGGAGATCTTATGTTCGTAATGTACTATCACATTTACTTTAATCCACTTAGTAAATAACTATATTAATTGAGAACTAAGAAAACTTCTCACATTAAAAGTTTTAACATTTCCATTAAAAGCTAATATTTTCTAAAATCTTAAAAAGTTCTGTATCGGTCGGTACGAACTGCAATGTAATATAATCTAAGCGAAGCAGAACAAAGTATTATCACGGAAAGAAAAATATTAGATATACGAAAGAAAGCAGTACAAGGTATTAACTTTTAACGCATTTCAACCAATAAGAATGGTAGTGCTGTTGTTGTAAGATGAGACTTCTTGTGGTAAAAATGAACTTCCTAAGATGATAAAAAAACAACCGAAAATGCCATTAAGCAACCCTTCTTGAGTCCCCGATATGCTTGAGCACTCACAAAAGTAGTCTTCTTAAAAGTCAACATAACGAGCTTTTTAAAAATTTTCCACATCAAACACACGCGTCTGCCTTCGAGGCAACTTTGCGAGGACTGTAGATAAGAGGACAGAAGTGAGAAAGTGTTTTAAAGATGGCGTCATTACAGTTACTTCATCGGTACCAAACACTGAAGGCTAAACTTTGCCGTGTAGATGAAGCAAACGACTATTCCCAATGGAAAGATAATTTTAGAATATTTTAATGACTGTTTTTATTTGACGTTAAACTATAACAACTTTTTTGGAATTTTTATGAAATAGAATATTTACGCAATGAGTTACTATTTAATCGTTTTCATTTAAAGATATCACTTAGAAACCGTCATGAAATTAGTGTTAATCGTTTCGTTTCTTTATTTAAAATACCGTATTGCCTTATTTTTTACTAACTTTATCGTTCGATAATCCAGAGGGGAAAATTATGCGAATAATTTTATTTCAAAATGACACGGTTATCGTAATAACATAACGAATGAAAAATACTCGTGGATAAACTACACGTAACTATCACAATATTAGTTCTTTAAAAGAAACATACTATGTTCCAATAAGAATGTTAGCATTAGAATATCTGATAAGATGTCTTCATTTTTACTTCCCTGTAACTTGAATCTCGCTTGTTTTTATAGTTGTCTCTGGTACATTTTAAGTTCCAAATCATACATAAATAACTAAATCAGGATAATATATAGATGACATAGCGGAATTGTCGACTGAACGTCAATTCGTGGTTGCTTCATTGTGATGGATTAATACTTTCATCAGGCTGGCATAAAGTTCAACTGTTTGGAGAGAAATGTTTAGCGTGACCTTCCCGGGTAGTGAACGAGGCTCTTCCATTGCTAGTAAGACAATAAAAATCACTGCGTGGACGAATCCATTTTAAAATTTAGGGAAGTCTATTCTCTGAATGAAATAAGAAGTTGGAAAATTATGCGAATAATTTTTAAACTTTCAGAGTCTAGCGTTAAAATGATGGGGGGCAGAGTCGCGGCAAGGAGTCAAATGCGCTTGTCGCTGGCATGAGCCTCGAGCACTATACAGGTGACAGCCCAACTTTTTTAATCATTTACTGAGGTAGAAGGAGATTGTTCTAGAAACGGAACTAAATCTAGTCCACCAGTTGAAGAGGATGGTTTTAAGAAAAAGCAAAATCGAATTTCTGATGTGCAGTTTAACAATTTAGTTTTACTTTCTTTCCCATTTTTCCCATGTTGTAAACTTCTTGTAAATCGCAGAAAAAAATAAAATTCCTAAAACGAAATTGCTCGATAAGTAATAATTGACATTCTACAGATTCCAATTTATGAACATGGAATAGGTATTAGAATTGATTCCTTACTGAAAGAATATGTGCGAGTTGGATGTCGGTTTTCCCAAATATACCAGAAGAATGTACCGGAATAATATTGTAATTTGACTTCTCGGTTAGTGTCCAAAAGCTTTCAGAATCTTGTATCCTTGCAATGAGAAAATGCCCGAGTGGATGAATAAATTGACTTTTTCGGTGTGCAAAAAATATATGTATGGTATACTAAAAATACATATGCGTATGATATCCATGTTAAGAGATAAGAGCTCGGATCGATTTCTTATATTAAAAGAAGTATCTACTTGCCCATCGATATGATATAGATACTGAAAAGAATTGCTAATTCTGTGTATTGTACGGACTTTACAGTAATCGAGACCAGTAAAAAGCGGCACAATCATTTCATTACTCTACTTAAAGCAATAATGCACGCTCTTTTCATCAGATGAAACAACATCTACATTAATAAAATTAAATGGTGCTTCTTTGTTAAAAGTGCCAACTTGAGCGGTTGCCAAAATCATAAGATCAGTCGCCCAAATTGGCAAACTGAATCGCCAGATTTTTAACTAGCAAAGTGTTCGATTATCCAAATGATATCATCGACAGAACATTTTGCTTTTCTATTCTAAAATATTTAAAATTTTTAACTTCTAGTCTTACACTAGGAAACGCGAAGAGGTAAAAAATGTTTGGTGTGGACACACTCAGGTAGCTGATCAATGTTTACGTTTTCGGAATGTTATGTATTGCCATGTTTTTTTTTAGTATTCACTATTAATATTTACATGTTATATCAGAATTAATGAAGCTTTTTTCAATGAGATTAAGACAAAACCTCGAGGGCTATCTGCCTAAGGGGAGAGATGCCTTTGCGAAGAACTTAAAGAGACACTGGTCGTATACACTTGGCTTAAGGAACATCGGTCGTATACACATTACGCATGGGGAAAGCCGCCAAATTTATTTGACACAAGAATGTGTATTGATGTTAATAGCTCATATTTATATAAAAAGTTTTATTTAAAATCTTTCCAAGTTTGTTACTTTCAGACATACTGATAATTTGCTTTACGTCTGTTGAGGTTTTGGACTACATAGTTTTTAACAGAATGAGTAAAAACATATCAGGATTATTTTAAAATACTGGAAAATATCCATATGTTTCATTTAATTAGTTTTTATTTTGAAGCTGAGGATGGTAACGATTTGAGCAATTTAATGTTTTGTTCACAAGTTCTAAAATTGTTATTTTGGAAAACAGTTAAGACGATGTTATTTTTATATATTTAAAATTGTAAATTTTAATATTCTAATAATACAATCAATAGGATATTATTAGCCTTTATTATAATGATCTAATTTTAATCTTTACGTTAGTCTTAATATATCATTAGACGAATGAACTTTTAAGGCATTAGTTGCCTACTTTAGTTTTTATTTAGTAACTGTTACTTTATTATTTAGACTGTTAGCAGCTTTGTTAATATGATTCAAACATTAGTATCTTGGTTAGATTCAAAATGGCGAAGAGAAAAACTGGCGAAGAAAAAAGATGGATGAGGAGAAAATGATGTTTGTGGCATGGACGCACTCAGATGATTAATGTTTACGTTTACAAGTAATATTTTCAAATTTGAGACTAGTCAAAAATAATTTGAGAGACATCATTAGACATTTAACAATTTTAGTTCTGTCCATGCGCTCTAGGAGATAACATCGGTATTAGTATCATAAAAAAAATATTCGAGACTGATCACATAGGATTGAAAACAAGAAAGCTTTGGACTGAACATATGTGCGTTGTTTGGTCAATTGAAAGCACGTATGAAAAAGCTTAATCTGTACCCTATTTTCGCACATGTGTGTAAAATTTCAAAATGTTTTTGTGCCTTATTTTATCCTTCTGAACAGGTGGCGCTGTCAACGCCCCAGATATTTTATTACTTTTGTATTTTCGGTGTTGTCTTGTTTTTGCGACTACAGATATAAAAACAAACCAACAAGTAGAATTCTATGTTCCATAAATATGTCAGCTTGTGAAAAATTGTGAAAGAGCATAAAGTCTAAATCTTACTTCATGTGTGACTTTATTTAATGTGTCAAGAGTCAAATGCTTCCGGGTAACAATAAGCCTATGAAAATTAGATGTAAGCTGTTTAATAATTATTTTTAATTGTTGAACTTACCACCATCCAATAGGTCATAGGTCTAGGTGGGACTTCGTTGAAACTAAAATTTTACATTCCTTGATTTATCCGAAAAAGGACTGACTAGGATGTTGAAAATGATTTGACACAGGATTTTATTTTACATTTCCCAAAGGTTAACAACTAGGTTTAGCAAAGTGATTTGAGAAAAAATCTTAGATAAGTCTCAACATGTATTTACAACTTAAAGTTGGATTTATTCTTTACTTTTAAATTCTCCCGCTCTCATTCTCATACATTTCATACTGTAGCAAATTTCATGCGTTCGCTAATTCTAGTCATTTGAGAATAGGGGATATTTGTAACTGTTTCATTAGTGTTGAACTGCTTCAGCGAGTTATTCATGGAACTTGTAAAATGGAAAACAAATCAACAGACAAACACTGTCCCTGTCCTCATTCTAGGAGGAGTTACATTGCTTTTGCAACCATTGAATATATCAATGAATAAATCATTCATCTGTGCAAAAGTATTATAACGAGTGAATGGCAGCAAAATCTCACAATTTTGCTAGTTTGTTGAACTGATATTTTCGTCGATTTTGAGTGCTCTGGACTGATGCAGGAATAACATTGAAGGGTTTAAGAAAACGGGGATATTCGTATGTTCTTGATGGTTCTGAAGATTATTGCAAGTGGGAAAACAGACTGAAAGGTGACGAAGACGATGATAAATATGATGACTGCGACCATTTGCTAGGTGTGTCAGACAATGAATGATCTGAGTGATCTGAGTCCTAGAGAATGGATGTGGTCTTGGGAGTAGGCAATGGACGGCAAAAAGAGCGAGCGAGTTTCAAGATAGAGAAATGAAGATATGTTGTTGGAAATTTTGATGTCAATATCGATTCGTATTCTTATTGGAATGAATGTTTCTTTTAAATAAATAATGTTGCCATACTCACCTTTCATTAACATATGTTAGTTCTTATTGTGAGTGCATCCTTCGGAAATTAAGAATATTCGAGCAACATTCTCCTTTCGAATTCATATGATAAAATGAACAAGAAAAGGGACGGAATACGCGACTAAATACCGTATTTAGTTCCTTTAAACATTAATGTGCATTGCTATGTTATGCGCTAATTGAAATTCTTAACTTGACTTAGGCAAACTATGTCTACGTTTCTCATTCGCATAGCATGTAAATACTAAACAGAACCCATTTCCCTTATAAAATTTCTTCAGGAAAGATTAATGCAACTTTGACTTGACCCAAATAAATGGGACCAGAGTCATTTGTTCAACAAGCAAGAACTCTCATGCTGAGAAAAGGCAGAATTTCAAAGTAGTATTATCTTACGTATTACCATAAGAGCTCCCTAGTTTTTCACGATGAAATGGCCTATGTATGCATTCATAGAGCAGTTCGCTTCATTTATTATTTATACGACCTGTTTCAATTATTTTCTCCCTAAGACAAAATTTGGGCAAACTTGGATTGTAAGTTGCTGCTGATTGGAATTCAGCAGCTAATTCAGATAAAATATACCTATATAGAAGTTTTCTCCTTCAGTGACACTAAAACAACACGGTTCATTAATATGTTCCTAATAAATATTAATTGAACAACAGTTTTTGTTTGCTTAGATAATTATGGATAAATTTTTATTTTTATTTATTTCCCTTATATCTTCGAAAATATTTCCTTTCAAAATATTCTTCAGTTAATCAGTTTAGAATTATCTTCTACCAATTACTTTTCCTGCTCCCTGTATTAAACTTATAGCAACATCGTAGCACTTGTATAATTAATTTATGATACTGCAAACAGATTTTGATCTCTAATAAAATGCCACTAAATAATACAAAGTTTTACACTTTTTATTGAAATTAAGAATTGTATAATTTCTCTGGTATATACTTTTCAGTTATCAAACTTAGAATTAACATCTTCCAAGCACTTCCTTTCATCCCTTTCATAAATTTACACTTTAATCATAATTCCTGTATTATTAATTTTTGACATTGTTAATCTGTAAAAGAATATTGCTAAATAATACTAAATTTTATACATTTTAGTACGATTATATATTATTAATTAAAATTCATTAACTTATAATTTTGATTGTAGTAAAGTATTGATAAATCTGAAACAACAATATTTTAACTTTTAATACGAAATACGTAAAAAATTAATTCAGTTTTGGATCCTAAAGATTATTTTTCCATACTTTTAAATTATATTTGTCGTTCACATTTTTTTAACTATTTTGTTTTTTCATACCTCAAAGTATTTTGAAGCTTTCCTTCAAGATGAAAGCTTATCCCCTTAGTTTAGTATTCATGTGAAGTCACCTAGATGAATATTTGTCGAAATTATTCATCCAGAAGATAGATAAAAACATATTTTTCAAACAGCGTAAATCTTGCATCTTATTTTAATGCAATGTAAACTTTAAAAGATTTGCATTAAGTTCTAGGCTATTAAGATTTATCCATATAAATATCTAAAAAATTGGGAATAAAAATATTAAATAGTTAATGGAAGATTAAATTGCAGAAAAAAGAGCATATTTCTAATTACTTACTTTTTAAAAAAATTATGCAGTATATTCTTTTAAATATTGAATAAGAATTTTAAAAATATACTCTTGAATAAACTATAATATTTTTCCCACGAAACCATATATACTTTAGTGAAAAACCTTTATTCGTGAACATCTTTATGGAAAATACAAAACAATTTTTAATTTCACATTAACACTACCCATTCAGCAAACGACCAAATTCACAGACATTTTTTCCTCGATTAAAATATGTGAAAACTTTTTATGCGTAGAACATAGAATAAACAATTCTAACTTAATATTATAATATTTAAAAATATCAATTTTTTAAAGTTTAATTAAATGTAAACTTGAGAATAGAAACGTTATCCATTAAACACATACATATATTTAATACAACCATTAGTTTTTTTCCACCACTTCTCATGTTTCTTCCTTTTGGCACGACTTTAAGATTTTGCGCATTATGCAGAAAAAAAAAATATTCGTAATTACTATTTATAAATTGATAAAATGAAATGAAAAATTCGAGACGAGAGTCTGAGTAAGATTTTAAAACACATAAATTAATTAAAAAATGATCATTTGGAAAAATCTTGAAATTATAAAAGTAAATTTGTAACTTTTCTTACACTAAAATATTAGTTATAAAAAAGTACACAAATAAACAAATTTATAAAAAAGTTCGAAAACAGATTAATTATAAACATCTGTGATGGAAATTAATTTATTTTCATTCTAGTATTTGAAATGTTTAAATCATTTTAAAAAATAATCAACGTAAAAAATTACATTTAGAATTTAAATTTGTAAAGATCTGTGGTCTAAACCACCAGGTCCGCAGGGCTGAGCGGTAAGACCGCTGAATGTTGGTAGTTTCACGCAGATTCAAATCCTGGAAGAAATGCTGTATTCATCCCACCAATTTGCCAAGCGGTTAACGTCACTTAACAATCGAAGTTCAATATGAGTTCTATTCTAGCCGAATGGGCTGGCTGCATAGTTGGTTTTTGCTTTTTGCTCCATTTGTAACGTTAGTGGGAATCATTTTCCTTCTGAAAGTCCTCCACGAAACGATCCTCTCTCTTAGGCAGATAGCCCTCGCATATTTTGCCCATATTCAAATAATCTAACTTAAAAATAGACACTTTTATATGAGGGTTCAAGACTTTTCTTGTGCACAACATCAATAAGAGCCATTTTACTTACAAAAAATCCTTTTACAAAGCCGTCTTTCTCATTTCCGCAGATTGTCCTCGTTCATTTTGTTGTATTAGAACAAATAAATGAAACAAAATGATTAATTTACTGAAATAGTGTATAAATTGCATGACTGCAATAAATTCAACGGAAAATTTAATAAAATATCATATTGCTCCATTTGTACACGTTGTACACTATTTACCGGTTTCTTCACTAGACGCTTCTTCTTTTGAAACAATCTGAATGCATTTTAACAATAAACCTGGTTTCTGTTTTTAATTTCATTAAAAGTAAGGTAGATTCAAATCAAGTAAGGTAGTTTAATTGTTTCTATAATATCTCATGTAGAAGTTTTGTTCCCTGTAATTTCTCCAGAAGGCCAATAATTTTATTAGAATCGAAATACCCTCAAATACCAAGCTATAATAAGAAATCAAGACTTTTTGTAGCTAATAATATACACGTATGTGTATTTTTATTTATGCATCGACGAAAGATTTAATGAATAAGAGGAAGAGGTAAGGTTGTTATAATGTATTCTCAAGTTTTTCCCATTTGATAAATATTCTCTGAAAATTTTCATATTTTGTTAATTTTTAGTTTAAATTAAAGTAAGTTGCTTATTAATTAAATATGCTAGAATTATTTGAAAGAAATGTCAATCTAGAAATTTACTTTAGCTGTCAATAACAATTGAATCACAAAGCGTAACCAACAAAAATATCTTACAGGTACCAAATTTTAGATTTCAAATAGGAAATAAATATAAATTTGATTTTTTTTCCTTTGTTAGGTTATTATTATCGTTTATATATATTTAGGCTAAATATATAGTAAGAGAAATTTAAAATTTGATATTTATTATGTTGTTAATAATTCTTTTTTTAATTTATAAGAAAAAAAAAATTCTCATCCGTCAGCTATTGACAGATCCTGCATTTGGCCCTCATGAAATTTGTGTTTGACACCACTGGTGTAAAGCAGCGACAGTTTATGCTAACTAGGTTTAGTCTATAAACTTAATCTCCATACTAAATTTCAGCCATCTAGCAACAATGAGGTAATTGACTTATAAGTCGCTGGGGACATGTTGCTGATAAGCACATTTTCCGTGTGAATCAGAAGCCACACTGGCAGAGAAATAGAGGAAAAAAGTACATTCATATCCTGATTACTTAGGGAAAGGGTAAAACAGTATATATAAATGAAATATCGGTTTTAAAATTATAAAACTTAATGCCTTTCAAGAATCGTGTTTTACGTTATAGGGATATTAGGTATTTTGGAAGCAAGATAGAAGAAAAATTAGCAACGCCTTCGCCTCGAATTGAACCTCGTAACTCTGAAATACTCGCCCGACTTGCAGACCACCACACCACGAAGGCATGCCAAGAAGGCGGGAGAAATTCCTTATAACGTGGTTAGAAATGTATTCAAATGTATCTTACTGGTTTCAAAGATGATTTAAAAATGACCATGGGAAAATTAGTTTCTTGATTTAAAGGGCGGCCATTTAGTCATTTTTCAAACTGTGACTTGGAAAATCCTAACAAAGATTAGACAAATAGCTCTCGTGCGTTTTGAGTTAGACGAGTTTTCACGACAAAATTTGCTGAAGTGTTTTAAAAATACCTAAATAGTCAAATAGACCTGCATAATTTATATTTAATTACCTGCCTTACCTGCATAATTTATATTTCATTTATAGGTTTATCGGAAAGAAATTGTAAACTAAAATATATTTTATTAGAAAGGTAAAGAGAAGAAACTGCGTGTGCCGATGTGACACAATGTTCTACCCGAATCATTGTGTAGAGTGAACATTTTTGATTAATCTTAAGAGTTGATACATTTTGTTAACTTCACTGCTGATTGCATCGTAAAGTTTGATTTGTTGTTTAAAATTAAACAAAAAAAATTATTGGCCTACTTTCGTATGATTTTTATTTAATATTATTTATTTATTTTTTAAAATATTGTTTATTTTTTAAAATATTGTTTAATTTTATCACCGAGTCTCAAAGTGTATATATAGCTTTAAAACACGATTTACGGTCTACTTTTATTATCTCATTCTCATTCTTGTGTAATTCATGCCGTAGTGCGTTCCACGCGTCCAGTTTCGTTAGGGAATAGGGGGCTAACTTGTCATAAATTAAAGCTATCGGAGTATAAATAACAGCTGTTGTTTCACCCAGTTTTGATTATTGAGCTGTCTTTATAAGAAATAGCTTTTTGCATTGGTTTGAAATCAGGATGTAAATTAAGCACAGATACCTTAAAATATTTTCATCTTTTAGCATATTTTGTTTAAGTATAATATTAGTATTTGTATAAGTTATGGCTATCTTCATCTTCCCCGCTGTATGAACCTGTTTCTTTTTCATTGCATTACAGTCTATTTTGTATTTTCAAACTAACAGAAAAAAATATTCTACTTCTGTCAGATTTATTTTCGGAATACTTTATATGTGCAGCATAACATGACATAAATGTTTTTACATCATTTTGTTTTCTAATATGATAAATGTGAGCTAGTTAGAACGTCTGGCGTTTTGTTGTAGATCTTTTGAAATCTTTTTATTTACAGTTTATACACAACTAAATATTCCTACACAGAACTGAGTAAATGCTTATAAAACTTTGGTGTTTAAAATCTAATCTAAGAAATACTCACAGCAAAACGAAATATCCTTTAAAGATAATATTACAAGAATTTTTACTTAAGGTGGAATGGATTCAAGCTGCGTGATGTATATAAGTTGAGCCTGAGAGGATTCGCCCACGAAATATATGTATACGTACTCAATCAAAATGTGAATTTCACCATAAAATATCTGACATACTCATTCGAAATATTTTAAAAGCGATAATGTGTTTCAGGTGATTTTATATGCGAAAAACATCTAAAAGATTGGCATTAGGAATTACTTTTGCTTAGCAAGCACATCTGGTAGATTAAGGTACGGGAATTATGACTGATCAAATTTGCATTTTATATTAAACTACTATTTCACAATTTGTTTTGCAAAACTGGAATGTTTAGTTCATATATATCATGGGTATTGAAATTAATATAATTCATTAAACACATTGACTTATAAAATTATTAGTGCATGTTAATTATTATTGACACCTTAGACGGTGTTAAAATAAGTCACCAAATTAAGAAGAATAAGTAGCATTATTCACATTACCTAATTGAAAAATCAGAAAATCTTATAAATTCGCGTAAATTCCGTGATTTGTATAATTTTACTGATACTTACATTTATTGATGAATACCTCTGACGATCTTTGTGCGTCTAAAATAACATACTTGCACTAAAATGTAAATGAGGTTTACAACTAATCCAGACTGAAAATTTTTTATTTGTATAAGGCCTTCCAGAGTTTTTTATCTGTATAGATAAAAATAATGTTCAAGGAACTATTATTAAACAGATAATGCTAAATATTTTAATGTGTTGCTTTGTTTTTCTGGTTTCGATAAATATTGAATCCACTAATAAATATTAAACTAAACATATATTTCTGTTCCTTTTTATTACATTTGATTTATACCCTTTCAAAAAATCGAAAAGGGAAATATTTAACGTGGTAATTCTTATATTGCTAGCAAACAAATCATGGATATATGTATTTCCTTATTACAATTTAAAAATTGGATAGCTATCTGATTTTTATCAGTTGGAATTAATTTAGTTAATCAATGTCAACTTGCGCTTTGAAACATAGAACGGGAGAGCAAATCTCGAAAATTAGGGGAAAGATGAGTTTGTCATTCTATATGAAAAGAAATCGTGTGCAGAACAAGTATTACGATTTATTTTACTTTATTTTCTGCTGTTCTTACAAGCATTCTACGTTGATGAATTAGGAATTAAGTTATATTAAATGCTGAACAATAAAATGTATTTTAGTACCAAACTGCAATAAAATTTGAAACAATGCACAAACATTTACTTCAAAGGGAATTCCAAAGCGTAGGTTGAAATAAACTACGCTTTACCTTTTGAATCCCACAGATGAAAGAACAGAAATAATTTCTCCCCACACTTTAGTATTTTAACGATAGAATTACCAGAGCTGTTTTTTCAAACACTGGTGTTATATAATCTCTCTCAAGATGTCGTTATTTCAAAGTTATATTTTTATAATTACAACACTTTTAATATAATAACTGTAGAATGTTTGAGTCAGATACTTATAAATTTAGCTAGAAGTCAATAAGGTGATGTTTAGTGTATGAGAAGTAGACACTGCTTATCGTAATCGCGGTTATTGCTGTAAGGTTTCCCATAATAACCAATTATTTTAATTTTTGTATCTTTTCTGGACTCCTTATTTCCCCTCCCATTGCCTCGCCAGGATGCAAATTAAGTTAAGTGAAAAGAGTATCTAAACAGAGGAAATGAGAAGTTTAGACAGAGCGTGATTTCGTTAGTATAGCGCATGTTTGCTATTTTGTCTTCCAGCTATTAATCTTAGTTGCGGCTACACACTGTGGCCGTTTATTAAGTGTAGATTGCTAAATCTGCCTGTTAGATTTAAGTAAACTGTGCAGTCTAACACTACTATCTACCTTTTCGAATTTATTGTAAAATTATCACACCGCAAGTAGTCGGCATTATTGTGAGCACGAAGTACGTGTCTTTTTGCTTTAGAGTTTGAGAATAAGTGAGAGAAGTCGCCAGGCTTAGCTTACTATTAAGATCAAATCAGTTGCATCATAATAAACGAATATGATCTTACAATTTTATCATTCGGATAATGTTGTCGAATTGTCAATTTCCTGCCCATTTATATGCGAAAACATAGAACTTCCATGGCTTACTGTAATCAACAATTCGGTAAATATCATCAAAATATTACAAAATGAATTTTTCAGTCTCCAAGTAAAGTAAAGATGGGTTATTAGAATTACCAAGTGACAAAAAAAAAAATGCTGCCAAGTAAGCAATTAAGTCTCCTAACGTCTTGGTTTTGATCTGAGTCAACCATTTAAAATCAGGCAAAAATGTAGTCTTAGTTTGCCTTAGATTTTGAATAACTATATACGGTTTATATTATTTTACTAATAGTTATTTTAATTTGTGAGCCTTTTCTAACCATTCTTGTTTCTTTTGAGTTTCCTCGCCAGAGCTAAGGTGAACGAGAGTGCATTTAAACTGTAGTAGCGAAAAGTTTAGTCAGAGCGTGTTTTCGCTATTGAGTGTGCGCATTGTTATTTCTACCAGCGCTGTTTGAATTTTGAATATCGGCTTCGCATTCTTGCCGCCGAAGTTAGTATCACGCCATCACGCCGGTGTAGGTTTCTGAGTTAGTCTGCTAGGTTAAACTAAATTGTGTAGTCTTAAATTACTAGCTTATTTTTTAATTTAGTTTAGTTTGTTGTTATCTTCTGTTTAATTGCCACAAGTGAACGGTGGATTCTGTAAGCACGATTGAGCTGTCTGTAAACAATTTGAGTTCAATAAAAGAGTCTTTTACACCCTTCTTCTGTTGTATTCATCTTCTGTTCTTAGCGATAAGTAGCTACAAAAATTTTCAAGTAGGTCAAGCTGCAGTGTATGTTAGCCAAGAATACTAGATCTAACATTTGTTTCTGATGATTTTAAACATCATCAGACACAGGTTTCTCTTCTTCATGGACAAAAAAAAAAAAAAATATTTTTCATGAAAGCAAAATTCCCGAAATATTTATATGCTATACTACGTTATGAACTATTTACAAATAAACATTTGCCTCAAAAACATTATGAATATTTTATAACAAACTTCTCCATTTTTTTATAACTGAAATGCTATGGAATGCGTATCTATTTATATATTTTTAGTTATATTTGTTGCGACAAGCTGACCACTCCTCCAAGGCATATGCTCATGCACCCCTGGGCCCATGGTCAGGAAAGTAGATATCGGTCCACTGCAGGCCACGACCCACTAGAGCTGTTGCGCTACTGAGTTTAGTTTAGTTTAGTTTTAGTTATGTTTGTGAAAAAATATTTAAGTTCCATTGTTGTCTTGAACAATACTTTAACTTGTGTATTAATGTTATTATTTGGTTAATTTTATTAAAATAGCTGTGGGCAAACGTGAACACATTAAGCGGCGCGTACTAACATAAATATTTGTACTGAATAATTAAATTACATGCACACTGTGTTTAAACCTGTTATCAGTTAACATTCGTTTCTCCATTCTAGAAAGGGCCTGACCACTTCTAAACAACCCTTACTTTAAATATAAAATTCCCCCCCCCAAATTTTGTCTCAGCCTGTATGTGCCTTACCAAGAAAGGAGTTATTTATATTATAAATGCTTCATTTTACCTATCTGAATTTTTTACTCATAATGATAATAAATATGCATTCATTGGAAAGGAAGTATATTCTCTTTTAGGGGATTTTTCTGAAAATGAATCTTTCACCGACAAGTCATGAAAATTGGTTGCCGGTTTTGATCATGAAGAGGTAGATAGTCCCGATTTAAATTTCTAGTTTTTGATAATGACATAACACAAATTTTATTAATATTTTAAATGTTCATGGCTTGTTATAGTCTGAGAAAAATTACTTTAAGATAAATATTTTTTCTATTGAGTGGTGTACCTTGATTAAGCTTTTGATGTGGTGATCATGTGAATAAGATATCATGAAGGAAGGAATGCAGTTGGTAACACTGTTATGAATTACCGGCTTTAATTTCTTTATATAAAAATGAGCGTAGTAAAATTGTAAAAGAGGAATTAAATTGGGTATGCATATGGCATAGATATAACGCTGCTTTAGATAGTGAATTTTGTGTGTTTTGTGCAGAATCGCCAGATAAAAAAGGCTTCATTTGTTTTTCATGATTTTGTTTTCGATGAAACCTTAGCGAAATACGTATGAGCAATTATAAAACTGTGTCGACATCCACCTTGGCTACAAATGAATTCTTGAAGTGTGTTTTGAAGTGGTTAAAACAGCATTTGATTCAGGTTTAATACAAAAGCTATGATGGATAAATTGTATTCTGTAAAAGCACTTTTTCTTATTTCAAAAACATTTTTTCATGTGCATATGATAAATGCAGAGAAAAATGTGCTGTTGGATTTTAACAGATAAAATGTGTCTTACTGCTTCAGATTACTGCATTAGATACTGCAGTTTCCGAGCCGCGGTATGAGCTAGGGATCGCACTGCTTTGAGAGAAAAACCATTCATTACAGTGAAATAATTAATAATATCAAACGAGAAGGATCTGACTCAAAAAATTCCTTATGCCTTAAATTAAGTTTCCAGAAACTATTCTATGCTCATCAGGTCCATTACAAAGATTAAGACAGTTAACTAAATGGTTCACTTGAAACAAATATGAGCTGTACGTATTAATAGCATATTTAGTAATGGAAAATACATAATTTCATTTCAAAGTATAGTACTTTTACTTCAGCCAACATAACTAACGACTGCCATTTGTTAATTACAAAATGAAAAAATGTATAAGCAGTCCATTTCAAATTTAAACCAGTAATAATGCCAGAAGCCTCTTGAAAATGCATAGAACAGCACTAATTGCATGCTTAGGTAAACTTTATAAATCTCGTGTTTACACAGATTTTGGGTTAAAACCATGAATTATTATAGAATAAAAATTTATCTAACGTTCTCCTGGTACGTACAAAAATGTATTAGCTTAAATTTTGCAAGTAAATATTAACCTAATACATTATATTTACTTAAATAATAACATCGAACGGTGTGCTTCCCTGATTAAAATTAGTCTGTGTTCAGCTTTTCAAAAAAATTTCGCTACTGGAAACATTTGTCCAAAAATTTAAAAAGGAGTTCTTTCCTGCCATGCTACAGCATATAATTAATTCATTGCTTAAGCCTTTATCTTAATTATAACAAAAGAAAGAAAGATTAATTGTATTATTGTTAATATGTGTCTTCTTTATAAACCTTCCACTAGTTTCGCACATATAAGGTAAACCGCAAAGGATATTACGAAGGAAAAACGACTCATTACACCTTTATAGCTTTTCAGAAAACTACTCTCTGAGGAACACAGTACTTTTTGCGATGTGTTACACATCCTCTAAGATGCACATGAAATATTAAGCAGTCCAATGGAATAGGTTTCTCCAAAAGAGTCTAGACAGTTCATAAATATTTAGCATATGAAGTCTCTAGGAACTGTTAAAATTCAAATGTTTTTACTTTAACCCTGAGGTTCACTTTACATTTTCGGGCTCAGATAGGTTATAGAATATTCAAAAAGGCAACTTACATGTTTGGCTTATTTGCGATTCAACTAGTATCCATTGCAAACTGTACTTTCTTGTTTCTTCAACATAGAGCATTTGCACCTATAAAGAAGAAGAAGGTTACTTTTTTTAATATGAGTTGAAATGCAAGTAAAGCAGTAAGAAGGTAATAAAAATGTATATAAATGACGGATTTCCATTTCCTTACTACAAGCAAAACTTTAATAATAACTTAAATAAAATTCAGGAATCCATCTAAAATAAAATAAGTATTAGGATGAGATCTATCGTTCCTCTGAAAGCATATACATAAATAATTTCTTTCAGATTGTTCACTGTTTTAACATTATTTCAATATTTAATTAAAATCATATTTATGTTAAACAGCTGCAATACTGAAAGTCTGGTTTCGACTTGTACGTTTAGTTACACACTGAATCACTGAAACGTTTATATTTCCTTTTTAATACTGTATCAAACTAGTCATTTTTCAATGTAAATATTGTAAATATGACTGCTGTCATTTTAGCCCAATCCCTCAAATCTTTTAACTACTTTACAATGGTAGAAACAGCAGTAGCGTGCAATCGTTTTAGATTTCCCACCTAAACGGTAATAAGTACCTGTCTTCGGCGTAAAAATTAGATTTCAGTCTTTTCGGGTACTTACTCATTTTGAGTTGGAATTAATTCTCATCTCAAAGTCTCTTCTTTGAGTTTGCCAAGTCACTGAGTTACATATGCGTGTAAAATTATGAAATGCATAATAAAGTACATTATTGTTCTATAATTAAAAATATATATGTTAGTTTTATAAACGATTTTTTGTTTTTACTAAGATAGAATTCATAAATCTAAAATTTAGATTTACCTGTGGAGGAGCTAATAGAAATGTCAAAATATGCTTTAAAAAGTACACAGATGTGATAAAAAGAATTATAAATTGTGTGATATATCATCGCTAAGGTATTAATGCATTATATTTTCGCCATTATAATGTAGCCATCCAGATATTTATACTTAAAGGATTCTTGCAACGCATTCGGGTATACTCTTTGTTTCCCTGCATTTAAGTCATGAATACCCAGAATACTGAATCTTATGTGAACTTTGAGTATTGGCACTGACAAGCTTGTCGATTCTCAAAACAATCTATGCTCTCAAGTAGTTTCCCCGTAAAATAGTTAAATTTGCTAGATCCCATTTAGTATGTATTTCGTTTAGTATGTTTCGTTAATAATTATTTTCTCTTCTTCGTCCGCTGGAACCGCCTTATTGAGAAAAGAATAATCAAATATAGAAATACCAAAGGAAAATGGTATCTAAGAAAAGAAATTATAGCTTGAATTTTGCGACTCTGTAGGTAAATGGAAGTTCTGCGTTTCTCCAGCAAACAAAATTGTTCTTTCTCACAAAGAAAACGTTAAAATAAAAGAACTGAGTTGGTATTTTTCCACATATTCCAAGAAGGCACTAATACATTAGGTCAATAATTCGGTACAATTTAAAGTGAGTGTAATCAGAAGTAAATTTAGGGCACTGCTGAAACCTCAAGACATATTAATGCAAGGATTTATTTCTAATATCGCTTAGTATTGACCTTTACAACTTTGTCTTCCCTATGGACCGTACCAATGAACCTTTCTTAACAGGTTGCTAATGTTTCAATGTAAATGAAGATATAATTAAAATACAATTCAGTAATTAACATTTAGTTCCAAGCTATCAATCAAAGAAATCGATAACTAACAGTTTATTCGAAAGGCCGGTGTCAGCGAAATTTATAACTATCGATAATTTAATTACTAATCTTAAAATGTTTCCATATTAACATATTAAAATTACCTTTGAGTAATAAAAAGGCATCTGTAGGCGAGGAGATTGTACAAATGCCTTATTATTTAAACTGTGAAATATTTTTTTTTTTTCTAAAACTGAGTTAACATACTTTTCGTTCTTCCTTCCAGAATATAAGTTGTAGGGTTTTAATGCATTTAGAAGCTTGCGTAATGTTTTGCAGATCCTATTAAACTGATAGCGAATTATAAGTTTTAAACAGTCTGAAACAAATCACAAAGTCACAAAGAAGTACAAAATCTCAAAGATGTATAAAATAGTGAATCACAAAGGGAAGAATCTCAAAGAAATATAAAATGGTGAATCATAAAGTGAAGAATCGAAAAGAAGTATAAAATAGTTTCAACTAACCAATTTGTTTGTGTCTTAAATGAACGTAAATGCACAGAGGAAACTCATCTACTTGAGGACATTAACATAACAGTTATATTAGTTGAATTCAAATGTAGGTAATGTAATCTAAGACTACAGATAAAGTAAACTAACTAGAGTGGCTCAAAATAGTTATCGGCGCGAATTTAAACATCATTTAGCAAGGCTCTAAAACCGAAAATGCAACTTAGGTAGAGCTGAAGTTAGTAAACAACAGCGAGATACGACTGGCAGAAGCTCGCATCACTGAGCTTAAATACTCCAACAACTAATTTGAATTCTGAGGAAAGAAACATTCTACGGAAAGAAAAAGTCTAGTTAAGTTTTAAATACCTAATAATTGGTTAATTAACATAAAACACCTCATAAAGTATACTAATCGTAACAATAAAATAAAATATTCTGCGTCTGTAAATTATTAATAATGTATCATATAAAGCAGGGTTTCTTAAACGTTTTTCAGTCGCGACTTCTTTTTATCACTGAGATTTTGTCGCGACTCCCAGGACCCCATAATATTTACAAATATTGTTTAAGCATTGCGCAAATCCGACACACGCGTGAGTGAAACTGTCACTTTTTTCACTTGTACTGTAATATATTATTGCAGTTTTAGGTCATTAACTTAAAGTTCTAATTTTAAGACATATAACAATATGAAAATTTTATATAAATAACAGACAAAATGGCAGCGTCACGTGCAAAGCAAGGAAAATGAACGTTTATATTATAAAAAGAATGCGTCGAAAACCTTTCGTTTTTTAATTTGTCTGTATTGCCTTATCTTTATCTATTTTCAGACACATTGCGTAAAAATATTTGGTAACTGTAAAATTATTGTAATAAGTTAAAGAAATATCAAAACTGCTAAAATTTTTGGCGACCCCCTTGGGGTCTCGACCCACAGTTTAAGAAAACCTGGTATAAAGAATTACAAGTTGATTATTTAAGGTAACGCAGTAGAATATTCTGACCTAAAATGTTAATTATTTAATGAAGCATTCGAGTTTGGCATGTCGCATAACATATTTGTAAATTTGAAAATTCGGTATTTCTTCTGCAATCACCACCTATAACCTACCATTATTAGTATCTTCTTAGAAACAAAGAAAAAATTACTTACTATTATTTTGACTTCATTAAGTGTTTCTAAAATGGAAAGATATAATCTCCCTTAATGAAATATGTTGTTACCTATGAAAGATTTAGATGATTAAGTATCTGAATTAGTGAACTGAAATGAGACACATATATTATCCATTTCTTTATTTATTCAGTCATTAAAAGCTTTAGGGGATTAGAAGACCTATCTCATTGTTTATGCTTAGATAAAATTCATTATTTTATTTTCATCGCAGATCCAGAGGGAATATAAAGTACAGAATTTCCTACCCCCGATAAAAATGATAACTTATTAATTTTGCAACATCTTTCATGTGGAATTATTAAGTTGCTTTCTTCAGTAACATCAGTCATGACTTCAACAGTGGTTACTGTACTGCTCATTCTACTTAATTATTTACTATAAACAAACAGGCGTAAAAACAGTTTTGTATTACATTTTATTATCTTAACAATAGTTTTCCTTATATTACAAAAAACGTTTAATACTGAATTAATTTAATTTAAGAATGTGGTTATAATACAATTTAATCGATCACAAATTAAAATCTTTGCATTCATTCATAATTGTTAAAAGCACAAATTCCAGAATGCACTTTGAAATTATCCTGACAATTCAAACTCGTTTGACAGACTTTGGTTATTTATAAGCAATAGATTAATTTAAAAATCATTTTGGCTTGCTAAGAATAGAAGCTATGAAGACTACCAGTAAATGATATTTTATAAGACGTGTTTTGTTGAAACTTGTGAAGTCAAGGCAACGTATTGATGCATGTGTAATAATGGTGTATCAGCAAAGCCCCACCTTTATATACCAACATACTGGATCCATAAAATGCTCGGAAAAGAAGGGTAAAATTTTACTTGTTTGCAATATTTTTATATACATCAATATGAAATCATGTCATACCTTTCCGACAGCTAAAACGAAGAACAACTGTATTTCCGTTTAAGTTATCTTGTAGCGATCTACTCACTTATTTAAGACTGATAGATTACTTATTTCCACACCAGTTTAAGTAATCCTGACTCAGATTTAAAAAAAAAAAAGAGTTTTATATTTGAAATTTTAAATTTAACAGATGTACGACTTATGTTTATAAACCAATTTCTGCGGCCTATCAAACGTTCAGTCAAACTAATCTAAGCTCTGCTAATAAAAGTCTAACTTCGGTATAAAGTGATTAGCAGAGCTAAACAAGGAAATATCACAAGAGTAAGCATCGCTACTAAAGCACTCTTCCTAACTTTCAAAAACTCTGTTCTAGTAGCTAATTTGCCTTATGGTAAGAGGTGATAAAATAAGAAGTGACAGCTCAGATAAAATAAAAGATAATGTGTTAATTAATATAAACCTTACAAGGCGTAAGAGAAACACGCCGACGTGGAAAATAAAACAGGCAAATCGACAACCTTGTATTCGGCGTAAATGTTTTAAAATTTCAACCAATTTCGAGGGCACAACGTCTCCTCCTTCATCAGGAGCAAAAGGGAGAAAGTCTCTTAGCGAAAGCGAGAAAGTTCGCTTTCTCGCTTTTGCAGAATTGTTTGCTCCTGATGAAGGGGAGGGACCTGTTTTGCCATGGAAATCGGTTGGGATTTTACAAAATCTACGCCGAATACAAGGTTGTCGATTTGTTTGGTTTAAAACCTTACAGTCTGAATAAAAGTTTTCGTCCCTGCTTTGTGAGTAAAAATTCATAAAATGACCCTGAATGATCTTTCCTAGTCTATCACACTGATTCTTGATATTTATATACAATCCTGGTTCGTAATTTTACTTAAATCCTTATTCATCAGAGAAAATGTAGTCGTGCCATCGCTACCACATTGTAATAATTTGATCAAAGAATTATTTCAAAAACGAGTTCTTAACCGTAAAACCCCCCATCATCAATTGTGAAATGAATCTAACAATTGCTTTAATGTATGTTGAGTTATGGCTGATATACATATACAAAGCTCAATTTAGCAAACTTTAAATAAATGCCTTGCATACGAATTAGCACCTATATTTAAGCTTGTATGAGACTGACAGGTTGAATCCCTCCAGGAAAAAAATAATTAACGATCGAAAGATCTAATATTAAAATTATTGAGACTTCATGCATCCTTTGATGTAAATATAAAATAAATATTTTAAATATAAAACTTATATAACTATCTCATTACGTTTTATATTTTTTCCTTCTTTTCACATACCTTCGGGCTCTGATTGGAAACATACTCGATGCGAATTCGAGAGGTTCAGGTTCGAGTCACGGCGAGAGCATTCCTCATTTTCATATCTTCTGCCTCAAAACAATTCTAAATATCCTACAACTGGCGCTCGAACTAAGAGATGGAGGGGACTATAGTTCGTCACCAACAGGATTTGGCGACTGGGTCCCTTAATCTCCAGTCGTCCTCTAAAAGGGGGAGTGTATAAGGTGTTAGGTATTTTCTCCCTCCTTCCAGCATGATTTCGAGGCGTAACGGTAGCATACTCGGCACGCATTTGAGAAGACTAGATTTGAGACCCGGCGATGGCATTGAAAATTTTTCACATCTCCTGCTTCAAAATAACCTAATGACTCTAAATGTTTAAGATACTGGACTATTCTTTAAAGAATGGTGTAGGTTTTGAAAGTGATTTCAAGAACGTAACATCGTTTCTTACGTTACTGTTCACCCTAAATTCAACTTCATAAATGAAGAATCCAATAGGCTTGCCTAGATTTCGGCAGAACGTGTAAATAAATAGAAACTTTGCGTTTGTGAAAATGCTAAACGGAAGCAATTTCAGTTAGAAGAATCATAAAATAGAAAACAATAGGTTGTTTAAAGTAATGGAATTGTGTGTTTTCTCACTGTTGCTGTGAGTGAAAAATGTCAGTGTGTCTGATCGAGCAAAACGGCCGTTACTTAAGTAGATCCTGAGCTTTACAGATGAAGAAGTGAGGCGGCCGTTATTCAAGTAGATCTTAAGCTCTACAGATGAAGAAGTGAGGCGGCCGTTACTTAAGTAGATCCTGAGATTTACAGATGAAAAAGTGATGCTTATAGAGTCTGAGAATTTTAATTTCGTGAAATCAGTGCTCAGAAACAATCAAGCCACAGTTATGCGAATATGAAATCCGTGGCAAATAAAAGTAAGGCAAATAAAAAAAAATTCTCTTTTTTTTATTTGCCTTACTAGTAGCTGTGTTTTGCAGAAAAAGGCTTCTGTGATATATTTTAGCGTAAAGCGTATGAGGTATTTTCTCTTTCCTTTCTCCATGCCTTCGTGGTGTAATTATTAGTACACTGGGCGCCTATTCGAAAGGTCAAGTTTTCGAGTCCTGGTGAGGGTGGTGGATGATGATTCTGCACCACCAGGATTTGGCAATGGCGTTCCGTAACCGACAGTCGCCCTTTAAAAGGGAGAGCATATAAGACATTTCCGCCTTCCTTTCTGCACGACTTCGTGGTGTAACGGTAGCACTCTTAGCGGATATTCGAGAAGTCCGGGCTCGAGTCCCAGCGAGTGCATTTATCTGTAAATATTTTTGTCAATTCAGTTGACAAAGGCCTTAATACATTGGCTGCCAAGTTAAGTACTTGGAACAATATCGATGCATTCTGTATTGTACTCAGACTAGCAAAATTGTGCCCTTTTTCCAAATGAATTTTCGTAATTTTCTACAATTTCAATAAGTTCTTTTATCTTTTAATACAGCAAACATCAGCTAGTTTCCCTTAAAATGTGCTTAAACGTGCCATTTCTTCCAATAAGTAGATATTCCTTGCATTATTTTTGTAATTAGTTAAGAATTAATGATAATATCTAACAAGAAAATCATTTTAAAATTGCATAGGACATATTTCTTGGTATATATTAATTTATTATAATAAAAGATAAAGATTTTAACAGTCACGAATATATAGCCTAGCAAATACGAATTTATGTTTCTGAAAGCTTTCGCAAACTGCAGAGAAATGCAAATACAGTAGCAATAAAGAAACTAGTGTTCACAAGGAAAACACAACTTTCACGTAGTGGCACACCTCTTCTGTGTCTTGCGTAATAATGTACAAAATGTGAAAGCTTGTGCGAAAACATGTATATTTTGCTTTCAAACAAAGAAAGTATTTAAATAAGACCCTCACGCGATAAGATTTCCAAAAGATGCTGGAATTTTTGAAAACTAGAAGATTCGTATTATCATTATCGCTGGTCACGTAAATCGCAGGCTTTCTATTAAGTTTATTTGCTATTCAGTAAAACAGTTTCCTCCTTTTCCGAAGGAACCATAAAATGCCCAAATGTACAATTTGCATCCGTTTACGGCGGCTGCAATGTATGAAATGTTACAGTTTTTCTCTTTCTACATGCATGAATACATGGCTTGCGTGCAGGTTCTACAAGCATTCCTGTTTTATGCATTATTCTATACTTAATAAATTCTTTTCAGAAAGAAGTTTTATCTCAATAATAATGACAGAGATGTCGTAGAATATGAAATGGCTGTGTGTTGCCACTTTTTAATTTTTGTTGAATTACTTCAGTTAATAATTTATTAATTTAAAATGTCGCTAAGTTTTAGCTGTGTTCAGCGTTAATAAAACTAATGGTATATATCAATTTAATTTAGCACAAAAATATATATCATGTGTTACCAAGTCATATCAAAAAGCTTCACATCATACAGAACTAAATCCTTGATAAGCTGAGCTTTTTTTGAATTTAATTTATGCGAAATATATTGCGATATTTATAAAGGTTTTATGTCGTGAAGCGAAACAAACTTTTGTTATCCGTATTCTCTTGCGATTTCCTGTGTTATGTTTTCGTTAAAGCTTTGAGAGATGATTTTCAACCAACAAGCTACAGATTATATAACAGCGAGAAGAAAAATGGATCAGATTCAATCATGAGATGAAAGAAACGTAATGAGATTGTAGCTTTACATCGTAACTGCTTGCTTGAAAATATGAAAAAAAAATCGAATTGTACTAAATCTATAATTTAACTTAAAAAATTATATTACATTGTATTAAATGTTTTGTAATGAAATATAATTATTTGATAATGAGTTGGTAGAGTATGTGGTTGGTAGAACGGTCATTTGACTGAATTTTAAGTCTTCGGCCATGTGAATATTCGGTAAAAAGATTTAGTTTGGTTATCTTGAATTTCACTTTTTAAATGAACCAAATTTTTTAAGATGGAAAAGTTAAATATTCAGAGGTTTTCTAAGAATATTTACAGTAGTTTACACGTTTTTGGAAGAGGTCTCCTGAAATTAAAAATTTAACTATTTGTAGAGTATTTCGTGGATTAATTTTAAATTTCTTATTTTTTAAAGCTGCGTTTTTTGTAGACCTTAATACTATTTATTTATTAACAGTTTTTCGTAATTTCTTCTGTACAATATTGTCGCAGATCTTGAAAAAAGTAAATTATTTTATAAATAGAAAGTTAGTATATTTTTTGTAACTATAAGCCTATATGAGAATGAGTACTCCTTATATGAGAGTTAAGAAGAAAAAAAAAACATTAAAAAGCTTTTTTAAATATTATCTTGATGTTTATTTTGTGCAAAACATATCTAAAATAATTAATATTTACAAAAATGAGTCTTATGCTTCCGAAGTGTTTACTTTTATATGAACATAGAGCTTCATTATTGTTTAATTCAAAAATATATTCTCAAAAATTCTTTCTCTCCAGTGAGCCCTTATACAGATTCTGAAATGTTTTTATTGCATGCACATAGATGATAAAAGTAACAGGAATGGTAAAGCAAAAGTAACAGCAAATCAGACGAAATAATTTGAGGACCAGTTTTTGTTAAATAATTGTGATCATATAAATTTGTTTAACAGCGGCAAAAATATTCCTCAACATTCATTACTCTATTCTTTAAAAATAATTCTTATAATTAAGAATATAAAAATATATAACACCAACTATATTTATAAAATTATAATATACATTTATAATTTTTGGAAACTGCATTTCCAATTTGAAACTGAGCTGAAGGTGACGTCACAGTGGCATGTGCATGCGAACGCAAACATGAAACATCGAAATTTGACGACAACATGTTGCTGTCTGTCCCGTTTAATATCAGGAAGCTTAAAACTGTGTAGTGAAAAACAATAGAGAAAACATATCGGGAATTTAATGAAGATATGTAATCCATAAAAGATTAGCATCATAAATGTTTTTCGGGCAGTCAACTTATTCAAAATGCAAAATTTGGAATGAGTTTAATGAAATAGTTGAATCACTGGTAAAGAAAGAACAGAAGCTCTTTACCTTGATATATCACCTTGACGCTCATATGCAGGTTCTTAGAATGATATAAACCCGCTGGAAATTTTAAGGGGACTCATACACCTTAAAACCCATAAGATCTTCGAATATGTGACTGTTGCAAGAATTGGGATAACTTATTTATTTTAAAAGCAATTACTTCCAAATATTTGCAGCTTACTACATAATATAGCTGCTTTCTGAAATAGTTATCTGAAAGTTTGTGTTACCACAAATATTTTTATAATTTAATCCGTTATGTGACAAAATGTTTCGTCAAGTTTCCACCTTGCGCGCACAGTTTAAACATTCTGTTGCATAATTTAATTTCATATTTAATATATAGCTTTTATAACATTTGGAAACTACTGTGAACCTAAAATTCTAAGAATTTCATGTTAATTTTTTATTTTACTTGGAGTTGAGTTTATAAAATGTATTTTATTAAAAAAATCTGTAATGGTTTCGTGCATAAATTTTTTTAATACTACAATATTCATCAAATTTTTGGTTCAGTTAGAAAATAGTGCCCATATAAAGACTTCCATTGAATTTTAAGTATGTACCATTAGCCATTTTTAAAATATCATGCGCGCAAGGTGGAAACATGACGAAAACTTTTGTCACATAGCGGATTAAATTACAAAACTATTTGTGGCAACACAAACTTTCTGGTTACTAGTTTCTAAAGCAGCTATATTATGTAGTCAGCTGTAAAAAGTTGGAAGTAATTGCTTTTAAAATAAATGAATTATCCCAATTCTTACAACAGTCACATATTAGAAGATCATAAGGGGTTTAAGGTGTATGAGCCCCCTTAAAAAACTGCCGAGTTCAGCGGAAGAAAAAATGGTGCAGCCAAAGAATGTTGTAAGCTTTCCATCTTCCCTAATTAGAAAGATCACCTAGATCAGTGCAGTATTTTCCTTTCTCTGAGAAAACTAGCGAAAATGGCACGCAAGCTGATTTGCATGAAAAACCTGTATACTGAACTACTATCTACTTCCTACGTGACAGTACCACCTGAAAATTCATAAAGTACTTGTTTGCAATACATCCAGTCAATAGTTGTGAAAGTGCTACTAACAAAGAAAATATTACAATCACTTTTAAGTCTGCGTCCGCATGTGATTTTTCTATTGCTTTCATATGTAAGGGGCGCAATTTAACACTTACAGTAACCCTCAATATAGCCCCATAAAAATGTCATTATAGGAAGTCTTCTCGATTGATTATGCGGGAACTGAAATCAAGGTGGAATACCTATGTCTGAAAGTTCCAATGACCAAGGTACACAAGAAAACACACAAAGATTTTGTAAGGAAGTTTCCGATCTTCTTTGTTTAAAAATCCCTAGTAGCTAAGACGGATAGAAAATATCTAACTTCAAACGTGTGTTCTTACGTAAACTTGCTGTCTACAAACAAAGGAAACCGACATTCTGCTTCAGACGTCAAAATTTTGGCCACAGCAAGCATTATTGTTTTAATAAAACTTCATTTTAAATATGCTGAAAAACCACATTCATCTTATACATGACACTCCCAAACGGGCAGCAATCTGCCTTTTACCATTTTAATTGAAGTCATCCATGCAACTTTACAGGTTATCTGCAATTCCCAATGATAAAAAAAATAATCGCAATGACGAAAGAGAATCACACGTACCTCCTCAAATTAGGACACTTAACCAAGGATTGGCTTGAAAATCTCGATTTCAGAGCGTTTCTTGATAAAAGTTTTATTTTAATCTGTTTTAATGAATCCATTTATGTAAATCATCAAGATCACTTAGGTTTCTTTTTGAAACAGGAGACTTGAAAAATGAACAGTGCCCTCACTAGGACTCGAAACCTGGACCTCTCGAATACAAGCCGAGTGTGCTAATCTTGCCCTATGAAGGCATGTATAAGGGAAGGGATGAAGTATATTATATACTACCCCTTTGTAGCCATTGGGGATTAGGGAACCCAATCGCCAAATCCTGGTGATAAAGAATCATCATTCACTACATTTTAATTTGGACGCCACTGTAGAGTCATAAGGTTTCTTTTGAAGCAGGAGACTTGCAAAATGAGCAATGCTCTCGCCAGGAGACTAACATGGACATCTCGAATACGCGCCGAGTGTGCTACCGTTACATCACGAAGGAGGGAGAAAATGCCTTATAACTTATTTTTTAACATTTATGCACCCCTTCTATGAATAACTCTGCGAAGACAAACCTGTACTGAAAGTGTTTCAGAAGGCCTTGGTTTTAAGCCGGGTACGTTTTGCTTCGAGCGATATTCTCGGAAAATCTGGTATAGTCATAGGAGTCTGCTATAGTCCAATCTAAATATAGAAACACTAGAATTTCGAGAAGTATCGAGGCGGCGTTCCCTCTTCACACCTTCAATTCTCCTGCGCAGGCGTCATTGACATCTACGGTTCTTTAAAGCCTTTGGTTACTGTACTCGGTTTCCCTGTAGCAGTTGTCCACCATTTAATGGACCATCCGAATGTTGATGACTGCTGGGCTGTTATCTAGACTATTCGCTGAGATGCAGTGGGATCGAACTCAGTTATTACTATTTCCTGATCTCCTGTAACTGGAACAATCATTCTTGATAGAAATACAGAGCCGACGATTCTTCTTGAGTTTGAATCCAATGTGAATATTGCTTATTATCATTTTTATAAAACTGTAAAGTCTTCTTTTGTTGTTTTAAGGCTCATTTACACAAGCGGAATTCTGAGTTCAAGTACGAAATCGATGGCCCTGCTAAACGGGATTAAAATGCATTTACTAGTTTCGAAATAAAACTGATTCAAGTAATCTAGGGATTTATTGCATAAAATAAGTTAACTATCTAGGCTATAAGATTATTCACAATTATAGGAATGAAATACTTTGGCAGCACATGAAACTGTTTCCCTTAAAAAGCCCTCAAGTAGAGCCGTCACGTTTCGCGCGCATATCATGTTCAACTAGAATAAACGGCTTTTATGGGCAATCTAAGTAAAGAGAACTGCTTGAATTGTGGTCTCCTACAATAATTAAGTAAATAAATTAAAAATATATAGAATAATCTACATTATAACTGTCAGAAATAGATTTATTTTATAATGTTAAACGAAATGCCAAAATTTTTTTAAACATAAACGGGTATATTTCCTTAATTCAGCACATTTTGAGACATTTCAGATAATAATTGCATTAACTTAATGCTTTAATATATAAATAACGGCCACTGTAACTTTAAATCATTTACCGGAGCTATCAACTATTTATTCCGCGATAAGCTAATTGAATGCTTTATTCTTTCGAAACGCATTGGAATATAAAAGCTGAGTTGAGATAGTTACACCGAGCGGGCGAGAAATGGCTATTTAACGCTAAGGTGTTTAATAACAATATATTTGGATAAATATGAAACCAGTACCTGCTGCTATAAATTTTTACACCTTCTGGGCAAGATAAGACATTTTCCGATCGTAAAAATAGAAGAGAAGAGATGGGATGCTGAAGGTATATAACCCAAAAATATGCTAATATTGGGTACGCAAGAACTGATAAAAATTTTATGGGCTTTCAAACTTTATGATTGTTAAATAGGTAGAGATTTCACGAACTTCATAGAGAGAAAGAGATAGCAGCTTCGAGGAAAGAATATCAGGAGGAGGAAAATGTAAATGAAATTACTTTTCATACCCGACAGCTTCTAAAGTTAGTAATCGATGTTTTTCCTCCTGATAATATTTATACGATATTCTAAGAAGTTTATTAACTATTTTTAATTTCTACAACTGATTTGAGTTTTATAACTGCATGTTACGAATAAATGACGTTAACTTGCTTTGGTAATTTTTTAATTCTCATGATATATATACTGGATTTCATTGTCAGTTGCATCAATTTATGAGTGTTTTCTGAGCATTGCCCATTAAATTCTTCCTTTTCATATTTTCAGCAATTATTTATGAAATACCCATTTTTTTGTTCAAGGGCTTAATTTTATAATTAAGTATCTGAAAATTAATATATATTGTTGGCATTGCCAGTATTTAAGATTCTAAATGAGTTCTAACTAACTTAAGTTCATGATTTGTGAAAAATAATCGTATAATTTATCAACTATTCACAATTATTAACCATTATTCAAGCTAACACTCAGTATGCATTCTTAAGACACGACATAAGATGAGAACATTTAAAGCATGCAATTAGGAAACCATGTGCATCTTATTTCGTATTTTTAGCACACAATGGGCTACAATTCTTGAAATGGGACTTCATTATAAACGGCGAATAACTTTTTAAATTGTTGCACCAAATGTTATCGGCCTGTATTGTTTTTCAAGGAATTAGATAATGAAGAATCTGTATGTATTTATGTTCCTTGCATTGTGAGAAACTACGGTACCTAGAGTCACAAATTTTGAATAACGTAGTCCTGCCTCCTAACATGAACAGATGGAAGCCCGAATGTTGAATTCCGAATTTCTTTATTGCTTATTTCGTATATTGTAAAACTTTAATAAATTTTACGTTAACAATCTCAACGATTTGAAAGCCAGCAATGGCAACACTGCTCGAAATGAAACTCTTCTATCTATAACGCGAGAGACAGTCTCTCAGAAATTCTAAACATATGCTATTTTTCAGTATTTTGTGATTTTGCTGTTGAACTGAATTTCATGTGACGTAAAAACAAAGAACGTGATATTTAAAAATAAGGTTAACACAGGAAAAGTTAATAAAAAGGACTAAAACATTTTGCACTGTCTTGCTAAGAAATATCTTACAAAGAAAATTGATTAGTGATAATAGAAACTGAGGAAAGGCTGAAAAAACATAAACATGCATGCTAACACTCAACAATGCATCGGGAATTCCAAATATATACGGTCATGCAGCTTCTAAAATTTTTGTGATTTTGTTGAGCTATATATGTCATAAGGAATAAAACGATGCATCATAAAAAAAAACTAAAAAGACAAAAAAATGCGTTAGCAGAAGTGAATGCAAAAGCAAAGTGGTAAACTGCAAGCTCATGGATAACGTAAAAAAACCTTAACAAACCCTTTTAGGCTATTACGAAAATCTGAAATCATTCACGTTAAATTTTTGATTTGATTGTTTATATTAATTTATTCACTTTCGGTAGACTTTGTTCTGATTCCTCAAATAGACAATTGACTTTCGTTTAGAGAAAATTCCCATAGCATATGTACGGGAGGTAACGTTATGCAAACCATCGCATGTCCTGCAGTTGATTTATTTGCTCAACAAAGACCGGTAATAGTAATGGATTTTGAATATAGGTAGGTTGAAATTCAAAACATTACATAAAAACAAACTGAGAAAAGTCATTTAATATAGTTATGAAAACAGGTTTTTTGTTAAAGCTACTGAAAGAACCGACTCATAATTTGAAGCTTTAATTGCGTTTGTAGTATTGAAAATTGCTGTAATTTTTAGCGAAGTCCACGATTTAATTTTGCAAAAATTAAGTACAACGTTGAAAATGCAGAGTGATAATAATGCACGAAGGGCACATAAGCTTACTTTTTGCATGTAAACATTGTAGTTAATGCTTAAAAACAAAACATAAGTACGTGAGGAAAAATGCACGAAGGCCTGCGTATTTTACTTGCTTATTTTAATAGTAAACACAAACGGTTAAGTCAAATAATCTTACTATTAAACATGGAACTGTTCAGAAAAGCAAAAATATATCATTTCATGCTGAGGTACCGATATAATGTTGTGGTTGCTAAGCGACAATTAGTTGTCATTGTTTTGGTACCGAATGTTTTTGCTTTGATATAATAACATTTTTTCTTTGTCTTTTGTGGCGCAGAATAGATTTTTCTGTTTATTTCTTTTCTACCTGTTATTCGGCATATGTTGTATTCACATTCTTTCTCGTATCGATTTTGCAACCGCAAAGAGAGTTTGCGTTTTCTTGCATTATTAATTTATTACTTGGCCACGTCTAGCTTATTATTCGAATGCGTATATTACCGAATCGCATTTTTCTACGGTAAATTTGAAGCTAGGGAGCTTCTTCTCAGTCTATAAAAAGTGATTTACATCTAGACACACCAAATGGCATGGAAAGCAAATGAGACATTGGTTTCCAGGATGAGGTACAGATAAAAACATTTATATCAAAATTTTTCTTCTTAATAAGTTTACTTAATCAATAATAGCCGCTTCTTAGTAATTGCCAGAAAAGTGCAATAAAATTATAAACCGGAAGTTAAAATTTCTTATCTGAGTACCGGGCTACCCTATGCACCTTTAGATGTCGCCTTCCAAAGATGTAGAACTTTAATTTCACAACTGAAATTTCGTCATATTCTCTTTATTTTAAAAAACATATATTCTATTGTTATACCATAATAACATAAGCTTGCTAAGCACGTGTTCGGCAGTTTGGGAAGAAGCATAAGGAAACTGAAAATCTCTCATAAAACCTAATTAAACATTCATTTAGTTTTGCATAAAATTACAGTCACTATATAATTTTATAAAAATTACACAAAAAATAAAATATATATGTAAGGATCCAGAGACTACAAAATAGACAGGATTACAAAATAGCATATCCTTCTAGTTAAAGGCATGGTAAAAATTGTTATTATCTTAAAAATTTTAAATCACAGTGGTTGTTTCTATATAATGCATGAACTAATTTTATTAATGATAAAGATATAAAATTGTCTTTTCCGCAGAATACAAATTGTATAAAATACGACAGAAAATTCTTTAAAAATATGCATTTTTCTGTTTTAACTTTTGAAGGGCGGTGGTTACCCACAGCAACCACCTTTTCTACTGAACGTCTTAGTCACTCGTGTGAGTGGTTTTCAAGAATGACAGTTTCTAAAGTTCCATTGTAGCTCACTAAATGGCAATCAAGAAACTTAAGCCAGTAGTTGATGCAGGAATTCGTCTTCAAGAAAATAAGCATCAGCCATCGAAGACAACATCACGACGATGTGCACTCTGAAACACAGAGAACAAGTCTGTAATATCAGTGGGGCAATGCAGCACATGCAAAGCTCTGCTTGCATCACTCTGCTTGAAAAAGATAAACTCTTTCTATGGGTACTATAGAGACTGATTTGTAGGGATGTGTTCTGTTGGTGGTGGTCACTGACACTTAACACCAGAAATGGTCATTTTTTTCATGATTCTTGAACAAAATATATGTAATTGTTGCAAATAATTCCATTGTAACATTTGATATAAGAAATAAAACAAGAGTTTTGCTGAGAAGGTTAATTACCTTTGCCCCTCAAAGAGTTAATGAAAGATTTCAAAACTAAATCTTTCTTGAGAAACCGTTTCTGATTTACTGGATTACATACACTCATACATAAAAAAAATGTCAAATTAGTTCTGTGGATTTTTCTTGAATAAGTTAATACTGAAAAACCTAGTGGTCAATGTCACGAGTAGTCAATGTCAAATGACACCAATCCCATGCACGGGAAAAATAACCAGGGTTCTCCGAGTAGATAGTGCAACTGGTGGAACACCCGTCCTTGGACCTGAGGTGACCTGATGACCAAACAACTCTCTATCAAGGAAATATATTCAAATATAGGCAGCACTGGTAGAAGCGGGATTTTACCTGGTGATAACCAGTTGTTAGAATGCAATACTTCATTTATATGAAGCAGACCTCAATCCGAGTCTGCAAATTGTTTAACACCTTCAAAAACAGTATAAGGTATTTCTTCCGCCTTCTTAGCAGAGCTTCGTAGTGTAGTGGTCAGCACGCTAGGCGCGTATTCCAGAGGTCCGCGGTTTGATTCCCGGCGAAGGCGTTGCTCATTTTTCATCGCTCCTGTTCCGAAATAAGCTAATGACTCTACAACATTAAGGCAGCACGTGGCGACGTACTTTCCAGCCATACTAATCGGTTGGTGCAGGAGACAGTAGCAAATATGCAATCCTACTGTCAACAGTGGCTCAATCCAGACTGCAAGTCACGTCGTTCAGTAACATATTAAATATGCTATCTTAAAACTCTTGTAGTGGATGCAATGACTAAGCAGCGCTTGCTCCAGAAAACATCCAAATATCGGCAGCATTAGCGAAACGTTAGTCGCACGACGTTTGGTTTCTGCGCAGCACACTTCAGTTCAGCCTCTGAGGACAATTCCGACATTCATCGACATTCAGTCAGCATGTGAAGCCTCACTTTCCATCCGTACTCATAGATGGCGCCACATGATAAAACGTTCTAATGCTCAGGTTATCATCAGACTGATAATTCTGGATGCATCAGGTAGATACTGGGAAGCGAAACTTAATTAGAAATTTTTGCAGGAATGAGGTGCATTTATATCACCTTTGCAAATGCTAGTGTTACATTTAGCCCAAACTAGGGAAGAAAAAATTGAGGAATGAACAAAGTTACTTCAAATTTGGATTAATTATTCGAAAGCAAAGGATGACAGTGTCATGATCAAATGATGATCAAATGGTTATCAGAACTTCCTTATTTTTTAAGTTTCGTCTAAATATATTATAGGTACACAAATATATATATATAATATCTACAGAGGGAAAAATAACTTGCAGAATACAAAGAAAATTATCATTATGAGGCTTAAAACTCCTTATGAAACTTAGAAAATGCAATTTATTTCCTTACATTAGTTTGTATTTGAAGCACATTTTTTGAAGACTGATTAAACAAAAAATAAAAAAAAAAGAGGAGCGAAATTATAATTTTCCTCATAAAGAATAATAGCTTAACCTAAAAGAAATGACTAAAAAAGTCATTAATTGATGTTTCGCATGTCAGCAGCTTAAAGTATTACATTAATCACATATTGGAAAAAAAGTATTTTGGACAGGATTAAGTTTAAGAAGGAATTAATATACAGTTTAAAATTAAAAAGCAACATAATTTCCTTTCATTAGAGTTTAAACGCGATAAAGTGAAATTAATTTCAGAAAATTGTGCATGAATGTAATCAAATGTTTAATTTTATGATAAATTCTTATTTCTGAAAATGCTATTATTTCTTCTTTCTGAGATTTAAAGCATCAGAATGGTTTGCAGTTTTCTCTGCGTTGTTCTCTGTTTGATGTTTTATATATTGAATGTATTCAAATTCTAAACCATTATTATAAAAATATCCGGAAAAGCAGGCGCTCGGTTGTCTCTTCTCGCTTTTAACTAAAGTTATAAGGTTCAAGGCAGTTTTATTCACAGAGGAAACTTAAATTCGGTTATCTAACTAAAGATAGGAATAGGTAGGCACTGTTAGCTATGTACTTAGTCAAAAGGTCCCGATAGACAAAAACATATGTGTATTTCAGCTTGAATAGAAGTATAGCAGTATTATATTTGCTATTTGCATATAATACAGCTTAATATTTTGAAGACCGTTACAAATGAAAATTTAATCTTGTTTTATTTCACGTTTTGAAATGTTTCATTATACAAATTAAAAGATTTCTAAAGGACTATTTATCAGGTTTTTCTGTTCCTTCTGCTTGGTTCCTTTTCCTCAGATCTGCCCTTTTGCTTAGAAGTTCTTTCTCAAAGTCTCTCTTACCCTTCAGTATATAGCCCCAATGTGTTTTGACCATAATTCAAATAATCTTGTAGCATTTATGAGGTAGATGGTTTCTGATGCGTTCAGAGAAGTAAATGGCTGTATACTTCATCTTAGTATTAAAATATGTCTTTGTAAAGATGCTTGTTCCCTGAAACGACCAAAGTAAGCTGTCTTAATACCAAAACGCGTAGTTGTTAAAGAGCGCCAATGCTATTCAGATATTTGTTTTATAACATATGTCGTTTTTCACAGCCAGTCGAAATTATGACCCCTGCCTCTATCTTAGAAATAGGTGTGTTGTAGAAGTATACGAGAAAAAAGTAGTTTTTATTGTTCTGCTAGAACTCACTTTTAGTATCACAGCTGATTTTCTATTTAAAGTTGACGTTTCTGTAATAATGTACCCAATTGTGTTCATTCATGCATATTGTTTCTGTAAAAAATGGTACTTCTAACTACTATAAGTACTGAAGGAGAAATGATTTTTTCCATTTATATATTCTCCAATTTTTTTTTTCTTTCTTATCTGAGCATTCTTAGGAAATTGCTAAGTCCACTGATCGTTTAGATGTTTCAACACCGAGAAAGTTACGCAGGGTAAACCATAGGAATGTACCGAATCGCGCATGCAGAAAGAGGAGCTTCGGCCAAATTTGGATGCATAAAATTTTCGAGATCGAATATGACGATTTCGGGCCTCTCTCTTTCTAATAGCAACCTCTCCAGAAGATTACTGGCTCGACGTTATTTTTGAATACCTTATGCTGCATAGACATTATATATACTTAAAAACAGTCATGCGTTTTCTAGGAAATGAATCCGGACCGAAGGCTATATCAACCTTTTCCCGTTTCCATGCCAACAAACAGGTGTTATATAATCATCATGAAAACGTATTGTTGTAATTTTGATAATGTTTCGAATTCATAAGTTACAGCTACGAAATTCTTATTGTTTCAAAGAAGTTTAATGCGTATGTGCGATGTACGCCCATTAAAGACTGACGTCATTCAAGTTTGCCGCCAGCTCAACGCAAAAAAGTGCAGATGAATCGTAGCCATGGACAGAAGTAGACAAATTCTGTCAAGGCCAAAGCAGACGGTTTGTGTGACTGTAAGTAAGACGCAAAAAGTGCCCTCGAGTAACCTTCTAGGAGGTTGGAGGAAAGATAGCTTTCCAGTCGTGTCATGCTATCCGGCCAGTCTTTGTGAATTCCTAAACTTGTTCCCCGAGGTATGAATTACAAGGAATGAGTGAATTATCTTGTGAACTATGTTTGGACTGCGCTTTCTCCTGCAGGGGTTTCTAATTGATGTGTTAATTTTATTTTTACCAGCTTTCTAATTCATAATAATGGTTTAGTCAGTAAAGTAGTATAGTTTATGCCTGACGTCTCGCACTCAAGTAATCCATTATACCCACATGTATACCTACGTTTAATTCGAAATTGGATGTAAATATGATATTTCATTATAAGGTATTTTATGTTATTTTAAAGGAATTTTATGATTTAAATCTTAACTATTTCCCTCCCTAGACCTCACTAGAATGTCAACTGGATGGTCGTCGACGGTTCTGAATGTTTTAAATATGAAGCTTTTCGCAGTGACGTATACAGTATAAGCTCTATCGTCCAGTTCTACCAGTGAATATTCTAGCTTAATCATTTTCGCTAGCCGGCCGTAAAGGGCGTCATTAAAACATTGAACCAGCTGAAATAGGCCTAATGTGTGTAGTCTCAAACGATACTTCAAAAGCTAGGCTAATTTAAACATGAAATTTCAACTTATATCATTTTAAAATACCTGAAAGTGGCGGTGTACGATTGTACGCGCGAATACTTTCGATTGTAAGCTTCTGTTTAAATCCAAGGTTAAAAAAAGTTATTTAAACCAGCTTCTCAGGACTTTTCTTATAATATTTCACACGGAGTGATAATTCAGTTGTCAGTCTAATTAGATCTGAATGGTTTTCAGTTAATATTACACAGTTAGATCCTCATATGAAATACGATATTTTAAAACGCCGTGTCCTTAAATTGCATTTAAAGTTATGTTGGCAAGTAGATAGACTTACAAACGCCCTGTACAGGAAGTAGACAAACATCGCATTTCTGAAAGTGTTATTACTTCAGCAGTAACCTAGTAAAGCTAAAATAATTAAATCATTGACCATGAAGGGAGTTTTTGTTGCGTATTGAATTATTGCTTTGAGCGTTTGGCTTGGAAGAAATAGAGAAAAAAATTCTAGCCGTCTTTGATTTTGAAAAGAACTGAACACTGGTAGTTCAATCTGGGTTCGATATCAGACGAATGAACTGGCTGCATGAACGTTTTCGTGGCTTTTCCTATGTGTAACGTGACAATGAGCCAATTTCCGTTAAAACATTCTTCACGAAAGAATACCTCTCCTTAAGCAAGCAGCCCTGGCGTACTTTTCCATAATCAAGTAAAACCAAAATTAATATACCCACATCTGTATTATATTGGTTTGATTTAGTTTATTATGTCAAAGCACACTAAAGCAATCTGCACGAGGGAGGCTTTCGCGGAGGATTTTCTAAGGGAAACTCGCTCGTATACACGTTACACATGCGGAAAACCACGAAAACGCCCATGCAATCAACCCTTTCGCATGAATTCGAACCCAGGTTAGAGCTACAACTTTCAGCGATTATACCGCTCGACCGCTTATGGGCCCATTTGTATCACATCTTTATGTAACCTCGGAATATGAAAAGATTATTTCATCTTCTTTTATTTAAATGAGACATCACAGAATTTTGAAAAGTTGAATGACTGTTTTTAGGATTCCTAACGTAAAATAGGTAATTTTGATTAAACAATTATTGTGCGACTATCATGAGTAATAATGGCTGTTTAAAATAATTTTACAGACATTACATACGAAACGCATCCACGTAAATGCAGTTTCCTCTGAATAAACATTTTACTTAATTTGATTCTTTTGATGTTACAATAAAGCCATCCTACTGGTAAGAACATAATAGTATTGCCACTGCCCTTTTCAACAATCTTACAGAATTTACAGAGTAAATTTCGACATAATTGCATTACACCCAGTTTTGAGAAATTAATATTTCCGAATGTATATCTCATCCTTTCTTTTTTAATTTGTAATTAATTTCTCATACTCTAACTACGCAAATGAAAGTTACACGTCTTCAATGTTAATACGTTTCTTTCAATAATTACGGTTCAGTAATTCTGAGTTGGATATTTCGTTGTATGTAAATTCTAAAGAAAAAGGTTTTAATTTTCTCTGTCGATAACACTTGGAACTAAAACATGCAGCATTATTTTGACATATTAAGACTTCGGCAAGCGTATAATTTAAGATTTGCTCGATATTCTCCTTTCGGTAAAGATTACAATCGTGCCCTTTTGTATAACTGAATAAACAAACATACCATTTCAATAATGAAGTATTTCACAGTGTTCTTTTTACGTAACAGTGATTATAACAGTTATCCATAACTCGTTCCGCCAATGGTACTGCAGGTAGGTAATAGTGGTGAGAATTTCAAATTAACTGTTAGACAAAGTATAAACTTCCCGAATCTAATTGGTGCACTCACCGTCCTTCTAATTGGTGCAAATTCGTTTTACTTTACAAGTTCAAATGCTTCTACAAAAGACGGTCTGAAGGCCAGTTTTGAATAACTTAGTAAATAGGGTATCACAATCTTGAAGTTTTCCTTTCCAGTTGTTTATTTTCTGATGTGGAATTCTTCTGCATAATGTGCATTCAATGGGACGAACCAAAGTCAAAATGAGAAGCTTTATACTGAAACCATGAAGCGTCGTTTAAAACTAATACTGGCTATTTTAAAACTCCGGTCCGTTCCCAAAGAAGTATGCAACGCACGTAAAAAATCCGGTCCCGTTTTATGATGATGGTGATGACCGGCGCTGATGACGCCAAATCGCTCGAGTCCTCTCACCAATTGTCGTCTTTTTGGCAATCAAGCGGTGCTAGGTATCTATAAAATAAGATAAAAAAGAAAATGATTTTAAAAGCGGTTTTTAGGGTAGCCATCTTTTTTGCGTTGAATTGCCATTAGGTTGATATCGGAAAACTGATGTGATGAAGAGTAGGGTCCGGAAAGCTTTTATCCAATGTTGGACTGCCCAGAAGATGGAATTCCATTGCCGTTTAAGGAGAAAAAATAAAGTAAAATATTTCCCTCAGCTAGCTATGCATTGATAAGAGAAGTGATATCTCCATCAAGCGTTTCCAGTTCGCTCAGTATTTACAGCAATTCATACAGCATTTTTGATATTTTTGGAGAGATTTTTACTTCACTGAAAGGATATTATAGATGTAATTCAAAATCTGACAGCCTGAGCAATTAGTATTGATTTATAGATGTATGATGTGGCAATAATTAATACGCTGTAGCGGAAAAAGTATAATTGTTACTTTAACTACTATTTTAAACTGCTGTAATTAACAAGGTGTTATGTCGCTAACTTTGTTTTAAACGACTGCAATAATCAATGTTTTATTGACTATGCAAATTTGAAATACAGTAATATTATTATTAACCGCAATATTGCATATAAATATAAAAATATTCCATATTCTATAACTTTCGCATCAAAAATTCAGATGCTTCTGTCTTCCTTTGAAAACACATATATTCCAGAAGTTTCAATTGATGTTATGATTAAAAACAGAAATTGTATGATTTTTATTATTATTATTAAAATTGTTTCTTTCAGATTTATGTTTTATTGATATTTCTCTCCTTTATAGTCATAATACCAATTCATCAGAAAGATTCCATTACTAAATAATCTTATGATACATGACTGGAAATACTACATCTGTTAATATACTAGCCAAGATATTGGCTACAGAGTGAATAAGCAGAAGTCAATTAGCAGTCATGATAGTGAGCAGGCATGGTTAACTGATAGAGAATTAATCAACATACAAGGTTCTGTTTCGAATGCTCCCATTGTATTGCTACTGAGTATTTCTTAAATAATATTAAAAATACATGCCCTTGATTCAACATAGGTTTTTCTTCGTCAATTTCATCTTAATTGCTTAAATATGCACGCTAACAACATTGCGGTTTTCTTTTGTTCAGTTGATCTGTGCAACAAATTTATATCTGTCTGGATGAACTCTCCGAGAATGATCTAAGTTTCTTTTAATTCATTTTTGAAGTCACGAATAAAATTGTGATAAATAAAACAGAACAAAGCAATTTCTAAATTAAGTAGATGCAGAGCTCTTGTAATTCCTGGTAGTGTTTTTAGTTTTCGTGCGTGAAATTTATTTTAAAGATTATTGATATCTGAACGTATGAAAAATGAATAAAACTTATTAAGTATTAGATGATTTAAGTGTATCAATTCATTTAGAAACCGACACAGAAATTGACATGGGAAATAATGCTAGTCTGAAAAGAATAGTTGCGCAGCAACGTCAATATATCACTTTCTCTTTAGAATTTTACATCTACAAGTATTTAATTACATATGAAAAGAGTTAAATGCTAACAAAGCGTTATTTTTGTTGCTTAATAATTATTTAATTCTCTTTTTAGAATTTTTCATAGTTACTTATATGCTTTTGCTTTTGTCAGTTAGAGGGGCGTTTAGTATGATAAACTTTCATAACGCTACTTGAAAAAACAAAAAAAAAAAAAAAAGCGATATTATTATTTTGGAAGAGTACTTAAGAACAATTGAGTAGCATTTACATCTATTAAAAGAATACACAAAATACACTATATAAAATACTAAGCGACGCACCAAGAAGTAGTAATCCGAGTGGGACGAAATTACGTATGCCCATATCTTGTGATTGGATATGCAAATGATTAGCTTTTGGCGGCCAGTGTTTAAATAGCTGAAGCTCCAGCATACCGTAGCGGGACATCCGGATGGTGTACAAAACAGATCACATTCCAATGCTAAGGCATAACCTATATGCGAACGCAATTCCGTTGACCCACGTGTATTGTAGTTTACCTTGCAGACTGGTTCACAGCTTTATTCATAATTAATTTTTTTGCATCACAGAACGGGTTGTATTCAGTGCAACATCGATCCTCGTCAGGAAAATGAAAATTAAGGCCAGAAGATCCAGTAATTTGTTGTCATTGTAAAGATATCCATCTGGTTTCCTTTCCTGGGTGCCCAGCAATGCCAAAGATCAAGGCAAACTGATAATTTTTTCCAAACAACCCCTTCAGCAGCAAAATCATTAGAACGATAAAAATACCAATAACTTCCCTCCATTTAGAGAGCAGGGAAAACTAGAACTCAAAAATCCCCTAGTAAAAACTCCGCAAATGACGAATTTCAACCTAAAAACAATCAAAGCAACTTTCACAGAAATCGTCCAAGGATATGAAATCTTTAAACAAACAACGTCAGTTTTGTATGTAGAAGCAACAGCTGGAATCATAAAAAAATCAGAAATTGTCTTTAATCATCAAAACAACAACTCTAATACATACTATAATATTCTCACTTAGAATGCCAACGTACTATTAAATAAAATAGACGAACTACGTGATCTCATTACAGACCTGGAACCCCACCTCATTCTTGTGCAAGAAACGTATCTCAAGTTTGCGGTTTAGGTGCTCTTCTCAGATTATTTTCACGTATAGATAAGACACACATATAGAACGCAAATGCGTGGTTATCACGTACTTAAAAGTAGCATAAATATTTTTCATAAACCACATAACACCCAGAACTTTGAAAGGACAGCAGTAAGTGTCACACGATAATATTTCAGTTGCAATTAAAAATGTTTACATTCCTCCCACAAATTATCCAGATACCAATGAATTTTAAAAACATCACTCTGCCCCATCCCGTCTCACTAGCTGGAGGCGATTGCAACTCAAAATAGTCAAATTGGAATACTGGCGGTACTAATACCCACTTCGCACTTATTACCAGGTCCACAATAACAGACTTCTTCATAGCCCATAAGTTCTCATACGATTACAATATTTCGTCAATCACAGAACAACTTTCTTCAGACCATAATCCTCATCTTATCCAAATCTATTTTAAATTCTAATCTGCCCTCGTTATTTTGCGAGATCGGTATTACCAGCTAAAACAAATTCACAAACATTATTCAAATACAATGCCTGGAAATTCTATGATTATTTCCTACAAAGACATCGAAAAAGAAATCATGAATTTCACAAATTGCCTTTATACTGAATTGAATGGCAAAACTGATAACACCCAGATACGTAGATGCTTTCTTCCCCTCCCACCACTTTCTTGCTACATCACAGAAAAGTATCATAAAACACCATAAGTATAAACAGTGGCAAAATACTAAACATCCATAAATTAAACGACAACTACATGACAAATACCATTAAATAGTCAATAAACATATTTAAAAAAATGAAAATGGACAAATTGTTTCAATTATCTGGCAGATGAAGATACACATAATGATGTCTCTCGACAATTCAAAAATCCTTACACATTCCCTCTTTACATGAACCCTCCGCTAGGACCTATTCAGAGTCTAAGCAAATATGCTCGGGAATGTTATTCAACGTACGTTTACTGACAATCCTTCACCATATAAAAACGTAGTATGTGAATAGCATCATTCATAACTATCTCAGTTCTCCTGCCCTCCTAAACTTCATCTTTCTTGCTACACCTACCCTAATAGCACAGTCCATTTCATTTTAAATTCAGTGGTATTTCGGTATACGTCCGCTTTAAAATAATGCGTCGTGTTTGACTCGAATTCGATGAGTCATGGCTGCTCGCATGACACTTTATTACTCTTTCGAGACAATGCTACGATTGCCCACGGGAATCAAGAATCGAAGAAAATTGTTAGGATCCCCATGGATCTTAAAAAAAAAAAGAAATTTTTGAAAAGCATGAAGATGGTATGAGTATCCGTTGACTCGTGCACACCATAAGCCAAGTACGGTAGTGTCCAAAATTGTAAAAGACAAAAACGCTCTAAAATCGCTTAAGTTTGCGAAGGGGTGAAATTGATTACCAAACAAAGATCTAAAACATTAGAGTATGTTAAGAAGAATTTGCTTTCGATTCGAGATAGCAGAAAAATATTGCTTTTATGTACAGTATATATTTTATCCATTGCATTTCCATTTTAATATTAAAAATGTTATAAAAATAACAATAGGATTTTTTATAAGAACGTATTAATCATTTTCCCTTTATTTCTTGTTGGAAAAGTTCGTCTGATATACGCCTAAATCTCTGGTACAGATTAATGACGCATATTGAGGTACCAGTCTGATAACTATTAGGTGGAGAGTTTTCGCACACTTAAAGTGCCATCTTATGGAACAAAATAGTTACTTGCTTTATAATTGTTGATAAATCAAAGGCGTAGATTTGGTCTTCTAGAAGAGCACCAATGCCTAAGTTCTATTGTTTCAAGAAACAACAAAAGGTACACAATTTTTGACAAAAAGGTTCAGGTAAAAAAAAAAAAAAAAAGAGAAAAAGAAAAAGTTACCTTTCTTAAAAGTTTTTTAGTAAAACTCATTTTGTAGTAATTACAGAAAAAATATTGCTTATATGACAAGGAAAATGAAATACGTTTAGAGACTAAACGAGTAATAGTAAAAGTAAATCTAATTCTCTTATCGATTAACTTGAATTTTTCGGATGACTTAATAACCCTCATCAAAATGACAGAGCAGATGAAACCGAGAAAACTGGAAGAAATTTTTAAAAGGATTCCGAAGAACAATACTGGACTGAATGAGAAGAGCACTTGAAACGAAGGTTGGCTCGAACAGATGAAATTAAAAGCCTTTGGGCATTGTCAATTCAGCAGAATACTTACGTCAACGTCTTTCATTGAATTAGTGAGGTTTCCGGAACTTTTTTTACCCCGCTCTTAAAATCTCGAGTTTCCCACTCGAAGGTTTTTTGCAGATTTTCCACCGCAAGCTTTGTATCTTAGATCAGTAAGTTTTTTTCGCCTTTTTTCCCAATTATCACTAATTTGAGATTTTTAGAAAGCTTTACTGAAAAAAAAAAAAAAAAAAGTTTTGTTTCATTCTTTTCAAATACGCAGAACGAAACCGATTTATAAATTAAATGGTGATATTTACAGAAAGGTATTTTAATGAAATGGAATGGGAAATTTAAGAATAAACCATGATATTTATACAGTGAAAGAATAAACATTTCTTTACACTGATTAGGCAAACAAGAAAATGCACACACTTATATTAATCCATTTAAATATTGTAACCATTTCGGAGGAACGGAAGAGGTTTTTGGTCTGTAGCTATTCCTATATTATTTCAATAATTAAATATTAAAGGATATAATTATTCGCAAATCCATAATCATGCGACCGAACGTGAATTTAGAAAAAAAAATATATATTAAGCTAATTTTTTTCCGTATAAATAAGTATAATTTCGGTAAAAATGTTTACAAAAATTTATAAAATTAAAATTTTTAATGTACAGTACGCGTCGCTTTTACGCTCAAATTTCCAGAATCTAAATGCATAGGAATCAATGGAAAAACCGCGTTTATTAAATTCATCTTTGACGCTTATAGGTACATTATATTCACAGAGAGAAATAAAAAAAAATCATGAAATGTGTCCAATCATTACTGTAGGAGTACATTAACAGTCTTTGAATGGAAAAAATGGTAACCATAGATTGAAGAAAAAGGAAGGAAAGCATCGACCATGCTTTTAATCATGAAGTGGTGATCGACTAAACAGACAACATACGAGACTCGTACAAACTGTCTGCTGGCCAGAAATTTAAACTTCAATAAATAACTAGACGAAGTATAGTTTAAAATTTATTGCGTTCTTAACTTGTCAAAATGCCAAGCGAAAGACTTAGCCTGAAAGAAAAATATAAATCATTAAATTATTTTTTTTAATATTCAAGGCAACTGTAGAAAAAGAAAAATTACATTTCAACTGGGAATTTTCGAAACAGAATTGTTCATTTTGTTTAAACAAAAAATTATAAAACATGCAACTGTATCAAGAAAGCGTAAAACAGATTAAAAATCGAAAGACTTTGAAATAGAAGGATTTCAAGTTATAAAGCTAAAATGTTTCTAATTTTTTTCACTCATTCGCTAAATGCTAGGAGACAATTTTATATAAACTATTCACGAGTTAGAGGACGAGAAACGTAATGTTATTTACCAAAAATTCCACGGAGAAAAGGAAGAAGCGGATGCAATCATACAATATGGTAACTGGTTAAAGACATTTTATTTGGATTGCTAATTGAATATAACTCGCTCGAAATTTATAATACAAATAATACTAACCTTGAGTTATAGAACATTCTCAGAATACACGTTAATGTTTAAAAATGAAATATAAGTTTATTTACGAAACTGAAGAATAAGTTTTGTTAACGTGCAGTGTGGATCCAGCAATTAAGAAGACAACACAGATTACTGACAAAAGCAGAGAACCTTGCTGTTTTAAAGGAGTCAAAAATTTACTTTTTACTTACCAAAACAAGAACTCATGGATGACAAACTGTATTTTTACTGATTTTCTTTCGAAATTTGATAGCGACTGAAGAAAATAGCTGTGTAGCACATACATCTTTTTCTGAGAAACTTTAGCGTTTCTTATTGCAAACACAACTTCTAATATTCAAACTTTACTTTTATGGTATTATGAAAGCTTTCAAATGTCAGCTTAGTCAGCTTAGAAACGACATTCAGTAAATGAAGGATAGAAATGAATTTTGGAAAAATAAAAGCACTTCGAAGGAGATAAGTAAGTCTTTATCTCAGTTAATGGTCATGCATATTATGATTAGTGTAAAGTTCAATGTCTTAAAAATCGGTTAAAATTATTTTAGAAAATGTGACTTATATGAACAAAAAGCTTCAGAGAAATTGCATACTATAAGTAATATACTATATCAGACAACAGTGAGGGAAGATATGAAGATTGACTTTTAAAATATGTATAAACTCACAACAATATTGAAGCAGCCTATACAAAGATTGACTATGAAAATATGAAGTTAAATAAACTGCAGAAATTGACAGCGAAGAGGATACCGAAAAATGTGAGGATATTCTATCATGAAACATTCTTAAACTGAAAAATGCTGGTAAAAAAAAAAAAAAAAAAAAAAGTAAAAAAACTGCCATAAGTTTAAAAAGAGATTACATTTCAAAAACTGTTGTTGAACAATGTAAGACAAGCGCAGACAGAATAACCGCTCCTAAGCAGCAAAATTTAATCAGGAACGTAATTATAAAAACGTTTCATAAATTTTATGAAAAGAAAAATTAAAAAATGAAATTCATAATTACGTAAATAGTTTATTTTAGCATTATAATTTAGGATTAATTAAAGAATCAAATGCTTTTTATTTTTTAATTGAAAAGCTTGAATCTAATATCACTTTTTGCAATGCGCAAATCGTCACCTATTAAATTCAAGTATGTTTGGAACGGAAATTATTTTAATAAACGGCGGCCACTGTACACTCAAGAGCCAAAACATTATGACCAGCCCTACATTTTGCGATGAACGCGCCTGGATGACGTGGAAGGCGCGTGATCAGGTGAAAGTGGTATTTAACTGCTGTTTGAGAGTCTGAAGAATCATTCTTTCACTTACATCTGTGTGTGATGGGAAAGGCTTCTGATCTAAGCGACTTTGATAGAGGGCAGATTGTAATGGCTCGAAGGCTCGGAACAAGTATTTCCGAAACTGCACGACTCGTGGATTGTTTGCGATCTACAGTTGTTAGTACGTATGAAAAGTGGATAAATGGCGGTGAAACCAGCAGTAGACGACATGGTGTTGGACGTCCACACGCTACCAAAGAAAAAGGTCGTCCGAGACTGTCTCGCATGGTGAAGCAAAACCGGAACCTGACAGTAGCTCAGCTGACAGCCGAATACAATGCAGGGCCAAGTAGAAATGTATCGGAGCACACTGTTCAGCGGACACTGTTGGATATGGGGCTACGCAGCAAACGTCCCACTCGTGTGCCTTTGCTGACCAAGCGTCATCGCCAACTGCGTCTGCGCTGGGCCCGGGAACATCGCGACTGGTCCATGGATCAGTAGGAGAGATTTGCCTGGTCAGATGAATCTCGGTTTGTCATTCTTCACGCCGATTGCCTTGTCAGGGTACGCCGTCTTCCAGGCGAACAGTTGCTCCCTCAATGCACAGTAGGTCATACATAGGCCGGAGGTGGCGGTATTATGCTCTGGGTGACGTTCTCTGGGACCCGTGGTTGTGGTAGAGCAGACCATGAATGCTACATACTGTCTGAACATCATTGCGGATCAGTTGCACCTACATGGCCTCTGTTTTTCCAACTGGAAATGGAATGTTCCAACAGGACAACGTCCCGTGTCACAAGGCTACAATTGTGTTGGAGTGGTTCCAGGAACATGATGCTGATTTCCAGTTAATGTCCTGGCCGCCTAACTCACCGGATCTCAATCCGATAGAACACATTTGGGATGTCATGGGACGGCAGCTGAGAGGTCAAAGACCACCAATTCGCAATATCTCGGATTTGCGTGACCGTTGCTACAACATCTGGTACAATCTGTCTCCGGCCATCTATCAAGGACTTGTGGCATCCATGCCAAGGCGTGTTGAAGCTGTGTTGCGCGCCAAAGGTGGCTCAACTCGTTATTGACAGGTGGTCATAATGTTTTGGCTCTTGAGTGTATATACCGGTGTGGAAAAGTAAGAGAATTTGCGCATTATGTCGAGTTTCTGAAAAAATATTGGGCAGATTTTAATGAAATTTGATATGAATGTACAACTGTAACACAGAAAGTATTATACCATTGAAAAGTCATTTTATATGAGCATGATTATCAGTAAAACTTATTAGTACAGCACAGGGATGTGCCATCTATAAAGAAGGTTCAGCGTAACCTATAGTAACCTTCAAATCCTTTTTCATTCAATTTTTCTGTGCGAACAGAAGGAAATTTTTAAGTGTGTCCAGACTGCTTCAAATCCTTTTTCATTCAATTTTTCTGTGCGTACAGAAGGAAATTTTTATGTGTGCCCAGACCGGGCACGCCGTTCCGCAAAGGGTTAACGTTTGAGCCGGCGTTGTGAGGGATCACTTCATTGGACCTTACCTGTTGCCCTTTCTATCTAACCGGTTGTAGCTACTCGAACCTTCTGCAGCAAGTCAGCAACTTTTAAACTTTTAGATGGCGAACAGATTTTCTACATCGACTTCACGAAAACGAATTTTATGAATACTTTGAGAACTGGAACAAACGTTTACATAAATCCAGTTTAACATAAATCCGTTTACTGTTCCAGACAATGAGGGGATCATCTTGGGAGGGATGTAACAATATTTTACCAATAAACTGACATCTTGCATTTTGTACAATTTTTTCGTTACATTTGGATCACATAATAGCATTATGACTAAATAAAATCATAGCATTTAATTACTTAAATAAGCGTTCAAGTTCATTAAATTCGCTTACATCTAGCAGGATATCACTATGAAATGTGATAGATAATAATAATGCAAGTTAGAACTTTTTCAATTGTAATAAAGCTAAATTTATCCTGAGTTTGGCTTTCCTCGCATTTTTCAGCCTAAGGCATGTCGATATTTCGAAAAAAAAAATGAGCGAAACGGGAACGGATTTCTCAAGAAAAAAGCAAATACTTTTAAGAGTGTTTTTCATTCTAAATTTTGAAAGTTTTATATGCCTTTTGCATGAGAAAGAGTAATAAAAAATTTCATATGGCTGAGATCGTGGAATATTTTTGTTTCCCACGCCTCAGAGCATTCCATTTAGGGATTTGATGTGCAGAAATGCGCTTTTTCGATATTTCACTCTCGGTGACATTTTTTATGCTGCAAAATTTACTCATCTAAATAAAGGATTGATTGTGAACAAAAATATGCACTTAAGATCCATGAACACTTTTTGATAATGATTATGAGAGATAAGAATTGTCACGAACGGAAATTGTTAAGTATATTTATATGTCTTGCTAATATAAGTATTTAATTCTTAGTTTGAAAGTATATGTTATGTAAGTTCAGAGCTGCTTTTTTTTAAAGACGAACGTAATTCACAGCTTTCTAAAAAAATCCTGTAAAAGTTATTCGTTTAATATATGAGAAATCACAACTAATAAATATTAATCAACTGCTATTGAATTAATTTTTTTTAAGAATCTCTAACAACTCTGTCTGATCTTAAATGCTAACTTCCAACCATGATTTTACCTAGAAACCCATTTTTATCGATAACAGAAAATCCTCGTTATCAAAAGCCTCAAAATATTTCTCTGAAATACAATTTGGTTGTAATTTCGTGCAGGACGATTTTTTTATCCTAGAAGTCACTTGTTGTCAATCTCTGTTAATGATAGTTGAGCAACGAAAAATATAACTAGATATATAGACGATCTTTAGTTTAAATTGTATGCCAAATGTTACTTTAAGTTGCATGTGAAAAATCATTTGTTGCCATCTTGAATGTTCATAACTCGAGATCTCTTTCATCAACCGATATATTTTATTAAATGAGATGAGTCAGAAATATCGGTATCCATCTGATATTTTTGTGATGATATTATTACCGCTAGAAGAAGTAAAAGAGTAATATTGGAAAACCGATTCATGACACCGAAGGAAACACAACAAAGCTATTAAACTACTCAAAACAAAACTATTAAGACACAATTTAGTGCCTTATACTGCTCACAATGTAAATTTTTCCACAAGATTTACTGACATTGCTACATCATAACCAACAAGGTCAATAGACAAGTAAAGTTTTGCTCTTCACTGTAACATCACTTTATAAAGTGGCAGAAATAGGCACAATTGCATTTAGTTTCCCAAAGGAGTAATCCTTTCGGAGTCAGTGACGTCATATGCTCAGGTATTTTTGGTCGGGAACAGCAAATTTTCCATTTTAATCTTTGGATTTCCGTAGATGTTTCCCATTTTAAACAGACGTTTTCTTCTTTTCTCATCGTGAAGGATAACAATTACCCATAATAATAATACATATACGTCTCATGGTTTCTTGATCATATTAATATACTGCTCTAATTTGTTGCGTGTTCAGCGTCACCTTGACTAATGATTTAAGTTCTGGCATGTCCTCTTATTTGAAATAGCAAGAAGAAGTTTCCGGTAAAATACAGTATTTATCATGTCTTTGCAATGTAAACAACAACGCATTGCATTTATTTTAAACGTTCAGTTATAGTTCTCACTCACCTTTTATTCGTACCTGAACTTCGATGAGAGAAATTCTGATCTGAAGAAAGATCTGAAATTCGACCTTTTATTCTTGTCGAAATTCGTTTTAATTCCCATGACTAATCAAACAGACGAGAGTATCTAGTTTGAGTTTTAGTCATTGAATTTAAATAAATAAACTTTTTAAAATATTTTCGCCAAAATATTTAAGAGATAACAGCGTATTTAACTAAAGGTGCATGTTCAGCCTGCTAAATCTGTTGAGTCTGTTATTGCAGTCTATATATTTTGAGTAAAATTCATATTTTCTCAAATTGTCGACAACAAATTTTTGTCGTTGCGGTTTAGCTACTATAATCCTGGTTTAAATAAAAAGATCACTACAAAAAATTCTGCAGTCAAGTTATAATTTGCTTATGGTTACATTCGGTGATATAATATTTGATAATTCAATCTGATTAAAAAAAACTAAGTTTTACAAACATTTGACCTACATATAAGACACAAGAGGGAAAGAAGAAATAATTTTGTTATGAAATTTCTGGAAATCACGTAATATACTTGCATGAGTACAAAATCGCATATGAGTCATATTTGGCAACAAATTCTAAAGTAACAAATAAATATCAGTTTTACAATAGTTAAGTGTGTGGAAAAATTGGGCCATCATGGACACTTGTAGAAATGCAAGAAGGTTGCATTAACTTGTAGAGACATTAGGTATTTTTTGGAAGCAGGCAAGATGAAAAATTAGCCACGCTTTCGCCGGGAATCGAACAGGGAACCTTCATATTATCTAGTTTGAGTTAGTCAGTGCTGAATGTGCTGACCATTACACCACGAAGGCTCGCTGGGAAGGCAGGAGAAATACCTTATAAACTTACACTCGAAAAAAAATTGAAAAATCTTTTATAACCAGCCAGTTTCCTGTATTGTAACCGAACCTCGGAATAATTACCATTTTTATATCCATCAGTAGTTATATAAGTTCGTGAAAAATGTGAAACCGTACCAGGAGTATTAATTCAAACTTAAAAAATTACCTTGTTGCATGTACCTCTATATGTCAAAAAGTTATAGATAACTTACAAAATCTTATAAGAAAGTATTTGTTTCGTGAATATTTAGTTTTTCAAGCTTACTTTAAGAACGCAAATTATTCTTTTTCTCCCAATAATCTAAAATCTAACTAATATTCGCTGATAAATTTTTATTAATATTTTGGAATTGTATTAATTTATATACACATGTGAATAAAAAATCGCATGCTACATAAATAAATTTAGCATATTTAAATTCCTTCAGCCATTTTTCACAAAACACAGAAGAGTTTCTCTTAGCCAGCAGCAATGGGACCTCATCGAAACTAGATAACTGATTTTTCCCGATAGTTAAATATATATTTCTAGAAGTTATCTGTCCACATTTTGTGATGCCAGCTGTAGAAATTTCTGCATGAAATTGTAGTTGGTTGCACTTTTTGGTCACTCGATGTATTGGCCGTTATTCAATAAATAATTTCGGAGATAGCACATAATATTTGAAATTAACGCGTCTACATATGATTTTGTATTTCAGAAAAATAAAATTAAGCAGCATTTTAAAATTACTGTATAAATTATCACATGACGGTTAAATTTTTTATCGTTTTAGAGATATATAACTTTAAATTCTTGCTAATAATATCTACGCCATAATTAAAAAAATTCTATATATGCAGTGAAACTTCAGAATATCATACACTGCCATTATGAACAACACTGCATAGAAAATCTTATAAAAGTCTGGAATCTTTCTTCAGCTTCCTTCTATGTAACTCTATTATTATTCTACCTGTTATCTTCATCCTCATGCTTTCCACTTGCCATCATCAGCTTCTTCTCATCTCTCATCGTCATCTTTCTCTTTTCCCAATACGTATCCGATTATTTCATCATCATTTTGAGCGAGTGTGAGGCGCATTATGTCTAACCAGGCCTGCACCTGCTCTGTTTCCGAACATGTAACTAAATCTAAGATATTGGATACAAGCGTCAAACATGTTTTAAAACCACTAGAAGTTTCGTCACTCGACTCGTAATCTACGAACATGATTATAGGCTACAACGTACACCAACTGCAACGTAAGGTAATGTTCTTTATATCTTTTCATGTAACAGCCAAATTAAATATGACGTCTTCCAACGTGAGTCGTTTCTGAAAGTCGTGGAAAATACCTCCAAAGCTCACAAATCGATGGATAATCGATTAATTCAAATAGATTCATTTTTGTGACTTTTTTATAATAATCTCATTTATGAGAGAATGTTCCTGCAGACATAAAATAAAGTAAGCGATTTCATCAGCTTTAGTTTCTCCATTTTTCCATACTTATAATATGACATGACGTTCAGTACCTCAGCTGAAATTTGTGCAGCACCTCCAGTTGAAAAACAAGTGTTGGCCTAGGAATACCAGTTTCATTTGCAATTCATTTTCATCATTCTTATAAGATTGATGAAAGACTTTAAATCATGAATCAATGAATTTTCATATTAAATCAAGTCTTGTTTTAATGTGAGTGTAGTCTTTAGTGAGAGTGCTTTTCTTTACCTACATAGCTTAAGAGCAAATCGATATAAAAGAATAGCTCAAAAGACGCTTGAAATGTGTTTAAGGACAAAATGGTTGGGAACCCCTGGTCTACAGACTAGTCAGGTTTGCTGACAGAGATATTTCATTCTCAGTTTGTTAACAGCACATTCTAGAACATCTGCTGCACGGTGGCCACCATTTACTTTTTCAAGATGAACTTATAGTTCTATAGAGCTTAATAATATATGCGCATCAGAAAGAGATAGGTCGCATTTCGCTTTCTTATCTGTGTTGGACGCAATTTCTATATCATTAAAAATCAGAAAACTTTCACACAGAATTTTAGTGAAAACTAAAACATTTTTATTGTGATCGCACAGAAGCAGGCACACGTTAAACGGTCGGGGGCATAAGGTTGGAAAACCTTGCTGTAGACTGCACTGTCTCCCTCGCGGAATCCATTCCGTGGATGGAAGAGAACGTCCTCCCATCCACGAGCTGGATTCCGACTCCTACATTAGTCTGAGCTTTCTGGCGTCTTCACGTCGTTCCTTCGCATCCACGCTTTTGTTTAAATTCTAACAAGAGAAAGACAAAGATTAAAGAAGAGTCGTTGAATGAAACAGCGAAAACATGACGTGTAACCGAAGTTATGTCTACAATAAATGAAATATTTTATCATTAATATAAATACGAATGAACGAGCCTGTGGATTAATTATATATTTATTAGATTTTTTAAAAGAATTATATAAATATCATTGCCCTTTTTAGCGCTAGAATATCATGTATACTTTGATAAATATATAAATAAATCCGTGAAAAAGTAAACAATGAAACAGGTGAAAGAAAAATACTCTAAGTTTGAAAGATTATACTGGATTATATTCAAATTATTTTTTCTTTTAACCAAGGAACAGAGATTTCGTAATAACGACCTTTAAAAATTAATAAGAGCCTCACTCAAATTTCAAGGAAATGGCAAAAACTGGAAATTCAAATGCGGAGTTACACAATCCATGCGCCCCTTTTTTTTTCCTGGATCTTCTTAACATAATATGCTCTCTTTATAATAACTGCACAAATAAAAATACCCGAATCAGAAATGAAAACGTACTTTTTTATCTTAAGGGAATGCTCCGATATGGAATTGGAAGATAGGTGGGAAACGACCCACTGTTTGTGTTCCAGTTTAGGAGCTTTTTCTTTTCGTTGGTAGAGAACAAAAACATATCGATTTTTGTGAAAGCGAAATACAGTTTCAGCAGTATAATATGAATTCCTAATAGTTTTAGAAGAAGACGCTATTCATCAGGGTTCTAAATTGTTTTAATATTTTAAATTCGTGTTCAATATATTTTATTTCTTGCATCAATATTGTATGTAACCTAAGTGGGTTAGCTAAAACCGTTACGATTATTTAACAATAAATATTTGTACAGTGTGACAAAAAATAACAAACGAAACAGCCCACAGTAATAAATGTAGAACATTTTATACAGGACAATATATCCGGTGCGACTGAGCCATAATTACGCCAGATGGACAGGAAGAAGTTGACACGCCATTGAAAGAAATCACAATTCGTACAACATTTTTCGAGCTATAAAAGCTGAAGGAGAGCACAAATATAAGTCAATTATCTTTAACATGCAAATAATGTCGCAAATCACCTATATCCCTCTCGAAATAAATTCCCAAGAACAGAGGAAGAACACGGCATAATCGTTGAGTCTTGAGCTGATTCGCTGAACACTCCGGCACTGAGATTCTCAATTTTTGTTTTTCCAACGGGGACCACTATTATACATTTAAATGCTCTGAGGACCACGTTATGTTCCCAACTGATGCAGGGTTTTAGAATATGTTCTTACCAGCACACGTACATTTTAAAAATACAGTTTATTAAAATTAATTTTGTTTCATATTGGTATTACATAATTGAGTTAATAGAAGAAAATGTATTTTAGTTTTTAATAATTCAGGGTTATTGTTGTTTCAATAAAAATTACCTTTTTAACTAAAAGTTAAACAATAGCTGATACTTATATTAATGATATGTATAACCCTACCGATTCTTGCACAGCTGTTCCTTATGTGATGTATAATAAGCTTAAATCTCAGATCGGCTCGCATGTAAAATCAGTTTCATGTTTCGTGTTAAGTTTTAATTCATATGATGTTAGTCTTGGGAGACAGAATGATGGACGACTGCCATATATGAATTTTAAAAAATTAGAATTTCGTCTATAATATGGTGCACAAAGTTATTTTGAATTTCATATTTCATTCGCTTTTGGAAATTTTCGAGGACCGCAAGGGCAGACCTCGAGGAGTACTGAAATTCGGCAGACCATAGATTGAAAAATTATCTCCTAACTGATGACTCTAAACGCCGACATATTTATAGGGTTAACTAGCACTTCTCGAAGCTTTGAGAAAAATCACTTTTAAGGCTTCGGAAATGAGTTTACCAAAAATTTCTAGAATCCATTTTGATTCTAAAGCATTGGCAAAGAACTTAATCTTTGAAGTGGCAAACACATAGAGCGATAAAACCCTTGAATTAAAAGCTATAAGGAAAAGCCTCTCGTAGAAATTAAGAAAAAACAGTTTGGCAAAATTTCAGTCTTAAGTTTCTGATCGTTTATTAAACTTTGCTACTGAATTCGAGAGAGTCACTTCGCTTTCTCGGTTTAGAAACCTTTGGCGCTCGAAGGAAATTACCTTCCTTGCCCAGGTTTTTCGAATTCATTGGAGTTTTCTGACATGGCTGTGCCAATACAGAGCTCAATGTTTTTCTAATTTTACCAAAGATGTAGCAAATGTAAATGCTACAGATTATGAACGGGTGTAAGAACTTTAAATTAATTTTATAAATTATGCGAAATTCGAGTTTAGACTGGTGTTTCAGTTATAAAGTTAGCTATGAGAAACGGATACTCTCTTGAGTTTAAAATATAAATGTTTAATATAATCGTCTTTGACGTGTTTCTTTTTAATTTTTGAATGTAATTAAGGTACTTTATTATAAGATTTAATACTGATAGTTCCATAATTTATTCAAAGTTTCAGTTAAAAATATTAATTATTTTACTTATATATCTATATAAAGTGATAAATAATTCAATTGATATGCCTTCGTACGTCTGCACATTTGGGTAAATTGCTTCTGATTGCAGCAACTTAATGCATCATTAAACGTTACGCTTTTAGCCACTTTGCCCCCAATTGTTTGTTCAAAATTATTAACTTGCTTAAGTCTATTTTGAAAGCGGGTAACTACTCACTGTACACCTTATCAAAAGAAAATTCTAAATGTATCGCATTTCTCAGTTGGAACATAAATTACAGGAGATGTTATCCATAGACAAAGGAGAAGACAAGCAACCAAATCGTTGAAGCTATGCCTGTTTCACAAGTAAGCTCTGGATCTATGCCAAATGTCGATATCTCTGCACCAATTGAGGTCAAGGAAGTTCAATTAAGCGTGATTCATTGGAAAGTGAGAGCGCATGCGCAAGCATTGCAACAATAATAAAACGGAGGAAAAGTACAATCGTTCCCCTTTGTTATTAATAACACCTCGTTTTTATCCCCTTTTTTTTTTTACCATTTTGTTAGATAAGCAGCCTCAGCGAGTTCTGGAGCTTCCGTGTTTTATTCCTTTTCTTCTGGACGAATTGTGGAAATGGAAGATATTCGATATTTGACATCTTGCGAGCTTAGAAATATGGAAAATTTTTAAACACGGTAAATACGGTAATACACTTTCTAGTAGTGTATTAGGAAGGTTTTCATGAATAAATATAGCTGCGATTCATAGAATCCACTGGTTCTTAAATTCTTTGTATAGACTTTTTGGTTCTCAGGTGGGATTCTTAGACATCAAATATCTCAAGGTCAAAGAAAATTGTTCGACTTATCCCTTCTCGCCTTACAACATTTTCCGAAAATCAATCAAATACCATTATGAATAATTTATATAGATTGCGATAAAGGTTTCTTATGTTTTGGAACAAGGATGTGAAACGAAGCAGATGACATAAAAGCAGATAATGATGGGGCTAAAAATATATAAATGCTTTTCACTTTTTTTAGCAAAAAATGTTAGTGTCGAAACAAATTTCCCGTAAGAATAAAAATTATAAAATTTTATTACGAGACAGTTACGCTATTTGTGAGCATTTATAATACCAAAAACCGATAGTGATCTCAAACTGGCGTCCGAAGCAATTCTGCATATCCGATAATAAATTTCAGTTACGGATTTATAGTAAATGCTGAACTTATAATTTTGCAAACATGGAGATTTTGGAGTGCGTTTATGCGCGTTGCTACTGTTGATTGGAAGCGATGCTTATACGCCAGGGAACATGACTGGGGCAGGGTGGGAAAACTTTCACTTTCCGGTACAGTCATTAAATTTAGTTTGCTCTCTAACATTTTGCAGTACTTCAGTATTTTAGTATTTTCGATTTTTTCCTCCCTTTAGAGATATTACATTTGGTGTATACCAATTCTCAGCCAGGGAGAATAACCCCCTAGGGAGAATTTCATATTCCAGGGGGAAACGCGGTCAACCTTTCATTTACCTGTTAAGTATTTAGTTTTAATTTAGAAATACCAAAAACTACTTTTATTCAAGTTTTGGTATTTTCAGTGTTTTCTATACTTTTTCTCATCTAATTTATAAAACACATAACAAAATAATTTAAATTTAAATAAATGCAATTGTATTTTTTGAGTTAGGGAAGGGAGGGGAGGATGATCGTTTAGAACGCGGGAAAGGAGTGCACTGAGCAAAAATGTTTGAGAACCAGTAATGTATACTTTCTTGAGATACCAGTTGGTTGGCTAGCTGAAAAGCTGCGAAGTTCATACTGCTATATAGTTAAACGCTAACTAACATGCAACTTACAAGTCCTGTTTATTTATGATTTTTATTAGATCTACATAATTATCTGTACCTATATTTCGAATTGTGCGTAACATTTGAATATTGCTTGCGAACGAATTAAAAACATAGATACAGGAAATTCCTTACCGGTAACAACTTTCAGATTTTAAGTAGAAAATAAATATAAATTTGATCTTTTTCATTTCGTTATTGTTTCTAGTATTGTTATATGTATTGTTTAATAAATTTTAGTAACGAAAATTAAAACTTTAAATATACAAATTGTTTATTTTGTTAAAAAAGTGTTTTTTTTAATTTAAGACAAATTTTCATTCCACTAAAAAAAAATGTCAGGCTCGTCAATTGCTTTTAGATTGTGTATACAACCCGCAATTTGAGTTTGAGACCATTGCTATAGGATCATAACTAAAAGATAAAAGTGAAGAAATAATCAGTAAAGCAATATCTAAAGTTCAAAATAAACAAATAGATTCCTTATTTGGGAAATCATAGTACTTCTCCAGTGGTTATTTTAGCTATCTACTTAAATGCATACGTTATCAGTGCTCGTATATTGCACGTTATTGTAAATAATTTAATATATTTTTTATATATTACATTTTACTTGCTGAAAGAAAATATAAATCTGAATGAAAAAACTCTTTAGCTGAAAAACTTGATTTTGCTGTTCAAGACCTGACCTTATTTTTTTAATTAGTATAATTTTTTCAAAAAATATTTGGTAACATGAAATATAATAACAGGATTGTCGAACATGCATCACTAAGTAATTCCAACAGGAATGAAAATAATTGCACAAATTTCCATGCGCACTCACCATTTCCTCATAACAATCATATATAATCTATAGCAATGATTCTCAACCCTTTTTGTCCCATGCACTCCTTTCATCATTACTAGACGATCATTCCCCCTTTCTATTTTAGAAAAATACATATCTACTTTATTTAATAAAATTATTTTTAATGTGTTTTACAAATTACACAAGCAAAAGAATAAAAAAGTGTTGATAAATGCCAAAACTAGAACATTTTTTTATATTCATAAACTAAAATTAAATACATAGCAGGAAATTAAAAAACTGATCTCATCTTCCCCGAAACTATAAATTCCGCCCATCGGATGAAGAGGGGCTACCCTCTTGTTAAGAACCTCTCAACCAGAGGGGAGTTTGGATAGGAAAATATACAAAATATACAAATGAATTTATACGGCACCTGTTACATAATATCGTCAATAAACTTCAGGAGATATACACGAGATTTTGTCTTATAAATAACTTTATTGAATGAACACGAGACTTTTAATGTATTAATGTTTTAATGACGCGAGTTTTATGTATCCTTTCTTTTGTAGATGGCATAAGGTTTCGGCGTTGCCATCCACGTTCTGATCCGTGTTTGCTTAGTGATAAGTGTTCTATGAATTTAATGTTAATATGACTTGAATTGTATTATATTATATTGTATTTTTGTGCTGTTTATCGAATAATATCCTAGTTCCTGCTTTAATTCAAAGAAACTGTAAAAATGCTGATGTAAAGTATTAATAAAATTGTTCATTCGTCAAGAAGCATGTATAGAATCCAAATAGATAAGATTTATTTCTTTTCCTATAAATATTGAAATTATAAACAGATATTCTAATAGTAGACTCACTGCGTCTAATTACTATTAAGGCTTATATACGTATATTAAGAGCTTGTGCAGAAAAACCATTGACGGGTATTCTCGGCGTAGTTCTGAGGTTTTGGTATTTTGATAAAATTTTCGTAACAGCACCATTTAATAATAAAAAAAAAAATAAAAAAAAATGAGCTTTTCTTATACTTACAGTCTATAACATTGTATCTCGTATAAAGCCAGATTGCATTTTTAAGGTGTTTTATTTTAAGATTTATATAAAGCGGTTTGCATATAAGATGCATTTACAAATTCGGCGAAAATGTTCTGTAATAAAGATCATAAAATATTTGAAATAACAGAATTTGAAGTTAAAATAATTAAATATAATTTTTTGACGTACATGTAAAGGCAAAAGTCGAAAATTGTCTTTATAGAATTTTTAAATATTACACCACATATATGAAATGCGTATGCATGGTCTGTAGAAGGACATTTTAAGGAAAGTAAAAACCACCGCCTCATATTCTCTCCAATTTATTAATAATATAAAATAAGCAAAGCAACAACTTTTTGTCTGGCATAGATTTGGTAACTATCTCAATCGATTTCGAGGACGAACAGGTGCAGGTCCGTCTTAATCAGGAGCATAGAAATCTATAAAACTGGAAAGCAAAGGTCGCAAAGATCGTATTTGTACCCTACAACACTAATGAGAACAAGTAGCGTCATCACGTTTCTAGTCTTGCAGATTTCTTTGCTTCTGACGAAGAGGGACCTGTACCTGGTTGCCCTCGAAATCGACTGAGTTCCTGACTAAATCCACCCCCAACGCTAGATTGTTGCTTTGCTGACTTAATGTTTCACTTTGGCAGATTTCTCTTCTGAAGATTTCTCTTCTCTGGCAGATTTCTCTTCTTGAAACGTGCAACATGTATGTGATTTATTTGATGCAAAACTCAAAGAATAGTTCATTGGGCCTTAACTGAAAACTCGTCCGTCGTAAGAAGAGAAACGGTTTATTAAACGAATTTCTACGTTAATAAAAATAATTTTATATGTTTCATTAAACGTTACGCTAGAATGGAGATAACATGGTATTTCAGCTTTCGCATCACGTATAAGGCCAGATTGCATTTTCTTTGCTGTAAGTGTAAGCTTCATTTCATTACTGTAAGTGTTATCCAACAACTTAGACCCTATCTTTTCAGCGTTCACATTAAATGTAACAGTACCTGTTAATTAGAAACATTGAAAACTTCATACGGCGGCTATTATTTGTAAAAAAAAAAAAAAAAAAAAAAAAAAAAAAAAAGAGAAGAAGAAATTTAAGATCTTTTTTAAATAAAAATTTAGCAAGAAATTGGGCAACAATCTATTTTTATATTCATTTTTATTGTTGCATTATATTCTAAATATATCAAAAATGTAAATCTCAAAATCCATATTGTACTTGGAAGTATCGCTAGAAGTATTACTCATCTCCATATTATACTTGGAAGTACCGCGAAAGTATTAAGAAATTTTATATCTGACAACTTATTTCTGTTAACAGTTTATTCCAGAATGGTATCACTCGGCAAGGTATGAAATTTACCAAGAGATATCTACAACTTGCAAGGCAATCATTAGTAAACGAAAAGACGATAATTCATTCGGTGTTCAAATATAGCAACTGCAGCTCCTGATTCTGTCATATGCACTTAGTATCTTACCTCATATCTCAAAGTTCAGAACGTACTACTAGGCACTGCAACATAAGGCATCCTCGATAATACTTTGCCTTATTTTAATGGAACATAGCATTCTCATCTGTGATTTGCATCTTAATGATGCTCCAGCACATAGGAATATACTAGTGCCATTGTATAGTTTCTTGAGGACACGAAAGATCGAAACTTATAAACTAAAATTATTCCTCAGACTACAGAACTGCCAACACCATTGATATGGATTATAATGTGCATGCATGGTGGATGCATTGTTTATCGTTGTTGGAACTATGCACTTGTACATTATAAATCTGATCCATTCGGGACTCCTATTTATCAAAACGAAGCATCATTCTCCACTCTCCCAAAAGCTCAATAAGTTATATTCTAGAGTAATATGTTATCGGTTTCCTTGGTGACTACTGAGCATCAGGTAGGACGACTACTGCATGCACCTGTGAGTCCTTCTCTCATATAGGAACTGATATTGCTGACCTGTAACTGTCACCTCAGCCATGACACCGTTCTCTCATTGTCCGTAATATATATCCTCATTCTCCGCCAGCTCCTGTTTGAAACTATGTATTAATCTTCATAATTCTATCTGAAAAACACAATTTGGTCACTGTTCCTTTATTCTGTGAATACTTAGGCTATTAAGATAAAATTACACGCCGAACAAGTATTAATTTAAAAGTCAAACAACAAAAATCAGCGTTTCAGTCATGATTTTTTCGCTTTTGCAGCTGAAGATGATGCTTCGGTAAAACCATCGAAATTAGTTCTGGGAAAATCTGAAAATATTACGCTGATTTTTGTTGTTTGACTTCTAAACTAATACTTAGGCTATTGTTGACCAAGCTGATACAAAGAGTTACTCAGCTATATCTCATTTAATATCCTAACATTTATTAATCAAACTGTTTGGGAGATTAAAAAAGAGGCATTAAAATAACTTTAATAATAATTGTAATTATCATTTTATTCATTACCCGACTTTCTCTTGACTTACCTCTTTAGCCCGTTTACATTTCTTACCAGTTCAAATTTACGTGAGTTATGGACTCCACATTAAAAATTAGTTATTTGATGAGATAAAAACCTTGACTGCTTGCCATCAGTTTGAAACAACATGTTGTACGCAACCTGATAACTATGGGGAAGCAATAAGATCATATTTTAATTTCAGATTTTCCTATTCTTATAAGAGGAGTTGGAATTTAAAAAAAATACTTATATGTTTAAGATAAAAGTAATTAAAAGTGCCTAACCAAATATTTGTATTCGGTATATCTGCTATTTTTAAAAATATAAAAGAGAAACAGAAATCTATCCACTTCGTAGCAGATGAAAATGATTTATACCACCTTGGCAATATATTGCAAAATAATTTGTGAAAAATATATGTTTTCGAATTTGTCTCGAAATGTTAGGTCTTCAAAATATTTTTATCCAAAATAGATCATTAATAAGAAAATATTTACACTGTAGTCAAAATGTGGTGTATTTGAGAGCAAGTTACATATTACTAGTAATTTAAGAAAAATAAAGTAAGGTTTCGCTAGAGTATTCAAGTTCAAAAAGTTCACTCTTTTCACATATATCTGTTGCATCATTTAAAAATATTACAACATTTCTCAATTTACTTAAGAAAATAAAATGAGAATACGAAATATTAGATTTCAGAATATGCCTTTACACTTAAATATTTCTTGTATTATGGGTACAGACCCTAAACATATAACAGTAACAATAGAAGAAAATTTTTTTTAAATTATAAACGTTTTACTTTTGAATTATGATAATTGCATTAAAAAGATAGATATTTTTTCGATGAATTATAAAGTTACATTTTCTTTTAGATCCACGTATCAGCAGTCTGGCCAAAGAACGTACCTTCATATATAGAGCAATAACATCTAAAACTGTTGCATTTTTAAACTGTATAAATTTCAACCTGCTGAAAAAGAATGTTGTTTTCTCTGAGTTTCTCAGATAAGTTCCCAAGTGAGTCGTTTACCAAAATAAACGCTTTTGGAGATCCTTTTTTGCTACTTTAATAATTTATTTTTTTCACTTTAATAGTCATTATATTTTAGTGTTTTCATCTCCATAGGGAGAGCGCGACTTTCATTTATTTTCAAGCACTTCTGGGTGTTTTATAACATTTTTAGGATTTTCTTTGATGTTTAATTGATGCAAATTGTTCCTCTGATGCAAAGAAGAAATTCTATATGGAATATGAATATTTTATTCGATTTTACGCAAAATTTTATGCACACTTCCCAACAAGCAAATGAGAGTAGACAATCAGTTTATACGAGGTAGTTTTAAAATGACTCGAATAACATAAAAAGAATCAAATTAACGTGATATTAATATTTTAAAAATCGAATTATTGCATTAGAATATTTTTAGCAGTTTCATGTAGCTCTTTCATATCGTCCTTACACTGCGCTTCTATTCAAGTTTATAAAATTAACACATACTATAACTAACTCAAATCTGCTTTGCTCTCTACAATAACTCTTAACCTGTAATTATTTATATTCTATGATTAGCGGAAACTTCACTGGAAAAAATGTTGTGAAGGAAACAACGCAAGGGGAAAAACGTAGTCGTACAATTTGCATTGGTATAGAAAAAAGCAAGGATAAAATTTTACAGACCTAAAACATAATGGTATAAAATAAAGAGGCTAAAAAAACATCTCAGCTTTATAATTTTGTCGTGCAAAAATAGTATTAAAAATAAGTACTTTTAAAAGTCACCACGTTCCAATAACATCGCAGAAATGCTTTTTTAGACCTTAGAAGTTTTAAACGTATTGTTGCGTGCGTACTAGTTCGTAATATTTTGAATGCACACAGAACTGATGAGAGCTTGATTAACTTTATTCTATCAAAAGAAGCATTTCACACTTCTGGAACTTTCCACAATAGTCGTACAACTGTTCACAATATGACACAGTACAATCAGTAGTTCCACTTCAAAATACTAAGAACATTAAACACAACGCAACGCAAAGCGCATGTAAAGAGCGAAGTTATCCCGGAGCTCACGCTGAGCCAACAACTGAGCGCAGATGCTCTTTCCGGTTCGCTCAGCCGCCGAGATATTTCTAGTACACTCTGCTTCTCGAAATAACTGGAAAGCATATGAGGGCTGAATGCGGTTGCAGTTACGCAGATAATCAATTACAGTTATTCAGTTTCAATATCCATTACGGTTATATAAGGACCGGACCAACATGCCACCAAATGCTCGCCACGTTTGACGACTTTTGGGGATTTCTAGTCAAATTTAACGACAAAAATTAGTCGGCAAAATCATTGCCAGCTTAGCAATATCTCGCCACATTAGCGATATAGCCATTTACGCAATGTTGAATAAACTTTGCCATTTACTCAATATAAATAGACAACGTTAAATATTCATATTTCTTCGGGAAAGCATCGTTTCTATCAGCTTTTCGTATTACATTACATAGAAAATCCTACAATCCCATATATAATTTCACTAAAATTAGCTATGTATGTACAAAATTCGTAACAACATGTCTGCTTTTGCAATAAGTAAGGGTAAATCTTTCCTGTATCAGTTTAAAATTTCAAATACATGTTCATTGTTGCAATTTATAAAATATGATGTTCTTGTTTTCCCTGTGCCAGTTAATTCCCTATGATGGCAATGCAAGGACAAAAGCTTGGAGCTCTCAAATAACTCTCTATTCTGCGATGTTTCTGTCATGTGATGATTTGTAATTGCTTCATTAACCGTGATATTTTGTAAGACGAGGTTTTGAAATTACAAAGTTTTACTGGGCATTATTTCCTACCACGATATTTTGGAAGAATATCGTTTCATCCTTAATTTGTTTAGGCCGCAATGTTTTATACGACGATGTTTACCTTTTGTGTTACTTCATAACGTACAACATTACTTGGCACTGTAATACACACCTGCCAAATTAAAAATGAATTTAGATTTCGCAGTAAATATATTGAAACTTAAATTAGATAAAAGAGTTCATAAACTTTCCGCCACTAATAACAGGTATTGGGTCATTTTTTAAATAAGATACGCTAATATTACCCAAAAACATGCTTTATTGAAGATTTTTTTTTCTTTCTTAAAAGGTTTAATTCTTATAAAAATTTGTTTCACGTACTTACGATTTGCTTTTTAAATCTGTTTCTGCACAGAAAATAATAATAAAGTGCGGTTTTCTTGTATTAAAAATAAAGTTTAATTAGCGTTCCAGTTTGAATTGTAAATTTGGTGTAAAATTCACTTTATCTGTACAAATAGGTTTATTATGCCCAAGGAATTGTTGGACATCTAGTCAGATTTCGAGACATGTTCCAATTATGCAACTTTCGCAATGTTCCGAAAGTAAAGTCTCTTCTTGAGATTTCTATTAAGAGCCAATTTGTAAGGATTCTCCGGGATAAATCCGTTCACTCTGACACCTTTCAAGCTTTACAATGTGTAACGTTGCACGTCTGGTAGGCATACAGTATGTGTATTTAATCAGCCAATCAGCTGAATTCGGCTAGCTATTGATCACGATTTAGGCAGTATTTTTAAGCCTCTTTATCTTGTACGTGTTAACTTGTTTTATGATTCTTGACATACTGGATTTAATTATGTTATCTTCTGGAGTAATTGAGATGCAGGTTTCTGTGATTTTATCTACATTTCAGGCTGAATTGCTATGATTAAACCTTGCTGTGAAATGGATTCGAAATTCTTGTAGTGGTTTGAGGTTCAATGCGTATTTTAATATATAGTGATTCTCTTTCTTCGCTACAATTATTACATAAAATTAGTGTTTCAGCGAAACTTGCTCTTGAAATTCAGTTATTATTAGGACCTTGCAATTGATATTGACATTCATTTGCTTTCGTTCGTGGACACGGTGGAAATTTTGGAAATGAGAGAGCCGATGCTCTAGCAAAGCTAGCCTCGAAACTTCACAGTAATTTAAATCTCCGTGTCCCTGTTTCTCAATGGAAGCGCTTTTATAGGAATGATGCTATCTGTATTTGGAACAGAGAATATCTGGCCTCCCCAAAAGCACAATGGTTAAAAAGATTTGTCTTACAATGTTTTATACGATAAATGTTGATCAGTTAATTAACTCAGCTTTTGACTGGGTATGGCAATTTTAAATGCTATTTAAAGCGATTTGGACTGGTCTCAAGTGCTTTGTGCAGCTGCGGTGTCGTCGATGAGGATGTTAAGCGTACTCTTCTTGATGTCCAGCATAGGAAGATACTTAAGGCAACTTTGAAGCATCTGTCTGCATCTTTGCCACCAATTTTTTTCTGAATAAAGAGACAATTTCTGCTTTTCGAAACTTTAGTCTCAATTTAGATTAATGAGTTATCATTCTTTTATTACATTTTATCCTAAAGGAGCGTTAGCTCAGAAGGGCTATTAGTCTCAAAACGATATTTTGTGGCATTTCACTATAAACAGCGAATCATTTTTTTTAAAATTATTGCCAACAGATATTGTCGCCTGTATCATTTTTAAAGAAATTAAATGATGAAGAATATTCATGTATGTACGTATGTTTCTCGCATTGCGAAAAGACGACGGTATCTAGAGCCATCAAATTTTGAAAAACGTAATTCTCCATCCGGACATGGGCACCTGGACTCCCGAATTTTGAATTTCAAATTTGTTTTATTATCTATTTCACAGTTTGTAAGCCTTTAACGAATTTTTGATTAACAAACTGAAGGATTTCAAAGCGAGCAATGGCTACACTGTTCAGAAAAAAAAAAAAATATCTCCAGCTCGCAAGACTGTGCATCGGAAATTTTAAAGATATGCTCTTTTGAAATATTCTGTGACATTGCTGTTGAATTGAATTTTATGTGGTTTAAGTGCGAAATATTTAATCAGTTTAAAGGTAACACAAACGTTAAAAGAAACGTCCATTTGGCCGTAATGTGAAATATGAAAGAATTCAGATTTTTCTCTATTTCTTTATTATTTAAATTTATTTATCGTTTTTAATAGTGTTTATCCATTTGCAATGCTACTGTACATTTGCTTATTTTCTTAATTTTATAACTTACTTGTGTAAGCCTCGTGGTATACTTTGTAGAACACAAAGATTGAATTCACTAAAGAAAAAAACATTTACGGCGAATTAAAATCCTCGTTTGCTAAGTACTTAAAATTGCTCAAGAACCATATATGGAGAGAAGAATTTTGGAAATGTCATCTACTATTAATCAAAGTAATGTAGTAATGTATTGTACATTATTAATCAAAAGTAATGCATTACATGATATACACATTTTAATGTTCCTGCAAAGTCAAAATATATTTTAGGTTATGTGTTTAGTCAATTTTACAGTAGTTACGTCCTTTTACGAAGGCCGCACGAACTGCGGAAACATCGTGAATTTTTTAAATCTAGTACATACATATGATACCATCGGGAAAAACAGTTAATTAGATATATGGTCATGAGAGACATTTCTTGGAGCTAGTCAGTTACATAATTTCAGCATACATATAAAGAAAAAATAAGATTTAAACAACTATTTACTATGTTACACACAGGTTAGAAAGAATTTCCATTTACCTTTAATGGGATAAATAAAGTTCATCTTCACTGATTATATATCAACTTTTCTTTAAAAATGTTCTATTCAAATATTGCTCCCGAGATGGAGGTTGAGCAGCATTAAACGATATGCATTGAACCTCCATACTCAGGACTGAAAAGCAAACCCTCTGTTTTTTGAAATTTTAGTAAATTCAATATGCATACCTAATTTTTGCCAACATTTCTACAGCAGTTCTTAATACTGGTGAAGAAACGTATCCAGTGGAAGAAATTTTAGATTACACAATAGAACCTGATCAAATATCCACAGCATATTCAGATCGAATTTCATGAAATATCAGAAAATGTAGAACATGTGAATATTGCTTAAATTTAAGACGGCTTTTGTGGCATTTTATTCAACTGAAATGAGACGTTCAGCGTTTGCATTCATATAAAGTAAGAGGGCTTTTAATTTGGAACGTGAAGTAGAAAAGACTTACCAAATTTAAGTCTACCCTTCAAGATTTGATTAATATCAAATAAACTCATCCTTTACTCTCTGTTTCAGCGCAAAATATGTTAAAATAGTAAGTTTTTTCAACACATATTTTGTTACTGTTTTGTTGTATATATAACAAAATAGTTCTTGAAGTTAGGTAGAGCATTTAGCAGCACCGCTAACCGTCTTAATACCCTTCTCGCCTCGTTACTAGATTTATTTAAAACGGTTTAAGCTTTAGCCAGCCATGTTGGTTTGCGTGCATCAAATGCCTAAGACAACATTCACAGGTGCAGTTTGTTTTATGCTGTTTTAAGCCCCGAAAATATAACATTTAAGTAGTTAGATTCCGTATAAGAAGTGTTGAAAATATTCATATTTTATAGAAAATAAAACATATTATGTCCATCAATTTATACAAATATCGCAGGAATGCATACTTCTGTTAAGTTTTAAATTTCTGTTTTAATTAGGTTGAAGATATGTGACAGGAGGTTGTGAAGTCATTAGTATTTTTGAAGATGGAGACACGAAATATGAACAAGGCCCTCGCAGGGACTGGAACCTGGACTTCCTCGAATACGCGCCGAGTCTGCTGCCGTTACACCACGAAGGCATGCTGGACGGAGGTAGAAAATACCTTCTAAGGTGTGGTACTACTGAAAGTTTTAATAGAAGCTATGTTCTTTATGAAAACAACAAGTTCAGAGTCAGCACTACGTTTCTCCTTTATGTTTTTCTCTACGATAGGCATAAGTTCCTGCATCTAATAGTCAGGATCATTACTCATAAGTGCTGTAAGTAACAGATTTAAAGCACATTGTAAGCCGACGAACTGATCGAATTTCACAACTTTACATGATTTCCTGTTGGATGAATATCGTTTTTAGATTATAATAAATTTAACTACTGTTAGTCGGTGATAACAGATACGTAAGTGTAAAAGGACTTTTTTTTACCCTTTTATAGCCTGTTACTCGAAAATATAGAGTTCTCAGCCCCCCTTTCCATTTGCAATCGTGACTCATACAATCATCCCCAAGCAAATAAACTATAGTTTATCAGCTTTATGCTGCAGTTAGAAAAGAGGTGCGTATTCATATAAAGAATTTATTAGTAAAATATTTTAATAATAAACCTCTTTGATATCAATCCACTCCATCACGTTTGTTTCTTGCAGTCGCTTAAGCTTAATTCTGTCTTTACCTATCATTTCCATGCAAACTTTCTCAAGGCTCAATGTGAAGAGAAATGTATTAATCTTGAATATTGATTGATTCAGTACCGCTTCACTAAGCAGGAGGTGCTTTGTAAACTATTATATCTGAAACCCTTTTCTCTAATTAGAAAATTAATCAAGGAGCAATTTCCTATAACCTGTCACAGTATATCGATTCCACAGCTTTTCAGCTTTTAGAAGATAAAATGCAGAACGACAGATGCAAAGTTTTATAATTAGATACAATAAATTAAGTTTTGTTAAATAAATGGTTATTCCTACACCATGCGCGTATCTATACTTTTATAGTGTTATTTAAGAAGAATTTCGATCATACGTCAATGATTTTGTGAGTAACGCGAAATGTTTACCTTAAGAAAATGTACTTTTCTATTAAACATAAATGTTTTTTACCAGCAAACGTCAAGGACCATTCATTCGTAGTTCACCGCTTCCAAACTGCCTATAACGTTGTTTTCTGTGTATCGTCACTTTTTTTAACACCTCTAAGAAACAGCTAAGAAGCTACTGCTTGAATAAACCTAATTTCCATGTTTTTCGAAGATTAAAAAAATATGTTTTTGTCTTCGAGATTACACTTAAAGTGCACTGTATAAGCTGACAAAAAATCATTCATCATTTCTCCCAAATTCGAGATATTTCCAAAATCATATGACGCTTACATAAAGCTGCTTGCAAAGAGAACTAAAATCTAAAATTAACCAATCGCAGCTTAGCTGTACATTGCACCTGCCTAGTATAAATATTGCTTAGCGAGAAATTACGTCACTTAACTTCTCCTGCCCTGCAAAACACCTCTGCGCTGCTACGCTTAATTGCCCTCCTTTGTTCTTTACCTAAGATGACGTAGTATATTTTCAACCTTTATACATAAAAATTACTGCAGTTACTTTGGATCTAGAAATATCTTGTCTACAAATAAATGATCTCGTGTGTAGAAAAATAAATAGTGTAAGTCTTCGAATTCAGTTTTGTCAGCTTCGTCTTCATGCCTCTACACTCATCCTTTAACTCCTTCACATCCAATCCCCCCGACACGGTCCTACATAGAAACAACCAGAACCGCCCGAAAACGGCCGAGATTGTAATCTTTTTTTCTTCCCTCCCCCTAAAATATGCAGTAGCAGGTGCACTTTCCCCAAATGCATTGTATCAGTTTACTGCAGACAGCTTGTCCTAATAGGTTTTCTTTTATCTTTTGGTTGATCGTGACATTTCGTTGTTGATTCTTTTGTGGTACAGTGCGCTTTTAAACTTTAAACAGCAATAAAAGAGCAGTTTAAAAATTTAAGGATTATATTTATTTTTAAACAATTTATTCTTTCCTATAAAAATAACGGAAATAAACAAAATCTCCATCGTGATCATAACAAAGCCGGAAAGGCTTGTTGATCTAGCCTTCAGAATAGTTTTATAAAGAACGGGGTCAAAAGCTTAGGAATCTTTGTTAGAAAGTACAAAGGATGTCATTGGAAATCTTCACACCTATTTTCTGCGTTAATGGACGGGGAGGGGAGGAAATTGCTGTGAAACTGGAAAAGTATTTCGGGCGGTTCGGGTATTTTGAGGATATAGCTTAGCGAAGGGTCTGGATTTCAAAGAGTTAACGTCTGCCAGATGTTAAAAGTACCAGTTTCTTCTATCATCGCATCGTTTTCAAGCAACGCGCATTAAAATATCATATATATATATACTCCTATTAAAATTCTTATTATCCTATTAAATCCTATTCTTCTATTAAAATTATTAGGCATTACTTCTATTAAAATTCTTATATTTCAAATTGTAATTCTTTTACTTTATTAGCTTTCTTAATTTAATTTGAAATACAAGCATTTTAATAGAAATATTCCTCTTTAATTAGATATACATAATTAACTAATTCATTTTAGAAAGGTGGTTATGAATTGATTTATATAAAATAATTAAATTTTATAACAACTAATTCTAAGTCTGTTAGTGAAGTTAATATCTTGCATTAAATAGTTTAGAATTTTATCTTTTGTGAAATATAAGTACCATCCGCATACATAGTCACAGTGGTTGATCTAAATATGAGATGCGATTCGCGTAATATGTTGCGGAAACACAAATCGGTCACTAAACAGATGGCATCAGAAATGACTTCCTTTGCTATTATAAATCACTGACGCAAGTGTAACTACTCAATCATCATTTAGCATATTAATTAGTCTTGGGATCTCTGAGAGTTACTTGCTTAACGATTAATGGCGTAATATTTGCTAGAAAACAGCGAAAACTGTGACACTTTGAACTAAAATTGTTGCATTTATTCTAATATGTCGTGTATTTTTTTTTTAATTTTAAAAAGTGCGAGCAAAAATTTCGCTATCTGATCTCTTAGACTGCAAATTAACCTTGAATGACTTTCTCTTGATGTACTGGATATCTTTTCGCAAACGCTTGGTACTGTATAAGTATGTGCATCAAACTTTTGAAATGGAACTTTAGTGGTGAGAAATATCAGCGCACACATATGTAAATTAAGTAACAAATTACAAGCATTTTTATAATGTTAAATATTGAAATGTGCTGGTAAATGGAAGAGTAAGGAATTTTAAAACAAATTTTGGTTCTCTTAAAAAAGAAAATATTTATTGTTGCCAATTAATAAAGCAAATGTTTTACGATTTAATTTGGAAAAGGATATTAAACGGTTTTAATGACTATATCGTTACATTAACGCTTGAAGACGCTATTGAGCATTAGTAAAAAATAATCAGCGTGTTTGTCAATTCATATTTAATACAATTTTTATTTTGTCTTTCTTATCAGTTCAAGACGTGACCGTGCCGCCCGACTGGCATAGTGGTTAACGTCGCTGACTGATGTGCCGTAGGGCTCGGATTCGAATTTCGGAGGAGGCATGGATGTTTGTAAGTGCGTACTGTCGGTGCGGCATAACGGCACTCTAAATATGCTGCGAGCCGCGACCGAGCGACCCACACGAACCGAGCTGTCGTGTGGTTTGGTGGAAGGGGAGAGGTTGGGGAGACCTTCGGACCCGTCCCCCCAGTGTGCTGTCCATCAAAATTAGGGGCGGACCTGAGCTTAATCGCACTGTTCCTGTAAGGTGGTCAAGCCTGTTGTAACAACAGACGTAATCTTGCGCTCTTTGCCGCGAAGAATTTCATGGCTTGGGCTGATGTTTCTGCTAGACTAGCAAGCATAAATAATAACAGACATGACTGTAAAACAATTAATACCACTAGAACCTGAGAAAAGGTTTCAAGCCTGGGCTGAACATTAGTAATGTTTAGCCGAAAATTGGGAAAAATATCTTAGTACAATTAATGCAATTTTTAACGTAGGATTACGTTTCCCCGTAATGATTTGACAGGAAAGTAGAAATTAAAACGCTGTCTTTGAAATTACAAATGTTACAGTCAATCTAAATACATCATTAGACAGATGGAAGAGCATATTAGCAAATACACACAAAAAAAAAAAAAATAAATAAAAAAAAAAAAAATAAAAAAAAAATAAAAAATAAAAAAATAAGAATTGGACCAAATGTATACGCATAGTAGCGCGTCAAAAATAACAAAAAAATTGTGATGTCAAAACTCCGTGCACCTGCGCGACTGCGTGCGAGTGGCACGTGAGTCGCAGACAGTCATTGCATTTGGTTCATTTTTCCATATTTTATTTTATTTACGACAATGCGCAACAAACAAAAGAAGAACGCAAGAAATGTTTACAAAACGTATGCAGTAGACGATATAAGACAAATCAAAATCCTTGTCACTCTCTAATCATTTTGTTGTGGAGAAACGAGCATTAGTTTTGTGTAACACAATAACACCTGTCAATTGAATGTGGATACTTTCAGTGAATTTCAGAAAAGATTTCCGAGTTAAAATGGCTGCAGTTATGTTCCTTAAATCTATAAATTAATTTCAAAGTGTACTTAAATAGTTACATGGCACCATATTGAGATGGAAATGATGTTTCATAATACCAAATGTCTTTCATCTTGTTTGACGTCTACATTCAGATCTCCCATCATAATAATAGGAACATCTGTATTTAGAGTAAACCCTTCGGCGATCAATAAAGACATCTTAAATTATGTATCTTAGTTCTCATACCATCGACTAGTTTTACATAGGGTCATTTTGAATGAATAAGTGTAATAAATAAAAAATAAAATATATGTGTGCGTAAAATCTTTTATTCGTTTTATTTGCTCTATACATCCTCGCACTTCCGTTAGTAATCCCTACGCATTAAACACCAGCGGCTCTTTAAACTAAAAGTGAGAACCTGTCGTCTTTTTTTTTCCGAAGTTCTTGTAGTATTAATTGTTTTACATTGTTTACATGATTTGTACATAATTATATACATATATATGTAAGAAAAATAAAGAATATCATAAAGATTAAATTAGCAACGTAAATTTACCTTCTCTATTTTAAAAATAGCAACCTCTATTTGCACTGCGTCCTTTCGAGAAAAATCTATGTCATATGACTCTTACGTAATGCTGGTGATGTAAATTGAACTAAAGCAGCCAATAATAATTTTACAGCAATATTAACTATCCAATCAAAATGCTTTGAAAATCAAAACTAACTCAGTTTGACTTCAGATTTTATCCTGAACGTTACGCATTTGCTTTCCACGCTTTGGCCTAGCTAGACTGCTGTCTGTCTACTGCTGCTTTCTTGCTACAAATTTATGAAAAATGTAAGCCTTTTGGAACAGTCACATTTGATGTGCCGACTTGTGTATAGCCGTCGCATGTTGCTGAAAATAAAACTGAAGATATATCAGCATTCGCCTCCAGTTTCCTAGTCATTATGCATCAACACGCTACGCCATCATCTACGCCATCAAAATTCCTCCTCCTGTTCCTGGTCATTGCTTCTGAGTTTGAATATATTACATATATATGTAAGATAAAAAATATGTGAACACAAATTATAATTTAAACTAACGGTAAACTCTTTCATTCTCCCTCTCGGTTCTAAAAATTGTAATAACTTCTCTCGATTGCATCAATTCTAGATCATTCTATTTTGCATGTCCTGTTCAACGCACGCTGATGACGTAATAATTGGGAACTGAAACTTTAAACAAAATCTTTCTCTTCCATAGAGTGGAATAGTGTGCTTTCATAGAGGATAACTACGCACTTCAGCTTCGCTCTCTCTAACCTGCTAGGATGTAACTTGTCTGCCTTGCTTGTTATTACAATAATACAAAATTGTAAATGTTCTGTAAAAAGGCATGACTAGAGTGCCAAGTGATTGGGACCGCAAACGTCAACTAGAAAATAAAAATGGAATTAAAACTGCCTCGACTACCAAGTTGTCTTAGATATTATCAAGTCAACATATTAGCATACTACGCAATCAGAATTCTTCAATATGGATCTAAGTACACATCAACAAAGCTCCGTGTTTTCCTTGCTTTTATTATGTCATATATAGTATATATATATACATATATATATACTAATGCACCCACTTTATATATTATCTCCAACCTTTTTAAGTTTTAAAGTTCTTATACAAAAACTTTACTGTATTGAAGGTTAGCAGCCTCCTTACTTTTATATCTTGCTAGTTTAACTCATATTGAAATCACTAAATGTCATTCCACTAGATGACAAACTTGAAAATTTAACGCCATGCCTGCTACAGGTAAACCCAAAAAACAATTTCTATGAAAAACATTTAACTGTATTTACATGATTACATGCGGTACTTGACATATTAAATATATAGGACAGACTAAAAACAATCTTAACTTTCGAATCAATAACCATAGAGCTCAAATCAAAAAATACAACGCACGAAAAAATAACATTAAAATAAGTACACCATCACAACTTAATACAGCTGAATTAGAACACTTTAAACACCATGACTTCAACTCTATTCAACTTCAGATACTAGATATAATACCCAATCACAAAACACGAATTTTTCAGGAATCTCTCTATATACTAAAACAACGTTCACTTTATCCATATGGACTTAACACTTATATACATAGTCATAGAGATACTTCTAAGAAGTCTATTTTCAGCCAATTTAAACTCTACAGCATCAAAACGCAGAGAGGAAAAAGAGGAAGCAAAATAAAAAATAATGCGAGATTTTTATCCACTTTGGATACACTTGCATTGAAAAAACAATTGAAATGTTTTTTTGACTCAGACTGCTTTCCCAAGAAACTTCTCAACTGGTTACACTCCTGTACTAATAAATTCCTTATCAAACTAAAAAAATTCATTCAAGAAAGCTACGACGACATACAAATCATTAAAGACATGATTCTTGATTTTAGTCTTTTCAGACTCTCTAATAGTCTCACTCAACGCAAAATTTATTTTAAAGTCAATTTTCTGCATCCGCAGTTTGACAATATTCATTTCTCAAGAATCATCAGAGATTGTAAAGATTACTTCCCCGCAGTTGACACTATACCAATGATTGCATTTAAATATCAAAGGACCTTAAGCAACTTGCTTACTAACCACCATGAAATAGATGAAACTGCAGAATGACATTGTAAGACACCAATTTACAGCAATTACGTAGATTCTCATCACCAGCACATAATTACTGGCAACCTGAATATCATACAAAACCATCAACTAAAAACACTAATGAGTTATGGTACAAAATTTAGACCAGTCAGAAACATGACTACAAATTACTGTTACAAGACTTTCGAAAACAACATCAACGAATTTATAGTTAAAGCAAGCTATCAACTGAATTTTCCCATAGATACCTTCTTAAAATGGAAAGCTAAAATTCTTCAACGCATATCCACAGAAATCAGTCACCTCAAATTTAAAAGTACACTGAACTGGTCGCAACTTACATCTGATATTAGTAAATTAAAACAGCTTTTTACTATTACAAAAATAGATAAAGCAACTAATAACTTTAGCATTATATGAAAACAATTCTACACTGAGATTATTCATAAAGAACTTCTCAACGCAACTACTTATCAATCAGCCAACCTTACAGAAACATCTATAATAAACAGGATTAAAACTTTTCATAAGAAACTCAATATTACTTTCAATGCAAACTACAACAGATTTACTAATCTTTATGCGATTCCCAAATTCCATAAAACACCATTAAAATTTAGATTTATAGCTAATGGAACTAATAATTACAAGAAAAATATAGACTATTATTTTTCAATTCAACTTAATAAAATCTGTAAATTTATTTTCAATGATTGTAACACTAATCATAACTATTGCTGGATCATTCATAATAACACTCCTGTCATTAATACCATTCATACCATTAACATCCAAAACATTAACTGCTATGATTTTGAAAACTTATATACCTCACTTCCTCTAGAAGAAATCTATACCAGCCTACTTGATCTACCAAAACTTTTCCCTAATATACTCAATATCATGACTCTTGACAAATGGAAAACCTACCTAAAATGCACACTTTTTCATAACTACATCAAGTTTCAAAATCAACTTTTTAAACAAGTCAGAGGATTGCCAATGGGCTTACATTCCAGCACCTCGATCTGTAATATCTTTTTATTTGTCAAAGAATTTAACTTCCAAAAAAATCTACAACCACAAGAGTTAAATTACTACAAACACACCTACAGATTTATTGATGACCTTATTACAATTAATAATTTTGGTAAAATTGAAAACTCCGACATTTATCCGAATTGTCTTAAACTTAATAAAACTAATAATTCACAAAATAGCATAGACTTTCTAGATCTTCAAATCATTAACTACACAAAAATTTTACTTTTTGACAAAACAAGAAACTTCAATTTCAATACTAACAAATTAATAAACTGGAACTCCAACATATCCAATAAAGTAATTAACAATACTATAATTAATCAAATACAACGAATTAAAACTATATGCACAGATACAATAGATTTACAACGCGAAATTTTGATCCTTATCAAAATTCTCAAAAATAATCTAATTCCCTTTCAATTTATCAACTATTGCCTTAAAAGAGCAGGCGTTAAATACTCACTCTAAATCATTTAACTGATAGGGATATGATAATTTATTCCTAAACCTGAGAAGGCGGTATAAGTTGGATGACTGTCAGTTGAAAGATTTGTATATAGTGTAATTACTCAATTGTATATATTGTAAAAAGCTAATTGTCTTCAGACATATACTGTTACTAAAAAAATGGGCCTATTTCCTGCCTTTAGACTGTCTACTAGCTCTTGGACAGCGAAAATGCCTTTTTCCTTTCTTAAATTCTTAATCATTGCGACACGACAATTAGCCAGAAATTAATTAATTTCCATTCACTAGTATTTTTAAAAAAATCTTAACAGACGGTCTCTCTCAGATAAGAACTCCACAAAATACATCCCTCAAGAATTCCAAGTCCCACCCACTACCATAAATTTCTTCACCCAAGTCTTACCGACTGATATAATTCAAAGCCCCTACTGCCGCTAAGAATTTTCGGACACCCTACACTTCTGAGTCAGACACGAAGAGAACACATTGCCAACTCCCCCACTAGAAAGAATGTAAGTTACTTAATACCTTTCTGGCCTTTATATCTTCATGTACATTCACTGATCTTATTTATATTATTTTCTATTTTATTTTTATATTATTTTTATATTATTTTTATGTTCTCTTTGATTTGTTTTTACAAAGTTTGCATTATTTATCTTTTTTATAATCTTCTATGTTTATTTCAACTTTACTTTGATTTCGATTTCATAATGACAATTTCCAATGTTTAATTTCTACAAATAATATAGTACTCAAATACATAAAGATGATAGTGTCGGGGACGATTACTCGAGTTTTACAGGATTTCTCTACAGTAATTGATTTTTACTCCAAATTGAATTGACTAAAATGCTTCATGAGAATAAGTTCTTTGAGTAACAACTATTCGCGGAAATATTTGGCCTGACTAGAATTGCCGGTTTGGCTTTAACTTATAACTCGAGTAAAGACGAAACACTTTCATATTTACGTATTTTTATCAATTATTGATCATTGAACGGGAGTTGGTTTGTTCCCCTTGAAAAGTCAACTAATTTCCGATCAATGACAATAATTACATGTTTTAATTTTTACTTTTACAATTGTAATATTATTCTTCGTGATGATTTAACTCCAGTCCCCGTTAAAACATTATTAACTTTTTGCTTTCAAATTACTTCAAAACATCTTTCAAAATATAACTTACCAGTATGGATGCACACTTTTAAAATAATTCTACTTTAATTAAACTTAGGAGATAATATAATCAATTAATCAATACTGTTTAGGAAATAAATTATTATATATATATATATATATAAGATCGTTAAGATAATGATTAGTTTCTAATGTTCGGCATCCATGCCTAAAGGAAATTATTTCATACCTGTTAAATGTGTATTGATCCAATATACATGAAACGAAAAAAGTAACGTTTGAGTTCCAGAATATCATTCAATTATAATGAATGCAGCTCGTCATTTTTTCCACTCTCCAGGAAAGAGCTTTCTCAGTGCTGGATCAATTGTTGCTGACTCAAGATTTGAGTTATCGGAGGCGAGCCGCCTAATATACTATGTTTAACAAAGATTTATAAATGCCTTTCAAATTAATGAATACTATTTTATTTTTGATGTTTATTGTGATATTTCCCTATTCTCTGGCGTACATCCCCTTTTTTTAATTAATTTTATCGCCCTAAAATCAAGAGGGGAATATTATGCGAATAATTTAATTTTCGAAGAAAGCGGTTACATCAATAAAAAAGAAATGTTTATGGATAAACTATTAGTAAGTAACACAATATTATGTCTTTAAAAGAAACCTATATTTCATTAAGAATATATAGTAAAATTAACATAACTATATCTCTCTATATATATACGGTAACTTAACCGGAGGCGTTGCTCCCTGCTGAATCACCTTGTAAATCCCAGGGTCACCTCACATTAATTAGTCTTGACTACAGTTCCCAAAAGGGACGCAACGGAGGAGAAGCCCGAAATTTGAAAAAGCGATCACATCATCAGTAGATAAGGCTACTATTAGCTAGAAACTTTCAACATTTGCCATTTGCCAGTTTAACGAAGACTCTGCACAAAATATGTTTCAAATAATAAAATATACAAAATGCTAATACAAAAAATGCAAATACAAATAATCAAAGGCATACCATTTATCAGTAAACTAGCTCTTAAAGAGAAAAACTAGGTGCAACAGAGAAAGAGAAAAACGTTCGCAATATTTAAAATATTTTCAGAATCTAATGCTGAAAAGTTGGGAGAAAATACTCAGGAAAATGCGGCATTTTAAAACAGTATTTGTCTGATGATAGTCCTAAAATGATTAAAATTATAAACATAGACACACACAGACTCAAAATTTCGTTTAGTAATAATACGTTTTATTAATTTAATCGTGAACCGCAGAGAAAATTCCTCATGGGCTATTCGTGGCCTATTTTCATCCTGCTGGGCGTGAAAGCCGTTTTACTTGTAGCGCAGTAGCCATTAATTATACATAGGCTCAAAACCCGCATCGTTACTGTCACTGAGACAATAAGAAATGGTTCTATGTTGAAGTACGGCAAGACTTTTATTATGATCTTGACGTTTTACATGTAATTAAAGGATGGTTATTTGAATATATAGGCACCTAAGAACTAGTTGCTTACGCAGGGTAATTATTCGGGGAGGAATTTTCTAATGTAAACTGGCTTACTTTGCTTTTACACTTGGGGAAACCAAGAAAAACAACTGTACATACCCTTACGCATGGTTTGGTTTCAAAGCCGAGTCTTACTGTCAGTATTTAGGGTCTTGACCACTCGGCCACTGATGGGTCCTAATATTTAGAGAAAGACGAATTAAACAAAGGTAGATGACGTGCAATATAATATTCTTATTATTTCATGCATTGTTATAATAGCCTGGCCATGTGGTTAAGACCGTTGAATACTGATAGTTTGATTTGGATTGAGTTTAAACTTAGGCTGTAAGCTTAGTTTTCGCGGTTTACCATATCTGTAACGTGAATACAAGCCAGTTTCCCTCAGAAAGTTCTTCACGAAGGCATTACGCCTCTGAGGCAGATAACGCTTGTGACTTTGCCATGTTCAAAACAACATATACTGTATTTTAATAATATTTATTCTTCTTACGTTTTTTAACTTCAGATTTGATGCCATTTGAATTTCCTCGTCATTTGCAATAATTTTGTACAGCTGAAAAACGGCAGAGCTTTTGTTTTTGCTTCCTTGTACGAAATAAAGAAAGTGTTGTAATCGAGAAAAATTTCAGGATATCATATTTCAACCGCTCACAAATACATTTGGACGATATGCATGTACGTATGTATGTATGTACATACACTCTTTTGCAAAAAAATTGAAGTACCATGAAGGAAGTGGTTGTTTTTGATGATATTGAATATGTGTATATTTCTTACACAGATAATAAAATGATTAAAATATCAAAGTCATAATGACTGTTCACGGCTCACAATCACCTATTGAGTGTTCTAATCAGTAGTTGGTCGAACCGCCCCTGGCGGCAATGCATGCTTTAATTCGTCGAGACAAGGGATGGCAGAGGCTCCTAATGTCATCTTGCGACACATTCTGCCAGGAATTCATCAGTTGTAGCTCCAGATCTGCAATATTTTGTGGTGACCAAAACTGGCGGTTTCTATGTCCCAGACTGTTCGAGTGGTGAAAGGTCTTGTGACCTTGCTGGCCAAGCAAGAGTGTAAACCGCACGGAGACAATCCAGAGATATGCAAGCTGTATGTGGCCTGGCATTATCTTGTTGGAAAATGGCCCCAGTATAACGTGCCATGGAGGGTAGTCCAATTGGCCGCAGGATGGTATCAACATATCGTTGAGCTGTTAAAGATGTACGGAGGATGACTAAAGATGACCTGCCGTCATAAGAAATAACGCCCCACACCATCACACCAGGGGTTATGGCTGTATGCCTTTGTAAAACAAAGACTGATTGTGACCGCTGACGAACACGCTAGCCATCTGCTTCAAGTACCACGGGAGGTATAGACGTGGCCGTAGTGCGTTGAATCTTCGATAATGATACCGTTGGGACGGTTCGCACCTGGCGAACAATCATCCTATATTGCCTCGCATTTGTGCTGCTTTGCCTTTCACAGCCTTCATTTCACCGGCAATTTCCTTGTAGCAACCATTGCTGCCAAAATCTTTGCACAGCAGTGTCTGTACGCTGCAGGTGGCGTCCTTTTGTTCGGTATGACCACCTCAGCTTCACGCAACCCTACAATGCGTCCACGTTCGAAATCGTTTAGTTGTTTGTAAGGTTTTCGATATCGTCGTAATGGCATCTTTAGTTGTTTCTGTACGGAATTACGATAGCAGCAACAAAAAAAGATAAATTTTCCGCCTCTGTTACTGGTTTTGTACTTTGCGAATTGCGCACTAGAAGTGAGCGCTTTGATTGCAATTCCTGTTCATTTGCCTTGAAACTTTGATTATTTGCATGTTTGATAAAGATGTTTTTGCATACCAAATTTCGTCACGATTGCAAATTCCTTCTTGATGCTTCGGGTTTTTTTTTTTTTTTATTTTTTTTTATTTTTTTATTTTTTTTTAAGAGTGTTTGAAAGACGAAAATATTCATGTTTTGAAAATATCAAGTATTAAACAAAATTTAATTTTCGGCAAATAATGAAATCTAAATTTGAATGCTGTCAACCGATTCTTATATGTATATTTGTTGACGCTTTATCTTAGTTACGACGAAATAAAATTAGAAGAAGTTTGACTCGTGTACGACAAAAACTAACCGGGATAATTAAATTCAACCTCGCAATTTTGGATGCCGTTTTCAACTTGCTTTGAGTGATCGATTAATTTAGATTAATTCGGGAAACTAAGTTTAAATGAAGTGCAGCAAAGATGTGTATAATTTAATAGGCCTTACAAGGAATCCATGTGGTGTCTACATCAGATTTTATTTTTTCAGTTCAAAAGGTTTTTTACGGTTTTGCGTATTTTAAATTATTTTTTTCAGTATTTCGCCCAGTGAAGAAATATAGCTTTTCAGTGCCCAAAATAAATTAATTACGATTGTTTAGTGCTTTTTATGTCTTGTAAAGGTGTCTTAAGTAAATTCTGCGTTACAAAAATCCTCAAATTGTTTTCAAAGAGATATTTCGTGAAGACAATAAAACTTGCAATTATTATCTTTTCTAAAAGTGCTAAAATTAATTAGGATGGCACGTTATTTTGATAATACTCTTATTTATCTTCCTTCCTTTCGCTGCACATCTGAACAACTGGATCTTAACGAAACAAGAAAGTTTCACTGACGCGTGAGGCTCGAGTAGTGTTATTTTTCCACAACTTATTTGAAGAAGAGAAAACTGCGCCTCTAACAACAAACATGGTCACCCCACGACAGAGTCCTGGTGGTCGCTCCCAAACAAAAGCACCAGTTAATAAAACCTAATCACTGGATCATTAACCGGATCTTGGGAACCGACGGTAACATTCAAAGTCTCTTGAGGTTCCGAAGATCGCTGACCAAACAATTAGCTTCAGATTTTTTTCCTTTGCCCTTCATTTCCTTTTCTGCTTCGAAGAGTTGTTTCTTTTCTTAACTCTTGAACGTCGCCTGTTCTCAGATCTTTTCTCGTCGTAGCTAAGGTTTTGTTTCGATGTTTACTTAGTTAAGTTTATTTGAGCTTCGACTGATGCATCTGGGATTACTAGAGCTAGATAAACATGTTTTTAGATACATGAATAGATAACTGTTGAGAGGCAAGCATTAAAAGAAATTCAAGCTAATAGCTTTGCAATCTGGTGATGGTAGGTATATTATTTATAAAACCTGCGCATTGTTCGTCTGATTAATTAAAATCTACAACATTAGAAGCTTCAGATAAAAGGTAACTCTTATTTATTTCCGCCGTTTGTACTCAAACGAGAATTAATATTTAATGCTTCATTTACATGTAGCTATATACTGTTTACAATAAAAAACATCCTTTCCCGACATATCCCTTAAATCTTAGCGCACTACAATGATTCATTTTATTCTGTTTTATTCGTATTCTTATAAAGTACTTACAACTGTTCAAAGTTATAATATAGTGTTCATACTTTTAATAATATTAGACACGAAAGCGGCAATAATTTAAAATAACGAAATTAACTCTAGAAATTTGAGAGCATCTTACAAGATCACAAATTTTGAAAATATTGTTTATCGTTATTTCTGTCATTTTTGCAAAATTTCTCTTTTTACTGCTTCATTTTTGGGAAAGATCTATTTAACTATTATCTCTTTCCAAAAGAGGTATAAAACACTGACTTAAAAAATGGTGTTCTTTTTTACCTTGTACAATTGATTGTAGAACAATATGAAAATAATTTTGAAATGACTCATAAGCTTGGAAAAACTTTCAAGTATGAGGAGCGACAACAAGTTGCATTGGAATTGCGAAATGAGTAAGCAATTAAACTTGCTACCGACTTCCAAAGTCTTCCACCATTGCTATTTCTACCACTATTTCTGTGACTTCTTATTTGTTTCCTCTGCGTTCGGAAAGATGAAATTGTTATGTATACAGAGTGATTCAAAAACATTTGGCAAAAATGTAAAGGTAGGTAGAGGGGACCTAAATAAGTAGACTGTAATGGCATATTATGGGTGGTGCCCAATGCTGTTGAAGGGATAGGTAAAAAGACTCTGGTGACATAACTCATCGTTCCCTTGCTAATTTCCAATGGTATGCATGGTTGCACGAAATTGAATGCCTATGACACGCATTTTATCTGTAGCGCTCCTTTAAAACGGAGCATTTCTCAAAAAAGATACAGAGAACGATTCTCGGGTACTGTAGGTACGAGAATCCTTCTCTGTATCTTTTCCTCTGTATCTTCTTTATCGTTTTTGTAATCGTTCTCTGACCCTTCTTCTTTCAGTAGTTAATGAATTTCCTTCATCAGCCGTATAACTATTTTAATATGACTATTGTAAGGTGAATTTTGAACATTATATCAATGACGTCAATAACAAATTTCCTTAAAATATTCCAATCAGTTTTGGATATAATTGAATCGAATGTAAAATTCTCTTAACTTTGAGAACCACTGTGTTTAATTAAGCAAGGTTTGCTAATTTAAGTCCAAATACGCAAGCAATTAAGAAGAAAGTAAGCATTTTATGCAACTTGAAATATAATAACAAATATACTCAAAAACAGAAGCGGAAAAAAGAGATCGAAACACAAGGCGATGTTTGGAAATGGTTTTTGGAAAATGTTGAGATTAATCTTGAAGCAAGAAGCAGAACTGGCACAAAAATAAAATTTTTCATATTTTAGGAATAATAATGGATTACACTGATGCAAGAAATAGAAGCGTACAAACGATTTAAAAAATTTAATAGTGATGTTATAAAAATGGATCTTTTACCAGAGTTGTACAAATATTATATTTACTGATAGTGTAGTTTACGAAAACATTGTAGAGACATTAGGTATTTTTTTAAAGAAAGAGAGATGGAAAATGAGCAACGCCCTCGCCGGGAATCGAACCATGGACCTCTGGAATACGCGCCCAGCGTGCACACAACTACACCACGAAGGCACGCTACGAAAACGGGGGAAATACCTTATAACATTACACGGTATATCAATAAATCGTGTATTTATAATTTGACGAATCTATCCTTTATTGTAGGAGGACGATTACTGGAATTTGTGTTTTCTCAAAGAAAAAAAATAGCGGTTGCAAAATTCTAAAAACTAGACTCATTATTTTATAGTACGCTAAATCCTGTTGTATACATAAATTCCTGTTGTTTGTGGTCAGCAAATAAAAATCCTAAAATTTCTGAAGAGTAAAATCAGTATAAATCAGAGGTATTTCTCCCGCCTTCCTAGCATGCCTTAGTGGTGTGATGGTCTGCACGCTGGACGCGTATTCCAGACGTCTGTGATTCGGTTCTTGGCGAGGGCGTTGCTCATTTTTCATCTCTCCTGCTTCCAAAATATACCAAATGTTTCTACAGTAGAACCCGAACTAAAAGGGTTTTGGATGATGATTCTTCCTATCCATGATTCTTCCTATTCATGATTCTTCCTATCCAGGATTCTTCCTATCCAGGACTGTGTCCCCTAAAAATCACAATCGCCCTTCAAAAGGAGCAGTACATAAGGTATTTCTCCCGCCATACTAGCATGCCTTCGTGGTGTGGTGGTCTGCACTCTGGGTGCGTATTCCAGATGTCCGTGGTTCGAATCCCGGCGAGGGCGTTGCTCATTTTTCATCTATCCATCTTCTAAAAATACCTAATGTCTCTACAAATTTAACTAGAAAGCTTTAGTTGACTTAATAGATAATTGTTTTTAGACACTTTTCTTTTCATAATTTGTTTCAATTTATACCGGAAATCATATGTGATTTTCGTCTGGAGACATCGAGGATAATTAAATATACAACGTCTCTAAATATCTTCCTCCGACAAAATGGCTATTCCGTTAAGTAGACTTAACCGCACGTCGTGTCATCGTATTGGAATTCAAAGATCGTGTCTGAGTTGTCGTCACCAATATCCCTGGCGATATGTTAAGCTGAGTAATGAGCAGCTTCCAAAGCTTCTCAAAAGAATGTGTAGACTGGTGCAGCCATCATTTGATAGGAGTAATGTTAATTTTTTGTCTAATAGATCTGTAACTACTATTTGATGCCGAGAATAATGAAGAAAAAACCACCTTTTTGTCCGATGTGTGATTTTATTAATGCTGTCAACGTTGTCGCACCTTTAATTCAAAAGCCATTAAATATTTCTGGCATAACGTTTTAAATTCAGTATAATTATATTGCCGGCACTAACAGGGAGCCATTTTTTCAACAAAATGTCAAAAATCCTGCAACTATTTTTACCCTCTAATAATTATTTATTAAATACTCATAAAGGATTCATTTTTCCCGATATGCTGTACTTGGCCAGTCGGACCGTAGTGAATTCAAATATAGTTCTATCTGTTTTGGCGATAGCTTTCTAGTAACGCCTGACCTAAAAAAAAAGAGTCTGGGAAAGTGTCAAATGCAGAAAAATGCTTATCTGACCAATAACAGGTTCGCAGGACGTTAGAATGATGTCTTCAGAACTTCTGCAGCTATTCTTCAAATTACGCATATTGCCGAACAGATCTGTGAAGTTCGACTTTTTAATGTAGTGACTAGAAAGAAGCAAAAGCAAGATAAATGTCTTTTCTGCATGGGAATCGCTATCATCTGCTCTATTCTCTATATTCTCTTACTCTGTACACAGAGTCTGGTGAATGAGTACGTGATTAAGTAGAACTGTAGAAAGCTAGTGGCACCTACAGTCATCATATTTTCTGTGCATACAGTACTCCGTCAGAATATATGTAATGCGATCAAGGCTTTGCTTTTCATTAATTTTATTTTATTTGAGAACTTAGCGAATTTTGTTGCAATTTTCATTTGCCAGATATTTGCTGCAATTTTCCATTTGTAATCGCAAAAGTTTAAAATTTTGATCATTGTAAACTACAGACATTTTTCTCTCAAACGAAATGTATTCCACCTTTATGCTTTGAAATTTGGGTTTTCCACGATTTTCTACAAAATGTAAGGAATTTGTGAGTTTTCGTTTCTGAATATATATATATATATATATATATATATATATATAAAAAAAAAATTATTATCTCAGAATGTGAATGGTTATATATCATCTAAAATCAAAGATATTTCTAACGCTAATATTTTTTGCTTTTTAAGAATTGGATTTTTTATAATTGTTTAATGAAGATACTTTATATTGTTTCCAATACATTAATTCCCAGCTTTCGTAGAATGCTAATCTTGCTTGCCTCATCATTGAGAGAAGTATCAGTATGTGACGTCATTTTAAATAAAAGACTAGATTGTTCGAAAACGTCGCTGTTTCTGCGAATGAGTTCTATTTACAGGCTAAGTTGCACGCCTCAAATATAAGGAATCACTTTTTTTTTTACTTCGCCTCCACGTGATATGACAGGTAGTGATATGACTTGGAAGCTCCGTGGTTCAAATATCTAGTGAGGGCATAACTGATTTCTCCACTTTTCTTGGCTCTCAAAATTATAATTTCTAACTAAATGCGGCTGACGATAATTTATAACCTTTCGATTGGACTTCTCCCCCCTTTCCAGTCTGTATTTAATTGGGGGAGAACGTAAGGAATTTTAACTTTCGGTTTTAGTGATGTAACTGGTAGCATATCTGGCTAGCAATCAGAAAATTAGCTTGAATTTCGGAGAGGGCATATTATATTTTTCTAGTTCCTTGCTCCGAAAGAAAACTTAATAACTCTACAAATGTTTCATCCTACATTTTGTACTTTCATAGATTTTCGAGATATATTTATTAACAATTACTTTATTTTTAAATCACACCTATAACACTTTTGTAGTCCTTTACCTCTGTTTTTCTCTTTCAATTTTGTTATTTTTCACCTGTTACGGAGGTATTTATTATTATTTTTTAAATTTTAATAGCGTGAATATATATTTCGGTTTGAAGGAATTACGTGTACTAGACTTCAGGCCTGCCATACAAGTGACAAGTTTCATAAAACAGAAATTACACATATGCGTAAGTGCTCACATTCGTTTCACCAAATGCTATATTTTCTACATTTTCTTTTTTGTCATCATTCGTTTTGAATTATTAAAAACTAATTCATGAAATTACGAAGCGATGCTCTGCAGCGCTGGAGAATAAAAACCAAACAGTACAGAGTCATTTCTCGTGAGTATATGCATAATATAATGTCACAAAAAGTCTCATTTGTGAGAAAAATATTTTTAATTGTTACTAAATTCTCATGCAAATTACGCAGTCAACCATTTTCACTCATCTTCAGTCCCTATGGATTTAATCACAAATGAAGTTGAAAGTTTAACCAATTACCTATTAAAATGCTTCCACATGAGAACAATTATAAAATGCATTTAAATTAATTGTTTCCGATTTTTACATAAAACGTCCTTTATTGTTATTACTACTTGATCATTTATAAAATGATTCCTTCAAATAAAAATGTATTTGTTAAAACCTGTTACTAATACCAATTAAATGTTTTGGAGGTACTTCAGACATATTTCAAATTTCTTGACGAGAAAATACAGCAGTTTAAAAAAATCAAATTAAAATTACTAAATAATTGCTGGTTTGTTATTTAATACCATTAAAGAGATTATTGTTTGGTATTTTCAGTTTAAATGGATTTATTAAGAAAGAATACATGTAAACGGTTTGAAGTGGGAAAATAAAAATGAAAATTTATAAAATTTTTTGGTCACTCCTTATAGCATTTGTTTAATAGCAAATGTTTTAACTTTTAATAGCATTATTTTCCTATAATCGGATGGCAATATAACATGAAAAAAATAAAAAGAGATAGATCTTAATTGAATTCGTAGGGTATGCGATTAAATAAAAGTCTGGTCTTCCTCTTATGAATCCGGAAATTTTTTCCATGTATACATCAGTGTCTTAGCGCAGAGGTGCCCACGAGCCTCATGCAGCTCCGTAAGAAGTTTTAAGCGGCCAGTGAATACTTTCCCAAGAAAGTTATCTAGCATTATTATAACATTCATTATTTGATAAAAATTTAAAAGATAGGGTTCAAAGTTTAATAATTTTGAGTCCAGCTTTACATTACTTTCATTGCCATTAAAACCAGGCGTGAGGAATGCTCCAGAAAATATACTGATTGAGCTAATTAATTTACACTGTGATGCAAATGTTAATAGCAACATAGATTTGGTTAACTTGTTTTACTACTTATCAAGAGTTACGAATTTTTGCAATAGAATAATCGTGTTGTTTGAGATTGTTTGAGAATACAAGTATATGTTAAATTTTTTTTTCTGAAGTTAAAAATCAGTAAATCTAAAAAAAAAAAAAAAAAAAAAAAAAAAAAGTAGGGGAGGAGAAGAAAGGAAGGAAAAGTATTGGCCGACGAATAAGATGTTTCTAGTAGTTTTCAAAGTGAGTTACAAACCTTATCAAAGTAGAAATGCCATAAGGTAGCTGAAAGTTTTGGTAAGCAATAAAGAAGATTTTAACTATTTACATACAAATATATGTAATTTTACTGTATGCGTCGAAGCAAAATTTAATAAATTAATAAAAGGAAAGAAGGGTTGTCATTATTTAATTTCAAATTGTACGCTATTTATTGATTATTAACACATATTATAATTATTTGAAATAAATATCAGTCGGAAAATTTAATATTTAACTATAAATACATTTTACTTATAAAGTTTAACCAATAGAGATTTCTTGCAAACACCAAAATTTAGATTTGAGACAGATAATAAATACGATATGGCATCTTTTCCTTTGCCTCATTATTATTGTTTATAAATATTTAGTAAAAAAAATTGAAATTTAATTTAAAAAAATTATTTTCTTTAAAAAAAACTTATCATTTTAGTAAAAAACAATCAGGCCTTCAGTTGCTTTTATATCGTGCATTTCGCCGGCATGCATTTTGAATTTGAAACCAGGAAAACAAAAGTGTACTATTATACATTGTAACAGTTAAAAATTTTATCAAAAATAAAAACACATATTTTTTTTTAGAATTATATGAATTGCTTTTAAATCATTCAGTTTTCTAATTTGTACAGAGCATTAATTTGAAAGTCTAGTTTTAGATCTACACACATGGAACGACCAATTTTAGAATTTTTCAGAATGAGTTGATGATAAATGTTAAAACATTGTCATAGAAAGCGATGCAAGAAATGGAAGGACTAAGAAATAGACTACTCCAATGAAAATTAGATGCCTCAATGTTTTTTTGCGGATTGCATTTCACAATTTTAGCTAAATTTAGCTTTTAGCTTTAAATACGGATAATTATGTTGAATTACACAAAACTTGAACTTTAATATTTCTTTTGCCATGCGGCCAGCTTCAGTTTCGTAAATTGGCAAAACATATTTAGCATTCCTTTGTTTGATTGAGATTGCGACATAATTTTAGCCCAAAGGCGCTATTAGTCTCGAAACTACATTTTGCGTCGGTTCGCTATAAATGTCCGTTCCACTTTTCAAATTGTTGCCACCAAGTATCGCCCTGTTTGTTCCATTGTTACCGCAGCAACTCTTATGCAGTTTAATATACAGAAAATTCCTGTAGCGCTTACATTTGGTCAGGGATGACCACACAGCTCATTTTGTGTATGTGTCTCTGCTGTTACTAGTCTTACTTGTTTGATGTAATCAGATCAAGCCCACAAAAAATTATCGTGGCGAGGAATACAAGATTGCGTCTGTCGTTGGCCAGAGTCTTGAGCACCATACAGGGAACAGTCTATCTCAGGTTCAGTTCCGCTCCAGTTTTGAAAGAGAGCATCAGGGGGGGAGGAAACGAGACTCTCCCACTTCTGCTCCCAGACCATTAGCCTAGTATACTTTTCTAGTATATATTTACTTTAATATTCTTCCAAGGTTACAAACTTTATCAAAATCGAAAGGTTATCGAGTATCAAGCTGTAGTACGGAAAAAAAAAAGTTTGCAATTATTTATACAAACACATGTACTTTACTTATGTGTCGAAGAACAATTTAATAACAGACTAGGTGTCATTATTTATTCTCAAGGTCTGTTCCACTTGGAAAGTTTTCGCTGAACACATAGAAAACGTTCATAATTTGTTTATTTTAAGTTAAATTTAAAGTAAATCATTAATTATTTGAAATAAACGACAGTATGAAAATTTAATATTTGGCTGTGAATATGTTTGAATTACAAACCAAACCAACAAAAATGTTGGTTACCAACAAAAATGTCGTGCCCTTACACAACTTTAGATGCTAGATAGGAAATATAAATTTGAATTTCTTTCACTTCAGTTGCTGTAATTATTGTTTAGGTATGTTTTGATAAACATTTATTTAGCCAAATTTAAAACTTAGTTGAAATAATGTTTTGTTTATGAAAAATGTTAATTTTGTTCAAAAAGAAAACTGCGGCCTGTCGTCAGTTTTCAGATCCTGCATTTGCATTCGGTCAACATGCAATTCTTTTTTGAGACCTCTTTTATACCAAAGGACCAGGGGACGTTTTATACGTTTAACTGAAGTCTGGGCACGAAAATTATATTACGATTTCTTTTAATCTTATGGTTTGTATATAGTTCGATTTTTTTATAAATATTTTGTAAATTTATTAGTTTTTTTTTTTCATATTTTTTAGAACTTTTTTGTAAATTTTATTCTGGAACAAAATAAAATTTTTGAGCATAATGTTCTTAATGTGAGATTTAATAGTAAACTCACTGAAGTATTGCACTGCATTCCGAAATTTTCTGATTACAATTATTTCTATTAAATTTGCAATAAACATTTAGTATACAGATTTCAGTTCGAAGACTAAAATAATTATATGCTATACAATTAAGATTAGCACACTAGTTTAATAATTAATCCTAATGAAATATATTGAAATTAAAACCCTATATTTAAAATAGATTTTTCAAAATAGCCAAGGCAAATGGCCGGAAAAAATTTCTACGGTATAATTTCAGGAAAAATTATTGTCAAATACAGATATTGACATTTGGACGCCTTCTTTATAAAGGAAAGGCTTTTGAAGGCTTGAGCTGGCCATTTGTTACTGAAAAATGGCAAGAAGTACATATAATTCATCTGAATGATATACGTAAATTAATATAACTTCAGTGTTTAATAAAATGTGTTTTCGAATCTTCGTACTTGAAACTGTAGAGTTTACGTAGTAGCTTCCTTAAGTTCATTGTCTGTGATATAAAGCTTAATAAAAAATAGAAACAGTGTGTCCCATTCCCTTTCTTACATTTTTAAATTCTACCTACTTGTACAAAAGATTTTATTACCTTTTGATTTTAGTATGTGTCTTATAACCAATTTCAACAACTGAAAATTGTTTTGAAGGCATTTAAAATAGTTTTGTAACATTTTAACATTTACAATAAATAAAAATCATGAAAAATTTAGGTGGAGAAACTGTTTTATGCTATAAAGATTTTTGGATTAAATTGATAAACAAATACTCAAAAAATACTTAATACTAATTCTAATGGTTTCTCTTATTCTGAGATTGAAGAAATACTATCGCGTCTCTTCAGTTATAAAAACATAGCATTTATATATATTTGGTGTTTTGTCTCTTGCGTTTTTACGGAAATTTTGCAATAATTCATAAAATTTTCGCTGATTTATCGTAACTTAAGTTGTTTTTTTTTCCCTTCTTAATTATAATCCCTACTTTACCAGTAATCATCAAAACGTAATGTAATAGCTGTTTGCTGCATTGCATTTCCTCTTACCCAGACTTATCAAAAGAGATTAATCTAGTTAATTTATTGTTGCATAAAAGTTATTAATGCATAAAAATACTTTCTGCATGCAACGTTCATTATATAAAAATTCATTATACATTATTTGAATTATTATTTTGAGCCACGCATAAATTTGCTTGATCTAGAAAAATAAAAGGAAGGTAAAAAAGTCATCATCTCTCAGAGGTATGTATAATGTATGGCTGTGCACCGCTGTTGGCGACTGAAGTTCCTACATAGCATTTTTAAGACGGTTTCCTTTCCCAGCGCGTGGAAAGACATCAATAATTTCTCAAGATGTATCGACTGAAAGTTCCAAGAAAGGCTAGGAGGGGGTGGGTGATGGGCTGCAACTACCCCGTGATTTATTCACCACGTGACCCGGAAGAAACAATACACGAAGTCTCATTATCTGAAGCTAGCAGCTGCTGCACGTAGTAGTAGCGAGGGGGTTGCCAACGGAGGATTTTCTTACTTTATTGTATACACTTTTGAGAACCAAAGTATGATTGACGGTTCTCGACAAATAGCACTCAAAAATATGGTGCAATTAGGCTCTGTTATTAATCATTGTCGATGCGGATAAACATCAAGGAAGTTGCGATACTACTTTTGTCAAGTTTTGCCCTGTTGGGAGAAAAAGAACGTTGAAGAGATTTCGTGCTAGTAACCTGATGTAGGCTTTCCACTTCTGGTTTTTATCATACCGCATCAAATGTTTTGCAGAGCTAGAGGAGTATGTGTAAAAATACGGGCTTCGTAAAGGATACAGAACTATCGAGTTCTGCTGTGTTGGCTATTGTGGTTAGCACAGGGATTCCCCAACCTTTCTTTTTTTATACCGGCCCCATTTAAAAGAATAGTTACCTTCAACGTTTTCTCTACAGTTAATTGAATGCAACTTAATCATAATACAAATAACTTCGCATATGTAACTTAAAGATAACATTTGGTCTAATAATATGACTAAAAATTTTAAAAAATGGTTAATTAGTTTAATGTTTTATTACTTTTTTCATTATTCATGTAAAAAAAATTTTTCACGAATATAAACAAGTTTTAAGAAACAACATCCGAGATTCTAACAGCATGAAAGTTCGATTTTTAATAAACAGGTTTAAATTTGATATAGAAATATTCTGAAAAGTTCGATTTTCAGAAAGAAAGAAAGTTCGGTTTTTAATAAACATTGTTTAAATTTTATATATAATTTTTAAAAAAATGGCAAAAACTTCCTGAACTTAGTTTTTAAATTGCCTCATTCAAAAATATTCAAACTGTTTCTTGTTTTCCGCAGTAAATAACTGGCTTGGCAAGAATCTGCAAAAGGTGAGAAGAGGGAAATAGTTCGACAGCAACTTTTATTTTGTGATATTTCTCTGGGATAATTTTCAAATTCCAAAACTTCGCGGACCCATGTGTTTTGAATTAGACTTGTGCCTGAACATCCTCTTTCAATGCAATCAACTCATGCTATCAAGATCAAATCTATCGCAGTTGAGCTGTTTTATGAGCCACTTTCAAAATTTCATTGTCTTAAAAGCGACCATTAAAGTTTTCTTTTAAATTTTGCATATGGTTTACATACAGCAATTAATCTTCTGAGAACGTTTTGCGTTCTTCGTATATTTGGCTGTGTTTTCTTGCATTCCTGTGTCTTTCTTATTTCATAAAAAATGTACGTATATAAAAAAATATTCATTTAAAAATATATTCAAGAAATTTTGTGTATTTCCTCTTATACTTATTTTGTAGTATTTCTTCCTTTCTGTATGATATACCGTTATTTAAATAAACAATTATTAATATTTTTTTGTAATCAGTGGTGTCTTAATTATATCCATCAACTGCTGGTGCATATTTGGCTGTTGACCATTTGATCATCATTGACCTCCTCTAAAATTTCATCTACCCTAGTGAGGGAATACCGACTCCGTTGAGAACCCCTGGGTTTTTATGTTCAGCTTGTAATTCGAAAATCCCGTGGCTCAAATCCCGGTGACCGCACAGTTGAATTTTCTCCCTTTTTCTCTTCGGAATGCATGTTAATCTGCATATTTTCTTCATCGTAGTTATTTTTCCTACCAGATTTAACATATATGAGTTGCAACTATCAAAAGATTAATAAAATGTTCCGATTATCTTATTTTTAAAAATTATATTTGGGTTATTTAAATTAAGTTTAACTAACAATTAAAACCTTATTTGCCAGTTTACCTTTATGCCTTGTTTTATTTCATACTCGCTCAGTACAAGGGGATTATGCAGATTTCATTGGTAAACGGCGAAATGCAAGTTGAGAGGAAGAATCGTAATCACATAACATGTAGCAGAGACAGTTGGATGTTGTTTTGGTTGAAGATCTTGCCCTACAAAAGCAGCTGTTCGATTAGGAAAAAAGTTTAAAAATGATAAAACTTCCAAAAAATTCAAAACTTGATTTTTCCTATCCCTCAACTTTCTCGAGCTAATGTAGCTTCCTCTAGCGTGCATCGTGATAACCAATTATGCAATTTTCCTATTTCTGCTCACTACTTAGATAATTTTCTGATGTGGAGGTACATGGTTTTGAACCATAGGCACTCCGTAACTTATAATCAATCATTGGCAATATTGGAGACGTTATGCCAGGCTGGTAAGGGTGTTTTAGTTTAGAGTAGAACATCCGACTTAGGTATCATTTATAGTCTTGAGTAGAAACTCTGGTATCGTAGCTATGCACCTGCCAATAACTGAAAGTGGAGGAGAGATAGATTTTGTTTGGATTATTTTAATTTGGACTCAACAAGGCATAAAGTAATGAAGAAAATAAATTTAAATTCATATATTGTAATTCTTGTTATAGTATCTTATTGTTGTGTATTTATTGCTTTGACAGTCAGTTTAAGTGTTATTCGCCCTCAACAAAGATATTTGTTTTTAAATGCTTCTTTCAGAGCCGTGAAAGTATCAGTTTTGCTCACTGATTTCTGATTACCTCAGTTTACTTTATTTTTACGTATATTTGACAAAGCATTCGTCATCGAAAGTCTTCAGGTAAAAGCTTTAGCATTTGTTAAGAATGCTTGGTTAATTAGAAAGGTATTTAATTAATTAGAAAGATACCTCAAACATTATATACTTTTAAGTGATGGGGTATTTTATCAAAATTGACCAAAATCAACTTACACCACTTTTGTCACTATCTCTTATGCAAACTGTGTACTTTTTTAATATTAGTTTATACAGACGTGTATGTAATACCACTACCTTACATTTTAAAGTATAAAGAACTTTTATATAACCGGTTTGATACACGCAAATGCATCTGGTATTACCTATTCTCTAAAAGTATTTTAATTCTATGATAGAAAATATTGCCACTACATACGCTTTCCTATTAGCAATATGAAACGAACGTAGCGTAAAAGCTAGAATGACTTATATTAAGTTTTATGGAAAAAAATGCGAACTTCCAGCCGAATTTAATTAAAACTATAAAGGATTATGAAAAGCTGAGTTTAATATAATGCATAGGACGCGTTTTGAAGAAAATGAAAGAACTTCTAAGAGTGAAGAAATAGAACTAATTCAACCGTATCTCATAAACAGTTTAAAACTCCTTTTATTTTTTCTTTTTCTCGAATTTTCTCAATTCTGGCAAACAGAAAGTTTATTTTAAATATCAATAGACTAAAACATTTCCCAAACTTTTATGTGCATCAAAAGATTTTGAATTAGTCTCATCACAACGCTAAAAGAATTGCACTGAAATTTTTCGCATAAAACTTCACCTTGTTAAATATACTTAGAAATACGATAAATTGATGTAAATAGAAATCAGCGTGTAAAACTGATAGTTTTGTTATGTAGAGAAATTATCTGATAGCGTTATAAAAATTAGGTGAATGATTTTATGATTTATGGAAATCTTAATTTTTATTTGATTATGAATTCTTTATTTTTAGGCTTTAATTTTGGGGAAAAACAGATGCTTTTGGAAATATTATTTAGTTTAAATGAATATTATTTATTTTCTTTTACTTGCAAATCTTGTACAAACTTTTATTCATTGTGAAAGAAGCAGGGAAAGGGAGGCAATTTTTGCCAAGTCATGATTTTGCGCGCTTTGTCCTTTAGAATGTTCGAGAAAGAATTTTCATTGTTAGGTGACCTTAAGAGAGGAAAGTACGTGACAGAAAGGTCAAAGGTTGCTACTTGTCTTTCAATGTAAGTCATTCAGGTTTTGGCAATTGAGGGTCCGGTTGTTGGCTAAGTGAAGAAGGGCGCGCATGCGCGATCACCCTTATTTCCGCATTCTGGAGTTGAAAGCGAAGATTTTGCCATAATTAAGGGGGCGATAAGTGAAGCCATAGTGGGAGCCCGCGTTTGTGAAGGAGACGAAGGAAATTCGAGTTGGATTCACTTTTTGACTCACTCTCTGACTGACTCGCTGATTTTCGGGCTTGCTGGACTTACGGGCTTGCTGGACAAAAATGTAATTACGAAGAGAGTTGTTTTCCGGCGGGGAGCGGCAAATATGCTCCCCGGCCGCGTTGGTTAAGAGGCGAGACTCTCTTACTCTTGGACTCGCTGACTTTCGGGCTTGCTGGACTTGTGTACGTTGCTCTTGAAAACTGGCTTGAAGGAAATTCGAGTTGGATTCTCTCTCTTACTGACTGGCGGGTGGAACTTACTTGGGACGTTACTCGTGAAGCTTGCTCTTGGGATGAGTAAGAACAGGCGAGCCGTAATTGCCTAGAAAATGCGTTTCTGACCTGAAGCTGAAAACCCTCTTCCTTGCGGCGTGCTGGTAAAGAGGCGAAATTTGAACGAGTTACCTGCGTGTTGACTGAGGACTTTCAGGACCTCCACTTCAAGATGTCTTTAACAGATAAGTTATTTTTTTTGTGTTTATTCGATCCTCTCACGTGTAGTAAGCATCTACATAACATTGGTGCCGTGACCTCTGCTTAGTGAAGGATCGAATTGGTAACTGATTTTTTTGAATCTATTTATTTTGTATATCTTACTGTTTTAATGAAGAAGTTAAGTCTATGTGCTAGGATTAATTAGTTTTTTTATTTGTGTTTGCTTATTTGTTAATACGAGAGTGATAAATTTTGAAAATGTGTGTAAATTTCACGAATTTTGGACTTTAACGTTAGGCAAACAGAATTGAACTTTAAAATTAGGAAAAATATATATTTTTAATGTAGCAGAATAGGTACTGTACATTTTTACTGTTGAAAATCCTTGAGTGTTTTCTGGATGTATATTTTTGATTTCTGATTTCGGATACAAGATGGAAAATGAATTATTTCACGATAATCCTATGCTATTTGTGTATCCTTGTAAAAAGTTTCGAGTGCTTGTCGGTAAAAACTGGACTCATTTTTTGAGCACTATTAAGAGAGCGAGACTTAAGGACTCTAATTATTTTACTGAATGAGACAAGCCATAGCTATGCGTAGCTAGAAATTTTTGTGTGTGTGTGTGTGTTTTTGCTAATTATTATTTAACCTAGAATCTTGTGAAATGTGTAATTGTGAGGGGTAACGTTAGAGAAATTTTGATTTTTTTTAATTAATTGAATAATATTTTGTGAAATGTATGTAATGTTTTCATAATTATCTAGCGTAGTATATTATTGCTTTTTGATTTACAATGTTTTGATATGATTCCAGTATATTGTGTAATGTGTTAGAAAATTTAATTTAGTATTGAGCAATGAATTTTTTAAGTTCTTAAGGCATAATGATACAAATGAATGAGTTAGAAAAATTGAAGATTTTTTTTTTTTTTTTTTTTTTAATTGCAAAATTCTGTTTTAAAGTGAACATGGGTTAGATTTGAATTTTTGCCTGAGATCAGCAATAGTGATGTTTGGTTATTTAATTGTTTTTTGGATTGAATTCATCAGCTTGAGTGAAGTTCTAATTAGTTTAATGAGTCAGAGTAATTGAGATTAGTTATCTTCTGAGTTTTAAGTTTGGGAAGAGTTGTCATGTGAGAATTGTTTAAACAGTAGAAATTTAGTCTTGTGAATTGTAGAAACTGAATTTTAATGAGAATTTTGGTGACAACGGGAATTTGTTTTGTGGAAATTTTTAGATAAGTTTGAGAAGATTAGTTACTTTTGCTCTGTACTCATGTGTGGGAATTTTCTGTTGATTACAAGTAGTTTGTCTTGAATTTGCTAGTGAATCGTAATAGATTGATTTGAGTTATTGAATTTTCTTTCTTGGTTGGACTTGTTGCTGAATTTGGGGTTAATTCTTGTTTTGGCTTAAGTTTTGTATTTGAATTGGTAGTATTAAGATACTTGTATCAGGTTTTTGTTTTGTTTTGGTGGTTTCTGCCAAGGTCCGTAAAATGTAAGTTCTCTGATGTTTGGTTTCTGTGGAAGAATTGAGATTTCTGTGGTCATAGGAAAATAGTAGAATTTGAGTTAGGGATTTCATTTGTGTGATTTTTAGGGATTTTGAGTTATGAGTTATGAGTATTTTTTTTTTTTTTTTTTAGTTTAGCACTTTTGAGAACTTTGCATTTGTTGCTTGCAGTTAGGTCTTGCGTGAAGTTGTAATGTGCTGAAAGCTCGTTTTCGTGTAAATACTTGCACTTCATGGTGGCACTTGACCTCTTACACCGGGAGAAACAGGAACTTGTTAATCTGAGAAAACTATTGTTGTATCTTTTTCATTGTGTTGGTTCAGGATTGTAACGTTTCAGTCAGCGCACTTTTCTTTCCGAGATTAGAGATCTTATGTTCTCTTTCAACGTGTTTGGAGGTTTGCTTGATACGTAAAGTTTGGGTCTGTCATTCATAATACAGCGCTTTTCTCAGCTTACATGGACGCGGTAAAGAGTTACTTTGTTTCTTTTGTTTGGGTGGAGGTGTTTCTGAAAGCTGCTACTTAGGTTACTATACAACGTTTTGGAAGTCTGATGCAGAATGGATCTCAGTTTTTGCCTAAAATTGGGGGGTTTGTTTTGAACACTTTTTTGATTTGTGATGTTTTATTTAGTGTTCTAGTAACGTGCTTCAGTCCAGCTTTGATTGATTTCTTTGACTAGTTGAATTTTTTTTTTTTTTTTTTTTTTTTTTTGTGGACTTAATGGATCTTTAGAATTACTGAATTTTTTTTTTGTTGTCTTACTAAGGGGACTTAAGTTTGGTGTTGTTACTCACTAGTGTTTACCGTGAGGTTTGAAATTTTTAGCGACACTTCACTCTGCTGGTTGAATTTTTTGGATTGATTTGAATTACAGTGAAATACTTTTGGCTTGATATGGTTTAACATAATGACTATTTGTGTATTTGTTTAGGTATTGCAGTTTAAAATTTTAAGTATCACTGATCTCAATGTTTATTTGAATTACGTACGAAATTTTTACAGTTTAATTGTATTTTCATTTTATGTCTATATGTGTATCTTGGTAGTATTTGTAAATTTTTGGCCAAACGTTATTTTGTACATGCATTAGGTTGTATTATTATTATTATTTTGTGTGTGTCTTGTATAAAGTTCTAATTGGTATTTGCACAGCGTATTCGTTATGTTAATTCTAGGAATTGATTTTGGTTGAATTGAATTTTTGGAGAATCACGTTTTCCTTCTTTCTGATTTTTTTTGTGTGGGGTATTTTCGGCTGGTTCCGAGGTTCCTTGTGTTGTAACATTCTTTTCTTTTCTAATGCTGGGCCCTGATCAGGCCGCTTCTGTTCTTAGACGTGATTGTTTGGGATTCATTCTTGGAAGTTATTCAATTTCGTAGTACTTAGGGGGTCTTTACTCTTTGTTTGAATACGTTCATGTGACATATTTTATTTGGAATTGTTTGAATTATTAGTGTGTTTATTTTCTCAGGAATGTATTTTATGTATCTGCGGCGCGTTAATTATCTTATTTTTATTTATTTCATTTTTTTGGTGTGAACAATTGGATTAGATTATTTCTTTCTTCGGGTGTGAGTATCCGAACACATTCAGTGGCTTATCTATCGTAAGGGAAAAATTGACAGATAAAGTCTTCTTCAACTTTGAAAGAGTGATTGTTCTTCCTTGGTCGAAGGTGAGACGTAGGAGGGTGAAATCTGGTTTCTTTTAAGGTCAAGTTTCCCTACTAAAGCTATTGTGGTGCTGAGTTCTTACATTCCGGGTTGTTGCTTTCAGTTTCTCGCGTTGAAGGCTGCAGGGGGGGGAGTGCTAACACAATGATTTCTAACTACACGGTTTTCCCTCGCTTGCATTGACAACTCCGTACTCATTTAATGTACTCCATGATTGTGCTCAGCAGAAATTGTCACAATAGTAGAATGTGTTCGACCTCAGGTGAAATTGTTTATATTAATGGACTGAAAGAGAAAAAAAAAAAAGAGAGAATGAATAGATAAATAAATGTTCAGAAATGTGGCCACACAGAGACTGCAACACTAGTGTGATGTAATGAACTGAAAAAAAAAAGAGAAATTCTTTTTGTCATTCTTGATTGATCTTAGACATATTTTGTTTGTGATTAACGCCTTATTTTTATTTTTATTTTTGTATGTGTTCTGAGTATTTCTAGGTTTAATTAATTAAGTGATTTAATTGATGTTTTTGGATTAATTGTTTTTGATGATCTTCCTTGAGTATTTTAATTAGTAATTGCTTTGATTAATCTTGTTGTTTTACTTGCACATTTTGGACTTGAAATTTAATGTGTCAGTAACGTCACTGTTACCAAGGAGTCGTGTGAAATATTGTTACAGTATGTTATCCTTTAGCCTTATTGCACAGTATGAGTCATGGTATTTCAAGAAGTGTCTGTCTGCTAAATTTTGGTAAACCAAAATTTAATTCCTTAGGGGAAAGGAATGTTATGTAGAGAAATTATCTGATAGCGTTATAAAAATTAGGTGAATGATTTTATGATTTATGGAAATCTTAATTTTTATTTGATTATGAATTCTTTATTTTTAGGCTTTAATTTTGGGGAAAAACAGATGCTTCTGGAAATATTATTTAGTTTAAATGAATATTATTTATTTTCTTTTACTTGCAAATCTTGTACAAACTTTTATTCATTGTGAAAGAAGCAGGGAAAGGGAGGCAATTTTTGCCAAGTCATGATTTCGCGCGGTTTGTCCTTTAGAATGTTCGAGAAAGAATTTTCATTGTTAGTTGACCTTAAGAGAGGAAAGTACGTGACAGAAAGGTCAAAGGTTGCTACTTGTCTTTCAATGTAAGTCATTCAGGTTTTGGCAATTGAGGGTCCTGTTGTTGGCTAAGTGAAGAAGGGCGCGCATGCGCGATCACCCTTATTTCAGCATTCTGGAGTTGAAAACGAAGATTTTGCCATAATTAAGGGGGCGATAAGTGAAGCCATAGTGGGAGCCCGCGTTTGTGAAGGAGACGAAGGAAATTCGAGTTGGATTCACTTTTTGACTCACTCTCTGACTGACTCGCTGATTTTCGGGCTTGCTGGACTTACGGGCTTGCTGGACAAAAATGTAATTACGAAGAGAGTTGTTTTCCGGCGGGGAGCGGCAAATATGCTCCCCGGCCGCGTTGGTTAAGAGGCGAGACTCTCTTACTCTTGGACTCGCTGACTTTCGGGCTTGCTGGACTTGTGGACGTTGCTCTTGAAAACTGGCTTGAAGGAAATTCGAGTTGGATTCTCTCTCTTACTGACTGGCGGGTGGAACTTACTTCTGGCGTTACTCGTGAAGTTTGCTCTTGGGATGAGTAAGAACAGGCGAGCCGTAATTGCCTAGAAAATGCGTTTCTGACCTGAAGCTGAAAACCCTCTTCCTTGCGGCGTGCTGGTAAAGAGGCGAAATTTGAACGAGTTACCTGCGTGTTGACATAGGACTTTCAGGACCAAGCGGATAGCCGTCCTGGGCAGCAGTGCTCCTGTTCCTGTTCTACAGTGGAAAAATAACATACCAGTGTAACGATGAGCCCGGTCGACGTCAACTCTTATTAAGATACGAGTCCTCCACTTCAAGATGTCCCCTCAAGATAAGTTTTATTTTTTTTGGTGTGTTTGAACTTTAGGCAAGTTTTTCAAAAACGTCCGTAGCAGTAAAAACAACGTCGAATCTAAAATTTAACTCTCAGGCCATAAATTGTTTCCCTTTCCTTTCTTTTAATTTACCAGACAAACCTTAAGTTTTTTTTTTTTTTTTTTATGAATTTAAATGAAAAGACTCTCAGATGAGGTTAAGATTTTTCTTATTGTGATGTAATTGAATAAACTGATATTTAATCTGGAACCTCTTACAGTATGTTTTCTTTATATATTTAATATGTTTTTTCCTATATTTCTTGTATATGTTTTTCTTATGTTTTCGATCCTCTCACGGCGCGGTCCCGGGATGCATTTTTTTCACAACGCAAAAATGCTGTACACGTTTCACTATACGATCACTAAAATTTTGTTAGTTGGCAAATTCTTAAGAGTTTAGTTTTCCTCCCTAAGAGGAAGTAGAAACCTTTTCACGGCAAGTAGTTTCATATTTAACATTTAACATATAGGAATTTCAGATATAACATGGTATCTTGAAGTAAAGCTATTTAACCTTGGTGTCGAAACTTTCTTCTATATAACATTGGTGCCGTGAAGTAAGATTCATAACATTATTTCCCGGCGTGAACTTAAGAAATTTGTTTCAAGGTTTTAAAAGGAGTACTTAATAAAACAGTCATATAAGCAAATTTTAAAATATCAAGGACAGAAATTAGCGAATGAAAGTTTTCTTTTCTGTCAGAATAATTATAAATTAAAAAGTTTGTAATTTTACTTATATGTTTAATAAAATTTAAATTTGAATTCTAGCTGAAGTAATTTCATCAAAAATCGATATTAATCCGTTAAGTTATCTAATAAACTGACTAAATTAAAATAATCATTATTAGTTCCAGAGGAATGTAATTAAATGTATAGACATGTTAATTTTAAATTGCTACTTAAGGAGCATCACCTTAAATATACAGAGAAAAAAGACTCTTCCTTTTCAAGTAAGTAAATAGATAAAGGTTAAAAATAATCTCAAATAATTAGCTTTATGTAGCTCTATTTAATCAATTATGACATTATATGCTTTACGTTCCTGGAACATTTAAAGAAAGTTACACAAATCATTTGTAATAGACCCATCTTTTTTTTAATCCCAAGCAAGGTGACTTCATAATTTTGAACTTATATTAAATGCTTAGTTTTGTGTTTTGCAAGCATAACGATTATGAATACATTACATCTGACTCTTTAATTTCAGAAATTCATCTGAGAGTTATCTTCTGAAACCGAATTTTAACCAAAAAACAGTTGGGAAAAATTTAGGAATTGTTATGTTGCCCAAAAATGTTATGTTGCTAGAGTCACGGCACCAAAAATGTTATGTGCTAGAGTCACGGCACCAAAAATGTTATGTTTTACTAAAGTTAAGGTACCTAAAAGGTTTCCTACTCTGTTGACAAAACACTTAAAATTTTCTAACAACAGTAATATACTAATATCAATAAGCCCTGTACATTTTGCGTTGTGTTTTCGGATTAACCCTGAAATCAATTTGAGAAAGAGACGGGTGAAAATCATGAGCACACACACACAAAAAAAGAAATAAATAAACATTGACTGATCTAGAAAAGTGAGCCTATTTATTAAATTCTTCAAGAATTACTTAATCCATTAATTTGTAGGCAATTTATATTCAATCAGAACTGTAACATATTGATGATTACACAATGCAGAATTAACTTAGTAAGCAAATTATATTCAAGCTGAACTGTAAAATATTGCTTTCTACAAATGCATACCCCTACAGAGTAATATTACTTTTACCTTAGACTCAATAATATCAAACTATTATTTCTATTTCATTCAGGTAAACATAATCAGATAAAACTTTGGATAAATTAACAATACCCTCCCCCGGGGAGAAAAAAAATAGAATAATTAACAAGTTATACTTTCCAAAAAAACATTTCACACAGAATAATCAATACCAATGCAATTCAGGTTATAGCACATAGTAACTTTCTATTTTCAAAAAGAATGATTTAACCGGGTAATATGTTAATTAAAATCAGGCTATTACATCCTACAAGCAATTTAGTCCCTAAGAGGAGCAAAGAAGCTCAAATAATGACACCTTTACCAATCAATCTTCACCATGAAAGAAATTCACAAGTTCAATTAAATAATTTAATGAAGAATATATTTCCTTAACCAATCTAACTAAGTTACATTCATTGTTTCAATTAAATAATTTAAATAAGGATATATTTCCTTAGCCAATCTAATAATTTTACTTTATGGACAAACAACATGATTTCATTAGAATTAGGTTAATTTACTCAACTACAATATTTTAATTCAACTAATTAAGTTATTTCAATCACTATTTTTTTTATATTTTTTTTAACATCAGACCAACAAGTAAAAGAAAACAAATAAAAAGACTTATCTGAGGAATCACAGGCTGCAAGTGAATAGGAGGAGGAGAAATACCCTCATATTTAAAAAAAATTATCAAGATGCCAAGGAGGACGGCTGCCGAGCGTGGTAGAAAAAGAGAAGAGTTCATATGTAGATGAATTTTCAATGGAGTCCAGAAGTTTCTAATTGATTTAGGATGCACTAAGGAGGTTCTCAGTTCCTCTGATAGTTGATTTACAATCCAATATTGAAGTTAGTCGTTGTTCCAGTTAAGTGATGCATTAGGTAGTAGCGACCCCGGAGTTAGCAGTGACGGAATTTCTTGCAGGGCGGAAAATAATTCTTAAAGGCGTGGAAGAAACATCGAGACAGATGAAGACTCTATTCGTGGAGGAGAGACTGAAATTTTCTTCTTAACGGCACCATTACTAGGCATCACCTTTCGTTGCATTTTTCTATTTTAATTATCTTTTGAGTAACTTACATATTCAAACACAAAAACTGATGAGACTATAATTTAGTCGAGGTCATGATGCATATAACTAAGTCCCTCGTTCAAAACTCAAGGGCAAGAAGCCCGTAGATCCAAAGGCGGAAAAATGCATTTTCCAAAATAAAATTCAGCTGCCAGCGAGTACAGCGTCCGATGGTAAGTCAAAAGTGCAAAAAAGTGACCTTGTCCTTCAAAACACCCCGTTAAAAGGGAGGACGCCGGACTGCCTAGTTGGCATAACCCACTCTTCGCCGAAAGTTAAAATAGTTGCAACAACAGCATACCCTCATGTTATCAAACTCGCCAAATCCATTACTTTGAAACCTCAACGGAAAATCTATGTCGCCAAACCCTCGCCAAATAAACACCACCTGTGACAGGGGGAAATTAGGAATTTCAACAACCCTGCAAGGGTCCCGACGAAAGAACGCTGAAAACTCGCAAAAAGTGACTTTTCAACCGGAAGGAAGGCATTTCATCCCCCTTTAACTAAATCACAAGCAAACGAAGAAAAATCTACTAATTAAAGCTCATAACTGAAATGCAATTAGAAAAACGAAGTTAGAAAAACGAAAGTTATGCCAAATTAAAGAGCTACTTTTTCTGCAACTAATGATATTAAATACTAAGAAATCAAATTAATTTTTGACATGAAAAACTGAGTTTATTACGTGGAAAAAAATACTTATCCATTGTTTGCGTGTACAAGATTGAAGACGCAGTTCGCGTAAACTCGGAAAGCCAAAATATATTACACTAGAATTAATAGGCCCAAAAAGAATATAACCAAACTTGTGTAGCTCAAATTTTGAATAATTACAAATTAAAATTTTGATTTTTATGAATCACTTAATTAAATTAAATTCGCTACACAACAGAATATTTGCATAATGAGAGTAACCTATAACCTGAATTGCTAATGAGATTGGGATTAGTATTATTGTTTATTCCAATCTTACGTGAGTTTTAATTCTCTCAAAAAAGTTCTTAATATCTTGTCATTATGTAAAATATTCGAGAATACTTAAACGAGGTCTACTGTGTATAAGTAATACAATAAGTGAATGCTAAGCATGTTCTAAATAAGAATTTTATAAAATACGAGTTTCAAAAAGGTTAATAAATATTAGTTTATTATTTAACAATCAGTTTATTGCATTTGAAGAAATTTTGTTGGCCTTCTAATACGAAAATATATCGAATCGCACCAATGCACATTTAATTTGTTGAAAGTGCATGTTCTAAAGAAGAATTTTATAAAATACGAGTTTCAGAAAGGTTAATAAATATTAGTTTATTATTTAACAATCAGTTTATTGCATTTGAAGAAATTTTGTTGGCTTTCTAATACGAAAATACTCTGGTGTGCAAAAATTAAATACGAGATGGTTTTTTCAATATAATTTTGTACAACAGCTTTCCAAATCAACACATTTAATACCGTAAGATCCCCAATACGTAAGGACATGAGTAATGTAAGCAACACTTACTAAAAGAGAAATCAGAGGGATAAAAAGAAGCTTTATTGAAAAAGTAGCATGGAGCGCAATGCGACTGAAGGCCGAAACATCCTTGTAATGGGTGTCCAGCAAGAAACATCCGGTCTTTAATAGGGGATATGATCTCCCCTGACTGCTAGACAGGTTTCACAGCGTCTGACCATGCTGAGAATGAGGGTGTCAATGAGTTGTTGAGGCATTGCTGCACATTCGTCTTGCAGCGCCAATCGAAGCTCCGGAATCGCCACTGGTGGTAAGGTACGAGCTGCCAAGCGTCTGCCTAGAAAATCCCATACATGCTCGAAAGGATTGAGATTCGGAGATCGTGCCGGCCAATCCATACGTTCAATATCCTCACTATCTAAGAGCTGTTCCGCAGCTACTGTGCGATGACATGGAGCATTGTCGTCCATGAAAAGGAACTGCGGACCCATAGCGCCTCTAAAAAGACGCACATATGGAACAAGAATCTCGTTACAATAACGGGATACGTTGACTGAACCTGCGTCGAAGATGTGAAGTACTGTAAGGTCTGTACGACTACCAAGCATGATGCCTCTCCAAACAAGAACACCGCCACCTCCATACCTGTCCCTTTCAATGATGTTCGAGGGGTGATTGCGGCTTCCCCGCTCTCTCCAGATGAGTATGCGATGAGAATTGCTACTCAGACTGAATCTCCTTTCATCTGTAAAGAGTACTCGTCCTCATTCATTGTCTCTCCAATTCCGGTGTTCCCGGCACCACAGAGAACGCCTTCTCCGATGGGCAGGCGTTAGAGGTACACACCGTACAGGGCGTCGAGCAAACAGACCACCACCGTGCAGTCTTCTGGCCAGGGCAAAACGAAATATCGGTCGTCCAGTCGCCTGGTCGTGTGTCTAGCGATTTCTCCCGCTGTCTGCCGCCTGTTTCTTCTGGCCTGTAAGGCAATATACCGGTCATCTGCGGGTGTAGTTCCTTGTGGACGACCACTACTAAACCCCCGGATAGCTGTTCCTGTAGTTTGAAATTGTCTCCAAGGTCGTGAAACGATGCTGTGAGCAATTCCGAACTCTGCAGCCACACTTGTCACACTGCGGCCTTCCTCCAACTTCCCAATGATTCGACCTCGGGTAAAAGCATCCAGATGTCGTCTAACAGATTGATTATTCGCCATTTCTCGCTGAGGCACAACTCGATGTGATTTTAACTGCTATACGGCGTGCAATCTCTTTGCCAGAAATACTGATCTTACACCGACAACATGCTTTATACTACTCAGACACTCCCCCATTACGTCTACCTGCATATCTGCGCATGTGCTAACGTACATCATCTTACGTAATCTCCTGATTGGTCTTTCTGTCCGCTCTGCCTCTTCGTTCAGCTGATATGCTAATTTTTCGACTTCGTCCTTAATTTTTGCACACCAGTGTATATCGAATCCCACCAATGCACATTTAATTTGCTGAAAGTGAGTGCATTTTCTTTAAAAATTTACTAAGATAGTGTCTTTATTAAAAATTTTTCAAAACTCATGTGCAATTAAATATCTCTTGAATTCATAGTCCTATAGCTCCCCTTAAATAAATGATTCAAAGAAGTTAGGATTTCAAGTTGCGATAATATCGGTCATGAGAATCGTTTTGTAAAATCATACAATGTTTAGATTTTTTCCCCTTGTTCTCTCGAAAAACAGTTACAATACGTAAGTCGTCATTTTTCTACTAAAAGATATAATAACTAGTACTTAACAAACTCAAAGTTTCTAAATGCAATCTGTAAAACTGACGATAAAGTTGTCAAAATTAATCAGATCAAGTAATTTGAACTCATGATAAGCTAATTATGTCACTTCAAAGAGATATACGTAGATATTTTAAAATGTTGAGAGTATAATTTAAAATATCAAGAATATAACTGCATCGTTTTAAGGAATGTGTCGAAATACATCGGAGGTAAATAATAAAATGCGAATTATGGAATTTCTAACAATAAAGCAAAATTATCACACTGTTTTCATGGTTCAGTTTGTAAACTGAAGCCACGTAGCTAAATTCGATAGTCCAAAAATTTATTTTCATGCACTTCTTCCGTAACACCCTGAATAAAAATATTGTATTTTCTGTGTAATATGTGTATCATGTATATGTATGTATACATGGTGTATCCTAATTCGACCGATAATTCAAAGGGATGATAGTAAGATTACTATACAGCAGGAGTCGTAAACCACATTTAGAGGGTAAAAGTCCAAAAACAGACATCGAGAGGGCAGTCAGCCTGACGAAAAGAGTGCCAAACAAATGCGAGGATTACAACCACCGCGATTGAGAGAAACAATTCTTTTCGTATAGAAATTCCCAATGCGTATGGAAAAAAATAAACGCAGCGGTCGTGAAGATGAAACCATCTTGTATACAAATTTCCTTCGCAGGTCCTGCAGAATTCGCAGGTGTTATACTTTATTCAGGTTCAAGATGTCTGATTGCACGAACAAGGAATATGCGGATGTGCATCTGATTTACGGCCGAGCAGATGGCAATGGACGCCTAGCACAAAGAATGTGCCAAAAGCAATATCCAAGGAGACGTTGTCTGCACCATAGTAGCTACACGAATATAGATCAGCGGATGCGGACGACTGGATCCTTCAAAGTAACGAGGCTTAATGCAGTGCAAGAATACAGAGTGCGCAGTACCGAACACAGTATCTGAAACAAAAATCGAGTATTGCAAAGGTTTGTTTTCCCCCGCCGACCTGTGCGCAACTAAACTGGGTAACAGTAAACTGGGCCGAACAGTGCGCATATAAACCGGGTATTCGTAATAAAATAGTATGGAAGATTCTCCGTTCAAAAAACATACAGGTCTTTCACGTGTAATTTGTCCAATTCCTAGGCGACGCCGATTGCTCTCTTCGGGTAGATTTCATACCCTGGATACTTCATGCCCCAGAGAATTATTCACAGTTTTCCGCCAATGTTTTATTTTGAGGTGAAGCCTGCTTTAAGAGAGAAGACGTGATCAACATGGGCAATGCACATATATTGTCGTCCGAAAATCCACACAGCCACTGTCTCATCAAAGTGCAACATACGTACGGTATTAATATCTCATCAGGGATTTTCGGAGATCAACTGCTAGACTAAACCTTCTACCCTAACGCATTAGTGACGCTAATTGCCTTGTTTCCCTACAGCGTCCTCCCGCATTTGATGCAGAGAATATCACCTCTTGTGCGCCCAAACCTGTGATTCACGCATGATGGTGCGCCAGTACATTTTGCGATTGCGATGCGTAACCATCTCGTTGCTACATATTCCGACAGTGAATTGGATGCGCGACCTTTTGCTTAGCCTCTACGCTCCTCGGACTTCCATCACTTGGATTTCGTCTTCAGGGGCTACCTGAGATCAGTTGTTTATCAGACGCCTGTGGATACGCTCAAAGATTTGACAACACAATATTGTTGTCGCTTCAGCAGACATTGCCAGCACACTGGGTATGTTTGAACATGTTCGGCGATACTTCATACGTCGGTGTCTGCTGTGCAGTGACCTTTCGCGCCCGAACTACGAACAATTCCTCAAAACCTCTCTCGTCGTCCCTTTTCTGATGTTGAACTGTGATGCACTTAAAGCCTACTTTAAGTCAAATAAATATTTTTCTATTCACTATTGGCCCCTTTTTCCTTTATTCGACGTCACACAATTCATAATTATTTTTGCGATTTTCAACTACAATGTGATTTGCGACCTCATGCTGTATGATCATTTTCCATCCTCTTGATGCCTGGCGTGGCGCCAGTCTTTCGACTCTTCTCTCCGCGTTGAGACTTGCGAGCCCAACGATCTCTGCCTGAGATGGAAATTAACTAATGAACCAGTCTTGTTGTGCGATCATGAATGCATGTGTCACAAATAACCTCATTATGGCTAGGATCTGTATCTTCACAGTCTCGGCACCGGGGTATAAAACCACTAGCCTGGATGTTCCAGAACCTCGAGAGAAGATCGTCTAATACTGTTGGACCATGCGGAGATTGGCTGTAAATCTCTAATACTAGTGGTATCGGTAGGGGTCACGGCTTGTCGTTTGATCCGAATTCCATGCAGTTCCATTTAGGTGTCAATAGCAGAGCAACGGCTCGTGCGCTTTTCACCGAATTCTGTGGCATTCCTTTAGTGCGGGACTGCCCACGTAATCACTGCCATGGACATTCTGACGGCCAGTCAAATCTCCAGACACATAAAGCCGCGCTTCATGGTAGTCTTTGGGCTCTGAGTGTGGTGCCCCTAGTCGAACATTTCAGTCATAAATTTGGAAGAACTTTTTAGAGTCTATCGCTTGTAAGTATGGGACGAGCGGCAGCAGAATAATTTTTCTATCCTCTGTCTGGTGCCGAGATTCATTTTAAAGACCAACCTCTGACTATTATCGAGCTCCTAGGTTGGGGTTTGAGCTTGGTTATATGTCTATCTGATTTCGCAGTACCAGGAGTTTACAAAAACTAGTATATATCTATGTCAAAAAAGATCAAATGAGAAATTATTACCAAGTTTTATATATATTTCTTTCATCCAGGTTTTCTTAAAATCTTTCAGTTTTATAGTTCGCTAAAGGTATTACGTAGGTAGAAATCCTTTCTGATTTCAATTTTAATCAATTAAAGAGGAATATGAAATGCTTTTAGCATAAAATGCTAGAAATGTCAGCATTTCATTAGCGTGGTAAACATCTGGATTTTAAATTCTATTTGAAAAAACATAGGTTTTTAAAATTAATTTTGAAGTCTAAAGCAAATAACTTCCACCTTTGTTTTCTTAAGAAATAAACTGCAACTGTTCCAGTAGGCCAAAACACATTCACTTGACTATACGTTCAGTAAATACGCAATATCGCTTATTACAATTATAAAGTGTTTCTTTAGCTCAAGCCGCTTATGAAGTAAAAATAAAAAATTAAGCTGATGTATCTCAAGATTTTTCGCTTTCATAGCATTTGAGAAAATAAAAGTTTGAAAAATCTATGTAAACGCGTTCAAGCAATTTTTTGAGTGACCATTTAGTAAAGTCTAAAATAATGAGCCAAATAATTATAATTTATCCATTTAATTGTAAAATGTATAAAACGTTATGTCATCCAGTACGAAACTGTTTTAATTTTCTTTTCCATTCAAGTAGGTTTAAAATAAGTTATAATGATTAAAGTATACACTTAGTATAAAAGGTACGATATTTTTCCAAAGGCAAGTATTAGCCATTATAGGTATCGGCCTCTATTAATACCAGTAACAGTGGTCACTTTATTATAAAGGCACCTATTAGGTGGACATACGTAACCTCCTATGAAGTGACAGACAATTTACATCTATGCCTTCTCGGGATTCGAAACCGGGCCTTTCGGTAGGGTAGTCAAAAAGTTGAAATTCATAAAAATGTACAAGATAAGTTATATCTATAATTATTAGTACTGAAAAGCTCGAAGAATAGTTAAAAATTTAAACACATGTTTACAGTTATAATCCATATATGACAGCTTCTTTATATGTTTTGTAATTCAGCAAAACTAGTAAAAGCCAGAAACGGATGTCTTTAAAAGCATTTTTCGTACTTTTGCCACCTTCCTATTATAGATATTGTTTTTTTCCTAACCAAATCTATGATTTACCAATTTTTGAGCTTTTCTCATAATGTATTGCCAGATCTGGAGTTCTTCATCATTGTTTTCTTAACAGTAAAATACACCGCAAAGATTTGATTCAAGGATCATTGTTAGCCAAATAGTATTCTGAATAATACAAGTAATAGCCTATTGCACCGCAGGATCAAATATTACTTCTATAAAGTAAAACACAATAACGCCCCCTTGTTACACAAACCAGTATCCTTTTTCAATGATATACTGTTATTGTCTGTTGAGAGAAAGTGCGAACACTATTTATTTACCACAGGACCGTTGTTTTTTTCCCTAATCCACAACTATCCCACATCTCTAGCAGGTGCGCGAAAACCGAAAATTTATTGCTGCGTAAAGGCGGTGATCTAATGTCGGCCCCTGAAGCAATTTGAAGCGAGATCATTAAAAATTAACGCGAGTAAAATCTCGAGAAACATACGAATGCAGCTATTTAATTTACACCTTGGTATAAATTTTATTTAAACATTTGAAGACATAAATTTGAGTAACCGTTTTCCACACCAGTCAAAAGATAACTAAATTATTAATTTTTTCAATAAGAATAATCGCTTTGCCTTGGAATATCTTAACTTGTGTGAGCAGTTTTTTCAGGTGAAAATCAGTAAGTCTAGAAAACCCGGCTGAAGCATCTGTAATTTGTGATAGTTTCTAGTAATTTGTCTCTAAGGTTACAAACTTGATTCAAAGTTAAAAGTCACTAAATAATGTAGTTGAAAGTTGAAGTAGAAAATTAAGCAGTTTACAATTATATGCAAAAAATTTATGCATTAAAGAAAAATCTTACTTTTTTATTTTTCAATTTTGGTAATTTGTTTATTTTTAGTTTTTTACTTGTTAATTCAATACATTAGTCAGCATATGTAATATTTAGCAATCAATACGTTTGGATTATAATCAGCAGATCCCAACCTCTAGATTTGGACGAAAAATATAATTTAAATTATTTCCTTTGCGTCATTATTATTATATTTTGTGCATGTTTTAGTAAATATTTAGTAAATAAAAAAGAAAATATATTATTCGGCTGCTTTTAGATCTGCCATTCAGTCTGCATATAACTGAGTTTGAGACCACCGACTTGGGGCACAGCATGGAGTTTATTTTTCATCAATCATCTAGCAGCAGCGAACTATAAACATTGTAGTTTATATATTTAAATCAATGCGTTTTTGTTATTATGTACGTAATAACCAGTAAGCAGCACGATGCCAGGTAGTTAAATAGGTAATATAATATTATATAATTCCCATAACAGAGAAACTATAAGTTAGTATATTAAGTATATACAACTGATACATATATGTACAATAAATGAATAAATTCATTTTTAACTATACTTACGACATGAGCAACATGATAGTTATTGCGATATATACTGTATTCTACTAACAATCATATATTCTATGTGTGAACTTTATGTATATACCCATGTGACATACGTATGCTGCATCGAATGTTCGACTTTTAGACAAAACATCAATGCATAAAATTTGTCAGGAACATTTCCAAGCAAAATATGGATCTCGTATGTTTTGGAGGTAAATGGGTACAACTCAAACAAGTCATGGCTTTTAATAAAACCATTTATACTGTCATAGTTTTTTTCCGTTAAATCAATTACTTGAAAGTTTTCTTCTCTTATTATGTTAACTGCCAATTTGGTACTCGTAGTCCTTTAGGAATAAATGTTAGCCTTGATAAAAATTGGCATTCTGAGAGAGACATGTTTAATCTGAGAAGTAGGCATGAGTAGGAATATTCGCGCGTAAAGTGCTGTGTTAGAAATTTGAAAAGACATGAAATGATCAGTAACCTTTTACTAATATTTTTAAAGTGGCAAATTACTGTGTTCTACCCCATTATAGAGAAACTCTCCTAGAAATATCTATAATCAGTAGTTCTAAAATAAAATAAAATTTTCACGAAATTTTGCTGAGTTGAAGAAAAAACATAAAACATTTAAAACAGGAGCTTTATCGTAAATCAACTCGACAGTTAATGCGCACATTAAAACCAACTTTATTTCGCAAATTACACGAAACCTACTTTAATTTTATTATATAAGAGAGGAAAAAAGAAATTTCCAAAAGAATTTTCAGTTTGTTAAGGCTTGTAGGCATATCAATTACACAGCACAGGTCTGAAAATTTCCTTGCAGAAAAAAAGATGAAAAGAAAGAATAGGATACCTAACACTTTCACGAACCTAACTCAAACTATTCATTTAATTAACCTTTCTTGCGCTAGGAACAGCTTTTTTTTCCTTTTTCCTCCCCTTAGGCTGAACCTATTCTTTAGAACTTCTGTTCTGGAAATGAGTTTAAGTTTATACTTCCAAGAAGTATTCTCATCATGAGAAGAGTTTCATTTTGATCCCGTTTATCATCTGCTGAAAGTTTGGTCATCACATCCACCACACCTTAAATATATATATATATACTCTTTAAATTGTTACATGTGTATATATATATATATATATATATATATATATATATAAATACTCTTTACTTTGTTACATGTGTATATATATATACAGACATACTTTGTTATACATATTGTTGCGTGCGTACGGATTCGTTACTAAATGAATGCACAAGTCCGATGAAAAATGAACAAAAATTTATTATTATCACAACAAAAATGCTTAAATTTTCTCAAATTATCACGCAGTATTACAATATCTCACAGTAGTTTTCTTTTAACTACTCAAATGTCCAATAGAACGTAATTCAAAACAGCTAAAGAACGCTAATCCGCGAATTCGCTACAATCAACAACAGTAGTTTTCTAAACAACAACAAACTAAGCAACTACTACGAACTGAGATGTTTTCCTCCTTTTATAACATTTTAAAATCACGCGCTAGAATTTTCCAGTACTTTCTCGAAATGAAAAAGAGTTATTTATTTATTTAATGCACGCGCTCTTGTATTTTCAATTTTCCGGCTTAGCTTTCTTTTAATATTCGTCACGCGCTGCACTGCGCGAGAAATAAAACCATTTAATTTATAATTGAACTAACATTTGCTTTTTAAATACCAAATTCGTAACACTGCCCCCTTCCCAAGGACTTCACGTCCCGGGCAGTACAATCCCTAGACAGGAAGCTAAACTTACAACTGTGGCATAAATGCAACTGAGGCATAAACATTACATTACAATATCAACCAATATAAACAATATATGCAATAACTAACTTAAACAAATCAAATGCTATCAAATACTAAATACAAAACAAATACTAAATGCAAATCAAATCAAATACACATTTATAAACAAAAAGGACCATGGTCTGATACTATTTACAATTATTTACATTACGTACTATGGCCATAGTAATAAGCTAACCTGTCGTAAGAGTTCGAAGATTCACGGATCCGAACCACGACGTCATTCGTGTTCAGCACTGTATATGGACCATCCGAAGGTGACTGTAATTTAGGACTCAGTCCTTTTCGTTGAATTGGGTTCCACAACCACACCTTGTCTCCTTTGTTGGATCTATGTCTAGTAGCTCTTGTGTCGCATCTGGTCTTCATTTTCTCCGTCGCCAAGTTGACTCGCTTTCGTGCAGAACGGTGCATCCCCTCAAACCGGGCCTGGGCATCTTGGATGTGTTCCTCAGGCGATGAAGGCGCATCCGTATGGCGATCAAACACGTGGTCACAAGGCAGACGAAGGTCTCGACCGGAGAGCTTCTGAGATGGAGAATAGATGGTAGTCTTGCGTTTCTTTTCGACCCCGGTATGATTTCGGCGGCTTCCCGAGCTGGGTCTTTCGGACAAGGCGTCGGCATTTCCAAGTGAGGATCTCTTCTGAGGATGGATAGTCATGTAACCAGATGCTGAAAGCAGTTTGTTGTTTTTGAAGTCTAAGGAAAAATTGTATTTCCTTAAAAAGTCCAATCCGAGTATGCATGGATCTGTGATATCCGCCACATAAGCCGTGTGATGGTAGGCGGCATTTCCAAACGTGATGTTTACGTTTAACTTCCCAGTTATGTCGATCTTGTCACCAGACGCAGTCTGAAGGGTAACACAGGATGGCGTCCAAATAAGTTTGTCTTTAAAATGTTCAGCTAAATCTTTCCTAATGATGGTAACATTAGCTCCTGTGTCAATGATCATATCGCAAGGAACTCCATCGATATTCCCATTAATGGACATTCCGTTACTGTTGCCACTCACTGTATAAATTTTAAGCACTTTAAAACAAGGTTTTTCATTATCTGACAACCTCCGTTCCTCGATATGGTCACTAATTCGTTTACTGCGTCGTTGCTGGGAAATGGTCTTATTTTCCGTACCTCGGGATGTTCTGCAATTTCTTCGTATGTGGCCTTCAACTCCGCAGTTCCAGCATTTTAGAATTAGTTTCTTTTCACATATGTTCCGTCTCAAGCCACTGACTTGTCTGGTAAAATCATCTGCTTTATATTCCGTACCCTGGGGTGCTCTGCAATTCCGTCTTAGGTGACCTTCACTACCACATCTCCAACACCTTAGAGCCACTTTCTTCTCCCTCCTACTCCTTATCAAAGCGTCGACTTGTCTGGCTAAATCATCTAAACGAGCCATCAGTTGATCCACTGGCTCATGGACTCGCACAGCTCTAACTGGATGGCGGTCTCGACGGGTGGCTTGCTGGGCTGCCTCAAATTTCATGGCATACACTAAAGCGCTTTTCAGATCTTTTACATCCGCCATTCGTAGAGCTTTTTGTATTTCAGTATCCCGGATGCCATCGATGAAATATTGCAGGGACAGGATTTCCCTTGTTTTTGTCGGGCACTCCGAAAAGGCGAGGTGGGACAGCCTTTCAACATCCGTGGCGAGCTCCTGGAGTGATTCGGTGGGCTTCTGTTGACGGGATTTTAATTGAAGCCTGCTGTAGTCTTTTAAACATTTCTCGCCAAAGCGCAGCTCCAAAGCGCCGGACAGAGCTTCGAAATCTAACCTTTTGTTTTTGAGAAGAGTCTGAAGGATATCCGCTGCGTCGGCTCTTAAAGAAGCGGCGAGATGACAGGCCTTAGCTTGGGAATCCCATCCATTCGCATCCGCAACGATAGAAAACTGGGTCTTGTACACTTGCCAGGATGTCTTCCCATCATATGTGGATAGCTTCAGAGGTGGACGAGCAGGCATCGGTAAGAATTTAAAATCATCATTCTTGCTCCCTGCCGTCGCTACGAATTTCTTTAACGTTTCCATTTCTTTGGCAACTTCAGAAACTCTCTCATCAATTTGTTGTTCGATTTGGTGTTGGACGGCACAAACTCTTCCTTCAATTCGTTCCTCCACAGCAGAAACTCTCCCTTCTATATGTTCTTTTACAGAAGAAACTCTTTCTTCTATTTCTTCTTTCACCGAAGAAACTCTTTCTTCAATTAGTCCAACTTTATTTTCAACTGTGTCAATTCTGCCTTCCATAGCTTCAAATTTATTTTCTATTATGCAAGTAATCTCTCTTTTCATTTCTTCTTGACCTGCTTCAATCTTTTCTTGACCAGCTTGAACGGCTTTCATTTCGTCCTTAACAGAGTTGACGGCCTCTTCCATCTTTCCTTGGCTAGATTTCATCTCTTCTTTCATTTCTTCTTTAAACGAGGCACAGGCTGTTATCAATTGCCTTAACTGCTCTTCCATCGCTCTTGTTATTGGCATTCAAACCCCACTCCTGACACCAAAAATTGTTGCGTGCGTACGGATTCGTTACTAAATGAATGCACAAGTCCGATGAAAAATGAACAAAAATTTATTATTATCACAACAAAAATGCTTAAATTTTCTCAAATTATCACGCAGTATTACAATATCTCACAGTAGTTTTCTTTTAACTACTCAAATGTCCAATAGAACGTAATTCAAAACAGCTAAAGAACGCTAATCCGCGAATTCGCTACAATCAACAACAGTAGTTTTCTAAACAACAACAAACTAAGCAACTACTACGAACTGAGATGTTTTCCTCCTTTTATAACATTTTAAAATCACGCGCTAGAATTTTCCAGTACTTTCTCGAAATGAAAAAGAGTTATTTATTTATTTAATGCACGCGCTCTTGTATTTTCAATTTTCCGGCTTAGCTTTCTTTTAATATTCGTCACGCGCTGCACTGCGCGAGAAATAAAACCATTTAATTTATAATTGAACTAACATTTGCTTTTTAAATACCAAATTCGTAACAATATATATATATACTTATTTTGTTACACATATATGCACATATAACAAGTAAAGGGAATTTATTTTTTAAACACTCATTAAGAACACCCAAAAGGAGAAAAAACGAGGCAAATGCCATTAAAAATATAATGCAATTTAAAACATTATGTATGAAACATAACGTAATTATCTTTTTAGTTAAAATAATAAATTATTCTTATTTATTATATTCAATTGATTATGCTTGTCTAAATCAATCTTAAAGGCCATTTTTCTGATACTACTTCCCCCCATATATATATATATATATATATTTATACATATATATATATATTTACTAAAGTAATAAGATAGCTCTTGTATGCTATGCCATGATTGAATAATCCAATTCAATCCTAAAGTAATAATGAGTATATTATCTCCTAATAGTATTTTTAAAGTAAACTGAACTTTAATCATGAAAAATAAAAATTCAAACTTTTAATTTAAAATTAATAAACTAAGTAATTATTGACATTGATCGGAAATACATATGTGTGTATATACACTACACTCGTGCTAAAAAAATAAGAAACAAACACTAAAAGAAGACGTACGAATGTAAAAGGGAAGTTAAAACATAAAATTTACATATGAGGTAGAGGTTGCATTAGAATATATAATATAGAATAATATAAATGAATAATAGGTAATCAATATATAAATTTAATATAAATTGGTAATCAATATACGAATTTAATACATAAATGTGGGATGGCATCGTTCATTATAATCAGATGACGCGACAAGCTGTGAAAATAAATCTTTTACTTTTCCGATGATAGAAGGCAGACGATTCCGCCATTAAGACGATGACGCGATTCAAAGATGTTTGCTTATGAAATACGATTCCTTCTCTTCGTTTGTAAATAATCTCATCTATTTCCTTCTATGTATGTAATTACTTTGTAGTTTGTAGCAATTCTTCATGTTTCATTAAATATTCAAGTTTTACATAAATCGGACTAGTTTATTAGCCCCTAGACAGCCACATCGGAAGTAAGTTTACAAACATCATATTCCTAGACAGTAAGTACCGATGCTACAGATTTGGGCGCTTAGACCGCGATGAGCCTAGGAAGAAGCATGATGAATATTACAAAAGAAGAGAAGTAAGTTTTGTTTCGATAATTTTCCACATTGTTACTTCTAAGAATAGTGTTCTGCGATACTGTGAATTAAGATGACAACCTTAAATTCTATTCCTAGAATTTCAAATTCTTTAAAGACTGGGCCTACTAAGTCAATTAAACTTTTACATCAAATTGTGTTTGGAACTTTGGGTGATCGAAAAAATAGAGCTAGATTGCGTAACTTTTGCGGTTTTCCATCTGATTTTAATATTAAAGAAACAAAACAAAAATTACTTAAAACTCTTACTGCAAGTGATTTTATTTCTGTGTGTAATTTGTTACATCTTAATTATGATTTAAATCCTGATAAAAACTGTGATTTAATATTGAATAGTCTTTGTGATTTTAAGCTTTTAAAATCCGAAAGTGATGACGATGATGAGTTATCTGAAAACGAAAGTGTTTATGATTCTGATAAGAATGATGATATTAATTCTGTTCGGTCAGAATCACCTCCCATAAATAACTCAGTGGTTGAAAACATTATAATGCCTAGCACTATTTCCTTACATTTTCGTGATATTTTAGAAACTGTTTCTGAATTTAATGGCACTGATACATATCCAGTTGAATCCTTCATTGGTGATTTAGAAGAATCTTTTAAATTATTTAAGTTATCGGAATTACAGAAAATTGTGTTTGCTAAAAAATTGCTTACTGGTTCTGCTAAAGTGTTTATTAGGTCTTTGAAAGGTATAATATCATGGGACAAATTAAAAGAAAATCTTTTATCTGAATTTGGTTCTAAAATAAACAGTGCACAACTTCATAATTTGTTACAGAAACGACACTTAAAACCTGGTGAATCACTTTCCGAATATTTAATTGCCATGCGTGAAATAGCCAGTCGCGGTTTTGTTGATGATTCATCAATTCTTGATTATGTAATCAATGGGATACCAGATCAGAGTAGTAACAAAATTGTTTTGTACGGTTGTAAAACTATTTCTGAATTCAAAGAGAAATTAAAAATATATGAGAAAATTCGCGTTCCAGATACGAAGAATAAGGGTTATTCAAGTACTAACACAGAAAATAAAACACGCGCTGTACCTAGTAAGATTAAAGAGCCAAGGTGTTATAATTGCGGAAGTTTAGGTCATAAGTCTAATTTTTGTAACAATAAGAGTAAAGGATTTAAGTGTTTTAAATGCAATTTGTTCGGACACAAGGCCATAGATTGTTCGAAAACATCATCTAAAAATATCCAAGATGCCAAAGCTGTTACTCCGATAACTCAGACTTGTCAGAAAGAAATGCATAAAATTGTTAATTTGGGTAATTTTCAAATTGATGCTTTAATAGATACTGGTAGTCAGGTAACGTTAATCCGAGAAGATATACATAAGAAGATAGGTTCTCCTGAACTTAAGTCGGCAGATCTACAGTTAACGGGGTTTGCTAACGGAAAAATTAAGCCTATAGGAAGATTTGAAGGTGAATTCGAAATTGATGGTTCTTCATTTCGATCAAATATTTGTGTTATCGCAGAAAACGAAATGTTTTTACAAGCGATCATTGGTACTGATATTATAAGGCAAGGGGAATTAACTGTAAATAAAAAAGGAGTCGAAATTAGAAAATTGCAACCTGAAAACTATTTGATGTGCATTCGTGATATTTATAATGACGAGGAAATTGATTTAAGCCATATCAAAGACGGAGTACATAGAAATGAAATACTACACTTAGTAAGGAATTATGAGCCGAATAAAATAAAAACATCAGGCCTGAAGATGCGAATAGTGCTGACAGATGAACTTCCAGTTTATTGCTCGCCGCGACGCTTTCCCCCAGCTGAGCAGCGTGAAATTGATAAACAGATTTCGGAGTGGTTGGAGAAACAAATTATTAAACAAAGCTGTTCTGATTACGCAAGTAATATCGTGCTAAGTAGGAAAAAATGTGGCTCATGGAGACTTTGTGTGGATTATCGGCGCCTAAATAAAAAAATAATTCGCGATCGCTTTCCTCTGCCATTAATTGATGATGTTATTGATAAATTACAAGCAGCAATGGTATTTACAACACTAGATTTAAAGAACGGATTTTTTCATGTTGAAGTGGACGAAGAAAGTAGAAAATACACATCTTTCGTGACACAAAACGGACAGTATGAATTTCTGAGGGTTCCGTTCGGTCTTGCCAACAGCCCAAGTGTTTTCCAAAGATACATCTACGATATATTTCGTGATCTTTTAAAGGAGAATATTGTTGTAATCTATATGGACGACATCATTATTCCTTCCGAAAATGAAGCTCAGGGAATTCAAAAATTGAAACGCGTATTACAGACTGCATCGGAATATGGACTAGAACTAAACATTAAGAAATGTCAATTTTTGAAGCGCGAAATCGAATTTTTAGGACACAAAATTAAAGATGGGAAATTATATCCTTCTTCTTCTAAAACGAAAGCAGTAATTAACTTTCCAGAACCTAGATGTTTAAAAGATGTTCAAAGTTATTTAGGTTTAACTGGTTACTTCAGAAAATTTATACCTAATTATTCATTAATTGCAAAACCGCTTAGTGATTTACTGAAGAAAGATTCTAAATTTAAATTCGAAACTAAAGAACTTTATGCTTTTAACGAATTGAAACGCATATTGACATCAGAACCTGTTTTGTGTATTTATAATCCGAAAGCAGAAACCGAAATACACACTGATGCTAGTGCTGACGGTTATGGTGCGGTTCTGTTACAGAAATCCTTAATTGATAATCAGATGCATCCTGTTTATTATATGAGTAGGAAAACGACAGACATTGAACGTAAATATTCGAGCTACGAATTAGAGGTTAAAGCAGTAGTAGAAGCTCTTAAAAAATTCAGGGTGTACGTATTAGGCATACCATTTAAAATCGTGACAGATTGTAATGCATTTAAACAAACTATGAGCAAGAAAGACATTTGTACTAAAATATCTAGATGGGCATTAATGTTACAAGATTATGATTACACAATCGAACACAGATCTGGCACCCGTATGGGACATGTGGATGCTCTTAGTCGAAATCCTGTATGTATTGTAATTCAAGATGGTATAACATTTAAAATAATTCAAGCTCAAGAAACTGACGAAAATATAAAAGTTATAAAAGAAGTTTTGAAGTCTAAGCCATATGAAGATTATTGTTTGCGGAGTGACGTGCTTTACAAAATGGTGAATGGAATTGAAGCACTAGTAGTACCTGAGATTATGCAAATTGAAGTAATTAAAGACGCACATGAACGAGGTCATTTTGCTGCCAAACGTACTGAAGAACATGTGAGACAACATTTTTATATCCCTAAATTGAAAGAGAAAATTGAAAAATGTATCGCAAATTGTATTACCTGTATACTGGCCAACCGGAAATCTGGAAAGAAGGAAGGATTATTACATCCTTTACCTAAAGAAGATATTCCTCTAAACACTTACCACATAGACCATTTAGGACCTTTGGAGAGTTCTAACAAGAATTATAAATACATTTTCGCGGTTATTGATTCGTTTACAAAATTTGTTTGGTTACATCCAACTAAAACCACCTCTAGTAAAGAAGTAATAGCTAAACTTGAAATTCAAAAATCTTTATTTGGAAATCCCTGCAATATAGTAGCTGACAGAGGTATTGCATTTACTTCTCAAGAATTTGCTGATTATTGTACTAAGGAAAATATTCATCTATCCTTAATCACAACAGGATTACCAAGAACCAATGGACAAGTAGAGCGGTTGAATTCCATTATCATATCAGTCATTTCTAAGTTGGCTATAGATGACCCTACGAAATGGTACAAACACGTAAATGATGTCCAGCAAATAATTAATTCGACTTTTCAGAGGAGTATCAATTCGACACCTTTCGAACTTTTGTTTGGTACGAAGATAAAGACGAATAAAGACAGGAAGATTAAAGAACTAATAGAAGCTGAAATTCAGAGGGACTTTATCGAGTCTAGAGAAAATCTACGTAAAGAGGCGAAAGAGCAGATTCGGAAGATCCAGGAAGAGAATCGAAAGACTTACAATCGAAGTCGAAAACTCCCTCGTAAATACAAGATCAATGATATGGTAGCTATTAAACGCACTCAACTAGGGCCAGGTATAAAGCTAAAATCCAAGTTTTTAGGTCCATACAAAATCACCAAGGTGAAGCCTAATGACACATACGACGTGGAGAAGGTTGGTTTTACGGAAGGACCGTTCAAGACTAGTACCTGTGCTGAATACCTGAAACCATGGACAGACGATCTTTGATAATGAAATACCAATTTTGATGATTCCTGATTTAGACGTTTTTCCCGACTAGACAAATTTCTCCCGATTTGACTAATGGACTATTATTTTAAAGACGTGAACTAATTTAAGAAGACTGAAGATGATGTCTAAGGATGAAATGTATAAAGGAAGACGGCTTAAAGAAGATGATTTTGAGAAGACGCATTCGACTGACGGATCTTGAAGATATCTAAGACGCATTCAGAAGACGTATCCAGACGGTATCTAAGAAGACGCATTCAGAAGACGTATCCAGACGGTATCTAAAAAGACGCATTCAGAAGACGTATTCAGACGATGTTTAAAAAGACGTAAATACGAAGACGAATCTAGACGTGTTTTGAAATGTATGTATTCAGGTAGACTATTAAAGATGAACGAACACTGAAAGAGCATTTAAGAAGAGCTAACGCCGTTATTTCTGAGGATGTTAAGATGATAAGGGAAGATGGCTGACATAAACCATTTAAGACGACTTTTCCCTCAATAGTAACTAAAAATTTTTTTTTTTTTTTTTTTTTTTTTGTTTTTTTAAATTTTATTTTTCAGATCCCTAGATGAGATGGTGGTGCTACGAGAATGCGAGGCCGCATTCCATCAGGATGGACGAGCATTTGTGGGATGGCATCGTTCATTATAATCAGATGACGCGACAAGCTGTGAAAATAAATCTTTTACTTTTCCGATGATAGAAGGCAGACGATTCCGCCATTAAGACGATGACGCGATTCAAAGATGTTTGCTTATGAAATACGATTCCTTCTCTTCGTTTGTAAATAATCTCATCTATTTCCTTCTATGTATGTAATTACTTTGTAGTTTGTAGCAACTCTTCATGTTTCATTAAATATTCAAGTTTTACATAAATCGGACTAGTTTATTAGCCCCTAGACAGCCACATCGGAAGTAAGTTTACAAACATCATATTCCTAGACAGTAAGTACCGATGCTACATAAATATGTGTGTGTGTGTGTATTTATTTATGGCAAAGCACACTAGGGCTATCTGCCTAAGGGGAGGGATGCCTTCATGGAGGACTTTCTAAGGGAAACTGGCTCGTATACACGTTACACATGGGGAAAATCACGAAAACACCCATGCAGCCAGCCCGTTCGCGGGATTCGAACCTCGGCCCGAACTACCAGTGTTCAGCGACTTTACCGCTCGGCCGCTGGTGGGCTCTTAATACATAAATAAGTAATCAAAATAGATATAATAGGCAATTGTGCTTATTTTGAAATAAGAATAATTGCCTGTTATGCTTATTTTTATTAGGAAATAGGTAATTAAAATAAATATAGAATGAATGAAATATAGGTAATCAAAATAAGCATAAAACGCAATCCCGGAATCACACACCACACCTTAAAAAAAGGCATGCAGGACCAATTCGTCAATTCGCAAACAGAGATACTTCCGAGATCTGTAATCCGAGATAGCCAAACCGGAAACCATGTGCCGAAGGTACCATTATACCATTTGCACCATTAAATGCATTGGAGGACAGCGCGATGTTGAAAGCTGGTGCAAGGCAATCCTCTGTTGCGAGATAGCTGAATGTGCATCGTAGTGTCATCAATAAGCTGTGGAATTATTACCAAAGGGATCACAATCCCTGTAGAAGATGTGGGTCTGATCGTCAGAGGACTACCACAACGGCAGACGATCGCTTCCTGTTGCTATGTGGAACACTGTGTATATCTCTACTCTATCACCAAACGTTTCTTCTGGTTCGCTTCTTCTGCACCGTTTTCGATGATGAGATGGCTAAACGACGAATAGCTGTTGATCAGTTCCAACGAATAATTTAAAATGAAAGTGTGCAGAAAATTGAAACAATAACAATAAGTTGCTCAATAGTTGTGCGCTTGAAATGAAAGTTGATATGATATGTCATTAAGGTCTTCTTCGGAATACTTTTGCATATTCATAGATTCTATTTTCATTTCCTCTCTTCCTCCTTTCCTTACTCTATAATATTCAAATTTCATGATAACCTCTCTTATTTTCTTTATATTTAACATAGAAATGTTATGGTATGATATCAATATGCTTCAACGTAAAGCAGGCAGTTCTCCAGGGCCTTACGTGGATGTGTAACAAGGTTTCATTTTTAAGAAATTAGATTTTATAATACACAGATTAATAAAAATAAAGAAAGTTATATGTTAGGAATGTCTTCTCGGTAATATTATTTTATGTGCTTGATGAATTTTTCAATTTTACCTTTCAATAATGGATATAAGAAAAAGTATGGGTTCTAATAATTAATTTCTAAAATCTGTGATTATTGGGAATTTTGAAACTGATGCAACAAATTAAGTTTTTGTTATTGAAATTGCTGAAATAACGTTTTTGTTGCAATCTTAATTCTCGTTTCTTAAAGCATAAAGGATGTTCTTAAAGAAAATAATAAGACTGTCATATAATCAAATAATGTTAGCAATTGTTGTATTAAAATAAATAATATTAGCAATTTATAAAACATATTAGCGATAAACAATTGTAGACCATAAACTGATATTAGAGTTTGTGCTGAAACTCAGATGCAGTTCGCTGTTTAGGGGGAGGGAATGAATTTTTTTAACTTTTTCACAGTTTGTAAAATTCATATAGCATGCTAAAAATGTATTTTTAATGTTGTAAACACAAACTGGAATCCTGAAAATTCTCGTGGAGTCACCAAAGTGACTCACTTCGACTAGCACCGGTCGCAGGTACACAAAACACGCGGGGGGGGATGTTTTACCTTTCAGAAAAGCAGGAAAGCCCTGGCATTGCAGATTACCGCTTTTATAATCGAAAATTTGAAATGCGTTTTTCTCAAGATACAGCTTTTCACTCACGGTGCAATCTAGTTCAAACGTTAACTAACTGATTGACTTCAAATTTCACACGCTTATTAGCCATACCAAAATACCATTAAAAATAGACAGTAAACATTGTTTATTGCAAACTGCTTTTTTGGAAAAAAAAAAACCATGGAAACAAAATACCATTAAAATAGACAATAAACATTGTTTATTGCAAACTACTTTTTTTTTAATATTCGATTTTTTGCCAAGTACTTTGCCGAGACCTGTAACCTGTAACCTAATATTTTAAATTTTGGATTTTTAGCCCAAAGGGATTTATACCAGAAGAAAGGGATTATATTAATTTCGTTCTGGTATTTTGCGTTGAAAATTTTAAATGTCCGTTTCACTTTTCAAATTGTTGCCACCAAATGTTATCGCCCTGTGTTATATTTAAAGAAATTAAATAATGTAGAATCTGCATAAATGTATGTATGTGTCTCACGCTGTGATAAAACGGTACCTTTAGTCATCAAATGTTTAATAACGTAATCACCCATCGAATATGGGTAACTGGAAGCCCTAAGAGGGAATTTGTTCTATTGTCGATTTCATATTTTGTAACATTTTAACGAATTTTTTGATTAGCAAACTCAATGATTCAAAGCGAGCAATGGCAACCCTGTACAAAAAAAAAGAAAAAAAAAATCCATCTCTAGCGTGCAAAACTGGGTATCGGAAATTCTAAAGATACGCTTTTTTAAATACTTTCTGATATTGCTGTTGAATTGAATTTCACGGTTTAAGTGCGAAGAACATGATATTTAATAAATAAAGGTAACACACAAAACGTTAAAAAATACCTCTTTGGGCGTAAAGTAAAATCTGAAATCATTTAATCTTTCAGATTTTTTATCCTTAAGTTTAAGTTTAGGATCTGTCATTGATTATATTTTAATGAAATGTGTTTGGAATTTTGAGTTCAGGTAAACAGAAAGACATGTAACCTAAACCGCGCAGAAAAGAGTAAACTTTAAGCATCTGGTAGTCTCACTAAATTGAATTTTTATAGCACACAAAATAATTTCTTATAGGATTTATTTGTCAACATCATAATGTTCTTTACCAAACATTAATACGCCTTTAAATTTTTTATAAATGAAATAAAAAACTCCACTTTATATGACCCTCTTCTTATTCGCCTTAAATTTCCATTTAAGGCGAATATTTTTTAGATTTTCGAAGATTTAAGATTTTTGTAGATTTATAAGTAACATATGATCCTATACTCTTGAATTTTATTCTCGCGAAGGCATGTTTTGAACTTCGTCGTTGGCTACATATGATAACCTGTAATTTAATTTAAATATTCTGTTAAATAAATTAACAGTGAGTTAAAACAGTATCAGTTGTTATATCTATACTTTCAAATACTCTCTGTCCCAATGTATTGTCTTCCTGAAGGAACATAATACAATGGGCCATGATTACTAGAATATAACATGCATATAAATGTAAAGATAATTAAAAAGTAATTGCGCATGCTATTAAAATATAATTGCTAGTTACAGTATCAAATTCTCTAATGCAAAGTTTACTAAACTTTTACCGTAACGTATAAACTGTACGTCACGTTTGCAGTTAAAGATGTAACTTTAATCAGCCCCGTGAGATTTAGTCAGGTAACATTCGATAATTGCGACACTCCGACACAGGAAACAATGGCAAATTACAGTAAGCCATGCTTACTCTTTCCGATAGTAATTCGATTTGCATTACGTACAATTGACAAACTTGCATTACGTACAACTTTGCATTGACAACTTTGCATTACGTACAATTAAACTCCGTGCGAGTCTAACATCCCACTACAGTCTTATTTAAATATTGGCAGCTATGTAATGTTTTAACTTTGGCTCTCATTCTACGGCCAGTGGATTACAATTCTGCGTCAGCGCTGTCAATTCGGTAATGCAACTTCTGGTTTCCTTGTGAACCGCGTTTGAATTTCTTGGCGATTCTAGGTAATTTCTGATATAAGATTAAAATTAATTAGTATATACAATATATGTTAAGGTTATAAGTTTAACAAGATTTTGTGCTGTCAGTGTCCGAAGCTTTTAGGAGTACAAAATATTTCACACTAAAAAAATGTCATACATTACAGTCAGCAGCTGCGTTGCTGTGGTTAAGCTGTACATATTTGTGTTGCACTATCAGCTATCTTTCGTAGCATCTTGAAAAGTTGGTTCAACTTGGATCTACGAAATTTTTGTAATCGGAAATGTGTTCGGAGATCTAATTTTGAATTTCTAAATTTTTAATAGATATTTATTTTAGGTTTTTATGAGAAATTAATAAATTTTTCGTTATCAGTATACAAGGATCTAAAAGCAGCCTTTTGGCCCTGTCCGAAAGAAAATACTTTCATTTTTCCCGCGCCAGTATATTGCCGTTCGACGAAGGTTAAGATATTTAATTTATCTCTGGAATTAAATCAGGCTGTTTTTAGTTTTAACAAGCTAAGCGATTTAAAGGCAACAAAGGCAGATCTTAATAATATATTGTTATGTTTTCATATGATTGCTTTTAATAAAAATGCGTTTGATTTATGATATATTTAATTAATAATTTCTACGGATATTTCCAGTATCTTTTTTAAATTGGTAAATACTTTTCTAATGCCATATTGTATACATTATTAATATATAATCCTTTTTAAATTCTTATAGAACATATAAAACTTTCTTATAGAGCCATTTTTTTAATTCTTGTTTGCGCACATATCAAATTACTCAAACACTTCGAAATACTTCTTTACCTTCAATATAGGAACTAACAATTCTTTTTCCAGGTGTTTTATTGTAATCTGGAAAATCTGGATGCATTGCCTTGCCTGGTTGGATTCGTGCGGATAATTTCTGTTGAAACTCTTTAGTATTCGGTATATCTTCTAATATTAAAGATAAGTTCATTTCTTTATTTTCTTTCAAGGCTCATTGAAGTAGACCACATACCCATGGAAAATATGTTCTGAAAAATAAGTATAGGAAGATTAGATCCCCTCTCGAGAAAAAGCTATGTCCTCGCCTTGATTCGAATTCCGAATCTTCGGACTGCAAGCTAGACTAGCTACCATTTCCACTACGAAGACATGTCATGGGGAAGGCGAAATTTCTATATAAACGCACCGAGAGTAATATAATTATAGCTAAGAAGATGTGAATGAAAGAATAACAGGTCCTCATGAAATTACACTAATTAGACTCATTAGCTAGTTAGGAAATAGATGTAATTAAGGATCCACCTACATTTTCTTTGGTTGTATGGTGAAGTAAAACTTCATATTTATCATCTTCTATGCAAAATATCAGTGCAATGTTCAATGAATACTATTTACCTATTGAAATGCGACGTAAATATGTAATATGTAGCCAGTATACATGTAATTTACAAATCGTTAAGACCTTGGGGTTATTGCAATCTAAAATATTTTCTTTTCAGAGAGTAATTACACTTATGTCCCTAAATTAAGAATAATTTCGAATCACAGGAAACTCTCTGACGAACTCTAAAGTAAAAACTTTCACATGTAGAATTATCGCACCTGTCTTCAAGAATATTATGTAAATGACAGGAAGCCATCAGATAACGCAGATAGCACGTCACAATGACGATAGTGTAAGAGAAGTGTATATAAGGAATGGTAGCAAAGACTTACCATTGTTCACAAGCGTTCTTAAGCCATTCAGTGCCACAACCGAATAGTTATGATACAGAGGACACATGTGGATGCTTTTTTATGTGGTAGAATAACCGGCCGCCTGAATGTGAGCGTACTCAGACAAAAGTATTCTAGGAGCTTGGAATAGCCAAATTCACCATACAGTATTTAAAGAAATTAAATAAGGAAGAATTTGCAGGAATGTATGCATGTTTTTTCCAATGTGGAAAAAAAAAAAAAAACGGTAAAGCCATCAAAATTTGAATAACTTAGTCCTCCACCCGAATATGGACACCTAGAAGCCCGAATTTTAAATTTCAGTTTTTTTTATTGTGAATTTCATATTTTGTAAAACAACTTCAACGAGTTTTCATTGACAAATCTAATGATTTCAAAACGAGCAATAGCAACATTGTTCGAGGAGATATGTACAAAAAAGGCATTTTTATCTCTAATGCGCAAGACTGCCTATCGGAAATTCTAAAGATCGGCTATTTTTAAATATTTTTAACCCGAATTAACATTAGCCCAAATGTTCTCGAGACGTGTGTGTGCATACAAAAAAAAAAAAAAAAAAAAAAAAAAAAAAAAAAACTTTTGGGGTTAATAGAAAACATGAAAGCTTTCAAGTTTTTTTTTTTTAATTGTACTATTTTTAATGAAAATGTTTTGAGTTTTTGTGCATTTTTACCTGTCTGAGGAGAGAAAGCTGACATGATTTAGTAAGAAATATTTCTCTAATGAAATTCGAGGAGATATGTTTAAATGAAACGTAGCAAAAATGTGCATAATTTAATAAGCCATTGAAGGAAGTCTTCAGGATTTTTTTTATTAGGAGCCATATTTTGGAAATGCGGGATTTCGACGAGTACGGCCGGCAACGCAGGGCGGATACAATAATAATAAAATTAAATATTAAATAAACATTAATGTATCATACTAATAAGACTAAAATAAATATGTAGTTATATTTTTCAAATCCATGCGGATTGTAATTCTTACAGGCTTTTAACAATTTGTTTTCTGATTGCAAAAACTTTCAAGAAAAATTTTCCTGAAGCACGTTGTTCATAAATATGGGTAGCCAAGCATGAAAAAAGCAAATTTTGCTTTTGTACAAATGAAAAAAATTGTTGACAGGATAAATAAATTAAAAAAGAAGTTTTTTTCTGAATACCAACAACTGAAAAAGCAATGTTGTCTGTATTTTTTCATTATCTCTTAATATCAAAAGAAGAAGGCGTATTCTGTTTACAGCTTGAAAAGCAAATTTATGAAATTACAAGTTTACTAAGAGGGGTCACGGATATCAAACGTAGCTTGCCGTATTGGATAGACGTTAATGAAGACAGAAAACAATTTACTGCGTGCGGAATCTGATGCATCTAGTAGTCGAAAATTAAATCATCTAATCATTTAGTATTTATTATATATATATATATGTCACTAAGATGTAATTTGGGTCAAAAATTTGGTTTTACCATTCGCATAATTATTAAAAGAGTGTAGATAAAATAAGAAGTTTTAATAAAATTATTTATTGCAATTAAGAGTGTTTTTGGTCGAATTTTAAAATTATAATTTATTTTTTGAACGGAGAGCATTTTAAAATTGCCTTTCAAAGACACCGGTGCTCACGGGGATCCTGCTGTCGGTCGATTCCGTAAGGGAGTGCCTCTGCCTCTTAAATCCTTGGCTTCTTGTTTTAGCAGAATTTCATAAAATTCATTCCTTAATATAAAAATAAAGAAGTAGAAAAAATTTCGCGATAAGTTTTCTGAAATTGTAGCGTTCATTGTACTCCGTTTTGAAAATAAAATTATTTTAACATGCACAAACCTTGATATTACTCTAAACGAAGCTAATCCTTGACCAAGATAAAAATGGGAAAATAGTGTTAAGGAACAGAGCACGTATCTTCGTCCTAAAATAAGATGATCTTGAATTCAACTCTTGCTGACAGAAGATTGAGGGGAAAGAAAAAGACGAAAAGAGATCATTAGTGTGATCTAGCTCATATGACATTCTACTCGAATAGGGGAATACATGAGCCTCTGTTCTGATTGGAAGTGATGACTTTCCTTCAGTAGATTGAGAAGACAAATGACATAGACTGAACTTAAGACACAATAACACGCCGAATAAATACTAATTCAGAAGGCAAACAACAAAAATCAGCGTTAATTTACAAAATTTTCACAGGACTAGTTTCGATGGTTTTACCGAACCATCATCTTCAGCTGCAAAACCGCAAATGAACAAGATAGGAAATAATGTTTAGATAAGGTAAGAAAGCCTGGACAAGAATAAGCAAGTGGCGCCATCTGTTGGCGAAACCAGAACTAAAACATAATTTCTCTAAAAGCCGAAGGCAAATTTGGATTGGAATTAGGATCGTTAACTAGAACAGAAAGATTTTTATGAATGTGAAATGCCTCTAGAAAATCCAGTTCTCCAATGGAAGATGTTTTTTGAATAATTTTGGCAGCAGAAAAATTGAAAGTGTGATTTTCGGACCAACAATGTTGAGCAACAGAAGACTTCTGTGTTTCCTTTTTTCTAACATATGCCTCATGTTCTTTGACGCGAAATTTTAAGGCTCTCTTAGTTTGGCCAATGTAAATTAAACCGCACTGGCAAGGAATCCTATAAATACCCCAGGAATTCATATCCGGAATGGGGTCCTTGAGTATAGAAGTTGGAATTTTATTGATGGGAGAGTAAACAACCCGAAAGTTAAATTTCTGCAAAATATGTGCAACTTTATAGCTAATTGATGGAAAGAAGGGAATGACAACAGAATTTTTATAATCTCCTAAAATAAGAGTGTGGCTTTTAGTGTGTTGAGATGAGAATTTTTTAACTGCTTGATTAATAATGTTGGGTGAAAAGCCCCTGTCAATAGCTATTGCTTTTAAATAATTTAGTTCTTCATCAAGGGCTAGTTTGGAGGAGCAAACTTGAAGAGCACGGAAAACATAGGAATAAAATGAAGCTAACTTTTGTTTAGTCGGATGACATGATTTAAAGTGTGGTGGAAGGCAAACCGATGAAGGTTTACGGTAAACTGTAGTACTGAAGTTGGATGTGTTACGTGTGACCAGAATGTCGAGAAACGGAAGAGAATTGCAAGTCTCAAGTTCAAAAGTGAACTGAATAGCAGGATCAATAGAATTCATTGTTGAAAGAACTCTATTTAAATCATCTTTATTACCTTCAAACAGGGTAAAAGTATCGTCTACGTAGCGGAACCATGCCGGGAAGTTTAAAGTTTCAAACAATTTTGATTCATAATAATGCATGTAGATATCAGCCAGGATGGGACTGAGGGGGCTTCCCATGGCTAATCCCTCAGTTTGCTTGTAATATTTATTTTGGAAAACAAAATGTGTTTGCTATAAATCAATTAGCTATAAAGTTGCACATATTTTGCAGAAATTTAACTTTCGGGTTGTTTACTCTCCCATCAATAAAATTCCAACTTCTATACTCAAGGACCCCATTCCGGATATGAATTCCTGGGGTATTTATAGGATTCCTTGCCAGTGCGGTTTAATTTACATTGGCCAAACTAAGAGAGCCTTAAAATTTCGCGTCAAAGAACATGAGGCATATGTTAGAAAAAAGGAAACACAGAAGTCTTCTGTTGCTCAACATTGTTGGTCCGAAAATCACACTTTCAATTTTTCTGCTGCCAAAATTATTCAAAAAACATCTTCCATTGGAGAACTGGATTTTCTAGAGGCATTTCACATTCATAAAAATCTTTCTGTTCTAGTTAACGATCCTAATTCCAATCCAAATTTGCCTTCGGCTTTTAGAGAAATTATGTTTTAGTTCTGGTTTCGCCAACAGATGGCGCCACTTGCTTATTCTTGTCCAGGCTTTCTTACCTTATCTAAACATTATTTCCTATCTTGTTCATTTGCGGTTTTGCAGCTGAAGATGATGGTTCGGTAAAACCATCGAAACTAGTCCTGTGAAAATTTTGTAAATTAACGCTGATTTTTGTTGTTTGCCTTCTGAAATAGACTGAACTCTTGTGAAAGGATTGATTATAACATAGAGAACAGTGCTATATTGATTCGAACAGTTCATGGAACATCTAAATTTAAGAAATCAAAATGTTACATTTCATTTTTCGATAAAATATATTTTATAACCATTATGCTTTTGTTTAGTTTTAATACATCATCGACTGAAGAAATAATATAGACATTATTTTAGGTAGTGACAACTAATTCTCGAATTTACTTATATTATTCAGAGCATAAAGCATTAAAATTCTTGTTTCACTAGTTTTTCGAGTTTTATTCAGTAAAGATAAGAAAAAATCTTTATATAACACTCAAATGAAACGTTTCAAGTGTAAATGAAATTTATTGAAAATTTCTGTTTTTCATAAATTTCATTCAACATAAAAATATTATGGAAAGCAAAATCTATGTAAATCATAATCATGTGTCCATATATTTTTCTGTGATTGTGTTAGACACAAAATTGAATGGAAGTTTCAGAAAACTCAGTTGAGGAATTGTGTTGGAGATACTGACGCATCAGTAGCGGCCAGCCCAAAATTAAGAAGCAAGTAGTTATGTTTAAATGCAGCAAATTATGTTTTACAGAAAATAAATCACTTTAAAAATAACTTTTATAACTTTATGACTTACTTTTTTCTGGTCATTAACTACTAAAGAGTTTTTGCCAGTAGATCGCATTAAAGTGCACTAGGCAAAGATATTTTCAAATAAATGGTACTAGGGAAGTACCAACACCCGTGGGCGAAGAAAATTCAGCTGCGTGAGCAGGCATATCTTAATACTTACGAAAGTAGGCGTTCATCATAAAAATTGTGCAGTGGTAAGCAATGGCATTAAATTGAAGCATGTAGGCAGGTTCAGTGAGTTGTATGGCAAATGCAGGTGGTGAGCTCTATATAGCTAGTAAGAGTGCAGGATAAGCAATAGTGAGACATCATGAAAATGGCGCGAAGACAGTTTGAAGCTGTGAATGGCATAAGAGTTCAAAGTCCTTCAGAAATATGCAGTAGTTAGATAGGCCGTAAAAAGTTCAAAAGTTCGTAGAATCATACGATAAAGTAAAAATTCATACAAAATAATTTTAAAAAATGAAATAGTAACATAAAAATCTTGAATAAAAAATTTTCTTGATTAACATAAGTATAAGATACAACACAAATAAAAGGATAGAGTCCAATTAGAGTTCAAGTAAATTTTAAAATTAAATTTTACAAGTTACCACCATAACGAATTGTGATGAATTGTCCTTGGGCGTTTTACAGTATATTCAATGGTTGGATCATAATCCAACATTTGTTTAATTGCGTTATACTGACTATGCTTCATCTTCTCGAAGAAGTTGTGAGCTGTTATGAGTATAAAGTTATGCACAGATGGAATATCCAGGTCGTTATGAATTATAAAGATTCTCACGTACCAAGGTGCATTCACAATGCTACGTAGAATTTTATTTTGAAGTATATCCAATTTTTTGCGCTCAGTTTTATTGGCGATTGCCCATGCCGGCACTGCATATAGCATGATCGGTCGAATTAGAGATATGTAAAGCATTTTCTTTATTTTTAGACTGAGCTTCGATTTTTTGCCGATAATAGGATAAATTGCCATGTAGGCTGCATTTGCTTTGTTTAAGATATAAGAAATATGATCTTTGAAGTTGAGAGATTTATCTATGTAAACACCTAAATATTTATAGGAATTAGCTACAGGGATTAGAGTTCTATCTAAGTAGATATCAGTATTAACTCTTAATCTTGTTTTGTATCTCCGATAGAGCACAATACAACATTTAGAGGCGTTGAGCTTAATTTTCCAAGTCTTGCACCAGTGATTGATCATATTGAGATGCATTTGTAAATTACTTAGAGCGAGCTGGGGACTTCTGGATTCAGTCAGTACTACAGTGTCGTCAGCATATTTGAGTATTTTCGTGTTGAATGGGTGCGGGAAATCATTGATATAAACATTATAGAGCCGGGGGGAAAGAACGGATCCTTGCGGCACCCCGCTGTGAATTCTTTTTCTGACAGATAAGGCGTCACCGCAGCGAACTTGAAAAGTCCTGTTTTTCAGATAGGAACTAATGAGTTTTACGAAACTGTTTGGAAGCATAAAATTATTCAATTTATGCAGGAGGCCTGCATGCCACACTCTATCAAAGGCCTTTTCGAAATCGAGATAGCATGCAGCCACCCCGTTTTTCTTAGTAAAGGCTTGCGAAACAAATTCCACCAAATTGAGAATTTGATGAGTCGTGCAGTGTCCACTGCGGAAGCCGAATTGCAGATCATCTATTAAATTGAGTCTTTCGAGATGGTTAGTGAGCCTTGAGCAGAGGATTTTCTCAAATACTTTTCCTAATGAAGGTAAAAGACTGATAGGTCTGTAGGAAGTGACGAGTTTAGGATCTTTCTTTGGTTTTAAGATATTGACTATTATGGAGTGTTTCCATTGCTGAGGGAAATAATTATTTCGGATGCAGGCATTAAAAATATTGACTATGTTAGTAATACAACGTCTAGGAAGAGCTTTAAGTGCTTCATTGCTAATCTGATCATAGCCTTTGGCTTTCCTTGGCTTGAGTTTGTGAATAATTTCTCTTACTTCTCTTGGTGAAGTAAAGGGAATGAAATTTGTTATAGGATAATTGTTAATACTGTCAATGGTAAAATTAACTTCTTCTTCTTGGGAGTTATTCTCAGGCGGGTGAGGTTGAAATATTTTCTCTAATTCATTAGCCATTATATCAGCAATCTCGTCCTCAGATTGATAGGAGATTCCCATGTGATGAATTGCATGAGTTTGATTTGGTCTGCTATTTCTTAGAGATTTAGCAATTTTCCATACTGCTTGATCTTGAGAATCCAGGTTTGATAGGAGAAAGTCCCATTTTTTGTTTCTGAATTCCATAATTTCCTGCTTGATTTTCCTGTTTAAAAAGTTGATGTGCCTTTTGGCACGAGGGTCTGCGGACCGCTGCCATTCCTTATGTTTTCTATTCTTATCTGTAATAATATCTTTTATATATTTAGGAAGGGAGAGAAAATTAGTGCTTTTGCAGGGATAAGTCGCATTATTGATTGCATCTTTCATTTTAGTGGTGAATTTATAAATTTCATCTTCGATATCACCGCAATGATTATAATTATTTCTGCAATTATAGTCTTTCATAGTATCAGAGAATTGGGTCCAATTTATCTTAGTTCTGTGTTTCTTTAACGGGGGATAAAAGCCATAAAAGTCGAAGTTCACTGGAAGATGATCAGAATTTAAGTCCGTTATTACTTCTAAGAGAGGGGTATGAGGAATATTTTTAAGAAGTACAATGTCCAAAACTTCGCCGTTTCCGTTAGCACCAAATCTTGTTGGAGAAGTGGGAGTAGCAAAATTGAGGTCGTTGCTAATTAAATAGTTATGTAAAATGTTTCCATTGCTATTAGATCCTCTAGAATTCCAAGCATTATGCTTTGCATTCAAGTCCCCTGCGATGATAGTCGGGAAGTTGGTGGAGGTTAAGATATCCAGGTCATTATTAGTCATCAGATTATTAGGAGGATTGTAAATAGAAATAAATAGGTAGGCTTCATTTAAAGCAGTATAAATGATAGCTGAAGTAAATTCGAGCAGACTATTGTGAGGAAGATCATATTCAGTATGCTTCAAGTGATTTTTAATGATAATTGCAGTACCACCCCATCTACTTCGGGTTCTGTCTTTCCTTATAATATTGTAGCCGTTTATTTTAAATTTATCGCAAGCTTTAAGGTGAGTTTCACCTATCATCATGACATCAATGTTGTACTTATCCAAGTAATCTTTAATTTCTTGATATTGTTTTATGACACCGTTCGCATTGAAATAGGAAATTTTTAAGAAGCTATTGGTAGCTGAAATCACCGCGTTTATATTGCTATGAGGTCTAAAAGTCATAGTCTATAAAGAAGTGAAATATTCAATTGCGGCCATTCCGACCTCGAGTTTACCCATGATGTTTTTTGCTTTTTTAAATTCTGTAAAGAATTCTTTCGCTTTTAGGAGTTGTGTTTTTATCCACTCAAAAAATGAAACTTCTTTAGCTTCGCTTTCTTGTTTATTTTTGTTTTCCTTTTGAGCTGTCCAGCTTGGTTGATTTTTAGTATTTTCGTTTTCCGTAGCTCCAGGGAGAGAAGGAAAATCTTCTTTATTTAATTGAAATTGTTTCTGTTCATGCTTTCTCTCGTTTTGATTGCTCTTATTGAAGACTCTTTTGGGTAGGTTATCCGGATGGTATTTACATTCCTTCGAGTTGCTCGGGTGGCAATCGCCGCACAGAACGCAGAGCGCTGGTAGTTTGTCCTTGTTCTTCTTACAGGTGTAAGTTTCGTGCGGTTCGGCGCATTTAAGACACCTAGGTTTGTAATGACATAGATCTCGAGTGTGTCCGTATCTCTGGCACCTGTGGCATTGCACAGGGCCAGGTCTGGATTTGTAAGCACGGACTATGACGTCTAATCCACGAAGTTGCTTTATTTGGTAGATTTGTTTACTCTTTTCGTTTCTTTTGACCTCGACTAAGAATATAGGTAGTTTAACAATTTTTCCTTCTCGGAATCTTTCGAGCTGACGTATCTTTTCTACAGGAATTCCGTGTTCAGTGAGTTCTTTGTGAATTATTTCCACGTTTGAGTTTCTAGGCAGTTTCTTAATTACTACTTTGATTGGTTTTTCGGAATTAATTTTGTATGTGTGGAATTGCACACCTCGTTTGGCCAGAAACTCCGTGATTGCGCGATAGTCATCTTTATCCCAGACTTTGATGTTGAGTGTATCTCCTGTGAGATTGCCTTTGACTTTTTTTACTCCTAAATTTTCGATTTCCTCTTTTAACGTATCCCAGTTGGCTGTAAAATCTGAGAGAACAATTGGGGGAATATGTCCAGTGCTTTTTTTGGCGAGAGTAAATCCTGCGGACTCTGAGTTCGATTCCTGCTCCATGCGGTCATCGTCCTGTAGGTCATTGAACTTATTTTTCTGTACGGGTAGTTCAGCTTCCGATGAATTTGAATGCGTTCGTTTATGCGTGATGCGGGGGGTTTTAAACCCGTCGCTGTCAGTAGTAATTTTCTTTTTCTTATTCTTAGATATAGTCGAACGCTCTATATTTTTTGCATCGCTTTTTTGTGTTTTATTAGATGCTTTTGCCTTTAACATAGCATCGCTTTCGTTGTTATTTTCCATAATGGAATTGTTTGTTTGATTTTTATGCGTGACGGCCAGATTTAAGAATGCGTCGTAATCTTGAATGATGCGTTCAAGTTCCGCTATACGTTTGAGATCATCGCTAGTTTTGTTTTCAACTGAGTTGAATTTAAGGAGATCAGCAATAGCTTGCTTTTTTAGGGTTGTGTAAGAGCTAACATTGGGTGGGAGATTAGCTCTCTCTAAGTGTATATTAATTCTACCGAAGGCTTGTTCGGCGGCTGAGATTTCATTATCTAAATTTGCGGATGGCTGACACTCACTCATATTTCACCGAGGTAAAGCATAGCGAGGGAATCAAAAAGCAAAAATATCTTACCTAAATCCAGAGCAGCAGCTTCGGTGAAATACCGGAAGGCGTACTCCAAAGAAAAGCAAAAATATCCAAAATGACTTTAAAAATATTATTTGAGAAATGGAAGTTAATTAAGGACGCGGATTTGCGGAATACGATTTAATTGTTTTCATTTAATTTGTCCATCTCTAGAGTTTCATTCATGCGGAGCTCAGTAATCGTTCATCAACATTGAATGCTTCCTAGCATCAACTCTGCCGAAGAAATTATCAATTTTAAAGGATTTTCATCGAGTGAAGATGAAGGCAAAGACATGGTACAATTACAAAAGCAGTTCGCGGTGAAGGGTTTTCAGATATTATCGAGAAATATCGAAAGAAGAAGTTCATAACCTAATAATACCAACCGACAGTGAAAGGAACACAAGAGACAGAGCATTAAAATCACTGAATGCTAGTAGTTCCGAAATGGGTTTGAATCCAGGTAAACGGGCTGCTGCATGGGCCTTTTCGTAGTTTTCTCCATGTGTAACGAGTATACAAGCCAGTTTCCCTTAGAAAATGCTCCCCGAAGTCATCCCTTCCCTTAGGCAGATAATACTTGACTGCGTTGTCATAATCAAATAAGCCATTTGCATCCTGGTGATAGCTTATAGTTAAAGTTTAAATCGTAGTAATTGGCTAATTAAGATAAAATACTTTTCACAATATAGTATCACGCATATTTCTCTTTGCATTCCACTGGAATTAAAAGTATGTACTGCATTTCTTTCGAACACTTTTATTAATGAAACTCGAAATATGAATGGTTGAATATGCCTTTCAAAACTTGAAAAATAACTGAAATTCGTAAAAATGATATTCCGTAATACGTAAGCTTTCATAAGTAATTTATTACTGAGATCAAGAGTCATTGGTAAATAAAGTGTGGGCAAAAAATATCTGAATGTTTTTTTTTCACATTTCGTAATCATGTATTGCAACTTTTAGATTCAAGATAATTTTTAATAAGCTATGCATCGAAGATCGCCGGAAAGGATGACCAATTGATATAAATTCACATGCCAGCATTAAAATCTAAATAATTATTATTCTGAATAAGTATAAATGGCGAAATTCGTGACTCTTTACCCATATTCTCAAAAAAATAGCTTATTCTATGAACTTGGTTTGGACTATTTGGATTACGGCTAAGCTAGCGAGGTCTATTTAATGAAGGGTAGGGATATCTTCACGGAGGATTTTCTAAAAAGAATTCGCCTGTATTCACGTTACATCTACGAAAGAAAATAAGAAGTCGGTCTGTTCTCGATATTTGATACCAGGGTGGATAATTAGTGTTTTCAGTATATGATTCGAAATTTTAACAAAGCATAACAATCAACCATTTGTAGATTAAATAAACTATGAAAGCGAAACACTTGATATTTACTTTCGAATTTATTCTGGTGCACATAACAGTTTCAAATGTACAAGGTAACAATAAGTATACGACAGAGAATTTCAAGTTATATAAAGTTATCTGGTATCTAAATGGCAAAGATTTTTTCCTCTAATGTTTTATAAAGTTTACTATTATTATCATTATTTTTATTATTGTTATTATTATTACTGTAGTTTTTGTTACATTTGTTATCATTAGTATTATTACCTTTTTATTATTATCATTATTATTATATTATTATGATCATCGCTACTATGAACATTTAAAGATGCTTATATTTATCGAACTCGGACGGTACATTCATGCTTACTCCATTCATTACTTTCGAGTAAAAATGATCATCGCTTCTCCTATTTTGCAAATCTTTTTCTTTCTTGAAGTTTAGAGATGTTTATCTAATCGTCCTCGAAATTCATAGAGGTAATAAAATATTTATGCCAGAATAAAACTGCTTTTTTCCCTTGTATTAAAAATACATGTAGATAAGGAATAACGGTTCAATCAAAAATTGAAATTTCCTCCATCTCTTGGAAAATAAGACCGTTCCTTTACTATTTATCACTAGTAAAATTTATTTCTGTCTGGAAATGAAATCTGAGGATAAGATGTATATTTAGACAATCTGATATTTAACACTTCAAGAAGAGCGACAGCTACTGCGAGAGTAATTCTATTTTGCCCAATTACTATATTCGCTTAAAATCTTGAAAAACATCATTCACATACTTTCGATGAGGCTTCATAAAATTTCCTTGAAGACGCTTTAAACAGACTTACCTGAAAAAGAAGAAAATATATTTCAATTTAATTTAAATAAATAAATTTAATAATAATTAGTCAATTTATTTAAATAAATAAATATACTTGTTTGAATAATATTTGAAGAAAGAATTGAAAAATCAAGAAGAAAGACAGCTTAAATTTAATGAAGGACGCAAGTTAACAAGCATGGACATTAATAATCGGGAAAAGTGTTTAGAATAGTGAAAAACATATTGATGACAATAGTATTGATGTTTCCAAAAATAAAATTCAGATTTTTTCTTTTTGTTGTAGAAAAAAATATCTTAATTGAAAATTATTTTATTTTATGAATAACACAGAATTCTCAATATCATTTATATATAAAGAAAACTAAAAAGTACGAATTCACCCCGCATAGATAATTACTTCTGGATAATGTTTCTCAAATCATTCAAATAAAAGTACCAGGAACATTCGAATACTAGTCAAATTTCATTAGTGGTTTTTAAGATTTGACTTTAAGTAAACACCATTACATAGTGAAATTTGAAACATCTACCCTTTGTATTTACATAATATCTGCTCAACTAGAAAGAATGGATTTTGAATTCTTTTCTCTGGAGTGAAAATCAAAAAGTGATTCTGACGCAGATGCAGATTCTCACGATGATGTAGTGATTTCTTTCCAAAACGTAATCACTTCATAATTTATCCTTCACTATTTATTAATAAATTAAATGGTGACTAGAGTTGATAAAAAACTTTCAGTAAAGAGACAACGTCAGTTCAATTGTGTAGTGTTAATTTTGAAAAAAATATGATCTTTTTTTAAAATTTAGGTTAACGTATTTAGGTACGTATTTTTTGCAAACACTTTTTTTCAAGTAAAATGGAAAAGTCATATAGTGTAAGCTGAAAATTTCAAGTGAGTCTAACAACTTGAGAAGAGTTAACATTCAAAACGTCAAAATTAAAAAAAAATATATATTAACAAATATAAAATACAAAACTTCGTCACAGTTGAAAAAGAAACGGTTCCTACATAAATTACGCTATATGCAACGTGAAACGGAATTCATAATTATTACAATAAAGCAGAAGACATTCATAAAAATTATCAATTATGTATGTTTTAAATTAAGTTATCAGGACTGTTCGAGCTTCTAATCTGCTTAGGGAACATCTAATGTCCCGAATGAGAGCAGGGAGCTTACTTAACCTATGCTCATGTATGTGTGGAATGGACAACACAAGCAAGAAGGGTTAACTTTACCCTTTATTCTCCACGGTATTACAGGTGCTCCCACCCTTTGGGATGCAGCAAACAACACTTGTGGTCTGAGCGTAAAAATATAAGAACTACTAACTAATTTTAAATAAGAGCTAACTTTGAATTTTTTACACAGATGACGAACACTAAGGTTTGCCTTTCACATTATTACGTATGTAGAAGGCAAACTGCGGAAAACTACAATACGTCTTAGATATCAAGAGGACTAAACCTCTGGCCTTAAGGGCGGACAGCAACTGATTGAAAACTCTCGTGAATATAAGTGGCAAGAAGGCTCACCATGTCCCTAACCTGTTCTTGGCGAAAAGCCACAACTTAAATACTTAAAGCGTAGCGTTAGCAAGTACAATTTGCATAAGTAAATTTAACGCGTTATTCTGGCCGGAAGTGGAAAATAAGAGAGGACAGTAAAGTTTTAAAATAAAATAAACGTTAGTCAAACTTAAGATCCTTACAAAGTGTATTTAAATTTATGTCAATTGCCTATATTCCTAAATAAAATAGCGATTTATATTAATGAGTAATATGCTCACTGTTTTAGCCTAGTTAAAGTGTTGTATTTCATTCTTTTTATCTAGTTTCCAAAACACTTTAATAATAAATATTACGTAGAAAATGTTTTCCTCGTATTCGACGCAAGACTGTAGCTACCGATTGTATTTTGTCAGTACATAATTATCTGTGCTAAATAAAAGTAATACGCTTCTCTCAAGGTGTAAAAATTACTAAAAGTTTCTAAAATGAAGTTGAAAGGATGCAGATGTCCAAAACACCGTAAGCCGCATATTAAAACTTGAAAAATAAATGTTTTTCTAACCCGTTCGTGAGTCGTATTTCGAGCAACCGGAAGAATGACAAAGAATTATAATAACTCTTTTTTGTCTAGAAAAGCGTTGGGTTTTTGTTTACCATCTGGATCAAGTTAACGATTCCAAACGGTAAATTTACATAAAATTCGAGAAAACCTTGAAGCTGTTTCGGAACTACTTCGGCTGTTTCTAAACCTGATATATCATTTAAAAGCATTGGATAACTTCCCTGATACAGCCCCCCTGCAGAAGAGAAATCCTGAGTTTCCATTAACAGCCAAGAATCAGTCTTTTCTGTTAAAAGAGAGGTGAAAGCTGAAACTAGCATTCCTAGATGAAAGCGATGACTAATAAACTTCGAAAATCATTGATAACTTCTTTTTATCATATGGTACTTATAATAAAGACAGTGCGAATATCAGAAAATATGTTGTTAACTGCTCTATATAAACGTGAACAAAATTCTACGACAGCCCTTGACTAAGAATGACATTACTCAATATGTCTGATTTTTCCAAGAAACACAAAGATATTTCTATCGATAAAATAAATATTTTAGTTACAGTTGACTAAACATAACATCAGTTTCTTTGACTAATAAAATATGCATATATTAAATTGCATTAAATTTGTATGAATCTCAGACTCTCTCTTTTCTCTCCGACTGCTCTTTGTGCTTTATGAATTCATCTTTGCAGAATTATGTGAATATGTAATTACGTGAATACACTTATTAAAACAAAGTTTATATGTGCATAAGTTATGTACTAAGTGATTACATAAAAGTTTATATTACATAAATAATTTAAGAAATCGACAGAAGAAAGTCCGCACCCCTAATATAATAATATATTACACTTAAAAAATTTTCACCAGTAGCTTTAAGACTAAGACTTACGCCATCTCGTTACGATTGTGACAAAATTCGCTATTTCAGAAGTATCAGATAACATAATGGAAGTGAACATTTCCCCAAAACAAGCTGTTAATACGAACAAAAGTGTTCTCCTTCTGTTTGCTTTTCCTGTGAGCTTTGCGAAAACTTCTTCAGAACCTAAATCGAATTCGATTGGAGAAATACAATTTCGCGTGTGCTGCTGCCCTACAATGGGACGATTACGTGCACATCAAAGGAAAAGTCTTCTACCAGCAACGTAAAGAAACATCTTCCATACTGCATCGATCTATCATTTCTTAATTTATCGTCCTCCGACTAGGTTGTTCTTCTTATCTCGGTAACCTATCTTTCCATAGAAATCAGAGATAAATAATACAGTATCTCTTGTTTACCTCAGCATTGTTTAATACTGTTCTTTGATGTCCTCAAGTCAATTATTTCGCTTACGTCGCTACCATTTCTTTTGAACGTCGTAAGAACTCATTTTTTTCCCTTTTTTTACGTTGCAGAACAAAAGTCTATCGTAACGAAATCCATTCCTTGTTTGCCTTACTATTTAAGTTAGGTAATAATATACAGCTTCTAAAAAACTTGAAGTTTAATACCTGAAGCACCAAAACAAACACTGGAAGGATATTGACTGTTAGTTAGATGTGAGTCTTTTAGACTAAATACGATTTAATTTTTTGATATATTATTTTTTGAAAAATGTTTAATTTTGAGATAACATCCACCTAATCTACTTTAGTAAACTTCTTAATTTCGTGCTCATAGCTCTAGTTTTCTTCTAAAATAGTTGCATGGTACTTTTCAAAACTTTAACACATAGCGTTCCACTAATTGCAATACTTTTCCGTATAATTCAGGTTTCACTATCGTGAATCATTTCAAAAGCCTATTTAATGGCAAATATCATGATTGTGAACTATTGGTTATTTTTGCTGTTAATTTGGGTTTAAATAAAACGTTACACTCTAGTTACAAATGACAAGTCACGGCCAAAAGGTAAGGTCTCTTGATACTGGTAATTTGATCTGGGTTCGATTTCTAAACGAAAATTTTGCGTTTACGTGAATTCACCATATGTAACATGGATCGAGCTAGTTTTATACAGAATGTCCTCCATGAATCCATGAAGGTGTCTCTTCCTTTAAGCAGATGGCCTTGGCGAACTTTGCCGTAATCTAATAAGCCAAACCAAACCTACTTATAAGGAAAAACATCTCAGCTTGCCATGAAAATAGGGGGGAAATATATATTACTCTATGTAACGTGTACCCATGCTGTAATGGTAGAACCGTCGAAATATTAAAAATTATTAAAAAAATAATCTTTGCGAAACGTGCTTCAAATTTCTTCGAAATTAATTTTTCTTTACATATTGAAAACATTTAATGCATTTAAAATTATGTTTGAAAAAATTGTTAAACTGAAAATGATTAGGAAAATTAAAAGCTTAATGTAAAAGCAATACTACATAAAGTGTAATTTCCATGTGAAAGTAAAAATGATTACTTATGTGTAAGTATTCAAATTTGATAAACATTAATCAAATAATTCATTTATTACAATATTTTAACTAGATAAGCTTATTTCGGTAACATAAAAAATCACGAAAGGTTCTTTTTGATTTCATAATCACTAGGTTATTGAAAAAATAAATAAATGAAACGATTACTTAAAAAGGAAAGGTATCATGGAAGGCATGAATTATCATAAACTGTTATCGATTTTCTAATAATGATGAATAGTTATCAATACGTGTTCATGACACAGAAACGAAATGAAAATTATAGAATTAGGAAGTATATAAATCCGTTGTTGAAAACACAGAAAAGCAATAATACAGATAGAAAGTTATACACCTACACAGTCTTTAAAAAAAAATACTCGTTCTCGTCAGTTATTAACGTTTCCCTTTTAATATTTTTTAAAAGGGAAATGAATTGATGATTATTATAATTTTATAAGATTCATTAGATTATATATTTAATGTAGGCGTATAAGTAGAACAGTCAGTCATAATTAAATATTCATGTTCTGTCTACAGAACACGAATGTTTAATTATGACTTCCTAGGATAAAGAATCTACTCAGGAAATTCAGAAATCAAAATTTTAACATGATTCCTCTATATATTCTCTATATATCTCTGTTCTCTACACCATAATTTCGGTAATGCAAATTCAGGGTTTTATCTCCCTATTTAAAAACCGTTTTAGCTCCATATAAATTATCCTAAACTATAGCCCGTGTGACCTGACACGGGCTAAACTGAATGAAAAATTATATGAAATTTACAAGAAGTCTAATTAAAATTTCCAAAACGAAGTTGAAAGTTTGAAAATGACAAAACTTCTGTGAAGAATCTCTTTTTTAAATTAAAGTTAAAAGATTAAAAAGTTAATTATTTATATCACAGATATTAAACTGTGTTATAGGTATTATATTTTCCTTTGAGAGTTTTTCGATCTATTTAGGGGGACTATATGAAATTACTTAAATGCTGTAAAGCAGAGAGCTGGGAGTACACAGGATACTGGAAGAAAATATATTGGCAAAAGACTTCATTTCTATAAACATTGATCTTAAATATATAGCACTAATTACCAGATTTCTGAAATATTCTAGAGATATTAATAAAAAAAACTGTCTTTGCGCTGTAGGAGTGGGGAAATTTCGTAATAATTAAGTGCATCCTTTCATACTGACTCGGGAGATAAAAAAATAATTAAGATACATATTACTCTTTAATAAATTAAACTGAAAATGTTTCACAAATTTAAATTCAAAATAAGCAAAGATGAGCGCAATTAATACCTCTAGGGATCCAATTAAAATTCAATAATGTTTGTTTTTTTATCTAATAACCATTAAGAGTATTATTATGAGTATTATTATATTAACCATTAAGAGTATTACTACATGAGTAATGACTACATGCGCAGTTCGTGTTTTATCATGTCCTTCATTCTCTGAAAAATGTATCTTCAATTTACTCTGGGAAAGGCATTGAAAGTTTTTGATTAAGTAAACTCATTTAAAATATCTTCTTGAAATGTTTTTGCTATGATATATATTATGCTGTATTTAACATGTTAAACTATGAAAAATACTTTACTATCTGAAATTTCTGCTCTCGTGGCGCATTGGTATATGTGCCAGCTTTTTTTACAAGGCTTCATCAGCTCTTTTTCATATGACTGGAGGGCAGTATAAAAGAGCTAGATTTTATATTTACAGAACCCTGGCACTGTCGAAATTCTTTGCATATATACACATGAATATGCAGGATCAAATTCTATCTCTAGATTGTAATAGATTCATAAATCTAATTTCCTTTGCCTAGTTACCTTTCTACCGTAAAAGAATAAGAAATTCTGAAATCCGTCATTGTAAATTTTGTCATGTGAATCTTTAATAACGCAAATGACGCACATTCTTACATATCGGAATAAGTATGAACCTAGTAACAATGAGTCACTTGCAAACCAAAACTTTTAATGAATCAATAAATCGTCTTGAACAAATCAATAGAATCAACAAACTGTAACTACGCTAGTCTTAATCTAATATAAATATTGATTCAGAAGTCAAACAACAAAAATCAGCGTTAATTCACAAAATTTTCACAGGACTAGTTTCGATGGTTTTACCGAACCATCATCTTCAGCTGCAAAACCGCAAAATGAAATTTTTGATTGAAGCTGATTTTTGTTGAATTGAAAAACGCTGATTTTTGTTGTTTGACTTCTGAATCAGTATTTATTCGGCGTGTTATTGTGTCTTAATAATATAAATATTGTCATCTTTTCCCTCTTTGGCCGAATGGTTAAGATTTAGAATATTGATAGTTTGTAGTCTCTTTCGAAACCAAGTAAACGGGTTGGCTACATGGAGAATTTTCATGGTGTGCCTCATGCGTAATGTGAATAGATCCAATTACCCTAGAAAATCCTGTATGAGATCTTCCCTCCTCTTTGACAGATAGTCTTCTTGTAATTTCCTATGTTCAAATATGTAAATCAATCAACAAAATTCTCACGGTTCTTGTTGTTGCTAAAGTATTGCCAGCAGCCTTTATTTTACCGTTAATTACAATTCTGTAAAAATCTGATGTGAACGCCATATGATTTCCTTTTCCGGCATATTAAATATTATCTTTAGTTACATATACACAATTTCAATGTTCCACGGTTAATCGTTTTTGAGATATGTTAGATACATACTTACGTACATAAGTACGTAAGTACGACAACAGGATTTTTTTCCTTGACGTCTGTACATATGTAGATTCAAAATATACCTTTTTTATTTTAAATACATTTTACAATCCGTTTTGAAAAAAAAAAAAAAGAGTCCTTTAGTCTACCCTCACTTACAGGCCTCCCGCAAATAAAAAATCGTCCAAATCGATTCGAGAATTCGGGACGAAATGGATTCATCCAAATTCGGAAACGTAAGCTATTACTTATGCTATACTGGCAGCGCTTTTATTTGGAAACATTGCTCTAGAAACATTTCTTGATTTTCTAATGCAAACGAGGGTATTTTAAGTACTTGATGATGGTCTAGTAGCACAGAAATTAACTGTGCTTAACTGTAACATAAAGCTCAAATCACCTCCACGATTTCTGTTAGCAGATATAATGTTTGAATGAAAGGTTAAAAACATTCTATTTTTTCAGCTAAATTTCCTATTTACGACAACTTTAAATCGTCATTCATTATTTACCTATTCTTTTTACTTCCTTGTACGAAGTAAAAAGAAAGTATTGTAATCGCGAAGAGCTTCATTCAGCATATTTCAACGAAAATATCCACTTTGACCGCTTTCGAATGCAATTTAAAGATGTTTTTGCGTGATATCTGTACGTAAGGACAGAATAAAAGACTCTTTTCCTCCAAAAAAACTAAAAAACTGCTTTAAAATGAATTCTGCAGAGAATTTTTCGTGGCGTCTGTACGAACGTATGTACGTACGTATCTCGCATAACTCAAAAACGAGTTGCCTCAGAACGTTGAAATTTTGTATATAGGACTACTATAACATGTAGATGTGCACCTCGTATTTTGGTTTCAATCGACCGCGCCAAACGTTTATAAATATATTTATAAATATATCCACTCTGTTACCCGGCTCAGTGATCTCAGTTTTTTACTCTTATATGTTTGTAAATTGTACAGATTTTTCTTTAAAAATGATTGAATTATGTTGTTTTTATCTTCCGGTTAAGGGTTTTATGCCTTTAGTAAATCTGTATGCAATATTTTTAGAATTATCAACAATTTAAAAGTTGTTTAAGTGCCGCTAAGCCTATTTTGATGGCGGTCATTGCTTGTTTACAATTGAAACAGCTGAGTAGTGAATTTGTTGCCAATCTAGAGAAACTTAGCTTCGCAACAACAAAGATAAACGTCTTCATTTATTATTGCGATTTAATTCATGCTTAACCCTTTCTGGAATTTTTTCGAGGAAATAAGTGTTTAAGATTTACTTAATTTTTAATAATTTAATTTTTAATAATTAGTAATTTAATTTTTAATAATTAGTAATTCTAGTAGAGATATTTTGAGTTTTTATGTATTTTTGCCTTGTCGCGAAGTACTGAATTAATTGAATGAGAAATACTCAATCGACTGTGAAAAACTGTTTCTTTTTTATTTTGTTTGCTTAATTTCTTTTATACACCATTCTAGCTTTGTTACAGTAATTGAATTGAACATGTGGTAACGATTAGATAATTCTTTAAATGATATAAATTTCGTGCATTCTGAGTTATAATATGAACGAAATATAATACTGTTAAGTGAACCCAGCGCCAGAGTGTCGAATATGGTAAACAAATAGAGTAAATTGTAAAGAATGCACTTATTCTATTGTAGTTTATGCGCTGTCGGCGAAGTAGATATAATTAAATCCAATAAGTTTAAACAAAACGCAAGAAAAAATGCGTATAATTTAATATTCCGTACAAGGAAGTTATGTGGTGTACACATCAGATTTTTTTAGTATAAAATGCAATATAGTTTTAGTCTGTGACATTCTAAGGGACAGCTTTCCTGATCAGGTAAACAGGTAAATTCGTTCTATTCATGGGAAATTTCGTGTATACACGAAGCTATCGTTTTAATGCAAAACGAATTCCCGTCTTATACATGCTGCCTTGCAACGTAAAAGGGATGTTTATTAAACTCTAAGATAGCCTTCTTTAGAACAGCATATTTTAATTCTATCTCTGATCATCATGGCATTACATTGCCATGGTGAGTAGCAGTCACAGGACAGTTATTTATTTTACAGAACAGGCGTTTAGCTTTGGTGATTTGAGGCCGATTGACGAAATTTAACTTGCGCTTTTCATATCTTGAAAATGCGACATAGAATAGGTATTACATTTAAATACAGCATTGTACTAATATAGGTATTTTGACACACAATTGGAATTTTTCTGAAATGACAATGTCGAATTTTTTCCATATTTCGATTCTACTACTCAGATATTAAATTTTGGTGAGAAACTTGCCGAGTAACGTAAAAATTTATTTCGGCTCACTTTTTTCAGTTTAAGGCAAAATTAACTCATTGGCCAAATTCTTAATCTGTAGCAGCATACGTATTTTCCATTCCCTTTATTTATTGTGCAAGAGCGGAAAAAACTTTGCACCTTTCATATTTAAAAAAAATTTAACAAAGTGAGTAAAGCGCATTTGGTGTTATTACCGCTTGAAACAAGTAGTGCAAATTTCGAAATGCGGCCAATATGTAAATTCAGGTATGTCTTTGAAAATTTTGAATAACAAAAATTTTAAAAAAAAACTTTAAATGTTTGCAGGTATGCCTAGAAATGCGTCTACTTTATGATGATGGTAAAACTTTGATAGCTTATAATTAAAAAACCAAATTCGAAAAATTACTAAAAATATTTTGAGATCTTATTTTGTAAAAACTGCTGAGCCGATAATGACGAAATTTGGCAGTTTAGCATAATTTGTCTCACAGAATCGAAATATGGAAAATAATAGGTATGTCATTTCAGAAAAGGTCCGATTTTGCATCAGAATACCTATGTTAGAACAATGCTACAAATAAAATACCTATGTTAGAACAATGCTACGAATAGAATACCTGTTAGAACAATGCTACAAATATAAGTCTAATATATGGTATAATAAAAGCAAGGAAAGGACGAAGCACTGTTGATGCGTAGTAATGCTATATTGAAGAGGAAGTATTCTGATTGCATCGTAAGTTAATGCTCATCGTAAATAAAACTTGGCATTCGAGGCGATTTAAATTCCATTTTTATTTGCAATTGATATTTGTGGCCATAATCACTTGGCACCCTAGTCGTACCTCTCCAGATTTACATTTTTGATATTGGTGAGATAGAAAGCAAGCCAGCGAAATTACATCTTAGCACAGTAGAGGGCAAAGATGAAGTGCGTAGTTATGCAAGATGGAAGCACGCGAAGAGAAAATTTTGGTTTACAATGATAGTTTTAGTTCCCAATTATTACGTCATCAGAGCTGCGCATGCCATAGAATTATCTTGAAATGACGCAATTCAAAGAAGTTATTGAGATTTTTAAAACAGAGAGGGAGAATTGAGGTTTTCCGTTAGTTTAAAATATAATCTTGATTCACATATTTTTTTAATCTTACATATATATACTAAGCTGCGTTTTCCATACATAAAAAACTCAAATTAAATTTCTTCAATCGACTCAGTAGAACGTGACATGTAGAACTATTAATTTTTTTTCTGCAAGTTGTACATAAAATAAGGGTAATAAGACTGTACTAATATTCTATGTACCAGTCAGCTTTGGAGCTGAAAATCTCACTACCTATTTTGCTGTACTGAAATAACCTAACTTATCCTGAAGGATTGAAATGACATCTTTAATTCCTGAAGAATTTATTCATAAACCAAAGTTAAACCATATTGCGTGCACTGCAAATTCTTAAAAATTTATTTACACATAAAAAATATCATGTACGCATACTATATACTCATATTTTTAACGCTAGGCTACGGAATAATCAATTTTATTCATTACATTTATGAAGCTAACATTCGATAAAGTAATTTTATATTTGATGATACAGCGGGGTTAATTAATCTTAGAGATGCGATGATTTCGCGGAAACATTATTCTATCTTCCGCATAAAAATATTGCTGATGACGTGAACTTTTCATGAATCATCAGAATTGCGAAAAATATAAGAATAAGACTAAAAGATGATTAAACTTTTGAAATGTATATTGAATTATAGGTCTTACAATCTGAAATATAATAATTAATTTAAATCGTTGTTTTTATTTTATAGTATAAATCTCACGCTAAAGTTTAATAAGCTAGAAAGCTTAATTGCTGTCATTAGTTTATAGCATCAATAAATGGAAGGGATTATAAGCAATACGTTAAAAGGCTTGAATTAAATTTTGAGAAAGTGGCCGAATTTTCTCCTCTGCAAGAAATGAACAAAATTTAAAATTAAATGAGCTGAAGCTTAATAATCAAGAAGATAATTAGGTAATTAAAATAGTCTTTAAGCTGATTTGAGTAATAATATTATGATGTTATAAGCACAACAATAATTTCGCGAAGTGGTTTTGTTTTTCGCATATGTTTCCTTAATTATATTGTAGTTAAACAAACTTAAAATTCAAATGTAAATGCATATAAAACTTCACACTCAGTGAGCTATTATACTTAGTTATACTTAGTTGCTTGTTTGAGTATAATGCTATCCAGGCTCTATCCTCCAAATAGGGGTTTGCGTTATTTAGGTGTTTTGAAAGTTAAAGACTTTGCAAAAGTTTTCGAATCCTTCCTTTGTAATCACACATATCTTAAGTAAAAGTTAAAGATAATAAACTATTTCTTATTATTCTTTTTCATACAAATGTAATACTTTATTTTATGATTTGTAGATTATCTCACAAAATTATATATTTGTAAGACAATCTACTCTCTCTCTCTCTCAATCGAATCGAATAAAGCGAAACCATCTGATATATCGAACCAATCTTTTCCTGGTCCATTGACGTTCATTAGCACGGGGCTCGACTCTATACCGAATATTAAGTCAGTCGTACGAGTAAATTGGCGTTGCTAAAAATGTTCAGAATGCCCGTTTGCTTTTCTGTAATACGCAGATAATATTTTATTTATTTATTATTTTTTTTTTATTTTAACATTACTCAGTTACATTATTCTGCTTTTTGGAGACTTGCTTGCAAGATGCAGAGGAGAAGAATAAAAAATCTGACGTGGACACACATGACTTCTTTGTATGGCCTCATAAATAAAACAAATATTTTGCTGCATTTCTTTTAAACTTATTTCCTCGAATTTCATTACAGACATATTTCTCATTCAGTTAATTAAGTTCTCACTTCGCGGCCAGGTCAAAATATTTAAAAACTCAAATTATCTTCATTGAAAAATTTAAAATACAGGAAAAAATAAAATACCAAATACAGTTAAAAACACTAAAATTTTATTTTAAAATTAAATTTAGTGTTTCTAAGCAAAAAACGCAATTCAAAGAGCAAGCAGAAAGACAGATGTTTTGGTGTAAAAATTGAAAATTTACTTTTCGTCTCGGTTGACAAAAAGACACCGAAGTTGGTGCAGAAACTGAGAAACTGACTTAATTACCTATGCTACTAAGAGTTTCAAATTTAAACAAATTGCCGCCTAGTTAGGCTTAGTACCCCTTAAACAACTTTTAAATTGTTTATTATTCTATAATTATTGCATGCAGATTAACTAAAGGCATAAAAGTATTAAAGGAACATAAGAACAGCATAATTCAATCACTTTTAAAGAAAAAAATGCACAATTTACCAACATATAGCAATAAAGCAAACTAAGCTCACCGAGCCGAAAACCAGAGTATATATATGTAAGGTGAAAGACTGAAATTGGAGAATGTCCACTTTCACCGGAGAATATCATCATTCACCAAATACGTCGGTGAAAGACCGAATATTTCACTACATTCTTCTATATTCGGACCCTCACCGGTGTATGTCGACAATCACAGATATGCTCTGATGAAAGTCGAAAAGAGAGGTTATAATGTGCCATAATAGTTTAAGTTGTTGCAATAAATAAGATTTGAATCACATAATTTAGTAAGTTTTTTATTACTGTTATTTTATTTTCTCATTTAGAAAGTACTGTATAATTAAGTAAGTTTTTAACTTCTATTATTTTCCTTTCTCATTTTGAATGTATTGCGTGTTTTAGGTTCTCATGTTCTTAAGTTCTTATTTCAAGTCTCAAGTGCGTTTATTCGCGACTGAATTACGGAGAAGAAAATATAATATTGGTAACATATGTATGCGTTCGGTGCGGCCGATTGCAACCAAAAAAGGAGGTGCTCAAGTACATAGCAGTCCCATATACAAAATTTCAACGTTCTGAGGCTATTCTTTTTTGATTTATGCAAGATGCATGCATAGGTACGTACATTCGTACAGATGCGACTAAAAAAAATCTCTTCTGAATACATTTTAAGTCCATTTTATAATCCATTTTGAAAAAAAAAAAAAGGAATTTTTTATTCTGTGCGTACACATGTCACGCAAAAACATGGATTGTTCAAATGGATTTTACATGGGTGAAAATGGATATTTTCGTTATCAATATAATACACGAAATTTTTTGCGATTACGATCCACCTTTATTTCGTACAAGGAAGTAAAAAGAGTAGAGAAAATTTATTTAATAGAATGAATAATGCAAAATCTTTAACAGACATGCGCAATGTATAACGTGTTTAGACATAAAAGTGCTTGAATAGAGCAATAGTTCAGACTATAAAGCGCTCTTTTTGTATGATTGCATTGGCATTGATACAGCATTTCATTTAGAGCTGCGAAGTGTATAGAAAGAGTGTTTGTGTTTAGTAGACCGAAGATAGTTACGACTCATTACTGTTTATGACAGCAGAACTCAGTTATTATTTTTGAATACGAACATGGACAGATGTCTGAATATATTTATTTATGAGTACACACATGAAAGGACGAATACTGCAGTTCTTTCTTTCACCAGAAATATTCAAAGTTGTGTTTCTTATTTATATACCTAAATGTTCGGAATTATGCATATATATGAATAATCTGATTCTATTCTTAATCAGTTACCTAAAACTATATTTATATGATCTTTACTGCATAGATGGAGTTAGCAATGATTAATATTATGTCCGGCATTCCGTATACTAGCCGAACGTGTTTTCGAATTACTCCACAAAGGTACGCTCTAAGAAAAGACAAAATTCCTTACATTCTCCTTAACGTAAAAAGCCGAGTGGAGAGGAACAAGCCGATTTCCAAAATACTGCTAGTAATAAATTATCGTCCACTTTTTTTTTTTTTTTTTTTTTTTTTTTTTTTTTTTAAATTATATCGCAAAAGCATGTGGAAAGGAAATGAGGATAAAATTGCTTATATACTTATACTTTTTTTTTTCCTTAAAAATTTGGAAAATATATTGTGAATATCTGATTCGCTTCCAAACTTTCGCGCATACTAAGTCATAAATTAAGTCATATTTTTCGCCATATATTTCGAATATGCCCTTAAATATTGGCTGAAAGTTCGTGAATTACTTTTCCAAATGCTAAAATATTTGAATGCTATATAGATCAAATGAGTTATTCTTTATTTATATTTGAATTTTGACTTTTAAAATCTCTACGAAAGAAGAAAAAAAAAAAAAAAAAAAAAAAAAAAAAAAAAAAAAAGAATTTCGAAGTAAAACTTAGCAAAAGGAATTTTAATTACAATTCGTCTGATATATTTATCATTAAATACTTATAAATTTTTGAGTCTTCAAAATTCCTTGCATTAGGCAAAGTACTAAGGTACACAACGAAATGCAAATTTTCGCCGACCATTTGTAATATGAATAGCTTTAAAAGGCCTTCTATATATAATTTACTGAAATGCTTTAAGTGACCGTTTATGATGAATGTCCAAATTTCGCTTCGGACACTTTGACTCACCCTCGATTTTATAAATCATCTACCATAAAAATTCGTCATAGAGTAAAGTCATAAACAAAAAACTGGGAACACATTCCCCACAAAAACCTTTTTCTGGTTTCAAAAATACTGCATAATTTCCCAATAAATCTATCCGTCACATTTGGGAAATATTTTTACTGCCGCCATTTTGATTTCCTCGTTGATTGCCTTTTATTTATTTTTACATAATTCCAATGAATAAATCAAATAGCTCTTTCCCACAAAAGCCTCGCGGATTTCTTTTCTCTTTAAACGAAATGGAAGTTTTGCAGTTAACGGGTGCACTAAAATGCATCGAAAGATGAGGTGTTTTTCTGAAATGGACCTCTAAGCGTATTCTATGAGTGCCACTCAAGAATTTATGCTCGAAATATTCCCAGGCGTTTTCTCCCAAAATGACCAAAATCCTCTAATGCAAAACATATCTATGCTAAAATTCTGAAATTCATATTCTTTCAAGCCTTCAAAATAGTATATTGTGTTGCCTTTTTAAAATGCATTACAAAACTGTATTAAATTCGGAAAAATTGTTCGCTTTCTTATATTGTTATGTATTTCCAATGGAGCATTCAATATTCTGTTTTGGGCAACTGTTTATTGTTGATGTATTTTTGCATAAGTAGATTTCTTAGTGTTTATATTTAAGCCAGCATTTTGTGTTTGTGGATTACATTAGTATGTGCTACAAAAAGAATTACTGAATGTAACAGGGCATCATTTTAGGAATAAGATTGTTATTTCATCTGATAAACTTATTTTAATACGGTAAGCTTAGGAAAGAAATGCCTTTATGTTTCTTTTTTACTTGGTGTTTCTTCTACCCCAAAAATTATTTCACGTCCGAATCTAAAAATTCTAAACCCCATGTCTTATTGAAGTGTTGAAATTATAATCCCCCATATAAGGTAAATACATTGAAGTAAGTACAGCCACCATTCGAAGTGATGTTATTGTATCTTTCCAGGAATAGGCATTTAAAATCTGTGAGTATGAAATGTTTCATACTCACAGATTGAGTATGAAACATGAGTATGAAGAGGAAAGTAATATATGAAGATGAAACTAAATCCCCGGGAGTAAATCCCAGGGTTTACTCCCGGGGGACAGACTCCAGGAGATTTATCCAGGAGACTTTATGCAGATCGAAATCTGCATTAAGAGGTTTCAATTCTGAAAGCATATTATCTTATATCCAGCTCCTTTTTAATAAGTCTCCGAGCATATTATGCCTGGTGGACGAACAGTAGCTTAAAAAACTCTTCCGTTAATGCTTAGAGTACTGATAAGGCCCATTTTCCTAGAATTGGGTTAAGGTTTCCAAAGTTTCCAGCCAAAAACTTGTACTATCTTTCAGACCTGCTCATTCCGCTATGACATCGTTAAATTAAATAAACATCTCATTACTCTGATAGCGATCTTTAATGGTTGAAGTTTCTAGAACAACTAACTAAATTACATAATTTTTAAATCATATTTTTTTTATTATTGTCATTCAAAATGTAGAACATCCATAATAATAAAATAGTCTGTCTAGCAGGGATGCTGGGGCGACGTTACACCGACTTATAAGGATTATTTTCAAGAGAGTAAGCGCTTGTATAAAATTCGTTACCATTACATTTCCAAGGTGTCTTCCTTTCAAAATTGTGTTTAAAATTTCGTTTCAAAATTGAGTCGCGAATAAAATCGTTTTACTACCACTAGTATTTAAGGCCTTATCCAATAGCACGCTCACCTCCTGATTACACACGAAGCTATTCGCGTATGTCGCAGTATATATAAGCATGGTATATATATCAATAATTTATCATATATCAGCAATAATAAAACAATTCATCTTTAGACCATACTTTATACAGATTCCGATCGAAATTTCTGTTACACTTGTTGCCATCACATTCACTAAATACTGCCTTTTCAGAAGATGTCTGAACTTCAATTTTGTTCATGATGATACGATAGCCTGTTGCCTTAGCAATGGTTCCCGAAGAATGCACTGAGTTTGTTAAATGTATAATGTTTTTTGGTGTTGAGGAAAAATGAAGAATTTTAAGAATGGAGGTTAATGCCTTCTTCGATTCGGCCAAGAGGAGCACACCCCTTCCCCGAGTGTTCTTCATCAAATAAGAGCGTAGGTGAACAAATTAATATTGTAAAGAATTAATTTTGATCAAAGTTAGGCTCAAATTCCTGGCCAAAATAAATTCGTGGACCTCATCTAGAGGATTAGTCACAACAGAAACTGAAGATGTATCCGATTTAAACCAAAATTAATTCGCGGATAATATCTTCCAGTTTTTTAATTTATCCTGATAGAATAATGTTGGAACAAGAGTATAAAAGTTGAATGAGTTGATTCAAAGTTTTTTTATATCAGATCTCCAAATTAAGTACAAGGTTGTTAAACATTTGCCCGTATACCGTATTTGAATTTTGTTATATTTCACTACGTGTCTCATTAAAAGAAAAGTGATTATCATTTTTACATGTAGTTATTTCAGGAAAGACTTCGAGAAGAAAAAAGAGAAGATGTTGAGAAATGTAAAATGTCACTCAAAATAACCTCATATGCTTATAACCTGCTGTGAAAATTTAAATTAAAATGTTCGAAAATGAAAAGTTACTATGCCAGTTTTAATTATTCTGATAAATAACGCAGTGATGAAGGACGCGTCATTTTTCATGTATTTAAATAGTCTGAAATTTCGAGATTTTTAAAGAACACAAAGTTTTTTTTATAAATTTATAAATATTTTACATAAAATTATAATTAATTACAATCATTTGAGTGAAACATTAAATATAATTTAATTTAGTAAGGGAAAAATAATTTAAAATGAGTTTACAGTTGAGTTTTTATTTAATAAAATGAACTATTTCTTAGATTGTGAATTTCATATGTAAATCGGAGAAATTTTAATGTGGGGTTAATGATAAATAATTTTTGTTGCTTCTTGAAAGGCCAAGAACTTGATTCCTTTTCATGCGAAACAGAGGGTATCCCTTAACATTTTAGAATTTGCTGATACTTTAGGCGGCGTTACGGCATAAATCTGGTCTGACGTGTTATGCATACCAAATTAAATGCTGATGAAAAATCATATAACTATTATTTTTTAAATCATTTGTGTTCTGAGAAAGGCGAAGAGTTTGTTTTATAATCTAACAAAATGTCAAAGCTCTCTAAAAGATACGTTTTGAATGCTATAATTGTAAGATCTAGAAAATAGAATACTACTTATTCCAATAAAATTAAGAGAACCAGCTTTTAAAATGCAATCCTGAGAAGAACGTATGTAAACGTCTAAGATACAAAACAATAAATATCATGGCAGATTTCGTTCAGACAATTTAAATTCCTAAAAGTAATTTAACTCTATTTTATTATAAAGTAAATCGATAATAAAAAATTAAATTAGTGAAGTGAAATGAGAATGAAATCAGAATCCTATTTGTAACAGGAAAGGAAAAGGGAAAAAATTAGCCTTAATATACGACCGAAAAGTTTTCGTGCAAACCAATGTTTTTTTTTAAATAATTATTTTTACTTATAGGGAAGAATAATAAATAAATTAATTAATAAAAGATTGTTAGGAAAATCTGTTTCAAAAAATTAGGGGGAAAACATGATCAATAATGCCATCATATCTCCGAAGGAAATCATGTGATGCTCAAGGAAGAATTTTAACTTTCTTTCTGGTTAAAGTAATAATTCAGCACTTAAAAAAATTCTAGCCTAACTAATATTTTTATTCTTCTTTTTGAAATAGGGAGATATAGTCAAAAATTTATATTCGGTACATAGCTGCCCAGATAGTAAAGTGGTTAGTGACTCTGACTGCCGTACCGAGGGCGAAGGTTCGAATACTGGGGAAGGTGTAATTAGTGCATCCTTTCATAGGAGGTAATAGTGGCTCACTTATTAGGTTCCTCTATAATAAAGAGACCAAAGCTTCCGGCCTTAGTAGTGACCAATGGCTATAAGCGGCTAGAGCCCGCAATGGGAGAAAAAGTGTTAGGTAAATTTTTAAAATTTGAGATTTTTACGTAATAGTCTGTAAATGGTAGACAAAAATCCAGGGATTTTCAAATTATTGCAAAATATCAGTAATATGTGATGAAATTTTAATATAAGCATAATTTAAAAGAGTTTTCTATAATCTATCCGATGGTGAAAACAATACAATCCTGAGACTTAAGCTAAGATAAATGCAAAATAGATAAAAACATTTTTTAACATTTAATGAAAAACCTCTAAACTGAATTTGGAAAAATCGAGATGCACAGTTTCATCATCCGGATAGATCGTTCCAAACTTCATTAATTATGAGTCTATATATTGATGCCCTGTTATATGAGCTGACATACAGTTAGATAATAATAGAGTTTCCTATACTTAAATATTTTCTTTTCTCTGAGCACTGTGAAAGAACTGAACCACAAACTAAAGCATTATCTTCAGATATTTTCCACTGAAGAAATATCTGAACATTAAAATCCCAAACTTAAGGAATTCCCCATTGTTTACATTTTCTCCTGATTTACAGTGTTTGCAAACTTGAAGTTTTATTTTTTTAGGTATGGTTTATACGCGCGAGTAAAAGCATCTTGGTAATTATATAGGACTAATTAAAGAAAGAAGTAAAATATTTGCAGTTTTCCTGAATACCCCGTCGTTCGGAAATTGTTCGCGTACCGGAAAGAATGCAGGGAAAACAGCGATGTTGCTGCTTAAAGCTTCGAAAGATATTAATCAGCACCTAAGATAAATACACGTAAGAGCCCACTGATAATGCTAAGCATTCTTGCAGCAATATATATAATGCATGTCAATGATGAAAACATATTTGAGTGATCACCTGTTTAAAATAATATTCTGTTAAAAGTTTAGAAGATAATGCATCAAAATTTAGCATTCTTTTCTGGTCCTTATGTCCATATATATAAACATATTCATGTACATAGTTAAGTATGTACACATTTATGGCTTGAGTAAAATTTATAAGTTTAGAGATATCAGAATTACTGTTTTAAATTCAGATAATAACACATTTACTGGTTTTATGAATGTCATATGAACTCAGTAACACATATAATATTAAATTAATTTATAACTGTGAGGCATAAAAGAGCATAAGAAATCATAATCGATGATAATGACGATATATTGCACTCTTTATACATTTTAAATGCACAGATGTTTCCTTAAAAAAATATTGACATAATCACTAAACCAATAACTTTTATTTACATAATGAAAAATGATATTATTTTAGCTTTTCAAATTAATAAATTTTTACATACTATTTATTCTGTATGCAGAGCTACGCTACTGTAAACCTGCTCCTAAATCTTAATCTGTCTAGTATAAATCCACCATCTATCTATCTGCATTTTATCTAACTATACACTGATATAGGTATGTAAATATAGACATATAAATAAATAGACGTACTTATATTAAGAATTTTAAGCATGTTAAAAGATTCAATGTTTAACTAAGCTATCTTAAACGAAACGAACCGTAGCAACAGTTCTTACATTGATACTGCAAATGTATTTCATTTTCAATTAACAGAGTAGTTCCCTTTCAAAATAGTTAATATTCCACCTTTAGAATTTCATTAAATTTAAAACCGTAATAATTAACGTAAATATGATTCAAGCCTGTAAAACGTAAACAATTTACACCAGCCAATTTCCAAACCGGTTTCACTGCGAAGTGGGAATGAGAAAAATGAAACAAACAAAAGTCCTCAAGGGGGAATAAAATCAGCAACAGTGCTTTAAACTACTATTTAAACTGAATCACCTTCTACGGCTGCTAACAAAGAAATGACATTTTCAAAAAGAAGAAAATTCTTTGATGTAAATAGTAGGTTGCTTAAAACGTTATGGTCATTACAGGTGGATAAAATAAGAGTTTAATGCAAAATCAATGGAAATCATTTCGAAAGATAAGCACTGTCTGAAATGATGACATTCTGCGAAAGTTCGAAATGATTTTGGTTCCTTTAAGTTCCTTACTCACATGTACATAATTGACGAGCACCTGTTCTCCAAAGGGGTAGCTCAGTGACTAGAAAATACGGAAGCACAGCATCTTGGCTGTATAATTACCAAAACAAATTTCCTAAGAGTCAGTAACTTTGCTCCTACGGGTTGCTGAAGCTTATGAGATCTTACACTATCTTCTCCACTGCATAAAGTTCACTATGTACACTTAGAAGGGTGACTGGTAGTACTTATTGCGTGCCATGTTAAATTAGAAGTCAAACAACAAACATGCAAAAAAATGCTGTTTTGCTCCCTTCCCCTCGGACAAGATAGAGCAGAGTGCACGATAAAAATATCCATTACATATGCTTCATTTTTATTTGTTTTAATGCTTTTTTTTTTCACTTTTTGCATTTTTCAACTTATTATATTTCCTAATTTGCTTCATATTCTGATGGTTATTTTATTGTCGACTTAAATTTCGAGTGACACAAAATTCTGTTGAAATTTGAGCTATCTTATTTACATTCCTTTCGATTTACATTGAAACTTATTTAATACCGCGTTTACTTCAATTCCTTCAGTCGCTTCAACATTTATTTTTAACTGTACATATATATATACTCCATTTCTCTACACTGCAAGAAATGTTTGCCCAGTCGCTGCTCACAATTAATACAAATACTTTTCGAGCTTATAAATACAACTGAAGTTATTGCGCATCATTCTTTCGCTTCTCTGCCTTGGAAAGGCACGCCTCTTCGATAAGCTTCTTTTTCTATCATCTGAATGGTAATCTGCGTATATCCTATATGTAATTTATTATTTGACAGATAGCTATTTTGTATTTTACATATATATATATATATATAATATATGCTGTATATAGAATTTGGCGGGAGGAGGCGTATTTAACAGCTTTGTACCAATGTAAGGTAAATGGTATGTCTTCCTATTCAAAATAAAATTCGTATTTTAGAACCAGCTGTGATTTTCGCTCCAGTTAGATATATATATATATAACAGAGTTTTATCTCTCGTGATTAAAAATGTAGATTGGTTTCATTTCTCTAATCAGCTCTCTGCAAAATTAATATATATATGCCCTCCACAATTTTATATAGCTTACATTTCGTGAAGTAAGGACGAAATTAGGAAAGTAAACTCTGCGTGGCAAGCGGCAAGAATGCACAGCGAAAAGAAGCAGAAGAGAAAAGCCAAGAGAGGGGGAGAGGAGACGCAATTACCTTTTATACCGAATTCCATTTCAGATCACATGACAGATTAATGCCCAGATGTTGAGTTCAGATTTCATCTATAAGTTTGTATCAGTACCGCAAAGAATTTAGTTAGAAAAATTTTTGTTGTGTTATTTTTAGAATAAAAACGGAAGTTAAAGGGTTATTATTAATTTATTACTTGACAGATAGCTATTTTGTATTTTACATATATATATATGCTGTATGTCCATGTGTGTGTATACGTGATGTTGTGGTTTTTCTCTTTGAATTTGTGGCTTTGGGGAAAGATGAAACCCAATTCACGACGAGGAGACTCTTGCTTAAGAAACGACTGGTGAGCAAATAAGAATTGGCTTGATGGTTAGAATATAATTTTTTACTCTGTATAGGAATAATCATATAGAAATAGATTTTTGCTTAAAACTGGTACATCACTAGGGGTGATATACACGCTCTACAGACGCAGTTTACATTTCATATAATGAGGAAAGGAGAAGTGACAGACATGGTTTATTTAAGGAGCAATAAGCGACAAAAAGCAGTGTGCACGAAGTTCAGTTGTATTTATGTCAGAAAGTTATTGAGCAGCGATTCGGTTTAAGATGTAGCGAGTAGATATATTGTAGGGAACGTGACATAACGTGCGGTACAGTGAAGCATAAAAGAACATCTTTTAAACGGGTATGCGTTTAACTAAAATTTAAATTTGAAGGTCTATTTACATTTTATTCCAACTATCCAATTAAGTTTAATAACTTTGTTTCATATTTTATGTTTTACATATGTACACATGCATACATACATATACAGTGGTGGCCAAAATTGTGGACACTTTTGGAACTTTGTATGCTTATAGAAAACGTTACGTTTCACAAAATGTAAACTTGTATATATCATTTTGAAGAGAATTTATTACTGAATTCAATACAAAACACAAAATTCAAATATTTGCAATACAAAAAAAGTTAAACGATAATAGTTATCGATATACATTAGATAGTGATAATTGCAGTGAGTTATCAGTACTTAGTAGGGTACCCTTTATTTTTGATTACAGCTTCACATTGATGTTTCATTGAGCTGACAAGAGTTTTAAGCTCTTCTTTCGTTATGACATGATGCCAGGAAACAATTATAGCGTCAATTAGTTCCCTTTTATTTGATGGGCGCCTCATTCGGACAAGAGTTTTCAAACGGTGCCACAAATTTCCAATAGGATTGAGGTCAGGACTGTTTCCTGGCCATGACAATTTAATGCTCTTTGTACGAAACCAATCTTTCGATACTTTGGCCGTGTGGCAAGGAGCAGAATCCTGCTGAAAAATAAACGAAGCATTGTTGGGAAAGAGATCTCTGATGGAAGGTAGAAGTTTTGGTTCTAGAATAGTATCAATGTATTTTCTGGCATACAGTGTCCCATCGATGACATGAAGGCGACCAATACCATCTGCTGACATGCATGACCAAATCATAACACTTACTGGGTTCTTCACAGTTGCTTGAATGCAGTCAGGATGTAGCTCTTTTCCTATTCTACGTCTTACATATTTTCGCCCATCACTACCGAATAACGATATCTTAGTTTCATCACTCCATATAACTTGTGACCACTGATCATCTGTCCAATTAATGTGTTCCTTTGCACACTGTAGTCTTTTTTTTGTTGTTGTTGTTGCTGAAAATTAAGATAAGGCTTTTTTCCTGGAATTCTACCTCTCAGTCCAGCATCTGTTAATCTTCTCCTGATTGTTCTTGAACTGACAAAAACACCAGCATCACTTCAGATCACTTCTGATGGCCGCTGTTGACATTTTTCTATCTTGGAGACATAGTCGTTTTATTCTTCTGTCATCAATAGATGTGGTGCACCTTTTTCGGTTTTTTTCTTCTTTGTTTTTTATTGAATTTGTCTCCTGAATCGTAAACAAAACTTTCGGACTCCAGATGTAGTCACTGAACCACCCACCTGTCTTGCAATTTCAGCCTAGGAAAGACTACTTTCTCGTAACACAATAATATTACATCTCTTTCTAGATGTCCAATGTACTCTTTTATTTGATGTCATTGCTTCTTGACTAAATGTTAAAACTTTTTACAAAATTTCCTACTTGTAATTGCAGTATATAAGAAACAAGTCTTCCTTCTACAGAACAAAGCAAAATAATGAATTGTTTCAAGTGTAAACATGATGTCAGTTTCTACTGGCAGTTACTAACATTTGATTGGTTCTCAGAACAAGAACAGTGATTGGCCAGGAAAGCTAGACATTACAAACCACTTCATAACTGTGTTTTTTATTTATATTAAAGTAAATATAACTTTCCTGTATTGCAAATAATTCAATTTTGTGTTTTGTATTGAATTCAGTAATAAATTCTCTTTAAATGATACATACAAGTTTGCATTTTGCGAACGTAACATTTCCTATAAGCATACAAAGTTCGAAAACATTAAAATTTCCAAAAGTGTCCACAATTTTGGCCAGTACTGTATATACAACATTAGTGTTATATCTATCTATCTATCTATATATATATATATATATATATATATACCGTATTTACTAGAGTTTAATTATTGTACATTTTAGAATAATTAAACTGTTTGGATGCTAAATACGGTAATTATCCATAAATCACATCGGTAATTATCGTATACATAAAATCATTGCTATTGCTATATCAATAATATTCCATATGCTTGAAAGTTCAGCTGCATCCGCTATATTGATATGCCTGAAAACAAATCTCTGGAATCTAGCTAACAATATTATTATTATAAGGAAATTTTGCAGGAAGGCTAATAAACTATTATTCTCTTTCTTGGAATTACTGCAAGACAAAATAAGTATTTATCTATATTTTGATTTCTTAATATTTATTCTAAAATGTAAGAAGTGTTTTACATTCAAGTGGTTATTGTTTTCTGATAAATATTATACTATATATATATATATATATATATATGAATGTATGAATGTGATATATAGATAGATAGATAGATAGATAGATAGATACATAAATATCAGCTAAAATGTGAGAATGTATATATAGTATATAAATTCATAAAGCACTGAATTATTAAACTATAAATTCAGATATAATATTTTTAATAGGGTTATATAGCACTTTTGTTTAGGTATTTGATTTAGTATTATTTTTTAAAATTATAAAGTATATTACAAGTATTATTCGCATAAACTACATTTATATATTAATTGCGAAATGGATTTGAGTTTTTATTTCATTGTTATTCATTAATGAATTGCATTAGAAAGTGATAGAAAAGAAGTAATTAAAATTTAATAACATATTTCGGAGATAAAGCCCCTAAATTCTTTCTCATTTGCAGACTTAATCTTCCCTCAGTTATTTTTCATTTTGTATATTCGCTGCTTTAGCAAGTTTATTTTCATAAGCAATATTTCAGCATTAGAATTAAGAATAAGGATTAAACATTTGTTATGGTTAAGAGCTTAAAGATCATATATAAGTTTTGTAAATTTTAACTTCGCTGAGCGAAATGGTCATGGATATGAGAGGATTATAATATTTCTGGTACTTATTGTTGAGTCTGTATCGCTTGTTTCAATAAATTCACAGTGTTTAGAAGACTGAAGTATTAAAATAAAGTGATGAAAAATTAATATTAGTTCCGTAAAAGGACATGTAATATTATAAATTATTAAACGGAATTTTATTTGTTACTCTTCTGGAGTTTCCACCTTCAAAAGCCTCAGATTTGTATATGTTATACGATGATAATCACAAAACAAACAAACATTATTCTTTCACACATCTCCTTCACATGTTTGAAAAAAGAAAACTATAAGAAAACTCGCTGCTGCTGGACATTAAACTTGCAGCCATAAAAATTCCGTATGTACGACAGTCATAAAAATAACGTATATATTGCAGCTATATATACATTATATATATATAAATAAAAATTATCTTACAAAAATAGGATGTTTATGATTAGGGTAGGTTAAACATTTTTTTTCCTTTTGACACCATTACCAACAGTAACATCTACTGCATGAAACGGTATTCAGAAGATGTTCGTCTATCTTGTTGCTAGATTTTTTCCAAAATTTTTTAGGTTGTAACCTCAAATGATCTGTAAAGTTTCATTTATTACGATATCGTAACTCATATATTTATATTTTCAATAGGCGACAGATTCGGGGAATGTATGGGGAAAGTAGAACATGTTCGTCATTTGAGCACGGTTGAATTGGTGTACAACAGGCGGTTGAATATTGTTGTTTGTTATGTATTTCAGGTTAATCTTGAATTTAAAGAGCTAACAACATACCTTAAATACCTAGGACATGTAAGAACAGCTATTCTGCGAATTGGGAGTATGTACTACGAGAGGGATTGACATCAGTGACGTTTCATAATTAAAGCCAGGTGTCGAATTAGTATAGTATGTCATGATGCAAATTTCGCTCAGTCACCTCTCAATACCATCAGTTATAAATACGGAGGGCATGATACTGCATAATGAAGCGGCATTCATCTTAAAAGATGAAGACATCATCTCTTTATCATCACGACCACACATTTTTGCAAATGCAAAAGTCTGCGGAATATAAACAAGCTAATGATTGCTTCGCAAAGCATCATCGATGCCTCCAAACTTTCAAACAGCGTGTGTTGACAGGTCCATTTATACCCTAATTTTGAAATTAGGGTTTGAGATTTGACTGCGTCATTCGTAACAGTCATGCCTGCAATATGCCTTCTATCACTAACTCTGCCTTCAAACAAGGGTATAAGTTCTTCGGAAGGATTATCTTGGTCTCTCTGTGCAACAAGTCTCTCGATTCAAAGCCAAGAACTTGTTGATATGGCTACTGTATTCTTAAAGACATAACTATGAACAAGGATCACAAAAAACACGATTTCAATATTTAAATAGCGCTATCCGTTATCTCCTCATATACTGTTAGCAAAGATGTACGATATGATTTACATACGTACTGCGAATTGACCATCATTGCATATTAAAATTTAAATTTCTAAAATGATCATACAATTTACTCATCGTCTTCATATACATTAAGTTCAACGCTACATATTTGGAGAGATTACTCGTTTTTAAAAATATCTTTTGGATATATTTTATTGCGATAGAAACATTTACGTGAACTTCATGAGGTTATATGTTTATGAAATTGATAGTATTATTTTGCGATGTTTGTTTTGGTTAAAAGTATATTATAATTGTCATGAGATCTCTCTGCTGCAGGGAAGGGATGTCTTTGTGGAGAACGTTCCGTGGGAAACTATCTCGTACTCCCGTTATGCATGAGAAAAAACCACGAAAACCAACAATGCAGCCACCCGTTCCCTTTGAACCTAATTCGGCTCGAACCCCCAGTATTCAGCCCACTGGTGGAGAAACATTATATTATGAAATGAACGTTCTTGAAGGTACTTTTATCAATCGAATATCTTCCCATTTAAAAACGTTATTTTTTTCATTACTCAAAAACTCTGCGTGCGCTACTACAACGAAAATTCGTATCTTCATAAAATAGAAGGTAGAGTTTCTTTCAAAAAATATGTGCTTTCCTCAATAAGTGAGGGGAGTTGCTTCCGTGAAATGTACTTTTTGTTATTGTAATTAGCTACGCATGGTCTCAATATGTTACATTATATTATGAAACTTTATGTCGTAAGCCTCATACATAAGAAACCAGTTGAAACAAATTACAGTTTAAATGTAAACTTGTCAATGTGGATATTTTGCAATTATTGATGAATCTCTAAGTCCAGCTGTTCATTTTTACTCACGTTTCAAAAGACTCTTTCATATGAATACTGAGATAGAACACTTTTTTTCTGTTTGACGTTAGAAATATCTACAAGTTAACATTTGCAAACATTTCTAGTCTTTCCAAAATTTATCATCGTTGCGTCACGTTACATTATATTATGAAGCATTTATAATGCCACTGTTGCTTGGAAGTTAGGATAAATGCACCATAGTACAATGCAATATAAATAGGAAATGTTCTACATTGTAACGTGTTATAATATTGCATTATTCTTTACGACATTTATCATCATCGATTAAGTAAAGATTCATAAAGGCTGCATAGTATAATGTAAGATAAATGTCTAATAATAAAATGTAACGGGAATAATAATAGCTTTATTATACAACGTAAATCTACGCAATGATGAGGTAACTTTGCCGAGGAATGAGTCTGCGGTGTTTGGTGTATTTAATTATAGCAAAGCACACTAGGGCTATCTGGCTAAGGAGAGGGATACCTTCGTGGAGGACTTTATAAGGGAAACTGGCTCGTATACACGTTACGCATGGGGAAAACCACGAAAACGCCCATGCAGCCAGCCCGTTCGTGGGATTCGAACCTCGGACCGAACTACTAGTGTTCAGCGAATTTACCGCTCGGCCGCTGGTGAGCGAATGAGTCTGCGTTTTTCTTTGTTATGAAATATTACGTTGAATCATAGATTTGAATTGATGAAAAATATGCGGGCAGTGTTAATATTTAAGATCGATTTAGTTTGCATAATGAAGAAAATACTGTAATTTACACATTCTGTTAATTAAAAACGTTAAGGAATTTTCAGAACGACTCTAAAATTTTCGAATCTGCAGTTATTGCAATTTCCTTTTATTTGTACTGTATACGTTGTTTCTCAAGATTTTCCATTATGTTGAAGATAGAAATCCATATTCTATAATGCGGATGCATGAGGACTGTTTTCGAGAAGAGATAATATATATCAAATTAATTTAAAAATTATAAGAAAATGATTTTAAAATATTTTGCTCTGAGATCAGGAAAATAAACTAAGCTTTCTATTGTTTTTAGATATTTGTTTCCTTCTTTAATTATTAGCTGATTTTGCAACCGGTTTTAATTCTATTAGATGTCAAATAAATATTTTTAAACGTGCATGCAATTCCGTTTAGCATTATCGTAGCATAAACTGTGGAATTTTGAAAATATTAAAATATCAAATCATCATTTCACCGGGCAAAGGCTTTGGGCTAACTGCAGGCAGAAGAAAGAATTTAAGTGAATGCATTTTTCAGTTATCGTCTTAAATTTAAAATAAATAAATTTTTGATTTTAAGTAATCTTGAATATTTAATATAAAAGCGCAATAAATATTAAAAGCATTAAGATGGATTTATTTTTCAAGAGAAGACTCAATCAATTTATTAAAAGAAACAATCTTTCTAATGCGACCTAATCCAATTAGGATAGAGACCTCTTTAAAATTTGATTTATTTAGAAACGCAGAGCTAACAGCCATAAAATTGTTTGATTTTTGTTTGCTATTTGTATGAAAACAGCACACATATTAAGGATATTTCCGACAAAGTTAATTTCTTTTTATAATAAGATAACTGAAAATTATCGATTGCATTTTGATCTGGAAATCTAATTTCAGAGCTAATTTTCACTGTTCTGGTTTAAGCGAAACAAAGAAATCAAGAAAAGAAAACAGTTCATTTTGCTATTTTTCCATCCATGTTTCGTGTAATTTGGTTATTAGTTTATGAATAATTGAGTTGTTTAAATGGAGATTCCCGCCCAGTCAATCAGGTCATTTTTGTTTTTCTATCGAATGGCAGAAAGCAAATTACCAACACGAGATGCAAAATATTTACTTTTACTGAACATTAAATTACATAAATAATCAACTGCCACTTTGGAGAGTTCAAATATTTAGTATTCGGCCATCTATTAAATATTCTTACGTGTTGATGCTTTATATAAGCTAAATTTAGTATACAATATTCTAATATTTTTTTAGATAAAATACCGTATATTTCCATGCATGAAGATATTTTTACAAATGTTTGGCTATTGCAAATTATGGGCCCGGCGTACACACGCTGGCCCATAAATTGCGTATTGCCCATAAATTTTATAAGTGTGTTTTATCTTTAATTATAGTATACAATAATAACAATTTTAATATTTGTATGGTTGTGAATTTTCTTGCAATTCTAAAAAGTCCTTGCTTGAGAGAAGTCCCTGGGAATGCCATTATGTTCAATTTCACCGTTAGCATTGTCGTCATATGCCCTATGTACATCTCTTCTTCTACAGTTCCGTTCCATCCATAACATAATTTAGCAAAAGTGTTCACTTTTAGTTTAAAACTAACAGAATATTCAAATCTTTTTTAATTTTTTTAAAGCGCCAAATGAAGATCATATGTAAATATAAGGAAAATTGAGAAAGGAGAAAGTGCTAGTGCCACAAATACTCATACTTTCTACAAAGCTGTCATCCTTATTTTCCGAATGGAAGGTGGAGGTAAATATACACTTAACCTTCAACTTGTCTGATAAATGTTTGGCAATTAATTACTTTTACTCTTTTGACCTGCATATAACTAAGTTTACAGGTCGATATTAAATTAGGCTTATATACGAGTCTTCAAATAGGTTGAATTTTGCAGCAAAATCTTACTTTTAGGCTACTCATACCTTCTGTTTGATTGGTTAACACAGAAAACTTTAAGAGTTTTAAACGTTTGCTACAAAGTAGAAATAGATGTATACTTAGACAATTCAAAAATCGTTATTAGTTAATTTCCAAGTGAAAATTTGATTCAGTTTCGTTGATGCTTACAGTATGAAATTATTTACTGCTTCGTTCAGTAAAAGTGGTTGGCAATTCTACAGTTATAAATTAATCTGGTTCAACCGTTGTTTAACCATGGCACGGCTATGCACACTACTGGTTTTGTGCCATTTTATTTGTAGCTTGGGAGGGATAAGAGTTATTTTCAGAAGTATGTTTAGCTATATATGTTTTTGTCGATAATTATGTGCTATAAATAGAGCAGCGTATCAACAGGCCATGACTACACTATTATGATTGCTCAGCAGTCAGCGTCACCATCAGTATTTCCTATACCTAAACTTTCTTCACTAATATTAATATAAGTATAATGTTTTCCAGGCTTTAATCCTTAGATAAATGATTACGTAACTGAAGCTCCTTTCTGATGCAGAAAGAAACGTGAATACGACATTGCATCACAATCTGGATGTTTCTAGGGAAAAAAGAGCTTTTGATAATGCTTGGTGGCTAGGAATCATAAATTTGTTGTAATTGGTTAATGTATGAAGAACATCTTCCTGAATCAAGGAAATTTTGCATACTCGCACAACAGAAATTTCTGTAGGTAATATTACGAAAGAATATAGTTTAAAAAGTCCTCAAGCATCAGTCTCTGGACTTTTTCTGTGAAATCTTATAACTAGTCAAAACTTATAACTAGTCTAACTAGCTTTTGTGTAAATTATCTGCTTTACAAAACTGTTGAAAAATTGCTATTGTAGATAATGTGGTTTTAACTGTTAAATGTATAAATTTCGTTGATGCTTGTTTCTTGTCTCAAGAACTACTTGATACTGTTTTTCATCTGTCTAAGCTTTATAAATTAGAATTTAACTCACTCAAAAGCAGTGTTATGATGGTACATAAAAACCTGAATACTGATTGCAGAATATAAGTTTATCATTTGGAGACGTACCTGTTGAAGAAATTAGGCAAATTAGGTGTTTAGGAATTACAAATTTCATTGAAAGCGTCATGTTTCCCACTTCTCAAGCAAATGCAAATAGGTGTTTTCAGGAGACGGAAGTAATATGAATGGTGATGTGGGTTTAAATTTTTTATGAAGACAAACAATACAGAATTAGCAATAAAAGTGCTCCGTTTTTTAATCCGAGTTGCTATGTCTAAACCTTAACGGCAAATGGATTCAAAACTCTTGTACTTGTTTGAAATCAGTGGGCGTTTTACTATGTAGTGATTCTCTTTCCTCGCTTCAATTACGATGTACAGTTAATGTCTCAGAGAAATTTGCTGCTTAAACCAAGTAATTATAAAAGCTTTGCAGTATCTTGGTACGGGCATTTACTTTTCGTGTGCTCGTGAACACTATAACAGTTTTGGAAACGAGAGGGCTGATGTTTTAGCAAAAACTAATCTCGAAACTTTACATTGGTTTAAACTTCAGTACTCCAATTTTTCACTGGAAGATCTTTTATAGAAAAGACGCTGTTTATGGAACAAAGAATATCTTTTCTCAGCAAAAGCACAATGGAAAAAAAGTTTTTTTTTTCCTGTACAATTTTTCACAGAAGTAAAACTGACAATTTTCAGGAGAATTTAAATCAGATTTTGTGAAGCCATGGCAATATTAAGGCTTCGAGAGTTTAGTGCATGTGTGGTGGCGCGAATGGTGATATGAACCATATCGTAACGTGTTTACAACAACCAATGAAAGTTTGATAAAAATATATTTTCCCAAAAGAAATACTTCATAGTTCTGGGACTTTAGACAAAAGTATTTGTACAGCTCCAGTCAGTAGTTACTACTTCAAACTACTAAGAACATTGAACACAAAACAGTATGAAAAGGCCTCAATGTGTAAATTTGCACACTGATCTCTCAATATTCTGAGCTAAACTAAATTGAGAACTGATAGTGTCTTACATAGAACAGGATATTGTTACACACTTACATATAGGGATGAGACCAATTACAGTTATGCAGGGAGGAGACCAATTACAGTTATACAGGGATCGGACTAAAATGTCACCAAACAGTCGCCAAGTTTGGTGTTTGATGACTTTTAACGGTTTTTCGTTAAAATTGGTTGTCAAAATTAGTCGTCAGAACCATCTCCAACTTCGCTGTATCTCGCCGATTTGGCAATGCAGTCGTTTACCTTTACATTTAAATTGGAATTTTTATCTTTACATTTAAATGGACTTACACCTGTAGAAATGCTTCGCACTTCTGATGCCTCTCATGTCTTTATATTTTTTCAAGAGATACTATAGTTTACATACAATTTCACTATTATAATTTACGTATAAACTCAATTCCTAACAATATTTTTCTTGAGTGCTTTAAATATGTCCAGAATAGGAAGATACTATAGGCCATGTTGAAGAACCTGTCTGTATCTTGGCGACCAATTTTTTCCTGAACTTTCACGAACTAAAGTGATAGTTGCAGTTTTTTTTTTTTTTTAAATTTCATTCTCAATTCAAATTCTTCAGTTTCGGTTTTGGAGTTCTTTTTTAAATGAAAAATTTTTAGCCCAAAGGGCGTTAGCTCAGAAGGTCTATTAATTTCGTTTTGGCATTTTGCGTCGAAAATTTTAAGTGTCCGTTTTACTGACACCAATATTGTCGCCCTGTGTAAATTAAATAAAAAAGAATTTGCATAAAGGTATGTATGTTTCTCGAATTGTTATAAAGTAACGGTAAATAGAGCCGTCGAATTCTGAATGATGTAATCCTGTACCGAATATGGATATCTGGAAGCCCTAATTTGGAATTTGGAATTTTTTTATTATCGATTTCATATTTTGAAACTCTTTAACGGATATTTCATTAGAAAACTCAGCTTACGGGAAAAAAACATTATCTCCACCGCGCGAGACTGTGCATCGGAAATTCTAAAAATATGTTCATTTTAAAATTATTTTGGGATATTGCTGTTGAACTGAATTTTATGGTTTAAGTGCGAAGAAGATGGTATTAATAAATAAAGATATAAGACAAAACGTTTAGAAAAGTCTCTCTTTGGGTATAATGCACTTTTAATTTTTTAGTATTTAATTTTTCCTTTTTTCTTTCCACTGTTATTGCACATTTGTTTATTTATTTTGCTACCGCTGCAACGCACTTGTTATTCCCGTGGTAAACCTTGTGGAACAAGAGGAGATAGAATTAAAAGTTAATACAAAACAACATTTTTTAATTCAAAAAATAACTGCAGTTTTCTGTTACTTAATTTACGCCGCAATTCTGCTAGAATACTCAGTACATGATAGAAAGATCTGTAATTGAAGTTATATATTTTCTCATCTAGCGCAGATAGTTTAAATCTTAAGCGTACTATTTTCACGCATTACGATGTTATATTCTGCGCTTTCAGAGTTATGTAACATCTACTACATTTAATTTAGCAGCTCAGGATTTTAGTACATTTATTCTAAATGTTGAGAAAAATAATCTTCACGCTCTCATGAAGTCATATTACGCTTCCTTACTATTAATCCCAACTTGATACGCATCTCTCACTCTAAAAGCACGTGATGTACTATCACAGCCTCGTAAGTTGTCCTTAATTGTAAGCTACGAAAGATAGTCTACTACCTTAAAATCCTTAATTAAGAACTTGATATTCTTAAATAGATGTCCTTTAATGAAAGGTTGGTTCACTTGACGGAAGATCTCACTAAATTTGGAGGCTAAATTTAGAGTATGCTGTAGCAGATTATTTAGGAAGAGAAAAATCGTATTTATTTAAGTGCATGAGACTCAGGCTATACAGTTTAGAAACATGTTTTCATAAGATGTTATTTAATGAATAGAGTAATTTAGCATCTTTGGTTTTTGTTTCTTACCACCTGCTATTAAACGCGCTAGATAACATAAATTAAACCTTCTCACTGGTAATCACCATATTTATGGTTTCAAATGGGGTGCTGCGTCTTTAACTGTGCAGTTTAAATGTGGAGAGTCTTAAAAACATATTCTTCAGTTTTGCGTTGCTAAGAAACAATGAATCATGAATGCATCATTAGACACTCCTCTAAGCATATAATTTTGTAAACATTAAAACCTCTTGCGGATGCTGAGGAAAGCAAAAATGTTCGTGTTTTGTTATATTTGTTTGGCATGTTTTCCATAGAAATACTTGCATTAAACTATATTTTGTGTTTTTTGAAAATTTTTCTATGTCGTTTTCAAAATTTAATTTATTAAAACATTTAAGCGACATTTTAATATTTGGAAAGTTCCGTCTGATTCATATATTTTTCAAGTTGTTTCTATTACACGGCCTTTTTAACCGACTAATAATGGGCAAAATAACTAAAACATTGATTACTAATCAAAAACTGATATCCATCAAATACATTTGGTGTTTAATATTGCTTTAATTAATGTTTTAGAGAGTACGAAAACGCATATTTTAGATTACACAACCCGATTATTTAATAGATGAAATTTATATTAATAGCAAAAACGGAAATTCCTGCGTCCCTTGCACAGGAATTCCTTTTTGATGCATTTCAAAGATGTCTTTAGAACACATTTGTGGTTCCAACTGCACTCTTTTTTTCTCGCACGGTCATAATTTTGATTTATCCCAGAAATATGGCAAATTTGGGTTTGATTTTTGGGGGTAGGAGGGTTTCAGCTGAAATTGTTTTTGTCAAAAATCCAATGTTTATGCAAAGTGTATATAATTTATGGCACGCGAGTCTTAATGCTTATTTATTTTAGGTGTACTATTCATAGTGACACCGGAACACAGTAAAAAATGTCCTCGCCTGGATTGGAACTCCGAACCATCTGATTGCTAGCCAGAAGCGTTTTCCAATTACATCCGAAGCATTCAGTAAGGAAGAAGAAAAACCTTATAAAGTGACAAATAATGTAACCTTATAATATAGTATGATATTAAATATACGCAGATTTTAAAAACAAGGTTTTGCAAAAAAACAAAATAACAATACACTTTCTTAAAAATACATACATTGTTTTAAATTCAGTCACTTATTCAAGCAAAGTATAGTTTCAAATTGAATGACAGATACATGATCCTATCTTCTTCGATTAGCATTACTTAAAAGACGGCGAGTATTTAAATAGCGAGGTAGCATAAAGTAAATCTACTGAATGAACAGCATTAATGTGTATAGTTATATACTATATCTTCAAATAATTTCAATTAATTTATATTAATCATTATTTACCTTTTCTAAAGACATCTGCACTGCTTAGTTAGTTTTCAGATCTTACATGCAAGAAAGAAACCGTATTTATTACATCTTTTGAAAACTGCTCTTTTTTTCGTCCTATTTTTGAACAGAAAAATATTTTTTTTCCTTTGTTTACAGAACCAATTTGCTTGATAGGTTTCAACAAGATATGAGGCACTACAATGTTCTAAATTTCCTTATAATTTTTCTTATTCTCAAATGCAATCGATGCAGTATCTAATGCATAAGCTAATACGAGCGCTGCATTTTAAAGGACGATATCATATTCTTGTTTTTTTTTAAATGCTGCCTATCTTAAAAATGCTAAGCACGCAGATTGTCTTATTTTTCATTGTTTTGATTGAAATATTATTGACTAGATAAGTTAGAAACATGCCTCCTGTTCCAAATAGCAAAGTGCATTTACAAATTTGCCTATTCCTAAAATATTTTAAGTATGACTTTGTTTTTGAGCTGAATGACACAGCCATTTTAAAACAGAATAAAAATCTTATAAAATTTAAAAAAAAAAAAAATGCATTCCAGGATTAAGGATTAAGGTTTTTGGCTTAATAAGAATGTTGTTTTGGTTTATTTGATAATGGCAAAGCACTCGAGGGCTATCTTGCCTTTTGTGGAGAACTTCCTAAGAGGATTTGGCTCGTATATTGTTATACACGGGAAAAACACCGAAAACGCCCATGCAGCCAGCCCGTTCGAGCTCCGCACCGAACTATCAAGTGTTCAGTAATTTTATCGCTCTGCCGCTGGTGGACTTAATAAGTTGTAATGACCAAATTTATTTCTTTATTAACTTTACTTTAGAAATCAGTCTGAGTTATGCGTTGCTTTTCAATTAGTTCTAGGGTTGGCGCATTCTTGAAGTTTGACTGTACACCATATTCATAGACTATATTTTGATTCAATGAGGACATCATCTTAAATGAGGGCTTTTGTAAGATAAACTGGACGAGAAACAAACCATTGAATTTATCCCATAGAATCCAGCTTTGTGCAGGAAAACAAAGGTTGATTCAAATTTCTGTTGCAGGCCAGCTTTATTGTAATAAGTTCACGTTGTGAGGAACTGAGCTCGGAAGAAAATGATAATTGGTATAACTGTTGTTCTTGTCTACGCTTAACTAGACTGCCTACCACCTTATTACTTACCTAAAACGCGATTCCAAATTCTTGATATGCCAGTACGAGGAATTTTCAGATTTTAGGCAACCTACCGCGTCAAGTCTACCAAATAACAATCACTTTTGCCCTTCACTTAAATTACACCTTTGATTCATAACTGAAGAATTTTATTCACTCTCAGAAACTGATTAACTTTAAGAATCACAGCAGATCGTGATTGCAGCATGTATCCATTGCGCAAAATGTTGTTAGCCGCCTAATTTGCATATTCGTGAATTAATTAAAGAGCGAAAGTATAATTAATCCATGTAAAGAATTACAAAACTAGATATCGATTGAAAATTCTAATCAATGAGCGTATTTTTCCTAGATGCCTTTTAATTTTGAGGAGAAGTTTATTTTAGTGCCTCACACCAGTGACTGTAAATTCGCAGGTCACCAGTGACCAATGACCTTGATAATCTCTAGTGTTCATCAATTTAAACTTGTTTTAATAATATATTTAATTTTAGTCCATCGTTTCATACGACTGATTTACAGATACTTACGTATTAACGTGAGTTCGAATATTCAGCTTGGGATTGCCGCTGTGGGCTCTTGTTTTTCCAACAATCGCTTTAATGCCCATGTGGTCCAAATACCAATGGTACGTTGTCCCAACAATCAACAGGCTGGATCGAAGCATCTCTTCAGATTTAATAATTTTTAATTCAAATTCTGTACACCTCCTCACACGGGTAACCAACTGTTTTGTGCCTTTATTTTTCTACTTAATTTAAATTTTCTGCAACTACTTTGATGGTAGCCTTCGTTTTAATTTTATTTTAAGAATTTGCATAAATTTACTTGGCCGTCTCATGCGGGTGAATGCTAAACGGTAAGTCATCAGTGACGAAATGTCTTAACAGTTATTTTCGATTTACCTTTATTTTAATAATACGTGTATTCGAAATAATTTTAAATCCATATTCAAATGATATTTTTTCGAAACTTTGATGCATTATTTAAATTAATAAAAGGCATTTCTGGTACCTTAACTTATATAATTGGTCCAGAATCGTTTGGTTTTTAACACGTGTATTTTATTTCATTTCTGCAACATATTTTCTCTGCGAAGAACAAGGCAAGGTTAACCCCTACGTACACATTCTAGTATAGAAACTATCCAGCCGGAATGAATTTCGAATAAAGGAATGAGCACATTTTTCTTTAGCTCTGGAAATCAATAGAATTATTAGATAGTATAAATAAAAATGTTTTATGGTCATTTTCTTATATGTTATTCTTTAATTATGATTTATTTTTCTGGAAGCAATTTTACCGTGATTCATTACTTTTTAGAATAATTTATAATAAGTCTAAATGCCATACAATTTTTTAATACATATTACACACAACAAAATAAGATTTTATACTCAAGCACATTTATTTCTTGCCATTAAAAATGCTAGAAAAGAATCCGTGTGAAAATCCAGAATAAAAGAAATTGTCATGAATTTGATACAATGTAACATTTGACATTGCTGCTGTCGCGTCACCGTTTCCGCGGTAAAGAGGGAAAAAATACCATAGTTTTCGTAATTTGCCGCAAGCGAAGTGACAATATTCGATAACATGGGCAGAAATAACAGCAGTTTGTACACTCCAAATACTGTCTTACCGCGCGTTTTTTCGATTGCTTGGAGCCGATGTAATCTAATACCAGGAATGGAAATGCTCAATGCAGAACTCCGTATTTATAGAATACCGGAATTACTTCAAACTATGAGCTTCCACCCAACCTGATGACTGGTAAGTAATCTCGCAATCAAGGTTCAGAGGGTAAACAGTCTGGCTGCTTATAATTATAACAAAAAGAACAAGACGAGAAACAGGTACTAAATATACTATAGTATAATTTGTATATAATATAAGAAGTATAATTTGTAAAGCTAATAGTTCGAAGTTTAAATGGACCCATCTATGTCAACTGCAGAAGTCAAATTGGCAAAGGAAAAACATATTCCCACGCCGTAATAATAGACAAAAGGAAGAAGAAACAAAGATACTGGCTATATCTATGATGTTATTAAGGCGTTCGTTTTTACACCCTGAAAATAGATTCGAAACATTGATAAAAAATAACAAAGAAATTTCACTCTTGCGGCTGAAAGAGAAGTTGGCATTTAGCTTTCGAAATTATAGTATTGCAAATTTATACAACCTACCCTGACTGTTATTCTGATTCACACCTGCAAATTTGTTGTTTAAATATCATATTTGCCACATTAAGAATATCAGAACGCAAGTCAAGTTTTGCTACAAGTGCATTAAAAACTAAAAATGTGTTCTAAAAAGGAAAATAAATACTTCTTAATTCTATCATCCTTTGAAACAATATGTTCTCTACAGTACTTGAAGTACCATTTCTTCATTTTTTGCTTATCGGTTCATTAAAAATGTCCCATTCCCTTGTTTTCATAGGTATGAGAGAGAGACAGAAAATATTGGCCAGCATAAAATATATTTTGCATTACATTATTGATAGTGCAGTATGAAATATGTTGTTGTAAACAAAACATTTCGTTATTTGAAATTTATTAAATTTGCTTATCACTTGTGTAATTTACAAATTAAACTATTATTAAACTAAATTGGTAACCTCCAAACCGAAAAACCCGGGTTCGAATCCCAGAGAAGGCATGGATGTTAGTAAATTTATATCGTATCTGCGGCATGGGGAACTCTAAATATGTGGCGAACAGAAAATCCTCACGAGAGGTTAGTGGTCGGGGACGAGAGGGTGGAAGACCCTCAGGCCCATTCCCGCCAGGGTGCTCTGCATCGAAATTGACGGCGAAACTGAGTCGTCTTGTCACATGTATGGTACTCAAGACTCTTTATGAACTATGTAAGCAAGTATAAACTATGTAAGCCACTATGTATTATGTAACAGGCTCACTTTATTATGAAACATGTATGTACTATGGCCAATGAAAAATATTATGAACTATGTATGTATTATGTAACAGGTTCAATATATTATGAACTATGTAAGCCACTATGTACTATGTAAGCATGTATATGTATGAATTATGTAAGCAAGTATTATGAAAGATCTATGTATTATGAACTACTTGTATATAAGCCTGTACTATGAACTATGTAACTATGTAAGCATACATTATGAACTATGTAACTATAAGCATATGTTATGAACTATGTAAGCATGTATACAGGACCAATGTATGCCCTTATAGGCCCCATGAGGTGTTGCCCCGGATAGTTGCGGAACCTGGACTAGACCCGAATAGTCTTAGTAAGCCGCACGGGTGTCCAGATTCTGCTCTCAACTCAACTCAACTTTGGCTTGCATTCCTTGCTACGATGAATTTCTTGGGCTTTTTCTGATGTTACCGTCAGACAAGTTAGTTACGTCACAACACAACAACGCCAATGAAACTTAAACTATATATCTTATATGAATTGTTGTTTTTAAGGAGTTTGTTTTTACATGCGGTCTATGTACTGACATTAAATCCTGAAATAGTGAACCTTTCTTTAATAACTCTGAAACTTTCTATAATACCTATACAATTTCTTTTTCATTTATAATGTCATTTGCAATTTGTAGGATATTTATTTTGAATTAAATACTCAACCTTTACGGGTATTAATGTTTCATCAAACAGCCAAATTTAGTGCAACATTTTCAGGTAATACGAACTGGATATCTCATTAATTTTTAAGTCAAAAGAATCTTCCAGATCTGCAGGGAGATACATAGATACTCGTAATTGCTTTCGATTTTAAGAGCCGTCACTTTGATTAATGAGCACTGCAATTTTGAATTTTATCGGACCATTACAGCCCATTGATCACTCGGTTATTCTACGATTTATACCTAGAAATGGATACGGAAATATTTGGAAATAGATTTGTTTTAGCGGCAGTAACTCGAAGATGTTTATGCAGTTCTCTATCTTTCTGATTTTAAGTTTCCAACAAAAGTTTTATGTTAGTATATCTAAAGATTCTTTGTATTGATCTATAATACTCTTCTGAATTTTTTAAAATTTATTTATTACGTATACATTATTAAATAAAATGACATTTTAAAACAAAATCAGTTTCAAAATATCGTTTTGAAATAACTTTTCTGTAAAAGTTACATTTTAATGAAGTTCATTTTTCAGTTTAACGCTTTCTCTTTAATGTTATGAAATAAAACAAAAATCGGAGATAACACTGTTTGTTCGAATTTGAAAACATACAGTGGTTTTCGTGAGGAAGAGACGGATAATAGTAGGAGAAACTCGATGATAACTGCTAAATAACAATTTGTAAACTCTATGTTTCAGTATTTTACAGCTAAAATAGAATTTTCATTATCAAATATCCACTATCGAAATTAACTGGACATAACAGAAAATCTCAATAATTGGTTTTAAGCGAAAATTATTCCGGTTTAGTTCTATTAATTACCCGATTGTAAGCCAAATTATACCTTCACTATCTTTTATGATCCAAAGCCATATTTATTGCCAAGGAATTGAGAAAATGTTATATTTTCGTATATTGTATTTTAATTGAAAGCAGATTAACTTTAGTCACTAAATTTACTGCCATGGCGATGAATCTTATATTATATACCTTATGCGTTGCCATGTTCATGATGAGGATCATTGATACCATTATAAAAACTGACCAGCAGAATTATATTCATATGTTGGGACACACTAATATTATATATACATGTGTGTGTGTGTGTGTGTGTATGTGCAGAGAGAGAGAGAGAGATTTCCTATTCTGAAAAAAAGTTTGATAACCCTTTTTTAGACACACTATCCGCTTATAGAAATAATCCAAAACTCAAGCATATCATAATTTCATAAAGTGTGGAAATTCTAAATGGGATATTAATGAAAAACTACTTCGAGATACCCAAGTATCGAGTACCCAAGCAAGAGTGTTGCAAGTATAATCAATCACTTTAAAATTCAGTTGTATTTTATGCAGTTAGTTTGAACACCGTTTGTTTGATATAAGATGCAGATGAGTTTTACCCAAATAGAACAAATTTTTACGCTTGAGCAAAACTTCGCAACGCAATCTCATGGACATGCTGTTGAGGCATTTAAAATATCTTTTCAAATGTTCGCGTGATTAACAAGACAATGTTTTCGTCTTCGTCATCTGATTTCGGGAAATTGGAAGAATTTTTCATAAGAAATGAAATGACAGCCGTTCTTTTCTCACGAAGCCAGGATTTAAATACGCAAATGAAAGATACTTTGAAGTCTGATTTTGGCATCAAGTTCTTTGGTCCAAACCAAAATTAATATGGTTTATAAATCAATAGCAAAGTACAGGAAATTTAACTTTAGGAAAAAGCAAGTTATGTGAATTTTGCTAGAATTGCTCGGTTTGTTAATTTTACGTACAGAAAAAAATTAATTGCAATTCAGCTGTTTCGATTAAGGAAATATATAGGATGAGAAGTAGCATTTTCAGTGTTTACCTTAGAAACATTTCTGAAAAAGTTACACCATTCCTAACTCCATGTCTTGCAAGTATCATATCATATCTCTAACACAAAAATGAGGAGGAATCTTACGTTCATTTTATGCATCTTTGTCAACTTGCGGAGTAACTGATGTTGCTGAGCAAACAGTGAGTCGGACAGAAACATACTCCACTTTTAATGCCGACATACAAAACAGACATAGAACAGCTGCGTTTGATGGATGGTTATTGAGACTGCCGAAGAAAGTTTTCACGCCTTTTAACTGCCACTGCAACTGAAATTTATGGGTCCCGTCTTCCTTCCCTCTCTAGTCCCGATTTGCACTTGCCGATGCTTCTCATTCCAGCAGATAAAGATAATCGACCGGTTGAATATTTTGTTCCTTTCCTTTTGTTCTCTCATTGAAATTTGTTGCGATGCGAGAACTATTTGGAATATCTGTCTCTTGCTTTGTTAGCTTCCTTTTAGCCTCAGGATTGGGGGAAATGCGTACGGTTTCATTCTCGGCTTGCAATTTTTCTTTTGAAAAGGAGCATGGAACAGCAAAAGGAAGGAGAATGAGGGAATCTGTACGTAATGAAAGACGTTCACGCTGCATAGATGTTCAGTTTTCATACATTCTATTGCCACTAAGAAAAGTAATGAAAGAAAATAACTCAAAGTACATATCTATGAATACAAAGCTTTAGCTCAGAATATTTTAAGAGCGCACTGACAAGCGATAGAATCCAAACATGTCGATAAATAGAAAGAGACAAAATATTTTAGACAAAATAGCTCTAGTTAATATCATTATAAAATGTAAGAATAGTTATTACCTGAATTTATATATTCTTCTGAAAACAGTAGCCGTTCTATTCTTTCATAATTCTAATTTCGAAAAATTTCCAACCTTGACGTTTCGAAACCATATAATAAAAAAGAAACTCGTTTAAAAGAATGCTTCAATATCTTTTTATTGGTTTATTAAAGTGTATTATGAAGAAACTATCTAAATTTTAATTAAGAAATCAAGAAATATGAATGTTTGTTTAACAGAAAACCATGTCTCTCCTTAAAAACCAAGTTAGTAATTAAACTAGAGACTCATTAATGAACAATTTATGATTAACTTCATATAATACGTATAACAATTGTCTTTTCTAGACGATATTTTAATCTGCTTTGATAAATTAACAAATTGAACTTGATTCAGAAATTATTAATTTAATTTTAATTAACTAAATCTAAATTTATTTTATTAAATATTTCCTTAAAATTTACACAGTAGAATTAATACTTAAATTATTCATAAGCATTTTAAAATTATTTTATTACAGCGTACGAATAAATGTACATATTTATGTAACTTATTTCATATAAGTGCGTGCCATACGCAAATTGAGAGACATTCGCGTTCCCTGTTTTAAAATGAAACCTTGTGTGTTTTTATTATGTCTTACGAACCCAGCTAGCTAATGTCCAGTGTAGTGGGAAATGCATCAAATATTAATTACAAAGTAAGCAAATCACCAAAATGACAGTAATAGTGATACTATTATTTATTCCCAAAAAATATTTTAAAGCAAGCTTTATTCCGAAATTACGTCTGTCAACAGCAAATCAAGACGAGATACAGAGATAAAATGTTTATCCTATATAAACATGCATGGAAATGACAAAAAGCAAAAGAAGTGCAAATAAATGCAAAAACATATATATCAGGAAAAATGAAGATTCGCAAAACTGATCGGCTATTATGTACAGGCAGGACCGAAGAAGCTTAATAAACAAACGTACCGAATACCGATTGTCTTTTGAATTTTTAAAATATCGACTAGGTCAGTATCTTTAGAATCTCCGATAAAAAGTCTCGCGCGCTGGAGATTTTTTGCTTACAGTGTTGCCATTGCTGGCTTTGAAATCGTTGACTTTGTTAAGAAAAAATTCGTTAAAATGTTGCAATTTAAGAAATCATGATAAAACAAATTCCAAATTAGAATTTCCAGTTCCCCATATTCGTTGTAGGATTACGTTATTCAAAATTGGATGGCTCTAGGTACCTTTGTTTTATCACAATGCGAGAAACATACCTAGATTTATGCAGATTCTTCATTATTTAATTTCTTTAATGATAATATGTGGTGGCAATAGTTTGAAAAGTGAAACGGACATTTAAAGTTTTCGACGCAAAATGCCAAAACGAAATTAATAGCCCTTCTGGTCTAATGCCTTTTGGGCTAATAAATAAAAACCTCTAGCTATCTAAAAAAAGAAAAAAATAGTGGGACTTAAATTAAATTAAATTACGATGCAAAAAAAAAAAAATGTTCAAATACCAATGAAATAATATTCCTATGCATCTAGACAGAATCAATGAAAAGTCCGTACAATTGTATTTATTTGTATCTAAGAGAAATATCAAGTATAAAACTCAGTCAAATATTACATCCTTGAGGCTTAGTACTCTTAAATCTAAATTTTGGACTTCATTTTAACTCTTCATAATTTATAACGAAAAAAAAAATATTTCACGCCACTGCTTTTTTTTTATTAAACACGCGGCGAAAGCATATTTTAAATTAATACTTTATTTAAAGTAAAATTTTAATTAGATTAAAACAGTTTAAGGACTTAAAGTGAAAATTATGCAAAATAGGACCTTCCAGAGGCCAAAATCTAGCCTAATGCAGCTAAGATTAATTAAATTAATAAAATGCGGAGATTAACATCCTGGAAAAAGTAGAGTAGAAGGCTATTCTAAAGAAAACCTTTTGGCAGCAGATTCAAGATGTTGGTCAGGTAAAGAAATATTAGAAAAAAATTATTAAATTATTATTGCTAATTCCACGAAGAAATGCTGACTTTTCAGACTTTTTCGATGCAATCATCAACAATTAAGGAAACCTGACTCATGTTTCGTCTTCCCATTCTAGTTGAATTAAAATTCGATTTAATGGAATGTTTAAATTAAATTTCAATTCAGTTGAGGTCAATTCCATTCTCAAGTATATGTTAAATTGAAAAGTTTCGACACCAAGGTTAAATAGCTTTACTTCAAGGTACCATGTTATATCTGAAATTCCTATATGTTAAATGTTAAATATGAAACTACTTGCCGTGAAAAGGTTTCTACTTCCACTTAGGGAGGAAAACTAAACTCTTAAGAATTTGCCAACTAACAAAATTTTAGTGATCGTATAGTGAAACGTGTACAGCATTTTTGCGTTGTGAAAAAAATGCATCCCGGGACCGCGCCGTGAGAGGATCGAAAACATAAGAAAAACATATACAAGAAATATAGGAAAAAACATATTAAATATATAAAGAAAACATACTGTAAGAGGTTCCAGATTAAATATCAGTTTATTCAATACATCACAATAAGAAAAATCTTAACCTCATCTGAGAGTCTTTTCATTTAAATTCATAAAAAAAAACTTAAGGTTTGTCTGGTAAATTAAAAGAAAGGAAAGGGAAACAATTTAAGGCATGAGAGTTAAATTTTAGATTCGACGTTGTTTTTTACTGCTAAGGACGTTTTTGAAAAGCTTGCCTAAAGTTCAAACACACCAAAAAAAATAAAACTTATCTTGAGAGGACATCTTGAAGTGGAGGACTCGTATCTTATCAAGCGTTGATCTCGGCCGGGCTCATCTTGACACTGGTTCTAAAAATGTCGGCGCCAATTCCCACTGTAGAACAGAAACAGGAGCACTGCTGCTCAGGTCGGCTATCCGCTTGGTCCTGAAAGTCCAATGTCAACACGCAGGTAACTCGTTCAAATTTCGCCCCTTTACCAGCACGCCGCAAGGAAAAGGGTTTTTCAGCTTCAGGCCAGAAACGTTTTTTCTAGGCAATTACGGCTCGCCTGTTCTTACTCATCCCAAGAGAAAGCTTCACGAGTAACGTCCCAAGTAAGTTCCACCCGCCAGTCCGTAAGAGAGAGAATCCAACTCGAATTTCCTTCAAGCCAGTTTTCAAGAGCAACGTCCACAAGTCCAGCAAGCCCGAAAGTCAGCGAGTCCAAGAGTGAGTGCGTAAGAGAGTCGCCTCTTAACCCAAAACGCGGCCGGGGAGCATATTTGCCGCTCCCCGCCGGAAAACATCTCTCGTAGTCAATTACATTTATCTCCTTCAAGCCAGTTTTCAAGAGCAACGTCCACTAGTCCAGCCAGCCCAAAAATCAGTGAGTCAGAGAGTGAGCCGAAAAGTGAATCCAACTCGAATTTTCCTTCGTCTCCTTCACAAAAACCGGGCTCCCACTATGGCTTCACTTATCGCCCCCTTAATTATGGCAAAATCTTCGTTTTCAACCCCTGAATGCGGAAATAAGGGTGAACGCGCATGCGCGCCCTTCTTCACTTAGCCAACAACCGGACCCTCAATCGCCAAAAACCTGAATGACTTACATTGAAAGACAAGTAGCAACCTTTGACCTTTTTCGTCACGTACTTCCTCTCTTAAGGTCAACTAACAATGAAAATTCTTTCTCGAACCTTCTAAAGGACAAAGCGCGCGAAATCATGACTTGGCAAAAATTGCCTCCCTTTCCCTGCTTCTTTCACAATGAATAAAAGTTTGTACAAGATTTGCAAATAGAGGAAAATAAATAATATTCTTTTAAACTAAATAATATTTCCAGAAGCATCTGTCTTTCCCCAAAATTAAAGCCTTAAAATAAATAATTCAGAATCAAAATAAAATTTAAATTTCCATAAATCATAAAATCATTCACATAGTTTTTATAACGCTATCAGATAATTTCTCTACATGACATATATCAGAAAAATACCCCGACATGATTCTAATATTTAGGAATAATTATGAAAAAATATTAGAAAAACACCTGAATGTATTTTAAAGTATTATTTCCAATAAATCAAAAATACGTAAAATATCAAATATATACCTAAAAAAAATATTTACTAAAAGGCTTTTGAAACGAAAAAAAAATGGATGCTATTTGCTTGGTTTCAATCATTTTGTGCGAACAGCATCTGGAAGAATGGTTACTTGTCACTATTGTAAGGGTTACAACTTTTAAAGCTGATTGTTATACATATGCCTGAAAAGAGCTGATTAATGTGCTGGAGATTTTTGTGGAGATTTTGCCAGAGATTGATGTTTGTGAAATTTTTATTTCTTTCTATTTGAATAATACAGGACACGATATGTCTGTAGTTAATAGCAGTGAACAATAGTAGTTTTAGATCGTTTGACAACACAATGAATTAATTATCCAACATCTTAGAATGCTGTCCAGTTGATTCATAGAAATTTAAAAGCAGTTTATAGAAACAAGAATTATCACGATAAGTAAATTAAAGTATAGGATGCTGTCTACTTTTACATTTCCGCGTGACAGTCTGGTATAGCTAAGACATTTTTCAACACTATTGTTATTCTACAAGTACTAAAGTCTGTTACTTTAAAATATGTACTATAAAGCCCTTCTCATCATGTCCCTTTGGCAATCGTAACGCGCGTCGTCATCGTTGCACATCATTTACTTTTTTCACCATCTACGCTAAATACAAATAAAGATTAAGGGACTCAAGCATTTATTGCAGTTATCATTACCATAGTTATTACGAGGTAAGTCAAGTGGCAAACATAAACCCGGAAGTGCCTTATAAGGTATTTCTCCCACCTTCCTAGCGTGCCTTCGTGGTGTAGTGGTTCTATACACTGGGCCGGTATTCCAGAGGTCCGTGGTTCGATTCCCTTCGAAGGCGGTTGCTAATTTTTCAATCGCTCTTCCTTCAAAAATACCTAATATCTCTACAAGTGGCGCCCGAACTAAAATGGTGTTGGATGATGATTCTCTTCACCCAGGATTTTGCAATTGGGTCCCCTAAAAGACCCAGTCGCCCTTTAAAAGTGGGAGTATATAAGGTATTTCTCCTGCTTTCGTCGTCTGCACGCGGAGCCGGTATTCCAGAGCTCCGTGGTTCGATTCCCGGCGAAGGTGGTTGCTAATTTTTCAATCTCTCTTCCTTCAAAAATACGCAATGTCTTTACAACCTTTTCTAACGTAACATACTATAACAGAACGACTCTTTTTGTAACTTTCATGAAGCTAGCCAGTGCATCTTTTAGGATTGATAGAGTTCTTTGAGAAGATTGATGTCAAACAAATTTTTAATGAGAAAGAACAGTAGAGTCAAAGGAAGTGAAATCTTAAAAATAGGATAATGATGATCTTATAGAATCAGTTTCTGATCAAAGGAACTGATTTGACAATAGGACGTTTGAACAGGCAATCTGAGACGCCGTCAGATCAAAATGTAGTGTCGTGCCGAATGGTCGAGAGATACCTCAATTTCGTTTACACTACAACACGATTTCATCAACTTGGATGATGTCCTATCATATATTTCTTCTAAATATACATTAACGCTTTCTAACAACAAATTACTGCAAATTTCATGTACGTGACAGGATTTTTTTGCAAATGTTTTGAACAGACGTTAACTCTGCAGTCGTAGGTTTTTCATATTTCAGAATTTATTATACATTTTATTTCTATTAAAATGTTTTGCATAAATTGAGATCACCGCTGCTGTAAGAACTTAAGTCTGCTAATGGCCAGGCATTTATTTGAGGTAGAATGCGTGATAAGCCAATTTGGTGACAACGAAATTCGAAATATCGATCTTGCAATTGCCAGCCGAGTGTGCTACCGATCACACCACGAGAGCATACAGAGAAAAGGACGAAAGCATCTATTAAATATATTAAATTAAATACTAAAGTATTAAAGATTTTATAAAAATATTAAAATATTTTGTAGTAATAGTATAAGTTTCATTTGATGGGAAGATTCTAATATTACGTAAGCATTAATGTTTTAATACCGAGTAACAGCAACGAAACATTCGAATACGGATCAAAACAATACCGATTACAAAAGTTCATATTTGAAGAGAGAACTAGAGCAAAAATTTCAGACATTCTCAAGAAATTCCAGCACTTTCCAAACTTTCCAAATTCAAGTTATCTTCCAGAACCTTCTCAGTGAAACGAAGGAAACAGAAAGTCAATCTTGTCCTTTCTTTTTCTTTAGAGTAAAGGAAGACGCGCGTCCTATTGCGAACTGGATTGGGATCGATTGCACTTGTTCCACCTGCCGATATAATTTATTTTTTTCCCGTTAGGAAACACCAATACTTTTCCAAGCGAGAAAGAAAAATATTATTCGCGACTTTTTTTTCTTCTTCCTTTTCGTTTCAATGAATAAAGTCTGTGCAATAAATATTCACCCATGCGAACTGTGTGTGTGTGACGGACAAATTTCGTAAAATAAGAAAGGCAAAAAAGAGGCGATACTAGTGTAGCGAAAAAAATTAGAGTCCTTTGCTCTCCTATTTTGTTTGTATATTTCAGTTTGCAGTTCAAGCCCCGGAAAATATAAGAAAAAAGGTTCAGCATAGAAAACTGGAACTTATACGAAATATGCATTTTTTGGGCATGAAATTGCAAGAACGTTTAGTGTCGATGCGCATATTTTCAGTTTGGAAACTGCTATTTATTAAATGATAACTCTACTTGAGGACGGTAAAAATTTCAAAAGAAGTGAGAAACTTCTATTGACATTAAAACATGGTTTTGTGTCTTAATTAAATGTCACTTCACTGTTCATTTGATAATTTTAATTCATTACCTGTTAAGAAATTTTAAATATAATTAAAATTGAACACTTGATCTTTGCTCACATCTCCAAAAATACAGCTGCATCGAGAAGTTGCTCAATCATCGTACATCTTGTATATTTCGGCTTTATATCTGAATATTTAAATTATGCCTGCTTACACATTATTCTGTTTTTATAATACTCTTCTGTATAAAAAGGTATTTAAAGTACAGAAGCATAAATAGAGTAATTGGTATTAAATTGCCTTTCCTGAAACTTTTCTGAATTTATATAGATCTTAATTCCAGACAATTCAGATTCTGTATTTTCTTTTATATTATAATTTACATTGAAACATTAGGATAAGAATTGTGATGCTCACTTTAGTTATTTTAATACTTCGCAGGAGTGATATTGCTTTTCTTAGGGATTTTTATCCTGACAAGGAAGGATAAGAAGCCATAGAGATTGTTACCAGTCAGTTTTCCGTATTTTAAAAGTGAGTCGCTTATCAGAGCAACAAAATCAGTCATCCGAAATATCGTTTTATCTGTAAACCTTTAATAGTTGTTTTCTAACAAGCGTTATTTTGTATAATTAATATAATAAATGAAGAATGTTTCTAATTCCTTATTAAAACTCGATTGCAAAAAATGTTGATTTAGTTTTTTTTGTAATTTATCATTTACGTCAAAAATGGTGTCTTATGATAATAAGGAATTTTTTTAGAAATATACTCATCGAAATATTATCTTAATATATTTAAATATTTTTAATTTCATTTAAATGATAGTCTCTTTTATATGTAAAATACTTTTTAAAATTTTAATATTTATCTCTTATACCACATTGCATTTAAGAACGAAATACAGAAATGAACATGGGATTTCTTTGTTCCTGGCGAAGAGGGACTTTCTTCGTCCTCGAAATCGATAGAGCTTCTGTGCTAAAAAATATACGGCTAACACAGGTTCACTTTTATGATTTAAAACTCGCATTTGGATCCTCATTCGAGAAAATGTAAAATTCATTTCAACTTTACAAGTTCTTTAAGTTTAGGATAATGAAATAAGGGAACAAAGATGTTCATTTCAATGACATTTGACATGGAAGCATATATCATAAGAATCACTAATGTTAACAGAAACAATTAATGATATATAAGAGCTTTTAATTCAACCTATTTTCGATGCTTGGTCTATTTTCGTATTTTAATCTCTGCTTAGATATTAAATGGTATTCACTAAATTTGAAATTCAACGAATGAAACAGCAGTTCATTTTTATATGTAGATAATTCACATTTTTTTAAGGATGTAAACCTAGGAATGTTTTTGAATATCATCTGTTCAGAATATGGAAACATTCTCAGATTCAAATCAGGATGGGAACAATAATATCAGTATGCACAAAATTAGAATGTTACATTAAAAGAATCCAGCAACTGAGAGAAAGAATTTATTTATCGCACAGCAAGGGATGACTCAAATGTCGCAGAAATGTTTAATATACAACTAAACAAGCGATATCTAATATATGATCGTCATTCACCGTCGAAATTTTTATCTTTTTAAATTATTTTTTTTTATCTTTTTATCTTGTGTTATTTTTATTAATTTAATTTTGCTATGAAGCGGATCAATTCCAAAGTTTCAAATTTCTAGATATTACTCGCTTGGAAATAAATGTTCTTATCCGAATATATAACAGCATATGAATGGTGTGAAGTATATACGGGAGAATGAGAGAAAAATAAAACATTTAAGAAATTTAAATATAAAGTCTCACAGCAACCGCGAAAAAAATTTCAAATAAGGAAACATTTTTTATCAATACCTAAATAAATGACAATAAATTCTATTTACTATTTATTATATTAGAACATTATTGCATTGTTGTAATAGTATATTATTTATACACTTAATACATGATTAAACACGTCTCATTACTTAACATTTTAAAAATGCTTATTATGAGCACTGAATGTCTGCATGTTTGCTAACATTTGTCTGGAATGGCCAAATTCATGGATCTTTTAACTTTCGCATCACCGAGAACGTTGCCTACTAGTACTATATGGGTCGTTAAATACTCCTACGAAAAAATGGGGGACTGAACAAATACCAATATTCGAGGTTTTCTAGAAAAATCATTTTTATTTATCTCAGAAAGAAACGGAAAAAAATCTCAAACCTATCAGATTTTATATTACACCCATAGGGACTTTTTTTTTATTTACATGCACATGCACGTTTCAGCATTTCTGCTAACTCCTTTTTGTTCTAAAAATATTTAAAAACAGCTTATCTTTAGAATTCCCGACGGATAGTTTAGCACACTGGAAATACAAATTTTGTATTCCGTACAGTGTTGCTACTGCTCACTTTGAAATTGTTCAGTTTTTTAATCAAACATCCGTCGTAATTAAAAAAAAAATATGAAACAGGTAATAAAAGAAATTCGAAATATAAAGTTCGGACTTTCAGGTACTCATGATGGGGGGGGGCTACGTTATTCAAAATTTGATGGCTGCAGAAACCACTGCTTTTCAAAATGCGAGAAAAATACTATATTAATGCAAATTCTTCATTATTTGATTTCTTTAAATATATTACAAGGCGATAGTATTTGGTGGCAACAATTTGAAAAATGCTTCAATACTTTTAGTGATTTGATGCAAAATACGGTTTTGAGATTAATAGTCCTTCTGGGTTAAGGGCCCCTTTGAACCAAAAAAGAAAGGAAAAAAATCATAATACTTTTATGGGGATTCTAGCTCCGGAATTTTCGAGCTAGCAGCCAGACGTGATACAATTAAGTACGCGGTGAGGAGAAAGGAAATTCATTACATTCTCTTTCAATTAAAAATGACTTGGGTGGAATCAAATCCATGCAAGGAAGAATTATCGTCTGCAACATTTTATTAATTTGTTTACTTACGTTTTAGCTTGGTTTCCCCTTGTAAAGCGATCAAATATTTATGGACGGAACATTAAGAGGAAAATTAGAGATGCTGTCGCTGGGATTCGAACCACGATACGTTCGGATGTTAGCTGGACGGGCTATCAATTGCACTCCGAAAGCACGCTGTGAGGAGCGAGAAAATTCTTCAGACGTTTTCTACGATTCGAATCCAGGCCAAATGATATCACAGCTGGTCTCGGTAACCACCCTACTGGCCATAGTGCCATTTAAAAAGTTATGAATGAGGTAAAAAATTCGCAAATGAAAATTTGTGAAATAAGTTGTTCGGATTAAACAAGCTACCCTTGAGTGATTAAAATAAATACAACAGATAACAAATGAACGTTTTACGACCTATAGTATAGAAAGTTATGATAAAATATTACCACTATGTGCAATTCTCAGAGAAAATTTGAAGTAATAGATAGTCTAATACCTTTCAACAAAAAATAAAGGCTTGTGCTATGAATTAAATGATATAGGTGGTATAATGATAAAAATCTTTAACTAAAGTGGGGGAACAAAGATAATCTCTATGAGATTTGAAAGACCTTGATAATACTACCTAAGCAATTTTGACACTGTGAGTAACATAATCTATGCGAGGAAACCTCCATAGTGTTTGCTTGGAATTACTTATAAAACATGAATTTAGATTGGGAATAATTTATTGCCCGCATATTTTTGAATAAATATTTAGCTTAATTAAAATTAATCCATTTTAATATTTTATGGATTAGTATTCTGGATCTAATTTAATATTTTATGGGTTTTATGACTTTAAACTGTAAAACTGTCAGCTTTGAATATTCTTCGCGTGTTAAGGTTTGAGTGTGATGGATTAGCTGACTTTCATTTGGTGATAATATTTTTAGTATTTAGAATTTCTAGCAATGGAAATTATAAATAAGTGCAAAATAGCTTTTTTACTTTTTGAACTTGAAAATAGAATATTACTTCTAAATTGAAAACGGAATATTATTACTGATAAAATATATACTGATGAAAATGTGCAAAGAAATAAACGCAAATTATTTTTAAAGTTTCTGCTACGAGGTTAAATTATATTACTTACTAAATAGCTAATAAACTAATATTTTAATAGATAAAAAGCAATTTCTCCTTATTTGATTATGTAAAATAAGGAGCCCGGTATATTTTACTATTTATTTATGGTATTAGCTATACAAATAATACAATAAATAACCGTATAAACTTCTTTGTATCGTATAAACGTTCATATGCTATGTTTTAGCAAAGCAAAGGATTCATTAAGGAGTTAATCAATTACTACATCGTAAGCCTGAGAAATTTACTGGAAACTTCCAATAAAATTCTAGTGAAGGTATTTATCATTTCTGAAGTTACAAGCGTTACAATTCTACTTCAAGACAGAAATCATAAATACTTCTTTCGAAATTCTTTAATTTAGAATTAGTACTTGATATATTTCGAACACTTCAGCATCGACTAAAAGAGTCTAATTATCTTCGGAATAAATCAATTCAGGAAAGGCGCCAGATGGCTAACATGATCTTTTTAAATCTATAATTCTTAGTTTGAAAACTTAGTTTTCCTTTTTTTGCCACTTTTCTGAGAATTAAAATCGATAAACCTGCATTAAAAAAAATTCCACCTCTTCTTAGGTTTTAATGAATTAACAACACGTGCCTCAGTTAATTAGAAGACTAATATTTTTTGTGAAGAATTTGGAAAGAAGTGAATGAAAAGTTGAAGAATATCATCCCAGAAATCTTAATTATTATGGTGATTAAGATTGAATTTAATTATAAGGATTTCCTTCAGATGACAAATATAAACATGTTTTTGATCAGGTACAGTACGAAAAGGAATGTGAAAAATTCGTTTTATGCAACTTTGCATTTAAAAAATAGTGTACATCTATTTAATCTTCGTATGAAAAAGTTCAGACGAAAGGTTAATTTAATAAATAAATTAGAAATTTTAAATGAGAAATTTTCAGTTGATTGCTTCATTAATCAATTTTTCATTTGTCTTGATGAAGCATTACTAATATTCGGTCAATTATTGACAAATGTTTTCCTCGTGTTTGCTTTACATAGCTTAAAAGTTGCATATATATTAAAAATTTGATTCCTTACTTGAAAAAATTACAAGAATTATCAAAATTTATTATTAAAAGCACCATCATTTCATTCTGTGAAGTGGGATTTCGTACTCACACAGCTTGGTAGGATTAAGGCAGAAAAAGTTATATATAGCTATGTACCAGTTTCCTAATCTGTTGTTGTCGTGGTTCTGAACGATCTATCGCTTGCATGTTAATGCATTTCTCATAACTGACCAATACCCATCCTTCATTGAGCCGTATCATCATCGAGGAAGATGTTTCAGGGTGCACGACAAGGGGTAACCGAATAACATTCGAGAGAAAATGACCGTTCCGCCCCAATTTTGAGAGCCCAAGACGACGGATTAGAGGATTCCCCAACCATTTTTCCTGCCACAAACCTATCAAGAATAATTTTGGCTACCAATATTTTAAGCACCCCAAGCCTCAAGGACATTGCACATTTATTAAAACCAAGCAAGCTTTCTCGATACACCCATTGACGTGGACGCATCTATTTATTATTCCATCTATTATATTCATTAAATTTATAGAGAAATTTAAGTTTGTGAGATTAAAATCATATGTATTGCAAAATATGTGTTCATGAAATTTAGATATGGATTTGTTTTATTAAAATATATGAAATAATAAACAATCTTTCATGTGTTGTTCTTATTAAAGCATGAAATTAGTCTATAAAGTAATGCAATTTTAGAAGAGGTCTTTCGAATAAAATTATACAATTTACAATGAGAACTCTCATTGTTTTCCACCGTTTAGACGTTTATATGTGCTAAATAATATTATTCTTTCACTAAATCTTAAGATTCTGCTAAAATTTTTGTGAAGGAGAAACATTTGAAATAACTCTTTCCCATGCAGTTCCACCGAAAGCTGAGAGGTTAAAAAGAAATTACTGAACGCTAGTACTTCGACTGGGATGTAAATCTTGGCAAATCAATTGGCTGCACGGAGCATTTGTGTTTTTTCCCTTCATATAAAGCTAATACGTCGTAGTTTTCTTTAACCAATGCTCCACGAAAACACTTCTTCCCTTGGCTTTCAATAGTTTCCCCTTAATCTAAATCATAATAATAATCCTATCAGCAAATTCCATATCTCCTTTTTGAGGATTAGCTCGAGGGTAAAGCAAAGATTTATGTACGTCGAACTTTCGGATAAACTTCGACTGGAAACATTACCTTCCTGAATCACGATAACCACCGTAAATTACTGGTTTAATAAGACCGCACCATGATGCGTTCCAAAGAAAGAAGGCCCCATGATCGAGACAATAAACAAAAATGGGACACCGTCCAGTCTATTGTACCTCCAACTGGTTTATTCCGGGACGAAACGGAGAAATGTCCTTCGTTATTCGAAGATATCTCTCTTGGGGTAGAGGCAAAAGAAAGAAAGCAGCGGCTCTGGAATTAAAGGCTCTGGCAGGTAAAATCCTTCCCCCAGGGCAAGTAAACGATCGTTACGGACTGGACTGCATTTTCGATGACACCTCTGGTACCTCCGCCACCACCCCGTAACTTTTTTATTCCTCTCGTGGAATGGAGGTGGATATGGGAGTAATGGTTCTTTTTCCTCCTCATCATGAGTCTTAGCCTTCGGTTTGGGTCTGGATGTTTTCTTTTGGAATCTTTATTTCTGCTTCATTGGTTGAGAAGTTTGCACTGCACCGGTGTTGTTTAATGTTGGTTCAAGTTGATAACCGTCTGCTTTGGATGTAGGATACAGACAAATTTTGGAAATCGAGTCAGCTGTTTTCTAAATAAATAAAATTGGAAAATTCACCATGTATTTAAGAATAAAGGATTAAATTTCTGTAAACATTATGATCAAGAGGAAATTGCTTATATTGTTATGTGTTAAATGTTGTTATTGCGTAGAATTAGTTCCAGCAAAATATAATCTGAAATCTGATTTTTTTTTCCTCCAAAAATTTTCTTAGTAAATGAATATTTATAAATTTTGCTAATGTCATCAATTAAGATCTGTACACATCTTAATATCAGACATAATTTAACCAATATTATTCCTTTCTTCTGAAATTAGATGAAAAACTTTAAAAGAATAATTCCATTAAATAATGACGAAAAAATGTAAGTTCTGCAATCTCCATTAAAATGCCTTTGTTTTCTAAGATTTCAGGCTCGTGTATTATAAACATGTAAAGTGGTATAATAACCGATATAATACTTTCCAAAATATGAACCCACCACTACTATACTTAGTTGTTCTGCCATTTCCTGAGAAATTTCAGGTGACAAATTTTTACCCCATATGAATGTCCATTGAATTTGACTGTTTGACTGAATAAAGGGCAAGTTGCATATTTTTCCCTTGCCTGAAAGTCTAAGCACTTTTATCAGTGTCATAAATTATTTTGCACTGCTTTGAAGATACATACATTTATACTTAATTATTGTACATGCTGTGTGTATCTTTACTTTATTTATACATAAATATTTATCTTCAAGAGATACCACTTTCAGAAAGTTATCATAAACATATAAAGATTTTAGAATATTATCATATCAGACTAGACATTTTGCTAGAATGTTTACCTAGAATCTAATCAAAGATTTTTAAGAATTTCTAAGGATAACAACCACTGGAATTAAATCATACACAACTCAATAAATAAATATTCCACAGTCTCATGAAACTTGATAAAATATTTCCTTTCTGTTTTACACAAAATAATTAAATTTAGAAATTTCGATCTATTTTTGGATTTAACTATCTAAACTATTTTAATCTGACACATACTTAAAGGAATTTATGCGCAAAAAAAAATTTTTTTTTTTCAGTACATTAGATGCAATTTGCTAACTTTCAAGAAACGAAAGATTAGAATGAAGTGAAGCATTGAAATTCAGAGACATTTTTTCGTCATTATTTAATGGAATTATTCTTTTAAAGTTTTTCATCTAATTTCAGAAGAAAGGAATAATATTGGTTAAATTATGTCTGATATTAAGATGTGTACAGATCTTAATTGATGACATTAGCAAAATTTATAAATATTCATTTACTAAGAAAATTTTTGGAGGAAAAAAAAATCAGATTTCAGATTATATTTTGCTGGAACTAATTCTACGCAATAACAACATTTAACACATAACAATATAAGCAATTTCCTCTTGATCATAATGTTTACAGAAATTTAATCCTTTATTCTTAAATACATGGTGAATTTTCCAATTTTATTTATTTAGAAAACAGCTGACTCGATTTCCAAAATTTGTCTGTATCCTACATCCAAAGCAGACGGTTATCAACTTGAACCAACATTAAACAACACCGGTGCAGTGCAAACTTCTCAACCAATGAAGCAGAAATAAAGATTCCAAAAGAAAACACCCAGACCCAAACCGAAGGCTAAGACTCATGATGAGGAGGAAAAAGAACCATTACTCCTATATCCACCTCCATTCCACGAGAGGAATAAAAAAGTTACGGGGTGGTGGCGGAGGTACCAGAGGTGTCGTCGAAAATGCAGTCCAGTCCGTAACGATCGTTTACTTGCCCTGGGGGAAGGATTTTACCTGCCAGAGCCTTTAATTCCAGAGCCGCTGCTTTCTTTCTTTTGCCTCTACCCCAAGAGAGATATCTTCGAATAACGAAGGACATTTCTCCGTTTCGTCCCGGAATAAACCAGTTGGAGGTACAATAGACTGGACGGTGTCCCATTTTTGTTTATTGTCTCGATCATGGGGCCTTCTTTCTTTGGAACGCATCATGGTGCGGTCTTATTAAACCAGTAATTTACGGTGGTTATCGTGATTCAGGAAGGTAATGTTTCCAGTCGAAGTTTATCCGAAAGTTCAGTGCATCGATGAGAAATGGTTACCCATTTATACTCGAGTTCGTTATTAAATAGTCGTACAATTTATTGGTCGTCTGGTTATAAGAAAGGAAGTTTATTCGAAAACTTGCAAAAATTGGCATCGTAGACAATTCAGTAAATTACATCTATTAAAATTTGTTTATCATTAATAATGATAAATGAAATTTATTGAATATTTTGGAAAAACAGATTGATAAAATGCTTTTATTTGACACAGTACATCAAAAAAATTTCATTTATAGCTTATAGCTTAAGATACAATATTTTATTATTTGATATTAGAATGTTGGACATGTTGGAATCATTGGTTGGTCCATACATGTTGGAATCAGAATAATTGCAATAAAAGTAAAATATCATGATATAAAATTTTAAAATTGAATAATTAAAATTAAAATGTAATAAATATATGAAAGAGGAAGAAAAGAAATGCAGTACAATGTTCGCTATAAGAAGTATTCATTTTAGTAATCATTATATTATAACAACCGGTACAAAAGCTAATGAGATGATATTGAGCGCATTATTGTTATAGAGAATGCAAGTGGTAAAAGTCTTTTTCTTGTAAGAAGCAAGGTATCATTATAAACAGCGTCATCAAAGAATCACTTTTAATTCTTGTAGTTTAACAGCCAATAAAGTCAGTTTAATGCAGTAAGCAATGTTATGAGCCCCATTCTCACAATTTTAGAGGAATAATTTTTGTTTATTGGGAGGATAAATTAATTGTTAGTCAGCAGAAACAAAAAAATCAATAAGTAAAAACTATTGAGTAAAAGAAAATAAAATGAAAAAAAAATCTTTACATATGATAAAAAATCAAAAACATAATCTAATTTTTAAATGAACATATAAAATGCTTTCTGCATATGAGTTCTTATAAATTCTATGGAATCACATTAGAACAATTCGCGGGTATTCATAATATCAGACTGTATCATATGTTTTGATATTTTAGAAAATAAACATATGTTTAATTTAATTATCATTTCGAAACTAGGAAACTAGCAGTAAAGCAAACCTGGAACTATACAATTAAAAATCCGGTTGGCATGTTCTTGATAAGATATCAAAGGTTTTCCAACGAAATCGACTAACAATAGATTACATATACATATTTAGTAAATAATTAATCTAAGCTTGTAATTCAGAGTATCCAGTTTCTTCTGTGTGAATGAAATCATGTTTCATAAAGCACACAAACATTGAAAGAAAATCAATTTGGTAACACGGTTCTTTACTGTACATTACTTTTTCCGCTTCCTATAATTTTGAGTGTTATTTCATACAAGCATGCGTTTATTACTCCCGAAAAGTATGTTTTCATGATATTTTTTCTCAGATTGTTATAGTTGTCTTTAGTTATTAAGCAAATGAAATGACTAATTACAAAACATTATTCTTAAAAATACGAAGAGCCATCTATTATTGATATGATTTCATCAAAAGCCTGAGAAGTCCTCTTAGTAAGAGAATGATTGGGTCTTTTTATTGAAGTAAATTGGATGACTCAGCAGTAGATTGCTTCATTATGCTATTTATTAGGCCTCATTGAAGAATTACAATCTCTAAGAATTGCTATATAAACTGCGTCTTAACTCAGTTGTTTCAAATTATTAAACAATAAATTCATTTTGTCACTTTCACGGCGGAAGAAATAATCTGCTACAAATTATATTACATGCCTGCTTTTAATAACAGTTGTTGTATTTAATCTCTTTCTGTTCTTTTATTTATTTTTATTTCTTCTTTCTATTTTATAATAAATGCATTTATAAACTATTTCTAAACAATTATTAGTCCAAAGAGGCAATTTACCCTGAATGACTATAATTATCGTTTTCGCATTTTGCATTGGTTCACTATAAATGTCTGATTCAATTTTCAAACTGTTGCTACCAAATATTATCTTCCTGTATTATATTTAAAGAAATTAAATAATGAAGAATCTCCATAAATGTCTGTGTGTTTCCCGCATTGTGATAAAACAACGGTACCTAAAGCCATCCAGTTTTGAATAAAGTACGTTTCCACCCGAATATGGGCATCTGGAAATCCAAATTTGGAATTTGTTTTATTATCAATTTCATATTTTGTAAAACTTCTACGAATTTTTGATTAACAAACTCAACGATTTCAAAGCGAGCGATGGCAACAAACTACGTGGGAAAAAGTCTCATTATCTCCAGCGCGGAACTGTGTTTCAGATATTTTAGAGCTATCCCATTTTAAAATTATTTTGCGATATTGCTGTTGAACTGAATTTTATGGTTTAAGTTCGAAGAACATGATATTTAACAAATAAAGGTAATACACAAAAAGTTAAAAAAGGCCCCTTTGGTCGTAATTTAATTTTTGTTGTTGTTGTTTATAATTTCTTTGTGTTCTTTTATTTATTTCTATTTCTTCTTTTCATTTTATAATAAGTACAGTTATGAACTATTTTAAAACGCAACGAATGTTGGGAATTGTTATTTGTACCATATTTATAGACGTAAATTTAGTGAATTACGAAAACAAAATTCAATATTTGTGCTCTTAATTCACCGTTATGTTCCTTAAAATTTACTTGAGATTGCAGGTGTAAAAGTGCACTTGAATGAACGGAGAAAAAAATAAATATCAATTAGTATTTGAATAAAAACATTAAAAATTTCAAATTGATAAAAGTTTGAACGATTGATAGTGATTGATTAAAAGATTGCATAAAGATGTAAAAGAGCACTTGAATGAACGGAGGAAGAATTAAGAAATATAAATTAGTATTTGAATAAAAACATTAAATTTTTTAAATATAAGTTAAATTGAATATTTGGGAAAACACTTTCCATCATACGAATAGAATACTTTATTCATGAACATGAAAAGGACACATGTATAAAAAAATCTCAGCTATTATTCAAAATACTTAGGAATGATCCAATCCATGGAAATGATGTTATTGATTAAATATAGAAATTTTGGCACCAGCCGAAACTTTTTAATGGGTGTTAAATTAATAATAGTGTAATTTTTAATATGTCATAATCAGTAGTGAAAACATGAAATAAGGGGATATAATTACAAATATTTCTAGTAAAATTCAATATGTTGCTTTTGTTCACTCAGTTGTGCCTTAATTTTATAATTACAGTTTTAGTACTTTTGCCATCAAATAAAATTCAATGTTGCATGTAATACATACGGTTATTTTTAAACAATTGATTTAATGTGTTCTTTCATTTAAAAGAAATACCTAATTTCAAATTTAAAATCGGTAAGATAAGTAAATATCGAATATATTTCTAACGAAAGAAACTACCTTACATCTGCAATGAAAACCAAAACTCTTTTCATGTATTATGAATATTTACAATCTGAATACGAAAACGCTGCTGCAATGTCCTAATGTAATAAAATGAAATTGCATTTATCTTCATAAACATGCAAACATAAAACCTTAAAAAGAGATCCGAGATGACAATTCATTGAAATCAATCGCATTCTGTGCCTGCATTAAATTAGATTACGCTAAGCATAACACAAAACTTTTGTCGTGATATTTCTTGAAAAAAAATATTTAAGAAAAGTAATGGTGAACTTTAGAAAAAAATTAAAAAGCATTGATTTTACAAATTTTGATCAAATATTACATTTCAAATTAATGAATGTCTTACTTAATTTTTTTACCGACATTTTAAGTGGAATGCATAATATAAATGCCTTAGGAATTAAAACTGCATTTTAAAAAACTGAAAATTAAATACTGTTTCTTTAGTTTTATGTCTTCATCATAGCAAATTGCACAAAGGCTTACTATTCAGAAAGACAACTGATAAAAATATTGTCAGTTATTTCAGGTTTTTACTACTAATACTAATATTGCATTAAAATAATAAATTTGATTTGCCTGCTTAATTATCAAAATTTGTTTAATAGTTTAGTTTGGTTCATGTGATTACGGCAAAGCCTCGAGGGCTATCTGGCCTAAGGAAAGGGATGCCTTCGTGGAGGACTTTTTAACTGGCTCGGGGGTATGCACGTTACACATGAAAAAACGCCCATGCAGCTAGCCCGTTCGCGAGATTCGAAACTCGAAACGAACCACCAGTGTTCAGCGACTTTACCATTCGACCGCTGTTTGGAATATCACTTAGTGTATAAAAAAGTCTGATTTGAACAAATCCGTCTATTTATATTGATTTAATCTATTTATGTTGGATTTAAATAGAAACCCAAAATATCGATTTGAATATAAATGTATAATAAGATACTGGTAATTACTTCATATCTTCAGTTTTTAAATTTATCAGTTTTAAATTATTTCCTTAAATTAAAAAAAATAACATTAAAAAAAATTATCCATACAAATTTCTTGTTTGCTATTAAACTAACTAAAGTCTCGTAGTACAATGGAACCTAAAACGTAATGAAAAAGTTTCTGACATGTATTTTTAAATAAATGTATGCGTTCAGATTATTTAAACGATATTCAGACACGTAATAGAAGGATTGATTACAAACACGAAGCAACGATCTCCTATAACCCAAAGAAATCCCGTTGTCTTTGAATGGAACAATCGGATCTTTTCAGCTTCCAGACATTTTCTTCAAGAAACTAAAGATGAAGAGTCCATAATTGATAAAATGCTTATACACCCCTCTCTGAAATCCGATAACATCTGCGCAAAGCCATTGCTAAAGTGGCATTCTGTTTAAAGTTTTCGGAATTAATTAAATACGGAACAGCCTTAAACATTCCTTTTGTCCTCAAGTCTCTAACGTCCTCCAAATCCCTTTCAAAGGCATTTGCCCAACTTCGCGTATTTCTGTTATAAAATGCAATTCGCGAGAAATCAAGGGAAGGTAACAACGCGAGTAACAGTGGCATATGTAAGAGATACTTTGTATAACTGAAGTTTCTGGCCAAATTACTTACCAGTTGCATGTAAGAATATAGAAAAATTCCACCATTTTATATTTAAAATAGTGACAATCATTTACCATATTGGGGTATACTCACAGAAGTAATGTTTATATATTTATTCTTACTATTTAACATTCTTTTGTTACACACTCTAATTTGCCTAAGTAACATACAGATACTTCCTCATGTGCTTACCCGCCTAGCTCTTTAGAGCCAAGTTCTGAAAATTTCAAAAGTATTCGCGTTATTTTCCCTTTCTTCAATCTAGAATTTTAAATTGCATTCGTGTGTATAAGTATTTTTATCTGACTAAGAAAGACATATTCTCGCCAACTCCCTGCGCAGAGGGTCTCCGAGCTTTTTCCTTCTCACTGCTTAACTTTAGGAATGCCTAATACCAGAATCAACTCATTATAGCGAAGGAAACACGAACTGACATTCAGTCTATGATTTTGTTGAGTCAGCTGCACGTTCACATCTAATTATTCATAGATGGTTTGAGAACTAAGAAGTAATAGAGAGAATAATAAAAAGTGCATTTACATGGTTAAATTCAAGTTACAAAAAAGTAGAAATGAAGATAGCTTGTTAGATATTTTAATTTTAATATTACTGCGTACGTATTGTTACTGGAAAAGAGGTTCATTTTAAAAATTAATTCTTAGTGAACTGCAGTTTGTCGATGACTACTTTGCATGTGTTCGACTTACTGTAACAAAGTCCTTCGGAAATAAAATTATTCGCATAATTATCTTCTTTCGATTTTTGGACGATAAAGTTAGTAAAAATTATCTTATGTGGACATAACATGATTTTTTTACGGATTATTAAATTATACATATTTTTGTTGCATTTCGTATAAATTAATTTTTTTTAAATTCCATTAGATATATATTTCTTATTCAATCAATTCAGTTCTCACTTCGCTTTAAGGCAAAAATATATAAAAGACATAAAACATCTTCATTAGAAATCGTAAAATACAGAAAAACCTAAAACACCAAGTTCATTTAAAAACAGTTAAATTTGTTTTATAATTAAATTTAGAGTTTTTACGAAAAAACAAACATTCGTCTGGCGGGCAGAAAAATACATTTTTTTATCCACAAAACGTACAGTTAACTTTCTGTCTCATTGTGTAAAAATACACTGAAACTGTAGCACCAATTGACCTAATTCACTATTCTACTAAGAGTTTCAAATGTAAACAAATGGTGGTTTCGTTAGGCCTAACACCACTTTAACTTTTAAACTGTTGATAATTCTATAACTATTGCTTGCAGGTTAACTAAAGGCATAAAGTCCTGAACCGAAACATATGTTCGAAATAATTCGATCATTTTTAAAGCAAAAAATGCAATTTACCAACATATAAGAATTAAAAACCTGAGCTCGCAGAGTAGAGTAACAGAGTAAGAATGTAACGGAGGAGTACAATTACATGTAGTCTCATAGTACAAAATTTCAAAATTCATACGTACGTGCCTACAGACGTCATGAAAAAAACCTCTTTTGGTTCTATTTTTGATTTCCTTTTACAATCAGTTTTGAAAAAAAAAAAAAAACAGTTCTTTATTCTGCCCGTACGTGCAGGCAAAAACATTGTTCAGATGTTTCCGAGATTCAATCTGAGAGCTGTGAAAATGGATAGTTTCATTGAAATATATCAGAAATTTTTCGAGATTATAGTACTTCTTTTACTCCTTACGAGGAACTAAAAAGGGAAAAATACGCGAGGAAATAGGATATATTTATATTAAAGAATATTTATATTTTCACTTTCACCAGTTGGGCCTTTTGTTTTCCTAACATACAGACATTTTGCTTATTTTAGTCGAAAAATATTGTTGGAATGCAACAGTAAAAAACGCAATATGGGATACATATAAATTTACAGTTTAATAAGGGAAAGCTAGAAAGTTATTTATTGAATTGACTGAGAAAATGGCTGGACAAGATTTAAATGTTTTTGACTATGGAGATGGATTCCCTATTTGATTTATTTAGAAAAATAATGCAATTTTCTATTTATTTCGTAGCAAATTTTAAACCTCCCATTTAATACCATTAAACAGTGTTTTGTAAGGTTACATTCCTTCTGTCATGTTTAATCACAAATAAATAAGCATTCTCTTTGAGAAATTGTCCATCCATTGAAAGAAGCGTGATTTGGCAGATTTACGAGTCATAGGTTTACTCACCACCTAAGTTTAGAGTAGACCCTTCTTGCTTGAGGGAGTAATTCCGTATATCCTCTAAGTTTGATGCTGATATTTACACGAATCAAAGAGATAGCAGTATTTAATTATATTTTGCAGGAAAGTATTTAATTATATTTTGAAACGTTCACTGGTAGGAAAATTAATCAGCGACGTTTATCGACTTTCGTAATTACAATAGATCTTATCGCGTGTATTTCCAGGAAGCAAATGACTTCTTGAATATTGTAGTTTCATAAACATTTGACTTTGTTGAATTTCTTTATTCAGCGTTGCTTTGTTTCACGGTTAGATTCCTAAAGATTCCGATGGAATAAATATTTCAATCCAGTGTATTTATTCTGTAATGTAGCCTTTCATAAATTATTCTGTTATGTAGAGAAACTAACACGTAAAATAGGACACAAAGTACAAATAGGTGAAGTAAAATCTTTCATAAACAGCGTCCAGTGATATCAAATTATAATACCGATGATATGAAACTAACTTTACTTTTGAGGTCTAAATTTAAATCTGAAATTAAGACTGAAACTAAATTCAATGGCGTAACAGCCCTAACGGGCCAAGGCCTGCAGTGCCCGAAATCTGCTTTCTTGACCGTGGGCCCCGGGGTGTGTAAGCATATGCCCTGAACAAGTGGTCAGCTTGTCGCTGGACCCCCAGTGTTTAGTCCTCAAGGGAAATTGGTACTCCTCTCATCGACCCAAGTGATGGTAATCAAGGGATGAAAGGCTGAGTCGACCTTGCCCAGCCCGGGAATCGAACCTCGGACCTGCGATGCTGCTGCACGATACATTAGCCACTGCGCCACCGGACCTCGAAATTAAGACTACAGAATAAAAAATGCACGTATAATGGACTAACAATCTGAAGGTTTAAATGTGGAAAACATGGTGTTGTGTTTCTGTCCCCCTCAACACAACAAACCTGATTAGACCAAGGAGTTATCCAAAGTACAAAGATGAATTGCTTATCGCTTTTAATGTATCTATGCTTGAGTATTGAAGAAAATTGAAGAAAGTGTCCGTTATTTTTAGAAATACTTCACATTACAAAACGTCACATTTTTGTAGTCTCTTGGCTGAAAAATGTAAAGAGTATTTTTTACGTGGCTGTTGGCATAAACTGTGGCTTATAATTTTATGCTTAGATAACGAATCGAGTGACAGGAAGTTTTGAAACACGTCTTGTGCCCGTGACTAATATCTTAGATTTAGTTACATGTTCAGAGATCGTTAGTATTAATGAAGGGGAGGTACATGCTTTTGATATCACGACGAAATTATCGATGCTTGCGGGAAAAGGGAGAAAGATGATGAACAGAAGGAGAGCTGAAGATGAACATAACGCGCGTAGCAAAAAATTATATGTAAGGAACTGATGAACGATTGCAGACTTTCAGAAGATTTTGCATATCAGTCTTCATGTACATCAACAAAAAATGCTTTGAAGCTTCATCTTATAAACACAGCGAACTTTTCAAACTCTGGTAGTAACATTGTAAGAACTTTAAGAAATTCACTAAATTTTATGTGATACATGATAATTTTGAAATATTTTTTGAAATATAAAATCACATGAATGTGTTTTAATTTTAAATAGTTTATGGTATTTTTCTATACAATTTATTTAATAATGACAGATAGATCAAAAACACGAATTTCAAATGTTGCAGTTTCTCCAGATCGTGTTACAAGACATGAACAAATAAGTTTTGAAATATGTGTTCAATTCCTCGAGAAACTTTCTTATATGGAATCAGGAAGGTCTTCTTGCTGCTGGTTAAGAGAGATTTCATTGTATGTTAAATAAAAGTCAGTAAATTCTTCCTATGTGTTTGCTTAAATTAATTTACTATTCATAAAAAAAAAATGGTTTGCTATGATACGAAGGAATGTGTATGCACGAGTAACTTCATACTCACATAGTTCCATGTTGCTCCATCTCAATATTAATGACTTTTGATATGAAAAAGTAGAATATTGCGCAAATTGTAAAATCTATCTATACTCATGTAAAGATTCTGTACCATTTACTTTAAGTTACAGTTGAATGTGAAGAATCTGAAGAACTGATCAGTGAATTATCGCTTGAGTTCATGTACAGGAAAGAACAAGTAAGAAGGGTGAAATAACTCTTTAATTATTCCAACTAAAGTTTAACAGAACTCTGTCTTTGGAGATTTACTATAAAGCCGACACTCGGGCTTGAACTTAGGAAACTAAGAATTAAAACTTAACTAAGCTTAAATAAAAGGATATAGCCGAAGCTATCAAGATTCTAACGGAGTTGGCCCCTTAACTCTAATTGAATGCGAAGCAATCGAGGGCCTAAAGTACGGCCGAGCGTAATAATAGCTTAAGAGCGAGTAGCCTAAAAAGGCGGACGCGTGCCAACCAGAATCTCTGGTTGTCTCTTACTAAGACACTAGAATTTCGAGGTTAAATACCGCTCTTCCTCCATTTGCATTCAAATGTGATTCTAAAATTAGGTTCTGGCCGGAAGTGGTAAGTTGAAATTAAGAAGCGACAGAAAAGCCTTACATGGACACCCGGATTTTACTTAGATTACTAGCATCTCTCAAGTTATGACTTTCATGCTACTTAAAGTAATACTGACAATGACATAGGTGTAAATAACACTTTAGGTCTCAAGAAAACTAAACGTAAATTAACACGTAAATTTAGCTGAAGATTTTTCACACATTTTCAGTAAGAATCGTCTGAATAACAATACTATCAATACAGCAGGGCAGTAGGGCAGTAGAGGCAGTAGGGCTTTCTAAATTGATATGAGTTCAAATTTTCCCTCACTCAACTTTGAGTTCACCAGCGTGCCAGCGGCAAAGTCGTTGAACGTTGGTACTTCAACCCCAAGCTAAATTCCCGACGATTGGGCTAACTGCATGGTTTTCGTGATATTTTCCACGTGTTACATGGTATGAAACAGTTTCCTTTAGAATGTCCTCTACGAAAATGTTATTTAGTACAGGGTTTTAAATCATGCATCTTCTAGTTATCCATAAATGCAGCAATCCTGATAATATTCAAATTCCTTGTTTTTCAGACTTTAAATGATAACTTTTTCTTTGAATCAATTGTAGCCTGCAGTTGATTTTTAAAATACCTTTTTCCTTCAAAGGTAATACGGTACTGTTTAATTATGTTTCTTAACACAGAAGCCGCAGAAATTTAAAAAAAAATGAATTTACAAATAATTAATTGGCAATTAAGACATTCTACCTATTGGTACCTATTGGATTTATAGTGTAGAACAGAAATGAATTCATTAAAGAAACGTTTTGTTGATGACATACTCGAGTATTCTTCAATGATAAAATCATAAAAAATATATTAGATATTTTTATATTTTAATGCCCATTGTTGTAACAGAGTGGTAATAAGGTACCAAAGATTTTAACTGTAACTGAATTCGACGGATAAATACCAAGGCATTACCAATTAAAATTCCAATTGAAGACCGCATTTTATTGCTGCATGTCCGTTTTGCGTTATAAAATAGCAGAATTTAAAGATATTATAATGTAACTTTGGATCTCTTTAGCTTTAATTGCAAAGAAATCAGCTGATTTATTAAAAACTCAAAAAATTCTGTTGATAAAAATTGCATATAATATGGAATCTGCGGGACACGTTTCTGACTGCAACAGAGACGAAAAATAAGTAATGATAATCAGTAGAAAGAAAATTTCATTTTATAAATTATATCAATTAGGTATATAAGTGTTAATTATCAAGAAGAGAGTATTTAAATTATATAGGTGTAAATTATCAAGAACAGAGTACATTGACTTTAAAAACAGCTACGTTAGTAAAGCAATGAACAGTTTTAATTCGAATATAAGATCTTATAATGCTCTAAAGAGTGACAAATCTGCGACCTGTTTGTCACAAGGCGCAGATGATAAATTAAAATTTTTATAATTCGTGAAAAGGCAAAACTTACCAGACCGTGCGAAATCTAAATTTCTTAGTAATATAATGTAATATAACGTTATAAAGGCTTAAGAATTGGAAACACTGAATCATTGAATTTTCTAAAATCTTAACGAGTAATAAATACCTTGACAGCGTAATGCATCGGACATGAAAAACTAAGAGATATTTTTGGCTTTAAATTTTAACATATTTAAAAGCAAAATTAAAGAATAATATATACTAAAAAAGCCAAATTTAAAAGCTAACATCCATATAAAAATTAATTATTAAACATTTATAGAAATTTTAAAGCATACCAAATGCTGACTGAAGTTATCTTACATAAAAGGGGAGTGATAATTACAATAAATTTTAGAATAATTATTAAAAGCTCATTTCAAAATAAAAGACTAGTGTTAATACATTGTAGAACTTCTTAAATCTGTACAGACGTAACTCAGATTTTTTTTTTTAATTACGTATACATATTCATATGTAAGTATGCATACATACTACATGTTTCCAGAGAAAGAAAATTTATGTGTAATACATGGTGAAGTATTAAATATATTTTGTTGGTGGAAATATAACATAGCATCGTTCTTTAAAATCATAGTACCTCAGTTCTTTCGATATCGTAAACAGATAATATACTTTTCACAAACGCAGTTATACTGTCAGCTTTAGTCTAACATCAAAAAGACTCCAGTTTCATCCATTTTTGAATTTTTCTCGAGAAATGCCCTCGTGCAAAATCAAGGTAGTTCAAAACTAAATGTTTAATTGTTGCTAATCTGAGTGATTGTAAAGTTCCTTCATTTATCATTCTTAGAACAAAAGTAAAGAGGTACAAAATAAATCTGTTTAATATTATCTTTACCTCTGATTATAATATATTGCATCAGATTATATTAATGCATGCATCATTAATTTAATTTATAAACAACGGTCTGAACGCTACATATTACAATCCATTATTACAAAATTTTTAGAAGTCTTTCTCCTGTACATGAGCGGATTTGCTGCATACAAGTTTCTTTAGTTTTCTCAAGTCCAACGTGAATACGAGGCAGTTTCATAGAACGTCTCCCATGAAGGCATCGCCCTTTAGGCAGCCCTCGCATGCTTTGACATAATTCAAATGAATTCAGTCTTTCTGTACACATCCGTCTGAAATAACGATTAAAGATAAGGAAGCAACACATACACTTCTAATAAACCTCCACAGGTTACTTTCATTACACTTCTGGCCGCTAAAATTGCAACATCAGGAAGGAATGACCTGACGAACGTCAAACTCACATGAAAGAAAGAATAGATATGCAAATGATTAGTTTTTCAGCCCATCTAGACGACACAGGAGGGAGAAATGATATCTGGAAATCTGCATAAAAGAAAAGTTTTGTAGTGTATTTCTCATTCGGAAAGAGCCTTGTAAGGTCAGAGCTTGCTCAGAATATCGTGTTATGCCTCGTATAATAAGAAGAAATGCTTACCAGCAAGTGTCGGAATTCGCCAAATACTGGATCTTTGCCTATCGAGAGTGTTGGATTATCATTCCGTGATATCGCTCGTCAGACTGGTCGACATCCAGCCACTGACATGCGAATAACGCCCTCCTAAGACTAACACTCAAGAGAACAGACATATTGTGAGGTCAGTCCTGTTAAACCGTACAACCATATTACGAATCATTAATCAGGAAATGGACATGTTTGCAGCATGCCTAGTATCTGCTGGTACTGTGCGTCAACGTTTGCAGCCGCGTAGAGTATTAACACGACGACCATTACGGCTTTCCTTGACAAAGTAGTATATATAGAGACGGTGAATCTGATGCGCCGAACGACAAAATTGGATACAGGAGTGGCACAACGTTGTCTTTTCAGACAAGTTCCGGTTCTTCGTGCAGTATTCTGATGGCCGTATACGTGTTTGCATGCTCCAAGAAGACCGTACGTCGTCTGCTTGCATTCGATATCGGCAGAGAGGCCTTGCACCTGAGGTAATGGTTTGGGCGGCTACTGAGTGAACGACACGCACATCTCTAGTTCGGATCGACAGTAATTTGAACGCAGATCGGTACATTTCTGATATTTTCCGTCCAGTGGTTGTGCCCTGTCTTCGAGGCCTGCCAAAAGCCATCTTCCAACAAGATAATGCAAGACCACATGTTGCACGTCGTATTCTGACCTTCCTCGATACACAGGGTGTTTGATTGCTGCGTGGCCTGCACGGTCTCCAGATTTGTCATCCATTGAAAACATCTGGCTATGGGTTGTTGAGAGACTGGCCCGCCGCCCTTCTCTAGCTAATACGGTTGATGAAGTGTGGCATAGACTTGAAGCAGCGTGGAATGAGTTGCCCGTTTCTGTCATCCAAGACTACTTCGACTCCACTTTAGATGCCAAGGGTGGCAGCTGTTTCTACTAATTTCGCTCCCCTATAAGCCCTCAAACAGCTTACAAATTTAATCATTTTATCATTATGCCATACTGTTTACGGACAATAAATATCTTTTTTTTGTATTTTCTTTCTTTCATGATGTTGCAATTTTAATGACCAGCAGTGTAAATATTTGCACTTGAACTCCATAAAGAATATATATATATATATATATATATATATATATTCACACATATGCATGTTCTTGCTGATAAGATCACTTTCAAAATCGATTGTTTTTAAAATTTTATCTTAAAATTGTTAAGAAATTAAAAGCGTCGATACGGAAATACAATTTTGCAAAAATTATGGCTACATGTATTTTTATGGCTACATGTAAGAGACAAAGTTTTGATGTAAAATGTTTCACGATATAATGCACACCCAAAGTTTCTCTTTACAGGGTTTTGATTTCAAAATAACAAACCATTTGGGAAGTTGGAAAAAAAAGTGCAGTATACTGTCGCCAATTAAGAACTAACGCAAACTCCATTCACTAATCACATCGTTATTTGAAGTATTAGATTTCTGGCATTTTTATTAATATATTTGAATAACATCATGGAAAATCTCATGTTAGCATCCACGATAAGGCACTCTGTGTGAAATAATGGCGATATTACGGATTTTTATGTATGCAGGGTATTTATTCAAAATGCAGCGGTTTTTGGTTGTTAATATGAACATAAATCACATATAATCCCGACTGCACCAACTCATTTGAGGGGGATTAATGCAACCCGAAAACAGGCTCATCCACGCGTGGGGACATTCCCGTTAATTCCAAACGAGCATTTAAGTCACGCATCAGTGATTGCCATGGTTCACCGAGTTCAGATTGCACAAAATTGTCGGTAAAAAATGTAATATCCTACTCCTTATTTCTGCATTAGCTATGTGAATATGTAAACTTAAGAGCCCACATTCATTAAGAATTTTGATAAAATTGCATTTATGAGTTCAGATAAATAGGATCTGTAATGTGCTATTATTAGAGAAAACAGATGAATAAACTCTGGCTCATATCATATTGTTTTTCGTTGCACATTTGACATTTAAACAAGCGCCCGTTATTTAGCACTGAAATTATATAACTGGCTTTATTGATCACAATTCACTATTAAAGATTATGTTTCTTACTCAAAATAAGATTGCTTTTGCAGACGGTACTGAAACATTCACTTACTATTCACTGAAAATACAGGGTAAATCATTTTCTATGAGGACCTAAAAAATGCTATTTTTCAGTAAGTTATGCAATGCATATGTATGAAATTTGCATAGATGGTACTTGGGACGCTGGGAAAGAACGCAGGTGCGGCTTACATTCCGACGTTATCAGGATACCGACTGACCAACAGCATATAAGTGAGATCGGGAACTTTTTTGATGATTGGGTTATTTCGAGAGGCTTATTAAGCTGCCACGATTTCCTGACTTACGTTAGACCGTTTTTTTACTATGAAAGACTTTGAAAGGAAATGATTATGCTGACAAACCAAGCACCATAAATGAACTGGAAGACAACATTAGAAGTAAAATTTCTGTGATTAGTAAAAACATCTGTTTGGCAACTTTTGCAAATATGAAATCTTGCGTTCGGCTATGCTTGACACAGATGAACACTTCCAGCATCTACTCTGTTATGAGCATGAATAGTACACGTTTTGCAAACATGTATGCGTGTTCAAAATTTAATTTATATTCTTTGAGGTATTGTCATTCTCTTCAATACAGGGCCGAAAGCATCACCCTTTTTTCTAGCACAGTATAAGTCTACATTTTATGGGGCTCCCTCATAGGGTCATCAGTCAAAGAAATTATTTACTTCAAAATTTTCTATGCCAATTAAGTCCATCTTTAACTGATTAAAAATGCTGGATATGAAACGAAACACCATTTTAAAAGAATTATCCCTATTTCCCAAGCATTCTACCATGGTTGTTAGAACTTTAAGCCGTCTTTCGGAAGATCCTGGTTCAAATCCCAAGAAGGCATAGATTACTTATCTGGCTCCATAGCTTCGAAAAATCCAATGTCTCTTCAATGGTACCCAAACTAAAATACGGTACATGATAATTCGTCACCAACTGTATTTTATCGATGGATCTCATGCCCTTCCCGAGTCGCCTTTTAAGTGGGGGAAATGTAAGGGATAACTGTATTCCTAGTAACTGTACCCCTAGTGTGATATCGTGGTGGAATATTATGTCCGGTTAATAGTTCAGAAATCCGTAGTTTGAATTTCAGAGAAGGCACAGTTGACTTACCTTTTGCAAAGTTTTGAAAAATCTCATTTTAATTACATAATAAAATTCATGTTTTAACGTAAGTAGCATTCGAAAATTAATGTCTTCCGTTTCATTTCCGACAACAACTTAGTTACGTAATCCCCCGAAAAGGGAAGGGGAAATAGTGCTTAGTACAAAAAACAGTAAATACATACTGTCATGCACAAACACATTAGAAACTTTAAATCATATTCGTACCCACATTTATTATTTTAATGCTCATGCATATTTCTGACTACACTACAATGAAGCACGCGCATTGTATCAAAATCATTGTTTTCTTTTTTAGGGTATTTATTTGTACATAAATGATGTGAATACGAGCTGAGTTCCTTTAGAAAGTCCACAACTAATGCATCTTTCGACTTAGGCAGATGGCCTCCGTACACTTGTAATCTAACTAAATCAAACCATACTTGCATGTCCTTTCAAACAAATCTAGCATAATACATGAAACTGTAGTATGAAGCAGAGTTATAAAAAAGAAATAAAATAACTTGGAAAAGGTAGAATTAATAATAACAATCAATAATACTGAATGCTATAAATAACAATCACTAACCATTGAATAAGATATATACTTTTGCAACATAAAAGTTCCTTCAGGTTTATTTAAATAGAAATCTAAAGAATTGAGAACGAAACAACTAGCTCATTAAAAAAATTAAATCCTTTTACTTTTTATCAAGATAATCTTTTATATGGCCGGTAAGCGGCTCTAAACAAATCCTTAGTTACAGCACCACTGTGCTCCAGATCCGCGCAATTAAGCGCCACATCCGCATTAGGCCCGCGTCGGGCTGTTTAAGCCGCCATTTCGAATGGGACACGTTCACTGCTTTGTGCGGATAAAGCGACCGCCTTAAGCTTTAATTAGGAAAGTGACCCACCTGAATAGGGAAAGCGTATTGGTGAGCTCTGAATGAGACCTTTCGCTTTGAGATTGGAAGAAGCCGCTGGGCACTGAGAGAGGTTTGTTCCTCCGCGGTTCCAATTTCCCGTTGTTCCAAACCCACGTCCTTAATATATTGTTTGAAAGGGACTGCGTCCAGTAGCTAACTATGCACTTTCAAATGAGTAGTGCTGTTATTGTATCTGAAATGCAGTCACTGCAGCACAAGTACTTAAAGTATTTGCGTCTGTGTACATTATGGTAACAATTCATATATAGACAAAATGCGTTGGATTGCAGACTGCAATTATGTTAGCAATGGCAACTTCACAGGATTACATAGAATTAAAATACATAGGTACGTTATAGTTAACATAATATATAAGAAGTGATTTTATATAATATATTTGTTGGATATATTTATACGAAAACTTGGTAAAAGTTAGTTCGAAACTAATACATTACTTGTTTACATTCAAAGACAGAAAGAGAACTTTATAAGATCGTTTAAAAATTTAAGGAAAATGTTAATACACACGTGAGTTTAAATTTACGTTCTCAAAGTGTGTTCTTGTTAATTTATTCAAGAAGAATTATGAAGGAGCAATTAGTAAAAACATTGAAACGTATTCTCGAAATCAGCACTTTGTTTGATTTTCTTCGGGACTGGGCTTACATACAGATCTACAGAGCGGGTAGATCCTCGTTCATACACTACACTAAAGTTCTATTTCATACACTACACTAAAGAAACGTTTAAATCTGCTGTTGTAGATGTTAACAATTGTTACAAAGAAGCGCTGTTGGAAATATTAGTATTTTTGAATTTTTTAAATAGTATGCATAGAAAACATTTTTTTCGTAATGCATAGAAAACATTTTTTTTCGTAATGCATTATTTCGAAAAGCAAATACTAGTAATTATAAAGCGCAGTATGATTTCAAGTAATAAAGCCATTAATATATATATATATGTATATATATATGTATATGCGTTTGTGTGTTATGATAATATTTAAAGTAATTCAATGGAAAAATAATTTTTAAACACAATTTTAGTTTTAACGAAAACTTTATTTAAGTGAACAACTATTACTCATCATAAAAGCTCCATATCAGCGTTGATAATCCTTGTGATGTGATTTTGCTTCTAGTTTTGAACGTGTGAATAAAGAAGTTGCAAAAAATTACTTCATGCTTCAAAAATTTTCCTCCAAAATTTAATATAAAACTTTAAGAGTATTTTTCTTTTTATCGTCAATACCCAGGAGGTGATTTATCATTTGCATTCGCGAAGACCGTGAGATGATTCATTGCCTTTGTTTTACACTTTTCAAGAAAGCAGGAAATCTCTCGACCGTGAAAACAACCTTACTACTCTAAAATGCATTTTAAAGTTCTTGCAGTCCTCTTTCTTTTCTTCGTACTACGCAGCATTAATTGCTTTTATATTTATTTCGATGGTTTTTATTTGGTTTAGCAGGAAATTTATTGCTTTAAAGCAAAGATTACCAAAATTAATTTAAAAGATTTTTAAGGTATTTAAAATGTTTTAATGCATTCATTTACAAAGCCCTGTGATACGCTATACTATCTTTTCCTGTCATTAAGTATCCCGAACTCAGCTTCAGTTTGGAACTATAGTTGGCTATAGTCTTCAGGCTGTGAGTCTTTGAGTGTGAACAAGTATTCATATACGTAAATATTAAAAATAATACCTCAAATACTTTAAAAATATCTACTAGAAAAAAATTTTAACACAATGAAAAATATGTACCGATTTTAATGATCAATGCCACTTGCACAACCTTCAAACACAAATACGGCGGAAATTAGCATATTAGGAAAATTTCTAAAGGATATGTTTTGGCTAGCTTCTGATTTTCTTGTCTAGTATTAATTTTTTAACGGAATATGAAATTTAAGTCATTAAATGTCTTCAAAGTTTAGACAGTTTTAGACAGTATTTTAGTCAGTTTTAGACAGTATTTTTTGTCAGTTTTAGACAGTATTTTTAGTCAGTTTTAGACAGTATTTTTAGACAGTTTAATTTAAGAACTTAGTTTGAAATGGAATGACTCAACTAGATTTAATATTGGCACGTTCAAGATCGAACAAAAACTGATCGAACAAAAAGTGTCAAGATAAGAGAAAAGTTTAAGGGCTGATAGTGATTATGCACCTGAGATGGTTTAGGAGTAATAGCACATCTTCATACTCGTGAATGATATATTGAGTATTTGATGCTGACTCAGATGGCCTGACAGGTACGGGTAGAAACAACGGGACACCAGGAGATCACTAGTCGTACAGTTATAGTCTCGCTCAAGTTTGGAAGGAGAACCTCAGGGGACGGTCAGAGGTTCTCCCTCTCCTCTTACTTTATCACACGCCTCTGGAAAGGACTTTAGATTCGTCGCGCATTTTGAGTGCCCCCTTGTCGCGCGGACATTATATGCTTAAAACATTCATGTCTTCTGCCAGCATTCAAACCTGAGTTCATTATTAAGGTAGTCAGCGACACTAACCACTATAGTGACTGGGTCCTATCATTCTCCTGAGAGCACTGTTGCGTGTGAAAATAATTATTTTGCAAGGAAAAAACTGCGTAAAAATGGACCGTGACGCTCGGCGATCAGTAGTACATGTATCACTTCCATTCTGTGTAGCCTTTATTATGAATAGTGAGTATCATTTGTTGATGCAACAACGATGGACTTACGGAAGACGTTCTATACTCTCAAACATCACAGAGGATACAGTGCAGAAACTGTCGACTCTTTTTATCCGACCAAATTTTTGAGGCAAGCGTTTCGATCTTCAGCATAAAAGAAAGAGAACTTTCTTACTCTTATGCTATAATACACAGACATTTCATCGTTGCATAGTTTCGATTAAGCGAATGAAACTGAATAACACTATTGGGATGAGAATATGTTTTCTCCATATGGAGATTGACAGTTTATATCTGATTTCCAGTTCACTGCCAAGGTTAAAAATATTATAACATAATACAGCTACTTCATTAATCTTTGAAAAACATAACATTCGTTGGATGGAATAACCAGTTATGACTTCTTGAGATGAATACCTTCTTCCTCAAGGAAATCTTTGGGTAGCATGTTTCGTACCTCAGTCCTATAAAAGTAAATTTATTCTATTCTTTTTTACTCTTAGATAGATGCATTATATATCTTAAATCGCTTTCTGTTAATATTTTTGGCAATTGCTAGGAACTTTAAGTCGACTCACTTCAATCAAGACAGATTGTTTTCTCTTCTCAATACACTTTTACTTTATTTCAAGGATAATTTCAGGTTTGTGATTACCATGGCGTACCATAACCAAAAGCCCTGTAATATAATGTCATTTTCCGTCTCCTTTCTGATGCTGCAGTTTTCATGACTATTCGGAGGTATATCACGATTCAGAAAATTAAGCTGAAGTATTTTTCCATTCGGAAGACATAAAAATTCGGAAGACATAAAAATTATAGAATTTAGAAAAGCAGATTCTATGAGAATTCTTTAATTCTACTAATCCATTTTTATTCACAGCGCTTATTCTTTCTTGTTTATATTCTCATAACTGCAGAAGTTCTTGACTGCAGTAGGTGAATTATAGGGTTAGTCCATATCAAGCATAGACTCAAGTATTTATGTATGCGAAGAGAAAAAAAAAATGTGTGTGGCCTGGGCGCACTCAGATGTTCAAAGTTTATTAACAATATTTTTACCCGAAACATTATGTACAGTAGCGTTCTTGATTAATTTCATGAGCTTACTTATTTTTTTAATTTACTTTTCACTGTTGTTTAAAGTTTGTGTTATGTTGCAAAATGAAATAATTAAATACTTGATACACATCACTTTAATTTTTATCAATATTATTTATTTATTTATTAGACTTTGTTGGATTAGTTGTGTTTTCTTTGCATCCACTGTTTACATTTCCACGCAATTCATTTCGTAATGTGTTTCACGCGCTCGCTTAGTCGATTGGTTAAATAATCGAGGTAAGTTAAATTGGTTAAATAATCGAGGTCGATTGGTTAAATAATCGAGGTATCGTATATAAAGCAAATGTATCGTGTATTTTGCTTAGTTGATGAGACACATTGGATGTGAGTTTTGTCAAAGGAATTAAAAACTCGCCTCCTGGTAATTATACGGATTTATCTTGGTTTACCAATTTCGCGTAGCATGAAGCAATCTAATTAAACTAAGGAAAGTGAATTGCCAGAAACTTTATGCTCTTGTAAGTTGCTTATTGGAATGTCTACTTGCTCACTGTATTATCTTTAAAGCATGCAGATTTCACGATAAAAGCCATAGAAAACAGCATTTTGGCCCTAGTAGTTCAGGGAAAATCTGCAGCAAGACGACGTGACAAATGCAGCATAATTAACAGCTTATTGACATTTGAAAAAAAAAGCATAAATCGGAAATTGGGACAATTCATATTTAATGAGAGAATTAAAAGTATTATTACGAATTAATCTGTCTTCGTAACACCATTCGCTGGCTAATCTAAGCAAAACCTAGATGAGAGATTGATGGCTGTGTGCAAGATTATTGCAAGAAATGGCAGTAAGCATAATATAAGTGTACATACTAGCAAGAAGGGATATATATACATCCTCAATGTATCTAAAATTTCTTTCACCATTAAATTTAAAATCATATAACAACGTTCCTTCTCAAGGAGACAGGACTGTATATCAAATGACCGGAAATCAGGTATTCTCATAATTATCAACAAAGATATCCTATATAAATTTCTGGGTTCTTTCCTATATTCTTTCCGGGCTTTCTGAGTAAACAGCAAGTAAGACTGCTCTGCCTTTTGATTACTCATTTGCGCAAAATGCTTTTTTAAATAAATTAATTTTTTAACAAAATTTATTAAATATTTATCAAAACTTATATGAATAGTTATAATAATGATACAAAGAATAAAACTTAAAGGTATACTTATTTTGTATTTGAAATCTAAAGACTGATTTCTGTAAAACCGTTTTCAGACCTAAAAGATATCTGTTAACTGGGTTGAAAAAACTATTTCCAGAAATCCTCGCCTTCAAATATCTGGTTTGTTGACCTCGAAAACCAGATTTAGTTTGTCCTAAAATCTACGCCGGACAAAGCTGCAAGCGAAGCATTTTCGCCTCAGTCGCGTAATTTCCTGCGTATACAGACAGGACATCTGTTCCATGGAAACTATTTTAGGAAGGAATCTTCAATGATAGGAAAAGAACTTCGTTTCTCGAAAAGATTTCTCCTAGCATCATACATCTTTAGAGGTGATAACCAAATATGATATTTCTGTTGGTTACACTTTGTAATTCATACACAGTGACAGCTAAATATTTCATTTTCAGATCGACACTAGTTTTGTATTATTCTGATGCATCGAATTGATTGCAACTAATTTATTTTAAAATTAAAATAAACAAATTGTGAAAATTTAACAAGCGGGGCGAAACTTAATAATAAATAATAACCTATGTTCTTTCCTATATTTATTAAATTTTTCTTCGACACATACAGAAAAAATGCATACATTTGCACGTAAATAATTTTATCTTCTTTATTTCTTACTAGATCTTTTAGCTACAAGTCATCTGGTCCTTTCGATTTTGGTAAAGTTGTAGAGACATTTTTTTTTTTTTTTTTTAAGCAGGTGTTATTAAAAATGTGCAATGCCCTCGCCGAGACTCGAACCACGGATCTCTCGAATTAGCGTCCAGTGTACTGACCACTACACCACGAATGCATGCTAGAGAAATACGTTTTGTACCCCCATTTTAAAGGGCGACTGAGGTTTCAGGGGACCCAGTCGCCGAATCCTGATAGTGAAAAATCCTCATTCACCACCTTTTCTTTTAGTTAGGCAGCCAATGTAGAGGCCTTAGGTATTTTTAAAAGCAGGAGATATGAAAAATGAGCAATGCCCTTACCGGGACTCGAACCACGGACCTCTGGAATACGCCCCGAGCGTGCTGACCACTGCACCACGAAGGCATGCTAAGGAGGCGGAATAAATACTTTATAAAATTTGCAACCCTTGTCCACTAAGTTACTAAAAATTACCAGAAACTATTTTCATGACGAACGGTCAGTGTGGTTATTTTAGACTTATTAATTTTCAGCTACAAGGAAATCTTTTCACATTTAAATGTATTCCCAAAGACAAAGATTATCCTCATTGCACAAATTCACATAACTGGTGTATGTATCTTTTTGCAAGTATCAAATTTAATCAAATTTGTTCAAATTTTTTAATAAGTTTATATCAAAGAGCAAATCAGTTAGATCCATATGGCAGATTTCCTAGGACATTTCTCATATTTGTTTTGGGGAGTGAAAATAATCTAAATTTGGACTTCATATCATTCGAGTATGAAATATTTCTTGAACATTTTATCATAATAATTTTAATTAATGCGCTGGAAATGTATTCGCGGCCCATGTAAAATTGCTTCAGGGGTATAGAGCTCGCCAGTTTGTAGTTACTCTTTGAATGTTTCTTGTGAGTTCCAATAAATTTTAAATGACCTCTGCTTTGCGGACACTTGTTTTAGAATATCATTATGGAAAATTTATACTGAAAACAACATTTCGCAAATAAACAGCTTAAACATATTGATAAAAACTGAAATTTGCAATTAAGTTTCATTAGATAAGTTTTAGGCTTCAACGAGAGACTTTCACTTTCAGATACTGTCAATGTAAAGTGCAAATGATGTTCCCACTCACTTTGTAAGGACACCATCGGACATAAAAACCGGGACTAAAAAAAATCCAAATCACCACTCTGACCGTGCAAATGGGTTATCAACAGTACTGCCACATTCTCACCTGGAAGTCGATTGTGCGCAGTGCGCTAAAATAACGAGGAACATTTACTCTCCATTGTCCAGAACTCGATGCGCACTGTTCTGGACAAAAGGATCAGATAGCGGACGCCTTCGAAATTGATTCCTGGCACTATCTCACCAGCGAGGTTGGCCTAATTTCCGGTCGGAATTTCCCAGTGGCGGAATCGAGCCGCAGTTTATCTGGCGGACAGTTCTAAAAGCGGAGTAGTTCCGAGACGAGAGGACATTGCGATACTGATGAGGACTCGAGAAGTTTGTCGAAAATATTCCTTGCAGGAAACAATCTTGCTAGATGTTATTCTGGCCGGATGTGGTTGGATGTTATTCGCTCCCGTAGGAGGACGGAGTTACTTTTATGTCAGAGCTTACTTCTCAGAAGTAAATAAGTTTTACATGCTTACGCACTGGAATTGTATAGGTTTAGAGATCGGGTATTACCTAAATTTCCGGTGTACTTGGAGTTTCTTCCATTCTATCAGTGTTTGTTCGCGTGTTTTTATTTGTTTCTTATTCTGAGTTTCGCATATCAGTCGTACAGGAAACGAACTTTCTAATGCGAAAAGCGATGTAAGAAGGCTTTATGAATGTTTCTATTTGCTACGAAATCTGCCATTGAGGTTATGAGCGCAAAATTAAAATTTTTATCCTTTTAAAATTAAAAGATTGTATGCAAAGTTATAAACAATATTCTATATAAATTATTTAGAAGAACCACTGAAAATTTATGGCTTAGGTGGATGTAAATTTTTGGCACATAATAATACATTATGCTTGCTTTTTCACATGCTGTCACTGCGGAAGTGATTTTATAATGGCGAAACGATGGAAAAAATCACGGGATAGTCATTGAGCAAATAGCGAATACCCTCAGATTTACGCTAACAATATGGTGAAGTACTTCGCAGTCGAGGATTTATGTTAACACTTTCGGGGGACGCATGCCAAAAACAATGCTATTACCCAAATAATTAGTACATAGCTAAAGAAATAATATATGTTTTTCTAATTGAATTTGCATTTAAATGCGCATCAAAGTTTGGAAATCCCATCGTTCTTTTTAAATCAAGATTATCACTTAATTGATTGAAGTTTTTATACATTAAAATGCACATACACATGTTTTCTTCATTAAATATCTCCCTTTTAAAAAGTAAAAGGCAACTTATAGCTACCTGATTCAAGAAATGACTTTTTCTCCCATTTCAAAAGACCAGCAGAACTTATAGATAATTATAGGTTTAATATTCTAGTTTGAAATTTTGAATAAGGTTATTTTACAATGTACTTTTAAGCAAATTCTAAGGAAGGATTACTAAAAAATTATTTACATATAAAAATAATGATAAATATTATGATAAAAATTAAAAACAAATGATTGGAAATATCCGAAATTGGCATATTTATTCCACGTTTACGGAAAACTTGGTCGTCAGAGAATCTTAGAAAATTCCCTAAAATTTTCGTCGTGATAAACATGCTGCACTAGATAACACCGAACATGTTAATTTGATATACGAAATATGAGGCACCTTCTTGACCATTAACGAAACGGAGATACCATGATGTTTAATTTTAACGTTTTAAATGAAAAATACTTTATGTCTTCAATCCCTACAAAACTGTAACAGCTATTAAATCTAAATTCAACACATAAGCATCGTAGGCGAAAAATTGCAAACTAAGCCTATTATTTTTTTAACTCTGTACTCTGTACTCTGTACTCTGTGGTGAAGGAAAAACTCTAGGTATTCAAAAAATATTTCGATTTGAATTTGTAATTTAATCATATTCAAAACACCAATGAGAACTAGATTATCCCTATTCAGCTTTTAACAACATTAATTAAAATTACTGACAAGTAGATTCAGAGAGAATCTTCCAGTTATTGGCTCACAAGTGGCAAATTAGATAAGACAACTGATTGTTCGACTCAAAGAATGAGCTACTTACAGCTACTGATTCAGAAGTCAAACAACAGAAATCAGCATTATATTTTCAAATTTTCACAGGACTTCGGTAAAACTTTCGATCGTTTTACCGAACCACCATCCTCAGCTGCAAAAGCGCAAATGAACGAGATAGGATTTAATGAGCAGATAAGAAAGCCTGGGCAGAAAATAATCTAGTGGTGCCATCTGTTGATGAAACCAGAACTAAAACATAATTTCTTTAAAGGCCGAATGCAATGATGGTTTGTAATTAGGATCGTTAACTAGAACAAAAATATTTTTTGAATGTGAAATGCCTCCAGAAAATCCAGTTATCCGATGGAAGATATTTTTTGAATAATTTTGGCATCAGAAAAACTGAAAGTGTGATTTTTGGACCAACAATGTTGGGCAACAGAAGAAGTCTGTGTTTCCTTTCTTCTAACATATGCCTCATGTTCCTTGACGCGAAATTTTAAGGCTCTCTTAGTTTGGCCAATGTAAATTACACTGGCAAGGAATCCTATAAATACCCCAGAAATTCGTATCCGGAATGGGGTCTTTGAGTATGGAACTCGGAATTTTATCGATGGGCGAATAAACGACCCCAAAGTTAAATTTCTGCAAAATATGTGCAACTTTATATAACTAATTGATGGAAAGAAGGGAATGACAACAGAATTTTTATAATCTCCTAAACCAAGGGTGTGGCTTTTAGTGTGTTGAGATGAGAATTTTTTAACTGCTTGATTAATAATGTTGGGTGAAAAGCCCCTGTCAATAGCTATTACTTTTAAATAATTTAGTTCTTCACCAAGGAATAGTTTAGAGGAGCAAACTTGAAGAGCACGGAAAGCATAGGAATTAAATGAAGCTAACTTTTGTTTAGTCGGATGACATGATTTAAAGTGTGGTGGAAGGCAAACCGATGAAGGAGGATTCCTTGCCAGTGTAGTTTAATTTACATTGGCCAAACTAAGAGAGTCTTAAAATTTTCCGTCAAGGAACATGAGACATATGTTAGGAAAAAGGAAACACAGAAGTCTTCTGTTGCCGAACATTGTTTGTCCGGAAATCACACTTTCAATTTTTCTGATGCCAAAATTATTCAAAAAACATCTTCCATTGGAGAAATGGATTTTCTGGAGGCATTTCACATTCAAAAAAATCTTTCTGTTCTAATTAACGATCCTAATTCCAATCCATCTTTGCCTCCGGCCTTTAAAGAAATTATGTTTTAGTTCTGGTTTCATCAACAGATGGCGCCACTAGCTTATTTTCTGTCCAGGCTTTCTTATCTTATCTGATCATTATGTCCTATCTCGTTCATTTGCTCTTTTGCAGCTGAGGATGGTGGTTCGGTAAAAACCATCGAAACTAGTCCTGTGAAAATTTTAAAATATAACGCTGATTATTGTTATTTGACTTCTAAATCAGTATTTGTTCCGCGTGTTATTGTGTCTTAATTACTTATGGCTAGTTTGCATTCCGATGTTTTTCACTATCTGTAAGACGATAATGATCCAGTTTCCTTTAGGAAGTCATCTAATCCTGTCCTTCTTATAGGAATACATATAACAAAACGAAAATATACATTTTACCATGCAAAAGTGGTTTTTTTTTTTAACGAATAATAAATCTGTTAGCCTATCAACAAGTGTCAATAGTCTATGTCTTGTTCTGCCACATAGAAAAGATTGAAAGTGATCATATTGTTTACCATAACATCTTGACTTGCTAGGAATTGATTTAGATTTAATAATCCAAACATTCTTTAGATGTCGTGTGGTTTTAACTTTGTATATTGATGGCGAATACTATAGCATCTAAAAGTTAACATTAACATATACATTCGCTTCTTTGTTAGACAAATTACGGGAAATATATTTAAGGCTTATTATAAAGCAGAATTTGCGATAAATGCTTTTGCACAGCCATGCAAATTTTCGAACATATTTTAATGCTGGTAATGTAAACTATGATATATGGTAGGTTAAGTATTTAAGAGGCAGTTTCCATTTACAATGCTTTTAACTGAATAATGGTTACCGAATATAGCCTCGTCATGAATAGAAAAGCATATATGCCTATTTATTGGTTATTTTTTGAACTAAAAGAAACAAATTATACTCCATTTTGTAATATCTTTAATTTACAGAAATAACAACAAAGCTTTAAAAATTGTTTCACAGTTTATCATATGATCTAAAGAAGTTAGAAAAGAACCCGAAGCCCTAGATATATAACACTAAGCTGTTATGTTTTAAACGGACTCTATCCTTGGAATTCTAATGCAAGTATTGTATTGCTCATTTGTAATAAAATGTAAAGAATAAACGGATAATTTTATTCCGTCAAAACGATTTAGAATCTCTGTGGCGCTCTAAAAACTTCACATTTGCATTGTGCGTAAATAGGCGTTTCGAGGGTGTTCGGCAGACGCGAAAAATGATTAGAAAGGAGAGAAGGGCAATAAGGCATTTGGCTGAAATGGCACCTCGCCAAGTGCGCCAGAATGCAAACATTGGAGTGATCCATCAATCCGTTTAAGCATATCGTTTGCATTTAGGGACACATTTTAAGCTTCCGAGATCACTTTGCCATACTGTGCTTACCGATTTATCACGAAAGGCTCTTCAAATCGAACATCCTCTCTTCCCCTAAACGACCGTTGGAAGATAAAGTTCAGGAGGAGGGTTGAACAAAGTTGGTGAATGTGTCCCTGCGCTCCTCTATGTTTGATAGATCTCGTCTTTTAGTACCAGGTTATTGAAATTTTGTGGCGCGATGTGATGGGAACACATTTTTGAATCGAAAAACGAGTAAGGTAAATGGAAGTATGGCACCTCTGCAGGCTATTTGTGCTTTTTCTCAATTGTACCAACGAAAATTTGTTAATTGCATATGTATTGTACCTGAAAAAAAGTGTTTATCCTATTTTTCTGTTTGTGAACAGATTTTTTTAAAGGACGAGAAAGATATGTGTTGCAAATGCAGCAATGTATGCAAAAGCAACACTTTCGATGCTTGCAATGCAGTATTTCTATCAGCATTTATGTAATCATAATCATTTATTTTACAGTTACAAATTACATAAAATCAGCATTTGTAATGCTGCAATTGGACATTCATTCAAATGCATCATATACATATGTTAGCCTTTCAACTAGAGATAATTTAGCATTCACCTAGAAATCAAAAACTGCTAAACACTATTTTGATTATTTACCTCTGCTAGTTGCTTCATTATTTCATCCTAAAAATGAATAATTTTGCAAGCATATGTAACTTTAAAACGTTTCTCACGCTTCCTAAATTTCATAAATTCGAAGTCATAATACCAGAAGAAACAGAGCACTAGGCCTCATGTAAAAATGATATTTATACAATACTGTATGTACCACGTAGTACAGGGTCTCTTTGTTAAAATACAGGTTTAGGGCCATATTTAAAGCAGCTTTAGGAAGATTCAATTTAATCAATTAAACATGAATATAGCTCTCCCCCTGAATAGAAATAGTCTACTAGTTGTATAATCCGTGTGTGTATCATCTTACAAAAACTTACTAACTTCAAATCACGAATCTGCTTTCGGTAGTCCTTAATGTGAATGAAAATTATAAACACAATAAGACGTGTTTAAAAATGGTTATCACAATTTTAAATTTACATTTATTATTTCAATTTACTTTTAAATTTTGTACTGTTGTCAATGGCATTTTATTTGCATGTTTTTATTCCTTTTTTAAACAATAAACCGTCTGTGTATCATCTTACAAAGGTCTACTACCATCAAATCACAAATATGCTTTACGTAGCCCCTAATTTGAATGAAAATGATAAACAAAATAAGACGTGCTTTAAAATGATTATTACAATTTAAAATGCATTTTATTATTCTAATTTATTCTTAAATTTTGTACTGTTGCCAATACCATTTTATTTAAATATTTTTATAATTTTTATAAAAATAATCTGTATATATTATCATCTTACAAAGTTTCATCACCATCAAATCACGGATCTGCGTCCGGTACCCATAATTTGAATGAGAATGATAAGCACAACAAGATGGATTTTAAATTATGCATAAAATGATTATTACATCCTTAAAATTTAACTGAGTTTTTTTTTTTTTTTTTTTATTTATTTAAGTGATGTATACACCTTTGTCGCCTTTTACGATGGAAAATACAACACATTTCTTCGTCTTTATTTATCAAAATTTAGCAACCGCGATTTAGTCTCATACCGTGATCAGTAGCAGGACTAGTGGGTCCAGGAAACAGAAATGGTATCTCCGTAACTATTCCATGCAGTTATCAAACAAGCGCTTTTTCCTGCGGGCTATATTAAGAACATGGGTTGCAATATAGTGATCACATCTATTGGTGAACTCCGAAAACGCACTACTTCAAACTTCAAGCATGTCACCAACCAACATTTTGTAAGGCACGTGGCAGAAATTAGAATGTCATTTCGACATCCTTTATATAACCAAAGGTGCATACAATAGAAACATATTGATTATACTGAACAAGTCTGGAACAATATATTTGTGTTCGACCCATATAAAATGTTACGGTGTATAGATATTAGGTTATTTCGGAGCAGGAGACATAGAAAATGTATTATGCCCTCGCCGGGACTCGAATACGGATTATCGAATACGCGCCGAGTTTGCTGACTATTACACCGCGAAGGCATGCTAAGAAGGCGGAAGAAATATCTTATAACTGCATCTAATAACTGGTGTAGTTTCGCTTTGCTGGCAACGTCAATTTATATCTCGTTTCTGGACATCCCGTATTAAAACCTTACATAAGTTTCCTTCGAAACGAAGTATTGCAGATTCATGATTCTGGTGGCACTCGAAATAAGTGAACGAGGTTTATAGGTGTTATTTTTCTTTTTTAAATAACTGACTGTTTATAATTTTGAAAGCTGTCAGAAAGAGAACTGTCTTCATTTCTTAGCACCCTGGCAATCAAAATAATTTCCACATGGATGGCAAAAAGACAAACGTAACCACAAACATGCTAATTTCGTAGAAAAATGCTCCAAAAGTGTTTCGCACAACCTAAGCTCATTTCAACAAATTTAGATCAGTTTACCTTAAGTGCAAGGACAAAACGAAATTATGTTCTAAATAAGGAATGAAATGCATTTTAAAATATAAAAAATGAGTATTCCTATTAACCGTGAAACGTCATTTATAGGTAGTAAGAGGAAGGGGGAAATATCGATTTAGCCTTGAGCTAATAGTTTTTCCAGCATTTCGGCTTTGGAATGTCAAACGCAGACCTGTGAAGACAGACAAAGTTGTTTTATGAACATTTTATTATTTGCCGAATTCTTTTCACAATATCCTTTTATATTTATTTGACGCAATGGCAAAGTCCTACAAAAATTATACATAATTGTTGTTTAGCTAGAAATTTATCATGTTAACATATTTTAATTCTTAGCACAGGACAATCGCAGGGAAATTAAGTTATTCTTAAATCTAATGCAAATGTTTGTTTAAAAAATATCATAAAATTAAATTTATCATGAGTCTGGACATGATCAGGTACATGTCTAGACTTAAGCATTTTATATATATAGAGTAACTTAATTTACTGTATCTGGATCAGTCTAAAGGTGAAAGTATAATGTTTACACATAACTTATCTACGTTGTAAATTTTGTTAATTATTCAAAATCATGAAAAAGATAAAAATTAATATTCGTCTAAAGGCTGAAATTTTGGAAAAAATTGAAATTTTCTCGTCTTTACAAATCTAAGTTAATGGATAAATATTATTTAAAATATTTAAATCTTGATATATTAACAGTATCTTTTTAATATACTTCTGAATAAATAAATATTAGTACTGAAAAAAATCATGTATCTGAAATTATGAAAGCAAGGGCAAACAAATAATATAACTGAACAATTATTTTTTTTAAGTTTGATTTTCGTCAATATATAACAATGACTTCCTTGAATCACATGTACCACTGGAAAAGGTAAGCTAAGCTTTTAAGATGAACATGTTTTTGTTATTCATGCAAAGGGAAAGTTTCACTGTTGTGAAAGAGTCATGAAATGATGTAAAATTAAAAAAATAATAATGTATAAATAAATGGTGTATGTATTGTAAGGATCCTAAGTTTTACTAACGTTTATTTTAAAACTGTACTATCACTTCTTATTTTCTACTTCCGGCCAGAATCAAATGCTTTAACTTGTTTATGCAAATTGTCTTGCTAACGCCCAAGTACTTAAGTTGTGGCTTTTTGCCAAGCGGGACAGAGAAGGAGTTTTAGGAAGCAAGCCGCTTGCCACTGCAGTTTTACGAGTTTTCACTCGGTTGCTGGTTGCCTTTAAGGCCAGAGGTTTAGGCCTCTTGATATAGTTTCAGCAGCTCGGCGTACTACATACGTACCCTTTTTGAATAAAGGCCAGTTTTAGTGCTAGGCATTTGTATACTAATTCAAAGTTAGCTTTTAGTTAGAGTTTTAGTTAATAGTTTTATATTCTTACGTTCAGACCCCAAGTGGTTGGTCTCTGTACACCGAAGTTCGGAAGTGCCTGTAAAGTATTGGAAATAAAGGGTTTAGTATATCCTTCCTGCTTGCGTCGTCTGTTATACACACATCTTGAACATAGCTTGAGTAAGCTCTCTGTTCTTATTCACAGGACATTCCATGTTTCCAAAGCAAATCAAGAGAAACACAAGTCCTGACAGTATTTCCAAATTACGAGTATTATCGATATACTTTCATGCCACAAAGTTCAGTAAGTGACATGAGTATTTTATTTGTTCTTTTATAGACTGTGAAGTAAAATAAGGATTTGTACACATTGTTGAAGTTTTCATCGGTGATAGTTATATTTATGCATATAGGAATCAAATGAAAGGCTTTATCTTGCTACCGGAGGTGAGGGTTTACTAGTGGCTGCCAGAGAAGGATTTAACCAAACGGTTGAAATTCAACTTTTAAAAATATTCCTTTGCAGTACAGTAAGTTCGTTTCATTTACAAATTATAAATGAACTTTAAAGTACTGAATTTTTACTGCTTAAAAGAGACCATGTATGTTGAATTCATGATCGCGACTCCAAAAAATATATTTTAGTAAGAGCGGTAGCTTCAGCCTGTATTAAATATTTTTCTTACAAAAGTATTTATATTTTGTTCATTATACATACATTCTTAATATAAATTTAAATCTTTTGGAAGCATAAGCAGATAAAATGCACAAATATTTCTTTTCGTACTTATTTGAGTCTACTTGATGTTTTATGACTGAATTAAGATAGTTCTCCATCGATGATATTGCCTTCTTAATGCATTAGGCCAACACCGGCGTAGTTTTCCATCGATCAATGTCAACAAAGAGAAAAATATAAAATTACGCAGACTCAGAACTTCTGTTATTTTCAACGCCTTGTTTACCAGAATTTCGCTCGAAAATATAAGGAATATCTTGATAAAAGCTTCGGAATTAAAATAGTTGACAATTTAAAGTAATTCAAATAATGAGTACATTACTTCCTGTTGTCACGACATTTTAATTAAAACTCTTTATGGTGGTCAATTCTGCAGGAAATATCATTTTAAAAATGAAGTTAAACAAAATTACTCTTTTGTAAGAGTACAATACAACGTACTTATGTATTCAGAATCCTGTCCTATCCACTAGTTTCATGGTTAATATAATGCAGATATTTAAAATTACTTTGGATATTTTGCATAAATATTCTAAAGCTGATAAGGTCCGATAGCGCAGTGGCTAGCACGTCGTGCAGCAGCACCACAGGTCCTGGGTTCGATCCCCGGACTAGCCAAGGTTGACTCAGCCTTTCATCCCGTGAGTGAGTACAAAGTTCGCTGAGACTAGATACTGGGGGTCTTGCAACAAACTGACCACTTGTCCATGGTACATGCTCATGCAGCCCGGAGGTCACGTTTGAGAAAGCAGATATCAGGGCACTGCCGGCCATGGTTCTCTAAGGACTGTAGCGCCATGAGTCTAAAGCTGATCCACGTACATTTTAAAAACAGAAAAAGCATCGTAGAAAGTTGTATAATATTATGCACCTTAGAAACGTATATTTAAAACATCTAATCTGCATAACGTTTTATTGAATGAAAATTCTCATTTGAACTTCAGGAAAACTTTACAGTTTGACCTAAGAGTATATAAAAGTTTTTTATTCATTAGGAATATGTTTCAGAATGTTTATTCGAAACATTACTAATTACTAAAACGATATTCATTGTATTTCATTTCACATGCATTAAAGTGTTTTTACATTAAAATTAGTTTAATAGTGCTTACTTAAAAACATCTCATCAGGTAAATACTATTTATTTAAGCTTGGTACTTGTTAAGATTTCAGCTTTTGAATATCTGAAACTTCAGACTATTTATAACAAAACTGCTTTCGTGACTTTCTACATTCTTTGCTAAAATATAGAAGATTGCGCTCTACTAATTAACTGCATAAAAATTTACGAATTAACCCCTAAACATTTCTCCAATAAGAACTGCTAGGTTACTCCAAAATCCAATCTCTACGTTTAGTTAAATAACAAAGGATCCTTAATCGCAATTTTTCCTGATATTCATCCCGAATGCACTGGAGGCTAAAAACCTTTTCAAAATCTTCTCATTATAAGGGAAGGAAATCGATTCTAAGTTATATCATCGATAATGAACAACGAAGCAGTCGACTTCTTTCCTTAAACCTGCAGCTAATTAGGAAAACCCTTAAGAGGGATTTTCTAGAAGCGGACTTTACCGAACTTTCTTAATGGCGCCATTCAAGCAATTTGTTATTTATTTTTTTCTCATATCAACTATAATCAACTCGCATTAAAGTAATTAAAAATGAAAAATATAAAACTCAGGATACTCGAATAAGCTTCCGTGTTTTTTAAACAAAATTTGAAATCGATTCATGCACAACAGTGTACGTTTCTTATTGATGAAAAGCACGTTGCGCGTTATTTTATTAAACACGAAATAGTCAACAGAAATACTTATCTGGTACAGAGCTGGTACTTAATAATATTTTCTCGATTACTTTCAAAAATTATAAATAAAGTTCTTTCAATTAACTACAATCTGCCAAGTTAGAATTTCGACAACTTTCTACATATATTGAAATATCCTAAATATATGCACCCATTATTATTTAGGATAAAACTATGAAATACAAACTAATTTTGCAATAACTCCTTCATTCTTCATTTTAATTTGGATACTTCCCCTTTCTGCATTCAAAATAATTACTGTTTATAATAATATGGAAGTTTATACTTCATCATTTCAGAATTAACGTATCATATGATCATACGTAACGCTGCAATGCGGATACCCCTTAGCCAACCAGATTAAAGATTCCAATTGTAATAAAAATATATTTGACTTTCTCTCACGCTTCTCCAAAATGCATCGCTTTTCTCTCCCTGCTTTGCAACTTGCCGCTGCCTGCTGTTTTCCAATGTAAAACTAATTTAAGACCGGGACCCTATAACACCTATTTTATAAGATTTGACTTAAAATGTGTTTCAACCGTAAATTAAAAAAATTGAATCCACCACGTCTGCTAGTCCCTCTCTTTTGCATCTATCTACGAATCGACTAACTTTCCAAAATTTATCTTCAAACACGCACACGTGTGAATAAAATGATGTGATGGATTTGAAGTGTGTATAAAATAAAAAACGTTGAGAACAAATTATTAATTTCAATTTTGCAGTAGACCTTTTATTCCTCATTTTAATCTGGGTACTTCCTCATTCTGTCCTAAAAATAGAAACTATTAAACATATCAGTCTACACTGTGCCATTTCAAAATTAACCCGCATCGCACTTTCTTACATAAACCTTCATTGCAGACTTCTCTTATCCAATCACAGATCAAGATTTCTATTACAGAATTTAAACGTTTTGATTCTCCCACGCTTCTTCTGAATGCGTAGTCAGTATTATGGCTTTCTTGGCTACTGATAATACGTTGCGGATAATTTCTCTCTATTATCCCTTGTCTTAGGATGTGAATGTTCAAACATTGTGGAGATGCAACAAAAAGTGTGCATATCAGTGCGAAAAATATCTTTCCAACTTTCCCATGTGCACTCTGAAATAAAATTTTAAAAAATGAAGAAAGAGGGGATCGAAAGATGGATTATTCCAGTACCATGAAATTTAGTAGATATTATGAATACAAAACAGTTATTAACATTTCAGAGCAACGTAACCTTTATTACAAGAAGTATAACCATATCTAGCGAATAGATCAATAAGATGTTAGTCTACCGATATCACATATGCAAGCTTTTTTCAGGCTTGCCACTCACTTAAAAGTTTGGCGGATGTCCCCCACAGAGATTTCTTGTCAAATTCCTTTCATCTGTTGAGTTGAATGTTTACCATTTTAGGAGGGTCAAAGTTTTCGTTTATGACAGTATAATGGAGCTAGAATATATGCATAGTTTAAGAATGTCCAAGAGGAAAACTAAACGAGTCCAGCTCTCAAATGAAATGGCATCTAAGGCCACAACTGCACGTTGTATGATTGGGTGTGGCGGGTCAGAGTCTGGTTAGTATATTACTGCTTTACGGGACGCCTCAGGCTACATCTTCGTTGGTGATCGTAGAGAAGTTCAATGGAGACCTCTGAAACCAATTTCTGAAACCTGCAGTCGGTGGCATTCTAAATTAAAAGAGCCTGTCGCTACTACAAATGCACATTTTAGTGTGCAAAGGTGAAAGACAGTTGTTCAATGGTCGTTGGGTGCGCTATCAGCAGGCCTTGTAACCATTAATATTCTGGTTGTCCGTCGGAACATTGCCAATGACGAATCTGGTGCTGCGAGAACCGTTCTGACCTCAAGTCGTGTCGTCTCCTTAGATCAACCACAGTATTTCTGAAGCTCCGCTTTACCGTGATTCATCCAGTCTTATCAACACTGTCGAATGGTGGCAAGACTTTGACTCAGATGTACAGCGATCTTTCAGTTTGAGCATCAGGCTTTTGTTCAGGCCGAGTGCACGTCCTCTTGATTTATACACACCCTTAGTAATGTGACAAATTTCGAGCATTACAAGGTGAGCTCAAGCTTAACTTATAACGAAAAAATAACAAATCAAACTTGATGATCGATTTGCTTGGTACAGGATATCACTATCCTTGAACTTACACTACGCGCAAACTGCTTTGTTAGATACCTTCATTTGATTATTTGACCCAAAACTTCCATTATAGCGTCACAATCAACTTATACTTAATGAGTTATAAGATGGAATAAGCTCACGATTAAATTCCATGCACTCGTTGTACTTCCAGCTAATTTCTAATTGTTCATTAAGGACAAAATTTACAACTACAGGGTAAGGTTATAATAAAAGCAAATGCCGAGTACTTCTGCAAATATTAGTCCAGATTCCAGAAGTAAAAATCATAAATATTAATAAGAAAACTAATTGATTAAAACTACATCGCAAAATAAATAACACTGCTCACACCAGTAATACTTTACACATCTCTATATATTTCATAAACTCAACTCAAAGCAGCTCCACTGTTATATGATTTTTTGATGAGCTAAACATTTTATTCTCTCCGTGACTAATAAGTAACTTGTGGATTTTTATTTGGCTATTCGGATTAGTTTATAATCAAATTTAAATAGAATTTATATTATTAACTGATAATCTCTTTTTGCTGTGTTTTTATAGTTGCTTTACTATTTTTCTGAAACTATGAAGAGAACCTGAATCACGTTGCATACGTATAAGTATTATGTGTATACTTACGTGCATACTTATTATGTATACTTATATATTATGTATACTTATGTGTGTACATAAGTATTATTTTGTGTCTCAAATACTTATGTGTATACATAAGTATTTGAGACACAAAATAAATATTTTAAAACATTTCTATTGGATAAACTATGTTAATATTACTAGAAAATTATTACTTCATTAAACCCGATTTTTCCTTACTGAAAAAATAAATATTGAGTTCAGATTGTTCCTTAACGTGTCTTTGAGCTTCTTGTAATTTACTATTCTACTCTATATTCATTTCTCTGAGTTGAACGAAATGGCTTATTTGTGGAAATGAGAATAATTTACTTTATTTTTATTGAGAAGAATAATAACGATATTTTTAAACAGTTTCCACATGTAATTTACACATTTTTCTTTAGCTTGATTGAGCATAAACCTGAATTGCGTATGTTGAAAAAGTGCGTTCTTGAAACTTTTTCCGCAGTTTATAAATGATAGAGTATTTTGTCTCATAATGTTATGTTTAATTTTTTATTCTTTATCAAAATATACTTTATTAAAGGGCATTATACTCGGTTTCTCCATGCTTTATTATGCATTATAATGTATATTTTAAAGGAGAAATTGTGTAACAGTAAGGTTTTACTCCGAAAACATTTTACTTTCTTCTTTCTTGAGTTATTAGTTTCACGTTAGAGGGCTATGTTATATTGCTCATTTTTTTCTTAGATTGCTTTAGGGATTATAAGTAATAGTATAATAAACTGTAACATATTTTCATTCCTATTTAATTGTTCTTCTTTGCTTTATTCTTTCTAAAATTACGTAAATGCAAAAGGCAAAAAGTAATCATAACGGGATGCATGGAAATGATGTAAATTCTGAAAAATTTGATTGCAATAAAGAAATTCCTACTGTTGCTGCTTGAAAATAACAAGTTGTAAACGTTAACACTGTACAGAATGGATATAATTTTCATTCAGAAGTTGTTTCTAGATGCTTCTGATGTTAAGGTAAAAAGATTAAATTAAACTATCTAGTGAGGTTTCAGACTAGGAATTAGAAAGTAAACTCAAGATCATTTTGTAATATAAAGGTACCCGTCATAAAGCTCAAGTTAGGCGATGATAAACTAATCATTATTATATTTTTAAAACTGCTGCATTTATCTAGACTTAGTTCTCTTATAGTGATTATTTGCATTGATCTTCAAGAAATTAGTAAAACAAATTTACTAATTTCTGAAAAACTTAAATACTCTTGTTTGCAGTCGGTAGATATAATTCTAATAAAAATTATTGGAATTATATCTACTGTCAATATTTTATTAAATATTTTGATTTGTTTTAACAGCTCAGAAGAAACAGTAAGATAGTTAACCGCTGGAACTGTAATCAATGTTTAAATCGAGGCAGTAAGCTAGCGGTTTAAATGGTTGCGTTATTTCTTCCATGTGTAACGAGGACATGAATCACTTTACTTTAAAATATCATCCTCGAAGGCCTTCCTTCGATTAAGAAGATAGCCCTGTCCTGTTTAACCATAACTTGAATACAAAGGTTTAATTCCAAATGAAATCATCAAGTAAGTTACTAAGTAAGTGATCCTAAAACTGTTGTTTGCGAACTCATCGGATATGGGAAATACTATCCGGCGGTCCGTCAGGGAATTTTTACTTAAAATGTGACCACTGTTGAACTTTACTATGAATTTTAATTATAATACATATTTAAAAGCATTCATTTTTATAACATGGGTTTATTACCTTTTTAATTATATTAAGTCGTCTAGAAACTATAGCGGTTAAGGGAGCCTATAGCTGATGTACCGAAGAGTCCGGGTTGGAATACATGAGAAGGCATGGATCTTTGTAAATGTATAGTGTCCGTGCGGCGGTGGACACTCTAAATTCGCGGCGAGCCGGAAATTCTTTCGAGAGTTTGTGGTAGAGAAAGAGTATTAGGAGACCCTCGGACCCGGCCCACTGGGTTTCTTTCCATCAAAATTGGGTGCGGAACTGAGCGATGACGTACAGTCGCCTATATGGTGCTCAAGGCTCTTTCCAACAACAGGCGAAATCTTCCATTCTTTGGCACGATGGATTTCATGGGATTGTTCTGATGTTAGTCTCAGACAAGTGAGATAAGTCACAAGAACAACAACACATTAAAATCATTCATATTTGTTACACGATGTTCACATGCAAGGTTCTCGGGAACTGTCTGACAAAATTGGGAACGAAATAAGTTTTATTGGTCATACATTGATTGTTTTGAAATGGTAAAGTTAATGGCTAGTGACCAAAAGAAGGGGAGAAATTAAAGAAAGGTAGGCCAAAAGAAAATTTAACAGATTCTTTCATGAGGCGTTGTTTTGTAACTGATGTTCAAATGTGCTCTCGACCGCCAACACAAACCACAAACGTACTCTTTACGTCCCTGCATGGCTTCCCGTACATTTTCTAAGACGCCAGATATGTCCTCAATATCTGCAGCAGCAGACATTCTGACGACGAGCTTTTGTTCACAGCTAATGGGGATATCGTACACAGCGTGTTTCAAATATTAGCACAAGGAGAATTCATATGATGTAATCAACACAAAAGTGCTAGAAATTCAAAATAAAAAAAATAAAAGGAATTATATGAAGACAACTGGCATCCAAATGTGTTGAAAACATAAACTTTCATAAGCAGTTAATGCATATATGCATTTGAATGAAACAGAAACAGAACAAACTTCAATTATTAGGAGAAGCGCACTTATCATGATAATAGATTTCATCTATGTTTATTCTTTAATATTTGTTTGCGTTTAAAAATTTGATAAGAATTCACTATATTTAAAAAAAAATTATATACGCTCTTACTACCTAGATATTACAGATACTGACATTTTTGAGGTTGCACGACGGAACACTTTCGTTAGCTAAAACGTAAAATGTTGTTAACGAATTTTGTTATGTAGGAGCCTATTTCTCTCTGCTTGCGATCATAAAAAATTAATTATAGTATGAACATTAAACGATGTTGTATTTTAAAACGTTTTATTGAAATAATTGAAAATTATAGTAAATTAAAATATTTCGTTAATCATGAGAAATAATAAAATGATAAATTTTAAATAAGTACATGTAGTTAGTTTTAAATTGCAAAAGAAATAATTTTAAACCTTTTAAGATTTTTCTCAGTTATATATGAAGCAGTTAAATGGATCTAACCAAAAATCAATCCAAAAATAATGTCATGTTTCAACTTCAAAGGAAATAATGTAAAGATTTGAATATTTAGCTGGGCATAAATATTTGCCAATGTTGCAACATTTGAAGCCGAACGTTTAACTTGCATTTGAATGCGATTTAGAGGTTATGTATTACTCATATTTACTTCATTTCTGTCCAATAAGAGATGTAAATGTTAAATTTTAGCGTAAGTTTGCTTTATTTATTCATTGTAATATTCTGCTAAATTAGTGGAATCCTGATAAATTATAAAATTAAAATGTATTATTATATTAGTAAATTGTTATACGTATTAATGTATTAGTAAATGATAGAATGTGTTAGTAAATTATAATATGTATTAATATTAGTAAATTATAAAATTAAAATGTGTTAGTTACTGTAAAGATCATTAACGTTTTCTAACTAATATCTTATATCAAATTCTACTAAGAAAATAACACTAAGTACTTTTATTGATAATTATTTTGATTTCTACTGATTAGTCTATTGTCTGCCTCTAAGTTACTACGAGATGTACTGCTACAATATCCAGAATACAGGAGTTTTATCTTAGTAAATAAAGAAGATAAACTCATATTCAGAACTATTCAGATTTTTACTATACGTAACACACTTTTTCTCAATCATATTTACGCTCGTAATGCCAGATATTTCCCTGACTTCAGGTCATTGGACGTCCTGCCATTTGCGACGAAATGCGTAAAGTACCTCATGAGACCCTTGTAGCGGCGGAGCAAGAAAGTCATTCTCAGAGTGATCCTCTATGCCGTCCTACTTCTCTATTTATCATCATTCTGGCTGTGATGATGGAGGCCATCGAGAAAGAAGTCTTCATCATTCCAATCAGAAGTCCAAACCCATCACAAGATTTCCTCATCCAAAAAGAACTTGGGGGAAGTTTTTAGCTTTCCGTTCTAATTCCATTAAGAAGGAACCCACCCTCAATCGCTCTGAGTGCAACTAGCGAGATCGAAACAGCATGTATACGAATCTTGTCTCCATCAGACCGCAAATTGATACGAGTTCGTGAGCTAAAAGCTGGGATCTGTAAAGAATTCTGTGGAAATTACCGTCATCATCCCCTAACCGTAAATTCTCAAGGGAAAAAAATACCAGCACACGAAACAAACACGAATCAGACCTTATGACATGGTGTAGTAACTTGAGATATAAAATGTGACGTAATGGTTTAGCAAAACAAAAATATTTTCACGAAAGTTTTCAAGTTCATGACTTTAATTTGGCAAAGAATGAATTTTATATTCTAACTAAGAATGCATTTTATATTTAACTGAATTTTCATAGCAATTAACAATTAAAGTCGCTTAATGTTTATTTAATGTCGCAATTTTTAATAATGTTATCTTAGTATGTTAGGATGATTCATTATCCTTATTTATGGATATAAATTAACAATTAAATTCATATTTTAAGGCTTTTAAATAGGTATCTTTATTGTTATGTTCTTTTTGTTTAATGCTATTTGACATCCCATCTGATTTAGTATGCTTATACTACATTACTGAAGAAAAGTTTGCATATAAGTCTCAGTAAGAATTGTAATTTAAAAATATATGCACTTCTACTATAAATATCATATTCGAACAGGAAACATGAAAAACTGAATATTCCATCGACGAGATTCGAACAATGGATCATCAATCTGCTAGATGGACGCGTTAAATACTTACATAAAATAATCACGTATGGAGAAAGGTTATAATTTCTTACATTCTTCTCGACTTAAAGGTACAATATCCAGGTGAAGACGAATTCCCTCGTCATTTTCTACTTCTAGTGCCAATGTAGTAACCATTTGAATTTGGGAACCAGGTAATTTGAATTAGCAAATGCTTCCGCCAGGATTTAAATCATGGATAGATCTTCGCTTTCTAGAGAGATAACTTTTTTTTTCTCAGGTAGAGTGACATAAAGAATGTGTAGTGCCCTCGCTGAGACTCGATTCCTGGACCTTTCGAATAGCAACACTAAATGTACACGAAAGCATTCTGAAAGGAGGAAGAAAACACCATATATATTCTCCCTTTTAAAGGGCAACTGGGTATGAGGGAACCCATTTGCAACCTCCTCGTTATGATGAATTAGTCAGTCGAGTCATTATATTATTTTGAAACAGGAATGGTAAAAACTGTGCAATTCGCTTGCCGGGAGTCGAACTTAGACCTCTTGAATACACACCGAGTGTGCTACTGCTACACCACGAAGGCGCGCTGGAAGGAGGGATACCTTATAGTGTTTCTAGTTCAACATGATAACTGCTTACACCACAACAGCACCGATAAAGGGAGTCGAAAATTCCTTACAGAGTTTTGAATGGAATATGAATAATACATACAGATTTCTTGCATAATAATAATTCTAATTTTATTCACTAAAGCACTTTTGATAAAATTTGCTTTATTTTCTTATAGTGAACAATTTCACTTCTATATCTCAAATACATATTTTAAATAAAATTTCCTGATGCTCGAATTTTAATTTTTCAGTACAAAAATACATTTTCAATAACTCAACATCTGATTTTCAAATTTGAAGTAAAAATAAATTTCTTTGCCTTACGACTTGATGAAAGAAAAAAGATAGCAGCTTCTGACAAAAGTACTACCTTATTTTTTCATACTATGCATATTCACCTCTGCAAATATTAATGGGGCAAAAATATTCCCACCCTACGCTTGATTTTATTGTCCTTGTACATGTGAACCTTTCTCAAAGAAATTGCACTACTCCGCATGCATAAAAAAGAAACTGAACATAAAAATTCCTTTGTACGATTATAATATGTATACCACAAGGATAAGATGAATGCTAATACTTCAATGTACATTTAAAATGTAAATTTTTAAATTACACATTACATATTAATTTAAAATGTATTGCAATGACATGTAAAGATTCTCTACTGTGTACTTCTAAGTTACAGTTTAATGTGAAGAATCTTAAGAACTAGTAAGTGAGTAATCGCTTGAGTTCGTGAGACAGTAAATAAACTTGGAAAGGGTTAAAAGACCCTTTATCAATAAGATTTAACAGAACTCCATCTTGGAATTGTACAATGAAGCCGGCACTTGGGCTTGAACTTTAGAAACTAAGAATTAAACTAAACTAATCTTAACTAAAGAAATATAGCCGAAGCTATCAAACTTCTAACGGAATTGGCCGCTTAATGATAATTAACTGCGAAGCTATCAAGGGCCTAACGTACGGACGAGCGTAATAATAGCTTAAGATAGAAAAGCCTAAAAAAGGCGGACGCATGCTAGCCAGAATCTCTGGTTCTGCCTGATTAAAACTGTAGAACTTCGCGGTTACCGCTCTTCCTCGATTTACATCCAAACGTGATTCTAAAACTGCGTTCTGGCCGGAAGTGGTAAGTTGAAGTTAAGAAGCAATAGGAAAGGAAGTTTAACTCAAAATTTAACTGTTAGTAAAATTAACATAACCCTTACATACAAATTAAATTTCCAGGTAAACAAAATATTAATTTGTTTTTTTTTTTTTTTTTTTTTTTTTTTTTTTTTTAATTTTCAAATAACTAAATCTTAAATGCGGTCATCCATAAATTCTAATGTACGTACTATTTTGATGTATAATCCAACAATGCTATTTTTTCAAAATGCGCAATACACATTGGTAATTCGATATAGGATCAGGTACCAGCATATGAACTGGTGATTTAATATTCTTCTTACTATCCCTTGATTACCAGCCATTTTTCCGTACTAATTCCTCCAAAGAAGTATCCCTTGCTTTACAGAGTATATTTAGTGTACTTTATCGTAACCAAATAAATCTATATTCAGGATGTTGCAAAATCCGATCGCCAAGCCAAATATCTGCTTTAAGATTTCGAAATATTAAAGATTCTTTATGTATGTATACACATGCATATCGTCCTCTCATTCTGCAGATTTTAGCACAAATATCTCAAATAATTTTAAGAAACAGAGTTTGGAAAAAAAAAAAAAAAAAAAAAAAAAAAAAAGCTGACATGTAGTACTTTGTGTATTATTACCAACATGAATTTCTATTAATTTATTCATGACATCTGAATTTGAAATGTTTTTTGTAAATTGCGTGATTATACGCAATTACTGAAATACTCTAATACTCTCATGTTTCGTAATATGTTGTTAGCTGCTATTTGAAGCACATCTTTTTCTTGATATTTTTCTGTAATATACATTTACTTCATTAATGTAGAGTTTTAAGAACAAGAATTTTAATCCTTTCTTTCTTTCTTCTTTTTTTCGCCGCAGTATTTTTGCGTTAAACGCTTTTTAGGAAGAATATATTACTCAATTCTAGTCTGTACTATTTATTTTATTCGTTTGTATGGTCAGTAAAACCATTACTTTTTATCATGCATAAGTATCATAAAAATTTTAACTAATAAAAGTTACAATTGTATTTATATCCCAACATCAATTTTCCGCAAGTCTTTACAAAATTAAGTTTTGCCATTAATTTGTTTTGGTTGCTTTCGAATGATGCAATGCATACATTCAAGTAATAAAATTAAATTATACAGTTATTTCAAATAAATAAGTTGCACTAAAAATATAATTCCGTTCAATTATTTTAAATTTAAGTTGAAGTTTGTTTATATCGGTGTTTATAATTACCTCGAAAAACGATGAAGGCCAACCGTACCACTTCTCTGCAGTGATTGTGCTTCAGCCGCAAAGAACGTTTCACAGGCATTAAATGCCATACTTAAAAATTCTACGTTTTTCATTCAGAAACGTGTGCTCTGCCGACGTGACTTATTGCATAAATTTTATTGTTAGTTTAGAATTCTTACCATTTTAAAAGTTGCTTTATTACAGATATTTTTTCTTGTTATGGTAAGAATAAGCAGAAATGTATCTGCTTTATGAGCCATAAGGTGCTGTTTTAGAATGATAAAATTAAATGAAAGTAAGCTTAAAAAACTCAAAAAATTGCTTCAACTTTTAGATTAATCTCACTGTATTTGACAGATGTCATCCGTTTACCTTTATTTACTGAGCTGGAATTAGGTGAACAATGAAAAATAAATAATTCCATTTTTACTTTTTCTACAAATAAGTTAAGTAATTATTGTATTTTATTCACAATGTTTAATGAATTTAATATTTGTGTATAAATTGGTAATGAATTTATTATATTATCATTTAATCACCGTTACCTCTTGAATGCTTTACATTTCTTAAACAAACTAGAGAAGGTTTAGGCTAAAAGAGGGTCATCTCTTTTCACAGGCTTTCACAGATCATAGGTCGGCGAAGAATTGCGGTTTCTGCCTCCATGAACTTTCAGCATTGTACATATGTTCCGTTCCTGGGAAAGAGGTTGAAAGCATTCCCTGAAGTTTAGCATGGTAACTTCGAGGTTTCATAATTTTCTTAGAAATATGCCTGTAAATTGTTAGCCTTTTCTTGTTGGTTGGAGATAGTTTAAGGAATGGATTTGGATGGGGGATATTAATTTATAGATCATTCGAGTAAATTATAGAATTTAGAGGTGGACCTATTTCTATAGAAAGTTTTTAAAATTGTTGCACGAGAGAAGAGATCGAATTTTCCCCCTCTTCGAATTGGTGAAAGGGGGTTGGAAAGAGAGAGAGAGGAGGAAGCGACCGTTGCGGGCTTGCCGGCATAACCAACTTTCTGTCCCTTTTTCATTTCTCTGGTTAAATTTCAAACTAGCCACGAAGAAATTTTGCTAGGTGGTCCGGGTTTCTCTTCGATCATGAGACATATTTTTGAAGCAAGATACAGGGGTGTCCGCCATGATTTTCACTTGCTACCTAGTAATTGGCGTATTCTGCTCAACACTTCGTTCTCAGGATTTTACACCACCTTAGATAAGCTGCAGCGCCGGACTAGCTGGAGAGTTATATCTGTCAAGTGGTACTGATTGCAAATTCCTCACAATCTCATGGATCAAAGTGGCAGTAAATTCCGGAAAACGTTTTCAAAGCTTCCCGAACAATTACCAGTGGCTTAGAATATCACGACAACCTGAGATAGCTACGAATACTTCAAGATTTTTGCTGTGCCGATTATAGCTAGATTTTGAAGGGCAAGAACTTGAATGGTAGTTACCTGCGCTTCGGTTCTTGACTGCGAGAAGGAAAAGAAATGGACTGGTAGTCTCCCCACTATGAGTTGTTTTTCGTTTATATTTTGATAGCTTTTTCGTTTATATTTTGATAGCCTTATTTGATACCCTCATTTTTATTAAATGAGGATAGTTTTACTTTACTAGAATTTAACTAGTGTGAAAGGAATTCCAAATTTTGTGGTTAATATACAAATTGGGAGTGCTTAAATAATTTTAAGTGTTAATGAGACGATCAGAATGTTGTATTTTTAAATTGTCTAAATTTGTGAAGGTTAAAATGTTTAAAATGAGGACTTTTAATGACACAAGGAGTTAAATATATCTGTTGTAATGATGAATAAACAAATAATTTAAGGTATTTAAAATATAAAATGTTTAATGTCCAGAAGAAAATAAGTCTTTAACCATTTGAAAGATGATTATATTTAAGAGAAAAATGCTGTAGGGACCTGGATACAGTTATCCCAGCTATCTAAGCTTATTTTAACCAAGGATTAATAAATTTGTTTTAATTGTAAATTTTTGCTTATGTTTATTTTAGGCATCTATCATGTTCCCTCATGTGGTCTATAGGGAAATCATGGATCTTCTAAAATGAACCTGGGTAACTTCTTGCGGTTTAGATGTGGAATTAATTATTCGCGTATATTAGAATTATACGATCATATTTATTATTTTATTTGAACTGGTGATTGAATTCTTATTTGTGTGTCTTACCCTTCCCTGTTATGTAGTTTTATTTCAATGAAACGTGTTGTGGTTACCGCTAAAGTTTAGGAATTATTGTAATTGGAATTACGTATTTCAGGAAAGTCAGAGAATATAGCTTTATTTTGTAGATAGTGTTTTTTGAATTTGAAACAAATTGTACTTTAAGGCTTTTTTTGAAAAATAATGTTTTTTTTTTTTTTTTTTTTTTTTTTTTTTTTTTTTTTTGTCTTTTGTTTTATACCAAGGCATCGTGGAAGATATTATCTCATTTTATTCTCAAAAGATATTCACTTAAAGCGTTTGAGAACTGAAGTAATATAATTTACTTTACAAAGATGATGCTTTATATAATTTATTTTAACTTGAATTACCAATCATTAGATTTCAGATATGATGATAAGACTATATTAAGTTTACTTTAATATAGTCATTAGTCTTCTGGAATCAGTTGTTCAGAGATAATTCAACAAGAAAGTTCAAATTATATTTTGTAGCATATTTAGTTATAAAATTATAAATCATTATTATTAATTTCTAAATAACTTTTCTCTGTATTCTATATTACAAAATCAAAGTCGAGTTAAAAGCTGATTTATAAATGAAATAATTTTCCTTTACTCTAGAATCAAATTTAAAAATATCTTTAAATTTAATTAAAATTTTATAGTAAATAGAAAGTCTTTTTTGAATTTCATTCTTCTTTTAAAAGTCAATAGCTTAAAAAGCCAACCAGTCCCATGAGTGAAATATTCTGTGTTTTGTGTGCAATATTTCTAACAAAAATACATTTAGATGCCATCATTTAGTGCCAGCTATAAAAGCAATTGGTGACGATTAATATTAATTTGAAATTGCGTTTATAATATTAAATTAAATTTATGAAATTCCATTAGTAAAAACTATTAAGACTGAATTTCTAGTCAAAGTAATTTTGTGCCGAATACTCAGCAAATAACCAAGACTTATGGATACTAGCGTCTTGCCCAGGATTCTGTATTTTGACGAGACTATAGATGCTACCTGTATAGAGATGATACAGTCTTTTTTTCAAGCGAAAATTTAATCAAATTACTTTCTCTCAGAATATTTCCTTGGTAATGTATTTTCTGAGTATCTAGTCAAAATAAGTACTTAATTAAAACTAACTAAAACTAATGAATGACTGAGGAATTTAGTAATCTAATACAAAGGATTACTGATAGCTACTTTTAAATCCGATAAAGCTTACGATAGAATCAATAAATTTTCTCTGCAAGAGTATTCTGAGTCGTAAGATATTCAAATGTTAGAATTTAAAAATATACAGAGTGTATTAGCAAATATTTTTTGCAAACACTTATCTGAGAAACTAGAATCAAGCAGAATAAATTTGACAATTAATTTCCAGAATAAATTTGAAACTCAGAGTCAAATGGAATTAATTGGTAAAATATTTTTCAGGATTAAATAGAGAGATAAGTTTTCTTCCCAAAAGAAAATAATTACATAGAGAAAACTGAACTATCTTTTGATGTTTGCATATTGTTCTGATTTTAGCCTATAACCAAATATCTATAATTCCTCATAAATATGTATAATCATAAGCATGTAGATATCTTTCTAAGTTTAGTGTGTCTAGTTTAAATATTATAATCTCCAATATTCTGCAGCTCATAATCCCTCCCAAAGCTGAGTAACCGAAAGATTTCTAAGCCCCTCTGAAGCTTTATTATCGAACCTTCGTTAATTCCCTCGAAATATCTGAATCTGCAGATACTTGATCTCTAAAGCTTTGCAGCTATAAGCTTCATCTTTGGTCTCAAAATTCAAAAACGAAGACCTTTATGTAATATACATAATTCTGACTAAACTCTATGCCTAAATATTCTGACTCGCTCTACAATGTAATAAACATAGTTATATTAATACGTACGTAGCTGCAATTAATTCAAGTCTTATTTTTTATTACATATGTATTTACTGTTTAGTGCTATCGTACCAAAATTCACTCTAGTATTTGTTTACGATAGCGACACTCTGGCGCTAGATTCACTTAACAGTATTCATAATTATATATCAGTTAACTTATATAATAATTTTATAACGGAAACTAAGTTAACTGTTATATAATCCAATAATTATATAACAGTTAACTTATATATTTCGTTCATATTATAACTCATAATGCACAAAATTTATATCATTTAAAGAATATAATTATCTAATCCTTGCCACATGTTCTATTCAAATACTATAATAAAGCTAGAATGATGTATAAAAGAAATTAAGAAAACAAAACAAAAAAGAAACAGTTTTTCATAAACGATTGAGTATTTCTCATTTCATTAATTCAGTTCTCACTTCGCGAGAAGGCAAAACTACATAAAAACTCAAAATATCTATATTAAAAATTACGAAGTAAATCTTAAAAGCTTATTTCCTCGAAAAAATTCCAGAACGGATTAAGCATGATTTAAATAATAAATGATGGCGTTATCTTTGTTCTTGCGAAGCTAAGTTTCTCTAGATTGGCAATAAATCCACTAGTCTCCTGTTTCAAATGTAAACGTCAATGGCCGCCATTAAAAAAGACTTAGCGGCAATTAAACAACTTTAAAATTGCTGATAATTCTAAAACTATTGCACACAGATTTACTAAAAGCATAACATCCTTAACCGGAAGATAAAAACAACATAATTCAATCATTTTTAAAGCAAAAAAATTACAATTTACCAACATATAAGAGTAAAGAAACTGAGATCACTGAGCCGGGTAACAGAGTGAATATATATATACACTGGTGTGCAAAAATTAAGGACGAGACGGTTTTTCAATATAACTTTGTACAAAAGTTTTCCAAATCAACACATTTAATACCGTAAGATCCCCAATACGTAAGGACATGAGTAATGTAAGCAACACTTACTAAAAGAGAAATCAGAGGTATAAAAAGAAGCTTTATTGAAAAAGTAGCATGGAGCGCAATGCGACTGAAGGCCGCAACATCCCTGTGATGGGTGTCCAGCAAGAAACATCCGATCCTGAATAGGGGATATGGTCTTCCCTGACTGCTAGGCAGGTTTCACAGCGTCTGCCCATGCTGAGAATGAGAGTGTCAATGAGTTGTTGAGGCATTGCTGTCCATTCGTCTTGCAGCGCGAATCGAAGCTCCGAAATCGTTACTGGTGCCATGTGTCTGCCTAGAAATTCCCATACATGCTCGATGGGATTGAGATCCGGAGATCGTGCCGGCCAATCCATACGTTCAATATCCTCACTCTCTAAGAGCTGTTCGGCAGCTACTGTGCGATGACATGGTGCATTGTCGTCCATGAAAAGGAACTGCGGACCCATAGCGCCTCTAAAAAGACGCACATATGGAAGAAGAATCTCGTTACAATAACGGATCCCGTTGACTGAACCTGCGTCGAAGATGTGAAGGTCTGTACGACTACCAAGCATGATGCCTCCCCAAACGAGAACACCGCCACCTCCATACCTGTCCCTTTCAATGATGTTCGAGGGGTGATTGCGGCTTCCCCGCTCTCTCCAAATGAGTACGCGATGAGAATCGCTACTCAGACTGAATCTGCTCTCATCTGTAAAGAGTAGTCGTCCCCATTCATTGTCTGTCCAATTCCGGTGTTCCCGGCACCACAGAGAACGCATTCTCCGATGGGCAGGCGTTAGAGGTACACACTGTACAGGGCGTCGTGCAAACAGACCACCACCGTGCAGTCTTCTGGCCACGGTAAAACGCGATATCGGTCGTCCAGTCGCCTGTGTCGTGTGTCTAGTGATTTCTCCCGCTGCCTGCCGCCTGTTTCTTCTGGCCTGTAAGGCAATATACCGGTCATCTGCGGGTGTGGTTCCTCGTGGACTAGAATCTATGCCTCATCACCTTCGAAATCAGGAGTCTTTATTCAAAACTTATGTCAATCTAAGGCTGCCTTTATATTTCCCTTTGACATATTTCTATTCCATTGAAATTTATATATTATTAAATCGAAGCCATTTTTAAAATACTATTTTGAAACAGATGCATATTGTATATGATATTAGGAATATATCTAATTATTCTAAATAATCATATAAAAGTTAGTATTATTATTAAGGAATAGGGATACTGTTTAAAATATTTTTCTTTGATCTATGTAATGTGTTATTCTAATTTTAACATTAAGTTGCAAATTTTATCTCGCTTAAAGTGCCAACACCTAGCAAAATTGGAAGCCACATCATTTATAAATAAGTAGACGACAATCTGACAGTATGACATAATATCACAGGGGAAACAATTACTAAACAGTGCACATATTTTTAACATCGATATTATAAATTTCACTAAGAAATATTTCAGAAAAGAAAAGCATCTTTTTAAGATACATGAATAATAATCTTGTGGTAAGGAGTTAAGATTTAAAGATACATGAAATATGATCTTGATTATTCTTGATGAGTTAAGATCTCAAATTAAAGCAAAAATGCAATCTTGAGATTTTGAATAAAATTCTAATCAATTTTGGGGGTATTCAGATACAGATCCTTCTCGATAAACAGAATAATTAAAATCTAATTTGTGTAGTCACTTTTTTTTTAAATGTTCCAGTGGACGTATGATTGTATGTGGTTTATTTTATTTAACATATTGCTATTCGTAAAACAACGTTCCCGAAAACTATAACTAAACTCCCAAACATTTTATAGGAAAACAGCTTATTATATTATGAAGTTCTATATAAAATAACGAATTGAATAAATTTAACACACTAAATCTATCTTTTCAAATGTAAAGTGATTTTTAAATTAATTGCTTAAATACTATCAGAAACGAATGACATCATGAATCATGACTATCAGAAAAGAAGTACACTGACATTATAACTTTGTTTTAAAAGTATAAATCAGGTATTGAGTATTTGAGCCTCAAATTCAGATATAAGTTTTCTTCAAATCCTTCATGGTGACGAAACTAGACAAAATCGTCAGACTCAGTTTTATACCAGAAAGTTTCTAAATAACTTTTTACCAGCATAGCAATTACGATGCATCACTGTAAATAGAGTTTTGTGTATGCTGTTCAAGCACTAATCAACTGTTATATATTCAGTTTAAATTTGACTTTTGTTGAAAACAGTGCATGAAAATTATACACAGGTCCAAAAATTTAACGAAGCCATATTAAGGATGAGTAAATTTTTAATAGCAGTTTGTAATGATAAACAAGAGGCGTCGCTTTTTGATGTTATTAAACGATGAGAACAATATTCTCAAAACAGCAACGAAATTTAACTAATTTAATATAAATGTGACTAGAAGCATAAATAAGTAATTTAATGGCATTATAATTAAGAAAATAGAAATGCTTGTTTTTGGACAGTTTATAAAACCTTTAATGCAAAGGTTCGTTTGTGAAATTTCCATATCATTCCTAGAAATAATTTGACCGATGTTATAGCATTAAATTTGAAACTCGCATTGTATTCCCTGTTCACTGGAAGAGAACATGCCCAGTGTAAAATTTAAAATTCTGTAACAAATGTCTGATGTTTTCAGGGAAAAGAAGAGCAGATGTTAAAGAAAAGCTCAGATTAGTGTTTGGTTTCTGAAGAACGGGGACCTATGTCTAATCATTTTTAAAATCAAGAGAGTTGTTCGAAATCTACTTAAAACTATGGTTTCTTTCTTGTAGAATTTTAAGCTGATGACTAAAATCGAAACCAAGCTATTTGGCCACTTAATCTTTGACTTGGCGACATTTCTCTGTTACTAGATGCAATTTTAATTTATTTTGATTTTGTGAGGTAACTTTCTCTCTTATTTGGTAATTGGACTTCAGTTTAAAGAATATTCTATAATGCTTTGATAATATTAACCAAAATGCTGATCACAATAAGCGATGTATTTTCCATACAAACGAGTGGGTCTTTAGCAATTCTACAACAACACTCCAATGATAACATTAACCGCGATCATATTAAGCGCCGTCTACTGTACTCTAAAGAGAATGACGCTAATGCCATAAGGTGACCTACGACCTTATCAGAATCAATAGCGTTAATTGCAGATGAACATAGGGAGTAGATGCATTACATTGATCGTAAACATGTTGTTAAGTATGTAATCCTTTGCTGAAATTTAACTATGTACATTATCGAAATTGTTCTTAATTCTTATGTTAAATTGTTCTTACTTCTTATTCTTAAGCAAGTGAATAAGTCTATCAAAAGGAAATACTTCTTAAATTGTATGAGATTGTAAACAATCATTCGAACGCTGCTATTAATGTAATTTTTCAATGATGTATTTCAAAAGAAATAATATAATAAAGTTCTTTTCATTCATTTATTTGAAAGCTAACTGTATTTTTATATTGAATATTAAGAGGCGAATGATATTTGATTTCAATTTTACATTTCTAGTGTCCTGCGTTCGGGCATAGAATTTTCAAGACATTTTAGACATCTAAGACAGATATAGATAGATACTATGACTCTCTGATAATCATGCTGTGCGCTTTCTTCGCAAGTCCCATGACACGTGATTCCTCCTACCTGGTATTACAGGAGAATCAATTTATACTTACTTATACAGGATAATTTTGAAAAGTGTAGTGCTTTTCTTGTCTTTACATAAGCCGTCTACCTGGTGTAGTGGTTAGTTACGCTGACTGTTGTACCGCTGACTGTTGCTGACTGTTGTAATTGGAAGTTGGGACCGATGGTCCCAACTTCCAATTTCCGGAGAAGGTTTGGATGTTTGTAAGCATATGGTGTCTAAACGGTAAATAACTCACAAAGCGGTCGAATGTCCTCTCAAGAAGTTGATGTTAAGGAGAGACGCTAGGAACAACCTCAAGGTGTTCTTGCTCAAAACTGGGACGAAGCATAATAGTTAACCAGGTTCAGCAATATCTCAATTAACTGTGATACCACAGAGATGCTGAACTAGCTTCTACCTGTACCTGCCTTTAGAGAATCACATCCTCTAAAAGTTACCTATTTTCAGTTGCGAGAAACTAAATTTGTAAAGTATTTTATCTGCTCACCAAAACATTTCCTGTAATATTTGTACATATCCATTAAGAAAATTGCATTTTATACCCAAGAAATGTTATTCCCGTGAAAATAAAAAAAATTATTAAATGGGATGAAAAACGATTAAAGAGCACTGACAAAAATTCAAGTACGTGTTCTTAAATAAATGCATTTTATTGTGGATTTTTAACCGAATAACTTATTACTTGTTTCCATGCGCATCTGAATATCATTTCAGATATTCAGGAATATCACATAACTTCCTTTTTACCCTTTCATTATATGCATTTTACAAACTTCCGTTCGTATACATTAGTTTCAGAAACAATGGTGAACACAAGTTCTTGTTGTTTTTATTTGCTTTACGCCCAACGTTTACAAAAAATGCCTTGGATGAAGACATGTTGCATTCCAATATTAGCAATCTGCCACGGTGCTTTGCGTATTAGATTTTTTTCTTATCATAACAATTGATCAAATTGGTGGATCTATCTCTCTTGTTTTATCAATATATATAAATATATTTCCGAAGCATTAAAGATCACATAAAATATTATACATTAAATCCAAAGAATATCCCCACAACTAAGGCCAGAACAGAAAATCAGAAAGATAAACTAATGGTAATAGATATATTATAAGGAAAAGCAGGAGATACTTTGATTTTTTTTAAGAAACGGCCATATGCTATAGAGATAGTTTTTAGTTCTTTATTAGATTTAAATAATTAAAATGATAATAAAGATACAATTATAATATATATGAAAAGTGGAACTTTTATTGAAGTTATTAATAAATTTAAACCTCTACGCTAGTAGCACCGTCAAGGATTTTTCTGCTTTTAAAAACCCTAAAACAAACGGAGCTATTTCGTTACTAAAATTTAAAAACCTTCAGATATTTAATGTATGTGAATCAAACCTTTAAATGCATTACATTTAAAACGCATTTTTGATGGAATACATTTATATTTTCAGAACTCCTGATTATTATGCTAACATCAGAAACTTCATAGTGTATTTTAATTAAATTTGTGTCTTATGTTGCAGATTTTTATACATCAGTTTTTGAAAGAATAATGACATCTCTCCTGAAAATTTCCTCATTTCTTTTTCAGTAACGGTGTAAAGATATCTCTAAGTGAAAATTCTTTCAATAACTTCTTTTTGGGGAAAATGAAAAGTCTTGTGGAACGAAGTGACGTAGCGTATGAAAGAAAAATCGGAAGACACGTCTACTTACATTTTATAAAATTTGATGTAAAATTATCTATATCATTAAATGTTAATTATCATCTATATCATTTAAGGTAGTTTAACATCATTTAAATGAAATTCAAGTTATTTACCACTGTAAATAATTTTCAAAGGAAAATTTATTCATTTATATCTGGTATTTTTTTTTTTTTTTTTTTTTTTTTTTTTTTGGTAATAGTATAAAGAGAATTTTTTGTTTTGGCTTGAAAAACAAATGTTAGAGGGAAAAAAGTATGGGAAACTTCTATTAGTATGACCGAGATGCTGTGATGCTGTTAATAATAATTTAATTAATGTCAAACAATGCCTCTTTTAAGAATGCCTTCTTTTAGAAGTGTCGGCAATATATTTGTCTACCTATCTATCTCCTTATATATTTAGTTATTCTTCTGGCTGTTCATATAAATGTAGAGTTAACTGCCTACCTACCTATCTATGTTACTGTGCATTCCTATTACGATGAAGATCCAGATAACAGAACAGAGACTTAGAGAACGAGAACATAATCAGCATAATTCATTCGTCGGCGTAAAATATTTCATTTGTTTCGTCATTTTCCTGTATAATCAAAGATACTTTAGCTTATTCAAGAGTTTGATGCAATATGTGAGTAAGGAGAATACTTGTAGATTGTATTACCGGATTTGTAACAAATCGCATACCTGTAACGAAGGAAAATTTTATACGTCCTTCAATTTCAATTACATCCTAGATATTTTCTCTTAGTTTCTTTTTCATGTTGTTTTATCAAGGCAAAACTGTATTATTTATATTAGAATTAGAAATTATATTAGAAAGAAATTAGATTTTCCCCTCAGAATGAGATTAGAACACAGCAGGCAAATATATGTTCCGTGTGAGTTCAGTAATCATTAAAACGTATGTTTTCAGTTTTTACAAATTCAATGCATTAAGTATGTAAATTATACATCTTTAACGAACTCGCAAGTGTTTCTTGACGACGACGCCATAAGAGGCTAAATATGGTCACATAAATGTGCTTATAATTTAATGCAGTTTTTGTAGATACTTGCAGAACATATAAATTTATTCTAAGAAATGCCATACAAAACGAGTGTATGTCCAAATTTATCTATTAAAAATGATTTTTCTGATTGCGTATGCGTAAAGTGCTGAAAATTTGTCTTCCTCAGCAACTGAACATAACTATTGGACGTGCTCCTCTACCTCTGAAGTCTGAAAAAGTTGAGGATGTGGGGTTTTGGTATTTTTCTTCAGCGCTTTATGTAAGTATCAGTCAGTTCTCCTTTCAAAAAAGCCACTTTTTTCAGATAAATAGCCGTTGAATAATTTGTCATGATATATAATCAAGTAACAAAATCCAAAGAAAATCTGAAGTAGGTATTAATCTGCAAGGGAAGATTACTCATGATTATTTTAATTTGTAACAATGAAACCGCAAAGAGCTAATTTAAATTTACATGCCAAAAGTTTCTAATTTCTGTATTATTAATAACCTTATTATCTAAACAATAATATAATAATAAAATGCTACTAAAGATTACTATTTGCAAATAGAGTAAAACAGGTATTGTTAGAAAACATATTTTCATATAATCTTATAGATTACAGTCAAAAAATGCTTATTTAAAAATCTTTCAAAGATTGGTCTGATTATAGAACACAAATACCTTTATTAGCAAAAACGGTTTCAAGAAAAATCAGGATCAAACAGAATTTATTAATAGCACATATTTCAAGATTAATTTGAGAATCAAAGTCAAACAACTTTTCCTTCTTAAAAGACATTAATTCCACATTAAGTTTTCCTCGCCATTTGAGGTTTGCATATTGCTTCAATTTTAGCCTGTTATCAAATATCTAGAATTCCTTATGAATATGCATAACTATGATCTAGAGGTAACTTTCTACGGCCAGTGTATCTAATTTTAATATTATAATCTCCAATATTCTGCAGTTCATAATCCTTTCTAATACTGAAAATCCGAAAGATTTCCAAGCTCTGTGAAGCTTTGCTGCCGAAACTTCCGTAATATAAATAATTCTGGCTTAACTCTACACCTGAAAGTATAATTCACTGCTCCTCTATTTATGAATGTACACAGTGTTATAAATTTACTTCCTTTAAAACTAATTTAGTACAATAAATGAAAAGGTTATTCTTTTTAAGCAAATATTTTGCTATTTAATTCGTTTCGTTTCGTTTCGTTTGTTATGACAAAGCACACTATAGCTATTTGCATAATGGAAGGGACATCTTCGTGTAGGACTTTCTAATAGAAACTGGCTCGTATACACTTTACACATCGGGAAATCCGCAAAAACACTTATGCAGCCAGTCCGTTCTCCGGGATTCGAACCCAGGTCGGAACTACTAGTGTATGTTACTATTGCCGCTTGTGGGTGCTGTTTAATTCAAAATCTGCAAAAAATAATAATCTAAACACTTTAATGCGAGTGGTTCTATGTCTTTACTATAATATGTCTAGCAGGTAAATTTTTACAGATAAACCTTTTATTATGCAAAATGTAATTTGATTTCCCATGTTATAAAAAGTTATACTGCTTGCTTGTTGATACAAACAACTTGAGTTATATTCCTAGCTCCAGTACTCAATAAGGTCTACGATACTCCAGATTACGAGAAGTGTCATAGAGTGTGAGGCAATATTTGACTATTTATAAATACAATGGAACTTAATAACATCTATATTGTAATAAATCAAGAAAAGAAAAGCTTCCTAAGCCCTTCCGAACTATTATAACTTTCGAGCTACAGCCAAGATGCTATCTTTTAGTGCAGTATTTTTCCTTCGGAAATAAACCTCCAATATTTATATTATCTGTTTCATAATATGAGCAATTTATTTCGTAGGAATATGATGTGGTTTAAATAAGTTACAATAAACCAACATACAGATCCCTTTGATGTTTAGTGTAACTTTATTACTTCCGCAGCACTGAAATGAAACGCGAAAAAGATTCATTTATAGCAACGAAATTCTTGAATATGTCACCGCACAAGTCTACAAAGTGAATATATAAATAAGATAGTAGTAAAATGCAATTTTTATAGAAGTGTGAGAAGAATATAAACTTGCGATAATAAATGCGTTACAAAAGAAAATATGCGCCAAAATATCCCGTGTAGAAAAAAATTCCTTGCATTAATTTCATACCCAAAATGGATCAATAAATGGTAAGAAAACAACTGGCGAAACCTGAGGCATAATAATGGAGCTCATTGGCTACCTTGCTGTAGTGTGCTGAGGATCATAAAAAGTTTTTCTCTAATTTTAGGGGTTCTTTTACATATTTCAAGGTATTAAATTTCTCGCAAGAGTCGCTAAATTTTCCCGACTGGGTGATAAAGTATCTCTCAGGATGTCACCAGAGTGTCCCTGTAGTGTGATAAGAATCCTTTAAAAAGATATGGACCATTTACACTATCTTTATATCAGTATGGACAATAAGTTTAATGCACTTGTTCATGCACATGTGTACTGGTGTATGTTAACAATATGCTTTTAAAATGATTTTGCTATGATTGTAAAACTGCTTTTAGCCAATAATGTATGCAATTCACAAAAACAAGATCGAGATGCTGGATTCAGAAATTCAGTTCGATTAATAAATATTAATTTGAGATTATGTGCAAAATAATGCTGAAAGATATTCCATATTTTTAAGAGCTGCATTCTAAAGTGTGATATCCCGATCCGACTGATTGATTTCTGTGTTGTTAGATATGAATTTGTGCCCTGAATAAGACTGAATTTTAGAATCATAGAGTCACTGCAGGATTGAAAAGCCTAAGCTATGTAGATTCAAAATTTCTTGCGAGAGGCTCTTGGCAGGAGAATGTGCGTAAGAAACGTTGAATTTCATACCCAACAATGTTCTTTCTGAAAACTGGAATGGAACTTAAACTAATATTTCTCTTTTACTTTACGTTGATTAAACAATCCCATCCATTCGTGATTTCAAAGAACTTTGATTTTCTAAAAATTATTTATTTCATCTCTTACAAAAATAAGCATCTCACAAAAGTAGTATTGGATAAAGTAAATATAAATATCGCAACATTATTTCATTTAAAAATCCTACATTCAAATGAGATTACATAAGAATATTCACATTAACGACATCTAATAAAATGTCTTCATTTCTACTTCCTTCTAACGTGAAACTCGTCAGCTCTTATTGTTGGCTTTGTTACTCCTCATGCCTCACATCATCCAAAACTAATAACAGGAAGTAAATGTGCACTGACTCGGCGAAGTCGTGGATTGAAGGTCAGTTCGTGTTTTCTTCACTGTGATGGGTAGGTTCTTGTATTAGGCTGGCATAAAGTTCAGCAGTTAGAAAGGAATGTTTCAGGGTGACATTCTCCGATAGTTTGTAAGGGCTACATATTATCACAAAGAAAATAGTTACTAATTGGACGAATTAATTTTCAAATATGGGGCAGCTCCATTTCTGAACGTACTGAAGAATATTAAAATTACGTGACTATATTTTGAAATTTTAGAAAACTGGCGTTGATAGTAAGCGAAAAATACTCGAGAGTATACGGTATAATCAGTTTAAAATTAGATTTCATTAACACGTTGATGATCCCTAAATCGAGGTTTATTGTACATCGTTTTATGACAGAGTTGTAAAGTGCAGAACTTCCAAATTCCCAAACGCTTAGAAGTACTGAATTACTTCATTCCATCATTTAGTTCTACGTGTTTTAAATGATTCTGGTTTTGAAACTTTTTTAAAATCTAAATCAACGTTTCGCAGTCTGTGGTCTTCGAAGCCTCCCCTTATTTTCTTTCAAAAATTTTCGAAAAAATTAAAATATAAAATTGCTTTTCACCATGTGCACTGTAACAGGAAATTCTCAGAGTAGGGAAAATACAAATAGCAATCGCTTACCATATTTTCATCACAAGACTGACATTTTATGAAATTTATTACCGATTCTCATACATACGGTTTTCCATTCTACTCTGAGAAACAAAAGAGAAAGTTAAACACTCCGATTGTAGAGTTTCTTACTCCGAAGACATAACAGTTATCTGCAGACTCACCCACATCATTAATGGGAGTACTAACATTTATTTAATGTTTAGTTAATAAAATAAAGATTATCCAATCTCTAATACCCAAGAATAATTAAGAAAAAATTTAAATTATCTTCCAATAAATAATTAACCTTAAAGTAACATAGAACGAAATTTATATAAATTTATTGTCTCAGTACGTGAAAGTCCAGAGAAGGGTATAAAGAACTCTTTATTAACTCAATATAATCACTGATGGAACCGACTTGTGCTTACAGAAGTTAAAACTTAAAAAGATAACGATGAGCTTAAAATTAAATGCAGTAAGTTCGACTTCTGATTCACAGGCTAATTTAACGCACAGGATGGCTCTGACTCGTATTACTCGGCGCAAACAAGCCTAATAGCTAGAAGCTTTCAACGCCACAGAAATCTAATCTCCAGTAAATCAAGACAGGAAGCAGGCATAAACATGCTCTAAAAGCTCTAAAATCACTTTTCAAAACCTTCCTACTTAAGTACTATTTCTTTCTACCTCATCTGAATGCACATAGCTTAATGTCTTATTATCATTCTGGCAAGAAAGCGTGGGTTGAAAACAAAAATCAGAGGAAAGTTGCTTAAAAATGAAAATTAACTATTAGGTAAATTAAATGAATTCCCACAAAGTTATACTTTTCTAGCATGCAGGGGCAAAAGCAGGAAAGGCATTCAAACGTTCAACTCGTTTTTGTTTTACATTTCTGAACCTAAAATAATTAATAAGGTATTCGACAATGAAAATTCAAAAAGTAATTCTTACTGTGAGTTGGGAAAGGAAATACCATATAAATTTGGGTTCTTTACGGACTTCTCATATTTAAATTAATTAAGAAAACCTTTAAGATACCTGCATTTCAAGTAATTAATAAGGACTTTACTCTACCTGTATTAAAATAATCTAATAGGGATTTTACTGTGCGATTGAGTTGAAGTAGTAATTCTTTTTTTACAGTTTAAAATTTATAGGAGGTACCACATATACGGAGTCTCTTATTTTACCATATTCTGCACTGGCTGCAATATTAGGTATAGTGTAGTATATTTTATTGTAATATATTTCTCATTTTGTTTATCTGCACTATGTATATTTAACAAAAAATTCTGCATTCTCGTTAGTTGTGTAAATAACTTATAATTAAATTATTTATGTACTTCGTCTACAAGCATTCATGCTATACATGCTATTTACAATAACGTTATCTCATTTGTATACTCAAGAACTCGAATGGATTTGGAAAATAACTATTGAATTGATTCAGTTGGTAGAACCTAAGCTGAAGCTTTTCAGTGAGAAACTTATCAAATCAGTGATGTTTCAATATTAAAAATATTCCGTAAATGAATACCCTTAGTGAATAAAAAGGTGTTATTTTTGTAGTGCTTTTCTTGTTATAAAAATAGAAAACGCAACAGTTGTATTCATGCATGTCACAATGGGCTTGATGGTGAGTTTTCTACACTCAAAATTTACTTTCATTTGAACATTCTATCATAATATTTTATTTCTACGTGATACGCAATAACGTTTTACAGAATATCTCAACAATTTTATCACTGAATGGCTCTTTGGAATATCTCAGGTAATGATTTTAATTTACGCTCTTGGTAATTAGATATAGATATACAGATCTAGTGTAAGAAAAATTATAATCTTTTGCTTTTAAATTAACTTACGCTGAAGTTTTCAAAATCAATCCTAGAGAGAAGAAGGTATTCGACAATGAAAATTCAAAAAGTAATTCTTACTGTGAGTTGGGAAAGGAGATACCATATAAATTTGGGTTCTTTACGGACTTCTCAAAATTTTATTGCCAGTGCTTTAGTTATCCTTGAGTATATAACTTTATAGATTTTCTGGTATTCTGCAAAAACCTTGAAAATAAATTCTCCATACTTCTGTTTGCAATTCGTGGAATTCTTTAGGATATAGTATAAGAACTTACCTAAAAGAAACAATTAAATTTATTAGAACACTGTATTTGTACAGGAAATTTATTATGCATAAATAATACATGAATCTATTTAAATTATTTAAAGAAGACATGCAATGCATATTTTTTCTTAAACAATATAAACAAACAATACAATATGTTAAATATAAAATAAAGAAACTGTTAAGGCTATAATAATAACGAATTTAGTCTTCAATAAATATTAGTTAATTCGATGTACACTGTACTTTCAATTCATACAGTGAAAATATATTTGTTCACTGCATTTTCTGAAGTTAGTTCCCACCCTACTAAACACGTTAACCGACTCTACTAGACAAGTTAGCAAGTTATCACCATGTCTGAAATATTATGACAAAGTCTTTGAAGATTTAAATAACTTTTTTATTTAGTGTGAAGTTTGATTATAAAAAGAAAGGACTTGTGCTACAAAAAACACTTCTCTTGGCGATGTAAATTAAGCACTAACAGTCAAATAAATTTCAACGTTAATAAAGTACTCTCTACACAGTCAATAAACTAAGTTCTAAGCTGTCTGACCTTAAAAACTTACAAGTTAAACCGGAATTTTATTTTTTTCTCTTTCTGCAGGCAAATTGAGAGTTAATGTTAATTAAACCAAATAATAAAAAATACATATTTGCCCACTATAAACAAAATTCATGTAGAAAATAAATGGAAAAATTAGACATGGTTTTGTAATAAAAGTGTCGTAATAAAACAAGGTGAAAATATTCAATAAAAATAGTTTAAAATTCTTGTGCACACACACAAACACATATATAGATATATATAATAATTACAATATATTGAGAAAATAAATAGAAAACACAGAGATGTTTTTGTAATAAGAATGTTTTTAATTGAGTAGAATTACCAAAAATAACTTATTCAGTTGAACAAATCTGCATTTAAAAGCACAAGAAACAGGCATTTGCTTTAATTTAAGAGTAATAATACCAGGTATTCATGAGTTATAAAATTATTTCTATGACTTAATACACGTAATTGAACGATGTACTGATTTTTTTTCGCAGATGGTTCATTATTACATTATATTTCTACCTGAAGATAGATTAGGTCATTGATACACGGCAAATCCAACAATCTCTATCTGAGTAAGGGAAAGAATGTCTTTGTGGAGGTCTTTCCAAGAGGGGGGTCTCCATTACACGAGGAGAAAACCACGAAAAACCCACATGCAGCTATCTCAGGTTCTAACATGGCTGGGACTGCCAGTATTTAGTGATATTAACCACCCCGCAACTGGTGGGACTTCTGCTCATGATACTATCTTATATACAACTGGAAGAGAATTTCTCTCTTATGTCCCATGATGTTTCTGAAAAAAATATTATTATATTTAAATTGTTTATTTAGTAACCGGAAGATGGACTAAGTGCATTTTAAGTATGATAGCATATTCTTGAAAGAAATATTTTCATTAATTTACTGTTTGGAACTAAACAACTTCTTTGTTATCGAAAAATGGCAGAGCAATGGAATTTATATGAATGTTTTTAAACATCCTTATTCAGTGTTGAGACACTATGTAAGAGTGTCGTACCTTTTCACTTTTAGCATGCAGTCATCCAATGTGTTTCCTTAGTTAAGGTTAAAATAGTTACAGAAAAACAGTATGTTGCTAAGTTTAGCCTTCTGCTCAAATATTCGAAAGAGCTATTAACTAGAATTAAATCTTGCAGAAGTATAAATATGAATAGAACAGGATAAATAGATATAATTTAAAAATGAAAACTTTCCTACTTAAATTGAGTGGTTTTCAAAATAAAACTGAGGATTTCATTTTAAATATATGTAAGATAAAAAAAAACACATAAGATGAAATTAAAATTGCAATAACCTATGGACCCTAAAGTCTCCTTTTTACTTTGAGCATTTTTCCCTCTCCAATTCTAAATATAGTAATATGCTTAGATTAAATCTTTCTGAACTGTGTCGTTTCAAAATTGCTCTTTTTCATATGATTATTATAACACATTTAATGCATATATTTGACTAATAGTAAAAACTCTTTTAGCCAATTATAATGTCAGAATTTGAAAATGAGATTCTTAGTAAACAATAAGAAATTAATTGGAACTAAACTTCATTAACATCCACATCAATAAAGTGAGCATTTCTCAGAGATTCTGTGCCCTGCTAACATGTAACGTTCTACTTCTCTTTCTTTCTTAAAATACATTATTGCAAATATGTGAAAAGTACTCATGTAATTACTAAAGAACGGTTTAATGTTTAATGCGAATCACGCTGTTCATTACTTCCCTGTCGTAAACCTTTTCTGTTACTCGGTTTGGTGAGTTCAATTTTTTTTTTATTCTTATACTTTGGTAAATTGTGCATTTTTTGCTTTATAAATGATTGAATTGCGTTGTTGTTCTCATCCGGTTAAGATTTTTAATGTTTAAGTTAATCTGCATGCAATAGTTGTAGAATGATCAAAATTTTAAAAGTTGTTCAAGTGCGGCTGAGCCTTTTTTTTTTTTTTTTGCTATGGCAGCCACATTTGTTTACATTTGAAACGTAACAGAATAGTGAATTAAGTCTGTTTCTGCACTCTCAGTGTCATTTTGCATAGTGGAACCAAAAGTAAATTTTCAGTTCTGTGCACGAAACAACTGCCGAATTGCTTGTTTTTGCTTAAAAACTCTAATTTGCAATGTAAAAATTGTTTTTTTTTATTGTTTTAACTGCATTCGTTGTTTTGTTTTTCTATATTTTTCAATTTTTAAAGAAGCTATTTTGACTTTTTATGTATTTTTGCTTTATGACGACAGAACTGAATTAATTGAATGAGAAATCTGTCTCTAATGAAATTCGAGGGAAAAAATTTAAGTGAAATGCAGCAAAAATGCGTATAATTTAATATTCCGTGCAAGGAAGTCAGATGGCGTCCGCATCAGAGATTTTATTCAAGAATATTTTATCAAGAATTAAGAAGTGTTTAATCAGTCAAAAGTGTAACTATGTTGTTTTGCAGCAGCTAGATCATCTCACAAAATTACTATTGCTCATATATAATCTCACACGCGATATTTTTTAAATAAGTGTTAAAAATACCGCCGTTTTTAAACCTACTTATATATTTCTTTTTGTATTTTCCTCTAAACATTTTAGCGCCAAGGTATCAAAGTTTTAAAAAATCCGCATTATTTTCCCCCTCCTCAGTGCATTTAGGGAACAAGTTCCCCTAAATTTTGAAATGGATTCGCGTACATTGAAACTGCTTGTATCTTACTAACGAAGATAAACCCTCTCAAACTACCTGCGATGGTCACGTCGAAACTTTCCCTTCTAAGTGTTGAACTTCAGGATCACCTAATGCAAGAACCCACCAACCACAGCTAAGTCAATGGGCACTGACATTCACCTTCTCTAACGATGACCTTAGGTCTAAGGAGAGCACAACAATAAGAACATATGACATTTAAGTTACAAGGGAACTAGAAATTTAAATATCTTGGATATCTTATTGAAGTACTGTAATGTTAATATTACTGTATATTCTTACTGGAATGAAGTTTCTTTTAAAAATGTAATAATATGATAGTTACTTGCAATTTATCCATGGCTACTTTTCATTAGTTTTGTTTTTGCTGTAACCGTTTCCTTCTGAAATCAAATTATTCGGATAATTTCCTCTCTCAGTTTCCGGAAAAACGTAGTATAAAGAAGGGGGAATATGAAAAAATATGAGGGAATTATGTTTCTGTTCTGGGTCAGAGTCCCTATAATATTAAAGAAACTGTTCAGTTCTACGATTTCGTGGCTTTAGATTGATTAATGACAACACTTGATGAAAAATCAAAACACAATTTATTCGTCAGCAGTACACAGGACACTTCCAAATACGTGTTATAGTCGTCAAAAAACTACGATAAACACGCTAAAATAATCAGCAACACAGCTTGCCGGCTATCGGGTTATAAAGGTGAAGACAGCTTCATGGCAAAGCACCAAAGTACAGCTTCCGACTTAGTCGATCATTCTCAAGCTCTGAACTCAACACACTCAAGATACTCTGCACGATAAAACTAGTACTCCGCGTACAGGCAGGGTATTTATAGCTTTTGACCTGCCTTCGAGATCATTCTCGGGAACACCGGTAAGATTTCGTTTTAGAATGTTCTCTTTCCGTCTATGGCATATCACCGGTTCTGTGGCTAAATGGGAGATTACGTGCTAAATCTGGCAACCCTGCCTTTTCTTGTCATTTTCTGGCAGCCGTAAACCCGCTTTTCAGGGAAGCTATCTTGCTGCAGCTGGGCGTTTCGCAACAGTACTTTTCTAACTTATTTTATGTATAACGGATATAGTAGTTTAGATCTCTTTGAAAGTGTCTAAAAAGTATCTATTTTCTTAGGTAGATAAAATCGATATTTATTGCAGCAATAATTAGTACGATAATTTAAAGCAATAATTTATTGTTCTACACTAGAGAGAAAATACATGCACATTCTATTCATTTTATTTGTATTTATAAAATTTAATATTGAAAGCAGTGCATAATGCAATATGAGATGCCCGTGAATGTCATTATTACAACTTCCTACAAAATCATAAAGAATAAATTATATTAGACATACCTGCTTTACGTTTATTGGTCTTAAATGTACTTATAGAATTTTGATACCTTACAAAATGTTTCGTTGTTTCTCTTCTCAGATATGTAAGTATCATTGATTGCGACCATCTTTATATACAGTTTCCTCACCAGATGTCGCTTTGTCGGGCCTCTATTGTTTTAGTTCTTGTTTTTTCTTGCTTCATTTTTTTCTTATGCAGAGAAACACGAAGCGAAACGCTTGCGTCAATATTGGCCAGAAATGAAGTTGTTCCCTTTGTTTTGCTTTGATGGAGATATTTCTGCCTTTTATGGAGTTTTTTTATTTATTTTTTATTTATTTATTTATTTACTTATTTATTTTTTTTTTGCTCAGATAATCAAAGGCTTATTCCTTGGTGAACCGACGCAATGCATGATTAAATTCAAGGAGGTGTGTTCCTTATATTTATTTCTACTTCTCTCAAAGAGATATGTTTTAAAGAAGAAAAATAATAAAGGAATTTAATATTCTCTTTGTTTACCCAGATAACACTGTTCTGTTTTAAAAGTGATTTTTTCTTTTTATTTCTCTTTTTTTTTTTTCATAATTGAAGTTTTTAGTGAAAGTAAACTTTTTCATGCATTGCTATTTTTCTTAAAGTTTTAGAACAGAAATTTTCATTGTTGTAACTTAATGCAGTTATTAAAATATCAAATAAATAATAAATCAAAATAATGGTCAGACATAAAAGGATAACCTATTGCAGATATTCTAAATTTTAATATGATATAAATAGTCGTAGAGATTTATAACTGAAGAAAATTAAAAATAAAATTAAAAACAGACCATATTTCTGCCGTATTGTACCAGTACGTTCAGTAATTTGATATAGCATCAGTGTAACTGTGTGCATATTTTAGAACAAGTGAACTAATGAAAAATGTGAAGAAAATTAGTAAGAAAGTATCTGAAACAGGGTTAATTTTTTTTTTTTTTTTTTTTTTTTTTTTTACTATTAGCCAAAATCTTTTCTATATAAAGCATAGAATGTTGTTTATAAAAAAGTGATGCTTTGCCTCCGCAAATAATTATTCAGATAGAGTTCATATATCAAATATATTTCACTCTCTTTTAATGTATTTTAAATTAAGTAAAGATTTAATTACTTGATTAAACTAATTATTTAACTAAACACAATATTCGCAAATTCTTCCTCACACACTGTTAGATCACGTACCTTCACTTCCATATAGAGTAACAGATCCCTTAGGGAAATTCAAAAGATGCATCAATGAAAAACCTGATGATAAATATTTCAGTTTGAAAACATAGTATTGATATATTAACAGAAGACTTTTAATATATATTATATTACTGCTGTTATAAAATCTCAAACTTTACAATTTTTTTTATTCTAGTTTGTTCATAATCTTATCTATACTTAATATCATAAAAATATTTAACTTTTAATAGTATAATGATTCACACCTGCTGTATAATAATTTTGAATCTAAAACGGGGAGCGACTATACGGTTATGTCAGTTGCTCATCGTAAGTAAATAACACCTTTTCTCAACGGTTTTAATACAGACACAGAATTAAAATGTTTTCAACGAAAAAAATTTTCAAAATACGTTTGATTTTAAGACTGAAGCAAAGTATTAAAATTAAAAATGGCAAACAATAACCCAATGAAAACATGCTTTCCGAAATACGAATGAATGGAGCGTCTTCCATGATCCATTCCATTTCTGGTCACTTTGCTATCTATCTATCCCTTGAAACAAACCCTATCCCATTCATTATCTCGATGTTAACCTCGGCTCGTATTCCAATACAGAACTTCAGTGCAGTATTTACGTATAAACTATACAAGCTTTCTTGGAGGCCCCCCTCCAAAATTAAAATAATGTATAAATATTATATAACCTTCTTATAAAGGACCCCATATCTCAAATAGCTTAGAGCTTTATCAAGTCTAAATCCGCCTCTGCTCCAAATTCTTCAGATAAACTAAAATATTTTCAGAAAAACAGAAAAGTTTTATTAATTATACAAAACCGAAACAAAACATAACCGAAGTTATGTACTATACGAATGAAATATTTTACTATTAATATGAAAAATAATGAATCGCGATAGATATCGAACGCTGTACAAATGTAAAAGACATATAAATGGTCCTCATATATTCTAGGATATAATATCCGATATCTGTAACAAATATTAACGTAAAATTTATTCCTAGTGTTATTTTTGCTAAACGTAAGACACACTCTTCAAGCTCCTTTCCAGGGTCTCAGTCTCCAGCATAACCATTGGAAACGGATAAAATAATATTTGACATTTGCTAGTATTTACATATTTTAAAAACTCATCAGTGAAATAATGTTATTAGGAGGATTGAAAACTTCTTTTCTCAAGTGTCTCCACAATGTAATTCAAACATTTATTATGGGATTCCGCAGGTAATACTTGGTATTTTTGTTGATGTAATAGCGGCATATGTTTCAGATAGATGCTTAATTTGCTGTCTTGAGAATAAATAAACAGAATACTATTTTAACTAAATAAGACAATACAAATGTACCTTTAGAAAAATCTATAATCGTACAGTAACTTAATAATTAAGTAACTTATTTAGAAGCTTAATTTGTATTTATGAAACTAACTGAAAACAACGATGAAAGTGGCATATAAGTCTACAGCATAATTATTTAGATAAAACCATTAAAAATGCATTAACCGTTAAAACCGCTAAAAATAAATAGCGAACATTTCCAGAAAATAAAATGTGTAATAAAATTGCACATAATCATCACAGTGATCAAGCATGCAGTTTTTATGTAAATATTCCCACAATAGGCCTTTGAAGCATTAATGAACGAATATAATTCTACTAGAAAATTAGGAAGAAAATTTCAGATTATGACTTAATTTATGCTGTAAATTTTTTAGTAATGATAATACAGTCATCTCTCTATTTACGGAAGATAGTTTAACTAGGCTGCGAATAAACCGAACCTTGTCTCAAAAAGTGGTTAAGTTTGCTTACTGCGACAAATTGGGCAAATTGCTTATTTTTTAAGAATTTCTAAATTGGTCTAATTTGCAATAGTAATTCTTTTGCAACTCTTGTGAGTGATAATCTCGAAAAATTATATTTATTTAATATTATTTGTAATCAGGAATGTGTCTAATTTTTATACTCATGCTTATTTATTTACGCTTTTCGTGCGGTAAATCCATTTAATTATAAAATAGTTCCTTAAGGCTCTTATGTAAACCAAATAATTAAAATATGCATCAGTTATATAAAAATTAATTCATTTTATATAATTATCAGTTTCTACTAGAGAACACTGCGTATCGGGGCAGTTTTTACTTTTATATATCGCCTCGCAAGCACACGCTGATTGTAAAATATTTTTTGGGTAAAACCCTGAGCAGTGTTTGAAACTCTTTCAGATTAAATTTTGAATACTCAAACTCCACCTTTCCGATTACGAAGTGTAAAATACTTCCTTAAATTAATTTGATAATGTATTTTAAACATAATGACAAAAAAGATTTGATCTGTAATTTTGGAAAAATTGAGATTTCGAAGTGGTAACAAACATTTCTATTAATGTTAAGGCAGAAAAAAATGTTTTAACAAATAATAGTTACAGAGCATATCTCTAAACCAGTTTGTACTTCATTAAAATGAAAGGACTCTATTTAATGTCCAAATAGGTTTTCGAATAAATAATTCCGAATATTCATGAATTGTCTCTTTGGAGGCAATTCCAATTAAAACTTAACTTATGATAAGAGAAGCATTAAATTATTCTTGACACTAGGTATGTTAATAATCATTCTCATCAGCTTCTAGTTTATGAGGTCAAAATGCCCGTACAGAAGAGAAGGTGACATTCTGCATAAATTTAAGCATAATATATTCAAACATCTTAGAATGAATGGGATTTAAGTATTATGATTTCAATCTTAATATTAATTTCGCATTTTTAATTGCTGTTCATTTTTAATTACATTTCGTCTTTGACTGAAGACTGTTTGTTATTCAGTTTTATAAGATAAAAGTAGATATATAAAAATTTAGATTTTATAACGTAAATTTAAAAATTATGATTATGACCTAACAGCAGCTTTATTTTTATAAAGGACACAATTCCTGAAGAACATTTCTGCAGATAGAAGAAGAAAGAAAAGCACATTTACTTTTCACAAGCAAGCAGTTCAATGAAAAATTATTCTACGTTATTCAATGCATATTACTGCGAAAAAATAACAAAGTGTAATGTATATTTTTAGACATTACAGTGCGCTCATTTAACAAGATTTTAAGAAATAAATATAAATTAAATGGAAATCTGCTCTTCCTTATTTGCCACAACAAAAATGTCTTGTAGATCTACTACACAATAGCGAAGTGCCATGGGCAAAATACACTCCTGCTGAAAAAGTAAGCAACAAACGCTAAAAGAAAAGGACTAAAACGTAAAATTTACATATGAGGTGGAGGTTGCATCGCCAAAAGCAAACAGGCAACCAAAATTTGCATAAAACGAAATCCCGCTGTCGCACCACAACTCCTTAAAATGGGGCATGCCGGACATATGTGTCAATTCGCAAGCAGCGGCATTTCCGTGTAATTCAAGATAACCAAAACAAAAGTATGAGATAAAGACACTTCTTGTTCAATTAAATGCGTTGAGGGGTGTCTTGATGTTGCAAGCTGGTGCAAGACAATCTGAGGTTGCAAGAGAGCTGAATATGCGAAGTAGTGTCATCAATCGGCAGTGAAATCGTTAACAAACGCATTAAAACCCTTGCAGTAGCCGTGAGTCTGGATGCTGGAGGATAATAGCAACGGCAGAAAATCGCTTTCTGTTGTCATCGTATATCAGAGCGCTATTGAATTGGGCAAGTGAACATCGCAGTTGGGCATCAAAACGGTGGGGCCACTTACTCTTTACGCATGAGTCTCGATTTAATGTCCAAAAGGACTCCCGAAAGGCAATGATACAGAGAGAGCCAAGGACACGCTATCGGACGCCAAACATCGTCAAAAGAGAAAATTATATAGGGAAAGGATAATTTGTATAGTCTGGGATAGAAACGAACGGCCACACCGACCTCTACGTGATTCCTGGAGGTTCCGTTATATAGTCGCCCAATAGTGAGGCGAATTTCTACTCCCTCTTATGCGCCTTTTTATCGCTGCAATGAGTACCGATATTTATGGATGATAACCGCCCCCATAGAGCTGGTGTAGTGTGAAGTTATCTGCAGAGTGAAACCATTCCACATCTGTCCTGACCTTCTATCGGACCTGAATCCCATAGAACATATCTGAGACATGTTTGGATCACAGATAGCCTGCCGTAGTGTGCCTCCAAGCACTTTCAAGAGCTCCAACGTCCATTACTACAGGAATGGGTGCTACTGCTACAGCAAGTAATCAGCGACATTGCCAGCCCATTGTCAAGCATACATTTCGGCTAAAAGCGTATCATATCCGTTATCAGCGTAATGTTTTTATTACGCATTCTTTCAACCCATTTGGTCTTACGTAATGTGGTGGTCGTAATACATATATATTTCTGTGTCTTTGCTTTTGTGATCTAGTAATGCCGAAACAGACTCTTAGATCAATTTCACGCATCTATTTAATATTTTTTTATTTGCCTTTGTCCCATATTTGCGTTTATTGCTTTGAGGTTACTCCTCATTGCTGCTTTGTACCTAATTGCTAATTTCTTACATGCTTGTATTTTATTTCGTTAGTATTCTATTTGCAAAGTTTTTGTAAAAATAAAATTTGAAGTAAATAAAATAATGTCTTAGAATAGCTGGTATTTATTATTCCAAAACGAATTATATAACATTACCTAGAAAAAAATTATAGATTGCCTCCTGGCACAAGCGTACCTAAATACCTCACCTTCTATCCGTACTTGAAACTGCGCATTCGGTTTTAAAATGTTCATTTTTCTACATAATATACAAAAATTTAATTAAGCGTTTTCCTGGTGGGTAATGATTTTTAATTTATTTCATTATTTGTGGTTTCATATGATTCAACGTGTTTGTTTTATTAAAACGTATTTTTTATGTATTGCCACTTAAAACTTATTGTATTTGAAATCGGCTATTTTGTGCATCTTTGTGATTTTTAATCAGTGTGATTTTTATGTCTTTGCATAATCATTTCTGGCTAGTACATAATTTTGTGTATTTATATTTTGGTTTGGTTTTAACACAATTTTCCAAAATATCACTTTTTTGTAGCATTCGTAATATTTAGCATTTGTTTTTATTCCACTTCATTCCGTTTATCAACTAAAATCGCATGTGAACACACATTGTTACAATTTTCCACTGTGGAAGGAATCTTAAATTATAGGCATTTCGTGAAACATTTAAATAGAGCATTTCCTCGCATATTCCTATCCCCTTTAGGTTCTGAAAATTATGAAAATATTCGCATAATTTCACCCTTCATCTATTTTACATAGTTTTTAGATCTGAGGACTAGTTTAGAGGCAAACTATATTCTCTTGATTATTTCTATTTTTATTCAGTATATTCAATTTGTAGATGCGCTTTTTACATCCTTGTATAAAGGAAGTATTGTATCGCGAAAAGTTTCAGGCATCACATTTCAACGAAAATATCCATTTTGACCACTATCGAATGCAATTTAACGATGTATTTGCGTGACATCTGTACGTAAGGACAGAATAAAAGACTCTTTTCCACCGAAAAAGTTACAAAACTGATTTAAAATGCATTCCGAAGAGAATTTTTCGTGGCGTCTGTATGTACGTATCTCGCATAACTCAAAAACGAGTAACGTCAGAACATTGAAATTTTTTAAATAGGACTGCAATAACATGTAGATGTGCACCTCGTATTTTGGTTGCAATCGGCCTCTTTAAACGTATTTAAATATATATATATATATCCACTCTATTAACCGGCTCAGTGATCTCAGTTTCTTTACTCTTATATGTTTGTAAGTTAAGCATTTTTTGCTTTAAAAATTATTGAATTATGTTGTTCTTATCTTCCGGTTAAGGTTTTTATGTCTTTAGTAAATCTGTTTGCAATATTTGTGGAGTCATCAACAATTTAAAATTTGTTTAAGTACAGCTAAGCCTAAAATTTTTGCGATGGCATACATGTTTGTTTGCATTTTAAACTTGGCAAAATAGTGGATTTGTTGCTAATTTAGAGAAACCAAGCTTCGCAGCAACAAAGATTACGCTTCTTTTATTATTGCGAATTTAAATCATGTTTAATCCATTCTGGAATTTATTCGAGGAAATAAGTATTTAAGTTTTACTTTAGTAATTTTCAATATATATATATTTTGAGTTTTTATGTATTTTTGTCTTGTCGGGAACTGAGAACTGAATTAATTGAATGAGAAATACTGAATCATCTGTGAAAAACTGTTTCTTTGTTGTTTTGTTTGATTAATTTTTTTATACATCGTTTTAGATTTATTATAGTATTTGAATAGAACATGCGGGAACGATTAGATAATTCTTCAAATATGCATTCTGCGTTATGATATGAACGAAATGTAACGTTGTTAAGTGAACCTAGCGCCAGAGTGTCGCTATGGTAAACAAATAGAATGAATTTTAAAGTGTGCATTTATTCTATTCTGGTTTATGCGCTATCGACGAAGTAGATTTAATTTAATCCAATAAAGTTTAAATAAAATGCAAGAAAAAATTAATATAATTTAGTATTCCGTACAAGGAAGTCATGTGGTGTATACATTAGATTTTTTGTACTAGCATTCCATCTATTTTATTTTCCTTTGCATTTGCTGTTTATTTTGTGCAGATTTTTAATCTGCTACCCGGACGTGGCAGATGTTACCACATATAAATACTTTCCAAACATAGGATTTCACCTTTTTTTCTAACATCCACGTTCCAACTTATTGTAGCTTTACCTACCTTTCATGTACTCGATCTTTGGAAATTCGAGTCGATAGTTCACCCCTTCTCTATTATCCTTCCGATACCCTTCTTCGGAACTGCAGTTAAGATTTCATGTGAGGTGCTTTTAGGGCTTTTTAAGTGCATTGAGCCGCATAAGTCGCTCCGGCTGAATTACCGTAGATATTGTAATGTTCATATTATTGTGTATTCTTATTGGAATGTAGATTTCCTTTAAAAAGAAACTGTTGCGGTTGTTACCACTAGTTCATACATGACTACTTTTTATTTTTTATATTCTGACAGTAATCGCGTTCTTCGGAAATTAAATTATTCTCACAATTTTTCCCTCTCTGCTTTTAGATTATAAAGCTACAGAGTGTATTTACACATTTTTAGCCTAGTTTCGGTATGGTGTAATGATATTTAAAATGTCAAGTGTATTTTTTAAATATTCGATTTCACAGCTTTTTTTCTTGGACTATATAAGTCTGCATCAGTATTTCCAGGATAAAAAAGTTTTTTTTTTTTTAAAAAAAAGCTCCTTGCATTCCTCTTTGACTACTTTCCAACCGTGGTGGGTTTGCGCTTAGAAAGAGCTTATTTCAAGAGACCAGAGGTACAATAGACCATAGGTGAAACATCAGCAGGCATTGTAGGAATATGTTTAAAAGATATATATACAAGACTTGTAGTATCAGTCTGCATTTTTTTAAGAAATGCAGTGGCACTTTTTGAAGCATGATTTATTGCTTTGTCTTGGAGACGTTTTACGCTTTGAGAAGGATTGGAATAAAGAAATATAATTTGTTCTATAAATGTCGGGCGTAAAACGTTCTTTCGATAGTACGCTGAGTTGATTTTAATACATTTTCGCACTCTTATTATTTTTAATTATCCATTGTAAGAGAATTCTGCTACAATCGAATCCTTACTCCATGTTCCTCGCATTGACGGATCCGGGTATGTAATTTTTTCTCTCCATTTTCGACAATAAATAGACATTTTACTTTTTTGTTGCTGTCATTTAAGTTAACCTATGGTTTATCAAAGGTCGCAATATATTTTCTATTTATCTCTTGTTTATACAAACTAATCTGCATTGAGTCACATGGCTCGGCAAAACTGGTGAGCATTATGCTTTTTAGCTCTATTAAGTTGTAAAACTTGGTTCTATTATTCTATTTATTGCTGTTACAGTTGTATTAACAGACAATGAAATTGATTTCTGAGTCAGAAGATATTTTCTTGTTACCTACAATTTAATTTCAGAAACATTAGGAACTGTTCGTACCTTCTTCGGTGTTCGTTTGAAATCTTTCCATGCAGAAGTAATGACTAACAGTTCCTCTTTTTCGGATTTATAGTGTTGCTTATTGTGCAATTAAAACTTTTAGTATCATGCATTTCGCAATGTTTTTGAATTATTGAATAGGAATGTTTCTCTTCGGAAAGCGCAAAAATATATCTTTCAAACCTCAGCTTGTATAATATACAGAAGAATAAAATTTTAAAAAATCAGAAAACTAAAAATAACAAACGATATTTCTATTTTTATGTAATAAGCTGTTACTAAATATTTTTATTCGAAGCCATTTGCTTTTTTTAAAATTCTTTACCGGAATTGTGGTTTATCAATTTTTTTAAAAAATTTTTTGTCGAAAAATGTGCAAACACCTTCTCTAGTTAAAAAAGGGAGGAGGGGGAGGATAAGGTAATATTAAAGGTTTTTTTTTTTTTTTTTTTTTTTTAATGAGAAGCGTAATTGGAAAAACAAAGGTTTATCCATGCAATTTTGAAAGTTTCTTCCTACATAGCGTTTAACAGTCATGTTTAGAATTAATGGCAGACTGTATTTTATGCAGATCACAAGAGTATTACTCCGTATATTAAGCACGTGCTTTAGGGTGTAATTAATAAAGATAATTCTCATGAGTTTACAGTTCTGTAATAAAATTTCGGGAAGCTAAATGCTATATCAACGTTATTATTACAGTGAATTTCAGAAAATTAAGTCAGCCCAGTGTCTATTAGAAGATTAATTCAAGTTCCATGAAGGAAAGACTGAGAAAGGGAAACTGGAACGTTGATGTCTCATTAATTATAATCATTTGTTTAACAACAATAAATCATACTCCCTAAAATTAATGAGGACTGCAAAGATGCAGCTATGAGGCTTCGTCTTTGTTGGATATTACATTTAGGTTCCTAATGGTTTTCTTTCAACTTCCGTGCAGTAATCTCTTAGTTATTTGCTTACCGAGACCAAGGTTTTACCTCCTTCATAATTCAAATAGCCTTACAGTCAGATTTTATTTTTAAATTATGATTGCTATTTCTATTATTTCTATTATTTTGGGAATGCTGTTTTAGTTTCTCGATATTTCTCACTTTATGTCTTGCTATCGTATGGAATGAGATAAACTTATGTTTTATCATTTAACGTCATGAGCAATACAGCTTCTATATTTCAGTCTATTTTAATATTTATTGTATTTTCTGCTTTTATTTACGCTTGACTCTCCTTTACTTCTTTACTTCTATCAGTTTTTATCTTATGTCGATTATAGTGTCTATATGAAATTGAAGAAACTTGAAAATTTATTCACTATATTGAATGTTTTTTTAAATTTCGTATGTGCCGCTCAGATGTACTATTTGCGCACTGATAACAATGTTATAGTCATTCGTGAACTTATAATCATGTTATAGTTTGCATTAGTTATAATAACGTTTGGTAATCAGTGGTGCATTCTGTTTGACTATGTTATGTATTAATCGTTATATATATATATATTAAGCTTAAGTTGTTTTGCTTATTTCAGTTTTGATTTGTAATTAAAGTTCTATTTTTTTTTTTTTTTTTTTTTTTTTTTATTGTTGTTTAAAGTGGGTTGTAAGTTTAAATTGTAACTTTTGTAAACTTTAAGTTTTGGTTAGGTTGCTTTTATTAGTTCTGAGTTGAAGTTGCTTAATTTTGAGTTTAGGGACTTAGATTTTTGTTTTTGTTTTAGTTGTTTTGACCCTTAAGGTTGTTTAACTTTTAACTTTATTTTTTTTTTATTTTAAAACTTTGTTGTTGCACCTTTGTGTGTTAATTTTTTTTTCTTAACTTTGAGTAATTTAATTGGTATCCCTCTTTCTTTTAACGTTAAACGAATACATACTTTCTGACTGGCGGTAGAAGAAAAATAATTTGATTCTATTTGTATTTCTTTTGGATAAATTGTGTTTAGTCTCAATTGGTGGCTTAGGAAACAATTATTACAGTGCTGACATTTATATTATGTATTATTATGTGTATTATAATGTGTAATTAGTAGCTTCATTTTTTTAAATTTACCAAAGTCATTTTGTTTTAACTTAGTTCAGAGATTTTCACCCCTTGCCCTCTTTCCTTCAGCGGAAATTCTTGTCAGCAGTTGTACTGCACCCAAAATTCCTTTCTGCTAAGCGTTCCACCATGTGTGGGGGGCGAAAGTGCTTGATAGTTTTACCATCTGGGTTTCACGAAAAAGGGACCCTGTTTTGCTGGACCAAGCTAGCAGGGTGATGTTCTACAGCATACTTATGTTGGGGGAAAATATACGTTGAGACAGAAGATCTGCATTATCGACTGGGACCCTGGAGCGAGGCTAGTTTCTTCCCCCTTGTTTCCGCCTGCAGTTGTGATGACACATTGGTGTGGCCTTGGAAGTTGAACGATGGAATGGATGGAATGGCGAGAAACGGCTCCTTTTGGTAGTCGGGAAACCCTTTTCCCGTGAAGATCCAGAGTGTGGGTTGCCTTTTTGGCTTCCTGCTAGTCACCATCTACGCCAAGTTTTCAAAAAACGTGCCAGCTACTAAAACGGCTGCGCTGTGTTTTCGAGAGGCTTTTTTCGGGAGACGGGGACAGTGACGGAGACGACAGAAGAGAGACGAAAAAAAAAAAGAAATTTCACGGGAACTTATAAGATGTCTACTGGGACGAGCAGCTTGGAGGTGAGCCTCATCTTAGACGTAGCAACGTAAATTAACCAACACCGAAGAGAGGCTGCAACACCTATATTTCTAAAATCCTAAAATTTACGCTGTCATGATGGCCTGTGGAGGGAAGACCTGTGTCCTGCTGGTTGGAAGCAGTAATAGGAGGGAAGCCTGGGCTCCGAAACAATAGCTTGCTGAATCGCATCAACCTAACCCCTTTTTTTTTTTCTAATTTCAGATACTCTCCCAAGTTTTCTTTGAGATCATAATATTCTCCTTCGCCGTTCGGTATTAAGTACTCTAACCAAACTCAAATATATGAAGGATCATTAAATTGTTAAAGAAGGGTATGTCATCCTTTTCTGTTGTTTTCACATTAGTTCTTTAATTGAACCAGCCACCATGTTTTATTGTAATGTTTAGTGAGGTCATGACTCTCTTTTTATGTTTTGTAATCGTAATATTTTCCTACCTTAAATAAACGTAAGTTGGTTTTATTCACCTGTTTGTATTTATTGTAATTATCTTTTACACTAGACCTTAAACATAGAATGGGTTTTGTTTAACACAACGCAACTTCCTAGAATTTAAAATTGTTTACATATTTTGTATTTATGTTTCACTATGACTGCTCACAATACTTAGTATGTTATTGTTACAATATTGATTGATATGTTCAGTTAAGTGACTTATACACACAGTTACCTACCGCATAACACAGAATGAACTTTTTCTCTAGTTGTTTCACAAATATGGTGTTCATTTGTAATTATTAAGTATGAATTTATGTTGTTTATATAACAACTACGCTTTTCAACTACAAAAGTTTATAACATAGAGAGAAAAAAAACATTACTTATGAATATAAATAAGGGAAGTTTTATAATGATATGTTAAATTTCGTTTCCTAACGCTTTTCCATTTTATTCCCACACCTATATTTGCCTGCTCAAGAAGCCGCAAGAATGTTTTCTTCAAAAAGCAATATCTTCATTCCATTTTCTGTAATATATGGATATTAGCAAGAAAAGCTCTATCATAATATATTACTTTATTTAATGCTCATGAACCTTTACTTCATTTCCCCCCCTTTATTCACGGTTAAAAAGCAGTATAAAACTACTAGAATTGTTTAACAAGTCAGTTCGATGACCAATCTTCTCGTCTTACCTTTTAACTGCATTACATACAGATTCAAAGGTGAAGGTTTAAAATACATTTATTTATTAGCACATCATAAATATGTAGTGGTGAATGGTTAGGCAAAATTCAAAAGTGGAACAAAAATAAATTTCATTGCTTAAAAATGATCAGAACATCAACTGAATATGAAATATTAAGTAACGTTCCTATAAGCACAGGCTTGCGTAACTATTCTTGGAGCAAAAGTAGCTCGACAGAGCTGAAGACATTAAATAAGTATTAAGGAGCAGAAAAGCACAACAGAAAAGGATTAGCCTGTACTGCCCAAAGCTCTCTGTCTAAATAATGTCAAGAACTATGCGCTTCATCACACTCTTATTAATTTGCATTCTGGTGGGTGCAGCTAGTTTTCCTTAGAATGTCCTCCACGAAGTCATCCTTTTCCTTACGCAGATAGCCCTCGTGCACTTTGCCATAATCAACCAAACCAACTAAACCCAACCAAACCATTCTGGTGGGTGATGAAGAACGTAGAACTAGAAATACAGGCAAATTAAGAAAATAACTTTCTTTATTAGTACAAAGCCTTCTGCATCTACGCGCTTATTTAATAAATTTCGAAAGCATTTTTCTGCGAAATAATACTTACCGTTTTATTTTTAAATCATCCTATAGAACGGCATAATCAGCTAACTTTGTACGAAGTAAAACAAGAAAAAAATAAGTAAGATACACTGGTCTACATATTTACTCTTAATTTCCTATATTTCCTTTAAATATATTAGGCGTATATTTCACAAATAACCGCGCATTGTTCATAATAATGTTACGTTCACCAGTGGCCGAGCGGTAAAATCGTTGAACACTGGTAATTATGATTTGGGTTCGATTACAGGGAAAAGGGCTGGCTGCTGGACGTTCTTCTGTTTTACCCCATATTTAACGTGTGTACTAGTCATTTTCCTAAGAAAAGTCTCCACGAAGGCATCTTTACCCTTAGGCAGGTAGCCCTAGTGTGCTTTGTCATTTAAAAAAAACATAATAATGCTACGCACATAGAGATACATTCTTTCACGCCAATGGTTTTTTGCCTTTGTCATTTGAGAGAACATATAAAGTTACCACATTTAAATAGACACCCTATCATAGTACCCCTCAGCGAAGTAAATGCTAAAGAATCATTGTAAACAAGATAATTATACACATTTTATATGGGAAATGAAAGAAGTTTATTATTTCTTTGTAATTTTACAATGGATATTGCTTTATGTCCACTCTAACACAAACATTTCTCATTAATAGAATTTATAATTATTATTAGTTATCTTAATAAATATGCTCCAATTACACATTCGGATATGTGCATTACGTACCGTAAAATACACTCTGTAACGTTAGATACCCGAAATCATAATATGCATACGAGCAGCTTTGACTTAATTCACTACTGTGTTAAGAAATACATATTAATGAGAATAAGATATCACATTTTTATGGACCTCATTCTCGTAAAAGAAGTTTTTCATTGAATCTAATCGTCCTTAATTTTCTACACTGCGTTTACTCCAACTCAGTCAACTTCCCATGACTGAATTCCTAACCAACCACGTAAAAGTCAAGTAGATTTCTTTTTTCCCTAATCGCAGTTCCCCACGTTCTTCTAATTACGTAGAACCCGCATGTCATCACTTCGTCTTGCTTCAACAGTCCTTGAACGAGGCACGAAAAAACAAAAGCACTTTGAGCTTTGCGCAAGACTTGACTCAGCGAATGCAAGGACTGTTAACATAGACCATTAGCTAAGATACGTGACAAACGGACATAAGTATACATCATTTCTCTGCTTGCGATGCTTAGTAATTCACCGCAAAGGAAGAATAGTTTAAGTCAGTTTTCATCAGTCGTAAATAGTATTAAATAAATGCTGATGACCTACATGATGTTCACCAGACATTGGAAGCAGAAACAATAAATGTGTTTCCATCAGTTGTTCCTAACATTAACTTTCATATTATGAATATCATTATACTAAAGCGTGACTAGAATATTTCCCTACTTATTTACGAATAACTATTTGTATAAGCTGGAAGAAACTCATCGTGCATGCCTCGAAAAGTATCTTTATCAGAAGTTAGGTTCGTTTTTAGCATATTGTCTTTTCTCTGAAGTTCTGAGGTTTCAAATTACGTCAAAGATTCAAAAACGGTTTTCCTAAAGAACTTTTTAATTATATATACTAGTTAAAAATATTGCATGTATTTTATATAGATATATGCTCGCAGATATAATGCAAAAACTGTGAAAATCTTGAAGATAACGTGTTAGCTATATATAAAAACGTTATTTATGATGTAGGATTACCGTTAGTTTTACTGACCAGTTATTTTAATTTGGGTACCTTTTATGACTTCTCTTATTTCCCCTCGCTTGCCTCGCCAGGATGCAAATTTAGTAGGTGAACACGAGTTATTAAACCGTTGAAACGAAAAGGTTAGACAGAGCTTGATTTCGCTATTGAAGCGCACGTTTGTTATTTTGTCCTCCAGCTGTTGATAGAAGTGGCTACGCATTCTAGCCGGCTAGCTAGCTGGTGTAGGTTTTTGCGTCAGTCCGTTAGATTAAATTAGATTGTGTGGTCTAGCACTAAATCCTTAACTTTGAATTATTGTTAACATACCTTTACGTTCTCTCCGCAAATAGTCGGTGCTGCTATTCATACGCAAGTCCCCGCCTTTCTTTAGAGAGTTGTGATTAATAAAAGGGCTTTTACACGCTTTCCTCGTTGTTTTTATCTTCACGCCAGTGTGAGAAGCCACCAGGTCTGACACTGAGATCTAGACTCATTGTATGATAGCAAAGAAGGTTAGATCTCATAATGATATCTATGATTTATATATACGAGTACATATTTTATAAGAGATACTTTTACAGTTTTTTTATTTAATTTTAATTAAAGACTACAATGAAAGGAAACAATAAACTGTTTTTAACAAACTTCCTAACTGGTATCTATTAGCAGCTTTTCAATACATAGTATAAATGTTCTAAATACTTTCTTAAATTTGCACCAAATAAATAGAAATAAAAAATATATGTACCATCATAAAAGCATTTTCCGATAAAAAATCTATGCATCCTAAGCAGGTAATCATTTTATCTCTTTATAATCAAAGAAAAAAAACATTTAAAATTTTTATTAGTTAACTATATTCTTATATGAATGTTTTAAATTACAATAAAATATACTATTATTCGCCAAACTAAATTCTTAAAAAAGCTTACCACACATTTCAATACTAGTAGTACCTAGCTAATGGCTAGTTTGAAAACAAATCGTGTGTCGGAATAATAAAGATCAAAATAAGATGTTGAAAGCGGCGCAATGATACAACCAGTTTGAACATTCCTTTGTATGTTTTGTGTAAAAAATGTACCACAGGGAATAATGCAATGCACCGATAGAATTGGATGTACCAAGTTCGAGAAGCTCTGATCTAGAATGAATAATTCTAAATATAGAATACAACAGAAAATAATTGCACTTATTCAGTTTTTAATTACATGAGAAAGTATTAATTTAAAAGGGATATGAAGAAATAAATATATATTTTGAAGTTAATACTGTCGGTGAAGCCATGAGTTGCCTATTTTACTTAGATGTTACTTATTGTTACTTTATTTATTATTTCCAGCGTTAGCAGTGACAACATAATGTTGGTTACCATGATTCAGAAATGCGAGGAGAGATCAAACGGCAAAGAAATAAAAAAGAGCAAAATTGTGCGTCGCGTGGACGCACTCAGCTGATCAATGTTTGAACCTTTACAAATAATGTTCTTGAAAATGAGAGTAGTCAAAAAAAGTCTCAGAGAGATCATTGAAGACTAAAATAACTTCTCCTTGTCCTAGATGAATTAAGCTAAATAGTAAGGAGTCAGAAACCTTTAGCTCTCTCTTTGCACTCGACAAGTTAAAACCAATATTAACACATGAAAAAATATATTCCATCAAATCATTGGGATTGAAACGAGCTTGTATTGCTGAAATTCAATATTATTATTGCAATAACATTAAATTAGCTGCTGTAGTACATATGCCACTCTTTCTTTGTTTATTTTAATACTAGAACACGAAAGCACTGATTTCAAACACAATTATAAAAGAAATTACTTAATAAAATCAGAATTTAATTTACCAGCAAGCGAGTGAATGTGAGATTTTGCTCCGTATAATTCGTCTACTAATGAAATTTTGGGGTGTTTTTTCTTCATTAAATACTGAAGCTCATTTTAAGAAGTTTTTTGCGGAAAGGAAGATTTTAAGGTAAATACTATTTAAAAAATACATTGTGTAACCACTCCGTTGTGCATAATAATTTATATTTAATGAACTATTGGATGGAATTAATTAGTGAAATCGCACATTAGTTAATTACTTGGATGATATCTATATATATATAAGCAGTTTAAGTGTTTGTCGCCAATAGTTTATTGGTTGCTTGCGTAATTGTGAATTGTTTTAGTCCCCGTGCAGTGCAGCGCGTGACGAATATTGTGAGAAAGCTAAGCCTTAAAAATTAAAAATACAAGAGCACGTGCATTTAACATTTAATAAATAAATTTAACAACTATATATAATAGAATTCGGAAATACGGCAAAAACCGGCAACGATGAAAAAAACAAATAAAATGAAATAAATAAATATCTTTATTACATACGGCTTAAGTGTTTGTCGCCGATAGTTTATTGGTTGCTTGCGTAACTGTACTAGCCAATGGGGTGAAGTTGCCACGGCACAGGATTGCCATTTCAATTCAGACGTAGACAATTTCCTGTAAAACTTGCCTTTGTTATGACCATCAATAAGTCTTAGGGCCAAACGCTTAAGCGTGTTTGCATTTTTTTACCTGAGTCTGCAACATGACTACAGAACTTGTAGAAACATTAGATATTTTTGGAACCTCTCAGTTACACGCTGAGACTGCAGACCGCTACACCACGAATGGCTCGCTAAGAAGGCGGGAGAAATAAACGTTATCCAAAATTGAAGCGTAAGCCGAAAACGAGAATCTTGGAATTTCTTTTGCCTATGGTTACCGTAACAATCACGATAATGAATAATAACTTTTATTATAATCTGCCAGTATGGAACAGGCGCTTTAATGTTATTTTACCTCTTCTGGATTGCTTCGTAACCATGTCAATGTCTCCTGTAGAAGAATCTTCTATTCTGTTAAAATATTTTGTCTTCCCTGCGCCTTGATGACGACAAGCATTAGGATCGTAACTGAAGGAGAGTTTTGACCTCGAAGTGCCTGTTATAAGAAATATGCTGCAGAAGCATGGAGAAACCTTTTTAACGTTTAACGAAGCTTTGAAAATAAAGAAGAATAAAGGAAATTAAGCTTATAATAAACTATTTCTGACACCCTCTAAATCTCCTTGAAAGGCTACTCTAATGTTATACCCCGGAAAAAAAATTGCTAAAAACAAGACACTATCAACGTTAACTAGAATGTTTCGAAAATTCGTTCACATTACGAAGAGCGAAAGTTTTCATATTTCAAAGTATAAATACTTTTAAATAATTTCATGAGAGATTGGGAAAAAGAACAAACGTAAAGTATTTATCATCGAATATCCTATCCGACATCGAATGCTATAATTGATTATTCTAATTATCTGTTGAATATCTTTTCATTAAATGAAATATTTGAATTTTTTCTTAGTATGGTTTGGTTATGCACATATAAATGATTAAACCTGCTGAAACATTAACCATTCTAAATTTCCAATTTCATTTTATTCTGTCTCACATCTGAGGAAATATTATTGATTACCAGTATGTGGCAACGGTAGATGGGGACAATGCTTACTTTTGGTTATCGAAAGAAAATAACTCCGAATACCATGAAAATGCAATATTGATAGCAAAATCTTAATGAACTTTCAGTGTGTTTAAAAAGCATTAATTACATATACTTTTTCTAAACTTATTGACACGTCTTCCAGCTTTTAATACACATCCACCGCAGTTAATGATGAATACTATTTCTGAATATTGCAGTTAGAAATGTTTATTATAAAACGCTGCAATAGTCAGTTATATTTATTTTTAGTTTTAAGCATTGGAATAAAATCTGTGCTATATAATTTTAGATTAAACTAGGAGCAATATTTCCCTACATTCTCTCATGTAAATTTCTGTGCTAAATTCACGTCTTATTTATAATCATGTCTCTGTATTTATATTAATTAAACAACAATTCCTTATCTTTAATATATTAATATATATATACATACATACATATATATATATATATATAAATACTACATACACACACACACACACACACATATATATATATATATATATATATATTTTTAAAAATTATTTTGGCTTTCCTTTTTTTAGGATTTAAATTTGCTTTTTTACTTTTATACGTGTTTGTTAAAAATTAAATTTAAATTTGTTTAAATTTATATATATATATATAATATATATATATGTACATATATATATATAACTGTGGGAATATAATAATGTTATATCACATTTGTTTTTTCAGTCAAGGTTTCTGTATACCTAGTATATTGAATCGGTTCAACAAAAGCAACTGTACAGAAATAATTAAACCTCGCATGGGAACAAGTGAATTCTTCAAAATTGTGTGTTTGCATTTATCAGCTGTGACCAGAAACTGTGAACAGTTTTAAAGGATTCCCATCGATTGAAATGAAGCCAAAGAAATCGTACGAATTACAGAATGTGATTGGTGGCGAAAAATTCTCAGATGTGGTAGAAGCAAATTCCCAGAATTAATCGAAAAATGACAAAAGAAGAATTTTAAAATTTTAAAACGCCAGCAGACACTGAAAGCAACGATAGTTAAGAGGAATAGGAGTGCCTTTTTAACCTATAAGTAGTTAATCGAACTCTTAACAAAAGCATAGGATTTGCCTGACTTTGAAGTGAAGATTGACCCAAGTTAAGCAAAACGAAGGTATTTTATGAGAAGCAATGAAACAATCTACGCTCCTTATCGCGAAACTTTTTTAATAGTTGCGACAGTCATTGCTAGGGCAAAAACCATCTGTTTAAAAAAAATAAATCTATCAAGTGTCAAACAGCATGAGTGTACGAGCATGTGTCTACTCTAATTTTTGTAAGCTTATATTTAGTTCACGCATGGATTTATGTTTTCGGTTGCGGTTTATTTAATTATGGCAAAGCACACGAGGCCTTTCTGCCTAAGAAGAGAGATGTCTTCGTGATGGATGTTGGTTCAAATATTGGAATATATAGGAAATTGGTTCAAATACATCTTACACATTGGAAACACGAGTGAAACGTGCACCGACTGAGCCACCCATGGGTCAGTGGAATTTTGTCAAATTTCACACACATACTTTTAGTCAATGACAATATGATGTGACAAAGTGAGCTTTTTCAAACTCGATTTACGCTTTTTTTAGTTAAATGTTTAAATGACCTTTCTCACATATCTTCGATTAACGAGCAATTTAAGCATATCACAACTGTACTCTTTGGATCATCGAATAGCGCGCAAAAAGATCTTTTCAATGAAATTTGCTTGAAAAGTGTACCTCAATTTCGGAACTTTTGAAAAATCACTCAGTTTTTAGGCTATTTGATCTTCATGATTTTCAAATTTCAGCATCTAAAAGTACGTATAAGTTTTGAATTTTCACAAATTATAAAGCAAATACTTCACCCCTTTTCACGTTAGTTTAGAAATTAGAATAAGTTTGACAGCCGTACAAGTAAAATTGACCGGGATATTTAATTTCAAAATTTGTAATTTTTATGCTATTCTCACTTGTCTTGAGGGATAAGTTAATTACGTTAAAATAATTCGAGGAAATAAGTTTAAACAAAAAGTGGAGCCAAAATTGTTTGTAATTCAATATCCTATACAATGAAGTCATGTAGTGTCCACACCAAATTTTTAAAATTGTATTTCATTCTTCATACTCTGAAATCTTTGCAGCCCGAAACAAGTAAAATACGAAAACGAAAGATAAGAAATTTCTCAATAGAATAGGACACCATATATCGCGTTGGAACATTGCAGCATCATCCATACAAAATCACTTGCTACTAGTTTGATATATTCTCTCACTCATCTCATGCTTTTGAAAGCAAGCTTCTCCATTCGCTAGATATTTCCTTTTATTTTCACTTATATAATAAGGAGTACATAGATTTAGACCACTTTCATTTACCCTAAGCTTGCTCTCGCACTATCACGTGCCATGCACTATTAGGCCCTAAAGAAGGGAATAACCAGTTGAGTAGAGGTTGCTATTAAGGGAAGGCTCTCTTATTATGAGGCAGTTAATCATGGTAACTTTGTTACTTTCCGCTAAAGCCTGACTATTAGTGGCTTTATGCAAGGCGGAGACAGAGAACGAGTTTCAGGGAGCTTTTAGTGTACGATTAACCCAGAATAAGAGAGTTTTATTTCTGACAGAATTGTATGTGAATGCATTATTTTAAAGTGTTTACTGAAATTTAACTTAATTTCCAAGCTTCCGTTAATCAAAAATTCTATATAGCGTAAAATGTATCATTCACATTAATACTTGTATATTTATTGACCTGAAATATATACCAGAAACATAGTCTTTATCAGAAAACTATATTTAAAATTAGTACTAGAAGCATTCTTTTTGTTGGAAAAGCTGGAAAAACAAATATCCGTTTCGAGTTATTCGAAAATTCCTGAAAAAATTTATTGTTGTCCGAACTAAGCTTATAAGGTATTTCTCCCGTCTTCCTAGCGACCCTTCGTGGTGTAGCGGTCAGCACACTCAGCGCGTAATTGAGAGATCCGCGGTTCGATTCCCGACGCAGGCGTTGCTTATTTTTTATCTCACCTGTTTCGAAAAAACTCCTAATGTCTCTACAGTGGCGCCCGAACTAAAAATGGTATTAGATGAGGATTCTCCACACCCAGGGTTTGGCGACTGTGTCCTCTAAAAACGTCAGCCGCCCTCTACAAGATTGCTTGTGTGAAATCAGAGTATGCCCACGAAATTCATCGTGGCATGGAGTCACGTTTGCACCTGTTATTGGCAAGAGCCGTGGGCAATATACTGGTGACAGTATGACTTCGCTGAATTTCGCCCCCAATTTTCAAGAAGGACACACCAGTCGGACTGGTCCGAGGGTCTCCTACCTCCTCTTTCTTGACCATAAACCTCTCGAGAGCCATTTTGGCTCGTCGCGTATTTAGAGTGCTCCTATGCCGCACAGATACCGTACATTTACAAACATCCATACTTTCCCCGAGATTTGAACCCGGGCCCTTCGGAGCGATAGTCCGAGTTACTAATCACTATATCGGTTGGGAGGACCTGAAACACATGAGGTAAAAAATTATAAATTGTGAAAATTGTTGTGCTTGAAGTTTAAAAGATTACATTTTTATATCTGAATCTAAAATGGTTGATAATCGTATGTAACTATTTCATCAATAATTTATTTAATAAGAAATGGTTTATGCCTTAATATTTTCTTCAAACAATAATATTTTGTTTTGAAAGTTTTTCTTTTGGTCAACTATTAATAAGAAATATGACTTGTTTCTATTGAATTAGCTAACAGGATTCGCCATCGTTTCTTTGTTTCATTTGTATTTCTGAATACTACGAAAAGTGTACTTCTATGCCCAGTTTCTCAGCTTCTGAATATATAGCTTAATTATCAGTTCAACCAATTCATTCTAGGCACAGAATTTCAGCTTGCATTCAAAGTAATTTTCTAAGAGTATTAACAGCTAACTTTTATAACAGCTTAAGAGTACTGTCATATCTTCTTTAATATTTTTTCAAACGCCCAGGATCATAAATGGATCAATATAAGCTTTGCCTTTACATGGTTAATATGAATTACTAGGAATTTTTAGTGTCAGCTGAATTCAACACAGTTTAATATGTTTCTGTAAACATTTTCTGAAATGCGTAAATGGATTTTAAGTGGAGAAATGTCATTTTTGACTAAAACGTTAATAAGTTTAAAATAGTCGTTATACGTTAAACGTTTTAAATAGTCGGGTACTTGCAGCTCAGTGCATTTGTGTGGGATGGCCAATAGTCATCGATCATTTTGCCATGTCATCACCAAGAACGTTACCAAAGTTGCGAGATATGTGGTAACCGATTTAATCCCGGCCAAAACAAGGAACTTTCATCTCAATTTTAGTACAGAATATTTTAGGGTCCCGCTCTTCTCCCCTATAACAAAACATTCGGCTCGCCGGCATTTTAACTGTTTCCATACCTAATAGACACTTACAAACACCGAGCTCTAGGATTCGAAACTAGGCCCAACAATACAGAGGCCAGTAGTTCTAACCACTATACCGGTTAAAGGGGTTTTTATTAGTTTATTACTACTACATTACTTTAATGCAGTCGCAATAAATAGCCACATTTCCTATGCATAAAGCATCCAGTTTGCGAATTCGTACCACCACTATTAAAATATTTACGTTATTGTCGAAAGCACATGTATGTTAATCAGTTATTTTGAGCTTTTCGACTGGGTTGGCCTATATCTATAACCACAAATTCACCAAATGATGGGTAATAGGAACTGCTGATCTCCGTCGAATAACAGGCTATAATGGATTCAAATCCGTTAAAAAGTGTTGCATAGAAAATCTATTTACCAATAGAAAAGAACTCTCTTCTTCACTGGATTCTTAGAAGCTACGTATATTCTGATCCATGTCAACGTAGAACAAGTTAACCCTTATGTCTACTGCTATTCCGTTTGCAATTTTTAGGAGAGGTCTTCCAAGTTTCCCCTCTAATGCACTTGACAAATCATCTGCTTACCCAGTACCTCAGGGGGATTTTCCAGGGATCTTCTTTCTGGATTCCCTGGGGTTTGCCTCTTCAGGCAGGAAAAAAATTCCCTAACACCTGCGGATCGTGGAAAAGCGTCAGTTCCGTTCTTATCTTAGCCAGAATTTGACGCGTGAAATAGAAAGACGAAGAAGGATAGTGGAGAATCGGGGATGGCTACTTTTGCGGTTGGCAATTTCTCGTCTGCTGCAGCTTTTGGTCCCCATCTTTTCTGAAAAGTGAAACTATACGATTTTAGACCGACAAAAAGGAAAGGGAACAATTTCTTCCTCCATTTTATTTCGCAGCATTGCACAAAGAAACTTAGGTAATAGAAAGAAATATAAGAAGGGACGACATTTTTTCTCTTTTTCTGGTTAAAAATGTTGTGCTTTGGTTCGCTTTAAAATGAGTTTTAGAATCAATATTGAAAACTAGTTTTAGAAATATTCTAAATAACATGGTTAGATAAAATAACATGAAACAGTGTTATTATGTATGAGGTAACAGTTCTTGTACTCTGACCTTTAAGAAAAACTGAGGCATTTATATTTACAAAATACATATGTGCATTATGAAATGTGCATGTGCTCTATATTCCAAATCCCTGCTTTCATTTTTAAAGGCATTCCATATATATATATATATATATATATATATATATAAAGTTGAGATTAAGAAAACCCAACGATATAGGATGAGTCTAAATTGAAAAGAGTGGTGATAGTACCCATCCAGACGAGCAATAATTACCACGGAACATACATTAGCATTCCACTTTGAGAGGCAGAATATCCCGCACGATGCATCGAACGTGGCGGACTTAATAGTATAAAATAACGTATCTACCCAAATCTGAATTACAGATATTTTTATCACATTATCCTTTTGCAAAATATTTAAACAATTATATCTTCTTAAACTGGGAGCAAAACGTCTCCGTCTTCTATTTAGGCGTTTGTTCTCAAAGAAGAGTTTACACAGCAACGAGAAACTACAGAAGGATAGCTGAAAAAGCATTCAGAATAAAAGGGCAAGTATAAAACAAGAATGCTATTCGCATACAAATGATACGAATTATCTGTAGCTGAACTGGCCTGGGGCATACGAAGTGAATGTAATGTGATAAGTGATCTCCGCTTTAGATGCCGCTTGCAGTATACGTCTACATCTTTTGGATGCTGGCTATGATCAATAAAAAATGTGTTATGAAAAGTTTAGATTACTTAATATCAGCTACATGCTGCTATTATGATAAATCAATTGTAAAGAAAAGTTATAATAATAGAAAGGCAAGTAACTTAAACATACTTAATATGGACGATTTGAAAAATCCAGATATTTTTTCCGTTTGCATGATATCAGATCAGTTCTCACGCCTATTTTTAATACTGTTTTCTTTAAATACTAATAAAAAATGTCGGTAGACTCTCTCTTTTAGTTTAGAGAAACGCTGGTGCACAGGATTACTAACGGAAGTCTGAGAAAAATGACTCTATTTAAAACTGGTCAATGATATGATAAACAAGATATCTAATTCAAGATGTCTGCAGTTATATTCCCAGTAAATGCGAAATCTATAAATGGATTGCCAAGTGTACTTGGACAGTTAATTGGCACCAAATTGACATTAAAATGATGCTTCATAAAATCAAATGCCTTTTCATTGCGTTTACCGACTGTCTACGCGCGACTGTCTATCAGACAACCTTGCCACTCACAAGCGATCACGCATGCGCACGGTGATTTGACGTCACCAAAAGTTCGCTGTTTGACACGTTGTTATGCGTTTGTGCAATTTTTAATTACTATTATGTTTTCTGTGTGCGCCTCTCTTTGCTAATGTGTTGTCTTGTTTACCTAATGATGTAGTATTTAAATTGATTGTAAGGTTTGTAATTTCGAAGAGTTGACCATTCGTGGACATCTTGGATAACATTTTAATTTTTGCTTTCCCATCAGACCGTTTATAGAGGAAGGTAATCCTACGTTAAAAGATGTGACTGCTTCATTTACGTATTATTATTATTATTAGTTTTTCCCGTACCTTTTATTATATGATCGTTTTATGAACGGTTTATCTAAATTCATCGGTGCTTTACCTGTACATCTCACTTCGATTGTTCTTAAAATTCTCTGTGACGAAGAAGTTTTCCACTAATACATCGTATCATCTCTTTGGTGTAATCAAGTTGACCAATGGATGTGATTCATCTTCTAAATTGAGAGAAGTATGATACATAAATTTCTTAATTCAAATAACTGTAGTAAAGGTTTTTTTCACATTCTACTCTTTCAAATTGCAAAAGAAATTAGTTATTTAGTTAAAGACTTTAGATATCGAGTTATTTTATGTTTTAACTTTCCTCAAAATTTATACCCTAACGCGCAGAAATAATCATTTTGTACTAAATATATGTGAAAACACTTTGATAACAAAAACATTTGGAAGTATTTATAGCATTAGAGGATAAAATTCTGAAAAGTGTATGTTATGCCATATCTCTGATCTTGGAAGATTCATTTACGACGTGATATGACAAAAACTAATACTTCTGTTAAATATTGCCGAAATTAAGTTGTCCAGTTTTAGTGTAAAATACATTATTTAAAAAAATTCAATTTATAACACTAAAATATTTAAAAATTGCTAAAAAATTACAGGTAACAAATTAATTGATCAATTAGTTGGAATAATACGTGATTTTAATCGAGTTAATTTGCTTTAATTTGCTTTGAAATTCGATTTATTTAATTATCTAACAAGATGACATAAATTTGTTAAATGGCAGCGTGGAACTCATATTAAACAACACGTCTTGTGACAACGTTTCGCATACAAACGCAGTAGCAGGTGGAGAATAACTTAAAACGGCCTAATCTACCGAATCTAATCGAGATTTATGCCGATTTCGATTCTATACAGACAAATGATTTCGCATGCTTGATCTATCAGCGAATACATGCTGAGTACCGCCATGTTGCTTTCATCATCACCAGTGCCTGATCCCAGGAATCCAATTTAACATTCTCATTTATTTCACGGAAGGCACACGGCAAGGAGGGGTTTAGGCCCGGCACGCCTGGGTCTTCACAACACAAAGGATCCCGCAAAGGGTGAACTGGGCGGGGTTCCTTTTCCGAGGAAGCGGGGGAATGAGGTATTCTGTCCCTGCTTGTAATCCCCTCTTCCCCTGTATGAAATATGACGACCAAACTTGGAAATTAAATTTCCATTTAGCACTGGCCAGTCGTAGAGGACCCACGGCTTTATCATGTACCGGGTTTTCAAAATTAATTGAGAGTGGGGTAGGACGTGTGTAGGGGTTAATATGCACTTTATTAATCATTCCGGTGGCTTGGTAGAGGTTGATGTTTCGGTGACGTTTCCGAGCCCACTTTGAGACAATGAAATGCTGACGAAAAAAGAAAGATGAATAATGTAATGAAAAAACTTTGCAGTACATGGTGTTTCAGCGCTCCTTCCTGATGGGTTAATTTAGCGGCCGAAAATAGTTTCTCAATTAATTAAAGTGACTTAACAATACTTGAATTTATTACGACTTTCAATTAGTAGATACAGTATTTTAAACAAAGAATATTTGCAGTATAAATATATATTTCTATAAAATAATGAGTTTTAAATCAGGGGCTCTGTATCTTTTTCTTACATGGACCTCTTTTACAGGAATGGTTTTCTTTACCGATCCATTTACATTGATTTTCCTCCATAACTTGCAGTACTCAACATAATCGTAATACAAATAACTGCACATAGATAATTTAAAGGTGGCAGTTAGATTAAGAACGAACAAAAGTTTGACACAATGATTTATTAGATTTATGTTTAATTGCTTTTTGTTAGTCCAAAGGGGCTTTGTCCCTGGGGATTACTGTTTTCTTTTTGCGATTTTAGGTCGAATGACTCTGAATGTCCGTTTCACTTTTCAAACTGTTACCACCAAATATTATCGCTCTGTATTATATTTGAAGAAATTAAATAATGAAGAATCTGCATAAATGTATGTATGTTTCTCGCATTGTGAAAAAACAACGGAAGCTAGAGCCATCAAATTTTGAATGACGTAATCGCTTTGCGAAAAAGGGGCATTTGGAAGACCAAATTCGAAATTTGGAATTTTTATTATCGATTTCATATTTTGTAAAACTTTAACGGATTTTTAATTAACAAACTCAACGATTTCAAAGTGAGCAATGGTAACGGTGCACAGAAAAAGCATTTTAATCTCCTGCGCTTGAGATTGTGTATCGGAAATTCTAAAGATATGCTTAATTTAAAATTATTTTGCGATATTGCCGTTGAACTGAATTTTCTGGTTTAAGTGCTTTAGGAATATATATTTAAAAAAAATTCAGAAACAAAATAACAGGTTCTCACAGCACAAAAGCTCAGTTTCAATCAATATGATGGCTGAGATGGATCAGCTGACTCATTTTTTTTAAATATTTCGTATAAATTTAATAATGCTTATTTTAATTTTTAAATTCTCTCTTGTTTTTCCTTTCTAGTTTTGCATTCCGAAATTATTTTTATTGTTTTTCTTGTGTTATTGAGTATTTACATTTTATATAGCTCTTATTGTATAAAGAAATTTTATATTAAAAATGTATCATCGAATTTTAAAACATATTAAAAATTTTTTGCATATTTTTCCCCTTATTTTATTTTATATAATCTCTTTCTTACTGTTTGACAGAGTTTTATAAGAATAAATAAATTATTAGAGATTATATTTTTATTTTGTGATGAATGGAATCTTCATTATGTTGATCAATTGCCAATACATAAGCGGCTATCGACTCTCAATCAGTCCTTGATCCAATGGACCCCATTTAAAATTTCATAGACTCTCAAAGGAATCCCTTCATCGGTTTAGTTGCGTAACCTGCTCTAAAGTAATTACATTTCTTTATATTTATTTTCTTTCATGTACGTGTTTCATGTTTTTACAAAAAGAATTTCACAAGCTTGTTTCCCGCTGTTACTGTAATATGAAATGGTTACCAAAATGCGGAAGATAATATTTGGTGAATCCCGAAAGTTTTGATTCCCCCCTTATCTTTTTTAATTACTTAATATTAGAATAGTAACATACTTTCATATCCATCAAGATTTGAAAACATTTAGGAATTATTATTCAAAAGAATTATAATTTTTAAAATGCTTCTCTGTTAAACAAACAAACGAATTTTTATGACATTATTAAGCTGAACGCTAGCCCCTTTAGAAGCATAGATGAATTATTTAATCGGGCTTTTGGTAATTATTTCAGCCGTAGAGTCAATAAATATGTTTATATGTATAAGCTATTTTATGTTAATCCGAGAAAATTTAATTAGGGAGACTCTCTCGCTGAGCTCGTATTCAACCAGTCTGTTCTTTGCCTCGCTCCTGCTAAAAACCATTTTTTGTGCCTTTTTAGTTTCATTAATAAGCACCGATTTCTTCCTACTTACGTCAAACTGAATTCAAAAAAAAAAAAAAAAAAAAAAAAATCAATTTTTTTTTTTAAAGCTACATAGCAAAATATGTTTAGAATTTCCGAGGCATTGTCAAGTGTTGGCACATATTTTTATATATATTTTTTTTTGTCCTTTCTAAGTGCATCATATTATTAATGAATTATGGATAATATTTTTTATTATTAACCTTTAATATAACTTTATTTATTAAATATCACATTCGTCGCACTTACGCCACAGAAAATTCCATTCAACGGCAAAATCTCAAATATTTGAAAACGGCATATCTATAGGATTACCCATAGAATGTTAGAGGTCGTTATACATATTTTTATATTCTCTATATTATTTCCTTCAAAACTAGCCGCTCGCGTTTCTAGCCGTCTAAACTGGTCATTATGCAACAGAAAAACTACATAATGATTTTAATGAGTCCATCTAGTGCACTTTCATAAAAATATGGAATATTTATAAAACTGAAAGAAAAAAATCTTACATTTTCACAAATGTCAGCAATCTCATCCGCTGAAGATAAAAATATGATTTATTTCGAACACTGTTGCCCCTGCTCACTCTATCGTTGAGTTTGTTTAATCAACAATTCACTAAAGTTTTAGAAAATATAAAGTGAAAATAATATAAAATATTTTAAAATTAAAATTCATATTTCCAGGAGCATATACTCAGGTGGAGGTCTACGTTATTCAAAATTTAATTGCTCTAGCTACTGTCGGATTTGCACAGTGCGAGGAACATACATACGTGCATGTAGATTCTTTATTATTCGGTTACTTTAAAAATAATACAGGGCGATAATTCTTTGGCAATATTTTAAAAAGTGAAATGTCGTTTATAGCGAATCGACGCAAAATCCTATTTCGAGACTATTGGGCTAAAAAGATACTTTTCAAATTTAATTCTATCTTATATCATAGAAGAAAAAGTCTTTATGTATATTTACTTGTCAAATTTAGTAATAGTAAAAATGTTTGTTTTATTAACTTATTAAAAAGAGGAAAATATGCATATAACAAGGATGCTATTTGAGTATTTTTACATCAGCGTGTTTCTGTCTTATTCAATAAGTGAGCTAGAATTTTCGGTCAGCAAATAATATGCATCCAATTCAATAGTGAAATTTAATAATTTTCAGCGCCTAATCGTATTATCTAAGCATACCTATACAATATAACTCTCTTGTTTTATCATCATTATAGCGCTATTTATCAATAACTAACTATCAAATATAAGTTATTTTCTGTGTGTTATAAATTTATTTCACAATAACTATCAAACCTAGACATGTTCTTTTCTTAGTCTTATGTAATGCGTTTTTAACAATGATTATCAAACATAAGCCTACTACTACTATTATTATTATTATTATTTGTTATAACATTATTTAACAATAGCTGAAAACCTAAGCGTATTTTTCTCTGAGTTTCATAATATTGTTACGAATTTGGTATTTAAAAAGCTAATGTTAGTTCAATTATAAATTAAATGGTTTTATTTCTCGCGCAGTGCAGCGCGTGACGAATATTAAAAGAAAGCTAAGCCGGAAAAATTAAAAATACAAGAGCGCGTGCGTTAAATAAATAAATATCTCTTTTTGATTTCGAGAAAGTACTGGAAAATTCTAGCGCGTGATTTTAAAATCTTATAAAAGGAGGAAAACATCTCAGTTTGTAGTAGTTGCTTAGTTTGTTTGTTGTTTAGAAAACTGCTGTTGTTGATTATAGCGAATTCGCGGATTAGCGTTCTTTAGCTGTTATGAATTACGTTCTATTGTACATTTAAGTAGTTAAAAGATAATTACTGTGAGATATTGTGATACTGCATGATAATTTGAGAAAATTTAAGCATTTCTGTTGTGATAATAATAAATTTTTGTTCATTTTTCATCGGACTTGTGCATTCATTTCATAACGAACCCGTACACACGCAACAATTTTTGGTGTCAGAAGTGGGATTTGAATGCCAATAACAAGAGGGATGGAAGAACAATTGAGACAGCTCATTGCTGCTTTTGCTGCTTTCCAAGAAAAGATAGAAGCTGGCCAAACATCTTTTAAAGAAGAAATTAAAGAGAAAATGGATGCTGGTCAAAGGTCCGTTAAAGAAGAAATGAAATTGGGCCAGGAATCCCTCAAGGAAGAAATGAAAACGGCACAGGAACAAATGAAGTTGGGCCAGGAATCCGTTAAAGGAGAAATGAAATTGGGCCAGGAATCCGTTAAGGAAGAGATGAAATCTCTTAAAAATGAGATGAAAGCAGGTCAGGACGAAATGAAAAGAGAAATTACCTGCGTAATAGAAAATAAATTTGAGGCTATGGAAGGCAGAATAGACGCGGTTGAAACTAAAGTTGGACAAATAGAAGAAAGAGTTTCTTCGGTAAAAGAACAAGTAGAAGAAAGAATTTCTTCTGTAAAAGAACATATAGAAGAGAGAGTTTCTGCCGTCGAACAACAAATTGATGATAGGGTTTCTGCTGCCGTCGCCAAAGAAGTTGACAGCCTAAAGAAGTGCATAGCGACGGTAGGAAACAATTCTGAAGGTTTCAAATTTTTATCGATGCCTGCTCGTTCCGTTCTGAAACTATCTACATATGATGGGAAGACCTCCTGGCAGGTGTATAGGACACAATTTTCTATCGTTGCGGATGCGAATGGATGGGATTCCCAAGCTAAGGCCTGTCATCTCGCCGCTTCTCTGAGAGCAGACGCAGCGGATATCCTGCAGACGCTTCCCGAAAATCAAAGGCTAGATTTCGAAGCTCTATCCGGCGCTTTGGAGCTGCGCTTCGGCGAGAAATGTTTAAAAGACTATAGCAGGCTCCAAATAAAATCTCGTCAACAGAAGCTCACCGAAACGCTTCAGGAGCTCGCCACGGATGTTGAAAGGCTGTCACATCACGCCTTTTAGGAGTGCCCGACAGAAACAAGGGAAATCCTGTCCCTGCAATATTTCATCGATTGCATCCGGGACCCTGAAATACAGAAAGCACTGCGAATGGCGGATGTTAAAGATCTGAAAAGCGCTTTAGTGTATGCCATGAAATTTGATGCAGCCCAGCAAACAACTCTTAGGGATAGCTACCCAGTCAGATCTGTGCGAGTCCACGACCCAGGGGACCAATTGATGGCTCGTTTAGATGATTTATCCAGACAAGTCGATGCTTTGATACGGAGTAGCAGTGAGAACAAAGTGGCTGTAAGATGTTGGAGATGTGGTTCTGAAGGTCACCTACGACGGCATTGCAGAACACCCCAGGGCACGGATAATAAAACGGATGAGTTGACAAGACCAGTGAATGCTTTAAGACGGAATAGTGGTGAAACAAAACCGACCCTAAAGTGCTGGAATTGCGGTGTTGAAGGCCACCTACGAAGGAACTGCAGAACTCCCCAGAGCACGGAAAATAAGGCATACGATTTAAACAGACAATTAAATGCCACGGGAAGGAAAAGGACTGACAAGAAACCAAAGTGCTGGAACTGTGGAGCTGAAGGCCACGTACGAAAGAATTGCAGAACACCCCAGGGTACGAAAATTGAGACAATTTCTGAGTAACGACGCAAGAAACAAATTAATGACCATATCAAGGAACGGAGGTTGCCAGATAATGAAAAACCCTGTTTTAAAGCGCTTAAGATCTCTATAGTGAGTGGCAACAATAACGGACTGTCCATCAATGGGAATATCGATGGAGTTCCTTGCAATATGATCATTGACACAGGAGCTAATGTTACCATCATTAGGAAAGATTTAGCTGAACAGTTTAAAGATAAACTTATTTGGACGCCATCCTGTGTTACCCTTCAGACTGCGTCTGGTGACAAGATCGACATAACTGGGAAGTTAAACGTAAACATCACGTTTGGAAGTGCCGCCTACCATCACACGGCATATGTGGCGGATATTACAGATCCATGCATACTCGGATTGGACTTTTTAAGGAAATACAATTTTTCCTTAGATTTCAAAAACAATAAGCTGCTTTCAGCATCTGAAGGCATGACTATCCATCCTCAAAAGGGATCCTCGCCTGGAAATGTCGACGCCTTGTCCGAAAGATCGAGCTCGGGAAGCTGCCGAAATCATACTAGGGTCGAAAAGAAACTCAAGACTACCAGCTATTCTCCATCCCAGAAGCTCTTCGGTCGAGACCTTCGTCTGCCTTGTGACCGCCTGTTTAGTCGCCCTACGGATGCGCCTTCATCGCCTGAGGAACACATCCAAGATGCCCAGGCCCGGTTTGAGGGGATGCACCGTTCTGCACGAAAGCGAGTCAACTTGGCGACGGTGAAAATGAAGATCAGATGCGAAACAAGAGCTACTAGACAGAGATCCAATAAAGGAGACAAGGTGTGGTTGTGGAACCCAATTCAACGAAAAGGACTGAGTCCTAAATTACAGTCACCTTCGGATGGTCCATATACAGTGCTGAACACGAATGACGTCGTGGTTCGGATTCGTAAGTCTTCGAACTCTAAACCTAAAGTCGTTCATTACGACAGGTTAGCTTATTACTATGGCCATAGTACGTAATGTAAATAATTGTAAATAGTATCAGACCATGGTCCTTTTTGTTTATAAATGTGTATTTGATTTGTTTTGTATTTAGTATTTGATAGCATTTGATTTGTTTAAGTTAGTTATTGCATTTATTGTTTATATTGTTTGATATTGTAATGTAATGTTTATGCCTCAGTTGCATTTATGCCACAGTTGTAAGTTTAGCTTCCTGTCCAGGGATTGTACTGCCCGGGACGTGCAGTCCTTGGGAAGGGGGCAGTGTTACGAATTTGGTATTTAAAAAGCTAATGTTAGTTCAATTATAAATTAAATGGTTTTATTTCTCGCGCAGTGCAGCGCGTGACGAATAATAAAAGAAAGCTAAGCCGGAAAAATTAAAAATACAAGAGCGCGTGCGTTAAATAAATAAATATCTCTTTTTGATTTCGAGAAAGTACTGGAAAATTCTAGCGCGTGATTTTAAAATCTTATAAAAGGAGGAAAACATCTCAGTTTGTAGTAGTTGCTTAGTTTGTTTGTTGTTTAGAAAACTGCCGTTGTTGATTATAGCGTGTTAGCGTTCTTTAGCTGTTTTGAATTACGTTCTATTGTACATTTAAGTAGTTAAAAGATAACTACTGTGAGATATTGTGATACTGCATGATAATTTGAGAAAATTTAAGCATTTCTGTTGTGATAATAATAAATTTTTGTTCATTTTTCATCGGACTTGTGCATTCATTTCATAATGAACCCGTACGCACGCAACAATATTGTTTACCAATAACTCTCAGATTTGGGACTACTATTTTCCAAGACTATAGCGCTTTTTCACCGTAACTATGTAACGTAAGTAATGTAACTATCTTTCACAATACCGTATTTAACGTAACCGTCTTTCACAATAGCTATATTTTATTTTCGAAGCAACATAAAGTTATTTAACGAAAAGAATTATTTTTTTTTACTTCGAGATAGTACGTGAACTTCTTTTTCTATATGTAAAATTGTAGTTTTATAACTCAACATGCCGAAAATTTTGTCTTCTTCAAAAAGCAATATGTTTTCACTTTTAAGAACTCAAGTCAACAGGGTAGCACAAAAAATACTCCTCCTCTTTTTCATTGTCCTGTATTTCTTGTTCGCTCGCAGGTGCTAGAGATCGTCTCTTTTCACTTCAAGCTTAGGGAATTCTGGAAGGAAAAATAAACTGCTGAAAATCCCTTGGATAACCACGCTTAGACAGCTGATTTGTCAAAGAGACAGTAGAATATCTTCTTGTAGGAACTATGGGTACATCTTTTGAAATTTGATGAATTTTTTATTCTATCTTTGAAATTAGTCAGAAAGATAGGGTATAGATCAGAGTAGCATCTACAATGTATACAAAATGCGGAGGTAATTATTAAGTAATAATAAATACGTTAAGTAAATAATGTAAACTACTAGCCATATATGAATTCAAATAAAGCTGAATACAAATTATATTCTGATAGATTATACATCCCATACATGTATATTTAGTACCAAATATCTACAAATAAAATAAAAATTTTATGAAAATAGTTTTAATACAAACAAGTGATAGGAAGACTTCGTAAATTAAACTATAATTTTGAATGTGATCCAGCTAAAAGTACAATTAGTAAATTTCTCATTGTATTTTAAATAAACCAAATGTAAAATGTTTCACCCCTTTAAGTGCAAAATTGGAAGTATGGGTAAAGAATTTGCTGACGTAGATCATATTTTATTGCTAACTGCTAAGGAATAGATTTTCATCAGATTTAATGAGAAACAGCAATGAGGATTCTGCATGAGTTATAATAATATTAGTTTTAAATTAGACAGTCTGAATTCCTGAAACTTTTTTCATTATTTTGAGAAGGTTATTTTACATACATTCTTCATGACACAATTTTTAAGCTCTAAAATGTTCAAGATGCACTAGAGTAAATTAAAGTTCTTACTTAAAATAAAACATTACAGAGATATACTGAATTTCACTCTTTATGTCAGACCTGTAAAGGAAAGGTTTTTTTCATTTTTTTTTATTTTATGAAATATGGCACATAAAATATTTAAATGAAACAAATAATAATATTAAAAGATAGTTAAATACTTCTAGTTTTTAATCATTTTGATGTGTTTGTGGTTTTAAATTACAAAATCTTTTAATGATATACACTAATTTTTTAACAGTGAATTCTTAAATTTCTCCTATATTATGTTATTCCAATAAAGGTCATTAACAAATAATAGTCTAATCCACTAAAATCGCTTTTTGAAAAATTAACATCCGTGATATGGTTTAAAAATGTCAAGGTATCCTCATAATGTTACATTAATATTTCTTGCATTATTCATTAATATTTCTTGCATTATTCTCTCCTTAAATTTTAAGTACTTTTAAACAGACTTTGTGTAAATTTACTTCCGCATTTTGGTTTAATTCATAAAATAATAATAATAAAAAACTTTAATATTCATACTTAACAGTTTTTTTTCGTTTTCTCAACTGGTAAAATCATCATACGCAATCGATATATTTGCCCCTGAATAGACTGCAAATTTATCTCACCCCAACGTCCAGGAAGCAAGTTGGGTACAATATTTGAGAAGAGTTTTGAAGCCAAAAGTATGAGAGGCAAAACCAGTGCAAGAAGTTCATAGTTTTCATATGACAAACAACTTTTTTATTCCGCTTTTATAGAACTTTGAGTTACAGAATAATATAAAAATATATGTATATTTTCGCAACAAAAGCGTCTATTTCAATACAGCACTCCAACCTATGTCTGGAATATTTGGTTCCATTTCTAGATATACTCCATTTATTCCCATTTCTATATTTTGTATTAGTATATGTAACTCAAGATAGCATGTTATTTGTTCCTTTGCAATAAGCAGTGTTGGCAACAAATATTTGGTTATATGTAATTAATTAATTCTTCATATAATTTTCAATCGGAAAGTTGTTATTATAACTGTCTATACGAAATTCAGCAATTATTTTTCTGTATAGAAATTTCGCATAGAAACCTTCTTTTATTTAATGAAAACCAGAAAATTTGGTATTAAAAATCAAGGATTTCATAAAAATTGTTTCGAAACACTAGAACGTAATTTTACCTCATTTCTCTGTTATTATGTTATATTTTCATCTTTACATATCATTTAATTTTGTGGAGATATTAGGTTATTTCAATGCAGGAGATGTAAAATGTGTGCAATGCCCTCACCGGGACTCGAACCTAGACCTCTCGAATACGTGTCGATCGTCCTACCGTTACTCCAGTACCTTATATCCTTTACATAACAAGCTTGAATCGTCAACATTGTTTAGCAAGTTAGGGTTTTCTGAGAACCTCTTGGTATTTTAAATTTTCTCAACGTTTTAGTGTGAAAGGTTATTCAAATTCGGTCCTTTGTATGCCTAAAAATATATTTAAGAAAAATAAGCATTGTTGGCAACGAATATTTGGTTTATGTTAAAAGTAATTAGTTCTTCATATAATTTTGTACTTTTGTTTTGTGAACTGAATACATAATATTAATAGTATGCATTTTCTGGGATGATGACATTGAGAAGTGTATTTTCTCTATTCGATTATATGCAGTATAATAGTTTTGCAGTACAATATCCATGTAAAACTATATAGTGTATTGTGAACGTTCATAATATACTGTAAAACAACATAATTCAGTATATATTATTATATAAAACCTGTTATTTAATTTCCCAGTAACAAATGGCACAGATTCATTTGTTGCCCTCGCTACAATAGTATAATTAAGTGTACAGTATTATGTAAAATCAGTTATCTAAATTCACGAAAACAAATGGTGCAGGTTCATTTGTTACTCTCTCTACCGTCTTTAGCATGTCACGGTAGTGCTGGTCTTCCTGTGGCAAAACTGGCGTACTCTTCACGGATAAGTTTCCATTAAATATCTATAATGATTTCCGAAGAACAATGATATAGGCAGAGCCAGGGAAACGCTATCGGGCACCAAATTTCATCGAAAGAGACCATTAGAGAGGAGGAGGCTTACTTGCATGGGCTGGAATTGCAACGAACGGCGGCACAGACCCTTACGTGATGATTGGTGGTTCCGTCACAGCCGTCCGATATCGCGATGAAGTTCTGCACCTTCTGTGTTTTTATTGCTGGAATGGGTACCGACGTTATACTTATGGATGATAACACCCGCCCGTATAAAGCTCGGGTAGTGAGAAGTTATCTGTATATTGAAAAAATTCCACATTTGCCGTGGCCTGATGGATTAGCGAACCTACATCCCATAGAGCATTCGTGGGACATGTTGCGAAGACGGGTAGCAATTTACAGTGTGCCGCTAGGCAGCTTACACGAGCCCCGACATGCATTTCTACAGAAATGCCCGCTACTGTCACAATAAGCGATAAACGACAGTATTGCCAGCTTGCCTAGCGGTTGTCAAGCATGCATTTCGGCTAGAGAGTATCATAGCCAGCCGTTAATAGCCTGATGTTTCCCATTGCATTTTTTTCCAACCCATTCCCCTCCCCAGGGGGTCGACGTAAAGAATTCTGGGAAGCTAATGGCTAGGATCTGTACCTAGGTAGTCTCGACCATTGGGGTATAAAATTTCAGAACTTGGTGTTTCTGATGGCCCTGAGAAAGTTAATTTATTGGCCGGCCTCGGGGTCTGGCACGTCCTGAGGGTGCGGCTCTAGTAGCCCGGGTTTGCTGGATAATGTCCCACTGCGACGGGCAAGCCCGAGCGACTGGTAGGTAGCAAATTAAAGAACAGTGCCGTCTAGGGATTTCTCCTGGGCTGTGCGCCTCTCTCTCTCGGGCCAGAGCGGAGGTTGAACCTCCGTATCTGGTTCCATGAGTGGGAGGACCTGCATTGTGATCAGTTTCACGGAGCAGGGAATGCCTAAAGGTTGTTGTTGTTCCTACCCATTTGGTCTTTCGCGATGTGACGGTTGTAATGCATGTGTTTTTGTATATCTTTGCTTTATATTTTGCTATGTGGTCTAGTAATGCCACACCAAATTCCTGGATCAATTTCACAGCTTATCTATTAAATAGTTCTTGTTTCAATCCGTGTTTTGCCTTTGTTTCTAATATTTTAAGCAGGAATTATTATTTTTAATGTTCTGAGAATTTAAATTATTTATTAAGTGTCACGTTCTTGACGCTTATGCCATATAAATTTCAATTCAACAGCGAAATCACAAAATATTTAAGAATTTCATATCTAGAATTTTGTACAGATAGTCTCGCGAAAGCAAATATCGATTCTTATTAAAATCAGTACATGCCATTGCGTTTGTTTAATACTGTTACTCGAGGCTGGTAAAATTTTGCGCAATTCATCTTGAACCAAAGTAAGAGAGAAAAAAAAAACAGTCTATCTGAAATATCGAAAAACTACCCCATCCCCTTAAATCAAACATTTTTACTCTTCGTAAATCCTTGGCAACGTGGGGTACTTTAGTTACTAAATAATTAAAAAAATATTTCTAACATCATAGTTACGTTACAAATTTCCGTTATTTGAAAGTAATAAACAGACATTTTAATAATTTATCGTTATTTTCCTCTTTTAAAAATTTTAAATAAACACAATTTTTAATGTATTTAACACAATTTAATACAATTTATAATACAATCAGTTATTATTTCAAGTAGCATTTTCACCATTAATATCATTTACGAAAAATATTGTTGCGAACTACGTACAGAATAATCGTTTATGCTCAGCCTAATTATGAATTATTTTTTTTCAAACTTTTATTTTATTTAGATGGTAACGTGCCTTTTAATACTATTCGCTTCATACGATTTTACAAATAGAAATGAATTAATCAGCAGTTTAAGAATGAAGCAAATTATTTTATAACCACCATAAAACCTATTTCAATGGTTATTATCGATTTAAATTTTTACACTTGGAACAGCTTTAGAGTTTATTTTCGGTTTTATTTATAATGTAAGTATTTATTTTGTTATTCAGCAACAATAGATGCCTTTTTGTATCTAAATAGGGAAAGGGAATATTTGCATTATTTACAAGTATGGTTTATTATTTTGAAAATTTTGCTAACTACTATTTCAATAGAAATTTTTATGACTAATATTTTATTTAAAGCACGTACGTAAAGCATGAGTAAATATTTTGCGTTGCGAAAAATAAATAACGGACGACTTAAAGTTCAATAAAATTGGCATAATAAATTAACTTAAATAAATATCAGTAATTCAATTTCATTAATTTGTTAGACATGCTTGCTTTACGCTGCAGGAACGCCAATGTAAAGATATCTAAAGGTATTAAATTTGATCTTAAAGAATAAAAATTATTTAAGAACATTTAATATCATATTTAACTGCTTTAATGTAATTGTTTTATTCTTAATTTAAAATGTTTATGTAGCAAAGAGTTTAGGAATATTTATAAATTTTATGTATCTGAATTTTCTATATCGCATCATGCAACACAGTGATTTTAAAGAAATTATTAGGAATTTCTTCCCTTTCGAGTTCAAGAATTGGTTACAGAAAAGCGGGTAAACAGTAAATATCCATGAAGACCCAACCAAAGCCTAATGCCGCGAAGCACTTGTATCCACATGACCACCAATTGTTGGAGCTATAGGATTTGAGGGAGCAGGGACAAGACTATCTCAGAAGCACAGACAGGAAGGTCAACAAAATTTGCTGTGAATGCAAAAGATTTAATTGCGAAATATCGCTTGTTGTGACAGTAGCGGGCATTGCGGCACATTGCAAATTGCTATCCGTCGTCGCAACATATCCCACGCATGCTCAATGGGATCTAGGTCCGCTAATCTCTCAGGCCATGGCAAATGTGGAATGTTTTTAATAACCAGATAACTTCGCACCACTCGAGCTCTATACGAGCGGGCGTTATCATCCATAAGTATCGCCTCTATACCCATTCTAGCAATAAAAGCACAGAGGGTGCAGAACTTCATCGCGATATCGAACGGCTGTGATGGAACCACCAGTCATCACGTAGAGGTGCTGCCGTTCGTTGCAATCCCAGTCCATGCAAGTAAGCCTCCTCCTCTGCAATGGTCTCTTTCGAAGAAGTTTGACTCCTGATAGCGTGTCCCTGGCTCTGCCTGTATCATTGCCCTTTGGAAATCGTTCTGGATATTTAATTGAAACTCATCCGTTTGTTTAATTTCAACAGCTTTGCTATTTAGCTATCGGTTTGTTAGAACTTATTGTTTACTGTTCTCCGTTTATTTTATTTTAAATATCTATCAATATATCTACATCTTTTTATATGTATATATATACATATGTGTGTGTGTGCTTGATCGGATAGTCAGTTTGGATTAGTGTCCGTAAGAGCAAGAGCAGTAATCAGATTACTTAGTGCTCCTGGCTGCTATATCGTTCGCTGAGTTTGGGTTCGAATCCAGGAGGAACCATAGATAATTGTTAATGTATAGTATCTATGCGACATGGGACTGTCAAAATTCACGGATGACGAAAGTTTATCGAGAGGCTTAGTGTTTAAAGTTTAGTGACGAAAGTTTATCAAGAGGGAAAGAGGAGTGGTAGACCCTCGGACACGTTGCTTTGGGCGCTCTTCATCAAAATTGGGACGGAGATGAGAAAAGTCATACTCTTACTTATATGGTAGTCAAGGGCCATGCCAACAGTAGCTGCAGTGTTGCGCTTCTTGCCACGATAAAATTCGTAGGTTTATTGTGCTTAAGTCAAACAAATAAGCCATATATGTGTGTGAGTCTGCAAACTTTAATGTAGATAAAAAAATTTAATGAAACAATGTAAATAAAAAAAACTACGTCCAAAGGAACGTTTTTTTAACGTTTTGTGTGTTACCTTTATTTACTGAGTATCATCTTCGCTCTTAAATTTAATCTTTAATTCAGTTTAATAGCAATGTCCCAAGATAATTTTAAAATGAGCCTATCTTTAGAATTTCCGATACACAGTTCCGCGCGCTGGAGATAAAAAGGGTTTTTCCCCCCCGTAGACTGTTGCCATTGCGCACTTTTAAGTCGTTGAATTCGTTACTCAAAAATTCGTTAAAGTTTTACAAAATATGAAATCGATAATAAAACAAATTCCAAATTTCAAATTTGGTCTTCTACATGCCCATATTTGTAGGAGGATTACGTCATTCAAAATTTGATGGATCTATGTACCGTTGTTTAATCACAATGCAAGAAATATACATACATTTATGCAGATTTTTCATTACTTAATTTCTTCAAATAAAATGCAGGACTCTGACATTTGGTGGCAACAGTTTGAAAAGTGAAACGGACATTTATAGTGATTGAACGCAAAATCGCAAAACGAAAACAATAGTCCTTCAAGGACAAAGACCCTGTGGACTAATAATTTAAACTACAAGATACTTTTTTGTTGCTAGAAATAGTTATGTGACGTAATGTATGTTTTTTACATTTGCAACTTGGAAAATCAATGAAATATCCTTATTCAGTACGTGAATTCATAATAATTTTATTTCTTGTTTCGAAGGTAACCTGCACTAAACGAAAAGAGTAGCTCTTGAAATGAATCTTCGGGCATTTATGAAATATCTCTTTCCATTCTTAAAGCTCTAGAATTCTACGGAACGCTTCTGAAATTAATGAAATCTCGAATCTTTTAAGCTTTCTATAAGAAGTGGAATCCAAGAAAAGATCATATATTTTTAGTTTATTGTTGTAAGGTTTGAAGTTATGGTTTTCAAACTCGAAACGTGCAAGAGTATAAAATAGTATCTACAAAAACAAAGTCTGCAAAAATCAATCATTTTAAAATCTTATGTTCGGTTCATGTCTCTACACGCAAAACCCCCACATAATCCAGCTGGACTTCCTGGGCTTTTGTTCTCCTTGGAAATTCTGAACTCTTCTTTCAAAGCAACAGATGCAATATTTTTACACTCTGGAAACAAAAATTGCGGCCCTCAAAGGCAAATGGATGGTCCTTTACGAATGATAAATAACTCCAAATCCAATGTTTTCACGACAGGGGGTTGGGCTGAAGACCAATCAAAGGACGCCTTCGAGACGTCACTAACATCCATCACTCCCGAAGTATGAGTGTGTGTTTCGACGGATGGATGGATTGGAGGCGGGGCACCAAAACCCTAGGTGGACCTCTAGGGAAATCTTTAGAATATCGACGGATAATCCGTCTTAGCTGGAACCTTGACGGTTTCTCAACTTATTTTTTATTACACGTCTCTTGAACTGAATCGCTGTTTAATATGAGTGAAGGATTACTATAATTTATTTTGTGACTCCAAATATCTCGGATTTTGAATTATGAGTAGGTATAGCAAATTCTTTTTTTTAAATTGAAAATCCCAATACTGAATTCCAGTACTAATTTAAATAATGAATTCCTTATAATGAAATATGTTTGCAACTACTATAGTGATTCATAAAAGTAGTTTTTCTTAATTGGCTATCTTTTGAATATGGTTTATTTGATTAATACATAGTTTTATACTAAAAAAGAAAACATTTTTTTTCTAGCGCAATTAAAAGTTATGGGACGAATTCTTTGCTTGATGACGAGTAAAGGATAATTTAATAAAAAGCGTTAAAAGCGTCTTTTATTCATTAGCTTAATGGTGAAAATGTTTATAAAACTTAATCATTAAAATGCATTATAAATTGCGCAAAATATGGAATGTTATTAAACAAGTAAAAATATTAAAAATACCCAGCCTGCCTTCATAATATACGTAATGGCTTTCTTAAAAGCATCGCCAAAGACTGTATAAAAACTGCCACGCCATATGGTCTTGTCTGCTACTTTTATTTTATGTGCAAAGTATATATAATCTTTTGAGCGCGTGCTGCAACGCTTTCATGCTTTTGCGAGGCTTGAAAACAAAGCTTATTATCGCCTTGATTTTAATACACGGTAGGCAAAACTGCGTATTTCGTTTGCTACAAATTAATGAACTATTGAGTGTAATTAATTAATTCACGTTTGCTACTTGTAATTCTATGTGAAATATAATTTGCTGTGCAGAGACATTAGGTATTTTTTGGAAGCAGGAGACTTGAAAATTGAGCAAAAACCTTCGCCGGGAATCGAACCACGCACCTCTGGAATACCGGCCCAGCGTGCAGACCACCACACCACGAAGGCACGCTAGGAAGCGGAAGAAATACCTTAGAGCTGTTCTATAATTTTTAGACTATTGTTAACTAAAATAGAAATTACATGTTTAAAATTATTAGTATACATATTGTTACGAAATGTCCAGCCGCGGTAAGATAGCTTCCCCGCAAAGCAGGTATAGGGTTGCCAGAAAATGACAAAGAAAGACAGAGTTGCCATATTTGGCGCTATATCGCCTATTTGGCGACAAAATTGGCGATATGCCATAGATGGAGGGAGAACCTTCTGGAACGAATTCTTAACAGTTTGGCCCAGAATGCTTTCGAACGCAAGCCAAAAGCTATATAAACCCTGCTGGTATACGCAGAGTCAGTCAATTAATAGTCAGTGAGCGAGTGTCTTGTATTCTAGTGCCGAGTTGGTCGTCGAGTGCACCGAGAGAGTCTGTTAGTGTATCGCGAGTTAGCGCATCGTCGAGTTTTATCTTAGAGTCTGTTGAACTTCGAGAATGACCGAACCGAGTCGGGAGTTGTATCGTCGACTGCATCACGAGTTGTAACGAGTCTCGAGAGTAAGTAGAGTTCCGAGAACGACCGAGGAGAGTCGGGAGCTGTTTTTACCGTTATAGCCTGATAGCCTGAAAGCTGAGCTCCTGATTGTAAATCTGCTTTTGGAGCTGTCCTGAATAATACTATCTAATAAATTGTGTTTCGATACTTTATTAAGTGTCGTCGTTATTCACTCCATATCCACGAACCCGTACATAATAAAATCGTAAAAATTTTTTCCCTAAGGTATCTACTGGAACTATTTGTGAAAGACAGTTAAAACATAACACTTCTGAATAATACAAGTTGAACAGCATGCATCTGAAGTGTTATTAGGAAGTACTATGCTGATTTTAAGTCTTGCACTGTGGTCTACTGATACAAAATATACTTTTATTAGTAAGCCTCTTATTCTCTAAAAAGTCGAATAATGCTTTAACTTAAAATGACCAATTTAAGTTCATGTCCTGTTCAAAATTCAACCTTTGTTTTATATCCCCATCGTTTTGTCTCGAATAATTTTTTGATATGATAACATTAACTTTCGTCGAGAGAATAAAGAGAACTAAATTTTTTGACAGTTCGGCGTGAATGGTAACTCGTCCAGTACACAGAGAGAAGTATCGTTTTTTTCTTTGTTGAACGATCTGTCCAGATTGTTTTTGATTACCTAATTTTCGAAAACTTACTTGCAAACATTAACATTGATCAGCTGAGCGCTTCCACGCTACACATACTGTCCTTTATTCAGTGGCGTAGCGAGGGAGGGGCAAGGGGGTGCATGATGCCCCGGGCGCCGCTCGTAGAGAGGCGCCAAATGGTCTCCAAACAAGATTTTCCGGAAAATTTTAGTTTTTATTTTGGTCGGTTTCTGGAAAATATATTTAAAATTAATAACTATTGTAATATAATTAATTATTTATTTTCTTGATTTGCCTGATAAAATGTGTAATAAAATGTTTGCATCAACCAAAACGTTCTTTCTGACCACTTTATTTCTCCAAAGTAGAGATATGTGTATTTTTTTAAACGAAATGCACGTATAACTTCCGCTTTTTATTTTAAAACGATAACACGGCCTCGTCCCGAATTTCTCAAACATATCCAGTTTCCAAAATCCGATTCAATAATCTGGAAATGACATTTTGAGAAAATCCTAATGCTTCCGCTGCAATGGATTGCGTTCGACTCTCCTGTAAACGACTGAATGCCTTCCTGGCTACCGATTCAACTAAGTAATCTTGCTGAGACATCGTATATTCACTGCTACGAAGTATTCAACGCATGTCAATTGTTTTTAATCTCCTATTACAAAAGGAATACTGCAGGTCGCTCCTTACTCCTTATCTAAAACGCATAGTTTTTGACGTCACAGACTAAATTTGCATATTCCCAACTTTGTAAACGTTATAATTTTCCTTTATAATCTCTTCTATTTCCTTTTGTTCAAAAAGGTTATCGATTATATGGTTATTTCATACCGAACCTACAATATCCCTAATTTTTTTAGCAGTGAATGTGACTGCATGACGTTACTCCGTAGTAGAAAAGAAACGGAATCTAAAACTCCACTACAGAGCTATAGAGAAAATGTTTTTCCAAATCTAAGAGTCGCACTTCAAATACTACTTACTATTTCATTATCAAATGCTAGCTATGAATTTTCGTTCAGCAAGTTAAAATAAATTTTCACATATTTACAATCAACGATGGGAAAAGATCCCCTAAGTCATCTAGCATTTTATGTGTGGAAAGAGAAAAATTTGAAAGGCTCGACTTTGATGAAGTAAATGATAAATTTGCTTCATCCAAGGTAAGAAAAGTGTATACATAGTAATTAATTGTGTTTCATGTATTATATTATTATTAATAAATATAAGTGTCCGACCAAGTCCAGGTGCACGTGATTGAAGGGAGATAAGGGCAAATTAAATTTTTTAAGTTGGCTGGTGGTGTGTCTGACAATTTTCGATTTTTGGCACTCCAAGCACGAACGTATCCAGTTGGCTATGTCCTTTTGCATACTAAGCCATACGAAACGTTGCTGTATCAGTTTCCTCGAAGCCTTGATGCCAGGATGTGACTGACTAAAAATGGCATGGCGAAACCCGGAGGGAACATAAGGTCGAAATCTTAAATCCTGAACATCACAATAAAGTGATTTTCCGGATGACAGCTGCATAGGCTGCAAGTTGAGATTGGTGGAAGATTTGCTTTTCAAGAGGGTTTGTAGTTCTGAATCCCGGTGTTGTTCGTCCGCAAGGGCAGCAAAGTTTATTGGCGAAGGAACGGCTAGTTCTTCAATACGAGACAAAGTGTCTACAAAAATATTCTGCGAACCCTCAACAGATATCCCTCAATATAACGGATATCTGTTGAAAATTGCGCTATGAAGTCTATGTGTCTCATTTGACGAGGAGAAGCTTTATCCGAACGCTGTTGAAAAGCGTAGATTAAGGGTTTGAGGTCTGTGAATATCATGAAAACGCGTCCCTATAGCATATGTCGAAAATATTTAACAGCTTCATAAATTCCTAATAATTTGCGATCGTAAGTGTTGTATCTGGTTTGCGCTGGTGAGAGTTTTGATGCGTCAACGTGTAGAAACATTAGGTTATTTTTTTTTATTTATTTTTTTTGAAGCAGAAGAGATAAAAAATATGCAACGCCTTCGCCGGGAATCGAACAGCGGACGTCTGGAGTACCGGCCCAGCGTGCAGAACCACTCCACCACGAAGGCACGCTAGGGAAGCGGGAGAAATACCTTATATACTCCCCTTTTTAAAGGGCGATTGTGGTTTTTAGGGGACCCAATCGCCAAATCCTGGGTGTGGAGAATCCTCATCCAACACCCCTTTTAGTTCGGGCGCCACTGTAGAGACATTAGGATATTTGGAAGCAAGAGAGAGATTGAAAAATTAGCGACCGCCTTAGCCGGGAATCAAACCGCGGACCTCTGGAGTGCCGGCCCAGCGTGCAGAACCACTACACCACGAAGGCACGCTAGGAAAGCGGGAGGAATACCTTATAAACGTAGAGTGATAATGGTTTCGATGCGGAAGGATACTGCAAATTTGTTGCCGAAATTAAATCATTTTTGCATTTTTGGAACGCTTCGCGAGATTCTGTGGTCCAGTTTATAACACGTTTATCGTTTTTCTTGCTTCCAACCAAAAATGAATTTAGAGGTGCTTGTATGGTTCCTGCATGAGGTAAGAAACGTCGATAAAAGTTGAGCATAGCAAGAAATCTCCTTAAGTCTTTCACTGTAGATGGTTCGGGCACATCGCGGATAGCGGGGACTTTATCTGGAAGGGGTCGAACGCCGTCAGTGGAAATTTCACGACCAAGAAAGGATACTCTTGGTTGGCCAAAAACGCATTTGGAAGGATTAAGACCGACACCGTACCTTTGAAAACGTTCAAAAACTGTTCTCAAATGTGATAGGTCCTCTTGCTCTGAAGAGGAGGCGATTAAGACGTCATCAAAATAAGGTACCCAAAATTCGAGGCCGTTTCACACCTGATTCATAAACGTTGGAACGTTTGAGCAGCATTACATAAGCCGAAAGTCATGATCGGAAACTCAAATAGTCCGAAAGGCGTAATAACCGCACTTTTTGGAATATCAACTGGGTTAACGGGCACTTAATGATACGCCCGCTCAAGATAAAGGGTTGTAAATATAGCGTTTCCCTCTAAAACTTGCATACAGTCCTGAATGTGCAGGACTGGGTAACGATCAGGTATTGTAGCTGCATTTAACCAGCAATAATCGCCACTTACCATTTCGTTTCCGAACTAGATGGAGCGGACTGGCCCATGAACTTTTTGAAGGACCCCAAATTCCCTGTTTCATCATGTATTGAAATTCCTCTTTGGCGGCTTTATGCTTGTCCGGAAGTAAGCGTCTTGGTTTAGCGGCAATTAGAGGTCCGGTAGTTTCAATATAATGTAGTACATTGTGCTTGGGTTCGGAAATACCCATAACTGGGCGCGTGTTTGTAGGGAATTCTCTGAGAAGTTGATGCCATGGGGTGTTACCCGAAATCAGTTTAATGCTCAAATCTTGACTATTGCGAATTACTCCCGGATGTGTTAAGCTGGTTGTGTAATTTATCAAACGGCGATTCTTAAGATCGACGAGCAAAGAAAATTTTTGAAAAACGTCAGCGCCAATAATAGGACTTGAAACAGTAGCAATAATGAATGGCCATTGGAAGTTGCGGCGCAATCCTAAATCAAGAGATATCAGGCGTTCACCAAAAGTTTGAATAGGAGTTCCATTTGCTACATAAAGTTGTAACTTGGTAAGGCGCTTTTGTTCTCGAAAATGTGGTGGAACGACAGAAACATCAGCCCTGGTGTCTACAAGAAACCTTAAGCCCGAATTCCTTTCGATGACGCAAAGGCGTGCAAAATTCCGGCCGCTGTCGTTCACAACTTCGAGCAACGGCCTTTCTCCTTTCCCTGGTCGTTTTAACGACACGTTGAGCGGCATCTGTTTGCCTTGTTTCCAAAGTTTTGGTGGTAAAAACAAATACCCGTAGGAGGACTTTCATAACGTTTCCTCAGTGGGCTACGATGTGTATTTCAACCAGGTGATGTGGAGCGGTTGCGCTGAAAGGATTCAGCTTGGATGGTAACTAACTGAGCAACCTGTTTGGACAAATCCCCAATTTGACCCTGTAACGCCACAATACCTGGATCAGGAGCCTGCACTGCGTGTATTTGCTCTGGAATGGCCAGCTCGTGAATTTTATTAGCGATTTCGGGAAGATTTTTAAGTGGTTTTACTGGTCGCTAAAACGGTTTGCATGTTAGATGGGAGTCTATTCATCCATAATGTTTTAAGAATATTATCCGTTAGGTTACCGGGGGCTAAGTCTGACATTTTAGACAGCAAATGAGAAGGCCTCATATCACCCAACCGTAAATCGTGCAACAACTGCTTGATTTTAACTGTCTGGGATTCTTCATAAACAGAAATAAATTTTTTTTAAGATTTGTATTTGTCCGTCGCCGGTGGATTCAAAATTATTCCACGAGCTGATTGCAGTACCTCTGATTCTAAGGTCCCAATCATATTATGTTTCGGCTACGCGGGACTTGACGTCGAAAGGGACAATTCTCAAAACCCGCACGATTCTCAAAACCGCACAGGAATCACACGTAGCTAGATTACCATTCTCACTTACTACAAAGACCTTGAACGCCAAACAATAATCGATTATCGCTCAAATTGGGATCACGAGATCCTTCAGAAGCAGAACTTTCGTCTGATTGGTTGTCTGTACCCGGGACTGAGGTCCAGCCGAGACATGTTCGGTGAGGTTTGAAAAAAATCCTGCGTAGCCGCAACATTTTTCCGTAGCTAGGCGGAACTTCGCTTCCAGCGAGGCTCTTTTTTCTAGGAATCCTCCCATTTAAACCAGTGCTACCAGAATCTCGTTTCTCAGAAAAGTCCCGTCTAGTAGGGACTGTAGCCATATGTGATAACCTCTTAACGCGGCGATCGCTGTATAAAATTGAGTTTCGTCGGCAGTAATGTGACTCAACGCGCATCCAATTGAATGAACCATAACGATGGGTCTCGGTGACAAAAGGGCAGTGGCTTAACTACCACTTCTGTCAATTGTGAAGCAGCATCGTTGTCAACCACTTTAGATCAATCAAATATGCACAAAAATAATATGTATAGAAAAATAATCAATATGTATATAGTGACACAGTTTCTTGGTACTTGAAATCAGAGAAATTGGAGGCTCAAATGCAGCAGACGATACATATATATCCGCTGAAATTATGACAGAAATATGTTGACTCACCAGAATGCGGCACCACGCTTGAAATGTCTCACTTGCATCTCATCACAATGGATAACTTACTGCTACTAAGAATTTTGACATATAAACTCATATTCGTGCAACATTGAAGGTTGCTATTCGTAATAAATACGGGTCACCAATTATGGAAGTAAAATATTTTTAGACAGATCGTTAAATAATTATAACAATTGAATAGAATAAATATTATTTTGTTTTTGGTTGCTATGGGTTACCAGACCGGCAGAGTTGAGTTGTAGTAGGCGTTGCCACATATCTATTTATCTTTAATGTATATTAAACTTTTAATTGTTTAAAAACTGTACTTTTTAAAAACACATATATAAATATGTAAAATAAATAAAACCTTTTTAACTAATTCTAGACCAACGTATGTCTGATTTTTCCGCCGACACAGACGCATTTCCGAATCCAAGCCTAGTGTAGTTACGTAGTGACTATTCTTAATATATTTTTGGTATGTTATAGCAGATTCAGCATTTTATTATTATTTGCATTATTTTCTTATTACGAATATATTCTATATATTATATTACTGAAAGTTTTTTTTGTGGGGGGGGGCGCCACAAAGGTATTTTGCCCCGGGCGCCAGTTATGCTTGCTACTCCATTGCCTTTATTCGACATTTTTTTCTCTTCGTCTTTCTGAATCATATTAACCAAGATGCATATGTCATTGCTAAAGTTGGAAATAATAACTAAAGTAAGCAACTCCCGCTTTAAGCCACATTCAATTCGTAATGTTCAAAAACTAAGTTATCAGAATGACAATGCTCTTGATTTATCCAATGGGAAATCTTTCTATCTCACGCTATTTTCGATTTATTTGTTTAAAGATTATTCAAAAATTTTCCCTACTTTTGCAAGTTATTTACAGATCACTTTTGATTTTTCTGCTTCTTACTCGCGAAATTTTCATTTTAATTTTCGGGGTAACGCCGGAACATGCGTTATCTTGATGATTATTAATTTTTTTATTTACTTAATTTTAAAACACTTTAATTACCTTAATTTTAATTATATTTAAATTTTCTATAATTTTTAAATGAATCCAGTTTTAAATAAATGATCCAGATATAATTCAGAAACATGTCTCTAATAAAATTCTTTAGATGCTCCTTGAGAAAGACCACGGAAATTTCAAAAATGTTTTACAGTTTGAAATATTTTATAAGTCTGAAATTTTTTTGAGTTGCTTTTGTGATTTAAAAATGTTTATGCTTTTGTTTTGTGTATTATCTTTGGAGTAGCAGCCCACCCTTGATTATTTAATTTTGATCTCTTGATAATATATATATAATGTATACCTATATGAATAAAACATTCTTTGCTTTAATAAAATCTGTAAATCACGCATATTAACCGCAACTACAGGATAAAAACATAAACATATAAAGGTAGCAATTTATATAAAAATAGGTTAAAGTTTTTCTATACAAAATTTGGTTAAAGTTTCTCATACTTTCCATCGATTAGAAATATACAGGTTTTCCCATCAAGACCACCTAAACTCTGAACAGCTAGATTTCTCGCTTAGAATATATAAAAAATGCATAACTTTTACGACCCATAGTTTTCGAGATAAGTGCAAAAGGAAAGTATGATGCATATCTAGTGCAAGGGAAAAGAAAGCTAGCTGGAAGCTTGAAATGCATCTAAATCTGAATTATGTTTATATAAGAAAATTTTCAAAATGTCCATCGTGCATACTGAGTCATACATGCGCACGCTGTGGATTAGCTGTCTACGCACGTTGCAGCAGTGTGGAGCCCAGCAAAATACACTTAGTGTAGAGATGAGCAGTTAAGTCACCTTCTTAGTAACTAAATCCTATAGGACAGTTTCTTCATATGCGTCTACAGGAAAAAAATCCATAAGTGTCAGATCTCGCGATTTTGGAGGCCATAAAATGAGACCATACACCCAATCTAGCTGCCTGGGCGGTTTCAACCAATCAGGTGCAAGAGCGCTGAAATATATCAAAACTCCCTGGAACCATGGGCGATATGACGAATATGATGTTATATTTTTTCCCACTTACTTGTAAAACTATGGGTTGCACAGGTACAATTTCCAAAAGAAGATTCTTGCTGTGCAGCGTGTGGTCCATCTTGATGGGACACCCTGTTTTTAATAATCATAAACAAGAGTTGGAAACATACTTATGGCTAAGAGCATTTAAATTTTTGATTGTAAAAGAGAAGGACCTAAGCTCTACATGCTAAACTACGTTAAAACTTTGTAAATAACTAACTAAACTATAAATATATATATACATACATTTTTTCCTAATCGTGAAAATAACGTTCAGCCAATGAATCAAGTTGAAACTAAAAAATTTTATCACTCATTTTTTACTTCAGCGAAGATACAAAAAGTGGAAACCTCGATCAAATAAATTTCATTAATCAGATTTCGAAACGGCTCAGGAGCCTCAAGCATTAATTAATGGAGACAGTAAAAGTGCACGAGCTTGTTCGTAAATTAGATTATGATTTTAGTAATTGGAGGATTTTTTTTCCTCTTGAGCCTCTTAAGATGATGCGCATAAAAATTAATGCTGAAGTATTTCAATTTGTTAAAACTCAATGCTCTAGATATTAAAATTATTTCCCAATAAAAGTATTTTCGTTATATCAATACATGCAAAAAAAAAAACATCCACCCTTATTTATCAAGGCAACAGTCTACTCTTTTGCGTAGCAAGAAAATATATGTCTCGTTGTACACAGGCACTCGACCAGAATTATTATTCTCGGATATGTTCGCTTAATGAGGTTTTCGTGTTTCATGAAAGGAAAAAATGTTTTCGAAACAGAAGAGAGGTAAATAAGAAACAGGTATGAAAGCTTTATTTGATTAAACAAAAGCATTGTTCTAAATATTACGTTTTAAGGTTAGTTTTTTAGGGGAGGGATACGTATCTGCATTTTCTTAAATACTCAAAGCACTGCGTTACGCGTTAACAAGAGATAAATATTTCTAGCACAACAAATGCCCTTCGGTTGTTGCCACCAAAATCATAAATGTCGCAAATATGCACATTTAAAATTAATTGCGGCATGTTTTTAGTTTCTGACTAAAGTAAAATATATAGTTATCAGCTAAGCATAAATAAATGTCTATATTTTTTCTATAAAAAATAAAAATTTTTTAAATTTTTTGTGAGCTATTATAATTCACTTGTATGAAATTCATGTTATGAGAAATGTGATATAGTTATTTCTATGTTACTTTTACAATCTTTTAATCAGAAATTACTATTCTAATGGAAGAAATAACATGGAATTTGGAATCTGTTTGTAAGAAACACTGCGTTTATTGATATGCATTTTATTTGAGTGGTTCTGTTTTGTTGCTAGTAATCATAGTTAGTTTTCTTAAGCTAATTTTCATTTGGCGTGTCTTTCTTTCTCAGACTGAAATCGGAAACTTCTTTTTAGTAAACGATTGAGTACATATAAAGTTTACTAAATTTCCCTTCAAACATTTTACTTTGCTTCCAGACTGAAATTGTGCATCTATCGGATCCATTCTTTTCCGAACAAGGGTATTTTTTCAAATAGGCAATAAAATCATAACCAGAGAAGCATTAAAAACCGTATATTAAATAATTCTTTCCTGTTGATCGACACCTTGACATTTACCTTCATGTACGTCAAGGCTTTCTTACTTATCAATAAAATGATTTCTGACATTTTTCTGTGATCTCAACTGTAGTAATGATATAATGTCATACATCGATGCAACGGTACGTTGCATATTCTCTCATCATTAAACGAATATCCTACTTCTTGCGTTCCTTGAAATATTATTCTCCCTTACACCCATTTGCTTGATCTGTAAGCTTTTTAAAAATTTTATGCAGTTTTGGTCATTCTCCAATTATCATAAAACCAGCAATCGCTGTTTGTGTTTCGCTGTTATAAAGTTCAACAGTTTGGCGTACACTTGGCAGATAGTTTTGTGAAGGTTATGTGAAGGTTATGATAAGTCAGTGTGAATAAGACGAAAAATATTACTACATGAACGAATCCATTTTTTTTTTAAATTTAAGGAACTTTCTTCTCTGAATGCATTAAGTGTCTGGCCGTATATATATATATGCTTTCAATGCAAATTTACTTGAATGCATAGAAGAAATTAATTATGTCTTAACATTGTCAGTGTATGCATTATATAATTAAATAAACGTACTATCAGAATAACAGCTCCCTTGAAATGTACATTTATTCTGGCATACACGAGTTAGTAATTTCAATGAACCAAGTTTAATTGTGTCAAATGTTACATTGTTGAAATTTAAATACTTTGTAGCATAAATTATAGAATGTTTCCCCGTCTTACATGAAACGCAGACAATGGTTATAATTTTTATCTTATAGTGTGTTACATTCTAACAAAATTTGAAAGTGAATGAATGTTTCATTTTAGCTGTAGATTAACAGCATTAACTAAAATTTTTTAGTTTTATTAAGATTTTATAAAGTTTCCATTTTATTCAAACGTAAGTATTTTTTAACGAAGAAATTCTAAAACATGCGATGAAAGTGATGATCACATTACTAGAAAGTTTTTATAATTATGAATCAAAATAGACATCTAAAATCAAATTTCATATACTCTTGAATATGAATTGATTCCATCATCCTCCATTTTGTAGAACGCTTTTTCACCAAGGTACTGGGAACAAAAATAAAATGCGCCTTCTGACAGTTGCCTGTATTTTCACAATAAATGAATCGTATTTTATTGCATTTGTCATAATTTTAAATGACCCATAAATTACCCATGAGTTGCCATGTAGTCAAACGGGAGAAAAAAATCATCAGACTTCTTATCAAAAATTCTTTTTTCAAAATTGTGTCTTTTATTACTATATAAGCAATGCATCCGTATATTCTGAATTGCACTCAGAAACAGTCACCAATAAATGTTAGAAGTTGCATGCGTGTTAAACAAATTGGTCAAAATAAATGTAGATAATAACAAGCATGGCTTGCCGATTAATTGAAACGGAATAATAATAATGGGGAAATAATGGCCTGAACAGCCGTTAGGAGGTGGCATACGGTTTCTGGGAAATATTAAAACAAGAAAATATTTGTAATTGATTCAAAAATTCCTAGACAATTAACATATAACTTGACTTTGAATTTCTCTGAAAATTCATTTTGTATATTCCTGCCTAGAGCTTTAGCTGAGAACCTAACATATGTAAGCGACGGACAATGGAAAGTTTCCACCAAAGTATTCAAGAATTGCAGCAGTGATATCAAGGCAAATGAGGCCATATAATATGCAAAAAAATAAGCGTAAAGAGAAAGTACGTGGAATATTAATTTAAAATTTTCATTATTTTAAATTAATTTAGTTATTTTAAAATCTTTTTTAAATAATTTTCCAGTATTTCAGAAATTTTCATACTTAATTTTTGCGCATATTTAAAATTAAATTCATTACAAAATTTCAAAATTCATTAAATTCATTATTCATTCATTTGAACTATGGTTTTTATATGTTGACAAATTTTATTACGTTTCTTTGCAAAGGTTTAAAAAACAGCAGTTTTCGGGAGTGGGTAAATACTGCATTTCTATGCATATAAATGCATTTGCTTATGTGAATATTTTAGAATATGAAATTTATGTTTAATCACGTATTACTACACCTCCAATTATAAACACTGCTAAATTTTCCGAAACACTTATTTTGCGAATCTGTTGTGCTTTCTTTGAACTCTAGCAATTTGTTGTACAATTATGTCTTAAACATTAACAAATTCTTAGACATTTTTAAGATAATGTACGAAGCCTACGAATACATTTAATTAAAGGAAGAGAATTAGTTTACTGTTAATGTAAAATGATATGGCCAATTAATTTCTTTCAGTAGTAAAAAAAAAAAAAAAAAAAAAAAAAAGTTAATGCAAACAGAAGAATGTATTTCTTGCCGTACGACTTTATTATATTTTTCCCTCTTAAATTTCAATTATGTGAACAACTAAGTATTACTGGAATTATATTGAGGATAAAAATTTCTAAGTTTTATCCTCAACATAATTTAAGAAGAGTAATAATTTAAGGAAGAGTGGTTTTTTTCTTTCTGAGTTTAAAGCAACTCAAAGATTAAGTAAACGGAAAAACGTTCGATTGCTTCTCATTGCTGAAAGACACAATCCAAAAGCACACCTGTGCATTCGCAAAATAGGGATTTACAAAAGTAAAGAGCACATATTCTTAAGGCATTTTACCTGTTAGTCACCTTTTCGACTATATTATGTTAACATTGCATGTATCAAACACGCAGTGTTCAATTATATTACGTTTACCATAGAATTTATCAAACACGAAGTTTCAAAATAATGCTAATTGAACTTTTGAAACATTATCCCTTAAGATGGGTGAAAATCTTTAATTTTAACTAACTTTAATTTATATTTTATTTGATTTCATGTCAAGTTCTTAAAATTATAGTAGTACATTCCTCGTAAGGGTATTGAATTAAGATATTTAAAATAATGTTTTTCTCTGCTTTATTTTTTAAATTAAATTACCCAGTTTACCAGCAACCAAACGATAGAATAACAGCTGAACTCTCGTAATTAGCTACGGCTGCAGTTTCCGTACATTTTAAGTTTCATGTAATTTATCATATTTAGTATTCAATATACTACTGAAATGCTATTTCTTCCTCGTTTTTCCAGATGGTTGATTTCAAAAATCTTTGCCCATAAAAACGTTTCTCATGGTAAGCCTCACCCCTGGAAGAGTGGTTAATACTGTTGAATGGTGTGAGTTCGACCTGAGTTCTTTCTCAGGCGAGTAAGTTTCTTATATGAGAGTTTTCGTGATTTTCGTTATAGGTAACGTGAGCTAGATTCCCTTAAAAATTTCTTCGCAGCTCTCCCTTTGGGCTAATAGTCCCCGTATCCTTGGTATAATTTGAATTCGTTCAAATTATTGTGCATTATTTATAAATAATCAGTGAAAAGTTTATATATATATATATGTAAAATAAAAAATATGCAAATCAAAATTATAATTTTAACTAAGAATAAGCCATTAATTCTCAATCTCTCTTTAAAAAATCGTAATAACTTCTCTGTATTGCTGCATTTTAGATCATTCCGTTTTCCATGGCCTGCGCAGCGCTGATAACGTAATAATTGGGAACTGAAACTTTTAACTAAAACCAAAACTTTTTTTTAGTGTACTTTCATATTGGATAACTACGCAATTTCGCTGGACTCGCTTCCCATCGCAATAATGAAAAATACAAATGTTCTTGAATTGGCAAGACTAGAGTGCCAAGCGAACTGTTGCCACAAATGTCATTTGCAAACAAAAATGGAATTAAAAATGCCTCTACTGCCAAGTTTTTTAGATATTACGAGGTCAACATATTAGTATACTACGCAATCAGAATTCTTCTTCTTCAGTACGGATCTACGATCTATCTTCTACAGCTATTACGCATCGACGCTGCTCCGCCTTTTTCGTGCTATTATTACATATATATACACAATATGTTTGTAATGCAATTTTCATTAGGGATTTGGAAATAATCTAAATACGTCTTAATAATTTGTAAATTTTTTTTTTAAACTATACATTTCATATGAAAACAGTACGTTGTTTAGGGTTGAAAGCGATGAGCATCTTAAACATATATAAATATCCGAAATAAAGTAAATGTACTGGCGATCATACAAGATGATATTCTAATTTTTGAAGTTATTCTACACATAAAAACGGACTCGTTAATCTTCTGGCCTCATATGTATGATTTTGATGCGTTGAAGGTACTTTGCAAAAAGGATAATTACCAAACTTTAAATGAAATCTGAAAAATATTTTTTTCTTTAAACGTAAATGTGAAGTGCTAACTGAAAAATTACCTTGAAACATTTTAGGTATGCTAGGCTTCGTATATAATGTGAGGGATACTTTAGAAAAATGATTCTATTTGCTATATTACAACTAATACTATATTCAAAATTTATCCCCTTTCTATTTTTATACGTTTACCTTACCAGTGTAATTAAGAAAATACGTTTCTAAATCTTTTATAGAATTCAAAATTTCCCTTATGTGCGGTGATAAACCGATTAGAATAAGGGTTGTTATTGGAATAAAACACAATTGATGGATGAATACTTTGTATATCCTGACAGTTTATTTCAAGTGCAATCAACAAGCGCTCTACGTTCAACAGCTCTGTTTTTCAAAACGACAGTAATACATTCGCATCCATCTAAAATGCCTTTTAGCACTTTTTATAGAAATCGCGTTACAGCCAGCTATCGATCAAAAATTAAATATTTATAGCCCTAAATCAATATTCGCTGAGTAATTTCTTATTTCATTACAACAGTGAACAATCCCTTGGAATTATGCATATCAATCAGCAATGTGAAGTACGGGTTTCAACCCCTTTCATTATCACTGAGATTAAGGGGCGATAATTCATTATGATGAAAGGGTGAAATAAATTTCGACTAAGCTGTTTTCATCTGTAATTCTGAAAGGGTTTCCCCTTTTAAAGCCTTTTAATATTATGAGATATTATTTATTTAAAATCCTAAACAGAATATAATGTTTTTGAAACTTTTACTGAGAAATGGGCAGCATTAAAAGCTTGGAGAAAACGTGCATACAATGTTATAGTTGCAGGCATGAAATTTTAATAAATTACTCAGAAATAATTTTTAATTTTAAGCCGTAAAATATTTCATTTTATATGCATATTTCCGGTTATTTTAAAGGTTGTTTTTAAAGAACTTTTAGAAGTTTTGCCGATGTTACAATGATATTTTTGAAACTACCAGCATTATCTCTAATAACTCTTTAGTAGTCATTTATTTATAAATTTACGTAGGATGTATTTGTAAGTTTTTATCACATTGTTCCGTTCTTATAATGCCAGGTATGAAGTTAAAAGGAGAGCTATACTTGAAAGCAACTCGCCTTGCTCTCTAAATAGTACTTCTCAGTAAAAGAGTCGAACGTTTAGTACATAATCTTTTGAGAACATTATATAGATTTCCATTTATATTCATAATATTAGGCGAAGATAATCATTATATGCATATGTTTGTAATTTTGGGTAATTAAGTACTGTAATACATATTTAGGTAAAATAACTGAAAATCCCCTCCCGTGCCTTTGTACCTATAAGGCTTTTATTAAGCATGAATCTAACATAAGTATGTTTTAAAAATGTTTTAATATTTAAAAAAATATTACCCTTTCCTTTTTTATTAATTTATACATTTCTGCAACCTATGGGTTATGCAGGGTTTCAGTAAAACTCACGTTTTGGATTTTAAATAAATCCATGAATGCTCCACAGTTTCCAAAACTGATTTAAATTGTTATATTTCATTTCCCCTCCACTGGTTCACTAGTTGGTAATGCTTAAAATGTTTGCAAACAGAAACAAATGCTAAAACATAATGTAGTCAGGCACATTATGTTTTAGGATTTGTTTCTGTTTACAAGCATTTTTTAAGCATTACCAACTAAATATCAAAACCAAGATATAATTTTAGTTCTTTATTAGAAAAGCACTGCATTCCGTTTATAAGGTATTTTTTTCCTTCTTTCCACGTGCCTTCGTGGTGTAAGACGAAGCACGCTAGACGTGTACTTGACCTGTCCGGAGTTCAAACATCAACAACGGCATTGCAAATTTCTTCAAGTTCTTGACGTAGAAAAAATTTTACAAGATTTTGTCCTTTTTGAGTTCCTTCGTGGTGTAACTAGAAACACGGTTGATACGTATTCGGGATGTCTGGAGTTCGAATCTCAGCGAAGGCACTGCACATTTTTCACGTTCTTCCTTCGATATAACCCAAGACTCTTCACACTTTTCGTTTATTAGTCTTATTCTAAAAGTTACATTAAACAGAAGCATAATGGCATCAAAATCGCAAAACATTAACCTTCTTTTGAGTAACATCAATTAATAAATATGAAAGCAGCAAAAGAAATATGCTTATTTCTCATTATTATTCCCGATTCCTGTTTTCAAACTTGTTCTGATAGTAGCCATAAATTATCCTCCTTTTTTTCATAAATTCATAAATGTCTGCAGTTCATTGTAGTTATTCCATCACACATTTATATACATTTCTTATTATCACACCATTTTAATAACTAGAGTTTTTAGCATACCTGATTTAATGTAGTTTGTTATTTGCGTACTCCAAAAGCTTGAAAATGAAGACTGGTCAAACAAGTACTAGAGTTTAACACTAATTTTAGAAATGTTTTATATTGATTCACAGATAAGATTATTTGATAAAAGGAAAGATTAGAATTGAACTTAATATCATCGGCAGAGCTACTTGCTGTTATTAACCATTAGTGAACCAGCGTAGGGGATTTAAAATCCAGTGAGTTAAATTGCGTTTACTAAAATAATTTATTTTTGGAAATTAAATTATTTTAGTAGAAGTGGAATTCGATCAGAGTTAATTACGAGTTTATTCTAAGTTCAGTTTAATTTTAGTTTATTAAAGCAAAAGCTATTAGCTCTAGCTCTGTTTTTTGTTACCAAGAAAGATTATGAGCTATGATATTTACTTTGGCATGTTGAAAATATTCCAATACCTAACGTTTTATAAGTGTAATTTGAGATTAATACCTAAGCGTTAGGTATGCGAAGGAGTTCTTCAAAAGATTTACAGTAAAGCTGAAAGGTAGTTAAACAGGATCAGGAGACTTCATATGCTAGCTATGCTAGCTTACGTAAGTTTATAATTGTAACTCAGCACTTTTAATAAACATAATGATCTTTACTAATGATCATGATCAAAGTGCACTTCCAAAGTGAATTTAGTTTGTGAGCCAAATATACATTCTGTTATGAAAAAAAGGAGCAGCAATGCATAATGGTGTTGGTGTATTTCAGTTATGGCAAAGCCCTCGAGGGCTATCTGCCTAAGGGAAGGGATGCCTTCGTGAAGGACTTTTTAACGTTCGTATACACGTTACACATGGGGAAAAAAACGAAAACGCCCATGCAGCCAGCCCTTTCGCGGGATTCGAACTTCGGACCGAACTACCAGTGTTCAGCGACTTTACAGCTTGGCCGCAGGTGGGCCCGATGCATGATGAATAGAAAATATAAATATGTACATTGATTTTGAAAACGTGATATTGAAACCAACAGATGAAGCTATGCATTTCTAATTCAGATGTTCAAATCATCCAGTAAGCAAGATAATAAAATAATTTGCATTCAAGAAAATTCACCATTTTGATTTGTAACTGTATTACATAGCATGAGAAAATTATAACTTTGATAATCATCTCACGGCATGGCAGTAGATTGATTTTATCAGCATGATGTTAGAACATGGAATCTATTTCCTCTGCTACTTACATTTCTTTTCCAGGTGATGTTTTGATCTTTTCATATTCTGAAAACCGAATCCGTGCCAAATTTCCAAACGCGTTTTATTTGAAACAAAGATTTTGGAGATTCGCAGTTTTGTCGATTCGCAGTTTTGTCGATTTATTTTATAATTTATTGATCTGTAAATTTTTTATTTGACGAGGGAATGACGCAAATGAATGCAAATTTTATAACTATGCATCATACGATTATGTACTTTTAATAAGGTATTCATCATTACTCTGCTCTTTGAATCACAGCAATCTTTCTTACGATTAGTTGAAACTATACGTAAGAACATCGAACTCTATTACAGTGGATTGTAATTTTATATTTAGTCTCAAATTCCAACTTAACATACAATGTTCATTTAGTCATATTTTCCTTATTTACTTCTGTCTTATATTTTCTGAATTACGAGATCAATCAATTTTTCTTAGAAGTTATGAATCTGTAATAACAGTGGGGTCACTCAGTTTAGGGCCTGTGTAGTATGTTTGTCTACAGAATTTATTTAGGAGAATTATTCTTGAATTTCAAGCTTTTTAAGTTATTTTTAATTCTGAAAGGTTTTAAACAGAAGTTCCTTCTTTTCCATTACATCTAACTGTTTCTATCTCTTCATTATTCTAAAATGTTCGATCAACAATTTTTTTTTTTATTTTTATCTACAAATTACTTAATTGTGATACCATAAGTTACAGCATCGTTACATTAAAAATTAATGAAGCTAATTTACCTTTACAACATATAGAATTTACATCATTTCAGGTTAATCAAATCATTTGCTTTCTGTGATCAATTCTCCTAAAATAATGCAGACTATTACTATGAAAATAATTGTATAGTCTCTCAGCTTATAAAGATTACATATTTTTTGAGTATCTTTACAGAATTCAAGTAATGAAATAAGGTAAAATAAAGATAAATCGCCACTGCTTATACAGACACGGATTATACGAACACATGCTGAACAATATGTTCATGCAGTTTAAAATTGTTTTAAAATGTCCAATTAAAATAATGAGCCTCATTTTTTTTTTATTGAGGCTTTGTATTTTGTGCACAATGAAAGTATTGAAAAATATGTCAGAAGTAAAAAATATGTCGGGTTGAAAAATATGTCAGCGGTTTAATCTACATTCCCAAGTAATTAATTAGGAAAGTGTTGTTACAATTATATGTGTACATGTAGGCCTTAACGTGACAGCAGTCAATATTATTATTCGAATTTCTGAATGCAAGCCCATTTACATACAAGAATCATGAAAGATACATCATTTATTGTGATCAACAAATCAGTTAATGTTATCAAAGCATTATAAAAAAAATTTCAAATAAAATAAAGCCCCCAAATGACGTCGAAATATAGTACAGAAATCGCCAAATGAATGATTAAGTCGCCATACAGACTGAGTGTAATTTAAAGCAATCATGTCGAACAAAAAAAAAAAAAATCAAATAAAATAAAGCCACCAAATGACGTCGAAATATAGTACAGAAATCGCCAAATGAATGATTAAGTCGCCATACAGACTGAGTGTAATTTAAAGCAATCATGTCGAACAAAAAAAAAAAAAATTCAAATAAAATAAAGCCACCAAATGACGTCGAAATATAGTACAGAAATCGCCAAATGAATGATTAAGTCGCCATACAGACTGAGTGTAATTTAAAGCAATCATGTCGAACAAAAAAAAAAAAAATTTCAAATAAAATAAAGCCACCAAATGACGTCGAAATATAGTACAGAAATCGCCAAATGAATGATTAAGTCGCCATACAGACTGAGTGTAATTTAAAGCAATCATGTCGAACAAAAAAAAAAAAAACGCTTACCAAATTTTACGAAGATCAACTGGACTTCAGAATTAGCGAATATCGAATCAGTTTCCTTGATGATCTTATTATTCACATTAAAGTACTCTGCAATTGCTTTATACTTTTCTATGAATATTCTGTTCTAGAAAACGCTAATTTTGTATCCTGTTTAGGGATTTTAATCATGAACTCCAGGAAAAGGCATAGTGATCTAAAAGATAAAGTCGACATTTTATATCACTATGACCAATTCCTAAAAAAAAGTCAGAGAAATATTGCTTTTAATTTTTCAGTTTTTTTTTATGCTAATTTTGGGAGGAGGATGCCTTAACGAGTATAAAGATTAGGGTTACAGCATTTATCAAATAATTTGCAGAAACATTATTAGTGTAAACAGTTTATAAGTGAACTTTCGCGTAACAATTGCAGACAATTATTAATTACTTTTGTCCTAATTAAAATGCTGTGAAAGCAAGTACTTATATTTTTCTTCTAATTGCATTCGTATTAAATAAGCTAATTCCATTGATATTTTGTAGGACACTTTTATCATCTTATTAAAACAATGGTGGAAAATTGTAATTACAAAAAATAAAGCGACGTCCTCTGTAATTTCATCAGCTTCACAAGAAAAAGTAATGCCTTTCCAGATTTGCAAAAGCTCTACTCATGAAGCCTTGAATCCTCCACCAGGAAGTTTAAATTCCGTATAGTAGTTTCATAATGTGAAATTTTGTTGAAGGTTATTCACATAATATGAAGACAAATGTATCATTTCATAAAGAAACGAAAGCAAATATAAATAAAATGGAAATTAAATGGACGTATACATTTAAAATACGCGTATTAGAAACGCATTTGTTTGCAACATACTTAACAAGAGAATTTTCTTTAACAAAAAGAGAACAATCTGTGCTCGCATGTTTGGACCTTTAATTAGCAAGATGAAACTTTTGTGCATTAATGGTATATTAAAATCTTGTGATATTTCAATAAAACCGTACATTTTGTAAATGCTTTCAAAATACAAGTACATGCTAAATTATACGTAGTAAAGAATTATTAATTTATTATTTTAAAGATAAATCAAGGTTAATAGTTTCGCTTGGAAAGTATGAAAATATCGAGGTAATATCACATTATATAAGCAAGTAAAAACATCATCGGATGGCACATGATTAGACTGTCAGAAGCGATTAGTCCATTATACTGCTCTGAAACAGTCCCTCCTCCATTAAAAGTACACAATTATAGGTGGATTAAACACGTCTTGTAAAATTTCGTTTTCATATAATACTTTTCCTTCAAAAATATCGTTCACATTTACGAAGAGCTGTAGTTAAATTTCTCTTACATAAATTATGTTAAAGAAATCTCGAATAAAAAATGAGCATCGGTTGCTCAATAGGATCATAATTCTCTTGTAGAATATATAAAATAAACTGACTTTAGACTGCACATTTTATAGTAACTTACAGTGCCTTTTAAATATGAACTCATGTACCAGATGACAGGAAAGATACTGATTATTTGAGAAGTCAAACAACAAGAATCAGAGTAAATATTACGGTTTCTTGTTGTTTGACTTTCCCGATAAACATTATTATATAAACCTAAATGATAGAAAAGATACTGCTCAATCATAAACAGAGCTTTATAGCCCTCAGCTTTCATGAATGCAAAGATATTATGAAAAGGCTATCTCAATAAATTAATTTATTAATATTTTTTCAGAAATCTGAGCATGGGGATTCATTCTCAATCAATTTAAAATGTGATAAATGGTAGAATAAATTACAGACTAAAACAAGTTCAGTAGCTGCTCGGACAAATGTGTACGTATATAGTTAATTCGCTATAATAGTAATTAATTATTAGAAGCTTTTTTTAGTCACCAGGTATTTTTTTCTAAATATATGCAGTTATAGATCTAAGGGTAGAATGTTAACATAGTCTATTACATCTATTTGAAAAATATTTTATGCATGTTGTTTGTAAAAGTTACATACGAAGTAAGATTTCTATATTACAAATATTGTAAAGAATAGTGGTGATAATTATGATAGATACTGAACCATAAACATGAAAGTGTCAAACTATGTTATGAAATATGTTTTCAGTACTTGGCAAGGCCACGGGGACCACTGATATTTCCTTCATAGTGCAGAGAAAGAAATATCTGCACAATTTCATGACAGCGCATCATAAAACAGATATCGAAGATTAATAATAGAAAGGAAAAATAAAATAAAGTGCCTCTTGAAGTCTTCGGGGACCTTAGCGAAACCCTCCAAACATCCATTACCTATCTTTTAAGAGATTAGCCGGGCATCATTTTCCATCCTTACTTTTCCAACCTCCTTAATGGAAGGAAGTGTCGATCTTTTGATCCGGCACAAATCTTGGCCCGGACTCAAGAATACCAGATTTACTGCCCAGTCTTTAGAGCAAGAGTGGCTTGAAATCCATTTCTAGATTGCAGAAGGTCAAACTGTTCCTTATGTGGGTTCTTAATTGAGACAGTAATTACATAACTACTTCGGAATATTCAGAATTGCTGGATATGAAAATATTTAACTAAAACGTGATAAAACAATCTAAAAAGCTTTCTTGTTTACAACATTTATGTAACAAACTTTAATCTAAATATGCTAAAAACACTAAAACGAAATTATAATTTATGGAGAACTCCGCCGGATAATCGGAATCATAATATCAATTCATTATAGTTTATTAACACATCATTATTTACCGCTTAGGAGTACAACATCGGAAAAAATGTTATTATTAAACAAAATATGAATTTCTACCTTTCTCAGAGAAAAGCGGTGAAACGGAGAAAGGAAAAAAAAAAAAAAGAAAGAAAGAAGATGAGCGAAAACAATTTTAATGTGATTTTACAAACTATAAATTTGTATGCATTAAAATTACACACACTTTTAAACGCTTGTATTAGGTCCAATCCTAAGAAGTACAGTATCCCTAACTAAAAAGTATAAATATAAGGGGTATGCTTATAATTATAAATTAAGTGAATTCAAAATATACCCTAGTAAACTACCATTCACTAGTTTTAGTGCCTAGCATTTAATTAAGGTATCATCAGTTAAAGTAATTGGAGTGACATTTAATTTAAGAGCGTTAACTTTGGTATAGTTATGTAATAACTGTGAAAGTTTCGAGAATAACAATAAACTAAAAAAGAATCTTGCAAAAATCAACAAGTTCAAACTTAGTCGTCTTTATGCCGTAACCATTTAAAGGGATGACTGTGAAGGGAGCGTGAGGTCAATTTAGTCAGTTAAATGCTTCCTTAGTGTTGTCGTTAAGTAGAAAATATTCAAGTACTAGTAAAACTGAAATAAAAAATCTGATGTGTACAACACATGACTTCCTTGTATTGATATATTAAATTATACGCATTTTTCTTGCATTTCATTTAAACTTATTGGATTGAATTAAATCTACTTCGCCGACAGCGCATAAACCACAATAGAATAAATGCATTCTTTAAAATTCGCTCTAGTATTTGGTTACCATAGCGACACTCTGGCGCTAGATTCACTTAACAGTATTAATAATTATATAACAGTTAACTTAGTTTCCGTTATATAATTATTATATAAGTTAAAAAATTATATAACGGAAACTAAGTTAACTGTTATATAATCCAATAATTATATAACAGTTAACGTATATATTTCGTTCATATTATAACTCATAATGCATAAAATTTATATCATTTAAAGAATATAATTATCTAATCGTTGCCACATGTTCTATTCAAATACTATGAGCTAGAATGATGTATAAAAGAAATTCAGCAAACAAAACAAAAAAGAAACAGTTTTTCACAGACGATTGAGTATTTCTCATTTAATTAATTCAGTTCTCACTTCGCGAGAAGGCAAAAATACATAAAAACTCAAAATATCTATATTAAAAATTACGAAGTAAATTTCAAACACTTATTTCCTCGAAAAAATTCCAGAAAAAATTAAGCATGATTTAATTGGCAATAATAAATGAAGGCGTTATCTTTGTTGTTGCGAAGCTAAGTTTCTCTAGATTGGCAACAAATCCACTAGTCTCCTGTTTCAAATGTAAACATCAATGGCCGCCATTAAAAACAGGCTTAGCGGCAATTAAACAACTTTAAAATTCCTGATAATTCTAAACATATTGCACAGAGATTTACTAAAGGCATAAAATCCTTAACCGGAAGATACAAACAACATAATTTAACCATTTTTAAAGCACAAACTGTACAATTTACAAAAATATAAGAGCAAAGAAACTGAGATTACTGAGCCGGGTAACAGAGTGAATATATATATAAATATATCTATATACGTTTGGTGCGGCCGATTGCAACCAAAATACAAGGTGCACGTCTATATGTTATAGCAGTCCTATATACAAAATTTCAACGTTCTGAGGCTACTCGTTTCTGAGTTATGCGAGATACATACGTACGCACGCTCGTACGTACATACGTTCGTACAAACGCCACGAAAAATTCTCTTCAGAATTAATTTTAAAGCAGTTTTATAATTTTTTTGAAGGAAAAGAGTATTTTATTCTGTCCTTACGTACAGATATCACACGAAAACATCGTTAAATTGCATTCGATAGCGGTCAAAATGTATATTTTCGTTGAAATATGCTGCCTGACACTTTTCGCGATTACAATACTTCCTTTTTACTTCGTACAAGAAAGTAAAAACATGCAAGTCTCAATTATTCCTTTTTACGCTAGGGAAGGGTAAAAATGAATAATTGAGACCACGTATTTATGTTTTTTCTTCAGATCCCCTTTAAAGGGTTCATTGAGAATGTCATCGGAGTGATATTGTGAAATGGAAATCTTAATAAGAGTTTTCGAAAATTTCGAGAATAAGACTAAGTTACTTGTGGATAAAAATGACTCTGTGTTCAAATGTTAGTTTGGGCTTACGCCTTTTTACTTCCTTGTACGAAGTAAAAAGGAAGTATTGTAATCGCGAAAAGCTTCAGGCAGCATATTTCAACAAAAATATCCACTTTGACCGCTTTCGAATGCAATTTAACTATGTTTTTGTGTGATATCTGTACGTAAGGACAGAATAAAAGACTCTTTTCCTCCAAAAAAACTAAAAAACTGCTTTAAAATGAATTCTGAAGAGAATTTTTCGTGGCGTTTGTACGAACGTATGTACGTACGTATCTCGCATAACTCAAAAGCGAGTAGCCTCAGAACGTTGAAATTTTGTATATAAGACTACTATAACATGTAGATGTGCACCTCGTATTTTAGTTTCAATCGGCCGCGCCAAACGTATATAAATATATTTATAAATATATCCACCCTGTTACCCGGCTCAGTAATCTCAGTTTCTTTACTTTTATATGTTTGTAAATTGTACAATATTTGCTTTAAAAATGATTTAATTATGTTGTTTTTATCTTCCGGTTAAGGGTTTTATGCCTTTAGTAAATCTGTATGCAATATTTTTAGAATTATGAACAATTTTAAAATTGTTTAAGTGCCGTTAAGCCTAATTTGATGGCGGCCATTGCTCTTATTTACATTTGAAACAGCTGAGTAGCGGTTTTATTGCCAATCTAGAGAAACTTAGCTTCGCAACAACAAAGATAACGCCTTCATTTATTATTTAAATCCTGCTTAATAATTTCTGGAATTTTTTCGAGGAAATAAGCGTTTAAGATTTACTTCGTAATTTTTAATACAGATATTTTGACTTTATATGTATTTCTGCCTTGTCGTGCAGTCAGAACTGAATTAATTGAAAGAGAAATACTCAATCGTCTGTGAAAAACTGTTTCTTTTTTGTTTTGTTTGCTTAATTTCTTTTACACATCGTTCTAGCTTTATTATAGTATTTGAATAAAACATGTGGCAACGATAAGATAATTCTTTAAATAATATAAATTTTGTGCATTTTGAGTTATAATATGAACGAAATATAATACTGTTAACAAATTAATGTTAAGTAAACCTAGCGCAAATGTTAAGTAAACCTAGCGCCAGAATGTCGCTATGGTAAAGAAAGTGAATTTTAAAAAATGCATTTATTCTATTGTGGTTTATGCGCCGTCGGCGAAGTAGGTTTAATTCAATCTAATAAGTTTAAATGAAATGCAAGGAAAAATACGTATAATTGAATATTCCGTACGAGGAAGTCATGTGGTGTACACATCAGATTTTTAGTATTTTCAAATATAATCCCCGATATTTATGGAATAAAGGCATTTGTTTACCTAAAGGTATGGTAAAAATGGAACTCGAGAAAAACTTTATTCATAATAGCTTAACATTTAGACATATTAGGCAATATGTTAAATATTTTGCAGTAAATTGTATATTTTGTAATTTTATGCAATAATTATACCTCATGCTTTTATAGTAATCATCATAATATTTTATACTAAGCAAAATACCTAAGATATTTGCATTCAAATCTGAAATTTCATTTAATCTATAACAATAAATTGCATTTAAACATAGGTAAAACGAAGTCTCAGTTTAACATTTATTTTAAAAAGGCGATCAGACACAGATGCTTCTATTTCAGGGGCAAAAACAGTTTTGAAAATGGAAGAAGCGACAAGCGTATTTACATCGAAGGCAATATTTATAGGGGAAAATAGGAATGAAGACTCAAAATAATGATTTAGATTACTGAAGACGTCAGAAAGGACTGGATTGGAATTATTGTCGTTAACGAAAGAAGATAACTTTTTGTGAATGCACAAATATTCAAGAACATCCATTTCACACAGCGCGGACACTTTATAGATTACGTTTGGAGAACCAAAGTAAACATTTCTAAAACTATTTCACCAAAATGTGTCCAACTATAATAAACTATCAAAGATATGATTCTTTCTTCCCGAACATAGGGTTCGTGGCTCTCGTATGGAAATTTATTGCTAATACGCCGATGCATGACTCGGAGTATTAATACGCCGATGCATGACTCGGAGTATTGATACGCCGATGCATGAGTAGGAGTATTAATACGCCGATGTATGACAAACAACATTGACAAGACATGCTACAAATTCAAAAAAATTAAAATCAGACACGGGAACTTTAAAATTTAAACAATGAATCTTATTGATCAGTGAGAAATGGACCTCAAATATGAAGTTGTGGAGAATCGGAGCGATTTGTAACCAAAAGAGAGATGAAATGGAATAATAAAAAGGGTTTTATTTTATTTCTAGTAGCGAAATTGCAAGATGAAATTTTTTAAAGATTTTATCCATAACTATGAGAGAAATTTCTCTATCATTTGCAACCGATTTCAAATAATAATTGTTGAATTTATGAGAGAATGGTTTTGGAAAAAGAAATTTTAGAACACGAGGAGATCATAAATCAAAAATCTGGATCCTCGATTAATATTCAATTGAGAATCGACATCGAACAGTCTTAAAATTAGCAATCGTTTAGATAAATTATATAGGGGGTATACCTATATGCCAGAAAACAGGTATGTGTTTTATAATTAAAGTTCCATTTTATGTGTATTTTCAAACTAAGATTATCTTGAATCTGTGTGCATTTATCTGGTTATTATACAGAATAGCCAATTTCGGCAAAATTTTAAAAACATTACTGGAATTTCAGGTAGCAGATTTTAGTATTTATAACTTTGAATTTTTGACTAAGATGCAGTCCGGTAAGTTCAGATTGTTTTAGAATTTACCTGGGAGAACGCGCTCTCATATGAGTCACACGATGGGTCCTGACGCTGGGTCCAAAAGACCCGAATCGTGTTTTTTGTAGGAAATATTATAAATCTTCAGATAAAGTGTTAATAAAATAAATGCCATTAATAAATTTTAGGATCAAATTTAAAAACTATGCACATTAAAATTTTTAATTTCTTCAAATGCTCTTATGAAACAAAATTTCTTAAAGGAATAGATATTCGTAATATATACTAGCATAGGAAAAACCAATAGTATACATTTACTTTGTATGGATTCTTATTTTCTTTATTAGTACTGTAGACACAGAAAACAAATGCAAAAGCAAAAGTAGCAGCACATTGAAAAAGTGTTTTCCCGTTTTCCAAATACAAATATGCTTCACATTCGGCCAACCGTACGTTCGCTTTTCTGTGCTTTCTCGCTGGGCAAACACTGCACTTTTTCCCTTTACTGTTTTCTTTCTTTTTTCGCTTACGATATTTTTTCCAATAAAACAACTGATGTGATTCTCACTATCGTTTTCAGAATGTATATCACTGCCTGAATTAGTATCATGTGAACTAAAAATTCATAATCACTTCCATCCTCATGTTTTTCAATACATTCTTCGCCAGTTGTTACATCTAATAACTTTTGAAAAATTTCTCCGTTGTAAGGTAAATTACTCGATATATTTGCCGCTTTTTGTACTATCAGAAATCAACTATGTAACAGTAACACGGATAGGTGCGCTGGGTCTAAAAGATCCGATGCGATCAAAATCGAGACTCCAAATCAAAATCCCAGCAAAAACGGAAACATCTTTCGGAAACATAAAGAAGTCGACTTAACACACGACTACACCGAACCCTCAACAACTTGAGTAAAAATAGGGAAGCTTTGAGAAATGTTTGTTTAATTGCGCAGATCCATTGGTCCCAGTGCGTGCGCTCGCAAGTGAAATCTGTGTATTTTTAGTCTGGTATGTAAAAACTTCTCGCTGTCGGTCTCAGACGCTTTGCACAGTTATTACCATTTAATCAATATTAACTGAATTCTAAGTTTCCTTATAAATTTACATTTTGATATGGTATTGGAAAAATGTCTCTGAACTGTTCCGCGAAATTGGATCAAAAACGTAACCTTCACGTAAAATATTTTTCACGTGGAACGGTGCAAGAGCAGAATTGTTAATAAGCCTGTTTGCAAAATTCTTTGTTGATTTAAGCAAGGAAAACACGTTCGTTTTTGCGCAATATCTATGTCGAATAGCTCATATTAGCTTGCAGTAGATTACCATATACTAGATACAGGTATTTTGCTGTTATTATAATAAAAATAACTAGCGTACAATTTGCTCCATTTAAGAACTTGCTGTACTTCATCTTACCTATATTATTTAGAAACAGTTCTATTTTTATCTTCTTACCAGATAAGATAAAATTGTTCATTGTGGAATATCAGATACTTTATCTATACAACAAATAACAATTTAACCACGATTACTAATTAATACTACACCTAGATACATTACCAAGATAATTTACCAAGTAAACTAAGTGGATTCCATCTAGGTGGCAACTTCTATGATTTAATTAGGCCTGAGGATCACTGTTAAATGAGACCTATCGAGCAGAGAAAGACAGCATGCCATCCTAATACAATGTTATGATGTACCGCCAAACAATGATAGAAAAATGAAATTACCGCATAATAATATTTAAACATATTTATCACAAAGTCACCTGAAAATCGCTGAGTTGAATGGTTTGTAATGCTCAATTTTTCTCATAATAATTCTAAAATTCAGTTGCTGAATTTTTCGAAATGTTTAGTTATAACAAATCTAACTTTTGATATTAAATTAATGAATTTTTCAAACATTATTTTTTACTTTAAATGCATAATACGGTATTATGATAAAAATTATAAGTTTTTAACACATTTAGAAATTGACATAATTTGTGCTGAAATGGTTTTGTTACTTTAAGAGATATATTTTAAGAAATAGTCAGCAGTGTAAAAGAATTTGCTGAGTAGCACTTAACTTAAAATTTAACTTTTGAGTCTTCCTTCTCCGCCTTTTGTTTGTTTGAGAAACGTCCTTTTCTGAAGCTATACAATAGAGTCAGTACTCTAGTTTCAGCAACATACGAAGGTTCTTCTAAAACGCAATGAAGTTTCTATCAAAGTACAATGAAATATTTTTATGATTAACTCACTTACTTATAAACAAATGTTGGAATAGTTCTCTAACGGAAGAATACAATTTATTTCCATGTTTTATTTCCTAAATTTTTTATTTAAATATTCACTCAGGCTTAAAATATTTCACAGTCTTTGAAAACCTTACATTGTATCTTATAGAATGTAGACGATACGAGCTTTCTGAAACTGTAATTTATTTCTTGATATTGTAAATAATATTATATTATGCACTAAATTTAAGCAGCTAACATAATAATAAAAATTAAATTCAAATATCACACAATTAAAGTTTTTATTTGCAAATAAAAATGTAAATCGGACAATAAGAAACTTTTTTGCAAATTTTGTAAAATCAGTTGTTAACATCTAAGGTCAAATGCTATTATTTTCTTGCTCAAAAGAAAGTATTTTTTCTGAAGAGATAAGGTGTCTCATTTACGACTTTGACTGCATTTATTAGATGCATGTTAAAGTAAATGTTTCTTTTTATCTAAAAAAATAAAAAGTGAGAAGATGACATTTTTTTGGATGCACATAATATACTGCAGAGATATATTTTATGCAGCTTTCAAATACTGAGCTATAAAAATCAGCCTGAACTTCCTTTTTCGTTATTTTTGTTCCGCTATAGTATTTTCTTTGATAAGTCTAAAACCCTAACACATGTAAAGCGAATTATCGCTATGTTTGAAAGTAACTACAGAAACTTGGAAAGGTTTAAAATAAACTTTTTGATTTAAAACTGAACTTTGAACACAAATGCACATTCTTGTACTAACAAAGGGAGTTACTACGCTTGACAATACAACTGAAGTAAAGTGGAATTCCATTTTAAAAAGTAGAATAGTTGTCATAGATCACACAATAATATTTTAAATCTAAGCTGGCTCTGAACTTCTGACCGGCGTATGAAATTTGGCAGTGATAACGCCAAGCCGAATAATTACCCACTTATCACATCTGGCAGAACTAATGTAATGTGCCCATGAAAGGCAGAAACACTCTTTGTCTTACAGTCGAAAACATCAGATTAAATACTATCTAGCTAATTTGCATTCTGGTGAGGAAACGGAAAGGAGGTGAGGCACAACAACAATATTGTTATTAGTAAAGGTTAAAGTCATGAATAAGTGGTTAGTTTTAAATAATAATCTCAAAGTGTTATATTAAAATTCCTGTTTATGGAGAAGTCTGAGGAAAGTCTGCATAACACCTATAACTTTGAAATGGCAAATCATAAATTCACGGGATTAAGGCATACCGGTACTGTAAAATGACAGTTCCCAGTCGATTGAAAGTTAATATAACATTCCTGTAGGCTAGAATATTAATTTTAGAAACTAGGAAACATTAGAGATAAGTAAAAGCTTTCAATAAGAAAATGACAATATTTATTTATTTATTCATATTAATAATGTTTTACTGTCAGCCCACATTAATCCCATAGTGCTGTGACCCACCGTTGGAGCGTTAAATTAGGTATGCTGACTTTTCACTGAGCTCTGTATATTATAAACACGTTCTAAATGTTAATCACATTCACTTGATTCAATACCGTATAAATACATCTCGAATTTACTTGAAAACAAGGAACATAATGTTTCTTTCCCGTGCAAAAACGAATAAGTGAAAAATATTTCTATATTGAATTGAAATGAAATTAAAAATTACTAATATTTATTATTAATTCATTTTTACTCTAGCTCATTAATTTCGTGAAATTCAAGATTGGTTAAATATATCCGAGTCAATTGGTCTTAAAATCAAATCCAATTTTTCTCTGTAACTTCCTAATTACAAACGTTACAACACAAAAATAGTTAATGCTCCAATTTCCAATTTCCTTTATACAGTTTCTGATTACATACCTCACCAACAAATTGCGAAACTGTCTCGAACCTATAACAGCAATAATCTCGGAATTCGATTATCTGCAGCATCGAATTTCTTCACTGAAAAATTGGCGACACATGGCATGCACCATTTTACCAGTAACCAGTCGCGAACTGCTCACAGCAATTATCAGTAATAGAGGGGAGAAGTATTGATTTATTTTTTGGCTACTTCTATCTTTGCCGAACCACCTGCTTTGCAACCTTCCACTGTCCTAGGCCTATCTGAATCCTGAATAAACTGTCGAGGATTTCATATGAAGCATGAAGAATCGCTCATGAATTTGAGATGATATTCCTCCCTTCGTGTATAACTGCCTTTATCGGAGAGTGATTTGAGGTGCTTAGCTATCCGTTGTTTTGTGCTCCAAATAAAAATATCTGAAGCCCGTTATTAATAGAAAAAGAGTTGAACAATGCTTCAATGAATATCACAGTTTTGCAAATGTTTTCATCTTCCTCTCTTTCAATAAACAAAACTTCAATAGTTTTCTTCTTGAAAAGGATATAAAACAAGCGGAGTAAATTTGAATAATAGTAGGAAAAGAATTTTGACTTAATCGTAAAAAAGGAATTATAAAATTTCACTTAAGTTCAATAAAATAATTAAGTTTGATAAAATATCAGCACAGCGGTAAGATTTAAAAAATAGTTAAATTTTAACGTATTTATTTACTCAAATTTAGTTTTAATTACCATACTGTTGTAGCATAAGAAAGCCTCATATATAATTTGACCTTGAATTTCAGAAGGTATTTTACAACTAGTTTAGGTACATTATATACAGCAAAGTAACTTGAAAGTTAGCTGCCTATGGGAAGAGATGTCTTCGTGGAGGATGTTTTAAAAGGAAACTGGCTCACATCCACGTTACTCAGCAGGAACAACACGAAAAGACGTAATGATGCAATCTTTTACATGTTGTAGAGTTTTTACTGAAATGATAATAATGATTATATTTGCGATAATATGAAGAAATTTTGAATTGAGAAATTATTCATCGCGAAAGTTAAGAAATATTTGTAATTAAACAGTAATGTCGCTTATAATACTAAGATATTTCAAACTACAAAAATGCTGCTGTAATTTCAGACTAATACAGAAATTTAATATAATTTTACTACTTTTCAAAACTTTAGAAATTTAACTACTTTTCACATAATTTTGACCCATATTCATATGCTTTAATATTTTTTACGAAAATAAATTCTAAAAGTCAGGGTCGAAATTCTTTATCCATAAGAATATTTACACTTTGAGAATTTCTTAAGATGTTGTTAATAAAATAAAGACTACGAAAACATTTCATGTTGTTCAATCAGTGTTTGCTTAGAAATACGTAAATACATCCCTATACGTTATATTTCTGTCTAAATTAGTTGTTTATCTTTAAGCTACACTTTCACTTTCAGCCTTAAAAAAGCGCGCACATATTTTTGCGCAAATACAGAAACATTTTGTGACAGGTTTATTTAAAAAACATAGCTATGTCTCGGAAGACTGTATAAGATTATTTTTTGAATCCGAACAGTAGAGAAAAGAAAACAATCTATTTTTTTACAGATCTATGATATTCTCTGTACAGCAACTAATACTGTGAAATGTTTTAAAATCTTAATAATCAAATAGATATATTTTAATGCATTAAAATACACTGGTGTGCAAAAATTAAGGAGGAGACGGTTTTTTTCAATATAACTTTGTACAAAAGCTTTCCAAATCAACACATTTAATACCGTAAGATCCCCAATACGTAAGGACATGAGTAATGTAAGCAACACTTACTAAAAGAGAAATCAGAGGGATAAAAAGAAGCTTTATTGAAAAAGTAGCATGGAGCGCAATGCGACTGAAGGCCGAAACATCCCTACGATGGGTGTCACAAGAAACATCCGGTCTTTAATAGGGGATATGATCTCCCCTGACTGCTAGGCAGGTTTCACAGCGTCTGCCCATGCTGAGAATGAGGGTGTTAATGAGTTGTTGAGGCATTGCTGCCCATTCGTCTTGCAGCGCCAATCGAAGCTCCGGAATCGTTACTGGTGGTAAGGTAGGAGCTGCCAAGCGTCTGCCTAGAAAATCCTATACATGCTCGATGGGATTGAGATCCGGAGATCGTGCCGGCCAATCCATACGTTCAATATCCTCACTCTCTAAGAGCTGTTCGGCAGCTACTGTGCGATGACATGGTGCATTGTCGTCCATGAAAAGGAACTGCGGACCCATAGCGCCTCTAAAAGAAGAATCTCGTTACATATGGAAGAAGAATCTCGTTACGATAACGGGTCCCGTTGACTGAACCTGCGTCGAAGATGTGAAGGTCTGTACGACTACCAAGCATGATGCCTCCCCAAACGAGAACACCGCCACCTCCATACCTGTTCCTTTCAATGATGTTCAAGGGATGATTGCGGCTTCCCCGCTCTTTCCAGATGAGTATGCGATGAGAATCGCTACTCAGACTGAATCTGCTCTCATCTGTAAAGAGTACTCGTCCCCATTCATTGTCTCTCCAATTCCGGTGTTCCCGGCACCACAGAGAACGCCTTCTTCGATTGGCAGGCGTTAGAGGTTCACACCGTACAGGGCGTCGTGCAAACAGACCACCACCATGCAGTCTTCTCGCCACGGTAAAACGCGATATCGGTCGTCCAGTCGCCTGTGTCGTGTCTAGCGATTTCTCCCGCTGTCTGCCGCCTGTTTCTTCTGGCCTGTAAGGCAATATACAGGTCATCTGCGGGTGTGGTTCCTCGTGGACGACCACTACTAAACCCCCGGATAGCTGTTCCTGTAGTTTGAAATTGTCTCCAAAGTCGTGAAACGATGCTGTGAGCAATTCCGAACTCTGCAGCCACAGTTGTCACACTGCGGCCTTCCTCCAACTTCCCAATGATTTCACCTCGGGTAAAAGCATCCAGATGTCGTCTACCAGATTGATTATTCGCCATTTCTCGCTGAGGCAGCAACTCGTGTGATTTTAACTGCTATACGGCGTGCAGTCTCTTTGCCAGAAATACTGATCTTACACCGACAACATGCTTTATACTACTCAGACACACCCCCATTACGTCTATCTGCATATCTGCGCATGTGCTACCGTACATCACCTTACTTAATCTCCTGATTGGTCTTTCTGTCCGCTCTGCCTCTTCGTTCAGCTGATATGCTAATTTTTCGACTTCGTCCTTAATTTTTGCACACCAGTGTATATCTATTTGTTTGTACTGAATCATTATGACATTTCTTTTTGCGTAATGTTATCTCAAAAACAAACTTAAGAAATGCGGTGCTTAATAATATTAGGTGTATGAAATTTTTCTTCCATTTCATTAATTTCTTAGAATGGTTTTAGGTCATTCAATGGCTGAGTAGATTAAGCCACTGTACAGTGGTAGCTCGAGCCAGGTTTGAACTCCAGTAAAGGAGCTGGTTGCGTAGAGTATATCATGATCTGTAACGTGCGTACGAATCATTTTTACATTAAAAGGCTTTCCACGTAGACCTTCCTTTTTAAGAAAATAACCCTCAGATTCTTTGTCTCGTTTAATTAATCATTAACATTTGTCTCGACTTTCAAAGTACTAAAATCATACATCCATTTTACTGGTAATAAATATTGTGTAACAGATTTAAGCCACATTGGCTTTCATTAAGGTTAATCCGTACTGCACGTTTGAAATGACATATTTGGCGTCTTTATATGTATCGATTTACAGTATATTCATAAAGTTTGTTTATTCTTATGATTATCATTAATACTACGAATACTCTGAGAAAGTTATATTCTTGATTTATTTATCATTTCGTCTGGTATAATAGCGTGAGGTGTAGATCCTTATTTCTTACGTCAGTGTTATTGTCCAGAAAAATCACTGAAACAGTTACATGGTGTGTAATAAAATGGTAAATTCATTATGTCCCCCCCCTCGAAAGGTTCCTTATGATTTAGGCATTTATAAGGAATTTTCTCATTCCTCGCCACTTACCTTTGTAGTGTTCGGTAATCACTCGGAAATTCCAAGTTCGAATCTTAGTGAGGGCATCTCTGAATCTCTATGTTTCCTCGCTCTTAAAAATCATAACCTTATGGCATAAAATTGTGGTGATCCTAGTTCTTCACCCCTGAATTTGGTAGATGGTCTCTTCCTGCACAATCGCCTCTTAAGTGGGGAAGAATATAAGGAATTTTCTTCTTCATGATGTAATAGGAAGCACGTTTGGATAGCAAACGGAATATCCGGTGTTCGATTCTCGCCAAAAAAACTGCTGATTCTCCATGTCCCTGCTTCAAATAAACACTTAGTCACTCTACAGATTACTAAAAGAGTTATTTAAAAAGCTGAAATGTTACCAAAATATTTTGAAAGCATTAGAAAATTATTAGTAGAATTCTCGTTCCTTAATATGTATTTCTTTATCAGCTTCTTATTTCAAAACTTTCAAATATTTCTATTTTTTGCCTGAAAAACTGATAGCTGTCCAGTTTCTTGTCTTTATACATTGGTGGTTTTTCAAGAATATTAAATCGCCCTAATGGGGTTAAATGCTGTCTTATAGTCTTTTATCTGATGAAAGCAATTTCATTCTTGCGTTTGTTTAAAGTGCACAATTCTACCATCCCTAGAACAAAAACCTTTCCACCAATCTTGACAATTCCCTCTTTAAACTGTAGTTACCTATCAGAACAGTCATTTCTCTCCGCGGTAAGGTACTCCAAGGAGCCATCGAGTCTCTATTCCGATAGTTCCATCTAGTGACGCCCTTAGAATTCCAGAAATAGAAGGATAACACGTGAAACGACTTGGGCACGACAGGGGTTTCACTCCCACAATGGGCGATTTTAAGTGCGGAAGTTCACATCCATTGCAGTCATCCTTTTTCTCTTCCTCTCTCTCTTTCTCTCTCACTGTGGTACTGCTGCACGAACTTATTTTTCTTTTTTCTTCTCTTTCAAGGGTTTCTGGAGGGGTACGGAAGGAATAAATAAGTAAAATGAAGGGATAAAAGAAGGAGAAAAAAAGGGTAAGAAAAGTAAAAAATATACTTTGAGAGTTGGGTGTTTCTTTCGGTGTCCGGTACTTTGTGGCAGTGTTTCAAGTAATCCCGATGCCTATATACGTCGTAAAGGAAAAGGGGTTATCTGGAAATTATTTCGAGGATTTTGGAGATTTTTGATACTTTCATTTGAGATTGTTTACCTGGATTACTTGAGCATTTCTTACAACTAAAGACATTTTTATATGTGACTAAACAATTTTAAGGCATAAAATGATACGCATTAAAATTTTACACTTGATGAAAATCAGATGATTAATTAAACTTTTATTTACTAGTATTATTGAATACTATTTCACTAAATCCAAAGCTTATTATAATATCCATTCCATTAGCGGACTGACTTATCAAAACACTCAGAAGTTACTAAACCTACGTGACTGATTTGCAAGAGATTCTTGAGTGCACATCCATGTTGGGAAGAAATGTTTCACACCAAGATATTCGTGATATTCCGCCTGACATTTTCAAATGGGAGTAACAGTTTAATGATATCATTTGTTCAATCAATATACGGGATATGGAATATACGTAAATTCCAGAAAAGACTGCAAACTATACAAACAGCTTTTTTTCCAGTATAAATGGAAAGCATATAATACAGTGGTGTTTCGGTATACGTCTTTAATCCGTTTTAGATCATTAGACTTACACTAAACGAGTACGTATAGCAAGAAATTAAGAAAACAAATATAAACCATTCTTTTAAAACTTTCTATTTTTTTATTATTTTATCACTATTTAATAGTAAATTTCAAACGCAATGGGTTAATATATGCTGCATATGAATGAAATATTGTACCTAATACTGTACATAAATGTTTTTCTGCTATGCAGGTCAAAAGCCATTTCTCAGCTTGACCTTTAATTTTTGTTTGGTAAAGGATTTTACTTTTTTTGTAATCGCCTTACTCGATTTAATAGCTATCCATAAAGACAGATACCGTCGTTCTGGGTATACGGTATGCAACAGCCATATATCAACTTCCTATTTTTCAAAAATATCTTTTTTTTTCACCACCCTGGTAATGGGATCCTAATAATTTTCTTCGTTATTTGATTCTTTTCATTAACTTTCTTAAGACTCACTGTTAACGAATTTACAAAACTTTTACTCAAAAAGACGCAAAATACCATGAAATTTTAGTTATAATGCTGGTTGTGTGCATAAAAAGTAGCAACGGGCGTACTGACTCTCATGGGTAGGAAGAATAATGCGCGGAGGCACGACTGACCGAATTCGAATTTTATTTCAAACAAACATCCAATACAAAACAAAACTTTTGTGTTCCAAACAGGACGTATACCAAGTTTGACGTACTTCAAAGAGGACGTACACCGAGGTACAAAATTATATCTCTTAAATCAGATTATGCGCTTTACTATGATCATAAACATACACACCCAGACATTTAATTCTTCATTGCATTAAATACAGCAGAAACGTAATTTCTCGTTTCCTATTTTAGGCCGTCACGGACGATATGATGATTAGTGGAAACTGGCTACTCGCCAATGGGCTCAAATTTATCTCTTGAACAAAACACGAGCATTTACGATAGCATTGCTTTTCCGACCCGGAACGCTTTAAATCCGTTTGGCTTAAAATTCTCTCAAAAGGTTGTGGTATAGAAAGAATAAAATGAATCCTCCAGGTTACATTCATTAGAGGAGTTTTCAGCTTAATGAAATTGGAGCACGGTTATCATGTATTTTGCCTCAACGTTATGAGATATTTCATGACTTCGCACGACATGCGGTGTGACTGGAACCACGTCCGGCTAGCATCGAAAGGTCCGGAGATCGAATGACTGAGAGACGTTGGATCGGAGAGGCGAATAACGGAGAGAGATCATTTCCCATGTTTCCTAAACCTATAAAAATCATATGGATTCTACAAACTCGCAATGAAATCATCACGCTAACCTTTCCAAAAATAAAAATTGGAGATGAAGATAAAGATTTTCAAAAATATAAAATTCCAAAAATAAAATTAGAAAATCGATTAATGCAATAAATTAGACCACAAAATATAATTTTAAAAGTTATGAGCTAATTTCTATACTAGCAGCTGTAATACATAATAATAGTGCTTTAACAAACGAAGAAAAGTACAAAATACAATCACCATGCGTGTGCAATATGAGGTGTTTATGCACCTAATTAAAAGCAAACAAATACATAAGAATAAAACAAAAGTTTTCGAAAAGAAGAAAGAAAGGTTAAAATGACAAAAGTAAAACATTTGAGATATTTGTAAAAAAAAAAGTGGGGGGGGGGAATTGTTCCGGATAAAAATATAGAGGAGTTAGGAATCTTTAAATTCAGAGAATGCAACAGCGAAATTAGTTTACTTCAGCCTTGTATTACTTTAATATAATGAAAAAAAAAATAACGATCAATACCTTGCACATTCCGGTGTATGTAAAACAGCTAGTCAACTTAAACTAAGTGAAATCGCTTTAAATGTGAGTTGAAGTTATCATTGTTCAGAAATCTGTAACTGAAAAATTGAATTAAAATATTTAGTTTTAATTCTGTGCGAAACAGAAGGGGAAAAAATTGCTAAGAACATAGAAGACGTCTGATAGAGTTTAATTCCGCTTTTTGAATAGTTTGGTCTAATGTTAACGTAAGTGTTTACAGAAAGATTTTGGAAAACCATATTAGTCGTTACTTGAAGATTTGTTGCTTATATTGTAAGATTTTAAGTTTAATTAACCAATTATTCTGATTTGACACTTTACTGTAATTTTTTTCTGTGGTTCTAATCATAATGCAAATTAGTAGCAGAGTATTCAAACTGAGGATTTGAATGAAGTTGTGTTTCTGGCAGCCTCGAGTGCAATTCACATCCTATCTCCAGCTCTGCCAAAGTTTATTCCAGCTTTTAGCCAGTTTGCTAGTCGACATTAAAAGCGTGCAGTTAATTATTTGAGCTAATTTAAGTAGACTATTTTATATGCAGTCTCAAACTATGTTGCTTGAATTTAAGCTTTCATTTTATGTTATTTTAAACATTCGCTAATGGAGTGTGGGTTAATTCAAAAGTAATGGCTGCTGTTAATTTCAAGAGTAAAATAAAAATATTACTTTAACCTCTGTAAGACTTTCATTCGTTTCATTTGAATTTAGAATGGAGTAGTAATTCGCTCGTCAGTCTAAGGTCTAAAATATATGTATTTAAGCTTCTATACTAACAGAAACCTACAGTTTTGGCAAACAGTCTGCTCTATCTGTTACCGTAAGGTGTACTGAAATCACACTGGAGCAATAGCCCGATTATCATTCTAAGTAACGTCTAAAAGACGCTTATTTTTATATTAGCAGAACACTTCAGTTTTGCCAAACAATCTGCTCTTTCGTTTCTAGAACGGTGTGCTTAATTTATACTGCAGCGAAAATTTGCTTGTCAGTCTACTAGAATCTTAAAGTCATTTAAACTTTTATTTAAATATTTAAACTTTTATTCTAGCAGAAATCTAGAATTTTGCCGAACAAACAGCAATTTCGTTTCCAGAAATTCTGGTCCGGGGAAGGCTTTGCTAATTTTTCAACTCTTCTGCTTCCAAAAATTACCTAATATCTCAACAGTGGCGCCCGAACTAAAAGGGCTGTGGAGGATGATCTTCACACCCAGGTTTTGACGATTGAATTCCCTAAAAACCCCCAATCGCCCTTTAAAAGGGGAAGTAAAGAAAGTATTTTTCCCGCCTTCCTAGCGTGCCTTCGTGGTGTAGTGGTCAGCACACTGAGCCGATATTTCAGAGGTCCGTGGTTCGATTCCCGGCGAAGGCGTTGCTAATTTTTCATCTCTTCTGCTTCCAAAAATTACCTAATGTCTCTACAAGTATACTTCCTAACATCTGATATATCGGTTCAAATTATACTGCATTAATTCTTAAAAGTTTACATTCCATATCTGTACCATCGTTAAATATGATACAAATGAAAAATACACAATTTACATTTTTGCTTCTGTCAGTAAAACAAACGATCGGAAAGTTATTTTAAACAGGGCTATGATATTTTATTATTTCAGTTAATAGGCGAACCGCAAAACGAAAATTAGGGATATCTGAAATCGAAGTTTAGGTACCATTTTTATCATTACGGATATTTTTCTTGCCTTCATTGTTATTTAAAATAAGAAATCCAAGAGAAATAAATCTTGCAAGTACAAAAGAGGCTTCATTATTAATGGTTCGGTAAACATGCACAATTCTAAGCAAAAACCTTTTTCTTAGATTCTTCACACGATATGGACAATGATTTACCTTTTTAAAAAGCGTCCTTAAACTTCACGAATGCATGGCAAGTGAAAGGATTAATAACTTTTCTTAAAGTATATTTATAATATTTAACATTAAATCGAAAGTGTTCAAACTATTCCGTTGATACCAAAAAGGATATTTTGCCTTTTTGATAAACATAATATGCCATTATTTTTAACAAAATTTATCATAAATAATTACCCTCAAATACTTAATTTCTTGCACCATTTCTATTAAGATATTTTCAAAATAGAAATTTCGAGCATTCAGTTCCCTATTTTGGTTTTTAAACCGCTAGAATTAACTTTTAATATGTTATTAACTGTAAACATATAATATCAGGACAGTTTTATCGAGAATATATCAACAGATCTTCAGCGAAAGAAATAATGTCACAACTAGAACTGCCATTATATCCTTATATACGGATAGCACACGGAATACCTTCGCGATGGATACAAGTTTGTACCAGAAGACCCAAAAATTTAAGATCTTTCAAAATCAAGTTCCAGAATGAAAGCTCAGATATAGAATATCGAGGGCATTTTTTTCTAATGTTCAGGAATCGGGAAAATGGCCAAGCGAACGTCTCATTTAAAAACTTTAGCACCATGAAAAATATTATAATGAACTCCTAGAGTAATATAAAGTAATATTTTTCAAGTAAGCAAAATTTGTAATATTTTTCAAGTAAGTCAAATTTGTAAAATGTATCTAATAAGTAAAATGTATAATATATTTTGAGTAAGTTTTGTTTTTTTAAGAAAAGCAAGAATAACAAACCACCAAGCGTTGCCAAAAAGCTCTTTTAAAATCAATAACTACTGCCAATGTATGAATTTTTTCCCTAACATTCTTTTAGTTTGCATCAATTTAGTTTGTACACAACAGACTTTTCCAGTTTTTTTCAAAAACACATAAAATTATTTAAGCATGATATCCTAAGATTATTACTCTTTGCATTTAGTGTACAATTTGCTTTTCTCAGCATCGCGGATATGTGTCAAATTTAGGACAAGTCTGAAATTCTTTTGCATAGAAACATCAGTCTGAAACGAGTTGCATAGTTTTGCTAATATATCGAATATAATAATCTTCGAATATATTTTCCTCCTAAAATTTGAGGTATGGGTTTCGGAAATTTCTTAAACATTCACAGAATTTTCCTTCCCTAACGGGTTCAGAAAACGAGCTTCATTTCAAAACGGATTCGTGCACGTAGCGATTAATTTCGTCTCGCTAATAAAGACAAACCCTAGAAAACTACATGTGAAGGTTATTTCCCTTCTAAACGTTGAATTTTTTGTCAGCCTAATACAAGAACAGACTCAACACAGCGAAGAAAATACGAACTGATATTTATTAAAAAATACGAACGATAAAATACGAACTATTTATTGCTATTTCGGTGAGCCAGTTGCATATTCACCTGCTCTAATTATTTATGGTTGACTGGAGGCCGAAGGAGTAGCTGAGACAACAATAACAACGGAGGGAGATTCAAGCTACAGGGAAGTAGAAAAAAAGCTACTTCATATTGTAATGCTAATATTATTATATATTCTTACTGGCATGATGGTTTTCTTTGTTGAAATAACACTGTGATAGTTACCTGTAGTTTGCTTATTCAAGATTTTTTTCCTTTGTTTTCTTACCGTAACCGCGTCCTTCGAAAATTAAATCATTCGAATAATTTTTCTCACTCGTTTTTTACATGATCAAAATTAGTAACAAAAGGGGGTAAATATGCTAATCCACCCACATCGGATAATTTATTTCGTCTGAAATTGTCAGTGACATCCGTGTTATGGGTCGGTTTAAAGGCTAGGCCAGACCTATGATTAAATTTTAGACGTTCCAAACACTAGCTAGGCATGCAAAGGCTCTTTATCCATTTAATACTCATCTCAATTTAACTATACAAGTTTAAGCCTAAGTCTGAATCGCAAGTACTAAGAAGTATTGCATTTTCAATCATTTGGTGTAAAAATTCCCTTATGCGATAAAAATGCATAATGCAGTTTTAAGCACAATGGAAACTGATGCTGACTGAAATGTTTGTAAGAAACTGAAATATTTACTGATGTGGTAAATGAGCTGAATAAAAATTCAATATAAATTGTTATAAATATTAGGCTGAATAAAGAGTGTGACCACCCCTACAGCAATTTATAACTCATCCCTTTCCTTCATACTGTCAAGGATATCTCCAATTAATTTTGAGCACAGTAATTTCCTCTTTCATAAAAGTGCTCTTCAAAGGTCACGGAAGCTTCTGGGAGGGAGTCACGATGGGAAGCCATCTATATAAAGCATCACAGAAACTGTCTCTGGAATTCAGAATACGTGGCTATATAAACAGTAGCAGTACAGAGAGTCACTAATTTTAATGTAGGTTTCATATGTTGTTACATAAGGCGTGCTTTGTAATAGTTCAAAATGTGACTGACTAAACATTCAAAATTCCTCTGAATTGCTACAAATGTTTTTACATTAAAGTTTTGGATAAAAACAGAGACACAAATGAAAGGCAAAATTGATTTCGTAAGCTGTAATTTGCGTTCATAACTCGCGTTTATTAGAAAGAATATAATAGTTTTAACTGTAGCATTTACTATATACTATAATTATGAATACGTGTGTTTTTTCCCTTAAACCATCCTGTCAACAGTAAAGAGGTCACATTTTCCTATAGCCTTTCTATAAAACTGTAATAATTTTAAAAAGTATAAATAAGGAAATCATGTTATAATAAATATCTACAAAAGTAAATAATATGTCCTTTTCTATTGCTATGAAATTTTTTATTTTTGAGTTTCTGTACTATTAAATTTTCTATTAAATAGAAGAAGAAAAACGATATGTTTGAAACCCGTTTGTGCCACATATATTCGTAAAATTTATAAGGGAAAAATATTAGACTGATTGAAAATTTTCAGGATTTTATTTATTTATTTTTGAAATTTTCAAGATTCAAGACTCTGAGATTTGCCGTTACATAGATATGGCCTTCAGTATTTAATCGCAACGAATTGTAGCACCTAGCAGTTAGCAAGGTTAATATACTACAAAATTCACTCTTTTGTGACTTCACTGACTGCCAAAAAGCAACTAGTTCCTTCTTCCTTCGTTTCCCCCACTTTTCCGTAAGTAACTGATGTCTTCTCTCAGCGTTGGGAAGAATTCACCTTGTTTGTCTACTTGATACGAGAGATGTCTGACTAAATATTGTGTTTAACTTAGTAAGAGGTGAGAAGAAAAAACATGAAAGGTTACTGCATGCAAATGTTGATGAAAGAAGTGATCATGCTTCAATACTTTAGCGATGAGGCTTCATTGCCACTGATCGATAAAGCCAGTTCTGGCAAGACATTACTGCTGTTATACGGGTTCAAATATTACCATCTCATGGGTTGATGCTATTGTTGAAAACATGCCTTGAAAATGCATTTGCATGGAGCCATGAGGAAACAAAAGATTGAATTTACATATGAAACAGTAGCTTTTGCTTCAGGTTTAACCGACTGTATAATGTTAGTACGACATTGACTTGTTAAACGCTGCGCTAATTCTAGAATGTCTCCAACGTAGTAAGGATCCCGTCTGTGTGACATTTTCCACAAGGTTTCTAGGCATTCTCTACATTGTAAAGACAACTGGATGAAAGAGGTTCTTTTTAGACAATTATGTGAAAAATACGATAGCGGCAGTGCTGAAAGAGATCACAAAATAGTTTATGACGCACTTTCAGTCTTATATAAAACTTTGTTAAAATGAAATTCCTTATAAGGACATTACTCCCCCCCCCCGAAAAAAAAGGTGGGCACAGAATCATTTGATTCTGAGTAAAATGTCAGGCTTAAAACGTTTCAATCAGATCTCGAAGATACTTTGAATGAGATTTAGATAGTAAATTATACATTTTCCAATCAATGAAACATTAATTTTTTGGACAAAGAAAGTACTATTTTATTGATATCACATAAAGTTACATGATACTAAACAATTTACGCTTGAGGCCAAAATATATTTGCTTAAGAAAAGAAGGGCTCTCTTTCTGTTCTACCTCAAATTAAGAATGCTTTTTTACGCCTAATTTTAAATCTTTCTTTTGCGTGTTTGCTTCCCATTTGAAACTTTTATATGCTTATATAACATGTACAAACTTAAAACATCTCATCTACTGCTTTTGGGAAAGTGAATTCTCTTCTAAAATTAAATTTAAAAATTATTTCTTGCATGTTTCAGATATCTGTTCAATAAGTATGACGATAACTATGCAAAATTACCTTTTAAAGAGTCATATGTCGACAGTAACAAAATTTTGCTAATATAATCTTTAACTTATTCTAAGAAAATAATGCAGTCCAGAATTTTTTAACTGAAATGCCAGTGATTAAATAAAATGAGGAAAGCGTTAGGAATTTCATTGCAACTTTGTACATTTCTGTATAAAATGTGTTCGTAATGTAAATTAAAAACATACTTATTTAAAATTGTGTCTTTTCTACTTCAATTACTTATGCCTTAGAAACACTTTTTTTCTAAAACCACTACTTCTAGGAAACAATATAAGAGCTTTCTTGTACTTAAAGACAAAGCAAACCTTGGAATTTATTTAAAGATTAATTAATTCGACGCAAATTCGGCAAAGAAAATTTTATTACGTTTTACCTTCTCAAATGATAATTATTGCAGTAGTTATTCAGTTAATGGTTTTCTATTAAAATAGAAGTATATTCATGATTTTAAGATAAATAATTATTATGCAAAATACGTAAATATTATGAAGAATAGGAGTAAAGACTGGTGATTTACTAACTCAAGAGTTTTTAGTAATAGCCCATTAAAAGTCATATTATAGTAAATATCATATTATAGTAAACGTAGTCCGTTTATTTTCTTTATACTGAACACGGGCTAGTGAAAAAAATAAGCTTTTCTAATTACATATACTGTTATCAGATGCTAAAGATGTTCAGGTTACTAGAATATAGTAAAGCACATAAGGTCTATCTGCTTAAAGGAAGAGATACCTTCTTGAAGAACTCTCTACAGTAAGTTGGTATTTAATCAAGCATTAAGTTGAACTACCAGTATTCAGCGGGACTTTAACCACTCAGTCGTTAAATGATAAAATTATAGTGAAAAAAATTCAAAGTAATTAACTAATGGAAACTCACATTATGTATACATATATACTAAGGCTGTACTTCCAAATGACCGCTCAATGGCGAAGTGGCTAGCGCACCACAATTGCACCACAAGTGCGCGGTTCGATCCCCGGGCTGGGCAAGGTTGACAGGCATATGCTGATGCACTCCGGGGCCCAAAGGTCTAGAAAGCATAAAAAGGGCACTGCAGGCCGTGGCCTACTAAGGCTGTTGCGCCACTGAGTTCAGTTCAGTACTTCCAAGTAATTTATAAAATTCAAAATATTTATTGCATCTGTTATATTTATTGAAAAGCAAGCCTTAACTCCAACTGATGCGGATTACTAATGATATTTAAACAGATTTATAGTTATTTACTGATTACTACTATTATTTAAATAGATCTATATTTATGTAGTGTCAAACACATTTCTCTTCAAAAACACAAGAATCTTTAATTTGTATGTTATTCTCTTAAATAAAAATTAGGCTTTAGAACTATTATCAAACTCTTGAGTATTTTCTAAAGTTCGTGAATCAGTAATACATATTTTATTGAATCTGTCTACTTGCTGGCCGCTCTTTAAAAAAGGAAATATCGACTTTCGACATTTCCTCCTTAATACAAACAAAATGATTACGCCTTGTGCCTTTGTATAAATAATGCAACCGAAATATGTTTAGAGAACAAAGGAACTACGAATTTCAAAATAAACCTTTTAAGAATATTTTTACCATCGTTATAAAGTGCCTCATTTTTTACTCAAAAATTGATTGAACTGCGAGACACTTTCTCTTATCTTTAACAACGGAAATTTTGTATCGCAGTATAATAAAAAACACAATAGAAAGTAACATATTGTGTTTGCCGGCTTATATTTTTTAAATCAAAAGCGTACGTTGTAACAAACAGAGTATGATTTCTCGTGACTAAAACAGAATAGCATAAGAAAATGGAAGTAGTTGTCTTCAAAGGCAACTGCTTCCTTGCATTCTAAGAGAAACCTCATTATAACTACGGAGTTTAAACTGTTAGTAAATAAAAGTGGAAATAAATAAAAAATAGGAAAAAAATGAAAGGATTCAAATTTTAATATCGCATCAGAAGGTTTTTTAAAGTTTTTTTGTATGCTCCTTCTGAATTGTCAGTTTGCCAATCTGCGCTTGGATTCACTGCTGCTAACCAATACTTTTGTCATTTCTTCTCGTTATTTTTAACTTTATAGCTCACCAGCAGCCATGCATTCTAAGCAAACGTGCTGGTTGCATGGATGCTTTTGTGTTTTCCCACATTTGTAACAGGATACTAGTTAATTTCCCTTAGAACGGCCTCCACGACGACATCTCTCTCCTTAGGCAGATAGACCCTGCGAGCTCTGCTGTCATCAAATAAACCAAACCAAGCCTTTTAACGTTCTTATTAAACACAACTTTCTTCGAACTTACAAAACATAAAATTCAACGGCAAAATCACAAAATTTTTTAAGGCAGCGTATATTTAGAATTCCCGATGCAAAGTTAAGTATTAACATAAATTTTCTTTAAATTCTCTATATAACTTCTTTAAAAATAATAGATGTGGATAACATTTCAACATTCTTTTATTCGAAAAGTGAGGATAGCACCTCTTGAGTTAAAACGCTACAAATAAATACGTTATAACCAGAAATGTGCAAAAGGAAGTAAGTTTCTAGGATGTATAACTTCCCTGGAATTCATTTGGATGACAAAAATGTTAAGTATGGGTTTAACTGTAGTAGTATTCAAATGTATGGATTACGAGAATTCTTGTATTCATCTTTTAAGCACTATTTCAGTTAAAAGATTACTTTGGCAATTTGGGGAAAGGAAATGCATTTCATAATTTTTATAGCGTCTCAGGAACCTTGTCAAAGTGTTTCAATAATGAGCTAAAATATTTCAAAGCATAATATGTAAAAATGTATGCCCGCGATTATTTTGCTTGGAAAATTGATTGCGTGCTAACAGTTTTAAAAGGTCTAAAACGTGTAACAAAGATGATACGAGTACGATAATGAATAATACAAGTATTATATTTCTCAGAATTTTTTATTTTCAGTATAGATGCAGAGGCGATGCAAGCAAAACGAAAGGATAATATTTATTCATATTATTCATTTTAGCGAAATTATAGCTTAATTTGCAATTTACATGTATTTATTTCGTAGGCCCCTTAGATGCATAGTAGAATATCTAATATACATAAAAAAGCTTCTTTAATTACCCTATGGTGCCTTATTTTTGGGAAGAATCTTCACTTATTATCAAGCCGCAAATTATATTTCTCAAGTTTTATAGTACGATTGTAAAGAAAATCCTCTATTTCATTTTTCAGGTTTTTTAAATTTATAGTTTAATCGTTCTTTATAATTATGTAAGTGTTTTTAAATAAAATAAAAATGCCTCTCGTTTTTATAAAGAGTGTTCCAGTAAGAACGTCATGATTTTAAGGCGAAATGACAACATGTTTAAATTGTTAACATTGTTACTCATTTTTATGTGTGTTTCGTAGCCTCCGAAAATTTATCATAGCTAAATGAACGTCTCGAGAATGTTTATTTTGGGCAAAATATTATCTTTTCTGATAAGGCTCATTTGCCTGAACGTCGACAAACAAATTATCGTTTTGACTGTGAAAACAATTCACAAAAAATACTCGAGATGCTCTTGTATTCGCAAAAGGTCACTTTATCGTGTGTTTTATATTTTGTATTGGCGCATTTATATGCATAAAGCTAACACAATTTAATGATTTTATCAATGTCGAATTTCACAAGTTCGTGAATTTTCCACTTAATACAACATACTACCCTGGAGCGTCAATGCTGGAAGAAGTTACTTAGTTTCAAGTAACATTTCCCTTATTTATTTGTGTTATTTTATTAATGCATCATATTTTCTGTTACAGGACTAGTAGTAGGGAAAGTATCCTAATTAACTGAAACATAGTAACTAAGATGATAACAGAGTGTTACCTCAGTGTATACGTCATTAATCTGTTTCAGATCCATGGACCAGGGTTTTTCTGGTGTGTGATATCCATACAAGCCAGTTTCTGAGAAAATCAAAGTCATCCCCCCCTGAAGTAGACAGCGCTAGTGTGTTTTGCACTCCTACTGAACTATTTTGTAGCTGATATGTTCATAGCCATAACAAAACCGGACATCTAGCGAACTAACGTTTAAAAAAGGAAATAAAAGGAAAATAAATAATAAATTCTTATAAAACAACAAATTATATTCTATTTATATTATTATAACACTGTTTAATACTAAACTGCAAACACAATGGGTGAAATGTACACTGTGTATATATTGATCACTACACATTTTATTGCATAAGGTATTTCAATCGCCTTCTTAGCATGCTTTCGTGCTGTAGTGGTCAGCATACTCGGCGCGCAATCGAGAGGTCCCTGGTTCGAGTCCCGGCGAGGGCATTGCTCATTTTTCATCTCTCCTGCATAACCTAATGTCTCTACAGTGGCACCGGCACTACAAAAGGTGGCGTATAAAGATTCTCCACCACCAGGATTTCGCGATTGGGTCATCTAATCCCCCGTCGCTCTTTAAAAGGGGGAGTATATAATGCATTCCCCCCGCCTTCTTAGAACGCCTTCTTGATGTAGTGGTCAGCACACTCGGCGCGTATTCGAGAGGTGAGGGCATTGCTCATTTTTTCATATGCTTCGACTAATGTCTCTAAAACTGTACGTAAACATTTTACTGCTATCCAGATCAAAAACGATTTTTCAACAGAGTCTAACGTCTTTCATTTTGTTTGGTAATCGATTTCATCCCCTTCGCAATATTAGCCGATTTAATGCCATCTTTGTTTTTCGCAGACAGAGATAACACCATACTCATTTTATGGTATGTATAATAGACAAGTCCAGGATGCACATGACATCTTCACACTTTCCAATAATCTCTTCTTTCAGTTGAATGGTGATCCTAACAATTTTCTGGTGTCTGCCGAAAATATCTCGGTAGAAAATCCTAACGAAAAAGTCACGGAGAAAGTAACGCAAGTCGAAAATATCATTAAACAAAACATTGTGGGACAAAAGAAAGCAAGGAGAAAACATTGCAGTTGTAAAACTTTGCGATATAAATCATCACCATAAAAAACAAAGCGGTTTACAAACTTCTCAGTCTGAAAACATCGTCGTCGAAAATATCGCTGTAAAAAATGAAGCACTTACATATCATTGCATGGGGATACATTGCAGATACGCGTTTCCATGTTTTAAATGTTGTAATTGCATATTCATATAATGATTTGTGAGAGCAAAGAGGAATAAGGTATATTTTTAAATTGGAAGTCTTCCCAATGAGAAAAAGCGAACTAGTTTCCGTTACTGTTCCATTGCTGAACTGGCCAGCAACATTAGTGACCGAGCGCTAAAATCCCTGAACACTGATATTTCGATTCGACGAATGAGTTGGCACCACGAGACTTCGGGGCTTATCTAATGTATAACCTCGATACAAACCAGTTCCTGAGAAAATGCTCAACAAAGGCATTCCTCCCCTCAAATAGATAGCGCTGGTGTGCTTTTCAATAATGCAAAATCTCCTACTGAAATATTATGTAGCTGATATGTTTTATCATACCTAACAAATCAGCATCCAAATAGTTAAAAGTACGCTGTAAGTGAAAATGTTAATAACATTTTAAGAAGATAAATAAACTGAAAGCGAATACCTGAACGAACTGAAACAAATATCAGATTAACAAAGGTGAAAGAAATAATCTGCTGTTTTGATAATATAGCTAAATAAAATAGTTACTCATCTTTGTTTTAATAATCATATTTTAAATTACATTTTTTCATAAAAAAATAAAACTTTATAAAAGTGTTTGATTAATTCTTTTTTATTTAACTAGCTTAAAACTCTATAGTGTAGTTATAAGTATATATACTTTTCTTATAATACCGTTATAATTATATTTAATTTTATACTCATTTTCAATTTTTGAATTCTTAAGTTTCTTTCTTACTATTTCAGCAAAAATTTGTATATTAATTTAAAAATACGAAATACAAAAATAAAAATATTGCTCATTCTTTCTTGCGCTCATAAATTCTTAAATTATGAAAATAGGCATTTACAACCTGAAAGACATGCGTTTCTGCGATGTTACCACCATGCGATGGTTTGTATGTACTCGTATTTTAATTTTCCTACGATATTTTAAGCGGCGATATTTCTAAATTGTGAAATTTTTTAACTGTTTTATTTTCGACGACGATGTTCTATACTACAATGATTTAGAACTAAGATGTTTTATCCTTGCTTCCTCTTCTCACACGATGACGAGGTTTTCACCTTGCGCCTTGCGTCCGATTGTCCACCAGCGGCCGAGCGGTAAAGTCGCTGAACACTGGTAGTTCGGTCCGAGGTTCGAATCCCACGAACGAGCTGGCTGCATGGGTTTTTTCGTGGTTTTCCCCATGTGTAACGTGTATACGAGCCAGTTTCCCTTTCAAAGTACTCCACGAAGGCATCCCTCCCGTTAGGCAAATAGCCCTAGTGTGCTTTGCCATAATTAAATAAACCGAAACCTTGCGTCCAATGAGGTTTTCGTCTTGCGTTGTTTTCTCCGGGACGTTTTCGTCAGCGTTGTATTCGCTCGTAAACAGTTTTCTTCGTTGGACTGTTCTCGTTAACTTTCTTAAAACCGCATCGCCCCACTTGGAAGCAATATTGAAAATCCATTAAAAATAAAATTAATCAGTGATTACGTCGTTTAGTATGCTGACGTCATATGATTCTTTTCTCTATAGTTTGATTTTAAGCGAAAGTAGGATCATTGTTTCATGCAGATAGTGTGCTAAAATGTTTACGGTTTCATCTATGTTTCTGTGTTGAGATAATTCCACTGTTATATCACGAGAAACCGCGGATAAAATGTATATATTTCCCCCTCGTCCATCTACAAGCTGCGGCCGTTTATTGATCTTGGCAAGACTTTCACCCCTTCCACCTTGCTCACCTCCCCCATATCAGAGTAAAGCACACACACATACCCAAGCGCACATACACGCTCGAACACTTTCGGCCCTCACGTGCGAGGAAGAGCCATTAATTGTCATGCATAGCATCGAGCGGTCAAGTGTCTGGCGTTGTTTCTTAATATTTGGCGAACCTTTTGGCGATTTAGGTTCCCGGGTTACAAGCACAGCACTCACGGCTTGATGTAAAGACTCGTAGAAATTAGATTACGCGTTTAAATTAAGTGCTGCGTTTATTAATAGCATCCTATTAAATGGTTCCTGCATTAATTCCGCCTTCTAGACTTTCTTTGATGAGAGCTGAATATTTACCATGCCACAAGTGTGTGCATATGTTTATTAAATGCTTTATACTGCGTAATTAGCAAAGATTTACGCATAAGGTCTTAATTGCCAAAATCAGTGTTTCTTAATGATGCGCAAAATTACGAAACACTCGACACATAGATTTTTGATGGATATCTTAGAATAGATCCCTTATAAACCTGACTGCGGTTTGAAAACATATTTTATTCTTTTCTTTCCATTGCCTCGGATTGTTGGGTATTAGTGTTATGGCACTATAGAACAACTAATCGGATAATTAATTAAAAAATAAACGGTTTTGAAAAATTCCTTATACACTCGCGTATACCTGCTTTTTTTAACAACCTTCTATATATTCAATGCAACAGTTTGATTGCCTACATGAGTCTTAAAAATGTTTTAATATTTATCAAAGAGTACAAGATTGCTAATAAAAATAACTGCCATTTGAATTTTTCTTCCAAGAGGAAGTTTCGCGCTTGAATATAAAATCAGTGTTGCAGTTTCTTTATCAGTAAATCATTCCCTCCCGCATTAAGACGAAGGAAAAAAACAGAATCTTAATTTTTATGAAGACTTGTTTCTTTTTGCGCGTAATAGTTTTACCCCACGAGCATACGAACTCCATGCTAATCCGTTTATACTTGATTTACATTTCATTTATGTGAGTGTTTATAATAGGGTCCCCAGCACACCTATTTACCCGTGGACCTATAATGCTGTAACAACGGCAATGGGTACAGCGAACAGTGCGTTCCATGCGCTCAGAGAAGGAGCTTCCTTAAATTTTAATATAGTAGTGATTGTTTCATCTTAATAATAAAGACAAACCTTTCAAACTACCGGCTAAGGATACGCCGAACCTTTCCGTTTTTGCTGTTGAAATTTATGCCAGCCAAATACAAGGCTAGACACATCACAGAGAAGCAAACACGAAATGATATTCCGTCTACGATTTTTCTGCTTCAGCTGCATATTCACATTCTTTAATTATTTATTTCAGGCCCATGAAGTAGTAGAGACAACAAAAAAACCGGGCGAGAGTCAAGTTACCGAGAAGTAGGAATGAAGATATCATTTTAGATGGTAAGGTTAATACTATTATGCGCTCTCAATGGAATACCGATTTCATTTTTAAAAAATAATATTCTGATAGTTACCTATAGTTAATACATGATTGCTTTTCATTTATTATTGCTGTAATATTCTCCTTCTGAAATTAAATTATACACATAATTCTTCCCTCTAGACTTTCGAGCGAAAACAATTAGTAAAAAAACTGAAAATAAAGCATATTTTTGTCCTTCTAACCTTCTTTATATGATAAACAAAATTAAAACAAGCTTAAATTTCTTGTAACTTCGTGAGTACAATTTTCATGGGAAAAAAAACTTATTACAACATATTGCGATATTGCGTATTTCATTTAAATTTACATTCTTCAGCTGCTTTCCATATTATCTAAAATATTCCTTTACTTAAACTGAGATATTTTAGCGTCCAGTTGTCTAAATATAGCTGCTACATTAATAAGTAATAGGTAATTGTTTAATTTATGATTCATGTATTAACTTGCTAGATAATATTTGCGTTTAAAATAATTACGTTGCTGTTTTCTAATATTATCATAAATCCTAATAGCTTCTTACATTTTGAGTAATGTTTTTAAAATATTATTAAATGGTAGTCTTCCAGATGTGAATATTTTACATAACTTTACAGATGATTCCGTCAGTAAAAGTTTGGGTTAAAAGACAGGAAAGATTAGTTTTCAATTGCTTCGGCAACATCTGTATTCTGTTTTATTTTCTGTATGATAAATGACGCAATTCACTTATCTGTTATCTTAAGTTAGTCAGTTAAAAACAGTTTAGCTTAAAAACAGAATGTCAATTTTGCAAATATTGAAATAAAAGTTAGGCAGTTAGTCAGTCTCTCCCATAGTACATAAAATTCCCTGCAAAACCTGATCTCAAAACCTCCTTCGTACTTATTTTTAAAATTGCGAAAATAAGGCATTCAAAAATATGCAGTAGGTGTTTATACAGTTTTTTAGAACATTTTCGGTAAAGTACTAAAAAAACCCCACATGTTTCGGAAAAAAAAAAAAAATTCTGGCAACGACTTATTATTTTAAATGCGAAATATCGTCTACTATTATACTAAATTTATTCTTCTCTCAAAATGTCACATGTAAACAAGCTGTGGATTGAAGGATATGATTTTGCGCTATCAGAAGAGATATATTCTTATTCCATAATTTAAAATGTTTTTGAAATGCATGGTATTAAAATTTCTAACCGCAAAATAAGCAACATTTATTAATCGCCAAAGTGAAAAACTGTCAGTCATGCTTCTACATAGAAAAAGACTCCAACGAATACCCAAACATGGTGCATATTCTTTCTAACGTTTCTAAGCTTAAATCATCCATACAAAGAGAAACAAGGGAAAATCCTCCTACGCAGAAATCAATTGCAATGACTTTACATACATCTGTAGCAAAAGCAAATAAAGTTTTAAACCAAGACATGCAATTTAAAAAAAGTCAAAAACGTAATGTTCAGCAGTGTCTGTCTAGACATGTGACTCAGCGCAGAACAATTTATCTAGAACCCTATATGAAAACTACTTAGCAGGAAATAAATGGAAATATGTTGCAGCTCTTGACGAATCAGAGGTTTACCCACTGCAGCAAAACAAAGATCTGTTTATTATAAAAACAGAGGAAAAAAATTATAAAAACTCAGTTTCGTCAACGCAAAAAAAGATTCAATGAAGAATTTACGATTGTAGACGAATTCTTTTAGAATAAGAAATTAAAAATTAGTAGAGTGGAAAAAAGAATGTTAAGATCAACTTAACGTACTATTAAGAGAAAGCTTTGCATGCATTATTTACAGAAGAGATTCCATTTCTTTATCCCGATGACTTCCAAAGAGTGAAACTTCATCAATACAAAGCAGCCTGTCATAAAAGTACCACTGCGTCCTTTGAGAAAATTAAGACTGATACAGGAATTGCAAATATGGTTTCACAAAGTATTCTGCAAAATGCCCGGACGTTTCGCCTATGGATTATTGTGCTTCTGGCGTTCTTGAAAAGTGTTATTTCTAAGCACAAACCCAGCATAATTGATGGACAGAAAAGTAGTGGAAGAGGAATAGCAATTAATACCCTTAGAAATTTTACGAAAAGTCCTTCTATCACGTAAATCACAATGCACACGTATAATACAGAAAAATAGCTATCAGAATGAATCGTTAAAAGAAATACTCTTTACCTTTTAAGCACTGTGTTAGTTTTACTTTCGGCTGCTCGCGTCGCCAATGGATGTCACGTTGTTTTTGTGATAACCACCGGCACGACCAGGGAACTCACTCACATTGAGCTTAAATTGAGTACGAGAACGTTCGAGCATCCATGTAGTAGTTTGACTGTTTTAATAAATAGTTGTGTTAATAAAATGGTGTTTCGGCGATGAGGAGATAGTTGTGCTAATAAAGTGGTGTTTCGGCGATGAGGAGATAATTGTGCTAATAAAGCTGTGTTTTAGCGAAGAAGATTCACCAAGCCATGTCCTTCACACCTATAGCATTAGTTAAATTAAATGGCCCGTAAATTGTTCTAAAAATGTGTAAACACGCATTGTACAAGTATCTATAGACAGACATAGTCTTGGAGACCTAGTATACTGTGAGTGAAAATCTGCTATATGGCAACTTTTATTAAATGATCTATCAACCTTGTGAATTTAAGTGATAATAATTAACTCTGCTTCAATTTATTGTGATGAATTTCAACATCTAACCAAGAAACACGAAGGTACAACATAGCTGTATATATGGCAAGTATCTCAAACAAAGTATACGTGCAAACTATCAAGTAGTTAATATCTCAAACTGTGCAAAGTATACGTGCAAACTATCAAGTAGTTAATATCTCAAACTGTGCAAAGTATACGTGCAAACTATCAAGTAGTTAATATCTCAAACTGTGCAAAGTATACGTGCAAACTATCAAGTAGTTAATATCTCAAACTGTGCAAAGTATACGTGCAAACTATCAAGTAGTTAGTATGTCATGAACTAGTCTTTTCCTGGTACTGTGAAATGAAAACAAATGATGTTACAAAACGCAAAATCCGTGGATGATACAGCAGAAGATTTAGTGGGGATATAAATGAAGGGAATGGCCTTGATTGATAGCACTGTGGGTAAAGGGAAGGTATTCCATATTTCAAAATTGGGTGTAAAATATATTCCTGATAAATATGTGGAGTTAACCTTAACTGTTTTCTGCACTGTCTTTAACGTTTATTTATCGTTATATTAAAAACTAACAACAATCATAAATCCCTTTGAAAAACTTTCTTTAGATTCTTTGAATCATGTTATAAGATTTTTTCTTCTCTTTTGTGATAATAAATATATCTTTTTTTATTGCAGTCATTTAAATATACCCAAAATTCATCTATTGTGACAACATTTTCCCGTTTTTATACGAATAATTGTTTCTCATAGAGAATTCTGCATCGCGCTCTGCTTTCGGCGATATTTCGTGGGGCAAGACGATGCATATTACATTTTTTTGACGTTTTAAGAATCAAATCATCATTAACCACTTTTTTTACAGTTGACACTGAGCATTTTAATGGTTATTTAACTATCTTTTGAATTATTTTAACACTAAAGTTCTTCTCTTTCCAACATTTGAAACATTCCATTTTTTCCTTGGATATGTATTTTGAACAATGTTTCTCTTTGAAGCCAAACTCTGACGTTTTCTTATTGACAATATTATCTATCGTTGCTTTAGATGCCAAAAACTCATGGTTTGTACAGCATTTTTTATTAACTAAATACGAATGATTTTCTTCGGAAAGAGACAAGCATACCCTTCTGTCCATTACTTGCCATTTCGGATGAAAACAATATTATCAAGGAGAAGATAATTTACGCTTTGGAAAATGTAGCTGCAGTTAATACTTTTCCCAAGGAGACTTTTTTTAAAAGCAAAGTAAAATCGTATAAAAAGTGCGAACGGTCTCAGTATATTTTAAGCTGAGTAAGGAATCTCTACAATAAATTAACGAAAAGGTTAATGGATGCAAATCAAATGTCCAGACGTCTTAAATGCGAAGCAAAATGCCGAACTATATTAATAGCATGGATGTAAATTTTATACCAATATAATGAAAGAATGCTATTTAAAGAAATCAAAGAAAATCAGATAAAATATACGTACATCAGTAGTATTTTTTGTTAGATGACAACTTAACCATGCCATGTGAGTTATGATGATATTTTATTATGAGAGTCTCTTGGACTGCATTCTTTAATCTTTACCAATGACTACACATGATCTGTCTCTCGCAAACATATTATATTTTAAGCCATTCGTTTAAGCCAGTTTCTGAAGGGTACGCAAAATAGTCATTAACAACAATTGTATTTCCTACATCGAAATTAAATCTGGGATAAAACTGTTATTGTTCTGTTACTGTTATTGTATTGTTAGTTCCTCGACATCTGGTGACTGTTAGAGGTTCAATTATTCATTCGTGTCTTTATAGGGACACCAGTGGAGCCCATTTAAGAGGCGTATCTAGAATTACTATGGGTTAATAAATGTAACTAAAGCAATTTCAATCACAATAGCATTCTGATAATAGCAATTATCAGACTTTATTTAAATATCCTAACTACAGAAAGTTTGAAGCTGAGTTAAATCAGGCAAGATTAAGAATGAAATTTGAATGATAATTCTGAGAGTTTATTAATTATTGCTGAGGCTGCGGAAAATTATGTCATCTCCATAATGTATGTCTGCGACGTAAGAAATATAGCATCAAATGTTTATGTAAGTTTTAAATTTGTAGAATTAAGAGGTCTTAGAAATTACTTAAGCATCTAAATGTCATATAGCTAATATATTTTAATATTAAGGAAGCGTTAAATTTACAGCTTTCACTAATCGTCATCAGAAGTTAGTACAACGAAAGAAATAAATAAATAAAACAGCCTATTTCTGAACCTACAAAGACACAAAATAAAGCTTGAAATTTAAAATTAAAAAATAATCTTAGAGAAACAATCAAAGTAATCCATGTCTTTATCACTCTAACCCCTAGAAGTTGAAGCAAGCCGCGCCAAACATGCAAAATTATAGCATCCGAAACATAGACCAAATCAAAAAATATTCCGAAAAAATAGAACAATTAAAAAAAATATTTTGAGGGTTTCTTCACAAAACCAAAACTTGCGAAAATAGAGTATATATAAAAACAAATTCGTACGCAAATTTGTAATCCGAACTTGAAAATAGCCAACAAACAGGAAATAACTAGCAAAGCCTAAAATGTGTTAAGTAAAGACTTTCGATAAACTACGATTTTAAAACTGATAAAACTCAATAAAAATGATTAGAAAAATGAAGAAATTAAAATGGATAATTTTAAAAAGCAGGGAAAAAAATCCCCTTCAAATTATCTCGATTGTCAGTCCAGTTTGAGTTGAAGTGAAGCATTAATTCTCTTTAATTCAACGAATGGAAAAATAATGTTGCAGTTTTAAATTCAACGAGTTCAATAAGTTCTAGTGTAAACTGATTAAACTCAATAAAAATAAATACAAAAATCTAAAAATACTGTTTTTCTGTAAATTTCACATTCTTCTACAAATTTAGTAGTAACCATTTAATTTGAAAACCATTGCCAACCTCGAAATATCTTTTGGAACATACGCCAACCTCAATAACAGATGGGACCACTAGACGGCTACAGCATAGTGAGCCAAAAACGTGTCTCCACTCTAGAGGTGGACAAAACCGCTCTTTTATGAGATCAAAAGAGAACAGTTTGTTCAATGAACTGAATCAGTTCTTTCTACGAGTCACCGCTTACTACTAACAACTTGATGAATGAGATCGGGAACGGGGAGGGAATTAAGAGCAGTGTGCGAGGCTGAAGGAAAAAAAAAATCCTGCTCACTTTTAATACAAGAGTAGAAACACGCGTTTCTTCCTGTGATGGGAACTGAACTTGCTTGATATGCTTTCAACTGGAGTTCTCGAAAGAGCTGCCATTCAGTTTTGTTGAAGCACCATTCGTTCAATAAAAAGAACCTATGAGGATTACGATCACACATTCCTAACCCCCATAACTGTATCAAAATCAATGTTTTATAACTGAGAGTCTTCATTAGTAGGATGAAATAAAAATTAATTTTCATTATTGCAAATTTAAAATGAGGCTTTAGTTCTTGTTCTTCTTAAATTCAGAAATACTACAGAAATTTACACTATGCTAAATTAACTTCTTGGATCCTAGATGGAGCTGCCTTTGCGGGCGCTGTAAACCCAAATTCCCACCCACACTTTCTGACCTTGAGCTAATCGGCCGTATTTCATTTCCTGTTTGAGAAGCGAGTTCATAGTGTGGAATAAAATTCTCCTGCCATTTTGTCTCACATCTTTTTATTATTTCTCCTGCGTAATTTATATCATATATAACAAAGACGGCCTTTAGAAATATTATCTCAAATCAAAATGTATTTAAGAGTATAATGAAAGTCTGAGCCCTGTACGCCAGTGGTCCCAAACTAGCGGCCTGTGGGCCGAATGAGGCCCAGAACTAATTTTATGCGGTCTGCAAAGACTTTTCAATCATGCATTTGCTGCAAATATTTTAATATGTTAGTTATTTAAAGTTAAAATTTATATCATTTTTATTACGGTTAGAAACGAACATGTATGTCGCACCAGAAAGTCTATAAGTAGAGATAATTAATTTAGATTGCGCTCTAAATCTTATAAAAGATTTACAAATTTTACACTGTGAATAATCGCTTTGTCTCGGAATACATTTATATGTGAACAGTTTTTAGCCCAAGGGGCGTTAGCCCAGAATTAAGGGCTATTATTATTATTATTATTATTTTCATTTTGCGTTGAAAATCTTTAAATGTCGGTTCATTTTTCAAATTGTTGCCACCAAATATTAAAAAATTAAATAATGAAGAATCTGCATAAATGTATGTATGTTTCTCGCATTGTGATAAAAAAACGGTACCTAGAGCAAAAAAGTTTTGAATAACGCAATTTTCCACCGAATAGGGACATCTGGAAACACGAATTTGGAATTTGTTTTATTATCGATTTCATATTTTGTAACATTTTAAATGAATTTTTGATTAACAAACTCAACGATTTCAAAGCGAGCAATGGCAAAAGTGTTAGGAAAAGATGAAAAAAAAAAAAACTTTTCTTATCTCCAGCACTCGAGACAGTGTATTGGAAATTCTAAAGATGTGCTTTTCTAAAAAAATTATTTTTAGGTGTTATTGTTGAATTGAATTTTATTGTCAATTACAAAGAACATTTAATAAATAAAGGCAACTTACAAAAGGTTTAAAAAACATCCCTTTGGGATCTTAATGTAAAACATCTCTTAATGTAAAATCTGAAAGCTTTGAGATATTTTTTTATGTATTTTTTTAACAGTTGAAAACTGCTAAGAAAGGAATCTGATTGCTCGACAAGCATCTATTTTCTATGCGTGATGAAGAAAATTTCTAGTCATTTTTCTCGAAGATTGCAACCTTCATCAGAATCGATACACCATCAAGTTGTTATAAGAAATAAAGATGATTATAATTATTTACATGCAAAGATTTGTATTTTTATTTATGTCTCGGAAAAAAATTTAATAAATAAGAGAAACGGGCTAGGTTGTCATTATTTATTCTCATGTTTTGTCCCACATGGAAGCGTTTCTCTGAAAAAATAGAAGGTTTTCATAATTTCTTTTATTTTCAATTTAAACTGAATTAGCTAATGACTAATTAAATATATTAGAGTTATTTGAAAAAGGTGTTGGTTTATGAATTTAATATTTAGCTGTCAATAAAATTGAATTAGAAACCAACAAAAATGTCTTGCAGGTACCAAACTTTAGATTTCGCAAGTAAAATAAATGCAATTTTTGTCAAATTTTTGATATTATTATTATTGTTTAATACGTTTTGATAAATGTTTAATAAGCGAAATAGAAAATGTATTTAAAAATGTTTTTATTTTATTGATAAAACTGTTCATTATGTAAACAAAAAAAAAAAAAAAATATGGCCCATCATTTATTTTCAGATCGTGCATACGGCCTGAATGCAGTTTGAATTTTGAGAGAATTCTGTATAGATGGAGACCACTGCTATGAGTCTGAGACCACTGCTGAGCACTTTCGCCGCATAAATGTGCAAAAGAAACTACACATGGTTTAAAAATTAGAGCTCCATATTATTCATAGAATGTTTATAAATGTCGATGTGTTTTATAATATCTATCATTAAAAAGCCCTGGAATTTTACTTTATTAGCCTGAAAATTATCGAGAAGTATGCTGATGTCTATGCAAAATTCAAAGATGAGTACAATAATAAAAATGCAGCTGACAAACTTCATGTACTTGATGGAAGATTTAAGAAGAGAACGAAACAGATGTTCGGTATGCTGTGAAATAAATTAACCGAACTAACATTTCATTCATATAATGCATTTTGCTGAGTAATGTATTTTTTAAATAAAATATCGTAATCAAATGTCAAAAATTATTTTGTACACGCGAACATTCTGAGCAATATAATGAAAATTTATGATCTTACAATTCTTATAACTCAGTTCAGAGAAACTGTAAGCGCATTTTAATCCCAGTATCTCAGTGTTTGATGTCTCCTTATGTGGTCACATATGATTTTATATCATTATAGATCATATATAAACTACGGGATACATGGATTTTAGCTCTTTACTTAGCATCTATCTACTAGTGTATACACAGAATGCTAGGAGTTAAAATAACTACATTCTGTATTTATTATTAGCGGAAGTACCCGATACCAGTTACGTTAGATTGAGAGTAACATATTTGATAACAGAGAGCACTATAATCCTTCTCTAATACCGATGCAAAAAAAAATACGATTCATACATTTTTCAGTCTGATGCGATATGGAGCCCACATAAAAAATTTCGATCGTAAAATAAACTAATTATCTCTAATTACACTAGTTTTAAATAACGCACGCAGTTTTTATTGTCTTTCATCTTTCTAATCAAATGGTCCTAAAAGCTCAAGTTCCATCCAATTTTTCACCTAGATTCAATTTTAGGTGATTAAATGTGGCCAAACATTTATCATAATTGATCAAAAATAAATAACGCGAACAAACAAACAAACAAGCACACAAGCAGACATTCTTCTTTATATGTATAGATTTTGTAAAATTTTCAAATTTTTTATTAACAAACTCTACGATTTGAAAGCGAGCAGCAGCAACACTTTTCGAAATAAAGCATTTTTATCTCCAACGCGTGAGACTGATGCCACTTGGAAAAATGAGGACGATGAAAAAATTAAATTAGCGTTTCCAGAGTTTTTAATATCTCTGATTTTAGCTACTTTTTTGGAAAAGAGTGGACATAGAACTTTTCCAGGACCCAGAAAAGAATTCTAGAAAATTTGGCCACGATAGCTATAGTAGTGACTTAGCTAATCGCGAACAAACACTCAGACATTCTTCTATCTATATATAGATAATAGTGTAACAAAAAAACTCTATAACTTTATCAAAACTCCTAATTTAAAATAGGCCAACAAAGTTATTGCTTATAATATATATATATATATATATATATATATATATATTACAAATGGCGGGCACTTGCCTTTAACGGCATTGGCCACTACTAAGGCCAGAAGTGGTAGCCATTTTATTGTGGAAGCACCTAATAGGCGGCCACCGTTACCTCCTATGAGAGGACAGACAGTTTTACATCCAAATGCCTTCTCCGGGATTCGAGCCTGGACGCCTATTCTATGATCACTGGATCTGTCTACAACTTGAGTGAACAAACAATATTGACTCAAAAATAACCGGTATAGACAACCCATCTAAACTTATCGGAGAAAGCCATTCTCTGGTCCTCAGTTGGTGGGCGGGTGGGTCCATTTGACTTTACTGAAAGGGACAAGGCTTCAAGGAGCTTTAGACCAATCGCAGTACAGACGAGTGACGAAATTTATAGCGCGCGCTGATTGAAGTTCTAGGACTATTCTCCCATTATTTCGCTAACTCACACGCTGCATTTGCAGTTTGAAAAGAATGGCACAAAACAGTATTATGACCAACACGCAGTAGAATATGCTAGGATCCCGTTTTCTAAGAGGAAAGTTAACGTAGGAATTTAGGACTAAGAAATATAGAGTGATATGGGATACCATGAAAGCAACGGTAAATAGATAAGAGTAAATGAATTAAGCTTACTTCAAATCTTTTTAGAAATAAATAATTTTATTCATTTAAATTTATAATATGATTAACTTGCATTACAATCTAAATGCAAACTAAGTTCTTTTTTTAATTTTTTAATATGCTTACTTTAAGCTGTTTTCACGCATTTTATTTTACAGTTAATAGTAGAAAAATATTTCTTTAAGTAAGAAATTAGAAAGAAAATATTTCTTCCTTTTTTTTATTTTCTTTTCTATGAAAATTATTTCTTTCAGGAAAAGGACTAAAATTCATTCGCTATTACAGTACGGCCGATTGCTGCTGCATTCAGCTATCACACACGCATCAAAATGTTTTATTTTAAATAATTTATTCTATAATTAACATGAAAGAAAATATTTCTTCAATATAAAATATATACCAAAATTATACTCATCTATCCTGTATGTGTGATTAATTCGTATTGTAATTTTTGTCACACAATTACTAATCCTTTTTTTTTAATATTACATTGCTGTTATTTTTATTTCTTATATATATATAAACTGCTTATTTAAAATATTCTTCCTTCTCGAAAGATTTTATTCTGTGAAAATAATTAGAAGATAGCAATATTATTTTCACAATGCAAGTACCAAAGTAAAAATAATCAATGTACGACGTATATAGGAAATTGAGGAACAGAGTTTAAGATGAATCGTTCTTTGACTTTTCGCGCTAATTTAAACTCGGATTTACGTGCTTTTTTTTTTTTTTTTTTTTTTTTTTTTTTTTTGCTCAAAATAAGTAATCCATTAATTAATTTAACGCGAAAAAATATGTTCTCTACCTTTACACAAAACGATATTCGCGGTAATAATATTGTAACTGAATGCACTTAGATAATTTCATATAAGAAAATCTTTTATATTAATTTAGATTATTTTATAAATTTATCAGTGTTTTTTAAATATACTGAAGGTGATTTTTTTCCAGATTCGCACTGTTTCTTTAAATATTTTTCTGCAGTTGAAGTCCTTGTCAAACCAGCGTTTCGACACATTAAATAGAAAACTAATAATAATCAATATCTCTTTTACAATATAAACATGAGAACTCTGCTATGAACAGTATCCTTTTTTTTAATTTTGCAAAGAAACAATGATTTTTTAATACTAATGGATTACAAAAGTACTATTCCATGAACAAAAAAGAGGAAAAAAAAATTTTCGTCTCTAGCGCGCGAAACTTTGTATCGAAAATTCTAAAGGTATGTCTCAGTCTTATAGCATTGTTACTTTATAGCATAATAAAATAATAATACAGTATAATTCTGCTAATAAGCCAACGAGTGGCCGAGCGGTAGAGTCGCTGAACGCATGTAGTTTGGTCCGAGGTTCGAATCCCACGAAGGCGATGCCCGCATCGGCGTATTCGTGGCTTTCCCCATATGTAATCTGTATACAAGCCAGTTTCCCTCAGAAAGTCCTCCCTTAGAAACCAATTTTAAAGCGTAATAAAATTACACACACACACACACACACACACACGAAAAAAAAAAAAAAAAAAAAAAAGTGAAAGCTTTCAGATTTTATATTACTCACAAAAGGCCGTTTTTTTAAAATTTTTTGCTTGTTACCTTTATTTATTAAATATCTTGTTCTTCGAAATTTAAACCATAAAATTCAATTCAACAGCAAAATCATATAATTTAAAAAGCGCATATCTTTAGAATTTCCGATAGATAGTTTCGCGCGCTAGAGATGAAAATGTTTTTTCCTCTTTTTTGTTCCGTACAATGTTGCCATTGCTCGCTTTGAAATCATTCAGTTTCTTAATCAAACACTCATAAATGCTTTACAAAATATGAAATAGATAATAAAACAAATTCCCAGTTCCAAATTTGGGCCTCAAAGAGGCCTATATTAGGATGGAGGATTACGTTATTCAAAATTTCATGGCTCTAGGTACCGTTGTTTTATCACAGTGCGAGAAACATTCATACATTTATGCAGATTTCTCATTATTTAATTTCTTTAAATATAATACAGTGCGATGATATTTAGTGGCAACGATTTGAAAAGTGAAACGCTACAAAATGGCAAAACGAAGTTAATAGCCCTTCTGGGCTAAAACTTATTTTTAAAAGTATCGCACTAGTAGTAGTAGTACTGCTACTGAAAAAATATTATAAAGCTATTTTATAGTTTTATAATTGTTTTTTAAATTTTTATTTTACAGTAGTGTGAATTTCGCGTAATAATGAACGACATTCCTTTTTGTGTACAGTATTGTTCGTAAGGTATTCAACTGTTAGATTTTAAAATAAACGTAATTCTTGCTGTACATAAATGGAGTAGAAGCTTATCGGATGTCTATATGTGCTTAATAAACTTATTATCTTCTACATTTTTAAAGCATATAATTACAATTTATATCTATAATTTGAGGAATAGTTTCAGTAGAAACTGCGATCTTGTTTTCTGAATGTGGTTCCAAATACTCTATCAGTTCATCGCAAATTAAAATAACTATAAATTTTGGCAATCTAAAATACGCAAAGAAAACATCTTCTGGCAGAGCAAAAGCTTCAACATATTTTCTATAAATTCGCCACCGATTCAGAGATCTACGACCGTATTCTTCGTTTAAATATGAAAAATATCAGCGGCGAAAACATATACAAAACCATTGTCTACTTAGTACGTCAACTGCACAACCCTGATTGACGACGCGGCAACACTTTTTTGCGCGCTTTCTACAACTTCCGTACTCAGAGAATATAGGATGTCGGGCAGACCTGTTTTTCACTAGCAGCGACATCTGGCGGCCCACAACTTGCTGTCGACTCTCGTAGCGTAGAATAACCGTCCTGGGCCCTTTGGTATCGCAGTCAGGCTCCCCTAACCACTAGAACGTCTGGGTGGCTTATAAAACATATGCGTACTATATATAGGCTAAGATACAATATCACGCCGAATAAATACTAATTCAGAAGTCAAACAACAAAAATTAGCGTTATATTTACAAAAATTTCACAGGACTAGTTTCGATGGTTTTACCGAACCACCATCCTCAGCTGCAAAACCGCAAATGAACAAGATAGGAAATAATGATTAGATAAGATAAGAAAGCCTGGACAAGAATAAGCAAGTGGCGCCATCTGTTGGTGAAACCAGAACTAAAACATAATTTCTTTAAAGGCCGAAGGCAAATTTGGATTGGAATTAGGATCGTTAACTAGAACAGAAAGATTTTTATGAATGTGAAATGCCTCTAGAAAATCCAGTTCTCCAATGGAAGATGTTTTTTGAATAATTTTGGCAGCAGAAAAATTGAAAGTGTGGTTTTCCAAACAATGTTGAGCAACAGAAGACTTCTGTGTTTCCTTTTTTCTGACATATGCCTCATGTTCCTTGACTCGAAATTTTAAGGCTCTCTTAGTTTGGCCAATGTAAATTAAACCACACTGGCAAGGAATCCTATAAATACCCCAGGAATTCATATCCGGAATGGGGTCCTTGAGTATGGAACTCGGAATTTTATTGATGGGAGAATAAACAACCCGAAAGTTAAATTTCTGCAAAATATGTGCAACTTTATAGCTAATTGATGGAAAGAAGGGAATGACAACAGAATTTTTATAATCTCCTAAAACAAGAGTGTGTCTTTTAGTGTGTTGAGATGAGAATTTTTTAACTGCTTGATTAATAACGTTGGGTGAAAAGCCCCGGTCAATAGCTATTGCTTTTAAATAATTTAGTTCTTCATCAAGGGCTAGTTTGGAGGAGCAAACTTGAAGAGCACGGAAAACATAGGAATAAAATGAAGCTAACTTTTGTTTAGTCGGATGACATGATTTAAAGTGTAGTGGAAGGCAAACCGATGAAGGTTTACGGTAAACCGTAGTACTGAAATTGGATGTGTTACGTGTGACCAGAATGTTGAGAAACGGAAGAGAATTGCAAGTCTCACTTTATTTAAATAAAGTTCTTTCGACAATGAATTCTATTGATCCTGCTATTCAGTTCACTTTTGAACTTGAGACTTGCAATTCTCTTCCGTTTCTCGACATTGTGGTCACACGTAACACATCCAACTTCAGTACTACGGTTTACCGTAAACCTTCATCGGTTTGCCTTCCACCACACTTTAAATCATGTCATCCGACTAAACAAAAGTTAGCTTCATTTTATTCCTATGTTTTCCGTGCTCTTCAAGTTTGCTCCTCCAAACTAGCCCTTGATGAAGAACTAAATTATTTAAAAGCAATAGCTATTGACAGGGGCTTTTCACCCAACGTTATTAATCAAGCAGTTAAAAAATTCTCATCTCAACACACTAAATGGCACACTCTTGTTTTAGGAGATTATAAAAATTCTGTTGTCATTCCCTTCTTTCCATCAATTAGCTATAAAGTTGCACATATTTTGCAGAAATTTAACTTTCGGGTTGTTTATTCTCCCATCAATAAAATTCCGAGTTCCACACTCAAGGACCCCATTCCGGATATGAATTCCTGGGGTATTTATAGGATTCCTTGCCAGTGTGGTTTAATTTACATTGGCCAAACTAAGAGAGCCTTAAAATTTCGAGTCAAGGAACATGAGGCATATGTCAGAAAAAAGGAAACACAGAAGTCTTCTGTTGCTCAACATTGTTGGTTGGAAAACCACACTTTCAATTTTTCTGCTGCCAAAATTATTCAAAAAACATCTTCCATTGGAGAACTGGATTTTCTAGAGGCATTTTACATTCATAAAAATCATTCTGTTCTAGTTAACGATCCTAATTCCAATCCAAATTTGCCTTCGGCCTTTAAAGAAATTATGTTTTAGTTCTGGTTTCACCAACAGATGGCGCCACTTGCTTATTCTTGTCCAGACTTTCTTATCTTATCTAATCATTATTTCCTATCTTGTTCATTTGCGGTTTTGCAGCTGAGGATGGTGGTTCGATAAAACCATCGAAACTAGTCCTGTGAAAATTTTGTAAATATAACGCTGATTTTTGTTGTTTGACTTCTGAATTAGTATATATAGGCTATTAGTTATATTTCATTTACCTTTTTTTATTATTACCAAATGAAAACAGTATAAGAGCAATAGCGTGCTTTAAACAACCAACATATATATATTTACGTATGTAGATATTATATAACAAACAACAGCGAAGTACAGTGTTGAAATCGAAACGTATGAAATATGTACTGCACATATTTTCCATTAGCAAATAGATTTATGTGAAAACTCTACTTTGTCTTGTTCTGGAAAGATGTATGGGCATAATAGCTATAACTTAACAAACCGTAAAATTAATTAACGTCCATTTCGAATCGGAATATATTGCAAAACCAAAGGAGTTTGTCAGAAGTGCATTAAAATGAGCTATGCGCACGTTTTTTTTTCAAAATTATTTCTACTTTGCTTCAAATTATATCTATTTTTCAGATTCAGTTTTTCTCGTCGAAAGAAGCCTGACCGTCATAACGACGGCGACCGCTGCGTGAACTGGATTATCCTGGTCATGTAGTTATAAGTCACTGGTGACATATAACTATAGGTTTAACGGTTAAGTACCTCCAGTCACGTACAAATATCATTCGCGTAAAAAATAGTGGTAATTTAGGTAATCACATATCACGTGAGGCAAAGAGAGAACAAGGTTGGAAAAGCAAAGATCACTTTATTTTTCAAGCAAAGTCGGAGAAAGTTCAAATTTTTGCATAATAAATACATCAGAATTTAAGCAGAATAATTTTATTTTATATTACCATGCGAAAGGAGAAAAATAGAATTTTGTGTAATCGCTTACGAGCAAAAACCAAAATTATTTTGATTTTATAGGAATGTAATTTTTTTTATTATAAACGACCCAGATATATATGGTTTTCCGAAATACTTCAAGAAAATACTAGAATTGAAAAAAGAAGTAGGTAAGATTCATTTGACATGGCTGTCAGGAACATAAAATTTCCTGTTTTTAAATTTCATATCATACGAAACAATGATCTAATACAAAAACAATCTGAAATTCATGATGCTAATAAATCTGAATTACTTTCATTTTATAGCTATCAAAATACATTGATTTAAGTTATAGCTAATGTTAAATAAGAGCTTTAACTAGTTTCATATATTCTTGATACTACAGGCATTTATTTGCGAAATTGTAAGTTTATTAAGAGAAACATCATGAAACTGAGTGTTTAGTTCCTATTCTCACGTTAATTGAAAATTAAGTTCCGTAAACTTTAAATTCGAGGGAACTTTTAATCCTGAAATTAAACTCATTAAGCCAGTTTTATGAACTTAATTTTAAATACCAAATTTGGTCATCATGTATTCAAGTTCATCGAAGTTCGTCCTAACTAATTAATATTTTGATTTGCTCCCAAAGTTTCTTTCTTATAAAATCATACAACAAGTGCTAAGACAATGAATATACGAGATATTTTTATGAAAATATGAGCATTGTAAGGAAACAGTTTTGTTTATATTTTTTTGGGATCCCAGTTTATGACAATTCATGTTGTTCCGAGTCAGATGCTTGATACTGAATGGCATATCCGTATGTATCCAAAGGAATCTTCTTATAAAATAACTTCGTTAAAGTCTTGTCTCTATGGTAGAAATCTTTTAAAATCAAAAAAGATTTCTGAAGTTCACCATTGTGTTGCAGTTTCTCATACATTTTTTTCTTAAATTTTAACGTTTTGTCTTTTATTACACTGACAGGGCTTTTACTTGCATTTATATGTCCAGAATACCATTTAGGAATTGAATCTTCACGCAATGTATTTGTATCTATAGAATAAATGGTGAAGTCTGGTAAAATGGTATTTTGCTCCTGTTTAAATAATTTTGCTTTTGAAAGTACTCAGCTCACTTCCTTAATTTTTACCACACAGCAATTCTTATGGTGTCCGCCGATAATATCGCGGACGAAAACGTAGCGGAGAAAACAACGCAAGGCGAAAACGTCGCGAACATCGTCGTCGAAAATAAAGCGGTTCATAAACTTCGCAGTTTAAAAACATCGTCGTCGAAAATATCGTGGTAAAAAATAAAGTATCTGCGAATCATCGCATGACGATAACATCGCAGACATGCTTTTTTTCAAGTTTTAATAATTGTAAATGGATATTTCCATAATGATTGGTGTGTGCAAGATGGAAAGAAGGATAATTTTTACTTTCATATTTTTTATTAGCTAATAAATTTTTGCTGAGAAAATAAGAATAAAACTTAAGCATAGAAGATTAATGCAATTTTTCTATGCTTAAGTTGCCTTCTTAATTCTTAGCAAAAATTTATTACTTAATAAAAAAAAATGTGAAAGTAAAAATTATCCTTCTTTATATCTTGCGCACACAAATCATTATGGAAATATTCTTTTACAATTATTAAAGCTTGAAAAAAGCATATCTGCGATGTTATCGTCATGCGATGATTTGAAGATACTTTATTTTTTACGGCGATATTTTCGACGACGATATTTTTAAACTGCGAAGTTTTTCAACCGCTTTATTTTCGACGACGATGTTTTGTACCTCGATGTTTTAGAACTGCGATGTTTTCTCTTTGCGATGTTTTCTCCCACGATGTTTTTGCCGCGTTGTTTTCGGCTGTAACCATTCTTATCTCAATAAATGAGTGGTAAGTAAGTGAAAATGTACAGTTATGTTGTGTGACTACAATTTCATACTCACCATAATAATAAAAGAGGCTCAAAACCTTTTAAAGTTTCTTCGACTAAAAATTAACAATGCAATTAAGAAAAGTGGAGAATATTTTAATAGATCGCACAAAATGTTTCCCTAAAACTAAGTCTCATTCGCCGACGTCCTGCACTTTAATATCCATTTAGCTCTCTGAGATATCCGATTTTCATTAGAAAGGACTAAAATTTATTAGTCGGTTTCCTATCATCAAAGAAGTAGTATGACTGAAACAGCAGCAAATGCTACTTTCCTTTCGCCCGCAATTTGGATTGCCGTCAGCCAATGGATATGGGCGAAAAATGTATTAAGGCTGAGAGTTCCTAATCTGTCAAGTCGGCAAATAATTAAATCCCGAAGGAGCTACTAGCCGAGATAGTCTCAATCGCCCCCATATCCATGTCGGTGGGGGGTTGGGGGCAAATTATTTCATGGCTCTGAAAAGTGCCTCTTCATAAATGCAATTGCGCGTTTATTATCGATTAAAATTAAAATTTGCTTAAATAGGTGCATCCAAGAGAAAGCGACACAGTTATTTGCTGTAGCGGAAGGTAAAGCCGATGGGTTCATTAACGGAAGGTAAATAGGTCGATTTTCAGTAGTTTTGAGCCTACTGTTCATGAGGGAGCACCCAATTTTAGTTCAAATACAGTTTTTCATCTGAATGTATTTACGTATAACTCTGCAATTGATATTAGTAAAATTCATTTGTATTTTTATTATTCTAGTCACGTTATATTGATTATTTATCTATGCTATTTGTCCATCGATACTTGCTTCGTTGGAATCCACCGGTATTTGCTTCCAAGAACAATATTTTTATTTTTTCTAAATCCTCATATTCGTCTACATATCTATATATTTATTTATCTATCTTCACATCTACCCTCCGGGTCATTTTTGTATAGGCTGAGATCTGTATTCCTACAGTCTCGGCTCTGAAAGCACAGCATTTACGATCTGGGTTTCTAATCGTCATTGGGACTTTTAGGTAGGTAACGCAGCATACAGTCAAGTTTATTGTTTTCGTGTTATTCTGCCTCTTATGCTTACTGTTGAGAAAATGCTGCTGTAAAGAACTGAAATATTTTTGGAAACCTGATCGTCTAGCGTAGTAAGGAGTTGAACTAAAAAGGTCGGCAGTACAGCAGAACATGTAGGCTCCGGAACATGTGTGCAGTTATTTATTTAACCTTTATACATGCTTTTGTACTTACATGTATAATCTTTTATTTATAAGTCATATTATGTAGCATGCACATCTATAAATGTGAATCCTTCTCTTTTTATCAATGCATAGACATGCAGAATCTTGTCAAAAAAAATCTTGTTTTGATGTAGGTTTTTCTTAACTGAAAAGTTAAAAAATAAAAAAAAAAAAAGTTTTCATGCATTTTTAGTTTTTATGCATTTATGTTTATCTACATTACATAACCTTCCATCTTTTTTTCAGCATCATTTCTAGCTAAGAATGAAAAACAAATATTCTTTTGAATGCGCAACTTTTTATTTAAAATGATCATCTCTGAATATGACAATTATATTATTAAATTTTATCATGGGAAAATATAAAGAAATAATAGAGCACTTAATAAGTAGAGGAACGCACTAGGGTTAAACTTAAACTAAGGTAGAACGCCCATCCAAATTCCTTCCTTGTCTAGTTTTGAATGATAATCGTCTCATAATTACCTACTTTTGATAGTACTTATCATATATTATTATGGGAAAACGATTTACTGCCTAGGAGAAAATGCTTTGTATTTTGCACTAGAGGCGGTAAATCTTTCTCATGCACACAGACAAGCCGCCTGAGTACATAGTATATAAAACATAACTCCTATTGCTCTGTCTCCAATGGCTCAAAATTTGTTTGTAATCAGTGAATGCCAAAATGTAATACTGGAAATTAATACCAACCTTTCTTAATAGCATGAATTTTCAGTTAAATGACTTTTGTTATAGTCCCTTTAGTTTCTTTTTATCGAAATTTCTTAGTGTTTACCCTCAGACTTGAGAAATACAATGGAAAACCGCTAAAGTGGTGATATTTATGAAAATACATTATGTCAAAAATATGCATACCATTAAAAAATAAAGCAGTCCGAGTCGAAAGCAAGTTAACAAAGTCAAACCGATTGCATGGATGCAGATGATAAAAAATAAAAGCTTTCAAACAGATTTGAACGATAATTAAATGTTACGAAATATCGGATTTGCCTTGTTTTTGGTCTTTCTTATATTTGCTGTCAGAAACATGTTTTTCATGATGTTTGTGACAAAATTCGGTATCCTGGCTTTTCATCTTGATACCTTTAGTGTTTTCAACTGTTAGCAGACAGCATTTCATTCGAAGACGTTACATGAATAATGGTTCATTTATGACTTTTCCAGGGTAATCTTATAGCTAAAGCTGGAGGTGTTATCAACAGAGTTTCATGGTTCGTGAACTAGTGGGCCCTAATAACCTGGAGAATATCACTATGCATATCTAGATTTCTTACGACTGACGATTGCACGTAAATTCGACACATTTTAGATGAAACAATTGCTAGTTCATGTACCGTCTCTTTGTGTATTCTTAGGAAATTGTATCATTATTTGCACACCCCAGAATACAGAAGCACTGTTCTTCATTGTCTTCAAGATAAGTAGACAAACAAAGTTAGGCCTTTTCAACGTTCGAGGACAGTGACTTTACTTGCCGGATAGAACTGGGACGAACAAAAGTATAAAGAGAATAGAGAATAGTTGCTTTTGAGCACACTATGACTCTGTGACATTAATGAAGAGCAAACCTTGTACGTCATATCCACGCAAAGGAGTTTCTTGTTCGAGTGTTCCTGACAATAAGTATAGCTCACTGTGAGAGTACGCCTCAGTAGGCTGCGATTGTGTCACGTCAGATAAGATTGAAAGGTTGACTGGATAGTGTAATTATCAGGGTCAAGATATGTGTCTGTCTTGGCACTAGTGCAGGGAGTATCTACTTTACGCAACACAGGGCTTTCCTTTAGTGGATACTATATAAGGCGCACTGCCTTGTGATCTTGGATTATTTCAATGTTCATTAAGGCAACAGTCATCAGTTAGCAATATACATATAATGTAATTAGGAATATTTTAATTTACCATTTTAATAAAGGTTTTCCAGTAAAATTATGTGAAAGCGTATACCAACCATGTAGCTGAGACTGTTCTACAGACTTGATCACCTAATTCCGGTATCTATATCTAGTATAAAATATGTTAGACCACATGCAAGGCATATTAGATGTCTTGCATAGTCACCAAGAGATACTGCCACTTTAGTTCAATGAACTGAAAAATCATGGTGGATATTGGCACAGCACCTCATCTACAAATCTTACAACACTATGGGAGTATTCTCATGCTGGTGAAAATGTAATGAATTTTTTATATTTACATTTCTAAAAGAAGTTTAAAGTACTATGGAAATTGTTAAAATTTAGTCATGAACTGCATTAAAAATAAAATTCCATCTTACTAATTTCTGAATGTTTAATGAAACCATCATTGTTGCTCAGATCAAGGTTTGGATCAAAGCTCTGCAGACTGCGGACATACACACACACATAAATTAGCAACGAAAAATACATTTGTTAGATCAGATATTTGTGTGTTTATTCATAAGGGGAAAATTATTTTGAAGTTATTATGTGTCAAAGTATAATACACACATATTCTTTTCATTTAAAGGAAATATTTATAAGGATGTAAAATGCGAAAATTCATTTGTCTGTGACAGAGAACGATGCTTAACGAAAAGCAGAACGAGAAGATTTGCCATTGTCCATTTTTGGTAACTGAAATGCATTTACTCTGTCCAAAGTTATCGGATGAAAGGAAATATTCCTTCCCTTTCGTATTTGAGCAGCATGTATTTTCCGAGCAGAAACTGTATTTTCAAAAGCGTTTCCAGAGACTGACTCATTAGTGGAAGTAATTATCGATGTCTTAAAGTAATTTAACTATACAACAAAAGATATTTTATATTTATATGTAATATCCAATTTAAACTGATGAATCTACTAGGGGATAACATATTATAAAATAAATACATCAAGAAAATAATTTAACAGTTGAAAATGCCTTTTCAATAATAAATATGCTCAGTTAAAAATCTTATGTTAATTTATTATAATTACCTATCTTTATGAAAAGTCACTTTCACTACGATGACATACTTTCCGTTTTATTTCCCCAAAGAGACAGAGTGAAAACGTGGAATCTTAAAAATTGGGACAGTGGAAGTAATGCAATGAACTGAGTTGTAGAAGATTCGATAATCGGAAATGTAAGATGCTAAGTTGTAGACAAAGAACATATATTGCAAGATTCATCATCGATTATATCAATCAGGTCTGTGAGACTAAGGTTCTATGACTGTCTATCCCAATCTCATATGTCCAGCTTTATCATCGGATCTGACTAATATGTAACGCTTTATTAATATAAATTCATACCTAATTGCTTAGACTGACACATATTTACCAAGCAGCTAAAAGCTCTGCAAATTCCGTAAACCAAAGGTTGAAAGAATTTTCATTTTCCAGGTTGTCTCATAAAATCAAAAAACCTGATCTGTTTTCTCTTGAATATCATAAAAGATACTTTTGTAATGACAAAATGGGTAAAAGCGCAGAATAGGCTGCATCAACAAAGTTCAGTATGAGGAGCTGCGTGACGTCATTAAATGGGTGGGACTAAGCTTATGACGTCACAATGTAGTCTCGCATTTACACTACGTGTACTTTCTATTTTCTCTTATAAATAACAATAATAAATTGTTTATTATTGTAAATTAATATCAAATTCTTTACTTTTAATTTACATTTATAACATTTAAGTTTAGGCGTTACTGATAATAAGTATAATAAATTGTTTATATTTAAAATTACCATGATACAGTGAGCGAATTCTACCAATTATTAAAACGATAAACAACGTCGCAGTCTCTAATAGTTGTAGAGCTTCAATATTAAATTATTATTTTTTTTTATTAATTTTTTTTATTTATACAAATAAACTATTTTTTTAAAATTTAAATTCATATTGTGGAACATTTCAATTTTATCATTTTTACAAATTACCTTCTTGCTACGTAACGACATAATTCCTTACATACCAATAATTAGACAATTTTCATTATTTCTAAATATTTTAAACTTTACGTTAATAAAAAAGAATATTTTTTATTGCATATGAACATCATTACACAGCTTTCATATCAGTTTCCAAAATTCCTAAATCAGGCTATATTCTGTGTAGGCATGCTAGAATTCTACGCATTAATAAATAAAAAAATCTAATTTCTCAGAATGAAAGAAAATAATATAATAAAATAAATACTACAAACTTGGAACACTAAGCTATGCTTCACATACGCACACACACACATATTATTTGCAATTACGATACCAAACACTACGTATTAAAATGTACTTCAAAGTAGGTAAACGTTACTTCAAGGGTTAAAGTTTACAGTTTTGCTACTGTTGACTCGATCGTCGGACTATCCATATATATCGTAAATCGGAAAGCGTTATAAACATATCAAAAAACAAAAAATTAAAAATACAATTTAAATGAAAAATTATGTCTTAAATATAATTCACAATTAAAACAACAATACAAATTTAAAATACACAAACGATATGTTAAACATTGCACATAAATAAAGTTACATTACTCCTCGACATCACGCACAACCTCGTTTTCCCTTTTACACAACGATCAGTATTCGCTCGAAAAACATTAAAGAATTCCACAAACTCGGTGTCCATGTGCTCATTTATCTATTTTCACTTAAAGAAAAATCAGAGAATTGCTCAAACTCGGCATTGCGCACCACATTGGCTTTGCCCATGTGCACATCGATCTATTTTCACTTAAAAAAACATCCCAGAATTGCACAAACTCGGCATTACGCACCACATTGGCTTTTCCCATGTGCACATCGATCTATTTTCACTTAAAAAAACATCCCAGAGTTGCACAAACTCGGCATTGCGCACCACATTGGATTTGCCCATGTGCACATCGACCTATTTTCACTTAAAAAAACATCCCAGAATTGCACAAACTCGGCATCGCGCACAAACTCAGCATTGCGCACCACATTGGCTTTTCCCATGTGCACATCGATCTATTTTCACTTAAAAAAATCCCAGAGTTGCACAAACTCTGCATTGCGCACCACATTGGCTTTGCCCATGTGCACATCGATCTATTTTCACTTAAAAAAACATCCCAGAATTGCACAACCTCGGCATCGCGCACAAACTCGGCATTGCGCGCCACATTGGATTTGCCCATGTGCACATCGATCTATTTTCACTTAAAAAAACATCCCAGAATTGCACAACCTCGGCATCGCGCACAAACTCGGCATTGCGCGCCACATTGGCTTTGCCCATGTGCACATCGATCTATTTTCACTTAAAAAAACATCCCAGAAATGCACAAATTCGGCATCGCGCACAAACTCGGCATTGTGCACCACATTGGCTTTTCCCATGTGCACATCGATCTATTTTCACTTAAAAAAACATCCCAGAGTTGCACAAACTCGGCATTGCGCACCACATTGGATTTGCCCATGTGCACATCGACCTATTTTCACTTGAAAAAACATCCCAGAATTGCACAAACTCGGCTTCGCGCACACACTCGGCATTGCGCACCACATTGGCTTTGCCCATGTGCACATCTATTTTCACTTAAAAAAACATCCCAGAGTTCATAAGTTTCATGTGTTTGACTTTCAGGTGCGCATACCCTTCGATCTATTTTCACTTAAAAAAAATCCCAGAGTTGCACAAACTCTGCATTGCGCACCACATTGGCTTTGCCCATGTGCACATCGATCTATTTTCACTTAAAAAAACATCCCAGAATTGCACAAACTCGGCATTGCGCACCACATCGGCTTTGCCCATGTGCACATCAACCTATTTTCACTTAAAAAAACATCCCAGAATTGCACAAACTCGGCATTGCGCACCACATTGGCTTTGCCCATGTGCACATCAACCTATTTTCACTTAAAAAAACATCCCAGAATTGCACAAACTCGGCATTGCGCACCACATTGGCTTTGTCCATGTGAACATCGATCTATTTTACTTAAAAAAGTCGGACATCAAATAAATTCTCCATTGCTCATATACTCAGAAATTTGCTTTCAGTTAAAAAAATCAGAGAAGTTTGCAAAAAATGTGTCCAGAAAAATGATACAAAAGAAAAATAAAGCTGCCAGAATAAAGCAACTACCTAACATCCAAACTGCCATATTAAGAAAAGCACCCAATATTTTACTTAAGTCAATAATAATAAATGAAACTTACCTTCAGTCCTCTCCTTTTGCAGAATATATGGCTGTGATCTCACTGAGAAGTATACGCATCAGTTGGCTGGCGTCGGATTTCTTGTGCTTCCTTCTCCAAATATATTCCGCAAGATAGGAATCAAACTGTCTTTTTGCCTTACTAGAGCCACGGAAACTTCTTTTGATTGCCGCCCAAGTTCCTTCAATACTACTGGTATGCGCACCTGTTTCTGGATCTTTAAAACTCAAGCTATGATTAACTTTCAGGTGCGCATACCCTTCGAACTCGAGACAGTCGTACGCTTTCCAACAATCGGATATAATAATCGATCCTGGTAGAACATTCTCTTTAATGATTTCTAGCAATGTTTCGGCACCTCTGTTTTCAACAACTCTAAAGACGCATTTATCTGTTCCTCTCTCAACCAAACCAAAAACCCATTTTCCTTCGACTCTTTTCCCTCTATGATACTTTTGCTTGCCAAACTTGCTTTCGTCGATTTCGACAATGACACCTTCCCCACCCAACTTAACATTCTCCTTCAAACATAACTCCATGCATACTTCTCTACAAAAACTTTTCCAATCTGTCACCGTATTTTTAGCAATACGTAATTCCGTTCGTATAAAATCATTCCCGCACTTACCCAACCACATATAGGTAACTCGCAAAACATCACATATGCTCAATTTACTCTTCGCAAACCAGGAGTTCTTTCGAACAGATCTTGAAATTCGATGCCTACATTGGCCTCCAGTAACTCTGCACATCCACTCAAAACCGTCTATACGGTTTTTTCGCTCTACTAGTTTCATATTTTTTCCACAAATCGGGCACTTATACGATATTGCAATCAAACCTTTCTCCATACACCACTCAATAACACATTTTTTATCTCTTCGCTCCAACTGATAAAAGAAATCCAGATTCAAATACTCATCCATTCTGCAGTAAGCACCGAATTAAACACACTCATGAATAATCAAAACATTCTTTAAGCAAAAGAATTCTTTTCTGCATTTTCAGAAGTTACGGTTATAATTTTTAATTCATGCATTCAATATTTTCAATCGTTTGCTAATGATCGTTTTCAATCGTTTGGTATCTTAATAATACATTTGTGAGAGATAATTCGTTGCGTTAAATGCTAACAATACCACACAACACACAAAAGTAGATTTACAATTTAAAAAATCTCGCACAGAACATTATAAACCTACCATTTCAACTCAGTTAAAATATAATATAAGTTTTCTTTAAATACGAAGCTATAGCATACTTATAACTTGTTTTGAAGAAGAGGCGTAACCAATATTACGTCATAAAAAGGCGTGTCCAAGCATAAGAGAAGTAAACACAGCATCGACTGATGCAGCCTATCTGCGATTTAGCCGACAAAATGGAGTAACGTACATTTTCATAAAATAGGAAGTACCTCATTTTCATTAGTAGATTAGTGTCACAACTAACTGCATTCGCGTCAGGATAATATTTTGAATCTCGGTAGTAAAGCATGGAATTTGAATGTAACTAACATCGATTATATCGTTGAAGCATCTTCTGCGTCTTACATTTTATATAAGATTTTCAACATTTCTAGAAGCCGGTAATTTCACTTTGTAATTATTTACAGGTTTTGTAAATACAAGTCTCAGTTAAATAGTATACACTTTAGCTATTACATTTCATTTTACTTTGTGGTTATTTAAGGACTTGTTGGTTCACATTTCATAGAGGTGGTACTCCGTCTGTTGCAGTTAAAAGCAAACAAATTGAGAAAGAATTAAACGTAAAGGTTAGATTTTAACGATCTTCCATGGTAAGTAGCAATTTCCCGCCTATATGCAAATCAGGCATGTTATGCTTCATTATCCAATGAAATTCTTGATCGTTTGTGAACAGGCCATAATGGTATTAGTTCTAAGTCTTGTCTAATTTTACGCAGCAGTGTGATTAGTAGCTATAGCGGATTTAACACGCAATGAAAGGAACACATACGGCACAAATCGTCCATTCCAAGCATAAATTAGGCAGAGATAATTGCCAGTTCTTTTGTCGCTAGATTATTACCGAATAAAAATGAAATGTCGAAACTAGCGGGAGTATTTTTATCCTCTTAGAGCTTTGATGTACGTTCCCTTTAGGAACTGTGAGGTTAGTATGAACTTATCCTAAATGTTATTCTCTATTTTTGACATTTGTTGATAAACGTCTGTTTCTATTCCTAATACAAATGAACTCTGAATATTTTATTTATATATATTAGCAAAAAGGTGATAGAATTATGTCTTTTCTCATTTGTGTTATCACCATGTATCTTTACTGGCAGTAAAGACACTGAAAATAGGCATTTAATTCCAAATTGTAGGGTGTAAATAGTTTTAGGATATTGAAGTTTTCAAGCTTTAGATCACAATCAATTGCAATTGTAAGAATTGGCATTGATTTGCAAGCATTGTCCATTCTCACAAATGTCTTACGCTAAATACCGCATACAGGCTTTACGCTAAATATCGGTAGGTTGTTAAATAACAGAGAATGTATCCTTAAATTCAAATCACTGCTTGTATATCGAAATATAGAGTTTGAAACTATAGGAAGATAGCCCAATTTATCAGCATTAAACAGATTTTCAAAAATATTTATCCGAATCAAACAAAACATAAACGGGATATAAAAATGCTTAAATAAATATTTAAGCGATTCTTACATTTATATTTAAGTTTTCGTTGTATATTATTTAACTATATCTTAAATCCAGTTTTAGCAACATGCATATATTCAAATCCCGATTACTCTAACTTTGTATACTAGAAACCCAGCAACAAATCTTATCTGAAAAGGTGAAGAAAAATATACTCAAAACAGGGCTCTGGAAAACGCCTTATTATTTCAAATTCCAACCAGCTTTTGTGTCATTTCATTCTTTTGAGATTAAAAACGTAATATTTGGAAGCAAGTGACATCAGCACTGCTTTAAAGAAAAACCAGCGAACGTTGATATCTGTATCCAAAAGGTAATCTGCATTTACTATATGTTCATCAAAGAACTACACAACCCTTAAGAACTTTGTTTCCCTTAAGAACTGTCAGCAGAAACAGAATGTAAAGAAATCACGCATTATGTTACTCTAAAATATATAACGATATAGAAATATCTATAATGTATTAAATCTCATATTTTTTCCGTTTGTAATACAAGTATTATCCATATATACTTCTATATTTAGCTCTCGAAAATAGGTTTCATGGATTACCCGGAAGAATTTGCATTTAAACTGCGTCCAACCTTATGAATCGCTATAAATGGGGTTTTGTTTTGAGATAGAATGCAGACAAGGCCTCAGATTTTTATGATTTTAATGGCTATCGCTTTTCACTACCAACAAAGTTTCCTGTTTAGCAACATTTTCGCCAGATGTGAAGCTGGCGTGAAGAAGTCGAGAACGGCTATGCCCTTTCTCTCTTTTACTGATAGCACGTGCATTTTTTCTGTTTTTACGAACTTAAGGAGATTAGAAAAAGGTTCGTTCTATAAGTATTTGTTATGGCAAATTCATTCTAGAAAAGCAACTGAAAATTAAAGACGATTAAAAAAAATCGTGCATTAAGAAGTAACGTCGTGCACGTGTGAAAAATCAGTTGCCACTTTCTTTTGTAATCGTAAAAATGAAAGTTGGTGAAGTTTTAAAAATAGTCTTTCTGTGTTAATTAATAGTTCATATATAATAGTTAAATTAGAATTCCTTCAGTGAATCCAGTAGAAATAAATTCCTGTAAGTAATAATTATTTTGCCATAAAGGATGAATACACGCCCGAAAATGTCTTATGTTTTGATTTTTCAGTATTTGCACTCTCCTGATGAATTTTTTGAAAAGGTAAAAGATATCATAACGCTTCGTATTTTTATGGGGTTATTTCTCAAGTCGTATTATTATGGGACACTAAAATCTGTCATATGAGTGAGTTCGAATGAAATGATCGAGTTTAGGGTCACATGCAGTTGGGCCAATAAAATGAAATTTCTGATTTAATCTGATGTTCTTATTAATCTCAAATAAATTGTTTTATTGCATTCACAACGCTGTCTATTTAATGGTCAACATAAGAACTGATTATTTTCAAGATTCCATCTAAAACTAACTGGGCTATTTCGGCATCCAATACGACACTATTAAGTCAGAAATAAATCAAAATACTTTTCATAACAGTTAGCAGTAACGAAAATTTTCTGTAATACAACAAATAGTTTCCCGAAGAAACATCCGTAAGAACATTTTTCTCTTGATGTAACTGCGCAGGGGAAATTTTAATGTCAACTCCGTTTACATGCAGAGAATTATCATAAAATTCTCTCCTAACTATCTCTGAAACAAACTAATTTAAACAAGCAAGTATTTATTGGAATCTAACCACAAAATAAAGAAAAAGAGAGACGGACATATCAAAATACTTCGCATTCTTTATGCATATAGAGTCTTAAAAACAAGAAAACTACGAACGGACACCTCTTCGCTTTACATTATACAGTTTGCATTATGCATTACATGCATATATATTCAGAACATAAAGACTTCGAATCCGCGTAATGTAGTACGAACTGAATAAGGAAATTCACTTAAAATTTCGAAGAGCTAAGGTACTGCGTGTTCCTTTATCTTAGATAAAAAAGCATTAAAAACAGATTACCCGGAAAAGGGTGGAGAAGACTGCACACAAAAAAGGCAAAAGCAAAGCGTTGTTTGTCCCTAATGGATTGCATTTTTGTCAGTGATTCGATTTGATCTTGTTCGTGTTGGTTTTATTCAAGGTATTCATTAGGATTCTTCATTTGTTTATTTGTGGGAATGCTCAATTTAAATGGAAAGATGTGCTATTTTACGTCTATATCTTTGGAAGAAGGGATGCTGCTTTGTTAATGTTCAACAGAAGAGTGGTGCATTTCATTACAGTTTGCTTGGAATAATGGTACAGCGCACAGCTTTACGGATAAGACATTTATCTAAAGAACCATGTTTTATAAATAATAAAGGATTGCTTCATTTACCTCTTGACTTTGCTTTAATTATTTAATTAAGCAAAAATTTATTTTTAGCTATATTTATGATTTATAATTATTTTAAATGAATTTGGTAAAATAAAATATAACTCTCATTTTATTTACATTACCGTATAATGTATAGATCAATTTAAATGTACTTTTTTAAGAAATTTCATCTCCCTTCCAAGTCTGAGTGAATTCCCGCTCTAATATAGATTAACAGGCTTCTAGTTTGAATTAAAAAGTTGGAGACTTATGAAAGTTAAAATAGGCCATTTTATTTATTTTTATTTAATTTAATTTTTTTTTTTTGTGTGTGTCTGTGTGAAGAGTTTAAATTCAACAGAAGTCACCACTTGTGCTTAAAAATACAAAACTAAAAAACTTGCGAGTATTTGAAATAAAATTAAGCTGAAATTTACATTCAAGTATCATAGTTGAGGACTGTGCAAAATGGTCTATTTAAGCTGGCTCAAATATTTAACGGCTCGTTTTAACTTCGGCTTGTAAAATGGCTAATGCCCGAACTAAACTCTGCCAGAGCTGACGATAAGATGAAAACTGCAAGCGAACCTGTCAAAATCTCTAGCTCTAAATCATTCAAATAATCGGCTTAAATACTCAAATAATTAATTTTTTATTCTGGTGAGGATTATGAAAAGAAGATTTATAGTAATTTTTCAAATCATAAGAATAGGATAATTAAAATAAAGTCATTACATGAGCACACAGTAAATCAAAGGTAAAAGTTCTTCGATGTTATGCAAATTGTATTTCTTTCTTTGTACCGAGGAGCGGCGCAGACGCAAATTTGTTAGGTTTTTAAAGCTCGCGTTTAGAGCTTTGAGGTTGCTGTGAATTACTGGAGTTTCAACTAGGCAGAGGTTCTTCTGAGTTTGTGTTGGTAAGCCGCCACTGAAGTCGGAGTTTGTGTGGTCTTCGCCGTTCCTCAACTAACGTAATCTTTGAAAGTCAATAAAGAAGTTTCGGTCAACGTTATGAGTCTGCGGTTTTTTGGGTTCTATACTGAATATCAAGTCAATTTACAGTTCACTATTTTTAAACAACGGAACGTACATGTTTTTTGGTCCGTCAGCTACGGAGTCGCAGTAAATTTGGTGAGTCAGTGTGTTTTTTTATCTTTCTTATTAGATAATGGAATTTACAACGCTTAAGACTAAAAAGCGTGTAGCTAAAGCTAAGTTGAGTAAACTGAAAGAGAAAATTACAGTGACTTACGATTCTGCTGATGTTGATCAGTTGGAACTTTTTAAATCTAGATTAAATAATTTAATGACCGAACTTTCGGATATTTTTAGTAACATATTTGTAGTGTGTGAAGAAAAAGATATTGATGTATTTATAGAAGAACAACAGGTCATACAAGATACTGTTGATGAGTTAATTTTAATGCTAACTAGAGTTAAGAATGTTAAAGACATTAGTGTGGAAATTAAATCTTGTGAAATAGCGAGTATACGCTTACCTAAGCTAACTCTTCCTGTATTTAGTGGCAGTACTGAAGAATGGTTATCGTTTTCTGATTTATTTAAAACGGCGATAGTGGATAATGACCGTTTATCAGGTGCACAAAAGCTACAATATTTAAAGCGTTCTTTAAAAGGATATGCTTTGCGGATTGTTCAAGGTTTAACTATTTGTGACAGGAATTTCGAAATAGCGTGGCATTTATTGTGTCAACGATTTTCACATAAGAGAGAATTACTTTCATCGTTATTAAAGAAAATCTTGTATTTATCAAATTTACAATCTGAAATTCCTAGTCAGATATTAGCGTTAGTAGACACTGTAAGAGAGTGTGTGTGTTCGTTTGAAAATCTAGGATTCAAAGTGGAGCAATTCGCGGATACTATTTTAATGTTAATAGTACAGTTTAAATTGGATTCTTCGACGAGAGGATGGTGGGAAAGAACATTACAGAGTGAGGAAATACTAACACTTAATAATCTGCTAGAGTTCTTGAAATCTCATGCCAGAACCTTGCAAGCAGGTAAAACGCAAGGTGTTAAAAAACAAGTTACAAAAGACAAATTAACTTCATTGGCTTCAGAGATTCGCGCGCAGTGTACGTATTGTAAAGCCGGTCATTCAGTTTTTAAATGTAATAAGTTTTTAAATTTGAATGTTCCGGAACGCGTTAATTTTGTCAAGAGAAATAATGTTTGTTTTAATTGTTTGGTTTCAAATCATAAAGCTTTCGAGTGTAGAAGTACACATAAATGTAAAAAGTGCTTTAGAAATCATCATACACTACTGCATTTCGAAAGAGTTCAAAATGAACCAAAGACACGTAAAGGAGTTACGAACAGTTCGAATGAATTATCAGTGACGGCTAAGCCATTTTTCCCTGGGCCAGAACCTCGCGCTCAATCGGCTGGGTCAGGGAACAATATCGCAAGTTCTAGTCCAGTAATTAAATCTTGTGTTTCAGACTTTAATTTTCAGAGTGAAGTTTTATTATGTACGGCTGTTATTAAAGTGTTAGATTCATCGGGTGAATACCAATTGTGTAGAGCCCTCCTTGACCCTGGCAGTCAAGCAAGCCTGATTTCAGAAGATTGTGTAAAAAGACTAGGGTTAGCAAGAAGAAATGCTAAAGTTTTTATTTCATGTTTAGGGTCTTTGGATACGAAAACTAATGGAATTACGGAAATAAACTTCGTTCCGCATTTTCCGGCGAAAGTGTCATTTAAAACACCAGTATTTATCATCAATAAAATTATTGGAACTTTGCCGCATTTTACATTGGATAAGAAGTACGTTGAGGAATATAATGATTTAATGTTAGCAGATCCAACATTTTACAAAAGTGGGCCTGTTGATATACTTTTAGGCGTAGATATTGCCTTACCTCTTTTAAAGGGAGAAATAATTAAATGCGAAGAAGGTAAACCGATAGCTTCTCGTTCTGAACTAGGATGGATTATTTCAGGTAGTGTGAATAATTCAACAGAAATTAATCCTACTATCTATGTTAATAATATACAAGTGGAAACTGATCAGATGATGTCTGACTTTTGGAAATTGGAATCTGTACCTACGTTTGACATGCTTACTAAATCGGAGAGAGCATGTGAAGATTATTTCAAATCTATATATACGAGAGAGGAAAATGGGGTATATACTGTGAAATTACCGTTTCACTCTCCGCCTTCTCAGCTTGGAGATTCCAGACAATTAGCTATGCGTAGATTCCAATCTTTAGAAAATTCACTTCTAAAAAGGCCTCAGATATATGAACAGTATAAGGATTTCATGAGGGAATACCTTGAGCTGAGACATATGGAGGGAGTGCCTGAGGGAAAGATTCTTATTGACTCTACGTATAACATGCATCATCATGCCGTATTAAAGGAATCAAGTACTACGACTAAACTGAGAGTTGTGTTCGATGCTTCAGCTAAAACGACATCGGGTCTTTCATTGAATGATATTTTGATGGTTGGGCCAAGAGTTCAGCAAGAGCTGTTTCCAATTCTTCTACGGTTTAGAACTCGCAAAATCGCAGTATGTGCCGATGTAGAGAAGATGTTCAGACAAATTCGTGTCCAGCCAGAAGATACAAATTGGCAACGAATGCTTTGGAGGGATAGTCCTAGTGAGCCCTTGAGTACATTTAGATTAGTGACAGTTACATATGGGACTGCCTGTGCGGCATATTTGTCTACTAGAGTAATGAAACAACTTGCATTAGATGAATAAGTGAGATTTCCTTTAGCATCAAAAATTGCCCTTCGTGATTTTTATGTTGATGATTTGCTTTCAGGGGCACAAAGTGAAGAGGAAGCGAATGTTCTAGTTCAGCAGTTGAATGAAATGATGAAAAGGGGTGGATTTCGCTTAAGGAAGTGGATTTCAAACAGTTCAGCTATTTTAGAGAATATTCCCGAGTGCTTACGAGAATCCAGTATTTCTCTTGAAATAAACAGTGACAAGAAAGTAAAAGTATTGGGAATTAATTGGAACAACTCTAGTGATACGTTTCATTTTTCGGTATGCATAAGTGATAAAGAGTTTACTAAGAGGACTATTTTATCAGAAGTAGCCAAAATCTTTGATCCAATGGGATGGTTAGCGCCAACAATAATATACGCGAAAATATTATTACAAGAGTTATGGAACTTACAGCTGGGTTGGGATGAACTCGTTGATAAGAGAATAAGTAGAAAATGGAAGCGTTTCTATCTAGAATTGCTCTTACTTTCAAGCTTACAATTTCCGAGGTATGTCTTGAGTCCGAAGGCAGTAGTTATAGAAATCCATGCTTTCTGCGACGCTTCAGAAAAGGCTTATTGTGCAGTCATCTATCTCCGAACAATCAACCTTGATTCGTCAGTCAAAGTCAGCCTTCTGACATCGAAAACCAGAGTAGCGCCCTTAAAAACCCAGTCTCTTCCGAGACTAGAGTTGTGTGCTGAGTTACTTTTAACCAACCTCTTACATGCAGTATTATTATGCATAGAACTGCCTATTAACAATATTTACGCATGGACCGACTCGCGCGTTACATTGGCATGGGTTTCGTCCGAACCTCGCCGTTGGCTACCTTTTGTGGCAAATCGAGTTGCAAAAATCCAAGCTGTTCCAGGTATTCAATGGAATTATGTTGCTGGGAAAGAAAATCCTGCAGACTGTGGGACAGAGGTTTTATTCCATCAGAATTCCTACAATGGGAGTTATGGATGAAGGGACCGCAGTGGTTAAACGAATCCGTAATTCATGTACAGCAAAATTCAAGTGTAGAATTAGAGGGTGAGGTTATGTTGAAGGAATTGAAAAAGAGTTTCAGTTCAAATATTTCCAAATTTGAAGAGCCTGGTGTGTTTTCAAGATTTTCGTCATGGTTAAAGTTATGTCGAGTGTTAGCGCGGTGTTTAAGATTTAGAAATAATTGTAGTAAGTTAAGAGCGTATAAAGGGTTATTTATCTACTGAAGAATTCTGTGAAGTTACTTCTATGATTGTTAGGATTGTGCAAAGAGCCGAATTTCCAGAAGAATTATTCTGTTTAGACTCTTGGTAAACCCTTGAAGACATCAAGTTAATTACTGTCTTTAAGTCCTTTCTTGGATTCCGCGGGAGTAATGCGTGTAGGCGGAAGGCTCAGAAACTCTACAGTTTCAAATAATCAGAAACATCCTATGATTTTACCTAAGAATCACAATGTTACGCGTTTAATTATTAAGCATTATCATGACACGTATCTTCACGCAGGTACGCAGCTACTCACTTCTGTCATACAACATAGATTTTGGATTGTGAATGCTAGAGATATTATAAGAAAGTGTATAAACCAATGTGTTATCTGCCTTAGAGTTAGAGCGCAAACTGCAACTCAGCTAATGGCAGATTTACCCGCATCAAGAGTTACTCAAATTAGAGCTTTTTCTCGTGTAGGGATTGATTTAGCAGGACCATTTAACGTAAAATATCGTCCGGGTAGAGGAGTCAAAATTTTAAGTGTTACGTATGTCTATTTATTTGTTTTACTACAAGAGCAATACACTTAGAATTAGTTGGAGATCTTTCAACAAAATCATTCCTCACGACACTTAAGCGGTTTATAGCTCGTAGAGGCAAACCGTGTGAAATTCACAGTGATTGTGCAACGAATTTTATAGGAGCTAATAAAGAATTAAGGAAAGACTTTTCTATTGTTCAACGTGATGAACAGCTACAGGGTTATATTTCTTCAGAAAATATTAAATGGTTATTTAATCCTCCCTCTGACCCTCATTTCGGAGGGCTTTGGGAAGCGGGTATCAAGTCTATGAACCATCACTTAAAAAGATGTTTAGGAACACTTATTTTAACATACGAGGAATTTTTGACATTAATAACCCAAATTGAATCCTGTCTTAATTCTAGGCCTTTGGTACCAGCTTCAAGTGATTGTAGCGACTTGGAGGCGATAACACCAGGACACTTTTTAACCGGAGCGGCTTTAAGCGCTATTCCAGAATCTAACCAAATTCAAGAAACCATGAGCTGCAAGGACCGTTGGAGGAACGTGCAAAGGTTATTTCAACATTTCTGGAATCGTTGGAGCAGTGAGTATTTATCTAGATTGCAGCAGAGACCCAAGTGGTGCAAGGTACAACAAGACCTGAAGATTGGTGATATGGTTCTTATTAAAAACGAAAATCTACCTCCGCTACGTTGGAAATTAGGTAGAATTACTAAAGTATATCCTGGTTTGGATGAGAAAGTTCGAGTGGTGAGTTTACGCACGTCTAATGGTGAAATAAAACGACCTATAGCAAAGCTATGCGCTTTGCCATTTAATTCCTGATTTAGAGACTTTAATTTTTATTTTTCAGGTTTATGCAGTTCAACAGTTTAAATGTATTGTTTGAACCCCCTTGGGACTTCAAGGCTGGGGGTATGTTCGATGTTATGCAAATTGTATTTCTTTCTTTGTACCGAGGAGCGGCGCAGACGCAAATTTGTTAGGTTTTTAAAGCTCGCGTTTAGAGCTTTGAGGTTGCTGTGAATTACTGGAGTTTTAACTAAGCAGAGGTTCTTCTGAGTTTGTGTTGGTAAGCCGCTACTGAGTTCGGAGTTGGCAGTGTGGTCTTCGCCGTTCTTCGACTAACTTACTTTGAAAGTCAATAAAGAAGTTTCGGTCAACGTTATGAGTCTGAGGTTTTTTGGGTTCTATACTGAAGTAATATCAAGTCAATTTACAGTCCACTATTTTTAAAAAACGGAACGTACAAAAGTAAAACTATGCTTTTAAAAGTGATGATGAAAATGACACAGAATAAAGTGACTTTATATGATGATATTTTTTTAATAATTCCATTTCTAGTAAACTATTACATATAATGATTTGGTATAATATACAATACCCGACATTGAAAATGTAACACCAAGAAAGAATGGCCGAAAGTAATGAAACTCGGAAAACATAGAGAGACAGCAACGAACAATAAGTGGTCTTTATTTCGAAATGATGTGCATATAACAGCGTCAGCTCAGTAAGTTGTAGGACCACTTTGGATGGCGATACCCGAAACAACTCGTACAAAGTCAGTGAGAAAACGAATTGTGTCCTGAGGAATGACTCTCCATTCCAAGTCAATTATTTGCCATAGTTCATCTTCTGTAGGAGGCAATGGTACGGTTTTCAAAAGCGTCTAATCACATCCCAAATGTGTTTGATTGATGAGAGATAAGGAGAGAACGCTGGCCAGGGAAGCAGTGTACACCTTGCAGAGCATGCTGGCTGATGCGAGCAGTGTGTGGTCGGGCGTTATCCTGCTGATAAGGGCATTGGGCTCTTCCTGAAGTGTTGTTCACCGGTAGCAGCACATCACCCACGTATCGTTGGGCTGTCACAGTGCCCTGAATACGAAATAGACGCAACGTGGAATCGTAAACAATTTCGCCCCCAAACGTGATGCCGCACTGTAGAGCGGTTGGGCGTTCCCCATTTGCTGATTGGACCTGTCTCCACATCGGCGACACACTCGTACGCAGCGAAGATCATTAGAGAAACAGAAGCGTGATCCATCTGAGAACAATACCTTGTGCCATCCCTTCGTCCACATCGCTCGAGCCAGTCACCATAGCATATGTTGCCTTCTATGATGTGGGTTCAATGGTAGTCTTTTTATCGGATGCCATGAGTGCAGACCACCAGCTACCAATCGACAGCAAATGGTTCTTGTCGATATGGGAGCACTCAGGGTGGCTTGAACATGCTGCAGAATGGAGGTAGATGTGGCTTGCGAGTGCGCACCGCTTGTCGGCAGATGTGTCGATCCACGCGTACTGACGTCATTCTGGCTGCGCAGGTACTCCTCGAACTTGTTATATTTCCTTGTTCCAACTATCTTTGCCACAGCTGGTGCACTGTCGATGCGTCCAGGTGTGTATGAGTTGAGATTTGCGGTATGGACCAACCTGTCCTTCTCAATCCGATCATCATGCCCCTCCGAAAATCGTCTGTCTGCTGGAACTGCCTCTTTGACGAAGGCCTGGCATTCTAAGAACCCTAAGAACCTGGCCTTAAGAACAAATTTTCTACAATGATTGCCTTAGAAGAAATAACGGCACGAAAATTGAACATTGTGCAGGTTCCTTCCTTTAGATCTTATTCAACGTGCACAGGAGAGCTGCGCGTTTCACATCATTCGTATTGCTCAGTGACGTGTGTTTGCCCTGAAATTTGCACATTTTTCGGGCCACTCTCCTTCTTGGTGTTGTCTCTTCAATGTAGGGTAATGTAATTAACAAACGGTCATTAAATTAATATAAAAAATAAAAAATTGATAAAAAAAATTAAAATATGCTAGCGGATAAACAATATTACATAAGTAATTAAAAGTGGTTTAAAATATTTTCAAGATAATGTCTGTCAGATAGGTCTTTCTTCTAAAGAATCCCTCTCGTTAAGGATATAGCCCTTACGTGTTTTACCGTAATCTATTAAAAATTCTAAAGTGAAACCTTTTTGTTGGCTTAAAACATGGCACTAGGACGTTAGAAACTTATCAGGTATCAGTTTATGTTTCGCAATATTTTAACTTCATTCAAATTGACCGCTTTCCAGATACAATCAGCATTAAGAAAATGCACACGAAATCAATATTCTGAAGTGTAATAACCATGAATAATTTTGGGGCATTCCGTACATGTGCTTTTGTCTTCAGCGGATTTAGTTCGTAACTTAAACAGCAGTTTATCACTGTGTTACAATTTACTTGTTGTACGGCACTAAGCATTTTTAATTACATTAAGCCGTTCCACTGACTGACATCTTAAGGTTATTAGAAATGAATGTGTTTATCTTATTAGTAGCACCACTCCAGGAAAGTTTCGCTTTCGATCTACAAGTTACCTATAAAATACTGATTGCCTTTCAAATGGAAGAGTCGCCAAACTCTCATTAGAAAACTTCAATGTGATTAACGCATACATGATTTTGCTTTTCGATTAATAATGTGAACAACTGGAAAGGAAACGAAAACACTTTTATTTATATGCACTAATATTTTTAAATGTTGACTACCACAGATGTAGATCGAACGTGATTGATGTAGATCGAAATGTGGTCTATACCCCATTCTAATGAATGTAGTTATGAAATGAATGTGGTTAATGTAGATCGAAATGTGGTCTATACCCCATTCTAATGTTTTCATGAAGTTATACTTTATAAATGTAATACACACTTAAGGTTGAGAAATATATGATTAAAATATATATGCTGTAAACCAGATAAACACATGATTTTAGTATTTAAAAAAATATTTTTCTTTAAATGGGAATAAGATATGAGCCCGATTATTTGACAATATTCTGAAGTAGCACTATGAAGGGAGGAAAATGAAACTAAGTAACTAGCTTGTATTATAATTCTTAGTTTATGTACTTTAAATTGCAAAAGAAATTGAAAATTTAATATAGTTTTTTTTCTGCTATCTATTATATTTTTATTAATACTTTAGCGATATTATTTTCTCTTGTAATACAGTCAAACTCATCCATATAGCATTCGTGTACAGTCAATTATTGCATGCAGTGACCTTACTAATTTCAGTTCAAATCGTATTAGAAAAATATCTTTATCTTCAGCAATAAATTTTAGCTGGTTATAACACGTTCCGTAACACCACAAAGGCTTTTAAAAGCTATAACAGGAGGATAAAAAGAATTAGTAAATATAAAATAAATAAATTTTAGAAAGGGGAAAAGAAATCTCTTTGCGCTCGCAGTTTAGCAATCTGCTCTTGGATTCACATATATCTACACAACTTTTCTTGTCTTTTCAAGTTTATTAAACATCATCTTTTTCGCAATTCAACAGCAAAATTATAAAATAATTAAAACTAGCATAGCTTTAGGAATTCTAGATAGAGTATTAAGTGTTGCTATACACTTTCCTGCCACTTTTCAATTCACCACATTAGTGTTCAAATTTAGATGATATAATTACACTTTGTGAAACGTTAACTCTTTCTGTCTATATATAATATAAATTATTTAGATATCTTGAGATTAGAAAAGCATTTTCAGCTACGTGGTGGATATATGAAATGGCAAACCGAAGAAGGAATGCTTTCAGACGTGGGCGTTGATTCAATATAGGTTTATTTTGATAATAGAGCATACCCTCATACGCAAAAATAGATTCACGCATAATTATTTATAGGTGCTATGTGCACCCCACAATTCACACAGCTTTGATCAATTTAGATAAGGAATGAAGCAGAATAGCAAACTGAATAGCAGCAAGCGAAGCAGATTAAAACAGATGCGCAGTTATTAGCAACACTATTTTTTGAAAACTTGGTTGCTTTGTTTAAATTTTCAGTGGTGGTTCGAAAAGAACTCTGACCACTCTGTAGGATAACTAAAAAGACATAATGCAGATTAGTTTTTAGATGATGCACTTTAAATTATAAGCTAATAATTCTTAAGATAGAAAAGGGAAGGGCCAAGTTATTGTTTCGATTTATAAAGGAAAATTTTGCTTTTTAACCACAGAATTCTCACTAGGGAACGTTGGGTAGCTCTCCTTTAACGGCAATGTCTGAATCACCTGATTTCGGCTTGTAACCACGGGAACTAGCTGACCACGGAATATAAAGATAAGCTTTCAGTAGCATATTTAAAAGTGAACCGTGAACCCCTAAATACCTTGATACTCACTTTATTTGTATTTATGTTCAGTTTATAAGTTGGTTATTTCATGCGGTAAAACATAAGTTAACAGTTCTAGGGAAGTGACTTTCAGAATATTAACTCAAGTAAGTTTCTCATAGCATTCACTCCTCCCACCCCTTCATGAAGCGCACAGATCGCTGATATCGCTCGTACATTAACAAGTTCTGTTACAAAACACGAATTAAAGTTTATATGGCATAAGGCAAAAGACAAAAAATTGCAAGGTTAATGTCTTTTGTACCATGTAAAATAAGATTTTTTGCATTAAATAACCTTCAGAATAAGTTCGTTTGACCGCCAGTTTTCGAAAAGTATTTATTTAGGTTCCCTCATTTACTTTTTCGAACAAGAGCATTTGAGGAATATGAATAATTATTGTCTTATATTACATAGAAAAGGCGAAGAAGAAAAAATATGTGTGGCGTGCACGCACTCTGCTGAACAATGGTTTCGTTTACAGAAAGTACTAAGAATTGCAATATTTTTTGTTATTTTGCGATACTGTTTATATTTAGAATGTATATTGATCAAGATATCCAGATTTGCTTCGGATACCTTCACCTACATATCTGTTCTTGCTTGGAGTAGTAAAAGAGAGTTTAAAATGTTTGGTTAATATTTTAATATTTTTTTTCTTTTAATCACAAAGTTTACATGAACTGCTAACACGCACAAAACAAATATAGTATTTAAAAAAAATGGATAATAACAAAATGTTTATTTAATTATCTTTTCGTTTTGAAGCTGAGGATTGCAACGATTTTTAAAGCAATTTAAAATGGAATTCTAAGTTGTAAACCTTTTATTTCGGAAAACAGGCAAGGTGCTACTTTCATATAATTAAAACCGTGTATTTTAAGGTCCCGATAATACAGTCAATAGGATATTATAAGTCTTATTATTATGATTTAAATTTATTATTTGCAATTTGCGAACTGTTTTGATTTTATTTTTAAGATATTACGAGATGAATTAGCTTTAAGGCATGAGTTGCCCATTTTAGTTAGCATTATTTATTACTACAGAAAATACCTGATGACAGTAAAATTAGATTGAGAATAATGTATCTAACAACAGAGAGAACGATACCGCTGTAATCGTTCTCTAATAACGATGAAAAAAAAAGATTCATAGTGGTACATTTTTCAATCTGATGCGATATGGTACCTACATAAAAATTTTCGATAGAAAAATAAACTAATTCTCTCTCATTATATCAGCAACAACTACATGCAATTTTTAATGATTTTCGTTCTTCTAATCAAATGGTCGTAAAAGGTCAAGTTTCACCGAATGTTTTACGCATATTAAATTTTAGTCGATTAAATGTGGCAAGAAATTCATCAGAAATGAATAACGTGAACAAATAAACGCATAAAAACACAGAAAATCTTCTTTATATATATATATAGATGGATTTTGTAAAAATTACAAATTTTTTATTAACATAATCTACTACTTAGTAGCAACACTTTTCGAAATAAAGCATTTTTATCTCTAATGCACCAGACAGTTGCCACACGGAAAATGAGTGCGAAAATTAGCGCTTTCTGAGTTTTTAGTTAATATTTCGGCTTATTAATGGTTTATAAATCAAAACATCTTTACCTGTGTTTGCCTACATCATTAAAAAAAATCTAATTTAGTTTTAAAAATCAACTGTATCGTTATTAAATGAAAGTAATAGCACATTGACTTGCATTGAAAGCTATAAGCTATTTTATGTTGATTAAACAATTATAATTTAAATCTTTATTATAAATTCTTCTTTCCGTAGCCTTCACCAGAATGCTAATTAGTTACTAAGTATTTAAGTTGAGGGTTTTGAATGTTTTAGAGCCCTTTATTACTAAACGAATAGTTAATTTTTCGAAAATCATTATCTACCACGAAGCAATTAGTAAGATTATCTGATATGCGGGTGCAGCCCTTCCTATCAGAGAAAATGTTCCCTTACTCATGCTGGATGTGGCGAAAGCCTTCGACGGCGTCTGGCATGAGGGTCTCATATATAAACTTATTCGCATGAACATTGGCAGAGAAACTATCATCCTACTAATGTCTTTTAGCCCCAGTGCCTGTTCGTCGTACGAAGATGGTAACAATCGAAAGGGCATCCACGAATTTTTGTATTCGGTAATAATGTGTTTAATGTTTCGCAGGGGTATTTTTATTTCATTATAAAACTTAGAATTTTAAAAAAAATCATCTCCCATTTTATCTATTTACCAGGACCCATAAAAGAATTTTTGAAAGTTTGATGACTATAGTAGTGACTGAGTTATTATCGAACAAACAAACGCACAGACTTTCTTCTTTTCTTTCTTTTTTATCATAAGCGCTTGTGATAACGTTTGGATGTTAAAGGCTGTTCAAAAACTCCAGACATTCGGTGTTGGTGGTAAAATCTTCCTTTGGGTAAAACATTTCTTGACCCAACCTTTTTGTGCTACTCGTTAGGGCACCAGCACTTTAAAATACGAGTATAAACAAGTTGAAACGGGTTTAACTCAGGGCACAGTTATTAGCCCTATTCTCTTTAACAATTTTATTATCGACCTACCAGACATCTTAGATTCAGATGGGATCGTTGCCCTTTTTGCCGATGATCGTGTCGTATGGACCAGAGCTAACAACAAAGATCAAGATGGTTTAAGCCGAATCATAAACTCTGCGCTCCAGAGACTTGAGAAGTGGTGTTCTGCTAATAACATTAGATTTAATCAGGCGAAGACTACTTGTCAGTTTTTATCTCTCAACAGAAAACACTTTACTCCTAGACTAACGTATGGGAAGTCGGTTTTGGCGCATTTGGACGGCGGAATATTTGGATGGTGCCACCTATCTTGGCTGTATTTTTGACAAGCGCTTAACCTGGAGAAAGCATGCAGAGCATGTAGTTGCTAAAGGCGGAACGTAGATTACCTATCCTTAAACGTTTAGCAGGTGTTGTGGTAGAGAGACTCTTAACTCGACGTATAAAATGCATATTCGGCCAATACTAAATTATTGTTGTAAGATATTGATCTCGGCTACGCGAGATGTGATACAACGTCTGAAGGTCTTCCAAAATCAGGTACTGCGCATTATAACCGGGGCTGTTAAAACTACCCCCATTTTGGCAATGCAGTTGGTATCGCCAAACCAACCAATGGCAAACCTGATTCAGAAAAATGCTTTCATCCTTTTCCAGGGACTTATTCGTCTACCTAGTAACCCTCATTGAAGGAATTATGATTATAATAAACAACAAAATCTGAAGACACAAAATGGCTTTCTGCAGTGTGTCTCTCGCCTAGAACAATACAATCATTTAAGAATACTGAAACTGGAACTGCTGTTTTTGCTGAATCCGTTGGATTATGGCTTCTTTGATTGGCGGTTGGAACTGTAAATGAAAGAAGTTGATAAGAAGCAAATTAGTCCAGAGCAAATAAGAACTATAGCTTTGGAAACAATTGAGCAACGTTTTCCGGCTGAGGAATGGATACATGTATATACGGATGGGTCTTTGACCGATAGGATTCAGGGGCCTGAAGCTGGAGCTTTTAGCAAGCTTTTCAGTTTCTACATACCTGTGGGGGCTTACTCCACTCACTTTGATGGAGAACTGAAAGCCATTCATGTAGCTGCCCAACAATTATCATTGAGACAGAGCTCGTTCAGAAGGGCTGTTGTACTGTCTGATTCAACTTTAGCAATACAGGTCATCTCCTCTTACCAAGAGTGTAAGAACATATGCGTTAAACAGTGTCAGGAAGTCATAAAAGAAATTTCCTATAAGATATCTTTTCAATGGGTACCTTCACACTGCGGTATTAATGGTAATGAGATGGCTGATAAGCTTGCGAAAAAGGCGCTACGGTTTCCCAAAAGCCAAAAACGAGTACAAGCCTCCATTCTATTAAGCTTATGATATCGCTAACATATCAAAAGACTTTTAGAGATTTTGCCACATTGGCTTGTGAGGGCCTACCTTGGACTGTTCTCTCAACAAACACAGCTTTTGTTCCTGACCACCTGCGAACAGTTGCCGTTGCATCTTTTAGACTATTGACGGGACATGACTGTCTACAGAATCATTTATTTCACATTGGACTAGCTGATTCGCCGTTGTGTGTTTTATGTAATAGTGGACGATCAATGACGGCGGAACATTTGGACGAGTGTGAAGCACTGACAAATTTTTCTGTTATATTCTAGCGCTATTAGCAAGCAAGGAATTTAATGGCCTAATGGCCAATGTAACTGGCATTTAACAAATAAAAAATAAATAAACTTTCTTCTATAAAAATTTCCAGAATAAGCAGTGCCATAAGCTTCTTGGCAGAGTTTCATGAGTTTTCTTATCATATTGGTTAGAAAACCTGAGCCTTAATATCTGATAATTACTTATATTTAGAGCGTAGATATACAAAGTATAATAAACGATCAACAATATTTTGTAATACTAGATAAAACAGCGAGATAAAATGTCACTAAAAAGAAATCATTATTTGAAAAACCGGTACAATTTAAAAAATGTTTCATCTCTAATTAGAGAAAAATTGCTTTCAGTTCAGGAATACAAATCTAAAATTTAATAGGAAATATTTAGTGATACTCTTTTTATATTTTATAAGTTAAGTTATCTTTCATTTGCGATTTTCGACACAGGAATATCATTGCGTTTGTAGGCGAATAGCAACAAGACTGTTGTTAATTTTATTTTAGAATAAAAAAGATTTTTATACATTAAATTTAATTTACCCATAAGGAACTTAAGTAGTCACACAGAGTGAAGTAAATCTAAAGATGATTCTACATAAATTAAACAAATTTGATTTTATTCATGATGTTGTTTGTTTATCATCATTAATTCTTTATCATCATAACATTCATTAGACGTAACCTTTAGCATTCTAATTTTTTTTAGTAACTGTTAAGTAGTTATGGTTCCAATTATTTATCTTTATCTGAGAATTTACCTTATTCTATTTATTCCTTTGTAGAGTCCAGTGAATCAACTTATGTCTGAATCCTGGACTAGCAGAAAACTACACAAGAGAAGGGTTAAAGTACACTTTATTAAATCTTTGAAAAATTTACAATGAGTCAACTCGATGCTAACAAACTTCGCCTCTGCTTGGGCGGTAACTTAAAATCAGATAATTGAAACTAAAAGTTGAAATATAAACAAGTGATAAAACTAGTCTACACAGATCAGCGAGATCCCATAACTTATACCCCGTTTGAAGCTAGTGGCTACAGATAAATGCAATTAAGCAACTTGAACCAGCAATAAGTAAACGTATCTACGGCAGAGACGGCGGATAAAGCCCAACTCTTCCTTTCTCCTACCGAAACTCGGCTTTTAACTACTTCCTTCAAAGTAGAAAAATTTGCATTTGTTGACGCACGCTACAACATTTAACTATTCTGGCACTCACAATTAGCGAAATGAAGGCTTTCAGGAAAGGTCTAAACTCAAACTTTAAATTGTTAGCTAAAATAAATATAAATTCCTACACCTTGAACTGGAACCACTGGTTTGTAAGCAATCGTTCAAGATATACTCAATTGTGCCGCCCTTTTTGATAATCCTTGTGCAATATTTCACTATAGGTAATTCCTCATGGGAAATTTTTACAGAACTGCTAAGCGTAACTATGCAGATCTTTAATAAAATTTTATTTGCTACATACAGATTTGGGTAAGAATAATGCAAAGTATTATTATTATTATTTGAAAATGCAAAGTATTATTATTATTATTTGAAAATGCAAAGTATTATTATCATTTGAGAACAAAGCTAAATAAAAAGTGTGATATATGGCCTTGATATAATGTATTAATGTAAAGAAAGAAGTAATTATTTATAAATTAATAAAATATAATTAAAAATACCAATGAAAATAAAGTTTATTTATTATTTAGTATGTTTCTTTCTGTTTTGCAGGAAAGTTCATTATGTCAAGCAGTTTGATGAGTTAATAAGAATAGTAGAATGAACAAATTGTTTAACATAATGAATGTTTTGTTTCAATATTTTAGTGCTTAAAATGACTAAAGGATAGCTTTGTCTTCGTTTCATTTATCGTAATGCAGATCATGCACGGTACCCCATACCCAATGCATGAGACTTAATCTAATTCACGTCACGAAGTTTATAATAAAGCTTCACGTACACCCACTGTCCCAATTCACCTCACGCACATCAGAACATATTTTTTGTTTATTACCTTCAGAAAAAGCTACATGTAGTCAAAATATATTTACATAAAACTTTCTTCAGTTTATATTTTTCTAAATGAGAAACATTTGAAATTTTGAAGGTTGACATATCAAACTGGTATTTGAAAATAATATTTACAATAATCATATTATTATGAAATAATCATATTATGCTAAAATAACCCTATTTCACAAAAAACCCGCAGTCTAATTTATTTTTTGATAAAATTACAGACTTAGACAATCCAGGCTTTATCCTCATTCTGAAATGCGAATAACGGCATGATAAGAGGCAACCGGTTTCCAAAATTATTTTTCCATATAGGATCGACATTTCAAGATTTGATTTTGGAGTTTAATACTAACTTTAAATCAATTATTGCAAGGCAACATTTCACTTCCAACAGCAAAATCCGTCTTCAGTGTTTTCAAGATTATATTAGTGGAGAAGTACAGTATACTTCGCTTAATATTATCACGTTTGTTTACGCTATTTTGGTAACATTAACTGAATGATAACATTCGAAGATGAGAAAATTGTGCTTCAAAATAGCAGTGGAATTTCTAATTTATTATAAATAAAACTAAAAAATATAAATTGATACTTGCACACAATTTTAATTAGAAAGACACTTTTATTTGAGGGATAATTTACCCATAGTCTTAATATACAGAGAGAATTCCTACTTCAAAAATATTTCACTGCAACTTGACAATTTTAAGAATCTACTATTTTGACCTGTTTGGCGATTTTACTTCAGTTTAAAAAATTTCTTTTCCAGTACTTTGAACATATTAACCGGACTGTTGAGCGCAATAAGCTATACATTTTCCATGTTTCCGTATAAACGTATATACTTTGGCAATTCAATAACAATATTCGAATGATACCATTCACCGAGATGACAATAAGCAGCGTTTATTGTGCAACTTTTTTCCCATATTCCTTAAAAAACATACAACTACTTAGTGATATGTTTGTGACATTTATCACCCAGATATACATTTAAAAATCCCATTTCTTAGTGATATACACTGGTGTGCAAAAATTAAGGACGAAGTCGAAAAATTAGCATATCAGCTGAACGAAGAGGCAGAGCGGACAGAAAGACCAATCAGGAGATTAAGTAAGGTGATGTACGGTAGCACATGCGCAGATATGCAGGTAGACGTAATGGGGGAGTGTCTGAGTAGTATAAAGCATGTTGTCGGTGTAAGATCAGTATTTTTGGCAAAGAGATTGCACGCCGTATAGCAGTTAAAATCACACCGAGTTGCTGCCTCAGCGAGAAATGGCGAATAATCAATCTGTTAGACGACATCTGAATACTTTTACCCGAGGTCGAATCATTGGGAAGTTGGAGGAAGGCCGCAGTGTGACAAGTGTGGCTGCAGAGTTCGGAATTGCTCACAGCATCCTTTCACGACTTTGGAGACAATTTCAAACTACAGGAACAGCTATCCGGGGGTTTAGTAGTGGTCGTCCACGAGGAACCACACCCGCAGATGACCTGTATATTGCCTTACAGGCCAGAAGAAACAGGCGGCAGACAGCGGGAGAAATCGCTAGACACGACACAGGCGACTGGACGACCGATATCGCGTTTTACCGTGGCGAGAAGACTGCATGGTGGTGGTCTGTTTGCACGACGCCCTGTACGGTGTGTACCTCTAACGCCTGCCAATCGAAGAAGGCGTTCTCTGTGGTGCCGGGAACACCGGAATTGGAGAGACAATGAATGGGGACGAGTACTCTTTACAGATGAGAGCAGATTCAGTCTGAGTAGCGATTCTCATCGCATACTCATCTGGAAAGAGCGGGGAAGCCGCAATCATCCCTTGAACATCATTGAAAGGAACAGGTATGGAGGTGGTGTTCTCGTTTGGGGAGGCATCATGCTTGGTAGTCGTACAGACCTTCACATCTTCGACGCAGGTTCAGTCAACGGGACCCGTTATTGTAACGAGATTCTTCTTCCATATGTGAGTCTTTTTAGAGGCGCTATGTGTCCGCAGTTCCTTTTCATGGACGACAATGCACCATGTCATCGCACAGTAGCTGCCGAACAGCTCTTACAGAGTGAGGATATTGAACGTATAGATTGGCCGGCACGATCTCCGGATCTCAATCCCATCGAGCATGTATGGGATTTTCTAGGCAGACGCTTGGCAGTTCGTACCTTACCACCAGTAACGATTCCGGAGCTTCGATTGGCGCTGCAAGACGAATGGGCAGCAATGCCTCAAGAACTCATTGACACCCTCATTCTCAGCATGGGCAGACGCTGTGAAACCTGCCTAGCAGTCAGGGGAGATCATATCCCCTATTAAAGACCGGATGTTTCTTGCTGGACACCCATCACAGGGATGTTTCGGCCTTCAGTCGCATATCGCTCCATGTTTTTCAATAAAGCTTCTTTTTATCCCTCTGATTTCTCTTTAATAAGTGTTGCTTACATTACTCATGTCCTTACGTATTGGGGATCTTACGGTATTAAATGTGTTGATTTGGAAAGCTTTTGTACAAAGTTATATTGAAAAAACCGTCTAGTCCTTAATTTTTGCACACCAGTGTAAAAGTTTGCATTTCTTTCAACAGTACTCAGTAATACTTAAAAAACATTTTATCACATAGTGTTATAATTTCACTTTTTTATCATTCGATTTTGTATTGTATGCACCCTTATTCGTTTTTTGAAGTTTGTGTTTATACGCACTGTTGTTTTTAATACTTCTCATACGAACCTCAAACAGATCAGATTCATGATTTTTATCCTTCCTAAGGTGTAAAAACAAATTTCATGAAATACCTGTCGTAGGGATAAGCCTCTCTGTGAGTGACAATGGGAATTTACCTAACTCCGTTCTAATTTTGATGTATCCCTAGTGGACGAATTCAAGAGGTCATCTTCTCTTCTTCGATTACTGCCAACGTCTCAAGAAGCGTGGACAGTATTAAGCGCACCCATGATGTACAACCGCTATGAGCTTATGAACATTCAAGCCTTTTCCAGGATTCGAATTTGATACCAAGGATATGGTGGCAGTCCCTTCTAACACCATTTCGCAGGTGCGGTGGAATATATACGTTATGGCGTAATGCATCATCTCAGTTAAACGCATTCAAGTTCACTCATATATCTTATCGAAAATTCGATGTTTTCATGTATGCCTTTTTTGAGCATCACTGTGCTGAAGTAGACCCAAATGTTTCTGGCTTCGTATATAAAAATTCCTTAACAACAAATTATTATTACAGATATACAGTGAAACTGTTAGAAGAATAAATTTGAAAATATGTTTACATAAATCGCATACTTTATTTTTTGATTATTTACTGAATAAAGCGATGTGCTAGTTTGTCCTGAAATGCCTAAAATTTAGTATAGTGATTAAATGATAGACCAAAATGTTTTAATCATTCTTCCAGAAGAAAATATTGAGAAAAATACGTCTCCAGGTGGAAATTTGAACGATAGGAAATTATTATGTCAAGCAGATAGCAAGATTGTAAACAACTATTTTGTGCTGTCTACTTCAGCATTTTCACATAAACAAAATCTCAGCAAGACGCCATCCCAGTTTTTATCAGCTATTCAAAAACAGTAACGTTTCAGTCAATTCAGAAAAAAAAGCATGTGCTTAAGGAGCTATACCACCTACTTTAGGGACCAGATTTGGGTCCTAGTGATTATTATCTGTTCTTCAGACTGTAATCTGACCTTTATAGAGAAATATTTAACGAGGATTATAGTGTCAAAAGTAAGTTCGGTAACATACTGACTACAAAGCTCCAAATTACTTTTTCAGTGGTATAAATTTAAACTATGTGAAAAAGCATCGTTATACACAACGACATCGTGTTGACAAAAACTATTAAATTTTCAACTGTTTCTTTCATTCGCCTATATATGTAGGTATGAAATATCTACGTAAGGAGTGTCTACTTACGTATTTGTAACATAAAAAAGTTATTATTTCTTTTCACTAGCAAAAAACTATCAAATTTCATTAGCCATTAAAACTGTTTGTTATCTTCTTATTCAATATAAGATAATCAATAACTAGGCTCGAAAATATGTATATGTTGTTACATAATAAATGTCAATGCTTTAATTAGATTCTAAACGGTGGACTCGAAGAAAGTGCGAGAGCATGATTCTCTTTATGTCAGCAACCTTTAAATATCCTGACAGAAGCAGGAAAATTTAAGACACAAATAATTATACCTATAAACTATGGTCAGCAAACCTATTGAGACATCAGAAGTTCTGAAGCGAATTTGCGTGAAAAAAATCTCAGTGTTATATCTATAGCAGCTTGCTTTAAAATAGAAAAAAAATAATTCTGTAACTTCAGGGTCTTTTCACACCCCCTCACTTTCGATCGTAACTCGTATCATCATCATCTCGCACCACTTACTTCTCTGCCATATTTCAGACTACAGTGCCTTCATCCTTAGGCTATACAGCCTATTTAGTGTTCATTCATGTGTTTGTATGAAATGAATTCTGCTGAGCCGGCTAAATTGAAACATGCTAAAATGAGAAATAAACGAAATAAGGATTTCAACCACCTACTGCAGGTGTCGTTACCCTGGTAACAAGGAAAGCAAGGCCGGAAAAATAAGTTGAAGTGTTTAGACTAAATTAATTCTCTATAATAATGGATCATGGATTTTAGACATTCAAACTGATATCTTGACAACTAACCACAAGAGCACATGAAAGAAATATCTATAACTCATTAACATTTAAAAAAATTTATGGTTATTAACCATAACTTTTAACAGTAGAGATTAAATAAATTTAACGAGGATTAATAAATTTAACTTTTAACAATAGAGATTAAAATATGAAATTATACTTCTAATGTTTGAATACTAGTGTACTACTAATTTCATTTCAATTTGAATTTTTCTCCTTAAACTTTCAGATTCAGTATCCTCATGCAGAATGTCATGTCTGTAACAAGAGATGAAAAATCTGGCTTTTCATTACTGATAACGAAGGAGAAGCCAGTAAGAGGTCAAGACTGCTACATAATAATCTGCTCACAAATATTTCTCAATATATCTCTAATTTATGAATTTTAGAAACGTGGGAAATATCCTTGAGTTTCCTTGAGTCTGACTAACCTCAGAACTAGTAATAAATTTTTTAAAACGAACAAAAACTGGCTTTTGTTCTACGGATTTTATCGTGCAGCAAATATATCTGTGAAAACTGAGTCTCTTGGCTTCATTTGATGTACGATTTCTGTATGAAACTAAGGTGATAAAATTTTACTTTTTTCTGTTTTCGGAACAGGTCTATATCCGTTTCTAGAAACTGGGCCGTAATGCGTTGTAAAGTACGGCCCAGTTTCTCTCAGATATTTCTTTAAGAAAGTATTCCTCTACTTAAATCGAGAGCCTCGTTTGCTTTGCCATATTCAATTAATGTAGCCTAGCCGAAATAGACTGGCAAATAAATGCTTTGAAGAATTTTCCTTGATTTTCAAAGAGAGCAGCTAATGTTAAAATTATTTTTTAAACTCAAGTGCTTAGAATTTCAGATACTTGATTTTAGCGCATAATAACAAAGAGATAAGCTCTTACGAAATCATTTTAAAGGCAAACTGCAGTAAGAAATCCTAGATCAAAAATAGTTCTCCTTATTTCTCTAAAAGTATTCCAGCACAAATATTTTATTCTTAACTATAAGGAAAAAATTTTGATAGCTCATATTTCTTGCGTAATATTTAGAAAGCATTTATGTTGCATTTATTACAGTAAGAGCTCACATATTTTAAGATGTGGTATTATAAAAGATATATAAAAGATTATATATATATATGCACAAATAATTCCGTTAATTTTAAAAAATGAAAAGAGAAAATTCACAGTATTTTTAAAAATACTGTACAATTGTATAATTATCTGGATCTAGGAAATCTTGCCTCAAACACACGGCCGGCTATTTCAAGTTTTTCTTTGAGCTCTAACGACGTAGTTAAGCACGCTGAAATACAAGCATAAAACTTTAAGTTTTTATTACTAAAACTGAATGTATATATAAAAGTGGTATTATTTGTTAATTTGAATAGACGAATTATCACTATATGACTGTGATGGTGATCATGAGTGACAGAAATTTCGAAGTCTTATATTAGAAAAGGCGAAGAGAAAAAAATGTGTTTGGCATGGACGCACTCAGCTAAATGTTTACGTTTACAGTGTTAAAAGTTGCCATTTTTTTATTCGCTATACTTTTAATATTTTTGATATAAACTGATGAAAATATCCGGGTTTTCTCAGAATATTTTTACCTGAAAAGTTTCCTTCTTGGAGTTGCAAAAAAGGTTCAAAATTTGTTATTAATGTTTTTGCTGTTCTGGTGCGTTTATTCACAAAGTTTATAAGAACTCTTCACACACTACAATTTTAAAAGTCTTATTATTACAAGCCAATTTTATTATTTGCATTCTGAAAATTATTTTGCTGTTATCTTTAAGATATTTTGAGATGAATAAGCTTTAAGGCATGATTTGTCTACTTTGGTTATTGTTTACTTTAGTTATTATTAGTACTAGAGGTACTATTAGTCAGGAAACTCACTCTTTGTCTGTATCTTATGTGACCAAACTCCTTTCCAAATTGTTGCCACTACGTGTTATCGCCATGTATTATTAAAAAAATAAATAATGGATAATTCGTTTGTATGAATGTATGTTCGTGCCATTGCAGGAAAAAGACGGCACCTTGCGTCACCGAATTTGCCGAACACGAACATGGACACCTTGAAGCCCGAAATTTGAATTTGGAAATTTTTTTTTTTTGAATTTGAAAATTTTATATGAATTTACATATTTTTCTTTATAAACTCAGTTTATTGAAAGCGAAAAGTGGAAACGTTATTTTATATAAATCATGGTTATCTCTAAGCCGCCATGCTGTTGCAATTCGTCAAAATGTAGGATATTTATCTTTCAATTTTTAATTCAAAATTCCGTCTATTTGATAGCAATGTGTTGTTACTGCCTCAATTAGAGTACTTATTATTTCCATCCATCAGCGTGTTGCCATTCAGTAAAGCGTAAGATATTTAATTCTCAAATTTATTCTTTCTGTTGCTGAGTAGGAGATCAAGTGATTGAAAGGCAATAAACGCTGCTCTTAAAAATATATTTTCTACTTTTTTAACCTGATCGATTTGATTAAAAATTCTTTTAAATCAGCAGATGTCTAGTTAGGAATATTAGATATTTTTATGAAATGACACTAACTGCACTCATTAAAATCGTTATATACATTTTCGTTTTTTTTTTTTTTTTTTTATGACTTTTAGGCGACTGGCATTTCAAATGGCTAGTTTTCAAAAAAAAAAAAATATATATATAACGCATTTACGTATATTAAAAAGTATGTCAACACTTAACACTCTATCGTGAATTATAAAGGTGTGCCGTTTTTGCATATTTTATGATGTTGCTTTTAAATTTTATATGACGTGAGCCTGAAAAATGCTTAAATACAAAAACTATTGTATTAGCAGGAGTAAATCTAAGAGCAAAATTGGAAATCTGTGATGCTCAGCGACAGCATGAAAAGCATCAACACATCCCCTGGTGTGAAGTTAAAATCTGGTTCCTTCTAGATTTCTTCTTTCTCATTTTTATTGTTACTTCTATTTCCAACGTTAGCAGTCATCTTCGCAGAATTTCACGCGATTCAGTTCGCTTATTCGATTCTTTAGGGAATAAATGGCGTACTAGAATACTGTAATAAACGCTGTTCCCGAGATATACAAACTGTGTTTTGCATGGTGAACTAAAGTTATTACTTCAGACTGAAATGAAACAGTCTAGTCATTTAGCATGGTACGTAAAACACCGAGTTTATAAGCTGTTATTCCGTATGAGCCAGGTTAGTAGGTACTGATGTCGGCTGTTGTTTGTGTTTAAAACTTGCAACCCATTCCTGCACTCTGGATTGAGTCCTTCGTCTTTGTCAACATGGTTTTTATTTTGCGTGTGTAGTGTATGTATGGGTGATTTTCGCTTTTGAATCCAGTTCTTCCAAATCATGTGTACGTCGTTTAAATAGCAAATAGAAGATCCGTGGCCAAATTTTGTAGAGAGCGGATTTAATGTTCTTTACTTCATGTTCCATAAAGTCTGTCAAATTTATTGAGGAGGTAATCACAATAACATTTACCGCTTCTAATGTGTTAAAACTAATTTTAAGGATGGATATAAAAAAATCCAGTGTGATTAACTAGGTACGCAGAAGAACGTGATTATTACAAGTTATGTTATACAAATATATAAGATATATTTCTTACTTATGTATAGAATTTGCGAAAACATGATTGTAAAGCAGTCTCTCTTAAGCTCTCTATCTATCTATATATATTAATAAAACAAACAGCATCTAGTTTTTTGCATGCAGAGAAGCAAGAAACTGCTAAAAATGGTTGAACACAAATTTGCTGTAACTATCCGAAAATTGACAAAAAACATGCTCTACTTCGAACATGTCAAGGTAAAATTAAATTAAGTATTAAAAAATTCATAAGAGACTCAAAAGCGTTTGAAAACTCCAAAATTAATACGACAAATGCATTGAAATTCTTACAAGACTATACTGCACCGAGGAAATTTTCTAGAGGTAGCGAAATTGCAATTTAAAATAACAGAAAATATTTTGCATTTTGAAATTCTAATTCTCTTCACAAGCAATAAGTGGTTCCAAATTCTTATAATGATTATAGCACACTATTTCAGCTAGATTTTATTACAATTAATTTTGATAAAAAAATGAATAAGCGGTTAGAAGTTCGCACTATCGCCTTTGTTGTCAGAAATTATAATCCATCAAAAGTCCAGCAGTTTCCTTCCCCAGATAGAAATCTTTTGCAATGCATTAATGCATTTAAAGCATACAAGAATGATACAAAATTAAAAAACTGAAAGCCCTTTCTTAAACAATTGGGCAGAATATAAATTCAAAGCAATTTTATCACATCTAGATGATAATAAACATTATTGCAATGTATTAAAAAGGGATTATTGTATTGAATATTTAAATGCTTTGACCATATATTGAAAAGAAGACATGGAGAATTAATGAGCTACGTTGTTTTGCCTGTTCAGTCTGATGATCCGCTCTGAGCTGAATGATCCGCTCTGAAACTGATTCAAAGAAACGATTCACTTTACTAATCGAACTTGCTCTAAATCCAGGAGTTTTCGGTATTTCACAATTATTGGACCGCTCTTTTTAGAAGTGTGGCAATAATAGAGATCTATTCGATCATGAACTGATTTACGTTACTCAACGAAGGAATTCCTGATTCGTGGAAAAACGTGCGGAAGAAAGTTGGCAGCGTGTCAGTAAAGTTAGATTCCCATTTTAAAAGTAAAAATAATTTTTATCCTCCCATGTTAAAAGTGAGTGTAGTTTTTAACATTTCCCAACTTTTTTAAAAATTTTTAATCTGTTATTTATTGTTAGTTCTATGTAAAAAAGAGGGTTTTAGAGAATTTTAAAAGGGCAATTGAAAAAACTCAGTTGAGGTAGTTAGTGTACATTTGAGTTGATTCTTCCGATCCCACGACTCGCTCGATTCCTTTTTCATTTCTCCAACCTCGCTACCCGCTCTTGATTCACCTTTCGTTCTGGGTCATTTTCATAGAGGTTATTCTTATTGAGCTGCTACTCAGGATAAAGAACCCATTTATTTCAGTGAGCAAACGATTCTGATCCCGATCCCTCATAAAAGCAGTTTTGGCTAGATCCAGTTCTTCGATCCGTTTGGCAGTTTATAGTTACTTTCAAAAGAACGTGGTCGTTGTCATTCATACGCATTTCCTTGCCGATATTTGTGCTCTAAAAATATATTGGTTTTTGCGTCATTACACTTTTGTTTTGAGAATGAAATTGAAAATTCGTTTACGGCAATAGTAGAAAAATGCCATTAATAAATAACACTGAATCATGTAACTCTTTGATGATTGTTTGGATTTGGAATCGGAGACACATCCGATAAAATCAAATCATTTGCAAATTTCTCGAGATAAAGTTTGGCAGATTTTAAAGCTTTCTAGGGGATGATTCTAGTAATAAATTTAATTCAAATTATCTTAAAGAAGTAAGAAACGCTATGGAATTCATTGGAGTGATTCTCCATTTTGTTTTACTTTTACTGACAAACTTGAAGTTCTTTTGAACAGTAACGTGAATGAGTCTGTTTTATAACAGGTTTATTTATGAAAATATTTTTAATGTAAGCATTTCAGAAGCAAATAAGAATGCTGAAAAACCTATTTAAAATCGTTTTTCTCTGAAAGGAATTTAGAAGTAAAAAACTGAAATCAACGTCAAATAATGAACTCAAAGCAGATACGAAAAGAAACGTTACAGTAGTCTATACTCAAATCATATACATTGTATCTCAGTTTACTTTAAGTGGTATCATTAAAAAGAGAAAAACGAAAGAGAATACATATAAAGCAAAAAATTTATATAATTTTTTCCTGCATTTACCGATTAATGTGTATTTTTGCACCGCATATCGTTTCGACAAGCGCGAGGTTTAAAAACAAATTTCTTTATTTGGTTCCGAAAACGAATATAGCTAAATACTCAAATTTTATAATATAAAAAATTAATTTATCTTTAATTCTAAACGAAGTTTTAGGATAAAAACGTAAATGGAGCAAATTCTACTAGCGCAATTTTATAAAAAGGTAAAACTAATACTATTCGTATTAAAAATCTGATTGAGTTAAAGGACAAATGTATAGAAACTCCGTAGTGTTTAATAGGATACATATAAGCTGAAAAGTCTGGAATTAATTGGTGCATTAAAAAATTTCCATTCGTCTTTGATAAGCTTAAGAAGTAGTAATTTTGCTTTGATATATTTTTTGTTGCAGACGTTTGATAGCCATTAATAGTTGCAATAAGTTTATTACGCTTGTATTACAGGATCTAACCTTCTTTGTTATCATGCGAAGTGTCTAGATTTCAAAGTCTAGCCAGGCAACTTCTCGCAAAGGCGTGCAATATAATACAACAGATGTATGGTGTAAAAATCCCTTTTTATTTATCACAACTCAGTAATAGAAATGTACGGACTTCCTGCTCACAAAAACACCGACTAGTTAAGGTGAGGACTTTAGGTAAATTTAACAACAAATTCGAAAAATAAGACGTAATGCTAGACTTCACAATTTAATTTGACCTAACAGGCTGACTCAGCAACGTACGCTAGCGATATACTAACTAAACGGATATAATGTGTTGCCGCTACTACAATTAACAGCTGGAGGACAAAATAGCAAACGTGCGCTACACTATCGAAATCACGCTCTGTCTAACCTTTTCGTTTCAACCGTTTAAATACTCATTTTCACTCGTTTAATTTGCAGCCTGGCGGGAAAATGCGGGGTGAAATAGCGAATTCAGAAAAAATATCAAAATTAAAATAACTGGTTAGTAAACTAAGGGAAAACCCACAGTTTTTTTTTCTTTTTTTTTTTTTTTTTTTTGCATTTCACTCTTATACACTTTTAATACTTAGCTATTCATGTGTTCTCTCATCAAGCTAGCGAAGTTTTCAAGTATCACAAGTATCAAACAATTTTCTACTGATTTGTACATTACTAATGTATGAAAATCCCATTCAGTCCTACTTTTCTATGGCATTTGTATCATAATATAACCATTTTTTAATTGAACCGATATCTTACATCCGATGGCCAATACAGGGGAAAAGGCTAACTTGTGGCAACGTATAGTTACACTCTTTGCCTTGTAAAGAAGCACAAATTTAAAATACTTTACTTGGTGACAAATTTTAAGCTACAATTTTGACTTAAGAAAAATTACAGTTCAGATTTAAATTAAAAACATAAAAATAAATTCTTCAAGCAACACAAAAATATGACATATTTAAAGAAGTCCCGATTTCTGTTGTTACCTCTTACGGCTACTTAAGAGAATGCAAATAAGTCAGCAAAATATTTCATTTTCGTGCTCTTTCAATACTCTGCCGTTCAAGTATTTTCTTAACAAGCTTGCAAAGAACTCAAGTATCACAAATCAATTCTTAACATTAGTAATGTATGTAAATTCCGTCAACGAGAATTTCAAAGCCATTCTCCTGGCATAAATCTTGATAGAAACTCTTATGTCTTAGCCTTAACAACTTACACAATCCTCAATGACTGCTTAATTAACTCAGATAAAGTCCTGCGAAGTCTCGAAATGTACGCAAATTTTAACCAACTTATTGCATTATTCTCTACCTTGAGACTTAATGGATAAGAGATCGTATTCTTGCATAACATGAATGCTAAATGTATTTCCTCCGGATAACTCCAGTATCCTCCTTTGAATTTTCCTTTGAATACGGAATGGTCATGAAATACTAAGTACTTCGTAGACTTGAGACTGTTTATTGATAGGTATTATAGTCAGAATTTTATTTAAAGACTTGAAGGATTATTTAAAATATTATTTAATAAATCTTAAAAATTTTGGCTGTTTTTTACTCTTTTATTTTATTTAGTTACACATATAAAACATTCAACTATAATTTGATCTTGAATAATTAAGGTAATAATTCAAGACGAATTCTAAAACATACAGTTGATGAACTGTATGTTTTAGATGTCTATTGTTTTACTTTTAAATTCCTGTTAAGCTTTCATTGCTTCGTAATAAAGATTCGCCAGAAGAGTATTAGTTTCATCTCTTAACTAATACCATATGTTTTCGCTTATTTCTTTCCCTTTTTTCTGATTTTATAGTTTAACCTCGAAAGCAGGAAAATATGCAAATAATTGAGTCTCTGAAGATCGCTGTTACAATAGGAATATGAACAAATGAAGAGTCATAGAAAATCTACTTGTAACTATCACATTATTTTTCCTGCTACGGTACCGAAGGGCCCCGGTTCGAATCCCGGAGAAGACATGGATGTTTGTAAATGCATAGTGTCGGTGCGGCATGGCGGCACTCTAAATATGTGGCGAGCCGAGCGTCCTTTCGCGGGGATTCGTGGAAAGGGAGAGAGAGGTGGGAGACCCCTGATCCCCCCCCCCGGAATTCTCTCCCTCAAAATTGGGGGTGGAAAAATGAAGTCCAATCTGCCTTTCAAGTAGGCTCTGGCAACCATTGTTCCATGTAATATGGACAAGACAGCAAAACAACAACCATTTTTCCATGTAAAATGGACAAGACAACAACAACAGTATTATTCCTTTAACAGAAACCTACGTTCCAATAAGTATAGATAGTAATATTAACATTACGATTCTAATAAGGTAATTTCATTTCTGCTTTTCCGTAACTTAAATCATAACTCATATCGCTTATTTCGTGTTGCTATCTTTGCTGCTCCTTTGGCTTCAAATCATGCATAAATAATCAGAGAAAGTTAATGTGCAGCTAACTAAGCAATATTATTGACAACTAAATGTCAGTTCGAGTTTTCTTTGTCTTGATAGGTCGTTCTTGCATTAAGCTGGCATAAAGTTAAACTTTTGAAAGTGTAAGGTACAACGCAACCTTCGCAGGTACTTTGCGAGCGCTTGTTTTTGTTAGTAAATCGGAAAACAATCAAATTCAAATCATTTTTAAGTTGAGGGCTATTCTTTCTCTGTACACACTGAAAAAGGGTCATTTTAAAATTTAAGCCGCAAATATTTTTAGCCGAAAATTACGTCAGAAGGGCTATTGGTCTCGAAACGGCATTTTGCGCCTAATCACTAAAAGCCTTTAATCACTTTTCAAATTGTTGCCACCTAATATTATCGCCCTGTATTAGATTTAAAGAAATTAAATAACGAAGAATATCCATGAATATATGCATTTTTCTCGAATTGTGAAAAAAAGGCAGCTAGAGCCATTAAGGTTTGAATAACGTATTCCCCCACCTGAATATAAGCACCTGGAAGCCTGAATTTTGAATTTGGTATTTGTGTTGTTATTCATATCATATTCTGTAAAACTTTAACGAATGTTTTATTAAAAGACGCAACGATTTCAAAGCGAGCGTGGCAATGCTGTATGGAATAAAATATTTTATCTCCAGCGCGCGAGACTGTGTGTTGGAAATTCTAGAGATTTGTTGTTTTTAATTAATTTTAGGCCAAACTGGCATTAGCCGAATGCTCTAAAAACATGTATGTATATGTAAATAAAAAGAATCCCTTTGTGCGTAATATTAAATCTAAAAGCTTTCCGACATTTATTTTTATTTTAATTTTCAGAATTTGGCCCCTAAAGCTGGGGTACAAATACCCGAGGTGCAAAAATAAGTGCAAAAGGACTGTACTTCAAACCTTTATAGCAAAGTATAATTCAGAAACAAGGATCATAATTTGCGTGCCTGGAAAATTGATATATCTTACAATACAAGAATTTATTATATATATCTCATGTCAAAGTAAAATTTTGTAGTGTGAATCACTTAACTATTCCTATAAATTTATTAAATTATTAAATTTATTAAATGTATTTCATCCAGTCTAAGTAATTGGATTTCATAGCGTGTGGCTCTCTAGTTACATTACAATATGGAATGCACTGTAGCAATAATGGGCTGTTGAAATTCTTATAGTATTGTAGGTAGAAGTGAATTGCGAAAGAGTTCCTCTAATGAATGCCACGAATAAAAGACAAAATATTTAATTTTTACAGACCTATGAGGTTAGAGCTGAATTAAAGATTACCTCACGGATAGTCGATTGATGATGTTGACTGACCAGGCAATGCTATTAAATTTAGATATATGCTTGAATGTGAGAACTGAAATCGAATCTTGCGTCTTTTTCTTTTAAAGGTATTTTGTAATGCAATAACTAAGAGTTTTGAAACACAAGTGAAATCTCTCTGTCGTTTTTCGAAGTATACAATAAATGGCTTTTCAGCAAATGCTTGTAAAACATGCTAACTATATTTCCAGTATTCTACAAATATTATAATTATATTATCTTTAGTAACAAAAAATTATATTTGATTTTTGAGACTCAAAGTTAGGCGGGTTTTTCTTTATTTTTCTTATATTTTTTCCCTTATTTTCTTATATTTTCTTATTATTTTCTTATATTTTATTTAAAGCTAGATAGATGCCTGTAGCAAATATTATTACTTACATTATTATCAATGGTAAGAATTTGGGATAACAGAGACAATAAAAAAAGAAAATAATAAATTGATTTTAAAACCTGACATATGTCAGCGTAATCACCGCTAATGATGTGGCAAATGTCCAACAGACAGTTTAATTCAACCTATAATGTTAAGAAGAATTCGTGTTGCAATCTTATTGATTTAACTGCAAATTCTATTGTTTTTCTCAATGAAAAAGCCATCTAGCATACATTTTGTGTTCAGCAGACTCTCACAAGAACATTTTAGGTGAAGGTGAGTTAAGTTTGCTGTTTAAAGATCGCATGCATGGAACTACGATTCTCTCCCAATCCATTTTGCAAGAATTATTCACGAATATGCGGGCACCTCTGAAATGAGGATGGGCACTTAGATTACTGAAAAAGTTTTTCATTTAAAAAGAGTTATAGTCTGCCTTAAAATATATCTAAGTATAATAAATAGTCCGTTTATGTTTGCCTCCGGGAAAATAAAGGAACTATCTCCAAAAATATACCAGGTTTTTCAAATTTCACCATTGTCTGTTTTATGCTGAGGTGCATGTTTTGTCACTGAAATGAGTGCTCTCCAAATCATGGTCTTCTTATAAGAATTTAAACGCAATTTCTTTAATGCAAGATACTATCTTTCTTTGGGTGTTTGTAACAGTTTTGTTTTCAATATTTCGAAACAATTTATTTAAATTAAAGACCTCAATACAATTTAGCATCCGTCTTACATATAAGCGTCAATTCTTTTTAGAACTGGTGCTTCTACTTCCAGAATCTTAGTAAATTAGTGTTATGAATCTTCCAGCTGTGCAAAAAATATATTATTCCCTATGACGTATTTGGTTCAATATATATCAAAACATCTCTTTAATGTACTCAAGTATTTACTGCTCTCACAGTTGGTAGTAGCAAAGCAATCAAAATTCTCTGAACCTTCCAATAAAGTGTCACATTCATTGTTTAGGCCACAAAAATTATAAGAATAAGGAATTACAAAATAAAAGAGTCACAAACATTACTTACTCAAACTTTTAACAGCTTTGTACTTTCTTTCAGAAGCTCAAGGAAATGTCTAAATGATCCAGTTACTGGCATGCTTAATTCTTTATCTGCAGTCTGATGTAGTAATTAAAGATTAATAATAAATGAATAAGTAATGAAAACTCATTTTTAGTTTATCAAAAATCATGATATAGAGGAAATTTGAGAAAATAAAATTATGGCCTCAAACATATTACTATATAGAATAATGCAATTTCATCAGTTTTACATTGCTGAAACTTTTTCTTATCTCCAAGAGATTCATCGCATTTAGAAAATATTTGATTCCGTGCGGCGTTAATATTTCTAAAATTCATGTTTCATCACTCAGTAACAAAACTGAAGTTATTTTCTCAACATTTTTGCGGGATCCACTGGAAAAGACGAATCATGGGGAATCTTCTTGTATCTTACATAGCTGGGAAATTCATAACAACTGAATGAGTGAGAATAGATTTTATAAGGATTTATCTCAACTTACACTTGCTGTCGTAATGTAAACAGTTACCATATTTAGATATAAATTGTAATCTTAGGCTGGGCGCTTCAGAGCCGTATCCTCCCCATCATAAGGAGGCTAATGTGGCTAAGATCTTGATGTGCCTGTTTTAAAGTAACATACTATAGAGAATGAATGATCTGTGATTGAATTCATGTTACAACCCAGTCAAGGGTTTCCTGGCTTTGATAAATCTAAGGATATTTGCGTTGGAGCCTGAATAAAAATATGAGGAACGATAACTCGTCAACATCTGAATGTGTTCGACTGGGTGTCTTGTATCTTCCTAATCACTTTTTAATTGAGAAAGAATGGAAGGAGTTTTCACATTTTTCTATGCTTATTATTAAGATGCAAGTAGGTTACATGTGACTCAAATCTTGGAAAAAGGACAGTTGATTGCTCATGAGTCTTCCTTGATTCGAAAATCCTAATTATCTCTTAAAACAGTATTAAATTTCTTACTACTTTTATTTTATAAAGCAAGAATATTTATATGATAGAACTTTCGATAGTGACAATACGCACTTTTAAAATCGCCTTCTAGTTATAGGATTTGTTTGAATTTATATTGCGAAAATGAGTTTCCCATGGCATCCTTTACTGAAACAAATATGTTAAAATTTGCTTCATGCAATGAAATGCGTATTGATGAGTAAATTCACCTTCATTATGATACAAACAAGCATTAAATACTTTTAGACATGTGTAGCTATTTTGAGACATACTGTTGTTTGAAAACTATACTAGTTACATATAATTCTATTTTGCTAGTTACAAAATCACTTAAATAGTTTAAATAAAATCACTCTCTTAAATATAAATCACTCACAGAAAATACTTAGCATTTTAAAGCATAACGATTCTCAGTGCAATTTGTGGCAAGAAATTTAAAATTTTAATGTCTCGGAGCGTGAGTTGAATTTATCAAACGCCATGTGGTCATCGCATCGTGGCAGCCAAATGCCAAATCTCCCTCACACAGACTGCTTTTGGACACGAAGATCAGTTCTGGTTCAATACATTCGTACTCCTTTCAAGTACCAGCATCAGAAACTATGCTGACAAATAATGTTTGTGAATAAGGTCTTGTGTCTAGGGGCGAGAAATTGCAATGCAGGGAGGAGTTTAGTGAAATGAATGAAACAATCTGCTGAATTGCATAAATCAAGTACTATGTGGTTCTGACATCAGCATTATAAATGAATCGAAATTAAAGCTATACATTTCGAACTGGGAGAGAATAATTTGGTGCGCCTTTGATAAACAGTTTCATGCACACAAATACATGCATATGCATATACATATGCAGACATGTGTATGTCATTGTTAGCATCAGATAAATTTGTTACCGTGAAACATACCGAGTTACTAAAATTTTACATTAATCCAATGCTATAGATATTACATAACATATTTGCATACTCAATTGCATCTGAATAAAATGCACCGAATAAGGATATATCTCTTCTGTTCTATTAAATACTGTTTTAATAAAAATGCATTTCCACATGCATATAATTCTATCTTAAAGTAGGATTAGTTGCAAGAAAAAAATTATCCAATTTTATTCAATAACCTTCAGTTTCATGCCTAAAACTGTATATACTGCAAAACTGTAGTATTTATCAGTTTACTATATACAATTCATGTTTATAAATTAAGGACATAAACGCATGTATGAAACTATGTTTTTAAAAGCAGATGCTGTTGCGACTTATCTAACAATATCATCAGGTCAGGTTCACGAATTATATCTTGCCTAAACGCTCAGGACTGCATCTGTCTTTTGCATGAGCGTTGGGTACCTCACAGGTGACAATACGACTTTATACATTTCCATCTCAAGTTTAAAGGTAACTCTCCCAGAGGATAGGTCCAAGGGTATCCCAGCCTTATCTCCCGTACCACCAAACCACTCGAGAGAACTTTCAACTCGCCGTGCATTTTAAGTGCTCTTATACGGCAAAGAAACTAAAAAATATCCAGGTTGACTCAGAGGATTAGAGACAGGGCCAAGCGATACAAAAGGATAGCAACGTTAACCACTATACCTATCAAAACGGCGAAATGAGATGTAATGCCAGTGTTCTTTAGCTGATCTGAAGTAATAATGGGTTGCTCTTACAAATTTGGTAGCAGTTTAAATATGGTTTCGATCATTTTAATTAGATAGAGTTAATATATTTCAATGATTACTAAGCATCTGAAAGTATAGTAATTGCTTTCTTTTTGTGATAATTTCTAAATGCAATGTGTGTCAATAAATAGACACGGAAAAGACTCAGTGACAGTAAGCCAGAAGTAACCGGGAACAATAATTTTAGCAGTAAGTATCATCAGCAAGCAATATCATATACTGTAAGAACTCGATATTCTATTTAACATTAGTTTTACTCTTTGAAAATTCTTCCAAACGGGAAATATATTCAAAGGCATTATGATAAAGGTCTTTCAGGTGGCATTTGGAATCTGGGCTTAAGTGACCATTACCTTCAAAATAGCAAAGTAAGTATAAAGCTTAGCCTTACACAGGATGAGCATATGCTCATGGCAGTTACAGAATTTATTAATCGTTTCCATATCCGTTAGGGCCGCATTGATCCTATAAGAGATGTTTTCGTATTTCCTTTCATATTCACTCTAGTAAATTCAAACTTTAATTTTTTTAAATTTTGTTTTTAAATATTTTTATCTTCATGACCTATGTTTCCGATAGCATGATAAAAAATGAGTATCAGAGTTCATATATCTTAACATACAAGACAAGATAAGGTAATTTTTAAAGTGTATATAATTTTTAAAGTGTATAAGTGTTCATAACATATAAACAAACAGAAAAAGGTGGGGAACAGGTATTCCATTAGAAAGTTTAACTATGCCCTAAGAAATTGAATTGAAGAAATACAGAGAAAGGTCTTAGAGAACTGTTTAAAAAATTACTTTTCCTTTGGGATAAGTGTTTTAAAAAAATAGTGATTATGGTAAAAACCTTCACTGAGATATTGATGAAAATTATCCAAATAAAACAAATTACTATTAATCCTTAGAACTTTCGAAACAAGCCTTGCATAATTTTTCCACTAATAATATTTATTTACGGTTTTCAATGAGCTGTGTCAAGTAAAGAATTGAATTTCCTAAATATTTTCTCAAGTGTCATTTGTAACATATGAAACAATAATATTCTTAACGGGTACGAGTTTGTTTATATCTAAATTCTGCAATTAAATAAATACCAAACAGATATTAGAAACTGCAATTATTACTTTCATTTACAAACAAAGCAGTTAAGTTTTTTTGGGATGAAGTATGTTTCTTTTATCTTAAAACAGATTCATGTTCAGAAAATTTCTGTTTGTTTCTTTACTACATATGCGTACTCCGTACAGAGTGTCTCAAAATATCGTTGCCAAATTTAACATGCTGGTCTATCATATCATGACAAACAAGATTTACATAGGAACTTGTGTTCGGAAATGCAAGCGGCAACCGCTAGAGGGTAATGTTAACAGACTTATAGAAGAGTGGGAAGTCTGATCTTTTCAGACGAGGACATTGCAGGAGGAAGATGAATCGGTTTACTAACTCGTTCTTTATGGATATTTTGTGGAAAGAGTGTTGCGGGATCAGATGGTTGAGCAGCTAAACCCCCGAAACATCTGTTTACAGCATGATGAAACGCCTGCACATTTTAACGGCCCTGTGCGGGAATACGACAATAGGACATATCCCGATTGCTGGATTGGCAGAGGTGATCGCTGGATTGACAGATAGATCGCCTACCTGTGGGGATACATGAAGACATTGGTGTACGAGATGATAGGAACACTGGACATGGATTTAGTTGTCATTATCGTGAATAAGGCGGCACGTGTCCGTAACACAAATGCCCATTTTGAGCGTGTCCGTGAAACCATGTGTGGATGTTGCGAAGTATGCATTGTGGCAAATGGAAGGAATTTTGAACATCTGTTATTTAACCATGTTTTTAATAAAAGTCATATTAACACCTCATTTCTACATCCTTTCTTTTCCTCCCTCTTTACGCTTGCGAACACTGCCCCCTAAAGATCGCCGTTCGCATTTTCGGACACAAGTTCCCATGTAAATCTTGTTTGCCGTGGTATGACAAAATATCATGTTAAGTTTTGGAACGACCTTTTGAAACACCCTGTATAATATTTTGTATTATACTGTAGAGACATTAGATATTTTTTGGACGCCGAAGAGATGAAAAATATGCAAACGTCTTCGCCGAGAATCGAACCACGGACATCTGGAATACCGGCCCGGCCTGTAGAACTACTACACATCGAAGGCACGCTAGGAAAGCGGTAAAAATACCTTATATACCCCCGTTTTAAAGGGCGACTGGGGTTTTTAGGGGACCCAATCGCCAAATTCTGGGTGTGGAGAATCTTCATCCAACACCGTTTAAGTTCGGGCGCCAGTTTAGAGACATTAGGTATTGTTTGGAGGCCGGAGAGATGAAAAATTAGAAACGCCTTTGCCGGGAATCGAACCACGGACCTCTGGAATACCGGCTGAGTGTGCTGACCACTACACCACGAAGGCACGCTAGAAAAGCGGGAGAAATACCTTATAATGCAATATGGCGACATTTGGCTTCAAAAGGTTTTTCCTGCTTGGTAGTAGGCTATGAAATTAGAAACCTCCAATAGTATGAAACTATTTCGCATTATTTCTCATTAACTAATTGAAAAATGATCTATTCGTATTTTGACTGTACAGTTTCTATTTGATACCCTTAATTTGTCTTTGGAGATAAATAATTATTTAATTGAAATAAAGTAATAATTGAAAAGAAGTCGTTTCTTCAGCCATAATCGTGAAAGAATTGTATTTAAGATAATGAATTATTTTTGCAAGAATTCTTGAACTTCTTATAGCATACACACGTATCTGTAACGAAATGATGGTCTAGTTTATAAATATGTATCAGATTAAGAAGACAGAGAAGCAGAAAAAATTACTTTTAATAGGTTAGCTTCTACTTTTGTGAAATAGATTTTAATACTGTATATGGATTTATTTTCATTCCTTTTTACCAAGTCATGGAGAAGAAATGCTATTCAAGGGGTGAAGACAGAAATGCAATTTTACAATTTTACAACTGTTGAGGAACATTAGAAATGAAAGGTCTGAGTACGGTAATATAGCAGCAATCTGCATGAAACTTAATTTAACAACCAAACCTCTTCCTAGGTTAGGAAACAGGCTAAAACGCTGCTATGACAGAGATGTCGATAAACCGATCATCCAATTGTGTTGTCAACATCCCTGAATTTAATATCTCGGATTTAAGATACTTTAATGCCATGTAAGCATCACAACATTAATCTGTGAGGCCAACCTAATCGAACTGTTTTCATTTCATCCATTGAGCTAAATATCCAAACATTAAATGAAGCTATAAGGTATTTTCTCCCTTCTTACAGCATGTCTTCGTGGTGTAACGGGAGCACACTGGGCGTGTATTCTAGAGGTCCAGATTTGAGTCCATGTGAGGGCACTGCTCATTCTTCATGTCTCCTGCTTCACTAATGCTAATGACTCCGCGAGGCCCGAACTAAAAGGTGGTGGGCAATAATTCGTCACTACCAGGATTTGGTAACTAAGTCCACTAATCCACGGTTGTTTTTAAGACATTTTCTCTCTCCCTACAGCTTGCCTTCGAATACAATCGGCGCGTATTCGAAAGATCCAGGTTGGAGTCTCAGCGAGGGCATTTCTCGTTCTTCATGTCTCCTGCTTCATAAATATAATGACTATACAAAACTTCTTCTTTTTTTTTTTTTTTTTTTTTTTTTTTTTACTTTGCTACGGGTCATGGAATGATGCACTGTGCAAGTTGGTTGCACAAATAATTATAAACTGCCACACATGGAAATACAGTGCTTCGATTTCAAATTACGTGTACGGAGTTCATTAAGGCCCCAGAATCCATTAATGAAGCATGAATGCTATAAATAATATAAACAATTAAAATAACGCTTAATATATATGTAAAAAATAAAAGAAAATAAATACTTATTATACTCATATAGTTGTATAGTGCATAGTACGTTAGACTTATGCCTTGAAATTAGCAACACAAGCAGGGAAAAACATTGTTTTTTAAAGGAGGAATAATCCTTTCAATGCGCAACTAGGACAGTTACTTCGATACAGAAGAAGGACAACATTTTATTGGGAAACGAGATTCACTGGATTATTTCTGTAATGAAGAAAACAAAAAATGGAAAGAAAAATGTATTAATAGCAAATTAATAATTTCCGGAAGCATTCCATCCCGGAAGTACAAAGAAAAGTTCTTTTAACAAACAAAAAAATCATTTGTACTACGCTGGCGATGTGATCGCTGTAGCACAGAAACCAGAAGATTGCTAAATAACTGCCGAAGTTAGATTTCTTCAAGAAGAGGATTCCGGTTTTGGTCGAAGATCATCTGGAGAGTTCTTTCAAAGTAAAAACTGCCAAGAAATCCATAGATATATAAATCTAAAAGTTTCTTCCTTTTCTTTTCTGTTTCTTTTCCTGTGTTTCATTTTCTTAGTAGATGGCTTTCAATTTCTCAAAGTCCTTTCTCCAATTTCGCCAGAAAGTGAAGTATTTTTTTCAGTGGTGGCATTTAATAATTCAACGTCTTATTTTTTAAAGGTTTCTATTCTTTTAGTTTACTTATGTAGTGGAAGACGGATACTTGAGAGAAAGGGAAAATAAATAAAAAAAATTAAGAAAACAGTGAAACGTATTTCATTTTTAGTTTACGCGAAAACCAAAATTAAAAAAAAGACAAATTTTTCCTTCATTCTTTATTCTCTCCAGTTTGGCTAATGTCTTTCTTCCCGTACCTAGAATGTAACTTAAATTTTTTATGACCGTTATTGTATTTTTTGTGGCTTTCAAAACAATTTCGAAAAGTAGAATTAATTCCCAAGATGATGAAAACAAAAACATAAATACAAATAAAAGAAGAAAGAATAGCTCTAAAAGATTTTTGAACATCACGTTTTAATGATTCAGATAAATAAATAAAATTCGCTTGTCAGGGAAAGGAAACAATCGTGGGTGATAAATTTTTAACCCGGCAGGTTCGTTCTGAAATGACATTTGTTCCTATGAATTTCTGATTCCAAATTTTATGACCTGGCAGTCCGGTGAAGTGCAACTGCTCCCTCTGGTGACGTTTCTGTGATTGAAACTGTTACGCAATGTCGTAAGGGAATGTATACAAACTTCAGATGATGATCTAAACATATGCAAAATTTAAACACTGTCTGAACTTAGTTTAAATAAAATTCTAATGCATTTTAAGAGAGACACGCAAGGCAAAATATGGATTTATTCTGCATTCGGATTTTCAAAATTTGTTCTTTGCAATCTTTCAACGAACAGGAAGTAAATTAGTTGAAAGCTATTGCTATTTACAGAATATTTTCACCTTTTGTTATAGATAAAGCTTTTGAGAAATTCCTTGAGACATTAATAGAACGTCCATCCATTATACATAATATCAATTAATTTTGCTTTTATTTCATAGGCCTCTTTCTGTTAGCTACAAATTAGTCTGAAGAATTGATAAATGAAAATTGGGTGTTCCCAAAGGTCTAGTAATTGAGCTCTGATTCAATTCCTAGAATTCATAGGCAACGCCACAGCCAGAAACAAGTCTTCACACGTTTTATACAGCTATCAAATACAATATTGTTTAGCCCGGTTCAGTTGTTTGAGTGATGCAAGGGTATTTTTGTAGCATTGATTTTATAACCATGCGAAAAGAACAATTTTCTCTTTGTGGAAAGTGGGTATGAAAAATTCACAAATAATTTAGACAACAGGTATTTTCTGTTATCAAATTAATTCTGATCAATTTTAATGAGAGTTCTATTTGATAGTTTAAATTGTAGAGACATTACGTTATTTCGAATCAGGAGAGATGAAAAATGAGCAATGCCTTCGCTGGGAATCGAACCTCTCGAATACGCGTCGAGCGTGCTGACCACTACACTACGAAGGTATGCTGAGAAGGCGGGGAAAATACCTTATAAAATCATGTTGCAAATGGGTTGATTGAAGTGACACTTAAACAGCTTTTTGAGGACTGGTAAATGGAGATTATATTACAAAACTACATTGTAATTTTGACAAAATCTGACGAAATAAAAAATGTATGCCTAAATTCCTAGAACTTTCGTAACATCTTTAGTGACTTAAGAGTTTACGTTGACTCGCTTCAATTATAATAACTTTATTTTCTCTCTTTAAAATCCTACCTTTAACGGAAAAGAAACATTTTTATTTCTAGCTCAGTACCCTATCCTACCAACACCCCTTTTTTTATTGTAGTTGATAAAATGTTTTGCCATCGCCAAGATAAAATGCATTAAAATTTAATGCAAAAGAAAAACAGTGTCAACAATCCTTGTCAATATTTTGTGAAAAGATTGAGATAAATATTCTTTTTATACACAATCATTCTTCCCCTTTTAATTATTCTTTTATTATTAGATTCGCTAAATTATTTTAAACTACTCTCCATTAAGTATAATTTATTTATTCAATAAAATAAAATTAAGCTCATGATTTCCGTTGCAAATAACGTTGGCCTAGCTTTTAAAAATGTTTATTGTGACAAATTTATCTTTTTATAGATTTCTGCTTTGCTCGCTCTAGAGATACTTCTGTTATTTAATTTTTGATTTTATTTCGTCCATTTAGATGACATATTTTCGGCATGCATTGCGAAATTTTTTGCATCTTAAGTTTTGCTTAATTTTTATAGCTAGATTATTATGCATTCTTTTCACAACTTTGAATCTTAATTTATGAATTCATATTAAAAAAGAGATACACAAGAAAATTTTATACTTGTATGGACACAATCCGGTGACCAAAATTTCAGTAGAACTGTATGTTTCATTGAAGAGATAAACTATACACAGCAAATAAATCAGTAACGCCTTATGCCCCATCTACCCTTTAACTCTTTAAAGAACGGTGGTTGCCTACAGCAACCACCTTTTCTACTGAACGTCTTAATCATTCGTGTGTTGACGAATATGATAGTGGCTAGGAATCCAAACTTTGGTGGTACAAGAGAAAAAAAAAACAGTTATTCCAAAACGAAACATAAGCCAGTAGATGATACAGCAATTCGTCATCAAGAAAATAAGCATCAGCCATCGAAGACAACATCATGATGATATTGCCAAGAAAAAGGCCTCTGCAGCACCAAGAAAAAGCCAGTAAGAGAATACAGGACATGCAAAGTGTCACTCTGCTTGAAAAATAAAAACCGTTTCCATGAATATCATAGAGACTGATTCGTATGGATGTGTTCTGTTGGCGGTGATCACTGATACTAACCACCAGAAGTGGTCATTTGTTTCGCGCATCATGAACAAAATATATGTAATTGTTGCAAATAATTTCCTTATGACACCTGACATAGTAAATAAAACAAGAGTTTTGCTGAAAACGTTAATTGCCTTTTCCTGACTCTCAAAAATTAAAGAAGCTGTTATCCGACTTTGTACTGAATTGTAAAGTTGGTAGATTATTTTCTACAATACTTATTTCCTACTTTATCTAATTATTGAGTGAAATCGACACAAGTCTGTGATGGTCGGATGCGCCTGCAGGTTAGACAGAAACATACTCTGTTAAAGAAAGATCTGGTATTCTCTTTTCAATAGAATCTAGGAAAGTGTTCGACAGTTACCAACAAAATTAGTAGAAATTATTGTCTAATGCCTCTGGACATTATTCTGTTGTGAAGTTAGCATCGAATATTGTCGAAGTACCGCAGTGCTGTAAGAATGTAACGGATGATAACAAAATCCCTTCCGTTATCAGGAGCATGACGGACGACAGGTTAGCATCCCACTACACTCCTCATTGTCTCCAAATACGTCTTCGCTGGATGAATTCGCAGTGAGATTCCTCGTGCAAGACAGTTCTACGTCAGTTATTCTTATTACAGGAAGAAAGACCCCGGCACCACTGCAAATGCACTTGGTAGTGTACACCAACAAGAAGTTGTTGGCCCAAAAGTTGTCCTGAGTGCAAATTTCTCTGATTAGGCTGCCAGTTGTCTCTGTAGCCATTATTATGTCAAATCACGTCGAATTGTTCATTATTGTTGAATGAAATGCTGCAAAAGCTTCTCTGTTGATTGCCCTATCTGCACATTCTGACATTCCTCTAGATCATATTCTGCCTTCAGATGCTTAGATCGTGCGCTGCCTTCGTGCGCTTCTGACATTCCCCTAGATAGTACATGCCAGAGCAAGATATGCTTTCCTCTGGCATGACTCAAATTCTGCTGTCAAAATCCGCGAATGATGGTTATTGCTATGACTCAGATGTCGAGAGATCCTTTAATTTGACCAACATTTTAAGTGTGATGTTCTCTCTAAACCAATCATACATGCTCATACTGAGCGCGAATCATACGAGGTATCAACAATGTTGAAGAGAGTAGACGGAATCGAATTCGAAGGAAGTTATACTCTAGAATTATTATTTTTCCTCTTTTATTGATCTTCGGATGACCAATTGTGAAGCTCCTCAGCTTTAGCGTTTTATTCATTAGTTTCGAAATTAATCCTTTGTAACTTGGAGCGAAATATATTCACATATGAAATCTCATTACTGTCAGAAAGCTTCTTCTTGCTATAGCGTTTGTTTGGCCTTAGAATGTATAATACCATATCTAAACATGTGGAAGCTTAAAGAATTCGAACAAAAATAAATAAGAAGGCTATTTACTGAAAATCACCTCGCTGAACTTAATATCAAAGACACATTCCAGGCTGTTATTCTTACACCTGAAGATCAATATTTTAAAGTGTAAGGCAATATCGCATTCTCCTTGTAAATGGATAATCAGTTAGGACACCCATCTGGATCTCGATGATTATTGTTTCGAGTCCTGGTGAAAGCATACAAAATCTTTCATATTTCTTGCTTCGAAGGAATTAATAGACTCTACAAGGGGTTGTTTTCACTTAATTCAAATTTTCCTTTTATCAAAAAACATTACTTAAGTTGTCTAGCTCTATAATTATTTGATTTGTTTATAACTTAAATAAGACTGTTTGATAAAGTGAGAAATGTGGATCTTGTCACTGAGCATCATCAAAAGAAATACTAAGAATGTATATTTTTCTTTAAAATGTTTCTATAGTTTGGGAATTCTTTTGTTTGGTAGTTTATAGTTTAATTTAATTTCAGAGCCTATAGTTATAATACTAAAACTTAAATTGACCCGGCTCCGGTATATCTCAGATTTTAAACAAAATCCTGGATCTCAGGTAATTACAATACGATGAGCTTTGTTCTGAAGCTAAATAACTTAATAATAGTAAAAGGTATGCTACTAAGGAGCAACGTTTATGTGCTTGTAGAATGTTCAGAATATTTACCTTTCCTTCATTTGTGATATTCTGATTAATGTTTAGTTTATTATATTATTTAATGCATATATTTTTAAACTAAATTTGTAATCTTAATTAATTAAGCTCAATTTAGTAATAATTTATTTATTTATTTGCGATATATTTAATTTTAAGTACTCATTATTTATTGTCACATTTATTATTAGCCCAAAGTGGCAGTTTACCCAGAAAGGCTATTAATTTCTTTTTCGCACTTCGTGACGTCCACTATAAAACGGCGTTTCACTTTTCAAATTGTTGCCACCAAATACTTGAGCACTGCATTACGTTCAAATAAATTAAATAATGAAGAATATGTATGAATGTACGCATGTTTCTCGAAATGTTTCTCGAATGGACGTGTTTGTTCAACAGTACCTAGAGTCATCAAATTTTGAATAACGTAGTCTTACACTCGAATATTAGCATTTGGAAGCCCAAATTTGAAATTGTTTTATTATCTATTTCATAATATGCAAAACTTTAATGAATTTTTGAGTAAACTCAACTATTTCAAAGCGAACAAGGGAATAGGGAAAAAACACTTTTATGTCAAGGGTGCAAGACTGTGCATCGGAAACATGTGCGCTATTTAAATATTTTGTGATAATTTTATGGTTTAACTGCGAAGGCAATGTTAGTTAAGGAATAAAGGTAACACATAAAACGTTAAAAATCGCCCGTTTGGGAGTAATATAAAATCTGAAATCTTTGAATTTTTTTTTCATTATTTTTGTTCTCTATTCCTGATAGGTTTTGAAGTGCTTTGGCATTTTAAATTTTAATTGGCTCTTTATAATACGTCTCAGATAGATTCTGAACGAAAATTTGAAAGACAATGCATTATAAAACAACTCCCAAAAATTAATTTTTAAAGTATATTTTTAACATTACGATAGTTTCTCTTAACAAAGCATGGATAAACTGAGTATCAAAAAATAAATTCTTTGCTTTCACTCATCATCATCATCATTACAATCTAATTTTTCTCCTTAATGTAATTTTCAGCTATATAATTACTGCTTATGAGTTTATCACTTAAACAGCCTCAAACTCTGCGCTTATAAATATAAAGCAATGACTTTTTAGAAATACTGATTCAGAGAATATAATAATTCAGAGAATAATAATGTTTTTGACACTGAATGGGAAATTTAATCACTCATATGAATACATATTTTATAATGTTGTGAAAATATTTAGTTTTAAAATATTGTAACAAAATTAGTTTTATGTTTTAATTAAAGAGACATTAGGATTTTTTGATGCTGAGAGACGTAGCAATGCCCTCGCCGGACTCGAACCACGGACCTCTTGAAGACGCGCCGAGCGTGCTGACCACTACTTCAAGGAGGGATAATAAGAAGGCGGAATAAATATCTTATATAACGATGTAGGAATACTGACTTTCAAAAGTTAACGTTTCATTTATCCATTTGGAAACACATTTGTAATAAGTATCCATGATACAATTTCCAATATTTTTTTTAAATAGCTTAGTTTACTGCTCGTATTTATTTATATAAAAACCTAAAATTATCTTTACTAATTACTTAATATCTTTACTAATTACCTAAGTACGTAAAATATTTTAGTGTCCTAATTTTGATGCCGTAAATAATTTTATAAGGTAAATGGATAGTTAAATTTTCACTACATGATAGAAAATTTTAAAAGACCTGCCAAGCAATTTTAAACAGTTGTTTAAAATAATTTAATTTCTCGTGTTAAAAAACATTTATTCGTAGATGAAAATTAAGTTTTATTACTGCTAACGAATTCCAAAATACCTCTTTATGTTCTCTTCACGTAATCGTTGATACTGCTACAAAATTGTACTTTTTATTTCATACTCTCCTCTCTGATCTGTTTATGCATTTCAGCAACTATTTTTCTGTTCAAGAGATTACGTTTTCACGCCTCATTTTAATTCTCAATTTTTCCCCTATAGAAATCTGGTCTAAAACTTATAAATGAAATTTAAATAAACGTTTTATATACATACACCTTTTTGGCAAAAAAATCGAAGCACCATGAAGGACGTGTTTGTTTTTGATGAAATACGTGTATACCTCATACACAGATAATAAAATGATTAAAAAATCAAGGTCATAGTACCTGTTCAAGGCTCACAATCTCCCATTGAGTGTCCAAATTTGTAGTTGGTTGAACCGCCCCTGGCGGAAACGCATGTTTGATTTCGTCGAGGCAAGGAGTGGTGGTAGAGGTTCCTAATGTCATCCTGCGACACATTCTGCCAGGCATTAATCAGTTGTCGCTTCAGATCTGCGATATTTTCTGGTGCCCGAATCTGATGGAATTCTATGTTTCAGACATGGTCCCTTGGTGGAAGGTCTCGTGACCTTGCTGGCCAAGGAAGAGTATCAACCGCACGGAGACAGTTCAGAGATATGCGAGCGGAATGTGGCCTGGCATTATCTTGTTGGAAAATAGCTCCAGGTTCACGTGCCATGGATTGTAATGCAAGCGGCCGCAGGATGGTATCAACATATCGTTGAGCTGTTAAAATTGTACGGAGGATGACTAAAGATGTTCTGCTCTCATAAGAAATAGCACCCCACACCATCACACCAGATGTTATGGCTATATGTCTTTGTAAAGCAAAAGCTGAATGGGACCACTAACCCCGTCCTCTAAAGACACGAACACAGTGGTTATCTGCTTCAAGAGTGAAGAGGGATTCATCGCTGAACACTGTACGATGCCAGTCTCATGGCAGCTATGATGATCGGCTGCAACACCGATCCAGACGATTCCGCCGATGTTGTGGGGTTCAACGGCAAACTTCTTAAAGGCCTCTGTGAGCGTAACCCCGCCTCAGACAGGCGTCGTGAGATGGTGAATGGTACCACGGGAGGTATAGACGTGGTAGTAGTAGTAGGAGTGCGTTGAATAATCGACAATGATACCGCTGGCGTGGTTCGGGCCTGGCGAACAATCATCCTATCTTGCCTCGCATTTGTGCTCCTTGGCCTTCCAAAGCTTTCATTTTGTCGCCAACTTCCTTGTAGCAATCATTGCTGCCAACATCTGGACATTGCAACATTGCACAGCAGTGTCTGCATGCTGCAGGTGGCGGCCTATTGTTTGGTATGACCAACCAGCTTCACACAACCCTACCATGCAACCACGTTCGAAGTCGTTTAGTTGTCTGTAAGGTTTTCGATATCTTCGTAATGACAACTTTAGTTGCTTCTTTATGGAATTACAATGGCAGCAACAGAAAAAGATAAATTTTCCGCCTCTGTTACTTGTTTTATAGTTTGCGAATTGCCAACTAGAAATGCGCGCTATGATCGCAATTCCTGTTCATTTGCTTTGAATTTGTGATCATTTGCATGTTCGATAAAGATGTTTTTGCATGCCAAATTTCGTCACGCTCGTAAAAGTCCTTCTTGGTGCTTCAAATATTTTGAAAAAGAGTGTATATACAGAATTATTCCTTCAAAGAAATGAAGAAGAGAAAAGCAAAAAAGTTGCAAACTATCAAAATTCTTCTTTCGTTCTCAGATTATACAAACAATATATACATATATTTTATCAGAATTCCTCATTTGTCGTCAGACTATAAACTATATATACATATAGCTTATAATCTGACCACAAAAGATGAATTCTGATAATTTCCCTCTTTTTGATTTCGTTACAGGAATAATTTTGTAGTATTTATATTTTTGCTTTATTCGATTATTGTAAACACACACATATATGCGCCGCCCAAAGAGTGAAATTGTTAATCATGTTGACTGTCATACTGAAGGGTTCGGGTTCGAATCCCGGAAAAGTGGATGTTTGTAAGCATGAAGTGTTTGTGCCCCAAACTTACCACGAGTTGAAGGTTCTCAGTTCGTGGTTACTCTCTCTTCTCAGGATTAAATGCAGTATATAAAATCCATTGATAGTTAGTCTTTTATAATTATTTATACATCTTAGAAATTTGATAGGAAAACTGCTATACAGCGTTTTGTGGACGAAATAATATTTGCTGAGTAATATGAACTACCGAATAATAAGAAATATATTTTCGAAATCACTATATTCACTACATTATAAAAAGATTACAGATTAGACATTTATAATTTCTTGGTAAAATACACTCGCCCAAAGTTATCTTTGTAGATACAAAACTGATGATATTCCATGAAACATCTGATCGATGTTTTTGGCAGGGAATGCGTGAAAAACAAGCCTATTGAGCATTAGCCTCTCGGAAGTTAACAAACGGTTTCTGATATGAAAATCAATGAGCTACATCATTTGACGGTGAAGCAAACACTTGGCGGAATATGAAAGTGAGCGAATTTCTGCAATAAAGCGTTTTACTTTAGTGTGCAAGGTCACAAAACGGTTTACTATGGCTCAGAAGTATCACTTGAAAAAATTTGTGAGGTGGCGAATTATCGGCTATTTTGAAGCAGGGCACGCAACCATGAAAGCAGTGAAATGTGAGAATACTCCATGACAGTCTCTACGCTATGGATCCAATTTCAGAAGTATGGTACTGTTGTAAGGAGGCCTGGACAAAATCGTAAACGCATAAACACTGCTTATCAAGATCGGTACCTGCGAGTAACTGCCCATCATACCAGGAGTCTAATTCACGGTATTTAAGTTCAGAGCTTTCAGTTGCCATTAAACGTTGTCACAGGAAACTGTATACAGAATGCTTAATGAAAAAGGTCTTTGCCAAATCTTTATGTTTCTGCGAAATCTTTATGTTTCATTGTTTTCACAACAAAGAGGATTGTTATAAAGAACATCAGAGTGAACACAATTGATCCCATGTTCTTTAAACAGGAGCCTTGAAAAATGAGCAATGGCCTCAGTGGGTCTCGAGCCTGCACCTCTCGAATACGCGCCGAGTGTGCTACCGCTACCCAATGAACTTGTACTGAAAGGGTTAAAAAATTTCTTACAGTGACGGCGTACCTTAGGCGAGGATATTTCGCGTCCTTAGCCATAAGTTAAATAATCGAAATCAGTCGGTTTAATTTTGTTCGTATATAAATGTTTGCCATACTTAAAACGCGTATTAGATAATCTCACGTGACCTATTTTACATATGCTTCATTGCTCGAAATGAAAGAAGTATACACGTTATTACTGTTATTCCTTTCAACAATTTTAAATTTATTATTCACATAAACCTAAAATTTCAATAAAGGTTTTGAATATTATCATTTAAATTCTTTTATCGTCTAACATGCAATGACGTATAATTGTTTCCAAAAGCTGAAAACCTTTTTTCAGAGACACAAAGCATTAGAAGTAAAGCAAATAAAATGAATTAAATGATTGCTAAAAGAGAAATATTCCCTTCGGACGTTTCAGCCAAAAAATAAAATAATGGCTGCTGATAACTTTAGCCCTTGTTGCTCATAAAACACAAAAGTGGGATGTCTCAATGGCTAAATATAAATGTAAGTCTTTTGTTTGGGCATTTACATGATTCTTTTGTTTGGGCATTTACATGATAATCAGGAAAACACAATGAAAGAAATAAAAATTCGAATTTCAATCAGATGCTTTAAAATAAAGTTAGATCTCACGTATCTGGATTATTGTACGAACGTGAATGCATAAACTGAGTGACAATTGAGACATACCGTTGAGATTTACCACTAAGATTATACCGTTGAGATTTTACACAAAGAAACCTTGGAACATATCCAACAATTCTAAAGTGAATTAGAGTATTTAATTCCATTAAAAATCGATACTGAATAGCGCTAAACCTTCAGACTTCCCCGTTTTACCTAAAAAACTAAGTATAGACTCTGGAGTTTTTAAATCTTTCTCACTCGACAACGTTTTGATCAGGTAAAATATTTCGAAGTTTACGCACTTGTTTTATTTACGTACATTTACTTACTCCTTTATTTCAATTTATACCAGATACCATTTTGGGAGAAATAAGTTAGCGCGCAGAAAATTTGAACTGAATTGTAAGTTCGGTATCACTAGAATTTAGGGGTTATAATCTTAAACTTATTCTAAAAAGGTGAGTTTTGTAAAATAATTGGCAAATGACCTCATTTACAAAAATGTTGACGGAAAAACAGGGCGGTGGGAACTTTGTGATAGAACTTATATTTTAACTTTTAGAAACCCGTGTTGGATTAGCTTAATTGTATGTGACTATTTCTAGAACTATTTCTTTTAGGAAAGAGTCGTAGGTTTCAACTGAGGAGTTTTTTTGATACAGAGAGTCAATTTTTGCACATATTTCGCACCCAATCTCAGATAAGCCAGAGCTGCATATTTTTGAATAACTTGTTGCCTCATTCTGACGCAACAGACCGCGGTAATCAAGATAACGCAAAAAATATGTTTTTATTTTTATCTAAATTTCTTAGAAAAGTATGAGTACGGATTCGGATTTTCTTATTAGTAGAAAAATGTGAAAATTTACTAATTTAACATTCGCAAATTTCTGTCCAGCAAAATTCATTTTTTTTTTTTATTTTGCAAATCAACGGTTCTCAGGTTTATTTTTAGATAGAGAAAGTCTTTGACAATATAACCAGCCAATTGTGACAATATATCGAGGCTAATATTTATATATCACACAGAAATCCCCTGTTACAGTTTATGATACTGACCACGAGAGGGCGCGGCTATTTACTTCCTTGTACGAAGTAAAAAGGAAGTATTGTAATCGCGAAAAGTTTCAGGCAGCGTATTTCAAAGAAAATATAGATTTTGACCATCTATCGAATGCAATTTAACGATGTTTTTGCGTGATATCTGCACGGAGGAACAGAATAAAAGACCATTTTCCTTCAAAAAAATTATAAAACTGCTTTAAAATGAATTCTGAAGAGAATTTTGCGTGGCGTCAGTACGAACGTATGTACGTACTACGTACGTATCTCGCATAACTCAAAAACGAGTAGCCTAGAACGTTTAAATTTTGTATATAGGACTGCTATAACATGTAGATGTGCACCTCGTATTTTGGTTGCAATCGGCCGCACCAAACGTATATAAATATATTTATATATATATCCACTCTACTACCCGGCTCAGTGATCTCAGTTTCTTTACTCTTATATGTTTGTAAATTGTACATTTTTTGCTTTAAAATGATTGAGTTATGTTGTTCTTATATTCCGGTTAAGGTTTTTATGCCTTTAGTAAATCTGTATACAACATTTTTAGAATTATCAACAATTTTAAAGTTGTTTAAGTGCCGCTAAGCCTAATACCTTTTTGCTGGCGGCCACTGCTTGTTTACATTTGAAACAGCAGAATAGTGGACTTGTTGTTAATCTAGAGAAACTTAGCTTCGCAACAACAAAGATAACGCCTTCATTTATTATTTCGAATTAAATCATGCTTAATCCTTTCTGGAATCTTTTCGAGGAAATAAGTTTTTAAGATATACTTCGTAATCTTTAATACAGATATTTTGAGTTTTTATGTATTTTTGTCCTGTCGCGAAGTGAGAACTGAATTAATTGAATGAGAAATACTCAATCGTCTGTGAAAAAGTTTCCTTTTTTGTTTTGTTTGCTTAATTTCTTTTATACATCTTTCTAGCTTTATTATAGTATTTGAATAGAACATGTGGCAACAATTAGATAATTCTTTAAATGATATAAATTTTGTGCATTCTGAGTTATAATATGAACGAAATATAATACTATTAAGTGAACGTAGCGCCAAAGTGTCGCTATGGTAAACAAATAGAGTGAATTTTAAAGAATGCGTTTATTCTATTGTATTTTATGCGCTGTTGGCGAAGTAGATTTAATTCAATCCAATAAGTTTAAATGAAACGTAAGAAAAAATGCGTATAATTTAATATTCCGTACAAGGACGTCATGTGGTGTACACATCAGATTTTTAATATTTGTGCTCGTTATATTGTTTTACCGCATCGCGGATTTTGATAAAAATGTAGGGGCAACAGTGTAAAATGATAAATGTAAACATGATTTGTTGTAAATAGTTGTAAAAAATAAAGTTTCTGTGGTAAAACCAAAATGGCAAAGAATTCCAAGCGTCTTGTGAAATCATCAAGAAATGTAAGCAAATGATTATTTATCAAATGTTAAAAATAAGAACAAGAAAAATGTGCAAAAATCGCCACACTTCCCTCCGGAAAAGGTGCTCAGGAGTACAAAAAATACGGCCAAAAAATATCCTAGTCTCATTTTTTTCTTTCTGTGACTGATTTCTTGTGGAGAAAAATTACGTCTGCGATAAATATTAATTCAGCAGATCTTTATTATGCACTCTTCTTAAATGTAATGAGTATTTTATCATTTTGAATTTCATACAATTTGTTTAGTTTTAAGATTTTCCCCAAAACTGTCATACAGTCAATTGAATGGTGTTTTCAATAGTCAATGGACACTGAATAACAAACAAATAGCTGCATAATTTCAAATATGTATAATATATTACTAATTTTCTCATATTTAAATTATTCTAATGATATACGCTCTCGGAAAAGTCTTTGTTTTATGGGCGACTCTCTGAAGAAAATTATTCGGTCAAGCCGATAAATAATGCAATTTTTTCAATTGAGGTAACTTCAGAAATGGCCGGTCACCCTTGATATAAAACTAGGAAGTTATTTGACCTTTTCCGTATTCTTATTGCATTTTTATATAATATATTACTAAGTTTCTCATATTTAAATTATTCTAATGATATACGCTCTTGGAAAAGTCTTTGTTTTATGAGCGACTCTCTGAAGAAAAATGTTCGGTCAAGCCGATAAATAATGCAATTTTTTCAATTGAGGTAACTTCAGAAATGGCGGGTCACCCTTGATGTAAATGTAGGAAGTTATTTTACCTTTTCCGTATTCTTATTGCATTTTTATATAATATATTACTAATTTTCTCATATTTAAATTATTTTAACGATATACGCTCTCAGAAAAGTCTTTGTTTTATGAGCGATTCTCTGAAGAGAATTGTTGGGTCAAACCCTTATGGGTTTGGGGGTCAAACCCTTATGCAATTTTTTCAATTGAAGTAACTTCAGAAATGTACGGTCACCCTTGCTATAAACGTAGGAAGTTATTTTACCTTTTCTGTATTCTTATTGCATTTTTAAGAGTGCATTTCGAATTTACTAGTTATTTTTCAAACCGAAATTGAAGTGAAAAAAAACAAATACGATAGATTTTGCTTAATGATTAGAATTAACAGAAAATTGAATCCAGTATATAGGTATCGGACAATAAGCGTAAGCCAGAGTCTGAGGTTGTTCCAGAAATACTGTGCCGGAAACTATAGCCTAGAAACAAGCCTCTTCCTGGAAGATCTGTAAAGCTCCATGAGAACTTCCTACAACCCTTAAAGGAAAAGATCTCGTGGTAATATTCAGAACTAACAGAAGGTAAAGGAAAGTACATTTCAGATTATGAAAGGACTTCATTTATCTTGATTTTTTAAAATAAAGGAAGTGTAAAAATACCACATTATTTATGGAATGACTCAATACTCACATGTTCGACAACTGCGTAGAACACCATTTAATTTTAATATTTTGTTGGTTAACTCAAAAATAACAGTGCTCACAACTTTACATTCTCGAGCACCAACAAGAAAAACAAATTAAAAGCATTAAGTATTTTATTATTAATTCTATTTTTAATATAAAAACAAGAATAACGTTTTCGGAAATACACATGCTAATCAATTTAACAATGATAATGTTTCTTTAAATACATATGTTAAATTCATAAATTAATACTTTATGAATTAATAAAATTCATAACGTACTGAATTAATAAAGATTTCTAAATTTATGTTCCTTATAAACAAAAAAAGGAGATCAACAAACCAGCATCCATTCATTTGCCCTTAGTCCTTCACTTTTACTTTAAATGGATATAATACGGTATTTTATTTTTATTCCGTATATTATATCAACAGATAAAAATAAATTACACATTTTGTAACCACGGACATTCCCACTGCTGTCAGGTTAGAAAACTCTGTGAGATTTGAAGAGCATATGATTAAAAAGAAATACCACGGGACAATTGTTCCATCTTTGGAAATAACATGTTATGATCCTTATGCCAAATAAAATGTCATAAAAAGGAAAGTTCTATTATTAAACGAATAATTTAATCCGTTCGCCGCAGTCTAAGTTACTTTATCAATTTTGCTTTGGAGTGTAAGATATTCATTCTCAGGCACCTTGAGATTACTCTAAAAAGAATTGCTTTCCTGAAAAGTTTGAAACGGTTTTGTATTTCAAATCATTTTGACTATTTTTTATTCATTTGCCATGAGAGAAAATCTGGAATGAAATATTTGTTCCGGGTTAGTGAGCTGTCTATGTAAAAAAATCAAATTATGTTAAGGGAAATGGAAATTATAAAAATTTTTAAGTTTTAAATAATTACCTATAATTTAATTCTATGATGATGACCTAAAATTTAGAACAGAGAAAGAGTTATTTACTGGTTATATTGTGTTCTGTATTATTGTAATTTTGTATATTTGTGTTTATTTCTTACATATGTAGTATTATCTTCAGATTAATTGTATTTATGCATGTAGCAAACTTAATACGTTCAAAGTACTATGTTAAGAACAAATTCTCTTTAGAAATTTGTTAGTTGCACAGCTGAATAAAAGATGCAAATTGTTAAAAGTTTAAGAGAATCGGTGACAAATGCTATCTTCAAATTTGTCATTCTTTGGGAAAATTATAAAAATGGATTTTCAGAATATGAACATGGAATTCAATTAAAAGCCAACATTATATTTATTCCATCTACTGCTCTTTAGAGGGAGAAAAAGAAGCTTATTACTGTTATGAATTTAGTCTGGAGTTCAAATGGTATTCGAATTCAGTCTTTGTTCAGAAAGAATTATTATCATAGTTTTCGAACACCGAATTAGTTAAAACATCTAATTTGGAATTTAAGCAAGAGAAAGCTGTGTTGGATGCCGTAGATAATGTATAAAACTTTCAACCATTTCTGGAGAGATCAGAAACAGTTTACCAATCAAAGGTAACAAAAATTTTGTTCTTGAGACGTATTAAAAAGAAGACAATACTTCCAAAAGACTTTGATCCTGAATAAAGATTTACGTGTGATATATATGGTCTGCAAAGCTCATGTTAGCAGCTCTGTTCGTCTACGACCACATTGGCGTTTTTGATATGATCGAGAAAAATACTGCTTAGCGTCACTTTAGAATCACGGCGAACGACCGAACGACAAAATCGCTGAACACCGGTATTTCATACCCCTGTTTAAATCCTGCCGAACGGACTGTGGAAAGTGTGGATAATGTGAATAGGATCCACTTACCCTTAATTCGTTCATCATTAAGGCATCCATTCTTTTAGGCAATTAACCCTCGAATGAAATTGTTATTATTCAAATAATCCGGATCCTACTCCTAATCCCAAACCTGTGTTCAGGTACTTTTAAGAGCTTTCATTGATGACAGAATAATGAAACACCGGAGCAATAGGTGTTATTAGTTTACGCTCTTTTATTCAAGCACGTTGTATTTAAAATAAAACAGAAAATGTGAATTCTCAGACTGTAAAGCACAACATTTAGCCAAGAAGCATTTTTTATATTTACAGCATCAAGCACAATTGTATGCATCAGCGATGTATAAAACGTACAGATGAATGAATATGTATATATTTTAGCTTTAGAAATATTTAAAAAAAATAAAGACATTATAATGCTATTTTTCATGTAAAATAAAATAGCCTTACGCGTAAGTATTCATTCGATTATAATAGACACAAGCATTTTATAACGCGTTTCTCCAACTAGGAAAAAATTCACTTATACATCCGTTAATTTGGAGTAACAAAATTAGAATTATAAATAACAGCCTGAATTACTGACATGCTAACATGATGCTTTTCATAAACATGAGACATGAAGAGTTGCGATTTTAATCGGTTAGTGAAATTTCATAATAAGTACACAACTTTTGTGTATTACGAACAATACAATTAAATTTATCTCGGAAGTACACTTTATTTATGTATAAATAGACTTATCTGCATTTACGAAAAATTTTTAAACTTGCTTTAGCTGTGTATTTTAATAATATTACGGCGGAACATTTTGAAAGCATTAAGTAATTCCAAGCAGGTGCTCTTACAGCTTGTGAAATTTATATGTTCCTATAGATAGCTGTCATCCGTCACACTATGAGTGAAAACGTGAATGTGTCACATTCATTTTTAATGTTAGAGAGATCAATAACTTCTAAACTAAAGGCGATGAAAGAATAAGTCTCAGCAGCGGGAAGACTAACGGATCCAAAACTTGTTCGTGTCGTTCATATGCTCGCGAAGTAGCTGTCTGTTGAGGAAATAAGTGTGGTAAAACAATTGTCATTTTAATAAATACGCTTATATGTTTCAATGATTAACTGGAATTATTTGTATAAACTATAGAAAGAAAATGTTCCTGAATTCTTCGAATTTTTTAATAACCTTAATCGTTTTCAGAAAAAGTGAAATTATTAAATTAGATTAACTAAACATGGGAAAGCACGATAAAGTAATCATTTAAAGGGTATATTCGTGGAGGACATTTTCAAGGAACCTAGATCCTCTGTCTTCGCAATGGCAAAAAGCCGTAAAACGCCAAGCAGTGCATGCATCCATTCAGTAAGGTGCAGTATACAAAATAGTCTGATTAGGTTATTTGGATACAGCCAAATCCTAGGGAGCTATATACCTAACGAAAAGGATGCCTTTATGGAGCCTTTTGTACTGAAAACTGTTAGACATGGGGGAAAATTACCAGAACCAACCATACATCCAGCCCGTTCGCTTAGGTTCTAAGCCAGTTCGAACTACCAGTAGTCAGCGGTCGTTAACCACTCGCCACTGGCGGGTGTCTCACAACTTTGATATTTAGTCTGCTAGTTCCGAGGCAACCAAAAATCGACACTAATGAAACTTCTAGAATTTAAGAATTTTGCTGATGTGACAAATGGCTGGAAATGTAAAAGTCTGAATGTGTAGAATGTGTTAAGCTTTTTACAGCAGAATTTTAAGCAAATTTTAAGTTAGTAAACAAGCATCTTTTCCTGATTGCATATATTCCAAATGTGTTTAATTATAAGATTCTATGATCTAATAAATAAACATTTAGCGCTGACTCAGAAACAATTGTATCCAATGTTATAAAAAGAGCTAACGGGACTAAGTCAAATCAATCACAAGTCTACGGCATTAGTCGATGTAAAATATTATTATAACTAAAGCCGATATGAAAAAATGTTAAAATGGTTTGTTATATGCGATTAAGGCAGAGCCTTGAGAGCTGTCTACCTAAAGGGAGCGACGCTTTCATGGAGGACTTCCTAAGGGAAACTGACTCATATATATGGTATACATAGAAAACCCACGAAACCTCCTCTGCACCCATCTTGTTCTCAAGATTCTAACCTCTGACTGAACTACTAGTGTTCAGCGACTGTACTATTCGGCCGCCTGTGGTCATGTTAAAACGAATGATTCTTTCAATGGCATAAAACGTAAATGAAAGAACAAAAAAATTAGATTCGTAATTTTGTTTGCATCTGTACTGTACTTTTTCATATTATATTGTAGATAGTTAATTTATTTGAATATAGCAAAGCATCCGAGGATTACCTAAGACGAAGGATAGTTTCGTGGATGACTTTCTAGGGGAAATTGGTTTGTATTCACGTTAAACATGGTGAAGATCGCGAAAAACGCCACGCAGCCTGTCCATACGTCTCTGTTCAAACAAGTCGAATTACCATTGTTTAGCAGACATTACTTTTGACCCCCGTGTGCCATAATGCCACTGGATTAATGTGTGTCTTCAATTCTCATCTAAAAATATTGCCATTAAGCAAAAAGTAGTTAGAAATTATGAAAACTCTGAATAAGGAATTTTCAATATTAATAAAGACTGAACTTGTTTTGCGCGGATATAATTAAAAAGCGTAAAATCGAAACACGGTTTTCGATATATATTTGTAATCATTTAGAATCCATATAGGATTTGGATTCACCAGTGAGTTTCCGATGCTCTTTTCACCCCAAGTTATCTATGCCGGTAACAGTGTATGTGTACTTTTCTTTTACTTAATTTGGAAATATAGAACAAAGCCTTGATAATGTAAGTACGGTTAAGCATTCTTTGTATATGTACATTCCGTATTCTATCATTTGTAAGCATATTTTGTTATAGCAGTTTGCGCGGTCCGTAAGTTAGTCTTTCTTTTCGGAGTTAAATGTACATTGAAATCATAGTAAAAGTGTTTCTAATCCTTCCTTGAATTTTTTTTAAAATCTGAAAGTCTCTTTTAAAGGTCTTCTTCGATTAATGTTTGAATCTGTGAATGGGGGCGACGGCTACCGTTGTATAGCATTTAAAATAATATTTTTATATAAAGAGACTCTTTCTTAGTCTACACAAATCAAGCATTACTGAATCTATTTGCAGATTTTCTATAGATTGTGTCAGTTTTCTGTCACATTACTTTTTTAGAATTCTCTAACTCGATATCTTCTTGAATATATTACCACATGATTTAAAAACTATTGTATAATTTGGACAGCTGTGCAATATCGTTTGTTATGCGCAAATGTGATATATATTAACATAGACATTCTGAGTGCCCCATAATTCATATTTCATAAAACAGTCATTCATTGTATGCAATAATAATAATAATGCTGAATTTTAGTTTGCGATCATAATTTATGCCTGTAATTAAATGCCAATAATAAACTTCTTCCGTTTTCAACAATTGTTGGTACTGGTTCTCATTTAAACTTGGTCAGGAGACGTTTTCTTACATAGATATACATATTTTCGCACACATATATACAATCGCTCCATTTAGGTAACATTTCGCACACATATATACGTATATAAAAGTAACCTCTTAAATATATTTAACGTAGCACATAGAAAAATATGATCGCCTTGCAGCTGAAAAAACTTCTTGCCTAAGTTCAAATACATTTAAAATAAAAATAATGCAATTTTTTTTCTGAAATGCAGCTGAATTTCATATCTTCTTCAATGTCCACAAAAAATAAATTCAGCTGTCCTATAAAAGAACGACTTTTTACTTTTAATTAACAATATTCATTATATAATATTCTTTGCTTACTATCCAAGCAATTCATACAGTAAAACAAAATACATGAGTTGCTTATATTCAAACCTAAAAACAAACAAAATACATAAATGTAACGGTAATAACGGCAATTACGTAACAAAATACATAAATGCAATAGTAATAATGGAAATTGCGCAAGTAAAAAATATTTTATCCGGGGAAAATAACGGATGAGTTATTAACAAGTTTATCATTTTCATGAATACAGTTTTATCGTTTTAATTTATGTCTATAATCAGTGTATATCGTGAGTGAAATTAAAGTTCCAAAACAAACTGCATCGATTTGTAAAGCTGAGAAACTAACATTGAACAAATGTAGCTTGTTACGGAATTGCATACTGAAATTATACATGCATTTTATTCACAAGAGTAATGCATTCGTTTTTGGCACTTTGTTGAGTTTGACAAGGTTATAATTAATCGCAGACGTCTACCCTTGCTTCCTGGCATAGTGGAAAGTTACTGGAAGTAATTAGCAAGCGGAGTCTTTCTGGTATATAAAGTATATTTTTAGTATATAAGTTCTGTAATAAAAGATAGTTGGCTCATACTGCCTCTTACACGAGATATTTTTCTTATAATATATTAAACTTTCAATACATAAAATACTATTCTTTTAACTTTTTCCCGAAACATTTCATTTTCCTTGTGGCTATAGATTTTTTTATGGAGCATCTTAAAAAAAAGCTGATTTATGGCAAGTTACATAACTAGAAAAATCCTTTAGTAGCGATTATTAAATTTACTTGAAGTTAGCTTAAAATACATATCGGTCTCCACATCGAATTGCATGGAGGGCAAATGCACGCTATGAAAGCAGCTGACGGCCCGGAAGTTTCTGTTTTTGAATAAAAAGTACCTTTTTTTTCCCTTTTACAAAATAAAATGTTTAACTAAATTAAAATCTTTTAATGCATATTTGAGCAAAAATATGATAATATTATAATTATGACGTAAAGACTAAATTCAAAGTCATAAATCTTTTCTGTCTGAAATTTCAAGTTTGCAAGAATTTCTTTTGATTATCTTTGTAATTTAAACGTATTAACAGATAATTTGTAAATTTCCGGACTGATATTTATTAAAATTTTAATATACTGAATTAAACGCTAAATAACTTGAACTAAAAATAAACAAATTATGAAAACTTCTTAAAAGGGACAAAACTACGGAATATTTAATGACAACTTATTCGTTTTCTTTTATTTATTAAATTTTTTGAAGCAAGCAGAAAATGCATCCTTACATGTAAAAGTTTTTAGTTTTTATTACAGTTTTCAGTTATAACATTTCACAGCGTTTCCATTTTCATAAAGTTTGTAAAATTACTAGAAAGCAGGAAAACATGAGGAATTGTAGATATTCATCGGCAGTTTGGCATTTCTTATTTTCAACTAAAAATCTATTCACATGTAAACGTAGTCCTAAACAAAGCACTTACTCCTATTCCCAAAATTCGTGACTGAAAGTATTAATCTTTTGATATGTATAAAACTTAATCAGATCTGTATCTTAAAATCCTTGAATATAATTTATATCATAGTTTAATCTCCAGATCATTATAATTAACTTTTTTTTCTGCAACTTCTTGTAATAATTATGCTAATTTTCGGAAATGATTTTGTGTGCCACGTGCGGTCCACGGTTGGTCTGTTTGAGACCACTCTTGTAATCGCTCATGCAAATGGATACAAGATTTAAATTGGACTCAACGTAGTGACAAAAACGGAACTAAAAAGAATATTTTGTGTGAGTTCTAAAGCATCAAAGATGTATAAGACATTTATCTTTTCCTTGGTATCACTGAGTAGGCATTTATAACTTTTAGAAAACACGTCAATCCTTTTATTCATGACACTTCATAGTGTTTGGGGTAACTATAAACGTTTAATTCTTATTAGAGCATTAATATCAGCACATGATATAAGTACTAGAACCATACCTAGCGTTGCTTTAATTTATTGTTCTTATATTCTTTAATGCATTACAAAAAATTCTTTGTAATACGCAAATATCATCAACAATATTACTTATTTTTGTGTCGGCACGAATTTGCAATGAAAATTGGACAACAGTTAAAATGTATGCTCTGACAATTTTATGATGATTCAAATTTTAAAAGGTCGAATGCCGTACTTTGATATTACGGGCGGAAAATGTGTTTTATACATTAAGGAATGTAATATTACATTAATAAATTTTTATTTTGAGATCTATATAATTTTCCGGATTATTTTTCAGATGTTTAGCAGTTTCGAATGACTTAACTTTACCATTATTATAATTAGTTAGATGTAATTATCGTATTGACTTCTCCTTTAAATATTTAACGTAGAATTTTCTAGCAACTGCACTTAAAAATCTCTTGAATCATACTTTAATATTTCTTTGGAAGAACAAACTTATTCAACTACAAATGTTGTGACAAAATTCTGTATCAGCTATGAACATACGATGTTTATAATTCAACACTTATTACAGCAGACCATAGAGTCGTTGGAGCACTAGTAAAATAATGAACCTAAATCATAGAAAATCTTACATACCACTCCTATGGAAAAATAATGATAATTTTACTTATTGCCTCTGTTTTGTTTGGTTTGTTACTAAGGTATGACGTTATTTGAGTATTTATAATCCCATGATATCATAGAAATGCATAATCATCATAGTAAATTAATCTATTAAAATTTAAATGTTTTAAAAACTTTCTAAATATTTGAGTGTTTTAATTTTACAGGGAAATTTTGAAATGAAGAATATATTAAATATATCCACGATGTCTTTTTAATATACCACTGTCTGGTTGCACTATAAAGGAAATTTAGTTAGCTATAAAACAAATTATGCTAATTTAGAAAATAATATTTTGAAATTTGCTTTTCATATTTTTTTTAAAGTAAGCATTTATAACGGCTAAAAGTGTTTAATGAAGCAATTGTTAATGTACTTTAAAGCCAAAAAAAGTTTCTTTTAATTTTACATATTTGTGTTATCTCTTTTGATATTTCAGATTGTATTCATATTAGCGTAAAGAACATTTTACGTACGTTTAAAATTTCTCTTTATGACGAATATTGTGTTAATGTTATTGCAATGTACAATTACGTGAGTTTAAAATTCCTCTGTATGCAGAATATTTCATTAGAACACATAAATAAAAATTTAAACTAATACATAAATAACGTCATAAGTAAAATTAAACAATTTTAAAAGAAAATCGCTATGCGTATTACGGAGCAATTTAAAGTACGATTTCAACTTTTTCAGTGGAAGATTACTGTTCATTTGAACGTCGGAAATGATTTAGAATAATCCGTTGTCGCAAACGTTTTCTTCTTTTCAGTTAGGGATTAGAAATAAATTTTTGCAGTTAGCAAAACGTACTCATGGCTAAAATGGTGTAACGGTTTTAATCATTTACTTTAATACCAGAAATGATTCTTCTAAAAATCTTTACACGTGTCTGCAAATTCGCTTCATATCTAATATTGCATTAATATTATCCCGAAGAATATTTTGCGTTCTTTTAAGGTTTTTCTTTATATCTCATAATGTATTAATATTATTCAAACAGATATTTTACGTAAGTTTAAAATTTCTGTTTTTAAGGCATATTTTATTAATTTTATTGTAAATAAAAAACTAAACGAATAAATAACGAAAGTAGTAAAATTAAAATTTTTGAAACACAATTGCTACGTAAATTATGGAGAAATTTGATATACGATTTTCAGTTTTTCGGTGTGAAATTACAGCTGTGCTGAAATATGAAGTGATTTAGTTCACTGATCTGTTGTCACAGATAATAATCACAAGAATTTAATCTGTTGTTGCAAATGTTTCATCTTCAGTTACGTATTAGGAATTAAATCCCGTTATTTAGAAAAAAGTAGTGTTGCTCAATTTTATGAAAAGTTGATCTAACATAAAACTTAAAACGTTTATCGGTATGCATTAATAGCAGGTGTTCTATACTGTGAAATAGCAAGAGAAAATGAATAAACTAATTCCATTCGTTAAGGAAAGAAACGCAGATAAATGCCTGCGTCTATGGTAAATATTTTAACAGAGATTATGAATCTTAATTAATTTTAGTTGTAATGGAAAAAATTATAGAGATTTAATTACGGAGTGAAATGTTTGCATTCATAATAAAGAATACTTTTATGTTGCTTTCCTCAACATTACGCCTGCAATCATTTGCTATATAGAACAGATTATTATTTTTTTTTAAATTTGAACTAAAGTTTAAAAAACTTAATATTGCTGTGGATTATAATACTAGTAGTGAGAGATTGAGTTGCTCATTAATTCCAGTGTTGTGCGTTAATATAGGGAGAAATATTTGTTTGCATACACAACACTTACCTGTTTCCATTTAAGTCTTTATCAGCTAGTCCAAACAAATATTGCAAGCTGAATAATTTCTGATGTTGAAAAAGACTGAGTTTGCACTAAAGGATAATTTGGGAGTTCTTTATAAACTTAATAACACACCATTCTGTCAGTAACAGTTGACTTTTTAAAACCTGAGCTCTGACCAGGTCGTTCCACTGGCGGAGCAAACTCTTAACTGCGAGCGTATTAGGAGAGAACTCGCGGATAAAGTAGGAGCGAGTAACCAGCTATCGGGCCATTCTGTAGAGAGAAGGCATCCGACACTTCTCTTCAAGTCCGGTGACTAGTAATGCCATCTAGTGACAAAGAAAGAAACTTTTACGAAATCGATGGCGAGAAAATTTCGAAGAGAGTACTTTTTTTATATATATATTTTTCCCTTGTCGCTGTTGTTTCGAACTCTTTTTTTCCCTTTCTTCTCCTTTGTTCTTGGCGCTGGATTAAAACGGTTTGAAAGAAAAGGTCTCTTGGAAAATGTTACTTTGAACGCTTTCTGGGGAATATGTGGATCGATGCATTTGAATCTTTGTACTGTCAGGAATTCGCATCATTTCAAAACTGCATTACCATACTTACAAAAGCACATATTGCTTAAGACACAAGTTGTAAAATAAAAAAAAAAAATCTGTTCGCAAAAGTTATTTGTATGGCACTTGTGGGGAACACATCAATATGCAGAGTAATGGTACATTATTAAGCGTATTTCTGTAGTGAGAAATAAATGATTTAAGGGAATATATCCCGTTCTATACTTAAAATATACAGCAGAGCAAACATACCTTCTACATCTATCATATAACCCGGTAAGGATGTGTGTCGTTGGTCATCGGTAAAGTTTCGTGTTGCCACTCCACATAGCGTAAGATATTTATGTTTCAAATTTCATCAGAAAACTCAACTATATAGAATACGCATTTTTATACTGATAGCATATTTGTATTTCGAACACAATAGACAAATTTAAAAGAAATGGGTGGCCATTGCAAAGATTAAGATATTTGTATCTTTCACCTTGCAATAATTTTACTTTCAACAAAATGTACGATCAGTTATTATTAATGACTAACGGGTCCTATGAAATTACACTAAATTTTCTTAATTAATTAAAATCATCTCTCTCTCTCTGTTTATATATATATGAAGAATAATGTCCATTTGTTTGCTTGTAGTTGGTATAAATCTACAGCTTTTTTCCTATGTTAATGACGTTTTGCGCTGAAGAACTTTCACGCAAGAGGAAGGTCACTGTCTACATAACTACATAACCCTCGTATTTGCAAAATAGGTGCTGAAATGTTACTTTGAACGTTTAGAGTGTTGAGCTCGGGTCACTCATCTTTGGTTAACAGCGTCGTTGTTGCATTCCCGCTATCAGTGGAAGTATATGTGCTAAACAAAGAATTCGTAATTTTCTTTTTTCAAGAATGAATATTAATGTTTCTATCACGTTCTTGTTATTAGTTTTAAACAGTTAGATGACGTATGTTCGTTTAATTTTCAGAAATGTGTAGAACTTTCTAGAACAGTGGAGATCCTTTAAAGCAAGATTTAAGTATTTTGCATATTATTTTCAGTATTTTGAGAATGTTTTGAAAATGGTGAAGAAATCGGCCAAAATGGATAGTGATTTTTCATAACGCTCATTCTCAGTTTGGTAAAATTTGCGCCATTCGCTTTGAACCAAATTAAAGGGAAAATATTTCTCTACCTCAGATTTCGGAAAACCTAGTCCCAAACTCCTAAATGAAGCCCCTTCACTTTGCGTAAACAACGGATAACCTAGGGTATTTCAGTTAGAGTATTATACTATGAAACGCGATACGTACAGTGTTCACCGTTCATTGATATAGGCAATTGCAGGATTCTGGAGGTGATTGAAAGAGATGTAGGGTTGTGGAAAGGATTGAAAGAGGTTGAAAGAGATGTATTTTAGATTTCTAACAGTTATTTTGAGTTTAAATATGCTTTACAGTCTATTCTCTTTTCTCATCTACTATTCCCTACCAGAATGCGTGTTTAATATCGCGTTGTATGCAAATGAGTTAGAATGAGTATTTAAGGAAGGCTTCGAGAGAGAGAAAGAGTTAGGAATTCTTAGTGGCTCGTGTTTGCTGTCCATTTCAGCTTTATTTTTTGATAAGTTTCTCAGTTTATCATGTCAGTCAATTTTGTTGATAGGATAACCTGCACAGCTTTTCTTTTGACTTTTAACTTTATTAAACATCGATTTCTTCATCTTAAGCCACATAAAATTCAACAGCAAAATCTAAATATTTTTAAAAGAGGCATATATTTAGAATCTTTAGAATCCCCTATACAGTGTTAAGTGTTGCCCTAAATTCGTTTTCAGCCTTTTCTCAGTTTATCATATCAATGATAAATTTGCTTAGTAAGGTGACTTACGTAACTTTTTTTTTTATGATTAATTTTTAGTTTTTTTAACTTTATCTATTAAATACCATTTTTTTTCGCAGCGCTTCTACATAAAATTCAACAACTGAATCACAAAATATTTAAGAAGGGTTAGAGTATTAAATATTGCCACATACTTCTTTTACATTCGCTATATTATTTCTTTGAAAATAATACATGGCAATAACATGTGGTACCAACGTTCTTTTATTCGAAAGGTGACACAGAAATGAGACTGAGAAAAGTGAGAATTGAAACTGTTATCACCCGAAGTAGAAAAACTGTTTTAGCATGTAGATTGCACACTTTTATTTTCCCATCTCACACATCGGGAATTAATAAATAAACAAATAAGTGTCATATGGCTTTAAATAAAGAAAATTTGTTTCTTAAGTGTTTGTTTATATTAATGAAACCCAACAAGTATCTAAATATGAAACTTTGGTTTCTTAAACCACAGTCAGCGTTGTCAAAAGTTTACCTTTAAATTGACTATGGAGGTGTTTAACAGCATGTGGTACCTTATAATCATTTGCCTAGTTGCCTCATTGCCTCCTAAAATTCTTTTCATGGAAATTCGTATTGTTATTACGTATGGGTATTCAGCGTGAGTTCAACAGTTCAAATGAAGATGACTTCGATTTTTCGTTGATGAAAAAATAAATTACGTCTGTGCAAAGACTACTTGAAGATAGTGAACAGGAAATCAGTGATAAAGATAGCAATGAAATAAGAGGTTAAAGAAGGCGAAAAATAAGGTTAATATATAATACGGAAAAGTGACAACAATTCAGCAAAAGGGACATAAAGTTCGAATAGCGTGCACAGAATCCAAAGAAATAACGAGAGGAATACTATTTGTATCCGGCGGAAGAACAGTAGGATTACAAGTATCATCAGGCGTAAAAGAACAATTAGATTTCTTTAAATTGGGCTTGAAATCATTTTACGTTATCTGTAAGAAATTCATCAAATATGTGGAATATTGTTTGTGCAAGGCATGTTCTCATAGTGACGATTCACAATGTATCTACTCTTATGTGTTGCACAGTACTTAAGTGTCATTCATTTTATGTGATGTGTATTTCATCATGCTATATGTGTTTTTAATTATCAGAATATATTGCTTTATTTGAATTCAGTGTGTTATCATTTTACATTTAACGAGCTTTTGTCCTAAATAAGTGACAAAAATATTTTTCAATACACTGTGTATCATAAAATGGAAAATATTGAACATTTTTTTTTAATTAATATACGGTGTACAGCGAGATGCTAGTAAGTGTTGACGCTGATGTCAAGGAAAAACGTCGAACTGAGTTCCGTCGCAAAAGGGTAATGTTCCATCAAGATAATGCAAGACAACATGTATCTGCATTCACCGGCTAGTCTCTGTACGGAGTCAAATGGGATCTTTTGCCACACCCAGGATGTAGCTCCGATATCTTTCCTTAAGACTTCTACCTTCTACCTGCAGATACATCCTGGCACTATCTTCCATTCTGCGCAGGAAGCCTGAAATGAGGTTCATCTGTTTTTGGACTAACGGCCACCAAGTCTCTGGTGGAAGGCTTTGGAAAATTACCAAAGCTTTGGCAGAAAATCATAGATTGGGGCGGTGATTACTACCCACACTAAAGATATTGTTTGCATGTTTTTTCTAACTTTATTAAGATTGATTTTTGGCGAAAAACGTTCGTTACAACCAAATAAATACAGAGATACAATTCAGTAATTGTTGTCAATAGCCCCATCTTTTTAAATCCGTTCTCAGATTTTCAACTGCTATTTATATTTTCATTCACTTTTGCAAAGCACAGTGGGATTAATTTGATGTTTGAGGCTCATCTAGTAGAGCAATAACATCAGCGAAACTTTTGCAGAGAATTCCTGGATAATTTCATATATTTTACCCAAGCTCTTCAGCATATTTTAGCATAAAAGGTAACAATATCTTTAGAATTTGGATCCATTGTTTATAGCACTCACGATCAAAAATGAGCCTAAAATGTTACTCTAACTTAAGCTTCCCTCTAGGCTCTGACACCATTTGATTTGGTTTTTCTTCTGGTAATGGAAGCTTTTAATACGGAGAAATTGCAAAACCAAGGTAATATCATTAAGATAGTTTGAATCAGTGACCTAAATTATATCTTTAAATGGCTTTATGCGATTTCTATGGGCAATACATAAATTCATGATTATTTGAGAAAGTCATTTTTTCAAGAATGTTGCGAATAGCGGATTCCTAGATTGAAGCAAAACTTTGAAATTAACGTTGGTTAACAAAGATTTCCGAAAGAGTATAACTAGCCGTCTAAATCCTTGAAAACCTGTCCGATTAATGAAGATTTTGAAGTACGATATAACTAGATAATCATTTCATTTAATTTAAATGAATTTATGTATCTTCCATGATCAACTTACAAATCCTTCTAAAAGAATTTACTGAGAAATAAATTTGTTTTAATTATATATGTTGCTGGTTGTTGAGTATTGTAAATACCCTATAGTGACAGGAGAACGCTTTAAAAAATTAAGTTAATTTATTTCGCATTTAGTGAAAGATATATTTGACGTAAATATAATCTTATAACTTTGTAATAAACAAACGCGTACGGATGCAAATCAATGAACTCTAGCTTCAAAGGCCTAGCTGATGTTATCCCCTGAGTTTCTAGAGCTGATAAGAGTCTTCAAAAAATTTCACCTTAAGAAGAAATTTGAGAGCTATGCAATTATAGATATATAACATCATGTTTTATCATTTACTTAAAAATGAGTGATTTAATTTCTTAATATGATAAGTGATTAATTTCCATTCATGAAATGAGTGATTTGATTTCTTAATATGATGAGTGATTAATTTCCATTCATGAAATGAGTGAGTTAATTTCTTATACCCATTACAGCTTTTTTTTTGTCTCTTTGCTGTTTTAATGCATTATTTGCAACATTTTTATAATATTTTGGCACTTTCTTAGCAATTTTAAAATTGCATCGAATTTCGGTTTCAGAACATATAGTATTTGTCTTTCAAACAAAACATTTTTCTAAAAAGAATGAGTTGTTATTATTCCCCAAACTCTAAAACTAGACTTGCAAGAGCTTTAGAAATTTTATTTAATAAATATACATTGCATTGTATTAAAGTATTATTTATGTGCATTTACAAAAACGTTTGTACAAGTATTCAAAGGAATATTAATAAATGTCTATATTCTGTAGTATAAGTTAATAGAATTATTCGACTTAAAATTTCTATCTCATTTCTGCCATTTTTGTTTTTATTTATGGTATAATTTAACACTTTAGAGAGAACAAGAGATAATTTGGAATTCATCTACTAGTTCCACATTCGTGAAGTTTGTCAGGATATGCCATACGATATTATACTAACTATAAAATGGATAGAACAGAATGTAAATATTCCTAATTTGTTTGCTATTCTAATATTGACTCCCAGTTGTCAACATTAAAATAACCTCAACCAAGAATTCTTCAAGTATATGTTCAGAAGCTTTAAATTCATACTTTAAATATCCAATAAAGATCAAGAGGATACTTTCCAGTTATCAAGGAAGGAAATATATATGTAATACAAATATTTGCAAATGAATATTCAGTATTAAGAGCATGGAGAAACTTTAGTTGCAGCATTCGAAAGGAAATTTGTGCTCCCTGAAATCCATTTAAAAATACGAAAATATTCTTTGATTAGTTCCATTATTTTTAACAACAATCTATAATTCAAAACACTTTACGTGCAAAATAAATGCGCAATGAATAGAGAAGAAGGTACAGTGGTCAAATACATTCCTACACTTGATTTAGAAAAAAGCTAGACCTCCGCTTGTAATTGTTTCTCCATTATTGTAGGATCCAACATTAAATTCTTCCTAATATGAAACAAAAATAGCAAGGAAAAACCCAGATGCAATGCAATTATCGCACAAATAGAAAGAAAATGGTATGTCATACATAAAAGTCAGTGCAGAACTGTCGGAATAAGGTGCTGTGATAACTGTCTGCCATTTAATCTAACCCTTATAAATACTTTCCCTTTCTCATCTCAGATACATGGTAGAAGACAGATGTCTGCTACTTAAATAAAAAAGTGTGTTTTAAATATTTCCACATAGGAGAAGATATTAAAAAAATCATGTTGTCCATTACCTACATTTTTTTTTAAGTTGCCTGGGATAAATTGGAGAAAAATAATTCCAGAACTTACTATGTGTCCTACAAGTCTCTTATGAATTTCTGATTTAGCATACTTTTAATTTAGTTCAAAGCAAATATACATATATAAAATGAGCAATTAAAATCTATTAAATCTAAATACGCTTCAAAATTTACAGTAATATCAGTAGATACAGGAGTAGAAAAGTAGCCCAAAAGACACAGTTTGATTTTTAAGGTAATAATGCAGATTTCTTAACAACGTCTATATTTAAATTCTGATTTACGTGCGTCTAAATAAAGATAGTTAAATTACCTTTAGAATAAACAGAATACAAAAGCAATATGTTTAGCTATTGTGGAAATAATAAAATCATAATATGTTTTGCTTATGAAATTCTAGTCCTTTAAATTTAATTTATATAGTCACTGAAGCTTACTTTCTAAATTTGCATGAATAGCCTTATTCAAATGAGGAAGGAACAAATAAATTAGAATAAGGAAAAAGATTTTTTTTTCCAAAAAATGAAAAAAATAACATTGAAGCATATATATTACCTTTTCTTCATTTATAACCAAATCAATTTTTACAATACTAAGTTTCCTAAGAATGTAATTAAAAGCTGCTAATAATAAATATCTGTAAATAACGTCATTTTAGATTTAATCAATGTGATATTAGATTTAATCAATGTGGGGGGGGGGAAATCACTCTTCGGACTTTCCAGCTTCAAGAATGTGAGCTTGAATTCAGCTACAAAAGGTTTCGCCCATTTTCAGGTAAAGGGTTTCGAGATAAAAGACAGAGAATATGGTGCCGGGTATGATAAACCAGGCGCACGCGCTCGTGGGTTAAAGACATGATGGCTCGTGCATAGGGCAATTCAAACAAATCTATCGATTTGGGTGGATAGTATTGCGACTAGGTGATGCCTTTGAGACGTGACGGATGGCAGTACAAATAATTGTCGGATTCGATAAGGGCGTATAGTAGGCCTCGGAGGAGCACTTTGTTTCGAACAGGAGTATCCGGCTCTCACCTCGGTCAGAGCGATACAATAGTTGCTCAGTGTTAGCGACAATGGATTACGAAAGGGATAGTCTAATGTAGCGGAGGGTCAGAGCATCCATGGAACACAAATCAGAACGAGGATCGTACAATCATAACAGCGACCATTTTCGCACCATGGCATAACGTTGATACATGGTTTCGTCGCCTTTTACAACCTTCCAAGAATCCATTGGTATCAAGGGAAACTATTCGGAGACGGCTGGCTGATGCTAGTATATGCTGCCCACATCCATTAAGACGCTTACCAATGACCCCACACCATAGACAGTGTCGATTGTATTTTTGCTGAACTTGAGCAAGCTGGACAATGACCGACTAAAGACGTGTGATTTTCAGCGATGAATCTCGATTCAGTCTCAGTGCTGATGACCAAGGCAGACGCTCATGGAGACGGCAGGCCAGCGTTCCAATCCGGCATTTGTTATCGAGGGGCATGCGGCGATTACACAAGGTGTGAGAGTGTGGGAATCGATTTTTTGGAACACAGGATCACCTCTAGTCGGCCTTCAAGGAATTATAACGGCTTGCAATTACGTGGACGGCGTTTTATGCCGGTTGCAGTGCCTATGCTCAGTCGCCCAGGTGCCATTTATCAGCAAAACAACGCTTGTCCACATACTGCGCGACTTTCAAAAAAATGTCTTCAAGGATATGGCGTACTGCCAATTCACCAGACATATCGCCAATTCAAAACACAATTGCGATATACTTGGGAGGCAACTGCAGCTGTTGTGTTATATTAGTGAATTAACTGCTTAGTTGCAAACATCACGGCATGATCTTCCGCAGGGAATCATAGGTAACCTACGTGATTCGATGCCACGCCGTGTTTCAACTTGTATACGTGCCATAGGTGGCTATACTACTTACTGATTTGTAACATTTTTCATGCCATAACTTCTTTATAAAACGATCTTTTCTTCTGAATTTGTAATCATTTGTTTATCTCCCCAAACACTACATGTTAACTTTGGTGATAGCAGTTCGTTTCCTTTTGGGTGTATATATTTTTTGTGGCATGATGTATAATATATGTATAACTAAACTCAGGGGCGTAACAGCTCTAATGGGCCAAGGCCTGCAGTGTCCGAAATTTCCTTTCTTGACCGTGGGCCCAGGGTGCGTAAGCATATGCCCTGAACAAGTGGTCAGCTTGTCGCAGGACCCCCAGTCGCCAAGAGAACTTGGTATTCATTTTATCGACCCAAGTGATGGAAATCAAGGGATGAAAGGCTGAGTCGACTTTGCCCAGCCACTGCGCCAACGGACCTATATATATATATAATGCAAAATAAATTAAATTACATTAATACTTTTAAAATCCATCCCATATTCAATTCCGAACATAACATACGTAAAAATAAAAAAATCAGAAGTATAGTGGAAAAACAGTTAAAACCAAAAACGAAAAAGTAGAAATGTTATTTACATCTTTCGCATCATGATGAGGCTTGGTGCATCGAAAGAAGTACATACATGAGCCTGTGTCGGAACTATCAAACACATGGTTTACAAATTAGTTTAGTATTTAAAATACAGAGTATTCAGAAAAGGAGTCCATGTTTCAGACTTAAAAGTCTGGAAATGAAAGATGGAAAGAGGATACAACAAGGGATACGTTTATTGGGAAAGCAGGAAAAATGCTCTACAGAAGTTTCGAAATAATGCAAAAGCTGTCAACAGATGGCGATGTTATCACAATACATAGTGCATATAAATAGCTGTCTGAAAGATTTAAGAGCTATCAGTTCCATCCTAGAAACTTGAAAGGATGTTAGCGTACCGAAGAAAGAGGTTGAAATCATGTGTTCCATGATCAACGTGTGTCTTATATAGTGGAATACGACAGGTTAGATCACAGTCCAATGGCAACAAGTCGGGCGTAGTTTTCAAACGCGATCTTATGTTCCCAAAGCACGTAATGTGGAAATTATTTGCAAGATATTTGCCAAATTAAAACGGACAATCAACGTAGCCGATGATCTGGTAGACCATATTAGTCGCAGGCAAACTGTAGTTACTCCCGAGAAGATTGCTAATTTTTCTGAAAATATTCAATAAAATCCAAAGAAATCCGTCCGATAAATTGTAGCGGAGACTAGTTTGAAACGTTCCAGGACGCAGAAAATACTGAGAATCATCTAGACATGTTTCCATTCAAAATCCTATGTCACTAAGCTATACCCATACAAGCTGTGCGATTAAAGGCTGATTTTGAGAACCATATTCTCACAATGATTTATAATAAAGGTTTTGATGTTGGCTGTATCTGGTTCATAAATGAAGCGCAACTTCAATCTAAATGAATTCGTAAATAAACAAAACTGGCAATTTTGGTGTTCCGAAAATCTTTCTTTGTTTTAACGGAAACCATTGCATCCTCGCAAAATTATTGTTTGAGCTGCAGTAAGCCAGTAAGCAGCAGAGGCAGTATGGACCTTTTTTGTCATGCGGGAGAAATAATTACTAGTGAACATTACAATGTGATTGTGATTTTGAAATAATTTGTCGCACACAACTAACGTTGTAGAATCTACCAAGCACCAACTGGTTTATGCAAAGTAGAGTCTGACACATCGCACCGAACATTTCTTTCGCTTTCTTGATGAATACTTCGAGAATAGAGTCTTGTGTTGTATTATTCCAAATTTACTGTCGAAGACATGAATTAGCCTTCATATTCCCCGATCTGACTCCTTATAACTACTCTTGGTGGGATACATTGAAAGACATTTCTTTTATCGGAACCATTATCAGATGCTGGACGAGTTTAAATCGTGGATCTGTGGGGCCTCTTTCCATTTCTGTTGAGACCCTACAGGATGCGAGAACAAATTTCATTGTTTGTTTTGGAACGTGAAACGTGAAAACGTGAGTTTATTTATGCATGTTGATACAAGTTGTACAGCGCCATCTATTGGCAGCTTTTGTAATTATTATTCAAAACTTCTGTATTACAGTCTTACAGATTTCTTAATTAATTTACACTACTTGTTTTATTCCGCTATCGATCAATTTTTCGAGATTTTTAATTTTGAAATCAGAGACTCTTTTTCCTGGTACATACATACATATATACGTACACATACACACATATATATACATATAGGCATACATATATGTGTATATATATATAGAGAGAGTTGATATATACACATTGATACAGATATCGATAGATATAGATGCATATATATATAGATATAGATATGCATAGATATAAATATAGATGTAGCTATAGAAATACATAGATGTAGATATTCATAGATATAAATATAAATATAGATATACATAGATATAGACCGATTCAGATATATTCAAAGCTTTACCTGAGTAAGTAATTTGCCAAATATGCGCTCAACATGAATTTTGTGATCTAATTTAATAAATGTCCTCAGTACGGATATATATTAGTATATTTTCAGGATATACTATTTGATCTAGCTAGTATTTTCAACATTATACCTATTATATCACTTCACTTGTTTTTACTTCCACGTATTTAATCAAGGTATGAATTTCTTCATTCTCTGTATACCTTTCTACCTTTAGCTGCGGCCATATGCAGCGGTCATTTTCAGTTTTGACTGTATCTCATTTAAGATTTTTATCGGAGAGTTATTTCGTCCTTTCTGGGCTGTCGGGTTTAAGCAACTTAACTTCCATTTCATTTGTTTTTTTCTATTGCTTAATTTTTTTTATAAATATTAATGAATTTTCTGACCTGTAAACTGGTTAGCTCAGAAAGGCTCTATTTTTCTTTTCCATCTCTCGAGAAGCGAATTCCTCGATGTAAATGTCACGAGAAATATAAAGTCATTTTAACTTTTTTTTTAAATTTTTTATTTTACCTTTTTCAAATTTATGGAGAAATTTTTTTTACACTCTTTTGATAAAGTTTCATTATTTTTCTGCTTTTCTATATGTAACTGTGTTTTTGAAATTGTTCTCGATTTAAGTCAATATTTTATTGTACCACAAAATTATTTAATTAATTTTTCTTATTTTTCTCTGTATTATGCAGTGATTAGTTACACTGTTTCCTGTTCTTTTTATAATGTGCTGAATCTGAATGTGATTTTAGTGTTTGCTTTTAATTTTAATTTTAAATAACCACCAGTAAACTGGGGCAACTTTTAGTTCCTTATTTATCTACTGGTTTGTTAGAACCTACTCTTTATTACTTCTATTTTACTTTAATTAATTTTAATTTAATTTACACACACAGAGAGACACACACATATATATATATTAAAATATTTACCTTTTTACATAAAATGGCAGAAAATATTTCTAAACGTCTGTATATATATATATATATGTAAAAATATATTTATATATACATATATACAGACAATCAAAGTTAAATTTTAGAGGAGATGCTGCTAAGGTTAAAATAATTTAATTAATAAAATACCAACAGTTTTCTCAGCAAACAGAATTACAGTTTTAGTAGCCAACTGGAAACTGAACTTACAGGTAAGAATTTTGCCGAAGTTTTAAGCCAGAATCGACTGCTTTTACTAGTAAAACCATACTCAGCTGCAAGGACGAAAGTCGTTTTATATTCTCAGCCGCTGTCTTGTATAAAACGTTTTAGCCAGAAATGTCGATTTTTATGCTTTGAAGAACTACTTAATCTTTTAAGTACTTTTTTTAGAAAAATTGACTACCACAAGAGGTAAAATTTGAAATTACTTATTGCTTAATTTTGCGTTTAGTTACAATAATGACATGATTTATTTCATCTATATTTTTTACTTGTATTTCAATAATGCCTTATATTTATATTTTGCTTTAATTATTTTCTTTTTTATAAATTACTTAATAGAATTAATTTTTAAATTTGGAGGACTCATTTGCCACAAGAGTATTTTTCTTGGCTATCTGAGTAATGTATATATATGTGCAATAGATTCTGTAGTAGAACGTAGGCGGTTGTATCCCAAATGAACGGCTAGAATTTGGATGCCTTAGAATGCTGAACCGACGATCCACAATGAATAAGAAATTTGGCAGTCAAAGTATATTTAATTCAACTTTTTTTGCAGCAAACATGTTGTGACCACAAACACGTTGGCACATTTATTGTGCCTATTCCAAAAAGCTTACATTTTTGATAAATTTTGCAGTAAAAAAGAAGGAGCAGGCAGACAGCATTCCAGCTAAGACAAAACGGTGAAAGCAAGTGCGTTATGTTCAGAGTGAAATCTTAATTCAGACTGAGTTAATTTTGGTTTTCACTGCATTTTGATTGGATGGTTAATATTGCTGAAAAATTACTATTGGCTGTTTTAGTTTAATTTACATCATCAGAATTATGTAAGAGTCATATGACACAAATTTTTCTCGAAATGACGCAGTGCAAATAGAGATGACTATTTTTAGAATATAGAAGGGAATTAATTTTCGCTGCTAATTTAATCTTTTTACATATTCTTACACACACACACACACACATATATATATATATATATTTCTTAAATGTTCTTTCAAACTGTGAAGAAAGACGAAAAAATTTAATCAGTATTCTCTAATTATTGAAATATCTAAAGAAAAAGTCTTCTACCCGCTGATGACATATAAAGCTTGTTTATCAATTTAATAATTTTCTAATTGAATTTGAACTTAATTTGTAGTAAAATGAATATTTTTCCTTTAAGATTCTAACTTAATATGGATATTTCCCCTTTTCATCATTTGCATGAATTTGCAAATTGAAAGTCAGTTGATCAGTATCAAAATTTGTAATGTCGAGTAAGATGACTACAAAACAAGTTCTTCCCTCTTTTGAACTAGGCCTCCATATTAAACGACTGCTTCAACATCTATCTTTAAGTGGGATCTACTTTCTAGTGCGAAAAAAGAAATTCCATCATTGTTTCGCTACGGTGTTTTCTGTTCCATTGTGTAACCAATAATGTTGCTTAATGACTGCGCAAAAGTATCAGCATTTCGGTACATCAGAGATTCGGTTGTCAATTAGAATGTTTAAAATATGTTTTCTACTGTCAGCGAATTGTTTTTCCATTTCGGTTTTCCAGTTCCCTGATCTATGATACAACAGGTGGATTTGTAATTCCTTCATAGGGCAGCTAATATTGCTTTATATAATAAAAAGCGGTACCAATTAATGCTGTTTGAAAGTTTAAATATGTAAAATTTAATATGCACTGTTTTTTCTATACTGAATTTACAAAATGTAGGACTGATTAAAGATAACATCAAATTTAATTTAAAGATTTTAAAATTATTTTGATTAGATAGTTTATCAAATTCAGCGCAATAATTATAATTTTGCACAATTGTTAGAATTATTTAATTATTATAAATGTGAAAAATGAATGAAAAATTTCAAAAATTAGCATACAATATGGTGTAAAATTTATGCTTTTAACTATACTGTAGAAAATATTTAATGTTATGGGGTATTAAATATTGTTATAATGAATATATGAAACATTAATAAATAAAAAATCGAATAATTATCTTAAAATTGAGTATGTGTCCTGTAGTTAAAAGGGAAATATGCAGAAAAAATTCATTTGAAATTATAGTGAATGACTATTAAGTTACTAACAGTTATGTGTTAAGTATGTAGTATGCTACGGAGGCAGTATTTCAAACTGTCATTTTAAAGTGTAATAATTGAGTTTTATGTAGGAAATTAATGTATTAATATATAAATGATGTATATATATATATATATATATAATTATAATAGAATGTTTTAGTACAGTTCACAAAATGTCAGTTATCTTATGTAAGAAAAGGTCTGCCTTTACAAGTAAATTTCGAGCAGCCTTTGGCCGCTGATGCGGTTACAGCCAAGGCAGTCAAAGAGGATATGATATTGAAACTCTATCACTAGAGCATCCTTTCAGGTTAATCAACCATACTGCACATTGTTTACAGACACTGCATTGCAGTAAGATCAGAAAAACTCACGAAACGATTCCTCAAGATGAAGATAAATAAATACAAATAAAAAACATACATATAACGAAACAATAAATACATGATTTTGATTATCATAAAAGTATCTATAGTAAAACCGTTTAAATTATTTTGATTTTTACCATTACATCAAAGCTACGTTTTTACCAGCTTTGTTATTATGAATTCTGAAACAGTTTACCAATTTTCTTAAATACTCTGAATTCATTCGCTCATATTACGTAGTGTATCATGTCTATCAGAATATGAGCTAGAAATATTTGAGGAAACTATCGTGTACATTTTCAATAAATTCAGCATTTTTATGGCGCTTTTTATCAACATTACAAAAGAGTTTTAAATGGGTTATGATTATTTAGATGTAATAATTCTATAGACTAATTTTATATGTAATATATTATGTTTACATCTTTTATTCACCAAAATTGCATTTGCAACTGTAAAACATATTTCACGGCAATATTAAATATGATGCAGAAAAGGTGCGTACCTAACTGCAAAGCATTTGAGTTGAGCTATCTTTTATTTATTAGCAAATTATTTAATAAATTTAGGCCCGGTGGCGCAGTGGCTAGCGCATCGCGCAACAGCAACACAGGTCCGGGGTTCGAATCCCGGGCTGGGAAAGATCGACTCAGCCTTTCATCCCTTGATTTCCATAACTTTGGTCGATAAAATGAGTACCAAGGTCTCTTGGGGATTGAACACTGGGGGTCCTGCGACAAGCTGACAATTTGTTCAGGGCATATGCTTACGCACCCAGGGGCCCATGGTCAAGAAAGCAGATTTCGGGCACTGCAGGCTTTAGCCCATTAAGGCTGTTACGCCACTGAGTTTAGTTTAGTTTGTTTAAAAAATTAGCATTTTTTATTATATCTAATAGCTTAAAATAATTAATAATTATAATGTTTCTGTATTTTTCTTGTGGTAAAGTGTGCTATTTTTGGATACAGATATTTTTGCCCATTGCAATTTATCTGATAAATTTATTCTTCTCCTAATTTGTTAAGGCTCACCAGCGGCCGAGCGGTAAAGTCGCTGAATACTGGTAGTTCGGTCCGAGGTTCAAATCCCGCGAACGGGCTGGCTGCATGGGCGTTTTCGTGGTTTTCCCCATGTGTAACGTGTATACGAGCCAGTTTCCCTTAGAAAGTCCTCCACGAAAGACATCCCTCCCCTTAGGCAGACAGCCTTAGTGTGCTTTGCCATAATTAAATACACCACACCACCACCTAATTTGTTATCTTTTATTCCATCATCCATTATAGTATCCATGATTAAAATATGTATCTGTTAAACTTTAGATATTTGGATAACAAGAAATACAAATTGAAATTAATAACTTTAGTAAAAATTCTTGTTTTACCATCGCCATTTTAACAATTGTATGAATCGTGCAATTAAAATTTAGCCAAAAACTGAATTTTAGCGACGTATAGATAACACATATGACTAGATGAATCAACTTTCGACTTTTAGAAACATCTGATTTCGAATGCAGGGAATTATTTTCTGTCGCCTTTATCCTTGTGTACTCTATCCAACCACGGTGTGCTATGTTTTATAACTGTAACATCTGGTCTTAAATAACTTGTCGTTTCAGGAATTCGTATTTCGAGTTGTAAGCAGAGTACGTGTTATTTTTTTCAAACTAAAGACAAAGAAAAGATACAGATAGCATGGCTTTCGCAATGATTGGTACTAAGAAATTAATTTCCTTTAAGTAAATTATTGTATATCAGCAACTTTCTTCACTTGCACAACAGCAACAATTTGTACTTTTCTTGTCTAGCAACACTTATAAACAACATGTTCTTTAACAGAAATGTTTGCATAATATTTCTGCAGATGAAAAAATAAAAAAAAAAAATAATAAATAAATAAATAAAAAAAAATAGAATACTTCAACTTTTACAATGCACAAAAATTAACTGTATTTTTATATAATTATACATTTATTTATATTTTTATTATTATTATGTATTTATTTTTATTTAATATTTTTTTTAGTTTTGTAGCCGCTCCACAACGCTTGTTGTGCCCTCATAATCCCGCATTCCTGAAATTTGATTAATAAAAATGTTTCCCCACCCCTGATATAGGAGATTGCATTTTTCTTAAAAGTATATTAATCACTATGATGATATGATAGTGAGATGAAGGTGAACATTTAATAACATTGTTGTTAAATATTAGCATTTTTTCCATTATATTATAGTAAACTATATTTAACGAAGTTTTAAGTTATTTATTTGAAGTATAATAGTGATGAATTGAACTGTTAAATATATAAAAAGAATCCTCTACAAACCGACTTACATTTCGATCGTTGGAAATATGAAATGCGTTTCTTAGTGTACTCGAAACAAGTATTTTGGAAGAGGCGTTTAGAATATTTTCGATGTCAGAAAACTGAAGAAATCCGCAGCTGCCTCCGGACCTCCAGAACAAACGTCGAGTTTGCTTCGCGCTTATACCACAAAGGCATTCGGAAAGGAGGGAGAAAATACCTTACATATTCTCCCTTTTACAGGGCGATTGAGGATTAAGGAATAGAGCATCCAAATTCTAGCAGTAATAAAATATCGTACACCACATTTTAGTCCGGGCGCCAGTTGCAGATTCGTTGTCAGGAAATTGAACTAAATTTTAGTACCAATTTCGGTTTCCTTAATTAGTTATTGTGCATTAGTAACATCTTTTGTGGCGACCTATCTTTCTTTGGCAAAAACTTTCATATCGATAGATTTATAAGGAATTTTATCCTTTCTCATCTTAAGCTACTGTGATGTAATTAAAAGCCTGACTGAGAGACACCTTGACAAAAGAGGGGTCCAGACATCGAATTTCAATAACGACGTAGCTGGCGTTATCACGTATACTGTTACCGGAAAATTCGAAACGATGACTTAATGGTCCCTGTCTAAAAATGTTAAGAACAGTTGTCTATCTCTACCTGTATTTGATTACTGGTACTACTTTGTCCCTATAGAACGTAAAATGTAGAAGATTAATAGGAATTTTGTCCTTGCTGTTCTCCTAATTTTGTAGTATAATAAGAACCACGTCTGGTTAAAATTTAGAAGATTAAGAGTACGAGCTCGAGAGAGACTAGAACTGATTTTTTTCTGTTTTCTTCTACGATCAGCTCTATAGTTTCTCTTTTATGGTAGAATTCTTGATATGTACCAGAAACATGGAGTTCATCATTTTTTAAATAAATAATAATAGTCTAATCAATTTCAGTAGCCATCATTTGTTCCTCAGTAGCGGAACTGACTTCATCCACTTCAATAACAATGGCAGTTCATCTGCGGTTCGTAACTACCTCGCATCTATTGGTGCTATCGCCTGATATTTTCCACAAATGCCTTAAATCCTTCTCTAATTTATACATTAAGAACCACTAAAATGAGATCTCATTAATATCATCATATTTTAGCATAACTGAAAGAGATCAGAGGCAAACTGCAAGAGTGCCAACCGGAACAGCATGTCTAGTTTGATGGAGTTATTATTGAAGATATTATAAGTATGTACCAGGAATAAGTGTAAGCTTAAGAAAATTCGTCAGCTAGACCTAAAATAGTAGGATCTTTAAGGTCAGAAACAACTAGAAAGGAAACTTAACTGCATTAAAAATTTCAGCTTTTCTTAACTGCATTACAAATTTCAGCTCCTACTTTAAATGCGCTATTTCCTGTAACTCTTTCTTGCTTCTGCCCAAATAGGAGTAGCCAGTTCAAAAAACTATATCCTTGACATCCAAACGGAAATTAAAAGAAATCCTGAATTTTCTTAAAATTTTCAAGAAAAGGTTTGAAAATTATAGCTTAGCAAACAGTATGAACTATTCTTGCCACACCCATAAAAGGGGTATTTTTTAGTTTGCATGAACCATGTTAGTCTTAAATTTGCTCATTATGTAAGCATTTGTACACTAGAGTGTATGTGGTATTTAAATACACATGTATGCACAGAACGATTGATAAATATATTTAATATATGAAAACTCCTTAAAAAAGATATTTTCAAATTTATGTAGACTACCTGAGTACTACGTTCCTGTAAGACATGGCCTTAATATATCCGACAATTAAGAAAACAAGTACATATAGAAGTTATGACAAACGTATTACTTATGTCACATATATACAGAAATATATGTATCTAATTTATGTCATGTATACCAGTATCTATTTGTCATCCCATTTCGTGTTCATTGACTTCATTTAAGAATATTTTGACTATTGTACAATGTCTAAATTCTAAAATTATAATTAATTAATTAATTTAATTAATGATAAACACACGAAGGAAATGACTACGTATACCTATATAATTCAGTAGTTTATTATTATTATTATTATTTGTAAGAGAGAAAAGGTTCCATGTTATTGGTTTACATTCAAAAAATTAAAATTTATCTTAAATTTAATAATCCTAAAATTCAAAGTTATTGTTTCAACATGTTAAATAATCAGGACACAAGAAATATTTACGATATTAATTATCACAGTTTGGCGTAGTGTCTTAAAGGAAGGAGTACTTAGAAAGACGCTAATATCACTATTATGACCTCTAATATCATAGAAATATGTGGAAAATTAAAATGATAAAATGTTTAATATAAACAAATAGCTGTAAAATCTGTAGAAAGCTATAACAGAAACAAATAGCTGTAAAATCTGTAAGTACAGAAGAGAGTTTAGCAGATTATTATTCTTCCCTGCATTATTTCGACAAAACAGGAGACACCACCTTATAATAAAATTTAATAAAAAATTAATTATATGACAAAGGTGTAATGTGTATAAATACGTACTAGGGAACTCAAATATAAAAAGAGATTACATTCCCGATTATTGAGTTCATAATTCTTGAGGCATTTATAATGTCTAAAATCAATATAAGTTCATAAAAATTAAAATACATAGTATGTATTATTAAAGTATTCACCATCACTAAATATTAAAAGATCTAATGTATATAAATACCTGTAATGAAACTTTGTTTCGATGAAACGAGATGAAAGGTTTGAATCTGGTTGCGGCATAAACTTGCATTAAAATTTTCGGTGAAACAGGGCATTTCCCATGATTCACTGTGAACATAGCTTAACAAACTCGTGCAGAATTTTTCATAATTTGAACGGGTCGGAGAATGTAATGACAGAACACTTTTGGAGTCATTGGAAATACGAACGCTGAGACGTAGATGCGTAGGAATGCTGATTGCGTAGATACTTGAAGCTTAGAACGTCCATCTATTTTTGAAGAAGGATCAGTCGAGCCGGATTAAATTCCTTTTAGTATTTATTTAAATTCTCATTTTGTGGACACAATTCACTTGGCACTCTACTCGTGAGAAATGAAAAGAATATTTACAATTTTTGATATTATTGCCATAGAAGCGAATATAGCAGCACACACATGATTGCAGACAGACGTCTGGTCAGGAGGAAAGCACAAGCGAACGTGACGCATCAGTTCATAGAAAGAAGAGATGGAGTCAAAATTTTCAGTGTTTTAGTTTTGGTTTACAATTTGGTGATTGGTCGAGAGGCATATGCATTAAAGGTACGTAAGATTGCACGATTAATTTGAATGACGCACTTTAGACTTAAGCGCTATTTTTTGGACATATAGATAACGTTCCTAAATGAAATACAAAATAAAAGAGGTTATAATGAATTAAATTTAGAAGTTTTCATATTTTTTATCTTACATACATATAAGGGAACTCAAATATTATAAGCTACTAAATTTTCTATTACTACGTTCTTAATACTTAAAACATTAATAACATCTAAAATGTGTATAAATTTATAAAATCTAAAACACACAATGTGCATTCGTAAATATTAATCATCAATAAATTTCAATTTTGCTATTGTAAGCTTTTTCAGAATCAGAAACTTATACGAAGCTAATTAAAAATTAAATTTTAAATCAATCTTTTTTAGGTGTGAGAATTGTACTGGAATTATATATTCAGAGAATTTTATGTTGATAATAAGACAAATTAATTCCAAACACATTTTATATGACGTATAATAGTAATATGTGAAATTGGATTACTTCTATGAACAGTTTGGGGTAAGCCGAAAAAAAGCAAAATTTTTGTGTTTATTTGAAAAGAAATTTGAATCAATATCCTTCAGACCCTACTACACTGAAAAGCGAATTATCGCTCTAGACGGTATTGAGATGGCAAAATACTAGGAAGGTTAAAATAACCTTTTTTATTAACTCTTTAAATTTTTAAGAAGGAACCACGCGTGCTACCAAAAAACGGTACATCGCTTGTTGGTATTTAAATAGTTATAGCGATGAGAAGTGGAATGATTAGTAAAATTCAAATTTAAATAATGTATAATTGAAGACTATACAAATGGTCTACTTAAAATCGCTTAATTATTTAACGGCGAGCTTTTAATGTCGGTTGGAAAATGTTTAAAGACTAAGTAAGCTGTGATAGATCTGTTGATAATATGTAAATTGAAAGAGAAGCTGCCAAAATCTCTAATTCCAAAACATTCTGCCCCTTGGCTTAAATATTCGACAACTAATTTGCATTCCGGTGAGTATTACTGAGAGAAGATTTTATAGTAATTACTCTAATCGTAGTAATTGATTAATTAATAATCCTTACGAATGAAACCTTACGAATTAAGCGTATAAAACTGCTAAAAATTACTTGTTACTTATAGATTTGAAACATACTCGGTACTGGGATTTGTATGATATGGAAATTAAGAACAGTAAATGAATTAAAAACAAAATATAAAGTGGCAATATTTTAAAACATTGTATCAGAGGTAAGGAGAACCGACCTGAAATATTTTATGTTCAGCATTCAATGCAGAAGGAATGGCATAATGTTTGCATCATTTTATGAAATTACGAGAAGGTAGAAAACTAATCACGAATATATATCTTAGAGACAAAGGTTGCAGTAATATTTTAAACATAAAGCGAAGAAATCTACTCACAAGTCAGTAAATCCGAATTACATATATAAGTAGAAATATGCAATTCTATTCTTGTCTTTCTGAGACTTGATATATTGTAAAAAATGCATTTAAAATAAGTAAAATCAGCAAGCATACATTTTTGTAAAAAGATTACCATATGCCTTTAGTTCCTTAAATATTGATTTTGCACTTTGCAAATTTTAAAAAGTAAGGAGGAAAAAAGTAAGCCTTATAAAAGTATGATAAAGAAAGCAAAGGCGTATAAAAGTATTTCTAGCACTGGAATAATAAAGGTTTCAGGATAAAATATTTAACATTTTTATACGGTCTCTATACAATAGCAGCTTTAATATTATGACAATAATATGGTTACATAGAGTCAACAGAAAAAAAAATTCAAAGGACATATTTAGAATACAGGGAGCAAGTATGTTTATTTAATGTTAATAAAATAATAATTCTATAATTAACACAAGTGACGATTAATAAAAAAATAATGGGTTTATAAGTAGTTAAATTAAAGAGAAAATTTTAAAATCGAATATAAATTTATCGATCAATAATTGTCGGTATACATTATTATTATTCAAAGCATTACCACAATGCAAATATAACTATTGGAATAAAATTTTAGCAAGAGTATTTCCCTTCGTATTTGAATCAAGAGACACAGTATTAGGCTATTTAATCTGATACGTAATTAAAACGAAGTTTTTAATATGTGTGTCAGGCATTTTTGAAAGACTTTGTGATTTGCTATCCTTCATCTTCTGAAACTACTATATGCACGCGCAAATGTTGCCAAACTAAAAATTATTTTAATTTAGACATTTTCTTACACGAAATATAGTTTGCTAAACACATAAGCGAATGCAGAGAATACGGTTTCGACATCATTTTATAAGGCATTTCTTTCACCTTCTTAACCATGCTTTCGTAATATAATGGCAAGCACGCTCGGCGCATAGTCGAGAGGTCCGTGTTTCGAGTTCCGACGAGGATATTGCACATTTGTCATCTCTCGTGCTTTAAAAAAATACCTAATGCCTCCACAGTTTAGGTCTTAACATTCGTGGGAATCGTGATAACAGAGTACATGAACCTATTTTGATAGATCTTCCATACAGTAAAACAAAAAGTAATATTGATCTTGTGAATTTGAAATACTCACAACTTTCACTTGAAATTTACAGAAGACGATTACTTGCTGACATTCTACACTCTTCAACGGAATGGAGGTCACTAATTATGATGGAAAATCAACTATCGGAGTCATGAGTAATGACATTCAATTGTTTCCAGTATATTCTAACATCCTTTCGTTTTCAGTATGTTCTATAAGAATCTTTGTAATTTACTGTGAATAAGTTTCAAAGCTTTTTATTTGTGTATCGCATATTTATAAAATGTTAAACATCTCCGAAAATAATGATAAACATACGAAATTACATTTATGAAAAAATAAAATTATAATGCTAAGAGATGTTAGTCTTGTAGAGAAATGTGTAATTTAGAATTTCAGTTTAAAAAATATTTTAAATATAACTTAGACTTGAACATTAAAAGATGTATTTTTAAAACGGGCTTTAGTGTCTTTGTTTACTATGAAAAGAAACTGTGATTAGAGAACCAGAGTAATCTCAAATTTAAAGCAATGACATTTAGTAGAGAAAGCACATTTTTGTTTTCTCTGTTATCATCTTTAAAGCGAAAATTTGAAGCTAATTCAGAAAAGGGCAGAAAACCGAGTTATTTATAATACGAAAAACTCAGTTAATTGAATTGTATTTGCATTCCCTCGCTATTTAAATAGAATAAGCGCACACACTGCAAGCCATTTTCATTTTTAAGAGACTGCATACAAGAGTTAATTTCATATGCATTTTAAATAAAATTCAATTTTCTGTTCAAGCAAATATAAAGGATCTAATATCAACAAATCTTTGTTTGGAATTCAACAAAAAATTGAATTTTGTCAACCATGGAATCTAAAAATGTTTTCGTATCCCGAGTAAAATTAAAATGTAATAAAATGAAAATTCTGTTATGTTTACAATGAATCAATTCCAAAAAGAAGCAAACATTTTTGCAAAAAAACAGCATTTTGTTTTTGCAATTACTCTAGGCATTCAAATAACAACAACAAAAAAAGTGGATGGGGCATAAAAAAGTATTGTTCGGAAATCCCTTGAGATGTAACCACTTGCATGGATGAGACACAATATCCCATTCTAAAGTACACACTTACACATACCTAATGTATTATAGCAACATATGCGTACAGTTAATAAAGAATTGCCTTAGGGTTTAAAACAATTCCTTTGCCTCGCATAGCGTGACAAAAATCTTAAAATGTAATCTTTTGTTTTAGATTTTGTTTCTATACTTTTCTCTTTCCAAGGCAACATTTTTTTGTCGAAATTCTTCTTTAGTTTCTTAAAAAAAGGTATGTTTTGGAATATTTTTTCTTTATTCACTGATAGAGAACTTTTATTATTGTAAAGTGTGGTGTTTCTGAACCGGAGGAAATTTCCCCCAGAACATGTATTAGTACATTTACTGATCACGATATATCTTTATGATGACGTAAAAATAGTCTGGGCAAGTTTCAAAGCAAAGGAATGTAAGGAACGCTCCATGCTTTTCTTTTGTAACACTAGTCGTCTCAAAACTTTTAAATTCCTTTATAACGTAGATTATGTTTTACATTTTTATAACAGAAGTTTGATTATCACATTTTTGTATGAATAAAGGTTCTGCTTTTGTGCCGCCTTTCGCGAATACTACATGAAACAATTTATATTTTTTAAACTCGGAAAAAGTATTTTGGAATGATTTTTTTTATTTCAGTAACTGGACACGTACGAAAACAGATGTTGAATATTCCCATATAGATCCAACTTGTATAATACTGATTTAAAAGTTCTTCAGACGTTACCCATACTAAAAAACGAGTCATACATTATATATAGAAAGCATGGCAAAGTCCTTTGAAAAATTTAAATAAAACTTTTATTAAAACTTGAAGGCAAATCTTGTGTGCACAAAATCAAACTTCGCCATTTATAAGATAGCAAAAAATTGACTTTATGCATCTAAAATGAATTTGTAGTCTGAATCTACATAATTTGAGCCAACTAAACTTCATTCAAGCTTTTTATGGCGAGATTTAACTTTGACTAGGTAGTCGAGGGAATCTATAAATTGTGAGTGTTTTTCCCAAAAGCACTATATCTAAAACATTACCAACCCTTGCTTTAAATAGGTGTACCTAATCTGCATAGTGATGAGAGGTATCGAAACCGGAAATGCGCTTTATACCCTTATCTCTGTATAAAACTGTTAGCTTAAAAGATGTCAGTATATCCTTTTCCCGTCAGGAAATGCAATATATTAAATAATATGTAATATCTGCAATGTGCTTTTATAATTTGAAAAATAATTGGAATTTATATTTTAAAATGTATAGCAATAATTCGCAAGAAAATCGACAGGTCTGCAAGAAAATTTCGTCCAATAAAATTAAAGTAAGTAGATGGCGATGTGGTAGCAATGTAACATAATAATAACCTGACGCAAATAAATGGATGGCTGGATTTGAAAACTTAAATATGCAACAGACGGACCAGAAATGAATGAGATACTGTTATTATCTCCAACTTGTACTGTACAACTGATTATTTTTAATATTCCTTTTTAAATGATAATTTTCTATTTTGTGAGTTGCTTTATACATACTTATATGATAAAAACCTGTTGTTTCTATGGGGTGAAACATTGTCTATGAGAAACTCGTGATAAGAGACAATTTTAATCGCATCTCTGCAGATGTTTATCTCAGGTAACATGATTAATCATTCTTTGTTCATATCTCAGCAAATAGTCATCACTTTCAGAAGCAATCTTCTTCAAGAATTGGTCATAAATATTTCTGTAGAGCGGAACCTTGATTTATCCTTAGTGTAAAGGTAGATTTTTGGCATGCGTGATTCGTTATTCTTGGCCTTGAATTAAGGTCCAATGTAAATAGTTTATTTATTCCAATCTTCATCGTTCCACGACTAAATCGTCTATAAATCCCATTCACGCTGCAACATTTTCCGCATGGATCGTTTCAGAAAATTTAGAGTGAAGTATATAATTTGTAGAGTTCCTCGCTTTTATCTTGTTAAATGTAATGTCGAGGAAGCCAGTGAACTGCTAAGCGAATAATTGTTTAAGTCCAAAAACAGGAACGTAGACTTCAAGAAGAGTTAATTATCCTTTATTTCCTCAAAATAAAGATTTAACAGTCGGCCCTTTCTCAGGGCGTACAGAAAGCCTCCACTTGGGCTTAAAATGTAAAAAATAAGAACTAACTAATGACGAACTAAAGAGATTTAGCCGAAGCTACAAAATTCTAAACTAGTTGGCTCGTAACATTAAATTAGCCAGCGAAGCTATCAAAAGGCACGTAATACGGCCAGATTAGAGAGATGTAGCGCAAAGGCAAACAGGCGCTATTCAGGAATCCTAACTCTCCCTAGCGAAGTCAGTGGAATTTGACTAAAATACTATTCTACTTCTGACTTTGCATTTACCGCGATTCTAAAAATTATTCTGGTAGGGAGTTGCATACTGAAGCTAGCAAGATAGAAAAGAGGCATAGATTTAAAATAACTGTTGTAAAATTAAAATGTACCTTACAATTTATTATTTCTTTATCTACTTTTTGGGTTATAAATTTACTAGTACAATAACACTTCGCACATGACATTCCGCGTCAGCATTATTAGCACAGTTTTTAAATTGTATTTCTTTGCCAGTTGTAGTAAATTTATTTCTGTTTTTATATTTAACCCTCGATTCAATTACGCGCCAAATAATACTTTAAATTAAAACTACTATCGAACGTAGCTGTGTCATTGCAACGTTCAACCCTTGGTTTGAATACACAATGATTTGTCTCGAATGCTTTTATTTATGTGTTAATATTGATATTAACTCGTCCAGAGCACAAATAAAAATGAGATTTTTTGATTGCTCAATGACTACTTTCATTTTCAAAAAAAAAAAAAAATACTTGCAAATGTAAAACATTGATAAGCTGAGTGCATTCATCACACATATACATTTTCCTCTTGGTCATTTCTTTTCTTCACTATGTTTTTCACCTCGATTTCTGAATCAAATTAGCCAAGATGCTGATGTCTCAGATAAAGCTGGAAATAATAATTAAAGTAACAATTAATAATAACGAATGTAAACACTAACTAAAGCAGACAACTTATGCATTAAAATTCTTCACTTCATAAAATCTTAACATCCAAGCAGTTTGCAGAATACAAATTATAGAATCAGAGCATAATAATAAGACTCAAAACATTACTGAATTCTAAAATTCGCAATTTAAAATTTAAAAAAATGACGTTTTACCTGGTTTCCAAAATAAAAGCCTTAAAAGTTATTTTTTTATACCCAATTTAATTGTTTTACAAATAATTACCATTCTGAACTTCAAAACAAACAGTAGCTAAATTAAACATTTTGGAACAATCCAGCGTTTTCCAATAGTGAGTTAGTATGTTTGTTATGTGTTAACAGTTCGTACAAACATGGTGAATAAATATGGCAGAAAGGAAACAAAATTAACCAAATATTTTGAAACTTTTTCACTACTCCAAGTAACAAGTTTTACACTTGAAGTTATCCGGAGCAAATCTGGATATTTTCATCATCCGAATCTTTCATAAATTTAGTAAAGTGAATATAAAAAGCGTATGAAAACACTTGACACTCTGTAAACGTAAACATTGATCAAAGGAGTGTATCCATGCCACGTATAATATTTTATTCTCGCCATTTCAAATATGATAATTTTCAGATGTTTTCCACTATAGTTTTCAGTTTGGAGCTATTAAGATTATAAATGAGAACGGTTAGGAGGTTAAAAGTTGAAAGAGATGAAATTTAGCTCCACTGAGACTTAAGAGAGAAATTAAGAGGTTTTCGTTGTGAAGTGACGTGATCATAATTAAAGATTTACAAAGTTCATTTCTTCACTTCTAAGCTTAAAATTTAATTTACTAATTTTTTAATTAAATTTTAATTCACTGCTTAAAAATTTTTGCGTTTTCGCTCCTTTATTAGATAATTTATATTTATCAAAGCTTTTAGTATTTCTAAGTAGTTCATGTAGCTACGCTTGAAATTTACTTGCGTTTGTAATTTAGTGTAAGAACCTCCTCATGAAGAAAAGGAAGCGAATAATTTTTCAGAAAAGATAATAAAATAGAGCCATTGAGGAAATTTTCTGGTAAGATAGATTTAGTTTTAGTTTACATTAGAGTTCGTTTTAATCAATATGTCGACTGGAGCTCAACTAAAATGCATTCTTTGATTTTTAGCTTTTATTCCGTCACCGAATTCAATTCGTTTGCGTGTCTTGAAATTAGAAATTAAGGACTTTATATTCAATTGATCTTCATTCTTGAGGCCAAATTTCAGTACTAGCTCCTGAGTTAAGAATAATTTAAATGATATCTTTCGGTTCTGCTTGAATTTCATTTAGCTGCCATTCTTTATTTACGAAAATTGTTATCGCTTTCACGTGCAGTGATGGTTCCAATTTTCCTCTTCATCTAGCCAATTTATTGAAAAGAAAATGCTTAATGTCACGTTTTCTGAAAGTAAAGCCAGCAAAAATATTAAAATTTGATATAACGACAAATGTATAATAAGCTCGCTGCCAACTAACATAGAATATTATTCATAACGAATTGTCTTTTAAGAAATATATAGCACACACTTTTGTTCTAATTCATATAGCAAACTACATTTCTGTAACCTTTCTTTAGATCCTCATTCTCAGCGTTTATAAACATTTTTATTTGGCCATTATTTTCATGACCGTTTGCCATAGACATATATTTAAGGTTGCAAAATTCTTTAAATAACTTAATTATTTTTAATTAAAAACATAAGTTTTCTATAAAATTTCTGAAACATTTATGCGACCAATAGCATTTATATAGCCATCCGATCCCTATAACATTTATGAGAGTTCTGTGTTCCTTTTTTAAAACATGCAATACAAAAAGTGTATAAAATATAAAAAATAAGTAATTTATTTATTAAAGAAATATTGATTATATTATTTCCTAAGATAAATTTAGTAGAAGTATCAAAAAAGAAGGAACCCATATGTAGGAAGTTTAATTCCGAAAATTGTTGAACTTGAATGCAAATTATTAAAAATGTCTCACGAGGAATTGAATTTAAATCATGAATAAGCAAATTTCAACCTTTGAAAATGAAATTATATTAAAAGCAAGTAATTATCGCTATTGATCGGAAATTAGTTGACTTTTCAAGGGAAACAAACCAACTCCCGTTCAATGAACAATAATTAATAAATTAAACTTTCTACATATGGGTTCCCTCTTTTTTGATACTTCTACTAAATTTATATTAGGAGATAATATAGTTAATATTTCTTTAGTACATAAATTATTATTATCTTACTTTGCAGCTATTGCGCAAGTATTAGAAAAACTTGTTTTCGAACTAAGTGAATTTAAGATCTTTCAACAAAAAAATAAGTAAAGTGTATAATAGTTGCATAAAATAAAGTATATATAATATAAAATACGAAAAGCTGGAGGGAAAAGTAATTGAAATATTTAATTTCATAGTTGGAAATCATATTTAGCTACCGTACACAAATTAAAGAGCGAAATATTGCCATTTACTCATAATAAGTAAAATAATAAATTTAAAAGAGATTTCTAATGTTAACAGATCAAATGATGAGCATTTTCATATATATGGGTATTGTTGCGAAAAGTATTGATCAATGTATTTTTTTTCACAAAGGAGATCTTATTCGCAGAATTTCAAAGATTCGCAGAAAAACCTTTGAAATTCTCATCTTAATTCAAACGGTAATTATCCTTCTACTTAATGAAAAAATTGAATACAAGTTAATTTCAGTTATTTCGACATTAATATTTAATTATTTAGATTAATTTGAAACATTATTTTATGTCCATTTTCATAATTAAAGCTAGAGCTTAATCGAAAAATTTAATATCACAAACATCCTTTTTGGACACTAATAATGCAAGTCATAACATCTATTTTTATCATATTATAATTTCGTTCACATTAAATTTTCATTTAAACTGAAGATGCAGTATAACATATAAAAAAATATATCTAGAGCTTTAACAGAATTCGAAATGCTACTCAGAACTTGCTACTCTAGGCTACTCATTCATGTCTCATGAATTATCCTCAATATGAAAGAACTAATTTGGAGAAAAATGTATTCGAATAATCATTATTGTCTATAGGATAAAGAAATTATGCCGCAGGTAGAAAATTCTTGCATACATTAAACGAACCAATTATATGATCTTTTAATTAGGTAAATTGTAATTCAATTGAATAACCTTTTCTTCAATTGTCTCATTTGTTTTCAAATGAATAAAATATTAATCAACTGCAATATTTATTTTTATGAAAATAAAGAAAATATATATTTGCGTCTAAACTATATGCTTCTTTCGGTAGCAGTATTCTTTATTATTTAAATTAGAATACAAATACTGCTCATTTTTTCTTAATTGCTTTTATGCGACGTTATTTACATCATAATGCTGAAATGAAGTTTTAAGTTTTTCTCCGATTTCCTTTCTTTTCCTCACGACTGAAAAGTGCCTGAAATATTAGAAATGCTTTTATTTCACTACCATGTATCACAAAATGTTGAATTCATTTTCTGTCGGAAACGCAGCTTAAAATCGACATGTCTTTTTTTTTTTTTTTTTTTGTCACGAAGGAATAAAGCGTGAAATGTCGCCCCATGAAGTTATGAATCATTGCCCATCATTCGACGTCTTATTTCTATGATTCAAATTTTAACATCGCCGTCCAGACGGTATAATTGTTAGAGGAGCCGACTGCGATATCTCCGGGTTCGAATCCCGGAGAAAGTATGGTTGTAACCATTCGCCCTTCCATAGGAGGCAAAGGTGGCCCACCTATTAGAGGCCTACATAGTACAGTGATCACCGCTTGTGGCCTTAATAGTAGCCAATCCGAAAACGGCTGAGGGCCCGTAGAACAAGAATGATGTCAACGTCAAAAATTAGAGTTCCTGTTACATTTATCCTTTCACAAGGAATTAATTTCTCTGAAAATAGGAATAAGAATTTCCTCCTAATGTCAGTGTCAAACTTCCGAAAACGTAATTACCACTCTCTTTCTCTTCGTCAGTATCCAGTTTCTTTACCTGTTCAGATAGGAAAATATCCTCTAGAATTAGGGGACTGTGTTAGACAAATTCTTTGCCCTAGACGAAGATTAGTAAGAATCCTGCTTTACATGAGTTCGTGTGAAAACGTTTGGGTTTCTGTGTATAAATGTTCGTAAATATATTTTTAAAAAGAAAAAAAAAATATTCGACATTCCATGAACTATCATCCGACCTTCGCAACTTTTTGCTTTTCCTTTCGTTGCCATTCTTCATATAATTAAGGACAATAAGATGTTTCACAGAAAGGCATACATCACATTGACTTAAAGTGCTTAGTCTCCACATTTTTGTATGTAAATTGTCAGTACAGATATTTTTTTTATTGTTGATAGCCTTTCAAACAATCCTTTAATAAATGGTGAAGCACCTTAAACTGTAATTAAAGTGTTCCTTTCATACCTCAAGAATTCCGATTGACCTATAATTGTATGTTTCTATATCATAACACATGGCAAATAATAAATGCTCTATCATTAGAAAAAATTTTAAAAGATGAAACAAATCTTAGTTGAAACTTAGTTGAACAGATGTCTCTAAAATTAAAATGAATATTTCTTTAGGGATTTGCCTATCCAAACTGGTAACACCCAGGTAATCTAACAAATCGAATAATGCTTTAAATATAAACGACCAACCAATGTCGATGTGTCCTGCGCACCTTTCAGTCCTTGTTTTCAGGTCCCAACGATATGTGTCAAGTAATTCGTTCGATTTGTTTACATTGATGCTAACTCTCGTCGAGCGCAAGTGGAGAACCGCTCAGTGGTTTTGCTGCTCAGTGTTGATGTTAACATGTCGAGCGCGCAGTGAGAACTAAATTTTTTTACTGCTCAATGATCTATCTCAGATTGTTTTTGATTACTCTCATTTTCGAAAGCATTGCTTGTAAACGTAAACATTGATCAGGTGAGTGTGTCTGCAGTAGTCTAAAATCGAAAGTAATTTAGTTTCATTTTCTTACTTACAAATGCAGATTTTGAAATATAGCATTTTTTACTGATGTTTGGAATATTTGTCGCCATCTCAGCTCGTGTGGAGGTTACAGCCATTATTTTAATAGTTCAAAATGGCAACAAAAAACGTTTAAATAAAATGTATAATTGAAGTTCTTTTTTGAGTGATACATTTTACTGAATATATAACAGTATGTAATTATTACTTTTGGAATACCGGCAGTTGTAGCTACACTGTCCACGCTAAACACGTTATTTTTCTTTTCGTGCTTCATTTTTTCTTCTCCATATTTTTCACTTCGGCTTTCTGAATAATATTACGCGTTACTAAGAGGCTGATGTCACTGTTAAAACTAGTAATAATAACTAAAATTAGATTAAATAATAACTAAAAAACAGCAATTCATGTCTTGCATCTCATTCATCCCATCATATCATAAAACTAACATCAAAGAGTTTATAGAATGAAAATTATAAAATTAGCTTATAATTATAAGGCTTATAATATCCTACGAATTGCATTACTGGAGTCTTAATGTTCACAGTTTTAAATATATTAAAATAACATCTTTCCTGTTTTCCAAAATAAAAGTTTTAAACTTAGGATTGTTATACAAATCGTTACGTACACAGCTTCAAATCAAAGAATAATTTAATTAAACATTTTGATATTTTCCTATGTTTTAGATACTGAATTAATATTTTTGTGTATTAACAGTTCGTATACATTTTGTGAATAAAGAGGATAGAAGAATAAAAAAGTTAAACATTATTTTTTTAATTCCAAGCAGTAACAATTGTTATAAGTGAGATATCTTCATCAATTTATATTCCAAATTTACATTCCAAATATAAATAGTACAGCGATTACAAAAGAAAGTGTGGCAACTCTTTACCACTCTGTAAATATAAACACTGATCAGCTGACTAAGTCCACCGCTCACACATTCCCCTTTTACAGTAAAAGATATTATACATTTTTATGGATTGGACTGAACTGTTGGATAAGTAAAAATACAAACTTAGCAAGCTGAAAGCTTAAGTTTGTATTTATTGTAATACTACATATGAAACTGGCCTATATTTACATTACAAATATTTAAAATTTTGAAAAATATAAATACCTTAATTTGCAATAGTTAGAATAAAGTCATTACGATTTCTCTGCTTTCGCCGCACGGCAACTGTCAGCCGTAGAGTTAGTGAACGCCTTTCCTGTTTATCTGATTTCCAAATACAGTGCATTTAGTGAACCAAGTGTCGTAGTGTGAACTACTTAACTAGCTAACTTACAATAAACTGTGTCACAGGTATTCTATTCTACAATTGATTTATCAACACGAGAATTTCTAACTCTGAAATAAACAGACACATAACTATATAAGCTTTTAATTTACTTTATCTTATTACTTGTGTGGGGTTAAATTAAAATATGCTATACAAAATTATAACGTTACCTGGATCTGTCTTAAATTCAAGTTTTCTTTAACCTGCTATTGAATACTTTCCTAACAAAGATTACAAGCTTCACCTAGACCACGACAGATATTCAAACTCTTGAACATATCAAAACATAATCAACCCTCGCGCTTAATATTCAATTCAAGTCGCAAACAGAAACAGCAAAACTTTACGTGGCAAAAACGTGGCAGGGGAAAGGCCAAAACTCTCATGTACAATCGCAATTCTTGTAACTTTATAGTTTAATTGCTTGCCACTCAAAGTTACGAAATAAATTCTAGAATATGTGAACTTTGTGGCAAAATGATGTAGGAAGGAATGATAAATAACATTTCGTTAGCAAAACTTTAATGCTATTTCGGCACATAGTAAACTGGATGTTATTAAAAGATAGAGCCGAATAGAAGCTAAATAAAATGCGCCTGTAGTAAATTTGATGACAAATTTACAGTTTATTGAATTTATGCTGAACAAACAAAAACGTTAACTTAAATTAATGTAATATTCATTCAGATTATCTCTATGAAGATTCGATTTGAGTCAAATACGTTTTCTGTTGAAAAGCAATTTTCCCTCATTACTTTAAAGTAAGCAACAAATTACGTGCAAGTTAATGGGATAATAACCTACTCCTAAAAATTCCAAAATGCTTCTGTTCTTTAAATGTTTAAATTATTTTCGCAAATAAACCCTTGTTTTAAATGAGAAAATTTCCACCACTCGCTAATAACCTGTTTAGAAATGCGATAATTATAAATTTTATTATTGAATATTTAAATTTTAAATTATCAAGCGTACTTAAAACCAATGGGCATTTTAATTAATGAGTCTTTGCTTCGTGTTTCCTTTTCGTCAAAAGCACATATCATTTAAATCACAGTAGTTAATTCTTTCAAAACACACGCAAATTAAAACAAATGCAATCACTTTCCTTACGAGGAATTTCGGGAAATTTCCTAAATAATGATGCGTCGGTCAGGAGATTCGGGAAACAAAGGACTCATTAAATGTCTGCATTCTCACCAATAATTGAATCGGAAATGTTCGGGCATTGCGTTCTTTCGGCGGTATTATTCCGTACCTTTTAATTGCCAATCAAAGCCATCTGTTGTCCTTTTTTTGGTCCAGAGTTGGAAACTGTTGCAATTCTTTTAGCTCCACGGTTTTCTTTTTAAACTGCAATGGATTCATTTTGGAGTTTGTGGTTTGAAAGGAAGGAAATGCTGAAATCGCTCTGAGCAAATGTTTTAAGTCCCTAATTGAAGGTCCGGATATCTAGTTTATTGTTCTGAATATTTCCAAATTATCTTCGCTGGAAATAATTTCAAAGGAATAGTTTAGAATGTATTTAATTCCGAGTGAATCTCAGTCCTTGAATACATTTTTGTCTATTTTGAAATCAAAGAAAACACTCATATATTGTTCAGCTATTGAATTTTAATGCACACTTTTTATTCGATATAAACTGAAATATAAAATTACAACAAGTTTTACGATATTAAATGAAGAGTAAAACGCATCATTTTCAAAACATTTCATTTTATTTTATACTGCGGTAAATGCATAAGGCCACGTGTCTCTATCACTATAATCATGATACATCGTACATGCAGAGGTTAACGTTTAACAGAAATACATTTAATAATTTGCCATACATTAATTTTTAGTTTTAGCGAAATCAAATTTAAATATTTTAAGAAAACATATTATTTACATTTAAGGTATTTTAAGTAGACTATTGACTTGTGCTCATGTTTCTGTTGAATATTTTAATGAAATAAACTAATATGAGGCTATCTGGTAAAAATTTTCTTTTATGAATTGCTGTCAAACGTAAGAGACCGAATGATATGCGAGGCTGATTCATTAAGGCTAGTCATAAGCTTCGTAAGTAGTAATAGGCTACCTTGAATATTTCCCGATATTAGTTTTAGTTTTAGTAACATCAAAGATAAAGATAATAACCGATATATTTATATCTCGAAATAGTGCTGTCAGGTCTAATTCTATTGGGTCTAAATATGGAATAACCATCTAAATCATCGTATCATTATCTTTCTAGACGTAATTCTTAAAGCATACATAAAAATTATTCTAAATTTTTTCGTCTTTCTAAACAACTAGTTTCTAACACTTATTAAACTCCAAAAACATTGTATTGCAATGAGTTTTCAGTGCACAGAAATGTGATTAGCATAGAACTGCGTGCTATCGCAGTTCGGGTATCTTAGGGTATCTTAGGGTATCTTAGGAACATGACAATATATTTTTGGTTTCTACAAACATGTAGTTCAGATGGCACTTTATTCATAAAACTCAGAATTAATCATACTAAATGCCAAATGTCGCACATGTTAACATGTAGATCTACATACGGTATTTTCTTGCGTATTTTTCTCCTTATTCTTACTAAATTTATTCTCCGAAAATCAAAAGGAGAAAATTGTACAAATGGTTTAATTTCCGAACGACGTGGCTGCAGTAAAAATATAAAAAAACAAAATTAGTCATGGATAAACAACATGTAGCTATATCATAATATTTCCTTAAAAATACCTGCATTCCAACACGAATACATTACAATATTAACATTATAATATCTAATAAGTTATCTTCTTTTCTACTTTCCTGTAACTCGAAACTCGCCCTTTCCTTTTGTTGTCTCTGCTACTCCTTAGGCTCCAAATTATGAAGTTCTTATTTTCTTTTCTACGATGAGTCGACTCTTGTACAGGCTGGCACAAATTTCAACAGTCATTAGGAACATTCAGCGTGATATTCGCCGGCAGTTTGTGAGGATTTCATTTTGTTAAGAAGACGAAAACAATTACTGTGTATTTTGATCGAATCCACTTTAAAATTTAGGTAAGCTCACTGAACGTACAGAAAAGGAAATTTACGCGAATCTTTAAAAAAAACCTTTTCAGAATCTGGATTTAACAGGTGAATGGGAAAAATAATCTAAAGTATGCTAGGAAATACGATATTCTGCATTATATTACACATAGTAACAAGATCGTCACACAGTCTGTATTTTTTCTACGTAAACTGGAAAACTTGTACAGAATTTCTAAGCAGTCTTTCACGTTCAATGCTCTGTTTTTTTTTGGGGGGGGCAGGTTTATTCGATTTTATTAAATCTGAAGTTTATTTTTGTAACATAGTAGGGTTATGCTTAGTCAAGTCTGAAAACGTAATAATTGGTTACTTAATACAAAATACCTTACATTTTTCTCCACCAGAATTTATATAATTTGAAAACAAAGGCTTTAATGCCACTAATTTAAATTTTTAATATATAGAAGCCTGAGCCAGAATATCTTTATTATTTTTTTATATTTATCACAGTGTTTTTACCTCACATCTCTTTCTGAGAATCTCGAAGAAAAAATAGATTACTGCTCAATACAAACAAATAAGCTGTATGATTTTCATACAAACATAATATATAAGCTACATAATATTCAAGTACACGAATAATATTTCAAACCTTGCATTTCCTCTCTAAACTCTTTTTCACCCTGCTCTCCAGCATTATGTTGTTCTAATTTTTTCCCGGTGTAATTTCTCTGCGTTGAGTTAAGGGTTTGTCTGCCTAAATATGCTACCGTCTGTCCTTCGTGTATACGCAACAGCGCCTATTGCGAAATCAGTAATAACTAATGTGTGGCAATTTCTAATTTAGGTTGACTTCAGAAAATTTCAAATTTAAGTGCATAGATTAATGCTGCTTTAAAGTTTTCAAAATCCCTGTTTTGTTCCCTTACTAAGTGAATATAGCCTTTTTCCTTTTTACTTCCTTGTACGAAGTAAAAAGGAAGTATTGTAATCGCGAAAAGCTTCAGGCAGCATATTTCAACGAAAATATCCACATTGACCGCTTTCGAATGCAATTTAACCATGCTTTTGCGTGATATCTATACGTAAGAACAGAATAAAAGACTCTTTTCCTAAAAAAAAAAAACAAACTAAAAAATTGCTTTAAAATGAATTCTGAAGAGAATTTTTCGTGACGTCTGTACGAACGTATGTACGTGCGTACGTGCGTACGTACGTATCTCGCATAGCTCAAAAACGAGTAGCCTCAGAACGTTGAAATTTTGTATATAGGACTACTATAACATGTAGATGTGCACCTCGTACTTTGGTTTCAATCGGCCGCGCCAAACGTATATAAATATATTTATAAATATATCCATCTGTTACTCGGCTCAGTGATCTCAGTTTCTTTACTCTTATATGTTCTTAAATTGTACATTTTTTGCTTTAAAAATGATTGAATTATGTTGTTTTTATCTTCCGGTTAAATTTTTTATGCCTTTCGTAATTCTGAAAGCAATATTTGTACAATTACTAATTCAGAAGTCAAACAACAAAAATCAGCGTTAATTTACAAAATTTTCACAGGACTAGTTTCGATGGTTTTACCGAACCATCATCTTCAGCTGCAAAACCGCAAATGAACAAGATAGGAAATAATGTTTAGATAAGATAAGAAAGCCTGGACAAGAATAAGCAAGTGGCGCCATCTGTTGGCGAAACCAGAACTAAAACATAATTTCTCTAAAAGCCGAAGGCAAATTTGGATTGGAATTAGGATCGTTAACTAGAACAGAAAGATTTTTATGAATGTGAAATGCCTCTAGAAAATCCAGTTCTCCAATGGAAGATGTTTTTTGAATAATTTTGGCAGCAGAAAAATTGAAAGTGTGATTTTCGGACCAACAATGTTGAGAACAGAAGACTTCTGTGTTTCCTTTTTTCTAACATATGCCTCATGTTCTTTGACGCGAAATTTTAAGGCTCTCTTAGTTTGGCCAATGTAAATTAAACCGCACTGGCAAGGAATCCTATAAATACCCCAAGAATTCATATCCAAAATGGGGTCCTTGAGTATAGAAGTTGGAATTTTATTGATGGGAGAGTAAACAACCCGAAAGTTAAATTTCTGCAAAATATGTGCAACTTTATAGCTAATTGATGGAAAGAAGGGAATGACAACAGAATTTTTATAATCTCCTAAAATAAGAGTGTGGCTTTTAGTGTGTTGAGATGAGAATTTTTTAACTGCTTGATTAATAATGTTGGGTGAAAAGCCCCTGTCAATAGCTATTGCTTTTAAATAATTTAGTTCTTCGTCAAGGGCTAGTTTGGAGGAGCAAACTTGAAGAGCACGGAAAACATAGGTATAAAATGAAGCTAACTTTTGTTTAGTCGGATGACATGATTTAAAGTGTGTTGGAAGGCAAACCGATGAAGGTTTACGGTAAACTGTAGTACTGAAGTTGGATGTGTTACGTGTGACCAGAATGTCGAGAAACGGAAGAGAATTGCAAGTCTCAAGTTCAAAAGTGAACTGAATAGCAGGATCAATAGAATTCATTGTTGAAAGAACTCTATTTAAATCATCTTTATTACCTTCAAACAGGGTAAAAGTATCGTCTACGTAGCGGAACCATGCCGGGAAGTTTAAAGTTTCAAACAATTTTGATTCATAATAATGCATGTAGATATCAGCCAGGATGGGACTGAGGGGGCTTCCCATGGCTAATCCCTCAGTTTGTCAATATTTAGCTAAATATTTAGTTTCTAGATTTTCCACTCTATTAGACAATAACATTTACACCATAAAAAATTCAATAGAGTTTGTAAAAAAGGTTAAAAACATTTCTCCTCGTAATTTACTCATGGTTTCTTTTGATGTAAAATCATTATTCACCAATGTCCCAGTGGAGGGTGCATTAAGATGTCTAGAAACGAGACTTCGCGAATTTCATTTCTCTTGCATCGAAATTGATGAGCTAATTTCTCTCACTCAACTCTGTTTGAAACAAACACATTTTGTTTTCCAAAATAAATATTACAAGCCACACTCTTATTTTAGGAGATTATAAAAATTCTGTTGTCATTCCCTTCTTTCCATCAATTAGCTATAAAGTTGCACATATTTTGCAGAAATTTAACTTTCGGGTTGTTTACTCTCCCATCAATAAAATTCCAACTTCTATACTCAAGGACCCCATTCCGGATATGAATTCCTGGGGTATTTATAGGATTCCTTGCCAGTGCGGTTTAATTTACATTGGCCAAACTAAGAGAGCCTTAAAATTTCGCGTCAAAGAACATGAGGCATATGTTAGAAAAAAGGAAACACAGAAGTCTTCTGTTGCTCAACATTGTTGGTCCGAAAATCACACTTTCAATTTTTCTGCTGCCAAAATTATTCAAAAAACATCTTCCATTGGAGAACTGGATTTTCTAGAGGCATTTCACATTCATAAAAATCTTTCTGTTCTAGTTAACGATCCTAATTCCAATCCAAATTTGCCTTCGGCTTTTAGAGAAATTATGTTTTAGTTCTGGTTTCGCCAACAGATGGCGCCACTTGCTTATTCTTGTCCAGGCTTTCTTATCTTATCTAAACATTATTTCCTATCTTGTTCATTTGCGGTTTTGCAGCTGAAGATGATGGTTCGGTAAAACCATCGAAACTAGTCCTGTGAAAATTTTGTAAATTAACGCTGATTTTTGTTGTTTGACTTCTGAATTAGTATTTATTCGGCGTGTTATTGTGTCTTAATTATTTGTACAATTATCAACAATTTAAAAGCTGTTTAAGGGCGGTTAAGTTTTAAATAACATGGCTGACATATTTGTTTACAATTGAAACAGCAAAATTGTAGATTTGTTGCCAATCTAGAAAGACTAAGCTTCGCAACACAAAAATAACGCCTTCATTTATTATTGCGAATTAAATCATGCTTAATACTTTCTGGAATTTTTTTGAGGAAATAAGTATTTAAGATTTACTTCGTAATTTTAATACAGATGTTTTGAGTTTTTATGTATTTTTTCCTTGTCGCGAAGTAAAAACTGAATTAATTGAATGAAAATACTCAATCGTCTGTGAAAAACTGTTTCTTTTTCGTTTTGTTTGCTTAATTTCTTTTATACATCGTTCTAGCTTTGTTATAGTATTTGAATAGAACGTGTGGCAACGATTAGATAATTCTTTAAATGATATAATTTTTGTGCATTCTGAGTTATAATATGAACGAAATATAATACAGTTAAGTAAACCTAGCGCCAGAATGTCGCTATGGTAAACAAAGTGAATTTTAAAGAATGCATTTATTCTATTGGTGTTTATGCGCTGTCGGCGAAGTAGGTTTAATTAAATCTAATAAGTTAAATGAAATGCAAGAAAAAATGCGTATAATTTAATATTCCGTACAAGGAAGTCATGTGGGGTACACATCAGATTTTTTAAAATTAATAAATGCTTAATAATGTGAGCAAAATCGTTAATGAATATTCTGTAATAAGAAACAAGCCAAAAGAGTGTTAATTGCCGGTCAGTTTTTAATAGCTGCAATTTTCGAATTCTACTTTTCTATTCCCCACTCAGAGATCTCATAACACATTACCAAGTACAAACTCATAAGTACAGGCTTCACGATTATGTCCATAGTTCTTTGAAATGAACAGGCAGCTTCGCATAGGCCAAACTGCATTCTAAGGAAGACATAAACCATTGATTTGGTACTAAAGGCATTTTTCGGCATAGCCTCTGATTTCAAACATATCTAAAAATATTCAATGCGTAACATTTAGCGGGGTCATGTATTTTGTAGATTTTATTTCCTATCATTTTCTCAATTATGTGTAAGTGTTAAATTTGATATTTTGTTATAATGTTTAGTTTTCTGTAATCAGTGTTAAATCAACAGGCTTTCAATTTATTTAAAGGAATGGAGTGGGAATTTATTCTTTTTATGGCACAGTACTACATTGATAGCTTAGGTATTACTTCTTGAGAATATAAATTTGTTTTTCAGGATGATAGCTATACGCTTTCCATGACCTTTCTCTTTAACGTAAAGTTCTTTAACTTAAATTTTTAAAGAACCTACTAGAGGTAGAGTTAGACTTTACTATCCATCGGGTTTACTTCCTGTCTTATTTCCTGTCCAAAGTCCAAAGTCTAACGGCTGTACTTCTCTTTCAAAGAGTTTTTTTTTTTTTTTTTTTTTTTTTTAACCTGTATGATGTCCTCCTAAAAGTTAATTTTAGCGTATGCAGGTTAAAAACATTCAATCAAATATTGTCCTATATGTTTTTTCCTACACACACACACAGACACCAAAAAATTCTGATGTTCACGTTTAGCCTGAACCTTCAAAACTTATTTTCCTTATGCACTCATAAAGTTTTCTCTATGGTAATATCATTTGAGTTCTCGCCATATTAAATTGTCTATATGTATGGTTAGTTGGTTAATATCTTTGCAGAATCACAAGAGTACCAATCCATCCCCTCAGTCTCTTTAGAAATGAACCTTGGTAAAATACGTCCTGCGCACACATTTTCAAACAGAGATAATATAGGAATTGCTTATTGTCATAGAATGCTTATTGTTCAAATACCTCAGAACTTTGCATTATTTTGAATCAGGATTTCGAAACCAATATATACCTTTCTAGTGTCAAAATTAAAAAAAAATAATATAATGAAATTAAGCCTGAAACTAATTAATACGCTAAAACCAGTAAAACGTTAGGGGCGACAGTAATAAAAGAGGCTATTTCAGTGAAATATTTAACCTTATTTAATTTAACTGTGTTTTTTGCTTTATAAACAGCCTTTGGTTTTATTAAATTTTTCACATTAAAGTTCAGAAATATAGCAATCTCTTGCTCGTTTGGTGGCCCCAGCGCTCTGGAGAACTTTTTTAAAAAAAAATTAATACTTTGTTTTTGCTTTTAAAGTTTTACTCTTCAGTATTAACTTTTTACCTTTCCAAAATATTGAGATTTTATTAATTGTTCCATTATACTATTTAGTATCTACGTATACATTCTAAGAGAAATTTTCTACTTCATATATTTATATATGCATACTACTGCCTTCCAAAATTTAAGGAACAGCATGCTTTTATTAGCTCACCACTACAAAAATGTCGCTGACATTTAAATTCAAAGTTTATAGAAATGAATTGTTTAGTAGTTGGAGAAAATGCAAAAATGGTATTCACATTTGATGATCTTCAGTTGTTATTAGCAATTTCGTTGAAAATATCCATGACATCCTATGAGTGTCTAGGACAGGAGAAGTTGTTTGCCCGATTTGTTGAAATGGCGGGCGATCGGATGGATGAAACGGGAGATGTCACTAGCTGATCCACCTAGACGTCTGAATATCTCCCGTAATGCGGTCCATTGACTATGGAATCAGTTTGAATCCGAAGATTCTGTGTCTAGAAGAACATTTACAGGTGGACCAAGAATTACAAAACCTGTGGGAGACCGTTATTCAGCTCTTTTGGCCCGAAGAAGGAACAATGTTACTGTGGTCAGTTCATGGCAGGTCTTTAGGGGCAATAAGAACAAGAATCTCGGCTACTATAGTATGCAGACATCTTCACAATATAGATCTGTATGCAAGACTACCAATTGTTTGTGTCTTCTTGACTCCAGGACACAGAGGTGCCCGTTCATGTTGGGCAAATGAACACATCTCCTGGACTAGTCAACAATGGGCATCTGTTATCTTCACATATGAGTCGAGATTTACACTGGAGCGTGAGACAGGATGTCAGGAGATCTGGAGAGAACAATGATCCAGATACAACCAATCCCATAATGTGACGGATAGGCACAGTTACAGAGGTGGGGGAATAATGGATCTCCCTCAGTGGTCACACTGACCTGCATGCGTCCTATGGAGGAACATTTATCGGTGTGAGATATAAAAACGAGATCCTTGATCAATGTGTCCATCCATATGCTGCTACTATTTGTCCTAGATGCCTTCTGATGGACGATAATGCGCGACCGCACCAAGCTCGGGTTGCTGAAGTATATCCTAAGGGTCACGGTATGGTCAAGAGGACGGAATGGCCAGCCAATCCCCAGATCTGCGTCTAGAATCCGACACATCATCTTTGGAACTACCTTGGAAGAGATTCCTTCTTTAAGTCCTTCTCTAAGGTCGTTAGATGATTTTGAACAAGTATTACTCCGTGTCTGGTCTCTGCTTATCATTTAACTTGTCAGCAAATTAATTGACAGCACGAATTGTCGATGCCGACAGTGTACTGCAGCTGGGGGGACACATTCCTTGTTAGGACCCATTTTTGTTATGTTTCCGCCACAATTTTTATAAAAAACTGTGGTGTATTTTTCTCCAATCCTGGATTTCTCTGCCAAGAGTGTAATTATTTTTTGTAATTTATGTTTGTGCTGAACGTTTGAAATATTCTATGTCGCATTCGTTAAAAAACTATTTAGTCAACATGCCCTCTAAATTTCGTGTTTCTTTGCTGCTTCCTTCTCAAATTAGACACAAAAAATATGCTGTTCCTTAACATTTGGAGGGCAGTGTATATTAAATCCTGAAATATGTGAAAAAATATTTAGAGGTAGCCAATTTTAATAGTCAGATTATTCAAACTGTAAGTAAATATTCCAAATTGTATTTTTAATTATCTAAAAAATATAAAACTAAGCAGAGTAAGAACGATATTTGGAGTTTTAATACACCAATAAGCCAACACAACTGACGAATAAAAGATTAGGATATTATTCTGATTTTCGGTATCACTTTATGCTTATAATAAAATTTATACGTGCAAGAACAACGTCATGAATATGTCAGAAATTATAGGCAGAGAAAAGTATATCAAGTAAGTGAAGATATCCCATGATATATTATTTCTAAAAGCTATTATCTGCCTTCTGAGAGGACCGTTTTATAGCTCTGATAAAAATCACTGACTCTTCATTTACATCTTCTTGCTACATTCTTGAATATATCAACGATTTATTTTCTGCACTGCTATCATTTTTTTTCAGCTAGCGTCCTCCTCAGCAGTTTATGGGAGAAGATTAACGCGTATGTCGAAGTCATTTTTGTCAATGGCTTTCTCATTAGGATCGAAGCCCCGCGGCAACCACATGCAAAAAGAAACATAAAACAAAGAGCATGGAAAAAATTTTGCAAGACGACACGGTATTGTACTACGTGTTCCTTTTGGGTTAATGTCCAATATTGGAGTACAAAACCGAAACGCGCTGTCTGGAAATGACTCTCGGAGAAGTTATATAGCTTGTTAAGTAATCGTTATTGATTTTGCAATAAAGTTTCCTCTCCTAGGTTGCTATGAATGAGCGATACAATGAAAGAAGAAAGGGGAGAGGTAGAGGCTAATATAGGCTGAGAATGGAAACGGCGTAAGTCAGTAAATAATTATACACGAAAAGTCTGGAAAAATTTATTGAAGTCTTGACCACTGAAATCCATAATCATTTTTTTGACTTGGTAGCATGTTGCAGTGTCTGTGTTTATGCTGCCACTTTAGTTGAAGATTGTCACACGCATATAAAAATTGTCGCAAGCAAGAGTAGATTAGAGTAAATTATTAGTTTATCTTTGCTCTGAAAAATTTCTTAAATTGGAAGAACAAAATATCGATACAACGTTATGTTGCGTGATTGCTTTATTATAATATTAGTCCGTCCTAAACAGTGACTGGAAATAGCATGTAAACATAAGTAAAATAACAGTATTGAACTAACGTTTTAGAAGAGTTACATTGTAGCCTTTTGTTGTACTGTTATGAAAGCTGAAAAAACAGACAGAAAGCAAAACAGATTTTGATAACTGCTAATAATAAATTTTGCTGCTTACTGAAACTGACTACTGCTACGTTTGGAATTTATTTTTCATTAAATATATGAAATTTTTCATAGAAAATATGCATCATATGAAATCATATGAATACGCGCTTTCGTTTGATGTATCCCTGATTGAATGTCGATAAGCCGGAAGTTGTACACAAGGATATAAATTTTCTATCTTAACAAAGACATAAATTATTGATTACTGTGTTAAACAAGGATACTATTGCTTATAAGGTTTACTTGCACTTTGAAAATAAATTAGTAATATTTGTGACCTGCCTTATACAGAAAGCAGTGGATTATATTTGAAGTTATGCTACTTGAAAGAAAAAGGTGTATAATGAACACGATATAGTAAATTGAAAAAGGGCCGACAAAAGAGTAATAGGGTGAGACAATTACCAGCGGAAAAGATGGGCTCATAACCTTCTAAACACAGCTTTCGGTAAGATCCAAGGGCCTGATAAAATAGTAGAATTCAACGACAATTGTTTTACAAATTTCAAAAAGGAAGCGTTCGAATGTTTATTAAATGAAAGAGTGTTTATTAAATAAAGAAGTGTCAGCTCCTTCAGAATTCCGGAGGAAAAACTGGCGCAACTTTGGCAGGATCTCCACCAAATTTCATAATTTGATGGTAACCAATTTTTACGTTCGACGTTAAGTACGTGTTACACCACGCCTAGTTTCGTAAACTTCCGGTTCTCGTGATTTAAAAATTCAATAATACCTTCTTCTAAGCATATGTATTTTAACTCTAGTGATTTTGATGTAGGACAATGTATATGTATTAACGATAATAATAATAATAATGCTTTAAGTGGTCAGATTTACATTGATTTAAGTTGCTGAACAGAAGATAAGCTAGACCACATATACAATAGTTTGGATTTGAAATAGATAAGATTTAGAATTTTCGATGACAAATTCTAAATATCTTTTCATAAGTGGAAAAAAGTATATTTTATTGTTGAACACAGAAGAAGATTTCTTATGAAAGAATAGGAAGAAGTAAACAATTTCTTTTTTTATTAAAAAGCAGGTGCAGTTCTGCATTCATGAAAAACTTAGCACCTTTTAGAAATCGGAAAATAGTTTTGACGATTCTATTTACCCATAATAAAAAGAATAAAAAGAAAAATTTCATGCCATTGAGAGTCCCCTTTTTTTGATATAAGTAAAATAAATATGTCACGCGTCTCTTAAATTTAGCAAATATTTGCAATGTTAATCGCTTATCTACTAAACTGCGGATCTGAAATGTCCATTGCTTATAAACAATCTCGGCTAGAGATGAATAGGATATTATTATTTCTTCTATTAGAAAAATATTTGAACAGTTTTTTGCAGAGAACAAAATACTTTTAAAAGGCGATTAAAAGTAGACTTTAACATGGGTTTAATCAAAACATAGTGTCAAAGCTAAAAACGTGTCGCATTGAAAGGGTGTTTACTGCTTACTGCAAACATCTCGGCGCAATTTTGTGATTTTTTACACAAGAAAAAGCATTTTCTTTCACTACAAGAAACTGCAACAAGCATATATTTAAAAATAAAGTTCAAGCCAAAATCATCATGATTCTGCTATAAAACTATTACAATTACAATAAAAACGTCTGCATATAAATATATAATGATGTTGCGTATTAAATGTGAACTGTTACGCGCATTGTTACTAGAATTTAGAGCCTTCTTAAAAATTAGACGGTTTCTACTAAGAAGGTTGCTTTAATACATAATTACCATTCAAACTTATGTCATGCTAAATTCATATGTATGGTGCATGCAAATGTGGAGTTATACGTTAACACAACACCTATTAGTTGACCACATGTTTTGAGAAGCAAGATTCAGATGTGGTAAACAAGATTTTAATTCAGAAGTATAACGCAATCTCTGTGATGTTGAACTAGTTCAAAATCTTTATAAAATGTTTTCTATTGTGGTAAATTTAACAAAGGATAAAGCTCAGATTACTGTAAATATATAAACTCGTGTCTAAAATTATCTTTTCATGCATGAAAACATAGATTTTCTAGAAACTATAAACTGCAATTTTGTGAATTTGTGTGAAATAATACACAGCATCATACTTATATATTAGGATGTGTTTTCGTGCTAGAAATAACATTGTTAGCGACAGTTTGGAGAATTAAATTTCACTCCTGAGTGAGGCTTCAGAACGCTTAAACCTCTAAGAGGAGGATGTCTCATGTCTAAAAGCGGAGGTTTTTCGTTCCATAAGTTCTCTATCGGGTTAAGATCAAACGATTTTGCTGGTCACGATACTTTCTCAATGTCTTCACAACTTTCAAGAAATTCATCAACTTTCAAGAAATTCATCAACGAGATTAGCTGAAAGTGAACAAGCATTATCGTCCATAAATAAATCGTGAGATTCATGTGCACTTTTGAAAAGTCTTACATAAGGTTCTAAGACCTCATTTTGTTATCTCTGGCAACAACTGGTTTCAGCAGATCCGCTCCTGAAAACTTCGGAGCTTATTGTCCGTCGATCATTACATCTGCGTTAACGAAACGGTTACATTACAGAATGTTAAAAGACGATTTCGCGTTTCTTACTTCCTCCAGATGTAAACACGTTTAAACTAATCTTCGAGTCATCAGTAAGGAAAATATGAGAATATTGATGTTCACTCCAGTTTCTGACGGTCTTTGCACAAATTAAAGTGAACTCTCTTTTGCCGTAAAGACAATGAAGCACATACCTTTGGCTTTCTGGCACAGAGACCGTTTTTACTGAACAGTCTGTGCCGTAATACAACAGCTCGAATTGGCGGCTGTAAGATCTGAACTTGACTACCCAACATAATCTTAAGAATCCTAAGATGCATCTTCAGAAAAGTTATTATTCGTTTACGACCTTGTTTAAGCCTCTTTAAAACAGTTCCAGAGTTCTGAAATTGTTTCCATAACATGGAGCCTGTCTTGAAATAATCATGTTGTGTTGTTACTTATCTCACTTGTCTTCACTTGTCTGATAGTAACTTCAGAACAAGACCGCGAAATTCATCGTGGCAAGAAGAGCATGATTGCTCCTGTCGTTGGCAAGAGCCTTGAGCACCATACAGGTGACAGTACGACTTCACTCAGTTCCTCTGCAATTTTGATGGAGAGAACCCCGGGGAGACGGATAAAGGGTCTTCTATCCCTCTTTTTCTACAGCCGACCCCTCCAGGGGACTTCTGGCTCTCCATGTATTATTTAGTGTTCTCCCATGCCACAAAGATACTATAAATTTACAAATATCCATGCCTTCTCCTTGGTTCGAACCCGGACCCTACAGTATCGCAGTAGGGTTCTTTAACCACTATACCTTCTGGGCGGCTGAAATATTAATACATCTAACTGATTCCATGATTGTCTCTCTGAGTCTAAACCACCGATGATTCGCAACTTCACAGATTCTTCGATATGATATTTTTAACTTACCGCTTTGTGTCCTTACATTTTGAAATCAATCGCTCTGTTGCAGAAATTCACACATATTCGATTTGCGCAAACGCTTAACACATCGTCAGTTGACACAACAGCCTATCAGAAACCATCTGATCATTTTTGATTTGATAATGCTAAATTAGGCTTGCGTTTCACACACCCTATTTGCAAAAATAGATTACATCGATTGGTAATTTTATGGAATATCGTTATTTTTAGGTATATTTAAGATAATTGTACATTAGCATAAAATCCAATCGAGTCTTCTTATGAATATCTGCTATATAGAGAGTGCTTTCTTGTAGCAATTTTCCAGTTACGAAAAATATACCTATTGCGATTATTAGGGCATGAATTAGAACTAAAAATAATAAATTAATGTACTGAAAATTACAAACTCAAAGTGAGCGGCTGTAGACAAGAATACTAACATGTACGCTTGCTACAAACTTGACGTAAGTCAAAGTATTTTCTAAAAGCATTTGTTCTCTGCTGTATTTATATATATATATATATAATTCCTTAGCCTAGTATTTTTCTTGTAAAAAAAATTATTTCAACATATTCTTACGCTCCAATTCTTCATAAGCTATAATTTCATGGTATAAAAAATAAAGCATGCATTATTTCATCGTTTTCAACATTTAACGCTTCAGTATACTAATATTTACTCTGTCTAGCATACTGAGACATGTTTCTGTAACTTTAAATTCTGTTTTTCGAAGTTCTCGAATAAGTAGAACTTCATTTCCTGGAAGATTACTTTTGAGACACTTCTTAATATTTAAAAAATAAAATAAAATAATTCTTCGTCTCCCAAAGGCATCATTTTTGACAACATAAAACTAAAATAGAAAATTAATGTTTCGTTGTTTTGCTTTGTTTTGCAATGTAAAGATGGGGATGTCTCAACTTTTTGAGTTTATTACACCAGTCAAACAAGAACACACAGAATAAGACTATTATTTTCAGTTTATTTTCAGTGTCAGCGTTTTCAAATATAATTGCATATATAGATCGACCTCAGTTTTTGAGCATTAGTGCTTTTTGATATGACACTTAAAGGTATATACTAATAGTAAACAGATTTATTGAAGTAAAAATGGCAAATGCTCTTCATTGTTTTTGAGAATTTCGTTTATTAAGACTGGATTACTATAATCCCAAAAGAAGTTGTAATATAATAAAGAAAGCAAGTTTTCATCTGTACATAGCTATCACAGTGAATGAAATTAATTCACATTGTCAGTATAAAACGAATTCGTCAAAGTTTGAAAATTTCTGTGTAAAATCTCTAAAACAGAAAGGTATAAGTAGAATATTTGAAGTTATATTTAAATGTATACTACTCTTCAGTAGCCTTTGCTAGAGCTATTATGGTGCACAGTTTAATAACTTAATTTACAAAATGTTTATATATATATAGTATATATTATACTGCAATTGAGTTTTGAATGGAAGATTAAACAAATGAAAATTTTGCATTTCCTAGCTTATATTACCCTCTTTTTTTTACTAACTGTAGTCTAAAAAATCCGAGAGGGAGCATTATGCGAATAATTTAATTTACGTAGTACGAGGTTACAATAAGGATATAACAAATTAAAATCAGTTATGGATCAACTGCATGTAATTTCGATACTATTATTCCTTTAAAAGGACCTACGTTCCAATATGAATACATAGAAATTTTAACATTAAAATGCCTAATAAAATTTCTTCACTTCTACTTCCCTGCAATTTGAATCTTTCCCAGTTTTATTGATGTCTCTGCTATTCCTTAGGCCTCAACTCATCCATAAAAAATTAAAGAAGCTGAATGTGCAGCTGCCTCAACAAAATCATAGACTGAATGTCACTTTCTGTTTATTTCACTGTGATGGGTCGGTTCTTATATTAGGCTGGCATTATGTTTAACAGTTAAAATGGGATGTTTAGGCGTAAACTTCACAGGTAGTTTGCTAGGATTTGTCTTTTCTATAAATTTTCAAAAATAAAATTCGCTTGTGCCCCTGTGTACAACAAGGCCTCTGTTGCCTGGTTATTTAGTCAAATACGACTGGTCAAAAAACTGGTAAGGCCAAATGTTTTATTTCCACCGTGTTTTAACGCAGTTTAGAGGAATTTTTAAGGGAGCGAGGTGACTGCACCCTCCTTTCTTCAGCATTACGGATGAGTTTAACTGCTGCTTTTCCACCCTTGTTTAGCATCATACTGCCTATTTTCGAGACCGCCGAAATTTTTTTCACTATCTTGAAATTTTTTCCCACTGTTAAACTTTACGAGGCTGTCCGTTCTTTCTTTAGCTGTAACATACTGAACGTGTACTTTCAGCTACCCTCCATGTTTCAAATTTAATCGCTATCTCAAACAAATGCTCCAACTCGCGGGGGTTTCTCAATTCGATTTTCAAAGTATTGAATCTCGGGCAATAGTCGGGGCAAAATAATCTGGATAATTTTGGTATCGGGCTTTTGGTATCTGGATAATTTTGGTACAGACAATTAATGATTTAAATTTCTGCCACCGAATGTCACAACGTGTTTCTTGGAGGTCCGCATTGTGTCTACTAGGAAGCCAAACAATTCAATTGGACTTACAGCAGCCGGTGGGATCTGCGACGTTGAGGATTCACAGTTTTTGTCACCGAATGTCACAGCGGGTTTCTTGAACGTTCACATTGTGTCTACCAGGAAGCCAAACCCTTCCATTGGGTTTACAGCAGCCGACGTTGATGATTTTTTCGAACGCCAGTTATAAGATTTTATCTTTTTAGCTATAGTGTAATGTGACTAGATTTCAAAGTTCAACCTGGCGACTTCTCGGACAAGCAAGAAAATGATATTACAGGGAAAGGGTGTAAAAAGCCCTTTTCATTAAGCAAAACCCTTTAACAGAAAGGCACGGACTTCGTGCTTGCAATAGCACCGACTACTTGCGGTGAGAACTTAAAAGATAATTTCACAAAAAAATTAAAGAAATAAGATTTAGTGCTAGACTACACAATTTAATTTAATCTAACAGACTAACTCAGCAACCTACACCGGCGGTATACTAACGACAAGGTCAGAATGCATAGCCGCTACTAACAACTGCAGGACTAAATACTACTTAATCTGCATTCTGGCGAGGAAATGCGTGGGGAAAATAAGAGAATTCAGAAGAGAATTCAATATTAAAATAACTGTTTAGTGAACTAAGGGGAACTCTACAAGTATAAATTCATATTTAATAATATTGCATAATGACAATTAAGAAAAAAATTCTGAAGTGTTTGCTTAACTTATTTACTCTCCTGAGAAACGATCCATTGAAAAGATTGAACAACAATCAAAATTTCGTTCAACACGTCCACAACGTTGGATCAAAATAATTACCATGCTTTAAGTTGTAATGCAAGAACACAGCAAAGTGACCTTAATGAGTCTAGTCCCTGCGCATGCGCCTATTACATTTCTCATTTGCTGAAACTATTCCAGTTTCCTTCTGAACATAGCTATTATTCAAAACAACATGGAACGAAATTCCATATCGCACATTTATCAAATTACTCAACTCTAATGGGAAGATTCATGTACTGAAAGTTAAGTGCTTGAAATACAGTTACTTCACTTTCCTATTTAGTAGCTTTGTAATTTAAGTTAATTTTGTCTAAAAGTCTTTGTTAATATTTTCTATCCCGTTAAATTAATTTATGTGATGAACAGTATGTCATTTCGAGAAGAGGCAATTGAATAATTAAAAATCTTTAGTTATACAGAATACGTAAATTCATAAAATTCACATGTTAATTGCAGTTGAAATCTGATGCATCTCAGAAATATTATAAGCTTCTTTAGATATATCTAAAGCAAATATCTATTACATCTCATGAAACTGTGAGTTAAATTTAATCGTATTTTCAGTTGTACATGATCATTCATTTTTGAGGAATTTTTGGTTTCATTTTTATAACTCATTTTGTAATATTTATTGCTCATTTTTTTTAAGATTTGTATTATATTTATGCTTTCTGAAAACACACTTCAATCTACATGAATGCTTGGTCAACACAAAATAATCGAGATCGAATATCAATTGTTTTAAGACTGAGGTTTCAAATTGACGGTTCAGGGGCTGAATCCAGCCTCAGAAGCAATTTTACACAGCCCGCGAATTCAGTTACCATAAATTTTTTGTTAGCAATAATATTCTCAAGTTCAGTTTTTGTCACTAAAACTCTGCAGGGAACGAATATATTTATCACTGACATGTACGTAATGCTTAAGTATTTGGTTTGGTTTATTTAATTTTGGCAAAGCACACTAGGGCTATCTACCTAAGGGAAGGGTGGCCTTCGTGGAGGACTTTCTAAGGGGAACTGGCTCGTATACATGTTACACATGGGGAAAACCACGAAAACGCCCATGCAGCCAGCCCGTTCACTGGATTCGAACCTCGGACCGAACTACCAGTGATCAGCGACTTTACCGCTCGGCCGCTGGTGGGCTTAATGTTTAAGTAAAATTTCAGTTGAGGGAAACACGAATTAAAATATTTCGTGCATTTCCTATATCTAAAATCTTGCCCTATTACTTAAAATGAAGATCTTAAAAATATGCAAGAAGCATAGCCTCATTACGACAAGAATTTAAAGAGTACCATATTGAATTTAATAATTTGGGCTTCCGTTTTATGCTATTTTCATTGCCTTTAAAACGAATGCACGCAACTATCCCTCTAGAATTTTTTTTTTAAATTAAGCTTGTGATGTTGGGAGGCCCCAACTTGTCAGCAATAGTAGTAGTGACTGCTATGAACTGGAAATTACACAGACTCTTAAGAAGAGTTTAACTCCCTTTTTATTTCACTTCTCTACTTCTTATTGCACTATGGGAAAGGCCTTTAATAATGATATTTTGAAATTTTCAAAGGTATATGTTTGCCTCCGAATTCCCCTAATAAAAATTTCCTTATATTCTTCCACCATAGTGAGGCCTGTCCGCTTAGTGCAGCCGTTGCTTTCAGGCACAGGGTATAGCTGGAAATGATTTTCTAGGCCTTCTAAAAATATCGCCACCGTATCTTTTCCGTCGAAATTGACGTTTGGCTTGATCGATGCTCTCATCGTCTGGACCAGGTATCCAAATCTTTCTAATTGGTTAGCCATTTCTTGTTGTTGGATTTGTATAGGAGCTTCCATCCAGTTTTCGGCCATTTCAGTTCGTAAGGTGTTCGGGCGCCAATGTGATGTTGGGAGGCCCCAACTTGTCAGCAATAATAGTAGTGACTGCTATGAACTGGAAATTACACAGACTCTTAAGAAGGGTTTAACTCCCTTTTTACTTCACTTTAGAAATCACAGTTGCGTTCACTTGACGCTCACAAACTACGCCGACCCGGCGGTTAAACAAAAATAGAAAAGTACATCTAAAAATAAATGACAGGATGAATAACTAGCGAAGTCACTAACTATCTTAACCGCGTTCTAAGATACAGCTGAGATTCAGCAAACTTTCTGATTAAGAATTTGAAAGATTCAACGAACTGTCGAAATAGGCACACAGGCCGAAACGCGCGGTTCTTAAACTTTCTACCGAGCAACCTTTCCTCTCGTGATTCAAGAAGCACACTTACATTCTCGCTTCCCTTCCATTTAAACTCAATTACTTCTGCTAAAATTTGAATACTCCGCGCGTTCTACTACGATTTATATACTCTGGCATTGGCAATTCTAGGGGAAAGTAAAGGCTTGACAGGAAAGATAGCTTAAAATAAATGTTAGTTAAAATAAATATAAACCCTACAAGCTAATTAATTTACACTGTATTATAAATCTTATTCAAGGACTTAAAGATTCCGATTTTATTAACTTTGATTGTAGTTGTGAAAATAAATACCCTCAGCTAAGAAATTTGCATTAGGATTAATCTCCCTGCTTGCCGTTTTGTTTTGGATTTTAATGTGTATATTATTCAGAAAGTAACGTTTGAGTTCTTATAAGACATAAACTATCACGGTTTTTTTTAAACTTTTTTATTTAATTCTTTATATGCTTCTCTCTTTTTCTACATAGTTTTCATATTTGTTTAAACATTTGTGATAACGTTCTGCAAACTTTTGTAAGTCTAAGTTATAGACGTCTACCGCCTGTGAGGATAACCACTATTGAACTGCGCTTGTTACTGAGAAATTGCTTTAGGTAGCAGAACAAGTGAAACTCTTCCGGGGCCAAGTCTGTACTGTATGGTGGACAGTCAATCTGTTCCCATCCGAAACTAGTGATGCTGTGCGACGCCATTCCATTGACTGACGAAGACTTTGGGGTCATGTGAGAAACCCACAACTAGAATCGCTGTGGCAATCCTTTCTGACAATTCATCACCTTTCTTATGATATCGGACCAAATAAGCAAGAGCACAAGCCCTTCTTTGCATTTGGTGTAAGCAATCTGGGAATCCAACGTGTGCGCAGTTTGTGAAATTGCAAATTTTTAGAGACAATTTTGTGCAAAGTTGTCCTAACCACATTCGGAAATTTCAATGCTAAAGCTCAAATTGTGAATTTCAGGTTTTCAAGAATCTTTCGTCTACGGCACTGACAAAATCTTCTTTGATCACTGATGGTAGGCTGATCCCGGTTCCTTATGGGCATTTCCCAGTCCGCATTTGAAAGCTCTCACACACTTACACACTTTGCTACCACTTACCGCATAGGACAATACACGTCGCTTATTTTCCGATAAATTTCCACTGCTGAAACGTTCCTTACTGTCAAAAACAGAATAACTGACCGTATTTCACAGTCGGCGTGCTGATCAATTGTTTTAAACATTTTGAACTGACACTGTACACAACACACTCAATACCAATGCAAATGGCGTCGTTTGAGCAGCAAGGTGTGCTGGAAGTTAATACGCATGCACATTTCAATATTCGCGCGATATTCGATTAGCTACGGCGATTCGGACTATAGTTTCTGAAAAACCCTTATATATATATATGAAATATGTAAACATATGAGAAGCTTATTCAGCAGTTTGAAAATGAACAAGCTTAAGAAAACAATCAAACGGAGCTATGGAGCTATGGCACATTATTGGATGAAGACAGATTCGAAAACTATTTATCCAAGTTTACACACTCTATCAAAATCAAAACACCATCACGAAACGTGTTCTAGCTGAACATTGTAGTCAGAAATAAAGCACTGTATAATTATTTACATTAAAATATACGTATTTTCTGTTTGACTCTTAAATTAATAAATAAAATAAAGAGAATATGTTGTTATTATTTATTCTCAAATTTTGGTACACTTCAAAACATTTCGTAATTCGTTTATTTCAATTTAAGTAAGTTGTACACTGATAAATTCATAGTAGAATTCTTTAAAATGAATGGCAGACTGATTTTTTTATATTAAGCTGTGAAGATCTTTGAATTCAATTATAAAGTATAACAAACAGAAGTTTCTTACAGATATCAGCCTTTACGTTTTAAATTGAAAATGCAAGTTTAAATGAATGCTTTTTTCCGTGCCATTGTTGTTACTGTTTGTGCATATTTTGATAAATATTTAGTAAATAAAATTTGTTTTTAAGAAATAAAATCTTTTTACTTGTATGACCCATTTCTATTCTTTACTCTTACAACAATCAGCTGCGGGTTGCCCAACCGGTATAGTGGCTAGCGTCGCTGACTGCCGGGCTCGAATCCCGGAGAAGGCATGGATGTTTATAAATGTATAGTGTCGGTGCGGCATGGCGGCAGTTTAAATATGCGACAAGCCGAAAGTCCTCTAGCGTGGTTCTGTGGAAGGGAAGATGGGAAGGAGATCCTCGGACCCGTCTCCCGGGGGTTCTCTCCATCAAAAATGGGGATGGAGTTGAGACAAATCGCACTGTCACCTGTTAGGTTCTCAAGGCTCTTGCCAACGACAGGCGTAATCTAGCGATCCTTGCCACGAGTAATTCCGTGGGTTTGAGCTGACTACGTCAGACAAGTAAGCATAAGAAACAACACAATCAGCTGTGTTCAGATTGTGTATATGGGGCGCATGTAATATGAGTTCGAGCCTACGACTTAACGTATGTCTGACAATAAAAAAGTAGTATAGAATCACTGTTATCATGTTTATAAATTAGACAAAATTTAAATTTGGCTGATAATACTCAGCCGGCCTCACTAGGGCTAGGCTAATGATATTAATGTTGCGCCCAGTGCTACATTTGAGCAATAGGTAGCAACAGAACTATATGACTACGTAGACGATGCTTTTACCCTGTTTGAAGGTAATAAAGATGATTTAAATAGAGTTCTTTCAACAATGAATTCTATTGATCCTGCTATTCAGTTCACTTTTGAACTTGAGACTTGCAATTCTCTTCCGTTTCTCGACATTCTGGTCACACGTAACACATCCAACTTCAGTACTACAGTTTACCGTAAACCTTCATCGGTTTGCCTTCCACCACACTTTAAATCATGTCATCCGACTAAACAAAAGTTAGCTTCATTTTATTCCTACGTTTTCCGTGCTCTTCAAGTTTGCTCCTCCAAACTAGCCCTTGATGAAGAACTAAATTATTTAAAAGCAATAGCTATTGACAGGGGCTTTTCACCCAACATTATTAATCAAGCAGTTAAAAAATTCTCATCTCAACACACTAAAAGCCACACTCTTATTTTAGGAGATTATAAAAATTCTGTTGTCATTCCCTTCTTTCCATCAATTAGCTATAAAGTTGCACATATTTTGCAGAAATTTAACTTTCGGGTTGTTTACTCTCCCATCAATAAAATTCCAACTTCTATACTCAAGGACCCCATTCCGGATATGAATTCCTGGGGTATTTATAGGATTCCTTGCCAGTGCGGTTTAATTTACATTGGCCAAACTAAGAGAGCCTTAAAATTTCGCGTCAAAGAACATGAGGCATATGTTAGAAAAAAGGAAACACAGAAGTCTTCTGTTGCTCAACATTGTTGGTCCGAAAATCACACTTTCAATTTTTCTGCTGCCAAAATTATTCAAAAAACATCTTCCATTGGAGAACTGGATTTTCTAGAGGCATTTCACATTCATAAAAATCTTTCTGTTCTAGTTAACGATCCTAATTCCAATCCAAATTTGCCTTCGGCTTTTAGAGAAATTATGTTTTAGTTCTGGTTTCGCCAACAGATGGCGCCACTTGCTTATTCTTGTCCAGGCTTTCTTACCTTATCTAAACATTTTTTCCTATCTTGTTCATTTGCGGTTTTGCAGCTGAAGATGATGGTTCGGTAAAACCATCGAAACTAGTCCTGTGAAAATTTTGTAAATTAACGCTGATTTTTGTTGTTTGACTTCTGAATTAGTATTTATTCGGCGTGTTATTGTGTCTTAATACTTTCTTTGATATTCTTCAATTAAATATTTAACTCCACCAATGATTGAGTACCGTAAACTTATAAGGTATTTTCACTCTCTCTTCTATAGACCTTCCTGCTGTGAAGGTTAGCACAATCCGCGTGTATTCGAGAGGTCGATTGTTCATTTTTCACGACTCTTGCTTCCAAATAACCTACAAACTATGGGAATGTTAGACCTTTTCTCCTGAAAGTCGAGTTTGTTTGTGTGTTTTTTTCGTAAGCATGGTAATTACGAGCAATGTTTACTTACACAGTTCTCAATAAAAACATGGTTCCTTCAAAAGGGGTAAAATTCTAGTATTTTGTCATAATACATTAACAGCTAATCATTCGAAAACCTTCTGCTCTAAGACATTCATGTACTTCATTCTAGAAAGAGCTTACGGACTTGATCATTGTATTAACCACTATTACTTTCGAAAACATATTTTAGTGAATGACGGAGGTTGCGATTAAAGCTCTGTCCTTTATATAAAGGTCAAACTGTTTCCGTTCTGAAATCCTTCTAAATATATTGTTCAGTTTCTAGCGCTTTGTCTTAATAAAATAACGACACAGAATGGACAGTGAAACCGTAGCTAACAAACGGCACCAATGTAATATTGTGGGTTTTGAGTCCCACAATATTATTTGGTGAAGCCGTGAATAAGTTAAATAACTTAATAAACCTTATGCTAACTAAACTAGCAATTTCTGAAATAAACTCTTAAAGGCTAATTAATTCAATATATGTGTGATTATAATTAAATGGGGATATTCCCAAGTAGCACAGCAACGTCTTAACGACGCTGCAAACTCGTCGTGGATGTCGTTGCAAAAACATTGCAATATGTCTCTTTAAGACGCCCAGATGTCCGCGAACATCCACTGCTTTGCAACCGTTGCAAAGGCGTCTTTATTACGTCTTTGCAGATGAGGTTTTTATCGCATAGACGTCGTTATTGCGTCTTTTGAAGGTGATATTTTGGCTGTGAAAGCATCGTATCACGACGTCTTAAAGACGCCTAAATGTTCGCCAAATTCCACCTTTTTGCAACAGTTGTGAAAATGTCGTTATTATGTCCTTGTGTTACATATTGATCTATGCAGAAAAATAAGCTTAATAATTAATATATTTTACTTCTTTTTTTAAATTTTTTATTCCTTGTATTTATCTAAAGTTTAAATATGTTATCATTTCCTGAAAACCAGAATATAACACAATATTTTCTCTTTAGACTAAATATGCATAATTAATAATAGCCTGAATTATTCTCAGTACTTTAAACTATATTTTTAAGTAACTTAAATTCTAAGTTATTATTTAAGATTTCAGCATTTTTTTTACCTTAAGTGAGAGTAATTATGAAAATGGTTATTATAAATATATAACATAAATAGCAGATTTTAAATAAATAAAACTCAATTAGACATAAATAAAAGTAAAGCTATATGTGTGCAAAAAAAAGAGAGTTTCTTAAAATAACAGCATTATCACATTTATTTCTGTTTAATCTCAGAGACATAAATTGCCCCTGTCATGATAAATTAGGAGGCGGTTCTTAAGGTAACTTAATCAGTATTTTACCTGAACTCAAGTATAATTTATTCGCCTTTCATAGCAAAAAATATAACCATTAACTTCTATATCTCCAAGATATGCAAATGAAAGACTCTATAAAGCAGTTAAAAAATGTGATAAAAAATATTTCATACAAAAATATACCTAAATCTAATAACCAATAAAAACACTTCCCATATTCATATCTAAAATAAAGTATTAACCTAACAAACAACATACATGACAGTACTATTTAAGAAAAAAACATGAACTAGTAGTGTTTGAAAGTATAAATATCAGAAGGAAGGTAACAGAAATAAAATTCCCGATTAATAAAAAGTTATTTATGTTTTTTTAAATAGTAAGCAATTAAAAGTGCAATAAGTATGGATTGCAATATTTATTAGTAATAGTGATGTTTCTTAACACCATTTCTTTCGATCATATGTTAATGTATTTACTTATTTTTAGTTTCTACATTTTGGAATAGTGGTAGATTACAATGATTATTTCATGCACTTTTTATAATCAATTTCCTTTTGTTACTGTACAGAAATAGTTTAAATACTATAGTATACGATAGTAAGTTAAGTGCGTTAAATAGCCCTAGATGAAACATTTTGTTTCTATTCATTATGAATTTCTTTGTTATCACAAGTACATAAAAAGTAAGCGAAGAAAATAGAATATACTTAAATTTAATAAAAAATAAAACCTAATTTCCAACATTCATTTATTGAGATAAATAAAACCTAATTACCAACATTCATTTATTGAGATAAACTAATAAATATACATAACGGCAATAGAAAATACTTAAATTTAATAAAAAATAAAAACTTATTTCCAACATTCATTTATTGAGATAATCTAATAAACATACAATAACGGCAATATTTAAAAAAATGCGAATTACACAGTGTTTGAAGAATAGATACCAAACGAAAAGTAATAAAAGTGCAATTTTCAATCAATTAAAACTATTTAGTGTTTTTTAAGATTACACAATTAAATATCACATAATTATAAATTGCAATATTTTATAGAGATACTAATGTTTCTTTAACCCTATTTTTTCGATCATACATTTCATACACTGTTTAAAATCATTAACGGTTTCTACATACTATACAAAAGACAACATAGTATAGAATGGGCATTATTATTAATTTTAATGTACTGCTTCTTGCTGTTACATATATGTAATTCATCTTCAGCAGTTATATTAAGTACTGGTACCAGTCCAAAAATTTCTTTGCATTTTGAAAATAATGAACATACCATAACAGCCTGAATTGTTGTTGCTTCTGCACTGATTGCATTTGCAGCAAAATCAGAAAGTGCCTTACTGTTGTATGTTATTTTTGGTTTTATATGAATTAATTCTGAGAACAAACCTTTCAATATGAACGCAATAACCCATTAATATGCATGATATACAATATAGCAGTTAGGACGTTATAACCGAGGCACAAACCACCATATAATTTTTTAATCACTCGCAACACATAAAGCACCAAAACAGAACACAATTTCACCAAAACTATATTCACGATTAGCATTATAACTCTTGGAATTCAATATTTCTTAAATGATGTATCCAAAATTTTGGCCCTTCTTGTAGAGCACACATTCACAAAAAAAATAAGCAAAAATTCCACATTCTCACCATGATTTTTCCTCAATTCAGAGGATTCCAAACAGGAGCTCAGAGGAATGAAAATTCACTTGCAGTTGAAGGCAGTTGAAGTAAGTAGATAGGGACAGAACAATGAGAAGATTCACAGTGCGTTCTTTGACTGACAGTACTATTGAAATTTACTTTTAATATAAGCAATATTATTTATATCAGTCATTACTTGATTCAATTTCCCACGTGAAGTCAGTCTTTTCAAATGCCCTACATATTGTACCTTTACTAAATTACTTGAAAGAACTGGTGGAATCTTTCCGTTCCGTTTACCGCTGCTCGCCACTCAGCTAGAAAGTATAGCTTTGAAGTAACTGCGCAGTTAAATTCTTCGAACTTGAACTTCGAATTTGGCAGTTAGCCAAAGCGGGCAAAATCTCGAGACGTCCATTAAGCACCCAGTAAAGTAAATAATGTACATGGGATGTCATCGGTTGAAGAGCAATGTACAGTTGCTCTAATTTTTATGCCAACATTTATTAGTAATTTATCAAATCCATTAATTTTGTTGTTTTCCATGAAAAGTGTTAATATTTCTTTCTTTTTTTCCATTAATTTTTAAGCTCTGTCACCATATTAATTCAATTAAATTCGTCCTTACTTCAAAAATAATAAAGTCATGTTTCCGTATGCATAACTTAATTACTTACTTTATAGATTAGTTTCATTTTGAAATATTTTGCTATAATATTTATAAAAAAAATATTTTAAGTATTAACTATTTTAACAAAATTTTAAACAATAATTTAACACGTATTTTAGTACTAATTAAATTTATTAATTCAAAAGTATTTATATTAAATTTATACAAGTATTTCATTAGATGATACCTTAGATTAATATATTTAGACGAGTAAAGTAATCAAACATTGCAAAGTAAATCTTATGCGGAATTCAGATTCTCGAAAGGGCAGATTTAGTCTCTTTTCATTCTAAAAATAACGCTGATGCATTATGAGAAAATTGCTAAAACGACCACATCTAAAAGCGGTCATATCATGACGTTTCAGCGACGTCGTCAAATTGCCAAGATGCAACAGCAAATATTTTGCGTCGTCGCAACGTTGTAAAGACGTCACAGACGTTGATCGGGCAGAAAAATAAAATGCAATTCACTAATACAAACATGGCATAAACTTCAAATTAATTTTGGTTTATTAAATATTCTCAGATCAAAAAATGGAATTATCACAGAATCGTCCTTATCATAATTTTACATAGCTATTGTCTACCCAGCAAATATTATATATGAACTTGACTCATAATTTTAGTGAGTATTAACAGAGATGTTATAATTAACACTTTTCAAACAAGCCATAAGGCTGAAAGATCAAAAAGATTCGTTATTAGAGTTCTTTCTTGTTACACCTTCAGGTATTAAGTATGCTTTTACTTGTGGCACAAACAATTAATTCAGAAAATTTAATAAAATAATTAATTCTGAAAAAACAAAAGAATACATTTTTATTCTCAATTATTAGGGCTTCAGCCAAGACTTAAGTCTTCCGTAAAACCAAAGGAGGAAAGCGAATTCTTCAAAAGGAAAATTTAATTTAAAGTTCGATTAGGCCAAATTCTTTTTATAAATTACCTTAAAGCAAAATTCTTAATCGATATCAGTCCATTTCTTAACTGGGGAAGAATAAAGGAAAAGACAAAACAAAACTTAGCTTTCGATAGGAGGGTACACGGGCACCATCGGATCACAAGCAGTAGCACTAGCAGCTAGGCTCTCGGCTGAAGATAAACGCCAAGCAAGATGAAGTATTTAGCAGAGGCATACTGTTCTGGTATTCTCCTACGTCATCATGTCAATCGAGAGGCATTCCTCCTAGCTCACAGCTTCCACTTTCAGAGTCAGCTTTCTTCCGGTAAATCATCTATAAAGACTCACCTCCCAACACATAGAATACTCAAATAGGAGATAAGAAAAACACAGCATATCAATCAAGAAGCTTTCCTTCTAGCTCACAGCTTCCATCCTCAGAGTCAACTTTCTTCCGTGATAACACTGGACTGTTAACGAGAGCTCTAGGCTTTAACGGTAGGCCTGGCCAGCTCTCATTAAAAGAAGTAAGAAACAGAGGAGGGGAAGCAAAACCATCCTTGAACCACTAGTTCAAACAACACTTTTATAGTTTGGCAGCAAAAGCACTTTCATTCACCATCGAGGACTTTCATTTACCAAAATTTAAGATGAGAGCAATAAGGTCGGGAGTATACGTGTAGCTGTCCCCTTTTCCCTTCGCGAATCAATCCATGTCAAACAACATTTACCACGACCCGAGCAAAAGTCTTTATATATTTCAGAGAAAACTCGCTCAATAATTCAGAAGATTGACACCCAAAATCTTATTCTCGAATTTTAGCGAAGCACGCGGCTGGGGAGCATAATTTCCACTACCAGCCGTAAGCACAACTAGAAGACAAATTACATCTCTTTATTCAGTTCGGAACAATTACTCCAAATGCAAAATCTAAAGCCCAATCGAAAAGTGATTCCAACTCGAATTTCCTTCGCTGCTTTCACAAACACGAGCTACCATAAAAACTGGATTTTCGCCACCCTCGTTTAGGGACTAAATTTCCATTTTCCACCCTAAAAGACCAGATAACTCGAACTGCACATGAGCCACTTCCTTTAAGCGGCCAAACCATCGGACACTTAGATCGCCAAGTAAGCGACTTACACTGTAGGTGAAATAATAAACCTTAACCTTTCGTTAAGTACTTCCTTCCTGTTAGGTCGCAAATAGCAGAACCGCTTTGAAGATAAGACTCAGATGGGCCACTAAGTGGAAATCGACCTGGAGCCTGACTGTTCCGAATCTGAAAGGTTGGCGATGCTATAGGGTGGATGATGTGAATACAAAGTCTCTCGCTACTCTAGCTGGGACATAGGCCTCTTCGTGGCGCCACTACGTAACCTAGATGTGACGTGTTACTCAACTATGGCTAACTATGTTGGGGTGATGATAAAGCTGTGTTGAGTGGGTCATAGGTTCTGTTGGGGAGTGCAGGACTAGGCCCTCCTCCCAGCATTAAGTTTCAATTGGTGGCTCGTCGTTTTGACGACGCTAAAGCTATAGTTTCAGTTGATGACTCGTCGTTTTAATGACGCTAAAGCTATAGGTTTCAATTGGTGGCTCGTCGTTTTAACTACGCTAAAGCTATATCTATTATATCAGTGAGTGTGTCTCGAATCTTTCAAACGGGTTCAGAGTCTCATACCCTATTGATGAATCCACATGCCCACTGGGAATGCAGGTATCATTAGTTGTTGAATGGGCCTAAATATTATAGTTCGTGTATTAATTAATTGGCTGGCAGCTCAGTGCCGGCCAGTGAGGGTGTCAAATGGTGGCTCGTCATTTTTACCGACGCAATAGTCCCACGATTATGACAACTAACCTATATGGTTAGCATGTTTTATACCGTGGTTCTAGTGGAGCTCCACTTTATAATCCTGGGACATCATTAAAATCTCGCATAAGCGGCCATTTGATATGCGTTGACGTTGTACGTCTCAGGGGCTCCCTGTTTGGCCTGTTCCTCTTTATTTCTACGGTTCTTCTGGAGTCAGTGGCGATAGCTATAGACTTGGCCACGGATCTGTTGAGCTCCTAGCCTCGCGCTCGTGACTGTAGTAGTTTATACATTCTAGACTACACCGCAAATCCCTAATAAACAAGTAATTTTGCACAATGGGGGTATAGTTCTAGTCTTAGTTGTCCTAAAGGGCAGGAAGTACGATGAAGAAAGGGGAGATGAAGAAAAGAGCCATCTGAAAACTGATGATTAGCCCATATCCGAGCCAATATCCGTGATGATAACGCGAGTGGTCTGAAACCTTAGGAACATCCCCTCTGACTGGAGGGTGATCTCATGAAGGTTGCAATGGCTCGTCACATTAGTGACGCTATGGCCGATTAAGGTTGCTTTATTAGTAGCTCATCATTTTGATGACGCAATAGCCGATTCCGAGAACCCCTGACCATTTTAATAAACGTCTCTTCCGAAATAGAGATATTATGGTCTTCGACACATAATAAATAAAAGCTCGCTAGAACTTAGATGGTTAGGACGCATTTTATCCGAAGAGATTACCGCTAAGAGATTACCACAGGGGCTCTCCTCTGGCCTCCTCCTCGATTTTTGTACGGTGTCAATGGAGTCAGTGGCATTAGCTATAGACTCGGCCACGGATATGTCGAGCTCACGGCCTCACGGTTGGGCGCTCGGACGGTAGTAGTAAATACCACCTAGGCAACACCGCAAATCCCTAATAAACAAGTAATTTTGCATAATGGGGGTGTAGTTCTAGTCCAAGTTGTTGTCCTAAAGGGCAACCGAAACAAAGCAATTTCTTTCTACAAGTTTCTACGAAAGTAACATCACCCAGAGAGAGAATGAGAGGCAAAAATTCGCTTACTTACCTTAATCCTTTACCAGGACACAGAAATTTTGATTAAATTTAAACAAAAGAAAAAGAATAAAAATTCATTGAAGCATTTGTTTTTCCCCAAAATTAAAGAATTTATATAGCCAAATATTGAATCAATTATAAGTAATAAAGCATTAAATTAACAATTCAAAGAATTAAATGCAATTTAAGATTTTTCATAAATAAGAAAACTAATTAACTTGATCCCTTTCACAAAGAAAATTCAAGCTGTTATCAACATAACAATATAGTGAATTCTGTAGAACCCCTTACTAGGGTTACTTGCTTATGAAATATTAGTAATGAATAGAACTCAATATACCTTAAGATATCTTGAGTTCTACTTATTGCTATCATTTAAGAGTTGCAATTAAAAAAATGCACGATTACCACATTATTAAAAAAGAGAACTTTCTTTAGCCAACTTCTATGCAACAAAACACACACATGAACATTTTTTTCACAGCTATAAAGATAACCAGGAATCAAATAATGCATTTTAACTACTAACTCTTTTGTCAGTCAGTCCTAGGGAGATTAGTGTTAGGGTACATATCTTGCGCATAAAATGGTAATTAGAAGATAATATTTCTTAAAGTTTTAAATGAATCTTGTTCACTCTGCCAAGGTAGCAATACTCTTTCCATTACTATACTCCATTAGTACTGCTCTTTGCTTTTTAGTTATGTTTCAATAATCTGTTTGTTTTTCTCTTTCAGGCTGCTTCATGATTTTACTTGCAAATTGCATTTCCCATATTTTGATGAAATAAATTATTAATTAATTAATTAAAATCATTACTTAAATTAATTTTGTTTATTATTAATAAATTTAATTTTTATTATTTAACACATAATGTTTTATTTATTAATTCATTTGTATTTGTATTAATCTCCAGTTTTTATTATTAAATTAATTAAATTAATGTTTCTCATTTTTTTACTTTTCATTTGAAACTTAAATTTAGAGCATGGCTAGTTATCGAGGCTTCATAACATTCAAGTATATGATTGCTTGTCTTCGGCATCAGATGGAAACAGCAAATGCTTACGTACATTTGTTTTTCGTCGCTATAAATGTTAATTTAATTTTAATGCCGAAATTCTGTTGAAATTGATTTTAATAGTTACAGTATTTTTAAGCAGTCTACATTTTCTCCTTCTTGTTCGCAACATTTTACAAAGTTAAATTTATACTGGCATTCTTTCGAGAGCCTCACTTATCTCCAACCTGGTCGGTATAGTTGATAACTAATTACTATTTCTTTGGTACCAGATTTGAATCTCGTAATGAAGTTTCCTTTAAACTTAGGTTTGTGTAAAAATTAATTATTTCAATTAGCAAATATATTTTGCAGTTTAAAAAAATATGAGGAAAAGACACGCAAGTTTGCGGTTTTTTGTCCCCTCTTTTGCATGCATATTATCTGCAATGACAATGCTAACTAAGAGATCGGTTTGGCCATTCCTCACTGAAAATTATTTAGCAGGTTCACGACCATTGGATTTATAAAAGAGGATTACTTTTCGGTTTATTTCATAATTTATATTATTTTCTATTCTATAATTTCAATGAAAATTTTAAAATAATTTAATGAATATTATTTGAAAAAAATGTATCACTTATTTTGGGCTTAAGTCTTAGAAATCCAGCGATTAGTTTTTGTCTTAGGAATAAAAGGATTAGCCAAATCCTGAATCATTTTTTTTTTTTTTTTTTTTTTTTTTTTTGTTTCTTCAAGTTTTTTAATAGGATAAAGCGTATTTTATTCTAAAGAAATTTATAAAAAATTAAACAATATTTTTTCTTATTTTAGAACTTGGAATATAATTGGGAATTTTGCAGTAGAACTATTCGAGTAAGTTGAGAAATTGATTAAATAATCTTTCTTCTTTGTGAGTTATGATTTCATATATAAAGTAATATTTCGCGGTCTGTCTGGATGCGCAGAAAGCAGACAATTCTGAGCTTCAACCGCGTTGATCATGTATGCTGTCAATCTTATTTTAGCCATTTATTCAAAACGTGTCAAACCTCTGGTATACCAAATGATGATATTTACGCTTTCCCCTTATATGGAAATAAAAAATAATTATTAATTGGCCAAGAGACGTATGGTTGTTGTATTTTAAGTCACTGAGCTAAAGAGCAGAGCAGATGCAAATTGGTTAGGTTCTTAAGCGAGCGCTTGGAACTTCATTTGGAATCCACTGGAGTTCCGTTTGATTAGGTTTCCGTTCTTCTGAGGTGTACTTTTATGAAGGATGCAATTGCGAGGGATTTTAGCAAAGTAGAATTCAGCTTGCTTGGTGAGTCTCAGTTCTTCAGCCTAGCTGTCATAAGAAGGTGAATGTCGTTGAAGATTACGAGTATTTTGTTTGAGCCAGAAGAGGACACTCAAAATGCAGGCCAAGTTCAAAGTCCTCTCCGATTTTGATGGCAGGAAGAGAGGATGGGAGACCCTCGCCCCGCCTTCCAGATTGTTCTCCATCAAAATTACTTAATAGTTAGAAAGTCTGCGAGATATATATTATACCTTCGAGAATGTATATTCTTGTTTATATCTACTCCTGCGGTTAGGCTATTCTGGAATGTAAAGTAAAAATGAAATGAATAAATAAAATATAAATATATAAAATAAAACAATTAAAATAAAATTAATAAAAAAATTAAGCTTTAATGCTTTTCGTTTTGGCAAAGGAGTTTAGAAGGTTAAAAAAAATTACATTTAAAAGAATTTTTTTTTAGAATCCATTAAAATATAGATACCCAGTATTTATGTAGTACACATTTACTGTAGCAACGCTATTTAGACGCTAGACATTGTTAGACGCCACTTTGTTATGACTGAACTACTATTATACTTCTAAATTATTCTTAAGAACTGAAAGAATAACTTTTCTTTATTTCAGATGAGTACTCTTTTATTTAAGTTCGTAATTTAATATGCAATAAAGGTTTAAAATTTTACGTGCGTTATTGACATTTATCTGTGTTCTTCATCACTAAATAACTACAGAAATATACTCAATGCCACTTTTCCAGTTGTTCCACAAGAAAAATTCTTCTTGTCAGGTGTGAGATGAAAAAAATCAATTCTGATCAAAGGCAAAGGGAAAAAAACGACTAAATCCTTAAGGTTTCATTAAATCTCTGATCTTAGTTGACTGATTCAAAGGCGCAAATTTTTCGGATAAAGGAAGAATCGATCTTCGGATTTTTTTAACCCCAAATAAAATTGATTCAGAGCTTATGGGAACAAAAGGAAAAGAAATCAAAGTAAAATTTTATAGAAGAGTTATTTGTTCTGCATATCAATCTAATCGCATACGGGTTTACAGATATGATAACGAAAATTACATGGAAGGCCTAAAAAAGAACTTTTATTGGCAAATGAACTGAGATTATGAAATTAATTTGCATTTTTTCTGATGGTAATGAGTTGCCAATGTGTGTTATTACTTTCAGTTTCATTCATTAGCCGGCTTTACAAGGTTTTAAAATGGTCATGAATCAATCAGAGAGCAATTAAATGTTAAAAATATCTAAGCTATACCTTGTTTAAGAATATACCTTGTTTAGCATTTCCTCAATTTGATTTTCTCAAAATTTATTTTTAATATTTCATTAAGATCTCTAATGCAAACTCTAGAAATGTGAAATACGTACAACATTTCTCTTAGAACTGATTAAAATTTAGTGTATTTAGAAATCGGAAGTAGAGAATGCATAATGTAATGTACATAATATATGAAAAATAAGTAATTAACATGTAAAATCAAATGCAATTTGCTGCAAGATAGACAGTTAAAAACAGAAGAAGTCTCTAAACATATTTTAATGATGTTGCGTTATATATACGAAATTCTTGGAAAGAAGAAAGCAATCGCTTTAATCAGACAGTACTCAGACAAACTTATTCGTGAATTTATACTAGCACTTTTTTTTGTTTTGAAACGGAAGACATACATATGAATTATATCTCTCTTAGGAAATGTTAAATGCTTGTCTTTACGCATAAATCTAAATGGTTGCCAGGCTTAGATATCTTATTTGCATAAAGTTAATAGAAATTGCTTTAAGAGAGCATTTCTGACGTAATTCATGCATATAAAAATAACATGGACGTATTTTGTAGACAAATTTTCCATTTATATTATTAATAAAGTCTATAATGAATGCCGATTTTTCAACAGGTATATTCCTCACGTTTTACTAGCTTTAGAGTTTAAATAGCTTGTTTATAAAAGCATATTTCATGATTCCGAAAGATTTCCATGATGAATAAAACTGCTGAAGTGCTTTTTAACCAATAACTTAGCTTAAACGAATAAACTTCTGACATTTTACACAATTCTTAAAACCATTTGCCATGAGTATGTTATAAAACTCTGAAATTTCATTTTAAGTCGTAATACAGTTCTTATTAATTTCCTATTTCCTATTTATTGTAATTTCCTATTTTTCTTCTGTTACATTTTGCCTTTTTTTTCCTATCAATATCTCTTCTTCATGTGACTTAGTTACGTAAAGAAATCTTGATATTCCACAGCATGCAATAGTATATAATGTGATTTCATACACCGAACCTTCTGGAAAATAATGAAGAGTTTGTCTCCATACCTGTTATCCACAGAATGTCTGTTCATACTTTGCCATTGCATGAAAAACATTTACGTAACTCGCTACTTAATATATCAAGTATCAACTGCTGAATTTTAAATTTAGAATGATGTTGAGAGTTTTAGTGTAGTGTGAAACTTGGTTCCTTACCAAAAGAGCATACGCGCTGAAAGGTAAACATAAATTAATGGGTGCTTTCATTGAGCGTAACAAAGCCGATGAACAGGATACGTCATTTTATACCATGGAAGGAATAAATACAACACGAAAAAGATGTGAGCACAGATAACGGTCGTTTAACTTGGCTGGTATGATACTTGGCTTCAGACTTGACGTCAGACACAACCATTCCATACGATACTTTATATACATGCTTCTAGGATATTGCGCTAAATTCATGCTTCCATTGTACGCTTCAACAAATAATTTCCGTGTCAGGATTCCACGTGTGGCCACGTCGATAACCAGGACGTCAGGAAGCGAGACACTTTTCTCACGCACACAGACTACTTCTTGGTTTCTACGCCGGACTACATAAAGTTGAAATTTACGCGTCTTCAGTTTTGCACAGCTGCAAGGGAGAAATGCTAATTTCCCAATAGAATTAATAACTTTGTCTTTAACATGAATTAAACATTTTGAGTATCATTTATACTTACAGACAAATGAAAATTTGTCTGTAAGTATAAAGACATTTATACTTATATACAAATGACATAAATTACATACAAATGAGAATATTATGCCATGTTACAGCATCATTAAATTGGTTAATTCAACATACAGTATTTTTTAATCTTTGATTACAAATGGTCGCTTCTGCATTTGGATTTAATTGACTCTGCCCAGTTTGGCTTAAGAAAATATCATAGTACCACCGATCAGGTGCTGAACCTTGTTGAATACATTGCGAAGGCTTTCTTCCATAAAACAGGAGTTGCGGCTTGTTTCGTCGATTTAGAGAAAGCCTTCGACACAGTTTGGCGCGAGGGCCTAATTTACAAACTTAATAATTTCTTGTTCCCAGTCAGTCTGATCAAACTCATGATGTCTTACTTAAAAAGGAGGACTTTTCAAGTTCATGTAGGTGATGCTTGCTCCCAGCAGGAAAATTGTTACTAGTGGGTTTCCGCAAGGGTCAGTTATCGCTCCGAAATTATTCAATATTTTTACTAACGACCTGCCAAATCCACTCAATTCGAAGCTGTTAAAATATGCTGATGACTGTGATTCTTTCAAGATCTCGGCACCCTCAAATTGCTCTAAATAACCTGCAGATCCACGTCAACGTTGTCGCCGCCTGGTGTCAGCTCTGGAAAATAAAAATCAACTCCGCGAAATGCAAAATTGTACAGTTTCGCCGCTATCGCAGGAATATGATCACTAATACTGACATCAAAATAGCAGACGAAATTATCCCAGTGGGTTCTTCAGCAAAATATTTAGGGGTCATCTTGGATGACAGATTGACTTTTAAAGAACGTATAAATGAAAAAATCAACAAAGCAAATGGAGTTTTTATGGCTCTTTATGGACTAATTGGAAGGAAGCAAAATTTAAGCATTACAATCAAACGCACGTTGTACCTTATATTAATTAGACCTGTTATGTTCTATGCCGTCCCTGAGTAGGCGATAGCGAACAAAACTGAAAGGAGAAGATTAGACCTTTTTACAAAACAAAATTCTAAGATGCATGACCAACGCGCAGTGGTTCGTTAAGAACTCGATCATTCACACTGATTTAAAAATTAATCCTATCTCAGAGCAAATCTTTATGGTAGCACATAATTTCATTGAGAAGATGGACAATTCCCCGATTAGTACTTTACGAGAAATTGCAAGCTATGACCCTACGGTGAAAAGGTTTTTGAAGAGACCTTAGTCTATTCACCATAACGTTAAGTGGTGATTGTAAATTTTATAAAATAGTGTACATATTTGTTATTTCTTCATATTTAACCAAGATATTAGTCAAGTTTTGTGACGTGTTTTGTGCTGTGATTGGTGTTTATTAGTGTTATTATTCTACTTCGTGCCTTTACGGACAAATGGACTTAGCAGGACACCCATATCTGTGAAATTACTATGTGAAAATTAATTCACCACACCCACCGTAGTGGAAATATTCCTATTCGCTCACCGATTGAAGTGATCTCAATTCTCTCAGTGGCTCGTTCCCGTTCTAGAATGCATCGAACCTTTCAACCTTCTACATCGAACGTATTTAGACAAACTTTTGAATTTATATGGTGTTAGGGCCCTATGCTCTGCTCCGTATGCGACGCTATCTGACCTTGGCATCGACCGTTAACATCTTAGACGGATTGCACATTAATGGACTGTTTTTGCGCCTTCGGGCGAGGTGTTCTAACACCTTTAAATTAAATTCACTACCGCCAATGGCCTTACAAGGCAAATACTGAGTGCACTGGTAAAAATTCTAAGAAATTGTCACCAGCAATGAAAATGAGGTTTAGGTTTAGGTTGAACGTCAAACTCAAATCACAAAAAATAATCTTTAAACCAATGTCGATTGAATTCTAAGAGAAATGTACTGAAGAGTGCGATAATAAAATGTCAGTATTTCAAAGACAGAATAAGTGTATCAAAAGAATAAATGAAAAATCTGTAATTTAAAATTAAACTATTCATTAGAATAACAATCGTGTATAGAAATGCATCTTCTTAAAGTTATATTAAACTTTTGTTCTTTTAAGAATGATTCTTTGACTAACTTTTTTGAAACTAGTAAAATTCTCTTCAAGCCCAAATTTTAGATTTAATATTTTATTTATTATTTTTTTATATTCTTAGTTTGTACTTATGTTTTCGCTGATATTCTCATAAAATAAAACGAAAGTATAATTCTTTTTGTACCATTTTATCGCTTTACCGTAAAAAAGGTGCATTCAGTAAAACCTCTTTGAACATCAGATTATATAAGCACAACAAAGGATTTATTACACTAGAAATTTCCTCGCAAATGTAGCTTTTGTTCAGATCATGCGCTGCGACTGTCAGTTTTGCAAAAGCCTTTCATACACGAATTTGCAGAATGTGGATTTCAGGTTAAGAAGCTTTATCATATCAATCACAAACTTTTAAACAATGCTATTTTAGGAAGTTCCCAATACAGTTCATGTTGAATATATAGCAGGAAAATTCTTCAGTTATGTATCCGTATGCGTTTAATACAAGCATAGGATTGCAAACGTTGAACTCTTTTTTTCTTATTAAATACCTTTATCATATTGCGCTAAAAGTCATTCGAAAACATGCACTGAATAAGCAATGGTTAATTTTCATTTAAATATTTACGTATCGAATGTTGATCAGTTGAAACATTTCCCGGCCATACTCAATAAACATCTTCTCCATATTAAGATATTTGTACCTGCGAATTGATTTATTCTTATTGCATCATATCTAGAATGAGGTCAGTATTCTTAACAAATCCTTTTAGTATAAGAACTCTCTAGCTTACTAAGCTAATCATTTATCTGTGATGTATTATTTCTCGTACCTTTTTTACCTATGATGATTTACTAGTTCATTCATTTAAATTGCAAGTAATGCAACTTCTATTAAACCTTTGATTTACGATTCGGTACGTGCTCTAATGGTGGACTGTTTTTAATTTATTGGGCTGTACCAGGAGGCAGAATTTATCGACTGCAAATACATTTAAAATTCTTCGGCTGGAAATATATATGTTTTCTCTCATGAGGAAACAGTAAAATTACTGCAAGAAGAACTAAAAGGAATGTTCATTAAAGAGAGTAAAATTAATGTGAAATAACTGAATTCCAGTAATTACTGAAATATTAGGATTTTATATTCTTTAATAATCCTTTCTTACTGCTGCAGACGAACGTTTAAGGGGACTCATACACCTTAAAACCCATAAGATGTTCGAATAGGTGACTGTTGCAAGAATTGGGATAACATATTTATTTTAAAAGCAATTACTACCCACTTTTTACAGATGACAACATAATATAGCTGCTTTTTGAAATAGTAATCAGAAAGTTTGTGTTGCCACACATAATTTTATAATATAATCCGTTTTTTGACAACATTTTTCGTCATGTTTCCACCTAATAATAGTTTAATAGTTTAAAATATTCTGTAGCATAATTTAATTCCATATTTAATATATAGCTTTTATAACGTCTGGAAACTACTGTGAACCTAAAATTCTAAAAATTTCATGTTAAATTTTAATTTTATTTTGAGTTTATAAAATGTATTTTATTAAAAAAATTTGTAATGTTTTCGTCCATAAAATTTTTCAATAGTACAATATTCATCAGATTGTTGGTTCAGTTAGAAAATAGTGCCCATATAAAGAATTCCATCCAATTTCAAGTATGTACCATTAGCCATTTTTAAAATATCATGCGCGCAAGGTGGAAATATGGCGAAATATTTTGTCACAAAGAGGATTAAATTACAAAAATATTTGTGGCAACACAAACTTTCTGGTTACTAGTTTCCGAAGCAGCTATATCATGAAGTCAGCTGTAAAAAGTTGGAAGTAATTGCTTTTAAAATAAAAAAAATATACCAATTCTTGCAATAGTCACATATTCGAAGATCATGAGGGGTTTAAGGTGTAGGAGTCCCCTTAACATTGTATAGAAATTTCGGCAATTTCTGAAACCAAAATTCTGGACTAATGTACTGTGTTAACCTTCTAGCTATAACAGAGTTACGATTAAAGTCACAAACAGTCTATTTTTACTTGTTGTAGGTAGCGTTATTTAAAATATCCTGTAATTAGGTACTGGTATATTCTTCACTTTCGAATAAGTCTTTGCTTTTAAATTGACATTAAAAAAATCCGATTTCTGTTTCCATAAAGAAAGTTTCATTATAATTTAATTACATATTAAATTAACGAAGCTGTCAAAATGAAAAAGGCAAAACGTGGTGTAGTATATACAGTATTCATTATGTCTAATATTAATTTTATGGGCAGAAATTTTTAAAGCTGGGTAAAAATCTGGGTAGGGTGGTTTTAAAGCTGGGTAAAGTCGTTTAATTTTGTTGCAGCAAAAAAATAAAATTATACCCTTCAAAACCTCAATTTCAGACTTAGAAAATTTGTAATTTTACTCGCCCTAAACATAACAATTTCCTTTTGTCATCTAAAGATATTAACTATAGATAGTCTAGAATAAATTCATGGACAGTTATAGGTTGTACTGTTTGACAAAAAAAAGAGAAGATGATACAGTTTATTAAGCAAAAACAAATGGCATAAATAAGGGATATGGCTGATAGTTAGGAATCAAATTAATTTAAATTAAACAAGAAAATTTATCCTGCTAATATAATAATAAACTCTAATCACATTTATTCATTTTCTGGAACTACACAACACAACACACACTAATAGATACCATGAGACAAATATTATTAGAACAATCTGTAGGACATCTTCGTCGAGCTCAGAATGTATTCTAGGAAGTGACTCATCTTCTAGTTTCTAGCTTCTGGCTTGGAATTTTTGTAATCTCCGTCCCCACTGCTGTACGCTTACTGTTTGATCCCCCATTTGCATTCATATTCCTATAAATAATAATTTAGTTGAACTCAAAAAACAGATACTCCAAATATTCTGTTTTGTTTTTTCTATTATATATCAAAAATATTAAAATCGAAATGCGGATTTCAAAGCTTGCTCTAAAGATGCAAAATAAAATTACAACCTAATTTTATATTAAATTAATGCATATAATTTATCCCGTCACTCTCTAATTTTTAGTTCAGTTGAAAAAACTGTATTATTTAGAGTTTGGGTTTTTTTGGTAGGATTAGCTAACTCTAAATTTCTCGCAAATGTACACGAAATTATCTCTGTGCCTGAAATTAACTGCGAAGACTTCAGAATGTTTAAAAAACGTTTTTATTAAATCAGAACTTGAATATAAAATACATGTATCGTGCTTATAACTCAACTAACACTTGTGGCGATGTAACTTAAAGTAATAGTAAAATTCAACTTGAAAGTCCAGAAGTCAAAGGCTACACAATTGGATTAAAGCGAAGTTGGCTCAAAACCTCTCACCCGCGTAAAAGTTTAAAATGACGACAGCTGTAACGCAAAATGGAATAGTTTAAATCTTATCAAAGCTGACTAATCCTAGTAACGTGGCCTCGAGAGGCAGAAACGCTTTCTGTCTTACAATGCGAAAGCCTCTCGTTAAATATTCTCAAACCTGATTTGCATTCTGTTAGAGAAACGGAAAGGAGAGGGGACAGTGAAGAACTAAATAGCAGAAATTAGGTAGATTAACATAATGGAGCTTGACAATGCTCTAGTAAGTAATACTTTTAAAATAGCGTGTTTCTCTTCGACCCTAGTATGATTTCGGCATCTTTCTGAGCAGGGACGTTCAGACAAGACGTCGGCGATTCCAGGTGAGGATCTCTTCTGAAGATGGATAGTTGCGTCCTCTGATGTTGAAAGCAGTTTGTTGTTTTTGAACTTCAAGGAAAAATTATATTTCCTTAAAAAGTCCAGTCCGAGTATGCAAGGATATGTAATGTATTCCACATATGCCGTGTGATAGTAGGCGGCATTTCCAAACGTGATATTTAAAGTTTAACTTCCCACCTATGTCGATTTTATCACCAGCCGAAGTCTGGAGGGTAACGGAGGATGGCGTCCTAATGAGTTTATCTTTAAATTGTTGAGCTAAATCTTTCCGAATGATGGTAACTTAGTTCCTGTGTCAATGATCATATTGCAAGGAAATCCATCGATATGTCCATTGATGAACAGTCCACTAATATTGGCACTCACTGCATAAATCTCGAGCGCCTTAATATGGGGTTTTTCACAATCGTTGAAAACAGATAATCTTACCACAACTCCACGATATGCTCATTAATTTGGTTCCTGCGGCGTTGTTTGAAAATGGTCTTATTTTTCGTACCCTGCGGTGTTCTGCAGTTCCTTGGTACGTTGCCATCAGCTCCGCAGTTTTAGCACTTTGTTTTTTGTCACTCCTCCTAAGTCTCATAGCATTTAATTGTCTGCTTAAATCGTCTGTTTTATTTTCCGTGATCTGGGGTGTTATGCAGTTCCTTTGTCTGTGGCCTTCAACACCGCATTTCCTGCACTTTAGGACTGGGCTCTTCTCAATCCTGTTCCGTCTCAAGGTAGTGACTTGTCTGGTAAAATTATCTGTTTTATTCTTCGTGCCCATGGGGTGTTCTGCAATACCATCGTATGTGGCCTTCAGTGCCACATATCCAACACTTAAAAGCCACTTTGTTCTCACTCCTACTCCATTTCAAAGCATTGATTTGTCTGGATAAATCATCTAAACGAGTCATCACGTAATCCACTGGCTCGTGGACTTGCACAGCTCTGACTGGGTGGAGGTCTCTACGAGTTATTTGCTGAACTGCTTTGAGTTTCATGGCGTACACCAGAGAGCTTCTTAGGTCCTAACCATCCGCCATTCGTAAAGCTGTCTGTATTTCAGGATCTCGGATGACGTTGATAAGATAAATTAATCCGGGGACAGGATTTCCCTTGTTTCTGTCGGGCATTCTGAAAAGGCGAGATGAGACAGCATTTCAACAACCGTGGGAAGTCCCTGGAGAGTTTCCGTGGGCTTCTGTTGACGGGATTTTATTTGAAGTCTGCTGTAATCTTGTACACATTTCTCGCCAAAGCACGACTCCGGATAGAGTTTCGAAATGTAGCTTTTGGTTTTTTGGGAGTGTTTGAAGATCTCTGCTGCGCGTGCTTTCAGAGAAGCGGCGAGATAATAGTCCTTAGCTTGGAATCCCATCCGTTCGCTTCCACTACTAAAAATTTGTCTTATACACTTGCCAATAGGTCTTCCCATCATATGTAGATAACTTCAGGGAAGGAGAAGCAGGCATAGGTAAAAATTTAAAACCATCAATATTTGCTCCTGCCTTCGCTACTAGTTTCTTAAAGGTATCAACTTCTTTGGCTACCGTATTACTACGGTACCTGTCATGAATTTGTTGCTCCACGGCAGAAACTCTCTCTTCCTTTTGTTCTTTTACATAAGAAATTCTTTCTTCTATTTGTTCTTTTTCCGAAGAGACTCTTTCTTCAATGTGCCCAACTTTATTTTTAACCGCGACAATTCTGCCATAGCCTTGAATTTGTTTTCTAGTACGCAGGTAATATCTTTTTTCACTTCCTCTTGACCTGCTTTAATCTTTTCTTTAGTAAATGCTTGGCGCGCTTTCATCTCCCCTTTAACGGATTCTTGACCAGTTTTTATCTCTTCTCAGCTCCCTTTCTTTTCTCCTTTAACAGCTTTCATCTCTGCTTTAGCAGAATATTTCATCTCTTTTTAAATATTGCAGAATCGTTCTTCTCTTCTTTAAATGCAGCAAAGGCTGCCATGAGCTGTTTTAACTCATCCTCCATCGCTCTAGTTATTGGTATTCAATCCTGGTTATGACACCAAAAAATTTTACTTGCGTACTGGTTCGTAATAGATTGAATACACAATTCCGATAAAAAGTTAATAAAATTTTTTCTTATTACAAGAAATGGAACAAAAATGCTGAAAATTTTCTTCAGAAATATTCGTGCAAGATCAAAATATCAAGCAGTTGTTACCTTTTAAACTACTAAAACGTTCAACAGAACGCAATCCAAAGCGCAGAAAAAGCTAATTCGATCTCACCGCGAATTCGCTTCAATCAACAACAATAACTAATTCAGAAGTCAAACAACAAAAATCAGCGTTATACCTACAAAATTTTGTAGGTATAACGCTGATTTTTTTGTTTGACTTCTGAATTAGTATTTATTCGGCGTGTTATTATGTCTTAACAATAACTAAGTAAACAACTGAACTGAGATAGTTTTCTCCGGCTTTTTAAAGCTTTTTAATCGGGCTCGGAAACGTTCTGATAATTTCTGTTTTCTCGAGGTTTTTACAAAGCAAAATAGTAGAATTACGAGATATCTATTTATTACATGTTAAGTGCAGGTGCTCCTGTATTTTTACTTTTCCGGCGTAGATTTCTCTTAAAATAAGTCTCGTGCTGCATTGCATGGGGATATAAAAAATTTTAATTATAATTCTACTAAAAACAACAAACTAAATACACATGCCGTAACAGTATATCATATTTATCCGTCTCTTCAAATTTTGCAGAATTTTAAGTTAATCAACTTGCTAGAAACTCTCATTTACCACCCAACTTTAAAGGCTATTGAGATCTTAAACATGGTTTGTAGCTTGGTGTCTCGCTTAATTTAAGGGAACAGTAGCAAGGTAGACGATTACTAAGAGCATATTCCTCTAAAGCGCGTGATAAACGAATTTTGCTCTGTGTCTGGCTCGAGATTTCTTTAAAACATTTTCTTTTTGCCTGTGCCAAAAAGGAATTTTATTTGAAATTTCCATTTTTAGTTCTAACAATAATAAGAAATTCAAAGATTATGACATATTGAATAAGAAATTTGACTGTTGTAAGCTTATCACAATAATCTCTCATGTTACCTGTCAATACGATTTTATTCTAATAAAGCATCGTTTTCATAAAAACAAATATTAATTCATCAAATGTTTTGAATATCAGTTCATAAACGGGGTATTTATGAGTATACCACCGCTGTTATTAAGTATACTACCACTATAAGATTATTAGTATACTACCACTGTTACTAGTATTATTAGTATACTACCACTGTTACTAGTATTATTAGTATACTACCACTGTTACTAGTATTATTAGTATATTATCACTAGTATTGTAAGTGAACAGCTCATTATTTTAAATTTTATATCTGCATCCAAAATTTGAATTTGGCATCAAACGAAATGTCGCTTCAAATGAAGCAATATTTTTAAATATGTGATATGAAGGAAAGATTTCAAAACTATAGCTCTAGTACTGCGAAAGAGCATTTTCTCTCGATTTCGAAATAAACTTAATAAGTCTACTTAATATTTTCTAAAACCGCAATTGCTCATAGATATTTTCTGTATTGTATCATTTGTAGTCCATGTGTCTTTCAAAAAAGTTATTATTTGGTAACAAAGACTTGATTATCTTCAGTTAAAAGCAACAGCTTTGGATACTATTTACTAAAAATTACCAAAGTGAAGTTGGCTGATTGCTCTGAAAGGTATCAATGTATTTAAAAGCAGAAGCTGTCTTATTGCTTCTGATTTTAGACATAGTAATAATGCGGCTCATATTACGATAGGTTGTAAATATGGCTGAAAAACGTAACGATCTTTCAGTGGATTCTGAATTTAACATTTTAAGCAGGTAATACATAGTTAAAATACATTTCATTCTAAACTCTGTATGTATTCTCAGCAATAAGCAGAAAGAAATGTTATTTATATTTCAGAATGTTGCCGTAGATATATGCTACCCTTTTTATATGTTGTTTGTTCCGTTTTTTAATCAAATATTGCTTATTTTGTTTCACCAGACATATTTAATACTTGCTAGGCTATGAGCTAACATTCTTAGAATAAATATTTAAGCCTTCCATATGAATTTCTATCAGTGCATATTGGAATTTCCTTTTTCTCAAATCAAAACGAATTAAAACGAATTTAGAAACTTTCTTCCAAGAATCTTCCGTGTGTAAACGAAATCATTTATATATCTGAAACTCTATGAAATGCAAAATTTCTTATGCATTCCATCTCCTTTGAAATTAATGCTAGGTTGCTTTGGCATCGAGATTTACATGAAAAAACCATCATTTTCTATTATAATTCATCGCAATGTTTCAGAGAAACCAATACGCATCATGCTGGGACGTAGATTTCCTCCATTATTAAAGCTCACGGAACAAAGCAGGACAATTTAATTGTAAAGCTTGATTGATTGTTTGCCACTTCTCTTTAGTGACTAATGAAATCTAGGCGCACATTGCCGATGTAGGTAAAAATGGCGTATGATTCTGAAATCCTCGTTATTGAGAAGCTTATTCACACAGAAGATAAAATTTGCCAGTCACTGTTTTCATTCAGGCTACATTTTAAGCACTAATTTCTGAGGACCTTTTTTTCGTCAATCTTTGCTGTCTTATAAGTATCAGTTTGACCTGTATGTATATGCTAATTTTAATAGTTGATTCCTTTATTTACCTGAATTGAAAGCTAATGTTTTAAAGTTAAATCTAATTAACTCTAATACTACGTTTTATTTATGCTTTCGGTAGTACGGGCGATTTAAAAACACATAGAATAAAATTAAACAAAATGTTATTCAGTACTACGTAACTTGCGCGTTCTTTAGCAAAAAATTAATATATGCAGGGTGAAACTGAAAAAGTGGATAAAACTGTATAGGATTATTTAATGCAGCTGTATGAGCAATATTTCTCATAAAATGTCTGGGCGGAAAGCAAAGGGCGAGCCGCTAGGTCGAGTTGTAAATGATAGTAAAAGGGTCGGGGCTCAAACACAAACGCATTTTATACCATGGATGCCGAAAGGATGACTGGTTATCGAACCACTAAATTTCAAGAGCGATGGATTAGTCGAGGTAGTGCCATAGCTTGGTCACCAAGATCACCGGCTCTCTCGTATTTGGCCTTTTTCCAGTGGGACCATGTGAAAAGCCTAATTTACGACTGCCCCGTTGAAACCAGTATGGATCTAGTCGCCAGGATCGCTGTTGTTGCTGACGATACTCGGGAAATGCCCGGTGTATTCGCAAAAGTGCGTCATTCCTGTCGTGCAAGTGGAAAGCCTGCATTACACCTAGCAGAATGTATTGTGAACAATTTCTTTGAGCATGTGCATCAATTATGTTTCTGGCAATAAAATGTTTTCTGAAATATCGCCTCTCAATCTTGTGTGAATTCTTTAAATGTGACAATGAAAAACTGCCTTTTATCTTCTCATCGGTAGCGTTACGACCATACATTCTGTGACGAATATTGCTCGTATAGCTGTGTTCTATCACCTCATAATGTTTTGCTCACTTTTTCAGATTCACTCCGTATATAGAATAAAAATCAGCTTTAGTTTCCACACAGTCAGTCTTAGATTACTCTAGACTTCTTAAAATAAACGTTAGCAAACACCAAGAAATACTCACGAAAACCAGTGCACTCAACAAGTGAACGGTTCATGAGAGAATATTCTATCTTCCGTTACGTTGAATTACAGCTCGAGAGAAAATGCCATTTTATATTTGAGCCTGTAAAATACATACATACGTTTCAGATTTAAGCTCATAATAGTAATATTTAGACAATATCCATGCTTTGACTGGATCAAATTAGGTCCATGAAAAGAAATCAAGTTGAAAATCGTATTATTCTCAATTTCTAGAACTCACGAAAAAACCATCAATGTTACAGCCGTTTTTGCTTTGAATGTAATATGAGCTAGAGCTACGTTTTGTTTTTAAAGAAACATGTTAAAATTTACGTTGTATATCGAAAAACTGAAGAATAACGTATTTATGATACCTAGCCTCACTTTAGCACCTGAAGTGCTATTACTCTTGAACCTCAGTTTTTATCCATATCTCTAATGTCTCCCTCTCATTTTTCAAATGTTTCGACTCACGGAAAAAAGGAAGCTTTTGCATGTGTCGAAATGCATTTCAAGCTGTTTAAAAGATACATGTTACCTTCGCTTGATATCTACTCTCCAGTTCGTTGCCAGTTGGCAAAGCGTAAGATATTTAATTCTTATTTTAGTTACTCCAAGAGAGAAACAGACAACAAAAATTCCGGTACAAAAGGGAGATTCAAGACTAATAACCGTTCTAGGCAAAAAATATATGGTAACACTAACACTGCATCAGGAATTCTAAAGCTATGCTGTTTTTAAAATAATGTGATTTTGCTGTTGAGTTTTACCTAAGTGCAGTCAAACTGATGTTCAATAATAACGTTAAAAAGAGAAAAACGCTATGTAGACCACCTTATCACCTTTCTATGAAAACTGATCACTCATATTATGAACTGATAAAAGATTTAAAAATGAACAGGAATATGTATGGCAACACTTAGCGCTCTCTTGGGAATTTTAAAGATATGCTACTTTCATGAACTTTGTAATTTTACAGTTGAATTTTATTTACTGTAAAGACGAATAAACTAATGTTTAATAATAAAGTTAAAATACAGATATAAGTAGGAATCAGTGCAATAGCAGGCTGATAAACTGTAAGCTCAGCGTGAGCATGGAAATCCTTAACAAACCTTGTGGTGCGACGTTAAAATGTGAATATTTTAAGATTTTTTTTAAACATTTTATCATCTAATTTTCCGTTTTTCAAGAAAGAAAGTACAAGGTTTATATACTATTTCTATGGTGCGGGAGAGTTAAAAGAAACGTTAGTGGATTAAAAGATTAAAAACTGCATATTTTAATAGAATGCTAAGACCTTTTGTTATGCAAATTACAAATAATTTACATTTGCTTCGTTCTGTTCTTATTATGTAGTCAAATTTAATTCATTAAAATCTTATTCCAAATTCAGCTGCACACTTTTTCTAAATAACCTTTTAATTAGGGATGTTAATAATTAATTGTTTAAGTTAGTTTCTTTATTTTGAATAGTCACTTATTCGACTTTTAGCTTAATTCAATTGAGAGACATGCGTCTTAAGTAATGTTTTTAGTCTTATTGCAATTTAAAAATATCAATAATTGATTTATCTATTAGAAATTTATACACAGTATAGAATAAAAATCTTCCTTTCTCGTGAACCTATTTAGTTGAGACATTACTTGCAAATAAGTATTTTGTTTTCATCTGATATGGTAAATACCTTTGCTGGTTTCAAAAGCCACTTTTTCAGCGTTGTTAAGCGCAAGGTGATCGAATTCAGCAGTTTGATCTGGCATTCACATTCCGTTTCTGAGGGTTGCTTGAGTGGGAAAAAGTATTACCATTTGTTCCGACTGACCTTGACTTCGGTTTGAAGAGGAGTTGAAGTGAAGAAGTAAAACAAGTAGAAATTTTTGCATTGTTTGTTCTTGCATTGGTGCCAAAAATTCTCTATTCTTTTAGGCTTTCTCTGGACTGCGCTAATTTGCACTCTTGAAAATGGGGTGCAGATGGCGGGGAGCTCCGGATTTTTCTGCTGATTCGCTTGCTTAGCTACTCCCCGCCACAACTGACGAGATACTGGAAAACAACTACTGTAGGTTACGTCTTTTCATTATTGCAAGACCAACGTTTTTATAAAAAGCCCAATAAATATATGACAGTTGTGTCAGGATTAGCATCCGCGAGTAGACATTTGGCAAATCCAGAAAGTTCACGGCAGTTAATTTTTCAGGCAGAGTCCTTCTTTCCTTATTTTATCTAGCACGAGTTTCTGTCTATTCTAACAGCGGTTCTTAACAGTCTTTTGATTATTTCTTTAATTTTAAGTAGTGCCTAACAGATACACTTTCCCTGAACAGTAATATTCAAGCTTACATGTAGACTTTATTATGCTCAAGCCGTCCATTCGGCTGCGTTCCCGAGGCAATGGTGGAGCAGAGAGTAGATGGTTTCTGCCAGGAAGCTAACACACTATGAGGCTAAGGCCAGATCAGTGGTCTTCCTTGGTGGCGCTCGCTCGCGCATTAAAGAAATGGCTACTTCATGCGAGTTGAAACAAAACATCGTTATCATCACGATGTCTGAATAGTTTCTGCATCTGTCAGTGTAAAGGTAACCCCCAACAAGACGATGAAGCTAATGGAAGAGATGCAGATTCATAAACATTTCTTTCTGATTGAAGAGCAGAGTTCCTGATAGAGTTTCCAGGTAGAACGGAATGGAGAGCACTGGTTTTCTGGTGGCCTCCTTCCCGTTCCTCATTTTTCGGTGCTCTTCTTTCCGTTTCCTTTTCTCCACTGGGTGCCTTTTTTTCCGCACACCATTCTCCAGAAGGCCTCGCAGCTCTCTGAAATGTACAGAACTCATCAGTTCCCAGCCCTATACCTCATCGAGCTATCTACATCAGAAGATTAATCTATCCGCCGATTTCCATACCAAGATCTAGGAGTTCCTTCTCCCAGCGAGTTCACTGCAAAATATACAATATAGATAATTCTTTAGATATAAGTAGCTTCATTTATTAGCTCGATTCCCCACTTCGATACACTGGAGAGAATTTGCTTTTGTAGTTGTTTTGAGCATCCTTTGTCTCTGAGTAATTAATTTCATCGTTACCATATCGTGTTACTAAATTCTTAAGAAATATTAAAGATTATTAACCTTTAACTCCTGTGAGCAGTCTGAGAGACCGCTGAAGATTTTCTAACCGTCGTTTCCACCCCTAAAAACGAAGAATGGTCCCTTTTCTTCTTCCTACCTTCCCAAACAATTCCCACAAGGTCACATATTAGCTTTATTATGATTTCAGTTATCCCATTTTTTACTTTTTTAAGGTGTCTGAGAGACCGCTCACAGCAGATACGTACCAGTTTTAGTGGGCAATAGATTTTATTTATCGGATGCTTGTTTTTCGTAAAAGTGATGAATATGACTTCAAATGTTACAAGAAAACATCCCGTATATCTCACTCAAAAAGAAATTGAATATCTTGTGAACAATATTTTTGATGTAGAATACTCTGATTCTGAAGAATCATGTAGTATTCACAGCGAAAGCAAAAGTGAATCTGAACTTTCTGTAGATGAATATCATAGTTTTTCTAACGACTGTGAACAAAAGGATAATTGTTATAGAAAAAAGCACTTCAAATGGAGCAAAAACGAACCAAGTCGGGCGGTAGGAACACCGAAAAAAAATGCATAGTAGTTCAGCTCCCTGGTCTGAAACATCCTGCAAAAATAGGGTCTAGAGTAGCGCCCGAAGATACTAGGAATTTATGTTCATACATATTGTTCCAGTCATATCCTGATGCTACAAAAGTAAAAAGAAAAAAAAGTTTTATGCTTTTATTAGCTAATGAGCTTATTAAGCTGCATCTGAAAGTTGGGATAAATTCTGCTTTTTTGCCAAGGGAACTGAAGATAACAATTAGAAGAATCCTTGGACAGAAGGAAATTAAGAGAATGGATTTATCAAAGTAATAAGAAAAATTAGAAGATAAAAAACATGTAGTCTGTGCCCACCTTGTAAGAAGGGAAAAATGGCATACAGATGTTCGGAATGCAAGGAACAAATGTGTCTTGAGTGTTCTCAAAAAATGTGTTTTGACTGTGTATTATCTTATGAGTCATCCTTGTAAACAAAAATATATTAACCTATTATTTATTAATAATTAAATTAATTGTTGTATAATTATGGTTTAATTGACAGTAATACTTAATAAAGTCACGTATTTTCATGCATGTTTAATAAAAACTTTGTTCTTTAAAAGCTTTGTGCCTTAAAACAAAGAAAATAATAATTTTTATATGAATTTAATTGCGTAAAATTAAATGATTCATGTTTAAAATATATTTATTTAAATAAATTATAATTCTATAAATGAAGTATCTATAACATTCCTTAAAATGACATATAAGTATGTATTTTTACGTGTTTCTTTAAAGTGGTCTGTGGGACCGCTCACAGCAGTTATGCCGAAAACATTATTACAGCATTTAAAGGTTAAGTTCCAGCTTATCTCCCGGGAATACCTATGAATGAAATATTTTAATTTTAATTGAGAAAATAGCTAAAACAAATACTTTGATATAAATTCATTGTTATGATTGTTTCTCCCCTTATTTGCCACCTGACTCTTACTAACCAGGATTGTTTTCGCGATTTGATGCACAACGCAGTTATGGATGCTTGTCCTTGTTGGATTTTGATTTCGAAGTTGTATGATCTAGGTATTTAGAACTTTTCTTTTAATATCTTAATAAGAAAACAATGTAGAATATACATTAAGCCTGCAATGCAGTGCAAATTACTATTATAAATAAAATGTTTTAATTTGTGTACTAACTGGGAGTGGATAATTAGTAAATATCAAGTAATAAAATAAACTTTCAAGAATTATATTAATAATCAATGCTGGATTTATTTATAGGAATTTGAAAATCGTTTCCTTTAACTGAATTCCCTATCTTAAAAGAGACATATTTGCGCATGCAAATCTAACTCATTTATTAGGACTCACTTATTTATTGCCTTTGACTCGACGGTATCCTGTCTTACACGAAACAAGTCTTTTCCAATGACCATCACACACTCACAGCTTCAGATTGCAATGCCACTCCTGATTAGCCTTTCATAAGGTAGCAAAGTAAGTGAAGTTGAAATATTAATTGCCTAAGCACCTGCAACATTACAGCAATGGTTAAACTATTGTACAAATTGGTTAGCTATCTAATATTAGGAAAGTATTTCGGCTTCAGAATTATTTGTATTGCTCTTTGGAAACTGGGAAACCTTATGAACATATGGAAATTATCCAAGAAATAGCAATATAAATGATTTCCTAAATTTAATTTGAAATTAAAAATTCTTTTTCTAATCAAGCATCATTCATAATTCATTTATAGAATTATATTTCACTTATTTTCTAAAAATAAATGTTAATTTGTTAAATATTTAGCTTTGAAAATAGTATGATATTTTTAGTTTTCACTCAGTTGTTTTCCTTTTGCTGTTGTGGAAATCTCGCAGATTATTGTTTGGTGTAATTGTTGTCTAACTTGACTTGAAAAACATATCGGTTTTGAAAAGAAATTAAAATGTACGTAGCCTCAAAAATTTGTGTTCAATAGTTATTTTTATGAAAGAATCTCTATATGGCCTAAAACTGAAATGATACATTTTTAACATCGTAAACCAATGTACTTTGTAAAATACTTAATATCGTGTAATTTAATTGCAGCCACTTGTAAGGCAATTGAAATCGTACTGTTTTATGCTCATAAGCAGTATATACTCTAAGGTTTGAATACATAAAGTAAGGGGAAAATTTAATGAATAAGGATGTTAATTTACAAATGTTTAGAGGCAAATCTCAAAATATCCGATATTATTAGTTAGTCACTCTCAGCTACAAAATAACTTTTTGTTTCAAATGTAAGAATATAGAATAACTTCAAATATTACCTCAAATTGGAATCTCAAAACACATCCAGATTATCAAAAAATTCGAAAAATAGCTCGATTTTTTTCTGTAGGCCAAATACATACTGTTTAATATAATGCAAATGAAAAATTATATTTTTTGTTTAAAACAAATATGCTATAAAATATTTTTGTGATAAATAATTCATGTCTATGATACTGGATAAATCCTCAACTATTTAAACTTATATTTAATGCTTGGGAATTTTTTAAGCTAAATATAACATATAAAGCTTTTACTTTTTTTAAATTTCATATTTCCTAAATTGAACTGACAAATCATTACTGTAAAGTAGTAATTTGTATCGAGTAAAACACGATACAGATATACAAGGACTGACAGCAACATTTTCAGAGTGTGTTTATTTTTCTTTCTCGATAATATACGTGGGAGCATTGTATGAAACTATACATTAACGCGTTTGAATCTGCAAATGAACAATTGGGGTCTTTAGTATTTCGTAGTTGTACCATGTAAAAACCTGGGATATTTTGCCGTGGTAGATGAGGAACGTAGCTATATGATGTTACGTTAAAATTGTGACTGTATTTTGCATTAAATTAAAAAGAAATCGTAACGAAACGCTTAAAACGAAACGCTTATATATATATTGATAAGACTGAACTGTGTTATACTGTAACTGTTCACGATCTGTCATTGGAAAAAAAATATTGATAAAACAAGCGTTAGGCGTTTCGGTGCAAAGGTACTTCAAAATGATACCACTCGAGAGATCATTAATCACGTTCTAAAGCATTAACGCATTGCCATTACATATGTGAACTGTGTGCACCTACGGATGACAGTCTACAATTACAATTAAATAGAAGCCTTGAAAATCCATGGAACCAGAAACAAATAAAGGCACATAGCTTAATAGAAGCTGTTTTTTTAATTAAATGTAGCTTCAGCGTCCGCTTGCATATTGTGCAATTGCTGCTGCATCTGTGGTATTTATAACAGTCTTTCAAATCGATATGTCTACAATAGAAAACATTGCATGTGCAGGGATTGGACACAAATATTGAAATACCAAAATAAAAAATATATTGTTGTGACTAATACGGTGTAGGAAAACTGTTGGCATTCAAACCAGCTTGCAGTCTTCTCGGAATGGATAAATAGAAGTCTTGAAAGCTTTGCAAGAGAATTTGTACCATTCTTCCTGTAAAACGTTGGCAAGTTCAATTTATAATGATGGCCGTAGATAACTGCTCACGCAGATCTCTCTCTGTCTAAATTAGCCCACAATAGCTCACTAATATATATATATGGTGACTGAGAAGGCTATGGTAGATTTGAAAGTTCACTATCATACTCACAAAACCAGTCCTGGACGATGTGAGAGTGAATACGAGAACTCTGTCGTCTTGGAATACGGCATCAGCACTACGGAAACAAATTGTACCATGGGATGGACGTGATCAGCCAAAATGGTCACATAATCCTTCGCAGTAATGTAATCTTGCACCCAAACCATGATCAGACTCCCGCCATGTTTCAGTCTCGGCAGTAAACAGTATCTATCATATGTTTAGTACGATGTTTGCCAGATGTCGGAACATTGTAAAGTTAGACTCATCTGAACAAATGAGTCTTTCATTGCTCTACAATCCAGGTTTTATGATTTTGGCGCCACTTTCTCCTCTGACAGGCATTTTGCTCACTGAAGAGCTGCTTTTGAATTGCAGCTCGCCCCAAAGCACCCTGCTTGTGGATTTCTCTTCGTATTGCTTTGGAGCTGACAGAATTTGAGATTGCGAAATTCAGTCAAGCAGTCACTTTTGCAGCTGTAGTCTTCTTATTTTTCATCACAATCCTCTTCAATGATCGTCTATCATGATCACTCAACACACTTTTTCATCCGCGCTGTGATTTATCAGTTGCGGTTTTTCCTGTTTTCCTGTATGACTTGAAATTCTTAGATACTGTGTAAGATTATGTGCTGTGTACTTTTAAGTTACAGTTGAAGTTGAAGAAACTTAAGAACTGATCAGTGAATAATCGCTTGAGTTCGTGAGATAGAGACAAGTAAGAAGGGTGAAATTACTCTTTATTATTCCAATACAGTTTAACATAACTCCGTCTTGGAGTTTTACGATAAAGCTTCACTCGAGCTTGAACTTGGGAAATAAGAACTAAAACTTAACTAAAAACATATAGCCGAAGCTGTCAACATTCTAACAGAGTTTGCCCCTTAATGCTGAATAACGGCGAAGCTATAAGGGGTCTAAAGAATGGCCGAGCATAATAATAGCTTAAGAGAGAATAGCCTAAGAAGGCGAACGCGCGTTAGTCAGAATCACTAGTTCTCTCTCACGAAGTCAGTAGAACTTCACGGTTAAATACTTCTCCTCATTTACATTCAAACGCAATTCTAAAACTACGTTATGGCCGGAAGTTGTAAGTTGAAATTCAGGAAGACAGGAAAGGAACTTTAACTCAAAATTTAATTGTTAGATAAATTTTAATAATCTTTACAACTGTGAATCTTGAAACACCAAACACTTCAGCTACCAATCTGCCCTAAGCGTCTGTACACGTCTGCCTTGAAATTGTCGTACCAGTGGTTGAACAGAGCTGACGAGACAGGTCTGAGGCTGTGCTCCGCCTGTTTCATTTGGCAGTTACTGCCAAATATCGGTCCTCATTCGGCGTTGTAACTCTGGGGCGACATGTGCTGTAACGTCTACTCACATTACCGTCATCTTGGAATCGTTGCCAAAGCCTGGAGATGACACTCTGGGCAATTCCAAATTCGTCTGATACTTCCAGTTGGGTGCGCCCGCAATTCCAGACGGCCGTTAATTCTACCACGTAAAAAATCATCCAAATGCGTCCTTTGTGTCATAACTATTCGGTTATTGCAATGAAATGCTTATAAAGCGCCTGCGAACAGTTTTTCTTCTTTGCCTGTATTCCTTATATATCACTCTCTTACACTCTCGTGATTGTGACATCTGGTTACTTCCTGAAATTCGCATATGATTCTTGAAGATATGTGTAGTGATTTTACAGGTGATATATTTATTTTAGAGTTCGATTTCTTCGTGACTCCGAATTATCCTTAATTTATGGACATGAGTGTATTTGACGTATCTTTAATAGCCATTCTTGGAAATATTGTTTATCTGTAAACTTTAATTGTAAGTGCAACTCTTAAATTTTGTCAAACATACATGGTTCAGAATACTAAAAATAAGATATACCTTTTTATTGGAATCGTTTCTTAATAACTGGACCAAGCAGTTCTAACAGATTTTACTATATCATAAAGGTTTGAAGCAATTGCAAAAATTTAAATTTTTAAATTTCTGTATCATATGCCAATCTACCAATGTTTAAAATCAAGATCTCTTTTAACTACATAATCAAAACTTTAACTGCTATTTGATTCTTATCCCCTCAGATTCGAGTTTTTGATAGGCGAAGGAAACAGCCAGAAATAGCAGAATCCAATCCTGCTGAAATATGAACACCGGTGAATATTTATTGAATTTTCTTAAGCTTTGAATTTTAAATATATAATTATACCACTGTTTCTCGAAGTGAAACATATAAGATAAATATAATAGACACACGTCAATGTTTATTTTTTTAATATTCCGTTATTATTTGGACAGGCTTTGATAAATGGATTAATATGGCAATTAAGGGGGAGGATTCGGAGACGATTATACAGGAAATATTTCAGAATGCTCTTCATTGTGGAAGAATAGATGGTTGTTCTGACATTTATAGCTTGCACACGGAGCTTCCTCAAAGGGTCTTTTATGAAAATAACAATAGCTGCCGGAGCCTTCATATGCTTCTCCGTAAGTGAAAATTGCCGGCAATAAATTAGAAAAGCTCTCTCTTCGCTGTGACTGTACCGGTCACGGAACAGCGTTATCAATGGCAAGCACGTCTAGAACATAAATTTTGTGGAAAGAACATTGTCTCCACTTTCGAATCTTGAAACACTAAAAGTTGCTTTTCCAAGCTTCTTTTTCGAGAGGGAGATGAAGGGTGAGGATACACGAAGTACTAACTAAATGAATTGTTGTGAGTTATAGCAGAATTATACGTTGAAAGTTATGAAGACCAACAAATCTGAAGAATAAATCTGAACTCTTTTAATTTTATGTCGATCTTCTTGTCCATTATGCAATTTAAATGATAAAATGTGTTCTTAAACTTTATTACACTTTATTTTAAGTGTAAGAATATATTTTAAGGTTAGGAAACATTGTAATAAGTAAGGTGTGGATTAGAAAAATATGTAAGTTATTTATATTTCTATTGACGACAGAGGGAAATGAGTCAAACATTAAAAGGTCAATCCTTGACTTTCGTTCTCGCAATAAATTGTTGTTTAAGAGATAACAGGTTGCTAGAATAAAAATAAATCTTATTTTTCAAACTATTGCTGTTTGAATATTTACTACTTTATATTAAAAATGAATACATTTTTATAACAGTAAATGCATGCATTATATTAAAATATTTATATTCAACCTGTAATATGTACTTTACATTAAGAACAAAATTACAAAGTTTTTCAAGCATTAAATATCTACAAAATATTTTCCAAATATTTTCATAGTATTATATATCCCATCTCCATAATATTCTGCACTTTCCTTTACTCCATGGACAGAGTAGATGGTCCACCTGGAGATGATACTAAATAGCCTGTTTAAACCCTGCCAGTGATTTTAAATTTGTGCGAATTTTGTTCGCAAGTCCGGAAGAGGAGAGTTGTCTTTATAGCAAAGGGCAACGTAAGTACAATGTAAGGAGTGAAATTGTAGTCTAAAATTGTAATACTAAAATTGTAGTCTGTGTTGATCATACTGCTTTTAATCTGAAGGGAGCTGTGCATGTGATATTCTTTTGGTTTTGGTTTAAAAACAGAGCTGTCTTTTTTTTTTTTTTTTTTTTTTTTGATTTTCGAAATACAACACTATTGCAAACATACTCTTGTACTCATTTGTATAGATGCATGGGCACAAAATGTCACGCTTATACAAAGAAAATAATACTGTATAATATTGTGCAATATCAAAATACTCTTGCACCAGTACAAGTACATAAATATAGCGGTATGATACAATTATAATATTAGTACAACATTATAAGAGATTATTATATTCCAAAAATAGTGTACTTTATAAATTTTTTGTAGGTATATTAATACTATAATATAGAATTTACATTGGGGTCAGAAGTTCAAACAGTATTTGGAAAGACGTCTGTTGTATTGATACACCACTATTTTGATAAAATATTAATATTACTATGCATTTTTCAAATTTATGTAATTTCTTTGTTACCGCCATTAGCTATGGCAGCTAGCTAGTTATATAGTCGATTGGAGATTCCAAAAGCTAAATAATGCATTTCTGGACACGTCTCAATACGTATGGGTTGCAGCAGATGTTATTTGCGCATAAATGTTTGTTTTCAGCTCATGGAATGCGGAGATGATAAACGCTTGTTTCTGGACAGTCAAAAATATAATGGTGAGGATTTCTAACTCCTGCACATATGCATTGTGCACTGTCCCGGAAGCCGAAACGAAATATATAACTCACGTCTGAGCCACGTCCCGTCAGGAATTGTATCAGCTCAGAAATACCACTACGTAATTTATCTCTGATCTTTGGTAGGTAATTATATACTCTCCTGCCAGTCATTATCCCAGGAACTTTGCCACTGCTCCATCAAAAGGGCCCTAATGGTCGTCTTCATGGGGCATGGTATGTACAGGATCCGCCTGTTTCGAAATTTTACGGTAACATACTTTTGCTATTTTGGAGAAAAATCTTCTATTCCCCCCCTCAAAGCGTAGATGCTGTGAAAAGTATGTTATTGTTATATTGTGGCTTATCTTATTTGTGTGATAATCAGATCAACACCATAAGCTTTTAAGACCTCAGGCTTTCCGGAATCAAATCTTGATAATACTCGTGAAATTTAAACCTTGTGTCCGGAAAAGAATTTCCTGAATTATGTATGCAGTATGTAAAACATACAAATACTCGTATTTAACCACACAGTATTGTTATCTCAAAATGTGCTGCAGGTACTGGATTTATAATCTATCATTTTCAAGCGTATATACTGTTGTTGCAAAATACGGTTTCGGTGATATCTCTTTTAATAATGATTCTAAATAATCGGAAAGAAATAAGCTATTTATAAGCATTTACGACACGTAACACATTAAACAACTAAATAAAACTCGAGAACGTGATATTCAATTTTAAGTAAAGACGCCAGAGTAAACTCATTCGCAGATCAGCCAATCACTAAATCTCACATTTGATTAAAACCTCACTCTCTTGCTCTCGCCCACCGGCGGCCGAGCGGTAAAGACGCTGAACACTGGTAGTTCGGTCCGAGGTTCGAATCCCGCGAATGGGCTGGCTGCATGGGCGTTTTCGTGGTTCCCCGTGTATAACGTGTGTACGAGCCAGTTTCCCTTAGAAGGTCCTCCACGAAGGCATCCCTCTCTTTAGGCAGCTAGTCCTCGTGTGCTTTGCCATAATTAAATAATCCAATTCTCTCTTGCTCTCGGATCCGTATTTATGTATACTCTAGCTACTACTGTACTACTGGGAGCTTCTGTATATCGCTACAAATGGCAGGACTTCCCCAAACTTTTAAGCAAGCAAACTCATTATTAACCAACTAGCAAAAAAAAAAAAATATATATATATATATATATATATATCTAACGTTTTTGGTTGAAGAATGTCACGTAAAAGGTAAAGGTAGGGCATACGTTCATAGACCTGGATGTACTATAACAATTGAAGAGTAGTTTCTAGAGATTACACGTAAACTATATACTCAAAAATGAGTAGCGGAAGAACTATGTACAGTACCACAGAATTGTTACGTAATTTAAATCAGTGTGCAATATCGATAATGCATATATATATGCAACTAAAAATGCATAAGTGTTAACCCGCGAGTACGATCTCATACCCGGGGGCATATTCTCTGTGCCTTATCTCAAAACCCCTTTCTTGAAAATGGACGAAACCTTTTGTAGCTGAATTCAAGGTCACATTCATGAAGCTGGAAATCCACGGAGTGATTCTTCGAATACTTTTCTAGGAATTGTACCGTTTAAGTATGTGACACTCACGCGCTTTCTCGCGTGTCTCAGATTTTCACCCTCACTTTTTAGTTAGTCAGCATGACGCGGTATCTGAGTTAAAGAAACGGAAAAGGTTCAGAAATATGCTAGAAACCATTTCAACAGATGGTGAAACGTTTAGAGGAGAGAAAGAAGAATTAATAGATGAAGAACACAACAGCATTTATAATTCATCAATAGACAGTGATACAGATACTGAATTAGAAAATCAATGACATGATGAAAATTATGTTGGTAAAAATGGCTTGGTATGGAAGAAAAACAAATTCCGAACAAATGTTAGGACTAGTTCTAAAAGCATTAGCTTTAAAATTCTAGGAAATACTAGCTATTCGAAAGTGGAAGACTACCCAAATCAACGGCGACAGCAAATCATGCTCCCTTTGAAATAAAAGAAAAAATAATTTCATGAGATTGCAACATGGAAATACCATCTAAAAAGATGAAAAACGTTTACAGAAGATGCGCTGAGTGCCCTAAAAACAGACAGAAAGACACGGTTTCTGTGCGAGAAATGTAATATCAGTATTTGTATAGAGCATATGCGTTCAGTCTGCCCGAGATGTGCAAAATAATTGTATGTTAAGTACTTCATTTATTACATTCTTTAAAATGTTCTAAAGTTCATTGTTTTTTATGTTAATCCACGTTTATACTCATATTTTTATTATTAATGTAACTTAAAACGTGTTAATTGCTTTCGGGTATGACATACCCAGCGCGCCCTCTCGTGTTCGTAATTTTGGCGCGCGTGCTCGCGGGTTAACATTAAAAACAGACAGAATGTACTGTAAGTACAAAAACATGCAGAACTAAATATATGTAAAAGTCACTTTCAACTGCGTACAACCATTCCGTTTCAATAAGTGATGCATAATAAGTAACAGCTGTTATTATTTCTCAGATTGCTATTATGTTTCTGTTAGTATTCTCGATCCTCGATTCTGAATTCTCAGCAGCTGGTATGTGCAGATGAGTGATTACCGTCTAAGAATAATGGTCATAGGACTTGTAAAATGCGTTTTCCTGATTCTTTCAAACAAATAGTTGGCGTGAAATGTCGCCGAATTTGCCAGGAACGAATATGTTGCTACTACGGGCTGTGCTTGAACTACTTTTGTAATTCAAACGTTGTTGTTCTCAGAATAAAAATATATACGGTTCTATATATAACAAAAATCTGATGTGGACGACGCATGACTTTCATGCATGGCCTATTAAATTATACAAATATTTGCTGCATTTCATTTCAGCTTATTACCTCGATTTTCATTGGTGATATATTTCTCATTCAATTAATTCAGCTCTCACTTGGCGGCAAGGCAAAAATTCATAAACCTTCATTAAAAATTGTAAAAAACAGAAAAAAATAAAACACCAAATACGTTTAAAACAGTTTTAAAAAATCAGATTTACAATTAAAATTACAGTTTCTACGCAAAACAAGCAATTCGGCTAGCGGGCAAGAAGGCCGATTTTTAGGTGCACAAAATCGAAAGTTTATTCTTTATACTACTCGGCAAAAGGAAACTGAAGGTGCCGACTTTAATTCACTACTCTATAAAGAGTTTCAAATATAAGCAAATGACGGCTTCGTTAGGCTTAGTAACACTTAAAAAAATTTATATTCTTCGTAATTCTACAACTGTTACATGCTGATAACTAATGGCACAAAACCGTAACCGGAACATTAGAACAGCGTAATTCAATCATTTATAAAGCAAGAAATGCGCAATTTACCAACATGTAAAAATAAAAGAAATGAGCCGGTAACAGAGTGTGTATATGTATACTTTTGGCGCTGCCGATTCCAACCAAGAAAGGAGATGCACAACTACAGGTTATATCAGTGACACATACAAAATTTTAAGGCTACAAGGCTACTTGTTTTTGAGTTATGTAAGTCATATACATATGTAGGTACGTACATTTATAAATCTAATGAAAAACGTCTTCTCTGAATCCTTAAATCCATTTTTCAATCCATTTACGGAAAGAGAATCGTTTATTTTGTCCGTACGTACAGATGTCACGCACAAATATCGTACAAATGGATTTGAGAGCGGTCAAAATGGATATTTTGTTTGAAATATGATAACCGAAATTTTTGCGGTTACAATACTTCCGTTACTTCGTACAAAGATGTAAAAGTATGGTTAGACACAAAATGTATGACAAATAGTTCGCTTAAACACAAAATAAATTCTAAAGTTTTTACCAGATCGTTTCAAAATTTCTCCTCAGTGTTGTATAAGTATTAGAGCACATTAAAAAAAAATTAATATAGATGATTTCATCAATTTTGGGTGCCAACAACTTTGAAGTGAAACAGAGTTTATGTTAAATAATAAACTTTGTTTCACTTATTTGGAAAGGTTAAGACATAAAACTTACTTTTGCAAGATTTTATTTTCTTTTTTGCTTAAGTGCTCTCGAAGGAATAGATTACATCCATAACATAACATTTGTTTAAAAATTATTTTAATGCAATATAAATAAATAAGTCACTAACAAAATTAAACGAATAAATAAAAAAATGCCTCGGAAGCGAAAGCATTTCTGCCTGCATGAACGAATGAAGTGAATTAACTGAAGAGTCCTTTGAAATTTCTACACTATGCTAATCGAAGGTTCTAGCAAATTGAGTAGAAGATAACATCTGGTATGTAACTATTTAATATTTGCAGCATATACTCATTCAGGCTCCTAAATGAAAACGTCTTATTAACTATTAAATTCAGGCTATTTATATATAATTTAATTTAATTGAAACATGATGGAAATATAAGAGACAAATTGCAAGATTCTTAAAATTTAGTCAGCTTTTCGAAGTCATTTCACTTACACCACTCTCACTTTTTAGGAGGGCAGACTTTCAAAATCCACCTGTCAAAGAAAAGTAATGGACGAAACCTTCCTTAAACCCTTATTAACATCAGAAAAAAGAGCTAATCATCTTTTCTTCGGATTTGATCTTCAATTTCTATCCATTCCTTTTCACTGGAATTTTTAAAGAATTGGAGAAGACGGAACAATCAGAGAAAGAAAAAAGGAAAATGTTCTAATCCATGATATGTATAAGCTATGGCTATTATGAGGGTTAAATATATCACGCGTATTATCAATTTTTATCTTGTTTAAAAGTATTTACAAAATTTCCATAATTCCCTTTTATGTTTAAGGTAAGGTATAAATATACATTGACCTTTACGTGCTCACTTCAATTAGCACTTATTAATCTCCATGTGCTATCTATGAATATATCCGGAATAAAAAAATCAGTCAAACTGATATTACGAACATGCTAATGATTATTAATAATATAAGAATATGTCTGAAACTAACGAATATATATGTGTATCATATAAAAACAATTTTTCTTATGCTATTATTTTACAATACAAGTAAATATTGTATGAAATGATAATTCCACTGACTTTAAATTTTGATTTGTAACTACACATTTTATGCGATTATCCTCTAAAACTTTTAATTTATTTCTAATATGAATTTATACAGCCCTAGTCTTCTGAATAGCTTTTCTACTCGCAAGTTTCAAAAACATTTACGATACATTTTACGATGCATGCAAAACTTTTACGATACATGCTACAATATTTTCGATAATTTTAGAAATCTTATGGTTATGTCCTTTTTGTAGCGCGCATTTACATGAAACTACCTTTAAAGCATAAAATTTTCCAGCTTTAATTTTAAGATCAATTTCAGTTTAAATTCAAATTTTTTTTTGTAACAGAATAATTTCAAATCTTTATGTTTTAAGAACAACGTTCTTTCATTAAATACAAAAATTACATGGATTCTCAAAACCTCCAATTCCGATTCCCTAATGAATCGAATAAACGAACGAAACTGATTATGGTAATAATTGTATGGGAATTAGAATGGGGTAATTAAAAAGTAGAGAATAAAACAAATTTTAAAATTATTTATACATATTGAGATATGGCTACAAGATTAAGCGAAATTAAATAATAAATACTCATAAATCAAATTAAATAAAGGTAGATCAATTAGTCTATTTTTTTATTTTACAGCATAACTCAAAATTTGCGCAACTAGGAGTAATAAAGTTAACAAAATAAATAAACTCATGAAAGTAATTAAAATCTTCACTGTACACAAGGTTTCGGGTAAAAGCATTCTTAAGCATTGTTAAATATTAATAAAAGTAATAAGTAAAACATAATAAAATATTGAGTCAAATTTAATACTATCAAATTTAATACGTCTATCCGATGGGATAAGAGATAAGATGTAGAATTTATTTTTTGGCCGCTTTTTTGCTGAAAGTAAACGAAAGCTTCACGAAGCTTCGTAGGGAAAAATAACGTAGATTGATGCTATAATGCAGAGCAGCTCTTACAGCATAACATAAATTAGAGCTATATGGGTTTCGCTATTTATATATGTAATACGTTTATTTACAACTTGTACCTGTCCGGCTTTTCAACCTGGCTTTAACAAACTCATATACAAAAGACCAGTAAGCGATTTTTTTCTTTAAATTTAACCTTGTATATTTAGTACCTGCATCGTATGAATGTATTCTGCAATAGATTTCGAAATGCAGTGTGTATTTAAAATTAGTTCAACTTTTTCCTTTTGCTGCTCTGAATTCATGCGTGCAAGGATTCATATTCACCAAATTGTTATTTTAGATAAACCGTTGCAGTGGGGTGCTTCTTATCCAGCTTTCACAATTACTTTTGAAGTCAAATACGTGATCAGTGCCAAATGAAGCATAAAGGATTTGAGATTTAAATCCTTTAAGAAAAGTAACGTTTAATATGATGTTATGACTGAGGAATGAGCGAAATTTACTCAAAAGGAATCTCTGTAAGCATCTTGAAATCATAATATACAATGGCAATGTATTGGATAAAGTAGTTCGACGATACTAAGAACGAAAAGCTTAAGTTTTTTTTTCGATTATAAAGGGAACATGTCTCCGTATAGAAATGGGAAAATGTATTCCTTTTGAGCAGCGATCTGAATCCCGTTAATACATCCTATTTCGATTTGTCAAGAACAAGAAGTTAAGATTCATATTATAGTCATGGCACATAAAATGAGAGAAAATTGCAAGCTTTAGGATAATCGCAAATATTTTTTTAACTTGGATTGGAAAGACGGAGATGAAATTTATAAAAGATTTAGGAAATTATTATTTCTCAGAAATACGTTTACAGTTCGTAGCGGATTTATCCCATGAAAAGGAATAACGCTAATTTAAGATGAGTGGGGATGCTGTGTAACTTTTATTAGTTCACTTATTCTTAGATTCGATGTGCTCTATTTCATGTCTGTTTAACACAACACTAATCTACCATAGACATCTAAAAAAACTAGTTTTCGTTAGAACGAATGTGTCATTCTTGAAATTCAAATTTAGGATGTTGCAAATTCAGGAATCTTCAACGTCAATTGAAGTGAAAAGTAGATCAATTCACTTTTCATTCTCCGACATGGAAAGTGCGTCTGGAAATGCATTCTAAAATAACCCAAAATTCTCTGATTATTTCACCAAAATGTAATTCAAACTAATGGGCTACCATATTTGTCCGATAAATGGGAACATTATCTCATTGAAATATATGGACTGAAATGAAGAAAAGTTTGTCAGTAGCGGTTTAAAATAATCGTTTAACATTCAAAGATAAAATGAAGCTTTCAACTTTCCTACCAGTGCAACAAAAATAATTTAAAACATTTGAAGGCCATCCAGACTTCTACAGAATAGTGAAAATGTTTCTCATTTCGAATAGAGCTTTCCTTTTGTTATCTTAGGCTCACATCGCATCACCTTTAGGATTATATCGCACATGTTCATCGGATCGTACGGTATCCCTCCATTCTTTAACAACACCTTCATAACTTTCGCATCATTGTAGGTATCTTGATATCAGTGATCAAAAGCCCAATTGCATTATTCAAAAAATGTACTTCATGGGACATATATTTATTAATGTGAGACTGCTGAGATTTTCTCAATTTTAAGTACCAGTTTTGAAATTTTCCTGATATTGCAAATAAGTAACATACCAGTTTTATATGGAATAATTCCTTAATGTTGGGACGACTACAAGTGAAAACATCGCGGAAAAAATATTGCTCCCGTAAAAGTCGGGTAGAAAAAACGAAAGGCGAAAACGTCATCGGGAAAAACGTCGTGTAAGAGGAGAAACAAAGAGAAAACATCGGCTGTTCTCAAACTTCGTTGGCATAAAGCATCGTTATCAGATACAAACGATTAAAAATATTGTAGTTTTAAAGCGTCGTAAGTAAAAAATAAAGCACCTAGAACTCACTGCAAAACGACAATATCGCAGATATGTGTTTTTTGTGCTTTAAAATTGTAATTGCATGTTCGCATTATGGTGAGTGCAAAAAGAAGTGAGAAACAGGCTTGTCTTATTATTAACACAACATGTAACAGTTAATAGAATTTGAAGCTTTTATACTTAAAGGTTATCATTTAATTATTATCTTTTATAAAGTTCTTTCGGTAATTTTTTCATTAAAAACGTAGTCTAAAAGGGATTAGACAAAGGAAGATAAGAAAAATAAGCATGAAGTTCCTGTTTTAAGGTTGCTTAATAAATTAGCAAATTCTAAAATTATTTTTTCACCTTAGTTAATAACTTTTTCATTTAATCAAAATTAAGTCTTGTTTTGATTCAGTTTATTTGTCCTCTGAAAGCGTTATTAACATTTTCATGCACAACGTGAAGTAAACCATTTATAGATCAATCATGAGATGCCTTCGTGGAGACGTTCTCAGAAACTGGTTTTTATCCATGTTATACGTGAGGAAAACCACAAAATCTCACACATTCAGCTTTAGTTCAGCTAGTACATCTGATCGAATGATCATCAGGGGAATATTAAAGAACACTGGGAATGCTTAAATTTGAAACTATACCTAAAATACTTAAATGTATATTTTTCCAATCGCATAAATAATATATAAAAACTAAACCCAGTGGCGTAACAGCCCTAGTGGGCCAATGCCTGCAGTGCTCCGAAATCTGCTTTCTTGACCGTGGTCCCCGGGGTGCGTAAGCATTTGCCCTGAACAATTGGTCAGATTGCCGCAGGACCCCAGTTTTTAGTTCCCAAGCGAACTTGGTACTCATTTTATCGACTCAAAGGATGGAAATCAAGGAATGAAAGGCTGAGTCGACCTTGTCCAGCCCGGGGATCGAAGCCCGGACTTGTGGTGCTGCTGCGCGATGCGCTAGTCAAAAGTATAATATATAACTAAAGTGAAATCTCTTGGCGACTTTGTCCTTAAGACGATAAATACAATATAATTTTATAAACATATTGATTGCTACCTATCTAGTAACACCGCCAAAATTTACATATACAATTTAAAAGAGATTAATTAAATAATGACCTTTAATATTTATATATGTAAATTTAAAATTATATTTACTCCTGTATGTAGTATGTAATATTTTAGTCATTTTTTAATCTTCGAATGCTTTTTGCTTTTTTAGCATAAATTTATCGGTTAATTGAAGAATATGTAAGAGTGGTAAAAATATTTAGCTTTCCTTCTTGCTTTCACAAATCAGTATGCTAACACACATTTACAAATTTTAATGCCTGAAAAACATTACTCTGCGATGATACCGTAATGCGATGGTTTGTAAGTACTTTACATTTTGCCGCAATATTTTCTACGATGATGGTTTAATATTGCCATGTTTTTCAACCGCGTTATTTTTTACTACGATGTTTTCTTTTTGCTCTCTTTTCTCCCATGATATTTTACAAAAGGTTTCGTTTGGTTTGTGTAATTATGGAAAAGCCTCGAGGTCTATCTGCCTAAGAGGAAGGATGCCTTCGTGGAGGACTTTCTAAGGGAAACTGGCCCGTATACACGTTACACATGTGGGAAACCACGAAAACGCCCATGCAGCCAGCCCGTTCGTGGGATTCGAACATCGGACCGAACTACCAGTGTTCAGCGACTTTACCGCTCGGCCGCTGGTGGGCCATCTTGCAAAAGAACGCTTTCGCCTTGAGTTATTCCCTCTGCGACATTTTCGTCCGCCACCATTGTTGGAATCACTCTCTCTTATAAGAACTGTTGAGATTTAATACTGTTTCGCTTACATTGCTTTTCTTCATGAATGCCATAACCCCTTAGTAACTAAATATTTATCATTTCTGGTGCTCTGGCTACTATCAAAACTGGAGGTCTGGATCGCAAATGGACGTTTTAGGCTAGTGTAAGCAAGAATGAGTTTTCTAATTTTTTATAATCATTCATGATTTAAGTTGATTTCATACATTCAGATCTTCTTTTGTTATATTCCCTTTTGTAAAAATATAGGAGTATGTTTGTATAGCAAATGAGTTAATGAATGATACACTATAGAAGCTATGTTTTAGTTTCAGGATAATGGGGCCGAATCGCACCGTGCTTTTCATTTCTGTCATTTTCCTATATAAAGCTACATATTATGGGCAGAATAAAATAAAAGTAATATTTTTAATTGCAAAAATTTTATCAAACTCCTATATTACAGAATGATGGGTGGTTTTGTAAATATTCACTTTCTTCACTCATAATAACTTAAATCACATGTAGAATATAATATTCACCTGATTTGTTCACATTTTGATAAAATTACGGTATGAAGGAAATTATTGGGTACAGATATATTTTCATTTACTTCCTGTGTATAGTCTGAAGACAAGCCAGTTTCCTTTAGAGAATCCTCCATGAAGAAATTAATCCCCGTAGGCAAACAGTCCTATATGTGCATGTCTGCATTAAGCAACCACACAATTTGATAAAATCATACAAAACCTAATAATTATTTTTGTCTGTACACGAAATAGTATATTTTATTTGAAATATTATAACATAATTGTAACATAATATTATATACAGAAATATATTATGATTTATGTTAAGCACCTGACAACAGAAACTCGTTTCCCGTTATAAAAATATCATCTATTAAAGCATATTTCGCCATCAAAAGTTACTTAGATGTATATTTTTATACAAAAGTCGCGTGTTCCTTTAGTTACAGATCTACGTTACCATGGTAACAGATGCATAGGACAAAAAATTGTCACTCAGTCAATGCAATTTAAAAGTAGGGGAGCGGGAAACTCTGAAAGAATGGGAAATGGAGAGCTTTTTTTATTTTATTTTTTCCATCCTTATTTTATGGAATGGGATTTCAAGCAAACGCGAATTAGGGTGGGTGTAGAAGGAAGCATAGAGGGAGCTTTTTTTGTGTGTGTGAAAGTGAAGGGCTAGCTTTTAGCATTTTTTTACCCGAGGGGTTAGAAGACTAGACACAGGGACAAAATATCTGAAATGAGTTTCTAAAGTTGTTTTATCGGATGGGGAATTTTAAATTGAATTTGTAAGTTATTTTGTTTCACTCAGGTCCTATATTGAGTGTTAAATGACTCGAGAATATTTGGAGAACAAAAGAGGAAAAATCGATTTTTAGGCAACAGGAAGATTCTATTAAAAGAAAAGTCATGTTATATTTATAGATATGTATGCATATATATATATATATATATATATGTGTGTGTGTGTGTAATTAAAAACTAAGCGACATAATATTTAATATAATTTTCCAACCAGGTATAGCCTATTATCCTACTTAATAATAGTAGATATAAAAGCACACTTGAATTTTATAGATAATAGCAGATGTAATCTAGCGCTCCTTGCCACGACGAATTTTTTAGTGGGCTTGGGCTGAGTACGTCAGACAAGCGAGCATAAGCAGCAACAACACAACAAATATCTGACCCCCAACTTAGTTGATCTATGTAATGTGTACTTTCTGATTAAGTAACCTGCATTTGAAAATTAACTTTCTATAATATTAATTTAAAAACTACCCGCAAGCAGAAGTTCATTTTTATCACAAACAGTGCCTTTATGTTCAATTTAAGGTTACATAAAAATTATATTTGGTTCTTTTCCATTTTGCCGGCGCAGGCGGTAATGTCGTTAAAAATGATACAACCACGCCAAACGGTATATTCCAGCTGGTAATCTTTTATAGTCACATTTTCAAAACAAGTCGCAGTCATTTTCTATCACTTACGTCTTTTTCCTAATACGTCCAAAATGGATGAGAAATCAATGAAAATTTTTGATTTTCCTACAACAGAGGAAGAAATTGTCAAATTCTTTCAAGCGAAAGGCGTTTCGACTAAAATTCCTACTTGTGTGAAATAAAATTGCTTTTCGGAGACGAAATTTAGTGGTGCTTAACCTTTCAATTTGTCGCAGTAAATGAAGTATTCGGTAAGGCCAATATGGTTTGAGTATTTCTTGAAGTGTGTGAGTTTTATTTATGATTGAAACGAAAACTTCAGTTAAATGTTGTGAAAATCAATCAGTTAGAAATCGATCGCGGAACAATTGTGGAGTGGAATAACTGCATGCCCTACGTTTGTGTGGATTCTTTGTTTAAACGTCAAGTACGAAAAATAGTAGGACCTCGTACGATCGTCGAAGTGGATGAAAGTATGTTTACGAAGCGCGAAAACAAAGCAGGACAGATTCTCAGTGGATCTTTTGTGGAGCATGTCGTGAAACAAACAAATGTTTCCTTGTGAAGCTGCCAGACATATACATACATGAGTATTCTTTTAGAAACAATTGAGGAAAATATCGAAAAAGGAACTATAATATATTAGGATTCGTGGAAATCATGTTGCACTGAAAAAATGGAAGAGGAAAGCCTTGAACGTTTTTAAGTGAACTAGAAATACAATTTTGTCGATTCGAAAACTGAAACGCACACATAAAAAATAGAAAGATTATAACCCAAGTAACACGGCAACGTCGTAACTTCTTTGCAAAAACGTTAGTAATGCTGATGTATCTTAACACCATTTCTTTCGATCATATGTAAATGTATTTACTTATTTTTAGTTTCTACATTTTCGAATAGTGGTAGATTACAATGATCATTTCATGCACTTTTTATAATCAATAACTTTCCTTTTAATACTGTACAGAAATAATTTAAATAATATAGTATACGATAGTGAGCTAAGCACGTTAAACTAAGCTCTTCGTTAAATAGCACACTATGAAACTTTTTGTTTCTATTTATTATAAATATTTGTTATTACAAGCACATAAAATGTCACTGAAGAAAATAGAATATACTTAAATTTAATAAAGAACAAAAACCTAATTTACAACATTCATTTATTGAGGTAATCAAATAGACACACATAACGGCAATATTTAAAAAAAAACGCGAATTAGACAGTGTTTGGAAGTAGAGGTACCAAAGGACAAGTAATAAAACTGCATTTTGCAATCAAATAAAAATATACTTAGTGTTTTTTAATATTACACAACTAAGTATGAAATAATTATAGATTACAATATTTCATAATAATGCTAATGTTTCCTTAACACTCCTTTTTTGGATCATATGCTCAAAGTCTGAGCATAACGTGTCATCATGAACACAATAATCGATTAATATGAATGATATACAATATAGCACTTAGGACGTTATAACCGAATCTGTGTATCCAAATATTGCACCGCTGAAACCACTGAAGATTGGAGAAACCACCATATAATTTTAATCACATAAAACACCAAAACAGACCACTATTTAACTGTATGGACGTTGCAAGCAGATATTCACAAACAAAATAAGAAGGAATTCGGCATTACCACGATGACTTCTCCTCGATTCAAAATAAACTGTCATTATTATATTCTTGTACATCGTTCTCTTTCTGTATTGAAGCTCAACAGTATTTAATTCCGACGGTGAATTACAAAAGCGTGAAGAAAATATTCCAGAAAATAAGATGGAGTCTAAAATTATTGCGCAGTTACTAACTTGTTCGAATTTGGCATCTAGCCAAAGCGCGCAAGACTCGAACTCAGATGTTGGTTTATATAAAAATTCTTAAATTTTATAACTGGCAGTTTCTGCCTACCTTGCTTTATTTTAGCGACAAAAAGTCTGACTTCTTTAGCACACCTCCAGAGGCACTTAAAGCATTTTGAATCGATAATGTGTAGTGTCTTTTCTATTTCCTATGGGTAGATCCTTCAGCTGCTCTGAAAAGACTTCAGTTAAAAGCTCAAAGGTTATATAAAAACGTTAGAAATTGAAAAGTGCGAATCTGTTATATTCAGACCAAAAGTCGTTTATACAATGGACATATATATTATCGTAATAATTACGTATTGACAAAAGTTAGAATCTCAGAAATGCTGCCAAATGTATTTTATATGTGACTTTTTAAACAGTCTTGTATGCCGCTAAATTAATAGTCAATCTAGCATAAAAACATTTATATAGATAAAAGAATTTCATTTGAGCTGGATTCTATGATTATCATCTTATCTATGATTATCATAAACAGCCTTGTATGCCGCTAAATTAATAGTCATAAACAGCCTTGTATGCCGCTAAATTAATAGTCAATCTAGTATAAAAACATTTATATAGAGAAAAGAATTTCATTTGAGCTGGATTCTATGATTATCAACTTTAAATGCAATATAAAACGAAATGTGTAATTACATATGAAAATACTAAAAATATATTGATATTGTCCTGATTTTTAACCGGGATGCCACATTAAACATAATAAAAACTGGAATGTTACTTGCAGTATATTTGTATATATATGTCGATATATTAGAATACTCAGAAAAAGACATTTTTTGTTTTTAAATTTTGAGTCGTTTTTAAATTAAACTGAATTCTTGAATTTTACATATATTCTGGGCAAAGATAATTGTTAAAAATGAACTTGTGTTTGACTAGTATATCTTATAATATAACTGTCCTTATATTTTAATAGAAATAACAAAACTGAGTCTCCCTTTTTCTTCCCGGTCTAACGGTATCATAAATACTTTGAATCAGATCTTCTAAAATGAGTAATCAACTCACATTACAGACGAGACAAATATGACTATTAAACATGTTATTAATAACAGGTTACTAACCTGGCGTTTTCGAAACATAAAAGTAAAATGAAAACTCTTTCTTGAAGGAAGCTGAGATGCAGCGTACTTCTTACAGACGATACGAGTAACTTTGCATTAATGTTTTAAGATAGTGTTTATAATTATAGTACTCGGATAGTAAGTGTGGGTATATTTCTGATAACAGTTGAAATTAAAAAATAATGGCTAACTGAAAAGTAAAGTAATTGTTTGTAAAAATTAAATGTAAATAACGTAAATAAATGTAATTAAATAAACAAATGTAATTAAATGTAAATAAATGTAATTAAATGAAATTAAAATTGCATTAAATGCAATTAAATTTATGTAAAATGAAATGTCATGAAATTTGTAAATTATTTGTAAAAACTATTATTTTTTCGCAGCTAGAAAGTATCTGAAATTTAATTAAGACACAATAACACGCCGAATAAATACTAATTCAGAAGTCAAACAACAAAAATCAGCGTTATATTTACAAAATTTTCACAGAAATTCCTGCGAAAATTTTGTAAATATAACGCTGATTTTGGTTGTTTGACTTCTGAATTAGTATTTATTCGCGTGTTATTGTGTCTTAATTATAGAAGCCCCAAACAGGCTTATTTTTTGCTTTCTTTTTTGCACGTGGTGTGGCCGCCATTTTGTGATTGCATGAGTTTCGGTAAGTACTTTTTTGCAATTTTCAAGTTATGTTTATATTTTGTTTATTTGGATATTGTGCTTTGCTTGTCTGATTTCATGCATTTTGCTTACAAACGTTTTGTTTTCTATTAATTTCAGTGGAGGATTTTTCTGCTGTTTTGTGTGTGCTTTATTATTGTTTAGTCAATTTAGTTTGATTTTCTGTATTGTTTATCATGCCTTCATCCGTTAATCGTTTCACTAAATTACGCCTGAAACAGGAAAAATTCCTGAAAAAAACTGTGAAAAGTTTGTAAATATAACGCTGATTTTTGTTGTTTGACTTCTGAATCTGATATTTAGTTGTATTTTATTTTATTTTGTATTGTAAGAGAAGTGAAATATGATTTGAATTGGAATGACGTGAAATATAATATAACAGACGTGGGATATAATATAGAAACATGAAACATAATATAAATTGGAATGTTATTTGATATATATTTCTATACCTGCTGCATTCGTATCGACGCACTCTGTGTGAACTCGCCGGGATTAGAAAGCGGGATCTTTCAGCTGCTAGACGGACGTGCTTTCCAATTATATCACCAAAGCATGCGGTAATGAAGAAGAAAACATTTTATATAGTAAAATCATGTTTAGCTTTTAAATGCATCATGAAATTCAAACAAAAACTTCATTTGATCTATCTCAATTCAAAATTTGATGTTTTCTTTATAAAATAAAAATAAAATGATTTTATAATACTAGTAACAACGATATGTGATCGACTGCATCATTAAACAAGCTTTAAAATGTTAATTATGCTGATATACATACTACAACTAAAACACTTTAATTCGCTCTAAAACCGTACTTTATAATGAAAATTATGAATAGTGATACACAAAGGATTTTCTGTGCAATAAATGCTACTTCATTAGAAAATCAACTTTACATTGGAGAAATGTCACCTTTGTGATTTTCCAGTTAAAGCAGATTTAAAATATGCATACAGTAATAGAAGGTGTAGAAAAAGAACCTTAAATGCTTAAACCTGAAATGCTTTACAATGCACAATTTTTAAAAATAAAGTAGTTAATAATTGTGTAATTATTGTTTTCTATGGAAAGGAATTATCGAATATAGTAGTTTTTAGTTGCAAACGCAATTATTCATAATAAAATGATCATTGTTTTCCCTTGAATTGACTCATGAAGTTTTTTATAGTTTTACAGCTTTTTAAGGTAGAACAATCCTTTCTTACCCATAAAATGTTTCAAAATATTGTTTCTTAATTTAATATAAATATCTTTCGGGTAATTTTAGCATTTTCCAGTTGTTTATAATAGTTAGCTTACTGTATAGCTTTATAAATTAGAATTTATTTGGAAGAAATAAAATTACTTCTAATGGAAGTGAATTGCTTCAGTGTTTAAGTTTTCAACTGATTTTTACACATGCTGAACAAATTATCTAAGTTTTCTGAAGTTATTTTTCACTTTAGTAGTTGGTAATTGCATAATGTTTAATGTGATGTTTATGTTTTAGATTGCAATGTAAATTGAAAATAACATAAGTATTTTTGCAATCATATAACAGATTTATAAACAGAGAGCGTGGATATAACGAAAATAAAATATTTTAAATGTATCTTATTTTAATAGTTAAAGTATGGCACTGAGTATAAGGTTTTTATTAACTTGCCCAAAGTTAAAAACAACTCAGTTTCACTGGTGTAATATGTTTATGTCATTTTGTCAAAGGAGTTGAGTTCCTGTCAATAGATAGTGCTAAAACTCGTTCGTAGTACGTACTGATAAACACTTTTTTAGATAAGTCAAAACTTATGTTCAATTTCAAACACAAATATTCTTTAACAAACTAAGATCAAATCTCTTTCATTTCACTAGAAAAGTCTGAGATGCGGAACGAAAATATTTGCTCCTGCTTGGTAAATAGCATCGACAAATAGAAATGAAGCTCTGCTTCCCTCATCAGTCTCAACTACTGACTGAAGCTTCAGCTCCTCAACCCATCGCGACTGAGAATAACACGATTGTAAACTGCGAAAATTACTCGATGGCGGCGCTATCTTTAAAGCTCAAATTAAAGAAGTTCGTTAATCAAACATGGCTACCACGAGTGCCAGAGTCATTAAGCTTAAACTCCTCCAGGCAAATTTAAATTAGGCATTAGAGGCCCCAGCGAATATTGCGAGTCTTTAAAGATCTAAGGCTCCCCTGACAATCCTACTTCAGGGAGCTCGGAGAGATGTGCTTAAAAGCAAAAGTTGCATGCTGTTCTGTAAGCAATGCAAGAAGGATTTTTAACCTTATCTTATTTATATTCGCATACACTTCGCTTTGTGTAATTGTACTCTAGGTATTTGGTGTCATTTTGATGGAGTTTCTTTTTGGAAAAGCTGCGTGAAGTTTTTATTTTCCTACGCGTTTCTTGATTCTTCCAGCTCTGTTCTTGTTAATGGTTTGTAAGTTTTTCATTTTTTTCCCTCTCTCTGGTCTCGCGTCCGCTTCCTCTTCGTCTGTCCTGGCAGGGAAGGGGATGCGTTGAGGGTGGAAAGATCGTTAATTGTATTTTTTATCCGCTCTGTGCTTTTGGATGCGTAAGAGCTCCCTGTTGGGTTATTATTCTTGATGCTTCAGAATAAGGGGATGCGGGAGGACAAAGAATGGGGATAAAGGAACATTCGTAAAGACTTGGAACACAAATGAGGCGTGTTGTATGTGGTCTCATAAATAAGAGCCTGACTCTTGTCTCGGTATAAGAAACTGCTCTATCGTCTTACGGAATGGGAACACAACATTTCGCCCGAGGATAATTATTATATGTACCACTAAGTAAATATTATTTTATATATCTGTAAATACATTGCGCCAAAGGCATGTTTGCATTTGGATTAAATGCGTATATAATTTAAGAGAAATGTTTAGATTTTCGCCATAAAATGTATTCTCCTTCACGCTTGCTCCTTGAAGAATAATTCGTGTTTCTAATAAGTTCTTCAAAAGTTAAGTAATATTCGAGGGAAGTAACTCTCAAATGCTTAACCGTATATAACACTCTTAAAGCAATAGTTGTGTAAAATTTTATTTCAAGTATTTATGTATTAGTAAATAAAATTCCGAATAAATCAATTTTTTTCTTAAATTCAAAGAATGAAATTGATGATTATTGCCTATGCTCTGTCCTGCTGTCAGTCCAAAATATTACACATCAATTTTTGTCCCAAATATTTCAGAAGATTTTGTATTTTAGAAGCGAATCAATTGAAATATGATGGAAAGAAAATTATTTGTAGGGATACTTGTAGAAATCAAATAAAAAGCATGAATTTAGCCCTAGCCACTGGTGTTGCGCTGAGCAAAAGTCCAAATAAATACGTATAAAAATATAAATACCAAAGATATTATATACTAGCAGATGATTTTGTGTAGGGAATATTAAGAAGAATATTTTTGTAAAAAAATTTGTTTCTACAACAAGAATTTTGTTTATAATAATTAGTACTTGAATCAAAGTTTTCAACCAGGTATTTTTGCCGAAATTATTTAACGAAAGAATCGCCGTCTTTGGTGGTGATCTACTTTTAGTCAAGGTCACTATCAGAACTTTCCATCAATAATAAGCTTATCAGAACATTCCATCAATAAGCTGTTTGCGCGGGGAATGGAAGGGAAAACAGGTGTTGCGCTGGCGTAAAGTCAACGGGAAAAGGGCATGGACCTTATAAGAGATAGACTAACCCAGTGGGCGGGGCGCGCGTCACCGACATGTCGGAAAGAAAGAGTAGGGACGATCTGGTTTACTTTAACACTGAAACCTATGGCGTTTGTATCACATACCTCTTTTTAATTATTAAATGTGATACGTTGTATAATGATGAGATTATGAAAGCCACAGTGTTTTCCAAATAGGAGTTAATATATCTCATAAAAGAACTTTTTACTGCATTTCGCGCATTTTTTTCACGCGTAATTCTTGTACAAACATATTTACTTTGATAAAACGGTAAAAACTCTAAGCACAAAATTTATGAACTTAATTTTGGGTAAAAATAAAGTAAAATTAAATAAGATTGATAGTACATGATGCTTTGAAATAAATAATGTAAAATTAAAGAAGATATGATAAATGTTTTTTTTAATTTAATGAACATTTACAGGCAGTGATTTTCCAAACTATAATAACATTACAAAACGATCATATTTATTTGATTATATGATCATTAAAATATTAACATTAAAGTGGATTAATTATTTTAATAATTCATAAAATTCGGAGCATAAAATTTTCTGAGCGTAATGACGGGGGGAGGGAAAGATAAAACAAAATCTAGAAGCACACACATTTTATATTACGCCCAAAAGGAACCTTTTTTTTTTAAAAAGTTTTGTGTATTACCTATATTTATTGAATATCATGTTCTTCGCCCGTAAACAACATACATTTGAAAACAACATGTCTTTAGAATTTCCGCACTGGTGATAAAACTGTTATTTTCCGTACAGTGCTCGCTCTGAACTCGTTGAGTTTGTTAATCAATAATTCGTTAAAGTTTAACAAAATATGAAATAGATTAAAACAAATTCGAAATTCGGCCATCCAGATGCCCATGTTCAGGTGTAGGATTACATTATTCAAAATTTGATGGCTCTAGATACCGTCGTTTTTGTCACTGTGCAAGAAACATACATGTATTCATGCAGATTTCTTCATTATTTAATTTCTTTACATATAATACAGGGCGATAATATCTGGTAACAACAATTTGCGAGGAGATACGGACACTAATAATAAAACAACACTAAATGCCGCTTCGAAACTAACAGCCTTTCTAGGCTACCGCAGCATTGGGTTAATAAATTAAATTAACAGCAAATAAAAAAATCTTATGCAGAACTAAAAATAAATTTAAAAATAATCACTATAATATACAAGCAAAATTAATTATTATAGTTAAATACAATTTTAATATTAGAATTAAATGTATAAAACTTTTTAATGAGTCAAAAGTGTTTATCACTATGATGTATTATGAAATATAATTAAAATAAAATTACTTTATAGAAATTGAGCTATAATACTCATCTATAATTTTAAAAAAGCAGCACAATTCAGAATTTTAAACAAAACTTTCAAAAATTCCTTTTTAAATATTTTAGTACTTTTTACTTATTTACACATATAAAAAGCGTAAAAATTGCAGGAGAAAATTGCTTGTTTGAAATTTTCTATTAGTTCAGATTTAAAATATTATTTTCTAAAAGCAGTAGTTACAAATTTCATTACAGCATAGGTAAAGCTAAAATAATATCCAGCTCTGAAAGCATGCAATAGCTTTATAATTATTTGGAACGTTAATTATGCTTCATAAATATGCTAAATTTTTAAAAATCAATCTCAATTTCAACAATAAAAATGTGTGGAAATTCTAATTTGTGAAATGAGGCGCTACAACCAGATTTTTCTTGACAATTATACACGCTGCAATAGTCAACCAATGTTAAATTTCTGCCAGTCGTCCCTACTCCTCCGGATGTGATCAAGGTGACAGCCGGCAACGCCTCAGTCGAGGGAGAAAACCCCTTTGCGTTAGTCTGTTTCTTATAAGGTCCATGGAAAATTGTATTTGACATTTTTACTTATGTCTAGGCTTGCCAGATTTCAGAAATTTTCAACCGGGACACCGGAGTGCCCCCCCGGCGTCGCGGGTATTAAAGGGTACAAACCCTTGGCGGGTTTTTAAAGTGTTTTAGAGGATTCTTTATTCTCAATGTTATGAATAACTAGTTACTTAATACGAACCTAAACCATGGGTAAATAACACATAAATGACACAAGCATATAAATTTAAACATTTTATTTCTTATATGCTAATATTTATAAGTTGCTTAAGTAAGAAGAAACGCTTTAAATGAAGAATACAAATTTGAACAATATTTACATATATATATATATTTACATCGGCTAGGACTTTGAGTGTCATTTTTGATTTTAATCTTGCTGTAAAAATCTTCTCATATTACTTTTACATGTAATCAAGTCTTTAACCGTAGATTCCTTCATCAAACCCCTATCATCAGTCCATGCGTTGTTCATCAAAGAAAATACTCAACTTGTGTTGATGTCCCAGGTAAGCAGAAGGCATACTCAACAATCTTCATCATATTGAGGACTGCTATGTGATTCTCCTTGAAGTGATCAAACAGCCTGAGCCATGTTTCTTCACTTGAAGTAATCGCATCTCTGGTAGACTCTTCTTGCTTCCACTGTTCCCAATTTGACTGCAAATACTTTTTAGCAAGCACAATTTCGTCAAACAGCTGATCAGTGTTTATTTTCATATCGGGTACATCAAGAAGACTGTTGTTAATCATTTCAGCAGAAATTTCGTCCCATTTTCCCAATTAACAGAATTTGTTTGGTCAGACTAACCCAAGAAAACTGTTCAGCATTTTCAAAACTATTCTCCCAAAGCTCCAAGTATGCAATGCATCTTTCATAAAAGACATCAAATTCTTCACGCTGTTACTTACGGACTTGCTCATATAGATTCCTGTAGATGTTCTTTGCGCCCATAGGCATAAAGTTTGAAGCTTTTCTTTCTGTCAGGTTTCTTTTGAGAGCTTTATGAGCTTCAGCACCCTCAACCCTCAAAAGCTGTAGTGTTATCTTTTCCCATTGCCAGGATGGCCTTGTTAAAGAATGCAAGCTGTCCGTGACAAACCACAAGTACAGCTCGTCCGTTAAATTAGTAAACAAGTTTTTTATCGTTGATGGGCACATTGCTTGGTCTAAAATAAACGCTTTCAGATATTCAAAAATCTGTAAAATTCTTTCCAGCTTGGGCATCATTGATAGAAACCGGGGTGTTCCCGTGTTGAATGAGTTTACGGTACTGTTTCTCGAAATATTCATAAAATTCTTTTAGTTTAGTAACAAGGTCTGTGTATATGTGCAAGTATTTATAAATCTACACTAGTAAGGCCTCAATATCAATTGGGAAACTATCTGCTGCAGTTTGCACACAATTGCGCACAATATGTACTCCACATCCGATTCCACTGATTTCCTGTCCTAGGCTATTCTTGAGTCGATAGAAAATATGGTTTTGCTCTGCTCGTTTCACACCACCGAAGTTAATGTTGCAGTTATCTCCACAAAAGCCCACTACTTTGTTGTTCAAATCGTTTTGCAGCAGGACAGAGCATAAGTTATTTGTAAGAATTTCAGATGTTTCACCCGCCACAGATTTGAAATCTAACAGCTTTATTTGCCCACCTGAATTAGAATTAAAGTAGCGCACAACAATTGGCCCAAGTTTTATGTCCTTTCTGTTTGATGCATCCATACTTATACGTAGCTTAACTTTGTTAAGTCTTCTTTAAGCTCTTCTTGAGTTAAAGGAGCTATGGCATTTAAAACTATTGCCTCACACTTAGTTTTTCCGAATGAGAATTTAGGTTAAAAAACCTAAAAAATTAGTTATGATGAACAAGAATTCGAATTGAAAATTAGACTGTGGTTCGCTGTGTTGTAAGCAAAGGTCGCCTCTTTCGCTGCTAAATTTTTATCATTAGAACTCGCAGGATTAAAAAAAAAACTGGTCAGTTCTGATGAGCTGGCAGCATATGCTAAACTCTTTTTGTGTTTACTCGACTACAAATGATCTTTTATATCTTATCGACCACCGTGAGTAACAGAATTTCGGTGATTGTTTTAATTTCGATTCTTTTTTCATTTTTAAAGTTTTTTTTATTTAATATATTATATATATATATATATATATTACATCGGTGACAATGGGTTGAAACATGAAATTTTCACATTTGTTTTGAGACTAAATTTGGATATTGCGGAAACTGATGTTTTAAGCAAAAGACAAAGACAACTTTCTGCTAGTGGCACCCATAGTTTAGTGTTCGTATAAAAATTAAAATTTAATATATGTTTAGTAATAAATGTAACTATGGTTCATTGAGCGACCGTTATAAGGATTATTAATTTATATGTTCAAACGTATAAATTTTTCATTTTATTTTTTTATACTTTTTAAAACAGCTATGTTCTTGTGTTTTAAATTAATCAGATTATTTCTAAATTTTGAAAGAGAAATTTTGAAACGGTATGATAATTTCCGATTCTTTCTTTACAAATTTTAAAGTTAAAAATTTCTGACATTCATCTGTGTTTATATTTCTATAGAAAAATTTATAATCATATTTTCTGTTTTCGCTTTGAAGACTGTGTTTACTTTGAAGTTTTAAAATGTACTAAGAAATTCAAGCACAGATTATATTTTCTCCTTTCAGTGAGTAAACTAATATCTATTATTTACTTTGATGCTTTACAAATAATGCTTTATACGATAATAAGACTCTTTTTTTTTAAAGTATTTTGTGCATTTATTCTGAAGAATTAGTGTGTTTGTAAACAACAGTAAATTCTGAAATTGTATTTTTTACAATAATACAAGTAATACAGCAATACATTTGTGTAATAGAAGATTTATTATTTATGAAATCTTTTCTAACGATATAAATAAAATCTAGTGATTTTTGAAAGAAATTAAAATTTACATAATAACAGAATAAAATCATTTATTAACGTCTATTCAGTGCTGGTTAAGCAAACTAAATAATGCTTCGTATAATGTAAATATTACGAACACTATTCATAATAATTATTCCAATGACCTTTTTCCACGGTATTGAGTAATGGTTCAGATATTCTTGACCAGGAGGAGTTCATAAATGTAAATTAAGTCATGCCTTTGATAATCTCAGCATCAAACTGGAAAATAAATATGAAAATATATAATCAATATCATGCCTTAGCAAAACAAATTTTTGCAAAGATGAGGAGTCATAACTGCTTTATACCGAAAGCAATGGACGGAACCAAGCGAAAATGCATGTAATTGATTAATGCTTGCGTGAAACTAAAACTGGAATGAAACATTCATTAAGTTTTTAATGTGAAATACCCACAATTACATTGCCGATCCAAAACACAGTATGGTGAAAAGGCCAAAAGATGTAACTTTAAGAAATAAATACCTTGAAATTGCCAGTTAGTATCAGAAAATCAAAACAGCAGTTGATAAGCTAACCATTTCAAGCTTGAGCACTGGGGATTTGCGTTAATTTCTGCGTTGATCATCTTATTGTTTTCCATATAAAATAGTTTTTACTGCCTTTTTTGCAATTTCTTTCATTTTTGATAGAGAGGGACCTGTGCCTAATCTCCTTCTATTCCACTGAATTTTACTTAACATTTGCGCCAAAGTAAGTCTGTATTTTTTCTAATTTCATATTTAACCTTAACATACGAAATGTTTAGGAGAGATATGTATAGTAATTTTTCCATGCACGTCCTCTAAGGGATACCTCTATTTAACGGACTATTCTGTTACTCCCGGTCCCTTTCAATGAGGACCTTAATGTGTTTAGCATTTATTAAGTGATATACTCTACTTAAGAGACACTGAAAATATGTTTCAAAAGTAAGATAAAGAAACAAATGAAAGCAGAAATACTCTTTGTTAGTTATCTTCTGAGGTTTTTTTTTAAAGGCAAGTTTGTGCTCTACGAAGGATAGTTTTTTGACAAAGAACCATAAAATGAAAGTTAATTCCTCTCTTTTGAAAGCTGCTTTCAAGTATGGAAAAGGGCAGCAATACATTCGGAAAAAGTAATTAAAAGGATATTTTACGTTCGTAGAAATCCAAATTCAATTATTCTTGCTGCAGCTCTCAGAAGGGAAAAGAAAGTAATGCTAGCAAGTTATAAGGTAATCCAAGACAGGGACCAAATGGGAAATAAATGGTGGTGAAAGGCTGGACCACCTACCAAGGACAGAAATCTCACAGTGGGAAGAGAGTGAAAGCTTCTATCATTCTTAGTTCTTACTAGGACTGTGGAGAAAAAAATAGATCTGTACTTGCATGTTATTTTCACTAACATTACCTAGCATCGCTTCAAAGAGGAAAAGATTAACATTAAAGCAAAATCTTGATGTAATTCATGTAGCAGAAACTGGAAAACTTCAGTTTGAAAGATTTCTCGGAGAAATTTAAAAAAAAAATGTAAAAACCAAGTAGATCATGCTCTAAAACGTTGGGAAGAAATAGAAAAATTATGGATTACTAATTCAAATAGACATTCCAAGAGTGTAAAATTTTGAAAAACTTGAACATTGTGAAATTGATATAGTAGAGTTCAACGGATTTTGTTTTGTAGAAGCAAACAATATTTCTGTAAGTGGAGTATTATTGCAAGAAAAGGCCAAAGAAGTTTCAGAAAACCTGGAACTAGAGAACTTTAAAGCATTAAATAGTTAGACAAATTTAAGAAAAGAAGTAATGTTACTTTTAAGACTATTTGTGTTGAAGAAAAATCGATGGTTATGCAGCATGTAACAGATCGAACAAAAGGCTAAATTAAATTTATGAGGAATGTGAGGCAAAAAACATCTACAATGCACATGAAACTGGATGTTTTAACGAATTTTGCTTAAGAAAACTCTATGCTTGGGAGAAGAAAAATGCTCTGGTCCTCCAAAAAATCGTCTCACTCTGCTACTTTAGCGTAGCGTGAAAGAAGAGTTTGACCACTTGTAATTGAAAAGGCTAAAAAGCCAGCACGCTTCAAACTCATCAATCCAAAAACTTTATCTAACTATTGTCATCACAATAAATGTCATGGATAGATGAATAGCATAATGAGAATTGTTGATAGCTCTTGATAAAACAATGTTTTGAAAAATAAGAAAGTTCTACAATTCTTTGACAATTCGCCAACACACCCACCAAATGTAAAACTGCTACAAGTGAAATTAGTGTTAATTCTAGCCAATAAGACGTCAGCCTTTGGAGTAAGATATACTTATATGCTACAGTGTTTACTACAGAAAAATGCTTTACAGTATGTGCTTGCGGAAACAGAGGGCGGCTTGCAGAATGTGTCAATTAATCGAAGATATCAAAAGCTGTTATATCCGTTAATACAAAGTTGTAGTTAGTACTATTTAAAAAGGCAGGTTCTGAAATTCCAATCTTGAGTACTCTAAGTGAGAATATTATTGATGAAAATGAATTGTTTGAACTTGAAATGAATGAAAGTTGGTAGCAATGTGCAAATTCAAGAATACTTAGAATCGATGAAAACTTGTGCACTGAAGATACAATGACGACATTATAAGGTTTTACTTTATTTTAACCAGATATTTTTAGTTGAACTTTCCTGTTTCTCCTGATTTCAGTTTCCTGCCGGAATGTAAATTTTTGCATGGCTTAGATGAAAATTCTCAATGTGTTTCAGAAGCAGTATTTAAGCTCCGTTTTAAGAGTTCAAAAGAGTACTAGCGGACCTAGTTCCGATGTTTACGTTGCGAGATAAATCTCTAGTTCAGTGTTTGACACCTTTCAGTTTATACTGATATCCTTCGGCTCGGTTTTGCTGTGTGCAGGCGATTTATCGTTAGTTTAAGCTAAGAAGCCAGTTATTAGAATCCTTAATTTACTAGTGATTTGTTACATTCTTATTTTCCGTTTCGTAGCCACTAGTGGTGGTTATCTGTGAGCAAGAAGTTTGTGCATCTGTTTTAATTTAGATTTAATAAAAAGGCTATTTACACCCTTCTTCCGCAGTATTTTGTTCTTAAAGACACAGCGAGAATTCGCTCTTTGTCTCCCACATAGGGTTTAAGAGTGTATGCTCTTAAAGAGTACACGCAGACTCTATAGAATAAAGTCTTTTCTTTCAATTGTAGTTGATCAACTGAGCTTTAAAAAACACAACTTGGAAAGCAGTAAGGAAAAAGACGAAGAGCCAGACTAAAAGTGTGACATAGAAAACTATACATTTGCCTTAAAATAATGTTCACAATTTAAATAATTCACGATAATTGCTGCCGACAGCGAAGAACTTATGATAACCAGAAAATTTAATACCCACATGGAAAAAATGCTTCCAGGGCTGCTTTTAAACAAACTCATGTAACAGATTATTTTAAATAAATTTCTGTTAGTACAAAACTCTATTGTTCATTTCATATATTTTTGCAGTAAACCTTTTTAATTAAGAATTTTTATTTTTTCATTAGCTTCAAATTCAAATAAACACCTGTGACGAAGTTACATATTTATATCATTTATTTATTATCATTTATTCATCATTGTATACTGTCATGTATTTAAAGTTTAATACATCCTGAATTTCTAACTAAATTACATTTTTAATATGTAGAACGGACATCTCAGTTTAAGGGGCAAAATGTCTGTCCCAGTGGGTGTTCCTTATTGAGAAATACTACTGTATCTCCACCACAAGTGGAAGAACTTTTAAGATTTCGAGGGAATTTCTTCTACTTCGAAGAGTTATATATCATGTAGCAAATGATTTGTGGCAAAAACACCTTACGACGCTACCGGAATCATGTGACACAAAATGGCTGGACATTTGAAGCATAAACAAGTAATCCTCGCGAAACCTCCTGAACGCATTCCTTAAATATAAATACTAAATAAAATGGCAAAAATGTTGTGAAGAAAATGACGATCTGATAATTTTGATGTCAATATGGCTTATATATGTTACTGTGAAAGACCGAAATTGGTGAATGTCGTCTTTCACCGGAGAATGTCAACATTCACCAAATACGTCGGTGAAAGATCGAATATTGCATTACATTCTTGTACATTCGGACCCTCAGCGGTGTATGCCGACAATCACAGATATGCTCTGGTGAAAGTCGAAAAGAGAGGTCATAAAGTGCCATAATAGTTTAAGTTGTTGCAATAAATAAGATTTGAATCACATAACTTAGTAAGTTTTTTATTACTATTATTTTAATTTCTCATTTAGAACGTACTGTAGAGTTCAGTAAGTTTTTAACTTCTATTATTTTCCTTTCTCATTTTGAATGTATTGTGTGTTTTAGGTGTGCTCTCTTATTTCAAGTCTCAAGTGCGTTTATTCGCGACGTAAATTACGGAGAAAAAAATATAATATTGTTATATGTTCAACATTCACCATTAGTACATGGTGAATGTCGACATTGACCGGTGTAAGTCAGAAATAAGAGTATTTGGAAAATATTTCGGACATACACCAAGCGACTACGTGAATGTTGACATTCACCGGTGAGAGTCGACATTCTCCAGATTTCGGGGTTTCACTGTAATATATATACATGGGTACTTTTAGGAATAGCAAGATAATTTATTGCAATCTTCTGAGATATATTCATCCATTATAATTACAGATGAAATACAGTTTCCAATAAAATGAATGGAATCTTATAGCTATATATGAAAGTGTTCCTAATTGGTTTATAGTGCAAGGAGCTCAATTTAAGGAACTTAGTAAATCTTCTACTTCTTTAAACTTCCGAATGCAGTGGGATCAAGTAGACAAACACTAGCCTCGACATAGTAAGTTTAGTACTGGAAAGATACGGATTCTTAGTTTGTGAGATTGAAGTATCAAGTATCAATCATTGCTTTCAGACTTCGGAATCTTATGGCAGGAAAGCCTATTGAAAGAAAATTCGTTTCTAAAATTGAGTTCCTAATTGAAGATTCGCAACACTGATGTCTCTGCCTCTGTGTTGATGTTTCTGCATTGTAGACTGTAAATTGTACATTTTATACTCACCTGTAAGATTATGATGTAATACCTTTTCCAACATAATTTTTAAGAAGCTGCTATATTTAAATAAGTTGCAATAGCTCTTCTTTCTGCTTTAACAGTCTGAATATTTCTGCCTTATTATCTTACAATATTGTCGAGAAAACTACCATATCTCTTCCAACATATTTATAAATAGCATATGTTCCTTATACTTATCACGTTTACTCCCGTATTTTCCGCCTACCGGTTTAACGCAAAGTTTTGATTTTTTTTAATATTCACATAATTTTCTCGTTCTTCAAGACGCTTAGTAAGTGAGCTTCTTTAAATTTTAAAATGAATTCGTCCCCGTAGTGGTTGTTTTCATTTTACTGACTGATTTGTTTGCAGAGTTTGGAGGGCATGAGCTCTGATTGATGTGAACAGTGAGGAGTTTCAAGAAAAGACGGACATATAACACTCTTCATGGCTCTGAAGATCATTGCACGAAGGAAGACAAACTGAACAGTAATGTAGATGATGAGAACGGTCTTGATGGCTACTACTTGCAAGTGGCAGCAGATGACACAATTGTAGCAGCATTGAATGCTTTGGGACGTGTAGCTGTTGAAAACAACAAGAGCTGGCGATATTTAAGATACGAGGAAGCTAAAATGAAGCTATTTTATTGGATATTGTAATATTAATGTATATTTTTATTAAACGTAGGTTTTTTTTAAATGAATAAAATTGTCAATAATACCAGTAGCTTATCCATTAACACTTTTCATTTTCACGTTCTTATTTTAACCGACTCCTCGGGAGTTAAATTTTTTGAATGATTAATTTCCTCTATATTTCCGTATGATAAAAATTAATAAGTAAGAGAGAGAGGGAAATACTCCAGTAAATATGGTGTTTAGCTCCAAATTTGTCTGCATGTTAATAAAATTTTAGAAAAAAATTCCTCAATTCTTCACGTTATGTAGAATGCTTCAATTGAACATAAAGCTCTGCCGTATAATGACAGTCAGACACATAAGAAACGGATGAAATGAAGAATTAAAAAGTAATAAAATGAGAACAATTGTTAAACTTCTTCAATGTGATCAGATAAAGTCGTTCAAAAGAGCCAAAGATAATTTATTCTTTATAAAATCTTAAATTATAATAATGCAAACGAAAGAATATCTTTGGATAACACACAAGAAATTTTGAATGAATACTTTTTTGTGTAGGATTTTGCTATTTTGTTTTACAAATATTCAGCTAACAGTAATATAAAATGAAGCATATCTTTAGACAAAAGCAGACTATGTATGATCAGCTAAATAAGTTTGGATGCGCAATTACCTTACGAAAATTTTCGCAAAAGTATTATGAAGCACATTTCCCGCTTTCTTTTTTAAGCGCAGCGAAAGAAATAATTGTCTAGAGCTAACTTTTTACAAGAAACATTTCATAACTTGTGCTGTAAATGCTTTCATGGTCATGATTACTCCTATATTTAAAACTAAGCTAAATGCTATAAAATGCTATATAGTAAAAGAAGTAAAAGAACGAAAAATGGGAAGGCTTTTAGAAATTCCTTTGAGAATTTCGAAGAAGGAATTTCAAACTGTCACTGGGGGGACGTTGAAACTTGGGATAAAATAAAATAATAATAAAAAAGTGATTTTTTTTTCCTTTTCCAAATTTCCCCTTCAGTGATGACAACGCGTCCACAAGTTTATTGCTCTGGGAATATTGCAGTCACCCCACACAGATTTCAGAACATTCTTTCTGTCTTCCGATGCTTTCTTTGTTTGTGGCCGCTCTGCGCTTCTTCCTTCCTTTCTTTTTTATTATTTTTGGTCTATATAAAGAAAGTTTTTGGAGTACTTGTGGAAATATTTACGCAGCCTTCTCAAAGCCAAAGATGGCTTCTTGAAGATTTGAAGTTCTCGAATAGGAAGATGACTTGGCTTTATCGTCTTGGAATTTCTTAATCTAGTGTCATACACAGCATGATTGATAGCGAATGATATTGAGAACATCAAATAAAAACTATATACTTCTATTTCATGTATCATTAAGGAAATCTAACTCGTATACGTATATATATATATATATATACACAGAACTTATACACTAAAGCGTTGATGTTTAGATTTATGCATTTCTTTCTGCTTTTGTATGTATTAAAACGTATCCATTTCTTTTCTCCTTTTCTCTTTAGATATATAGATATACATGTAACTTTTATAACTACTTTCACTATAATTTTACGTTTGTTTATTGAAGCTCCACTTTTATGAAGACATTGCCAACAACAAAAATCTCTGAAACCTAAAAATAAACATTTTCTAATCTCAATTCTAATTTGATGACTTTCATGAAGTGTGTCGGCTCTTAAACTACACATGTTTTTCAGTCTGAATTCTTGACAATACAAAAGTTTACTCACATTGCCCTTCCCCCGATTTAATACTCTTTTCCTTTTGTTAAATGTTTATGAAAAAGAAATATTATGAGATAGTTTTAGATGAAGTTATAGCTGCGAGTAAAATGTTTGCAAAGATTTAACTGTTAAAGTTCCTTTTTCTTAAGTTTTAGCTTAAAAATCTTTGAAATAATTCAAGCGAATGTTTTTCCATAATCTCCTACTAATGAAACAATAGGAGTAGAAAGATTTTAAAAGTACTGAGTAAAAAATATAAACAACTAGAAGTAACATGACATTTTATTAATTAAAGTAGAAAAAAACCTTTGAGAGGTATTTGCAACTCTCAAACAGGGAAAACAAAATAAATGTCTAAAAACCTTAATAAATAATATTTTTACTTCCTTGTACGAAGTAAAAAGGAAGTATTGTAATCGCGAAAAGTTTCAGGCAGCATATTTCAATGAAAATATCCATTTTGACTACTATCGAATGCAATTTAACGATGTTTTTGCGTGATATCTGTACGTAAGGACAGAATAAAATACTCTTTTCCTTCAAAAAATTATAAAACTGCTTTAAAATTAATTCTGAAGAGAATTTTTCGTGGCGTCTGTACGAACGTATGTACGTACGTGCGTACGTACGTATCTCGCATAACTCAAAAACGAGTAGCCTCAGAACGTTGCAATTTTGTATACAGGACTGCTATAACATGTAGATGTGCACCTCGTATTTTGGTTGCAATCGGCTGCACCAAACGTATATAAATATACTTATATATATATCCACTCTGTTACCCGGCTCAGTGATCTCAGTTTCTTTACTCCTATATGTTGGTAAATTGTACATTTTTTGCTTTAAAAATTATTGAATTATGTTGTTTTTATCTTCCGGTTAAGGATTTTATGCCTTTAGTAAATCTGTGTGCAATATTTTTAGAATTATCAGCAATTTTAAAGTTGTTTAATTGCCGCTAAGCCTTTTTTAATGGAGGCCATTGATATTTACATTTGAAACAGGAACTAGTGGATTTGTTGCCAATCTAGAGAAACTTAGCTTCGCAACAACAAAGATAACACCTTCATTTATTATTTTAATCATGCTTAATGCTTTCTGGAATTTTTTCGAGGAAATAAGCGTTTAAGATTTACTTCGTAATTTTTAATATAGATATTTTGAGTTTTTATGTATTTTTGCCTTCTCGCGAAGTGAGAACTGAATTAATTAAATGAGAAATACTCAATCGTCTGTGAAAAACTGTTTCTTTTTTGTTTTGTTTGCTTAATTTCTTTTATACATCATTCTAGCTTTATTATAGTATTTGAATAGAACATATGGCAACGATTAGATAATTCCATTCTTTAAATGATATAAATTTTGTGCATTATGAGTTATAATATGAATGAAATATATAAGTTAACTGTTATATAATTATTGAATTATATAACAGTTAACTTAGTTTCCGTCTATATAATTATTATATAAGTTAACTGTTATATAATTATTAATACTGTTAAATTAATCTAGCGCCAGAGTGTCGCTATGGTAAACAAATACTAGAGTGAATTTTAAAGAATGCATTTACTCTATTGTGGTTTATGCGCTGTCGGCGAAGTAGATTTAATTCAATCCAATAAGTTTAAATGAAATGCAAGAAAAAATGCGTATAATTTAATATTCCAATTTAATATTCCAATACAAGGAAGTCATGTGGTGTACACATCAGATTTTTTGATTAATTGGTCTTGGGGACGGAAAGAAACTTAATTGTTGACTGAAACTAGTCAGCATTGAATAAAAACAAACTCTAAATGCCTTGCTTCAAAAATAATTCATGATTATTGTGTTTTCGGTAAGAAATCTACGGAAAATATATAAGCCGAAATTAATAGAACGTATACAATTCAGAAATTTGACAGAAACAGTACAATATGTGTATTTGAATTGCAGTAACTTTTGAATAAGATAAACGCAATTTTTTTAAGGCCGATACAGAAGCACGAAACATCTCGGAAATGGTCGGTCACTGCAAGTATTGTACAATCATTAAAGGTAATTTTATTTTCTGTTGCAATGAAGAACTTCTGCAGTGCATTTTGTGAGAAACAGGAGGACAAACATTCTAAAGTTGCGCTCTGACATATGTTTAAGTAGGTCAGTCATGTTGATACTACTAGAAATGTTACTAGAACTTTGGCAGATGAAGGAAAATGTCGGAAATTAGTTTCATTTTACATCAAATCCTTCTGTCAACAGAAATAAGGTGTAAAGCAGTGTATTCTCATATAGATATATGGTTCAATTTTCAGCCGTAGGCTAACCCTTAACGTCAGAGCACATGGAAGTGATATGGCTATAAATAACTATCAGTTTCACAATCTGGCCCAAATCATCAATGTAAGCTTCACTCTGGGCAAACTCCAGTGAAAAAGAATTCTCCACAAGAAATCTTCCGGAAAGACCTCAAATGAAACTTCATTGTTGTAGAATATACACAGTGCCCACATATTGTACATTTATGATATAGTGAAACTAGTGTTTAAACTTAATATTAAAGGCTTTGTTTCAATTTCCAATCGTAAATATTAAGCCACTGAAGTTTCTGGCAGATCGAATTTGCATAACACTCCTGCAAATGAAGACTGACTGCGGCAGTAATTTGAGTAGCGGCGGGTTTAAGTTTTTGTGCGTATTATTATTATTTTTTTTTACTTTTTATTTTGCATTCTAAAAATGTTTTTTTAGTAAATTCTCGATATTTTAGTAACTAACCTTTCAAATAGTAGTCATCATTTTTCTTAACTATGCAAACCACACTCCTAGATACCGTAATTCCTGATACACCTTCCGCACACAAAAAAAGTCTCCTGCTTTACTAGACCGATTGTCAAAATTTAACTTCAATTTTCCATGTCTCCAAAGCGTGACTTAGGACGTGTATTAGATTTATATACAGCATTATTCTAACATAGGTATTTTGATTCAAAATTTTATTATTTATTATTATATTTTAAATATAATATAAATAATATATTTTTAAATATATCAAAAATATTTTTAAACGATGAACTCAGATTTGAACTTTATCGAGCACAATACAAATTAAAATGATAGGGAATGCTTAAAAATCAAAATGTTTGTATAAAAATTAGTGACTATACCGGTTTTACATCTTATCATTATTTTATTGAATTTAAAGGGAGCAACATTCTTAACTGTAATTATTTACAATGCTAGAGAAATAGATCTATCCATACTTTATAGAAAAAAAAATCATTAGTAAACTACGGTTACAAAGTCGGTTTGATCTTATTTCTGAAAGGATTTTATGATTATGAAATGAATCGAATATCTGAACAATTATCTAGCGAAAGAAGAAGTTCTTCAAATCCTGAAACATCCATTCCAGAAACCGTAACTTTACCACAATGAACATATACTGGATTTTGTAGATCAAATACATTTTGGTGAAATCAGATACCAAGTGTACTGTGCAATATATTGAATTCTGTTTTCATATTCACTTTAATTATAGTTAGCAAATATATTCTAAACAGAATAAATAATTCAAGGAATCCAGATGCTTTATTTGTTATTTAAATGTTTTTTTTCCTTTTTAAAATTTTCAATAAAATTAAATGTGTTTGAATTTTGATCCAAAATCAAGACATGAAATTGTTTCTTGCTAATTTTAGAAGAAATTTTCTTAAGCACCAACGAAATGTACCTAAATTTCAATCTGAAATCAATAGTATAGAATTAGGAATTCCTTCACTACTAGTGTCAGAACATATTTTCTTTCTATAGCTTGAACATCAAAATGGAGGACTGAATTTTATTCTAAGCATTAGTGCAAAAATGTTAATTTCTTTTGTATCAGTGTCTAGAAGACATTCCCTTTCCTAAAATAACACAAGCAACGGGACATTGTTATGGAAGACATATATGCATAAAAGAGTACATTTCTTCCATAGCAGCATTCGAAAGAATTTTTCTTTTAGTACAGAAAGGCAGGATTTTAAATACTTAAGCTTTCTTTCTCGTATTCAGAAAAAATCTCTCATTTTTATTATTGTATTTAACATCGCCTTCAATTTACATGCAGCATATTTCTATATTTCATAATTGAATAAAAGTTACCGCTTATAATTATCAAACATGTCACCATCATTTGTACTGCTACCCTGTGAATTAGCAGTAAAAGTGTTCTCTCTTTCTCTGTGTTAACTAGTTTTTCACTGATAAACGAGGATTAACACATGATGCTCCTAGAACAAACTATTTACAGTTAAAAGCTGTGTCGAATGAATATTTAATGTTTTGCCGTTCATGTCTCTCATTAAATCTCCGCTCTTCTTACCTCTTACGTCTCTAATGTCGATATCGTCTGTACGTTGTTCAACCATTCTCTTAAATGAAAAACAAAACACAAGTTTTGTCGTCATCATTTTTCATGTATTTCTGAAATATTTTGTTACTTGCACGGCAATGTTCTTCATGTTATTTCATATTTTACATTGGTATCGATATGATTAATGTCGATATGTTTTTGAAACATTTTGTGATTTGCATTACAATAATTTTCACATTGATGTGGTAAAATTAATGACGGTATATTGCTTAAACGTTTTATCAAAATCTCTTTTATCATCATTCAGTTCTTGATAATCATATCGCCTTTGACATTTCTCAGCTCTTCTTCAATTTTTTAAAACTTGCTATCTTTAATTTATAATTTTCATTGTAGGCTTTCATTTCTTTTCCACTGGGAAGGAAATATGTTTTTTCGCTAAATCTTCATTTTCGTATTCATTAGACGCAAACGTTCGCATGAAAATATCAACAATTACAGTAGGACCTCTACCGTTAACGTGAGCATAAGATTGTTTTATTTTTTTTATTTTTTTTTTTTGCTAGCCAAACCTTTATTGTATCCAGTCTGACATTCAATGTAATAAAACGGATATTATTATATTTTTTTATTTCAATGTAATTCAATGGAATATTTTCTACTGTCTTTATATTTCTAGTATCGTAGCTTTCCATTTAATAGAAGCATACAAGACTGTTTGTTAAGTCTGTCAATGTATGACCTGCTATCTCTAATACGAAATACTTGACAAAAAAAATTAGCTGTTACATGAGTGGGAAAAAATAATAAGGTTCCAGTTGAAGTTGCTGTAAAAGAAGAAAACAAAAGTCTTTCACAGTTTTCCATGTACTTTGTAACGCTAGATTGAATCCTGAGAAAAAGATTGTCGCCGAAATAATGAATAATTAATCATCTCCAAATGTGTAAAAATTCATTTGAAACATTTTTATATCACATAATTTATATCACCACCAATTTGGTTTAACAGTACATGTTTGTAAACTGACTTCCCATATTAAATCGATTTTAATAACGACGATTAGAAAATGGTGAGATATTGTTTAATTATTTCTATATTGTTCTAACACTTTTGTTAGTAAAAAAAAAAGTTATTACTTTGAGAAAACAATGAGAAAAATCTAATCATTCTGCAGTGTTAGCATGCATTTTAAAAGCTATTTAACTATTTTTTCAGTTTATTGGAATAATTTAGAAAACAAGGAGGATACAAATATGAAGATAACAATTCTACAACACGTTGGCTTTCACTCTAAAGTGTTATGTTCCGTAAACTGAGTTTTGCTTATTGCAGAGGGGCAATATACGTCTGCTTGATAAAGGAATTAGAAATAAAGCAATAAGAATCAACATAATCTGCAGGAGTATACTTTGAATAATAATATGAACATTCTTCAGTTGTGGGGGGGGGAAGTAAAGAAAATATGGCTTATAAGAATAATTCTAGAAAGTTTCAGCTAGAAAACTCTGTGCTATTTATTGACAGAAATGTGGACGGAAAGCAAATATAACATAGATTCTTTCTGAAAATCTGACACTAAAATGGGATTAATGTTATGACGATTAACAAAAAAAACGAAAGATGTTTTTGCTTATAAAATTCTTCCTGGAAATATAATTCGGCAAGATAATTTTTTTTATTATTTTGGCTCTTGAGAAATGAAAAATGAGATTTTTTTTGCTAGTAGGGATAGGTAGTGCGGGGTTTGTGAATATCTATTTTCCGAACGAGTTTAGTGCACTTTATGAAAAAATTTTCATTTTAAATGGAATCTTCTAGAGCGAATTTTACTAAAATTGATAAAACGATACTGAAACTAAACTTACTTAGTTTTATAACTATCAATAGATAAATGCAATGAATATTGAATTTTTCTATATTTATTTATTTAATTACCATCAGATGAGCAGCTGCACCGTCTTTAAGACATTCAGCTGTTACGCTCAACTGATGGAATCATCTACCAGGTGTGTTGTTATGTAAAATACAATAAAATTTTAGACTTTTGATAATTACATAATAAAATTAAATATCAAGAAATAAATATAAAATATAAAAGTTAAAATTTAAAATAAGATAAATGCAATGTTGTTATTATATATAAAGTCAATAAAGTATTATAATTTTGAGAATTATATAATAATAATTTAAAAAATTAAATATATAAATACATAATACCTAAATAAATATGTATGTAAATGAAACATAAATACGTAAGTAAATACTTAAGAAGATCATTACAAATTTTGAAAATGGACAACATAATGTATGAGAAAAGTAGAGGTTGAGAATGTAAGATTTGTAAAGAGTAAAGTATTTCATTATGGAGAATGAAGAGCAGTAATTGAATAAAAGTTGATGAGAAATAGTATTTGAATGAATTAGTATGACTTGAATGAAAAGTCCGTGGAAATTCTTGATAGAGATTCTCTCTGAATGAATTTTTCAATAATATGTTAACGAGAAATGTTTTTTCTCTGCTGAGGTCAAAGTTTTTGGGTTGCTTCTTCAGTAGCATAAAACTAAAAACTCTGCCAGTTGAGAATATAATAAAATTAAATTTCGAGTTATATTAAAATTACATTAGTTAAATAGTTGACAGTTTCTTTTAACAAAAATTACTTTTTAATACATACAATCAGCTTACTGCTTTCAAGATAAAAAAGACAAAATAGTTTAGGTAATGTAAAAATTCTCACTGTTTACAGCTGATCTCACATTTATAAAAAAAGTACATATTCCGTATTACTTGAATTTAGAAGTACTCTCCTCTGAAGCATAAAATACTATATAGACAATTTAAAGTTCTATAACAATATAGACACTGTAAAATTATTCGATACTGAATTTAGGAATAGTAGCTCTACGAAATTCCATTCCATCTTTCAATAATATTTTAATCATTTACATATGACAATGTGATATGTGATATGACAATGCGATATGCGATATGACGATCTATCAATTCATGTGATATGACAATGAATGGAGATCTTACAAAACGAATTACTATTATTTAAAGAAATTATTTCAACAACAGTAGTGACCGATTATGCTTTAACTTTCGTTTAAAATTCATTGCAAAAGTAACTCTTAATCTCATTGCAGTAATCCGAGATTTCATTCCCAAGAGATTCATTGTTGCTATGATATTCTTATTAAATGATCGAATTATTATCCTGCATCCAAAGGCTACATTTCTTTCATTGGCAAAATTTGCTGGTGAGAATACAAAGAACCGTCGAATTTAGAAAAAAAAATGTTTTTATCCTACAAGTGGAGGTAGCAAATATATTTTAATTCCTGAGTTTTCTAAGACCTTTTTTTGCATTAATCTGCAATACAGGAATAATAATAAAAACAATTACGAAAATTAAAACTCGAGATTTTCTTGTAATTCGCAAGCAAAATAAGTAGTCTGGATTATTTTATATGGTTTGTTGATGTAAGAGTTTTCTTTTTCCAGATGGAAGGCTGTTTTACAAAGCCACTGCTATTAATTCAGTCTTAAGAGCAATTATTGTAACGTCGATGCCTTAAAGTAAGTCATTAACCAGTTTTTATTTTCCTCACTTTTGTTCACAGACATAAACTTTCAGTTGCAAAAGTAAGTAAAACTGAATTCAGTTTTGGGAAAATTAATTTAAAGTATGACCATTTTACTACCATCGGCCAGTTAATAGTCTAGTTGATAAAAGTAGATGAAGTTTGGTAGTTCATCATAGTTCTTTATTTTTAACAAATAAACTGAATGCATGGAGTGTTTTGTGCTTGTTCTCATTTACACGAATACCAGTCAGTTTCTCATAAATGATCTTCCTCGAAGGCATACATTCTAAGACTTATAAGCTTCACTCGCTTTGCCATAATCGCCAAGTCATTTTGTTAATTTCAGTTTGTGCTAACGTTTCCCTCTATTTACAAATATTCTGTATTATTACCTAGTAATTAATATGATTTAATTTCTTAAAATTAGCATGAGTCGTTTATAGTAATGAGAAGAATTCAAGAATTTATTTTGAACGACATTTCACAACAGATGTTTTTTAATTCTTATCTTATTAATGGATTCACAAACCTCTGAACTCTAATAACGACATATTATAATTCGTGTCTTAGTCATTAACCAGTCTTTATTTTTCTCACTTTTGTTCATAGACATAAACTTTCAGCTGCAAAAGTATATTAATTGACACAAATATTCAAACTTTGGCATTTTAAAATTTAAAGAAGTCACTTTTATGCATAACTTTGGCCCTTATCCTTATATTTAGGTGCATTTTGTACATTTTATAAAAAATTAAACTTAAAAAGAATAATTTTCACGCTACAAAAATTGACTGAATTATTTGATAACATCTTCAGGAGTCGGACACAAAGTGAAAAAAAGGAATGTTTGCAATATGTAATTAAAAATAAAATATCTTTTAGGAAAGAGAGGTTCTTGATGTTAAGATATAAGTGACGACGAACTGTTCTAACCAGATTATTGTAAAAGATATTGATCAAATAATTACTTTCTAAATGGAGATTTTATTCACAGAATCTTATAGGACGTATGCTCAAGAAGACACTGGCAGGCTTCAGTATCGGCTGACACATAATTTATACTATTTGCAATAATTAATAATTTAAAAAAATCTAATTCAGTGATTTTTTGCATGCTTTTTTGATTATGATTCTAAAGTAATAAATCTAGAAGAAAGTACTAAAATATGTCTGTAGTGTTTGAAAATTTATCATTTGCTTGTGCGAAAATTCTCTAAGGCATACCAGTGTATTATAATCATAAATTAAAGATGCTAGTAAATCACAAAAGAATATAATTTAAGTGGGTAAAATCAAGCATGAGTTGTTCTACTTCATTTACTAACCGACTCCTCATGCAAAGTGAATATGACGTCAAATATCGCAGTCAATTTTTATTATACAAAATGAAACATTCTTTTTTAATTTTTTTATTAGAAGTACAATATTTCCCTAAATATAAGTATAGGGATAAGAGAAAAGTATAAAAATTTAATATTTCATATACCGTATATGCTCGTGTAATGCCGGCGCTCATGTAATATCTGCACCCCAAATTTACAGATAAAATATATGTAAAAAAAGTGACCCGCACAAATGTCCGCACCCCAAAAACTAAAGAATTTCTTACTTTAAAATACATTTTTTAACATCGCCTTGTTCCCTTTAGTCAATAACATTAGTCAATAAACAATTTTAAAGAAAGAATATACATATGTTTTGTCTTTGGTTGGCGCAAGGATGGAAAGCAGAGACTTTCCTTGCATTCTGCTGCAGCTGTTATTCAGTTATAACATCGGCGCCAACAATCCACTCGGCAGACGCGATAATAAATGAAAGCAGCCCAAACAGGTTTTCACCACACAGGCTTCCAGAAAATCCTGCTTTGTAATGAAATTACTTTCTCCTCCTTCCTCCTTAAGCATTCGCATATTTCAAGCTTTGTCTTTTCATTCATAGTAGCATTTGGAATCCATGGTAGTTAGCAAGTATCGTGCTTGAAATGGGAAAATACAGCAGCTGTATTGCTTTTAAACTGAAAGTCGTAGAATTTGCGCAGGAAAATGGAAAAAGAGCAGAAGCAAGAGTATGTAAGGTGGACGAGAAGTGTGTGAGCAATTGGAGGAAATAGCGTGATCAACTGACGACAACGAACTAACAAGAGGTGCATTTCGTGGTTCGAAATATAAGTTTCCGAACTTAGAAAAAAAACTAGTTGCGTATGTTCGTGATATGCGTGCTCAAGGTCGCAGTAACACGGGAAATTTGCCAAATAACAGCGCTTGCTGCGGCACGAAAAGAAGACATTCCTACATCGCAATTCAAGGCGAGTGAAGGCTGGTTGAGGCAAATGATTAAACGAAATGGATTTTCGTTTCGCCGGCATACGACAATATGTCAAAAAATGCCTAGTGATTATGAAGATAAGTTTATGTCCTTTCATCGCTTCATTATCGCGAAGCACAAAGCGAATAATTATTTAGCTTCACAAATTGCGAATGCCGATCAGACGCCAGTTTATTTTGATGCTCCAGACAATTAGATCGTAAATGAAAGTTCTGCAAGATCTGTATCAATACGCACAAGCGGATATAAAAAACAAAGAGTAACTGATATGTTAACAGTCGATGGCAAAAAAACTTCTCCGTACGTGGCTTTTAAGCGAAAAACAATGCCGAAAGAAAAAATGTCACAAGGAATGTGGTACGAGTTCAAGAGAAGGGATGGATGGATGACGCTTTTGTTCAGGACTGGCTAGAGAATGTTTGGTATAAACGACCTGGAGCTCTGTTGAAGCTACCTTCTCTTCTCGTGTTGGACAACTTGAAAGGACGCAGTGATACAAAATTCTGAATCCTCAAGAACTGATCTTGCTGTAATTCCATGACGTCTAAATTCCATTCTTCAGCTACTTGATGTTTGTATAAGCAAGACATTTAAAATGGCATTCAAACGGAGCTACCGTAATTGGATGACTTCCGGGGAAGGGGGAAACCACAGCAGCTGGACGTCTGAGAAGGTCATCCATCTCGGAAGTGTGTGCGTGGATCCGTGGAAAAGCATATCCGAAGATGTGATTGTGAAAAGTTTTAAAGTAACTGGTATATCAAATGCTTTGGATGGAACAGAAGAGGATCTCCTTTGGATGGATAACGTGAATGAGGAAAACGAGAAAGATGACCTAAATGAAGAAAACGAAGAAGATATGAGTGAAGAAAGGGATGACAATGGTAGCTAATACGTAGAAAAAGAAACAAAAGTACTGGTACTACGTGTGTTTTGAAAATTGTTCGTGATAAGTTTTTAAAAACTGTTTAGAATTTGAATTTCAATATTTAATGTGTACGCATTGTGTTTGTGTTAACAATTAGTGTGTGCTGATGCAATTGGAAATGATTTGCAAGGACGAAGTAAAGGTGAGATAAAAAAAAAATTACTGATTAATTTATTTGCCCTCATATACTGAGTATTGTTCACAGTGCTTCTTTTTTTTTTTTTTTGCGGTAGCCTGAAATTAGAAATTATACCGCTCACCGTTTATTTAAATTGTGTGAAAGTAAATATTAAAATTGCAAGTGGTAATCAATTTTGCGCCTCTATATTGTGCTCCTGTGGGAACCCGCCGAGTATTGATAACGTAAACGAGGTAATTTATATTACATATATGTGGATGGAAGAAAGTGAGTTTGTAAATTTTAGGTAGCTATCAGACAACATTAAATTTGATACTTTTATTACTCATGCCATTTCTTCCACTTAGAACTTAAATTGGCTGTTTGAAATGAAATTTACACCCAAAATTACTCACGAGAAAAGCGTAGCATTTGAACGACCCGTGTAATGTCCACACCTGCATTTTAGTAAAAAAAGTACGGACATTGCGTGAGCGTATAAGGTATTATAAAAAACTAATTTTTTTAAAAATTTGAAGTACAAACAAATGAATGTTTGCTCGGTTTGAAACGTTTATATCATTCCACCTATATATGTCTGCGATCATCGGGGGGGAAATACAAAAGCCGACTTATCATTTTTGCGGATACGATCTATATTAGCACTTAGCTAAATCTTACGTAGTTGTACAAGTTTCTTTCTTTTTAATAAGCATACTTTTACATTCCATATTATTTACATAACTGTTTGCAATTGCTTTAGAAATTGATCGCTTTAAAATTTATGATAAAAGCTACATTAAATATTAATATTTTTTTCAAATTTTTTTTCGATTATTAAAAAAAGACTCAAAAGAAGAATAATTCATTCTTAGGAGTGTGAGAATAAAAATAAATCACTGAAATAAGAAAAAATGTACCAATTCCTTATTAAAATTCTCTAAATTTTCCAAAAGTAACTTATTTTCTTGAGTCTGAGTTTCATTTCCTTCGTGCATTAACAAACATGTTTATTCGGTCAATATTTCATGTGTTTTGTCATTTGAAATTAATCCCGTAAAGTTTTTCTTCGACTCATTTTTTTGCTATAAAATCATTTTCGAAACTTTTTTTTAAAGCAATAATATTTTTAAACTTCAGTTAAAATTCTCATTTTTAAAATCCCTGAGTTTGTAAGAATTTTATTCTTTTTAGCAATATTTTTATCATTTTGAATTTAATATCCAAATAGCGTTTTTCGTAGTGTGATATTAAAGTCAGATTAAATATCTGATAGAATTCCTCTCTGTAAACTTGTGAATACTTAGTAAAGAATAGCGCCATTACACATAAAGATGCACTCTCAACCATTATATATTAATAGCGACTATATCATACTATATACTATAGACTAATACTAGCACTGAATATTACCCACCAAATAAAATTAATTTTCAAATTTTCAATCTTAAATAGAATAGAAAAAAAAAACAGTTGCTTGAATAGAATTTTTTAATTTAAATTTCCTTTTAATTTTTATTATTTAAACCGACATTCTTATATTTATAAATATTTCGCAGTACTTTAGATTTAAGTCTGCAGCTTACTTTTGCATTGTCCCGTCATTGATAATTTAGTGGAAGGCGTGTCAACAAGAGCAGCATTTTATGAGGTCGAAGAAATCTCCTGCATTTTCAGATTTTATTATTAAACTTTGATATCATGTAAAATTCATAAATGATGCGTCTGATTTATGAGTCTGATACAATGCGTAAAATAAAAAAAAAACACACAGCCTAACATTGATATAATAATATTGTTAGATATTAACTCTACATATAGTTGGACGACAACAATTTTTGCTTCCAAATATTGATGTGATATTTCTTTACAAGTAATAACTTTTAAATCTGCATTCTGAAATAAATTTAAATGGATTCAGTACATTACTAAAGAATTAAATGAATGAAGAGATTATGCAATTTGCATATAAAATATAATAAAAACCATTAAAATACAATATCATACAATTTAAATTTAAATTTAAGGCCATAAAGCAGTTTTTAAATAAAATACATTATGCAATAACCTTTTTATTTAAAATGTATATGATAATTAATGCGCTAAGAAGAGAAAAATAATATAATAATTAAAGCACTAAGAGGAGAAAAATAATTTATCAGATAATTTAATGTGAATAACAAATTAAAAATATCGATTTGCAGAATTCATCTACAATTTTTATATCAACCATAAAAAACTCCTGGGTCGTTTAAACAGATCATGACTTATACATTTAGCAATGTAACTAAATTAGAATATTTCGTTACTTAGGCTTCATACGCTTTTATAATTCGCAGTGTAAAATTGTAGATGAATTCAGTAAATAAAGTTATTTAATCTATTATTTCCGTTCAACTATATGAAAAATTATTTTTCTCCATTTAGTGCATTAATTATGATATCCAATTAAAATAAAAGGTATTTGTGTGAAAGCCTTTTTTAAATTTGTATTTTATACTCAATCTAAAGAAATAAGCAACAAACGCTAAAACATAAGATACGTATGTAAAACGGGATCATAGTTTACATCTGAGGTAGAGGTTGAGTCGCCGAGTGCAAATAAACAACCAAAATTAGTGTCGAGTCACAAGCAGTAAAGCCAGAAGATTTTCTATTATATTTGGTACAAGCAGCACTGAGGTGTATGTGGCGGGCAAAGCTTGAAGTAAAGGAGAGTAAGCGAGAGACCGCCAAGTATAGCGCCTGTTTGGAACACTGAGTGACTTGTAATTCCCACTGTAATAAATAGCTGTTACGAGGAACGTAAAGTCGGAGGAAGAAGCCCTGTGTAACGTAGAATTTTCTAGCAGAAATAAGTGGATTGACGATTACAGTTTATCTCAACGTGGTGTAGTTTCATTTGTTTCGAACCAGTACCTAAAAGAAACACCAATTAGTATAGAACGCAATCCAGCAGTCACCCCACAACGTCTTAAAAAAGGAGGCATGCCGGACCTATGCGTTAGTTCGCAAGCAGCGACATTTCCCTGTAAGATATAGCCAAAGAGGAATGTATGAGGCCGAAGATACCATTTCCATAATGAAACGTGTTGGAGGGTTGTCTGGAACTTGCAATGTTACATTGGTATTGAAACTGCAAGCATGATAATAAAATACCATTTGTCTTGTTACTTTATCTTCCTAGTACATGTTATTTTACACATGTGGAAACTATTCACGAAGTTAGCTAATTTATTTAACGAAAGTTAAAAAATATATTACAACTTTAGCCAATCTTGAATTATTAAGGCTGTGATTTTATTATATTAAAATAAGCAAAGAAAGACCTCATATGGTAACAGAATGAAGCGAGAACTTCAAAGCAATATCAAAGCGTGAGCTTTTAAAATTTTGTTGTGGTGTGAATATTCAAATTCACTCATACTATTTTTAACAAAATTCATTCATTAATCTTCAGCATTATAATACGATATAAATACTGTTTTAGAAGTAACTCATTGCACTCATTCTATATGTGCAGTTAATATATTAATGATATAAAGAATGAGTAAATAGTCAGGAAAATGAACATAAAGAATGAGTGAGAAAATTTAAAACCCAGAAATATAAAAGAAAAAAATTCCATTTTCACATAGTTGCAAATATGTTATAAACAATTTAATTCCACCTAATATGGCATTTAGTTAAAATTTTTATTTGACATTAGAAATATTGCCACAAATTTAGTTCTTTCATAGCACGGACTCTTTCAGCTGAAGTTTTATAACTCTGGTTATTTGAAAAAACTCTTTGGTTTCCCTTTATTTTCGATCGCCTCCAAATTTCGATTCTCTCTGCGGCTATAGATAGACTAAAGCAACGTGAGTGTGGAAAGCGGTCTGCTACGAATATCAGTTCGCAAAGGTTTTATTGGTTTTCGACCAACCTGCAGAGGGCTGTTATTTTGCCGAATCGCATATTGCCATTTATGTATGGCTTCAGCGGTCGCGTGCGATAGAATTTATCAAAAATTTATGGCTACAACACTGTGAGTAGCTTAGCTATCATTTCAGAAACTGGATTCCTTTTGAAAGGTTTATAACGAAAAAAACGGATATAGCTTGATCTACGTACAAACTAAAATTCTTCAATATTTTTCGATTTGTAGAAATATAAAACAAAGATTTACACATTTCTGTTGCATTTCAAGCATTTAATGTGAGATTTTATTTTAGCATGAAGTTATATTAAATGAACTACTAGATTTTTTTTGTCCTTGGTCTAAAATGCATACGATGTTATTTACATTTTTGTGTATTCAGTAATGATATGGCAGAGACTGCAGTGTTTCTCCAGCATGAGCAGAAGTAAAGTTCTTCACGGTATAAACTTTGAATAAAAGGCTTTAAATTTAAAATTACTAACTAGAACTAATTCAGAGCTTATGGGTAATTTTCTATTTTGCATCAAATTAAGATTTCAAAAGTTTAATTGGGATATTGCAAGAATATTTGAAGCCTCTAGACATTTTAAAATTTAGATGCATCTTCATATTATACACATGCTCGTAAATAAATAGGGATATACACATAACTGCACATAAATCCTGACTAAGAAACACATACATAAATACATACCAACATAAGAACATACTTTAATAAATAACTTTATAATGAGCATTTAACCCTTTGACGCGCGGTGGTCGCGCCCTGAAACCACCAATTTTCGATTTTTTTTCTCCTCTTCCTTCGGAAATTTATGTGTGAAAATAAATTGATTGCTGATCTTTGATCTCTAAATAACACAAAATGACAACAGAATCATACATGTTTTAGGTCTTAGTACTTCAGATCGGATGCCTTTTAAAATTCGTTTTCAATGAGACAAAATAACTTACTTTTATTAATATAAACAACTTTAAATTTCAAAAGTTATTCATCACACATCATGATTTCTATCATAAACAATAAAAAATAGCAATAATTAAACTGCATATATAAAAAAAAACCCTCTATATGTATGGCGTTTGCTTTGTGGTTTCAGGGCGCGACCACTGCCCCACTAGAGCATTGTGTCACAATGCTCTAGAGGCTGGGTGGTCGCGCCTTGAAACCACTGCTCTTTACAATGGCGTTTGCTTGCTTCTCAAATAGGAATGTTTATTTTTACCCGGATATAGACAAGGGGTTTTAAAATCATAGAGTTATTTTATTACTAAACAATGCACGCACCTGCCCAGTAAAAAGGTCTTTCTTTTCCAGAGACTTTTCTCTGACCTCAACACACTTGCTCCCCAAGCTAGTATTGTGATTTTATAAATTATTTTCTGTGGTTTAAATTTAATGTAAATATACTTTGCTGTAACTAAAAATTGAAATCCCGTGAAGTTTTGTTTAAATTAAAAACATTTTCTGAATATTTTGAGACGAAATACGAATAAAATAAGTATGAATGGGAAACGAATGATCAGTACCTAAGCCAAAAATACCAAGCCCTCCCCCTCATTAACATAAAAAAACCACAAATGTCATATGCCAGATGAAAAGAAATTAAATAACGCTGGACATAACCCGGGGAAATTTAGATCCAGTCAGTGTACATTTTGTAGCACAAGGAAGAAACATCATGGAAGATACATGTGCGAAACATGCAATGTGGGTCTATGCATGTACTAAAAAGACAAAACATGCTTTGAACAGTGTCACAAAAAATATTTGTTCTTTGAGATTAAAAAAAAAATCAAACACTGAGTCTTTTTTTATCCTTATTTTACTGAGTTTTTTAATCCCATGTAGCCAAACGTCCTTATTATGTAGATACTTATACTTTCCCTGCTATAGAAAAATTACATAAATGTTTATTTTAAAATTTTTTTCTGACGATTTAGTTTGTAAAATATATATATTATGCAATTCTTACATGCATTTGTTTTAAAAAATTGTAAATTTCGTCATTTATTGGAAACGCGCACGAAAAAAGGTAAGTTTTTTTTTTTCCTATTACCTAGTTAAGTTTCAAACTCTTACACGCGCGGTGGTTTCACAGTGTGACCACCACCCACAAAACAATGGGCAAGAGTAGATTTTTTTAAATTCATATATTATTTGTCTCTAGGATCATAATATTCAATTTCTAGAGTTTTTAGTTAAAAAAATTGTAAAAATAATATCGCGCGCGTCAAAGTGTTACAAAAGTTATTAATAAACACTAACGCACGTGAACACACATGTGTAGTTCTTTTTTTCTTTTCTTTTTTTTTTTTTTTTTTTTTTTTTTTTTTCGTCTCGGAAAATGGAAGCAATTAAATTTCCTTTCATCCTGAAATTAAATTTGATTATAAGTAAATTTATTAACGCTGTGTGAACACATGTGTTATTATTTCTTAAACTTACCTCATCCTGGAAAATGGTATAAACTATTTCTCCCGCCTTCTTAGCATGCTTTCGTGTTGGAGTGGTCAGGACGCTCGGTCCGTGATTCGATTACCGGCGAGGCACTGCACATTTTTTCTCTCTCCTGCTTCGAAATAATCTAATATCTCTACAATGGAATCAGTTAAATTTATTTCATCCTGAAATTCTCGATATTCTATAGAACTCATTATTAGTGCAATGTAGAACATCACTACGTGCATTATTGTTGCTGTAAGAGGTGACCCCTCATCCATGTTGAAATTATATAGTCATTGTGTAATTACATCTAGTATTTGAAGCAAGTTGTTTAATCTTTGAATAAAATTTCTCTCATACATACTAGTTTATACTAGTTTAAAGTTTATACTAGTTTAAAGTTAACAATTTACGTCGTATTTTCTCTAGATTTCATCAAAATATCTCATTTAGGGTTTTGTTTGTCTTCTTTTTCCTTCCTGTTTCTTGATTTATGAAAACAAACAGTAATTAGCCCAATTTCTTGAATTGTATGTTTTAAGAGAGATGCACGTATAGAAAAAGAGAACAATGAGTGCTTTTCTAAAATCAAAGAAGGTTTGAAAAGGAATAATTATCTAACAAAAGATATGAAAATAAACAACTAAAGACCATTTAGAATGTAGAAGAAGTATGAGTATCATTTGCGTAATTAAACTCTCAAGCATTTCTGTCTCATTATCGAATATGATCACGTTCGTAAAGAATTAGAATGATGATTTAATGAATGCTGTAACTCATAACGTATGACGCCATAATAAGGAAACATTTGTATGACGCATTTATCTGACTCCACAATAATATTTTTACGCCATAGTAGATATTTCTAAATCAGTGTCATCTGTCGCCTATAAATCCTTTTCGTTCATACGAAACAATCTTCGAAATAACTGTGAGTGCCGTAAACCAGTGAAAGCCTTTTTAAAAATATTTATGCTAAATATTTAAATAAACGCATGTTAAAATTAAATATATTTTTGCGTAATAAAATTAAATGTATTAAGATTTCTCTTACTTTAGATTTCCCTATATTTACAATACAATTTTCCTTCTGGAAATCATTTATTAGATCGAATTTGCTTATTCTGCCACTTAAAACTTTTATGCCTTTTAACTAAAACTTTAATTTTTTTATCACCGCAGAATATTATATTAGTTGAAAGATCTGAGCCATAATTATTGTCCACTACGTTTTTAGTTCGTGCGCGAATTATAGAATCATTAGTTTTTTCACCTTAAGCAGGAAACGTGCAAATGTGTAATGCTCTCCCCGGGACAAGAACCCTGAACCTCTCAAATACACTTCGTGTATGCTTTCATATACACCACGAAAGCATGCGGAAAGGAAGCAGAAAATACCTTATAACATAATTAAACTAATATAACAAAATAACATTATAACATATATATCAGGACTTATATTTATGACATGAAGAAATACAATAGATTCTCTTTATATATATTTACATAATGTAAACATAAGGTCATTCATGTATATTTAGTTACATAGATTTGAAGAACTTATGAATATAAATTTATGAATTTGTAAATATCAATTATATTGTATTTTTATATTTTTAGTGTTGTTTTAATGCTTAATGCATTTTATGTTTTAATGTTCAATGCTATTTATAGTTGGTTATACTAATATTATTTATGTTTGGTTGTAACGACATTAGGTTAATTGAAAAAGCCGGTTAATTGAAATCGAACCGCAGACCTCTGGAATACGCGCCCAGCGTGCAGACCACCACATCACGGAGGCATGCCAAGAAGATGTCTCTGAATCGTAAATTTTTATTTTTTAAATTGCAAGAATCAAACAAGATCTGATAAAAAAAATATCTGAAGGCTTACTAATTTTATATTACGCTCAAAGGAGCATTTTTGTCACACACACACATACGTTACGAGAGCATTTGGGCTAATGCCGCATTAAGCTAAAAATTTAAAAATAGCATATGTTTTAGACAGTCTTGCGTGCTGGAGATAAAACTGCTTTATTCCGTGCAGTGTTGCCATTCTTTGTTTTGAAATGTTTGAATTTTTAATCGAAAATGTTTTAAAGGTTTACAAAATATGAAATAGATAATAAAACAAATTCGAAATTAAAAATTAGGGCTTTCGGGTGTCCATAACTTTGATGGAGGACTAAGTTATTCAAAATTTGATGGTTCTAGTTTCCGTTGTTGTTTCATGATGCGAGAAACTTACATACATTCATGAAAATTCTTTATTATTTAATTTCTTTAAATGTAACAGGAGATAATTTAAAAAGTGATTTAACACTTTTAGTGATTCGCCGTAAAATACCGTTTGGAGATTAAGAAGCCATGTAGGCTACAGCTTCTTTGGGCTAAAAAGTTAAATCTTATGGGAGGAGTACGGAGTTATTTTTTCTTCTTAATGATGTCCCAAAAAGATCTTAATTCCTTAATGAATTTCTTGAGACGTTCTACAGGAATATTCGAAATTATCTTTACTTTATTATTTGCTACGTATCACAAACACTTTTGAAACACTTATCTTTAGTAGTTTGTTCATCAGTATTACTTCGCAATAAAAAAGTGAACAGAGTTTGACCATGATACTGAACGTCTCTAGAGAATAGGCAATTTGAAGGTGTATATATTTATCAAAAATAGTATGTAATGGTAATATGCAGTACATTAATGGTAATAGTTCTTTTCGACTTCATGGTGCTTCATTTTATGAAAAATTAAAAGGTACACTCTGTTTTCATAAAATGAGAGAAACTTTATGAAACTAAAAAAAAAAAAATAATAATAACTACAAGGTATCAAATACCGAAATCTTTCTTTGGTTTACTTTCAACAGATTTCTCAAACTGTCTCATATAAATGGAAAAAAAAAAAACTAGCAACCCTGACTGTTGGGAAAAATAACTGCTCATAAGTTCTTACTCTTGACTTTGAACCTTCTAAAAATCCTGCATCTATTTCCATTTTGTAAATATTGTTCTAAATACCTTAATTTCCTCAACGTAAACAACCTAGTCATTTGATTATTAATTTCTAAATTCTATATAATGCATCATTCTAAAAGCAAGTCTGTTCTTAAACTTATTATGTTTCACAAACAATAATCAATCAACAAATGGACTGTATTCCTACACTTTTATTTTATTACACTTGTCAGCGATGCGAAATAATTGATACAAAATAAGCGAGCCATTCTACATGGCTGTCACAAACACAATTCTATCAATCAATTATCTTGTTGCCACACATAAAGTTCAAAACTAAAGGAAGAAAAACAAAAGGAATTTACGCTGTTTGCAACAATAAAATGAAGCAAACGATACTCACATAAACATCCTGGCCCTCTTGAAATCCCAGGGGATTTCAACAGTTGGAGCACATTGAAACTTCTTAGTCTGTAATAAAGATAAACATAAGAAAAATAATACAAAATATTATATGCGAAGCAGTTCATAGTTTTTAGTCTGAATAGGAAGAGGATACAATTTCACGACTGGTCATTTTATGACACCATGACCAGTTTTAATATTAGCAACTCTGACTCTTTGATCTGAGCCCGGATGAACAGCAATTATTCTTCCTAACCTCCATTTAAGAGGCGGAAGGTTGTCTTCTTTGATGAGGACTAAGTCATTGACTTCTAAATTGTTTTGACATTTTTGCCATTTAGGTCTTTGTTGAAGCTGAGACAGGTATTCTCAACTCCATCTTTTCCAGAAGTGCTGAAAAATAAACTGTCTCACATCATCTGTCAATGTGATTGAAGGAAATATAATTTAGGTCTGGTTCAGGTATGGCAATTAAAGACGTTCCTATTAGGAAATGACCAGGTGTTAATGCAGTTAAATCATTTGGGTTAGCCGAAGTTGGACACAATGGCCTAGAGTTGAGACAAGCCTCAACCTGCGCTATCAAGGTCTGAAATTCCGGATAGGTCAGCACAGTATCACCAACAGTCCTTTTTAGATGTAATTTCATTGACTTTACTGCCGATTCCCATAGTCCACCAAAATGGGGAGATGATGGTGGGTTGAATATCCATTTTATTTCCTCTAAAGACAAAAATTTGTGAATTTCTTGATTTTGCTTACATTGCAAAAAACATTTTCTGATTTCTTTGTCTGCACCTTTAAAGTTAGTACCGCAGTCACTATAAATCTCAAATGGTTTCCCTCTTCTTGCAATAAATCGTTTCAATGCACTTAAAAATGCCTTTGTTGACAAATCTTCTACCACTTCAAGATGTACTGCCTTGATTACAAAACACACAAATAAGCATACGTAATATTTAAATGATTTTTGTCCACGTCCTGCACGATGTTTAATCATGAACGGTCCAGAAAAATCTATTCCAGTTCGATGAAATGGTCGCGATTGTGTTACTCTAGATTCCTGTAGATCAGCCATTATTTGACTTGCAGTTTTAGCTCTAAGTTTGCAACACGTGATACAAGATTTTACTACTTTTCGGATAGCAGATCTAGCAGATATGATCCAAAATTGCTGTCTAATTAAAGATAGAAGAAGTTCCGGTGCTGCATGCAGATATTTGACATGAAAGTGTCTAATTATGATTTCTGTCAGATTGTGTTTTGAAGGTAATAAGATTGGATGTTTTTCATTTTCTGATAGTTGCGCATTTTTCAGTCTTCCTCCTACACGTAACACTTTGTTGTCATCTAAAATTGGACACAAGCTAAGGAGGTCGCTGTTTGTAGGTAAGTCCTTTCCCAACTCCAAACATTGAATTTCTTTAAAAAAGTGAAATCGCTGTATTATTCGGACAATACAGAAAGTTGCAGCTTGAATTTCATTACTAGATAAAAAAGACGTATTTCTTTCTAGATATGCTACTTTAGAATTCGATATGAATCTTAATATCCAAGCAAATATGCGTTGTAACTTTGGAAATGAAGATATATTTGATAGAATAGCAAGTTCCTGTACAGGTTCAGAAACTACAAATGAGACTGTTTTACGTGCATCTGGTAATGCCTCTTCATCTATAAGAATATTTTTAGACAAGGCAATCTCACTGCACTTTAACCAAGAAGGACCATTCCACCACAATTGATGAGATAATAGTTCTGCAGGAAATAACCCACGTGAAGCACAATCAGCTGGATTTTCCTTTCCATCAACATGACTCCAGTTCTCAGGTGGTAAGATGGATTGTATTTCAGAAACTCTATTGGATACGAATACTTGCCATTTTTTAGGATCTGACCTTAGCCATGACAACATGATTTGTGAATCACTCCAAGCTTGCAATAAATCAAAATTTATAACTAATGCAGCTTTTACAGACTGAATCAAGCGTGCCAATAACACTGCTGCACATAATTCCAGTCTTGGAATCGTAATAGATTTTAATGATGCTACACGAGGTTTAGCTGTTACGAGTTTAACATTAATGTCAGAGTTATTGCAAGTTTTGATATAAATAACTGCTGCATAACCTCTTTCAGACACATCACAAAATCCGTGAAGTTCACATCGAAAATAATCAGGTAGCAGAATTTTCCTAGGTATATTTATAGAATTCAAAAGTTTAACTTCTCTACATAGATTTCTCCAATTTCGATCAATCTCTTCTGTTACAGGATCATCCCATGATAATTGTAATTTCCACAATTGCTGAAGGATCATTTTAGCGAGAATTACAAACGGAGCTATCCACCTCAATGGATCGAATAGTTTTGCTACGAATGACAAAATAATTCTTTTAGTCGGAACACTTTGATACTCTATTACACCGACATTACATTTGAATTCATCATTTTCCGGATGCCATTCCAATCCCAGAACTTTCAATGGTTTGTCTTCTATTACGCGATGAATATTGTCACTATCTGTGTTTGTTAAGCCAGAGGTTTTTAACAACGACGGTTCACTTGTCGACCATTTGTGAAGCTCAAAGCCACCACTTTTTAGCAGATGTTGCAATTCGTCTATCAATGCAATACCTTCCGAACTATCTTTTACACCAGTTAACATATCATCAACATAAAAATCTCTTAAAACTATATTCTTTGCCTTTGGAAAGTTCAATCCTTCATCAATCGCTAACTGACTCAAAACTTTGGTTGCAAGATATGGAGCAGCTGCAGTTCGATATGTAACTGTTTTCAAACGCCAAACTTGTATTTGCTTATACGGGCTATCTCTCCATAATATTCTCTGAAAATCTCTATCTTTTTCATGAACCTTTATCTGTCTGTACATCATTTTAATATCAGCGGTTATTGCAATGTTATGAAGTCTAAATCTTAGTAAAATACAAATTAAGTCATCTTGTATTTTTGGGCCTATCATTAACGTATCATTTAAAGAAACACCTGTGGTTGTTTCAGCGCTCGCATCGAAAACAACTCTCAATTTTGTTGTTAAGCTAGAGTCCTTCAACACGAAGTGATGTGGGATATAATAGTGTTTATTCTCTAATTCATAATCTGTGTCTGGCACTAATTCTACGTGTTCTAGTGAAAAGTACTCTTTCATAAACTGAATATACTGGTTGTAAATTTCTTTCATAGATAACAGTCTCTTCTCCAAGTATTGAAATCTTCTGTACGCCATTTCACGGGAGTCACCTAGAATATCTCTATTATGTTTGAATGGTAATGCAACTGAAAAACGACCTGATGTGTCTCTAAAATGCGAGTTTTTAAAATGTTCTTCACAAAGTTTTTCTTCATTTGTTAAAAGTTGTACATTTGGAAACTTTTCTAACTCCCAGAAAGAATTTACTAACTCATCTGTGTTTGTATTCAAATGATTTAAATATACTGGCTCAAAATTTGTAGTACCCGAAATTATCCATCCGAACCTCGAATTTAGAGCAAATGGTAGATCAGGACCACGTTTGACAATTTCTCCCGTCATTAAATGCAGAAATACATTTACTCCAAATAAAATGTCAACTGGTTGTGACTTGTAATATAATGGATCAGCTAATTGTAAATCACTGAAGTTATCGAAGATGATTGATGGCAAAGATACATAGGGAATGTTATCTGTCACCTTGTCCAGTACAAACGCTGATGTTGATACACGAATATCACTTTTAAAATGAGAAGTGAATACTAAATTGACTTCCCCATTACTTATAGTATTAAATTCTCCTAGACATGATACAGAAATGGAATTATCTTTCACTCGTAATCCTAATTTCTTCACACAATCCCTTGAAATAAATGATCTCTGAGATCCAGTGTCACATAAACATCTACACTTCACAAATTGTTGCTTAGAATTTTGAACTTTTATTAAAGCAGTACACAATAAAATGTGACTGGTTTGATTACCTTTTGTATTCGAATCATAATGAGAGGCACAAACTGTGGCTGAAACGTCCTTAGGACTCGTTAATTCATCTCTTTTAATGATAGATTGCGTAGGCGGAGATATACTGTTTAACTGAGTTTTATTCTTTGAATTATTTACAATGTGCAAAATATTGTGATGCTTCTTAAAGCAATGTTGACATGTATTTAAACTCTTGCATTTTTTGAGCAAGTGCATATTCGATAAACAATTAAAACAGTAACGATTAGATTTTACAAATTCTATCCTTTTCTGAACCGATAAATTTAGAAATTTCGAACATTTGGCTAACCTATGATCTTCTTTACAATAACCACAACCCAAAGTAGCAACCAGAACATTATTCTTATTTTGAAACACAGATTTAGTACCTTATTACTTGTTGATTTGCTATTTTGAAGTGTTCTTGCATAGTTTTTTAGGAATTCAATTAAAGTCGTAAGTTTTGGAATTTCATTACATTTTAACTGACGTTCCCACCATAATTTTGTAGAAGGATCTAATTTTTGCAAAATTAAATAAGTCATTAAAGTGTGACCAAAATTATCAATGGTTTGATTCAATACTTCTAAAGAACCAATTACTTCATTAATATTATCAACTAAATTTAAAATAGCAAATGCTGATTCATTTTGAATAGTTGGTAATCTTAGAAAACGTTTAATATATGCAAAAATTTGTTCTCTCTTATTTGAATATCTTTCGTCTAACAGATTCCATGCTATTTCAAAATTACAATCCGAAATTTGAATGGTTTGAATAATGCGATATGCTTCACCATTCAACGAAGCCTTTAAATACTGCAATTTTTGAACATTAGATAAATTTGTATTAATTCTTACACAAGCACTGAAAAGATCTTTAAAAGCTATCCATTCTGTAATATTACCACCAAAAGTCGGTAATGTTAACTTGGGTAATTTAATGTTGTCAAGAACCTGTTCTGAAATTACACTATTAGAATTATTTTTATTATTTTGATTTTTTAATATTTTTTCACCTTTAAATTTCCACAAATAAATTTTATCTGTGTACTCCTGAACATTATCTATTTCGTTTTCTAATTCTTTAGTATCTGTAATTAAACTTTCGATTTCAGAATCAAGCTTCCTTAACTCAGTTTCTTTTTGTGTCAATAATTCGACACATTCCTCTAGTTCTATTAAATTAATTTCATCTGCAGTTAAAATAGTTTCAATTTTCTTTACATAATTAGTAACACTCCTGCGTAAGACCGCTCTTTTGTTTTAAAAGTTATAAGTTCACTCATAATTGATCAATTCAAAAACAGAAATTGTTCTTAAATCACTTAACACTATTATTAAAATGAAATCGAATTCTATGCTGTATTACAATATTGTTCTTAAAATTTAACAACAAATTAAACGAATTTTTGTTCAAAATCCACTTACCTCACAAAGTGGAGGAATATTTTCACCAACCATATCCATAGGTCGCTGGTTCGACTCCGGCTCGACGGACCAACAATTTATGTTCTTAAACTTATTAATGTTTCACAAACAATAATCAATCAACAAATGGACTGTATTACTACACTTTTATTTTATTACACTTGTCAGCGATGCGAAATAATTGATACAAAATAAGCGAGCCATTCTACATGGCTGTCACAAACACAATTCTATCAATCAATTATCTTGTTGCCACACATAAAGTTCAAAACTAAAGGAAGAAAAACAAAAGGAAGTTACGCTGTTTGCAGCAATAAAATGAAGCAAACGATACTCACATAAACAAAGTCTGTTTCCTCATTACAATTGCTGGTAGTTCGGTCCGAGTTTCGAATCCCGCGAAAGGGCTGGCTGCATGGGCGTTTTCGTGGTTTTCCTCATGTGTAACGTGTATACGAGCCAGTTTCCCTTAGAAAGTCCTCCACGAAGGCATCCCTCCCCTTAGGCAGATAGCCCTCGAGGTTTTGCCATAATCACACACACACACACACTTTTCCTCATTACAATTGTCATCGTAAATAAAAATCTCTTAAATGTATTTAATGCACATGAGATAATAATTATTTTCTGTATTATTCAGTTATATTTTCGTAATTCAAGCAATTATAGTTTGCGCATTGTAACATTATCTTACTAGCTTCATTCTCCATTACTTCTCATTCGTTATCCTTTCAAAGTTTTTTACATTAGCCAATATTATTGTTGTTACCGTTGTCATTTATTATTATTAATATTATTGTACGTACTGTACGTACTGTAATTACTGTAGTTATATTATTATTAATATTATTGTCACTGCTTTTTAGTATTATTTTGTATCTGAGATATTTGAAATGCTTATTTAAATTTGCTAAATAAGAGCTCAGTTCTTCAATTTTATAAAAATTACATTTTCAGGCTTTTTAATGAACTATTTGTTCTTTTTCCAATAGTCAAATTAAATATATATATATATATATATAATAATTAATATATATTATTTATAATTAAAATTTTTTAGTTTTGCTAAAAGCATTTTTAATTTTTAATAATTAGTAGCTCCTAAATGATGTTAAACGTTGAATCCACGGTAATAATACTGTCAGCTATCTGTCAGATATATTCCTGTTAGTAAGCAAGAAAAACAAACGCAGGTTTTAATTACAGAGAATATAATATATCATAAAATACGTAGAAGAGTGAATCTTTACATTATGGTAACTTGGTGATTTTTTGGCGAAAATTTGGCGACCAACCCTGCTACAGCAACCTGCTAGTTTTGTTTTTGATGCTATTTTGTTTTCACGAAGTAAAGGCATGATTTTTTCTTTTTTTTTTTACTCAACATTTTTTCTAGCCATCTGCTAGCCGAATTACGCTTATATTAGAACTTTTATGGAACAAAAATGCTTAATTAATTATGATGAAGATTAGGTGCGAAATTGGGAGAAAGTGCAGAATCGCAAACTGCTTGCCGCGTTTTTAAGAAGTGCACATACACATCCATGTACACGTCCACCTATTTTCACTTAAAAAAACATCCCAGAATTGCATAAAAATGGCATTGCGCACTCTCTTGACTTTATATATGTATATATCGACCTATTTTCACTTAAAAATTCAAAGAAAATTGACAAAAATCCAAATCTTGTAAAAAGCGCCAAATAAATAAGTAGGCGATTCTGCACTTTAGCAGCGAAATTGTTTCTAAGTGCTTATTAGCTAAAATCACGATCGGAATTTTCCGCAAAATGTCACATTACATGTTTCATAATCTCTCATTTCTCTGAGACAAAATAATCTGTGATTCAAACTGTGTACTTCTCAGATTATTGCTAAAGTCCTAGCTAGTAATCTTTATCGCCTTACACAAATTTCGCCAAACTACCTGTTACCATATTTTAAAGATTAGCCATTATCTGTCAGATATATTCCTGTTAGTAAGCTAGAAAATTAACTCAAGAAAAACAAACGCAAGTTTTATTTACAGAGAATATAATATATCATAAAATACGTACATGTTTCAGAAACCTCTACTTTCTTTTGCCTAAAAACAATCAAATATTCATTTTCGCTTTGTCTAAAGGCTCACGAAACAGTTATTCTCTAAAATATATTTCGTATATTCCATGCCTGCCATTCATTTTAAGCTAAATCATTAAATTGTTTCCTCGAACATTGAATAAATGTAGATAACGCCCTTTTGCATTTATTCGCAATACAAATGGTACTAGCTAGTAAATAAAATAGCAAGAAGTTGATATAGCTATGTTATTTAGTATAGTTATGTTAAGAGGTTTCTTAGTTCTAGGATTTGTTAAATACTTTGAAAAATGAGCAGAAAGCTATTCGAGTAATGAAAATGATCTTGATATGCCTAAAAATTAAGGAAATTAAAAATGTTCCCATTTATAAAACAAATATGTGAAAAATTTCAAAGTAAAAGATATCTTATGTTTCAGGATTCAGCAAACGAATCATTTGCTATAAAGTTCAGAGAAATTATTAATTATTCTTATTTGAAAAGAGTTAGCGTATTGGCATAAATCATTTTTCATGTAATTGGGAAAGCATATCTAAGACTTTCCTAAAAGGACATTCCTAAATTTTATTATAAAGCAAAGGTAAAAGTAATGATTTTATTCCTATGATAATTGCCAATGCTGAGTTCAAACGGTTTTCATAAAAGTCTGTAGAGACATTAGGTATTTTGGAAGCAGGAGAAATGAAAAATGAACAACGCCTTCGCCGGGAAGCGAACCACGGAGCTATGTAATACGCGCCTAGCGTTCAGACTACTAGACTACGAAGGCCTGCTAAGAAGGCGTAGACTACCTTATAAGTCTGTACCTAATTTTGAGAAGTTTTTCCTAATAGTCTTTATTTAAGGAATTTAATCCTGTAGCAATCATCTTGAATACCCTATGTAAAATTTATACATTCCAAGATGTTTATTCCAGCAGCTATAGCTGTTTTCAAAGATCACAGTTTTGGGTAAATTCCATATTCTTTTTCTAATTGAATTAATAATTCAGGGTAGTCCACGGCCATTCCTTAAAACCGTCCTTTTTCCATTTCACTTCTTTCTGATAATATTAATAATGTCGAAACTATTATTAATATACTACAACCATTAAAGCTTGGACTTTCTTCTGACTTGTTTTCCTTTACAGTAAAAAATTTGAATGTAAAGTAAAAAGATTTCGTTTAGAATCAAAGATTTCATTCATGCAGCCAGTTTCTTCAAGTGATTAATTACAATGTACTTCATAACATCAGATTTTCATCTAGTTTGGTTATTTGAAAATGGCAAAGCATACAGTGTCTCTCTAAGTGGCTGACTATCTAAGTGGACGGGTGGCATGGAAAAATACATTTAAAAGGAAACTGATTCGCATTTATGCTATACATGAAGATAAGAACAAAAACTAACTATACGGCCAACACGTTCGCTTAGGTTCGAACTCCAGTATTCAGCAGACGAACTACCAGTATTCAGTGTTCTTTAATCACTCAGTCACTGGTCCAGATTTCATAACATTTTATACTATGTAACATCTATAACTTGGGTGTATCATTAGCATATCTTTGTTATTTAGTTTGTCCTTAAGACATAAATAAATAAAATTTTAAAAATTCTATTGAAAATCGTTAGACATAGTAAGTGTAACCATTTCATAAGAAAATACAGTCGTACCTCCTTATCATGTTTGTATTTTTTTTAGTTTATTATTTCACGAAAACTATTTTCTATCTATCTACTATAGTTAAAAGTGCAGCGGCAGCGCCAAACAGGCGATACGGACTTAAAAACTGTACAGAAAAGCGCCAATTGGCGAAACAGTAAACCCGTTTGGCAAACCTACAGGCTGACGGGGAGAGAAGAATTTTCCCCGGCAGTCAAGTGGAACTACTTCAACAAATGTGTGCGTCTCTGCTTCGCCGAGATATGTGAACTTGTGTACTCGCATCTGTACTGTGCTCTGAATTTCTTAAGCCGTTATAATGTACCCGGCAACTGTTACTTTTCCTTATTAAATTTGATTATTAATCGTAACATGTCTATCTTAACTAAGATTTCGGCTTTCCTACTTAATGTTAGGGATATTTTCGTATGTACGTGTGACTGTCCCTCGCTCCTTCTGTTTCGATCCCTAATGACTATCTGTCTCAATCTTTGTTAAAAACTAAAAATATGCCTTATTTTGATGCCAATGCTCTTCCTTATGACTGATAAAGGCTCCACTCTATTTATTTCCTCCTCATTTTATCGTACGGATTACACGTGGTTTATCACACTTAAGGAGGATTTACAGGTATGTGGTCAAATTTTTTTAATTATCTGTGATTGGTCTTAATTATGTTTTTGTGATATGTTTTGCTCTAAAATTATAGTTTAAATTTAATTACTAATTGTTTAAAATTGATCTTTGGGTAATATTTGTACTCACACTTTATTGAGATATTGAATGTCTTCATTATTTTATTCTAAATTGATACTGTTTTGATAAGGTATAGTGCAAAACATTAAGTTTACGATTTACGATATATTTATAATTGGCAACCATGCCGGGATCGGAAGGCCAAACCAACGAGGAATCGAATATGGCGGTTCAGGAGCCACAAATCTCACACGTGGCAGTTAAAATTCCCCCTTTATGGAAAAAAAATGTTAAACTTTGGTTTATTCAAGTTGAAAGTAACTTTGCTTTAGCGAAGATTAGTAGCGATAGTACAAAATACAACCACGTGGTTTCTTCGATAGACCCTGAAACTCTTTCTGCAATATCAGGTATTTTATTTAATCCCCCTGCGACGGAAAAATATAATGCCCTAAAAGCTAGGTTAATAATAGAATTCTCAGATTCGGAAAGCGAGCAAATACGCAGACTTATTTCTGAATTGCATTTAGGGGACGACAAACCATCTCACTTATTGAGAAAAATGAGAGAATTAGGTGGAAACTGTATAACTGACGAATTTTTAAAATCATTATGGCTGCATAGGTTACCTTCCGAGGTGCATGCCATTTTATCAATAAGTTCGGAATCCTTAGACAATTTAGCAAAAATGGCTGATAAGATAGCTGAAGTGCGCACGCCAACGAACAACAGCGTGTTCGCGGTCCAGGCAGCTTCGGCGAGTTCCCCCAGAAACCCTAACGATTCTGGTGCCCCCCTCGAGGAGCTTAAGGCCTTAAGGAGTGAAATCTCTGCCCTAAGTAAACAAGTCGAGCGACTCTCCCGCGGTAAAACGAGGAATAATTTCCCCCGGGATCAACATAACACAGCACGTAGTTTTTCGCGTGGCCATTCCCGAGAGCGTGTGAACAATTATTGTTATTTTCATTCGCGATTCGGTAATAATGCACGAAAATGTCGAGCACCTTGTTCCTTTTCTCAGAACACTACGGCCCAGGAAAACTAGTAGTAGCGGCTGTCGATCGAAATTCATCGGCAGTCGCGCATTCATGTCGTTTACATGTTTACGATAACAGATTAAATTTAAACTTTTTGATTGATTCGGGCTAGGATGTTTCATGTGTGACACCGACTTCTAAGTTTAAGAAAATGCATCCTGATTCGCTTCAATTATTTGCCACGAATAATTCCAGAATTTCTACGTATGGAACAAAATCGTTAACTGTGAATTTAGGACTTAGACGAAACTTTTCGTGGAAGTTTTTAATCGCCGATGTACCAGTGCCTATAATAGGAGCCGACTTTTTAAGGCATTTTGATCTTTTAATCGATTTAAAACGAGGTAGGCTTATCGATAATACTACGAAATTAACTCGTATTGGTTCTCTTTCCGATTCTAAAAATTATTTTTCGGTAAAGTTAATATCTGGTGATTCACCATATCACAGAATCTTGAAAGACTTTCCGGAAGTACTGAAGTTAAAATCCGATTCGGGTAGAGTAAAGCATAGTACGGTTCATTACATCGAAACAAACGGTCCTCCTGTGCACAGTAAACCGCGTAGGTTAAGCCCTAAGTTATACGAAGCAGTAAAAAAAGAATTTCAATTTATGATAGATCAAGGTATTTGTAGACCATCAAAATCAGCATGGTCATCACCTCTTCATGTAGTTTCTAAAAGTTCGGGCGACATACGGCCAGTAGGAGACTACCGAAAACTAAACGCGTGCACCGAACCCGACAGATACCCTATCCCGCATTTACAAGACTTTAATAATACGCTTAGCGAAAAGACAATTTTTTCAAAAATTGATATCGTTCGGGCATATCATCATATACCAGTCCATCCAGATCATATACCGAAAACTGCAGTTTGCACCCCATTTGGTCTTTTCGAATTTCCGTTTTTAAATTTCGGACTGTGCGGAGCAGCTCAAACCTTTCAAAGGTTTATGATCGAAATTCTTGGAGATCTAAAATTCGCCTACGTCTACTTAGATGATATTTTGATATTTAGTAATACGGAAGATGAGCATAAATCTCACCTACGTACTGTTTTTGAAAGATTAACTTCATATGGATTGACAATTAACGCTTCGAAATGTGTTTTCGGCGTTCCGGAAATATCTTTTTTAGGCCATATAATCAATAAAGATGGTACCAAGCCTCTGACGAACAAAGTGGAACCGATACTTAACTACCCACTTCCTAAAACGGTAAAAGATTTGCAGAGATTTTTAGGATTTTTAAATTTTTACCGTCGATTTTTACCCAACGTAGCCCAGAATCAGATACATTTAACTTCGTATTTAAAAGGGGCTAAGAAAAATGATAAGACAATCCTGAATTTGTCTGAGGAAGCGCGGAGTGAATTTCAAAAGTGCAAACAGCTAATCGCTAATGCTGTTCTTTTGGCACACCCGAAGAAAGATGCCCAGTTGGTTTTACAGGTTGATGCGTCAGACTTCGCGATCGGTGGAACGCTATCACAAATAGTTGATAGAAATTTACAGCCTCTCGCATTTTTCTCACGAAAGCTTTCGCAGGCGGAAAGGAGCTATAGTGTGTATGATCGAGAGCTATTGGCAGCTTATGCTGCTATTAGGCATTTTAAGCATATGTTGGAAGCACGGAACTTTTCTTTAATCACCGATCACAAACCGCTCACGTATGCATTCCGACAGCGTTTGGATAAGTGTTCACCTCGTCAGGCTAGGCAGTTAGACTTTATCTCCCAATTCACCACTGAAATTCGCCATATAAAAGGTACGGAGAATATCGCTGCCGACGTACTTTCGCGTATAGAAGCAATAAGCATGCCTAACCCTATCGACTATGAGGAAATCGCTAAAATGCAAGAAATCGACCCAGAATTACAAACATTGCTTAAAGAGTCAAAAGTTCTACATCTCAGAAAACTTACCTTACCGAATTGTAGCTTACCGATATATTGTGATGTGTCAACAGGTAACGCCCGCCCTTACATTCCTCCGGCATTCCGTGAGAAAGTTTTTGCCACCTTGCACAATTTGTCTCACCCCGGCATTCGCGCATCAACAAAGTTAGTATGTTCACGGTTTGTTTGGTCTTCCATCCGCAAAGATTGCGCGAAATGGGCACGGCAGTGCATTCCGTGCCAGAAAGCAAAAGTAAGCAGGCATACTAGAACCCCGTTAATGAAGTTTCCAGACCAATCACAGAGGTTTGATCACGTCCACCTTGACCTTGTTGGTCCCCTACCTCCTTCTCAAAATAATTATTACTGTCTAACTATGATAGATAGATTTACTAGGTGGCCCGAAGCAGTACCCATACCAGACATAACAGCACGCACAGTAGCACAGGCTTTCTATGACCACTGGATTACTCGATTTGGTTGTCCGACTGTTATTACTACCGACCAAGGGCGACAGTTTGAAAGCGGCTTATTTCGAGCCCTTTCCCAATTATTGGGAATCAAGAGGATCAGGACGTCTCCGTACCACCCACAGGCGAATGGACTGATCGAGGAATTCCACCGTCCTTTCAAAGCTGCCTTAAAAGCGCACGATACCAGTGACTGGGTGGCTGCCCTTCCAACGCTGCTGATGGGTTTCCGCGCCGCTCTCAAAGAGGACATAGGAGCAACCACTTCTGAACTGGTGTATGGAAAGACTATCCGTCTCCCAGGAGAATTTTTCAATCCGACACCTCCGGATGCGTCCCCCAAACAGTTTGTAGAGGATTTAAAATCTCACTTTGCCAGTGTCCCCCCGACCACGACTTCTAGCCACGGCCATCGAACATGTTTCATTCATCCACGCCTTCACAAGTCCACATATGTGTTTGTTCGACACGACGGAGTTAGAAAACCACTTCAAACTCCTTATGATGGACCATTTAAGGTGCTAGAAAGACGAGATAAAACGTTTGATCTCGAAATAAAAGGGACTAAGCAAACGATCTCCATAGATAGACTGAAACCCGCTTTTGTAACCATGGACTCTTCTCAAGTTGCTTCCAAGAGTGTGAAAAAAACTTCGGACAATTGTATCACCCGTTCTGGACGATTAATCCGACCCCCGCATCGGTATGTCACATTTCGTTGACACTGCGGAGGGAGTATGCAGCGGCAGCGCCAAACAGGCGATACGGACTTAAAAACTGTACAGAAAAGCGCCAATTGGCGAAACAGTAAACCCGTTTGGCAAACCTACAGGCTGACGGGGAGAGAAGAATTTTCCCCGGCAGTCAAGTGGAACTACTTCAACAAATGTGTGCGTCTCTGCTTCGCCGAGATATGTGAACTTGTGTACTCGCATCTGTACTGTGCTCTGAATTTCTTAAGCCGTTATAATGTACCCGGCAACTGTTACTTTTCCTTATTAAATTTGATTATTAATCGTAACATGTCTATCTTAACTAAGATTTCGGCTTTCCTACTTAATGTTAGGGATATTTTCGTATGCACGTGTTACTCACACGTACATCAAAAGTATGTATATTTGCACATACTATGTACACATATTAATATATCATGTACATTATACTTAATAAATTAATTTTAATACAATATCGGGTATTCATATTTCTTAAAAGTATGCTATAAAATACAAAAAGATAGATTCAAAGCATATAGTCTCTATGATTATTTCACTATAATCTTCATAAAAACAACGTTTTATTAAAGAAAACTTATATCTACATTTGAACAAAACCCTGTAATTTAAACAACCGTGCAGCTAAGCAACATCGAATTGTGAAACCGATGCCGTGGAAGCACCATATGTCCTCAGATATTTTCCCTTTTTTTAAAAACATAATTTCATTGTCTGAAATACGCGAGTACAGAAACAAAATAGCAAATGAAAAGTAATCATGAATAAACCACTACTAACAATCACAATATTATTTTTTAAAAGAAACCTAAATTCCGAAAAGGATACACAGTGATATTAGCTTTACAGTATATGTGTTTCACGTTTGTCTCGAGTTGAAACACATATCGCGTTCTGCGTGACGTGTCCGACTCAGTTACCTTGTAAATCGCAGGGCACCTCACATGAATGAGTCTTGACCGCAGTTACTAAGAGGTATATCGATATAATGAAGGAGAAGGCAACAGAAAAAAAAAACCGGGATTTCGGGTAAGATCGAAAACATCTTTAATACATAAGACTACAGGAAGTTAGAACGTAATTAACAAAAGTAAGGTGAAATCCCTTTTTTGGAAAGTTTCTCAAGTGTGAGAACACCTGCCACTTCTGAGTATCTTAAACGAAGGATATGCACATTATTGCCTTTCAATACAGAGTATAAATGCAATGGAAAATAAAATGGATGAAATTCTAATACAAAATGCAAATAAAAATTAAATAAGAATAAAAATAATTTGGGAAATAAATTTTACCAATAAATTAGCCCTCAGAGAAAAAAATTATATACACTGCTAACCACCCAAATTGCAACACCAAGAAAGACAAGAGATATCACAACAAAATTTATTTAGTAGATAACATGTTGAAGTATCAAATGATTAAATTAATACACTTCTGTGAAGTGTGGTTCCTTCCAGAATCAGTAGCCAGAGTAGCTGCCAATTGTTGGAGATCACCGCTGCCACACGCCTCGGCACATTGATTCAAGAAGACTTGTGTTCTTGGGGTACAGCAGACCGCGAAAGCTCCGGAGAGCGAGCCGGCCAGTGAAGCAATTCAATCTGGCGATTGACGAAGAACCCTTGGACAATGCGTGGCACGTGTGGTCGCGCATTATCCTGTTGAAATATGGCTGTGGGCAAGCCCTGAAGGTAAGGAAGGACAACTGGCTCCAACAACTCGGAGATGTACCGCTGGCTGTTTAAAGTACCGGCAATGCGTATTAGAGGAGTGATATCCAATACCGCCCCATATCATAATACCCGGTGCAGGACTAGTGTGGCGGTGCATACCGCAGCTGTTCAGCATCCTCTCTTCACGGTGTCTCCAGACTCGAATCATGGTGTTGCAGACAGAAGCGTGACTCGTCAGTAAAGATAATTTCATTCCATTCTACCGTTCACATCCTTCTTTCATCGCACCATTGGCGGCAGAGACATCTGGGGTTCTGCGTCAAGGGTAGACAAAGCAATAGACGTCTTGCGGACAGACCACTGCGCTGTAAATGGCGTCGAATGATGCGTACAAACTCTGGATGATGCGTTACAGACTGAATGTACTGTGTTATGGTTCGTGATGTGACTGAGCGATCCGTCACTGCCATGCGCACAATGTTCCTGTCATCACGTGAAGTGGTGCATTGAGGTAGATGCGATCGAATACGTCAGTCCGTCGTACCCTCCTGTATCCAACAGTCAGATATCCGCATTACAGCTGTTTGGTTTCGTCCAACATGACTACCGATTTCTCTGAAAGATAATACGCACTCTCGGTAGGCTACTATACTTCCTCTGTCGAATATTTTTTTTTTTTTTTTTTAACTACAAGAAAAACAAAATTGTCGATTTTGAAATCGTTGAAAACTCCAAGCCTTAAATAGCGCTTTGAAGTGGCGCTACAGGCGCGCGTGATGTGCGTCTGCGCTGAAATTCTAATCATTTGCAAATCTCTCCTCCACTAATGCATGCTGTAAATTTCACGTTATGTGCATGCTTCCTTCAGGGTGTTGCATATACGGTGACCAGCAGAATTATCCGAATGTTTTTTAAATTTTCTGAAATTTATGCTGAAATGTTAGGGGGAGAAATGGAGAGAAATCTGGTATTATTAGAAACATATTGATCAAATGTAACCCAAAACGTAATTTAAAAACCTCGTCTTTGTTTGTAATTTTGGATGTCTAAATCAATTTCTCATCAGCATAGTTTCTTTAAGGGGCTATTTTTGCCACCATTATTTTTTTCCTCTCATGATAAGATCGTGAGATGGTAGTATAACGTGAGGGCCCCATTTTTTTAATTCCTTATTTTATTTTCGGTAGTCACGCTGTCCAAATCAATCATGTCATAATTACCGTGCCCTCAGCGCTGTGTGTTATCAATGACAATTTAGAAAAGAAGAAAATAGAATAAATTCCGCTGTGGAAGATGTAGCAATGGGGCAGATTCTGTTGTGGAAATAAAGTTGTTAAGTTTGAAAACCTTGGTGAAATAGACTAATATCTTAACTGTCTTTCTGAAGAAACCTTTTCTAAGGCACAGAGGAGCCGAAAATACAGAGTATTTCAGAAAGTTTTGTTATAAAAATTACTGGTTTATATTTTGTCATTTAAGAAGTTGTTGAAGATAAAACATAATGGCTCTATTAGCAGGAAGCGTTTTAAGTATTATCGTTTCCAAGACATCACGTAGATGCAAGTGGACGAGGCAGTTTAGTTTTAAACACCTGATCTTCTACGTGTCGCGATTTTTTTTAGTGTATGTAAAATATCTGGTGTTTGGGCGACAAGTCTAAACGAGCATAAAATCATATTTTTGCTGCTTTAATATCAATTTACACATTTGAATGATTATGGCAGGAATTTACATATTGTATTTGACATTATATACTTATAAATAAAAGAATTCGTATTGAATAATTAGATGTAAAACAGGATTTTTCCTTTGCATTCATGCCTTTCTCAATTGCGTTCTATAATTGTTGCTAATAAATTATGTATTGATACTACAATTCCCTGAAATTTGAGTTCGTAATGTGCTTGTTGATCTGAATGAATTTGAATAAATCCTGCCAAATTACTTAAAATACCTTTAAAATTAAAGCATTCATATTTCTCACAAAAGCAGATGTTACGTTAATAACGTAATTTTTTGCTCACACATGTTTTTGTCTTTTTAGCTTCTTTATTAAGCATAACCGCCTTCACACATTACGCCACATAAAATTAAAGCTCAAACTTACAAAATATTTAAGAACAGCATATAAAATTCACGATAGAATTCATATAGATTTAGAGATCGCAATTCCGATTTTTAAAAATATCTTTTATATACTTATATTCTGTGTAACAATTCTTTGAAAACTAGCCGCTCGAGCGTCTTTCCACCTGAAAGATTTACCAAAGAAAATAAAAATTAAAAGGTAGTATCAGCTACAAATCAAGTAACGAACGCTGTTTATGCAAGACGAAACTACCATATCCCAAACCAAACAGTCTGCCTAACTTTGGTTTCATCATTTTGAATTTCAGACTGATATAATCATTGAAAACTACCTTAATAAATGCGCCCTTAAATAAATTTAATTCTCGATTTTGCTAATTATGATTTGATAAAGGTACGCCGGTTTGTGCTCAGCTAAACAAAGTATATAAAGCTTTTAAAAATTGGAACCTTAATTCCTTGAAGACCATAAATAAATTAAATACTATTGTGACATAAGTTGACAATGTTCAGGGTGTTCTTAAAAATTCTTTAATTCTTTTTTAAAATATTGTCATTGAATATTTATGTTTAGGATCAGTATTTAACGGAAAATAGGAATGCACAGATATATGTTAATATCTGCATTTATTCCTACACTAATATCTGAATTTATTTTTATTTTATTTTCCATTCTTAATGACACAATCTTCCTTGAAAGTTCAACTTTGGTCCCTCAAATCAGTTGCCTTAAACTCAAATTGCATGCGTGAAGAATGCACGATATGAAGCTAGCTGGTAGGGCGCAGTGTTTTTAATAAAATAAGAACGAATTTATGTACATATGTAATAAAAAAAATTAGATGTACTGATGTAGGGACACTGAGACGTAGAAATGCAGAAATACGGATGGCGCAGCATTAGATAGCATAGAACACAAATCCATATTGAAAAGAAAGAAATCTGATTGCACAGAATACTAGGCAGTTGAGGCAGATTAAATTTCATTTTTATTTCATGTGACATTTGTGGTCACAATTTACTTGGCACTCGAATCGTGCTTATTCGAGAACATTTACCTTTTTGATACTGTTGCGTCAGGAAGAGAGCCTAGCGAAATAGCGTCTTTACAGGAAGAGGAGTAGAAGTTAAAGTGTGCAATTCTTCAATATTTAAGCTTACCAACAGTGGTTTTGGTTTAGGTTGTTTGTTTATAGCTTTTAGAGCAGAGAGAAAATACACAAGTTATTAAATGAGGAATTAAGAGGCTATTATTACCATCCAGGCACAACTAAGTGTCCCAGAGCCGCCCATAAGAACGTCCGTCAAAGCATAATACCGCCACCACCAGCTTCTGTATGACCTGCTGGGAGACACTGCACTGTTGGAAGACCGCGTACCCTGACACGGCCATCTTAGTTGCACACATTTCTCTTAGTTACACTACGCAGTTCAAAGGTACTGATAGTTAAATGTTAGATTTTCAAACTGACGTTTATTTCAAATAATTCTAACATGTTGAACTAACTACTAAATATATTACTTAAACTAAAAACAAATTAATTTTACACAAACATTCCACATTTGTAACAAAAATCTTTCGAAGTGGGTCAAAATGTAAGAATATACTATAACAGCCCTTTTCTTTTACTTAAAATATTTTGCTTCAATACATGCAGAAAAATGTTCGTATTTGGCCGCCAGTTTGAGACCACTGCCTTAGACAAATTTATTGGTCCTTGCAAAAAGAAATTGCATGAAGCCCATGTTAAAAGAGTCTCGATCTCTCATCGGATTCAAAGAAAAGCCATATAAAGTGGTTTGATATGGGTGTAATGGACATTATCTGCGTCCCAAAAGCTAAGGCGCCGCAAATTTCAGGTGAGATGGGTTTACAATTTCATAAATCTATCACTTCCATAAATTCATTAAAACTCTTTTACCAACGATCTGTATTTTCCTTTGGAGTATTTATGATAGCAATGCATTAGAAGGGACCCCAGCGTACAAGAAAGTTATGTGGCATCCACCTCAGACATTTTATTATTGTTTTCATATCAATTTAAAACGTGAACAGCAGTACGTCTACTTGTGGGGACATTTTTATTCCGTTTTAGGATAATTTAGAAATGGTAATTGGTTTGAAAAACAGTTTTTGCTTCGTTTTTATAAGGTACAATTTCGCAAGGCAAACAATGTAATTTTAAGAGTATGTTCCATAAAACAATTCAGTACAATTAGTGTAATCTAAATCTTATAGTTTAAAAAGCAGCTAGAAAATTACTTTTCTTTTTTTTTTTTCTTTTTTTTTTAAATTTTGTTTCTCGGGCAGTGGATATTGTTACACCGTTACTTAATATTTTTGCCATTCGTTCACAACAAAATCGCATTAACATTATGAAAGAAACGAAATCTTAGTTTTTCAGGGATAAACAAATATCATTTCGTCCCGAAGATTAAACATGAATATATTCAAAAACAGTTTGAATGCATTCAAAACATGTTCCGTTTTCAGGAAGTTTTAATGATTGAAAATCATGCAATTTCATTTTCTAAACAAAACACTGCATTAAATGCTTTTAGGTCTGTTTTCACGCCGGGCATTATGGAAGTGAATATTATAATTAACGTCAGAAACTGAAATACTCAAATGGCTTAAATGCACATCAGAAATAAGAAATGCAGACATTTCAGAAGCTAGAAAGAAGTGTTAAAAGTAAGGTTATAAGAAAAGTAATAAGGGGAATCTAATTCGAGGACTACTAACTAAATCTCGAATTTAACAGCCTCTACAGAAACAAGTAAGCGATATTTTATGTTTTTATCCAGAACGCAACCTGCAACGTGAAAAGTTAGGGAACAAATAGATTTTGTTATTATCGTTAAAATTCTAATTTTTGTTCATTATTTGGAATTTAATTATCTAACTAAAAAGAGAAAAAGTAAAATTCTCGGAAGAATTCAAAAAAATCTAATTTATTTGTATTTTGATGATTATAAGTTTGGAATTTAATATTGCATTATATGTACTCTTGAAATTCCTAAAGAAGATGCTTTTGAATTACCGTAAGCAAACTGAATTTATGAATACCTGATTTAATTGCATAATATCTCGTATAGAAATTTGTATGGAAGGACAACTTTTTAATAAAAAATGTACTTTTGTATTATCCCGTCGACCAGGTAATTAGCAAGATTTAGCACCCATTACGGTGAGCATATGCTTTAGAATTTGGCAGACACGATTGCTGATTGGAGAACTTGAGGAAATTTCCGCCAAAGGTCGACAGCATAATACGTAAGTACCAAAAAAAAAACGTGAAACCTGGCCATATGAAGAGAAAAAGAAACATAATTACAAATTAAAATCGTCCACTTTTGTAATTATAATCTTCCGTTCCTGTTGTGAGTAACATTCAGAATTTTATAAGGCAGTTTTAAAAAGATAGGTTGCTAAAACTTCTTCCGATTAGTTTTAAAACAAATACAACAAAAGTGATAAGCAATATTTAATTTATGTGGATTTAAAAATTGCGAATCTAAGTATTCAGCTTAGATGTTAATAAAATATTTTTGTTTTTTATGATTGTACTTTTTATTTTAAATGAATTCTGTGAATGCGCAGTTTTAACAATCATTTGTAAGGGAAAAACCCATGATAAATTCATATCTAAGATGGATTAATAATTTTGTTTCGGCAAAGAGCGTTAAAACTGTATCCTTAATCTGTGTTCCATATTCTGACTGCACTCTCATTTAGCTATTATTAAACTGAAAACCATAAACATTTTATGCAGAGAAGGCGAATCATTTACATAATACAAGAGAAAACTAATAAAAACACTGGGACATATATAATAATTAAATTTATGCAATATTTGTTCCAAAAGTTACACAATCCTACAAAGGAAAGACGTGCATAGTAAAATATTACGATACATTTATTTTGTTTTTTATTATTATATTTCTTGATTCATTGTCTATCATTGATTTTCTGTACTTTTTTATTTACTTACGTAGTAAGTTTGTTTACTTTTGTTACGTAGAATTATTTTGCAGTTTTATTTCACTTTCGCTCGTTTTTATTTGAGAGCATTCAGTTTATTACGTTTTAGTATGTTACAACAGCCTTTGGAATATTTTTAAACATCTTGAACTGAGTATAAAATATCACCTGCTAACATTTATCAGACCTTGGCGATGAATTTTGCAGCCAGATTAGTGACATTTAATAAAATATCGCTAAATGTAGGAATTTTCTGGAAAGATCCAGAAACATATTTTGGAAGACATACCAGCAATCTGAAAAAAGTTGTCAGAAAAATTATCTACAAACACCTTCTCTATTTCACACTAAACAATATCTATAGGAAGACATACGAAACCCGCGAGTCTATTTCAATCTGAATTGCATATTAGAGTTTACTCCGTGAGTGACTGAGTGCCTTGATTTCTCGTGTGCTAAGAAGGAAATGATTAGTATCAACGTTCTTGTTGAACTATTTATTTTGCTTTGAGTCATTCATTTTTTATCATAAACGAAAAACAGAAAAATATTCTTAAAATCCAGTTTTCAAGAAAATTTTTTAAAAACATCACTGTTAAAAAGCAGAGAAAATGTGAAGGAGGAACAAATGAGCCGCGTGATTTCATTAAAAAATTTTATTATACCTCTATTTGGAAATGACGGAGATGAATTTTAATATTCCATATCGTCCGCGCTTCCACGCAGCAACGCCGAACAGCAGCAAAGTTCAGCGGAAACAGTAACTTGCAGGGTGCAAATTTCAGCGTTCTTAGAGTTTTAATTAATATCTCAGCTGACTAACATCGTTACGAAGATGAGAATCGTCTATCTTTCCACGAATTTTTGAAACCTGGGGTCGATATTTCGGTCGAAACTCGATTCCCGCCGTTCCGGAGAAGATGATATTGCAAACAAACAAACAATGAAATAGATGCGCATAGATTAACAGTATATTAATTTATATAAATTTAAAATGCATTGATGTGCATTGATAATTATTTCCTCTCGCAGCTGCAATATAGAATAAAATTTTCTTTCCTTCTGCGTATTTATTATACATTTACATACATAATATTATTATTGATTGTTTTTAGAAATACTTAAAGAACCAGGCAGAAATATTTTTATAAAATTAACCTTAGCTATTGATTTTGAAGAAATAAATAAGCCTAAATAGATTGTAATATCAATGAACATTTTTAATGACAGAGATTAACTTAAACATAGTTGCATACAGCAGAGAAAAAGGGCGAAGAAGTAAGAATGGTATACATATACATACATACGTAATAAACAGTTACGTCATCATTCATCACCGCGCGGATAAACGCGAACGGCGCATGCGTCAGGAGAAGCTCTCTTAAGCTAAACGTCGTATTATAATTTATGATACAACAATCCCCCTTTCGACGTTTGGCGGCTGAAAAAAAAATAAACATTAATCATTTACAGTTATTCCAATAAATTTACAGCACTTAGAATGTTTCGAAGCAGTCAATGTTTTTGTCAGTACATCTGCAGGCATTTTCTCTGTTGGCACATATTTAACGTCTATTTCATTTCTTTCATAAATCTCACGAATGAAATGATGTCTAATATCTATGTGTTTAGTGCGTGAGTGATAAACAGCATTTTTCATAAGCTTTTGTGCACCTTGATTATCACAATATATAATGGTTGGATAATCAGCAGTAAAATTTAATTCTTTAAGGAAACGACGTAAATAAACTGCTTCTTTGGCACTTTCTGAAAGACTGATGTACTCTGCTTCAGTACTTGATAATGCAACAGTTTGTTGCTTTCGTGATTCCCATGTTATCGGATTTCCAGCTAGCTTGAATAGGTAACCTGTATACGATTTTCTAGTATTAACATCAGACGCCCAGTCGGCATCGGTATATCCAATAAGTGCTTTTCCAGTCTTTCGGAATTTTAAACAATAATTTTTAGTTCCTTTTAAGTATCGAAGAACGCGCTTTGCAGCCAACCAGTGTAATTTTCCAGGATTGTTATTAAATTGGCTCAGGTGACTGACGGCATATGTAATATCCGGCCTAGTAAACACAGAAAGATACATAAGCGAACCAATTAGACGGCGATAAGGTACATTGTTCATTTCTTCCTTTTCAGTTTCAGAAGGACACATTTTACTTAATTTTATACTAGGATCTAAAGGAGTTGCTACTGGTTTTGCATCTTGCATATTAAACCTTCGTAGAATATTATCAACATATTTCTGCTGAGATAAACTAATAGAATTATTATTTACATCTTGATTAAATTCTATTCCAAGACAATAATGAAGTTTGCCTAAATCTTTAACATGAAATTCTTTAGAAAGATAACCTTTAAGTTCAGCATATAAATCACAGCTATTTGTTGCTATTATTAAGTCATCAACATATAAAATTAGAATTAACTCACCTTGAGATGTTTTCATCCTGTATACACACTTATCTGATTGTAATGGTTGTAATCCAAAGTTTTTGAGATTTTTGTCTAATTTTTCATACCACTGTCTTCCACTTTGTTTCAAACCATAAAGAGACTTTTGCAAAGCATAAACATAATCAGGATTATTTTGGTCTTCAAAACCTTTAGCTTGTTCCATGAAAATTTCTTCTTTTAAATCACCGTTAACATAAGCCATAACAAAATCTAATTGATATAACATGAGGTCTTGTTCAGCACTGTATGCAATCACAGTTCTTATAGAACTTGCTCTGGCTACCGGAGCAAAGGTTTCATTAAAATCAATTCCAGGTTCCTGTGCAAATCCTCTAGCAACCAATCGAGCTTTTCTCTTTTGAACTGTTCCATCTGCATTATATTTCGTTCTAAGAACCCAGCGACATCCTATTACCTTTTTGTTGTGTGGTCGCTTTACTAATTTCCATGCACCATTTTTAACAAGTGCTTCATACTCAATTTGCATAGCCTTATGCCATTCCTCAGCATAACTTCCATTTAATGCTTCTTCTAATGTCGGATTTGTATCTTCTTCAGCAATTTGTGCTTCTTCCTTTTCTATGTTTATATTGTGGTACTCCTTTTTTGGTCTTCCTGGCTTCCCAGTCTTGACTTTCTTTGGACGACCTGCCCCCCTTTTAATCTGCATTTCAGGTAGTGCTTCGGAATCAGAATCTTCATTATCAGATGATTCAGCAGATGCTTCTGCCATATTTGAGGGGTCTTCTGTTATTTCATCAGCCGATATTTGCTTTACATTCAGAGGTTCTTCCTTCTTTTTATCAGGAATATTTTCGGGAAATAAAACTTCTAAATCTTTATCATAATTAGTCGAGTTTTCAAATTCATCAATGAATCTAACATCTCGGCTTATAACGATTTTTCTGGAATTTTTATTCCACAGCCTGTATGCTTTCGATTCATTTGAGTATCCTACAAATATATGTTCTTCTGATCGAGGATCGAATTTCCCCTTAGACCTTTTATTAAGTACAAAACATTTCTGTCCGAATACTTTGAAGTGAGATACAGTTGGCTTGATGCCAAAAAATAATTCATAAGGTGTTTTGTTTACTCCCAGGCTTCGATTCGGGCAACGATTACGAATATAAACAGCACAGTTCAACGCTTCAGCCCAAAAGGATTCGGAAAGATTACTTTGTAGTAACAAACATCTGGCCATTTCAGTTAAAGTGCGGTTCATGCGTTCAGCTCTCGAATTCTGTTGAGGAGTCATTGGTGCAGAGAATTCTCGTTTAATCCCGCATTCTTGAATATATTTATTAAATTCTTCTCCGCGATATTCGAGACCGTTATCAGTCCGAAGGATTTTTATTTTCTTTCCCAGACGATTTTCGACCGCAGCTTTGTATTTAATGAATGCCTTTTTCACTTCATCTTTAGTTTTAAGGAAACTGACTTCGACATAACGCGATTTGTCGTCTATGAAAGTAACAAAATAACGCGAACCAGCATGGGATGGGACTCTCATAGGTCCACACAAATCTGAGTGAATCAAGTTCAGTAATTCATTACTTTGAAATTTTGATTCTTTTTGAAAAGGTTGCACAGTTTGTTTACCTCGGATACAGACTTTGCAGTCTTTTAGAGATTCAGTGTTATTAAAATTTAAATTTCTAACCATGTTATCAGACTTAAGTCTTTTCAAATCAGACTCATTTAAATGACCTAATTTAAGATGCCACTTTACAAAATCACTTACCTGTGCTATTGCAGCTGTTTCAGTGCTTGGATGTATATAATAAAGATCACCATGACGAATAGCCTGCACTAGTATAGATCCATTTGGTTCTATTATTCTAGCATGTCGTTCTGTAAAAATCACTGAACGATTATTTGCAGTAGCTTTAGATGTTGACAGCAAATTACATTTTAATTCCGGAACACATAACACATTTTTGAGCGTAAGTTTAATTGTCTTATTTCCGTTAGGTACTGTTATAAGGACAGTTCCAATTCCTGTAATTTTTGCTGTTTTGTTAACTGCTAACTTTATGGTTGAATTCGTTCGAGGGTGAAATTCTGAAAATAACCTTCTGTCATTGCACATGTGAGATGTACAGCCACTGTCTAAGCACCATGAGGAGGTCTTCTGATAAGCATTGTTTACTGCTAAACTAATCTGCTCTTCATAATTAGAAGCCATCATAGAACCTTGATTTCCCCTATTTGATTGTGCATATTTTCTATCAGCTATTTTCTTTCTGCATTCAGATGCCTTGTGCCCAATTTTCGAGCAGTAATTACACTTCAAGTTTCGAAAATTTCTTTCAGCTGGAAAATTTTTGTTTGAATTTACCTTCCATTTTTCATTTTTCTTCTGTTCTTGATTTCTTCTTTTATAATCAGTATAGTATGCATTCTGTGAATCTTGAGACGTTTTCCCTTTTCTTGCTTCCCATTCTTCTAACATTTTGATTTTCAAAGATTCGGGACTAGGTAACTGATCTCTTGATTCGATGGCGCATCTAAAATTTTCAAAATTTTCTGGAATACTATAGAGCAGAAGAATCGATAATAAATCATCAGCTATGTCAATTTCCATTTGTTTAAGCTTATCAACTATTTCGAAGAAATTATTCAAATGTTCAGACATCGTTTCGCTTTCCACCATTTTTCTAAATAAAAGCTGTTTTAATAATGTAGCCTTCTTCGCAGGTCCTTTCGATTCATATACGGCTTTGAGTTTATTCCACACAGCATTTGATGTCACACAATGCTTTATATGACACAGTTCACTAGGATTAATAGCAAGAATTATATCTGCGCGAGCTTTTTGATCAGCTTGGAGCCATTTCTTTTCGTCTTCGGTTCCTTCAGCAGGTTTTAGCACTTTACCGGTTACATAATCCCAATGGTCGTTTTTAATCAATACTGCTTCTATTTGTAATTTCCAACTGTCAAAATTATCTTTTCTGAGCTTTTCTATAGTAGTCAAATGCGACATAATGTAATACAGTCTCTCACAGCCAAAAAAAAAACAAGATTGAGCGCTATAAAAATAGGCTTAACTGAACGCTGATCAGTTCTTACCGTTGATTAGACGTAACAGTTCTTGCACTGAATTAGGCTTAAGAGTTCAATGCTCGAAAACTTCAAAATGTTCATTTTAAAATAAGTATTTTGCTAATTAAGCACAGTTGAAACGTTCCTGGGCCCATAACCATTGAAGAAATAAATAAGCCTAAATAGATTGTAATATCAATGAACATTTTTAATGACAGAGATTAACTTAAACATAGTTGCATACAGCAGAGAAAAAGGGCGAAGAAGTAAGAATGGTATACATATACATACATACGTAATAAACAGTTACGTCATCATTCATCACCGCGCGGATAAACGCGAACGGCGCATGCGTCAGGAGAAGCTCTCTTAAGCTAAACGTCGTATTATAATTTATGATACAACAGATTTATTTCTGCCTTTTAACAGATGGAAAATCTAATTATTTTGACATCTTTGAATATTAACAATTACTGTTTCACAATTTTATTTCTCTTTGGGCTATTCTCAAGTTAGCATAGCGAAGATTCTGAACGACAATACTGTAATTAAAACATTAAAATCAAGTTATTATTGGAACAGTAAGTATGACTCTTCTAGGCGTAGTGCTATTTAATAAGATAAGTAAGACGTATCAAAAGCACTGTTTTTATTCTTTATATGGCTTGGAACTGACTCGATGAGATTTTAATTGTTAATAAATACATAACAACAATAAAGGAATTATTCCACATATTAAAATGATTCATATCAAGTTCCCCCCAAAATATACTATTTAGCCCAAAGGGGCGTTAGCTCAGAAGAACTATTAGTCTCGAAATTGCATTTTGCGTCGGTTCATTATAAATGTCTCTCACTTTTAAAATTGTCGCCACCAAATATTATTCCCCTCTATTATATTTAAGAGAAAAAAATGTTCAAGAATTTGCATGAATGTATGTATGTTTCTCTCATTGTGAAGAACAATGTTGACCTAGAGCTATCAAATTTTGAACAATGTAGCCCTTCACCCTAATATGTGCCGCTGGAAGACCGAATAAGGAGTTTCAAATTCCTTTTATTGTTTATTTGATATTTTGTAAAATTTTAAAGAATTTTTTATTAAAAATCTCAATAATTTCGAAACAAGCAGTGGCAACACTATAGGGAATAAAAAAATTTTATCTCCAGCGTACGAGATTGCCTATCTGAAATTTTAAATATATTCTGCTTTTAAATATCTTTAGCTCGAAGTCATCTTAGTCCAAAAAAGCCCCTTTCAGAGTAATATAAAATCTGAAAGCTTTTAGATTTTTTAAAATTAGTCCAAAGGGGCTTTGTCCCTGATAGACTATTGTTTTCGTTTAGTGATTTTGCGTTTGTTCACTATAAATGTCCGTTTCACTTTTCAAACTTTTGCCACCAAATGTTAATATTCTGCATTATATTTGAAGAAATTAAAGAATGGAAAATCTGAATAAATAAATGTATGCATATTTCTCGCATTGTGATAAAACAAACACACGGTACACAGAGCCATCGAATTTTGAATGACGTAATCCTTCTACGAATACGGGCATGTGGAAGTCCAAATTTGAAATTTGGAATTTGTTTTATTACCGATTTCCTATTTTTTAAAGCTTTAACGAATTTTCGATTAACAAACTCAAGATTTTCAAAGAGAGCAATGGCAACGTTGTACAGAAAAAACATTTTTTATCTCCAGCGCGTGAGTCTCCGTATCGGCAAATCTAAAGATATGCTCATTTTAAAACTATTTTGCGATATTGCTGTTGAACTGAATTTTATGATTTAAGCGAATAGAACGTGATGTTTAATGAATAAATGTAACACACAAAATGTTAAATAAACTCTCCTTTAGACGTAATTTAAAATCTGAAACATTTCAGATTTTTGTTTTTGTTTTGTTTTAATTTTGTTTGTTATCTTTTCAGCTATATAAGCGCAATGTTTGCGAATTTTGTGACGTAAATAAACTTTTATGGAAACTTCTGTGTGCAGTGTACAAAATGTGAAGATTCGATGTAATTCAGAGCTTACGAGTAGTGTTATTGTATATTTAATTTAGTTTAGATTAGCTTAAAATATTTAAATTTGTCCACTTAAAACATTTTTAAACAAAATCAGTCATAAAGATAAAAAAATCAATATTTTTTAGCAATATCTATAAATTTAAGTGAATTTTTATTATTACAAATATCTTTTTTCCTCCTACAAAGACTGTTTGGTGTAATCGTCCATATTAAATGTAAATAACGTTAAATTCTGTAAAAGACGTATTGTAGTAGAATTGCCATTCTGAATGTCTTGAAACAATCATTGCAAAATTTTACTACCTTTTATTGGGAAAAAATGTGTAGTTAAGAGGTCAAGGGCATTTGCAGCTTCTGCTCTCAGCGTTCTATGAATGTAGATTTCTATATTATTACTTTAGTGAAAATTGTTATCTTGCTACGAGCGTACTGATAAAGAGTAGTATTTAAACAAAATGTATAATTCTTAAATAACTCAAGCGCGTGTGCGTGTGTGAATATGGCAAAGCCTCGAGGGCTATCTGCCTAAGAGGAGGGATGCCTTCGTGGAGGACTTTCTAAGGGAAACTGGCTCGTATACACGTTACACATGGGGAAAACCACGAAAACGCCCATGCAGCCAGCCCGTTCGCGGGATTCGAACCTCGGACCGAACTACCAGTGTTCAGCGACTTTACCGCTCGGCCGCTGGTGGGCTAAATAACTCAAGCAAAAGGTGGTTTGAGTAATACTCCTGGGAGATACTCTGAGAGTAGCAACGTAACTTGTTTGCAAATATGTCTGATTTTATTTTTTATATAAATTCACTTAGAATAAATAGCATTTTTGTAACTTAAACGATTTTAATAACTTAGATTAATGACTGAAATAATGACGTGAGTTATGACACAGATTGCAGATTCCGATGGAAGTAGAGGATGTAATTTTTAAATCAGAGAGAGAGAGAATGATGTTAACAGATATTCAGCACACAAAATGAGAATCGCCATGGAGAAAGACGTGGTGACGGGAGAAGGGATAATTTTTTTTTAATTTGAAGATATAAAATAAGCCCAAATTGCAGAGAAAAAAGCAGTTCATAACATTGTTCTTCACCTAGTTAATTAGTTACATTTCCCCCTAATTTAATACAGTGTAATCTTGATTATCTAGATGCAAATTACCCGTGTTAAGGGTTACCCAAGCATGCACACGCAACGCTATGCGCGAGAATGTGCAAAAAATAAACACGTCCAATTTTCAGCATACTGAATTGGGTCTTTCGGGTTTAGTTTAAACGATCACCTCCTAATGTTCGTTCTGCATGTCATCATTTTAATTTAATTCTTTATTTTGATATGTATAATATTTAATTCTTTATTTTGATATATAATTCTTTATTTTGAATTTAATTCTTTATTTGAATTAAATTCGAAATTACTCTTATTCTTTATTCTCTTTGAATTTAATTCTTTATTTTGATACATAATTTTTTATTTTGAATTTAATTCTTTATTTAAATTAAATTCAAAATTACTCTTATTTTTTATTCCGCACATCATATAATAGATTCACATCACTGAGATGTTTTATTTCGTACGTTAGTTTAGTGCATATTTTCTTCTTAATCTTTTAAAGATTTATTTAAAATTTTAGAAATAAAAAAGAAATAAAGAGCACACTGCAAGTAGCGAAGAGTTTAAGTGGTTTTTAATATTAAAACAATAACTTACACTTATCAAAAGATCTGAACGTGGTTAATAGACAATGAACTCTCCAAAAAATATGGAACTGGGGCACAAACTGTATCGGACTTCGTCCACCAAAAAGGATTCAAATACAATAATAAAATATCACTTCTAAAAACAATGAATTTCTGCAAATAGTTAAGCGTTTTCAAAACCAAAGTAAAGTTACTGTTTAAGAAACAAACAATGTTCATGAAAATTGAGAATTTGGATTATTTGTGTTTTCCAATTATTTGTGACTGCTCCACCTCACTGCTCCCAGATAATCGAGAGAACATTGTATTTCGATTGATCGTTATTGTTTTATTACTAAATTAGCAAAATATTTTATAGAAACTTGAGCAGTGCTTCGGAATGTCTATCATTAATATTACTTCTATAATTATAAACATAAATTAAAGCGTTTTTATTGAGAATACCTGGTTTTTCGAGAAAGAAAGAAAAACAAATTGTTTCCTAGAATATAACCAATTTCATCTGAATTTTTATAACCAATGATTTGGTTCAGCAGCATATTTTAATCCTCATCGCTCATTGCTTGTACAAATAAATAAGTATTAATAAAAGCTATAAAAACAAAAAAGTTCGCCCGCAGAAATTAAATTTTTGCTGTTGCTGTTCTAACTTTAGTCAGTTAGACAAAAACGCGTGAAAACTAAACTAGATGTCTAATGGGAATAGAAACTCGAAGTTTTGATTTGCGTCATAAAATTAAAGTTTCAACAGCTTAAGTTTCATATTACGTTTTCAAAACACAAACTAAAGATGTAATAAGCGTTTAAACTGTAGAGCTATTAGGGTTCTTAAAGTAGGAAAACATGGAAAATTTACCAGCTGTTCTCAAGATTCAAACTCCAGACTACTCGAAATTAGCCGGGCGTGCTTTCGATTACATCACGAACGCACGGTGGAAGAAGGGACAAAATACCTTATAAAATGTTTAAACTGCACAGCTTAAATATTCAATACAGCACTGCTTGTTACTGTATTGAAAGCTATAAAATAAGTCTCGTTAGTTAGCAAGAAATAATTGATACGGCACCTCTTAAATTGTTGATGATGGAAAAATTTAAATTTTAAAATGGTAATGTTGTAAGTTATTGAATTTCATAGGTTTGAAACTGTTCGCTGCCTGCCATTAATATCAGTTTTGCGTTATTATTCCTAACAATTTTGCATTCATTATTGAGGTGATTCTTTAACTGCTCGCAGGCAAAAAATTTCAATTCACAAATATAAAGTATAAGTAACACAAACAGAATTACCTTGTTCCCTTATGTAAGTTTTGTATAATTATTCCAGCACGCAGAGAGAATTGGAAAGATCAAAAGTAAAGGACCTTAGTAAATTCATTTAAAATGCAGATATTGATCTTTATATTGCAACAGCTGCCAAATGAGCAAGAGTTTAATAAATATTTTCTCCAGTCCTATATAGCTACGTCTATGTTGTATGAACTCCAATCGATCTAATAAATTAATATTCCTAACCTAAATTCTCTTTTTCGAAACGCAACTTATCTTTCGCTGTTTAGGAAGCAACCGGAGTAAGCTAAAATTTTCTGTCGTCGAAGATTGATTGTCATACTAATTTAGAACATATTAACCAAATTAGCGTCAGGGCACTTTGCAAACATAAACTAAATGATAAATTTTAGTTCAAAAGAAAATGGTCTAAGTGACGAAACAAACCAAAATATCACCGATTTCTTAAACGAAGTTCAAATAAAAACTCTAATTGTTTTTTCCCTCATAGTATTTAATAAAGAGTTTAAAATTCGGAAGATTGCAAAAATTAAGTAATGAATTATGCTGATAGATATATACCTCATTTAGTAATTTTTTTATTAAATTCTTTTGTTTCCTACACATTTAATGCAATTATATATTTTACATAATCTTAAGTTCGTAGTGGCTTAAAAGCATTTTCACATCTATTAGTCGAAATATTAAACCTTATATTTAATCTCTCGATTAATTTATTTTAAATCTGAAATATTTATGTATCTTCAATGCAGGATAATCACCAAAATAATGCAATAAAAATCGATTTTGTTACCTTGACTGCGTTTCTGTTGGTATATACGACAGATTAATAATATGAAAAAATATCCTATAATATAGTATGTAAAAGGATTAATGATCACAATTTTAAGGAATGGCACACATGGTAAAGATAACAATTTTCGGAAAGCTATACCTGTAGGAATGTGCCATATGAATATGGATACACAGTTAACATACAGTGCATCAAAAACAGAAAATCATCATAATCACAGATATTCATAAGAAACGGTATCTGATATTTATCGGAACTGTATAAATGAACAAGCGTTAAGTGAAAATATAAACAACAAAAAACATGCTATATCTCATTTATGAGACGCGTGTTAACTTTTCTCATGACTGCTGCCAAAATTAGCATCGTTGCTGCAGAAATGCGAGGCATGAAAGTGTTCTGCCGTTACTTTCAAAGTGTTCTGCCGTTACTTCGCCGTCATAGTAGCACACCTATTAAGCTGATGGTCGCCCATTTAAACAATTTCAAACATTATCATTGTATTTATCTGTGATTAAAAGGAATTTTCGTTGTTCTATTTTTCCTGTAGTTACTGTTTTCTCCCTTTAATATTTGACATTTCGCTATGCATTATATTACAAACATTTCGCTTTTTCTGGATTCTACAATCTCTTAAAGTTGTGAACTTCAGTTCTGTTATACCTTGTATATTAAAACTCTAAAATTTGAATTCTTTGTTAGTTTAAATATTTTCAATATGCCTTCGTTAATCATGAAATAATGTCTAAGTATTGTAAGAAAATTTCATTAAAATAACCAAATTAATATCATAGCTCAGCAGGAAGTTAAAGGATGGTGGATAAAGACAACTTTTTTTGATTTAGCAACCAGAAAAAGACTTTAAGTTATTGAAGTTAGTTTACTTTTAAGATGATCTTATCATGATATCTTCTTAATCTCCTCAATTTTTTGTGATTAACTAGTAATATTTGTGTCTTCAGGAATAAAGTTTTAGTCAGAAAAGGCAGGATGTAGCAACAAAACTACTCTTATTGAATGACGAATATCTGGTTTTTATGGCTTATCTCTTCTAACATGTAGCTGTCGCCAAGCAGCATGATTTAACACCATTTATGGCTAAGTGTGACTTAAGAACACTCTCATAACATATATAAACCCCGACTTGATTCTCGAAACGCCATTAACTGTTCTTGCTGTATTTTTATTGCATTTTGAAACATGTTACGTAGGACCAGGGAATACGTAGGCGGCAGACACAAGGTTACACATTAAACCACATTTATTTGACGCCACAACACACAGAACATACTGGAACCACAGACAGTCAGAACGAACAGCAAGTACTTATACATATGCTTGCCTCAGCTTGACATCTCAAGGGCGCCGGTTTGGCGTGAGCATAAAACATCGTTAACAAAACAAACGATTTAAATTTAAGATCTGACATCTACCGAATAGCAAGCAGTGGATTATTTTCAAACGTATGGGATCTTACCATGAATAAATGGGTATAATGGATATAATATGGTTATCCCAGTTTGGCAGATAAAACAGTAGTATATCGCAGTGGTTACCCACCAGAAGTTTGTAGTTACAGCGTTCTAAACAAAACTTTCGGTAGAGCGTATAACAAAATAGTATAAATCGACGAAAGTCTTTTTACAAAGCGAAAAAACTAAACGGGTTGAATACGAATTCTTCATCAAATGAAGAGGATTATTGGAGAACTTAAAAAACAAGAATTACTATAATGTTTGTAAATTTTGCAGGACTATTTTCTATGTTTACATACAGATCCATCTTGTGCAGCTGCCTACGTGCAAACGAACGAGATAGAATATGGTGATAAGAATGACTAGAAAGAAATCAAAAATTAATAAAAGTTTAAAAAGTATAAAATTTTTTAAAAAAAGTTAAAAGCATTTCTTCTGGGAATTTACTCATGGTTTCTTTTGATGTAAAATCATCATTCACCAATGTTTCAGGTGCATTAGTATTTCTATAAACCAGATTTCGTGAATTTCATTCTTCCTGCTCGAAATTGATGAGCTAATTTCTCTTACTTAACTATGTTTGAAAATAAAACACAGTTTTTTTTCCAAAATAGGTATTATAAGTAAACTGTAAGGATTATCCATGGCAAGCCCTCTGAGACCCATCCTTGTCGATATCTACATGCATTATTATGAATCAAAATAATTTATAACTTTAAACTTCCCGTTATGATACCGCTGCGTAGACGATGCGTTTATCCTGTTTGACGGTAATAAAGATGATTTAAATAAAGCTCTTTCAGCAATAAATTCCATTGATCCTGCTATTCAGTTCACTTTTGAACTTAAAACATCGAATTCTCTTCTATTCCTCAATATTTTCGTCACACGTAACATTTCCAACTTTAATACTACCGCTTACCGTAAACCTTCATCGGTTTACTTTCCAGCCAGATCATGTTGTTCTACCAAACAGAAGTTAGCTTCATTTAATTCGTTCGTTTTTCGTGCTCTTCAAGTTTGTTCCTCCAAACTGGCTCTTTACGTAAAAGCAGTTGCTGGTGACAGGGGATTTTCACCCAACATTAAAAACTAAGCAGTTATACAATTCTCATTTCAACACGTGAAAAGGCACTCTCTCGTTTTCGAAAATTGTAATAGTTCTGTTGTTATTCCTTTCTCTCCATCAATTAGCTATAAAACATTGCACGTGTTTTACAGATTTTTAATTTTCCGGCTGTTTTTCTTCTATCAATAAAATTTCGAGTTCATATTTAAGGACACGCAGTCCGGAAATGAATATTTGGGGTATTTACACGATTCCTTACCAGTGAGGTTTAATTTACATTCCACAAACTAACAGAGTCTTAAAATTCCGCCATAAAGACCATGAGGCATATATTATGAAAAACGAAGCATATAAATACTGTGTTACCCAGCACTGTTGGTCAGAAAAATCACACTTTCCATTTTCCTGCAGTCAAAAGTATTCAAAAAACACCTTCCAATAGTGAATTAGATTTTCTAGAGGCATTTCAAAAATCAAAAATTTCTAAGTTCAAAAAAATCTTTCTGTTCTAGTTTACGACCATAATTCCAATCCATCTTTTCCCTCAGACTTAAAGGAAATTATATTTTAGTTTTCCTGTTCCATCGATAGTTGGAACCAGAAGCTTGACTTTTTTCAGTCATTCTTATCACCATATTCTATCCCGTTCATTTTCACTTAGGCAACTGAAAATGCTCGTTTTGTATTTAAAATACCGACACCAGTCTTGCAAAAATTACAAACATAACGTTTATTTTTCGTTATGTTTGTTTAACTTCTCCAATAATCGTTATTCGGCTTGTTATTTTAACCTATATGAAGAGGAGTCAGTTTCTTCAGAAATATGAAGAAACGATTTGCGCAACTTTCGCGGTATCTCCGCAATTTTCCCGTTTCGATAATAATCAACTTCCCCGTTATAAAAGGTAAGTTCTTAAAACTTGAACAGGAATCTGAATTTTTCCTGTAAAATGAATCACTTAATTGAACATGAATCACTGATTTCGGACCCAGAAGAAGAGTTATGAACATTTTTTATTTTTTTAATCTCCTACCCCATATCGCAAATTACTTCGGAAAATGGTAAAATATAGAAAATACAGTGCTCAACATAAAAGGAAAAAAAAACACGTCTGGTAGTAAAATCACGTCATAAGGGTCACTATCAGCAAACCGAAATTGAGCTATTGGGAACTGAAAATCAAAATATGAGTGTTAAAACTATTATAAGCCCTCAAAGCAGCATCATATGATATGATCCATGGTCTAAGTAAATGGTTGGTCGGATGTTTTCCGAAGATATTGTTACTGGGCAGGATCATCCTTAGTTACTGAAATGAGAAGTTGCACCGGTGATTCATCGCCGCAATATTATTAATACGTATAAGAGGTGTTAAAAATACAGTAAACTCCACTGCTGAGGGCTGTGAAATAGAAGTTTTTTTTTTACGTATCTTTTATATAGGAGGTAGTATATTACTCATTATCAAAAGTGGATAACGAGTTTCAGTTTGTTCGGTGCCATCACCCATTATGAGCTACTTTTGAAAAAAAAAAGTGCGTTATAAGAGGCGTAGTTCTACATCTACTGATCAGAAATAATGAATTAATTAGGAATTTTATTTCAAATTCCCTAAAACTGCTAAAAAGCAGTGAAATTTTAAAATTAGTTTATGGTGACGGAGATAAAAATAGCTTCAATCAAAAGTAATTGCTACTCATAAAAATGCTCATCAATTAAGATAGAGCAGGAAAGTGATATGGATAACAACATAACGATGCGTAATGTCTGCAATGTATCATTATAGTGTGCTTCTGTCAAATGAAACCATGCACATTATTCAGAAGATTTCTCACCATGCCTTTTGTGGCCGTTTCCAGATTTAAAATGGATTTTGAAAGATAAACATCTTAAATCGATTCAGTGTAGTGAAACAACACCGGCGGCTATTCATGAAACATAACTTCAAGAACTGTCAGAGAAAGTAATAAAAGAAATATGATAAGTATGCATTACATAAAAATTAGTATTTAGTATTTAAAAGGAATTAATGCAATATAACGTTTATTACAATAGAGTACTTTGAATGGGATTAGTGTAATACAACTTCTCTTCTATTATAATAATCTATTGATTTAAAATTTCGTCGTATGTTTAGAGAACATTATTATCTTTAGCAGTGTTTTATACATGATAGAGCTCGACCCAATAAAAAAGATATTTTCTTACGTATCAATAATGTTATTGAAACAATACTTGAGTTAAGCACAAAATAATTCACAGGAACGAGTATCAGATGACCGATTTCCCTCAGTTGTTTCCTGTATATTTTAAATGGTGGTCTAATACTTTATGTCATATTATTTTAGCGTCATGTATGCAAAAATTTCACCGTTAGCATTCTTCACGGAAAAATGAATTTCCGACTATTCTAAAACAAAGTAATTTTTTTAGTGCAGATATGAATTTATGCTTATCCATATTAGATTATAATATTTGAGATCATATTTTCACTGCGAAAAATGAAATAGGCTTCAGATATTATTATCCTTCATATACTTAATATTACTGAGATATAAATCCAATAAAAGTTGTTCTTAAGGCACATTTAGATAGAGAAATTTCATGAAATTTTCTAAAAGATCAATTACATGTAAATGCTTTGAATTATTAGATAGTTCTAAAATTTACCTATATTGCCGATTTATTTCCAAAACCAGACTTATTTAAAGGATTATTTACATTAGTATTTAACTTAAGGTCATTTTAAATATTCTTTTATCACGAACTCAAACTAGAATTCTCTTATCTGTCTTAGGCTTCAAAATAACAGGAAGGTAAAAATAAATAAAAAACATGTGAAATATATGTGGCCTTTTTACAGCTGGTAAACAATGCAATTTGCTGCAAGAGTTTGAATTTCATTTGTTTGTCTCACAGCAGTATTCTTTAAATCAATTGCTATTTTTAGAGAAACATATCTGCCATTAATGGGAAAAAAATGATTTATGAAATGCATTTCGAAGGAAATTCTGTTCGAACTTTAAGCGTTATATTTTTTCTTCTTTTTTTACAACAAATTTAAGTCAATTTAAATGCATTTTATCTAACAATATCTGCATTTTTTAATTTATTTTATTTACGTTGTTTCTTTTATAGCAATACTTTTTTCTTCATTACTCCAGTTTAAGACATACACTAATTTAATTTATACTTTTGTTTGATATTTCTGTCATTGTTTTCATCCTGAAAAATGCTACTAGTTTATTGAATAAGTATTTAAAATAATAATTTTTAGACAAAAAATATTTTAACTGATAAATTTTGTTATCTTTTAAATAACTTTTAGCTACTTTAGGAAGATATTTAAAACAAAAGCGGATGCAGTAAGTGTATGCGTCTCTGGAATATGAAAATATAAATGAAATCATTCGTACAATACATGCTTTTAGACATTTTAATAAAATGAATGTCAATTTTGGTGATTAATGTATTAAACACGATTTTATAGAGACCCGCATGAAAATATTACTCAATGATTGAAAATGAAATTTCATTTTGCTCATAAAATCAACTTTACGCAAATTTCTCGTCACTGAAACGGTCTGTTTACAGAACAGAAAGAAAACGTAAGCCAATTCGGGGTCTAGACTGAAAGGTTTACTGACTGGTGGATTTGCAATAGATAACAATTCTGTGTCTCTTCATGAAAGATAGTAACGCCGAGGATTTTGCATTAAACCTACTAAAATATATTTTGCAAACATGAACAGATTTATAGTCCGAATGACATCAACGATTATGTATTATATATGCATTATTGTGAGTCTTGTAGCGTAAAGATGTTTGGTATACTTGTAAGCCTATTGCTAAATTCATTAGAAAACTGGAAATATGTAGTTCGAATGTGCAAGAATAAATAAAGATGTTAACAAGGTAAAAATCAAATTAATAATGTACTAAATAAATATACAGATAAAATGTACAAGCCTTCTTCAGAAATATAATGTTTTGATTGAAGAAAATTATGGAAAAGCTCTTTTTTTTTTTGTAAGGATAAATAATAATGAATTCAGTTGTTTCGTCTGAAGTATAACGGCTATGGTCTAAGTGGTGGAATGTAAACCATATATTTAAACTGGAGAAGTGAAAATAATTAAAGACGATTTTTGAAGAAATGTCTAAGCACAATATTCACATAACAATTAAAATAAATAATTGCTGTTTTAAAATTTGTTTGTGAATCCCCGAATTTAAATTTGTGAAGATGTATAGCCAAACTAAGGATCACGCTCTTAAACCAAAAGAATATACAATTAACTTCTTTCGGGAATATAAATGCGAAATCATTAGAACTCATGTTAGAATTCTTTAATTAAGTTCGATCCATCAAAGGCCTAGTAAATATCCTCACAAATAGTTCTTTTCAGGTTCAAATCCTAGCAAAGGGACAGACTGCAAGAGTATTTCCGAGGTTTTCTCCATATGCAATGTAAGAAGAAACCCATTTTCTATGAAATCAACTCTTAAGGAATGTCTACATTCCCTTAGGCAAAAAAAAAAAAAAAAAAAAAAAAAAACACTTTTGGGCAGTGCTTTAATTTAAATAAAGAAATGTGAAATTCTAATATATGATAAAATTTTAGCAACACATGTGTTGGTTATCGACAAAATTATTACGAAAGTTGATGTTTTATTACGAACTGATTTATTAAACAAAGCGAGCTGATGCGAAATGAAAGCAACATTCACTTTGAAAACCTAGTGGTGGAAATCCTTTGCTTCCCACTAACGATAGGAAACAGGACAGATCAGGTCAAGATTATCAGGACAACATTCATTGCTCGTAACATTTCTATAATGAACTGAGTTATAAAAAAGGACAAAAATATTAGATGCCCAGAAAGACCATCTGACAGAAAAAAATTACAGTATATAGTTCAGTAAACAATAGCACGAACTTAGAAAAGAAGGACAATAGAGTATCGGCTACCCTTCTGAGGAAAATGCAAAGTTTACCAAAATCATTTGCGGACTTTTTGCGGAAGCGAAGATGTAACATGCTTCTACCTGAAGTGACTTTACGTATCTTGAGAGACTTTCAAATATTGGCAGATTTTTCAAGTGAGAAAAAAATTAAACAACGAAACAAAGATGTGAAATACATGTCCTTATTCATACAGGTAATGAAATCTTACATCTGGAAAAAGAAGAAAGAACGTTCATAAAAAAGTATGAAACAATCTCTGCAAATATTCGAAGAATAGCAATGTCATAAGGCTACTGAAATAGATCACTCGGGATCAAATCCATGGCATGGGAAAATACCTTAAAGTCCACCTCTAAAGACCATTTATATGTATCTCGAGACAAAGAATTTTGAAAACTCAGTCGAAACTCGGTATAATGAACTACCGAAGTTAATCAATAAACTTTTGATCCCGTCCAATTTCATATACACTTAGTGCTATTTTAGCGAATATATTAGCGAACCTATAAAAGTATGAAGTCTGTTATAACGATTTGTTGTTCATATCTTCGACTGAATCTTATTTGTTCCTTTCATATTTTTTAAAAACTCAAAGTTTTAAATGAAAATTTATTAACTGCTAAAATCATTCACGTTTATAATGCAAGGCTACATATTCCATCAGTAATGGATACCATAGTTAAGTTTGTTTTCTTGCAATCTCCACCTCCACCTTTGTGTTCTAAATAAAGACTCTGCAAGACAGGGGAGATCCACCCAATTCTAGGAGAACGAGCACATAATGAGCATATCTTAGAACACCACACGTGAACACTGAAGCAAAGAACATGAATCGGATATCTAATTCTGATCAAATCCTTTGAGGGAGCTGTCAGACAGAGCTCTATTTAATTTTGAAATGTTTTCTAATTTGGGAAAGAGGAAGTGGTATTTAATGTAAACTTAAGAAGTACAATCTTTTGGGAATACGAATTTGATCCTTATTGATTTGTTTTATTTAAGTATAAATGCTTTCTAAGCTGTATCTCTCGAATATTGGTGTTGCATGCTATAAAGTCTTCTGCAAGACATAGGATTTTCATTCTGCAGGTTACTGAATTTTTGCTTTGAAATTATGGATAAAAGTTTCCTTCAACCTTCATCATGACAATAGAAAATTGTAGTTTATTTTTGTTCTCAGAAGTGAAGTTAAAGTAAATTTGTCAATATTTTTGTTGTTCGTTTTCAGCGGTTAATATTGCTATGGATAAAATAACTCTTTATATTTATACTAAAAGGTTAATTTAGGTGAGGATCAAAACTATGATAGTTTACCATAATTTATCGTAATACTAAGTACTTTATACTAAGTAATTTATCGTGTGATGTTTCTAACTTACTGACTTTATCAACGTTGTCAAATTGGGGAAGAACAACTAGCAAATTTAATAACTGAGCGCAATAGTAATTGTAAATAATTAATTTAAAATAACTTTTAAATTGCATTTCTTTCAGATTAAAAAACATAAGTCAGTGTTTTTGTTTATTTATCATTTAATGTTACACATTTGGGTGAGATAATCTATTATTCTTGCCGAATAGGATATAGCGAGTCATCAGTTATAGCGAAAAAACTTCGAGTCCCTTGAAGTTCGTTATAGTGAGGTTGGGCGGATGAAATAAATGACAAATCCGTGCCCAGGAGAGATAGTCAGTCATCGTTACCTCATGGGAGACAGAAGTTCTAATGCAGATACTGTTTTCTCTGCAGTTCCTCAGCTTTTCACCATTTTCTCATGTTAAATTTACATAGCTGACTAGACTTGATAGATCTCTACAAATAAGCTTAGAACTTCTAATTTTAAAATATATTATGTTAAAAATGATTGTGTTACTTCTTAACAGAATTAATGAGAGAATCTTAGAATAAGATCACGTTTAACCAGTGAAGTCTACTGAAAAATATATGAAAAATTTTAAACTTGCATAATTGTAAGCAACTATTTGGGTCTCAAGTTTGTCAGCTGTCTTTACTATTAAAAACATAGTCAGATTAAAATTTTCATCTACTACCTTTCTGATGTTCTTTCATCATGATATTTCGTTTGCTTTGGATCGAAAACGAAAATAGTTTCATCGCAATCGAAAAGCCCTGTAGGTTCTGTGAAATATCTTCAAATTTGTTACTTTGTGATTAGATGACATTTCGTGTCTGCTCGTTGTTAAATTGTATACTACATTCATTCGGATATCTGAATGATCTAAAAGTTTCTAAAATTAGTTTTACCTGTAAAATTATCTCCTCCAAAGAATGTACTTTGAAATCTATTGTCAATTTTGCTACACTGTATTTTACGGATTTCCTTGAATCACAACACCCAGTATTTGACATAGTTTTGATGTATAGGAAAATATTACTTTTTACATATAATGAAAACAAGTTCATAGACTTTGCGTAGAAAAGCGGCTTCTCTTCTGCTTCTTTTACAAAATGACCTGCCAGTATTTCACTAGTTGGCTATAGAGCTCATTCTATTATCTTTCTTAAATTCTGCTATTTTTCTTTATATAGTTTTCTTTCTCATTTCATCCATCTTCATAAAAGCATAATAGCATAATAAATGTTCTATGAGCACAAACCTTGCACTCCTATAAATTCATCGATATGGTTTTATCATCCAACTGGAAGATACCGTCATTTAGCGGTCTAATTCATTACAGCGAAGTATACGAAAATTTCCTGCTTAAAAGAAAGCTGTTTCTCAGGGAAACTGTTTTGTGTTTATGTTTCACATGGAGGAAAACACGAAAATGTCAGGATGGATTTGAACATAGGTCAAACTACCCGTGTTTAGCATTCTTCTCTCCTCGGACACTCCCTTGCAAATAAGCCTTCGGTTCAAATGAGTTCCTTTAAGGCATTAATAGCTATTAACTATTCCAGACTTTTTTCAACTTATTACTAATTACTACTATTTACAACTTAATACTATTACTTCTTCTATTTTACTGAAAACGTTAATGAAAAAATTACATTCATTTTATTTTATACATCAGTTAATTTCCAAAATAATACGTATATATTAATGGCATTAAAACACATTTTTTTGCCGATACTGATGAAACGTTTTGCAATCTTTGATGCCTTAAAATTAACTGGATTCTTTTATCTGAATTCTAATATACAAAATATGTATTTTAAGCTTATCTTTCTTTATTTCTTTTATACTATATGATGCATTTTATTGTTTTTTATCACAAACAACAGGACAACTCAGAGAGGAGAAGTAATGTCAACTCGTCTCGCCTTGAAATAATATAAATTCAATGTAATGTGCTAGTTTGCATAATCCGTGTAGTTATAATTGTAGGTTTTCCATAAGCAATTAGCTTTAAATGAAGCCAACTTAGTAATTCTCAACGAAATTAAATATGTATACAGTAAAAACTGCGGTAACAGTTATAGTTCAGGTTAAATGAAGAAAGTACACAATAGTATTTTCTAGGCAAGTTTGCAGGATTCGCATTTTTTATTATCAAAAACGCAAATCAACATCATTACATTAATTGTGATAGTAAATCTTTAAAACAGAGAATAGTATTTACAGAATTGTGAGAATAAATTAATAACAGTGATTTTTTCCTAACTTTCCTGATTTGCTAAATTTGTTCTTGACCCTTCATTGGATAAAGTGCTGAACACGCACTAGTGAGATATTTCGTGTTTTTGCATGCTATTTTGTTAAGCACTGAAATAATTTTTATGAATATACCTAGGGAAAATTTGCAAAATGAGATGTATTAATAAGAGTAGTAAAATGAGTGCAGAATGTATTGTATTCTATGGATCTGCTAAAGAATTTAATATTTCATTATTTGTAAGTGTGACACGATTTGAATCTTTCAAATCTGTAGCTAAGAAATTCGAGTCCGTCTAAGCTTGCCAATTTGCACAACCTACTTGTATTTTAAATTACACATTCAGCATCAATAAAGCTGATAATAATAAGCTTTCATTTAATTACTTGCATTCGTAGAATTCATATTCTCAATTAAAATTGTTCGAGTACCATACATAGTTTTGCGGAAATAAACGTTCGAGCTGCAATTCGACGAAACAAATGAACAAGAGGCTGTTGCATTATTGGCTATGCTCTATCCAATAGTTATCCGGCGTTAGTATCTCTTGCAATCTCTGTCAACATCCCACGTGATTACAATGCAGTCAATATTTATTAGACGCGCGAGAGGCAACCTGAAGGAAATTGCTTTCAGTCCTGATCGTTCATACACGGCGCAGGGCGTTTGCAATATGGATGTCAACACGATTTCCACTGACTGATGTATGAGGGGCAGAATGGCCACTTTGTGTGACGTTATTGCCTGATAGCACTCAGACAGAGTAGCTGAATATTCTGAAGACATCCCGGAATCCCATATGGAATACCATTATGAGTATTATGCTTAGAATTGTTGCAAATATACGGTAAACAGTCCGAACAGTTAAAAGTGATTGCGATGAAGAGGCAATATCTAATGTAGTATGCTTTATCAACACGCTGTACGTGCTAAAATGTAACTTAATTTTCAACCTAATATATGTTATTTTGCATTAGCATTTTCTGTAGTGATAGGCGTTTTAACAATTTAAAACTGTGTGAAAATTATTCAACAGATACCGTCATATTTGCTAAACTCATAATGTTTTCTGGAAGTAAATGCGTTAATTTAGTATTCTAGCCTGCATATTCAGAAACTAAAAACTCAAATTACAAAAATCTGTACTCCAATTTGTATATTTATGAGTGATAATATTTAGTGTAAAAAACGAATGCATTATTTTTTGATTTAAAATTTCGACACATGAATTCAGTTACAATTTAGAATGAAGTTCACAGGTAGATATGTTAGAAGCGCTATAAATAATTAAGTGATTTAATTGAATATGGTAATAATTTACAAAATAAAAGGAGTGACTTGGTGATAAATTAATTTAATCGCATCATTTTTAGATATAAATCTAATATACAAGTTAAGAAAATAAACAAAAGATTGCTAGTTAATCATACATACAATGATTTGCCTGTATTTGATGCAAGAAATTATTAGAAACAGTTTAAAACAATGACTGATATAATAAGATAATGATTATTATACTCTGGCACACAGTTAGTATACTTAGTTAGTCTATTTTTATAATGAAGCCCCAGAATGAATTTCATCTCGCAGCCAGATTTCATGAGGTTACTTTCCCGTAATCGTATAATTTAATCTAATAAGTGCTTGAGATATTCAAATAAAAATGAACCATGTTTATTCTACGCTTATCTTAGAAGAAACAGTTTGTAATTTCAGCATTAATATTTAAATGTTTATGAAATCAAACTAATGAGCATTCGCTTCACTTGGTGTTTAATTCCTGGGCGTATTCTTTACATGTTGAAAAATGCTTTCATACGAGAATTAACGGAAGAAAATTTTATTCATTATTATTCACAAAAGCATTTACAGTTAGCTATGACGAATTCTCGGTTCTAGCCCATATTCTTTGTATTTATATATAGATAGTAAAACTTTAACGACTCATTGTTAAATTCCAAGATATGATCTGAATTTCTTTCTTGATATCTTATATTAATTCCTTGCTCAGATTTACAACCTAATTTTGGATCTTTGGTGTGTTCGACTGACCAGTGCTTTAGTATATTGCAAATGCATTTCCCATCTTTAGTAAAATTGCAAAGATGTGAATAGATGATAAATTAGGAATATATGGATGTTAAATTCTATTACTCAAAGTTTACATTTTTTCGTATTTCACTTAGTTTATATATATTCATTTAAGTTTATAATTTCCCAATAAAAATGGAAACTTACTGGTGTTTTGCTTCTAAAACAATCTCTGGGAGCTCGAATTTCTTAGACACCATCTAGCTTAAAGGCTGAGACACAAAGATTAATTACACTGACGAAGATTTTATTATTAAATATCTCCAGTATATGCTGAACATCATACATTATAAAATATGTTTAGTATCATTTGAACTTTATAGAAAATTTAAATCTGTTCTATAAATCAAGACTATAATCTGTAATGTGTTGATATATGAAATATTATGATTACTAAAAAACTGTACGTTCTTTAACGAATATATATATATATGAAAACATAGCTATCTAGCGATTAGTATACTCATGTGTATTGGTGAAGTACCTTTATTTTAACACCAATTCGGCATTTCTTTATTGAAACATCTCTTTTTATTATCAGTTAAACTACTCGTTCATATATAAAAAGCTTTTGTGTATCCATAAATATTGCATTTGGTCATAAAGATTATAAGGCATTTTCTCCCTCCTTTCTACATGCCTTCGTAGTGTAACAGTATCACACTAGGCACGTATTCGACTCCCGGCGGGAGCACTGCACATTTCTCATGCCTCCTGCTTCAAAATAATCTAATGTCTCTCCAGTGGCGCCCGAACTAAAAATGATGGATGATGGTTCTTCACCAACAGGATTTTGCGATTGGGTCCCCTAATGCCCAGTCTTCCTTTCAAATGGGGAGTATTTAAGGTTACAAATTAGAGGAATACAACCCGATCCACCTGGTCTAAAAATAGACCTTTTGATCTTGTGTGGCTCGCCTCTAGGATTATACAAGGTATTTTCTCCTTCCTTTCTGTATGATTTCGTGATGTAACGGTAGCACACTCGGCGTGTATACGAGAGGTTCAGGTTCGAGTTCCGGCCAGGGCATTGCATACACTGGTTATTATAAATTAAGGAAAAATCACAAAAATAGCGATAACTCCCTCAAAAATAAGCCAAATCGTGTAAAATTTAAATATGTTGCGAAGTAAGAGTAGCTGAGTCCAATATGCAAATTTGTGTCGCTGCTCTCGGAATACGTCATCTCCGAGGAGCATAAAAGTCCATGTTTCAGAGCAAGCCCACATATTTCACTGTGATAGTGACATCAGAAATCTGAGATAGCCGATTCGTTACAATGACCTCCAGGCATCATTTGCCTGCAGAACTACGATAGACAGCCATTGGCAGACTAGAGGCAGGGCAAAGTCAAACAGAAGTGGCCAGATGGCTAAATGTGAGTCCTTCTGTGGTTCATAGACTTTGTAGGCAATTTCAAATCACAGATTCGGCACCTAGGAGGTTCAGCCAAGGACGGCCAACTGCTACTACGAGCGCCGATGACCGATATTTCACATTATGTGCACTCAGGAATAGAACCGCTACTCCAACTCTTCTTAGATCCTCCCTTGCTGCAGCCACCGGAAGGTTGGTGTTAACGTCAACTGTGCGTAGAAGGATTCACGAAGGTGGTCTGTATGCGAGGCGAACAACCATTTGCGTGCCGCTCAAGTCACGCCATAGGAGAGACCATTTGTAGTGGGCACAACAACATGTCCATTGGACGCCTGAGCAATGGAGAGCTATTCTCTTTACGGATGAGTCCAGGTTTAGTTTAGAAAGCAATAGTAGGCGTTATTTGATATGAAGAGAACCTGGAAGCCGTTATCATTCGTCAAACATCCGTGAAAGAAATGCATACGGAAGAAGCAGTGTCTGTGTTTGGGGTGGCATCTCTTTGGGTGGACGCCCAGACCTCCATGTTTGTCCAAGGGGAACCGTGAATGCTCATGTTTATAGAGATGACATCCTTGATGCTTATATGCGCCCATATGCCGGGCCAATAGGTGATGCTTTCTTGCTACAGTAAGACAATGCAAGACCACACAGGGTTCGCATCGTATATCTTCAACAGAAAACAATTATGCGCATGGATTTTCCAGCTCGATCCCCGTACTTGAATCCTATCGAGCATGTTTGGGATGCTTTAGGGAGACGTCTAGCTGCTCTCAATCCGCCCCCTTAGACCCTTGCCTCGCTTGCAACTGCTTTGCAAGATTGATGGCTCTTGCTTCCTATGGCACTGATAGACCGCATAATTGAAAGCATCACACATCGCTGAATCTGCTGTATTGCTTCTAGAGGCGATTATATTCCATATTGAAGGTACTTGTACTATAGCAACCTGGCGTCTTCAATTTGTTCATTTTATACATGTGCTAACTTCTATACTACCATAATTGTCTGGTAATTTCTTTTTATGTTATTTGATACCTTACTATGTGTTGTATATTGTGGGCAAGTTTCATAAAATTCTACTTGTAACTTTTTCAGTAATCGTGAGTTTTGTGATTTTTCCTTAATTTATGATATTCAGTGTATTCTTCATATTCCCCGCTTCAAAATAACCTAATGACTCTACGAGGTTACCTATCAGTAACAAGGTATCAGGTTTCGTTTTCTACTCCATGATATGAACTTAGAATTCTTCATTGGTTATAAAATTATAAATAATTAAATTAACTCTTTTCTATTGGAGTGTTCGACAATATCTCAGTGTTTATATATTCAGCATTGTCAAATACTTATTAAACCAAGGAAGCTAAAATCTGGTTGTAAAAAATTTTGGGAAAATGTTTAATTTTTAAGTATACTTTGTTTGCTGTTTTTATTAATTGCCTGTAATTGTTAATTCGTCATATACGCAAAACGCATATTTGGCAGTTTTCTTGATTTTAGGACTAGAAACTTCATCCCATTATTCGTCTGTTACATATTGTAGTAAACTGTCATAGTGTTAGGCAAAATAGTAACATTTAAAAACGATTATAAAATTAAAAAAAAAAAAAATTGATGTGCATACCACATGACTTCTTCGAACGGATATTATACACATTTTTTGCTGCACTTCTTTTAAACTTTTTTTTTTATCTCCTCAAATTTTAGTAGAGGTACATTTCTCATTCAATGAATTAAGTTCTCACTTCGCGGTAAAGCAACAATTTATAAAAACTCAAAATACCTTTATTAAACCTTGTAAAATACAGAAAAACATAAAACACCAAATATAGTTAAAAACAACAGGTTTCGCAATGAAAATGAGAGTTTTTACGCAAAATTCAAAAAGCAATTCAGCCAATGGGTAAAAAGAGAAAATTTTCAGTGCATGAAATTTTAAAGTTATCTTTTGGTCCCACTGGGTAAAAATACAGTGAAGTTGATGCACCAACTGACTTAACTCACTATACTACCAAGAATTTAAAATGTAAACAAATATCCGACATGTTAGGCCTAGCACAACTCGCATTTTTAAATTGTTGATAATTCTACAGCTATAGTATGCAAATTAACTAAATGAATAAAAATTTTAACTGGAACATAAGTTAAAGATAATTCAATCTCTTGATTAATATTCAATCTGGTTGTAATAAAATGGGAGATGTACAGCTAGATTTATAGCAGCCCCCTACATGAATTCTTACGTTGTACGGCTAATCGTTTTCGAGTTATGCCAGATGCATACATGCGTACGTATGTCTGAATGAAGTCACCAAAATAATCGTTTCTGATCCAATTTCTGATTTTAAAGCCAATTTACAATACGTTTTGGGAAAACAAAATAATCTTTTATTCTGTCCGTATGTACAAACGTCATTAAAAAAACATTCAAATGGATTGTGAGAGTGGTCAAAATATATATTTTTCTCGAAATGTGATACGCGAAACATTTAGCGATTACAATACTTACTTTACTTCGTACAAGGAAGTAAAAACTTTTGGTGCTTATTATTATTTTCCATAGTGACAAAGAACTATATTAAATTGCTTGTAGCCAAATAAAGATAACTTTTTTAAAACAATCAACATAAATTGGAGAGTCATGAAAATTGCAGTTTAACACAAACAAATGATAGATTGTTTCCTCTTACACGTTTGATGTTTGCCAACATTTTACAAATTATGTTTTGCACTCATTCTCCTTCATCAGAGTTATTGTAGGTATGTTCTCAATTTAAGGAAAACCACTTTTCTGTTTCTGAATCTGTACCTGAATTCAAAATCCTCTTCCTCACCCATTACAGCATAAATTTCTTTTTGGATTTTTTTCTCTAATCTTTTCCTTTCACTTTCTATTCTCTCCGTTCTTCGTTTCCTATTAATTATCTCTTCATATTATGCTTCCAAAGATTTACAGGTATGTCACTTAGGAGGATAGATTTCTTTAGCATCTGTAGACTATCCTTTAGGATGACAGATCTGTTAGACTATTTCTGAGGTGCAGCATTAAGGAGAGTTCTAACCTTTGAGGGTCAGAATCGATTTTTCGATTTTGGCAAAGAAATTGGATAGAAAATTATTTGCATGTTAACATTTAAAGAAGAAAGTTAAACTATAGGAATCAGAATCTCGAGGCAAGCTGTACCAAGAATTTGTTAAGACTTACCCCATCGTATAGTTTCAGTATGCTTTTGATGATAATAAAAATATTATTATTAGTAAATTAATTAAAGCAGGCTTTTTAAACGTAATACATTGACAAAACAAACTGGTAAAACAATTTTTAAAAAAGATCAATCAGCTGGTCTTAAATCAAAATTTACGAAATACTTTCCCCGTTAACTAGCTAAGACGGAGCACTTGTACATAACGTCTCACTACCATTTTCTGTGGGGCATTGGTTGTGCTTACGTAATAAAGCCTGGCGTAAGAAATACACTCATGTCCATAAATTAAGGATAATTCGGAGTCACGTGGAAATCGAACTCTAAAATAAATATATCACCTGTAAAATCACTACACACATCTTCAAGAAACATTAGCAAATTTCAGGAAGTAACCAGATGACAGCGATTGTACGTCACAATGACGAAAGTGTAAGAGAGTGAGTGATATATAAGGAATACAGGCACAGAAGTAAAATTGTTCGCAGGCGCTTTATAAGCATTTCAGTTAGTTCAGTACCGAATAGTTATGACACAAAGGACGCATTTGGATGATTTTTTTACGTGGTAGAACTATCGGCTGCGGAACAACTACGGAATGTGAGCGTACCCAACTGGAAGTATCAGACGAACTTGGAATTGCCCAGAGTGTCATCTCCAGGCTTTGGCAATGATTCCAAGATGATGGTAATATGAGTAGACGTTACAGCACAGGTCGCCCCAGAGTTACAACGCCGAACGAGGACCGGAATTTGGCAGTTACTGCCAAAAGAAACAGGCGTAGCACTGCCTCAAACCTGTCTCGTCAGCTCTCTTCAGCCACTGGTACGAAAATTTCAAGGCAGACCGTGTACAGACGCTTAGGGCAGATTGGTCTATATGCTCGTAGACCTGTCAGATGCGTTCCACTTACTGCAACTCACTGTCGCCTGCGTTTAGCCTGGAGTAGAGAGCATGCATTGTGGACACCGCAATTGTGGGCTTGTGTGATGTTTTCCGACGAGTCCACGTTTAGTTTGTAGTCTGATTCTCGCCGGACGTTCATATGGAGAGCTCTAGGGACACGTTACCACCAAGAAAACATCATTGAACGACACCGTTACGGTGGTGCAGGAGTGCTCGTTTGGGGACCATGACAAGCCAAATCTATCGGGATGTCATTCTGGAACAACATGCACGTTTGATTCGGGGCGCCATGGGCGCACAATTTGTGTTTATGGATGACAACGCCCGTCCTCACCGTGCAAACATCGTAAGCGAATGCCTTAAATCGGAGGATATCACCCGTATGGACTGGCCAGCATTCTCACCGGACTTGAATCCAGTACAGCACGTGTGGGACATGCTTGGCCGACGAGTTGCAGCCCGTCAACCTCCCCCTACATGTCTACCGGAACTTCGGAGAGCATTGCTTTTTGAGTGGTTTAATGTCCCCCAGGATCAGATCGATAATTTGACACTCAGCATGCGTAGGCGTTGTACGGACTGTAATGCATCGTCTTGGAGACATACAATGTATTAACAATCATACCAACCAAGTAATATTGGTTTTTTCGTAAATAGTTTTTTTTTTTTTTTTTTTTTTTTTTTTAAGTTTGCTCTAGGGAGAAAAAATCGCTAATTTTTTTAAAATATCAAACATATAGCATCTTTTGTTGTTCTTTACCTTTTGTTTAATAAATAAGATTTACAAATAAGTCAAATTTGTTTTGCTTCTAACTCTTCCTTTGCCTGATTTTGCATTATCCTTAATTTATGGACATGAGTGTATACTTCTCATTGTGGAAATTCTGATATAAAACTTACATCTCTTACAACCAGTCCCTAGATCTCTTAATTGCAAATAAGATTAAATTCCCAGCATCACAAAGGATTAAATGTCGCGGTAAATGACATAAGAACATACAATATCTAAAATTTACTTATTATTGAACTTACTTCGAAACATATTTTCATCTGACGTCTGTACTCCGTCATTTCATAATACTAATGTCGATTGCATATTATTATTATTATTATTGGAATCAGTGTAATAAGTATGTAGATAACTGTATACTTTCTAAGAAAAATAATTGAAGTGTTTCGTTTGTTTTGCATGTTAAACATGACTATATTTAAAGATCATACTCATAAAAATATTATTTTCCATTATTTTTCTTTTAAAACAAAATAAACGTCTAATTTAAAATTAACATATGCAAATTCTAATTTTGAACTATAATTTTGTATTATATTTTTTATATTTTTATATATTAATAAATAAAAACAAAGTTGGAAATTAAAAGATGTACCCCCTTAAAATACTTTTTATATTTTGTTTCCCATAAAAGTTCTTTTCAAGCTCATTTAATATGAAATTGCAATGGCAACCCTTTATACTTGTCAGTATAACCATGGACAAATTCCAAGCATCGGATATAATGATGATTTATTGAAAAAAATTATTGCAGCCAATTCAGCAAATAATTTTTTTACGCTTATATAAAACTATTAGCTTTATTAACACTTGATTGATTTCAGTATCTTCCGATTATATTTCATTTTTCATACAGAATCTATTTGAACAATTCGTTATTTTTATGTTTACCTCCTCGCAGTAAAGCAAAGTAATCTTACGATTTGATTGATTGAAAGCTTTCAAATTAATCATCATCCATTCCTTTTAAAGTGAATATAAAATATGTGATCATTGATGCTATTTTTAAAGATCTAACATAACTCTACTGTCATTAATGATTCTCTGCCATGCAACTTGTCAATACTAATTTAATCACAGATAAAATGTGTCTGCTAAGATACAGACTGACGTTTAACGCAATGCGGTCGTAAAGATTCTTTTCTACTGCAGATTGTAGGCGCGATGCAAAGACTTTCGAACTAGACGTTGTTGGCATAATACATGTAAGCATGAATAAGTCTATAATAATTTAAGAAGAAAAAACATATATATATACGGAATTTTTAGTTTAGATCGGTAACAAATTGCTACTTTTGGCCGCTATATATCGCAGTCGTTTCATAAATGCGATTGCCTTAATATTTATATAATAAAACATAAGGTTTGCAAGGTAAATACAAGCGAATTTACCTTAAGAAATCTTCCCTGAAAATTATGCTTCTCTCAGGCACCTAGCTCTATCGTGCTTTTCCACATGCAAAACTGTCTAACTTAACGATTACAACATAACAAAAATAGTCTTTTTGCTTTAAAGCATAAGAAAACGGGGAATAGTAATTCTTTTGTGAATTCAAACGTAGCACACAGCACACATGACTATTTACAGTTCAGTATTTCTACAGAGATCCATATGACAGTCACGTTATCAGGTTCTGTGTTCCTCCTTACTTGCTTAGGGAACATTTAACTGTCCTGACTCGGAACAGGGAGCTTACTAAAGCTATGTTCAATAAATTTGGGAAGTAGACAATACACACAGGAAGGGTATACGAAACCCTTTATTTTTCTCTCTTTACAATGATTTCCGGACTTCGGAATACAGAGACCAACCACTTGTGGTCTGAACGTAAGAATATAAAAAATATTAACTAAATTCTAACTAAACTAACTTTGGATTAATCAAACAAGTGCCTAACTCCAAGATTGGCCGTAAATTAACAAGAAGCCGTATGTAGTACAGAGAACTGCTAACACTACGATACGTTTAAATTATCAAGAGAATTAAACCTCTGGCCTTGAAGGCAACCAGCAACCGAGTAAAACTACTATGGCAAGCGGCCTGCTTTTAATAGCTCCTTCCTCTCTCTTGCTTGGCAAAAAGCCACAACTTAAGTGCTTGGCGTTCGCAAGACAAATTTGCATAAATAAGTTAAAGCTTTTAATTCTGGCCGGAAGTAGAAAATCAGAAGTGATAGTAAAGATTTAAAATAAAATAAACGTTAATAAAACTTAGGATCTTTACAACGTGGTCTTCTGAACTGGAGGCATCAAAATACCGCAGATGTATTAAAGGGATGCTGCCTGGATAGAGCCACTTCGACTGATTAAGCTAACAGGTTTGCGCTTAAATCTAAAATGGAAATTTATGACGCATTTTAAGCTTTGCGTAATTGCATGAAATGCAAATTTCAAACACTTTAGCTACTCTCATTAATTTTGTTAGAATAAGTCAGTGTAACTCGGCAACGTCAAAAACAAGCGAGTGAAAAACGATATATATTGGCGAGAGATGATTGCACCTTTGTGTCTGATGAAGTCTCGAAAAAGATTTTATGCAATCATTGTACCTGTGCTTTGCTCTTTTCAGCATGTAACTTTCTTTTATGGAATATACTCCTAACACTGCTTTAGGGATAATATTGACTAATAAGGTAAGCCTGAAGCTATTTGAAACTTATAAATGAATTTCTAAGCTCTTTATTTAAACACTTTGATCTAAATCTTTGTAAAGTAACTGTAACTGTATTCTATTTGTGTTCTATCTCAGTTAAACAAACTTTCTAACTTGTTAAACAAAACTTTCATAGTTATTCTAACTTATGATTCTTTAATAAAACTGTGATAAATAGAGTATAGTGTAATCAAACGCCTTAACTGTGCTAAATTCACGACATAGCAAATTTTATCTTCCATGTTATGTTTCTCCCTCCTTTCTGCATGTCTTCGTGGTGTTAACGATAGCACACTCAGCGCGTATTTGAGAGGTCCAGAATCGAATACCGACGAGGGCATTGCTCATTTTCATGTCTCCTGCTTCAAAAGAACCAAATTACACTGCAATGTAATCATTCTTATGTAAGAATTATTGCTCAAATTAGTCAGTTATTTATACTTTCAGCCTTTACTATAATTTCTTCCTGTTTCCTCACCAGAACATAAGCTGAGTTAAAGAATATTTGAGATTTTTGGATTGTAAGACAAAGGACGATCCTGCCCCTCATGACGACGCTACCTAAGTCCTGACAGCACTATAAAGTTTGTAATAATTCGCCTTTACGTTATTACTGCCGATATTTAAATTTGATACGACGGTTAGAGTTTTTGAGCCGAGTTAGATTTGAATTTAATTGTGTTGTCTTTAGTTACTGGTCTACGATTTCAGTTTGAGTGTTACATCGCCACAAACGGTGGTTGATTCTGTTAGCGCAAGAAGTGCGTTTATATACAAAGTTCTGTTTTATTGAGAAGGTTGTTTAAACTTTTTCGTATATCTGTAGTTACTTTAGACACAGCAGTAATTCGCTTTATGTCTGTTGGGAGTTTCAAACTACTTTATATTCTCAAAGCAAGCTACATTTTAGAAATAAAATAAACCAACACTTGTGGCAATGTAACTAAAGTAACAGTCATAAGTAAAACGTAGACTACACAAATAAATTTAAATCTAAGCTGGTTCATAATTTCTAACCGGCGTATCAGATTTAAATGTCGGCAGCAGTAGTGCATAGCTGAATAATTACAAACTGATCACAGCTGGCAGAAACTACGTACCACGCTCCAAAAATCAAAAAACCTCACCTTAAATACTCTCTAGCTCAGTTTACATTCTAGTGAAGAAACGGAAAGGAGAAGCTATAGTAGAGACTGAAATAATAAATAACTCTTTAAATTAAATAATAATTCTTACACATAATTCAAGAGCATCATTCATGGGAATAAAATATTATGTAATCAAAAGAAAGTATTTGAAAAATTTTTATTGAAAATACTTTTTATTAAATTGTAAGACCTATCTCTATTATTCCACCTAAACTAAATTAGATCCTACAATGTACATGGCGAATTCTGGCCAGATTCTCGCACAGGCGTGAATGGCGAATAAATTACCGGCGCAAAAGAAGGGGAAAAAATAACCCTTTTTTAATTCACACTAATTTAACAGAAGGGCACGGACTTCGTGTGTTACGAACACCGTCCACTTGGGGTGGGAACTGAAACGTAGAATATAATACAAGTCAAACCTGAAATAAATAGTGCAAGAGCGCACTTAAGTCTGCGCCTAAGAGGTGGATTCACAGAAAATCTAACCGGCATGATACTAATCTGATAAGGCCAAGAGGCTTACTAGCGTGACCGCGAAATAACAACGAAACGTGCGCTTGGCTAGCGAAACACGCTCTGAATAAACTGAGATATTCACACGTTTAAATAGCACTTCATTTAACTTTAAATTTACATCCTGGCGAGAGAATGTAAGGGGAAGTTGATAAGTTTAGAACAGGAAATGAAACTTGAAATAAATTTGTTATGCATAATAAGGAAAACCCTACAAAATAAACAAGTTTTATTTAAATAAAAAACTAAAAAAATGCCTTTATACCCATAAAAGTATTTTAACTAAATAAAAAAGTAATTTTAGAGCTTCGCCTCATTCGTATAAATGCTATTTTCGTTTGTTTAATAATTAGGTTGGAAATCTACAAAGACTGTCAAAAAATAAAATATTACATTGTTCACTTTTCACTTTTGTTCTCATTACAGATACATAAAAGGAAACAAAATCCTTGAGTCATCCAGTGTATCCATTTCAAAATTTCATCGCAAAATTCCATTCGTCAGTTTTAAGTCGATTTAAGATAACAGCAAATAACTCATATCTTATAAAAGACAGACAAAATTTCTGCCGCCTCCTTTGTTGGCCAGGCAGTCTGCAAAGATCATCTTCAAACACAGAAAAGAAAATTTAAAAGACTTATAAATAATAAATAACTTCAAGGGGATTAAAAAGTAAACGTCGCTAGGAAAAAATTGATTATTAATAGCATTGCATTAAAATGCAGAAGAATTATATGCAGCATTTCCGTTTGATTAAAAAACAGAATTTTAATACCATAACATATCTACGAAAACTCATTACGACATAACAAAAAACCTAATTACATACAGGAAAGATACTTTATATTAAAAAAAAATAAACCAGATACAAATAAACTAAACACAAGTATCAAAAATAGATATCAATAAACTCTGAATTAAAATCCTAAATTAATTTCTCTTCATAGCATAAGTTCTTTTTTAATTAAATACTCCATAATAAAGTGAATATGCTATATCTTTTTACGCAAGCACAGGAAGACAGTTCATTTCTTACTCGTTTCTGTATGTCTGCGGAACCTTATTCTGCAAAGCAACGTGCAGTGATGTATAGGATGAAACAAATGGAAAGGAATCCCTAATCTTCACCACACTGTAGTGCTATTGGATAAATAAAAACTTTAATCAGTCTACATGGTGATCGTCAGAGGATGAAATGAATCACTTATTCTTGTCACGTGGTGATGCTACAGAATGAAAAGGTCCAAATTCTAAAACTATGGTGATGACACGGAATGAAATAAAATACTGACCTCAAGACATGGTCATACAACAGGATGAAAGGAATCCGTAATTCTCACCACGGGATGATGCCACAAGATGAAAAAATGCACTAACCTCACCATGTGGATATACCACAGTAAACAGAAGAATTACATGAAAGGAATCCGAGCTTATCACGTGGTAATAAATCAGAATTAAAGGAAGATTTAACTTCACCAGGCAACTGGACATAGGTTTTAAAAATAAATAAATTTCTCAATGCGGTGTTGCCGGAGGAACGAAAGAAGTTCCAACCGCGTCAAACGGGTATGCCATAGGATGAAAATAAATCCCTAACTTTGCTTTAAGTGATACTTTAGAGGGCAGAAACGATTCCTGATGCATCTGTAAATACTCTCAGTAATCTCTTCTTAAAATTTGATTCTGTTTAGAAATAAAAATGAATTTTTGAAGTAATGAATTTAGAAATTATGTTACACTTTATTCCAAGGCCTCAAACATTTTTCTGGAGAGCGTTTGGCTTATCATCTTCTACATCAAACGTTAATATGTACACTTAAACTAACCATACTAAATAATAGCCTTATAAAATGTTTTAAGAAGGAAAAGTTGATACTTATAAGAATGTATTTAAAATTATATTTACTTCATGATATTTCTTCCTAAATTTTAAAAAATGAAACATTTTTCTGTTACGCTACATAAAATGTTGACGTTCCTCTTCGCGGTTTTCTTTCATTATTCGTATTCATCCAACGAAATATATTTTTTTCTGCCTTATTTTCTCATAAAAGATGTTAATAAACTACGTATTCAGCAGATTTCACAGAAATCATTAAAGTAACTGAAATATCGGTTCCAGGCCGTTAGAGTGTGAGTAAAAACAAAAGCATTCCTCATTATGAATTCAAAGTAAAGTCTCCAAGATTTTTTTTATGATTACTATGATTATAAGTTTCTATCTCTTATAGTTGCTGCACTTTAATGAACTGGTATCTTCTTACTTTATGCAAGACTTGAATCATCATTTTAAATCAGATTTCATGTTGGGCGTTTGGTGGAAACTTTCAGTGCGACTTATTGCACTCTCATTAAATCGGATATAGTGAAGGCAGAGCAGTACTTACTTTTCTTTTTCTCAAAAGCAATAGTTTTCTAAGAGTTAATAAAAACTACGTGATTTGTTCATAAAGTCAGTTTTAAAATTCTTCAGATTGGAAATTTAAAAGAACAACAGTTTGATTATATTAGAGTTTTCCACACATTTTTAAAGAACAGGAAATTGCTTTTTTTATTTTTACTTTAATCAACAGGATTTTGAAAGTGTTTAATATTTTTTCAGTTACGATTATTTAATGGAATTTTTGCAGTGCTAAAATGGTTATATGTTCCGTACCTCCAAGCGCATTTTTTGTTCCTTGTTATTTCTTAATTATTTATTACATTTTTATTGTTATTAAAAATTGAAGTGCGAATTCAAATGTTTATAGCTATATTGTTATGTGTTTCACATGGTTATCTGATTAATAATATTACTTTGTTTAATAAGAGGGAGTTAATATTTAACTAAGCATGTTTCAAATAATTTGCATTTTTTTCTCCGTAAGTAATATGTTTGTAGCTAATTTTTTAAAGTGCCCTTTCCGTAAAATGAAAATAAAATTAAGTTAACTCTAGGTAATTGGTTCCCATGTGAAATGAACAGAAATCATTATGTTAAATAATTCTGTTACTCCCTATACTATATCAAAACAGTGCTTAATTCGTTGTTTTTATGATATGATACACATTAAATCACAACAGAACTGTTAATGTGGTTAGAAATCTTTTGATTTTGATAAAACAGTTGTGTTTGATTTTCATAAAACTGTTTCATCTCCATCTTTCAAAGGATTATAAACTGAGATACGAAATATCTCGAGAATAAAAGCGCAACGAAAAATATGAACAAACTATTATTTGAGGAGCTAACTAATATTTAGCATTTAAGGCACACCTACTATTGAGAAACCTTGTTAGATTGCCTCAAATAATGCCGTTTAGATTATTTTTAGTCCAATACGTAGAACTAAAACTGGATTAAGTCGTATTGCACGCAACACATACGGTATTAATTATAGCGTTCATTCGCTCATCTATAAACAAGGAATTGCACCCTTCATTATGTATGGCTCTAAAGTCTGGGGTATATCGCTCAAAAGAAGATAAATTATAGATATTTACGACGCGTTCAAAGGCGGATACTTCTGCGGGTCATATGTGGATATCGTACTGTTAGCTATGGGTCTGTTTATGCAATTTCCGTCTTTCCTCCAATTGCCATTGCCATTCTTCATTCTATTGCTTAAGGAAAATATTTCTGTTTCTACTGTCTCTCAGTATGATTGTATTTTGCCTCCATCTCATCTCCCTCATCCTTCAGAAAAAAAATACTGTTAATTTTACTCAGTTTAGCAATAAATTGTGGATGATTCGCCTGTAACTTGCTATACTGATGGCAGCAAAATTGATGGCAGGGTTCGTCTCGCATTTGTTGTCTTCAAAAATGGTCTGGCATTTGAGCACTTTCAATTTAGAATTAGAGATGAATGTACCGTTTTTATAGCTGAACGTTTGTGCTTAAACTTCGCCATCAAATGGATCTCTGAACAAAATAGTGCTGTTTCAGACTATCTCGTTTGTACTGATTCCCTTTCATCCTTGGAGATCTTAAAATGTATTTCTTCTTCTAATATTATTATCGAGACTCAAAAAGAACTGAACCTAAAAGATAAAATTATTTCGGTTGCATTTTCATTTGTTCGTGGTCATGCAGGTGTTGTTGGGAACGAACGAGCCGATTTCCTTGCTAAGACTACGATTAAGCGAGAAATTGACACTTTTGTCAATATCCCTAATTCCTTTTATAAGAAGGTCATGTATAAAAGTATTGTGGAGTCGCGTAACCATGAATTCATTAATTCTAATAAAGGGAACTTAACTAAGAGATTTTCCCCTTCTATCAAAATGAGATTGTCATGTCATCACTTCTTCACAAACTATAATTTAACCTAATTTCTTACTGGCCAGGGAAATTTCAAAAGCTATTTGAACAGATTTAAGTTGAGACCTGAGTCCGTCTGTGGTTTTAGCCTCGGTGGCGAGGAGAATGTTGAACATGTGCTTCTTCTATGTCTTAAATATGAGAGCGAAAAAAAGTCTTGAAACTGGGACTGAAAAATTTTAATATTAACTGGCCTCCAGAATTTTACCAATTTATTTCCGAGAGAAGAGTTTTTATCACTTTTTGTCAATTCATTGTAAAACTTTGTAATCATCCTTAATTTCATTTCAGTTTTTTTCTTTTGTTTATTTTGTATTGTGTTTCATACTTACTTCTGTAAGCCACATGTGATACTATGTAGTACATCGGGAATTTATTGTATTTCTTTAAAAAAAATATGCAGAACTATTGACAAGTGAAATTTGTCTGTAAAGTGTCTCTGCGTATAAGCTGATTATATTTAAATGTTATTCTTATCGATTTTGCGAATCATTTGAAAGTGTATATTAGAATGATACAGAATATTTTGTTCTAAAAGAGATAGAATGCGTTTACAGAAAAAGTGCTGCACAGCTAATCTCATTTTGAGGCAAATGAAATGGAAAGAAGTTGCAGAAGTACAACTGTTAAATTTAATGCAACGTAATGGATATTCAGTTTCATCTGCAAAGAATTTCACAAACCGCTTAGAAAATAGCTCTGTATTTTATTTCTTTTTAAGATATGGATATATACAAATTTAAGACAGCTAACTTAGCGCTAATTACACTGAAGCTTCTAATAGATGGAGTGCTATTAAAGTGAGAAAATATATTTACATTTTCACGAATTACTGAATCTGGGTGTGAATTTGAATTTTTTCACGTAGCCTACGATTCCCTCTAATTATTTTTCATAAGAAACGCGAAACATCACTGTAATATGAAAAAAATGTAAAAGATTAATTTAGCAGTGTAAATTAATTTCTTTAATCTATTTTAAAAATAGCAACATCTATTTGCCCTGCGTCATTTCGAGAAAATTCTATATCACATGACTCTTACGTAATTCTGGTGATGTCATGTACCTTATAAGAAATAGACTAACCTAAACGGGTTTTCTCCCTCGTCTGAGGCGTTGCGGGCTGTCACCTTGATCACATCCAGAGGAGTAGGGACGACTTGCAGAAATTTAACATTGGTTGTCTATTGCAACGTGTATAATTGTGAAGAAAAACCTGGTTGTAGCGCCTCATTTCACAAATTAGAATTTCTACATATTTTTATTTTTGAAATTGAGATTGATTTTTAAAAATTTAGTATATTTATCAAGCATAATAACAATCCAAATAATTATAAAGCTATTGCATGCTTTCAGGACTGGATTTTTTTTAGCTTTTCCTATGCTGTAAGGAAATTTGTAACTACTTCTTTTAGAAAATAATATTTTAAATCTGAACTAATAGAAAATTTCAAACAAGCAATTTTCTCTTGCAATTTTTATGCTTTTTATTTGTTTAAATAAGTAAAAAATACTAAAATATTTAAAAACAAATTTTTGAAAGTTTTGTTTAAAATTCTAAATTGTGCTGCTTTTTTTAAAATTATAGATGAGTATTATAGCACAATTTCTATAAAGGAATTGTATTTCAATTATATTTCATAATACATCATAGTGACTCCTTAAAAATTTTTACTTTAAAATACTTACAAAAATTTTTACTTTAAAACTTACTTAAAATTTTGACTCCTTAAAAATTTTTATACATTTAATTCTAATATTAATATTGTATTTAACCGTAATAATTAATTTTGCTTGTATTTTATAGTGATTATTTTTTTAAAATTTATTTTTAGTTCTGCATAAGATTTTTTTTTTATTTACTGTTAATTTAATTTATTAGCCCAAAGGGGTGGCAGCCTAGAAAGGCTGTTAGTTTCAAAGCGGCATTTTACGCTAGTTTACTGTAAATGTCCGTGTCTCCTTGCAAATTGTTCTTATCAAATATTATCGCCCTGTATTATATGTAAAGAAATTAAATAATGAAGAATCTGCATGTATACATGTGTGTTTCTCCCACTGTGACAAAAACGACAGTATCTAGAGCCATCAAATTTTGAATAATGTAATCCTCCACCCGAACATAGGCATCTGGACGGCCGAATTTCGGATTTTTTTTTAATCTATTTCATATTTTGTAAAATTTTAACGAATGTTTGATTAACAAACTCAACGATTTCAGAGAGAGCACTGTAGAGAAAATAACAGTTTTATTTCCAGTGCGGAAATTCTAAAGATATGCTGTTTTCAAATGTATGTGGTTTACGGACAAAGAACATGATATTCAATAAATATAGGTAACACACAAAACTTTAAAAAAAGAGTGCTTCTATATTTTATTTTATCTTTTTTTCCCTTCATTACACTCAGAAAATTTTAAGCTCCGAATTTTATGAATTATTAAAATAACTAATCCACATTAATGTTAATAATTTAATGATCATATAATCAAGTAAATCTGATCGTTTTGTAACGTTATTTATAGTTTGGAAAATCACTGCCTGAAAATGTTTATTAAATTTTAAAAAAATTATCAGATCTTGTTTAATTTTACCTTATTTATTTCAAATCTTCGCGTACTATCAATCTTATTTAATTTTACTTTATTTTTACCTAAAATTAAGGTTATGAATTTTGTGCTTAGAGTGTTTACCGTTTTACCAAAGTAAAGATGTTTGTACAAGAATTACGCGTGAAAAAAAATGCGCAAAATGCAATAAAAAGTGCTTTAATGCGATATATTAAATCCTATTTTAAAAAACTGTGGCTTTCATAATCTCATCACTATACAACGTATCACATTTAATAATTAAAAAGAGTTGTGTGATACAAACGCCATAGGTTTCAGTGTTAAAGTAAACCAGATCGTACCTACTCTTTCTTGCCGACATGTCGGTGACGCGCGCCCCGCCCACTGTGTTAGTTTATCTCCTGTAAGGTCAAGGGTGATGTAAATTGAACTAAAACTCAAGCAGCCAATAGTAATTTCACAGCAATATTAACTATCCATTCAAAGTGCTTTGAAAACCAAAACTAACTCAGTTTGACTTAAGATTTCACCTTGAAAATTACGCACTTGTTTTCCACGGTTTGGCCTAGGTATACTGTTGTCTGTCTGCTGATTTCTTGCTATAAAGTTATCAAAAATGTAACCCTTTGATCAAAAATGTAACCCTTTGTAACAGGCACATTTAATGTGCCGACTTGTGTGTAGCCGCAATATGTTGCTGAAAATAAAACTTGAAGATTTAATCTGCCTTCGCCTCAAATAGTCGTTATGAATCAACACTTCTACGCCATCAAAATTCCTGCTCCTGAAATTATTACATACAGATAAATGTAAAATTATATATTTAACAATATAAGTCTGAAAGTATCTTTTAAAAATATATATAATATTTCAGTACGTCAGGCAAATACTTCAGAGAAACTTAGCAATATTTATCATTGCTTTGTAAACCTCATAATTTTATACAGCATGCCAAGCTGAACCTCTATCAAATATTACCTTTGTTTGATGTACTTTAGAAAATTACGTATGGCAAAAGTGGAGAATTTTATATTTATGTGTTGAGTTTGTTCTTTTCATTAGAGAATGAGAGAAATGGCTTCGAGTTGCGCTCCATGTGTATTTGAGAATTAATGCATATTATCTTACGCCATTTATATTTTGAGTGTTGTTTCAGATGTCAAAACTAGAGTTGTCAATTATTAAATTTATAAAATAAACTGTTTGTACTGTCACGAGATGTTTCATTGAATACTTGATTGCACTCATTTCTATAAATAATTCTTTTGATGTTCGAAGGCAAAACAGGACATAGTTTGTCCACAAACGTCCTCGTAAAACGTGCTTTATATTCGTACTTTTATTCGTACTTTATATTCGTAAAACGTGCACATATATTTCCATTTACAAAATATATTTTAGATTATGCAAATATTCCCCCTTTGGCGATTTTAAATTTACTGAAATCGCTTTTAATAGTCTCCTTATATATATATATATGCAAAATGTATCGTCTTGCTATTTAAAATATAAATACAAAGCGTTTGACACCCATACAATAAAAATTAAACGAGATATTTAATTTCAAAATTTTCGATTTTCGACATTTTGCCACATTTAGTATGCCGAAAGAATTTCCACAGAAGAAATTTTTAAGTTTTCAAAGTATAAAAATGTGAAATTAACATTGTCATACAGTTTTATTACTTTAGAATCATAATCTGGTAAACTTTCAAAAGTAAATTCAGTTAAAGTATAGATATGTTTCTAGCTAATGCAAATAATATTGCAAATTAAATACCTGCCAGTGTTTTCTAGAGCACGAATTCTATAAAATTCTGTGAATAAGATCTATATGATGACCAATATATTCTGCCTAGAAATGCTTGTTACTGAACCTCTAAATATCCGAAACTTTTTTGTTGAACAGATATTTTAATTTTAGCTACATACAAATGCAAATTTTTGTACATCCCTTGAATATGATCTCTAAATTTAATATCAATTACATCTGTCAAATTTATCGTATGGGTGACTCGCGTTTTGCGTTTAATTTTTATAACGAGCACTCAGTATACTATACTGAAGGAACCTAATAAAGACAAAACATGAAAACTTGCATTATTAAAGTATTCTGTTTAATCAGAAGTACATATCCACGACCAACGATCGCAAAAATAAAACCAGGATAAGGATTTTGTGACCATTTTGTGTCATATTATTAATTACGTTTCAGAAAAATTTGCTGCTACTCCGAAACATGCCGCTACAAAAACATTAGTTTTATGATAGGTTCTTAAGTCAATAATGTTCAAAATATGCTTACGTTACACGCCTAATAATATAATGAAGAGAAAATATCGATTTCTCTAACTTTTTCAATTTCCGCTCTTTCTGTTTCGTATTTATGAAATAATAACATCTATTCTATCTCAGTCAGATTTGTTCCATTGAAACTTTTGACGATATGTAGCTGTTTTATTTGTGAATTTAAAACTATATTGGCCTTTTTCAGGAAGTTATTTACCTACAGTTAAACAAAATTCAAAAGGGTAAGCTAGCAAACACTATTTTAAAGCAAATTACTTGAAAACAACATTTAATTTTATAATTTATCTTTCCCTACGCTAAAATCAGAGCATTTTGTACATCTAAGCGTGTATTGAGTTCATTCACTGTCGTAGAAACGAAATCACTAATAAATTGTTAATACTTTCCAACATGGAAATTTTCAGTAATTTACCAACAATAATGTTAATTATTAAAAAGGCGATTTTAATAACTTAATAGTTACCATGTAAACAAATTTTGTGCACTAAATTTGCTTTCCAAAATTTTCAGGCAGAATGCTTTACGAGAAATTAGGAGCTACAAACATATTTAAAAAAGCCATACAATTTTGATTATAATCCTCACATTACGCCGCTGAAATTTTGAACTTAATGCATTCTTCACGTTACTTAGTGAGAAAAACGCTCTTTCAGCACATACTTTTCTATATTTCTTGCTTTTAGATAATCATTTAAATCGTCAGGAGGCACGCCATCTTTTTATATATATTCAGACTTTCAATAAGTTTGCATTCAAAGTGTGCTGTTGTTAAATTTCAATATGTTATAAGCATCATGTTCTAAGCTATCATATTATTCATTCTACCCACAAATAGCGAAAATGTTTCTCATGGCTATAGGAAAAGAAATATTAGAATCATGTGTGTATATTGGTGCCTGCATATAGCGTTCGTACTAGATGGAATGCACGCAGAACCGATGATAGATTGATAACATTTATGTTTTAAAAAGAAACGCTTCACAGTTCTGGAACTTTCCGTAAAAATAATCGTACAACTCTTTCAGAGTACCACAGAGTCCGATCAACAGTTACACTTCAAACTACTAAGAACGTTAAACACAAAGCAATGCAAAGCACACTTAAGAGCGAAGCTAACCCGGATATATCTCAGTACACCGAACTCACGCTAAATTAACAATTACAACTGAGAAACTGATGCTCTCATCGGTATTATATAGATTCAGCCGGCAGCCATGTTATTTCTAGCACTTTCTGCTTATCGAAATTATTGAAAGGCATATGAGGACCGGGTACGGTTACAGTTACACAGAACATTAATTACAGTTTTTCAAGTAGTATACCTATTACGGTGATACAAGGACTGAATCAAAATGCCGACAATTGGTCGCCAAGTTTGGCGTATTTTGGCTGTTTCACCTCAAATTAGCGAGACAACCATTTACACGATGTTAATTAGTGTTCCCCTTGTAGTTCTATTTTTCCCACAGAGCATCTTCTTGCTACATTTTGCAGAAAAGTGCAATAATTTCATACAAAATTTCATCAAAATTATCAAAATATGTGCAAAATTTGTAACAATATTTATCACCTCATTCACATAAACACACACTAAATTTCATACTCATGGATACTTATGGCAACAACATCATTATAAGCATTTTAAAAATTTAAAAATTAACATTTGTGACAGAATTATTTGCATGTACGCGAACAAATTTTTCAAACGTCATCTAATGGCGACGAGAGCAACTTAAAGCAGTCGACCTGCAACTGCGATGAGGATAGGTTTTCCATTTTTATGTTTCCTTTACTCGAATGTTAATTCTAAATGTTAGGTGTTTCGTTTTCGTATGTGTTCTGTTCAGATGTATATTTTCATTGTAACTGCTTCTGTGCTCTGTAAATTAATACTTTTAGAGCCAGCCGACGTTTCTGTTTATACAAGAGCGGTTAGACATTGATATAGTTATCCATATTCATCATTTCTTATGCTCTTGTGAGAAGAAAACTGTTGCATATCTGTAGAACCATTAGGCATATTTCGGAGCAGAAAATACAAAATTAGGCAATGACATTCGGCCGGGATTCGGACTCAGAACTTCTCCATTGCTAGCGGGACGCGCTTGCAATTACAGCTTACATGTAAAATGTCAAAGAAAGAGTCACTTCTTTGCATTCTTCCCCAGTTAAAAGACTGAATTGGATAGAGGTAACTAAGCGCCAAATCCAGGTTATCGCGATTTATGGTGCACCATGTTTTTAGTTTGGACGGCATTTGTAGAATATTTCAGAATTTTTTGAAAACCGGAAAGATGAGAAATCGAAGCCTCTTTCCATAGGATTCGAACGACTAGCGTTTCGATCTAGCCGGACGCGCTTCCAATTACGTCACGAATGAACGTCTTAAGGAAGGAGAAAATTCCTGATGTATTAAGGGCAAAATATTATTTTTCAGGGTTTGGCGAAGTTTTCAGTTAGTTTCAGTTAGTGTGTATAGTTATAATTTCATACATTACAGGTATTCTTCTAAGTCAGGGAACTCATTCCTGGATCATTATAAAACGAGTATATCTCTTCAGAACTTTTTAATTTACAATACATTACTGAACATGTTACTATTTGCAGAATCACTAGATTCTGCAAATTTTCTCAGAGCAATAATTGCCTTTGAAACACAGTATTATAAATTAGGTTTACATATGCATAGCAAAATCTGAAGTAAGTTTCTGCAACTAATTATATCTAAAATAAAAATTTCGCTACCTTTACACCTGTATCGAAATTTAAGATACACTTTCCATATCATTAACATTGTTTTTCCCGTCTAAATCGAGAGGCGTTCTAAATGACAGGTGTTACATCTATCTGTTGATTTGAATTCCCAATATACCTAAAAATCTTTGCATGGAACTATCCGCAAAAAATGAAAAATTATAAAATATTAGCCTATAAAATGATGCAGATATGTTGATACCAATGCATAAAAATTAACGATAATTGGCAGGTTGTACTATGTTGCTTTTTTAGGCTTTCAAGCTTTATCGCTAACAGATACATGGACAGAACAGGACAGATACATGCAGAATCATAATTTGCACTGACTGAGCTGCCCACTTATTTTATTTTTGCGTAATATTTATCGGTTAAGTGTCTAATAACACATTCTTTTCGAGTCAGTACTCATCTTTTCGAGTCAGTTTCGAGTAGTCAAGTATTTGATCAAAAGTAGATGCAAGAAGATATATTCGTTTTTCGTCAATACGAAATAGCTTTGTTAAAATACAATGTATTTGTTCGTTGTGTTTAAAAGGCAAATGTTTTTATAAAGGCTACCCATTGCCCGTTTAAGAGCCAGAATTTTCTTTTCTCCGAGGAACTTTGAACTGCTAATATAATAGCTAATACAGTAGCCTATTAAAATCAGTTGTGAATCAGAAGAATACAGTACATCTCTCAGCAACTGTTTGTCCTTCTTTCTTCTGTATTGCACAGCGTCATAAATATATTGAGGAACAGTGCTTTAAGAATAGCAGTACATATGGTATTCTTTCGGAGGCTATTATACACTTTTTTTAAAGTTAGGAACGGACCTGAAAAACAATTTTTGTTCACATACAATAAGTGGCGAGGTCTCTACGTGACATAAAAAAGTCATAATTTCACGACGATCAGAATCAGAGGATTCTAGCTATCTGCATTTTGCTTATCACCAAAGCCTTCACGCGACTCATGGACCAATGATTGTGCAGCTCAGCTGATATCTTTTCCAACTATGAAAAAACAGAGAGCGTAAAATACAATAGAAAAACTAAAGGGCAAGAAATATTTAATCTGTGAAATGTATTAGACAGGGAAAGTACAGCATAAAATTTTGAAATTCTCAAGCGGCCCAATTAATTCTCTCCAGTGGACCCGGCTTATATGCCAGTGGAGCCGGCTTTTCTTCAGTGAACCCTTTCGTTGCACAGAAAATGCATCACTCCAGTTCGTTGGAATACAGGCAGTTTTTTTTTAACTCAAATGGTTTAACCGACAAGTAACGGATATTAGAGTCTTGAGTTCTGTTTTTGCATGTAGCTTTGCATGTATTGTAGTTTTTTCCTATGTAGAGCATCTATGCATCTATGCACGACGAGTTTCATAGGTGCCCTATGTCGGCGAATAACGCCTTCAGTTGTGCACTTTATATATCAGTAGCATTTCCCATTACCAGTGGGAACATTACAGATGGTGCCACACAGCATTCTCCATATGTCACCTCATACATATTAAATCATGCCTCCCATATTTTAAAATTGCTTTACTTTATGATTGCCTTGAAAACACAAATAAATAAAGATATCGAAAATGTCTCACCATGGCAAGGATAATAATGTTATTTTTCTACTTACTATGTAGTAAATCAGCATTACATTTATTGTCCTATGCATAGAATTTTAAGGCTTTTTCTTTCGTTTTTGAACTGCTATCGTAATCCCCCGCTGCTATTCCCTTATTCATGTACTTTGTTTAAGAGAGAAACGTTCATGATTTTAATTGTGAACGTTTCTATAATTTAACTAATATGTTTTTTAAAATGGTTTTCAGTATTTTCAACTTTAAGATATTTTTACGGTTTTAGTTTTCTCTGATGCTGGGAGAGTGTTTAGGTAAATAAACATATAGTACTAGTATGTCTTATGCACAGTAGTCAATTTTGGTTTGGGACCACAAAACACAGTCATTCGGAACTAATTTTAAAAGATAGAACAGCCTAAAGTATTGAAATGTGCCAACTACGGATCAATTTCCTTAACGTCTATAAAGCGACTTTCTCAAGAAAATTTTAATTTAATGCAATGCATATTCTTTTACTTTGATACCAATGTAAATATGCTTCAAATATAGATAGAGAAATACATATTTCTGTTCCTTTGGTACCAATGTACATATGCTTCACGTATTGATAGAGAAATACATATTTCAGGCTAGGCTGATAAATATTTATTATGGTTGTATCGTTCTTTTACTAGCCTTCATATGGAAACAGTATAAGAACCCTTGCATTCGTTTATCGGTTCCGAGTGAAAAAATGATTTATAAAGAACTTGTAGGGATTTATGAGTATTTTACATTACAATTTTAATTTTAAACTTTCCTATAAGCGTTCATTTCCCTAAGTTTTACTGCCAGAATATTTAAATTTGTAGCGCGCGTGGAGGAATGCAAATTTCTACTTTGAAGAAAGTCTTTAAAAGCAGAGTTTCAGGGGGAAAGAGACATTTGTTTCATTTACCTATGTTAAGGGACATAATGGGCGTGATAATAGTTGTAGTTCAGTAAAACCTAATGTATTTTTCATGTTTAATAATCGAAATGAAAGTGTACTCTCTCCAGATTAATAAAACACACGCGAGAAAAACATTCTGCATGAACTTTTATTTAATTTGGTTATATCTCGATTCCTTTCATTAAAAACTGTGAAAGCATATGTAACTCGAAAAATTCGAGTTATCAGAGTTATCAAGAAACGTAATCTGATTACTAATAAATTTACAAAAGTTTAATTTTCAATATATTTTCTCATTTTGCATTCAAAGTACTAATAAATACATTGGCATTTTACAATTTTATACAAAAAAAAAATTGCAGAAGTAATAGTTTCTTCACATTTTTTAACGTCTTTGGGAAAAAATCTCTAGGTACTGCATACCATTTTCCTATGCAGATAATATCATATAACAGATACCGCTTACCATTTTACTATGTGCATAATATTATATAATAGATACTGCTTGCCATTTTACTCTTTAGATAATACCATGCAATGCGCTTAATATCATTACTTTTGCTCTTATTTCTAGAAATGGAGATTGCCCCAGCATCGCAAATGAACTAATTTTTGTATTAAGTGTATGTCAGATTATTAAGCATTACTGAGCATAAAACATAGCAACCTATAAAATGTCACATAGGTTCATAGACTCAGTAAAGAATATTGGTCTTTTGGTAAACAGGACATGAAGAATTTTCCCACTGATTTTACAGGTAAAGCTAGTAATTCCACTACGCTAAGCGTACAATTCTAGTTGAGTTTTAATGCAGCTACAAGAGAGCGAATCCGAGGGTTTCCCACCCCTGTTCCTCTCCCAACAAACAATTAAAGAGAACTTTTTGGCTTGCCAATATTTTCAATGCTCTTATGCTCTGCAGACGCTATAAATTGTTAAATATTCTATACTGAATATAGTCCTGTATTCTCGTTTTGGTTGTTTACTTCGGCATCTTCTGCTATTATGTTAGTACCTCTAAAGACCCTGTGATCCTTCACTGACTGCAGTATCTTTAAGTGGGCTTGTGGGATAAATTCCAGCATCTAGCAGTTATGCTATTTTTTCTGAAACTTAAAAAATAACCCAAAGTAGCGTTATTTCAAAGAGGAATCCAACCATCAATACGTATGACAAAAACGTATTTTTAACTAGAGGAAGCAGCTCCCAAGTTTCCACTAAGCCACTTTTCTCCGATTTGAGACCACGGTTTCCTTTGTTTTTAATCTTGTAATGTAAAAGCATGGAGCAAAAATGAAAGAAAGACTAAGATCTCTGCCAACAGTATTAAAGTTGAATGATGCTTGAGAACATTTGAGAATGGAAAAGATATTATGTTTAGGTTCTGGACTCCAACGCTAAGTTGATTCTGTCACAGATTCATCTCTTGCGGTCCATTAATGGCCATCATAGAGCTTGAAATTTATCTGCTCACGATATCAAGCGGGATTATTATGTTAGTTCTGTCTTTTAACTTCTACATCTGAAAATAAAATAAAACCTTTATTTAATAATTTATTGTAACTTGGGTTTTTAAAGCAATACAGTCTTCATTGCTACAGTTTAAACGAGGAAGCACACATAGATGATGAATATTTAAATGAACTTTACAGTCAAGTTCGGAATTGAACAACTCAGAACAAGTCAGGAATTGAAACTGTATATTCAGCTTTTAGTCTACACTGGTGTGCAAAAATTAAGGACGAGACGGTTTTTTTCAATATAACTTTGTACAAAAGCTTTCCAAATCAACACATTTAATACCGTAAGATCCCCAGTACGTAAGGACATGAGTAATGTAAGCAACACTTACTAAAAGAGAAATCAGAGGGATAAAAAGAATCAGAGGGATAAAAAGAAGCTTTATTGAAAAAGTAGCATAGAGCGCAATGCGACTGAAGGCGAAACATCCCTGTGATGGGTGTCCAGCAAGAAACATCCGGTCTTTAATAAGGGATATTATCTCCCCTGACTGCTGGGCAGGTTTCACAGCGTCTGCCCATGCTGAGAATGAGGGTGTCAATGAGTTGTTGAGGCATTGCTGCCCACTCGTCTTGCAGCGCCAATCGAAGCTCCGTAATCGTTACTGGTGGTAAGGTACGAGCTGCCAAGCGTCTGCCTAAAAAATCCCATACATGCTCGATGGGATTGAGATCCAGAGATCGTGCCGGCCAGTCCATACGTTCAATATCCTCACTCTTTAAGAGCTGTTCGGCAGCTACTGTGCGATGACATGGTGCATTGTCGTCCATGAAAAGGAACTGCGGACCCATAGCGCCTCTAAAAAGACGCACATATGGAAGAAGAATCTCGTTACAATAACGGGTCCCGTTGACTGAACCTGCGTCGAAGATGTGAAGGTCTGTACGACTACCAAGCATGATGCCTTCCCAAACGAGAACACCGCCACCTCCATACCTCTCCCTTTCAATGATTTCGAGGGATGATTGCGGCTTCCCCGCTCTCTCCAGATGAGTATGCGATGAGAATCGCTACTCAAACTGAATCTGCTCTCATCTGTAAAGAGTACTCGTCCCCATTCATTGTCTCTCCAATTCCGGTGTTCCCGGCACCACAGAGAACGCCTTCTCTGATGGGCAGGCGTTAGAGGTACACACCGTACAGGGCGTCGTGCAAACAGACCACCACCGTGCAGTTTTCTCGCCACGGTAAAACGCGATATCGGTCGTCCAGTCGCCTGTGTCGTGTGTCTAGCGATTTCTCCCGTTGTCTGCCACCTGTTTCTTCTGGCCTGTAATTCAATATACCGGTCATCTGCGAGTGTTGTTCCTCGTGGACGACCACTACTAAACCCCCGGATAGTTGTTCCTGTAGTTTAAAATTGTCTCCAAAGTCGTGAAAGGATGCTGTGAGCAATTCCGAACTCTGCAGCCACACTTGTCACACTGCGGCCTTCCTCCAACTTCCCAATGATTCGACCTCGGGTAAAAGCATCCAGATGTCGTGTAACAGATTGATTATTTGCCATTTCTCGCTGAGGCAGCAACTCGTTGTGATTTTAACTGCTATACGGCGTGCAATCTCTTTGCCAGAAATACTGATCTTACACCGACAACATGCTTTATACTACTCAGACACTCCCCCATTACGTCTACCTGCATATCTGCGCATGTGCTACCGTACACCACCTTACTTAATCTCCTAATTGGGCTTTCTGTTCGCTCTGCCTCTTCGTTCAGCTGATATGCTAATTTTTCGACTCCTTAATTTTTGCACACCAGTGTAAAGCCTTTTGAGGCTTTGAGAATATTGAAATAATCATTGTTGATCTTCTAATAACAATTTAATTGCTGTCCATTTGCGAACTTTTATAATTCAGAATATTAAATGCAAGGAAATATTTGCAAAAAATACAAGACAATTAGAATATTTTACATATTCTGAAAATTGCCATGTATACTTGGAGCAGTTTAAACTCGAAATTTCTATGGAATATCTTAGCCCTAAAATATTACTTTGAAGCGCAATCTTTATTATAATTTTGCATACCTATTAATTCTACCTTAAATTTAAGTCTATCGTAAATCTTAAATCCAATTCAAATAAGTTTAGAAAGTAATTATTTTATCTTAAATCTAATTCTATCCTATCAATATTTCTTAAATCAAATTCAAATAATTACAAAGATGTAATTTTCTCTCTTCTGAAAATAAAGTAATATATAAATTTCAAGTATGCAAGAACTGCAACAGACATTTGTTAATACTTCGGAAAAAAACTTTGTGAGTAACTGAGTCAAAGATTTTATTTCTTTTTACTCAATAAATAAATAAAGGACGCATTTTGCATATGAATCAAAATAAGAATTAGGTCTGTAATATTATCTTAACAGCTACTAATGTACGTGAAAACAAAGGAGATTGGAACTTCTGATTGGTTCATCGTCTTTAAGCAGACAAACTGATCTTGTGAGCTTTGATCAAGTTATACCGTTTAATGTACAAACTAATAGCTTTAAGTAATTCTACAATCTAATCAGTTTTTCAAATATTGAAAATTATACAATAAATTTACTAAGAAAAAGTTCAAAAACGCTTTCGTCATCTTATGTGCGTATTTTAACACGTTTTTAAATAACAGTTTCCGTTTAGGTCTTAAGTAACTAGTCCTCTTTAGGTCCCAAATAACTGCCTAAAAATCTAAGTATCATGTACATATTATTAAACGTATTTTACAATTTTATGTATCCATCATAACAAGGAATACAGTAAAAGAAAATGTGAAATAATGGCAGACCATTCAATAAATAGATTGGCCATTACCGTGCAAGAGTAACAGAAGTAATGGCGGTTTTTTCAGTCTCTTGCATCTTTTGTTATATCTGGATGCCTATAATGGCTGAAACTCTGAGCAGCGTGTCCGATATATCTCCTTTATAGCTGGTCCGCTATAAAAATAGCTTTAGATGTTTCTCTTGTTTATACAGCCATTGCTTTTATGTCTGTATATTGTTTGGACCTATTTTCCTCCAAAATATATACTTGGACTTGAAAGATAAATTGTATGTACGAGACTTGAATCGTTCTTTGCCTCCGTCAAGGGTGCCAGTTTAATTATTCGTAAATAAGTACGTTTGCTCCATAAGGATTAAAATAAAGTTTCGTTGCAACTAGGAATTAAGACAAAATTTCTTTTGTGTATCAGTCTTTTTAAATGAGCTATAAGTTCTTGAAAATAGGTTTTCTGAAGCAGAGTTTCTTAATTGGCCCTTAAAGTGCCGCTTTTGAGAATTGGTTCGTTAAAATTCTAAAAAGTTTTTTATATGGGGAAAAGAAGACAAGAATGCTATTGTAATAAAAAGAAAAGGCAAATGGGAATAATTAGGTACAAATAATTTCGAATATTATGATCTTTTAAATATATATATGTAATGGGATGATTAGGGAAGAGCTCCAATGGACTGGCAATGGTTCTTTGCGAAGTAATAACTTGGAGATTCTTTGCTGCGTAGTTACTTGACATGCATAATGAAGAAAAACTAGGCGTCTTGGCGGAAGAAAACAAGACACAATTTATTTCTTGATAACTACTTTTTAGAACACGTATTTTCTTTAAACTTCAAAATTCTGAGTGCGCTATGCATCCCACACCTTTGTAAATATTACATTTTCAAAACAATTAATAGAGGCTAAACAACGCTTCTAAGTAGCAGCGAGCGAAATAGGAAAATGGGTCGCATCAGCAAAGCGTTAGACAGCAGAATATCTCTTTAATTTGCCTGGCTTGAGCTTACCACATTGCAGCAGGATTGAATTGCAGCAGGAAGCAGATATGAAACGGTTTAATTTTGAAACACACATTCCAGTAAAATTAAAATAAGGAATATTATAAACTATTTCTACTTTTAGAATAAAAAGGTGAGATAACCGAAGACTGTTGTCAAGTTAAAGTTACCTTATACGCTCATGTAATGCCCGCACCACAAATGTATAGATAAAATTTATGTAACAAAAGTGATCCGCATAATGCCGCACCTCCAAAACTAAATTTCTTATTTAAAAATATATTTTTTTAACATCGCCTTCTTTCCATTAGTCATAAACATCTTTAAAGAAAGAATATGCATTTGTTTTGTCTTTGGTTGGCGTCAGGATGGAAAGCAGAGGCTTTCCTTGCATTTTGGTTCAGCTGTTATTCGGTCATAACATCGGCGCCAGCAATCCACTCGGCAAACCCGATAATAAATGAAGGCAGTCCAAACAAGTTTCCACCATACTGGCTTACAGGAATGAAATTACTTTCCCCTTCTTTATCTTTGGAGCATTCGCATATTTCAAGTTTTCTCTTTTCGTTCATAGTATCATTTGGAATTCGTGGTAGTTAGTTAGCAAGTAGCGTGCTGGAATGGGCTTTTAAACTGAAAGTTGTAGAATCTGCCGTGGAAAATTGAAAAAGAGCAGCAGCAAGTGTATATAAGGTGGACGAAAAATATGTCCGCAATTTGAGCGAACAGCGTGATGAACTGGCGGCAATGAACAAAACAAGACGCGCGTTTCGTGGTTCGAAATTAGAAAAGAAACGTAGTTGCGTATGTTTGCAATATACGTGATCAAGGGTACACAGTAACACGGGAAATATGCCAAATAAGAGCGCTTTGCTGCCGCACGAGAAGAAGACATTCCTACATCGCAATTTAAGGCGAATGAAGGCTGGTTGCGGCGAATGATGAAACGAAATGGATTTTCATATAGTGTGCCAGAACAGATTTAAAAAAATAATGTGTGCAAGATACTAAAAGAACCAACGTTTATTTAATTTGTGTAAAATTAAATAATAAAATTGCAAGAATTTTTGTCTCTATATTGAGCTCCAGTGCGAACTAATACACGCAGAGCGTTGATAACATAAATGGGGTAATTTATATTATATATGTGGATGAGAGAAAGTGAATTTGTAAATTTTAGGTAGCTATTAGAGAACTTTAAGTTTGATACTTTTATTACTTATGCCAGTTCCTTCCACTTATCACTTAACTTGGCTGTTTGAAATGAAATTTACACCCAATATTACTCACAAGAAAAGCGCTACAGTTGAACGACCCGTGTAATGTTCGCACCTGTATTTTAGTGATGTAATTTTAGTAAAAAAAGTGTGGATATTACGTGAGCGTATTACGGTAATACCCCCTCCCTTCAAAGGGTGAAAGACGTTAGAATTGTATGGCAATACTTCATTGTTAATAACTTTGATATAATTATACAATGCTAAAAGCTAGTTACTTTGTATAAGAAACGGAAGTTTTTATTGTGTTGTTGCATTTAAGCATCTCACAGCCATCAGGAGGTAGTTACGGTGATTCGCTTTTTGAGAACCTGCCTATTTTCTATAAAAAATATTCTATTATTGTATTGCATTTTGTTAGTTTTCTATATTATTAACTCCTAAAGTTCTCTTTATATTGTTCCACATTAAGAAAACATTCATTGTTTATAATAAGTGATAATTTTAATGGAATTGCATGATTATGAGAAATGAAAAAAAAACTTCTAGGCTTTACATTGAAAACAACAATTTTTACCAAAGACTCTCAAGACAAGTGCTGCTAAAATTATATCATATTCAAGCACAGATTTTCAAGAGTTATATTCAAAATTTACATAAAAAATTTATGATTTTCCACAAAATTATGCTTCTGGTTCTTTGCAAACTTACTAGTGTTCTTTCTAAAAGGGATTTTCTGCCGCTAAGCCTTTTCCTCTCTGAAGGGAGGGAATATGTAAGACTTAAAATATGAAAGAAAATTGCTAACTTTAATTTAACAATAGTCTTTTAATTCCTCAGTGTAATTTGGCTATGCCCCCTTCTTGGAATCTAAACTCCACACTTGGAAACGAGTCCGCATTATGTCATCTGCAATGCGACTACTCTTATCCAATCACCATTTGAAATTTAAACAAAGGATTCAACTTTATAAATATGCGTTTGTGAAACTTGCACAAACGTTTTGCTTGCCCTTCTATCGATGATGATGATCTCTCGAAGATGTGTTGTTGACTGTGCCGTCCATTGCCTGAAAATAATGTGACATGCTACGAAACATTGTGGAGTTCCTTATCCCACTCACAGTGATGTATAAACGAAAACATGTGTACTCAGAATTATTCATCCAAAAATAAAATTTTCTCATCTTGTCTACAACATCTATAAATTTCGTCTTGTATTACTCATTTCATCGGTATGAAAATCATATCTATAACCATCTCGGCCATGACCGAAACATAATAGGTGTCTTCTCTCCCATGCACCCTAAATTTATTGAAATTAATATAGGTCAAGATAATCTGCATGAAACTAATTGCAAATTCAGCAAAAAAGAAAAATCTGAAAACCTTCCGATTTTATATTACGCCCAAAGGGGCGTTTTTTAACGTTTTGTGTGTTACCCTTATTTACCAGTATTAAATATCGTATTCTTTGCAATTAAATCATAAAATTCAATTCAACAGCAATATCGCAAAGTAATTTTAAAATTAGTGTATCTTTAGAATTTTCGATACATAGCCTCGCGCGCTAGAGATTAAAAATGTTTTCTTTTCGTACAATGTTACCATTGCTCGCTTTGAAATCGTTCAGTTTCTTAATAAAAAATTCGTTAAAGTTTTATAAAATAGGAAATAGATAATAAAACAAATTCCAAATTCCGAGGTCTGGTTTCCAGATACCCAAATTCTAGTGGAGGGCAACTTACTAAAAATTTGATGTCTCAAGGTAGCGTTGTTTTTTCGCAGCGCCAGAAACATACATACATTCATGCAGATTCTTCATTGTTTAATTTCTTTATAATGCGGGGCTTTAATATTCGGTGGCAATAATTTGAAAAGTGAACCGTCTTTTATCGTGAACCAACGCAAAATGACAAAACGAAATTAATTGCCCTTCTGGACTATCGCTTCTTGAGCTAAAAATGAGAAATGCTAAGAAATAATTCAGCATAAACATTATTTCGTTTGCGTATATCGGATATGAATTATTTAAATTCCCAGTAAATTTTATAGGAGATCGTGGCATGCTATCCATACATCCACCAAGTAAGATTTATTACACACGGCCTCACAAAGTTCCAAAATGTAATTTTCTCCACTAAGATATTCACTGTTTTCAAGTAAGCACATTTCCCAAAATATATCGTTTGATTTTGATGCTTCCACAAGCCAGTCGCAATATCATTTTTTTTAATAAAATGGCCTTGGGTAGGAGGAAACTGAGTACCTTTCCATGCTATCAGACTCAGCATCTAATATTATTCACAGTATCTAATACATCAGTTTAATCAAATGCGAAATTTAAGGGCTCTAGCTTGCTATCTTAAGTGTCACACAGGGGATCTTAAAAATAAAGTGCGACCTTAATGATTTTTGGTAAATAAGCCGTTTTATCTGCAGAATTTTCACCTTCCATCAAGAATAGTTGCTTAGTTAAATATAGTAAAGCTCACGAGAACTATCTGCCTTAGGAAAGAGATGTCTTTAGTGAAAATGGCAGTGATAGACTTTCTGAGTGAAAATGGCATCTATTCAAGTTAGACATCCCTTCATCAAGGAAGATGATTGTTCTACAGTGGTACTATGTTACTTTTCAATAATTGTTTAGTAATTCTGCCATAGTGATAGCCCACAGCTAGATGAAATCATATTTAACGATTTCTTTAAAAATTGGAAAAACATTTAATCCTATTTTAAACATTTGATATCGCAACATTGATCTTTTAATATCTTATATTTAAGTTCAGATAAATAGCATTCATACAATCTAGATGTAGTGAATATATGTTATTTTTATACCGGTCAATTAATACGATTAGTCTGAATTTATTTAAATTGCATAGATTTTGAGAGCGATGAAATCCTGAAGCGATGAACCCCCCCTTCAAAAATAAAAAAAATAAAAAAGAGAAAATCTGAAGGGATTCATATTTTAACGTGTCACCAGAGGGTTTGTTAACGTTTCTTCAGGCTCTCTCTGTTTACCTATCTGCTCTTAAATGCAGTCTTGCTAAGACAACTATTTTTTTGTTTTTTAATTTTGTTATTAAACTTCGATTACTTCGCATTTACGTCACATAACATTCAACGGTAAAATCACAGAGCAGATATCTTTAGAATTTCCGAAAGAGTTTTGAGTGTTGCCTATATATTTCTGTAACTTTTTTCAACCTTTCCTCAATTCATCACATCAGTGCTCAGTTTTCTTAGAAAGATGGCATACACATTTTTTTCTCTCTTTTTAGTTTCATTATTAAACATAACTTTCCTCACACTTACGCCACATAAAATTCAACAATTTAAAAAATTGTAAAAGAAACATGTATTTAGAATTCTAGATCCACTTTTAAGTACTGCCATTTGTTTTTTCAGTCTTTACGCAGCTCATAATATCAATGTTCAGTTTTTTAGTAAGATCATTTACACAACTTTTTATTTGTCTTCTTATGATTAACTTTTTGCTTTTTTAACTTAATTTATTAAACATATTAACACCGCATAAACTAACACTAACACTTCTTTGCACTAACACAAAATTCAACAATAAAATCACAAAATATTTAAAAACTGTTCATTTTTAGAATTCCCGAAAAAACGATAAGCATTGCCGTACTATTTTTATATTCGTTGAAAAATTTATTCAAAAGATGGGAATAACATTTGGTGATAACATGAATGTATTAAAAAAGCGATACCGATTAAAGCGATTTATTAAAAAGCGATTTATTGAAAAAAAGCATAATTTTGGAAAAAAAAAAAAATCCACTGCGAAAAAAAAGGGGGGGACAGTTTTAAATCTTCCGTTCTACTGGGCCTATTGACGAAATTTAAATTGCGTTTTTCATGTCTCGAAAGCGCGACTTAAGAATGCATTAGATTTATATACAGCATTGTTATAATAACGTTATTTTCACACAAAATCGGAGTTTTTCTGAAATTTCACGCCACTTTTTTTTCCATATTTCGATTTTACGACTCAAATTACGCCAAACTGCCAAGTTTTGTAAAAATCGCACGAGTAGTTTTTAAAAAATTTAGCTATCATAATGTTAGCTCTTCAATGTAAATTGAGTTTGATATATATTTATCAATATTTCATTTTCCATTAAACTTATTTGATTCACCGTTTGACATTTAGAAATTTAGGTTAATTTCAAATAAAATTCGTCAATTTTTGCGATTTTTTTAATTTGTATTTTTAAATCATTTTTATAAATTTTTCGAAAAACATTTTGTATTATAATCTATAAAATGTTTACCATCTTCTTAAAGTACAGTTTTTTATTCAAAATTTCCGAAGACATACGCGAATTTATATATACTGGCGCGTTTTAAAATTTGGCATATTTTTTAAAAGCGATAATAACATCAAATGTGGTTTAAGCACTTTGTAAATTATTTAGAAGTAGGAACGATGTGACGTTTCTTCCTCTCATGCACATTGTAAAAAGGTAGAAATGATGTAACTTTTTTTCCGTTCCTGCATAATTGAAGGGGAAGGGGAAAAGGTTGCCATATATTAAGAAGTTCGCCAAGTGAATTATTCTTGGTGCAAACTGAAAAAAATTCGCCAAGATAAATTTTTGAACTTCTCCGTAAATTTAGCACCAAATTGTACAAAATTTAATATTCAGGCATAATTTGATCCGTAGAAACGAAATATGGAAAAAAAAAATGGCATGTTATTTCAGAAAATGTCCAATTTTGTGTCAAAAACCTATGTTAGAAAAATGCTATATATAAATCTACTATATACCCTTACTCGCGCTTTCGGAAAAGAAAAATGCAATTTGAATTTCGTCAATCGGCCCAGTAGAACAGAAGATATGGAACTGTCCCATATATATTTTTCTCGCGCAGTGTACCTCTGAGGACCGAATTTTGTCAGTTGTCGGTATTGAGAGATTTTATATAAATTCTGCGGTAGATTTTGCCTAAATTTGTACGAACCATTAGTTTTTTTTTTTTTTTTTTTCCCAAGAAGTAAGCAGGAAAAATCAGCTACGCTATCGCTGGGATTCAAACTTCAGACGTTCTCTTTGCAACTTGTAAGAACTTTTCAATTATACCATTACAGCACGTTGTAGACAGTTATAACCCAAAAAAAAGGCGAATGGAGAGGACGGAATCCAATCGCCGAATACAGATGGTAACATGATGACAAATTATCATGCACCAGATTTTAGTTGGTGAGACATTTGTTAGTCATTAGTCTGTTTTTTTTAATAGACCAAAAGGGACGTTAATCACAAATAATATATTAGTCTTAAAACGGAATTTTGAGTTGAATCGCAGCGATTGAAGTGTCACTTTTCAAATCGTTTCCATCAAAAATTATCGTCCTGTATTATATTTAAAGATATAAAATTATGAAGAATCTGCAAGAAGGTATGCATGTTTCTCGCACTGTGAAAAAACAACGGTACCTAGAGTCATCAAAATTTGAATGACGTAGTCCTCCACTCAAACAAAGGCCTCCGGAAACCGGAATTTTGAATTTTTTTATTATCTATTTCATACTTTGTGAAACTGTAACGAATATCTGATTAACAAACTTAACGATTTTAAAGAAAGCAGTGGCAACGCTGTACAATAAATAAATAAATAAATAAATAAAAATTAAAAAAAAATCGTAGCGTATCTCCAGGGTGGAGACAATCTATCTGAAATTTTAAAGATATGGTGTTTTGAAATATTTCGTGATTTTGCTAGTGAATTGAATTTTATGTTGTCTAAGAACCAAGAACATTATATTTAATAAATAAAGTTAACACACAAAACGTTAATAATAAAAAGATAAACAAAGTTTCGTAATTTTTTTTTTGTAAAACCAACTTTGTAATTTTGCTGTTGAATTGAATATGGCATAAGTGCGAAGAAAATGATGATTAATAATAAAGTTAAAGAGACAAAAAAATTCTTTAATGGGAATGAATGTAACAGGTTGAATGAATGTAACGTGTTAACATCGAGAAAGTAAAAAACTTTAATAAACACTTTTCGGCATCCTTAAAGTAGAATTTTTTTTTTTTTTTTCTTTGAGCTGGAAACAAGAAAAATCAGAACATAAGATTCGAACTCCTTATCTTCCGATTACTGGCTTGAATCACATTTTGAAGGCACCCGTTAAGGAAGGAAGAAATTTGCTTCAAATTAATAGTCATATTTCTAAGCATTCGTCCTAATGTGCGATATTTATGTATAATATTTATTTAAACAATGGTATTCAGTAAGACTATACCCTTCCTTATTACTTTCTTTTTAAAACTGAATACCTTCAGTTCATCACTGAATATTTACCTGATTCCTCTCTTAACAATATTTCTTTGAAAATATTCTTCCATTTTTCGTTGTCTAACAACATTTTCCATATTTATAGAGATAAAACTTTAAAAAATAAGTTTAAAATTCTAAGCCTGTCTTCTAGACGCCAAATTTAATAAAACATGAAGCTAATACCCATGCTTGTTTTCAAGCTAGTGAAGAACGTGTATTGTTGCTTTCGTATAGTTATTTTGACAGACTGGCTTGCGATATCACTTTATCTAGACAATGCTTCAGCGAAAAAATATTCTGAAGATCCTCACAGGAATTGCAAATATATTTAAGGCAGACATGTTTCGTTTAAACAATAATCAGACCTTTACGACTCCTATAAAAATATGTATTCCTTGGTCTTCTCTGTAGAGAGTTAAAATTCCTCTTCGTGAAATGTGAGCAATGTTTACAATCATTCATACTTTTAAAGTTTCTATATTTATCACTACTTTATTATTTATTTCCAAAATTTATTTTAAAGTTTATGAAGAAAATGTATATAATAAAATTTGTATTATTTTTCTTTTAGATCGCTATATTTTAAGGCTATTATTAGGATATCTGCTAGTAAAATTAGAAGCAAAGCATTGGTTTCGTTAAGGATGATTAGGCCTAATCCGAAAAGGCTGAATTCAACGCAATTTAATAATTAAACTTAAAAGCTTCATTAAATTAGTTATTTAATAAATTAAACCTAGAAATAGATATAAAAGTGCAATGCATGCAAAAACATATTTTGTATTAATTTATTTTTAGCTTCCATGATGATCAGAAATCCAAAGAAGGAAATAAGGAATTAAACATATCAGTTGACGATGTAGCTTACAAATACAGGGTTCCTCAAAAGTAAAGCAGGACTTTTGTTAACGAACCTTTGGCAGAGTTGTGACACACTCTGAAATAGTAAACACTCCGAGTAATTATGGAAAACAATATCCGACTATTGGACCTTTGTGTCTAATGTGGTATTGTAGAACGTCAGTCACTTCATGTGGTCGTTCGGCTCTTGAGTAATTTCTATCTTGTATGTGTGCATATATAGATTTTTCACCTAAATCCACAACATGGTGCGTCACGGAAATGTCTACATCCAAATACATGCGGCGAATTGACGTTCTCGAACACTCAGCGGCACTTGACGCTCATAGCGGCAATGTTTTTGGACGAAAGAATTTCCTAACTGCACACTGCTACTGCACCCATAGAAGTGGCTTCTAAATTCGACCAATGAGCTTCAACTGCAAAATTCGCCTGCGTGATGTTTTGTGTGGGGAAGGAAATAAGAGTTAATTGTCTGAAGCTCTGAAAGGTAGAAAGCATGTAGTCATATATTATACATACATTTTTAAATTTCAGTTAATCAGATATTGAAAGCTTCTTGTATATTACAGTTTTTTAATTATTTAGTCAATAAAATTAAACAAAAAAAAATGTCCTCTTTGATTACAAATCAGGAGCAAAACTTTCACGAAGCAATAGGATTTGATATTAGACTCTCAAGAACAAATCTTGCACAACCATTGGTCCAATGGGGGAAGGTCCTGTTGCGGCTACGAGAAGAATATGCAGTTAAGAATTTCACGTCCGGTACGAGGACGGATACTTCCATTGCTATCCATCACTGAACCTGTTTGTGCACACGTCTGATCCAGTATTTTTATATCCGTGTATCACATACCAAGCCTTGATCTTCTCGACTAAGGTGAAGCAGCCTGACGTGCTCTTAAAGGCCCACCAGCGGCCGAGCGGTAAAGTCGCTGAACACTGGTAGTTCGGTCCGAGGTTCGAATCCCGCGAACGGGCTGGCTGCATGGGCGCTTTCGTGGTTTTCCCCATGTGTATCGTGTATACGAGCTAGTTTCCCTTAGAAAGTCCTCCACGAAGGCATTTCTCCCCTTAGTCAGATAGCCCTCGAGGCTTTGCCATAATCACACACACACACACCTGACGTGCTCTTAAAATCCCCGTTTCCATAGTGCGGTACGAATGCGTTCTCTATATGGTTATCTCAGGTTTGAATCTATATATTATTTTAGCGATGCTATAGCATTTTAATTTCCTTTCCACGATTTTGAATGCCGAAAATCGGGTTTACAAAACATATTTAATTTTGAATGTTACTATAATTAACATTATACCGAGAATAATAGAAACATAAAAATGTGACTTGTATAAAATAGATACATAATATGATATGGAGCTATAAATTTGTTTTATTAATTATGGTGAAGAAATTAAGTTTAATTATGTTAATGGGTAGCAATTAAATGTAATTCAATTACTTTTTAATAATATTTTAACTATATGATATTAATTTAATTTATATATCTATCTATATCTATATCTATATCTACATCTATATCTCTATATATATTAATACTTTTATTTGGTAAAACCGTTGTAAAATTAACATTTGAAAGCTATATTAAGTAAATAATGATATTCAGTAGCCAGGTCGTTATTATGGCTATGCAACAAGTAAATCGTAATTTTGTAAAAGATTTCCTAACATACATTGAACTGTTAATTACATTAATCATGAAGATATATAAATAAAAATATTAATTTTCTTACTTAAAGTAAAAATACTTAAATTCGTTATAAACATTTTTTGTCAATACATACCAAAATTTTCTATTATTAAAAATATTGTTGATTTTTTTAAATATAAATTTGTAAAGTTTAACATTTTTACAACTGTAAAATGTGATTAAAAGCGACTTATCACTCAGTCTAAATTTAAGGCACAGAAACTTGTGAAAGGTGTAAATGTCCTTTTTATTTTAAACTCAATAAGATGAACAGAAAGCACTCCTGGTGCTAGTCCGCCAGAGAGTACAGCGAGAACCTCAAAGCAGAAATTCAAATGTAGAACACAATTTAAATACCTAATAGCCAGAGTTAGCTAAAATGTTGGCAAGTAGCAACGCCGAAGACAGGATCTCTTATCCAGGGAAGAAAACCTAGTATAACATAACCTCAAATGGTAGAACACGCCCTGACTTAACATTCTCAAATCCTCACTTAAATGCACGAGAGCCAATTTGCATTCTGACGGGAAAACGAGAAGAGAATTTACAATAAAGATTCCCAACCTAAAATAACTGTTACGTAAATTCAATAAATCTTATAAATTACCTTCTAAAAAAAGCTGCTGACAACATTTGCTTCATTGATGTTTCTTCAAATTTTTGATCAAATTCTTTGTTATAAAATCTTCCATAATAATAAATTCTTTTCTTATTGCTTCAGTTGTCACTGCTAGAATTTGCTTGAAATAAATATAATAAACCTTAGGTTCGATACTTAAATTTGTTGATAATTATCAAAAGCATATTATTATTGAAAACTAGGAAATTATTGAAAATTTTAAACTTAGAAATCTTATGCGTCCAAGGTATTAAATTCCATCTTACACCCAAAATCAATAATAAAAGCTACTTTGAACTCATTAACTACTACATGAATCAATAAATTAATATTGTCACGTTATTTTCTTCCTCTTGACGTCCGTTAAGGCACGGGTTCGTGGATTTGGAGTGAATAATGGCAATAGAACTTTATGGAGTATCGAAACACACTTTACTGCCCAGTATTCTAAAGACAGCTCCGAAATCACGTTTTTTTTTTTTTTTTTTTTTTTTTTTTTTTTTTTTTCAGTCGTCGAAGAACTACATAGACAAGCTGTAATAATCAGCGACACAACCTTCAGGCAATCAGGCTATAACGGCGAAGACTTCACGGCAAAGCACCAGAGTACAGCTCCCAACTCTGCTTGGTCGTTCTCGGAACTCTACGTACTCTCGAGACTCTCCACGCTACAACTCGCAGTGCACTCGACGATATACAAGAGTACAGCTATCGACTCGGTTCAGTCGTTCCTGGAGCTCAACACACTCTAAGACGAAACTCGACGATGCACTAACTCGCGATATTTTAAGAGATTCTGTCGATGAACTCGATGACCAACTCAGCACTCACAGAGTGAGTATCAAATCGAAGGACTCCGCACAGACTAACAAACGAACTCGCTAGACGAGACACACTGATTGACTATCCGAGTATCAGCAGGGTTTATAAAGCTTTTGGCTTGTGTTCGAGAATATTCTGGACTAAACCAGTAAGAATTCGTTCCAGAAGGTTCTTCATCCGTCCATGGCATATCGCCAATGCTGTCGCCAAATGGGTGATTTCGCGCCTAGTGTGGCAACCTTGGTTTTATTTGTCATTTTCTGGCAACTCTAAACCTGCTTTGCGGGGAAGCTATCTTACCGCGTCTGAACATTTCGTAATAATATATTTAAATCAAGTTTTAAAAGTTTGCCTTCCAGGTTAGTACCTTTTTTAAAATGGAGAAACAAAATTATTAAAATAATTAAAAAGGAAATTTACATCATCAAAATTCCAAATCTTCAAAATACATCTTTAGAACTATTTAATGACATCGAGATTTTTAAAAACCAATTTTTCATAAATACTGCACGTCATCTCTTCCACAAAAAAAATTAAAAATTTCTAATAAAGCATAATGTAACAAATTTCCAAATATTTATGCTATCCAAATCTTTAGCAAAAAAGTCACAGTTCGGTTTCAAATGGAAAATGTGTTTCAAATACATATCTAAGGAAACGCGGAATGTTTAGAATGTTGCAACGATAAGATCTTTAATGTTAAAAGAAGATCGTGAAGCGAAAAGACAGTTGCAAAATGTTTAAAATGCTTAATGTCAATCGTAAACAAAGAGATTAATCCTCATTTGAATCTTAAAAAGGCGAAAAAATATAATATACATTGTATTTCTCCCCTATATATTGCCGAACGAAGAACGCGCTGAACAGTTCTTTGTGAGAAACATTGCTCTAATAAAAATAGAAAATTCTCGTCACTCTAAATGAATCTTGAATGTATTTAACCTCTTCGTCGTCCGTAACGCGTCTAGTTCGTTCAAGGGAAACTTCCACAGGGTGGCCGTAACGTGCCTCAAGCGTTCTTCTCCATTTTAAAACTTTTAAACGTTTAAAACACTTTCTAAATATTTATTACTTGAATTTTTATTTTTGTTTGTTCTAATACCTCCTAGAGGGTAGCACTAATGAATCATTCTATATGTAAATGAATTTTCCCCGGGTTTTATGAATATTCGCGCCATTTTACATAAGATATAAGACACCGAGAGATGGCTTCAAAGTCTACTCAGCAGAAAAAGAGAAAAAGTCAGGTTGTGAATTGAAAAGACAAGAAGGATATACGTTTGATGAGTTCAGTCTATAATAACTCGATGATTGCTGTTGGAACACGGAAAAAAACTGTAAAAAAAGTCAATAATTGTAAAAGATTACAACAACAAAACGGGAGGAGTGGACCGCCTGGATCAGATGTTATCAAATTATTCCGCTGTTAGAAATAAGCATAGATATTATTATTTTTCCATTATGCTTTATTTCCTTATTATTTTACTTAATAGTCATTGATATTCATCCACTACGAAAGTCATGTATGGAATGTTATAATGTGCAGAGAAAACAACATTACACACTACGAAAACAGACGGCCGCTGGGGGAAAATTTTCGCGGACAGGAGAGGACGGCGAAAGGGTTAATGACAGCAATAAAAAGAAATGAATTTTTTTATCATCAAAAATATGAAAAGCATCTTAAAAATGGTTAAAAAAACTAAGAAAAGGTTTTCAGAGAGATTTATGATTGTTGTTTATTTTTCATATAACGACAAATTTAAAATACAGAGAGTGGAGGAAAATGTTAAGATAAACTGCACATACTATCAGGAACATATTTTATACCCAGTTTTCAAATGCAAAATCCTTCTATTTACCCACAATGACATCAATCGGTAGAATTTCACTAAGCAAGCAGCCATACGTCAATATCCACTGTTAATTTTCTGAAAAACTGAACTAGAAACAGGTACCGTACTCTTCATTCATATCCCTACTAAATATTCTGATGTACCGCTCATAGATGTTTGCGCTTTTTTACTTTATAAACGTGGATTATCCGAATGTTGACTTACAACCCATCTTGGACTTTGAAAAGTTGTTCAAGAACAATGCTATAGAATACCTCTTTCGATACTGGAAAAGGCTTTGTTGTCTAGGAAATTACACTGTTTAAAGATAGTGAAGAATAAGAATTATCAAATGGAACATTTAAACGCAAAATGTTTAGATATGTTATTTTATTAAATAAAATGAAAATCGTCTAAAAGCCGAGTCTAAAAGTCTACGAGAAGCCTCTGTGTCAGAGTTAACAGCTTTCTTCACTAATAAAAGGAAACAAATCCCCAAGATCCGCGTTAAGAAGCATTCATTGGACTTCTGGAAATCGCTAAAGTGAGCAACATGTCTCCAAACAACAATGGATGTCCATCGACTACAACTATTTCGTTATATTCGATCTATTTATTAAAGAGCTACAGGATTATGTAAAATTTTATATATGTAATCACATTTTAAATATTACATATTACAATGTTTTTTTTTTTTTTTTTTTTTTTCTTGTGGCCCACTTGTGGCACTAAGTTTCACATGCCTATATTTTGCTATAAATACACAACAGAACTCTAATAGTTAATTTCATGTATAGTGTTCGCTTACGCGTCACGCTATTACGCTACCAGCGTATCACGGACTCTAAGAGACTACTATATTCTAAAGTATTCATTTATTTAATAAAACATTATTCAGGTATATGACCAATAATTCATCTTCAATAAGCCCAACTAACTGCAGAAACATATTTTCCTAATTCTATGAATTGCCCTGCTGCCACTTCAAGGAAACCAAACTAACAACAATTATTAGTGGCCAAAAAGTAAAAGTAATAAGTATTGTAAAATTATAATTAAAGAAAATATTCAAGGAAAGCAAGTACAAAATACAAACTACATTCGTTTGAAATCCAACATACAGGTCTCTCAGTTCTTTTAAAAGGCATACTTAACAAATTTTTCCTCATATATAATACATTTAAAATTTTAATTCTGGGATTTCATAAGGGTCATAAATACATATATAGATGTCCATAAAATTGCTCAAAGGGTTAGTCGGAGTGTCACAGGTACCTTTATAAAGACAACAGAAATACAATTTTCGTTCTAAAATGGAAAGTCGGAAAGTTTTAGAAAGTGAAATAAAACATACTTTTTATCCTTGGTGTATCTTTTTCACCTGAAACGAATAGCCATAGTACTATACCATTCGAATATATCTCAGAAATAAAATCTTTATTTTTTTCTATAAGATTTGATACTTGGAAAGAAACAAACTGTTGCAATAAAAAAGAACGGACTCTTAAGAAGAAGAAGACGTAATGAAAAAAAAAGTAGAAAGAATGGAAAACTAGAAGACCTTGAAAAAAATCTCCGTAAATGGCAAACTGTGCAAGTCGATACTGCAAGAAACTGGAGTAGAACAGCTCAAAAAACTTCTTAAATTTCGACACTAGTTTTCAAGATGGCGTCTTCAGAACGTTTCCAGAGAGTTACTGTCTGCTAGTGTTTCAGCTCTGGGATCGTTTGGCAAAATATACGATTGGAAGAAAAAGCAAAAAAAATCTGTTGCGGCTACGGTTAGGAGAAAATATATCGTTTCTGCTTTTATTTTTCATTTATTTTGCTGTTTTTTTTTTTTTTTTTTTTTTGTTTCTTCTCGATTTGTATCGCTTTTGTGGTTATGTGAGGAGAAGGGTAATATAAAACCAAGTGTCTCACTTAATATGTGTTTTTATGTTTCTTTTTAGCAAGTAGAAAAGCAGTTTATTAGAAAGTCTAACCTAATTTGATCTAAAGAATGAAAGCTTGGTTAAAAAAGTGTAAAACTTTTATCGAAAGCTTTTTAAGCTGAGAGGCTTTAATGACCTGAGTTTGTTAATTATGCAACCCAAATAAAAGAAATTCTAAGCTAATTACCACGTCATTAATAATTCTGAACATCATTTAATAAAAAATGAATTATTTTTGTCATTTGCGAAGGTATGAAACGTTCTTTATTTATTAAATTAATGAAGTAAGTAAAGGAGGAACTTAATTATTTAGAATTATTTACTTAGAGAACATTTTGGAAAATTTTAAAATGCACCTAAGTTAGAAGAAATTTGAAAAAAGTGAATTTAAGATGCGTATACGTGAATTTAAATAATGCCTATACGGTTGTTTAATTATTCCAAAAATCGATGAAACAAATTTAGAAAATATAGAGATGTGCAAGACAGCAACTTATTCATGTGTTGTATAATGCGTTATGTTCACATGTTATGCGCGATTCGCTGCGTATAGAAAATAAAATTTAAAAAAGAAATGCTTAACAACATATGGGCAGCTTTTAGTCAAATTATCGAAAAAAAAAAAAAAAAAAAGATAAACTTTTTACAGAAAATGTAATTTTTGATATCTACTTAAAAATCTTTGACGATTAATTTGTAAACTATATTTTAATTCGTAAATACTAAATACTAATTTTTTAATTCAAATTGTGTGTTCTATGTGGAAGTATAAATACTATTTTTTTTTATTCGAATTATGTGCTAAGGGTACGTTCCATTTGAATCAAGACGTCAAAAATGTGATTTAAAAGGATCAGTTATTTTTACTTTTCATGTATTGCTTACAGATTCTTACGTAGATAACAGTTACGAGTATTTTTATGCCAGTATACAAAGGAATATATACACCATTGCATTTGCCGCATTTTTGCATTCAGAGCATTTACTTTGATTCTTTTCATAAAAATCCACGCAACTACGCAATGAATATACAGATCCAATTATCCAATGAAAAAAACAGTGCATTAAAACTATCATCCTGAAATTATATTCAAGTCAATATTTCGTACTGCAATTTATCAGTTGTAAACAAATGTAACCACACCAGTTGGATGCTTAAATAAATTTCCAAAATGAAGATCGCAGCAGGTGGTGAGTTGATGGAAAATGATTTTAATAAGTTCAGTGACTTCATAGATGCCTTGACACGTGGTATTAAAAAAAAGGAATAAATATAAAGGATGTGAAATTCACTAAGTCCATCCATGGCAGTTCCAGTTTAAGCTGGATTACTTCGTAAGAATAGCTTACAACATGCATGAAATAAGACGCGTCCTAAGAACAGGACTTTAAATAAAGGTTTTATGAATAGGTTAAGTAATTACTCTCTAGAAATGTTGACGTTTATTTGTTACCTGCTGCACTGTATCCAGAACCAATTTACTTTAATGATCGAATTTACGCTCTTAATTTACGCTCTTGCTGCAAGCATGCTAGAAAAGTTGGATTCTCATTTTAAAGGATTAAAGAATGATTATCCTCTCTTGTCAAGTATGAGGTTATTTTTTATCATTTCCTAAATTTTAAAATTTTGTTTTCTTAGAATTTTATAAGAAATGAAAAGTTCAGAGCTATAAGATCTCGCGGTAGAAGCCAGAAATTGCGTGGAGACTGTGCGTCCTCCCAATATGCCTATCCGGGTTGTATGTCGTCCTGGTTATCGATGTTGCCAGTAGCTGTGATTCTCTCTACCGTGGTGCGGCAATTTGATGCATGGAATCTTTAATAATAGCTGTCGAAGACTAGAATGGCTGTAGAAACCTAGCATAGTACCTCGAGCAACATTTATACGAAGTATAGCATGGAGATGATTGCTGCAATTAAGTATCTACCGACCTTAAATGAATGGTAAAGTAGAATCAACTGACCTAACTTAGCAGGTTGTACCAGTCAATTTAATCACTTGTTATTCTTTACGTGTTTTTCCTCACAAGTCATAGAACAGGATATATAACAGAGCAGGTTGATATATCCCGTTTTGTTAATCTGTTTTATAAGGCTTAAGGAAACACCCATTAAAACTTAAATTTTACGTACCTCAATAGGGTCCTTTTTAGGAACCGCATTTATGCTACGCAAATACTATCAATATCACCAAAAACTAAACCGACAGCTAAATATTGCAAAATTTTAGATTCTAAAAACTGAAAAGCTCTTTAGTTAAACTAAATTGTACTTCAGTATTAGACATTAATGTGTAAAATGTGATGAAATCAAAATATGTCTATACGTTTAATGTCACTTAAAAACCTACACACTGTTACCTACGTATCTATAAGCTTCCTCTGTAATAAAAAGAGCTGTTCATTTTCAAATAAATGTAAAGCACTGAAGCAATTCTATTTTAACATATTGAATAATATGATCCGTCAATGTAAAAGAGCCGTTTAAAGAAATTTATTTGAAAATAATTAATGAATTATGAAGAAAAAATAATTTTCAAACATAAATTGCCACAGATCACCAAGAAATTAATTAAACTAAAAACATTTATCTAATCTTAAAAATCTGCAAAGAGTTTCATTCCTTATACAGAGATACATTACTAGCGTATAGTACTAATATAACACAAAGTTAATGCATGCAGACAGAGAGAGTGAGAATAAACAAATTCCATAAGAATTAATAATGTCGTTCATGAGAGAAATAAAGTCTATTCTTGGTAAAAGAAAATAGAAATGTAGACTTTGTTGAAATTTAAGCAATTGATTCTGAAACATCTTTCTTGCAAAATAAAGCTTTTTCAAGCACCTTTTTCGCCGCCGAGCAACGTTTTCAAAAACGGTTCCACTACGCCAACAAATTTTAGTTAATTAATTGCAAAAAAAAAATAAATAAAAACATGTATTTATGGGAAAGCTACTGAATTTAGATAATTTTTATTGCTTTATTAATTATACGAGTTATATCATAGTCGCCGGCTTTTGTGATAAAATGTTTTCTGACAGCGCCAAATAATCATTATAACAAATATTATTATAAACTGTTTGATTATTTTTACAGTTTCTATGTTATTTACTTTATAATTACTTATAGTAATTATAATGAATCTCTTGAATTGCGCCAAATTGTTCTGTTTTTTTTACTAATCCCTAAAGACAAATACCTAAAAGAACATGAAAATACTACGAGTTTGATCGTATGTACTGTGGGAAAAAAAAATACTACGAATCAACTCGTAGCTGGTGCCTAAACACAGACTTCGACCTACGAGATAACTCGTGGTTGTCAGAGAATAGAGAAGGTAATTAAAAAAGTCTTCAAATTTCCAAATTTATGACAACATTACAGAAAAAGAAAAGTAATTATGACCCTAAGCAAGTAAAAATTACGATACATAAATGGAAGTTAACTGATGCAAAAATAAATAAAAAGATACTCTATAAAGAATATAAGTAAGTCATCTAGTATATTGAAGGCTTAATAAAAAGTAAAGTTGCGCATTTTGTTAGATATTAATCTAGAAAAAGATCAATGAAGTAAACATGCTAACGCATTTTAAATATCTATTTAACGAACCGATTTGTAATTATTCTGTGCTGAGGCTACAATCCATTTTACTATGCACTGTTAAAGCAGTTCTTTGCAAATCATTAAGACAATATTTAATTATTTTATTTGTCAATATTAAAAATTAATTTCTTTATTGTTTCCATCTTAATTTATTTCCTTTCATACATACTTTTGAAAATAACTGGAGTACCTACACATCGGATCTGCTTTATTTTATGTTAATAAATTACCTTTAATATGCATAATAGAAATAATAGACTAAATGCACCTGACAGAAATTTGAAAAGAAACGAAAAGTATTGTAACAAATGTTACCATTATAAATGAAAGGAAATTTTATTTTCTTTCACTTGCTTTATTCTGCGGATATTTTCTGGGTATTATATTTCATTCATATCTATTTGATTATTACATAAACAACATACATATTTGTAATTCGAAAAGAGGCTGATGCGGAGATAAGGGACTTTAACGTTATATTAAAGACAGTTTACTAGCTTTGTTTTAGATGACAGAGATAATTGAAGATATCTCTAGACATTTGAAAAACTATTAGAACTCCAATTATGAAAATTTATTCAACATCGTTATTCATAAATGATTCGCTGCATTTGGGGCATTAGTTTTTTGCAAAACGCAAACGAAACTGTACTACATGAAATAATTAATTGATTTTACTTCTTATGCTCTTTTCTACAGACAGGCAATATTATTCAGTTCTAATAACTGCCACACAGATATTCAATAGATTAAGATGATCTAGGCGCACTTTACATACAGCTGATAATATTTAGCCTGTTTTATGAACATTTGCGTGCTTTAGAATTAACGACTAGCAATATTCTAATTTCAAATCTAAAAGCTTGTTTAGATATGAAAAATGGTATATAGAACTGTAACTTAGACTACTGTAAATATGGTTAGATAGTTATATTCCTATACACAGTGCCCACAAATTCATCTTTCTTTTCACAACCGTTGGTCGTATACATATATACAGTACAACTCCAATTATCCGAACTCCGACTATCCGAATTGCTGATTATTCGAAACGCTTTCAGGATTTCAGAATTTTTCATAATAAACTGAAGAAGAGAAGAAAAAGGAGAAAAAAGAAAAAGTAGCTCAAGAAAAGGAAAGGGAAGAGATAGGAGAAGATGAGGCTGATGGGTCACTTGTGGAATTAAGAAGCATTCTTTTGACAATTCCTGGATGTTCAGAAATTAGTGCTGGGGATACAGCAGAATGGATGGTGTGTGATTTAAACCCTGGCTTTTAAATTCTATATGATGATGAACTTATTGAAGGCACGAGAGAAGAGAGTGTCGAGGAAGAAGATGACCTTAATGTCGAAACTGAACCAGACACGGGATTGGTCTTGAAACTGCGTTGAAGTGGACGGAGAGTCAGCCCGAGTGTGGCCACATGCAGCTTTACATTGTCAAGCGGATGTGCGACTTGGCTGCCCGAAAGCGGATGAAGACAGTCAAACAGCTTACTTTGACCGAAATGTTAAGCAAGCAATGATTTTTAGCCCTTGTACGTACTGTATAATACGTTATACAACATGTAGTATATAAAATTGTTGCCTTTTCACTTTAATTAATTAAAGCCTCTTTTTCTTTAAAAATATTTGTCTCCCATTTTCAATATACATTGCATACAGTAATTACTTAAAGTACACGTAGACCCTTTCTTCGGAAAAAATTCCAATTATCCGAATTTTTGCTTATCCGAATGGGGTCCGGTCCTAATTGATTCGGATAATTGGAGTTTTACTGTACTTCCAATTAGAAAAATATTTTAAATGACGCAAGATTCAGGTTACGAAAATTTTGAATTTAAAGAAATCGATTGTGTTAAAATTGCGAAATCAAGCATTACTTACTATATTTAGGAAAATTTTATACACGTTATAAAAAATAAAATAAAGGACATTTGAATGGCCTACGACAAAAACAGACTGAGGTATTTAATTTCAAAATCCGCGATTATTTTTGACGTCGAATTCAATTTAGACATTGAGGTCAGTTAGCAAATAAGTTCGAAAAATTTGAATTTTATTCATACATCTTAAATAGTAACATTCAAAGTGATTTACTTGTGTCTTGCATTTGTAATTTTGCTACGGTTGGTATGCTAAAAGGATTTTCATGTATTAATTGGCAAGTTTCCAAAATCTAAAAATACGTTAATAAGATTCTTATGAAATTTTATTACTTCACAATAATAATATGGTAATAGTAAAAAATACATTAATATACAAATGTTTTTATTTCTAATTAATATAAACAATATTATGAATTAGATACCTGCCAATATTAAAGCTAGCCAATGTTTTCTAGAACATGAATTCTAAGGTTCCATTAAAAATTCCTTTAGGCTGAAAATTATTTTCGATCTCCATTTCGGGAAAAAAAACAGATTGATTAATATTTCCACAATAATATGCTTAGAAATGTTCATCATGTAATCTTTTAACGTCAGAAACATTTTTCTAAACCATATTTTATTTTAAATTACATTCATATTCACATTCCTCTGTTCAATTTGTGTATGGCCCCTAAATATGATTCTGGATTTTAATATCAAATATATCGGTTAGTTTTTGTCGAGATTTAATTCAAATGTTTTGTATTTCGTTTTTTATAACGATCACATTTGTTTATTATAAGTATAGAAACCAAAGGAACGTGTGAAAGTTAGGTTTCTATAGTTATTTTATACAAAATTAATTTTTTTTAATTTCAAAAAGCGAAAACATTCACCATGAAACTTGAATCTTTGCACCATTTAAAATATTTTTATAATCAGAAGTAAGTATACAACCAAAGTTGCAAAAACGAAGGTCTGAGCTTTTGTGGACATGACGTATAAGTATAGATTTAAAGAGTGAAAAAATTAGGTTCATTTAGAAGTTCATAATAATAGTTTATAATAAGAAAATTTTCCATATACCAACTCCAAGGAACACAAATTTCAAACCATCAAAGAAAATATTTTTCAGAATTTAAATTAGTATTTTAAATAATTTCAGCTATTTGTTTGTGATTAAAACTATTTTTTGTTTAGCTTTAAACTTTGCTACCAACTTATTTTTGCCATTAACGATTTTTTAGAAGATTTTTAAGCAAATAATTGAAATTATTTAAAATACTAATTTAAATTATAAAAAATATTTTTATGGTTTTAAATTTGCGTTAATTGGAGATGGTATATAGAAAATTTTCTTATTATAAATTATTATGAATTATTGGTTTATTACTTTGTAGCTTTAGCGCAAATCATAGGCTTTTTAATTTACTTTTAATTACTTTATTTTGAATTGATATATATATATATGAATTGATATATATATATATATATATATATATATGTATATATGAACGAGGTTTCTCGCGAAAGTAATGTGTCTATTTTGTTTTTAAGAAATTTATTGAACCGATTCGTACAGTTACTCAGTATTCTTCGAATTGCATCCCTCCTGGTTTAACACACTTGTTCCAATGCGATTTCCATGCTTTATATGCGTTCCAGGAAGTCCTTCACAGGGATGTCCTGCTCGAGAGTTTTTTCCATCATGATTTCGACCGAACACTCACACAAGGGTTCACTGAAACAGGCACTGTGACTCTCCAGGAGCTCGGAGCCGACATGCGCTGGTCGCGCTGTGTTCCCAAGATTCCGCCCACCCTTCCCTGCAAGCGGCAACGCTGTGCGACGGATAGTCGCCGCAGATGAAAATGGGACGTATAAAGAGGTTGTCACTTCTAGCGACAGTCCCTGCTAGACAGGACTTTTCTGAGAAACGATATTGTGGTAGCACTGGTTTAAACGTGAGGATTCCTAGAAAACAGAGCCCCTTGGAAGCGCCTACCTACGGAAACGATGTAGCTGCTACTCGGGAGTTTTTCAAACCTCACCGAAAATGTCTCGGCTAAGGTTTGTCCCGGGTAGAGATCAACCAATCAGACGAAAGTTATGCTTCTGAAGAATGACATGATCCCAATCTGACCGATAATCGATTACTGTTTGGCGTTCAAGTCTTTGTAGTAAGTGAAAATGGTAACCTAGCTACGTTGGCTTCCTGGAAATGTGCGAGTTCTGAGAATTGTCCCTTTCGACGTACAGTCAGGACTAGCCGAAAAATAAGGGGATTGGAACATTACTTTCGGGAGAGACTTTGTACATATATATATATGTGCGTGTGTTATTGCATTCTCTCAGAGTTTGTTTGGCTTTTGCGATATTATACTGGTGGTCGAAACCGCTGCTGATACAACTCATTTATGAAATAAAATAATAAAGAGGATTATATGAAATTACTAGCGACCCGCTCCGGCTTCGCACGGGTATAAAATATATAGCCTATGTCACTCACTAAAAAAATGATTAAAATCGATCCAATAGTTTTGATTTATTCATTACTGCCCGTGGCCCGCACGCGTTAAATTTGGAGTAAAACAGTTCCCCTTTCCCTATACCATGAAGATTTCCTGCTATCTTTGGAATATCTAAATTCATACACTATATTTTTACTTATTTACTTTTTATATTTTTACCTATTTATTTTATTTTTACAACAATTAATATATTACAGAATGTCTTTATATACAACGTTCACAGCTTTCTTGTCATTAGACAATACAAACATGTTTTCTCTAGAGGTTACTCTTGAAAGAGCGACATACAATTGGCCATGTGAAAAACAGTCAACGCTCAAATCTAAGCCTGCAACGTTGAAGGTTAATGGCCATTGCAAGAGATGTCTTTACCGGAAACTGTAAACGTTTAAATTGGAACGGTAAATCCGATGGTATCAGAGGGATTCGGGGAATCAATAAATCTTCTCCGGTACCACATCCTGTGAGTATTGTGCACTCTATTATGAAAGTTTTCAGTGATTTTACCAGCAAACTCGTGTCATTGCAAAGTTTAGGTGGATTCAGGTTTCTTAATAAAATAACAGGACAACCTACTTTCAACACCATTTTGTGAGGAGGGAGTCCAGACTGGTTCACAGAGTTTAGAAATTCTGTAGGAAAATGAACAGCTTCTTCCAAATCGAGAACAGTATCGACCGAGGAGTATATTTTCGTCGGCGCATCAATCTTTGAAAGAATCAAGTTATTTCCTTATTTACTTGTTCGTTAGTTGGTGACAGAATCGCTCTTTCTTTAAACCAAGATATTGTCTTATAACTTATGTTATCAATGTCAGGATAGACATTGTTGACTAACTCTTGGATGTTGTCTATCAAAGCACAAAGTTTTTCTAAGTTAATCCTTTCCATCATCTTGAGCACATAACTTGAAGAATGCTGTCAATGTTGTATCCCGCGGGTTATTAACAATTTCTTGTATATTGTTCTCAGTGAAATATAATCTTTGTCCATTTTCTAAATGAAATGCAAGGTGAACAATTGTAGGAGCCCGGTCGTGCACTTCGAATGATAAAATCCTCCATACAGCTTCAGAGCTGCAGTTGTAACGTCCAGACTGATATTTTTCCACTTCATTTGGTGATTGTATGCTGAAAGTGGCTTGATCACTGCCTTTATTAATGTACTTAGTAACATATTGAATTGACTTTATTGAATTGCACAACTCCACATTGATGAGGGCATCAAAAAGTTTCAAAAGGAGTGGATTATAGGGAACGATTCATCGGTTATCAATATCATGGGTTCGGACGGTACCATTTTGCCCACCCTGTTCTGGCGATCGTCGACGATATTTGGGATATCCGTCATGGCTAGTACTTGTTTGAGTTTGGAACGACTTCGGAAATTTTTTGCTGCATTTAGAATCTCGCATACATGGAGAATTCGGGTTTAAAATCCCGCAGAGGCGTGTACCATATGTTTTTTACGATTTCGTACAGGATAGGATATTTACCTTTATCCGGTAATTCAGCTGAAATAACCCTGTCAATTTGGTTTGGTCTAATTTTGTTCACTAACCACACCAGCAGGTGTACATGTGGCAAGCCACGTTTCTGCCATTTTATTGTGTACATATGACAGCGCGGCGGACCGAATATATGAGACTTGTTAATTAGGTGCAGGAGTTTCTGTACTTTTAAATGAAAGACTCTGTTAACTATATCGTATCTGTCTTGTAGGGTTAAATTGTTGTTAATATTTTCTTTGATTTCCGATCAATTTGGGTTACATGTTGCAGTTATAAATAAATCAGGTTTGCCGTAATTTCTGCGGTAAGTCATGGCGTCTTGCGATTTTTTGTGTAAATATTGAGGTCCACCTGTGAATGATGAAGGTAGTATAACCAACTGCCCAATGCCGTTGCGGTGTTCATTCGCCTGTAAAGCATCCTGAAGATGAACGTAATTTTCGGCTCTCAGTTTAGTTTGATTATTACGGATGTAGGCCAATCTCTCAGATTCAATTTTCGCATATTGATCTACCAAGTATTGGTTTGTTAACATTCCATATCTAAGCAAAGTGTTGAAATTGTTACGTCTTGTCATTATACGGTAGCAATAGTAGTTCATACATGACACTGTTTTACGCAGAGGTGTACCACCGATTAGGTCAACTTGAGAAATATTAATGACATAACCATTTTCTCCACGACATAGCATCAAAGGATATTGTAAGATGTCATAAGATCTGTGTAACTCTGAAATTTTTGCAAATTATCATCACGACTATACAATACAATATCTCTTTTGTCAAATTGCTGTCCAGCTATCACCACTGCTACTTCACTCGTGGAAGGCGCATTATATCGTCCTCTGTGTCCTCCAACAGGAACTTTATTTGCATGGATTACGACATTAAAGTCAGGAGTATCTGCTGGAACACTCTCAATCGCAGTTTTGAAAGACTGTATGTAGCAATTATGAGAATGTAACATATCTTGGAGAGATCTAATCAAATCTCTATCAATTGGCTGTGCAACACTTGAACACTGCGTAGATGCTTGTGTATCTGGATCTGCAATAAAATATATTTGAGGAAATTTGTGATCATCGGGTCGAAGTGGTAGCAAGCTTCCAGCTAAGTGGTACACTTGCTATTGAATTTTAAATGTAGGCATGAACCCACGCTCAACGACTTGCTTACGACTTAATTCATCATAAGAAACGCATAATCATTCGAAGCTATTCCACCTAATGAAGCAGAGAAATTGGTTTTAAGAAAAAGTACGTAGTGAAGTGAAATATATCAGGGTAAAGCATAAGCACAGAGTGATTGATATTTTTGATCTTTTCCATGTTTTCTAATTTCTGTTAATATGTATTCAAGCCATAATGTTGCCATGTTGAAAAAGCCCGCAGACAAATGTCTCAAACTATGGATGACAAACTTATCTTTAAACTTTTCAATATTTATGAAATTAATTAATTCGTTGCTGTGTACGTTCTAAATCCTCTACAGGATGAAAAATTTAAACGAACAGCCATATGCTTAAAAAACACAAGGATTTAGCTGCAGTTAAACTAAAATCAGTTAGATAAATCTTTAAACTGACAACGATTTGTCCAAAGGTACAGGATAACTGTTCTGTTCTTAAATGTGAGATTTTGAAACTGAGTGTTCGTTACTTTTTATGCTCTGAAATGTAAACAAAACAAAATATGAGGCAAATTGTGTTGTGTGTCTGCAAATGTAGATTATCCGTTGGATTCATCGATTTAAGTAAATTAATTTAATAAACCGTTTTTTGGGGGTTTCAGATACTTGTTATTTGTGTGGAATCAAAGGCAGTGTGTGAATTTTATTTCATGACATATATAAGTACAATATATAAATTCAGTAACATAAATTATTAGTTGAAAGGGCATACTTACAGTTTCGAAGTGTATAATTTATATGAAAATGATTTAACGTCCGGTTAAATTAAGATAGCTGCATATTATGTGTTTCAAAAAGACAAAATAGGTAATAATTAAACGGAAATATCATTATCAAGAACTATTTAATATATTACCTTGTATGATAATCTAGATTCTTGGCTTAAGATTACACGTGCCATTTAATATTCGGGCTGATATAGATTTTTAAAAAGTGTGGCCAGTAAGATCAAAAATAGCATTTCCATTATGAAGCATGAGTTGTCGGTTTCTAATTTTTCCCACTTAGAAAAATCTGATGTTTTAATTTAAAAGTCAATCAGAAGTAATCAAGAGTTTAGGAATTACTTTTCCAGACAAAGCAATAAAGAAAACAGAATAATTAGCAAATGCGAGGCAACGTCTGTCAGTGGATTAATCAATTTGTAAATCCAGCTGGTGCCAAAAGTACTTCCATCGGTAATTACCGTGTGGACGGGCGGACACAGAAGAATCAGGCAGACGACAACTTCTACAATTGCCACAAGACAAAGGAAACTATCGTCCCCTTCCAGTGAAGCGTGCTGCCATTATCGCCGTTTTAAGCTGGGGCACCTTTGGGCGTTGTCCCTCTTATTATACGGTCATGCATTTTATATCGGGGCGAAAACATTCCGAGCGGTCATGTTTGGGATGAGCCTTTGATAAATGATGACGTAGCTTCGACTGGCAAGGACCCGTTTTTGAATAGCAATAGGTTCCTGGCATCATCCTCCGTGGATCTGTCAAAGCGTGGAGGATTAATCTTTGGTGAAAGTTATGGCAGAGCAGTGGTTTTGGAATGGAGGAGTTCATTTCCTTTCATGTCAGTGGGATGGCAGACGAGCGCTAAGAGATTTGGATTGAATTGGCAGACAGGGGAGAAAAGTCAAAAAATCAGAAACTATTCTTCATTTGTAATGCTGTGAGAAGTAAAATGAAATATGGATGACTGGGAACCATTGATTTTCGTTGGAGGATTTAAAAGGATAAATCAGTTAAAAACAGTAGTTTCAGATTCGTTAGACAACGATTTTTCTGTCATTATTCACCTAACTATTCCTTGACAGCCCATATCTATTATATTAGCAAATACAATAGTAATTAATATATTCACTACTGCTTAACCTTTTGCATTTTGTATTTTATTCAGATAAATAGTCCAATAATAAAAATAAGTAAGCAATAATGATGAAATAACTAAGGTGAATAGACAATGCATAAATATTCACATTCAAAGTTCTAAAAAAAAAGTATTCATATAAAAGCCTGATAGATGACTATACAGTAAGTAAAACATGTCATATTAAGACATTATGTTGATATGCTAACTCACTAATTTTGAATAATTTTAAGATTTTTGAACTATAAAACTCGCAATAAATTTTCATTGTGAAGGAACATATTAACGATGGTTAATTTCTTAATACCAGCTTTGACTGATTCAAGATCAGGCTTAAATCGGTCATTATATTAAGGTTAGTATTATTCATTATTATTTACTATAGGCATCAAAATTCTTAACTGAAAGCAAAATTCCGATCACTGTATTCATTGTTAATATAATTGTCACTTTTTACTTATAATTTCAATAGCCATAACAATGTAATAGATTTCATACCACGATCGAGTAAAAATCCATGTTTCATAATTTTATCATGATACGTTCTTTTTTCGGATAAAAGAACATAAAACTCAGCAGTTTTTATGACATTATTAAATTATATTTGTGCACTCTTTAAGGTATTCATACCCTAGATTGGGAATGAATGTGTTAAAAGACATGACAAATTCATGATTATTAATAATTACAAAGAAATTGAGCTATGTAAATTGAATTTATGCTTTTTAAATGTGACTGTTTCATCTCAAAAGCCGAATAACAGTTTTATTTCAGTATTACCATCGTTTTTTCTTATTTTATCTGGGTGAACAAGGAGTTCTAATTTCCCATTCATGGAACAAAAGTGAAAGTGAAAGTAATTTGTGGGTTTTTTACTCGATCCGGAATTGGTAATTAGTCTAATAACCCCGATAGACGTAAAGGAAATTATCGCTATGTCTGAAGTAACTAACTGCAAGTCACCAGAAGGTTTAAAATAATATTTTATTTAAACAAAATTTAGAATATTAATTTTCTTGCGCTAACAAAATCAACTACAGCTCGTTGCAATGCAACTAAGCGGAACAATCAGATCCAAGTTAAACGTAGAACAGTAGTCAAAGAATACATCATTTATTATTACCGAAGCTGGCTCAATAATTCTACAGTAGCGTCAAAATTAAAATATAGGAAGTGATACACTGCAAAGCCGAATAATTACAACCGTCAGAGCTGGAAGGAAACTAACACGTAGCATGGATGCCAAGCCAGGAACACGCTTAGTTCTAAAACTCTCCAAACCTCAGTTTAAATATTGGCTGTCATTTGAATTCTGGTAAGGAAAATGGTAAGGATAATTTATAGTAAAGGCTGAAATTTTAATAACTGTTTAATTTAAATACTATATAAATTTATGAAATAAAACCGGACTAAACTTTGAGAAACTTTATACAAAAATTCGCGTATTTCTAGTATATCGTTTTTCTACATCAAATAGAAATTTAGACGTGTATGTTTTTCTATATCAAATAGAAATTTAAACGTGTAGTACCCATAGACCTGTTATATACTAGACGGAGCATCGCCATTCAAAACCGGGTGAAAAAGTGGCACAGGAATGAGCTGCAGGAGTTTGGGCATGAAATGGAACTGAATCCAGACTTTGGCGTACTATCGCCATGGCTGGCGATTTTTTCCTCTCTTTTCTCTCAGTTCGAAATGCGAACTTGGAAAGACGTCATTTCGCAGAAGCTGCCGTTGAATTTGCAGAAGAGGTTAGATCGATAAACACCAGCCAAAATTAATAATTTCCCTAAAATTGGACACTTTATTTTAAAATTTAACTTTATTTTAAAATTTAATTAAAATTTAAATAATTTTCATGCTGTAGAATAATATTTTGCAATATGTCCATCGTCTACAAAATTTAAAATAAAATAAAAAAAAACTGGAGAGAACAAACTAAATAATAAACTAAATAATAAATAATAAACTAATAGCAAACTAAAAAATAAATAAGTAAAATAAATAAATATAAAAGAAGGCTTTTTAGTACTTAGGACAGAATAAAAAATAAAAAAAAATAGATAACATAAGAATGAGTGAAAACAGAAAATAGTACAAAAAGGAAATTTAATATTAATACGAAAAGGAAATTTAATGTTAATACGGTGTATTACAGAGAACTACAGAGTAGGCAAATCAAAGTGAGAAAGATATTAAATAAAATGAACTAAAAATGAATGTCAATATAGCAGATATAAGTTAAAAGGAAGAGAGAGAGAGTGGTAAATAATTAAATTATGAAACAAAAAGGTGGTAAATTAAGACTTCCTTTCACTAGCAAATATATATATATATATATATTATGCACGTTGCACAATGTAGTCGTACTTATTTTAAATAATTTTAGAAGGTAAAATTTAAATAATGTTCATTATTTTTAAAAAGAAACTTAAAACTATTAAAGTTTTGAAATTTTGAAATTTAACTGCTAGATAATTGCTATTTTCTTAATACTTAACAAATTCTTAATATTTGAATAAATGCCAGAAACATGATATAAGAAAGAAAATACGTGATTGAAGGTAAACAAATTTGTTATATTTGGATGCAAGAAAAAAGGATAAAATAAAGTCATTCATGTCCCCCCCCCAAAAAAAACATAATTTTATGCAGTTCTTACACAGCGTTACATCAACATTACCAAGTATTAAATACATACATTACTACTTCGCACATGTCCGCATGAGCAAACGCATACAAAGAATATATAAACAAACGTATTCAAAGCAGTCTGTTGGCGTATAAAAAATGTCGCCAAAGCAGAATACTAGACTAGTTAAAATTATATTGTATTACTAAAATTTTAACATTTTTTTCAGAAAACAGTTATTAAAAACATTCATATATATTAAGATACTTTTATTTAAATGTTATTTCAAGTATGCATACATTATATAAAATTAGAAAATCTATTTTTTATTAGAAAAAGGCAAGTAGAGTGGATAAAAAAACCTCTACATTTTATAAAATTAGGTTTTAAAACATTAGAAAAAGCTCAGTTGTGAAATGTTACTCCTCCATCTTTCACGTATCTGGAATTACATCCATATGCGGAGCACGAAAGTATCATTTTGGAAGTCCGAAACAATGCGCTTACACGCAAAACACTTGCTTCTCACAAATTCTCCATAGAACTGTAATGGTAACGAAGATCCGCGGGAAATACGATTTGGGAAATGTTCCAAATGTCACGTGGTTCGCATTCCTGTTCTCCTTCAGGGTTGCCGTTTCTCTCTCTAGTACATTACAGCTCTATGGTAGTACCTATATGAGCTATCTATACATTCTATAGTCCACTAGATATCTACACTATACTTCCTATTCAATACTATCTAGCTATCTTCATATTATACTACCGACATTACTAGCTATATCTATACTATAATATATGTAATATTTAGCTATATAATAATCATTTTGCCAATCTACACTTATATTAGTTTTACTGTAAATAATTTCACTTGTCTGACCTAATGAGAACAAGTCCACGAATTCATCATGGCAAGATTGCGTCTGTTGTTCGCAAGAGCCTTGGACGCAAAGTAGGTGATAATAAGAATTTGGTCAGTTTCATCCCAATTTTGAGGGACAGCACTACTCCCACCCCTCTTCCTCTCCCATCAAATCACAAGAGAAGACTACAGATTTAAACAATTCAACAATTAATGATATACTTCATGGAAACGGCTATTTAAATTCGAAAAGATGAGGAATGTTAAAATATAAACTGTAATTTTCATGCTCCGTTCTTTTAAAGTATACAGCATAATCAATGTTCATTTGGTAACACTTACTGATTAACAAATCAACAGTCATGTTATTTTTTTTTCTTTCAATCATATTCTTTGTAATAAAGAATGAACAATTTTGGAGCATGAGACTCACGATATCGTAACGCAGTGACTCATCATTAGGTTTTCCAATAGTGAAGTTACTCAATTTCTGTCTCTTATTTATTCCACACTTAAAAATCAATTTGGAAACGATTCTCTCTCTTTCTGTATACAGAGTCTGTGACTCAAGCAGGCTTTTTAAAAAGGCTTAGATAAAAGTTCGTTGGCTTATACTGTTGTACAAAGGATGACTTAGTATTACAACGAATTTATGAATAATAAATACTCAGTTTTCCCGTTTACGCTTTCCAACCATTCACGCGTAAGAAAGTCTTTCCTTTCAAGCAACACCCATTGAATTAAGCAGCCCCGGTGCCGCTTACTTTGCTCATAAAATCAACAAAAATCATTCTCTCTCTCTTCACAGAAGAGACAAATATCCTTTTACTCGCAATCTGCTGACAGCCGTCTGTTCCCTTTCACGAGATCCAATAAAGGAGCTGATATTTTGCCTCGCTACATAACAATACGAATGTGGAAAAGCAAACTAGGTTTTCTGAATAACGGAAAACGATGCCTTCCTGGAAAACTTTCTGAGAAAAACTGGTTCCCGTTCCCGTTTACGTACACATAGAGAAAACCACGAAAACTCTTCATGCAGCTGGCCTGTTTTCTTGGGATCGGAATCACGTCGAATTCCCAGCATTCCTCGGTCTTAACTACTAGACCAGTAGTGGGGTCGGCTTGAAGTTGGAAAAAGATCACATGTCTGAAGCAGACTACTGACCCTGTGCAAGTATGGGGCAACCTGCAGTCAAAAGAAGTTTAATCTTCAAGAATTAAGAAAATTTCCTGAACATTGGATCATGTACAGTGTCTCACAAAAGTGATGGGACACTTGTGATTTACAAAAGGAAACTGCAGTAAAATAAATTAAAAAAACATGTAAAAATTTTTTGTGGGTGTGTTTCATACTTAAATTTAGTAACAATTATTACATAATATACAATTTCTCAAAATATTAAAATAATGATTTAATAAAAATACAATTGTTTAGAACGGAGCAAGAAATGGCTCACATAAGTGATGGGACACTTACTTTACCATCAAATATTTATCCAAAAATTTTACTTTTTAAAAGGTTTTACTATTTTGTTGGATATCCCTTTACTTTTAAAACATGATTTAATCTTCTTGGGATGGTTTCGATTAATTCTTTTGTGATTTCTGGAGTGATTTTACCCCATTCTTCCTGAAGCACCGATTTTAATTGTTGTTTTGAAGAAATGGTGCGTTTGCGAATTCTTGATTCCAATTCTTGCCAAATATTCTCTATGGGATTTAAGTCTGGAGATTGTGGTGGTGTTTTTATTATTTCAGGACAGTTATACAGCAGCCAGAGTCTAACGTTCAAAGGGGGTCATTGTCTTGGTATAATTTAGAATCACTATGAAGGTTCAATTTTCGTGCTGAAGATTTCAAATTTTGATTTAAAATGTCAATATACTTGTACTGATCCATTATACTGTCAATAAAAACAAAATTACCATTTCCAGCGGACGACATACACCCCCATACCATAACTCCTCCTCCACTATGTTTTACTGTTGGCACCAAGTTCTGTATGAGAAATTCTTCCCTGGGTTTTCTCCACACCAATATTCTACCATCAGAACCAAATATATTAAATTTACTCTCATCAGAAAATATAACTTTATTCCAGTAATCAGAATTCTTATTTATGTTGGATTTTGCGAAAGCCAGTCTGAGTTTTCTATTCTTTTTAGTTACGAAGAATTTTTTCCTGGCTGCTCTATCGTGATATCCAGCAGATCGAATTACTCTTCTAATAGTCTCAGGATTAACAATTACTCCTTATAATGCTTGTAAATCAGCAGCAACTTTAGGAGCACTCATTCTTGAATTTTTTTTTTTTTTTTTTTAATATTTGGAACGATAATTCGCTTTATTCCATTGAATAGCTTTGATGGTCGGCCAGGTCTTCTTTTATCCTTAATCATATGATTCTTTTTATATCGTATGATATAAAATGATATTGAAAACTGTTGAATGACTCAAGTTAACTGTTTTAGCAGTTTCTCTAATAGATTTTCCACGTTCAATATGCAAATTAATAACTAATTTTCGAATATCAGGCAAAGTTTCTTTTCGTTTAGCTTTCATGGCTGCACAGAGCTAAAAAACACAAAAATTCCAAAACGAACTGGAGCGAAATACTGAAGACGATTTTATAAATTATTGCCAATTGCTTTTGGGTAAAAATAAAAACCCAAAAAAATCTTTTTATTGTAGTACGTAGTAGTATTTAATTGTGTCCCATCACTTATGTGAACCATTTTTTGCTCCGTTCTAAACAATTGTATTTTTATTAAATTAATACTTTAATATTTTGAGAAAATGTATGTTGTGTAATAATTGTTACTAAATTTAAGTATGAGACACGCCCACAAAAAGTGTTTACGTGTTTTTTTTTAATTTAGTTTATTACAGTTCCCTTTTGTAAAGCACAAGTGTCCCGTCACTTTTGTGAGACACTGTATATTGCAGTAGCAATTACCTACATGGAAGTACAAGTATATTGCGTACATCATTTCACTTTGGTGTCTCTTGTATTTTATAAGTATTTTTATTGCAATTCGGGACTATTAAATAAAAATAAAAGTTAAAGAAGAAAAGCGAAATCAAATAAATAATGCCAGTTTTTACTTTCGTAAATAAGCAATTTAAAAATTTAAAACTGAATTCCAAATTTCCAAGAAATGTCTTGGAATTAAAAGCCAGAGAAAGGTCAATTGCTAACGGAATATGACATTACATATTCGAAAGACTGTATCATATTCTGAAGATGATAGTTTAAATAATCAAATACAAATAGCTTGAGTATTCTATACGGAGAATGATTAATATTAAAATTTCAAATATTGCGCAGATCTGTGGGATTAAATCAGAGTTCATAGAAAGGGATCAAAATTAGAAATGAAGTAAATAGAGTCCTAAGATTAAATATTATATTTAATTGCTTTGCGAATAACAAATTTGATTTCCGGTATAAGATTAGAACTTAATTTCAGTTTATATACTTAATATTTTACCATATTTGTATAATTAAATGTAATTTAAGTAAAAGAAATGCAATAGTATTTAAAAATTAGTTTTTAAAGAAATATACTTTCTCCTGTTATTTCAAATTTACTCAGTTTGATCTTCCTACATTTCAACTTATATACTAAGGAGAAAATGGAAACTGAACAGAAAAGAGCATGCTTTATAGAAAAATAGGTATATATATTAAGAGAAATGTCAAGCAGTGTTATCTCATTGGACCTGAATTTTTTCCCTCTCGACACAGTAATAGTATAATTTAGAAATATGATTTTTTTGTCATTGTTTAATGTAATAGAACTGAAGTCTGCGAAGTGATCTGAAATAGTTGTGATATTCTCTTGAAATGAAAATATTGAAGTGGAATGTGATATTATGAGAAATAATTATTTACTTCAATACGTTTGAGATATTTGCTTCAGCATCTTTGTAAGTATTTGATAAGTTTTGCTTTATTTTATTTTTTTCTGTGCAGTAGTCAAGATAAAAATAGAAGCTATAACCAATCTTACTTGGAAGAATGTTAAACAATCGGTAACTTATATAGCATCTAGTATGAATGTATATTTTACGTTAATGCAAACTATTTAATCTCAGTAATTTTGATATAAAATTCTTAGATGTTATCTATCATTTAATTACTGCGCACGCTAGCTTTTTATGCCATTTAGTACATGTAGGAAATAATTTGTATTTTGATATTTGTTTAATAATTTTACAAAAATGCTTCCTTTATTGTGGAAGCGTTTTTATTACGTGACAATAATACAATTTGGGATTTGAACAATGTTAGTTTTTCTTTATGTTTGATTTTAAGCATGAGGCGTTATTTATGTGATAATACGGCACTTAACTCAAAACAAACGACAATTTACAAAACATCGGTAAATTGCAATGTAAAGCGCCAAGGTGGCGAAAGTAAAAATACTGATGTGCTATCCGTGGTACTCGAGAACATTAATGTTATATTCAATAATGTATAGGTAAATGAAATATTTTCTCTTGATAAAGGAGACATGTAGGAAACTAGTACATCTGCATAATAAGACTATCCGAATTAAGTTCAAATGTATATCAATCTTTTTCCTCCAACGGCCCAGTCTGATAACTATATTCATCATATATGCGCAGCCTAATATTTAAAATTTCCCACTAATTGAAATGAAAATCTCTTGCCTAAATAAACACCCCTTCTTTAGAAATTTATAAAAATCTTTCTACACTTAATTTGTTGCATTTAATTACTATTAAGAAATTTACTAATTCAAGCATTGATATAGTATATCTGTTTAATCTCGTTGGAGAACTGTTTGGGAAAATGTTCTGAGTTTCTTTATTCAAAACCTTTTGTTACATATAACATACCTAGAGCTGTGTGTGTGTGGTCAACATTTGTCTCAGAGCTGATCCTCACTATTTGCAGAAATTACTCCACTGTACGGATCTGGCAGACCAGCCAATGTGTCCATTATGTGACCTGGTTGACATGATAGGCAACCACTTCTACATCTTCATTAATCTTAATATCATTGTAGACAGTGATTCTCACAGCGTATATAGGCATATTATTTCTTTCAAAAATTAACTGACTATTGTGGAAAAAAATCTAAGTTTTGCGCATATTAAAAAATATTCAAAGAAAGAATAAATTAAGCAAACTTACCACTTACGCAACTTCGTATTGGAAGAATTCATGCTTATTTAGTTTTACCTAAGAAACATTTAGATTATTTAAATAAATTTATTGTAGATTATCCTGCATATATATATATATATGCGATTCATATAAGACTGAAAATGTTTTTATTAGTCAATCATTTTGCATTCCTTTTACACTAACTTCGAAATGCAAAGTTGTCTTATGTGTGATGCTCATAAAGACAGCGCTCGTGGGCTTTGCCATGATGCAGATAACTTTATATGTATTAAGCATTATAGTTATCATTACGGTTAATATAATAGTTAAAAGGCATTACTTATTAAACCCTTAGTTTTAGCTTCGATTATATAAAACGGAGGATTCCTTATGTACTACCGTATTGGTAACTGACAATAAAGCAAAAGACGTGTCATTGACATTAATGATGTTTTTCCTCTTTCTTACGGGTGTAATAAATATGTTTTACCTCTTGTGGGGCACGTCTCCAGGCTACTATCAATGAGATCGAAAAACTACAAATTGATTTAGTAAGCTTCTGGTGAATTCCATATTCGGCATAAGTGCGAGACTGTTATCTCATTACGAATATGGATTGATCGTTAAGTCATTAGGAATTACACTGATATAATCCTGATATTATTTGATAACTAACTTTCATAACATATTACTTGAATGCTGGGCTTGTTATCTTTTACATGTTATTACGCAAATAACTAAAATGAAATATTATTATTTCGCGTTGCCCAGGGATTACATCAATCGGGGAGACATTTTTATGTTGCCTTACTTAATAACAAGCATTCAGATCTCAAAAGATTTAATGTTTTTCCTAACACCTACGATTCTAAACACAATTCCTGGAATATTTAATAAGATTTTAGTGTGTGAAAAATCATTGTTTTAAGTAAACCATTTTTTTTACATGTTTTGTAATCCAAAACGATTAAATTAATTATTTACAAAGTAATTTATGATTATAAATAATTATCCTCAATCAAATTATTCGCCAGTCCTTCTGAAGTACCTTTTCTTGTTCCAACCGTGCTTCTTCAGTAACATCGACAGTAGGGGGGTTGCATTTCATTTCCATTCTCTTGAGCACTCTGATGGATGATTTCAGAAGAATTTTTGGCAATGTCATTGCGAGCAATTTTTCTCACTAGAAGTGTGCCATTGGCGTTCCTTTTCGCTTTCGTACATATATACAAATGAAATATGGAGGCCATTGCAACAAAGACTTATAAATTTTCACGTCTAAAGTGATAACTTTTCAAGATGTTGCGAGAAGAATTTTAAAAAAACAAAATTACTTTTAAAACTTCTAGAAGAATAATGCTTCAGATACCCTTCCTTTTGAGAAAGTTTAATATACTAGATAAAAAATAATGATTTTTCTAATACACTTTTTCAATCATACTCTACTTCAATGTATTTTGCCATCTTGATTTTGAACTTTGAATTTCTGTGATATTCCTTAGGATTATTATTATTCCTTAGGATTATAAGGAATTTATAATGTTCTTAAGAAAGAAAGTGTAAAAAGAAAGTATGCTGATTGATTAGTTTTAAAATTTTTAAGAAATTATTGGTAAACATGGTTTCCAAAATGCAAGGCTGTATAAATCTGAATTAAATATTCTGTGCCTGAAATTCTGTTAATGATATGTATTTTCTGAAAAGAATGCCGCAGGTATTCCGAAGACTAAAAGGTTTGTCTAAATATAACTCAACTACGAATAGACAGAAAAAAAAAAAAAAAAAACACTCGTTATGAAAGTATACAACAAGTGAACAGTTTAAATTCTTTTACGATATTTATGTCAAAAACATGTCCTATATTTTTGCTTTTAATTAGAGTAAATTTGGTGTTTACTTTAGTTATTAAATTTTTTTTGAAACAGCAAAATTAAAAATATTTGTATCTTGAGAAACTGTTTGATTCTCTTTGCTGTACGGCTAATGAAAGTTAAAAAATCTGGCAAGTACTGCAAAGAAAATGATAATAATAATGTTAAATAGAAATAAATAAATAAATAAGTAAAATACAGAATTTTATTCATTTACTTAAAGTCGAAATCCAATCTAATGGGCACCCCTAAATTTTGCTCTTGCTTCTAAATTTTCTTTTTAAACAATTTTGTAGCTTAACTAAGTAAAGCGTTTTTACGATTCCTGAAATCCATTGTTAGTTCAAAACATAATTTGTCATGTTAGTATTTATATACCGTAGTTTTGGTAATTTAAATTTCTCTGTTGGGAATTTTCGGTCAATACTTCAAAACATAACTTCTCGTGTTAGTATTAATATATTATAGTTTTAGAAATTTGAATTTCTGCGTTGAAAGTTTGTGGTCATTAATCATCCTGAAACAATGTATTGAGTTTTAAGTTTCCTGTTGGAACTTAACTGTATCCGTCCGCGCAGCTTATTCCCGTAATTTGATTATTCCCATAATTTGATTATCTTCATTGTTCTGCACACAATATCTACTGATTTTCTTTTAGAGTTTGTTTGAACGGAGGCTTTCGCCACTGTAGTCCCAACTTTGTAGGGTATCACTTAATTTGCATAACTAATTATTTTAAGTTTGGTATTTTCCCTGAAACTCTAATCTTCCCCTCGCATTTCCTCACCAATTTAAATTTAAGGGAAGAGAGTATGAAAACAGACGAAACTTGAAGTTTATTCAGAGATTTGATTTCGCTAGCCAGCGCAAGTTACTATTTTGTCCTTGTTGCTGTTACACTGAGTTACTGATATGCCTTTGGGCCATTTAATAAGTCTTTCGCTGGGTAGGTTGAGTCAGCCTAGTTAGGCTTCACCTAAATTGTTAGTCCAGCACTTCTACTTATCATTGAATTTATTGTTAAATTTTTCTTACGTTCCCACCGCAAATCATCGGTGTCAATGTGATGACGAAGTATGTTCATTTGTGTTAAGAGTTTGAGGAATAATAAAGATTTTGCTTTACCTTTCTTCAGTGCTGGTATTATTCACGCTTGTGCGAGAAGTTGCCACGTTTCCTCGTAAGATCACATTAACTTTATGACAGCTGAGAAAGTTAGACCATACAAACTATAACGGCCGAAAGGCTATGTTATACTAAATGCCATGTTTCTAGCTCTCCATATAAACTACTCTGCCATACATGCACATGTGCATTTCGACAAGTTTGGCAACTGGATTTGGTAAATATACTAGTATGAACTATCTTACATTCTGATTTTAGAAAAAAAGTTTACATAAAATGTATCATCTGGAAAATCTCTAGTGGAAATACTGTAGTTATATACATTTAAGCGTAATGGTTCAAAAAGTTTAAAAGCAGCGGAATTGCTTTCTGGGAAAAAAATCTTTTTCTGAGAAATTGAAGTAATTTGAAAATGATGAATTGCTAGATTGTTTGACAATTCTCGAACATTTTAAGAAGTGTAAAATATATAATATTTTAAAATACCTGTAAAATATACACTGCTGGCCATTAAAATTGCAACACCATGAAGGAACGAAAATACGAAAAAAGGATATTTATTGTACGTACACAGTATGAAGGCAAAATGATTAAATTTGTAAGCAGTTTGGGGGGTCACAGGGGGCGAAATTAGTAGAAACAACTGCTACCCTGCCAGGTATAACGGCTCTTACCCGGTTTGGCATCGAGTCAAACTGGGCATGGAAGTCAGAAACGGGCAACTCATTCCATGCTGCTTCAAATCACGATTCATCAACCGTATTAGCTGGAGAGGAAGGGGGGCGGGTCAGTCTTTCAGCAACCCGTAACCAGATGTTTTCAATGGGTAAGAGATCTGGAGACCGCGCAGGCCAAGGCAGCATCCCTGTGTATCAAGGAAGGTCAGAATACGATGTGCAACATGTGGTCATGAATTATCTTGATGGAAGATCACGTTTGGCAGGCCTCGAAGATATAGCACAACCACTGGACGTAAGACGTCAGAAAAGTAACGATCTGCGTTCAAATTACATTCATTCCGAATTAGAGATGTGCGTGTCGTGTACCCAAGAGCTGTTCAAATCATCACGCAAGCTTCACGGCCCCTATGCTGATATCGAAAGTAAGCAGGCGACCTGCAGTTTCCTCAGAGCTTCTAGATACGTATACAGCCATCAGAACACTGCACGTAGAACCGGGATTCGTCTGAAAAGACGACATTGCGCCACTCCTTTATCCAGTTTTGTCGTTCCGCGCACCACATTCGCCATTTCTCTCTATGTTGCATTGTCAAGGGAAGCCACCATGCTTCAAACGTCGAAGTACCATATGAGCGGATACTGGACGTTCTACAAACATACTCATTTCCTGACTAATTGTCCGTGATGTGGTTTGCAGGGCTGACCTCACAAAATATCTGTGCTCTCGGGCGTTAGTCATCGGAGGGCACTGATATTCTGCATGCCGTTCAGTATGACCCTGAGCAACCCATTGATTCCATATTCGCTTGACGGTGGTTGCATGTCGACCAGTGAGATGGCCGATATCACGGAACGATAATCCACACTCTTGATAGGCAACGAGCCTGCCTCTATCGAATTCCAACACGCATTTCTTGTTATTATTCGAGGCACAACACGATATTCTGAGCAAACACCGACCTTACAGAGAAATTTCCGAATGAGAAATCCACTACACAACTTTTCTTTTATGCAGTGCTTCACATGTCGTTTCTCCCACCTGCGTCGTCTAAAGTGCACTGAAATACTAATCATTTGCATATCCCAACCTCTTCTTCCTTTCATGTGATTTGGACGTTTGTCAGATTATTCTGTCCTGGTGTTGTAATTTTAATGGCCAGCAGTGTAGCATTAGTAAATACCCTTAGAGCTAAATTAAACGTTTTACTCCTTTTACTTCTTATAAGCTACCACCTTTGAAAATACATATATCCTGCATTTCTGAGTATATAAATAAATATCAGCATCGACTCAGCATGCTTATTTAAGACGATCGTCTTTGCAAAAACTACAACTATCTTGAACCGTAGGCTATCATCCTAGGAAGACTGAAATATCAATTTAAATAGCCGACTAATTTTTGTAAACACTGAGTTATTTATAACTAAAGACCAAATGTGGGCTTACTAAATAAATTAGCAATTAAAATGACTTTGTCTTTTTTTTCCTTTTTGGAAAATAAAGAGAATTATAATTTTGTCTTCTTTTCTAAACCCGATTTTATAGTTTGAAAAAATAATTTTAATTTTTGATAAAGACCTAAGGAATTCCAGCGTTCGGTTAGCCTGTGCTGTAGTTTAGAAATTTCAATAATAGAAAATCATAGCAAATTTAAGTTATAGCAAATTTTTATTAAATTAAATTAAATTATAAGTTATAGCAAATTTTGAAAATCTTTATCAAATAGCAATATAAAGCAAAACTTTCACTGAGGTGAAACTTCTAATTAATTTTCAGACTAGAAATTCTGTCATGAAGAAAATAACAGCATGATTTTATTATGAAACTGCCTTATTGCTCAGTGTATTACAAATTAGAAAGCACGAACCTAAGCTCTGCTGTCATTCTTAAATTCAGCAGCAAATAAAGGAAAATATTCTTGACAACTTAATTAATGGACTTGAGTTCGCTCTTTTGTATAAAATTATGGCCCTGGTTATCACTTGAATTTTGGATTCAAAACTACTCTGAACAGACTTCAAGATAGTTGTTTTTACTTAAAACAATGAGAAAAAAGAAAAAGTGCAAAAGTATCCAAAATTTCAGTGTCCTACTGGATGAAAATACAGTATCTCACTGTGCGTGAATAGGAAGATAAGCTTAGTTTATTTTATATTTTCAAGAATAGGAAGGAATAAAACCCTTTCTTTGTTTTCTTCTAAACCTTTCAAACATTTCTTCAAATTTTACATGCATTTTTATCACATAATGGTTCAAGTTGCACGAGGGCCGAGTGCACAATCTGAATTCGTTATTTAATAAAATGCAGCAATTAGCCCAAAGGGGTAATTTTCTCAGAAGGGCTATTAATTTCGTTTTGGCATTTTGCTTTAATTTACTATAAACGTCGGTTCACTTTTGAAATGATTGCCACCAAATATTAGAGCCCTGCATTATATTGAAAGAAATTAAATAACAAAGAATATGCATAAATGTATGTATGTTTCTTCTCACTGGGAAAAAACAACGGTACCAAGCGACATCAAATTTTGCACAACATGTTACTCCATTCGAATATGGGCATCTGAAAGCACAATTTGTTTTATTATCTATTTCATATTTTGTGAAACATTAAAGAATATTTGATTAACAAACTCAACGACTTAGAAGCGAGCAATGGCAACACTGTACGAAAAAAAAAAATCTTCAGCGCGCGAGACCGTGTATCGGAAATTCTAAAGATATGCTCATTTAAATATTTCGCGATATTGCTGTTGAATTGAATTTTATGGTAAGTACGGAGAACATGATATTTAATAAATAAAGGTTACTTTAACAATACTTTAACAATACGTTAATAAACGCTCCCTTGGGCGTAATAAAAAGTCTGAAAGCTTTTAGAATTTTTTAAAAACAATTTTACCTAAATTTTAAATTTAGTTTACTAACTCTTTAACAAAGCACACATGAATAGTACAAATAATGACTCAAAGGTATTTCAGTTTATACTTATCTTTTATCCAAAATCAAAAAGTTAGTATCTGCAAGAAATTGGTATCGGCTGTTTCAGAAATTTGGAATCAGTTGTTTGTTGCACTTTGAAACACAAACGTATTGAAAACGTAACATTAAATTTTCAGACTCTCATTTATTTCAAATTATTCTAATGTCTTTAATTAACTGCTAAATAACTTACTTTTAAATTAAAATAAGCATAAGCAAATTATGAAAACTTTCCATTTGGGGTAAAACTTGAAAATAAATATTGACAACATGTTACGATTCCTTCAATTACTAAATGTTTTTTTGAAGCATGAAGCAAAAATACATATATATTTATGTAAATAATTGATAACTTATTTACTTTTTATTTCTTTAACTATTTAGTAAATATTAACTTTTCAGTAAATAAATTGTAAACTTCTTAATTCAAAATCTTTTAGCTGCGAAACATCATTCCTTTTCGATTTCGGTAAAATTTGTAGCTTTGCAAAAAAGTTGCTAACCGTTATCTGCATCAAGAACTATAGACGCCCATAGATCACTCTGGCTCTTTTCTTTGACTTATTAATTTTTAAAATGGAGGGAAAACTTTTCACATATAAATGTGTTGCCAAACAAAGTGATTATTTTCACTGCTTAAATTGATATCTGAGATTATTTAAATTTTAATCAATACGAAAGATGTGAAATCAAATTTGTATCTTCATCTTTGAACAAAATTTTTATCACAATTGTAAAATAATTAGCCCCGTTTGTAAATGTTATGGGTCGTTGTTCATGTTCTTTTCTAATATAAATGAAAATAATGCAAAATTGGATACCAAATCAATAAAATATTAAACATATTCCTCAAATTCGTAATTCGTTCTCTAATAATGTTAATTATTTATAGGAAATGAATACGCTGACCACGTCTAGCTGTTTCGAGGCTGCAATTTTTGTGGTTATATAAAAATTTTTAAGTTAGATTTTTACGGAATATGGCTAAACTGAATAAACCCGTCCTCATTTCCTAAGGTCATAAGCCAAATCTGGAATCATACGCACGGAACTGCGCAAGTTTGATGAATATATTTGACAAGATTAAGTGTTTGTAATTTTAATAATAGTGGAACATTTTTTAATGAATCTTTCTAAGATATTGCAATAAAATCTCGGTTTTGTTATTATTTTATGATTTATCCTTTAGTATTTTATATAGATTTCGTTTCATAAATGTCAATAATAAAATTAAGATACTGAACAGATAAAACTATATTATTTCAATAAGTTTCTCATTCATTATCCTTAGTTGTATCGTTTCAAGAACCACTGTTTATTCTTTTGAAAATCACCGAACCTGCTATCATCTCAGCATTTGTAAAACACTATTTGGAGAATGGTGCTGATACGCAGAGTTTTATGATTACTCAGATTAGATAATTTTTTCCACCGAAACTGAATTCACATTCTGAAGGCATTATTAGAGTAGTTTTTAAAGTTTAATAGACTATTTAATAGAAAAAGGTAGTAGAGTAGTAGAAGGATTTGATAGTGCACTTATTAGCTTTAATACACAAGTTTGTAAAGACCTTATTTATTCTAAACAATTATTTTTAGTTGGTAAAACTTCCCTTACTCTTCTGATTTCAGTTTCCTGCAAAAATGTAAATTTTAATGACATGGTATGTATATCTAAGTAAGTTCGGAATCCGTATTTAAGCGGCGGTTTTAACAGTAGCAGTAGGAGAGTTTGTTCCGAATTGACGCCGCGTGTTTGAAGTAGCTTTGTACGTTAAAAATTGGTGTTAGCCACCTTCTTCAAATTATTTTGATATTCAAGGTTCGGCTTTCCTGAGTGCAGCCGATTTAGCGGTTGAGATAAATGAGGAGGCAGTCGTTTAGCCATCTTATTTTATTGTGATTTTACATTTTTATTTTCTGTTCGAGTTACTTAACTACAAGTGGTGGTAAATTGTAAGCACCGACCGAGTGTTTTATGTTTAGTTAAAATAATTAATTGAAATAAAAATATTATTTAAATCCTCTTCCGCAGAATCTGTTCTTCAAGAACATAGCGAGAATTCGCTACTCAGTAGAGATGATCCCGAAAAGAATACGAAGGAAGATTCTACAAGGTAATATACAATTATGTACAAAAAATAAAACTGCATCAGATCTTTTACAACATATCATAGTTGTCATTCCGAACTTGGGAAATACAAACATGAGTAGAAAAAATGATATTATTTAAGCTCTTCAAATGTTCACTCCTTCCAAGTAGGATTTACTTATTATAATAAAGAAATAGAATTATCCTTCATAAATAAACTGTAATTAGTACTTTCATAGTAATATGTACCCGAAAATTCAGTAACTCTTGCTTTGCTTCGTAAGCGTTGTAAAGACATTAGGATTTTTGGAAGTGGGAGAATTGAAAAATTAGCAACCGCCTTCGCCGGGAATCGAACCACAGACTTCTGAAATACCGGCTCAGTGTTCTGACCACTAAACCACGAAAGCACGCTAGGAAAGTGGGAGAAATACCTTATATACTCTCCTTTTTAAAGGGCGACTGTGGTTTTCAGGGGACTCAATCACCAAATCCTGGGGGTAGAGAAATGTTATCCAACACAATTTTAGTTTGGGCGCCACTGTAGAGACATTAGGTATTTTGGAAGGAGGAAAAATGAAAAATGAGCGGCCGCCTTCGCCGGGAACGAACCACGGACCTCGGAAATACCGGCTCAGTGTGCTGACCACTACACCACGAAGGCACGCTAGGAAAGTGGGAGAAATACCTTAGAGCGTAAACCTCAATATTCTCCGTTTTAAATTTAACACAATAAATAACAATATGCTACTCAAGTTTAGATTTATTCTATTTTGTCTCCAGAAATACTCATTCGGATCATTTTACTTCTTCATTGCACTGCTGCTCCATTTGCGGTTCCTCTTTGAAATTTTAGAGCAAAATATTTCCTTCTCATAGTGGCAAAGAACGATACATTTTATTATGTCTCTAAACATTTATTACACCAGTAACAGGAAACTGAATTTTTCATTTCCTAAGTTATGTTATTTTACTTCAGTAGGAGAAACAATTTTATTTCGCCTTTAAGAAGAAAATGTTTGAAAAAAAGTTATATCTTCTAAACTCATAAAATGTAGATACAAAATTTTATTTAACAAGTTTCCATTTTTATAAGCATATAAAAGCATAACCATTCTGCTTTTATAAAATTCTTATATTCAGTACATAGGTATGCTATTAAACAGACATGGTCAACAGGTCGACTGTGCAGAATTAAAACAAAAGTTATGTACTCTAGAAATTTCAGGTATAGAACTTGCTCTCAATTCAGCAATATTTTATTTGTCAGTTTAATTTATAATATCATTTCTCCTCGCGTATTTTTCCTTCTTCTTGACTAATTTTATCGTCTGAAAATCGAGATTGGAACATTATGCGGAATTTAATTTCCAAAGGACCCAGCTTCAGTAAGAACATAAAAAATTAAAAGTAATCACTGATAAAGTGCAAATAACTACCACAATCTTTTTTTCTTCAAAAGAAACCTACATTCAGTAAGGATATATATTAATATTACAATATCTAATGAGATATCTTTATTTGTACATCACTGTAACTTGTATATCTTCCGTTCTTATTGTTATATCTGCTACGTTTTACGTCTCAAATCATCCATTAGTAATTAGAGAAGATGAATGTGTATCTGGCTTAGCGAAATTGTAATCTGGATGTCAGTTCGTGCTTGCTTCGCTATAATGGGTCGGCATGAATAGGCTGTCATTAAGTTCCACAGTTAGATGGAAAAAAATTCGGCATTGGTGAGTTTCTCGAACGCACAGAAAAGAGGAAAATATTTTTTAAATTTCAATACTTGACGCTAAAAAGCCAGGAAACAAAATACAGTATTTAATCAAATAGGAAATGTTACTGATTTACATATTTTAATCCTCCCTTTTTTTTAACTAATATACAAAAGTTTCACAATATAGTAATAAGTCACTGCATAAACATATTCTAGAAGAAAATCATTTTTCATTAGATTAGTACCGCATTTCATTTCGACGCGCATTCATTCGACCATGAAATTTGATGCTCGAGTTTCTCATTATTGTTTGCAAATGAGTTTGGTTAGAAGAAAATTATCGTAATGCGCAGGAAAACTTTTCTGTGTTACCATCCTATAACTTGCATATGGACATCAAGTCACTAATTACATGTTGGGAACTATTCTGTTGCTAAGAGATTCATTTTTAGTCTCTTCCCAGTTCGGGTTGTTATTTTAATGGAAAATACTAAAGATCGTTTACCATATGAAGGTGCCCAATGTTCAGAATTTTTATTGACTTAAAATGTTTTCCTTAAAAATACTGACTAAAATTCTCTGATTGTTCTCATATTAATCAGGATGAATAATAATAATGCAAAATTGATGTAGTATAAATGAAGATGCTCGATGGATTCTAATACGCAGCTTAACTTTTACAAATACATCCATTCATTTCTTATGGTTCACTATTTCAAGGTATATGGTATTTCAAGGTTATGTCACTTTTCCATTGATTCCATCCGGCGTTTGTTCTTTGGTTGTTCATGAATATCATCAATGGTTGTTCATCAATGATCATATTACAGGGAACCCATTGATATGTCCCTGATGAAAGGTCCAGTACTGTCGCCACTCATTGAGAAATCTGAAATGCTTTAAAATGATGCTTTCCTAGTATCTGGCAAACTCTGCTCAGTGAAATGGCCACTGATTTGTTTTCTGCGTCCTTGCTGGGCATTGGTCTGATTTTCCGTGCATTTGTGTATTCTGCAATTCCTTCGAACATGACCTTCACCACCTCATTTCCAGTACTTTCGCATCGGTTTATTGCCACTCCTTTTTCACCTCAATGCATTGGTTTTCCTGGTTAAAGAGTCTAAACGTGCAGTCACTTGATCCACTGGCTCCTGGATTTGAGCAACTCTTATTAAGTGGTTGTCCCTATGAGTTGCTTGTTGGGCTGCCTCAAATTTCATGGCGTACACTAAAGCGTTTTTTAAATCCTTAAAATCCGCTAACCTCAGGACTTTCTGTAACTCGGGATCCCATATGACATCAGTGAGAACTGGACAATTTTTCCCTGTTTCTGAGAGGCAGTCCGAAAAGACGAGATGACACAGCCTTTCAACATCCCTGATGAGCTCTTGGAATTTTTCTGTAGTCTTCTGTTGTCGAGATTTTATCTGAATTCTAGTCTTTTAAACATGAGCATTTCAAACACTTCTAGCCAAAGTTCAACTCTCACGCGCTTCGAACAGAGCTTCAAACTCTATCCTCTCGTTTTCAGGAAGATTTTAAAGAATATCTGCTACGTGTAGTCTCAAAGAAGCAGCGATATGGCAGAATTTAGCTTGATAATCTCATTTACTTCCTTTTACAACTAGAGTGCACTGCGTCTTGTACATTTACCAGGTGGTCATTCTATTACATGTAGATAGTTTTAGAGAGGATCTGGATGACATATTTACATATTATTCGAATTTAAATGCGTTAGAACTGTGACCAGCTACCGTTATTGCCTTAATTTCGCTGGCAACAGCAGCAGAAACTCTATCGTCAATTTTTTGTACGACAGCAGAATTTCTTTCTTGATAATCTCCAACTTTATCTTCAATCGTGTCTTTCTGCGTTGCGTAGTCTCGCATTTGTTTTCTATTATGGCAATAATTTCTCTTTCCCTTTCTTTAACAAAATTTTCCCAGGTTTCTTCTCTTCTTTAGCAGAGATGACGACCCCTCGCATTTTCTTAGAATGCTGCAAAGATCCTCACCAGCTGTCTTAGTTGTTCTACGATTACCTTTTTGAACGGCATTTTAGTTCCACTTCTATTTATTATTCAGTAGTTAGACTTCAAACTAACTCAACGGAATGCAAAGCGCATTTAAAGAGCGAAGCTAAATCGGAGATATGTCAATGCTTCTAACTTTCGCTGAATTAAACAACTTCTACTCCGAAACTGATGCTGTCTATGGTCTTATTTAGTTTCCCGGACCGCCGAGTAATCTCTAATACTTCTCGAAATTACTCTAAAAGTATACGTATTTGTAATGTAATATAGATATACTTATTTGTTAAATCTTAGTGTATTTTAAAAAAATCTGGAAAAGTGAATACTACCTACACTATGTGCTTCGGCTGGAAAGAAATGTCATAAAATAGTAGTACTTGAGTGATATGACTGTAAAAGCTACTTAGGTCTTTTTAGACATAAGCATTCAGCTTTTGCAATGCTTGATAGAGCTCGTTTCATAAAAAAACAGCGGTATGCCTAAAAATATGCTCTTGTTTTGTCAAAATTAATTTAGATGTTGGAATTATTTTACGCTACGCTTGAGTCGGATTCTTTGACCATTCACGTGTTCATTATATGTACATATGTATTAGCAGTCGAGGTAAATTTTTTTATTTTGATTAAATTGAAATGTTTCAGACTTCAAATGACAAATTAAAAACAAAATTCTTCATCTTGTCTCTTCTACATTTCCGTCTTAATGTCGTCTTGAACCTCGTAACCTTTCTGCAAGTAATACGAGAGCTTAAAATTATTTGAAAGAAGTGTTGTATAACATAAGAATGTTTTGAAAATTATTCTGAGCAAAATTCTTACTACGTGTTTTTAGAACACTAACACTAATGGAACATTTGTTTTTAAATTGTGTTTTGAATGAACACATACAATTTCTGGACTAAAAATAATTTTTAAGTGATTTTTTTCTTTTTACGATTTCTTTCAATTTTTTTGCAAAATAGTTAGGAAAGTAATTTCAGAAAAATGGACTAGCATTTAAAAACAAAGAAAAAGGTATATTTGTACAGTAGGAAAATACTTTATGAATTTTATTCTTTTGCAAATTCTCGGTTAAACAAAGGGTTTTTAATAAAAGCTTTAAACATTAAAGCAAATAAGTATCTGGCACATCAGGTCTAATTTTCTGGCTGTTTTCATTTACAGGTAATTTTTAAGATTTTTTTTATCCTAAAAGGTAGAACTGCATATTTTTATGAAATGCATAGTGAAGAAATCGTTTTGCAATTCGCATTTCGTAGAAAGAATAAACCAATTTTTCTCAAAATATGAAAATTTTAATTCAGATTTTCTCGAAATTGGTTTCGCATATTTGTGGATAATGCAAATAAAGGTACAGCATATCTTTCAGTTGGAAGTATAGATTTCTCCTGCAGTGACAAGCATTCTGACAAGAACCTGAGAAACTAATTTAAATATGGATCATAACTCGTAACCGAATACATTCTTCGATAGTTTTCATTTCAAATAATGTTAGTGGGTATTAGAGAGAATATTGACATGAAAATAAATAAGTGAAATTAAAATTGTGAGATGCGCATGAATTTTGTTATAATATTAAATTGTTAAGAAAGTTTTAAATACATTACCACTTAGCGTAGAAGACCATCACTGAGATATATTTCATATTTCTGCAGCTGAAATATCTAAAAAAACAGATCGAACCGTAAAAGAAGTCTATTTAAATTAAATGATTCGTTAAATAATTCAACAAAGGAAATGTGTTTCAGTAAACTCTCAATTTTTTATTTCCTCTATAAAGTTCTAGTTAATTTACGTGTCCTTGGCTACTAGAACCTTATGGGAGTGTCTAAGGATTAATCGTTGATCATACAACTATAAAATATAAGTCCAAGGAAAGGAAATACTCTTTTATTCACTCAAAGAAATGCTAATAGACGCCCCCTCTCAGGCTTACAGAAAAGCCTACACTTGGGCTTTAACTTAAGCTAGAAAATAAGGGACTAAACTAATTCTAACTAGATAAACTTGAGACCAAGCTGTACAAAGATAGCTAACCGAGTTGGCCCGTAATTAAACCTCACCGGCGAATACTAACAGGCACGTAAGACTACGACATAGGCTTAAAGCAACGACGTGGCCTGAAAGAAGAAAACGCTCTATAGAGAACTTCTGAACTCTTCTACTGAAGTGAATTAACTTCTCATTAAATACTGGTACTACTTCATTTACATAAAACACGATACTGAAGCCTCATTCTAGCAGGGAGCTATAGATGGAAAACAAGAATTTAAAGGAGATGGTTTCACACTAAAGATAACAAATAAAAAATTAAAATAATCCCTATAACTCTTTAAATCTACGCTCAGTAATAGCTAAATCTCTTTTATTAAGCAATGTCCGAAAAATCTATGAGAGAATGCAGTGCAAACTATTGTTTCAAATATTTCAAATATTCGCAATGATAAATATAATTTAAAACTTAAAACTATTTAAAGTGGCATTCGACGGAGATTTAGCAGTCCTACGAATTATTGTGCATGAAGGTCTTAGATTTCTAAAGACTACTCTGGTCGATCATCCGTTTGCATTTTTTTACTTACTCAACGACACTTGACTCAATTCTTTAGTCAGAAGGAATAAAGAATGATAATACACCTGAATCATCTTGAGGTTCATATGAACTTAATCTCAGCCCAGACAGAGATGGACATATGTAAAAGGCTTTGCATTTTTTTTTTTTTTCATTTTTACATCATACATTACTTTTTGACATTTGACGTAACACTGTGATACTTTAACATCATACATTAAATTTTGAAAGCATCTGCAGTAATTTTTTTATTGCATTTCCTGTCAGGGTTCCGGTCTACACTCAGTTACACTGTTAGCACCTAAAGTATTTCGCTAAAAATCTAAGATACCGCGGCAGCAGTATTAAGTCCATTTTCTTCAAAATACTGTGATATTTTGAAGAAACTGAATACTGCTGCCGCGGTACTCTCCATACAAATCAAAACTTCGATTCACCTCCATACAAATCGATCTATTTTCTTCCCCAGATAGTATTAGATTTGGTCTGGAAGGTCTTGATATTTCACAGCGTAAACCACATGTTCTATTAACAGACTACTACATTCTTCGAATTGCAAAACTGCGCCAAGGGATATATCTTCATCAATATAGCGCATAGCTACTATATTTCTTTGCTTGTAAATTGGCTGAAATATTGAAGAACAAATCTGGTTATGCATCCACAGACGATTATGAACTCAGGTTCATGGATGATGTTTTTTCCCGTGATCACTTTTTGGTTTCTTACAAAGTAAATGTTAATAGCAAAGTAAGTAGACAGACAAGATTATGGTCTTTCTAGCTGATAAATTTCACCTTCCGACTCTCGATACAATTATGTCAGCGTATTACAGATATCAGTCAATGATTGGAGATTCACATACGCAACGTATTTTCATCGCACTAATGAGAAAACGAGGTTTAAGAGTCGAAGACATAGGATCATCACTCTCATTCACCTTGTTGAGAAAAACAACCTCGTAGAATAGTAACCTTGGTTAACTTTTTGATAGTCACCAACAAGCTAAGCTGGCATATCAGTTATGCACCGCAGTGGGCTGAAACGTGTATGGTTCGCATATCAAATTTACGACTGACAGATATTCCCTGTTTTCGGGAAGAAATAATTCCTTCATCTTGCAACTGCCGAAGGGTTAATAGTAAGTTTCTAAGGCGGCCATAACTTTCCTAGCAACTTAATTTCCAAAACATTTTGTTGCTTTCCATGATATTTAAAAAGAACACTTTACAATTATTACACTTTTTATACTTTACAATTATCACTTGTGAATAAATGCCATTAATCGTGAATAAATGTTCAGCTACTTAAAACAAGAATAAACAGAAAAGAATGTGTCCCTCGGAGACTTTTTTGAATTATTGTATTGTTTATTTATTTCTTTTAAATATTCTTAAGGATTTATTTTTCTGCATTTACTTATTCTTTACTCACAGAGTACTGTAGTTGCTACAGCAATAGAAATGTTTAGCTGAACATTCCCTTTCTTTAAATCTAAAGACGTCGCATTTCTCAAAGAAAAAGGAAGGATGTGGTGATTGGGAGGTTTATATTCAGAAATGCTGAATCGCACAAACTGAAGGATATAATGCTACAGTAATTGAACTGACCAACACAGGTAAAAAGAAACTTCCTCTGAAACGTAAGCTTTATTTCTCCTTTTACGATCAAAGCTCGTAAAAAACACGCGCTCTTGCCTTCTATGTTCTCGGCAAACGCGATGTTTTATCGTTTATTTTATAGCGGTGGAGAAAAAATAGAGACTTTGGATAGGAAAAAGAGAAATTTCTTTTTTTTTTTTTTATTTATTTAGATTGGTACTCTGACTTGGGTTTTCTTGCTCTACAGCTGAAAACTAATAACTATTTTTATTCAAAAATACATTTATTTAGTAATAATTTTGTATAACAATCGCGATAGCTAAGCCGTTCATCTCTACTGCCAGCGAATATTTAAAATCATCTGAAACAAGAACAGAATTAAAATGGTTCGTTGAAGGAACAATGTAAAAATATTAGATTCCTGGTACTAAAGCTCTATTAAAATATTTGAGAAAGATATTATAGAGGTTATATAAAGGTGAAAATTTGACGCTTGCTCTATGAAGACATCTGGTCATTCAGTGATAAAAATAGTGTTGTATATTAGAGAGAACCTGAATTCTGGTTAATAATAAACGTATCCGACAAACTCTGGTAATTTTTGGATGAAATCTACTTTGACAGTTTTATGATTGCAGGATAATTCACATCAGATCATCTTTCTATAGATGAGATAGTTTTCAATCATAATTATTGCTATGTACGCGGGTTTTAAAATAAGCCGTCAGGCAAGTGAGCAGTAACATGGATGAGGAGCGTCTTTGACAGAAGGAAAGCGCAAGCGAAAATGATGTAGTGATTCAGGGGAAGACGCGTGGAGTCAAAACGTTTCAATTCCGAGTTAAAAAATTTTGGTTTACAGTTATTTGAGTGGGCAAGAGGTATCTGCATTAAGCGTTACGTAAGATCGCATGATTAATTTGAATGATGCAGTTTAGAGTTGTAGTGCTATTTCTAAGATAGTGAGATGAAGTCCCCAAATTAAATAAAAAATAAAAACGGTTATAGCCATATATATATATAAACATTGGTAGTCTTCTGAATTCGTTTATATCAAGTCATAATACTTTTTGCATTAATTAAAAATGAAAAATGTTTGGACCTTAAGGTTTTTTCGGTAACCAAATTATGATTCTAAAGAAATAAAACTTAAAGAGAATATAAATAATGCATTTAAAGACTTTATAAACATATAAATTACGTGCTTGAAAATTCTTTCGCATGCCAAATGTAACGAAATTATAAATAAAATTACTAATAGATCATAGTAGAATGTCATTGAATGCATTTAAGAATATAAAATAATTTCTATTTACTCAAATTTATTTAGCCGTCTCCTCATTGCAAATTCAAGATGACGTCAAATCTCGTAAATTTTGAAATTAAAAGGCTCAGTCAATTTTCGTCATACGGGAAGGTCAAACGTTTTGTGTTTTATTTTTCATAACGAGCAACTCATTTTCCTAAACTTAAGGACAGAAAGAACGTTTTCGTATTAATTTGCAAGCATATTGCTGCGTCCAGCTGTTGCGAAAATAAAAGTCCCAGTAAGGATTTTGTGGGTATGTTGTATATAAAAAGTTGCGACCAGTTGTTGCGAAAATAAAAGTCCCAGTAAGGATTTTGTGGGTATGTTGTATATAAAAAGTTGCGACCAGTTGTTGCGAAAATAAAAGTCCCAGTAAGGATTTTGTGGGTATGTTGTATATAAAAATCGGGTATTTAATAACCAAATTTATTGCTTGAATTTTAGCAAGAGTGTGCTTTGACGCTCTTAAATGTTTATCAGATAGCCTAAACAGATTTGTATTGAATCGAAAGAAAAAATACATCTAATTAAATACAGGTGTATAAACGTGAACAGTGAAATAGCATTATTGCTAAGATAAGAAGCTTGACCTTGTATGGTCTTGTAGTGAGACTCTACATGATCTAAGTGATTTAATAAAATTTTTGTAAAGTTTATTTCAACTAGTTAAAAGGAATCATTTTGAAATCACAACAAGGGGAGAATAAAATTTGGAACTGGTATTTACGTAAAGTTACATTTTGAATTAATTTTAGTCGAGGCAGAAAGCCATAATATGTAGAGTTCTATTCGTATAAATTTTATTATGCTGAGGTAAAGAACTATAGAAAATTAAGAAAGCTAGAACATTTGATTTACTTTCGTTTCTTAGGTACTTTTTCTGAGGTACTTCTCCGCATAGAAGACTGTTGCGGTATTTCGTGTTTGTATATTTATTGTCATGGAACTGGTGTGATATTTCAGCATAAAATGTCCTCTTGATGATGATCTAATTTTTTTATCTCTTTACAATCACCTTTTTCCCTCTTGTTTTCTATTTTGTAATTTTCTAATTAGCCTTAAGACCTTTTTATGAATATATAGAAATATATAGATAGTACTTGTTGGAAATTTTATGATGGAAAGATTTGTCACCAACAAAAGAGCAGAAACTATTCAATATTACTTTAAAAATTACCACACAAATAACTTGAAACATCGAGCAGATGGCAAATTGTTTTATGTTGAGCATACCTAAAGTTCCAAGAATTTACCGATTAGTTCAAAATTTTCACTCTAAAGCAATGGGTCTATAGAATATTTTGATTATTCTTTTCTATGGAATAATTTACTAATTTTCAAATTTCAACTGCCTATAGTGTTCTCCAGATATAACAGCTGCAGATATTTTCTCTCTAAGCGTACTTAAAAGGAAAAATGTTTGAAAATAACCCACAAACTACACAGCACCTTAAAATTAATACTCGATAATCAATTCAAGACGTATCATCCGAAATTTGAATAAAAAATATGGAGAATTTAAAGCATGAAGTACGTCAGTTCTGTCATTGGTCTCCATTTGTAGGATATTATTCTTAAAATGTAATGTTAGCATATTTATATAAATTGCATTTTTTATATATATATGCGGCTTAAGTATTTGTCGCCGATAGTTAATTGGTTGCTTGCGTAACTGTAAAATGTTTTTCCCCGTGCAGAGCAACGCGTAATGAATATTATGAGAAAGCTAAGCCGGGAAAATTAAAAATACAAGAGCACGTGCATCTAACATTTAATAAATAAATTTAACATCTATATATAATAGAATTCGAAAACGTGCCACCGACAAAAACCGGCAACGATGAAAAAATAAATAAAATGAAATAAATAAGCATCTTTATTATATGCGGCTTAAGTGTCTGTTTGTCGCCGATAGTTTATTGGTTGCTTGCGTAACTGTATTAGCCAATGGGGTGGAGTTGCCACGGCACAGGGCTGCCGTTTCAATTGAGACGTAAACAATTTCCTGTAAAACTTGCCTTTGCTATGACCATCAATAAGTCTCAGGGCCTGAATTTGGACACGGTCACTTTTATGTTGCCTGAGTTCGCTAAAGAACGGACGTAAAATTAAAAATAATTGATGGTCCTTTGCAAGGCGAGCTTAAAAATGATGGAAAGATCTACACAAGAAATGTTGTGTACAAAGAGATCTTTGACATGTGAATTAACATTTTATTATTTAAATCACCTTTATTTATTGAGCTAGCGTTGGCTCTTAAGAAATGTACCGCCAGTGGTTTCCTTCATTGCACTCTACTTTAAGCAATTAAGCAAGGGAGAAACCTTTGCGCAATTTATAGAACAGTGGTCATTTCGTATGACCGCCAGGCTTTCTAGCGATGTTATAACAGAAAGTATTAAGTCTTAAAACTGGGAAATAAGTGTCTGAAATCCTGTATCGTTCTTGAAAATATTCTTTCTCTTTATTTAAATATAAAAAACTTTAAAAAAATGTTACAATTAGAGCAGTTTATCTATATGACAAAGCACACTAGGGTTATCTGCCTAAGGAGATGGATGACTTCGTGGAGGACTTTCTATGGGGCACTGGCTCGTATACACGTTACACATGGGGAAAACCACGAAAACGCCCATGCAGCCAGGCCGTTCGCGGGATTCGAACCCCAGATCGAACTACCAGTGTTCAGCGCTCGTCCGCTGATGAATTTTATCTATAAATGATAGCAAGTATTAGTACTCTAGTTCATATTGTAAGACAAAATATTTTCTCCTGTAATCTTTGTACATTTTTTTAACGTTCAAATGAGTCTGTCTTCAAATCTCCACTTAAAACACAGCTTTGTAAAACTGTAACGAATGTAATGTTAAATATGCTCAAATGTTTGCTTGTGAATTGAAATTAATTATCTTTGCTACGATATTAATTTTCTAAACTGGGCATATCCCTAAACGTGCAGCTTAATGTTCAGCAACACCATACTGAAGTCAATACCCACAGTAACTTCTGAAATTAAAATTGTGCTAAGGAAACAGAATAATGTTCCAAAACTAATGTAGAGGTATATAATTTGAATATTTGGTATGTTTGGTCCTACAATACAAAATATAATACAAAATATAATACAAAAATATAATACAATACAAAATGTAATACCAAAATACAATACAATACAAATTATAATACAAAAATACAATACGAAATATAATACAAAATATAATACAAAAACACAAAACAATACAAATTATAATACAAAAATACAATACGAAATATAATACAAAAATACAATACAATATACTATTATACGAAAATATAATACAATACAAAAATATAATATTTTACTCTACAATACAAAATCTCTCAAAGAATTATCCACAAAATTCACTAAATACCCTAACGTTTTCCCCCCTTTTGCTCGCTATAATCTGGAATAAATGCCACTAAATATCACTAAACACTCAAAATGTAATTTTGGTACCAAAGGTGATAAAAAAAAATTAAACATACATACTTGCATTCTTTAATTCAGTCTGGTAGCAGATTTTACTCTCAATTCTCTCTATATCATTATTATGTGCTACCCTAGATTATAAAAGCATAAAACAGTTTTAAAAATTGAAATATTATATTCTCAATATTTTCGATATTTAAAATTATATTTAATTTGTTATGCAGATTATTAACAACTAAGCAGCACAGATATACAGATTATGACGAAATTTATAGACTATTTGTAAGATTATACTACTAGTGAAAAACTGATTTTTATGCATTACTTTGTTTCTAAAAGGAGAGTAACAGAAATAAAAACTTCCAGACAATTTTTATATCTGTATAAAATGATCGCCCTGCTGCATACATTCTTGCAAACTTGAGTCTCGCCTGGTATGAACGATGGAGTTTGAAGCATTTATGTCATCATTCCTTTTTTGCGCAATTCATGCAGTTAGGTCCACATCATGTTATGGCGGATGTTCATTAAAACTTCACTCATAAACCACACGCAGTATGATCATAAGCAAACATGTAAATTTCAGCTCTTTAATTATTAAAGACAAACATTACCATTTTCATAATTTTCGCTGCACTCCAAGCTCCAGCGAATGTTTTTACAAATAATAATTATTTTTTGTCTTCAACTCGAATTTAAAATGTGTTCTTGTGGGATTTTTCTAAAGTACAAAACACTGTATTAAACTATTTGCATAAATACCGTATTTTCTTTCAAAAAAGCCAAAGGAACATTGCTTTGAATCTCCTGTCAGACCGATCATCAAGAAATGTCTTTCAGAACAAAAGAAACTAAAGTCCGCTCGTAAGTAGTTTATTGCTTGTTTTCTTGGGACTTACTTAAAACGTAAGTAATGTTTGTAACAATATGTATTTATATAATAAAACAATTTTACAACAATAATTCATCATTCGTTTTCTTTCGGAAAATTCGCCAAACTGCGCCAAGGTGGTTGTCCTAATACGTAAGCATCGACATTAAGAAATTTAATAAATTGATAAATTGACAAGGTTTGTATTATAATAAGAAGTATTTTCTTTTTGCAGTTAATGTCTTAGAAAAATAAACTTCATAGTTTACATTAGAATTTCTTACAACGGAAGTGGACCACTTCCTTCCATGAATAAAATCATTTGAGGGAGTATTACGGAAAACATTTCCAAAATCCATTTTTGTGGATCTAGCTTTTGCCAAATCATGTCAATTTGAGTTCAATTTTCCCAGAGATGCCACTTTTCTACGTAAATGTACTTTCAGCATCAAAGAACTAGATCGGAAAATAACTACGCAGCAAAAAACACCCATATTTTTCTTACTTTTTCCTCTGCTATCTCGATGCACACTCTTTTGTCCAGGGAAAAAGTAGCGAACGTATCTGAGCGCACGAGGAAAATACATAATACTGGCTCCTCAAATATTACATTTGCAATTCAAATCTAACCTTGCTTATCTTCTGAAAAGAAAGGAAAAAAAAAGTTATATTACGTGTAAGTTGAGCAGCAAGTCATAGTAGAAGATTAGGACTAAGTTTATGGGGTTTACACGCTTAGAAAAGAACGAAATTTTATGCGTCTTTTCTTTTCATGTTTTATTATTATGAGTTAGGAAGTTCATATTATGAAAATGCTTAGACGTATCACATGCATAAGTTCGTTTTCTTCTCGAAAATTAGAAGCTGAAGCATTTGATCTTTTATTTATTTTTTGCTCTTTGTGCTAGCTTTTGGAAACGAATTTTCACAGCATTTTAATAACCTACACTCTTATGTATATAAAAATGATTTTTGTGAAATTTAAGGGAAAAAAGTGTCTGGTGATTTTCGAAAGCATTATTATGGTGTCGGAACGAATGACTTTCATTTTTCTAGTCTTAGAAAGGACGGAGGGGAGGAAGGGTACGTTTTTGAACTATTAATATTCTATTAATAGTTCAAAACTATTAATATTATTTTAATTTTCACAGCATTTTAATTCAAAATAATATATTGAACTAATAATATTATTTTGAATTAAAATGCTGTGAAAATTCGTTTCCAAAAGCTAGCACGAAGAGGAAAAAATAAATAAAAGATCAAATGCTTCAGCTTCTAATTTCCGAGAAGAAAACGAACTTATGCATGTGATACGTCTAAGCATTCTCATAATATGAACTTCCTAACTCATAATAATAAAACATGAAAAGAAAAGACGCATAAATTTTGACTACCTAAGTATTCTTATTTTATAATCAAGTTTTTTAATACAAAATTATTTAATTTCTCTGCACGAATAATAATCACTAATATTTCTAATGTAAAAATCGATGCGCCTAGTATATAGCATTCACAAGCTATCGTTTGTTCACAAGATTAAAAAAGACTTCTACTGTTTAGACAGAAATGCCGTTTATAAATTCATTAATAAAATTGTATGTTGTTCTTCAACCTACAGGTAACTTTTGCAGTCTATACTTTATTGAACATATTTAAATTTCAAATATCCTCTACAACATTTTAAATTAATCACTTTTTAAGATTTCATAGCAAATATTCAACGATAAGGAATGGTACTAAACCCTTCGTATCGAAATGGGCTTCTTATTTGCATAAATTATTTGTATCGAAATGATTGCGCTATTTTAAAAAACAATGTTTTCGACATGTGCTTTGCTTTATGCGTCAGTAATTTCAAAGCGTAGCATAATTTATTAGTTCGACAAAAATATGTCTATAATAAGTATTTATTTCAATTTTATTTTATACATACTATAATAAGTATTTAATTCAATTTTATTTTATATATAGTATAATATAGTTAAGTATTTATTTCAATTTTATTTTATATATAGTATAATATAGTATAATAAGTATTTATTTCAATTTTTATATATAGTAAAATATAGTATAATAAGTATTTATTTCAATTTTATTTTATATATAGTACGTGTTATTTACTTTTTAAAATAATTAATTTCTTCATGAGCCACATTAATAGATTCTCTGGTACAAGTAAATTCGAGGAGCATCCTCTGGAATTTTTCTCAATAAAATTAAGCAGCAAGGTAAAGTAAATTTGCAAAACCGCTTGTATCCTCTGAATTTTAACTATGTAATTTTCCTTGTCACAGTTACCTAGGCAGAAACGGGAAAACAGCTTAAGAATATCTGCGTGAAACTGTTAGGGGAAAAAAGTAACGTTTTCTGAATAGATATTGATAAAACTCATATTTATGCTGCCCCCAAATTTCACTTATATTAAACAGCAGTATTTTATTACACCACGACTGAGAACTTGAGGGTTATGCCTTCCAGAGATAATATAACAATGCTTTTTATATATCGTGCATTAATTTTATTGTTGTGAAAATAATACAATTTTAAGCAAAAATTGTACATTCACCGGACGAATATCTATAGTCTTTTGTTTACTTTGCATGCTTAATCAAGCTCTATCAATTAAAAATTAACCCAATTGCACTGCAGATGTCGAAAATGAATCTTAGCCGGGGGAGATCAGTTTTTGTACTGATTTAGCAAATTTTGAATGATTTTCTTCATTTAAAAAATTTCATCTATTTTTCATGTATTTTATTAAACGTTTTTGTTCGGTGAAATGATTTTAAATTGGACAAAAGCTTTTCGCCAGAAAAATTCTTTTTACGTTTTTGAAGACGCATTTAGCATTTGAAGTATCTTTTTTCTTCTAAACTTCAAAGTGTTTACCTCAGTATTTTATCGTGTTTATTAGAAAGTTCTTCATATATTTAGGGTTCGATTTTACAATTAATGAATTAGTTTCTGATAAAAAATAAAAGCATATTTATACGGAAAAACATTTAAAAATTATGATTTCCATTAATATTTCATTTCCAATAATTTTTCTTTTCAAAATGTTGAGAAAACAGTCCTTATTTCCTTATTCCTAAAGTGTATAATAACAAAAATGCAGTAAAAGTATCAAATAATTTAGTACCTAACTGTGTAAGCTTTAGGAATTTTAGTAAAAGAATTTACACGGTCATTAAAGCATTTCCAATCTTAAATTTCTTACTGAATTCCAATATAATGTATATATAATTAAAACTATTACCACTAATTAGCGAATATAAACATAAAATTAGCTTTTATGTGGAACTAGAAATACTGCAGTAAACATCACAAAATGTAACTGAAATATTGCAAGAAAAATCATAAAATACAAGTATAATTTTTCTTTACTCTTTTTATTTTATAAACTATGTTAAAACAATTTTAATATATTAAAAACAATTATAATATTTTTCTAAAGCATTTATTATCAATATTAATATTATTTTTTTGTTTAATTCCTTTTTTTTTTCAAAGTATAATTTTTAATTTGAACAGACATCGAAACATTTTATTTAAAACTGTCAAGCAGCATACGGGATTTATTCTTTTCTTTTATGGATTATTCTTTTATATAAATTGCCTTTTTAATTAATTTAGGAGCACTTTAATTAATTAAAGTATTTAATATTTTTTCCAGCACGGTTTTCAGTAATACGACACATAAGAACTTGGCCGCTTTTATTATGCCACCCATTTCGGTTCATGCTTATTTTAACTATTTCTGTTTCTGAAGAAACGGCGTTACAAAATAGACTGTTAATAGACAAAGAAATATTTGCAGAGCAGAGTTTAGAAAAAGGCAAGCTTAAAAGAAAAAAAATATTTACTCTTTAAAATCAAACAGATTACACGTATCAACAGTTGTTGATATTTGCAGTAATATCTAATTACGTTTCTTATTTTCTACATTGATGTTTCATAAATAACTGTAATTAAGAGGTAAAAGAAAATAAATACTGAGGTGGGTGGGACATTTAAAGGGATGTCCAAATATTTAAAAGCAATTTTGCGTCATTAATTAACCTAAGATCGTTTCAAAATTTCTTCTCAATGAAATAAAGTTATTAAAGAGTATTTTTAGCAAAAAAAATTTGAAAATTGGTAATTTCTTGATTTTTGGATACCGAGTCCCCTTAAATTTCTGTGCTTCTAAGTCAGATCTTTTAGTAATCATGATTTGTTTCTCAAAGCTTAAGGATTAACTGAGACAACAGTAAAGAACGGACATGATTTAAGTTACAGTGAAGTAAAAATAAAGATATAAGGTAGTGCTTCGTTTAATTGATTAAGGCAAAGCACAAGTAGGCTATCTGCCTAGGGTTAGGGATGACCTCGTGGGGAACGTTTTAAGGGAAACAGGTTCGTATTCACGATACATATCGGGAAAACAACGAAAATCATCCATGCAACCATCCGTTTCGCCGGGATTCGATACTAGGTCGAAATATAAGTGTTCAGAGACTTTAACCTCTCGGCCATTGGTGGCCCTCGTATAAGGTCACAATGCTAATAAAACTATTACTCTTATTGACGTGTAGGTTATTTTAGAGAAAAAGTATTGTGACAGCTACCTGCAGTTTATCCCTGACTGCTTTTCATTTGTTATGTACTTATTGAAGAGGCGTCTTTCTGGAATTAAATTAATCGCATAAATTTTCTCTCTGGATTTATGGACTGTAACTACATATGCAAAATAGATTACATGCTATATTAATAAGAATGGGGATATACGCAAAGAAATACGGTATTTAATATGTGGTGCCTCTTCACTTACACTTCAAAGGAGATAATTAAGTCCATAACTCTCATAGATGCAATGCATATGATAGTCAATGCATTAGAAGCAGTCTCTCAAAACGTTTTTTGGAATTTATTTCGAAAATGTAGTTTTTATTTAGACAAGCCTCAAAAAAATTGTGAGCTGTATCCAACGTTTCGAATGTCAATAAGGGAAGTTATAAGGATTCATCTTCAGTTGACGATAATACTGAGAGCACATGTCAAAAAAAACTGACTGGGATAATATAAAAAATATTAAAAAGGGCGTAGAAGGTCAAACTGACAGTGAAAGTGATACAGAAGGAAAAGAGGATATGCCGACGTCAACAGAATCCAGAAAAGATCTAGAAAATCTGCGAATTTTAAGAATCTTTGGATTGAAAGTCGCTATCAGCAGCTATCAAAACGCTATCAGCAGTTTTACGAACATGAGAATACAATTGAAAAAATGTTGATGAACAATACGAAATAAACGCGGATTGCTCATTTCTTTGCAAAAGTTAAAAATTTCATCAGGTACATAAGTGTAATTAATTTATAAGAGAAATTAAAAAATAATTTTTAAAGTGAGTAAATAATTTAATTTTAGGGGTACTTACGTATTATTCCTTCGAATGTGAAAGTTTTGCCAATCACTGCGATAATAATGTATAAGCCTGCCGTAACAATGGTCTCATAACGTCTGCTCTTTTGTTTGATGTAACGCCTACTGACTGTCGATAAACCGCATTTCGCTTTTAAGAACTAGGGTATAAGTTTTTAAAAACTTTTGAAGTCGACGGTATAATATGTAAGCATTAATTTTTAATCATTATTTTAGGTATTGATTAATAGATTAATTATTACTAGCTAAGTTACTCTTATACTAGCTAAGTTCAAAGCTGATATCTTAAACTGACTCTCAAATTGCTGTCTATTGAATTCAGCTAATAAGCTCAAATATATTCTGAATGGAAGTGATTTTAATAAACAGTGCGTAGTGTACATGTCCACGTACTAATTAATTCATTGTATTGATGTATGTTTACCATTTGATTTGAATTGTTGTATGTTTACCAGATATTAATTATAGGCTATTTCAGCTCTTTTTGCAAGTTTAATAGTTAACAAAAATGCCTATAACTTATTATATCTACCTTTAGCATCATGTTACGTCCAGAATATTTATGCATAGGAATTTGTGAAAACGTCATTATACTTCATATAAGATCTTTATTTTAGCATTATCCATGTATATGGTAGATTACTAATTTTCAGATTTGATGTATTCTGCAGAATGTAATATCTGTAATTTATTCTTCAAATGGTGCCCTACTTAACGAATGAAACTAGTAACTATTTAAAAGCAATAAATCTATTTCCATATTTTTATACTTTACTAGCAAAAGCGAAAATATAATTAATCTAGAAAGTAAATATTTAAATTTTGCTCATGGTCATAATTTTTCCCCCGAAGGCAGGCACTTGCCTTTGCGACATCGACCACTCCTAGGACAAGAAGTTGTTGCCATTTCATTGAGCAGGCACCTACTAGGCGGCCACCGTTACCTCCTATGAAGGGACGACAAGTTACAACCATGCCTCCTCCGGGATTTGAACCCAGGACCTTCGGTGTCGTAGTTGTCTCCTCAAACCGCAATACTATCTGGACAGCACGCTCACAATGTGTTAAAGAAACTCAAAAATCGCATTGCAATTTCGTTAGAGCAACCAAAAAATAATAAAATAGTAATAAAGTATTATATTTTAATGCTAATTCGCACTAAACTGAGGAAGAGGAAAGATTAACCAAAACCTAAGAAAGATTAACAAAGAATCAAAGAATGTAATTAATCTTGAAAAAGGGGAAGAAATTTTAAACTTGAAAACTTAATTTAAAAGCTCCAAAATAGGACCTCTAAATGTATATTCGCCGGCTATTGACCTGTAGAAATATGAACTCAATAAATTCCTACCTTGCTCTTATCCCCAAAAACGATTATATAAACTTTCATTTGAAACTATTTTTGTAATTAGTTTCGTAAAGTTCCTAAAATAAAATAGGTAGCATATTTAATTGGGGTACAGGGTCATTAATATCGCACAATCAATCATCAGAGAATGAGAAAGGAATCTTAAAATTATCAACATGTTAAAGATATGTTGCTGTAAAGAACTTCGTGTTGATAAATTTTAGACAATCGTTTTATGAACATTAAGAAGTCCTATAACATTCGCCGAGGTTCTTTCTTTCAAATTCGAAGCCCCTTCGAGGAGTGGCTTTAAGAATTTGAAGTGAATATTTCCATATGTTGAAAGAATTCGCTACCTTTATCAAATGGACAATCGAACTTCTTCAGAATGTAAAGGTATTTCTTTTGATGACTGGATTCTTTGATTGAAAGTCACCTGTTGAACTAACGGGTAAACTGAATGCATATGAGTGTGTAAGAATTAATCCTAATTTGTGCTTTAAATACTATTTATTGTATTTAAATAAGCAGGCAATAAGATACAGCAAGAGATCAGTGGTTTGAAACTGGCCGCCTCCGAAGCTATTTCATGCGGTTCGTGAGCACAATTAAACGTATATTGCTACAAGATTTCAAAATTTTAGTTATTTGAAATCTGAATTTTCATAACCTTTAATATTAAATAATCAAATATATTTATGGTGCGTACATGAATAACGCATCAGAAAATTTATAAATCGAGTCAATTAATTTACAGTGTAAATTAATTACAGTGTAATACACTCAAGAGCCAAAACATTATGAACACCTCTCAATAAAGAGTTGGGACATCTTTGGCGCGCAACGCAGTTTCAATCCGCCTTGGCATGGATGCCACAAGTCCTTGATATATGGCCGGAGACAGATTGATTGTACCAGATGTTGTAGCAAAGGTAACGCAAAACCGAGATATTGCGAATTGGTGGTCTTTGACATCTGAGCTGCCGTCCCATGACATCCCAAATGTGTTCTGTGTGGAAATCAGCATCATGTTCCTGAAACCACTATAACACAATTGTAGCCTTGTGACACGGGGCGTTATTCTGTTAGAACATTCCATTTACAGCTGAAAAAACAGAGGCCATGTAAGGTGCAAATGCTCCGCAGTGATGTTCAGATACCCTGTAGCATTCATATTCTCCTCTACCACAACCACGGGTCCCAGAGACGCCCAAGAGAACGTCCCCAGAGCATAATACCGCCACCACCAGCCTGTGTATGACTTACTGTGCATTGAGGGAGCAACTGTTCGCCTGGAAGACGGCGTATCCTGACACGGCCATCGACGTGATGGATGACAAACCGCGATTCATCTGACCAGGCAACTCTCTCCCACTGATTCATGGACCAGTCGCGATGTTCCCGGGCCCAGCGCAGGCGCAATTGCGATGACACTTGGTCAGCAAAGGCATACGAGTGGGACGTTTGCTGCGTAGCCCCATATCCAACAGTGTCCGCTGAACAGTGTCCTTCGATACTTTTCTACTTGGCCCTGCATTGTATTCGGCTGTCAGCTGCGCCACTGTCTGGCTCCGGTTTTGCTTCACCATGCGAGACAGTCTCCGACGACCTTTTTCTTTGATAGCGTGTGGACGTCCAACACCATGTCGCCTACTGCTGGTTTCACCGTCATTCATCCACTTTTCATAAATACTAACAACTGTAGATCGCGAACAACCCACGAGTCGCGCAGTTTCGGAAATGCGTGTTCCGAGCCTTCGAGCCATTACAATCTGCCCTCAATCAAAGCCGCTTAGATCTGCAGCCTTTCCCATCACACACAGAAGTAAGTGAAAGAATGATTCTTTAGACTCTCCAGCAGCAGTTAAATACCACTTCCACCTGATCACGTGCCTTCCACGTCATCCAGACGCGTTCATCGCAAAATGTAGGGCTGGTCATAATGTTTTGGATCTTGAGTGTACATCTTATTCAAAGATTTGAAGATACAGGTTTTAGTAACTTTTGTTCGTATTTCTCAAAATTTAAAAACGCTCAGTTATGAATTTTTGCATTAAGAATGATCTAATTGTTTGAGAATACATTCATATACGAAGAGCTCGTTTTCACAGTTCACAATAATCTCAGCTTTCAGTAATAAGTAAGGAAGCTGATTGGCCGCTAAGCAGCTACAATCAGTGATGAAGATAATTTATAGTAATTTCCCTCCAAAAATACAGACATTATTAGAATGCAAGCGCCATTAAATGTCCATCTATAAATAAGAAAAAAGAAGATTATAATTATATACATAAAACCTATATATTTTTATTTATGCGATGAAGAAAAGTTTCATAAATAAGAGAAAGAGACTAAATTGTCATTATTCATTCTCAAGTTCTCTTTGAAAACTTTCTCTGAAAAAAAAAAGTTTTCGTAATGTGTTTATTTTTAGTTTAGCTTAAATTCTTTAATAAGTAGTTCAATATGTTAAAATTATTTGACATGAAATATAATATTTAGGTATCAGTATGTTTCAATTACAAAGTGTGCAACGAAAAAAAAAAATCTTGCCAATACAAGAATTTTTTTATACAGAAAAAAGTCAAACAAATTTGAAAGGTTTCAAATTTTAAATTACGCCCAAAGAGGAGTTTTTAAACGTTTTGTGCGTTACTGTTATTTATTAAATATCATGTTCTACGTACTCAAACCATAAAATTCAGTTCAACAGCAATATCGCAAATTAATTTTAAAATGAGCATATCTTTAGAATTTCCGATACAGAGTCTCGCGCGCTGAAGATAAAAATGTTTTCTTTTCGTACAGTGTTGCCATTGCTCGCTTTGAAATCGTTTATTTTTTTAATTAAAAATTCGTTACAAAATCTGTGTGTTAGAAAATCTGAAATCTATAATAAAACAAATTTCAAATTCAAATTAGGGCTTCCACATGCCCATATTATATGGAACATTACGTTATTCATATTTTGATGGCTCTAAGTACCGTTATTTTATCACAGTGCGAGAAACATACATACATTTATGCAAATTCTTCATTATTTAATTTCTTTAAATATAAGACATGACGACAATATATGGTGGCAACGATTTGAAAAGTGATGCAGCCTTTTAAAGTTTTCGACGCAAATGCCAAAGCAAAATAAATAGTCCTTCAGGGCAAATTGCCCCTTTGGACTAATAAATATAAATTTACTTTGGATATTATTATTTTTGTTTACGTATCTTTCAATAAATTAAGTTTTGAAATTTATTTAAAATGTGTTTTTTATTTTAGTAGTAAAAAATGATTTTTTTTTTTAAAGCGAAATATACGGCTCATCAGATCAAGCATTCGGCCCGCATGCAATTTTAGTTTGAGACCACAGATATGGTCGTTATAGACTTTAAAAGTGGTAAAATTATGAAAAGTATCCCTGTTTTCATTCGTTGAAAATTAATGTAAAAGAAAAAACAATTGCGTCTGTAAAGATTACTGCATATATAATTTTACCTATGGCACAAAATGTAGAATTACGAAACTTCATGCCTAACTGTCAAGACATGTCATAACCTACGAAATGTTTTCGGTATACTTAATGTAAAGCTATTGCGGTTTATCTAAGGCTAAAAAAATATATGTATATTACTAGAGAGAAATATGTAATGTAACCAAAAATCCACATTTGTTTCCCGACTATGCTGCCTAGAATAGATATCTGAAAGAGTTATTAAAATGACAGAATAGAATGACAATTAATTCTAAATATGAGCTAAAAATTAATATATTCTAAAACGCAAAGTTAATTTAATGTGATGACTCAATAAAGTTTTATTATAGACGTAATAATATTATGAAGATAGGAAATTAATTAAAAGTCAGAAAACCTTTAACATTTTTACCTTTAACCTTTAACATTTTTCCTAAATGGGAACAGAGTTTTAAGGTACAAAAGCTAATGAATCCCGTGCATCAATTCAATAAAAAATAAAAAATTAATAAACCTGAAAAAAGACCATATAATTAGGTCTGCAAATAAAGTTTTTTCTTATAGTTTTCAAGATAAGGCTTGTACTCAGAGTGCAAATGCCACTTAAGTTTCTGATAATACTCTAGGCAATTTTATTTTCTCCTCTCTGAGTTCATTGTTTTAACTCTAATTTTTATATTGCTTCACAAGCCGGAAATTGTATGTGTAGAACAGATAAAAAAAAAAAAAAAAAAAAAAAAAAAAAGAAAAAAAAAACATTGAATTTTCTTTACCTATAAAAATGCTTGACTATATTGAATATCTTTCTAGATACATTGTTAAATTGTTTAAAACTATGAAGAATAAAAAATTGCATAAATGAGTCTTTAGAAAGAAATAAAAACGTCTATTACTTTCTGATACACTAAACTGTAATGCTAGTGTCGCACACTGAAGTAAATTCCCTTATTAAATAATACATTAATCATTTACTTTTAAGGTCATTTTGTTATTTTATATCTCTAATTTAGATATTAAGCTTGTCCATTCAAATTAATACTCTCATATAAAGCTTAACACTGAAACCTAGGCTATTTATTTAAATTTAACTTCACGTAAATTCCATTTTTATGCTTTTCATTTTTATGCTGAGTGTTTCAACAGGAATACGTGATTAAATAGATCTAAATTTTATCATAGGTTGCTGTTTTAGTTTCAAAATGAGGTACTTAAATTTTAAGAAAACGTCCTTGGAGTAGTTTGTCGATTTTTATAGAAGGAAAGAAATGAGCTTTTCTTTCTGTGGAAATTTCGTGGCAGTCGTTTTAACAACAGATTCAAAATGATTTAATGCTCGGTGATGCTGTCTTTAGCAATATCGTGACAAATTATTATTTTTAAGCAGAATATTTGTTGGGTTTCTTGCACTGTAAGCAAATTTTATAAAAACATAATTTAAAATTGAGTATAGATCAAACATTATCACCGTTTGCTTTTAAAAACCGTTAACACTTGGAATACGCGCACACATACAAAAAATATGGAAGAAAATTGAAACTATCCAGTGCTGGTAGGAAACTAAAAAAGTAACGCGCTCGCGATGGCAGAAATTTGTTCCGGTTAATAACCTCAAAAACCTTTCGCATCCTTCCACTACAGATCTAAGAAAATATACTCCTGTTATTATCTGATATATCAGAACACCTCACTTTAAATACTTGCTACTCATTTGCTCAAGTTATAGTAAAGACTGAAATTATAGATAACTGGTTAATTAACATAAAATTCCCTATACGTTTTTACGAAATCAAATTAAAATAAAATTTCAAATGTATAAATGAAAGAGTGAAAAAAATATGTACAAAAAAGAAATAAGTACACCAATTTTGTTATGTCCACCCCCTCTCGAGGGAGTGTGAAACATTAAATCTTTCTTAGGATGTCGCAGCAATATGAATGCTTGTTTTTCAAATATTACAGATTTCATACCTTTATGCTATATATATATATATATATATATATATATATCTGGCTATTTTAAATAGCTTTTATCATATTATCAATCTTAATTTTTTTTTTTTGCTACTTCCGAAATACTACTTTTTGAGATTCTAACACGAAAAGGAATTTTATTATTATATATGCGATGCATTTTTTAACTAATCTGACAGCTATGGTTAACTAAATGATTTATTATTCCTAATTTTGCATCACAGGAATTCTTGAGCAGGTAAATGATCATATCTTATGATGAAACTTCCTTATGGTAGTCTTTTAACATTCTACGCCAAATTAATGCTTGCTAAAAATGTCCTTCGGAGGAAGTGCTTGGAAACCGGTGCATTTCGTACATCGTTAAAATGCAAATGCGACTTCGATTATGTGATTATCTGCCACCTCTACCTAGAATATCGGGTTTTTCAAAATTAGATCAGGAAATTTTAAATGGCAGAAGAATAATAATAACGATGGCGGAAGAAATTGGAAGAGAAATGAGAAGCGGAAAGTTGAGTTAATATCCTATGTCGACTCGATTAAAGATTTCGAGATGATACGAGATTTCGTAATGGAATTTTAATTACGACTTTTGGTTTCTAACTACTTTCTGTATCCTATCGTTGAAAGTGTATTTAGAAAAAGCTATATATTTAAGTTGCTTCGGGAGTAAATAGACTTTTCTGGCGCTCATTTTTTCCCTATGTAGATCAAACAGTTAATTTTCTTTCTTCACGCTGGAATTGATTGAAATGATAATCTAAATAGGTATATATTTGTTTAACGGAAAAAGAAATCTACCAGTCAGAGAAAATTTGAGAGTTTCAGAAGAAAGAAACAAAATTTTAGCTAAGATATACTCACACACATATGTATACTAAAATAATTTTGTAAACGCCTCTGTGTCTTCAGCATTAAATTAAATATAAAAGTATGATACAATTTCGTTGTTGTGTATTAGTGAGTACTCACCGATCATTTTTTACTCAGGATAGTGCCTTCGTTTGAAACTTGTTGAATTTATTCAGTTTTTCAGTCTTTACTGGCATGTAACCGTTGCACATGAAAAAGCACGGAAACCAATCAATGTTCGTCAGAGTTGGAATTTAAGACGAACTACCAGTATTCAATAATTTCTAAACGCTAAATTACCTGTGGAGCAGTAGAAATTTGAAATGCAATATACAGAACCGTACAAGAAAGTGCAAAGTTCCTATGAAGGTAGAGAAAAGTTTTGGAATATATAATTTCACGTGATTTTGAATGTATTGGAAATAAAGCATTTGTTTCATCTGTTGACATTGGAGGTGTATTGATACTTACGTATTATCCCATTCTTCTTGTGGAATTTTGAAGTAGATGACACCTTATTCCACAAGCTTGGTTTTTGCGCGCTCTGTGCAGAATGTAATCAGTAAAAACTTCATGCATGTAATTTCTTTTCAATTAATCTCTTCGCGTCCATTTTCAGCTGACCATATTGCTCATTAAGACAAACTTTTAATTTTACTGAAAAGTTTTTATAACTTTAAAAATAATACACTGCTTGCTGTTCATTAGAAGGCAGGTCCCAAGTTTTAATAATTTATTTTCAGAATGCAAGAAAAAGTACTTACATCACCAAGAGAATTCTTTCCATAAAAGCTAAACGTGGTTTATAGAGAACTAGTCGGGGCTGGCTGAAATGAAAGTGCAGCTGTTATGAGCGTGTTATTACGTCATGCCTATCCACAAATGGCTCTAAATCGCACTGCTTGGCGAAAGTTTCGTGGTTAATGGTATAATACCTAAGTATTTCCTCGCAAAAGCTGCCACCGTATTTGCAGTAGAAAGTATTAATTCATACAAAAGTACTGATTAAAGAAAGAATGTTGTTACGAATTTTATATATATTGTTACGTTATTTTCTTCCTTCACGTTCGTACGGCGTTCGTCGATTTGGAGTGAATAACGACGACACATGACGAAGTATAGGAACACATTTTATTTAGCCAATATTATTCAGGACAGCTCCAAAATCACTTTTTACAGTCGTCGAAGATCTACTGTAAACACGCTGGAACAATCAGCGACACAGTCTTCAGGCTTTCAGGCTTTCACGGTGAAGACAGCTTCACGGGAAAGCACTTGAGTATAGCTCCCGACTCTCCTCGGTCGTTCTCGGAATTCTACGTACTCTCGAGCCTCCTCATCCTACAACTCGCGTTACACCCGACGATACACAAGCGTACAGCTGTCGACTCGGTTCAGTCGTTCTCGGAGCTCAGCACACTCTGAGGCAAAACTCGACGATGCACTAACTCGTGATACACTAAAGACTCTCTCGATACACTCAACGACGATCTCGAGAATTCGAGACACTCGCTCATTGACTGACTATCTCTAGGCCAGGCACTAACTAACTCGACGTACCAGCAGGGTTTATATAGCTTTCGGTTTGTGTTCGAGAACATTCTGGGCTAAACCGGTAAGAATTCGTTCCAGAAGGTTCTCCATTCGTCCATGGTGCATCGCCAATTTGTCGTCATAAGTCGCCAGATGGGGGATTTCTAGTCAAATGTGATAACCCTACAGTCCCTCGCCATTTTATGGCTACCCTAAAACTGCTTTGCTGAGAAGCTATCTTACCGTGCCTGGACATTTCGTAACAATATGTAAATAACTTTTTTTGACAAATTATATATGAAATTATAGCATTTTTTGTATAATTTAACATTTTGTATAATTTAAATGCTTGAAAGCGAAAATGATCTGATGGTAAAACAAGTATACAAAGGCAAGCCTGTTTAACATTGAGTAAATGACTATCTCCCTAAACTGGAGAGATATCGCTAAGCTGGCGATGGTTTTGTTTTGACCCCTACTAAATCGAGAAAAGTCGGCATTTGATAGCATTTTGGTTCTATTTCTGTGCAACTGTATTGGGTATTGTAATTGAACCCATATGCAACTGCAGCCATAAAAAAGGTCTCTTTCATTTCGCAAGGAAGAATATTTGCTCTACAAGCACAAAGGCTCGTGAACTGAACAAATGTTTCCCATTCAACTTGAAGCTCATATGCAAATTACCATTATAAAAACGGAGAGTTAAAATTTTGAATTTAGCGATTAAGAAACTCCGCCCTAAGGGTTGTCATAATGACGAAATATATATATAAGTATATATATATATGCGATGTACCAGCTTTTGTCAGGAATAAATAGATTGTTGAAGAATTATAAATGTAGTCGTAGCTTAAATTATCAGACGATAAGTCTAAGAAACAGGATCCATTTATTATTGGTCAGGAGAAATAGCAGTTACAAAATCAGATATCCGGAGTAAATAACAAAGAGCTACTAGTAATATTTCGTATGAAGTTTACTGCATCGTGACATTTAAGAAAAAAGCCCCGATATTCCTTTTGCGAGTCATTTTATAGCCTCTGGAAAAGGCTGAGCTTCCAAGAAATGACGTCAGCCTCGTCAGCCAATCCAGTTCGCTTTAAATATTTCCAGAACATTCTATAACTGTACGTGTAGAAAAGGCGGGAAAAACAACTTGACTACGGGGCTGTGGATTTAATTCCACGTACTTTCAAATAAGAAAACATCGCCATTAAAAATGAAAAGAACATACAGTTAGAATTTTAAGTGTATTCTTGACTATGGAGTTTTATTATTACATATATATATATAATGAGCCAGATTATGGCATTTTATTGCCACTTCAGTGATTCAAACTCGTGGAGATTGTTCTGAAATTACTCTCAACAGTTTTGTTTTTGTGAAAATTAAATATCTATTAAAACTGTTGGCTTTTTCTTTCTGCAAATTTTATCGCATACATATGTTTAAACACTTATCTTTTGCGTAGGCTTCAATGGCATGCTTCCGAATGTATTTGACTGTAAGAATTAAAATATTGTCTTCCTTAGTGCTGTAAACATAATAATGAAGGAGAATGTTTTTGTTTGTTTCTGTAAAGTTTTAGAATGTGCTGAACTCTATCAACCAAGCGCCTAAACATTTCTCAGGTAAGTATGCTCATTACAATACTTCAGTCAATTAAATTAGATATTTTCTCATGCTTTTTTATAATAATCCAAGTTGCAAAAGTTTTTATAGACAAACTGTAATTTTTTTAGCATTAAACTTAATTTTAAAATATGTATTCCCAGCAACAGAAGAAACTCGGATAACATTTTTGCAAAAACAGAGTATCTTCCAGTAAAATCGCTAAAGATAATAATGATGAGATGCGTTTGGTGGATAACTGGTGCGCAATGCTAAGTTTGTAATATTCTCTCTCTGATGTTTTTTAAGCGAAAATGACCGGTGCATAAATATCGATGGTTAATCAATGTTTGAAAAAAAACGATATCGATTGTTCAGCTATCTTAAAAAAAAAAAAAAAAAAAAAAAAAAAAAAAAAAACATTACGAAAGTCGCCAACTTACATTTGAAAAGTAACTTTTAATTTCATCTGTAAGAAATCTCCAAATTGCGCCAAGTGCTTGAGTTAATACTTAGGTACCAAAGCTTTATATTCTACGCCTTCCTTTTATCCTGTCAAAGTCCCAATCCAAAGGAAACTAGTACGAATATATTAGGAATTAAAATAATGTACTAATTAGTAATTAGAGGAGTACCAAGTTGCTAGAATACCAAGTATTTGTGCTTTCGCCCTATCAGATGTTAAGAAGTAAAGCAGAGAAGATTCATTTAGAGGGTAAATTTTATTTAACTTAATAAGAGTAGAACCAACAGCCGTAGCAATGCCGTTGATAGTTTTAATAAATTTGCTTGTCGTTCTCACGTAATTATAAACGTGCTAAATTTCAATATTGAGTTTCTCTTCCTGGCATTTTAATGAAGTAGCGGAATCTTTGCAAGGAATCATAACATTCCTTGCCTGTGCTGTTGTGGTCCAAGTGTTTGTACATCCATCGGTTCAGACAATGAGAATACCGATCTTAATTTAAGCATTCCTCTTTTTGGAATTTCTTGCGCCCTTTTTTTAAGACGTAATTTAGCTTTAATTTTCTAAGATGAGTTCAAAGACAACAATAAAAGTAGCAGAAAAGAAAAATAATGGTATTATACCTTACAGAAATACTTGCAATATAATTTCATTTTCTAACAGTTTAAATTGGAGAATACGTTCATTTGAACACCTGAATTAAATCACTATTCGAAACAGAAAGATGACATTAAAAATAACCGGAGAATAAACCTCGTTAATAATGAAAACACTAAGTTATAAATGATAACAAAGAACAATATTTACTAAAGAGCTTGAGTAATTTGAATTGAATTCAAACATTCTGACGCTCTTCACAATGTAAATAGTAAAATATATCTAAATTTCTAATGAATCAGACTAGATCGAGTTTAAAATAATAAATAGAGAGCGTTATTCTATACAACGTTTATTGACGAACACCAAAGATGATCTGCTACTACATAGAGATAATTATGACATCGCAGTTTCTTTTACAAACAAACACTACCGCCATCTATTGGCAATTTGAGGATACATAATCACAAATTTATATTTAACATACCCCCTCCCATGCATCTGTAAACGGATGCATCGATTTTACTAGAACTTCAAAATTATAAAGTCTTCTAATTGGTCTTCTAACAACACTCTTATCCAACTGAATCTCATAAGATGTATTTCTACCATATCTTCCATGAAATAATTTCTAACTTCCAGTTGCAGCATTTCACATTATCTTCTTGTACAACATGTTTAATTTTAAACACGAGAGAATTTTTTGGAGTTTTTTGAAAACATGATTGATCTTAATTCTATCAAATATTCTTTATGAAGCCTTTCCCCAAAATGCTCTAATAATAATTGCCTATGCTTCTATCTTTTAATCAACTGATATTTTGCAGATTCTAATTTAGATCTAAGCGAAGTTAAAACATTTAATCTAGATCCAAACATAAAATAAGATGGTGAAAGAGGATCAGGTTACATAAGGTATAGATTTAGAATTGATAACAGCTTCAGCTTCAACTAAAAAATAATGCAATTCTTCATAATATAAAGAAGCTTTACCTAAAATACGTTTTAAGCAAGGTTTTACGGATCTTATCAAACGTTTCCAGAATCCGCCCTCCAAGGAGCATTTTCCACAATAAATTTCTATCCAAACCCATTTTTCTCAAGGAAATTTAGAATATTTTTATCTTTGCACAATTTATATAAATATTTTAATTCACGATCAGAAGTTTTAAAGGTTTAAGCATATCAGAATAAGCCTTTTCCGTTTCCTTAATGCCCTTAACCGCGTGCTTATTTTTCTTGATTAATCCAGCTCTGCCAACATCCTTAGGATGATAAATGTATGATGTATGTATTTGTCAACACATCTGAAAAATCAAGATCCTCAAGATGTGTTTAGAACATCTGAGAGCGGTGTTACTTAAACAGTGAAGAAATACAAAACACAATATCTATACGATAGGATAGGTATATTCTGAGGTATAGTGGTATATCCTCAAAATGATGGTAATCCTATTTAAACTATCTTAGAAAACAGCAGCTATTTTTTTTCAGTTTTTTAATGAAGAATACATAAAATACATATACATTACATAAAATACTGATAGAAATGTTTTAATGACTTGATCTAAATTTATATCTTTAAAATTAAATTTCGATCCCACAGTTTTTACTTTTATATATTCTTATCCTTATAGTGTCTAATTTAGTATGTCCTAATTGCAGTTGTTGAAAACATCTGAAAGAAACTACGCGGCTTTGCATTCTGATACCATTTATCTTCAGTGACTCGAAGTCGTCATTTCGTAAACTATTCTGAAAAAGAAAAGTAAGAAAGAAAAGAAGAAAAAGAAAACAAAAGGAAAGAAATGAATAACATGGATTCTTATATATACCAAAGGAAAAAATATTTACATTCTTCTGGAAAGCACAACATTCTTGTTTTATAACTTTTTATTCATTTTGTGTAATGTTCCTGTTTTTTAAATCTTTCTTCAGGAGTCTTCTGACTAAAATGAATAAAAAAGACGATAATAATTCGAAGAGAGTGCTTTTATTCACTTCTTTTGTTTATTTAATTCTTCTTTTATTTTCCAGGCACCGTCAATGCTGTTCTTGACTCATAAATAATAATAAAAAAACAAGACAGTCGACAGAATGCATAATTAATTTCTAAGACACATTCGAATGATTTTTTTTATTTCTCTAGTGTAGTAACTCATCCATCGTGTAGATTTCCTCAGTCCGATTCTTTAATTTTAGAATCTCAGCTTTGAAATTAAAAAAAGGAATAAAATTTTGCTGCAGAAAACAAAAAATACATAACTCCCGAAGGAGGGCAAAACTCGTCACTACACATTAGTTATTCGGAGAAAGAATTAAAATGGAGAAACTCTAACGATATGTGACACTAAAGCTTCTTTTTGTTCAGTTAGTAGTTCTTGTATAATAGACTTTTAGTAATCATTTGCGGGATTGTATAAATATTTACCATTTATTATGAAAAAAATCATATTAGTAATGCACACCGAATTAATATGCGATGATTTACACTTGATGATCAATGCTTTTTATTTTCACTTAAGTTCAATATGACTATTTATGCTGCTTTTTATGGCATACCGTGATTTGCACATTGACAAATGCATCTTCATACTTTACGTGCAAGTGAAGTAAAATGTATGCGATTGATAAAATATAATTTATTTAGTGTTAATTTCAGTTGTAAAGTGACACTATAATCGTAATTAATTTACATACTGGATAATTAGAGATGAATTAACCTCCTCAACTTAAATTCCAATAACACAAAGTTTTAATAGCATTATTAAAAATTAACCAAAACATTTATTTGTAATTCGAGCTGAAATTACGAAACTAAACTGTTAAAAAAAACTTTCTGCGAACTGGTAATACAACTGTAGTTCAATAATTTTTAAAACAAATACCAGATTGCACTCTAAAATCCTATTTCTTGGGCTGACACATTTTTCGGAGTAATTGCAGGTAAAGTCAAAAGCCGAGAATCGCCAAAAATCTGCAGAACACGTGGAACTAAGAGTTTTAGCATTGCTGTCAAAATCTGCTAATACTTTCTCAATTATATTCTCGTTCGTTGTATAAAACTCAATTAATTTGCATGTAAGGAGAAGTTGAAAGAAGAAAGGGAATGATTTAACAAATGAAAATAACGTTTTCATTAAATTTAAAATTACGCAATGATTTTTTAATGAAGCATTTAATCTTATTTAGAATGTGCTAATGAAGAGTGTGTGTGTGATTATGGGAAAGCCTCGAGGACTATCTGCCTAAGAGGAGGGATACCTTCGTGGATGACTTTTTAAGGGAAACTGGCACGTATACAAGTTACACATGGGGAAAACCACGAAAACGCCCATGCAGCCAGTTCGCGGGATTCGAACCTCGGACCGAACTACCAGTGTTCAGCGACTTTACCGCTCGGCCGCTGGTGGGCCCATGTGCTAATGAAGAATATAACATGTGTTCCTTCAAAGCACTACAGGAGGCTAATTCACTAATTAATTATTAAATATATTATTGATTCATATGCTTTCACCACATTCATGTGCAAACTCTCGATGCACCAACTCGATAGCAGACTGACAATAAAAATCGATAGACTACGAGGCACTCTCAGTAGACTCATGATCGACTAAACGACTCTGACGAGACACGTTATTCCGCGTACAGGCAGGGTTTATATAGATTTTAGCCTGCGTTCAAGAACATTCTGGGCCAAACAGATAAAAACTCGTTCTAGAAGGTTCTTCATCCATCTATGGCATATCGCCAATTTTGCCGCCATATGTCCCAAATGTGGCAATCCTGCCTATCCTTGCCATTTTATGGCAGCATTAAACCTGCTTGCGGGGAAGCTACTTTACTGCAGCTGGACATTTCGTAACGATATATACTTTCATAAGACATTGAATTACCATAATAACTCGCGTATTTTTTTTTCCGCTTTTACTAATTCTTTTCCTTGAAACCTTGAAAACACAGTTTGAAAATTATGTGATTTATGTTATTTTTGATAAGTTAAAATAAAAATTTAACAGATCTGAAGAGATGTACTAATATTACTATATTAATCATTTCAAACACCAGTATTATTTTCGAAATTGTTATTTTTAAATATATATTTCATCTTGCTAACTACATACTCTATAAATAGTAAATATCAAGTTTCTAAATAAGATGTTGGAGATAATCCAGTGCAGTGCTATCTGGATATTAAGCCATTAATGCGTTACAGATCCTCGGATCTATACCATACGAGCATTTCCAATGGGAAAAAATCTGATGTGTACAACACATGACTTCCTTGTACGGAATATTAAATTATACGCATTTTTCTTGCATTTCATTTAAACTTATTGGATTGAATTAAATCTGCTTCGCCGACAGCGCAAAAACCACAATAGAATGAATACATTCTTTAAAATTCATTCTATTTGTTTACCATAGCGACACTCTGGCGCTAGGTGCACTTAACAGTATTATATTTCGTTCATATTATAACTCAGAATGCACAAAATTTATAACATTAAAAGAATAGAATTATCTAATCGTTGCCACATGTCCTATTCAAATACTTTATTATAATAAAGCTAGAATGATGTATAAAATAAATTAAGCAAACAAAACAAAAAAGAAACAGTGTTTCAAAGACGATTGAGTATTTCTCATTTAATTCATTCAGTTCTCACTTCGCGAGAAGGCAAAAATACATAAAATCTCAAAATATCTATATTAAAAATTACGAAGTAAATCTTAAACACTTATTTCCTCGAATAAATTTCAGAATGGATTAAGGATAATTTAATTCGCAATAATAAATGAAGACTTTATCTTTGTTGTCGCGAAGCTCAGTTTCTCTAGATTGGCAACAAACCTATTATTATTATTAGTTATCCTGCCAAGTTTCAAATGTAATTAAACATGGCCGCCATTGCAAAAATAACTAGGCTAAGCCGCATTTAAGCAATTTAAATTATTGATAACTCTAAAAATATTGCATGCAGATTTACTAAAGGCATAAAAACCTTAACCGGAAGATAAAACAACATAATTCAATCATTTTTAAAGTAAAAAATTCACAATTTACAAACATGTAAGAGTAAAGAAACTGAGATCACTGAGCCGGGAACAGAGTGGATATATATATAAATATATTTATATACGTTTGGTGCGGCCGATTGCAACCAAAATAGGACGTGCACATCTACATGTTATAGCAGTTCTATATACAAAATTTCAACGTTCTGAGGCTAGTCGTTTTTGAGTTATGCGAGATACGTACGTACAGACGGCACGAAAAATTCTCTTCAGTATTAATTTTAAAGCAGTTTTATAATTTTTTTTGGAGGAAAAGAGTCTTTTATTCTGTCCTTACGTACAGATATCACGCAAAAACGTCGTTAAATTGCATTCGATAGCGGTCAAAATGGATATTTTCGTTGAAATATGTTGCCTGAAACTTTTCGCGATTGCAATACTTCCTTTTTACTTCGTACAAGAAAGTAAAAAAGGGAAAATTATTAATCTATTCACATAAAATATCTTATTTTTATAAAATTGTTTAATACTAAAATATCAATGCAGTGGGTAAAATATGTGCTGTACATAAATGAAACATTGTACATGATACTGTTAATAAATAATTTCATATTATACAGATTAAAAGCAATTTTTCAACATGCTCTAACATATATCTGATCTTTGTTTGATTATCGATTTTACCAACTTTGCAACGCTAGCAAATTCAATAGCGTCTTTGCTTTTTCCAGTCGGAGACACCATCTTACTCGACACACAGTACACAGTAACCGTGTGTCAAATATGCATGCCATCATATCACTTTTAAACGACTTATTTTTTACGTCAACGATAATCTTAACCATTTTTCCGTTGCTTGATTCTTCAAATTAACTTTCCTGAAACTGCCCCGGTGGTCGACGTAGAGAACGTACCGACGTAGGATCTGTATCTAAGCAGTCTCGGCCACGAGGTTATAAAATTTATGAACTTAGAGGTTCTGGAGGCCCCGGTAAGGTCACTTATTGGCCGCCCTCGGTGGTCTGTCAAGTTCAAGAGCAGAGAGGCTCTACTAGCCGGGGGTAACGCTCTGGGTACGCTGGCTAATGTTCCTCTGCGACGGGCAGGCGGAGCGACTGGCAGGTAGCGACCGGTGTCACCAAAAGACGATGTGTCCTCCTATCGAGGGCGGAGGCTAAACCGATGCGGGTTCTAAGGGGCGAAGGAACTCATAATGCCGTTCATTCTCGCGAGGTGAAGAATGTCCAATTCATAGTTTCCTAAAACTGATTGTTAATTAATTTGCAAAACATTTACACTACGAAATGGCAAAATCATTTAAAAATTCGGAGTTAAGTACAGGTTGTTTTCTGAATAGCAGTAAAAGGCGTACTGACGCTTATGGACAGTCCTAGCATTGTCTCGAATGATATAAACTGGTGTAGTAGATGAGCTACTCGATATCAATGAGTCATGACTCATTGAGTTTGATTCGTATTCCTAACAAATATCATATACAAAAAACAAAATAAATCACCTCCAAACATTAGGTGTTCCAAGTCAGGCGCAATTCAAAGCGAATGTATACTCAGGTACCACTGTATTTGTTTTAAGTATGGTTAGCATCATATATTCTACGTTTTCGTTTCCTTTTATTAATGATCTTCAACCACAAAGTTATCCTTTTCCTAATGTTCCGTTTCCTAATGTTGTATTTGATCAAGATAATAACAACGGGTAACATAGGTTAGATTATTTGAGTACGGGAAAGCACACGAGGATTTTCAGTCTAAGGGAAGGAATAATGCCTTTGGCTAATAGCGTTTTTATGAGTTCTAAAAATTGAACTAGAGCTCAGTTCGTGGAGGATTTCCCTATGGGAAGCTGATTCATATCCACGTAACACAAGAGAAAAACAACCAAAGCAATCACATCGTCAACACATTGGCTGAGGTTCAAACCTGAGTCGACTACTAGTATTTAAGGTTTTAATGCCGTACTAGCGTTGACTCAGCCTGAGTCGACTACTAGAGTTTAAGATTAAGGTTATGAATACAGTATTCTTGAACATTGATTGATAGGCATTATATTTGTAGAAGTGGGCGATATATTATGGATCTTAGGACATTAGGGACGTTAGGCTTGAAAAATCAGAATTTCCTTGAAAATTTCAAAAGTTTTTTTTACGTGTCTCTAAACTATTTGTTCTGTAAATTTAAGACACATGAGTTTTTTTTTATTATTATTATTTCCTAATAAAAATATCTTAACTAAATTACGAGGGCTGTTTTCAAAATTCTAGGAATTTCAGTATAATTTTTTTACTTCAATTTACAGTATTAAAGCGAAGCTTTCAACTGATTCTCCATCTAATTGAAAACAATTATCCCCCCAAAAATTCTTTTTTTTTAAGCCAGTTTCGCCAACCGTCTTTTAAAGCCATCCTTAAATAACTTTTCGGTGTCTCCTCAGATGGCCTTTTTCATGACATGGTTAATTTTTCAAATCAAACATCTGGTAAAGGTTTTTCAAACGTGGGAACAAAATACTCGTCGCAAATGTTAAACAATTTCTGAAGTTTCCACACCCTCCTTCCATAAAGATAAAAATGATTGCTCTTAGCATCTTCCATGGTTGTAAAAACAGCGCTACAAAAATGGTCCTGTATCAGTCAAATGAATCAGGTCCTGTATCATCAGACTAAATAATATTGCACAAGGTAACTGCATAAACATGTCAAGACTTGCCTTTGGCTAATAGCGTTTCTATGAGTTCTAAGAATTGAACTAGAGCTCAGTTCCTAGAACTTTGCAAAACATGACTTTAGTGAATATTTTAAGCATTTATCTTTCATAATAATAATGTAACGATATTATCTATTTTGAAAATGCGTATTCTAATGCCAAAATGTATTATTCCTTTTCATCCTACTTTCTTTTAGTTTAAAAAAAAAAAAACATGACATTAGTGAATATTGAAATATTTAACCATCTCTCTTCAATAATAATAATATAATAATGTTATCTATTTTGAAAACGTGCATTCTAATGCTAAAATTATATTATTCCTTCTCATTCTACTCTCTTTTAGTTTTATTACTTGTAATATTTGAGAATCAAAGTAATTGCAGTCTACCTGGAAAACGGAAAGCTACTCTAATATCCTTAATGTTTTCCGTATATGCTGCAGTTTAAAGAACAAAAGAACAATTCCATGAGATTTGAAGATATATTTGGATTGCCGATTATTAAAATTTAAATTTTTTATTTGGTATTTTTAGAATAGCTGAACTGCTGAAAATTATATACTCGTGCTCCTTCAACAGTCGAATTCCGTGAAAAATATCTATTAAAGAAAAGATAATTCTGAAATTCTGATCATCCGTTTTCCAGGAGAGGGAATTTAGTGAGACTGCATCCGCTATAACTCTCGCTAATGTGTCATCCATTTGCGTTAACTGCTACCTAGAGACTCATGTCAAACTTTTTACATTGTTGCTGTTCTAAAATTCATCACTCGTTACTTCTGCTAATTACTGGAATATTTCCGGTCTTGCAAAAGTTTTGTTGGTTATTTGAATACTTTCAAATAATTCAGGATGTTAACGTTTGAGCCGTGTACTGTTTATCAGTTGTATTATGTGACATCATTATAAATAACTAGTAAAATATTCCCGTTATAATTACTTTTTCATTTCTTTTGAAGATTAAATTACTTTAGCCTATGAATTTTGCCTAAACTTTACTGGCACTAATCGAACGTAATTTGATAACAGACTTCACTTTGAAATCTTCATTGAATTTGTTTTTAGGTTATGAATTTCGACAAAATATCACTTCAATAGGATTACGATGATGTCTTTGCAGTGTAATTAGTATTTATTAGAAAAGGAGAACATGGTGACTCAATTTTAACTTCTACCAAAAAGCTAGTAATTGTTTGAATTCCCTTTCTTTTTGGGAAACGAAATATTTGAACTGTTTTGGAAGCTTTCTAATAAATTTCAGAACAAAGACATTCTGCCATTTTTGTTTTTATAACTAATTTACCAAAATATGTTCTAAGCATTTCATTCGATAAGACTAATGCAGATAATTGTAATGCCAGTTATCTTGTATTAAAAAAGGCGAGGAGAAGTGTTCAATGTGGACGCATTCAGCTGATCAACATTACGTTTAGCTAGTGTTAGGTGTTTATATATATAGTACATATATGTGTGTGTAAAATATAAAATATTCAACGAAATTTGACAATACATCTTTAAGTTCTAATTTTCAATTGAAATACATACTATTTTCAATAATGAGTACACCATTTTACTCCAGTCTTTCCCTGCAGAGATTTGCATTACTGTGAACGTTTATCAGAACTCTAACAGAGCATTTCCGAGATCATAAATACTGCTAGCTACTTACCGCATTGCTCTTTTTTTGCTTTCTCTTCCTTGAAGCCACATCTCTCCGCTTACTGACATTCTACATCGTTTAAAAACATGTAACTGCCTGCGTATATTAAAATTGCGGGATGCAGATTTTCTCATTAATTTTTGCCGTGCCGTTGATTTGATAAGAATTGTCAAGTAATAATGATATGTGTGATTGACCTGTGATTTGCGGTTTCCTCAAGACTTCCAATTATCTTTTACGTAACAGATTTAAACTAGCTGCGATAATTTAGTGAATTATTCTATTAAATTGTCTCTTTGTACCAATGAACCAATTGGCAATAGACAGTAAATTCATAAGTTTTAATTGAGCAAAATCTCCTCCCGCTTCAGCGATACACTTCAGCGATACACTTCAGCGTCACTCTGCAGCGTTTTGCGTCAAATTTTGCCTGCTATTTTTCTGCACTCACGAAATCTTCGCTGCTTAGGATTAACACAAAGACTTTACGCCTATAAATATGAGCACAGTTAGTACGCATTGTTTTTGTTCGCCTGTTGCTGCTTGAATAAACCACTTCTCTAGCTGTTCCTTATTTCACTGTTGTTTAAAGAAAACGTGGGTGTGCATTTAAAATTTTTGCACCATTATGCTCTGATACACACTCTGTTACTTGAACAGCCTAATCATCAAGAAATAAAGGTATATTGTGGTTAACCAAGTATTTTATGGTTCTTCTAAGAGCTCGCGACATGTATTAGGCATCACATCTATGACCATTTCGACCATGCCAAAAAATGAAACTTACCATGACTGCAAACCTCTAAACATGTCCTGTAGAGGATTTTTGAAAGAAATGTTCGGTGTCCACGATACACATAGAGAAACCCATTAAAAGGTTTTATGCAGCCAGCCCGTTTGCCGAGATTCGAACTCTGAGCCATTACTACTGATCGGTGACCGATTCTTAGGCGCCCCCGCTAGTAAGTCGCGAGTTTATTGCTGCCGTAATTTTTTTTTTTTTTTTTTTTTTTTTTTTTTACATTCCCCATACTTTTTACATTCGGGATGTAAATAAATGAAGATGTACAGATTTACTCCGGATGTCGTTACCTCTAAAAATTGTTATAGCTGGAAATAGTAAAAATTTTCAAAATTTTTGGTTAATTGTTTTACTCTTCTGGCATGTTTATCCACAACGTTTATACGAATTATTAATACACAAAAGTACCTACGCAGTATTTGAAAATAATGAAAAAAAAAATAAATGTTTAATTTTTCTTTATTTTGAAGCTGAATATGGCAATGATCTGTAAAGCATTGCCATATTCAGCCTCAAACATTTAATAAGCAAACATTCCATTTGCTTCATTCAGCAAATGGAATCCTAAACTTTCAGACTTTTGTTTTGGAAAATGAGTAAGATGTTCTTTTACTTAAAATATTTTACTTCGGAATACTTAAAATCCCGAAATTTAAGATTCAAATCATTTTACCAATAGGATGCTATAAATCTTATTTTTCTGATGATCGAATTTTCTGACTTGCATTCTGCAAACTGTTTTGATGTTGGTTTTAGGATATTATTAGACGAAGAGCTTTAATGCATGGATTACTTACTATATACTTTAGTTATTGTTTCCAACAACAGCAGGGGATTTACCATTTTGGTTAATATGATTCAGAAAGGCAAAGAGAAAGAAATGCCGAAGGAAAAATATGGGCGAAAGGAGAAAAAAATGCGTGTAGTATGGGCACACTCGGCTAATTAACGTTAAAGTAACTTAACAAGTAAGGATTTTGGAAATGACAGTAATCAAAAGCAATCTGAGATCATTGAGCAATAAGGAATTAAGTTTTTGAATTAACAGATTTATTACTGACGTTACAAATTTGCAATTCGATTCGTAAGAGAATTGGGGGCTTACTAGTAACTAAACTATATCGCATTTAAAAAGGAGCAAAAATGTTTGAATAAATCTAGAATAGTTATACGATATTTTAGATAGTTACAGAAAATCCTAAAATGCATTATCTATCTCTTGGTGAAAGCGGATTAAATGCAGTTAAACGCTAAAGAGTGAAAAATAATATATTCGAAACAATAATCAATATTTTAAACCAAACCAACGACATTTGACTAAATATTTTCACTTACATTGCGTCCTTATTTAGAACAAAATGAGGAGCCGTCCCCTTTATGTGATACCATTCTCTCTCAAACTTAAAGTCGGTCATCATTTCGGGTACTTTATTCAAGCGAGGTATGCTTCGTTTCGGAGCCTCACCTATGATGTAGACACCCCTCCCTCTGCTCAAAAGTACAAGATAGAGGCGGGGTTGGCTCCGTCAACTAACCACCCATCGACAGCGAGTTAATGAACAAAGAGAATGACCACATTTCGTAGTTCGGTTTGGAATATTATCCACATAACAACGGACATTCCAAGAGAACTTGATGCAAACTAAGCTCGATGCAAGTTGATATTTGATATTTGCCGAGCTGTTTATCAGAATGAAATGCTATCGCAAAGCGCTGGCTGTCATTTAATACAATTACGTTTCTAATATTACTTAGAAATTATGAAATTTTGGGAGGGGAATTCCCATATGTTTTTATTTTATTTTCGTGTCTTATTTTCAAAAAAAATAAAAACACTGTTTCCTAAAATTAAATAACGTTGTAATGTTTATTTTAAATAACACGTTATTTCTCACTCATGTTCCTTAGGGCAAAATTTAAAGGCTCTCTTAATTCAGCTAATGTATATTAAGTCACACTAAAAAACAATACTGTATATATTTTGGGAAGGAAATGGGATCTTTAATTTTGGAACAGCAAACTTTATTGGATAGAGAAAAAGGACACGAATGTTAATCTTCCGTACTGTAATTCTTATTGCTTTATTGTCTTCAGCTTTTGGCTGTAATTTGCAGCAATTATTTAAGAAAAATCAGTTTCCTTAAACTGCCCCTAGAACATTAAATATTACAATTTTCAAAGTTTTTTCTAAATATATGTTTCTGATTTTCGGACTTTAAATGTTATTAAAATTCAAAGCAGAAAAAATTTGAGCATTACAAAATTAAAATAACGAAGAATGCTAGCAAAAATTAATCTGAAAGGTTTCCGATTTTACGTTCACGCAAAAGGGTTCCTTAATTTTTTCACTCTCTCGATGAGCTCGCAGTCTGTCAGTCTGCTTTTGGATTAGTTACTACTAACATTTTTTCCTTGTTTTGCTATGGTATTTAAAACTTTATTATTAAGCATGATTTTCTTCGCACTTTCTTGCACGATATATATTTCAACATCAAATCACAAAAGTTTTAAAAGGAGCATATGTTAATTCTATATGCAGTGTTAAATGTTACAATGGGGATTATTTTCCTATTTTTCCTATTTTTTTCTTTGTTTATCATATCAGAATACGATTTTCTTAGTAACATAGCCTGCAAAACCTTTTTTGTATCTTTATTATTAACGCTTTTTGTGTCAACTTTATTTATTAATATTATATTTTTAATTATTAACATTATTATTTATTAATATTAATATTTATTTATTAATTAATTTGTAAAACTTTATTTATTATCTGGAGATAAAAATGTTTTATTCTAAACAATGTTGGCACTGTTCTTTTTCGAATCGTTGATTTTGTTAATCGAGAATTGAGTAAAATTTAAAAAAATATATGAAATAAATAATAACAATATACAAAATTATTATATTAAAATATTGAATATTTTTAATCAGATGGATCAGGAACTAAATGCAGTTTTATTATTAAAAGCAATCCTAAAAGTATAAAACGAATATTTTTAAGATCTGCATCTTTTGCCTTCATGTTTTTTTTTTATAATGTTTGTTTCAGATGCTTTTTGTTAATCCATAAAGAAAGATTCAATTTGTAAGATAAATATCTGACATTTTGCTGAATTGCAGCAGACTCGAAGCAAAAGTAAAAAGGCGCATTTATAGTGATTCCCATTTCGAAACTAATAGCACTCGTTAACGGGGAAAAGGAAAACGAAAACTGTAATAATGTCGAAATATTTGCCTTAGTTATCAGACTGCAAATACTGCATTAATTACAATAAAATAATCGCAGAAAATCTATTTGACTATAAAAATCCATTTATTTAATGAAAATATTTGTTCAGTTAGATTGTGAAAGTAAGTTATTTATACATAATTTCCAGTTACGTTATACTAGAAAATCTAATTTTGTCATATTATTACATAAATAACAACAAATCATGTTTATTAAAACTTGCAACTAATGCTAGCATTTTATTCAATAGATTGTTTTGCAATTAAATATTTCCAAAAAAATTTCTTTTAGACTTGCGCAAAAGGTTTAACGCGAAAAAGTAAAAAAAAAAAGTTTGGTATTATTTCAGCATGATATGATTAAAAATTATATATTTCAAAGTCGCCAAATGCTTATTACGGAAATTTCTTTTTTATTTTTTTTATTTTATCTACGACAGTTTAGAGAAGAGTTTTGTCACAACGTAAATTTCTGCAAAAATTTTGCGAAGTTTGAAGAGGATTTTCTGGTCTTTCTGGCAATATAATTTTTCTACGAATATTAAATTAAACTTTTTCTATTAAATACTGTTAGATTATTTTAACACTTAAATAATTTTAATACCCTCATCATAAAATCTGTACGGGATACTATTGTTTTTAGGAAATTAAATAGCATACCAGTTGCTTAGTTATTAGATGTTAAAAACCTTGAAATGCGTATATTGACTCCAGATTTTATATCTGGTGGTGAATGGAGATTTTGATCGATGTTTTCGTGGTTTTTCTACATACCTAAAAAATTGGTCAGGAAAATATCCCTTAGACCTCTCACTGTAGAGTTTTCTACCTTACTGAAGAATGCGCTTTGTACTAATGAAACTGTAGCATAGTAAATGTACGTATAACAGGAAGGAAGAGATTTATTTTTCTTCCCTATGCATCTAATTGTATTAACCCAAAATAGTGTAGCAAACATATCGAAAAACAACTGCAATTTAAGAACTATATTACCGTAGCCTTTTAGTCTTCTGCTTAGTATTTTTGATGTTCAATAAATTAATTAATTTTACCTATAGAATGTTCCATCCTGAATTACATTGTGTCCCTTACTCTTACTGCAAACCTGATTTAGCTCCATATTAATTTTAAATGATGCCATCCTTTACTACATTATTTGTTCCTTGTTTTAGGTGGTGATCATATGGTTAACACAGTTGCATACTGATATCAGTATGTAACTGATATACTACTGCTTGCTGATATCAGTACCACTTGGATAGTGATAAGTGCGACCCGGTTTTGAATCCTGGCGAACATGTTAGCTGCATAAGCGCTTTCGTTATTTGCCAAAGTAACACATGAAATACGAGCCAGCTTCCAATGAAACATTTTCCAGATAGCCCTCTTGTGATTTGCATTCATCAAATAAATCGGAAGGAAACTAAGAAAAAATAATAAATACATAAATAATAATATTACGCCCAAAAGCGTGGCTTTTTAATGTTTTTTTTTTTTTTTTTGTTGTTGTTATCTTTATTTATTGAATATCATGTTCTTCGCACTTAAACCACATAAAATTCAATTCAACAACAATATCACAAAATGTTTAAAAACAGCAAATCTTTAGAACTTCCTATAGACAATCTCCTACGCTGGAGATATTTTTTTCCCGTGCAGTGTTGACATCGTTCCATTTGTTAATCAAAACATTCGTTAAAGATTTATAAAATATGAAACAGATAGCAAAAGAAATTTGAATTTCCAAATTCGGGCTTCCATGTGCCACATTCTTTCATTTTTTTCTATTAAAAATATCAAGCTCCAAGCGTCCCTGTCCAGACATTGACCGAGTACCCAACTGAGTACACAGTAGTCTATATTAAAATTTGATTATTGATAGGACTTTAAAATACGAAAATATATTGTTAGACATTATACATTTCTTGTGATCGCAACATGGACTTTTTAAATTCTTTTATGCGTACCTTTAGACATTGATATGTTTACAGTGAAATTTGAAGTACCTTATATAGCAAAATTGATTAGATAGTTAAAACTTGCCAAACCAGAAAAAAATTGTTGTATTACGTCAAATGGCTCACAAGTATTAAACCAGTGGCTTTCAAACTAACGTTAGCACAGAAATGGTGAAGTTCAAGCAGAAACATTTAATATTTATAAGTATTTAGACAACTTGGGTTTTTATTTATTGTAAACATCTTTCGGCACCTACATACTGTGAAAGGTTGTGAAAAATTTTATACAGTTTTTGATTTTCTATGAGTAATTTATTTTAGGGAATATTTTACCTTTAATAAATCTTTTCATGCTTTACAATTTACAATGAATTCAATCTTTAATCAAATAACAGGGTCGTGAAAAATTTCGCCTCACCAAAAGGGAAAAAAATGTTTTCAAATAACTTTTATTAAGCACTTGAAACATAAAATTTGAAAAAAGATGGAAATGAATATATTTGCAGTTACTAATACTTACCGATTACAAGCAAGTAAAAACCGTCTTGGCCGTTACATTTATAATGTTTCGAGGAAAAGAGATTACGATTTAAAAAGATGCCCATTATTACTTGTACCGTAATGCGTTTATCAAAAGTTAGCAGTTCAAAAGTCGGATCAAAATAGAATATCTCCTTACGATTGCAATTACTGTCAACGATACGAGTTTCTTCATCGATTATCGTTACTAACAGAATGCTAACACGATCTAAAATTCGCTGGATCCCATAATCTCATACATACATTTATATGCACATCTAAGCGTCCATAATAGTTCCGATTTCATGCGAAAATCGCTTTGAACCTTTACAAATATTCAATCAGTTCTCATATCGAACATTCCGGTCGAAAGAAAAAAAAAACTAAAACATGAATATCAATGTTTCAACGACAGTTGACGCTGAAATGCCAAGATTTTCATTCGCGCCATGTTTGAACTCTATCAACCAACTTGCAGAGCTAAAAATACTGTTTGCTACTTTGGATGGACAATTGAATCACTTTAATCATTCACTCCTATTTTTCCAGCCAGATAACAGAAGCATGATTTCAGTGAAATCTGTGCAACAAAAATTAAACTTAAAGAACAACTGTATCCAATAAAAAATAATACATTTACAATATATGTAAAACAAATGTCATTAAAGTGTCACTTTAATTATTAACTGTTGTAGATCAAGGTGGCAGAAATATAATACAGTTCCATACTGCGCTGGCTATTGTATTGTGCACCTCTGGGTTTCATTTTGATTGATTCAGGTTTGCCCGCCAAAAACATCGCACAGAAAGCAACGCAAGAGAAAACACGGTCATGCATTCTGGGAGAAACAAAAATAAGGAGGAAACATCGTAGTACAAAAAAAAAAAAAAAAAAAATTCTTGGTATAACAATATCGTAATAAAGAAAAAAAGCAGCTACAAATCAACTCATGATAATAAATTAGCAGACAATGCGATAATTAATAAAATGATTTTTAATATAAATAACCTCATGCGTTGTGGTCCTTTTTACTTTTCTAATATTTTCATACTATATTTTTCATGAAAAACTACTAACAAAACTTAACTATTTTTACGTAACTTCTGCACATTTCCGGGTTTTGATTCCTTCCAGTTTTTTCGGGGAAAAAGTATTATTTTATTCAAAAATATGAAATCAAAAGTAAACATATTACTCATTTTTTCTTGCTCTCACAACGTACTATTGTACGAACATTCATTTAAAACATTTAAAATCTAAAAACCTGCCATCAGGCAATAGTCTAATTATTTGCAGATGCTTTATTTTTTCCCCGATATTTTAAATATATTATATCTCCCAGATATATCATACATACAGGACGATATTTTAAAACTGCGAAGTTTTTTAATTGCTTTTTTCTATCACGATGTGTTAGAATTTCTATGTTTTCTTTCTTGCTTATTTTCTCTCACCATGTTTTTCTTCACGCATTATTTTCTCTATGACGTTTCCGTGGGCAGTATTTTCACTGTAACTAAATTGTGATCAATCTGTTATTAATATGGTTCACTCTGAGGGTCCACCTCGACTCGGCGAAGGGGTGGCAACGTTTCCCAACTGGTAGCAGCTAACAGGCCCGCCACCAAACTGCAAGCGGCCTACCAACATGGGAAGCTTGAACAGTTTTCTTCGCAGTACATTCAAACATCATACTCACAATGATGTACTTGTCAATGAGTAAGCTGCTTCGGCTCGGCGATAATCGTGATGAGGTTATCTTGTAGGAGCAACTCTGGGTGAGTTTAACATATCGGTCATAGGACTTACTTTTAGTCTTGGGACCGGTTAATTCCAAAGGTGTTCATATGGGTCAACTGGATAACACTGAACACTGGTTGTTCAACTCGTGCTCAAATGCCGTCCAGTAAGTTGACTACTTGAATATTTTTATAGTAGTTTTTTGGAAGTGTAATGTAAATATGTGTCAGATTCCTATATAAAGTCTCAGTCGCGTCTCTTCTCATAGAACAGTTACAAGAGTACAGGAATTAATTACAGTTAAATTTCTAAATAATGAGTTAGTGTCATCGAATCAAGGATGTGTTTTTAACTGGGAAACCGATATATGGGGACCATTTAGTTTTATTCATATTTATTTTTATGGTATATATCACAGATGGCCGCCAATTTGATATGGCTGGCTTCTTCAAGTAATAACAATAAGCAAGTACCAAGCTACCAATAAACAAGTATAAAAAGAAATGGAGTTATGGATACCTTTACACTGATACTGATTGTTACTCCTGAGGAAAATATATTTAAGACAGAAATTGAAAAAACCCTGCCTATTTAGGTAACGTAACAGTGCAAACCTATAATTGAAAGAAATTGATTCAAACATAAGGAATGATGCTGCGTATTCTTCTGCCTAAATCTAAGAAATAAATAGTATAATATAAGAATATAGTATAATCTAAGAAATAGTTATAATCTAAGAAATAAAATTTCATCATTATTTCGAAGTTTAATAATGACTAAAAATGTGACTATTATTTTGCTTTCAAACAGCTATAAAATTAGGAAAAATCTCTTACCGTATTTCTAATATTTTCAAATTTAATTAAGATTCTGATATTAAATATTTATAGTAACAAAAAATTTAATACTGATAGTTAAAAAGATAAGAATATTGTGGAATTCAGTTTTAATATTACTCACTAAGATGTTGCTATGACAACGAAGAATAGCGCATTTATAAGTTTTTCCCTTTTGAAAGAAAGACTGGAAGAACTCCTTGGGTAGTTAATATTCACTTCAAAGGTTTAATTTGCTTCATACTGGAGTCCATTATATTAGATCTCAGAGTATTCAAATGAAATTCAGTTATGTTGATTTCAACTTTAATTCCTAACTTAGCAGTCAGTTTAAAATTTTAAATTAAAGCTACGAAATCTGTAGACAGGAAGCTTCTCTTGACATATTTTTCCTGGATCTGAAATGCCTTTGTACAACCAGTGAAAAACAAAATGGTTTTTGTACTGCCAGTGAATAAAAATGCAATGTCAAAATTTATTTGGTTAATTGTAATAATTACATCATTTAAGTACAGTAAGAGTGGCGCAACGTGAACAAACTATTTGAACAATATTTAAATATACATTAGGAATAAATAATGAATATTTATTAATGTGTTTGCTATCCTTAATTATGAATATTTGCAAGGATATTAAAAAATAAATTTTATTATGCAAAAATCTATAAATATATTCTTTTATTAATGTTAATCCGTACCTTTCGTAGTTAAATAAATCAATAATAAAACATTACATTATATAATAAATATTCAGACCCCCAAGCAAGCTGTTTGGCGCAATGTAAATTATTACTCTTGCAAAATTATTCTCTAATTCACATATAATCACAATTTCTTTAAATTCTTGTTTGAAAAGACAATATTTGAAATTACCTTGGTAATTAAATAAATTCCGTTTTACCGCCAAAAATTCTAATAAACAATTTAAAACAAATAATATTTGCTTTGGTTATGTTTCGGTTAGAAAGCTACTGTGCATTTGTAAATTTAAACAGGGCATATGAAGAGTCAAAGGATAGTTAGCCTTCGGTCTTGACAAGAGATTTCCACAATCAAAGCAAATGCATTGTATTTTGCTTATTACGGAGCGAAGTCGTCGTCTCTATTCTATTCAAATGAAAAAGAAGCATGCTAATGTAAAATTAAAAATAAAGCAAAAAGCCACCTTACTTTTGGGTATATTTTGTAAAAACGGTATCAGTTTAGAGGGCGTTCAGATATAGTGCTACAAAAACAATTGTCACGCCTTCCATTCATTTTGAAAAATAAATGAATAAATAAAATAGAAACACCTTTTTTGATCTGAGGAAGACTGACCTGTGCTCGATCACTTTCGAAATCCTTAGAGTTTTATTTAATATCTAAGCAATGCTAAAACTGCGATTTTGTCTTATTTTAATATTTTAAATAAATTGTCCCATGCAATGACGCACCTGATTTTTGTTGAGTTTGGCCAAATATAAAGCATAAGACACACAATATTAAAACTTTTCAACTTCGATTCGTCAAAGAAAAGAGAATAATCAACCATTACTTTCTTCTTTTCTGGAAAAAAATAAATAATTAAAAAATAATGGAAAGTTTAAGCTTTTCTTATTATGTATGCTTATATACTATATATATATTGTTACGTGCGTACGGGTTTGTTATGAATTGAAGCAAAAGTCCGATCAAAAAAAAATTAATGAGATTTATTATTATCACAAATAAATAAAACAAAACTCTTAAATTTACTCAGATATTCCTGCAGTATTACAATATCTCACACTAGTTATCTTTTAAATACTCGAAGGTTCAACAGAACTTAATTCAAAACAGCTAGAGAAAGCTAATCTGAGAATTCGCTGCAGTCAACAAGAGCAGTTTTCTAAACAAACTGTTAAAACAACAACCAATTAAATAACAACGAATTGAAATCGAAATCGAGTGAATGGTTAGGCGGCATTTAGTAGCCTCTGCTACTTTAACCGTCTCTGTTGGAGATATGCCCTAAGGCGTTGGGAAGAATTAAAAATTAAGGTGATGTACACCGCACCGACAAAGGTGAAGCAGGAACATGTACTAATGCACGTGAGTTGGTCAAGTAGACTTTGGAGAAGGAGGGTTCAAGCATCTGGCCGCCGTACAAGCTGTGATGTATCTTCACTAGTTGAAGAAAGATGATACGTCGAGGCCAGTCACGTGGGTGGTCACCCACCCAAGTACTGACCCTGAGCTCTGCTGCTGTAAACATGGGAACCTGTGTGTTGAAAAGGTGAAAAGAAATCGTAAACATAGTGAAATTCCCTCAAATGCTTCTAAGCTGGTGATTACTCTTCACTTTCAGCAAATCTCATCAGTGTCATGGCTGCTTTGAAGCCGGCAGTAAACTTCTCAGCCGTGGTTTTTGCAGCGCGGATCTTCTCAACGTGCTCAACCACACTGTTCAGAAATTTTTTGATTTTAGGAGCTTGGATCCAGTTTATGATATCCTTGTACTCTGTGGGTGGGTTTTCCAATTTTTTCTTTACTCTATCACTGTAGAGAGGTTTCATCTGGGTTTTACTGCTGTCTTCCTCTGTTTCGAAGAATTTCGGAAAATCTGCCAGCGTAGGGATCTTAGCTGCTGGCTTCGCCTGCTACTTCTTTGCTTCATATCGCTTCTTGTACACGGGGCAACCCCTGCATGAACTTACATGTGGTAGTGAGCAGAAGATGCACTTAGGTTTCTCTTCTGGCTTTAGAGGGCATTCTTTACTTCTATGGTGCTGTCCACACTTGCAGCATCGCTCAGGATTTGAGCAAAGATGTTGCGAATGTCCATATTCTTGACATCTATAGCATTGGATTACGCGTTTTTTTCGGGCAAACTTCTCGATCTTGACATTAACACTTAACATATTGTTGAGTTATTGAATTGCACGTCCTTCCTTGGTTTTCTTCAGCTCCAACAGGAAAATCGGAAGTTTCTCGATAGAGTCTCCTCTTCGTCTGGAAAACTGCTTGACTTTACTTATTGGGAATTTCCTTCTCTCCAGATCTCCTGAATTATTTCTTCCTTCATCGTCGATGGGAAGCCCTTAAAAACAACATTAATAGGTCTTTCGCTGAGTAACTGGAAAGTATGAAGTGGTATATTTCTTTTCTGCAAAACCAGAGTTGCTTTTCTGTAATCGTCTATTGACAATAAATTAACATATAGTAGTTTCATTTTCATATCGGCTTCGAATTCTTCACTGCAGGTATTGATAAGGATTTCATGAATTTTAGGCCAATCCACTTCGCTTTGCTGGAAAACTATTGGGGGTGGAGTTTCCTCTTTTTCGGCTCCTCCTTCTTCTTTCATACCTTCTACTTCACTTAGCTGCTCAAATCGATTTTCCGTCGTAACTTCCATTGGAGCTTCGTTTTCTGATACTTCCGCGATTTTCTTAGGAGAAATTCATTATTGTTCCCTGCTGTTTGTTCCTCTTTCAGTTATCTGCCCTGGAGAAAATTTTTTCGTGAATGTCTCTACATCCATCTCACCCTTAGTTCTTTTATGAAAGTAATTGCAAATTACGTCAAATCCAAATTTCGCAATCTGGTCCCGGATTTCTTCTTCAGAACATGACTTGAGTTTTGGGATGTCCTCATCATTTCCCATTGATAAATCTTCTGGTGTCTGTTCATCAGTAGCTTCTCCATTCGGTGTTTGAATGTCTCTTTTTTCCTTACCAGGTTTAACAACTTTCTTCTTACTTGGTTGTTCGCTTTCCGTATCTGACATAGTTTTCGCCTTTTTCGCTTTACTTTTCTTTTCTTTGGCCATAAGGATGAAATCCTCTTTCTTCAATGGATAGGTCTTGTTGGTTTTGGACGAGCGCTCGCTTCGGTAGTCCTCTTCATCAGAACTATCGAGTGCTGTCCTATAAAAGGACATTTTTGTTTTTCGATTTCAAATCAATGACTAATTTATAGACACAAAAATTTTTGACAACAGCGTACGTTTTGTCATCGCAACGAATTGAGAGATTGTCATGCCGCTTATATAAGCTTTTTAAACGCGCGAGAACTTTCTGGTATTTTCTCGAAATCAGAAAAGAGATATTTATTTATTAAATGTTTAATGCACGCGCCCTTGTTTTTTTTTAATTTTCCGGCTTAGCTTTCTTTTAATATTCGTCACGTGCTACACAGCACGGGAAATAAAACAATGTAATTTATAATTCAACTAACATTAGCTATTTAAATGCCAACTCCGTAACACTATATATATAATATGAATTTCTATCTTTCAAGCCTGTAGTACGGACATATAGATACTTATACTTGTTGCGTTCTATGGGTTCGTGGATTTGAAGTAATTGATGATAAGACTGAAGAATCAAAGCACACTTTATTTGCCAATGAGCATTATTACACAGGACAGTTTCAAAGACACTACGTTTACACTTGTCGAAAAACTACGACAAACACGTTTAAAAGAATCAGCAACACAGCCTTAAGGCTATAACGGTGAAAACAGCTTCACGACAAAGCACTTAAGCGCACCTACCGTTTGGGTCGGTCGCTCTCAAGCTAACCTCTGAACTCAAAACACTACTTTCTCCTCGTACAGGCAGGGTATACAGGGATGTTGTGACAATTTTCTGGAAAAGGTAGGTCCCATCATAAGGATTAAAAATTGCATAGGAACTCATGCCATGAAACGTCACTGTAGGCTGCCAGTGGGTGCTCTGCAGGAGAGTGCTAGTGGAAAGTAAGGATTGCCTCATTCGAGCAGTAGGTACCATACGAAGAGCATGGAACGCTATACGAACGGAGAGCTTGCAGACATGCACTTAGTGTATGGAATAGCTGAGGGTAATGAATGAGCCGCTGCAAGCATTTGTTAAGAACTCTTCCCGGACAGACATCAACCACAGCACAGTTTGTTCGCACGTCTGCATCAAAATACGTCTGGCGACGAGTCAACTAGAAGTGGACTCCTTTTTGACTGGATGTTCGTAGCCATTTGAATAGATCATTTCCGCATCGATGGATTGGACGTGGTGGACCAGTTCCCTGGCCCCTACCCTCGGATTTATCGAGCCTTGATTTCTTTTTGTCGGAGAGCCATCGTGTCGTATATCACGATCCTGTTGTGCCTGAAATGGATCTCCTGGCAAGACTCGCCTGCGCAGCTGTTTGAACGTGTTCCGCCTCTTTGAACATGTTCGGCAATCAATGGTCTCCACATTAGTTCTTGATTGCTTGACTAAAAGAGAGTGGTCGATTTAGTCAGGCATGTTTGGCGTCTGATAGTGCTAACTTCGAGCATCTATTGTAACATTCAAGCTGTCGAAACACAATTTGTATTCATGTCCAATAAAAAATTAAAATTCATCACTCTGTTGTTTCCTTTCCTATCTTCTACCTCTGCTACCACTTACCCCTAACATTTCCGGATATAGGTTCCAATGCTATTCTTAATCCTTATGATGTGCCTTACCTCCCCTAGAAGTTTTTCGCAACGTTTACGATACACCCTGTACATAGCTTTAACTTATCTTCAATAATATTCTCGAGAAAACCGCTAAGAATACGTTCTAGAATGTTCTAGCTGTATTGCCAATTTTGTCACCAATGCCACAGTTGGCAATCCTATCTTTCCCTGCCACTTTCTTGTGACCTTAACCCCGCTTTGCAGGGAAGCTATCTCATCGCAGATGGGAATTTTGCAACAATGTTTTTATTTCTTTAATATGTTATGTTAATTCTGATGTTCAAAAAATATTATACGAATTGAATAACATTCTTCTTTTCATCATTTCAGCAAAAAAAGTAACTTTTGAGTAAAATAGGGACTTAATTTTCAAGTATAGGTCGATACCGAATATAAACTAAAGATAGACAGACATTATTTTCATTGAAAAGACTGTCTCACATACTCCGCTTTAAAAATACTACTAGTAAAATGGTGGCAATTTAAGTTTACTCAGTCTGTAAAAGTAGCCAGAAAGTGGTTTATATTCTAAACTTTTGCGTATGTCATGAAGTTTCGGAAATAAGTAATTTCATTAACAATTCATTAAGGTTAAATTTATTAGTTGAAATTTCCGAATGACTATACCGATAGAAACACCAATAACAGGGAACACGCTACTACATCAGTCGATTTATCAAGTTGAATTGTAAATGAGGCAAATGGTGCAGGCTTTGACACTAGTACTAATTAACTTATATATCAATGACACTATTGGCTTCCTTATTTAAACAATGTTTTCTGACGGTAGAGCTGCTATGATTTTATTTTTCTAATCTATTTTCTCATATGATTTCCATTTCTTCGTAATAGTAAAGTTTCAGTATATTTTTTTGAATTGCAATAGAAGAGAGTGAAAATGCCTTCTTCGCCCCTCAAATGTTTTTTACTAATTCATTAGCGTCTCTGTGAAAAATATGTTTTGTTAAAATGTGTAATAATTTACAAAGAATGTTAAGAATTTTTCAAAGTTTGAAGGTCAGCATAACATCATCATTGAGTCCCATTCACACTTAACCAAACTACGGATTTCAGTATTTTAAAAATAAATTATATATTTTGCAATGCATCTCTTAGTTAGTTCCAAATTTTTAAATAAACATTATCTAGAACTCATCATAAACGGAGATCAACATGTCGAATTTCGAGTCTTCTCTTTATAACTAACAAAATATTCACCATGTACTTCTCTTAAAAACTACAGTTTTTTTATTATTATTTTTTTTTTTATTTTCATGTGAATATCATTTTGAACTTTTGCTCTTTGCCTTTGATTTTGCTGCAACCGATTTCATTTCAGACATTCTTTTAGATTGAAATCTCCACGTTCTTAAGACAGCATTGATGATTTCGGCCGCTGACCTACCTGAATCTCAAATTTTGTCACGAGCCTTTTAAGTTACTTCCCATTTAAGAAACTGGAGACATTATTATTATTGTATTTGTAGATTTTTCATTATGTCTTTTTCTTCAGGAATAAATTCAGCGCCTTCATTTCAGTCTGAAATACTTGAGCACAATGAAAAATCAATGGTGGTTTTTTTTTTTTTTTTTTTTTTTTTTTTTCCCAGAAGAGTAGAGAAAAAAAAGACTAGTATCTATTTGTGTTGATCCTACTTTCTTGTAATTGGGTTGTTTGAATGCTCTTTTTCATTGGACTTACACTGCAAACGTTTTTCAAGAGTTTTTGTAATCCTGTGACTTGTTTCAACAACCATCTTTCATAATATTCTACGAAAGGTCAAAAAATCTCTTTTGGCTGGAAGAATAAACAAACAAACAATGAAAATTCTTTCCGTTTACATGACGAAATATATGTTTTCTACGTCTACTCTTTAAAAGTAACATCTCTTCTTAAAATAACTAAGTCTAACTACCATTTTTAAACTCTTCTCATTCCTATGGAGTACTCTCATTTTATGTATTATTTATTGATTTGAAATAACAGAATTAGAATTCTTTTCTCATAATGAAGTAGTCTTATTAATGAAAAACGCACGGTAACTAAACAGGGTTCTACTTTAAGTTTTTTAAGTTTATTATACGCACTTTACTTTCTAGCTAATTTATTATATGTACTTAAGTTTATTATAAGTACTTCAATAAAAGCAATAATAATTTATTGCATTCACACAAGTACATTTTTAATCAACTATTTTGGTGCCTCAAAGAGTAGGGAATAAAGCATCTAATCGTGTAGGGAACACTGCATAACTAACAACCAAAAATAATTAAAATAACATTTGATTTAAAAATGACCGTTACAAGTCACAAATTAAATGTTCGCATACAGAGCCATAAATAAAATGAAGATTTGTTTAAACCAACCTCAGAGCATCAACAGCCACAGTTAAACACAGCCGATCCAGTAGCCGAAATTATGGCGATCTGGGGTTACTCCTTGACAGTTTGTGCGTTTTCATGATCTTATGCAGTTTTATTAGCTCATGTAACTGCATTTAAAATTTTAAAGTTAAATCTTTTGCAGTGTCGAGAAACCTCTGAAGTAATTAGCTCAATTTTAGGACGATTTCTGCAAAAACCAAAAATCAAAACTAATTTAAGAGAAATTTTGCTCCTTAAATATTTAACAAAAGGCATTTTTTCCACATTGTGATTTGAAAAAGATAAATTTTGGGGACCACGTGCACCATAGTTAATATTATCGTAGGAAATACACGAAAAGGTAGTGAGATTGGAAAGCGAAAGAATGTTCTGCAGATGAAATTTTGTTCAGTTTTTAGGCTTAACTGGTTTCATGATATTTAAATTTTTATTTGTATAATTTCTTGATTGCTCAAGTAACTATATTTAAATTTCTTAGCAATTTATCTGATTCTGTGTTTCCACTAAACCTATGCCATGCTTATATTAAAATGCTTAAAAGGTGTTTCACCACTCCCTTGCGTACTCTCCTGGTGTAATTTGTAATACGTCGCGTCTGTTTCCCAGATTCGAAAAATTTGAAATGACTCCACATTAGTTCTTGACTGCTTGACTAAAAGAGAGTGGTCGATTTAGCACCTCCTGAATTTGGCGACTGGCTGTCATCCTTCCCAAATCACTTTTTAACACTCTGAGCACCATGACAAGAAATTTACGCAGGAATTTGTTATTGCGTATACTTGCGTATATTTGTTATTGCACGGGAATTTGTTATTGCGTACGAAGGAATTGCTATATTTCCTCGTCGGTTTTTACCCCTTTTTAAGTAATTTTAGCGTTTGAAAATCGCAAGAAGAGAATTATGAGAGTAATGTAATTTCCGAACAACATGGTTACATTAAGAGCATAGAAATGAAATGTAGTCATGGATAAACTACTCCTAACTGTCGCAATATAACTTCCTTAAAAGAAAACTATATTCCGATAATAATATATAGTAATATCAATATTATAATATCTGACAGTTATTGAGCAAATACATAATGGTATTTGAGCCGGACATACGATTCTGGACTCAATTATCGGTACTTTGGAATTATCCCGTCGACCATTTTCGCCATACCCGATATTGTCGCAAAAAGGTAGCTTCTGCACCAATAGTCGCTAATAACTGTGTAATCCTTGACTACGTGAGTTAGGTTTTTTAGCGTGTTGAAATATCTGCTTTTTCACCATGCGGGCAACATAATTCGAATTTGGGATTTCCCTAACGCCAAAGAGAGTGCAGTGGCATATTTTAAGAGTATGGAATCATTTCTTCCAAGAAAATGTGTGTTAATAGCCACGATATGGCGTTGTATATCAAAATTTATAAGCAATGGCGGTGCGATGTAAAGGGATGAGATAAACAAGTAGCTATTCAAAAGGCACGTGGCTGGAGGGCTCAAAACTCCTGTTTCTGACTGCTCTTCGGTTTATTTACTGCTGGTTGCAAGAATTAATATCAATAGAATGGTGAAAAAACCAGCTGGATTTAACAGGAAAGACAATTGTTGATTGGAACATTTATATGAAAGAAGTGTGCATTCATAGCTTTCTATGTCTACGATTCTACGATTCGAAACAAATAGGAGGTATGAACAAAATTGTAGAGATAAATGAGAGCCTTTTTAAAAAGCGCAAAAACCAAGTCGATCGTATGCTTCCAGGACAATGAATATTTGGGGGACTCTGCAGAGAGACCAACGAGTATTTCATAGTTTAGGTTACCAATCGAAATGCAGTAACTCTAATGGCTGAAATTAAGAACAACATTGCAGAAGGAGCTACAATTTTCTCAGACTCGTGGAAAAGTTACAAAACTGATGAATTGGAAGCAGCAGGATTTTAACACTTTAAACTGAATCGCCGATATAAATTTTGTGAATCCTAAAACTGGTACACATACGCAAAATGTAGAACGATTGGGGGGTTTGGTGAAATGAAGAAACAAGAAACATTGCGGAACTACAAGAAAATGCTTGGATTCTTATTTAAACGAATTTATGTGGCGGAGAGTGTACAAAGACATGTTTGTTTTTTGTTTGTGCTTTAAAACCTATCTAAGATGATATATGACTTGTTTGTTTGCACTTTAAAAGCTGTCAAGGTGTTTTGGCCGCCGAAATAATTTATAATAATACATATGGTTAGATTCAAGAATAATTCAGTGTGTAATCATAAAAAAATACAGGTTTTCACTTTGTTTTGATTCTTTTTATTACACTTTTTATTACCTCTTATTACGCTTACATTTTTTGTTATTATCATTATTATTTGATAAATTTAATGTGTTTAGAGTGTTTATTTTGGAAATTGCTTTCTGTTATGATGGAGCCAAAGCTCATTTTCGCGAGCATTTACAGGTCAACGGGATAATCCCAAAGTACCCAATTATCTTGTAAAGCCCCAGAATCACCTGTCATAAATGAGTCTTGGTTGCAGCCCTCAAGAGGCATATCAGACGAGCGAAGGAACAAAACCCTGGATTTCGAGGATCCAATACATCAGCAGTAGTTAAGGCTACAGTGAGCTGGAACGGAAGCAATAGAAGTAAGGTAAAATCACAATTTCAGAAAATTCTTTAAGTGCAAGAAAACCCGCAACGCTTTGGAATCTTAAACGGAGGATCTGCACAATGTACTTTTTCAGATTGTAAATGCAAGGAAAATTAAAATGGATGAAATGTTAATACAAAAATGCAAATACGAAGTGAGTCCATTAATTAAAAATACAAATAATCAAGAGACTAACTAGCCCTTAGAGGTAAAATCTATGTACAATACAAGAAGGGGGAAATTATGCGAAAATTTACTTTTCAGAATCCAGCACTAAACCGTAGGGGAAAAATACACGAGGAAATATAGTATTTATCAATATATAACATCTATTAAACATTTCGTTTAAATCTTTTTATTATACTCAACGCATATATTTCATAAAATACGAACACATGTGTCTTAAAAGTATATTTATTACAGCAATTTTCTTTAATATTACAATAACAAAGGGATTTAGTGAATGAAATGGAACTTTCTTGGCAGACATTACTTAAAATGAGTTAGAGGACATAATAAACAGTGGTACTTATCACAATAGAAACTAGAAAATAGAAATTGGGAATGTATGGTAGTGATATTTCCAAAGAATAAATGGGTAAATACAAATACTAGGAACATATATCTCATAAAAATTCCTCATGCGAATGTTTGGTACAGAATTTCGAAAGATTTATTCCTTTGAACTTAAGTTCTTCATTTCTGAGAAGATTTGCGCTCTTGATGTTGACTCAAATTTTATTACCTTTTCAGAATCTTTGAACAAAATGATTCAATTGATGAAGCATATTACATCAAAATTACTAATGTGAAGAACGTTAGTTTCACTGTTATTAAAAAAATAGTAATCTTTCGATTCTCTAAGGAATCAAAGGAGCTAAGCATGAAACTCGCTGCGGTAAGAAATGCATGGGAATAAGATTTGGAGAACTAAAAAGTGGAGAATAAATCCAACTTTAAAGTTGTATGCATATATTTTGACACATAGTGATAATAATAAAGGAAATTAAGTAATAAATAAAGCTAAAACAATTGTGCATCAATTATTTTTTGTTTGTTTTTCAACATAATACTTTGCACAATAATAGGCCGAAAATTTAAAAAATTAAATAATGAATTTAATCAAAAGTTTCTTGTGCACAATGGGTCCAGTGAAATACATTGTTAAACATTAATTGATCAGTGCGCCCACACCACCCTTTTTTTTCCTTCACCTTTTCTAATGTAAAATACTGTGTTCAACACGGCCGTCAAGATAATAAGAGATCACTGAGTTTCTGTATCTGCAAATTTTACAGCAATTTTTAAAATTTTAAGCTACTATTAAGCTGCATGTTGTGAAAGGAGGAATTTTTTATACATTATATTGATAAACTTTGAGAGCTTTCTTTATCCCTTTACATTACCGCCACCAAAACGGAGGAAAATAGACATTTCAAGGAGTTGACGTTTGTCATTTACTCTAGCAGATAAGGAAGACCTCTAATTGGAAAGGAAATAAATTAATGGATTACAAAGATAAGAAATTAGTCACTTTATTATTTATACAGAACAAATGGGAAATGTTCACCGTATCTCTTGTAATATAGCACATAAATGTTAGTAAATGACTTTTTTTAAAAAAAGCATCTGTTCATTTTACTATACACCGTGTTTACCAGGCCTTCCCTTTGCAGCCGTTGAGTGTACACACATATTTCTGAGTATAAGAATGTTTAAAAGATCGAAAAGATATCATATTTTGGTATTTTTAAATTTAAAGATATCAGTTTTGTAAGAACACGAAACCTAATTTTTTACATTTTCCTAGGGTCCTTATACTTAAAGCTAGGAAAACTTTGTATTCGTAACTTCATGAAAATATTAATGATGCATTTTTAGACTTTGAAAACTTATAAATTGCTTGTGTGAAAATTCTTTGGGTATATGAAATGTAACAAAATTATAAAAATTATAAATATAGGCACTAGTAAATCACAAAATATTATCATTGAAAGGCATTTAAGGTTGAAACGTAAACCTCGAATTAGTCTAATTTATTTAATTACTATTCTATCAACTGAAATTTAAAGTGATGTCAAATAGCTCAAACTGTGAAATTCAATATTTCTTTCAGATTTTGTCTTACGGGATGCAACATTCCTCACTACTTTGTCTATGTCGAGGAATCTAGTGAAATAAGTAACGATTTATCACTGAGTTCAAGTATTTACAACGTAGAATCGGCAAAGGTTAAAATGCTCTTTTATTCACTCAAAGAAGTAATAACAGATGGCCCCTTCTCGGCTTACAGGAAAGCTTCCACTCGGGCTTTTAAATCAGGATAAAAAAAATAAGAAACTAATCTAATACCAAACTAAAATAGAAGCTAGACATAACTATCTAGCACAGTTCGCTGTTAAATTACACTAGCCGGCAAATGTCAACATGCACATACAATACGGCGTAATAGAACGTATAATCCAGCATAATATATGCAAGAATGAAGTAGCCAAAAGGCAAACACTCCCCTCCTAAGCACTTTCTTTCTCGAAGTGAGCAGACTTCCTTGGAATACTACTTCTAACTCATTTGCATTCAACGCGATTCTGAAAACTCATTCTGATAGGGAGTAGTAAGAGGGAAACAAGAAGTGAACTGAAAGGGTTTCAGAATTAAAAATAATTGTTATAAAATTAACATACACCTTATAGGGAGCCAAACGTTTTATGTTTTATTTTTTATAACGAAGAGAATATTTTTCTAAATGCAAGTATAGAGAACAGACAAGTGTTTAGACAAGACAAGTTAGGTTTTTTATTTTGTACAAAGTTAATTATTTAAAATTTAAAAACATAAATCTATTAATGAATCAAAAATTCATTAAAGTTTTATACGGTCTGAAATAAATGATAAAAAATCTTCGAAATTCAAAATGTGAGCTTCCAAGCGCATATGTTTAGGTGGAAGATTGCGTTGTTCAATATTTGATAGCTTTAGGAATCTTCGTTTTTTAACAGTGCGAGAAACAAATATACATGCAGATTCTTCATTATAAGCCCAAAAGTGGGTTATTAATCTCGAAATGGGATTTTGCGTTACATTACTAAATGGCGTATCACTTTTCAAATTGTGGTCACCAAATATTTTCACCTTGTTTTATTTTTTAAGGAAATTAAATAATGAAGAATCTGTAATTATGTATGTGTGTTCCTCGATTTATGAAAAAACAATGGTACCTAGAGCCAGCAAATTTTCAATAATGTAGTTCTCTAATCTAAGCATCTTCACCTAGAAACCCGAATTTAGAATTTAGTATTTATATTAATTTTTGATACATATTTTGTGAAACGTTATTGAATTTTTGTTTCACAAACAAAATGATTTGAAAGCGAAAAGTGACAATACCGATTTAGATGAAACATTTTTATCTCCAGTGCGCGAGATCGTGCCATTAGGAAAAACCTTAAGTAAACTTTCAGCTTTAAAAGACAATCTCGGTTCTATGAAAAAACTGTATTGCATCGGCCAGAAATAAAATACTTTTATCTTCCACGTACCAGTTTTTTGCCACTAAATAAAGCCTAAGATACTTTCAAATTTAGTTTGGAAAGTTACTGTAAAGATCATGACTTGTGAAGATCGTGACTTAAAGAGAACGTGAAATATAAATAATAGGACAAGAACTTGCATTTTACGGTGTGGCAACAAGAAGAGGATTCGAAAGATTTTTATATATATTTTGTTTTAGAGAGTTTAAGATTGGGAGTTTTTTTTAATAGTTGTAAGAGTTTTAACTGCAGTAGTTAAGAGTTTAAAATTTTGAGAGTTTAGAGCTGCAATATTTATTTTTTTTGGTTCTGTTTTGAAATTTAAATAAAAGTATTTTGTTTATTCTGAAAATTAGCTTTATTCTTCCTACAAGATTCAATATTCATTATATTGAAATAAGGAAAGGATCTTTACTGGCGCAGTCGACAGGATCGGAGTTTCCCCGCATATAATTACGAACCAAAATAACTCAGGTGAGAGCTCAATTTACCTTGGAAACGTAAAATAGTTAATTAAGATTATGAAAAGTTAATTATTGTTTCCGTCATGGAATCTTAGTTTATTTACTTGTCAAAGTAATGAATACGCCAGTGTTCAAATGTAATTTTCAAAGTAATGAATACGCCAGTGTTCAAATGTAATTTTCAAAGTAATGAATACGCCAGTGTTCAAATGTAATTTCGTTTGACTCGCCAGAGTAAGTGAACAACACATTAAGTATTGATTCCACTGATTGATTTTCGTGCCGAATAAAATTAAATTCATTGTGAATTATATTTAAATAGAAAAAGAAAAGAGAAAAAAAATTTTTTTATAAAACTAAGAGTCTATTGGCTGAATAAAATCGAGACATGGCTTTTATGGGACGTGGGAAAAAAGAGGATTTGCTGGCTTTAGCTGCTGAATTAGAAATTCAAGTAGATCCAAGTATGAAAATCGTGGCGATAAAAAATGAAATAATTCAAAGTGATACATATGATGAAGCATTTGCTAAAGAAGTATTTTTAACGATTATTGAAGAGAGGAAAAGAAAAGAAGAGGAACAGCGAAGAAAGGAGAAAGAAGAGCTTGAGGAAAGGCGAAGGAAAGAAGAGATTGAGGAACAGCGAAGAAAGGAGAAAGAAGAGCTTGAGGAAAGACGAAGGAAAGAAGAATTAGAAGCACAGCAGAAAAGAGAGCAAATGGAATTTGAATTGAGGAAACTCGAAATTGAATCTCGTGTTCGACTAACACAAACTCCACCAACAAATGAAAATGGACATCATAATTTTGATTTAATTAAGCTTATTCCCAAATTCAATTTAAGACACGATGATATTGTGATTTATTTATCCTTATTTGAAAGACAAGCTAAAAGGACAAAGATTGATCCTAAAGATTGGGTTTCATGTTTATTGACTTTAATGCCATCTGAAATCATTCAATTAATTGGTAGGGAATCTGAAGAAAATTTTGAAGATTATGAGTACATTAAGGCCATTTTATTGAAGAGATTTAAATTAAATCCTGAAAGCTTTAGAAAAAAATTTGTGATGCACCAAAAGAGCGCTGAAAAACCATGGAGAGATTTTTGCTACGAAATTACAAGTTATTTTGAAGAATGGATCAATGGTCTTGAAATCACAAATTTTGCCGCGTTAAAAGACTTGAAGACTTGATTATTACTGACCAAATCAAGAAAAGAGTACCCTATGAAGTAAGAGACCATCTTCTTGACGACTGGGCGAAATTCGTTTCTCCAACCAAATTAGCTGATAAACTTGACGAATATGACAGTGTTCGTAATATCTCAAAACAGAATGGTGGTAATCCATCAGCAGACAGAACTAATAAAAAATGGCAACCTCGTTCTCCACTTCCAGAAAGAGCTTTCAGAAATAAATCGCTGTACGCTGAAAACACGCCAAGAGTGTACCCATCCCGTAAGAGTGACGAACCACAAAAGACTAATTTCAAATTAACTTGCTATAATTGTGGAAAAGAAGGTCATACATCTAAGTTATGTACCAAAAATCGGATACCAAGAAGTGCTTCTGCAACAGCACAAAACAACTTAATACAAACACAAGCACCCCTAGCAGAAAAAGAAAAACCAGAAGTGCTAACTGCCAAGATCTCTATTCCTGTCTCAAAATCAGTGGACGTATCTAGAAACATAGATGAATTAAAACTGGTCAAAGTTAAATGTGGAGATATTATTCTAAATGGAATCGTAGACACGGGAGCACAAATTTCAGTAGTCCGTGAGAAATTGGTTGACAACATACCTTGCGAAGGAGAAAGTAAAATAGAGATATCTTCTGCTTTTGGTGAAAACGAAATTACTCCACTAAAGATTTTCCAGATGAAAATTGACGATGATTTTCACGGTAGAGTGTCCATTACGTGTGCTGTTTCAAAAAAGCTAGTTACCGACTTGCTATTGAGTTCTTCAGCTTATGAAACACTCTGTGGAAATATCGAACTGTGGAACTGTGATCGTCATTGGGATGCATCCCCCTTAGAGTACAAAGAGACAGATGATAAACCCTCACCAGTTGAAGACATTACTACAAATTTGGCTGTTGTTAATCAGATTTCCCAAGAAAACATAGAGTCTCTGAAAACAACGAACAAGGTAAGACTAGAATTCAAGACACATCAAGAACAAGACGAAACTCTGAAAAAATGCTTTGAATGGGCAAATAAAAATCAAAATTCATATACTTTCGATGATGGCATATTACTTCATTCCGAATATATCTGTGATGAAAACATTAAGCAAGTTGTATTACCTTTAGAAAAAAGAAGGGAAGTCCTAAGAATGGCACATGAAATCCCTCTTGCCGGCCACCTCGGTGAGAAAAAGACAATTCAACGAATCAAGTACTCATTCTTTTGGCCTACTATTAAGCAAGATGTTAAAAAATTCTGTGAAAGTTGTAAAGAATGCCAATTGAGGAGAACAGTTACGTACAAAGATCGAATCCCAATTCAACCTATTGTTAGGCCGGAAACACCCTTTGAAGTATGGAGCGTGGATTGTATCGGGCCATTAGAACCTCCATCCAGGAGAGGTCATCGGTTTGTGATATGTGCTGTTGACCTATGCACCAGATGGGCAGAAGCCACCCCCGTCAAAGACATAAGTGCGAAAACAACATGCAACGTTTTGATGAGGTTTTTTACTCAAACTGGATTTCCAAAAGTGATTTGTTCCGACCAGGGAACTAATTTCACAGCCAAACTCACCCGAGCCTTTGAGAACTTACTTGGTGTGTCTCCACGATTCTCCACTCCAGAACACCCCGAGAGTATGGGTGCTGTCGAGCGTTGGAATAGAACCTTAAAAGAGATGATGAACAAAAATATCCAAGAACATGGCAGAAACTGGGATTTGAATCTTCCCTATCTCCTGTTTGCCTACAGAGAAGTGCCACATAGCACCACTGGTTTGTCTCCCTTCCAGATGGTATATGGAAGAATACCACCAGGACCATTATCTTTGCTGAAAGAAATATGGACAGGTGAACGTAGCATTCCAGTTACAGCTTCCCGTTCAATTGAAAATTATCTACAAGACCTTTTAGAAAAATTAAGAAAAGCTCATGACATTGCATCAGCAAATTCCAAAATATCTCAAGAAGAGTACACTTCAAGATACAATTTACGTTCTCAAGAAAAGACTTTCAATGTTGGGGACAAAGTCCTCGTGTTAATGCCATCATCATCACATAAATTGCTCAACACGTGGCAAGGACCAGCTACCGTGATCAAACTTACCAGGCCACACTCTGCCAAAATCGAAATGGAAAACGGAAGTATTAGGGAACTCCATATAAATAAGTTAAGGCCATATATTGCTCGTGTAGATCACGTTGGTATCATTTTTGACCAAGATGAAGAGTTTGGAGATATCCACTATGCACCAGCAGATCTTATGAATAAATCTGCTGATGATATCTGGACCCATTTACAAAATTTGAAAGGTGACTTAAAATATTACCAACGGGAAGGACTATTTAAAGTACTAAAATCTTATGTAGATGTTTTCAGTAGCAAACCTGGTCAAGCCAATGTTGATGGTCATGACATCAAGGTTACAGAAGGATGTAATCCGAAAAGATTGAGGCCCTACCGTGTTCCTGTTTCACTTCAAGAGGAAGTCGATCGTCAAGTTAAAGAACTGTTAGAATGGGATCTTATAGAACCCAGTGACAGTAACTGGGCACATCCTATAGTATGTGTTGCAAAAAAGAATGGCGGCGTTAGACTGTGCATAGACTTCAGGCTTTTAAATAGCTTCACAATTCCGGACGCCTATCCGATGAAGATTGCTAAAGATTTACTATTCGAAATAGGGAAAGCCAAATTCATAACAGTTCTCGATTTAACCAAGGGATATTGGCAAATTCCTATGAAAGAAGAAGCTAAACCCTACACAGCATTTATCACTCATTCCGGCCATTACCAATGGAAAGTTCTCCCTTTCGGTTTGAAAAATGCTGGAAGTACCTTCCAAAAATCGATGGATAAGGTGCTTGCAAACCATAAGAACTACTGCCGTTCATATATTGATGATGTGGCAATATTTTCTGAAACTTGGGATGGCCACCTCTATCACATCGACCAAGTGTTTCAGACACTGAGAAACGCAGGTCTAACCGCAAATCTAGAAAAGTGTGATTTCGGAAAGAGCCACGTGAAGTTTCTAGGACATGTAATAGGTTCTGGCACTCACTCTCCAGATCCTGGGAAAGTAGAAGTCATCAGAAATCTGTCTAAGCCTACCACTAAAAAAAGAAGTCAGGAGTCTTTTAGGGCTAGCAAGTTACTATAGGGATTATATCCCAAATTTTTCTGAGATTGTTTTACCTCTAATAAACCTTACAAAGAAGAGTGTTCCAAATAATATTCCATGGGACTCTGAAAAAGAAGCAGCTTTTAACAAACTTAAAGAAGAGTTGATTAAAATGCCATCTCTGCATACTCCGGACATCAGCAAGCCCTTTCAACTCTATACGGATGCATCTGCTTTCGCAATTGGAGCGTGTTTAGCTCAAAACGACGAACATGGCAAAGAAATGCCCATAGCATTTTTCAGCAAGAAATTAACGCCCTGTCAACAACGATGGTCAACCATCGAACGAGAAGCATTTTGTGTCATCGAAGCCTTGAAAAAATTTGACACATGGATTTTCGGTGCCAAAGTGCAGATTGTGTCTGATCACAATCCCCTCACCTACTTGACCCAAAGCGCCCCTCATGGTGCTAAACTGTCTCGTTGGGCCTTAGCGTTACAACGGTATAACATGACTGTGACATACCGCAAAGGAAGTTTACATGGAAATGCTGATTCTTTGTCAAGGTTAGCTGTTAACTCTTTCTCTCTCAATGAACTCTGAGCAACATTGTCTCTACGGTGACGAATGTGCTTCTTGTGGGGAGACTTGTAAAGATCATGACTTGTGAAGATCGTGACTTAAAGAGAACGTGAAATATAAATAATAGGACAAGAACTTGCATTTTACGGTGTGGCAACAAGAAGAGGATTCGAAAGATTTTTATATATATTTTGTTTTAGAGAGTTTAAGATTGGGAGTTTTTTTTAATAGTTGTAAGAGTTTTAACTGCAGTAGTTAAGAGTTTAAAATTTTGAGAGTTTAGAGCTGCAATATTTATTTTTTTTGGTTCTGTTTTGAAATTTAAATAAAAGTATTTTGTTTATTCTGAAAATTAGCTTTATTCTTCCTACAAGATTCAATATTCATTATATTGAAATAAGGAAAGGATCTTTACTGTTACTGAGTAATAAAGCAAGGGATTTAAAAGCAATAAACACAGTTCTTAAGAATATTTTTCCTGCTTTTTAATGTAATTGATTTAAATAAACATGTATTAAAATCATTACATATGTTATTATAAATATTCAATACTTTTATGAAGTTACTCTGACTGGGCTCTTAGAGTTATTATATATTTTTTATGATAACTCGTTTAGGCAGGTGGCCGAGTTAGCTTTTAAAGAAATAACATTATAAATATAAAATAATAGTATTATAAATTAAAATAATATTAATGATTAATGAGAAATTAATATAATTAAAATAATATTATAAATATATAAACATGTATGACAATTTCTATCGGGAACTTTAAAGATATATTGTTTTTAAATATTTAATGATTTTGGTGTTGAATTGGATTTTGCGTGGCATAAGTGCACAGAACATAATATTTAATAAAGTTAATGCGTAAAAAGATAATAATAGAAAGACAAAAGCTTTTTGTTATCCATGTTAGAAAGAAAACTGAATATTGATATTGTGAACTGAAAAAATACTAAAATGTTTACCAGCACTTAACAGAGAATCGGGAATTCTAAAAATATGCTGGTTTGTAGCTTTAAGAAATTTTATGAATTTGCTGTTGAACTGTATGTTACTTAAGGCCGGAGAAAATGATGTTTAATAATAAAGCTAACAAGACAAGAAAATGAATTAACAAGAGCAGAACTGTAGACTGCGAGGCCAGGCGACAGAGTAACAAACCTTAACAAACTCTTTTGGGAGACCGTTAAAATCTGAAACCTTTCAGAATTTATTCATTTATTTTTTGTTTTCAAAAATACAGGGCGGTAACGTTCGGTTAAAAGTGATTCAGGCGCAGAAGTGATACGAACAGAGAATGAGTTTTGTGACTAGTAATACTACAGGTATCAATACCATAATGTTTTCTTGATACTGCTAAAATTTCAGAGTTTCAAAGATAGAATTTGATTGCTGAAACTGCTTTTTGAATTTGCATACAGAAACACATACTAACGTTACATTTCTATGAACTATAGCATTCAGGTATATTGGATTTAGAACAAGGGTTTTAACATGAGCACTTTAGTAAACAATGAAGTCCCATATCACGAACTGGTTCTCTATTGTGTTATTCTATTAAGCATAAGCAACGACCATTTATATAACTAGAGATTTCTATTAACTAGAAACAGTCTATATCAGAACACAATGAACAATGTTGAGTAATAATTTGTATATTCTACCTATATATAGACAAAGTCCTTATACATACATATGGTTTTCATACATATTGATATTTGTGAATGATTGTTATAATACACTACAATTAATAGTAATATTGGAAATTCTGAAGAAGCCTATATCATTTAAAATATTTGACTGGACTTTAAAAGTGTCGGGATATATACCGGAAAAACAGACAACTTAGTTTAAAAGCAATAAAATATTAAATATATAGGTTTCCCCAGTAATAGTTCTTACTAGTTTAAGCCAATCGTAAAATTGTCAATAATTTTTTATACCGATTACCTACAGTCTCATCAATTTTAAATGTATTGATTTCAAGAAGCGTAACTGCGTGTGTTAATTTTATGAAGACATATAAGTCATTCGTTTTTTTTTTTTTTCATTCTACTTAAATGCGATTAATTCTATATATTTTGTGTTCAGGTGTTCTTTTAAATCTGAACTTCAGTTTACAAATATGGTGATGTAAAACTACATATTGCAGCTGTTATTGATTGAAAATTCGGGCATATGTTTAGACTACGTGATCTAGTTTCAGTGTTTAACTGTTTTTATTAAATATAATTATAAATGCATCTATCTATTGTTAGCGAAGATTTTTTAATTGAAAATTTTAAATTCCTTGTGCACCACATAAAATTACACAAGGCTTACAGAGGTAAGTTAAAAAATCAAACAAATATAACACAACAACTCATAATTTTATCAGATGAATTTCCAGTAAATATCAGCATGCTACATACCCATCTATATTTTCTCTATGAATAGAGTGCAATTTTCCATAGGTGAAATTTAGGTGTTTCAAATAAATTACGAATCATTATTCTAAGATAATCACAGAAAGACACCAAGAATGTAAATTTGGAGCATTTTCAATTCTCTCTAAAGAATTCCACTAAATGAAAATCAAAGGACTTCTGTCTCCGATGATTCATTATGAAACACAGATACACAAAGGCGCTTTCGATTTCATTAAATTTAAATTATCATGTAAATTATCAAATAGACTCTACAGGATACCGTGAGTGATTCACGTACCTAATTAAGTTGCTCATTGTAGGAGTTCAAAAGCAAGTTGTATATTTGTTCACAAGTTAGCTAGCCCTATCCAAGCTCTATGTTATACAAATTTTAATCTTCTACCACAAAGTATACTTTTAATGCACCTTTAGTTATTGCAAAATTATAATACACAAATTATTAATAATTCCTACCAATTTTAAAAGGAGTGTATTTCGATATTTAGCAAAGATAAATTAATCTTCTTTCAAACATAGTAACTTATGTAGCATAATAAATTCTTTTACCGCAATTGACTCCCTATTTTAAGAAAATTAATAACAAAACAAAAGCTTTCGTTATCGTAAATAATTTCATGATTTCGCTTCTTATCATTCTTACAATATGAATTCCAGTTACTCCAGGCCATTGCGTTTTTCGCAATTAAATACCTAGTACCGTGGATTAAAATGGCGTCTTTTGAAACAGCACAGCTTTGGAGGTTTAAAACTGGAAAATCATTACCGAAGAACGTCTCGTGATTTTCGCAAATTTCGTCGCCAGACGTACACTAAATGCGATAACATTTCTTCTCCCTGGCAATTTATGTGGGTTATGGAAATGTAATATTCCAAGAAAGACACCGGATATGTCGGTAATAACCGAACCGTGTTTTACACCGTCAGTATTCCAAATGGCCACCCTTAAAGCTTTTTAAAACAGGGCGGTAATTCGTACTCGGAACGACATTAAAATTCGCATGCCCTGCGGTGTTTTTATCTATTTCCAATAAATAGTGCGTGTTCTAAAGATAACGTAGGAAACGAAAGACAGGCGAGTTTCTCAAAGCGTAAAGAGATATGGAGAATGGTCTTGCGATGATGGCTGTAATTTGGAAGCTGGAATTGAATTTTGAAACTAGATTCGGATGTCAGTGGTGAAAGAACCAGATCGCTTGGTAAGGGAATTGATCATAAATGAGGATCCGTTCGGCAAAATGAATAGAAATCTGGAGCATAATTTGCGTAAAAGTAGACTAACATATTTCAACAGACTAAGTCTTTGACAATTCGTAAGATGCATTAACCATCTAAAAGCAAGTTGAGTTTTGCAAATTAAATCGTAAGATTGTGTAGGTTTGGCGGAAAGAAACAGGGCTTCTATTTAGTTTCTGCTTAAACGTTTTGCCTGTTAAATAATTATTAGAGATAGACTATATGAAATATGTACGTTTGATATAAGAGAAATTTTACTTTTTACTTTTAATTTATAATTCATAAACATTGAGTGAATACCAATAAACTATACACAATTATCCGAACCAGAAAAAAATATTTAAAGTTGATGAATTTCTAGGTCATATTAATGTTGAAAGTAATTTAAATGCTACATTTTCCTTGTTTCTGTATTCGCCTTGAGTAACATAGAAGTATTTTGATGCTGCAACAATACTTATTTTAAAAACTCAGAATATTAAAGAACAAGAAAAATTCATATAAAATTGTTTCCTAAAAACGATTAAAATACCTCTCGAAAATTATATATTTTTAAATATTGGGTAGATACTTTGGAAGCAGTAGTGACTTCAATTCATATATGATACCAAATCCTGAAATCTTGTAAACAGAGCATTGTCATTTTAAAATAACCTTGTATTTTCAATATGATTTGTGTATATATTTAAGATATATATTTTTGATTTAACTCTATGAGTTTGGCTTTAATTGTTTCCATCTTTCAACAAGAGAAGCCTGTAATATTCCAAATAAAACGCACAACGCATTAATAACAGATCGATTAAAAGACATTCAGCATCATTTACTCGTATTAGTAAAAAATGAACCTTCTAAGACATGCAAATGAAATATTTGAATAGGGATAACAGAACATATAATCATTATGTAAAACTAGTTAATTTTTTATGTATTGGTATGAAATGAGGCTTGTTATTATTTAGTAGGAAATGAGGCTTGTTAAACTATTAATTTGCAAGCTACCCATTGACTTCTCCTTGATTTCAAGTTCTTGATGAGTTATCCAGCCACTGAAATATCAGATTATTTTATCATTGGGCATTTAAGATGAAGCAAATATAAGCGAGTGGTCAGCATTGCAAAATGAGGAGAAAACCGGACCAAAACAGCGTTTAAAAATATTCACTTCCAAGGTGTTTAATATATTATGTTAGAGCAGTCTTTTATTACAGTAAAAGTGTTCATAAATTGTATTAGTTGGATAATGTATTATAAATTAAATGCATTATAATTTATACTAGCTAGGTTGTAACAACTGCTGTGGGTTTCAAATAACTTATCTGGCTTCGTACTATGACAATAAGTTGTTACTTATGTTCTGCGAAGTTAATTATCTCCAACAGAATATCTAACCATTAAACAAACAGATAGAGAATTAAAACACTTTAATCTTATTTACTACCTTGTCTTACCACTCGTGAGTGATTAATGTAAAAGTGTAAATTATGCAAACCTTAATTTACTATCCAACCAGGACCTGGTTTAAACTTAAAACTTGCTTTTAATATGGATATAATCTCAAGAACTTAAATCAAAGTTGACTACAGACCACACGCTTGCATAGACCACGCCGAAACATGTTCTGACTTCAATCCAACAACACACATAACAATTTCAGTACACTTTGCTTTAGTGTACAGGGTAAAGGATCGCAGGCCAGACATTCAAATTCTTATTCTATATTTTTGAACTTTATAGTAAATGTTTTAGCCTCAAATCTAAACATAAATTCTGGAATGAGCGAACGTCGTGGCGAAAAGAAGCAGATTAGAAAGAAGTACTAAATTAAATAATATTTCGTTAGTAAAACGTAAAAATATATTCCATAAAGTACATCATTAAACATAAAATAAATATTTCAATAATTGTTATTTAGATTAATTGACTATGAAAAACAAATTAACTGCCCTAAGCAGTGCCACATGGCTGTTTTCAGAAGAGTAGCAATTTGCAAAGCCGTGGGTACAGAAATTGCGGAAAGAGTCCACCGTGGACGTCATTTATGCTAAAAATAGTCCTTAAAGCATCTGAGACCATTTTTTAAATATAATGAAAATTCATTTTCTCATATTTTCGAGGAAATTATTTAATCTGGAAATAACTATATTACCATATTACAGCAATGCAATAATAAAGTATAAATTTGTATACGGTTTATACTCTATTTATTCTTTCTGTATACAATTGAATGATTTCAGAAGAAATTCGGCAATGCTATCTGAATGAGAGATCATAATACATAGCGAGTTAATAATTACTTATAAGTGACGTGTCAGAGCAGATAATTGAAAGTTTCTCTTCGAATGTTCTTAAAAAGGAAAGTGTAGAGTCTAAATATGATAAAATTTTGTAAGATATGCGAGGACAGCTACGCATTTGCATACCTTTTTTAATTATATGTAGAGAATAAACGACCCCATTTATAAGCACATTTTGCATCATCTTTGTTTAGAGAATAATGATTAACATATCAGATTTTGGTATTTTGCCATTTTTGGTGCAATGAGGTCTGTCACAGTAGCAAAATAAATTACCTTGCTTATTCAGGTGTTTCTTCCCTATTAATTCTCATCTGCTTAACTATGACTGCCAATGTTTTGCCTTAATTAGAATCTAATTTTCCTCATTCACTAGAAACTGCTAGAGATATCATTCCTCGAGGCATTACTGTTGACGGCGTATCTAAGCAACCACTGGAATCTAATAATCACGAATTAGAATCCTCAGTTGACTAATGAACACTTAAATAGAGAATGCTGTTGATGTAGGATTTTACCTTGATTTACATGATACGAATTTCGAATGTTAAATGCCGCTCTGGTAAATTCTATTTTTATTACTTGTAATGAAATGAAACTTTAAATTTGAAGTTTTAAATTGTTTAAATGCTTAAGTTTTAACCTCAAAACCAATGAGTTTTATGAATAAATATAAGCAGCATAAATGATGACGTTTAACATTCAGAGAACAGAAAAATGCATATTTATTTTTGAAATGATTATGTATGATTTTGAAAGCTTACCTATGGAATGCATTTTTAAACTAACACGCGAAATTCTAATGCATATTTAACATATAGCAATAACTCTTTAAAAATAAACCGAGATCAATTTGAGCTTTGAAGTACTGGTTACATGGAATCAAGTACATGGAATCACGTATCTAGTTTGTACTGTTTAAATTAATATGATTGCTATGTATCTTCACCTAATTATTCAATAACGCGTTGCTTCTTCACATGTGCAGCAAATATCGCAACCTTTTAAAATATTTCAGAAATAGAAAGGTTCCTTAAGGATAAAAGACTCAACAAACTATAATATGAGCAATTTACAGCTAATTCTGCAAGAACATTTTCCAAAATTACGATGGAGGCAATTTAAAGGCATGACTGATGCCATTCCAGAAAATATTAAAAAATCAGTTCGGTCATTTACCAAGGTGAAAAAACACATTGAACCACAAGGGTTTGGGCTATATGCCTAAGGGAAGGGATGACTTCATGGAGGTCTTTCTAAAGGAAACTGGCTCGTATATACGTTGCACATGGGAAAACCACAAAAACCCATGAAGCCAGCTCGTTTGCGGGATTCTAACCTCTGACCGAAGTACCAGTGTTCAACCACATTACCGCTCGTCCGCTGGTGGGCCATTGCCACTAAAGAAAAATATTAATCCCGCGACATTTCATTTAGAGATTGAAATATACTCGATAAGTAATACTATGAAATGTCCGGGATTAGGATTTATAACTGCTTCTGGAATTTGGTCCACGATTAGAATGCGTTGAGACTGATTGTATGTTTTATTTACGAGTTTCGTTCCTTTCATCAGCTCCAGTACAAAAGATTTTTTATGTGAAAACAATTCATGAAATATAACAAACTGTTTCTGAGAGAAATTTTACCTAACGAAAAATTTAAAATAATATCAAAACAAAACATAAATCTTAGTCATCTATACCATCTTCAGAGCAGAAATACTCCACAAGGAATGCAGTCTTATTTTCAGTATTTTCAATATTTCGTTGTCAGTGCTGTATAATTTCCTTTTATTCTTTCATAAAAAATTTTATGTGTCCTACAATCTGGTATAACGTTCAAATAATAGACTATTTAATCATTGAAATATTTTTTAAGATTATAGGGCACTCTATTGCATCAATAAAAAGCATAGGTGCTATGCGTTTAATTTTAAGCGCATCAATATTTACAAAAAACAATTTTTGCTCAAATCCAGGGAAGTAATATGTCCTCCCGCACACACACACAGAGGTTACGGGATACTCGTTTTTTAACTATGGTAAGCATATCTGCATGACATCCCTTGGAAGTACAGTGAGTCAAAAAATGTTGGGGCAGAACAAGCGTTTAGACATGTTTTCAAAACAGTAATTAAATATATATTTTAAGCGAAATCGTTTTTTCACGCCATATCTTAGAGTTGAAATAAAGTTACATAAATATTACATTTTACACTTTTCTTGCATAAAGGAAAAAGTATTGGTCAAGAACGTAATTGGGCGTTAATAGCACAAACGTAATATTAAAAAATGTAAAAATTGCTCTAATACTGTATTAGACCTGTTTCCTTTTTCACGAATTCACAATTACTTAGGAATGAGTTTCATAAGATTTTGATTGAGATTTACTTCTAATTTTCCCCATTTTGTGGTGAATTTTTCCCTAAGCACACTTTTACTGGAAATTCTGACTATTAATTTTGTTCACAAATGATACCAAATATACTCAATAGGACTGAAGTCTAAAATAAGCAAACGAGTTTTGATTACATGTAGATATGTATCAAAAGTCCACAGTTTGGGGGTGTCTGTAATTGAAAAACGAAAAACTGTACAAGAATTAACACTTCGAGAGATACTGTACAAGTCCACACTTTGGGGGTATCTGTAATTGAAATAGTAAAAACTGTACTGGAATTAACACTTCGAGAGACCATCTGGATCCGTCGGCAGAGAGGAAGTAGGGGCAGTAATTAGGTATTCCTTCAATCTGACATGCCACACTAAGAAAATCTTTTAAACTTAGATTTACATTGCCCATACAACACTTTAAAGGCTGCTTAAAGAGCTTTCATCCCAACTTCTGTCTGTCCTGCAAAAAGAGATCGGAGAAAAATTAAATTATAATCAATACCTATCATAACTAGGTCTCACATTAATAATTTATTTATCTGTAGTTTTCATAATACAGTAAATTTTCTTTACTTCAATGTGAGATTCAATAAATATTTTAGCCTTATTGTTTAATTTTGTTACTTCTGCATCTGATAAAAAGGGCCACAAAAAATCAATGTCGGCGCACCTAAGAGCATCACACTAATTCACTCGAGTCATGTTACTTAGAAACTGATTGGTACCACTTGAATTAGTCTTGAAACAAGACGTGCATTCAGGTAAAGTGATTTACCATTAAACAGCCAAACGATCTGCCCAACATAATATACTAGTAATTGAGTTTCGATATGCAAATATTTCAAACGAAAATACTGTACAGTACGTTTTGTTAGAACGTGTTTATTAGGCAAAATATCTGGATGCTTCTGACAGAACTTAAAATTAGCTTTTTGTAACCTAAAACCAACTCTTAGTAACCAGTATTATTTAAAAAAAGGATACAAATTAAGAATACGTGAATTGTGAATATAAATGTTTCTGCTTTAATGCATTTAAATTCAGAGCTTAACATCTCTATTGAACTTCTTTAACACAGCATAATAGCCTGTATTTCAACTCTTTCGTAGTTCTTTCATCCAAATGTCCGAATGAAAGTTGGGATTTGAACATGAATATGTTCCTGTGAAATCCCATAAAACCAAGAAAGAAGATGTCAGCTAAAATTTTCAGCAAAACCAAGAACTATCTGTGAAAAATGTAACGTTGGACTATTCTTAAGATGCTCTTTTCCATTCCACCTAAATACGAATGATTAGCAATGGATTATACTACTGTCCTATTTTTAGGACTGGCGGTATTGATCAAACGAATAAAAATTTGGTACGTTTATTGATTTTATGTGTATACATAGACTTAGAAAAGCCCGTATTTAAGAATTTGTAAAAAAATATTAATTTTTCAATGCTTGGTATGATAGGGGTTAATATAAGTTTCAAGAATAAACGGTGATACATTTAGGAATAAATGGATAAAGATAAGTTTTAGGAGAAAATGACGTGTCATGTGAGGAAAGAAAGTAATTATATTCTTGTCTTTTTAACTTCTCTGTATGTAGTAAACTGTGATGAAGTTACTCACAATGCTTATATTTATGTGTACTTATGCATATTCGAAAGACAACTGAATGTGTAAAATGTAATAATTTATGTTCCAATACTCTTCTGCACGTCTAAGTAAAAGAATTTTGAGCACTTTAGAAAACTGGAGTCTTCTTGACAGTAAATACATTTAGCATTTGGAATAAGCATATTAGTTTCTTATTATATTTATAACCTTTCTTTCAATACTGACACTTTAATATTTTGTAATGTCCTTCAGAAATGTTTTTAAAAATTCTATCAGTTCATTTAATCTTAGAATTTCCTCTTTCGTTAACTGTCTTTCCCACCAGAATTTAATTGATGAATCTAGTTTATGTAAAATTACACAAACCAATAATTTATAAGGTAATTTTTCTTCTTTCTGCATGCCATTGTAGTGTAACTGAGAGCATGCTCAACGCGTATTCAGGACGTCCTGAGATCGAGTACCGGCGCGGGCCTGATCATGTTTTCATTTGCTTGACATGGAAAAATTCTGAAAGCTCCTACAATTGGAGCCCGAACTGAATATGGTGGACAATAATTCCTCACCACCAGGATTCGGAGATCGGTTTCGGTCGCCCTTTGAGAGGGACTGGAGGTTCGGATTTCGAATCCCAGTGAGGAGCATTGCATATTTTCACGTTCTTGCGTCACGTCCCTCTGTTTCGCTTGTTGCCCCTCCAAACTACAAACACCTTCATTCACTGTATCCACCAAGCTAAAAATTGCTGAATATGATTAATTTTGAATTGAAGTTAATGACACTAGTCTTCTAATATGTGAAAATATAAATTCACCACTTATTCCAGTACCGATTCTTTAAAACACTAGAAAGTCCAATGGAGTCCTGTCGACTCCGCACGTTAAGAAACACTCATATCTTTTCTAATTTGTCATTTCGATTGTTTTCTTTCCGTGATATTTTATGAACTAATGATATCTATGACTATAGAAAACCAGAAATATTTAACTTAACTTTCAAAATATATATGGGTCTATATCAACTATCGAGGTATGACGTAATTATCAGTTACCACTGCTGATTCACAGTGCCATATGCATCACCTTTAATGATGATTTTAAATACTGTAACTTTGGAGTATTTCACAAATTGGGATTATTATGTACACAAGCATTAAAATTATCATTAAAAATTGTGTACTCTTGCAAGTTCCCACTAAATGTTGGCAAATTTAAATTTGAGAGTTTGATATTTTCTGAAAACGTTTCCTCAGCTTTTATCTCTGATTTCAAACTTCACTTAAGTTTTTCAGATTTTCTATTTAAATTTATGATTATTTCATACAAATTTTCTTGAATGTTTAATTTTTCTCAATATATTTCTCTATGTTTTTCCCCCATACGCTTTATATAACTGATATAAGGTATTTCTCCTGCCTTCCTAGCGTGCCTTCGTGGTGTAGTGGCTCTGCACGCTGGGCCGGTATTCCAGAGTTCCATGGTTCGATTCCCGGCGAAGGCGTTGCTAATTTTTCATCTCTCCTGCTCTCAAAAAACATACCTAATATCTCTACAGTGGCGCCAGAATTAAAAGGGTGTTGGATGATGATTCTGCTAACACAGGATTTGGCGATTGGGTCAACTAAAAATCCCAGCCGCCTTTTAAAAGGGGCAATGTATAAGGTATTTCTCCCGCCTTCCTAGCGTGCCAATGTGGTGTAGTGGTCAGCACACTGAGCCTGTATTTCATAGGTCCATAGTTCAAATCCCGGCGAAGGCGATCGCTAATTTTTCATGACTTCTGCTTCCAAAAAACATACCTACTATCTCTCCACTGGTAAAATATGTCTTTCAGTTTACTACTAAATAAATTGTACGACTTTAAAATCAATTTATAAGCCCTTAATTCCTTTTTCCTATCTTAAATTTATCTCTACATCTTGTATATTTAATACTCTTTCTTTTAGCAATCTTCTTGGTTCATGTTTATGAAAGATGAAATCACAACTTACCACTTTGCAGTCTGTAGCTCGGGAGGCAATACTCACTCAGACAAATGTCTTCCCATCGTCCGCCCAATTTTATGTTGCTGAGTTGCATGCTTGCTCGCATAATGAATTTGGACACCACATGGAGATGAACTATAATTCTTTGTTTGTAATTAGTAGACTTCAGTTTACATGGGCTCTCGTTACTAGGTTTTACAATTCTCGTCACTCTACTAGCTTAACGCGGTGAGAGACGCAGAATTTACTTCAACTTAGGGTCACCCTAGACAGAATTTCGTTCTCTTATCAGCTCCTTCATTGCAGGCTGTGCAGTTGATATTTTTCTTCATCGCAAACATATATGAGTGAACATCTCATGACGTCACTGCTTGTGAACTATTAAACAGTATTCCCCAATAAGGAAAAATATTTTGTATACTGATAACTTATGCATTCGTTAAATCCTACATCATGGATTTTACGCAGATTAAAATAAAAAACACGAAATATATTTTTCATAATTTATTAAATTAACTGTCCTCCGCTTCAACATAGAGATATTAAAAAAATGAGATGCAGGTATTGGATGTGTGATCGAAAATGTTCTGTAAAAAGGAAGACTCTGAGAATATCCTAAGCTAAGACATATATTTTGGAAGGCACGTACGATACAACAACTATGTTTTCTTCTGTATTATTAAGCTTTAATTTTATTAGTAACCCATTTATTCTCTTAATGCAGTTTTCTGAGATTTTGCAGAAAATAATCGAGTTTCCTCTCTTCCTAAAACATAGTTCATATTTATGATAAAAGAAGTTACCCCTATGCATTATTTTCTATTTTATTTCGTGCTATTTATGGACATTCAGCTGTTAACGGGCATCTTCATAATGTAGAGAAAGTTATTATTATTTTTTTTTTCAGAACAGCACATTCTCAGATTTATTGACTTATGTTAATTTGATATGCACCAAATCAAAAAGGAAATTCGCAGATCACATTATCAAAATTTTACTTTTAAATTTCATTCTAGTAATATGTTATTTTTTATTTTCATGTTAATCTAGCATTTTTTTATTTGTATAAATTTACCTAGTATTCTAATTCTGTTCTTTCAATACAAATTTCTTTTCCTCTATGCAATACTGTTAATTTAGTATTTTTTTTTCATTTGTGTTAAATTTCAGTGGATACATAGTATCAATAGACTTGTTATTACACATCTGATAGAAAAGTCACCAATTCTTTTTGCATGCGACGCATTTGTTTCAAAATAATATTACACAGGTGTGTGTGTACGTGCCACTTTTGATTCTTCTGAGAGTGCTGAGGATTTGTAACAAAATATAACTGAAGCAAGTTAGACAACGCATTAATTCTTTTTCATGCCGTTGTCTTAGCAAAATGTAACCAGCTGTGTTTTCATATAATACTGCATCAAATTAGTTCTTTGTTTCTAAATGTTCAAACTAAAGGCAGAACTTATCAGTTTATGAGTTTTGAAAAAAAAAAAAAAACAGAGTTGTAATAAAAGATATCATATTGGTTATTCCTGGAAACATCTTACATTATGAGTTAGCTCCTTGTATGTTAAATAAAGCAACTGCCTAAATAATTATATAGTTGCTTTCTACGGGTTTAGATTTGGAATAACTGATGATAACACTTGATGAAGAATTAAAACACAATTTATTCGCCAGTATTACACTGAGAGTTCCAAAGACACGTTTACAGTCGTCGAAAAGCTACAATAAACACGCTGAAATAATCAGCAACACACCTTTCAGGATACAACGGTAAAGACAGCTTTACAGCAAAGCACTAAAATACATCTTCCGTCCTGGTTCGATCGCTGTCAAGGTATTCTTTGAATTCTACTACTTTATTACTGAACTCAACATACTCAACATTTTGAAACCAAATGGACAATGTTGCCCCAAATCTGGCACACCTGCCATTTTCTGACAACCCTAACTCCGCTTTGCGGGGAAGCTATCTTATTACAGCTGGGCATTTTGTAACACTGCCCCTTCCCAAGGACTGCACGTCCAGGGAAGTACAATCCTTGGTCAGAAACCAAATTCAATACAAACAAAAGGTAACAAACAAATAAATAAAGTAAATAAAAGAAGTAAATATTTACATTATTTACAAGGTATATACACAAATTATCCACATAATAATTTTAAATTAAATAAATTAAAGTTAAGAATGAATTTCAATTTCATGCTTTTCATTAAGTTATATCCTGTTAATTACTTTTTCCCTACAATTCTCAGATGTATTTCCGTTCTGCATATCACAATTTAGAAATTCATCCCTTTCAGATTTTTCTTCCGCAGGAAGATCTGAAACAGTTTTCTCACCACTCTGTAGTTTATTCGCATCATGTGTACAGTTCACCTTGGTAATTTTAGCAGTTAGTATATGCTTATTTTCCTTTATTTCCTGGGAACCAGTTCCAAATTTTGCATTAGAATTATGAATAGGTTCCGATTCTTTACAAACAGAAGCATCCTGGTTTAGAATGAAGTTTTTGTCTGTACAACTTGTATTATGGATACACTTAATTTGTTAAGATGTATTTTTCTGCAATACTGGAACACATTGCTTAATCTGTACATTAGCTTCTCCCATCTGTGCATCACAAGAATTTTCAGATGGTTCAGTATTTGCTAACTGTGACATCGCAACTTCTCTGTGAGTTTCTACCAACTTAACAGTCACATTTCTTTTTTCTTCCGTGTCTAATTCAGGCACTTGAGAAGCAGGAATTTTATTTCCATGAATTATTTATTCACTTTTTTTCAGTTGCTTTACAAGCCACTTCCTTAATTTCTCCCATCTTTACAAACAGTATTATCACTTTCCTCCAATTCTTCTTCAGGCATTTGAGAATCAAAAGCTTCTTTCCCGTCTTTCAGTTCTTCATCTTTTCGTTCTCTTTCTTCAATCTCCTTAGATGTTTCATCCTTCATTTCTTGATCTCTCTCAGACATTTCACCAGCTATTTCTTTCACTTCTTCATCCTCTGATTCTTCAGATACCACTACTGTCATGTCCACATTCTCGATTTTGGCTCCAATTTCGTCTCTAAGCTCCACGATGTCGTTTATGACCCTGTTTTTCTGCACTTTCATCTGTTGGAGTTGCTCTTGCAGTTTTTCTTGTCCGTTTTAATTTGTTCTTGAACCAATTTTATTTCGCTCACTAACTTTGTTTTCCCCTCTTTGATTTCAGCCTTCATGTCTTCCTGTCTGGCTTTCCTCTCTGCTTGTCCGGCTTTCATCTCAGCCTTCATCTCTTTCTGTCTGGCATTCATCTCTTTTAGTCCGAATTTTACTGTTGCTAACGAGTCTATCAAAGCCCCTTTTCACCGCTAGGTGTTTCTTCTGCAGGCGAGTCACTGGCATTCACTTACAAACTTCACTGCTGATGCCAGTTTTTGCATTCTGAGGGTTTGTGGATTTGGGATAACTGATGAAGAATCCAAATGCAATTTATTCACCAGTAAGCGCTGTTACATAGAACAGTTCGAAAGACACGTTTACAGTCGTTGAAAAACTATGATAAACACTCTGAAAGAATCAACATCACAGCCTTCAGGTTATAACGATGAGGACAGCTTCGCAACAAAGCACTGAAGTACAGCTCCTGACTCGGTCGATCGCTCTCGTGCTAATCTCTGAACTCAAGACACTATTCCGCGTACAGACAGAGTATGCATATAGCTTAACCTACCTTAGAGAATAGTTTCAGGAAAACCACTAAGAATGTGTTCTAGAATATCAGTCTCCAACCGGTGGTCCGTGATAACGTTTTGCTGGTTCGCAGAAAAATTGGGACATTATTTATATTTTTATGAAGATTTAGTTTAAAAAACGACGAGTAACAAAACCTATTATGAGATACAGATTATACTTAAAAAAATAGCTAGTAATTTTAGCGAAATTCCTTCTGAATATAGTGACTTTAAAGCTATTTTTGCAGGTGTATCTGGCTACATTTGAAAGTGAGAGTTGACATCCATGGATATGCTCCTGTTATCAATAATAGCGCGAATTCGAATTCTCTTTTCTTTTCAATTACAAACATATGCTATTGCAGTCGTTAAAAATACAGTTTTTCTCGGTGTCAATAGGCAACTTGATGGATTTTTATGAGAACCATCTGCATTCTTTTTTATAACTGCATCACTGGAAGTTTCCGTTTTTGTTTTTAACTGTTTATCGATGGCGCCATTGCGGAATAAGCGAGGATTATTATGTTTACAATAATTAAAAATTGGCGGCATAACACTTGCAGTTTATTGATATTGCTTTGTGTAGGAAATGTGAAACTTTCTGTACAAGAAGGTACGATTTTTGTACTTTTCATATAATTTTTCAATTTGAACGAAATATGTGTATCAGTGAGATGCTAAGAGTGTTTTAGTTGTTACTCATAATCAGGGGCGTAGCCTGAATTTCCATGAAGGCATGCTGCTGAACACCAAATATTTCGAAAATTATATTAGCAAATGAAAATTAAAATTACATGTATCAGAAAGTTGAATATTGCTTTTGCGTATTAATATATTGCTTTAAAATCTGATTTAAGGTTTTTTTAATAATTCATATTAGTGGTCCGCCAAATATAAAATTGTATATGCAACGGTCCGTGAAGTTCTAAGGGTTGACGACCGCTGTTCTAGAATGTTCTTTCTCCGTCTATGTCCTATCGCCAATTTTGTAATCCAATATCGCTAAACGGGGGATGTCTCGCTAAGTATGACAACTCTGTTGTTTTCTGTCGCACTTTTTGGCAACCCTAAACTTGCTTTGCGTGGAAGCTAGCTTACAGCAGTTGGGCTTTTCGTAACAATATTAAACCAGGATTCATCATTTCTTTTATGCGAAAAAGTTATTAAGATCGGAGACCTGCAAGAGATTTTTCTTTAGCCTGTGCCATTAATATTCCATAGTAATGTCTTGTATTTTGCCCGTAACATTGCTATTTTAATATACGAATTATGCGATATATCGATAGATATATATTTCCAGGTGATATCTAGCAGTGTAACATTTCATAATATAAAACTGGAAAGGAAATCTTATAAATTTAGATTACTTTTGTGCACAAATTTGGAATTTTAGTACATTGGTATACGTCGAGATGCTTGACGTATATTATATCCGTCGCATACCAGATGAACTTTGCAATAAGAAATAAAGGAAAAATCATAATACGATTCTTGTAAAAAAAATTCTCTTATTATAAAACTGTTAATAATAAAATATACATGTGGTTAGCAAAATATATACATAAATCAAATATGCACACAAATGTATGCAATGCAAATGAAGCAATGCAAAAGAGTACTGTACATCAAAGTTTTTCCGCTATCCAGATCATAATAAATTTTTCAGTGTACTAAGATCTCTGACCCCCCTCCCTTCCAAAGTTAGCCTATTTAATGGAGTCATTGTTTTTTTATGATTGCAGGCACGGTAATGCTCGGTATACGGTATGCAATAGCCAAGTCCCGGATACGCATTCCAACTTCATACTTTTCAACAATCTATTTTTTCACCTCCATGGTGATCCTAATAAATTTTTTCGTTGCTTGACTCTTTTCAATAATTTCGCTAAAACTCAGAATTTATAAAAACATAAAGCGAAAAAACACAAAACAACTTGAAAACTCAGAATTACAGCACGGGTTGTTTACTGAGTAGAAGCAACAGGCGTAATGACACTCTCCGGCAGTTGTAGCATTATTGTCTCGAAAGATCTAAACGTGTGTAGTGCGCACAGTCGTGACTCATTGAAATCGAGTGGTATTTAGGCAAATGTGGTACACCAAACAAAACTTTTCGAGTCTGAACAAGATGTTTACCAAGTTAGACGCATTTCAAAACGACAGTATACTAAGGTATTACACTTTTGAGTTTTAGTATTTATTGTTCTTCTCGTGTGAATTATATTTTTAATTCTTTAAACACTTTTTTCTACTCTCATATTTTTTTTTTGCCGTTTTGCAATAGTTTCTTGCTCAGGAACTCTACTAATTGAAAGTTATTGTTTTAGTGGTAGGTTTTTATCTTTTCTTAAATTAATAAAGCTTTCAAAAATATTTAGTAGCCTGAATAATCAAATTAAAATTTAATATTAATTCAAATTTTAATATTAAAATGTTTATACGTTCGTATGATTATTTCTTTTGTTTCAGGCTTTTCTGCAGTAGCTTTGCAAAATGATTTTCGGGAGAAAGTCTTTTATATGCAATCAGGTGAAACCACATTTGAATACTACTTCAATAATGTAACTCACATAAAACTATTACAAAACTGAGCATTTATTGATTATTGGGCCACTTATCGTAGTTCTAACTATCTCAGAGGTCTGAAGTTACACAATGAAGCCTAGGATCTGGGGTCCCACAATTAATCACATTATGTTTACCTTTAATTCCAAATGTTTTGGAGCATGTCTTAGATCTGCCAATTATGAAGAATTATAACCTAAAACTCAAAAAAGAACAATTCTATATCATTACTAATGTAAATTGAGTTCTCCTTGTTTTAAAATAAATTCTAAATTTAATTTGCAAAAGTAAGATAAGCTTCTAAAGGTTACAAGTACTGCTTATTTAACTCTAAAGGGTGTGTATTTTCTTAACCCGGCGGAAGTCGCACCAAGAAAAGTTACTAGAGTGGGTGCGTGGGGTTATCACATACCCTAATATTTAAAATACGATAAAAATAGTTTTATTTAGTTTTAAGCGGTTTTCTTGTTCTCGTGTATTATAAATACGTGAATAATAATTGGGTTTCAAAAAATTAATTTCCAAAATAATCTTAGAGTTAAAATTAAGATAAATGAAAATAATTAAAAAATAAACATCCTGCCTCTAAGTTTCATTGCATCTCTAATAAACAATGCTTATTTTATTTCTTCACACTTTGAACGAAATACATTCATGTGTTCTTGGCACAGAATGTTTTCACATTTTAAACATTGCATTCACGTTCTTCTGTCCTTGGCGCGAGGGCAATTTATCACATCTTTCATACTTAGTTGTTTCGAATTTCATGTATTCGTTTTAATTCTTCGTCGAAACTTCTGCTTTTGTTTTCTATGCAGTACGTCAGTTTCTTGGTAAAGTATTAATCTCTGATCTTTGTTCAATACATTAGCATTATAATTTCATTAATTGTAATGCTAAGTTCTTCAAAAACAGACTTCTGTTTCTGGTTGGTGAATTAGCAGTTGAATGTAATATAATTCAAGCATTTATTACAGCAACATTCAGTGCAGGAAAGAAAATTATCATTGGCCACCTCCTTGTTATTCTGGCAATTGAATAATTGTCTGACCCCATATCCACTGCTCCTTTAGTCATATTATAAAAACATATAATTCCTGAAGTTTTATTTTCTCCAATAGTATCATCTATAGTATGACCGCTATGTAATGTTGAAAGCATGAGAACAGTTTTTCCTTTTTTAGGAACATTAGAAATTAATGTTTTATCTTTTTCGAAACAAAAACACTGTAGAAAATATTCCTAGTTTCATCTTCAGTTTCCGAAATGCAATCTTCATCGCTTTCAAATATTTCTAATAAATATCACAGGCGTTGCATCTGCAATTCATAAGGAGTCATTCTTATTACGATAATGTGGTTAGAAATTTTCAAGAATTTAATGTCAAGTACTTTAAAATCACTTGCGAGTAGAAATATTTACTGTTACACTCCAGAAATAAATTTCTGAACTAAATATTCGGTCAGAAAAACACTTACGCGGACAGGCGCGTGGGTGTGTCATACCTCAGTTCCAACAAAATACCGATAAATCTGTTTCTGAAACACACAGGCAAGGAAAAAGCAGTTCTGAAAGTCAACCACAACTAGAAACTCAGCTACTGAATGCAGCACAGAATTTCAGTTTCACAAGTTAGGAATATTCCACTTTAGTGTAGGTGTGGGGTATGACACACCCCACGCACCTTCCCGCGGGTTAATTCCAGTCAGAAAGCAATCAGAATTTGCAAAAGAACACGAAACTTAAGTATACCAAATAAGGTTTAATGCTGCTTTCTAGCGCATTTAATATAATTTCAAATTATAAAATAAGTTATTCTTTTATACTGATTTTATTTCTTTCCCCAATATATGAAATTATCAGATTAAAATATCGTCTTCTAACATTTCTCTTCTGATATTTACTCTGTATTAAATAAGAGTTTACTCTATCTTAAGAAATAAATTTACTCTATCTTAATATCAGACTCATAATAATTATTACTTTAAAATATAATCCCCCCTCTCTTAGAAACAGAGACCCTAAATAAAAATGGGGTGATATATTAAAACCTAAAACATTTACTAATGGTACAAAAGTAAATCTTTGATCATTTAGAATCTGGCAGTAAAAGCATAATTTTGAAATGCCTTCATTAAGTCATAAGCAAAAGGTTTATCAAAGCCTTTTATGAATCATAAGGAGTTATTTTCGCAATTCAGTCTCATATTAGAGTGAAACCGAAATGTAAATCGAAGTATAATATCTGTACTCATAAAACCTCAAAATAACTGAGCGGTCATTAAAAAGTTGAAAAATGCAAAATTAAAATTTAAAACAATATTTAGCTTTAAAAAATCATAAATGTGTCTCAAAATATAAAACTATCAGAATTTTTTGAATATATAAGCACAATATGGCACATCTTGCCGAAAATTCTACTACGTAAAATTCACTATGTCAACAGATGAAGGATTAAATTTGCGAATAAATCAGATAGCCCAATTATTCCTTTTCTAAATATTTTAATTTCATTATAAATTCATTGAAGTCTGTGATATTTGTATGTAAGAATTTAGAAGAAAAAAAAGATTCATGAATATAAAATTAATATTTGCTTGAGGTGAATCTGAAAACAAATTTGCTGTATACTTTGCTTTTGTTCTCTCATAAGTTCCAAATATTTATATTCATGTCAGCGAATTTGTTTTTAATCAATATGCTACAAAAGCATTCAAAAGTTTGGTTTGAATTAAAAACTGGAATAATTTATCATGCTATTTCGCTTAAGTCGATACGAGATAATTTAAACTCTTCTAAAACGTAAACAAAGTAGAAGCAAAAGTAGAATTCAGAAGCTTCCATTAAGTTTAATTTTCTTCTTTTCAGTATTGTAGATGTTTCACGAACAAAAGCATGAATGCAAAATGATAAAAATACCTTAATTTACGCTTTTGTTAGGAAAACGTGCATGGAAAATATTTTAATATGTAACTTCTTTTCGTAAATTTTACGACTCAGAGTTGCATTTATACTGCGTTGAAATGTAAGATTAATGAATGTGAGCTGAAGCAGGAATGCAAATTTAGGTTTAAATCTTCAAATGATAACTTAAGAATTCTATATGCGAAACTAATTAAAAATGAATATATATAGATAACATATTCGCAAATGCATACATAATAAAAACTAATTTTCTTACATTTTTTAATACTTTGTAAAGTTTTAAGACAGTTAATAGTAATGTTATGATTTGCTTATAATTAAAAGCATTTCCCATGACGGTCTATCAGATTCGAACTCCAGACTGGTGTGAAAAAAAAAATTTGTTTCTGCACGTTCATAAGGAATGATAACCTTAAAATTCGCTGCTAATAACTGATCATATCAAATGATTAAACACGAAGTTTTGATATGCCAAAGGCTGACTGATAACCTTTTGTAAAATTTTTCGACTGACAATTTACATCGATTTCGCAGCTAATTGTTTTCTAATCTGATATGTATCTAAATGTGCACAGAAATAGTTTCGTGCATTGCTTACGCTCTGAATTAGTTTTCAGTTTTTATATAATGTAAATAATTTTACTGAATTTCACCGGTATGCTGTCTACACTTTAAAAAAAAACCAAATATGGCATAAGACCTTATCGCACTCCTCATTCCATGCTCTTGTAGTACATTCAGCTAGAAATTAAAAGATCGATGGTTGGAATCCCCAATCATAGCTAATACTGCTTGATTCTTTCTCCAATTAACCCATCTGTAGAACAACGAAACTTAAACAGTAGGTGGGCTGAAAAATACTATTTTTTATTTTTCCAATGCAATACTCGGTAAATTTTGCTTATCGATAGCTATGAGAAATAAAATAAATATATTCATGCAAAAATATATCCTGTGTTCGCAAATAGCACTTATAGATTTGAAAAATAGTGAAATTTTGCTCTTTTCGTCAATTTTTTATAAATATTGTATTCACTATTATCGAAATTGTGTTGTTCTTAATTTACAGTTTTAGTCACGAGGAACACAAAAAAAGTGAAGAACCATGTAATTTCATATTGTTTTTTCCTTTTCTCAAAAAGCACAATATTTTGTAAAAAATAGAAATATTTCGTAATTTCTTATAATGTTAGTTTTTCTTTTGTAGTAAAAAATCTGATGTGTGCACCATATGACATCCTTTTACGAAGTATTAAATTATATTCAATTTTCCTGCGTTTAAACATATTGAATTAACAGTTAATGAATTTTGAATTAAATCATTTTCGTCGATTACGCATAAACCACGAAAGAATAAATGCATTCTTTAAAGTTCACTGTATTTTTTGCCATAGCGACATTTCGGCCCTACGTTCACTTAATATCATTAACATTCATTTTATAACTCGAGTGCACAAAAATTATATAATATGAAGGATTATCACATGTTCTATTCAAATACTATAAGTGATAAGTGACGGGGGACGTGGGCACTGTCCCTGTACCGTAATGGTTAATCAGTACAGCACCACGCCCACCATTATTTAGAGAACAGCATTAACATATGTAACTAGTATTACAAATAAAGCATGGTACGACGTACATAGAAGGAGTAATTACTTCTACAAGAAAATGATATAAACTGTATAACACATGTAATATTTACAGATTGTTGTGCGTCTAGACAACTTTCACAAATGATGCTATACCAGAGGTACATATACATACGCATACTAAAAATGCGTGCACGTATTATATGGCATATAAGATAAAAATAGTACACTAGTTCAATATAGAAATGCGGATGTAATACATAGAGCAAAGCGCAGTTATGGAATGTACAGTCATACATGTACACATTTATATAGTGTTACTATTGCGGCATGAAACGATGTACATAGCAGGAGTAATTACAACTCGGGAGCATATATAAATAATATTTAACATATACGGATTGTTATGCGACCAGATGGCATTCGCAGTAATGATTCAAGTACTATAATATATCTAAAACGATGTATAAAAGAAATTAAACAAATAAAACAGTTTTTCACAGACGATTCAGAGCCGGTTACCTAATGCGCATGCGCTACTAATTAATTCAGTTCTCACTTCGCGGAAAGGCAAAAATACATAAAAATTAAAAATATTTTCATTAAAAATTGAAAGATATAGAGAAACATAAAAGGCCAAGTACAGTTAAACAATTAAAAAAAAATATTTACAATTAAAATTAGAGTTTCTACGCAAAAACAAGCAATTCGGCTAGCGTACAAGAAGGCAGATTTTTCGGTGCATAAATCTGAAAGTGTACTTTGAGACTCACTCGGCCAAAAAGGCACTGAAGGCGTGGAAACTGCCTTAGTTTGTTGTGGACGCTATGTTGAGTCAATATATGGGATAATTTAATAACGTAAATGATGATTCCAGAATGAATTAAGCATAATTTAATTCGCAATAATAAAAGAAGACGTTATTTTATTGTTATTTTATTTTATTGTTTTACGAAAAGTTTTGCATTGCGTTTCATATTTTTGAAACAATATAATAGTACTGTTTTAAAAGTTATTGAAGTGTAATTTAAATATTTTTGAACACGGACAACTAATGGTCTACGAATTCATAAATGCTCTACTGGGAAAACAGTTTCTTGGTTTGTTGCCGTTCATCTATCGGCCTGGGTGAAATGAAGAGTGGAAAGCATCAATGCTAAGAAATAACCGATTTATCATCCACAACTTCTATGTGTTTGGGTTCAATTACACTAACAAGCCGGAATTAATTTCTTAGTTGGGAAAGTAAGGTTTTTGCATAGAAGTGAGCGAAGTATTTGCTTCTTTCTTTGGAAAAATCCAGCATTTATCAATTTTGGAGTTTATTCTCTGCTTCCTTATCTTCGTTGTGAACTTTACTTATCTAAACTTCATATCTTATACTACATTTGAAATACAGAATTCTACAGTTATTGGCTTTACAGCGCATTTTCCGTGAAATGTTAGAAATTTTCAATGAAAAACATTGGTAAACAGTATGATGTCCCGCAGAATTCTTCTGTCTTCGCCAAAGAAATTATCAACCCTCTTTCGTACCTTTAAATGCTTATTTCACTTTCAAAACTACACACCAAATCACCAAAACTACGCTACTAATAACTGAAATATGTATATTATCTTATCACAATGTAATTTCATTAACGGCTACCATCAGCCTTCTTCTTTTTCGAATCTCTCTCTAGGTCTCCCCTTTACAAACTAAACTTTTGGCATCTCTCAGAACGAGAATTAGCGCCCCCTACGCATTTCCTTAGTAGGCGAATCACGATAAGCAGCAGCATCACGATAAAATCATGTTCCCTACGCTTAAGTTCCTCAGAAACATAAACAACAAAACTGGCTTGATTTTGGAAGACTTCAGTTTTCCTCAACATAGACCAGAAATAACCGACAGATTTAGGTTTAGCCTTAGTCAGCAGATTTCGGTAAGTGCCACATCAATATGGAAAAATAGGCAATCGACTCCTATCTCATTCTATATTTAATTAGGCTAATGATTTTAAGATTGTAAACATAATCAAATCTGTTTTATGATCCCTATTTTATGTCTTAAATCATATTCGCAGTCTTCAGAACCGGATTCAAATTTTCCTAGTTTCAATTATTTGTTTACAAGACTAATATAATAAGGATGTTGCCTTATTTGTTTGCTTGCAATAGTCTGTTTTATCGATGTAAGAAAACAGGAATAGAATGAAGAATATCTGTCACATAGGATTTCATGATTTTATTTTCACCTACAAGATTTATCAATTAATTTTTTTTAAAAGTAGTGATTAGTATTTTCCAACACTTTGCTTGTTTAAATTAGTGATGTATGATTTAAATTCTGTATTTTCATTCAAGCCCAAAACTGAATATTCGATGAAATAAAATCTATAGTTTTGATTAATATTTTTTTAATTTTCGTAAGAAGATGAAATTCGTTCTATTTTCCTAATGAGGCAATTAATATGATCCTGCATCCAATTATTTCTTTCATTGATTTTAAGTGTCTTTCCTTCTTTGTTCAGTTTATTTATCTCTGACGCAAAAACGTGGCTGCTCAAATCACAATTTAGCATATTCGCGTTGTTAGGGTTTTATTTATTTTTACTAACAGTTATTTCAATTTGTTAGCTTTTTCTCTCTTCTCTTATTCCCCTTGTGTTTCCTCTCTAGGAAGTAAATTAGCTAAAGTAAACGAATGTATTTAAAGTGATGTAACGAACTATTTAATCAGAGCGTGGTTTTGCTGTTGTGAGTGTAAGTTGCTATTTTCTGCACCTGTTAATCTTGAAATATTGGCTTTGAATTCTTGCCGCCGAATTAACATACTGCTGGTGTAGGTCAGTCTGCAACATTTAAGCTGAAATGTGTAGTCTTCCATTACTCTTTAAGTTTAGTGTCCCATTATCGCTTAAGTTTCGCAACGTAAGTGGTTGGGGATTGTAAGGATGTAAGTTCGTGCCATCTGTGTAAACTAAGCTGTGTTCAATAAAAATTCTTTTACACCCTTCACCTGGTTGCGTTCCTCTTCAAATCTGAGCGAGAATTCGAAAGAATTAATACTTAGAAAGATCTATTTACAGTTTTATGATAGCGAAGAGAACTTGACACTACAACGTAACACTTTACATCCTCTGTCCGTCGATTTCCAGTTAATAATTTTAATGTATCATTTGGAAAATGTTATGTATTCGGTTTTAATTTGTTTTCCTTCTCTATAACATCCTTTATTGTTGCTGAAAGAATTTTTATTTTTCTAGCATACATTCTATTTTTTGCTTATAATATTAGATACGTTTCGTTAATTCCTATCACAAAGAAAGTTACTTAGCTTGTCCTATTGTATTTTAGTGCCGACAACATAATTCTGTACAGAGTGCTTAAATGTTTATAAGCCTCGTTGTATGGAGTTTCGTTTCTTAATGGGCAACTTTTGAATACAGCCTTTGTGCATTTTTAATTATCTCTCCTAAGGTCTAACGAACAATAACTACGTAAAAACTGGTTTATGCTTTTGGATATATATATATATCGATTTCCCCCAAAAATTCCGTATATTTTTTCCCTAGCATGTTTTTGAACTTTTATTTACTCTTTATAATTCTGCTTTATTAATTGCTCCGCTACACAGTCTTGGGCAATTTTCTTATTTACACATTTTTTATTCTAACGCATATTTCGCCTTTCACTAATCTTACTCAGAATAGCGTTAATTATTAAGTTTCCTTTTGTTACTTCATGTGATACATCCATCCAATAATTTTTGTTACTTTCTTTAGAGCACTTTTTCGCTTGCCGAACATGTTTTGATTATTGATATGAATATATGTAAATATAAATCCTATTCGAAAATTGATAATTTTTGACTAATCATTTTCCAAATTCATTCTTACAAGTGCAATAAATGAAAAAGGGTATTTTGGCCTATTCCAAACTTTATTCAGAGTTTAAGAATGTAGGAGGTACTAGGATGTCAGTAATATGTTAATTCCTGTAATCTATGTATTTTTATCCACTTAAAAGAGATAAATAGTATATTCAGTTGTTTAACTAAGAGTTCAAATCAGTGTGTTTTATCAAATTAGCGTGTTTAATGAAATGTTTGAATATATTTAACACTTGTCATAGAATCTCGAGAAAATATGATGAATTATATTTAACTACTACTTCTGTTTCGTTTAAAATAAAACATTATCTTCTGTACCTACTATGTTCTGTATCGAAGGGCCCACGTTTGAATCACAGAAAAGGAATGGATGTTTGTAAGCGTATAGAGGCTGTGCGGAAAGAGGGCACTCAAAATATACGCGAACCGATATCCTCTCGAGCGGTTGGTGGTAGGCCTTCAAATAACTCCCCGGAGTGTTCACACTCGGAGTTCCGAGCTTAACATTCCGAGCTTTGGGGTGGAAGCTCAGCATTTAGCAAAGTCTGGAGATGCTTAGTATGCTTAGATAGGTACATATATGGTACCCTTGCCTGAACCTGTACCTGTACCTACTAAATTACCTACAGCTTCTAAACGTTTCTTGAGATTTAATTATATTTCCTTTACTATCTTAAATATTTATCATTTTTGGTTATGAGCACTGCATCTAAATGTTCCATACGGAAATTTCCCACACTGCACTTAACAAAGCTGAGCCTCGAAACTCTTTTCAAAGCTTTGCAAAATTTTGCAAATGAAATACTAATTGTATGATCTTATCGTACTCCACATATTGAGAAGACGACAAAATGTTGCCAGTTAGAAAGGTATATTCATAAATAAATTATGCTTTTAAATTATGGATGATTATAGCGAAAATGATTACTAACTCATTTTTAGAATCCTGCTTTAAGCCTAGCTTTCAGAACATTTCTAAATTTTCTTTGTTAGTTTAAAATGTCTTTAAATGGCAAAGCTCTTCCTTCATATTTACACATAAGGATAGGTTCACTATTTTACCGATGTACCTACATTGGATATAAGACATTTATAATGAACTGACATTTGATTTTGTCGATTGTGTTATATCTTCGTTTAATGACATGACAATCCAGGATGAGGCATGGCCTACCTTCCAACCTTCTCCCATTGAGCTCTAAATTTAGCCAGACTTTCCCCATATTCGAACCACGGCTCTTCCAGTTGGCATCTGGCTGTGCTACCTGTTATGCAACGAGAATACACGTGGATAGAGGACGTAATTCAGAAACATAAATAAAGCAATATTTTTATATACTGCGCATAAAAGGTGAATTCGTTTTCAATATTTCAGTACATAACTCGAAAATAAATTATTTTTGTTTACTAGATTAGCTCGCAAGAATGGTGTTATTTATTTTATTCATGGCGAAATGAAACACGTTCCTAAAACGATTGAAAAGGGAGTAATCGTTAAAATTTAGTATTATAATTGGCTGGAAACTAGTCATTTTAAAAATTCTTTTAAACTGAAATTCGACTTAATTATGGCGGAAAGTTAAAAAAGTGGGATATAATCTGAACTAGAGCATTAAGGCTCAAACCTAATTTGAAAAAGTAGGGGGAAAAATCCTTTCTTTCCATTTCTTTTTATATTCAAACGATGATGTAATCCACTTTGAAGCATAATTAGCTAAAAAATTTTGATAGCCAAAAATAATCTTTTTTCCTGAGTTTTTAAATGAAATATTCTTATTCTTTCAGAAACTGGAAAGCTAGGAAAAAACTGGAATGAAAATGCTGCGAATGAATTTTATGCAAAAAAAGCAGAAGCGAAATGAAAGCGCCAGAAGTAAAATTAAGAATGCAAGAACTTAAAAGACGCAAATTTTAGCAGGAACTGCTTTTTATAAATTGTGTATTCTTTATTTTATTCTATTTATTTTTTGCTCGCTTTCTACTTTTTCTACTGTTATTTCACCTGTGGTCTACATGTAAATATTTTGCGTTTTCTATTTTTATTTTTTTTCTAATTTTATCTAAGTGGTCGGAAAAATAAGAAAACCGCATATCTTAACAGCAACTGCAAGTATGTTTTTCATATGATTTTGATTTTACTCTCGGTTTTTCAACGCAGAAAAGACAAAACAATCGATCTGCTTTGAAAGATATAAGGTTCTAAAAGGTTAACTTCATACCGGCACGAACTTTCTATACTAAGCCTATCTATAAGAGTAAGAAGTTTACATTATGTTCTTATTTATTAAAATATATGATATATGCTTTAAAAAAGCGAATTTATTAGTGTAGAAGCTTCAGTACTTTTATTGGAATTTATTGGCTCAATCGAATATTATTTCTGAATAGTCGAACTTTACCCCGTTTGTAAACAATAACATTAAGATCCATCGCCTATTATAATCAGATTTCATTTAGCGTAATCATATATTACTGACTGAAAGCTCCTTTCAAATAACTTTCTTCAGTTTCTTCTCTATTGTTATCGCTTAATACAAGATTCGCCTTCATAATTTTCATTCTTGAAGTTGAAAAAGAAGGTTTTGTACAGTTTTCGAAACCAGCCCTGCAAAACAATGGAACTTACGCCGATTTTTATTGCTATAATATCTTTAGCACTTGTTTTTCGGCGTATTAATTTAGGTTATTTTATTTGATAAGAATCAGGCCTAGTTATGCTAAAACCGTCGTATTTGTCAGATGTCACACCGCTTAACTAGATATTTTCTCATATGGTATAGTTTTATATTATCAATATTTTCATTCACGTTGTGATGGACAGTCTGTAACAGATACCTAAAGGGACATATTCCCACTATCTTCAGGGATCTGAGAAGCACTGGAGAAAGTTATTTTTCAGTAAATGTTTACTTTAAAATAGACTGGATAATAACTTTTTACATTTCAAAAGAATTATTCCCTCTGCAACATTTTCCTCAAAGTGATTGGGAGTAGGAACATCATCGTCTGTAGAATGGATGATTCTGTGATATTTAATTCATTTATTCTTTTTCTCATTTCATGTGTTTATGATCTCTCACATCCGTCATTTTTCGTTAATTTTTATAAAAATGTACATTTATTGACACCAGAAGCACCGAGCTTTCTCACTACTTTAAGAGCGCCAATGGCAGTGAATTAAATGTATATATCAAAATGCAGATGCTTTATAATAATTTTAATTAATCTTAATTGTATCTGTTTCAGAACTTCATTAAAGAACAAGAGATTATTTTTATAAAAATATATTTTTTAATAAATTTCCACTTACCCTTAATTAAACACATTTTATAACTTCTAGCAGTTTTTACACAACACAAATTTTTCAAAACTGGAAGTGCATTTTTCACACACATAATATGAACAGTTTTTACACACATCACTTGTTTTGTTGCTGTTACAAAGTCCAACCTGGTACTGACATCTTTTCTTCGAAAATCTATTGCTAGATCTGGAAATTTCCTGGGACAATCTTGTTCTTTTTTTTTTTTCTGTTCAAATGAAGCTCTCTTAACTCCTCTGCTAATAGGAATAGGAAGCTGTGCCTTGTAAGTTTTTACCACTTATTTTTTTTTTTTTTAGATAACGTACTCATTTGTTTCTGCTAAAGCCAGCACATCATAGAAAACATACACAGGCCTTCCACGTAAAGCAGCCCGAACAGAATATTTACGCTTCATCTGGTCAACGATATACACTCCACGTTAGGTTTTCTTGTAGAATTCTACTGTTTCTGGAACTTTCTTCTTATTTTGGGAGCCTACATTTACACTCGGATGTAAGGTACTTAGTAAGAAGATATTTTTGTTCCTTTTACCCTGATACACCGTCAGTATAGTTTCACCATTTCTTTAGCAAAACTGTTTCATATATCCGGGTTTTTGATTTTTTTACTTCATGGGTAATTTCCTTTCGATGTCGTCTTACCGTGTCCACGAAACTTGTGTATTTGATTTCAAGTGTTTTAGCTAATGATAGTGAGGAAACATTAATTCTCCACAGCCAAATTTCGACTTCAATTCAGATTTCTTAGAAGCCGTATTACTGCATTTTTAAGACTATAAATTTATTGAAAATATCTGAAGAAAATGTATATTTATCATTTTCTAATCGCTGAGTCTAGTTGACTTCGTCAAATAGATATTACATAATATCTCAAAAACGACTACGAGACATTGGTTTTCGAAGAAACGGAGAGCACCATATATTATTCCACAAAAAAATCCCAATCCATATGTTCATTTTGCATAAATAATAGTAATAAAAACCTCAAGATCTTCTACAGCTATTGTACAGTTTTCTTAATTGTTCAAAAGTACCTATGCTTCCGTGCATATTTTATATGGTATAACATTAACTCATCCATAAACAACCTCCAAGTATTCGACACATTGTCCCCGATATTTGTTTCTGAATATGTTGTTGGACCCGGTATTCCTTTTAGCACATTTTGGGCTCCATATTTCCCAACTGTAGTGTCTGAAGCTGGTGTCACAGTCCACGAGGTACCACCTTTTGAGACAGCTATAGATCGTGGTTTTGAAAAACACATCCTCTTTCCTAAGCGTTTTTTGAACAGTGTGAATCGTATTTTCTCTTTGATCCTAAACCTTGTACATAAGTAGAACCTACAATAAAATTATATGTATATTTCTTTATCATGTTTTAAAAAATATGCAAGTATTTCAGAAATTGTCAAAAAACATAACAATCCATAAACTTAAATATTTCTTATTTGTTTTAGCGGATGTGGATGCCGCAATTACTGATGATGAAATGTTTTCTAAGGAAATTTTGATGGGTTGCATACTTTGGTCTAAGGACTGCTCGTTCGTTCGTTGTTGAGAATCACTAGAACTATTTTTCCTTCAAAGTTTTGTCGAGGCTTGTAATCCGTTTCATCATGAATGCTATGTTCTTCAACATCGGATTCATTTACAATCCTGTTAAATCTGTACGGTTTCTTCTGGATTAAGCTATCGAGGTCTTCGAGCTCCATTGCAATGCGCTTGGAAGAATGAAATGCCACAAAACTAAACTGACTGAACTACTACAAAGGCTGACTGAACTACTGACTATAACATTTCAAAAAGGTGTAGACCATTGGCAGAGAGTTGGAGAAGATGGGAAATATGTAAATAATGAGTGAATGAAAGGAATCTTTAGAGGAGGTATTTTTTCTAAGAAAATGTATTTTCTGACTGAGATAATAAGATGAATCTACCCTGTTTTACTAGCAGTCAATATAACTACTTTTGCCGCTTTGACATCTTAAGATATACTTTTGTTTAGGAATTCAAGGTGAATTGGGAAAAACAGTCAAAAATGACTTCTCTATCACTTTTACTGTTTTAAGGAAGAAACATACCCTTTAAAGTTGGGACACTTTATTGTATCAAATTTAATCTGCGTACAGTGAAACTCTGCATACGATAGAATCAAAGATGGAATGAAATAGATGAAAACTTAGGATATATGTAATTAAGTTGGTTTCTTTGATCAAAGCCAAGAGTAAACGAAAGCTTAGAAATGACGTAATTATGTAGTAATCATGTGTTAATTTACAGCAGATACAAAAGAAAAATAAAAATAATGTTAGAAAATGTGAAGCTTCAAATCTACTTGACATGTGAGAAAATTCTGAATGTTAATTAAATGAATGTATGTAAAAATAAATGTGAAAAAAATGATTATTGGAAAATATTTCTCTATAATTGTTCTAAAACTGTACACAATACAATCATGTTGTACAACAACACAATATGTTATACTATTGTATTGTTAAGTATATTATTATTAAAATGGTTATATAGTTAAATTTGTAGTTACTTATTAAAATTTTATTATGAGAAAGGATGACGTGCCAGTTAAGAATGGGGATAAACAACAATGTTGACTGAATCTGTGTGTGTGAACGTTGTGCTTTCTTATACTCGCTCTTTATTAATTTTTTTGTTATTAAAAATGCTATAATTACCATTTATTAGCTTTTCTAAGCTCTCTTTTCTTTCAAAAGCACAGGCTCTTAGAACCTTTTTGATTGATCTGTATTTTTAGACCTTTGAAGGGAAAAACTTGTCAGATCAGCTTTATTTTTTCAAAAATCTTAGGAACTTCAAATACGCTTTCTTAATTTTCTGTTAATATAGCTTTCTTTCCCCTTCATGGTAAACACATTTCCCTAAATGTAAATATAGTAATAAACGGAGTTGTTTTCCCGTTTTTTTCCTTTATTTGGACATCTTATTCTCTACCACTAGGTGGATTAATTAATTAGTACTTTCAAAAAAGAGAAAAAAAAAGTCATTTCAGACTTTTTACTTTAGGTTTTAGAAAACTGTGCGAAAATATCGTTTTTAAATTAAACAGATTTTTCCAAAACATTATTTGGTATTTATCACGGTATGTGACTAATATTGCTATTGCTATTTTTTCATATTTTCTAAAATTTTTTTCTGCTTTAAGTATCAAAAATGATGAGAATATAAGCCTCCTCACTTTGAATTTCGAATATAAAGTGCGTGCATTTATACAGCAGAGTTAGACTGCTTTCTGCTTTAGAATTGTCATTATCTATTGCAGTTTAAGGTGTAAGAATGCTGGAATCTGTTAGACAAATACACATTAAGCAATTAAATTTATGGGTAACATGTACACATTGTTTTCACGACGAAGAAGGAAAGGTATATAGTTATTTAAGATAAAAATTGAGAGACATCAACAAAACAAATATGAAAACTATGTACAATTTAATCTACATGTATACCAAATTATAAGAGACTAGAATTCTTACGTACCCGAAAAGAATAAATTAAAAACCATATTTACTCAACAGTGCAGTGCTAATCCAAAATTTCGGAATTCAAGCCCCACAAAAAAGCGGTATTTATAAGTTTTGAAAAATTTAAACTCCAAAACTGAAATAGATTCTACTGATACCTATCTATCACTTTTTCAATAGGTAATAGAAAATAACTTGTTTTCGTAATGCATAATGTATGTTACTAACTTAAGGACAATAAATACTTTTTTCTTTTTGAATATAAATTTATCTTTCGATGGAAATAAAATGTTCAAGTAATAATTTTAAAAGAAAGGAACAAATTTATAATTAACATTTTGAAATAAAAAATTTTAAGAAAATTAAATATTATAAGAATTTAAAGAATGACTTTATACCAGTTATGTAACAAAATTATGCCATTAGACATATTTTACATTAATTAAAACATAAAAGCTCTACATATTAATAAATATTATCAGTGTGTACTTATTATATTATAAGCTGAGCTGATTTTGTCTTATATCAATTACATAATTTTTTTTAAATGAAAGAAAGATGTTAATTATTTATAGCTTTTATATCACTCAACTATTGATCAGTTACCAATACGTTAAATTCCAAAGTCAAATCTTAAATTTCATTTTAAATTTAAGAGCGTAATTTTTTTCATATTGCGAAAATTAAAATCGTGTGTGCGAGTGGAATGTTCACTGGGGCGAAAATTAAATATTTTATATTTCGTCCAGAGGCAACACTTTCCAAGTCTGCTTCTAAATTCTTCCATGTCTACTCTTCCACCAGTTCATGAGACAAAATCTTGCTACGAATTTTGCTACAGCGAGATGTTTCACTTCAGTGAATACATTTCACATTCTTCAAGGTGTTAAAAAATTAAATGTTTTAAAGAAACCCCAGTTAAACAAAGAACATATAAATATCTACTAAGCAAAATTTTCTAAGAAAAGAGAGGACTTCTGTAAAGAACTATACTCTTAAGCACATGAGATACAAATGCGGATCAAAGAATGATCCTAAAACTTATAATAACGGGATTGATATGTAATCATGATACTTACTGCAAATAATACTTAGCATAATATCAATCAGTGTGATTCCCGGATTTTAATTTCAAGTGTCCAATTCATACCACCAGAATTTAATCCCAGGTTGAAAACCTGTGGAAAGGTAGGTAAAGTTTTCAACATTTATACACTTAGGCCTTGAGTTTTCATGTTAAGGAGGGTGTCTATTCTGACATCAGGATTCTAAACGATAGCCGAAGTTTTATTCAGTGCCCGGTTGAATGGTGGAAATGTAGTCGCAGTACGACTGTTAATATTGTTCAAAAGTTGGACAGCTTGATTGTCCATAATAAGATTTTCTTCCAGTAGGTACCATCAAGCTTAGAAATTTATGGTAACTAGATTAGTGTAGGGCAGTCTTAATAATTTACTGATAATGGCTGTCTTTCGCTTTTGGAACCCGCCTCTCAAATCAAACTAAAATTTAACTGTACCTGAAGCAAAGTTCTCATTCACGAGTGATACAATTGTAATTTTCCTGCTATGATCGGGGCAAACAGTAGATGTTGAACAGACAGCTTTCATTAGATTCCTCAGTGGTCATCTTTGTGCTCAACGACATGTGTCGGGCCTTAAAGTTAATTCCTTTTGCCCGAAAGGCAATTTGACCCAGGCCACTCCTGCCCACATCTTATCATGCACTGGTTTCCTGAAGGGCCAGCTGTAATCCAGTCCTAATACGGTTTCCCATGGTTTAAAATCCTACGAGTTCACTAACTTGATCTAGATGTTGTTGATTAAGTGGGATAAGAAACAACAACAACAGGGATATATCTAAGACTAGTTCCAGATTCAAAATAGTTACCTTTGGAGGGGGAAAAAGCACGTATTTGAGATTTTTAGAACCGTGAAGTTGTTAAGAACGTTAATCTTTGCGCAAAACAAACCTAACGGTCTAGCTAAGGCTATAATGTAACAAGCTCAGTTATCTGTAGCGAAAGGACTTGCACCCATAATGGAGGCGACAACACACATACAACATAGGCTTATACAAGATTCGAACCTACACCCTTGATTTTGGATTAGCAGTCAGCCTCCGGTATCCATTATGCCACCTAGCGCGGCTTAACTAAGCTATGAGATAATATACTTCTTTTCCTAGCATTACATTTTCATCTTAAGGAGCGTTAAATCTAATTAATGTGCTAAATACATATGCCACAGTAATGGGATTTTATTTATATAAACCATATCTGAAAAATATATCTAAATATATTATCGAATTATAAATTTTGCATTTAAAATACGTTTAAAGCACCTGCCTTGAATTACCTGATTAAGTTCTGAAATTTTCAATTGAATATACGGCTGCAAAAGATGTGTTTCCATTATACTGTGATCCTATGAATTGTAAGCCTTGAACAGATATTTAGTTCACTTCTAAAGATTCCAAATATTTTTGGTTATTCTGAACATTCTAAGAGGAGACTAAATAACATAATACCATCAAGACTTTAAATTGTGAAATAATATGTCTGTTTACTCTGAAACCCTACAAAGAAAATTCTTTTTCAGTTGTAGCCACTGTCTGTCGTTAAAGTGAAGGGAGGATAAAGCAAGCTTTTCCTGAATCGAATTGCACAACAAGAATGCGGAAGAAATTTACTGTAAGAAGCATTGCACAAAAATACAAGAAGACAAAAAGAGCCCAATTTTTGGCTTTCCTTCTCCAAACAGAAATTTCCAAACATTCTTGGAAAATTGCGTACATCAACCAAACTGGTTAATTCCTTTTATGTTTAAAAGACAATGTTAGAGCACGTTTCAAAAGAATGGAGTATTCGTGTCTTTCCAATAATATTATCTTTGAAGCATTAAGAAATAAAGATATTCTTTTGCTATTATTCATTACAACAGAAACAATACGTAAAGTGTAATTTAATTGAACCATAGAAATGATAACAAAAAGTCGTTTCACAAAGGATTTTTAAGCTGCTTTAAAATCTTTTCTTTAAACTTAACAAAATCACTGCAAAGATGCAATGACATTGAACAAACTAATTTATACACCTAAATTGCGGATTGTCCTAATACGGTTTCCTGAAGGGCCAGGCAACACTTAAAAGCAAATAAATTGTAAAGGCAACAATTAAAAGCAAATAAATTGTTTTAACACTGCATGTTTTTACTTTGCTCACTCAATAAAATATCCTTACGGCTAATCAGTAGCAAGTACCTAGACAACAAAAATATTATTAAGAGCTGTGAGTATTTGTTGGGTAGGGAAATATCGGCGAATATATTAAGTTCGAACTGATAAAAAAAATTTTGATTTCTTTTGCAAATGAAGAAATTGAAAATTGGACAATACATTGATTTCTAATTTTCTTTCAACTGGCCAAAATATATGCGTTCTAGCCAAAATACACTCATCTTCGTTTGTGAAAAACAATTTTTAGATTTATTAAAGCTGTTCTATTGTAGACAGTTAAAAAGCATAAACATATAAATCGCAAACATTCAGTTCTAATTTTCTTAGCTTTTTTACACTGTTTATAAGATGTGTCAATATTTAATACTTCTTGAAATGATATTAAATCCTAAATAACAAATGATGCGGGAGTTTACTACTCAAATTCGTGACAGATATTGGGAAAAACTTGACTTCGAATTTGATGTAAGTTTTTCTTCTAAAAATAGAAAAATCATAAGTAAACTCTAAGTGGAGGTGAGGAGTATTTACGTGGTTGTATCAAAAACTAGAATTTTTTTCTTGGATATAAGTTCGTTGTTGCTTCCAAGAATTAGATCTAAATGTCAGCATATGAATGCAATGCACTAATTGGCGGCTTCTCTAATCCATGCACAACGGACGATATGTCCCGATAAGGCGATCAGAACATTCGTCTCTCGAAATAGCAAGATTCGAAGGAAGACACTCGTCCACACTCGGGCGGCAGAACTTAGTTTTAAACTGTGGAATTTACTCATAAATCCATAGCTGAAATCAAAGAAGACACTCAGGAAGTAATCGCTAAGACACTACAGACAAAAACACAGCTAGTTGTAGCTCATCTTTTAATAATCAGAATCAGAGCTTTTGATTATCCGAAATTGAAAAACAAGAAGACACCCAGGAAACACTGTATTCTGAAATATCTGTAGATTTCTTCTTCATTTCGCTAAAATACCTAAATATATCCGAAAATGCAACTTTCTCCTGAATTTTTCATTTTCGTATTTCTTCGCTTTCCACTTCTTTTTGACAATATTTTTCGCCATTTATCTTTTTATCTAATTATTTATTAAAACACACTTTTGACGTAAAGACGTTTCGCATGACCTTACATTGGCATGAGAATATTTCACATCATTTTACTCAAACCAAATACAAGCACGCAATAATTAAACTTATGGACCGCACTCTTCGTATATCGCCCGAAAAATAGAGACTAACGTATATTTAACTCACAGTAGGAGACCTAGGACATTAGACGAACGACCTTAAAATATAATAAGTCTCATAGGCAATCTGTCTCATTTTCTTTATTTTTTGTCCAAAGGTAATTCAGGCAATAAAATGGTGACGTTCTTAGTGAAGGAAATGTTTTCAAAGCCACTTCTTTTATCTTCCTCTTTAAAATAAGAGTTTCTACGATTTATTTCTGCTTCCCTAATTTCAAAACCTAGCAGTTGGCTAAGTACAGAAAAGCAAATTTTTTCAAGGCAAAGTTTTTATTTTCTTTTACCAAGCCCCCCCCTCCACTGTTCTGAAACAATTTGGCTCATTTGAGTAAGAGGAAGTATTTCTCTCTTACAGTAGCACAAACTAATAGGGGGAACTATACTTTTTTCTGATCTTATTATTTATCTGTTTACTTCTGAATTTAGACGGTAACCAACAGCATAATTTAAACTTCCCTTATGTCAGAGTGCTACGTAACAGTAATTCCTTTAAAATCTGTTGAGAAATATGTATCAGTTCTAGAGCTCTTTTATCGGCTCATTTGCCACCAACGATTCAAAATATGTGAAGCTGTGCAATGCCATGAAATACTCTGTATAATAAGAGTGTCATGAATATAAATTGTGAAACTAAACTAGGTTATCGACACAGTAGAGATAAGTATCTAAACTTCGTATCCCAGAATAAAAGCATCGTTAACTGCAGCTAAAGTATTTAATAAAAATTTAGCTGAAAGGTATGGATTTGAGCATTTACTATTTCATAGTTCTTAATTTAGAACTTAAAAAATAAAAAAAATTGCCTACTTTTATTTAATTCTTCGCAAAAAAATAAACTGTGTGCATCTGCATATTTATTTATTATCTACCAGTGAGTCTCAGTTTACACGAGGTGTCGAGAAATAGGTTACTTGCGTTGTTCAGCAAATTCTGATCCTAAATTTGTATCAACCCTTACAACATTTAACTTCCAATTTTAGCAAACAATTAAAGTTTTAAAGTATTCAAATAAAGTTTGCAAGATGTAATTCAAAATGTTACAGTAAATTAATAAGTTATATTCTGGTTTTAAAGCATGAGTTAGCAAAGTATTTATTTCAAACAAATAAAATAAATATCTTTGTTTAATTACATTTTTACTTCCCACCAACCTGTGTATAATAAGTTAATTATGATTTCTTTGATCATATTTTTATCTCCCAACAACCTATGCATAACCTATGCTTCCAGTCTAAAAATTCGATAGTGAGATTTCAGTGAATAAACGCAAATTAGGATTCCCACAAAACTTTTTTTCTTATTTTTGCAATGATGTTTGTCTCTGTGTGCTTCTGTGTGTGTGATATGTTTTCCCACAGTTAACTTTTGTATGAAATTTTTAAAAATTTATTTTTTAGTGTTTCAGCTTCCTACATTCACGCAAATAATTGACTAGATTTTGGGCGAACTGGACACCCGGAAAGAGTACTTTACCTAAAGCTAACAATTTTAATGGACAAACAAAACTGATACTTTATTTAAAACCCAAATAGAGTTTGCATTGCAATCTGAGCTCTGATTGGTGAAAAAGCTCCGATCAGATATCATGATATAATCCCAAACTCCTCGAATTTGGTATTTTAAAGTTGTATAGGCATATATAAGCATGATTGAACACAACGTATTGGAGCTTCAATGTAAATAATAAACTGCAAATAACACTTTACTTTGAACACTTAACAGATTTTCATGAATCATAAAGAATTGCTGTAATAAGAGTTCTAATACTAATCTAAATAATCGGTACTTTTCCGTTTGACCGGCGCAATTTTTCATTTCGCTGGCACAAGCGATAAAGTCGCCGAAAATGGTACAACCGATGCCAAACCGAATATCCTCGCTGATAACGCTTCACGCCAATTTTTCTAAACAAGTCGCTGCTATTTTTTATCAGATTATTCGTTTCTTTCAATATTGGCATACAGTTACATAGAATTTTTTTAATTACAATATTGAAATAATTCTTGCATTTAAACTCAAACTCCATACTAAGATTTAACTTGAAATAAATGTAGATAATTACTGAGAGAAACCGATTTTTGAAGCAAATTTTACATGAGATGAGATCATTTGGGATCACGTGATATGAACCGGCGAATCAAAATGTTGTACCATGAAAGCATAGTAAATTCTTAAATTAACGTCTTTTTACAATTATGTCAAAAATGGATGAAAAACCAATGAAAATTTATTATTTGCCCAGGACAGAGGAAGAATCTGTCAGATTCTTTCAACCGAAAGGCGTTTGGCCTAACATTGCTTTTGTGATAATAATCATGAAATGGAATTATATTTCGGAGACGAAATTCAATGGCGCTGCAACCTTTCAACTTTCTTCAGTAAAAGAAGTAGACGGAAATGCACATGGTTTGAATCATGGAGATTGAGTTTCTTGAAGTGTGCAAAATTTATTTATGGTTGGAGTTAAGAATTAACTTCAGTTAACCCTTTCCGGCATGCTACCTTTTAATATCGGAGTTTTTATAGAAAAAAAGGAAGGCAGGGCCTAGAGGAGTACACAAGTAAAATTTTGTGAAGATAGCACTTATTGTTTTAATTCTGTGGGTGTGCTTAAAGTGGCACACTGATTGAATAGAGCTTCGAAGAGAGTGCTGAAACGAGCATTGTTGTCAATGAACTGACCAATGAGATGAGGAGAAACAAAGAATACAGACTCTCAGTTGTCCTAGATTATCAGTGAGGCTGGTCTGGGCACACCTAGGGTTCGCCGTTTGATTTTAGGCAAGATTTCTAGGTAAAGCTTTAAAACTAATATAGAATAAGGAGATTAGCATACAGCCAAAAAATAACATAGAAATTTCTTTTCAAACAATTCCTTTTATACCCTAAAGAAATCTGAAAGATTTCTTTGAAAAATTAGGGTCTTAAAAAACTAAACATGGCTAAAATATATGGACTGGTTTATGCTGAGCTGCCATCTACTATAAATAAAGAAGGTTCAGAGTAATAACCTATAAATCCTTTTCCATTCAATTTTTTTTTTTTTTTTTTGTGCTTACAGAAGGAAATTTTTAGGTTGTGTCCAGACCGGACATACTGTGCCGCAAAGGATTAAATGGTGTGAAAAGCAGTTGGAAATCAGTCACGGAACAGTTGTAGATTGGAATAACTACATGCGAGAGGTTTGTGTGGATTCTCTACTTAAATGTCAACAACGCATAATAGGAGAACCTGGTATGATCGTTGAAGTGGATGAAAATATGTTCACGAAGCACAAAAACAACGCGGGACGGATTTTACCACAGCAGTGGATCTTTGGTGGAGTTTGTCGTGGAAAAAAAACGAATGTTTCCTTGTGAAGGTCCAAACCGATCCATGACTATTATATTAGGGACAATAAAGGAAAATATCGAAAAAGAAACTACGATATATTCCGATTCATGGAAATCATATTGCACTGAAAAACTGGAAGAGAAATGTTTCGAGCATTTCAAAGTGAACCAACCGTAAAAACAATTTTGTAGATCCAGAAACTGGAACGTACATGCAAAAAACAGAATGAGGTAGCGCCAAATGGCGAAATAAGAAACACAGAGGAACGGCACGTCATCATCTGGAAAGTTACCTCACCGAATTTATGTGCCAAAAGAACACAAAAGAAAAAAAATTGAAAAATTTGAAAAATTTTTAAATGATATTAAAATATTTATGCCTCCAAAATGAAAAAAATTCTCAGAACTAACATTTGTTAACATTTTTATTATATACTGTGTGTTGTCGCCAATAACGTCAGCATGGCGAGGTTTGCGCCAGCGAAACGGAAAAGTACCAAATAATCTAAAATAATATATAGATTTTAGGTAAATAATCTAAAATAATGTAGCACACATTAAGGTTACTTCCATTATATTTAGATATGGTATTTATTTACATCAAACCCCCAAAAAGTGTGATTTTAAAAAAAGATTTTCATTTGCAGAGCTTCAAAACTCTTGTAATGCATGCATATTGTAACATATTTGCGTTGCACGCTACCAACATAATTCCACTAAGAAATGTAAATTACCGCAGACGATTATCCGGAAAGAATATCCGCAGACGATGCGTAGGCCTTTTTTTTTTTTTTTTTTTTTTTTAAGTTATTCCGTACGCTTTGACTAATAAAGTTGGTTGTTCGTTAAAAAATGGTGAGAGTTCTTTAAAACTTCATTACAGTCGTATACAAGAAATCGCTGGAATTGAAAGGTGAAACCAGTGTTTATTTAAAAACAAAAGAAAATACAGTACTTGTGCGTATAAGTTTTAATGTGTGCCATTTTGTATGAAAATGTTGCATCTTATTATTTAATTCAACTAATAAAACGATATTCTAAGTTTAATCTTTTGGATTAAAGTGTCAAAATAGTGAATGTCCTTTTAAAATTTGAGCTCTTGTATTAGAAAGGCAAATTTATTACGTTGATATTAGAATATTTCTATTAAGAAATTCGAGCTCTTGCATTAGAGTGGCAAACTTATTACGTTGATATTAGAATATTTCTATTATAAAATTTGAGCTCTTGTATTAGAGTCGCAAATCAAGAATTTTCTTGTGTGAATGAAGTTAGAGGCTTAAATTCTTTTTTATTTGCTTTATAATTTATTAAGAGTAAAGCTTCGCAGATTTTTGTTTATCGGAAAGCACATAAGTTTTATTACACTAAGTGTTTTAGGAAAAAAAAATACGTTGTGTCATACTTGAATTTCTAATTAAAAAAGACTAGATTGACCACGTTGTTTGAATTTTAGAGTATTGACTAAAAGCCTTTTAAAATTAATTTTGAAAACGCTGTCAAAGAGTTTTTCTATTTCTAAACATGTCATTTCTTTCCAAGGGTAGAAAACAAGATTTAATAGAAGTAGCCGAAGAATTAGGTGAGGAAGTGCCGCTAACTACTAAGGTCCTAGAAATTAAAAACATAATCACTGAAAGTTAGTTTTACGATGAGGAAGAAGTTAAATTAATTCTAGACCAAATAATTACAGAACGCGTAGCTCAGGAAACGAGAGAAGAACGTCTGGCTCGAGACGCAAGGGCATATGAATTGGAAATAAAGCCGCTTGAAATTGAAAATCAAGTAATACAAGCTAGAGAATTAACAGCGAATATAGTAGAATGGAGCAAGAAAATCCAGTTGTCACAAATTACTCCAAAGCTTTACGAAAAATGGGTTGAAATTGAAGTATATTTGATAAAATTTGAGAGTAAAGCTGAAATGACTGAGGTTCCTAAGAAAGATTGGGTGGCTTATCTTTTGAGTGTTTTACCCACCGAAATCTCCAATATGTTAGCCAGAGAACCATCTGAAGATGCGACTAAGTACGAATATGTGAAAAATATAATCTTAAGAAGATATAAACTTAACAGTGAAAGGCTGAAACAGTTCTTTGATCGACATCAAAAAACTCCTGAAAAATCTTGGAGAAATTATGCTCATGAATTTTATAGTTATCTTTTGGAGTGGAATGCGGATTTAAAACTTAAGACATTTGAGAATCTGAAAGATTTAATAGTTAACGAGCAAATTAAATATAGGGTTCCCATGGAAGTAAAGGATCATTTTCTCAACCAATGAATGAAATTAAGAACTCCGTATGAGCTAGTGGAAACCTTAGACGAGTATGAGAGTTTTAAACAGAGCTTTAAGAGGGAAAATCCTAGAAAACAAGGTTTACAATTTCAAAACAGTCGGCAAAATGTGAACAAAATGCAAAGTGGTTATCATAATAGACATAATCCTAAAGAAATCTTGAAAGATTTTAATCCTAAACCTATAATTAGGACAGAAAATACTAATAAAATTCATGAAAGGGAGTTTGAGCAACCGAGACAACCTCATTGTTAAGAATGCGGATCCTACTCTCATCTTCGACCTCAGTGTGATAAACTCAAGAAGAATTTAGAAATTGTAGCATCCAATGAAACTGTATCCTCAAATAAATTTTCCAAAAATAGTTTTAAGAATAGTATGGCTCCATATACCAGCCTAGATAAAGTAAATGGCTATAAAATGATAGCCATTTACTTTATCTTACTTAGAGATACTGGTCTGTTATCTTACTTAGAGATCCATACTTAGAGATACCGGTGCAACTTTGGATTTAATTTGCAAAAAGTATGTACAGCCTTCCATATATACGTACAGCCTTCCATATGTACAGCCTTCCATATATACTTCCATATATATGACACCGTGTGGATACGAACACCTCTCGAAGAACATCCAGTGTGCTTACCTTTGGCTGAGATAGAGCTTGAATGTGATCTTGGTCATATAACAACAAAGGCTGCAGTCTTAAGGGGTTCATTATATCAAGGAAGGTATCTTCCAGGTAACAAAACCGCTGCATTATTTAAAGAAGCAAAACCAGATTAAGAAGTTCAAATTCATACGATAAACGCCGGACAAACTCGTGCTCAACAGCGACGACTAAAAGATGGAGAAAATCTGGTTTCCATAAATGAGTTAAATTTTGAAATTGAACTTAACGACAAAGACACATTGACTGGAAATTAAAGTTTGCCTCCTGTGAACTATGAACGTTCAGAACTAGATCTTATGAAGGCCTCTCCAGAAATATTTATACAAGAACAGAAGGAGAGCGTCGAATTGAAGCCGATTGATGAAGAAGCTAAAATAAAATCTTCTAAACGTACGAGCTATATACTGAAAGGCCAAATGCTTTTTTTCAAAAAGAAGATCGTGATGGAACACAAAGATTATTGATTATTGTTCCTGAAAAATATCGGAAGCAGTTGATGACTATTTATCATGAAGAAACTTCAGCTCATCTCGTGCAACAAAGACCAAAGATGCATTATTCAAAACTTTTTATTGGACAAATTGTTACAAAAATGTCCAGAATTTTGTTAAAACTTGTGACAAATGCCAAAGAATTGGAAAGCCGCAAGATAAAAAGAAAGCGCCTTTGAAAATTGTCCTTGTTATCACAGAAATATTTTCAAAAATAAATGTTGACGCTTGTGGGCCTCTGCCCGTGACACCTTCAGGAAATAAGTATCTTAATACTGCAATCTACGGATACAGCCGAAAACGCCGCGGAGAAAACAACACAAGGCGAAAACGTCGTGGGTGAAAACATCGCAAAGAGAAAATATCGTACTTCTAAAGCATCGTGGTACAAAATATCGTCGTCGAAAACAAAGCGATTCAAAAATTTCGTAGTTTAAAAACATCGTTGTCGAAAATATCGTGGTAAAAAAGTATTACAAATGATCGCATGACGATAACATCGCAGACACGCTTTTTTCAGGCTTTAATAACTGTAAATGGATATTCCCATAATGATTTGTGAGCGCAAGAATAATTTTACTTACATATTTTTATTAACTAATAAATTTTTGCTGATAAAGTAAGAAGGAAACTTTAAAAAATTAATGCTACTTATAGCACTTAAAAAAAGGTTTTTTAGTTATTCTGTAAGTTTTGACTAATAAAGTTGGTTGTTGGTTCAAAAATGGTTCTTTAAAACTTCATTACAATGTGAACAAAAATAAATGTATTTAATATCCTTTTGCACTGTTGTTCATATTAAGATGCTCTAGAGCAAACAGTATTTTAGAAAAGATCTATTTCTGTATTTTCTGATTTCGGAGCGAACGGTAGTCACTATTCAGCTATAACTCCAGAACTAACGAGTGTTATTTATTGATATCTAAATATAGCACGTATATCTAAATATATACGTGCAGATAAAAATGAATTAGATTTGTTATAATTATCGAAATAGCACAAAAGAAAATTTTATTTTAGGATATCCTTTTCAAAGCTTTTATTTATTTTTTTATTAAAAATCAATTAAATTACAGTAAGCTACTTAACTGCCCAATAAAATACAATTTTTAAAAATCCGGTGTATCTAAACCATGCCCTTCCGTCAAATTAATGTTTTAAATAGCACCGAGCCTTAAGTAAACTGTTAGATCTAGTTAATCATTTGTAAACAAAATCTAATTTGTTGTTCCAATAAACAGAAAGATCTATAACACAAAAGTTTCGTTTATATATTATTAGGCATTATTGGCTAAACTTAGAAAAGATCTAATTGGCCAAACTTAGGAAAAACAGGTTCTTCGGACTGTATAGCAACAGAATAAAATTTTTCTCTTTATTTTAATCTCCCCCAACACACACACACATATATATATATATGTATAGGTAAGGGTAATGCTCTGGTCAAAAATTTGATAACGACTTTTAAATAAATAAGAACGAATTAGAAATCCCACGGCACGTTTCTACTATTTTTGCAATGATGTCTGTCTGCCTGTCTCTATGTATATGACGATTTTTTTGTTCATGATAACGCTTATATAAAACTCGCAAAAATTTCATTTTGCCACATTTAAGCCTTCTATACTCATTAAAGAGTTAATTAGTTTTTTGGTAAAAGCGGACAGCTGGATCAATACGTTTTATGAAGTCCATAAGCTTTTTTGCTGGACAACCGAAAGTCCTACTTTACATGAAACCCATTATCGTTCTTAATGAACACATATATTAAATATAATCAAAAACCATTCAATTTTAGTACTTAAGACTTTTATGTCAATGAGTACAAAGTATTTGATTTTGGCTAAAATTAATAAATCAGAAGTGATATTTTACTTGAAGCTCTAAAGGGATTTTTGTGGAGCAATGATTATGAGATAATGGAAAACGCTCATATTAAAAATAGGTATATGATTGATAATATCATATTACGCTTACACGCATTCTTGGAAGGACGCTAAATGCAACGAAAATGAGCTCATTAGGAAGAAGAGTTTTCGTTCTGAAGCAATTAAGTGTACCTTTCTCTTTATGAAGCAATAATATATATTAGTCGCAATCCTCAATTCTGTATCCGAAGATATGCACCTTTTAAGGAATTTGTAATTTTGTTTTTGAAAATTATGTGGCGAAAGTGCAAAGAAAGTGATGCCTAATAAATTATGTTATTAAGGGATAAATGGAAATCTGGTGTGATAAGGACATAACGCCCATATTTTAAATGGCTAATTCCATATTTTAAATAACAATGACCTATAAAGTATTGTCGTTTTTAAACAAAATCGAATTTGTGGCTCTAATAAATAGAAAAACAAATCTGCAATTCGAAATTTGGATTATATTTGGATTTGAATTAAAACAACTCAAATGTTTATTTTTTAAATAAATACTTGTACGAATACCGTAATTTATTTTTCTTCTAAGTTATTTCTTCTGTATCAACAAATATGAATTTATTTTGATCTTCACATTTATTAGATGATGTTTAGGTATCAGTAAACAATGCTGCCATGGTTTTCTAAAACTTGAGCAATGCTCGCCAAATTCTTGAATATCTTATACTATATTCTTATAAAAATATAATTATAAATTAAAGTACCACTTTCAGTTTAGCACTTTTAGGCGAAAATTAAATTAAACTTAGAGATTTGAAAATTAATTTCTAATAGTTGTCAGTTAATTTAATTGAACACTATTAGAAATTTTGAATCAGTACATCAAGCGCAGCCATCATGTGCCTCATGTGTAATGTGTATACAAGCCAGTTTTACTTAGACAGTTCTCAACGAAAACATTCATCCACTTAGACAGATAACCCTAGTATGCTTTGTCATAATCAATCAATCCAAAGTAGCTCTACGACAGTCCACCGTACTGAATATAAAAGATACTTAAAGAACATGAATTAAAACCAAACATTTGCGCCAAACCAAACATGAATTAATTAAAATCAAACATTTTCGCAATTAACATCCGTGATTGTGTTTCTGAAACCTATTTATACAATGTAAAATTAAAAATAATAATAATGCAAAATATAATCAAATATAAATCTGATAAGATTTTTTTTTCAAAATATTTGGTTGTATTCTGAAACTAATTGTCATCTTTAAGTTATTTATGTGCAATTATTATGTGTTTCGACTATGTTATATACTATATATTACATATAAACATATAAGGAGGGAGATAAAGAGAAACATTCCTTTAAAAGGAGTCATGCAAGAAAATGTTTGCGAATCACTAGTGTACAAAATAGTCACTTCTTTCTTATTTCTGAAAAACCTTCTTATAACCTCAAAAGTATTCAGTTTCCATTTTGCTCTTTTGTTTTTTCCAAGAAAATTAAGATTTTTTAGTCCTTTTCCTGAATGTTTCTTTTGAGTTCTTCCTTAAAATACCTAGAAATAAACCTTCAACAACCCTTTAAGTTATCTATGAATTTTAATGGCTATAATTCAGTATTTTTAGAATGCTTTAAAAGTAAAAGAGAAACATAATTTTAATTTGCCTATAGTAATTATTTGGTATTTATTCTTTTATATATTTTACAATTTTGTAATATACCGAATACTTTACTCGGCTTCATATTGTATTTTTCGATATTTTATGACTCCTTTCCATAATGTAAAACGGGGTGTCATTTGAAATTGACACTTATGACCAAAACCTCGTCTTTCATACTTATAAGCAATTACTTTTATAATTTCACAAACATGGGCGTGGTTTAATTAGACAATTACCCCACTACAAGGGAACGTCACGGCAGTTTTCGAAACAAAGGAAGAACATTTTGACGTGTCGTAATCCCTAGATTGCTTGATTGATGATCCCATCACCTTGGGTTCTACAATATAAATTATGGCTTCCTGCGAATGTTGCTTTGTAAAGGATAACAAAATAAAAGTTCGTCAGAGCTGCTGAAAAGGGACAATTATGAAAATGCCGCTGAGAGAAGACAGTTGTATAGAATAAATTTGTAACATAACTAAGAATAAAATAAAATTTTGATAACGCAGTGCTCTAAGAATACGACTACATAACTTGAATTCGTTCGATGTTTAAAGATGAAATAAATTGAACTTCTCGCTTCACGCTTAACTTTCAGAGTTGTAGAGACCTTAAAAAGATTCATAATCTTTTTTTTTTTTTTTTTTTTTTTTTTTTTTTTTTGTAAATGTGCGAACTGTATCTGTTATTTTGATCGACATTTTTACCAATTAATTATGTATTTAACTTCCTTGCAGTTAATTTTGTTTTCTTAAAATATATGGTTACTGAATGATATTGGATTCGCTTTGTACTATTATCTACAAATATCATCCTACTTTCATTTAACCTGAACATATCATACACTAAATAATAACTATATGTAAATAGCCTACAGTGTTTATTTATCTGAATATCTGCTGCTACTCTGATCTATTTAAACTTACAGGATTAAAAAGTAAAAGCATAAAAGTAATTTTAAAATTTATTTCTTAAGCCATGTAATATTTCTTTAATTTTGTATCACAGTTCACCAACAATTATAATTCTATATATACAAATGTGAAATCCTACAACGCTTTACCTAAAAGTTCAAATACAAATCTGCATTCTACATATTATTTCAAAATACTTTAATGACAAATTCCTGCTATTTATCATTAGCGCTCTTAAGGAATCTTAGAATTGCAAGCGGCACTGGAAAGATGTTATTGACTTCAGGTAAAGTGCAAAATCTTGCATAATTAAAATTTTCCTATAGTCCCATTAATTCACTGAATTGAAATTACTGCATTTGTGATTACTGCACTTAATATTACGCATTTTCTGTTAACTTTAAGATTTTGAATCATTGTGAAAGTCTAGCAGAGCTGTAATGTTAATAGAGGAACAATATAATTCCTCTGTATAGTGACTTATGCATTATGGTTGTTTGAATTTAGTGATAAGCAAATAATGTATAAAGAGCATGCATGCTAAACAATAAACTTGCTACTTTAATCAAACATTGTAGAGTTGTTATGTAAAATATTTTTCTGGTATAACTCTGTGCAGCAGATTTCAGAAACAATCAATAATACCTTTTAGATAAATGAGGGAAGCTTAGTCATTGATGTGATTCCTAGTCATTTAATTAGTGTTCATAAATCTATGTGACGAATTTTTCGAGTTTGTAGAAGTAGTTGTGTGTTATTCGTGCACAGAAAATTTGCATTTTAGTCATATAGTCCAATTTTAGGAGGATTACCAGCGGCTGAGAAGTAAAATCGCTGAACGCTGGAAGTTCCAACCTGGGTTCGATTTCAGGAGAAGAACTGGCTTCATGGGAGTTCCTCGTGTGTAACGTGTATACAAGCCAATTTTACTTAGAAAGTTCTCCACGAAGGCATTCATCCACTTCGGCAGATAACCCTACTATGCTTTGCCATAATCAAGGAATCCAAAGTAGCTCTAAGATAGCCCAGCGTACTGAATATAAAAGATATTTAAAGCCACCCAACGGATAGTGGCTAATGACTCTCTCTGCTGTACCGACAGCCCGAGGTTCGAATATCGGAGGAGGCATGGATTTTGCAAATGTATAGTATCTTTGCAGCAGAGGACGCACTATAAATATATAGCGAGTCGAAAGTCCACTTATGTGGTTTGGTCTTAGGGGAAAAGAGGTCAGAGACCCTCGTATCGACCCCGGGTGTTTCACTAACAGTTCGGGGTGAAATTGGGCAAAATATTACTGTCACTTATATTGTATCCAAGGCTTTTGAGAACCACTGATGCAGTCTTGTATTCCTTGCCACGCTAAAATTCGTGGGCTTGTACTGTTTACGTCAGACAGTGAGGTTAGTCACAACAATCCAATAAGAAGATAGTAAAAGAACACGTAATGCCCTACATGTCTTCAAACTCTTAGTATTCATATTGCTGTTTACAAACCTAGAATAAAATTAGTAACAATGTAATCATTTTATTGGAAAGAATCGTCTGAATGTTGAAAAGCACAGTATTGATATTTGCATAAGGGGACAGATGCCTTCATGAAGGTCTTTCTGAAGAAAAACTAGCTCATACTGGCGTTACGTAAATCCGCGAAACATGCGCTCAACCAGCCTGTTGTCAAGATTCTTACCCTTATCGAATTACCAATATTCAATGTGCGCATGGCTTTGGGTAGAGCTTTAATAAAATGCACTAATTACGTAGAGTTTTTTTATGAAAGTTAAACTTAGCAAAGTAGCTTTCATAGCTGATTATTTAGTATCAGACAGCTTCGATCCTGTAAGCCCTTTCTTCTTTAATGATTAGAATTTTGAGTTATAATAAAATAACTTGTGTTGTGTAGCGAATTTAATTTAATTAAGTGATTCATAAAAATCAAAATTTTAATTTGTAATTATTCAAAATTTGAGCTACACAAGTTTAGTTATCTTCTTTTTTGGCCTATTAATTCTTGTGTAATATATTTTGGCTTTCCGAGTTTACGCGAACTGCGTCTTCAATCTTGTACACGCAAACAATGGACAGGTGATTTTTTTTCACGTAATAAACTCAGTTTTTCATGTTAAAAATTAATTTGATTTCTTAGTATTTAATATCATTAGTTGCAGAAAAATTAGCTCTTTAATTTGACATAACTTTCGTTTTTCTAACTTTAATTGCATTTCAGTTATGAGCTTTAATTAGTAAATTTTTCTTCGTTTGCTTGTGATTTAGTTAAAGGGGGATGAAATGCCCTCTTTCCGGTTGAAAAGTCACTTTTCGCGAGTTTCAGCGTTCTTTCGTTGGGACCCCTTGCAGGGTTGTTGAAATTCCTAATTTTCCGCTGCCACAGGTGGTGTTTATTTGGCGAGGGTTTGGCGACATAGAATTTCCGTTGAGGTTTCAAAGTAGTGGATTTGGCGATTTTGATAACATGAGGGTATGCTGTTGTTGCAACTATTTTAACTTTTGGCGAAGAGTGGGTTGTGCCAACTTGGCAGTCCGGCGTCCTCCCTTTTAACGGGATGTTTTGAGGGACAAGGTGACTTTTTTGCACTTTTGACTTACCATCGGCCGCTGTACTCGCCGGCAGATGATTTTTTTTTCGGAAGATGCATTTTTCCACCTTTGGATCTACGGGCTTCTTGCCCTTTAGTTTTGAACGAGGGACTTAGTTTTATGCATCATGTTCTCGACCAAATTATAGTCTCATCAGTTTTTTTTTTTTTTGTGTTTGAATATTTAAGTTACTCAAAAGATAAATAATATAGAAAATGCAACGAAAGGTGATGCTTGGTATTTGTGCCGTTAAGAAGAAAATTTCAGTTTCTCCTCTACGAATAGAGTCTTCATCTGTCTCGATGTTTCTACCACGCCTTTAAGAATTATTTTCCACTATGCAAGAAATTCCTTCACTGCTAGCTCCGGGGTCGCTACAACAGAATGCAATCACTTGCCTTGAGTCTACTCCTCGTTGCGTCTACGACCTGTGAGGATGGATTCGTCGATTCCACTAACCGATTTCCTGATGTAACTTCAGAATTCTTCTCTTTGCTGAACGACTCGTAACTTCAATATTGGATTGTAAATCAACTAGCATAAGGACTTGGAACCTACATAGTGCATCCTAAATCAACTAGAAATTTCTCGGCTCCATTGAAAATTCATCTACATATGAACTCTTCTCCCTTTCCACCACGCTTGGCAGCCATCCTCCTTGGCATCAATGATAATTCTTTTCCATGTGAGGGTTTTCTCTTCCTCCTATTCACTTGCCTCCTGTGATTACTCAGATAAGCTTTTTTTGTTTTCTTTTATTTGTTAGTCTGATGTTAAAAAAATTCTGCAGTTAATAGTGATTGAAATAACTTAATTAGTTGAATTAAAATATTGTAGTTGAGTAAATTAACCTAATTCTAATGAAATCATTTTGTTTGTCCATAAAGTAAATTATTAGATTGGCTAAGGAAATATATCCTTATTTAAATTATTTAATTAAAACAGTGAATGTAACTTAGTTAGATTGGTTAAAGAAATATATTCTTCATTAAATTATTTAATTGAACTTGTGAATTTCTTTCATGGTGAGGATTGATTGGTAAAGGTGTCATTATTTGAGCTTCGTTGCTCCTCTTAGGGACTAAATTGCTTGTAGGATGTAATAGCCTGATTTTAATTAACATTTTACCCGGTTAAATCATTCTTTTTGAAAATAGAAAGTTACTATGTGCAATAACCTGAATTACATTGGTATTGATTATTCTGTGTGAAATGCTTCTTTTTTTTTTTTTTTTTTTTTTTTTTTTTTGAAAGTGTAACTTGTTAATTCTTCTTTTTTTTTTTCTCCCCGGGGAGGGTATTGTTAATTTATCCAAAGTTTTATCTGATTATGTTTACCTGAATGTAATAGAAATAATAGTTTGATATTATTGAGTCTAAGATAAAAGTAATATTACTCTGTAGGGGTATACATTTGTAGAAAGCAATATTTTACAGTTCAGCTTGAATATAATTTGCTTACTAAGTTAATTATGCATTGTGTAATCATCAATATGTTACAGTTCTGATTGAATATAAATTGCTTTCAAATTAATGGATTAAGTAATTCTTGAAGAATTTAATAAATAGGCTCACTTTTCTAGATCAGTCAATGTTTATTTATTTATTTATTTTTTTGTGTGTGTGCTCATGATTTTCACCAGTCTCTTTCTCAAATTGATTTCAGGATTAATCCGAAAACACAACGCAAATGTACAGGTCTTATTGATATTAGTATATTACTGTTGTTAGAAAATTTTAAGTGTTTTGTCAACTGAGTAGGAAACCTTTTAGGTACCTACCTTACCTTTTAAAACCATAACAATTTTTGGTGCCGTGACCAGGATACTATAACACTTGAAAATGTTATCAAAGAAAAAATATAAACCATTTTAAGCAACAAAAAAGATTTTTCCTTTCGATTTCAATAAATACTATTTTGTATATTTAAACACAAATATCATGTTTCAATTAACTGTTCTGCCGACTGTTCTGTAAAACGAAGAGGCCACCTTGTCGTCATTCGAATTTTTTGAAATGATTGCATAATTTAAGGTGTTTCTAGTGTATTCGGATCTCCTCTAATAGACATAAATAACTTTTATACTGGTCACCGCTTCTCAATGAATAATGCAGCAAATATATGGGTATATAAAACTCAAAATTATTACCGAAAATAACTACACTTCTTTTAGTACATTACTGAAGGAATTAGTCAACTAAAAATTCGTCTTTTTTCTCGAATGTTAATAAATATGGTTCTTGAGGGGTGTGTGACTGAAAAATGTTCTGAGAAAAAAATTATGTGAGAGGTACTTATGAGCTCCTAACAACTTTCCATGACTTATAACCTTTTAAAAAAATAAAGTTGCTGATAATTTTAATTCTACTTACATGTAAGGAAATACAGTACAGGCTTTTCAACTGTGTTGCTCGAGCAAAATTCTTTTCTAAGTTTTAAACGAAACAAAAAAAGTAATTTATAACACTTAAAATGAGTTTAATTTGGTAAGTCGTTTCCACATTTTATTTCTCATAATGCGTGCTTCAGATCTTCAGAACAGTAATTTAAATTGCGTGCATCTGGCGAAAGGGAAGTGAGCAACAATTGTAAAAACAGAAGTGAAAGTTAATTCTAAAACTAAAACATGCGTAGTTTTCAGATCAGAATTTTTACGAACTGAAAAATTTAGCAACATGCAATGTTAAAATGTGCTGCCCATTTAGTGGAGCATAACAGCAAAGCCGTGACAAGAAAAAAGATGCTCTGTAATACACTCCGCAAAAATACTTTTTATAATGAGAAAAATTTGAATTGCCTTGGCTAAGCATCCAGGAATATTACATATTTGATAAAAGTTAGAAAACTAGAATTATGCATTATGTACTTTAAGAGAATTAGTCTTCCAAATTCAAATAATTGTTGCAAGTAATTTGCGTCCCCTCCCCCTTTTTAGCACCAGAGTTGCTCTTAGTATTGAAACTCAATTTTTTTCTTTATCACTTTGGCGCCCGGATCACTTTTCAAATTGTTGCCATCAACTGTTATCACCATGCATTATTTAAAAACATTAAATAAAGAAGAATATGTAAACATGTATGTATGTTCATCGTACTGTTAATAAACGAAGCACTTAGAGCCACACAGTTTTGAATAGACATGGACCTTCCGAACATGTGCACTTCGAATGCAGAATTTCAAATTTGTCTTACTTTTATTTCATATTTTGCACAAATTTAATAAATTTTTTTGATTCACAGACTCAGCAGTTTGAAAGTGAGAAGTGGCAACTCTGTTAGAAATAAAGCACTTTTGTCTACATTGCGACACACTATTGCCATTCAGCTAAATATAACATATTTATCTTTCACTTTAAAACAAACTGGGCTATTTGAATACAATGAGTAGACACTGCCTGAAAAAAAATGCATTTCTTTCCCAAGCCCTAATGTATTGTCGTTCTGCAAAACCTAATAAAAATTGCTTTCAGTGTTAATCTAGAATTTTATTGAATGGCAATTCTAAACGATTTAAAAGCAATAAACTTAGCTGTTAAGAATATGTTTTCTATTTTTAATATGGTGGAGTTAAATAAAAATGAAATAAAATCATGATATATCTAATCAGAAATATTATATATTTTTTCAGATGGAATCATTAAAATTATTACATTATATGAATTTTTCTAGTTTATGATAACTATTTTAAGTGTTTGTCTGCCCGAGATATCAGTTTTTAAAGAAATAGTGCAGTGAATGTTAAAAAGGAAAGCAACACTTAACTCTCTATCTCGAAGTCTAAAGATATATTATTTGTAAATATTTCCAGATTTTTGTTATATATTTTGCGGTGTAAGTACGAAAATTGTGATGCTTGATAAATAAAGTTATACACACATAAAGCAGATTAAAAAAAAGACAAAAAGAATTGTAAATCATCTTAGTGAGAAAACTGAACGTTGATGGGATAACCTGACGAAAGACTGAAAAAAGCAGAAAACTGTATGCTAAAACTTAACACTGTATCAGGAATTCTAAATATATGCCGCTTTTAAAATTCTGCGATTTCGCTGCTGAATTATAAATGGCGGTAAGCGCGAAAAAAGCGATGCTAAAATATAAAGCGGAAAAAGCAAAAATAATAAATAATAAAGCTAAAGAAACAAAAAAAAAGTTGTGAAACCAAAATAAAAGAATAAAAACAAAAAGGTTGCGTTAGCATGAGTAAGTCGAAGAGCAGGTTGGTAACCTGAGATGCTCAGCGGGAGCAAAAAACACTCTTAACAAAACCTCTGATGCAACTTAACGCCTGAAAACTTTCAGAATTTTTTTTTCATTACGATAGGTAATGTGAAAATGATTATGTGAAACAGATCTTCTGATTAATGTATTTTTCAGTAATATGTCGTTCTTATGTTCAGGCTAAGCCTTCTAAAAGCATTTGAATTTTTCAAAAACGCATATGAATGAAATGTATATATGGATATTATTATGGATAATATCGATATATATTAAAATATGTCTTTTCCTTTAGTTTCCTATTATTATTCCTCCTAATAATGCAATTTTTGATAGAAGAATTTGTGATTTTGGCGTTAGAGAACACTAGAACAGGAAATGTTTTTACGTAATATCTTATGCTCCTCTCACCTCTTATGCTACACTAAATCCTCATTAATTTACATAATAAAAGTGATATAATGTTATAAATAAACAGATTTTTAAATCGTAATATACTTTTGAAGAGTATATTAAGTCTAAGAATCTGCTTTTTTGAAAAGCAGTAAATGCTGTGAAATTTCCAATTACGCATTTTGAACGATAGCTGATATCGCAATGATGTATGTTAAGACTGCCAAAATAACATGACACTTGCAACTTTGTGTAAACATAAGCAAGAGCAATCAAACGATCTCTAATTAAAGAATATAAGCCGATTTAAATAAAGCAAAGACTGAAATCCCGACCTGTGTACGAGATGTTGAACGTATTTCCCAAAGGAAAAGGCCTCCAGATACGCTTGGTTGATGTTTGACAAATGTTTTGGTTGAAGCTCAAAAAAATGCAAGCTCCTGGAAATGTATAGTCTGTCTGCCACATCAGAATACAGTTAAGCAAATTTTATTCACTTCCAAGAGGAGAATGCTGTTTCGCAACAGAACAATACCTCTATTACTGTTATTCTTGTGACAATTCCAGTGCTGGATTAAAGTATAAGAACAATGCATGATCCCTGCAGAGAAAGGTTAAGTACATGCAAAAGCTAATCCAAATTCATCATTAAAAGCATCTGCACTGGCCGCTCATGAATCAGAATTCAAATCCTAATGCTTAGAATTTTACCGGATCTACTGAAAAAGGCCAGTGAAAGGTTGAAAATTTCTGCATGCTTTGGATAATACTCAATTAGAAACTTTGGCAACTTGTTAAGTGGTATTCCGGTTTACCTTGCTCCCCACATATGCAAAGGTTGGTATCTGATATCCTAATTTATAGAAATACGTCAGGAAGGCTCGATATTCGTTGATGTAACATCTTAATTGTTGAATAGTGTTCTTTTGTACAAGGTAATGATTGCATAATTAATGTATATTACACTATAGTACCTGGTAATATGTGCGCCTTTCTTACCTTTGGATATTTCAGTCTTCTTGCCACATGATAGTGGAATACCTTGAATATCGATATTGTTGCTATTGAGAAAATCCTTTGCGAGCTTGTTTGTGATTGTGTTGCCAGCACCTCCTGTTAGTACTTTTGCCTACTGGATATTGATGTGATCTCTTCTCATTCTTCACAGACCTTGCTAGATTTAGATTATTACTAGTAATGCATGCAATGATAATGCGTAAAGGGTAACCAAATGAAGTAAATGTGCGGATAATTTCTGCAGCAATATGCTTGAGTGTTTTGGGTACTGCTATTTCCTTTTCTTATAAAATACTGTTGTGAGATTTAAGGCGTCCTTTCTACTGGTATATCACTATAGTTTCATGATCCATATGACCAAAGATATTGTTCATGTGAACCTTGATATTAATTAGGCGGTGAAAAGCTGTGAGATTTGTTGATTAACTGCTGCTTATTTTTCGTGAAGACCTATCAAGACATTTGTAGCGGCTGTTGTCGTAGTCCTCTGTATGTTGACGATTATTAATGCAAAACGGCGTTTGGAGAGATATTTGATTTTGAGACCAGGCATATTATTTGTCGATATATTACTGCCACTAAGGTCATTTACCAGTCATTCGTGTCAGTTTCAGGTTTGTTTCCCCTTTCATTACAAGTAGTAGTAATTTTAATGTTCATCAAAGTAACTACAAGCATAAATTATGTGCAATGATCCAATTTCATACAAGATTAAATATTTATATGTAAACATTCCTATTTTCAACTGAAAAAATTTCTAAAGATTAAGTGCGGAAGTAATTTAGCTTGCTGTCATTGAGATTTAATTTTCCAGATGCCATTAATATCAGTCAGTTACTAGAGTGTCTAAACAGCAAGAAATTCTTATAACGCAGTTATTTAAGTTACTTAAACTATCAACGAGCACACATGTTTAGAGGAATGACATGGAGCGAATATATTAAGCAGTGAAAATATTTACCATTCACTCATTATTATGTCTGATTTTGAAAAAGAAGGAATTGCAGGTATCAGGTCAAGTTTGAAGTTTGAAACAAGCCTGAGAGAGATATAATATAAAACTCCGGAATCCTCTTTGTGGGAATGAATTAAAAGAGTAAAATTAAATACATATTTACGCCCTATCTATCCGTGTAAGCTTTTCTTATGCCACTGCAACACATAGTGTGTTAAGTAGAATTTCAACCGCAGATTTTAATGTAGTGAAACTTAAAAAGAAAATAAAGAAACTTTTTTTTTTCTGTTTGACATGTTGGAAATATTATTCCTGTTTGCTCTTTTGAACCTACGATTCTCTCTAAGAATTTCTTCTAGAAATCCCCAGGCGAAAGTAACAATTTCAAAACTTTCTGCTCCTTAGGAAAAAAACTCTGAATAAAGGAGGGAAAAAAGCAAGTATTTTTAAAATTTTTTAATGCTTCCTAAATGAAAAATTGCATTTTCATAGTAAAGAAAAAACAGAGTAAAGTAACATAATGAGGAAAGAAAAATATTGATCAAGCCGAGTGAAAATTAATTAGAGAATTCTCCGAAATTTTTTTAATTCCAAACTTTCCTATGTGTCCATCATGTACAGTGTGGAATCAAGTGCATTTTAATACGTTCACTAGGTTAATTATCGAAGAGGAATTAAAAGTGCTTTCATGACCAAAGTTTAAAATTTAGCTTCAAATTTTTTATCATTAAGCTTGTATAGCGTTTGGATCCTATGATGAGCCATATGTGGGAATTTTCGGATTATAAATACAAATAAAGAAAGAAATTCAGATCTATGAGACATCCAAAACCTTCTAAACACGAAGACTAACATATAAAAATATGCATTTTATAAAAACAAATACTTGCACGTTATAAAAGCACTGAATATGAAAGAACTCCAAACCATGCAGTACCTTTATACATACGACTGATATACGCGAAATTCTTGAACGTACACCAAACGAACTCTTCCAATAAAAAATAAAGGGAAAAAATTAATCCTTTGTTATAAACAAATCATATTGTTATTATAACCTGTCTAATGCTAAAATACGAATAGAGTGGATGAAGTAGACTCAAAAGTCCAAACATTTAACCTAAGAAGGAGGAAATTTTGTATTATGTTTTTCTAACGAGCGGTGCACGCCTTCGAGGTTTAAAGAAATAATAATTGAATTTGCTATTTAAAATATTTGCAAACAAAACTTCTTTTACACATACATTATTTGATAAATTTATATCATACATAATATGGTATTTTATCAGCATCATAAGCACGAAATTCATGACCAAAAAAGAAATTTTTTTAATAACATAAAAATTTGAGGAAAATACTACCGAATTCTTTTTATCGCATATTACTGGCTACTGCTTTAATATATTTGTTTCCCTCTTCCACGTCGTCTCGCCTAATTGGTGAAATTTGACTGCTTTTCTATTCTGGAAGCATTTCTTTAGAATTCATCTAATTCCGGCACCGTTTTTGAGCAATTTTTGTTCACTTTAATTTGATAACACCAATGCAATGGACGCAGGTATGTTTTTTTTCTTTACCTTTGGTCTTAGCAGGGCACATTTGGAGTCACTATTTTTATTTTTATTTTAATCTTCGTTTTAACTAAGATTTCATTCTTTTTTTTTACTTATAGTTTTTAAGCTATTTATTTTAAATTGTGCATTTGCCAACCTAGGCTACCTTGTATAGATAATCCTTGCATCAGTATCAAGCTTTAAACAATAAATTTTTCTTGTTTTCTTTCTTGTTCTTTAAGTTCAATTTAAATTTAAATTGCAGGCGCGTCGGGAAAAGAAGCGAAGCCATTGAGACTTCTCTATATTAAGACAATTTAATTTGATAATTTTATTAATGAACTTCCGCTTTCTGTCTCAATTGTTTTCGTTTGACGAAACACGTCTATGGAGTTAGCTTAATTCGAGTTTTCTAACGCTTTTCCCTTGATAAGTCCACATGAAACCTCGAGTTGGGCTAATTTACCATTTATTGCAATTCTTTGTATATAATTTCTTTGTCTTTGAAATGTTTTTGATTGTTTGCGTGCATCATACGAAAATTTTTGATTTCAAAATGTTTAGTCTTTTCTAATCCCTTTTTGTTATTGAAGTTTTTATCGTTTTATAGTTAATACTGAAGGTTTTTTTTCAAGATACATTTTACTTAATTTTAAATTATTGTTTATATACTTGGTGTAACTCGTTTACTCTGGAACTGCAGTATCAAACGTATTTTAAAGCATTAGCTATTTTGAACTTTCCTCTTCTGTGCAAATAAGGAACATAAATCAACAATAAAAATATCGCGATATGTGTAAATCAGAAAGCTCATATTTTTGCAGATTTTGACAATTTGTGATGGAGAGTTCTGAAAATTGATCCCCCCCCCCGCCGAAAACATTGAACTCGAAATTTGCCAATTAGCTGACTACTACACCTCAAGCATCCATGCAATAGATATAATTCTGACACTTCCATAAAAATAATTCGTATATATATCTCTAAGACTGAATTTCAAGAATAACTAAGTATTGCTTGCTAACGTAAATGTAACGACACTTCTCTTTCTTTAAGTGGCGAGCGTTGCAACTAAGTAACCATTCAGTTTAATCTGAAAAGAAACGTGCCAATTTAAAAACTAAATTTAAAACTAGACCAAAACCATTCTTCTATTACTGTAAATTTTGAATTAAACTCTGTAAGGTATGTGTTAAGGAGGGCGAAAGCCCACCCTAACGCATGCCTTCGTGATGTAAATAGAAGCATCTCCGGCTGGAAATCGTGTGATTCGTAGTTCGTATCACAGTGAGGGCAGGGCTAGGGCATTGTATATTTTCTACATCTCCTATTTAAAAAAAAAAAAAAAAAAAAAAAATCTGAAATGTTTCAGATTTTAAATTACGTTCAAAGGGGTGTTTTTTAACATTTTGTTTGTTACCTTTCTTTATTAAATATCATGTTCCTCGCACTTAAACCATAAAATCCAGTGCAACAGCAATATCGCAAAATAGTTTTAAAACGAGCATATCTTTAGAATTTCCGATACAGAGACTCACGCGCTGGAGATAAAAATGTTTTTTCTGCACAACGTTGCCATTGCTCGCTTTGAAATCCTTGAGTTTGTTAATCAAAAATTCGTCAAAGTTTTAAAAAATAGGAAATCGATCATAAAACAAATTTCAAATTTCAAATTTGGTCTTCCACATGCTCATATTCGTTGGAGGATTACGTTATTCAAAATTCGATGACTATGTACCGTTGTTTTATCACAATACGAGAAATATACATACATTTATGCAGATTTTTCATTATTTAATTTCTTCAAATATAATGCAGGACTCTAACATTTTGAACATTTTGTGGCAACAGTTTGAAAAGTGAACCGACATTTATGAGTCCGACGCAAAATGCCAAAACGAAACTAATAGTCCTTCGGGATTCAAATCCCTTTGGACTTTAAAAAAAAAAAAAAAAAAAAAAAAAAAAAAAAACATGCTGACGTTAATTTATCACCACCAAGGTTCAGCAATTGTGTCCTCTCCTGCCCAGTCGGCTTTAAGAGGCGTTTTTCATGTCTCTTTTTTTTTAACTTACTGAGTTTGCAACTCTATCGTTTTTGATTGCGAACAGATGGAAGTCCCTCTTCTTTAAGAAAGTTTTTATCTCAAAATCAAACTCTTAGGTGCAATTTAAACTGTACTGCATCTTTATTACTATTATTACAGCTTCGTGCCAAACAACTAAAGGTTGCGGACAGCTGTATGATTGCTGCGTACATGAAAACTGCTTTGAACTCTTGTATTATTAAGTCTTGAATTCTGATCGTAATGGTGATGATTTTGATAGGTTTATGTAAAATATGCGCTATCTGAAACTTTCTCAGAGTAGGTAAAAAAGTAGCTCTTCGCAAGCAGCTTGTACGAAAGTAGCTGTTTACCATTTGGATGTTCCAAATATTTAGGCCTGATATAGGGAGCGGTAAGACAAGCGCTATTTAACATGGAAGTTTTACGTCGCGAGAAGTATTCTAGTTTCGAAAAGCTAATCTCTTTAAAACTAAAAATTAAAGCTTCTGTAAATTTGTTTCAAAATGAAAAAACGTTCATTAATCTTTTTGATTTACTTGCTTAAACAGATTAAAATTCTTCTTTTTTTATCACGTCTAAAATCTTTAATACTTAAGAGTAAAGGGTACCCGACAAAAATGTAACGGACCCTAAAGCTGGTAAAATTCAGCGATAGTCTGAATTTATTTCCTCTCAAAAACTACGACACTCATTTATCCTTAATAGCCTGTGTACGGGTTTGAATGGATTAAATATGAGCCCAAATGTTTCCCCATTATTTATATATTTTAATAATTCATAAATTAATTACACGCCTCGAAAGCCTTTTCACTGCATTTCCTTCTAAAATAGGTCGCTCTTGCGTACATTTCTTTTTCCAAAGGCATTTAGCGTTGCCAGAACTGTTTCACCATTTTTTTTTCCTAATCATTTATTTAATTCCCGTTGCAGTGCTCTCTCTCTCCCTTTTCTGCGATATTGACTCTTCTCGCCCTGTCACCTCAAACAGCCTCGAAAGCCAAAACTCAGGAAGAATATCGGCTCCTAATTGCCGTCGGTGCACTTTGTGTTCCACAGCTTCAAGAAAAGAAGATTAATTACACGCCTGCGTAATTACGAAATTATATGAGCACTTCGTTTCGTGTAACTCTTCTTTATCTGTTTATTTATTTTGACGTTTTTGCTTATTCAGAAGGCTATTAGAAATTAATATCCATGTACCCTGCCTCCTCCTTATGCGCTTGTTTAGAGGAATTAATTTTACAGGGAGAGCCAAGAAAAAAACATTTCATTTACAATAGTGTCGCATGCGTTTGACACTGCAGGGAATCAATCTAAGTCTGGAACAGGCATTGCTGACCTTAAAGAGGTATAAAGGAACCTGAGAAATAACATTTTGCCAAAGTTTCCTCTCCAGAAGTTGGTAATAAATCTAGATTGCTTGTCGGAAACTTTCCAACATTCGTCTCGAAGAAGGCTGATTGCTTAATGTCGACAAATTGCGGTTCTTTTGTAGTTCTCAAACTAAGAAGTTTCCTTTCAGGTTTTAGGGCTCTTTTCTCATACGTAAATGGTTCTGATAGTCTTTTAGAGATAATTACATGAATCACACAATTGGAATTACGAGCATGTCAAAATAAAATTATGATTATTTTTTGCAATTGATTAAATATATCCTAACATAAGTGCAACAGAAATTATGGAAATAAATGCACCGATATGACATTTAATCAAATCTTGAATAATTAAGCGGCAAAGATTTCATTCAATTATGTCGTTTCAAGTTTTATTTCATCTTTCCGAAACAAATTCGCTCTTATGTAGAAGAGCAAATTTATTGTGCATTTAGAAAGAGACAGGAAACGTCTTAGTTCAAATTTAGAAACAAAATAGAAAGCTCTATTCTTGTTACATTGCTTATATCTGTAAAATTTCGCCTTAAAAAAAGCTGGAATGTGTGGTACAGAGAGTTATTTTACAAATGGATACGTTTATTGAAATTACCACTATTGAGGAAAATCTGAATTTGTAAAAGAATTTGAGAATCGTGACTTATACTTTAGTCTGTCGCTCTAAAATAGGATCTTCAAGGTTAATTTTAGCGCTCTGTTTGATGCGTAAACATGGGACAACAACTGGATGAAAAGATTGAGTTGCTTAATTTTTTCCTCTCTCCAGCTCTGTTTAACAAAATTTTTTGAAGGGAAACCTTGCGAATGAAGGCTGACTTTGCGTTCCACAACAGTACAATGTCAAATGACAATTTTACTGCGATTTGTACAGTATCAAATAACGTGGAGAAAATAATGGCTGCGCGGTGATAATGACACAAGTTACAATAGCAAATGGAGAGGGGTGTGAAAAAGAAAATGAAGTGCTTGTTTTAAATAACAGACTATAGTAGACCCTGGAATTCAAAATTTTTAATTACTTTTAATTGCAAGTGACCCCAGATATAATGAACATGTGACTATAATGATCGTAAGTCCTTACTCCTAACTCGCATACTTAGGAAATGTACATTAAAAGCTTTATTTATGCCGACTTCGATTATTGTGAACTAAAACTGCATTAGAAAAATATTCAGAAATTGTGTCTTATTTTAAAACATGCCTTCTTACTTCAAATTATATTTACGAACAGAATTGAAGCTTACCACGCATTCACTACGTACACTGAAAGACAAACACAAGAATGTTCGAATGCAAAATGTCGCAGAGCAGATTGAAGAAACTGCATAATTTTACAACTGAAAAAACTGGGGAGGGATTGACCTGTGCATCAAAAAAATTCTTCACGATGATTGACTTCAGTTCTAAAGGATTTGTATTGGGTTATTATTAGATAATATCCTCAATGGTGATAAGATCAGACAAATTCATCAGTTAACACTGGGCAAAACATTGAAGCTTAGAAAAGGGGATTACTTTTTTGTGGCAAAACTTTCAAAAATTCGAGTGTGCTAACATGTAAGTGCCAGAGAAAGAACGTTGTGATTAATAAAGAAATTTAAGAGCCTGAATGCTGTTCATTCTTCAAACAAAGCATTGAGGGACCTAAACACTGGTAAGTTACTAGACAAAACTTCTTCAATAAAAATCCGAATGTGCTAACATATAAGTGTCAGAGAAAGAAAATTTTTATTAATAATGAAATTTAAGAGTCTTAATGCTGTTCATTCTGCCAGCAAAAAGAGTTGAGGAACCTGTAAACTCCGCTTAGGTACTACACGAAATTTCTTCAAAACTATTGTTTGGATAATAGATGTCTTGGATTTAAAGTAAGTGTTGATATGCCTCTTCAGTATCTGCTTTATCTTTTCAGAGTTACGTAAGCTGAAGCTGAAAGTTTCATCAAGCTTAACTCTGACATTATAACAAAGAAACCATATTAACTGACGCTATTGCCGACATTGCCGACACATCGCAGAAAAAAAGCGGTCATGAAGAAGACGAAACTATGGTACACACACGGAAAAAAATGTAGAATCAGTTGCAGCTAGAGCGCAAATATAGAAGATGGCATACATAACATATTTTTGAAAATTATTTGTAGAAACTACAAGCACATAATAGGCTAAGTAAGTATGCTAACTCATTCTAATCAATGCAATTTAAATTGATTTTATTTACGTATCTTAAACCCTTCGACAGTAGCATTATTAAGCAACGCTTTCTTTCCATATACATGCGATATTTGTCAGTCCCGGTGGGAGGAGACGGCACATTTCGTTTCTTCCTAGATGCTTTTGTAAATGTTGCTACCTCTGAACGAGAACAATAGAGATATTTTAAAAGAGAAAATATGCATGCATCTCTATATGAAAGTTACTATTTTGCACTTACATTTTTAAGAAAATAATAAGAATGTTGTATTATATATTTAAGAAGTTTGTCTGCACTCATAGGGGCAAGAGTCTAATTTACTAGTGGAACTCATTCATTACCATTTAGGCAGCAAATTTTAAATGCGACCTACATTCGTTTGTGCTCCCTGCGAAATGCTAGGTCAGCTGTTTGACGACCAAAGGTTAATGAGTGTACATCTCATACATTTTACGCTATTGGCCATTAAAATTGCTACACCATGAATGCGACATACAAAAACGTGAAATTTCGAAGAAAGGTATTACATGCGGAGATATGCAAATTATTAGAATTCTACTACATGAAAAATCAAGCATGATTATAGCCACTGTGTATAAATGTTTTCATTGAACAATATCGTAGAGCAAGTTTCTTATTTAGAAATCTCATTTAAACATAGGTTACTTGTACATAGCGTCCGTTATGCCTTATGAATGAAGGATAACTTCTACCAATACGTGTCGGAATATGGCAGCGGAATCTTTACTTTTCACGACTGCGATTTATCTTTCCACGTCATTTGCTGCTCTTGTTGGTATGGATCCTATGACTGTCAGATAAAGATGCCAACGATGGGTCCAGGAAGACCATACCGAATGGCATGCAAAATCTCGGTGGCCTAGATCTCCTCTGTGGCTTATGGGATCGTACAGCTACATCACGTACCCTTAGTCAAGAACAGTGTTATGATGTCTGCATCTCCACGCGCTATTAGGCAACGACCGTTGCTGCTGCAGGAGAGACACGCGAGCCTATAGAGGTGCAGCGAAAGATGGTACTAACACAGAAATAGCACCATATCGTCTTTCAAAAGAATTATGGTTCTGCTTGCATCATCATAATGGACGTACCTGTGTTTGAAGGAATAGAGCAGAAGGAACGTTGCCAGTTTGCATTTTTTATTGTCCAACCTGCTTATCTGTTGTGTTTGGAGAGGGTGTCATTGGGTGCGCATTTTGGTCATGTTTTGTTCGCAAAGCCAGTAATGTGAAGAACCTCTGTTACATTTCTGATGTGTTAAGGCTGGTAGCTGCGCATATATTCAAGGCTTTTCTGACGCTTTCGCTCAACAAGATAACGCATGGAATTCCCGTTCTGAGGCTCTCGATACAGAAGGTCTTCGACTTTTGCTCTGGCCGGTATGTTCTATGAATCACCCATCCACTGCGAAGTGCGATCTCTTGCTGCTGAGAGACTAGCATGTCTCCACTCAGAACTACTACGTGATCAGATCTGGTTTAGAGTTGACACCGCCTAGAATGCAGTACATGTATCTGTCATTTGAGCTCAGTTTGACTCAATGCCCAGCCAGATTGCGACCATTGTTGCTGCCACAGGTGGAAGCTCTGTGCACTGAATTCTGAACACTGTCTACACAAGTCGCAATGAAATTTAATCATGTCTTCCACCATTATGCCAGATATATGCAATAAATAAGAGTTTGCCATTTGATTTTCTTACCGGTGCAGCAGTTTTAATGGCCCAGCAGTGTACTTTCATATTTATTAGATATCATAATTTCTTGTTCAGTGTTCTATTCTCTTCAAGTTAAGAAAAGACACTTCAGCTTTAGTGAGGTTCATATCTAATGAAGAAAATACTCGAGTTCCCGTCTGTTAGCTGAAAGACGGTGTGATATCTGGCGACTGTTTGGCGATCAACAGAGCATGCTTGGCGCAGGTAGCTCTTCTTCGAGAAGGGTTAATGTATTTATTAGGAGTTGCATGTTAGCCTCGGAAGAGGAAGGTAGTAGATTGTACTATGCGGTAGGAGCGACGTACTGCTCTGAGTAACCATTATATTATTATTTGAATTATATATTTAATAAATGTTTGTTTCGTCTTGCTAAATGGTGCCTTATTAAACCACGAAGTCATCACAACACGCTCTCTTTCGAGAAAACCAGAGAGGTTAGAAGCTTAGAGCGTTGAAAACGGAAGAGGCGTAAAGTTAAGCCTAACTAACGAAAGAAGTGTTCATTTGCAAAAGAGAATAAAAACGTGAGAATTATTTAATCGAGAGTTTGAAAGGCTTGATTCTAAAGGAAAATAGAAGAAAATGTTCAAAAACGCAAAGAAAGAGGATTTAGTAACAGTTCTATTGGAAACTGGCGAAGAAGCATCCCCAGATTTGAAGCTGGTAGAACTGAAACACAAACTTCAGAATAGCAAGGAATACATCGAAGATGCTGATTTCGTGAAAGAAATTCTGATTACTACAGTGGAGAATAGAAAAAGAAAAGAAGAAATGGAAAGAATGCAAATGGAAGAAGAAAGAATAAGAACAGAAAGAGAACACGAAATAGAACTAGCGAAGATTCGAGCAACTCAAAATGAAGGAAGTAGAAGTCCAACACCTTTAATACAAAACACAGAACGAGAAACCGAAATTTCCCTGGACAAGCTGATCAAAGGAGTAGAAACACTGACTATACCAGTACCGAAGAGAGCAGAAGAATGGAATATATTTTTCGATTCTATCGAAAGAGCATTTAAGCACAAGAAGGTTCCTGAAGAACACAAATCAGAAATATTATTGAAATTAATTGGAGAAAAAGCTTCAAATGTTCTTGTTTATATAAAGGAGGAAGATCTGCAAAATTACGAAAAAGTGAAAACTCTTGTTCTGAAGGAATATCAACCTACTCCTCAAACCTGTTTAGAAAACTTCAGAAAAACTAAACGTTATTCCGGCGAAACGCATATCCAGTTCGCTTCAAGACTAACAGCTACATGGGACTATTACTGCAAGTCAAGAGAAGTAAAGGATTTCGAAACACTCAAGGAGTTAATTATTTCCGATAAATTATTCCAAGCATTAGATGAAGAAACAGCTGCACACGTCGCAATACGCCAAGGAAATAAATGGCTGAAGCCTCAAGAATTAGCTACAGAATGTGATATTTATTTCACGGCCAAAGGAAAATCTTTCGACGAAGTTCGAAATGGAATTAAGCGATCACCGAGATTCCTGGATACAACATGTGCACACGACAAATATATTCCACCACCCATGAGAAAAGAATATCCAAAACACGAAAGATTTCACGCGAGAAGAAAAGAATGTTATATTTGTGGAAATTATCAACACATCGCGAGAGATTGCCCAGACAAAAGAAGAAAGAACGAAACTGCAGTAAATAAGAAGGGAAAGGATGATTCCAAAACTCAAAAAAATTCAAACAGAACATCAAAAGAAGAAGCCATCGTAGCTAAAGTAGACTCATCCCATCTACGATCTGAATTCGCAGAACGCATCGTTCAACCACTGCAAAAAGTAGATATTTTTATTAACTCTGAGAAAATCGAAGCTATCGTAGACTCTGGAACGCAGATAACGATCGTACATTCATCGCTCATTCCAAATTTAGAGGAGAGAGAAGGAGGTAAAATATTGCTAACACCTGCTTTCGGACAACCAATTGAAGCAAAAGTTTGCCGTGTACCTATTTACCATAAAGATCATGGAAGCAATATATTTAATTTTGTGGATACATTAATTGCAGTGACTGATAAGCTAAATGTGCCTTGCCTAATAACTCCAGAAGTATACGAACTGTTGATTAATCCTGCGGCAGAAGAACCAAACGCAGAAAGAAATAATTACGGAAGCGAAAACTTACAAACTTTATTCGCCAATGCACAGTCAAACGACAGCGTCGATTCCCCCCCCCGCTAATGCTTATGGAGGAGAAAAACGAAGAGGAGGAAGGGAAGAAGGCGAGTGTTTATGTAAACACAGACTTATCGTCTGCTGAACGCCTACGCGAAGAGCAAGTTAACTGTCCCTCGCTGAGAGAAGCATGGAAGCTAGCAATAGAAAAAAAAGGAAATTATTTATTTATTGATCATCTTTTACATCACCAAGAAAAAATATTAGGACAGAATGTTTTTCAGTTAGTGCTTCCACTTAGTAGAAGAGCACAAGTGTTGGAATTAGCACATAGTTCCATTTTCGGTGCACATCTTGGGATAAGAAAAACAAAGGAGCGAATACGATATTCATTTTATTGGCCTGGATTAGCACAAGATGTTGAAACCTTTTGTAAAACGTGCAAAGATTGTCAGTTGAAAAGTCCAGAAAAGCGATCTGACAAAATTCCCATCACACCGGTCAGAAGGCCAGGATTACCTTTCGAACAGTTAACATCGACATTATTGGACCTATTGAACCTTCCTCTGCTAGGAAACATAAATATGTGTTATGTCTGGTAGATCAACATTCCCGATGGCCAGAAGCCATTCCACTGAGAAGCTTGACAGCAAAAGCCACTTGCGACGCGCTTTTGGAGATTTTCATGAGAACAGGAATCCCTAATACAATAGCTAGTGACAACGGAAGTAACTTCGTTTCAAAATTAACTAAAGAATTCCAGAAAAGACTAGGTTCTCACCCTAGGTTCTCTACACCTGCTTACAGTGCTTCAAATGGATTAGTAGAAAGATGGAACAAGTCCTTCAAGCAAATGTTACATCATGTCATCAGGACTGATCCTTCGAATTGGGATAAGCACATCCCATACCTGCTCTTTGCATACAGAGAAGTACCAAACTGCACCACGGGTGTCTCACCATTTCAGCTGATGTATGGAAGACAACCAAGAGGTCCTTTAGCAGTACTGAAGTCTTCATGGTCAGGAGAAATACCTATACCACCTAATCTAAGTGAATCGGCAGTGGATTACTTACAACTTTTAAAAATAAGGTTAGAACAAGCAGCCGAACAAGCCAATTTAATTGCAAGTGATAAACAACAAAAATATGCTGAGTACTTTAATCGGAGAACAATACCAAAAAATTTCAAAATCGGAGAACAAGTTTATTTACTCATACCAGATTCAAATAACAAACTCTATGCACGATGGACTGGTCCAGGAGAAATCGTGAATCATTGGCCACCTCATTCCTATAAAGTAAAACTACCTGATGGAAAGATCAAACATGTTCATACAAATAAAATTAGAAAATTCCAAGCTAGTGTCAATGCAGTTGGAGTGATATTTGAAAATGAAGAAGAATTTGAAGAAATTATAACTTTTCCAGGAAAAGATCTCTCGACCCCCCTGGAAGATTTTAAAATAGATGCAAATCTGAATTTAGAAAATTTGAATCCGCAGCAGAGAAGAAAATTGATAGCTCTTATCAACAAACACCGAGCACTATTCACCGGCAAGCTGAAAATAGCTAAAGTTGAAGCTCATAAAATTAGATTAATACCCAATATGGAGAGGAAGAAACCTTACATTTATAGGATTCCTGAAGCATTGAAACCCAAGGTCGATGAAGAAGTAGAAGAATTATTGAAATCGGGACTAATAGAAGAAAGTAATGCAGAAATAGCTCATCCAGTAGTTTGTGTAAGCAAAAAAAAAATGGAGATATCAGATTGTGCTTAGATTATCGAGCTTTGACTGCAGTGACGAAGCCAGATGACTTTCCTACGCAAAATGCCATTGATTTAATGTACAGTATAGGAAGAGCCAACGTCATAACAACTTTAGATTTGCTGAAAGGATATTGGGCAATTCCCATGGAGGAACAAAGTAAAGAGTACACATCGTTCAAAACTCATCGAGGTCAATATCAGTTTAAAGTGCTACCCTTTGGATTAAGGAACGCAGCAGCAACTTTTCAGAGAGTAATGAATAACGCACTGAAAGAATTTCAACAATTTTCAAGAGCCTATATTGATGACATAGCTATATTTTCCACGGATTTCGACACTCATCTCCAACATCTGGATAAAGTTTTTACCAAACTAGAGTCACTTGGATTTACTATCAATTCGAAGAAATGTTCGTTTGCAAAACCTCAAATTAAATATTTAGGACACATCATTGGATCAGGAAAACATCAACCAGATCCCGAGAAAATAGAGGCAATCAAGAAGCTGGAAACGCCGAAAACGAAAAGAGATCTTAAAAGTCTGTTAGGACTATGTAATTATTATCGCGATTATATCCCAGGGTATGCAGAGATCGCCTACCCACTCACAGAACTCACGAAAAATAAACAACCGGAAATACTCGAATGGAAAGAAATTCATGAGTCAACATTTCAACAACTGAAGGAACGATTAGCGATGTCAACGGAGCTGATCACCCCAACACTGCAGGATCCGTTTGTCATTCATTCTGATGCATCCCAAATCGGAATAGGTGCATGTTTGTCACAGCAAAGGGGAGAGAAGCAATTTCCCATCTGCTACGCGAGCAAGAAATTATCGAAACCTCAACAGAGCTGGCTGACAATAGAGCGAGAAGCTTATGCTATAGTATGGGCATTGAAGAAGTTTGAACCTTGGATATTCGGTTCATCGGTGAAAATTGTGACTGATCATAATCCTCTAGCCTTTATAGTGAGAAATGCTCCGCAATCGTCCAAATTACAACGATGGGCCATAGCTTTGCAGAAATATAATCTCGAAATAGAACATTGCCCTGGAAAAAAACTGTCAAACGCGGATGCATTATCCAGACTTCCCACTTGTGAACTTTGAACATTAATTTACTGTTCATCTTCACGAACATTTTGTATAGTTAATAATTATATAGTTTTCTTTGCTTTTCATAATCATTTTACAATTCTGTGCAAATAAGATGTTTATGTAATTTGAAATAGATAGAGAAATTATTGGATAACAAATATTCGAGGTAAGTGGTAAATTTAGATATTTGTCTCCCAAGGATTTAAATCATGCTGCAGCATCATTAATTAAAAGGAATGTTAAGAATATAATTTTATATATATATAAGAAACTTAATAATTTTACTGTCATCATTGGAATAATACTAGGGTATATTTTAACATGTTTATAAAAGAAAATATCAACTTGGTTTCTTTGAATTAAGAATTGATAAATTGTTACAATAATAATAAGGTTCGGAACAAGTGAAGTTAAAAATGATTTATCTATGTTTATATATAAAAATGTGTTATCTATGTTTATGTAGTAAATTGAGGTATGTCTATAGTAATTGAGATTTGAAAATTAGGATAGAATGTATAAAAGTATATGTAGTTTTTTTTTCTTTTTCACGTTGATCGCAAACAGTTGCTAGATTTTAGTTTCCAGATTGCTGATTGATTTGTAAATAATATCAACAACAATCTTACGACGGGGGTGTGATATCTGGCGACTGTTTGGCGATCAACAGAGCATGCTTGGCGCAGGTAGCTCTTCTTCGAGAAGGGTTAATGTATTTATTAGGAGTTGCATGTTAGCCTCGGAAGAGGAAGGTAGTAGATTGTACTATGCGGTAGGAGCGACGTACTGCTCTGAGTAACTATTATATTATTATTTGAATTATATATTTAATAAATGTTTGTTTCGTCTTGCTAAATGGTGCCTTATTAAACCACGAAGTCATCACAGACGGTACTTTCTCTTCTTCTCTAATATTGATGCTTTGTTCTTCAAATTAAACGCGAATTGTTTGGCTACATGAATTTTTGCAAATTAAAGAATAGTTAATGTTATTGAAATTGATAAATTTTTGAAGCTAGAAATGCAATTTAGTATTCGTTTCATACATTTGGAAAAATGCACGAAAAAAATACTTAAATGATTATAGCAAAGATCATCAGTCTACCTATATTTTCTGTGTGAATAGTTTTTATATGAAGGATTTAGAGAGTTGCTTACTTTGAAAATGCGATTTAATAATTAATAAACAGATCGAAATGGTATCTTACTAATGTACTCTCTTTCAAAGTTCATTAAATTTGCTATAAATAAACAAGACAGCTAACAGCAGATACAATAATATTTCCCATTAGGTAAGTAAAAAGTAAGCATCTTCAATTCCTTCGAGACTATAAAATGGAAAAAAAAGTGGGCAGAAAAAAGCCTGCTTTGAAAATATATAATTATATTCCGGAATTTAGTCTTTAAATTGAAACGCCATGCAGTTCATTTTACTGTTTACGAGTTGGTAAATGCTACATTTTGCGGAATTCTCTTATCTCTAAATAGAAATATGCAAATTATTTTATATTCGTCTATTATATCTCTAACAAAAGCTTATAAAGGAAGTTTTGTCTTCTGATATCGTGAATAATCAATAACAATTAGTTAGGCTGCAAAAGTATTAGAAAACGAAATTTAATGAAATTTTTATTTACATTGATTCTGTGTCATTTTCTAACTATAGAGTGACGTTGAAGAAAATTAATTTATACAGTTTCTGAAAAGAATGATATCATTATTATCCTAGTGTTAATTGGAAATGCAGAAGTTTTCCGTGTATTGTTTTCCGTTTTCCTTGTAAAATATGAGAACAAAGAAATACCATAAAGCTCATTATAAGTCAATAACCAGAAAAATAGATATATATTTGCTATTTCAGTTCCTTTTTTTCTTTCAAATGAGCGGAAATGCAAATTTGTGTAGAGATAAATGATTATTGAAATGCATTAAAAATGATTGCAAGTATAAAAATTTCAGGATTATGTATTGGATACGGAATGCATTCTTGAGCGCCAGCGTATCGTTTTAAAACTGTGTAAATCTGTCCTTTTTAACCTCTATTCTGTTTTATTGCATACGTTTAATTATTTGCGTACTTGGTTATATAAATGACTATTTGTTTTGTATCTCGTTCCATTATATAATTATGTGTATTTTTATACTGTCACCCCAAATTTGATTTAAGTATAACCGTTATGCTTTATTAAATTTAAGTTTAACTGTTATGCTTTTGAATAGCTCGAGTGAAACATGGAATATGAACCTAAAACTGACTGAGCTTCACCGCAGTTGGAGAAATAACGTTCAGTATGACAACTTAGTGGACTTTAATGAACTTGGTTTTTAGATGAATTAACAGTTTGATGGATTTGTATAGAAAATTCAATAATCTGTGCAATTATATATGCATAACAAATTATAAAGTATTATTTAGTCTCCCATTCTCTAACGAATCGAATAAGCGAATTCATGAAAGTCTGTTAAAATGCTGATGTCATTGCTAACGCTGTACATATCAACTAAAATAACAATAAATAATAACTAAAGTATGGAACTCATACTTTAAAGCTCATTCATCTCATAATATATTAAAACTAACATCAAAACAGTTAGCAGAATGTAAATTATGAAACAAGAATAAGATATAGATCATAAAAATAAGACATATAACATCCTATCGCTAGGATATCCTGACTATAAGCATCAGTATGCCCATTGTTACTATTTAATAAGAAACCTGCGCTCTAACCCTGATTTTTAAGTGACTTTTGTGTTTTTTCGCGTAAATGTTTGGTAAATTGGCTAATAATGTGTTTTAGGAAAGTTAATGAGAAGAATCAAGCAACGAAGAAAATTGTTAAGATAACCATGGAGTTAGAGAATACATTCTCGAAAAGGTATGAAGATGACGTGCTTATACGAGATTTGGCTATTGCATAACGTGTGCCGACTACGATGGTATATTGCAATAAAAATTTGATTTTGATGTATAAATAATTTTGACATATCCTTGACATATATTGAAAGAATTCATAAAAAATATTAACATAAATTTTGATGGTACTTACACAGAATATAGAATACAAATAAAGAGTTAAATACAAAATTTGGTTATATACATAATAAATATAATACTATAGGATTTTGATGATATATTGAAATGTAATAATAGTTCACAGTTGATAGATAGTTCATAATTCATAAATAGTTAACTATTATGAATAGCGAAGTTCACAGTTTAAAGTTTATTTATCTGTTCAAGTTGATAGTTAGTCTGAAGTAAGTTCTGACAAAGCTCTCATAAAGTTTATAGTAACTCTGGAGTAAGTTTCATATTTGTTGATTGAAGTTATGCTTATTATGTCGAAATAATGCTGATGTGGAATTGTGATGCCTTAATTTATGCTGCCTTTAGATTATCAAAATTTTCTATCAGATATTCCATTAAAATTTGAAGTTTTTTACGAAGAGGTTCACTTCTGAGTAATGTTTGGGCTCTCGCCAAGTCATAGCTATGGCTAACGGAAAATTAGAACACGTTATCTTCATCCACATCTATAATCTCTAAACAGATTGGTTGAAAACTTTGCGAGGGGCTCCTCGATTTATTTTCATCACCAATTTTCACTTGAAACAAGGCAAAACTGGCTTGTCTGACAAATGTACTGAAGGTTTCCTTGACTAGGAATGGTAAACCTGCTACATATATAACAAAAGGAATCAGGTTACGTACTTACGACGAGAGCTAGCAGAGGCACATATAAGAAAAGGTAGCCTTATATCCGATTATATAATTTAAAAAAAAAAAACCACGGCTAACCTTATTTACGCACAAAACCTCGGATTCCACATCGGAATGGGCTTTAGTATGTAGGGTTTATATGGTATTTTAATCATCTACAGAAACGATTGTAATGGTTTTAGGTAAAAGTTTGTTTTTGTAAACGGAGCTCTTGAGTTTTAGGTCAGAATATGAAACTATACCACAGGTCGTTTCTAGGACCTGCTTCCAAGTTTACCAAATTCTGGCAGCGGCAAATGTAGGGTTTCTATTTATTTTAACTAACATTTATTTTAAGTTATCTTTCCTGTCTAGCCTTCACTTTCCCCTAGAATTGCCAAAGCTAGAATATGTAAATTGTAGTAGCGCGCAGTATATTCAAATTTTAGCGGAAGTAAGTTGAGTTTAAATAGAAGGGAAACGAGATTGTAGGTGTGCTACTTGAATCGCGAACGTGAATGTTGCTCGGTAGAAATTTAGAACCGCGCGTGTCGGCCTGTGTGCCTATCTCGGCAGATTTTGCTAGATCTCTCAACTGCTTAATCAGTAAACTCGCTGAACCTCAGCGGTAATTTAGAACGCAGTTAGGTTAGTTTAAGATCTCAGAGCCTCGTGGATAGTGATCTCGCTATTTATTAATCCAGTCATTATTTTGCAGTTCTACGTTCTGTTTCAGTTAAACCGCCAGGTCGGCGTAGTTTGTGATCGTCAAGTGGACGCATTTGCTATTTTAAAAGTTGATTAAAAAGGGCTTTAAACCCTTCTTACGTTTCTGTGTAAATGCACACTTAGTAGCAGTCACTAACACAGTTTGCTGACAAGGTTGGTGCCTCTCGATATTACAAGTATATCAAAACGCTACACACCATCTCTATGTAAGGTATCTTAAGCTTAAATGAACTAGTCTAGAAAAGCATGCGCCTGTCATTGGTCTCCCACAGCGTCACTCAACCGGCGCAAATCGGAGTGTTTATGTAAGCCAGTGGGGGGTGCGGGAATGTATTTTTGGGAAAAGCCCTTACCTAACCATAAAAATTATTAAATATCACTTATTAAATTTCTTATAATAAAATATTTGAAATCTGTAATAGTGTCCCCAATATTGAAGCCCATAAAAATTGGTAGCACCTAGCTCACTTATCGGCAAAAGACACAGGAAAGAGTCGGTGCTGATGGGCGTATACACTACGCTACGAAAAGGCATAAAACTCTAGAAACGAACGCGAACAGGCAGCTAGGTGAAGGAGAAAAGAAAAAAACTTTGTGGAAATACAAGCGGAGAACGTTATCCCAGCTTGCGCATGCGCTGAGTTCAATATGGGCTACTCCATTGGAATCTACGGATTCACAGATTTGTATCTGCATCTATTGCGCCTGTGTTAGGTTGAGTCAACTATTGTGTCTGCGACATGTGTATTGTGTATTCTGACTTGTCCAGAAACCTCTTGAGACTAATACATTCTTAATTGCCCGTTCAAACCGAATAGGATTCAGTGATATTACAAACGTAACAACATTATATATATTATATTACATTATTTCTAAATAATTAAATCGATTATAGTGAACCCCACTATGTCAAAAAACGACAATGGAACGATAAGTATGCCGGTTATGGATTTACCTGCACAACCGAAAAAGATGGCACGCAACGACCGCAATGCATCTTGTGTTCCAAGACATTTTCAAACAGCAATCTCAAACCATCAAAGTTATTAGAGCATTTCAACAATCTGCATGGTGGCGAAAAAGCGCACAGCATGAACAGTTTGAAGTCAAAGAAGGCTCGGTGTGATACCAATGGAACTATCCTAAAATTGTGCGGACCAGCAATTCAAAAACCTTTATTAGAAGCTTCATATCAAGTGGCATATTTATGTGCAAAAACAAAGAAACCTCACACGATCGCTGTAGAGTTGATTAAACCTTCTGCTTTAATTATTGCTAAAACAGTTTTAGATTCGGAAGCACATAAAAAATCCAACAGATTCCATTATCGAATGATATTATACGATCGCGAATATAAGATCTCAGTGAAAATATTTTATTGCACGTAATTGAAGACATAAAAATCAGTCCACTAAAAATAAGCATGCAACTGGAAGCGTCAACTAATGTTGATAATTGTAGCCAACGTTTGGTATTTGTCAGGTATGTGAAGGAAAAAAGAGGTGATAGAAGAATTTCTATTTTTTAGCCACTGGAGGTGAATACGAGAGGAATTGATGTTTTCAATCGCATCAAAGATTTTTTTTTACTAAATATCAATTACCAAAGAATGTGATTGGCTCAATATGCACTGATGGAGCCCCAGCAATGTTAGGCAAAAATTCAGGATTTTCTTCACACATGAAAAGAGAATTACCGAAAGTTATAATAACGCATTGCATGTTGCATCGTCATGAACTTGCATCGAAAGCATTGCCAGAAAGTTTAAAGGAACATCTAACTACAGCAGTAAATGTACTAGAATACATCCGAGGGCGAGGGCTTAATCATCGCATTTTTCGTGCGTTTTGCGAAGAAATCAGTGTTGACCGTACCGTGCTCCTATATCACACCGAAATACGATGGTTATCTAAGGGTCGCATGCTTAACAGAGTTTCTGAATTGCGTGAGGAAATTATTCAATTACTGACAAGTCAAAACTGTTATTTAGTAAAAGGTTTTGAGAGTAATGATGCAATGCTGAGGCTGGCCTACTTAGCAGATATATTTAGCCATTTAAATGAATTGAATCTATCAATGCAAGGATTTGGTATAAATATAATAATATCTAATGAAAAATTATCTTCATTTATCGCAAAATTAGAAATTTGGATACGTCGAATAGAAAAAGGGAATTTTGCAAACTTTCCCTTGCTTGATTCTGTTATTGCGAAAAATGAAAAGAATGCAATTATACCCGACGTTGTAATACATTTTGAGACGATTGAGCGAATCATTCAATGGATATTTTTCTACCGGAAATATTACGAAAACTCAGAGATGGATACTGGATCCATTTCTATTTGACATAAATTTGATGGATGATAGTGATCTGAAAAAAGATCAACTTATTGAAATGTGAGCACATAGACATGTTCAAATGAAATTCGAACAAATAGAATTGCAACAATTCTGGTGTTCACAGTTACAACGTTATCCAGAGTTGGCGAACGGAGCACCGCAGTTACTCTTACCCTTTGCTACCACCTACTTGTGCGAAATGGGATTTTCATCGCTTTTGCATATAAAAACTAAAGCGAAAAATCGCTTAAATGCAAGTGATGACTTACGCGTATGTCTTTCAAAAAGGAACCTCGCTTCGCCAGTATAATAATGAACAAACAACAACAGACTAGTCATTAATAAAAATAATATTGTTTTGTATTTGTATAAAATGTACAATGTTTTTCAATAAACAATAAGTTTTACAAAAAAATGTATTTTTTCAGACATTAAAACACATTTTACAGTGGGGTGCGGAGATATATTTTCAGATTCAACGGGGTGCGACTCGCTAGAAAGGTAAAGAAACACTGATGTAAGCCAATAAAAAAGCAGTAGCACATCCCATGATCCAGGCTTGATGTTGCAGAGATTGGTCGCATTCACATAAAGGTGATGAGAAAAAACTTGACGTGGCAGAACATAATTAATTACCTACAGTTTTGAAATCAGCATGCATATTTAATTATAAAACAACTCAAAATAAAACTCAAATAATATTACAAATTGTTGCCCAGTGTAATTGTGTATAACTTCATTAGCTCTATAGGTCGGTCTATCTGTTCGAGCTCCACAAAGAATTTACTTCAAACAAAGCAAGTTGAGGAAATCAGAATTATTCTACTGGTTCTCCCTCATGAAAAGGAATAACACCTTTCGAAAAATGATTTTAATCATTTCCATCAAATATACGAATCTCTTGAAATAAATGAATCTCTTGAAAAATACACGTAGTATTAAACTACGGATATGTGCCGCGTTGCCCTGAGATTAAAAAATAAATAATCACTGTTTTTGCCTTGCAATAAACTGTTAAAAATTTAGTTACTTTCATCTTTTTACTTAAAGATAAGATTCCGATTTCTTGACCAATTCGTTTGAATAAAAGTTTCGTTTGAATAATATAAATAAAAGTTCTTGAACCATTAGTGACAAGGTATATTATTCTTGAATATATCTCATTTGCCTTTAATTTTCCAATCGAAAACAGAAGTTTGTTTTATATTCAGAGACTATCTTTATTTGACTTAATCTTTCGTATTTTGTAGTTCCCGACTCTTAGAAGAAACTTTCTACTTTTTTTCATTCTGAAACACCACTAGCCACAATCGTTTTACTGAGCTGTTTATTTTTGTTGGATTAACAAAGAGCTAAAATTTATTCTGTCTGTTTCGTTTATTCGAAATGTATTCTGACAGTGGTTGTTTGGATCAGTACATTATAATTTTGCTTATTTTAACTATATATGATTTATTTCAAAAGATACGTTATACTTAAAACAAAGCTCACGCTTATTTTGCAGAACTCTCTTGAACGTTTATAGGAAACTGAAGCGTGTTTGCATGAAATAAGGCCCTGTAACAAAAGGATGCACTTAATTTACTTAAATATCAACTCATTTATTAATTTATTTTCGTGTAATATTTGCGAATCGCAGCATATTATCTAAATGACTTCGTTGCTCATCCAAAATTTACCAGGCTGTGCCTTATCTTTCTTTCCCCCTCCTTTTTACTCTAAGTTCACAATTTTGCTTCGGCTACATTAGAATTCTTGGTGCTGAGGTTCAAGATTTACAGTGATACGTCTTTCTTAGATAATTTTTACAAGAATGTAAACCAGCTGGTCTTTCATTTATTCATTTGCATATTTTGCTCTATCGACTGTTCATAGCAGAATTTCAGGTAGATTTCCTTAGAAGACCCCTTACCTTAATCGTGGCATGGATTTGTACACCATCTGATGCAGGATTTTCCTTCTCAAGCATAGAATGATATATCTCTGTGTACTGTAGTACTAAAGATGATTTAACATTTATGGGATTAATTACAGTGTCTGATCATGGTTAAATAAAATGTAGTCGTAATAACAAGGAATAATTTGCTGTAGAAAAATTTACAAAGTCTCGTCCCGTAGAAGAGAAGCATCGCATCACAGGACAACATTCGAAAAACTAAATATTTCACATAAACACAGAAAATAATATTAAAAAAATAAGATAAACAATTTATAAATGCTATTTAAAAGGTATGAAACAAGGAATTCTACACTAAAAGATGAACTGACATGAATGCATATTAATAACAGTACAAGTCATGGTTAAATAAAATGCAGACTAAATGGAGATAGATATCGCATCACGTGACAACAAATAAAAATCATTAAAAAAATTTAAATTTTTTTTTACCCTATTGCAAAAAGTAATATTTACAAAATAAAATAAATTAATGTTTACACGTAATGTATACAGTAATAATTACAGAATCGTTGCATATATGAAAAGAAGACAGGTTTTAGTTAAAAATGGAAAAACACAAAATGCAGATACTTTAACCTGTATTTATAAAATAAAATGTACTTTTGAAATTTCATAAATCTATGGGAGGTTTTAATTGCATCACATGATTGCTGTGAGGGGAAGAGTAAAAGTTTCTCAGAACTAGTGGGATTAAATGCAAACATGATACTGCAGACTTTAAAGCAACAAGTAAATGGGAAAACGTTTTTTCAAATCAAGTAAACTACAGTAAAACGAAAATGATATACTTCTGGGCTGTTTTGTTAAGAGTGTTTTTTCAACAATTTATACAATAATATCTAACTTATAGACGTTTTATGAATGGATTTAATTTTTGATATCTAGTGTAGAATAGAAATATATAGCATTTTAAAAATTTTATATTTTATTTATATTTTTTTTATTTGTTCCAGTTCAATAATTTTTTTATCTTATTTGAAATTCTTTTTAACCTCTTCCGGTATTCAAGCCATTATTTTCAATACTGTCTTATTCACATCTTAAACGAGGTAATATCTCTCAAGATACCTCTAATTTAACAAAATTAAAAAGTACAATAATTTCTGCCCATCAAATTTAAAATTAACTAACATTTAGGCCCTACAATAAGAGTTGAGTTCTCGCTTTTTAATGATTACTTTCTTTTGACTTTTTTACTTTGTAGAATTCATGGAATTAAAAATGATTTAAGATTGAACTTTTCTCAATCAAGTATCAAAAAATGAATATCAAGTATAAAAAAAAACTGAGGTATAATTTTTTGATTAGGTATTTTCGTATCCTGGAATGTATGCAATTACTTTCTGTCGCTGCTAGTTATTTAGTACGTATAACAGAGCAATAAATGAAAATGTATATTTAATTATGATACATCTTCTAAAATAAATCAGCACATATATTCCCAAATAAATTAGTAAAGTTACTAAATTTATGTCAGGAATAATTTACACATATCAGGTTCATAGTTCATTCTGTTTTCAGCTTCGGCACTGTGCTACTAATATTTCCATAACTTTATATTTTATCCTGTATTAAAAGTACTCCAATGTTATTGTAAAGATGCCAACCATTCCTTTAAATAAAGATTACTTAAACGAATGTGAGGAATCTGATATCAGTTCCCATATGGCAATCATAATAATTCATTAAACATGTAACTGAAAACGTGCTTTGAAATTTCAAACACAACATTCCACAGATAAATAATCCGAATCCGTTTAATACATTATTGGCATAATGAAAATTAAAGGAAATATAACGTCAAATGGAAATTCAAATGGTGTAGTCCAATTTCACGGCTCAACAAACAATCAAATTTCGTGACTTGTATATTGACTATATGTATTTCGTGACTTTAGCCACCGTATATTTGAAATATATGGTACGGGATAATACAGATTACCTAACAGAAATCTTGAATATATTATACAATGAACGCTATAAGCAAAGGAATGTAGATTTATTTCTTAGGGAAAGAATGTAAGCAATAAACTAGCTTTCTTAAATATTTTTTATATAATATTTAAATTATTTCTTTACATTTTTAAAGCAAATTTAATAAGCATAGAAACCCTTAACTATTACTTATTTAATTCATGATGAATTACTAAAAATGATGTAGATAAGGCAAACTACATCAGTACGATATGATGGTTATTGTATTTCTGATATAAATACATCAATACGATATAATACTGTTGCGTTTTTCTTTTCTGACACCAGCTGTTACGTTATTTTCTTCCGGGTTCGTGTGGATTTGGAGTGAATATCGACGACACTACTTGATGAAATATCCGAACACACTTTATTTACCAATATTAATCAGGGCAGCTCCAAAGTCACTTTTTACAGTCGTCGAAGATCTAGTATAAGCACGCTGGAAAAATCAGCGACGCAGCCTTCACACTGTCATGCAATAACGGAGAAGACAGCTTCACTGCAAAGCATCAGCGTACAGCTCCCAACTCTGCTCGGTCGTTCTCGGAACTTAACACACTCTCTCGAGACTCTCCACTCTACAACTCGCGATGCACTCGACGATACACAAGAGTATAGCTCTCGACTCAGCACAGTGTAAGACAAAACTCGACGATGCACTTATTCGCCATACACTAAAAGACTCTCGAATGCACTCGACGACCAGCTCGGCGCTAGACTTCGAGACACTCGCTCAATGACTGACTATTAGCTCGCTAGACAAGGCACACACTAACTGACTGCGGACTAGCAGGTTCTATACAGCTTTCGGCTTGTGTTCGAGAACATTCTGGACTAAACCGGTAAGAATTCGTTCCAAAAGGTTATCCATCCGCCCATGGTATATCGCCAATTTTGTCCCCAAATGGACAATTCCTCGCCAAATGTTGCAACCCTGCCTTCCCTTCCCATTTTATGGCAACTCTAAAACTGCTTTGCGGGGAAGCCATCTTACCGCGCCTGTACATATCGTAACAATACTTATTTTTTTTCCCAGAAAATTATGATTTCTTGAGTACAATTAACTCAACATAATGACATTGTACCTAATTACTGATTGCGTTTTCCTAAACTTTCTGCTTTCTTGAGATTCACGAATTCCTGAATAAACTGCAAATTTAATTTTGAGTTTCGAGATTGCATTTGACATATTGTCGAAACTTGTGAAAAATAGATAAAATATTTAAAAATAAAGAATTTAAAGCCCGATTCGGTGGATCCGATTTCGAGCCAGTTTTGTGAATGCTGTTATATCTATGAAACAACACTATCTATGAAGACATGAATATATATCTATGAAACAACAGAAGATATTTTTTTTTTATTTTCGTTTAATAGCATTTAATTCGTGTCTTCACTCTTTTCGATTCATATTTTGTAAACTAGAAATAAAAATTAAAAAATTAATAAAAGAAAGAAAACTATTTATGTCTAAAATTATTCAAGCTTCTTACATATATCTTGCACTCATTTATTTAATTTATGGAAATACCTTTACATTTTTACAAGTCCCTGTATAGAAATAATTGGCTATACAGCTCAAGTGTAGTGAATAGTGTCCAGTTCTCTTTTAATATGCTAGATGAAGAGTGTAAAGAGCAATTTACTGAAGGGTCCAAAAATTATGTGTACAGTATTCTAGTGTCATTAAAAGTCAGCCATAAAGAGTAGAGATACCACTATTATACAGTTTAAAATATTTGTTTGTTTTTTATATTAATTTATTTATTGTCTATAGCAAATTCAGACAGATTGTTTTAGGCAGGGAGATTTATGCCCACCTCCAACCAGAACAACCAGCAAGAAGAAAATGTAGGATATTGAATGGTTTACTGAAACCAAATCCAATATACGAAGTCTATGAAAACCGAGGAATAATTGCTGCTGCTTAACAAATAAATTATAGGTTCGAAAATCTGAACCGACACTTTAAGAAAAAACATTTATTCTTCACGCCATTTTTTATTCTACAAAATATTAAATGCGACTAACTATCAAACAGAAAAGCAGACGTAGACGTAATGCATCTGCGCACGTGATCCTCGTGACAGACAGATTCTTTAGGGTTGCCACAGAAAGCAGTGTGTCGCCACAATCCTTCCACCTTTTGAGTAGACGGCTACACACTCAAAACATAAAACTTACATCAATATAAATGAGGGTTATGTAACAAAGAAAATTACTAATACTTAAATCATATTACTTGAAAACAAAAGTAATACTGAGGAATAATACAACAATAATAGCGCAACAAAATAAATTATAATAACTCAAACACATGAATTATACTATTCGTGATTTTACAACTCTACCACTACTGGTGGTGAAAGGAACATGATCATTTTGAGTATTATCTATTATATTATCTAGTTCCAATCTAAACAATCTCTGTATAGGTCTCAAGAACTCAGAATTATTACTTTTTACTCGAGCAACTCTTATGCTGCCATTTCGACCAGGGATCACCCGAATAACGCGTGCTAAATTCCAATATGCACGGCTTTTATTTTGATCCTCCAGCAAGACAATTTCTCCTACAGAGAGAGGTTTATTTTTGTAATTTCTGGTAGACTGCTGTCTTAACTGTCCTAGATACTTAGAGCGAAATCTCACTCTTAACAATTCTCTCATTCTCTGGTGGTACTTCGCTCTTCTACTCAATTTTTCTTTGTCCACGTTGTCAATATCAGGTACACCCGACTGTGGAGTTTCATGCAGAATTTTTTCCGGAGTTAAAGGCAAGGGAGCTTCAATATCGTTAGGCACGTATGTAAGTGGTCTTGAGTTGACAATTCTTTCACAATCGCACAAGACGGTGAGTAGCTCTTCATAACTAAGAGAAGCACGACCTAAAACTTTTCTCAATATTTGTTTTACAATTTGTATTAAACGCTCCCACCATCCACCCCACCAAACGGAGGATGGAGGATTAAATTTCCATTGTATTCTCTTTTCAGCAGCCTTAGAGCAGAGTCAGTCCAAAATTTCGCCCATTATCGGAATATATGGTGGGAGGGTTCACGACGTGCGATAAAACGCCTTAAAGCCGGAAAAAATGATTCAGTTGTTAATGAGGTAACCAGTTCCATATTGATAGCACGATAAACCGCACAGGTGAAGAGCAGAATATATGATTTTCGTCCATCCTTTAAATACAAGGGTCCTGCAAAATGACATCCTACGATTTAAAAAATGGCTGAATCACGAACCGTATCATTTGGTAAAATGCCTGGGACTGTCTCACCTCTTTTAGCCTTAAATCTCTGACATGTTACTCATTTTCTTATACAGTTCCTTATAGTTTTACGTGATTTTAAGATCCGGTATCTTTCTCTTAAATGCGACATCAACAATGTAGTACCTGCATGCAACAAATCTTTGTGGACACTTAATATCAATAATTTGACTACTGGATGTTCAGAAGGTAATATGATGGGGCACTTAAAGCTGTTAGAGTCATTATACCTTCGATTAGAATCGAAGGTATAATTTCAATAAAATTTGGTCCAGTAGATAAACAATCGTTCAATAATGGGTAAACAGGCGAATGAGAACTTGCGTTAAACCCTGGTCTTATAGGCGTGCTATTTTCTTAAACAACCGCTCTATGAGGTAAATAATGTACACCCTTATATTTATTCTTATCAGGTACTTTTTCAACTATCCCGAGTGCTAAACAGTTCTGGAAAACGTCTCCGTAAGCGTCAAAATTTCCCGTAGTCATTAATTTTCGCTTAGTACATACAAGACATTGGTTTCGGGTAAAAGCGAGCTATCCGACACCCAAAGTATTGCTATTTCGTCTCTTCCCTCTAAATTTACCGTAAGAGTTTCTTCAAAATATTTTTGCGTATCCTCCTGTAACTGAGTTTTGGTTTTACTTACAGAAGGTTTACTAATACCCAAAACATCTAACTCCCAGAGATCACTAATACATTGACCCTTCACTAACAGAGTAGAAATTAGGAGGGATGCAGTAGTTGGCTCAGTGGCAGTAAATTTACCCATAACAGTTCAGGCTTTAACTGCGTATGCACCGCGCTGACGCCACAAGTAAGGGGATCAATTTTTCCAGTTAGCAACTTACCAGCAGAATACGCACCAATTAGTAATTTTATCGGTTTATCGACATTACATGGGCCGTTTTATAAATCTCTTAATTTGATACCATGTGACTTAAGTTCGCGTAACCACGAACCAGATGGGAGTTGTTTAATTTCAGAACAAATTTTGTTTTGACCAAGTACCTCTAATTTACACTTATATTTACTATATATATTGCTTACTTCAATAAAATGGTTTTTATACACATTTTCTGAAGTCTCAACTCCACTAGAGAGAAATTGCTTAATTTTTGATTCACCAGTACACTTACAATTTAACCTTTGAGCAACATCATTACATAAATATGATTTCATAGAACCACTATCATAAATTGCTCGTACAAACATTTCTTTAGAAACATTCCGAATTTTTACAATTAAAGTTTGAAGATATACATCTTATACCTTAACATAGTTATTAAGAATGCCTGTTTTGTTTTTTTTTTTTTTTTTTTTTTTGTTTTTTTTTTTTTTTTTTTGTCATTCCTGAACTTTGTGACACTTTTTGTTTTGTTAGAAGGCAAATCAAGGCACATTATCACAAAATGTCGATTTTTACATAAGGTACACCTATGTTTAGCTGTACACTGATTTGCTCTGTGGTTTTTCTTAAGACACAAAACAAACATTCTTTTTCTTAATGATATTTTTCTTACATTCTAAACTCATTAAAGATGCATCTTTACAACTTTCAGACAAATGGGATTTTTCACAAAAAATAAAAGTATCAGACTTTCTATACTTTTGAAAATTTTCATTACACTTACTATTATTACTATTTGCATTAATTAATTTGCATGCAGTTGGAACAACAAGTTTTGTGTCAAAAAAACTTATTTTTCTTATTTCTTACTTTATCAGAACCCAAAACATCACGGGTAAGTTTAAACTCAATTTCTACTTCCCTTTTTAGAAAATCAATTAATAACTCCAAATCACTCTTACCTGTTGTTTCAGGAGACATACCTCGTTGTCTTTCCCAAAATTTTATTAAATCAGCAGGAAATGCTGATTCCACTAGAGGAAATAAAACAACTATACATTTATCTTTAGTTAAACCGAGTGATTCCAATGCGCGTAGTTGAATTTGCAACTTGTCATAAAGAGTTAATAAGTATGTCATTGATTACCAGTTTTAATAGCTCTCTAACGTAAATTTGAATTAAAACATTTTCATTTCCAAATCGTTCTTTGAGATATTCCACAGCTTTTTTCGTAATTTTCTCCGTAGCAGGAAAACTTTCCACTGTTGCTCTTGTCGCAGTCTCAGGCTTTGTAGATTGTAGTAGATAATGAAACTTGTCTCTCCGGTCGATGCGAGTATCTTCGTGTATTTTACTAAACCTCGTCCAAAACGTCAGCCAGTTTCTTGGGTCTCCATCGAATTTCACCAGTTCGATCTCTCGCAGTTTCTGTTTTGCGGCCGTAACTATTCCTGATGAAGAACTGCTATTCGTTGAACCAGTAGAAGGCTGTGAACACTTATCCTTTTTCCTGTTGGCTTTAATTTTCAACGTAGATAATTTATCGTAATATTCTTGAGCTGCACTTAATTCCCTTTCGTATTCTTCTTGAACACAGTCTTTTTTCTGTAGAAGTTCCTAAAAAGAGTCATCCGTATTTCGTAAAGTTTTATACTTCTCTGAAATTTGATCTAAATAAATTTCTAAATCGTCCATATCCAGAGAATCTGATCGTATCAGTTCTTCCACCTTATCAGCTGTTTTCGTAAATGCACTCCTAATTGCTTTTCGCTTCTGTTTTAGTATTTCTAAATTGTCCATGTGTGCACCTAGGAACTTCTCTTATTTTCGTAAATTATCAAGTGTCGAAATTGATTATGTCACCCTGTGACATTCATGCTGGCTAGACTCGCCAAATTTGTTGTTTAACAAGTAAATGATAGGTTCGAAAATCTGAGCCTACACTTTAAAAAAAAAAAAAATTATTTTTCACGCCATTTCTTATTCTACAAAATCTTAAGTGAAACTAACTGTCAAACAGAAAAGCAGACGTAGACGTAATGGATCTGCGCACGTGATCCTCGTGATAGACGTATTCTCTAGGGTTGCCACAGAAAGCAGTGTGTCACCACAACTACAACAGAGCTTCAGCAAAACAACCATATCATATTAGTAAGTCAAGTAACAATGGAATGATAGAAATGTAATTCATTGATTATCTATGTCTATTGAAAGAAATTACACTCTGTGATTTCTTTCTTCTGATAAAAACGTGGGTGACAGACTTGGATGATTTTAAAAGAAGCAAGAGCTTGTTTAATAACTGCTATGGGGTAAAAATGATATCGATATCTCTGGAGCTTCGACTAGACTTTGTGAAATTTACTACTGATGCATATGTGAAATGTTTCAAGCAACGTTGCATTAATAAATGCACGTCGGACAACAACCAGATAAGCAAATCTTCTGCGGTCTCCTCATAAGTCTCAATCTAAAGACCCACAGTAGATAGTAGAGCTGTTAAAGATGTGAGACGACATGATCTTATATTGCAAAGCAGTAACTTCCGCAGTGATGTCGCTACTTCACATCAGTAAAGTCGTACATTCAAAACAAGTGTCAGAATATTTTAGCAATCTGTACTGTGTCTGTCATCAAAAGTGTTTTGATTTCAGGGGGCTCATCGGTCAAAACTTCTATAGCTACTATGACATCATCTTCAACATTAATGAATCAGAGGACGTAAAATATAAGAAATAAAACCTAATTCGGTTTGGAAATGTAACAAAAAGAGAAAATATAGCAGAAAGTATTAAACTTTCAGCTAGTAAGATTCTTACTGCTAGAAAGAATTTCGCATATTGAAGACAATTCATTATAATTACCTTTGAAATCAAAATAAATACCGATTCTAATATTGCTTTATTTGTTGTGAATATTACTAGCAATGTTGTTATGATCTTAAGTCCTTTCGTAGAATAATAGATATCTAATATTAAGCCAATTTTATTTCATATTAAGCATTATTGTTTCAATATGAGTATTAAAAACTGTGTTCGAGTACATGTTACAACTATACACGCTACCCAGACAACAGATAACTAAATCACCAATCGTGCCAAAAGAAAGTTTGTAAATACAAAATATAAACAAATATGCTTAGAAAATCAATATGTGTTGTTCTAAATTATATTAAATTTTGAAGTTGTATGCAAGATTTTCAGGCATTCAGTATCCATATTTCGTAAATATTTTGAATTGCTTTCATCATTCGGATGAAGTAAGAAATAAGCAGCAAAGCATAACTGGAATTGAAATCGCTTTAGGAATGAATTTAATTTATAAAATAGAAAAAGTACAACTCATTTAGCATAGCGAATATTTTAAGTCATTGAAACACATTCTCAGCCGATTTTGATCTTCAGTATAGGCAGGCAGTCATCTTAGAGAGATCTGGTTTGATTCAGGGCTAATATACTCTCAGAAATACTGATTCATTCAGAAGAGAACTTCTTAAGGAGGCGAGCCTAGCGAAAGGGATTGCTAGATATTTCTATTCGTTTGCCCCTTGGTTAATCTCAAGTACCAACTGAATAATGCCATAAGCTCTTAACTGAAGAAATCCATTGAATTCAAACGTCATCTTTAAACGAGACATTGCCAAAGACGGTATATCGAAACCGTGGCGTAATTATCTTTATTTCAAGTGGGAATTAAAAGGGTAATTATCTCCGTTTAACGACATATGCAATTAAAATGGGACAGCAGTAGAGTATCATTTAGCTTCCAGAAACAGGGCTTTTACTTCATTTTTGCTAGGTGAAATTTTTAAGTATCAGTCAAATTAGGGAACTTTTATCGTTATCTCCCAATTAAAACACAATGGATACTTCCCCTCCATTATAGGTACCGCTTTAATGGTTACAAACAAAATTCTTCTTAATTACGCTGACTTTGCAGCTTAAACTGACATGAAAAGTGGGAAACATTCTCTTTTACTCGTATTATTATGCTTTTCATAATAGACGCTCCCTATCGCTCCTCATCAAGTATCATTTATCAAAATGCCTTTTAAAATTAAAATATATATATATATATATATTGAGAAAACAATTATTTTTTTCCTCATTAATTTAACTAAAATGTTCTGCAAACATAAAAAAATTCAAATAATCTAAGTAGCATTTTCATCTGCATATTTAAAAATACTAGCCTGCCCTACTTTCTAATTCTTTATTAATTTAAATTTGCTTCCTCCATAACTAGAATTCACACACACATGATACTTAGACACATGATACACATGACAGAGACATGATACTTAGATACATGATAATTTCTTTTTCCTTATTTCTTCCTGTTTTCTATTCCTTATTTCTTCCTGTTTCATGAGACACATGATAATTTCTTTTTCCTTATTTCTTCCTGTTTTGTGCATATAAAAGGTAAGTTATAAAAATTTAAATGTATGCTCTATACATTTAAAATAAATTATATTACACTAAAATAAAATAGATTACATTACACTATGTTACTCCGTTTGTATGCTTAGATATCGAGTATCATTTTTCGAGAATTCTAAAAAAGAACATAATGTCATTTCCACTTTAGTATTTTGTATTTTCAATCGAATATTACTGAACAAGCTCCTTTTATAAAATCCCTTTCAGCCATTTGATACTAAACTGAAAGAAATGCATGATAAACGATGCTGCTTAATATATTCATCACTTGATTGCAATATTACATTAGAATGGTTTGAATCAACTAGCATATCAGCCAACAATGCAGCAATTACTTGAGACGTATTTATAGTCTCGGTACTTTTGTCATTTAACCTCAAAGATCATAAACTGCTGGAAGAAAATATACATACCGTTTCGAAATGTAGTTCAGCTTCATTGACTGCTCTTTCATTAAACTGGCTTAGTTTGTAGAAGTACAATATTGTCAAGAGCCCTTCTCTATTTTAGAATCCCTATTATTCTTCTCTATCTATATTCTCCTTGATTCCGCTGAATTAAAATGCTGAGCTGTGATATATTAATTTAATAATAAGGTTACAATATTAAAACACAGCATTATATATCAATGTACGTAACGAATCATGTAGCAAAAGAAACAAAATTGTAATAAAAACACACTAGTTTACATTTAATTGTCTAACATCATATTCTAAATGAAGAATATTTTAAAATATGGGAATAGATCTTAAGTGTAACGGATAAAGACTGCAAAACTTTAGAGTGTGAATTTTGTTTGTTTCAAAAATACTTTCCATTTTACTGTATTAAAGTAGCTTAACAAGCAAGTGACAAAGGCAAAGCGCCAACCTATTATTTCTGTCATTTCTTCTTTAATAGCAGTCGCGCACATAAGCTATGTCCACATATTTATGTCTCTAAAACTACATGCGTCGTCTCTGCAACGACTACATATGGAAATGCCTTCGCGGGCTGAATAAAATTTCTTCGCCAGCGGCGAATTAGAGATGATTAAATTAGAAGACGTTGAGAAAGAATAAAATTAATAAATTAAAAATGATAAACTAATTTTTCCACTAAAGCACTTTTGCAGGTATATTTGGAGTTATAACAACTATATTTGTTTAACCCTCTGAGCGTTATGACCGGGTTTAGGCGGTCAAGACGGCCTACCTCGAAAGCGTTACGGACGCTTCTAGGCGGTCACTGGAAAAGTGTTCGAAAGCGTTACTGACGGTTCTAGGCGGTCAGTGGTGAAGACCTCGAAAGCGTTATGACCGCCTTAAAGCGGCCGTGCAGATGTCTCCTGCCCCCCCTTATTTCTGGAACCCTGGAGATCTCTAAATGACAGTTCTCAGTAGGAGGCAAAGAGGGTTGCTCTTTTTCGTTTTAGACCGATATTTTTAATCGCCAAGAAAACGCTTGAGCATGTAGTGGTTTATAAAAACAAACAAACGTGGACATGCTTTGCGAAATAAAAAAGTAGCATGTAAGCATGTTTTTTCAATACTCTCTTTAAACAGATAACATTTTCATAAAATATCCTTTAGTTTTTAAATTGAATGTTCAGAAATATGCGAAATGCTCGTGAATTCAATTAAAAAATAGCATTAGGAAATATTTAAACAAATTTACTTATGGATATATAGATACATAATTAAAACCGATAAGTTATAAATTTTAATTATTCGAGCGAAACGAAGCGCATTTAATTACTGCATTTAATATGAATTATATATAATTACATGTAAAGAATAACATAATTAAGCAATAATTCAAATAAAAATTAGCCATCAACAGTAATTTATAATAAGCGTATTTTGAACGGGTTTATGAAGCATAATCTAATTTGATAGTAAAAATAATAATGGCTAATTATTTATTCATTTTGGAACAATATTCGTGGCTTATACTGGTTTGATGAAGTTCTGTGCAAATTCATTTCAAATACTCCAAATCTTTTTATGTACATTGACTTCAATGCGATTTTTATTAGAAAAAAATTCAATGAGTTTGATTTTTTTACATAATTGTAATTACATTGTTCAACGCAAAATAACTACAAGCAGAAAGGCAAAGGTGTGTTAAAATTTCTGTATTTTGCTATATAAATTATTAAAATAACCAACCTACAGCCTAACAACTGAATGTCCGAAATATAACCCGCAACTTTTCTAAAAGTAACAAATTTCAGTTTAAAAAAAAAAAAAACCGCAGTAAATAAATAAAACGAAATACTATTAAGAAAAGAAGCACGAAAATTTATTTTTTTATATTTACTTATTTTATTTTTAGTTCAAAGGGGCAATTTGCCCTGAAGGGCTTTTAATTTCGCTTTGGCATTTTTCATTGAAAACTATAAACGGCGAATCACTTTTCAAATTGTTGCCACTAAATATTATCGCTCTGTATTATACTTAAAGAAATTAAATATTGAAGAATCTGCATGAATGTACGCATGTTTCTCGCATTGTGATAAAACAACGGTACCTAGAGCTATCAAAATTTAAATAACGTAATCTTCCATACAATATGGGCATGTGGAAGCCCTAATTTGAATTTGAAATTTGTTTTATTATCGATTTCATATTTTATAACACTTCAACGAATTTTTGATTAAAAAACTATACGATTTCAAAGCGACTAATGTCAACACCGTACGAAAAAAATCCTATTTTTATCTCCAGCGCGAGAGACTCTAAGATACGGTCATTTTAAAATAATTTTGAGATATTGCTTTGAACTGAACTTTATGGTTTGAGTACGTAGAACATGATATTTAATGAGGTAACACACAAAACGTTAAAAACGCTCCTTTGGACGTAGTTTAAAATCTGAAACCTTTCATATTTTTATTTATTAGTTCAAAGGGACGTATTAGTATTTAAAACAATAGTCCGTGAGAGACTATTGTTTTAAATACTAATACAGTTTTCGTTTTTGCGATTTTGCGTTGAATCACTAGAAACGGCGAATCACTTTTCAGACTATTGCCACCAAATGTTATTAGTCCCGCATTACATTTGAAGTAATTAAATAATGAAAATCTGCGCAAATGTATGTATATTTCTCGCATTATGATAAAAAAAAAGGTTTGAAAAAAGGCCATCCAAGTTTGAATGACGTAATCCTCCTACGAATATGGGCATGTGGAAGACCAAACTTGAAATTTGGAATTTGTTTTATTATCTATTTCATATTTCGTGAAACTTTAACGAATTTTTGAGTAACAATCTCAAAGATTTCAAACCAAGCAATAGCAACACTCTACGGGGGTGGAAACCTTTTTATCTCTAACGCGCGGAATTGTGTACCGGAAATTCTAAATATATGCTCATTTTAAAATTATCGACATTGCTATTGAACTGAATTTTATGGTGTAAGTGCAAAGAACATTGTATTTAATAAATAAAGGTAGCACACAAAACGTTAAAGAAATGTCCTTTTGGACGTATTTTATTTTTTTATTTTTTTTTTATTTTTATTGTTTTTTGAATATATGTTGTTGGCGAATGACGCAGTAGTCGTGTATAATCTGAATATATAATAATTATTTGTGCTATTTTTTATTTGAAATGCATAGAATTCTCTAAAATAGTAGCATTCTTAGATTGAATATTGTCTATGCAGGTGCAATGATATTTTAACTTCATTACCATATCAAATACAGTTTCTTTTTAATTCAAAAACCTTCGGTCTGAAGCACCTTTTTGAATCATAGTATGAGTTTTAATAAAATTTGTAGTAGTCCGAATTTTTAAAAGTATTTAGAATTACTGAAATAAAAAAAGCTAACCTTTTTAGAATTTCTTTATCAAAGTATTACATCTTAGGCCAGCAAGACTTGATTAGTAAAATCTGGGAAAGGATCTATGATTTTTTAGTAAGAAGTATAAAAAAGTACTCTAGGTCTAAGCAGTAAAAAAAAGCTTGTCCCTCTAATTGTCACGTAAAATTGTCACGTATGTTAGAAAAGATTTTGCAAGACATTAATATTTTAGCTTAAACATGATTTTTTTTTTAATTTAGTCTCTTGTTTTGGAGATGGTGTTCAAGCATTTTACCATAATTTATTTTCACATGTGCAGAATTTTTATATTTTTTATTGATTGCTGTATTTTTAACTTCCATAGCCTAAATTAAAGAAATACACATAGCAACTTCAGCCATAAACAGATGACTTAAGAGAAATTTGTTTTGACATATTATGTGAAAGACTAAATAAATATTAAATGCTTTTGCATTTATGTTACATGACAGTACTTAGAAAACAATAACTGTAGATGCGCAAAAAACCTGTACTTATAACCTTCTGCCTTTTTAAAGAAAGTACAAAATAGTTCAGAATAGCAGATGGCTTTCAGATCATTCAGTAATGTCATCGTAAGTATATTCTCTTCACGTTTCGGAAGAACTGCAGTAGTTCAGATTTGTCGTAAAAGACTAATTACACCCCTGGGGATTGGCGTACTTAGGGAACGGAAAAACAAGATTTGAAACATACTCATACAAAAGTCCTACCTTTTCTTCGACAGATAAATGACAGATGTGATATTTGAACACATGCTTTCAATCAGTTGTTTCCTTCTAACAAAGCGTCTTGCGCGGCTAGCAGGATCCTAGCAAAGTCTTGTAATAGTCTCTTGTTTTAAATATGCTGTGTTCGAACTCAGACTCAAAGACAGGCATTTAAAGATTTTATTAATGCTTTCTTTTACATTCGGCGACTCAATATTTATTAAAATAAACACATAAATAAACTTGCATAGCAGATCAAAATTATGTTGCTGTGGAAATGTTTCATCAACAGTTATTAGTAGTTATAACAGCATAACTAAATAAGCCCATTTCGAAATATGGATGATATTGCATTCATTATTTTTAATCTGAAACAATATCATGTTGTTATTACTAGATAAAATGGCTTAAAATAAGCTGACACATTATAAGAAAATTTTTTAAAATGAAAATAGGATTCACTTTCACATAATTTATGACCAGTTCTTCCAAAATATTTTAAAGCTTACTTTACTACATAATAGAAATGTCTCCACGTTCGTTGTTTTTAGTTAGTTAGCAATTTTAATTGGGGATGTTATATAAGAAGGCTATTTATCGTTGTTGTTGTGTTACAGTATTTATTTTATTGTATAATGCAAATTTTGATCAATTGGTTAATTTTATAATGTATAGAGGAACTTCAAAAAGAAAAAAAGTAATTTCCACCGTTATAATATGTCCTTAAATGGTTCCCCCAATAAAAACATAGTTAACTAAGTAGTATACTACATTATATTAATTAATTTACTAACCAAATAGCAAAAACATTTCAAATTCGAAATCCATCTTTTTACTAAGTACTTTTTGCAAAGTAACAAAAATTCTAATCCCTTTGCTGTTTAAATTAAAGATAAACAAAAAATGTTGTTTTCTTTTTTCCCCCATGAAATGCTAATTTTATGTTATTTGATAAAAACTGGGAAGTGCAAAATCAAAATCCTGGCGAAATACATATATTTATGAATGAACACAGCACACAAACATTTCTTCACCCTAGCACGAACGCAAATAATATTTTAAACAGCTTAAAATGAATCCAATTTCAAGGTATTTAATTTGTGATAGATAATGACAGCTGAAAACATTTTCCAATATTACAAGATAAAATGAGGTTATTTCTCACATAGTTTCACAAATAAACTCACAAAATAAAGAACGCTTTTTTAAATTTTTAATTTGCAGTATGTTAGATGCTTTATTGAAGAATTTGCAATAATATCGTTCTGATTTTCATTTTATCCAAGATTGCCATTATTTTTTCCTGATGAGCAACTTTCTAATTATTAGTCCAATGTAGAGTCCTCCTTCTGTTTTCTCATAAAATCGCCTTTGTAAATTTAGAGTTAGTTTAATTTAGCAAAACGTTTTCCACCTAAGTGGTAAAATGTCTTCGTAAAGGATTCCCTATAGAAATCTGCCTTGTATTTATGTTGCATTTAGGGATATTTTCAAAAACACACGCTGCTGATTGTTATTTTTAATAGGTAAGCAAAAGAAATATATTTTTAAGAAAGAATATAACTTAACTGCAGCGCTATATCTTATTCCTAGATAGCGAAGCTTGATTACAAACTCAATTTTTAAAATACATTTAATTATCTTTATGCTTTAAAAAATGCCTTGTCTGGTAATTGTAAATGCATAAATCACTTGTTTTTTAAAACTAAGTGATCCACTCTAAGTTCAATAATTACAAATAGCATAATATGAACGATTAATGAAGCTAGAACCGCCAGTTTATTCTTATGTAATTAATAAAAATTTCATTGTTTCGGCATCCTAGTATCTTTCTTCTTCCATACTAAAGCTCACATAGAAAATAATCATATTTCTTTCAATTACCATCCCTCAGTCGAAACTGATGAATAAGAGTTTTCACGCATAACAAAGGTGTTTACTGGGTATTCGGATAGAAAAAAAATTTCTCGAAAAATATGAGTTGTTAATATATTTTTGGATAACATCCTGAGTGGAATTCATTAATAATAGTAAAGCCATGAAACAGGTAAACTCAAAACGTCCTTGGAAGGATCAAAATCATGATCGATTCAGTTATTATCACGCAAAGCTGCGAGGGCTACCTGCCTATGAGGAAGGATACTTTCGTGGAGGACATTCTGAGAGAAACTAGCATATTATACAGGGGGAAAACCATAAGAACCAAACATGCAGCCGGTCAGTTCGCTTGTAATTGAACCCAAAACAGGTCGAACTGCATGTATTCAGAGGTGTATCTTAACCACTGATGAGGCTTGGATCACAATCATGAATCTTCAAACTTATTCATCTAGACGTGCTGTCAATTTACCTTACAAGGGCACCCCCCCCCAAAAAAAAGATCATTCCTTATATTCTGCTCCCTTTAGGACCGGGATTCGAACCACAGATCTTCCAATTTTACTAGCTGGATCTGCTACTACTTGCACCACCACAGGACGCAAGGTAAACCAGCAAGTCTTTATAAATGTACTAGCACGACAGCATTAATTATATGAATTGTTGGGCATTTTAACTTCGAAAATTAGATAGAATAGTATTTGAAAATGAATATTATGTTCAATTATTTTTAAGTTTGTTTGTAAACTGATCGTTGCCTTTCCAATTCAAAAAAATTTCGAATCATATCTAGATGCTAGATATATCATTAAAACACATTTACTTGATTTGGCCACCCACTTAACTTACACGTTTACCATTTAAATAGAGCACTACCAATTGGCACATTCGCATCTCTTTTCTGTTTAGCATCTCTTTCTCGGAAACAAATATACCTCTGTGGTAGATTAATGTATAGGTAGCAGACATTCTGTCACTGTCAGCGGAGCGGTAAAGTCGCTGAATAGTCGCAGAATACTGAGTTCTGACTTAAGTTCGATTCTAGGAGAACGGGCTGGCTGCATGGGCGTTTTCATAGTTTTCCGTATATATAACATATATACGAGCAGTTTTTTTAAAAAGTCCTGGGACCCACCAGCGGCCAAGCGGTAAAGTCGCTGAACAACACTGGTAGTTCGGTCCGAGGTTCGAATCCCGCGAACGGGCTGGCTGCATGGCTGTTTTCGTGGTTTTCCCCATGTGTAACGTGTATACGAGCCAATTTCCCTTAGAAAGTCATCCACGAAGACATCCTTCCCCTTAGGCAGATAGCCCTCGAGGCTTTGCCGTAATTAAATAACCTAACCTTTAAAAAGTCCTCCACGAAGAGACCCTATTCTTAGGCAGACAGCTCTAGCATGCTTTGATGTAGTCAAATAAGCCAAAACATTCTGTTGGCGAAAAAGCAAGATTGCATTTATCGTGAATAATTTCGAATGCAAAAGTTATACTTGTTACTAAGGAAAGAATTTATTTGTGTGTAAAATTCAGATTGCCTGAATTTTAACAATTCTCAGAAACGAAACACAAATAACAAGAAACTAAAAAAATATTTATAATTAATTAGGATATATAAACGATGTAATCATTAAGCATATTTTTAGTAAGAAAGAATATTTTGTAATAAATAAATGAAAAATATATTTAATGTAGAAGAAGCTATAAACCTCTACAAAGTATAAAAATTACAAATATTTTTCAAGGTGCATGTGTATATGTACCTGATAAAAAGATTTACATTGTTTATTATTCTAGCGATATTTTTAACCAGATGCATATTTTCCGTGAGGCATTTTCCGGAGATTTTTTTCACCGATATACATTTTCAGGATATTTTCTTGGCATTCGTTTTACTCAAGTGGTTAGATTAAAGTGTTATTTTGTATGCTGTGAAACCTAACTAGAATTTATTTTCATTCCATAGTTGCTTCACATAAATTTTCGATTTCATGTAATATTCAGTTTCATAATGGCATTTTGAGATTTACTATACTTTTCAGTTTTTTTTTTTTTTTATTAAATGTCGTCTACAACTACTTTCAATAAAATACTGATATATAATAGGGAAATATAACATACACGCGCACTCATGCTCACAAACATACATCACCATATGTATACACAGTGTTTTGTTCTGTGTGTTTACATATATATATATAGTTTACATACAAAACCGTTTTTATAATTCCTACGAAAAATGTGATAAATTTTCACGAAATAAACTGCTTGCGCTTTCTATAGTTTAACATAGATGAAGATTTTAAAGTCTGAATTTAAATAATGATATTGTGTTTATATGTACTGTAATTACTGATGAAAGGATGTTTCTGAATTTAAAGCCAGGGTAGCTTAAATTACTAACAGAATGCAAATACACAACTTGAAATCAGAGTCTTTGGAAGAAGCAATAAATTTAGAATTTACGGCAGCTCCATTTCTCGTCATAGTTAACAAAAGGAACAAACTGAGAAAGATCAGAATTATAGATTGTCCTTGCACAAAGGTAATGGTCTCCCATACAAAGTAGAAAATGTACAAAGGTGGTAAGCTTTTAGTTCAGTTTACCCTGGAGGTATATTTACGTTGAAGTCAACTTGAAGATTCCGCTATTAGGTGTTTTCTTTGAAAAGGGTTAATATCTTTTTCAGCACATAACCAGAAATAAGAGTTTATGTTTTCATTACTTAATCTTCAAAGCTGTATAATTTGGAGCATCTGCTCGGAAAACTGTTAACTTATTTTTCATAATTTATGAAAAGAATACACACCTGCGTAAATGTCTTGGAGAAATAATATCGTTAACAATTTTGCTACAAAGAATTTTTTTTTTTTTTTTTTTGGTTTCTATTAACATCTCGATAATGCACGTAGTATATAAATACTTGCATTGTAACTCTTATATAGTTAATTACAAGGAAATTGCATTGTAACTCAAACTATAAAATTCAGTTCAACAGCAATATCTCAAATTACGTATCTTTAGAATTTCCGATACAGAGCCTCGCGCTGGAGATAATTTTTTTTCCCCGTACAGTGTTGCTATTGCTTGCTTTAAAATCGTTTCGTTTTTTTAATCAAAAATTTGTTTAAGGGTTACAAAATCTGAAATCTATAATAAAATAAATTTCAAATTCAAATTAGGGCTTCCACGTGCCCATATTCTATGGAAAATCATGTTTTTCAAATTTGGGTGGCTCTAGGTACCGTTGTTTTATCACAATGCGAGAAACATACGTACATTTATTGAGATTCTTCATTATTTAATTTCTTTAAATATAAGACAGGGCGATAATACATGGTGGCAACGATTTCAAAAGTGATTCAGCCTCTTAGCAAAATGCCAAAACGAAATTAATAGTCCTTCAGAGCCAACCTGTACTTTTGGACTTAAAAAAAAAAAAAAAAAAAAAAAAAACGACCGAATGGATGTAAAATGAACAATTTAAGGGAAATTTCCTTGCGTGACAAGGTATTCCAGGTTACCTCAGCTTAAAGGTAATAATTTTATCAGATTTTAAATAATGAGAAAAGGGAATTTAGACTCCCAGGTATATGATATACCGATGAGACAAATAATATGTACGTATGTCCGATCTGTAACAGAACTGCTATAGGCAAATATTAAGTTGCATTATACATAAAGTTTTGCTTAATTTAATAACATATATAGTGAGACATCAGATAAATAAACAGCTAATGAGCAATATATCGAACAACTAAGCAGTGAAGAAAATCACGTCATATCATATGCTCCTTTTTTAGAAGGTGGCTGAAAAACCGGCAAAAATATTTTGTAATTATGTTATTACATTAAAATTGCATAATTGAAACGGCGATAACCGAAGAATCGAATTATCGCAGTTAATTTTATATGTATAATATACTGTATTTATATTTTATATGTATAATATACTGTGTATAAATACAGTTTTAATTTAGCTGTATTAAAATTTTTAATACTTATAAATTTCATTACATTATAAGGTATTTCTCAGGCCTTCTTGGTGTGGTGGTCTGCACGCTCAGCGCGTAATTGAGAGGTCCGGGGTTCGATTCAAGGCAAAGGCGTTGCATATTTTTCATCACTCCTGCTTTCCAAAAATTACCTAATCTCTACAGTGGCGCCCGAACTAAAAGGGTGTTGGATGATGATTCTCCTTCCCCTGGATTAGGCGACCTAAAAACCCAGTTGCCAAATCCCACCTTCTTGGTATGCCTTCGTGGTGTGGTAGTCTGCACGCTCAGCGCATAATTGAAAGGTCCATGGTTCGCTTCCCGGCATTGCTTATTTTTCATTTTTTCTGCTTCCAAAATACCTAATGTCTCTAGAACGTAAAAAATAACAAAAATTGTGTTTATGATTTCTCATTCATGAATAAGTTTTTTGATAAAATTATTCAAGCTAATTTGTTTTAAGTGCATTCTGCACTCTGATTTATCCCAGTTTGGAAAGTGTGTCTAGAAGCAAAATATTGTTTGCATTTTATTCTCCTTCGAAAAAAGTTTCAACACTTCAAATGTATTTACTGCCTTTTTTTATGTAATACTTTCTCTGTGTATGTATATCGTACTTCCTCAGAACGATATATGTATATAGAGGACTGTCGTACTTCGTCGGTCCTACTTTTACATCGCACTTTATCGGAAGCTCATTTGATTTAACTGTAAGCGATAAAAAATACTAAGGTTATCTGCCTAAAGAGCGTAATGCTTTCGTGAAGGATTCTGTAAGGAAACCTACCTCACATTTGTACTCCCTATGGAGAAATCCACAAATGCAGCCAGGCATTTGCCATGATTCTGGCCCAGGTCGAAAGCTCAAATTCTTTGGGCTTATCCAATCGGCCACCAGAAGGCCCAGTTTTATAGAAAATTACTTGAATCAAGTCATTGAGAATTTAGTAATTTGTTGTTACATAGTATCTGCTAAATAACTTAAAGATGACATAGATTTAAAATTCTAACATAGTACAGCGGTAATATCTCTGAACACTAGTACTTCGAGCCAGTGTCTAGTTCTGGCGAACAGGCTGACTGCATGGAGGCTTTCATGGTTTTCCTTATGTGTTAACGTCAGTGCCAACCAGTTTTCCTTAAGCAGTTCTCCACGAAAGCATGCCTTCATTAGGCAGATAATACTTACGAATACTTGTTTTGCCGCAATCAAATAAATAAAACTAAACTTAAAACACTTATGTGTTTTTGCCACCTTTTAAAGGACGTTTTACACACAACATCCTCCTGTAACAGCAATGAGATAATTTTACTTGATCGCATATTTCATATTGATATATTTTACCCGTTCCAATATTCAAACGGATAATTATAACACTATTTTGGCTGAATATAGAGTTAGAAATAGATTATAGAACAGATGGATATAGATGATAGAAATCGATCTTTACACAGAGCTTGTATCATTGTTACATTGTAGTTGAACTGACTGCTTATATTATATACAGGTAGATAACACAAATTTAAGCATACCAAATTTATGAGTAAAAATATTACTTTATAATGAATATTAGACAAATATTTTTCAGAAAAACTATTTAAGGGGGAAATATTGTGCGATATGCATTCTAAAACAATATTTTCCTCCTTAAATTGTCTTTCTGAAAACCGTAACTGGTTTTATATGTAATATTTTATAAAAGGATTTAAAGAAAATTTAATCAGTTATTCTTTCAAATTTCAACTTTCCTTGAAAAGAAAATGTATTTAATGTGTTTCTTCTCAAGGTATGCTATTTAGATTATTTCTTGACTTCCTTGTAGAATATTTACAAACAAATGAAGCTGATACATTTGAGATCATTTGATATTCAAACCATATATTTATTTATTTTGAAACATCTTAAAAAATCTGATGCGGACACCACATGACTTCCTTGTACGACAAATAAATGAAACGCAATTTTTGCTAAACTTCATTTAAACCTATTTCGTTTGAAAATGAGATATGATCTTCCATTTCAAAATGCCCCTTTGGCACTGCCGAAAGCAATAAAAAAGGGAGGTGCACAATTAGATGTTATACAGATGCCCCATACAGAAACTTTCAACATTCTACGGTTTGAGTTATGCGATATACATGCATACATACGTACAGACAAACGTCGCGCTAAAACTAGTCATAAGCCCCAAACATAAAATTTCAACATTTTATGTTTAGTTATGCGTCATACGTACGTGTAAACGTCATGATGGAACTATTCAAAATGGAAATTTCCTTTGAAATATGAAAATCGAAATGTTTCGCGATTACAATACATTATTTATTTCTCACAAGTCAAAACGGTGTCATAAATAACTAACTACTAATAAATTTATGATGCAATCTAAAGAATCATTTAAATCTAACACTTTAAACTGGAATAAACTTATAATATTTGAAAATTAAATATAAACATAATACCAAAATAAGTTGCGAATAATTTGTATTCGAAAAATTGGAACACGAGAGAAAAAAAATTCTCACAAATTCCCTTCGCATATTAAAAAGTATTTCCTCAGAAAATAAGGATAAAAAAACTGCAAGATTAATTTTTCACCATTATCGAAGCAATTCCTTAAAGAAACTGAAAATTTAAAGCATTTTACGTAGTTTCTCTTACTGATGTATATTGACTAACTTTCTGTATTCGGCACACATCTTGATTTAAGGTACGAGTAATATATAGCATATGTGTTAGTGTGCAAATTATAAAGTAGCCAAATAGGAGATAAAATACTATTTTAGCAACCAGTCTCGTGACGAAGATACCATAGGGTGAAAACTAATTTCACTCGCTAAATTCAACGGAGGGGAGAATTAGCTTAATTATATCCACATGGTAAGGGGGGCCCGCTTTTGAAGCAGTTTGAGTAAAAATGCTTCCGTTTTTGCGACAGTCCTGGTAAGAAAACACGATTATTTTTACGTCGTTTTCTGAAAAAAAACCGTAACACTCGGGGGGTTAATATATAGAAAATGTTACTCTGATAACAAAGCTAGACATTTTAGTGCTCATTTTGTATTTGCTGATCTTGGTTGAATTACGGAGAAGGAACTTGTAGAAAAATATTTGAATTATTTATATCAATTTTTATTTATGTCTTCCGAAATATTGATGTTATTTGAGAGATCTTCTTGAGCAAGTAGTTGCGAAAACAAGAGTTCAATGTATTCTTAAACGTTTAAGTCAACACTTGCACTATCAATTATATGACCTTATAGTAGAATATTAATAGCAAATTTCAAGCTAACAGTTGTATTAAGCTAACAGTTTGAAATGGTCAAGGGGCGTATTAGACTAACAGCAACATCAGAAACGAAACGTGAGCTGGCTAGCAAAAACACGCTTTGACTAACTCCAAGACTCACTCGTTTAAATATTCACTTAACTTTAAGTTTGCATCCTGGCAAGGAAATGCGATGAGACGTTGGTTGGTATAACACATAAAAATCAATTTATATTATTCGTTTTTGATTCATTCATTGTTACATTTAAGAGATTCTTTAAAAATAAGAAAAATGACCACATATTGTATTAATTTTTCTAGAACCTAATTATAAACTTGGACTCTCTGAGATAGTCTCTAGAGTTTGAGAATAACGGTAGACTACATTCTGATTATAAATTGAAAATTATAATACAGTCAACAATCACGAGTAAATTAATCACAAGTACATTCATTGACTTTAGAATAAAGAGAAACTTCTCATAAAAGGAAGAGGTTAAGTTTGTACATTTGTAGGAGAAATTACTGTTACAATAAATCCAAATCTCTAAAGAAAATACATAAAGAAATATCCACAAAAAAGCATAATTTAAGTCTACATAGTCTAGAACGTGAAAACACTGACAGATGATCTCTGAAATAAATTTTAATCCTGAGTCATAAAATAATATGATAATATTCGATCCAATTTCAGTTTTCGTTAGAAATTAATACTATCTAAATTGTATGCCGCGAAAAGTTCAATAAATGAAATTCTTTAAAACTATTTTATAGTTATAGCTTTTTCGAACATACTATAGTTAGTTACTTTTAGAAGTTATAACAAATAATTTTTTGCTAAAATTATTCATTGTGTTAGGTAAATTATTAAGTAATTTTATAAGATTCAGTTAAGAGGATCAAGATGGAAGAAATTTAAATAAAAGCTTATATTTATTTATTTTTGGAATTTAATCTCATAACAATTATATTCTTTCTTTTACTGCTTATTGTTGCCCGTCGTTTGCGGTTTTATGTTGAAATTTAATTAGAAAGCACTGTACTCATTTACGACTGCTTTGTATGACTTTTATTTCTCTCTTTCTAATTTACTGATACAATATATATCTATTAAATAAACATCAAATACAAAAATGCGTTTATATTCCAAACGTATAACGTCTAAAAGATTAAAGCGAATTAGGCAATCAATCATCAATGTTTCTCACCATCTTTCATTAAAGAAAGGAGATAATTAAATCATTAGCCTCTATCGAAGTGAAACAAACACATGTCTTCCTAAGTATGAAGCATCTCTTGAGCTCACAGATCTTTCTTAATCCGTAATTAATCTGTCGTTTTCCTTGCTAATTTGTGATGCCTTTATACCTCCCTGTAGTCCATGTCTTCCAATACTTACTTCAGCTAGGTGAGCGTATTTAACCCTCGAATAACAATTACCGAGATGCCATTGGAAGGTCTTAAGCCAATCACGATCTCTTATTAAGACGCCTCGGGTAGGATTAATGTCATAAATCAACGTCATCAGCACATGTTGGTGATGTCACGAGGATTATGTGATGTTCCTTCGCGTGACAAATTAGGTTGCGTCCGGCTTGTTGTTTTGGTTGGCATCGAATCTGTTTGCTTAAACTAGCATCGTGGTAAACAGATCCTCATGATTAACCATTATGGCAGAAGCTGGACACATCAATGTTGTAATTTGCGGAACTGATTGTTTTGCTTTGTGAAAATTTCATACTTCAGCGGTTTATTAGGAACAATAATATTATTAGAAAATCAGTTGGAAAAGTGACAGAAAGTTTTATTCCAAATTTCTGTTGAAGTGAAAGTCTCTGAGCGACAATTAATGGAATAAATAATTTAAAATACAGTTTCCATCACTATGATTTGCTTAAAGTACCTTTCCTAAGAACTTTAAAGTTACAATACTTGCTATGTTATATAATGTAACAGAAAATTTAGAATCCGTATCTGGGAATTTTACTTTTGATCACATTATGTAACTACCTGAGCTTATTTATTGAATTTATTAATTTAATTTATTTTATTTAAAAATGGGAATTTTATAAAGTGTGGGGAAGAATTTGCTATTCAAAATATTTGTTGCAGTGAAAGACACCGAAAATGTCTTCAAAAACGGAGAAACAAAATGGTAAAAGAGAATGCAGACATGACAATTAACAGGTATAAGCTAACCCCTTGCTGAATTCTCTTATTTCAAGTATCCAAGAAAGGCTTCAAAATAAAAATTAAAGCAGACATTTATTTTGAAATTGACTTCTACACAATAAGTGTCTTACTAAACTTAATTTTCAAGCATGCCGTGGAATAATACTGGTTACGCAAACAACTTTCTGAGAGAATATTTGGATAACTTTAAAGGAATATGCAGACTGCATTCAGCCACAGTACCATGCATTAAGTAGCGTATAACTATGCAAACTGTAGATGTGGATACTAAAATATTATTTCGTATGTTACAAAGTTTATAGATTAATGTAATATTTGTTTTATTAAGCGGACCAACGAATATCTAAACATTCAATTCGTTTCCTCCGTAGATGATACAAGCTGAAAATCGTGAAATTCTCGCCTCTTAGATAGACATTAGATATTTAAACGAAGAGCATAGGAACATGATAAAGAACTTAATTTAACCTTTCAGGAGTGCATTTGGTAACAGCTTTATTTAATTCCCTCAGTATTATATAAGAATAATTTATCCTGCTATCAAAAGCTGCACTTCTGTGACAGAATGAGAAACATCACCGTTTAATATCAAAAATGAAGGAAACTCTGAAAGATAATTATTATATTTCTAGACATGAAACTAGACATAAATAGACATTACATTAATATCTTTGTTAACCTATTCAAAGGCTGAGAAAACCGGTATGGTATTGTATAAATTAAGTAAAGTTAAAAAAAATATCTGATTTTTACTCTTGTAAAAGTAAATAATTTGCAAAAGAAATATTGAAAGTGAGCATGGTTATACAAGAATAGATAAAGTACGTCTATACCGTGACGCGGAACTTCATCTATTTCAGTGTGGATATGTGGAGGGTCTTAATGCAGCATTACCAGTATGATAGACTGAACTGGAAATTCTCGTCTTTCAGCCACCTCGATAGTCCCAGCTACGATATCTAGAATTTTAACCCTGAGGCCGTATGAAACATATCATCTAGGATAGCTCCATCGATTACAATAAAAACATTTTCCCAGGATTGTTGTATTGTCCATCGGTAGTTAGAAAAACGTCTGTCGTTTCCGCCAATATACACCCCAAGTGTGACATTTCTATTCTTGGTGGCAGGTAAACTTCTGAATAGTTCCTGTAATTTGTTCAATGAAATATGTTTTACGTACTTTCTCATTAAAACGATCTAATCATCAACCTTTGAAGACATCTGAAATTTGCACATTGCAGATCAGATGATTAAATTTGTTAAATTTGGTGCCTGAGTCTGTTTTTACAAAGAAGTAATTTCACGTTCTGTAATTTATTCAACTTTTCCTTTCCTCTTTCCTTCTTGTTGTATCTGTTAAACTTTATCGTTTCACACTAAATATTCATGAACTGTATGACAAATGGCGCATGTTCAAGTATGTTCTATCACTTCTTAAAATGTTAGGAAATATTTCTGAAATATTGATAGAGGATTTCACCAGGTACACCCGCTATTTTTATACGTAAGGAATGCAAAATTATAAATGCGATGCTGATAGAAAAGTATTTTATTTGCTTACTATTTAATGCTAATTATATGTCGCAAATCTAATAATTATAAGCATTAACAAAGCATTTTCATTTCATGGTAACCAGTTACAACAGTAAATGAAAACCTACAAGCGTCTAAAGAGTGAATACGATTCTTAGATGAATAATGAGACAGCATGTATACAACATGTCTATGAAGTATATAACATGTCAGCATATATAGCATATATATAATTGTGTTTTTCGATAAACTTGAGCTTTGGAAATGCTAACTTATTAGAGTATTGAAGCTTTTGGTCTTCGATTTATAGAGTTCGTTCAAAATTTTATATACTGAATTAAAATAGCGATTGTTTTTAGCTTTTTTGGTGGTATCATGAAACTATTTATTATGATAAATTATTAATTATAATTTACCTTTAGCTTCTTTAGAATGATGAATATATAACTTTTTTAAGAACAATGAATGTTTTGTTGAATTTTATTTTTGATAATTTAAGTTTTATTTTTATAATAATGAATGAATAACCTTTTAAAGAATAATGAATATTTTACTGGCAGTTTTTTTTTTTTTTTTTTTTTTTTTTTTTTTTTTTTTTTTTTTAATTCAAAGAGAAATTTGAGTTTTCATTAATAAAGTCATCCATTTCTAGTTTCGTAGCTGTTTAATTTTTAAATATTATATAAATAATATTGATAAAAAACATTTACCTTCGAAATTGAGATATTTAGTGTTGGGAGGGAAGGGGCTGAAATCGATATTTGAGGCAATAAGGAATATGGCCACCTATTTCAATTAACTTGCATAGTTTATTTATTTGATATTCCCTTATTACTTATCGCATACTTTTCGCTATTGTGACTTATCTTATTTGTCGGGCAGTAACATCAGAACAAGTCTAAGAATTTCATTGTAACAGTCTAAGAATTCATTGTATTACCCCCCCCCCCATCTTTGGCATAGGCTCTCAGTACGTACGTGACAATTCACTTTTTCACAGCTCCATATCAGCTTTGAGAAAGAATTCCCCAGAAAAAGGCCACCCAGTAGTCTGCCATCCTTCTTTCCCTTCTACCAAACCGCTCGAGGAGACTTTTTGCTTGCCGTGTTTAAGGTAATCAGAATCATTGATGTCTTTCATGATCATCAGAAACAGAGAGACATACAGCGCATAGGTCTCGAAGCATCAAGTCTCCATCAGCATCCAGCACTATTTGCCAAAGATTTGCAGAGGTTAAAAATCAGTTGTCTTGGGTTTAAGGAAATCTGAAGCTGTGTGCCGTAGATCTTGATCATTGTAGAAAGATTTCCTACAAAGGTGGTTTTCTACAAAGCTGGTCCTCTTTGATGCAATGTATGTTACATCCATTACAATTGAGAGGTTGGAATCCCGCGAACGGGCTGGCTGCATGGGCGTTTTCGTGGTTTTCCCCATGTTTAACGTGTATACGAGCCAGTTTCCCTTAGAAAGTCCTCCACGAAGGCATCCCTCCCTTTAGGCAGATAGCCCTCGTGTGCTTTGCCATAATTGAATAACCCCAACCCAACCCATTGCAATTGCTGTCTTGAATGATAGTGGGTTAACTATCCCAATGGACTATTAGCTTATTTATTGTAAAGTTATTGATAATTTTAATGGACTATGTAATTGATGAATACTATTCTAATGGACTGCTGATTAATTCCTATCATCACCATGACTAATTCTATTAACTGGATGATTAACTTATAAGGTATTTTCTCCCTCCTTTACGCATGCCTTCGTGGTGCAATTGGAAGCATACTAGACGCGTATTCTAGAGGTCCAAGGATCGAGTCCCGGCGAGGGTACTGCATATTTTTCACATCTCCTGCTTCAAAAAGAATCTAATGACTCTGCCAAATAATTCTATTGCTTATGGACTATATACGTACTATCTATGAAGTACTGACATGAATATTTATAGACTATTACTATATTGTAATTTATAAACTAGTATACACTTTGATTCTGTAAAAATTTTAAGCTGATTATTAAACTCTGCTGAGTTGGTGGTAATAATGTAACACATCAGGATTGGTCCAATAGACGTAGCCATACAGCGTGGGTGCAGAAATAGTCATGAGATATGAGATACGGGGTCACGTGGTGACAACTAATATATTGCATTCTTGGAACTGTCATAATGAACCCACCTTTCATCATTCGTGAGCACCATCCAAATATCCTAGACAGCTAAAGCAAACGGACTGTCGCTCTTTTTTTTTTTTTTTTTTTTTTTGGTTGCTTCCGACAACTGTAAACTCTCCTAACAGGCGCAGGAGAGGTTTGCCTGTTTTCTTGGAAAACTAGAATAATTCGATACATTCACCACGTTTCAGGGCTGACCTTCTCTACGCCTCGTCATCCAACATGTGTAGTATCCCATTGCGGGGTTCAATACAGAGGATCAGGTATCCTGAACTGAATTTCTAGAACTAATGCCCACGGTGTGTTTGTTAACAGTATACTCCCAAAATGCCTGACATGCTGGACGATTTATCCCGACTGCTAACAAGCCCCACTTAAAGTAATACAACAAACAACGTCGAATAAGCTGCTTCGATATCTCTACTTCTCTTCGACACTGGTCGAGCTGAGATTGCACTGTGTTCGCAACATGGCTGCATTAGCACATTTCATTGTTTACACTAATCCTCTCCTGCGCGGATTCACTTTTGTCTCCCTTTATGTAAACAAAAATTACAAGAACACTTTTGTGTATCGTATTTTGAATGCTTCTATGCTGCAAAAAGCTATATATATAAAAACTTCCAAGTTTTATCTGGGATTCTCACCTGGGCAAATCAGTGAGGCAAATAGCATTGATAATTTCTATATCGACCAGCGAGTTTAATATGTTATAATTATCACTTTAAACGACTTTCGATACGGATGCCCTTTAATTTCAAAATTCCGTAAAAGCAATTAAGATCAGTTAGATCATATCATTAATACAATTTACCAGGAATCATGCCTCATATTTCATGAAGTTTAAAACTTAGAGCAAAATTAGAGGCCAGAATTAATTATCTTGCCCTTCCTTCTTGAAACACGTTTTCGAAACAGAAATTGAAAAAAAAAAAAAAAAAAAAAAAAATAGTAAGCGTGCTGCCCAAATAGTACTTGTTAACATAGTTTTATTTCAGTTAACATATTTTTTTTTGTTACTTTTTATATCTCAGAAACATATCTCAAATTTCTTTGAGCAGAATACTGCAACTTTTTTTTTTTATTTATTTTGGCTTATGGAACGACCCTAGAATTTTTTTCTTTCGCTCTGAAGTTATTCTCCTTTTCTTTTCTACTATTTTTAAGGCTCAAATTTAGTTTCAGTGCTACAACGTATCTGACTTTTTCTCCCTTGTGGAAAAATAAGGAAAATATCATCAAAGAAAACGTGTTCTTTAGGCATTAGATTAAAATGCTAATTACGAGAGCAGTTTAAATTTGCATTAAAATTCTTTTCACTGCAGCACTTTTGGCAAGTATTTGTAAAACATTTCTTTCAGCATCACAGAATACTGTTTAGAAAAAAGAAATGAAAATGAAAAAAAAAATAAATTCTTATTTTCCAAATGATATTTAATAAGGCAGTGTGAAACATGTACCCCTTAATAATATGTATTCTTCGTTTATTCTGCTAAGATGTAAACCTTTTAAATAAGCTTTATAATAATAAATTCTGTAATGTTCATGGTATGATTAACAGCTTAACCAATATTAGAAAATAAAGGTAAAAAAGGCTTACCTTTTAGTCGATCTTCTTTCTCGTTCCAAAGGCATATCCAGGAATGTTTTTATTAATTATACACACCAAAGGCACTACTCAACTCAAAAAGTGAGGCTTCTAAGATAATAAGATAGTTAATTTACAAATCACATTACTAATATGTATATATATCACACAGAAGAGAAGGATTGCATGTTTCACTCGAACGTCCATCACAAGTTCTAAAAGTTAAGTTATAGTTCGCTTTTTAGTTTTCTGCTGCGCGCATGCGCAAATCACGTGGCGGTCGGTGAGAGTTTCACCAAATACTTTAAATTAAAAGAAAACTAATAAATTAAAATAAATTAGAGTTTTTTACTAATAGAAGAAAAGTAAAACCTTTTGCTCTACCATCTTTATTTTTTACATATATTCAAGTTATCTTATTTTCATATTGACTAAATTATAATTTGAATTCAGCAATTTCTATCAGTTTTTCTCCTGAGAGTTTAAATTAAATTGATTAATTGAAAGTGGATCGATTTTAATCCGAATAAATTTAAATGCACATTTCTTTAATTCATTGATAACTGAAGTTGCGTTTTCGCAACATTAGTCAAAACATTTTTTTAGTCTTCTGTACAGTGTTATTTTCTTTCACCTTTTATGTATATTGTAGATAAAAGTTCACTGCTTCTGGGCAAAAAAAAGTTGTTTCTTGCACACTAAAAATTTATATAAAAATGAATGATCGTTTTAGTACTCTTTTTGCAAAGTTTCTTCTTTTAATTTTGAGTAGATCCCGTAGAAAGCACAACCAATCAAATAATTTTATGGAGACACACCGATCTTCTAGAAGCATTAAATTGTCTAATGGAGTCTAAAGTTAAGGTTAGTAATTTATTTTTGTTAGCATAAGTATTCTTGCGAAAATGAACGTTGTTTCAAAGCAATGTCTTTGCGAGTATTGACAGATTTTCATAGATAGTGGTATTTTATTTTATAAATACTACAAAACTACCGTTCGAAAATAACAAATATCCAAGACAACAGTTTTTAACATTGAATACAGCATTATGCGTTATGGAGGATCGAATCTAGCTAAGGTTAGTCTCTATTTAAGTATTTTAAACGGCAATTTCATGCACGTGAGGTTTGTTTCAACACAACTTACTAGAGATGAACAAAATGATACGTTATTTTGAGAGATGCTCAAGCAAAGTGTTTCTCAAAGAAGTCTACTGATATTGTCTGCTAACATCAGAAACGTCTTTAGAGATATCCTAGAATTAGCCTTCCCAAATTTTAGGCACGTTACACTTTAAGGTAATTTTTAAAAAATTGCTCTTCCAAGTGTTGCTACACAAGTGTTGTTAAATACTCTATACTGGTGATTAAAATAATTAAGTGATCAATAACTACAAGTTTGATGTCATTAATGTCTTTAAATTAAGCTCAAAGCCCCATTCGATTTCATTTAATTTTAACAAGTTATATAAATTTTCCGTACTTCTTCACACCGTTGACGTTATAACTAGTATTGAATGCCAATAGCTATACATCACGGGGACGAATACTTCATATGTCCTTTCATACCTCTAATTAATCTAATTTTTAAAATGTACCTAAATTAAAGTCAGTGCTCGAAAATGCTTATCAATTAATTGATTTCTAATAAGCAGCAATCTGCAGCTCACGTGTGACCAACAGAATTGACCAAAAGCGTGTGCTTCACTTTCATTTAAGAAAACTGAGATTAATGCTGTGCTCGCCATCACTGATCAACACCTAATGGTTTGGGGCGGTGACCATTAACTAGCAGTTTCTCAAATCGGGATCTGTCATGATCAACAACCATGACATATGCAGATGTGTTTTGATTTAATATGTTTAAATATCTATAAAATTTATTGTAATTCGCTCAGACTGGTGATTTATAGGCTAATCATACTTCTGCCTTATTATATAAGCCGCTAGTGACCACCCTGCTAAAAATGCCCCATAGAAACCAGTAAAACTTTTTATGGGTACCCATAATATTTTATGGGTTTCTATTGACTTTTACTGGTTTCTGTTGGTCTCTGTGGGTTTTTCTTACTGGTTTCAAAATGACCCATAGAAGCCAGTAAAACTTTCTACTGGTACCTATGGAATTTTTGATGGTCTCTATTGACTTTTACTGGTTTCTATTGATCTCTGTGGGTTTTTCTTACTGGTATCAGTTGACACCCATACAACCAACATCAATGTCAGAACTTTCTACTGGTTTGTGTTGGTTTATATTGACTTTTACTGGTTTTCTAACTGGTATCAATTAAATAATAAATCTTCTGTTGGTTTATATGGGTTTATGCTACTTTTCTATCTGACGTTAATAGACTTCTTGTAAACAATAAAATTAACAGATTGAAAATATGATCTCTTTAAGACCATCAGAGTAACCTGGAAACGCAGGTGGTCGTTTTAGAGAGGGTTTTTACTAAATATGCTTATTTATTTGATTAATTTTTTTTTCCGGAAACAATAACAATAATCATATACACCACACAGAACGAGGTCTCTATAAGGCGAGCAGCCGCAAATAAAAATTCATTTTTGCAAGTGGTCGCCTTAGAGAGGTGAAGCTCAATACCAATATATACTCACGTTCTCAGAAATACGTTTATCTTTTAGAGGTGGTCGTCTTAGGGAGATTGCATCTACGAAATGAATCTCTCTAAGGCGACCAGCCCCACTCGCAGAATTTTCTTTGTGAATGGTCGCCTTATAGAGGGAATGTTCAATACCAAAATATACTTATGTTTTCAGAAATACTGGTTTCTTTCAGAGGCGGTCGTCTTACTGAGGTGATTTTTGCTACGAGTTGGTTCTCTGAATGCACACACATAGGCACTTACATTTCTGATATTACAAATAAACACCGGTATCAACCAACATCTCTTTAATAACGCGACCAAGTTTATACACAATCGCAAAACTTTTCTCCCTGTTAACGCTGACGTGAGGAAGAAAATTCCCCCTCCCTCCATGCTCCCTCCCCCACTCTCAGAAGTTTCCCAAAACAAGCCACATGGCGCCGTTGTAGTTGTTGTTGTGCGATGGTGGTGTTATTTTCTTCGTGGATGTAGTAATGCAATATATAATTTACTATGATTTACTGTATTACACATTTTACTATGTTTTACTGTTTAGAAATTAGTAATAAATAATAACATACCAGCACTGACTATGAATACGAAAGCAAATACCACTGTAGCCAGGCACGTGTAATCGTGTCTAATGTTTGAGAAAATTGGCTGATAGCTGACTAGTTGTGAAATGAAGTTTCTGTGCGTGAAATTGATTTTCCATCTTTACTTTCATTCTGAAAATCAATGTGCTTAAAGACTGAAAAGTGATAATTTGAGACTTGATAATTTGGTTGTGTTTAGATCAGATGCAGAAAAATAGTTTTTGCATTCTACTGAAACTGTATTTTGGAAAATTTGTTTTTTTAATTACAGTTTAGAAATACTTTTTAAAGCTTGTTCATGTAGATGCTTTATCATTTGAATATTATGTACTAATAAATTTGAGCATACCTTACTTAAAAATGATCTTGCATGATTCAATTTTAAATTTTTCGACTAATGTGATATATCCCAGCAAAAGAATGTTATTTCTTAAAAAATGTACTAATTATATTTCGCGAGCAAAATAGGTAAGTTTTATTAATGAAGTAAACATTGAAATATTTAATGTGTTTATTACTTATTGAATGGGGTAGACAAAACATACAAGCTTAAGGAATCTTTTTTCCACGACTAAAATTATGTCAAAATTTAGATGATCATAGTAGCTTACATTGTTTTTTTCTTTTTGGTCCATTTTTCTTTACAAGTATGAGACTAGAACCACATTTTTACATTAAATATTTTGTGCTATTTTGTTAAAACACATATACTCATTTTTGTGCATATTTTAATTTTCATTATTATTAGTTTGATGAAGAAAATTGCAAATGTGTTTTGCATAAATTGCTTTTGAAATAGAAATAGATTTGTGAATAAGATTTATGTAATATTACATGTACTAGTCTTGGGAGTATAAAAAGGGAATTATTTATTTGAAAAAGGTTGCTTTAAGTGAAACCTCATATAGAGGTTATTTTCTTAAATGACAGTGCTACATTTGTCAGAAACATAATTAAATAGCAGTACTTAAAATCATAGCTTTGTTAGGCTACAGGAAACTGGCATTATCTGGAATTGTTGAGTTGATTGTTTTAGCAAAGTTTCACTGTATAATCAATTGATTTAGGTGTAGTAATGTTTATGTGGGTATGAATTTTGCAGAAGTAATTGAAAGTTTTTACATGACTATTAAAACCAAAGCTTTTCGGATCATGAGTCTTGTAAGGGCACTGTTTTAGCATTGCTTTCACATATAGTTAGAGTAATATTTAAACATTATTTTCTTTCATTAGTTACACTGCAGAAATGGTAGTTACAATTTTCTGCACTAAATTTATTTGTTTGTATAGATATTAACTTAAATGAAACAAATGTAACTATATGTGCTATATCCGCTTAATTGCTATGAGAGTAATTTTAACTGCATTTGTATAAGGCTGTACAGAAGATTCATTTATATTGCTAAATACTGCAATGTATAAATTTCATTTGGCATTGTAAATACAGAAAATGCTCAGCATGAGGTATTTTTATATTATATAATCTACTGTAGAAAACAATGGCTACCTTTTCAGTACTTTAAATTTTACTATTAAGAATTTCTATGGTTCAAAATAATATTTCTATACACTTTCTAAAGTATTCTTTCTACAATAGAAATCTAAATAACTTATACCTAAAACACTGACTCAAGTTTATTCCAATAATGCATCGCTTTAATTAAATTTATGTTCCTTTGAGATGATATATGAAAAACCTTTTGTAATAATAAATTATTAATATATATATATGTAAATGGTATTTTTATATATTTTTTCGGGAAAAGTGCAGAATCGCCCACTTATTTATTTGGCGTTTGTTTGGCGCTTTTTACAAGAGTAAAAAGAATTGGATTTTTGTCAATTTTCTTTTCACTTTTTAAGTGAAAATAGATCGATGTGTACATTGATAAAGTCGAAAAAGTGCGCAATGCCATTTTTGTGCAATCTGGGATGTTTTTTAAGAGAAAATAGGTCAATGTGTAGATGGATACCGAGTATGTGCAGTTCTTAAAAACGCGCCAAGCAGTGGACGATTCTACACTTTCCCCATTTTTCTATAGGAATTTAGTTTTATTAAATTAGTTATTTAATAAATAGATATTTATAATTATGTTTATAAGAGTATATTCATAATTCTTCACATAGATTGAATTTTTACAGTACGAAAGTTAATCTTTATTACATCAAGAACTGCATATAGTATAAATACCCATTATATTATAGATTTTATTTATGTAAAATCTATGGAAGATTATATAGCGCTAAAAGTGAGATACGGAATAAAACATTATATGCTATGAGATATTTCCTTAAATTCCCGAATTGTGCGTTGAGAATTGGTATTTGTTGAGAATTGTAAATTTTTTAAAGTTCGTTTTGTTACAATATAATTTATTGTATTTTGGGTATTATTAAGTTTATTATATTTTATCTTCATGTTTCATTTATCTTCTGAGAGGTACAGGTAACATTCAAAGTATTGTAATAAGGTGTCGACGCAGTGTTTGTGTATTATTATTTCTTCACTACATTATATTCTAGGATTCATTCTTTCTTTCACGCAAAACATCTATGTATATGCGTGTCATAATAAGTTGCATGGTGTTACTTTTAGTGGTAAGCGAGCTTTAAGTGGATAGCAAGTATGCTAAATTTGAACTCTATATTAAGTTTCTAATTTGCAATTCCCTTATTCTTTTTGCTTGCTTGTTAATAGTGTTTCTCTTCCTAAAAATTAGGCTTCCTTCTAGTTTTGTTTTTAAATTTGGTTAGGTTCATTGTAGCTAACTTAAAATTTAAGCAGATGCTAGAAAGTACCATCCCTTGTCAATACATTTCTCATTAGGTATCAAATTGTTAAACAAGCTGATAGGATTAAATAGCATTGTTTAATTTCTTAATTAAAGAACTGAAATACAAATATATGCGGTGAGATACTGTACTATATGTATATATTTATAATCAAATCAATAAGATATATACAGTCAAAGTAATGATTCGCTACCATCAAATGATATGTATATATATGTAATAGATTCGGTAGTCGAAGTCTAATACAAGCAGCTGAATCCATAATGAACAGCAAGAATTTTGATGGCTTGTAGATGTTAAAACTCCAATCCACAATGAATTAGAAATTTGGCAGTCGATTTAGATTTAATTCATTTTTTTTTCAGCAAATATGTTGAAAACAAACAAGTTGGCACATTATTTATGCCTATTCCAAAAATTAACATTTTTGATAAATGTGTAGTAATAAACAAGGAGCAGACAGACTGCAATCCAGCTAGGCCAAAGCGTAGAAAGCAAATGGGTTATGTTAAGCATGAAATCTTAATTCAGACCGAGTTAATTTTGATTCTCGATGCATTTTTATTTAATAATTAATACTGCTGTAAAATTATTATTAACTGTTTTAGTTCCTTTTACAACATCAAATTATCTCATGTGACATGAATTAATCTCGAAATGATGCAGTGCAGAGAGATTACTATTTTTAGAATAGAGAAGGAAAATTAATTTTACGCTGCTAATTTAATCTTTTGCATATTCTTTATTTTTCTTACATATATATATGTACATATATCTTTCGATGGTTGTGAATCATGACTTTGATTATTATCGTTCTATTCATTTTATTTTCAAAATTATATAAAGGGAGTTTAAAATTTTGTAAAGAGAATTTATACAAATATTTTGTAATATGTTTATAGATATTGACGTGCATTAAGAAGGACGGGCTCGTAGGCTTCTAGATATTTTAAAATTTTTATTTATTCGCATTGAGTTTTATTTAAAATTACTCTACATGCTTTCTCTGCCATTTAGTTCTGTACATTTCATCAGTGCTAATTATGTACTTATGCTGGTTTATGTTTTTATGAAAATTTGATCTACAGTTCTATTTTTGTGTATTCTTTTTATAGGGATTCTGCATATGGATACCCGTTTTATGTACGATTTCTATGTATAGTTACTCCACTATGATATAATTCTATTTGTTTTTGTTTATGGGTTTTTCTGTATTGTTTTGTGCAGCGATTTTTCCAAGAGCTACCTTTATTGGTCTGTGGATTTTTGTGTAGTGGTTTCTACAGGAGTTGTAGTGGTTTGGCCTATGGGTGCCTGTATAGGTTTACGTGCTTTTGTCTACTGGTTTTTACGAGACATAGACCTACGGAATATCCATTTTTTTAATGGAGATTTGGACAATATGCATAAAGTTCTGATTTCTGGTTATGGGTTTTTACTGGAATTTCGTTTATAGTGTCTACAGTTCTACAGGTTTCTGCAGAGATTTGGCCTACTCGAATCCGTAGAGTCGTCCGGTTTTCTCTTTATAGGTTTTTCACGGGTATTTGGTCTGCGGGTACCCGTAAAGCTGTGCAGGTTTCTTTCTATGGGTTTTTATGGGTATTTGGCCTACGGGTACCTGTACAGCTGTACGGGTTTCTTTTTATGGGTTTTTACGGGGATTTGGCCTAGGGGTACCCGCACAGCTTTACGGGTTTTTTCTATGGGTTTTTACGGGGATTTGGTCTACGGGTACCCGTACAGTTGTACGGGTTTCTGTCTGTGGGTTTTTACGGGGATTTGGCCTACGGGTACCCACAGAGCTGAATGGGTACCCGTAGGCCAATTCCCCGTAAAAAAATGTTATGGGTTTCTACGGGGCATTTTTAGCAGGGCAACAGCTTCGGACGAGTATCAATGTCCATCCATTTAAATTTACTCCCCTTCCCAACACTGATAATTCACCTTTTAACTCCAAGTGTTTCTTCGCCTGTAGGACACCGATTACCATAGCTTTGATAGGAAATACGATCAGTGGCATCTTTGAGTTTGAAATTTACTACCCTAGTGCATACTGCTGGCACGCAGATGGACCATCAAATGACCAGTGACTAACAGCTTTGAAAGATTCCACTATACTCTTGTTTCATCTTAATTTTAATATGTATGTAAATTCATTTCACTCACACCAGTAACTTATGGCTTCGTCCTAAATGAGCCTCAACTTGTAAAGTAACATTTGGCCAACATTCTTACTTTTGTGTCTGACAGTCAGAGTTCTTATGTTTTAATTTTAAGGTCTATGCAAAGTTACTGCTCCACAGGGCATCGATGACTCCTTAAATTAAAAGAGATCAGTCATTGTTTAGTTATTTATTAGTAACACTTTTGTTAAGCACCAATATTCTACATTTTAAATTGAATTTAAAAATTTCTTGAAATTTACTCCTTTACTCCACATTAGTGATGTATTATTTCACTTTAAGTGATCTGTGAATCATTGTGTCCAACTGATTACTGTGGCACGATGTGTTTCGATTTAATTTTAAGTATGTATTTAAATATACTACACTGCTCCATTCTGGTAACTAACTTGTTGATTCCAAGGAAGCCTCAACATGTAGGTCACTTGTCAGCAGTCTAACCAATCAATAAAATTCTACCGGATTCTAAATGCAAGAAAAATGAACTATAGATTTTAGGGAAAAGTTTCAAACTCACAGTTTCAGAAGTTAATGTTTGAAATTGCCATTTTCAGAGCCTCTTTAAGGAAATTTCAACCACTGGTACCACATAACTTCTAGGTGCTCACGTTCTTTGTTTTTATTAAATAAAAGCCGACTTAAGACAATAAATAGAAAGATGTGAGTACTCTTCAACTGGGATGATATACGCGACCTTATTAACATCCTGAATATCTATTTCAATATGTATCATTCTGCTGTGTCATGTAAGTGTGCCTAAGATTTCAGTTGTCTTTTGAAATAACTCCTTTTAACTGCGTAAAATAGATTCAATGCACTTCTTGATAAATATGCAATGAGATATAATACTTTTATTATCTTTATTTTGAACGATTTTGGAATTTCTTAAACATTTAATACTTTATGGTTACTGGTGTTAAGATATTAAAGCTATTCATATATAAAGGAAGTTTTTGATCACTGCTAAACTTCTTTAACTTCGCTTTGTTATAAAAGTGTATTATATACACTAAATAAGAATAAAATTTTGAATAATGTAATAAATAACCGTAAACTTCTAAATAAAAGTATCTTGCTTTCAGAAACAATATTGTAGTTTTAAACTTCTTTTCGCATATAAAGGCGCTAAAGCAGTAGGTATTTACATATCCTTAAAGAATCTACAAGCATGACTAAAACTTACTCTATGTGTTTTTTTTCTCTTATTTTTTTTTTTTTTTTTCTCTTTCTGTTACCTCGTCTTCGTCGCAAGAAATGGCAGGCTTTTTCCGCCGACCTGAGCTGTCAGCGGCAATGATAGATGCGACCTGAAGAACTTAAAAGAAAATAGCTTCCTCTTTTAAACGGCCCGCTTTTCGCCCCTTATTTTCGGTCCATCAAAAATAAGGCACAAAATGACAACTTGGTTCTTGCCCAGCGTTTTTAAAGTCATCTATTACAGAGATGTCACAGCCTTTTTTTATTATTTATATATATTTTTTTATTTTAAGTTTTGTTAACGTAGCTTGTTCTTTAAGCAAAGATGGAGGGAAAAAAGGAAGAGAAGAGATCTGAGATTTCAGTTGTTTTTCTTCTCGAGATTAATTTATGTAATAAAAAAAAAAAAAAAAAAAAAAAAAAGGGAAGAGAAAGTGTGAGAGAGAGAAGGATAAAAACGGGGAAGGTGTCTGGGGGGATCGAAGTATTGAAAGAGGTTGCTGGCTTTCCTCCTAAGCTGACCAAGTGGAAATTATTTTCTAAGGGACATACTTAAGATTTGTAGTGTAATTGACCACTCGAGTGTATGGTATCTGCGCATTATCGAATATATTTTTTCCCGCTTTGCACAAGGTGAAGGAAAAAAAATGAATGTTACATAATCGTTACAATTCTGTAATAGCTAAAATTGTTTTAAAAAATAAATAAAATATAAAAATTTATAAAAAGTATGTAGAGAAAATAAAAAAAGCAAATTGTGCAATTTTTGAAAATTTTCTTTATAAAGAGTTTACATTTACTTTGTTTCGTAAGTATCACTTCAGAAGAGAAAAGAAAGTTCCGTTGCAAAACTATCATGCTAAACATTCGTCCCATGCTCATATTTCGCTTGCTACATGATTTAATGTATTTCTATATAAGATTGCATTTTAAAAAGGAAAATAAGGAGTACAACTCATTATATACAAAATGATAAGAATATAATTATTTTAGAAAGCATTATTTGGCACTTTTAAGTCTTATTTGGCCACTTTATTAATTTACTTTTAATGCAAATATGCCATTCAACGCTCCTCCGCTTTAAAAGTGCTGCTGTGAATTTATGTAAAGGTTTGTTTACATTCTGTGTATGTTCATACATCACCCTATTTTATTGTACATATCCTCCCATTTATCTGTGATGTGTTGCTGTGAATTATCTCACTTGTCTGACAGTAACTTCAGAACGAGCCTATGAAATTCAACGTGGCAAAAGGAGCAAGACTGCGCCTGTCGTTGGCAAGAGCCTTGAGCACCATACCGGTGACAGTACGACTTCGCTCAGTTCCGCCCCCTATTTTGGTGGAGAAAACACAGAAGAAAACGGATTCGAGGGTTTCCCAATTCTCTTCTACCACTAACTACTCGAGAGGAACTTCAGCCGGAAGCATATTTAGAGTGCCTCGTGCCGCATAGACATTATACAAACATCCACGCCTTTTCCGGAGTTCGAACCCGGGCTATTCGGTACCGCAGTAGGTTCCCTTAACCATTGTACCGTAGGGGCGGCTCCTATTTATTTCTAATATTATATGCTTTCCCCTTTATTTTATATTGAATGTGTGTAATTTTTTTCGTTTCTTTATTACTTTTGTATAACAGAAACAATAGTTGAACGTTAGTAAGTAGCTCACGTAGAATCTGTATGGCAAATCTGGATTGTGAATCTCCTTTTACCTGACATTTAAATTTGGCGGCATTTCGAAGCGTTGCAGAAAAACGATGTATCCTTCTGTCTCTCTCTTTCTAGCCCAACGGGCGTTAGCCCAGAAGGGCTATTAATTTCGTTTTGGCATTTTGTGGCATTTCACTGTAAACATCGTTTCACTTTTCATATTTTTGCCACCAAATATAACAGCTACAAAATTTAAACTCGTCAAGAAAGAAATTACAGCAGAGCATATTTTTTGCAGCTTTATCATGTCATTTTAATCATTACTGCTCGGTTAGATTTCTAAAACAAATAGCGGAACAGCTAATTGTAGGACAAAGAAGAAATAATAAGTATGATTTTAGATTAGCATAAGCAGGATTTTTAAAATTAATAACATTAATGTATTTTTACAATGCAATTTCTGAGAAAAATATTTGCTATGTTCAAAATTTGAGATTATTTGCAAAGAAAGTATAAAACAGTTTTCTTAAATGTTTCGAAAGGTATAATAGTTAACTTTGATTGGAATATTTTTTGTGACCTGCTAATATTTTCGATTATGGATTGCATTCTGCCTTAGCAAAGGATTTTCCTGAGTCTGAAATATGAGTCGTGAACGGTAATGGAATGAATGGTCGCCTATTTCCAATTAATATTGATATTAATTAAAATTTCTATGTTTTATGTATGTTGCATTACTTTAGATTTCAGGTACAATCAACTCTTAATCTACAAGTATAATACCAAGATCGAATTCCAAGATTATATCAAAATCACAGTTAATCCAACAACAGTGTAATGAAAGAGCAAAATTAAATAACATTAAAAAAAAGTTATTTTCTCAATCTAACCAGTATCTTGAAACATCTTAATGATTCGGTTAAACAATTTAAATCATTATTTCTAAATAATAATAATAATAAAACTTCGTAAATAACGGAAGCATAAACATCATTAGGAGTAATGATGCTAAATTATAAATCACATTAAATCCCAATATTTACAAGAGAACTTGAACCAAGTGTATTGAATTTAAATTCGCGTCAAAAAGTCAGCTTTGTCAGAGTTCATATAGAAAAAACGTTTTGCTTTGTCAGAGTTCATATAGCAAATATCATTTACGTAATTTTCTTTTTCCCTTGGTTATTTTCCGCATACAATTTTGTTTTACGCTGATGGTTTTGAATAATAATGTTATCCATCTCTTTGCAATAAAAAAAAATTGTACTTTTAAACAGGTCTCCATAAATCTAAAACCCGGTTACTCTGCCCCTATAAATAAGAGCTGAGTGCATACATTAATATGCCAACTGAGAAATGTTGTACTTTATATTTTTTGTTAAGAACTCTTTACTTTAGTAAAATATCTAAACCTAAATACACTTCCTATGTTTGTACAGTTGCCATATTGGATTGCGTATAAAAAGGCAGTTCTACAATGCATGAGATTATTATGCATAATAGTTTTATCATGTAAACGTAAATGTCACAAATAAGTTAATCTTAGAAAATATGTTAAGACAACAATAAAAATTTCGAACAGTGCAGAATTAATAATGTACTCCTTACAGTACTTATTATTGCATTTAACTATAGTAAGAAAATAAGGAAAATATTAAGTAAACACTTAGTTTTCGAAATTTTGTATTTCATCGTAAGGCTGTTCGTTAATACGAGTAAATAATTAATTTACACAAAGTTCTCCTTTCCTTTATGCACTTTATTTTTCGTTTGCATTATTCATTTTTAAACATGATTTCAAGTATTTAATATTTTTTTACCTTGTAGAGACAATTTTTATGCTTATATCTTTGTCAGGTGTTGACTTCTTTAAAAGTTTCTTGTTTTAATAAATTAAACATTCTTTGTTTGTTAATGAATAAACTGTCAAAATTTGCCCCGTCATCTCTGCTTTAAAAATTCTGAAAGTGAATTCCAGAAATGCGGATCGATTAAGTCTTCGAGTAGTCTGTAACTAGTTCTACTCCCCCTACTTTAAACTTATATATCAGGCTATGTAAACATGCATGAAAAGTGAATAATTATAGAAAAAAAATATGGAAGTAACTACATGTATAAAAAAGAAAAGGGGAAGCCGTTTTTAAACAAATACCCAAGAGAGTAATATAGAGTGAACGTTTTTGTAATTTTTTGCATTACTTTTGTGGCTTGTTAGCATTGTTTGAACAAATGCAAATCAGTTCTTAGATTATCATATCTGTAAATTTCATTAATGTTACTTCGAAATTTTATGAACTGTATTTTAACCAGCACTTGGATTTATATCGGGTATTATATGTTTTCTTTTTTCAACATGTTAATTGCTAGATAAAAAAATATTTTCAAATTTATTTCATCTATTTATTGTTCTACTTCCCTTTTTCGCTCCTCCCTATTATCTTGTGTGTGTATGTGTGCATTCATCCCTCACGTTTATTTTATCTGAACACAACATTTACAGTATTTGATAGTTTTTAATTTTATACTTGCATAAAATGTATTACTTGCTGCATGAATCGTACTTTGTCCTCGCATATTATAGAAATATTTGTCATGATGTCAAATATATACTGAGAAGTGATGCTTTTACTTTCACAGCTATTTTAATAATGTTAGCCAAATTACAATTTTAAACGTAAAAATATGCTGTTATGAAATGTTAGCACAAATAAATTAATTTAACTCAAAATGTGCAAAGACATACAAATACGTACAGGATGGTTAAAATTACAATTTCCCTATTTCGAGTTTTTAATGCGCATACATTAATAAAGCTTGAAATATAGATTGTTTAAAAAATGAAGAAGATTAATACAAAGAAATAACATTAGCTAAACTTTCGCCACAAGGTGTCGTTTCTAAATCTTTATTCAACATTGTTTCAAAAATTTATTTTAAACGGTACCTACTATAATTTAGAACAAAATGTGAACTTCTAAGGGAGCAAATGCGAATTGGTTTACAATATGAGTTCTGTATACACTACTTGATCATCTATAATATGTTTGAAGGCTAGAAAAGCGTGAATATTGTTCCAAGAAAAAAATTCCAAAAAATATGTATATTACGTCCTGCATTGCTCTGATTTTTAGCTCTGGCCGAATCCGAAATTTTCATTGATAAACCCAATCTTTTAGGTATCCCCATAGCCACCAATCACATGGATTTAAGTCGGAAGAACAAAGAGGTCATGATTCTAGAAAACATCTTGAAATCACACGTGGATCCTCAATATTGGCTCGAAGGCATACCTTTATATGTAGAGCAACACCTTTATATTCCTTTATGTGTCAAGCAATTAAATAGAATACCCGGCTATAGAATTAACTGAATTCACGTGAATACTATGCTGTGAATGAAATAACGTGAATTCGTAACGGAATACTTTGTAGCAACTTTAAATATCAGCACGTCAACGTCAGAATAAAATTGACGGTAAATCCATCCCACGTAATCACTTAATCAGAATGCAACGTCGTTTAACGTCTGGCATACTCACGTGTGGCATCCTCTGTGCACCAGTTCTGACAATTTGCTACCCTTTCCAGAGTAAAATATACCTCATCTCTCTATTTCTATGACCTTTGTATTTGAATGCCTCATTTCATAAGCAATGATTCTCATTTCATAAGAAATTAGTAAATAATTATGCGCATCTTTGTTTCCGCTCTTGCACAATATAGGTTTATAGAAGTACCGCTACAAAATTGTACTTAGCATCCTCAAAGTGGAGTTCAGCGAAATGTATGCACACAATGTTGATTGCTCAAGACCTAATGATAAAATATTGATAATAGGAAGCTCTATTAGTAGTAATATCACCACGTTTTCAACAATTACTTGCGGACGGACGCTTATATCCTTCTTTCAGCCAAAACGAAATCTTCAATCCCTTGAAATTTATTCCGCGTATAATTTTATTCAAGTATATTTATCATTGGCTTTCCTTCTTCCAAATTTGTAGTTTAATTGAAATTACTTATGCATGTACAAGTAGCTGAGAAACTCCCCTCCGGATTTGTGAATAATTTGGCTGCAAGGTAAGTCTTCATTATGCAGCATATTTTGGCAAAAGTAATTATTTTGTTTGCAAATGACATCCATTAAACTAACTTTTAAATTAAAGTCAGAATGGAAACATCAAGTTCTTAACGGCAGAAAAACCTTAAGGCAAGTTAGAATCATGATCTCATGAACTGAATTCGGCTCTCAGAAAGAGCTCCAGTAGCTTACAAAAAGCAGTTTTTTTAATCGGATTATTACGCTTTTTGTGAATCATTCTTTTATAACTTTACAAATAATGATACCATTTTTAGAAGCAGCAAAAACTTTAAACTTCTAGTTAAAAATATGTCTAAAAGGAAGTGCAATTTATTAAACTTGGAACTGAACTTAGTTTTAAAAATGTGATTAAGCTTAGAATGCATATTTTCAACAGATGTAGAAATGTGCATCAAACTGTAGACAACTGCCTGCTTTAAGTTCGTAAATAAAGGAAATGTGTACCTAGGAAAGAATAAAAGAAGTACTTAATTCTTGGCCTTATAAATGTGGATGCTAATTAACAAATTTTTATATTGATCAGTTTATCTTAAGAAATGAGCTGTTATATATAGTTAGACTGATTATGAATATTATCTCTCCTAACATGCCAATATTTATATTCATGATTGATTAAAAATATAGCCGCTGAGTTCTTTTATTCGTATAATTTAATGTGAAGGTAGAAATTATTTATTTTAGACCTATATAGCGGCATAAATGACAACTGATAATTTCAAAAAATAGAAAGTTGAATAAACTTTTTTATTTCACAAGAACAACGGATGAGATAACCAGTTAATAAAACTCAATCCGTTGTCTCACTTCTGTTATGACAGACGGTCTCCAACTGAAAATGCTGCGAATACAGTGCTTCGATTAAGTGGCAATACCCATTCCTTGGAAATGGTAGTTCTAAACTCTGATCAGCTGTTTGGATAGCACATGCAAAAGCTTAATATACATACGCCTCTTACGGAAGAAGAGTGACAACAATATAAAGGGTGATACAGCAATATACAGGGTACACTTAAGCTCGTACCAAGTTAAGGTAAGTGTAGGTTACTGAAAGACGATTCGAAACAGCTTAGTAATGTAGAGATGGAAACCTGCTAATACGGAGAGAAGTGAACACAAGAAATGAAAGAGAGAGTGGTGTGTATAGAAATTAATCAGCAAATCGCTACAGTTGCGATATTCAGAGGTCCGAGTAACTGTTCCAAGTTACAGGTAGAAGTGCGTTGGACACCAGGAATTCACCATTAGTCATACAGATATAGATTCGCCGCATTAATTGTACAGTTAGTCCCAAATTTTGGTTGGTTCAAGGGCTTCCCAGTCCTCTTCCTCTAGCACCAACCTCGAGGGGTGGGGTGGCGCCTGGGAATCGGGCACGCGGATCCTGGCGCTGGAGTCCTGGCTCTTGTGAGCCCTCTGATGGGTGCCGTTTCTCTTAACGTAGGATAGGCTCGGTGATATCATCAATGGTGCTATAGAGGAGTTACCCTAGCATCATATTATGTTATTTTGCCAGCAACCTCTCGAGAGGGCATTCGGATCTCCGGATATTTTGAGTGCCTTCTTGCCGCACAGAAACTATACGTTTACAAACATCCCTATCTTTTCCCAACTTTGAACTCGGAACCATGGTTATGGCAGTCAGCAGATGTCGCGCGCTAATTATTATAATGCTTGCGACAAGATCCTCCTCACTCGCCACGAATATTTCTTACACAGACTCTTCAGGTAACCCCAAAGAAAGAAATCTAAACAGAGCAAGACCGGCTAACGTGCAGGACAATGTGTACGACCACTACGATCAACCTTATATCCATATGAACAGGCATGAGGTATGGATCAATCAGGTGGTCGTCAATAAGGTCTGTCTAGGCACTGATGGAAGATTGGTGTCGTGCTGGTTGTACTCGAATACTCCTCGGGTTGTCCATTACCTATATACGCGTGTTATGTGCGTTTTAGCAGACTTCTCTGCTAAAATACGCAGCGTAACTTAACAGGACAGCAGATGGAAAATTGGGTTGTATCACCCATTTCTGCTTGTACCATTCAGCAAATGCAAGTCGCGGTGCAGGACGCACTTGCCTCACGCGTCTGTCGTATATGGATACAGGTGTTTCGAAGACAGGATTCTCCAAATGATGGTTTGGGAAATAGCGAGTTTTGTAGCGATCGCTCGTGTGCTGAGTTGTGAAGTCCTTTCTGCATAACACAGCATCATGTCTTAGGGAATGTGACTATTCGCAGTGGGCATTTCGCCGTGGCTGTTTCGTCGTCGGGACGTTTCGCCGTCGGGACGTTTCGCCGCCAAGAGATATATTTCTTTACATAACTGTATTATATCTTGACATATTATTTTAAGTTGATTTAAACTAATAACTCTGTTCGGTTTAATAATTTAATTTAATTTGATGAACATTTTATGTAAAATAATATATATAATGTCTTTGTGTACAGTTTTATACAAATACACCGTTATACATGACATATTAATATTAAGGGAGTAAGGTGCTGACAGATTCCAAAGTAATTTCGTTTTACATTCAGATTTCATAAAAATGTGAATTTCCTGCTGGTATGGGTGATTTCTCTGAACTAGCCGATTTTGACGAATCATATAAATATTGTACCCGCATAATTTTAAAATCGATAATATAACTTCTGTTATGTCAGAAGTTTAGCTCCAGTTCTCGTTGACATAATTTTCCAGCTATGTGTAATTTCTTTATGTCTCATACTTGTAAATAACTATATATATTAAAAGCAACCTTTGTTAAGTATACAAATGGTAAAAAATAATCAGAATTAATAAACTAAATAAATTTAATACGCGTATAATACGGCAAGATAAAACACAGTCATGTAAAGAAAAATATGTCTTGACAGCGAAACGTCCCAATTGCGAAATGGCTACGGTGAAATAGCGACGGCGAAAAGTTCTAGACCTCATCTCTTATACTTCTTGGGTGTCCGTGTCATTCGCTCCAGATTCCTCTGACTTGTCTCGGAAGATGCGCTATTTCACAGTCTTTGATGCATACCTTGGAAACATTTCTTGATTTGGCATCTGCTTATTCATGAACTGCTACAATGGCACAGGGGCTCGCCCATTGCAATCCGTCGCTTCATATCCTAAGTGCAATTTGCTAACTCGGACTGAACCTTTCATCCTGCTTTCACTACGGTTGATTGCCGAATACTGAATATTAGAATTAACAATATTCTTTTATCTGAAGAATTTTGGACTTTCTGCAGAATTTTAAAATCCTGAATAAATATAATTATGATTTGTTTGGGTAAAATAACCTTGCAAGATTCTTAACGCTCTGGAAGAAGTTACATTTCGTTAAAAGCAGTCCTTTGAATAATAAATACCATGTGTTTACTTAATTCTCTTTGCTTGTACTAGTTAAAATTTCTGCATTTTAATTTAAAGAGACTATTAATGTAACTTTAGCACAGAAAGTATTTCTAGAAATAATTTGAATTAGTCGTATTGCATTTCTCTAAATTTCTTTTATTACACCGTAAAATAATAAATTATTAAAAATAATATTCCTTACATTCGCTGTGCAATGCTTTTATTTTTCAAATTTCCCTATTATAACGCAACATAATTTTAAACGAATGGATTTGTATTGTAACGTATACTTCTGTTGTATAATGTTTAATAAAAATATCAAACAATGTCGCTGCAGTGTTGTAGCGTTTAAATGCATTCAATTAAGATGAAAAAAATCGCCTCTTGGGATTTTTCTTCACTTTTAGTTATCCAAAAACAAATTGCTTTTTTTTTTTTTTTTTTTTTTTTTTTTTTTTTTTCATTTCTCAACCATTTGAATCCCATAAGGACGAGCGTTGTCGTCCATTAACAGAAACTCAAGACCATCCGCGCCTTTGAACTAAATGAGCATTCTAAATCGAACATAGGGCTCTAAGATTTTCTCTGTACAACATATCAGCCAGAGAATTTGTGTCTTGTGTGTAAATGGGAAAAAACGCCTGTTTGGGCGTAGTATAAATATGAAAGATTTAAGATTTTTTTAATTTTTAACTTTTATTTTTTGGAAATTAAAGAAGACAACAAAGGCAGGCTTCGAGGACCCAATGGGGTCCGCGAACCATAGATTGAGAAACTATGAGATAGAATAATGAGGTTGCATTGCGGGAAAAAATTAATATTAACAAATGTACACTTGTGTAAGTGTACGTTTGCAGATGCGGGATGCAACTAGTAATTAAATGCACATAAATTAACAAATCATGAAATAGATCTGAAAGAATTAATGACTTTAAATCAGTATTTTTTTTTTTTTTTTTTTTTTTTTTTTGTTATGAAAGAAGAAAGAAGCATGTTTCAGTGATTTTATTTATTATTTAATAATTTACAATTTCGCCATCTATATCTGAACTGTATTAAAGCAGTCCTATTAAGAAAAGGTACTTAAAATCTCGTTGCAACAATCCTAGGCAGCAAATATATATTCTTTAGACATATATTCTTTAGAAGCTTCTGAAATACGGTTGTTAATCTGGGTTGGACTTTTGTGAAATTCATAGCCTATAAATAAATTAAAAAAGTGTTAAGCAAAAATAGTGATTTTAATTCAATTAAAAAGTATTTTAATTTACGATTCAAGAGAATATTACCTTCATCCGAGATAAACTTTGCGAGATAGCAAAAAGTATTCAATTTTTTATAGTAGATTTAGCTAAAATGATAATTTTAGAAGAAAAGTCTAGCAGGTACATTTGTTTAGAATTTATATTATGTAAATAATTTTAATAATATTTATTTATATAAATCTAACGATTGTATTTAGATGGATATTGTTTCACATTGGAGACTAAATAAAGTTAAATTTTTAATGAATGCTTTTAATTCTCTTAATTTTTAACTCAAAAGAAACTCAACTCCTGTGGAGGACGTCATATAAAATTCTTAATTTCAAACAGTATAAAAATTTAGCGAATCACGTATTTGCCAGTTTCATGAAAATGACTGCTCAAGAAAAATAATCTGCTTGGTAACAAAAAATTCCTAATCTTATGGTTTTTCCTACAGGGGACTCTACAACAAATGCATTTTTTTAATTTATGCAAATGGGCGACCAATGAAGTGCATGGGCTGTCTTTACTCCAGGGAATGCTAAAAAAACTTCTGCAGAAGAAAAAAAAAGAATGATGCCATGTCAGATCCCCTTGATGCAAAAAAACAAAAGAAAATACTGAATAGGTAGTTGTAGATAAAAGCTTCATAACAAAACAATCTTCATTCCTTTGTTTCTATGCTTTTTTTAATAGTTTGAGAGATATTGTTGAATTTAGTTTAATTTAGTTTTCCATTGATTTTATTTTCAATTTTACAAAGAATTTTAAATTAATATTTTCTTAGAAGTAAATAGAAGTCTGTCGCGTAGATAAAGGATTTAAATCTATCATATCGGACGCAGATTGAAGGAAGAAGATCGTACGTTGCAAATATTAAATAAAGGCCAGATGATTAAGATAAAATAACACGCCGAACAAGTATTAATTTAGAAGTCAAAAAGTTGTTTTCAAATAACTTGTATTAAGCACTAATTCAGAATTCAAACAACAAAAATCAGCGTTATATTTTTAAATTTTCACAGGACTAGTTTCGATGGTTTTACCGAACCATCACCTCAGCTGCCAAAGCACAAATGAACGAAATAAAATAGAGTGATTAGAAAAGATAAGAATGGCTGAACAGGAGTTAAACTACTGGCGCCATCTTTTGATGAAACGAGAACTAAAACATAATTTCCTTAAAGGCTGAAGGCAAAGATGGATTATCATTAGGGTCGTAAACTAGAACAGAAATATTTGTTGACTAGAAATGCCTCTAGAAAATTTAATTCACCAATGGAAAAAGGCCAGATGTTCTAGTTTAGAGTTATTACCTACCAACATGAATAGTCGGAAGTGTGGCGAAAACGCAGAGAAGGATATTACTTAAAAGAGGTTCCCTTTGAAGAGCAATTTTTAATAACTTGTAAGGTTCTGTTGTTTCTAACACCTTACTTCAATGTCCTACAGACCCAATTATACTGTAGAGCGGGTTATCACTTTAGTCTTAAGCAAATTACCACGTCATATGTAGGTAAAATAACCTTTTTACTTAAGTTTTAGATGAACAAATAGCACTACTTGTATTACAGACTAACCTCCGCTGCTTGCGAGTGTTTAACATAACGTAATATGAAATAATTTAAATGTAGATAACATAATAAGCTCAAAACGCTTAATGAAGAGTATTCAAATATTGGCTAGCAAGATACTAAAGCCGACATAACTTTGGTAGAGTTGTAAGTAACTGCAAGACGAGGCTGCCAGAAGAGCTAATTCTAAAGCACTCAACCTTCGGCTAGTACAAAACGGCTAATTTTGTGAGGACTATGAAAAGCAGAAGTTAAAGTAAAGTTAAAATCACAATAAATGGTTATTTAACATAAAATCCTCCAAGTTCAACAAATCTGAATTTTATATATATATATATATATATATTGTGTGAGTAAGTGTATCCTTACAGCGAGAATTTCAATTAAAAATTGGCAAGTAGACTGTAACAGCAAGGTAGTATACAATAGGCATAAAGGCAAATAGACTGTAACATGTAAGGAACCTCAAAAGATTTAAGTAAATCCCTAAAACATTGGTTCTTCTGTCGTGCATTCTTGAAGTAATTGACTGGCGGTTACATCACAAATAGTAAATATTTGGATTATCATCCTAATAAAATTAAACTTGTTCACACCTAAGGCATCACAGATAAGCAATAAAATTTGTATTTAACATATCTTATATCTGTAAAATTGGACGGCAAAAATTATCAATAGATCTAAAAAGAGTGGTCTTTGAGAAAAGATACTGTAACTGAAAAAGAAATCTTAGTTTAACAACATCTTGTGGAGAGACAAAATCATTTTGCCATCAATACACGTTAATGCCCAAGAATGAACGCAGGAAGCTGGCAGCCGTTGTTTTTAAGCGTGATTAATTTTCTTAATGATTACTTTTTATCTCAAAACCTTTACTAGCAACATAAACAGAAAATTCCTTTTAATGAAGCAAAATATATTCTTCAATTTCAATGATATTTAGAATATGAGACCCAAAGCTCAACATTTGCACAAACATTTAGATAGCTTTCCATTAAACTTTATTAATTTAAGTAATAAACATGCATTAGAAAGATTTCAGCGGAATCTCAAAATTCTTTAACATTTAAGTAGACGCAATGGTAAGCTATTCCTAAACCTATCATCAAAAATTCTGTTGGTAAATCTTACTCTAAGTGTTTCACAAACGAGACTTTTATGAATGGAATAACAGAGTTCGTGTTGAATTTGAGTTGCCATCAAGATATGAGATTTTAAATTTATTAAAATTTGATTGTATTTTATTACGTAATATACTCTTTTACAAAAAAAAAATCGAAGCACCAAGAAGGACTTTTGCGATAGTGACGAAATTTAGTATGCAAAAACATCTTGATCGAGCATGCAAATGATCAAAGTTTCAAGGCAAATGAACAAGAATTGCGATCATAACGCGGATTTCTAGTGCGCAATTCGCAAAGTATAAAGCCAGTAACAGAGGAGGAAAATTTACCTTTTTTGTTTCTGCCATTGTAATTCCGTAAAGAAGCAACTAAAGATGCGATTACGACGATATCGAAGACCTTACAGACAACGACTTCGAATGTGGTCGCATTCTAGAGTTGCGTGAAGCTGGGTGGTCATACCGAGGAATAGGCCGCCACCTGCAACGTAAAGACACTGTGGTACAAAGATGTTGGCAGCAATCGTTGCTACAAGGAAATTGTCGACGGAATGAAGGTTCTGGAATGCAAGGATCACAAATGCGAAGCAAGATAGGATGATTGTTCGCGAGCCCCGAACCGCCCCAACGGTATCATTGTCCACTATTTAACGCACTACAGCCACGTCTATACCTCCCGTGGTACAGGTGACAGGTGAGAGCAGGTCCGGACACCCGGACGGCTTACATAGACTAGTCGGGTATCGTCCGGATCCCGCAACTATCTGAAGCTACACTCCGAAAACAATACAAGGGCAAAATATAGATTTTTCTGCGTGTGAAATTAAACATTTCCTGGCTACATCGCATGCTAACACATTGCTACATATACTTGCTACAATATACATTTCATAATATGCATTGCGTTGATCATTTCACTGTACTTAAGGCACATTTACAACTCAATGCTACACTTAGTACACTATATATTCTTTGCAACATATTACGCTGAACATTATTCTTGACAATTCAACATAGATTCTGAACAATGTAATTGTTTAAAACTGACATAACTGGATTATATAGTACATAACTTCGTTATATAAGACAGACTTAAATAAATAACTTGATACAACAGATAAATAAAATAAGAGCTCTTAAATAAAGAGCAAAATTGCACATTACAAACAATTTACACATTTTGCACACAGAAATCCTCTTTGTTTACTTTGTGCTGTACTTATATTATACAAAATACAGATTTAAGAACACAGTACAGCCCATATTACTTTTGATTAAATAACATGTTAAAAGTTAACTGTGGCATAAATTTTGCTGTATTCTTAAAACATACCAAAAATAACTTTGTAATTAAACATTCTACTGGTTACATTGCACTTTAACATACTGCTATATATAAAACACTCAATACACTAAATTTTTATAATACATATTTACATTGAACACTGCACTATATTTAGGACACCTTACAAAACTCATTTCTACACTTAATGCACTGTGTGTAGTGGCTACATATTACATTGAACATTACTCTTGATTAAATAATATAGGCAGTGGTAGTAACTCTTTGTTAAATACAACATAATTCTTAATACAAAAAGCTTATAAAAAACACTGTTAGAAATACTCATTGAGGGAAAAAATTACAGGTTAAATTAATTGCAGTTATAAAATTACATGTGCTATATACATTAAATACCGTATTTACCATGCACTATACATTTCATAATATGCACGTTAACACATTGCTATATATAAATCACTCAATACACTAAAATTTACAGAATGCAAAAATATTTACATACATATAACTACTATAATAATTACTACTATAATATTTATATTCTGTGCTCTTGAATACATTAAGTTGTAGTACTACAGTTATAATTATTATGCTTTCTGCGGCTCAAAGCATAGCTCTGCATGCTATGAGCACTTACGCATTTTACCAAGGTACTATACACAGTGTGTTGTACAATACATTATTCACAATACGCTGCACAATATTCTATTTATAAAATGCACATGCTTACAATATTGCACCCATGCATTAATATGCTCATTACAAATATACATACTTGAACTATTTACATTTGGATAATATTAAATCATATTTACCTTTATTTTTCGTGTTCACAGCCTAATGACTCAAGATGGGTTTCTTGCAGAGGCCACTGGAAACCAGTGTGCATTGATGCTTTGAATCTCTGCGAAATTTAAGTCTGTTATTGTGGGCTGCATAATTCTAGTCCTAATGCTTCAAGTTTGTTCATAATGCTTTTGAGCTTCTTGAGATAGACCGGCTGCTTAGTGAAGAAGCGTTTATAAGCAATGTCAGTATCAGGAAGCCTCTTGTGCCATTATTCCGTGAGAGGGCAAGATGTAACGTAATGATCAGGTGTACCTACTTTATTACAGACACAATGATCAGTTGTTGATATTCCCCTTTGATAGAAATATTGGGGAAATGGTCCGTGGCCTGTAATGAAACGGGAAAGAAAGGGGCTGAGATGAGTCGATCTTGGGAAACTTCTATGGACAAAGTCATGGGTTCTACGGCCTTGCGATATAGAGTCTCATTCCTCTTGCCATTGTTGCTGCGATTTAATGCGACAGACTCGCTTCAGATAAGATTTGGGAAGCGGGATCTGGACATCTTGCGCATCGATATTCTTTGCAGCTTCCTTTGCAAGAATGTCTGCATCCTCATTGCCTCTGTGGCCCGCGTGTGCTTTAATCCATAAAATCTGGATGTTGCAGTCATGCGCATTTTCTTTGAGCAGGCATTGTATATCTGCTATGATCGGTAATGGATGGAATGGATCAGGAAGAGCAAAGATTGCCGACTGACTATCTGAGAAAATGCAAACTTCTCGGTCAACAAACTTCATAGCTGCTGTTATAGCCTGGCGCAATGCTACTGCTTCAGCTTGGAATACCGATCTATTAAGTCCAATGTATCCTTTCCATGTTTCTAAGACTTTATCATGATAATGAGAAATAAAAGCGCAGCCTGCCTCTTCGTTGATTTTTGAGCCATCAGTGAATATGCTGATGGTATTTGCACCGCTTGTGTCTCTTACCCGTAAATCCTGATATATAGAGGTATGGGCACAAATGCCCAACCCATAACTAGCGGGATGAACTTTGAGCTGAGAATTTTTGTTCTCAAAGTCTGATGGTACAAATGTAGTTCCCCTAAATGAGGCTGACATCCTAAGAAGCATGACAGTAGAGACAGTTGCCTCTTGTAATGCGGCAATTGGCAGAGGAGTAAGTCCAGCTAGAACCGCTGCCGCTGCTGTGGCCGTTGTCCTGTATGTTTTCGTGATAGCAAGGACGAAAGGTCGTTGAATGCTATTAAGTAAATTCAATTTCCTCGCAGTCATGGGTAGGGCCCAAATAGCTGCCCCATACGAAACTATTTTTTCTGCTACCGTCTTGTAAATAGTCTTGAAGAAGTGCGGTCGTAATCCCCAATCTTTGCCCTGCATATTTTTAATTCTAGTTGCTATTCTTGTGGCTTTGACCCTTTGGGCTTGCAAGTGAGTAATCCAAGTGAGGTTTTCATCCAAGATGAGGCCAAGGAGTTTTAGCTCCTTGACCCTCTTGACCGTCACTCCTCTTAGCTTGATGCACGGGTTCCTTATGATGGTTTGTTTAGGCTTGTGAAATATAATGTATTTAGATTCCTTGGCCTCCCGTGGTCCACCATCTCACGGCGCTTGTCTGAGGCGGGGTTATGCTCACAGAGGCCTTTGACATGTTTGCCTTTGACCTCACAACATCGGCGGAGTCATCTGGTGTCGCAGCCGATCATCAGGGCTGCCATCAGACTAGCATCGTATAGTGTTCAGCGATGAATCCCGCTTCACTCTTGAAGCAGATGACCACCGTGTTCGTGTCTGGAAAGGAAGGGGCCTGCGGTCCCAATCAGCCTTATACAGACATAACATCTGGTGTGATGGTGTGGGGCGCTATTTCTTATGACAGCAAGTCATCTTTAGTCATCCTCCGTACAGCTTTAACAGCTCAAGGACATTTTGACACCAACCTGCGGCCGGCTGCAGTTCCCTTCATGGCACGTCATCCTGAAGCCTTTTTCCAACAAGATAATGCCAGACCACATATCGCTCGCATATCTCTGGACTGTCTCCGTGCGCTTGATACTCTTCCTTGGCCAGCAAGGTCAACAGACCTTTCATCAATTGAGCACTTCTGGGACATGGTTGGCCGCCAGATTCGGGCACAACAAAATATTGCAGATCTAGAGCGACAACTGATGAATGCCTGGCAGAATGTGCCTCTAACATTCGTTGCCTCGACGAATTCAAGCTTGCATTGCCGCCAGGGGGATTCAACCAACTACTAATTTGAACACTCGATGATTGATTGTTGAGCCTTGAACAGATACTATGACATTGATTTTTTAATCATTTTATTATCTGTGTATGAGCTATACACATATTCTATTTCATCAAAAACAACCAAAAACAACCATCCTTCATGGTGCTTCGATGTTTTTTTTTTTTTTTTTTTTTTTTTTTTCAAAAGAGTGTATATTGAGTAATTAAACAAAATGTTAAATGCTCTTGAGAAAATACATAGAAACTTCTATTTATGTAAATTTTATTTATAGTTAATATTACATTAACCTCTGAAATTGAATATTACTTTAACCTTTGAATGCTGATATTAATGCGTATTAGTTACATCATTATTCACATTGCGTTACAAAACCATATATATGGTATACTGCACGTACTTCCGGATCAAATGCATGATAGTTTTACAATTATATCTGCAGTTATATTCAAAACTATATACAGATTCTAAGGTATAAATTTGCATGTTGACCTACAAATTATGAGAAAATAAAGCGGAAAAAGGGTCAAAATTCAAGCCTCTTACCATTAATACCGGTCTTATCTCCAGTAAGCTGAAAGGTAAGGTAAATAAATATTAGAAAATTTTGGGACTAAATAAATTCAAATAAATACTATTTAAAATAATGCATGTTTTCAATTTATTAATTTATTTTCAAACTATTTTCGACATTTATCGAATAAAAGTAATTAGCTTGTAAGGAATATTTTGAATTTATAACAGTTATTTTTATTTTTGAAATCTTTTCCTTTCAATTCTTGTTTTCCACTTACAAAACCCCTACCAGAATGAGTTTTTAGCATCGCGTTGAATGTAAATGAGGTAGAAGAAGTATTTAAGGAAGGTTCAGCTTACTTCATTTGGATAGTTTAGGAGTTCTTAGTGGCGCATGTTTGCCGTCTGGCGATTTCGCTATTATACCTACTACGCTCGGTCGTATTGTACGTGCCTGTTAATAAGCGCAGGTTGGGTTAAATTAAGGGCCAACTTACGTTAAATTAAGGGCCAACTACGTTTAGGTATTTGTATCCAGCTTCGGTTAAATCATTTAGATTAGAATTAGATGAGTTCCTTATTTTCCTATCTTAATTTGAAGCTCGAGTGAGGCTTTCCTGTTCGCTCGAGAAGAGGATGAATGTATTTTCTTTAAATGAATAAAAGGGTATTTAAAACCTTATTTGGACTTTTTCGTTAAATATTTAAACTCAGCAATAAGATAAACAGTTTAATAGGTTCCTCTACATTCAGCATAGACAAAGTTGCGAGGAACATTATAAGCTTTCATATCAAGGTATGTTTCATGCTTTTTATCTAAAATAATCATCGATGCTTGTAATGTTGCTACGGTCAGTATGATCTGATACATTGTTACGTTCTGTTTCGAATCACAGAGAAAACTTTAATATTTGCAAAAATGTGAAATAATTTCTTTAAAAGTTGAAGATAAAATTAATGTCAGGGAAATTATTGTGTAGTTGTTTTCTTTTTTTGTTGATAGAAGGCGCCAGCAGATTTGTTAATTTCCTTATTTAGAATTATCTTAATTTTCTAATCTGTTGTTATCGCCTTAGCACAGCCTTTTCCTTCGTCATTTTAACTCTTGCAGCTAAAGAAAGTTCTATTTAAACCTTCAAAATGAGGTGCTGCAAATTTATACAACTTATACTTGTTGCTTAATACCTCCAATATTTATTTTTCGCTGTGTTATTTTAGTTAATATATGTCTACTCATTCTTTCTCAGAATAACAATACAACATCGCTTGGGATCAGAATAAGGTTTTGCCTTCGAATACTGTATGTAGTTTAAGGCGTTTTGTACAGAGACATTATTCATATGAACAGTGGATTTTAGGACAACATTCTTTCTAAAATAAGATGTAATGAAATAAGTTATTTTTTGAGAATTTAATTCCTAACTAATAGATCATTTGCCTATTTTATAAAAATACCAACATATTCATGATACAAAGGGCTATTACTGTTGAACATGATCAATAGTGACTTTCGTTGTTGCCACTCATTTAAGATTCTTTGGATCATAGAACTTTTGATGATCTTCACTAAGAAGAATGAGCTTAAGTTTTACAGACATAACTTTACACAATGTTTGGACTCAAAAATATGTTCATATTTGGTTTAGACTATTTTCTGATTATTTTGGGACTACTTTCAGTCTATTGTTACTACCGTTTTCAAAAAAGTTTCGTCTTCTCGACAGAAAACCAAGGCGGTCTTCGCCAGAAATACGGTTTTCTGTTGGGCAATACAAAAGTAGGCTTGTCACAAACTTCGCAGACATAGGCCGCTTATACCCATATCTTCAATAAGTATAGAAGATATGAATATAAATATAAAATAATATTCGAAATAAAACATAATTTTGCGATCTTCAAATATGTCATGAGTGGTGATTCGACTACTTTCCCACACAGCTGAATACACATTTTTAGAGCTTTCCTCAGTTTTGCTTACTTAGTCATTTAAACATTTTCGACATATTTTCAGACACCTTGAAAACGTTTGCACTATTCTTAAATTCGTGTGTGGATCATATAATGCTTCCCTTGTTTCTTCCTACAGATTTGCGTTAAGTCTCTGCTCAGGTACCTTAAAGCGTTTAGCAATATTTGATGTAAATACTCTGTTTACATTTTTCTCTAACGGTGAATGCGACGCCAAGTTACTTCACACGTTATTTTAAAGAATTTTCGTATAAGAGTGCATTAAGCTAGACTGCAACTTAAAAGTAGATGCGTAATCAATCTGTGTCTACGCTCCGAGTGTGTGGCACCATTGCGGATAATTGTTTTATCGCAACTCACACACTCATGTGTCGTTTTGACTATTAGACAATCTATAGATATTTTTACTATGCAGTGTTCCATTCTAATAATGCGGAATATATCACTAGAAGTAAACATTTGTAGGGCCTGACAAGTCTAGACGCTTGTCTCAATGTTTTGAGATAAACCTAGATTATAGAAGGAGTTATCGCTTTGGTGTGAATCAATGACCAAGTCGTAAGAAGGTTAAAATAACATTTTTATTTAAATCTTAAATAAAGATAATGCACTGTTTGTGCTTAGACGAACCTCCGCTAATCGCGGGCTTTTAGCATAGCATTAGGTGAAGTATAATTTCAGTCAATGTAGGTAGGTGAATTAATTTCAGCTTAGGTTATTTTGAGACTACACAAGAAACAGGCTAGCTAACCTGGCTCAAGATAATTAATGTCGCATATTTAAACTTCGGCTTGCTTGCAAGATAAGTTATTTTTTGTTACCCGAAAGTTACCCGAATTAACTTTTAGCTTTTAACTGTCAAAAGTCCTAACTGTAAACCGTTTTAAAACCTCGCCTTAAATACACAACAACTAATTTTCGTTCTGGTGAGGACTGCAAAGTTATAGTCATAATAACAGGTTAATTAACATAAAATGCTATACTCGCATTGCATTTAAAATGAAGGAACCTCCTACGGAAAGGTCGTATATATATGTGTATTATAAAAACAAATTTTAATAAGTTTTACTCAGTTGCTGGTTGCCTTCCAGGCCAGAGGTTTAATCCTCGTGATAATTTTTAAACGTATTGTAGTGTTAACAGTTCTCTGTACTACATACGGCTTCCTGTTAATATAAGGCCAATCTTCCAAGTTTATTATTCCAAAGTTAAGTTAGAATTTAGTTAATATTTTTATATTCTTACGTTCAGACCACAAGTAGTGGGTCTTTGTATTCCGAAGTACGGAAATTATTGTAAAGAGTGAAAAATAAAGGGTTTCGTATACCCTTCCTGTGTATCTTGTCTACTTCCCACATTTATTGAAGATAGCTTTAGTAAGCTTCCTGTTCCGAGTCAGGTCTGTGCATGTTCCCAAAGAAAGTAAGACGGAACATTGAACCTGATAAACTCGCATGAACATACAAATCCTACAGGTAGCAGAATGTCTACGTACGCATGTACATCAAGAATATCATGCCTATTAAATTATATGATACCTATGCAATCTTTTTCAAAATTATTTCTTAAATACATTTATGAACATTTCATTTTAGTTTGCTCTTTATGTTTTTCTGGATGACTGAATGTCTGATATGGCATTAATATAATAGAATTCATGTTTTAAATTCGAGAAAAAACTATTGTTTCGAAACAGCATTATTAATAAAAATAGTATTAGATGCTTTGGAGCTCTATATGAATCAATCTCCACTGCAAGATCTGGAAATTTCTATGCCTTATTAAACAATTTATTTAACTTCTTTTAAGTCAGACAAGCTTTATCTTCTTCATTGAAGCATAGTGACAATGATTCAAATATTTGACTCTTGAAGTTTTTGATATTTTAAAACTGTTTAGCTGTGCCGTTCGAGCTAGGTGAAAGAGCCTGAAATAAAAGGGGTTAACACATTAGCAAGTGCGAAACGCTTTATTGCTACTAGAGAAAGTTGGCACATTGAGAAAATTCACAGTAATACGACAATAAAATGCAAGAATATACATAAATATACAATAAGCAATAACTATAGATTCAATACAGCAGATCCAATAAAAAGCTGATTACATGTTATAAATATTCAAGATAGCCATAGGTCTGTTTAAATTGGACACATTGCTTTTACGGTCGTTTGGTGTTTAAGTTTCAATTCTTCATAAGTATTTTCTCGATTAATTCTTTTCCGCTTCTTCTTTCATACCTGAGAACCTTTCGCCGCGAAACGATTTTGAAATTTGTTTGATTTCTTTAGCATCATTCCCAATCAATGGAAAGCCTTTAAAATTGCAGATAACTTCTGGCCATATCTGATGTCAGCAAGTTTTCAGTGATGGGGAAGCCATGTATGAACGGAACTCTAGCTTGGAGCAAATTAATGAAAACAAGTAAGATATCACATATATTCGAAATCCCTTCCGGAAAATACACGTTCGGCAAAGGTTTACTGTACTAAAAAATCATTTTGGAAAGTTTGTAATAAAAGCATTCTGCCCTTGCCCATCAGTGGCCGAGCTCTAAAAGCTACTGAATACGCGTAGTGCGGTTCTAAGTTTAGACACATGGCAAACGGGTTAACTAAATGGACTTTTCATGTTTTTTTTTTTTTTTTCATGTCTAACTTGGATACGAGCTAGTTTCCCTTAAAAGGTTGTAGAGACATTTTTTTAAAAGCAGGCAAGATAAAAAATTAGCAACGCCTTCGCCTGGAATCGAACCACAGACCTCTGGAATACCGACCCAGCGCGCAAAACCACTACACCACAAAAGGAAAGTGGGAGAAATACCTTACAAGGTTCTCCACGGGGCATCTCTCACTTTCGTGCAGTGCTTAATGACGAACTGCGTAATAAAGTTCTGCCTTGGGGTCAATCGTTGACCATGGGTTTATAAAGTTCACTTAGCAAAGCGACGGTCGGTAATTTGTAGGCAAAGACATACTGCATTTTAAACATTTCTTGCTAACATGTAATGATCATATAAATTATATAAATGAATTATGTTATTTTTAAATAATATTTTTTTTTTCATTCCAGCATTTAAGTTAGAATGAAATCCTATGAACAAAAATATGCAATCGGCTTCCGAATATGTTGTTGGTAAATTGTCGTTAAGTTATGAGAAGGCAACCTTCCTAAATGTCATCGGGATTTTGCAATAAAATATTTCGGGTAAAGGGAAGCAAATAAACCAACAATTTTGCAGGGTTGATTGTACATTTTTACCCAATAGTTTTTATTACTAATCTTAAGATTTACCTACTGAGAGCACTATAGTCTCGTACTTACGCTATACCACATGTTGCATCTCTAACCATCATCAGGCCAAACTCCAACTAAAAAGGAATAACAGTTTGGTTAAAAAAAAGTTAGACGAACGAACAATATTTCAAAGCTGGTACCCAAGGGAGCGTTCACACGTTGGTCAAGCCGAGGCAAAAGGGCATTAGGATCATTCATATCTGTAGAACAGGATTTAAGCTTTATACAGTCAGCGAAAGTAAAGTTACGCATGTGCAAATGCATAGATGACTTAGAGGACTCGTCTCTCGAATGTTAGTTTGTGTTTGCTTCATTGAGAATGGTGAATTCTTACACCTGAATGGCATAAAGTACAACAGTTAGAAAACGTAGATAAAATCCTTATATCAGTTTCCCTAACGCAGCAAGGTCTGCTTGCCTAGCAACGTAGTTCGTCTTATGCCACTTGTTCCACAGCCTTCGTATGAACGCTACATTATTGCCAACTGTGTCAACAAATCATAAATATATTACATGTTTTATTACTGACTGCTTTAGAAATCGTACTTATCGCACTGCAAAACATCTCATAGTTTACAAGAAAATGTAAAATCTCGGTTCTGGGGAAAATCTGTTAAACAAAATTGGGACTTTGAATAAAATTATTTTCACTAATCTGATAAATTTTTATTTTCAAGATATCAAATTTATGTGTTTTTCCTACAAAACTGTATATTATAAAAAGAAATATCTGAGAAATATCAAAATTACCGGAAATCGGAAAATCAAATTTTTATTTATAATATTTATGTTCATATGTTCAGATCAATAATATTTCATGTAATTAAAGAACTTAAAACATGATCAATAATTGCTTTAAAAGAACAGAAATTTTTTTACTAGATGTAACTGAATGAAATGGAATAAATAGAATTAACGAAAACAAATTTAATAAAAGCAGAAAAAACATCGACGTGCTTCTTTTTCTCCTTTATCATTCTTCATTTGACTGATAATCTTAAAACAGTTGAAGAATATATTTTTTCCAAGAATATTTCAAACTATGAGAAAAATTACGATGAATATATTGCATAATAATGATAAACTGTACACCATTATTTATCGATTTTAAAGCACTTTAGTTCTAAGCATGAATTAAATTTAACTGTTAAAACATTCAGCTTCAGAATTTTAACACCTATCAAAAACGACTGAGTATAATTTTGTCTGTTAGATGAGACTGCATAAATATTTATGAAAAATAAAATAATTTCGCACTTCGAAAAATATTTAAAGCGCGTTAATTTGCATAAAAATTTATGCAAAACTTCTTCATTTCAGCATTTTTTTGTAAAAACTAATTAAATAAATACTATCAAATTCTGCAAAACTAAACATTGCGAAACATTTGCAATATAACCCATTTATGGAAAATTAAATTAGATACAACCTTTCAGAGTTCATGTTTTTAAAAAAGCTTCTGCTTTATTTTTTCCCTTTCGAAAAAAAAAATAGATGTTTTGAAATAAACAGTTCTCTCCATGATTGTGATTTTTCAAATTTCGAAAAACGAATCTCGAATACTACAAGAAAATTCAGGTAATATTTGAAATAATTTCTTGAGAAAGCAAATGTTAAGAAAACGTGAAAACTGCATTGCATATACACCTATAACGTTAACCAACAACTATAACACCTATAACGTTAACCTATATAACATAAAATGTTTAATATACAAAGAAGGATATTCTGAGGTAAAAACAAAAGCTCTGATATAAATTCAAATAATTTAATGTAACTTTATTCTTTCTAAACAAGATTTTAAAATAATTAAATAAATTATTTCTTATCTCTAATACCATATCCGAGTTTTGGTTAAATCATAGATTACCAACAGAAATTCTCAAAGAAGGGATTTCCGTAAGAAGTCCTCTGAAATGATATCTCCCCATTAGGCAAATAACCATTCAATATTTTGCCAGTTGATCAGTTAAACATCAAACAATCAATTAAATAAGCATACGCACTCAAAGCATTTGCACTTCTAAATATTTCTTGAACGATTTATCCTTGATCCATAGTGATTCAATTCGAGAAACGAATCCATTATGAATTATGCTTGTAGCATGTTTTCAGATTTCCCCAATAGAGTGTTAAATGAAGCCATACATTTTTCCTATTTTTTCAGTATTTTATCAGTTCACCATAACAGTGTTTTGTTTTCTTAAAAAGATGACCTATATAACCTTGTTGTCTTTTTAACTTTATTATTAAGCATCAGTTTAATACACTTAACTGTCACATAAATTTACACACTTAACTGTCACATAAATTTAAAGCAAAATTACGAAATCTTTTAAAGAAGCATTTCATTAGGAATATCTCTCCAGCTCTAATATTGCCATGCACTTTTTATCCCAGAAGGTGCATTACTCTCAAACCTCACTTTTATTTCAGATTCGTTTTGTTGTCACTTTCATTTTTGCAAGAACATGGCATTAACGCGGCCAGGCACCTAAGTGTTATTATGAAAAAGAAGAGACTGTATGATGTTTTTAATAAACCAAGTTATTTGTAGAATAATTTAACATATCCGGCTAATAATTAATAACAGAGATAAAAAAGTTGCATTTTTTGCTTTTAAATAGCTTAGTTTACTAATAAATAACTGACATATTACATTTTAAAAGAAACTGATGTGGGCATAACATGACTTTCGGCCTACTAAATTACACATATTTTTTGCTACACTTCATTTAAACTTATTTCTTCGACTTATCTAATTTAATTAACCGATCTCTCAAGGTAAGCCAAAAATGACATCAGAAATTGAAGATTTTGAAATTAAATATCTCGGTCAATTTTGTCGTACTTCTTTTATTTTCTGATAACGAGTACAAAACGTTCCCCAATATAATTATAAGAAGCGGGAGACCGCAATAGAAATTAGATTTCGTTATTTGGGCAAATTTTTTTTTTTTTAATTTCACATTCTTTAAACATGAATATTTTCATCTTTTATTATATTCTGTAAGGTTTTAATAGCGAAGTAGTAATCCAAAACATATCAAAGAAGAAGATATGCTATCGATGATTAAGATGTGAGAAACAACAGTTCGAATATATATATATATATATATATCGCTCAATAAATTTCAAAATTTGAAATTTATTAATTATGAATTTCAATGTTTGGTCTTTGTGAAAAATTAGTTCTAAATTTTTTACTTTATATCTTTACTGATAATTTTTCAGCAGCTTAAATACTAGGCATATTTATATTTTGTTTTTAAAATTTGTTTTGTAATTATGGAATATTGGAAAAATGTATAATATGTTTATCTACTAAAAAAATGTACACATATTTTGGAAACCGTGCTCCTCGGCTTCCTAATAAAGTTATTGATAATGATATAGAAAATGATATGATAGATATTTAGAAAAAAATTTATGAGAACTTTTGTAGGAGTGGAAATTTCCTGCACAAAGAACAAATGCAACTTATTTCAGAAAGTGTTTTTAAAATGATAGTACAAAAGTTTAAACATAGTATTTTAATACAATGGTATTTTATTCAGGAAGGTTTGATTTATAATTTTTCATATTATTGTAGTTCAATAGCTATTAAACATGAACAGTTAACTTTATTTTTCTGTGCCTTTGTTAACGAAAGCTATTTAATATCACTTTTTCCCAGCTCTGATATAACAGTAATATTTATATATTGATATTCTCTTCATTTATACGTAGACCGAAGAAACTGCGGATATTAGTCGAGTAGTCAAGGTAATACGAGTAAATAAGTAGAGATAATACATCAAATTATCACAGTCAGAATAAGTTTTATCTCAAAAGGCAAAAACCATTTGAACAAATAGGTAATTCATAATTTAAAAGCTTGTAAACACAAAAGGACATATTCAGAATAAAAAATTTGAAGGTTTACATACAGAATTTTGTAACATACCGTTAGCATCAGCTATGTAGACTAAGTAAACGGTAAGCACGATTGCGTATGCAATACAGCTTAAGACCTGCATGATAAATAACAGAGGTTTTCCTCTTCCGTCTCCTTGAACTAGTAGAATATTTTCGTAGAAATGTTTAAACGAATGCTTACTCCTTTTATTACTACTGCTTATATATCAAGCGCCGGAAACTCCAGAGCTTTCCAACTACTGAAGTTGCGTCATAAAGAAGGGGAAAATAGTAATTCGTGCAGTCGAATTTTCGGAAATATAAAACTGAAAGAAGCCACCTGCATTCATGTAAAGTTAACGTTTATGATCTTAGAAACAGTATGTTTAAACACTGCAAAGAGTGCTCCTTAAAAGATTTGTTTGATTTGCCTTTAATAAATCTTTCTTCAGTTCTTTGAACAATGATGTAATTCTTGTGGAAAATATCGCACAAGAATTCATTATATTTTTATGGATGTTTAATAACCTCAGACGAAGCTGTAACTGTACAGATTTCATGATAAACCTGATTTTCGGTATCTTCGCAAACAAGTGCTAAACTTAAATGCTGTAAACGCTTTTTCTGATCAAAAATGAAATAAATAACGTACTACTCAGATATTATTTTGCAGAATTTCTTGATTTACTAAAGTTTGATCTACTGAAAAGAAATTTGTTTAAATTTTGCTCAATAAGTATGCGACTAACATATGCTTAGATTTTTTCAGAATTTGCTTAATAAAATGCATACTATATATTAGGATAAAAACAGTTTCTTGCTTAAATATTATAAGAAGCTGAATTAAAAGACATGAATTGAAATTAATAACCTTTAGCAGAAAGAGACATACAAGAAGTTTTGAAAACTCCTAGTAGGCTAATGATATTGAGAAGTTTAATTAATGTAACTGAGAATTAAATCAACTATAAATAGTATTTTTACTCTATAAATTTCAATTATTATAATTTTTCTGTTATTCTGTGTTCTGTTATGTGATCGAATTATTTGCAAATAATGTTGAACTCATATATAAGGTGAATTCAAAGTATACGGCAAATGCATCTTCGAGTTATTAGAATGCGATGATATATTAAACATACGAGGTGAGGCTAATACACAACGAGACCGCGCACCTTCTGTCGCGCATCCACATGGGGAGGGGAGAGGGAGGTTGGCATTCGAATGCAGTTGAAACACCAGTCATGCATCGTTTCGACCTTTTTGTCTGCTTTCGTTTGCTTTAGAGCCGTGCTTGTAGGATAGTAGTGATCACGGTGAACTTAAAAATCAAACAGCGCATTGACCTTAAAATCTTTGTAAAATTAGAAAAGTCGTTAACGCATTGTTTTTCATATGTTAAAGGATGTGTTTGGTAATAACACTATGTCACGTGCGCAAATTTCTGATAATGGCATAAACGGTTTTCAGGTGATCGGGAAGAGGTTAAAGATGATAAACGCCTCGGTCGATCTTCGAGTTAAAAATTTGAAGCAAACATTCAGTAAATTAATGAAATTGTGCGAAAAGATGAAGTCTGAACATTCGGGTGATCGCAGACATGGAGAACATTAACAAATACACAGTAAGATAAATTTTGCATGATGAATGACAAAAGTTTGTGCAAAAAAGGTCTCGAAAAACCTCTTTCAGGAACAAAAACACAATCAGAAGAACATTTGCTGTGATGTCATGGAATGCCCAACGAAGAACCGGACTTGCTAACATGTGTTATCACATGTGATGAAGCATGCATCTTCCAGGACAACTGAGAATTGAAGCGTCAATCGATAACACTGGAAGACTCCCACATCGTCAAGAATGAAAACATGGTGAATGAGCAAGCCAAAACTGAAGGCAATGCTGATCTTTTTTTGTTACCGTGACTAGATGGGCGCCTGAAGACCAAATCAGAAATACTGCAAAGAAGACCTAATCAATCCGAGGGAAAGGCTAAGGAAGAAAATACCGGATTTGTGCAAGAACGCACATAGAATTCAGCATCAGTGTTACGCCCTACCCACAATGCCCGATCCGTGAAACAGTTTTTAGCAGACAAGCACATTCCTGTGCTCGATCATCCTCCGTATTCACCAGATATTGTATTCACCAAAGAAGTGTATTGTTTTGATCAAATCAGATAAATATTAAGAACGTAAAATAATAAATACGCAATGCACACACCACCAAGCCACCAAATTCAAATTCAGAGCTAGGCAAAGACTGAATTTACCTTATATTAAGCATATTCATTTTTCAGTCCTTCTTAATTCGTTTTACAGTTTTTCAGTCTAAAAATCTGCAAATATTTGTTTCTTTTATTTTAAGAACGGAAGAAGTGATAGTCAGAATGCTTTCTCTGATGACACAGTTTGCAGTTGATTTGAGAAGTTTAAGTGAGTAAATTCCAGCCTCCAAATTGATTACCTTCCTTTGTAAACAAGAATCTTTTAACCCTTTCGCCGTCCTCTCCTGCCCGCGAAAATTTCCCCCCAGCGGCCGTCTGTTTTTCGTAGCGTGCAATGTTGTTTTCTCTGTACATCATAACTTTCCATACATGACTTTCGTAGTGGATGAATGTCAATAAATATTAAGTAAAATTATAAGGAAATAAAGCATAATGGAAAAATAATAATATCTCTGCTTATTTCTAACAGCAGTGTAATTTGATAACATCTGATCCAGGCGGTCCACTCCTCCCATTTTGTTGTTGTAATCTTTTACAATTATTGTTTTTTTTTTTTTTTTTTTTTTACAGTTCTTTTCCGTGTTCCAACATCAGTCATCGAGTTATTACGGACTGTACTCGTCAAACGTATATCCTTCTTGTCTTTCCTATTCACAACCTCATTTTCTCTCTTTTTCTGCTGAGTAGATGAAGCCATCTCTCACGTCTTGTATCTTATGTAAAATGGCGCGAATATTCAAAAACTCCGGGGCAAATTCAATTAGAAATAGAATGGGTGATTAGTGCTACACTCTAGGAGGTATTAGAACAAAAAAAACTCACACAATTAAACATTTAGAAAGCGTTTTAAACCATTAAAAGTTTTAAAATTTAGAAGAACGCTTGAGGCGCCCTGCGGAAGTTTCACTTGAACGCGCTAGACGCGTTACGGACGACGAAGAGGTAAAAGAAACTATTATTATCCTTCATCTATCGCTGAAAAATCTACATTACACTATTCCAGACCTAGACTATATATTCAAAACTAAAGTACATGACCATCTAAAGGAGACTAGGGTATGTAAGCCGTTATAATGTATGAGTATGCCATAAAAAGTTCATGGGGTAAGCCAAACGAATTTATTTTGGTAACATCCGAAGGAAGGTTGAATCCCTAAAATATATTGCTTTGTGTGTGGAGAGAGAAGAAATAAACTGTAGACTATGAATTTTCGTGACCAAATGAGACAAAAAATTTGGAAAAATCTTGTCCGCTAAAGAATTTTAACAACAGAAATCAAACTAAAGTTTCCAGAACTGACCAATCGTCATAATGTTGTCTTTCTCCATGAAAATTCTCGTTCCTATGTTTAAGTGAATCTCAAAGAAAGCTTCACTGAATGAAGCTGGGATACTCTGTGTAACCCTCCATACTCATCGTATTTTGCATTTTCAGATTATCGTCTCTTCGATTCATTTGAAAATTCTGTGAACAACCTAGAATTCAGTGTTGTTTGGAGGCTGTCAAACAGCACTTTGATAAAATCTTAGTGAATAAATTCATGAATTTATATAAAAAAAGGAATTTTCCATCTGCCGCAGAAATGGCAGAAGAACACGGAATAGAATGATGCTTATGTGATTAAATAAAATTCTCTTATGTTTTTATTCCTTCATTTAAATTTTTCACTAAAACCCTGCCGAATTTTCTGGATGTCCCAAAGGTTAAAAGCTTGTAAGGATCTTAAGTTTTACTAACGTTTATTTTATTTTAAATCTTTACTATCACTTCTTATTTTCTACTTCCGGCAAGAATTATAAGCGTTAAAGTATTTGTGCAAAGTTTGTCTGGCGAACGCCAAGTACTTAAATTGTGGGTTTTTGCCAAGCGAGAGAGAGGAAGCAGTTAGTCGAAGCAGGCCGCTTACCTTAAAAGTTTTACTCAGTTGCTGGTTGCCTTCCAGGCCAGAGGTTTAATCCTCTTGATAACTTTAAACGTATTGTATTGTTCACAGTTCTCTGTACTACATACGGCTTCCTGTTAATATAAGGCCAATCTTCCACGTTTATTATTTCAAAGTCAAATTAGAGTTTAGTTTTATTTTTATATTTTTATGTTTAGACCACAAGTAGTCGGTCTTTGTATTCCGAAGTACGGAAGTTATTGTAAATAGAGAAAAATAAAGGGTTTTGTATACCCTTCTTGTGTATCCTGTCTATACCACAGTTATTGAACATAGCTTTAGTAAGCTCTCTGTTCCGAGTCAGGTCCTTGCATGTTCCCGAAGAAAGTAAGACGGAACATTGAACCTGATAAGCTCATATGTAGTATTTAAATATTTCTAAAATTTATTTTGAGTTTAAAGTTGAAAAACTTTGAATAACCTAGGATTTGAAACTTCAAAATAGTGAGTAATAATGACTAAATTATTTTCAACTTTCTTTGACTATCATTTAAGCAATCGAATCAATATTTTAGTTTAAATGATAATAATCTCTTAGTTTCAAGTACTTCTCAAGTTTCATATTAAAAAACTTATTTCGAGAAAATTGATTACTAGGATGAACTAATTAAACTAGGAGCTTACTTATTTTTTGAATAATAAGGGGTCACGCGATATAAAAATTTTGATACAACTATTTGTTTGTTATATCAAATAGTAAATAAATTTGTTTCTGGTAAAGAACTTCTAAGAAAGAAAGTAGCTTTCTATAATATAACTTTCTGTAGTATAACTTGAACAAATACATAAAAGACAGGAAAAAAGACGAAATATATTGTGCAGTATTATTGAAAAACAACCATAATTTAAGGTGATATTGATTTTTTTCTTACCGCCAACGACACTTTTATAATAACACCATAAGAGTTCTACAGATATGTGAACTACAGGTGCCTTTATCATTAACTGCAATATTTACAGAATAAAACTATAATATTTACAAAGAAATCATTATATCTGTTGTTCTGTTGTTGTTGTGACTTACCATAGTTGTGTGAGAGGAACATTCGAGATGTCCAGAAATTATATCCTGGCGAAGAGCGCAAAATTGCCTGTGTCGTTGTCTTGGGTCTTGGGTTCCTTACAGGTGGTAGTGAATCGTTACTTCTTTTGATGACCTTGAGTTTTCCTCTCAATTCATAAAATCTATATTTATTTTACGAAATGCTAAGTTATATAGCGGAACTGACCATGATGCTGTTAAGTTAAAATAAGGAAGCTGTACAAACACAGGCGATTTTTCGATGACGTTATGTCCGGATAAGTCGAAACTGCATCTAAGACATTCCTCATACATATATTCCGTTTCCCATTATAAGAAAATATTTACTACTATGTAGGAATAGTGAACATTTATTAAATTGAAATTTCAGTCCTTGCAGCAATTGCGCAAGAGAATTACTTAAATTGAATTTAACTTTACTATTTTCTTGTAAACAGTTTACTACTGTGTATATATACTTAAAAACTATTTCAAATCTCGCAAAGGTTCATATTTTCAATTTTTTATATTAAAAAAAATCTGATGCGAACACCACATGACTTGACTAGAAGAGAAACACGCTAATGTGACAATCAAAATCGTAAAAACAACCTTGTATACTTACGCTAAATACAAGGTTGTTTTTACGATTTTGATTACCACATAACTTTTTTGGACGACCTATTAAACATTGTTTTTGTAACATTAGCCTGATTGTAAGATATTTACAAAAATTAACTGATACTAGATATTGTTAGATATTTATTGTAGACTGACAACATATATAAACTGCTATTAAATATATACAGTTAGATTTCGTTATTTGTCGAATTTTTTTTTTTTTTTCCTGTTTGACAGTACTAAACGATGAGTATTTTTGTTATTTAAAACATTTCTATAACTGGATGTACACTGGTGTGCAAAAATTAAGGACGAAGTCGAAAAATTAGCATATCAGCATAACGAAGAGGCAGAGCGGACAGAAAGACCAATCAGGAGATTAAGTAAGGTAATGTACGGTAGCACATGCGCAGATATGCAGGTAGACGTAATGGGAGACTGTCCGAGTAGTAAAAAGGATGTTGTCGGTGTAAGATCAGTATTTCTGGAAAAGAGATTGCACGCCGTATAGCAGTTAAAATCACACCGAGTTGCTGCCTCAGCGAGAAATGGCGAATGATCAATCTGTTAGACGACATCTGGATGCTTTTACTCGAGGTTGAATCATTGGGAAGTTGGAGGAAGGCTGCAGTGTGACAATTGTGGCTGCAGAGTTCGGAATTGCTCACAGCATCGTTTCACGACTTTGGAGACAATTTCAAACTACAGGAACAGCTATCCGGGGGTTTAGCAGTGGTCGTCCACGAGGAACCACACCCGCAGATGACCGGTATATTGCCTTACAGGCCAGAAGAAACAGGCGGCAGACAGCGGGAGAAATCGCTAGACACACGACACAGGCGACTGGACGACCGATATCGCGTTTTACCGTGGCCAGAAGACTGCACGGTGGTGGTCTGTTTGCACGACGCCCTGTACGGTATGTACCTCTAACGCCTGCCCATCGGAGAAGGCGTTCTCTGTGGTGCCGGGAACACCGGAATTGGAGAGACAATGAATGGGGACGAGTATTCTTTACAGATGAGAGCAGATTCAGTCTGAGTAGCGATTCTCATCGCATACTTATCTGGAGAGAGCGAGGAAGTCGCAATCATCCCTCGAACATCATTGAAAGGAACAGGTATTGAGGTGGCGGTGTTCTCGTTTGGGGAGGCATCATGCTTGGTAGTCGTACAGACCATCAGGAGCGGACAGAAAGACCAATCAGACCACATCTTCGACGCAGGTTCAGTCAACGGGACCCGTTATTGTAACGAGATTCTTCTTCCATATGTGCGTCTTTTTAGAGGCGCTATGGGTCCGCAGTTACTTTCATGGACGACAATGCACCATGTCATCGCACAGTAGCTGCCGAACAGCTCTTAGAGAGTGAGGATATTGAACGTATGGATTGGCCGGCGCGATCTCCGGATCTAAATCCCATCGAGCATGTATGGGATTTTCTAGGCAGACGCTTGGCAGCTCGTACCTTACCACCAGTAACGATTCCGGAGCTTCGATTGTCGCTGCAAGACGAATGGGCAGCAATGCCTCAACAACTCATTGACACCCTCATTCTCAGCATGGGCAGACGCTGTGAAACCTGCCTAGCAGTCAGGGGAGATCATATCCCCTATTAAAGACCGGATGTTTCTTGCTGGACACCCATCACAGGGATGTTTCGTCCTTCAGTCGCATTGCGCTCCATGCTACTTTTTCAATAAAGCTTCTTTTTATCCCTCTGATTTCTCTTTTAGTAAGTGTTGCTTACATTACTCATGTCCTTACGTATTGGCGATCTTACGGTATTAAATGTGTTGATTTGGAAAGCTTTTGTACAAAGTTATATTGGAAAAACCGTCTCGTCCTTAATTTTTGCACACCAATGTATATGACTACAACCAACGATTGCGAAAATGAAGGCCGGGGAAGGACTTTTAAGGCGAGTAAGAAAGTGGGTATATATACATATACGTTTGGGATCGCCCATTGTGATAAAAAGTAGAGATGCACAATTAGATTTTATAAAAAGTCTCATATACAAAATTTCAACGTCACAAAAATATCCTTTTTGATACATTTTATAATCTATTTTGGAAAAAATAATACTTTATTCGGTCCGGAAGTCTGGATTTCAAGCAAAAAAATTGCCCAACTGGATTTCGAAACTGTCAAAATGGATATTTCCGTTGAAATATGATACCCGAATTTTTTCGAGTTTACAATACTTCCTTTAATTACTATCAGAAAGTAAATATTGAATTTGTATGAAATAAAAGATCTAACTTTTTAACCGTTTCCCCGGTCTTACACTTATATTAAGGGTAACATTATACTCATGATAGAAAATAAGATACAAAACGTTTGACTTCTCCATGTAGAATTTGGCCGAAATATTTAACTTCCAAATTTGCAATTTTTTGACGTCATTTCCAATTTGACTCGAAGGGTAGATTAACAAATAAATTAGAATAAATTAGTTGACACATGTTTTTTTTCCCAAAAGCCATTTTATAATATTCTTTTGTGATTTCAGCCTTACCAATGCCATATTTCTGTCTTACTTGTGCTATTAATTTACATTTTTTTACATATTATATGCCAAAAGAATGTTGACTTGCGTAATTTATAAGTTTTCTAAATATAAAATTTCAAAATACGTTATTAAGATTCTCATGAAGTTTCTATAGAGTCATAATCTGGTGATCTGTAAAAAACTTTTAAAAAAATCGTTGAATTACAAGTACTTTTCATTTGAATTAATTTCCATTTAATTTTTCTTTTAACGCAAGGAATTTTATGAATCGGCTATGTTGCAAACTGATCTCAATGTTTTCAATAACATGAATTCTGTGAATAAGTAAAAATATTCTATGAATAAGTAAAAATGATATATATTTATCAATTCTGCATACATACGCTCGTCACTTAAACTCACAATATCGGAAACCTTTCTCTAAACTGATATTTTATTCTTAGTATATAAGGCCTCTGAAAATGATCTTTGACTTCAATATCAATTATGTCGGTCAATTTTTGTAAAACAGCAATCAAACTTTATGTGTTTTCCTTTCCACAACTAGTACTAAACTTTAATAAGTATATGAATCGGAGGAACGTATAAAAGGTAGATTGCTAAAAATTTCGCAAAATTGGTTTCTTAAAATTTAAATTTGCGCTATTGAAAGCAATTTTGCATTTTGAACTATACGTCTACAGCTAACTGTTGCGAAATAAAAGCCAGGTAACAACTTTTGGGTACTTGTGCATAAATTACATAAAAGCTCCATTGTTTCCTGTTGGCTACCATTAAATTAAATATTAAATTATCTTTTCTATCACACACTTAATTGCTGAGATAACTAGACTAAGAGATATACCTTATATTACAAAATAATTACCATAGTTGAAATGAGATGATGATGAAAGTATAGTATATCGCTAAAAATGTACATCAGTTTTGCTCATATGTTTTCCTAGAAAGCATTGATTGACGCGTGTCATTCTGTATCGAAAAGGCATCCAGTTTTCCAGTTTTGCAACTTATAGTAGATTATAAGGACGTCACTTTCTGTGTGTATAATAAAGCATTTTTTCATTTTTCCGTACTTCAGCGTTTATAAAAACTGCTTTTGAATTATTCAGAGAACTAGAAATAAAATTCTGTTAATTTCGTTGGCAGAATATGCATTTATTTTATCATAAACATATATGCTTATGATTAAATAAATGCATATTATATAGCTAATGATCTAAAACGCAAAAAACGTTTGGAAATATACATTTCAGTGCATTTACGGTGTTCGATACCACATGTAAAAGTGCTTACATAATTTTTAAAGTAGGCTATTACAGTAGACGCTGCCTAATGTGATTGTGGTTAATATTATCATCTGGACATTGTTATTGATTTGCCAAAGTCCCGATCTTCTGTTCACAAAAACATACAAATTACATCGCTTGTTGTGGTCAACATCTTTGTGAATATAATCAAAATATTAATAAATAAATTATTTAGACTGAACAAGCCAAATAAAAGAAAAAAATGTGAAAGCTTTTAGGTTTTATATTACGCCCAAAGGGGCGTTTTTTTTTTTTAAATGTTTTGTGTGTTATTTTTATTTATTAAATATCATGTTCTTCGAGTTTAAACCACTAAAAATTCCATTCAACAACAGCAGTATAAAATATTTAACAGCAGCATACCTTTAGAATTTCCGATACACTGTTTCGTGCGCTGGCGATAAAAATGTCTTTTTCCGTACAGTGTTGCGATTACTCGCTTTGAAATAGTTGAGTTTGTTAATCAAAAATTCGTTAAAATTTTACAAAATGTGAAGTAGGTAATAAAACAAATTCAAAATTCAAACTGCGGGCTTCCAGGTAACGCAAAATGCCGTTTTGAGCCTAATAGCCAAAACAGGATAACACCCATTTGGGATAATATATTCCCTAAATAACTTCAAAATAAATTATAAAAATGGTTAAGTGAGAGATTGAGTCACCAAAGAGTTTGATTTCGATTAGTGACCATTTAAAATTAGGCAACATTAACCTTAGTTGTATATATATATATTTTGCCTAATTCTCTCAATTCTAAGGGCGATCAAACACAATTCTTCAGAAGCCAAAAAAAAAGAAAGCTGAAAATTTCTACGACAAGCTATATTTCTGTTTCATTTGAAACTTTACATTGTTCTCTTCAATCGGGGATGCCTGCCAAATATTTACACAGCTACAAAATTCTTAAACAATTTTCAGAAACGTCATGAACTATTCATAAACAAACTTTGGATTAAAGGCATTATGAAAAGTTCAAAAATAATTTATAAACAAACTCTGCATTAAAGGCATTATGAAAAGTTCAAAAACAAACTTTTATTTTCTTAATTAATGCTGGGAAAATACCTAGTTGTGTTTTCTTGATATTTTTTAGTTAGATAAATTCCATCGTTATTTTGAAGGATATTTTCCCTCATCGTTTAATATTTTAATTCGGTTAATATTTTTAAAATAACCGCTTCAAACATGACTCTTAAGCAGCGCTTAACCCTCATATATTTTTGAGTTATGGCAGTATTCAATTGTCAATAAACTACAATTACTGCTAGCCTGAAACTGGGAAAGGACTGAATTTGTTTGTCATTTCACATTTAAAATTTTGGTGAAAATAGAGAATTGAGTTACCAGTTTCAATCTGAATGGTCATTTAAATTTCCATACATGAAAACTTGTTGATTCAATTTATACTTTGAAGCTGTCAGATTTAATGACAATTAGAAAATTATAGGCTATAGTTAACAATGGCAAAGTTGACAGTCGCTATTCAACCACATATATCAACAACTTAAAGAAATTGTACTTCTTGGACAGAAGTATCAATTTGTTTTTCAGATAATATTCGATCAAGATGATGGCCTTGACAGCTATTTTATATTCTGACCTCAGACAAAATGCTCTCTGGTGAACGTAGTCATAATGAAAAAGTTGTAGGATTCGCCACTGTGTATTTATAAATTACAGTTGAAAGTGAAGAACCTTAATAATTAGTAAGCGAGTAATTGCTTTAGTTCGTAAGATAGAAAACAACAAATAAGAAGGGTGAAATAACCCTTTATTATTTCAACTAAAGTTTAACATAACTCCGTCTTGGAGTTCTACAATAAAGCTGACACTTTGGCTTGAACTTATAGGACTAAGAATTAAACTCAAGTAATCTTAACTAAAGAGATATAGCCAAAGTTATCAAAACTCTAACAGGATTGGCCCCCTTAACGCTAATTGACTGCAAAGATATCAAGGGCCTTAAGTACGGACGAGCGTAATAATAGCTTACGAGAGAGTAGCCTAAAAATGCGGACGTGTGCAGCCAGAATATCTGGTATCTCTCTCACTAAGACTGTAGAACTTCGCGGTTAAATACCGCTCTTCCTCGATTTGCACCCAAACGTGATTCTAAAACTACGTTCTGGCCTGAAATGGTAAGTTGAAATTAAGAACCGATAGGAAAGGAAATTTAACTCAAAATTTAACTGTTAATAAAATTAACATAAATAATCCTTACAAAGTATACTCCATAAAATTCTGTAAATAATCACTCTCGCAATTTTACACATTTCCGTGTTTATTGCAATGAGATATGTTTTTTCCGCTGTTAAACTGAGTAAAATTCGTCTGTAACGAAGTTTGATATTGGAACAACCCCTTGCTTCAATTTAATATCATTTGTCGTCTTGATACCAGTAATGATGCTTCAACAGGAAAAGAATAAAAAAAATCGTTTTCTTTTTCACATTAAGACAGATTCCAACGTAAGTGGCCCAACTCCATGCAGACTTTCATTAGACTTAGCAATTGTATCTATCATGATACGAGAATAGCATGTGGACTCTTTTCTAGGTCTAGCATTTTGAGAAAAAAACTATCGTTTCTGATTTAATGATCGTCATAGTAATGGATTTAGCAAGTAGAGTAGCATATTATAATCAAATATTCCATGCTTCATTTAATTTTTTAATAAAGTTCAAGACATGCTAAGCTACATACTACGCGAATAAAAAAATTCCAGTTTATTTTTAGAATTTAATTCAATATGGGAAACATTTAAAAATAAGAAATGTTAGAAATCTGTAACAAAATATTTATCAAATTCAGATTAATTATCAGTATTATAATTCATACATTTAATAGGTTTAAAAACCTTCTACTCTAGAAGTTACAATTTACTCTTGTAAGGTATATTTCGATTAACAATTTTTGTTTACGTTTAAAATCTTTCCCCTACTCGTGCAATTTACAAATGAACAAAAAAAAAAAAAAAAAAACCCTTGTATGCAAAACATAAACTCTCAACGTAAAAATATCAGGTAAAAATAGTTCATATTTACATACATTTTTATGTTTCAATATATGTAAGTTACAAATAACAGTTAGGCATATTCATAGGAACGTGTGTGTTCTTTATCTAGCTTTTATGTACAATTTTAGTATATTTCAAAGGTTTAAGTGTGTTTTGGGTGAAATTTTACGTATATTTATGGCATATACGTAAACTGTGTGTAAGCAAACCGTTTTAGTAAAAATTATATATTACTGTCTTAAATATTCTATTTTATGAAATATTTTTTTTTTAACGGGGAGGGATTCAAATTAATAGAACAAAAGTTATTCGCGACAGGACCTTAAAATTCTGTTAAAAAATTCCCTGCCATTCTTTTCTCATGTTTGGGAGGGGAAAAAAAGCCGGCGAAAGCCACACAAATATTATTGAATATAATAACTAGGAGCTGTGGAAAAAAAGAAATTGTGTACACAACTCTTTTCCTCATTGGTTTCAATTTGAAGTCTAAGACATTGCTTTGCTTACATTTCATTAATTAAAACTGAAATCAAATACTAACTTTAGATCCAGATATTACGTATATACCTTTTCATTGTTATGAATATTTCCTTTTCATTGTTATGAATTGTTATATAAGATATATGATTTTAGTAAAATTACACGTGGAATTGTTATATGTTTCTGTATGTAATGTAGCATGAAAATGTAAAGGTGTAAGTCTGTTTTAACATTGAATATATAGCTATCTCGCTAATTTGGAGAGATATTCCCAAGCTGGCAACGGTTTTGGCGACTAATGTTTGTCGCTAAATTTGCCGAGAAATCCCAAAATGTCTCCAAACTTGGCGACATTTTGGTCTTATCCCTATACCTTCGTAATAAGCATTGTAATTGAATAATTGCAATTGATTCTACGTGTAACTGTAGCTGTATTCGGCTCTAACATGCCTTCCATTAATTTGGAAAACAGAAAGCACTAGAAATATCTTTGCGGCCGGGCAAAGCTATAAGACTGGTTTGTTTTTGGTTTATGTAATTACTGCAAAGCCTCGAGGGCTATCTGTTCAAGAAGAGGGATGCCTTTGTGGATCCATCCCTCTCCTTGAACCTTCCTAAGGGAAACTGACTCGTATGCATGTTACACATTAGGAAAATCACGAAAATGTCCGTGCAGCCAACCCGTTCGCGGGATTCGAACCTCGGACGGGATTATCAGTGTTCAGCGACTTTACCGCTAGGCCAATGGTGGGCATGTAAGACCGTATAGAGCATCAGTTCTCAGTTGTTGTTGTTGTGAATCGCTAATTCAGAGTGACTTCGGAGTATTGAAAGCTTCGCCTCTTAGATGGGCTTTGCTTTCGTTATTGCACTTTGTGATATTGTGGACACCTATACAAGCATTTCTGTGGAAAGTTTCATAACTCAGAAGTGTTTCTTTTCATAAAATAAAGTCTATCAATCTATCATCGGACCTATGTGCATTCAATCTATCACGAACCCGTACGCACGCAACACTATTATTATTAGATTTCGTGTATTATTGTATAATTTTTATTGCGTTCCTTACTGACCCATTATATTTAAAGAAATAAAATAATGAAAAATCTGCATAAATGTATGTATATTTCTCGCATTGTAATAAAACAACGGTACATAGAGCCATCCAATTTTGAATGACGTAATCCTTTCTAAAAATATGGGCATGTGAAAGACCAAATTTGAAATTGGGAATTTGTTTTATTATCGCTTTCATATTTTATAAAACTTTAACGAATTTTTGATAAACAAACTCAAGGATTTCAAAGCGAGCAATGGCAACGTTGTACAGAAAAAACATTTTTTATCTCCAGCGCGTGAGTCTCTGTATCGGAAATTCTAAAGATATGCTCATTTTAAAACCATTTTGCAATATGCGATTATATGCGAGTGCCAGAACTGCATGAGTTTAAGGCATCTCTTTATTTACTGGCCTCCTATTTTCTCCCACCTTTTCCGAGGTTTCTGTTGCCTTGAATTATTTTATTTGTTGTTTAAGATTTTAATTTTTTATATTATTATGAATAATAATATTTTAAGGTATTATTGCATTATTATCTAATTTTTATATATTACTGTGTTATTATTGTATTTTATCTATGTAGTGCCAATACTGTGTTTTATCTTTATTATTATTATTCTTATACTATTAAACTATTCTTATCACAGTATTGCTTGTACTTTAACACATTTGTGAATTTATTTATGTACTTGAAATGGACTACGCATTTTCAAACAAATTTTTGTGATAGAATAATTTTTGGTTGCATCTGTTCGAACACATAACAATCAAATCCTATTAAATTATGAGTACGACACGTACCATTTTTATTCTTTTCGTGCTTTTATTAGATTTTTAATGCGAATCTTGGTCTATTTTTAAAGCAGATGAGTCTTTTCCTTCCCTGCAAAACACTCGAACTTATGAAGATTCGATGCTTCAGCATGTTTATGAAATAACATCGCCAACTCAAAGACAGCTTTCCAATCCATCATAGCAGAGGGTAGAATGATTTCTGAAGTTGCAGCCCCTCGAACTGACACCCGCAGTAAAATTCTGACGATAGTTGGTGTTGAAAAGGAAAGGGGGAAAAGAAAATGCAGACGTTACAATCGAAAAAAAAAAAAAAAAAGAATATATATCGAGCAATTTTGTTCCTTTTTTTTCCCTGACTTTATTTATATGTTTATAGCATGCTGAAACTGGCATCGGAAGAAAAATAGAGCTGGCAGACGGAGAAGAAGAAAACTATTGCATGTATTCTCTATAATTTGCCCCACTTCTATTTGGTTAAGATGACACGGCGAGATTTTATTCCTAAGTTTATTCGAGAACTGTCTCTTCTTTTCTAGTTTCGTTCAAATTTATGAAATTGCAGGAAGCTCTCCAAAGCAATAGGAAGGATGCATGTTTGTTTTTCTTATTTTCAGTTTTATCCAGATATAATGGAAATCGCATTGTAGATTTTCGTATTTCAAAAGATTTCTTTTCTCGCGAAATAATACAGAATTGGACTAGTAAATGCATTTTCCCTGGGTACATTTCAAAAAGGAAAAGTGGCAAAGTTAGAGCATGAAACTTGATATACTGAGTTAAGAAATTATTGAACTTCTGTTTATCTGTAAATGAAATAAAAGTGAAATTTTTACCCCCTTCCCCGAAATAAAAGAAAAAAAACTGTTACCCGAATTATGAGATTCGTTTTACGACAGTTCTATTTTATGAAAATTCAATTTCTTTCATAAATTATATCAAAATTATGTTTTCTTACTAAGGGGGTTTTACAAAACATTTTTGTCATTTTATTATTAGCGTTTTGTATGATTATTTTATCTATAACATATCACGTTCTTGGCGTTTACGCCACATAAAATTCGATTCAACAGCAAAATCACAAAGTATTTAAAAGCAGAAAACTTTTATGATTTCCCATAGACAGTCTCACGCGCTGGAGATACAAATGCTGTTTTCGATTGAGAAACACTGGCATAAAGGACTCTTTTCATAAAACGAATTGTAAAATGGATAAAACAGGGATTTTGTTCGGGACGTCTGTAAGTTTGTGTCTCACATAGTTCAAAAACGATTAGCAAACGTTCAAAAACGGACGATGAAATTTTGTATATGGGACTGCCATCCCAACTAGCACAAGAACGTTCAGAGCAAGTGCTTCACAAACGTGTCGGGAACGTTCAAGCAGAACGTTCAAAATGCCGTCTACATGTCACAGTTCTAAGACGGGCAATAACACGTCAAATACTTGTGTTTGTAACACTTTCATGCAACGTGTCATTAACGTTCTAGTACAACGTTTTTGACACGTTTTACCTGAACGTTCTGAACCACGTCTATGTATTGCAGTTCAATAACGGACAGTAGTACGTCAAAAGTGGTAATACTATCACTTTTTTATAACGTTCTATGAATGTTCTTCTAACGTTCTAACAGAACGTTCCTTTAACGTTCAGGCAGAACGTGGTGAATCACGTCAGTATGTTACAGTTCAATAACGGGTAGTAGAACGTCAAAAAATGGTGTTACTAACAATTTTATAAAACGTCCCTTGAACGTTATATGGAAGCTCCGTTACCTTCTAACAGAACGTTCCTTCAACGTTCTAGCAGAACGTTTCTTTAACGTTCTAGCAGAACGTTTCTTTAACGTTCAGGCAAAACGTTCTGAATTACGTCTGTAAGATGTAGTTCATTAATGGACAATAGAACGTCAAAATGTGGTACTAGTATTAATTTTATATAACGTTCCTAGAACGTTCTTTGAAAGTTTCTATAACGTGCTAGCAGAACGTTCTCTTAACGTCTGGGCAGACGTTCTGAATGTCGTCTATAGATTAAAGGTTTATGACGAGCAATACCACGTCAAATACTTGTACTGTTAACACTTCTGTATAACATGCAAAGAACGTTCCGAATCACGTTTAACTAGAACGTTTTGAGTTACGTCTAACTAGAACGTTCTGAATCCGGTCTATATGTATAGACTCTGAAGGACAACAGTACATGAAATATTTGTGTTTGTAATACTTGCGTCTAATGCGAAACTTAGTTTCCAAATAGTGAATTCATATAATAATTTACATTTCTTTAACGGAAGAGAACACTGCAATTTTCTGGAAAAGACATTATCTGTTTGAAGAGTTGAGCCTGAAATGTTACATTTACAAATATATGTTATGCTTTATATGTGCATCAAAATTCAAATTCTGTTATTTTTTTCTATTCTCTTAGTTTATTACATACATGCCATTTATTAATGAAACTTTACACTTTTTCTCTACATTTACATGCAATTCCTCCAATGCAATATTATCTAGACCTTATATTCCCATAGAAGTTTTACACACCATTCTTATTAACTACGTATAAAAACAAGATTTGTTACAGTTCTAATAATAGAAATGTATTTTAAGTTTAATAAATTAACCAAGAAATTAAGTTATTGTTCTCACTGGAAGGAAAAGGAATCAGACTGCAAATCACGATTTTTAATATATGGCCAGAATCATTGCAATTTTCAAAATTCTGAAACCTTATTCATGTGATCATATACACCAAACTATTTTAATGGGAGACTATTATATTCTGGACGAAATAATTATTTCTTATTAAATATAATCCTCGGTACTTTTTTGCAGTAAATTAAAAACAAATTGTTTTCTTTCAACACTAATAAGCTCTGATATGCCAGTTTAATAACTGTACTTAAACTTTATATGAGACTACTGCTATCTAGAGTTTTTGTCATTGCAGTAGACTAAAAGCATCAGGATGATGGGAATTTAAAGTGAATGCTTGGATATTTCTTGTCATTAAAATAAATTTAAAAGTTTGCATTTAAATGTATGCAAATTTTAAAAATAAATATTTTTTCTTGTGTTCTGTTTACAAGCAATTTAACTGTACTAAACAGTTCTCTGTTAAAATTACTTCTGTCCATGTAATTTTTTTATAAATTTAGAAGGCGTATTTTGAAAGTTAATTAACAAATAAAATGACATATATCTTTCACAAATTCATTATTTTGCCATAAATTTGATTTATAAAATTAGTTCAGTGGATGGTCCAGTCAATGGATAAGGTTCTTAACAAGCAATTTTCAGTTAAAATATAATTATTGTCATAATTTAAAATTTGAAGCATTTATTGCAAAAGGTTTTAATTTAATTCAGCTACTAGGAATGCATTAAATTCCCAAAATATATAAACTGATAGTTTTATATTATTTCATTAAATTTTACAGCAAAATTAAAAGTATTAAAGGAAATGTAATGAAATTAATTTCCATATTGCATATTCATGTAATAAATTTCTCTTCTAGAATCAAACATTCAAATTCAATGAACTAATTATTTTCATATTCAGTAATACAATGTATAAGATACAATATTTGCTTAAGCTAAGTATCCTCTACCAATCCAAGTCTTCATGAAAGTTAGGAAACAAACTGAACAATTAATAACTTTAATTACAGTATTTTCGTACAAGCTAATACACAAATTTTTTATTCCATTGTTTACAAACTTCCTTCTGTTGTACATTTTCCTTTTTGTTTATGATACTTTTCTCTAAATGAAACACTTTTCAACCAGTCTTTTATAATATGTTCAATAATATTGCAAGGTATCTCTCTGGTGGCCCGATTTTCTTTGAAAGCACCTAAAAGAATAAAAAAAAATATTTTTTAAACTAAATAATCAAGAAATAATAAATTTTCTCAAACTTTAATAAAAGCGATGCTGTTTCATCCTATGTGGTCGGTTTAATGTAAAATTATGTTATCTTGAAATAGTACTATTGAATAATGCTTCAATTTGAGATTTCGCCGTTAGAGTTGATTTTAAAAAAATCAAAATTTTAGATAAATTTCAATTTTTCAAAAATTAGATAAGTGCAAATTGAACTGTTATTTAGAAAACGGGAACTAAAAATATAATGGAATTAAGAAAAAGGATATTTTAACAGATAATTTTTGGTTAAAGATTTTGAGGTTTGCAATACAAATACCTCATTTTTTGGCATTCTCAGATAGCATTATCAACAATAAAAAAATGAAATTTGTTTTCTTGCCAGAAAAGAAACGAAAATGGTTATTTAAATCATGAAATGCTGGTCTAGTTAAAATATTTGAAAAGAATGAAATGGTCATAAAATTATGAAGTATTACAAACAAAAAATGTCGAATTGTGTTTCTTTCAAGTAGCTATTTCCCCATTTAGTTTCTCTAGTGAACAAGGGTAACATGTGCTGCAAAAGATTTTCGATTCTGGAGATTCGTTTTTCCTATTTTCCTTTTATTTCGGCACCGCACTTAAAGGTTCATATGAGTTACAGTCATGGAGTAGAAAAAAGTATTTCATTGAAGGGATGGCAACATATATGTTACGAACGAAAATAAGGAGCATGGATACTGTCACCTTGAAATGCTTATATTAAAATAAGAGAATACAGTGCAACTATGATAAAAATTGAAGTACATGTGCATATGCATGTAAAGATAAACGTTTTACATATATATATATACTCTTTTAAAATAATTTTAACTTTAATTAAACTTAGGAGATAGTATAATCAATTAATCAATATTGTTTAGGAAATAAATTATTATTATATATATATATGTGTGTGTATGTATATACACACTATATATGTATTTTAATACGAATGTTAAGGAAATTAAATAGAACTTTGACTCACAAGCAAAAATATCTTACAATGACTCCCTAAATATTTTAAAATTTATTATACATATAATAAGTATAAATATAAAATTGAGAAATTTGATTTGAAATATTATTTGATATTTACATTTTGCATATATGAATACATTTCAGTATTCAGAATAACTTTTTATCCTAGTGTTTCATTCAAATTAAAATTTAATTTAATATGAGAGATTTACAATTAATTTAAAATCAAATTACAATGTAAATTCAATTGAATATTAGAGATTAGTGCATTGATTTGTTAGAATTGTGTCATTATATGTTGTTAAATGTGCTTTATTTGCATTAAATTTGCGCAGGTATCTAATTAAACGTGAAATAATCTTAACAAAAAGTGAAGTAGTATTTAGTCATGAAAATTTGTCAACGTAAATGGAGAAATGTGTAAGTGAGAAAAACGTTTAATATGTAATTCTATTCATTCCTACAAATATGTATTTAGGAATTTTGGCATCCTTGTTTTAAATTGAATAAAGCATTTTACTATAGACTTTTCTTTTTTTAGAGCAATAGACTTCAGGAAAGCCGAGTAGCCAAATTTTGGGGCAACAATTACATCTATTAATATAACAGTAGTGCTAAAGCTATTTCATGATTCATTTAATGAGTGCTTATGATTTTAAACCTGTGATGAAGAACAACTACAAGAAGCGCAACATAATACTTACTCATTAGATTCTACTAAAATAGATCTGATCAATTTTAACCACAAAAAACTTTTAATAAGCAATGCCATATATATTAATATATATATATATATATATATAAATTGAAACTGAAATTGAAAAGCTAACAAGTAATTTGACGTAAGACCTATTTGGTCTTAAAATTGTTTTTGCGCAAAATGCTGCAAAAATATGAAATAATAGGAAGAAATATTCTAGTGAGCTTGCTAAAAAGTTACCAGGAGCTGTGGCTCCATAAAATAGTTCAACGCAGTATTTTTTAAAATATTAACATGGAAGTAATTTTTAAAAAAATATTAAATATTTAAAAAAACAGCCTACATGCGAAATAAAAATGTTAGAATCAATGTTGGAAAACATGGGAATGCACTAAAAACTAATCTTATCGATGTGATATCTGAAAAGTTAACACATATAAAAAAAAACAGATCGACGGATATATATAAATCTATACATATGTATATAATTAATAAATATAAAGTAAAAAATCAATATGGGTTATCCTAGAAATGACTGACGGTTTTTCAAAGTTTAAAAGTGAAATAGCAAACAAATTATAACACTTACTAAAATTAATTTTGTAAGAAGATTATTGGTCAAAAATTGTTTTTAGCACCAAACGTCGCCAACAAATTGCGCTTCAATTTCATATATCGTCAGTTATGTCAAAATGCTCTCGAAATGGTCGCCGTTTAAAGCAATCATTTTCGAGATTGAAATACAAAATTAACACGCTGTGTAATGTCACTATTTGAATTTAGTTAAATTCACTTGAAGAAAAATATACAATCCTTGAAAAAAATCATTGAAATTTTTTTGAATATGATTAGAATATGGTTAGAATATGATTTTTATGTATTTTGAAATTGCGATTTAGTCTCAAAGATCATGTTAAGTGAAATATTGGAAGTGAGGGTATTTTTTGATTTTAAAATTTTAATTTCCAAATGTACTTTTAAGCAATCGCTTTTGAACTTTCCTCTTCCTTGCATATATATATATATACAGAGAGACATGTGAATTCAAACAAATGGAGTTAATATAAACCTAAAATGATGAACTCTGTAACAATAAGTCACAAATCAAAAGAATGAATCAAAAACATGGAAAACAAAATTGGAGCAAAATTAAATCAATACATAAATAAAACAAAGTTCGCATGAAATTTAAAGAATTAAAAAATATCTTCGGTCTTTTTCAAAGAGCAGCCGAAAGAAAATGGAATTATAAACAGAGAAATCAAATTATATCTGGATGAATTGTACAAGTAATCAAAGAGTCCTTTGAATTAAAAGACCAAAACCTTAATTCAAAATTAAAATTTTTCAAAAAATTTAAAACTGTTTAAAAATTATTTAATGATTATTTAAGGATACTCGAATATAACGAAGTGTACAAATGATATCTGCCTATGGGAGGGAATGAATTCGTGGAGGAATTTCAAAGGAAAACTGGCTCGTATTCTTGCTACTCATGGAAAAACCACGAAAACCAACTACGCAACAAAACCGTTCGTCTGGAATAGAAGCCAAGACGAACTCCCAGTCTTCGCTAGTGTTATACATTTAGCAACCGATGAGGCAAATTAAAATAATGATAAAAACTGCAAGTATCTGAAATCAGTATTTATCACGATATCACTTACTCCGACGTGACTCAAAATCGAATACATAAATGACAAAATAGACTAGACTCGCCTTTTGAAGTATTTTTTAACGCGCCTTCTTTAGAAGATTTTGAAGAATAAGTGAAAGCATATTTATTAATTTTAAATTAAAAAGTTTTTAAAAATTAATAACTTGGAAAATAGGAATGACATAATGTACATAAAAAAAAAAAAAAAAAAAAAAAAAAAAAAAGACACATGCGGAATTCAAAACCACAGAGAAGGCAAAGCTGGCCAAATTTTGAAAATATGGACTTAGTAAACTTATGAAATTCAAAAAAAGATTAATGAATTTAGATCATGAAAAAATAGCTAATAAGCAAAGTTAATGCTGAGGAATTAAACATAGCGCTAAGTGTCTCTGAAATGAACATTCTTGAAAAATAAAAGTAAATGACTAAATACCTAGTTAATTTTTCACGTGATTCAAAATTAGTTACCCAATATGTAAAAATATGAAAAAGTCAACACTTTTTTGAAAAGAGCAAATTTTGTTAATTTGAAAGTTAGAAACTTTTTATATAAAATGTACTATAAAAGTACTACTAAAGTACAAACTTTTTATAAAAAGAACTTGAAAAAGTACAGTGACATAAAGCACAAGCCACCAAGAAAAAGAAAACTGTAGAATTCAAAAATCTTATAATAGACAAACGTTCATAATGTGGAATTGTTAAAATGCAAAATTTCAAAATAAAATTTAACTTTGATAAAGGAAAAAATAATCAGCAAGCAAAATTATTATAATGGAATTAAACATATAATTTCGATTTAATTATAAAAAAAAATAAAAACTGAAATAAATTATTAAAAACATCTTCTACTACTGTAATTAATATAACTAAGTAAAGAAGCTTAAGAAAGTGTAGTAAAATTTAATTTACTACCGCATGAGGAAAAATTAAAAGGGATTTCTTTTTATTTAGCTATAATTTAATTTAGTAGGAGGTAATTCTGTTTTATTTCTTTTTGTATTTAATTTATCATCCGAAGAATTAACATTCTGATACATGTATATTAATATATACATGTATCAGAATGTTAATGGCCTCTTTCGCTTCTGTTTTGGTGTTTCAAAGTCTGAACCTGAATCTAAAATTCAATGTCTTTAAAGCCGTTTTTGGACTTAAATTCAACTGTAGCATAATTAGCTACAAAAATGCATACATTGTTCATTAGATACAGTCTCATCTTTCAACTCAACAGCATATTTATTGTTTAGAATCGTTAATCACTTTAACATTTCTTATAGAAAACTCAAATCTTATTATTGAAAATTATATTTTTATTCAGATTTGAAAATAAAATATATAGATAGGCGTTTTTTAATTAAATTTAAACACTGTGTTAACATTCTGGAGCCTGATTCATGACTTCACTCAATGGAATTGAATTTGACATTTATATGGATCCGCAGGCTAAAATCTCTCGTTCAGTCTTCCTTTGAGCATCCATTATTTTATATATGGGTAAGTTTTTAAAGAGGTTGTATTAAAATTCACAAACTAGCAAAGTATATTGAATATTAGAGTCTTACTATGAACTGTAATTAAGAATGTAGATATGATTTATTTCGGAGCGAAACTATTAAAACATAAGCTGATATAATATGAGCACAATTAATTAGAGAGAATAAGGATAAATAATATTTGTTTAGAAAAATTGAAGTATGTTTAATACATTTTCCTACACATCAAAACATTTTTTTAAAATTTCAATGTTTCAATTCAGAAAACATATTATTTCAATTTTATGCTCTCGAAAAACTTCCTACCAATTAAATTAATATGGGAAAACAGACGTAAAATTCATTTGTAGAATACTTACAATATTCTCCCAGGATAACAATATAAAAATTCTCTCAGGATGTATCTGGTTCTCTGTGTTCCAGAATTGCTCTTTCCATGTGACTTCTTTCTTTATACGAAGGCCAGTTACATGTCCCTTTTTATCATCTGACACTCATTTGCTTGGACGACAGCCACTTCATCGGTCATTAGCAAATGTACAACGCTAAATGCCATTTTCTGTGAATGTAATGAAATAAATCCATAAATGTTCTGAGACTGAATGGAAGCAATCTTACTTTATATGTAATGTGTATGTTAATTATCAACATTAAAAAGCTTGTCTTATACAAACTCAAACTTCCTGACATTCTGGGAAAATTCCTCCCTGACTTTCTGAATATATTTTGTACTTTCCATGGCAGTTTAAAATTTTCTAGGTGAGGGAAACTCTGTTAGTACACCTTATTAAAAACATAATGGATAACAAACATAATAATCCCTATATGCCACTAGCATATATTACTCGAATATAATCGATATATAATCGAATATTGTGTTTAACAAAACCTCTTAAATCATTTTCTGCAAATGCATCATTAGAGAAAGCAATATCTGAAGGCTTAAAGGCAATATCTGAAGGCTTTATTAAAATAAAAATTTCCACATGTAGTAAAAGAAAGTTGTTGTACATAGCAGATGGTAAAATTGAATTCATAACAACAGGCCTAGTGTATAAAAGAAATAAAGAAACTTTGTTGCCTTCCAACTCTGTATTTCTTAAAGTATTCTAGGTTTCCGACTAAATTCGCTTGGTACGTAATGTCTTAGACCAATGTGAGATGAAGATATTTCATTTACATCGCTCCAGTGCAGTTCCAGTGATTTATTGAAAGTTAAAATTTTTACTTATTTATTTGTTTATTTATTTATTGCCGCTTTAGCTGGAGAACTTAAACTGCTCTAAAATAGTTATCAAAAAGTTAAAAAAAACTAGCCAAAATTTCAGTTTTTAACTCTAAATAATAAAAAATGTCTATTTCATTGCTTGTGTAAATATAAGATATCTAATTCTCTTAGTGTTTTAATTTTTCTTTACAATTTAATGAAAACAGTACGTGCATAAAATACCAGTACTACATTTGAATAGTATAAAAATTATATTTCTAAAGCCATAAACACAATCGTATATGCATGCAGATCATAGTTTCCAGCCTTGGAAAATCTTAAAAGACGGGAGATTTTCTTTAAAGACGGGTTTGCTCTAGAAAAAATGAAAGGTTTTTCACTCTGAGAGGTTATACCATTTCAAAGAAATTCCAAACTCGCTTTGATTCAGTTTATGATGCATGATGGTTCAGGTTACTATAGTACTTGTAATTCAATTTTGATGTAAGATGCATTAGCATTTTATTAGATAGTCTAAAATTTATGCTCTTTACTAATTTCATTTTTTTTATTTCCTCGCATTTTTATGCTGAGGAAATCTTCACTAGTGAAGCAAAGCTTTTATTTATCAAAGTATTTTTAAATATACGATGCATGTGAAATTAATAATTAACATACATAATAACACTAGATAAAATTAGTAATATGCCAGGTACTAAAGTAAACAAAATTAAACACGAAAATTAACTAATTAAACATTGCCTAAATCTTCACATAAAAATCTACTGATGTCTACAGCAGATTAAAACAACTCAGATTAAACGAAATCCGATAAGAAAAATTTATTAATGTCAATAAAATTAATAAAAAATACAGTTTTGTGAAATAAAGTTTAACAAGAAAAATTATTATGAAAATCATTACAGGTGGACGAATACAATTCGCCTAATTAAAAATTTCATTATTTTGATAAATTTCGTTTTTTTGCTGGGAAAAATTTTCTTTAGTAAAGATTTAAATTTCGAGACTTTAAAATCTCGAGATTTGGTAATTTACCTTGAGATGTGATGAAAAACTGGGACTGAGTTGAAAACTTGAGTTGGCAGCTATGATAAGTTTGAGATCAATATGATTATAGCATTTGGAAGATTTTAGACATATACAAAACAATTTTAGCAAACTTTCATTATTAAAAATATGATGAAAAATGTGAAAATATGCATACTTACACTTTTAGTAGAGCGGATAAAACAAAGACATCAATACTTCCCTTCGATCTGGAATAATTTTAGCGGTGTTCTTGATGACCTCAAACCCCGGTCTTTCGAATCGTTCTTAAGAATGACTGAGGTCAGAGTCAGCCGGACGTCAGTAATTTCAGGATTTGATTGGTTACATACGTTTTTTGGACCGCAGGGCATACTTTGAGGGAGAGAACTTTGAGGGAAAAAAGTGATTTCGTCCTTGAGAGAAATAGTGCTGTGGGACAACATATGGAGAAGCGGAAAGAGCTTCAACCTAAAGTCTACTGTGTGCAGATCCATAAGTCGAGTGAGATGATAAAAAGTAAACGTACAAAAAACATTTTGTATTGATTAATCCATCGACCAAAAATTAAAAATGTTTTACTAGGCACTTTACAATTTACAACACATTCACAGCAGAGACGTTTTGGCTTTTATAGTGTTTTTATACGGTAATAGTTTAATAGTTAATCAAAAACGGAGGTGTTAATTTTAAAATTTTTCATTAAGTCGAGAATTTAACTAGCAGCTTTCCTTGCAAGTGATGTAAGTTCCACACATTGCAAAAGTTACTTTAATTTCAAAATTTAATCAGATAATTATGGCAGAAAACCAACATATTTTCGTATTCTCGTCGACATCAACAAATGTTTTTATAATTTTAGAAAAATTATCATAGAAAAATCAACGTACCATAGCACGACTATGATGAAATATTTTATATCTGATAGTAAACAAAAGTTGGTTAAAAAGTATATTCGAATATTTTGAAATTTGTCCAATATATCTCGAAATTAAGCTGATCTTCATGATTGGAAGGTAGTAGGAAATTTAAACCCATTAACACAGAAATATTAGAGTGTCCTTTTCCGAGTTTAATTTAATTTATTTATTTATTGGGCATGTTCGTGTGTGTTTTTGAATTCTGCATCTGAATGCTTCACGAGAAAGCATCCTTTTTCTTAGCTTTCTTTTTAAATGCATTGTGAAATATTAAAAAGCATACATCTTTATTTATTACATCATAATGATATTTAAAGAAACATTAGTATTTCAAAGAATCCATAAATGCACATACGTATTTGATTTATATAGTATATTAAACTATTCTTAAGAGACATTTATGAATATCATGCTTAAACATATAAAAAAAGATACCCTTCATAAACATACACTGTCCATGTGACACGTTTTAATGTGCTCTACTACGTAAACTTTTATATTTTGTTGTTGTTGTCGTGTCCATATTACATGGAACAATGGTTGCCAGAGCTTATTCTGAAGAGAGGTTGTACTTCTATTTTCCACACCAAATTTTGAGAGAGAGCATCCCGGGGATATCCCACTCCTCTCCCCTTCCACTAATCCCCACGAAATGACTTTCGGGTCGCCGCATATTTAGAGTGCCGCCATGCCGCACCGACACTATACATTTACAAACGTTCATGTCTTCTCCGAGATTCTAACCCGGGACCTTCGGTATCGTAGTAGGCTTCCCTAACCACTATACCGTCTATGAGACACTTTTATACTGTCTTTACATGTAATGGAAACTGTTAATACCGGTAATTGACGTGCGATTATACGGATAAAAGGTGTAACAGATAGGCATAATTCAGAACGTTCTTGTAAAACGTTACTGACACCACCGTGAATAACGCCTGCTTTACATTTTCGGAACATGATCCTGTTATTTGTGTCATTGGTTACTATTTTTGAGTCGATTATATAAGTAACAGAATAGCAGGATCAGTTACGGTATCGTAGCATCATTAGGTTAAATCGATCGAGGAAACATGAAACACGTGAGGAAAAGAAGTCTTATATACTTTCTCTTTTAAGGGTGACTAGGTATGGGGTGGCTCAGTCGAAAAATCCTGGTAGTGACGAATTGTTGTCTACCATCTTTTATTTCTGGCGCCCCTTGTAAAGCTTTTTAGAACTCACGAAACAAGAAATCCGCAGTACTCTCACCAGGATTCGAATTCCGAATCCTCCGAATACGTATTAGCGTGCTTGCAGTTACACTACGATGGTATGCGGAAAGAAGGGTGAAAAAATCTTATAATGTAAACAGAATAGCAGGAAAAACTGTTCTCCACAATTAGGTAAAACATATCGTATCGTTAGCGTCGGTTTAAATAATTTTGGTGGTCCTCGCAAGCTGGATCATAGGGCCCCTTAACGGGGTTTCTCTTTTAAATTGCAATTTCTATAGTATGTTTAGAATATCACCTAATTTATTACCCTTCACCCTATTATTCTGAAATTAAAAATTGAAATTACTTATGAAATATATTTTGTGCATCAACAATTTTCAAAATTACGTTGTTTTCCATAGCCAAATAATAGAATAGAAGCATAGTAAAAGAACTCTTCAAATGCGGCACTCTCTTCCTGTAAATTGCGATTTCTAATTGCAAACCTTTCTGCTGAATTATTTTATTAACTTTATTGCAATGAAAATAAGTATTAGACCAGATCGTAAGAGATAAATAAAATCTAAACACTGCAATTTATTTAACTAGATGTCTCACAGAAACATATGGAATTTCTTTTAAAATTTTCCTTAAAATATTTTAAAATATATATTATATTTTTAAGTTCTTACTTACTAGTTCTAAAGAAACATTTATAAGACTGACGAGTCAGAAGTCTTCTCGAGTGTTTTGCTGGCTAGGAAAGAGAGGTGAGAGTCCCTCGGAGTATTCTCCATCAAACCTGCGACGAAACTTTTCCCTTTCTCACGGCAGAAGATCGGTCGCACTCACAGCAAAGTTCTCGGTGATGGAATGGCTAAATAACTGATGAAGACTGGCCATTCCTAAGAATGTATTAAGTTACGAATGCCCGGAATTTGAGACTACAGCTTTCAGTTCTCATTTCTCAACTAGTTTCGCAGATTGTTTTCAGCGTGAATTGTACATGACTATCAGAATTTTTCGCGCTACATAGATGCAGAAAGTAAAATTAAAAATCCCTGCCTTTTACGAATAAATAAAAAGTGCAATTCATTCCTGTTATGAGCATAACAAGATATAACGATTTTCTGTGTTTTCCTGAAAAATTCATGCATGTGTCCGACTATGTTTTACCTTCCATGTTTTCCATCATCATATATGACTCTACACGGCAATCTGCAAGGTATCCAAAGATCAGGTAATAAATAAAATTGTAATTCAGCGAACATTTTTCCATGATACGTTACAGTTTCAAAATATCGAAATAATGCTAACAAAATTAGAACGCACATCATCACTCTTAAAATCACATTCAACTTTTTTTGACGTTAATTACGTCTAGCGTGCAATATAGAACAAACGAATAATATTTTTTAAGCATTATTTCCATAACATTGTGCAATTTTTATTTTGAATTTTATTTTCAATTGAATTATTTGGTTTATATTTCATATACCGTTGATACTCAAAGACATTTTCTAAGGATGCGAAATGACGTTATAACGATCATTAGCTTCATATAACTATGAAAATAATAAATTTCCCTGTTAATAAAAAGTTTTTAAGCTTATACACATCATTTAAATGCACCGTATGTCATTTAAGTTAAAATTTTTATGGCCATGTATAATTTAAATGGTACAGAATGCCTTCAATTTAAACTCATATTAGCTATTAAGTTGGATATTGCAGGATCAGATTGCAATTTTTATGAAAATCTCATAATTTTTTATTACAAAAGAAGATATATAAATGTTTAACAGGTTTCGAATGTTGTTATATGCATGCAGACGTATTGTATGTAACAATTTAAAATACTGTAGTCGCAAAAGGATTTTTTGAGTGTATTTGAAATTTTATATGTGCACGTTTATTAAAAACATAAAGTCTTTATAGATTTTATTACACTGCACCATTTAAGTTAAGTTTTTCTTCTCTTTTCTTTCTTTCTTTTTTTTTTGGGGGGGGGCGATAATTTTATGTGGATATTTTAACAATAAATATTCTTAAAATATTTTATGGTAAATTTTAATTAATTCTATGCGAACATTTATATAATAGTAATCAAATATTTGAACATATAGGTTTGGTTTCTAAACAATAATCAGCGTTGTTTTAGCCAGTTTATTAGAGAAAAATCTTCTTTTTAAACACCGTGTTGCCAGAAAGCTATTTTTCTTTTGTTGAAGAAACACATAACTCGCTTTGTGTTGTTTCATTTGAAACTCGCTTCATTTGAAATTTTCATCGCTAAGTAGAGCAGTATGCACATATTTAAAATAAAATTATTCTTGAATAAGAGCATATTCTGTTTCATAATTAAAGTTTGGATTAGCGCATGTAGAAAATATTTATTTACTTTGTTGAACTAATTACGGATACGAAACAAGTATTTTATAACTCCAAATATTCAGAGTTCTAAAGTACTTGGTACTAGATATTAAATTCTGAATTGAAAAATCTGGGTAGTTCTTTAAATCTTTTATTTGTAGGCTAAATGTGATTATTGCTCTACAAGTGAATAAATTTTGTACATACCAAGTTTTGTTTCATCAGAGATAACAATGCTAAGTGAAAAGTAAAACATTTTCTGTTCCTTATAAACAGTATACAAAAAACGGTTCTTTGATGATGATAATAATAATAAGAGTAAGTACTGAAAGGATACAGCTATAAAGGGAAATAAAATGCACTTTTAGATTTAATTGAAAAGTTGTAGAAATCTGGAATTGATGAACTTCACAGTGTTATAACGAAAACCTAAAGTTCTTAATCATCGAATATCTTGAAACGATCCAATTGCTGTTTTATATTGGTATTTTGGGAATGGACGTAAACATTATTGTATCCCGTAAAAAGGAAATAATGCGGTCGGTAACCAGAAAGATCAGTTTTATTGTTAACAGACGTGGCCACAGGCGAGGCACTTGGCGCCCCACGATGTCTTGAAAGCTAGTTTGAGAATGGTCAAAAGCAGCGGGAACCTGAGGCTTTTCATCCAAGTTCGGTGTAAAACTTTGAATCCTCGAGAATGAGTCATAGTCACAGGGTAAAAATTTTAAGGAAATCAAAAACATTTGCTCATAGACTTCTGCGAAAAAATTTTGGAAGTAAAGTAAAATATTATTTTCCATGTTTACCGAATGTGCATAAGCTTTGCATGCACGATTGTTCAAGAAGTTAAGCGTTTTCAAGAATACTTTGTTTACATGTTATTGTCAATAGATGAGCAATGTAAATAAAATTTGCTTTTCATTAAAACAACGAATATTTTGCTAAATATCAGAAATAATATGTAAATAGCTTCTAGTTAATTGGACGACATGATTTTCATACAGGAAATCAAATTCTGAGTTAAAAGTTGATATGAATAAAGGACAAATTTATATAAAAGGAACTATATAAATTCATTTGAAAATCTACAGCTTAATAATATTCGTAACAGTTTCGATGCAGATACACATAAATTTCTCGCATGTGATTAAAAATCATTGATAAATTTCAGCTTCATATATGTGATCTTCCGAATAATGATTAAATTATTTAAATTTGCGAAAAATAACAGGATTAAATTTTCCAAATTCTCAGAGTTTTTAAACAGGGAAAAAATTAAAGCAGCAAATATATAGAGTATGAAATTAAAATGCTGTTGAAAAAACTATTTTTTTATACTCTTCTTTTTTCATGTCTACGAAAATGGATAACAAGTGTAAAATATCAAGATATTTTGAATTCATAAATTTCTTATGCTGCCTAATTTTCAATTTTTTATTTTTCTGTAAAAACGTAATAGTGGGCAAATGACTCATTTGGTGATCACTCAGAAGGGATTCCATTTGTGGCGTATTTAGGTATCCGAATCTTGCAATAATCCCAAGGCCTTTTCATTTCTTCCAAAGAAAAGCAATTAAGCATTAACGTATTACTAGATAAGATTATTGGCATTTACTAATGCTTGTTATCTAGTGGTCTTCTACTGATGTCATGCACTTTTCAGTTCTCACTATAGCTGATATTCGGTAACGCGCATATCAATTACTTAGGGCCCTCGAGGCCCCTTAAGTAATTAATTAAAGAGTTCGGGTCCATGTGTTGTTAATTATTTTACATGCGCTCGAAAATAAGTTTGATTTTCCATTGACTCATTTTTATCGTAAATTTTCTATAGTATCACCCTGCTTTATTGTAAATCTTGTACAATATCATAGATTGTTGCAATATGTGAAGGTGGGGGTTCGCGAGAGATTTTGGTCTGTGTGCCTGACAAATATCCTCTTTATGACGCCTGTTTTAGGCGGTGAGAAACATGGAAAATGTTCAAGCAAAAAAGCGGATTATGTCGCCCCAAATTTGTATCCTTTATTATTATTATTATTATTGTATCCGTGTTTACATGTTTGTAAAATTAATAAAATTTATAAAACAATTTTCTTAAATAAAAATCATTAAGTGACTTTTCTCTTCTTTCACTTGAAAGAAACAGTTCATCACCAACAACATTTAACACCTACAATACGAGTAATTCGTGCATTTTAGGGAAAAAAATTAGAACGCTCGCAAACGTGTCCTAACATCATCATAATTCTGTTGCTATTCTAAATGTGTACAATCGCATTTGTAACGCGAATAACATGTAGTTTTTTTACCCCATGTCCAAATGTTATGGAAGATACCAATATTGCACATAGAAAGCTACATACTATTCACATGGTTGTTCTAGTAGAAAGTTCATGACATGTTTCATGAATGTACTGCAAACACAAATGATTAATGCGAAATGAAAAAAAAAAAAAAAAAAAAAAAAATCGACATAATTTCATCTGAAAAAATATGCAGGAACTTTTAAATATTTTTTTTGAAATTCTAAATAACTTACATTTAATAAGCAGAATACAGTTTTCAAGTAACATTATTTTATCTATTTTTGAAATACAAGCCTTACGAACTGTCTTTACAGTACATATTTAATGAAAATGTTTTCTATAACTAATACTGTGGCAGAATAAAAAAAATTGAAGTATTTATGGAAAATGAATAATTTGACGGTTGCCTGAAACCTAGGTAATTATTATAATTGTAATGTGAGTAGCATGTACTTTATAGCACAAGCTCCAAATGTTTTAACGAAGAACATGGTACAACACGGCAGTTTTATATATTAAAATGCACAGAAAAATACAGGTGTAACAAGCACGTCATGTAAAATGCGCTTGATAGCATGCAGTGAGCCATCCGAAAATTACCAATGGATGCTCTGAAAAGAACATCCTAAGAAACACGGTGTAATTAGCTTTAGCGTGTCATGTATAAAGTAATTTATACCACATTTTTTTTTATTAACGTGCTTCGCTCTTAGGCACTACACGGAAGGGAGATGCCTTCCTGGAGGGCTTCCTAACGGAAATTGGCTCGTATACACGTTACACATGGGGAAAACCACGAAAGCGCCCATGCAGCCAGCCCGTTCGCGGGAATCGAACCTCGGACCGAACTACCAGTATCCAGCGAGTTTACCGCTCGGCCGCTGGGGGCCTATAGCACATGCTGAGAACGTTTTGAAAAATACCAGTATTGTATTTCTAAATGTACGTTATAAGAATATAGTTGTAACACACACTTCTTCAGCACATCATGCAGAACGTACTTTATAGTATGTCTGGGAACGTTTCGAAAAAAACAGTGTTGTACTTTAAAATGCATGTCCGAAGAACACGGTTATAATACGCACAGCTTTACCACGTCCTGTAGAACGTACTTTAGCACATGATCAGAACGTTCCAAAAAGTATAAGTGTTGTACGTTGAAATATTGAGTGTTGTACGTTGCGTATTATAACAGTGAGAACACTGTTATAATACGCACCTCTTTAGCACGTCGTTTAGAACGTTTTTCATAGCACATGCTGAGAACGTTTCGAAAAGTACCAGAATGTACGTTGAAATATACGTCCTAAAAACACAGTTATAATACGCACCGTTTTAGCACGTAATTTAGAACGTTTTTCCCAGTACATGTTGAGAACGTTTCGAAATGTACCAGGATTGTACGTTGAAATGTGCGTTTTAAGAACACGGTTATAATACGCACCGCTTTAGCACGTCGTTTAGAACGTATTTTCTAGCACATGTTGAGAACGTTTCGAAAAGTACCAGTGTTGTACGTTGAAATATACGTCCTAAAAACACGGTTATAATACGCACCGTTTTAGCACGTAATTTAGAACGTTTTTCCCAGTACATGTTGAGAACGTTTCGAAATGTACCAGGATCGTACGTTGAAATGTGCGTTTTAAGAACACGGTTATAATACGCACCGCTTTACCACGTCGTTTAGAAAGTATTTTCTAGCACATGTTGAGAACGTTTCGAAAAGTACCAGTGTTGTACGTTGAAATGTACGTATTAAATACACGGTTGTTACACGCACCACTTTAGCACGTTATGTAGAACGCTCTAAATACACCTAACACCGTTATAGAACGGTATGACACGGACTCTGAACGTTTTCGGAACGTTCCGGTGCTGCTTGGGTGATATCTAGTTGTGCACCTGCCTTTCTGTTGCAATCGACCGCACCAAACTTGTGTGTGTAATTATATATATGTATAATTTATATAATCTGTAAAGAAATACAGGATGGAAAAAAATCCTTAAAATTAAGGAATTTCAAAACTGATTTTAAAAATAGTTTAAAAATAAAATCTCGCGCTCTCCCACTAAAATTAAAAATTTTACTTAATAGAGAGAATATAAATGAAAATTTATCTCCTAGGAAATGTGAAGTAAAATTTCGTTAATAAATGTGTACTATTGGGGAAATGAAAAATTCGTATTTGTAATTAATTAAATTTGAATTTGTAATTAGTTTAGAATGTTAAATTTATAAAAATAAATTTAAACAATTAAAACAATAAGATCGTTGTTGATTCCAAAGAAAGATACCAACTTTCTAAGAGGAATTTTAATTCTTCTATACAATAGGATTAATAAAATCTGTACAGAAGTTGACATTATTTTACTCTCACAAGTATTTAAAGGAACAAACATGCTTACACAATTTATTCATTACTTTTTTAATAAATTTGACGTTGAATATTAAATTAAATATTTAAACTGAGAAGTTATGATAAGCTTATCTGAAACCGAAAAGGAGTGTAAGAAAGAATGTTTTGTTAGGTTTAAACATTTGTATATTTTGTAATTGTGAGAACACAGAATTCTCACAGTGAACACGGTGGCATTATCGATTCTTAAATCGTTATCATGCCCTACCACGTGCGTCGCAGTGGATAAAAACTGGAAGGACTGGTTTTGTCCTTTGTTTATGGCTAATTACATGAAAAAGTGTACTCCCGTACAAATAATGATATGGAATGCCTGCGGGCTACCCACCAAAATTACTGAACTACACCATTTTTTAAGTGAGCATGATATTGACATTGCAATCATATCAGAGACTCATGCAAAACCATGCCAACGCCTGAGAATTGCAAATTATAATTCATACCGCTGTGATAGACTTTCACACAGAGGTGGTGGTGTGGCAATATATGTGAAACGTAATTGTGCATCTTGTCTTATATCTGATTCAAGAAATTTTAATTGTGAGCAAACTACTGTGTGTGTCACTCTTCCTGTGTTTAATAACATCAATTTTTGTGCTGTGTATAACCCTCCAACGAATAGACTATGTGATAATTTTCTAAATAGCACCTACCCTTGCTGCCGGGGACTTTAATGCTAAGCATATAGACTGGAACTGTCGTCGGACAAACCTAAATGGTAAAATTCTCCATGAATATATTTTACAGCATCCGGTGGCGCTACATGCCCCACCAGAATACACGCGGCTTCATAATAGAATTGAATTTTCTGATATACTAGACATTGCAGTCACTACAATGACTATCCCCGTTGCAATGGAAGTATTTCATGAATTGTCCTCTGACCACCTCCCCGTAATCTCAACATTAGGAGTGATAAAAACTTCTAAGTTCTCTACTAAGCGAATTACGAATTGGAATCTCTTCAGCAATATCATGAAAAATTCACCTCCTCGACTGCAAAATCTCAATACAAAACAAGGCATAAACACCGTAATTAATGCATTAAGTGAAAGCATTCAAGGTGCAATTAAGGAAGCCAGTACTGAAATTACTAATCGTGATAAGGCTTTCAGACTCCCCCTTAAAATACGACAACTTATGAGAGAGCGAAATAGACTCAGAAAATGTTATCATTTAACGTGGGACCCGGCACTTAAACGTGAAATAAATCGCAAAAATAAGCAAATTCAGAAGGTCATTAAAACCTTCAAAGAAGAACTATGGGATGATAAAATGTTAAATCTGGATTCTAGAGAAGGTACGTTCTGGTCTTTAATAAAAAATTTTAAAACTACCTTCACAAGTAATCGACCCCTCTATGACAGAGGTAATATTGCCATCTCCAATCAGGAAAAGGCAGAAATCTTTGCGGCACACCTCCAAGAACAGTTATCGCCAAATGATTGGCCAAATGACTCTGATTTCGAATTAAAGACCCTCCTACGAGTGAGGGATTGGCTCAACGTCCCATTAGTCAGACTTCCGATTAAATATGCCACTCCTACTGAAACGACTAATATTATCAAACACCTGAGACAAAAGAAATCTCCAAGAATTGATGAAATCAGCAATACAGCAATTAAAAATTTGCCGCCTAACATCATCTGCAGCCTGACAAGTATTTTTAATGCTTGTCTTGCTCTTTCTTACTTTCCAACACCTTGGAAAATTGCTAAAATTATTTTACTACCTAAACCGGCTAAAGATGATACCCGACCAGACGGATATCGTCCTATTAGTCTACTGCCGGGCTTAGGCAAAATTTTTGAGAGAATTATCCTGAATAGACTGAAACCATATTTTCAGCATCTTCCGCCGGAATAATTTGAGTTCCGTGCTCACCTATCAACAACGAAGCAACTTGTCCGAATTACCGAATTCGCTGGTGAAGTTCTGCACTGCAAACTTAATGTTGCTATACTCATGCTAGACGTGGCGAAAGCATTCGACCGCGTCTGGTAAAATTCTCCATGAATATATTTTACAGCATCCGGTGGCGCTACATGCCCCACCAGAATACACGCGGCTTCATTATAGAATTGAATTTTCTGATATACTAGACATTTCAGGATACATTGATATACTAGACATTGAGGGCTTAATAGCCAAATTAATTGATCTTCAACTGGACAAAGAACTCATTCTGCTAATCCATTCTTTTATCGGGGATCGGACATTCAGAGTCTCGGTAAAAAATGAATTATCCAGCACTAAAATAATGACTAGCGGTGTTCCACAGGGTTCTGTGACTGGCCCTATACTCTATCTATTCTACGTTTCAGACTTTCAGATTACATTTAAATCATAATTCTATGTTAGCCTGCTATGCAGACGACACTGCCTTGGCAGTGAAGTCTGCTAACATCAATCATGCTATTCGGAAACTCCAAGACACTATTCCCTCCATAGAACAATGGTGTGAATATTGGAAGATACGAATTAACGCTCAAAAATCGCAGCTCCTACTCATAAGGAAAAGGAAGAAAAATGTTCCGATCAGGCAAAGTGTTTATCTTTTTAACGAGGCTGTGCCTATCATGAAACAAGCCAAATATCTGGGCATCACCATCAACGACAAGCTCACATGGCAGCATCACATCCAACAAATCAGGGATAAAGCGATTAAAGTCATGAAATGTTTATAGGGAAATATGATAGGGAAATATTGAAAACTTTCGTTGGACAAAAAACGACTTATTTATCTAGCCACAATCCGACCCATCATGACGTACGCTTCGCCAGCATGGACTACCGCTACGAAGGGTGAATTGGAAAAATTACAAGTTGTGCAAAACCGATTTTTAAGAATTATCACAAATGCACACCCGTATGTGAAGAACAAACGTCTCCATGAAGATTTAAAAATGGATACAATAGTGGAATATTTAAGAACTAACACGGCATTTTATGACGCCGCTAAGGAGTGCCAACATATGGACATTTTCAACCTATTTCACTATGAAATTTTACACGAGGACTGGCACCTCCGTCCATATGCCGCTTTTCTACTCAGTGGAAACCAGGATTTTCCAATATAATTTGTGTTTTTAAGTATGTAGTACTCTGAAAACCTTATTTGACTTGTAAATAATGATGTTTAGAAATCTTAGCCGGATGATCATGTGACACACACAGCCACGCCCACAAGATATTACTTATATTTTTCCTATATATACTATTGTACTTTTTGGAATCGTATTTTATTTTCTACATTTATGACTGCAACACACACTTTTTATGAACTGATTTAGAACTATTTTAACTTCAGATTTACAGCGCTACGATGCCTGGATACCTCATCGCCAACCAGATGTCTTATCGCTCATCACGTGACATTGGTCACACCCCCTGCATCTGCTATCCTGTCTCCATGAGAATTACGTTCGGCATTTCCTTACCTGCAGCGCTCCTCGAAGCACCAAAGTTCGATAGCCGGAACACAACCTGCAATTTCGCAGGTTAATCGCGGCAAATAAAGCAAGTTGGAGTTGGAGTTTGTTTTCTTTTTCTGCCTGTCGTCGTGTTAACGAGTGTGTGGGCCTTCGGGCCACACACACAGCTCTCGCCATCGTCCACTGTAAAAACATCATGTAATCGAGCTGATATTCCTTTGCATAAGATGGAGGAGAAAACATGTTCTTGTACAAAGAAAGCTGCATAAATGAACAATAAGAATTCAGGTAAACTTCACTGGGTATGCTGCGAGGTAAATTGGTTCCTGTGCTGTGATTCCACGTGTATATCCTGATAACTGGATTTTTCGAAGTGACGGCCATGTGCGCCAAATTCAAGCCTATCTACAAGAAATCTTCTCTCTTCTCTCGCAAATAATTGCACCGCCTATTAATTAAGCTTCTTGCAAGATGCTGATAAGTAATGTGCCATCGATGCTTTAGGATTAGGAATTACAGTATACCGTAAGAAATGAACGCTGTGAGAGTCCCGTAGGACTAACGAGTAGGACATGCCGAAAGGCATTCATCAATGTAGTTTTTTTTTTTTTTTTTTGTAACGTATATAATCTAGGCTAATCAAGAAAAATTTGTTTTGTGATTTTATAAATGTATACTTAAAAGAGAGCTACTGACTCATGCATGCCTTATTGGGTAAGTCATTTTATTCTTATTATTAAACATCATGCAATGTACTAACCACTGAATTTTAGTTTAACTATTTACGCGGAATTAATTCGCATTTGATACCCTTAGTATCGTTACTTTGATACGATCACGGCCAACAACACCACAGTAATTAAACTATAAAAAATTTCTGAATATATTCTAGCTTCCTTCCTAGTTAAACGTAAACAACTTTTTTCCTATTGTATGGAGGCCAACCAGCGGCCGAGTGGTTACGTCGATGAATACTGGTAGTTCGGTCCGAGGTTCAAATCCCGCGAACGGGCTGGCTGCATGGGCGTTTTCGTGTTTTTCCCCATGGGTAACGTGTATACGAGCCAGTTTCCCTTAGAAAGTCCTCCATGAAGGCATCCCTCCCTTAAGGCAGATAGCCCTCGAGTGATTTGCCATAATCTAATAAAACCAAACCAAACTTATTGTGTGGACTTTCAGCTGGAGTTAATTATAAAATTAACGGTTTTTACTCTGCATTACTTCATTTTACTGAGTCTTACCAAACAGTTTTAGTATGAAATTATTTTGCTGAATCATACCTCACTGTAAGACAATTCGTGCCAATGATAACCTCATCCTGTCTCAATTTTCACTCCAACACAGATTTAGCTAGTAACATAACAGTAATATGGACTAAACCAAACTTTAATCATGGCAACTCTTAGCGGCTTCAAGCATGTTGCTGTGAACACGCCATTTTGAAATCATCATTGGTTAGGATTAAATCTAAGTAAAATTTTCAATTAGTTTTGGCCTGTTAATATGTAAATATTATTTTATTAGAGTTTTATTTGTATATTTCTTTTATTTCATTGCCCACCAGCGGCCGAGCGGTAAAAGTCGCTGAACACTGGTAGTTCGGTCCGAGGTTCGAATCCCGCGAACGAGTTGGCTGCATGGGCGTTTTCGTGGTTTTCCCCGTGTGTAACGTGTATACGAGACAATTTCCCTTAGAAAGTCCTCCACGAAGGCATCTCTCCCCTTAGGCAGATAGCCCTCGAGGCTTTGCCATAATCACACACACACACACGCACTTTTATTTCATTTTCTTGTTAATTTATATTTCATTTAATCTTATTTTTAAGTTCAAGTATTTTACTGAATGATCACTACTATATTTAATATTCTTTATTTTTGAAATTAATTGTCTACCATCGCATCGGGAGAATTTTTCCATAAATGTGAAAGTATTTAAGCTTTATATTCATATATTATATAAAACGGGTTAGCAACTAAATTGGAGTAAGGATTTTGTTCAGAAATGCGAAAAGGCGAAACGCGATCTTTGTGAATTGTTGGTGATTTTAGAGAGAGATTCCAGTTCCCCTTGAAAATTCGGGATCTTTCAATGAAATCAACAATAATTTTATTGTTTTAATTTTTTTAATTTACATTTTCTTAAATTATCATTTAAAATACAGTGAGAAGAGTGCTTAGAATGAAATATAACTATAATCATAAATAGCAACGTTATGCAGTTGGCGTAACATGCGAAATAGTAACTGTATGTCGCCAAAACTTATGATATAGAAACATACCTAAATAATGTTATAAACATGAATAAAATTATAAAGATAAACTGCAACAAATTATGAAAAAATAAAGCCTGCCAAGTTTTCAATTTGAATTTAAACCGGTATGAATACAATCATCCCGCAAATGATTGTTCCAATCTATTATTGTTTTGTCAGAAATCTTATCTTTCCCAAATTCAAAAGATGTTAATTTTCTCGACCTTCTGTAAATGAATCGAGAAGAGTCACAAATGCGATTCTTAAGCTCCTTTTTTTGAAAAAAAAGGTACAAGAAAAAATACGACGATAACAGTTAATTCATATCTTTGTTCGCAAAAGCAAAATGTAGCGGGTAGCGTATCGAGAATCAGTTGGGGTAACGGAAGATTATGATTATTCGGATATTATGAGCGTGTGTGAGACACGCTTATCCATAATTGGCGCTAAATCGCGCTGCTTGGTAACAGTCTTATGGTTGATGGGATGACATGTAAGTACTAAAAAATATAACCTTATTTTTATTTGACGCTAAAAATTTGCAAAATTTTTTGGTTGCGATTTTTTTCCAAATAGTATGTACGCAAAACTTAAGTGAGAACGATACATCAGATAATAAAGCTAATAAAAGCTTCTATTAAACACCAGATTAAAAAGAAATATATAAGTGTGCAAAGAAAATTATTGTTATGAAATCAATAAAACATACATTTTGTCACGTATCCATAAACTGTATACTTTGCCACGGTCCCTTGTTTTCTAAGTCCACAGTAAAACATATTCTTTCTTTCAACTTTTAATTAACACAAAGCATGAAATTCAAACGTTTCCTTTAATGCTCTTGATGTATCTTAAGTATTTTTCCTACTGTATTGTGTTTTCAAATATGGAATACTTTGGGAGGATAAAAATATTTTGCTTTTATTGAAGTACTTCATTCATGATATTTGAAAATTAGACGTATACTCTTAGTTGTAATGTAATAGGCAGCGTAAAACTTTCAAATTCTTTTCCCCGTAGACTTTTTTTTTCCTCTGGTATTGACTTGTCATCTATCATAAAGTTCCAGGTGTACATGTAATCCAATTCTTTCATTCTCGGTAATTTGAAAAGGAACCGCCTTCCAATCAGTTTACCTATCAACTACAAATGTTCTCTCGTATTTTGGAATCTTCCAATCCACAGCATATCCCAGCTGATCGTTCAAACTGACAGCGAATAGAATGGAAGAAAATGATGCGAAATCTCATTTTCACCATGCACATGAAAACCAGGAATAAAACTCGCGAGAACAAAAGAAAAATGCAGGAGAATCATCTTGTAATCTACTAACACCAAAATAATGGAACGATGAAAAAAAAAAGCTGTACTATTAAAGAGAACACGTGAAACCATTACATAATCTCCTGCGAATGAAGAGTAGAAAGTAAGGAAAAAAAAGTGAGAAAAGCGAGAATTCATGGCATTTCCCTCCTCTCTGTGTTTAGATAATAAAGTGAGGAATAAGCGCGCACATCTGGAACGCTTGTCTCGTCATATATCGGTTGCTATAGGAACGGTACAATTTATCAAAAGGACGATTACGATAACTATACACTACTTTTCTCGCCCATCTTCTCTTATTGTTCGCTTTTCTAGCGTAAGAGGCATGGTGAATGCTTTTTGTGCTAAGAATCTTTCAAAGAAGTTTTATTAGAATTTTAGATACTTAACGTACTTTAGAATAGGCCATTATATTCTCCAAAGCTTATACATTAAAAAAAACGCTATTAATTGCATTTTTGTTCATATTCATAAAAGCGACGATTTCCTTTTTCAAAAGCCATTTACTTAAAATACAAAAATAATTCCTACTCCTTCCACTAAATACTAAGTTTTAGTGGAACATATTTAAACGAAAACTGATTTTTGTTCTGATTTTTTATATCAGAAAACACTACTTTTAAAAACAAATTTCATACCGTTCGTACATAACTGATGAAAATATAATCTTCAGTGATTTTAAATGAAATGCATAAGGCATGCAATTTATAAGAGTATTTATTTAAAGTAATAATAAAATTTAAGTAATTTTCCTTCTAGAAATGTACGTTAAGTTTCCTTTTTCGAGTGAGAGGCAAATGAGAGCCATATCGTTAAGTCAATATGGAAAATACTACACAAAGTTTCGTCATTAAATTGGAATTTCAGTGTTGCGTATAAAATTTAATTAACGTGATTAAGGTATTAAACGTGATCTGAATGAAATTATTTAGGTTAGAGAAGAAGCAAATTTTGTGATTTAAAACTTTTTTCATTGTATGGTAATTATAAAGTTTTTGTTAGCATTCTCAAGACTCAGGAATTACAGAGAAGTTTTACAGCAAATATTTTGGCGAAAAAATATTGAATTGGTCTGAATTGCCGTAAACATAGGTATTTCCAGAGGGACGTGTATGAAAAAATAATTTTTTAGTTTTTTTTTCCTTGCTCTATCCTTTGTTTGAAAGGGTGACCATCAGGTTTGGAGACCAATTGGTTGTTTGTAAAGAAAGGTCTAATAAGATTTTTTTCCTTAATTCGAATGTGTGAAAGAATTTGTAGTAGTTAAAGGGAGAATGTGAATTTATCCTCGCTTTCTGTAAAATTTTCCTAACTTTCGAAGGATGGTTTTCTTGTTGTAACTTATCTCACTTGTCTGATCGTAACATCAGAACAAGCCCACGAAATTCATCGTGTCAAGGATTGCAAGACTACACTTGTCGTTGGCAAGAGCCTTTGCCATATACAGGTGACAGTACGACTTTGCTCAGTTCCGTGCCCAATTTTGATGAAGGGCACCCAGGGCGGATGGGTCCGAGAGTCTCTCACTTCTCTTCCCTACCACCAGCCGCTCGAGAGGATTTTCGGCTCGCCGCATATTTACAGTGCCCCCACGGCGCACAGACTCTATGCAAACCTCTATGCCTTCTGCGGGTTTCAAATACGGGCCCTTTGATACGGCAGTCAGCGTCACTAACCACTCTCCCGATCGGGTGGCAGTTTCGAAAGATAACAAATGATATGAACGGCTCACGCAGCGTTTCTGTTACAAGGCTTTTCAGTTATTTATATGTTCGAATTTCTGTTGATTGAAGAGGGATTTAGAAATTATGTTTTTTGCTGGAAGTGAATGTTAATTTTCTTAATCTGCCAATTATTTTTTGCAAAGAGCTGTGTTCTGATATTTTTTCGGAGCAATTTCATGTTAGAATGATGAGATTCTGCTTTATTTCACTGCTGATAAATTCTGAAAATTTGACAGTTGTGTCCAGCGTTGTGCATCACTCCGCGAACGGAAGATGGGTGCCTGGTTTTGTCCTGGGCCATCTTCAGCTACAGAGACGTATTTGGAGACGTAAAATTTGGGGTGCCTACCTTGATTTACACTTTTTTCCTGTATCGATAATAGAAGTTTACCTGGTTTCGACGCAGTTACTTAAGATCTTATTCAAGGTATAATTTTTCTTCTGTTTCATAGTTATTTTGATGTGTAAGAATTCATAAAATGTTTAGTTTAATGAAAAGTACAGGGTGACCCAAAAGTCCATTAACATGTGGAAATTCTCTAGTCCACGGAATAATATAGATAGAAATGTAAAAATTGACACACATGCTTGAAATGACATGGGGTTTTATTGAAAGAAAAAACAAATAAAAAAAGAGCCAATATGTGACGCTGCATGAGAATAGTGTATGAATTGAGCTGTATGGAGAGGGAATGAGTCCTTTCGTGACTTTATCACTTTTCTATCATTGCTTTTCTTGGAAGAAATGTATGGTTCTGCTATTCATACGGTCAGTGTGATAGGTGCTAGATGCGCTGATATGTTACAGAATGGCATCATCCTTAGTCTGGTCGATAAACACCTGTTCGAAGGTGAGATATTTATGCAGGATGGTGCTCCACCACATAGTGTGATATCATCCCTTTCTTCATCCACCGCCTTATATAGAAATAACTCCACCCTTTTGTATTTCTGAACATTTATTTCACAAACACAAAACTAATACTAAACTACAATACTCATAACTGAAATATATAAAGTAATACAATTTCTGTTTCATTAATGGCTCCCACGAGCCTTCCCTATGACCTGTCTGTTGGTCTCCCTCTTGGAAACTAAACTTTTGCACCTCAGATTGAGAGCCAGCGCCCTCTATTTATCTTGTTGGTTTGCGTCACCCATACATCACACCCACATTGTTTGGTGAGGATAGCGTTCTGAGCCGCCACCTCCGTCATGCTTGGCCTCTCTGGTCCCCAGAGCTCAATCCGTGTGATTATTAGTTGTGGAGATACCTGAAATCACAAGTCAACCGCGATCGTTCGACCTCATTAGAGATGCTAAAAGACAATATCCTGACGGAAATTTCTCACCATACCTACAGATATATTGTACAGTGTTGTTCATAAAAATGTCCCTATACAACAGGTACTGTTGATAAATGACGGCCGACATGTTGATCATTTGTTATAAAGAACATAGTCTTTGCTAAAAATCAATTACTCTGCTAATTATTGTTTTGGTTATCATATGAAGCGCCATCTGTTGGCTGTTTTAAGAGCTACTTTTGCTTTCAATGAAAACCCACAACATTCCAAGCGTGTGTTTTAGTTTTTCCTCTACTCCTGCATTATTCAGTGAATTATTGAATTTTTAAATGTTAACGGACTTTTGGGTCACCCTGTATTTCACGTTAGAAGGGAATTTGTTAGAGGGAATTTGTGGGTGAGTTTTAATGTTTAGATGTTAAATTGTCTTTATTTAAATTAAAAATAGAGAAATAATAATTTTAATTTTTTTAATTGAGAAAAATGTTGAGTATCCGAAGACGAAGTGATCTGTTGAATAGCAATATGTATGCCAGCGACTCCAATGTATGAGTATTAACTGTTAAAAAATTTTATTTATGTAAAGGTTCAGATCATTTAGCCAAGTTATCATATCTTAGGTTAATCCAAAATAAATGAGCATACTATTAACATATATGAATTATTGTATGTGATTATTTTTATTAGTGATCTATCAAATCCTCCGTGCTTTACCATAGAAAGACATGGGTTTATCAAACGAACTAGGAAAATACCAGATATTGATTGGGAATGAATTAATTTTGGGTTATTGATGATTTACAAAGTGTACTAGTTGGCGCAGATGAAATTATTAAGTATTTGAAACGTAAGTTAATTATTGAACCATTTTTAAATTTTAATATACCGTATTTGATTTTTGCATCTGAAATAATTATAAAAAATGGTGATTGATATTTTTATTATGGATAAAAAGTTCTGCTGTGGTGTCTCTGTGACATGGTATTATTGGCATTTCAATAAATGTGAGTTTAGAATTTAAATTGAGTTACAATATCCTTAGAATGGAACATCTTCTACCGATATTTTATGTGATTTTTGTGTTTTTATAATATTCTCGGTAGAGATTTAAATAACAGAACATGGCTATTTTTTTTTTAATTTTGAAATGAGATACAATTTTATTACTATTGAAATGTGGTCTTTGATTTTTATAGTAGGGCACTAAAGAAAAATTAGCAGGTATTTTACTTTCAAGATACTGATTTAATGAACTGAGTTAAAAACCTTACTTACTCATTTGTATATAGTTAATTCATTTCACTTCAAATACCCAAATTCCAAATACATAGATTTTATTTTTATTTTTATTCTGGCATCCATAGCTTTACGTAATTAATCAAATGTTTATTAACTTTTTTCTGCACAACATCAGTGTTAGCCGCTCAAATAGCCTAACTTCTGATAAATAACAACTCCAACTCCAACTTGCTTTATTTACCGCGATTAACTTGCGAAATTGCAGGTTGTGTTCCGGCTATCGAACCTTGGTGCTTCTAGGAGCGCTGCAGGTAAGGAAATGCCGAACGTAGTTCTCGTGGAGACAGGATAGCAGATGCAGGGGCAAATAACAACTAGGGTCCAAACTACATTTTATTTTAGGTACGATTTTCTAATATTAGAAAAAAACATATCTTCTTATCCTCCGCAGTAAAGGCAAACTCCTCATTCTAACGAAATACATTTGGCTTAAGGCATCTTAGGTACCAAAACATGAAAATGTTTCATTTTGTATTAAATTACTGAATTCTTTAAAATTTATTAAAAATTACAATGACACATACATATGAATTACAATTACATATGACAGTTTTTGATAATTTAGAATTCAAAGCAAATAAATGTTTCTGACAAAAAGATAGCCTGATATTCGTGAAAAATAGTAATTTTAATACCTAATTTATTAAACATATCTTTTTCATATAAATTTCAAATTAATAATTAATACGACTGGCAGTAATTAAAAATGGGACTCATAATAAAAATTGTTGGAAATGATAAATAACGAAATTAAATTATAACATATAACATTGTTTCAGGTTTTTATTGACTTTTTATTATACTTAGACCTGAAGAAAATATTAAATTCAATGCATAAACTCACTATATATTGTTTCATGTTAAGTCTCAAACATGACGCACTTCACACATTCGCCAGCTTTGAAAAGTGACTTGCGTCCTGTTGCATCTCTCCCTTTATTTTCAAAATTTTCTAACTGGAATTTGATCACGGGTCCTTAGATTTTGCTTGATCAGAAGCTACGTTTTTTTAAATTCAAAAAAAGCAGACGAAGCCAGTAACTAATTACGAATAAATTTTACTGAAGTTTCGCATATCAACGATTTCATTCTTTAAGCGACTTTGATAACCTTAGCAATATCATTACGTAATCGGAAGAGTTGCAGCCTTTATGTGATATAATACTAGACCCCGAGCTTAGACATCTCCCTGAAAACAACATTTCAAATTTTCGTATAACCGAATGATTTCTTCTTACGCATTTTATTAATCCTGACTTAATTCTCAGTACGTTTTTATAATAGTTTATTATTTTTAATACTGACATGTCAGAGAGTTGGAGTCACATAAAAAAGCTCATAGAATATATAAATTTGAAGCTGTTGATGGTCACATTTAATGATTGGTATGTTTGAAGACGCTTCAAAGAACTAAAATTAAAATATTTTTCTAAAAAGTTCCCATTTTTCGTCTACATTTTCAGGAAAAAACTCATTTTTCATTTTGAAATCAAAAAATTAAAAATTACAATAATAAATTATTGTACATACTACTTTCAATGTAGTTTTAAAGTTTCTAAACAGTAATTCTGTTGTCGATAAAAAAGACTTGAACATTTTCTCATATAAAATTCTGATACAGTTGGAATTTTTAAAGTAATTAAGTTAACGAGAGTATTAGAAATTCGGAATCTCTTTTAAAAGTTAGAGCTCATGACCTAGAAAACGTTTAGTAGTAGCCGAGTAGATAAAATATTTGAACACTAGTAGCTCGGTCCACTGTTGTGTTTGCCTCTTTGCCTCACGTTTGACGTGAGTATGAGCCTTTCCGAAGTCATGCCCGAAGGTTTCCCTCCCTTACGTTGTTAGCTCTCGTGGCTTTGCCATATTTAGATAACCTTGCCTAAGCTCATCCTAGTGTAGCAAAAATTACTATACAGAATGAAAATAAGCCAAATACATTTATTGAGCTTTCAGTCGCAGTGGAAATGAGATTACTGAAGTCTTGTGCCTGATTCTTCAAACCATCAGTATTTAGATTCAGTTATAATTGCTTATATCCTAAAATTCTTTCTGGGTATTTATTAATCCATGATTTTTTTATCATAACCAAAGTCAGGAATTTTTATCCCAGCAACTAATTAAAGTAAAACATAACTATCTAAATAAACAAATACCGTTACGATTGCACACAAATAAATAATTTTATTTGTGTGCATTCGTGACTTTTTTTTTTTTTTTTTTTTTGACGGTATTTGTATTTCGTGACAAAATTTTGTTCGTGTGGATTGTGGTCTGAAAAAATGAACAAGAACTTACTGAACTAAGCGAAACCAAGGAGCTGCTGCCTCCATGTTAAATACTCAGCGTAGCATAATGGTATGAGTAAAACATCATTTTGATTTGGACATAAAATTGTAAAACAACGATTCCGCTTGACCAAACATTTCCAAATCAAGTTCATTTAGCTAAACGCTATTGCAGATTTTTCTCGTATATCATAATCATGTGCCGCGAGGTGAAAGTTTACAACTATAATCTCTCTCAACTTTTATGAAGGTTGAAAGAAAAGGAATAATGATTTCTGCTCTTATCTGAAGCGAAGTTAAATTCTGCAGTGATTTGTTATAGTTAACGTAGTGTGTTTAAACTAAATTTAACCTCCTTTCCTCATTAGCAGTTTACATATCTTTTGAGAAATGAGCTTTTTCTCGGGGGTTTGATCAATATGAAAATCAAGAAAAACTTATTAGAACTTAATAGTACATACTTAACTCTAATTTCATATTTGTATGGTGCGGTGCATATTCCGCAATCTATACCAACATTTTATTTAAATCACATTAGTAGAATTTTTCTTCTATGTGTCACCTGTAATGTAAGATTCCTTATTGCTATTTTTATGGATACGTAATTTTTGACTTACATTATCTTATAAATAATTTAAACTAGACAACTTGCAAGCATCTTGAATTAGTATCACCTAAAAAGACTGAGATCCAGTCCTACTAATATCAAATGAGCAATAATTGATAAGGTAGTTTGGAAACCATTTACAATGAATATATTCGAGTATTTGCCACTCATAGACCCCTTGACAACCACTTCTGAGAAACTGCAAACTTCATTTTTGGAATATAACTGCATTTAATCTTATAGTTACTATTTCACTTATAAATGCCTAACTAATATGAATAGTAATTCAGAAGTAAAACCACAAAAATCAGCGTTATATTTTCAAAATTTTTCACAGGACTAGTTTCGATGGTTTTACCGAACCACCATCCTCAGCTGCAAAACCGTAAATGAACAAGATAGGAAATAATGATTAGATAAGATAAGAAAGCCTGGACAAGAATAAGCAAGAGGCGCCATCTGTTGGTGAAACCAGAACTAAAACATAATTTCTTTAAAGGCCGAAGGCAAAGATGGATTGGAATTAGGATCGTTAACTAAAACAAAAAGATTTTTTTGAATATGAAATGCCTCTAGAAAATCCAGCTCTCCCATGGAAGATGTTTTTTGAATAATTTTGGCAGCAGAAAAATTGAAAGTGTGATATTCGGACCAACAATGTTGAGCAACAGAAGACTTCTGTGTTTCCTTTTTAACATATGCCTCATGTTCCTTGACGCGAAATTTTAAGTATCCCTTAATTTGGCCAATGTAAATTAAACTACACTGGCAAGGAATCCTATAAATACCCCAGGAATTCATATCCGGAATCGTGTCCTTGAGTATGGAACTCAGAATTTTATTGATGGGAGAATAAACGACCCGAAAGTTAAATTTCTGCAAAATATGTGCAACTTTATAGCTAATTAATTATTGTTGTTTGACTTCTGAATTAGTATTTGTTCGGCGTGTTATTGTGCCTTAATAATATGAATAGCTTAATTTTGGGATAAGAAAAACATTTCAATAAATATGTTTTATGATAATAACTTTCAATGTAATTTCTTAACTTTCATCTGAGCACATAATTCATTATGATTAAGTATTGAAGACTCTAGTTAATGAAGAAAAACATTCAAAATAATGCCTAATTTCACAAAATGTAATTTTTAATGAGATTTTATTTGGTTCACCTCTGAAGTATTACTGGGGATGGAATTCTGTCATTCATTTTAACCTATTTAATGGTAAGCAATCAGTTTCAAATTTTATACATGCATTGATAGCATATGACAGCGCAATGTCCTAAAGAGAGTTTCCCAAAATTCGTTTTTAATTTTTTTTTTTATTTTATGCATAACATATTTTCTGGATAACTCTTTGTTTAACGAACAAACTAAGTATATCAGAATTGTTAGCGAATTCTTCAAAATTACCCAATTTTTAGACTATTTGACATTTAAAAAATTTTGGCTATTTGATATCTCTGATTTCAAAATTTCAAAATCAAAAATCTATCAAGTTTTCAAACTTTCACTGATTATAAAACAAACACTGCGCCCTCTTTTAAAACAAGAATGATATAAATATATTAATTCAACGATTTTCCTATATTTTTGTAAAAATGTGGGTTGCGATCTGAAGCAGGTTGGAGAAAAAATACATTGTAGGCTGAAAAATTGCTTTTGAGATTGCCAACTTTGCGCAGCTAATGACTAATTGGCGATATTCATTTTTCCTTCCTTGTAGGAAGTAAAAAGGAAGTATTGTAATCGCGAAAAGTTTCAGGCAACATCTTTCAACGAAAATATCCATTTTGACCGCTATTGAATGCAATTTAAGGATTTTTTTTGCGTGACAAAGAAAGAAATAAAAACAATAAAAGACTCTTTTCCTCAAAAAACATTATAAAACTACTTTAAAATGAATTCTGAAGAGAATTTTTCGTGGCGTCTGTACGTACGTATAACACAAAAGCGAGTAGCCTCAGAACGTTGAAATTTTGTCTATATTACTGCTATAGCATGTAGATATGCACCTCGCATTTTGGTTGCAATCGGCAGCACCAAACGTATATAAATATATGTATATATATATCCAGTCTGTTACCCGGCTCAGTGATCTCAGTTTTTTTACTCTTATATGTTTATAAATTGTGAAATTTTTGCTTTACACATGATTGAATTATGTTGTTTTTATCTTCCGGTAAGGTTTTTATGCATTTAGTAAATCTGCATGCAATATTTTTAGAGTTATCAACAATTTAAATTGCCTAAGTGCGGCTAAGCCTAATTATTTTTGTGATTGTGGCCATGTTTTTTTACATTTGAAACTTGGCAGAATAACTGGTTTGTTGCCAATTTAGAGAAACTAAGCTTCGCATCAACAAAGACAACGCTTTCTTTATTATTGCGAATTAAATCATCCTTAATCCATTCTGGAATTTATTCGAGGAAATAAATGTTTAAGATTTACTTCGTAATTTTTAATATAGATATTTTGAGATTTTATGCATTTTTGCCTTATCGCGAATTGAGAAATGAATTAATTGAATGAGAAATACTCCGTCGTCTGTGAAAAACTTTTTATTTCTTGTTTTGTTTGCTTAATTTCTTTTATACATGGTTCTAGATTTATTATAGCATTTGAATAGAACATGGGGCAACGATTAGATAATTCTTCAAATGATATAAATTTTGTGCATTCTGAGTTATAATATGAATGAAATATAACGCTGTTAAGTGAGCCTAGTGCCAGAGTGTCACTATGGTGAACAAATATAGTGAATTTTAAAGAGTGCATTTATTCTATTGTGGTTTATGCGTCATCGACGAAGTAGATTTCATTCAATCCAATAAAGTTTAAATGAAATGCAAGAAAAAATGCGTATAATTTAATATTCCGTACAAAGAAGTCATGTGGTGTACACATCAGGTTTTTTAAATTTTAAGTTCAAGTAAAATACTCGTTAAAACGAAAAATAGTTCTTGTGTGAAATTTACGAAACTGAATACACTTAGTTACTTTTTCATTAGCTGAATGCATTTCAGTTATTTTTCTTTATTTCATTACTTTTTATAATTTACATCTAATGTGTTAATAAAGGCTAAAATTTCGTCATTGATATCGTGTAATTTAGATTAAAAATTAGAAAATAAAACTGAGGTTATTGAGCAATAAGCCTTTTTAAAAAAACTGGTAAGATAATGCGCTAAAAGTATAAAAATAATTTATCATTTAGTTTAATGACAATAATTGATTAAATAATTCTATTTACAGAATTCACCTACATTTATACATTGAGAATAACAAAATCGTTGGGCATCTGAATAAGGAAATTTATTAATTTAATTGCACTGTCAAATGCATAAGCCATTTATTATCTTCTTTAATTTATCATGAGTTCTTAAATAAGGGAATTTATTAATTTAATTGAACTGTTAAATGTACAGGCCATTTTATTTCTAATTAATATTCACATATAAGTAAAGGAAACCTATTAATTTAATTGCATTATCAAATGTATAAGCTATTATCTTTTTTAATTTATCATGTTCACTCCACGCTCTTATTATTCGCGTCATAAAACTGTAGATATATTCTATGATTTGAATTATTAATTTATTATCCCCATTAAACTATACGATAAATTATTTCTCTCCATTTAGTGCTTTAATTATCGTTTACACTTTAAAAAAATCTCAGTGTATAAAAATCTTATTAGTTTTAATCATGGATTTATTCTAATCTGGAAATTTATCGATCATTATCGAACTACTGGGAAGTTTCTAATTTATATAATTTCTTTGTAAAAATTATCAGATATGTCCACTAATTTTGGAAGCTAATTTTATTCTAATTTGTGTAACCTGGAAGCAAACTCCAAAAGGCTGGACTTCGTGATTAACTTGTTTTCATGCAAAAGGTCAAATAGTCAGTTAGAAACTGATCATATATAAATTGACCACAATATTTTTGTATTATGTGTTAATATATTTTTACATAGTGCTTTGGAATTCCTCAAGTTTGCGGGCGTTATGAAGTTAATGAATTCACAACTTCATTAGGAATGACTTGGAAATATAATGTTTAATAAAAATCTATTAGTTATGAACATTATTTAAGTTTTGTATACTTCTAGGAAACATTTAAGCATTAAATTTTGCATAAATTAAAAAGGTAATGTATATAAAAATCAATTAGCATTTTAAAACTCTTACCTCCTGTAAATAGCAATTAACCTTTCCCAACAATTGGTTTTAAATATTTAACACAGAAATTAATAATTCAATGCAAAACATGGCAACGAATTTTTATTATTTGCTATTTCAAAATGAATACATTTTAAATAATTATGTTCCAGCTCGTTAACTATATGAAATGCTAAAGATTGCTTACTTTACAATATGTAAGTAAAATACAAAAGGCGGCGTTACGTTAATAACATAGTTAATTTATGTGCAGATACTGCCATAAAATTAGCTTGACATACTAAAGCATATTCGTGGCTAAATTAAAATGATTTTGTTTACTTTTGCGCAGTATATGTCTGAGATTATTATCTCAGATTATAATAATATGTATCATTTAAAAGAATAAGTAAATTGTGAGTATAACAAAATTATAACTTATGTTTAAGTTATGTTATTCATATTATATTTAACCTACAGATAATTTGGAATTATTTTGAATAGGAATAATCCAGAATTTTATGTAAAATAATTTAAGTATTTTTTCATATACTGCCACTAAAATAGTGAGCATTCTATTATTTAAGAAGCTTTTAATTTTTTATTTATATATTTTTGCAGATTTTCTTTAAAGATAGACTATTTAATTATTAGAAATGGCAACACTAATGTTGTTTTCATTTTTCTTTATTTTTCACAACTTTGCCATGGCTTCCGAAAATCTTGATACCATCTGGGTCCAAGGTAAATGTGATGGCGATGGGCATTTTCTTTCAAATGAGGAAATTTGTTTTCCTTGTGATTCATTTATTAAAATCTGCAAAACTCAAGAATTTTCAGAAATTTGCGTACAAGGTCCAGAACATGGAATAAGTTGCTTAACAGCAGATTCGTCATTGCAACTACTGGCGTTAAGCGACAGATCAGTGAAAGCGAAATTTTTCGTTGTTGTTTATCCTGAATGCAAACTTATATCTGTTTTTGAGAATGACACAGATGGTGCTTTCATATCACTTTCTTTTTCTGAAAGTAGGTACTTGTTGGCATTGCAAGGTCCTCCATGTTTCATCTTAATTCTGTGGAACTGGCGCACCGGAACAAAACTTTCAGAAATTGATAATTACACTCCTCTAAATCAAGTATTTTCATGCAGTTTATCAGTTTACCCAGCTTGCAACAAATTCGCTTGCCTTCGGCAAAATGAAAGATTTCACTTTTACGAAATAGATGATATATGCGAAGAAGTGCAGCTGCGAAAAAGAACAGTTTATCTTCCTTTGAAGGACGAAAAAATTGGATCAAAGACGTTAACCGAAAAAGATGTTTGGAATTTGAACATTTTTGATAAAATGAGTCCTGAATTATGGGGAATTCATTCGGAACTTCTGCATAAAGTACCTCTGAACGTAATTTGCGAAAAATTATCAGAAGCTAATTTAATCAAATTCAATGATTTCTTAAATAAACAAAGCAGACTAAGATCCACTTGCTACTGCTGGACGGCAAGTAGAGATATTTTAGTTGCTTGCACGAATGGAACTATTCTGAAAATTCTACATGCCAATTTGTCTATGGAAACAGTTCATACTTCTGAAGTAAAAGATTCAAATAACGATTTAATAACTAGTATGACTTTAAATTCTAAGTATTTATATATTATTAAAGGAAATGATTTATTTTCAATGACCGATCTCCGAGAATGGAATTTGGTTAAAAGATTATCCTTGAACGAACCAGTTATACACATGAAGTTTTCACCAAACTTTCAGCAGTTACTGTTTACGATGCAAAGTGGGAGTCTACTCATGCATGAAGCCATTGAAGAAACGAATGCTGACATTTGTTGCTTGGTGTCAAACATATCCAGTACCTTGGTAGTGGGTATTTTTGTGAAAGATTCTACTTATTGCGTAACAGCGAAAGCTTGCGGCTTGATTGAATCATGGGAATTACGTACGGGAGCACCTTCGTCTCACATAAATATCGATGAGGCCTTATGCTGTATGGAAGGATCACCATCTAGTTCAATTGTTTTGATAGCAGCAAGGAATACGCATCTCTATATAATTGATGTTTCATGTACCGATTATATGAAACTGATTTACGTAGTAAGACCTTGTGAGACAAATATTTACGTTATAAGCTGTGATATTTGGGGTAAATATGCGATTCTTGTATCAAATGATCATAAAGTTTTTGTAATTAACATTTTACCTTCTATTGGTTTTTATATACTAGGATATTATTTACTCAAACATGCAATTGTAGATGTGACGATTTTTAGTGACAAATTGGAAGAAAGGAGTACTGTCTTCCTTTTATGTGAACTTGAAAACGATGAAAGAGGAACAAGTAACTGTATTGTGTCTTTTGATATACCATATGATTTCAGTATGAACTATAAAAACTATTGGGCTGATGAATCAGGAATCTTCAGCGAAGCTGCCTTATATATGAAAGAAACATATTTAGAACAACGTTATTCAAGTATTGCGGTGCATCGCAAATTCGGATTATACCTTTATATCCCATCTTTGATGGCAATACAAAATATTCCTTTTCATTCTAATCTTGACATAGATAATATGTCAACCGTAGCTTATAACAAGGTACTTGATACCTCTGATAAATGCCAGTTAATGCTTTCCCCAAATCATGAACTTATTTTATGTGCAGGCCAGAAGGGTAAAATCTGTGCATGGCAGATACCAGATTTTCAGATGTGTTACATGATTGACAATCCCATAAATGACAGAAGTAAAAATCACATGCCTAATATTGCATTTTCATTGGATGGAACGTCTTTCATATATGGTGGAAGCAATGGCCTGATTGGTTGCTGTGGTTTCTTTCCTAAAAGTATAGAGCCAGACCAATGTTTATGGCTTGACTATCTCAGCGAAAAGAGAAAAGAGGAAAATAATGTTCTCTCAAAATTATCTGTGCAGGTTAAGACTGTATTGTTAGCATGGGATGTAGAACAAATTAATATACTAAATGCAGATGTTTATACAAATTTAAGGGAACAAAAAGAAAAATTAGAAGATATTTTCCAAAATATACAAAGGAAAACTGAGAGCTTGGTTAACGAAAATTCCTTGTTGCCGCTTGAGCATCAGATCACAAGCGAAGAATTCATCTTTGACGAAGAACTGAAAGAACAATTTCTAGCGCAGAGGGCAGAAATCCTTGCTAAACATCAGATAGTTTTAGATGAAAAAATAGCTAAAAATATGAAACTTGTTGAGGATATTAAGAACGAATGCATCAATAATATGTTGGTGAAAGGTAAAATTCTCAAACCCTTACGAGACGGAAGGAGTCTATATAATTACTCGATACCAAAAATTACAATAGAAGAAGAAAAGGAAATCGATCATGCTTTCAGAACTTTCTCGTTACAAAAGTGCTTCAGAGATATAAGTGATGAAAAGAAAACTCTAGATATTAAAGAACATTTGACATTTAAGGAAACTGCAGAAAATCAAAACAAGGAAGAAATAGGTACCGAATTGCTTCAAGAGCCATTTCAGTTGCAAAGCAGGGAAGATAAAATAAACTATGCTTTTATAATAAAATATATAATACTTATGAAGCGTTTGTCATTCAATAAATTATTTGAAAATTTAGTTGAGCTGAGGAAGAATACAGTGAACTCTATCAAATCTGATAACGCCAGACTTAAAGAAATTTTCGCTATGTTGCAAAAGGAACAAGAGCTGTGGGATCCTGAAGAATTTGACGAAAGTTTATCCTTTTCATTTGATGTTACTGACGAAGAAATTCAAGCAGCTTGCAAATTGCATTCAAAGCAGGAATCCGAAAAACCCAGAGGTATTGCCGATTATTTTCTGAAAGATGAGTGGTTGTTAAAGCAAAAAATAACTCAGAAAAAGAAATTTCAGCCGAAGCTAAAAAAAGAAATTTTAGGAAGATTGAAGAAAGAGAGTGATAAATTATTAAAGCACGTAAATGAGCTGGTAGAAAACTATAATACTGCGCATGAAAATTTAGTAGATGACAAACTACAACTGGATTTAAACATCAATCAAGATGAACTACAAATCTTCCTCCTCCATTTCTCAGTGGCGAATAATATTTTATTTAAGAAATGGGAAGTTAAATACCAGAATTATATTAACAGTTTACTCTTCCAAAATGCTGAATATAACCCTCGTATTGAAGCTCTCGTGAATTCAATTACTAGATCAGAAAAAATGGCTAGAAGCTTGGAACATGAAGCTGTAGCCTTAGATGAAGAAGTTGAACATTTGAGCAAAATCTCCAGAAACAAAATGGCGTTTTTAGCAGCATATAAGGAAAGGCCAAAAATGAAAATTAATGAAACGACTTTAGATCCATACAAACAGCAAGGAGGGTTATCATCTTTTGATTATGCAAAGATGTTCGAGGATCTAAACAGGAAGAAACACAGACCTTCGAAAGTTCCACCACAGGTATGGAAAAAGCTTTGTATCATGCGAGAAAAACGTGCTTTCTTAGAAGAGCGGGCTCAGACATGTTGGCAAGAAGTTAAAGCAAATATTTCAGAAAAAGACAGGTTAGGAGAAATGAGAAAAAGTCTTCAGTCCGAAATAGTGCAAAAAGAAGAGGAACTGAAATCTCTGCACTTAAATCGATTGAAGTGTACTTATGAGACAGCGATGGTATTTTCGATAGTGAACTCGGATCTTGAGATGCCTTATCCGGATAGTTTAGATTTCAGGCAGGCTATGTATATTCGAAAATCTCACATAGAAGCCATTAACAGCATGATCTGCAATGCAGGTGACGCCAAACTCGATATATTGAAAAAAATCGCAAAAGCCAACTTCCACTTCGAGAGAAACCAGGTCAGACTTCGAAAAATGGACCTAGAGATAAGAGACATGATGAGCGATATAGAAACAATCAAAAGCATACCTCTCAGTAAGGACGTTCAGAAGATTATTCATGATCCAAAGGCTTTCAGTCCAGAAGCGAAAATTGATGCCCTGGAGAAATCTGCGCAAATGGAACGGAATGAAATTGAAAAACAGATAAAACACGTAAAGGAGCGAATAGTGAGTATCAAGACAAAGATGGAGAATTTAAACAAAGAAATGAACGAGAGGAAACGGGAGATAGAAGTACTGAAAGGAGATATTGCAGAACTTCGGAAGCTTGGAAAAATGACCAAGGGAAAAAAATAAAAGTTTAACAAATATTAAGTGTATGCAAAATGGCATTTACTTTTTTCTGCATATTTCACGAAGTAACAAAAAATTATTACTCCTCAACTTATTTCTTAGCTTGAAATTTCTAATACTAGAATTTAATTAGTAATAAACTATTTCGTTATTATTATGAATGAAAATTATCAGTAATGTCCAAGGTAGTCCAAATATGTATGGTAACATATATACATTGTGTACGTTTGGTAATAAATCCAAATTTTCTAAAAATATAAGGTTTTTAAACAAATTTCTCAAACTTTTGGCTTTCCTTCTATTAAGAGAATATTTGTTTTGCAATATGCGTTCCGTTAACTACATTATTGTATCTTGATCCAAGGAAAAACATTCGTCTATAATAAAACTTATGAAAATATTTCAAACATATGTGCAACCTAAATGATCTTGCTGCTGTAATATAAATTGTTATTTGGTAATTTTATTAGACATCTTAGGAACTAAAAACGTGAAATTTCTGCTATGGCTTCGTCGGTGAGAATGTTCTGGTGGTCAAACTGTCTAAAAAAATATAGAGTTGAAAGAATCGATAGGAAATGAAGCTTAAGCCTAATAAAATTTTTAAATGACGTAATATCTTGTTACAAAAGATTTTAAATCCAATAAATCTATCTTGAAATGTAAACTAAGTAAAAATTATTGGTTTCTTTGCAATGGTTGTTTTCAAGTTCATCTAGAAATATAGGAAATGAATGCAATTCTGTACCTACCTGCAACGAACGGTATACAGTATTTTTGCTATTTATAATTAAAAATTATACAATACCCATCGTTGGTAGTCATCGTTATCGTTATCTGAAAAGATCACACAGAAATCGCAAGTATGTATTGATTTTAACGTCATTTATTGTACAAGACATTATCATTCAAGCCCACCAGAAGCTGAGCGGTTAAAGCCTCTGAACACTGACAGTTACGTCCAGGTTCGAATTTGGGAGAATGAGCTGACTGCATGGGCGTTTTTGTAGTTTTTTCCATGTCTGATGAGGACATGGGCCACTTTCCTTTAAAGCGTACTCCACGCGGCATTCCTCCCTCTCCTTGTAGTACCTAATGGCGGAGCACGTAATAAATAAATCATATATAGGCATCATTCTTTCTCGTTTAGCTCAAGTGATGTAATATGTATTAATGAATCACAAATAATAGAAAATATACTTTTAAATCGATTGTAGAAGTACAGATGAATATGTATTTTCTATTTAAAAGATTTCCATAATAGGTAGAATGCTTGACTAATGCCTTTTCGTACACCGTGTATGAATTCGATACTATTAAATTAAGTAACAAATGGCACACAGATAATATGATCAGTTTGTAAAGTATTTGCTCCCTCCTCCACATGCCTTCGTGGTGCAACTGCATGTACGTGCCAAATGACTCTACAGTGGTACCCGAACTAACTAAAATGCGAGGGAACATATTTCAGCTTTACCAGAATTTGACGTTTGAGTTTCCGCTTCTCCAGTCGCCTTTTAAGTCGGGGAAGAATGTACACTATTTTCTCCCTCCTTATCGCGTGTTTTCGTGATGTAATTGATGTAATTGATTATAGCAATAAGAAAATGCAGAGTTCGAACTCCGACGACAGCACTGCACATTTTTTTATATTTCCTGCTTTGATGAACGTAAGCATTCTGAAAGTTAAAACTAGAGTTCAAGTTTTGCCTTAAAACATCAATCACCTTTTCCCTTTAAACGATGTAATTTGAAAAAAACAAACGGAAATATGTTTAGTTGGCCACAATAACTTGTCACTTGAAATACCTAGTAATATTAAACGCCTTCAGTGTAAGATTTTTTATAACCGATGTTGAAAAGTTGAATAGAAGATAGAATACTGATGCTACTAAATATTAATTTTCAAATATGAAGTTTCTAAAATAAAAGCTGATAATTAAATGAAAGACATGTTAACAAATTTCAACACTGCTGTAACGAACAAAATAGCTAACTTTTGAAATATCAACACATGATCAAATATTCTAATTACTATATACTATTATTGAGTCAGCTCCAAGTAACTAAAAGTGCCATTTACCCCGAATTAAATCATTAATTTTCAAAACGACGAGCGTATTTCAGTTTTTATATGCTTCTTAAATTTGTTCTCAGGTCAAAAACGTTTTTTTATATTTATAGCAAAATTGCCATAAAAAGTACCATTTTATAATAAACTGAATTGTTTTTAACAAGTGTAGCAGTTGGATAACAAATGGAGTTGATAAAAAAAGAAGAACAGAAAATAAAAAAAAAATTCCTTATTATGCAGGAGCTTCACTTTTCACACATAATGCAGCCTGAAATTTACCAGTCTTTCAGAACTAATACAATTTATTAAGAGCGTTCATATATAATGTGTTAATCATTTTTATTACTAGCCCAAAGGGCTATTAATTTCGTTTTGGCATTTTGCATTGATTCACTATAAATGTCGGCTCACTTTTCAAAAGGTTGCCATCAAATATTAGAGCCCTGCATTATATTTAAAAAATTAAATAATGAAGAATCTGCATGAATGTATGTATGTTTCTCGCACTGTGAAAAAATAACGGTAACTAGAGACATCAAATTTTGAATAACGTAGTTCTCCATTCGAATATGGGCATCTGAAAAACCCACATTTGGAACTTCAAAATTGTTTTATTATCTATTCCATATTTTGTAAAGCATTTAAGAATTTTTGATTAAAACACGCAACGATTTCAAAGCGGGCAGTGGCAACACTGTACAAAAAAAAAAAAAAAAAAAAAAAAAAAAAACACTTTTTTTCTCCAGCACGCGAGACTGTGTATCGGAAATTCTAAAGATTTGCTCTTTTAAATATTTTGTGATATTGCTGTTTGACAGCATTTTATGCTTTAGATGCAAAGAACATGATATTTGACAAATAAAGGTAACACAAAAAACGGGAAAAAAAACGCCCAGATTCTTCAGATTCAGATTCAGTTTTTTTTTTTTTTTTTTTTTTTTTTTTTTTTTTTCTCTCTCTCTCTTCTCTTTGTCCATTATCTATTTCTTTTTCTGTTAGAACACTACAAATACTTAATTATTTATATGAGGTTGATTGATTTCGTTGACACGTGTGTATTTTCTTTAATAAACATTCGAAATCTGCATAAATTACAAATGATAATCTCATTGAACGATTTTAATTTTCAAATTTAACTTTTTTTTATTTATTCTTTCATTATTTTAATATTTGATTTAATTTTATCTGTTGATTTTAATATGTGATGAATCTTATTTATCATTTTAATTAAAAGGTGATTAGCTGATACCACTGATAAAACAGAAGCTCTCATCTGTAAAGTTACGTAGGTAAATAAGACATACTAAATAACATGCATACGTGTCTAAACCACATTTGGAAACTGCCAGACATTTTTATCAATTTGTAATAAAGTTATCCGTTCTAAAAACATTACTTTCAAGTTTTTAATTAGTTTTAAAGTTTTGAATTATTATTAACACTAGAAAGGCAGTGCTTTTTATATACTTATCAGAACCACGGTGCAGGTTGGTTTGACCCCAAACAGAAAATACCTAAAATATGCGCAAGTGCGCAATCAATATTTCTCAGAATTTACGTTACATTATAACGTTGCGCGCCTCTAACTAGCACGCAACCAAGAGGTGACTGTGAAAGCTTGTATAAACCACAGAGTCTTATAAGGGTTTAAGTCCCTTTTTATTCAACGTACTAATTTACAATTGCGTCCTCTTGACGCTTACAAACTTTGCCAACTAGACAGTCCAAATAAAATAATAACCTGAAAAGAAAATAAAGACAAGATTCTAACTACGAGGCTCTCTAAAATAACTAACTCACCGCGTTTTACAAATACCGCAGCTAATTCAGCAGACTTGAAGCTCACTGGAACAATTGCAACTACTTCCCGCCAAGCACATAGGCCGCAACGCGGGGTTCTTTAATTCTCGATTTCTACCTCCGCGCTCGCTAAGTAAGAATAACTCTCTCACCGAACTTGTTTCCTTCTATTTAAATCATACTACTTCCGCTGATAATTTGAATGCTTGCGCGTTCTACTCAAATTTACATATTCTGGCATTGGCAGTTCCAGGGGAAAGTAAGGCTTGACAGGAAAGATGGTTTAAACTTAAAATAAATGTTAGTTAAAATAAATATAAACCCTACATTTGCCGCTGCCAGAATTTGGAAAACTTGGAAGCAGGTCCTACAAACGACCTGTTGTAAGTTTATCTAATTCTGAACTAACTGGCGAAAGCCTCGTTTACACAAAAAAAATCTTATGTAACAATTAAAATTCTGTTAGTCGTTATAAAGCTTTCTTCTTACAGCAACTTTTCCTGGACTTCATCAATCAATCTTGGTCTTTCCTTCCAGCATCTGGAAGGAATAAGTATCAGTATCTTTCTACATACATTATAATTTACACTTTCTTGACACAATAAATTTTTGTTTTTAACGTTTCGTTTCTCTTAGTTATTGCTTACTTCACATTCATTCAATTTTTCAAGCATTAATTTAACTTTACCCTGGCTCTCCACCATGTGTGGTGTCAAACGGGAATATTCGTGTTTTAGTCTTACAACACTTCCCCTAACCACCATGATTTGTTAGAATTCAACAACCAAATAGACACACCTTACTCGACATTCTACAACTCAATGAGCTACTTTAATATTCTTAAAAATTCAAATGTAGGTGGAGAACCCTACAAAACACATTCATTCTAACTTCCCCCTCATTCATCTTTAAACATGCAGGCTTTCGCTCTAAAGCATGACTTTATCTACAATTTACTACTTAAATTTTGACTTCATTGCTTTTAAGCATTCACTTTTAGCATCTAAAATTTTATGCTTCTATACTAAATTCTACTTTTACATAACATTCAAGTATTTATGTACATTTACAAAATTTTAATACATATGATTTTTACAATTTACCATAAAATGAATAAGAGAAAATAAATTTTTACTTTACTCATTCTTTGCCAAGCTGGCGGCACTGAAACTAAAATTCTTATTAATACAAGAATACGAAGTTATTTTTGTCTTCGGCCACATTTTTGGCTTTAACATAACAGAATTAGTCTTTCGACCAACAGAAAATGCTTGTTTTTTAGCTTTTACACTTAAAGAAAATAATACTTTTGCCTTAGCTAAATAAAGTAAAACAAAACTAAGTCTCAACCGAGACATATTGACTTTCGTCAAAACATAGAACTTCGTACTTATGCATAACATTTCGGAACAAAAGAGAAAAAAAAAATTATAGAAGGTTTTAACTTATCTTTGAGTTTACGATGCTTGAAACTCCGTCATCCGTTTTTGACAAAATTGATCCCAAGTTAGAGGTGTCATGGATGTCAATCTTCTCCTTGTTGATCTCCAATTGTAGTCCCCGTTGATCTTTCTTTTGCGTCCTCTACATGCTGGCCTCTTGACGGAGTAATCGTCTGGTTGTTGTCCTTTGCGTTTCTGCCTGGGACGGCTGGTCTTGACGTCCTCCGGTCTGGAGTCCTTCTTGAATTTCTTCTGTTCGTCGTATTTTTGTGCCTCCTGTTGGCGTTTCAGTTTCCGGAACGGCGGCCTTGCTGGCACCTGACTCTGTGGCCGTGTGCGCGTTCTCCTTGATGTGTAATTTCTCCTGCCATCTTTTGTAGGTGGTGTTTTCGTCTTTACTACGGTTTCTTTACCCGGTTCATCTGTATTTTTGTTTTTCTTAAACGCCGGAGTTTGAAAATCCTTTTTTCTTTTTGATGCCGACGTCCGGGTTGTAGAAGTGCTAGGTCTCTCTTCAGTCCTCCGTTTCTTGGGTGGTGGAATAGTTGTTGCAGTCTCTGGCCCTTCTATTTCGTTTAGACTTGAGTCCTGTAAGAAACTTTTAAGGATTTCAAAATCATTGGGATTATAGTATTTTTTCACCTGGTCGGGACTTGCTTTACAGATTTCCCCTCTCTCGTTTTTAAGATATAAGACTACTCCTTTGATTTCCTGAATTACATAGGGGCCTTCAAACTTTGGAGCTAGCTTTGCCATAAAATTGTCTGGGGCACTTGATAAAGAAAATTTCCGTTTCAATACTTTATCCCCAACTTTAAAATCTGCTTCACGGCGTTTTCTATCGTAATATAACTTTTGTCTATTTCTTGCCGTATCGGAAGTTTTAAGCGCCTGATCAATTAGTTTTTGCACGTCCTTTTGTCTAAATTCCTGCTCTCTTTGTTGCACAAAGAATAATTTATCTAAAGGCGTAATTAACTTTCTGCCTAAAAATAATTCTGCTGGAGTTTTTCCCGTAGTATCATGATGTGCCGTTCTTAAAGCATAAGCTAATTCATTTATGTAGCCATCCCACCGCTTGTGATGTGTGCTAACGTAACTGCGAATTATTTTTACAATGTTTTTATTAACTCTTTCTGCTATGTTAGCCTGTGGTCTATACGGAACCATTTTGATATGGCGTATATCAAGTCCATTGCATATGTTTTCAAATATTTGACTAATGAATTGTTTTCCGTTATCGCTAATGACTTTTATCGGTGCACCGTATTTTAAAATGTATCTGTGTAAGAATGCATCTGCGACTGTTTTGGCTGACGCGCGTTTAAGTGGAACAATTTCTATCCATTTTGAAAAATGATCTACTATTACTAAAAGAAAACGATTTTTATTTAACTCGCTCTGGGGGAAGAGACCAAGGAGATCTATGCCTAAAATTTCATTCGGAAATGTAGCGCGAATGCTATTTAAGTACCCGGCCGGGCTGTAATTAATATCATTTATTAACTGACATTGATTGCAGGACCTGACATACGCCGTTACTATTTTGTATAATTGCGGGAAATATACCGCCTCGAATACCCTTTTTAAAGTCTTTCTGACCCCGAGGTGGCCCGCTGTTTTTTTTTTCGTGCAACTCCTTCAAAATGCTTAATCGAAGCGAGGCTGGGATGACTGGCTTATACTCAAGATTTTCGTTCGTTGTTTTCGTATAGAATAATAAATTATCTATTATTTCATAGTTTTTTGCTCTATTTCGTATCGCATCGATATCTGTATGCTCAAAGCTTTCGGGGTCTTTTAAATAAGCATAGATATTTCCAAATTCAGGATCAGCTTTCAGTTCAGTAATAACCGTATCTCTAGAATCTAAAATTTTTGAAGTCAACACAGCGCATTTAAGTTCATTACCTTCATCGTCCAGTTTTATACGAGAAAGTGCGTCAGCTACATTGTTTTCCTTACCCGTTTTATATTTTATTGTGATATTATATTCTTGGAGTTTTAAAGCCCATCTTATTAACCTGGGCGTTAGGTTTTTTCCCGAGTAAAGTCTACCAACCGCCGCATGATCCGAAAAGACTGTTACTGGCGATTTGCCGAAATAAACTCGAAATTTGTGTACAGCCATTAATACGGCTAATGTTTCTCTTTCTGTAGCTGTATAATTCCTTTGTGCTTGATTCAATGTTTTACTAAAAAATGCCAGCGGATGGTTATTTTGCGCACCCACCGCATAGTCTGATGCATCTGCCGCAATTTCCAGGTTTTCGTCCCCCTCAGGGAATTTTAAAACAGGGGCATTAATAAGCGCTTCTTTTAATCTTTCAAAAGCCGTGTTAGCTTCCGCTGTCCACGTAAATTTACTCTTTTTTCTTTTGATTACTAAGAGTGGTTCAACAATATTAGCAAAATCTTTTATGAAAGATCGATAGTAAGAACATAGTCCAAGGAAAGACGAAAGTTTCTTGGCGGTGTTGGGCGGTGGGAAATTCTTAATAGCTTTTATTTTTGAATCTTGCGTTTCTATACCCTTTTGCGAAATTTTATAACCGAGATATTTAAGTTCTTTAGTTGCGAACTTGCATTTTGAGGCGTTAATTGTAAGACCGGCCTCTTTTAATAATTTAAAAACTTGTTCGAGGTCACTAATGTGTTGTTCCAACGTACCACTCGTTATAATTATATCATCTAGATAAATTAAAGTTGATTTTCCTAGGACAGGCTTTAGAACAATGTCCATAGCTCTCTGGAATGTTGATGGGGCCCCACACAACCCAAAAGGCATGCGTAAAAATGCATAAGTGCCCGATTTTGTTATAAACGCGGTTTTATGTATATCTTCGGGTCTCATAGCTATTTGATAGTCGCCAGACGTTAAGTCCAAAGTAGACATATATCTCGTCGATTTGATCTGTCTAATGATCTCGTCTATAACCGGCAAAGGGTAAACTGGGAATTTAGTTATGCTATTTAGTTTTCTATAATCGATAGCAAACCTCCAAGCCCTTTTATCCGAAGGAGGAAACTCGTTCTTTTTCCTACATAATACAACTGGACTCGCGTATTCACTATTTATGGGCGTTATTATTTTATTCTTTAACATCTCCTGAATATGTTCTTCGATGATTACGTCTTTTTGTTTATCATAGCGGTAAGGTTTAGTCCTACAAGGTTTTGTAGATAAAAATTCTTTTTGAAGAACTTTTCACTCATGAAATTTCCTTCTGCTCCTGTATCGATGAGGGTTTCTACTGGTACATCGCCAACCAGGACTGGTGAGTTTTTTACGATGACTGTATTTAGATGTCTATTTGAGGGTTTTTCTAAAACTTCCGGGGTCTGGACCCTCCCTTTCACAGGCCCCTCTAGTCGTTTAAAGCTTTCCTTTCAATCTGTGTCTTCTGGGTACGCGGATGCTTATTTTCAAATTTTCTTTTTGGGCCTTGCCCTTCGAGTTTCGATGCGTTAGCTTGATATTTCTTTCCCCCATATGAGCGATTTCCATTTCTTGTTTCCTCCTTCCTTCTGGTACTTTGAGAATATATTTCCCCTCTCGCTCTTTCCGCGATTCTACGATTTTGAAACTTCACCGCCAATTCGAAGAGTTCCTGCAATGTTCTTGGGTTTCTAATTTCAAAGTAGTCTTGGACAGCGGGTAACAATCTTGGTAATATTATTTCAATAATCTCCTCATCGGGTTTCTTGCCATACAGCATATCCGTTAGCTTGATTTTTCGTAAAATAAAGTCCGTCAATTCTGCTGTATCCCGTTGATAGAAACTATATAGTTCGGCTTCCAGCCGTGCGCGATCTTTCACTATGGGGAAGGCCTTTACTAACGATTTTTTGAAATTTTCAAAAGTATACGTCGGGCTTCCAAATTCACCTAGAAAAAATTTGCCTATATTTTTCCACCATAGCGCGGCCTGTCCTCTTAGTGCTGATGTGGCAATAGCAACTTTTTGTCTTTCAGGCACAGGATAGAGCTGAAAGTGATTTTCTATACCTTCTAAAAATACTGACACCGAATTTTTTTCCGTCGAAATAGACGTTTGGCTTGATTGATGCTCTCAAAGTCTGGACCAGGTATCCAAATCCTTCTAACTGAGTTGTCATTTCTTGGTGTTGTCCAGCGGCTTCCATCCAATTTTCGGCCATTTCAGTTCGATAAGTGTTCGGGAGCCAATATAACGTTGCGCGCCTCTAACTAGCACGCAACCAAGAGGTGACTGTGAAAGCTTGTATAAACCACAGAGTCTTATAAGGGTTTAAGTCCCTTTTTATTCAACGTACTAATTTACAATTGCGTCCTCTTGACGCTTACAAACTTTGCCAACTAGGCAGTCAAAATAAAATAATAACCTGAAAAGAAAATAAAGACAAGATTCTAACTACGAGGCTCTCTAAAATAACTAACTCACCGCGTTTTACAAATACCGCAGCTAATTCAGCAGACTTGAAGCTCACTGGAACAATTGCAACTACTTCCCGCCAAGCACATAGGCCGCAACGCGGGGTTCTTTAATTCTCGATTTCTACCTCCGCGCTCGCTAAGTAAGAATAACTCTCTCACCGAACTTGTTTCCTTCTATTTAAATCATACTACTTCCGCTGATAATTTGAATGCTTGCGCGTTCTACTCAAATTTACATATTCTGGCATTGGCAGTTCCAGGGGAAAGTAAGGCTTGACAGGAAAGATAGTTTAAACTTAAAATAAATGTTAGTTAAAATAAATATAAACCCTACAACATATTTTATATAAAACAACGGTAACTACCTAAATTTTAGAAAATCGTATTATTTAAAGTTAAGTAGGATAGCTTAGTGAGTGTGGGTTAATGAGGCTGGCAAATATCTTAGTTAATTTCTGTGATGATGTCCAAGACGTTGCAAATTTTAATGATGGTAGATGGATTTTTTGTAACGACGTGTTGTTATGCTTCCATGTTGCTTGACGGAAGTAACAAACATGTTGATTCCATTATGAGGTTGTAGGAGATAGTGGTCTGGGCTGCGCTCTTGATCAAAGACTTCAGTATTTAAAATATTGTGTCTCTTTTAGTACGAGGGATCAGTTATGAAGCGAGTCTGAGGAACAGAAATTTACTACGTGATTGAAATTTGCTGGACAGTTTCTTGTCTTCCAACCTCACTCTTGTTCAATTCTTGCTGCCGTTGCTGCTGTGCTTCATGCTGTGTAGAATCATTTCAGAATTGAGAAAGGTGCTGGAATTCTTTCCTATCTAGGATCGATGTTGTTCACAGCTTCTTGGGACAGGAAAAACTTCCGATGAGTCATGTATAAGGATACCATAGCGGTCTTTAGACAGCGAAGAACGACAGACATGTATGTACCTGCTTATGATTAGTAGCCACCAGGTGACCAGCCCTCCGTCACCCACATATCTACCTACACAGTGAAGGTTTTTCAAAATCACACTTCTAAAGTGACTACATTTTTCAACGTTTCGTTGTTCCAAAATCAAACTTAAATGATTTTATTGTTTTCGGATCAAGAAATTAATTTGCTTGTGTAGTAATTGCGTAAACATTCTTACAGAAAAATCTACATTTCAGTTTAACATGACAACATGACCCAAAACATTTGAAAAATCGAGGATTATTTGTAACTTGCATAAGAATTATGAAAATGACATGAGTATGGTCTGAAATAATAGATTTAGTATTACGTGAGAAATTAATTAAATCGTATTTAACTTGAGGTTAACATTTACTTAATCATGAAGAGTGCATTTTAGATGTTTAATATCTCCGTTTTAAAGATTTTTAATATCTTCATGTTTTCTGTTATGAAAGTATCTGCTGTAAAATTTTAGTCCTTTATCTACCTATTTATTTATTCAGATTTTATTATTCTAACTTTAATTTTTATTTCTGATTTTTATACTAGAAAACTTCCAAAACAATATTTTGTAAACATCTTGATAGCTAATAATGAATAAAATTCCTTTTTAAACATTTAATTGTTATAAAAATGGCGACGAGAAAAAATATGCACAGCGTGGACCCACTCAACTGATAAATTTTGGTATTTACGGAGTGTTAAATGTTACCATTTTTTTCGAATTTGCTATACTTTTTCTATTGGAGATATAAATTGATGAAGATACCCAGAGCTAAGAATTATTACTGCTTAGAACTGTAAAAAGGTTTGGTTTTGGTTTATTAGATTACGGCAAAGCACTCAAAGGCTATCTGCCTTAAGGGAAGGATGTCTTCGTGGAGGACTTTTTAAGGAAAACTGGCTCATATACACGTTGCACATGGGGAAATCCACGAAAACACCCATGCAGCCAACCCGTTCGCGGGATTCGAAATTTGGACCGAACTACCAGTGTTCAGCGACGTTACCGCTCGGTCGCTGGTGGGCTAAAACTTTCTTTTCCTAAATCATTGAAGTTTTGCAGCCATCCGAAAAAATAGTTGTACAAGGCTCAATCCACTCTTTAATACACTGCATCACCTCCTTAAAATGATGTTTATTTTAATTCGATGTAACTAGATATACTAATGTAAATATATTGTTTGTATGAAGTACAATGTACAATGAAAGTTTGTATGTATGTTCGAAGTAATTATGTTATTTCAATCTGCCATAATCCAACTTTTGTTAATAGGTTAATTTCTTTGCAATAATTGTATACTATGTATTTGTAATTGTATATTCAATACGTAAGTCTAATATTAATGTAAAATTACTATGTAAATGTCTTGGTAGGCTAGCATCCGATGCGGGCCAACTAAAAGCCCAGCGGGGTACAGTAGTGCGGCGGAGCAACACCTGTAAAAGTCACTGACGAAGTTCTGGTGCTCCGTCCTTTTTTCCCTGTCCCTGTCCCTGCATCACCGTTTTCTTACTTCTATCATGCACAGCCACTAAAAATAATCTCCCAGACACTCTTGCAACCACGTCTCTCATTGCAGCATAGGCCATTTCAAAACACGCACGACACTAACCAACGAGCAATTAAACCACTCCAGGAAAAGAGTTTTCAACGTCAAAAGAGTTGCCATACAACACGCAATGGCGCCCAAAACCAGCGAAGATCACATATCGCCACATTTGGTGATCTTAGCGCGCATATAAGAGTAGAGCCAAAACGTTTTTTGCTCTTCTACCATGTTTATTCACAAAGTTTATATGAATTGCTAACACACAAAAATATAACTTCATCATTGGAAAATATCAAAATGTTTAATAAAATTATACTTCTTTTGAATCTGAAGATGGCAACGATTTGTTAAGCAATTTAAAATGGAATTCTAAGTTTGTGACCTTTTTTGTGTGTGCGTTTTTTTAAACAGGGAAAATATTATATAGATTTATGCTCAATTTTTAATTCTTATTGACATGCGATTTATACTGCATAGAGTTTCACTCATTTTCTTATTCCGTAACTAGAGAATTGGAGGGCTTACTAGTAGTTTCAGAATAGGATTGCATTACAATTAAATAAAATATTACATTTATCAATATCTTTAAGACATTTAACATGTTTATGTTAAATGTTTTTCTTTTTATTTCGTGCAATAACCATATCAGATTAAAATTTAATTTTCATAGATATTAGAGCTCATTTTATTAATTAGTTTCAAATAGTTAAAAAATATTTCTTTCACAAATGTATTCTTTTTCATAAAATCCTAATTTGTTTCTAATATGCACTTGCTATGCAAATAGTAAGGCTAGATAGCAGAAAATAACATTTATCTGAAGAAACTAAAGGAAACAAAACAAAAACATTTTTCATTTAAAAAGGGAAAAGGAAGACAACTTTTAGTTTTTGTTTTACTCAATCCCAATGAACATAAGAAAGGTATCAGACTAAGAAAGTTTCGAACGAGAGCTTACAGCCTTAGAAAAGGACGTTCTTCTTGTGGTTTACAAAATTATTTTTATAAGAATGTACTCCTAAATTAAATTCCGAAATTTGATTATCCAAACATACAAAAAGATACAAAAAAATAACATATGCCTTTAATTCTTGTCCTTTTTAGAAACAACTAATATTAAAAAAGACTGCGTTATGTAATAAGCATTCTTCAGATGTAAAACTTTCTTATCTTAAAAAATGTGCAATTATAAAATCTAATAAAAATTTTTAAGAGAAATTTCATATTTCTTTACTATTCTCTAGTTTTTAATTATTATTTATTTAACAGAAGTATCCGATGTAACAATTCAATTAATTAACTCGCGACCGAAGTGAAAAAGAAGACGCAACTTTTTAATTATTTTTTCGTTTGTCCCATTTTGGAAAGCTATTCTATAGAAAATATTTTTCTTGCAGCTAATTTTTTTCTAGGTTTGTAATTTACGAATCCTTTTTTATATTTCTCGTTATGAGTTTCTTTTATCTCTTTTTATTTCACCACTTTTCTTTCAAGAACGTTACTGATAATTATACTACTGTTCTAAAGAATTAATTTAATACTTGGTTATCCCTCCTACGTCTTATATTTTATTTTTCAAATTGTATTTGGTTTCATTGTTCAAAACCTGGGTTTTAACAAACCTCATACTGAAAGCTGGCGATCAGAAGAAATAAGACGTAAAATACATTTAAATGTATATTTAGAAACGAGAAAAAAGAAAATATATATTTTGTTATGAAAGATGTTTATAATGAGTAATTACATGTATTTAGTTGGATTTAATACTATTCTAAACGAATACGAATTTAATAATAATTGAAATAAATTGAGCAAAAGAATACTTTTTGTAGAATAAAATGCCTTTTGTAGAAATAACTAGAAAAACACTATAAGCTTTGTATAAAGACAGAATATCTTTGTAAAATTTTGTATATATAACGCTACGAGAAAGACGTTTATGCCGAGAAGCTATAGTCAAGCTTATTATCTAATTTCGCTTGGATTTATGTAAGAAAAATTAAAATTTTAACAGGTAACTGAAAATGCCTTTTATCATCAATAAATCTATTGTTGGACAGCAAATTGTTTTACATTAAGCAAATTGTTTTACATGAAGTTTTATTATTTAGTTTCTATGACTAGATGAAAAATGTAATAAAATTTTCTTTGACTGTGTAGCATACTTTAGATTAAAGTTTGATCTACTTAAATAAGAATCCTTTAAGAAATCCTTATGTAAGCCTTATGTAAAAGCTCTTTAACGCTTGGCTTCAGAACGTTCTACAAGATCAATTGACTTGAAAGAAAAAGGGAATATGTAGCAAATTCTGGCATAAATTGTGCATCATAACAAAACTTACCCTCTATTTCATATAATGTTTGAAATAATGTTTGTTCATATAATGTTTCGCAATTTTTAAATTTTAAAGAGCTTTTATTCTGAAACTATTTTTTTACATGCATAATTATTTGTACTTCCTGTTTGTTCTCCTTAAAAACACTAATTTGGAATTTGATTTGTTTTTATAAGATAAAATGAGAAGCCTTTGTTAAAATTTTCATAGCTCACCATTGGTTACCATCGATTAGATAAGGCTTTTTAAGCGAAATTATTCGTAATTCTGCGTATCAGATCTTCGGCGAGGTGGGGCTCCTCTTTCTTAAAATATGTGCACGAGAGGTTATTGCAATGTCCAAACACAAGACTATTGAAACGTTAACTGGTTGGGTTTCTATGTGCTGGAATACCTGCCTAAGCCCCAAATCTTCCCCTTTCTCTACTATGACTTTTTGAACTGCTCGAAGATGCTTTATGAAATCTCCAATTTTCTACATATAAAGAAGTATAGAAAGCGATGCATAAATCTGGCTGTACGATTGACCAAAACCTTCTTCATGCAATACACAGGTTTGTGCACTGCTGAAGTAAGTATATAAGAAAAAAAAACGGAACTATTTAGGAAAACTGTGCGTTTTACCACCTCCTGCTTTCGTTTAAGTAAATTGAGAAAAAGAAGAATGTCACAACTTTTGACTTTCCTTCGCACAAATTTTGAAATCTACTCGCGAAAATATCACATTTCCCGATAGATCATTTTACACAAGCAGTTTAAAACTGAACATGCATGAAGACTCCAAGGTCTTTAGTTTTAATGAAACTGATGAAGGGATTTTGGAAAAAGTGAGTCCAATCTCTTAATATATTTTGTTTGCAATCCTGGCATAAAGAAAATAGTTTCATTTTCTTCGTTCACATTTTTTATTCTTTGTTTCATTCTATAGTCATTTCTCTATAAATATTATTCAAATATATATATATATATATATATATATGTATATATATGTACTGACATATATAAGCATTAAAATCTGGAAGCAGTCTGGATTAGGCAGATAAGAAACAACCTAAGAATCTTAAGCCATTTTGCCGGTTAAGTATACAGGCGCAAATTTTACAATGCATTTTCGCGTTTTTAAATGGAGCGAAACGGGGTCAAAAGACGCAAAGCTTATCTTAGGTTATAAAAAGGCAGTTTAAATGTGCTATATTTTCCTCTTGATGACCAGCAGAAGTCTTAAAAGTGATATTTATTTTCTTTAGCAGGAAATAAAGCAAAATATTTTAGTGTACGGCACGAAAGCTTGGCAATAATTTGTTTTTATACTCGAGCATAAAATTTGCTTTAAAATATTCGCTTTTAAATTTTATCTGTAAAGTAAGTGAAAATTATGAAATTGTTGATTTTATTCCTTAACTAAATTCCGCTAAATAGAACACAATCTTGTTAATGTTTCATACTATTATGAAATTAAGCTCAAGAAATACAAAAGATGAAATCAAAATTGAAAATACATGATCTGATATGGCTAGTTACGGGCCCTAGAAGTAACATTCTGTAATCTGTTGCTTCTAATATGACATTAAGCCACAATTTTACCTATTCGTAGTGACACTTCGATTCTGTTTAATATGGATTAGTACATAAAATTAATTTTTCATTTATTGTTATTTCATAACGAAATATTTCCTGAAATGTATTTTTACAAATAAGTTTGAGTATAAAAAATTCCCCAGTAATTTAATATTTTTGCTTACGATTATTTCTTAACAAACTATTCCCTAAGATGCAGTATTATAAATATTATATTAAGCACACAAAGTTCTCCAACAGTTTAATTTCTTTAATTTAAATTTTAAATGTTTATACTTTTTATACTTTTTGATATATCTACTGGACTAGTTTCATGATTTTACTATCTAATCAGTTTGTAGTAGTTATTAAATTATTTAACAAATTTGCACTTTTTTCACTTTCGTGCATTCCTCTTCGTAAGTCTGCAATATGTATATATATAAAATATTAATGGCCTGAGTTTTAATAAGCAGCTTTTAGGCTGAACAATTTTGACACAATATTCGTAAAATACTTCGATCAAAATCGAACTTAAAACAAATCAAGTTCCTTACAAATTTCAGGCATACAGATTACGCAGCGTATGTTTAATGTACTGTAATATAGTGGTTTCAAACTGGCGGCTTATGAAACAATTTTATGTGGCCACCGAAGATATTTCAGTTATATTTTGTTGTAAATATGACGTTGCAAATATTTAAAGATTTTAATTATTTGAGATTTTAATTTAAGGCTACAAATTTTATCAGAATGTAAATGTCATCAAGTGTGAAGCTGGGAAAAGAAAAAAAAGAAGTTTATAATTATTTACTCGTATGTTGCATAATCGAGAAAATATTGTTAAGAATTTTATTATTACTATTTTTATTATTATTGTCTATTTTTCAAAAGTGTGTTTTTGTTTTATTATTGTGTGAAGTTGTAACTATATGTCTTTTCTTGTGTGGCAACAACGCTTCTGTAATTCTTCAATTTGAACTTTTGGATGTGTGTTAAGTTTGATGGCGTAATGCTCTGGTGAGAGCGTCGATTGATTGTGTAGATGAAACATGTTGTTTCAGAACGTTATTTCTTTAAAATATGTAAAATAAATGTTTTGTTTTCTGAACTCGGATTATGCAAACGTTATTTAGTTTCAACAAAAAAGTTTGCCGTTCGTGACAGGACGTTTGTGGGATTTCGAGTAGTTTTGATTTAGGCGTTTTGTTAAAATGGAGTTGTTAAAAGCAAAACGTAAAAGTGAACGTACTTCGTTTACGTTAACTACGAAGATTGTGGAAGAAGAATTGCCTACTTGTACGGATCCTGAGAGATTGCAAGTGTTGTTGGGGCAACTAATTGACAAATTTGAACGCTTGGACAGTACTCAAAGCAGTGTTTTAGAACATACCAAGGAAGCTGATTTCGAAAATGAATTTAATACGGCTGAAGGATACAAAGATTCCTTTATAGCTTTAAAGGTGAAACTTCAGAATAAAATTGGACAATTGAATTCGATGAATGTTACTACAGATATGGCTTCACTTTCGATTTCGGATCCTAAAGAAAATAAAAACAGGAAGTTCAAACTTCCTAAACTTGAACTGAAAAAATTTTCTGGAGATGCAAGAGAATTTTTAGGCTTTTGGAGCCAATTCTCCAAAATTCATGAAGATGCGGATATTGTGCCGGAAGATAAATTTTTGTACTTAGTGCAAAGTGCAGTACCTGGCTCAAAGGCAGCTCAACTTTTGAACAGTTTTCCTGTTACCGCCGCGAATTATCCTAAAGCTATCGAGCAGCTGAAAGAAAGATTTGGTAGAGAAGACCTTCTGGTGCAAATCTATGTAAGAGATTTGCTTGGGGTTGTTACAAAGAATGCTACAACAGGCAGAACGGCGTCGGACTTAGGAGTACTTTATGATAGTATAGAAAGTAAATTGCGAGCGCTGGAAAGCTTAGGACGCACCAAGGAAAAGTTTGCTGATTTCTTGGGACCTTTAGTGGAGTCGTGCCTACCTGAGAATGTTCTACGTGCCTGTGAGCGGAGTCGAACTTCTGATCAGGGACAGGAAAAGAGTTCTGAAAGAACGCTTGAAAAACTAATGTGTTTTTTAAGGCATGAAGTAGAATCGGAAGAAATGATTAGATTAGCACAATCAGGATTTACTCATTCTGTTAAGCGTCTTAATAAAAATGTTATTTCAGGTAATTCAGATTTAGCAACAGCTGCCGCGCTGGTAAGTACAAATGAAACCAGTAAAGGTAAGCAAAATGTTTGTATATTTTGTGGTAAGCCTCATATGAGTGTTAAGTGTTTTAAAGCTGAAAATATGAGCTTAAATGAAAAGAGGCAACTTGTACAAAAGAAAGGTGTTTGTTTTTCATGTTTAAGAATTGGCCATTTAAAAAACCAATGTAAAGCCAATATTAAATGCCCCATTTGCAGTTGTGATCATATAAAATTTATGTGTCCTCAGAATGTTAGTTCTGTAAAACAAAATGACTCTAAGTTGGATGTTTCCCTTTCTAATAATAGTAAGAGCGAGAAAGTTTATTTGTAAACTTTATGTGTTCTAATTAAAGTTAAAGATCGAGAGAGAAAAATTAGAATTCTCTTGGATTCGGGATCCCAACGATCATACGTTGGGGAGAAAATTATGAAGCGAATGAAGGCTGATCCTATTCGACAGGAGAAAGTAATTCATGGTTTGTTTGGGGGGAAGGAAACTGTAACCCATTCTGTTTTTGCTATTGACATAAGCAGTTTAGGTAACACTTTTAGCTGTTGTTTTGAAGCTTTTTCTGAAAAAAAGATATGTGGATTTGTTCCAACAATCAAGAATGCTCAGATTATAGAGGAATTGAAAAGCAGGAAAATTGAGGTCAGTGACACATTTTGCGAGGAAAGTGAAATTGATTTATTGATAGGTGCAGATGTCATTGGTAAACTGTTAACTGACGAATACCTAGAATTACCCTCTGGTTTAACTGCAGTCAAAACAAAACTGGGTTGGACGGTTATGGGTAAAGAAAATGATACTGTCAGGGATAATGCCCTAATAAGTCTTTCCTTACATGTAAATAATGCTTCTTTGAAATCTTTATGGGAGCTTGAAGTTTTGGGTATTTCCGACCCGACGGAAAATAGTAAAACGAAAAATCTTCATGGTGACTATGAGATTGATTTTCAGAATAAATTATCTATTCGACCCGATGGTAGATATGAATTAGAATTACCCTGGAAATGCGAATCTACCAATTTATCAGATAATAAAAGCATTGCTTTGACACGTCATCAAAAAATGATTAAGAGGGCAAAAGAAAATAATTCTTTGAAGGAATATCAAGAAGTGTTTAGAGAGTGGGAAAATTTAAGTATTATAGAAAAGGTTCCGGAAAAGGAATTAAACAATAAATGCCACTTTTTACCACACAGACCGGTTATTAAGATGAATAGTGAAAGCACTAAGGTAAGACCCGTTTTTGATGCTTCATCTTGTGAAAAGGGAAAACCATCTTTGAATCAGTGTTTATTGAAAGGACCTAATTTAATAGAATTAGTCCCTGATATTTTAGACAGAATGAGATTTTTTCCTATTGGTCTGAGTGCAGACATAGAGAAAGCATTCTTGCAGTTAGGAATTTCTCCGAAGGATAGAGATTACTTGCGATTTTTCTATCCACGTGATGGGGGAGAAATAGTGTATAGGCACTGCAGAGTAGTTTTTGGGATTTCCTGCAGCCCTTATCTACTAGGTGCGTCTATTAAATATCTCTTGAATAATTGTCCACCTGACTTTTTAGATGTGGCTGACAAATTAAAAAATTCGTTCTATGTAGATAATTGTATTACGGGTGTTTACAATATTGAGGAACAAGAGGATTTAATTCAAAAGGCCAAAAGTCTTATGAGAGCAATGTTGCTTCCAAATATACTACAAAACATTCTGGGGACACACCTCTTTTAGGAATATTGTGGAATTTAGACAATGATACTTTAAGGTGTAATATAAATGTAAATATGATAACTTGTGATACTAAGGTAACTAAGAGACTGATTCTGTCTATTGTACAATCAATTTTTGATCCAATTGGAATACTTGCACCAATAACTTTGCTTCCAAAACTTTTGTTACAAGAAACATGGAAGTTGAAATTTTCTTGGGACGAGGTATTGCCTCATGATTTTGTAAGTAAATTTTTTGTGTGGTTATCTGATATACTTTTGTTGAAAAATGTGGCAATACCCCGATTCATTGGAACCTTTGCAACAGTTGAATTGCATGTATTTGTCGATGCCTGCAAATATGCTTATGCAGGATGTATTTTCGCGAGAAGTGTTGATTCATGCAGTGTAAAAATTACTCTCTTAAGAGCAAAATCTAGAGTAGCTCCTATTAAGAATTTGACGATTCCTAGATTGGAATTAACGTCCTGTTGCATTGGATCCCGATTAATATATTCTGTTTGTAAAGCTCTTAATGATTTTGATATAAATGTAACTTTGTGGTGCGATTCCACAGTCGCATTATGGTGAATCAGAAATCCTGGTAATTGGTCAAACTTTGTAAGCAATCGTGTTAAAGAAATTACTAAGTTGACAAAACCTGAATCATGGAGGCATGTGCCTGGTAATATGAACCCAGCAGATGTGTTATCTCGAGGTTGCTCTGCTAAACAAATGATTAACTCGGAGTGGTTTAAGGGACATCTCTGGCTAAGAGAAAGCCCTGAATATTGGCCTACCAATATTGTTTGTCAGCCGAGCGAAGTTGACTTGGAAAAGAGGAAGGTAAAACTTATTAATGTTAACTTTTCAGAGGATACCACTCCTTGGTATGCAGAAAGAGTTTCTGATTATGAGAAAATTATTCGTGTAACCGGTTGGGTGTTACGTTTTATTTCTAACTGTAGGAAGAAGTCAAATTTGTGTAAAGAATCTAAACTAACTGTTGCTGAAATCATAAATTCCGAAAAAGTTTTGATTCGGTTGGTTCAAAGCTCAAATTTCCCTGACATTGGAGCTCTTAATCCACTTGATGTATTCATTGATAATTAAAATATTATAAGAGTTAAAACTAGAATATCGGAACGCAAAGACAATTCTGAATTTTTAACACCAATTTTGTTACCGAGTAAATGTATCTTTACTACATTGTTAATTGAGTCAGTTCATTGAAACATTGTCATGCTGGAACTCAAATGCTTCAATCTATTTTAAGAGAAAGATTCTGGATACTAAAACAACGTAAAACTGTGCGTAATGTGTTAAAAGGGTGTGTAATATGTCAACGATATAAAGCGAAACCGATGTCTTGCGAAGTGACTCCTCTTCCTGAAGATCGCGTAGGAGATTATAGGGCTTTTGAAATTTTGGGAGTAGATTTAGCTGGCCCATTGTTTTTGAAAGACGGTAAGAAGGTTTGGATGGCACTCTTCACATGCGCTGTGTACAGGGCAATCCATCTAGAACTGGTGACTTCGTTATCAACAGAATCTTTTCTTTTGGCTTTAAGACGATTCATAGCCAGACGTGGCAGACCACGAACCATTTATTCTGACAATGGGACTAACTTCCGAGGAACGTATAACGAAATGTCTAAACTTAACTGGAACATAATAGAGAATGAGGCAAAAATAAAGAGAATAGTATGGAAATTCAATCCACCAACAGCCTCCTGGTGGGGAGATTGGTGGGAACGGCTAGTTCGCATGGTTAAAGAACTTTTAAGACGTTCTTTGGGAAAATCGGTTTTATCTTATGAAGAACTGGAAACCTTAATTTGCGACTGTGAGTCGGTAATTAATTCTCGACCTTTAACATATATTTCGGAGAACTCTGAAGATGCTATCCCTTTAACTCCGTCAATGTTTTTAATTGAAAATTGTACTTCGAATGTACTAGACCTTTTTAATAGAATAACATATGTTTTTGAGTCGTTTGCCACTGACTCAAAAAGGGGGGGAGGATGTTGCATAATCGAGAAAATATTGTTAAGAATTTTATTATTACTATTTTTATTATTATTGTCTATTTTTCAAAAGTGTGTTTTTGTTTTATTATTGTGTGAAGTTGTAACTATATGTCTTTTCTTGTGTGGCAACAACGCTTCTGTAATTCTTCAATTTGAACTTTTGGATGAGTGCCAAGTTTGATGGCGTAATGCTCTGGTGAGAGCGTCGATTGATTGTGTAGATGAAACATGTTGTTTCAGAACGTTATTTCTTTAAAATATGTAAAATAAATGTTTTGTTTTCTGAACTCGGATTATGCAAACGTTATTTAGTTTCAACATCGTACATACAAACATATACATTTTTACTTATATGTCAAAGAAAAATTTGACAAATAGTAAAATCCTAAATTATTATTATTATATATTCTCGTCTTTTAAATTGGTAAATTTTTGCTGAAAGATCAAAACGCTTTTATAAATTGTTTGGTTCTAGTTTAAATGAAAATAATTTAAACTAAATAGAACTTAGTTAAATGATTATTTGAAAATGTTAGAATTAAAGACTTTAGTTAGAAAATAAATATATATTTGAATTTTTTTTATATTACTATTATTGTTTATGTGTATTTTATTTAAAAAATAGTTAGGAAATCTTTCAATTTATTTAAAATATTTTTTATTTTTTTAATAAATTATTTCATTTTCTTAACAAAAATTCTGATTTTTAAATTGTACCAATAGCCCGCATGTAATATGAGACTATTGCCACCTTGTGCTAGAAAAGGCACAGAAACGCGTGTTTACCATGGACGTACTCAGTTATCAATATTCACATTTACAGAGTGTTACGTGCTGCCCATTTTTTTTATTCTTTGAACTATTTATGCTTGAAATGTAAATTAATGAAGATATCCGGATAATTCAGACCTGTAAAAATTGTTACTGCTTGGAGTTGTAAGAAATTTTCCAAATTTTTGGTTTATTAAAAAAAAATTCCAAATATTTGGTTAATTGCTTTATACTTCTAGCATGTGTAGTCGCAAAGTTTATACGAACTGTTAATACACAAAAATACTAAATAAGTATTTGAAAAAACAGGAAAATTTCAAATTACTTAATTTCATTATTCTTTGTTTTGAAGCTGTGGATGGCAACGATTTGTAAAGCAATTTAAAATGGTATCCTAAATTTGTTTTATTTTCGAAAAAAGTAAAATGATATTTATATGTATTTAAAATTATGATTTTAAGCGTCCCACTAATACAATTATTTAATGTAATAAAGACTATTATTATGAGATAATTTGTACCTTTCCGTTATCAGGGGAAGATTCAGAAATGTAATGTATGTATGGATGTGCTATATCTGCATGCACGCATGTACATATTATTACGAATTTTGTATTTAGATAGATAATTTTAATAGAATTATAAATAAAATTATATTTTGAATTATATTTTAATAGAATTATAAATAAAATTTGTATTCTTCTGTATAATGTAGTGCGAGACAAACGTTTAAGAGAAAGGCTGTGCCAGAAAAGTAAGAATACAGGGGCACGCCCATTTAACATTGAGTAAATGGTTTTCTCTGTAATTTGTATTGGAATTAATATATGTAATTGACCACTATATTAGATGTAACCGTAATTCCACACTAGTATTGATTTTCAGTAATTTCAAGAAGCAGAAATTACTAGAAAATTCTGGTAACCCTTTGAAAACCATTTTTGACCGAAGAGAGAGCATCTGGTCTCAGTTGTTTAGTTAGCTGCTGTAGTTATTTATGCGAGTTTAGCGTGGGATCGGATTATTTTTTCTTTAGATGCACTTTGCATTGCGTTTTTTTCAACGTTCTTGTACTTTGTAGTGTTATAGAGTCATTAAGTTATTTTGAAGCAGGAGAGAGGAAAATGAGCAGTGCCTTCGCCGGGACTCGAACCATGGGCCTCTCGAATACGCGCCGAGCGTGCAGACCACTACACCACGAAGGCACGCTAAGAAAGCGGGAGAAATACCTTATACACTCCCCCTTTAAAGGGCGACTGGGGATTAGGAGACCCTGTTGCCATATCCCAGTGGCGGAGAGTCATCATCCAGCACTTTTTTTAGTTCGGGTGTCAGTGTAGAGACGTTAATTTATTTGGAAGCAGGAGAAATGAAAAATGAGCAATGCCTTCGCCAGGACTCAAACCACGGACCTCTCGAATACCCGCCGAGCGTGCTGACCACTACACCACGAAGGCATGCTAAGAAGGCGGCAGAAATACCTTATAGTGTAACTACTGATTATACTGTGTAATTCTGCGAACACTTGTGCAAATATTTGTGTGGAAAAACCAGAGTTCTGAAATATTCCTTTTGACAAAAATAAATTTTTATTAACCTAATATTGGATTTGTGTATTCATTCTATTACTAACCCGTACGCAAGCAACAATACCTACGTATGTATGAGTGTGTGTTACACACACATATACTGAATTTCTGAATTCGGTCCCGACAATCGTAAAGTAATTTTGATGCATTGCCTCACAACGGTAAAGTAATATGACCGATTTCCTCCTATGATTTTAGTTATCTACTTTAAGTACGGTTTATTTTATTTATTTTTAGCAGAAGCACCCGATGCTAGTTCAGTTAAATTGAGAGTAATGCATCTAAAAACAGAGAGAACGATACCGCTGTAAACCTTCTCTAATAATGACGCAAAAAATACGATTCATAGCCATATATTTTTCACTTTGATGCGATATGGAACCCACACAAAAAATTTCGATAAAAAATAAGCTAATTTTCTCTCATAATATACGCAAAAATGGCATGCAGGTTTTAATGATTATCGCCGTTCTAATCAATAGTAAAAGCTGAAGTTCCATCCAATATTTCACCTATATTCGATTTTAGTCTATTAAATGTGGCAAACAATTTATCATAATTGATCAGAAATCGATAACGCGAACAAATAAACACATAAACACACATTATTCCTTATATATGTAAAGATTTTGTAAAACTTACAAATTTTTGATTAACAAACTCTACGATTTGAAAGCGGACAGTAGCAACACTTTTCGAAATAAAGCATTTTTATCTCCAACGCTCGAGACTGCTGGCACTCGGAAAAATGAGTGCGAAAATTAGCGCTTCCGAGTTTTTAATTAATATTTCGGCTGATTAAAGTCGTAGGAATATGGGAATAGTCGAAATAGCTTCCCACGAAGTTTTGGAATCGGGAATAATGTATTTAACGTTTGGCAATGCTATTTTTATTTCATCGTAAAACTTAGAAACGTTTTATTAACAAACTCTGGGATTTGAAAGCGAGCAGTGGGCAGCAACTTTTGAAAATAAAGCAGATTGTCATCTCCAGCTTGCAAGACTATTGCCACTCAGAAAAATGAGGTCGAAAATTACCGTTTTGAGTTTTTAATTGCGTATTAAGATTTACCAAAGAATGAGAGCTTACTATTACTACACTAATGTAGATTAACTGAAATATAAAATTAAAAATGTGTCCAAAATGAAATTTTGAGGTACATTTCGTAAGCAATAAAGTGTATATGAACAAGTGCCCATTTAATATAAAAAACGCTAAGCTCGAAATAATAACAAAGTTTTAAAACATATAATAAATTCATATTATTAACTTCTCAATAATCTTTTTATCGTCTTCTCTTATCGGAACCGGATTCAGAAATATATGCATGTATGTACTCGTGTATGTACGCATGTATGTTTGTTCGTGTATGTGTGCATGTATGCACACACATACATACGTACGTTCATATTTACATGCATACATGAACATTTACATCCATATATATACATTCTTTTTTGAATTCGTCCCTGTAACACAAGATAACATAATTTTCCCCCCTCCTTCATAAAATGATATTTAATTCACTCCCAGAAAAGTAACTAAAACACTTTAAAAACTATTTATCCAAACAACATTAAAACTGAATTGAAACAAAATGAATCTTTTAACAAACATCTTAGTAACATTGAAAACAGACAAATGTTACTCAAGGGGGTGAAACTTAAATAAACATAAATTAAATCCTTTTACTTCTCAAAAATTAAAGGCGAAAGATGTCATAATTAAAAATTGATTAGATAGTTTTTTTTACATACCAATAGCCAATCAGGGAATGTAAATCTAAGCAAAGGCATTGATAATATATAGATCACAAGTCAGTCTTTAAAGGAACCAAATATTGTTATATGTTGTATCGTAGAAATATATTATAAAAGTTAATTTATTATATTGCAGAAATATGTGGTTTGCATTGTTTGCAAAAATTTATCAATATAGAAGGGGAAAAATGTGATTTTTTTTACTGATATTTTTGTGTTTCAGTAAAGTTGTTTTATTTATGTCGGGTAAAAAAATTATATTGCATTAAGATTTGGTTAATATAATCGTAAATTTTTAAAGATTTTATTTCGAAGTCTTACATTAAAATTGTACTAGTACGGCGAGAGTAAAATATTTTTAAAAATTTTAATTACATATAGTTAAAAATATTGTCTTTTCAATATTTTGATCTTTCTTTTTCACAAATTCTGATGAAGTTCTTCGCATGACATATGGAAATTCAAAAGTATTTGAAGTTATGCTTTTATAGTTAAACGAATTTTAATTTCTAATATGAGTCAACTTACTTTGCATTATCCAAAAATAAAATCATTTAATAAATGCATTTGAGTCCGGAATGTCCAATAAAATTCTAGATAATATATCAATGCTAGGTACAGATTTTATAGTTATTTTGGTGATAAAATGTGACCATTTGAATTCATATTTTACGTAATAACTATCACTGTCAATTAAATGGGATCATCTTTCACATACTTCACGGAATATACTATCCAGATTTAGCATATCATCAAATGAGTGCTTTCTCTTGTTTTCTAAGTCTTCATAAATTATTTATGAAAACTTTTACAGTGAAATATATCTGTTATTTTTCTCAAAATCATACCTGTTTTCTATACAACTTAAACTGTCATTATAAAATTGACACATTTCCTTTGCAGTTTCAATCCGAGAAAGCTGGAGCAGTGACTTGAGTAACTGCTACACAGATTTGCCAAAATACTACGATTTTATGTAATACATACTTTTATAAAAATCGTTCTTTGAAATCAATCAAGTATTGGGTCAGTCCATAAATTCGTGCACATTTTTTGGTAAATTTTTAAATAATATAAAAAACACAATTTAACATTTTAATCAATTATATATTTTCCTCCATTGTCTACAGTCGCCATCTTACAGGCAGCTTTTTTTATGCCATTGCTGTAGAAAGACTCTATTTTTAATGCCAAAAAAAAAAAAAAAAAAAAAAACTTGAAAGTTCATTGTGTACATCCTGTTTAGAATTTAATTTTTCACCCAGTAAAAAATTTTGTAAGGCACGAAATAAGTGAAAATAACTTGGGGCAATATCTGAGAGTAAGCAGGATGTGGCAAAAGCTCCCAATTAAATTCACTAATTTTTTGCAGCTTTGTTTGAGATGTATGCGGTCTAGTGTTATTATGATGAAACAACACTCTCTTGATAGTCACCAATCGTGGGCGTTTTTTGATCAATTCTGAGTTTAGACGGCAAAGTTGTTCATTATAAACTTCTGAATTAATCGTTTGATTTGGTTCTAACAGTTTAAAACGTCCTAAACGGGGTTCATCATCAATGCTGTTTTTTCCAACTTTAAAATTTGAAACCATTTCTGGGCAGTCCTTACTCTAATAGTGTGTTCACCCTGTACACTATTAACTTTTATCGCTGCAAACCTGGCAGATCCACCACATGAAAATAAAAAATGTAGCGCAGCACGTTTGTACTGATTATCTATATTCATCTTCTATGGGTATTAAAATGCGTTCGATATTTACGAAAGTTGGTAATAAACTGAATAATATGTTAGTCAAATGATGACAAGTTTCAAGAGGTTCAAAATTCTATTGTTTTAGTAAATGCATCATAGTGAATTCCACGCATACTCTTAATGCAGACGAACGTATGGACTGACCCGATACTTTAAATACTTCTCATCTTAAAATTCGAGCAAATATATAAAATTGCTTGCGTTAATATAATACTTTCGTTATCATCATCTCTACCACAAAATATTTCAGTATTATCATCTCTACCACAATATATTGAAAAAATAACCAAGGCAATACTCAATGTTTTTGTAATAACTGCTAATGATAAGCAGTTTTTTATTAACGTATTCGGCTGGACTAAATGAAAGAATCTAAGTAAACAATGTGTAATAAAATTTCCGTTCGTTCGAAAAAAAATATGAAAGGCGTGTGAAATTACTGTCTTCTTTTTTTTTTTCAGACACCAAAATGTGTGGCAATCAGCACAGCTATCTAGAAAATTTGATATTTTATTTTCCCTTTCATTGAACGAGATGTTTCTACTCACACATTTTGTCACATGAAAGCATGGTTTAGAATATTTTAAAGATTATCGGACTGCTTATTATATGCTCTAATAGTAAAAGAAAGGAATACTCTTTTCATGAAAAGATAAAATGACGTTTTATTAGTTTTTAAAAAAGTCTCTTTAAAAAAGAACAGAATTTAAGGTGAGATTAGTTGGTATGTAGATTTGCCTTCACGGGAGACATAAAATGTTTTAACCCGATCAAGGACCGAGCGGTGATGTTCCTGAGAACGGGTAGTTCGACCGGGTTCAACTCTCTGCACAAAGACTGGTTGCATAGAGATTTCGTACTTTTTCTATATATATATAAGACGGACAAGACCAATTTTTCAAGTTTCCTTAAAAATGGATTTCCAAATACATGCCTCCACCTATGCAGACATCCCTCCAGTTTCATTGTCTTAATCATTAACATAAGTTGTTTTGAGTTATTTTTAAATTACATAAGTAATAACACTTATGAAGTTTTATGAAATCTACACGTTTTACTTCGAAAACAAATAAATCAATAATTTTTTCTGGTAATATTGCTACTTCGAAAGGGTACAGAACGCGCAGTACTTAGAGATTAGTGTAAAAATGCAAAGCCCAAACATAAAATGCAAAAATGTTTAAAACTAAAATCGGTTATTCTTAATGATATTTCTATATTTTAGTTCCTGGTAGTGTAGCACTGAATGCTTGCTTCTGAAAGTTATATTTTATGCAGCTGTTATTGATTTGGAGATTAATGCTGCCTTGAGTTTAGGGATATCCGTATTTGATAACTGTAAAGTAGTTTTATTTAATCATACGAAATTTTGCGTAACTTACTAGATAAAAATATAGTGAAATGTCTTAGTAGAACTGAAATGTTTTACTAAGAATGATATGTTTTTAAAATGCAACAAAGGAAAACCTATTTCAGATATATAAATTTTTTATGTTATGTTAAAGTACAATTTCCATAATAATAAATATCACTTATGAATAAAACATCACTTAATGACTTAAACTCACTCCGACCTGTGTCCACGAATGCAGCTTTCGATATATGTTCTTAATGCTTCAAGGCTTCGTGGTTTGTTCGCATAGAAATCTAACTTTGAATAACCCATAAAATGTGCGCTAAATTATTTAAATAGCCTATTTCTGCGAGGCAAACTATGAGTTGAATTTCATGAAATTATCCTTACACCAGATCTTTTTTTTTTTTTCCAATACATCGATAATGGCGTTAGCAATGTAATATGTGGCACCGTTTTGTTGGAGCCGCGTATCCTCCAAATCAGTGGCCTCTAAATTTACATTTAAAAGCAGTTCTTTTCATCAATCTATATTTCTCACCAATCACGTTAACAACATCTCCTCCTTCGTTTCAGAAAAAAATCGTCCGATGATGCCACTATACAATACAGCACATAATACAGATACATTTTGCGAATATATCTCGTTCATCTCTTGTGGATTATTTCCATACCCAAAACGACAATTATTTCTTTAACATATACATTCTAGCAGAAATTAACATCATTAGAGTAGATAATTTTTTCTCAAAGTTAATGTACTTGAAGTGTGTTTTTAGCCATGATAAATTATCAACCATCATTAAATTACTATTTCATTTTAAAATCATACCATTTCCTTTTTTTTCGCTAACTTTAATTTCAAGTCCTCGTGCTCCACAAAGTATACCGCGAGGCTAAATCCTATTGGAACAGACTTTAATTGCTTAAGTGTGCAGAATTACTTAATTGTGTAGAAATTATGAAATTTAATCAGGTAATTAAACTTATTTCCTTATGCTCCTATCAGCCTAATCCTCTCGTTATATTACGTAATACTTCATTATATTATGTTTGCTTCCTTTTTTCAAAGCATAAAATGTACAGCTATGTCTACTTCCTACAGAATCCATGCACCTAGATATAAAGCCAGAATTCAATCCTAAACAAACACCAAAGAGGACTGATAATTTTTTTTTGTTTGTTTCTTTAAATTCTTACTTCCTTTTTCTCACTGAAGAAGAAACGTCCAGCTTTTCATTTAAATAAATTTTGAATGCTGCATCATTTGGAAGCTCATTTATTAATATTAAGAAAGCGAATTTTTTAAACAGTTCTATAATCGAATCTTCTAAACATGTACTGCTTAGATTATATTTCCTGCATTAAGTCTACATTTTCCGGCCAACCAGGATAGTGGTTAGGGGAGCTGACTGCCGAAGGGCCCGGGTTCGAATCCCGGAGTAAGCATAGATATTTGTTATATGTTGTTGTTGTTATTGTTGTTTATACTCACTTGGTGACGTACTCACTTCAAGCCCAACAAATTCCTGTATAGTATATTGTCTGTGCGGCATGGGGCACTCTAAATATGCGGCGAGCCGAAATAAACTCGAGAGTTTGGCCTAGGGAAAAAGGGGTAGGAGACTCTCGGACCCGTCGCGCCGGGGTGTCGTTCATCAAAGTTGGGGGCGGAATGGAGCAAAATCGTACTGTGACCTATGTGGTGCTGAAGGCTCTTGCCAAGGACAAGCGGAATTTACACTCCTTGCCACGAGAAGTTCCGTGGGCTTGTTCTGATGTTTACTATCAAACAAGTGAAATACATCAAAACAATAAGTCTACATTAAATTTTCCACGCACATTTCAAGTTTAAGTTTTATTTTTCAAATTTTATCTATTTTAAATAAATTTCCTTTACAATCTCTTGCTCAAACAGTCAGATTTATCGTACGTGTTCATATAAAATGAAAATTTAAGTTTGTATTTATTCCATTATTCTTGTATTTTATGTAACTGTGAGAATTAAAATGGAACTAGGAAATTTAGTTAAAATAAGAAGTTCTTTCCTGAGAGGAGTATTTTTTCTCATTCCGTGCATTTCTGATTCTAAAGTTTAAAATTACTATCAAATTTAAAACTGAAATATATATCGTGCATTTCGAATGTGAAACCGTAAAAATGCGAATAACATTTTAAAACATATACTTGTTTTATTTTTGATTCTACAGATTTTTCAAAATCCTCAATAATATATTTGCTGTCTAATGTCAAGGGAAACCTGCTAGCAAGCACTGATTGCGAGATTCATTCCCCTACCGTAATAAAGGGAGGGGTTGAATCTTCCCATCCCCTTGCCAATAAAAAGGGGGCAAGAAAAATGAAAGCGGTTAGTAATTTGAAATAACTGAAAGTTTTCAAAAAAGTTGGGAACTTTTTTAGTCTGTAAGCGCTTCTTTGACACAAGAAACCGTAACAGTCCATGGCAGACAATCTTACATGATAGATGGATTACAAACATCTACGACAGATGGTTACAAATATAGGTAGCAGATGGTTTTCATGCAACAAATGAGGTGTAATCATCTACGACAGGAGCTATGAACGACTATATAAAGAAAAAATACGACTGTTTGGTTTGCTGGTACTATTTACTTCTAAGTCCACAAAGAAAAAAACAAAATTTTCTTTACTAACGTAAATAAATGGCTGTTTCGTAACACTATGAAATCTAGTGTACGAAAAATTTTGAAGAAACTTGTGAATAGTTTTTGCTGAAGAATTTACCTAAAGCGTGAGAGAGAAAAGAATTCAGTGTATCATGATTTATTTTATAACATTTCAAGATACTTCTGTTTTAGTAAAGCAAGTAGATGAAAAGAATCTGAATACCTTTCATGCAGTAGTCTCAGAATCAGAGTGACATCATATTCATATCTTTCGTGACGTGAGAGTTGGAAGTTAGTTTGGTGGCAAGTGCAGCTCTATATCCTTGGGGTAGGAAATACAAAGAAAACTTGAATGTTTGTAAGCCTATAATTTTCTGATCAAAATTGGATATTTAAATTAATGGCGATCGGACGGTCCTCTCGAGAGGTTTAGCAGTAGGGAAAGAGGGCTGGTAGGGCCTCCGAACCGTCCCTCGGTGTGTTTTCCATCAAAAATAGAAAGACGCTGTACAGTAAACTCTCCTCTCACCCCCCCCACCCTACTGGTGAAATTCTAGTGTTTTACCCACTTCTTCCTGTTCTGTAGAGTCTGCGTGCGGATATAAGAACATAATTAGAACAAAAATTTGAAGACAAATCAAGATTTGAAACTATGCCATGAATTAAAAGTAATTTTTAATTTTGCTATAATGTATTGATCTTCATTTTTAAAGCAACAGCATTGCTGCTGTAAAATATATTCGAATTTCTGAATACTGAAACCTCTGAATGCGAGGAATCAACAATGTATGAAAACCAGACTTTATCTGGTATGTTTTCAGAACTTTTAAGTATTAAATTTGCTAAAATTATTTCGATGTAAGTAAACAAATGGTAAAATATCGTACCCCTAATCATCCTCATTAAGTATACAATGTATGGCAATGAAATTAGGTTAATGTATAGATAACCAAAACACTCTTACATCGAACAGCTTCGAACAGCGTCTTCAGTGGAATTCTGTCCAAGCCGAAAGAAGTTAAAAAACATTCACAAGCACTTTTTAAAAATAATGCTTTATCTCCATTAAGCTACTTTTAGCTTGTCATGACTTTCTTTGGCAGATTTACAAAGACTAAAATAAAACTTTTAATTCGTTTGCTAGTAAATTTCACAGCCACTGCTAGAACTTTTCCTGCTGAAATATTACAAAGAGAAACCTTTAATGCATATTATAAATTAATATTCAGGCATGTTCAAAGGTATCCTCGCCCTTCATTTATTCGACGAATGTTGCACGTGAGCATTCTATGCTGTCATCCACCAAACTTTTTTGTCACACTTTGGCTTGATTTCATCTGTTTAACTATTCCAAAGCAGGTGAAAGTCATCTGCCTTAGAGGAGGTATGCCTTCGTGGAGGTTTTTCTAAGGAAACTGGCTCGTAGCAGTTCACGTGGGGAAAACCACGAAAACACTCACTGCCAGTGTTCAGAGAATTTACTGGCCTATCCCAGTGGGGACTGTCGCATTTTTTTCTAAGCAAATGTTACATAATATTGTATATATATATTAATACACTCCTGGTCCAAAATTAAGCTACAAAGCCGAAACATGGAATGAAACAAAAACTATTTAATAGAAATGTATAAAAGGGATCCAAGAGGTTGGTGTGACATGACTAGACCACATAGTGAACAATAAATCAGACATACAAAAAAACACATATATTTAGGACCATCAAATACCGAAAGACCAAATGAGTCGGAAGAATTTGCAATGGAAGCACAGCCTATTGATGATACTAAGCGTACACATTCTGCTCTCTCGCAACAGCGAATTGTCTTGGATCAACTTGCAACATGTTAACAGCCGTCGAACTCATTTCATAGTGCAAATAGTGTTTTAGGCTTATACTTTCCACTTTGGCTCTCTCGGATCACACGCATTGCGAAATATCTCATAGGTCTGCCATACCTTTTTTAAGGCATTATAATGTGATTGTGGGATTGCGTTTTTTGCCCGTTTTGATTGCCTCTTTGTAATGGAAACGCAATAGCAATGTCAATGGCAGGACAAGAATGTTAAATCTGTAATGAAAAGCAAACCTAGCAGTCGAGGCTAATTAAATATTCATCTTTTAAAGCAGCATTGAAATTTGCAGTCCCAATTTACTTAACGCTCTAATCGTTCTTAATGAAGAAAATTTTAATTTTGATACTACATACTGCGATAGGAAGAGAGCGAATGAAGTAGAGAGTATTAACGGCAAGACAGCTGATGCAAAAAATTGAGCAATTATCCAGTAAGGTAGCCTATTCGGAGAAGATTTCGGTTTAAGTTGCTTATTAAGAGAAAGTTTCAGTCCTCGAAATTTCTGAATTACCTATGTCATCAGCGTTATGTAAGCCATATGCCATAGACTGATTTAGAAATGACGTAGTTTAAAAACATTGTTACTATTTTTTGAATAGAGGGAAACAGTTAATAACTATTGCTAGTTTAAATTAAAATTTTGAGATTTACTTATTTTTATTTTACATCTTTATATATAAGCGGCTAAAGTGTGTGTCGCCGATAGTGTATTGTTGCCACTCGGAAAAATGAGCACGGAAATTAACCTTTCCGCAGTTTTTAATTAATATCTCGGACGATTAAAGTCGTACGAAGATGAGAACGGTATCGATGGATTCGGAGAATTTTTTGGAATCCGAGGATATGCGTCTCGAATTTCAACTCGGTGCCGTTCCGTAGATAATCGAGAAAAAAGAATTTGGCATGTAGCCAACTCCCTCTAATAGGGAAAACCAAAGAAAGAAGTGGGAAATGTAGAAAAACGTAGGGCAAAATTAGTTTTTAATTAATATATCGGCTAATTAAAGTCTCACGAAGACGCAAATGGTCAATATAGCGTGCCACGGACCTGCGGAATCCAACGGTGTGCTTCGCTAAGCCCGGAAGCCAGCCGTTTCGGAGGAGATAATGTTACATCACCCCATATATATAAGCGGCTTAAGTGTCTGTTTGTTGCCGATAGTTTATTGGTTGCTTGCGTAACTGTACTAGCCAATGGGGTGAAGTTGCCACGGCACAAGGTTACCGTTTCAATTGAGACGTAGACAATTTCTTGTATATATATATATGAGAGAGAGAAAGTGATTACACGGAGAGAAAGAGTAAACTACTTCCACTGATAATTCCATTGATATAAAGAGTGATCCATTTGAATATGCTGTGTGATACCTTATTAATACATTTATTGCACTAAATTGTGTTTCTATACTCATTGAAAGTGCATCGAACAATTTTATTTCAGTACCTTTTAACCTTTACGCCGTCCTCTCCTGTCCACGAAAATCCCCCCCCCAAGCGGCCCGACTGTCTTTTGTCGCGTATAATGTTGTTTTCTCTGTACATCATAGCTTTCCATACATGACTTTCGTAGTGGATGAATGTCAATGAATATTAAGTAAAATTATAAGGAAGTAAACATAATGGAAAATTAATAATATCTCTGTTTATTTCTAACAGCAGGATAATTTGATAACACCTGATCCAGACGGTCCAGTCCTCCCATTTTTTTGTTGTAATCTTTTAGAATTATTGGTTTTCTACAGCTCTTTTCCGTGTTCCAACCTCCATCATCGAGTTATTTTGGACTGCACTCATCAAACGTATATCCTTCTTGTCTTTCCAATTCACAACCTGATTTTTTCTCTTTTTCTGCTGAGTAGACGTTGAAGCCATCTCTCACTGTCTTGTATCTTATGTAAAATGGCGCGAATTTTCATAAAACCCGGGGCAAAATCAATTAGAAATATAATACCTGATTAGTGCTACCCTCTAGGAGGTATTAAAACAAAAAAAAAAAATAAAATCTCAAACAAGTAAACATTAAGAAAGCGTTTTAAACGTTTAAAAGTTTTAAAATGTAGAAGAACGCGTTACGGCCACCCTGCGAAAGTTTCCCTCGAACGCGCTAGACGCGTTACGGACGACGATGAGGTTAAATAAATGGAAGGTAATAATCCTTTATGTTTCAGATTAACGAAGTATTTAAAAACATTTTAAAATTAATCTTCCAGAACAAATGTAAAACGTGGAAATAACATTTTCTTTCGCATCTAAGCATAATCTGCGAGGAAACGGTCCACATTTCCTAAAAACAAAACAAAAAAATCATTATATAGTTAGTTAAAATTAACAGGTTAAGCAACTACAATTAGAATTTATGCGTTATTAACATTTAGATTATAGTATTTAAAATGATACCTTATTTAATCTTATAACAATAAAAAAATTGAGTTTTCCATAATTATTAAGAATATATAAAATATATTTAGCTCTGTAATATTGGTTTCAATTATAAAGTTACTATTTAACTGAGAATGTCAATGCATGACAGAAATATCTGCTTAAGGAGTGTCTTTGAGGAGGATTGTTTTTCATTCATAAGATTTGATTTAGAAACATCTTTTCAAATGCAAAATTCTTCAATTCAAATTAATTTATAACAGCAGCTTATGAAATTAATTTTTATTTCTTTAGAAAAAACCTACAGAAAGCATTTCAGTTGTTTTTGCACTGCTGTCCGTATTGCTTATTTCAAAGACAATTCCCGTTATCGTTTACGTCAAGAGATTTGTCTGACATACCACTTTAAACAAAGAGCAAAATGTCCAACAACAGTACTTGAGGGTGATGTTCTTGATTCCTGTTATGTTTTTGATAGATCGTGATAATGCTGAGGGATGGAGAAGAGTTCATCATTGGAAAAATTTGCATAGGAACGAGAAAAGTGTCAGTTTGAGTGACTGGAAGTAGTTTCTGAGTCTCTCTCGTCTTTCCACTTCACACTTTGATCTGCTCTTGAAGTAAAGAACTGTCAAGAAAAGAAAAAAAGTGCCGTTATCAAGCAAACCGTATCTAGGAAAGATAGCAGCGTTATTTTAAAGATATTCACATTTTATAAATTTAATTAAGAAGTCCTTCAGGTGAAGTTCGAGGGAGTAAACTGATGTATTTTCTGAGGAATAACATAGAATTTTGCCTTAGCTGGATGGAATTCAGATTTAAAATATGATAAGCGTGGAAGAGGCATCGAGATTTTCGCCCTCAAAATTATATTAAAACATTTTCCTTTTCGCTTAGAATTGTTCGACAGACAAACACATCAATAAATGCCTAAACTAAAAGAGTCCGTTTCAGGGAATGCAAGTATTATATTAGAAATATAAGATATATTTTTCCAAATGCGATTTTGAACATTGAACAAATTTGAACGAACATAGACATTATATTCTAGAACGAAACGGTAGGTAAAACATACAAAAATTCTGGAAATGGTTTGTCTTCCAAAAATGTTTCATTCTCGGATTCCATATGATATGCTAAGGAAGAACTGGAATATCATGAATTTATTGACAGTATCTGTTGTGAGTTCATGTGTTATTTACATATACAATAATAAAGTTCCAATTATGTTTCGTGCAACATAAAGTCTTAGAGTTATTTTACTAATTTTGTGCACAAATAACACATTAATTTACCTTTACGTCACTTTTGAGGATAATTCTAAATTGGTTTCATGCAAAGTTCTATAAATTGTTCTGCGTTGATGCCTCAACAAAAGCTTAAATTTTTGTATAGAACTTATTTATTATTGCTACATGTGTACTTAAACATTTGGATGTTTACTTATGTGTATGCGGGTTTTATGTATTTGGCAATTATTTAACTTTAGAAACACTAGAAAAAGTATATACGTTTTTCGTGTATTTTCTTCGAGCCCTCTTACCGTGCAGAAGTAATCATAGACAATTTTTCACTTTTTGATGAATTATATTTCCTACTTTGCGTTTAGAAGTTTTAATACCATGCATTTTACAACATTATTGAATTATGGAATAAGACTATTTCTCTTCGGAAAACGCAAAAACATATATTTCAATCCACCGCTTCATTATATGCAACATTTTGAAAGAAGAATTTATTTAAAAGTAACAGACAAGTATTATTTGAAACGAGAAATATTTCTCGTAAATAACAAGCTGTTGCCAAAAATGTTTATTCCAAAACTTTTGCTTTTTTGTAAATCATTTATCGAATCGTATTATAAATATGTAAACACATTGTATGTATGTTATTAGAACGAAATTTAAACTTAATTTAATGACCTAGTTCAATGCTAATTTAGGCATTCCAATAATTTATAATTAAGTACAAATGCAGCTTTAATTACATGGTAGTAACTATACAGTAATAGGTAGTAACAGCCTTAATTACATGGTACGTTTATAATTTCAAGCAATCTAAAATAAATAAGCACTAATAAATCAAATAAAACAATAACTAAGAAACGAATAAAAAAAGTGTGACTAAATGAAGATAAAATCTAAATACAGTTTAATTTATAAAATAATTACAAGTATTAAAATGGTAAGACAGAATAAACAAAGTAAAACACGTTCAGATAACAAGATAAAATCTTATAACGGTATGTAGTCTTGTTTCCGTTCATTTCGAAAGACAATAAAATGTGATTCCGTTCCAGTATAGTAAATCTAATACAAATGCTTTTAGAAAATTACATATATCTAATACATGAAATAATATGGAGCGTTGCAGATACTTGTAGGTGGTGTAAAGAAGAAGGCTTGCAGTCAGTGACATTGCTCGAATTTTAAAATTCCTTTATTCTCGTTGGCACGCATTTTTATTGCCAGCACAGTAGTAAGCGAACCTGTTCTTACAGAACTACATTGGACCGTTTGCAATTTTAAATTACACTTAAAGAAAAAGCCGGCATGTTGGCAGCAAAGAATCGAAGAGCGAATGCAACGTATTCTAAGGTAAAAATTAGTTCCAAACTGAGTTTCACTTTACAATGTTCGTTTTGGCTATTTGAGTTTCAACTTACAAATTTATTTGCGTCATTATCGTTACATTAAATTTATATGACGAAGATTAATTTATAAATGACGCACTTTAGAGAGATTTATTGTAAGAAGATAGTATTTTTAGGATGAGAATGAGGAACACCCAAATTGAAATAGTTAGAGCATTAAGAACTATTATTGGAAAGTCAGGCAGGACAGGAACAAGTACAGAGGGCATCACGCCATCGCCATTGACAAAAATGGTATAGCCCCCATGCACTACCTCTCTAGCGTACTACCCCTTCCACAGGGCACCTGATTACGGTATACATAGGACATAGTACTAACAACAAATAAGAAATAGAACATCATACTGTTACAACATACTTCGACACATAGGGCATAGCATTAACATATGGTTACAGATTATTTACAGTGCAAGAAGTTATGTTCATTATAGAGCTTTTTGGTTTTGGCACCGCCCTTTCCACAGGGGACCTGATTACAGTAAACATAGGACATAGCACTAACAACGTATAGGACATAGCGCAACATACTGTTACAACATACTTCAACACATAGGACATAGCATTATCATACTATTACAGATTATTTACAATGCAAGAAGTTATGTTCATACGACAAAGCATTATCATACTATTAAAGATTATTTACAATTGGAAAGTCAGGCAGCAGGAATCAGCGGTAATTTTTATGACTCTGCATATGCAAAACACACTCCCCTTCAGCTGCAGAAGTACAGACATGCTTATGTACGCGCGATACTCATGGAAACAGTAGACAGGAAAATTCTAGAAAGCTTTTTAAAAACGAAAGCACAGCCCTAATGCCATCTATTGATGAAAAATGAAATGATTTGTTGACAAACAATTTTGTGCAGCTGAGGATTTATATTAGTTAAGAGACTATAGCAAAGTTAGAGCTTTCGTTTGCGTAATTTTTGTGATACATATATATTTTAATTATGCGATGTGACAATGCTATCAATCTTTAGATATTTTACATCTTTTGAAGAGCAGAAAATTTCTTTCTGAATTCATCTTTGCTAAAACGTTTTTCAGTTTCCTCTGTAATTAAAATCCTCATTTCAATTCAAAATTGTTTATAATGGGTGTGATACCAGGCATTCCTGCATATTTTAGCACTTTTAACTCGAGTTTTACGATGCAATAACGAATATATTTGCATTCCGCTACTGAAAAATGTTAGAAACTATACTTATTCATTTCACAAGAATTAGGATTCCTAACATGAATACCTAACTTCAAAATTGGTCGAAGATTTTCACCTTTAAAACGAGAATGCGGTATGTAGATAACAGTAACGTATGCCATCAATGCTCGAAGTATTCAGTTGAAACAAGTGTTTGGCGATACATCCTAGGGGAAAGACAATAGCATGACAGGAAACTCTTGCAAATGCTTTGCGCAGTTAGATTTAGGAAGAAATCCCTCTTTCATCCATAAAGACTTCTTATAATTTCATCTTTATGAATGCATCCTGAAGTTTAGGAAGCAATACCTATTTTATCCCTAAAAACCTCTTATAATTTCATCTTTGAGAATGCATCTTTGCAGGGTTCTGCTATGACCAAAAACTAATCTCGTTCTTCTGCAGCCTTGCAAATTCATTGCGCTCTGGGTTAAGGAAGTAAAATACCTATTCCCTTCAACGAAATCTCTTCTAATTTCTTGATTATGAAGGAACCTTAAAGTTTAGGAGGCAATAACTATTCCATCCATGAAGACCTCCTCTAATTCCCTCTTTATGAATGCACCCTAGTAGGATTCTGGTATATATAGAAGTTTATCGCAATATCCTGCAGACTCGACTAGACTAAGATGCGAGTTATGACGTAAGTCTGAAGCAAATGGGCAAGTCGTAAAGTTAAAATAGCCTAGTTATATCATTCTTTAAATGATTCGGGGACACTTGGTGCTACAGATGAATCTTCGATACTCTGCGGATATTTAAAACAATATAAGATGAAATTAATTTCATTGTGGGTTATGTAGTCTGAGACTGCCCTCGAACTAGACTACTTAAGTTGGCTCAAAATAATTAACGGCGTCTATTCTAAATATCGGCTAACAAACTTTGGTAGAACTGGTGAAAGTACGCAACCACAAAGAGCGGCTGTCAGAAATTCTAAATCTAATACAGTCAAAAATTAGACTTAACCTATTCAACTAATTTGCATTCTGGTGCGGACTACAGAATGTAGATATAATGTTCAACACATAATAACTGATTAATTAACATAAAATCTTACACGTTCATAAACCTTAAATTTAGCCATCTTCAAAGTACTATCTACAAATGATACAAATATAGAGCATTATGGGTATTCACATAACAACGAACAATATATGTTTACACTTCTTTGTTAAGTCTTTCCTAAGCCAACTTCCTAGCATTTCAAAATCAGCCGAATTTAATTACATGCAGAATTTGGATACTTTTTTAATTTGGATTTAGTTATAATGTGGGATAGAGTTGGCTTCCACTAGCAACGACATATGGCGACTGACAAATTGCAGAAAATACTTGCACCATAGAAACCGAGTCTTGCAAAAGCAAGTTCGAATTTGCCAGTAATTCTTATTTATTTCCATGACCTGCCTTTTTTTAGTTAATTTCCTATTACGAGAGAAGCTTGAGAGTTCTACATTGCTGCACCATTGCAGAATAACGAGGTTTTGTTCACCAAAAACTTCATAAAATATTTTTCAATAATACTCGCGGTGGTTTGCCTCAAGAAATAACTTTTGTTTTGATAAAAAATTACCTCGTAATAATTAATATTGACGTTTCTGATAGCTTGGCTGAAAATGCATTTGGCAAATTAATTTTTTTCAATGAAAATTAAATGATAAAATTATGAGAGTCAAATTACTTGATGTGTGGTCAGAGTTTCTCCGATTAGAAAAACAATTTGGAGTGAAACTTGGAAGAAATTCTGCTGCTTATAAGTAGAAGGCTATATTAATCAGTCCACAATGCTGGCATCAACAATATAGTTATACAAAAATCAAAAGCATTGTTGCTAAAGGAAGTCATTTTCTGCGCATCACTGTCCGCGTAATTATAACTCATATGTGACAAGGGAGGAACGATCATTAAAATTGTTTATAAATATCACAAGACTCATTCGTACAAATATTATAGATTGTTTTAACACGAGTGATTGTCCTTGAAAGACTTTATATATGACTGATCGTAATGACCTAAGACTTTACCTTTGTCGATAAGTAGAAATATAAATGCGCAGCTTTCAAAAAGAAATTCATAAATAGTCGTTTAACCACCTCGAAACGATAAACTTAAAATTCAACTTCAGTTCTATTCTTATTAGTAAAAGGAAAGGATTACTCGTGATATATTTGAATTGCTAAGTTTAAGAGCCCACGCTAGATATGTGATCTATTCTTCACAAATTTAACGTTTCGTTACTTTCAGAAACGTGAATAAATAATGAAAATAGCACAGAAGTTCCAAATACTAATTACATCATTCAATTTAATTGTTCAAGCTGTCAAAGGCACTGGAATAACCACTTATTAAAATTTAGTCAATATTACAAATGCGAACACAACTTATCACTCGCACTGAAATAAGAAGGATATTTATAATTTAATAAAGTAACAGTCGTGGAAGTATATTCTACGCAGTGTATCGCTGGGAATAGTAATTTATATGTTTCCAAATAACATTGTCCAGGAAACAGGAGTCAAAGGGTAAATTAGTTGAATACTAGTTATTCGATCTGGGTTCGATTCCAGGAGAGCGGGCTGGCTTCATGGGCGTTTTCGTAGTTTTCTCCATGTGTCAGATGGATTCGAGTTATATTCCCTTATAAAGTCCTCCACGAAAACATCTCTCTTACGCTTTTCCATAATCAAATAAAACAAACCAAACCAAACGAAACAGTGGCCTCTGCTTCAACTAAATGGAAGGAACTTTGTTGTCCTCACGGGTGTCAATCTACTGGTCTCTCGACCTTTGTGTAGGTAGCTTGGAGGTAAGCTGCTGGAAGTACCTCCTTCCGGGAAAGCCGACTGTGCGGCTTTAGTTTACGTATAGGTCCGGCTAGCTTTTAAAATTGTTTAAAATTCTACAACTATTCCATGCATATTAACTAAAGGCATAAAAACTTTAACCGAGAGATACGAACAGCATGACAAAATTTTTAAAGCAAAAAATGCACAATTTACCAACATATAGCAATAAAAAACTGAGCTCACCGAGCCGAGTAACACAGTGGGTATATATATATACATGTGTGTGTGTGTGTGTGTGCAAGAAAACTAAAAAAATAGGTAAAAGATAAATTATAATTTAAAATAGCAACGTAAATTAATTGACGCTCTGCATTCTAAAAATAGTAATGTCTATTTGCACTGCGTCATATCGAGATTAATTCGTGTCATATGAGCCTTACGTAATTCTGATGATGTAAATGAAAGAGCCAATAATAATTTTACGGCAGTACTAATTAGTCAATTAAAATGCACTAGTGCATCCACTTAAGCAGAAGGAACATAGTGGTTAGCTCAAGAGGATAGCCTTACTGGTGGAAACTCCATATGTAATAGATTCTGTCGTAGAACGCAGGCGGCTGAATCTGCAATGAATAACGGAAATTTTGATGACGTAGAAATGTTAATCCACAATGAACAGGAGACTGGTAGCCAAGGCACATTAAATCTTTATTTTATTTCCAGTAAACATATTGCGGCCACAAACTATTGGGCACATTATTTGTGCCTATTTCAAGAGGTTTACATTCTTGATAACATTGCAGCAAGAAGGAAGTAGCAGACAGCAGTCCAACTAGGCCGAGGAGCAGCGAGCAAGTGTGTTATGTTCAGGATGAAATCTTAATTGAGACTGATTTAGTTTGGGTACATTATGAATCAACATTTCTTTGCCATCGAAATTACCGCTGTTCATTACGGATTCAACCGCATGCGTTCTACTACAGAATCTATTATATATATATATATATGTGTGTGTAAAAAAAATAAAAAATATATAAACGATTAAATTAGCAGTGTAAATTAATTTCCCTTCTCTATTCTAAAATTAGTACCTCTTCTCTGCACTGCGTCATTTCGAGACTATTCTATGTCATATGATTCCTACGTAATTATGATGATGTAAATTGAACTAAATCTAAATCAGCGAATAATAATTTTACAGCAATATTATCCACCCAATCAGAGTGCTCCGAAAACCAAAAGTAACTCAGTTTGATTTCAGATTTCATCCTGAACATTACGCACTTGTTTTCCACGCTTTGGCCTAGATACACCGCTATCTGTCTGCTGCTGCTTTTTTGCTACAAAATTATCAAAAATGTAAGCCTTTTGGAACAGGAACATTTAATGTGCCCATTTGTGTGTAACTGCTACATGCTGCTGAAAATAAAATTGAAGATTGAATCTGCTTTCGCCTCCAATTTGCTAGTCATTATGGATCAACAGTTCTTCGCATCAAAATTCCTCCTCCTGCTCCTGAATTTTGACTTTGTCTTTATTACATATATATATATATATATATATATACGTTTATTTATTACATACATATTATATATATATATATATATATATACGTTTGGTGCGACCGATTGCAACTAAAAGGGAGGTGCACAACTACATGCTATATCACTCCTATATACAAAATTTCAACGCTCTGTGGCTACACGAATTTGAGTTATGCGAGACACATACATACATACGGACGTACCTGCGTACGTACAGACGTCACAAAAAATTATCTTCTGAATCCATTTTAAATACGTTTTACAATCCGTTTTTGGTAAAAGAGTCCTTTATCCTGATCTTACGTACAGATATCGTTAATTAAAATAACATTGTTAAATTTTACTCTATAGCGGTTAAAATGGATATTTTCGTTGAAACAGGACACCCGGAATTTTTCGCTGTTACAATATTTCCTTTACTTCGAACAAGGAAGTAAATAACTAACATAATTTTATTTTCGTCCACAGCAGCATATTGCTTTCATAGAGTGGAATTTGGTAATTAAAAGTGAAATATCTTACATTTTTCAGAGTGGCAGTCTTGCGCGATAAAAGTGTATCATTTCGAACAGTGGGTCCCCTGCGCACTTTCACATAATTGAGTTTCTTAATAAAAAATAATTAAAATTTAAAAAAGTATGAAATAAATAATAACACAAATTCGAAATTAAAACCTGTGCATGTGTTTGGCTTTCAGCTGTACATGTGTTGGGTGGAGAGCTACGTTATTCAGAATTTAATGGCTCTATGTTCCGTAAATTTTTCACGATGCGAAGAACATATGTGCATATATGCATGCAGATTCTTCATTATTTAATTTCTCTTAGCAGCAGTTTGGAACGTGATGCACCGTTTATTGTGAACCATCGCAAAATTACATTTCGAAACTGATAGCCCCTTTTGGGTTAATAAAATGCTATATTGTAATATTTTGAATATGATATTTTTAATAAAACCTATAAATGAAGATTAATAAAAAAATATTCTTCGTAATTCAATTTTAACACCACAGAATAGGATTAAAATTATACATCTGAAGACCAGTACTTTTATACCAAATTATTTATAATAAAAGTAGAATTTTTGAGAAATTACTTGAAGTAAAGTAAGAAGTAAGCAAACAGAAATTTGCTTTTTTAATGCACTAAAAAACGTTATTCTTCGCAAACTTCAGCTCTTTCTTTATATTTATGGCATATCCGGAACCCTTCTGCTAAAAGCAATTGGCTTTTAGATGAATCTCTTGCAATTTGCATTCAGAATGAAACGTCACGCCCCTGCCAATGCCCCCTGCCAATGCCCGTGTGTTTGCATATTTAGTTTCATGCAGACATCCATTTTATTATTTAATCTGCATATTTCCGAGAAGATAATCAACTTGTAACTCGCATTCGCGGTTTTTGAAGCAGGCAAAAAGACCTTAATTAAATTTTCCTCAAAGTGTTATTTTTTACAAAGTTTACGTTAGGACGTTTTTATGATAGTTTTGAAGAATGTTTTTAGCGTCTACGTATAAATTAAGCCTTTTCTTGAAAGATGCTTTTAGTGAGTACATATAAAATTAACCCTTTTTTGTTTTAACTTCATAATTTACCCTCTGAGCAAAGATAAATGGATTCTGCTTAGGTTACGAGCACCATTATTTTTGTTAAAAGAGAAAAGTGAATAACTCCTATAGTGTAAGTTTTTGCAACTTAGTAATCTATACTAACTATAGGTCTATACTACCAAGCATAATAATTTAGGGTCTATACTAGGGAAATGTTGCAAATAGAAATTTCCATACCAAAAATTATGTTTCGCAAACATACTATTAATATTAGATAAGAAGCGATGGTAAACTGAATTAAAGTTTAAACGTAAAGAATAAATTTAATTTCTAAAATACAAAATTCTGAAGATTAACTTAATTTATCTGTATTTACACTTAATTTAGCTTTAAATATCTTTATTTTTGCCTTCTGAAGTAATTTTGGTAAAGTTTAAGATGTAAAACTCAAGTATATGAAAACTTCTTACAAGGGGTCTGGAAGCCTTCAGTCAAATAAAGGCATAGAAAAGGAAAGGATTCATTTAGTACTTTCTGTTTATTATACATAAATGACCTAAAGATAGTTTTAGCCTTTAATTTTGATGAACATGCTTATTTGCCTCAAATACTTCAGCAGTATTTTTGAAAAAGTAAAACAGTTAAGAAATTAAGACACAATAACAAGCCGAACAAATACCGATTCAGAAGTCAAACAACAAAAATCAGCGTTAATTCACAAAATTTTCACAGGACTAGTTTCGATGGTTTTACCGAACCATCATCTTCAGCTGCAAAACCGCAAATGAACAAGATAGGAAATAATGTTTAGATAAGATAAGAAAGCCTGGACAAGAATAAGCAAGTGGCGCCATCTGTTGGCGAAACCAGAACTAAAACATAATTTCTCTAAAAGCCGAAGGCAAATTTGGATTGGAATTAGGATCGTTAACCAGAACAGAAAGATTTTTATGAATGTGAAATGCCTCTAGAAAATCCAGTTCTCCAATGGAAGATGTTTTTTGAATAATTTTGGCAGCAGAAAAATTGAAAGTGTGATTCTTTGACCAACAATGTTGAGCAACAGAAGACTTCTGTGTTTCCTTTTTTCTAACATATGCCTCATGTTCTTTGATGCGAAATTTTAAGGCTCTCTTAGTTTGGCCAATGTAAATTAAACCGCACTGGCAAGGAATCCTATAAATACCCCAGGAATTCATATCCGGAATGGGGTCCTTGAGTATAGCTTTTCACCCAACATTATTAATCAAGCAGTTAAAAAATTCTCATCTCAACACACTAAAAGCCACACTCTTATTTTAGGAGATTATAAAAATTCTGTTGTCATTCCCTTCTTTCCATCAATTAGCTATAAAGTTGCACATATTTTGCAGAAATTTAACTTTCGGGTTGTTTACTCTCCCATCAATAAAATTCCAACTTCTATACTCAAGGACCCCATTCCGGATATGAATTCCTGGGGTATTTATAGGATTCCTTGCCAGTGCGGTTTAATTTACATTGGCCAAACTAAGAGAGCCTTAAAATTTCGCGTCAAAGAACATGAGGCATATATTAGAAAAAAGGAAACACAGAAGTCTTCTGTTGCTCAACATTGTTGGTCCAAAAATCACACTTTCAATTTTTCTGCTGCCAAAATTATTCAAAAAACATCTTCCATTGGAGAACTGGATTTTCTAGAGGCATTTCACATTCATAAAAATCTTTCTGTTCTGGTTAACGATCCTAATTCCAATCCAAATTTGCCTTCGGCTTTTAGAGAAATTATGTTTTAGTTCTGGTTTCGCCAACAGATGGCGCCACTTGCTTATTCTTGTCCAGGCTTTCTTATCTTATCTAAACATTATTTCCTATCTTGTTCATTTGCGGTTTTGCAGCTGAAGATGATGGTTCGGTAAAACCATCGAAACTAGTTCTGTGAAAATTTTGTGAATTAACGCTGATTTTTGTTGTTTGACTTCTGAATCAGTTAAGAAATGTTGACAAATGAAGAGCTTTATTACTATTAATTTTTCCATTACATAATATATGAATAACCTGTCGAGTTAACTCCTTGATTTTTATATTTATTAATATAAAAATAATATAGAGATCTTCATTTATTTTAAACGTAAAATATTTGAGATATTTAACATGTTTCTGCATTAATAAATTATCATTTGAGTATGTCTGAGTTTAGTTTAATCCTTACTTATAGCCATAGAAAAACTATCTAGATAGTCTTAGTATGCAAGTTAGAGGCTTAACAAATGACACAGACGTCTTTGGCTTATGTTAATTAACTTAAAGCTTATAGTGATGTTACATAAATAGAAATAACTTGGAAATTCTAAATTTATCAGGTAAACATAAAAGTTATGTTAATCACGGTTAATATTTATAAATTTTTTGTTAAATAAAAATTATAATTAATATTAATGAGATTTGTTTTGTAATTCGTTCATGCTATGCAAGTAACCAAACATTTTATAAGGTACTGATGAATGAAAAATTCAAATGACGGATAAAACAAACTTAACTGCATAAACAAATTTACAAAAGCAAATAACTTGCAACAGCGTGGCAACCAACTACCCAGTGCGTCGAAATAGTAATCAACTTCTTTGCGCCTCTAACTCATGAGTGAACTTCTGGCCTGGCCTTTTCGCCTGAAAGACCAATATTCGGTTTCTACTGAATAAATTTGGATTTGGTCCCTAAGAATGCTTTTGCAAGAGTGAGTTCATAACCACTGAAGTAGTAAATTAACCATCTTTACTACTAGATGGCATTATTAAGACGAGATGCCAAACCTTTAGGCAAGCGAAACCTTGTTCCGCACATCGCTAACTGAGATGCGACAAGGACATTGAAGCCGGTTAACTCAGTTAAACTAATTAATGATATCCCATGCACCATTGCATCACTACATCCCACAGTGCAGGAAAAGGGCCAACTACGCAAGAACATCTCTATTCTGGGTTGTAATACTTTCGAAACAAAGATTAGTCACATAATTGCTCACCGCTCGCAACTTGCATCCACAGCACGGGCTCAAACGCGACGATATATAGCATCTTTCCTAATCATACCTACGCCTGTGGGATGGAATTTTGTAGTTAAGCGGCAACCACCGAGGGCTAGCACCAAAGATGTAATCGTTAGATTTAATTTGTAGCCATTAATCCACTTCGGACCTTCATTTAAAATATTCGTTTCTCAACCATCATTATGCACACAGCCAGAAAGACCGCCATTTGGCCACCAGCGTCAATCACGCAGATGCACATACCTCGCTTTCTCATCCAGCGTCAATCATGTATCCACAAATTTACGGATACTTCAGCGGCATAACCATTATCTTCATTTCAAATCAACCTATAAGAAAGAGCTGTAATGTATTATGGAAGTCGCAACCTCCCATGATGATGACTCTGATATGGTAGAGGTATGCAACTTCACACACCTTGGGTAAACAAAATATTGGCGTCATTTTTAACATGACATTCCTCGGTATGCTCCAAAACGGTTTAAATGGGCAACACACTGGAACGTAAGCCGTCCACACACTGGATTCATATCCAATCAAAACAATGATGAATCATCAGTTCTCAGACATAAATGTCAACCACGGCGCAAACATATATACTATGCGTGGCGCGTCCGATTGCGAAGACCAGTCGTATATTTCTTCTATTGTACTTGTTAGAGGCAGGAAACTGTGCTTGAGGGAATCGTGAAGAAGTCATGCACCAAATCAGCGATCTCAATTAATGAGTTCACTGCATAGATTAGTTCATAGACATGAGTTCACTTTTGACCTTGAATTCCAACTTTTGGTTTCTATCCAACAGACTAAAGATTAAAGGGCCCTACAAAGATTCAACTACCATCTTCAGCGAGGAGTTATGCCGAAACCCCACTTATCTACATGTAGGACTCGTCTTCAAGTGGAACTTTCTAAGTGCAAAACTGGCTCCTATTCACGTTGCACATGGTGGAAACCATGGAAAATTCCCCCGCAGGTCAGACCATTCATCGTGAATTGAATTCCATCAAACTACTATTTGAGCGCTCTTACGAGGAACAGGAAGAGCAATTTGGATAAGGCGTACTGGTTATTCTCGTAAGAGAATGGTTATTCTCGGTAAAGATATTGATATATCGCTCTTTAAAATTCATGTATTCTTTCCAGTCTTATGTGAAAATTCCATTATGCAAAGAAAAATAGTATCGGCACTTTTTACTAAAATATATTGTTCATTCTGTATAGTTGCTGCACTGATTGTTAACATTTTTATTATCTATGGAATTGTGAATATGTTATTTAACTCAAGGTTAATTTATGATAATTTTACTGTTGAAAATTTTAATGCTGGGTAACCTTTAATGCGAATTCGATTTAAATCGTTGTTTATAAATTAACTCCAAACCTATCAGCTTTCCTATGGGAAAAAATTCGTCAATGTAAATATATATGAATTATACGTGATTTTATAATTGAAGATACAAAATGATTGAGTATATTTTACTGAAAGCAGAGAGCTACGAATATTACAAGAGTAAAACAAAAATATATCTGTTTATAGATGCTGAATAAATTTAAGCAAAGAAGGAAATGATATTAGGAGCAACATACTCAAAACATGTTTAAGCATTATTGCAATGCATAGAACTTGAAAGGACAATGTTTTTAATAAAAACGGTAACAAGATTTGAACTCTTTTGTTCTTATTCTCTTCTATGTAACTAATAAGCGTGAAAATAAAACGGTTCTTTTGTTATAGAAAATGTACCTAAGAGATGCATTGAAACTCATATTTTGTTTAAACATAATAGTTTGAAGCTAAAAACAGATACTTTTATTGCTAAAGTGTCAAGTGAACCGTCACACAGAACACAAATCATTTTGAATTAAATTCTACTAAAACAAAAACGGAACAAATAGAATGTAAGTTTAAATCTACTCCGATAAAACATGAACAAAAAACCTAAAGTAAAAGACTGAAAGTAAGAATAAAAAAAAAAGATTAATCGATTACTCCTAGAGCAGGAGTTACAGCCTATCAAGGCTCAGTTGCGCAAAAGAATGAGGCTTAATTTTTCTTTTCTTTTGAGAAAGTCGTCGAAGTAGAAGTGTTATTTCAGCGAAAGAAGATAAAAAATGAAACAAAAAGAGGGGATTTTAAAGTTGGATTGCTCAGTGATCTATCACCTCTAACCGTCACTGTGCTGCCATTTTAGTTATGGTGGAGTCTTATATCAGTCGAATTTACTTAAATGACTCAAGACTTTTGGTTGGAGAATTTGGAAAATGATTTAGAGAAGTAAAGAAGTTTTATCCGAAGAGGGAGACATTATGTTATTTGAAATATAATAATGCAGTTCCTGTTCTAACTTTTTAGATTAATCCTTCTATTGTTCACAGTCTCCAGTGAACTTTAAACTTTTCTATGCTTTAGTATCTTTGCTTTCTATGCTTTAGTATCTTTTCTATGCTTTAGTATCCTTATATCTTGCTTTTGTGAAGAGTTGTATTCTTAAGAACACAAAGAAAATTTTTTTAAAAAATAGAATGCGATACATAGATATGTGGAAATGTTTTACTCGTTTTCCGTGTAACATATGCAAAACGTGATCAGATGACACTGTATTACTGAAATCCTTTAGCAAAAAAGTGCAGGTTATTTTAACATGCAAAGGAGTAATTCATTCGTTTTATGTTTTAAAGTAGCAAGCAATAAGGAACACATTAGATCTCATTTACTCTATGAGTTTGACACAGGCATACTACAGATACAGTTTTCAGTGATATTTCTCAGGTGTGTGGAGAGCATGCAATTAACGATGCCGGTTTGAGGACTTCCAAAGTAAAAACGTCTACAAATCAATTATGGTCTGGACAGCTGTCAGACGTTTCTGATAAAATTCGTGGTACAGCCAATTGCATCTAACAGTCAACACCCAGGGAAATATTATCGGTACAAAGAACAACAAATGTATTGTGCAGTTATTAGAGTTTCTAAGTTAAGGAGTGTTATAGGTAAAACAGCTGTTTCCTCGACGGGATTTGAGTCACAAATCTTCCGAATCCAAAACTATTGTGATACTAGCTTCAAGAAAACACAGGAGAAAGTGATAATTCCTTATACTCTCTCCCGCTCAAAGGACCTCGGGAAACTGACGAAAAAGACTCCTTTGACTTGATTCTGGTTTTGACAAGTTATCATCCATTATATTTTAATCGAATATCTCTGTAAAGTCTATTAGGTTTTCAGAACGAAAGACGTGAAAAATCAGATGTGCCCTAGCCGGGATTCAAACCAAAATTCTCCCAACTGCTACAAGAAGTACTATGACATGCACTTACAAGATCTTTATGGGGGGACTACACTAATTCCTTATACTCTCTCTTATTAAAAAAAACCAATGAAAAGAGAGCGATACAAGTCAGACAAATCAAGATTTTTACGTATTAGTTCGAGCGCCATTATACAGACAATAAAATAAACACATTTTAGTTCGAGCGCCACTATGGAGATATTTTGAAGCAGGAAACACGATGATTTAACTTTCCTCTCAAAGGGAATCGAACCACGAATATCACGACTGATAATCGAATATGCTACCAGTTATACTATGAGAGCCTGTACTGTGGAAAGCTATAATTCAGTATGACGGCTGCAGGTACCAGAATGTTACACGAAGATTGAGCAGTGTTTCTGTAGAACTATTAGGTATTTATCGGGATAGAAAACAGGAAAATTCAACAATGCCTTCAATAAAAATTGGAAATCTAGACCTCCTGGTTACTAGCTAGGCGTGCTTCCAATTAGACGGCGAAGGCATGCGATAGTGAAGAAGAAACATACCTTACATTTTTACCCGAACTTTCTGCGAAACAGTGAGAGATAAGAGTCAATGCCTGTAATTCTTTGCTTTTGCTTCCTTATTACAGAAGTGGACCATATTTAGTATGAATTCTAACGGGAGTTACAAAACGGATATTATACCGACGAGTTAAAGCTAGAAAAATTATTGCTGACTTACAGGGCCGTGACATTAACCTCAGAAGGATAATCGTATCGCATAAATCTTTTGTTAAATGTAGGATATAGGACAAAAGCATAATCCATTTAATATTAGTCGTATGATAAAACACTATCTCTGCTGCCAACATCTAGATAGATTAAGAGGATAACTGATATTTAAGCATTCGGCACTCTTCAATTGCAAAGAAGTGCTCTAACTTTGATAACTTCGTCCGTTATGTTGTTTTATTTACTCTAAACAAATACTGGACATTATATCGAAAGGGTTATTCTCTGACATTGCCTCTACATATTAACACTTCATTCGATCACTTCCAAACACATTGTTACTAAAAATCTCTGATGATGAAGAAAGCGCTAAAACAATTGCAAGAGCATTTTTTGTTTAAGAATCCAGAATTTTGTTTACAAATGATAAATGTACTGTAGATGAAAGAGATAATGCATACTGATGGCAATTATGGAAATCATAAGGAATTGTCTTTTTCTGTTCCTTTAGTTTTAACTAAAAACGGCCGAATGTTTGCACACATCCATATTATTTTAGTGTCAGTATCAACGAACTGTGTTTTTATTTCATAATTGTCATCATAATATATTTAATGTTACAAAAGAAATGGTGTAAATGCTGAGTTCGAAGTGTAGACTCAGTTTTCCCCATGTGGTTTTGTGTATTCCTAAATTGTACTTTGTACAGTTACCATTATTTTATATTAACCAGTTATTTATAGTTGCAGCCCTTACTGCAACTTCTTCCATTTCCGTTCTTTGCCAGAATGCAAATGATTTAGAGAATATTTAAACCGAGAGATTTGGATTGTAAAACAGAAATTGTTTCTGCCCCTTGAGGTCACGTTACTAGGTTTCGCCATATCTGATAAAATTGTAATTCTTCGGCTTTGCGTTGTTGCTGCCGACATTTAATTGTTACGCCCGTGAGAAGTCTCCGCCAACTTCGCTAAAAGCAGTTGCGTAATCCTTGTCTACTAGACTTAGTTTAACTTAAATTTGACCACAAACACAACGAAAAGTGCAACTGCAAATCACAGCTACTGCATCGTGTGATATGCAACTAGCAATACAGAAAGTACACTGAAAAAAAAACCTTGGAACTAAGAACTTGAAACTAAGAACTTTCTCAAGATAAATTACGCACAGTTATTAATGACAACCACTACTCCCCCTCCCACAGAAATACAAAGCAAAAGTGTGCAAAGGTATTACCGTACCTGTAATCTCTCTATTTTTGTATTTCTCAAATACTGTAGGTAATATTTGAACACATTCTCCTATATTATTACTCTCCAACTTAAATTTTGTATTCACCAACTGTAGTTTAGTTTAGTTTAGTGACGGAGGACGTGGGCACCACCCCTTTACCATTATGGTTAATTGGTTTTGTTATATAGAAAAAAAATTATGTTTTTATAACTATTTTAAACTTTAACTTAAACTGATGGTTGTGCCGGATAAAATTACCAAAAAAAATATCAAATAATTCAAAACATTCAAAATCTATTTAATAATATTCATATATCATTTCGACATTCTTATAAATATTCGTATAGTAAATCTATCAATCAATCAAATCAATCAATCGTATAGTGGTATAGTACAATTTAACTTTTAGGTTTGCGTTGTGAGTAACCTATGTAAAAGGAAATATCAATAACTCCAAATTCAATTAAACTCCATGTTTCTTAAAAGCCTCCCGGCTCAAACAAATGGAGGGACATGACAGACCACAGTATATTACACGCTACATAAATACACAAATGCAATTAAATTTTAAGCACACATTTATTAAATTCTTGACTATTTTATATAATTAAATAATGGATAACTGATCAGTATCCTACCACATATTTTCGAAGTAAAAATAACACATAATACTACACCAAATTACAGCTTACATTAATTAAGATTAACATTGGTTTTTTTTTTTTTTTTTTTTTTTTTTTTTTTTTTCAAATACATTAGGTTGTAACGTTGCGCGCCTCCAACTTGCACGCAACCAAGAGGTGACTGTGAAAACTGGATAAAATACAGAGTCTTGTAAAGGGTTTAAGTCCCTTTTTATTCAACGTAATAAATTACAATTGCGTGCTCTTGACGCTTACAGACGGCGCCAACTCGGAGGTCAAATAAAAATAATAACCTGAAAAGAACTTAAAGACAAGACTCTAACTACGAGGCTCTCTAAAATAACTAACTCACCGCGTTTTACAACACCGCTGCTAATTCAGCAGACTTAAAGCTCACTTGAACGATTAACACTACTTCCCGCCAAGCACATAGGCCGAAACGCGGGGTTCTTCAATTTCTCGCTAACTACCTCCGCGCTCGTGAAGTAAGAATATCACCCACCGAACTCGTTTCCTTCCTATTTAAATCAGAATACTTCCGCTGATAATTTGAATCCTTGCGCGTTCTACTCAAATTTACATATTCTGGCATTGGCAGTTCCAGGGAAAAGTAAGGCTTGACAGGAAAGATAGTTTAAACTTAAAATAAATGTTAGTTAAAATAAATATAAACCCTACATTTGCCGCTGCCAGAATTTGGAAAACTTGGAAGCAGGTCCTACAAACGACCTGTTGTAAGTTTCTCTAATTCTGAACTAACTGGCGAGAACCTCGTTTACACAAAAAAATCTTATGTAACAAATTGTATACTAAAATTCTGTTGCTCGTTATAAAGCTCTCTTCTTACAGCAACTTTTCCTGGACTTCATCAATCAATCTTGGTCTTTCCTTCCAGCATCTGGAAGGAATAAGTATCAGTATCTTTCTACATACATTATAATTTACACTTTCTTGACACAATAAATTTTTGTTTCTAACGTTTCGTTTCTCTTAGTTATTGCTTACTTCACATTCATTCAATTTTTCAAGCAATAATTTAACTTTACCCTGGCTCTCCACCGTGTGTGGTGTCAAACGGGAATATTCGTGTTTTAGTATTGCAACACTTTCCCTAACCACAATGATTTGTTAGAATTCAGCGACCAAATAGACACACCTTAATCGACATACTGAAACTCAATGAGCTATGATTAAAATTCTTAAAATTCAAGTGTAGGTGGAGAACCCTACAAAACACATTCATTCTAAATTCCCCCTCATTCATCTTTAGACATGCAGGCTTTCGCTCTAAAGCATGACTTTATCTACAGTTTAATACTTAAATTTTAAATGCATTGCTTTTGAGCATTTTACTTTTAGCATCTAAAATTTTATGCTTCTATACTAAATTCTACTTTTACATAACGTTCAAGTATTTATGTACATTTACAAAATTTTAATACATATGATTTTTACAATTTACCATAAAATGAATAAGAGAAAATAAATTTTTACTTTACTCATTCTTTGCCAAGCTGGCGGCACTGAAACTAAAATTCTTATTAATACAAGAATACGAAGTTATTTTTATCTTCGGCTAAATTTTGGCTTTAACATAACAGAATTAGTCTTTCGACCAACAGAAAATGCTTGTTTTTAGCTTTTACACTTAAAGAAAATAATACTTTTGCCTTAGCTAAATAAAGTAAAACAAAACTAAGTCTCAACCGAGACATATTGACTTTCGTCAAAACATAGAACTTCGTACTTATGCATAACATTTCGGAACAAAAGAGAAAAAAAAAATTATAGAAGGTTTTAACTTATCTTTGAGTTTTCGATGCTTGAAACTCCGTCATTCGGTTTTGGCAATATTGTTCCCAAGTTAGAGGTTTCATGGATGTTAATCTTCTCCTTACTGCCCTCCGAGTGTCGTCCACATTACTTTTTCTTTTGCGTCCTCTACCTGCTGGCCTCTTGGCGGAGTAATCGTCTGGTTGTTGGCATTTCCGTTTTTCCCTGGGACGGCTGGTCTTGACGTCCTCCGGTCTGGAGTCCTTCTTGAATTTCTTTTGTTCCTCGTATTTTTGTGCCTCCTGTTGCCGTTTCAGTTTCCGGAACGGCGGCCTTGCTGGCACCTGACTCTGTGGCCGTGTGCGCGTTCCCCTTGATGTGAAATTTCTCCTGCCATCCTTTGTAGGTGGTGTTTTTCTCTTTACCACGGCTTCTTTACCCGGTGCCTCTGTATTTTTGTTTTTCTTAAACGCTGGAGTTTGAAAATTATTTTTTCTTTTTGATACCGACGTCCGGGTTGTAGAAGGGCTAGGTCTCTCTTCAGTTCTCTGTTTCTTGGGTGGTGGAATAGTTGTTGTCTCTGGACCTTCTACTTCGTTTAGACTTGAATCCTGCAAGAAACGTTTAAGGATTTCAAAATCATTTGGATTATAGTATTTTTTCACCTGGTCGGGACTTGCTTTACAGATATTCCTTCTCTCGTTCTTAAGATATAAGACTACTCCTTTGATTTCCTGAATTACATAGGGGCCTTCAAACTTTGGAGCTAACTTTGCCGTAAAATTGTCTGGGGCACTTGATAAAGAAAATTTCCGCTTCAATACTTTATCCCCAACTTTAAAATCTGCTTCACGGCGTTTTCTATCATAATATATTTTCTGCCTATTTCTTGCCGTATCCGAGGTTTTGAGCGCCTGATCAATCAACTTTTGCACATCTTTTTGTTTAAACTCCTACTCTCTTTGTTGCACAAAGAATAATTTATCTAAAGGCGTAATTAATTTTCGGCCTAAGAATAATTCTGCTGGAGTTTTTCCCGTAGTATCATGATGTGCCGTTCTTAAAGCATAAGCTAATTCATATATGTAGCCATCCCAGCGCTTGTGATGTGTGCTCACGTAACTGCGAATTATTTTTATTATATTTTTATTAACTCTTTCTGCTATCTTAGCCTGTAATCTATACGGAACCATTTTGATATGTCGTATGCCAAGTCCATTGCATATGTTTTCAAATATTTGACTAATGAATTGTTTTCCGTTATCGCTAATGACTTTTATCGGTGCACCGTATTTTAAAATGTATCTGTGTAAGAATGCATCTGCGACTGTTTTGGCTGACGCGCGTTTAAGTGGAACAATTTCTGTCCATTTTGAAAAATGATCTACTATTACTAAAAGAAAACGATTTTTATTTAACTCGCTCTGGGGGAAGGGACCAAGAAGATCTATGCCTAAAATTTCATTCGGAAATGTAGCGCGAATGCTATTTAAGTACCCGGCCGGGCTATAATTAATATCATTTATTAACTGACATTGATTGCAGGACCTGACATACGCCGTTACTATTTTGTATAATTGCGGGAAATATACCGCCTCGCGTACCCTTTTTATAGTCTTTCTGACCCCTAGGTGGCCCGCTGTTTTTGCTTCGTGCAACTCCTTCAAAATGCTTAATCGAAGCGAGGCTGGGATGACTGGCTTATACTCAAGATTTTCGTTTGTTGTTTTCGTATAGAATAATAAATTATCTATTATTTCATAGTTTTTTGCTCTATTTCTTATCGCATCGATATCTGTGTGCTCAAAGCTTTCGGGGTCTTTCAAATAAGCATAGATATTTCCAAATTCAGGATCAGCTTTCAGTTCAGTAATAACCGTATCTCTAGAATCTAAAATTTTTGAAGTCAACACAGCGCATTTAAGTTCATTTCCTTCATCGTCCAGTTTTATACGAGAAAGTGCGTCAGCTACATTGTTTTCCTTACCCGTTTTATATTTTATTGTGATATTATATTCTTGGAGTTTTAAAGCCCATCTTATTAACCTGGGCGTTAGGTTTTTTCCCGAGTAAAGTCTACCAACAGCCGCATGATCCGAAAAGACTGTTACTGGCGATTTGCCGAAATAAACTCGAAATTTGTGTACAGCCATTAATACGGCTAATGTTTCTCTTTCTGTAGCTGTATAATTCCTTTGTGTCTGATTCAACGTTTTACTAAAAAATGCCAGAGGATGGTTATTTTGCATAAGAAGCGCCACCACCGCATAGTCTGACGCATATGCTGCAATTTCCAGGTTTTCGTCCCCCTCCGGGAATTTTAAAACAGGGGCATTAATGAGCGCTTCTTTTAATCTTTCAAAAGCTGTGTTAGCTTCCGCTGTCCACGTAAATTTACTCTTTTTTCTTTTGATTACTAAGAGTGGTTCAACAATATTAGCGAAATCTTTTATGAAAGATCGATAGTAAGAACATAACCCAAGGAAAGACGAAAGTTTCTTGGCGGTGTTGGGCGGTGGGAAATTCTTAATAGCTTTTATTTTTGAATCTTGCGTTTCTATACACTTTTGCGAGATTTTATAACCGATATATTTAAGTTCTTTAGTTGCGAACTTGCATTTTGAGGCGTTAATTGTAAGACCGGCCTCTTTTAATAATTTAAAAACTTGTTCTAGATCATTAATGTGTTGTTCCAACGTACTACTCGTTATAATTATATCATCTAGATAAATTAAAGTTGACTTTCCTAGGACAGGCTTTAGAACAATGTCCATAGCTCTCTGGAATGTTGATGGGGCCCCACACAACCCAAAAGGCATGCGTAAAAATGCATAAGTGCCCGATTTTGTTATAAACGCGGTTTTATGTATATCTTCGGGTCTCATAGCTATTTGATAGTAGCCAGACGTTAAGTCCAAAGTAGACATATATCTTGTCGATTTGATCTGTCTAATGATCTCGTCTATAATCGGCAAAGGGTAAACTGGAAATTTGGTAATACTATTTAGTTTTCTGTAATCAATAGCAAACCTCCAAGCCCTTTTATCCGAAGGAGGAAACTCGTTCTTTTTCCTACATAGTACGACTGGACTCGCGTACTCACTATTTATGGGCGTTATTATTTTATTCTTTAACATCTCCTGAATATGTTCTTCGATGATTACGTCTTTTTGTTTGTCATACCGATAAGGTTTAGTCCTACAAGGTTTTTCGGCATTTAATTGAATCTTGTGCGTCACTATTTGGCAGTTTCCTGGTTTTTCTGAAAACAAATGAGAAAAATCACTCACCACTTGCTGTATTGCTTTCCTTTCCTGGTCATTCAGATGGCTAATGTCGACTTGAGGTGTCTCCACAGGTTCCACCACCCTCTGGTCCATCTCCAACACCACGGAACTATCTTAAAAATTTAATTTGGCCTTCGCGGCCCTTAGAAAACTCCATACCTAAAATAAGAGAATGTTGCAGATCTTTCACCACAAAAATTTATACTTTGAGACTTTCCTCTTTTACCTGTAAGTTTAATGATAATTTCCCGATGCAGTGACATGTTTTTCCTTGCGCCGCTATAATTTCCGTATTTTTGGTTTTAAATAATCGTACCCTATAAAAATTCTTTTTGAAGAAATTTTCACTCATAAAATTTCCTTCTGCTCCTGTATCGATGAGGGCTTCTACTGGTACATCGCCAACCAGGACTTGTATAATTGGTAGCTGGGAGTTTTTTACGATGACCGTATTTAAATGTCTATTTGAGGGTTTTTTTAAAACTTCCGGGGTCTGGACCCTCCCTTTCACAGGCCCCTCTACTTGTTTAAAGCTTTCCTTTCAATCTGTGTCTTCTGGGTACGCGGATGTTTATTTTCAAATTTTCTTTTTGGGCCTTGACCTTCGAGTTTCGATGCGTTAGCCTGATAGCTTTTTCCCCCCATAAGAGCGATTTCCATTTCTGGTTTCCTCCTTTGAAGATTTCCTTCGGGTACTTTGAGAACATGTTTCCCCTCTCGCTTTTTCCGCTATTCTGCGATTTTGAAACTTCACCGCCAATTCGAAGAGTTCCTGCAACGTGCTTGGGTTTCTAATTTCAAAGTAGTCTTGAACAGCGGGTAACAATCTTGGTAATATTATTTCAATAATCTCCGCATCGGGTTTCTTTCCATACAGCATATCCGTTAGCTTGATTTTTCGTAGAATAAAGTCCGTCAATTCTGCTATATCCCGTTGATAGAAACTATATAGTTCGGCTTCCAGCCGTGCGCGATCTTTCACTATGGGGAAGGCCTTTACTAACGATTTTTTGAAATTTTCAAATGTATATGTCTGGCTTCCAAATTCCCCTAATAAAAATTTGCCTATGTTTTTCCACCATAGCGCGGCCTGTCCTCTTAGTGCTGATGAGGCGATGGCAACTTTTTGTCTTTCAGGCACAGGGTAGAGCTGAAAGTGGTTTTCTAGACCTTCTAAAAATACGGACACCGAATTTTTTCCGTCGAAATAGACGTTTGGCTTGATTGACGCTCTCAAAGTCTGGACCAGGTATCCAAATCCTTCTAACTGGCTTGTCATTTCTTGGTGTTGTCCAGCGGCTTCCATCCAATTTTCGGCCATTTCAGTTCGATAATTGTTCGGGCGCCAATGTAACGTTGCGCGCCTCCAACTTGCACGCAACCAAGAGGTGACTGTGAAAACTGGATAAAATACAGAGTCTTGTAAAGGGTTTAAGTTCCTTTTTATTCAACGTAATAAATTACAATTGCGTGCTCTTGACGCTTACAGACGGCGCCAACTCGGAGGTCAAATAAAAATAATAACCTGAAAAGAACTTAAAGACAAGACTCTAACTACGAGGCTCTCTAAAATAACTAACTCACCGCGTTTTACAACACCGCTGCTAATTCAGCAGACTTGAAGCTCACTTGAACGATTAACACTACTTCCCGCCAAGCACATAGGCCGAAACGCGGGGTTCTTCAATTTCTCGCTAACTACCTCCGCGCTCGCTAAGTAAGAATATCACACCGAACTCGTTTCCTTCTATTTAAATCATAATACTTCCGCTGATAGTTTGAATCCTTGCGCGTTCTACTCAAATTTACATATTCTGGCATTGGCAGTTCCAGGGGAAAGTAAGGCTTGACAGGAAAGATAGTTTAAACTTAAAATAAATGTTAGTTAAAATAAATATAAACCCTACAAGGTGTAACAAAATTTAATCCTCCAAATAACAGGTTCTTATTAATTAGAAAGCAACGTTTTTCTAGATCACAAAATTCAGTAGATGAAACAAATTTTAATCCTCCCAAAACTGGCTTTCACTTGAAATTATAAATAAGTTCTCAATTTTTTAACTGTAATATTTAATTTATATAAGCAATAACAATATACTGGTAGATAAATCACTATTAACTGTTCTGCATTCGGGAAAACTAAGAAAGAGAGAGAGAGAGAGAGAGAATATATACTTAAAAAAAATAATTCACTCACAGACGGAAAACAGTTTTTCCTGATTAGCCGGATCCTTAGTGTCCAATCCACATGGAAATGAGCCAAGCCCATTTTTCTTTACTGTTCATTAGGTGGGATCCAATAGTCCAATTTAGAAGGATCTTTTTCAATTCAATAACAGGTAGCTGAATATACCCCAGTTTTAGCACAATCACGTGCATCATCGAAGCGTCGAGGCAACATTTATGCTGAATGTTTCGGAAAAAGGCTCTTGGAGGTTAACCGGCGATTCAGGTGAAGAGAGAAAACCTGTGCTAAATTTTCTTGGTAGATTTTTCTCTATACTTCTCAATCAGCTCTCAGTAAAAATGCTCTTTGCAGCTCTCACACAGTTCTCCATACATCACGCAGGAAAATGTTCCTTGCATCTCGCACAAAACTTTTAAATATCCCGCAGAAAAGAAAATGGTACCCAGTCCTTCTTGCACAGGAAGCCCGCAGCAGAGCAAAGCGCCCCACGATCTTTCTTTCTCTTTCACATCGCGGCTGCTCAAAATTCACTCAAATCAAACTCCGCTAGAACATCACCGCAGCCCGCTTGTACAAGTCGCTCGCCCCGCAAGGGGGGAGCCCCGCAAAACGTTCTGCTTCTCCTTTTCGCTCAGAAATCTGAATCAGAATGATCTCTAGCCTGGTGCAAGCACCCAGGAAAACTCGGTTTCTCCGCCTCTGTGAGCTCATAGGCTATCAAAAAAAATCATAAAATTAAATCTTACCAATCTCGGGATTTTAAGTTATCTAAATTGAGAAAATGACACACCCATGACGAATCAAACACCAGAAAATCTGACAATGAAATCCGAAAAACATCTGCACTCATAACGTGAGAAAAAAAAATAGACCCCCCAACTAACAAGTGAAACTAAGCTTTTACGAAAATCCAATTACCAGCCACCCCCACTGTCTTGAAGTAATAAAACTGCAAACTTTAACAAAGCGATTTCCGTTTCCCACGCAAAGAAGAAAGTTTCCAACCTAAAACTCTGTCAAAGATTCGCTGCCCCTTAGAACTATTCGCCTCTGAACGAGAAAAACACGTGTTTTCAACCCCCGCGAAAAAAGGGGAAAAATGCAGCTGGACCGTGATGACCTCTAACCTCCAAAGAAGCCTACGCGTGAGAAACGGAAATACAACCGCGCCCTTTTAACTGTAACACATATTCAGCCAAACTTAAGGGAGCTTTGCAGTAAAGTTTAACAATATTAAATATTATACATTACTTTAAATTAAGCTCAATATAAATTCACAGTAAAATATTATAATAACTAAGAATACATTATGCACAGTAAAATAACATGCAATAATTATATACAACAAAAAAAAATACATAAGAATTTACATAACAATTCCAAAAATGCAGCTGGACAGTGACCTCTAACCTCCAAAGAAGCCTACGCGTGAGAAACGGAAATACAACCGCGCCCTTTTAACTGTAACACATATTCAGCCAAACTTAAGGGAGCTTTGCCGTAAAGTTTAACAATATTAAATATTATACATTAATTTAAAATAAGCTCAATATAATTTCACAGTAAAATATTATAATAACTAAGAATACATTATGCACAGTAAAATAACATGCAATAATTATATACAACAAAAAAATACATAAGAATTTACATAACAGTTTAGCGCCACGTCCACACTTATCTAAAGCTGACTCATGTTAGAGCCACACGAGATCCACTCATAGGGCACATTGATTAGTGTTACAAAACATAGATATTAAAAATGGTTACATCTGTGTGAACACAGTACTTATGAACAAAACTTTAGCAAGTGACACATAAGATTACAATTCAATACCCTAGCAAGTAATTTTAGCAAGTTACATATAAAGTTTACAATTCAATACATAAAGAAGATATATCATACATAGTGATTATATTACACTGTTGTGATTGATAAGTGACGACATTGTCAACATGAATTTACTAATGCAAAATTCAACATTTAAACTCAGTATCCAAAAACCCAAGAACTTACAAATGCTTATATTTCATACATTGCCAGCTTAAAAAAATTTATAGTGGAGAAGTATAAAAATACTTAGATCTCACATAAGTCTCTAATATTCTGAATGTCATTGTTAACTTTTATATTACAGCTTACTAATAAAGACACAGTTATTATATTAAAATTGGTTATTAATACAGTTAAATGAATAATTGCACTTAGACTATAAATACACTATAAAAACATTAATTAACAATTTCTAAAATGCAATGATTCAAAACAATGATTATATGCGAATATTAGAACAATGATTCACTATAAATATACAATGATTCAATACTATTACTTAAATTAATGATAATACTATTCATATTATTAATCATATATGCCATGTTGACATCAAAATAATATTTTTTTTCATACAGGTGCTTATTACTGAAATGATGTTACATATTACTAGCAAGCAATTCAAAAATAAGATATGTACAGTACAATTTTACTTGCACATTGGAAATACTATACAAATAAATAATTCAATACAATGATTCCGTACGATTACTCATGAATAATTCAATATTATGATTCTATACGATTATTCAAATGCAATGATTCAATACAACAATTCTATGCGCTTATTAGAACAAAAATCTGTATAATTCTTCAAAATTTCAATATTATTGCTCAATTTAATAAAAATACCATTTATATTATAAACCTCACTGCTCAAGTGACACAAACATTTAAATTACACCATTAATTAATCATTACAACAATGATATTACATGTTACTTGAAAGCAGTTCATTATAAATTATGTACTGTACAGTTTTACCTTGCACACTGAATATTATAAATAATGTAATGATGCAATACAGTGATATTATACTGCTTCTTTAGAACATGTACCAAAGCAATAATTATATGCAGTGACTGAAGTATAAAGATTACGATACAAGTATTCAGTGATTTAATATATATATTCAGATTTGTAGTAATACTATATATGTTATTAATAACATTTAAATATATGGGTATAGTCATTTAAGTACCTATTATGGTATTGATGTTACATTTACTTGTAAAGAAATCAATTGTTAAATATGTACAGTACAGTATAACTTGCACTTTGTTTGTTGATTACAATTCAGTGATTCAATAGAATGATTCTTTGTGATTACTAAAATATAATAATTTAGTACAGTGATTCTATGCATTGACTAAGCACAATGATTAATCATATCATACAATACAATTACTCTTATTCAATATGGTTACTCTATTTAGTAACAGAACTATTCCGCTATCAATTATACTAGTTAGGTAAATATTAAAAGTAATAACCTTATCATCTATATGATCATCAATACGATTACTCTATTACAATGTTTCAAAACTATGATACAATAAATTAATACTATACACAATTTCTCTGATACAAAACGATTACTGTACTAAAATAATTATTCAGTATAGTTTAGTGAATGTAGCCGAGGGAGTCCACATAAAGGGATAATTCTTAGTTTTTATTTGCATTAGTTTTAGCACAGTTCAAGATAGTTTATTTTATGATATACTTTACAGACATATATAAAATTAGATTTGACACAGGTCAGTGCCGAGGTCCATAAGTTTATTAACAAATTTGTTAATCTTTCGTACTGCATGCTTGTTATTTATGATGAACCTGCTAAATGCTTGCTCATTTATTGGCGGGATCGGCAGGTGCAAATCAGTTGTTAGTGGGCAGTTAGCTACATAATGTTCGGGTGTGCCCAATTCACCGCAAATGCACTGTGCCGTATTTGTAATGCCAAACCTTTCAAAATATACAGAAAAAGGACCATGTCCCGTTATATACCGTACAAGTTGAGCATGTATTATGAGGCGATCATAAGTTACTGTGGGAATATGATAATAAACACGACGTCCTGTGTCGTTAGAGTTCCACTCTTCCTGCCACAAGGATTTGATTTTTTGCGTAAGATTTTTCTTTAGCCAGGAAATTGGCCAAGGTATCTTAATTTGTTCAGCATTTATGTTTTGCGCCGCTTCTTTGGCTAACTGATCCGCCAGCTCGTTTTCTGTTTGGCCAGCATGGACCTTTATCCATTGCAGCTTTACGTTTAAATGACTGTTGTCATGTAATTTCGACTGTATGTCTGCTATGAGCGGAGAACAGTGCACTGGATTTAAAAGTGCATGCAGAGACGATAAGCTATCTGTCAATATGAAGCTTCCATTATGTTGCTCCTGTATGATGTGGGTTAGTGCCCGGTCAATTGCTAACACCTCACTCTGGAACACACTATTATTGGTGTCCAGGTGACCTTTCCAAAGTGTTAGCGTGTCCAGGTTTCGCAGGGCTATGTAAGCACAGCCTGTGTTATCATCTATTTGGGAGCCATCTGTATAATATACTAAATCAGCATCCGTTATGTTGGTATTTTGATTGAGATTAAGGTTCACCCCTTTTCCCTGTTTCGCTGGATGATCACATAGCCGTATCAACTTCTTCTCATATTCCGCTGGGAAATAATTATCCTCATGGAGGGTTGCTGGTTGGCCTAATTGGGCGACTGTTTGATAAGTCGCTTCTTTTTCCACACTAAGATGCAACGGTGGCAGACCGGTCAATACACATAGTGCTTTAGTTGGGGAAGTACGAAATGTCTTGGTAATATTCAGTAAGAACGGTCGTTGTATGCTTAAGAGATGTTTTATCTTGCGACCTTGCATAGGTAATGACCAAACTGCCGCCCCGCATGTAACAATTTTTTCAATTACTGTTTTATACAGTACCTTCTGTATGTACGGGTTAAAGCCCCATTCGTGACCTTTCATAAACTTAAGTTGCTGAGCTATTCCCAGCGTCTTCTTCTTCAGTTCCATAATATGTGGTATCCAATTTAGTTTGATATCAAATACTATTCCTAGGTATTTCAGTTATTTAACAATTCGTATGATTATTCAAAGTTATTTTTGGTTGTCTTGCGAGCGTACCTCCCTTTTTGGGAACTAGAAGTATTTGTGACTTTGCTTCAGATATCTTGAGTCTAATTTCTGCACATCTCTGATGAAATAGCGAGCAGGATTCTTGGGCGTTGGTCTGAAGTTGTTCTCTTGTTCTATCTATTCTTGATGAGTGCAGTATCATCGGCATACGCAATGATGCGCGTGTGCTCTGGCCACGCATTGGTTAATATACCATTGAATGTTATATTCCAAAGAAACGGCCCAGCACACGAGGCTTGCGGGCATCCTTGATTTTGATTTTGCACTACCATACCACTATTATGGGGTAGTATTAGCAATCGGTCAGAAAGGTAGTGTTCCAAAGTAAGATAGATATTTCTTGGGCATTTACTTAGGCGCAGGGCTTGAAGAACCGCTGGCCACCACAGCGTGTCAAAAGCGCTTTTTAAGTCGATGGAAATAAACACTGTGTGATAGCCAGCAGACCTATTTTCTAGGATTTGATCCTTAACTTCTGTAAGCGCATGCAAAGTAGACTGTCCTGGACTAAACCCATATTGTATTGGGCTTAAGTATTTCGTAACATATAGATGATGCCGCAATCTTGTCATGATCAGCTTTTCATAAACCTTCCCCAAAGCTGAAAGTAGACATATTGGACGGTACGACTCTAGGGACGTTGGATCTTTATTCTTTTTCAAAAATAAGACCACTTGCCCAATTTTGAAGCTGTTAGGGAATGTCCCCGTTTGCAGGAGCTTATTGAAGAGTGATTGAAATAGAGTTACATTAGTGCTTATAATTGCTTTAATAATTCGGTAGTCAATACCATCCGGTCCTGGTGCTCTGCGCTGGGGAAGCTGGCGCAGCACTTGCTGAATCTCCCTGATTGTGAAGTAAGGATCATTTGATGTAGCAATTTCTGAGGGCTGGTTCCTGATTGTGGTCTGTTCTAATGTGTCTTCTTGCGGATTGTCTGTGGTGAAGACTGCTGACATGATTGCCTTTATTGTATCTTCTGGATATTGGCCAGTACTATTGGATGTTGGCAATATATGTAAGGTGGCTGGTTTAAAAAGTTTTCCTGCCGCAATCCTGTGGTGGAGTCCATAGGTGGTGGTTGTTTCTGTACAAAACTTTCTCCAGCTGCTAATTTTTGCATCTAAGATCATGCGTTTGTAATACGCTCGCTCTTGTTGGTAGATCATTAGTGTTGTGGATTTTAGTTGCTGCCTACGTTCTTGTTTGAGGCGTCGGCGCAGAGCACGACATTTTTGCTGTTGAGTACGCAGTGTACCATTCCACCAATGGAGTGCGGTAATTCTTTTTGTAGTACGCTTTGGGAGATGTTCATCACACACTTGTATTGTTAATAGAATATCTTTCGTAATATTTTGGAGGGTCTCTCTACTTACAGCATGTCTTATTGGATTAACGAAAGGTGTTAGTCTGTTACTAACAATAGAAGTGAAAGTGCGGACCTTCCGCCCTGGTAGGTTGTATCTTTGGATGATGTTAGTTGCAGTGCTGCTTGCTATACTATAGCGTATATAGTTATGATCCGATAGACTCTGTCCCTCAACTACTGTCCAATCACGTATTAAATTTGCCATTTGATGACTAGTAACTGTGAGGTCTGGCTAACCACGAGAGTGGAGCCTATCAAAGGTCGGCGGCGCATCTATTTGATTATGAATTACAAAGTTGTTGCTTGAGAAAAAGTCTTCGAAATGATGCCCTTTAGGTGTCGTATCAGCGTAGCCCCATGTGGTGCTATGGGCATTATAATCGCCAGCAAGGAGCATTTTTGCTATACGATGAGATTGCATTAGCTGTTGAATGCGTATTATGGTATGGTTCGCTTCTTCTGTAGGAGGGGAGTAGATGGACACTAACGCTATTGTCTGATTAAGTATTTCCAGTAAGACATCCACAAAATCCCTCTCTAAAGCAAGCACAATTGGTGTCCATGCCTGGTTACAGATTGTAATAAAAGCTCGAGGCGGTTGTGTTGAATCCTCTTTTTGAAATGTTGTCCATTGAAGCGGAAAACCCACAATTTTGCCGTGTCTGTGGTATGGTTCTTGACCAATTATTATATCAATCATTTCTTCTGTAGCATAGTGTGCCGTTTGGGACATTGCGGCACGCGCTCGCTGAAGATTTATTTGCAAACATTTTATGGGTGTGTGTTGAGCTGATGATTTTAAGTTAATGACATTCAAGGAGGTAATGGGGTTTGTTGTTTGCGGACTTGCAGAAGTATTACAGAAAGATATCTCTTATTTCTCTAATATTCTGTTGTTCGTCGGATTGTATCGACTGCCCGTTGGTAGATAGCACATTCGGTTGCATAGGCTGGATGTTGGAAGTTGAGTCGTGTTCCGAATCTGCAGTTTGAATCTCCACAATTGATACAGGAGGGATGTTCTGCTGTACATTCTTTAGTTGCATGTGAGCCGGAACAGAAGCCACAGAAGATCTCATCGGATTTGCACATGTCTTGGCTGTGCCCAAATTTTTGGCAGCGATAGCATCTCTTAACACCAAAGAATTCTGTGATTCCGTGAGATTGCCAGGCTGTAAAAATACGCCTGTTATTAATGGCTGCTGCGAAACCTTCGGTCGTGCATTCAATGACCCACTTAACTCTTTTAGGACGTCTTTCTCGTAATCGGAAGAGTGGCTTGTATTTGTGGGCCGATGTTCCTGATGTTGAACTAAGTTCTGAGATGAGCTCTTCTGGTTTTCTGCTGTCTGGGACATTCTGAAGTTTGGCAAAATACCTCCAATCCTCCTTGTGGAGTTGGCTGAATTTTTTGGACAGTAATTGGTATTTCTGCCAAGGGAACTTTATTTTGTAGTTCTCTTCTGAGTTCTCCAGTTGGTTTTTTAGACTTTGATTTGATCACTACGCTTGGTTTGCTGATATTTCATAGAACCTCCGCAAAAGTCGGTTGTGAGACAGTTGGCAAGGATGGTGGTACCTGCAAATTGTGTGACTGTTGGGCAGGGGCACAGAAAGACTGAGGATGAACCAATTCACAGCAAAGCACAGTTGAAGTATTTACTCCTATATCGATCTTAGCAGGCTTGACTGTATAATCCGGATCCTCTAAGGCCAGCGTCTGGAGTGCGGCCAGGGAGTCTAAGAGTCTAGCACGAAGATCTGTTGGCAGTAGGTATTTAGTGCGTTTATTTGTTGTTGCGACCTGCCTTATATCATCGCACAAAGTAGAAATCTTTTCTGCGTAGGGCAGATCAGAGGCCAGTAGCTTTGAAGCGTCTAATATATTTTGTGAGTGTGTAGGATCACCATCAGTTGGAAGCACTGATTGACGGAACATACTTTGAAAGATTTATCCTTAATATGCAATTGACACTATTGCAGTGAGACACTTAGTTAGAATGTTTGACAAAGGTTTCTTACTAAAGGTAAAGTTTGTGAGCAGAAGGTATCCCTTTACACCCAGGACCAAGGGATTACAGTAAATAAAACATACATATGAAATTAAAACAGAAACATTACAAGAAAAACCGTAAATAAAACTTAAAGTAAACTGTAAAACATTATGACTTAAAAAGTTCTATAACTAATAAACAAGTTAGTTAAAAAGCAGTAAAAACAGATAATTAAAACATCACATTATGCAAAATGAAAGTATACAGTGTACAAAATACAATTTCTCACATAAAACACACTGAACCCTCTTATAAAGAGCTTTTAACAGTAATTAGTAGGACTGTCGAAATGTAGTAAGAAGTCGTCGAAATGTCCTTCGACGTCGAAACGTATCTCGATTGAAATACAATAGAGTCGTTAAAAAATAAGACTCTTAATTACTGCTTTTGTATAGGTACAATGAGGTCCTAACCTGAAGGACCGACACTTGGCGCTTCAAAATAATTTAGAGAAATCTTAAATACATGAACTCAACTGGGATTTTGAAAGAGACGATATTATAAGTTGGCACAAAATGTTATTAGGCTGACCAACCTATTTTTGAAAATATTGCAATTAGAGGGTTGAGATTCAAATAAAAAGGTAAACATACGTTTAATATGAAGATCCTGTAATGCTAGGTGCAGTAGATCCTGAGATATTGAATTTTTAAAAACAATTCACCAATTTTGGACTTATAAAAACTTATCCCAATTTGCTATGCCTACTATGGGAACCACGTGGCAGGCAGGCGGAACGCTACCGTCGGAGCTGCGGCATACACACACCGTACTTTGTGGCAGCCTAGATTTCTTTGTTATTCACACAACAACACTTTTTTCTTGGGAAATACCAATCACACACACTTATTCAATACAGCAATCGATGCAGTAGATATTCACGCACAAATTGATATAAAATTGTCCCCTGGGACTTAGACTTCCGCTGAAAAATGAGAATAATCCAGGAGCGCGACGAAACGACTTCCTACCTTGGTGATGACAACATGATACTCCATATTCACCAACTGTAACAATTGTATTATGTAAATAAAACTTTATAATGTGTAAATGTGAATAAATTCCCCAGCGGTATAAACTAAGAGTCTGGCGCCTGGCCTTCCATACGCCTAGTGGTGAGTGAATTGATGCCTTAAGCTTTGCTTTCCATACCTTTCTACCTCTTAAATTCCAAAAGATGGCCAAAGCCATCCTAAGAATACCTGATGTCAGCTCCAAAATTACCAACGCATGTATGTGGGGTTTGTCTGTCCTCCCATAGGGGTGGGTTTCTCTAGATAGTTTATATGTTAGGGCAGTATTATTTTTGTTTATGGCAAGGATTTGGCTCCCTGCACACTTGTTTCTGTCCTGTTACTTTAAGATATATCGTCACAAGGGTAGCTGTTCATGTACGAGTTGTGCATTTTATGTTAAAGTTCCGATTTAATGAAAGGTGTATTTTAACCTTCTCGGGTATGTGTTCACTTCAATCACAGCAGTAATTAACTTAAAGTCTGCTAAAAACTTAGTACTAGTTTATGCTATCGAAGAAAGTCAAACTGAATAAGCTTTTAGCTGACTGAATAAGCTTTTAGCTGTTAGTAATACGAAACAAAACGCTAATCCAAATTATTTTGGATTTGTTACACAGCTCCAACTGGCTCCTAAAATCCCGATCATTTTCAAGAATTATACCAGTTTCATTACATGCGGTACTTATTTGGATCACTGCAGCATCCTCCCCGAGAAACAATTTCCAACGAAATTTTGAGATGAATAAGAAAGGTTCAGTCACATATGCGGAATAATGCTGTTATAAACGCCTAAAATTATCAATACAGGTTGAAGTAAGCCTGGTATCAATCTATCCATATTGGCATAATAATTCGTGCCGAGTACAGCGAAATGCTAAAGCTAGGCTCCATTTGGAATTCCGAACAAGATCATCTAGTGGTCGCTTGTAGTTTCTCTTACTCTATTGCTCCTTTATCTTGCAGTCAATAGACAAGCATTCAGAGATGCCTGTCCTTGTAGTTCCGTCTACAGCAGTCGCTGCTTCCCGTCAGGTCTCTCATTCAAACCTCACCTGCCATGATGAACGCTCATCTTTTTACAGCCTCATCGCTATCTATTTTGACCACCTATTTTGCCTCGAAATTTGACCTGCTTTCATTTTAAATGCCTTTATCATCAAAATTCTATCAGCTCGTACCTGCCTCGGTACCTTTGAACTGCTTCGAGTTACTATTCATTATGAACTGTTGATTTACATGAAATGCTATAATCAAGTCACGTCTTATAAATTTTATTAGTCTGATGTAGTGCTTCGACTCAGGAAGCCCTGCTTCACCTGTTCCCAGGGAATAACCATTCGCTGGGAACAGGTGAGGCATGGCTCCTGATGATTCGCTGGGAACAGGTGAGGCATGGCTCCAATTTAGTAAGAGGGTCTCCCCCGTCTCTGACATTACCAACAAATTCACGAGAGGTTTTCTGGCCACAGTGTGTTTTGAATGCCGTCTTCCCGCACGGAAATTATGCGTTAACAAACATCCAATCCTTCTCCGAGATTCGAATACGAGCCCTTAGGTACAGCAATCAGTGTCACTAACCACTATCCCGTCTGGCGTCAGTAGTGACCAGTAGTATTTTCATGGCTTTGATTTTGTGCCAGTTTCAAAGGCATTTTCTGCGCTCTAAGCATATGTAAGATAACAGCTACAACAGCGATGTGAATTGAAGATTTTTATTTATAAGAACATTCAAGTGCTTTATGTCCACATTTAAAATATGTGAGCTAGCAACTGTAATGCGAGGTATTTTGTGGACATAAATTATTTGCACGCATAAGTATTCAATACAGAACATATGCAAAGCAGTTTACATAAGAAGACATTTTCTGGCACGAAATACTTTACTGCCACCTAGTATGAGAGTGAATTATTTGTAATTGAGTTTCCTTCAGTGTTGGTGACGAGATCTACCTACCGCAGTAAAGAAAATATATGAGCTAAGAAAATCGTCATCCAAAAGTAAATGATGTTCAACTACGGAGCTGGTCCATCTTCTTCACAAATTACATCCGGACATCCACTACACCACAAATTACAGTCATATATACAGAAGGTTTTTCGGTCACGACTAAAAAGTGGTTAATTGTAGAGTCATTAGGTTAATTGGAAACAGAAAAGATGAAAAATATGCAGCCGCCTTCGCCGGAAATCGAACCACGGACATCTGGAATACCGGCCCAGCGTGCAGAACCACTACATCATGAAGGACGCTAGGAAAGTGGGAGAAATACCTTATCAAGTTATATCGACGTACCAACAAAAATTTCATCTCTAATAGCCAGTAGGAGTTTTAAACTTATGCACTCGACTCCAATGGAAAAGTATCAAGTTCAAGAGTAAATGACTAAAAGAAGTTCCGAAATTAAATATAATCTAAAATTAGTTTAGCGTATCGTTTGAAGTATTTCAAAAGAAAAGCGAAAGAGAGAGCGTAGTTGCATTGCAGCGGTAATTATTGTAAAGGTTTCAATCTGATTAGCTAAGAACTATACGCAAAAGAGAAGGTTAAGATAAACATAAAGCGGGGTTAGTTTTTAAATATGAAGCAGTTCCGACAAAGCTATTTCTAGTTTTAGAATAGTGAGGGGTATATATGTAGGGTGAATCTGAGAAGTGGGCAAAACTTTAGGGGGGGACAGAAGGCAGCTATACGAGCAATATTCGTTATAGAATGTATGGTCAGAACGCAAGCGAACAGGAGTTAAAGGGTAGTTTTCCTTGGTCACATCTAAATAATAAATACAAGAATGAGAAGAGATACTTCAGAAAACATGTTTTTACAGAAATGTAACTGATGTACATTCTCAAAGAAATTTCTCAAAAGACCTTCCGCCAGTTGTAATGCAGGTATGAGACCTGCGGGATAGAGACTGGCGCATATTCGCGAAGACACCAGGCATTTAGTATCGCCTGTAACAATGGGGATCCTGGCAACTAGATCCATATTGGTTTCAATGGAGCACTTGTAGATTACGCAGTTCATACGGCCCCACAGGAAAAAGTCCAAGTTATAGAAGTTATAGATTCGGCTAAGTTATAGAACCTCTTCGACAAATCCATCGCCCTGGAAGTTTTGCGGTTCGTATCGCCAAGGGAATCCAAGGTAGAAAATGCTGTTGGGTACTTTGATACTTGTTATTTAGGCTAGCCTCAGCGTGGTATCTATCGCGCTTTTATCAGCACCTTGATTATCCCCGGCTAGGGAAAACCTCGCCTAAAGAACGTATGAGCCGTTGGGTGCCAGGACCAACCCTTTTTATACCATTTACAATGCCATCTAGCGGCTCGTCCTTTGCGTTTGACCATCCATTCTACTACGAACATTGCTTTTATAGCTTCCTTATATCACCCGTTAAATTTTTCCCACTTACTGAGATTCACCCTGCATATATATATAAACCGTCACTTTTATATGCATATACAGAAGTGACCGTTTATTTGGGTGAGTTTAATTCTTGCAAACCTAAAATTAAATTCGATCTTGATGAAATTTTGCGTGCCTGGCCTTCAAAACAAAAGGAAGGCTATTGTGTATATACAGTGGTGGCCAAAATTGTGGACACTTTTGGAAATTTTTATGATTTTGAACTTTGTACGCTTATAGAAAATGTTACGTTTTGCAAAATGCAAACTTTTAACATTTTAAACAGAATTTATTACTGAATTTAATACAAAACACAAAATTCAATTAATTGCAATGCAAAAAAAGTTATATGTACTTTAATATAAATAAAAAAAGACAGTTATAAAGTGGTTTGTAATGTCTAGCTTTCCTGGCCAATCACTGTTCTTGTTCTGAGAACCAACCAAATGTTAGTAATTGCCGGTAGAAGCTCTTACTAACTGCTAATCATGTTTACGCTTGAAACAATTCATTATTTTGCTTTGTTCTGTAGAATGAGAACCTGTTTCTTATACACTGCAATTACAAGTAGGAATTTTTGTAAAATTTTTTAATATTTAGTCAAGAAGCAATGACATCAAATAAAAGAGTAGATTGGACACCTAGAAAGAGATGTAATATTATTGTGTTACGAGAAAGTGGTCTTTCCTATGCTGAAATTGCAAGACAGATGGGTGGTTCAGTGACTACATCTGGAGTCCAAAAGTTTTGTTTACGATATCGGTAGACAAATTAAATAAAAAACAAAGAAGGAAAAGGCCGAAAAAGGTGCGCCACAACTATTGATGACAGAAGAATAAAAAGACTATGTATCTAAGATAGAAAAATGTCATCAGCGGCCATCAGAAGTGATCTGAATGATGCTGGCGTTTCTGTCAGTTCAAGAACAACCAGGAGAAGATTAACAGATGTTGGACTGAGAGGTAGAATTCCACGAAAAAAGCCTTATCTTAATTTTCAGCAACGAAAAAAAAAAGACTACAGTGTGCAAAGGAACACATTAATTGGACAGATGATCAGTGGTCACAAGTTATATGGAGTGATGAAACTAAGATATCGTTATTCGGTAGTGATGGGCGAAAATATGTAAGACGTAGAATAGGAGAAGAGCTACATCCTAACTGCATTCAAGCAACTGTGAAGAACCCAGTTAGTGTTATGATTTGGTCATGCGTGTCAGCAGATGGTATTGGTCGCCTTCATGTCATCGATGGGACACTGAATGCCAGAAAATACATTGATACTATTCTAGAACCAAAATTTCTACCTTCCATCAGAGATCTCTTTCCCAACAATGCTTCGTTTATTTTTCAGCAGGATTCTGCTCCTTGTCATACGGCCAAAATATCGATAGAGTGGTTTCGTACAAATAGCATTAAATTGTTGTCATGGCCAGTAAACAGTCCTGACCTCAATCCTATGGAAAATGTGTGGCACCGTTTGAAAACTCTTGTGTGAATGAGGCCCATCAAATAAAAGGGAACTAATTGAGGTTATAATTGTTTCCTGGCATCAAGTAATAACAAAACTCTAGTCAGCTCAATGAAACGTTGATGTGAAGCTGTAATCAAAAATAAAGGGTACCCTACTAAGTACTGAAAACTCACTTCAATCATCACTATCTAATGTATATCGATAACTATTATCGTTTAACTTTTTTTGTATTGCAAATAATTGAACTTTGTGTTTTGTATAGAATTCAGTAATAAATTCTCTTTGAATTGATATATACATGTTTGCATTTTGTGAAACGTAACGTTTTCTATAAGCATACAAAGTTCAAAAACATAAAACTTTCCAAAAGTGTCCACAATTTTGGCCACCACTGTAAGATTTCGAAAAACCATTCCACGGGTACAAACTCGACTTTTGTAATAGAGTTGTAGAGTTGCGCACCTCCAATTTGCACGCAACCAAGAGTTGACTGTTGAAACTTTAAAAATAGACAGAGTCTTGCTAAGGGTTTAAGTCCCTTTTTATTCAACTTAAGAAGTTACAATTGCGTGCTCTTGACGCTCACAAACTACGCCGACCCGGCGGTAAAATAAAAATAAGAACCTGAAAAGAAGTAATAACAAGATTCTAACTACGAGGCTCTCTAAAAGTAACTAACCTCACCGCGTTTTACAATACCGCTGCTAATTCAGCAAACTTTGAATATCACGTTGAACAATTAACAATTCTCCGAGGCAAGCACACAGGCCGAAACGCGGGGTTCTTCAATTTCTGTCTAACTACCTCCGCGCTCGTGAAGTACGAACAGCACACCTCGAACTCGTTTCCTTTCTATTTAACTCAGAATACTTCCGCTGATAATTTGAATCCTTGCGCGTTCTACTAAAATTTACATACTCTGGCATTGGCAGTTCCAGGGGAAAGTAAGGCTTGACAGGAAAGATAGTTTAAACTTAAAATAAATGTTAGTTAAAATAAATATAAACCCTACAGAGTGTTGATCTCATGTCACCTTTCTTAGGTTCACGTCACTGTCGTTACGTCCCCGCTGTCAGTTGAAATTACACATACTAATAAAGGAATTTATAATTCTTTTTTTCAAAATATAAATATTAATATTTTTACACAGTTACAGTTTTGAAATAACGTCACCACACTTAGATTCTCTTCTCGCTATTAGTTCTTACCAAAACCGCTAGATTGCGCCTTGTTCGTGTACTCCTTAGAACAGATCAGAGCTTTCTAGAGCAGTGCAGAACATTTATAAGATCATTTAAGTGACTATGACAGTTTCATGAATATTTCCCAAATGCAGAAGAGACCTACCAAAGTGGATGGGGATTTTCCGAAAGTCCATTTCCTAAAAAAGACGTATCCGATAACAAATCAAGTAACAGCTCTTACTAAAACATGAACATGGCGCCGTGTTAGTTCTACACTGTTCTATAGCTTTATTAGAGCTCGGTACAGTTTTCCACAATTCAAATCGAACCAAAATAAGAGGAAAACCACTGTCTGCTTCAGATTTCGAAAGAGAAACCTGTCCCGTTAAACGAAGCTTCTTCACTTCATCATGGGCAAGGTCGAGTCTATTGTATTTTAGTTTTTTATATTTCTGCACTGGGTAAGTTTATTATAAATCTTATTCTTTGCTTTTAGTGTTTATTATACTTAGGCTTTCTTCTTTTATTATACTTTGCTTTTGTTATTTCATTTTGTTGTCCATTACTTTTCTCTCTCTTTTATTTTTTAAATATTTCTATAGTATTTTGTGTTCTCATGTTTATTATAATTCTGCTTGTCTTTGCTTCCTTATTAGTTAAGTAATTATTCCGATAAGCAATAAATTTCTCAATATCTATTTTAATCACTGAACCGCTAGGTTGTTCAGTAATAACTTTCATTTCCACTTTTTAAAAATAAAATTCTGTGATTGAATGTGTGAATTCGTCGCAAAGCACAAAGATGTGGAAGCCCAGAATTACGGAAATATGTTTCTTCCAGAAAGAAATTCAGAAAATATATTGTCCAACGACAAATGATAAATGTATGTACTTCGAAACGATGCCTTCAAAATTCGAATTAAATATTTTTTATTTATCGTTGACACCGTTATTTTGGATATTTCGCTTATATCTTCGCTCAGCGAAAAACTATAATTTTATTATTTTCATCATGGGATACAGCTCAAATGAAATTTATTCTGAACTTTTAAATAATTTGCTGATTTTTTTAATTTTTCACGCATCTTGAATTTTTTAGACCATTTTCGACTTTTCCATTATTTCAAAATTCCAACATCTGATAATGCATCGTTTATAAATTTTCCGAATTTTATTTAGTTTGTTAGTTATTTTCCTCCCTTTGTTAGTTTCTGTTAAAGTCTTAAGGCCCGTCCACACGAGTACGCTCGAAACGTAGCTGACGAACGCGCTTTTACGTTACCAGCGTAAAAGCGTCCAAACGAGTACGCTCGCGAAGAGTGTGTTTAACCAATAGAATTATTTTGCGCAAAAATCACGTGACGTTGTAATATAGCGTCAACAGAGCTGTATCTTATTACTTCGCTGTTCTTCTGTATGTTTGCGGCAAGTTGTCCGAAACAGATGATTTTTTTAATAGCTGAAACTTTACTATTAAGTCCAATTATTAAGCAGAGGCAAAACCGCAAAAAATGGCAAGAATGGGTCTGAAAGATTTATTTAGAGCGACCTATTCAAAGAGAATTTTTTTTTTTTTACTGCCTCGTTTGCGAAAGGAATATCCGGAATTATTAAATTCCTACTATTAGCTCACACTCTCTCTATATCTTGTTGAAATTTTCAGTACATAAAATGCTTTTTATTCATCCACTCAAGTTCAAATACAATTTTTTAAACTTGTAGTGACACTTGATGTTAATACAGCTTTTTCACATATTAAAATTTTTTAAATTTTTAATTTAAAAATAAAGAGAATTAAATTACTTAATTCTCTTTATATACACCATCCACCATATAATAAAACCAACTTCATATTTTTTAACTCGCTCTCCCTTGGTCTTTTGTTTTTCTTTTTATTTATTTTTGAATTTAGAACAAGGTTCAAACTTTGTACAGTTTATGAGAAATTATGTGCATGATAAAATATGCAATAAAGTAAAAATAAAGAGAGAATTTATAGATGATATATGATAAAGAGATGCAGATATATTTTTACATAAGGATTTCTATTTGCACTGCACATTTTTAAACTAAATTAAAAACAATAATAATAATGAATAAAATAAGAAATGAAAACAATAATAATAGGTAAAATAAGAATATAATGATTCATGATTAAATATAAGAAACACGTTTCAAAATGAGAAAAGTTAATTGAATTTTACCGTCTACGGGTGAGGTTCGAACTTGCCAGCTTTCCATTCCTCCGCCACCCAAGCAGCGCGCTGACCACTCGGCTACCCGTGATGGCAGCATTTTTGAAAAATAATGTAACAAGTAGAAATCGCTGCAAAGGTAATTTAATTAAACTTCAATAAATGATTGCTGTATGACACAAGTTGTAACTTTCCTCCAAAATTTCGTGATAGTATTTTATTGAATACTCTTTCACAGTCAACTGCTTTATTTTAGAAGTTATTATATTGCTGAAGTTAGTTTTTGGTGTATTTAATATTGGGATATTTATAGAGCTTTTTATTACACATGATATACCCAATATTTATAATAATTAAGGAGAATTTTGGAAGGCAAAAACTTTGATTTCGCAGAAACTGTAATTTATTTAGGTTCCTATTACTTACGGTGTTATAAATAGGTGAAGCATATGGATATACTGGTCAGATCATTGCTTTATAAGTATACAGTTTTCCCCTTTAATGAGAATTTTAAATGTATACTAATATGTACGGTTTAAGAAATCTGAAGATGGCGTGAACAATTCTGATTATTTTATTGCTGTATACAGTTATATTTCTAAGCAAAAACTCATCTCTGTGTGGCTCTGACGCCATATTGAAACGGGTAAGCAAGGTTTTCTGATTATGACACGTGATAAGAACTCGGTCGGCTATTGGCTATACGCGCGCGTCGCGGGCGAAAAAGCTGAACAGGAGCGTACTCAGTTTTACGTCTTCTGCGTCCTGCGAATTTACGCCGGCGTCAAAAAAGTTACGTCAACTACGTCGGGAGCGTCCTCGTGTGGACGGGCCTTTAGTCCATTTTATAAATATTAACTGTTAATATTTTTAAACTAGATTTTGCACTTCGTACTTATTTTAACCTCACATTTCCTTCCGATTTACTGCATAAAGCAATAAAGCGAAAGGATTAACTGTCCTTAAAATTATTTGCAATGATATCTAGTTTGTATTATAAAATGTTCTTAATTCTATTTTTATGAGCATTTAATTTTAAATGTTGATTTTATCATTTTTACCATCATACGTAATATTCCTAGACCTAGCTGCTTGTACGGTCAGTGTTCATTCAGCTAGACATTCATTCGGTTTGGTGAGTTATGCAGGTCAGAGCAAAATCTGGCTGGGCAAAGGACTAGTGTATGAAATAACTTAGAACGTGTAAGATCATAAGTAGTACATTCTAACTGACAACTGATGAAAGTTTACTCAAAGAACGAACTGACAGTTACATCTTCTATATGGTCTGATTGATGTAGATACATACATCTGAAATATGGAGTATGATTACTTTACATTTAGTTCATATTTATCTGTAATTTTTGCTATCCAGATTTTTAAGCGCATCTCTGCGGAAAAAAATCTCAAAATTACATAACTGCTGTGTTAACATATATTGCAAAATAATAAGTGTGCCTACCTTATTTAATATTTATGTTCTCCTGCAGTTTACTTAATAAAACAATAAAGAATTCCCTCAATATTTTGCCTTTCTTTTTAACAATATTTTATTGGATATAGTATTTATTATTGTGGCATACACAGTGTACTCTGTATTATCCGAATGTTAGTTATCCAGTTTGTGGATTATTCATGCGCATTGGCATTGGTAATGAATTCGAGTCATAAAGAAGTAGCAAAAGCTTGGTCGAGGGTAAAACAGATACCAGTGGTTCGATCATGGAGAAAAAATCTAATATAGAAATCGGAGATTTATCTAATTGTGAAGAAGTTGAGTCAATACCGGATCTTATTTGAAAAAAATTGAAAATGTCAAATTCTTTGGAAATATCGATTAGGAAAACAAAGAGAAATGGTTCGATGTCGATTCTTCTCAGCCGGGTTTTCAGTGCTCGAATAATGCGGATATCGTTTCATATGTCACACGAACTGAAGAAGCAGAGATGTACAGTGGTGGCCAAAATTGTGGACACTTTTGGAAATTTTTATGTTTTTGAACTTTGTATGCTTATAGAAAACGTTACGTTTCACAAAATGCAAACTTTTATATATCATTTTAAAGAGAATTTATCACTAAATTCAATACAAAACACAAAATTCAATTATTTGCAATACAAAAACAGTTAAACGATAATAGTTATCGATATACATTACATAGTGATAATTGCAGTGAGTTATCAGTACTTAGTAGGGTACCCTTTATTTCTGATTACAGCTTCACACCGGCGTTTCATTGAGCTCACAAGAGTTTTAAGCTCTTCTTTTGTTATTACATGATGCCAGGAAACAATTATAGACTCAATTAGTTCCCTTTTATTTGATGGGCGCCTCATTCGGACAAGAGTTTTCAAACGGTGCCACAAACTTTCGATAGGATTCAGGTCAGGACTGTTTCCTGGCCATGATAACAATTTAATGCTCTTTGTACGAAACCACTCTTTCGATATTTTGGCCGTGTGTCAAGGAGCAGAATCCTGCTGAAAAATAAACGAAGCATTGTTGGGAAAGAGATCTCTGATGGAAGGTAGAAGTTTTGGTTCTAGAATAGTGTCAATGTATTTTCTGGCATTCAGTGTCCCATCGATGACATGAAGGCGACCAATACCATCTGCTGACACGCATGACCAAATCATAACACTAACTGGATTGTTCACAGTTGCTTGAATGCAGTTAGGATGTAGCTCTTCACCTATTCTACGTCTTACATATTTTCGCCCATCACTACCAAATAACGATATCTTAGTTTCATCACTCCATATAACTTGTTTCCACTGATCATCTGTCCAATTAATGTGTTCCTTTGCCCACTGTAGTCCTTTTTTTCGTTGCTGAAAATTAAGATAAGGCTTTCTTCGTGGAATTCTACCTCTCAGTCCAACATGTGTTAATCTTCTCCTGATTGTTCTTGAACTGACAGAAAAACCAGCATCATTCAGATCACTTCTGATGGCCGCTGATGACATTTTTCTATTTTGGAGACATAGCCTTTTTATTTTTCTGTCATCAATAGATGTGGTGCACCGTTTTCGGCCTTTTCCTTCTTTGTTTTTTATTGAATTTGTTTACTGATATCGTAAACAAAACTTTCGGACTCCAGATGTAGTCACTGAACCACCCACCTGTCTTGCAATTTCAGCATAGGAAAGACCACTTTCTCGTAACACAATAATATTACATCTCTTTCTAGGTGTCTAATCTACTCTTTTATTTGATGTCATTGCTTCTTGACTAAATGTTAAAAATTTTTAGAAAAGTTCCTACTTGTAATTGCAGTGTATAAGAAACAGGTTCTTCTTCTACAGAACAAAGCAAAATAATGACTTGTTTCAAGTGAAACATGATGTCAGCTTCTGCTGGCAGTTACTAACATTTTTATTGGTTCTCAGAACAAGGACAGTGATTGGCCAGGAAAGCTAGACATTACTAACTACTTCACAACTGTGTTTTTAATTTATATTAAAGTACATATAACTTTTTGTGTATTGCAAATAATTGAATTTTGTGTTTTCTATTGAATTGAGTAATAAAGTACCTTTAAAATGATATATACAAGTTTGCATTTTGCGAAACGTAACATTTTCTATAAGCATACAAAGTTTAAAAACATAAAAATTTCCAAAAGTGTCCACAATTTTGGCCACCACTGTATAATGACCATAAGAACGCATAAAAAGTTGTATTTGATAGTTTATACTAAACTGATTTTTTAAGTTTATAATAGCCAAATCATGAATCTTTGCATCATTTAAAATATTTCTGTAACTGGAAGTATATGTCTACGACCAACGAATGGGACAGTAAAGGCCGATTAAGTTTGTTTATGGACACGGTGTAAAATTAGGCTTTCATACTTTTTAGCACCCCTTTAATTTAGAAATGAGTAGGTCACCCTAATTGGTACAGTAGTTATCGTTTCAGGATGTCGTATCGTTGGTCCCAGGTTTAAATCCCATAGAAGGATTGGATATTCGTACGTGTATATTGTTTTGCGGCATGCGAGAACTTAAATTACACAGCGAATATCTTTTCGAATGGCTTGTAATAGAAAAGAGAACTTTGAAGACCCTTGGACCTGTCCTCTTTAAAACTGGGACAGAAATAATAAAGGTCGCACTGACATCTATACGCTTCTCAAGGTCCATGCCAACGGCAGATGTAATCTTACGCTCCTAGTCACTATAAAGTTTATAGATTTGTGCTGTCAGAGAAACGAAATAAGTCACAACAAAAAAAAATAATAAATAAAAAAAATTAAATAAAATTCTGAAGGCTTTCAGATTTTACATTACGCCCTTTTCTAACCTTTTGTATGTTACTTTTATTTATTAAATATCGTGTTCTTCGCACTTAAACTAAAATTCAGTTCAAGAGCAATATTTCAAAATAATTAAAAATGAGCATATCTCTAGAATTTCGGATGCACAGTCTCGAGAGCTGGAGATAATTTTTTTTCGTAAAGTGTTCCCAATGATCGCTTTAATATTGTTGAGTTTTCTAATCAAAAATTCGTTAAAGTTTTACAAAATATGAAGCAGATAATAAAACAAAATTTGAATTCCAAATCAGGGCTTCCGGATGCCCATTTTCGGGTGGATATATACGTTATTCAATATTTGATGGCTCTTGGTATCGTTGTTTTATCGCAAAGCGAGAAACACGCATACATTAATGCAGATTCTTCTTTATTTAATTTCTTTAACACTGGAACGGCGGGAAAATCTTACCTACTGGAACGGCGATAAGGGGTCATTTTGAACCTTCGATGAATGTACTGAAATAACAATGGTAAAACAATTTTAAATACCATACATTTTAAATACCATACATTGGCACAAATATGTACTTTATTTGCATTTTATAATTTATATTTAATATCACATGATAATTTATTGACTTTTAAAAAATATTGTAAATGTATCTAGTACATGGCTATCAATTGGATCATACTACAATTACTCAAATAACTCATTCATTTGATATAAGAATTGATTTTAGATAAACGGTTTCACAAATTAAAACTAATATTAACTAAAATTAAACACAATTTATATAATAATATTTTTATGTACTTATTCGGAGGATGATTCTATTTCTAAATCCAGAAATGAGAAATGTTCTCTAATGTTTCAGTTATATCATTATATGTATAGTTGAATGGAATATGTAAAGCATTTCGTTTCAATTCTATTTAATGTTTAAAATGTTAGAGATTACACATACGTATTAAGAATTAATGCAGTCGATACAAAAATAATTTTTAACAATTTTTCCAGTGCATTTTCTACACACAGTTTTGGAACAAGATGCACAATATTCTTGAGATTCGTTTCCATTGCATCTCTGTACCTGACACATTTTTATCTTTATATCCATTTTCTTTTCATGTGTTTTTTCTGAAGACTGAGGAAGGATCTTTGGGAGCTCTGAAGCCATGTGTACCAGTTTTAACTCCTCTCCTAATTTCAGTAGAACATCTCTCCTGTTAATGGTGTTTCCTGTTACATTTTTATAAATTAAGCTGCGTGATCCAAAGTATTGAAAAAAATATGTATAGGCCATCGTCTAGAAGCCGATTTGACTGAATATGTTCGGCACATCTGATCACAAATATCCACACCATATTTTGTTGCGTTGTAAAATGCTCATGAATCGGGCAACTTCTAGAGACTGTCTTCGATTTTTACAATATAATGTAATGAGCTCAATAGGAATACGCTTTTGTTTCTTTTGCCTTGATAGATGGTAAATGTGATATTATCATGTTCCACTATTGTCGATGAATAAAGATTACTACGCATATTTTTCAAAGATATAGGAATTTCTTTTCTGTTCTTTTTTCATTGTGCCGACTATAGTTGTATTTTTTGATTTTAGTATTTCTACTAATTTAATGCTAGTAAAATAGTTATCCGTAGTAATATTCCTCTCTTTGTTTAGATGTGGCTCCGTTAATTTTGTGACAACATTTTCAGACAAACGTAATTGAGGATTTGCTGTTTCATCTTTTCCTAGATAAGGAAACCTATTCAAGAGATATTTAGTATCAGCGTCAGCAGATAACCCAAATTTTATTCCAAATTTGTCAGGTTTATTAGGCATATATTGTGTAAATCTACACCTAGCTTTAGATGGGACTAATTGTTCATCAACTGTAATATTTTGTCCTGGCCGGTATCACGTTTTGTAGTTTTCAATAAATATGTTCCACATGTCTGATGCAAGAGCAAATTTATCAGTCTGTAATCAAGTAGATCTTGTTGTCTTTCATCAAACCTTAAAAATCGTTTTATTTCTTTGAATCTATCTCTTGATATAGTTTCTTTGCAATATGGTATTCCCCAAGCTCCGGACAAAAGGAATATAAATCTAAGCCCTTTGCTCCTATTACTCCTCGAACATACTATATAGCGATAAGAGCATCTAACTCAGCTAGAGATAACTTCCAGTCTTTATTTCCAAGTTACCGATGAGCTTCGGATTCTGTACATTTCTTTATATGCAGCAAAATATCATCATCAATAAAAAGCTTGAAAGCACTAGACACTTTGTTCTCAGAAACATGATTCTTTGCAAAAGATTTTGGTCCTGCTGTTTCTTTTAGAACATTATAAGCAGGAACACGGCCGCAGACTGGATTTTTGGAATTTATTTCATTCCATATAGTGTTATCAGGAGCTGTAAAAAGAGTTTTGCAAATACCCTGATCCATTTTTGCCCGTTTATTTCTGCTGAATTTTTCTTCGTTTACTTCGCTGTGCTCCAATTCACTAATAGTTTGTGTCTGGAATTCATCTTCAATTTCTACAGAAAAATTATCAATTTCGCCTTCGTCAGACTCATTTTCAGATAGCTCCTGCAACAATTTTTTTAATTTCTTCATCCGTACGACCTCTTTTCCGCTTATTAGTCATATTTTGTAAAAGTTGAAAAAAGTAGAAACATATCAGACTATCTGAAAATGATAGGGAATATATTTTAGCATACGATTCTCACAGCGTAATGGAAAGGTGATAATGAACTTGACGGCAAAATTCATATATACTAAAATACTGATTTGAGATTACCAAGAAAACATCTGTCCTAGCTGTTATTACCTGCAGTAAGCTGAACTAACAAACTGGAAAATACATCTGTAAAATAAACTATTTCTGAAAAGAAATTTAAGCTTGAAAAACCCTGCCATCTATCTCCCTTGCAGTATTTTCTTCAAACGAATAGATAATTGCAAACAAAGGAACAACTTATGTAGACATTACAAAATATCGAGACCACCCGGGTTTCAATCCCTCTGGGAGAAAGTATGAATGCGACCGAAAAATCTTTATCAGTTAATATTTTTCGTGGGTTACTTGACCATGCCTAGAGTAGAAAGAGGGATAGAAATAAAGGAGTCAAAATGACCGCCGTTCTAGGAATAAATGCCAATATTTCAAAAACTAACAAACCTAGGATGTTGAAACTTTTTTTACAAATATTTGTTATCTATTTAGGAAAATTCAAAAAATTCTAAGCGATTTCTTCCAATAAAACAAAATCAACGGTCAAAATTGTTCAGGGGTCAAAATGACTCCTACCGCCGATCTAGTGTTTTAAACATAATACAGAGCTCTAATATTTAGCGGCAACAGTTTGAAAAGTGAACAGACATTTATCGTAAATCAACACAAAATGTCAAAACGAAGTTACTAGTCCTTCTGTGCTTGTGGGTCCTTTGGAAAAACCAGTAAGAAAAATGACACAAAATAACATAAAACAACACAATAACAGAAGTGAAGTGGACAATTTATAAATGTATCTCAGATATAAGCAGCACAAAATTTTATTAATCTTCAAGACTTTGATGGCTGTAATTTTAAGTGATTATTCTTTTAAGGTTACCTATTTCTGTACGTTTCCCAGGATTTTTGTCAACGACGGACGCAGTCCGCGTTCGTAAACAAAATACATTTCGTTGACTTGTTCTGGTATTAGGGCTGGAGTAGTCAGTTTAAGTCACAACAATAGCAAAAAAGGAGTGAAAAGTATTTTAATTTTATTTTTCTCAGATATAAAAGCATGAATTTTTATTAATCTTCAAGATATTGATAACTATGTACAGTAGAAGTAATTTAATATGATAATGGTTAATATTTATCCTTCGGATATTGCTATCAAATCGCCGAAGTGTCATCTGTTCGTATGCAAAACCATGGAATATACTTCGCTTACTGTGATCAACGTTTCGGTTAATATGATGAAAATATTAGAGAGTAAAGTTTCAACTGAATTAAACTTGTCAAATAACGTCAACATATATATTTTAAAAATAGCCAAATGACAAAGAAATGTTACCAAGCAAGAGTTTAAGTGACCAAGCAGCTTGATTTGGATTTTAATCAAAAGTTTAAAATTAAGCAGAGACGGAAGCTTAGTTTGGGTTAAGTTTTACAGACACAAATCCTTCTTCTTCAGGAGCCAGAAGGGAGACACTCGGCAGAATTTCTTTATTTTTTTCCTTTTTCTGAAACCAAAAACGTTTCTTGAAAACGTCTAAGCAAAACTAAGATCGATTTTTTGCCTATTTCTTTATTTTACATTGCAGTGTTCTCTCTCAATGAAGTATGCCCCTCGAGTGCTACCATTAGGGTTACAGCAGTGGTCCAATAATTTAATAATTTGTAAATAAAAATTTGCATTAAAAATACTATGAAGAGTTCAAAAATAAATTTTTGCTTTTTTCTAATTAAAATGCTGTGAGACTATATATTTATATGTTTCTTAATATTGTTATATTAAATTAGTTAAATTCACTTTATTATTTTGAATTTACTTTTTTTCTCATCGTTTAATACTATAATTCATTTAATATTATTAAAATAGTCGTTGACTAATGTGATCACATTTAACAGCGTCCGCTATAATAAAAAAATACCGTCAAGTATTAATCTTTTCTCATTTATATACGTAGAAGAGGGGAAAAAAACGTAGTTTGAAATAGCTAAAACTCCCGTAATATCAGCAGGAAATCAATCACGCAAACCTTATTATCTGTTAACTGGGAGGAAAAGAATAATATTTGAAACCAAAGTTTTAACTGACATGGCGTTACACGAAATCCACAAAATCCGAAATCCAAAGAAAATCCCCAACTAAGCACTACAGGAAAAGTTTTCTGACTGTAGCCTCTCGACAGCAGTTTAATAATTCATGAACATTCTTCCTTACACCATGTCAACAGAAATTTCCTTTGCCGTTGGACAAACACCGCCCATGAAAAGGTAAAGTGGAGGAAATAAAAAAATGACACGTATGTGTCGCGGTACAAAGAGGTAATGGACTTGAGAAGAATAAACCAAACTTCCGATGAGCGCGAAGGAAACTGTGGTGAAAGTGCCCTTCTTTTCTACGAATCACGTGCTTCCTTTAGACCCAATCAGTGAAGTCCAAAGAGCCTGTTGCCAGATCGTACAGTTGGAAAATCAAATCAAATCCTAAGGAATCCGAAAGTTACCTGTAAAAGAAATTGCTAATGCAATCAGCTTTACTTGACAAAACGTTAAGGCACTTTATATTAAGAGTACTGACATGTCTTTTGTGCTAACATCGATTAAAAAAAAAAGCAGTCTTCCAAAAGTCTTACAGAACGATGGCGGGAAAGCAAAACTAGGAAAAAAATCCTATTATAATGCAAGTGCTAAGTAATGGTTCATAGCTTCGCTAACGAATTTAATTTCTGATTTAAATGGGTACTTTTAATGGAAAAAAGGAGCATTAAAAGTGCAGAACCACTTTAATGGGTTTATTTTTCAAAATGACATATTTCTGTATCAGACACTGAGGTGTTTAGTATAATTAATAATGCTTTGCAAAGAGAAAACATTGATTAAAAAAGCTTTAATAATGTTTCTAGTTGTTTTAAATATACTAAGTCATACATTGTACGATAATAGGGGAATAAGAAATGTATAAATAGGAAAATGAAATTTAACATATTACATTAAAACACATCATCAAACTAAATAAACTGAATGTGAATTGATAAGATAGGGTGTGTTCGAACAAAATGAAAATGTTCGAACAAAATAATAGTTTAAAGCCCAGTTCTACCTGAAAGTATCGTATTCATGTAATCGCTATTATCCGTATTGTTGGCCTTTGCAAATGACTGCAGTTTATCTATTCGACACATCTTATTTACTTCTAGGATATTTTGTAAAATATCTTTCTCAAAGTTAATAGTTTATTTTTAGGAAGCTATCGTCTTGCACCATGCGTGCTTTCATGATGTAAATATTTGGCGTGTCTAATCTGTAAGTTCAGTTATGAAAAATGTTCACAATGAACACTTGAATTATGCGTGGATTAGGATTTCTAACATACCGCGCAGTTGCAAATATGAGTATAATTCATAATTCGCCCGATACGCAACTATTAATTAGATTATGTTAATTATAAGAAGCCTTTCGGATTGCAAACTACAGAATAAAGTACATTTTTTACATTTTATAATTATCATTTATACATTATATTAAATTAATAGAGAGGTATATTTTAACAGAGAAAACACATCAATAGTTTCCATCGACCTGACTTAAAAAGGTTAGCAATCAGTTTCAGATGTTATCTACACTACTTCCCACAATTATGTCTATTTGGACATAAACACGATATTTCAAAAATAATTTGTAATCAAACTGAAGAAATTTATTTGTTATCATACATAGCATAATAATACATAAATAAAAGTTTAAAAAACATGAGTATATACAACATAAAACTATATAAAGCCAAACTGAAGTTTATGACAAATTTGGTAAGGAAGAGAAAATTTTAGAAAATGTGAACGATATTTTAATAAGAAATGTGATTTTCCCAGTTCTTATGCATAAGTCACAGTGCATTTTCATGCTCTGAATACAGTGCTAATCAGAGGGAATAAATCCCATTCTTCCAACAGTACGGTCATAGAAACACCGATATATCTAGGAGTGAATAGTTTTGCCATCCAACAGCCTTTCGTAAGGGTATTCAGATCAACGCTTCAATGATATTCAGATACCTGCATATACGAGGTATACTGTTCTCAGCATTTGTGTCTTTCCAGTTGTGTTCGAGTAGCTGAAAAGTGTATTAGAGTAGTGTGTAGAGTTGTCTATTAATAAGACGGTAGATGATGACAAAAATCTTGTAGTATATAGAAAATTCAAGTTTACATACAAAGGATTAGCTTCCACTGATAAATCTGTTGAAATGAGGAGCCAGGCACTTTGACAAGTCTGACAGAGAATAAGGTCTTTTAATGAGAACAGGAACACGGTAACTCAGCTCAGAACCATATAAATTTGAAGAGAAACGATATTTTAATAAGAAATGTGATTTTCCCAGTTCTTATGCATAAGTCACAGTGCATTGTCATGCTCTGAATACAGTGCTAATTAGAGGGAATAAATCTCATTCTTCTAACAATACGGTCATAGAAACACTGATATATCTAGGAGTAAATAGTTTTGCCATCCAACAGCCTCTTGTAAGGGTATTCAGATCAACGCTTCAATGATATTCAGATACCTGCATATACGAGGTATACTGTTCTCAGCATTTGTGTCTTTCCAGTTATGTTCGAGTAGCTGAAAGTGTATTAGAGTAGTGTGTAGAGTTGTCTATTAATAAGACGGTAGATGGTGACAGAAATCTTGTAATGAATAGAAAATTCAAGTTTACATACAAAGGATTAGCTTCCACTGATAAATCTGTTGAAATGAGGATCCAGGTACTTTGACAAGTCTGACAGAGAATAAGGTCTTTTAATGAGAACAGGAACACGGTAACTCAGCTCAGAACCACATAAATTTGAAGAGAAAGGGACGAAATATGCAGAAGGACAAAATAAAATTGAACAACAGAAGTAAACTATTAGAAATACGTTTTAAATATGGCTAAATAATACTGTGTGATCACTCGTTTGCTCATGAACTTCATAGCCATGTATAGAGGCTTTTAAATGGTTGCTGTTTACGCATCCCTTAAAATCATTAAGTGAAATCTGCACAGCTTCGCAGACAAAAATATTCCACAGTGGCTTTTGGTTAAGATCACTGAATACTAATATAGTGATACCTCTGCATGCGTCTGCTTTCAAATATGTTCATCTTGGTATACGCCCTGTGTGAGCTTGAATCGGTTTGTTTGGTATGCGATATTTCATTGGAATATGACTCCAAATCGTCGAGTCACTATTGGGCGCACTACACTTGCTCACCTATCTCAAGACAATACTCCATGAGTGTCAGTACACCTCTTACTACTCTTTGTTAAACAATTCGAGTTATAACTCTGAATTTTTAAGTGATTTTTTTTCTTTTCTTAAATGTTTTGTAAATTCATAAAAAAAGAGTTTTACAAATGTTAATGAAAAGAGTCCAGCAACGAAAACAATTTTTACGAGATGAACAACGGTATTGTTGAAAAATATTAAGATGGCATGCGTATATCCTGGATTTGGCTAGTGCATACCGCATGCTGTTAGAGTTTCATGTTGCTGGCCATGAGAGGGTGCAGCTTTTGTTTTATGTTTATTGTTTTTCTTACAACGCTACAGATTTTTTTAACTGAGATGTAGTGGCAACGACAAAAAAATGGTCAATGTTCTTCTGTAAAGAAAGAGAAATATAAATAGTTCTGAATAAAATTATCTGTGTGCAAAAGTCGCAAAGATTTCGAAATATCCTACGAATTTGTCCAAGGAAAGGTAAGCTCAAATATTTTCTTATCAAATATTGTTAAATGAAGGTAAAAATACGAAAATAAAACTTAGAAGCACAAAATTCGAAACTATGCCGAGTACGATGTGCTTACGATTGTTAACAACAAAGACTCTATTAACTTGACTAACGCTGCAACGAAGGCGATATTGATTACCCAAAAATGAAGAGACACGTTAGAGCACGTTGAAAAATTGCTTTTAATTCGGATATCAGAAAAACATTTATGTACAGTAACAAGTGAAGTTCTTCTTTTATCTATAACCCTTATTTCCCCCATTTCATCTGCACTTTAATATTAAACAGTGTCATAATAATAAAAAAATAAGATTGTTATATAAGAATGGATAATTTTTCCCTTTGTTTCTTATTGGAAAACTTCGTTTGGCATACGTCCAGTTTGGTATACTACCATGGATCTGGAACGGTTTAATGACATATTAGATAGATACTACTGTATCAAAATTATCAGTAGTGGGCACAGACCGACCCGCCTAACCAAACAAGTTGGTCACATGATCATGTCAGGCCACGCCCATTTCAACAAAGGTAAAAATTTAAACATAAAATACCTAAATGAAAATAATCATGTGCTAATAATAATAGATACTACTTTAGTTCTTCATAGGATCCGGCCCAAGTAAACAGTCTAACTGCCTGAAGGGTTTTTATGGTTTTCGTCGTGTGTAACGGGAATACCAGCCGTTTCCTGTAAAATCCTAGACGAAGCCATTCTATCGCTAGGCAAATAATGCTTTTACGCTCTACCACATCCAAATGACCTAACCTAGCCACACATAAATATTATAGTATCTTCGAAATTATACCTACATGTAATACACAAAGAGATTTTCCTACCAAGATTTCAGCACGTTAATACGTCCCACTCTCCACATATACCTATCTGAATAAAAATGTTAAGGTGATATAGAAAACATTCAGGTGGAACTTAATATGTGTCTAACGAATTGAACTAGTTAACTGTGTGAAATTCAGACACATTTCACCTTCATGGAAACGACCAGATAGGATCGTTGCGATGATTTTTTAAGAAAAATTTAATCATTAGCATGCATTATAATCTAGATTCAATGGGCTTTAAGAGCGTATTTTTTAATTCACGCAATTTTCTGATCTAAGAGTTAAAAAAATTGTACTTCTTAATTTATTATTTAATGTGTCTGTCTGTCTAAGAAACGCCTATGACCTAAGAGAACTCTAGTGATACCCCTATAGAATTCCAGCAGAATTACAAAATGTAGTGGAACTGAAAGTGGAGCTAGTTGCTTCTTTATCGAGAATCAAAACTTGACTAACTTTTGGCAAGCAATTCGTCATCATAAACTGCAAATCGTTAAAAATGTTTATATTTTCGATGACGTACTACACTATTGGAAACTGGGTGGGGAAAATCTCTGTTTCGCATGTTCGTTGCAATCGCGATAAATTACCATTCCTTTACGAATTTGAAGCTGGAATTTCGCTTACCATGAATCAATATTAATGTGGTTTTCAGTATTAAATTATGTTCTACACTTTTCATTATTAGCTTTAAAGTATCTACCTTTGTTATCGTTATCATCATCAATCAAGTGCTGTATGTTACTGTTGCTCATTCTTATTTTATTACGACGTCTAACACTTTTTAATGAATTTTGAAATATCCTTTTAGATATGCTTCATTCATATAAAAATATATTCCACTTCGAATTATTTCTATTGGTGCTTATCAGTTTCGATCTTATAGAAATAATTCTTTCTTCCATACCCAGCATTGCTATTGAAATTTTTATATATTTCATTTTAATCTTGTAATTTTTAATGTATTTGAAAGTTTCCATACGATTACGAAAATAATGTACTGCGTTATAGGACACTTTTTGTATTCAAACAGTGTTTTGAGTCATCCATATAGCCAGCATAAACATGCATGAAACCATTACAAATAAATCAGAAGTGCCCAAGAACTGGAAATTAGGATGTAATCTTTTTCCAAATAAATCAGTTTATGTATAGCCTAGTATTATGCACAAAGACGTTTGTCCCATTCTGAGCAAACAAAATCATATATAAGAGGATCAGTATTGACTAATAATTCAGTTCCTACATAATGGTACCCAAGTGTTTATAACATATAGTGCCTTGTATCAAACGCTATGGGAATTGTTGTAGTTGTCTATTTGTTGCCCAAAACCTCGATGTTTATATGACCTTTATTCATCTTTTTTAGAAAATCTTTTGCATAGAAATAGGTTTTAAAATATTGACTATAATTCAGCAGTACAATCCGCTACAAGCATGATTTCTTTCTCAAAGGAGTAAGCTACATTTATATATAATTTATTCATCGAAATACTTTAACCTGATCTTTTACTGTCTCGCTGCTATGACGAATAACTGCAATGATGATTATTGAATTTTTTTCTTGATTTAGACATGTTTCCATCAAAAAATGGAAATTATTAGATTTCGAACTAGATTTAATTTTTATTCTTACCTAACACTAAACATAAATGAGTATTACAATACACTGATATATCAATATCATTTAAAACAATGAGTAATATTTCTCCGAATTGTTTTCGTCACTAAAACGTTTGTTCTCTTATTCTTGCATCTTTATTTATTATTATTCTTTATTTATTATTAACTTTACAAGTAGTTATGAATCTTAAAGCTATTACGATATGTCGTTTGATGGGCAGTATATCAGGTGCTAGAAATTCTTTGCTTTGTTAGCCGTAGGGAAATGTGAAACAACAAATCAATTCCTTTAATTTCTGCATTGTAAAGATAAACCTAATTAAGTATCTTAATACGTTTGCTTCACATATCCTTGTTCTGAAGAATTTTCGTCACTGACATGAATAGAAGCTTATCTAGAAAAACATACACATGCAGTAAAATTTAACTAAACGTTTTATTAAAACTGCAACTTAAGATACAGTTTAAAATCAACTATTACCTACTACCACTTTTTGCTAAGGAACCAGAACTCAAGTTTTGGGGCATCCGGAAACTTCTGCATTTTTTCAAATCAAAACGCATTATCTTCTAATTATTCTATACTGCTGATAAGGAGAGATCATGATTGGATATTTAAATATGACCTTTTCTGCTCATGTTGCTTAATTCTTGCATGTATTGTTGTGTAATGTCTTTCTGAATATAGTACTAAGAATGGAAGTTTGTTTTCACCATACTTTGCTCTTTTATTTTAATAAAAGGAAAAAATGCTAATCATACTGCTTGTAAAACGTGTGCTACGTATGGACAAAGTGTTGTTTCTGATAACACAGTTTGAACCGAATTTGATTGATTTGGCACAATTTGGCGATTTTAGAAGGTGATATCCTTTCTGGATAATCGCCGAGTGTAAGTCCTGTTAAAAGAGTTATCGCTGAAAATTCATGTTACACAAGTTCAGGAACTATTAAACAGTTTAAATCTTCCACAAAGGTAAATTATATCATCATCTGTAGAAGATCTGGTATGCAAGCTGCTGCGATGTGTGTGCCCCATACTTTAAAACAGCAGAATATGTTTGTTCAAGTTTTAGCATGTGATCTTTTACTGGAAAAAAAAAAAACTAACAAGCCTCTTTTTTCCTAAAACGGCACAATACTGGAGATGAAAAGTTGTGGACTTTGCAAGAAAATATCATAGGATAAGCCAGGAGATCCTCCATTAGTACCATCGAGAATGAGTTGCATCCCAAATAATGCATTGCGAACGATGGGACTATTAGGAGCTGCAAACTAAACAGTTGCCAACAATTTAGATAATATTTTTTGAAAAATACTGTTCCCAAATGGCAGTTTTATAATCAAAATATCTAAGAAAAGTCCCTATAACTAATCAGTTGTTTCGGTGTCATTTATCATGACAACACCCATGGTCAGCTCCATATTTCGATGAATGTGAAGTCGAAGACTTATTGAGCGTAGTTGGAATCTTTTGTTTCCTTTCCCCATATTTATTAGACCTTAATCCTTGGAGTTTCATCTCTTCAGGTCACTTCAAAATTCTCTGAACGGTCTGGAGTTTACTTTTTGAGGAGGTCGGCGGCGATGCATTTGAGGAGGCCTGAGTTTGCCTGCAAAATGTTTTTTCCTAAAAGAACGCAATCTTAGATCATATTTCGCAATTTAATCATTCTGTATTGCTGATAAAGTATGTAATCTACCGCAGAAGCTGTCCATCGGGAGAAGGAGAAGCATATCTTTCAATTAAATTTTGCATTTCCCATTATCTTGATACAATATTACAGCTTTTGGCGATAGAGGTACCAGAAAACGCTCTGCAAACGCATTACTTACATACACCTTTGTTTCCACCTACATTTTTCCGGGTGAAAATATCTCATTAATCACTTCAGACCTTGAGGTATTATTAGCATTAAACAATAGAATGATTACAAGCGGAAACTTAAATACATGGCACCAAGCGTGGAACTGGCTATAAGTCTAATGACACTGGACGCGCTCCATACAGCTTAGCCACTTCATCGAGATTCTGAACAGCCGCTCCACAACCACCAGCACCATACAGCGCTGGTTCAACTCTAATTATTGATTTTTCCCGTTGAAAAATGCCAGTCACATTACAATCTTCGACGAGTTATTGTCTGCTCATTAAGGCTTATCCTTGACATCAGTTCCTGTATCATACCAGACAAAAGAGCCTTTATCTTTTGACTGGCTACACTACACCATAACTCTAAACAATACTTGGTACACTATACCAACGTTATACTCAGACGATGATATTGAAAGTTTAGTTATGAACTTCTCGGATCCATTGCAAAGATTCACTGCACGGAAACTGAGGAACCAGAATTTTTAGCGCAGCATGTATAATTAAATTTTTTCACAAACAACATCTATGTCACAACAGAACATGAAGTTTCCACTTCCCCTCACAACAGTCCAGTCACAGAGAGCATTACTCCAGTCTTAACATCAGAGGTATTTGTCTACATCAAAAATCTTAAAATCAAGAAAAGGACCGAAATCGATAGTATCAACAATAAAATGCTAAAAAAACATCCACTCAAGTCTATTTTTATGTTAAGATCATAAACATTATTATTAAGAGACAATATTTTCCAAATTTCGGGAAATGTGCAACTGTTACGCTTATACTAAAATCAAAGAAACGACAAATTTCGCCAGAATCCTACTGGCCAATTATTCTGTTATCTACACTAATCAAGATCGTTGAAGCTGTAAACATTATTCGTTTCTTCGTATACAAAAACAATATCATCATCCCTAATCAGATTGGTTTTCGACTCTTGTTTCCTACTGCGCAGTAAATGCACCGAGGTGTGGAGCATATCTCAACTGCAATGCAAAACACGAAAATTAGTAAAGGGCTCTTTCTAGACAGAGCTAAAATTTTTGATCACGTCTGGTTGAACGAACTCATATATAAGATATAGAACCTGATTTCCCAGGCATTATTAATTCCTACCTAAGTGGTAGACACTTTGTCGTTAACAATTCTAATACACAATCCAAGCGCTATGCCATTCGAATCAGTGTTCCTCAAGGGTCTCTTCTTGGGCCCACGTTATTTAACATATATATGAACGACATTCCAAAGACATCAGGCATTACCCTAGCAATGTACGGCGATGAAACAGCGATTCTTGAATAAATGTATTTCTGAGGCCAATCATAAGCAACTTAAAAAATCACAAATATGCACTTGAGGCTCGATTAATCAAATGGAAAACACAAATAAATATTTAAAGGTCAGCGACAGTAGTATTCACATGAGAACAAAGACAACCTGGACAGCTTTATGAGAATATTCATCCTCAGCTAAGCAAGTAGGTTATTTTGAGGTGACCCTCGTTAATACGCTACCCTGGGCTCCCCACATTATATCCATTATTTAAAAGTTTCGAGGACATAAAACTGTACTGATCTCTTTAATTGCTCGAAACATCGTTCGTTCTGCTATTCGATTTATAAAGCCATCTTGCATCCCATGTTATGTTATGCCTGCCCTATTTATTTGTGCTCAAGGAAATATTATCGCCCTGCATTATATTTAAATAAGTTAAATAATGAAGAATTTGCATGAATGTACGCATCTTTCTCGCAATGTGAAAAAACAACGGTATCTAGAGCCATCAAATTTTTAATAACATATTCTCCATACGAATATGGGCACCTCGAAGCCCGAGTTTTGCATTTCGAGTTTCTTTTATTGCCGACTTCATATTTTGCAAAACTTTAGGATTTTTTTATTAGAAAACTTGAAGATTTCAAACCAAGCACTGGCAACACTGTACAGAATAAAACATTTTTATCTGAAACGTACAAGGTTCTCTATCGGAAATTCTAAAGATATGCTGTTTTTAAATACTTTTAGCCCTTGAGTTTCGAAATCAATAGGCTGAACTCCTGCAAGGACAAGATTAGCTTTATAGTTTAAGGATTTACAACCATTAATAATAATAAGAAGAATTCTCCGTTGAATTTTCTTCAGATTTCTTTTGTTAACCTTCTTAGAAAGAACATGTCCCCAAGCACGACAGCCGTACAAAAGGAAAAGTACAATACACTGCTTACACATCAGTTTCTTGACATCGTAGCTTACTCCAAAAGTATTTTTATCCCCAAAAATATCGCTGAAATCTATCATTTTGAGGAGCGCAGGATTTCGGCTACAGTTAGTATGGCTCTTGGGCATCTTGTAGACTTTTAGCAGTCACATTTCCAATTTTGAAGGCGAAGCTCCTGAGAAACGGGGTCAAGGATTTTCCATCCCACTTAAGCTACCACTAAATCACTCGATAGGAATGTATTGCCTGTGTCCTCATGTCGTAAAGACTGTACGCACTTATTAACATCCAAGTTTTCAGTGGGATTCGAGCCCAGGCCAACGGTAGCCAGCAACGCTACCTACTAAAGCGATCAGAGCGACCCATAATATGATAAGACACAAGATAAACTCTGTGGAATAATTCTTAATGAATTCTTAGGAGGTACAGTTAAGCCCTGGAAATTAAAATAATGAAATAAATATATTTCTTAAATTGGAGAAGATTGGATTTACAGCTCATTAACTCAACACAACTTTTTTTTTTTTTTTTTTTCTATAGTTCCGGTTAATCTCCGACTCGCTTAAAAGAAATATGCAGCTTATTATAGACACAAGGCATTCTTAAAAACCTTTGTTTCTGTTTTTAACAGTAATTAACAGGATGATTTATATCTGTTACATATAGCTAAGAAAGCATGGTACTAATTTAAAATATGAGTTATTATCTTAAAGAATTTGTCTAAGATTTGAGTTAAAATTCTCTTTGCTTTCGTTCAATGAAAGTTAAGAAAGGTTTATTAAGATAAAACTGTTCTTTTATTTTAAAGTTGTACATTCCTATAAACATTTATATTTTCATTTTTATCGGAACAATCATAAATCAGTAAAAGTGGCAAGGTAGTGCAGTTTTTTTTTCCTTTAATTTTCCGGTTCCCACACACACAGAGTTTCAACGCATACTCTCCAGAGAAGCAATTTTGAAATTTCGAAATTGAGCATAAGCTCTTGAATTGCATTTATTTTTATCTTTTCCAAGAGTCATTATAAGAGGGTAGTGAATCTGCATAACTAGAGTTACGTAGACCATTATATGTAAATAAATTGGGTGAGAACACGAACATTTGGGATGCTTAAATATGAGCGGCCCGCTTACCGTTTTATGCTAATAAAGTTTCACTGAGATACAAGCTCAACTGATTTATGTGAGTGAATAAAAGAATGGTTAAAAATTGCGTTTTCTTCAATGTAAAAATAAATTATTTCTCAGATGGTTGCTCTATAAACCGTTAATATTATCTCGTAAGAATACGCTAAATGAGATAAAAGAAGTTCTTTTGAATAAAGTAAACAATAAAAATATATAGAATGGGCTCTTGCGATTGACTTAAATTATGGATGCGTTGAAATCTAGCTTTCATCATATTTATAATTATAGGTAATGGAAAGAAACTAATAATTTACTAATTACTGAATGAGTTGTATTTTTTTACTTCAGCACAATATTTTGTCTTTTACATTTTTGAGTTTCAAGATTCAAATAGTTTTTAATTAATATTTAATAGTTTGCTAGCGACCGGCATGGTAAGTAATTTATCATACTTACTATCCAGTTTACTACTAAAGGGCTGCTATTTTCTTTTTTTTCCCCAAGTTTTCCAAAAATATAATGTATTCGCATAAATGTCACTACACAACATTTATTTTATTATTCTCACTAAACTATATTTATAATATTTACTTCATCTTCATAAACTGTTATACATATTTTATTGATTTTATTTTAGAAATGTTATTTTATTATTTTTGCGAACAAGCATAAAATAAAGATTTCTCATTTCAAATTACATTATTTAAAAAAAAAAATGTTTGCAATTTTTGTCCCTTTGTACTCAGAAACATCGAGCGGCTGACCTACCAGAAACTGGATGATACTTGTTAGCAAAAATAAAATATGTATCATGCACTATGAAATTACAGAACAAGATTTGACAAAAATATGAAACATACCTCAGACTTCCATTTATACCATTCTCGGTTTTAACATGAAGTAGTTCAGATTTGAAGACTTTTAGACTATAATCGCGTTTATCCATCCTTGTAAGCACTACAGTACACTAAATAGAGTTGCTTTTAATGCTTAGTGCTTATGCTTTTGGAGGCAAAAGTTTGGGCGTCTAAAGCTGTCTAAACTAAAGCCCCATAGGTAAATCACATGTAATACTATGAGGTAAATCACACAAAAGACTAAGGAAAATAATGCGAGTAATAAAAATGTACTTTATACATATATATACACGTTTCTTATCCCTTTCTTTAGAATAAAGTTTAGGCAGTATGATGGGGAAAATCCTTCTTTAGTATGGAGTTTAGACCATATCTTTTGTGGAAATCCAAACGAACCGCAGGGGCAGGCTCCGTGCACCATTCGTAGTCGGCGAACTATAGACTGAGAAATGCTAATATAAGGAAATTATAAAAGTGATTTCGAAAGCAAACAAAAAATTGCTATTGCTTCTGATTTATTTGTCACTAACGCAAACATTAATTTAAGGAATGCATGTCTATTTTCTAATGATAAACATAACAATGATAACTTATTCAAAGTGAAAAGAAAATTGTATTGGGTAAAAGATGCAGCTATTTTATAATTTTCTTTGCTTTCTTATTTTTTCTTATTTTTCTTATTTTTTCTTTGCGTTGTGTTGTTATCTCGTGCAATTACAAAGAAACTTGAATGTCCTCAAAGAGTGAACCTCCCATTGGTATGCTAATCTTATGATGTCCGCTCAAAGGGGGGGGGCAAAGAAATAACCGTGCGTAGGGGATTATAGAGTACGACATAAATAGAAGTAGTTAAAATAGTATACTTGTTACTGTACGGAAACAGACATCTCAAATTTTAAGTAAATAATACGATTAGTAGGCTGCTCCAATATGGTAAATTGCTTATTAAACAGTTTGTTGATGCTATCATTTTAACATGCAATTTAAGAGAAGATACTGTTTCTCAAATTCTACCTTTTAAAAGGAATCGACCAATGGAGTACAGAATGATCAAATAACGAATCTTATTATAATATATTAACCTTTAGTATTTGATTTTCAAAGAGACAATAATCTTTTGTCAACTTTTGCTGGAACATTTAACCCTCATAAAAAGCAGGGTTTGATGATTCCAGGGATTAGAACTATCCTATATGCTATTATGAATTTTGAAGAAGATGTATTATATTGGGAGGTTAACAAAACGCTATGTTTTGGCTATGTGTTACACAATAATGAAATGCATTGCAGTGATTTTAAAATGATCTTTGTTGGAGCTGACTTCAGCAGTCGCATGACCAAAGTTGTAGACAACTTCATTAATAATCATAAATTGGTCCAAGTATGCAATTCTCATTTAATGATTGTCTACGAGCTCCATTGATGACAATGCAGTTTCGTTTATATTGTTATCGATTTGATCTAGAAAACCAAGGGCATCGAATCAGGATTTTTTTCCCTTTGACCAAACTTTAAAAAGAAAATTTTGTTTTTAATGTGTCCTCATACAGAAAAGCCATAAACATTCATGCAAAGATTCATTTATAAAACTAGAAGCATTTACTTTCTATTTTTCTTATAATGTAGAGGATATAACTGATATGAATTGCATAAAGTATTTTGTGAACTAACCTAATAACGTAAAATATATTCTGACCACATTTTGAATTTAAATTATTTTTACACACACATTTGATCTTTCTCTATGTTTTGTTTTAATGGTTTTAGTTTACTACCTGTTGTATAAAATAAAAGCTTACTCATTTTAAACCACGATCTTATTTTTTCTCTGGAAAAATGGTACTAGGAGAGAAATATAACTATACTACAAACCTTAATTAATTAAATTATAAAGATAAAACTAAACTAACGTAATCAAATATATGAACACTCCTAAATCAACCAAGATCTTCATAGGCGAGCATCTACTACAAATGAAGAAATAATTCGAATGAAACTAATGGCGAAATAAATCTGAATTTCTCAAAATTTTGAAAAGTAAATTTTTATAATTCGACAACTAAGAAATTTCGTCGATAGAATAACGAAACCAAATTTCCGCGAGATGAAAAGTCCTAAAAATAAATTTAAAAGGTGGAAACTTAAAACTTAAAATCGTCTTAAGTAAGGAAATAAAAATGAAATATAATTGAGATATGGAAAACGAAATGCAAATTTGTTGTTACCTAAAAATGCAATAAAATAAATTGGAGGAATTTTGTCCGAATATAGTAGCAAACAATAACTATATTTTAAAATTATAGTTAAAATAATCATATCACAAGAGCAGAATATTCTTGCTAAATCCTAAAAAAATATAACTAGGAATACAAATATACATTTAAATCAAATAATAAGATATACTTCAAAGAATTAGATATCATCCTTAGAAGAATTAAATATTTGCAAATAATTTAATTATTAATAATGGAATACGAAGCTATGTTTTTAAATTATTTATAAATGAACGTGAAATAACTTTCTTAAATCACATACAATATGAGAAGTATTTTATTTTCATATGTAAATTACGGGTTCTATACTATTTTTCGAATCACTAATTAAATAAATGTAATAAAACGACAAATAACTGAAAACTGTAATTCTTTTATTTAAAATTTTTAATCCATCAGTGAAATTTAAGGAAAATATGCTCTCGAAGGATTCTGAATTCTCGTATTCTACTTTAAAAAATTCTATGATTTATTTTGTTATTAATTCTCTCAGTTAAATTATTAATTTTAAATAAAACTGAAATATTTTATACTTATTCTTTAGAAAATAAATATATCCCAATAAAACTCATAATGAAATAAATTTTAAATCTATGCTTAAAGTGCTATTTTTATGCAAAGAAAATATTTTAATGCTTAATTTATTATTGCTCTTTTAAGTTATTACTATAAATGTCTACTTATTTTGCAACTAACTCACAAGGCATTTTACATTTAATGTTAAGCAGCGACTGAATGCAAAGTAAATTTTTTCGTTCTAAGAGAGTTTTTTTTTTTTTTTTTTTTTTTTTTTTTTTTTTTTTAATGGTGGTTCAAACTTCTAAACGAAATTACCGTATTAACTCACGTAACTTCCCACTTCGTAAATTTTTCCCCTTAGCTTTTCAGCCCAAAGGTTTAAAATTCATTTTTAAATATTTATGTATAATCTTTCCCTTCCTCAGGGCATTCAGAATGTAAGCCGCCTAAATTTTAAAAAATGGGTTCATGCATATAGTGGTTGTTTTCGCCTTACTACATAATTTGATCATGGCTTTTTCGATGTGTCGGCTCTGGTTGATGAAGCAATAATGCCAAAGAACTCCAAGTAAACGAGAATACAAAATACTCTTAATTTTTATGACCGATATTCATAAGATAAAATTATTTAAAAAGGGGGGCCAAGAAATACCGGATTAAATAGGCTAAATTTTGGTAATCGAGTCAAACATACCTATTATTAATTCAGAAGTCAAACAACAAAAATCAGCGTTATATTTACAAAATTTTCACAGGACTGGTTTCGATGGTTTTACCGAACCACCATCCTCAGCTGCAGAACCGCAAATGAACAAGATAGGAAATAATGATTAGATAAGATAAGAAAGCCTGGACAAGAATAAGCAAGTGGCGCCATCTGTTGGTGAAACCAGAACTAAAACATAATTTCTTTAAAGGCCGAAGGCAAATTTGGATTGGAATTAGGATCATTAACTAGAACAGAAAGATTTTTATGAATGTGAAATGCCTCTAGAAAATCCAGTTCTCCAATGGAAGATGTTTTTTGAGTAATTTTGGCAGCAGAAAAATTGAAAGTGTGATTTTCGGACCAACAATGTTGAGCAACAGAAAACTTCTGTGTTTCCTTTTTTCTAACATATGCCTCATGTTCCTTGATGCGAAATTTTAGGGCTCTCTTAGTTTGGCCAATGTAAATTAAACCACACTGGCAAGGAATCCTATAAATACCCCAGGAATTCCTTGATTTCGAATCAAGGAACATGAGGCATATTTTAGAAAAAAGGAAACACAGAAGTCTTCTGTTGCTCAACATTGTTGGTCCGAAAATCACACTTTCAATTTTTCTGCTGCCAAAATTCTTCAAAAAACATCTTCCATTGGAGAACTGGATTTTATAGAGGCATTTCACATTCATAAAAAATTTTTCTGTTGTAGTTAACGATCCTAATTCCAATCCAAGTTTGCCTTCGGCCTTTAAAGAAATTATGTTTTAGTTCTGGTTTCACCAAAAGATGGCGCCACTTGCTTATTCTTGTCCAGGCTTTCTTATCTTATCTAATCATTATTTCCTATCTTATTCATTTGCGGTTCTGCAGCTGAGGATGGTGGTTCGGTAAAACCATCTAAACTAGTCCTGTGAAAATGTTGTAAATATAATGCTGATTTTTGTTGTTTGACTTCTGAATTAGTATTTATTCGGCGTGTTATTGTGTCTTAATTATAGAAGCCCCAAACAGGCTTATTTTTTGCTTTCTTTTTTGCACGTGGAGTTGCTGCCATTTTGTGATTGCATGAGTTTCGGTAAGCACTTTTTTGCAATTTTCAAGTTATGTTTATGTTTTGTATATTTGGATATTGTGCTTTGCTTGTCTGATTTCATGCATTTTTTTTACAAACGTTTTGTTTATTATTCATTTCAGTGAGGGATTTTTCTGCTGTTTTGTGTGTGCTTTATTATTGTTTTAGTTAATTTAGCTTGATTTTCTGCATTGTTTATCATGCCCTTATCCGTTAATCGTTTCACTAAATTACGCCTGAAACGACAAAAATTCCTGAATCATCTTGACTTTTTACTTAAATGTAAATGTAAAAAATTGATCCCCAATTTTATTCAAATCAAATCTAATCAAAAACCTTCGAGTCGCGTTTCAAGAATTTTGTTAAATTGCAAGCTTGCCTTACTTCGGTCCGTCATAAGGGATACACGTCAACAATTGTCCAAACTTGAACATGAACTCTATAAGCTTCATTTGGAACTCGCTAAATCATATCCAAAATTCACTGCCCTTGAACAAAAGTTTTGGTCTAGAACGTAGAATGCAGTTAATCGTCATAAAAACACCCTTGCAGCTAAATTCGAAAAACTTCTTTTACTGTCTTCCAGTTCAAGTAGTTAAAAAAATCTTCCCATTGTAAACATCAAGGCAATACTTAATATTTCTAATGTTAGTCTTTCAGAAGAACAAGAGATAATTCTAAAATATAATTTTAACTTCTCACAAACCTGTAAACTCTCGATTCCAAAGATTTTGGCTCCTATCGAAAAAGCTTTCAAGTTCAGTAAAGTTTCAGATTCACAGAAAGAAATGATTAGGCATCTTATCGCTCATAATGTGAAATTCAATAATAAACCTCTGAAACCATATCTAACTGCGAGAAAAAGAGCTACAATGCGCGAAATTCATTCTAACCCGGATATTATCATTTCAAAGGCCGACAAAGGTGGCCAGATAGTCGTTATGGATAAGAACACTTACATCGATGGCGTCACAAAACTCTTAAACGAAAGACCATATAATCTGATCCCTAAAGATCCTTCACCTTCGGACTTGTCAAAAATAAAAACTGCGATCAAATCTTCGCAAATCATTTCAAGCAACTTAAAACATTCGCTTATCCCATCTGTTGCGAATTGTGCAGATTATATGCTCTTCCCAAAATTCATAAAAGTGGTATTCCTTTCCGCCCTATTGCATCAAATTTAGGTACTGCCTCGTACCCATTAGCTAAATATTTAGTTTCTAGATTTTACACTCTATTAGAAAATTTTGTAAATATAACGCTGATTTTTGTTGTTTGACTTTAGTATATATTCGGCGTTTTATTGTGTCTTAATACCTATTATTGATCACGAATTCTAATAAAAGCCATTTAAGTGTGGCTTGATTATTTTGAAGTCAGCGTCAATAAACGCTTATTACCCATCCACTTGGTTTATAAGCAGTCACAATTTAACTGTCTAATATTTAGTGAAAATTTTTAACATAAAAAAAGAAAGACGAGATAATTTCTCTTACAAAAATATTTAATTTAAATCAAGAAATCAAGAAAGTAATAATTTTTAAGTATTTATTGATTTTGGGTTTGAAATTCTTTCCAGTTGTTTTTTCATTTACTCTTTGAGACACATTTACATGTCAAGTGTTTGCCACATTTCACAAACAAAGTGAAGTTTACTTTTGTTGTGTTTTTTCATCAATTTCAAAAACACTATTATATACTTCAAGCTTCTACGTAGCACGATCTTGCACTTCCTCGAATTTGTTTTCATTTTTCATATTAATTTTCGTCCAGTTCACTCAGAAGTTGCACATTGTCTTCATTTATGAGACCTCTGTACGAACCATATGCATTTACTCCCTGAAGTTTGAAACAGTATTTTTTCCTATGTCCCGTATATCCCTACGCTTATCACTGAACGCGTAATGGAACAAGTATATGTTAGTAAATATTATCACTTTGAAAAGAAGAATCACTTGCAGAAAATAGGGATGAAGCCACGCGGAAGTACTTATTTATATAGTTGAATATTTACTGGACTATTTTATGCATTTTTTTCTTTTCTTTAATGCTTTAAAAGTAACCGTTCTTGATTGAATGTTGTATTTTTGTATATTTTAATAAAGATAAAGGTGGGCGCAATGCTATACCAATTACCCATACGGTACAGGGATGGCGCCCGCTTTCTTTCGTCACTCATTCACTCACTCTAGATTGAGTATTATATATACAGCACGTTTTCTTTCTCTTTTCATAACTGAATAAAGATTTGTACAGATAAGTACTTATAACTTGAAGTTAGGAAAAATTTTAAAACTCCAGCAACCTGAGCCTACAGATAAAGAAAGAAAGCTCATTTGTAAAACTAAAATCATTAAAATTATGGTAATCATCTTTCTAGTGTCAAAAACAATCGTAGATTTTAAAACCAAAGGACATATACCTTAACCATAAGAAAGATAACTTACTGTTTTTTCAGTTGTCTAAACATTTTCCTACCAGGTCTAGTACCTTTTCTACAAATGTTTATTATTTTACAGCTTATTACTTTAGAATAGGCATTTCTTCCCCCAAAACATGCTCATAACCATGGTAACCTTTGCTGAGGGAAAAAAGGACGTCTCTTTTAATTTGCTAAAATCACATAATTAAGTCTATGTGGAGAGGAAGACAAATGTTACGATATTAAATGAAGAAAGGCTCTTCGCTTTCCCATCTGCATATAGTCCGCCAATGCTCTAGAAGGTTTTCACTCTAGAGGGTCACTTGAGCCCAATCGTCGTTTAATCCAATAGTGTTTTGAACACTAATAACTCGACTCGAGTTCCAATGTTAGCAAACGTATTGGTTATATAAAGATTTTCGTGGTTTTCCGTTTATATAAAGTGAATATAAGACGATTTCCCTAACAAAATCCTCCACTAAAGCATAGCTTTCTTTAAGAGGGATAACTCTCATGTCATTTATAGTAATCAAAATAATCCAGTTCAATCCATTTGCGTGTAAATATTATATAATATTTAACTTTTCCCAATGCAGCTACTGGAAAGAGAATTTCTGTTTTTGGGCCATAAAACGAATTATCTTATTATAATTTCAAGCTTAAATGTGTTTAATAAATTTGTCTAGATTATGCTTTCATTTAAAAGGTTGAATATTTATATAAATATCGAAGAATAGGAGCAAAAAAATAAAACATTTTGTTTACTTCTTTTTGTTCGTTTATCTACAAACTAACAAATGTTTTTGTAACTAGTTTTCATTTGCAATCTAAAGTTTAAATGATGGTAAATGCCTTTTTCTCGCTTTTCTACAAACATATGGAAAAAATGAGAATTGTTTCGCCGTCTTTAGAAATTATAACGACTTACCCCAAAAGCTTCTGGGAGTTCGAAATAAAAAAAGGCCATGTTAGCGAAGTAAAAAAATATAACCCCATTAAGTATTCGTGGCGTTTACTATAACGAAGCTGATTAAATGAATTCTTTTGTCGCAAATTATTACCTGTTTGGAAATTTTGAAAAGCAACACTAAGTATGGAACCTACAGCTTTGCTTACAATTTGCATTCCGAATCCGAAAAAACAACACTAGTGAGTATGTTATGCCTTTAAAGACCCCTTAGCTTTCATTTATTATTTTTTTTTTCCTTCTGTACATTATATTACTAGAAACTGTCGTACATAATTATGTATTTTATTCCAATTTATTAACTTCATTATGTAGTTCTCACGAATTGCAATAGGTTTTATTTATTTTTTATTGCTTTCGTTTAAAACGAGTGGAATTTGATGTAAATTTTCAGAGAGGCTTCAAGCTATGTTTCAGTATGCGAAAATGTCTCACGCTTAGTAAACTGCTAGTTCTGTTTAATTACTAACGTGAAAACATTAAAAAAGCAATTTTTAGTTTGAGTAAAACTGGCACAAATGCCTTCATTATTTTTAAAGAGCAAAAATTATATGTGAGGACTTATAAATATTTTATAAAATTAATCTTTATTTTATAAAATTAAAGGTCCATGGAGATTATCCGCCTCAGATTAAGCTGAATACTGTGGTTTCATTCATTGGTCCTTGTGAGTACGTTTCGCAATGTCTCGTTATTTTACAGCGCCATCGCCAGCCTTTTACAGTAACTTACATGAAACGATTACCGGAGAACAAAGAACTAATTTTTGAAGTTTTGCGGAAATTAGCTGATATGGTGACTTCATACAGATATGAAAAATACTCGCTTCTTCTTTGTATATAAATAATTGGTTTTAACAGATTTTGTAATTACCTTAGTCATGTCATCATATGAGCCAGAAAAATACGTACATATAATTATATTTTGACTATGAATGGGAAGAGAAGTACTTTTTCAGTAATTTTAAGGACAGATTCATTTGTTCGATTTAGGATTCAACAGGTTTTGTTGAAAAAAAAGCTACATAAAATAACATTTTACAACAGTTCATAAAAAGTATGATACTAACAACAATCTAAGAAAATATAAAGGAATTTAAATGAACAATGGTTACCCAGCAAGCAACGTTTACTAAGCCCGAAAGTAAAATAAATGTTGCTACAGTTGCATCATTTAATGCTGCACGTATATTTGTAATTTACCCAAGTCCCTATGAGAATAGCAACATAATAAAAGTTGCAACACTTGCTGCATTAGAGATTTTATTTAGAGAAACTAAAGACAAGAATGATATTATGCCAGCTATCCAGAATGTTCAATTATCCAGAAATTTCGTCATTTAGAGAAAAAAATATGCGTAAAATTATCAGAGGGCAAGTAAAAGATGATTTACAAAAATATGTTTCTTAAGTTTACTATGTCACGAATCAAGTGACATCTGCAATGTAGCTTGCAGAGACATTAGGGTTTTCCAAAGCAGAAGATGAAAAAAATGTCAATGCCTTCGCCGGGACTCACCTGGACCTCTCGAATACGCGCCGAGTGTGCTACCGTTACAACACACAGGCATGCTGGAAGGAGGGAGGAAATACACAACCCCTTTTAAAGAGCGACTGGGGACTAGGGGACCCAACCGCCAAATCCTGGTAGTGAAGACTCATCATCCACCGCTCTTTTTAATTCGGGGGCCACTGTAGGGTCATTAGGTTATTTTGAACCAGGAGACATGAAAAATGAACAATGCCCTCGCCGGGATTTGAAACTGTACCTCTCGAATACGTCCCGAATGTACTAATATTACACCACGAAAGCATGCTGGAAGAAGGGAGAAAATACCTTATAATCTTAAGTAAACATTTTTGAAAAGCAGTCTTGATGATTGTTCTATAAAGGAAGATATACTATCAGTTTTTACACTAAAATGTCTAGAGGTAGATAGGTAGGTTACGGAGGAGTGGAACGCCCGGTGTCTAACAGAGGTAAACAGGCATGCTTTCCACGCCCTCCTCTAACTACAGCAAAAGCTCCCTGAAGCCACACGAGCCTGCACCAGGAGATTATTGAGGTTGTCAAAGGGAAGTACATGGCCTTAAAAGGGCATTAGTAGGATTGTATTACAGACTGAAGAGGCAAGCTGTGGTGTTACAGATGGTAGGTAGTTAAACTAAAAATACAATAAGACGCACACATAAAAAGACATAAAAGCACATAGGCAAACAATACACAAAACACAATGCGTGAAATACACATAAAACAGGTACATACACATAGTCACTTAAAGCACAAAAAGACAAATGCAGTACATGAAGTCACATGAAAGCTGGAGCACAAGGTTAGTGTAGGGCAGTTCTGTTGTATATAAATACAGGTACATCTTGAATGATGAATGATGAGTTCATGAATACTCATGTGTGCAGAAGAGTGCAGTTAGATTGCTAAGGTGTTGTTTATTGTAGCGTCGCTAAGAACATAGATAAAGAATACTGATCAAAATAGCACGAGGATGTTGTAGTACTAATTATTGGGCAGTGCCCCAGCAATTAGTGCAACGTGAGGCATACAAGCGTTCACTAACACTGCATAAGAAGATGCTTGTTCACATGTAGTTGAAGGGATTATACACACATCATTAAAGAGGCATAACATATCTCACTAAGGAGATGTCATGTACTTGCGAATTGTTAGCATTGCCGCTTTAGATTGTTGGGCATGGGAACTTAGAACACACAGTTGTGGTGAACCCAGATGTTGTAAAATCCATTGGACTAGTCTTAGAGCTTATCATCAGTACACCAGAGCGTCATTTTAGCACGGTAGGCAAAGGTCTGTGCTAAATGCCACGATGGTATTCATGATGCTGGAGACTGAATTAACCGTTCCTTTATGCGTTATAAGGAACCGGTAATAGGAATTCCTATTATTTGTAGGTAGCGGAAGATGGTGTGCAGCCGTCAAAGGACATTCAAAATACGTACTGGTCTGGTGACCCTTCTGATCCACAGACGAAGATATCAGTATCTGAGATGCAATGGCGATTGTAATAACTTGGAAACGGGCCGTGACCCGTGATGAAGTAGGTGAGAGGTGCTACGGCAAAGAGTCGGTCGGTGGAAACTTTCGGGAGGAGGGTGAAAGTCCGTCTGCCTGTCTCGCATTCGGTCCACTCCCTTTGCCATTGGTGCATTCCTTGCTCTCGTAGGAGGCTTTTTAGATAAGAGGAGGGCGCAGGTACGTTGATGGGTTGAACTGTCGGGTTGGAAATTCCATCTTTGGCCAACGTGTCAGCAGTCTCTTTGCTCTCTTTATTCGCATGGGCTTTAACCCAGACTACATTGAGATGGTAATGAGGGTGTTGCATCAGGAGATATCGGAGACTGAGTATGAGTGGTAAGACATGATGATGGTTCTCAAGTGCAAGTAAAGTTGAAAGGCTGTCGGTATAAATATTTGCTCGTAGGATCTGGTAATCTATGAGATGTTGCACTGCTGCCGTAACTCCCGGTACTTCCCCCTGGAAGATGCTATTATGAGTGCAAAGTTGTCCTTGCCAGTCGTGTACAATTTTGCCATTCTTACAGTTCACAAAAGCACTGCCTATACCATTCTCCTGCTTTGATCCGTGTGTGTAGATCTGATCCCCAATCCGTGGTGCGTGTGTGAAGGTGTGAGTCTGTTGCTTGTCAATTTTGATGTGGATTCCACTTTCTCTGAGATCTAGATGGGTACGAATAGAAGTGAAGGGACGTTCGAACTGAACTGGACTATAGCTGGTATTTGCGAAAGTTGCATCTGCGTAGGTGGATCGGTTTAGTGAAAGTTGTCTCCATGTCTGCTTTTATATGGAGTGGTAATATGCCGGCTAGAACTGTTTCTGTCCTAGTGGCGGTTGTGCGGTAGGCTTTGCTTAATCGCAGGGAGAAGGGGCGTTGTAGCGTTGTAAGTTGCCTGATCATGCCAGTTCCCATTGGCTGCGCCCAGATCACTGCAGCGTAAAAAGCTATTTTCTCTACAGTTGTGAGGTATATCACCTTTTGGATATGCGTGTTTTGGCCCCAGCTGCGACCTTGAAATTGTCTTGTTATACGAGCGATAATTAACGTCTTGTTTCTGGTTTCCATGATATGCGGAATCCAGGTGAGACCTTGGTCCCATACTACCCCTAAATACTTGAGTTTCCGCACATTTGATGTTTCTGCCTAGGAGTTTGATGCATGGACGACGAGTTGGATTGGTACCTCGTCTGGGAATTATTATTGCTTTAGTTTGTAGCATGCAGTGATAAATAAGGTGCAGGTCTCTGTGCTGTTACGTTCCAGTTCTTTTCTAGTGCGTCCTCTTACGAGCAGGGCTACTTGGAGTAAACTGTTATAAGGCGGTCTGAGGGGCATGCATAGAAATTGCAGTTTTTCGAATGTGTTCACATGTTCATAATGTAAAACGGGTCAATATAATACCTGTCAATATAATACTGCATAAACAGTGATGTTTGTATGCTGTGGCTAGTTGATTTCAAGGACTGAACTGAAGGTGAGGTTCCAGAGTGTCGGTCCCGCACAGGAACCGTGCGGACAGCCCTTTTTCTTGTCCCTTGGACGAAATGTGTAGAGGAGTGAACATGTACAGAACTACATAAAAACCCCTGAACTGAAATTAACTTTCCGCTTAATAAACTTGAGTCCATAACAACGGACGGCGCACCTGCCATGATTGGTTAGAGCATTAATGGTTTGATGACATTATGAAAAGAGAGACAAAAATAATGCTGCTGACGTTCCAATTTTTTTTAATTACCGCTTCATCATCAAAGGCAGGTATTATATTGACCAGTTTTACATTATGAACATGTGAACACATTCGAAAAACTGCAATTTCTATGCATGCCCCTCAGACCGCCTTATAACAGTTTACTCCAAGTACTGACTGATGAACCCGATGCTGAGTATGGAAATTTAATGTTATATTCTGAAACTAGATAATTAGTAACAGGAAAGTCTTACAACAATTTTTATAGATACTTCTAGAGACAAAACACGTTTTAGAATCCAGAAAAGAAACTTATGAAGAACTTAGTGATCATAGTTTGACAGCTGACTTTGCCTTTCTTACAGATATAACAACCAAAAGAATAAACTAAATCTTAAACTTCAGAGCAAATAAAAGACTATTATTGTGTTAGATAGAAGTATAAACGCCTTTAAATCAAGATTAACTTTGTGGATATTTTTTTCCGTATATTTAACGACATTTTGAATGTAATTTACAAATGGGCAAACATTCTGGAAATGTAACCTATGTAGCCTTTTGAATAATAATGAATAACATTTGTAACCTTTGTAACTTGTGAAAGTAACTTTTAACTGTAAAGGAATGCATTGCTTGCCACTTTAAAAATTTGGAGAGGTATATCAGGAAATAGAAGCAATTAAGTAGTCTAAAAATGAATAATTTTGTAAAATTCATCCCATTGCTTCATTTATTTGAAATCCATTTGTTGGTTTAATATTTCTTAAATAACGTAACAGTTTGCAAATATGTTAAACAAAAATTCTTCGGATCTAGAAATGAAAATAATTGATTTTCAATTAAAAACAAGAATATTAAAAACGTGCTTTTGGATGCTTGTAGATAAGAAAAACTGTTCACTCACTTAAAAGGAACTTTTCATAGGTTAAATTCCTACTTTGGGTCAGTTCACCATTGCGAAAGTGGGTTTTCAACGATGAACTTGTTAACATTAAAATTCAGATCTAGGATAACTATGAACATCCGAATGACGGTATGAATTTAGTCATAACTGCAAATGTACCAGATTACAATAAACTTACAGAAGCCTGCAGGGTCAGATTCCACATTAAAATATGCCTTTTAATGTTGAAATCTGGCATTGCAGTCTTCTGCAAGTATTTCCAGTATTTAATTTGCAACTTATTGAATTTTCAATAAATGTTTTTATAAAGAGAATATAATTGCACTTTTTCTGTAGCTTTTAGATAGTCCTACAATTTTGATATTTTTCTTCACTTTCTCGATCTTTCTTAGAGTTTTATTTGCTAGTTCGTCAAAATCATGTGCCCTCAGAGACTTAATTTTCTCATCTAACGTATTACTGCCCCTTCTATAATAACGTACTACTGCCTCTTCATATAAACCACTTCATAATCCGTATCCTTATCAATTTTGATCTGCAGAATTTACATATCGATAAATTTAAGAATAATTAACCTTTTCTGATGCCAAGAATAAAGAAACCTCATTCTCAAGATTAACTGTCTCTTCTCCAGGATGGTTATTGTAATGAATAAATGATCAAATTCTATTATAACAGGGTTATTTTTGTGTTCCATTTAGAGTTATTATCAACGAGATATACGTTAGTTTATATACATATATATATTTTTCGTTTGCATAATATGCCATATCGGGTGCAAGAATACTTTAGATTTTCTTTATTTCTCACATATGGGTATACCGTGTTTTTGTTCATACGAAATATTTCAGGCGCTGAAAACAGTTATTTTGGAAGGATATGATTTTAATTTACAGCATTAATGGTAATTAATGGTAACGTTTTCTAAAGCGTTGATAAATGTAACTTCTTTTCTACATCTTGTACTTTGCTGCTGCCGGTTTACAGATGGCTCCTGAGTCGATACAATATGTTCACGTTGCAACCAACAAAACTTCTGAGCAGCAAAACGTACGCCGACTGGCGAAACATCTAGCTTTGTCTCTGATGTAGAAGAAGTACTGTAATAATGCCTGTGCAGGACACTAGACAGAAACTAAAGACACAAGCCTTTCAGTACATAATGAAATCCATTTTGAAGGAAATAAACACTAACCAGCGAAACTAATAACACAATGATGTGTATTCTGTAACATAAAAATAAAAATACCTACTATATAAATTACGTGCGAAAGTGACAAATACAAATTTTTATTTTGCTTAACAAGAAAAAAAGAAAATACTTTGAGAATTTCTGAAACATGAAACAATGGTGTGTTTTTAAACATGAAACAATGGTGTGTTTTAACAATGGTTCTTTAATTTCTTACTTAACATAAGTAACATAAAATTATGCATTTTGTGAGGGTAAATAGGCTGCTAAATGTAAGAGGGTAATTGTTCACAAAAACTCAGTACTAAATAACACTTATAAACAACACTTGCTTGAGTGTTATTTTAAATGTAACATTTGATTTTTGTGCCTCTGATACAGTCAAGAAGCAATTTTACTTAAACATATAGTATAAACAACATAAAACAGTTTTTAGATTCTGAACAAAGGCAGTCTGAACAAATCGGTATTTGTACTTTTACATCTAAACAAAAATGCTTGAAAACTGATGTGGATTAAATGTATGTCACCTAAAAGTTTTATGAAAGCAACGACATTTTAACGTGAAATATAAGGCTGCTGAAAGCTATGACAATTTTTACTTATATCTGAAAATTTAAGTCATGATATTCTAGATTAAATACGAAATAAAAGTTGAAAGGTTTGACTATGACTATGTGCTTCCAGATGAAAGCATAAATATCAGCAGATGGTTTTTGGTTGGTTTGGTTTATTTAATTGCGGCAAAGCACACTAGGGCTATCTGCCTAAGAGTAGGGATGCCTTCGTGGAGGACTTTCTAAGGGAAACTGGCTCGTATACACGTTACACATGGGGAAAACCACGAAAACGCCCATGCAGCCAGCCCGTTCGCGGGATTCGAACCTCGGACCGAACTACCAGTGTTCAGCGACTTTACCGCTCGGCCGCTGGTGGGCCCTAAATATCAGCAGAAATTGCTAATTTACGTGAATTTCGGACAAGTGTTAAGAAGATAATTTCAGTATTAAGATTTAAAATATATCATTTGTTTAGGATGATATATGAAAATAAGACATCCAGTACACTAAACCAGTAGATAAATATTACTTAATATAAGATATTTCTGTACATTTTGAAGCTTGAGGATTTTTACGAGTTACTCATCAACTAATCATTTTATGTCACTGAATATGTAACAATCCGATTTCCTTGTAAAGAGATGCTCATTAAGGTGAATTTCAGTTTTAAATCATTCTGTGAGTAGAAACTAATAATATTTGTACTAAACTTATATCTATCCTTATATATATATATATATATGTATTTTTTGTTTTTTCATTTGTATTTATCTTTTGTTTTGTCATAAGTATAATATGGATTAGGATATATATAATCATAATGCATAAGGAAAAATTTAATTTAATTTAATTTAAATAAATTAATTAAATTTAAATACAAATTTAATTAAATAATTCTTTGCGCCATTCCTGCAAGGAATGAAATTTAAATTTAAACAAATTAAATTTAAATTTTAACAAACACGTATAAAAGTAAAAAAACAAATTTAAAGCCAAAAGAAAAATGTGTAAACATATAAAAGATTTAAACGATTTAATTCTCGAACTAATCTACAGAGAAACAAACCAGGTAATAATTATCATAATCCATACTATACTTATGATAAATCAAAAATTCGTTTAGAACTTTACAAATGCTGAGTGTTATTCTCTCAAATATGATATGATGTTGCATTTTTTTAAGTAAACATGGCTAGCCGATGAGACCACAAGTCTTTGAGATGAAAAGTTAAAATTTTACTGAAGTACCTCTAATGTGAATTTCGACTTCAAGGAAATTGTTAGAATTAATGAAAGCATTATTAATTAAGAGGAAGGTAGCACCAAAGTGGGGAAAAATTTATCTTTCCTTAAAGAGGTTAAAACTGAAAGGAAAGCTTAAAACTATTTTTAAAGCATTAAATAAATTAGATATATTTCCACCAGAGTAATGATACATTTCTTGGGAAAGGAAACGAATTATTTTTAATCGTTAAAAGGATATTTTACACTGGTGATCAAACGTTAAAGGACAACTCAGAAAATGTTTTTAACATGCCATTACTGTTTAAGAATTTCTGAAAAATAGCGAATGAGTTAATAAGCACTTAGATGTTGTTAAACATGTACCAGAAATATCAATTAAAAGATTATCACTAATAGTATAATTTGATCTTTCATGATGAGGTGTCCCTAACGATTTACATTTACTCCACATGCAGTGTCGTCCAAGGGTTTTCATTTTCTATGAAGGCTAGTCTTTGTCTTGCTTGTCTTAGGAGGCATCATGAAAGATAATTGCACCGATCTCCATTTTTGCAACGAGATTTTACAAGACCAAACATAGATGATGTCTGACACCCTAAACGAAACCTTCTCAGAGGTCCACAGTCTGAAAATTTGTCTTAAGGATAGTAATTCCTAAATTCGTCAGTATAAACAATTCCTTTACGAGCTAGAATAGACTGAAGGAAAAAAGCGCTAATTTAACATTTAAAATTAGGAAAACAAAAGCAACCATAATTTGGTTTAAATTCTGAATAAACTCTATGCATTGGATCGCCTTTGAAATCTATAGAATCTTATTCCAAATTTATACCAAATTAAGCTTGCATTTTTGCCCAAGTATAAATCATACAAAACTAATTAAATTATGCTAAATTTTGTACAGCAATAAATTTGTTTTCATACTTAATAAAAATTATCAGTTTTCTATATATAATGAGCCTGTGTAAAGGATCGATTTTTAAAAACTGATACAGAAAACGCTGATCGTTCTCTCTGGATTATGTTACCACTATTGCTTACTTACACTATAATTTGACCTCTTATCAGATGCATTTTTTAAGTGCCTGCCAATTTCATTCAGAAAAGTCTTTCTGAAAGTGTGATTTTCTTAGATCACAAGGATGTAGTTTTCATTTAATCACCGAATTTAAAAAAGAAGTTACATAAATAATTTTCCTCCACAGAGTCTTCGAAGAATACACCTCTTTCCTTAAACAGATAACCCTATTCAAGTAACCAATTCAACAAAAAAGGCTTTTAATATGCATTAATATTAAGAATGTTTAGCAGAAAAAAGTAATAGTCGTATTTTCAGGATTAAATGTAGAAACAACGAAGTTTCTTTAAATGCCATATATGGTATTACTCCATAAAGTGTTCAAACGAACAAAGCTAATGCATTTTCTAAAATTCGAAACTGTTACCTGGACTGCGAGGACTGCGATGACTGTTTAGCTTATTAAATGTATCTTCATATGTTCTTTTTCAAACATTATATTAATGAGTACGAGAGTATAATTTCGGTATGATAAACATATTGATCTATTTCTAAATAAATATATTAACAAGTAAATTTTCTATTTCTCAGTGTGCAGGTATTTTTATAATTCACTGAGGAAAGTATCTAATTGCATATTTTGGGGTTCAATTATTTTAGCTTTAATGCCATTCAGTGACATAATTTTGCAGTTTACTGACATGTAACATTCTTTAATTTATAATTTCGTTTCATTTAGTATGCCGAGGGAACTTTTAGATGAGTAGTTTCAAAATATTTCAAAATGTTAAAAATGTGTTATTATATGTACGTTTATTATGTTAAAGTATTAGCTTTGTGCCAATATTAAAATCTGCCACAATTTTCTAGAATACAACTTCTGCAAGATTCTGTAAATAGCGTTTACTTCTGGAAGAAATTTGTATTGGTCAAAGTGTTTCCTGATAATCTGCAGACGTATCAAAATCGGGAAACTTTTATCAAATCATTATTTCATATTTAAATACGTACAGTTTTTGTCGCAGAAGAATCAAACATATGCGTTTTATTTTTTATCATATAAATCTATATAAATTTATAATATTTGATTATATAAATTTATAATATTTTCTCATATAAATTTATAAATACAATATGACTGGAAAGAGTCACTAGGCACCATAAAATTTAAGATTCCTAAATTTTTACAAAATTGACGTTTTTAAAATTAAAAAGCATTGTAAAAATATTTTTCTTACTTAAAGCTTTTTTTTTTTTTTTTTTTTTTTCCCTTTTGATGTACATATTTACAATAAGCGGATGAGAAAATAAAGATTGCATAGGGAATTTTATGGACACGGTCTGTATTTTTGTTGAATTAAAGCAAGAAAAAATTATTTTTTTGAATTTGAAATGTTTCAGATGTTGGTCGCCCCAAGGGGTTTGTTAAGATTTTTTTTTTTTCGCTTTGTCTGAGCTCGCAACCTACCAGTTTAGTGTTGCAATCATTCCTGCAAACCTTTATTTATTAATTAACTATTTGTTTGACTTTTTAGCTTCATTATTAAGCATAATGTCTTTGCATTTATACCACATACCATTTAGCAGCAAAATTATAAAATTAAAAGCAGCAAATGTTTAGGATTCGTAATGCCGTGCCGATGTTGGCATGCATTTTTCTATTTCTTTTTGTCAGATCATCAATGTTAAGTTTTCCTAGTAAAATGGGTCAGAAGACCTTTTTTACTTCCTTATACGAACCAAAAAGGAAGTATTGTAATCGCGAAAAATTTCCGGCAGCATATTTCAACGAAAATATCTATTTTGACCGCTAATGCAATTGAACGATGTTTTTGCGCGACATCTGTACGTAAGGACAGAATAAAAGACTCATTTCCTCCAAAAAAATTATAAAACTGCTTTAAAATTAATTCTGAAGAGAATTTTTCGTGGCGTCTGTATGAACGTATGTACGTACGTACGTAAGTATCTCCTCAGAACGTTGAAATTTTGTATATAGGACTGCTATAACATGTAGATGGGCACATCGTATTTGGTTGCAATCGGCCACACCAAACGTATATAAATATATTTATATATACAGGGGTTGGACAAAAATATGGAAACACCTTTAAAAAAACATGTTTCTTTGCTTAATATGGTGTAGGAAACCCGTTGGCATCCAAAACAGCTTGCAGTCTTCTCGGAATGGATAAATACAGTTCCTGTATGTTTGCCAAGGGAATATTATACCATTCTTCCTGCAAAACGGTGGCAAGTTCAGATAACGATGCTGGCGGTGGATAACGAGAACGCACTTTCCGTTCCAATGTAGACCACAAAGGTTCGATAATATTCAGGTCTGGTGACTGTGGTGGCCAGGGGAGATGGGACAACTCATCCTCGTGCTCAGAAAACCAGTCCTGGGCAATGTGAGCTGTGTGAACAGGGGCTTTGTCGTCTTGGAAGACACCATCACCATCGGGGAACAAAGTTTGTACCATGGGATGAACTTGATCGGCCAAAATGTTCTCATAAGTCTTGGCAGTCATGTACCCTGACACAGTTAACATGGGGCTAGCAGAGAACCACGATATGGCTGGCCAAACCATAACAGAACCCCCGCCATGTTTCACTCTTGACAACAAGCAGTCTGTATTATAGGCTTGAGATGGCGTTCTCCAGACGTAAACTCAGCCAGAAAGTGGAAAACAATGTGAAAGAAGACCCGTCAGACCATATTACTCGCTTACTGCTCTATAGTCCAGGCTTTATGACTTAAACACCACCTTTTCCTGTTACGGGCATTAGCATCACTGATGAGTGGCTTCTCAATTGCAGCACGGCCAGCAATTCCCTGTTTATGAAGCTCCCTTCTAATTGTTTTGGTACTCACAGGGTTCGGTAACACAACATTCATTTCAACAGTAACTTTTGCAGCTGTGGTCTTCTTATTTTTCGTCACAATTGCCCTTAATGATCGTCTGTCACGATCACTCAGGACACACTTTCGTCCGCGCTGTGATTTAGCAGATGATGTTTTTCCGCTTTTCAAATATGCGGAATAAGTTTTCGATACAGTACCTCTTGAAACACTAAACACTTCGGCTACCTTGCTTACGGAAGCACCTACCATACGTGCTCCAACAATTTGCCCACGTTCGAGGTCTGTTAACTCTGACATAATGCAATGACAACCTCACATAACAGTACTCCGACAACAACTGAACTGTTTAGCACATTTACGAAGTTGTATAGGTGGCGTCAGTAGTCAAAAACGCCAGCGCCACTTACATATTTCATTAAAATTAATCTTTCTTTTCAAACATGCATTTCACAAGGTGTTTCCATATTTTTGTCCATCCACTGTATATCTACTCTGTTACCCGGCTCAGTGATCTCAGTTTCTTTACTCTTATACGTTTGTAAATTGTGCATTTTTTGCTTTAAAAATGATTGAATTATGTTGTTCTTATCTTCCGGTTAAGGTTTTAATACCTTTCAGTAAATCTGCAAGCACTATTTGTACAATTATCAACAATTTAAAAGCTGTTTAAATGCGGTTAAGCCTAATTTTTATGTAACATGGCGGACATATTTGTTTACATTTGAAACAGCAGAATAAGAGATTTGTGGCCAATCTAGAGAGACTAAGCTTCGCAACAACAAATATTTATTATTGCGAATGCTTATAATCATGCTTATAATTGCCTCTTAATTGCGTTACGACATAGTTATAATATGAACGAAATATAACACTGTTAAGTGAACCTAGCGCCAGAGTGTCGCTATGATAAACAAATATAGTGAATTTTAAAGAGTGTATTTACTCTATCGGGTTTATGTGCTATCGACGAAGTAGATTTAATTTAATCCAATAAGTTTAAATGAAATGCAAGAAAAAATGCGTACAATTTATTATTCCGTACAAGGCAGTCATGTGGTGCACATCAGATAATTTTCTTTTTGTTATTAAGCTTTTTTATATTAAATGCATTTATTAAACATGGTGTTCTTCGCACATACGCCACATAAAATTCAGTTCATCAGTAATATGACAAAATATTAAAAAACAGCACAATTTTAGAATTTCCACTAGACAATCTCGCGAGCTGGAGGTAAAAATGCATTACTCCATAAACGTTTGCTACAGTTCGCTCTCAAATCGTTGAGTTTTGTAATCAAAAATGCATTAAAGGTTTACAAAATATGAAATAAGTTATAAAAATATATATAACGTCATTCTATAAAAGTTTTGAATATTTTTTGTTAGATAGATCATGAATTAAATGCATTTTTAACACTTAAATCTATCCGATTGAAATGGAAGAAACAAATATTCTTAAGAAATGTATCTATTGCTTTCAAACAGCTTAGTTTGTTAATCCATGACAGACAGATCGAATGAGATACATTCCGATGAATTGAAAATTCCGATAATTGAAAATGAGTCTTCTTTTACAATTATTGCAGCTTTTGCTTGTGTTTGGTGTGAATAGATCCTGTATCATCGTGGGAATCCACTTACCACATTTTTAATGAGGGTTCTTGTATGCAAAGTATTTTTAAACTTAGAATAATTCCAGAGTCAACTTTTAATTGCACACGTGGACTCCGTAAGTGCTGTAAATTTGGCTGCGTTATTTTAACAATGGGAATAATTCATCTTTTTAATTAACAAATCAATTTCTCTTTGTTTACTTGCACAATTTTTACTTATTGCTTTATAATTATTATTGTGTCTTTAGAAGTTAGTAATAAATTTAGTTATAATTTTATTTTCCTTAATACCTTTCTCTACGTTGTAGATTATGATTTTACGATTAATTTTTGTCGGTTGTTTTGGTTCAACTAGATCCTTTAATTTTTCATTTTCCTTGATTGCTTCCTCCAAAACTTTAAGTTCTTACAACAACCTAAGCATCTGGAACAAAAACACAACCTAAATAGCTGGATTTTTCTGTTAGTTGCACTGAAATATTCTTAATGAAATTTTTGAGATATTTAGAAACATCGTGTTGCAAAAATTTTCTAATTTGCTAACATAACCTTGGTTTGTTTGTATCAGAAAAATTATTATTTTCTTGACTTGAGAACTTATTTCTTTAATTGAACTTAGTTAACGTAATTTACTTTTCCTTTATCGTAGTATATTATGACTTTTAAGCAACTTAGGAATAGGGAAAATTTTATAACCACCAAGTTAAACTTTCTATTTTATGCCCACTTTTCTGATAATTTATAAATTTCAGATGCGTCAAATTTTTGCGCTGTTTATTATGTAGTCGCTCCATTATTTTCAAACAAGGAAGGTCTCTATAAATTCACACTTTAATTAAAATATGGGACTTAAGTTGTTACTCATAAAATTTGTTCAAGTGTTTACTTGATATGCTTAGAAATATGAAAACATTAGTGTAGTTTAGAATTAATCCTTTGGCATTTGCAAGCTGAAATTTACAACAGCTTTCACTTCCAGCTGCACAAATTTCATGAAGTAAGAATTTGAGATGCTTGATATTGAATGAAATAATTTATTAAATGCAATGCTCCAAAAAGATAGCTTAATACCCTCACAAAACATAATATTAAGAATTTCCAAATTTCCTTTCAAACATTGTGCAACGTATAGCAGATTTTTTTTTAACCAGGAGCGCACCAATTCCTGATAACTGACTGAGGATACTGAATATAATGAATCCAAGATAATTGAATATAATAGAACTTACTTGCTCATGGTTTGTAATACCATCTGTTTAAATTGCAGCATGCTAAGTCCGTCGGTCGCCCGCCTCAACGATGGTAGTTGGGTCCGGGGTTCGAATCCCGGCAAACGGTCTGGCTGCATGGGCGTTTACGCGGATTTTCCCACGAGTTGAGCCAGTTGCCCTTAAAACGATCTCCACGAAAGTATCCCTCCCGCCAGACAAAGAACTATCGAATGCTTTGCATAATTATCTAAATAACCAAATAAAATTAATTAACTAATTAAGCATAAATATTTAAATTAGATATAACTATCATCTTAACTTAGCCGTGATCTTATATGAATGCCGAGAAGGTACGCATACGCACATTTATTTGCTATTATTAGTTTACCAGAGATAGAGTACTTAAGATCGAGGGATACTGGTAGTTCGAAACCAAGCGAAAGTTTGGATACAAGGACATTTTTCGTGGTTTGCTCCATGTGCGACATGAATATAAGCCAGTTTCCCTTAAACTTTCCTCTCACATCTCCCTACTGTTAGGAAGATAGGAAGATTCTTTGCTTTACCGTATTTAAATTAACTACTGATTATTTACTATGTAAATATCATTAGACGCTTCAGGCTAGGAAATAGGAAAATTCAAACTTGCCCGTGCCGGTATTTGAGCCATGGATCTTCACTTTTGCTATTTGCATGTAGTGACTACTTACTCTGTGAGATCATGCACCAGGAATTTCAGATTCAGGAAGTTTAATAATTACTCCATTTTTTCCGAATTACCAGAGTGGCTGGGGAGGGTCTTGAAACTCAGACCCTCCGTCTTGAAACCCAGTCTAGTAAATCCAGGTGGTGAAAAATTAGCGTCTGTAACATTTTAGTTCGGTGCCACCTTCACAGAAATATTTCGTAGTACTTCGATACTGGTATTAGCGATACGATATGACGCACTGTCTTCTTCGAACTACATGTCCCTCAAATCAATATCCTCTAAATTTGGACAAGAACAAAGTGTTATTGTTAGTTAGTATCGCTCACCAGTCACTATAATTGAATTTTCTCTCTCGTTTTGGAAAAGTCAAATGGTCCAAAAATGCAGCTATGCCATAAACCACACCATACAATTACTTTTTCGAATGCAAAAACTTTTCTTGTATCTCTTAGTAATAGTTTTCACATGGAAAAATATAATTTCATTTGTTGACAAATCCAGCCAAACAGTTTTAATTAGCTTCATCTGAGAAGATACATTTTTGCCCAGAACTAACATTCTTGAAGGCACGATAATTTGTCAGCACATTAAACACCAATAAGAATTAGTGATAGTGATAACACTTTAAATATGTTTGTAATTTAATTTTGAAATCATATTATTCTTAACGGAATACCCTTTATAAGAAATTAAAGTTTTGGTTTTAATAGATAGCAAGGTAATACGAAAAATGTTATACACTTATCCAACGAAAAAAGCGATAAGCATATGGCTTAAAAATAGCAGTACTTGTAAACATGTCACAAATAAAAGTACAAATTAATCACAAACGTAAAAATGGACAATTGTAAGTGGATTACTGATACTTGGATGCCTCGTTAGTCCTAATTGCATGGCAAGCAGTATCTCACTGAAAACTGACTATCTATGACTGAGGAAACATTTTTGAAACATAATTGCGTGCTAGGGAAATTACTAAAACTTTACGGACTGCCTAGCGATCTTATACATCTGATTTTACCTGAATGTTTTTATGTGTTTTAATGCCTTGTGTTCTTCTTAATCAGTTTTAGAAATTTTATTTTCAATTTTATGTGGTTTTAAGTTTTAATTTGCATGATTTTAGTTTCCTGTGCATTTATACTATGTGTTTCTAAATATCAGTAAATGATCTTGTAATAATTATTACTAGAAATTTAAACAGAAATCTTATTATTCCATCGTAGGAATAAATATTGCGAATTTTTAAAATAATGTAAAATGTTAATGATAATATTTGCTTAAACAACAAATGTTATCAATGTCCACCGACCGTGTCTTCAGTAAACAATAAATGCAATGGTGCGATCAATTCCTTTTATTAAACATGCAGCCAGCCTAATTTGTAAAGCTTCTGCACCATAACTGCACATTAATCATAGAATAACAGGTGTTAAAGGCATCCAATTTTTTGGAAACTAGCTCGCATACCTTATTTTTTCCTTATGTTTTTTAAAAGAAATGTTACCTCAGGTTACGGACTCATGATCGATGTGCCAATAATCGATCTTAAAGACTGACATTTCATGGCTCCCATGATGCTGTCTTAATGGAGTTTTTTACCACCCAGCTACGAATAAGCATCTCATCTAACTATAGATGTCAATCACAGTGAGGCTTTCCTTTTAATTTATTTACCGTGCTGCTGAACGACATGTAATTTGCAAAAAAGGTACAAGCTAGGCTCGAGAGACTTTGCTGTGGAAAAGTTATTTTACTTCGGTCACTCAAGACCTGTTATAAGTGTGGTTTGTAAACAGCAAAGAAATATTTCTTTATTCTAATCTCAATTTTTATTTTTCTTGTAAAAATTATGCGTTCACTCATGTTTTGAAGCTCAAAATAATGAAGATGATTCTCTCGCTAACATGATATTAAGTCGCTCAATGTTTTAAGGCACAGAAAGAAATCTGAACACGTCTGTTGTATACAATTAATTTATCACAAAAGTCCAAATGGCACTTAGCCCAGAAGCGCTATTAGTCTCGAAACAGCATTTTGCGTTGAATCATTAAAAGGCTTATAGCACTTTTCAAATTGTTCTCACCATATGTTACATCCTCTATTATATTTAAAGAAATTAAATAATGAAGAATCTGCATGAAGGTATGCAGGTTTTTCGCATTGTGAAAAACGACGGTACTTACAGCCATCAAATTTTGAATAACGCAGTCCTCTTCCTGAACGCGAGGACCAGAAAGCTCGAATTTCGAACCTATAATTTGTTTTATAGTCAAGTTCATATTTTGTAAAACTTTAACTACTTTTTTGATTTAAAAGCTCAACTATTTCAAAAAGAGCAGTGACAACACTGTAGGAAGTAAAATATTTTTATCTCTAGCGCGTGAGACTGTCTGTCGGAAATTCTGAAGATATGCTGTTTTTAATTATTTTGCAATATTGCTATTGCAATGAAATTTATGTGGTGTATAAGGTATTTCTCTCTCCTTCTTAGCACGTCTTCGTGATGTAATCTTCAGCATACTAGATGCGTATTCGAGAGGTCCATGGTTCGAGTCCCGGTGAGAATACTGCTCATTTTTCACCTTCGCTCTTTTGCTTCGAAATAATCTAATGTCTCTCTACTGGCGCCCGAAGTAAAAAAGGAGGAGGAGGGTAATTCTTCGCAAACAGGATCTGGCGATTGGGCAACCAGTCTCCCTTTAAAAAGGGGGTAGTATATAAGGTATTTCTTCAGCCTTCTTAGCATGCCTTCGTGGTGTAATGGGCAGACGCTCGACGAGTATTCGAGAGGTCCGTGATTCTAGTCCTGGCGACGGTATCGCTCATTTTTCTTCTCTCCTTCTTCGAAATAACCTAATGTCTCTACAGGTTTAATTTCGAAGAACATCATATTTAATAATTAAAGGAAATACACAAAAAGTTAATCTGAAAGTTCTCAGAGTTTTTAGTCCAAAGGAGCGTTAGCTCAGTAGGGCTGTTAATCTCCAAGCGGGATTTTGCGTTGAATCGCTATAAAAGGCTGCATCACTTTTCAAATTATCGCCACTAAATATTATCGGCATGTGTTATTTTAAAAAGAAACTATATAAAGGAGAATGTGCATGAATGCAGGTATGTTTCTCGCATTGGGCAAAAACGACGGTACCGAGCCATCAAATTTTGAGTAACGTAATCCCCCACCCGAACATGAGCACTTGTATTCCAGAATTTCGCATTTGTTTTATTATTTGTTTCACGTTTTTTAAGACTTTAACGATTGTTTTAATTAATAAACTCAACGTTTTCAAAGCGAGGAATTGCATCACTGTACAGAAGAAACAAAATCAGTGCAGTGCGCGAGACTATCTATCGGAAATTATAAAGATATGCTGTTTTTAAACAATTTGTGTCATTGCTGTTAAATTGAATTTTATGCGGTTTAAGTGCGAAGAACAATATATTTAATAAATAAAGGTAACACTGAACAATATATTTAATTTATATATAAGTGCCAAGAACAATATAGTTAATAAATAAAGGTAAATCAGAAAACGTTAAAGAAACGCCCCTTCGGGCGTGATAGAAACCAGAAGGCTTTAACCAGAAGATTTTTAATTTTAATTTTAATTTATTTTAACAGCAAAATGCTGTTAACACTTTTATTATCACATAAAATCTTCCCTTTAAGAATATGTTAAAACTTCCAACGCCAAAGAAAAAGTCAAGTAATAATATCAAACGACCAGAACAATACCTACCTCAGCAAAAAATACTTTGTAGCTTTACACATTTTTTTTTTCCCCGGACGCAACTTCCTTCAGCAGTTTAGCGGTAAAACAGCTAACTGATGGTTCCGAGTTCCTATCCCCACAAATGGGCTGGTTTTCCATTCTAGTGAGATTTCCAGGAGTTTCCTGGAACCAGGAAGATTTCTCCACTAATGATATGAATTTGAGTGATTCTTCTTTAAAACGTCATCCACAAAGGCATGCCTCTTCTTTGGTAGAACTTGCCGAGTGAGCCCGTTTCAAATCAGCCTTAAGAGTTTTGTTCCCATTTGAGCATTTAGAAGTATGAGATAGGGTAGTTTCTTTCTCATTTCAGCAAGACCGAAATATGCCTCATCATCTCATTTATAAAACTGTTTCCTTTTACGCATCCTTCTATCACAAATATGATAATGTAACGTCAGCTGTTTTAACAGCTCAACACTTTTTATCGTGGTTAATCTTGTCGGAATATGATCATATACGAAGACAATATGATACAAATAGTTCGGCTTTATTTTTTTATTATTATTTTATGGTAGCTAAGATAATACAACAGTACATTTTATACGTTTGCAAGCTATGCTACAAGACAACTTCTTATTGTTTCTCAACAATCTTAGCCATTAATGACATTTTCTCATAATTTGGAAGCCATAAAATAACTTTGCTTAATTCATCTTTTCATATTTAAAATGTCACCTTTCTTTACACTTGTGCAAGAGGTTTGAAAACAAAGTCTAAGACGAATGGTATTCAAAGTCTCTGCCCAGCTTGTGCTGAATCAGAAATAAAATCGTCAAGATTATTTTTGAAAAGGCTCATTTTGGAGACATTACCTTTGACAGACAGCTCTCATATGCTTTACCATTGTCCATGCTCACATGCTTTACCGGATTGAATCCCTTGGTGGAACTGTGACAGATGCACCCAGACAGCACTCTCGCGCTTTCTTAGTGGTCATTTAAGAAGCTTGGCTTCCAAAGAGATAAAAAACACACACGGCACATATTGTTAGGTGTCTGGGTTTGTTCTACGACGACCTAGTTCAGTTTCTTATGCTAGACTATGACTTGAGGATTAGCAACCACAACACCATTATCCAAATTATCCGCCATATAAAAAAAGAAGGAAATCATGGAATACTCTTGGGCCTTCAGCAGTCAAGCTAACGTACATAAACTATAATAATAAAGAAATAATAAAAGGCTGTGCTTTCATTTGAAGAAAGAGAGCAGAATGAAGTGTGCGTTTTGGAAAGACAAGTTTAAATACCAAAGGTTCGATTTTAATTTTACACAAATTTGCTACCGATATCGGTGAATGTAAATTTCTTTAACTTGATTTACATGCTTGGGATCAATATTTAAGAAAAATACCAGCCACGTTTTTCGTACAATTTTTTCATGTATTTATGCAAGACATCACCAGATATGAAGTTATAAAGAAATTAAATATTTTCGGAGCTTTAATCAAAGCAGTCCTTTTAACAAAGGCAATTGTTAAAGCCCTTTTATGCTAAGAACTATGAGGAGAAAACTTATTTATTTATTTAGAAACAGTTGTATTAAATATAATATTCATAAAAGATTTCATTAAATAGTACTTTAAATGTGCATTCTATGAAAGCAATTATGATCACTGTTTGGACTAAAGAAAATAATTCCAATGTAGTATATCATTTTAAAAATAAGACGAAATCATTACAGACTCTAATTTTTTTTGTATTTTACGAAAACGAATCAACTTTATTAAAAAAAAAAAAAAAAGAATTCGCATTCGCTATGTGGAAGCCAAATATCTCAGAAAAATAATTATTTTCATTAAAATTATTAATTTATTTGCAAACCGTTATTCATTTCTTGTTTTTTGCCTATTATTTATAGTTGCTTATTATTTATCTACGTGAAAAATATTTTTTAAGAATTCAGACTGTTCCTTTATAAATTTAATTGTTTGGAAACACTTTATGCTCTTCATTAAATTTATATCTAAACCTTAAATTCAACACAGTAGTAAAAATGCTATTAATCAATACATTCGGTGTCCCACTTTACTGCGAAATATTTCAAAAATTTATTGTCAATCCTTGTCACTGTTAATTATAGGCATGTGTTATTGTTAAGTACATCTACAATTTTAAAGGCATTTATCATGCAAAAACAAATTTTATCGCTAAGTATCAAGCAAAACATATTTTATCACTATTTATCATGCAAAATATTATATATTATATACTAGCGCCTGCTTTGATGGGCACACTCTCTATTTGAAAGTGAGCCTAGGCTTCTTATATGGAAGAAATGTCTAAATTCGAATTGATAATTAATGTATTTTTTTTAATTTAAAGTCGTGAAATATAGTGCCAATCAGTGAATCTGCCATACACAGATTTCGACATCACCCATGAGGTACTGTGTATTGGGATGCGTCTCCATTATTTGACGTGACGGGATCACCAGTAGGCCTACACCACGAAACTAAGGTTTATATATATTTAACTGTTATCATAAATTTCATGAAAATAAATGTTATTATTTTCGTTATCAAATTTTTTAGGCAATTTTTATAAATAACAACACTTTTATTTTTTATCACAAATATATTATTTCTCTTAACAAATAATGACATTTATTTTCATGAAACTTATGATAACAGTTAAATATAAATGATATTATTAACCTTATCGTTTAAATGTTGTTTGTATGCATTGGATAGATGCAAGTTATTTACCAATTTAATAATTTTAGAGGAAGATGCATTCATTGGCGACATTGTATTTCATATCTAGTTTTAGCAACAATAAAAGAAAATTATGAACTTGGATTTGAAAACCAAATGTATGAGAAACTTCTATTGTATAAAAAAAATCAATTTTGGACAGGATTTATGTAAAATCCGTTCTTAGTGCTCGTCTACATAGTGGAATGGGTAACTAATGCAAAATTTCAAGTTAATCGGGGGTGTATAGTTTCGGAGATCTCGTGATGCGTCAGTTTTATTTCGCTTATATATATATAGAGAGAGAGAGAGATTTATATAAACATAATACATCCATTTTAAACCTGAAGAAAAATATCATTAAATAAAAATTATTTAATTTAATACTGGTAAATAATTCAATATGACTCTAACAAAAGGTAAAAAATTCTAGAAAACAGAAGAATTTTAATACTTCTGTGTGGCTTTCCTCCTGCCTATTACAAGATATTTTGCGCTATTTCTCACATGTGTTTTTCTAATTATGCTTACATAAACAATTAAAACACAGAGAACGGATTATTTGTTGTTCTTGAAGGGGAAAGAACTCTATTAGATTCTCTTGAAAATAAAGTATAAGCAAAAATGCAAAGAGTTTATCTTTTTAATTAACTTCAGTATAAGCTTGAATTTGCTAATTTTAAATGGTTACTAGATCATAACATGACTCAAAATCTATATTTCTATTTAAATAACGTTTTTTGGCTTCGAAAACGAATTCCATAATTTAGGTTCCTAAGGATCTATTGCATTCTCCCGACGTGCGATTAAGGTGCAAGTAATTTATATGTCTAGATAATATCTTGAAAGTCTATGTTTCGAACCCCGGATAAGGAACGGTTAATTACTTACGTTTAAAGCAGCTCTGAAAGTTCTAATATTCTGTAGAAATTAAACTATTCTGGGTAATTCTGTAGAAATTAAGCGATAACTTTTTCATTGTGCCCTATCTCAGTCAAACATTCATAATACAACTGAAACTGTTTTAAATGTCCTTTCATGCAATGTGCAAATATATACTTGGTCTATCAAATCCTAAACAAATTTACCCTATTATTTTACGCATCTTGCAAAAGGAAGTGCTGCAAATTTTTGTGGTGTTATTACATGCGTATCAAAGATATTTTTGTAACAATTTGTTTTGGTTTAACATACGCATAGTGTGCGCAGATCGGGATCCGAAAATCCTCATAGCCCGAGGGAGTTTAAGCAGGACAGCCCGAAAATGAATGATCGGTGTGAGATGCTGCATGGCAAGATTCTTAAGACCATGTTCTTCAATAAACACACACTAATACCCGGAGTTTACCTCGAAAAACTTTCAAACTTTCTTTAGAATGTATGACCAGTAAGACGTATATTGTTACATTCCCAAACAGGTAGCCATTAAAATTGTTTAGGTATTTTGTGGACACCATGTGTAATAAAAGTCGGTCATTACAAATTTCAAATTACAATTTTTGCGAAAAATGAAACTTTTAAAACTTTCCCCCATTAGAAAATGCCCCCAAAATAAGATGTATTATTTATTCAATTTTACCATGTTATGAATTCCCGTTTAGAAAATATGAAAAATCTGAATGAAATTACGACGGAAAAATATACAGATTTATAAAACAGATTTTAATATAAACAAGTGCTAATCACATTTTTTAAAATTCGCCCTGCGCTTCTGGTTGCTGTATCGCTGGACTCGGGTTCACTAATTCGTTTGCAAATGTATGGCGTCTGTCATCGAATTTCTGAAATTGAAAATTCAAAGCGATTTTTCATGCTCTGAATAACGTTTAGCAGAGCCTTACATATTTTTTCACCCGAGACAAATGCGCGCCCTTATTTCCTGTATTATTTTTGGCAAAGTTGATTTCTTTGAATTTAATTTAATAATGCCCAAACATGAATCTTTATGTTATTTAAAGCATTTATGCAACTGGAAGCACATATCTACGATGAAAAGTTGTAATAATGATTTACAATTTTGAAATGAACAGCACGTTTTTTAACTAGCAAACAGCATAATAATCTATAACAGTTCTTAGTTTATGTTTATAATCTTAGGTAGACTGTAACACGGTAACGCAAACAGATCATAATTTTCTTGTTGAAACCATTAGAGTTTTCTAAAACTATCCAAGCATATTTCCATCATTGGCTAAAATTCTTTTAAAAATAAAGATATCTCTACAAAAGTAGAAGAAAAATTTTAATATATATATATGTGTGTGAGTATATTAATACAGCATAAAATATACAGTTCTGAAAATATATGTACGATTTTAAAATTAACACTTGACACCCATAACATAAGGATTTTTAAATTAACGAGATTTAATTATAAGCATCCTATTTTATCCCTTACTTTTACCCTATGTCCTCTGTTAACTCAGTAGACTTCAGTGTGCTAAATTTCTTAAGAGGTTGCCACTAATTTGTATCCATTACAAGATTGACGTTTCTGCTCTAACTCGATTCGATGTTCTATTTTTTAAATCTTAAATCAACAGTTTCTCGCGTTCATTTTCTATCTCTTTTTCTTCACTTCCCGGTCTTTCTAAAATTATTTTTTGAAAAGATTTTTCAGTAAGTAAAGCAGTAGCAGATTTTTTTAACCATGTTTTTATATCGATAAGTTTAGAATCAAGGAACAAAACTAGATTTTTTTAAATAAGTTCTTTTGCGTCAAGTCAATAGTATTAAAACTAGGCAGAACAGTTTGTATTTAATCTTGAATAAAATGTTCAAAATTTTATATCTTCTTTTTATTTCTTTGAAACTAAAAAATTCCTTTTATTTTTCCCTATAAATAACACAATAACACAAAAAGGCGAAGTTATATCTTTCCTTACATTTTAATTCCAGTCGACAACGAATGAGATAAACTAACATACCGGTTAGTTCAATCTGTTTAGTAATATGTATCTTCTGTAGAAATAACCACAAATGAAACCATATGTCTAGTTCCCAAGCAAATTAAACATGGACACAAGAAGAAAAATATCAAACCATGCGCATATTCACTGGTAACTTTAGCATTACAAAGAGATCGAAGACTAATAAAAAGATATATTCATTTTCAGACTATCGCTCAGTCTCGCCATGCTATTCCAATGGGCCATTGCTGTAAAAAACTTTCTGCTATTGCGTCACCGTCTTAAGCTCAGTTAGTGAACTTCGGAAATCTTAAATATGACGAAGGAGGAGTATTGCAACTTAAATAGGAGATAAAGCAAATAATTACTAATGCCGTACGTATGATAGTTTTTAAACAAATTTAGCCTTAAATTCGGTATGCAACTTTCTATAATAAATTTTAATGTTAGAAAGTAATACATACAATACACTGAGACTTCATTTCTTCTAAGAATAAATTAATGCTATTAATTCCTCTTTCAACTAAGATTGATTGAATATATAACACAAAATTCTTCTTCATATTCATTGGTTTGTGCCAGAGTTAAAAGTTAAAATTCTAATTTATTTTTTTAAATGAATTTTCGCAGTAATATAAATACATTTGTAAAATAAATTTTCGCAGTTAATTTGGCGCCCTTTCTATTTGTTCACTTGAGGCAAGTGCCTGACTGGCTTCACCCTTGCGCCGGCTCGGACGTTCAGTTATTTCATTTCCTAATTTTCTTATAATTTATTGTTTGTGTTTAGTAATGACTAAAAAACTTCTTCATTGATAAAGTATAACTAAGATAAAAAAAGCAAAAAATAAAATGCAGGTAGGACTTTAAACAATAATCTTTTATTTAAAAGGGATATGATAATTAATGCACTTAAAAGGAGAAAAATAGTTTATCATGTAATTTAATTGGAATAGCAGATTAAATAATTATATTTACTAAATTCATCTACAAATTATACAACGAATAATAAAAGCGTGGGGGCCTAAATAACGAAATCTATTAATTTAATTGCATTGTCAAATTTATAAGTCAATATTGTTTTTAAATCTATCATGACTGCCTCGCACATTTATTATTCAGGAATAAAAATTGTAAATGAATTCTGTAAATAGAATTAATTCATCTATTATTCCCGTTTGACAGTATGATAAATTAATTTTCTCATTTTAAATGCATAAGGCATCACATCCCTTTTAAATAAAAGCTTGCTGCATAAAAATCTTTTCACAATTGTATTTCATATATAATTATATTTATATATGACAATGAACATTGCCATGTACCCGAATTTCATTTAATCCGTTATTTGTTATAAACAAATACCAAGACAACTTGCTGAGCTAATAAGCAAATCAAGCTAATCTCGTAGCAGACGTTTAGAAACTTGGTACTTTGAATGCCGTTAGTTTCGAAATCTCTCCAGACATAAAAAAGTCGAAATCTTATCCGTTCGTGCAAATGACAAGAGGAGAAAGTACTGTTGATGGATTATTCTCAGTTACCATGATCGCTGAGGGGTTCCATGCCAGTAACACTATCAAGCAACTTGAGGATTACTTTTACCCCTATTACAGGCCATTTTCTTTGTTTACTTAAGTTTCTTTCCCACTTTTTTTCTCTCTTATGTCTTAAGATAGCGCTCGCGTTATAGGAATAAGAGAACTAAAGAGTAAAAGCCGACAACTTTCGGATAAGGTCTAACTCTTGCAGGAAAGATTAAAACAAAAATACATTGTTTCTTTCTTTCCACTCTGATTTTAGGTTCTGTGAGAATTAGATAAATGTTTTCACTTAATAAATAATGCGTTTTTATGTTGGGTTCGTTTATTATGTTGTGTTCGTTTATTACAGAGTGTAAATGTCTGTAATTCGCATTAAATATCGCCGTGAAAGATCAAACCACTTATGATCGAACCAGTCTACTCACCGCGTCCACAAAAGCTTTTACCCGACAAATAATTTCGCAACTGATTTTAGTAGATACATTGCCAGTTACAAAACTGCTTTAAATGTAGCAAATTTTCATGTTTTGTCCTTTTTTAATTTAAAGAAATCAGTTTTGCAAAAATTACAGAATGTGACATCTAGTGCGCTCTCATCTAGTGTGGTCTCAGTACTTAGGAATATTTTGTACTCGTTCGTTATAAAAAATAAAACATAAAAACTTTGACTCCCGTACGATAAATATTTGCCAAGATATTTGATACTGAAACGGGACATCAGGGGCCGTACACAAACTGAAAAAAACGAAAGTTTTGCATTTCTACGCAAATAATTCTAAGCATTTCTATAGACATTATATTAAAAATATTGAGCAATATGATTTTTTTTCAAAATGGGGGATCTTACTCGTAGTATCTTGCAGAACGCATGCTCTAGAAGACACGGGCAGACATCGGTAACCAAATCATAATATTATTTGTATTCGTTAGAAATGAATAATATTTGTGGTTTAATGAATTTTGGTACAGTTACCAGATTAGGATTCTAAAAACTTTGTGAGAATACTAATAATGTATTTCTAGACTTCGAAAATTTATGAATTACTTGTGTGATAATTCGTTCGGCATACGGAAAGAAGAAAACGCATACATATAAATCAAAGACACTAGTAAAGAAAGAAAAAATATCATTTAATGGCATTTAAGTGAAAAAATCAAACTCGAACTATTCTAATTTATTTATTAACCGACCTCTTAATAAAAATTGAAAATTATTTGAAAAACTGAGAAATTTTTAATTTAAATATCTCAATCAAATTTGGTCCTACAGGAGTCAAAGATTTTAGGCTTTATTTTTATAACAAGTAGAAAAATTTCTTAAATAAAAGTAAGCGGAGAAACATATAAAAAAAAGATTTTGTAATTTTTGTGGAGATGATGTCTTTAAATTTAAAAATGCTAAAATATGATTACTTGCTTTATTTAAAATATTTTTGTAATATTAAAATGCATGTCTAATATTAGGAGTTGTGAAAATAAAGGCCGAGTAAGGATTTCTTTGGACACGCTGTATATTTGAAAACTATTATCTAAAGTTGATTATCTAATTGGTTTTGCTATTATCCTAATTTCTGCAAAATCATGCAACTCAGAAAACATTAGAATCAGTAAGCATACTTCGAAAAAATATAAAGCAAAGAAGAATTAAATAATAGTTTCATTTTGAGAACTAGACAATAATCAAATTACCGTGTCCTTATTTTGATCACGTTAAGATGTTTTATCATATAGCGAATGTTCTCGTCGATTACTGAAAACCTGAATTTTCATTATTTAAGTAATATTGACTATTTAAGGTATCCGATTATCTTCTAATTGTCAAGCTTCCCAAAACTACTTTTGTCGCTCCGGTCTTTAGAAGCAGAATCGTTCTTGTTCTACGAAGTGAACCGGGAATTTCGAGTAATAGATACTTTCTAGTAATAGATTTTTCTAGTAACAGATTTATTTGGTACTGTTTTCCAAAATTTGTGTATCGAGCGTAATCGGATACCTTACCCGAATGTTGCATGCTTCAGGAAACATACTATTTGACAATAATAGTTGAGGAAGAATCTACTATTTCCTATAAAAAATTGTTTTCAATTTAATTCTTTTCATTCACTGTATTTGAAAATTGTCACAATATTGAATTATGTAACAGTATTCTATTCCTTATAGAGGAGGTCATTCGCATTTTATGAAAATGATTTTGCTGATTTAATTTTTATTTATTAACAGCGTACTTCTTGATGCTATTTGCTTCTATGGCCTTAATTCTTGGTTCTAACTCGAATTTTCCATGACAGTAAACATTTTCTTAGCAAGGTCACGTCAATTGTATCCGTCTCATCTTGGGTACTTTTCCAAAGTTCGTTCTGTGTGTTGGATACTGTTTTCTTAACGCTCCTTTTAAACCTGAAAGCGTAAATATCCGTAGGAGAAACCTCAGGTGATTTTACAGGTATTTCACAAAATGATAAATATTTTATTTCTGTTCCTTTTTTTGGGGGGGGGGGACTAAAGAAGCGGCACATGAGTTACATGTATAACTAGAGGTTTTGTCCATATGAAGCCCAGTTTTATTAATGTCCTCTCCATAAGGCTAAAATTTCTTTCTCAAAAATGGTTCTAAAATATTGTGCTGATAATATAGTATATTAATTGCAGTTTTATTTGAAACTTTTTTTAGTTCTAATTTACAGTTGTAACAAAGTTCTGCACTATGATGGATCCCGCTGAGCACTTTTCTCTACATCCATTGTGTAGGTCATTTTCATCAGTTGAGTAATGAAGAAGTTATTTTTTGTACTACAGCCACTTAATATATCCATACCCCACAGAGTGTTGCCGAAAATTTTAATTTATCAGTAGCTACAGATGTTTTATAGAATTTTGTGATTTTTCTTTCTGTCTGCAATATTCCTTGGCAAAAACAAATGGCATGAATATATAATTATTAAATGGTTATGAAAAGATGCGGTTTTGCGGACATTTGTCTCACGTTTTTTTTCAGCTAGACGCTTTTGCCCTTTCAATTTATGATTTAGCAATCAATTCAATTATTCAATGCCTTACATATGCTTATTGTCATACTTTATAAACTTTACTCCGTTTGAGCAAATTTTGTAATTTAATTTTTGTTTGTGAATTTAAAACAAAATATTTCAAAACATTTAGCATTTTGATACAGCATGAGGAATTTGATGAAAGAAGAAAGCTCAAACATTACCTCCATCTTCTTAAAAAATACTACGGGCTTAAGAAAATTTTTCATATAAGGACAAAGGTACATCTGAAATCATTCTTTCTTTTTTATTCTCTTTTCTACCTGACCAAGCTTCGTTGCCAGTTGTTAATATATTTTCAAATTGTTTAACAATAAAGACTTTTCTTTCAGTAAGTTGCTTTGCATACTTAGAAATGAAAATGCTCAATTTTAGAAGGCAAGATTAAAATTCATAGAGAAGTTGAAATCTTTAAATGAAGTAACCTTTATCTTGCCAAAGGATTTGAATTAGTACCACCATTTGCTGTTTAAGCTACTTATTAATGCAACCATGAAGAGCAATTATAATTAAATATCTTGGTTTCAGTGATGTTTAGAATAATACCATCTTAAACGCTCTCTTCTGGAAGTCATGGAAGGAGGAACGCATCACAGTATTTAGCCAAATGAAAACTATGCTTGTGAAGCATTCGGCAAACAGAAGGCCCACTTATTCGACAAACAATAGCTGCAAAGATTCCTCAAACTACAGTCTAGTGGTTGTATAACATATTTTTCATACCACCAGTGATAAATAACTATCTTTATATGCTGCAGTTACTTTGGGCGTTCACGATCAGCAAGACATCTGTCTGTTCCTATGCATAAATAGCTGTTGTAGGTTAATTACAAAGGTGATGCATATATCTTTCTAGGGATAACTGTTTGTTGCGTGTTTACTGTAATGAAGAAGATCCAAGTTTGTTTAAACAAAGTTTAAACTATGAAAGTCGATTTTAGAGAAAAAAATAGGTTACAAATTGTGGTCATTTTAAAAGGATATTTTATTGGCATAAATATATAATTATTTTGATTACAGCGAAGCATCTGAAATATGAATTTAAAAATTTTCACCGTTGCATCTAGTACTTATGGACACGTATACCTGGAACCAAAAGCTAATTTCAAGGCTTCACATATTGTGAAAAGTAAAAGGTGTAATATGCATATGATTAAATGAAAATTTTTAAATAAAATAATAATAGTATTTTACAAGAAAAATTTTTGTCTTTTTTATTTAAAGATACTGACTTTTCGAAGCCATAAGTCTCTGTCCATCAAATCACCATTAGTTCAATTCAATCGCGTTTCTTTTCTCTCGCATTTTTGGACAAAACTATGTCAAAATGTAAAAAAATGCAGAGCAATATAATTTTTGAATTTAAATATTTGATTTTCAATTAATGAGAAAGAAATTCTCTGACGCGATGTAAGAAATTAAATATGGTGTTCTACGAAATAGTATGTTAAATATGAAATAAGAATTAATAGTTGCAGAACTAAATAAAAATTACTGAAAAAAAAAACAGACATGTTACAACTAAAATGCATTTTGAAAAGTCTTCTCAATATTTTGATTTTTATATTGGTTAAAATTAATTTTAATTTTTACTTATAGTTAATTCTTCTGCTAAATGTTGTAGTAACCATTTTCCTATTTAAAATGGTGGTACGTGCGCAGCAGCTTGCCACACTAAAAGAGGGAGAGTTGAATTAAAGTTACTGCTTCGCTAATAGCAGATTTTGAACTGGTGAGAAAAATTAAAGGTTTCTGATTATATGCGGACCAATAAAATCTAAAACGAACGGGATGGGGTCGCGTTTGGTGAGAATCGTATACTCTCTCTGGTATGATTTTGAATATTAAAATGATAAAAGGCTCTGGGTAAAAAGTAATGATTTTATAATTATTTCTGACTAGAAATTAAGAAAAAGGAAAATATAGAGATTGAAAGTGAAATGTCTTCACATAAACTGCTGTTTAGAGACATTGGAAAGAATTGCTCCTTGTTATTAGTAGGATAGAGGGAGTAAAATTTACAGTTTAAATACAAAATAAACAAATCTGCAACTCAAACAAAACATCTTTTCTTACCCTCCTTTTGGTTTCTGATAAACTTATCATCATTTAGTTTTTTAAAGATCAAATGCGACACTTAACGCCAGCTACTTTAATAGAAAAAACTAATGCATTTGGATGGAATTTTATGAAACTTATGTAAGTAAAATATGTATATATGTAAAATACTTATGTAAGTAAACTTACGTAAGTAAAATTATTTCATCTTTTATGTAGTCTTATTTCAATTAAAATAATTTTGATTCTATTTATTTGAATAAGTTTTGAGTTACCTATGACTTTTTTGATAAGTTGGTGTGCCAATTGGTAATTTTAATTATTTTAAATTAAAATCTCATCTTTCGTCAAAAAGTTTAATTTTATTGTTGCTAATCATTTGGAGATCAAGATAATCTATTTCTGTATGAGTTGCATTACATACATATATATATATATTATTGTTGATATATATATTTCAATATATATTTTGCAATTTATTATATATATATATGTGTGTGTTTTACAATTCAGTAATTCAAAGCATTTAATTATAATTTTAAAAAAATAGTACGTCTTTAGTTCCTGTAAATTACGCAAGTATTTAAATGATATTTACCTAACACTTTACTGATAATGAAATAGCTGCAAATTTATTCCAAGTTAGGAAGAACTGAAACTTTACATAGTTATTCTTTAGTTTATTCTCTAATTCCAGAAAAACTTAGCGGTTAGAAAAAGAAACGAGAAGAAAATGTATGATAAATAAAGTGCCTGGAAAACTTTCCCTTTTTATGCGTTTCTCACGATCTAATTTTTCCGTTTTCTAACAATTTTTTTACCTCTAATTTAAAAAAGATTTAAAGAGATCAACTCCTTATTCCCCTAGCCCATCGTTTAGGTAATTACCTGCTTGATTTAATTTCTGGAAACCTCTGAAGAACGAAATGGTTAATTCAAATTCATCTTGAAAGATCATTGTCAACAAGTACCTCTCTCGCACAAAAAGAGGTTGCAAAAAACAGAGTTCAAATAAATAATGAAAAATAAATAACGTAATCAAGGAAACGCTTTTGTGTCATTAACACTATTTTGTCTTTCAACCTTACTGTAAATTAAGTAAAAACATTCCACAAATTACTGCAGTCCAATTTTGGTTTTTGTTATCGTTTGCCTATGCCCGAATGGACTACAAAGAAGAAAAAATGTTACGGATACCCGCTAATACTTAATTGATCTAATTTAGTCTCTCATTGGCTGATGGAAACTTGAATAAAATGACTCCACCGGGAAAGAGGAAATCAATTAAATACAAGGACTTTTTGTGCAGACCTGCAAATGTGCTGCAGTTAACATTATGGAGACTTGGTTAATTTGCGTGGGATTAGGCAATCTTTTAATCCATATTTGAATTATCTGCAATTAAATAATTTTCTTACAAACATCGCATACCTTTTAGATAAAAATCTAATATTTTAAATTTTTTTATCAGTTTTCAGAATTTTGGTTTATGTAAAACTGTATCTAAAAACATTATAGATAATATATAAAAGCAGCTCTAAATAGTGTGTATAAATATTTGTTGGAATTCTAAGAAGACAACAGAAGTCTTTCAAGAGTAATTTCGAGGTATAACCTAAATGTACAGCTTTCGTAAATGTCAGAGTTTTGTATTTGTAAAATCTCGACCGTGTCACACACTCTGTGTAGATCTTATTTTGCATCCAAGATGGATATCCTACCATTGAAATCACTTTGTGTGCTAAAACTGATATCTGTTGTTCCTCAGACAGGGAATTCAGAACTTATGCCCCCTAACCCACTATGGCCTTACCCAAAGCTTGGTGAATAAGACCGCTGTATACTAGCAGTTCGACCTCGTCTGCGTTAGAACTTAGGCAAACCGGCGGTTTGTGTTGTTGGTTTTCATGGCCTGGATACGAATATGTTGCCTTCAGAAAGTCCTCCGTGAAGGTATTTCTCCTCTCAAGCAAATTGCTCTTTTTACTTTGCCATAGTCATATAACCACAACAGTAAACCACTATGTGCGGAGAACCAAGACCACTGTTCTTTAGTATTGCATATATTGGTCAGGATGTGACATAATATATATCATTTGGACTATAATTTCCATAAGAGGACGCTGAGGTGATCTGGGGGCACACTATTGGTCTGGAGGCAATAAGGGTGCATAAGAATACAAGAGGGCAATAACAGAATTTTGGAAAATTTGGTTGCTTTGAACACATTTGAAGAAAGGATTAGACATACACTATGGTATAGTGGTTAGAGGAGCATATTACAATACCGAAAGGCCCGGGTTCGAATCCCGGGTAAGACACGTTTGCAAATGTATAGTGTTGGTGCGACATGACAGCACTCTAAACACGCGTCGAGCCGAAAGTCCTTTCGTGTGGATTGGTGGGTGAGGAGAGGAATGGGAGACCCCCGGATTTCCCCAGGGGAGCTCTCTTCTCAAAATTGGGGGTGAAAAATAGAAGTCCAACCTCTCTTCTGAGTAGGCTCTGGCAACCTTTCTTCCATGTAATATGGACAAGACAACAACAACAACAACGTTCACACATTAATCCAAGTCATAATTATATTTTTTTGTGTTTCTATTTTTTTAATTCGAGAGAAATATATAAAAAAAATCTGAAAGGTTCCAGATTTTAAATTACGTCCAAAGCGGCGTTTTTTAAAGGTTTTGTGCGTTACCTTTATTTATTAAATATCATGTTCTTTGCACATAAACCATAAAATTCAGTTCAGTAGCAATGTCGCAAAATAATTTACTTTAAAATGAGCATATCTTTAGAATTTCCGATACGCAGTTTCGCGCCCGCTGGAGATAAAGTTGTTTTTTCCTACTTGCCGTAGAGTGTTGTCATTGCTCGCGTTTAAATCATTGAGTTTGTTACTCAAAAATTCTAAAGTTTTACAAAATATGAAATCGATAATAAAACAAATTCCAAATTTCAAATTTGGTTTTCCACATGCCCATATTTGTAGGAGGATTACGTCATTCAAAATTCGATGGCTCTATGTACCGTTGTTTTATCACAATGCGAGAAATAAACATACATTTATGCAGATTTTTCATTATTTAATTCCTTCAAATATAATGCAAGACTCTAACATTTGGTGGCAACATTTTGAAAAGTGAAACGGACATTTATAGTGATTCAACGCAAATCGCAAAACGAAAACAATAGTCCTTCAGGGACAAAGCCCCTTTGGACTAATAAATGCAAATTACGAACATCCACTATAATATTCTAAAAGCATATCCTCAAGCGGTTATGTTCAGTAAGGGAAAAGAGCATGCTTTTTCAACATGTAGCTGGTCCATAAAATTTCCTTCCATCTTTTATTTTCACCATCGCTGCACGTAAACATATTGTTACTGATTTGGTATTTAAATAGCTAATGTTAGTTGAATTATAAATTAAATTGCTTTATTCCCCGTGGAGTGCAGCGCGTGACGAATATTAAAGGAAAACTAAACCGGAAAAATTAAAAAATACAAGAGCACGTGCATTTAACATTTAATAAATAAATATCTCTTTTTGATTTCGGGAAAGTTCCAGAAAATTCTCCCGCGCGATTTAAAATGTTATAAAAAGGAGGAAAAACCTCTAAATTCAGTAGAGTTTGTTGTTGTTTTAAGAGTTTGTTTAGAAAACTGCTCTTGTGATTGTAGTGAATTCGCGGATTAGCTTTCTTTAGCTGTTTTGATTTCTGTTAAACTTTTGAGTAGTTAAAAAATAACTACTGTGAGATATTGTAATACTCAAAGAACGTCTGAGGAAATTTAAGCACTTTTGTTGTGATAATAATAAATTTTGTCCATTTTTTCAGCGGACTTATGCATTCAATTCAAACAAACCCGTACGCACGCAACACTTTTTGGTGTCAGGAGTGGAATTTGAATGCAAATAACAAGAACGATGGAAGAGCAATTAAGGCAGTTGATATCAGCCTTTGTCTCGTTTAAAGAAGAAATGAAAGAGAAGATGGATGCTGGTCAAGAAGAGATGAAATTGGGCCAAGTATCCGTTCAGGAAGAGATGAAATGGTCACTAAAAGATTGAAGCAGGTCAAGAAGAAATGAAAAGAGAAATTACCTGCATAATAGAAAACAAATTTGAGGCTATGGTAAACAGAATGGAGATGGATGAAAACAAAATAGGAAACATTGAAGAAAAAGTTTCGAAACAGCTTCAGTATAGCCCACCTTTAAAGTTTGGCGAATTTGTTTTGGCGACAAAGCACATGAAATACGCTCTTTTGAAAAATGGTTGCCATCCAGATTTTCGACGAAACTCCGTGTTTCAAAAATGGTGGCCATCTTGACTTCACCAGAAATCGTGGATAATAGAAATAAATTTACGACTATTATACGCGATTTTAAAAGAAAGAAATATTAAGGAATGATTAATTAAAATGATTAAGTTTAAAAGGATGTAATTTTAAAAACAATGCCGTAAAATCTCCCTTTTGCTTAGCTTTCCCAAATGTAAGATACCTTTGTATGTTATCTTACATTTTTCACAACAAGTTTTATCCTTCAATAATCCACAATCCATCAAAAATCCTCTAAAACGTTCATACTCTCTTGTTAATTCATACATAAAATATCTGTTTGGAATGCCTCGCGTTCTCAAACTTTTACGCTTGTTTGAAAACTCCCAACTTAAATTTTTCTTTAAAATCTCTCGATACTTAATTTCAACATCACTAACAGCAGGTTTAGAGCAATCCTTAACTAAATGATCTCCAAAGATCTGATTTTTAAATTAAAAAATTTTTCTTTTCAAGTTTGAAAATAAATTTTTATGCGTTCCACCGGTTCTTACACATATATTTAGGAAGCTTTTATACTCTTTTTAAAATGTAAAATTCAAAACATTTGACTCTCCTGTGACAACAATAGGAGAGTTCATTTTTAAATTGGAGATCAGATTCAGGACCAGTACACAAACTGAAAAGAAAAATGTTTGCATTTCTACATAACTATAATTCGTCTTATAAAAATGTTTCTAAATTTAACAAATTAAATAATGAGTACGATAAGTGACTTCAGATTGTCAAATATTCTTGATCAATAGAAGTGTTTTTTTTAAAAAAGTAATCACTGTCATTCGTATGTAATGAGCTAACATGGTTTTTATTATCATTGTGATTCTTAATGATTCTTCTCAATGATACAACAATATTATTAATAATATTATTGATTGTAAAATAATTATTAGTGGATTTGTTGGTCTTACATACAGAATTGTACTATACTAATTGTTAATTGTATTTGTCGATTGCGCAATAACTGTTGTCGCTCTTTTTTCTGTTCTTCCATCACGAAATTACATGGTTGCACAATAATTGTTAATAAAATATTGGTAGCTAAATAAAAACAAAAGTTATAATTTCATTCATAAATGTTATTTTCCAGTTATTTATATCCCTTAGGTATTTTCGCACAAAATAATGGAAGGAAACATAAATTGAATTTCAAATGCTAACAAAGCCACCGTAGGCGGAAACGGAGGCGAATCCACCCGTAGTTTCTATTTTAAACTTCATAATAACTAATGCTTAAAATACGTATAAAGCTTAAGAAATTCTGGGAAGAGGAAAAAGAAGCTTTTGCGGGAAAATAAGCAAAGGAAAGTATACTGTTCAATTTAATTTTCTATTATATTTTTGTATTTCTTTCCAAGAATTCCGAAGACATATAATAAGAACCTTATCATTTCAAAGATATGTATCAAATTTTTGTGGCGTCCAAGACAAAACCAGTGACTGTACTCAAGTTCTTTGTTGTTGTAGTCTCTAGCTGAACTACTAAATTTATTAGTTGGTCATTTAAAAGTTGCGCTTCGCTTGAGTGAAAAGTTTAAAACCACCTTACCGTTAAAACCTCTCTTTATCTATGAAAATGGAAGCTTTACAATAGAGATCTAACAATACCTTCTCCTGAAATGAAGGCCCAGGGCAATCTGAAGGGCTTAAACTCAGCTTATCTTACGCAAGGATTGTCCTTGGAAAAGAGAGCTTGGAAAGGATCCGTGGTGCCTCCGAGAAAAATGAGACCACATTACAAAAGCGGGGCTCTTGTTTTTCTGAGAGAGTGGCAAAAAATAGAAGCACACAGTATAAAAAAGTTCTTTCCGACGTTGGGTTATTGTATTTTAAATATTTGAGTTTTATCATTGAGTTTAACGTGTTTTAATAATGCAAGACTGGGAACAAGGATATTTTAAAATTCAAACTAAAAGAAGACAGAAGTTACACTTCAAACATTTTTAGAAAATACTCCTCTTTGAGAATTTCTTGTTCGTGACTATGAATAAACACACACACTGCGGCTTTTTAAAATGACTTTGCGTAAGTTCTTTTTAGCAAATAAAATAAAAATGTGCAACTGAATATACATTTTCTTTTCAAAGCATTATATAAGATTTATATTCTTGCATGCATTATGTTGAATATTCCTTAGGAAATAGAATTCAGGTTAGAGAACTATATTGCTAGAATTAACTAAATGCAAAAGGTTAAATAACTCCAAAATGTGATTAATTAAATTAACAGCTATCTATATTATTCATAATTAAATCTTGATCACTCACAAAGACGAAGCGGAAGCGGCTGAGCCTGTTTAACCATGTAACCTTAAATCAAATTTAATAGAAACGGACCAAAATAAAATTTAAAATTAGGCTAAGAAGCACCTTAATTTGGCGTTAATTCTGAATAAAACTATGTAAATTTCGAGAGCGATCAGATGTATATCCCTCATCTTCAGGATCAACAAGATTTTTGAGAACCTTAAGGAGCCACTACCGTTTCCATATCGAAAAGAATAGATGATGTAAAGCGAATATGCATATATCGCCATCTGTCGAAAAAATAGTAATGAAAGTTGAAAGACTGTAGAGACATTAGGATTTTTTGGAAGCAAGAGAGATTGAAAAATTAGCAACGCCTTCGCCGGGAATCGAAACACAGACCTCTGGAATACCGGCCCAGTGTGCAGATCACCACAACACGAAGGCTCGCTAAGAAGACGGGAGAAATACCTTATAAGACTAAGATGGAATTCTGAAAGGGATAGAAAGGACTAGAGTAGAATTAATGTCATTTACTACAGAAGAGGTAAACTTTTGGGAATTTATGTATTAAACGCATATATAAAATTTTCACATTCTCAGAAATTTAGTTTCTTTAGTAATGACATTAATTCAAGTCCAGTTCTTAATAAAACGCTTTTAGAATTATAATATCTTAGTTTTCATTTTTATTAGCATTTTCGTTCATTTTGAAAGTTTATGCGTAATAATTGACACTTGATAAATTATTTATACAAATTTTTAATACTATATACTTATACTATAATACTTTTAATACTATATACTTATACTATAATACTTTTAATACTATATACTTATACTATAATACTTTTAATACTATATACTTATACTATAATACTTTTAATACTATATACTTATACTATAATACTTTTAATACTACATACTTTTTAATGCTTATATTTTTAACTGAAAGAAAAATACAGCATCTTTTCTATATAATTAGAAATGATCACATATGCTATTAAATTAGAAAACCTTACTTAAAGCGTCAATTTTGTTTTAAAAATATTCCCACCCTTTTGGTTGTTCAGATTAGATCAAGTATATACCTGTGCACCTTGAAATATCTTCAAGAAATTAATGTAATGAATTAAATAAACATAAATCCAAGTATGACGTACCAAGGGCTTTTTGGCATTAAAATCAGGAAAAAGTATCTTTCTCATGGCAGTTTAGGAAAATTCGGGCCTTTTTGTATAAACTCTGTGCCTGTCAGAGGCTTAATTAGGTTACTTGATTACTGCCAAATTTAAGAAGTTTAGCTGCGTAGTTGGAGTGATGCTTTCGTGAAGTACTTTATAAATTAAACTCTTATCGCAATAATGTTAAACACTGGGTTAAAGATGGAAACCAGACGTACATGCAGCCGATTCGCATGGAATGGGGCTCTATTAAACATTCAGACTCATAATTTTTTTCCAAATCCAAATCAACTACACTAATAATAATAGTAAAATACTATTCTAATTGGGCGATTGCATTTACGACGGCATTATTTAAAAGATCTTACACGTCAAGCTTCTGTCTAGGTTACTTGCATTAGGGCCAAGCACAAGAAGATTTACTGCCTAGGCAGGATGGATGTTTTCCCGAATAATTTTCAAGGGAAGCTATCTCGTATTCCATGTTGCACACGAAACCTCCCATTTAGTCGGTCTGTTACCCTAGGATCTGAAACTAATATTATCATAGCTCATCGATTTATAGCTCTGCTTTGGTTGGATTTACCTGTCATAAGAAGCATAAAAAGTCGTTTCATAAAACCATCTGCCTCCTTGAAGACAAAGATGAAGTTCTTCTAATTTAAAGTCAAGAATAAACATTTTGAGAGCAAATTTTTCTTAGCAACAGTGCTTTTAAGTTATTAAGTTTTTCAACACTGTAGTTCTAGATTCACTCTAATTTACCCAATATTTAAGTCAGAATTCGTAAATTCGGTAAGTATTTATAATTAATTTCGGATTGTGAAATTATATATTGAAATAATATTTATTATTTAAGCAAATTTCATTCAACTTCGTTGAGGATATTTCCTGAATTGCTTTTTAGAGAATATAAAATTAATTTTGCACCCATTAAATAATCTTTATGTCAAAATGTAGCACATAGCTTGCGTAATGTGCTCATTTAGGCAAACTTCAGCAGTTGAACTACTCAAAGAGTCTTCAGTTCTAATTTTTGCTTTAAGTTCGATACCAATGCTTTTATTCTGAATTGAATCGTCTTTGTGACATTACTTCGTTTATCTCCAACAAAAATAACAGAAATTCTTAATTGTAACTTTGGATAAAGCTTATAAAGAAGGTTTTAAACACAATAAAAATAAACATTGTTTAAAAGCTATAAAAACATTGTTAAACAAAATATATCAAGTAGGTGCAAATTACTAGTATGTGTCATAGATTAGAGTTTTCATTTAATACAATAGGTGCCGATTGATATGATCACGTTTGTCCACTGTTATTCTGATAACATTAACGAAATAAATTACATCACAAACGTTCTGCTACCTCTAAACGAATGACTGAGCGTCGCCTGAGATAACCACTGACCTGACTTTGTTATAAAAGTGTTAGAGTATTAATAGTCATTCTGCCAGAAGGAATTATTTAATAAAGGAATAAAACTATAAATATAAATATTACATGGGCATAAAGGGCCTGTGTATAAGCATAGATATGTTAATTACAAACATTGTCTTGTACAAGTTACATGTGATAGCTACATAAAATCATGACAGTTATGTCCATATTTAAACATTATCTGAATTCATATTTAAAATACTTTTACTGAGATAATCAAAGTAAACTTACAATTTATTTACACATTGACTGGATTTTCAAAGGCATTTTTAACTGCTTTACAATATTATTTTTAACAAATACATGCAAAATGGATAGTAATATGCTTACTTTACAATAGTTTTTGCTCTTACAGTCCTGTTACTATTCTACGGGGTGAGCTATTTGCCTAGTGTTGATTTTCAGTTATTGTAGTACTATATGGCTTAAACTGGGGGGAGGGAATTATGTGACTCAGTGTTATGGTACTTTAGCTGAATTGCTCGGTAAAGTTGCAACTGCTATTAAGATTGTAGTACCTATCAAGGGAATATCTTTGTCACGTTCAATTACTTGGATATTACTGCAAGTCAACTACACTAATCTGCTGTTCCGGTAACTGCGAATTATCAGCTCATTGTACACCACTTTTGTAAGGCCTCTCCCGAACACTTTGATTTGCTATTAAAATTATGCTGCGAAGAAAGAATTCTCAAGGGGGGGAATCTCTTAGTACCTTCTGAGGCATAGCCTAATCACCTCCTCTACCTTAGTTTTCGTCTGCTTGTTGCCGCAGGTGTTCTCCGCCCATTGCTACCAGTATTCACTGCTTGGCATTTTTAAATGCAGTATATCGGTTTGTGTTCAGTTGAAGAGGTAGTGATCTGCATCACCTACCGCACCACATTCACACAGCTCTGATGCTCATTTGCTGAATCTCTTAAGATAATGCGGGTACTATGGCCAGAGTAGAACTGAGTTTGTGATCCGCGGTTTGTGTTAATTGAGCATGTAACTTTTGGAAAGAACTTGTAAGTTGTCCTCCGTATGCTGTCCCTTTCCCATCTTCTCTTGCCATTCTTGTAAAATGCTATTGAGCGTGATTTGTTTTAAGTAGGACTGCGGCAAACTTACTGCGTTTTCCAGTCTACTGGGGTCATTGGCTGCAGATTTCGCAAGTTCGCTGCTTCGTTGCCAGTAATACCCATATGATCTGGAACCCAGACCAGGATAGGTTTGTCATCTGGTGGGAAACTTAGAAGAATTTTCTGTATATCTTGCATCACAGGACTCCTTGTCTTATTCCCTCGGAATATTTTACAAAATGCTATAAAATGTGCTCCTAACTTTAATACTTTGTTAAATATTTTCAAAATACTAAGCCACTGTTGTGAATTCTACTAAATTTTAGATTTAAGCAAAGATGTTCACCATCTGCAAACTCGTTTACAGAAGACGGAAGAAGAAACCTCAAGGTGAGTATTCACTGCTCCTTTATTGAACATTTTGGAATATTAAATGATGAAAAAATAGCCTTCAATTTAGCAGTAGAACTGAACTAGTTTAATAAAAATATAAGTAGAAACATATAAATTCTTGCTTTCATCACAGCTTTTTAACAAGGAAAACAGTCGTTACTAGTGGATTGTTTGCAAGAGTTTTCAACAAACGTTCATTTATAAACTGTTTCTAATATTTCTGAAAATTATTTAACCGATGCTATACCCCTAATCATAATATTCTAAAGGTATCCCTTGTATTAGCATTTAAAAGGGATTCGAGTATTTCATATTTATCTTCTTCAGTTATTTTATTATATGATGTGTTTGGATTTGTCTCAAAAAACCAATGTCAGATATCTTCTGTCACCATCTTCTTTTGAAAAAGAAAGACCTGTATCTAATTTCTTTCGTAATCAACACAGTTATTCAAAATATTCCCCAAACTAAGCAAAAGGTTGCTTTATTGCCTAATTTCAAATAGTTGACTAAAATAAAAACCAAGCGGTTTTCATTTTAGTCAACAGTTTAGTGACTTGATTACCATTCCGTATTACTTTGATCCGATTGGCGTTTAGTTCCTTAGGAAGGAAATCATCTCGCTGGTGAGTTGCATTACTTTGATAACATTAACCAAACTCTTGATCACAATAAGCAGTGCATTTTCCCTGTTTCTGTATACGAACGTACGGGGCAGTGGACTGACTACATGGCGTTTTCTGACTTTTCCTATTTCCCCATTCCCAACAAAATATGGACCAGTTTCTTTAGAAATTCTTCACGAAATTATCCCTTCCCTTCGGCGAGCAGACTTAGGCAAGCAGACAGTGCTTTGTTGTAACCTCAAAAATCCATTCCAAAACATTAGAATTATTATCGTATTAAATGTAATGCAATGTAACTTTCTGATCTGGCTTATTTTCTTAACAGCAGTTTGAAAATTTGCAGTTTGCATTGACTGCATTAAATTTTAAGGTTTTCATCATGTCCATCGAAAAGAATAAGAACGAGTTTTCGTGAGGAATTCCATAACTAAGATGAGCATGTGTCTTCATAAATATTGGTTAATGTTTTGCCATTATAAAAAAATTACCTGCTCATTTTAAAAAGCTGGAGTTTTTTAAAATGACATCTTACTTCTTCACAACTTTCAAATCGTAAATTGTAATATGCCAACTAGAGCAATTAAAACAATTCATTATGATAAAAACACGTGCACAAATAAGTACAGCATTTCATAAGGTACTTCTTTTTATATTTCACTGTTCGAAAACAAAATAGCTATTATCTCCAGAAAAATCTTCCAACCAAAGACCTGAAGAATACCAATAAAAATACATCTTTTTATCTTCTAATATAGAGGAAACTACCACACTCATCTCATTCAAAAAAGTAATCAAATCCACGTACTTATTGCGTTAAGAAAAGTTTCGTAATTTATGATCGAAGCAAAGAAAGCAAAAAAAAAAAAAATAAATAAAAAGTAAAAATAAAGGACTTCATAATAGGTTTAAAAAGATTCTTTCAGAATGTTTAACAATCTCATTTTCCTTGCTCGTCTATTTTTTTCAACGAATTGTTTCGTATCAGTTTCCATTCTTAATTGCTCTTAACAGAGATATGCAATTAATTAATTAGAAAAAAGGCGAATGGTAAAAAGATGTTTAATTATCCCGATGTATTATTTTTAGTTTTAACAGTGAAACTTTCCTTTTCCTTTCACAAATGTCTTGCATTTTGAAAACCATCTTTTTCCACTTGGAATAAATCTTTGATAGCTTAAAGAAAGAAATGCAAAGTAACGTATCTTAATATGTTTATTTACTAAGGCTATTTAAGTTCCGTCATTTTATGATGTAAACTGCGTAACTACTATGGACACGAAATGTTTGCTTTGTGCTTATCAATAACGCAACGGAACAAATGGTTAATTTGATTCAGCTAAACATACTCTCATTCATTTCGCTTCCATAAAAATTAATGAGTAGAAAACCGTGTGTTTATTTTATATTTGCCTAAAGCAATCAAGCATCGATGAAGTTTGAGGAATTTTCTTTTACCGCATGTTTTGAATTATGTTTAGTTTTAACTAAATCTAAGTTGACTTAAAAGACAAGACGTAACCCTAAAGGAGTATTGACACATTCAATTGCAAATAAATTTTTACATATTCAAAAGGAACGTAGTCTTTGAAAAAGTGAAAATTTAACTCGTTGCATATGATTTCTGCACTGCAAATTCCAATAAAATATAAACTCTTCATTTTCTATGATTTGCAGGAAAAAAAGAAAGAAATATTTATATTCGCAACATCTTCAGCATTTAGAAAGAAGTTTCTTACAAAGCTGGTGATAACTTTTAAGGATTATTTGAAGAAATATATTCCAAATAATTCTTTGTTATAGCAAAATATACAAGGCTTGTAAATAAAACAATCAGTTTCCTGTGAATGCTTTTATTTATATTTAAATTACCAAATGTACTGGAGCTCCTTTAAAGCTTTTCCCTTTTCTAAATTATCATCACCGGAATACATTTTTCCTTCTGTGGTCTGACGGAGGCACTCCTGCTTTAGCAAAACTTTGTTTCTTAACATACACATTCTTTGGTCTAGGGCAGGGGTTCCCATCATTTTTATAGTACCGCACCTGTACGCTGTAAACAATTTGATGACGTACCGGTAGACCAAAAATTTTGAAATGGGAAAAATATTGCAATGGAGAACATTTGTAATAAAGACAAGTAACTTAGGACATATTTTTATTGCTAAACATATACATAAAATATAATAATCACTTTAAAAAATATCCAGTGAGAAGGTTGAGCCTAATTATTATTAACTAAAGAAGTAATACCGGGTTCAATGTTTCTAAGTTTAAGGCTAAGATACGATTCAATGCCCAACAGAACTCTATATTTGGTTTTTATCGTAGTCATTGCAGAAAATCATTTTTTCCCATAAATATCTGATCGCAAATGGCATTAAAATTTTAGTGATTGGTAAGCAACTTCTGGGTATTCTTTACTAATTAGGTAGCCAAAACGTGAATATGTTGGAACTCTGAAAGCTTAATTTCAATCCATTGTCACTGCTAAGGTCTATAAAAGACTTTTGCAATCACATCGTCTGGAACCCCCGCTGTGCATGCGTTCGAATCCAACTTTGAGCTATGAAATCTTCAAAAAACCAACTTTAGAAATATTTAAAAGTTGATGTTAGATAGTTTCTAATGTCGCTCATCCCATCCCCTTTTACTGAAAAATTATTTTCTTCGATAAAGTTACAGAGGAAAGGAAACATGTTAACATTTTGTTTCTCAATTTGCTGTTGCGTGAATTGCAATTTTCTCTTGAACGCACTTACTCTTCATACGAGTTGAACACAGAATCGTTAACTCCTTGCAAACTCAAGTTTAGTTCATTTAATCTTGAAAAAAAATTGAAAGGTATGCTAGTCTACACAACCAATGCTCATCAATCAAATTACCCCATTCAAATGTTTTGAATTGGTCAAAAACATATAAATTTAATAGCGTAACTCAAACAATCAACTGAGGACTTTACCACGTGACAACCACCGTACTTCGATGTAAAGTAAAAGTGTAGCATGGGCAATTCCCATTTCACCGAATAAAATCAAAAATAAACGCGAATTGAGTGCTCGAGATTTCATAAAATTAACCATCTTTACCGACACATCTAAAGCCTCCTTTAAATTCACTTTTATATTTTTGTGAGCAAAGCTTAACGGGGAATGCTGCAGTGCGTAGACTTGCATTTTGATGCCACTTCTGTAAGTTTGGTTACCACGCCTAATAATTTGTTGCAGGCATCAAAAATGCTTCACTAGTTGTATGTGGTTTTCCGCGCTCATCTATGTGCAAACCCACTGAATATCATGCCCTCACATAATTAGTGTTCACCTACTAAAAGTTTTGACACTTGATTTTTGAGAGCAAAACGCTGAATGTTTTCGTTTAAAAAAAATCAAGGGTTTTGTCTTTTACACTCCAATGTTTGCTATATAAATTCCTTTTCAAAAGCGTTGGCTTCATAGCCCCATTTGATAAGCACTCAAAACAAACCACGCACTGTGGAATAGGTTTAGCGTCTATTCCGGATTTCATGAAGAACCCGTACTTCATATAATCAGAATCATACGTCCTTGATCAAGTTCACTTCTGCTTCTTTAAGTCTGGTTCTTCGTCTTTACTCAATTTTTGTGATTATTTTTCCCTTAGGTTGAAATTAGAATTTCCAAATTCGTAAGTATCTTTTCATTATATTGGAGTGCTGTAAAAATAGTAGGTAATTAAAATGTTACAAAAACGTAAAAGTAAAAACTAAAATATTAAAAAAATAAATTAAAATATTAAAGCATCTGGATTATTAGTTATTTTAGTCATTTCTTTTCTTTTTTCGAAATGCCGATTTTTAACAGATTTTTGTTTTAAATTGTAAAATCATTCGTGTACCGGTAGCTGCTTCTCCGCATACCCGTACTGGTATACGTACCAAAGGCTGGGAACCACTGGTCTAGGAATTACGTTCAGGCAAACATAAAGGCCACACTTGAACCGGGAATGCCTTTTTGAGCCGAAATCCCATTACGAGAATGCGCCTTTTGGCAGTATTCAAGTATTACCATGGTGAAGTATTGAAGTCTCTTTTCCCAACCTCGCGTAAACCATCCATGTTTGCAGTTTGCAATTAATCTCTCAGACAACTTATATTCTGATCGGACATCTCTATGGATTTGTATACATTTCCATCCGTTCTTTTTGCTGATGGCCTTCCAGAATGATGATTGTCTTTAGTTGATTCTCTAGCACATAAAGACTTTAAACCATCTGAAAAGCTGTGCTGTCCCAACATTAAGTTTCCATAGGCCTCCTGAGTTTTTGCAAAAGTTTCGGTAGCGTTGTGCGTTAAATTGAAGCAAAAGTTGACGGCGCATCATTGCTCAAAATTCATATCATTCATTTTAGCGACACATACACATAAAAAATTATTAATTAAGTAATTATTTGACCTCTTTTTTTCCCCAAATCTTAATTAATTAGGATTCCTTATCTTTCACTGCTACCTCATCAGCTTTCTACAGCATCAGTATACCTTTGCTTTCCACGTATTTTTCTTGAACATTTCTAAATCAAACATTCAGTGTATAATGCTAGTTAATTCCGTGTCACTGACTATTAGAACTTTAAAGGCTGAAAATTTAACTGAAGAAGCTAGCGACTATTTGCTGGTCTTCTTACAACTATAAGGATAAGTCCAAAGAAGGGTTAAAGTACCCTTCTTTTATTCATTCACAGAAATAATGCAGTCAGCCCCTTTGGGGCTTACAGGAAAACTTCCACTTAGTCTTTATCTTAAGACAGAAAATAAGGAACTAAACTTATTCCAGCTAGCTAAACGTCAACCGAAGCTGTAGGAAAATAACTAACCGAGTTGCCCTGTTATTAAACCGTACCGGCGAGCACTAACAAATACGTAAGACTATGGGCGAATGTAGTAAGACAGGCTTAAAGCAATGACGTTGCTCAAAGGCAGACACGCTGTACTGAGGTCTGAGCTCTTCTACGGAAGTGACGTAACTTCCCATTAAATACTGGTTCCACTTCATTTACATAAAACGCGATACTGAAATCTCATTCTGGCAGGAAGTTGTAGGTGGAAACAAGAATTTAAGGGAAAAGGTTTCAAAATTAAAATAATCTCTATAAGTGAATTCTCAGTAATGTGATCTTTTCCGCTATGCATCTGTGTGAGGTTCTGTGTTGAGTTATTTTAATAATTCTTTAAAATCTTGCATAAGAAGGGCTGAGAAAATTTAATATAAAAACAGCATTCAGTTGACTAATTTTGGTAGTTGGTCTTAGGAGCCCAACAAGTCGACTTTATTCTTTTGACGCATATCATTACGTCTTTTACTAATCACCCTGATAAAAAAATGAGTGAACAGATTGAAAAAAGGACCAATTTTCGCAAGCTAATTTAACACGTGAAAAATATTAACTAAATAAATAAATAAGTCAAATCCATGAATTGATGCCAGCCATAATGTTAACTATTAAAACTTGAAAATTTAACAAAAGGAAAAATTAGCAAACGTATTATCGAAAATATTCTCATGCGCGAACCCCCCGTACTGGGGATATACTGCGGCCGTACGTTCCTTCCACCAGCCAGCAAAAATGATGTCTTCTTGAGGAAGTCGAAAAGAGCAACCAGAGCGTCTTGTTGGCAAAGTTTTTGGTGTGTTGACACTCTGAGGAAACGCTGGGAATACCGTCGGTGTGTTGGTATTCTGAATATAATTATGCCTGTCCGCAGCGAAAAACGCTGGTTTGGGTCTATCAACTGACAGAACTTTTCTGTTGTCTTCAAGAATGAAGTCGAAAGTCTTTTCTTGTATGAGTAAAAATTTGCAGAAGAAAGCTTGAAGTGGGTTCTGCATGCTGTGATGAACACACGAGACCCCACACTCAAGTAGAAGGGACAAAACTCATTATTCTTCATAGGAGAAAGCTGAGACAAGTAGTACGCTCGTAAAATTGGATTATAAAGCCTCCACAAGTTGCTTGTGTAATCCATCAACTGGTGTTAGGTCGTAAAAGTCACCAAGTAGGCAAAGATTCCTTCTTTACATTGATTCGGCAGGAGTGGCCATAACATTATGCTTGAAGACGAAGCAGAATCTTAATAGAAATGTGAGAAATGCTACAAACCACTATTCCGTGTTGTATACCTTAAAGCTGCTTTTAAAGGATGCCTACGGGGAGGATTTACTAAGGAAAATTATCTCGTATCCATGAAAATTATAGAAAATGGTGTGACGAGCTGGTTTGTTTGGAGCTGAAACCGGACTAAACTATCAGTATTCAGCGATATTAACCACTCGGCCATAATTGGCATCCTAGACTGCTTTCTTATGATGAACAACCTAGCTCTTTTTTTTTTTTTTTTTTTTTTTTTTTTTTTTTTTTTTTTTTAGTAAGCTTCTTAAAATATCAGAGTGAGCTATATTACCAAAATAGTTGCAGATCTTCAAGCATATCGGAATAAAGACAAGTCTTTGATAATATTATTGTTGTTGTTCCAATAGCTTGGAAATTACAACAAGGCATTCTTCGATCCGTATTATCACCGAGAACGTTTCGTAGAATGAACTACAGAATGCGGCACAATTATACCCAACAAAAAGGGAAAATTCCGTTCCAGTTTTGATGGAGAAAACCCCCAGGAAACAAATCCGAGCTCTCCCAACCCTCTTTCCCTGCCATCAAATCTTCCAAAAGGACTTGAACTCGAAAGTATTTCAAATACTTGCATGTCGTAAAGGCATTATGCAACTACAATTATGTTTGCCTTCTTCAGGAAACAAACCTGGGTCCAAGACTATGACAGCTGCCTTTCCTAGTACTCTTCTAACAGGGCTAGCTTATCCAAACAATTGCGGTATTTCTTTTCGTGATTTATTACGAAAATCATTAATTCCCCACGGCTCGCACAGGGCATGACATACCCTAATACTTTCGTTGTTTACGTCGAGTTTTGTCCGTACCAGACTAAAACTTCTAGTAGCTGAACTGAAGGTCACATTCTTAAAACAGAGAAAAACTGGGCTGTTTCTAAAATTAGTATCCTCACGGATATGTCATACTCGCGCGTTTACTGCTTATTTCGATTTCGTTCCTCATTTTACTTCATTTTTCAGTATGGCGCGCTATCTTAGTTATGACGATGATATGCGAAGATTACGAAAGACCTACAAGAGGCCGAGAGATAGAAGTCACTGAACATTGGGAGTTCGGTCCGAAGGTCGAGTCTCGCCGAACGAGCTGGCTGCATGAGCCTTTTCGTGGTTTTTCCCTGGGTTTACCATGCGTTTCGTGAGTGCGAGATACAACCAGTCTTCCTTAAAATGTCTTTCACGGAGCATCCCTCCCTTGTCGTATAGTGTTTAGCTGCAGGTCTCGTGATAGATAAGTTAATAAACGAATACAAGTTTACGGAATCTTTTAAAAACTGTTTCGATTGCTTTTTGAGTTCTTTGCTGATGAATTTTGAATGAAGAATATTTTAGTTATCAGACTTCTACAGAATGCGACACAGATACTGAAATAGAAGATGGACATTTAGTCTATCTAAACGAATATTCTATCGGCAAAGCTAAAACTAACTGAAGTTCTTTAAGAAGAAATTTCGAAAAGTCGTCTTTTCCTGAAAATACTCAGATTGAATCATTTAGTGCAACGCAGTAGAAGGCGAAACCAATCCAGGCATCTAATATGTGAAAATAAATCAGATTTCGATATTAATAAGCCACTTAATATAATACTTAAAGAAACTTGTTAACGATGTGCATTGTGTCTTAATAAACGGGGCATAAAGAAGCCATTTATTTGCCATAAATATATATAAAAAAGGGCTGAAATCTTTCATATTTTATATTAACACAAACGGGCGTTTTTTACATTTACATACATATATATGCATCGAGAGCATTTGGCTTAATATCCCTTTGGGATAAAAATATTTAAAAATAGCATATCTTTAGAAGTTCCGATTGACAGTGTAATAAAACAAAGAAAAAAGATGGAGATAAAAGTGTTCTTATCCGTAGAGTTTTGCCCTTACTGGCTTTGAAATCGTTAAGTTTGTTAACCAAAAATTCTTTATAAAGTTAATATGAAATACCAAATAAAATATTTTTAAAATGTGTATCTTTAGAATTTCCGATAGACAATCTCGCCCGCTAAAGATAAAGATGTCTTTTCCAGTACTGTGTTGCTTTTAATCGCTTTGAAATCATTGAGTTTGTTAATCAAAAATTCGTTAAAGTTTTACAAATTATGAAATAGACAAAACACAAATTCGAAATCCCAAATTCGGGCTTCCAAGTGTCCATTTTCGAGTGGCGAACTGTGTTACTTAAAATTTCACGGCTCTAGGTACCGTCGTTTTCGAAAACCCTGCATACATTCATGCAGATTCTTCGCTACTGAATTTCTTCAAATACATTACAGAGCGAGAATGTTTGGTGGCAACAATTTTAAAAGCGATAAGCCCTTCATAGTGAAATGATGCAAAATGCCCTTTGGAGTTTAGTAGCCCTTCTGGGCTAACACTTCTTTGGGAAAAAGTGCACTTGTATGAACATCAGTTGGCTTCTGTGAAAACTGTTTAAACTAAAGTAACGTTTATAATTATAAATTAAAATTATTTTTTTAATTTTCAATTTTATTTACAACAACGTTTTTTATTTATGATGTTTATATTGAGAAAAATGATTTCGGGTACAAGGTACCCAGGGAAAGTTCTCGCGTTCGCATTTATGGCAAGTGTCAGACCACGTTATTTTCCTATATCATTCATATCAGTTTTTTTAGGAAATGTATAATTTTAGATAAATTACTGTACTGCGCATTGTCCTCTGAGAATTATATGACAACTCAGTTTGGTAATAATAGACAATTAGTTACTAATGCATCTAATTGTACTAAATTTGATAAAATCCTGTAGAAAATCTTTTTTGAAGTTAAATTGCAGTACAACCATACGATCGAAAAATATATTCAATAACTACACCCATTTCAGTTCTTCAAAATTCTTCTGTAACTAACCTTTATTGGAAGCATAAAGAGATTCTAGAATGAAAGCATCAATAGGAAAAAGAATGAATTAAAATTCCTCTCTTCACGGTTTTGAAAAATTTTCACTAAAATAAATAAATAAAAAAGAGGGATCAATTACACTAGCGTCTGTTCAAGCTCTCGAAAATAGTGGCCACAATGGTAGCAATTATCTCTGAATGCACAATATGCGCTTCGAATATAAATATCAATAATGAAAAACGCCCTAGTCATCTCCCGCTACCACGCCATCAGGGCAATTACCTGGAATTGCAATCGTTAAAACTTCATGAAAACGCCTTTGGTAAAATGCGTTGGTTGAAAGAATGTATAGAAGAGCTTGGTCGCCCGCATTAAATTGCCTGTCATTTCTTTTCCAACACCGATGTGGTCATGAATATCGTCGTTGAAGCGTATGTTAGACAGATAATGGGTGATGTTTTAATACTTCTGCCGATGGGTGTAGCATTACGTGCCAAATGTTTCGCTTCATAGGTTTTGTTGAGTGTTTGTATAAAAAGCTGTATTATAGTCCATTGTTGCAAGCTTTAATACCGATTCAAATTCTGAGAAGAGAATGCTTGAATCGAGAGGAGAAAAACAAAAATGGGGATTTTTCAGGAGATAATTTAGAAGAAAATTTAGATTCCTTATTTATGTATTTCAATCCCTTTCTTAAGTTCTCAATTTTCGAATCAAAAACTGTTTCTTTTATCTTTTGGGCAAATTAAATTGCGTATTTATTGAACTAATGTATTAAATTTAGATTTGGATTTTTAAGCTGAAAGATTCATTACAATTTTCCTCATATTCTATCTTATTAAAACTAATGCAGATCATATCTTGATAATATAAGCTTACTTATGTGCTGATGCAATATTAATTAAATTTAATGCAATTGTCTCAATTTGAAATTGTATTCACACATGGTGTTTTAGAAAATTATTAAAAATATTACTTTTTATAAATATTATTTGATTGCTGCATTTTCACACTTTATCTTTGCTATTTATTCAAATTTTATTTCCATTATTATATTAGTAAACCTATCTAATCTACAGTTTCGGTATATCATTTTTTGGGGGATTTTTGTCATCAAACCAGCACATGCACCCAAATTCCACAAGTAAATAATATAGCAAAACTAAAACGATTAATATATTGATGAATATATTTTATTAATATATTGATTAATATATTGATGAATATATTTATATAAGTTATGACACCTCGCTTCCTGAACGTTTTCAGGAAGTGAAAAATTACGTGATTATTTAGAAAATTTTCAGAAATTGGTGCTAAAAAGTCTGGACATAAAAATACTCAAGTAAATGCGGTATATTGCATATTGAGTGTCAAGTCTTACATCACAAGATGATTTTCCAACTAATGGAAAGTCTTAACTAGAATATTTAACTCTATAAAGGTAAGTTTAATAGGTGTTTTTTCAGAAATTGTTGCTAAAAAGCTACACATAAAAATACGCGAGTACATACGGAATATCGCATATCAAGTGTAAAGTCTTACATCACAACATGATTTTCCAATTAATTGAAACGCTTTACTAGAATTACGCTAAACTTTATAAAGATGAGTTAAATAGGTGAAGTGCCTTATCCTAACGAGATAGGAGGATAATAGGGGATGTCGAAGGGCAACCGTCGACATCCACCTGTAGAGGTGTTAGGATGGAAAATGTGAATACTTCATGATAGCAAACTAACATTTAAAAACCATAAGCTTAACATAATTCCTTACCCTTCCGATAATAAGTTGCTCAAAGATTTCCGACTATGTGCCTGGTTCTTACCATCCATAGTTTTGCACGTTTGAGGGAGCTGGTTATTTGCTTGAGTGTGCTGTTCGCCAGAGCTGTAGCTGGAATGCACAACTAATCAAGTTCTGATACCGTACAGAGAACATGGGGCAATTTACAAACGCGGAAATGGTGGGCGTGCGCAATATGTACGGTAAAGTTCACTGCAATGGAACAGCTGCGGCACGGTTGTATGCCGAACAGTACCAGAACAGATGTAGACGGAATTATCAAATATTTGCGAATTAGCACCGCAATCTATGTGAATAGGGGACATTCTGAAAGAAAAGGAATGATACAGGGCGACCTTGAAAGCCACGTTCACCTACGTTAGAAAACGAGATATTGCATGGAATCGAATGAGCTTCTCGTACAAGTATACGAACCAATGCCGTGATATTTTAGCATCTCTGTCCAGTGTACGAATAGCATTACACAGGAAAGTATATAACATAGGGCACGTTTATATCTATCATTTGCAAAAGGTCCAATCATTGGAGGCTGAAGATGATCTACGACGCATGGAACTCGCGCGCTGATACGTGGGCAAATACAGCCAGAACCTGGCGTTTTCATTTTTCCCATTCGTTTCACTAAAGCCTTTTCTGTCGTCAAGGGATCACTAGCCAACATAATGTTCATGGGCGAAACCGCGTCACATGCTGCCCAACGATGGATTTTTGTGAAATGTGTAGGTAATTATTAATCGGGATGACTCTCTTACGCTATATTGGTGATTTACGGCAAAAAGGTGATATACGGTAATCGCGACGTATATTGGTAATTATTAATCGGGCCGTATTCTCTTACCACCACTACTAGATGATCGAAAATATCCTATTTTTCTAGAGGTAGTACTTTCTCTTTTCGCCATCGACAGAACATATGGCCCCCCTGGGTTAGGTGCTTGTTGCAACCCGTCGAGACGGAATTTAAAAAAGAGCTCAGTACTGTGTCCTCCGGAAATTGATTACATTTAAAGCTTAGTGCTGTGTCCTCAGGAAATTGGTCACAATAAACAATGAACATTGAAAGGAGGACCAGAACATAAAAAGAAGATGCATGGTGGGATTCCGTACCTCTCCAATACGAAGACTTATTCTAATAAGGGGAAAACTTTTCACTATTATGGTACATGTTAGGTATGCAGATATATTAAGAACATGGTAAAGACACAGGTACAGATGTAAAGATGAAATATGAGAAAATATAATACAAATTATGAAATCCATTAAATGAGTGCTGGATTAATCATAACATTAAACGTAATTAAAACAAATCAAAAACAAAAAACACAAGACATTAAGTAAATAAATATATGTACAAGAGCGGGCTGCTGACAGCACGGTGTCCAAGGAAAGAAGTCACTCCAGGCTGTCAGCAATACTCTTAGCAATGCTAGTGCAGTGTCTAATACGGCTGCAGCTGGTCTGCGTGTTTATTTTTGCAGCCGTAATTTTGATTGCAGCTGGTCTTTTTGAATGGAAATTCGCTGTATGCATACAGATAGTGATCTGGGTCACCAGTACTCCCACAAATGCATTGTTACTGTCTCTTAGGCGAAATGTGCGAAGATAGGACATATATGAGCCTTGCCCTGCCCTGCTAGATATTGTGTGAGGTGAGAAGAGCCGCTATTTACATTCTGGTTTATTTTTGAATGAAAATTATAGTGTTCTGCTTGTGGTGCTCGGCGCCCAATAGTTTTGTCATTGTTTCATTAATTTACATTTTAGAGTGTTTTACAGATACGAGTGCGGAAGGGGCACACTAGTGCTAATCACAGGGGTTCGTTAGCTGCGCTTTTCGCAATCACATTTGCTACTTCATTTCAGTTAATCTTCGTATGGGCTGAAACGCATTGAAGCTTGCGTTTGAGACTTACAGGAATCGAAATTAATAGTTTCTTTTAGTCTCTGATTATGGAATATATACTGCGGCTGGCCAGCAATCTTGCCATTGAGTCTGTGTATATTACATTATACCTTCCATTGCTAAAAATCCAGAGCTGCTTTTAGGCTGTAAGTTCTGCCTGAAACATCGAGTTACCGGTATGAAGCTTCTTAGCCCTGGAGCTGATTATGGGGTCACCGTCCATCGCACACCTGACACTGCCAGTTCTGAGCTCTCCTTCGGAGCCATCAGTATAGACGGCTGAAAATTGCAATGCAAGTAGAAGATTACAGCTTGCCTCTATATCGAAGTCTTCAGGGTGGCGGTGTGGTGTGTGTATTTAATTATGGCAAAGCGCACTAGGGATATCTGCCTAAGGGGAGGGATGTCTTCGTGGAGGACTTTCTAAGAAAACTGGCTCGTATACACGTTACACATGGGGAAAACCATGAAAACACCCATGCAGCCAGCCTGTTCGCGGGATTCGAACCTCGAACCGAACTACCAGTCTTCAGGGTGGCAAGGAGACTAGTCATTGTGATTCTCGTAATCCGAGGGTATAGGTCTTACTCCAAATAGTAAAGTCTTGTTTTAGTCTGATCGCTCTCACCACAGCACTCTCGCTATTTCTCTCAAGTGCAGGCTCGTATAGACGTTACACATGGCTCGTATCCACGTTACACATCGAGAAAACCACGAAAACACCCATACAGCCAGCCCGTTCGCGGGATTCGAACCTCGGACCGAACTACCAGTCTTCAGGTTGGCAAGGAGACTAGTCATTGTGATTCTCGTAATCCGAGGGTATAGGTCTTACTCCAAAGTCTTGTTTTAATCTGATCGCTCTCACCACAGCACTCTCGCTATTTCTCTCAAGTGCAGGGGCAGAAGACCTGCCAATACATTTAATGTAGTTGAAGAGGTAGAATCCTCTGCAGATGCCCAAAAGAAAAGGTCTTTGCCCCAAGTTCAGTACTTGCTGCTTGTTAATCTGGACATTGACGCCCTATATGGAGATGCCATGAAGTGCTATGCGCTCCTTCACGATGGCATATCATAGCCTGAGCATCGGCGAGGAGACACCCCAGCTAGGAGCATCTATTCTCCCCATTGTGTTAGATAATTTATGCAGACTTTCTTTAAGGTCTTTGATGTGAGGTAGCCAGAAGAATCTGTTGTCTATAATCACACCCAAGTAGCGAAAATGTCTCACGAATTGTATATTTCTGTCATGGAGGTTTAAGAACGAATAATCTCGTCACCTTTTGCATGTGGTCGCCTCCCTCCGTTGTAGCTTGAATTAGTCTTTCACTCAGGTAGTTGAAGTCAAATAAAGTTTGGAGGCAATTATTATTTTTGAGACATTTCCAAACATCATGCCACCACAACGAATCGAAAGCACCTTGAATGTTTACGCTGATGACAACTGCCATATTTAGTCGACAATGTCCCCACGTCTGTTTGGCATGCAGCGTAGTACCTGCACTTTGAATTTCCAGTTGATTTTTCCCATGCCATAAGAGATTACTTGAATAATAAGTTTGCTCAACAACGGATTCGGCGTGGAGGACACGTCACGTGACCACTATGATTACCAGTTTATCTAGCCTGCATTTCTATTTTTGGGAACTCTGAAAGCCATGGTCTATGAGACGTCTGTTGACTGTAACACCAAACTCGCTGCAAGAATCTGCATGGCAGCTGCAAACGTCTGCAACATGCCGGGTATTTTTTAAAGTGTTTACCGTTGTGTAGCCTGCATAACAGTGATTCTCCCGAGCTGGCCGCTCATTTCGATTACGTCCATATGTCGAGAGTGGAGGAAAGGAGGAGGTGGGCTGCCTTCACAGTATACATGGCTAGAACAACCGTTTCTAAGGTGATCCGTTTAGGCTCGACAAGGACTGTAAGGGTACTGCCAAGTCTGCCTCAGACTGTTTGATCGCCACATATTAAATTTCTAAAAAGATTGTCCTTGGGTTTTGACCTCCAAGGATCCCCTCTAACGTGGAAGACCACAAAAACCATGTTATGGGTTTCTAGACGGCTAGGTCGTCTGGATGGACCAGTTTTCTGGTGTGATATATAACGGTGAATGATCGGAGTTTTCATTACCTATGCTGAAACTGAAACTATACGCCGACTGTAAATTACCACTAAATTAAAGAGTTTTTCTACCTATTATTGGCTTGACATTCCTGCATTTTCCATCTGAACAAATATAGTACGGAAAATATTTGTTCGAATTGATCTTGAGCGCAAACTGATGTTTAAGGACCATAACAAATAAATCCTGCTTTTCCTGATGATAAATGGCCCCGACATTTTGCAGTTTTGTAAAGTGGCGTAAAGCATGGAGTCTCGGATGCTTCGAAATGCACTGGGCATTTTGAAATGGCGCATCTTTGCAGCTCAACGGAAGCCTGGCATATTTCAAAGTGTCCGAGATTCCCTGCGATGCCCATGTTATGAAGCTTGGGACAACTTTATTATCAGGAAATTCATTACTTATTTTAAAGTTATGGGCTTTAAATGGCAATTTAAGATCACGATCTACTCATATTTTCCATCCTAATACCTTTGCGGGTGGCTGTTGATGGTTCGTCCTGCGACAGCCGTTAACAACTCCCCTATCTCGTTATGCTTGCATTTCCGACTCCAAATTGCTTTTGAATTCCGAGTCATTTTTGTATACACTACCTCTCTTAGAAGTCTGTTCCTCTGGTTTTGTATCATAGTGATACATTATAAACATTATAAACATACATTATAAACATAGACACTTCCTGTGAAACAAATTTACATACTTGTTAGATTATATACTAAATAAACATATATAAAAAATAAACATACATACATAAACATATGTAAAACAAACATACATATTTTACGCCCTACTGTCTATTAGCAAAAACCTATACACTTTCTGTCCCACTTTTGTATGAAGTTGGGATTTTGGAGCCGAAAATAGGAAATTTCATTTTCGTGGTTTAAAGCGTTATCCTCGATGTTGCCCTTGCTTTCAGACCGATAGCTTCGTGGATACTGCTGTAATCAACTAAACATACAAACGAACCATTTTTGCGTAGAAAATTGTTCATGAAAGCATCCCCCTTCGGTCGCGGCCGAACAACCACTTAGCCGACGGGACACTTAAACGACACCTGTTAGCCGACAAGACATTTAGCCGACAAGGACACTTAGCCGAAATGGACACTTAGCCGACAGGACATTTAGCCGACACGGACACTTAACCGACAGGTCATTTAGCCGCCAGGACGTTTAACCGGCTCGGACACTTAGCCGACAAGGACACTTAGCCGACAGGACATATAGCCGACAGGACATATAGCCGACGCGGACACTTATCCGACAGGTCATTTAGCCGACACGGACACTTAACCGACAGGTCATTTAGCTGACACGGGCGGTTGGCCGACAAGGACGTTTAGCCGAAAGGACATTTAGACGACACGGATAGTTAGCCGACACGGAGAGTTAGCTGTCAGGACATTTAGCTGCGGGACACTTAACTGTCAAGACATTTAGTCAACACTAAGCCGACAGTGAAGTTCAGCTGACACTTACCCAATAATTATTCAAACTTACTATGGATCTCAAAATTTCTCGAATTCCTTCTTCATTTAATCAACTGGTTTCTTTTCAACACTTTCACATGATTAATAATTTCCCTTGTTTACTTGTTCCTTGATAATAATTTTCAAATCTCGCTCTTTCAAATTTCTAATATCTTTACGTTTCATTAATATTGTAACTCATCACATCGTGTTACATTCTTTCTCTTAAAAATCGTTTGGCTGCTCCCACTAATGAAATTTCCTTTCCCTGTCCTATGAAGCGACACAGTTGCATATGTAGGTATCCAAGCATTGCCTTACTCTGTATATAGCCAGTGAAATTACTGAGCATAACGTTTTCTGTGTTAGCATTAAGTTCAGGAGAATTGAATGCGAAGCATTCATATACCATTTTAGCAAAATAGGAGGTGATGAGCAATTATATTCGTAGGGAGCAATTATAGTTATCTGGCAGATACTGTTTAGGCATAACTTGGTTGTAGGAATATCGTGCAAGAATCCGCAGTGAGGTGGGATCATTCATTTCGTTTTAGGAAGCTCAGTTACTCGAGAGGCATCGTAGAATAGACTTAACTGACTGCTGTCCTCAGCGTAGTAGTAGTAGACCGTTCTGAAATATCTGAATAATGCAATAAAAATTATTGTTATTCTTGAATAATATTTTATATAAAAACATATGGTGGTGAAGGTTAGTTTAGCAAATATATTTTATTTTGTTATCAGAAACAATTAAAAGAGTGAATTTGTAAGACAAGCAAATATATAAATTATTTGTGACTATAATTTGCAGTTCATGTCACCATTCTTGAGATAAAAATATTGTAATTTTTTTTTTTTTTTTTTTTTTTTTTTTTTTACCACGCCTCTCGCTTAAAATACTTATTTAGGTTAATGTTTATTGCCCTAAACTACTTTCTTTTCTTTTCACCATCGACGGAACAGCTGGCCCACTGGGTTAGGTGCTTTTCAGCCTGTTGGATCCCGTCGATGGAATTAAAAAAAATACATGAATAAATATAATTAAAGAGCTTAGTACTGTGTCCTCCGGGGATTGGCCATGAAACAAGGAACATTGAAATAAGGACCAGTACATGGAAAGAAGATGCAGGGTGGGGACTGCTGAGTCTAAGCGGAACATTTTCCATTATTATCGTACATGTTAGGCACACAGTTATATTAAGGATGTGCTATAAAAATCAGGTACAGATGTAAAGATGACCAAATACATTACAAATTGTGAAATACATTAAATGAGTTCTGGATTAGTCATAATATTAAATATAGTTAAAAACAGCAAAACAAACAAAAAAAAACACAAGGCATTAAGTAAATTAATATATGTATAGAGCAGGCTGCTGACGGCATGGTGTCCAAGGAAATAGTCACTCCAGGTTGTCAGCAATGCTTTTAGCAATGGTAGTGCAGTCTCTAATGCGGCTGATCGCATATTTATTTTTAATTGTGTTCTTGAACCATGCTGGCATATTGATTACAGTTGGCAGACTTTCAGGAATCGAAATTAATAGTTTTTGTATGTCTCTGACAATGGGATGTTTACTGCTGCCGCCTTGGATGGCCTGCAAGCTTGACTTTGAATCTGTGTAAATTACTTTATACCTGCCATTGTTAGCAGTAAAGTCCAGAGCTGCCTTGAGGGCTGTAAGTTCTGCCTGAAACACCGAGTTACTGGGATGAAGCTTCTTAGCCCAGGAATGGATTATGTGGTCACCCTCCATTGAACACAAGGCACTGCCAGTCCCGAGTTCTCCTTTGGAGCCATCAGTATATACGGATAAGGTATCTGTCATGTAAATAGATAATATTATTTACTATGTTTTGAAAGTCGCGATGTGTAATTTGCAATAAAGTATGTTATATTAATGTTTTTCTTATAAAATATAACTTTTCTCAATATCTGTTAAAAATGTATAAATTTTCATTTCATTTTTCATTCATTTTATTTTTTTTCCTCTTTCATTCCTTCTCTTTTTCGTTATTGGTTTAGCGGCCACCTAACAGAAGTAAGTTTGGTTTACGTTGTAGGGTTTATATTTATTTTAACTACATTTATTTTAAGTTTAAACTATCTTTCCTGTCAAGCCTTACTTTCCCCTGGAACTGCCAATGCCAGAATATGTAAATTTGAGTAGAACGCGCAAGCATTCAAATTATCAGCGGAAGTATTATGATTTAAATAGAAGGAAACGAGTTCGGTGTGATATTCTTACTGCACGAGTGCGGAGGTAGTTAGCGAGAATTGAAGAACCCCGCGTTGCGGCCTATGTGCTTGGCGGGAAGTAGTGGTAATCGTTCCAGTGAGCTTCAAGTCTGCTGAATTAGCAGCGGTATTGTAAAACGCGGTGAGTTAGTTATTTTAGAGAGCCTCGTAGTTAGAATCTTGTCTTTACTTTCCTTTCAGGTTATTATTTTTATTTGACTGCCAAGTTGGCACAGTCTGTGAGCGTCAAGAGCACGCAATTGTAATTTATTACGTTGAATAAAAAGGGACTTAAACCCTTCACAAGGCTCTATCTTTTATACAAGTTTTCACAGTCACCTCTTGGTTGCGTGCAAGTTGGAGGCGCGCAACGTTATATTGGCGCCCGAACAATTATCGAACTGAAATGGCCGAAAATTGGATGGAAGCCGCTGGACAACACCAAGAAATGACAACTCAGTTAGAAGGATTTGGATACCTGGTCCAGACTTTGAGAGCGTCAATCAAGCCAAACGTCTATTTCGACGGAAAAAATTCGGTGTCGGTATTTTTAGAAGGTCTAGAAACCCACTTTCAGCTCTACCCGGTGCCTGAAAGACAAAAAGTTGCCATCGCCACATCAGCACTAAGAGGACAGGCCGCGCTATGGTGGAAAAACATAGGCAAATTTTTATTAGGGGAATTTGGAAGCCCGACATATATATTTGAAAATTTCAAAAAATCGTTAGTAAAGGCCTTCCCCATAGTGAAAGATCGCGCACGGCTGGAAGCCGGACTATATAGTTTCTATCAACGGGATACAGCACAAATGACGGACTTTATTTTACGAAAAATCAAGCTAACGGATATGCTGTATGGAAAGAAACCCGATGCGGAGATAATTGATATAATATTACCAAGATTGTTACCCGCTGTCCAAGACTACTTTGAAATTAGAAACCCAAGCACATTGCAGGAACTTTTCGAATTGGCGGTGAAGTTTCAAAATCGCAGAATAGCGGAAAAAGCGAGAGGGGAAACATATTCTCAAAGTACCTGAAGGAAGGAGGAAACCAGAAATGGAAATCGCTCTTATGGGGGAAAGAACTATCAATCTAACGCATCGAAACTCGAAGGTCAAGGCCCAAAAAGAAAATTTGAAAATAAACATCCGCGTACCCAGAAGACACAGATTGAAAAGAAAGCTTTAAACGAGTAGAGGGGCCTGTGAAAGGGAGGGTCCAGACCCCGGAAGTTTTAAAAAACCCCTCAAATAGACATTTAAACACGGTCATCGTAAAAAACTCACAGCTACCAATCATACAAGTCCTGGTTGGCGATGTACCAGTAGAAGCCCTCATCGATACAGGAGCAGAAGGAAATTTTATGAGTGAAAATTTCTTCAAAAAGAATTTTTATAGGATACGATTATTTAAAACCAGAAATACGGAAATTATAGCAGCCCAAGGAAAAACATGTCACTGCATCGGGAAATTATCATTAAACTTACAGGTAAAAGAGGAAAATCTCAAAGTATTAATTTTTGTGGTGAAAGACCTGCAACACTCTCTTATTTTAGGTATGGACTTTCTAAGGGCCGCGAGGGCCAAATTAAATTTTCAAGATAGTTCCGTGGTGTTGGAGATGGACCAGAGGGTGGTGGAACCTGTGGAGACGCCTGAAGTGGACCTTAGCCATCTGAATGACCATGAAAGTAAAGCAATACAGCAAGTGGTGAGTAATTTTTCTCATTTGTTTTCAGAAAAACCAGGAAACTGCCAAATCGTGACTCACAAGATTCAATTAAATGCCGAAAAACCTTGTAGGACTAAACCGTATCGTTATGATAAACAAAAAGGCCTAATCATCGAAGAACATATTCAGGAGATGTTAAAGAATAAAATAATAACGCCCATAAATAGTGAGTACGCGTGTCCAGTCGTACTATGTAGGAAAAAGAACGAGTTTCCTCCTTCGGATAAAAGGGCTTGGAGGTTTGCTATTGATTACAGAAAACTAAATAGTATTACCAAATTTCCAGTTTACCCTTTGCCGGTTATAGACGAGATCATTAGACAGATCAAATCGACAAGATATATGTCTACTTTGGACTTAACGTCTGGCTACTATCAAATAGCTATGAGACCCGAAGATATACATAAAACCGCGTTTATAACAAAATCGGGCACTTATGCATTTTTACGCATGCCCTTTGTGTTGTGTGGGGCCCCATCAACATTCCAGAGAGCTATGGACATTGTTCTAAAGCCTGTCCTAGGAAAATCAACTTTAATTTATCTAGATGATATAATTATAACGAGTAGTACGTTGGAACAACACATTAATGACCTCGAACAAGTTTTTAAATTATTAAAAGAGGCCGGTCTTACAATTAACGCCTCAAAATGCAAGTTCGCAACTAAAGAACTTAAATATCTCGGTTATAAAATTTCGCAAAAGGGTATAGAAACGCAAGATTCAAAAATAAAAGCTATTAAGAATTTCCCACCGCCCAACACCGCCAAGAAACTTTCTTCGTTCCTTGGGTTATGTTCTTACTATCGATCTTTCATAAAAGATTTCGCTAATATTGTTGAACCACTCTTAGTAATCAAAAGAAAAAGGGCTAAATTTACATGGACAGCGGAAGCTAACACAGCTTTTGAAAGATTAAAAGAAGCGCTTATTAATGCCCCTGTTTTAAAATTCCCTGAGGGGGACGAAAACCTGGAAATTGCAGCAGATGCGTCAGACTATGCGGTGGTGGCGGTTCTTATGCAAAATAACCATCCGCTGACATTTTTTAGTAAAACATTGAATCAGACACAAAGGAATTATACAGCTACAGAAAGAGAAACATTAGCCGTATTAATGGCTGTACACAAATTTCGAGTTTATTTCGGCAAATCGCCAGTAACAGTCTTTTCGGATCATGCGGCGGTTGGTAGACTTTACTCGGGAAAAAACCTAACGCCCAGGTTAATAAGATGGGCTTTAAAACTCCAAGAATATAATATCACAATAAAATATAAAACGGGTAAGGAAAACAATGTAGCTGACGCACTTTCTCGTATAAAACTGGACGATGAAGGTAATGAACTTAAATGCGCTGTGTTGACTTCAAAAATTTTAGATTCTAGAGATACGGTTATTACTGAACTGAAAGCTGATCCTGAATTTGGAAATATCTATGCTTATTTAAAAGACCCCGAAAGCTTTGAGCATACAGATATCGATGCGATACGAAATAGAGCAAAAAACTATGAAATAATAGATAATTTATTATTCTATACGAAAACAACGAACGAAAATCTTGAGTATAAGCCAGTCATCCCAGCCTCGCTTCGATTAAGCATTTTGAAGGAGTTGCACGAAAAAAAAACAGCGGGCCACCTCGGGGTCAGAAAGACTTTAAAAAGGGTATTCGAGGCGGTATATTTCCCGCAATTATACAAAATAGTAACGGCGTATGTCAGGTCCTGCAATCAATGTCAGTTAATAAATGATATTAATTACAGCCCGGCCGGGTACTTAAATAGCATTCGCGCTACATTTCCGAATGAAATTTTAGGCATAGATCTCCTTGGTCTCTTCCCCCAGAGCGAGTTAAATAAAAATCGTTTTCTTTTAGTAATAGTAGATCATTTTTCAAAATGGATAGAAATTGTTCCACTTAAACGCGCGTCAGCCAAAACAGTCGCAGATGCATTCTTACACAGATACATTTTAAAATACGGTGCACCGATAAAAGTCATTAGCGATAACGGAAAACAATTCATTAGTCAAATATTTGAAAACATATGCAATGGACTTGATATACGCCATATCAAAATGGTTCCGTATAGACCACAGGCTAACATAGCAGAAAGAGTTAATAAAAACATTGTAAAAATAATTCGCAGTTACGTTAGCACACATCACAAGCGGTGGGATGGCTACATAAATGAATTAGCTTATGCTTTAAGAACGGCACATCATGATACTACGGGAAAAACTCCAGCAGAATTATTTTTAGGCAGAAAGTTAATTACGCCTTTAGATAAATTATTCTTTGTGCAACAAAGAGAGCAGGAATTTAGACAAAAGGACGTGCAAAAACTAATTGATCAGGCGCTTAAAACTTCCGATACGGCAAGAAATAGACAAAAGTTATATTACGATACAAAACGCCGTGAAGCAGATTTTAAAGTTGGGGATAAAGTATTGAAGCGGAAATTTTCTTTATCAAGTGCCCCAGACAATTTTATGGCAAAGATAGCTCCAAAGTTTGAAGGCCCCTATGTAATTCAGGAAATCAAAGGAGTAGTCTTATATCTTAAGAACGAGAGAGGGGAAATCTGTAAAGCAAGTCCCGACCAGGTGAAAAGATACTATAATCCAAATGATTTTGAAATCCTTAAAAGTTTCTTGCAGGACTGAAGTCTAAACGAAATAGAAAGTCCAGAGACTACAACAACTATTCCACCACCCAAGAAACAGAGAACTGAAGAGAGACCTAGCACTTCTACAACCCGGACGTCGGTATCAAAAAGAAAAAATAATTTTCAAACTCCAGCGTTTAAGAAAAACAAAAATACAGATGCACCGGGTAAAGAAACCGTGGTAAAGAGAAAAACACCACCTACAAAGGATAGCAGGAAAAATTACACATCAAGGAGAACGCGCACACGGCCACAGAGTCAGGTGCCAGCAAGGCCGGCGTTCCGGAAACTGAAACGCCAACAGGAGGCACAAAAATACGAGGAACAGAAGAAATTCAAGAAGGACTCCAGACCGGAGGACGTCAAGACCAGCCGTCCCAGGGAGAAACGGAAAGGCCAACAACCAGACGATTACTCCGCCAAGAGGCCAGCATGTAGAGGACGCAAAAGAAAAAGTCAGGTGGACGACACTCGGAGGGCAGTAAGGAGAAGATTAACATCCATGAAACCTCTAACTTGGGACCAATTCTGCCAAAAACGAATGACGGAGTTTCAAGCATCGAAAACTCAAAGATAAGTTAAAACCTTCTTTAATTTTTTTTTCTCTTTTGTTCCGAAATGTTATGCATAAGTACGAAGTTCTATGTTTTGACGAAAGTCAATATGTCTCGGTTGAGACTTAGTTTTGTTTTACTTTATTTAGCTAAGGCAAAAGTATTATTTTCTTTAAGTGTAAAAGCTAAAAACAAGCATTTTCTGTTGGTCGAAAGACTAATTCTGTTATGTTAAAGCCAAAATTTAGCCGAAGATAAAAATAACTTCGTATTCTTGTATTAATAAGAATTTTACTTTCAGTGCCGCCAGCTTGGCGAAGAACGAGTAAAGTAAAAATTTATTTTCTCTTATTCATTTTATGATAAATTGTAAAAAGCATATGTATTAAAATTTTGTAAATGTATGTAAATACTTGAATGTTATGTAAAAGTAGAATTTAGTCTAGAAGCATAAAATTGTAGATGCTAAAAGTGAATGCTTAAAAGCAATGAAGTCAAAATTTAAGTAGTAAATTGTAGATAAAGTCATGCTTTAGAGCGAAAGCCTGCATGTTTAAAGATGAATGAGGGGGAAGTTAGAATGAATGTGTTTTGTAGGGTTCTCCACCTACGTTTGAATTTTTAAGACTATTAAAGTAGCTCATTGAGTTGTAGAATGTCGAGTAAGGTGTGTCTATTTGGTCGTTGAATTCTAACAAATCATGGTGGTTAGGGGAAGTGTTGTAAGACTAAAACACGAATATTCCCGTTTGACACCACACACGGTGGAGAGCCAGGGTAAAGTTAAATTAATGCTTGAAAAATTGAATGAATGTGAAGTAAGCAATAACTAAGAAAAACGAATCGTTTAAAAACAAAAATTTATTGTGTCAAGAAAGTGTAAATTATAATGTATGTAGAAAGATACTGATACTTATTCCTTCCAGATGCTGGAAGGAAAGACCAAGATTGATTGATGAAGTCCAGGAAAAGTTGCTGTAAGAAGAGAGCTTTGTAACGATCAACAGAATTTTAGTATACAAATGGTTACATAAGATATTTTTTTTGTGTAAACGAGGTTCTCGCCAATTAGTTCAGAATTAGAGAAACTTACAACAGGTCATTTGTAGGACCTGCTTCCAAGTTTTCCAAATTCTGGCAGCGGCAAATGCAGGGTTTATATTTATTTTAACTAACATTTATTTTAAGTTTAAACTATCTTTCCTGTCAAGCCTTACTTTCCCCTGGAACTGCCAATGCCAGAATATGTAAATTTGAGTAGAACGCGCAAGCATTCAAATTATCAGCGGAAGTATTATGATTTAAATAGAAGGAAACGAGTTCGGTGTGATATTCTTACTGCACGAGCGCGGAGGTAGTTAGCGAGAATTGAAGAACCCCGCGTTGCGGCCTATGTGCTTGGCGGGAAGTAGTGGTATTCGTTCCAGTGAGCTTCAAGTCTGCTGAATTAGCAGCGGTATTGTAAAACGCGGTGAGTTAGTTATTTTAGAGAGCCTCGTAGTTAGAATCTTGTCTTTACTTTCTTTTCAGGTTATTATTTTTATTTGAATGCCAAGTTGGCACAGTCTGTGAGCGTCAAGAGCACGCAATTGTAATTTATTACGTTGAATAAAAAGAGACTTAAACCCTTCACAAGGCTTTATCTTTTATACAAGTTTTCACAGTCACCTCTTGGTTGCGTGCAAGTTGGAGGCGCGCAACGTTATAACGTAATTACGGTAAAGCCAGAGGGCTATTTGCCTAAGGGTAGGGATGCTTTCGTGGAGGATTTTTCTAAGGAAAACTGCCTCGTATGCATGTTACACACGGGAAAATCCACAAAAACAGCCTGTCTGTTCGCGGGATTCAAATTCGGACCGAACTGCCAGAGTTCAGTGACTTTACCGCTCGGCAGCTGCTGAGTCTAACAGAAATAGAGCGACCGTTTTACTTAATATATAATCAGTTTCTTCCAATGAAAATTGCCTTTTTAGGCTAGAACTTTATTAATACATTCAGGAAAATGGGCACCAAAAATTTTCCCTTAAAGAATATTTTACTTCTAAATTAAACATTATGCACTAGTTAAGGGCTATAAACATTAACCTAAGTAAGTATTTTAAGCGAGAAACGTGGTCAATAAAATGTTACAGAATTTTTATCTCAAGGATGGTGGCATGAACTGCAAATTATAGAGGTCACAAATAATTTATACCTTTGCTGGTCTTAAAAATTCACTTTTCTTAATTGTTTTTAATTACAAAATAAAGTATATTTGCTAAACTAACCCTCACCGCCATATGTTTCTATGAAAAAGTATAATTAAAGAATAACAATACTTTATTGAATTGTTCATATTTTTCATGACAGGGAAAGGAAATTTCATTAGTGGCATTAGCCAAACGATTTTTTAAGGGAAGGAATGTAACAGGATGTGATGAGCAAAATAGTAACGAAACGTAGATATATTATAAATTTGAAAGCATTTGAAGAACGAGATTGGAAAATAATTATCATTAAGTAAACAAGAAAAAATATTAATGATGTGAAATTTGATTAAATGAAGAAGCTTTAAGGATAATTTTTGAAGATTCCATATTAAAATGTAATTGTGAATTACATTTTAATATGGGAATTGAAAGTGACCGCCGTACTTTGCTAAAAAAATTCTTTCTCTTTTCGAAATTTAATTTATATTCCCTGACGAGAAATTTCAGCTTTTTCAATATGGCCAATATACACCAAACAGCACGATACATATCAAACAATGCTAAATTAACACAATAAATTCAAAGCGACTATGAGATCTTTAAGAATCGAAAACTGAATTTTACTAATAGGTGAAAAATAACTTAAATATTGAACTTAAAGGAGAAGTCGAGAAATTTTGTAATTGATTGTAAATTTAAATAATTATTGGGTACGCGTCAGCTAAACGTCAGTGTCGGCTTAGTGTCCTGTTGACTAAATGTCTTGAAAGTTAACTGTCCCGTAGCTAAATGCCCTGACAGCGAATTCTGTGTGTCGGCTAAATGTCCTCTCGGCTAAGTGTCCTGTCGGCTAACTCTCCGTGTCGGCTAAATCTCCTGTCGGCTAAATGTCTTGTCGGTTAACTGTCTGTGTCGGCTAAATGACCTGTCAAATAAGTGTCCTTGTCGGCTAAGTGTCCTGTCGGCTATGTGTCCGTGTCGGCTAAGTGTCCGTGTCGGCTAAATGTCCTGTCGGCTAACTGGTGTCGGTTAAGTGGTTGTCGGCTAAGTGTCATGGACCCATTCCCCTTATGTAGATAATCCTTACAGGCTTTGCCATAATGAAACATCACGGTGCAGAGGCCTTGAAGCAGTTAAAAGATTTTGGTGCCTTCATATACGTTTACTCCAATTTATCCTACTCTCTCTCTCTCGGTTTTGGTTTAGCTGCACTATGCATTTCATAGTAAAACCGGCAGAGGGAAAATTTTGATGACCTATTCATTGAATACTTACCCGTTTATGCCCAATTTTTTTTTTTTTTTTTTTTTTTTTTTTTGCAAATTTATTCATTATTAATGAACTTATTGCTTAATATGAAAGATATAAATACATTTTAGGCGTCAAAGTGATCACGATTGCCATATTTGCTGATTTAATTAATGTCTAATGTCCTGTTTATGGGACACTGGGCATACGTGTAAGCAAAATACACCTATACTCGTATTTGGAACTTTCAAGTGTTGAAAATCATTAATAATAAGTAAAGGTTAATACAAATAAATTTTAAGAACATTTTATCATTTTACATAATATAAACAACGGAAATGTAAAAACAATAAATTAAAAACAATTATTTTTATGAAATTGTTGAACGCGTTTATCATTCAATCCACCGTTCTATTTTTCACATTTTCCTGTGGAATTACTTGAACACTGAGCACTCATCTTTGTTTACTCATCTTTGTTTAAGCGATTGTTCTTCCAGGTTTGAGAAGCACTCCAAACTGTTAGTTGTGTGAAACGCTGCCGCAAAATTCCAGTTAATCCATTGTGACTTGTTTCTTGCGAAACATGCGATGAATGAGACATGAATTTTGAATTGTATTCGAAACTTTAACATCATTAAAAAACACTACGGCATTAAGCATGGTATTAAAAGCAATCATCATAGCAATCAAAAAGCATGGCAAGTGGAAACCACCATTTTTTCCATGGAATCCAATACGATAATTTGAAGTATTATCATCCATTCGATCGGTACCTCTCATACACAGGTTGTATGTAATAATTACCATCTTCTGTTTCTCAGAAGCTGACCAGCGTTTGATTGAATCTAATGGATTTATTCTGGTACATTTGAAACTCTTTTAACAAAACTCTTGTCTTTCGAACGTACAATTATTACACCAGATGACATTCTTTCCTGCAATCGATAGCACTTCTTTCTTTTTTCTCTCAGATTTTTAACGGTTTCAACCGGATAGTTTCCAATCTGTTTTCTCTGGGTGTTTTTCTCTCTCTTAGAACTGCAATCCAGAATATGACAACTCCTCAATGAACTTTATGGAAGTAAAGTAATTGTCTATTGCCTTCCTAGATAGATATTTGTTTTATTTAAGGTTAAATATCTGAAATAATTGATCGAAGTTTACAAATAAATAGCAATTAGAACTTGTTTTGTATGCACAAAATAATATAAATCATATTTTCGTTTCAATAATAATATAAATCATATTTTCTTTTCAATAATATGCGTAATCAGAAAAATACATTTAAAAAAAATTTAAAATTATTTTTTTTCACAATTTTACCAATATATTTTCTGTGCACACAAATATATTTTAGCAAATATTGTTGAATAATTTAAACATTTTGTATACAATAATAGTAATAAGAGAATAGATTTTCAAGTTTTATCGCATAAAACATGCATATTTCGAATAAAAATGCTTGTAGGTTATTGATAAGACAGTAAAATCTTTTAGAGTTTTACAAATGCTCAGTGTCCCATAAAGAGGACGCCAAAGATTAAACGTAATTACACAAAAATGATATTGTTATTTTTTCAAAATAACTTTGCAGAAGTTTTTGGGATCTATTTTAAGGAAATCAGTTTAACGTTTTTTTTTTAGTTTTATGAATAAAACGTTTGCAAAAAATGCTTACTTCCTGTGGCTACCCATCATTTGTCAATGCTCGACTGTTTCTTATAAAAATAACTTGCTCTAAAATAATTTTAATGTCCTTCTAGTGGTTCTATCTTTAGCTAACAGTAAGAAGAATGCTCATGCGCATGAAAAATTGCTTTGCTTAAAAGATAGGTATATGCTCGACAAGATTTCCTATATTTTCCCATACTCTAGCCACTAAGCATAAACAGGTTAAGGAACGCTTAAGATGCCCCTAGTCTTGATGCCCTAAGCAAACGCTTATATTGCTTATTTGTTTATCAAGCCCTGTTTGAATCGTATGAACTTGATAAACAAATAATTAAGTCATGTGTAATTTAGAAGCATCACAAACTTACATTAAGGAAAATATTTTAGCTATTTTCTAATTATGTAATTTAATGTATTTATTTCAAGAATAAATAATTCCTTTGAATATTAATTCAAATTCATATTCATAAGAATAAAATCTAAATCTTAAATAAGGCATTCGGTTTCAAAATTCAAAAGAAAGAAATTTTTATACGTAATAAACCTTATGCACTGTAATTTAATTCGTAAAGTGTATACACAGATTCATCTTTATATTCCTTTTCACGAGAACAAATTTTGTTTATCTACCAATAAATATGTAATAAAAATAAAAAGAGAACGAGATTAACAAAAACCGAGGTCGTATAAATGAAGCAGATAGATATAAAACCAACTACTTCAACTCTGGCGCAAGAGATCTTTCTGCAAGTGGTCATTATAGAGCCTTTCTATTCTAGAAACTCACGTTCCCACACAATATCTCGCGGCGTACTTTATCAAGAAAACAACTGTCGCTCCGTTTCGCTCGCATTACACACTTCGATGGCCACCGACAGAGGGCAGCCGTGCCTGAGAAGAAGTAGAAGTTGTCTCTCCTTACCGTGATATTCAATGGACGCGCTGGACGGGAATCGGAACAGGCAACGAGTTAATGACGTGGAAGCTCTCGACCCGTTGCCTGTAAGAGAACGCTTTCCAAGATGAAGCGTTAGTGCCTGTCAGTCAGCTCGTAATCGAACTAATTAAGCCGAACTTCCTAGGCTTAAAGTAGGGTACTTGTCGGCACGAATATGTTGCCCTCTTTCCATCGCCCCCCTCCACACCGAGAAGAAATCCGCCCTCCCCCTTCTTCAGCCGTTTCTGTCTTTCCAATGCACATTTCCAAATGTCACCTAGAAGTGTCGGGTGTTTTAAAAGAGTGAATACGTTTCATTTGATGGCGGGGATTAGGAAATTGTCACGCTTGCCGAGCACAGCGATCGTTTCGGACTGAGAAGTGATGATTTTTAGAAGTTTCACGGGCAGGGAGAAAATGTGGGAACTTCCTAAGTTGTCTTTTATTATTCTTTCGGAAAGCAGGAATTGATTTGACAAGATTGACTGAGGGTTCTTGTGCTCAGTGAGAAGTTCACAATTGAATTGTTGGAATGGGTTTCTGAATCCCTAAGGCATTGAATTATCGACACTCAAGACTAAGTGGGGATCAATAATTTTTCTCGATAGTCTGCAGAAGTTTGCACAGCAGTTAATTTTCATCCTAAATGCAGTGCTGGTGTTTATGAAGAAAGTTCGGAGCTCGGAGCAATAAGACTGCGCTCTTTCTTTCTCTTACTATACATATATACCACCTCCGGAAATAATACTAATATAAAATAGAAAATTAAATTGCTGATTTTTAGGTTATCATATTAATACTTTTGAAATAAATTTTGGCCTCCCGCCAGCATACATACATCGGTACGGGAGGTAATGTTTTCTGCCCAAAACTTCGATAGTGAACTTTCAGCGAATAAGGAAAACGTAGGGTCCCAAAACATGTTTTCACTATTTTTAAAATGATATGTTTCTGCCTGCATGTATGCGTGAATTTTTGTCTAAGATAACTCCTTAATGAAATTTCCAAATATCTCCATTTCCCATACTTAGTATTTCGAGCATTCATATAAAGATTTGATTAGATTATGAGTTAAAATTGACAACCGGAATTTTAATGCACGAATGGAAATGGTATCGTACTTAAAACACGTAACAGTTTTTAAAATGAAAAACTACATTAAAATATAATCCAAAACTTTCCACTTTTAACATTACGATGTTTATGTCGACTGGGACCCACATATTACATTTTGGTTTAAACTGATTAAACGAAAGTGATATTTTACTTGAAGCTCTGAACAAATTTTCGTAAAAAAAATATATTATGAAATAATCTCAGACACCTCAAATTTAATATTTATTACAGGTATGTGATTGAGAACAACATATTATATTTATAAGGAATAAATGTATTCTTAGAAGTATGCTAAAGGCTACGAGAATAAGCTAATTAAGAAGATGAACTCTCTTTATTACGCAATAAAATAAATTAGCCTCAGTCCTCAATTTTGTCTCCGCTTCACGCATATGTCGGATCACTTTTCAAGTAAAAGGTTGCCGCGCCATGTGTAATCGCTATGCGTTATTTTTTAAAGAAATAATGCAGTAAATATAAATAGTAAAGCGAACACAAAATATGTATGGCACTTTATTTGCAATTCTAAATATTTTGTCATGCTGTTGTTAAATTTTATGTGGCGTTAAATGCGAAGAAAGAGGTTTTTAATGATTAAAGATAGCAAGACAAATAAAAAAAGTTTCAATCATACCACGAGTACTGAGCGTTGATATCATGAAGTGAAAAAGATTGGAAAAAATTATTGGCAATATTTAGCATTCTCTCGGGAATTCTAAAAATATTTTGCTTTTAAAATTTGTGTGATTTTTAAATCATTGATTTATGAATCTGAAACACTGTGCGACTAGAGGATACACTACGATCGAGGCGAATTTTTCAAATCAAAGCTGAGAACGGATTGTACAGGAGCACGTATAGTTATCATTTTTATGTATAGGTATGTTATTTTTTGTATGGGAGGATCAATATATTTTTTTAAAGTAAGTGTACAATGTGCGTGCCGCTAAAACTCAGATAAAACTCAGAAATGAGTCCCGGTACGATGAAAGGAGTTATATGGTGTGAAAGCCCTCTATGCCCCATCCATGAAGAAGGTTCCCGTTTTTACCTGAAGAGCGTGCTTTAAGATATACGTGCTGGAAGTTTCGCCCTCTAGAGGTTTCTAGAGCAGTCTAGAATATACGAGAGCATTCCACAACATTCCGGAATGTTGTAAAATGTTCGAAAGTAGTCTGGAACGTTCGGGAACATCCCAGATCATTGTGGAACGCTCCAGAATACTCTCAAATCTTGTGGATTATTCTGGAACATTGTGGACTATTCGAAGCCTTTTTTGTAAGAGTGGGGCTTCCCATTGGTACAAGTATATAAAGCAAGATCAGTCATGGGTTCGAACGTCAGTTTCTTATCAGTGAAATAAAGTGTGTGAATAAAAACAAACAGCGAAGTGTTAGTAATCAAACTGATTCAGTGACAATATAAATCGAAGATAAATGTTTAGCAATAAATAACCAGACCTTAGTGCAACTTGAGATGCCAGCACCACGACAAGAAGGCTTTCAGTGTGCTAAATTTCGAAATGACAAAGGAAAAATGCTACAGCATCAATGAAATACAATACATTGCTCACAACAAACCACCCTTCAATGACAATCAAAATAATTTACAACGTTATCACGGACGAGATCCAAAAACAACACTGGCGGAAAAATTTACTTGGACACACCAGGCGACATCGGGGAAACGTTTCTAATAAATCTATTGCTGGCATAAATACGTGTTAAACAACACATCGCATTTGCACTAGCAATCATCCGGCATTGCCGCCACACTTATGAAAGGAGAACTACTGCCCATTTTGCCCTGCAACTACCGCTGAATATAGCTGAAAAACCGAAGAACAGTTCCCGGTATGTAAAATCTCAAGAGTACCAGGACGGGGTGACCTTCTAAAACAAGCTGAAATTTTCTTCTCGGACAAATGCACAATGTCACATAAAAAAAATCACTCCAAACCATGGACAGAACATTACAAGACTTGCGAGGAAATTCTGAAGTAATGGGAGGAGCTCTACTCGTACACTCAGGAGATTTTCCAATAAACACTTCCAGTTATACCCAAGTTAACACCAGCAGATGAAATCAATGCATGCTTTAAAAAGTTACATCTCTGACCACCCATACAAATACTGCGACTGAAAAAATTTTATAGTTAAACTATCGAAAGACGAAGCAATAGCACATTTTGCTCAAAACCTTTTACAAATAGGCAAAGGCACATATCTTTCTGACCAGACGATTGGCCTCATTGAATTGTACAGTGATTTCTGCAACAGAGGTAAACACTGAAGAAAGTACTAATGTTCCTGCAGAATTTTTAAACTCTTTGAAGGTACCCGGAATTCCATTACACTGCCTTCGACTGAAAATTGAATCTCCAATGATATTACTCAGAAATCTCAACTCACCAAAACTATGTAATGGAACAAGGTCAAATCGTCAAACAACTATCGAATAACATCATCGAAGCGAAACTTATGACTCGAAAGAACAAAGGACACACAGTATTTATCACAGAATACCACTGATATCTATTGAACTGCTATTCCAATTTTAAAAAAGTACAATTTGCAATCAAATTAGCGTATAGTTCTACATTTAATGAAGCGCAAGGACAAACTTTAAAACATTGCGCCATCAACCTCAAAAACTTCTGCTTTTCTCACTGTCAGCTAGCTATACGCAGCTTGCTCTCGAGTAGGTAATTCGAAAAAAATTGTACATATATAACCGGATAACAAAATGAAAAATGTTTTTTTATAAACGAACATTGAAAATACTAAGAATATGTTTTCAATTTAAAAAATATACCTCTAATATTTTAAAGTTTATCCTTTTATTCGAACTATCACACAATTTCATATCAACTTCCTGAGCGAAGCCGTTTACTCCAGATAGTAGAATAATAAAAGAAGAGTAGTATACATAATTAATATTGAATCATAAAGTACGTACACAGAGTAGATTTTATTTTCAAACGATGAACAAATTTCGTGTTTTAAATAGCAACTAACTTTAAGTAAAGAGTGATTTGATACTTCAGTTAAAGCTCGTTGCTATTTAAAACATGAAATGTGTCCATCGTTTTTAAATAAAACCTACTTTGCTGGCCAGATCAGTATTTATAAAGTTAACAGCCTCTTAGAAAGTTTAAATTCAGAATAATTTAATTTTAATTCATTCTAATTTCATCACACATTGTGATTTCATTTAATTAATTCATTTCATCAATTCTAATTCGTTCATTTTAATATTCTTTATGAAAGAGAGAAAGTTTACTGATTTTCATAAACTGGAGTAAAGTGTAATGAGATAAATTAAATAAATTAAAAGATAAAATTAGAGTGAGTTGCAAATGTACGGAATACGTCCTCCAACCCATCCTGTTTAGGATTACCTCAAACAAGAAAAACAAGAATAGCCAAAAGAAAAAGGAGGACTGATGGCCAATTGAGTCAGTTCTGTGATTCTAACACATAACGCTGACAAATTCCTTTCTTTTGTTCTCTTGTTTACAAACTTGGGAAAGCAAGATTTTTCTCCAAGCAAATGAAGACTCTGAATCAAAAAGAAACGACGGAAAGGTCGTTTAAAGGATACTGACAATAGTATCAAAGTAAAGCGTCATGGAATTTCCTCATTTGTTTTACTAAGCTATATACTGTCAACCATTTGAATCGAATATATGTGTATTAATTTAATAAAAGAAATGTAAAAAGTTGTATTTTGTCAACATAATCATAATAATAATTACATTGCAAAAGAGATCATACCTTCTGTTCAGTTAGAATGAAACGTTATTCTAAGAATACGAGCCAAAATATCGAAACATAAACTTTCAATTTATAGTATTTAATAAGAAGTAAATCACTCATTAAACCTAGTAAACACGACTGAAACCTTTTAATGCAATATAATTAAAAATTATTAATAATCTCAAAATTCTGTAGAGGTATAGTTCAGTGGTGGAGCATTCGACTGCAGATCGATAGGTCATGGTTCAAACCCGGGCTTCATATTATTAAATTTTAGTAGAAATTAAAATTTTAGGCATTTGTAATTAAATAAATATTTAAAAAGGGACAAATCAACGAAAATGAATTGCGTCATAACTTGGAAAATCAGTAGTACTGGCAACTGTTTAAGACAAAAAAATAGGTAATATTAATAATATATTCCACAAGAACAGTAGGTAAATCTATAAGGAGTTTTATTTTATTTTTGAAACTTTTATTTGTCCTTTTTCAGGAGCTTTTTAGAAACTAGAACTGCATAATCATACAAAAAAACATTAACGCAGAACTCAGCAGTATATTCAACAGTCTGTCAGTGACTGATAGCTTCACAATGAATGTATAACTTTGAATAAAGCATTTAAAAATATTTTTGGCACTTTCTTGTTAATGGAGAGCCACTTAAGTTTCAAAAATAAACATTGGCTCGAAATCTGTCTAAATGGTAGCCACCCTAACGATACTAGTGCTTCATGGAAAGAACGGTCATTTAATTAAATCCAAAAAAACTATTAAAAAAGGAATACAAAAATACAAAATATATTTTTACCAGGTTAATTACAAATTACATAGGAGTCATCAAATTGTCGCTTTTATTAACATTGCGGAAAATATTTGCACCTTTTCATGCAATCGCTGCCACATAAATTCGATGAGATAAGAACTAGGATGATAAAAATCAGTGCCTCGCTGATATTGCTCCTTTTTTCTCTAATTCTTCTGACACAAGTTGTTACGTCATTTTCTTCTTTCACGTTCGTACGGGGTTGTAGATTTGGAGTGAATAACGACGGCACTTGATGAAGCATCGAAACACATTTTATTTAGCCAATATTAATCAGGACAGCTCCAAAATCAAGTTAAAGAACTACTATAAACGCGCAGACACGATCAGCGACACAGCCTCCAGGTTATCAGGCTATCACGGTGGAGACGGCTTCACGGCAAAGCACTTGAGTACAACTCGCGACTCTGCTTGGTCGTTCTCAGAACTCCACGTACTCTTGAGACTCTCCACGCTACAACTCGCGATGCACTCGACGACACACAGAGCACAGCTCCTGACTCTTCGGTTCAGTCTTTCCCGGAGCTCAACACGCTGTCTCGACGATGCACTAACCAATAATAGACTAAGAGACTCCGGTGCACTCGACGACCCACTCGGCACTCGCTGCCTGGCTGTCAACTCGATCGACTCCGCACGGCTCGCTAGACGTGGCACACTCTCTGAGAAACACTAACTGACTGCGAACCAGCAGGGTTTATATAGCTTTCCGCCTGTGTTCGAGAACATTTTGGGCTGAACCGGTAAGAATTCGTTCCAGAAGGTTCTCCAACCGTCCATGGTATATCGCCAATTTTGTCGCCAAATATCGCCAAATGGGCGATTTCTCGCCAAATGTGGCAACATTGCCCTCCTTTGCCATTTTATGGGAACCCTAAAACTGCTTTGCGGGGAAGCTATCTCACCGCGCCTGTACATTTCGTAACAATATTTATTTCAATAACTTACGCATCATATTCCGTATCAGGATCAATGACAAGCTGTTAGGGTTTAACGTATGAGTGTGCATAACCGACAGGTGTCAGTTTCTCCGCTAAGCAATTAAAAATGTAGGGTAGAAAACATGCAAATTGATTTCATTCTTCTCGCTCATTCACAAAGATGTCATTTACACAATGTTGAGGCTTAAGCGAAACAAACTCAAGTTCTTGGTTCCGCTGATTAGTCTTGATTTATCATGTTCATTGCCCTAATTTTCTCGGCTCTCTGAAGTTAGGTCTCCTGTGAGCGTTTAACTTTGGGTGTTGACTTTGAACGCTTGACTTGATTTGTCATGTGGTCCCGAACCAAGTGAGGTTTGGAAGTACGTAAGAAGGGGTGTGACCAGTTGGTCCTGAGTGCATCTGCAGACTATCTTTTTTGCTGAAATTTTCTAGGTCCATCCTCTCTTCTCTACACTAATAATAACAGTGCAACACGGGATTTATTTCTTGATGGGGATCCCACTCCATCGAGAATGCCAACAATAACTTTACCATTAACATGTAAAAGATGCAAACATGTTCGAACTTCTAAATAAACATAAAGCTAAAGACGTTTTGATAAACCTCCAGAGGTGGAACGGCAAGCTGTCGAGCAGATTGCTAAAAAATATAAAGTTTAAACAGGCAAAATATTATTCACAGAGCAAGTACGAAGATTTTAGAGCGCACAATTAAGTTATGTATCCTTCAACGATTCAATGAAAATTTGAAATATGCAGTTTAAAAACTCCAAAATATACAAATAATTTTTTATCGAAAGTTTGAAATAAATAGAAGGACGGGAATATGCAACAATTTTTATTTCCAACTAAGTTTTGACCAAAGATGTCTTCGAATATTGAAACTAGTACAAACATTTTGTCAAATGGATTTGGAACTTCCTGTTACCCTTATTTGGAATTTCAGACATTTTTCCCGTTGTGGCTCGTATGATATCTGATATGGAGAATTCAGAGAAAACACTGAATGAGATAGTAAAAATTTTCCGGACTTGAACGCTCTTTTCTAGCTTTAAGTTTACTTTTACCAGGCAATACCTTTGAGTCTGGCATGTTTTCGGATATAATATTTGGAAGTTTATTTATGAAAATATAATAAAGTTTGAATTTCATAATTCTTTCTATCCCAGGCTCGTTTACGAATTGTACCTGGAATAGAGGCATGGAAACTTTGTGCATGGGATTATACTTTCACAACATTGAACTTTTCGGTTAATACTCTCTTTATTTTCTCTGCAGAAGTATGACCTGGGATTCTGCAGCTGAGTATCTTAATACAAATTTCAACGGTTTAGAATTTTTTGCATGAACATTGTTAAATAGTACTATTATTTATCCAAATGGCGAGAAATAACTCTATGCGTTTCTGCATGAATCTGGGATATTTTCAAGAATTCCTGTTGAAATCTTGCTGTGAAAACACAGTGTTCTCCGTTAGATTTTTCACAAATTTACTGAATTTCACAGGGGAATTACAATAATTCAGCGTTTTTCAATCTTTTGTTATTTCCGATACAATTTTCGAACGTAATTTTCATCGCTTCTCATACAATTATAATAATAAAGTGTTTAGAATATTTTGACTGTAAAGCTACACTAGTAAATTAATTAAAAACCGTATATATTACCAAGAATATGTAAGTTTACTAATATTTGGCAACACCTATTCACTGTATAAAAAAATCAGAATCGATGAATTTCTATTGATCTCTGCTCAATGTCCACCATATCGAGTATTCTCTCGGCTTCTCGAGAAGTTCCAAATTTTCTCGAATATTTTGGAACGTTTGCGAGACCGCTGCGCAGATATACATAAATGCTGCATGTCTTTCAGTTCCAACCAATTTCCGTCGAGTACTTCTATCACTCCCGAATCTCTCGTGAATGTATATATTGTAATTTAAGTGTTAATGACAATTCACGGTATTAAAAATTCACAACAGCAGATTTTCATGGATAAAGTTTTAAGTGGGCGTAAGCGAACTTTAAATGTTAGTGAAATATCATAACGCTATCTCTTTTTGTAAACCAAAATTACTTTCATGCCATACCAATATTATCGTTTTAAAGTGTATTTCTTAGCAAATTCAGAGGTATACTTCTTATGTTAAGAAAACTTTTATCACCATATTACCTGTAACAGAAAAGTATCCGAATACCTTACGATAAAATAAAATGCTTAACAAAAAGATTCTGGAAATAGATTGATATTGCTACAACATTGAGCGATATGGTTCATTATTTTGTGGAGTATTGGAAAAACTGGTTCTAAAAAAATTGAAGTAACAACATCATATGCCTGGATTTAATAAAAGTAATAGGGTCACAATTAGATGCTTAAGAATCCTCTGTGGAAAAATCCCCCAAATGATTTATGTATCTCGCCGTTAGAGGGCGCTTCGCTTCTGAAAAGGAATGTTAGTTTTTAGTTTTGGGACGTAGTTAGTTAGCAGTGAACCTTCGATGCAATCAAAGTTGCTTTGTAAATAAAATGATTATTTTTGTAGATTGTTGAAGTATTTCACTTCATTTAGAATCAGAACCACCTTTCGCAATATGGCGCATCGGTGCCGAGAACCTTTGGCCAATTTAGAAGTTTGTGTTTTTTAATTTTGGATATCATTTTATGCGAAGACAGCCGAGGTAAGCCTGTATTTTCTATTTTTATATAATATGGAAGATCTTATTGCTAAACTGAAATCGAAACGAAAGGTATTGAGGACCGGAGTGTCCAAGATATTAAAGAAAATTGAAACCGAACTGAATAAAGATGATAGTAGTATAAATGTAAATGTATTAGAAGAAATTTTAGACCAGTTAAACGAAAAATCAAAATCCTTGAGCAATTTAGACGCTGAAATAGAACGAGAATTAAAAGTCGAAGAAGACGAATTTGAACTTTAAATCTCATCCGCTTTGGAATATGAAGAGAAAATTCAAGTGTGGCAGTTTAGAGGAAAGAAAAAGTTGAAAGAGTTGAATAAGTTGGAAAATTCGGACAATGCAAATAGAGACATTCCTAATGAAACGTTACAGAATCGCAAAACGAAAGTAACAAATTCACTCGTCTTCCAAAATTAACGATCTCTAAATTTTATGGTGATTCTTCGGACTGGTTAGAATTCATAGGTCAGTTCGAAAATGCGATTGATAAATATCCGAATTTATCAAAAATAGAAAAATTAATTTACTTAAAAAGCTTTCTTGGTGGCTCAGCCGCCAAAGCTATTTCTGGTTTCGCTCTCATCGAAAATAATTACGAAGCTGCTCTTGAACTGTTACTTTCCAGATTTGGTCAAAAGAACATCTTAATTAATTCGCATTTAGGACAACTCTTAAGTACTTCACCTGTTACAAATCCTAATGATATAAACGGATTAAGAAAACCTCTAGATCACGCCGAAGTACAGATAAGAAATCTTGAAGCATTAAAAATAGACTCTGATACCTACGGAAATCTCTTAACGCCTTTAATTTTGAAATTACTTCCTAATGAATTCGTTCTTGATTATAGCCGAAAAATTAAAGACGAAAATTGGGATTTAAAAGGTTTGTTAGCCTTTTTGAGGAATGAAGTATTCAGTAGAGAACGCGCGGCTTCTGTTAATTATAATTCTAGAGAAAAATATTCGCGATTGGAAAAGCATTTGCCCTTCAAACATAAACCTTCTCCAGCCATAACGAGCAAGCCGTCTACAGTTGAGTTATTAGCGGCGTCATCCGAATCGCAGTGTCTGTTCTGCGGGAACACAAATCATAAATCTGCGGATTGCGAAATTTTAAGTGTAGAAAAGAAAAAGGAGATCTTAAAAAGTGAATTGCGGTGTTTTTTATGTTTGGGTCGGTTTCACCGGATCCAAAATTGTAAACAAAAAATAAACTGTGCCTTCTGCTTTAATAAACACTCGAAAGCCATTTGTTATTCATTCCATCAGAAAAAAGATAATGAAAAACCTAAAAAGAAAACGTCGGATTCGAGCGTTATTTCCGCTGTTTCGTCATATAATTCCGATGAAAATAGATCTAATAAAATATTACAAACGGCTTCTGCATTGATTTGAAATAATGATAAATCTGAAAATGTCAGAATTCTTTTTGATAATGGCTCAATGAGATCTTTCATAACTAAAGATGTATCTACTAAAATGGAACTTCCGATTGTTAGAAAAGAATCACTTTCTGTTTATTCCTTTGGTGATAAAAGTGCGTTAGAAAAAACCTTTAATGTTGTTAGAGCAAAACTAGAAAATGTAAACGATCCTAATCTTAATATATATATTGAGCTTCTTGAAACCGAAAATATATCCAATACTGTTATCTCTCCTCCAGATTTGAACTTTCCTAAGAAAAATAAAATTTTACAAAATTTACAATTAGCAGATTGTTGTAGAAAAAGTGACAAAATTGATATTCTCATAGGGGTAGATTTCTACTATTCTATAATTACTGGTAAAATTAAAAGAATTTCAAGAAATGTAGTAGCCACAGAATCTTTATTTGGGTGGTGTTTGCAGGGTAAAGTAAATAATGATCATAGTGAATTATTAACTATGAAAGTAATTGTAAATGAAAACTTGATATCAGATCAGTTACAACAGTTTTGGAAGCTAGAAAACTTGGGTTTGGAAAGTGATACTCAAAACGACAAAACTGTTGATTTAGAAATTATGAAATCTTTCGAATCTGATATCAGGTATAAGAACTGCAGATACCAAGTAAAATTACCTTGGAAACCGAATTCAAAACATTTAATGGAAGATAATAGGGATATAGCACTTGAAAGATTTAAGAAATTGAGTAACAAATTTAAAATTGATAACTCTTTGTTTGTTCAATACACAGAGGTGTTAAAGGATTACGAGTTAAAACATATTATTGAACCAGTTCAAGAAGACAATCAAAATGATAAAACCCTATTTTATTTACCTCATAGAGCAGTCATTAGAAATGATAGAGCAACAAGCAAACTAAGAATAGTTTATGATGCTTCAGCCCATAAACCAAAAACACTCTCTCTAAATGACTGTTTATATACTGGTCCGAACCTATATCCTGATATTTTTGATTTATTGATCACATTTAGATAAAATTCGATAGCCTTTACAGCGGACATTACACAAGCATTCTTACAGATAGAGTTAAATGAAGAAGACAGGGACGTTACACGATTCTTTTGGAAAGATGATCCTAATGATAAGAATGAGAGTTTGAAAACCTTTAGATTTACAAGAGTTTTGTTTGGAGTAAAATCTAGTCCCTTTCTTCTCGCTGCTGCTATTAAGCATCACCTTAAAAAATATTCAGAAATATATCCTGAAACAGTAGAACTCTTAAACAACTATCTGTATGTTGATGACATTATTGGTGGTCACCAAAATTTAGAACAAGGCCTGCAAACAAGTTTAGAAATTGTGAACATTTTTAATGAAGCTAGCATGTCACTACATAAGTGGCATACTAATTCCAAAGAACTCAAAGATATTTGGCATCGCAAAGAATTTTCGATGCAAGAATCTCCTGAAGTTGTTCCGATCAAAGTGTTAGGAATTAACTGGGATACGGATAATGATAATTTTTATTTTGACACTCAGCACTTGACAAATTTCATTTCCTCGTCAATCAACTCAAAACGTTTTCTATTGCAAACCGCAGGCCGTATTTTTGATCCTGTCGGATTTTATGGCCCTTTCACTATAAGAATAAAGTGTCTGATTCAGGAAATCTGGTCTGCCAAAATTGATTGGGACGATGAACTGCCACCTGATCTTAGTTATAAATGGAAAGCCTGGTACGAAGAAATTGAAGAACTGAACCACCTCAGAATTCCCCGCTACTATTTAGAAGGAATATTAGATGCAGATGTGAAACAAATAGAACTCCATAGCTTTTCTGATGCTAGTTTGAAAGCTTATGGATGCGTATATCTGAGAATAGTTTTGAACAATGGAACTTTTCAAACAGTTTTTGTTGCTTCCAAGAGTAGAGTTGCACCTCTGAAATCCCTTACACTTCCTAGATTGGAGCTTTTAGGTGCGCTTTTATCCGCTAGATTGAGTGATAAAATAGCAAAATCTTTAAAATACGAAGTAATCCCCTTCCACTGGACTGATTCTCAAATAACGTATTTTTGGATTCAGGGATCTCCGGAAAGATTTAAATCTTTCATCAAAAACAGAGTTTATGAAATTCAGAAACTAACTGAAAGCAATACTTGGCATTATTGCCGTGGGAAAGATAACCCCTCCGACCTCATATTACGAGGAAGTACTGTTGCTAATTTAAGAAATTGTTCACTTTGGTGGTTTGGACCAGAATGGTTGCAAAACAAACGTATAGACTGGCCAGTTCAACCGAAATTTGACGTGGGAAACGATAAGCAACTAGCACTCCGTAGTAAGATATCTGTTTATGACGTTGTTGTGAAAAGAGATGATCAACTATTGGATATAACAAAATTCAGTAATGTGCTGAAATATCTCAGAATTATGGCATGGGTTAGACGTTTCGTTGCTAAGACAAGAAAACTGCCTGCTAATAGTGGAACACTAAGTGCTTCTGAAATTCAGGACACTGAAATATTTTGTGTTCGTAAAGCCCAGATGGATTTCTTCACACCTGAAATTAAGGCTCTTCAATCTAACAAGTCAATTTCTCCAAGCTCTGATATATTCAGCTTGGCACCGTTTCTTGATAAAAATAAAATTCTTCTAATTAAGGAAAGATTAGAAGAAACCGAATATACAGTTGACGAGATGCATCCAGTTCTTCTTCCTAGATTCCAAATTTACTGAATTAATTGTAAAAAGGGAACATAATAACGTTCTGCATGCGGGAGTTACAGGAACTTTAGCCAAACTAAGACAGAAATTTTGGATTCCTAAAGGCCGTCAGTTGGTAAAGAAAGTCTTAGGGAACTGTTTAATTTGTCGGAAATACGCAGTAAAACCAGCGAAACAAATGACAGCTCAGTTACCTAAAGATCGAATTGTTGAAACTCCACCTTTCTATGTTACAGGCATGGATTTCACAGGTCCAGTTTACATCAGGTCTGGAAATGACATTCAGAAATCATACATCGTATTGTTTACGTGCGCTGTCACACGAGCGTTACATCTAGAACTCTTTTCCAATAACAAATTCATTTTGGCTCTCAGACGTTTCATTTCGAGAAGAGGAAACTGTCGCACCTTTTATTCAGATAACGCGAAAACTTTCAAACATGCTGCCAAAGATTTACAGTATTTTTACAGCATAATTAAAGGTACAGACTTTCAAAAGTTTCTAGCAAATGAAGGCTTGACTGATATCAGGTATAAGAACTGCAGATACCAAGTAAAATTACCTTGGAAACCGAATTCAAAACATTTAATGGAAGATAATAGGGATATAGCACTTGAAAGATTTAAGAAATTGAGTAACAAATTTAAAATTGATAACTCTTTGTTTGTTCAATACACAGAGGTGTTAAAGGATTACGAGTTAAAACATATTATTGAACCAGTTCAAGAAGACAATCAAAATGATAAAACCCTATTTTATTTACCTCATAGAGCAGTCATTAGAAATGATAGAGCAACAAGCAAACTAAGAATAGTTTATGATGCTTCAGCCCATAAACCAAAAACACTCTCTCTAAATGACTGTTTATATACTGGTCCGAACCTATATCCTGATATTTTTGATTTATTGATCACATTTAGATAAAATTCGATAGCCTTTACAGCGGACATTACACAAGCATTCTTACAGATAGAGTTAAATGAAGAAGACAGGGACGTTACACGATTCTTTTGGAAAGATGATCCTAATGATAAGAATGAGAGTTTGAAAACCTTTAGATTTACAAGAGTTTTGTTTGGAGTAAAATCTAGTCCCTTTCTTCTCGCTGCTGCTATTAAGCATCACCTTAAAAAATATTCAGAAATATATCCTGAAACAGTAGAACTCTTAAACAACTATCTGTATGTTGATGACATTATTGGTGGTCACCAAAATTTAGAACAAGGCCTGCAAACAAGTTTAGAAATTGTGAACATTTTTAATGAAGCTAGCATGTCACTACATAAGTGGCATACTAATTCCAAAGAACTCAAAGATATTTGGCATCGCAAAGAATTTTCGATGCAAGAATCTCCTGAAGTTGTTCCGATCAAAGTGTTAGGAATTAACTGGGATACGGATAATGATAATTTTTATTTTGACACTCAGCACTTGACAAATTTCATTTCCTCGTCAATCAACTCAAAACGTTTTCTATTGCAAACCGCAGGCCGTATTTTTGATCCTGTCGGATTTTATGGCCCTTTCACTATAAGAATAAAGTGTCTGATTCAGGAAATCTGGTCTGCCAAAATTGATTGGGACGATGAACTGCCACCTGATCTTAGTTATAAATGGAAAGCCTGGTACGAAGAAATTGAAGAACTGAACCACCTCAGAATTCCCCGCTACTATTTAGAAGGAATATTAGATGCAGATGTGAAACAAATAGAACTCCATAGCTTTTCTGATGCTAGTTTGAAAGCTTATGGATGCGTATATCTGAGAATAGTTTTGAACAATGGAACTTTTCAAACAGTTTTTGTTGCTTCCAAGAGTAGAGTTGCACCTCTGAAATCCCTTACACTTCCTAGATTGGAGCTTTTAGGTGCGCTTTTATCCGCTAGATTGAGTGATAAAATAGCAAAATCTTTAAAATACGAAGTAATCCCCTTCCACTGGACTGATTCTCAAATAACGTATTTTTGGATTCAGGGATCTCCGGAAAGATTTAAATCTTTCATCAAAAACAGAGTTTATGAAATTCAGAAACTAACTGAAAGCAATACTTGGCATTATTGCCGTGGGAAAGATAACCCCTCCGACCTCATATTACGAGGAAGTACTGTTGCTAATTTAAGAAATTGTTCACTTTGGTGGTTTGGACCAGAATGGTTGCAAAACAAACGTATAGACTGGCCAGTTCAACCGAAATTTGACGTGGGAAACGATAAGCAACTAGCACTCCGTAGTAAGATATCTGTTTATGACGTTGTTGTGAAAAGAGATGATCAACTATTGGATATAACAAAATTCAGTAATGTGCTGAAATATCTCAGAATTATGGCATGGGTTAGACGTTTCGTTGCTAAGACAAGAAAACTGCCTGCTAATAGTGGAACACTAAGTGCTTCTGAAATTCAGGACACTGAAATATTTTGTGTTCGTAAAGCCCAGATGGATTTCTTCACACCTGAAATTAAGGCTCTTCAATCTAACAAGTCAATTTCTCCAAGCTCTGATATATTCAGCTTGGCACCGTTTCTTGATAAAAATAAAATTCTTCTAATTAAGGAAAGATTAGAAGAAACCGAATATACAGTTGACGAGATGCATCCAGTTCTTCTTCCTAGATTCCAAATTTACTGAATTAATTGTAAAAAGGGAACATAATAACGTTCTGCATGCGGGAGTTACAGGAACTTTAGCCAAACTAAGACAGAAATTTTGGATTCCTAAAGGCCGTCAGTTGGTAAAGAAAGTCTTAGGGAACTGTTTAATTTGTCGGAAATACGCAGTAAAACCAGCGAAACAAATGACAGCTCAGTTACCTAAAGATCGAATTGTTGAAACTCCACCTTTCTATGTTACAGGCATGGATTTCACAGGTCCAGTTTACATCAGGTCTGGAAATGACATTCAGAAATCATACATCGTATTGTTTACGTGCGCTGTCACACGAGCGTTACATCTAGAACTCTTTTCCAATAACAAATTCATTTTGGCTCTCAGACGTTTCATTTCGAGAAGAGGAAACTGTCGCACCTTTTATTCAGATAACGCGAAAACTTTCAAACATGCTGCCAAAGATTTACAGTATTTTTACAGCATAATTAAAGGTACAGACTTTCAAAAGTTTCTAGCAAATGAAGGCTTGACTTGGAAATTTATCGTCGAGCTTGCACCATGGTGGGGAGCTTTTTATGAACGCCTTATGAAAACCATAAAGGAACCGTTGAAAAAGATATTAGGCAGGGCTCAACTGAATTTTGAAGAATTTATGACTGTGTTGACAGAGGTCGAAAATATTGTGAATAGACGTCCTTTGACCTACGTTTACAACGATTTACATGAACCTGAACCGCTTGCACCGGCTGATTTTCTATTGATCGGACATAAGGATGAATATCCATACAACTTTGCTGAGATCCTGAATAACTCTCCAACAAGAAAGAGTCTAATAAAACGAAAAGAATATCAGACAACGCTTATAAAACAGTTCTGGAAAAAATGGAAAAATCAGTATCTTCTTGAGTTGAGAAATGCTCACTTCTTTGGTACACCAGAAGCCAAATTGGTGATATAGTTTTACTTGAAGGAACAACTAAATCTAAGTTCCTCTGGGATTTAGGTCGAGTAATTCAAGTCTTCAAAGGACGTGATGGTCTTGTACGATCATGTGTGGTAAAAACTAAAAAAGGGGACTTTAAGAGACCTGTGCAATTGATATACCCCCTTGAACTATCAGACTGAAAATGAACTAAATTTATAACCTTTTAATTTTACTTCTTATATTTCATGTTCACTAACATTAATTTTAGATAATTAGTTTAGTTATTACTAATAATTTACTGTTTGTAATTTGAATTAATATTTACGTATTGAGTAACATTTGAGTTGATGCAGTTAATTATATTTGTTTATTTTATAGAATTTTCTTTTGCAGTTTATATTTACATCAGTTGAACGTATTTGATATGTAAGTTGCTTTCTTATATTTTATTATTTGTATGCTGAAATAGTGATAATTTTTGCAAAAATTATCAGGTGGGGAGTGTGGAAAAATCCCCCAAATGATTTATGTATCGCCGTTAGAGGGCGCTTCGCTTCTGAAAAGGAATGTTAGTTTTTAGTTTTGCGACGTAGTTAGTTAGCAGTGAACCTTCGATGCAATCAAAGTTGCTTTGTAAATAAAATGATTATTTTTGTAGATTGTTGAAGTATTTCACTTCATTTAGAATTAGAACCACCTTTCGCAATATCCTCTCTTATTTCAAATGGCAGTTATGTAACTCATCCTGGAACACTACCAAAACAAGAACACGTGATATACGTGAGCCTTTAATCACTCATTTACGACCAATCTCATCTCAAGTTATTTATGATGCGATTACTCGTAAAGCAGCAGATTATTCGCGAATAAAACATTTACGAGCAGAAAGCTGAGCTTCGTTAAACATAAGTAGTTACTTTTAATATGTTTCAGCTGGCGATTATCGAGAGCAAATTATGGCGTCAAAGAATTTCTTCCCTTACATTCAATCATTAAAAAAATTATTTTTCAATATTTACCCTTATTTGTTTACTTTAAATTGACACATGTGCGTGAAAATTATTTACATGTTAAAAGAAAGATATCTATTATATACGCGTGTATAATGGGTGATACTAAAATACATTTTCAATCTATTTTAGCCACACAGCGTGCGAGATCATTTTATAGGAAATATCGTCTTCTTCATTCTTTTAGAGGTTCGAGAGCTTAAACACCTGCAACGTCTTAATTTGCGTGCAGAGGAAAAACGTGATTTAGAAACGTCAAAATACTACCACGATGTGCAACTATACACTAATATTGTTTCGAATAACAATTTCATGAAGCTTTCTTTAAATAATCACTCTATAAGAGCAGGAAGAAATTGACTAGAATAATTTACAGCACATCGAAAAATGAGGAGCTGTTAAGTAACTCGAAGAGAGTATAGAGGTAATAAAATTCTCTTTTTTAAAAGAAAAATATTTAAGATTGCTCATATCACTCTGAACCAAGCTTGGTCCGAAGGTCCTTCTTTGGCAATGCTCTGGTACAGCAAATCGCAAATCACAAACGGATTCTGCAGCTGATACTACTCGGGATGGATCAACAGCATGAGCAAACTCAATCTCCTTAATGGGTCACACGACTCAATCTTTGAAGCGCAATCTCAGCACTAAACTGTTTACTGGTTGTTGGATCCGTATTCATGTAAAAGAAAAAAGCGCGTTCCTTTGGAAACTTTTGTAAAATCGCTGTTAGAGCTTCGAAAATTCATTTTCTAGAAAGTCGCCAAGTTAGCAAGAATTGTCACCGATGCCCATCAGGAAAGTTCATATATATGTGGACATTCGCTCCTACAACTCAACCGCCTTTTCCTAAATCTGACAACAGCTACAGCTGCGAGATACGCGAGATACTTCTTCAAGCTGCGTGAGGAAATGGACAGACTTGCATTCCGATGAGGTTATGACGTGGCGATGAATGGAGCTGAACTATGCCGCTCGAAAACATTGCTTGATGATGTAATTCCGTTTCATGATGAATCAAACTTTTTATCTTACTTCCTTTCACTCTGTACATACCATAATCATGTTTATTCTTTCATTATTTAAATACGTTTAAAATGTCACTGCCTTCCTCTATTTTAATCCTAACCTCATCCCACATATATAAATTTCTAATTGAGTTATTTATACAAATTATAACTTGAAAATTTCACGATATCTTTAATTTTGAGCAAGAAATAAGCATCTACAAATAAGATAGTTGACCACAAGTTCAGTTAAATAAAATGTACCCTAAAATTCTTACACAAAATGCAAAAAATAAATAAAAAAATATAAATAACGTAGTAACATTACACAAACAAAATTACAATCAAAATGTTATCAAATATATATATAAATTAACAACAATGTGCAATGAATTTGTGTTCGTTCTATTCCGGCTAAAATGTAACGAGTTAACTATTTCTCGCTTGAATCAACTTCGGGACCATTTCGGAATAATTCTGATTCCCCAAAATATTTTTAATAATGTTTTAAAACGAATTTTACACCTTTAACCCTTGATAACTTGCTTACTACCCGTTCCTTGTATAACAAAACTTAAACTTCTCTAGTGAAGCCTAAAATTTTTAAAACGTGTATATTTTATTCTAATATCCTGTTGAGATAATTTATGCCTTCCTATTCTGATTAGAAAATTAAATTGAGTTACAAACCAATTCTATACAGAGAATAGTTACGATAAATTTATTCAACAGTTACTAGGTGTTTATTAAATTTAACGAAGTCTAATTCAATATTTCTATAAATCTAATCTTGTGACTAAATAATAATGTTGTAATTAAATAATACTTAGCAGTTAGCATTCCAGCAATTATTTCTCTTATGTTGAATCATTCTTTTTGTGTCTTTGGAAGCAAAGCATCCACACACTACAGATTCATTTACGGCAGCATCATAACTAATTACTAAAACTGAAATTTCTCTTCATTCGAGCTTCACTCAAGAGTCTACATTAGAATTAATGCTTTATCTTCAAAAGCTTAGAGATTTTCTGGTGAATTTGACTCCGAAAAGGATGCCCAAAATTCTGTTTGAATGTCAATGAACGTTAAAACTTAATCTCATTCATACAGTTATATTAGTGCTTGTCATTGTCTTTTAGAGAATAATATGCTAATGACGAAATTTAATCATCCAAATTGAAAGCTGAGGAATCCAAAAGCAATGCCTTAAATTATAATTTGCTTGTCTCCCAATTAGGTTGTTTTCTCTTATTACACAATGAAATTCTCTTGAGTAAAAAGAAAGACACGCTATATATTATCTTTTTCGACGATCAATAGTAAACTTCAAGAATAAATTTCTGTGTAACTAAGGCTAACAAATATAGTCATAAATTTCAAAGAACAACAAAATTAGTTTTGTTGGATTAGGAATTCCCGACTTTTTATAGAAATTATAATTGCATAAGTTCTTCATTCTAATTTTCAAATACGCTTCTGTTATTGGCGGCGTTAAAGCAAAAAGAATCAAGGTAACTTTCATAAATGAGTGGGACTAATTTCGTCGGTTTAAATATCAAACCATCTTCTTCAGCGTCAGAACTGCAAATGACGAAAGAGTGAAATGATGAAATGACACGGGAAATAGTAAAATGAAAAATATACTAGAACTTTCGTGAAAATGTATTATAAGAGAAGTAAACTATGTAAAAAAGTAATTCCTAGAAATGCATATATTTCCTTTACTATAATGTTTCATTAAAACGTCGTTCTTCCTTTATCAATCCTGGTACTAAGGTTGATGACAAATGAAATGGATATTTTACTTTCTTTATTTTACGTCACAGCGGCAACAGACAGTCGGAGGGAGAAACATGAATGACTCAATAAATGTCATTAATAAAACAATTCATCCTGTACCGTGTCTAGTAATCCTGTAATGTCTAAGCTTTATAGTTATCATGCAATGTGCTAGAACTCAATGTACATTCTGGCGACTTCTTGCATAGGAGTGAAAATGAACACAACAGGGATAGGATGTGAAAGATCCTTTTTAATAGTCACAAATCTTTAACAAAAGGCACGGACTTCGTGCTTCCAATAGCACCAACTATTTGCGGTGAAAACTTAAAGATAATTTAACAATAAATTCAGAAGGTAAGAAGTAGTGTGAGACTACAAAATTTAATTTAATTTAACAGACTGAGTCAGAAACCTATACACCGGCGACAGACTAACTAATCGGCCAGAATGAGTAGCCGCTACTAAGATTAATATCTGAAGGACAAAATAGCAAACGTGAGCTATACTAGCGAAACCACTCCTCAATCCTACCACATTTCTGTTTGTTTAATGAAAGTATCAAATTGACGCGTTTATTTCTATAGAAAACAGTTTAGCGCTTTTTATTGTATAAAAGGAAAGATAGGAAACGTTAACAACCATTCTACTGATCCTTAATTAAAATTGAATGGCCCATAAGAAGGGCAATTTTTAATTTTAGTATTTAATTCAGAGTTAACAAGCTGTTATGCAAGAACTTAACACGCCCACCACTGGCAAACAGCAGACTCGCTGAGATCTAGTAGTTCGACCAATGAATATGAATGGAAGAAGAAGGCAAGCTCTCGTAGACATAATGAAAAATATGACAAAAATATCATCAGATATGCAGCGAGAAACCCGATACAAGGCGAAAGGCCTACAAGATGAGAATGGCTAAATATTAATAGTTTCTGACTTAAGACATTTAATGGCAAATAGGAACAACCAGCCTTGAACGACAATATTTTATGTTGATATTCAAATTTTTCTATTATCTTTGACAGTTCTGAAACAGATCATTGGACAATTCCCAGCTTTTCTAAAAGCTTGAAAATATTTTCATTGTCTATTGAAACCGTAGGAAGAATTAGAAAGAAACAAATAATTTACCATAAACAAGAGGAACATAAACCTGTATAAGGACTTAATCATCGTAATCTACGAGCCTCTTGGCAACAAATCTGTCCAACAAGATGAAAAAAATGATAAGACGAAAAATACACCACCACTAGATAATATAATGTTTTAAATCATTGCAGTAAGACTCAGAAAGAAACCGTTTTCTATGAATATCGACTATTGTGAAGTCCAAAATCAGGGCTTTTAGCATGATGTTATATATAATTTTGTGATTTGACGGCAAAACGATACAAAACAACAAGAAAAGACAACGAAACGATAAAACGATTTTATAGTTTTAAAAAAAAAGTTGAAAATTATGCACTGAATTTACTTCAAAAGGAAAAATAATAAAAAAGAAAGTTTTCTTTAAAGCTTGTGGTGTTGCGTGGCCCCAACTTGCCCGCAACAATAGTAGTGACTGCTATTAACTGGAAAGTACACAAACTCTTAAGAAGGGTTTAACTCCCTTTTTATTCCACTTTAGAAGTTACAGATGCGTTCACTTGACGCTCACAAACTACGCGGACCCGGTGGTTAAATAAAAATAAGGAAGTGCAACTAAAAACGAATAATAACAAGTCACTACCTACGAGGCTCTCTAAACGTAACTAACTTAACCGCGTTCTAAGATACAGCTGAGATTTCAGCAAACTTTCTGAATAAAAAGTTGAATGATTCAAATAACTGCCGAAGCAAGCACACAGGCCGAAACGCGCGGTTCTTAAATTTCTACCTAGCAACCTTAACGCTCGCGAATCCAGAAAGCACACTTACGAACTCGTTTCCCTTCTATTTGACTCAAAATACTTCTGCTAAAAATTTGAATACTTTGCGCGTTCTACTAAAATTTATATACTCTGGCATTGGCAATTCCAGGGGAAAGTAAGGCTTGACAGGAAAGATAGCTTAAACTTAAAATAAATGTTAGTTAAAATAAATATAAACCCTACATTTGCCGCTGCCAGAATTTGGTAAACTTGGAAGCAGGTCCTAGAAACGACCTGTTGAAAAGTTTGAATATTCTGAACTAAAATTCAAGAGCCTCGTTTACATAAAACAAACTGTTTTCTCAAAACGTAGAATAAATTTCTGTAGATAATCATTTTACAATCTCTTCTTACAGCAACCTTTCCTGGACTTCAGCAATCAATCTGTTCTCTTCCTTCCAGCATCTGGAAGGAATAAGTATCAGTATCTTCTAAATACATTATAATGTACACTTTCTTGACACTGAATAAAGTTTTCGTTTTTGATCGTTTTATTTTCCTTAATTACTGCTTAATTCACATTCATTCAAGTATTCAAACAGGAATTTAACTTTACCCTTGTTCTCCACCATGTGTGGTGTCAAACGGGAATATTCGTGTTTTAGTATTGCAACACTTTCCCTAACCACAATGATTTGTTAGAATTCAGCGACCAAATAGACACACCTTAATCGACATACTGAAACTCAATGAGCTATGATTAAAATTCTTAAAATTCAAGTGTAGGTGGAGAACCCTACAAAACACATTCATTCTAAATTCCCCCTCATTCATCTTTAGACATGCAGGCTTTCGCTCTAAAGCATGACTTTATCTACAGTTTAATACTTAAATTTTAAATGCATTGCTTTTGAGCATTTTACTTTTAGCATCTAAAATTTTATGCTTCTATACTAAATTCTACTTTTACATAACATTCAAGTATTTATGTACATTTACAAAATTTTAATACATATGATTTTTACAATTTACCATAAAATGAATAAGAGAAAATAAATTTTTACTTTACTCATTCTTTGCCAAGCTGGCGGCACTGAAACTAAAATTCTTATTAATACAAGAATACGAAGTTATTTTTATCTTCGGCTAAATTTTGGCTTTAACATAACAGAATTAGTCTTTCGACCAACAGAAAATGCTTGTTTTTAGCTTTTACACTTAAAGAAAATAATACTTTTGCCTTAGCTAAATAAAGTAAAACAAAACTAAGTCTCAACCGAGACATATTGACTTTCGTCAAAACATAGAACTTCGTACTTATGCATAACATTTCGGAACAAAAGAGAAAAAAAAAATTATAGAAGGTTTTAACTTATCTTTGAGTTTTCGATGCTTGAAACTCCGTCATTCGGTTTTGGCAATATTGTTCCCAAGTTAGAGGTTTCATGGATGTTAATCTTCTCCTTACTGCCCTCCGAGTGTCGTCCACATTACGTTTTCTTTTGCGTCCTCTACCTGCTGGCCTCTTGGCGGAGTAATCGTCTGGTTGTTGGCATTTCCGTTTTTCCCTGGGACGGCTGGTCTTGACGTCCTCCGGTCTGGAGTCCTTCTTGAATTTCTTTTGTTCCTCGTATTTTTGTGCCTCCTGTTGCCGTTTCAGTTTCCGGAACGGCGGCCTTGCTGGCACCTGACTTTTATACTTAAAGAATATTAAAGAATATAATACTTTTGCCTTAGCTAAATAAAGTAAAACAAAACTAAGTCTCAACCGAGACAAATTGACTTCCGTCAAAACATAGAACTTCGTATTTACGCATAACATTTCGGAAAAAAAGAAAAATTTATAGAAGATTTTAACTTATCTTAACGTTAAGTGGAACAATTTCTGTCCATTAAGAGTTTTCGATGATTGGAACTCTGACATTCTCTTCCGGCAGAACTGCTCCCACGTTATGGAATTCATCGAAGTCAGTCGTCTCCTTTGTGTTCTTCGAGTTTCGTCCATGGTGATTTTTCTTTTTCGCCCTCTGTACGCCGGCCTCTTGGAGTGGTAGTCGTCGAGTTCCTGTCTTTTCCGTTTTGCCCCTGGACGGATGGTCTTGGCGGCTTCCGGTCTGGAATCGTGCTTGAATTTCTTCTGTTGGTGGTGGTCTTTTCATTCCTCCTGCTGTCTTTTTTTTCTCGTGAACGGCAGCCTTGTTTGCTCCTGACTATCTCTGGCCTTGGAAGTGGTTTCCTCGACGCAGAATTTCTACTGCGATACGTTGTAACTGGTCCTTTCCTCTTTACCAAAGATTCTTTACACGGCGGCTTTGATTTCTTGTATTTCTTAAATGCTGGAGTCTGAACATTTTCCTTTCTTCTTTTCGGGACCGTAGCATGACTTGTAGAAGGGCTAGGTTCCTCTTCTGTTCTCTGCTTCTTGGGTGGTAAGCGGGTGACGTTACTTCTGGAATTTCCCCTTCTTTTGCGCTTGAGTCCTGCAAGAAACTTTTAAGGATTTCAAAATTATTTTGATTATAATATTTTTTCACCTGGTCGGGACTTGCTTTACAGATTTCCCCTCTCTCGTTCATAAGGTACAATACGATTCCCTTGATTTCCTGAATTACATAGGGGGCCTTCAAATTTTGGAGCTAACTTTGCAGAAAAATTGTCTGGGACACTTGATAAAGAAAATTTCCTCTTCAACACTTTATCCCCAACTTTAAAATCTGCTTAACGGCGTTTTCGGTCATAGTACAATTTCTGTCTATTTCTTGCCGTAACCGAACTTTTAACCGCCTGATCAATGAGTTTTTGTACATCTTTTTGTTTAAATTCTTGGTCTCTTTGTTGCATAAAGAATAATTTATCTAGTGGCGTAATTAACTTCCATCCTAAAAATAATTCTGCTGGAGTTTTCCCCGTAGTATCGTGATTTGCTGTTCTTAAAGCATAAGCTAACTCATATATGTAGCCATTCCAGCGCTTGTGATGTGTGCTAACATAACTTCGAATTATTTTTACAATATTTTCATTAACTCTTTCTGAGATGTTTTCCACGATGATGCACTTAACTTGGCATACGCCATTTTGGTATGGCGTATGCCAAGTCCAGTGCAAATGTTTTCAAATATTTGGCTAACGAATTGTTTACCGTTATCGCTAATGAACTTTATCGGTGTACCGTATTTTAAAATGTTTCTTTGTAAGAAGGAATCTGCGACTGTTTTGGCTGACGCGCGTTTAAGTGGAACAATTTTTGTCCATTTTGAAAAATGGTCTACAATTACTAAAAGAAAACGATATTTATTTAACTCACTCTGGGGGAAAGGACCAAGAAGATCTATGCCTAAAATTTCATTCGGAAATGTAGGGCAAATGCTATTTGAGTACCCGGCCAGGCTGTAATTAATATCACTTATTAACTGACATTGATTGCAGGACCTGACATACGCAGTTATTATTTTGTATAATTGCGGGAAATATACCGCCTCGGGTACCCTTTTTAAAGTCTTTCTGACCCCTAAATGATCTGCTGTTTTCGCGTCGTGTAATTTCTTCAAAATGCTTAATCGAATCGAGGCTGGAATGACTGGTTTGTATTCGAAATTTTAGTTTGTTGTTTTCGTATAAAATAATAAATTATCTATTATTTCATAGTTTTCTGCTCTATTTCTTATTGAATCGATATCTGTGTGTTCAAAGCTTTCGGGGTCTTTCAAATCGCACATATACTTCCAAATTCAGGATCAGCTTTCAATTAAGCAATAATTGTTTCTCTAGAATCTAAAATTTTTGAAGTCAACACAGCGCATTTGAGTTCATTGCATTCATCGTCCAGTTTTATTCGAGATAGTGCGTCAGCAACATTGTTTTCGTTACCCGGTTTATATTTAATTATTAGATTATATTCTTGAAGTTTTAAAGCCCATCTTATTAACCTGGGCGTTAGGTTTTTCCCCCCAGTAAAGTCTACCAACAGCCGCATGATCCGAAAAGACTGTTACTGGCGCTTTGCCGAAATAAACTCGAAATTTGTGTACAGCCATTAATACGGCTAATGTTTCTCTCTCTGTAGCTGTATAATTCCTTTGCGTAGAATTTAAAGTTTTACTAAAAAATGCCAAAGAATGGCCATTCTGCATGAGAACCGCACCTATGGCATAGTCCGACGCATCTGCTGCAATTTCCAGGTTTTCGTCCCCTTCCGGGAATTTCAAAACAGGGGCATTGATGAGCGCTTCTTTTAACCTTTCAAATGCAGTATTTGCTTCTGCTGTCTACGTGAATTTACTTTTCTTTCTTTTAATTACTAACAAGGTTTCAACAATATTCGCAAAATCTCTTATGAACGACCGATAATAAGAACATAACCCAAGGAAAGAAGAAAGTTTCTTGGCGGTATTGGAAGGTGGGAAATTCTTGATGGCTTTTATTTTTGAATCCTGAGTTTCTATACCCTTTTGCGAAATTTTATAACCCAGATATTTAAGTTCTTTAGTTTCTAACTTGCATTTTTGATGCGTTAATTGTAAGACCGGCCTCTTTTAATAATTTAAAAACTTCTTCTAAGTCTTTAATATGTTGTTCCAACGTACTACTCGTTATAATTATATCATCTAGATAGATTAAAGTCGATTTTCCTAGGACAGGCTTTAGAACAATGTCCATAGCTCTCTGGAATGTTGACGGGGCCCCACACAACCCAAAGGGCATGCGTAAAAATGCATAAGTGCCCGATTTTGTTATAAACGCGGTTTTATGTATGTCTTCGGGTCTCATAGCTATTTGATAGTAGCCCCAGACGTTAAGTCCAACGTAGTCATGTATCTCGTAGACTTAATCTTTCTAATAATTTCCTCTATAACCGGCAAAGGGTAAACTGGGAACTTAGTAACACTATTAAGCTTTCTGTAATCGATAGCAAACCTCCAAGCCCTTTTATCCGAAGGAGGAAACTCATTCTTTTTCCTACATAGTACAACTGGACTCGCGTACTCACTATTTATGGGCGTTATTCTCTGGTTCTTTAACATTTCTTGAATGTGTTCTTCGATGATTTGCTCTTTCTGCTTATCATACCGGTAAGGTTTCGTCCTACAGGGTTTGTCGGTAGTTAACTGTATATCATGCGTAACAATTTGACAGTTACCAGGCCGTTCTGAAAACAAGTTCGAAAAGTACTCACCATTTGCTGGATGGCTTGGCTTTCATGGTCATTCAAATGCCTAAGGTCGACTTGAGGTTGTTCCACTGGCTCCACCACCCTCCGGTCCATTTCCAGCATAATTGAATTTTCCTAAAAATTCAGTTTGGCCTTCGCGGCTTTTAAAACTCCATACCTAAAATAAGTGGACTGCACATTTTTTACCACAAAAATTAATACTTTAAGGCTTTCATTTTTAACCTGTATTTGTAATGATAATTTGCCAATACATTGACAAGTTTGTCCTTGCGCTGCTATGATTTCTGTGTTTTTATTTTTAAATAATTGTAACCTATTAAAATTCTTCTTAAAAAAAGTATCACTCACAAAATTACCTTCTGCCCCTGTATCGATGAGGGCTTCTACTGGTACATCGCCAACCAGGACTTGTACAATCGGTAATTGTGAGTTCTTTACGACGACCGTATTTAGGTATCTTCTTGAGGGTTTTTTCGAAACTTCCGGGGTTCCTTTCTGGGCCTTGACCTTCGAGCTTCGATTAGTTAGCTTGATAGCTCTTTCCCTCATAAGAGCGATTTGTGTTTCTGGTCTGTTCATTTGAGGATTGCCTACGGAGGCCTTGAGAATACGATGCCTCTCTACCTTTTTCCGCTATTCTGCGATTTTGGATCTTGACCGCCAACTCGAAGAGTTCCTGCAATGTGCTTGGGTTTCGAATTTCGAAGTAATCTTGAACAGCAGGTAGCAATCTTGGTAAGATTATTTCAATAATCTCCGCTTGTTTCTTCCCATACAGCATATCCGTCAGCTTAATTTTTCGCAGAATAAAGTCCGTCAACTCTTCTATATTCCGTTAATAAAAACTATATAGTTCAGCTTCTAGCTTTGCTCGGTCTTTCACTATGGGAAAGGCCTTTAATAATGATTTTTTGAAATTTTCAAAGGTATATGTTTGGCCTCCGAATTCCCCTAATAAAAATTTACTTTTTTTTTTTTTTTTTTTTTTTTTTAAGTTTAGATTTTGAGCGTAAGGTGCAGGTGACAGGTGACAGGTGACGGAGGACGAGGACGCCTGGTGTTTAACATAGGTAAACAGGCGTGTGTCCCACGCCCTCCCCTATCTAGGAATAACAACTCCCTGGGGCCCCGTGAGGCTGCCTCGGGAGTTTATAATACAGATCTAAAGATCAATACATGGCCAAACAGGGCCTGAGGATTATTGTTTGACAATGGTTGCGTGACAATAACTTTGTGGGTGTGCATGGCTGTTGGAATAACACAGATACATAAAAATATACAAAAAAAATACAAGAATAGATACATATACAGGCAAAAACAAACATTTGCCCCTCGCTCCCTATTTTAACTTCGCTAATTTTCTTGTCCTTTATGCTTGATCAGATAGCCTGGCTCAGTAAAAGTAGGCGGCCAGTGCAACTGTGATTAAAAATCTAGTAATAACCACGTGCAGTGCTGATAAGGACCACGTGTTTCTGTGACCGCTTCTCCTTTATTTTCTTCTTTCTAGGTATTTCTTTCTTCTGATGAGGAAGGACCTTTAGCTGCCCTCGAAATCGATTGAGTGTTTCATTATACCTACGCTAAATACAAGATTGTTTTTACGATTTTTATTGTCACATTAGCGTGTTTCTCTTCTAGTTCTAGTCTAAAAATTTACCTATATTCTTCCACCATAGTGAGGCCTGTCCTCGTAGTGCAGATGTGGCAATGGCAACTTTTTGCTTTTCAGACATAGGGTAGAGCTGGAAATGATTTTCGAGACCTTCTAAGAATATCACCACCGAATTTTTTCCGTCGAAATTGACTTTTGGCTTGATCGATGCTCTCATCGTCTGGACCAGGTATCCAAATCCTTCCAGTTGGCTCGACATTTCTTGTTGTTGGACTTGTCCAGGAGCTTCCATCCAGTTTTCGGCCATTTCAGTTCGAAAAGTGTTCGGCGCCAATGTGGTGTTGCGTGGCCCCAACTTGCCCGCAACAATAGTAGTGACTGCTATTAACTGGAAAGTACACAAACTCTTAAGAATGGTTTAACTCCCTTTTTATTCCACTTTAGAAGTTACAGATGCGTTCACTTGACGCTCACAAACTACGCTGACCCGGCGGTTAAATAAAAATAAGAAAGTACAACTAAAGATGAATAATAACAAGTCACTACCTACGAAGCTCTCTAAACGTAACTAACTTAACCGCGTTCTAAGATACAGCTGAAATTTCAGCAAACTTTCTGAATAAAAAGTTGAATGATTCAACTAACTGCCGAAGCAAGCACACAGGCCGAAACGCGCGGTTCTTAAATTTCTACATAGCAACCTTCATGCTCGTGAATCCAGAAAGCACACTTACGAACTCGTTTCCCTTCTATTTAACTCAAAATACTTCTGCTAAAAACTTGAATACTTTGCGCGTTCTACTAAAATTTACATACTCTGGCATTGGCAATTCCAAGGGAAAGTAAGGCTTGACAGGAAGGATAGCTTAAAATAAATGTTAGTTAAAATAAATATAAACCCTACAAGCTTAATAATACGCTTTGCTTGAAACTCTAAAACTGTTAAATAAAGGTCAAGCTACTAATCAACTCTAAAGCGTCCAATAACGGTATGTTGTATAAAATACTCTGCATTTTTAAGTATAAATTTTTACTTGATGGGCAAAAATTGTATTCAGTAATTGCCACTCCACGATTGTCAATCTGATTAATGACTATAAGTAACGCAATTCCTGCATATTTTCTCTCCTCAAGTATTTTTTCCCATAACATTTAACGCCAGGTTTTGAAAACTTAAAAAATATTCGTGCAAACCCTCGCAAACTAACTGCAAAGGTAGCTTTTTTAGTGTCCTTATTTTTTCAACTTTCGATTTTATACGAACTTAGATCCAACAATTTCGTAACATCAATGTGCACTGTGTGCATCAGTGTGCATTTACATATTTTAATGCTTAATACTTAACATTAAATTTGTATCACTTCATATCAGATTAATTATGGATTTTATTATTACCTTCTTAAACTTATTCCGATTCATTCTAACTATTATGCTAACTATAATCAAGTGCATACAAGTTATTTTTTTAAGTATGAATAAAGTAATATTGTAAGGATCTTAAGTTTTAGTAAAGATTTAAGATAAAATAAACGTCAGTATCACTTCTTATTTTCTACTTCCGGCCAGAATTAAAAGCGTTAACTTATTTATGCAAAATTTGTCTGGCGAACGCCAAGTACTTAAGTTGTGGCTTTTTGCCAAGCGAGAGAGAGGAAGGAGTTAGTCGAAGCAGGCCGCATAATTAATTGTTGAAGAAGAAGAAGTTTAGAAGTTTTATTCAGTTGCTGTTTGCCTTCCAGGCCAGAGGTTTAATCCTCGTGATAATTTTAAACGTATTGTAGTGTTAACAGTTCTCTGTACTACATACGGCTTCCTGTTAATATCCGGCCAATCTTACACGCAGACCCTTGTTGATTATTCCAAATTTAAGTTAGAGTTTAGTTATATTTTTATATTCTTACGTTCATACCACAAGTAGTTGGTCTCTGTATTCCGAAGTACGGAAATTATTGTAAAGAGTGAAAAATAAAGGGTTTTGTATACCCTTCCTGTGTATCTTGTCTACTTCCCACAGTTATTGAACATAGCTTTAGTAAGCTCCCTGTTCCGAGTCAGGTCTGTGCATGTTCCCAAAGAAAGTAAGACGGAACATTGAACCTGATAATATATATGAAAAAAATATAAGAAGAATGCTAAAGAATTTAAACGTGAATTAAACATGTAAATCTATGTATAGTTTATTTCCTTACTTATTTCTTAACATTCATAAACTGCCCTTTTAGCTAAATTTTCTTTTAATCATGGTAAATGAGAAATTTATTCTTCGTAATGGCTAAATGCACTGTAGCAGAAAGCCAATTTTACGCGATATGCACCCAATTTCCTAAACGTGTAAGAAAGTATTTTCAACAAAGCGAGGAAATGCTCAATGGAGCATATTTTCAGGTTAAATCATACGTTGAGGGATACATCGCCACTTTAGGCTGCGTGTTTTGAGTTATAATCTCAAGCGATTTGTTGCACATAATGTTTCTTGCGTATGTCTCAAAAGGACTGCGGTTCTATTCACGGCTGTATTCCCGCGATAAGAAAGAAATTCACCAGGACTTCGTCAAGCACATGAACAAGCGATCGGTGGAGAATATTCACTAATACACGTTCATCTATTTAATTAGATATTAACTTGATTATTTAGATTTAAATTAAAAATTAACATTCCTCAAATGTTATCTGTTTCACAATAAGCATTGAACTTTCTTAACAACAAGCATTTAATAGTCAATTAAATTAAAAATTTTACACATAATTAGGAAGTTCTAATTTAACACAAGATGGCTTATCTTTTATAGTTAATTGATAATCAGTGGGGAAGGTTTTAAAAAATAAAAGTATTTGTTGTAATCAGGGAGGTTCAAAAGTTCAAAAAGAAATGGCCACGTCTAAACCAGACGTGGCTAAAATACCAGTCGTGGTGATTTTTGGAGATCAAACAATACATTGTGTCACTGAAAAATAAGCAAAGTTTTACTATTGATATTTTTCAGTGAAACATTTTTAAAAATGCCAATAAATAAACTACACTATCAAAATGTGCTAAACACGGAACACTGAAAAGATTCATATTTTAACGTAGCATCAGAGGATTTTCGAGAGTTTTTATGCTCTAGCTGAGTTCGCAGTCAACGGATTTGCTCTTGGATATAGTCCTACTAACACAATATTTTATTTTTCTTACATTCTCAACATTATTACTAAGTACTGCTTTCGCCATAGAAAATTCCAGATAATTACCCATAAAATTATTACTATGCTACGTTATGCTACGTAAAATTCCATGTAATGCCACATAATTTTTAAAATAGCGTATATTTAGAATTTCCGATACAATGTTAAGAATTCGCATAAATTATATATACATATTTTTCAGTTTATCATATCAATGTTCTTTTCTAAGATGACTTGCACAACTTTTTTTGTGTTTTTATTACTCATGCGTTTTATTTTTTTATTTTATTTATCAAATATCATGTTCTTCACAATTTACCACATAACATTCAGCAGCAAAATTACAAAATACTTAAAAACAGTATATCTTAAGCATTTCGGATAAAGTGTTAGGGCTTGCCATACATTTCTGATAGAGTGTTGGCGGTTTCCATGTTGTAAATTCTTTTACATTCGATTTATTATTTCTTTGATGTGAAAACTTTTGAAAAATGTTCTTTACTGGCATCGCAAAGAGTGTATACAACATTAAAGATTTATTTTGCTAAAATAAATCGAATGGTCAGACATCGAATGGTCAGACACCTAAAATAGTTACCATAAAAAGAAAACGTATGTGATGATTTCACTGAGACTAGCTTCAGCAATTTCATAAATGTATTTAATATTGGTAATTAGACATGCATGCCTTGTTACTTAAATCAATTATATTAAAAAGTGGAAAATATTTTTAAGTACTCAGTTTATTGCTTTTAAATTATTTAGTTCGTTACTCAGCAACTTTCCAGATTAAATTTGAAAGTTATCTTATCTTAGACTTTACTAAATGGCCATAAGCTGGCGCGTCGAAGATTTATATCCGGCCGTGGCCACACATTTCTTTCAAATAGCGGAATTTGTAGCCTGAACTTGAAACAAATACATTTTACATTTGAAATTAAAGACACATATTTTACATTTTTTTAAATATTAGACTTATAGATATTTTTCCCGTATGGATACAAAGATCCTTATTCTTGAAAGGCTCGTAAGTGTTGAAAAAGTCAATAGATATAGAAGAATGATAGTAAAAGGGAAAATTAATTAAGAAAATAAAAAAATGCAATCGAATGAAAAGAAATTACATAACATAGCACTGAACTGGTGCCATCATAAATTTTCCTATCGAAATCACGTATTTGGATTATAGCAAATCACATGAGGAAAGAGCTCAAGAGAAGAGTGCCTTCGTAAAAGAAGCTAAAGCGTAAGAGTGCCTTCGTGACAACTATTTAAGGAAAATTGTTTAGCATCGATATTATACAAAGGAAATTTCGAAAACTCCCATATGGTCGACCATTCTCCAGAATTGAAAACCAGGTCAAAACAAGCGTTCAGCCATATAACCAGAGCGATCAGATGAGAAAATCACGTGATTGGTTAAAATTTGGTATACGTTAGTCTTGTATCATTCCGAGCTTTTTTTAGTTCTTTCTGTATTCTATTTTTTTTTAATTTAGAGTACAAAATAACATAACCATTCACTACTTTATTCACAAAATTTGGCTGATGTTTACACTAAGAATATTCATAATCATTCACTTGAGATTAAATGACTGCTTCTCTTTATACATTCGACATCTGAAAAATATTTCTTCTTTCAGTGTTCATTATTCTAATCTGCCCACTTTTTATTACAGGTACTCTGTGATAGTTAGACTCTAACTACTATTCACTGATCCTCTTTAACTATTCACTGAATATTGAGATATCTCTTGTCTACATGTTATGTCTTTTATTTATTTCCAGTGTAAGTACTTAAATAAAAATTTAGAAAGCCTTAAAAGCATCCATAATTTTAACTTAACGTAAACAAAACTCTCACTGAAATGTGTTATGTGAGTTAAACGAAATATAAAATACAGAGGTGCACTGCATATTTAACGAATTCCTTTATTCAAGTTTTATTCAATGCAGTATCTTTCCCAAACAAACATTCTGGTGATATATTTCTTTCAAAAAGATTTATAGTATCTTTCAGAGTCTTTTTCGTTCATATGTTTTACTTTCTAATATGGCACTGGAATATATTTCTTGAATCTTCTTGAGCTGCGCATGATTTATACTAATAAAAGGTTATACTAATAAAGTTAATAGTAATAAAAAAGAGGATGTGTTGTATCGAAATAAAATATGAGACACGAAAAGACATTCACTATTTTGTGAACTTCATAAAACGTCATCCACCTTTACTATTTTGAAGAGTAATATGTTAACATATAGTTTTATTATGGTGGCTGTATTTTAAATTTGTTCTCTTTAAGACTTTTTCTATACGATCTTTCATATTCTGGTTGATTTTTAAATAGCTTTATACTAAATGAATGGAACAGAATATTTAGAAGTATGGGCAAAGTAAAACTTTCAAAACTGGCATTTGAATTTACAGTGTTCTTGCTTCAAGGAACCTATAATTTATATATCATTTTCTCCACAACATCTTTAAAACATTCACATTTTCTTACACATACAAGCAATATTTTTTGGGCAACGTTTTGCTTTTTACTGACGATACAAATTTTATGTAATATGAAAAACAAGTAAACGAGAATGACATTGTTAATTTTTCTTTTATTTTTTCATAAGAATGGAATTAAATGAAATGAAAACTTTCCGCGCAATATTTTCTGGTTAAATTACTTGAATATGAATGCTTGCTTTTGGCTAGAAAATGAAAAAAAAATATTATCGCTTATATCCATAAATCGACAAAATGAGGTTTTGAGGGAAAATTCTTATATATTAAACCTTCAGAAATTCTGAATTTTGACTTTTGAAAAATGTTCTTTACTGGCATCGCAAAGAGTATATACCACATTAAAGATTTATTTTGCTAAAATAATTGCTTCTGAACAGAGTTGCTTTAGTTCATTCCATTTCTTGGAATGCGGGTATATTTGCGTTTATAAGTTCTTTTGTAATTTTACCTTTCTAAATATATTCTGGCTACTCTCCCGCGATTTCCACGGGCAACTCAAATGTAGCAAAGTCTGCTCATCCCGCGATTTCCGCGGGTATGTGTTTTTCTTCCTTTGTTGAGAAGAGCATCCCGTTTTTTTCCCGGTTTAACCATTGAAATAAATTATATACAGTATTAGACATTTAGTTTACGTTTTGGCCAGCAGATATCGTTAGCTGTCCACTAAATTGCGGCATTTGAAGGCACGTAGTATTACCGTTCAAACTTCACTTTTTCAAGCATTTTTCTTACAGAAATGGCTGATAGAAAACGTTCAGCGATTATCTTGATTATTTAATTAAATTATAGAATTAGTAATTAGATTTACTGATTAGATTAATAATTAGACTGATTATTAATTAGATTAATTGAATCTGGTGCAAAGACTGTGAAGTTGGACTTCGCCTTCAACCCTGTTTTGAACTCTATCATACTAAACTGCATTTCTAAGGTATTTTTTCCTCAGTGCTTCATATTTTCCTAAATTTTATACATTTTACTTTTTTTTTATATTGCGCAGTAAATAGAAATGAACTGTAATTCGACTGAATTTTTTTTTTTTTTTTTTTTTTTTTTTTGCCATCTGAAGTTGGTTTTTCTGAAAACTTAGTTTCTTGTGATAAAAATCTATATAAAAGGTATTTTCTAGAAAGAAAAAGTGCATTTTTAAAATCTCCAATATATAAATTTAAAATATGAAAAAAAAATTACAACTCAATTTTTGAACGATTTCGGCCACAAATTGAGCAGTCAGAGGGTTAATTATTAGAGCAATTTTTTATTTCAATATTTTACTGTATTTATGGGTCTAAATACATATTTTGAGACGATCCATTCAGATTGCAGGTTTTATTACCTTTATTATTTTTGTTTAATGAATTGTGTTTTCTTTTTCTTTTTGTACTTAATTTGTATTACTTTTATTTAAATCAAATGGATCATGTTAATAAATAGCAAAAAAATACTGTCAGCAATCTGCGTCAAACAGAGAACTTTTAGTGTTGGCGCTTGCGCTTTAGTTGTAAGCCACACTGATCATTTGTAAAAATTGTTTCTTTTTTATCCGCTTAATTTTTGCTATATATCGTTTTAGTTTTTATTGTAGTATTTGCATAGAATATGTGGCAATTTGATAATTCATAAGTGACAGATATTATTTTGCATTCTTTTCTATTATGTAGTTGAGATATAAGTTTTTCTAAACTAGCGCCTGAGTGTCGCTATAGTAAATAAACATAGTGAATTTTAAAGATTTGCATTATATCTGTCGATGGAGTCAATTCAGTTCAGATGGTATTGATATACAGTTATAGATTGTAGCGGAGATTGTTCTATAAGAATTTGAACAAGATGCCTTTTCCATTCCATCCTGCAAGAGTTGGATTTATGAAAACGCAAACCGTTTTGTAGTTTATTGAAGTTTTATATATCCTAAACTTTGTCATTATCAGTTAAAAACAGGATGATATGTAAAAATTCTTTTGTTGCACTTAATTAAAAATTTTCGCGCTATTGTTTTTATCGTATGCACTTTTTTTTAATTTACAAACTGTTTATTCAAGGTTGAATATGTATTTAATTTAAATTTTCGTTTAAAGTAATTAACATTACCACCGGCTATTGCAGCTTACAGCGCATAATTTAGTACTGAACTTAAACTTTTTTAGTTTATCGTATTTTTATTTTTAACTTAAATGTAGAATACTGAAATGCAGTTCAGAAACCCCGCAAGCTAAAAAAAAAAAGAAAATTGCAGGCCCGTTGTTTTAGTGTGCTGCCACAAGTATATAATCATTTTAATATTAATTACAGCTTTGTGCTTATAAACATTGAGTAAATAAAAGGTGTTGCACACATTGAATTATTCATGTCATTTTATACGTTACGATGATTTTTTTATTAAGATAAATAATATTTAGAATACTTTCACTTGCATTACATTGTTAGCTCAAAGGTGCAATTCTCCCTGAAGGACTATTAATTTCGTTTTGGCATTTTGCGTTGAAAACTATAAACGGCGAATCACTTTCAAAATGTTGGCACCAAATATTATCGTGCTGTATTATATTTGAAGACATCAAATAATGAAGAATCTGCATGAATGTATGTATGTTTCTCGCATTGTTATAAAACAAGGTCACTTAGAGCCATCAAAATTTGAATAACGTAATCATCCATAGAATATGGGTATGTGAAAGTCCTAATTTAAATTTGGAATTTATTTTATTATCGATTTCATATTTTGTAACACATCAATGAATTTTTGATTAAAAAACTAAGCAGCGATTTCAAAGCGAGCAATGGCAATACTGTATGAAAAAAAAATTGAAAAGCGCGCGAAACTCTATCGAAATGATAAAATCCTATTTTTGAAATAAAAATGTAAAGTATGTGTCAGCAAAACGTAAATCTTTTTATAACAGTTAATAACAAATCTATTATTATAATTGATGAAATCACCAAATATGCGGTCAGGTCGTAAATTTAGAACCCCTTTTTTCACATGGGTGGGCTGAAAAAGAGGGGATAATCTTGCTCGTGGTCTTGAGAAAATGTGGGGGTCGTTTAAACATCTAACTTCTCTACATTCAGTTTTATACAGAGGAAAATACAAATTGAATTTTTCGAATGAAGGCGATTTTGTACAATGAAAATGTATTATTGAACGATAAACTGTAAGGCAAATAACATCTTTTTTTAAAGTAGAATAGAAAGGAAAATATTTGTTACATCAATGAATTTGTAGTAAATATTGAATTTTTCATTTTGAATGCTATGTTCTATGTATGCGAAGTAGCTGAGTATCTTAGAAAATAGTCTTAACCCAAATGGCCTTAAACCTTTTAACGTCTAAGGACTGTTTTTCAATTACATTGTGGTCGCTGCTTTTATGTTAATTTTCTAATGACATATATATAAACAAAACATTACATTGTTTTTAATTTCAGACTTATGAATAAAATAACGCAAACTAGACTGCAGAAAATTTTTCAGAATGAAGTTAATACTGAAAAATACATTTATTCTATTATTCAATTTTATCCTACAACAAATCTTTTAAAAAGTGTGGAATTAGGAGTGCACTAGGTGGAAAGATTTTAGCAACAGTGATGACGAATTTCTGTATTTGCTAATTTTTTAATGCAACAGTTCCGTTTTCGTTGTATAAAGTGTTATCATTAAAATAGGCACTTAATCCTTTTCTGTCTAAGTATTTTTTGCAAGTTTTAACCTGATAAACCACTGCGCGTCCCACAGACCAGGAAATTGAGGTATAGTATAAATCGTCCTTCATTTCGTATCAGTGCCGACGATTCCGATGAAAAAGGGTACCTTTTTAAAAACGAAATTCTTAACGAAGAAAAGCCGTTTTATGTACAGCATAATGTCTAAAAATACCGTCAATTTAAACAGTAATCTTGACTTTAAAACTTTTGTATGCATTTCTTGAATTGATTAATAAATGTAAATTTGTAATTAAAAAAAATGTATAATATTTTATTTAGTTACATGCTAGTTATCTGTGCTATTGCTTCGTTTTTGGTATAGACACCCCCGCCCCTCCCAGAAAAAAGCGTTTTGCTCCTCGATCGCAAAAATTTCTCGATTTCCCATTACTTAACTAGTGAAATTTCCTAGTTCCCCCACCAATAAAATTACAGCTCTGCGACAACAACTGAACTAGTGAAATTTCCTAGTTCCCCCACCAATAAAATTACAGCTCTGCGACAACAACTGAGGGAAATATTTGCAGCTCTCTACACATAAATTGAATGTTTATTTAAAAATAAAATATTTCTTAATTTTTATATCCCTTTTCTAGTTTAAAAGAAATTTCAAAATTTAACGTTATCAGTTAATGAAATACTTGCAAGTAATATAATGGTTCTGTGAAATATATTCTTGATTCCAAACCCTAACTGCTAGGCATCAGCCCATCGCTTTTAGAATACATTATTAGTCCAAAGGGACAATTTGCCCAGAAGGATTATTAATTTCATTTTGGCATTTTGCGTTGAAAATATAAACGGCGAATCACTTTTCAAATTGTTTCCACCAAATATTATCACCCTGCATTATATTAAAAGAAATTAAATAATGAAGAGTCTGCATGAATGTATGTATGTTTCTCGCTTATGATAAAACGACGGTACCTAGAACCATCAAAATTTGAATAACGTAATCTTCCATAGAATATCGGCGTGTGGAAGTTCTAATTTGGTTTATTATCGATTTCATATTTTATAACATTTCAACGAATTTTTGATTATCAAACTCAGCGATTTCAAAGCGAGCATTTTCTTTTTCCTTTTTTTAGTAAATACTAACGGACTTCCTTTTTTAGTAAATACTAGCGGAAGTACCCAATACTAGTTCAGTTAGATTGAGAGTAATGTATCTAACAACAGTGAGAGCAATACCACTGTAATCCTTCTCTAATTATTGATCTTTGATATAACAAAATCGGGTGAGGGTGTTTTCTTCTGTTATAATTCTGTTTTATTAAAAGAAGACAATTCCCTTAAATGTATTTTTATTGGAAAGCTGTGCGCTGTATAATATTCCGAGTTTTACCACCAGGAGCAAAAATGTATAAATTCTTTCTAGTTCCTACTCTTGAACATGCTACATACAACTGACCGTCTGAAAAGCAAGGAGTTCTCTGATGATTACCAATAAATGTAAGCGATTAACCTTGAGCTTTATTGACAGACATTACAAAAGCAAGACGCAGAGGAAACTGAAGACGCTTGAATTCAATCGGCAGATCATAAAGAACCATGGGAATTCTTGGTATGAATACATCTTCTCCTTTTGCGCAGTTTTAACCCATATTTTACTGTTGTCCTATATGCAGGACAGTACATATTTGATGGCTGTACAAAAAAAGTAATAATGTTTAAACTATTACTTTCACATTATATTATTGCAATAAAGCTGCTTGTTATATTAGCTACTTCCTTTTCAATTTCTTTTTTTTTTTAAAAATAAACAAAATGGACTAATTTTGATTTTTTGCGCTTTCTTTTTGAACGCATAAAACGAGGGTAAACAAAGGTAAAATAAAAAAGTGTGAGTTATTTTAAATAAAATTGGTCTCCATTAATGTGAATGACAAAAAATCCGAAAGAAAAATATATTATAGATCCTTATTTTGCAATCCTATTTAGAGCGTCCTATAATATAGGACAATGGTAAAATCCGCTATTATATGACTCGAAAACATAACAGCGCTTTGGAGTGAGATGTTTACGTCCGTTTCATCCGCTCGCTGCAAAATGTAGCGATCAATTATTTCTTGTCCCGAGTCCCCTTTTGTAAATGTAAATTTGTATATTTAGCATCTGAAAGTCGTTTCATACGCTTTGTATGGAAGAAATTTACTTTTGTGAATGCTTAATTTGTAAGGTATATTCATTTTACGCATCCAAAAGGAGTAGAAAATTTCTAGTAGCTGAAGAAGCTTTGGAATATTTTACGATATTAGATGATGAAGATACTGAGCCGGAGATGGTAGTAATAACACCAGATCCAGATGCAGTCAGTGATAATGAAGAAATAGACGATGACTGCACTAAGACTAGACACAGCCAAGCTATTTGTGATGAAAACGCAGCAGGAAGTATAGAAACAGCAGGAACTGTGGAAATTTTAGTAGGAAATGAAGATGATGAAGTATGTGTGTTAAAACCTGAATGGAAAAATTGCATTCCTAAATATTCACGTGCTTCAGAAATATTTTCTCAATATTCTAGTTAGTCCATAACTGATTTAGTTTCTGGAAATATCCTACAGAACTCTTTGGGTATATCACTGAAAAAATGATATACAAAGCTGTTATTGAGACCACCAGCGGCCAAGCGGTAAAGGCCGCTGAATACTGGTAGTTCGGTCCAGGGTTCAAATCCCGGCGAACGGGCTGGCTGCATGGGCGTTTTCGCGGTTTTTGTGTAACGTGGATACGAGCCATTTTTCTTTAAAAAGACTCTACGGGGCATCCCTCCCTTTCCGTATAGTGCCTAAGGGCGGAGCACGTAATAAGTAAAAAAAAAGAAACTGTTATTGAGAATAGCAGGGGGTAAAAAATTAATGGGCAGAAAAATTAATCATAATTTTTCAGTGACAAAACAAGAACTCAAGCAATTTTTAGGTATATCTTTTTATATTAGCTACCACTTGAAAAGATGTGCTGGGAAAATGCGAAAGGCACAGGAACTATTCTCGTTAGTTCAGCAATGCCACGAAATAGATATTTTGAAATCAAGCAGTACATTCATTTTATTTACAACAGCACCATTGACTCGAACCGCTGTTACAAAGTAAGTCCAAATTATGATTTATTAAATGATGCTTTAGAACAATTAAGTGTATTTTCCGAACATCTAAGCATTGACGAAAGAATGGTGAGCTATTTCGGTCGACATGGTTGTAAAATGTAAATGAAAGAAGCCAAAGCTCTTGATCTTCTAGAATATCGAGATTGTCAAAAAGCCCGATCGACCGACATCAACGTCGTTGTCAATTAAAACATCGTACTAGGAAACCGACAACTATTTGTAAAAAATCCAATATTGGCTTGTGTTCAAGTTGTTGTTTTACCATTACATTTAAAAGCACGTGCTTGAAAGAAAATAATGCCTTGTAAGTTCATAGCACTGGATTTGGCCATCGTCCTATATATAGGACAGCCTGTAAACTAAAAGAAAATAAAAGTTTCGTATGTTTTTTAATTTATTATCTTTTCTTACCTATTTATAAGACAAAATTAGAAGTTTAAAAGACAAAATTAGAATCCTAAAGTTCAGTTTTTCAATATAATTTGATAAAATATAGTAAAGTAAAATAAAATATAGCGAATAGCATAATAAGTAAAAATTCATATAATCTCTTAACATTTCCAGAAAATTTTTTGAAAAAAGAAAATTTAGCAGCGAAATTATTATTTTAAGAATTAACGCAGATAAACAGTAAATTATGAAACACTAAATTCTGTCCAGAAAATCAGGAGCAGCACTCTCGGGAACGACAGAGGTAATATTTGGTGAGTCGGAACCACTGGAATTTCAGCAACTTAGATATTTCTTGTAATGAATGCTTCTGATTTAGTTAACCTTAAATTTTAAATTTTTATTACGTTTCTATTTTATTTTTATTGTTAGGTTTCAAAAGATTCGAACAGATAAAAAAATCAAGTTTCCGATTTTTTTTTTTTTTTTTTTTTTTTTAATTTCTTTGGATTTGAATATCCCATCCATAATAACCTAGCAAGAAAACGATAGCATATGTCATAGAGTCATAGAGCAAGAAAAAGATAGCACAAGTCATAGAGCACGAAAGAATGATTTATCGTACTTCCTCCAGCATCCCGCCCTAGCTTTTTAGCAATAGATTCTAAAAATTAAAAAAATATTTGTATAATTTCCCACTTCCTCTGTTTTACACAGATTTTTCCCTCTGATAGCTAGTTAGTTGGTAAATAATCCCCTTGATTATTCTTATTTTTATTCAGAGTATTCATTTATTATTTACAATTTTGTATTAACATTTCATTTTATATTGCCTTGCATTTATTATTTGAAAGGTATTTTAGCAGATTCTTCATTAAGGTGCCCGTATGTGACAAGTGTTCTCACATTCAAGAAACTTTCGATTTACGTTCCAGCTCATTTTAGCCTGATCTTATCCTGATGTGTTCGATCTTCCGAAATTCGAAGGGTTTTTTTGAGGGGGGCCTTCTTTCTGATTCTTTCGGCCCTCTTGTTCTTGAGAATTGTGGTCAAGACTCAATAATGTGAGATACTCCTGGGGCTTTACAATATAATTGAGACTGACATGAATCACTCTCAGATATCTGTCACATATCGTCTTAGTATTCATCAGCTATTGTAATATTAATATTATTATGTATTTTTATAGGAATTAAGATTCTTTTAAAAATAATATTAGTATAGTTACCTGTAACTTGAATACTTTTAATTTTTTATGCATTTATTGAAAGCATGCTCTTCAGAAATTAAGTTACTCCTATAGATTTCACCTCTAAATTTTCGGATGATAAAATGACTTTAAAAAGCGAGGAAATACGCTATTCAATGCATATAAAACTGAATCTTAATAAAATGTATTTCTTAAATATATAGGCAAAAGGTTGACGAATCCTTTTTAAATAAAACCGAAGTTTATTTCATAAATTTAAAATGAGTGGACACATTTTTTAAACCGTAAATTAGAAACTTCTTGAAATCTTACTTACACACACACACACACACACACACACACACACACACCAAAAAAAAAAAAAAAAAAGACTTATGACATATTTGAAGACATTTGCAATAATTTTGGAGGAATCTGATGTACAATATTCTGAAATTTGTTCTGAGTCTGATTATGATTATAAATCTGAAATTTCTTACAGGTTTATTGTACCTCCAACATGCAATCGAATCTCTTATACTCGACACCTAACAAACTGGTTATATCTAAATAATGACACATTTGAAAGTCAAAATATAAATGTGATAGTAAAATATAAATATATAAATGCCACTTTTAGGCTGGTAGATATAAAAATATATAATGGGCTAGTTATCTAAGGATTTAAATATAGAAATCTTTTAACGTGTATTTCTGCCGCCCAACATAATAAGCTTATCTAATTAATAGACCTTCTAGAATCTAAAGATAAATTACCGATTCCTTTTTATGCGTTGAGGTGTGAACATTTCAAGGTAATGTCCATAATTTTCAATAACAATTCACATTGAAAGATGCCAGATTTACCTTATCTCTTGCTTGGAAAGACTGTTATTCTACATCGCTGATGGTATAAAATTATACCTATGGTCATATTTGTGCATAAAGAATGGACAGACGAAGATTCTTTTAGTTTTATACCCCATTTGACGTCAGTAGCCGACGTCTTGGATTTAGTTACATGGTCGAAGAAGATTAGGTATTAGTGTAGCGGAGGTCCAGGCTTCAGTGAATGTAGTCAATTTTATTTTCGTCACACTCTCTCAAGGTGACGACAAAACAATCGGACGTGTGTTGTGAAAGAAGAAAGAAGAAAACGAAGCGGAGGATGAAGATGTAGACGATATGCAGAACAAGAAATTTACGTGGAAGGAATCTGACGAAAGATTGCAGATTTTATAAGATTATCCGAGGAATACTCATCTATCTCAGTATAGGATGTTTCAGTGTATACTGGGAGAATATTTAATATTACGGCTACAATATTGTAAGCAGGTGAATATTCTAAGTTATATACCAACAAATTAAGAAATTGATAATTTTCATGTGATGATAAATATTGTAATGACAAATTTTGTTTAGTTTTATTTTAATTTAAAATCAAATTTAAAAGCATGTGTATGTGTGTTTTCATTTTAAATAATCTGCGGGAATAAAGCTTCATTTATTTACTTGTGGTCGATAAATTAAAAAACATAACTTAACATGCTGAATTTCTATCAAATTATTAATAGTTAAGCTCTAGTAGTTTATATTCAATTATCCGGAAAAATCCTTTATTCACAATCGGCGGAGTCCCGTTATTACCAGTTAAAAGGGATTCTACCTTAGTCTGATTACTGTATGTCAAAGAAATTATATCCGTATCTCTGTCACTCATTTGGATTTTTTCTGAGAATCTGACAGCTCTTTAAAATTAGCATGGGGGAAGGTTATGTCAACAAACTGTGGGAAAAGAAGCAAAAGAGAAAATAAATACATATATTACGGCAGGTAATGTTGGATTCTCATTAAACTAGATTTGGTACCTAAGACAATAAATTTAAAATTGTACCTTTTTACTTCTTTGTAAGTAAAAAGTAAAATGGAAGTATTGTAATCGCGAAAAGTTTCAGGCAGCATATTTCAACGAAAATATCCATTTTGACCGCTATCGAATGCAATTGAACGATATTTTTGCGTGATATCTGTACGTAAGGACAGAATAAAATACTCTTTTCCTTCAAAAAAATTATAAAACTGCTTTAAAATTAATTCTGAAGAGAATGTTTCGTGGCGTCTGTACGAACGTATGTAGGTACGTGCGTATGTACGTATCTCGCATAACTCAAAAACGAGTAGCCTCAGAACGTTGAAATTTTGTATATAGGACTGCTATAACATGTAGATGTGCACCTCGTATTTTGGTTGCAATCGGCTTCTTCAAACGTATATAAATATATATATATATATATCCACTCTGTTAACCGGCTCAGTGATCTCAGTTTCTTTACTCTTATATGTTTGTAAGTTGAGCACTTTTTGCTTTAAAAATTATTGAATTATATTATTCTTATCTTCCGGTTAAGGTTTTTGTGCCTTTAGTAAATCTGTTTGCAATATTTTTAGAATTATCAACAATTTTAAAGTTGTTTAATTGCCGCTAAGCCTGTTTTTAATGGCGGCCATTGATGTTAACATTTTAAACTAGTGGATTTGTTGCCAATCTAGAGAAACTAGACTTTGGAGACTAGTGGATTTGTTGCCAATCTAGAGAAACTAGACTTTGGAGACTAGTGGATTTGTTGCCAATCTAGAGAAACTAGACTTTGGAGACTAGTGGATTTGTTGCCAATCTAGAGAAACTAGACTTTGGAGACTAGTGGATTTGTTGCCAATCTAGAGAAACTTAGCTTCGCAACAACAAAGATAACGCATTCATTTATTATTGCCAATTAAATCATGCTTAATTCTTTCTGGAATGTTTTCGAGGAAATAAGTAGTCGAGATTTACTTCGTAATTTTTAATATAGATATTTTGAGTTTTTATGTATTTTTGCCTTCTCGCGAAGTGAGAACTGAATTAATGAAATGAGAAATAATCAATCGTCTGTGAAAAACTGTTTCTTTTTTGTTTTGTTTGCTTAATTTCTTTTATACATCGTTCTAGCTTTATTATAGTATTTGAAAAAACATGTGGCAACGATTAGATAATTCTATTCTTTAAATTATATAAATTTTGTGCATTATGAGTTATAGTATGAACTAAATAATTTAGTATATATAATTATTGGATTATATAACTGTTAACTTAGTTTCCGTTATATAATTATTATTTAAGTTAACTGTTATATAATTATTAATACTGTTAAGTGAATCTAGCGCCAGATTGTCGCTATGGTAAACAAATACTAGAGTGCATTTAAAAGAATGCATTTATTCTATTGTGGTTTATGCGCTGTCGGCGAAGTAGATTTAATTCAATTCAATAAGTTTAAATGAAATGCAAGAAAAAATGCGTATAATTTAATATTCCAATACAAGGAAGTCATGTGGTGTACACATCAGATTTTTTATTTATATTTTCCTTAAATCTGAGTGCATAAAATACAGATAGCTAGTTTTAGTTAGATTTTATGCCTGAAACTATACTTTTATGGCCAAATAGGAATAAAAACTGATTTTGATAACTAAGTTTCACTTTGGTGCATTTGCTTCATTCTTTTAAATATACTGAATAATAAGAAACATGAGTATTATATTTGGATTTAGCTGTGAGAAATGTATAAAAAATATCCAATAAAACAACCAGATAGTTTTTTTTTTCAAATCTAGAGTGGCAAGTTAATAAAAATTTATGATATTTTCTTAGCAACATAATACGTATTCTTTTCTGCTCTCATAAACTTAGAGTTAACGCTTCTTGTCATCCTTTCTGCAAGTAATGCTATATAGGTGGCTTTTGCGGCTGGAGTAAAACTGAACACCCATTCTAAAGAAATTCTGCAACGCTAAGGAAGTGGAGTGAACTAGAAATCTCAGCTGTCATATGGCATGATGAATTATCCAATAGACCACTTATATAATAAACGGATCTATGCCACAGAAATATTGTAAGGTGGCCATTTATCTTCAAATTGACAAGTTTGTTGAAATAGTACCTTTTAAAAAAACCTGATCTATTATACGGCAAATCCTTTTCTTTCCTGCCTGATATATATATATATATATATTTTTTTTTACATTTTCATGACTCTATATTTTATTATTTTATTACTACCTTCGTCAGTGATGGATTGAAATGGAAGAAGGTAGAAAAAAGATCTTGGCTTCGTCTGAAAGTCAGAGAATTATTTTTATCTTCTTTATCCGATATTCATTCTTTAAAATGTTCCATCAGATGTGGGACATGCAAAAGTTTTTCGGTTAATTAAAGGTAAAAGATTTTCTGTCAAATAAGAGGATATCGAATGTTGGATGAATGACTTCATATCAACGAAGGGTACCTGAAGCCGTAATGAACTGCTTTCGCAGATATATTTTTTGATGACTGGTGCAGAATGTGATCTTAAATCAGATAGGTTTATTGTTCATTTAACCCACTATTTATCGTAAATCATTCAGCTATTCATATATACTCGGTACATATATTCAAACTATTATTCAAAATCATGTACTGTATTTTAGCATACTAGAATGAAGTCAATTATAATCAATCATTTATCAGAACAAAGCACAACTCAAATATTTTTTTACGACATTATAAGTGTTCGATATGACTTCTTTGACTAATGTGGACAACATCCAAACGATAGTTCATTTCTTCCGACACTTGTTGGAGCATGTCTGTTACAAAGCTCAATGTATTATCTATGCGTGCTCGTAGGTCCTCCAAGTTGCGTGGAAACCGAGGGACATACACTTTGTCTTTCACAAAGCTTCCACAAGAAAAAGTCATAATAATAGTCATGGGTAAATGTCCAGTGACCTGAGGGCAACGGTAATATCGCTTTGTACTTTGTTCCGGCGCAGCCAATCCAACATAAGGAATTACGTTGTTAAGAAATTCACGCATTTCCAGCTTCCAGTGCGGAGGTGCACCATACAGCTGAAAGATGAAATTATTCCAGTCTTCCTGTAAATGAGAGAAAAGCCAGATCATTAACTTATCAAGATGTGTTGCTACTCATTGTCTCTTCAACGGAAGAGGACGGCCCATACAGCTTGGTCTCCCTGTACAAAACATATTCAATTTCACAGAATCTCGTTTCATAATCACGGTACAGTGAGCATTTCTTTCCCTCAGATTTGCACATTGTGCCGGTTAATTTTCCCGCTAATATGGAACGTTGCCACATCACTGAATACGAGGCGGGGGAAAAACGTTGCCCTATATGGTCATGCAAAACTCCATTCGTTGGCCCTTGTCTATAGAAAGTAAATTTTGAGTCATCTGCAGTCTGTAACGTTTCATTTGCAGTAGTTGATTTCTTTGGGCCGTGTAAAAACATCGCTCTCGTCTTTTCCACATTCTAACTACTCATACGTGGCATCTCTCTCTACTTTTGTCTTAATAAAGGCAGCCTCTTTCTTCAAACTGAGGATGCCAATTTTCGAATGCTGTAGTCAGTTGGATTATCTTTTATACAAATCGTATGCGTAACGTACTTTTGACCAAAATCACAGATTTAAATTTCGCATAGTACAAGACGCATAACTTTTTGTCTTCTTGAGATGCCATTTTTCGTTATAACGATCGCAGCGCCACCACACATAGAGTATTCAATACAGGTCGAAGGAAAAGAAAATATTTGCTTTCCTTCCTTTTAAATCCGTTCTTGTACGTTTCTCTCTAAAAATGAATTTATTCCAGTCTTTTAAATGACCGTACATCATTTCATTTATTTCGAATAATCCTATATATATACAAGAAGGGAGGAAACCTTAAAAATTAAGAACTTTCAACACACACACACACACATATATGAATATATATATGCTATGTCATTTTTTTAAATTATAAGTGTAATTCATAATAATATTTATTTGAACTTTTGTAGGGTTTTCCTTATTTTGCATAACAAATTTATTTTAAGTGTGATACCTATTCTAGACTTCTCAACTTCCCCTCACATTCTCTCGCCAGGATGTAAATTTAAAGTGCTTATTTAAACGGGTGAATATCTGAGTTTTTCAGTGTGTGTTTCGCTAGCCAAGTGCACGTTTCGTTGTTATTTCGCTGTTACGCTAGTAAGCCTTTTTGGCCTTATCAGATTTTAGTATCACGCCGGTTAGATTCCTGTGAGTCCACCTCCTTAGGCGTAACTTAAGTACTATTTATTTTAGGTTTGACTCATTTCATAGTCTACGTTTAGTTTTCATTGCAAATTGACGGTGTTTTTGTAACGAACGAAGTCCGTGCCTTTCTGTTAACTATTTTGAATTAATAAAGTTATTTTTACCCTTCTTCTGAGTCAGTAGTTTTATTCACACCTGTGCGAAAATTCGCCAGGTCATTATAGGGTCTATTCTAGTGTATGTGGAACAAAAGAGAAAGACTCTATACTTTTAATTGAAAGTACTGGTTACTAACTGTTTTCTTAAATTCGTAAAAACAAATAATAATTAAAATACACGCTGGGATTTTAAACGAAGAACATGAGAGGTAATGCCACTCTTATCCTGCCCCTCCTCTCAAAACTCCAAGCCGCTACGGCATCAGAAAGTCCTAAGAAAGAATTCGGCGTTATTTTGGGCACTATTCGGACATCAATGAGGCGAATTTTCTCTTTTTAATCAAGAGAATCAGGCAGACAGTTGTTTATTTAAAAGAAAAGAGTGGTGAATTCGTAAGAGGGAATATGAATCAGATTAAAACATATTATGAGCGGACTGATATGCAGCTTATATGATAAATATTAAATCCACTTATATGAGAAACGTCGTTTAATTTGAGCAGGACAGAACCATCAAGAAATTCGTCAGCGGCCTCCATGTCAGAAGAATCGCAGGAATAAGAAAGGATTCCTGGAATGAAAAAAGAAGAAAAAGGCCCACATTGGATGATGCTTTAAAAAACAGAAAATTAAAGAGGACGGGGACCAAGAACAAAGAAAAGAACAAAGACTATGTCAAAGTTTTAAGAAAGAATTCAAGGATTTCTGAGATGTCGCAACAGTCCGAGTAAGAAACAACGGTATGGTGAAGAACGTCAAGTCGCGGGGAATACGATCAACAAGGAACTTGCATTTACGTGAAAATGGCATTTCAACCAAGGCAAAATTTACGCAACAAATGGCCGCCTGAAGATGGATCAATACGATGGATGGGAAGTCAGAAGAATCAGCGATCAAAAAGCACAGATGAACAGCAGACAAGCGGGTGAAGATTATGTGCCCGGAAGAAAGAGTCCAAAGAAGTGACCACTTCCACCTGAATATTCCGAAGGGCAAAGGATATCGACGAGTGTAAAGGATCGAGTACAGAAGCAGAAGATCCACCACCGTGACCAGTATAGTTAACAACCTCAGAGACGAATAAGGATAAATGATATCGTCACCTAACTATTACATGAAGTCCTCGAGGAACGTATGTCTGTCATCTATAGAAATAAATGATACGTGAAAATTCATATTATTTCTTCAAATATTAATTTATTTTCTTTATTGAAACTGCTAAGGAAGGTTTTTCTATTGATATATTAATCTACTTTTAAGAATTTTAGGTTTATATACAAAACATGTTTATATTGCTTTAGTCCAAAAGAATGTAATGAGTAATTTTGGCGCCAATGCAAATCAAATAATAATAGCTATTGTTCATTGTTATTAACAGTTAAAAACTAAGTAAAGTATTCTTTTGAACTGTAATACTTTGAATGAAGTTTAATATCTCGAATGCATTAGAATATACGTAAGTTAAAAACTAATGTATTATAAAAAAATGTGTTATTGATATTGTGTTATTGTAAATGAATACTAAAAAGCTAGCTGGTAATGAGTTAAGTTAAAGAAAGGCTCTTCGATCAACAATTATGAAGTTAATGATGTTTAAGCCTAGAATATGTAATGTTTATAACTATGTAGGAGTTCAGTTAGCTGGTTACTGTTCAAAATACTGTGATTTTAGACACTGTTTCACACAATACAATTCTGGAGAGCGGGGTAAAAAAAAGCAGTTTAGGGAAAAAGCGTGAATTGTGAAAGGTTATCCTTCCGTTTGAATACGAGTCTTGTATAGCTTTAATTTTTCTATGGCTAAACTAGTTTTCCTTGCAAATTCCTGGAAGGAGAAGTAAGACAAAAGATTGATACATCTAAAAATATGAAAATATTAAAGGAAATTATGTAGAACGTGAATATAAGCACGTTTTTAATAAAAGTAGGCTCATGCGTTTAGATATAGAATTTTAAATTATCATCTACTGTCTTGAGGCACTTCATTTTCGGATTGCTTAAATTCTGTTGGGAAACACTATAAAGTATTTTATGTTAGTTAACTAATTCTGTGTTAGTTAGTTATGTTAGTTAGTTAACTATGTTAGTTAACTACTATGATTCAAAACTTATGTAAGGCTTCCTTTCTGTAGTCCTCAGGAGAATGCAGATTAGGTTTTGTGCATTTCTGCTGAAGGTTTTGAATGTTTAGAATTACTAAGAGCTTCTGGCAGCCTTATCTTGATGTTGCTTAATATCAATAACTCTGCCAAGTTTTATACCTTCTTTAGTATTTTGATAGCCAACATTTAAACTACGGGCCGTTATCTTGGTCCAGTTTAAGCAGTCTGTTACGCGCTGCAGTCTCAGATTAAGTTTGCAGACCTTTGAATTTGATCTTACATTAATTTAAATGAAATATCCGCATGTAGAAAATGTTCGTCTATCGTACTTGCTGTATCTGTATGTTCATTTAAGGCTTAGATAAAAAGATTATTTTAACCTTTTTTAGGCTTCTTGAATTGTTTCAGATTAAGCAGCAACTCGCTTCCAGTCTCTTAGTAGGGTCTGCAGGACATAAACACGAGCTTCTAGTTACAGCAGAGCCGTACAAACTTAATGGATAAACTGTGTCGCACATTTCTGTATTCTGTTTTATTAGACAATTAAATTAAGGCTTTTTAGCTTACTTTTAAAATTTAAGTTGTTTTATTGTCTAAAAAGAAAAACTAAATATGTTTCTATTTTAGTTTTTCATTCGTATTTATTTATTCCGTGTGGTTCATTCTCATTTTCTTTGCAGAAATAAATATTAATTGTCTGCCTGGCGTGCATTAGCCACAACCTAATAGTTTCTATTACATATAGCAATCAAGCTTTGGGATCATAATTAATTAAAAGACATAAACATGAAAACTTGCAAAGATTTTGCAAACTGGAGAGTTAAGCAGAGCAAACAAATAAACAGGTTATAAATTCAGTAATAATAAAAGAATAAACAGTGAGGTAAAAATTTATGATGAGTGAATCAAAAACAATATCATTTCTTTAATGTTTAAAGTTTGTTCATATTGTATTACCTAGTTTTAAGAAATCCTTAAGAATAATTTTGAGAAAAATAAAAAGAGGCATTAAATTAATTTTTCATATGAATGAATGGCTGATAAATATCTTCCAGAGGATTTGGGTAACAGAAAAGGGCTGTACTTTATTTTACTTAAGTTTTTAAAAGGCTTTAAACATAATACTTTAAAAGCTTTTTTAATCCTCTTACAGAAAATGAAAATAGTAGTGCTTTTACAAATAGCTTTTTAATACTTTTGTGAACATCAAAATACTGTTAAAGATATTGTTATCAACTCTGTAATATTTTAGTAAAAACCTTTATGTACTCTTGTCTTTGTTTATTCTTCGTCTTGTATACTTACATTCTTATATTTAAACTTAATCTTCTCTACTTATGTAGTTTGAGAAAACCTCAATAGACTATTGTATCATCTATTCAATAAAAGTAAAATAAAAACAGTATTATAGATGATCATTTGGAAGCTTAACTGTTAATTACATAGGTAAAGTGCTACAAGATGTTATCAAAGTTAATTCTTTTAATGACATTTAAAGTTTAAAGGTAACTTTTAGATTTAGTTAATACAAATTTTAAATGCCATGGAGATATGTGTGCTTTGAGATATTTTTCATTGTGAGCGTATGAAATATGCATTTTCTGATTGAAATTTAGAACTTCTGTTAGAAAAGATAAATATGAAATGTTTTTGCACTAATGCAGTTTGAAAAATTTCTTCCTTCATATAAAACTCAATAAGTATTAATTTAACATAAAATTTAATAAAACAATATCACTAAAGTGTAATAATTTCTTAAGAAACTCCACCTAATAGAAATTTGCTGTAACTAATGTAAATGTATTAATATTACTGAATACCGTATTTTCTCCCATATTTTACTACTTTTTAAATAATTTTATCATCTTAAAGGCAATGGGAGAAATTATGTGAGTGATTTAATTTCCGAAGAACACGATTACATTAAGAGCATAATAAATGAAAAATAGTCATTAATAAACTACTAGCAACTATCACAATAGTATTTCTTTTTAAAAAAAGCGTATCTAAGGGATATTAAACCGATATCTAATGAATATTTAAAGGTAAATGAACCACACATGTATCTCAATTCCCCTGTAAAATCCCTCACAAAACAGGGCGCGTTACAGAATGAGTCTTGACCACAGTTCCCAAGAGGGAAACCGAAGAAACGTGGGAGAACAGGGGCGAGCAAAAGATCGGATTTTAAAACATCGAAGATATCAGCAGTAGACTACAATGAGCAGAAACGTAAGCAATATATTTCAGGTGAAAACGCATGTTTCGAAGGTTTCTTATGCCTTGATATATTTCAAAAATGCAAATGCAAATTGAATACACTGAAAAAAAAATACAAATAATCAAAGGAATGCAGTTTACTAGTAAACTAGCCACCAGATCGAAAAACTATATACAAGAGAGGAATGGAAAAATTATGCGAATATTTTTTTCTTTATAATTTTCAGAATATAACGTTAAGAACCTGGGGGTGGGGGGAATAGAGTAAAATATTTTTTAATAAATTTGATATAAATAGCTTAAAAAGCAATTAATTTCTAGCTGGTTGCTACAAATTGATTCACAGACTGCATATATAAACTTGTTTCTCCAAACCCGAGAATATTACGGTCACCCAGCGTGAAACTGTGAGATTTAAAATAAATACAATGTGTGTCATTCAAAATACCCCATGACGTATATAAAAATATTAAATGCACCTGAGTTTAAAAAATCATTTAACAATTAATTTTCCACATTTGTAACCAACAATTACTTTATTTTTACTTGTGATTTCATTGCGATACGAAGAATTCGTAGTCAGTAATCTAATTCATTGCCATCTACTCTGTGTAGCATGCTTTTGGTCATGAAGAAAATGGTAATTTGAGTCTGAGCACGGAAGTTATGAATGTTTGTAACTTTAATGCATTTAATCGTTTGGAAAACCTCAAATGGTATTAGGTAATAATAGTGGCCTTTTTCAATTCGCTTACTAAGAAAAAAAGTCGCAACATGTGCTTTACTAAAGTTTTATTATACCTTCTTTCTAGGTTTTACCAACCCCTCTTCCCTGTTATACCTAAAACATCATTGAGTTAATATAATTGGCTACTCTTTTAACAAATAAAAGAATGGCATGTCCTTCAGTGAACCTTGCCAGAGTCTGGGATGGATAATATAACTGAACACTGGTAGTTGGACATGTGTTCAAATCCCAGGGAACAGATTTGCTGCGTTAGCGTTTCTGTGATTTTCTCCATGCAGAAAAAGAATTTGAATCAGTTTCCCTTAGAATATTTGCCACGAAGACCTTTATTTCCTTAGGTTGATACTTCTAGCTTTTTTTCGTAATGTGACAAATAAAAACTGTATGTCAGCATTATATGCTGATCAAATGAGAGTAATGCTAGTCATCAAATTATAGCTAATGATTTAAAGGGTTTTTTAATCCATGCACCGTGTATTTTCTAGACAGCTTAGTAGTATTCATGTCGATAAAAGTGAAATTTTCAGTTTGGTGACATAATACTGATGTAATAAAGCTTAAGTTGAATGACAGTCCTCTGAATAAGACACATGCTCGACTTCTGTTGGGGCAAAAATTATTTTGCCATATAAGATCTGTTTATTTTTGCGAACTAATTTTAAGTTTATAGCTCTCCTGCTTTTCTCTGTCTGTCAAAAAAAAAAAAAAAAAAGAGAGAGAGAAAAGAAAAAGAAAATTGAAAAAGAAAAAGAACGAATGACGATGCAAACGAGCAGTTCAATGTAACTTAGAAAATAAATGGCACGTTATCGGAAGTTAGTAACTTCTGACACTGCTGTTTCTTTGCTTGAACTGAAACACCAGATTTCAGTGTGTATGTAGGCTTTATGCGATATATTTCAAATTTTAGTATACGTACTGCCACAGTAAGTATTTATGCGGTGTAGTCTAAATTGAAAGTGAAATGCATTGTAAGCCTTGAATTTACCGCTCTTTGAAGTGGTTCTCAAAAGCGGCCGAATGGTCACAATCGCTGAATACTGGTAACTGGATCCGCTTTCAAGCGGAGGCCAGAGGACTGGCTGCGTAGGTGTTGCTCATAATTTTCCCCGTGTGTTACCTGAATATATATTAGTTTACCTCAGAAAGTACTTCATGAGAACATCCTTCTCTCGGCAGACATCTCTCAAGTACTGTCGCATACCCAAATAACCTAACCTGCTGCTATTCACGGCAGGTTTAATCATCTGCAGTAAGTTTTCTCTGTTACTTTAATTATAGGTTTAACAGATATTACTAATTTTTTTTAACCCAATAGTGGACAACTGCCTATTCAACACTGGCCATTCTAAGGTCAGAAGTGGAGGCCATTGTGGAGACACCTAACAGGCAGCTATCATTGCTTCCTATGAAGGGACGGACAGTTACAACCATGTCTTCTCCGGGATTCAAACCCGGGCCCTTCGGTACAACAGTACGCTCCTCTAACCACTATTTATTATAATAGTGGTTATAACTAATTTATAAACTATAAGTTTAATTTCTGTGATACTATATAAATCTCTGCTTAATGTAGCTTCACTAACACAAACCGATTTTACTGAAATAAAGCTAGAAAATACCACTGAATCACAATGTGAAACGTATTACTTTTTATCGGGAAAACGACATTTTGTTTTTCATTTTTTAGAGGCAAGTAAGTATTTTATGCTTAAAACAAGTCATTTCAATATACCTCACGCAAAATTAGTGAATGCGTCTTAAGAATACCTTCCATGTGTATTACTAATTAAAACGTGGCTCATTACTACCCAGAAACGCTGGAGGAAGTCTAATAGAATCACTCATTGGTTTAAATAATATAGTAATATGTAAATGAGTTTCAATCTGGATATGTTAAAATATTGAAATATAGGCTTTTGACTAACAAAATGATGGCTTTTATTTCTACCTTAACAGCCAAAATACATTTGCATTGTGTTATTCGAAATAGTTTCACACACATTATTTTGGATAAATAGGGTTTCATTTAACCATGAATTTATAAATTTTGAACGCAATTTGATTATCTTTCAGGCAGGAAAATAATGGCTTTTACTTGCAAGTGAAGAATTTCAGCATATTCAAATATAGCCTATTACGCAAATATTTGTTTTCGCGTACTTTGCCAGGGATTGTCTTTGTGGAAGACTTTTTAAGAAATACTGGCTCCTATTCACATCCCACATAGAAAAAATCACAAAAAGCAATCATGATGCTGTTAGCGTGGGATCGAAATCAGGTCGAACTCTCAGTATCCAGCGGTCTTAATCACCCAGCCGCATGTGGGATTACTAGCTAAGAAGATTTAAAACGAATTTGAGTAATATACTCTGAACTTTGTTTTCATTGAATCTCAAGCCAGAATTCGTTTATAAGCTTTGTAATAATGTTTAAAGTTAGACACAAAATTAAGTAGTTTGGGGTAGATTTTGAATATTTCGAAGCCGATGGAACACAGGTCCCTCTTCTTCATGAGCAAAAAATCTTCACCAGAGCCAAGCAACCATTGCTTAACGTGGTGTTGCTGGCCGTAATCGTATTAAAGTAATTATACTAAGAGTATCAAATGCGAATTAGTTCCGCGTAACAGTTAAACTAAAATCTTAGTGGTTAGTACATTGCGTGATCTTTAATACTAAGAATAAAATGACTTACCCAATAAGGCATGCATGAATCATTCGCTCTCTTTCAAATATACATTTATTAAATCACAAAAACACACATCTCTTGATTAGCCTAGATAAATCACAAAAACACACTTTTCTTGATTAGCCTATATAAATCACAAAAACGCACTTTTCTTGATTAGCCTATATTCGATATGTTATAAGAAAAAAACACATTCATGAATGCCCTTCGGCATGTCCTACTCGTTAGTCCTACGGGACTGTCACAGCGTTCATTTTTTACGGTATATTGCAATTCCTAATCCTGATGAATCGATGGCACATTACTTATCAGCATCTTGCAAGAAGCTTAATTAATATGCAGTGCAATTACTCGTGATAGAAGAGATCAAATTTCTGGTAGATAGGCTTGAAATTGGGGCACATGGTCGTCACTTCGAAACATCCAATTGTCAGGATTATACACGTTGAGTCACAGCACAGGAACAATTTTTACCTCGCAGCCTAATCAGTAAAGTTTACCTGAATTCTTATATTCTTCGTACAAGAGCATATTTTCTCCATCTTATGAAAATGGACATCAGATAGAGTACCGTGGACGATGGCGAGAGCTGTGTGTGTGTGGCCCGAAGGCCCACACACTCGTTAACACGACGACAGGCAGAAAAAGAGAGACAAAACCAGTCCTTCCAGTTTTTATCCACTGCGATGCACGTGGCAGGGCGCGATAACGATTTAAGAATCGATACAGCCACCGTGTTCACTGTGAGAATTCTGTGTTCTCATATTCCCTCCGGCCGAAGAAAAAAAAAAGTTTTTGTCCGATCACTGGACAAATGAAATCCCTGTCTGCTGGACATACTTGAACTTTTGTCTGCACTACATACACATTTCACATGAATCTTTATATCACTTGCAAAGGCACTGCACTTTATCACTTCGTTGGCAATATATAAACATTCCACATTACATGCACACAGTTGAGCTCTCATATGCACTATACACACATAATTCACATTAATTTTTCACATTGCTTGGGGAAAAAACACAGCACTTTAAATACTTTGTGATACACATTTTTTTTACATTCTTAAATTAGTATTATTCTTTTACGTACTCATGCATGTCTACTCTTACCTAAAATATCACCACAGATGTGATTCCCTAAAACAAATTTTGACATATATAATTTATAACTCACATGTGATAAAATCAATTTATCAACTACTAATGATATTGCATTATCAATTTTATGTTACTCCTCTTGACCATTGTTTACCTTTGTTTACATTATCTCATTCTTTATATTTTATAATCACATTCACTATTTCATTACTTAGCTACTTTTATCATTTGATCATATTCATTTCACATATACATTTCATTACTTAGCTACTTTTATCATTTGATCATATTCATTTCACATATACATTTCATACGCCAATGTGTCATGACATTGTTACAAGCTACATTTGTATTAGATCCACTACTAAATTACATACCTTCAATTTGATTCAGCAGTAAGACAAGGAGATTTGCAGCACACTCTTTTCTTTTTTTATCTGCTACCTAGTAATCAATGAGACCCTGCATAGTACAATTCAATTCTTCTGGTATATGGACCAGCCAACTCTACCAAAAATCGTGCAATTAGCGCTTTATTACACTAAATTGACCCATACCACACATAATCGTCATTCATTATCTAGCTTGTACACATGCTACATTCTTATCATAATCACAACTTCTTTACACTTTTTTTTTTTTTTTTTTTTTTTTTTGATTTGCTGATTTATACTTGTGTTACACTCCTAATCCTCATTTTGTGTTGAATCTATTCTTGAAGGCTTTTGTAAAAACAATTTACTTATGTGAACTTTAGTGGTTTTATTATCTAATTGTATTATATAATTATCATTTCGTAGCTTTTTAATGATCTCATATGGCCCCTTGTATTTTGGATGTAGCACCCTTCGATCAGTACATTTCTGCATAAAAACTTTATCCCCTGATTTCAATTCTGGAATTTTTCTTCCTTTCAAATATTTTTTTGCACAATTAAAGTATTCATCCTCATTTAATTTTACTTGTTGCTTATCTCTACTCAATTGTTCCTTTAGTCTTTTGGAATATGCCTGGAAATCTTCTGCTAATTTAGGAGGATCATTGCTATCTATGGGAGTATTTAATGTTCTACCAAAAAATAATTCTGCTGGTGAAAATTGAGTTACAGAATGTTTAGCATTATTATAATACAGTTTAAACATCAGTACTTTTTGTGGCCATTCAAATATTTTGTTTGATATTGCTGCAATTGATTCTTTCATTACCCTGTGAACTCTTTCAATCAACCCATTGGACTGTGGATAATAAATTGAACTTTTTCTGTGTTCTATTTTAAACGATTTTAAAAATTGATTAAATTCTGTGGAACAAAAATAGGAACCGTTGTCTGATAACAAAATTTTTGGAATGCCAAATCTGGCAAAACAACCATTTAAAGATTTTATGATGGATTGAGAAGTGCAATTGTTTAACGGAACTGTTTCCAAATATCTGGAATAATGATCAATGATAGTGAGTATATAAAACTTATTATCTATGGATCTGTGTCTAATGCCTTCAAATTCGAGTCAATTTAATTCAAAATTCATGCCAAGGCTACGTTTGCTTTTCTGCCTAATGTGAAATTTTGCATTGGGGGGTCTTTTACTTCCAACTGTAATAATTATTTATAAAATATCACACGTCGCAGTTTGAGAAAATTCTAATATCAACGACGCTCTTAATATCAACTTAACACTACGTTTGTGTTGCGCATTCTTTGTAAAACATTTGAAAATATACTTTACATAAGTAAATATGTTTAAAATGGGGATTTCACCTGAACATTTTGTAGAGACATTAGGTTTTAGGTTTTGTTTTTAGACATTAGGTTTTTAAGCAGAAAAGATGACAAATTAGCAATCGCCTTCGTCGGGAATCGAACCACGGACCTCTGAAATACCGACTCAGTCTGCTGACCACTACACCAGGAAGGCACACTAGAAAGGCGGGAGAAATACCTTATAATTTGATACCAAAAATATCTCATAATTCGCCGCCTGTTATGCAGAGGAAAGGATTGAAGTAATTTTAATAAACTGATGCATGAACAACATTGATCCTAACATATAAGTACGCGCTTAATAACTATCTAACTCCAAAGAACCTGAACAACTACTTTTCTAAGAAAGGCATCTAAAAAAGCGTGAGAAACGTGACTAAATAGCTCGATATTTCTTAGTAAGCAAAAAATAAATAAATACAAATTGTCTTTTTATGGAAACCCGCTTCAATTGGCTTTTTTTTACTGATTTCAACATACATAGATGATTCGTGTGTCACTAATAAGCCGTAAACAAAAAGGCGTTCCAGATATATAATTATGTTTTACTTATAAAAGTTTCCTTTGTGCTTTTGACTTTTAGGCAAAATTGCATTTGAGCCTAATTCTGAAAAGCCTGGAACTCTCAAACTCTTTTTCATAAAAGTTGTTTCTTTTTCTCTACTTTTTTAATTTATTTTCTGGACTGTCTTATTTTTGCCCTCTTCTAAAGCTATTTTTTCATCTTTAATTACTACTAGTATAAGTATTTAAAAAATATTTTTCATAAAAACTCCTTAAATTTTATTAGTATTAATAAGTTAAATTAATAAAAGAAAAATTAAATTAATATTTTATAATTCAAGGCTATTAGGGTTTGGATAATTTTTATCTAACTAATTGAAAATTAAATAAATTCCGGTACTGACTTTAATGGCATCAATGAGCCTGCTGATCACTTGCATAACTTTGCTTTATTTGGATGCATGCTAGTAAGCTTAAGTTTGAGATCGGTACACACATGAAGTCGATTTCGGTTCTTTGTTTTTATCTGAGTTAAAAGTTAAAACACGTTTCTACCCAGATACGTAGAAGCTAACTGAATTTAATTTTTAAAGCATCGTCGTAAAGTTTACTATGTTTCACTTTCTCTGGTCCATGAAATATAGAAATTAAGTATACCATCAGCTTGGATTTCATTTTTTAAGTCCGGTGTCATTACAGAATTCAATATTTGTTCTCTCTCATTCAATAACAATTTGTTATTTCCAAACCTGCAATGGAAAGGATCAAATACTCATGAAAAATCGTTATATTTATCATTTGAAAAATAAGTTTAAAATTTTGACCTCAGAGTTTCGCATTTCGAAACTAGCTTAATGTATTTTCTTAAATTTAGCATTGTGTATTTTTCTTAAATCTTGTTCATTCTATATAAATAATTGGATATTTTATGGAAATCCTGGAGAACACAAGATCAGATATTGAGATTCACTTCTGATCCGTGAACAATAGTTTGAAAAACGTTGCTCTAAGGCATGAAATTTGGAAATGGGTTTGTGATAGACAAGATAAAAGGTAAAAACAGCGTTTAGAATTATTTCAAATGAGCACATAGGTTTAATACATTTTCAGATTATTCTGGGTGCCTACAAAGAATAAAGAAAGAATATACCAAGACAAACATTTAAACACATCCTTGGTTACAAGAATTTGACTTCAGTTACTTAAAAGGCGAACACCGAACTGCTAGTCAAGACAAATAAATTCACAGAAAATATAAATATAGCGGCATCTTTCCTTGAGGTATTCAGCTGGTAATGAGATGTTATTTAGACGACCTTTTATGTCTGTATCTCTTTTATACTCAGATCTATTGTAATTTTTATCAACCTAGTCTTTGATTATTAAAAGCTGTCATCACTATTGTAATCTTTAAGCTTCGGCTATAAGAAGCTATATTAATGCATGCATTATTTCAGTCTTTTTATATAAGTTCATACCGCGACATAACATTTTTGTTAGCATTATTTGGGGTTTATGCAACATTCCTTACGAATCTGCGAATTATAACATTACGAATTCTTTCTTTAAGCAATTTTGCCTTAGCTTTTAGCGCTAAACTTTAAAAATTTTAAACATATTCGCATAACTTTCTCCTTCCTCTGTTGTACATAGTTTTCCTCCCCCAAAGGCTAGCTTATTGGCAATGTATTCCCTTCATTAATTGTATTTTTATTCAATGCATTTAATTTGTATTTGTACTTTTTATTAGCACTTGATCTATTTTTAAATATATTTGAATATATTTTTTACTAATTGAAACATACTTTGCGCAGATTCTTCGTTAATCAGCACGACGTGGAAGGTTTTCTGACACTTGGGAAACTTCCCGAAGTATATAATTTCGCCTTACTTCTACTATTTATGTTCCAACTCAATTTAGCATTATCTGCTGCTGATGTGTTCGATCTTTCGAAATCAAGAACATTTATTCGCTCCGTCTTGTATATCTTGGGCCTGAAATAAGGACTCATTCATATCAGGTGCCCCTGAGGCTTTACAAGGTAGCTGGAGGCAACGTATCCGGCTCATACACCGTCAAGTATCTTCTCAATATCCATCAGTTATTGTAATGTTCATATCAATATATATTCTTAGTGAAATGTAGGTTTCTTTAAAGAAATGTTTATTGGGGATGGTAACCAATAGTTTATCTATGACTGCTTTTTTTTTTTTTTTTTTTTTTGTTCTTGCTGGTACGGCGTCTAAATTACTCGCAAGATTTTCCCCTGTCGATTTTCGGACGTTAAAATGAGTTAAGGAAAAGTAGAAGATACCCTAGAAAATAGGATAATATCTTTTTCTGGGTCTGAAACAGTTCGAAGTTTTAACATGTTAATAATAAGTAGTTCTTAGATTTTCTCTATTTTCCTTTCGAAAGATTTAGCAAGAATGCCGTATTTTCCTAAAACGAAGAAAATTTGAGATAAATTTTCAGATAAAGGTAAATAGTAAATTGTTTCAGATACGTAACCTTTAATGAAAGAATACGAACAAGTTAATTTTTGTGTATATTTTTTTATTTATTGCATTTATAAATATAATCTACAATTTTTAAATGTCGATATACACTAAAAACATATTAGATCCCTCTACTGTATTTTATGCTCCCATTTATGCATACATATTTAATTAAATTCAACTGTAAGTCTTTTTTTATCGCATTCCTGAATTCAGTCTGTATATTATAACATGTATATAACTCATTAGCTTATGGGAGGCCTATTGTCACTCTGAGAAATATATGCTTGTTTATCGAAAACTCGAAGAAACCTTTCTTTGCCTCTTCATAAGTATAAATTTGAATTTGAAAGTTTGTTAAAATCACCTTTTAAAATATTCAACCTCTCTTTTTTAAATTTGCAAAAATATGTTTTGAATGTCCCGTTCCAAAAAAAAATTTATGCACAATTAAGTGAAGCACAATGATTCTTTAGAACTCTCACATATGATTATTTCATAATAATTCTTTACATATTCATCATAAGCAATTTAAATGATAAAATGTTTCCTAGCCCTACGAAAGTATGATACAATTGCAAATGGATAGCAAAATATTTATGATCTGAAAGTTACACACTTAATACTTTTAGTATGAAATAGGGTTTGCCATTGATTAGAACGTTTACAAGAATTGTAATATAGATGAAATAATCTTGTTTATTAAAATAAACAAATGTTACACAATGCAAAATTTAACTCCTCGAGGAATCTTATTTCACAATTTTATTTATTTGTGCTTCACAACTTTCTCGTCTACAGAACATTCGAGAAACTTTCGGCTCTCCAGTATATTTTAAATGCCTCCATGCCGCCCAGGCAATTATACAACTACAAGCATCCATGCCTTCTTTGCTATTCGATACCGAGCCCATCAGTGCTGCAGTCAGCTTCATTAACGCCCGTATCGAACACGGAAGCAATGTAATAATATCAGAAATCCTATTATGACGTAATAGCAGATTTCAGTTTTATAATCGCTTTGTTTTCAGTTCATGTATTCGCTTTCCGATGAATACATGAATTTCCAGAAACTCTAAGAAAATGTGTGAAACAGTAATAAGTAAACATATCTACAGCTTAAACTGTGATATATGGCTTTAGCTCTGTTATGAAAGAATTATAATTCGAAATTATTAGAAAGTCACTGCTAGTTCGCTTCGTAATATTTACAATAAAAAGTTTTCAGCTATTCAAATGTATTTAATGATAATGGTATTTTTATGTATGAGGCTGCTTATATTTGAATGATACAGATAATATTATATACATAGCTTTAAATATGATTCGTCATGTGTTCTGAAAAAGCATACACGGTTTCTGAAATTCTAGTCTTCACTTTCAGAAATTGCTCAATAGCATCGTTTTGCTACATTCCCAAACTGACGTAAAAAAGTACTTTTATGTGCTGCAAATAAATAGTTTGTGCTCAATTCTAAGAAATATTGGAAAGAACTAACTTTGGGATTACAAATAAAATGGGTTTTTTTTTTTTTTTTTTTTTTTTTTTCTGTATAACGTTCGAATGACTTGGAAAATATATGTTGACAGGCTAAAATATATTTCTAATACATCATGACAGAGAAATAAAATTCTTCCCTTTCCTACAACATACAAAAAAAGGGAATCGAATTGTAGGACTAGATTTTGGAAGGAAATTGAATGGATAGATATAGATGGTTGATAAAAAAAATTATCTTTTGAATCCTCAAAGCAAACACGGAAACGAAAGCTTTTTACAATAGTTTATAAGGAAATAAAACATTTAAATACCTGGAATAAAGTCGTGATAATTTAAATTCTATTTCTCCGATTTATCTTGCGATTAATTCATAAATATAAAAGATCACTTTTACGAAATGGTAGAATGTCTTTGAGAAAGATGAGACAGATTGCAGAATACAAAACTGTTCATTGCTTTTTATTCTAAAATAATTGAAAAATACATAGCAAGAGAAAGAAAAAATAAAATATATTAAATTTCAGGACATTAAGCCTGTAATCTTTACACAACATTAAATTTTTTATAAACAAGCTGAAAATTTCCTAAATTTCCTCGGAATAAAGTCCTTACAAACTGGGAAAGACTAAAAGGAATTTATATTTTTCTTACATACAGGGCGCTCATAATTAAAGTTCGCTATTCAGAATTTTCTATAGTCATAACCATTCATTAAAAAAGTGTAAAACTTATATGTATTGCATTGTAGAGAGATGAGAAAGACACTTAGCAAAGCAAGAAATTAGTTCCAGTGGAATTCGACATAGAACATTTGTGCAGGCTGGTGAACAACGTTGATTTAAAGTCTGAATCACAACGTCTACAACTAGACGCCCTTAGAAACACCTAGTTGTCTGCTAAATTGTGTTAAATGCTTTGAAGTGTTTAAACTTACACATCTAGTGTTCTGGTTATTTCTCCATTTATGGCAGAATAAAACTCAAAAGAAGAAAGAAAAAGGGCTTCAATAGATGATCTGAATTGTCTATTAAAAAAGAATTCAAATTGGTTTCACCAAAATTGTACAAAAAAAATGTTTTCAGTTGCTAAATTAGATTAATTTGAAACTCAATCCAGTTTGTTTCAAAGCTTTTGTGGTTTAAATATCATACGTTTGATTTATTCTCTCGCTATATGTATCATATCCAAATTATTGCCAATTTTTGGATTGATTGTTTAAGCCCCCTTGATAAGCCAGCCCTCTCCTGGGAAGTAAGCAATAATTTACTTGCATTTTTCATGCAAGTTTTGTTCTTTTTCTTTTTAAAATGTACGATTTTAATGCATACCATCACAAATTTATACTTCTTTTAAGTTTATTACAAGTTTTTCATATATTTTTGCTTTTTTATGTATGTACTGTTCAATTTTGTTTTTAAAATGAGTGATTTTTAATGCATAGCATGACAAATTGTAAACATTTTAAAGTTTATTATAAGTTTTTAATAGTTTTAACGCAGTGGTCTTAAGTATTACTATTTCTTACTTTCAGTTTCCAATAGATTTACATTTCCTTTCGCAGGAGATAACCAAAGATGTAAAATTAATAATTACAAAACCTCGGACAAAAGCCAAAATGGCACATCAAGCAGCCGTAATAGCTTCCAATCCATACGGTCTAACAACTAAGACTACACAGTATATGTGTACGGGTCAAGACATAATACTGTTCTAAGATAGAAAGCAACTTAACAAGTTTGTACGTAGGTTTTGTACTAAAGAGACTCCACTGCTGATGAGACATGTTTTAGCTGTACATTCAGAAGTTGATAGGTTGCCCTACCAATGGAGAAAACGAGTTCTCTCCCTCAAAACTGGGGCGGAACTTCACACTTGTGCGGCGGGGCTATACCTGTTCGACCAGTGTGAAATTCTAGTATACCGCCCACTTCTACATGCGCCTGCCTTAGATAAATATATTTCTTATTAAAATAATATTTGAAAAGCTTTTTTTTTTTTTTTTTTTTTTTGAATTAAAGAAATTAGCCTTATCTTATAATAGAAAATAATAGTATCATTGTTTGAGCATTAACGTTGTAAGAAAGGACAAGATTTCTAAAGATTTTAAATTGTTTATTTTCATTTGAAATCGGAGATAAACAAATGATAAATTTTGCCAAATTTAAGCAACTGCTTTCTCAGTTATTTATTATTGTCATATCAAACGTAAAATTATTGAAACGTTAACCCTGCATATAGGTAAAAGCAAATTCTTCTGCAATATTGAGCCAATTTACAGGAAAGCCGGGAAAAAGATAAAATTGTTTGCATGTTTTGCCCATTTATTCACATGAGGAAAAAAATTCGGAGTAAAGAAACAATTTATCAGGCTTTTTAATGTTGAGAAATCTTTTGCATATCTTAAATAACTTGATTCTTTTCCTACACGATGCATTGGAAAATAAAGAACTCTCTTTCAAACAACACATTTTACACAAAGAATAAAATGAAATCCGTAAAAATAATCACTGTGATAGATGTCATTTCTTTTATCTAATTTACCAATAAATATGCGTAAAATTTCTCCTGAGAAAACTCAGTGTCCCAACTCGTTTAATACAATTTGGGCACGACTGCAGAAGAAGCTTCAATTCTAAACTACACTGAAGATTCATTTTGCAGTATTCGAAAGCGGAAAATAAGAAGCCAGACCAAAGAAATTTTCGCCTTCGAATTCCAAAACTTTGCCCATGCTGACAAATCCATTAAGCCGTACGCCTTTTCTTCGAAGTTAATACTAAGGGACTTGCAGAGCTTAACTGGCGCATTTTTGCTGCTTTTGAGCGGACAGCTTGTCAACTGAGATAAACTTATCCTGGAGTCGAAAACGTGTGACTTTTCATTTCCTTTTCTCAGCTTTTCGTTTAGAAATAGAACCAAGAAGCCATAAAATGTGCTTGTTCATAATGCTTTGCCTGTACTGAGTAAGTTTTTTTCTTTTTTCTGTTTGTTTTCTGAATCACCATTTGTACTTAAGTAAATTTCCAAATCAGTATGTGTTATAATAAAGGATTTCTGAAAGTTAGTTTATACTAGAAGAAACTAGCACAGCTGAAGAAAAATTCCTATTATCAAATGCCCTTGACAATAGCGAATTTTTAACCATGTTAGATTATTCGACTGACGTGAATAATGCAGTTAAAACGATTCTGTAACATTTATTGAACGAACTTTGGGAATTGGAATACTGTTATTAGTATTCCAATTCCCAAAGGGCAGTAGTTCAGAGGGGCTATTAATTTCGTTTTGGCATTTTGCGTCGATCGATTCACTTTTCAAACAGTTGCCACTAACTATTACAGCCCCATGTTATATTTAAAGAAATTAAATAATCAAGAATCTACATTAATGTATGTATGTTTCTTGCATTGGGAGAAAATAACAGTACCTATAGCCATCAAATTTTGAATAATGTAATCCTCCACCGAATATGGCCATCCTAATTTGGAATTTAGAATTTGTTTTATTATCTATTTCATATTTTGTCAGACATTGCAGAATTTTTGTTTAAGAAACTCAGCGATTTCAAAGCGACGAATGGCAACACTGTACGGGAAAAAACACTTGTATCTCCAGCGCGCGAGACTGCATATCCGAAATTCTATAGATATGCTTATTTTAAAACTATTTTGCGATATTGCTGTTGAATTGAATTTTATGGTTTAAGTGCGAAGAACATAATATTTAATAAATAAAGGTAACACAGAAAACGTTAAAGTAATGCCCCTTTGGTCATAATGTAAAATCTGAAATCTTTCCGATTTTGTTTTGTTATTAATGTTATTATGATTATCTGTAATAGTCTGAATAGTATTATCTACTACCTATAGTAGCTAACATATTTTAAACGTCCACGAGTAATATCAAATATATTATGCAAGTAATATATGTTATTACAAAGATCGTAGTTTATTTTTATTGTCTTTATTTTTTATTTCCAATAACTAGGCAAAAATTTACAAAGAACTAAATTAAGAATTAGAAGAACTAGAATATTAAACAAAGCAAAACTCGACATACAATAATTTTATAAATATGTTTCATAAATTACAAATGTACTAGAAAATCGCAGTGTACACAGAATTTACTATTGTTAACCAATTTCAGTTTTAGTCTGTGCTACTGTTGCACTGTTTTGCGTTATGCTACCGCTTACTCAGCCTTGTCAAGTATCGTGCAGCTTGCTTGAAATTAGAAATGCACAAAACCGCTCTCAGAATCATTCTCTCGGTAAACTGAATCCGTTCTTTTTTACGTCCCAGCGCTCACTAACAATAACCTTCATGAATAAGATCGACAACGGGGAATGGATGAAGAGCGCTGTGAAAGAATGAGAGAAGAGCGGAAAGTATGGAACAAGAAGAGCGATCTGAGCAACAGATTCAATCAAAACGTTAATTCAATAGCTTGATTTCTTTGAAGTGCAGTTTTTTGCTTCAGCTTTCTTTCTGCATATAACTAACAATACAATTCTGGAGCGAAAACAAAATTCAAAACGTTGGGAAATGATAAAAATTAAATTGACTTTTAATATGGGAGGAGAAACATTCCTTATTCTCTAAAGTGCGGATTGAATTAACCGAATAGGCTTCCAACAAGGTCTCTTGAAGGAGGTACCGCTCCGTTTCATTGAATAGCGGTTCGTTCACAGAGCAAAAATCCATTTTTTGAATAAGTTCGCGAACAAATCATTTATCCCTACTACAGATACGGAGCCGCTTACTTCCAATGTATTGAGTTTCGCATATATACAGGAAGCACCTACTCCTTCTCACTCCTTCTCTACTCTTGATCGCTCCTTCTCTACTTTTTGCTCTCTAAGAAGGAGCTTGCTCGCTCCTTCTCTACTCTTGATGCTCTTAATCATTACAAATTCCTATTAAACTCTATATATACATCCAGTTCTATATATATTTATTACTTTATTTTACCACGCACATAAATTTCTTAAGTTCTCAGAACCTTATATTTTCTGTTAAACATTGCCATAACGCAGTTGTTAAATATATGATGCTTTTGTTATGTATGTTAGCCTTGTTGCTCAAGGGAGAGCGTGTGCTTAAGTCTTCTATAAACATCGAGCGCTCTCATTATGAACGTTTTGCCACGATATGGTGCTGTCAAGTTTGTAGAACTAACGCTACTACCCCAGCACATATTAGCCCCAAAATCTTCTAATGAAGAAGCATCTAAACTTCGCATGGCCAACACTCCTGATTTAGGCCAGCTTGAGTGGGGTCAACTTTCTGTTTGGGAATCTATTTTATCGGTACTGCATGTAGCTTTTCAAATTACAGTCGAAATTTTTTTTTTGCTTTATAGATACTGTGTTTCATTTACAGAATCCTGTCAGTGGCCAAGTGGATAAAACCGCTGAACACTGGTAATGTGACTGGATTCAAATCCCGGGGAACAAGCTGTTTGCATGTGCGTTTTCGTACTTTTGCCGCGGATAATACGCCTTAAAAGTAGGAATGTCCTGCTCCACGAAAGCGTCCCTTCCCTTAGGGTAAATAACTATAATGTGCTTTACTATAAGCCAATAAATCCACTTTTTTAAGTAAAATCATTTAGGAGAATACTGAAAGTAATTATATTGCGAGTACTATAATGCTTAATATTTTTCACAAATTTCATAAATGTATTCAATGCTTCAGCAACCTCACTCAAAGCAATTTTAGTTGGACCTTTGAATTTTCTTTCTGTTTTTTCCTTCTATTTCTGTTGCCAATCTTCATGCATTTTTCGATACCTAACTCATACCTGTCATCTTCAATCTATTCAATTATTTCGTCTTCGGAGCGATAATCAAAAGATTAACTGAAGAAATCATTCGATTTACATTCAGCAGTACAGAATGGATAGTCATAGGAGAACAATAAACTTTTGCAATACATATGATAGCAGAAATTCGATTTTTATTTAATGATAAAGAGTGTGCTATGGATCAAACTCGATGATGGTGCCGCAGTTGTAACTTGTTTGATTAAGATAAAGCTCCCCGAACTCCCCGAAGCAGGTCGGGAAGTATGCATTTAAAATATCTAATTCACCAACCAACTAGCTTCCAGACAAAATTCCCAGTATCTGATGAAAAATATGAGGTAAAAACAAAGAACCTTCACATTACAGCAAACAGAAAGGCTTTTTGAAAATAAGCCAGGTAGAGTTTAGTAGTAACCCTAAATCGTATTTTTGTGTAAACTCAACAACGGAGAGTGGGGTACAAAAAAAAAAAAAAAAACATTTTTCTCTCGGCCTCCGTATACACAGCAAACACAAGCATATACATATATGAGTGTGTGCTATTCCTAAAGGTCTTTAGAGAATACTGTCATTTGTTGACAATGATAAAGTTCTTCAGTTAGAATAAGAGGTACTATGAAGAAACTAGTATTCTCAGTTACCGAAGATGTTTCATGACGAAAGCTTTTTTAAGAGTTTTGCACATATCCGATTATATTCTTTTTGATAATATCGATATCTAAAAAGGAAAATTTGTTTTTTTTAAACATATTGTTCAGGAGAAGTATAGAAAGTTTCAATAACAAAAATATCTCTGCCAAATTTTGGAATGAAAATCGAAAACATGTATTAAGCTGAAAAGGGCGGAACAGAAAGGGTTGTAAAAAAGAAAAAAAATCACCCTTATTTTAGTTTGCATGTTTTAGGAACTGTTTGTTTTCTTTTTCGAACTGCATTAATCCGTTTTATTAGGATCCTGAAACAAAATCAATTAAAAAAGTGTTTGAAAATCTCCTACTACTAACCAAATTCTTTGTTTTCACCGACCAGGCCCAAAGGCTCTAGGTTCTAGGGGTAGAAAGTCTCAAAAAGTATCCTATATTATCATTTAACCCTGTTTCTTCCTGTTTACTCAGATGATGAAAATGATCATGTTCTGTGCTTTTGTAGGTTTATTCTCTTGTAGTTAACTAAACACTGTCAAATGTTATCAAGACAGTGAGGCGAGTTTTCATTCTGTCTGTGAAATAATATAATTGAGTCTTGAGAAGGTTTAAACAAACTTTTTATTAATCTTAATTTTTAAAATAAGCAAGGACACGGCTTGTGCTTACAAATTAAAACTACGGAGCTCATGGAATATCAGTTAACAGAAATTGAACTTGGACTTTAAATTAACTGCATACAGGGGGACTACTTTTGGAAAGCAACTGAACTTAACGTTGGCTTAATTCCTAAGTGCTGTTTTTGTACTTCAGCTAGCAAATTGGCTAATGTCGAATAACTAACGCAGCAGCGCTTGACAGAATAATAGTACTATCGTCAGCGTCATTGCCAAAAGTTCTCAATCTAAAACTTTCAAAAACTCCGACTTGAATGTTCTTGACTCATTTACATCTTGGCGAGATATAACGAAAAAGAGAAAAGGTGTTAATAAAATTACAAACCATAAAAAGGATCAATTAACATAAATAATATAGACATAAATATAATCAACAACATAAATAAAATAGACTTTTTACTTTAAGATTGTAATGGGGCATTGTGTATAAATATATATTAATTATTATTATTCGAAAAACGTCCAAAAATGTTGATATATTTTGGTTCAGTAATCGCCAAATCATAGTGAAACTGATATACCGCTTACGCAGCATTTATTTCTATAACATTTACCTGGGAAATCAAAACTTTTGTTTCTTCTCCACCATGTTCACACACGTTTCCAATGTTGTTATGAAAGATGTTACCTTAAGGAAATGTTACATTAGGGTATTTGAATAAAGAAAAGTACGTGAAGCATCCCTATCTAAAAGGAGGGATGTCTTCGTGAAGGCCTTTTGAAGACAAACAGAGTCGTTTATATGGGAAAGATCATGCAAAATACCATGAAGCCAGCCCATTTGTCTGGGTTCTTTTTTTCTTTTTTGCTTATTACGTGCTCTGCCCTTAGGCAATACACGGAAAGGGAAGGATGCCCCGTGGAAGTCTTTTTAAGGGAAACTGGCTTTTATCCACGTTACACATGGGGAAAACCACGAAAACGCCCATGCAGCCAGCCCGTTCACCGAGACTCGAACCCCGAACCTAACTACCAGTGTTCACCGGCTTTTACCGTTCGACCTCTGGTGGGCGCTTTGTCTGGGTACGAAATACAAGTACTCAGTGATCTTAACTTCACAGCCACTGGTGGAGCAGATGCAAGGCACAAAAATATTAAGGAGTAAAAATATTTATCGAACTTTGAACTTTGAAATGAACTGAATCAAAATACAAATCTGCTATTTGTTGCTCTGAATTTGGCGTCAAATATACCTCCAACCACTTGAACTAGCTATATCTTCTGTTATGTCTTTTATAAATATTTGCACGAAACTCTCAATAGTCTGCAATACAAAAAGAAAAAATTCAACTTGGATTTACGAGATTATGGAAAAGCATGTTAGGTCAGTCCTCCCAAAAGAAGAGGTGCTTTTATGGAGTTCTTTCTAAGAAAACTACTTTATACGCAAGTTCCATATAAATAAAACAAAACAAAAAAGTCTATACAGACAGGCTATTCACTTCAATTTGAATCCGACAAATGAGGAAGAAGAGAATACCTAGATACATCTAGAAGATATTGCTATATTTGGCATAATGGTCTTCAAAAAATTAAATTAAAAACTCTGAAAACATAACTGATCAGAAACGTAATTGTTTCATTCTGTTTCTTTTAAATTTTCTATATACAATGTAAGAGTCTGAAAAATATATTGAATCTCATAGACATGTCATATGCATTAATTCAGAATGATAATCGGTTTTATGGCGAAGTAAATGAAGGCTACCTATTTAAAGAAAGGAATGACTTCCTAGAGGATTTTCTAAAAGGGAAACTGGTTCTTATTTATGTTACGTATTGAAAGTATTATTGCGTTATATATCATTTATGCTGCTCAGCTTTGTATAATTCATACACACAGACAATATCTGTGAGAAACACACTGTAAACAATAACGAAAGAATTTTTATACTGTTATTTATTATTTCTTAAAAAATAAAATACCCTGAAAATCTCAGAAACATTTTTTTTCGTGCATGTTTCTTCAGAATACTTGTCTTACGCATCTGCAAAAAATATTATGAACCTCAACACGAAAAACACATGTACATTGATATCAAATATGATACAATAAGACTTTCTTACAGTGACAAGGAAAGCCCTAACAGAATCAACCTAACGTCAAGGAAAAAACCTACAATAATATCCCTCAAGCCGCAAAACAACAGTTTTTCTGTATTATTTATCAACTGAAAGAAAGGGGGATTTTTTTTTTCCAACTAAAGAGAAAGGGGTTCGTGTTCTGTGTAGATAATAGCCAATTTAAGGCCATAACCAAAGAAAAATACCAGGTTACATGCTGTAAACAAGTTGAAAAACAACTAAATGCCAGGATCTTAAATTGATACCTAGGGCTAAATTTTAAGCGAATCGGCCTTCGCTCTGTTGTGCAAGAGACACCAATAAAGAAAATTTGAAATTTTTTTATCTCTAAAAGAAAAGCCAAAGGTTAATCAATAAAACAACAAACGTGTCCGAAATGATGTAGAGCAATATAAATAAAGGAGCATCGTCTTCGTGAAAAGTATATTTGTTAGTCTACTCGCAACTCTACCGAATAAATTTCTGATTGGAAATGAAAGGATTGACTATTATGTGATTTTTTTTAAACACAAATTGAAAAGTTACCTAAATTATTTCTTTTCCTTCTTCTTAACTTAAATCTATGACAGAAAATAGACAAAGAATAATAACTTTAGACTCTCATTCCATGAGTTTGATTCAAAAGGCAAAAAACAAAAAATTTGCATGTCGCGCACTCAGTCAACTGATCAGTATTGCTGTTTATAAATTGTTATAATTTTATATATCATGCTAGTATTTATATATATTCGCCGTAGTATTTATATATAATGCCGTAGTATTTATATATATATTCGCTATATAATATTTATATTTGGTATGTAAATTGATAAAAGTATTCCGCTGTTGAAAAAACTGTTATTGCTTGGTGTTGTAAAAAAGCTTTCAAACTCTTTTTTAATTCTCTCTCTTCTGTCATTTTTAGTCACAAATTTTACACTAATTAATAACACACAAAAATACTAACTCAGTAAATGAGAACACTGAAAAATATCAAAATGCTCAATTTTTCTTTGTTTTGAAGCTGTGACTGGCAACCGTTCGTAAACCAATTTTTAAAGCTGAATCCTAAACCTACCGCACAACCGGTATAGTGGTTAGCGTTGCTGACTGCCGTGCCGAAGGGCCCGGATTCGAATCCCAGAAAAGGCATGGATGTTTGTAAATGTTTAATAAAAAGTTGTAAAAACGTTTGTTGTTAAATGTCTTCGTTTCAATATTAACCCTCACGGATTGGAGGAAACGGCGTTCGCCAAAGTCCTCATCTCCTTTCTTCTTGCTTAAAAAGCAAGACTGATACAGATACAGAATCCTAAACCTTATCCACCAGCGACAGGGCGTAAAAGCAGATGAACCCTAGTAGTTTGGTTCGGGGTTCAATTTGAGACGAACGGGTTGGCTGCATGGACGTTTTCGTGGTTTTCTCCCATATGTAATGTGAATGTGAGACAGTTTTCTTTAAAATGTCCTCCATGGGACATCCATCCTTTCTGTGCAGTCTTAATGCCGGAGCACATAATAAATAAATAAAAAAAGTTTTTAAACTTTTATTTTGGAAAAGAAGCAAGATGTTATTTTTGTATATTTCAATTTGAGAATTTTAAGATTCTAGTAATAGAATAGATAGGATGTTATAAGCCTTACCATCATAATCAAATTTTATGATTTGCTTTATGTGAACTGTTTTGATGCTACTTTAGGATATTATAAGATGAATGAGTTTTAAGGCATGAATTGCCTGTTTTAGTTATTATTTATTGTTACTTAGCAATTATTTCTCGCATTAACAGTGACATAAACATCGTTGTTAATATGATTCAGAAAAGCGAAGAGAAAAAATGGCGAAGAAAAAGAAAGTAAGAAGTGTAAAGAATCTGCAAGATGTGAGTATACTCAGCTGATCAATGTTTACGTTTTCTATTAATGGTTTTGAAAATGAGAGAAATCAAAAACGTCTGCGATAGATCATTGAGCTGTCGAAGAATTTTAGTTTGTCTATGTGCTCAATGAGTTCAACAGTGAGTAGTCAAAAGGTTTTAGTTCTTTCTACACGCTCAACGATTTTACATAAATAGTAACACATAAAAATCTATTCGAGACCGATCAGTGAGGACTGAAGACAAGGGGTTGAACGTTTGACAGGATACAAATACGTTAGAGGGACATTTTAATTTAAAGCATTATTCGATTCATTGGAGAATCGGGGACTTGCTAGTTTTGCAGAATTCGCGTATTTGTGCACATTTCGAAAAAATCAATTTAATTTAATTTAATTCAAAACAACGCTTTAATTTTAATATTTTACCTTCTAAAAACTTAGTATTCGCCTTTTTTCTTTACTACTATATTTGCTTCGATAATATTTATTAACCAGAATTTCGTTAATCCTTTTACAGGGCCAAAGTAAAAACACTTAATTCTACTTAATTATGAAATCGAATGAGTGATATGGATCAAACTCAAACTTTTTACGTGAAAGTAAATGAGCATGATATTATTTTTTTAACAGAAGTGTGTGTGTCTGATTATGGCAAAGCATCGAGGGCTATCTGCCTAAGAGGAGGGATGCCTTCGTGGAGGACTTTCTAAGGAAAACTGGCTCGTATACACGTTACACATGGGGGAAAACCACGAAAACGCTCATTCAGCCAACCCGTTCGCGGGATTCGAACCTCGGACCGAACTACCAGTGTTCAGCGACTTTACCGCTCGGCCGCTCGTGGGTTTTTTAACAGAAGAATTTTTGAAATGTAAAATGCCTTCTTAAATAAATAATGACGTACTATCTGTAATTTAATTGAATACTAAGGAAAAAATAAGTATAAAGTTCACTCAAATGAAAATTTCAATTGCATTTTCTCACAAAATCACCACTTTTATTTCCTCTGGTTAAAAACTATAAACAAAAATTTGGCAAAATAACTGAATTAAAATTGTTCTTGAAAGCAATTACAAAATCCAGCTAAAATCTAAAGTTTACTCATTTTATAAAATAATCGAAAGATATAACTAGCATTTCAACTAATTTCACACTATTCTCCCACTTAGCTACTTTCAGATGAGGAAAACGATGCAAGTGAAACTAGTTGTCATGCAAATTCTTTGGAAAAGAAAAGAATATCGCTTTTTCTTTCCGTCATCGTTTGAAGATGGTGGAATAAAAAATGCTGTGAAGGAATGCAGGTTTCAGTACCTAGCACAATTTCCATTTGCTTAGTAATTAGGCTTAACAGTAAGAATTTTAAAAGTCTGCAGTCGGAACGTCATTTCCTGATGTACTTTCCAAACCACCTCACATTCTCGGAGTAAGGCTTGGAAAACTTTTCACTAGTTTCCTGTTTTATTCATAGATATTTTTTCTCCCTTTAATTCTTAAAGTGTGCGTGTTGAGAAAAAAATCAAAACGGAAACCAGAGTAGTAGAGTTAATGAGAAAATTTCGAAAATTGTTTTTATAATTTGAAGCAACACCGAACCGGAACGAGATACGGGTGAAGACATAAAAATTTGGAAACGAGTGAAAAACTTCAGGGAATTTACTGCAGGTGGGATCTATTTCTTTTTCTTCCCCTTTTCCGACGGCCTTTGAAAAACTGCAAAAGCTTTCTACAAGTTTGGGAGTTGGAATAGTTCTAATGCACTTGGGAAATTTGTATTTTTGACTCGAAAATGAAATTTAAAATATTTAAAGATTAGTAGAAAGTTGTTTGTTTTCCTAAAACTATACCCTTTTCAGTTGTTTAGTTTCTTCTAATTAACTACTTTCCTTTCCACAGTGCATTTTACTAAAATATGTTATTAACTATTCTTTTACTATAAACCTTTCTTGGGTTTCGAAAAATGAAGATTTTAGACTTGTAAGTTATTCTTAAAATTTGGAAAAGGAATTCGATTCTCCAGAACAAATAAATTTCAGGAATAGGGAGAACTAATAATTTTACACATACCGCTGCTTACAGTAATCGCAGGTTATGTTATCATACGGATATTGTTAATGAATTGCTAAAGCCTCGACTTTTTCTATACGAAAACATGGAAAATACATGGCTTATTGCGATCAACAATTCAGTTAATCTGATCAAAATATTAGAGAATAATTTTTTTAAATTAAAGTGGCCAAATAGGTTTAAAATGCAATATGAGCATTGCAAGTCGTAGAGAAATTTCCTCAAATAAAGGATTATATCGCCAAACGTCCATTTTCAATAACTCTATCGATTTTGATGGGATCAGACGCAGTTTCCCCTTCTTCAGGACAAAAACAGCCTGCATGTTTTTTTCCTAAAAAACGGCTAATTTGAACTCAGTCTACTTTTCTTTTTCTTTTTTTTTTTTTTTTTTTTTACCCAGTTTTAAAATTGTTCACTAGAAAGTTCTCTTCCAACGAGGGATATCCTCAAGTATCAAGATTAGTGGTATGTCGTAGTCAAATAATTTTCAGAAAAATTATGAACAACTGACACAAAATTTTAGCTTTTTCTAAAAAATGCTTTAAAAGAGCCTATTAATATGTTTTTAGTTATATTAAATTCCAGTGAGTTTAATGCCATTGATATTTTGAAGTAAACTTTTCCATCGTTTCATTCGCTTAAATTTATCAGAATAAAATCTGTCAAACTGGATCACAGTAAGCGAGGTCTTCTACATATACATATAATGTACACTGTGAAAAAAAAGCGATAGTTCTATATCTCCCGTTCTACTGGGCCGATTGATAAAATTCAAATTGCGTTTTTCATGTCTCGAAAGCGCGACTTAGGATATATATTTGATTTATATATAGCACTGTTCTAATATAGGTATTTTGACACAATATCGGACTTTTTCTGAAATGGTATGCCAATGTTTTTCTATATTTCAATTCTACGACTCAGATTATGCCTAAATGTTACATTTTGTAAAATACGGTGCGGAATTTACGGAGAAATTCAAAAATTTATCTTGGTGGATTTTTTTCAGTTTGCGCCAGGAATAATTTACTTGACTAACTTTTTATAGCGACCTACTTTCTATTCCCTTTTCTCAATTTTTCGTTATTATTGATAAAAAAAAAAAGATGCCAAATTTCAAAACGATTTAGTATGTGAATTCATGCATATCTTAGAATCAAAAACTCTAATTTTTTGAAAGTGCGCCTAAAAATACATCTACTTTAAGATGATGTTAAAAATTCTATAGGTTATAAATGCAAATGTTTTTTCACAAGAATTATAAAAAAATATTTTAAAATACAAATTTTAAAAATAATTCATAAAATATGTGCTAATTATATTTGGATTAAGCCTAAATTTCGAATTCTGGAAGAAGGAATCAAGTAAGTTAAATGAAAAAAGAGATATTAATAAATATATATCGAATTCAACTAACATTAAAGAGCCAAAATTATGAGAGCTAATTTTTTAAAATCTACTCGTGCGAGTTTTACAAAACTTGATAGTTTTGCTTAATTCGAGTCGTAGAATTGAAATATGGAAAATATTGGCAGGTCGTTTAAAAAAAAGTCCGGTTTTGAGTCAAAATACCTATATTAGAACAGTGCTATATTCCAGTTTAATACATATCCTAAATTGCGCTTTCGAGACATGAAAAACTCAAGTTGAATTTTGTCAATCGGCCCAGTAGAACGGGAGATATGTAGCTGTCCCTCTTCTTTTTACGGAGTATACATACAAATAATTTTTGCACAGTGTGTTTATTGAAGGTGGTTATTATATAATTTAATGCGCTTATGATACACATTTAAATAATTTTAGTTTTGATATTGCTTGGAGAGAAAACAAGCGAGTTATGAAATGAAAATTGCGATTATTTGATTTTGGGCAAATAATGCGAGGGCTATTTGCTAACAGGACGAATGCTTTCAGGGAGGATATTAGGTGGGAAACCTATTTGTCCAATTAGTCTTTATTGCTTTGAGAAAGACAAAGGAACAAGAGACTTAGATTCCTGTAAATATATCCTCTTATCTTATCCTAAATAATAGTTAATGAAATTACTAACACTGCTATCTTTCAGTAAAATTTAAGCACTCAGAAGTCAGTTTGTAAAGTACTGTTTGTTTCTCCTTTCCGGGTGCTTTCAGAGTATAATTGGAAAGAAAGCCCTCCTAGCAATCGGAAAGTCCACAGATCGAATCTCGCGGAGAGCATTGTGAAGCCTTTGAGGTATAATTAGAAAGCACGTTTGACTAGCAGTCGGATGATGCTGAGTTCGAATGACAGCAAGGACATGGTGGATTTCTTGGTTCCTGAATTCAAAAATTCTAAGTCTCTAAACGAAATTTTTCCAAAGATCTTCAGACTTATACTATTTCTTTGATAAATACCTAAAACTACTTCCCTAGAATAACTACTTTATAATGTTTGAAAAATTTAAATTTTTCGTTCAATCAAACACAGTTCAAACATTCAATTTGACGCATATTTTGACGTTATAATTTTTAGAACATGAGTATCAAATGGTCGGAAAAAATTCACTGAGGAAATTGGGAAAAAATCAGAAGTGAAATTAAAACTTTGATACAGATTTTTCATTTAAAAATTTTTTCCCGCTTTACCCAATGGTGCAGATAGATTTCGGAGTTTCTTAGTTTATTCATTAAATAAAGATATGAGCAAAAAACCGTTTCAACATTAAAATTTAAAAAGGAATCTAAGTCGAATTTTCAAAAAAAAAATTGCTTCAGGACAACTTAATTTCCTCTACAATGTGTATACATAATTTAAATTCGATAGCTTATAAGGAAGCAGTTCCAAAAGTCGGTGGAAACCATATATGTTTTGACCACAGCAACAAACACCATAAGTGAACTGAATAAAAACTTATAAAGAGGCTTATGTGTGATCTGCTTAAATATTTAATATTTCATTTTAACGTTGTGTTGACATTAAGTACTTAACCATACAAAAAGGAAATACTCAAACTAAGAAATTTTGTTCGAATTTTTTTACCGCCCAAAGAGGGCATAAATACTTCATGATGAATGCTGTGCTTTTGGCGATATAGCTGAATAAACACTGGATTTAGTTTGTTTTAGTTGACTATGGTAAAGCGCACTAGAGCTATCTACCTAATAGGAGGGATGCCTTCGTAAAGGCTTTTCTAAGGGAACCATGTGTAACCATTTTCGCCATGTGTAACTTGTACACAAGTTACACATGGCGAAAACCCCAAAAACGACCATGCAGCCAGCAGGGTTCCACTGGAATTAAGCTCAGCGCAGAACTACCAATGTTCAGCGATTTTACCGATTTGCAGCTGGTGGGCCGAATAAGCACACTAGATGCTTGAAATTTGATATGGTTGTCCTTTGCTTTTTAAATATGCGCTGGTTTGGATTTAAAATAAATTTCTTGAAACCTGTTTGTTTATCAAATGAGCCACAAACAACCAAACAATCTTGTGAGATTTGTGAATACATTTTAAAAATGGCAGAGATGCAGTAACGCATCCATATTGTTGGAAAATAATCCCTCGAAATGAAAGAGACAGGATGATTTAGATAAACAAGCCTATTCATTCAGAATGTTTACAAATGATTTGCTCTTGGCATGTGAGTAAATAAATAAGTGTTCTATCATTACAGACTGCACCAGGTTTACTTTGGCAGAGGATATCCTTGAATTAAAAATCGTTAGAAAAGCTATGAGACAAGCTATTCCTAAAATACTTAGAACATTAAATTAGAAAAGACGTACGGGATAAAAATATGGTAGAGGTAATTTTGCTTTTACTTACTTCTTAAACAATCTGAGTTCAAAGAAATTAATAAAACCTACTGAGTTATTTTACAGAGGATGAGCCCGAAATAGAAAAAGAAATGTATTCCTGTGTTAGACTATGATGAAAAAAATTAGTTTGTATATTTTTAGAGCAAAAAAGGAACTTAATTTAAAATCTGAGATTGTAAGCATAGAAAAACAAATTGGACAAACTGATGAATTAAGAGCGAAAACAAAATTAACATTCGGTTACCTAAAATTTCGACACCTAAATATGATGGTGATTCTAGTTTATTGTTGGAATTTTATAATTCTTTTGGAAATTCTATTTTAACAATAATGAGTTAGCAAAGATCGAGAAGTTTGCATATCTTAAATTCCTGCTCACAGGACCTGCTTAAGTGTAGTATGTGGGTTCTCACTTTTCGATGAGGACTGTGATGCTTTTGTAAGAAAGGTTTGAACGATTGGATTTGGTTATGGTTTCGCACATGAACAAACTGTTGTACCTTATACCTGTTAGAAGAACGTCCGATGTGGAAGTATTAAGAGCACTCCTGTGAAATCAACATGAAAAGTTTAATTTGTTTGGACATTGTATCAAAAACTTATGGGATCCCTTAAAGACCGGTCATTTTAAAGTTTATACTAAATGATATGAACCTGGAACTTAACATAAAGCCAAATTCTAAGCAGCAGTATAGTATAACAAAACTTCTCTAATTCCTTAGCATAGAAGTTGAGAGTCAAGAAGCTTCTAAAATAATAATAAATTCAAAGAACAGAGACACAAACTATGATGTTAAGCAGAATGAAAAAAATTACTCAAAAGAGGCAAGCGTTCTTATTGCTTCAGCATTAACCACAGTGACTGAACCGTATTGTATTTATTGTAATCAAAATACACATGATTTAGCAAAATGTGAGAACACAAATAAGCAAATAAATATAACATAAAACCAAGGCCGTACTTACAAATGTTTTAAGAAAGGACATGTATCGTCTAGATCAGCTTTTTCCAACCGGTCGCTTGCGGCGGCCTGTAGCCCGCAAACTTATTTTTAGGCTCCTATTAACCATAGTCATAATATGGCTATGAAATCAAAACCTTTACTCTTATCCTAATATAAAAAATAGCCATAGTAAAGGTACAACTACACGTCAGGCACGGTTAAATTACAGGGGCTTTGTATTTCTTTTAACCTATTGGCATTTACCACCTTCACACTCTGCCTTTTCTGCATGGCGGATTAGGATTAGAATGCCAGCTTTTAATATAAGTCCTGTTCGCTGCTGGTTCTGCTTCACTTCTGCACAAGCAATGAATTATCCATTGGCCATGAGGTCAATGGTCGTCAGTCATCCTTTCAGTTGAAATAAGCTGATAAAAGTTCTTTGTAGGGGCTACCAAACTGTGGTGTTTCTGGCGAATTTTAAAGTAATACTTTAATTATTTCGTATACTTTGTGGTGTGGCTGTCAACATGAGTGCCGTGTCAGGTCCACGGAAGTGAAAGAAAACTTAGCACTTCAACAACAAATGGGAGAAAAAGCTTTTATTTACCAAACGCTGACGTAAAAGTAGTTTGTTAGTTATGCAGTTCTTCAGAAGCGTTACCAAACTGATCGAATATTTAACGGATTTCAATGGTAAATATTCATTCAGGTATGTTTTGCGTAGAAATAAAATTCAGTTATTGAAATTTTCTCTTTAAGTTCAACAAAGCAGTCTTTTTACTGTAAAACATGAAGCAAAATGTAACACAGAAGCATCTTCCTAAATATGTTACATTGTCATATAAAAAGATATATTCAGACGAAAATTAAAAACGTGAATGTGAAAAAAACTATGCTGGAAATCTCAGTGGACTATAAAAGATGTGTTTCTGTTATGAAGCATGGTAGCACGACATCCGCGTACAAATGGAATCTTATCCAAAAACAATTTATATATTTTTCCCTGCATGAATCCACTAATGTTTCTGACTCACCAGAACTTCAGAGAATAAAGATTTCTGTCTTCTTGAAAGAAGTTATCTTGACATTGGCAAAGCACACTCGAGTGCAAGGCATACATGACGCAGTTGAAAATTACATAACTGAAGAGAAATTAACAACAAAATAACTCGGTGCAATCACAATCGAATGTCCGCCGGCTATGATCAGGAATAATACTAGGTTTATTCGAATTTTGTAAGCATGAAGACACATTTTTCAAATTTATTTCATACCACTGTGTTATCTATGAAGGAAATTTGGCAGCTAAAATGCTCAACCTTCGTCCTGTAATGACTGTTATTGTGAGCACTGTAAATTTCATCCGCTGACAGCCTTTGAATCATCTACTTTTTAAAGATTTGCTTGATGAGCAGTATAGCGAGTATGGAGATATAATTCATCATGCAGTAGTAAGGTGGCCAAATCTAGGAAATGTTTCAGCAAGATTTGTTGGAATGCTGTTGGAGATTGAAACTTATTTCGCATCCAACGAAATTTATGACCAAAAACTGGAGTTCTTGTTGAATAGGCATTTTTAACTGATATCGCTGTAAAGCTCAACCACATAAATGCCACGTCACAATAGAAAGGTGTGGTGTGGTGTATTTAATTACGACAAAGCACGCTTGGGCTATCTGCCTAAGAGGAGGGATGCCTTCGTGGAGGACTTTCTAAGGGAAACTGGCTCATATACACGTTACACATGGGGAAAACCACGAAAACACCAATGCAGCCAGCCCGTTCGAGGGATTCGAACCTCGGACCGAACTACCAGTGTTCAGCGACTTTACCGCTCGGCCGCTGGTGGGCTCACAATAGAAAGGAAAACGCGTATCGTAAATGATGAGCTTAATATCTGCTTTTTTATCCAATCTGTGGAAGAAAAACTAATTGGGGACAGACTATCAACGTTTTCGGTCATTTACCCTCATTCTAGGCACGAGATTATTCTGGAGTATGATCCATCTAAGCTTGTTGAAAACCTTCTACTTATCTCAGAATTTAGAAGAAAATTCGAAAGTATGTTTTCTATGGTGTCCATTTTATTGTTCACAAAATTTTCTTTCTGTAATTAAACATAACAGAAGTGATTTCGTCAGTGGAAAATTTTTTGTTTTATTAACAAATCGTAGAGTGACTTAGAGATTATTACGCTTTATACTGACACACAAAATCACAGAAAAAGAAGTGATGAAGTGTTTAAACTAATGGACCATATTAAATACAAGAGCATCCTTAAGCATACACTAACAGTGGAACACTTTTTGAGTTAACATATCTCCATGAGCAGGCTTCTTTACAACTTAAAATAATAAAACGCAAACACAGAAATGTGTTTATTTAAGAGCATATGAATAACAACATGGTGTTTCAAAATACAGACCAAATGTTGTGAGAGAATACTAAAAATCAAATGTCTTATTAATAACAAGTTAATGATTTAATGCAGTACTGACTTAATGACATATTTGATAATAAATCTAACAATTACATTTTCTTGTATTAGTAATTAGTTTATTAGCATGTGTTTTTTTATTATTATTATCTCCTACTACGCTTTTCTTTATTTTCTACTATTTCTTCTGTTATGTTATTCACTACAACATAGACATACCGAACATTCGTGATTATATTTTAATATACTCTCACCACTTTTTTAAAAATTTATCCACCTCCATCTATCCTGAAATCTCTGCAATTACTAATTATGATCCTACAAGTGACTGTATTGCCAAGATCCAAGAATAAAACATTATAACGCCAAATGATAGTTGTCCTTGTAAAGTTACGTCAATTTGTTTTCCCCAGATTCTCATTTTTTTATTTTATTTTCAGAGATAGGAGTTTGTTTCCTTTATTTTAGGACCCTTTTTAAAGTTTTTTTCAGCAAATTTCTACACTCACTCAGCTTTCAGCTCTCCCTCCATGCCTACGGACGGCGTGTTTTGAGCTTCATTATTAACATACTAGGGATTATTTCCAAATATGCGAGTAAAAACGCTCAGTGCTTTATAGTCTCGTTGTACCAGCAAGATCCAAGTTCATTAACCGTCTGTGTCTACTAAACCATGGTTTCTTTTATATTTATTTGGAGTACAAGTTATTTTTCCCTGGAAAATCTTCCCAGAGTGCATCTCTCACATTAGGTATACAGCTCTAGTGTGATTTGCTATACTTGATAAATAATGTACAAATCAATTGAAATACCTTTCTCTAATGTAGTTGTCACAAAGCATTTATTGTAGCAGATTATTTATATATACACTTAAAGCGCTTTTATCAAATATTTGATAAGAAAATTCAGTGACACAAAGACTGTAAAATGTCTGATTCATTTATTTGCGCAAAATGAAAGCTGAATAATACATAAGATTTATACAAGATGGATTTATATTTTTAAAATAAAAGAACTGAGATTATTTACTTTTATAAATCTTTAATTAATTGGCTGAATCATCCAACAGGAAATTATTACAAATTTGAAATTTAAACATAGGTATTAATATCTGATAATCTTAGATAAAATTCAATAAATCCTTTCCAAATAAGCATATCACAATTTCGAATTTGGAAACTGAGTAACAAGAAGAGTTGTTCTTTAAGAACATAGGTTTGTAAATCATGTTCATAATTTATGTCTGATAAAGAATTTTAAAGCTTGAAAATTTGTTCTTAACAATTATATTATAATTCTATGAAAAATTGTTTGTATTTTACGTCTCTTTTATCCTATGATTTCTTTATAAAATTAAGGAAATATGTAAAAACGAATTATCGAGTACATAAATTATAACTATAGATGTGATGAATTTCTCAACTAAAAATACTACTTCGTGTATGAATTAATATAAAATGTAAAATGAGCCTTTTGTATGTGTGTGTGTCGCAATAAACGCTTCAAAGAATTTATCATCGTAAACATAGCACAGTAGATTATCTATGAGAACACGTCTATCTGGGATAAGAAGCTTGCATATGAAAAATTTTTTAAATGATACGAATAATATAGTTTTGTATACATTAACTCAGTTATTTGAATTCTTTTCCTAAAAACGATGCTTCCTTTTATGTTTTTCCAAAAGTATCTTTTCCTTTATTGAAGTACGTAATAAATGGGTAGAAACGAGAACATTATTTGTTCTTCCCTTTATTTTTTGTTTCAGGTATCCTTACTTGCTTTTCTTGTATCAGTATGGAATCAAACAAAAAAAGGCTTTATTGAATTCATGGTATCATTACACATGATTGTCTATACAAGAGGAAGAAAATCAAGCAGGTATTCCTTAGTATGACATATGTCCTCTACTTTACTGCAATGCTTGCTTGGTACCGTCTCTCCATACTCAGCAACAGATTGTCCAATAGATCTTGAGGTAAGAGTACCCATTCCTCAGTCAGCATCTGTTTCAGTTGTTGGGTCTTCTCCGGAGGATGTAATCACGTCGTAAGACGTCTCCTCAAAGCATCTTCCACATGTTCTATGGGATTTAAATCAAGGAAATACACTGGCCAATCCATTCCAGTGATATCTTCACTTACAGTAAATTCTGAACAGCTCTCTCACAGTAAATTCTGAACAGCAGGAGTCAGGTGTGGACGTGCACTGTGATTTATAAAAACGAAGTATGCTCCCATTGCACCTCGGAACAGATGCATGTGGAGAAGTATCACCTCCTGACAAAAGTTATCTCTGGTTACAGAACCCCTGTGGAAAACGTGGATCTCTGTCCGCCCGTTCGACATAATCGCTGAGAATTGCTTGTGGCACTAAAACGACTCTCATCCGTAAAGAGAACACAATTGTCCCGTTTTTGTGCTCATTGCTCCACTCTGAACCGTGGCTAACTTTTAAAGGGATGCAGCGTTCAGGACAGCGGAGGAATAGGCCACCTCTGTGAAAGTGGCTGAAAACAGTAATCCGCGAAACTTGTCGCCCGTTGTTGTACACAGTTGCTGAGCTATGGCGCTTGCTAACTGGTTTCGGGCTCTTTTAGCTTGAAGGATGATATACCAGTCATCCATTGCAGTTGTTTTCCTGAGTCGGCCATCACAAAACTTTCTAACAGCTGTACCTATGGTTTGGAAGGCTTTCCAATCGCGTAAAATGGCACTTTTGTTGATTCCAAATTCTTCAGTTGCACTGCTCACACCACCACCCTCCTCCAGCTTTCTGATCATTCTTTCACACGTGAAGTCACCCAGGTGATTTTTTTCTAGCCATATTTCTAGAAAGAACTCACTTGCACGTACAGCGAATGTCTTTACTAGCTTCTCCGTCCTTCCTTTCATTGTAGTCTTGAGCTGAGCGCGTTCACTGCCCGCGTTTTGGGTACGCTCTTGAGGCCTGTTATGCTTTGTTCCTGACATTTGCATACGCATGGCCTTTCTACTGAATTCAGTGTTCATTGTACTCATCACAAGAATCCTTTTCCGAAATTGCATGGCAATATGATTAAAATTTACGTTTTTGCTTAAGTTTTGCACACCTGTGTAAAGTAGAAAGCAACAGTTTGAATATTTTTAAACAAAATTAAAGTTAGTTAAAAGTGAAAGTTAAATTAAGTAGTTTTATTCCAAATAATAAAAACATTACACCAATACATCAAGCGCAGCATACATTAATCTTCAATGTATTAATAAATACAGCGCTTTTTAAGTAAACTGAAAATTTTTTGTCGCACTATGAAAATGCTTCTTTAACGTACCACAATCGAATTTTACAGAAGAGGAGCGGGAATCTTTTTCATCGGACCAGACGGAGTGCAGAAATGCCACAGTATTCCTGTTGGGAAAATCGCCTCCAACTATACATGCGAGCTCGTCGCCATCAAAACTGCTCTGGAGATTTATCTCTCTAAAGAAGACCAGAGTTGCAAGGGCATCATCATCTTCTCTGAGTGCAGATCAGCATTGCAAGCGATCCAGAAGGGCAAATGTCAACTCAGTCATGAGATCATTGAGCTCACAAACAAAATTATTACTGCCCAAAGATCCTGCATCTTACAATGGATACCGGCTCATGTAAATATTTTTGGTAATGAGAAGGCCGATGAGCTTGCAAAGGCATCCCGTGATCCTCCTCAGCCATCCAACTGCCTAACTCTCGTTAATGCCAATGCAGTTGCCAGCCGAAGACTAATAGGTCAAGTTAAAAGAAACTCCATTCCGGAATTGAACTGTGACAGAGCCATATCGACTATCATAACCAGACTTATGACAAATCACTTAAAAGGGATGAGAATTTCTGCAGACGGACAGCGTAGTTACACCAACATTTGTCCTTATTGCCCAGATGACATCCCAATGTCTCGCCATCACATCTTCAGCTGCCCAGCAATCCACGCCAGACTGTTTAACATCGGCATTGAAGAGCCAGTGGACCTACTTTATACTGATAGGGCTGCCGAGGTTGCAAAAGCTGTGTTTGACAGCTTCGGAGCTATATAATTGCACTTTGTCATAGACACGACATCATCATCATCATCATCACAATTGAATTTTGGAAACAATAATAGTTTGCATAAGCAATAAAAACTGTTAATAAATCCCTTTAAATGGCAATGATAAATATCGGGATATAGTCTCAAAACTATTATTTCTTGCGTGTAATTTAAATATGCATAGGTAATTTAAGTTCTATCAGTAAAATCAAAACTGTATTTAGATACAACATTAATAAATAATATTTTACTAATAAAACTTATGGAAGAATTAATTTAGTTTTCCGGAGTGTGTAGCGAATTCAGACACGAAAGGATAGTTTTCAAACAATTAGACCTTAATATACTGTATGCAGCCTCTGCTGGACTGAGGCGATTATTTACAGTTTAAGGCTACTTTAATAATAAAAATTATGGAATAATTTATATACACTCAGTCACAAAAAATATATGCCCCTCCCCAGAAGGAAACGAGCTACTATCACGAAACTTAACATGTTTGTAATGTATGAAGAGATAAACCGTTGATTACAAATTCAGAACAAGAGATCATTTTATTAAGAAGGTATGGCAGGAAAAAGGTTACAAATCAGTGTGTAGTATAACCACCACTGGCAGCCTAAACACGGCTTGTATAGCTGCTAGAGTAGCGTGGCATCGAATCGAGTAAGATACCTATGACCGCACGCGGGAGATCATATCATAACCTTTCGAACTGGGCAGTTAATTCACCAATATTCCGGGACGGCTGCTGTTGTCTTCCAAGCTTGTCCCAAACGTGCTCTACTGACGAGGTCTGGTGAACTGGCAGGCCGCAGGAGTATGCCACATCTTTGAAGATATTGTTGGGAGAATCGCGCAGCATGAGGACGAGCGTAATATATATATGCAACACATTTGGCTACCAAATGCAGATTTGATTTCGATTCCAGATCCCATTTATTCGGGCCGAAACATGGAGATCACAAACTCTGTCCAAAATTCAAGGGACTATTTATTATTGTTCGTGTAGGTGTGACCGTATGTTATGAGATCAAGTCTACGAACCGCAGAATAAGCTTTTGAAGGTTTTTCGAGTGCAAAAACTTCACCCTAACTTCAAGCGCGATACTACAATAAATGAATAAAATTACAGCTTGGAGGAAGTTACTTCAAACTAAAATTTATCCTGGCTGTCTAAATTTCAGTTTCAGCGTAGTAAATATTTGCGTTTTATATCGCAAGGATACGAAAATAATACTGAATTGAATATGTATGGCAACAATAGTTTCTGTACTGTTGTTGTCAGGTAGAATAAAATGTTGTTGGCCCATGTAATTTTGCGTTTTCATGTTAATTTATGAATTCTAATCAACTTCTCTCTATTAAAATAATATTTTAAGACATTATCTTGCCTTATAGTATAAATTCTTCAATTTAAAAAGTAATTATTTTCAAAAATGAAATGGGTCTCACTCAAACTTTATTGAGAAAAATAAATATTGTAAATTATTATATTAAAAAATATTATTATTATATTAAAAATAAATAATTGAGAACAATAAAATATAATAATATAGACATAAATATATATACAAGGATACTGGTTCAAGAAACACTGTTTCAGTTCGAATCACGGAACAATCAAGAAACAAAGAACATACGAATCAGGTTTCAAGCTTCAAGTTTATTCAATTCTGACACGCATTCAACTGGTGCTGTCAAGTCCAAGAACAAGAAATATACATCATAAAGAATTTAGACCTCTACTGGCGATTAAAATACAGTTCCATATAAAATTTCTTACATCTACAATTTCAGAATATGTGCAATGTAATTCTCGAAGTCTGGTTTCAAAACAGTTTTTTGCTTCCTCAACTGGAACACTAGTAAACAATCATTTAACATCGAAAGAAACTATAGTTAAACTCTGTGTAAAGTATCTTGAAATTTATCTACAACTTCAAATGGAATTTTTACTCTGGAAATATTGTTAAAACGTAACGTTAGAATCTATAAACCAAACATAATGTTGTTGCTAAGTTAGAATCTCTAGCGCGAAAATTTATTCCAATTTTATGAAGTTTGAAGAGAGTGACCACCAGTGGCCGAGATGTTAAGACTGCTGAATACTGGTACCATTCCAGGCAAACCCGCTGGCTGCGTATTTAGTTTTCATGGTTTTTCCCCATGCGTAATATGAAAATGAGCCAGCTTACAGCAGAAAGTTCCCTAATAAGGCATCACCCCTCTCCGCCAGATAGCCATCGTAGTTTTTCCTTAAGAAGAGTATAAAACATATCAGATTTAAGCTACGTTTATTCTGGCCGAGTGGCGGAACGGAAACACGCTTTCAACAATTCACACCAGAGAATTAAAAACTGTTTTATGCGCACAATGGATGTCCCTTTATAGCGGATATTTAGGAGAACTACATGTTTTTATGTGGTATTTTGGCATTTTCGGTTACATATTTTCATTAAAATGGATCCAATTTCTAATAAATTAAAATCTTATTTTACTTCTTGTTTTAAGTAAAAGTAGAAACAGAAGATGCTGAGTTTGACAGTATTTGACTGAAAGCTGCAGCAAGGAGATGCAAATAGTTTAGCTGAGAAGACGCGCTTGAACGCTATCGAAAGTGTTTTTTCGTTACTTTGTGACGCTTCATCAATTCAATGAATGACTGTGTCTTGTTCAACCATTTATCCAAATGTAGAACATTAATTTTTGGCAAAATATCGCAGAAAAGTATCGTTGAATATAACTAATTTATTTTATTTATGAATTTTGCTCAATGGTATTGAAATTGAATTGCAAGCTTAGATTTCAGATAATGAGATTTTCTTGGTTTAATTCTTAGTTAATTATTATAATTTAAAACTTATATTTTATAATACTGCGTGTAGGATATACCAAATATCGCACTTGATAAAGACAGACAGTTACTTTGAAAAAAAGACATGTTAATAAAGGAGGGAAATTTTTAAAAATTTTTATTAAAGCTTATTTTCTGTCTTATGTATATATTTTGTATCCTTAAATGAAAATTATAATTACCTATGTTATTCATTCATATATTAATGTAATGTTACTGTTTAAAGTTTTAACTTTTATTCATTTTTGTTTAACACTCATTGAAGTAATTGCATTTCCGCAAATAACATATTTCCCAAAGCTCGCGGAAATGCGTTCTAAATTACTGAAATATTGTCATCTGTTTGAAATTATTTCATAAAATTATAATCAATCAAAATTTGAAACTTTATTTTAAATGTCACATAATCTCAATTTTTCTTTTTGTATAAATAATAACTTTCCTAAATGTTTTAAACAAAAAGGTTAATAATCACCAGTTGTTTAAAACTAAGACCTCGCGTAAATTAAAAAATTAAGTAGGAATGAAAACTTAAGTTAGCGCAGATTTTAAGTAAAGTTCAAGATACAGGATTTCGATATTTATCATTATTTTCTTTAAATAAAAATTTGCTTTAGTTCAGTGTTTCCCAACCACTGATGTACGAATCATTATTTCCCTGAAACTAAAGATGTATGTTAAAGTAATAACTGGAACATTTTTGAAAATGTAAATTCATGTGTACGTGATCTATGTAACGAGAAAAAATTGAACGCATCCTCTTCTGATGTTGTTCTTGTCCAGACATAAAATGCAATCATTCTGGCTATATCTCGATAAAGATCATCCATCTCTCTGTTATAAATCCATCAAACTGTTGGCAGAGTTTTCGATTTCCTTCTTATATGAAAAAAACGTTTCCGAATATGTCTGTAAGAAAAACCAATCAAAGAACGCTTCGTTTCGCAGAAAAATCTCCTGCCACGTACATGAAATTTATTAAAAACTAAGCAACAGAAAATAGCGCACTAACTAAAAACTATATTTGTATAGCTTTGTATTTAATAAACGAAATACTTAAACTATTGTGTAAAATGATCAACCATATCTTATTTATGGTTGGTAATTATAGCTTATTACACTTAACTTCAGAATTTTCTTTTAAAGAAATTATTTAATTACTTTATTAAATTACACGTTTTTAGTTATCGTCTTAGATAATTTTACTAAGGAAATTCCATTTGATTTTATATTTTCCTCAAGAAGAATTTTTAAAAGCATATTCAGTTAAAAAACTGCGGCAAACAATTGGACATTTGGAACGAGATATCTGGGACTCACGAGACAAGCGATAAAAAGCTAAAGTTTGGTGTCTCGCGGTGTCCGCCATCTCGTTTTTGTAAGGCTACCGCCTCTAGGGTTTGATAGGCTAGCGTTTTTCGTTTCAACGCTGTACCGCTTGAGTGTAAATTTGCTTTAAACACTAGTTAAAACAAAAACATTTTTTTAAACTGTGCTGAGGGAATGTGTGTTAGGATTTACTCAAAATCTACGCCAAACAATGGTTGTTATTTTGCCCAGTTTTGTATTTAATTATAGTATGATTGGCTTCGAATTTGATCCTAAAACTTGTCATCTTATGTCGAAATTGTTGAATAAAAAAAGCATAATTCGTGTATTAGTAATATTTGAGAGAAAAACAGATAATGATTCCGTACAGATCCTTATATTTTAAAAAATACTAACATAGGAAATTCTGTAAAATATGGCAAGTTATTTATTTAACTGCTGCCATTGACTTACAGAGAACACGAAACGTGACAAAATGCAGTGTGAGGCTCGGAACAGTAATGGCGTTTTTTCAATCGATATACTATACTGTCGATCGATCCGTGAGGTTATGGCATATCTTGATATTTTCGTCATATGGGTAAAAGAATACACGAAGCTGGTTCCGAAGAAAAGATATTAAAATACTTAGAGAATTAAATGATCCACTATTTCTTTTATTTCCAGTTTTTAGCGTATTAAAGCAATTATGGAGTTGTTTCAAAATGTATTTAAAATGTACTAAAAACTTTTATTGCTCTCCTAGATGAGCAGAACAAACCTGTTTCGAGAAAATTACAGAAATTAAATTAGGATTTATTAATTAAACTATAGAAATAGGAGATTATTCCAAGCCACAGTACTAGTCATTTGTGTTTTCTAGGACATATGGATGAGATATGAATGAATTTGACCACTTTTGTACTAGGTCCCAAGCACATGGCTGTTTCATTCTTGAAGGTAATTAAGGTGTGTGTAATTCTTCGTCTCACAGTGGCAAACAATATCGCAGAAGGAAATCTGGCGTTTGAGTATCTAAGTTTCGTGTTTGTTGAAAACGAGAAAGCATAAGAATGGGAAAGTTTATGACTTTCCGTAATACTGCAACAATCTGTAATACTACAAAGAGTTCATAGTACTTTTACATCCGTCAGAATCTTTGTTCTTTCTCCTCAGAACTCTAGCGTCAACGTTGACAAAATCAATTTTACTTTCTCAGTTTAAGAAAAAAGGTGAGATCGCAATCATACCAGACGATCTAGTGGCTTTGTTTGATGGTTTAGATGCATCATACAGGTTACAAAAATCAAAGATACTAAAGCATCGAAGGGGAAGTTCAAAAGTACTGTAGAATCGAACAGGAAGGCCGCAGAGGTTAAGAAGAAATAATTTGTTTACTCTGAATCGGTTTGGATAACGTGCGTGCGTACACGTCGTGTGCGCATCACATGATGTGATTATATGCATACATTCACGTCCAACCGTGTCCACACCGTCTTTTATTTCTTTCCTTTGTCGTGTTTCTTTGTAACTGGAACTGTTCCCCGTGCACTTTTATTTGCCCCACCCTATATAAAATAAAACATATGAAAGCAAATTTCTAATTTTAATTGCCTATAACCTCTTTTATTTTTTGTTTAATTTGGGACTTCCTCTCTTTCTCTCTAAAAAATAGCGCCATAAGTCTAATCATGTGATCTTACGTAACCCTTAATGCAGATATCCATTGCCCAATCAGAGTAATGTAAACCAAAACCTTTTGACTCCCTCCATTCTTCCTCTGCATTACTACTGCGACACATGCTCTTCTCGCTCGAACTTTCACCCTGTTAAGACGCCGCTGCAATCTTCTATGTTCGCTTCTAATCACAATAGTATCAATATTGTTCTGGAAATAGGCACAATTGGAGTGCCAAGTGAATTGCGGGCCACAGATGACAATTTAAATAAATACGGAATTTACTCCGGCTCGACTGCTTCTTTTTCAAAATGGATGGACGCTCTAAGCATCAAGTATCTAAGCGATCAGTATTTCTGCGCATCTACACCTCAGTGTTCTTACATCAGTGCTTCCAAAAATGTACTTATATTACATATATGTAATGTATCTTGTAAATTTTGTGTTTCCATATTATGTATATATACATGCATACATATATACATAAGCAAGAGATCGTAATAAAATTAAACGTGGGTGGCCAACAATCTAACAGAAAGAACTGAATTAAATAAATATCTTTAATTATTAAATATTAATTTATTAATTGTTAATTATTACCTCTTGATTACTTAATTCATTTTGAAACATACAGAGAGACTTTAATAATTAACAGTCTTAAATTTGAAATTTCTAAACTTTCTCCGATTTAGTTTTAAGGTATTTTCTGCCTCCTTTCCGCATGCCTTCGTGGTGTAATTGAAAGCATACATGACGCGTATTCGAGAATTCCAGAGTCCGAGGGCATTACTCGTTTTTCACATTTCCAGCATAAGAAAAACTCTAATGATTCTACTGTGCAGGCAAGCCTCCACATTTAATTCAACATCAAGTCTGTTCACTGCGACCGCTCAATGACAGAGCGAGATTGACCACTACAACCGGTTTTCTGTCTCTTCTGCTGCTAGACTCCGAAGGTGCAGGGCGGGCTTCTGTCCGTCCTCACCGGGGATGATGCGTGTCTTCGATTTGTTCTATTCGTGCCTTTCTGACGACCATCTCCATATAGTTTCAAGCGAATGCATTTTGTCAAAAAATCATAGTAAATGATATGAAGATTCAACTAAAATTGATCTAGATGCTAACTTCTGCGGTAAATGAATGATGTTTTACGACTTGAGACGTTCTCGAAAGGAATTCCCGTGCACGTGTTGCATCTTATGCTAGAATTGGCCTTGTGTTTCCCTAAAAATATACTGGAAAAATAATTCAAGTCAAAGTCCTTCGCTATAAAAATTGAATTTTGTTATCATGTTTTTTCCTACATATATGACATATATGACATAAGTGTCTTTTTCTACATATATGACAAGATACATTATCAAATCTGTCGTATTTTGAGATGTAGAAGCACTCTGATTAAATTTTGATTGTGAGCTATTCATTTGCATGTTTTGAGACAATTCATTTATTTTATCTTTTAACTCCTGAATGAGTTTACTTTGTTCAAATTTTTCTTTCAGCAGAGTGTGAATTTCTAAATTTTGCTCAGCATTAATACTGTTAAGACAGGTTTTTTGGTCATTCAAAGCATTCTGTATATTACTAGCGAGTTCTATAGCCTTATCAAATGAAGATGGACCTAACGTTTTAACTTCAATCCTGATATCAGCTCTAAGAGCCTCAAGAAATTTTGTGAGTTTCATATTTTCTTTTAACTTCTGCAAGCTAGGATTTTCAACCGAATCTTCATTAATGTACTTTGTGGCTGCAGTATTTATCTCTTCAGCTAATTCTCTGACAGACTGATTACATTTTTGAGATATGTTTGAAAATTTTTGCTGAATAATTTGAAAAGATTCAACTTTAGCAAATTTCTCTCTTAGTAATTTCCCTAAATTTTCAAAATCATTTTCTTTGGCTGCCCGTGGGTCATTGACCAAGAATTCTAGAGCTTTATCCCGACAGTTAATTTTTAGAATAATCAACTTTTTCTCATAGGGCCATTTTTCAAGTTCTGCCACACTATTTATCTGATCTAAGACGAAGTTCACATCTTCCGAAACATTACCACTGAATGTGGGTAGAGCAGATACTAAGGAAGTAGTCATTATGGTAGTTGACTTAAATTCTGATTTTGGCGTAGATGAACTATAGTGTTACTTAACTTTTTTTTTACATTACAACATTCAATTTCAACACATTAAGATACACATAAATTTTTGACATAAATACCTAATGCTAAATTTTGTAACATTCAAAAATTTACTTATCAACATGCATAATTATAGCAATAAGCACTGTAGACATAACAATTTTTTTTATAATTTCTTAATCAATTATCATATCATTTAGATACTTAGCATCACACTATACTTATCAAATACATGACAATCCAATGCTAGATTATTAAACTTCACTTCTGATTTAAATATATCAATCTTAAATTATTTAAATATCATACATTAATTTAAATCACATGTGTAGCAATTGGATTATGCCAAACAGATATATTTGATTAAATTAACATGTGCTAATTTCAAATGGACAACATATCCTAGAATTCTGATTTACGTGGTTGCAAATGCATCATGTCTCATCTGCAAATTAGTGTTGTGCTTCATCAAAACATTGTGATATGATTTTGTGAACTGTGCTACGTTTTTTTTCTTCTTTGGCCGAAGGGAATGTGCAGGCAAGCCTCCACATTTAATTCAACATCAAGTCTGTTCACTGCGACCGCTCAATGACAGGGCGAAATTGACCATACAACCGGTTTTCTGTCTCTTCTGCTGCTAGACTCCGAAGGTGTAGGGCGGGCTTCTTCTGTCCCCACCGGGGATGATGCGTGTCTTCGATTTGTTCTATTCGTGCCTTTCTGACGACCATCTCCATATAGTTTCAAGCGAATGCATTTTGTCAAAAAATCATAGTAAATGATATGAAGATTCAACTAAAATTATCTAGATGCTGACTTCTGCGGTAAATGAATGATGTTTTACGACTTGAGACGTTCTCGAAAGGAATTCCCGTGCACGTGTTGCATCTTATGCTAGAATTGGCCTTGTGTTTCCCTAAAAATATACTGGAAAAATAATTCAAGTCAAAGTCCTTCGCTATAAAAATTGAATTCACTTGCTTGGCTTCTAGCAACCTCCTCATATTTAAATAAAGAGGCATATATGAAAAACTCACCATTTATTTCCCGTAAAGCATAATGTATTTACATCTTTATTTAATAGATGAATAAAAAATTTAATATTTCATAGATTCCAGAGTACGAAGTTAAATCCAGAAATGCAATTTAAATACATAAATTACTTAACGTCTATGAACATCTGCTCCGAAATGAACATCTATTCCCCTCCCTAAATCTCCTGCTATTAGCCTGGTGACAAAGGAAAATTTCAAAGAGAAGTATAAAATAACAGTCTATTTTTATTTCGTAAACAGTTCTCTTATTTTGCTATTTCTGCCACGATCGCTTCATGAATTTCTGGCAACTTTAGATACATTCTAAGGAACAGGATTAAAAAAAAATCTTTCCTTTTCGAATGGAATTTTGAAGAAATGTATACATATGCTACTGATGGCTTCTCTCATTTATTTATCTATTTTTCAGCCAGCTACATAAAATGAACGGGAAGGGGCAAAATGTTTTTGCTATTCAATTTCTGCCTCGTATAAAAAAGTGAATTTTCCACACCCTTCTTTCCTTGTACGATAATATATCGAGGGATAGTATTCGTAGGTTATGAAGCATGCGTAATCGACATAAACATTGGAATTTCATATTTCTGTCAAAAACATTCGTTTTAGTGATTCATTACTGTAGATTTTAGTTTTGGGCATGAAGTGCCTTTTTTCCTTCCTAGTTTGTTCTATTGTATATATTTTTCAATAATGGAAAGCAATCTCATATTTTGTTTCCTGATTTTTTTTTCAGTAAGACAGATATAGTGTTTTTTCTAGAAAGCAACCAAATATACGTAAGGTTAATATTCCTAAAAAGAGATATGGAAATGTTATCTGAGAACAGCATCTGAAAATATTTCAAAAAGTAATTTTACATTTCCAAAGAAGAATTCATTTTGGAAATATATATTACAGAGTGATATCTCAAATATATGAAACACAAAACTAACGTAACATACTGTTTTTTATCAACAATCTGATTACCACAGCATAAATTTAAATAATTAAGTTATTTAATTCATAAATAATTCTATTCTGATCTTCTAAAACGTAATAATTTTAAATAAAAAGTCTATCGATTTCAAAAGCGGTTAGATACAGGTTGCTCTTCGTATTCAGAAAAAAAAAATCTGCGAAATTTTTGACTCCTAAAGATGAGGGGCATATATCGCCCTCAAAATCATCATCAAAATATTTTTCTATTTTGAGGCCTCATCGCCCTTAAAATAGAAAGATTTTTATTTAAAATCTATTCCAAAATGAGGTTGGTGTTTTGCTTAATTTTAAATTTACTAATTTATTTATTCCTTAAGTTAATTTTATTTTATTTCGGGCCACTAAATTTTAAAATCGTAATAAGGAAAATGAAGAAATAAAACTAAAAGCAGCGTAATTTTCATTTTACACTTTTGAAACTAATAAATTTTATATGTACTCCCGGACTCGATTATACTGTCTTAGCGATTTGACTGCAGAAATTTTCATAGTTTCAGTATGTGTTTTCCCATGTAAGTATATGACTCAGTTCTTATAAATCCCTTCTCGAAAGCGTCTCTCCTCTCCGTTTCTTTTTCTTTTCCTCTCTTCAGTAACATTGTCTTAGCTAGCTGACCAGACACATTTATAGTAGATGTGTTTTGTATTCTATTAGTTGTATTATACCAAAGTATATAAGATACATTTTGCCTATGAGCAGAGATGCCTCCTGTTTGCCTATGAGTTTCTGTCGCAAACTAGAAACATAATTATTTTAACATCTAAGCAATGAACATCATTTTTTTATTTATTCTCATGTTACACATGAGAAAAACCATGAAACTATCCACGCAGCTACTACCATCCTAAAATTTAAAGACAGGTCTGCCTCACCAGCGGACCTCCTGCTAACCAGACATGCTTCTAATTACATCACAAAGGCGTGATATAAAGAATGAGAAAATGTCCTACAACTCAAAAGATACCGTATTCTGCCCTGTGAAAGCTCAGACTAGAGAATTTCAAAAGAATAGTTGAAAATCAGGCGTGTGGCTTATACAAGATTAGAAATAGGTACATAAGGATCATGTGACAACATAGCAGCACGTATTTTAACTGCTGAGTATGAAATCCATTCTTGTTGGGTGAATGTTACATAGGATTAAACGTTAATATCAGGATGACAACAACTGCTTTTCTAAGGCCTAGATCTTTGTCATCTTCTCATACTGCATAAATTTAATGAACTTTTGCACCCTGTGAATATGTACAAAATGAATCCAGTTGTGAACTTTAGAAACTGTAATAATCTTTTATAACTGTAATAACCCCATGGACACCTCTTTAGTATTATTATTACAGTTCATTATAACATTGTGTTCCCTTTACTTATTATATTTATCTCATTATGCTTATCTGTATACTAATTATGTTTATCTGTTGTATTTGTTACATCAAAACAGATGTTCAAGTTAATTTGGGATTTTCAAATTGTATTGAAAATATATTGTAATCTCTTTATGTTCTAAGTCATTATTTTTAATAAATGTTGGATGCAAGGCGTACGGTGGGATTGCACGATGTACCGTAATAGGCAAATTATAGATGCTTTGTGCTTTGGAAAGTTTCAGTTGCTTATTTCCTCAACCTTTCACTGCAAATTCTTACAAAGACTGCAATATTTGTTCTTTTTTTTTAATAGTTAGTATGGGAAGGCATTCCCAGTTGACTAATGGACATGGCTAGAGCTCCCCTTAATTTTACCTGTACCTGTGAGATACCGGTATCATATACAGTGATATTGAGGGTGCAGGTACGTTTTCTAGTAGGACCGGCAGTGACACTGGATAAAAGATGTGACATTCAGAAAGATGTTCCTTTTTACTGGTAATAAAACTTTTTTGTCAGAATGTAGTAAGTACACTGTTTTCATTTTAGCTGCTTTAACACCTCGAAAACGAAATAAATTATAGCAGATGGTAGACAAGCTATCCGCAGCTTGTACAATATTAGAAAAATTTGTTTATATTAAATGTAAAAATTAACAGTGAGGCTTACACACGTCTGCTGCTCCTACATGTTACGATAGTTATTTTTGCAGAAAAGAAGTTATTTTGTTCTTATAGAATTCAACAAAACTTAATTACTATAGCTAAATGCTACTATACTATTACTATAGCTAATTGCAATGTTTGATCAAGCTTAAAATAATCACTTACAAGAAGGAACTCCATCTACAGGTCATTTCTACAGGTCATTTTAACGTATTCATTTGTCCTTTTTTGCATTGGTAAACGTTCTTGATGACATCGAGTATCTGAGAAAGTGATGAACGTTGTGGAGGTACATTCCAAGAAAGTTCAAGAAAATCAGCATTGATTTTATTCAGATTTTATAACCTATGACTAGAAAATATAAGAAAAGTGCCAAAATCCTTTACGTTCAAATTATAATGGCTGTAGCATCTAAATAAGTTTACTTAAAATAGCTTTTTTCTGAAGCTATTTTTTTCTGCTCAGTTGCGAGGCTGTTGAACAAAAGAGGCCATTTTGTCTTTTCTCTGTCACTGCTTATCTGCAGTCTTTTACTTTAAAACAAGAACTGCAAGGTTATTTACCGCCTCCCTATTTGAATCGTAACTGCGGAAACAACTGCTGAGATACGAAATGCCGAGTCGTTTAATTTTTTTCACCTAAATTTTTGTTTAGAATGTTTCCCATAATGGAAAGCATGCGAATGAAGGCTGACTTGACTACAGTATCAAATGGTGCGCAGAAAATAAATGCTATGCAGTGATGAGGACAAGGGTTACATCGCAAATGGAAGAAGAGACTAGCAATGACCTTGAAGTGCCTGTTTCAAAGTAAAAAATCGTAGTGATAGCCTGGGTACTCTCTCTGCTCTCTTTTCACTATATGCACATCAGTCAGCCATGTGACGATATAAGATGATAAAGAAACTCTGTCGCATCTGCATGCATATACTCCTTCCAGTTTAAATACGATACTTTTCACATTGCTTATCCTCCACCCACCGCATACTTTATACTTCTTTTTCTAATACTGCTTTTTTCCTATACTTCTTCTTCTATTTTCCATAAAAATGGAAAGAAAATCAATATCGCATGAAAACTTTTAAGACCAGCTCTTAAAACCGAAACAGCATTAACACCATTAAGCGTTATAATATTCTTTTGAACCAAGAAGTTCAACGAACATAGCAAATAGTGTCCTTGTAATTTCCTAATTCTTTAGGGAAACAAAAGACCAAAATATTGAGAAATTAATTAAATAAGAATGGTAAAGGAAATAAAGAAGATATTACATATTTTTTAAATTTCAAGATTTTAAAATTTCAAGATAATCAAGATTGCAAAGAAACAAAATGACTTATATTTTATTAAAAATGTAACGTTACAACTTATAAACAAACAAAAGAATATTTTTCCTTCCATAGTAAATCTCAAGAGTATCTTATACTAGAATAGCCGAAGAGAAAAAAATGTGTGCACCGTTGACGCAGTCAGTTGATCGATATTCCAGTTTCCAGCGTGTCAAGTGTTGTATACTTTCTTTATGTTCGCTATAATATTTATACTTAGGATATAAATTTATAAAAGTATCCGTATGATTTAATTTTATTATTCTTCATTCTGAACCTGTGGATAGCAACGATTTGAAAAGCAATTTAGAATGGTCACTTAAGTTTGAAAACTTTTATTTTTGAAAATGGAAAAAAAAAAAAAAAAAAAAAACTTTATTTTGAATTTTTTTATAAATTTTGAATTTTTTTATATATTTAAAAATGTTAATTTTAAGATTTTAATTACAACACAATTAGTAGAATGTCATAAGCTTTATTATAATGATCTATTTTATTATTTGCATTCAGCGAACAGCTTTGATGTTATTTTTAAGATATTATGAGATCAACGAGTTTTAAGGGCTGAGTTGCCTAGTTTAGTTATTATTTATTTATACTTTACTTATGTCTAGCATTAGCCATGACATCAGTATTTTGGTTTATATGATTCATAAAGACAAAAAGAAAAATATGGCCAAGAAAAAAGAAGGACCTAAAAAAAACGTGTGTCACGTGGACGCACTTATCTGATGAATGCTTGTGTTTATAAGTAATTTTTTCAAAAATAAGATTAATCAAAAATAGTCTGAAAGAGATCATCGAAGAGCCAAAAAATTTTAGTTCTCTCCTTACACTCGTCAAGTTAATATCAACACTGAGCTGTCAAAACGTTTAGACCTCTTCGCGAGCTCGACAAGACAATAATAGCCCATAAAAAATTATTCGAGACAGGTCACTGGGGATTGAAAACAGTAGCATATTGTATAAAGACAGGTACCTTGTTTAATCATTTTAATTTAAGCAGTATTCGATACATTAGAAAATTGAGATTTTAATAGCTAATTATTTAGACTCAAAATTTGTTTTCTTCCGTAAAGGTTACCCTAGGATATTATTTATTGCAAAATTTATTGTACTTCTTTACTACTTTTGTATTATATATATATATATATGTGTGTGTGTGTGTGTGTGTGTGTGTAAGATAGAAAAATATGCAAATCTGAATAAAATTTATCTAATTCTCAAAATTGTAATTTAAACTAGCTACAGCCCTTAATATATATAGAATAAAACTATGCAAATTAGCTTTATAATTTAATTTAGTAATAGCCTCTTAATTCCTCATTTTAATTTGGGCATTTCCTCTCTATATTCTAAAAACTGTAATAACTTTCCTGGCCTGCACCATTTCTAGATCAATCTCTGTCACATTGCTTACGTAACGCTGATAATATAGATAATTCGGAACTTAAAATTTCGAGAACTGAAACCTTTCTCTTAATAAGTAATCTGAAGCAAAGCCTTCTCCTAGTTGAGCCTGCATATTGGGAAATTGAGGACTCTAGCTTCTGCCTCTCATTAATATTTTACTTTTTCCTAATTGGTAACTTAAAGTATTTCATCTAGTTACAGCAAATATCATTAAATTGATAATGCATGTATAACTGAGTAATGTATAATGAATATAGTCTGAAAGTATATTTCTATAGTTTTAATTGTTATTGCTTTGAAAATGACAAATACAATATTACGAAGTGTGTTTCAATGCTAGTATAAAGTAATAATATTGTAATATTATTGTGATAACATTTTAATAGTACGTATAGGTACGTATATGCACAGTTATAGTATATAAAATTGTAGAGAATGTATATATTACGAAGATAGCACTAATTTTATGCAAATGCTTAAATACAGTATGCACAATGTAATATGCTTAGTTTCTAGTAATGTTACTTTATTTGCATTATTTCTGGGCTTATTTATCTCGTAAACTCTTCATAATGTGCAATGTTCTGTATTTAATCAATTGCATTATATACTTCAGATAGAGTATTTGAAGTTCAACTGATTGCATATAGTATTACTACATTGTAACTATAAATGCAATGTAACTTGGAATTACGCAATAGTACCTATTTGACATAAAGAGATTCTGTATAATCAGAATATTTTGTTGAACTTCGTAAATAATAACAGTACATACAGTATATATATAAAATGCAGGTGTTATAAGAAACCATGCATAGTATTTTAAAATAGTATCTATGGTACTATGTAAAACTGTAAGATTGCTCTTACAAAATTATGCAAAATTGCTCTAGTCTCTGTAAGATCCAACTCAGACTGGATACATTTATTTTTTAAATATAGATAGAATCCAAGAATACAAAGGAAATATTTGACGAAAAATTAATATATATATAAAACAAAGAATTTAGATGTGAACGGACTCCGTGAATATTATAAAAATATGTGTTGTAAAAATTGTTTACGTATCATGGATTTAAGTATTCTGACTACAAGCACGGATTTATGTAACACTGGTTTATATATTATGTAATTATGTGTGATCATGTGATGTAAAAATATGTATGTTTTAAAATATTTGCCATATGTTATACTTAATGCAAACGTAAATATTGCAGAAATCGAAATAAATGATGTCTAGTCTACTAACATTCCCATTGGAGGAGACAAGCTAATACTAAATAGTATATCTGCGTAGATGACTAAATACTGAAAGCGATTCGAGGAAACTTTCTCGTCAGTGGTCATCTATTGTAGTGTCAAAGAGTTAGTTATAATCTTTTTTGAACTAACTGCAGTAGTTTCTTTAATATTAAGAAGCTTTAATTAAATATTATTCATAAAGGCAAAACAAAAAGTAACAAAATAAAAAATGAAAGGGTTCAGATTTTAATGTTTGCCCAAAATAATTTAAGGTTTTTGACGCTTTCTCGCAGTATATCTGTCTGTCGATGTACTCACTCCTACTAACCCATTTCATTTTAGCTTTATTATTAAACAACATTTTGTTCGAACCTATGCCATGCATAATTTAGCAGTAAAATTATAAACATTTTAAAAGAAGCCAGGTAGCATATGTTTCGATTTCCCTATGTAGTTTAAGGTGTCGGCAGATATTTTTCTATGTTTTCAAACGTTTCTCTGTTCAGCATATTAATGTTCAGTTTTCTAACTAAAATTGAACATTAATATGAATTGAAAGCTTGCAAAAATATTTTTTTGTGTTTTCTTATTATTAGCATTTTGTGTGTTAACTTTATTTTATATCACGTAGAACTTCCGATATACGGTCTCACGCGCTGGAGATAAAAATGCTTTATTCCTTGCAGTATTGCCACTGATAGCTCTCAGACTGTAGAATTAATGACTAATTCATTAAAACCTCACAAAATATGAAACACAAAATTCGGAATTCGTGCTCCAAGTGGACATCATGTGGAGAACTACGTTAGTCAAAATTTGATAGTACTGTCGTTTTTTTCACAGTGTGTGAGGAGTATGTATACGTATATGCAGATGCTTCATTATTTAATTTCTTTACACATAATATAGGATGATGTTATTTGGTAGCAGCAATCTGAAAAATAATGCAGTCGTTTGTAGGGAAAGATGCAACATCCCGCTTCGAAACTAATAGCCCATTCGGTCAAACGCTCTTTTGGGTTAATTTTTGTGTAAAGAGCATACTTTTTAAATATTTTGCTCGAGACTTATTTTACATAAGAAATATGATGTTTCATCTTTTAGATTTGTGTTACTAGTAATGTTTCAGACATATGAACCCACTGAAGATAAAACTCATCTTTTTTACAAATTTTTTTCGTGTTTTATTTAATATTTTAGATTTACTTCACATTATTAGCTTATCGTATGCGAATTTATGGCCTTCATCCTGACGCATTCCGGTGGTACAAGTGGTCAACATATCCAAATAGCAATGAGAAAATTCGAAGTTTGAAGGCCGGAAAGATCACAATTGATTTTTCTTGGTTTTTGTTCTGAAAGTCCTAATTTTGGCTGCCCCAACTAAAAAGGTTTCCGCCGATAATTCATCACTTCCTGAATTTGGTCGATTGGGTGCTGTGTCTAAACATTGTTCTTAAAGTGAAGCTATGCTGTTGTGAGTGTTTAGTACCTCCAAGAGAGCAATTTGGAGATCTGTGGATTGAAACTCGGCAAGAGTACAAGTGAAGTTTCAGATTTTTTCATTTTCTTTATGAGTTGACCATCAAGTCTATAAGACCGTTTAACCCTGCGAATATGATCGAGGTTCAAATCCGCAAAATGAGCTGGTTGCGTGGTCACTTCCATGTGTTTTCCTATGTGTAATGTGAATACGAGGCAAAGCCATCCAAGAAGACATCCTTAGGCTGATAACCTTGATGTTCTTTGAAATAATAGACTAAACCAATACTTTTCAGATTGTTTGTTCAAATGGATATAGAAATTTATGTAAGGGTTACCGACTTAAGTATGTCTTCTTGAAAGATAATCTGAGAGACACTAGCTGATTCTATAAAGCAAACTAATTAAAAATATCCCCTCAACAAGGCTATTCATCTGGATTCGATCGAATTCATTAGGTTATTACAAAGCAAACTAAAAAGCAATCTGCCTAAGCGGGGTATGGATGTCACGTTTCACTTGGATTCGAATCCGAGCTGCATTTTAACTATTCAGACTTGTCTTACCTAATCGCTAGGGAGACACTGATGTTTTTGAGACATTATACAATTAGTGAACAAATGATTCTGAGTAAGAGCTCTTATAAGAAATTATATAATCGTTTTCATGCTTTTGCATGTGTTAAATTAACTGAGATGTAATTTCTCTGAGGAAGTTCTCTACAAACGCATCCCTCCGCTTAGGCAATTATTCCTTGTTTACATTGCCATGTTTGATTAAAAAATCCCGCACCTAAGCAAATACATCCGCCAAGGGAGATCGTCTCTTATGAGTAAAAATTATTGAAAAATCTCTCACTATAAAATACTAAGCAGCAAAGCTACAAAGGTTTAAATATCTGCGTAATAACATAGCAAAAGTGAAAAGCGAAACTTTCTTTAAAAATAACTAAACTAATAAATAATTTAGATTAAACAAAAGACGACGTTTACAACTTAATATTCATTCTATCTTAGCGTCTTTTTGAAACATATATTGGTCTTTGTTGCAAGTTTAAGCTATCTATTACATTTATAACCATAATAATCTTCTGTGTTAAAAAGTAAAAAGTCTGAAAACAAAGGAAATTACTGCCTAACAGTTTGAAAAAACAACAGAGAAGATACTCCATTGTTATTATTTGCGTCGGCCTGAAATTTCGATTTTGCAATGAAGGCGGCTGTTCGCCATACGTTTCCAAATGTATGTGTGTATAATTTTTTAACCGAGTTTCGGAAGTTTGAAACCGACAGTTAAAAAAAGTGAACCGTCGGACGGAAGAAATTATTTCCTCCATTCATCACGCCGCCTTTTTTTTTTTTAGAATGTATGAAACGATTCATCTTTTCCTTTTGTTTACTATCGATTTGCGGAAGAAGAAAGAGAAGGTAGAGAAGGTGGGGTAAAATAGAGTGAAAATGTAACCATTAATGTCTCTTCTTCTTTTGCGTATGATTTGTATTCGCAGAAATATTATACTTGTCCTAGCAGGAAGTATATATATTTTCAAAATGGCAACATATTTCATAATTTGATGCTTCTTTTTATTTACCTATCACGCTTAAGTATATATAAATATTTGTAATAGTGAAAGAAAAAAAAACTGTCTAGAATTCTTCCGGCTTTAAATTTGAAAACAGCGATATATGATGCATAGCCCCAAACATTCCGCACTCTTTCCGCTTTTATTACTCTATCAGAATATGCTCTTTTGCATGTTTGTGATTGCTATGAGAATAATAGGAACATGTACATACGCTTTTAAAATAATACTAAACCCATTTAAATGTCACATACATGCATTCAGTTTAGGTTTAGATCAAATAATTCAACTAGTTTTTATTTATATATTTTGTAAAAATGTCTTCCTTATTGGCACTGTGGTTATAGCTTCTGGTTGCCGTTTCGTCGGACCCGGGTTCGAATCTCGAAGAAGGTTTAGATTTTTGTATTTTCGGCATGGGACGCTTAAAATACTGATGACACCAAAGTCCTCTCGAGTGGTTTGGTGGTAGAGGAAGAGGATGGGAGATGCTTGGTTATATCCTTCGGAAGGTTCTCCAATGAAACTGGGACGAAGTTTCCATGTTCCCCGGGCTGTAAAATCAATCGCACCCTGTGGTGTTCCTTTGAAAATGTCCTCATGAGTTTACAGTACTAAATGACCAAAGGGTATAGGCCCTTCCCGGAGAACTCATTAGGTTGCAATTCTCATTCATTTGAAACAACAATAGCATGTTATGAAAATTTCATTTGAATATCAATGCCCGTCAAATATATCTGAAAATGAGGTTTGAAAATGTATTTTAAGTATACGTAGTATAAAAATAATTTCATAATTTTAATTAATGAAATATTCAAAAGAATGGATATCAGTTTTAAATGCTTAATTACAGTAACTCAGAAAAGTCGCAAAAAGAGTTCATTTGTATGTCTGATACATATATGTTGTGTGGTCAGAGAAATATAGAAACATCAAGAAGCATCAAGAAACTCATAGCCCCAGATGGAAACAGTTCTGACGGTTTTAAATTCCTCCTTTTCTTTATTACAGTCTCTAACTCTATCCGCCTATGATGGAAATACCTCCTCGCAAGTGTACAAGACTCAGTGTGTGTAGTTCTCTATAGTGAACGGAAATGGATGGGACCCCGAAACTCAGGCCTGCTATCTCGCTGCTTCTCTGAGAAGAAATACAGCGGATATTGTAATAGGTTAAAAACCGTAATAGGTTAAAAACGAAAAAACTCTTTGTACAGGGTCCGTACATTTTCAAAGTCCAGTAGTTCATTTTCTGTTTACTAGGAGACAGCGATTTTTGGATTATTGTTTGACATTTAATGCCACTTGTTAAATATGAAGCAATGGTCCAGTGTACAGCGTGCTTTCTGTAAAAAACCGTTTTATAAGAATGATGGCACTGTGACATTAGTAGATCATTAGAATAATGAAAGCCCAGATGAGTTGCATGCTTTGCGAATTTCGTGTACATGTAAATAATTTTAGTGAAATTACATTAAATTATAATATAAAATGAGAAGCCTCAGAAGGCTATGAACCGCCGGAAAAATAAGGTTACAGGAGTAAGTTCATTTAACATTGAAATAAACGACTACCGCAAAACTGGCGATGGTTCTTGAAACGAATTTTTGTCGGAAAGTTAGAAGAGAAATCGCAAAAGGTCGCCAAGCTTGACTGACAACCGTTTGCCGTAATTTTGGTCCAATCGCTATGTAACTGTAACTGATGCCGTCATTATATAACTGTATATGTATTCCACATCATGTAACTGTAACGGTGTATGCTTTCCAGAAATTTTTAGAAGCTGAAGGTACGAGAAATTTCTCGGCAGACGGTGAAAAATATCTAATACCGGTGAGGGCATCATAAACGTTCTTAATAATTTGAAAGAGTAATGGATTCTTCATCATTGGGCATATGAATGTAATCCTTAATAATTTGAAAGTAACTATTGATTGTGCTATCAAGCATAGGAGAGCTATACGAGTACGTTGGTGTGAAAAGTTCCGAAACTGTAAAGTGCTTTAAAAAAATAATTTTACCAAATATTCATCGGTACTTTAACAGTAACGCATGTAACAATTTTTTATTCAAGAATTGGGAATGAACCATGGTGACAAGAACGATGAAGGAGCTACTAAAACAGATGGTGACAGTCTTTGCTGCATTTCAACAAAACACAAAAGGCACCCTCGAGTCATTTCAAGAAGAAAATACAGTTGAAATAAGTCAAAGAAAGAGTTTCTCCTGTCGAATAATAAATTGAAGAAAGGGTGCCAGCTTTCGCTAAGGAAGTTGGCAGCATCAAGAAACTCATAGCCCCAGATGGAAACAGTTCTGACGGTTTTAAATTCCTCCTTTTCTTTATTACAGTCTCTAACTCTATCCGCCTATGATGGAAATACCTCCTCGCAAGTGTACAAGACTCAGTGTGTGTAGTTCTCTATAGTGAACGGAAATGGATGGGACCCCGAAACTCAGGCCTGCTATCTCGCTGCTTCTCTGAGAAGAAATACAGCGGATATTCTTCAAATTCTGCTCAAAAACCAGAGATAAGACTTCGGAGCGCTGGAGTTGCGCTTTGGCAAGAAGTGTTTAGAAGATGTTATCAGGCTCTAGTTAGAATCTCACCAAAAATGGTCTACAGAAACATTCTAGAAACTCGCCAGAGGTGCTACAAAGCCCTCCTATCTCGCCTTTTCTACTGCCCGACGGAAACGAGGGTATCCTCTCCCTGCAGTATTTCGTAGACGATATCCGGATTGCGGAGCTATAGAAAACCCTGCAAGAAATTAAAAAGCACATTAGTGCACTCCATGAATTTCGAAGCAACCCAGCAATCAACTCGCAAAGACCGCGGCCCGTTCAGAGCTGCTCACATACAGCAGCCAGTAAAGCAACTGTCTGCTCGTCTAGACGATTTAACCAGCCAAGTCAATGCTTTGAAGGAGAATATTATAGGCAACAAAGTGACCCTAAAGTGCCGGAGCTGCGGTGGCGAAGACCACGTAGAAGGACCTGCAAAATACTCCAAGACCGTGGAACAAAGACCACTTTCAGCAAAGAGAAGGGGAAACTAATTTGTGGCCATTTCGCTGTGCGAAGTTTGCTAAATATTGAAAATCTCCATTTTAATCACCTTCAGATTTCTGGAAAAGGTGCGGCAGTAATGGATTCTTCATTATTGGGCATATAAATATAATCCTTTGTAATATGACCACCGATACGAAAGCCAAAGTTACTATCATCCGAAAATGTCTGGCTCAACGACTGGGAGGTAAACTCATCTGGATGCCGCTTTGCTTTACACTCCAGATTGCGTTCGGTGATAAAAATGGACATTGACGGAAAATTAAACGTAAGCATCACGTTTCGAATTCTTCGCATGAGTTGATCAGACTGATCTTCTGACTTCAACCATATATAGCATGTCTGAGACGCTCTTGGGAGGGCAATTTCATCTCTCCATTTCCCTCCGACAACCATCCCAGAGGTGAAATCTGCACTTCTGTAAGAGGAAGTTCGTCTACTACAGCGACTCCTCAACTGCCTCCTGTCCAGTAAGCCATCACACTGCGCGACCTATCTGGTTGTGAAAAAGAGCCCCCATATTAGACTCATTATCAGCGGGATATCATAAGGTGGAATTTAGACATCCCTGCCCTACCTATTTTACTGACAACCATGTGTCAGTAAATTCAAAAGTAATTTTATGTGAACACAAAATTACTTTTGAATGGTACACCTCTTTGTCAGTTGCAAATGTACATTCATACCAAATGTCATTACAATCTATAGATTATTTCTTCAAATTTCAACTTAGCTTGCAAATTCTCTTAATTCTACACACAAATGTATTTTGTCTACCATTCAACTTTACTTTAGTTTAAACTAGTTAATTTTAGTTCATTATACTTGAAAATATTTAAGCCGGAGTTTTGTGAAGAATTTTCGTTTTTGTTTGTTACCTGTTTTATTATATTTTGTAATAGGGATTTCCCGCATCGGATACCTCAAGATTGGTCTGAATTAGTTCCAGAGTGGTGGCCCCGCAAAGAGTGTTTATCATATGGAAACAAATTATTAGTATTCAGTGTAGATATGCGGGCAGTCGAAATTCAAAATGGATCAGGGAGCGAATATGATGCTCTGTTTCAAACTTGGAAAATAAACGAAGAGACTCTTAAAATGCTGATAACTTTTTACGAAGAACTTGTGTCACCTTGAACTGGTTTAAATGCTTCTGAGAATGGCGGGACACCATTAAAGACTCTCACCAAAGGGGTCGGCCTGCAAATGTGCACGCCTTGGACAACTCAAATTTCCTGAAAGGCATCGTCACGGATGACAAGACCTGGGACTTACGGCACGACTCTGAAGGCAAAGGTCAGAGTGGTAGCGTCCACGGTCGTCGAAAAGTAAGGAGGCGTGAAATGAGAAATTCCCGCGTCAAGAGAGTGCTCGTGGTGTTCTTCAACTCTAAGGATTTCATCCATAAAAGATTCCTCCCTGAGGGCACCCCGTTATATGCCGCTATGTGCATGGAAATAGTGAAACGTTTGTTGCAAAGGATCAAGCGTCTACGTCCACAGTACGCTAAGCAAGAAACTGGACCCTTCTCCACGACTATACCCGGCTACCCAAGACATTTCCTGGCCGACATGGGAGTTGTGTAACTACTCCCCAGACTTGCCTCCACGCTCCTTTTCTGGTTCCCCAAATTGAAATCAGCCCTGAAGGGCCAGCGGTTTTTGGACATTTCAGACACCCCACACAATGTTATGACACAGCTGAAAGCCATCTGTAAAGACGACTATGCTAGGAGTTTGCATGACTTGTACAGCCGTTCCCAGATGTGCATTACCATCAACGAGGATTACTTCGAAGGATAGTAACAGCTGTTTTATGTAAGACAGCAGTACATTCTAACTATAGACACATTCACCGAACTTTCTGGATAGAGGTTGTATTTATGTCAGAGTAACAATGCGATTAATATATAGCAAAATAAAATTAATTTTGATTAAATTAATTAATTCAATGTCTGTTATTTTAATTTTTGAGGTTCTTGAAAGTGATACGCAGTAGTGGAAAACGTAGCTTCCTACCAAAGGACTAAATAAACTTGTTGTAAGTTGAAAAATAAGATCTAATGGTTGCTTTCTTTGAGTTTAACAAAACAGATGAACATTTCGTATCAGATTATGACACGTTGTAAAACTATATGATAAATAACAGATGAATGTTCTTGATTGGTACAACATGGCTTGAGTGTACTTAACAGTTCATTTAGTTAGGCAGATACTTGACGGGGAAGTAATGATCCGGTATACTCTGCTAAATTAGTTTTGCATTCTGGTCTACCACTGCTATATTCCACTGCAGGTTTCTATGAATTGAAATCGGCACAGCAAGTTGAAATGATTCACAGCTGTTATCCACGGCGATAAAGCACATCGGGAGGACACACAGTATTCATCCCATTTGTTGGATTTTACATTCTATTATAAACTTTACTGCAAATTTCCCAACAATTTCTAACAGCTGGCAATATTGAAAATCAAGTTATAATTTCGCTGATAAAGATTTTTTTCTTGCGAGACAGTGGTAAATTTATTCTGATTACTTAAACTTAAAATAGACTGTTTCCAGAAAGTCCTCTTGATCCAGAATTCTGCATGCGATATAATGTTAAAGACTGTCAGAGACAGTATTAAGAAGATGTTACTTCATTCCATTTTCAGTCTGGCTATCAATGTGTTATCCATCAGCATCGCATATTTTTTTAAAGATTTTTCCGATTTTTGAAGTCTGTTTATATAAGTATTCTTCACCTCTTCCTTGCGTGATGTAGTGATGAATGCAAACCAAAGTGTTGATATTTCAATATGTATTAACGAGTTTTCTTTCAAGTTTAACGTAAATTGTAAGTTTATTGTGAAATATGCCCGTTAACGTGGTACTTAAGGACTTGGTAAAAATGAATATTTTATGTACCTATGATTACAAATTTTTCTGTCTATGACAGTGCAGTTTAAGATCTTTAAATTGTTTCATTAAAGAGAACCAGGGGATAATTATTTGCACCTGTACTTAATTTTCAAGTTGTTCATTTCGAAGTAAAATTCAAAATTTGTATTTTATCAAATTTTGTGCGCGATTAATAAGAGCATTCATATTTTTTCATAAAAACTTACTTTTCATTAAGCGAGGCTCGTTAAATGGAAGAGTGGGAGAAAAAGGTAAACGACTTTTTTCCCACTTTTGTTGTTTCCATGCTTACGAGTAAAATCGGGCGGCGGAAAATAACCTTGAAGTTCCTATTTTAGACTAACAGACTTTTCTTCAAGTCTTCATGGTTATTAAAGGTATGGAACTTAAAATGTAAGTTAAAATAAGCTTTAAGATAAAATGTTTAAAATGACAAGAAAAAACCTTTCCATGTTATTATTTCATCAAAATTGCATCCCATGCGAAAGCTTCTGCATTTTTTACAGAAGAAAATTGCGCATTCAGGACTTAATAACTATGTATTTATTTCACTGGGTAGCTTACACCCGAGGTTTACAGCAAACATTTGAGGTAAAATTACCTTAAATAGCAGGATATTTATTGCCAGGTTATGAAATCGGCTTGCTGAAAACAATACATGAAATATTAAGAATAATAAAATATTTCTCTCTTTACACAATAAAATACAGAGCATAAATTTATATTTTTATATTTATATTTATTTATAACCTAAAATGAAACGTTATAAAATTTCTTACTGCAAATACTTATTCAAGAAAAACACAGATGTAAAATTTATAACTAGATAAAAGAGCAAATCTGGCGTAGATTTTTAGTAATCTTAAAAAATGAAATAGAATTTTATTAAAAATCTTCATCAAACTGAGGTTGTTTTTATGCCTAATTATAATAATTCTTGATTTTTTTAGCAATAAAAAAGAGTTTTCTTTCAATAAATATGTTTCCGTATTCTACGTATGTATTTCGTATGTATTGTTAATATTTTATTAAATTTTATAGAATTTCCATTAAATAAAAAATAAATGTAATTTAAATAATAAAGTATTCACGTATAAAAACTGATTGCACTTAAATTCAAAATCATATCTGATGTAAAGCAGAAACAATCTCTCCGCTTTATTGGAAGTAGATTGCAAAACCCAATTAAGCAACCATAAAAGGGAGACTTAACACTGAAAGGTAATTAACACTAAAACGAAGACTGGTAGAGTAAATGCATACGCCTCATATAAATACAGGGGCTGTTCGCAAATTTTTTAGATGATTTTGCTTTGTTATAAAGAAAATCGTCTGCCGGAAAATTAGTTTTTTAATTTCAACTATATTTTTGAAGGGATAAATAATCGTCTATTACTTGAGAATTTTATTTTCATGCTACGTGGCGCTTTTAAAGAAGTAAGGGATGGAAGGCTATGTTTGTGCTCTTTCCAAAGAACGGTTTTCATATCTACTTATTAAAAAACACTCTGGAAAGTCAAAAGACAGTTGCAAAATCAAATGACTGCAATAAAAAAGAGGTTCGTTTATTATCATGAAAGGGGCGAAGATATCTTAAACCAAAGTTCAAAGAATCTCAAAGGTTTTGAAAGAAATTTTTGATTGTTTTTGTTTTTTTATGTAATCACAATTTAAAAATAAAGAGAGTTAATTAATGTGTTAAGATCAACTTCACATATTATAAGGAACACATTTTATACCCTGTTTTCAAATATGAAACACATTCTCTTGACATACAGAACCATCAAGCAATGGAATTACATCAAGAGGAAGCAAACAGCCACACGTCAAAATCCAGTGTGAAATTCTTGGGAAAAAATGGAAAAAAGAAACGTATACCAAGGCAAAACCCTTCAGTATATCCCTTTTAAATTTCCTGATGTATCACCTATGGATGTTTGACGTTTGAAATTTATAAAAAGGGGTTTCACTAAACGTCGACCAACAACCCTTGAACTTTGGAAATATGTTCAAGAAGAATGGTATAAAATACTTTTCCCGATACTAAAAAAAGGCTTCATTATCTTGGAAATTACTGTGTAGAAAAATAGGGAAGAATAAGGGTTATCAAACAGAACATTTAAAACACAAAACGTTTAGGTAAAATGTTTTCCGTAAATACAATGAAATTCGTGTAAAAATGTGTTAAACAGCTTATGTATAAATGACACAGATACAATTCGGTTTCATCTCCTAAAATTAAAAAACCAAAAGGAGTACACTAGAAGGCATTGAGTTTATCTTCTGTGTATCATTCCGATTTTAGTGTATGTGTTACCGTGAAAAACCGAAATTGGAGAATGTCGACTTTCACCAAATACGTCGGTAAAAGATCGAATATTACACTACATTCTTGTACATTCGGACCCTCACCGGTGTATGTCGACAATCACAGATATGCTCTGGTGTAAGTCGAAAAGAGAGGTCATAAAGTGCCATAATAGTTTAAGTTGTTGCAATAAATAAGATTTGAATCACATAATTTAGTAATTTTTTATTACTGTTATTTTATTTTCTCAAATAGAATGTACTGTATAATTAAGTAAGTTTTCAACTTCTATTATTTTCCTTTCTCATTTTGAATGTATTGTGTGTTTCAGGTTCTTATGTTCTTAAGTTCTTATTTCAAGTCTCAAGTGCGTTTATTTGCGACTGAATTACGGAGAAGAAAATATAATATTGTTATATGTTCAACAGTCACCATTAGTACATGGTGAATGTCGACATTGACCGGTGTAAGTCAGAAATAAGAGTGTTTGGAAAGTATTTCGGACATACACCAAGCGACTATGTGAATGTTGACATTTACCGGTGAAAGTCGACATTCTCCAGATTTTGGTGTTTCACCGTAACATACGCACTGCCGAAGTAAGTACAGAATGTCTTGAGCTACTGACAATGAAAATGAACATAAATACAAGTTGTTGGCGATTTGCTGGAGAAATGTACCTTCAGATGAAAGACGACGGACATCAATATTTCTTTACCTTATGTATCCGCCATGAGTAATGCTTATATTTTTCTGCCTCAATAGCCAAAGTGAACGTTTCGAATATGTTCTGTCTGAAAGACTTAAAATACCAGAGTATTTTGTTTCTTAAGACTGACGCATATTTTCTGTCATTCACGTTTCATAAGCGATCAAAGAATCCTGAACAAACTACCCGAAGCCACAACATGTTCTAAATTAATCTTCTATGTTTTCCCTACAATCATTATACAAAACAAATCTGATTTATACGCATTTTTGCTACATTTCATTTAAACTTAATTCATTAAACTTCATTAGAGATATGTTTCTTATTCAATTAATTCAGTTCTTACTTCGCGACAAAGCAAGAATACATAAAAACTCAGAATATCTTTATTAAAAATTGAAAAATGTAGAAAATATAAAAATAAAAAGACTTGAAGTTTTTCAGGTTTTATATTACGTCCAAAGGGGTTTTATTTTAACGTTTTGTGTGTTACTTTTATTTATTAAATATAATGTTTCTCGCACTTAAACCATAAAATTCAATTCAAGAGCAATATCCCAAAAAACATAATATTATATCACACTAAAGAATAAACGTGAGTCTCGCATGAAGACTGTGCCGTCCAAGTTTTTCTTATTTTTTATTCACAACACAACTCATACATAAACATATTAGACTAAAATATTATCTAACTATAATTAATCAGGTAGTCCGAGAAATAGAATAAGAATAAACTAACCAAGTAAGCAAAAAATATCCGTTGCGATAGCAGACGACTGACAGAGATCGCATGATCATTTTAATTTCAACAATTTCAGAAGTGAATCGACCCAAAATGTCAAAACGAAATTAATAGTCCTTCTGAACAAATTGCCTGTTTAGGCTAACGCAAAAACAAGCAATACGGCCATAGGGCAAGGAGGCAGGATTTTAGAGGCAAAAAACTAAAAGTTTATTTTGATCTCATTCGGCAAAATGATACTGAAGGTGTATGACTATTGCTTAGCCGCACTTAAATGACTTTTAAATTCTTACAATTCTATAACTATTGCACGCAGATTTACTTAAGGCATAAACACTTAACCGGAAGAGAAGAACAACATAATTCAATCATATTTAAAGCAGAAACTGCACAATTTACAAACATAAAAGAATAAAGAAACTGAGCTCACTGAGCCGAGTAACAGAGTGGATATATATATATGCTTTTGGTGCCGATTGCAACCAAAAAGGGAGGTGCACAGCTACATGCTATAGCAGTCCTATATACAAAATGTCAACGTTCTGAGGCTACTCGTGTTTGAGTTATGCGAGATACATACGTATACGTCTACATACGTATGTACGTACGTACATACAGAAGCTAAGAAAAAGATCTCTTTTGAATCCATTCTAAATCAGGTTTATAATTCGTTTGGTGAAAAAGAGTCCTTAATTTTGTCCTTACGTACAGATGTCACTCAAAAAACATCGTTAAATTGCATTTAGTAGCCGTCAAAGTGGATATTTTTGTTGAATTATGATACACGGAATTTTTCGTGATTATAATTTTTCCTTTACTTCGTACAAGGAAGTAAAAAGGGTTGAATGCTGCTCTCACTTTCTGTCTCTTTTATCGTTGAAATTGAAAATCCTTTTCAGTTTTTTTTTTTTTTTTTTTTTTTTTTTTTTTTTTTTTTTTTTTAAGTTTCTTCAGGGACAAAAGGGCTCTGTCCCTGAAGGACTATTGCTTTCTTTTTGCGATTTTGAGTTGAATCACTATAAACGGCGAATCACGTTTCAGACTGTTGCCAGCAAATGTAAGAATCCTGCATTATATTTAAAGAAATTAAAAAATGAAAAATCTGCATAAATGTATGTATATTTCTCGCATTGTGATAAAACAACTTACATAAAGCCATCGAATTTTGAATGATGTAATCTTCCTAAAAATATGGGCAAATAGAGAAGACCAAATTTGAAATTTGGAATTTGTTTTATTATTGATTTCATATTTTGTAAACCTTTAACGAATTTTTGAGTAATTAACTCAACGATTTAAAAGCGAGCAATGGCAACACTGCACGAAAAAACAACATTTTTATCTCCAGCGCGCGGAACTGTGTATCGGAAATTCTAAAGTTATGCTCATTTTAAAATTATTTTGCGACATTGCTATTGAACTGAATTTTATGATTTCAGTGAAAAAGAACATGATTTTTAATAAATAAAGGTAACACACAAAAGGTTAAAAAACGCCCCTTGGACGAAATTCAAAATCTGAATTTTTTTCTCTCATTTTATTTATAGAGAAATTTCTAAAACTGTTCTTTCATAAAAGCAAAGTGGAGTGCAAAATATCGTAAATAATAAGGATGCCATTAAAATAGTTAAAATAATGTAAACTAACACAACTATAAAAAAATTCTTTTAATTCTTCTACTGCAATTCTCTTAAAAATTATAGTTTCAAGATTAAAATAAACATCGTTTTAAGAATAAATATCATATTTTACAGACGAACTGAAATAATGAGCTGTGTTCAAGACTTTGCAATTAAGTAAATGATCCAGATGTATTACATTCAAAAGAACACGCTAATAAAAACAAGACCACTTTCTCGTCTGGGAATTAAACGAAGCAACAGACGTTTACGCAACAGTTTTCTTATTTGAAAGACAAGGATTCATAATTTACGAAATTTAAGAGAAAGTTTTCATACAAACCTTCATAATTTTAGAGAAAGTTTTCATGTGTTACGAACTTCTTTGTAACAGACATTTGTAGTGTGGCGAAAACATAGCTGCAATTTGACAACCCGCAGTTAATAACTATTGGAGCAACTATACTTTATATTGCTTAAAATCTTTATCGTTCATCTTTCATAAGCAGTTATTTCTTTTTTTGCATAGTTCAACGTCAGCTAAGACAAAAATATTTAATAAGCAATGCGTAATATATTTTTTCTTGAATTTCAATTAATATAAACCGCGGTTCAAGAACAGTTTATAAAAAAAAAGGAATAGCTGTGGATTTTACAATTCAGCTCCTGATTATAGGACTTTACAGGACATCATTCGTCTTCAAAATGAAGTAATTGTTATCATCATTTGTTGTCTTAATGCCCCGATATCTTAATCACAAAGTTGAGCTACCACCACAGACTTAAAATTTAATATAATTGCCTAAAGCAGGGCTTCTCAAATTATTCAAATTTTGTACCACATAAATTTGAAACAAAAATATAGGTACCACCATAAAAGCATTTCGCTATTAAAAATCAATGTAACCTAAATTGAGTGTATATAATCAAAGAATAAAATCCTTAAAATTTATATTATTTAATTATACTCGTAAATGAAACATTTTCATTAAAATAAATTATAAATAAGTATACTACGTGTACACTGGAGTGCCACAATGATTCTTAGAAATCGTAACGTCGGGAAATTGTTCGAAGTTCTTGGAAAAATCGTCATTTCAACATTAAAAAGCTAGAGTCGTAAAAGTCAAACATTTTAAAAATATATGTGTTTCTGAATAAAAAAATTAAAACAAAATATTTAAAGCGGTGCAATTTTACATTCATTTAATTTTTTCTGTAAAAATTGTACCCCTGAAAATATGGTAATGTACCATAATTTGAGAACCGGTGGTCCAAAGACATCGGCTGTGCTTAATATATGAACATTGCTTCTCGAGATTTTCAACGTCAAATGTAAATGGTAGTGAAGAATCTCTGACTCTCGAAAGGTTCTATGGAAATTGACGCAGTCGTAAAAGCGTAATTATATCTTAGACTCACAACTGAGGTATTTTCTTAAATCCCGCCAAATTATACGGATAGGAAAGGGAGGTAATGTTTTCGGCCTAAAACGTCTATAGTGAGGTTTCAGTGAATAAGCACGAATCAGGTTGCCCACAACAATTTTTTACTATTTTTAAATTATGTCAATTTGCCTGTGTGTCTATCAGCGTGTAAGGATTGTTTCGTCCACAGTAACTTTTATATGAAACTTACAAAAATTTCTGTGTTTCGTAATTAAGCTTCTACATTCATATAAGGACTTGATCTAGATTTTGAGTAAAGTGGAACAAATGAAACTGGTACTTTACATGAATCCCATAACAGTCTTTAATGGAGAGTCAGAACCAGGACTTTAATAAAAGCCCATAACAATTTTTAAAGATAAATGACATTAAAATATAATGGAGAACATTTTTAATTTTAGTAGTTAAGACTTTTAAATTAATGAGAACAAAATATTAGAATTTGCGCTAAAATTTATAAACAGAAAGTGATACTTTTTTTGAAGCTTTAAACAGACTTTCGTAAAACAATACACTATAAAATAATCCTAAGCTTATGAAATTTAATATTTAAACTAGGATTGGGAACAACGTATCAGATTTCTAAGCATAAAATGTATTTTTTGAATTAAATAAAAGCAACTAGAATAAGCTCATTATGAGCACAACATTTCGTTATGAAGCAATCAAATGCGTTATTAGCTTCAGTTCTAAATTTCGTGTTGCGTCGAATCACTTTTCAAATAAAAGGATGCTGCCACCCACTAAAATAACGACGGGGAGATATGAGAGTTGTAACACCCATAAGGATCGCTGTGTACTGAAATTTTAAACAGATAACTTTCAGTAAAATAAAATTTTTATTATTATTTAAATGAAATACATTTTCAATTTTGTAGTGTATAGATTTGCTTTTATAGAAATATCAACAGTATGGAACTGAATATTGTTTTAAAGCAATACTGAATTTAAAAAAATATGAACAAAAAATTGTGAAACAGGTATGTGAATATTTTCAAAACATAATACTAGAGTACTAAAATTCCTCCTTTAAACAGCGTTTGTTCTACGTGTTGTCAAGAACAGTTTGAGATATTTGCTTCACACTAACTTAGCAACATTGTTTTCAAGTTAAGCAGATGTTCATTTACTTCCTAGTGGAACGCCGTATGTAGTGTTTCTCGTATGACCGCCTCATTTTCAGTTTAATTAATTGCGCTGAGTTCATTTGAGATAAATTCGTATATGTTTTTCAAAGGACAATGAGTGATAGAAATATACAAAAATAGATAACGACTTTTTTTATAAAAGTTTAAGCGAGGAAGAATTCCAAAACGAATTTTCAAAGAAGCGTACCGAAAGAAATACGGACAGTCTGACATTTCGCAAAACAACTTGGCTTGTCATCATCAACTGTTTGAGAAAGGAATATTTGAAGAAAAACGCCAGTCCTTTTGCAGAGCCTAACGACATTGGGTTACATGTTACTAATAATTTAGGGGAAATTAATACAGAGAAAAGAAGCAAACTTTTACAAAACATCTGGGTGGAAAGTACAGAGGAACCATTTCCACATCAAGGAAAACGTAACTTAGCAAAAATAACTGCACCGTTGGAAGTGGCTGGCTTGGAGCTCCTAAAGTTTGTGTTTTACCTGTACTTGATGGAGCTAGTATTGGGAGTCGAAAGTTGAAAAAGCTTGTGAAACATTCTTTCAATAATTATAAAGATGCTATTAAAACATTCAACGAACATGAGGCTATATTGTATCTCAAAATTCTGTGTTGCAAGCAGAAAATTTATTGGATGCTGCCAGAGGAAAATTTGAACCAATAAATTTTCAGCTTGACTTTGCTGCGAAAAAAAGCAATCCAGAAAAACCTTCAGAAAATAGGCCAATAATTGAGACTGTGATTTGGTACGGTAGGCAAGGATTATCTCATAGCGGCCATAAAGATTCGGGACCACTGGATATATCAACAAAATTAGAATCTGAAGCTAACGAAGGTAACTTTAGAAATCTTCGGAGAGGCAAAGGTAATTTTCAAGTCACAACAACAGCAAAAACACTCTGAAAGTGTATTTCGGAAAACTGAAATTGCGGATGCACTCTATGTCACATCATGGCAAGTGCAACTAAGAAATAATATCAGTGTATTGATTGTCTTGAAGGAAAACACTAAAGCATACTATTGGAGGCATGAGGTGTCCAAGAGCTAATCGTGTACATATGCGTAACTGATATGTACAATAAATATAGTATCTACTTTGAAAAATTGCAATATTAAATGTCGTACGGTGTATAAAACATTGTAAAGTAGGAACATGCATAACCCCTAGTTTAAGTCTACCATGCAATAAATTAGGTACTAAATTTAATTTTATTGGAAGAGAAAGCATCAATAAGCCATTCACTATTCAAGACCTGGAATAAAATAAACCAAGCTTGTTAAAATTCCGCAAACATGTTTTTGAAGATCTTAACGTGATATTGCTTAAAATCAATAAATACAGAAGTGTTTTAAACTTAGGTTTAGGTAGCATATGATGATAGTATATGAAATATGTCTGAATTGCTTTAAAAGAATATAGATTTGTAAAAGGACATACATATTCGTAACATTTCAAGCGCATTCATTTGTTTATATATTTATTTAAGCTAAAGCACTCGAGGCCGGTTTATCTAAGAAAGGAATGTCTTATGGAGGACATTTTAAGGAAACTTAGTTATTCACTCTAAGCACATGTAAACATGAAAAATTTATATGCAGCTACAAGCTTTGTTGAGTTTTGAGTCCAGTTCGAACTACCATCACTAAGCTCTCTTAGCAATTCAGACATTTGTGGACCATAATCGTATTTCGAGTATCCTTTTTAACAATGTTAGTTAATGTCAGTTAAGGCCGTCTACACGAGAACATATGCATCGAAATAAACATGTTTTGACATCTCTGGTGCCAGCATCAGTCCGTCTACACAGAAAAAGTGTATCTTCGATGCTGCGCATCAAACTCATGTATCTGGTGCTCTCGCCAGTAGTCGTGATCGTTGACCATCATGGTATACAACTTTGCGGGATACTTATTTAGTGACAGCCAGTGAAATTACGTATGGAATTCATGTGTCCAAAAAGTCATGGCGGATAATGAATCAGCGTTTAAATTATTGAATAATATATGCCTCAAGTTTGAAGTTATTATATTAAAAATTTTAATTCAGGATGCAGTATTTATTTCAAATTATAATTTCCGTAGGATTTGTTTATAAATAGGATATTTTTTACCTTGATGTATGTGATTCGTTATTCCAAACTTGTAGAGACATTAGGTATTTTTAAACGTTAGAAATGTGAAAATAAGCAATGCCCTCTCCGGGACTCGAACCTCGGACCTCTCGAATACGCACCGAATGTGCTGATCATTACACCCCGAAGGCATGCTAAGAAGGCGGGAGAAATGCCTCATATACTCCCCCTTTTAAAGCGCGACTGGGGATTAGGGGACCCAGTCGCTAAATCCTGGTAGCGACGAATCATCATCCACCACTTTTTAAAGTTCGGGCGCCACTGTAGAATTCTTTATATTTTTTTCGATGTGAGACAACTGAAGAAATGAGACAAAGATTCATCTCGCAAAGAGCAAAAACTATATGACAAGAAAGAACTGACAAAATTAAACGATTCTCAGTTAAAAGTTCCAGATGAATTGCCAAGTTCTGGAGTTGAGATGCAAGTCAAGGAGAAGATTTTAAAGAAACTAAACAGACAAGGGCAAGTTGTTGAAGAAGAAAAACTGCCACAAAAGCCTCTGTCACACTCACCTGATTTCAATAAGGAGTTTATTTTGCAAACTAATGTTTCAGACTCTGGTATGGGTGTCATTTTAGCTCAAAAAGATGAACGAAACAATGAACATCCAGTATTATACCTCAGTAAGAAGTTTACAGAAACTGAAAAAAGTACTCTACCACAGAAAAGGAATGCGCCGCCATAATATTTGCTGCAAAGAAACTTCGATGTTATTTAGACGGGCATACTAAATTCCTCATCATGACCGATCATAATCCTTTAGTTTGGCTCAAAAATAATGTGAGTCTAAGATGGGCACTAGTACTACAACCCTACAATTACACGATCGTTCATCGAAGTGGTAAAAACCATAAAAATATAGACGCATTAAGTCGTACTCCCTGGCCTGATTAAATAATTTGTTTCTCTATATAGATAAAGAAAATATTTTGATCCTCCATTCCTTCCTCTCTTCCTCAGTGTATGTTATTCTGTTATATCTTGTATTTCAATTCTGTATTGTGCTGATATTGTTGTTTTGGAAAGAAAACCGTAAACTTTAATTTATATTTTTATAAATTAAAGTTTACGGTTTAAATTTTACGGTTAATTTATATTTTTATAAATTAAAGTTTATCTGGAGGGAGGGAGATTGTAATATCTTGTTATTTAATAAATAAACATAATTATTGTTGAAGTGGCAACGCCATATTTGTATTAAACCGTTACTCAGCAACGTAAGATATTGTTTTAAAAAGATTAGAATTCTGAAGATTTTTACAGCTAGGAGTAGTATGAAATTTTGCCACTTAAGAATTGTATAAAATTTGTCTATCACCGAGAACTAGAAATAAAATTTATGTTCTACTAAAAAGATTGTCTGTTTTGTAAATTACTGCAAAATACATTACAGTCCCCTTCCTGTCTTAAAATTACTAATAAATTAAACTGAAGTGCGTCATCAAAAAATTAAATATTCTGTTATGTAAGAATAGCATTTCGGGTATTTTTTATCGATTCACAATTCATAATTTCAACGAAGAAACCAACTCTATCATTTTGCAAAATGGACCATTCACTTCCGCACTCTCCTCTCTGCTTGCACATGTCCTTAACCTCTCTATGTCACCCATAGTCTAAAGATGTAACAAAATATATAACATTGTTGCGTGCATTATCGCATCCAAAATGATATGTGATCGATGGTATGTATCAAGAATGTGCAGCAATAAATGGATGTATTGTTTGACTCGTCTTTCTGTGAATGTGATGCTATATAACTATGCATCTCTATCATTCTATGTATGCAGTAAAGAATCTCAAGTTATTCACAGAATATATTACATATGTCTATGTGCATGTATATGTATTACATATACATATGTACATGTATTACGTTTCAGTATTAATTGCTTTCATTACCTATTTTATTAGTTTTATTTTTTAAATTTACATTTATAATATATTTTCCGCATTTTTCAATTTTAATTACTGTTACCTTCTTTCTGCTACTAAGCCTCTCGTTTTATTATTACTATTATTATTATCACGAGTTATTTAAAAAAATAAGTTTTGAAAAATGAAGGCATTATAAACTTTGCAAATTATTATGTGCGCTAAGAGACTTACAAAGGTCTCCTTTCAGATACAAATTATGCCATTTGCTTTAGCTTCTAAGATTAGTTTAGTAGCTCATATGAACTTGGAAACAAAATCGCCCGGAACAGAAGAAATGCTGTCAGATGACACGCCTGTGAGGGAGATATTTTTTATGAAATCGCTGAGAAATTTTATCTCCTCGTGTTAAGGGACCTTGATATAGTAAGACCCACCAGTCGCTGAGTACAGGTAGTTTGTTCTGAACGAACGGGCTAGCTACATGAGTGTTTTCGTGATTTTCCCCATGTTTAACATGCTTATGATTCAGTTAATTCCTTTTTTTTCCTTCTCCAAGGCAGCCCTCTCATAGGCAGGTAGCACTCGCGTGTTTTGCCCTAACCAAATAAACCAAACCGAGCCTAGTTGCAAAATATTTATGTATTCGAAGTAGTGAGTATATCTATTGCACTTAGTTTCTTAAAGTTTAATTGAAATTTGTTTGTTCATAGTTGAAAGTTGATTATCATATAATATTTAACAGAATTTTCTGATTAAGACACCCTGAATCTTTTTGCCAATGAATTTGTAAAGTAAAATATAGTGCATTTAAGAATTAGGCAACATTAACTAACCTCAACAAATGAAAACAGCAAACAGAAAAAGAAGAATCCATTATTAATAACAATACATAGTTTAAACTAGTCTAATACGAAAATGTTCATCTCTGAGCTGAATGATTTCCTTTGCCTGTTAGAGTACTTCCCGTAGCATTTCATAAGCAGAGTTTCTTTAAGGTCACATATCTCCGATGCCATGCAGAATATATCTACTTGTATATAAGATGACAATGAAGTCTTAACGAAGGCGCGAAAGACCTAAATTCCCTCGACGATTTCATTGTCAAACATACGGAATCTTTCCCAAAGTCCTTTGCATATATAAATGTGCACGTAAATATACGCCATTATTCCTGCCATTTAAGCAACGAGGTCCGTAATCTTGACTCCGAGCTAAGGGAGGAGTTCCGTCCCTAGTAGGCATTTAATTGAGTGGACTATGGCACTCTGATTACATATGCATCGTGGCAACCGAACACAGTTCTATTTCATGATGGAGGGGCCGACCCTTGGCGAAATACGTTTTCGTCGTAGTTGGAATTTAGATACGTTTTCCAGTTTTACTCTATTTCCTTCAGAATTTATAATAGCAACATATGCATAAAGGTCTTAGCATTAAACTATTTAAAATGAACACCTTGAAAATTATGGGCTTAGAGTGCAGGACTCTGTGCAAATATTTTAACTGCAGTGGTATCTGGGTATATGTCATTAATCCGTTCCAGATCTTTGGATGTATATCAAAAGAACTTTTCCAATAAGATATACAAGGAAAAGAATTAATCCATTTAAAAAAAACTCCTGTTATTATTATTATACTGTTTAATACTACATTTAAAATGCAATCGAAGAAATATATATATTACATAAATAAAGCACTGCACAGAAAGTACTATACATGAATGTTATCCTGCTATTCAGATAAAAAAAAAAAAAAAAAAAAAAAACTTTTAATATGATCTATGGTCTTCTATCTTTATTTGATAATCGATTTCACCCCTTTTGCAACATTAGAAGATTTAATAGCATCTTTGTTTTTTACAATTTTACACACCATCTTACTCGGCACATAGTATGCAACAGCCAAATCCCGCATACGAATTCCATCTTCATTTTTCCCAACAACTTGTTTTTTTTTTTTTTTTTTTTTTTTTTTTTCCACCTCCACGGTGATCCTAGCAATTTTCTTCATTCTGCCATTTTCCTCATTAACCTTCCTAAAAACCATTGTCAATGAATTTGCAAAACGTAACGCAAAATCACTTGAAAATTCAGAGTAATAGTGCTGGTTGTTTATTGAATATTAGCGACAGGTATATTGACATTCATAGGCAGTCGTAACATTGTCTTATAGATTTTGTAGACCGGATGCCGCTCTAGGTGACTTTCATTTGAGGTATTAGCTATGCGCACTTAGATGCCAACTTTTCCAAAAAATGTCAAATTTCAGAAGATTGCATTTATTAGGACAGTGATAAAAATTCTGTGAATCCGGCAGGAAATAGCATGGCAGCAGTCCTTTCGCCTAGAATCCAACTACCAAGGTTCAGCGACTATACCGCTGATCGGCTGTTGATGAGCAAATCTCGCTAGAAGAGATGTTAAAATATAGAAAATAAAAACTAATGTTTTAAATTTTAAAAAGAGTACCAAACTACATATGAAGTGTTTTTCTTTGACGACACTTTATATAAAGCTAAGTTAATTATTTTATTTTCAAACTCTTATTATTTTTTCGGAAAGCCAGGACAAGAAAATGATTGTCTTTTCAGATAATAATTGCTGTAAACTCATTCATAAAAAGTGAAAATTTTACTTCTTGAGATTATTTTGAAAATATGTATCACCAGAAAACAGATTCAAAATCAATTTTAAATTGGCAAACAAATTTCATGCAATAATTTTATTATTTAGGCATCAATAACTACAAGCTAATGTGTGTGAATGCTAATAATGTGATTTCTTTTGTAAGCACAAAATAAATATAAGCCGAATAAAGCACCGATTACCAATTAGCGACTTACTCAATAAAAGATGATTTAGTAGTCATCACCAGAATTGGCTTTATATTCCCCGAATGAGTAAATGGACTTTATCATAAAATACGTTAACTTTGAAGTGAACCAATCTGAAATTTGTGGCACTTTAAGTGCACTTTTTTTTTTTTCTGAAAAAAATATATGGGAAAATTGCTCAGAGGTTAACAAAAATTTAAGAAATAAGCAGACTTATCTTCAATAAAAAAACACGCATAGCTTAAAAAAATTTAAAAAGTTAAGTACTCTATAAATGTATAAGTTAACACTGCACTCTTATATTATTTACTATTATAAAATAATTACAGATCTACGATGAAAATTCAAAATGTTTCAAAGATTTAAGCATATTAACTAGTGACGATTTCACGCAACGCCATCGGCAATCGAGAACGTGTGAAAATAAAAAATTCACATCCGTTTAAAATAATAAGAAACGTATGTTGTATTATTATAATAATTCAGTAAGAATTTTGGTATTGCAAGCATTTGTCTAAAACGTCATGCAACGCCAATCTAGTTTTTCTGGTCTATTGGCAATGCAGTAAAATGTGATCTCCTTCAATTCTAGGATGCTTCTCACCAAGTTCTCTGTGAACCGTAATGATTACACGACAACCCTACACGAAGTGCCTTCGGATATTCTGACACTGCTCAGAAGCTACAAAAGAACAAAAAAACGTTATTTTGCCGGATATGTATTCTATAATTTTTACAGCAATAGCATTTCCAAGAATCCATCATGAATGTCAGTGCCTCATACATATTTTGTGACGTTTATGTTAATTCATGTGTAGAGATGCTAAGTTTTAGATAAACATTTATATCGTCTACATTTATTTGTTACTCGAAAACGATAATACAGCTTCTTTCTCATTAAAGCGTAAATCTATTTAACTATAAGTAAAAATTTATCTTCTTTATAATATCAATATAGTCCATATAGAGAATGCAAATTATATATCAGTCTGGTATTTATGTTATCTAGTCAAAAGTCTCTAGTCAAAAGCACAGTATTATTATTTAAGACTTTGTAGAATGGATTACTTAGAACATGGCAAAGCAAACAAAAACTCTCTATCTAGAGAGGATGTTTATCGTGGAAGACTTTTTTTAAGGGAAATTATCTCGTATTTACTATACACATGCGGAAAATCCACGAAACATTCCATGCGGCCAGTCCGTTCTCCGGCATTTGAACCCGAATCGAGCTACCACTGTTCAGCGGAATTATTACTTGGCCGCTGGTGAACTGAGTTTTTGTACAGGAAAAAATAATACGCAGGTATGCTACTAAGCGGTACGCTCGCACTCCCTAACCCCTGCATAGTTCAAGAGTCATCTGTTTCACAAAACATACCATCTAATAAAATGGAATTGTAAAACAGGATTTGATTTAGTTTGATTTACTTAATTATAGCAAAGCACGCGCGAACTTTCTGCCTAAGCGGAGGGATACCTTCGTGAAGGACTTGCTAAGGGTAACTGGCTCGTATACACGTTACACATGATATAAAAGAAGGAATGTGAAATAATATGAGAGAATTGAGTTTCCTGTCTTTTCTTCACGATTCCCGTAAATATATTTTGCTAGTAGGAGGACTGTTTAATAACAGAAGCGTCATTATCTCTTAAGTAACAGGTAGAGTAGGAATATCCATCCCTTAGTTAATCCTTCATAACTAAGATTAACTGAGGGAAAGAACTCCTCATTTAACAAATGACAGTAATTTAGTAACTGAAGAAAATATATTAGAATATATATAAAGCTGATTTCTTTCTCTAAATACTATAATCATTGTGTTACACAAATATGCAAAAACATAAAATGATTTGGAAAATTAAATTTAATTTACGATTTCTGCAATTGTTTTCGATAAATGCAATTCAAATTGTCCTAGACCTATACACACATATGCAAATCAGTAGATGAGGGAAAACAAACCATGTGACTTTGCATCACTGGTGGTGCACAATGTATGCAAAAAAAAAAAAAACATTGTTCCAAATGACTTTAATTATTAAACATTTAGATAAACCCTTTCAATTGACAATATTTAGATGAATCACATTTGTAAGTAATGATCAGACAGTTGCAGAGGAGAATTTATTTAAACATTTAGACAGATTTAATTGCTAAGCAATTAGATAAATTGTTTCTCTAGAAACAATATTTACATGGAATGAAGTAGTAGCTGGGAGCCTGGGCCCAATCAGATATCGCCAAAGAAATGAATTTCCCAGAAAGATTCCTCTCAAATATGTGGAGGTGGTTTTATAGCATTTACAAGTGAAGTTACTTATAGAGAAATGCAAGATCATCCTAAATGCATAATCTCTTCTATAGGTCATTTTAAATTTTAATGGAAATGAAACTTCACCAGAGATTGGCTGGGCAACTTATTGCTTCACAAATGAACCTAAAATGAAGTTGACAACAGTTTGCAATGCAATTCACGATGTAATTAAATTCCTCTGAATGCTTAAGTATATTAACGTGCTTTAATTCAGAATAAGAATATGAAATGAATCTCGATGTGTGTCTTCATTTGCAACAATGTTTATTTTTCCATACATTGTGCGCTATCAATGATGCAAAGTCACATGGTTCATTCTTCCTCATGCATTGATTTGAATATGTGTGTATAGATCTAGGACAGTTTGAATTGAATTTATAGAAAATACGTTTCAGAAATCATCTGGTTAAATTCATCATTCAGTTAAATTCATTTGGCAAAAATCTTTGACTCATCAAATGTCCATCAGATAATCCGAGAAAAGGTGAGTTTTTGAGTAGTTAGTTTGCTTGTCTGCAGATGCATCACAGTGAAAGGCAGGCTCGCTTTACATATCCTTTCGGAACGCATTGGCAATCAGCTAGAAAAATAGGCTTCTTATTTTCATTATTCTTTCATTCTTCTTATTATTTCATTTTGCTTTTTATTTTTGAGCTTTTCAAAGGTACTGTCTATCCTAATTTCTGTCTAATGGATGGGAATGCAATACATCATTAAGATCATATACAACAAGTTGAAGTGGAATTAGCTAATATTTTTCAGCATAACATTTAGAGCAAACCCTACCAACTACGCTGGAAACCTCTTAGAACCTCGAGGATAAGAACAGGAGTCCACAAAAAACCTGCGAATGAATACTTGCTTTTATTGTTTTAATAATTTTGACTTCTTGTTCCTGATCTAAGCAAAATAGCAGTTAGTTCTACTAGAATAAAACTGATGGTTTCATAATAACCGTAAAAGAAACTCTGAATGTCGTTTTTAAACTGATCGTATCCGATACTGATTACTTCGAGCAATCATAAGTATTCACTAGTCTTTTTGCTACGTAAATATTTCTATTTATCAGTTCACCCCTCACTGTAACAAACTTTTAAGGCACCAAATTTTGGGATTCGATAAGAAAAATGGGGTATTTAAAAAATCAATAATTTAAAAATATTTAACATTGTCAAAACTAAAAAAACACTTTGACAATAACTTTAATTTGCGACAAAAATAGCTTGTAAGTGATTAACTGCAGTTATTATAATATGTAGTTTTTAAACTGTTTTTTTTCTTTTGACGTTAGTAGAGCATGAAAGTGATTAAAATAGTTTGTAAGCGATTAACTGTAGTTATTATAATTTGTAGTCATAACCTTTTTTTCCTTTTAACGTTTATTATAACATAATTATTTTACGCAATAAAATTCTTTTTAGATGTGACATTTATCAAACTTTTCACACGAAATGTACATTTATAATTATAAATTATTTCTTTATCTGTAATAAATAAAACATGGCTGACAAATATATAATAATAAAATGCTTTGGTGAATTTAGTTTTTAATTTTTGTTTCTCAAAGTTAAAATGTAATGTGTAATATTTTGTTAGTGAGTTACGTACAAGGAAATGATATCCTTATTTTTTGATCAAAAACTGAAGTGAACTCCATTATTTTCTGTTCTATAGTTTGCAATGGAAAAGCTCATTAATGATGGGCATCATTTTGTTTTCTTCTGTCTCATAAATAATGCTTAATTTCCTTTCTTTACGTTGTATTATTTACCTTTCTTTCCAAATTCAAAGTAAATAGTTAGAATTTTTTAATTTTAACTTTTTGCTTAGTATCATTCAGATGTCTACATGCAGCAGTGTTACAATGATGCATTTGGGAAAATCTTTATAACACATTCTTCACCCAGTTCGCAACAGAATAAATCATCGTTTTCATTATCTTTCTCTTCAGCTTTACTAAACACCTGTATTGGGAGCAGTTTAGAATGGTAGATTACAAACTGCTCCCAAATGATAGATTCTAAACTACTGCTTCGTAGCAAGATGTCAAGAATTTTCTAGCATTAATTTTACCCCAAGAGGAAAAATATTACAATATTAAGCTCCGTTGTATCCTTCCAAAATGAGTAAAAGAAACTGTCTTTTTTAAAGCCTCTTCACATTTCTAATCACTCTTTAGTCATAATCTGCACAGTGTCAACAGGAGTTGAAAAATAACCTAATTTCTAGGGTAGATAGATATTCCACATCTGTGGCACCACACCGTTATTAGTCAAGGAGAATCCTCGGCTGTTTGGTTATCGGTATTCAATTTGGTAGAACCGATTGAATAGCTGCTCTTAAACAGTTCAAATGCCATCCGTGTCTTACGGTTAGCATGAAAATTTTTATGTTGTTAAATATTTTGATTTCTTAGATTTTTCAGCCATCAGAAGCTTATGACTCTCAGTTACCTTCATACTGGCACGCGCAAAAGCTAGAATACTCCTTCTGACAGTTTTTGCCAGAGGAGACTACTCTTTTATATTTAAATATATCATTTCACATCATGTTGTAAAACAGCCCACCTTCATCAACTCTGGAAATGCTCTTTTATTGTAGTGACGAGATAGTTAATTCAGGCCTTTTTGTCCCGTTTAGGTATGAAGTGTTTAACCGTATTTGATTTTCAGACAGTTATTTACAAGTAAATGTGGTTTCACTTACAAATATATCCAGCTAAGTAGTTAACTACAAAAGAGCATTATCTCCAAAACAATGGCAAATTTATCGGTCTTTGTCCAGATATTGGCAGTTTGCAGCTTCTACGAAGGGGAATTCTTTCTCTAATACTTTTTCCACATTATTATGCTTTTCCTTTCTGAACGTTTCTCTCAAATTTTTTCATCAGCGAGAATTATGGAATATTAAATTTTTCACCTAAAATCCTACTGCAGATTTAGCTAAATTGTATTTTTAACTTCTACTATTTTCTTTTCTCATTTTGAATGTACTGTGTGTTTTAAGTTTTTATATGCTTATTTTAAGTTTCAAAAGCGTTTTTCGCGACTGAATTACGGAGAAGAAAATATAATATTCTTATATGTTCAACATTCACCATTATTACATGGTGAATGTCGACATTCACCGGTGTAAGTCAGAAATAAGAGTATTTGGAAAATATTTCGGACATACACCAAGCGACTATGTGAATGTTGACATTCACCGGTGAAAGTCGACATTCTCCATATTTCGGTGTTTCACCGTAGCATATATATTGGAAACCAGATAGGAGCAAAATTTGTATATGCTATATTCTGATACTTATCACAGGAAGGGTTCTATGTAATAGAGTTTCATAGTATTAACACCATACTACACTGCAATACGTAAACTTCATTATATTATCATTTAAGTTCAAATGGTATTGCCTGTATTTAAGATGTCGAAAGCAGTATTAAATGTTAACTTATTATTATGTCTTGTTTTGAACAACAGTGTAACATGATATAATACCTTTTGTTTAATAGTTGCATTTATAAAACATTTTAAAGTTATTTACGTTTAAATGGTATTTACAGTAGCTTTCTGTAACTACTTTTCTGTAGCTTTTTTGTATTATAAAGAAGAAAACAAAAGAAAGGAAATCTAAAACGATTCAGATTTTAACTTTCACCAGTTCTTTGCTGAGACTGATAAACAAAAATTCGTTAAATTTGTACAAAATATGAAATAAGTCACAAACAGATTCGAAACTTAATATTCGGGCTTGGAGGTGTCCATGTTCAGATGGAAGATTACGCATATTAAAAATTTGGAGGCGCTAGGTGCCGTTCGTTTTATCGAAGTCCTACAAACGTACATACATACATACAGATCCTTCATTATTTATTATTTTAAATACATGGTAATAACATTTGGTGACAACTGGGAAAGTGATTCATTCAGACACAAACGCGGTACGAACAAAACGTGAGTTTCGAGACTAATAGGAACTCTGGTGGAGATGGGAAGATGGCAGAAAGCCGCTTAATACTTTCCTCTATTAAATAATGAATGTTTAAGTATCATATCTAAAAATAAATTATGAGAGCATTTCATGTATTATAGCATCAATGAACAGTAGTACACAGAATACTTATTTTTAATTTATGTGCTATATGCTTTCATTCTGATTTCTGTTTACTGCATCTAAAACAGAGGCATAATCAGCAGATATCCCAATAAATTATTGAACTAAAGAATACATTTTGAAGAATTAATTTACAAATTTCCGCATAACATTTTCTTAAATTAACCAGGATTAAGCACTTCATGACTATCTGCCTAAACGGATAGGTGAATACGAACCGGTTTCACATGTAAATTCTTAATGAAAGAATTTAAATGTGAAACCGGTTCGTATTCACATCACGCATGGAACAATCTACGACCATGTACAGGCAAGCCGTTCATCCGAATTCGAACCCGGGTCGAATTACTAGCATTCAGCGTTTGACCCACCAAGCGCATTGATGACACCCAAAGCTATATAAGACTGGATTGGATTGAATTAGATTGCTTCCATTATAATAAGAATGCAAAGAGTATCTGCTTAAGAGGACAAATCCTTTCGCCTAAGAATTTGTAGCCCCACCAGTGGTCGAGTGGTTAAGACCACTCAATGCGTTAAGTTCAACGCGGGTTCGAACTCTGGCGAATGGCCTGGCTGCATTGTTGGTTTTCATGGATTTTCTCATACGAAAAGTGAATACTAACCAATTTCGCTTAGAAAGTCCACGAAGGCATCCCTTCCTTGAGGTAGATAGTATGCTTCGCTTTATTCAATTACCTCTACCCAACTGAGTAATGCGTAAGAGAAATTGGGATTATTCACGTTACACATAGATAAGAAACAGAAACGTTTATGTAGTCAGCCCTTCGTCGGAATTTGAAAGGAGATTGAATACCAGTCTATATTAGTTTGATCAGTTGGGGAAGGGGATCCAAAATTATCAGAAAATCGCAAATTTTGCTATATTAGTTTAAGCGACTACAAGAATTAAATAATCGATTATGTTTACCTCAAAACATATTACAAAAATTTGAATTTGAGGTGATCAATTTTTACCAGTTTTTTAAGAACCTCAAAGGAAACGTCTTTATATCGTAAAACAGCCGCGACATTTTAGTTTAAATTACATAGATTAGTCTTCACAATGTAATCAATCAACCGGAACACGTATGACGATTGACTATTTCTACATTTTTCAGTAACTGTCTTCTGATGTGTACAACTCATATCAAACAAATATACCTATCAATTACTTTTACTGGTAACAAAACTTTGCCATCAGTAACTGTCATGAATATAAATTGCTTTTAATCCACAAAATTGAGCTACGTATTAATACGTATACGCTACGTATACGTTATGAAATCAATATGATTTAAGAGCAACTTGCAGGCAAATTCAGAACTTCTCGGCTTACAATCTGCAATTTGCTTCTGCCCCACTGCAAATTACAGCCGCCCATATATATTTATCTACCGAACCTGGACAATCCTGTAATTAAACCTAAACCGAAAAGCCTTTACTCCTTTAACCCTCATTTAGACCGAAAAGCACGCCCCCTTTCAAAAGGGCATTGCGCGACATTCCCTTCTAAAATGGTAAAGTTGAAGTATGTCAGCTGATGAGAAAGTATTTATTAACAAAATTTTAATAAGGTTCAAAATGCTCCTATATTGCCGAGTAATAGTTACATGTCCACAGAATGTGAGGAAGCGAGGTGTTATTAGGGAAAGTTTGAATTTAAATACTATTAATTAAATACTATTTCTTTCACATCTACGCTACAGTTAATGACGACGTAAACATTAATTTTCATGTTATCGTATTTTACTGCAATATCTGTTTTGTTGTATTAGACTACTACAGCTTCATTTTGAAGCAGCAAAAGATTTATAATGAAGTGATGTACATGTGTATAATTAATTTTTGAGGTATTGGTAATTTTGGTTTGTTTTGAACAATAATCTAACTTAAATTTGAAAACTAACCGTATGCTATAGAATTAGATGAAGGTGACACTCTTTATATTTTATGATTTATAAATAGGATGGTAACTTATACCGCTGGGCGAATTTTCACGAATTTCGGAAGATTTTTTTAAGACTCGGCGGATATTAAATTACAATATTTTATGCTACAATGGGAAGCGCACCAGCCGAGTTGTAACATAGCTGAAAACTGACAGCTCGACCCACATATGGGCTGGCTTCATGGGAGGTTTCGTTGTCTTTTCCGTGCGTAACTCGAAGGGGTGCCAAGTTCACTAAAAAAACCTTTCGACCAAGACTGTAGGTACATAGACTTTAGGCAGATAGCTCTCATACAATAGGTACAGAGCACTCACTCTTAGGAGGATCCAATCCAATGCCACTTTGCGTTATAATTTTCGTATAAATTGTTTACGATGAATTCCTATTCCAAAATCCAAAGAAGAGGATTTCAAACGTTTTTAACACCAGAAATGTCGTTTCCCAAAGTTAATATTTAGTTGGATTTAGTTGAATGACATGCTGACAAACACTCTCGAAGCCGATCCTATTCTAAACAGATGAGATATTTAAAGACGAAAATGGATTTTCACTGCGTAAGATATACAGCACCTTTTCCGTTAAGTGGTTATCTTGATCCAATGATGCTGAATATATTTCCAGAATTTGACTGCCTAGGTTAGGTAAGGATAGGCTAGGTTAGATTATTTGAACATGGCAACGTACACGAAGGATAGTTAGCCTAAGGGAAGAAATACTTTCGTGGAGGGCTTCCTAAGGGGAATTAACCCACATTCATATTACATACGAGGAAAACTCCGAAATCCAATCATACAACTAGCATGTTCACCAGGAATCAAACCCGGGTCGAACTCTCAGTATTCAGTAGTCTTAACCACTCTGCCACTCGTGGGATCTGGATTGGTTTTATAAGTTATTAATATTATTGCTCGATTTCTGGTATTCGTGTTATTTCTCCATTTCTCATTTATAGATTATATATATTCTATTTCCTGCTTGGAAATATAAATAAACATTATTGGCTGCAAATTGTTACAGTAGATCTGAGCTGCGAAAGCTTTACTAATTTCCACTATTTACTCCAGGATCGCGTTGTGATTTTTTTCCTTCTGTTAAAAAACTCTATAATTATACGTTTAGCAGAAGTACGCAGGTTTTGAAATGGTCAATGTTGAACTAATTCATATTTAAACTATTTGCGATCAAAAATAAAATCTTGCAGAACAAAGGACAAATAATGTCTCAAAATTTTGCAATTTTGCTATAATACTATGAATCGGGGATTTTGTATTAATTCTGATTCACATGCACGTATCGATAGCATGTGTTTACTCCTTCTGTGGAATTTATTGAATTTTTGTACTTTCATACTCTGTTCTCGGTTTCTTCTTGAATAAGATATCCATATTAATGTATTGAATTTCTCTGTTAAATAACTAAGAACATATTTTACAGCTACATATAAGCTGCCATTTTTATCATGTTCTCAAGAACGAGGAGAGTAATTTAAATTAGTAAACTCCTGATTCTCTAAAAATCCAAGAACGACTCTATAACTTCTGCAACGAAAATGCAGCGTCATAACCTATTTCTTAATTGCTCAATGATATCTTCCAGGTAGCTTTTGATTGCTGTGCTTATTGAAAGCATTAATTATAAACATGAAAATTGATCAGCTGAGTGCGCATGCCCTACTTTTTTTATTCTCTTCGCTCTTCTTTTTTTCCCTTCGTCTTTCTGAATCAATTTAGCCAAGATGTTGAAGTCATTGTTAACACTGAAAAGTAGTAACTTAAGTAACAATAAATAATAACTAAAATAGTTCACTCACGCCATTTCCACCAAGACTGTAGGTACATAGCCTTTAGGTAGATAGCCCTCATACAATAGGTATAGAGCACTCACTCTTAGGAGGATCCAATCCAATGCCACTTTGCTCATTCACCTCATAAAATCTTAAAGCTCATTCACCTCATAAAATCTTAAAACTAGCATCAAAACAGTTTGTAGATTACAAGTCATAAAATTAAATCATAATAATAAGGCTTATACCGTCTTATTGATTGCATTACTGTAGTCTTATAATTTCAAATACCGTACATTTCTCGTATAATGCGTACCGGTGTATAACATGCATCTAAAATTCCAAGCTACATTTTTTAAATTTTAGGTATATTCGCCGTGTAACGCACCAAGTTCTTCATGAAAAAACCCTAAAAGATACACGTGCAATGCTCTTATCTTTCGAGGTCACTTATTCGAAAATTTGTCCTAGCCTTTCGAAGAATGGTATACCGAATTGACAAGCTATAAGGGGAACAATTTGTATGTGGGTTAAATGCTTGAGGGAGTAAATATTCCAGTAAAGAGGGCGATTGCATTCAATGCAGATGTCCAATGTAGGTTTCGAGAAAAGGAGATATAATTTGCAGTAAGAATGCGCTTCCAATCTGAATGAATTCGTGTAATTAGGAGTTAGATGTTTTCTCTTCCTGTAGCATTTGAAGCCGTGATTTTGAAATGAAAATCGAAGGCTTCATTACTCGCATTTGCTTATTTGAAATACAGTTGATCTAATGTTCCTTTTAGTAGTAAATATGGCTCATCGCGAAAATAAACAAACACAGTTCTGGTTACAGAGCCATTCATTTTGCGAAAACAAATGAAAATCGAGCTGCAGGAGGGTGTTTGGTGTTGATGAACGACGGAACGGATAATGATTATTTAATGGATCAAAATAGCAATGATGGTGAAGATGAAATAGAATTCGATGATACTCTTGAAGATATGACAGAAGACGAGCACGACGAACTTTTCATGTTATCCGATAATGGAAATGTTTAATTTCATAAGGTAAGTTATTTCTTTTAAATAAACAGCCTTTTGGTGCATGTTAAAATCTAATTTTTTCCTTATTTTTAGGCCATCATTTTTATATCCGGCATACAGCGCTCACCCGTAAATTTCAGTCCTATTTTTTGCATTAAAAGTACGCGTTATACACTGGAATATACGGTATATAAAAATAACACCTTACCTACTACTGTTTTCCAAAATGAAAGTTTTTGAATTCCATTTTAAATTTTTCTACAAGTCGTTACCATTCTCACCTTCAAACCAATTAAATAATTAAACTAAACATTTTGGTATTTTCTAGTGTCTTCAATTAATGAGTTAGTATTTTTTTGTGTTACAGTTCATATAAATTTTGTGAATAAACATTCCACAAAGGCAAAAATATTAATAAAAAATTGGAATATTTTTCGTACATGCAAGCAGTTAGAATTTTTGACAGATGAAGAAATCCAGCGAATATAAAAGAAACGTATGCGACATTTAACACGTAGTAAACGGATTGATCAGCTGAGTGCGTTGACGCAGCAGATATTTCTTCTATTCGCCTTTTCTAAAATAAAATAAGTGAAATACACTGTTAAAAGTTAGTGATTTTAGACAGAAATAATCTTCAAAATTAAAGCCAGTTTTACTATGAATAAAACCCTGTTGCAAATCGATCCTTCATATTCTTGCTTAATCCCAAAAAGGCATTATAAAACTGCTTCTTTTCAGTCGTAAATGTAAAAGTTTAAAAAGTAGAATCTTTTTTGTATCACTTCTATTTTTTAATAAAAATGTTACCTATTCTCCATCTATAAAATTTAAATGTTACTATACTCCAAAAATTAAAGCAGCATAAAAAAAATTGCAAACTGTATATTGCTATAGAATTTCTTGTTCATATTGTGTTAAATGTTTTTTCCCCAAACGATAGAATATAAGTCTGAAAGTTTAAAGTTATTTCGATAACCGTGGCATTAAAAAGGAACTATCATGCATTGCCCCAACATACATCTTTATTTAAAACTGGAGGTTTAAAAGAATGTAAAATAGCGGGAAACATCGTGTTACTGTTTTTATGCTTTGTCAATATGAGAGGTGAAAAAAGAGAGTTGAAAAAGAGGAAATGGAAATGAAAACTTGTAAGGATCTTAAGTTTTACTAACGTTTATTTTATTTTAAATCTTTACTATCACTTCTTATTTTCTACTTCCGGCCAGAATTATAAGCGTTAAGGTTTTTATGCAAAGTTTGTCTGTCGAACGCCAAGTATTTAAGTTGTGGCTTTTTGCCAAACGAGAGAGAGGAAGCAGTGAGTCGAAGCAGGCCGCTCACCTTAGAAGTTAAGCAGTTGTTTGTTGCCTTCCAGGCCAGAGGTTTTAATCCTCTTGATAAATTTTAAACGTATTGTAGTGTTCACAGTTCTCTGTACTACATACGCTTCCTGTTAATATAAGGCCAATCTTCCACGTTTATTATTCTAAAGTTAAATTAGAGTTTAGTTTTATTTTTATACTTTTACGTTTTGACCCCAAGTAGCGGGTCGGTGTATTCCGAAGTACGGAAGTCATTGTAAATAGAGAAAAATAAAGGGTTTTGTATACCCTTCTTGTGTATCCTGTTTACTTCCCACAGTTTTGAACATAGCTTTAGTAAGCTCTCTGTTCCGAGTCAGGTCCTTACATGTTCCCGAAGAAGGTTAGAAGGAACATTGACCCTGATAGTGGCGCCCAACGAAGAAGAATAACCATGGCCGAGTTTCAAGAAGAACCTGTGCTGCCTGCAGAAACGGCTCAGAATCCAGAAATGCCAGCTGCCGTCCTGGAAGGATTTGGTTACATCGTCCAGACCATGCGCGCTTCGATGAAACCAGAAGCAACATTTAATGGAAACTCACCGGTAACCAGTTTTTTGGAAAAATTGGATGACCACTTCATGCTCTACCCCGTGCACGAGTTTCAAAAAGTAACCTTAGCTACCAGCGCTTTGAGGGGCCAAGCGCTTAACTGGTTCAAATGTATAGGCAGAAGTCTCTTGGGTCAAGCAGGAAGTCCCACCTATACTTACGAAAATTTCAAGACTGCCCTACTAAAAGCCTTCCCTGTTGTAAGGGATCGTGCGAAATTAAAAACGGAACTTTTTAGTATATATCAACAAAGAATCGAAAACCTCTCAAGCTTTATTTTAAGAAAAATTCACGTCTTCAAGCTCTTGTATGGAAACCGTCCGGATCCTGAGATAATTCAAGTGATTTTGCCGAGGTTACTGCCCCAAGTGCAAGACTTTATTGAATTAAGAAATCCGACTACACTGGAAAAGTTATTTGAGCTAGCAATCCAGTTTGAAAGTAGAAGAACGGCGGACGTCGAAAGAAGACGCCAATATCAACAGCGAAACCAATTTGGTACGCCAAGACTACAGCAAACTCAAGCACACGGCTACGGAGGCAAAGCGAATCAGTGGGCAAGGAAACCCGAGCATTCAAAAACAGCCGGCGAACGTCGACAGTTCAATAGCAATCCAGGAAAAAAGTCTCAAGGCGAGGGGAAAAAGAAGGAAAGCACGGAAATGAAAAATAATCTAAACTAAAACGGATTTCTGCTGACGGGAGGGTGCGGAAATCCGAAGGCCAAGAAAACCCCTCTTCCTACAAGTTAAATACAGTAATGGTGAAAAATTTGACTCTTCCGAAGATTGAAGTGTTGGTGAATAATATCCCAGCCACCGCACTCCTGGATACATGCGCGCAGTGTTCCTGTGTGGCAGAAGATTTTTTTAGGAAGTATTTTCGGAAATACCGCATATATAATTCGGATAATACGACAGTGTTAGCGGCGCAAGGAGAACTATGTAAGTGCATAGGTAAAGTACCTCTGTATATCCGTATCAAGGACGAACAAGTAAAGGTGATGTATTTTATAGTAAAGAATCTGCAAGCACATATAATCTTAGGGATAGATTTTCTTTCAGACGCACAAGCAACACTGGATTTTAATGAAGCGTCCCTTAAGCTGACAATGAAACCAGTTCAGGCAGAAAAGGCTGAACCGCCGATGTTAAAACTTGACCACCTCCCTAATGACGAGCAAGGAAGAATCCGACAAGTGGTAAGTGAATTTGCTTCGTTATTTAGTGATATTCCAGGATTTACTCAGGTTACTAACCATAGTATTACACCGGAGATGCAATGCCAGTTCGCCAAAAACCATACCGGTATGATAAGAATAAGGAAAAAATTATAGAGTGGCATATTACCGATATGCTACGTAAAAAGATCATAACGCCCATCTCAAGTAGTTATGCTAGCCCGGTGGTTTATGTAAGAAAAATAATGACTATCCTTTGACACATCCGAAAAGGTGGAGATCCGCGATTGATTACCGTAAATTAAACTCCATAACTAAATATCCGGTATATCCGTTACCGATCATGGAAGAAATTCTAAGGAACATAAAATCCACCAAATACATGACGACTTTAGACTTAACGACTGGTTATTTTCAAATAGGGATTAGGCCTGAGGACGTGCCTAAGACTGCTTTTATAACCAAGTCTGGCACTTATGCATTTTTGCGTATGCCGTTTGGCCTTTCAGGGGCCCCGGCAACATTTCAGCGATGCATGGACATTGTGTTAAGACCTGTTCTTGGAAAGTCCACATTTATCTATTTAGACGATATCATTATTACTAGTGATAATCTCTACCAACATGTACATGATTTAAGACAGGTGTTTTCTTCATTAAATGAGGCCGGTCTAAAAGTTAATGTCGAAAAGTGCAAATTTGCAGCCCCTGAATTAAAATATTTAGGTTACAAAATATCTCAAAAAGGAATCGAGACAGACTAATCAAAAACAATTGCTGTACAAAAGTATCCGACTCAAAACACGGCAAAGAAGCTCTCTTCTTTTCTAGGACTTTGTTCATATTATAGGTCCTTTATAAAAGATTTTGCAGCTATTGCGGAGCCATTGTTAAAATTAAAAAGGAAAAAGGCAAGATTCTCGTGGACGGCCGAAGCCAATAGTGCTTTCGAAAAATTAAAACAAGCATTAACGCAAGCCCCTGTGTTGAAATTTCCTGAAAAGGATGAGAATTTAGAAATTTCAGCGGATGCTTCGGATTATGCGGTAGGAGCGGAACTTTCGCAAAATCAGCAGCGCGTGGCATTTTTAGCCGAACTTTAAATCAAACACAAAGAAACTATTCCGCGACCGAGAGAGAGGCACTTGCAGTTCTGTTAGCAGTGCAAAAGTTCCGAGTCTATTTTGGAAAGGCGCCGATAACAGTGTACTCTGATCATGCGGCGGTAACTAGATTGTACTCAGGGAAAAATTTATCCCCAAGGTTAATAAGATGGGCACTCAAGCTGCAAGAATATAATCTGGTAATCAAGCATACCCCCGGAAAGGAAAATATCGTAGCAGATGCCCTATCAAGAATAAAATAGACGAACAAGGTAATACCGTAAAGGTGGCAATGCTTACAGCATGTATAATAAATTCCCGAGAAACTGTAATAACCGAACTGGGTAAGGATCCTGAGTTTGGAAGTATTTATGAGTATTTAAAGGATCCTGAAAATTTTAGCCACCAAGATATTGTGGCGATAAGAAATAGGGCGGCCCATTACGAACTAATAGATGGTCTATTATTCTATACAAAAACTACGAATTCCAACAACGAATTTCGACCTGTTATCCCAGCTAGTCTTAGATTAAATATCCTGCAGAAGCTCCATGACAGCCCTTTAGCTTCTCATGCTGGTATTCGAAAAACTATCCAACGCGTACGCGAGGCAGTCTACTTTCCTGAACTGCAAAAGTTAACAAGGGCGTATGTCCAGTCCTGCCCAACATGTCAAGCAGTTAATTATATTAATTTCCGCCCGGCCGGGTTTCTAAATAGTATTAAATCCGAATTTCCAAATGAAATAATTGGCATCGATTTATTGGGCCCTTTCCCAAAAAGTCAGTTAAATAAAAGTCGCTATCTCCTTGTTATGGTTGATCATTTTAGTAAATGGACCGAAATTGTTCCCTTAAAACGAGCCTCCGCGAAATTAGTTACTGATTCTATTTTAAATAAATATATTTTAAAATACGGGGCGCCCCTAAAAGTTATATCGGATAATGGTCCTCAATTTGTAAGTAATATATTTGAAGACATGTGCCAAAAACTGGGCATACGTCATTTAAAAATGGTCCCGTATCGGCTGCAATCAAATATAGCGGAACGGGTCAATAGAAATATAGTGAAAATTATCCGTAGTTATGTTAAAAATTTTCATAAAAGCTGGGATAACTATGTCAATGAATTTGCTTTCGCCCTTAGGACCGCAAAACATGATACAACGGGCAAAACTCCTGCTGAGCTATTTTTAGGCAAAAAGATTATAACGCCGTTAGAATAATTATTTTATGTGCAACAAAGAGCCCCAGAATTTAAAATGGGTGATATAGAAAAACTAATAAAAGAAGCAAAAAAGAATACGGAAGTAGCACAAAGAAAACAGAAGCTCTATTATGTTTTGAAACGACGGGGAGTAACTTATAAAGTAGGTGATGAAGTTTTAAAAATTAAGCATTCACTTTCTTCAGCACCAGAAGATAAAACTGCCAAATTTTTTCCACGATTTGAAGGACCATATGTTATAGAAAAAATAACTCACGCTGTAGTAGTGTTAAAAGCCAGAAATGGTGAAACCTGCTCCGCAAACATTGATCAAATCAAACCCTACTTCGATTGTAATAAAATGCAAATATTTTCAGATCTTTTGCAGGATCCGGCACGGCAGACACCGCAGGCACAAGCTCCAGAGGTGGAAAAACGACAAGTACAAGGGCAAGCCAGTAAGAGGCAGGAGCAAGTGAAAAGAAAATTTCCCCGCGGAAAAATTGAAGGGAGCAAGAAAAAGAAGCCGTTCCACCGTCCAGAAAAGAGAGTTCACGAACACCCCCAGAATGAAGAAGGGAGAAGGACGACGGATGTGAAGAGAACCAGGAGAAATGACGGCAACTATAACCCGGCTCTAAAACGGAAGATCTACTCATCCGACAGGACTCTCCGCAGCAAATGCTGCCGAACTGCGGAAGGGCCATAAACGGCGGAGGAAAAGTTACAAGGAAAATTTGAACGGCCAGCAACGAGGTCCAAGCAGGAACACGACAGAAGTTTCCCGGCTCCGCCAAGACCAGCTGCCATCAAACGGCCAAGACCACAAGCAGAGGAGAAGAAGAAGGTATTCAAGGGTGACCGAACTGGTGAAAAAAGGAAGCTTCCAGAGGAAGGCACTGAAGGGCGAGCCCGTACAAGAAGGAGGATAAATCAAACTACTATCTGCAATACCTTTAAAGACTGGGCCCAGAAGAGGATGTCCGAATATCACAAAGATAAGTAAAATTTTATGTGTCTTTGCAAATTTAAGTTAATCTTTCATTCTTACTGCAAGTGGCAGATTTCAAGAAGTTTTACCTCATGCGAGGTCTACCTTTAGCGCCAAAAGGGCGAGAAATCAGTTGTTACCGATTTTGATATTATGTTTTTCAATTACTCGCGCGTAAAACTAAAGTTGATGTATAATAGCGTTGTGTAAAGACTTAAATATTGTAAAAAGTTATTGTATAAATTTTATTTAAAACATTCTAGCAAGAAAGAAGTTTAGTCTGAAAGACTTTTTGAAATGTAGTATTTCAATGTAGAAAGAATTGGCACTTGCTTTGAAAAGAATAGAAGTTAACAATGTACTACTAATGTATGTTTTCAAATGTGTAAAATTAACGGCATGTTGATATGTTCTTATATACAATGTGAACTGTTATTTTAAATAATCAAACCCTACTTCGATTGTAATAAAATGCAAATATTTTCAGATCTTTTGCAGGATCCGGCACGGCAGACACCGCAGGCACAAGCTCCAGAGGTGGAAAAACGACAAGTACAAGGGCAAGCCAGTAAGAGGCAGGAGCAAGTGAAAAGAAAATTTCCCCGCGGAAAAATTGAAGGGAGCAAGAAAAAGAAGCCGTTCCACCGTCCAGAAAAGAGAGTTCACGAACACCCCCAGAATGAAGAAGGGAGAAGGACGACGGATGTGAAGAGAACCAGGAGAAATGACGGCAACTATAACCCGGCTCTAAAACGGAAGATCTACTCATCCGACAGGACTCTCCGCAGCAAATGCTGCCGAACTGCGGAAGGGCCATAAACGGCGGAGGAAAAGTTACAAGGAAAATTTGAACGGCCAGCAACGAGGTCCAAGCAGGAACACGACAGAAGTTTCCCGGCTCCGCCAAGACCAGCTGCCATCAAACGGCCAAGACCACAAGCAGAGGAGAAGAAGAAGGTATTCAAGGGTGACCGAACTGGTGAAAAAAGGAAGCTTCCAGAGGAAGGCACTGAAGGGCGAGCCCGTACAAGAAGGAGGATAAATCAAAGTACTATCTGCAATACCTTTAAAGACTGGGCCCAGAAAAGGATGTCCGAATATCACAAAGATAAGTAAAATTTTATGTGTCTTTGCAAACTTAAGTTAATCTTTCATTCTTACTGCAAGTGGCAGATTTCAAGAAGTTTTACCTCATGCGAGGTCTACCTTTAGCGCCAAAAGGGCGAGAAATCAGTTGTTACCGATTTTGATACCGTGATACCGTGTTACCGATTTTGATACCGTGATAAGAAATACCGTGATATGGTAAAAGTGAATGTTAAACTTTTTTTTATTCGTGTGACTGTAAAAAGACTAAAGCATGGCGAATATGTGTTAAAGGTTGAATGATGTAGTTAGGCTCTCTGACGCTACACTTTAGAGTTAGCCACTTTTAGAATAGTACCTCAGGGTTTAGAGTTGAAATTAGGGTGTGTTAAGAGGTCTGGTTATGTTGAATTTTAACACGTTAGTGTTTTGATTGTAGGAGGAAGTGTGGAACACGTAGACAGAAACACATTCGTGTTTGGTGTTCTTTTACAACACATGTCAGAGAGCACGGGGAGAGATAATTAAAATATTCATGAATGAAATAAGAATGTTAAGAGAAGTATAATTATATATGTTACTTGCCATTTCATTGTGTAACATTTCATTAAACTAGTTTTCCTTCCAGATCTCTGGAAGGAACCAGATTTGAATAAGAGCTCCTGTTTGGATGCTGTACAGATGAAAAAAAAATTTGTGTATCCTGGGATCTGCTTTTGTAAAAACAAATTTCTTTCTTTTAAATTTTTAGTTTCTAGCGAAAAATATTTGTAAAAGATTGGCCTCGCGTTAGATTCTAGAGCTAAAAGTTTTCAACAAGGTCGTTTTAGACCTCAGTTTCAAACTAATTAACTCTGGCGGGAAGTATGTAAGGATCTTAAGTTTTACTAACGTTTATTTTATTTTAAATCTTTACTATCACTTCTTATTTTCTATTTCCGGCCAGAATTATAAGCGTTAAGGTTTTTATGCAAAGTTTGTCTGGCGAACGCTAAGTATTTAAGTTGTGGCTTTTTGCCAAACGAGAGAGAGGAAGCAGTGAGTCGAAGCAGGCCGCTCGCCTTAGAAGTTACGCAGTTGCTTGTTGCCTTCCAGGCCAGAGGTTTTAATCCTCTTGATAAATTTTAAACGTATTGTAGTGTTCACAGTTCTCTGTACTACATACGCTTCCTGTTAATATAAGGCCAATCTTCCACGTTTATTATTCTAAAGTTAAATTAGAGTTTAGTTTTATTTTTATACTTTTACGTTTTGACCGCAAGTACCGGGGCCGTGTATTCCGAAGTACGGAAGTCATTGTAAATAGAGAAAAATAAAGGGTTTTGTATACCCTTCTTGTGTATCCTGTTTACTTCCCACAGTTTTGAACATAGCTTTAGTAAGCTCTCTGTTCCGAGTCAGGTCCTTGCATGTTCCCGAAGAAGGTTAGAAGGAACATTGACCCTGATAAACTTCTAATAATCGGAAAAAGAGAAACATCCTTACAGTTACAGTGTAACACAGTCCATTAATCTCTACAAGGCCAGATGTGTTGGTCTCTTTATTATGGAGGCACCTAATAGGTGGGCCACAATCGCCTCCTATGAAGGGACGGACAGTTACAACCATACCATCTCCGGGATTCGAACCCAGGCCCCTCGATATCGCAGTCAGGCTTCTCTAATCACTATACCGCCTGTGCGGCAGGATAAACATCTCTGAAGCTTTAAAGAAGTAAAGTGTTCATAAGTGAATTATTAGCCTAATTCAAAGACGATGGCAATGTTAATATGTTTTCTAAAGAATGAATTTAATATGGCATAATGAAATTCAGAATCATATCTTTGTTTTTATCAATAACTACGCATCGCGTAACATAAATGTATCTCTTACGAGTATAAATTTGTACATTTCTCAGCAAACAACACATTTCATAATTCATCCTTCAATTCTAGTCGTTATTAAAGCGGTGGAAGGATATTGTTAACGTGAGATGAATATTCTATAAAATGAATGCTTTCGTTTGGTTTGTTTTCTTTATTTATGGCAAAATCCTCGAGAAGCTATCTGTCTTAGAGGAGGGATGCTATCATTGAAGACTGACTTTGTAAGGGAAATTGGCTGGTATACATGTTTAAAACTTCGAAAAGGCCCATGCAGTCAATTCGTTGGTCAAATTTCAAACCTCAAACCGAACTACCAATATTCAGCGATTTTACCACTCTCCGCTAGTGGCCTATAAAACGAAAGATACGCATATAAGTGCAAATGAATTAACAAAGGGAATTAATTTTTTCTTGATGCACAGCATTTGCTGAAAATGTCTTGGATCTGTGACTAGATGAAATGACATTCATATCAAATGACTTCTTTACCTATTAACTACTTGTTTTACATATGCTAACCTTTTAATAAATGATGAAACTGGAGAATTTCAAGAGAAGATAAGAATTTCTGCAATTAGCACGATTTTTAAAAAAATATAAATCTTTGGTGGATATTAATGAAAATATTCAAATATCAGCATTGCTGACAGGAATGACATCTGCCCTGAATCAAGCACCATTGGTAATTGACTAAAGAGCGTTGAGTACTGAGACCACTTAGTTCGACCCGAGTTCGAATTTAGCAGAGTGAGTTGACTGTATGGTTAGTTTTGTGGCTTTTTCCTCGAGCTATTTTCCTACAAAATTCTTTCACGAAGGCAAATAGCCGCCGTGTGCTTTATTTTACTCAAATAAACTGGTGTATTCTTTTAAAATAAACCCAAGCGCGTTATGTAAAAACCTTTCGATGTATGCGTTATGTAAAAACGAAGATGATGAAATCGGTGAACTTCTTACAAATGCTGTGACGAGGGATTACTTTTGAGTATTATTAGATTAGAGGTAACATCGGTCAAATAATATTCAGAAAGATTATGATTATGTACAGTTCATAAAAGAAATTTTTTGTGTTCTGTTTCCTATTCATGTATTTATTCTGTCTGTATTAACGGCATTTTTTCAAATTAAGATGTTCTAAAAAAGTACTTTTGCATTCTTTGTATATTTATTTTAAAATAGTTAAATTCTATTGATATTTTGAAGACTATTCTTTTCATTATTTACGTTATCATCCGATTAATGTTAAACGTAGTCGTGGGCAAATATGGCTGTGATTAATGCTATCCATATAACCATGATTGCATTAAACAGTGCCTGTTGTATAAAATAACTTGACTTTATAAAATTATCATTTTGCTTGCAGTTTTCTTTACAAAATACAACAATGAAATTGTGCACTGAACCCACTCCTAAGATGAATATCTAATTTCTTACTAATAATTTTGTAACGCAGAAAACTATCAAAATATTACAACAAAAACATATTATTATTCATTGCTAAAATTTTATTTTATAAGAAATATGTTGTTATAATTTGAGAAATAATAACTGAAAGATAATACACTGCTTGCACAGGCAACAGTTTGCTATTGCCAATACATTGCTCTTTTAACGTTGTTAACATAATGAGTATAACATTTCTTGTGTTATAATGAAAGAAAACGTAAAATAAATGTTAATGATAACGCATTTTGAACGTTAAGTTTAAAATATATTCTTAGTTTTATAATATATTCTAACTGATATTTATCTTACCTTCCACTTCTTTCTAAATAATATTTCTTCAAACTAGAAGCATTTTCTCTCTAAACAGAATAAATATTTGTAACAAGAGAAATTATATCTAAACCATGTTACACAAGCTATCTTATCCTAGGCTGAGTTTAAAAGGCTAGCCATTAAGGGAGTTTGCACTTTGAAGTACACATGTCTTTCGCAATTTCCTTTGAATGCATTTAATTATTTATATGCGGAACTTTAAGATCTTTTAATTAAATTCAGTGTTTTAATGTTTTTTGGGGAGGGAGGAAATAAAGCCTCAAAGGAAGGGAAGCAGTATGAAAGGTTGAAAGGAAGAGTAAACATGAAATGTATCGAGTTAAATGACAGAATACATGGGAATAGGTACAGTCTTCCTTTCATGTCATCGTAAATTCTGAAATTGTTTGTCTTCCCTCAGAAGATCTTTTAATTTAATTGCGCATTTTTATTGCTTATATTCTATTGATTTATAAGGCTGCTAATTTAATTAAAATCGTTATTTTGAAACTTTATAATAAATTGGATAGTCTTCAAGCTTCCTTAAAAATCCGAACTATTTCTTTGAAACCTAAAACAGAATTCTTCAACTCTGCTTAAAAAGGCATTATTTCAAAAACTAGTGTCTTGGTATATATATATATATCTGCTAGAGTATACGTTTTATTTTAATGATGCCAAGGAAATACTTTCCTTCTTTAATAACACTTTATCTTCCTCATATATAAGGAATTCATAAAAAGTGGCAAAAGGCTTTTTTTTTCACTTCAGTATTGATCCCAAATATGTGTTTCCAAATTCAAAGCTTTAGATACTATTGTGAAGAAAACAGCTTTAACAATGAAAGTAAGAGTGTTTTGTAAAAAAAATGTAAATTTTTAAATGGTCGTTGCAGAAAAAAGGAGTAAAATATTCATTGTATTTTTCTAACTTTCAAATATTGATTCACTTGAGTGAGAAATTTTCGAAAACATTTCTAATAATTAATAGAGTGCGCTCTTTTATGCCTAGTGAAACTACGCTGTAAGAATAGAATAACACAGGAATTTCTTAAAATTAGGCTAGTTCTTAAATATTAGCTTTGTATATAATTTACACAATAGCTCACATGGCTGTTGTAGGAATTAATTTCACCAATTTTACGACGAAGTGACCAGTGAACATGTGGCGTCACTGGTGATTCCAACCATTATCTCGTTGATCTCTTTGATATATAAGACTTCTATATTCGCTTGTCCTCAGCAATTAACTCACATGTGTGGAAAATAACACATGCTGGAATCAATATGCATTTGAATGTGTAATGGAGCTTAAAAGTATAATACATAGCAATGACAGTATTTAATAGTTTAGATTAATTCTTCCTACGCTATACATGACTCAAATTTAAGTTCCGACAGGCAACTTTCAATGAAAAGGTTCATATTAAACAAAAAAATAAAAATATAATAAAACTCTCTTTTTCTGTGTTAAGCATAGGCCTTCTATTTATTTATTTTTTCCAACTTTTTATCTGGTCTTTCAAATTTGTGTAAAAACAATACTCAATACGAAATAATTTGTAAATAACGAAATTGTTCTCTGTCTATTGCTCTCTGTCTGCCTTCGAACTTAAGCTTGATTTTTCAAACTGCAGAAGTACATAGTGGATTCAAAACAAGACATCTGTCTACTTTGTCTGTCATTCATACATATATATAAAATAAAGACTGTCATTTTTTCTGCATAAGTGTGTGTTTGTGTGTATGAATCACTTATACAAATCTACATTTTTATTCTTATTACTGAATTATTATATTGTTTTTGCACTTCACCTTCATAACAGGATGGAGATCAACGTCTACATAAGATTTGAAAATCCACCCCACGGCGTCTATACTCAGAACAATTTTACCTTGCATACGCATGATTAATTTTTTAAGTTCACATCCCCGTTATTGCGTTTCTGCTATCAGTGGAAGTCATAAGCGCTAAACAAGGAATTCATAATGTTTTTAACATATTTTCAATTTTGAAATCAATGTTACCAATCTTAGGTTCACGTTACCGTTGTTGCTTTCCCATTATCAGTTCTTACTAAAGTCGTTAGATGGTGTCATGTTCGTTTATTCTTTAGAACAGTAAAAACATTAAAACAGAATTTCAAGGAGCGCTGTATTATATTTTGAAGACTTGAAAAGGTATAAAGAATTAGACCGAACTGGATGGTTATTTTCCGAAAGCTGATTTCCAAAAGAAGATTAAAGCAGTGTTTCTCAACCTTTTAGTATTCACGGCCCAATTTTCAATCATAATTTTCATCGCGCCCCCCTTCCCCACCGCATGCAATAAAATGTATACAATAATAATGTATTTTGAGTATTTTGGCGCTAAACCTACACTACAACCTTAATTTTAAACTTTACAAATTACCAAGAATACGGAAATTTATTGACATTTTGCAACACCGATCCTCAGCATTGAAAAAACAAGAATCCTATGCCTTTTTATTGCTCTTCCGTCCTGCCATGTCGGGCATTCTCACGGTTTCGCGAGAAGTTTCGATTTGTCTGGAATTTGTCTGATTAGCTTAAAAGTTAAGTTGGGAGCGTGCGCAGATGTGAACAAATGTTCATTTTCTCATAGGGAGAAGGAGAAAGTTCTATGACGCCAATTTCAATTCCAGACAATCTCATTCGAGTCGATCCTTCTATCGCTATTTAATCTATTCTGAATGTGTATGTTATATATATTTTCGTGTAATTGGAATTCACCGTATTAAATATTAACGGCAGCAGACTTATGCAGAATCATAGGTAAATATTTAAGCGGGAGTAAGCGAGCATTAGATGATAGACAAGCATCAACAAGTACACAGACGAGCGTGATTCCGAAAATAAAATCAAGAAAATATTCTCAAGAATACTTAAATTTTGGGTTCACTAGTACTGAAGTAAATGAAGAAGAAAGGCCCCTGTGTATCATTTGTTCAAAAATGTTGGCGGCAGACAGCATGAAACCTAATAAACTTAAACGACATTTGGAAACGCTTCATAGTGAGTACGTAAACAAACCCAGAGAATTCTTCGAATTAAAATTAAAATCATATGAAAAGCAAAAATCATTGTTTAAAAAAACTTTGTATGTGAATGAAAAAGCTTTAATTGCCTCTTACAAAGTTTCATATAAAATAGCCAGATGTAAAAAGCCTCACACCATCGGTGAAGAGCTTATTTTGCCAGCCGCAATTGAGATTGTAGAAATTATGTTTGGAGATAATTTTGTAAAACAATTGCAGTCTATACCTCTTTCAAATGATACTGTTGCCCGTCGAATTGCTGATATAGCTGAAGATGTAGAGTGTCAGCTTTTGTCGAAGTTACGTGACAAATTGTTTTCAATACAACTCGATGAGGCAACAGATAGTAATAAAGATGCTCGTTTCATTTCCTATGTTAGATTTTGTGATGATTTGTCAGTAGTAGAAGAATTACTTTTCTGCAAACCAATAGAACTCAAACATAGAATGGAAAAATTGCATCGGAATATGTACCGATGGTGCTCGTTCTATGCCCTGAAGATTCCAAAGTTCAAGCACTTGTGAAACAAAAATCGCCACAGTGCGTCTGCACACGTTGCATGATCCACAGAGAAGCTTTGACTTCCAAAGAAATGAGTCTGGTTTGAATATTGTGTTAACTATGGCTGTAACCGTAGTAAATTATATAAAATTAAGACCCCTGAAATCAAGAATCTTTTCCGCACTTTGTAAAGACATGGGTGCAGTGTATTCAGCGTTACTATTTTATTGCGAGGCAAGATGGTTATCACGAGGGAAATTTTTGCAACGTGTTTATGAATTAAGAGAAGAAATCTCCGTTTTCCTAGAAGAGGAAAACAGATCGGAAACTGAGAATTTTCGCGATAGTTTATTTGTGATGAAATTGAGCTACATGGTCTACATATTCGAGAAATTAAATAACTTGAATCTTCAACTGCAAAGAGCAAATACACATATATTGGATAAGAGTGATAAAGTTAATGCCTTTTGTAGGAAATTGGAATTGTGGAGCATAAATTTAAAGCAAGAAAACTAACAATGTTTGCAAATTTGAATGTTTGTATTAAAACTTACAAGGCACATGTAACAGTTGTTTTTGTAACCATTGAACATCATTTAGCAACGCTAGCAAAGAATTTTAAAAAGTACTTTCTTGCTGACGACAAACTGATATCAAGTTACAAGTGGGTGAGGGATCCATTTCAAAATACTCCCGAAGGACTCTCAATTGAAGAGGAAGAAACCTTCATAGACTTCACAGCAAGCGAAGAAACCAAAAGACAATTTAGTAATAAATCACTCTTTGTATTTTGGGCAGGAGTGGATGATGAGTTTTCTGCACTAAAAGCAAGGGCATTTCGCATTCTACTACCATTTTCAACATCTTTGTGAAACTGGATTTTCTGAGGTGGCTTCTTTGAAGACAAATTATAGATCTCAACTAAATATAGAAAAAGAACTGAGAGTGTATATTTCTAATATTAAATCCTCCTTCGAAAAACTTTGCTCTGCAAGACAGGCCCAAGGAAGTCACTAATAATTATTAAATTTGTTTTTAATTTAGTAAGTTGTTTTAATTTAATAAGTTAATTATTAAATATGTCGAAATGTATTTTGTTTTGTATGTGTGTGTGTGTGTGTGTGTTCTTTCCTTTCAGTCACTTAATCAATTTTTTTAAATAACATTTTCTCTTGGATATGCTCGCGTACCCCCATTAGTGTGCTCGCGCCCCCCCCCTAAGAGGGCGCGCCCCACAGTTTGCGAATCACTGGATTAAAGCATAACAAACCAAAACTCATCTCCTCAAGTAATCGCTTGACGAAGTGATACTAATTCAAAATTATATAACAAACTTATCAAGAAAATGTTTCCAGCAACTTCGTCAGCTTTTCGACCATTCATTTAGTAATGGATACAGAGCCCACTATTCATTACCAGGGCATATAATTCTCAAATGCTCTTGAGCCCTGGAAACACCTACACAAGTATTCTCTAAATCGAGGATTTTCTGACACATTTTACGTAACATCGACCCACCAAAGCCATGCTTCGGAACAAGGTTACCATGAAGAATCTATTACCGAAAATAATAGTGGCTACTGTAAATACGAGAAATGCTGCCCATAAGGATGCATTACTCGCGTTTTGTTGATACCCAGAGATTCAAATATGGCTCTAGATTTTAAGCGATTGCAGTTTCCCATCCGGCTCGAATTTGCATGGTTATCAAAAAGGCAAACTCTTTGTGTAGGTATCTTTGTAGGAGGTACTAACTTGGAAACGTATTTTTCTCATGGCAATTATACTTAGCTTACTGCAGAGTTGGAAAGTAGGATAGTTTGTTTATGCCCCGGCCGAACAAACGAAAAACATCATGTACCTTCAAATTTGCGATATAAAGTAATGCTTGTTCTCTATCTAATTTACACTTTTATTCGAGATTTGTAGAATTTCACACAATTCACCTTGAACCAAAATAACAGAAAAAATTACTCAGATTTCGAAAGAACAATCCCATCCTTCCCTAAATGAAGCTTTTTCACTCCATCTAAAGACCGGACAACGTCGGGTACTTCAGCTAGTATTTATTATAAGTGAGCACAAATTTTATAAATATGATGCAAAATAAGATCATTATTAAAATATAAGGAAGAGAAAAGCACAGAGCTTTCAATATATATATGAAAATATGCATTTAATATAGCATTTTTAAAGATATAAAAGAATGCTAGAGACCAGGAATACCCACTGGGTATTGAGTAGAATATGGTAAAGCATTCGAGGGCTATCTGCTTAAGAGAAGAGATGTCTCCGTATAGGACGTTTATAAGAGGAACTAGTTTACATTCACGTTACCCTTGAGAAAATATATGAAAATGTACGCAACCAGCCCGTTAGTAAGGATTCGAACCCCGATCGAACAATGACCCCCTCTCTAGTTGTACACTTTGAAACGTACTCGTAACGGACAATTTATAATGGCTTAATCAAAAGACTTTCTTCTTCGAGAAGTGTTAGTCAAAATTCGCTAGATAAGAATTGTGAGTAGTGGTTATTGTACAGAAAGCTTCATTACTCAATTACGCTGGGATTTAAGTTTGGGAATATATCTGAATGTTCCATCCTTTTGAAATCTTTAGTTTGGAAGACGTTTTTGACAAATGAAAATGAGAATAATTGCTTCTTAACAAGAATTTAGGGCAATAGTTCCAAAAACGAGTTTAGCTTAATAATGCAACGTTTTGTCTGTTTCATGATTAGTATTCATATTATCTATTTTAAATTAGTGCTGGGGTGTACGACTATTTAACATTATCCGGGCCCACCCTCATAAACGACTGCTTTCAAAGTAATCTTACTCTCTTTGATTTGAGTGGTGATGCTGAATATCATACTCTCTTCAGTTAAACTGACAACAGCTATCAGTTCGCAATCTGAATTTCAATCCATCGCGAAAAAGAGTATGACCCCACTTTTTTGGTACAGTGTATAATGTTTTCTACATCTTTTCAAGAAAGCTGTTATGAATGTACCATTATAAAAAACGATTTTTAGTCCAAAGGGATTTGAATCCCGAAGGACTATTAGTTTCGTTTTGGCATTTTGCGTCGGACGGATAAATGTCGGTTCACTTTTCAAACTGTTGCCATAAAATGTTAGAGTCCTGCATTATTAATTTTTGAAGAAATTAAATAATCAAAATCTGCGTAAATGTATGTATATTTCTCACATTGTCATAAAATAACGGTACATAGAGTCATCGAATTTTGAATAACGTAATCCTCCAATGAATATGAGCATGTGAAAGACCAAATTTGAAATTTGAAATTTGTTTTATAATCGATTTCCTATTTTTTAAAACTTTGACGAATTTTTGATTAACAAACTCAAGGATTTCAAAGCGAGCAATGGCAACGTTGTGCAGAAAAAACATTTTTATCTCCAGCGCGTGAGTCTCTGTATCGGAAATTCTAAAGATATGCTCGTTTTAAAACTATTTTGCGATATTGCTGTTGCACTGGATCTTATGGTTTAAGTGCGAGGAACATGATATTTAATAAAGAAAGGTAACACACAAAATGTTAAAAAACGCCCCTTTGGACGTAATTTAAAATCTGAAACATTTCAGTTTTTTTTTTTTTTTTTTTTTTTTTTTTTTTACACCAATGAAGGTGTCATTCCATCTCGGATTTACTCGATACTTAAAAACCAGCTTCAGAATGAGTGATTCTCTCAATTTAGACCGATGATTTTTGCAAGTCTTAAGACACAGTAAAAATTGAAAGTGAACCACAAATACTTACGTTAGTTCCACGCACTATTGATTAGTAAATTGATTTTGTTCAGAAATACGAAAAGATGAAACGGGATTCTTATGAATTGTTAGGATAAAGGGATTTCAATTCCCCTTGAAAAGGTGGGAACTTCCTGTGGTATCAACAATGATTTTCTTGTTTACTTTTATTAATTTAGCATTTTTAATTATTAATTCTAATTAAACTAATTAAAAATTCCAATTTTTTATTTCCACGACAGTTCACTATATAAATTTTACTTCGCATTTCCTATGAGGTAATTTATATATATACGATATATATGCATATAATGATTTAGAGCTGATGAAGTGAACGATACAGCAGCAGTCATACCTAATTGAATACATTTTTTTTGGACAAAACAAATCTTGGGAATCACGTTGTTATCTTGATTTACACATCGCAAAGGTCTCAACATGCACGCCTGTTCATGGTGACATTTATGACTTTTTACATCGTTCAGAGATAAGCAGCGATATGTTGGAAAAATATAATACTAGACCATAAATACAATGTGTTTAAGATGATCATCTGCTTCAGAGATTATTTGAGATTTTTTAAATATTTTTATATAATTTTTAGTTTATTTAGCTTTATTAATATTTATTATTTTAAATTTCATTTCGAAATTTAAAATTTTTATTGGTTTAAGTAAGTATTGGTTAGGTAAATATCAACAAGATTAATGTTATGCAAGAATTATATCAAATTAATTATTCTGAATTGGATTGAGATCTTATATACGTCATATATATATATATATAGAGAGAGAGAGAGAGAGAGAATATACATATAGGTATATGTAAGTATAATAATGTGTGTTGCCACTTCATGCTTCATTGTCAACAAAATTGCAAAACACGCAAGCCATGCATTAATTTTGGACGAGTGTGCATATTAATATCATTTAATTTTGGAAAATGATATTATTTAAAGTTGGATTCTTTTCAAAAGATGATTAATTTCTCTGAAAAACATTTTATTTATAAAATAGCGTTCAAGTTCTTTTGGGCCTGGAACAAGAGAGGGAAGAAAAGAAAGAAAAGAATTCAGGGAAAGAATGAGAGAGGGGGAAAAGAATCAAATGCACATTCATAAAAGTGTAACAAATGAAGATCTACAACTATTTCCGAATAATGGGTTTTATGATCGAACAAGCATGCGCGAATTGACGACGCGTAATTCCCCGGAAGTAGCTAAAAAACGAAGCTTCTTGCGAAAAACACAGCCAAACCACCGGAACGTCATTTGTCTTATATCTGTGATCATTTTACTTTACAGGTTGCGCATACTAATATCGTGAGCCCTCTTAAAAAGTGGTTCCATACTGCTCTTATTTTTCACTCGAAAAACTTTCGGAAAGAAATGATTGGATAATAAATTCTCGCATCGAATATATGACTTTGAAATATTGCTTTAATATTTTGCCTTCATGCGAACTGCATCGCATATTAAACACACATGACTGAAAAATTTGAGCACCAGGAGAGTTAGTGGAGCCATTAAAGTTTATGCTATATTTAGATAATTCTAACATCAATTATTTCTTTTTTTTCCTCACACGAAATTAGATTTAAAATATTTTTCTCCCATGCGATGAATAGCTCTTCATATGAACTTCGTTTTGTTAATATAGATTCTAAGTAAGGTACTACGAGTTTTAATTCAAATGAAATAAATAGGCAATTTAGGCAGAGAAATTTCAACAGATTTATATATCTGGAATTATTTGTGTAAGATAACCTACTATTTGGGGACTATCAGACAGTGAGAATGGATGCTTTCAGAGGACCCGTTTTTAAGAGAAACATCACTTATGGGCAAAGTCACCTTCACGAATCATAACTTTCTAACACATATCTCATCAATAGTATAATTTTGTCCTTACTCCGGTTACAGTTGGCGCTGTATATTGTTTATTCCAACTTTTAGTTTTGATATCAATGCAGTATGACTACAATATTTTTCTCTTGACATTTGCGCCAGTTATATGTTGCTTTTGATAGGTAAGTATTATTAATCATTGTAATATTTATTAACAGCAGTTTTATCAGAAATATGCTTAGCAACGTCATGAGAAATATTTGCTAATCCTGAGATATTTCTATATGTACGGGTGTTTCTCAAACTTTTTCTGAAACACAGGACATTTCATAATTAAATTTGACATTTCCAAAAACTGTGATTCAAGAGTCATCTAGTGGATTGGAGCGTTGTTTAGGATGGAATTCGGAGTAATAGAATTTTTAAAAAAGATTTATTTTTGGTTGTCAGGTAATACTGCGATAGAGTGAGTGTTTTGAAAATTTGTCCTTTGATTCTCTAAACGCAAATATGAATCAACATAGTTATTTACCGTACAACATGCATTTTTAAATTGTTATGCTTCATTAATGTTGAGTGAATGTATGTTTTTTAATCTTCATGATATGTAAACCAATACATGGAATGTTGTCAAGTGATTAAGCACCAAAAGTGTCGTAAAGAGCTCTATAGATGAGGCACCACCAAATGCTCTTCTTGCGATTAGGAACAGATAACGGAAAACGACGCTTAATTCTCCGGAATTTTGCCGCCATATTGAGCAGTTACACCGATGTAGTCTCACACTCCGTGCTGTGCTGGAATTCGCTTCACGCTGTGTTTTGACAAAGAAAGTAAATGTTATAGAATGTAAAAAAAATGCGTATTTCTATGTGGATATACTGTACGACTACAGAAAAGAAGAAACTAAGTGGCATCACACAACTCCAGCCCGTGTACTTCCAGGATATCCGTGTACTTCCAGGATAGCCTTGACTTTTGTGGTTCGTCGTAGTTGCTAAGATGGTTGTTATTTACAATGGGTTGCTCCGAAAAATTCAGATGAAAAACTCATTTTTTTAACAAACGAATCGTAGGGGGTGCTTCTAGGTAATTTCGCGATGGCTCAATATGCCGACAGATCAGAGAATGTGTTTTTGGTCTACGAAGTACGGCATAATTTCTATGCCTGTCTGTTTACATCGCAGTACAAGGAACACACAGCTACAGAACACAACATGAAGGAGTAAGATAAAACATAGTGATATAGTTTGCATGATTTATTTTATACGATTGTTTTCTCAATGTTATTAATATTTTTTTATTTACAGACATGATGGTCAGCTCGAGATAATATGGCTCCTAGGAATAAGGTACAGCGCCGGAAGTCATTCGTAATGGGCCTATGATCATGAGTTTAACGCATTCCAGTCGCGTTATACGCACGTTAAACTTTTTACTGATGTTACTGCCCAAGCTTCAAAGATGCTTTGGATTTCGCGAATGTAAAGAGGGAGGGAGGCAGATGAAAAATATGTGGATTTCATTTCGCTGTTATCCATGGGTTCTTTTTTATTATTGTTTTAAAAGCCTACCCCTATGATTGTATGTTGTGCTTTCTGACCAAAGAGAACTCATGTTAGTTTGTATCGGACCTGCCCCCTTCTGCTATTACAAAGTCCGTGTAAGACCAAAGCATGGGATGCAGTCACAACCAACACGAAACCGTTTTACTGTACAGTCCTTCAAAACGTATTTTGCAAGCGTAGAGAAGATTTTTAAAATATGAAAGACTTCAATTTTTTTTTATAAAAAGACTATGAAACTGTAACCATGTTTAAAAATAGCTGTGATTTTGTATCCACAGAATCATGCATTTGTATGCACGGAAAAAACCAAGTACGTAAAACTTTTCATTCAAGAAAAATAAATAGGATTTTAAATGCATAAATAATGCAGTTTTTTTTCCTTTCCTTAGGAAAACAAATTATGTAAGTTTCCATTTTTGTTAAGGTTCGGTTCGTATAATTTCAACAAAAAAATTAATATATGATATATTTTCAAAAATGATTTCATCTGTTAGCTTAATTAGAAAAAAAATGTAACACTAATGAGCCAATTATTTTTATTCATATCCCGTCTAGCATACATATTTTTTGCATGTATTAAATACTTGTTTTCCTAATTTCTTGAAGAACGTTGTTAACATTCACTCCATTTTTAAACTGTTCAAAGACAAAAGGTCTTTGAGTTCTGTTTCTCAATAGAAAGTTTGTTAGCTGAACAATGTCGGAGCCAGAAAACACATTTTACCGTACAGAATTAGTTCCTTATTCTGCGTCCAGGAAATCGGATGCTCTTTCAGAAAAATCTAATATTTTCGTCCCATTCTTCTCTGTTTCATGGGAACTGTTTACATAATTTCCTTTTCTATATCTTCCTCAGAAAGCTGTCCAGAAGGTTGTTCGTCAGAAAAAATTTTAAAAAAAAGTAACATATTTTTGCAGAAGTTGGATGTACAATTTAAACCTTTTTTCAAGATGTGTCCAATTTGTGTATCTAAGTCATTCAAATGTTAATCTTGAAATTCTACAAACGATCCAGGGGTACTAGATCAAATTTTTTACTGTGTTTTATGAATGGTAAGATCCTTACTGCTGCAAGAATCAGGAAAGATAAGAAACCGTCACGTTTTTTAAATCAAAAGACGTCTTTTCTTTTAAAGAGGTACTTTTTGTGAGCTAGTTTACTTAAACATCTTTTAAAAGGTGGGAGTCTATTTTTGACGTATTTTGCGATGGCTACTTTTATTTTAGAGGATTTAAGTTACATTCACAAACTGAGTTGATGAAACGATTGAGGCACGTTTTTAGTTTCCGACATTTTCCTAACAGTTTTTGATAATCCATATCCTTCTGATGGGACATTCTGAATACAAATTAACTCTTCTTCCTGAGTGCCTTTATTTGCATAGCTGGCAAATTCAGCCGCTATGGTTGAAACACATCAATTAAATACATAAGCATAAAAGGAACATGTTAAAGAATATTTCTTTTTTGAATTTCCTAACTTAGAACAGTAGAACAGTCCAAATTTATGACGTCTCTACATATAAGATTTCCTAAAAACAGTGTCTTTCCAACCCCTTCACGTTTATGAGAGTAGTAGGTCAAAAGTATTGTAAAATAATACAAAGATCAATATAATGTAATACGTCAACATTCTAACTCCTGTGATGACGATTTCTTGTTACCCACTGAAAACTCTTTTGTTGGGGTAGTGATAATTTTTTCAAATGTCGAGGAGCTAAAAATGACCAACAGCTATAATATCCTTCATCCATGGAGAAATAAGGCCCACCAGCGGCCGAGCGGTAAAGTTGCTGAACACTGGTAGTTCGGTCCGAGGTTCGAATCCCGCGAACGGGCTGGCTGCATGGGCGTTTTCGTGGTTTTCCCCATGTGTAACGTGTATACGAGCCAGTTTCCCTTAAAAAGTCCTCCACGAAGGCATCCCTCCCCTTAGGCAGATAGCCCTCGTGTGCTTTGCCATAATTCAATACACCACCATGGAGAAATAAGTTAATTCTTTGACAATGTAACAATGAGGAATAAATTAAATGCCTTCGAAATTGATAACAATTGGAGAAGACATGTTGACTATTCGACGCCTAATACTTAAATGAATTAACGCTGTTAAACATAGTATTTATCCACAGGAATGATGCCAGACCGAAGGCGAAACATTTCGCTTATTTTAGACCGTAAGTCAACCAAAAAGTAATTGAAAGGAGTTGAAGTAGCATCCTGAAATTTTTTGTAAGACCTTTACTTTTTGTGGGAACATTTGTCTAGCTAAACGCATGATTTGATGTTCATCTGTAGTTTTTATGTTTAAGCAATGTAATCATTATTTAAATAAATAATTTTCCTCTTCTTTCTTTGGAGAAAAACATTTTACGTTATAAAAACGAATGAAAGGTTTCGGTGATGGCTTTCTTCTATAAAAATTTGGTTAAACCAGTATCGCTTGCTAGTTTTGACTTTACATCACCTATAATAACTAAAGTAATCTGTGTAGTCTACATTCTTCAAAAGTTAAATTAAAAAGAGATTGATAACTTTTGTGGCAATAAATAATATTGGTCAACATAGAATAGAACATTTAATGATCTATCAATTTCTTTAAAAACACGTTTTTCTCGAACCTGTAGGTCCGCTCAAAAAACAAGCAGAAAAGGATACTAACTTGGGCAGTTACATCTTCAGAAATGACAAAATCTTTAAGAAAAACCTCACTTTCATACTTTACAGATGTTGATAACACTAATATTTTGATCTCATATATAAATGATCTCGTTGTAAAAGTTCAGAAAATACATGAAGTGAAAATGAACTGGGTGAAAGCCCATATTGGTGTTATAGGCAATGAGAGGCCGACATGCTGGCTAAAGAGGCTGTTATGGGTAATGCCGTGGATGCGTTCCATATTCATGCATCAAAAAGAATTGTTATTCGTAAAATCAAGGATTTCTATTACTATTGCTTGAAAGAGAAATGGAACATTTCAGGAAAAAGGAAAGATTATTTGTTGAATTTTGAAATTTTTAAAAATATGGGAATGCTTTGTGATTTTGATTACAATCAAATAATTTCTAGACACGGGCGCTTCTCGGGCTGCCTGAAAAGATTTAATTTACAAAATAATAGTCTTTGTAATTTTTGTAGTGCTGACGATATTTCGTCGGAGACTGCGTATTATTGCGAGATGTTAGAGAAAACATGGTAACTTAAAGGAACCCTACTGCCACAATAAAGAGTTTAGATATTCAAAGGATTTGATGAACTTTATAAATGGCATTAGAACAATACTGGGAATTTTGATTTGATGTTTTTGACTGTATTTCTGTTTTAATATGTGTTTTAATTTTTTTGTTTTAGTCTTTAAACTCTATTTTTGTTTGTCTGTGTTCGATGTGTTGCATTAACCATGAGCCGTCATCGTAATACGAAGGCTACTTTTTCATCTCCTTAAGAAAGGAATTACTTCACAATGATGTGGGAATCATTATAGTGACAAAAGCATTCTTAGGCATTTCCAGATTGAGTGAAAGTAGGTCTTGTTTCATCAAATATCATGTTGGTTGTGAGGACATTCAAACATCACGACTCGAAATTCAAACCTCTTCTTGCGGATGATAAGATTTACCATATTTGGCAAAATCGTAGATGCGCACAATTCTGCGTACACACAGTAATTTTCTCTTGCATAAGGTAGCTTTAACAAAGGTGTTATTAGCAGTATGGGAGAATTCCTCTGGAATAGCGTCTTCAGTAAAACGTCTTTTGAGCTGAAAGAAAAGAAATGATAAGACATTTGGTAGACAAAATAACATATATAAAAACTATGGAGTTAACAACTCATAAAAATACAAACTTTCCGCAAATTCATACTTCTTTCTGGAAATGGCTTATTTCTTCTGCTTTTCTTTTGATTCAAGGATTTCTCCGGATATCTGATTGTCTTAGACTATCTTCTGTTCGAATATGGTTGCAGTCCCCATTGCTCGACACTTTATCTTCAGTGGCATAGGTTCTTTCTCAAACATGTTTTCAAAATCCATATGAAACGCAAACACAAATTAAGAACACATTGCAAGTTCAAAAATAATTTTGTTTAGATTAAAATTCGAAAAAAAAAGTAGTTCAAACAGTTACGTCTTCATGCTCGAAGCGATGAAGAATCAATATAATAATCTAATGAAGACATTAATTTCGCGGATGCAATATAGGGTATTTTGCTTTCTTGCCCGACATTTGCCATCATTTCTTGCAAATTTATAGCTTACATCATCATATGCTGTTTGGTGTGTTTTCGTCCTTTCTCAGGGTTGCTATTAAGGGAATGTTTTTTTAATATTAAATATTTCGTTAATGTTGCATCATTAGCCGTCAGACGGTGACATTTTAAGCTTTTCGATATTTTGATCATTCATAATCATGTTACGCATTATTTTCATTTAGAAAAAATATCACAATATGTAATTTAACGTTCAGTTATAGTAAAATTAAGCCATAACCGAAAAAAATCATTGCCAATGAATCATCCTTTTAAAACTATTTAGATTGATTACAGCTTTCTTCGAAGTATATCCAACAATGTAATTGGAAATTTACGTAGAAGATATGCGTTAATTAGCATATTGCTGACAACTGTGTCAAATATGCAAAATATGTTAGTATGTAATAGCATAACATATACCTGTTTTTGATAAATTTTTAGTGATACTCTGTTTGATAAAAACCATTTATCGCTAGCCAATATTTGGAGATTAATATTCTTGTTTATTCAGATAAAATTCAATCAAAAAAGAAGAAGCAGCAGCAAAAAAGGGAGAAACAATTATTGATGTGAAAAGTGTAGACATTCTGTTGCATGGTTTTTTGAAATTGTTACTTGAAATAGCATCCATTTGAAGCATGCTTTGTATGTTACCAAAAGTTAGTCTCGAAATATGTTGTTGATTATTTGCTTATTCAGGAAGAGTGGTGAAAACTGAGATATACGTCTTCATTCTTTTCTTTATTTTTATATACATTAAGCCACATTTCTTGCATTTTTTTTTTCTAATGCAGCTTTTAAGGCCTTTTGAAGTGATTCTGCTTTGGAAAAGCAATTCGATCCGATAACATTCTTTTTTTAAATCTCTTTCTTTACACATAGTTATTCGCAGTAATAAAATTATGCGAGAATACGGGCGTTAAAAAGAATCGGATTATCTTTATGCTTACGTGAAACAGGAGAAGGATAACAGGCAATTTTTGCAGCGACTATTTATGTGTATGTATATACGCTTGTAGGAAAGAGGAAAGATAAAATAATGGGAAATCTTAGAAGCAGTTGTCTTTGTTTACAAAGCTGGAAGAGATTGATCGTAGTTAACAGGTAATATCGAACACGATTACTTTTGTTTACAAGTGAGAAAGCAAGTAAGAAATAATGTTAAGAAGTAATCTTTGAGGAATTCGTAGGACCAGCTAGATAATATTATTTGCCTTTTTTCATGCCATTTGAATCAAATAAACTAGATTAATGTCGTGATAAACTTAGAGTGTGTTGTTCATTGCATTACTTACCTTTGTCGAATTAATTAAATTTAAATTAAACTGGAAAACGTTTTAATCAGCCATATAATTTACCCATGGAGAAATGAAAGGTCATAGGAAACTGAATATCAATCCTGGGATGCATGAAAGTTAGATACACAGGGCAGGAAAATATAAGGATTTTCAGTTCTCAAAAAATACGCTAGAATATATCCACTAACACAAAGTAAGCAACTTAATCTAAATTATGTATATAACATCATTGTATTTTAATATAGAATTTATATAGCAAACAATTCATTCCATTATTTATTATCTTATTGTTCCCTTCATTATATTTCCAGTTTAAATTATTGCTTTCCAAAGTGACTCAAGGACAAAAAATGTAAATATTTCCATACCAAAATTAAATATTTTCACTCTAAAATTATTTTAACAACAGTGCAATGTCGGGTAAACATTAAAAGAAAATAATTGCTGCAAAACTAGCATTAAAGGAAAATGAAAAGATCAATAAAGTTAAATTTGTTAATTGCTTTATAATGCATCCTTTTTCGGACTCGCTCAAAAGCGTGAAATCTCGTCAGCTGATCATGTATACCAGCGTTTCTCAACCGGCGGTACTCGTACCACTGGTACACTGACTACCAATAAGTATTTGGACACCTATGCAAATGACGATATCTGCGGTCCTAAGGTACGTCACGGACTCCGCCGGTATATATCGTGTAGGAAACAGCATCGGCTTTAGTCGCATGCAAGATGCCTCGCAGTTCGGAGCTCTCTGATTTCGAGAAAGGTATAATTATCGGGTATCACAAATGTGGCCGATCCTTAAGGGACATATCTAGCGATCTCAAGTACCCAAAATCGACAGTGGCCTATGTGATTAAGAAGTGGAAGAAGAGCGGTGATTGTCGGAATGTGCCCCGAGTCGGCAGACCAAAGAAACTGGGAGATAGAGATCGACGAGTGCTGTACAGAGAAATTCGGAAGAACCGCACCCAAACCGATGGCCCTCATCCGCGAGGAGTTTCAACAGGCATCCGGGAGTATTGTTTCAATGAATACCATCCGTAAGGAAGCACATCTGCTTGGTTTTCATGGTCGTGCTGCTGCCCATAAGCCTTTGATCACAAAGTCCAACCGCGCTGCTCGGTTAATATTGTGCAAAGCACATCGAAATTGGACCGTAGATCAGTGGAAACGGGTTCTTTGGAGTGACGAATCAAGGTTCACCCTTTACAGTTCGGATAGCAGGGTCTAGGTCTGGTGTAACGTCTCCTGCCAGAATGCATTGTGCCAACAGTCAAGTTCGGCGGATGTGGAGTTATGGTCTGGGGGTGTTTCTCCTGGTATGGGCTGGGACCCTTGGTTCCCATTCATGGCAAGCTCAACTCCGATGCCTACTGCACTATTTTGGATGACAATGTGCTTCCTACGTTGTGGCAGTTTTACGGATTGGACCCCTGTCTCTTTCAGAACGACAATGCTAGTTGTCATGTTTCGATGTTAACCAAGGCTTGGTATGGTGCCAATGGAGTTCATCGAATGGACTGGCCTGCCCAGAGTCCAGACCTGAACCCTATCGAGAACCTCTGGGACGAGTTGCATCGCCGAATTCAGGGGTGCACTACCTGTGCAAAATCGGTGAAGGAACTTCTATGTCTTCTCCAAGCCGAGTGGAAGAAAATACCACTAGCTGTCATACAAAGACTTGCGGAAAGTATGCCCCGGAGGGAGCACGCTGTAATTAACCTCTCGTGGAGACTCTACCAACTATTGATTTTGAATAAAGGTAGTTTTTCTTTTCTATCACAGGTGTCCAAATACTTATTGGTAGTCAGTGTATTACGCAAGAGAAAAATAGTAATCAAAGAATTGGATAATAATATTTTAAGCTTTTTATCACATTTAGAATGTTTTATATACGAAAAGAATTTGAAAATAAAAGAATAATTAGTGTCCGACATTAAAAATTATTCATTTTTATTGATAAATAATTTCAGCAAGTATTTTTCCGAAGATTATGAAAAAGAAAATTGAATTTGAAATCCATTTTGTTCAAATGCACCCGAAATTTTATGTCGTGGGAAAAAAAAAGAACAATTAATAGAAATTTCTTGTGATCGAATTCTAACTTCAGATTTCAAAAACACACTTGTTAACATTTGCCTGAACCAAAAAGAAAGAATTTAAAAGCATTTCAAATAAAGCTATTAATTTTACTGCCTTTTTAACAGAACCTATTTTTGTGAACAAGAAATTTCTTCCAAATTACATTTGAAAAATGAATACAGAACAATATTAAAAGTGGATTCAAACTTTAAAACTAAGTGAAATAAGACATTATAAATATAATAAAGAAATAAGAAATAAGACGTAAAGAATTTGATTTTTTACATTTGTTTAGTTTTACGATGAAATAAAAATAGCATTGCCAAACATTAAATACATTATTCCCGATTCCAAAAATTCCTAGGAAGCCATTTCGACTATTCCCACCTTCGTACGACTTTATTCAGCCGAAATATTAATTAAAAACTCCGAAAGCGCTAATTTCCGCATTCATTTTTCCGAATGGCAACAGTCTCGCGCGTTGGAGATAAAAAATATTTCATTTCGAAAAGTGTTGCTACTGCTTGCTTTCAAATCGTAGAATTTGTTAATCAAAAATTTATAAGTTTTACAAAATCTATACATATAAAGAAGAATTTCTGTTTGTGTTTTTGCTTGTTCGCTTTATTGATTTCTGATCAATTATGATAAATTTTTTACCGCATTTAATAGACTAAAATTAAATAAAGGTGAAATATTGGATGGAACTTGAGCTTTTGCGACCATTTCATTAGAAAGACGAAAATTATTAAAAACCCCTGCTGATCTCCATTGCTGCTGATATAATAAGACAGAATTAGCTATTTTTCTATCGAGACATTTTATGTGGTTCCATATCGCATTAGACTGAAAACTGTATGATTATGAATTGTACTTTTTGCATCGTTATTAGAGAAGTATTACAGCGGTATCGTTCTCTCTGTTGTTAGATGCATTACTCTCAATCAAATATAACTGGCATCGAGTACTTCCGCTAGTATGAAAAAAAATTGGCATTGCCAAATATTAAATATGTTATTATTATGTAATGTTCTATTTTGACGTTGAAGAAAGCACGCGATTGCATGTGACGTCATTGAATGTCGAAAATGTTTCGTTAATGTCAGCATTTTAAATAAATAGTTGCTCTGGCAACGTTTTTGTTCCAGATTAAGATAAGTAATACGTTATGTTATTTCCAAGTTAATTGTTTTATACCTATTGAGAAAAACTTATTATATTGCATTAAATTTAAATCATGACGTCATATTTACACGTATTAACCTGAAGTGTCCAAAGTTTTTGTTTCCTGCTTTGGCAACAAAAAAATTATTTACTAACTGGTTGTTGCTCAGAAAGAATGGACTGATTTCATTCATACTGAAAGGTTTTTATGCACTTTCTTTTTAGGTGTACATAAAACTCATAAATTTTGCTTTGATCCAGCTAGCAACTTTGTGTACAGTACATTAATTTAACAAGGTGCTACTTTAGTAGATTGGCGCACGGGTTTTTGGCGAAAAAATATTACGTTTGGCGGTAGATGATAACGTTATGTATGTTTTGAACGATAGATAGATATGACTTAGACAACCCACTGCTCAGCTGATAATTTATGGTAACCCATAGTCTAAGCACTGTAGCTTTTGCCGTCATTTAATCTTTTAAATAATGCACTTTAATATTTATAAATTCAGTGTTTTAAATATTACTTATGGCTAACAAATACTAAAAATCAATTTAATTTTACATTTATATTTGAAATGCTGATTTAGTTATTTATGATATTTTAAATTATTTTATGCTGTTAATAACGTTGTTAGATACGACAGTAAATGTTCACTATTTTGTCCATTCATAAAGTCATTTGTACCTAAATAATCTCTGTAAATAATCTTTGTAAACAACGAAAGAAGTTTATTCTACCAAAATATAATGTCTTACAAATGTTGTCACTCAAAGCAAAACTAAAAGGAAAACAATACTACATTGGTTGAAAGTATATGAAACAATGCTATACTTAACATACTCCCACTTTTGATAACAGGATTTTTATCAAAACAAATATTTAATTAAAGAAAAATTTAACCTAAAAGTATATTTTGAAGTTCACTTAAAGGTCTATTTTAAAGTTCAAAGTCCTTTAATCTAGAAGGCACTTTTATAGCTCGAGCACTTCGTAATCTAATCTATAGCACTCATCCAAATAATCATCAACCGTTTTGCCATCTTCATTAAAAACTGGTTTAGGTTTAGAAATTACTTTATCAAATACGAATTTCTTTTTAATCTTTAACCTTCCTGTGTAAGTTGACTCAAGCATTGCTTTCTCAAACTGTGATTTAGAATAACTTTTGGAATTTGTAATCTCAACACCTGATGTTTCAGAAGCACTTTCTTCAAGCTGTTCTTCACCGCACTCATCACTTTTACTTGGTCCAATCCAACGCTTCCAATCTTCATTATCGAGTTCCTCATCATATGGAAATTTTGTACATTCGTCTTCTTGAATAGTATAATAATCATCATTAAAAAGCTTCTTCGTTTTCTGGTCTTGTTTTTAATGGCCATGTTAAAACAATGTTTTCAACGAAAAATTAATACATTATTTTAAACGATACCGCATAAAGTTTAGAATATTTTGCTATGCTTAACAGCGTTTTTCAAGATGGCAGGCGGCCCACCAGCGGCCGAGCGGTAAAGGCGCTGAACACTGGTAGTTCGGTCCGAGGTTCGAATCCCGCGAACGGGCTGGCTGCATGGGCGTTTCCGTGACTTTCCTCATGTGTAACGTGTATACGAGCCAGTTTTCCTTAGAAAGTCCTCCAAGAAGGCATCCCTCCCTTTAGGCAGAGAGCCCTCGTGTGCTTTGCCATAACTGAATAATCCACTAATCCGCAATTGTTGGCACTAAAAATCGCGCCAACAATTGCGACAAACCCCAATGCGCTCGACTACCCAAAGTAACACCATTAATAGTTCATTTTATTTTCAGTTTTTCAGTACACAGAACTTACAATATTGCTTTGGCCGTAGTCCTGCCCGCTAGAATTTAATACAAACAGCACTTCCCCCTTTCAAATTTTATTTACCGATAAAGTAAACTTTAACTCCATATTACTGTGTTAATGTCTCAAAATCAACTAAAAGCCAATTACATTACGTAGTTAATTCATCAGTTAATAACTGTTCATAAAGATATTAATCAAAAATTATGTTATCATAGAAATGAAATTTATTTCATAGCCATACAAGTATATGCTTAGATTTTTTTCTTGGCAAGTCAGCGTATCAGGATTACAAATATTTTAATAAATTTCTCTGATAATATTTTTCTACGAATAAATATGTAACGCAAACAAAACATATTCAGTCATCTAAAACCAGGCAAAATATTATTTAAATAACAAATAAGAATTATTCACGTGATTGTAATTGGATTTAATAGCTCAATCCACTAAAAGAAGTGCATATATTATCACAATATTGATATAACTTTACCGTGATAATTATAATTACATAATTGTAAACGAATTTGTAATATAACAAATAGTTACAGTTCTATGAAAGTTTAAACTTATAAAGATCATTTCAAAGAAATGAACAAGAAAGGATTTTTAATGTCCTCTCAACAATGATCTGTTTGTTGTCAATAGTGACAAAAGACTGCTGTTGTCAGGTATCCAAAAGATTTCGTGTACAGAGGGTACATATTTTAGTAAGAAATAAAGACCTAAAAATTTCTTTAAAATGCGTTTTATTCGGTAAAACAATTTCCTTCAGCTTCAAGTACATTTTCCCAACGAGTTACAAATTTAGTAATCCGGCATTTATAAAAGTTGTGCCTGCAACCAAAGAATTATCATTTGACTTCATATCGGATTCGGAACTGTTGCTACTCAGTTTAAACTCTTAAAGTAACCTCGGCCGTAAATCATCCTTCGACAATGACATGCTCACTTCAGAATTGTAGTTCCAACAAAACTGCTTTCGACACAACCGACACACTTTCCAAATTTACAATGACTGACGGTTGACGAGAATACAAGTGAAATCATCTCGAAAGAGTGCCCGACACCTTCCGTTTGAATTTCACTTTTCGCTCCAGCGGCAAGAACATTTTCGATACCTGATAATACCAGTCACATACAACTGGTATTTGAAACGTCTGACTCTTCTATACTAATTTCTTCATCTAATTTTCTAAAATTTTTCTGAAACTGTAGGAATTTTATAAAAGTGTAGGAAGTGGCTTTATTTTTATCTTCCTCTAACTTAAGACACAATAACATGCCGAACAAATACTAATTCAGAAGTCAAACAACAAAAATCAGCGTTATATTTTCAAATTTTCACAGGACTTGTTCTGATGGTTTTACCGAACCACCATCGTCAGCTGCAAACGCGCAAATGAACGAGATAGGATATAATGATCAGATAAGATAAGAAAGCCTGGACAGAAAATAAGCTAGTGGCGCCATCTGTTGATGAAACCAGAACTAAAACATAATTTCTTTAAAGGCCGAAGGTAAAGATGGATTGGAATTAGGATCGTTAACTAGAACAGAAAGACTTTTTTTTGAATGTGAAATGCCTCTAGAAAATCCAGTTCTCCAATGGAAGATGTTTTTTTGAATAATTTTGGCAGCAGATTTTTCTGCTGCCAAAATTATTCAAAATTAGCTCATGATGAACACGAGATCTCGATATGAAGCATTTAAATGTATCAGTTTCAATCTTCACTTTTTTGTTCTTTTCTGTTTTGCATCGAATCACTTTTCTAATATAATGACACCTCCATAAAATGTTGTTTTCGCTATATATATGGTTTTTAAGAAGTAATATAGCAAATATAAATAATATAGCGAATTTAGAAAACACTTTCTCGGGAATTCTAAAGATATGATGCTTTTGAAAATTTTACTATTGTTTAATCATTTATTTATGAATCTGAAGCACCATTACTAGGATACACTGCGATCAGTGCTGCATTTCCAAATCAAAGCATAAGAATGACTGTGCATAATGAGCGCATATAGTTATTGTTGTTGTAATTCCGCTTCTGCCAGTTCCCTGTCTTTACATAGAAAGAAGGTCATGTGCTCGCCACATCACATTTTTTTTATTGTATACATTCATTCTCTTTATGGGTTGAGAAATAACGCAATCGCACTGCATGAAAACAAACCTCATCGTGTGTAGCCACGTGGTTGTCTGAATAAATAGCTTCCGGAGACAAATGAGTAGCGTAACATGGAGCTGTTAGTGGGTAAAACAGATAATCATTAAACATCAGTGTTGTCCAGTCATCCGCAGCGTATCTCTAAGAAACACTAGTGGTAAAATAAGACTTCCTTATTGTGGAAACGTTTTATTTTTTAAAACAACATTGTTCACAGAATCGTCTCTTTAGTTTCATTACATAATAGAAGAATAATGTATACATTTCAATTGTTTGTATAAGTACTATTTCTTATGCTACAGTTCTTGTACCAGGTTAACAGTAATTCTGCATTCATATCGTTGTATGCGAACGTGTTCTTAGTAGATTAAATGCACAAAAAATCGACTGAGCTCTTTTATTTTAACCAAAAAGAATTCTGTAACTCTCCACAAAATTCCTCATACAGCTCTTCACAGTTTTACAGACCACAATAAATAGTTACATTTCAAATCACTAAGAATGTTATACACAACACAGTGCAAAGCGCGTCTAAAGAGCGAAGCTCACAAGGATATATCTCAATACTTCGTAGTCGACTCAAAAATGAGAAATTGAGATCTGATACTCTCACTAGTCTTATATACTTTCCCCGATCGCGGAGAAAGCTCTGATACCTTCCACCTCTCGAAATTACTGGAAGGCATATGAGGTCCGGGTACGGTTACAGTTACATATAGTGATCAATTTCAGTTATTTAAATACAATACTGGTTACAATTGTCCACGGATAGGACCCAATCTTGCGACATTTTAAAACTTTCATCAGTTTAAAAATGTCTCCAGATCTGGCGACAAAAATTAGTCGCTAAAACTATATCTCACCAGTTTAGCGGTTTCGGGCAGAGCTTCATCTCTTTCAAGCTTTTTATGTTAAATTATACCAAAAATACTATAATTTTACATATAATTTCACTAATTATTTACATATATACAAAATTCCTAACAATAATTACAGTAAGCGACGCTTCTTGCGATCTCTTTTGTCCATGGCTATTTTGATAATACTCGTATTAACCAAATGATAACATTAAAGAATGACACAGATGTCCTTTAAAACAGCAGTGGAGTGTAATTAATTTAACACAAATGTAACTAAATATGTATAAATAGACGCTTACACAAAAATTTCATTAGAAAAACTCACTTTTTTTCTGTTCATAAATTTATGAAACTCGTTTGACTGATGCACCTCTAACACTCAGTGGGCATCTCTACCTGGAAAAGAAGAATATGCCGTGATAAAATTAAAAACAAGGAAAGCAAAGCAAATACAAAGAATTCCTAAAGAATATTTTTTGCTCTTGAACAAGAGACACCTGTTATTTTATGGAACATCACATATTACATGTACCGGAGTTATGAAGCTTGCATCAAGGACCGGGGTCTAAATTTCAAACACCTTCTTTGATGACGATCGTTGTCTATTTTTGTTCTTATTTCTTGATTTCTACTGTACTCAGCATAATAAACATGTTTTCTCACCCTATTCATATTCCTCCTTTTGTGTATTTTATGTTATCACTATCGCGCCGGGAGAGCCTTTTCGACCATGCATTACTATGTGATTATCCATCGGCTAGGTGTACTCTTTCTCTCCTGAAAGTTTATAACCGATTTGCTGAAACACTCTCTCTATATATATTATCAGTCTAATCGGAATACTTTGACTGATTTTCTGAGATTATCTAAACATTAAACTTTAATCTATGCCTTTGGTAGTTCAGCAAGAGGTTGATATGCGTACTTTTTCTTTACTCCAGCTCCATGATGACGATGCAGCGAAAGATGTAAAATACTTTTCTGCTTTTTCATTTTATGTTTTGCCCCTTTTTGCCTCTTTCATGCAGTTTGCCACTGTGGTTCTGGATTTTGCTTTTGTTCTTGATTTATTCCGAATTAAATATGGGATGGATTTTAAGGGTATTGTGTATTTTAATTCATGTTGCATTATTATCATCACTTGTTACTACTTTCAACGCACAATGGAATAATGTTTTACACTTTGTATTTATTCATTTATGTAAAATATTAAAAAATTCTACCTTTCAAATAATAAATTAATAATAGCCCTTTAACTTCCGTTCTCATTCTAAAAATAACAGAACTATTATAAAATATATGATATTAAAATAATAAAAATTAGTGGTGTTTTTTTTTTTTTTTTTTTTTTTTTTGAAATTTGTTGTGATTATTCAAAATAAATACAGTGGATGGACAAAAATATAGAAACACCTTTTGAAATGCATGTTTGAAAAGAAAGATTGATTTTAATGAAATATGTAGGTGGCTCTGGCGTTTTTGACTACTGACGCCACCTATACAACTTCGTAAATGTGCTAAATAGTTCAGTTGTTGTCGTAGTACTGTTATGTGAAAGTTGTCATTGCATTATGTCAGAGTTAACAGACTTCGAACGTGGGCAAATTGTTGGAGCACGTATGGTAGGTGCTTCCGTAAGCAAGGTAGCCGAGGTGTTTAGTGTTTCAAGAGGTACTGTATCGAAGATTTATTGCGCATATTTGAAAAGCGGAAAAACATCATCTGCTAAATCACAGCGCGGACGAAAGTGTGTCCTGAGTGATCGTGACAGACGATCATTAAGGGAAATTGTGACGAAAAATAAGAAGACCACAGCTGCAAATGTTACTGCTGAAATGAATGTTGTGTTACCGAACCCTGTGAGTACCAAAACAATTAGAAGGGAGCTTCATAAACAGGGAATTTCTGGCCGTGCTGCAATTGAGAAGCCACTCATCAGTGATGCTAATGCCCGTAACAGGAAAAGGTGGTGTTTAAGTCATAAAGCCTGGACAATAGAGCAGTGGAAGCGAGTAATATGGTCTGACGAGTCTTCTTTCACATTGTTTCCCACTTCTGGCCGAGTTTACGTCTGGAGAACGCCATCTCAAGCCTATAATACAGACTGCTTGTTGCCAAGAGTGAAACATGGCGGGGGTTCTGTTATGGTTTGGGCAGCCATATCGTGGTTCTCTGCTAGCCCCATGATAACTGTGTCAGGGCACATGACTGCCAAGACTTACGTGAACATTTTGGCCGATCAAGTTCATCCCATGGTACAAACTTTGTTCCCCGATGGTGATGGTGTCTTCCAAGACGACAAAGCCCCTGTTCACACAGCTCACATTGTCCGGGACTGGTTTTCTGAGCACGAGGATGAGTTGTCCCATATCCCCTGGCCACCACAGTCACCAGACCTGAATATTATCGAACCTTTGTGGTCTACATTGAACGGAAAGTGCGTTCTCATTATCCCCCGCCAACATCGTTATCTGAACTTGCCACCGTTTTGCAGGTAGAATGGTATAATATTCCCTTGGCAAACATACAGGAACTGTATTTATTCATTCCGAGAAGACTGCAAGCTGTTTTGGATGCCAACGGGTTTCCTACACCATATTAAGCAAAGAAGCATGTTTTTTTAAAGGTGTTTCCATATTTTTGTCCAACCCCTGTAATATGTGTACAAAATCTTTACAACTGTGTGTACAAAGCTTTGCAAAGCTTTCCCGGAAAAAATCTAATTATGTAGACTCTAAAACACAAATACTACTGAAAATTTTAATCGGACTCTAAAATATTATCTAAGTTTCTCGGTATACTCGAATAATTAACTCTATTAGTCATGATAGAAAAATTTGATTAATTAGAAAATAATTCCTGATTAATCGAAGAGTTTCGTTAATCATTTAAAAAACTGTGGTAAATTCATATTTTTAACCAACTTCATTTGTTTTCTGCTCGTGGTTTCAAACTGCAGTACTATTAGCCTATTAATTTTTCTTCATCATTTCTCCAGCTTTATTGAATCAGAGTATAGTAATTTAAAAATTATTATTGTAAAAAAACTAAAAATGAGCACCTTTTTGTTGTTATTGCAAATACACATATTGTTCTCCCAATGTAATTTAAATGAAAGTAAAATAAATCTGGAGAGAAAACCTAGAAGTTTAACAGATCGCTTTCAAAAGAAAAATAATATTACTGTTTTAGAATATAAGCATAAAAATTGAAATTTCTCGAATTTTTATGAAAATTTACCTAACTCTTAATGTCAGTACCAGGACATGTTTTACTGTATTCACAGGACAAAGCTGTAATAATAAACTCCAGGAAAACATGCTCTAAATCATGTAGACAGATAACAGCAGAATCTTGGTTCACGAACGCCTTGGATCACGATACATCGATTCAGGAAAGCATTTTCCGAACAAAAAATATCTTTGAGAACAAACGATGTCTCTAGATACGAACAAGTAAGCCGGGAACAAATGATAAACAAAAATCCACTTAATGCAATGGAAGAAATATCTTCAGAAGAAGACAGAAGAGAAGATATTCCTAGTTATTTGATCCGTGAAATTAGTGCAAAAATTCATAGGACCATTATCACTGTGATAAAGTAGTAGTAGTAAGCAGTAGCATAGATATCTGCAGTGACAATGCATGTCTTCTTTCAGAACATTATAAAACACAGACATAAAAAAAATCAGAGTAGGCAAATTTTTAATGGAACAAAAGCTCAGCGGATAACAAATAGAGGCAAGTGGTGTTAAGAGGAAAAAAAAACCTAGAAAGACAACAGCTAGCTAATATTTTTAAAGAACAGAATTTTCTCTTCAAACAACTCTTTCTTCCCCGTTTTCTATTTAGGCCATCAACTTTCCTTCATAAAGATACAGTAAAATTTAATTCACAATTTCCCATTTTTATATGTTTAGCATTGTATAAAATTTAAATTTCAGGTTGATTAAATTTCCTTAAATTTGAATGATCAAATTGCAAGCTACTTTGCATCATCGCAATATGTGTTAGATTCACAGAATCCCATTGGTTTTGCATTACGAGCTTACATTATTTCCTCTCCCAGTTAGGTCAGATAAATGAGGTTCTCACATTCTTAGGATTTACTAAAATAAATATATGTAATAATATACAGACTGCTACTCTTTATATAGTTCTTCATTTTATAATATTATTTAAACAATGAAGACTTGGCTACAAAGTTTAAAATGCGCTCAAATTAACAGAAACATTATGAAGTATAATTTTATGTACCAAATCGAGCTTTTAAATGAAGCAGTATAAAATCAAAATAAATTTTAGAATCGCTTCATTTAAAAATTTAGAATAGGAGCATTAAAAAGTAAAGCATAAGTCCAACTTTAAATCTGTATTTAGAAGTTAGGTTATAAGTTCTAAGAATTTACCATATTAAAATTTTTGATTTATTACGAATTTCATTTTATAATGATTAAGTCATATTGAGATATACTAAATAATTTTCTTTAAAATTAACGTGACTGATAACGTGACTTATTTTGTTGGTGCATATTGATCATAAATTGTATTGTAGTATTTGAAGGCTTTACAAGTTTTGTTTAGTTTACAAATTATATACTATTGACGTGACTGACATGTGAGAATTTCTGCTGATTTGTACTGATCCTAAATTTTATTACAGAGTTTAAATATGAAGTTTCTTTAGTTTACATATAATATATATATTGTAAAGTAGACATTTTCATTACACACACACACCAAAAAAATAAAAATTTCGATTTTTTTTTTTTTTTTTTTTTTTTTTTTTGTAATTTTCGCATTATATATGTGGTCGGAATACAATTCTTCTCTCTCAAACAATTTGACTTCGATGGTTTGATCAATTTGCACATTTCACATTGCAAAGATACCTAGTATATGAAACTTCTTAAAACTTGATGATCAGTTTGAAAGCTATTTTCCTTTAGTTTTCTTTCGAAACATTTTCATGCAATATATTATGTGATATAAAAATTTTTAGAAAATTAGTTCCTGGTTCAATCGTAGGTACATAGCTCCAATAAAATTAATAACTGAGTGAATACGTATTTTCATGCTAGTCAAATTTTGGCCTTGTGACATCTTTTAGATAATAAATTAAATTTGAAACATGAGTTTTACACTGGTCTCTTAAGAAAGAATAATTTTAGTGGGAAAATTCTTCAATTTCTAGCGATCATTAGGGCTGTAGGATCTGGAAAACATGAGAAAATCAACTGTATACTTACCAGGATACATATGATCTTCCAGTGCCATATGCAAGTGCCATTTACATCCCGCGCGCAAGTACAGTGGGACGCTTTAGCGCCTTATATTCTTCATATCATCTCATAAAGGCGAATGGAGAAAAGCAAGAGACCCAGTCCATTAAATCCAGATAAAGGACGAGCAGTTACGTGCCGCGAATTTTCCCGAAGGTCCGAAAAAATTGTAAGCGACCTCGGACAGACAACGGTGGTGGTCTTCTTAAAAAGGAGAAATTCAGCACTAACGTTTGTTTAAGTTCACTAAGATAATGATCACTTTCATAAGTGGTCATTTTAAGGAAGTGGTAATCAGAACAGGAGTTCCATATTTTAAATACGAAGATTAATGATACAATTTTAAAAATGAATGAGTACAATACATGTTAGAACGCTGTCGTGAATTTATGAAAATCGGATAAATTGGGGAAAGTCAGAATGATATTAAAATTATAAATAAATGATTTCTTTAATATGAAGCATGTCTCAAAAATAATTAATTTAAAATATTGTATCTCAAAAAGAGCACAAGACCAGCAAAACATATCACTTCTTACTTCATATCATTAATAATCTTTAAATTACATAATATTCACTTTATAATAACTGTTATAACGCTTCGTGCTAGTACAGATGAGAACATACAGAATAAATCTAATTTTTGACATTATTTTTACGCCTTCTGAAATTATATTATCCCAAAACGAATGAAATATATAATGAAAATGAAAATGATCATTTATATTGTAAGAAAAAACTTACTAGTTGGAACTTCATATGAAAAAATTTAAATCATGTTTTAACATTGTAATGTTTTATAAAATGATATTACGAGGCAAAAATTATTGCACTCTGAAATTCTGTAACTCTATAATCAACCATTTAAAAGATATGTAATGGAACATTCATTTTGCCAATGAAAATATATATCCGCTATTTAAATCTGTTTACCTACTATTATTTCTTCAGTTCTTTGTAAATAACATTTATATATAATTTTTACACTAAGCTAAACCTATAGATCAACACAATACCGAAATGTGTTCTATTGTCTAACCATTCAAAATATTCGTACAGAGATTCAAAGGTCGTGTAATCTTCTTGAAACTTCCATGTGCACGAAATATTATTGATGTTAATTCACAATGTCTATTCAAATGCATTTGCCTTACTATTACATGTTCAAATATTTATAAATAAGACTTACTTAAACTAAGCTAACAAACACATCATAGCATAAGAGTACATATTTATGTAATATTAATGTACATATTATTTTAATAACATTCCAATGGAAGTAACTAAATATCCTTATTTAGAGAAGAGACTCAAGACACTTTAATCCCGTTATAATGTTTCAGAAGAGTGCATAATAACTCCATTTGAGATTATATTAATGAGAAAGCAAATATAGTTGCAATTTAAGTTTATTTGGATGTAATAAGATAATAAGAGTACTCTGATAAAAACTAATTACCATTGCTCTTAGTACGAAGTGATTGAAGTGCTCAAGACAAAGCTAATTTCTGAGGAATGCAATTAAGTAGGCTCCGCAGAGGATACAAATGTCATTTGCTTTCCGAGAAGATGAAAACTATTCTCTAGGTACCGGAGGAGAATTTAAATGTCAGCGACATACGTTCGGAGGTATAAACTTAAGCGCATTACTTTGGAAATGAATTTTAGAAGGAAAAAAAGAGAGAGGAAGATACGATTCTAGGAATTCAGAAAACTGCAAACAGTGAATCTCAATGTGATTTCTTTAGAATATTACATTTTTGTCAATTTATCGAATGGATGTATTTTCTAGAATAGGTACGACTTTATCTTTCAGATAGAAAATACATTTTTTCTTATGCAAATAAAAGTAAGCGATACTTTCTTATGTAAAAGAAACAGTGTTTCGTATAATGTAGAAAGAAAATATATTTATAAGAACGAAACAGTTCCAATTCCATTGAGATTTTCTTCCCCCACGTTCCGTAAAGAGATAAGAAAATCATAGAAAACATTCATGAGAAGAAGGTAATAATCATCTTCCCGTAAAGATATCTATAAAATAAATATGAAAATATCAAATATTCTTTTGCAATCCTTAGGCTAACAAATTTCTTGATAGAAATTCGTTTTTGGCAGGAGAAAATTACACTCAACTTAAAATCTTATTTGTTTGAAACAAAACAGAACTTCCAATTTGCAAGACACGCTTTGTCAAGGGTTGCTGCTGCCATCTGTTGACAGGTGCATTACTTAAAGTTGTCAAAATGAATTAGATGAAGTTTTCCTTGAGGAAAAGTAAAAATAAAATATGTGTTTATTGTTTTAACAGTTTTTGTTTGCGTATATATTTTTTAAATTTATTTTTTATGAAATATGTTTCGTTATCATTAGTTAATATAATAAATGTTGTTATATGAAATAAATTTTCTGAGGGAAAATATACCGTTTGAGGATGTGTATGTGTAGTTACCCCACTCCGAGATTATCTGAGGAGGCGGAAATAGCTCGATGAAGTTAATGAAATAATAAAAATCATAAATAAAGTCAATAAATAACTCATGGTCCTTTATAGAAGTCATCAAAATATCAAAGCAACGAATGAAAAGTATTTATGAATAAACTAAACAGGTTAATATCAAACTACTAGGAAGGTTGGGGCTGGACTAAAAGAAAAATGTGAGGGAACTAAAGTACATATGAAATTTAAAATTCCGGCTAATCTTTGGAATATGGTAACAGGAAGTTTGGCGATATTTTGGTAGGCGATAAAGGTTACTACCTAGGACTTTGGCAATAATGTGAGAAGTTCCCAGTTCCAATTACGCATTATTTTGTGTGAGAGAAATGAGGGATCGTGAGATATGTCATGTGACATTTATGGACGAATCACAGTTCTTTAATCGGAAAAGGGGGGAAATTTGGAAAAATATCTGCAGTACTTTAAGTATTTTGTATTTAGCTTCGTTGTGTGTTTTATGAAAAGGTGTTGCTTAATTTTTGGATCCCATGGCCCTATGTAAAGTGAATTCGAAATTTCATTGCGTTTAGCATTTTGTATTTAGCTTCATTGTGTTTTGCGAGGAAATGAAATGAGATTGTGTGAAAGGAAGGATATTACAGATAAGTTTGAATGACAGTGCAAGAAATCTGGTGAAAATGGATATTTTGTGATCCGCCATGCACTCAAGATTCTGTAGATTAGGTAAGTTAGTATTTTTAATCATTTGAGGATATTATTTTTATGCATTGTTCTAAATATAAGGAATAAATAAATTAATATGCTATTATAGGAAAAATTTATTAGCAATGAATTTGTTTAAAGTAATTAAGATTTTAAGTTAATTTTTATTAATTTAATGTATGTGTTTATTTATATTTTAAGTAGTGTTTTTAATTTAATTATATTTTAATTAAATGATAGTTATTTTGTGAATTATATGTTTGTAGCATTTTGGAATATGTTTCAGTAGAAATAAATGTCCATGAAAATAATTTTATTATTTGTATTTGGAAACATTTTTAATATTTGCGTTATAAATTCGCAGGTGACGTTTATAATAGATAATTTAGAGTGAAAGGTTTTTGGATATTTTATTTATTTTATACGTGCAAATGTTCATCCTTAGAAAGGGTATATACTTTTTCGCGATCAGGTAATTTCATATATGTCATTTTTACCGACTTTAAAGATTCACAAAATTTTCCTGCATTTTCGCGCAAATTTTCTAATTTATGAGAAAAAAAGCAGTGTACATGGATAAAGTTAAGAGTGTGCGCAATGCCATTTTTGTGCAATTCTGGGATTTTTTTTAAGTAAAAATAGGTCGACGTGCACATGGTTACCGTGTAATGTGTCATTCTGAAAAACGCGGCAAGGAGTTTGCGATTCTGCACTTTCTCCCAATTTTGCAGTTAATATTCGTTATGATTAAGCACTTTTGTTCCATAAAATTTCTAGCATAAGCGTAATTCGGCTGGCAGATTGTTGGAAAAAATGTTGAGTAATTAAAAAGAAAAGAAACCTGTCTTTACTTCGTGAAGACAAAATGGCGGCGGAAAAAAAAAAAAAAGTAGAATTTGATGTAGCAGGATTGGTTGCCAAATTTTCGCCAAAAATCGCTAAGTTACCATATTCCAAAGATTAACCAAAATTCCTTTACTCAGTACTCAAATGTTAAAGAACATAAAATGGTACAGAAATCCGGAAATATATATAAAGCATTTCTAATTATGAAATGTAAGATTTGCAAGCTAAAAACGCCCTTTCCTTTGTATATATAGTACCCGCCGCTTATTAAAATAACTGGCTAATAAAATCAGCGGCTTTATTATGTTCGGTTCTCCCAGAACCTCCGTTTGTAATACTCACAAGTAAACTTGAAGCATAATGTAGTGATGCGATGCGGCTTAATAATAAACAGCAAATGGAGTGTATTAGAAATGCGATTTTACAAGTCTTAACATTATGCACATTAGATAAACAATTAAAACAAAGTTTATTAAACTTCACAAAATTGAATCTCTTGCTAACAGGCAATTTGCCAAATTGATCACACTTATTATCATTAAGTTATGATCTTTTTTACAATAAGGACAATTTTCAGTAGTTTCTAAAACCAAACATGTGACCTTATTTATTATTTTTTTCTTCAAACTGGTTTTACTGAAGTTTTCTAGAATGTTCCTTTAGAAACGTAAGTAATTCGTTTAATGTTCCTAGTTGATCGCCTTTAAGGTGCCTCTCATACCAAATGCGTGTATTTTTATCCACTTTTTCTACAAGTAAATGAGTTACCAATATGTCACCAAACCTTCGACCTTTTTTTAGAACATTTAAGGAACGAATGCATTCATTAGTGACGTCGACAAGATTCAAAATAGCGTCCGCTGAATCAGAAACATATGGATGCGTAATAAGCTTCTTAATTATTGAATTCACCAGTTCACTTTTATTCAAAAATCTATCTTCGAGTAAATCCCAAGCACTTTTATAATTTGAATTTGAAATAGGTATAGCTTGAATTATTTTCAGAGCTTCAGCCTTACAAGAGCTCTTAAGATATTGAAGCTGTTGAGCGTCTGATAATTTAATATTATTGTGTACTTTAAAAAATCGCTAAATGTAAGCAATTGATTTAAATTTCCATTAAAGGTAGGTAAAGTTAATTTCGGAAGATTTACTTCTATATAATCTGAATTAACACTAACTGAACTAACATTATCAAGGCGAGAACCTATTCGTTCTAATTCCAAATAGAGATCAGCAATTGTATTTTGAACTATTTGATATTCTTCAACATAGGTATCAAGCTCTTTATCCTCACATGTTACATAAATGTTATCAAAAATGCGTACAACATCTTCATTTATTCAGTTTCCTTTTAAAAAGTTCGATTTTTGCCTCATCGGCTTTAGCAATCTCAGAATTAATTTTATCTTTCAATTACGTTAAATTGCCTTTAGCGACTCGTTTCTTTACTAATAGTGATTTCATATCCATTATGAAAAATGTAAAATTGACTTACCCAAAATTGATACAGCAGATGTGTTCTTTCAAATGAGTCAGCAACAGTCCGTAGCATCAAATTATTTGATTAATACGAAAAATACGTATTATCCATCAGGCGTTGACGGTTTAATCCCAGTGTCCGGTGCACACGGGATTTGGCGACTTTATGATGAACAGTAAAAACGGGACATATACGATGAGTAGTAAACGGGTCATTCAAAGAATATATATATAGTACATAGTATATACTATGTATATAGTGTATAGTGTATATAATATATATATACAAGTATTTCCATAGACGTTCTTTGAGTCATTTTTTGTGTTAGCGATAATTTTCAAAATCGCGCCTAGGCTGCACCGTATACTAGGATTTTACCGCGATGACAAACAAATGTTCGTTGGAGCGATTAAAACACAAGAGATTCAAACACAAATTTAAAAAAAAAAAAAAAGATTCGAAGCTTTCAAATTCACGAATTTTAAGTACTAAAAATAGGCTTAGCGGCGTTCGTAGCGTCGTAGCGTACGAAATCAAAATTCAGCAAAAGAAATTATTCTTTCCAAAAAACTCATAAATATTCCGCCGAAACAGGACCAATGAATAATTAATGTAGCGATGCAATGCGGATTGATAGTAAACAGCAAATTGACTGTATTAAAATGCGATTTAATTTTCAAGCCGAAAAAAGTTGGGAAAGTTGCGTTAATTGCGAATTCAGCTAACATAAACAGAACATCTACTCTCGACTCCAAAGCACGAGTACTCACGTAATTGACTTAATCAATCTGCGTTTGCAATAGCAGCGTCATCTACAAAGTTAAATTTAATAATAACAAAACCTTCTGTCCTTTGATACCGGTTTCCCGGAAACCCATACATTTTCTGAAAGCTTATGTAAACAAGTAGAAAAACTGTGAAATCTTAGGAGCAGAAGGACAAGGGTTGAGCAGCTATAAGACCCACAAAGTATCAGTAAAATGTTGAAAAAAGACACCAAACGTCGCTAAAATGCTCGTTTCACGTATTTATATGAGCTAATAATATGGTAAGAAGGTGAAGATTTAAATATAAGGTAAAAAATATCGTTGAAAAGAAACGATATACTTTGGCATGTTGAAAATGTGACCTGTTATTAACTTCAAACTAAATCTGTTACAAGAGACAATCAATGTACAATTCATCAAATAAACATTGAGACGGGAAGTTAACATTGGACACATTTTACCCTTTGAATCCTTTGAACATTCATCATTTGTCAATGAATCAAAGCAGTAATCCCTTGGCGCAATTCACATTCCAAGGTTCGTCACCCAAGTATCCGCCCTTATCGAAAGCATACTTAATCAAGTTCTTGAAACGTTGAGCGCTGAACGGACATAATAAAAAGTCTGCAGGGCCAGAAAACTATCGCGATGCCAAATGTACTCCTGTGTTTTGATAATGATTGTGTCCATTATGTAACGAACAAAAGATTTGTAGTGTCTGAAGAAATAAATATCCAGAGATTGGATCTTTCCCGTACATCCTTCAGGTACGAGTTCTTTTTGTAGGACTTTACCATCAGGTACTTCGGAAGCAGACGATGCATGAACGCACAAGAAACAGAGATGTCATTACGAGAATATGTCCATCTCATACACACTTACTTTATGAGTCCTATAGCTCCTAAACGCTTGTCCCTCTGCCCTTAAGACTTCACATTTTTCTACTTGTAGCATAAACTTTCAGAAAATATATGGGTTTTCGGGAAAACTGTATCAAAGGATAGAAGGTTTACTTGTCAGATTGGCAAAAGACTGCCTCTTCAGTTACATAATATAATTACTTGCAGCTCTTAAAGCTGTTTAAATTTAGCCATTTAACTTATTGTGGGCAGTGGCTCACAAAACGTGAACAGTAGCTCCAAGTGGTGTATTTATTGTTCTAGTAGTTGGTTCTTCAATAAAACGGAGTTGGCAGAAATTTTTTAAGTGTCTCTGTTTCTCTTATATACGAGACACTGTAGTTAGATCTCTTTATTCACAGTGGAGCTTAGAGAGGAGAAAATTTCTTTACCTTAAGGTTGCCATAAATCATCTAAAAGCGTCGTAAATGAGTGTGGGGTATCGTTATAAATACCAGCTAAGAGGTTGAAGTGGTGTAGCTCCAAGTGGTGTATTTATTGTTCTAGTAGTTGGTTCTTCAATAAAACGGAGTTGGCAGAAATTTTTTAACCGTCTCTGTTTCTTTTATATACGAGACACTGTAGTTAGATCTCTTTATTCACAGTGGAGCTTAGAGAGGAGAAAATTTCTTTACCTTAAGGTTGCCATAAATCATCTAAAAGCATCGTAAATGAGTGTGGGGTATCGTTATGAATACCAGCTAAGAGGTTGAAGTGCAAATTCTGCATTCCAGCTTTTAATGGTCTCAAGTTCAAATTTTGCCTTTGGGTTACACATATTATTTTCTCAAATAGTTCAAAATTGTTTTCGTGAAATACTTCCTAGCATTATCCTACATTAACAATTTTTGAATGGAGCGGGAGAAGTAACTGTGGGGTTTAAAAAAAAAACGAAGGAAGCATTGGTCATTGTTCTAATCATAAAATCGATTTAACTGACAAAGTGCAGATTTTTATAGGAATATGGTTAGAAATGTGAGGAAACACTTTTAACAATTAAAGATGTTTCAGCGAAATAATTTAAGCCTGAAAGAAAAGGATAAACTGTTAAAAAATCTTGATTTTTCTTTCCCTTACAAAGCAGTAAAAGAAAAACTACATCTAAAATGGGAATTTTCCAAACACTATTATACAATGTACTTATACAAAACGTTATAATTGAAGAAGAACTTATAAATAATTATAATTAATGAAAAACTAATAAAAAAGACAAAATTCTCAAAGAAGAGCAAGAAAAAAAAAAAAAAAAAAAAAAGACGTAAAATTCGGAGACGTTGGCAATGCTTTCTTAGAATGATTGTAAACTGTGAAACCGAGTCATTTTGATATTTATTTACAAAGATCACTTCATTATGAAAGCTGAAATTCGCTAAAATACTGGTAGAAAATTTTATATCTACTGAAATGGAAATCGAAAAAACAAAAACAACATTGTTAATCGGGAGTTGAAATGTGAACGAAGAGGCATATCATCAGCTTACTGAAACTTAGATAAACGATGTTTCACCTGGGCTTAATGAATACAAACCAGAAGAAACTTTTAATGCAGACGAAACTGGATTGTATTACAAAACATATTTTATTGCTTAAAACAGCAGATGGTTTAAAAAACTGAAGTAAACAGTAGTTGTGTTATTATCTAACAATATGGATTCAACAATTAAGTAGACATTGGCAATTGTTAGAAGCAAAAATCCTTGATGTTTGAAAGAAGCCACGAATTTAGTTCTAGCTTATCATAACAACAAAAACTCTTAGATAAGTACTAATTTTACTGAATTTTTAAAAAGAATAATGAACTGAAAATCGAAAAAAAAAATAACTTTACTAATTAAAAAACTACAGAGCACACACACCTCTGATCTCTATCTGAGAAACATTATTCTTCGGGCAAATATAATTCTAACAATCAGCCTTTAGACCAGGATATTAGTATATAACCTTTCAAGTTCTTTTATTAAAGAAACTCTTTTCAGGAAATTATACACAAATTTCAATCTTGTGAAAATGCAAGCATTTCAAAGGAGATAACTAAGTCAATATATCTGATAAAGTCCACTACTGTATAGTCACTGCGGGCGTGAAATTCTTAAAACAAAGTTAAAAAGTATTTTCAGATATATGGCTTCCTTTTAGAAGAAGCCTCTTAGGAAATGAAAGTTATAGCTAATATTTCAGACATCAATGGAGGAAGTTACGTAGATTCATCTTCAGAATACACGTCAGTTGACGACAGTATTGTGACAAGAGTATGTAAAACTTGAATGTCCTGTTATAGAAAGTGTTAAAAGAACTCCATAATCTGACAACGAAAGTGATACAGAAGAAAGTGATGACAGGGCAAACATTAATGAAAAGTCACACAAGCGCTGTATGTTCTTAGAAAATCTTTTGAACTGAAAAGTGCTGATCAAAAGAGCTACCAGCAGTTTACAAGCTAAGAATACTTATGGGAACTATTGATGAAAAATATAAAACAAACACGGCTAGAACAATTATTTGTAAAATTTAAAAGTTTCATCAGATACATAGGGCAAGGTTGTAGGTTTCTGCTTATTTTTACTAATAGCTATTTTTGTGAGCTTTTTCGGAATTCTCGTATTGCATTCCTCACCGGGATTTAAATTAAGTAGAGTGGACAAAAGTATTCAAACTGTTGGAACAAAAAGGTTAGATAGAGCGTGATTTTGGTATTATGAGCGCATGTTTGTTAGATTCTATCAGCTGTTAATTTAATAGTGGCTACGTATTCTTGCAATCGAGCCAGAATCATCCGGTGTAGGTTTTCTGAATCAATCTGTTAGTTTAAATTGAACTGTGTAGTCTCGCACTACTCTTTACCTTTATATTTAGTGTTACATTATCGTTTAAGTTCTCACCGCAAGTGGACGGTGTTTTGTTTTCGAGCACATAAGTCCGTGCCATATGTTAACTAGTTCGTGATAAATAAACAGGCCTTTTACACCCTTTCCCTGGGTGTGTTCATTTTCACGCCTGTGTAAGAAGTCACAAAGTACAACAATTAAGTAGATCTAGTTACCATTTTATGATAGCGAAACATACCAGATCCCACATGGTTGCGCAGGTCGTGCCGCAGCTTAAGTGCTGTCTTTTAAATGTTAGGTGTAATATCACGCCTCTTCCGTCAAAACGTGTTACCGCCTAGTCAGTCTTATTGTTTCACATCGTGTTTGTTTCCCTGTAATATTTGTGTAGATGACGGCGAAGAGAATATATTTCAGTGCCTAAAATGCAAAGGAAGAGTAACCGACTTGTGGCCTTGTGACAAGAAAATGAAAAAATAGCTTTATGACCATTGTTGCAAATAATTGTATAAATAAAGTTGTAAGGATTATGTTAATTTTATTAAGAGTTAAATTTTAAGTTAAAGTTCCTTTCCTGTCAAATTCTTAACTTCAACTTACTACTGCTTGCCAGAACGTAGTTTTAGAATCATTCTGAATACATAATGAGGAAGAGCGGTATTTAACCGCGAAATTGAGTTAGAGAGAATCAGAGTTTCTGATTAGCGCGCGTCTGCCTTTTTGGCTACTCTCTCTCAAAGCTATTATTACGCTCGGCCGTACTCAGGCTCTTGAAAGCTCCGAAGTCATCTCGTGTTTAACGGACCAACTGCATTAAAACTTTGATAGCTTCGGCTATATCTCTTTAGTTTAGTTTAGTTTAGTTCTTTATATCTTAAGTTCAAAGCCCGAGTGTTCGACTTTATTGTAAAACTCCAAGACGGAGTTCTATTAACTTTTATTTGAATAATAAAGGGTTATTTTACCCTTTGTTCTTGTTGTTTCATCTACACGAACTTATTCGCTTAACAGTTCTTAAGAGTCTTCATTTTCTACAGCAACTGAGAAATACACAAGTGAGGATCACACAAAGTAATTAAGGAATAGAAAGTTTTATTATAATTGTCCAATTGTAAACGTAGTGCGATTTGAGCTATAGGTGATACGACTTAGAATACTGGTTGTCTAAGATGTATTAAGTTCATGTTCATAAATTTTATCGAACGATTAGACTGTATGGAATTTTATTGCAATAAATATCAGCAGTGACAACACAAGATATTACGACATATAATTTTTATTTTTTCCGTAGACCCTACGACTTATGCAACCTTACCTTAGTTATAACTAGCGTGCTTTGCCATAATTAAATACACCACCACACCACACCACCTTAGTTATAAAAATATGTTTTTTAAAAAAAATTTTAATAAATTTCAAAACTGGGTAAGTAGCTTAATTTTAGCATTAATTTTTAACTATTACTTTACGATTAATTACTGGATTCATTCTTATTTATTATTTTATTGGGTAAGTTTCAAACAGTTATCACAATGTGCAGTAAATAAATCGCCATCTATTAAACTCAGCTGCTTAATAAACTTAAATACTCTTGGAACGGAAGTGACTTTAATCAGCGGCGAGTACTGTATATATTTATTTACTTTGTGAAACATTGGAGAGAAACATGTTTAGGAACAATGGTAAAATATGTTTACCGTTAAGCATTCCAAAGGCTCTAATTAGAGATAAACGTCACTCTTCTAAATTTCAAAAGATTATGAAACGGCTCTCTTTCTACGGCCTTGATCGTTTTCAAATATAGTATGTTCTTCATGATGCATAAATTTGATTCACTTATATAGCCTGCGAACACGCTTAAAAAATTTCCACTTATGAACTTTATAGACTGAACTAACATACTCCAACATACCATTTTAAGTACTCTTTTTTTTAATTGTGTTGGCTTCTTGTCAAAATTATCTTCTGTATTATCAAATCTCTGAGCTCTCAAATTCTTAACTCACAGCGTTTTTTAGATATTATTTTCAAACGCTTTTTTCTCCTTGGACACTAAGTATAGTACAGTTTATTATTACATTGTGTTCTCACTAATTATTATGATATCCGCTGCTGCTGTCTTATTTTTATTACATCAAAATTGATGTTCTCAGTTGAATTTGTGAATCTCAAAAGGTATTGAAATTGTATTGTAATCACGTTATGTCCTAAATTATTATTTTCAATAGGTATTGGATGTGAGGTGTACGGTGGGATTGCACGATGTACCATAATAGATAAACTCTAGTACATTTGGAGCCTCAGATGCTTATTTCCTAAGCGGAAAACAATCTTTATTCCTGAACTATTATAAGACTTACACTTTTATTTTTTAAAGGGATATTTAGTATGGGAAGGCATTATCATTGAAATATGGTACATCGCTAGTGTTCTCTAATTACCTGTAATTCAAAATGAGAAAAATATATTAATTAAATTAATCAAAAATGATATTTTGCTGTTTCGATAATTTTATTTGTACCAACATTTCTTGTATGCTTATGCATAAAGCAAAGAAGTCCCATAATAACACTCGGTTGATAAAGGGGATCACATTATTAGTCCCACAATTCCAAAATTACAAAAAAGCTTTATCTTTGGTCTTGAGCTTTATCTTAGAAAAGATCATGGTTCAGGTTGCTTTTGTCATCTTTATTTCACAGAGGTTACTCGTTGAAGATGAGATGTGTACATGCATACTCTAAAGACAAGTATAAAGGTGTTTTACACATATGTGGCCGATGGACTTCATCTTTCCGCGTGGTTCCAGCAGGATCATGTGGCGCATGTTCATGAATTCCCCCCTTGCATGTGAGCCGGCTTCTTGTGAACTCAATGACGAATCAACACGTCTGGTGTGACATTACGAATTCAGCACGTACTTATTTCACTATGCTGTGACCATAGAATTCGCAAGATCTTAAAAATAGAGAATGTCTGTTTCCTGAGAAAGCTGTTCTCGTCGAAACCAGTTCCATTCTAGGAGCGAAAGCTGGAAAGTGTTATAATGATACTGATGATTTATTGTAAGTAGTTTGTGCTTGTCCTGATTTTTCGTAATAGCCTGCACTAATTCCTAATTTTCGTAATAGCCTGCATATAATACAATAGCTCAATAAATATTAACAGACGTCTTTTGAGCATATACAGTAAACCCTTGCTGAGCACGGGTTTGCGAAGCGCGATTTCGTTTTATACACGGTATAATAATTGTTTTCATTTGATTTGCCCAACGCTAGAATTTCATCCATACGCAGTTCAACGTTCATTCATCAATACTGAATGCTCGATGACATCAGTTCTGCCAGAAGTTATCAACTATTTTAAAAGACTAACATAGATTGAAGATGAAGCCAAAGAAATCGTACAGACTTCAAGAGCAGTTGGTGGTAAAAGAATTTTGTGTATGGAAGAAGGCCAAATGAAAGAATTAATCGTGAAATGACGAAGGAGGAATTGGACGATTTTACTACACCAGTCGATAGTGAAAGCAGTGATAATGAAAACGAAGTTTGCGCATTAAAATTTTAAAACGTTCAGCGTCTTTAACTTTGAAAACGTTAAACGAATTGTTAAAAAAGGCACATGAACAGCCCGATTTTGCAATGGTTATTGAAAAAAAATGAAGAAAGAAGGCACTTCTTGAGAGGCACGGGAAAACTCCGTGCTTCTTAACGCGAAACTTTTATCAAGCTGCATCATTTATTGTCCCGAACAAAAATCACCACCTTAAAAAAAAGACTGTATCGCATACTTGTTAAGCAGTAATAAAAATCTTTTCCATTTACATTCAGTTCTCTTCTTCCCTTTTAGTTACAATAATATTTAGGTTGCTTTAAATTATACATGATTTCTTAATCTGAATTTCATTTACACAATTTTCCATAGAAAGTTAACTTTGCGAAACGCGATTTTGTCGTACTCGCAATGTATTAATGACGTAACCCCATACTCGTCAAGGGGTTGCTATATCTGATCTGGCATTCTTCATATGAACATCTATTTTGGAAGTAATGTGTATGAGACACAATACAGCGGCGTTAAAACAACTACTAGATAAACGTTTAGAATTCATGGATTGGTAACAATCGAAAAGTCCTCACTCTGCAGCTATAACCTCCTCTGCTGACCAGAGTCTTCTATAACGTTGTAGTTTTTGATGATCAAACAGAAAAAATTCGCTAGGGGTCGACATCAAAAGAATATGCCAGGGATATGAGTGACTATGAGGCTGGAATGTTATTTCATATTTCACCAAGCTTAGATTGCATAAGGTTGCTTCATACTCTCAATTTTAAAGCGCTAGATGGGCACAAATTTTAAAATTCCTCGGTTTAACTGGCTTTTACTTGTAATGTCTACTGCGACTGGCTAAAGACATTCACGTGATAGCGAAATAGAATTATTGTCTGTTCTTCCATTGCACCCATTACGAGATAATCCGTAAAAATAATAAAGAGGCTGTCCACAGCAGTAGACGTTCATTTGTTCTGTGGATAACCGAGAAGATGCATGCATACAAAAATCAGGAAAAGGCTGAGATGCATTACATGCATGGCGCTACAGAGGGCAATGCAGGATTGTACCAAGGACGGTTTGTAACAAGACGCGTCCCAGATTCCAGAACTTTTCAGTGACTGCATCAACAATTGTGCAAAATAGGGTCCTTTTCAAGATGGGAGGAGGATAGTGAGCATTGAAGGAATGTAAGAATTCCATCCTTAACTGAAAACATTTTGCAGCGTATGAGAGAGCGCTATCAATGTAGCATACCAGCGTTGTCACAGGCTATTATTATGTCTCGTCAGAGGATGTGGCAGAGAGTTTCGGAGAAGAACGAATGTACCCCTACCATGTGAAAAAGGTTCAAGAACTGTCAAATATGGAATATGCGCCAATGTCGCTTTTGGCAGTTTACTTTTTTAGCAGTCCGTTATGGATCCAGATTTTTCTGCACATGTGTTATTCACTGACGATTGCAGATTTCAGCGACAGGGGATATCGAACATCCATCTCGATCCCAGGATCATGCCAGCTTGGTTTTCGAGTAAATGTTTTGGCAGGAATCATGCATGACTATCTGATTGATCTATTCATTCTGCCATTTCGCCTGTACAGGCTAGTGTTTTTGCGAAAGGTGCTTCCCGAAATATTGAACCCTGTTTCATGAAAAGACGCCTGTGGTTCTAACACATCGGGGCACCAGCCTTTATGATATGAATGTAGGAAACGCCTTGGAAACCATGTATCCGGAACGATGGATAAAGAACTTGCCGGCCGGATATCTATAGCTGCTGAAATCATACGAGAAATGCCTGGTGTATTCGCCACTGTTCGTCAATTCATCGACGGTGTCAAACCTGAATTGTTATTAGAGCGCTATTTTGAGCAGTCGCTGTGATTGGAGATTGGAGATATAATTTCATTTTCTACAATAAAACTTTTTTTTATTTCAATGATGCCATTTCATTTCGTCTCTGTCTACTTCTTTCACATCATTTCATGACACAGGACTTCTCGCCTTCTAGAGTCTTATCGCTTGAATTCCGACTATATTTTTTGTGGTGATATGTGCTTGTCCAGTTGTATTCTATCACACACTAACGTATGTACTCTGAGTTTAGAAACACCCTACACATACATACATATATATATATATATATATATATATACGTGCATTCTTCAGATATGTTCAAGAAATTAAGCAATATGTTAAGAGTGCATAAATCCAGGTATAAAGTGCAAGGAGTATTTTGGCATTAAAACCAAAACTTTATTACATTAAACATTAAAACAAACTTTCACTTTTTCTTTCTCTTACATAGATAACATAAGTTTTTTCTTATTGAATTCCATCTTTTAAGCATGCATATACACTTTATTTTCTAAAACTAGCTCTTGTTTAAAAATTGCAGTAAAATTCATGTTATATTTTAGACTCAAGCTCGTATTTTAAGGATTTGGTATGTTTGAAGTAAAAAGCTAAATTCACCTTTTTCTAATTAAATGTTACTTCCTGAATGCGAATATAACTTTTTCCCTTAGTTGCTACTTAGAAGTTACAACAGTTATAAAATCTGTGCTGTTACGATTATTGATTTTGTAAACAATATAATGCTACAGCTAGACATGAAATATAGCCTTTTACTTCTGACTGAGTGGAGAAAGTTCAGTCGTTTGAGGTAAGAAGAGTAGGTTTTTCGGGACTTGTGTATTTGAAAGATGGTATAAAAGTGCATAGTTCATTGTTTACTTGTGCAGTGATCCGAAGTCTCCATTTGGAATTAGTATCAAATTCAAGTACAGAGGGTTTTCGTCAAGCGTTGCGCAAATTTTTGCACGTAGTGGTACTTGTAAAATTATTTACTCTGGCAATGCTAAGACCTTTAAAACTACAGATCATGAATTAAAATATTTACATAAGTTTTATAAACAAGTTGAAGTTGTTTTAATATATTTTTTTGGGTGGGGAGGAATGAATGTGAATAGAAATGTTTTGTAGAAGCTACTCCTTGGTGGAAAGGAGTTTGGAAACTTTTGGTAAGATCTGCAAAAGCATGTTTGAAACGTATCTTAGTAAAACTTTCTAATCTCATGAAGAAACGCATGTTGTTTTTGTTGAAGTTGTTTTTGATGCTAGTCCCATAACTTATGCATACAGTGAACCAGATTCTCATTCAACCCCTTATTTGGCATCTGGATTTAGATTGATTATTTTACCTTCTTCTGAAACTAAATTCGAATCCACAAGTCCTCAGTTGATTAAATGAAGGAACCATAGGCATTTTCTATAACAGTATTTTTGGAAAATATTTTCTAAAAAATATTTGCGAAATCAGTTACGTTATAAGGTATTTCACCCGCCTACCTGACATGCCTTCGTGGTGCGATGGTCTGCACGCTTGGCAAGTATTCCAGAGGTCCACGGTTCGATTCCCGGAGAAGGTGTTCCATATTTTTCATCTTTCCTGCTTCTCAAAAAATCCTAATGTTTCTAAAACGTTTTCTAAAACTCCAAAATATTCTCCTATGTTTAAAATTAATGATGCTGTTAGTGTACGAGAACATAAGTCAAACACTGTAATTGAAAATTAGGTAGGCTGAAAGAATCATTCTCTGGAAGACCTCGTATAATTAGATCTTGTGCAATTCAGTTAAGTAATGATGTTATTAGAAGACTGAATACTGAAATACTTTCTAATCTTGATGTTTGGTAAAATTAAATCACGCGTTTAATTTTACCAAACATCGGGCGGGGAACAATAATACCCTCTGTTCACTATTACTTCTTTGAATCAGTCTGATTTAATAAAAACTTATGCATTTTCTTCACTGTGCCTTTTTTTCTCGGATTTTGATACCAAGAAGAAAATTCATAATTATGTATGAAATCAGACCTGATCAAAAAAATAATAGTAAACGTGTAGGATTTCATTTATTTCTACTGATAGTTACTTTAATTTGTTAAATTTTTCTGTCTTATTCCCCTTGCGTTTCCTCGTCAGGATGTAAGTTATTTAGAGTGAACGAATATATTTAAATTGATGTACCGAAAGGTTTAGTCATAGAGTGGTTCCGCCTTTACGAGCGCATGTTGTTATTTCTTCCAGCTGTTGACCCTGAATAACGGCTTTGCATTCTTGCTGCCGAATTACTATCCTGCCGGTGTAGGTTATGAGACGCCTGTTAGATTAATCGGAATTTTGTAATCCTATACTGCTCTTCGCCTTTAAATTTAGTATTATATTATATTTTTAGTTTCTCAAGGTCGTTGATTGTGAGTATGTATGTTCGAGCCGTCTGTAAAGAATTGTGTTCAATGGCAGGGTCTTTTACACCCCTTTCATTCTTGTATGCATATTTTAGTCTTTGCAATAAGTCGCATGATTAGCATTTACATAGATTTAGATATTGAATGTACTGAATGATAACCAAAAGAATTAGCGACAGCATTTTTGCATGCAAATTTTATTCACAAACACCAAAAGGAACTGACTCCATATGCATAATCATTGAAGTCACAGCTTATTTTATATGTAATAAACACTATCGACGTCTATTGGCAAGCTGAGAGTATATAACAACAAACTGATAATTAACAAAGAGGTAAAGTTCAACAATTGTCTTACAAAAGCAGTTCCTTTGTAAAGAAAAACGTAAGAAAATCAAAATTTTCAAAAAATTGAATTGCTCCCAACACATGTATTAAATATCTCACTCCCAAATAAAGTTCTTAAAATTTAATCTTAAATTTTTGATGCGAAATAAATTTTAATCATCTGATTTTCTAATCCATTTGTACGATCAGAACTGAGGCTGTTATGAGTGTTTGTAAATGTACTTTACAAAAATTGTGAGTTATTTTAAATATGCCAACTATATTGTTATTTAGAATATAGCAAAACTTAGCTAACTGGTAATCTGCATTTTTATTCTACAGTTAAAACTAAGAAATTAAAATGCAAAATCTTTAAAAAGTAAAAAGGTGTTCCATTAAATTTCAAAATTAAATGCAGCATGTTTTTTAATATCCAAAATATTACAGGTCTCGAATGGTTTTTTTTTTTGGTTTATTAGATTACGGCAAAGCGCTCGAGGGCTATCTGCCTTGAGGGAGGGATGCCTTCGTGAAGGACTTTTTAAGGAAAACTGGCTCGTATACACGTTACACATGGGGAAAACCATGAAAACACACATGCAGCCAACCCGTTCGCGGGATTCAAACCTTGTACCGAACTACCAGTGTTCAGCGACGTTACCGCTCGGCCGCTGGTGGGCTACAGTTCTCGAAAGAACTAAAAGGCAATTAAAAAAACGTTTTTTTGATGGAATAAGTTTTTGTACTAGGAGAAGAAAAATAATTTATCACATAGTTTAATGAGAATAACAGATAAGATAATTCTATTTGCAACAAGCTTTTGTACTAAAAGAAGAAAAATAATTTATAGTTTAATGAGAATAACATATTAAATAATTATGTTTTCTGAATTGTACTGTAATTTTATATGGCGAATAATAAAGGCGTGATGTGTTTATGATAAATTCTAAAAGATAACTGCTTACATATTTTGAAAAAGCAATTAAATTAATAGGAAATTTTAAAAGATAATGGCTTATACATTTCACAATGCAATAGGAACTTAAAAAGATAAAGGCTTATTTATACATTTGGCCATGCAATTAAATTCTAGAAAATTAAAAGAAAGATAAAGGATCATTTGACAATGCAATTAAATTTTTCTAATCAAATGCCCTGTTCTTTTATTATTTGCGATGTATAATCATTGTAGATGAATTTTAAAAATAGAATTATTTAATCTATTATTCCCATTAAACAATATGATAAATTATTTTCCTTCATTTACTTCATTAATTTTCATATTCATTTCGAATAAAGATTTAATATGTTTTTTAATTGAATTGTATTTTCAGTTTTTGTAGTTTCAGCTGCACGTTATCAATAATAATTATTTAGTCATTTTAAAACATAAAATTTTAATAGTAAGATTAGGAAATAAAAAAAAATAAACTGATATCAGAGAATAAGGAAATCTCTTTGAATATTCAGTTTCGGAAGTTGGATGTAGTAAAAATGCTACAACGAAAGTTTTACTTGAAGCTAAAATGAAAAAAAAAGTAATAATAATGCCAATTCGTTATTAAGGGCACCAAGATGGCAAACTGTCAATCTCATCAAGATAAGAAACTGAAAAGCAATTTTCAGCAAAGCAACCAAAAAGCAGAAACGCTTTTTTTCCGTGTCCTGCAAACGAAGACGCACTTTTTAAGAAACATAAAAAATCGCGCAATTAGTATATTTTTATCATTCCTCTTCTGAAAAAGGGAGAAAAGTTTGTTTTATAATCTGCGAAAATTTCAAAACTTTATATCCGATACAGTTTTAGATGTTGAAATTTAAAAATCATAAACGTAAAATATTCTTAAAAATCGAGCGATTTTCAAAAATTCAGATATTAACAAAATTTACATACAAGTTTTATTGAAAAAAGTTTTTTTCGTTCTATTCGATAGTGTAAAATGTAGAATTCTGATATTTTTAGTTTGTCTTTCAAAAAAGATATGTGGGAAAAATCGATCAGATATCAAATTAAATTGTTTTCGAAGTGGCTAAAAAATTTACCACTTCGAGCAAACACAATCATTAATCGTTATAATTCAATCATTTAATTTAATTTAAAAGTCAATCATTTTAATCCAGATATTAATCTAATTCTCCCTATTACTCTCGGAAATGTACTCAATATAAATACAATCTACATATTTTCGCAAAACATTCTTTCGTTGTAAAATTAAATTCCTTTATTTTTCTTTCATATTGACTGATTAAAAAATAAGAAATTTTTTCCATAATGCTTACACAATATGCTAAGATCAGCATAGAAATAAATTTAGAAACCTTTCACCTTCTATCTGTGTTGACATGCTTATGTCCTTGAATTAATTTTTTTTTTCATTTGCATTTTTTGAATGTCGTATTATTTATAATTTTTTCCTGAGTAAGACTGTAGTAAAGAATCAAAATATTTTTGAACTGCATGGAAGTTTAACGAAAGCTAAATGGTATCCAACCTGCCGCCGAAGTTTCATCATGTTATTTAAAATTATCTTTCATGATTTAAAATTTTTATAACCATTGAAATAAAATAAAATATATAATAACAAATTATCTAATACATAGCTATTTCTTTTTATTAATGTGATTTATAAAGAATTTCGTTTAATTTAAATGAATTAATGTGATTAAATGTGAATTAAATGAAATTCTTTATAAATTACTTTAATAAATTGCCAAAGATTTTGGTTTCATAATTCAGTGAATTACTTTTCTTGAGAACTCAGTTATTGTATTTACAATTTTAACACTAGATGGCAGCACTACCCATAATGCATAATTGCTTTTATGTGCTAGACTTTCGTTTTACTTCGCAGACCTACAAGAATTCGTAAAAAGAAAAGAAAAAAAAAAAAAAAAAAAAGAAAAGAAAAGAAAAAGGGGGAAGAAAAAATATATGAAAGGTTTCAAATTTTAAATTACGTCCAGAGGGGCGTTTTTTTTTTAACATTTTGTGTGTTATATTTATTTATTAAATATCACGTTTTTCGCCCTTAAGCCACAAAATTCAGTTTAACAGCAATGTCGCAAAATAGTTTTAAAATAAGCATATCTTTAGAATTTCCGATATAGAGCCTTGCGCGTTGGAGATAAAAATGTTTTTTCTGTAGAACGTTGCCATTGCTCGTTTTGAAATCCTTGAGTTTGTTAATCAAAAATTCGTTAAAGTTTTACAACATATGAAATCGATAATAAAGCAAATTCCAAATTTCAAATTTGAACTTCCTCATGCCCATATTCGTAGGAGGATTACTTCATTCAAAATTCGATGGCTCTATGTACCGTTGTTTTATCACAATGCGAGAAATATACATACTTATGCAGATTTTTCATTATTTCATTTCTTCAAATATAATGCAGGGCTCTAACATTTGGTGGCAACAGTTTGAAAAGCGAAACGGTAATTTATAGTGGACCAACGCAAAATCGCAAAACGAAAAGAATAGTCTTTTAGGGACAAAGCCCCTTTGGCCTAAAAGAAAAAAAAAAAAAAAAAGAAAAAAAGAAGAAAAAAAAAAAGAATTTTGGACGTATTTCTGAGCACTGATATCATTCTTAAATAAAGAAAAAAATTGCTTGACAGTTGTGCAGTTCTTTTATAACGTCTTATAATATACGCGTATTTTTATACTTGTTTTTTAATTCGTGTTCTTAAGCGACCAGGTTAAATACTGTTCTATAATATGAGTATAATGTATGCATAACTGATTGTATCAAGAAATTCTTTTCAGTGTTATTCACACGGCATTATAGTAGTTGATTATTTGGAACAGTGAATGATATTCGAATGCTAAACATATTTAAATGCAAAAGGAGTATAACTATAGCTTAGATACACAGAAAATACTTGGTTGTTCATAATTCTGAGAAGCAGTTTAAAAACTCGTATTAAATAAATTACTCAATCGATTTTATTGTGAATCTTTTCCATTAAAGGATATCACATGCCAAACAGTTTTGTCAAAATTTCAAACTTATTTAAACATGTTGTTCTACTTTATAGCAGTGTTCTTCTTTCCAAAGTAAACCTTTATTGTCAATATAAAGTTTTTATAAAGTGCCATTTTATTACATTTTTTGTTTATAGAAATTATTAACCCAATATTCCTATGTTTAGAAAACTTTTCTCCGCAGTCGAAATGAGCTGAACTACGAAAGTGAGTTTTTCTCTGGAAGTATTAACCTGACGTATATATCTTTCTGGAGAAATTGTTTGGCTCGTGTTACACTATAACGGAAAAGATCCTTTGCTATACTTAAATCAAGAAAAGCAATATTATTGTTTGATAAGATTGTGAAGATCCAGAAAAAAAGCGAGGAATACAGGCCCGGGGGTACCAAGAGGGGGCAAAGGACCTTTGATCAGGGGTAGTCTCCAGAAGGATCTTAAGTTTTCAAGTATATGTATCATCTATACGTAGGAAGAAGCTTAAAATGTGATCTGTACTGAAAATGTTAAAGTTTATTGTTGAAACGGGCTTCCAAGAAAAACTCCATAACTTAAATTTAGCACTTAAGACTTTTTGACGGTATGTGTTGCAAATGCCTTTTGCGAAAGAAGAAAATTAAAATTGATTAAAAGCTATCTTCGATCAACAATGAGCCAAGTAAGATTTAACGACTTGACAAAGTGGCATATTAAAAAGCTTTTATGAATATATTTTTCTCTACTAGATGAAAGTTGCTTTGTCTTTAAGGATTTCATTTTCCAAATCTTTTAAACTATTGAATTTTAATTAAATAAACGTTAATTGTATATTTATGTTGATATTTTGTATGGTAATCATTCAATAAAGCGGCCCCAAGAAGAATGTCGCCTCGAGCCTTGATAGCAGCCGCGATATGCAGGATCAAAGACAATTTGAATCTACGGATTTAATTTTGATTCTTCTTGTTCGCTAAATTGCTATATCCCCCCTGGAGTAATTTCTCATCGGTTGAGAACTCCTAAAAATCTTACATCATACTACATTTTCATCTATATTTGAAACATTGGTGATTGAACAGTTGTGAAAATAAATATATTGTGAAATTATTAACATGTAATATGAATAAAAATAATTAAAAATTAAGTAAAAACAAAATTTTAATTATTTTGCTTCCAAAATATATTAATACAAATTGAATACAGAGATATGTCTGACATGTGTATTTGCCTAATTATTAGAAAAGCACAAATCCATAATTTGAAAGCCGTTAACCCTCGCTGCAAAAGAGAGGGCTTCCTCAATATTTCAGCCGAAGTGCAATTTTGCATTGACCGTTTCAGCTTTCATGGTAGAACCCGAAAGATCTGCAGTTCGGAACCGAGATTGTTACTTATCCGGTTTCGACTTGGAGACCTCTATTTTAACGTTATTCCTCTAGGTTGAGTAATAATACTTTCGTACATGAATTATATTATGATTTTTGATAAGTGCCCCTTTAGCCTTTCAGGTGCTGAAGGAAACCACAGCTGCGTATTTTTTTTTTCCCGGTTCCTCGGTTTGAATTGGAACTACTTGGAATTAAATTTGTTTTATTCGTTTACTCCTATAATAGTTGCAGCTGGAGTACTGATGACTGAAACATTCGACGTCATTTAATAGTACGTAATAGTTATACAATTGAATAATATACAATGATTAACGGAAATATGTTAATAATTTAATGACGTTATTACCTATTTTATCTTACAAAACAGCTAAATCAGAGAAATAGATAATTTTATTTATTAGTTCAAAGGGCCAATTTGCCCAGAAGGACTATTAATTTCGTTTTGGCATTTTTCGTTTATTCGCGATAAGAGTTGTTTCAGTTTTCAAATTTATATTTAAAGAAATTAAATAATGAAGAATCTGCATGAATGTATGTGTCTCGCACTGTGATAAAACAACTGTACCCAGAACCATCAAAATTTGAATAATGTAATCTTCCATAGAATATGGGCATGTGGAAACCTTAATTTGAATTTGAAATTTGTTTTATTATCGATTTCATATTTTGTAACACTTCAACGAGTTTTTGATTAACAAAAAAAAAAAAAAAAAAAATGATTTCAAATTGAGCAATGGCAGCACTGTAGGGGGGGAATTATCTCCAGCACGCGAGACTCTGTTTCAGAATTTCTAAAGATATGCTCGCGATATTGCTGTTGAACTGAAATTTATCGTTTAAGTGAGAACAACATGATATTTAATAAACAAAGGTAACACACAAAATGTTTAAAAAAAACGCCCCTTTGGATCTAATTTAAAATCTGAAACCTTTCAGATTTTTTTTTTTTAATTTTAATTATTACATAAGTTTGAATTGTTTTGCAACCATATCCGTGACACGGTTGCCAAAATAGCAGATTAGCAAAGAATATTGACCTATCCGCTAATATCTAATACCATTAACAAAACCAGAGTAAAATTTCTAAGGAAATAAGTAGTTCTAATTATAAAATGCAGCTGGCGCCACGACACCAAAACCAGATCATATGGCATCAATGTTTGCAGGAAATAAAGAAAGAGCGGTAATTTCCTTGGGATATGTTTATATGCTTTCTATGTACGCCCATATGCTTCCTATCTTAAAATTTCTCAAAATAAAGCAAAGAATGTTATGAAATCAACATTGTCGATGGAAGGTTTCTGTAAATTACAGACATTTATTTCTTACAAGGTTTTCTGAAGTTAATATTCCACTTACTGACGCATTTATTAAGTTTTAATAAGTTAAACAGAAAACTTGCCACCGAAGTTCACAAAGAAAAAAACGAATAGATGATTTCACTGGGGGAACTGCAAATTTAATAATTAGACATATTTTATTACGGATTACTTAATTACCAAGCCCAGCAATCACTTTTGCAGTTTTTACTTACATTTCTTCAAAACACACAGAATTTCGGTGAGTTATAGCCTCTGAAATTCTTTCTAAGTTAAAAACATTCGCTCTCGAATAGGCTCACCAGCGGATGAGCAGTAAAAGCGCTACACACTAATAGCTCCGACGAACTCGATTCATGGCGAACGCTCTGGCTGCATGAACGTTTTCGTGGTTTTCCCCATGTGTAACGCGTATACGAACCAGTTTCCCTTAGGAAATTCTCCACAAAGGCACCCCCTCCCCTTAGAGTAGATGCTCTGTCATAATCAAGTAAACCAAAAGCCAAATCGTTCTCGAATATCTGTTCGAATAATGTTCCGCAATATTTCCCATTTAACTTAAGTATTTAAACATATTGATTCTGCTATATGAATTTTTAGTGCCATATAAATATATATTTTACATTAAATATGCTGTTCTGTTCAGAAATTTGCTAAATGGAGTTAGATGTTTAGGATCAACATTTTATTAAATAAAGCTTATAACATCTTTTTTTGCAGTTCCACGGTACATGGTATTTCCCTTAAAATAATAAATAATAAGCAAAGAAATGGAACTAAATAAATTAAAGACAGCTGAATATATCGATATTTTTATTCGATTATTTAATACAAATTCGATTATCTTAAAATTTACTTTTATTGACATATATGGGGGAATGAATTTATGCAAAAGAATACGTAATTTTCATGTTAAAATACGGAAATTTTGCAAAAAATATAAATAAAAATGTCGCAGTTATTCGAATAAAAAACACAAATCATTTTTTTTTTACCTGTTGTTATCTTACAAACTTCTATGATAATATTAAAATATAAATCTAGTTGAAAGCTAATATAAATTATTCTCACTATTCTTTTCCTTAAGTTGTTGTCTTCTATCCATAACTAAGATGTAACAGATAACAGATACTTGTCGGCATCCACTGTAAAGGCTTTAAATAACTGCATTTGTCAAGTTTTTGCTACAAAATATTTTCCTTTTAAAACTGTGTATGACATCAAGGAGAGCGTATTTTAATCACTGTAAGAATTTGCTTATGAAAAGATTGCTATTCATCAATAAACTCAACTTTTTGGAATGTCTTTAAAATCATCTAGTTGGCTATGTGTTATGTATCGAATTTCCTCGCACACTTACCCCCTTGGCATTCTAGTACTAGGTCTAAGTTTTTTTTCTCTTGCTCTTTGGTACAACATCTTTTCCCTTTGAGACCTAGTTTACTGGTAAATTGTATTCCCTTGACTATTTTCATGACACAAGACAATGTTTACAAGACACAAGTACATTGATTGGTCATTTTAATTAAAAGCAATATAATCCCGGGTTTCGAATTCCGGACTCCAATTGCTATGCTCGTGCTTTCCAGTTATACCACGAAGGCACGCGATAAGGAGGGAGAAAATATGTTACAAATCAGTATTCAAAGGCTACGGTACTATCTCTTGCTCTCTGTAAGTGCAAGCGTACCTCTTTCTTTCTATTTTTTATTTTATTCTATCATTATAGGGGCTTAGTTTTGTAAAAATTAATCAAAATCTTTCTGACCCTATTAGATTGACAAGCGAATTATTAAATCTTCAGATTAACGGAAAATACAATTTGTCGATTTACATAAATTTCGTCACTCGCTGTTATTTAAAACAAGAAAGTTAAAAGTATTAGTAATGTAGTCGGAGTAAATGTAAATTAAAAGTAATGTAGTCGAAGCCTACATAAATTCTCCTATTTAAAGCCGGCTCAATAGCGTAATGGCAAGTTCCAATGTCGGGTAGCAAAATGGCTCAATCCGGGATATTCCCTGCAAAGCTGGACGATCAAACGTAAAATTGCAAGATATGCTGCTGAAAGCTCTGTCTCTAAAACATTCAAAATCGACTTAAATATACTACCAACTGATTTGCGTCTTGGTGAGAGCTACTAAAAAAGAGAAGTTATAGTAAATCATAATAATTAGTTAAACAAGTTTAAATCATAATAATTAGTTAAACATTAAATACTCTTCATACTGTTGGCAGTTGTGGGCTAGAAAAGCAGGGTGAGAGCCTTCGCGGAGGACTTGCTAAACATATGGTTCTTATTTACTCTGTTCATAAGAACAAAAATCTCCCCTGTTAAAAATCCAAAATTTAATTTTTGACCTGATGAACTCATTTTATTATTATTTCAAATCAGACATTAAGTCACTGAATCACGTAAATTTCCTCGGATAGTGGAAAGACTACCATAACAAAATTAATTATTCATCTAAATTTATTTTACTTCCGGCAAAAGTAAATTGCCTAAATTATATAAAGCAGAAGAAAACAGTGAAAATACTAAAATATTTATGTATTAGAATAAAAAAAAATAAGTTTTGGTATTTTTTCATTATGCAACTGCCACGCATTTTGGCTGCTTTTTTAATTGTAAACTTTTTTCTAGTTATAAGAATAATTTATAGGCATACACACGTACACAACGACAGGCCAGATGGCACTATCGTTAGGTCTCGGCGTGCGTTTGGCTTCTCTTTCACAAGCGCCAAAAAGCGTGGCAGGTGCATAGCGGAAAAGTGCCTAAATTTATTATTATATATTCTTATTAAATTACAATATAAATTATTTTATTACATAAATTAATTATTATACGCATTTTTAAACTTAAAATGATGTCAGTTTTCAGACGAATCAAAAATTAAACACTTGACTACCCACCCAGACCTCTCGTAGAAATGAAATCAAAAATCAAGGTGTACTTTAAAAATATTATGTTTTGCTTTCCTGTCCTAAACTAGACAAGGAATAAATAAATGATGAAATAAAACAAACATTGCTTTTAGGCAAATAATTGCGTTTCCGCAAAACCTGTTCCTTCATTGCCAAAGGCGATTGCTTGCATACCTTCAGAGATTACTATTGTCTCCTGTCTCATTTACATGATAAGAAACGTTAGGTAGTATATTTTGGAAGTGTTCCATCTTTCTTCGTGTATCTCAAGCTATACATTTTCTCAATGCTTCTCCATCATTCTTAAGGAAACTGGAACCTGAGTTATTTATTTGAAACAAAGTGATAACTGCTGACATACGGGATTGTTAAGGAATGCTGAGATCTTACTTACATATGTAGGTTTAAATACAAAAGTGGCGTTCTCTGTGAATTTAAATTTTCTTTTATTGACTGTAACTGTTAATTTGTCGATTTGAAATTTTTCATATGGCAGATTTTGTAACCTTTTCCTTTCGCTTATGATAAAATAATTTGGTCAACCATGGAAAAAAAAAAAAGAAATTCTAGCTTTTTAAAAAACACGCATATACATTTTTAATACTGTCAAAATCAGATCTTTTACACTTTTTATTTTGATGATGATTTTTTAGGGGGAGCGTAAAGCAAGTGAGTTTTGTTTTTAAATATATAACAGATTTTATAAATCCATCAAAGTTTTCTGAAATACCATATTTCTTCACATATTTTACCTCCTCTTTTTACTAATTTTATCGTCCGAAAATCGAGAGGGGGAAACTGGACGAATAATTTAATTCTTGAAAATAAAGGTTACAGTAAGAACAAATAAAAATGAGTCATGGATAAACTTTCGGTAACTATCACCATATTATTCATTTAAAAGAAACCTACTTTCCAGTAAGAATATATAGCAGTTATAACATTACAATACCTGATAAGATATCTCCATTTCTTTTACTTTCCTACAATAGGAATCTCACTCGCTCTTATTGTTGTATCTGCTACTCCTCAGGTCTCAAATCCTCCATAATTAATACAACGAGGTGAATATGTATCTGACGTAGGGAAATTATTGTCTGTTTGTGTTTGCTTCGCTGTGATTAATTTGTTCTTTTATTAGGCTGGTACAAAGTTCAGCAGTTATAAAGGAAAGTTTCGGCGCGATCTTTACAGGCAGTTCGGGGTGCTTTCCCTCTGTTAGTAATACGAAAATAATAACTACGCGGGCGAACTCATATGGGGGGAAAATTTTGAGAAACTCGTTCTCTGAACGCATTAAGGAAAGAGAAAATTACGCGAATACTTAAAAAATGTTTAGAACTTGAGGCTAAAATGCTAGTGGTAAAAATACACGAGGAAACACGATAAATACAACGCCCTTAAGAAATTATTACGTTTGATTAATTTTGAAAAAAACTGTACGAAATTATCTTAACTTTCAACGAGATACACCAATCTGTGCCATAGAATTTTTTTGCCTAGAAACAATATTTTCAGGAAATTTCAAAATAAAATCAGAATTAACTTCACATACTTATAACTGTAAAGCAAGCATTCAAGACTGTTTAATTTTCTAAGACAGAACTCTTCTGAATAAAAATAATCCTAGAAATTCTTCATTGTTGCTTAATAATTTGAAAAGGCGATGAATAACATTGTTATACAGTCTAGGATTTAAAATTCTTCTTCTTAGACACAGAAATAAAAGTCCTATTCCTTTTTAATCTAAGTTCCTATATTTTATACAGAATGAGAAAGAGTAATCCATATCTTTTATGAGCTCTTATTGTGTAAAGCTCCCTAGCTAGATTTAGTAGGGCAGCCAAACAGTGGCCGAGTAGCTAAGACTGCTAAACACTGGTGATTCAACCCGCGTTGGATGCATGATAATTTTCGCCACTTTCTGCGTGTGCTATGATTATGAGTCATTTTTCCTTAGAACGTCCTTTATGAAGCCTTCCTTACTCTAGAAAGTTTCTGTAGTCTCAGTATGTTCTGCCCTAATCCAATAAACCCAGGACATTCCACTCGACAGCAGAGGAGGGTGTCTTCCATTTTTCAACGATAATATCTCTACAAGCTAACATTATTCATAACAACTGGGTTTGGATTAAGACTCGGGCAGCTAGCCACCGATATCAGATCGGTCACATCTCCTCTCCAAATAATATAATCTAGAAGAGATATTTTAAGGAATTAAAATTTTCCTCCCTTGTGCTGTTGTGCTTCAGGTAGTGCATAAATTTGACATTTCGAAGGTTTCAAGTCTGAGGTTTCGTTCAAACGAAATCTTTGTGTACAAATGGCTTTGTGACTTAATGCATAAAAGTTATTAAGTCCGCTCATTCCCTTGTAACATTAAGCCACAGCCAATCAGGGAAGATAAATTTGCACATGCGTCTGACTCAACGAAACCATCGGCCGAATGTCAATTCAATCTGCGTCGCTGTTATGGGTCATTTCTTATATCGAGTTGGCATAAAGTCGAAAAGTTAAGAACATTTAGACAAAATCTTAAGGCCAGTTTCTGTGACACACGAAGGTCCGGTTGCCTAGCAACAAAGGTCGGTTTAGACCTCTTATGACTGCAAAGCACTCGTCTGATCGAAGTCTTTCAAGTACTGGAATTCGTTAATACAGAAAATACGAAAAGATATTATGTCGAACAGCTTTTCTTTTTTTATTTGCTTACCTGTAAACAATTTTAAGTCCTCTTTTTCCGTTTTGTGTTTTGAGAATTATTAACTTCATAATCTTATTAGTAATTACTTCCTCAGAGACGCTTTTCCTAATCTCTCATGTCGTTCCATTAATTTATATTTTAATTTTGGTCTGAAGGTAGCACGTGTAGGAATTATGGAAAAAGGAGGTGAAAGATCTCTCATAAATCTTGACACATTTTTAATATTCATACGAAATCAACAAATTAATATATCAGAGTGCTGCTTGTGTGTAAAAACCTATCATATAGAAGAATTTCTTTAAAGTGGCCACTGATGACTCTGTACTAGTAATTTGGGGAAAATGTGCAAATTTAAATCCTTCAAAAATATATGCGCAATTAAAAAAGCATCTTAATAATATTGAATCATGCTCGCAAATAAAAAGAATAATTGTTGTTATAACCTTAATTTTTCCTTTCTCATCTTATAGGGTGTTTATGACAGCGCCATCTGTTAGTAAATATCTGAATTAAAATGTTTCTTAGCCAATAAACTTCAGTCTTTCTGTTAAGTCTTTAGAGGCCAAGCGCATTTTGGGGCACCTTATATTGATTCACAGCCCTTCTTCTATTTCACAGTAATCAGATGTATGCTTAATTAAAGCAACTTTATTTAAATTACATAGAATTTCAGCCACTTACGTGCTTGAATTCCTGTGTTAGTAATTTGCATCTAACATTTATTGAATTTTAATTTCAATTTCTTATCAGTAAAAAGGGGCAATTTGCCCAGAAGAACTATTCATTTCGTTTTGGCATTTTGCGTTGGTTCACTGTAAATCTCCGATTTACTTTTCAAATTGTTGCCACCAAATATTATCGTCTTGTATTATATTTAAAGAAATTAAATAATAAAGAATCTACATAAATGCATGTATATTTCTTACATTGTGATAAAACAACGGAACCTAGAGACATCCAATTTTGAATAACGTACGTTGCAATTGCAACACTCTACGGTGAAAAAGAAAAAAAAAAAAAGAAGAAAAAATCTTTTTTATCTCCAGTGCGCGGAACTGTGTATCGGAAATTCTAATGATATGCTCAATTTTAAAATAATTTTGCGATATTTTTGTTGAACTGAATTTTATGGTTCAAGTACGAAGAACATGATATTTAATAAAATAAAGTTAACACACAAAACGTTAAAAAAACGACCCTTTGGACGTACTTTAAAATCTGAAATCTCTCATATTTTTTTTATTTATTTATTCATATATTTTAAGCTTAAAAATATGTTGCATAAAAGACAACAGAAAATGGCTGGACTATAAGGACATTTACTGTTGCCATTTACTGCTGTCTGAAATACTGGCCGGAGTGTAAGATGCTTTGTCATAAATTTATCACTCGACGTTTTAGGTCGAAAAAGAATAAAAAAAGGCTAAAAATAATGAAGATATAATAAGGATAACAATTTGAATTTAAAACTTAATAACATATTTATATCATAATGGGTAAGAATAAAAATTTTCATACGAGATTGAATATAGATTTATATAAAATAAAGGATAAGAATAAAAATTTGCGTACAAGATTGAATAAAAATGTTCACATGTTACAATCGATAGGAATAAAATAATCGATAAAAATAAAAATATAATAATCGATAGCGTAATTTTATAATTGATGGGCATAAAATTTTGCATGTAGGATTGAATAACATATATGCAGAGAATAGTTTCATGGTGTTTAACTCCATAACGTAATACCATATGTTGAAGTATAACTATGTAAATATGCTTTCTTTGTAAATAAAATTTTATAAGAGATAAACTAGTTAATGTATATATGGTTTTTTAAATGCTAGTTTGAAGATGTAAAATGGGCGTGTTTCTAAATTAAAATCTTAACAGCAAAAATTACTGTCTTATCGTTTAATTCCGGAATTCCAACCCTTTTCTTGTATCGACCCCTTTTAAGATAAAAGGTTTTTTTTTAATCGATCCCCTTATATTTTTATGTATAATAGACATCATACAGTACAATCGTAACACAAAGAATTGCACATAAATAACTTAAATATAACAGGTAGACATAAGAACAAACATTTAAGAAACATACAAAGTATTTTCGCCCAAGGCTCGGCGAGAGCACTACTCATTTTTCATGTCTCCTGATTCACAAAACCATAATGGCTCTTAGTGTAGCGCCTCACCTAAAAGGGGTGGCTGGACAGTAATTCTTCACGACCAGGATTTGGCGATTGGGTCCTCTGATCTCCAGCCGCCTTTGAAAAAGAATAATATATAAGATATTTCCTTCCTCCTTCCAGCATGCCTTGGTGGTGTAACGATAGCACATTTAGCGCGTAATCGAGAGGTCCAGGTTCGAGTCCCGGCGAGGGCATTGCTCATTTTTCATGCCTCCTGTTTCCAAAAACCTTTTGAATCAATAAATGGTCTATTAATCAAAATCGTAAAAACAACCTTGTATTTAGCGTAAGTATATTGATTAAAAATCCAGTTATAACCACGTGCAGTGCTGATAAGGACCACGTGTTTCTGAGATTCCCCTTTATTTTATTTTTCTTCTTTCTAGGTATTTCTTTCTCCTGATGAGGCGGGACCTTTAGCTGCCCTCGAAATCGTTTGAGTGTTTCAATATACTTACGCTAAATGCAAGGTTGTTTTTACGATTTTGATTGTCACATTAGCGTGTTTCTCTTCTAGTCTAAATGGTCTATTAGTTTACAAACATAAACAAGTTTTCAAAAACAAAATCACTGATTCTAATTTTACAAAAGTTCGACTTTAATGAATAGGATAGGTTGCACTCCATGTAATGATGCAATGTTTTTAATATTTGACGTAAAATTGCTTTAATCATTCCGTTTGAAAGCATGCTACCTGTTTGACTTGAATAAAGCCTGCTTTCACTAGGCAAGAAAAGGGAAAAGTCAATAATGCTGGTTCGAAACAACTTTTATTGGGGGATATTTTTCCCTCATATGACTTTTAAATTCTAAAACTTAGCTTACGCACGTGTTTTTAAAAAGACTTGATTTTGTTTAATACATCTTTGTGTCAAATCAATGGGATCCCAAATATGCCCATCAATAACCGGTGACTATTCGGCTATCGGCCTGTTGATCATTATTGCCTGTTAAAATTTCATCGGTCCGACTTCATTCGGAAACCCTTGTTTAGCCAATACGGTATTTTAGCTTATCTTCTTTCGATAATTAGCAAGATTTGCAAGCAACAATTAGAAAAGAAACACGTAGCGTTGTAGTAATAAAACTCTTTAGTGTGTTTTTGCATTATCCAGCAAGGTCGGAATTTTATCTTGGATGTAAGGCTTTGGTTTAATCATATTTCTTAATGACGATTCAAAATTTAAATTTCGGCCTACAACTTTCTGATTAATTTGCTGCTATAAATAGAAAATGACAGTGAATGACAAACCTAACCAAAATTCCCTAAAACTATGTATTTGTTCCAAGTAAATTAACTTATTACGTTTAAACAGATATGATTCACAAAATGCTATCATATGTAACACGATACCTTGTTTCATTCAGGGTTGCAACAAAAAAGTATTGGAAGAAAAGTAAATTACGCATTCCACTTTCAAAGATACGAGTAAAAGTCATTCATCGGAAAACTTCACAAACTGTAATACCGTATGATGTCATCCTGAACGCAAACAAAGCACCTCTAACAGCGGGCTTCGTGCAGTTGGCAAGAAGTGTCATTGGTCACTGAATCATCAGTGTCGCGTTTGTTCACGCAGATGGGCTCCAAACGAATTTGTAATCCGAGCTTAAGATGTTCCGATTCTCACTCCAGTTGCGGTTGCATTGAACTAGTACTTACTCAGATCGCGGAAAAAAATAATAATGTTATTTTATACAGTTACTCTTCGAACCAGATGGGTGTCAAAATTATAAATGACAGTAACTAACTGAGAAATACTTTCGTTTTTACAGATTAAAAAAACCACTATACACACAGTTTCTGTTTTTTTATTTATGTATTGTCAGTCATTTGTTCTTCATGAATTTTAAATGTCTATTAGTTTTCATCATAATTTCCAAAAGAGGAAAATGTGTAAGATCTTGTTCTCTTCGCTATCATAAACTTAAATGATCTTACTCGGAAACCTGGCGACATCTTGCACAGATGTGAATAATATCTGTATAGAAGAAGGATAAAATTAACCCTTTATTATTCTTAAAACTCTTAACACAAATGCACATACTTCATACTTACAATAACACCGACTATTAGCAACTCAACGTAACAACAGCGAGGACAGAATAGTAACGTGATCTGGCTAGTGAAATCACGCTCTGAATAAACTACTAGTTTCGTCTGTTCTTATATTCTCTTCACTTCACTTTAAATTTACATCCTGGCGAGGAAATGCGAGGGGAAGTTGAGGAGGTTAAAAAAAGGTAACAAAAGTTTGAATAATTAATTAATTCAACTAAGGAAAACCCTGCAAGCGAAGTTCCCTATCTGAAATCGATTAATTAGTTTATCGCCCCACTGCACTAACTATCTATGGAAGTGTACACTCACCGAGCACGCTAACGCCATGCTCGGGCATTTGTTTACATTGCAGCATTCATAATAGCTATATATTAATGGTGCATAATTTGCATTACAAACAATATTGACATAATGTATACTTTACACGGGTACTTTGCAGTTGCATTGATAAATGCAATAGTTATTTACAGATATACATATTTCTTTTGTGTTTCGGTTTGGAGCTATGTTGGTGGAGGGAGTGATTATGGTACGTGGTATGTTGTTTGTTTGGTTTTTTGTTACACGGTTCGCAGTTCATAAGTTCATTCATAATACAGTTCATAGTTTAGCACACAGTTTATGAATTCACTTCATGGTACATAGTTTCGAGTGCGTAGTACTGGTGTATCTGTCACACATTGCACAGTATGAAGTAGTTCGTAGTTGGAGTAGGTACGAGAAAAGTCACGGTTGTCTCAATAAATGGAGATATTTAAGTGTGTTTTCTAAAGGCACTCCTGCATAATATGAGGGTGGAGAGTGGATATTCTTATTGCTGCAGAATATCTTTTGGATAACTTTTAAAGCAAAGATGGCTCATTTTTAAGCAAAACCACAGAAACGCATATGCAGACTTATGCGTACGTATAGTACAGTAGATACATACATACGTCGCATAACTCAAAAACGAGTAGCCTCAGAACGTTGAAATTTTGTATATACGATTAATATAACATGAATTTGTGCACATCCCTTTTTGGTTGCAATCGGCAGCAACAAAAGTATATGTACCCACTCTGTTACTTGGCTCCGTGAGCTCAGTTTTTTATTCTTATATGTTGGTAAATTGTGCATTTTTTGCTTTAAAAATGATTGAATTATGTTGTTTTTAATCTTCCGGTTAAGGTTTTTATGGCTTTAGTTAATCTGCACGCAATAGTTGCAGAATTATTAACAATTTAAAAGTTTCTCAAGTGCGGCTAAGCCTAATTTTTTGCCATAGCAGCCATATTTATTTACATTTGAAACTAAACAAAATTGTGAATTAAGTCAGTTTCTGTACCTTCAGTGTCTTTTCACCGAGTGGGATCAAAAGTAAACTTTCAGTTTTGTGCACCAAATAATCTGCCTTCTTGCGCGCTGGTTGAATTACGTGTTTTTGCATAGAAACTCCAATTTGAATTGTAAAATTTGTTTTTTTAATTGTTTTAACTTTCTATATTTTTCAGTTTCTAATAAAAGTGTTTTGAGTTTTTATGTATTTTTGCCTTGTCGCGAAGTGAGAACTGAATTAATTGAATGAGAAATATATCTCTTAAGGCATTCAAGGAAATGAGTTTAAATAAAATGCAGAAAAAAATTGCTTATAATTCAATATTCCGTACGAGGAAGTCATATAGTGTACGCATCAGATTTTTTTAATTTATGTTTTAATGCTTTTCTTAAATGTCGCATTCTTTCACAAAATGAGTTGTATTTTTTATATACTGTGCTGCATTCTTTATCAAGTTTTTACTATATCGTTTTTTATCTATATTTATCTTTTTTAATTTTTTAGTTATTTAACTTTTGTGTAATTTATTGTGTGACTCAGAGAAGTTTTACTTCATTAGTTTGTGTTATTCTTCTTCCGAGAAAGACTGCATAAATAATTGTCCATCCTTGTTTTTATACACTCCAACTATCAAATATTCACTTTAACGATATATGGATTGCCTTAGAGATATTCTTTCCCTCCTCGTCCACTGAAACTCATTTGAATATGATTGGGAGCGCTCATTGAGGCTAGTTCTGTATGGAGTTAATGCTGCACTTCGTTCTGTAGCAAAAAAGCCATTTTACTATTTTGTTCCCTTGATTCACAATTTCATAAGAGAGAGAAAAGGAATTAATTTATCATTTTCTTTAAAGTGCACCTTTGTAAGAATATATATATATATATATATATATATATATATATCATATTGAATTATTTTAGTCCGTTACTATAGAACAAGGGGCATTCAGCGGATCATATATTCAGGAGCATATTTGCCCTCCGGTTTGCCTCGTAATCATGGTAACGATAGCTGCGGCAGATAGTCAAGTCCCTTAATTTTATTTTTCCCCCTCTTCATTTCCATTTCCCGTTCTTGACATCATGGAAGGTACAGAAATGAAGGTTCCCTTGAACCACAGTCTCATTTAAGGTGGAAAAAATAGGCGCTGTGTGGTGATGATGATACCTACTATGTCCGCATATGGGAAAGGGCGGGAAATGCTCCCAAGATTCCATTTAAATTTAACAAACTGTAATGGAATGAATCAACTGATGCTGGTAGTGCGGACGGGAGAATTTCCTCACACTCTTCCTCAGTAGAAGCTGCGGCCTTTTGAAACAGTTCTTTATTTAAGAAATAGCAAAATTGACGTAAATATGTGTGGCTGAACTGGAATAAGAGACTGTGGACCCCTTACTTTAAACTTTGTAGCTTTAGACTTCTTTGGCTACGCGAAGACAGAAGTTAAGAGAAGAACGGTTATGCGACTTTGATAGATTAAGAAATGGTGGAACTTTTTTATTACTTTATAAAGAAACACAGTGTTGCTTTTTTGTTAGTAGTTTTCATAAGTTTCAGCGTGCATGCTATTGGATAAATGATTTCATTTTCACTTTTTCTGTAATGTAAATAGTCGCATTCACTTGCGTGGTTAAAGAATCATATGATAGTCATTATTTACGGAATGACACACTTCTCAAAGATTTCTTATGAGCATTTTACTATCTTTCTTTTAAACAGAAAACGGAATAACTAGATAAAAAATAAGACTTTTAGGGCCTGTTACAAAGCTAGATTAAAATCTTAAAAAAAAAAAAAATCTACAGTTTTCAGATTTTAAATTACGTCCAAAGGGGCGTTATTTTCACGTTTTGTGTGTTACCTTTATTTAGTAAATATCATGTTCTTTGCACTTAAACCATAAAATTCAGTTCAATAGCAATGTCGCAAAATAATTTTAAAATGAGCCTATCTTTAGAATTTCCGATACACAGTTCCGCGCGCTGGAGATAAAAAGGTTTTCCTTTTTCCCCGTAGAATGTGGGCCATTGCTCGCTTTGAAATCCTTGAGTTTGTTAATCAAAATTTCGTTAACGTTCTACAAATATGAAATCGATAATAAAACAAATTTCAAATTTGGTTTTCCACATGGCCATATTCGTAGGAGGATAACGTCATTCAAAATTCGATGGCTCTATGTACCGTTGTTTTATCACAATGCGAGAAATATGCATATATTTATGCAGATTTTTTATTATTTAATTTCTTCAAATATAATGCAGAACTCTAACATTTGGTGGCAACAGTTTGAAAAGTGAAACGGATATTTATAGTGATTCAACGAAAACAATAGTCCTTAAGGGATAAGACCCCTTTGCACTAATAAAAGATAATTATAATATTTTCCAGTTTGAAAGTGGTACGTATCTTTAATAAAATTTAATTAATTCTTTTAATGAATTCTAAATCTAAGTTAAACTCTATTTTTTGTGTGGTAGTAAATTTATCGATGTGTTAAATTTACAATTTTACCTGAAACTCTTTTCTTTTAGATTAAAATTTTGCATTTTCCACTTTGCTGTTTTGTATATTCATTTAATGACATTACTCCATTAAGAATTATACAATCAGAACAACGTAGCAATAAATTCATTAATTTCTTTTAAAAGCATTGCACCATCATTCAAAAAAGTTCTGCTTGCTATTTGTTATATTGAATGTCAAATATGTAATGTATTGTTATAAATGCTTGATACCAAAACCATGAAATGTTTTATGTGTACTATAAATTTATTTTCATATATTGAATTGAAAAATGTCATGCTACAAACGTAAATTTCCATTTCATTCAAAAAACACTTTTTATACCCATTCCCGCGTTTTCAGTAAATATCTGAAATTTTTAAACAACCTCGTATTTAAACGTATACGCGTGCGTGCACTCATATTCACATGTCTGATCAAAACTTTATCTTTCAAATCTATACAAATCTATGCATTCATTTGCAAAACTGTAGCAAAAGGCCTAAAAAGCTAAGTTATGTATGATGAAATAGAATTTGGTACGTAAAGGAAAATTTAAATCTATATATTATCCCTGAAGGACAATATCTTCAAGTAAGAAAGATCGTTTGTTCATAAACTGATTAAGCAAAACATGCGAGAATTATCTTCCTAAAGGAAATGAGGCTTTAACAAACTACTAGTATCCTGTGAATTTAAACATTACTAGAACGCCCGACGGTCATACGAAATGACCGCTGTTCTAGATATTATAAATTGTACTTAAAAAGATTTGTGCAGAGGTGTCCGCTAATTTAAACTGAATTACCCAGGGAAGGCGGCGAGGACGCCCCTTTGCTTACTGCCCCACGGGGTACCCCCTTCTACTTGCTTAATTGCTTAAAGTAGAGTGCAATGAAGGAAACCACTGGCGGTACATTTCTTAAGAGCCACCGCTAGCTCAATCAATAAAAGTGATTTAAATAATGAAATGTTAATTCACATGTCAAAGATCTCTTTGTACACAACATTTCTTGTGTAGATCTTTCCATCATTTTTCAGCTCGCCTTGCAGAGGGCCATCCATTATTTTTAATTTTACGTCCGTTCTTTCACGAACTCTTGAACAGGCAACATAAAGTTGACCGTGTCCAAATGCAGGCTCAGGTAAAAAATATGCCAACACGCTTAAGCGTTTGACCCTGAAACTTTCTGAAACTTTATCTCTGCTATGACTTAAGCGTTTGACCTGGTCATAGCAAAGATAAGGTTTACAGGAAATTGTCTCCGTCTCAATTGAAACGGCAACCCTGTGCCGTTGGATTCCGCAGATTCATGACACGCCATTTTGACCCTTCGCGTCTTCTTGGGACTTTAATTAGCCGAGATATTAATTAAAAACTAATGAAACCTTACGTTTTTCCTACATTCTCCACTTTCTTTCTTGGGTTTTCCCTATTAGAGGTATTTGGCTACGTGCCAAATTCTTTTATCTCGAATATCTACGGAACGGCGCCGAATTGAAATTCGAGACGCGTATCCTCGGATTCCAAAACATTCTCCGAATCCATCGATACCGTTCTCATCTTCGTACGACCTTTAATCGGCCGAAATATTAATTAAAAACTGCGGAAACATTAATTTCCGCGCTCATTTTTCCGAGTGGCAACAATAAACTATCGGCGACACACACTTTAGACGCTTATATATATAAAGATTTCAAATTTTTATGCAATGCCGAGTAATTAAGTATTTATATGCATAAAAATGGTGGCATAAGTGTAAAATGAACTTCCTGACTTGTACCGTGTTTCTTCGTTCACCGTGAGAGAAAATTTAGAAAAAAATTTTGAAACTAATAATTATTGAAACCTTTCGTTTGCCATGAGATAATAAAAGGTAAAAATTTGATTTAAACTTTGCAATGCTACTCTAGCTAAAACATCAGGAAGTACATGAAATCTTTGAATTTCATGTAAAGTATTATACTGAAGTCTATAAAAATTGGAGAAACATGTATTTAGCATGCAGGTAAAAAATGCACTGCAAGTCTTTGCCAATATTTTCGATGATCAAAATTTAATAATGAATATCTCCGACGCTCATGCGTCAAAAATATGAAAGGGAGTTTTAAATTTACACAGTTTTATGGAAATGGTTTTAATTATTTAATTTTTCAGTCCGTGAAAGAGCCGGACAAATATTATTTAGGTTACTTTTGGATTTCTGATTTTACACATTTGTATTTTCAATTTTATATGGATTAACTGTACATTGCTTTGCATGGTTTAAGATTTTACATGATTTAAGGTTTAAAAATGATTTAAAATATTACCTGCAATTCAAAGAATGATTCTACTTACAATTCAAAGAATGATTTTAAAAATCTATCTTCATTAATAAAAAACATGCAAGATTTAAGTGCAGATTTAGCAACTACGGTTCAAAAAATAAAGCTGAAGTCTCTATTTTATACACACGATTTAAGTGAGTGTTTAAGTATCAAAGTAAAGGTGTATAAGAACGTACATGACTATTTTCCAAAAAAGTATATTGTATATTTTAGCATATAATATTAATAATATAATAGTAAATATTTATGGATCAGAATCTTCTTTTATTGATAGACTTCTAGTATCATTTAAACATGCTCTGCAATTTTCCTTAATTTCAGTTTCATTCTGAATCTTCCAACTAAAATATGCACATACCATCTCTTCAGAAATCTATGCTAAATAGCTGAAACGGTCGGAAGACTCATTTTCCGATTATTTACGGAAAGTGTTACGTAATCTGTGGTTCAGCTTAAGCTAATCTCATGTCAACGTAGGTAGCATGAGATTAAGATTAACCTTAATAATATATCGTATGGATCTAATATATTGTATCGATCTAAAATAAAACATGATAAAGGAAATCTGAGGATTACATTTCTAATATGATTTGATTGTAGAACTTAGGGAAGTAATGAGTCGGGAACCTTATTCGGGGAAGTATTAAATCAGTAATTTTAACGAAAAGAAGTTATAACTGCTGTTAATTAAGTACATTGCAAGGAGTACTCTTCTGTTTATGCTTACGTTTTTGTATAGTAAACAAAAATCAGCTTTTAATAAATGCTGTTGATATAATTTATTTTTGTACTGCTGTTATGTTGCAATTAATTAATTGAGAATGATACTCGCAACCGTTTGCCAAACACCTACGCCACCCATCCTTTAGACCAGGGTTTCGCAACTGAGTCGATATTTACTCCCCTGGTGGTCGATCAAATTTTGAAGGAAGCTTAGTGATGATCAAGGGGGGGGGCAACTAAGGGTCAGTAGAAGAAGATACATGGCAATTGATCTAGATAATGGTCTCATAGATTACGACAAAATGTAATGTTGTAAAATTGATGATTAATTGTTTATTGATATAAAGCCGTATCATGCAGTAAATAAGAAATCGTAAATTAAATATAAAGGTTAAAATACGCAAAACGTTTTAAATATGTTAAAAAAATCAATAGCACTTATACGTAAAGAAAACACAACCAAAAAATATGAAGAATGCAGAATTTCACGGAAAAATATATTGTTATGCACAATTGCAAAGTCTAAAACAAGATATTAATTTTCGTTTCCAAGATATTGAAAATGAAGAATGAAACGACGTCTTCCACATACATGACAAACATTTATTTAAACTATGAAGACGTTGAACAGCAGAGTAGAAACATGATATTACACAGCGCTTAGCACTTCTCGCTTACATGCAATACTCACCATTGACTTTAGCTAACTACTCAGTAACTAAGTATAAGTATTACGCAGCAGAGAACATGCTTATCATGCGCATGCGCTAGGGGAATCAACGGTGGTTTGCAACATACCCCCTTTCGACGTCGATTCTCCTATTCCTGAAAAGTAAAACAAAATACATATTAAACAGTAATCAATCCGATAATTGCACAACAGTTTTGATGTTTAACAGGAGTCAGGGGTTTGGTTAACACATCAGCTCCCATTTCACTGGTAGGTATGTACTGCACATCTAATTCACCACGTTCATATACTTCACGCACAAAATGATGGCGAATGTCTATGTGCTTTGTACGGGAGTGAAACATTGAGTTCTTCGTAATTTTCTGAGCTTCTTGATTGTCGCAGTATATTGTTGTTGGGTGTTCTATGTTGTAACTCAGCTCCTTCAGGAAACGACGTAGGTAGACGGTTTCTTTGGCGGCCTCCGACAGCCATATATTCCACCTCCGTTGAAGATAGAGCTATACTGCGTTGTTTTCGTGATTCCCAGGTTATGGCTGAACCACTTAATATATATACAAAACCGGTGTAGGATTTTCTATCATCGACATTTGATGCCCAATCTGCATCCACAAAGGCGATGAGTGGTTTTTCTGTTTTCGTATAAATTAGTTCTCGATCTTGGGTTCCCTTTAGATATCGAAGTATTCTTTTCGCAGCATGCCAATGTTCTTTTCCAGGATTGTTGTTAAATTGACTTAAGGAATTCACAGCGTATGTGATATCTGGCCTAGTAGCTACTGAAAGGTACATTAGTGATCCGATCAGATTTCTAAATGGAACATTTTTCATGTCAGCGATTTCGTTTTCGTTTTTAGGACTCATCTCTTTTGATAATTTTTTGCTGTTATCTATAGGTGAAGACACGGATTTAGCATTTTGCATATTATACCGATTTAAAATATCTTCAACGTATTTCTTTTGAGAAATTTTAATTGAATTCTCATTTTGGTAAAATTCTATTCCTAAGCAATAATGTAACTTCCCCAAGTCTTTCATTTTGAAAGCAGAAGCTAAATTATCGCGAATTGTTTCATACGTTTGCTTAGAATCGGTAAAAACGATAAGATCATCTACATAAACGATTATAATAGTTTCACTGTTAGGCGTCTGTTTAATATAAACACAATTGTCTGAATTAAGAGATTTAAATTTCATAGATTTTAATTTTTCATCCAACTTTTTGTACCACTGACGTCCTGACTGTTTAAGACCGTATAATGATCTCTTTAAAAGACACACTTTATCTGAATTAGTTTTATCGCGAAAACCTTCGGGAATTTCCATGTAGATTTCTTCATCTAAATTTCCATTTACATAGGCCATTACAAAATCTAATTGGTAACTTTTGAGATTGTGTTCTACTGCGTAGGCTAAAACTGTTCTTATGGAACTTAATCGAGCAACAGGGGAAAAGTTTTCAGTGAAATCGAGACCAGGGATTTGAGCGCACCCTTTAGCAACTAGCCTAGCTTTGTATATTTCGATAGTACCGTCGTGATTATATTTTAATTTAAGAATCCATTTACTACCAATAACTTTCTTGTTTTCAGGTCTTTTTACTAATTCTCAAGCCTTTTCTTGAACAAGCGAGTTATATTCTAACAGCATGGCATTATGCCAATTTTCAGCATATGGTCCACTTAATGCTGCTTGCACCGTAGGATCAATGCTTTCCTCAACAACATTTTGAGTTTGTTCACTTTTATTTATAACTGTATAATGATATTCCTTTTTAGGCCTTCCTGGTAAACCTGTTTTTAGTTTCTTGGGTCGACCAGGCCCCCTTTTAATCAGGATAGGAAGCATTGATTCGCTATCTAAATCACTTCCACTTCCCTTTTCCGATTCAGAGTTAAGTGGCGACTCGCTACTGTCCAGAGGTGATGATTTTTCACAACATGTTTTATTTATAATTTTTCCTCCGGAGCGAAAGGCAGATTTATTTCTTGCTCTAAGTCATAACTACAGCAGTTTTCAAACTCATTAATAAATTTTACATCTCTGCTTATTATCACTTTACATGCCTCGGGATCCCAAAGTCTATACGCTTTTGATTCATCAGAATAGCTAATAAAAATACATTCTTTAGATCGAATATCAAATTTGCCTATTCCTGGCCTTTTATTTAGCGAAAATGCTTTTGGGCCAAAGTTTCTGAAGTGAGAGACAGCTGGTACTCTGCCAAACATCACTTCGTAAGGTGTTTTTATTTCGTTTTTTAAACCTCGCGTTGGGCAGAGATTTCGAATGTAAGCAGCCGTATTGACGGCTTCGGCCCAGAATTTCTGAGGCAGATTGGATTGCAATAACAAACATCGCGCCATTGAAACCAAAGTGTGATGTAATCTTTCGGCGACGCCATTCTGGTCTGGCGTGTAAGGAGTGCTCATTTCGTGTTTTATTCCCGCATCATTAAGAAATTTAAATTCCCTAAATATTCTAGCTCGTTATCGGTTCGCAGGATTCTTATTTTAGAGTTAAGTTTATTTTCAAAAGATGTTTTAAAATTTTTGAAAGCTTCTTTAACCTCATCCTTAGATTTCAGAAAATAAACACGAACATATCGAGATTTATCATCAATAAATGTTGCGAAATACAATGATCCACCCATTGATTCAGTTCTCATGGGACCACACAAATCAGAATGAATTAGATTCAACAATTCAGTACTTCTATATTCAGATTCTTTGGGAAGAGGGGTTGCGGTTTGTTTACCCTGAATGCATACCTTACAAGTAGAAAGAGAGTCATTTTTGAGAAAAAGAAAGACCTCTAACCATGTTATTTATTTGAAGTTTTTTAAGATTATTTTCATTTAAATGGCCAAATCTTATATGCCACTGATTTATTTCTTTAGCAATTGATACAGATTCAAATATTGGCATGACAAAATAAAGATCATTTTCGCGTTTAGCTAAAATTACTGTTTCGTTATTAGAATTAATTATTTGAGCACATTTTTCTTTGAAAATTACTGAAAGATTATTTTCAGTTACTTTAGACACTGAGATTAAATTTATTTTCAAATCAGGTACACACAATACATTTTTTAGTTTGATATTTTCAGTTTTAGAACCTATGCGAACTTTAAATTTAACAGTTCCTTTTCCAATAGCTTTAACAGTTTTATCAGCAGCTAATTTAACATAAGTGTCACCTACCTCGTGAATTTCCTTGCTGTTACACATATGCGATGTTGCACCACTATCCAGACAAAAAATGTCTTTAGAATTACTATTAGTGCATGCTACGGCTTTTTCTCGCTCCAAGGAATTCCGAATTTCTGCAGACATCGCAGAGTCGTTTGCTTTTAGTTTCTTTATTTTTCTTCCTACATTCCGATTCCCTATGCCCATGGATATGGCAGAAGTAGTTAACTGGATACTGTCTTCGGTTTGCAGACTTATCTGGTTTCGGTTTAGGAACCGGTCGTTGAGTGTACTTCCGATCTTTCGAATAGAACGCATGTTGTGGTTCAGAAAACGTTGAATCTTTATTTTTGCGAGCGTTAGCTTCTTCCAACAGTTTAATTTTCAGCATTTCTGGAGAAGGCAGTTCATCACGATATTCGATTGCTATTCAAAAGCTTTCATAAGAGTCCGGTATGATATATAAAGGCAATATTGTAAGCAAATCATCCGCAATGTTTATTTCCATTTCTTTCAGTTTGTCCACAAGAATGAAAAAATTATTTAGATGTTCAGTCATTTGTTTAGAATCACTCATTTTTGTAAAAAGCAATTTTTCAGAGTTGTGGCCTTTCTAGCTGGTCCCTTCGATTCGTAAATAGAATGCAATTTACGCCACAGTTCGTGAGCTGTTATACAGTTCTTTACTTGTGGAAGTTCACTGGGTAAGATGGATAGGATTATATCCGCTCGTGCTTTTTGGTCAGTAGTTTTCCATTTAGCAAATTCTTCATCACCAGGTTCTGGTTTCGGAATTTTCCCAGTTACGTAGTCCCAATGATCATTTTTAATCAGTATTGCTTCCATTTGCAACTTCCACGTATCAAAGTTGTCCTTGTTTAGCTTTTCAATTGACACTGTATTAGTCGTCGCCATTTTCATTTCAGTCGACGCAGCTTGGCTTGCCGAAAGAATTTAACAATGGTAGTTGGAATGCACAGTCAAGCGCTACCTGAGCCCATAACCTATGAAGAATGAAACGACGTCTTCCACATACATGACAAACATTTATTTAAACTATGAAGACGTTGAACAGCAGAGTAGAAACATGATATTACACAGCGCTTAGCACTTCTCGCTTACATGCAATACTCACCACTGACTTTGGCTAACTACATAGTAACTAAGTATAAGAATTACGCAGCAGAGAACTTGCTTATCATGCGCATGCGCTAGGGGAATCAACGGCGGTTGCCAACAGAAAATTTGAATGCGCCAGCATAGCTTATAGAACTGCTGAATTTATATATAATTGATTTTGATAAATATATGCATACATCCATGCACAGATATTACCATGTTTAAAGTTACATAATCCTGTAAAGATTAAAAATAAATAAATAATTTGATTTTGTTTTTAGAAATTCAGCTCTATGATGACAAAATTGTCAAAATTTTTACATGACATAATTTCAGTAAAGCTAATAGAAAGAAGGTGGAAGAAGAAAGGATCGCTTTGAAGGAGGATTCTTAAGAGCAGGTCTTATTCAAAACATAGGTTTGAATTAAGTTTTAGAATTTGAAAGTCATCCAAGAGAAATATCCAAAATGTAAGATGTTATCGAGCACATACTTAACATTTCCCTCTTAATAACTAGTAGAAACAGGTCATAAATCAAGTCATAAATTTACTACGGAAAACGAGAAATAGGGTAAATATTTTTGAAGGAGTTATTTAAACATTAAGTTAAGCAGTTTTATGCTAAATATTAAAAACAGCGTATCAATACGTCAAGTGTAGTCATCATATTAATTAAAAATGTTTATATTCATTGCATATATAATTGCATTGCACGTATAGCTTTTATTGCATTGCACATATAACGTTTGTGCAATGAAATTAGAATCTGAGATTTTTGTTTCTGGAAACTTGTCTATGTTTGTAAAACTAAAAATAATAAAGCATAAGTCCAATAAACCTTGTTTTCATAACATTTTTTTATATTCTTATCATCAATGTTACTTTTAAGTTATTTATATGCAATTATTTGTATTATGATCATGTTATGAAGTCTACTATATAGAAAAATGTAAGAGGATCGATGAAGAAAATCATTCTTTTCAAAAGGGTCAATGGAAGATATATAGGCTGGTAATTTCAAAATTAGACTGTTAATTTAGTAGATATTTCCATGTCCGAAGTTACAAAATATCGCAAAGAATAAAAATAAATAAGTAATTTAATTTTCATGTCTATAAATTCAACTCGATGATAACAAAACTGTCCAAATTCTAACTTTCAGTAAAGCTAATATATCAACAGAACTAATATCATCAAATTTTAAAAAATGTACGTTGCTAAGCGTCCTAATATCGGAAACAAATGTTAATATTATCAGAAATTTCAGTATCATTTTTCAAGTGAATCATATTGAATTGGGGCAAATCAAATGTACAATTACATAAAAGCTTAAAGTCCGTTTTCAGGGTTTAAAGGGCTCTTTGCATTGAACATACATAGATGAAGTAGCTAAAAAGTCAATTTACTTCATCAATCAATATTTCTGATAAATAAAATCATTTCTTTGAAATCGTGTAAACATCCAGAAGTGTTTATTTGAACACATGTCATCATTTACAATTTCGATAAGAAGATTCCAACAAATTGGTTTTCCCTCAGAAACAGTGCAGTCATCGCACGATATGTGAATCTACTTTTTTGGGAAAAACCGTCATATACACACATATAAGGATAAAAAAGCAAGAGAAAGTAAATGAAAAATCAAGCAGAAAAGGAAAAATATAGGGTAATTTATTCACCTAATAAAGATATCTTTTAATTACTGCAAAATAAGAAACAAAGGAAAAAGACTGATCGAATTTTATTTAGCACATTAAAGAATTTTATATTAATAACTTCGACACGATTACCGTTAGTTGCTAGGGAAAAAAAGGACTGTTCTCGATTTCTCTTCTGAGGTTATTAAGCATTTTTGGAGTGATATTTATACTGCAGTGGTATAAAGAATGATAATAACAATAGATATCACATCGACTACGGTTTTGAAAACCTTCTGCAAATTAAAAAAACAGAATTTAAAAAATAATACAGTTAACAGGAATTAACTCCAGTTATTCACAGAATTCGATGACAAAAAGATACAATAACTGTAATTTTTTTTATCCATTTAATTTAATAAAACAAATACAAAACTCCTTGTGTTCCACAATGTATGCCATGGAGCTTTGAGAAGCAATAAAACAACTCAACAATACAAATAACATATAATACAATAACAATATAGTACAATAATGCATGATACCTAGATCTGGAGCGAATAAGTAATATATAAAATACTATAATAAAATATTAAAACATAATACAATTAATATAAGTAATAATTCTCTAAGGCATACATATATAATAATATAACACGTAAATAATAATATACGACATTATAATACAACCATAATACAGAAAACTATTACATAAACATAATACATAGATAAAATACAATAATAAGCCAATAATTCATAAAATAATAATTATAAAAAAAACTTGAACAACACATAAAATTGTGCAGGGTAGTAAAATCTTTAAAATCCTTGATAGGATCGGAAAAAACAGGAGATCGGCAATTTTATGGCTAATTTATTTCGTTAGGAAAGCCGAAATCAGAAATACATATAGAAGCTCTCGATCCCCGATTTGATCTCTTTGTAAATAAATGATCACAGCATACAATGCATGGGGAAAAAAGAAAAGAAAAGAAACACAACAAACAGAAAGGGTGTTGGTGTATTTAATTATGGCAAAGCACACTTGGGGAGGGATGCCTTCGTGGAGGACTTTCTAAGGGAAACTGGCTCGTATACACGTTACACATGGGGAAAACCACGAAAACACAAACAGAAAAAGGATAGATTAAATTACGGAAGATCATAATTTTAGTCATAAGCAAATTATGATCATAAGATATTAATAGCTTCTGCCCATGAGACCAGATTTAAGGAAGCCATAAAGACAGTTAAAATTAGACAAACAATATATCAATTTGAGTATGATAAATATTTATAAAGCAGAATAATTAGCAAAAGTTTAAAGTGTAAACACGTATAATAAATAATAATTTAAAATCAATTTTTGAAAATTTGCGCGTTTGGAGCTGAATATTATTTTTAATTCGCAAACAAAGGAGAAATAATAGCAAAATAATAAAGGGTAAGTAAAAATTTAGCAAGTTAATATCAAGTACAAATAAAATATAGCATTAATTCTCATAAAATTAGGAAGTACGAAGAAAAATGATTGTTAAACCAGTTTTAAGCTCAAAACAGTAAACAAACATGCTGAAGTAAAATATAAAATTAGCAAGGCAACAAAACTTGTATTTGGTTTAAATTTAGTCAAGAACTCCACGAATTTCAGGAGCAAACAGGTACACTGCGCATAAAAAGAAATGGGACAGTTCTATATCTCCCGTTCTACTGGTTCATTGAGGAACTTTAACTTGCGTTTTTCATGTCTCCAAAGCGCCACTTAGGATATGTATTAGATTTATGTATAGCATTGTTTTAATATACAGTATTTTGACACAAAATCGGACTTTTTCTGAAATAGCATACCAATTAGTTTCCATATTTCAATTTTATGGCTCAAATTATGCCTGAATGTTAAATTCTGTAAAATTTGGTGCAAAATTGACGGAGAAATTCGAAAAGGTATCTTGGTCCATTTTTTCTGTTTGTGCCAAGAATAATTTACTTGACATACGTAATTCATAGCAACCTACTTAATTTCCTTTTTTCATTGATGAACGAGCGGAAAAAAGGTCCATCGTTAATTCTTTCAAATAATTTTAACAAAGTGCGTAAATCACATTTTTTTTTATTATCGCTATAATAAATACGCCAAATTTCAAAACACGCCAAAATGTAAATTCACGTATAATTTTAAAAATTATTTAAAAATACAATTTTAAAAATAAATCTTAAAAGATGGGGGGAATTTTGTTTAGAATGAACCTAAATTTCGAAATGTGAAAGGAAGAATCAAATAAGTTTAATAAAAAAATGAGATTAATAAATGTTAACATCGAGGAGCTAAATTCTGAGAGCTACTTTTTCAAAAACTATTCGTGAGATTTTTACATAGCTTAGCAGTTTGACATAATTTGAGTTGTAGAATAGAAATATGGAAAAACGTTAGTAAGTCATTTCAGAAAAAGTCCGATTTTGTATCAAAATACCTATATTACATGGTATGGTGTATTTAATTATGGCAAAGCACACTAGGGCTATATGCCTAAGGGGGATGCCTTCGTGGAGGACTTAAGGGAACTGGCTCGCATACACGTTACACATGGGGAAAACCACGAAAACGCCCATGCAGCCAGCCCGTTCGCGGGATTTGAACCTCGGACCGAACTACCAGTGTTCAGCGACTTTACCGCTCAGCCGCTGGTGTGCCACCTATATTAGAACAATGATATATGTAAATCTAACACATATCCTAAGTCGTGCTTTCAAGACGTGAAAAACACAAGTTGAATTTCGTCAATTGGCCCATTAGAACGAGAGATATAAGAACTGTCCCCCCCTTTTTTTTTCGCACTGTATATGTCCCTCTTCTGCAGGAACCAAGAAACCTGCAGCGAAGGATTTGTTTCATTTGATTAAGGCAAAGCACTCAAGGGTTATTTGCCTAAGGGTAAAGGATGCCTTTATGGAAGACTTTCTTAGAGGACCTGTCTCATATACATGTTATGCATGGGGAAAAACAGGAAAACAGCCATGCAGTCAGCCCTGTTTGCAGGATTCGAACATCGGATCGAACTATCAACGTTCTGCTACTTTACCGCTCGGCCGCGGTGAGCTTCAACGAAGCGAAAGCCAGTATATTTTAATATGCATTTTAGTAACATGCGCTTTATTTTGAATTAGTTTAAAAACTGCAACGCAATGCGATGAGATCAGTAAGGCATAGTGTATAAAGTCCGAATATAATTGTTCCCATCTTCCTGCGTCCAAATAACTCAGTAATAAATTGCAAAGGTATTGTGTTTAAATGTACCGTAATTAAATGCAATTGAATTATCTTTAATTTAATAATGCAAGGATAAATCTTACACATACGTATGCAGATCTCCGTGGCTCATATATTTTACAAAAAAAAAAAAAAAAAAAAAAACTTTTTGTAAATTGTTTTCATATGTATCTATTTAATAATAGCAAGTAAAAATTCGATTGTAAATTTGATTGATAGCAAATATTAAATATTCTTTTGACTTTTTGTATATCTTAGGAATTAAATTTAAATACTACCAGAACATTTTTTATTTAATTTTGTGTAAAAATAAAGAATTTTAATTTTAATTTTATTTCATATCGCTGTTGAATTTATGACAATAAAACAGAATATGTTAAGCACAATAAATTTATAACAGGTTTAACTTTTGATACTACGATGCAAGAAGAACAAAGACTGAGTTTTTAACCTAACAAAGTAATCCACATAAAACTAAATGAAATAGCTTATTCACGATAGTAAAGAATTCCAAAAAAATAAATAAATAAATAAATAAAAAGAGTAAACTGAATTCAAAATCTTACATATCCTTATGAATTATCATAAATTATGATACATGTTTTGGCATAAAGCGCATGCAAAGAAAAATTAGCTAAATTTTCTCTAGTTCTTTACTTTAAACGCTAAACTTCTCTGAAAATGTTTTCCTCTTCTTTAATTAGAGGAAAATTTTAAAGCATTGCCCTATTTGTTTTTTAAAGTATATGTTAGAGGTCAAAATGTGTAATACTCTCTAATCTTTTTTGAGCATTATAAGCAAAAGAATTAAAGATTTAGAAAAATAATGAACCGAAACGAGTGCTAGTCTTTTTTTGTGAAATTCTATTCTAATTGCTATTTCCGATTTCCCTATCTTTTTAAGCAAGAATAATTTCCGATACATAAAGAAGGTTACTTCCTGACCGCCGGAAGTACAGAAAGATTAAGATCTCCAATATTTTCCGATAAGCCTTACTTCCGAATGCAAATCTAGAGCAGAGCTTTGACGTAGCATCGTAAATTTTCTATATAAACAGTGTTACAGCAAGCTCCATCACAACCGAGTTGAGTTATCCACTCCTTATTACTGAAGTTAACTCTTCCTAAGACTTCACGACCTGTGGAAAAAATGGTTGCTGCAATGAAAATCTTCAGCATCTTCTGTTTCTGCCTTTTAATATTGAGTTGCTATGTAGATAATTCTATTGCTCATCCAGGCGGTGGAATGTTTGGAGGAGGACATGGACATGGACATGGACATATTGGCATTGGACAACTCCTTGCAGCTGGTGCAGTTATTAAGCTTTTGCAGCAACATGGTTAAAACAGCTTCCAGTAAAGACATTGTAAGTAGTTGTAGCTTAACAACCACAAAACGAATAGCATGTGAGCAAGTGCACTTCAGCTTTGCAATTGATCGCATGAAAGATTGGTTAAGTATCCGTTTTCTGTAACAGCATCCGATGCGCTAGGTGAACGTGAAGATTGTTGTAGAAATATTGTATATTACTGTAAAATACTATATGTAAATAACGTCAAGCCAATATAGTGCATTTGTTGAGTTTTAAAAAATAAACAAATTGCATCTGTACTTGTGTAAGAGTTTATTACTATGTTTCAAGTTTTATTTATTTATGTAAAAGATTTGATTCTTAATTTTTATCAGTTGGTAAGTAAAATGTAGTTAAAAACAGCATTAAAGGTAAAGAATGAAGAATAAGAACTATTAATTGCTTATGCATATCATAAAGCACGAAACACATCAAAAGTTGTACTTATCTGAATGAATACATTCCTAGAACACTGCAACAGAACATGTCCAGCCAATCATATTTGCTACTGAAAATCAATTCCTTTTTCCAAAATGTTTTTTTTTTTCTTCAGGCTATAAAAATTATTAATTTGGCTCCTTTAATCAGTTCATGTTACAAGAAGAAATTGCAAGTTAATATAATTTATAAGGTATTTTCTCTCTCCTTTCCTCATGCCTTCGTCGTGTAATTGGAAGCATATTCGAAAGGTCCAGGGTTCGAGTCTCGGCGAGAGCATCGCACGTTTTTCCTAATGGCTGTCCAAATTTATAAAAAAATTAACAAATAACATTAATCTTTGCATTTAAATTTCAAATGTCTATTATGTAACTGGTAAAATATAGCTTCTAATTTGCACTGTCTGACATTATTCATACTAGCTGTAGGGTTAGAATGAAAACGTTAGATTTGTATTTCTACTTTCAAGAGAATTTATTCATTATATTTAAGAGAGCTGATTAATACGAAAGTTTTGTTGAAACATAGAAGCACTAGTAAATGATGGTAGTTTTGGAAAATCGTGTTTTTTCCAAAATTTGAATGTGACATTATTGTTTCAAAATTCTTTCTAGACTTACTACAAGTTCTTACATATAATCCTTTGAAAACCACGTACCGTAACATACGTGAATTTGGTGCATTAAGTAAAATGGTACATTATAGGAAATCTGAAAGCTGCCTTAAATTGTATTACGCAAGAAATATATTCATATGCTATGGTATTTAACAAAATATCAAGTTTCGTTTTCATTATTTTACCTCCTAAAAATATCTGACTGATCTCAATATATATATATATATATATATATATATATATATATATTACGCTAATCGAAACAATAATCCAAGCAAAAAAACCTGAAAATTTCTTAATATTGTTTGAGAAGGCTGAAAGTTATAATGCATGGTAAAGATATAAAATTATAAGGTACAATAAATATGAGCAAGATTCATCTTTAGTATACACAGAAGGAAATTAGAATAATGGCGCTTTACAATTCGTCGGAGCGAAACCGAATGCTTCAGTAATCCTTCAAAAGCTTACTTTATCTGCATGTTACAGCTGAAAAAGTGAACACAGAAAACTTCAATTTTATCATATCTCTTTTTCTTCCCTCCACGTTATAATACATAAGATATTTGTTTATATTAAATAAGGTGGAGCAAGTAGTTATCAACTGCTTTTTAGAATAAGAAAATTTTAAATATTTATGTCTTTATTCTTTGTAAATAAAACAGATACATTAAAGCAAAACTTTTACCATTTTGCATCCAGAAAAATTCCCAGAAATTTAGTGTGTGCTCGCTCATCTTATATTTCCTTACACATTTTTGTTTAGTTTTAGTCTTAGTATACAGAACTGAAACTATTGTCTTATTTGTAATTATAGATTTATTTTGGAATCTTAGAGAGCAACAACGAAAGCTTAAAATATTTCATTCAATAACATATTAAAGTTTTTCAGCCGTCTGAGAATACTGTCATGAGTCACATGTTAACACCAAGAGCTTACTAGTTGCTGAAATAATAACCATAAAAAACCGATAACTGTAAGCATGACTAAGATATCTCTAGCACGGGTAGTTTAAATAAGAATATTTACCAGTTTTTCCTCCCTTAGATGTACAAACGAGTTGAGGTTACGTCTTCTTCCCTGACTATGCAGATTTATAATATTTTACTCAAATATTTGGTAATTACTTAATTTCCTCCTAATCACAGGTGAATACAAATAATAATAACCACAGTAAAAAATAAAAGTAACAACAAAATAAAATCTCAAAGCTTTCAGATTTTACATTACGCTCAAAAAGGCGTTTTTTAAGGTTTTTTGTGCTACCTTTATTTATTAAATATCATGTTCTTCGCCTTTAAACCATAAAATTCAATTCAATAGCAATATCGCAAAATCATTTTAAAATGAGGATATCTTTAGAATTTTTGATACATACACATTGCCACTGCTCGCTTTGAAATCGTTGAGTTTGTTAATCAGAAATTCGTTAAAGTGTTACAAAATATGGAATCGATAATGAAACAAATTTCAAATTCCAAATTCGGGCTTCCAGATGTCCATATTCAGTGGAAGATTAAGTTATTAAAATTTAGATGGCTCTAGGTATTGTTGTTTTATCACAATGCGAGAAACTTATATACATTTATGCAGATTCTTCACTATTTAATTTCTTTAAATACAGCACAGGGCTATAATATTTGGTGGCAACAATTTGAAAATTGAACCTACATTTATAGTGAGCCAACGCAAAATGCCAAAACGAAATTAATAGCCTTTCTGGGCTAAAGACCTTTGGGCTAAAAATACACAAACAAATACATATCATTTAATTATAATTTTTCTAATTTTTATAAAATTTACAGACCCTCATAAAAGTCTGTAAACAAGGTATGAGATATGTTATGTTAATTAACAAATAATTATGATTTAAACTTTTATTATAAGTTCTTTCTGTAGCTCTTACCATGACACATATTAGATTGAAAATTATTTAAATCGGGTGTTGTTAATGTGTTAGATCAAAGCTGTTGGCAACGAGGCCCGTAGTCAGTTTATATTCTAACTCACTTCTGCGAATGAGTATCCTGTCTTTAGTCATTTTGCTAGCAGACGTTAATGCACGCCATTTAAAGTATTGAGCCAGCTTAAGTCCGCCAGTTTGTATAGTCCCCTAATATGATACCTCGAATTTTTCTATCCTTTTCAAAAGTTAATAAAAATTTTACTTAAGCCTTCTTAAGACTTTGTCATAATATTTCAGAGGGCGTAATAATTTGCATTTCAGTCTAATAGGGTTTGAAGGACTTTGCGTTAATACTGCAAAATTAGGACCATGTAAATATTTGCATGAATGTTAAATTAAAAAAAGGAACTTTTTAGAGGTGGTAAAGTGTTTAGCTCAACATTTAATTGATATAAGACCTCGATAATAATTGTCATCGCCAGAGTAATATTAAAAGCGATTTACTCACGTATAACAAGTACGGCACATGGTACGCACGAAGTAGCTCAGTCTTCCATCTCACTCTGTAGACAAAATTATTCATGATTGTTTTCAATATTATTCTGCTTTCGATTACTACCGCCATAATTGTACAGTTTACACCTCCATGTAAATATGTTTCATGTGAAAAATTAAATTAAATGTTTTATCTCTGCTTTTGAGAAATTTTCAACCATCTTGTGCATTCTTGGGTTCCGTTGTATGTATATATTTAAACATAAGTTATTAAAAGTAACCACAATGAAAACTTATTATATTTCTACTATGCTATACATATTTAAAATAACTAAAATGTATAAAAATGAGATAAGATGTAAAACAAAATGCTTTAATGTGATTATGTTTGTCTACGGCTATCGTGATAGCATTAAACGATGATAAGAAAATGTCCTTCAAAAAAGCAATAGCATTTATTTAATTTAATATGAATATAACTAGAAGCATATAAATGGGTCTTTTCACAACATTTTAACTAGGAAAATGTAAACCTTTATTTATGAATTGTTCATAATGTCTTTAATACAAAAATTTATTTTTTAACCTTTCAAGAAATTATTTGGGCTTATTTGAAATTATTGACATCCCTTATCGGAAGAGAGAGAATTTTCATTTCAGAGGACAAAAATTTGCAGATCTTATTTTACTTCTGAAGAAGAAGACCTATCTCTGATCATTCCTAAAACTGATAGAGTAATTGAAAGTCAAACTAGGCTTTTCCTCCCCCCCCCCGTTTAAAAGAATTGATCGAAATCGAAACCAAGTTGTTGGGTGAACTTTTTTGTATTTCGCAATTTTTATTATCAATTTTGAACATATTTGGCGATTTTATTTCAATTTAAAAATTGATCCTATAATATCAACCAAATTAAATAATTATGTTAAGCCAATTGTTGATTACAGTAAGCGATATATTTTCCATGCTTTGGTATACGTTCGGACGGAATTTCGGTAATTGGAAAATAATATCGGAATGATAATCGTGACCTCATTAAGCAAAGTTCATCCTTCAAGATGCAATTAATGCCGTTCTTAAATTTACGAGATTGATTAATGAAAATAATTACAGTGTGAGCAAATTTTTCTACAGTTTGTAGAATTTTCAAATTTTTTAAAATTTAAGATAGAATATGATGTTCTGTACGAAGGAGTTTTATCCATACATATTTATTAAAATTCCAGTTACTTCCTGTTCATAATTCATTCCATGATTTCTCTGAAAATTAACACAGTATGTTGCATATTTATCAGACGTTACAATTATTTACACATCACCTTGTCATTACATCAATTTATCAAATTTTGCATACTATCAAATTTTTCGAAACTATTTTAAATAAGATAAATGTACACATTTTGGCGTTTTTAAATTTAAAAAAATCAGTTTTGCAAAATTTGCGAAATTTAACTTATACAGCCGTCAGTCCATAAAGTTTAGTAAGAATTTACACGCATTCAAAAAACGTTTGCCCAGAAGGCTTTGTTAAGGGCTTTTACGCTCTCGCTGAGAGCGCAATCTGCAGTCTGCTGATGCACTCTCTCCTGCTAACTTCTTATTATTATTATAAAGTATTTTCTCTCTCCTTTCTGCATGCTTTCGTGGTGTAACGGTAGCACACTCCACGTATTCGAGAGGACCCGATTCGAGTCCCGGCGAGGCCGTTGCTCATTTTTCAAGTCTCCTGCTTTACCAAAAACCTAATGACTCTATAGTATGATTATTAGGTAGACTATGAACTTTCACAATGAAACTATATAAGAATATTAATAATGTGTTTTTATGATTTCTAATTCATTTCATCTACGTAATCAAAGCATATAATAATATATATTTAGGAAAAGTTATAAATAACTTACGGCAAAATGCTTTCATCCTAATATTTGTAACAAAATTGTAAATTAAAGAATGATACCCATCAGAAAATCACAACAAAATACAAGTGAATTACCTTAAAGAAGAAGAAATCAACCTCAGATTCCTCTAATTAATGTTTTGATCGATTCCTGAACGACAACCAAAAATATCTGACAAAATTTCCGAATTTTCATACTAAATTCCCGGCTCAACTTCTATTCTCCCGAATTTCATAGTTTTAGGGAGAGGAATGCGTCAACCTTCAAATTTAGCTGTTAGGTATTTAGTTTTAATTTATGAATAGACAATTTATTCGAGTTTTGGTATTTATTAATATTTTCTTTTACTGTTTATCGCTTTTGTTTAACTTATAAAACACGTTAAAAAACAATCTAAATCTAAATAAATGCATATATGTTATAATTTTGTTGATAGATGAAATAACTGACTAGAGAGGGCACCAATTATTTTGCACTCGTGGCTGGGATGATATTAGAAGATAGTTTAAAACAGTTGCGTAGAGGGAAAGGTGGACCTCTAGGCTCAAACGGGGGTGGCGAAGTAAGTATATAGTTTATTCCTAGACATTTCGATACATATTTTCAATCATACATCATTCATTTCTTAATTCATCTGTTATTGATTTTCACAACACTATGGATGCTGAAAGCGCCCCAAAATTTTATATACTTCTAGTTCATATTGTTACCCAACAGCTAACGCAGCGAATTACGTGCTTGCGAAGCAAAAGTAACGGAAAAAAGTGACTGCGTATTAGTAGCTGGAATATGGGATGTATATAGTGACCAAATTCTTTATTTCCGTTTAAATGGTGATTGCATTCCGTTTAAATGGTTTTCCACAGTTGAAATTAATGACTTAAAGTGACGCAGTACAGATTCGAGGACGGGAATGTAGCCAAATAAAAAGGGCTATTGCCAATTAAGTTAGTAATTTATTAGCAATTTTCTTTTATATTTTATATCTCACATATACGTATTTTTCAGGTTTTAGGAATGAGAGGGGGAGTAATGATCTTCTATTAATGATGAAAGGGGTGAATGGGTTAAGAAAAGTATAAAACCAATTGTCTAGAGGGGATGGACGCTTCCATACGGGGCTCCGTAAAGGAAACTTACTCGTTTTCACGTTACTCATGGGTAAAACCAAGGTCACGTAAATGCCCATGCAGCCAGTTCGTTAACTGGGATTTAAATTCCAGCCGAACTAATTAAACTCAACTATTTTAACCGCTTTCTCAATGGTGGACTTTGCCAATGAAAGATAGAATTACATTTCATGAAGAGCTTAAACTAGAATACATTTAATCGGTATTTATAATTAAAATAATTCTTCAGATATTTACTGAGATGCATTTTGTTATGTTTCTCAGATGTAACAATAAAAGTGATGAGTATACAGTAGTGTTAAAGAAAGAATAAGTGTGCTACATCCTTTCCCCCATTTTTGTTATATTCCCAAAATTTTTAAAACTTTTATACAGGTAAAAAATAGAAAGTGTATTCCTTTTTATTATCAAATACCCACAAACTTTGCTCTTTTAATTGCATTTACATTTTTGAGAGACAAATATACATATATTATTAACAACGCCTGTATTTCTATGACATTCGCGCATTTTCTTGCAATTTTTGTCTTTTTTAAGAATTTTCCTCTTTAAAAAAAATTAGAGCGTTTTTTTTTTTTTTTTTTTTTTTTTTTTTTGGCTTTTTAGAGAATGTTTTCGACATTTCAAAGCATTTTGAGGCATGTTTTTGTCATGAAACTGAAAAATAAGCGATATAAAAACTTATATACTGACAACAGAAGATCTTTCAGCACCATCAAGAAGCGCACGATAATTCAGTGCAATTGCAATACATTCGTGTAAATTTGAAAATCAGGAAGGAAAATAAAATTTAAGAGACTGGTATGTGTATTTATTTGGGCTTTAATCTGTTTGTTTATGTTTGTCGGTTCAGTCATTTTTATAATTATTATTTTTTATTTTGGGAAATTTTTCCTATTATTAAGGAACTTATTTCTATTTTAAGTTTATTTTCAGGCCATTTATAGCACATCACAATCCAGGCCTTGATTATTAAACTACTCTCTAAATGTTGACTTGTTTTAATCTAGTATCTCCTATTTTGTATTGTTTCAATATTCTACACATCTGTGTGAAAATTTTGCTTATTAATTTGACTATGAATATTGAACAATAATAAACACAAAAAAAAAGCCAGCTCCAAGCTTAGGCGACATAAGACACCGCTTATAGTTGCTGAGTTTCGGAAAGGGACAGTCAAGTCTCTCGGGTTATAAATAAAAATGGTCTATTTTGTTTTCAATTATTAATGTGTCTAATTTATATGAGGGCTCTAACCACACTGATCGCCTAAGGCGTCGAAAATCCTGAAGCTGGCCCTGATCATAAAAACACAGTATCTATAAGGCATTGCATGCTTATGCTTATTATTAATTTATTAGAATTTTCAAAGCTCCATAATTTTTTATATATTTTGGGTGCATCTAATTCTAAATTCTTCTAATAATAAAAATTCTAAAAATAGTAGCTACTAAGATTTATTTATGGTATTAGTATAGACCTGCAAATGTAAACAAATACTATTATTCAGTTTTGACGGTTTATACTACATAATAGTGTATTAGAAAATGTTAAAGATTTTTTTATTAAAAATCAGTGTTTAATACCAAAAATATAAAAAATAAAACGTAACCTAAAATAAAGACGTCAAGGAAAGGAATAGCTTTAAAACAAATATACGAAAGTAAAGCCTTTATTACTAAAGTATATTTATTGATAATGCTTTGCATAAAGATATTCAATATTTACATCTAAAATTAGTAAATGACTAATCTGAAAATAAAGTTAATATTTTAAAACTGTTTATTATGTGGAAGTAATCATCAAAATTATTTTTGTTTACTTGAGGATATTTACTTCATAAAAAATAACGAATAGTAAGCAAATTTGCAAAAGAAGCAGGGCAAAAAAGATATCTTACACCAAAGAATATCTCGGTTTCTTATTTTTACAGCAACTGACTTCGTAATCTCCAGACGAAAAGGCAGAGCCTCCTGTCGCATGTCACGCTTATCGCCCATCCCCTAAACAGACGAATGCTGTCACGTGTTTTTTCTCCGGTGGGTGGTTACGGCTTGTAGAAGAATTCTGTTGATCGAGGGCAGACGGGTCTCCGGACATAATCTTGTGGTTGTGTAGGCTATTTTCTCTGTCGCTCTTGTTTTCCAAAGGATATTTTTATTACAGATTTACACAGAGAGGGTGGTCCATCTGGGATTTTGTTGTTATAGCTTTATAATCTGTGTTGTCTCAATTTAGATAAAATATATAGCTCAGTTTTAAGTTAAAAGGCGCAGTCTGTTTAGCACTAAAAATGTCAGTCAAAAATTAAGTGGTTCATAGGTTTATTAAGACTAAATGTGCTTAAATGTTTCCTGTAGTTGCACCTATATAAAATAATTTGTGACATTATTTACCTTTTAAAATTCAAGCATGGGTAATGAATAGCCTTAGTATGGCATATTACGAACATCCTGAAATTTAGACGGATTCTGGAGATTGCTTTTGCTTCAAGATATTTTTAACCTTGCTTTTAATTTTGAACAAGGAAATAACGGTATTAGTACGATATATATATACATCTTGTCTTCATTTGCATTTGTATTTTGTGAACTTAATGACGGAATAATTTAATAATAATGGTCCAATAATAGTTGTGATGTCTTTTAAAGCACTATTAACAGTCATTTCATTTAAAATTAGTACTCCCTCGGAAACAAAAAGGGCTTAATATAGTGTTTAAGGATTATTTGGTCTTCAAATACAAACTAGTAAAGAAGTTAACTATGCTCATTTAAATTACTACAGTTTTCTACAAGCGGCAAGTGCATTTTGTCCCATCTGTTCCTTCTGAATTAAACGTAGTTTACTCAAGAAGACTCATAGTGAAAGATTAAATAACCTGTGGCGGATCGTTCCAGAAGTTTGGATACAATATGAGCAATATACCTCTTTGCCAACTATGATATAACAGTATACCTTTGCTGTTAATATGTCTACTGTTATGACCATATAAAAATTATGACATGACGGAACAAGAAGTGGACGGGACACCGAAACTCCACCAAATCATTTCGCAGATATAATCTCATCACACTAACTGAGTACAATTCCTTTCTTTCGTCGGAGAACACTCCGAGAGGCGGATCCGAAGGCCTCACAACCATCTCTTCCATTCACAAAACCTTTGGAGGGAATTTTTGGCTTATCATTATTTGAAATACTCCCATTTTGCACAAACACTATACAGCGTGATTCTAAATTGTTTTTACAAATTAAGAGGGGTAATAGTACTCATCCAGATGAACAATAATTACTATAAAACATAGGGTCGCATTCCACTACGACAGGCAGAAAAGAGGAATATTAGGATTCCAACCTGAACTTACAACAGTCTTAGGGGAGCGAATGAACGAGACCAAAAGTTGTGCAATCAGTTTAGTAAAAAACGCACAGAGAGTGCACGCAATGGATAAAACCGAAAACGTGGCGTTCGAGTGTTAATTCGAACTCAGACTTTGATGGCAAACTCTCAGGTGCACATCTTTGGTTCACAAGGTCTCGCAAACGATTGCAACAATTTAATTATCTAATTCAAGGGTTGAATATTATCACCTAACTCCAACTTCTGCTGTATGCCAAGATTAGTATGAAAAGTTCAAGTTGTGTTCCGGCTGTCAGAACTTCGTGTCTCATAAAAGGGCGCTTTAAGTAGAATGAAAGCAGCACATTAAGTCCAGGAGGACAGGATAGAAGATGGAGAAGGGGAAAAAACTGCTACTTTGATAGCAACAAACCTACCTTGAGTTGGAGTTAGTTGATAATATTCAGCTCTTGATTTAGATAATCAATTTGTTGCAATCGTTTGCGAGGTTGAGACCTTGCGAACTAAAGATGTGCATTTGAGTGTTTGCCATCAAAGTCTGAGCTTGAATTAACACTTGAACGCCAAGTTTTCGGTTTTATCCGTTGTGTGCACTCTGTGTGAGTTTATAACTAAACTGAATGAGTAGCTTTTGTTTTCGTTCATTCGCTCTCCCAACACTGTTATAAGTTCAGGCTGGAATTCTAATATTTCTATTTTCTGCCTCTCAGAGTGGAATGCCACCCTATGTTCTATGGTAATTATTGCTCATCTGTATGAATACTATCACCCCTCTTGTAAAAGCAATTTAGAATCATCCTGTATCTTTACAAATATCCATGCCCTCTCCAGGATTTTCGAACGAGAGTCCCACGACACGACAGTCAGCATTACTAATAAATGTACCAATTAGAGCGGTAGCAGATTATTACGCCTATGCCTTATTAAGTTCTGAAAGACAACCTTAGCGGTACGTTTTCCAAGCAACCTTTTACTCCCTTTTCAATGCCGAAATCCTGTTACAGGACTTCTAAAGCCACAGGTTGCGTGTTCTTTTCCTCCGTAGACATGATAGTTATGATGCTGCTATCTCGTTTTTGATCTTAGTTTCATCTTCATAAACCACTTTATCAGATGGGTTACTGCAGATTATGCAAATTGTTATTTGTTTTAAATAAAAGATTATGCAAATTGTTAAATCTTGTAAACTCTTATATCAGTTTTAACTCCTTCACATCCAAGCCGCCCGACACGGCCCTACATTGAAACGACCAGAACAGCCGGGGCCACCAGCGGCCGAGCGGTAAAGTCGCTGAACACTGGTAGTTCGGTCCGAGGTTCGAATCCCGCGAACGGGCTGGCTGCATGGGCGTTTTCGTGGTTTTCCCCATGTGTAACGTGTATACGAGCCAGTTTTCCTTAGAAAGTCCTCCACGAAAGGCATCCCTCCCCTTAGGCAGATAGCCCTCGAGGCTTTGCCATAATCACACATACACCATACACACCAGAACCGCCCGAAAATGGCCGAGATTGTAATCTTCTTTTCTTCTCTCCCCCTAAGGTATGTAGTAGCAGGTGCACTTTCCCCAAATGCACTGTATCAGTTTACTGCAGACAGCTTGTCCTAAGAGTTTTTTTTTTTTTTTTTTTTTTTTTTTTTTTTTGTCTTTTGGTTGATCGTGACATTTCGTTGTTGATTCTTTTGTGGTACAGTGTGCTTTGAAGCTTTAAACAGCAATAAAAGAGCAGTTTAAAAATTTAAGGATTATATTTATTTTTAAACAATTTATTCCTTCCTATAAAAATAACGGAAATAAACATAATCTCAGTAATGATCATAACAAAGCCGGAAAGGCTTGTTTATCTGACCTTCAGAATAGTTTTATAAAGAATGGGGTCAAAGGCTAATGGAATCTTTGTTAGTAAGTACAAAGGATGTCATTGGAAATCTTCACACCTATTTTCTGTGTTAATGGACGGGGAGGAGAGGAAATTGCTGTGAAACTGGAAAAGTATTTCGGGCTGTTCGGGTATTTTGAGGATACAGCTTAGCGAAGGGTCTGGATTTCAAAGAGTTAAATCTTTCAAGCAAAATAATAATTAACAATTTAATTTATTAATTCATCGTAAAATAATAATTAAATTAAAAGTATTTATGCAATTAATATATTCATTTAAATTTTTAAAAAAGTACTTTGAAATTTTTCGCTTACAAAAACAATTGTTTTATTTGTGTCTTTGTCATACTGTTCAAGGACTGTTTTCAATTGTATTCTCTGTTTCGTAAAACTCATAGCTTTTTTGATCAGAACCTTTTAGTTCAAGAAGTTTCTTAGAATTTCCAGTGCTCTTCTAGATTCGATTGATGATAGTATTCCGCAACTTTTTTCTGTGTTACTTCTGCTAACAGTTTCATAGCATTTGTTTTTACACTTTCACGGTCAGTTTTTAAACACCGTGTCGTAATGGTGTAATTTGAAATACATATTCTAAAAATGAATTCTCATAACTTTCCAATATCTGAAACATTAGCTATAGTTTATTTAGAGCACGAAATTATAGTTTATTCAGAGCATGAGCTTCTTTCGAAAATAATATTCAACTTATTTAATGAGATTAAACCTAACTAGTTTAATGAGACTATAATTATAGATTAACTTATTTAATGAGACTATAATATGTATGGCTTCTAGCTGATATGTTGACTTATTTATCTTTTTCGAAGTGCTTGAATTTCATAAAATTCAAATCTGCTCATTATTTTCTGAATATTTTTTCATGACATTTGGAAGGTTTTTAAGAGACCCGAAATTAAACACGGGATGTTGGAATTTACGGCTTAAGCCTTTTCGCTTGACATTTCGACATGCTAAAAGTTAAGCATACAACAAATTCATATTTAGAAAATGCTTCTTCCCGTGATTTATTTAAATTTCAGATTTACGTTTCTAGCCAGTGTTTGCCCTTTCTCTGTTTAGTCGATCTGCCACTTCATGATTATAAGCATGATCATAGCTTTCCTTGATTTATTTTTTTCAGTCTGCTGTTAAAGTTCGTTCCTATTTTCATAGACGGTAATGTTTAGAAGCATTTTATGAACTTTTCTCTATGATCTTTTGTGGAAATAATGTGTCTATCCTAAACAGAAGATTTTGAATATGGAATCTTAGAAGACTGAATATAGAAGTTACATTTTCATCTTCCATCAGCTGGTGTTCCAGAAGAAATCTTCATTCATTTACAATATCGCTATAGGACTGTTTTTGTTGACCTGAAGGTATGGAAGTTCTGTCCCTCTGAATTCCAGTGCGGACAATGTTTTAAAACAATGTCTTACTGTTATAGGGACCGCCGAGTAGGAAAATTCAGTCAAACCTATTTTATTGAAGCATTGCATACCTGAACGATAAAAACCACGTTCCACAAAACGTTAAATGGATGAGAAAAGCTTTGATAGGTATAAGAAGGAAATTCTGGTACTGAAGAATCAGTTTTTTGCTAATTTGTGTTTAATAAGCTGCGGAGATGTGATAAATATAAGGCGGATTTTCAGTTGGTTAATATGTGTTTGCATAGGTTCCTGGAAATTTGAAAGTAATAAGCGGCTATGTCTTTTAACCAATGAGTTTAATAAGCGCTGAGTACTGAATATATATAAAGACATAGATAGATGTATAAAAGAATAATGAGGTAAGATAAAAATTAATTTGCAATATTCCTGTAAGTCTCCTTTTCAATTTTGTCATTTGTTTGTTTCTCCTGTTTATTCTAAAACCGATAGTATGCTTATAACAAATTTTTCTCATGTGCGTTATTTCAAAACTAATCTTTTGATACCATTCTTTTATAACGCTAATGACACCAACATAACGGCAAAAGTGAATTTCAATTCTTTTACTAAATACAAATAATAAATTATTATATTATAATTTATGTATCGATTATAAATATCGAATAAATTTTAATTTTCTTTCAGCCTTCTGACATCAAGAAAACGGTATATATTTCAGAAAGTTTCTACATATCCAGAAACTGGAAGCGAAACAATTTCTATTTTCAAGCAACTCTATTAGTAGCAATTTATGCCCTCAACTCCACCATCAACAGATGTCAACATCTTCCCGGATAATAGCCTGAAAAGGATCCATTCCGACGTCTAAATATATGAGGTCACCTCGCACTAGGGAAAGGTTGTCGGTTTCTGGCTCTACAAATAAATACAAGGAGTTTTCTGTCCTTATATACTATTTGTCTTCTTCCGATAGAACTACTGGAACTACACAATCTTTATTTCTCCACTGATAACGCTGTCGAATGTTTGGAGTGGACTTATTAATAGTGGATTGGATTCGGACTATATACGCTGATTTCGTCAGTCCACAAGAGAAAACGATGGTAAAAAATACATTTGTGTTCTCAGAATATTTGTACTGAAGAATAAACTGATTTTACGGCAAGAGTAGCGTTTTAATTCTTAAGCCTCCTCTGTTTGAATTCGGAATCATAATAAGTCTCTTATTGAAGATATCTTCTCTCTTTTTCGAATAAATGTGATTATCCAATAATGTACCGCAGAATCAAATAATGGTAACCAAAGAATCATAATAAAAAATATCAAAATAAATAAATAAAAAATTTTAATTCTGATTATTAACCAGTTATTAAAACACACATAAACAATAATAATAATAATAATGCAAAGGTAAAATTCAAATTTGTATTTGTTTTCAGTCTGAAATCTAAGGTGTGACACCTGAAAGGCATTCTTATCTGTTGCAAATTTGTACGTCAAACATGTTGATAATAAATATTAGTATTTCAGATATTTATTTCAAATAATTGTAATATATTTAATTTGCTTATTAAGTAATCTACTTTACTTTAAACAAAAATAAATAAATTATGAAGTTTTGGAGAAAACGTTTCATGTGAGACAGAGCCTGACAACAAATAATGACAATTTAGTTTCTTTCTCTTCGACACATAAATTAAAATACGTACTGTTGTATGTAAATAATTATAAGTTTCTCTATTTTTACTACAGTTTGGCACTTGATAGTGTTTTGATATTGATAAAAATTGTTAGATTGATAAAAATCTTAGAGAAAAATTAAACTTATTCTAATAAAGAATGTTGATCGACAGTCTTATTCTTTTCGCATTAATTTTCAACTGTAAAAAAAGCTGTGTGCACAAGTATGTAGTATTTCCAAATAAAGCGATTATTCTTTGTGCAAATATTCGTAACTGAGTTTTTTTTTTTTTTTTTGTTTGTTTTTGTTTTTTGACAAGTAAAAGTTAATCCACTATGTATGTCCAGTTCTTTGGAAAAAAAATGTATATCCCACTGTAAATTAAATAGTTTTCAGTTTATTGATATTCTGATGCGCTATTTACCCGAAATGCTTTAATAAAATAATCTAAGGTAAGAATTCGAGTAATTAAAATCCTTGAAATCTTTACGATATCTTATTTGCAACTTAATGTGACTGGCTGAACATAACTGAAATAAATTCGCGGCCCGCATAAAATTTCTTTGGAAGCAGCATTGGATTCACGGGCCGCAAGTTTGAAACCACTGACATAGAGCATGTTTTTCATTTTGAAAAGAGGAAAAATAAATTGAGGTTTGATTTTTGCATGCATTGAATTTACCTAATATAAATGCATTTTAATAAGAAGTTATTTTTTACAGCCAGTGAGATTTCTTTTCATAAGTTTTACGTTATTCATCATCGTGTTTTTTTTTAATTTTTAAATTATTAAATCTTTCTTTCGATTTATTTATTCACAAGCCAATTAAAATTTTTTGTCCCGGGAACCTGACTACAATTAAAGAGAATATGAAAATATTTACTGACGTGCATAGACAACGCTTTTACCTTTACTTCCTTTTAAAAGTTCCTGTCATTTTTCAGTTATTATTTACCAAAGTCTGCTCCATTGCCTTACTTCCATTGTGAGTTCAGAAAGAACTGTGGGTGGTCCATTCAAAACCACAATAATAGCCAGAATAAAGCGCTTTCAAAAATGCACCAGTTTTGATTTTTTTTCTGTGGCGTTTAGCAAGATTAAGGGATTCTTAAAGCCGTCGAATGTTTTTGCTAGTATCGCTTTCACGAGCATTTCGGGCGTTCCTTCATTCTCCACAGGAAGAGGGGGAGGGCAGTATCTCGAAGATGGTTTTGGAAGGCGACGAGTGTTGTTATGTTGAAGCATCCGCTGCTTCGGTATTGTTTATTCAAGGAGATTATAAACCGTAAAGACGCACTTGATATTTGAAGCAGGGGATAACTGACATGTCGCATTTATTGTGGTTTGATGTGGCAATTCTAGAAACGAAGCTTACTTCTTCAAGTGACACGTTTAGCAGAAAACTAGTAACTTAATATTAGAACAGGACTGAATGGTGATTGAGTAATCGGGAATGTCACACCATACGGAACTAACCCCGTAGCTCTTGCCTAAAATACCTTTTATTTGACTGGATGACTGGCATTTTTATAAAGGAAACCAAAAATCTATCCCTTGTAAATAAACTCACTGAGAGGGTCAAAGGAGGTATACAAAGCTGGGTAACATTGTAATGAGAACAGAGCTCACAATAAGGCACTTATGCCGTTTAACTGGAAGCAATAAAATGCTTTTGAGGGTTTAGATATCTGGGAGTTATTCTTGATGTTAAAACTAAAACTGCTAAGTTATCATTTGCATTTCTGTGTTTGCAAAAGGATGTTTTGAATGTAGAATATTCGATTTAAATTGGTCAAGAGTCATGAAATCCTTATAGCTGCTCAAATTACATTACGTGACTTCATCCATTTTGCTTCCTCCTTCAGCATTTTCATTTCATTTCACGTTTGTACGGCTAGTCTCTATTTTACTTAAATATAAAAGCTCATTAAAAAAATACCTCCAGCTTCCTGCAGGCTGGATGGAAAACAACGATTGGAATTATATATAAATCTCTATTTAAATTTAAAGCCTAATAACTTGGCTCTCCTATACTGTGATCATTCATGTGATTTCAATCAAATTCTCCAACTCATAACACAGTGCTAAGGATAGGCAAAAACGAAAACGTTTCACCACGGCCAGGCAGCATTCAGCTTAAGAAATAACGTGTTAATAAACAAATCTTACATGTTTCCTTACTTGATTATTTTTTCATACAAAAGAGTACAAAATATGTAGAAAGGTAGTGATTTTTTCTTTTATTTTTCTTTTTTAGAGGGGGGAGGGAGGCTTATATATTAATATTATTATTATATATTAATAAAATAATGATTATTTTATTTATTTACGATGGACTGACTTTTAGATCACCCATAAAGTATTTCTCCCACCTTCCTAGCGTGCCTTCGCAGTGTAGTGGTTCTGTACGCAGGGCCGGTATTCCAGAGGTACGTTTCCTCGATTCCCGGCGAAGGCAATTATTCATTTTTCATCTTGCCTGCTTCCAAAATACCTAATGTCTCTAGAGTGGCGCTCGAACTAAAAAGGGTATTGGATGATGATTCTCATCACCCAGGATTTGGCGATTGTGTCCCCTAAAAACCCCAGTCGCACTTTAAAAGGAGGAATAAATAAAGCATTTCTCCCGCCTTCCTAGCGTGCCTTCGTGGTGTAGTGGTTCTGCACGCTGGGCCAGTATTCCAGAGGTCCATGGTTCGATTCCCGGCGAAGGCGATTGCTCATTTTTCATCCTGCCTGCTTCCAAAAATGCTTAATATCTCTACACATCTATTACGTTATATAAAAACAGAAAGTTAATTAATCAAATATCTAATCGTGATTTTTCATTAAATTTAAAATATATATATAACAAAATACAATGGCTGCTTTAAGAAATAATTAGCGACCTCAAAATTAACTATTCCAGATTTGGTGTTCTCCCCCCTAAATTCATATGTTCTCCCAAATTCGAGATCTTTCCATTTTACATAACAACCTGAAATTAAGCATCATAGCTTAGAATACTTTCTGCATCTGTTCGGTATAAATACCGCTCGCAGGTTAACTAGGTCATTTTCTTTTCCCTAACTTCTGCTTTGCCAACACCGCCCTACTTTCCCTAGCTAAAATGCCTACGTCATACCTTTAAAAATGTACATAAAAATTATCGTATTTCATTATCATTGGATAAATGTCTACTAAGATGGTTTGATATGTGTGAAAATAAAGATTGTGATACTTCAAGCTCAGTTGCATTAACTGCGGTCATCATGCCTTTTACCTTCAGCTACTACTGCCTTCTCATGCATGACGAATGACGAATATCGAAAGATACTAAAAAGGTACCGGATTCCTCCTAAGCATTAAAATACTACACATATATACAGAAAGAGAGCCACAATAACCTTTTGCTCCTTGTGTTTTCATTTAGAAATTTTCTTCTAAATTTTCTTATAAGCAATGAAAGAAAAAGAATAATCAAAAAGAATATGTTGATTTGTCACAGTTCTTTCTGTAAAAGGAAAAGGTCGTGTTTAGTAAACGAAAGTTACATATGTAAGCAGGAACGAGAATAATGAGATAAACCTATTTCCGTGTATGAGGTAAATTAGATTTTATTCTGTTATCAGTAAGTAAAGCTTTACAATCATTCGCTTCTGTTTTAGAAAAGCATAACTAATATACAATTACAAATCATAAGGTGGGAAAGATTCAACCGATTTACCCAAGAGATGCAGTAATGAAATATCAGATGCATATAATATTATTGAGTTGAAATGTTCTGCGCGTATATTTTTAAATGATATGCCAAACTGGCTTTTATTACTTAAACATAGTTAGGCGTATAAGTACTCACAGCTGCATAGCGAATCAAAAATTTTCCTTCTTTAATTAATAAAAGTAACGAAGTAGTAAAATTTGGCTAGTAACATACTTTATACTTATGCTTCCACAAAGGATACTTTGTGCTCAATTACATAAAGGTGCTTCCGCAAGTAGGATTTGCTCTTCTTAACACACAAATTAAATTTGGCGACCAAACCTGCTACAGCAACCTGCTACTTTTTTTTTGGGGGGGGGGACGCCATTTTGTTTCACGAAGTAAATGCGTGTTTTTTTTTTTTGTTTTGTTTTTTTTTTTTCCTCTTCCCCTCAACATTTTTTTTTCCAACAATCTGCTAGCCGAATTACACTTATTCTAGAACTTTTATGGAACAAAAGTGCTTAATCATGACGAAGATTAGGTGTGAAATTGGGAGAAAGTGCAGAATCGCCCACTGCTTGCCGCGTTTTTAAGAATTGCACATGCACGTTATCCATGTACACGTCGACCTATTTTCACTTAGGAAACATCCCAGAATTGCACAAAAATGGCATTGCGCACACTCTTGACTTTATCCATGTATACTGCTAAAGTCCTAGCTACTAACCTTTATCGCCTTACCAAAATGTCGCCAAAGTACCTTTTACCATATTCCAAAGATTAGCCCATAAATTATTATACTGATTTAATAACCACAATGCACTATTATAATAGTCGATGCATGAACGATAAATTAATACGTATAATAATAAAATTTTCTGAACTCTACAGACATTGCAGAGCGGTATCAATTCGCATTGCTATATATATATTATATCGAGCATAGCAGAAGCCCCTTGGTATATGCCATTCGTCACCTAAGGTTGAGAATTCCATCTTTCCAACCTTCTTGTTCTATGCTGGCTTCGGGCCCACAGAGATATCACCGTAAATAAATTGATTGACGACCTAGAGAAGCCAACAATGTTAGTGATGAAGTGATGTCAGCTCTTTTATCGACATCATATCTTTACAGTCAAGTAGCAGCTCTTCTTCATTGACACAATACTTCTCTGAACACGATCCATTCCCAACATATTTGCGCAGCGTTCCAGCGCACTGACACAGTTCTTTGTGTTTGAGATAGAGAAGGGAAAGCAGAAAACTATGTCGTTAAGTGCCCACAGACATAACGATACCAATTAAGAAAAAAAAAAAAAAAAAAAAGATTTCAGAAAGTGCTCAGCGTGGGCCTTTAACTCTAGTAGTAACAGATCTGCACAAAATAAAATTTGCTCAGTCATTGCAAACTGTACCACTGCCTAGTGAATCATGTCAAGCCCTAAGCAGCCTGTCCCAAACACCTCCGTAAGGTATGTTCCCCGCAGCACTAGGAGTAAACGGCAGCCTTCCTACTTCTGTGCATTAGCTGCAGTTATGTTCATACAACGCTGCGACAATTTAGTCTTTTTTTGATTGCTCAAAGTGATGCGTGGGTCAAGTCTACGCATCACTTTGTTATACGTCTTTAAACTCTGAACAGCTTTAACAGCAGATCATTCTGAGCGGTGATCAATCCACCCCCTGGTAAAGAGTTAAGATATTGCGAGCAACATCTTACTACTGGGACTCATCATCGAAAATAAGATGGTTGCTTTGTCAGGCAAACGCCAATTAAACCTGATGGTGTAAACAACATTACTATGGGCAGTTCCACAGAATTCGCGTCAAAATTCTTAAAACAGCTTTGGAGACGTCTGGAAGCAAATCTAGATATGAAATCGTTATATACTGAATTCATGTAAAAATATGAAAGTTTACATCATATGGTTGAGACTGAAATGGAAGCTAATTCCGAGGTAATTTGTTATCTACCTCGGCGCGGAGTCTATAGACCCCAAAAGAATACCATTCTATTGAGCATACTAGTGCAAAAACTCTTAGCGATCAATTCCTCAATAGCATTCTTCTAAAAAGAGGTTTTGTGCAAGAAAAGCCTTTCTTCGGTCATGTTAGGCTTTAGAAAACATCGTTATGTTTTCAGTGAGGAAATAAAAATTTTTTCGAAAAATTGAAATTGACAAGTCTCAGACGAACTTCAATTAATTCTCTGGTAGAAAAGTATTGACTCTCCGGTAAAAGCCTGTCGTATTCAAATGGTTACATATGGCTCCATTCTGCGTGCGCTCAATTCTTAGTCCAGCGGGCAATTAAACAAATAGCTTTTGATGAAGGAAAATTTTTTCTCTAGCTTTATCTATAGTTTTAACGGAAATTTACAATGAATGGACGATGTCCGGTCGAGCTTCATATACTTGTCTCAAGCAATCTTCAATAACAATTGGCCAAGTTGCTTGAACGTGGTGTAATGAAACTATACAATACAAATTACAGCTCACATTTATGCCCTCCGTGGCGTTGGTCATTACTACAGCTTAAATATTTATGCAAAGTTTGAAATTACTTCGAACTGATTAGTAGGAAAACATCTCGGACGGATATCGCTTGAATGGCAGAACTTTATCTCAGCACTTCCGTGATGGTAGTTATACATATTCCGAGGTATTTGTTAGGAAACGATACAGAAAATTGTTATTCATTGATTTTCTGATGACTCTGAAGCTGCCTATACATCAACAGTTAATCTTCAAGCTATTTCAAAAGTAAACCCTATGAGATCGAGAGATCTTTTGTGTAGTAAATTGCGGGGTAGCGCCAAAGAAGATACTTACGATTCCGAGGTTTGAGTTGTCAGGTGTTTTCTTCTAGCCGAACTGGTTACTAGGACTCTGTCGTCACTCAACTTACGATTTGATCAAGTTTATCTATAGTGAGACTATACAATCGTGCTTGTGTGGATTAATATGTCTCCATATGTCCAAATGGAGTTGTATACCATCGAAGAGTATAGATCACGTGGATGCTAGAAACATATCATTAAACTGGATGTGTTAGCAAGGTCCATGGTTCCACAAAAAGAGAGTATGAGCCCAGATTAGACATGATAAGATATACAGAGATCTTTATCTAAAGAAATCGCGATCAGCTGTGGACACTGTATTGACTGACCGTAGATAATGATATTTTAATCAACATCTCATAAATTTAACTAATAATTACTAATTTGAAATTAACCAGAATTTTAAGTTTTATTTACAGGCTCATGGATAATACAAGAAACACAGCTAGCCAGCACAGAGAACATCTAACGTTAGAACAACTAAATCATGCTCGAGATGTTCTTATTATAAGAGTTCAGGTTTCTTTTCAGAGGTTGTCTGCCTTCAAACAGGAAACCTGTTGCGTCGAAAAGTAGGTTAATGTTTTAACTCTTTTTTTTTAATAAAAACGGTGTCCTCCATGCTGGAGAACGTTTGAGTCAATCAAATCTAAGCAATATCAGAATGTCAGAAATATCCTATAGTTTTACCAGCTGGCCACAAAGCAACGCAACGTATTATAGAATACCATAGGAAGTACTTGTATGAAGAGACTCAATGCTACCGTCAAAAGACCACCGCTGCCTCGCACGTGTTAACTTACTTACGAACATGAAACTCAAAGCTTCCGCTTTATCAATACCAGAATTAATTTTTGGGCACTTTTATATTAAGCATATAAGGCAGAAAAATGATGTCTTATAAACATGCATTTCAATTTTTCTATGAATTGTTACAAAGTTGCATTTTTTTATTATTCCCATCTAACTACTGAAACTTAATCACAACAAAAAAAGTTTTTCGCACGACGAAGCAAAAGTTAATTAATTTTCGCAAAGCATCAAACTTTAAAGGTGTTCACACGAAACGGATTTACAAAACCTTGTAAAAACAACGCATAACAATTCATTACATTTTTTTGGCTTCTGAAGAACTACTATGTAAATTTCTTCCGTGCAGAACTCCAAACTTCGGAGGGCTCTTGGAAGCTGGTGTTAAGTCCCTAAAGCATAACCTAAAATGAACAGTTGGAAAAACCAATCTAACCTAACTATTTCTGCTCATTGAAGTATTTCTCAATTTGAGATCACTTACATCCTTGCCTCCGGATGCAAATGATATTGATGCTTTAATGCCCAGCCACTTTTTTAGGACGTCTTATAAACGCAGTTCTAGAATCAGAACTCTTAAGCCGTATAATAGGTTAGCAGAGAAATACAAAAACTGCTCAAAAAGGGTGAAAAATGCCATCGCGATTATATGTATTAACCACACACAACAAAGGTGTAATTAATCATGTTTTAAAGAATAACTTTTTCCGGGCGCTCTCTTTTTCGAAGCAAGATAACCTAACCCCCTGCAAATGATCATTCTGTCGAATTGAAGGATTGTAAGAACGCAACTGGTGCCTTTAAAAATGTATGTGAAAATTTGTTCTACTGTCTAGAATACTACCTATCTAGAATACTACCTGTCTAGAATACTACCTGTCTAGTAAGAAAGTATTGTTTTATGTATTCTTTAGAGAACTCTAATAATATTATTGTATTACTGCACTGTTTGTTATACTATGTAGATTTGTTTTGCATATTTATTTTGAAATGCTCAGACATTTCAAGTCAGACGGAATGTTTGATGAAAATAGTGTAACTAGACACTTTGCGTTTTATAAAAAGTAACAGGATGTCTTTTCAAAATAAGTAACGAGAGTTGAAATTATTAAGACACAGCAATCCTTTTTCTCAATTATTGCTTTAGTAGCTTCGATTATTAATTGCTTTGTAGCTTGATTTTTTATAAAATAAATTATTTCTTAGTTATTTGCTATTAGTCGCTTTGCGTTTCTCTTGATATTATAACAGGTATGTTGTCATGATTTTAGAACATTAGTTTAATAGCTTGTAAATTTCGTTCCTGTTGAGTAAAAAATAGCAGTGTATGCTACTAAGACCAATATTTGCGAACGCTCGACTTACATAAATTGATGTGATTCTTGCTAAGATTCGTGACTGTAGTAATTGTATAAAAAATGGATGCTTATTTTTGAAAATGTTTTAAACAACTAATAAATTAAACAATGATTAAAGACAAGTCTTTAAACTAGAAGAAAAGTACACATTTCATTAATGAGATTTCTGGAATAACCACGTACAGTATATGTGATGTTTCATAGCATGAGAATTGTTTTCGCATAGAAACAAAACAATATTGTGGTTTCGCAGCATTTCAAATTTTTGGAAACTGCATTAATATTTTTTATTTAAAAGATTAAATTTGTTATTTGGACAGAAAGTAAAGTGCAATACTAATTTTGCTCTGATTTTCCAACTGTTTTCCTTTTGTAAGAACAGAATCTCAATATACAAGTGGTACGGCCTTTTAGGAAACATGGTATTGCTTTATGTTTCACGGTTATTTATTGAAACTGAACCAAAATAGTTTTTCAAACATTTGATAATTTAGTATGCATTTTAATATGTAATAAATATAAACTTATTTTAGTTAAGTAAATAACAGACATAAATTCTGTTATGATATGATATCGAACCCGGAACTCTCCCATAAACCGGCATCTTCAAATATTATTAAACAATAGACGTTTACTTATTTTCTTTCTAGTTTATTTTTCATTCATTTTTCATTCTTTCGTTTCAAAGCCGACAAAGTGAAAATTCCATTTGCATATTATATTGATGAAAACACAATTTTTCGTAAAAGAGTTACTTAAATCTAAAAGGAACCAGTTTAAGAAAACATTTTACGATTCATGATTTTGGACTTCATTAAAACAAATGCAGGTTTTATTTGAAGATAAAATTAGTAATTTAGTTTTTTTCCTAAACTTCGCTGACCCGGAAAATCCCAGACAGTTCTCGACCAACTGGTTGGGAACATTGTTTTAATGTAAATGAAAACAAATTAAAATATAACAAAAAATTCTAAATTCGAAACACGGGGCGTTGAAAAACGCTGCGTGAAAGGTATGAAAGCTTTTATAGCAAACTCTCTGCTAAAACTCATGAAACAAGTAATTCTACTACGAGCATTCAGCTTAAATTAAATTATCTGAATGAATGCTTTTAGGATTAAAATAGGATTCGTACGATTCTTTTAAAAGGCCTTAGGATTTTTGGAAACAATTTTCGGTCCTAAAAAGTCCATAATTTCGGCCAGGATCGCCCAAAGGTCTTTAATGTTGCTCACATGACATTTCTGTCTGTTTTTTATGACTGCCACTTTAAGTGTGAAATAGCATTTTGGAGGAATTTTTTTGGCGTATTTTTTGTACATATTTTTCAGATATGTACTTAATGAGTTGAATATGTTCCTATTTCTAATATAAAGGGTACTATACTTTCTCGGCACGAAACGATACATAAGCGTTTCGAAATTATTTCGTTTTTGCGAAAGAAGAATTCGTAAAATATTACTTAAAAACAACTTTCCATTTTTGGGATATGAATTCTCTTATTAAACGATGTTAAATTTGGGGACTCATCCACATTTTGGGGATTTTAAAATCAATTTGTGTACAAAATATTTGATTCGGAGATTTTTAACGATTTTTTTCTTTACAGAAATAACAACACTGGTAAATATTTTTAAAATAATAAATATATAAAAATATATTAATAAATCTTATAAAAATCATAAAGTATTTAAGTTAAATTTAAGAATAACATAAAAATAAAACATTTTTGTTTTCCTCTGTCACATTATACAGTGACGTTACTTTATAATGTCACATAATAAAGTGACTACTTTATAATACATTTTACCGAATTTAGAATATTTTGAATCTGAAAGATAAACAAAATAATAAATGATACAAAACACAGTTTCCGAAACACTTCTCAGCGAAATCAAAAAAGGGCTATTGTATTTATTTTGAAACTAATTTCGTTTGTCTTTTTATGCATTTTTTCAAGATAAGAGTTTTTTATAGTGCAATTGTCTCATAGTCAAATCTGCATCAGTGTTCTCTATAAAATTCCCTTTAAACTTTTCTTCCCTAAATTTTTTGTTTAAAAAATCTTTTGGATTTTTGCTCTTATAAAACTGGTAGGGATAATTTTCCTTTCAGATTTTAGACCTTGCACCTTGAAGGGTTTAGAAGGGTTTGAAGGCAAAATTTATAGACATAAGTTTCCAGAAAAATGTGAGAAAATGAAAAGTATCTTAATGATATTAATACATAATGGACGCATTTTACAGGAAATTTTATGATTATTTTATTTTTTAGAAAATGTTTGGATAAAAATATAAATATAATTATTTTGATTTGCTGTTTTTTATTCTAGAAGTCTGTCTCTTAACATGTCTATCTTCCCTTTATTTTCTCTTCTCTTCTAGACACAAGTATGGAAAGTTTCAAAAGTGGCTCTTATCTTATCACATGGACTGTTATCTGTAGAAATGAATTTTTCTGTTAAAAAAGAAATTGAAAATTGACAATTTAAAATATTCATCTCATATAACGCAATGCACCATACTCAGGCATTTAACCGCCTGATACAATACCTGTGGACACTAAATTCTGCTGCCCAGGATCTGTCCTAACTTTTAAAAATTTTGCCGTCCTTGAATTTGTTGCTAGGTGCTTCACTCAATTCTAAAAATTCTGCGCCACAGGCGCTGGTTATATATTGTTTCACATTTATTCTCAGTGCTCATATTATTAAAGAAATAAAATTAGCAGATTTTATTCTACATTCTACATTGAGAATATGCAGCTTTTTAGAATAACACAAATCTTTAATTAAATTCCAAAATTTTAAAATTGCATGTATTCACAATTCCATTTTACTTTGTTTATAAAAAAATGCATTATAGTATACGCATTCAGTGAAGAAAGTATTTTCAGAGGAAGAAGAAGGAAGAAATGTTCAACGTAAGTCGTTCATCCACCAGTCTGAAAATGGTGTCAGGTGAAAGATTTCAAGTAACAATATAACCCTGATAAAGCAATAGAAAGCTATAGCAGAAGCATTTCCAATGACAATGCTAAGTCTTATTTTAGTAATATTCTACAACGTAAATAGAAACAAATTACTTGGACAAATTTTGAGTAAACGGAGCCCAGTATATTTGCAGCAGAGTCGTCTCTAAGCGATAAAAGAAGATGTCCCAGAAAGACAGTTACCTGGATGTTTGCTTGGTTAACAACTTTGACCTTTCGTTTAAAAACCCTCAGATAATCAATGAACTTACAGAGTGTCGTATTCTTGGGTAGCATAAACTACGAACTCTAAAAGACTATATAAGAAATTACCCGCAGGTCTTAATTACAACAGAAAGTCAGAAAAGGTTGTAAAGAACCCTTTATTCACTCACTATAATTTCACAGATGACCCCACTTGGGCTTACACAAAGCCACAGTTTTGGCTTAACTCAAAACAGGTAACGATGAACTTAAAATAAAAAATCTTAATGGGTAGAAGCACTCATCGCCACAGCAATCTAAATATAAACCATTATAAGTTTAACAAGAGCCCTCTACTCTTTTATTATTCGTAATAAAAATAAATAAATAAATAAAATTTAGAGGAATTCTCTGAGTAGTCTTATTTAATCTTGTTCTTATTAAACAATCTAATATGTTATATTTCTGCTTTGAATGCATTGACGTCGTTAGAGTTTTAAATAAAAACTCATTCAATATTTTTTACTTTACTTTTTTATTTTTCAGTTACATCAAAAATAAATGTTGATCCATCTTACAAATATTAGCCGAGCTAATATTCGCAAGATCCATTAATAAATACTCATCGCCTAAAACGAATGTATGCTATTACATAATTGTGAATTAAAGGAAATGATATTTTTATTTAAAGGGTTACATTATTAAGTTCATTTTGCTAAAAATGAGGTTTAACGAACCAATATGTAAATCATTAAGCATGATAAGATAAACTTTATGAGCTCCTTAACGCAGCCATTTTGTCGCCGTTTCATTCAGATGTCGGGCTGAAGATATATATATCAACTCCACATACATATATATGTAATTTCAGGGTCACTATTTTTTCTTATTCTTCAGAATGGTCTCATAAAGGGCCACGTTCACTACGTAAAGTAGTAAATAGCGCTAAATATAACGTGATAAATGCCAGTTCAAGAGTCGCATTACAGGCGACAACTCACTGCATTCTGACACGATATGATTTAAGTCAGTTTGGCTAGACAGAGTTCCCTTCATATCGATTTCCTGCCGCACGCTTGGAGATCTACATCTGTGGTGAAGTTCTCGAGTGAACAAGAAAAGCATTTTTTTTTCTTTACCATCTCTAATACGCAGTTGATTACGCTATACATCTTTATTTCATTCATTACATCATCTTTATTTTATTAATATAAAAAGTACGAAAATCATTCACGAGATAAGTTCCACATAAACATGAGCAAAACGAAAATTGGCTAAATCTCTTTTGATATACTATAATACGGTTACTATTATGCATTACTGGCATCTTCAAGGAAAAGATTCTTTCAGATGATTATGTGATTGACAGGAGTCAAAACATAAGGTTATTCTTACTTCATAAGATCCACTTTAAGATGCAAATTAAAAGCCATTTAGAAAATTAAAGAGGACATTTTCCGCAATAAAACTCTAGCAAAAAGTGGTTTCTTATTTCAGACATTTTGCTTTAATTTCTTATAAGTCGTTTGATACAGTTTGTACCAGAATGTGTTCCAGAAAACCCTGAGTGAGTTGCAGGAGTTCGCTGGAGCCTTTTATTAAATTTGTCTCTAATTTGTGACTTTTTGTTTCATTGTTTATGTACTCCAAAGAAGGCGCATGTCTTGTATGTCATAAGCTTTTCATATTAAATATGAAATAAAAATAAATAATTTACTGTAGATTTTAGTCCAAAGAGGCTTTGTCCCTGAAAGTCTATTGTTTTTGTTGTGCGATTTTCCGTTGAAAACTTTAAAAGGCTGTATCACTTTTCAAATCGTTGCCACCAAATACTATCGCCCTGCATTATATTTGAAGAAATAATGAAGAATCTGCATAAATGTATGTTAGTTTCCCGCATTGTGATAAAACAACAGTACATAGAGCCATCCAATTTTGAATGACGTAATCCTACTGTGAATATGGGCATCTGAAAGCACAAATTTAAAATTTGGAATTTGTTTTATTATCGATTTCATATTTTGTAATACTTTAAAGAATTTTTGATTAACAAACTCAACGATTTAAAAGCGAGCCATGGCAACACTCTTTACGAGGGGAAACCTTTTTATCTTCAGCCCGCGGAACTGTGTATCGGAAATTCTAAAGATATGTTCATTTTAAAATTATTTTGCGACATTGCTGTTGAACTGAATTTTATGGTTTAAGTGCAAATAACATGATATTTAATAAATAAAGGTAACACACAAAACGTTAAAAACGCCCCTTTGGACGTAATTTAAAATCTGAAAACTTTCCAATTTTTTGCGAATTAAATAATGCTTAATCCATTCTGGAATTTTCTTCTCCGATGGCTTTTATTGGAGATAACATGATAAAAATGCATGATTGTAAAGAAATAAAGTCATTATGAAAATTATCGCTATTAGTAGCGCTGAAGCTGGGCGATGATCTACAAGATAAAAATCTTCTCTGACTGTATAGATTATTTCATATTCAATAACGATGCTTTTAAATGGAAAACTTTTAAGATTAATCTTAATATATATTTAAGATTTATCTTAATTTATCTTTAAAATGCATCTTAATTTTTCTTTAAGATTTATCTTATTTATTATTAAATGGGACATTTTGAAGATTTAAGATTCTTTACAAGATTTATCCTTAAATCTTATGTGAAGACCTTTTTGAAAAATTATCACTTCGTCATAGAACTTGTTAGAAGATAAACTGACCGGAAAAAAAAGAAACTAATATGTGGCAGCTTATAATTACGTAAAATTAGTGGCTGCTGGCTTCATCAGAGGCACCCATTCAAGTTACGCAACGTGAAAACTCATTCTACCGAGAACTAAACATGAGATCAATTATACAGTGTCCACTTTGCCAGTGTCTCACAGTCTGCGGACAAGTGGTGATCGAAACCTGCTTTTAAGATCTTCCTAGATTTCCAAAAATGATAAAACAAAAGCGATTAAAATTAATTGCGTACACCGTACTATAGCTAAAAACCTCAAAGTTTGGTAATTATGCTTGTAAATTGTCTGTCACATTTTCTCCCGAAAGCTGACATTTTCTAAATTACTACAGGTTACCATGCCTATGGACTTCGTATTCTAATTTTAGCTGCAAAAGAAGGATTTAATTAATTTCTTGCTAATGACACGTGGCTAAGTACATTGACGGATCTTTCAGATGTATTCTCAAAACCAAATGAACTAAATATGTGTTTGCAAGGTAATTTTTTTACTGTTCTCAATGAGGATGAGAAAATAAAGGGGTCTAACAAGGAACTTGGTTTGTGGGTTAGTTGTATACAACTAAAATATTCTTACCATTTCGAATTTTAGAATCTTCTTTAGTGGAAAATGATATCATTATCGGAAAAGAATTATGTAATGACAGGTGTTCGTATCTCGATATTCTCGAAATTCACAATTTGGAACTTATTTTTCAAGTGCTAAATATAACAAATTTTTATTGGTACTTGATCCTTTCTATTGAAATTTTGCAAATAACAAACTGTCACTCATTCAAAGAGAACTCTCGAATGGCACTGGACTTAAAAGGAGGTATGGTTAATTTCTAGACTACATTACCAGTGAAAACGAAACGTAGTGAATTGTACAATGGAGCTTTATAATTCGGTTTGCTTCTACGTCGATCGATGATTTGAAGAGCTGAGTTTTGCTTTGTTATCCTTTATGTAGTTTTTCAGAAATTAACTATTAGAAAACAACGATCCACTTTGGCCAATTTCTTCATGGTTTTCGAAATATTCGCAAAACATTGATGTAGCACGTATAAATTCTGATATAAAGGTTCTACACTGTTCTCAAAAGTAAACGAACAAGAAGCCATCTAACGAATTTTGAATGAATTGATAGCGAGATGCAACAACGACGCTGTGAAATCAAAAGAGATACGTGATTTCAAAATTTGAAATATTGATATTTATGTTTTGTAAAAACCAACCATGAATTCCTTGCCGGACGTGAGAGTTTATTTGAAGCTCGTAACTTTTACACCGATTTCATGTGTTAATATAGAATTGTCGGGAGGTCATGTGCTGGCCCCATCAGATTTTCTTAATGTTATGGTCAGAAACTATTTTAATTTCAGAAGTATATAATATTCATTTTTGCTTTTTCTTTCCTTTTTTTTTTTTTTTTTTTTCCCATGTTTTATGAAAACACGACGATTTTGCGCAAATGATATACCTTCGCTTGGAGAGCAAAAGCAATTATTTCAATTGACATTTTGAGAAGCAATGTATATTCAGTAACACTAATTGCTTAGTGTTACTGAATATACATTGCTTCTCAAAATGTCAAGCGACATAGCTGTTTCTATGGGCTGCAAGGAACATCATACAAAAATAGCTTATTATTTTAAATAGTATCAAAATGTGTATTTACAGATGTAATGATTTAGGAATGCAACGAGAAGGCAGCAATATTGATAATCATAGCCGTTGGTTATAGATGGCCTGGTGTAATTGCATAGTCGAAGAAGAAACCTGTAAACACTGAATATTTTGTAGATAACAGGTCATGTAATTCTTGATCAATAACTCCTTATGACACTTTTTCTCCTTTTCACATCACCATGAATGTGAGAAGCATCCCCCCAAATCTATGTACATTTTCTACATTTTTAGACAACAGATGGTAGAGCGAAGCAATGACACGTGCTAGCATAGGAAGAGATAATGGAAAGAGTGTGCGCGTTTCAACAAAGGCGGATATGTATCCGTCGGGTCCTTTGTTAAAGTTCTGATCGTCTGTTGGTCAATATCTTATGGCAATACATATGAAGCGAGATTTTTAAGTGTCGTAGTTTAGATTCAAGGAAAGTACTTAGCCAAATTAAAGTAAGTAATTTTCAATTACGTGTATTTTTATCTTACGTATATGCATTTATGTAGTTATATTAAATATATCCATTTTTTACTTCTTAAAATATTCCTAACTACTATGTTGAAAAGGGTATATAAGAGATTAATATTTATAGAAAAGAGGCAGCTTTGCTATTTTTAATATATTTTAATCTTTACCAATTATATCAGTTCTAGAATACCATCTTGTTAACCACGTCACATTAAAGTAAAATTAGTTAGCCAAAACAACAGATACAAAATCTGACGTCATCAAACATCGGTCAACTAAAACAAAATGCCAGGAAAACTCAAGTAAATTCCATCAAAATATCATCATTTCATAAACGTTAAGTTGATGAACTTACGAAACCAGCTCACAAAATTGAAAAGTACAGCGTATTTAATAAATTTTTAAATCATTTTTATTGATTATAAAATTAAGGATTACTTAGTATCATGCAATGATTCTAATTTTTTCCCCTTGAAGCACATTTTATAAAGCTGAAAACTAATGATCGAGAAAATCACGTACATTCTTTCTTCCTTTTTTTGAATTCTTTACCACTTTTTAAATTAATTATTTAAGGTTTTAGCAATGATTTTTTCAAAAGCGTTCTTTAAGTGACGCGCGAAAGCTCGAGACATGTAGCTTAAGAAAACGAGCGGCGAGATGCGTGAGAAAATATAATCCGTGTAGAAACAGCGCGTGTTGGTCTTGACTTCTGCAACCGTAATCTTTTTATCTGTGTGGAGCTTTTCGCTTAATTAGACGATGCATGATAAATCATCAGCATCCTCTATTTCATTTCTAAATGCAGGATTAATTATTGCGCTTTCGGAGATGCGTGCATCATTGTCACTAGTCGCCGACAGTCTAAATTAAGGAATCCAGCTCAAACGTCATGCCATATTTGGCTGCAGCTCTATTTTTTTAATCTTTGTTAGTCGCAAGAGAAAATGTGAGAAATGTCATATGACAAAATTATTCCTTCCTGAGCTCCTAACTTACTCTTTCCTTAATCAAATAGTAGAGCAACTGAGGTCAATGCGTAATGCACTTTCCTTGTAAAAATTTTCTTGTATTCCAGATTTTTATTTTATTGTGTCATAAAATAAGATAGATGAAGTTTTTATAAAATATAATTTTATTTAAATCTTCTTGAATAATTGGTAACTAAGAAAAATAATTTCATGTAGTTTCACGGGAACAACAGATTGAATAACTCTTTTTGTAAAATTCATTTACAATTTCATATCACGAATAATAAAATCTCGAGAGGCCTTGATAAATTTATAAATTTAATGTTTTGTACTTCTGCCAATGTAATTCGATTAGTAAGTTTCGTTACTTGGGTATCCCATACTTCTATTATTCTGGTTAAAAAACTGTAGATGAATTTTGTAAAGAGGATTACTCAATAGCTTTTGCAATCAGACTAAATGATAATTTATTTTTCTTCTTTTAGTTCCTTAATTATATTATTGAAGGCGTTCTTCTATAAACACAAACGCAGGCTAGTTCTAAAAGTTCTTATTAACACAGCACAGAAACAGTTACAAAAAAAATATACATCAAAACAGAACATAACCAAAGCGGAACGTACAAGATTTAAAATAAACATTCGATACATGAGACATAATATTGGAGAACCTATCCTCATCGCAACTGAAAGTTGACTGCTACAAGTTCTTCTCGTCGACACTAGATGGCGTTCGATAAAATAATTCGGTTGCATCTAAATAGTTCTGTTAGCTATAACATGAGTTTAAAAAAAGCATAGGCGCTTTATTTTCATTTTAAATTCAATGATACATTGCCAATCAAATTATTCGGTTGAGAAATAATTTTCAGAAATGAAAAATTATTCCTTTCCTTCCAAAAATTCTGTTATGTCAAATGGTGACAAAAAATCAAACGATTTTCGAAAACTTGCCAAAATATCAATAATGACGTTAAAAGTTAACGTATAAAAAGTTTAAAAGTATGTGTGCAAAACCTGAGCTGGTAAATGTACTAAAAAATATAATTTAAAAGACTTATGGCAAAGTTTTAAAAGTTTAAATCATAGAAGACCTCAGAGAAAATATCATGAAGAATTAAAAAAGTTCAAAAAATAAAAAAGGCTTATAAAAGCACGGCAAGTTTTTAAAAAAAATCTAAAAAAACACTGATATTTCTTAGAAACTGATATTCCTTAGATAACTGTTCTTTCTTTGAAATCTTGTATTAAAAGAAAGTGAAGAGTTTCTTTTATAATATTTAAAAATTTTAAATATTTATAACGAATACATTTTCGAATTTTATAGTTTTTAAGTTTCTTAAAAAGACTATTGTAACCAATCCTTTAATATAAACTCTGCTGTTAATGTAAACTATGTTGGACTAACTGAAGCAACGAGGGTGCCCTCTGGCTAAAATTGAAGAAAAACTTTTGACCGTGCTATAAACACCAATTTATATTGGTTATACACCAATTATACCAATTTAGAAATAGCACGGTCAGAAAATTTATACTTGGAATTAAGACAAATTTTGTTAGAAAGCTTGAAGTGAAATTATTCTTCATAAAAGTATTTTACCTGTTGCCTGCCATAATCCGTACCATGCCCCAACTGGTAAAGTCATGTTTGCTTTTTTTTTTTCTATTTAAGAAAAGTACCAAGCACCTCGTGTTCCATAAGGTTCCACATGAGGCTTAAAGAAGTAAGCAAATTACTCCATAATACGAAGAAAATGTAATACAACAATATACGACACAGTAATTAGGCAATATCTAGATTTAGAGATAATACGGAATGTATATAATAATATAAATACTTCTGTGATAGGAACACCAATATATTATAATGTAAATAATACTACACTAATAATGTAATAAATAATAGCAATATGTTACAATAATAATAATACTAAATACATAAAATAATAATACATAAATAAAATTCAATAATAGTATAACAATGTATAAAAAGATAATAATGCAATAATAGCATAAAAATGATTAAAAACGTGAAATAGCGAATAATGTTGCGCAAGACAGCAAAAGCCTCAGAGCTGTTGACAAAGTCGTAGTAAACGGGAGGCAAGCAAATTGAAAGATGACTTAATTTCTCCTTAAATGCAGTTTTAGTACTCGCATGTCACCTGCAGCGCAACTATACGTTCTGCATCTTCTATATCTATAGCATCGCCTCAAGCATAAATTTTACTGGACACGGTATTAAAACGAAATAAGCAATTTCTAAAATTCTCACAATCAGTTAAAACCTGTGTTGGTTTATAATCCAGTTTAATGTCTTATATTTAAAACTCAAAAAAACTGTTGGGAAAAACCTCTCTGTCTATTGGGCCTTCGATGAAGCAAGGTATTCAGCATTCCAATCAGCCACAGTTTTATTCCAAGCAACATGCTTTCAATAAGACTTGGGAACACCACATTATTAAATTAATATCACGATAATGCCGCTTGTTTACACAACTGGTCAGCTCTTTCATTATCGAGAACACCATTGTGACCTCGAACGTAAGTAAACTTAACGTCTGCAATTAGTTGAAACGCACAGAAAAGGGAGCAATTTTCTCCACCAGTTTTCTGTTTGTAGTATATCACGTAGAAAAGACAAAAGATAGTGAACTGTAAATAAGATATTTAGATGTCTCATGTTTTAGATCAAAAGCCTTGTATTTATTTAACTGGGCAATTTAAGTTCACAAGCTTGTCCTGGGAGGTTGATGAATAGAACATTCATCTGACATTTTGTATTGAAGGGTGGCATTTCCTTTACCATCTTCAAAGATAACAAAAGCAAAGCCAACTCTTTCATCTAACTTGCTACCATCAGTGAAACAAATAGTTCTATATTCTTACAAAAATCATTATAATAGTAGGTAATAATTGTCTAAAGGGTGAGGCAAACGTTTTTGTTCAAAAAACATGCTTACATTTTATACATTTGCAATACACAAAGTTTATTTGAATTTAATTTCACTCTGATGATTTTAGTATATTTTTTTATAATATTTTTAGGAATAATTGCGGTAAATACTTTTTTGGATCCCAAATTAAAAGATATAAAAATAGTTCGTAACTGCTCTGTTCTCTGAACGGAGATTTGTGAAAAATGCAACGTTATATATTTTTTGTAAATATAGTCTAGTTGTGCCTTTATGAATAAGAGGGACTGGTTCTCATAACAAAATTTGACAGTTAGTAGATAAAGGGATCTAAATATCGTCCTCTGAGATAAATTTATTTAAATATATGCTCCTTTTACATAAAAAGGGGTAAATAATAAATTGCTGTAATATATGTTTCAATTATAGTCTGCTCGTTAAGACTGGTATAGTTTCAGAAGGAACTTTTAAGTGGAAATCATGATCTGCATTTTCTTTGTATTATATATGTTACACAAAAATATCGGTTCATGTTTTAATTTTATCGGGCTTATACCTATGTTAAAGAAATTTTGATAGCTAATGGTAATAATTTTACACTTAGGCAGTTATATCAAAAATCGAAAATTGGAAATGCTCTGAGAGGTATATTTTTCAGTCATCTATAGGTCAAAACATTTAAAAAAATGCAGTAAACATACTTTTTCTTTTTTTTCTGTCCAAAATATTTTTTAAATTGGTTTCACAAAAGGGAATTCACCGTTTGCTTTAATGAGTCGCAATTTGCCAATGAAAATGCTACATGATCCCGTAATGATGAAATGAAACTGTATCCAATAGCTTCCAAGAAATGACTAGGAAAAAAAAAAGGAATCAACCTTGAAATGAGTACTAATTTTGCCTCATTTCTCTCCCGCTTGTTTTCGTTTAAAGATAATTAGTCATAATCTGGTCTAGCAACGTAATTAAGAAATGCCAATTCTTTTTTATTCTGTTATAATTTTTTTTTCTTAGAGTTTTCATTTTTTATTTTTGTAAACCCTGATTTCCAGCCAAGAATTGCAAATCTGTTTAATAATAATATTTAATACCTAAGATAATTTTCTAAATGACTGAATTTGATACATTATTTCGTTTCACGATTAATGTCATTAACGTATTATCATATAATATTATAAACTTAGATATTCCAATGACTAGACCGAGCAGCAATGTCCTAAAATTAGATGCTTTTAAAGGTTACTGCTAAATGATATGTACAAATAATATATATAGTCATATGCGCATGCATTATCTAATAATTATTCTTCGGTAAATTTCGATTATTTCGATATATATAAAATGCTAAAATGAATTATGAATGTCTAGTTCCCTTTTCCTGGTGTAGACATACAAGTAATTCTTGATCTAGTTGAGGAAGATTCAGGATAAATGCCTTCATATACACCACGAGAAATGTAGATCAAAACATTGCTTCGAGTGAAGGGTTTTATGCCTAAATGTTTTGATTCATTATAAACAGTGATTTTTCACTGACTGTTTCAAACACGCTTATCTATTTTTGAAGTTTCCCAACATTTTACTAGCTGTAGAGAGTAATCTGGCTAAATGATCTCCAGGTGATAATATGGCGGCTATAAATTAAGTTGAAAATATCTAAATTCAAACTAAGTTTCTTTAAAGATTTGGAAGAATATTTAAAGTCTATTCATAAAGGCAGTTTTCGAAGTCAAATTTAAAGGTACTGGAACTTTATGTCAAAAGACAGCCAGCCAAAGCATTTATACGAATAATATCATTAAAAAGAGAATTTTTTTTTTCAGATTTTAAAAGATTCAGATGATCTTTCATACTTTTAAAGAAACGAGAAAGATCCGAACTTTACAAATTAAAACTTTTAAGAAATCTAACACATTTCAAAAGTTATTACTATTTCTAGGTAAAACTTCAAAGTATTTTTACGTAAATTAATCAACATGCATCTTAAAATAATTCTTATTATCTTAATACAATTTAGTGAAAGTGAATTATGTGACAAACTTCAAATATTTTGTTTAGCAGTTTTACTGAATGAATTACATTCATAACCAATAATAATTATTACCTAATAAAATAATGCAAAGTGTATACCAGAGAAACCCTCTAAGATAATTTTTGCCTATTTGGTATACACTTTGCATTTAAATACTTTTCTATATTTTTCAGAATTTCATATATAAAAAATATGATGTGTACACCACATGATTTCCTTGTATTGGAATATTAAATTGGAATATTAAATTATACGCATTTTTTCCTGCATTTCATTTAAACTTATTGGATTGAATTAAATCTACTTCGACGACAGCGTATAAACCACAATAGAATAAATGCATTCTTTAAAATTCACTCTAGTATTTGTTTATCATAGCAACAATCTGGCGCTAGATTCACTTAACAGTATTAATAATTATATAACAGTTAACTTATATAATAATTATATAACGGAAACTTCCTGTTTCGCGCCTTTACACGGGCCTTTCAATACCTGAAGAGTGTAAGGCCGAAAGCTAATAGTTCGTCCAAGTTTCATTGGCCAGTAAAATGGCTGAAGGACGGAGTTTCGCGAATTTCGTAACGTCTAATGTGAATAGAGACCAGTTTTCTGTAACAAAGTTCTGTACAAAGACAAACCTCTCTTCAAACAAATAGTTCTGGGAAGTTCAACCACAATCTATGGTTATAGCTAATTCGAATTTTCCAAGAAATTAAAATTTTTCTTAACCCCCGTCATGTCAATTTTATCTCACTCCTCTTGGGTCGTTTTCTAAAATCCATTCAGTTTTCATGGATGCATTTTCGTAAGTCTCGTTTTAATAAACCGTAAACGCAGAGAAGCGTCAGGCAGTTTTACAGGTATTCCACTTAACAGGATATACTAATTTATTTCTGTATGTGATTCTCTCTTTGCTAAATAAGCGACAGTTGATTTAGATGTATAACTATGGAATTTCTTCTTCAAAAATTAGTTCTAAAATTTTCTGCTTTTAGCGCAATGAATTAATATTATTAGCTTTACTTAGAGTTTTAATTTACCATTGTAAAAAAATCCTGCAACTACACGAGTCTCATTTACATTCCTACGGCCATTTTTGTTGCCATTTTTGCTGATTGAGCAATAAAAATTTTATAATTTTTTTTTTTTTTTTTTTTGCAGTCACTTAAATATATCCATGCCTCATCCAGCGTTGCTACAAATTTCGGTACTCATCTGTTATCAGGACCGAAATGTATGCATGTATCCACGTGTGTATATGTATGCGCGTATATGTGCTTGTATGCACGCACATACATAGTTCGTACACATATGCATACATGAACACATACATCTACGCATCCATGCATGCATACATACATTTCTGAATCCAGTACCGCGAACAGAAGAGCACCCAAATTTCCATTTTCCAACAGCTAAATGTTTTTCATATGATTTTCTACAGTTTTTCTTTCTGTATTATGATTTGGTAAATAAAGATGAATATTAGATTTAAACATCTTTTTTAACTTCAGAACTTTATGAATGATTTCAACTGCCATGCTAGATAACATTACCTGTTCTGATGTAATGGGATTTTTAGTCGGTGAATTTTCTTTCAGAATCAGATGCTTTACTTTCTTGATGTGATTTGAACACTCTTAAGATGCGATTTATCGCCCCCCCCTTTTTTGTGTTCTTTCATTTTTATTTTCAACTAGACCCTTTATGCAGAAACCTTGATCTTTACGCTCTGTTTTGCCAGACGGTACAGTGTAATTAGTAATTAGGGAAGCCTACTGGTGTAACGAAAGCCTCGGGTTCGAATCTCGGAAAAGGCAAGGATGTTTTGTAAATGTATAGTGTCCATGAGGCATGGGGGCACTCTAAATATACGGAGAGATGAAAGTCCTCTGAAGAGGGGTGGGAGGGTCTCCAAACATATCCCCCCGGGGACTCTCCATCAAAACTGGGAGGGGCGGAACTGAGCAAAGTCGTATTATCATGTGTATGGTGCTCAAGGCTCTTGCCACTTTCCAACGATAGGCGCAATCTTGCATTTCTTCCACGATGAATTTCGTGGGCTTGTTCTGATGTTACTGTCAGACAAGTGAAATAAGTCAAAACACTACACACTTTGTTCAGGCGAATAGTTTTCTTCTGAATGTGCATTTATATAACATTAGAGCAATTATCAATTTTAAGGACCATTTCAAAAATAAATCTCTTAATCTGCATGCCAGTTAAAACAAAACAATAGCAGAGGACTAATATTGAAAACACGAAAACTTTATCTCAAAATGCTATCGAGAAAATGTAAATAGGAAATCATTTCCATAAAGTGCGAGTGACATTCTACAAAATTATTTAGAAGAACGCTGAGAAGAATGTAAGCGAGACATTCACAAAGTTTTGCTTTAATGAAAGCTTTATATTATGCAAGCTAAGACAGACATTTGAAACTAATCCTAATTAAAATGTTTCACGCCTTTCTTTCTCTTTTTTTTTTTTTTTTTTTTTTTTTTTTTTTTGTAGAAGGAAAAGATAATTTAATCATTTTCGTGATCATTCAGAGAGCTACATATTAGCATACAACTACAAAGACAGCTATTTGTTAACATCATGTGAGTTAATGTCTCTTTAAGGTCATAACAACTGTTTCATTTTTTGAAAAGCAGTCGCATTTCTAACCAGTAACTCTCTTCAAAAATAATGAAACGTAAAAGAGAATGGATATCTGCTCATTTGAAAATAAAAGACATTCCGTTTTTCTAGCGTGTGAAATCAAATAAGGGAACTTTTTTTTTCCTCTCTCTTCAATAGTTTTCTGGGAGTACTGTGTGTATCATTTACAGCTCAAAATATTTTAACTTAGTAAACATGGTTATTAGGTGTCAGGTACTAGAAGCTATTAACAGCATGCGATGTCGAAATAAGACTAATGTTTCTTATTATTATGTTTTGATTCCTTAAAAAATTTTTCTTTTGCACTTGCTTGTTATTAAAGGAATCTTACTGCTATCTTTACGTTTGATGCTGCAATACGGCACTTGAAAAAGCAACAGCCAGTTTGACATGGATGTATTTTAGCCGGACGTGCTGTCGTCTGAATTACGGATGTCAAAGAGGCAATCGATATTTTCAGGAGAGTCGAGTAACAATTATTTCGTTAGAAAAAACCCTTTAACATCAAAATAGAAACGGAACCTCTAAGAGTAATGGCTGTCTTAAATGATTTCCTTGACAAAACAAATGCAAGATTATTTTCCCGTACGAATGCAATAGTTTGAGAGCACTCAATGCAGTGATGGCGATGGCTTTATGTAGCATAAGATTAACTGCCAAAAATTAAAGGACGAAGAATTATGCTATTGCTGCTATGGAAAAATAACAATAAGTTTGTTATCTGTATCCTATATACAGGCAGGATCTTCTTATATTCTGTATTGTATAATTAAAGTTATTTTGTTTTTCAGAAGAAATCTGAATCCTTAACGTAAAACAGTCATTCAAAATATTGTAGCATTTCATCGTGCGAACGAGAGGCGCTGCAATCAGCCAATCAGCAAGAAGCACACATCACCTGTTTTGTTTACGTCACATCTTCTGTCTCGCCTCATAGTCGAGTCTCATTCCTGTGTGCTTCATAAACCATATTTTCATATCAAATGCTGTTTTTTCATATCCAGGAGTCAGATAAAGCAGCAGCACCTTTAATAGTGACTTTAGATGGTAACCAGTCTTCAATGGTGACCCGGACGTGATTCGAACACGCAACCTTTTATATTTCACTAAATTAGCATTATATCATCATTTTTTTTACATATTGTAAATATTTATTATAATTTGTAATCGTGAGTTTGTCACTGGGGCCATACTCTATAGCATTTCAACGTGCGAGCGAGAGGGGCCGCAATCAGCAAGAGGCGCACATCACCTGCTCTGTTTACATCACATCTTCTGTCTCGCCTCACAATCTCTATAGGCGGGTGCCGTTGGAGTAGAAAGACGCTACGCAATTCTCATTCCTGTGTGCTTAATAAAGTATGTTTTTATATCAAATGCTGTTTCATTCATATCCAAGAGTCAGATAAACCAATAGCACCTTTAATAGTAACTACCTTTAATGGTAACCACTCTTCAATATCATCATATGGAAGCAATATTTGATGTCTTACTCTTCCTCAGTGTAATTAACCCCAAAATCCTCTGAAATTCCGAAATATCATAAAATAAGACAGAAAAAGTACTACCAATTAAATCAAAAATTTAACAAAAATTCGTCAAGATTATTTTGTACCCAAGTACATAATTTGTGGTAAAATAAAAATCGTGGAAAGACTATACTTGCCAAAGAGGCAAAACATGGAAAGATTAAGCTAAGAGATCTTTTAACTTGTAATTTATTCGCATATACATCTGCGTATCTATGTATAGCTAATTTATTATAATTCTTTCATGCCCAATTGAATCCTTTTCATCAGATGATGGGATAATATAAAACTTTTTATCTCATACAAATATAACGACTATTTTATTAACTGGATATTTTGCTTTGTTGTGCCATGTAAAAATTTCTATTTTATATTTCTACATTGCCCTCTAAGCAAAATGCTAAAATTGATTTCATAGTAGTCTTTACCTCATTTTAGAAATTTTGTAAAAGTACATGTCTATGGTCAATATTTTATGAACTATAGCTCTGAACGTCGTTTATACTACTGCAAGGGGATGATGTCTTGAATTTTATTCCTTCAATTCCCTAATGATGAATTTCCCTAATCACAAGCTTTTCGAAGTATTTATATCATCATACGCAAAGTTAGATATTCTTTTCACAGATACCTAGCAACCACATATAAAATTTCATGTAGAAGCATACAGTAAATCCTATTAAACTCTTTCCATGATGAATAGGATTGATTGATTTGCGCAGGTGGATGGGCGGCCGGCCTGCTGTATAGTTTTTAGGCTACGTGATCCAGCAGCGGAAAAAGATCTATCAGCACTTCTGAAACTTTGTTCATCTGCGTTGCAGAAACGGTTTCGCCCCGCGTGACTCAAGGGTATCTCCAGTTTGAAAAATGCAGCTTTCAGAAAGCTGAGGAAAATAACTTAGGTTCTAGAACAATGTTTCTTAGAATATACATAATTTATATCCATGATTTTTTGTCTGATAGAAACCTGTACATAATATTTTTAGGAGTAAAATCTCAAAACTAACTAATTTATTTTAAAAAGACGATGAATTTCCTCTCTTCTTTTAGTAGTCCGCATTTGAAATTATCATAAAAAATAAATGATTATTAATTTTATTGTTGTTGATTTATTTTATTCGTAACTAGTAATCTTCCGATTCTCTAATGAATCAAATAAGCGAACGCGGGAGACCGTTTTCCTTCGCCATTTATTTTTCTGTTCGCCTTCTGAATCATATTAACCAAGATGTTGGTGTCACTGCTAAGACTGGAAATAATAACTTAAAAAATAAATAATGACAAAAGCAAATAAAAGCTAAAGTTCGCAGCTTCTGAATTAAAGCTCATTGATCACAAAATATCTCAAAATTAAAATCACAGACTTCGCAGAATGCAGATCATAATAATTAAGGCTTATAACATCCTACTGATTGTACTGTAGGAATCTCAAAATTCACAATGTTTACTATATAAAAATAACATCTTTCTTGTTTTCCAAAATAAAAATGACAAAACTTAGGATTCCATTTTAAATCACTTTACAAACCGTTGTTATCCTTAGCTTCAAAGATTAATTAAATAAAACATATTGATATTTTCCAGTGTTTTCAAACACTATATTAGCACTTTTGTGTGTCAACAGTTCATATAAAATTTATGAATAAACATGCCAGAAGAGAAAAAAGTTACCCCAAATTTGGAACCATTTTTACCTTTCCAAACAGTGCTCCTAATATCGTCATCAGTTTACATCTCAACGTAAATGGCGTCAACATTGATCAACTGAGTGCGCCCACCCTCGACACATTTTTTCTTTTCGCATTTTCTAATATAAGATTGTAGAGACATTACGTTATTTCGAAGCAGGAAAAATGAAAAAATGAGCAATGTCCTCGCCGGGACTTTAACCGCGGACATCTCGAATACGCGTTGAGCGTGCTGACCACTACACCGCGAAGGCATGCTAAGAAGGCGGGAGAAATACCTTATAAGGTTATTATTATTATTATTTATTGTACTTGTTATATTTAAATAGTATGTTATTTATTATATTGATATAATTTATTGAGAGTTATTATTAAAGTTTATTATTTATATTATTCGTTGAAAAAAATGTATTGATTAAAATCATTGAATGGAAGGGTTATGGAAGTCATAACCATTTTATGTTAATTCTGTTTTAAAATGGGGAATTCTCGACCCCTTTGCATTTGAAAGCACAGTTTCCAAAAACTATTATATGATATTATATAACCATACATATATACAGAAGCTATTATATACTAATTTTATATGTAGTTGTACTGGCTCGATATACAAAAATTAGTATATTATTTATATATATATATATATATATTAATTTTTATATATTTTATATACTAATATTTAATACTATTTTGTGTAATATACTTTTTTGTATTGTAAATTTTGAAATTTGTCTTATTTGTATAAGTTTATTGTTAGTGTAATTAATTAATGTAAAACTAACAATAAAATTGTACAAAAATAATAAGATAAGTACTTTTGATTAATAAGAATAAAAATTGCCACTAATGTAATTCCTAGCTATAGGTGTGATAGCTATTATTAACTGCGTTATACCTACCAGCAGATTTAGTAAGTTTGAGGGATACGGAGTTCTGATTCGTTTTCTCAGACTGAAGTAGAATATCTGGTTTCGTTAAACCATAAAAATAATTTCTCTCTCTCTTTCTTTCTCTGAGTTTTCATACGCACCAAATTACTAAATATAATTACTAAAGAAGGAACCTATTTTTTTTTGGGGGGGGGGGCTCTCATTTTCTTATTCAAATTTGCTTTAAATTTGAAGAAGTTCTAATGCGGTTTCACTGAACACTCAGAAGGGTAATTAGGTTTATGGAAACAGGAGACATGAGAAATGTGCAATGCCTTCGTCCGGATTCGAGCTCCGGGCTTTCTTATTGCCACACGAATGTGTTTTCTAATTACACCATGAAGACATGCGATAAAATGGAAGGGACATTTAACATTATCCCCCCACCCACACAAAGGGCGACTGGAGAGAGCGCGAGCTGTTTGCAGAGTCATATAGCTGGTCATGAGACGGCGCAGCTTTCTGTTTTAATTTCACGTTTATTCCTTTTCTTTCTTATTTATGGATTTTGGATTTTGGCAGAGATGCTTTGACAGCCGCAGGTGAAAGATGAAGTATTCTGATGTAAGCAAATAAACTGTAAATACCTTTTTTCGAATTTCTGTTGTCGTGTGGGTTATTTAAGAAAAAATCTGGCTTAAATGAAGGCAGGCAGAAATTTTTGCGTAATAAAAATATAACGAATTTAAGTTTATTATTAGAAGATTAAAGTATAACTAAGTATATAGAAATCGACATTTAACATAAATGCTTGAAATTGATTAAAAAGTATTTAATCGAAGGTACTGAACTCTTGAAGGAACATTTTGCAACAAACATTTTTAAATAGCACTTAACATAGTGCCAACAGAAATGCTTGAGAAATGCAGTAGATCTTTACAATGTGTTTCAAGATTGTTAAGGCACTGAAGTTCTCTCGAAGAGTTACCTTCCTTATGCGCAAAATGTTCTTTGAAAATATTTATAGGGTATTTGTATTTGGTGTGTGTGGAGACTGAATTTACTCGCCTTTGAAATAACATCTATTTGAATACATACATCTTCTTCAGAGCTCATGTCTTGGTTAAAGCAATGAGAAAAGACAACCTTTGGTAGCTGGCCTTCTGATAGTTTAGATAACTTTAAATAGAAGAAATTACGCTTTACTGTATGTTAAAAAAATAGTCCGATATTTAAAACAAATTTCTTAAGAAAACGGTATTAGATTTGAAGTTCGAAACGTCATTCGATTAATTTGAAAACAAAAAGAGAATAAATGAATGATTTGTTTATACTACACAAAGTGCATATTTCAATTTTATTCCGAAGACAAGCAAAGTAGTTTATTTTTATTTTATTCAATACGCTTTGATATCTGAAAACTTGAACAAAAGTGATGTCTCGAAACATGAATATAAAATTTCCCGCTCAAAACTGAACTAGTTATAAAAATATTGAGCCTTAAAAGGTGTTAAAATTTATTCCATATTTTTGCATTTTAAAAGTACTTGACCACTTAATTATTAAATTCAGAGGTACATCAGCATACCTCGTAAATCCTTTCCAAATCTTTGGATGTATACTGTGATTCATTGTTTTCTATCATTTCCAAGATAGTGAAAATAAATTCCAATTGAACAGGCATCCTTCAAAATCATTGGTTTAGCGCTCGCAAGACTTTTTAGTTTGTGCAGATTAATTAAGATTGCCCCGTTCCTATGTACTCTACGGCATTGTATGCGTATTTTATCACCTCATGTGTAGGGACCCTGTTTCAGTAAGTCTGGTGAGATTGAATCTGGCAAAATTTAATGTGTGCTCCATATATATGTATTCAAGTAAAATAGTGATGCTTAGAAATAAGAATAAAATAATTTCACATGTGATTTTTTGGTTCTCGTCATTCAGCATCTGGTTTCTGATTCTGGGTAAGTTCTTAATTATATGTTTCTTTCTAGGTCACACATTTCATCTCATGCTTCATATCTATCAATGGGTTTTGCGAACACAACGTAATATTGCGGTACTCGGATTATAACACTTATAACTTATTTTAACTGCTTTCAACCACTATACCATCACACGCACATTTTATTTAAACATATACCAAAGTACACATACACGAAATGAAATTTTCTAATATGAAATAAAGTGAAAATAATTCATATGTTCTTATATATACTCCAATTGTTATTATTGAAACATTGATTAATACTAAAATACAAATGGAATGGCTGAGATATGTACTGCACAGAAAAGAAGTACTGTACACGAAATTGGACATATTTTTTTTTCTCTGCTATCTAGATCAAATGCAACTTTCAGCATGTTCCAACGTCTCTGACCTTTATTTGCTAATCGATTTAACTCCCTTCGCAACGGTGGCCGATTTAATAGCGCCTTTCTTTTTCGCAATCATAGACACATTGTATTTGGCATACCGTACACATGCTATCTTCCCGGATACACATTCTGTCTTCTTTACTTTTCGACAATTTCTTTTTCTTCTCCGTGATGATCCTAACAATTTTCTTCGTTGCTTCACTCCTTCTCATTAACTTTAATAAAACTCATTGTTGATGAATTTAGAAAAAATATTTAAGAGAAAAACAGTAAATTACTTGAAACTTCGGAGCTGTAGCTTCAGTTGTTATTGAATAATAGCAAAAGGTGAGTGAGTTGACGTTAACGGGCAGTCGTAGCATTGTCTCGAAAGAGCTAAATAAGTGTAATGTGTGCCGTCCTGACTCATCGAATTCGAGTCATATTCTAAACAAATGCCGTATATCAAACAAAAATTTCCGCTTCCAAACAGGAATACACATGTTGGACGTATTCCAAAGCATATTCCGTTGCTAGACTTATACCGAAGTATGCCGACTGATACCTCTACATGGAAAATTTTAACTAATCATATAGCTTAGAAAAATAATTCGCAAGAACATTGAACAAAATTATTAGAAAGCTTAAAAAATTTTACTAAGAATTAAGATTTTAACTACCCTTTGACATGCTACAAGTTAAACACTCTACGCAAGAAAAAGAAATTATTTTCCTATGAGTGAGAAAAAAGTCAACCTTGAACAAGGAAAACCACTAATCATAATTTACTGCTGACAATAAAACGTGAGAATAATTAATTAGAAGTACAATTACTTTTGTCGGAAATAATTTTTTTGTCGATTATCGCACATTAAAGCTAACTCTTGTCGAAACTATCATTAAAGGTGTCATCAATGTGAATCAAATAACCATTAGGGTATAAAAGTATTCTTTTACGAATAGGATACATGACATGAATTAGTTTTAGGTCATTTGTTATTTTTAAGGTGTCGTCTATCATTTTCATGTCAACTGCTGGCAGTTTACTAGACCTAATGATAGGGAGTGTCTACCAGTTATTTTGCTCTATTCATACTATATGCAAAAGTTTGATTAAAATAAGAATTTTCGTTTCTGAACGCCACAGGATTTTTAGTAAAGGTATCTTTCAATTAAAGTTTTAGATGAAAGAATTATTGAATTTATACGGAAGAAATTCATGCCAATATAAAATGTAAAATTCAAGAAAAAAGAAAACCGAAGGCTTATAACTTGATGCTTAAAGTCCTAAGTTCAAAGTGAATGACATAACTCCTTTTTTTCTGGAAATACGTTTTGCTGAAATAAATGTTTCTTGAATCAATGATTTTTCAAATGAAAGTTTTTTAGTATTTTTCCAAAACAAAAACAAATGACCTGTATCAATCACCATCGAAATTTATACAAATTCCATTGAAACCATCGAAGTTTTATACAAATTCTAAAAACCCATCAATGTTTTATGCAAATTCTTGCTCTAACTTAAGGCTGTTTGCTTCCCAGTTCTGCAGATTATTGAAATATTAATAAAACTAGCATCTGATATTCATCTCTCCTAACTTTGACACACGCTTCTTATCAATGTTTTACTTTAAAATCGGGGGATCGAGTTCAACAGAGAGCAAAAATTATTATTATTTCCCTGGATGTGCAGTTTTGAAGTTCTTGGAAAAGCGTTGGTGGGTTTTGTCAGCAAAATTCGCCTTCGTTTCCAAGAATTTTCGTTCGGATTAATGCCCGAAGAATGCGTCGGTCACTGCATGCAAATACTACAATGGTATGCAGAACTTAAACAGCAAATTCACTTTTTTAACATACAACCATGAAATTGTTAAAAAGGGGTTTTTGCGATCAATGCAATGAAACGCCATCTCAGTAGAAAGAGATGAATATGCAAATATTAACATTATGAAGGGAGAGGATACACAAAACTCTAGAAGTTAGCGCATACAATGCAAGGAAAGTTAAAAGAAGAAGGGAAGGCTCATTTCTAAGCATTTTTCTGCAATTGGAAGTGAGACTTATGTGCAGTATGACTACAATACTATATTAGAACGCCTGTACACGTGGTAACATGATTGGCAAGCTTGAGGAAGGGGGTAGTCTGACGTGTCGCTCAAGAATTTGGAATTAATAAAAGTGTTGTTTCACGAGTTTGGAAAGTCTTTCACACTACAGATACAGTTGTAAGAAAGATTGATGAAAGTTGATGAAGGCCTCTAGGGCGACATAGCGGTCATCAACGGTGAGTGATGGCCGCTATGGCGCCCTACAGGCGAAAATAGGTGAAAACCAGATAGCGGGCAACACTGCTCTTCAGTCGCGCTTGGCAACCGGATGACATATGTCCCGGTTTACAGTAGCCAGACGACTTTATAAAGTAGGGCTATTCGCCCGCTGTCCTGGACGCTGCATATCATTTACAGCAGTCGATCAGCAGCACAATTTACAATTCTGTAGAGAACATTTAAACTGGACATTTCATTAATGGAATCCCATCCTCTTTACCCATGAGAGTCGTTTCTTTTTGGCAAGCGATTCTTCGCACCAAGTTGATATGGAAAGAAGTAGCGATATGCTTTCATCCGTCTAACATCATAGGAAGATACTATTGGGGTAGTCCTAATGTGTCTGCACGATGAGGCATTATGACAGACGGAGTTCCATTTCACTTACCGGAGATCTTTATTGTGATGAAGTTATCCTCCCACACATGCGTCTTTTCCGAGGTGCCATTGAGCCCGACTTTATTTTTATGGATGAAAATGCACCGCCACACAGGACTCATGTTGTCAAAGAGCTCTCGGATAGTGAAAATATTCACAGAATGGATTGACACCAGCGTCCCTGGACACTGTGGGAGACACATTATAAAGATACCTGGCGGCAAGATCGTACCTTTCGGAGAATACCAGACAAATGAAACATATTTCTCAAAGAATGAGAAACTCTTGTCTCCAAGAACTGTTAGATAAACCTGTGTTGATTATCGATAGACGGTGGAACACAACCATTGAAGTTAGGTGAGGTCATATCCTCTACTAAGGCTCTTTGGTTTGCTAAAGCCTTTTTCTATTCATTTCGTACTGTATGCGTCCTTTTAATATTTCAACTACGTTTCTCATCTTTTAAATACTACATTGTACCACTGTAATATGAATTTCATGTCTACTAGAATTACGGCCAGAATCAGTAAAGTTGCTTATGTTTTGCCCAATAGTGTACTTTTGCTGTCAAGATAATCATCCACCACCATTATCAAAAGTAAACCTGAACCTTCTGCTACAGCATTCAGTTTTATGAATGGTTGAAATATTTTATTCAAATGTTTTCAAGTATCACAGTGTAGGATTTATGTTAAACTTTTACTAACAATACGTTATTAAATTTAATTACTTCCTTCCTGCCTCTCTTCGCCGGGAGGCTCATTTATTCAAGAATTTTCGCTGCAATTCCGGTCGAAGGAACAGACTTTTCTTCAAGTCTGCGTTTTTGGAGACGCTAAAACTGCTCTTGTTGGTAATGCTTTTATCTGAGTTTATATTATATTATTAATTTGGCAAGTACATGTTCTGAGTTCTGTCACAGTCTAGATATTTTTGGTGTCTCTGCCTAGATTAAATTAAAATTGTTGAATTTATTACCGAACTTTTTAAAAGAAAACTTTGTATTGAAACCAGATCCTGGTTGGCTGATAACTTTATGTTTGTGCATCTTAATTTAAATACTTACAAGTGTTGAAGTGAAATAAATTTGAAGTATTTTTAATTCTGTGTTTGTTTGTTAATAGTTATATAATGTGGTCGTGGTAATTTACAATACAGAACACTTTATTTTTAATGGTAAACAAACATAGCTAAGTTCCATAGGAATCCACAGCAAGTGTTATAACAGTTTCCACTGAGATCATAGGCAGGTCAGTTCCGTGAATGAAATTAGTTGAATGGTCGCAGAAAGAAATTGGGACTTAAATCCTGCTTTAAAACTTCATCATGTTATAGTTGCAACTATTTTAGATGGATTCTTTGTGTCCTAACAGAAATATCTAAACCGTGACCAAAGGTAAAACTTTTGAAAAAATTCTTTGTGTATTGATAACTTACTAATATAAATTTAGTCTTTTTCCTCCAAGCCTTATTTACATGTTTCTCGAGAAGTAAAACACCTTTTTGTACACTCATTTGATATTTACATTCATTCACTGAAGAGAAATTAAATTTCACAATTTAAAATTCACGAATGCATCCATTGTTTGAAAATGGAAATCATATGCTTATATTTTGGAAGCGAGACATCCATCTGAACGGCTTATCTTCTTTCTTTTTTATTAGAACCATTTTTTTATAGTTTAAAAATTGGAAATTTCACAAATTTACAAATTCCCAGTCGGCGGTTTAAAATGTCCCCGGCGTAGTAACATAACTTTTAGCACATTCTGATTTGAAAAATGAACAGAATTAATTAATGCCTTTCTAACATCTAAAACAAGGAAATGAAGTTAATATAGAGAACACAGACAAAAATTGCATTCCCCGTTATGAAATGTATAAAGATTTGTTAAAAAAAAACATACATTTCGGAGTGAGGGGTGGACCTAAACTCGCTGCCAAAAAATATTCAGGAGGTAGAAGGCATTTATCAGAAAGCAAATTTTGTCGTTTAATGATGCTTAGCACTGATAAAAGGGAAGATATAACTTATATTATTTAAAATATAGTTTCGTTAAAGTTTCAGACCTAATACAGAAACCCTAAACAACCATTTGCTGAACATCAAATTTTTCTGATACATATATATTATATTTTATTCTTATATTGCTAAAAGTACTGGCACAGGAAAATGGTAAGCGTTTAAAATGATGTTTTAAGTTTGGTGTACTAAAAATATGTATGTAACACATGAACGTGTACGCAGAGTTTTAAAAACGTGCACACAAAAAGCACTGTAAAAAAGTAGTTGAATGTTTACTAAAAATAAATACGCGTACATATGCGATAAAAAGTAAAGAGACTTTACTATCTGAAATTTTATTAAAATTATTCTTGAAACAGAATACGAAAAGTAAAAAACAATGAAGATTTGTATAAATTTCTACCAAAAATATGCGTTTTTGTGGGAAACATAGGAGAAAAATACGGGAGTTCTAAATACATTTTTAAACTGTGTATGTATTTGCGAAATAAAACCATCTGAAGATTTACGTATATTCGCTTAATATACGCAAATGTTTACTAAAAATATTTCCAAATCCTTGAAATATTAGCAAATTATACGTAAAACCCCACAAATAAAAGGTATCATTCGGATCAATATACCTACATTTTACATATAACTAACATGCATTCCATACGCAATATCTATATAAATGTACTTAAATATTTATTATTTTTACCTGGCACATTGATCTTTCATTTTGTGTTAGCATGTTTATTCACAAGATCCTGACAACTATGCTGTTATAACGATGTTGCCTGAATGTTTTTTATACTAAGCCCAATATTAAGCATCAGTGAGTGAAATACAAAATTAAGTAATAATTTAGGTACGAATGATCTTATTTTATATTACGTTATTTCTAATTTACAGGTCAAAATACATATAAAAATTAAATATTTCATCACTACAAATGCAATCATTTTCCCATTATACCTACCACTTATTTTGTCTCAGAAAACTGCTTGTATTCTCAGAAAGCAAAAACACTTATTGTTTTTTAAGCCTCTTTGAAAGAAGCAAATAAACACTTTCTATTTTCGCTCTCAGTGACCTCATTAGTAAATATTTCAGGAAGTGAAGTAAATGAAATAGTTGCAGAAAATGTCTTTTCTTTCATTCATATGTAGAGATAAATACTTTAGTGTGTTCCTACAAGAAGATTTATTTTCTATTCCACATGGTCAGTATTCCTGTCAAAAGGAATTTGATCTTACAATATTGGAAACGTTATAAATAAAACTAGATTCTACAGTGATTTAACATATATTTTTTTTTCGTTGCATGCAAATGAATGCTTGCTAGCATCTATTATACAAAATTGCTGAGATAATGTTCATTATGTCTCTCTTTACTTCTTTTTAAAAAATAAAGTAATGCTGAAGAAAATAATATTTTCACATTTATATTATTCAAGTTATTTATTACTTAATCTCTATTAGTTTTGAAAATGTACACGTAGAAAGAATCCTATACCTGTGAAAGGTATGTAATACGTTTTCTTAATATAACTAACGTTATATCATTAAAATCTCAGTAATTAATTTAACAGTTTATAAAATATATCAATATTTATATTAATAAAATTTCTTTATGCAGATGCATTTAAAAGTCACCGAAGAATCGTTCGATAAAAGGAATTTTAAATAGTTTACAGTCTTCAAATTTTTAATTGGTTAAAGAGTAGTATCTACCAAAGAAAAAAAATTTCTATACCTAAAGTTTTTATATAAATAGCACCTTTTATACCCAACTCTCTATCTCATGATAACGTAAAAAAGAACAGAACTTGAAGAAGACACATAGCTTCCTTTTCCTTTTCATGTAATCCATCAAATTTTTAATTATTGAGTTAAAAAATCTTTAGATACTTTACGAGCAATTAAAAACATCTGATCTGAGGGCTGTATGGCCCGATGTGGTTAATTTATTTGCAAGTTTTAAGGCAGTGACTCAGTTTTGAGCTGAACTAAAAGTGTTTTTTTGTTGGAAATCTATTATTTGCTGCATGAAAATGGCCAGTACAGCATTCTTCACGTCATTATCTGATTGGAACTAACGCCCTTTTAGATAAATTTACAGGAAATCGATCACTAAAACATTGCGTCGTAAAAGATCTGGATTGTTTCAAGATAGCGCTGGATTAACCATTAAACAATATAAGCATGTACTTAGGGCATCAAGGCAAGAGTGGATCATAAAAAGATCCTTAGGTATTCAGGAATGGGGACAGCAAAAATTTCTCAGTGATTGTTTTACCATGCATGATGCAGCTATACTAAAACCGAGAGGAAGAAGGAATGAAGAAAAACTGGGATAAATACACTGCTGTCATTAAAATTGCCTCACCATGAAGGAAAGAAAATACAAAAAAGATATTTATTGCACGTAAACAGTATGACATGAAGACAAAATGATGAAATTTGTAAGCATTTTGGAGGTTTACAGGGGTGTGAAATTAGTAGAAACAGCTGTCACCCCTAGCAGCTAAAACGGTCCTTACCCTATTAGGCATGAGTCAAACTGGGCTTGGATGACAGAAATGGGCAACTCATTCCATGCTTCTTTAAGTCTATGCCACACTTCATTGGCCCTATTAGTTGGCGAGAGGTGGCGGGTCAGTCTCTCAGCAACCCATGGCCATATGTTTGCAATGGGTGACAGATCTGGAGAACGTGCAAGTCAAAGCAGCAATCGAATACCTTGTGTATCAAGGAAAGTCAGAATACGACGCGCAACATGTAGTCTTGCATTATCTTGTTGGAACACTGCGTTCAGGATCCTCGAAGATAGGGCACAACCACTGGACCTAAAATGTTAGAAATGCACTCATGTGCGTTCAAATTACCGTCGATCCCAACTAGAGATGTGCCGTCTTGTGTACCCAATGGCTGCCCAAACCATCGCACCAGGTGCAGGGCCCCTATTCCGATATCGAATGCAAACAGCCGACGTGAGGTCCCCTCGGACACATGTATACGGCCATCAGAATACTGCATGCAGAACCGGGTCTCGTTTGAAAAAGCGATATTGTACCGCTCCTGTACCCAATTTTGTTGTTTGGTCTCCACAGTCTCCGTCTCTCACTGTACTGCATTGTCAAAGGAAGGCGAAGTATTGGTCACCCTGCTGATAGTCCACGTTGCTGCATACGTCGACGCACCTTACGAGCTGATACTGGGCGAGCTGCAAACATGCCCACTTCCTGACTAGTGGTCCGTGATGTGGTTATACGGTTTTGCAAGGCTGACCTCACAATACGTGTGTCATCTCTGTTGCTAATCATGGGAGGGCGTTGAGATCCTGCATGTCGTTCAGTATGACCCTCAGCAATCCATTGATTCCATATTCGCATGACAGTGGTTGGATGTCGAACAGTAGGACCGGCGATATCACGGAACGATAATCTACACTTTCGATAGGCACGGATCCTGCCTCAATCAAATTTCCAGACTTGATGGTAAGCATTTCCCCTTCTTATTCGAGGCATTTACGATATGCTGAGCAAATGCCAACCTTACAAAGTACTTTCCGAATGATAAATCGACTACACAACTTTCCTTTTATGCAGTTCTTCAGATGTCGTTTCTCCCTTCTGCATCGTCTAAATGCGCTGGAATATTAATCCCATGTGCACATCCCAACTTCTTCCTTTCATGTGATTTTGACATTCGTCAGATCATTCATTCCTGTTGTTGCAATTTTAATGACCAGTACATTATTGTAAGTACTTGGGGCCTCTGAAAATCGTAATACGTCGCTGGTCCCTTCACTAAAGTAACTAAAACATTTCGCCCTTTTATTTCTTATGAAAAAATTTTAAAACTAATTGAACGTGCAATTACTAAAGATCTTACAACCCCTTGCGCAAAAAGTAATAACTGTGTGAACATTTCATTTAATTTGACTAAAAATTAAAATTTATATCGATTCTTTCCTTTATGCCCCGTTTAGGCATTTATGCACTCAGTCCAGAGGATTATGCAAATTTTATGGCAAAGACATAGAAGTTAGAATGAGAAAAAGAATCATAACCAGCACGATTTGGAGTAGTACAACTAACTGTCGCCGTCCCTGCTGTTTGTTTGCAAAAATGAAAGCCGCTGATCAGAACGGACGTGGAATTTCGGCATCGCTACGGTTAGTAAGCGTTGTAAATTTGTTCATCTTGGTTTGTCCTACCCAATTAGATGTTTCTTTGGATAGATTTACAGCCGTTACTCTACTGTAAAGTTTCAATCAGTTGCTTTTGTCGAGAAGAATTTAGTTTGTGCTTTTTAAGTTACTCTTACAATGATTAGAAATTAAAGTTTTAAGTCTACTTTTACATGTTGCATTGTATCTTGTGTTTACAGTCAGAACTGAGCAAAGACAATAACTCCGGCGAGTTATAGAAATACATACATGATATAGATACATAGAGGCAACTTCTAAGGGTGAGGCAATTGGCAGGGTGAGGCCCTTAACAGTTATAACTACACATTGGTTTACTTGGGCACATCTGACAGCAATGATGCATATCTGATATAATAGTACAACGAAACAATTGAAATTTGTTCTCAATCCTTACATAATGAGATACTATCTGAAGTACTATAAATATAATATTATTTATCCAAATTTATTGAGCTGATTTACCTAAATATAAAATTAATAAATAATTTAATATTCATAAAGTATTTATTTTTTTTATTCGGCATGGATTTGTTTCCGTTATGAAATAGGGTTCCGTTGAAAGCTTTCTGTAATCCATTTCCTTCACGGTTTGGAATTTCCTTACATTAACCCTTGAAATTGCGAATTGCTCGTAAACTGCTAAGATTGCAATATTTGGGTCTGAGATCATGATATAAATAATGCATACTATTTTGTGTTTTAAGTCGTAATTATACTCTACGAATACTTCCGTCTTTACGATTGCTAAATGAAAATGCTATTTAAAAATATGTAAAAAATTTTAAAGGTGAATGTTATATGTCAGTGCATTTACTGACAATATTTGTGTAATAAGACACTTTCTAAATATACATATATGAGTTAAAATAAATATAAATATTCTTATATGATAAAAATATTAGCTGAGATAATTAATGTTTATTAAAAAGTTTTGGCATGCAAATAATATCAAATTCCTTTACTGATAATGTTATTTGAGTAGCTATCAAATAAAATGCCTAACAGAAATTATATATTTTGTTGACAGTAATGTATTATTAAAATTTTACAAAATATATATTTTATTAGAAAGGACGTTAGCCCAGAAGGTCTGTTAATTTCGTTTCATTTTGCGTTGGTTCATTTTTCAAACTGTTGCCACCAAATATTAGAGCCTCGCACTATATTTGAAGAAATTAAATAATGAAGAATCGGAATGAATGTACGTATGTTTCTCGCGCTGCGAAAAAGCAACGGTACCTAGAGACATCAAATTTTCAATAAGTTGTCCTCCTTTAGAATATGGGGATCTGGAAGCCCGAACTTGGAATTTGGAATTTTACTATATATTTCATATTTTGTAAAACTTTAACAAATTTTTTATTAGTAAACTAAATGATTTCAAAGCCAGCAATGGCAACACTGTACCCCCTCCAAAAAAAAAAAAAAAAAAAAACATTATCTATAGCGCACGAAACTGTATATGAGAAATTCTAAAGAAATGCTCATTTTAAAACTAATTTGAAATATTGCTGTTGAATTTAATGTTATGGTTTGAGTGCGAAAAACGTGATATTTAATAAATAAAGTAACGCAAAAGACATTAAAAAAGACGCTTTTTTGGGCGTAATATAAAATATGAAAGCTTTCAGATTTTTTATACCTTTTTTTTTTAATTATGAAATGAAATTTACTGGAAACTCTTTCATAATTATCCTAATCTGTTGCCTAAGGTTTGTAAAAGTGTTGCAAATGTATATTGAATTAATATAAAATGAATATTTGCAACCTTTTGTTAATGTGATTATAAAAAATTTAATAATTATTAGACGAAAAAAATGTCATTACGTTTCCAATGCAACTTTATGCATTTTTTCTTTTTTCATTATATACATAAGTAGCGAAACAGATATAAAATAAAAAAAGTGAAAAGAAAAAAAGAAAACCCTGGATATCACTTAAATTATAGCCTTCCTATATAATTATCACCTTTGAAGGAAAGCCTTTTTTCTGCTAATGACACTTTCTCGTTGTCCCACTATAATTTTGTTATTATTGGTTTTATTAGACAAATAAATTTCGCCAAGCAAGGCGATAAAATATCGAAAGTAGTAACCCTAATTTGAAGATACTTCAAAAACTTTCTTTTTTAGCTGAACCGATCTGCCAAAATGGCTTAGCGGATCTCAAAGCAGTAGCGAGCAGTTGCGAAAAGATATTTCATTCAGGAAGATCACTTTTTGATGCGGGCTCGGACTACACTGCCCGACGATCTTGTCCGGACTTTATGGCCGGAAAATCCTTCCTGATCGCTTTCGCTGTATGGAATGGTGCCGAATGTATGCTCTGAGGTTTGTATTGTGTGCAGTGCTTCTGCGACTCGGACTTACCGGCACAATGCCGGACTCCGGACTGGACAATCCGGATTCGATATCGGGAACACGGCACAAACTGCAAGAATTGCTCAAATCTTTAGAAGCCTATACGACAGAAATGCAGCCAGTTGTGTCATCAGTGAAGCAAGTTAGTTAATTTTTATTGATAGTTTTAATTGTTTTGAAATGATTAATTTATTACTTAATAATTTAATATATTCTAAATAAACTTCTATTTCAGCATAGTGAACTCTAATATCAGAAACATTCAAATTTCAGAATTCAACAGAAAACCGTCTAATTAAATATGATTAAAAATGTTTAAAATAATTAAAATGATGAAAATTAATTATAAGAACTCAAGCGGAATGTAATATAAATTATAAATATCGCTTGAAAAACTACCTGCGATGGATCATTACCATGCAAAATTTATTACTTATGTTTTTTACATTTCTCATAGCAGTTCAAATTTTAACACTTTCTCTTGCATAATCCAACAAGGTATTACATAGAAGTGTGAATGTATTGCGTTTTAAAAAACATTACAAGCACTAGCTAATTAGCGCTTAATTACTTTTTAAACAAAACACCTTATTCGTGTGAATATGTTGTAGTATAGTATAGGTCTTCATTTAGAAATCTTTGCGTAATATTTCTATCAACTATTATGCCTATATACCATTTAAACGAAAGTTACAAAAATACAGCTGTAGAATGATTTCTGTGAAATCCCAAGCGTATTTAATATTGTATATATATATTCTTCTTTTTATTAATTTCAAAACATATTTACGCAGTCCAGAAAACTTCATCTAAATCTAAATAATTATCATCTAGAATTCAATAAATATTTTACATCTAAATTAACAAATTTAATAAAGTATGTAAAAGATCAATTTAGCTTGGTAACAATTTTACGATTTTAATGTTGATTTATGATTTTTAAGTGGTGAAGCAGTGAAAAGAACTAAAACCACATTTGCACATGAGGTGTCATTTAAGAATTTTATATTAAGATTTAGCGGTTAGGATTATATTTTTAACTGTTTTTAACTTTATTTAAAATATTATTTGCCTTATTAAAGATGAACTTAGCATTATAGAAAAAACACTGAAATTAATTTTTTCAAAGTCATTCAGACACATCGAATAATCAAGTTAAAATGCAAAATTTATCTATACTTTGGCAATTAAACAGTATTTTCTGAAGTTCCATGAAATTGTATACTAGAATTTAAATGGTTGTTCTAACAGTGCAATAAGGGAATTCTTTATCCGTTTGGCAATTACTTTTATCATAGCTGACAGAGTACATTCGTGGATCCCAAAGGGAGATAGATAAGATCCTTGTCTTCGAAAAGATTTAGACTTTTCTACGCGAGGGAGAATTAAACAAGGTAAATAATTTACCTAATGCTACAATTTGCTAAACATTTGAAGACTGGATTCCGTTCGTGATGGACTTTCGAAGGGTACTGACTCATTTCCCTCCAGCATGTTGGGATCAAGTGTGCGTCACTGATTGGTGGTCAACGTAGATAATGTTATCGAATATTTGTAGTTCTTCTTTGGTTTAGTTCATGGCAGTGCAAGTGTTGTATGCATTCCGTTCTTATTTTTTGTGAATAAATTCAACACCACATGGGCTTCTTTAGGAAGTTGCTTACAAAGGCATTGCTTTTGGAGCAGATAATCTTCGAGCGTTCTTTGTGCACTTTAAGGTTATGTGCCACAAAACAGGTACTTTTTGGAACAGCTTAATAGAATTTGAGATTGTTTTAGATATAATCACTTTCATAGTGGCTGAAGGAAACTCACTACTGCGTAGATAAATTAGGTTTGTGTCCTTGGTTTAGAAGCTTCAGTTCTTGTGATCGCTTTACTTATAAAGCTATGCATAGTACATAAAATCTGCAAGATTAAAAATATCTCATGCATTGAGTTACGCGTCAGAGAAACAAATTTAACCATCAATATGCGACTCCTAGGAAATTATTACCACTCTGCTGTTACAGACGAGACCGAAAAATGCCATTGGAAAAGATACCACTGATTAGAAAAAAAAGCATCTAACACTTTAAGTTTTTGGCTTCGAGAAACCGAAAACTATCCGTTTCCTTACGATAGTCACTGTCTGTTTTTCTCAGTGAAATAAAGAAAATTATGTTTTAAACAGTAAAGATTATTCGACGATGAAAAATGATAATATTTCAATATGCACCCGTCGCTACAAAAATTTTTACCTACCCTTTATATTCGCAACTGCTAATCTAACTACCCATCCTTTATATTCTCATCTGCTAATCTAACTGCTAATCGTGTCATCACCCTTTATATTCGAAAGTGCTAATCTAAATGTATACTTCAAATTATACAAATGTTTTAAGTAAAACAAATATTCATATTTTGTCATTTTTAAGTTTAAGAACTCAATTTTGCAAAAAAATTTAACTTTTTCGCACATACTCTGGTTCGTCGCACACACGATTTCTACCGATGTATGTGATGTGTACTTTTTTCACATACTTTAGTCGCGTTATAGTTACTATTTATATTTATTCTAAGAAATAAAACATACGAGGTTTGATTTCCGTTTTACAAAAATTCAGCGAGATATTTAATTTTAAAGCTTGAAATTTTTATTGATCTTAGAGCGGCCGAAAATCAGAAATAAATTAAGTTAAAAATGAATTAGGATAAATCGAGGTTGATGTTATTTCCATTTAAGGTAATTAAGTTTTCTTTCTTTGTGATTTACTAAAGTGTTAACATTATTTAATTTATAATTTTGGCACAACGTCTATGCCAAAATGATTTTCACCCAAATAGTTTATACGATTTCAAGCGCTAAAAATGCGTTAATATTCTCATGAAATTTTTATTTTTTTATAATCATAATCTAATCAGGAGAAATTGATTAAAGTAAGAATGTTTCTAAATTTTGATTTATACAAATCATGTTAAGAGTTCGCTACGTGGCAATACTGAAACTTTACCAGCATTTTCTGGAAAACGAATTTTGTAAGATTCTGTATTTATTTTTTTTTAAGACAGTTGGTTGGTTGATGTGTTTAAGGCAAAGCCTCGAGGGCTATTTGCCTACGGCAGAGAAATGCCTTTGTGGAGGACTTTATAATTGAAATTGGCTCGTATACACTGTAATATACGAAGAAAACCGCGAAAAATTTCATGGAGCTAGCCTCTTCGCGGAATTCGAACTTCAGACCGAACTGCCAGTGTTCAGCGAATTTATCACTTGGCCGCTGACGGGCCCATTAATCTTTTTAAAACACAAATTTTATTGATCAATACTATTTACTACGGTCTGCATTGAAATACTCGGCACTAAATATATTAAGCTCAGAAATATTTTCTAAATAAAAATTTTTGTTTACAAATGTAAACATTTCGCTCGTCAACTGGCGTACTGCCTCTGAATGTACGAGTAATTTCAAATTTTATTTTAATTTGTTGTACGGTAATAACAGTTTTTGTATTTTTTTTTCAAAATGAGTATAAAATATTCCTACATATATAAACATAAGGACCGGGAGACCGCGTGAAATGCTATATTTTGTAATTTTTATTAAACTCATTTTAAAATTTACAGATGCTAAAATAAGAATCTGCATAACATAAAACATTTCTATGACTGGAAGTATATGTATACGATAATGGTAGCAAAATTATGCCAAGTATTTAATGTGTGTATTAAGATGTACAATGATATAAATAAGATTCTAGTGTAAGATATATATACGCGGTGTAAATACTGTGTAGGTTGGTCATAAAAGACTTTTGCCGGTGTAAAGCATCTGCAAAGAAGATAATTGTAAAGATCATTGACAACACAGGAGAGCAGAGGGGGGGGGAGAAACTTTTATTGGAATTACAAGTTTTCAATGTCGCCACCTAAGCAGACGGTAATGTATTGCATGCAGAAGATTGTTGACAACAATGATGAACGTATCAACAGAATGACGAATCTGTATACTTTCACGTTTTCTGACAAATCTCGTGGATTTTATGTGTGTATCTTAGATTTTAGATAATCTCAAAACCAGGAATCTATCGAAGTGAAGTCGGGGATCGCAATGGCTTCGAAACTACAAAGTTTCGGGAGATGATGCAATTTCCAAAATGCTGTTGCAGCACTTGCTGGACACATGGGTGACGTGTGGAGGAGCACCTTCTTGCATCCATGCGTTGTCATTAACGATATTTCTCTGCTGGAATTACATAATTGTGCAACATTGTTGTATACCGAGCACCTGTGATGGATTTCATGTCTGTGGAAGTGATTCTTCGAAGAAGTATGGACCGGGAACAAATTTGCTTGAGATAGTACCACACGGTCGCTTTAGCTTCGTGTAAAGGCGCTGGTGCCACATTGTGAGGATTTTCGTCAGTCCAATAAACGCAGTTCTTGGTAGTTTACGTTCTCGGGTAAGGAGAAATGCGTCTCATCCGCCCATAATATCCGCAGCGGCCCACCTGCTATATTCAACATAGAGGAAGAAGTTGGCAAATTCGACACGTTATTGCTCGTCTCTAGGTTGCAACATCTAAAGACACTGGAACCGATAAGAAAACATCCGCAGAACATATCGCAGAGCTTCATAATTGTGGTTTTCGGTACATCCAAATTGCGGGCAACACTTCTTGTTGTATGGAAAAGACTGCAGTAATTGTAATGTGCGCTTCCGCAACAACTCCAGTTGGAAGACATTGTCATCGAATCGCGGTCTATCACATGTGCATCCACTTTTCTCATTTTTTTTTTTTTTTTTTTTTTTTTTACCAAATCACGTACAGTTTTTTTGTTAGCACGTTCAAACACCTGACTGAAGAAACAATTTTCCTCTACTGCTTATCATGGATTTTTCACAAGCAGTGCTTTGCACATGATGTTCTGTGATTGGTGCTTCTATCAGATTTTCCAGAAATTGTTCAACTAAATTAGCAGGAGAAGAATTGAAAATCTCCAAAAGTATCACATGACGTCAAAGATCACGTGATTTTTGTGTGGTTTTTATACTTACATATGTTCACATGACCTCTGACGTCATCACAAATTCAGTCTCCATTATTTCTGTAAGTTAGTTATTCAAATTACGTATCTTAAGTTTAACGAAAATTTGAAAACATATTGCTAATTATCCATTGCTTAAACATTTATTTTTTTCTTTTAAATAATTTTAGTTTTTATTTTTAATTAATTTATTCATATCCTTTGTTAAGTGCTTTCTCAAGTTTGGATTCCCAGCTGTTCCAGTTGTACTAGTTTATTTGAGTTAGTAGTTCATTTTCCTTATTTTTTGCTTTATCTTAACTGTTAAAGCTTTTAAGTGAATTTTCCTTTCTGCTTTGTTGACTTATTTACCTTTATCAGATTTTGATTATAAATAAAATCCCTGTGCTTTCATTATTAAATTTCGTTGTGTTATTATGTAGAAACTCATTTTGTTTTGATTTTTAAATCGTCTCGATTGTTTAGTTATGAGCTATTAAAATCAGGAGAATGAATTTATATTCTTTCTCGGTTTGGTTTGGTTTGGTTTATTAGATTACGGCAAAGCACTCGACTTTCTCAGTTTGAGTAACCAATATATAGCACTTAGACTACAAATCGCTTCGTTATCATATTAGATTTTGGGGAAAAACTGGTTTAAAAACAATATTTGCGAAGTAATCAAATAATCAGTATTAGTGTTAAGGTGCATAACACTGTCGTAGCCGTTTCTGCAGAATTTTCCGTTTCGTTACTAAAATTGTTACCGAATTCTCCAATCTGTCGATAATACAATACACTCTTTCTTGCATAAGTTCAAAAAAAAGTTAGTTGCTTTTTGCGTAAAAGGCAAACAGCTCGAGTGCACATTAGTTTTTATATATATTATAGTATATATAATCTCCCCTTCCTAAGCAGACTTTCTTTAATGGAACAAGAGAAAAATTACTGACGTATACGCTAAATAAATAAATAAAAGTTCTCTTTTGTACTTAATATTGAATTCCTTTTTGCAGAATTTTAATAGAAAAAATCCAATGTTCCACTGACATCTTCATTCAAAATATAGAATCTGAGAGTCCCAAACGTAATCTATTTCAAAGTTTGTTTGGTCGAAATTTTGGTTGAAAAGTCCACTTTTTACAGCTGCATTTCTTACTGGCAAACTTTAGAGATTAAACAAATTAAACGAGTAAGCACGTGAAAACACTAATCACTGGCGCTGAAACCTGTTTGCGCCTGCTCTAAGGTCTTAGGATTGCCAGATTTCAACTTCTATTTAAGCCCAAATAACATGTTTTATGTATTTATTATGAAGTTACTTCATCAGATACGTTATTTGAACATACAAGCCTTTTACGGTCTTTTAAATATTTTTAAAGTCGCAAAAAAGTAGCGCAGTAGCAGAAATTTCACAAAATCTCATAGACATAAATTTTAGTGGCAAAGGTTTATCAAAAGTAGAAAATTTGCGAAAAATCACACGAAGTCGACTACCCAGTGTAATGGTTATTGATACTGATTACCTTAACCGATGGGCTCGAGTTCGAATCTCCGAGAAGGAACGGAAAATCGGCAAGTTGTACTCAAAATACAAGGCGAAACAGAAGAAAACTCACGAGACGTTGCTGATAGAGGAAGAGGGTTGCTCCCCCATTGTTGTTTTCTCCCAAAATTGCATGGAAGCTTAACAGTTAGCTAGGTTCAGCGTACCTCAATCATTTTTGGTACAACAATATAAGCATACACATATGGAGTCAGTGGATGCTTTTTGTAGTGGAGCCAACTTTTTCTGTTACAATATATAAATGTAAATGAGTATAAACGAAATAAACATGAAATAAAGGAGAAGAATAATAAGGCTTTTTTAAGTCTGTATGCCCCTCTTATTTGCAGATATTAACATCCTAAATTAAGGGCTTATTTTTTCCTAAACTTATTGTTTTTAAAGTAGGATATATTAAACTGTTAAAAAAGCTTTTTTTATTTTGAATATGTATTAAATATTTTAAATAAAGTATCTATATATGTTTGTATTATATATAAGATAAAAGGCATGTAAATTAAATTATTAACTCTAATTTTCAGTGATCTCCTAATTCTTTATTTTTATTTTAGTATTCCTCGTTCTGCCAGAAAATAGTAATCGCTTAAAAATAACCGCTCTGAATTGCGTTATTTGAAAATTAATAGCCTTCATATGACTCTTACGAAAAGCTCATGATTCAGGAAGCTTTTGTCATTAATATATTTTGAAGCTTAAATGTTATCCTACCCAGGTATAACCAAATGTAGCTGATTGCGAACCTAACTTTTTTTTTTTCTGTAAAAGCTTTTATTTCAATGCATCGCACTTTTCTCTTTGATTCTAACTAGCTGGTCTTTCGTTTAGTGGCTCTCTTCTTCCCACAACATCTAAAAAAATGTAGACGTTTTAGAACAAGCATGCTTACTGCGCCAATTTATTTGTATTGACTTAATTTTTTTGTCAACCACAATAATAAGCCATATTTAATTCGGTCGTGACTGCGACTTTTTTTACACACCTACTACGCCAGGAAATTTCTCAAGAAGAACGAAACAAAAAATTATGTATTCAAAACATATTAATGAACTTTTATGAAACTTCATTTTCCCCTGATGATTTCTGAATTAGGGTTTCAGAAAAAGGAGATTAATTTTGATATTTTTATATTTTTCCCCTTTTCGCGTGTTTATTTTTCCGGTTTATTCTACTGATGAATTCTTATTTTACTTTTGGTTCGCTTAGATACATTGTAAAACCTGTTATCTACGGTTGCAGTTATTAATATTGTTGGGGAATTGCCTTTTTTTGATTCGAATTTAAATTTAACCTTAGATGCTTTAAGTTCAATTTACTTCAATCCTGCAGCTATAGCGCAGGATTGGTTAAAATGTTTTGTTTTTAATTTTTGGCTTATTACTATGGTTCTTTTTGTATATGTATAAGATATAACAAAATACAAAGGCCTTTTTAAAAATGATTGGCGACCTCAAAATTAACTATTCTCGATTTGGTGTTCCTCCCCCCACTAAATTCATCTGTTCTCCCAAATACTTTCCATGTTACATAACAGCCAAAAATTAACCAATCATAGCTCAGAGTACTTTCTGCATATACTCGGTATAAATACTGCTGCCAAGTAACTACGTCATCTTCCGTTCCGTAAATTCTGCTCTGCCAGCCTTGCTAAAATGTCTACGCCATACCTTTAACAAACCAATGTACATAAAAATTATCGTATTTCATTATTGATTAGATAAATGTTTACTAAGGTGGTTTTTAAATGCGTAAAAGTAAAGATTGGGAAATCTTCAAATTCATTTGTATCAGCGTCATCTTCCCGTCTTTCCACTCGACTATCGAAAGCTGTTAAAGTATCGGATTTCTCCTACGCACCTAAATACACAAACACGCATGTATGTGCGTTTGTGTATCATTTATTTAATAATTTTTAAGAGGAATTGAGGATAATGTTAAACCGAATAAGAGTGCTTTTTAAAAGAAATCAAAGAAATCATCAAAATTGTATTTATGAAAGAATCAGTTTCAACACATCTGCATGTAACTATTTTAAGATAGTCACTCACTGCCCTGTGAATAATAGTGGACGCTCGCCTGATGGAAATTCACAGAGATGCAATTATAAGAATACTCAAATCTTAAAAACTATAAAGGTTAAAAAAAAAGTAGTTTTCCCTGAATTGCGTAAATTTTCACTATGAATTATCTTAGAAAATTTCAGAAGTTTTGGTTGGCACTGATAAAATTCTTTACAGAATTGAATGAAGAAGATAGGATAAAATAGGAATTTGACTAATTTAATATTATAATTTAACTAGAAACATATAAATAGATATGTGGGGATATACGGGGAAAAAGAAAAAAAAGAAATTTTATCTCCGCGCGAGACTGTCTATTGGAAATTCTAAAGACTGTTTTTAGATATTTGTTTTTAAATATTTTTAGCCCAAAGGCTCTCGAAACGTGTTTGTGTGTGTAAATGAAAAAACGCCCATTTCGTCGTAGTATGAAATCTGAAAGCTTTCAAACTTCTTTTTCGTATTGCTTTAGAAGAATAAAAGTTACTTAATTTTTTATCTTCACATGTTTGAGTGAGATTTATGCTACACTGTAAATTAATTGGCTCCATTTATAGATTTTCTGGTGACCTTTTCATTTTTGTTTCAATAAAAATAATGTAAACTCAAACTTCAAATAACTTAAATCTTGAATTCTTTGTAACACCGCATTTGCAAATAATGCATAGTTTAAATGTCTTCGCGGATCGCATAAGATTACTTCGGGCGCTGCATGAGAACAAATGGAGACTACTGTCGTAAGGTACAAGATAGATTGAATGGATAAATACCGAAGAATTTCCGTGCAAACTTTTAAGACGGGCTCAGTTAGTTTAAAGTAAATAATTATTTACTAATTCAGATTTGAATGGACTACATTAATCTCTCTGTGCAACCGCAGATATACATTATTCAGCAGCACACACAGTAATATGTCACTGTCATCAAAAATAACATAATTACTCTTCTCAATGATCCGCTGTTTCATAATATCTTGAAAGTACTGTTGTCCATTTCACTGACAACAGAAATTAAATACTTTCCCCGTGATTGTACGCAGCAATGTAATGACAGCAACAATCAACCTTTTGCCCACGGCCTGCTTGTCAAATGGGTTTCTTTGAAAAGTGGCACACTTTTTTAAGATCTCGACTTTAGTTATGATGTGGGAAGTGATTCCTTTCAGTTTTAAAGCTTCTGTCAGTCATATTAGTTACCATTATGTCATTTATTTAATTGCATTCGCCTGTACTCGGCTATATAATTATAAACAAATTATTAGTTTTAGGCATTCATTATGTTTCTTATTAAACGTGCTGACGATTTCTGTAGATGTATTGGTTAGTTGTAGTACCCATGGAAATTTAACGGTTCGAAGGGCAAGGTATTTTAGTTGATTTTCTATCAGAAAACAGGTTTCAATATTTACATATTTTACATACCTCCATTAATAGTTACAGCCGTAAGCTGCATATATATCAGCTAACAATTTAAAGATTATTGCACAAGACTTTAATTTAAAATTTTAGACAGAAAACATTAATTTCTTTTGTATACCATCTATTTTAAGGTTATTTTAATTTTTCGGTGGTTCACTAAGATCACACTTTAAAAAACCTTTTATTTCGGTTTACAAATGCATGTTATTGTTTAAAATAATAATTTTTAGAAATTTATTTATTTGCAGTACCATGCCATTTACAGATTTTCGATCCAAATTCATAAATTCTTCAAATGTGCATAATTTACTCTCTAAAACTCTCAGGAGACTATTGACGAAAGAAGTGGATGGTTTAACATAAATCAAGATATATATGAAATATAATGTCATACATGCATATAAATATATAGATATTCATATAGATATATCGATATATAATTTCAAGAATAATAAACTTTAAACACACTGGAAATACCGACAATTTTCTCGAGATATCAGAGAATATATTTCACTACTGGACTATGAAGAAGACGGCTAAAATGTTTAAAAACTATGAAGTTATTAAATTCTAATTTTTCGCAGACGAAATCCTCTGTTTTCCTAATGTGATATACATGGGTAAGACAATTTACATGGGTAAGGGTTAAAATGTAGTTTAAATAAATAGAAGCTAAGTAAAAATTTCACTTAACGTTTTGATTTGTTTGAAAGTAACTTATATGTACTCTGCTTTTACATTTAAATTTAGCTACCTTTTTTTATGCAACATTATTTATGTTACGCTTCTTTCTCAAGAAGGTTAAAAATAACCATCTTGCAAACTCATAATCAGGCGTATATATGTCTTACAAAATCAGATGTATATGTCTTAAAAATAAATCGGTGAACATGTGTTAGAAACTGTCGGGTGTATTTGTCTTAAAAACAGTTTTTTTTTTAAGTATTCTTGTTTTATTTGGATCATACATTGTACACACTTATAAGAATTGTTTGATTCAGGGTACCGAAATGCAGTGTACATTAACAGCATTCTGCAACAAGGGGCCTTTCATCGCGTCATTTCAAAGAAACGCATTACGTATTTTTATTCATTCAAATTGTTTTTTTTTTTTTATTCTTGTATAAATTGTTTTTTGTGGTGTATTTTTTCTGGCATTTGGGTGGGGCATTTTCACGCCTTAGTTAATGAAATGTTCACATTGATCTACGCTTATCTTTCTGTTGATCTTGCAATACCGTATTTATTGGCATATCCGCCACCAGCACAATGTTCTGAAATTTTTATATGTAATTTTGTTCTTCCTCAAGGCATTCAGAAAGCGAGCTCCCCTAAATTTTAAAATACATTCATCCCTGTAAGTGATTATTTTCGTCTTGCTAATTGATTCATTTGTGGATTTTGGATACATGGTCTCTGATTGGTGGAGCAATAATAGAGAAAACATCAGGAAAATAAGGATATCGAGTGCTGCTGATATTTCTGAAGATCACTGCATGGTGACGGAGACATTGACAACGGTAACGATGCGGCCCAATTGGTACAGCAGTTAGCGTTGCTGACTGCCGTGCCGAAGAGCCCGGGTTCGAATCCCGGAGAAGGCATGGATGTTTGTAAAAGTATAGTGTCCGTGCGGCATGGGGGCATTTTAAATATGCAGTGAGCTGAAAGTCCTCTCGAGAGGTTAGTTGTAAGGGGAAAGGAGAGTGAGAGACCATCGGACCCATCCCCCTGGGTGCTCTCCATCAAAATTGGGGGCAGAACTGAGCTAAATCGCCGTCAGCTGTAAGGTGCTTAAGGCTGTTGCCAATGACAGGCATAAATTTGCGCTCCTTGCCATGAGAAACTTCGTAGTTGTGGGCTGACCATAGGTCAGACAAGTGAGCATTAGCAACAACAAGAAGAATGGTAACGACGCCGACGGACTTCCAAGCCGTATCAAACGGTTCTAAAGCAGCACTAAATGATTTGACGCGTAGGGAGTAGCGGTTGGCAACAAAAAGAGCGTAGCGAGATTCATATTGCAGGGAACTATAAATGAAGATATCTCATTACATAATAAAATGTTAATATTACTGTGTATTCTTATTAAAATATAGGTTTCATTTAAAGAAACAGTATTGGGATGGTTGCCGTTAGTTTACCCAAGAGTACTTTTCATTTGCTTTGCTTTTACTGGAACCGCGTTCTCTGGAAATTAAATTATTCGCATGATTTTCTCCTTTTGATTTTTGGACGATTAAGTTTGGAAAAAAAATGTCAAAATACGCGAGTAAATAAGGTATAATATTTTCAACTACGATTAAGAAATATCAATACTATTTTAAGTAACTTCCCATATAAAACTCTTTTTGTTATAGCATTGGCATTTCTAAATATTTAGCAACATTTGTGAAGTCATATTCGAAAACCAAGTGTTCCTTCTAATAAGGGAGCCATTCAGTAGTTCAAAATCCACTTTAAACCAGTGCCTTGTCGTTTAAATATGCCTTAGGTCTTACAGACCGACCATGAACTCTTGAATCAAATTTAATAACTAAAGCTCATCGAATACGTTTAATATTTTGTCTAATCGAATAGGACGGCGACTTCTCAAGGCGAAACGCATAAATGCATATTAATAAATCGGTTTAGCTGTGTGAAAACTCTTTAACGTCATTTCCTACGGCATAAAGTTGATGAAAGTTTGAAGCTTAGGATTTGAAAAGTATTTGCTTATCTTTCAAAACTTAAAACTTCAGCGGCTTATTATGGAAGTTTCTCTTACGAACCTTTCTACGCTTCATCAGTTACGGAAAGGGTAGAATATTATGCCTAAGGTTAAGCTGCAATGATTTTTCTACACTAATTTTAGGATTTTAATTATTATTCTGTATAAATTTATGCGAAGAATTTCGGACATCACTTATATTTTCGTTGAAGTTATTTTTGCATCTGTTTCGAAATTAAGTTATTTTTGACAATAAATTCCAAATTTTTAATCGTATTCGATTTGGGGTAGGTAGGACAATATGCCCAAGCACCCAGGTAGTTAACGCCAGGTGTTTAACGTACTTCAAGATATTAAATTAATCATCGGTTTACTCAAATCACAATTCCATAAGTACCGTCTTCTATAATGTTGGGTCTGGATTCCAATCTAAATTTGTTGTCTATATGTAGAACATTTGTATATTTGTAATGTCTCTGTGGCATTTATAATATTGTGAAGCCGAAAAAAGCCTTTCGAGATATTGTTGAGAAAAAATTCGTATGAAATTTTATTTTAGAATTCTTAAAAAAATTCCGTTGCTAATATTCCTTTGAATTGTTTAAAATTGTGGCCCAGTTTTCTAAAAGCTAGGCCAGAAATGTTCGATAGATTTAGATGTAGCTTCTGTAAGTGTTTATCTATAGAGAAATTTTCTACATCCTGTAGAGGTTTTAGCAGAAAATCTATAAAAATGTCTTCATTTTCCAAGTGTCCCAAGTATAGAATCTTAATTTATGCAGAATCAGTTATAGAATTCTACTGAAAATATCAGATCTAAATTATAGGAAACTGGGTCATAATTCTAAACAAGTTTCCTTTTTTTTATATTTTTTAAAAAGCTCCTTTAGAACCTTTTGAGTATTTAAAAGCATTATAATATCAACAAAATTGTCTTTTGAGATTAAAATAATGAATTAAATTTTTATTTTTGAACGTAAATTTTCAGCCTTAATTTTGAAATTGTTTATGGCATGGAGGGAGGGGACAAAAACTTTCGAAATATATATATTCCCTCTCTGATAAAAGCTTCAATATTTTTTTAATTTCTAAAATATTAAAATAAAAATAGATACATACTAAATGATATGAGATTTAATTAAAATTAAAAAACCCATTTCTTTGACTTTAGTTTCCGAAATTTTACAGTAAATTAAAAGCGTCTATTTTTAGAATTAAAATTTTATAATTAACACCACAAATTTATTCTTTTAACGTATTTTATGATTTATACGTGTTGTATAGGTTTTATTCTTTTAGCAGATTTAATTTTTGCATTATAATAAGCACTATTGTACCAAACGTTGCTAACAGGCTAAAAAGCTTTATTCTAGAAAGAAAAAGCAGAATTTTCAATTTAAAAATAATTCAACAATTATGAATAAAAAGTGTTCATTTTTTTCTCTATCCCATAAAGTACATCACAAATCCAAAATATAATTTGATTAAAGTTTGAAATCTTTGCAGATTTCTATAGAATACGATTCGTTGAAATTTTTGTATGATTTTGTTAAGCAGGTGTAAATGGGTGTCATACCAGAATTTCACCATGGGTTATAAAGATGCAGCCCCACGGACTAATTACGCCCCAGTTTTGAGGAAGGACGCGACGGGAGATGTTCCAAGGGTCTCCCACCCCATCTGCTCGACCACAAAGCACTCGACTGGACTTTCGGCTTGCTTTGTATTTTGAATGCCACCGTCAGTCATGAGATGTCTAATTTAAATCTTGAGATGGCTAATCAGAAATCATTTAATGAGATAAGATCTCATTAAAATCATTATGAACGTTTTCCTTTTTTACGATAACTCTTTAAGGCCGCTGGCCATTCGAGCGGCTAGTTTTCAAAGAAATCATAAGGTATTTCTCCCGCCTTCTTCGCCTGCCTTCGTAGTGTGGTGGTCTGCACGCTGGACGCGAATTCCAGAGGTCCGCGGTTCGATTCCCGGCGAAGGCGTTTTCTCATTTTTCGTCTTTCCTGCTCCAAAAAAATCCTAATGTCTCTACAAAATAAGGTAGGGAATATAAAAAAATGTATGGCGAACCCTAACACTCTATCGAGAATTCTAAAGATGTGCTGTTTTAAATATTTCGTGATTCCGCTCTAGAAATATATCTGCATTCGGCAGATATATTTCTAGAGAGTGAAAAACGCGATGAGAAATAATAAAGCTAAAAACACAAAAGAATTGTGTTAGTGAGTCGAAGAGTAGACTATTAACTTACTATGACCATGCTCAGCAAGAGGGTGGGAAAAAAAAAACTTTAATAAACCAGCTAGTGCGATGTTAATATCTGAATCTTTCAGATTTTCTTTCTCTTTATTTTTCTGTTAACGTATAGTTTGACAGATATATAGCACATTTTTTAAAAAATTTAGTTAAAAATTTTTAATTTATTGAAAGAAAAATTAGTTTTATTTATTTTCATTCCGGTCTGTCAACTACTTTCATCTCGTGCAATTTGAGTTTAAGAATATGATGTAATTGACACAAATGTTTTATTGAAATTTTTAGACACATAGAACTTGTGGCGCCCGTTTATGACTGTAGTTTGTCACTTTTGGTTACGCACTTCAAGGTCATCCAAGGCAATTCTGCCCGGCTTGGCTTGCTCGTAACCATGGCATCAACAATTGCGGAAGACGTTTAAGTTTCCTAATTGTGTTTCCAGTTTCCATTTCGCTTCGCAAAGCGCACAAATGAAGTGTACTTCTCAGATGAGGTTAAAGAAAATAAGCTATTGTACGGTGAATGATGCCACGTGTTCCGATTGCAAATGGGGAAGATTTGGAATGCCTTGAAGTTGCAAGTTTAGAAAGAGGCAAGATTTAAGTTGGTTATTTCTTCTCATTTCTGGTCACCAAAAGCTACCAATAATCTGCTTAACAATAACTTTAACTTTTACTTAGCAATAACTTTTACCTACCTCATTTCGTGATCTTCTATTTAATTTAAAGTCACAAATACTCACCAGTCTCGGAGAGGATCAAGATGCGAAATTTGGTTCCGGGCAAACGAATAATATTCTTACATGGGTGTTCGTAGTAGTTTTAACATGTATCATAATATAAGCTAGTTATTTATCTGAGAAATATTTTCAGTTTTTCACATTTTCAGGTCGATATTCTTACTATGCTTTCGTTTCATAAAATAATCTAAACTAAATAAAATCACACATCTTCTTATGAGCATTCGAAATCGTATGATATTCTTTAAATTTTAACTTCAAATCATCATTAAAATATATGTGTTATAATTAACAGAACTCAGTTATGCTGTTTTTAAAAATTATACAGAGTGCTGGGCATAGGTAGTTATGCATTTTATACCTTTAAACACTAACTTTAAAATACATTTTCAGTCACGATTTTTTTTCAAAATAATATAGGACATTTTATTTCCAGCATTGTTTCGTAAGTATAAAATGTAAATATTCATATTACCCACAATTAGCAAAAAATTTCAATTAAACAGATTCATACGAGTTCTACGCGTAAACTTCTTATAGTGGTATATGAATATCACACTACCGAACTTTTGGCTTCACGTCAATCGTATAAAAGAAAAAAGAAGCTGTTTTGTATTTATAGAACTCTTTCATCTGAAGATTGAAACCCCCTTCATAAAATTCTCTACATTGTTTCGAGAAATTTTATGACCGGAAATGCATGTCTGGATTCAACATTTAAAGAAATAAAGCCTGTAGTCGCTCTTCCCCGAATTCCGTGATACTCTAAAGCGAAAACTCTTTGGATAAAACTTTAAGATGAATAATATTTCATTCTCTTCTTTCGCTTTTGTTTTAGTTTTCTCCTGATATTTTCTTCCGTTAATAATGTGTTTTGGGAGAACCAAATTTGTTTATAAGATCAAAATATTATTATTGTTTTCATAATATCGAAACTAATGTGATGGAGAATAACCACTCTAAAATGAAAAACACTTTTGCCGCTGAAGAAAAGGGGCCTAGGTCAGAGCGCCCTCGAAATCGATAGAATTTTATTCAAAACTTAAGCCAAAACGAGACTGATTTTTTTAAGCTCAAAACAGTGTCGAAATTGGATTTTGCTTTGGTTTACTATATAATAGGTGTACCAGTTTCCAATATGTTCCCACCAAATATTATCGCTCTGTATTACTTCTAAAGTAATTAAATAATGAATAATCTGCATTCATGCATGTAAATGCATGTTTCTCGTACTGTCAATAAACAATGGTACCTAAAGCAATAAAATTTCGAATAACCTACTCCTCCACCAGAACATGTGAACCTGGAAGTTCGAATTTTTTTATAATGTTTTATTTTATATTTTGTAAAATTGTAATGAATTTTTGATGAACAATATCAACGATCTGAAAGCATCAAACCTGATATCTATTTCCAACGATCTGATAACATCGTTGGAAATAGAACATTTTTATCTCAAGCGCGCGAGACTGTTGTCATTCGGATAAAGGTAAAACGTTTATCTTTCAGTTTCAATTAACAAGCTTGGATTTATGAAAGCAATGTGTTACCGCGGCCGGAAATGAAATACTTTTATCTTCCACGCGTTAGCGTTTTGTCATTCGATAAAGCATAAAACACTTTTAAATTTAATTAAATTTAATCAGATAGAAGTTTCGTTTAGTACATTTGACGTCTAATATATCTATCTGTACGTATAGTTTTGTCAAAAATCTGCATTTTTATATATAATAAGGTATGTGTGAAGTACATTTTTCAATTTCAAAGTCGGTACTTGTTGAACAGTTAACAGCGGTAATTTGATAGTTAAAGATCTTACAGAATGTCTATTGGCAACACTTTGAGAACCAATATTTAGAAACCGCGAGAAAGATAACTTAAAATATTTTATGTCGTGTTGTCACAGCGTCCTGTTAAGGAGATGGATGATAATTATTTAGCATTGATGATATGGTTTGATGTAAATTGATGTGGTTTAACATAAATATGGCCAAAAAACTCCCAAAAATTATAAACGTGTGATGTATTTTATTCCACTTTACCGCGCGCCTTCGAGGTGTAATTGGAAGCTTGTCCAGGCTGGCAATCTGGAAGTCCAGAGTTCAAATTCCTGTGAGGGCAGTGCACACTTTCAGTGTTCCTGCTTCAAAATAAAATGCCTAATGATCTCTCCAGTGGCGCCCGAACTAAAAGGTGGTGAAGCATAATTATTTACCATCTGCATTTGAGAAGTGAGTCACCTCCTCCCCAGCCAGCCATTAATAGGGAGAGAATGCCCCCTTCTTACCGCGTGCTTTCGTGGTGTAACTGGAAGCACGTCCTTCCAACAATCGAGAGATCCGGAGCTCGAACCCTGGGGAGGGTATTGCATATTTTCATGCTTCCTACTTCAAAATAAAATGCCTAATGATCTCTACAAACGCTTTTAACGATAAAAAAATGATATACATTTACCGTTAACGTTATGGATACATTTTCCATTAAACAATGAATTTTGTTTTAAATTTTGGAGGGGTTCAAAATTACACAATTTTCATTTTGTATAATTATGGATTTCAGATTTCGTTATACTCACTCTAAATTCCATATTTTTTTAGGATCAACTGTACATTTACAAACGGCATGTTGAGAGAGAGATTCGTTATCGGAAGCTTTGTAAAGCTTCAACAGCTAGTAAATTTCACATATTATCAGATTATATATTTCGTATATATTTTATGTTATGTATTTGGTATATATTTATTTAGTACATATTTCATGTCAAATTATACATTTGGTATATATAATATCAATTTATATAACACATACAGCCTGCAAGATTAAAAGGTTAGCGTTTGTTTTTTTAGTAATATCTGGAACAGGTCTAGATTATTAAATAAAATGGCAGATAAAATATTTTACGTAATAATAAAAGTAATAAATAAAACTTGAAATTGGTTTAGACAGAATTATTTGAATTATAGTAAAACACGCGAGGGCGATTTGCCGAGGGGAAAGAAATAAAAAAATAAAAACAGATTTTATCACTATTATCTAAATGGTTTTACTACTGAGATTTTTTTTTTTTTTATAAGACATGCGGAACGTGCGAAGTTACGAACACGTAAAAAGCTTTGATGCATGGGTGAAAAAAGGGCTTATCCCATCTTGGGCAAATGGAATTTCCAAGAACAGCAAGCGTAATCCAGTAAGGCAATTATATTCTTCCGACTATTTTCTGAAAATGCGAACAGCCTGAAGATTGAAAAGCGGGGGGTGGCTAAGGAGAAAGGAGGAATAAACTATCTTGGGGAAAGCAGTTGCCTATGTCTCACTCGGAAGCTGATAACATGAGGAAAAACCGGTTCAGTAAGCAAACATAACGTCGACATGTGAAGAACTTTATATCCAGCTCTTTCTTAACATTATCATCACGTCTGTTTGTAAAATCGCTTAATAGATTTTATTTCATAATTTTTCTTTTTGATTATCGTTAAAATTCTTTTCGTGATTTTCAACGGCTTCAGTAAAACATAATTTTTTCTTTGTGCACGCTTTTTCGCTCGTCCTATTTCTGTCAACTCTCGAAAAAGAAATAAATAAATAGATATGCCATATAGATATGGATCTCATCTTTCACAAACGAAAATCGAAATCCCGAGCACGTAGGGTGAGAAATTCTGTTACATTGCAGTTAAAATTTAATTTATTTTGGCATTATCTCGCATCTTGGTTAAGTCTCTTGAGTTCTGCAGTTTTGATATCAACTTCCTGTCATGTTTCGTTAGTATTTTAATGCTTAATAACTGACAGCGGTTTCACTTAAAGCTCTAATTAATACTTAGTAAAGTCTATGAGGCGTATCTAAATATGTACATTTAATTTAATATATTTACATGAAATATTTATTTAACTTGTTGGATTATTTCTTAATGCAACTAATGTATGAAATGTGTATATTATCTTAACGGTTTCCTTTAATTCTGAAAGACATTTAACTTCTGCCTGAATCAGTTTCTAGCAGCTGTAATTTAAATACAGTGATTTTGCTGAAGATATCTCCGAGAGTGCATAAATGAACGCAGAAATTAAGGACATCAAGATGCCATCAATGACGGAGAAGTTGAGGCCCTTGAAAGCCGGTGCTACGAAATACAATGGTAATACTTGATTATACGTTATTAATCCTTTCCATATCATTCGATGTGTACTAAACAGGACGTGCACCAAACTAACTTTTATAATAAGAAATAAAAGTAAAATAATTCACCCTTTCTTACAAAAATTTCTATTGCTATTAGTATTATAAAACTGTTTAATACTAAAATACAAATGAATGGGTACAATATATAATTTAATAAACGTTTTTCTGTTATCTAGATCAAGAACAGCTATTAACATGCTCTAACGTCTTTGAACTTTGTCTGGTAATCGATTTCACTTCCCTTCGCAATGTTGCCTGATTTAATAGCGTCTTTGTTTTTCACAATTGTAGACACCATCGTACTTGGCATGCGGTATGCAATAGTCCCATATCTGAGTCCCAGATCTAAGTCCCAGATCTGCATACCAAATTTATACTTTTCACCCCTCTCTTATTTTGCCTGCATGATCCAGTTTTCTTTGTTGCTTGATTCTTCTCATTAATTTTCCTAAAATCCATTATCAATGAATTTATAAAAAAATTAATGCGAAAAAACATCAAATGACTTGAAAATTCAGAGTTATGTGCGGATTGTTTACTGAATATTAACAACAGGCATACTGGCATTCATGGGCATCGTCTTTTAACTTTTGTAGACAGCACACAGTTCTAGTTGCATAAAGTGGTGTCATCTCTATGCAAGTCTGCCGTTGGTTTCCATGGAAGAAACCTTCGTAAAGGTACATGGGCATAAAAAGTGCCTGCACATTTATGAGGATAGATGTTGAACTTTTAGAATGCAATCTCCTTAAGCATGCTGGCACTTTTATTCCAGTTCACCGTTATTCAAGTAAGTTTTCTTGCCTTATCAATTAGGAAAGAAAAAAAAACTGACATACGTTAATTCTACCTCCGACGTAACAGTGGTCGTACACTTATGAAATGCAAAACTGATTTTCATAGAAGTACGACCACGTATATGCTGGGACACCTTTGTGAAAATATGTGTCTTAACCAGCAGCAGCCGTCTGCATAAAGGTGCTAACACCTGTATGGCAGGGGCATCGCTATGAAACTGTGCCGCATGGTGGATACTTTTGTAATTTTTTTCTTCTTGCATGTTGTGAATACGAACCAATTTACCTAAGAAATTCTTCCACGATGAATCCTCCGCTTGTTCAGATTTGTCTTTCATACTTTGCTGCATTCAGTGAAACAAGGGTTGGTCATATTTATTTAGAGGGAATTTTTAGGGTAGGTAACGTATTGAAAATCAGAAGTACATACGCAAGACAGATTATAATTCTCATTGTATTTACGAATAAAAATTTTAATTTTATACTTTCATAATACTTTTTTATTTTCGAAAATGTGCTGTATTTTCATTGTGCTTCAAGAGAACAGTTTTAACAATTTCTAGGCCAGAAATTTCCCTATTAATACGCAGCATGTTATGAAATTTATCCTGATTATTTGTTATATAAATTTATGCAAAATATTGCTTTTTGTTTTTTAAATTCAATGAAATTATACATTTAGTAAGACGTAACTTTTAAACATATCTACATTATAAGCAGATGATAAGAAGTTCTGCCTTCTCTTAATGTTTATTGCATTCTTATCAGTTATATTTCTGCGTTCAAAAACTATTTGTCTCAAAAAGAATAAATCTCGTTTTCTATAACAACCACCAGATACTTTGTAATTTGATTGATCTAAAAGTATGGCTGTTTTAAATAGTGAGTTAATTTCTTATCCAAATATCAAGTAATGCAAACTATGTGATCTGATCAGCATTTTACATATGTTATAACATGATACTAACTGAGCATTTGTAAAGAATTGTTAAGGAGGTTAGGTTGCGTTATTTGAATGTGACAGAACACACAAGGGCTATATATATATATATATATATATATATAAGGGAAGGGATGCCTTCGTGTTAAGGAAACCTGATGGTATTCACGTAACGCGTGGGGAAAATGAATGAAACCAACCATACTTAAGCCAATATGTTTGCTTAAGTTCGAGTCCGGGTCGAACTAGTAGTCTTCGTCTGTTAATAACGCTATTGATAGGACTAACTGTTAAGAAACTTGTAATAAATTCTAGTTATACAGTATCAAATACTGATATTAATTATAAAAGAAAATGTAATTATAATATGAACTCGTAAAAACGGTTATATCATTAACTGGCACAATTTTTTTTTTAAAATTGGGAGCCAGATAAAAACCAACATGTGGCGAAGAAAAGAACACATCAGGTTACTGTGAAGGAAAGAGAAGCGACAGTCGTTTACTTCGTAAAATATAGGTTCTTTAGAGAACATTTCAGTGCCTTTGAAGTAGCCCTAACATTATACCAACGTATTTAAATTATTAATACCGTATTTCCTTGCGTATTTCCCCCTAGCTTTTTAACACTAGACTCTGTAACTTTTACAAATTATTTGCATAATTTTCCCCTTTCTCGATTGTCGATAGTTTTTCCTTCAGGGATTAGTTTACTTGTATTTGTATTCCCTTGATTATTTTAAATTTTATTCATTGCGTTCAATTTACTTCTGCATTTTGTATTGGCATTTCATTCATTTTATTTTCCCTTGCATTTATTATTTCAAACGTATTTTGTGAAGATTCTTTGTTAAGCTACCCGAAAGTGGCAGGTGTTCCCACATAAGAAATTTTCCAATCATATGTTTTCGCTTTACTTCTGTTATTTACGTTCCAAGTAATTGTTCCGGGTATTACGCGTGTGTTCGAGCTTCCCAAATCCAGATCATTTGTTCTCCCATTTTCTGCTTTGCTCCTCCGATGTTTCTCTTAGTAATTGCGTCCAAGATTCATTAATGTGAGGTGCCTACAAGTTAATTCATCCGGACTCATTGCGCCAGCTCAGTTTCAGATATCCGTCAGATACTTGCTCAAAACTTGTCATATATTGTAATGTTCATATTACTATGTTTTCTTATTACGATGTTGATTGCAACTGAGAAATTCATGAAAGAAATGCAGCAAAATAAAAGGAATTTTGCAAGAGGACTTAGACTACATTGCAGTAGAAATAGCGCAAATAGACTGCTTAAAAAATAAAGAGAAATTACAAAAGAAAGAAATTCATTAGAGAAAATTCTCCAATTAAACTTTATGTAATAAGTTATGCTAATACTGTGAATACAATTATTGTATGGAATTTATTTGTAAACAGCCACAATATATGGCAACGTAAAAAATTTAAGAATTATTAATAAATACTAGAGAAGGGCGGACGTGGGCAGAACCGATTAACCGTAATGGTAAAGGGAATAGTGCCCACGTCCTCCGTTACTACTACTACTACTATGATGTTGATTTCTTTTAAAAGAACAATATTGTGATATCTGCCAGTTCTTCCATGACCACTTTTCATTCATTATGTTCTTACTATAACCACGTTCTTCGGAAATTAAATTACTAGCCTAAATTTTCCTCCTCTTAACTTTTGGACGATAAAATTTGTTAGAAGCAAACGGGGAAAATAAACTAGGAAATGTCATATGCAATTCACTCGGTCTCCATTAAGCAAAATAATTCGCTGATGAGAAAGGAAAAAAATTATTCTAGTTCTTAGAAGGGCGCTTTTTAACATATAAAATAATAAAGCAGCAAGACTGTCTTTTTAAACCTATCCGATATACAATACAGTTATTTTTAATGATAAGTAATGTATAATAATATGTCTTTCATAATCATAACTGTGGCTTCTATCTTTTGTTCTTGAACTTTATTCCTCATTCTTATAGTTGTTCTTTAAATCCGCTATTTTATATCTGAAATTGTAATAGTAGTAGGCCGCTAGGCAAACAGCTGTCCCGCTCAAGGTTTTAACTCTTCGCGTCTGTCAAAAGAAATAAATCTAATTGTCAAATGCAACGCCTGTCTCGGCTGGCGAAACAATCATTTAGAGCATGTTCACGTTCAGTAAGGGAATTTGATAATCCTAGCACATCGTAAGTAATCGCAGCTAGGGGGGGAGTCCACATGGCGTGTCAGAATATGAATTATTTGAAGGTGTAAACACAGAAAACATGTGGGCATTGTTAAGTTAAAAATATATCATTACGACAAGACAAATATTTGTTGCAGAAAAACTCAAAAACATTTAAACGACTAATTAAAAGAAATTCTTAATGCAAAACGCCTAGGCGTATAGCAGATTGGGCTGAAGGGTCAAGTACATGACTTGACTTTAGATAGACGGTAGTAAATGTGTTAATTGTCTGTGTAAGCTCGAATTAACTGAATGTTTTCAGTTAAACAATATGTTCATTCTGAAATAAAAAATAATATATTTATACATAAATATTCACATATGGGCTTTTGATCATGTGCTCATATATAATAGCGGTTGATACGGTTTTTGCATTAATCATGAAATTATAATGAAATAAATAAATGAAAAATACTTCTGCAGTATTCATTTCAGTACTTTTTTCAAAATTTAATATTTGATATTTGATAAATAGAATAATGTTACAGTTTCATCATTGTAGCGGCCTAGAGGTCACTGATGTAAGTTATCTAGAAACTGAATACTTTATCTACTGTTAACCATCGTAAAGTTAAACAGAATAATTTTAGAGTTTCATTATAAGTGCGGTCCTAGAAACTACTGATATAAGTCAGAAGTCTCAAATTCAAACTGCATGCTGACCTAATGCACATCTAAAAACAGCTGACGTGTTTGATTTTATTTTTTTAAAACAACACGAAACATTTTTAACAAAATTAATTTTTTAACTAAATTTCAAATTTTGCTTACAAAATACCTAGTAATAATGATGATGCAAATGAAAAAATTCAAATTTATACTTATTTTGTGTTTGAAATCTAAAAGTTGGTACTTACAAGAAATCTCTCTTGATTTCACTTCATAACTCAAACCGACTGGCACATAACTATTAAATTTTCAGATTGCCATTTTTTTCATAGAACTTTAATAAGTTGAATAATAAATAACTAACTCACTTAAACTAAACAAATTACGGAAACTTTCCAAGTGAGATGAAATTTTAAAATAAATTATGATAATCTTTTCTCTTTCTTTTATGTATTAAATATTTATTCGACGAATACAGAAAAAATGTATATATTTCTATGCAAATAAGTATAAACTTCTTTATGTCTTACACTTCATCTACAGCACCTTAAGTTTCGATTTTTCGTAAATTTATAACTCTGGAGAAAAATTACTATAAAATATCTCCAGTATGTATTGTAGATACTAATTGGTCAGTCTGGTTCTATTTTAAAGACATTAATTTTCAACTTCAGAAAAACTATTAACATATAAATGCTGTTCCAAACAAAGCGATTATTCTTATTGTAAAAGTTTGTAACTGAGGCATTTATTTTTTGATTAGCACCAATAAAAATTAATCAAACCTGTATCTTCAAATTTTGATAAAGGTTTATATCGCAACGTAACAGGTATTACTCACTTTCGTTTGTAATGCAAATGAAAATAATGTAAAATCAGGCTCCAAATCATTAAAATCTCAAGATCTCTTGCATTTTCCTTTCTCGAAATTACTGGAAGGCATATACGATTAAAGTTACAGGTAAGGCGGATACGATTGTAGTTACATATATAGGGATCAGTTTCAGTTACCTATATAGGGATCAGTTTCATTTATTCAATTACAATATATACATACATCAGGGACCGGACCAAAATATCGCTAAATTGTCGCCAAGTTCGGCGACTTTTTGCGATTTTTCGTCATACAAAAATTAGTCGTCGAAATTATCGCCAACTTGCTGGTATCTCGGCACTTTAGCGAAATAGCTATTTACTTCGATGTTAAATAGACTTGACCCTGTAACCTTATTTGTTCGGCAGAGATTGCTTTTCAAACAATTCATGTAACGTTATGGAAATATTACTACAGTTTCACATGTATAATTTCACTAAAAATATTTACATATATACAAAATTCGTAACAATACGATATAGAAAATTCTCCTCTTAAGACATTAAATACAGTAATCTGACAATAATGAGAAACTTATTTACTCAGGTCATAAAATTCTAATGATTATAACCAAGAGGATTTGAATGACGTATTTTGGTCTCGGCAAAAAAAATCAAAGAGGCCACAAATAGGATAAATTAAATAATAATGAAAGGTAATCAGAAATATTTCAAAATGATTATCTTTCAAAATGAAATCTCTCGACACGGCTCTCGTTAATATTTATTTTACATATTACATACTTGAAATTGAATTCATTTCTAGCCTGCTTATGTTTCTTTATTTATATTATTTTTCATCATTAATATTATTATATATTATATATAGCTTTTATGCCATAAGTCAGAAAGTACGTAAGCGAAGTTAAACTTTTGAAATTTATCTAATAGGTAACATTTAAGTTATCGTATCGTTATTTAAGTTACCAATAGTGCTTTTGGAATTCAGTAATTATTCATCTACTCTGAACTTTTTTCTTCTAAAAGTGGGATTTGTGGATTTTATTTTAGTATATTAAATGTTACTTTTATCAAATCAGCTTGCTAAATTGTTACAGAACTGTTACATTAAGAAATGTGTTCATTTCTTTCGACATAAGCATGAATGTTAAAAAGAACAGGAAGAAATGAAAGAAGCTCAATATTGCTGCGATATTTTGTTTTTTCAATTATTTCTTTTCGCCTCTTTTGCAGCCTTGGAGTCCAGGTACCTGGCGTGACCAAAATGGTTGTTTTACACCATTGGAGGTGACAAGGAAAATATATTACTTACGTGTTTAATAAAATTCCCCCCGCGAGTATATATGTGGAACCCGTGGGGTGCAGGGAAAGATTAAGCGTTTTTGCGTGGCTGGACTATATATATCATCTGAAGGTCTTTTTCTTCAATTATGATCGTGTATAACAATTCCGTACAAAAGATAATTCAATAAGAGGTTCCATAAAATTTGCAGACATCAATTCTTCATCTATTTTCTAGGAGTAGTGGGATGCTGAAGAAATAATTTTAATCGGTTTTTGTGCATTCCCCCTCAGCTCGACCTCTGACAGAAAATTTCTCATGAAAATATTTAAAACAATTACAATTTTATATCAATGTTTGCACAAATTATTTCACGGAACTATTTTTATGTCAAACTAGTTTATGCTATTGTAATTTAATGTCCAATTTTTAAATTTTTCTTATTTTGATACAAATACTCGGAAAGATACAGAGGTAGTGCTTCCATTTATGCAAAAGAGCTATTTTAAGTCATTTTTAGTTAGTCGGTCTTTAGTTGAAAAATGCTTACAATTCATAATTTATGATAAAATAAGAAGTAAACCCATAGTCCATGCTAACATAACATATTCAGTTTTGTTCATCAAATCAAATACCACCTTTCTTTGCATATTCCAACCCCCGCTTTTTTTACTACTTTTATCGTCCGAAAATCGAGAGGGGAAAAATCATGTGAATAGTTTAATTTCTGAAGAAAGCGGTTACAGCAAAAGGAAAAAAAAATGAAAAGCATTCATGGATAAACAACGGGTAACTGTCACAGCATTATTACTTTAAAAGACACCTACATTCCTATAATAAGATAAGAATCACATAGTACATTTTGATATGAATACATAGCAGTATTAATATTACAGCATCTAATAAGATATCTTGATTTCTACTTTCTTGTAATGTCAATCTCGCCCGTTGTTGCATATGCTACTCCTTAAGCCCCAAATCGTCTATAAATAATTAGAATAAGAGAATGTGCAGCTGACTCAGCAAAATCGCAGACTGAATGTAATTTCATGTTTGTTTCGCTGTGATGAATCCATTCTTTTATTAGGCTTACATAAATTTCAATTGTCAGATGGAAAATTTTCGGCGTAACATTCGCAGGTACAGGAAGGTTTGTTTTTGTAAGACGAAAATAATCATTGCTGGAAGAGTTCATTTTAGAATTTATAAGAGATCATTCTCTGAACGCATTGAAGAAGGGGTTAATCACGCTATTATTTAAAAAAATTTTCGAACCTGCCGCTCAAAAGATAGGAGGCAAAATATTCGAGGAAAAGCGTTATATTTTATAAAAGAAATTCGAAAGAAACTTACATGGAATGAATATATTTCTGCTGTTGAATCAATGTAAATTTCTTCCGAATTTATTTTATTTCTATTGTTGAATGACAGAATTTGTATTTCCGGCCTTGCTTCAACTTGTATGTACTGTTGAATGGATGTATACCTCACCATTATACTATTCCTCGATTTTCAAAATTTTTCTGCGATTTTGTATTATGAAGATTAAACCACGTTAGGAAGTTCTACCAACTTAGAAAACCGAATTTGGAACAAGAACAGACCGCATTTTAAGATTTCCTGTAAAGAGCAAGCACCAAAGGCGAAAAATACTGCAAACTGTTGATTTTTTACCCGAGTAGCTCTGTAGTGCAAGCTAGCGGTAAAAGGAATGCAAATATGAGGGGACGCAGTGTGAGGGTAAGCACTGTTTTGTGCTTGTAATAATTTTCAAATTTCAGTAATCATTAAAAACTCAAACGAAAGAAAGTTGGGTGCCGGTGGCAGAGCTAGTGATGCTGGTTGCACTAACCGCAGATACTCGACGACGGCCCGAGGATGCTACGAGACCGATAGGCATGTGACTTATCTAGACAACTAGTGTACGGAGCCTATACCTACACGCTTAAGATAAACTCTTGGTGTCCCCTCCACTTGTATATGTGACATACATATATAAGTGAAATCAAATGCTTTATATCCGACTAAGTTTAACCTTTATATGTGAGATATAAAGATTAAACTTAGTCGGATATAAAGCATTCAAACCTTATATTAAATTTCAGCTGAATTCAGTTCTAGAATTCCTATTGAAATAAAGCGATGTAGAGGAAATTAAAATAAAGAGTTCCACTTTAATCCTTGTTTATTACCTTAATTTTCTACTGAGGTTTTTAGAGATGCGTCTGTATAAATGAAGAAGAGTATTCGTGTCTTTCATACAAGTCTACAATTTTATTCCTTTCTTGATGAAATTTGGCACACTTGATCTTCAAAGCGAGATGAAAGTCACATTTTAGGTAACATTTCTCAGAAACCACCCCACGTGAACTATACTGTTTATATAAAAAGAGGATTTTAAAATTTTCAGATGAACTATTATAAATTTTAAAAAAACTTTAGAATAGTTCTTCAGCTAATTTTTAATTTTGAATAGAGAAACGCAAAGGTTTTCAAGTGGACGGGGTACTGTAATTGAGACTGATGTATGTCATCTTGAAAACGTTACATCAGATTTAATTGAATCCCTCTTTTTTATTTATTTTTATGGTTTTGGCATATATTTTCAGGTTTTTATAACTTTTAGGCTTTAATTTCACGTTTCTTTAATTCGAATTTTGTATATTTATGGGATATGTTGAATTTTTTTTTGGGGGGGGGGTCTTTGTGTAAAATGGACTCTATATCTCTTACTTTTTGTCTATACTGATTAATTTTCAGCAGCATTTTGAGCGAAAACACTTTCAATAATTATGTTTTTAAGTAAAAAAAAATGTGATATTGTTATATATATATATTTATATATGATTTATTTCACTGCAAATAATTTGGTATTAGATGACACCTTGATTAAAGAATGCGCCAATTTACTTTTAATCATGAAGCAATTCTCTGTTGTGTCAAATGTTCACAAAAAGTCCAGCAATTTTGTGAAAAAAATCGGAAATTACGTTTCAAATTCAAATAAATTTTAATTAAAAGTTTTACTTCTGCTGTATTTAATGGTTAAAATAGTAAAATTCTGAGAGTTTTAGTGTATCGTTAAACGAAGATATGTGCAAAAAATCGTTTCAACATTAAATTTAAAAACATCTAAATCAAATTTAGAAAAAAAATCGTTCCACCTTAAGGCATGCTATTCTCATTGATTCTGTTTGCAAAATTTGAGCTTGGTAACATATCAAGGAATAAATTTTAAAGTTATGATAATATTTTGACGATAATGTCAAACCCCATGAAGTAGTTAAATAAAAGCTTATAGAAAAAATCTGAAAGGGTTCAGAATTTGACGGTTGCCAAAAAGTCTCCTTTATATGGTTTACCAGGTAGAGATAATCAACAGAAATGACTCCGGTGGAACAGAAAATGTATGGGATGCTAAATGAATTTAGAATAACATGGGACCGATATGAAAAGTGAAAAATACATAATAAGCATTTCTATAAACATATTTAATGTTTTTAATTAGCTACGTCACGAAATAAATGCATTTTTGTTCATTAATCAATCCAAATAAAAAGTTAAAAAATAACGTTTCTTAGAACTATATCTATTGCTTTTAAATAGCGTAGATTATTAATCAATAACAGACGGGTTAAATTTGAAACCTAAACACCTTACATATTGCCGAATGGCAATAGACTCTACTCATGTAAAGTGAAACGAAGCATTTAGACAGGATGTCATTTAAAGTGAATCAGCTCAAAATCGTGTTTCGAGAACAATATCTCTTTTTGGGCTAAATAAATTGCATACAGCTTGACAACAAACCTTTTATTAAGATACTGTTTGATCAATTACTGCCAATTACACTGCAGTGAAAAATAAGTCGTGGATCTTTATTAAATAAGAAAAATATTTGGGAGAAAATGGGAAGTTGATTATCCAAAGACACTTTAGTGTTTGTTCGCAAAACATACTTGAACCTAAAATAGATAAGAATGCTTAACTTAATATTGCTCACGCCTATTTATTTCTTAGTATGCAGCTGCAATCACTGCTAATAAACTGCTGTGCTTTATGATCTTTTGAGACCATCGAAGAGTTTTTCAAGAATGATGCCTGCCACCTGCGTAAATAAAAGCCATAGGTCATTATAAGTAAGAATCTGACACAAAGCGCGTTTACTGTTTTACAAACAGCTGAATATCACGTGAGCCATTACTATCCGTCTTGTTTGTTCTTTCTCGCGAGACAACCTTGAGCGAGACAGCATGCGGTGAACATCAAATGGCTAGACTGAAAATTACTGCTCGAGATTTTCTGACTGTTCTACGGAAAGAGCGAAGTGAAAGTAGGGATTCTCGACGGCTCGGGTATATACCAAGGACGGCCAAGAAAATAACGCAGTCAAACCTTTATATTGTTGTCAGTACAAAATTATACTGGAATCGTCGACAGGGTGGATTTCTGGCACAGAATTTCTGAATCAGAAATGAATAACAATAATTATTATACTACGTTGTAATTTTAAGTTCTATTTCTTGTCCACCCACGATATGAAATTCTTTTCGTTATCATACCTGCCTTTTGATTTCCGTATCTTGAAAGTCAAATGCTAGATATTAATTAAATAACTATACTAATATGTGTGATTTTCGTTATTCATAATCATAGTAATAAATACGTTGTGACCAGCTTTTTATGGAGGAAAAAAGGATTTTTGGTGCGCAATTCATTTTTTTAAATAACTAGCTTATTAGGTCATTATTTTTCTATCATTAGTACGTAACGTAAAGTAACAAAAATATCAGTTATTCAATTCACAGTATATTCTAAAAAGACTGTAATCATATTTCTTTCCGTCGCGTTTCTCTGAAACATTTTCGAATCTCTTCATTGACTTCATTATATGTCTGGCGAATTCTACTCAGACACGATAACGGATTCCATTTATTCATAAATTCTTCAGATGGAAGAAAGGAAGATGGTCTGTCCATCTAGCAGCACAACCCATTTCCCACTTAATGATTAGTACAAAAACAGTTTGAAGTAATCATAGCCGCCCTTTTTTATAATGATTATCAACTGCATAATCTAAAATTCCCGCCAAATAATTCCTCGAATCCGCTTTGATTACTTTATGACGTCATCACCTTCGATTTCTAATCCCGTCTGTGCGCGGTTACTGACCCATGTGTTTGATTTCAACAGACGATAAGCTTTATTCAGATTTATTAATGAATGAAGTTGTATTGACATAGCCATTTTCACTGTAGACCCTTTTTATCTCAACAAAGTAATAAATCAACATTTTTTTAAAGTTTTCTCGCATTATTTATGCACGGTCGTCTGTTCTTACGTTTCTCATAGCAACGAGAGATTAAAATTGAGTTTTTCATTGAACTCATTACAATGATCGATGCCCATTTCAGAATTTGATAATGATGTTGAAAAGAAATTGGACTGCCCGAAGACCTAATAATATTATTGAAAAGATTCTAAAATAAAAATTTATTACCTTCAGAGCTCATTAACAATATTATAAAAGTTCAGCTCACACATCTTTTTTTCCTTGACTTCTTTTACGAAAGTTTGCAACCTTTATAGTTCTCGAATTTAACTTGTCGGTAATTTTGAAAGTAGAATATTGGAGCAAAATAATGAAGTCTTCTTGAATTTTTAAGGTTATATTAGTATTAAAGTTATTGTTCTTTTGTGAGCCTTGTAAAATTTCGCTTTTTTAGTACGAAAAAAACCTTTCAAAAATGTATGCATAATATTGTGAGAAAATGTTTGCTATGATGTTGTTTTATGATTTCGAACTAGTAATCTCCAAATAATCAAGTTTATTTCTCTATGGGCATTCAGCCAGTCTTCTGGGAATTGAACTCTAGTTCCAGTTCTTAGAATATGTAGGCAACGCTGTCGGCCAGAGAGATGTTTATGCAGCTATCCCATGCAGTATTGATTAGTCCAATTCAATCGTTTTCAATGCAGGGCATTTATGTAGCACTAGTTTTGAAACTACAGAAGTATTTTTAGGAACCACAAAAGATGCGTGCGAACAGCAATTATTTTCTTTTTGTGAAAAGACGGTGTGAAACTTTCAGAAATTTTTCAAAGTCTGCGAGAACTATTCTGTTCCCGCACTTGAAAAAACTTTTACAAGGTGCTTGATTGGAGTGTTTAAACATGCCATAAGCAGGTGGACTGAGGAGACATCAAAAACGTTCTTTGAGGACGGCTTAAAAATTAGTTGGCTTAAATATATTCAATTGAATGGAGATTATGCTGAAAAACCTCTTTGTAATACTGAGAAAAATTGATTGTTATTTTGTTGCCATGACTGCAAATAGATAAAGTGTTCTCTATTTGAAGGATCACGCAGTATTTTTATTTTTACTTTTGGATTATTAATAGAATTTATACTGGTGACGGAAGACGGGGAAAACTAACATCTAACGGGGAAAAGCAAGTATTTATTCCGTGTCTTTCACTACCCGGAGAGAACAAGACCTCCCGTTAAGTCCGTAAGGACGTTTTATTGGAAGTATATTCACAACAGATTCATACGTAAAATACGGAGGTGGCAGATATTCTGCTCACATACAATAGTTTTTTTTTTTTTTTTTGTGTGTGTGTGTGTGTGTGTGTGTCTGTGTTTACGGAGTACAGTATGTATACATAGTGTGTACATTACATAAAATAAATATGTATATAAGTGCAGAAACTGCCTTAATTCACTAATCTGCTAAGTTTCAAATGTAAATAAATATGATTGCTATTGTAAAAAATAGGCTTAGCCGCACTTTAACAACTTTTTAAATTGTTGATAATTCTACAACTTTTTAAATTGTTGATAATTCTACAACTTTTGCATGCACATTAACTAAAGGCATAAAAACCTTAACTGGAACATAAAAAGAATATAATTCAATCATTTTTAAATGAGAAATGCACAATTTACCAACGGTTACAGCCGAAAGCATCGCAGACGAAAACGTCGCAAAGAAAACAACGCAAGGCGAAAACGTCGTGCTACGAAACATCGTGGGAGAAAACATCGCAAAGAGAAAACATCACAGTTCTAAAACATCGTCGTCGAAAATAAAGCGGCTCAAAAACTTCGCAGTTTGAAAATATCGTAGTAAAAAATAAAGTATCTACAAATCATCGCATGACGATAACATCGCAGACATGTTTTTTTAGGCTTTAATAACTGTAAATAGATATTCCCATAATAATTTGTGAGCGCAAGATGTAAAGAAGGATAATTTTTACTTTCACATTTTTTTTATTAACTAATAAATTTTTGCTGAAAACGTAAGAAGGAAACTTAAGCATAGAAAATTAAATGCAACTTCTAGATTATACTTTTTATGAAAAATTACCAGTAAAAACTTTATAAAAAATATTTATTAATGGTCTTTGTTAGTTAACTATGTCGGTTTAAAATTCTATTAAGTGCTATAAGTTGCATTAATTTTCTATGCTTAAGTTTCCTTCTTATTTTCTCAGCAAAAATTTATTAGTTAATATAAAATATGAAAAACAAATTATCCTTCTTTCTATCTTTCGCTCACAAGTTATTATGGGAATATCTATTTACAGTTATTAAAGTCTGAAAAAATCATGTCTGCGATGTTATCGTCACGCGATAATTCGTAGATACTTTATTTTTTACCACGATATTTTCGACGACGATGTTTTTAAACTGCGAAGTTTTTGAACCGCTTTATTTTCGACGACGATGTTTTGTACCACGATGTTTTAGAAGTGCGATGTTTTCTCTTTGCGATGTTTTTTTCCCACGATGTTTTGTAGCTCGACGTTTTTGCCTTGCGTTGTTTTCTCTGCGACGTTTTCGTCCGCGATGTTTTTGCCGCGATGTTAGCGGCGGACACCTTTACCAACACATAAGAATAAAAACTGAGTTCACGGAGCCAAGTATCAAAGCGGTTATTTAATTTTATTTATATACGTTTGGTGCTGCCGATTATAACCAAAAAAAAAAGAGATGCGCATCTACATGTTATAGCAGTCCTATATACAAAATTTCAACTTTCTGAGATTACTCGTTTTTGAGTTATTCGAGATGCATACGTATATACGTACATACAGCTGTCATGAAAGAAAAAAAAAATCTCTTCAGACTCCATTTTACAACCCGTTTTGGGAAAAAAGTCTTTTATTAGGTCCTTACGCACAGATGTCACTCAAAAACATCTTTAAATTGCATTCGATAGCGGTGAAAATGGATATTTTCGTTGAAGTATGATACCCAAAAATTTTCGTGATTACAGTGCTTCCATTACTTCGTACAAGGAAGTAACAACTTAAGTGCTTAAATTAAATAAATATATTTAAAGCTTTCAGTGCAAACGGGTCTTTCACTTTCATTTTAATGAATAACATGATATCGAAGTATTTAAAATTAAGTTTTAATTATTGTAACCTAAGGCAGAATTTTGATTAATTAATAAATTATTAGATCATTCTTAATGTCAGGTCTTTATCACTTCTGAACTTCATTATTTTGTTCTGTTCGACAAATATTTTGCCATCGCTGAAATAGTTTTGATTGTATTGCAGATCTTCTTAACTGATGTGCGGTTTTCGGTAATAAATTTCTGATAAGAGTCCATGCTGCAGGTCGGTTAATGTAGCTGTGAGGTTACAGAAAAAGATATAATTTTCAAATGCCGCAGGCACTTGTATTTGTATCTGAAATGGGACAGCGATGCGGTTAGAAAAGGACTATGCCTCGTAATAAAATTAGTTAATATGTAGTTAATATAAATAAAGTGTAAATTAGCATAAATTTAAATATTATCAATTAATGAATTTAATAATATAAATAGTATTTAATAAAATAAATAAATTAATTATACATGTGTATAACCACCCGCATGCTGGGAGATATTTCTTATATAAAACCAACAGAATATCACTAATTTGGCTTTGCACTGTCTCATTTTGCACCGTCTTACGGCGACTTTCTTACAGTGCCATCTACCAGCTGATTACACATAACAAGATTTATTTAGTCACCAGAGTGTTCTTCACCAGGTCGTTACCAAATAAATTTCATTACCTTATTACTAAAATAAATGAATATAAATAGATTTTTTGCTTGTTTTTACGTGCACACACAAAAAGTTAAAATATAATTTCTCTATATATCTTTTTGTTCGTTTAGAATTCTATCTCGCATTTAAATGGCGAATGGAAGGTTATACGTTGTCTTCTGAGATTCTAAATTCTCTCTCTTTAAACGTTCTAACTTTATGTTAGCGAGCTACTGCTTACTTCTGTATACTTATAGAAAAGAATGTGCATTCTTTTTGCTGTCATATAAATGTATACAAGTATATAAGTTATTAAAGTTCGTAAGTAGCTGAAAGCATTCCACCCATGTGCTGTTGTGGTATAAAGGTTTGTATACCGAGTCGGTTATTAAAAAATACGAGCTTCGGTTTCAGAGCACATGTAATTTTTTAAGGTTTCCCACTCTTGATTTCCTAGCTTTATATATACAAATAGGCGCCGCTTGAAGAAATCATGTTTATCCCCATCTATTTCGATGCTATTAACCGAATAAGGATGGCAAAAAAAGGTGCCCTCCGAAATAGCAAAGGGAATTGATTAATTTAATATCAGTGTAATCAGAAACATATGAATAGCTACTTTAATGGTATCTGAATTAGGAAAGGGCAAACATTAGTTTATGAACTGTTCATAACGTTTCTGGAAAATATTTTGTTGATGCTGAACTTCTAATCTTAATACCTTGTGGGCATTCCTTGTTGAAAAAGAACATGCTAATGTAAAATTAAAAATTATGCAGAAAAGCCACCACAGAAAATATTTTATTTCTTAAGGAGCAACGGAAAAGTGAAAAAATATCTGCAGATTTTTTTATTGGTTCCTGAAGAAGAGCGGCCAGTCCCTAACTACCCTCAAAATGAATAGAGTTATTCACAATATACGCCGAATCAAGGTTGCTTTTTTTGCTCCGTTTTAAATGGTTGAGTAAAATCGAAACCAAGTTATTTGGTGATGTAATAATCCCTTACTTGGAGACATTTCTCTGTCTATTGCCAATTTTTATAATCTGTTTTGACCTTATTTGGCGACTTGGTTCTAATTAAAAAAATATGATCATACTAACCGAACAGTTAATCTCGATAAGCGAAATATTTCCCATATTTTCATATACCAACTAGCAAGTCTTTGTTAATTCGATAAAAATATGCAAATGATAATATTAACTGAAATATTAGTAGCTATATGTAGCGCCTGAAATGAAATTATTGGGAGCTAGTTTATTTATTACACATGTTAACGATATTGCAGACAAAGTAAGCTTCGACTTAATCTTCGACTGGGATATGTTAAGTTTAAAATTATTTAGTTCCAACATATATTTTTCTATTAATTATTCTGTACACTTTGTACCTAATTATCATACGTTACTTTGGGACCTATAGAAAATGTTTTAACTTTTTCCAAATATATATATATATAAAAAAAAAAAAAAAAAAAAAATTACCTATAGAAAAATGTATAACTTTCTTCATCACGAATGTGCACCAAACACTTTACTTGCAAATTAATGGTCTTATATGCACACAATAATATACATAAATGTATTTAGGAACAATCAATTTTGATTGATTTCTTCGGGGGCGAGGGAAAGACAAACTTAAGGGAATATATGACATAAAATTTTTCAAATTTTCATTTTTGGGCTAAAAAAATAGACTGAGATGATTCCAAAAATATATAACTTATGCTTATTTCGAAATTTTAACAGACCGAAATCTTTCATTACAAAATGTAAACAAGCCCACCAGTTGAGAAGGGACAGACGTCTGGTGAGGCAACAATAAAGCCGTATCAGCTTGTAAAAAGTGTGTTCATAAACATTCTTTGTTAGAACTTGTTTTATTAGTTGAGTGTTAAGAAATCGCTCTTACAAAAAACTATGGAAGAAATCAAAACCCACCGTTCAACCGGTATAGTAGTTAGCGTCGCTGACTGCTGTGCGGAAGGTCCCGGGTTGGAATCCGGGAAAAGGCATGTATGGTTGTAAATGTATAGTATCCGTGCAGCATGGAAGCACTCGAAATATGCGGCGAGCCGAAAGTCCTCTCGAAAGGTGAGTGGTGAGGGAAGAAGGGTGGGAGGCCGGGTCCTCCCTGGAGTGCTCTCCAGCAAAATCGGGGACGGAACTGAGCTAAATCGCAATGTTATCTGTAAGGTGCTCAAGGCTGTTGCCTCCGGCAGGTGCTCCTTGCGCTGCTATACGTCAGAGAAGTGAACAACAACAACTCAAAACCCGAATTAAAATTTTAATAACTGCATCTAGACAAGCATACCAAAAACTGATTTTGTGAGTGTCATCACATTAAAATTAGGTTTATTAGATGCGGTAATATGTTTTGATGATGGCGTATAAAGCCTCAATAATTAATGAAATTATTAGGACTACAGCCAAGACTTTATACGGTAAAGTTTTTGCGAAAATAGATTGCGATAGAATACATGAGACCCATCTCGTTTACCAAAAGCTTGCGATAGAATTTGTGAGACTCATCTCGCTTACCAAAAGCTTTCTAAAATGACCAGAAAGAAACATAATAAAACAAAAACAGCTAGATGCAAAAATGCCAGTTCAAGATGATTATGGTGCAGAAAAATATTAAAATGATTTTTTTTTATAAATTATTAGTGTTTAAACGGGTTTGCAGTTTTTTTCTAAACGTGCTTTTTTTTTAACTTTCGGTGCACTTTTCTTGAAACCTATTCAGCCTAGAAGGTTTAAATTTTCCACAATTATTTATCTTAACTGTTTCTTTAAATTACGTAAGATATAAAATTTATGATCATTAGCTTTGGATATATTAAAAGTTTAATTACACTTTTTTCTTTGATTTTTAAAACATTTTACTAATTTATTTTTAATATTTTTTTCTTTTTAAGTAAAATGTAAAATACTGGTTATTATTCTTAAATGATATGTTTTTAACCATCATGCAACATTTAAAGGAATTTGATGCAGTATTTTTTAAGAAACGTGTACCAAACATGTACACTGTCACAAAAGTTTCGTCGAAGGTAAGAGAAATTAAACAACTGGTTTTTGAAAACATTAAGGTTTAAATTTACATTTTGTGTAATTTATATAATCTACAAGCTGTGTATTTTAAATGAAAAAAGAATTTAGAGTATACGTTTATTTTGAGAAAAATTATACCATAATTACTTTTGTCCCGAAATAGTTGCATTTCGCCAGTCGATATGTCACATGGCCCCTTAAAAATAGATGACAATTTTATGTACCCTCCGCCTGTGTCCGAATGTGACCGTCCCTTCCGCCTCCAAAACCTTATCAATTTCTTGAACTCATTTGCAAATATTTCTGTAATAAAAACAACATATTTAGTTTCTAGAAATCTTTCATATTTAAAATTATTTGGAGCTGTATGGATTATGAAATATTTATATTTTGTGTCAACGCTTTTGATATATTTTAGAACAAACTATATATTTTTCAACGTCAATTATACGCTGTTATACTTCATATGGTTGAAATGTACTTTAAAAACATTACTTTATGCATATAAGGGGCACTAAAAGTGGCAATGAAGCATCTTTGCTTTAAAGTCAATGAAATCGTCCGCTTACTGCCCTCTTATTCCATTATTAAAATACAGACGTGCTCGACGCAAACATAAATAACTCTTTTTGTTGTTTCTGCTGTTGTTACCAATATCACTTGTCTGACAATGGTCAGCGCAAGCTCACTACATTCATCGTGGCAAGAAGAGCTATACTCGTATGCTCCCGTCGCTGGCCTTGAGCAGCATACTGGTGACAGCCCGATTTTAGCTCAGCTTTGCCCCCACCCCCCAAATTTGAGAGAATATGCAGAGATCCGAAGGTCTCCCCTCTTCTTCTACCACCAACCTCTCGAGGGGTCTTCCGGCTTGCTGCATATTTAGAGTGCTCATATGCCGCACAGACACTATGCATTTACAAACATAAATGGATTCTCTGGGATTCGAACACGGGCCCTTCGGTACAGTAGTTATAGTTACTAATCACTATCCCGTTTGGGCGGCGACTGCTTTTGTTCATCGAATTAATATGTTTAAAAGGATAAGGGGAAAATAACTACAAAAATTCACTGTAAGACAGCAAAGAAATATTTTGAATTTGAAAGTCAACTTCAGGTTTTGGGGTATTTAGATACTATTCGGAAATATAAAAACTCTATTCTCTTTCATTAAATTGTTGTAATAAAGTAAAATTATTTTTTTAAAGTGTTAATTTTTTATTTATAAAACATAATAATCTTAATACAAAAGTTTTTGTAAATCGTTTAGTGTTTATGATTAGGTTAGGTCATTTAATTACGGCAAAGACTCGAGGGTTATCTGCCTTCGTGGAGGACTTTCTAAGGGAGACTTGATCGTATACACGTTACACTTGGGGAAAACCACGAAAACACGCATGCAGCCATGCCCGTTCGTGGGATTCGAACCTCGGACCAAACTACCAGTGTTCAGCGACTTTACCGCTCGGCCGCTGGTGGGCCCCATTTAGCGTTTATGAGAAATTAGGTTTGAACGCAGTGTTAAAAACATTTCCTTCTCGGGTCCTTTGAATATTCATATTTCATTTTTTCTCCCTAAATTTTGTGTGAATAAATTATTCTTTTATTGACACCTTTATATTTTCGTTTAAATAACTATATTTTATGATTTTAAGTAATACAACTTTCAAATATTTTCCTTCTGTTTCCTAAGCATGAAAAAAAGCATTCAAGGAAATTTTTTTTTAATTTTCATGTTCAGTAAATAATAAATGTTCAGTAATAATAAATGTTCAGTAAATAAATTTCTCTCGAATATAATTTTGACTTTCCTATGTATAAAACTCCATTTTTATATTTATAAAACTTTTAATGTTTGTATATGTTACGGTGAAACACCGAAATCTAGAGATTGTCGACTTTCACCGGTGAATGTCAACATTCACATAGTCGCTTGGTGTATGTCCGAAATATTTTCCAAATACGTACTCTTATTTCTGACTTACACCGGTGAATGTCGACATTCATTTCTGTTGAACATATAAGAATATTATATTCCGTAATTCATTCGCGAAAAAACACACTTGAGACTCAGAAAAAGAACTTAAGAACATAAGAACTTAAAACACACAGTACATTCAAAATAAGAAAGGAAAATAATAGAAATTATAAACTTACCAAATTATGTGATTCAAATCTTATTTATTGCAACAACTTAAACTATTATGACACTTTGAATTGCACAAGAGGCCCTTGCTTTTACAACTGTATTTATTTGTGGGACACTTACTTTCGGAATGGCAGCGTGCACATATACTCCTCTCTTTTCGACCTACACCAGAGCATATCTGTGATTGTCGACAGACAGGTCCGAATGTACAAGACTGTAAAGAAATATTAGATCTTTCACCGACGTATTTGGTGAATGTTAACATTCTCCCGTGAAAGTCGACATTCTCCAATTTCGGTCTTTCACGATAACATATGTATATATTGATATTATTGCTTAAGCTTCAATAGCTATATGTTTTTAAGGAGCATCTCCTACCCATAGAAAACTGAACTGTTTCAAAAAGTGTTAATTTTCGTCCATAATGTTCAGTAAGCTAAATTTTATATCAGAGCATTTGTTTTATATTTTGCCAAAAGACTAAAACTGACGATGCTCGAAGCAATTTCCTGCAGAAGACGAATACTTTTCAATGACGTATTTGTTACAAATACATTGCTGTAAAGATTTCAAATTTAAGTTATATAATCTTCGATTTTACATTATTTTCCTTAGCATTAAAAGCGAACATGAATAACGCATGAGAAAAATTTATAAAAGGAACTAATTAATTAACGTGCTATATAAATCTTATTTAAGATACAGATTTTATTAACTCGTATAAACACATTTGTCAAAAAACTAAAAAACTCAGTTGCGAGTTTTTGCCCTAAGAAGAATCGTTTTATTTGGAAATACATTTATATGTAAACAGCATTTTTTTGCCAAAGTTAAAAATTTTTAAGGAAAGAGTCCGAGTGAACGATGAGCATCTGTAATCCGTGATGCAGATAATGACTAGCAATTTCTTTCGATGGCTACAAACTTTATTGGAGTCTAAATGCCATCAGCTGTTAAGCTGTACTAAGGAATAAAAAAGTTTATATTATTATTTGCGTTTAAACTTAAGTACTTTTAATCCATGGGACGAAGTATAATCGACAAAAATGATGTCAGTAAGGTTCATTCGGTGATGCCTGAAAGGTTATACACCAATCATAAAGAGTTTTTTCCCGTAATCATAAAGACATTTTTTACCAATGCGCTTGGCATAAACTAGCGTACGTGCACTGAACTGTGACGTTCAATGCATTAATTTTTATTCTCAACATTTCTTGAACATAAAAATGTCTAAATAGAGAGAAATGTTTCAGGTTTAGTTTGTACCTAAATTATGTGGTAACATTCTCTGTGTATGGCAGAAGGAAAAGAAATTATCGAAAGAATGACATTCAATTGAATGACACTTTTAATGACATTCAACAAATTGACTTTTATCATAAACGTTTCATTTATGTAAGAAAACATACCAAAGAGAGAAAGCGTTAATTTTTGCCTGAAAAGGTCAGTAAATTAATTTTGACCAGAGCGTTATACAATATACACTTTTAACAGACAAATAAAAAAAAGATAATAATGTGGGTAGTCAACGCAGTTAGCTTACTGCGACTTACAGCAAGATCGTCCATCCAAGTCCTGGCAGGACAGATTTCAAGGACCTTATGTCATGGGGTGATGAATTTGATAATAGCTGGCACGCTTGCAAGGCCTCGCTTCTTCGGAAACATCTGAAAACGGAATTCTCCAATTGTACGGAACGAAACAATATCAAACTCATAGACAGCATAAACCTCATGGTAACAGGAACAGTAGTTAAATGTTAGTTTCAGAAGCGTGTAAGACGTAAAAGCAAACTTTGTAAGATATTATATTTTTTTAAACAAAGTGTTAGAATTTTGGTTGCAGTGCTAACACACACTCACTTTATGTGAGGATATCTTTATGTGTTGAAACGTATTGCTCAAACACAGTGACAATTAAGAATTCTGCAGTTATGACGACAAATGATTTAACATGCTGTTTAGTTTTGTGCAGTAAAAGTGTTCATTACATCTGTGTTGTTACTGATATTTTCTATTGACGGAAGTTTTCCTTTTATTTCTAAATTAAAATTTTGTTCGTAAAGTTGAAGATAATACTTAAGCTTCATAAGTGTCAAGGTGAGTTATAATCCGTTTGCCTGTTCCCATTACCTGGTAGAACAGTTATAATTTTCTTAGCGTTTATTGGCGCCGTTTTGCGCATGTTATATTTATTCGCTTTGCGCATATTGTCTATGAGTTTGATAATATTTCGTTTCGTACAATTGGAGAATTTCGCTTTCAGATGTTTCCGAAGTCAGCGGCCAAGATCATCACTATCTACAGGTTAAAACCATAATGGTTGTATGCCTGATCAGCTCATCGTGGTCAACGGTAAATGGTCAACTGGATAAATCTTATAAAGCTGCTTTTGGACCAGATAGAGCATAACTTACCATCGATAAAGGCAGAAAGACATTTGAAAAATACGTCGCTAGGACGAGCTCGTGTGGTCAAATTAAAGGTACGCAAAATGAGCCCATGGTGTGAACGTAAGGTCCTAGTAGCTTTGTTGTAATTATAGAGCTTTTCCCGGAAAGTCGGAGATCTGTTGTTATATTCTTTGAATCGTATTTTACTACTTATGTTCAAGAAGTGTAGGATCTATAGTAACATAACGCATTTAATGACCCATTAGGCGGTTTTCCCTCATTATGCCTATAATCAGTTTCGTATGGCTTAATCTTTCAGACAGACATACGATTACTGGCAAAAATCAATTGCTTAGTTTTTTACGTTTACTTTATGTCCATGGCGACTTGCGGACGACTTTCAGCTACCTTCAACTCGATTCCAACAGTGACAGTGAGCAGGGAGCCTTTGTTAGTACAAAGTTAGAGTACGCTAAGAGTCTTTGTTAGAAGAAATTAAAACGACTTACATCATGAAACTTGGCAACAATTTCCAAGCAAAAAATGAAAGATTTCTCATCAAATTTGTCCCCGTCCTATATTAACAATACAGCAGGCTCTGCTGTAATTTGATCCCGTTTTTCAATGACTATTTTGATAACATTAAGTGAAGAGAAAAATATAGCTCAAAATATCAATGGAATTTAACTAATTTTATATAAATATAAGTAGAAACATATAAATATTATCTTTCAATGCATTTAAAATAGGAAAAAGGCATCAACGCTTGATTATTTAAGCAAAATTTCAGTTTTGGAATTGTTTATAATGTTTTTGGAATTATTTCCCCGACGTTGTACCGCTAATTCCAATTCTCATAGAGCATCCTACATCTCAGCATTTGTAAGCAATGCACCAATTTCGCCATTTTCTTCTTCAAAAAGTGTATCACATGTTGTGCTTGGATTTGTTTCAGAAAATGAAAGGCAAATATCTTCCTCTGACAGCCCAGATGGGAAAGTGATTAGTGACCCTGACTGCCATAATCGAAGGGCCCGAGTTTGAATCCTGGAGAAGGCATGAATGAAAATTCTGTCCTTTCGTAGGAAGCAACGGTGGCCCATCTATTAGGTGCCTCCATCATAAAGTGACCACTGCTTCTGACCATAGTAGTGACCAACGTCTATGACGACTTTTACTTGCCATTGAAAGGGGGGTAAGCTTCCTCTGTTATTGAAACTGCAGCTTGATTTTTTTCACGAATATCTACCCAAACGTTAAATTCACCACAATTCATGTCAGTTGGAAACATTTTCAATTCTTTATCCTCTTTTATTGTATCATTTATTAAAAGGTTGGCACGTTTAGAACAGTTTTTTTATTGACTTTCCTGATACGCAGTTCCAAGACTTTAATGCTGCCTTAAATCAAAATCAAGACGCTTGGCCGTTAATTCCCTTACTTGGTGACATAGCTCTGTCTGTTTGGCAAATTTTCGCTCTATTGCAAGCATATCTGTCAATTCTTTCCTTTATTTGGCGACATTACATCATTTTAAAAAATTCATTTTATAACATTTTGATAACATTAACTGACTTGCTGATCACAGTAAGCGATGTATTTTTCATGTTTTTGTATACAAATGCCTGAAGCTTTGCAAATTCAAAAAACACTAATTGATAACATTAACTGTAATCACCCTCAGCGGCACCTAGTTTATTGGAAATAGACAAAAGCAACTCTCATTTTTTGAATAGTTGCACATTCTTTTAGAGGGATACGGCTAGAAAAATCTTATCTTTTATTCTTGAGAATATTAAAAGAGCATGGATATTTAGGAATTATATGTAGTAAATATGTATAAATTTTATTTGCAATTCATTCTAGATGAACGCTAAAGGAACAGTTTAATCAGCTATTAATTTTCGCATTTATACGTTACATGTGATCTGTATGTGTCTGTATGGTGGTCTTATTTTTTAAGCCTAATACTGTTCTGGTCCCGTTTCAGAAACCGCGCTAATATTTGTAAAACAATGTGTAAACCATGCGGGCTTATAAATCTTTTTTCTCTCAAAATAATCTTCGCGTGCCCTTGAAAATACGCCTTTTTTTAATTTAAGGAATTCAAATCTTTTTCACGTATCTAAAGTAAAACTAGTGGTTCCCTGAGATTCACATAATGAAAACCCTTGTTAGCCTTGTAAAGCTGGAGATTAAAAAATAAAAAGTAGCAATAAATAAAAACAAACGAGCTCTTCAACCTTGTAAGCCGTAATTAAATTCCTTCACAGAAATAGATTTTTTAAGCTCCCGCCAAAAATGTCTTTGTATTCGTATTCTTTCTCACGAACATAAATATTCATGAAAAACCTACGCTTCAGTCTCGTGCACTTCAAAAAATCGTCTGCGGCCAAGGTTTAGAACCGATAAACGTTTGTCAAAATACGTTCTTAATTTAGCAGCTCACTTTGTGCTACCATAATCTTCGCTTTAAGGAGTCTTCTAAGGCTGAATTTTATTCTATGCTGTTAAGAAAAATTTATAATTAATTGCCTTCCTTCTATTTAATTTACGCGAAGTCTATGGGTTTATATTTTAAACATAACGTTATCAATAAATTTCCATACTCTTATTACTCTTTTTATGAAGTACATTGTTAACAACTGATGACTTGTTGTATATCATTTTCTACAAATATTAGAAAATGCGAAGAGAGAGAACATTTTGTATGCCTTGGACGGAGTGGTCACGTTTACAGAATGTTAAGTTATCACACTTTTTTAATATTCGCTATAATATTTATATTTGGAACATAAATTGATGAATACGTCTGAAAAATTGTTATTTTTTGGAGTTGTAAAAAAGCTTTTAAAGTTTTAGTTCTTTTCCCCCTCTCTTCTGGCATGTTTATTCACAAAGTAACACACAAGAGTACTAGGTATCTGAAGATACTGGAAAATATCAAAATAGTTTTTATTACTCTTTGTTTTGAAGCTTTGGAAGGCAATGCAATTTAAAATCGAATCATAAGTTTAAAAATAAATAAATAAATAAAGTTTTAGCTTTTTTTTAAGCTTTTATGTAGCTCATTCATGATGTTTGTCGCTATGGTCAAGAGGTTGTCATCGATGTTTAAGCTACTGTCTGGTAAGCTATCAACTTATTCACTCTTTGTGGACTCTTTATTCACTCTTTGTGGACGAAAATACGAGTATAATGCGATAAACTGTGTACTATGTGTTGGAATGTTTAAAAAATTCGATGCAGATCTTTATTTGTTTAGTGCTGAAATTATTTTTCTCACATATCTTCGCTTAACGAACTCCCTAGAAACCTTAGAAAAATTAACTGTTTGCACCATCGGATAGAGCGGAAGAAATGTCTAAGGGAAATATGTAAGTCTTACCCTGATTTCTGATTGTTTGGCGAATTGACGTCTATGATTTTAAAATTTCGACATCTAAAAATGCATCGGTTCCAGAGTTTTGAAATTTTCACATATTGTAAAAAAATACTTTGCCCTCTTTTAAAAGGAGAATGATACAAAAATATTGAAAAAGTTTTTATGAAATAATCTTTTATTTAAAACTCGCAAAATAATTAATGAACCAAAAATGGAAAAGTAATTCATCATATACTTTAATGAGAACAAGAGACTGAATAAATCTGATAATGAAATTCATCGGCTATTTTATATCGAGAGTAATAAGAATAATGCCCTTCATAAATATTTAAATTTAATGGCTAATACTTCTGACAATGCAATTCGATTGTTAGATTTCGTTATCTAGGCGCCCACGCTTTTATTATTCGTTATATAATATTGTAGATGATTTTTGTAAAGATAATTATTTAATATCTTTTTCTCATTAAGTTATATGATAAATTATTTTTCTGCTTTTTGTTCATTAATTATATGTGAGATTTAAATAAAAGCTTATTTCATAAAAACGTTTTTAAATATTTTTTGTTTAAATCGTTTTCTTCCATAATTTCAGGTCATTCAAATGATATTTTTGTTTTTAAAGGACAAAAACTAAAATAAAGCAATTATCCATTACTATTATCTTAATACCTCAAGAAGCTTCAGTTTCTTATGTGCCACAAATATTGTGTCCGGTACTAAACAAAAAGCTGTTTTATACCCATGGCAACTTGGTCTATTTAACTACTAAGTCACAATTACAGCAATAAATTGCTTATTATCGTAACAAAAGGATTTTATAATTGTACTTCTTGATACTTTGACAGCCGGAAATTTCTATTAATATTTATAACATTAGTATAATTTTAAAGATATGTGTAATGCTGTATGTTTACGTATGCAGTCTACAGAATGGGTTCTAAATCACTTGCCTGTGCATTATCGTCTGCATCAAAAATGAAGCCTATTTAAAATTCTGTTGCAGTACAAGCATCGCCATATTCCATTTATGTCTTTCTCCTTCTTTTAAATTTTATTAAAAATGCTTTGCGCAGACGATAAGTTAGATAATAAAATTAAGGATAGACGATAGAGCTGGTTTTATTATACAGTAATAGATTTTATTATTTTTATTTTAAGAAGGAAGCAGAATATTTCTGCTATTTCCGCATACTTTGCATTTCATCAGATTTCTTTTCGTGTAATTTGAAATTGCATGAAAGGAATAATAAGCTAGAAATAATTTCTATTTCTGTATCACGCCACTTGATTTATTACATACGTTACTAGTTCTGATCATAATCAATTTGTAGCCTGTTTTCTTCTGAGTTTACATATTAGCATATATATAAGAAAATCTTTTAAAAACATTTTAATGATTAAAAACATTTTAATGAATTTATACATTTTAGAGTGAAAAAATTACTCTCTTATATGAGTTTCTATTTCACGTTATAAACTGAAATTTAAAAAGTTAAACTTTCAGAATTTACCATATTTACAGAATTTACCATAGAATTTTCAGAATTTACCATAGAATTTGAGTAAATACCATATTTATTCACGTATCCCCTTTTTTTTTACTGATTTTGCAGTACTAAAATACAGAAGAGAAATATATGTGAATAGTTAATTGTCCGAAAGACGCGGTTGCAGTAAAAATAAAATAAGTGAAACGTTTCTATTGATAATCTACTGGTACTTTTCTAATTATTATTTATTTAAAAGAAATCTGTAATAAGATAAGAATACATAGCACATTTTGGTAAGGATAGGTTGTAATATAAGCATTACATTATGTAATAAGATATCTTTATATCGTGAATCTCGCACCGCTCTTCCTTTAGTCCACTGCTACTCCTTACACCTCAAATCATTTAGTGCTGCTGGATCTGTTGTCTGTCTACAGTTTGCAAGTTGTCGGCATCGCCAACATCTGTTTCACCGTTCAGTCTGTCTTTTCACATGCGGTAATCTTCATATTTTACAAGAAAATTAGGTATCCCCATTAGGTGATCATTTAGAATCCTATCTTGTTGTCAGAAACTAAGCCTCGAGTCATCTGTATAGCATAGGACCACTGGTGTTTACTCAAGTTCTGATGTTCTTTGTACCAAATTAAAGCGATTTTTTGTGAACACACTGAAAGGCATATCCTTCGCCATCTGGCATAACGATCTTCCCATGGCTTTCCAGCGTAAAGGCCTTTTTAGTTCCTTGTACGAAGTAAAGAGGAAGTATTGTAATCGCGAAAATTTTCAGGCAGCATATTTGAATGAAAATATCCATTTTGACCGCTATCGAATGCAATTTAACGATGTTTTGCATGACAATGACCTGTATGTAAGGACAGAATAAAAGACTTTTTCCCTCCAAAAAAAATTATAAAACTGCTTTAAAATGAATTCTAAAGAGTATTTTTCGTGGCGTCTGTACGTACGTTCGTATCTCGCATAACTCAAAAACGAGTAGCCTCAGAACGTTGAAATTTTGTATAACATATAGATGTGCACCTCGTATTTTGGTTGCAATCGGCCGCATCAAACGTATATATATATATATATGTATCCACTCTGTTACCCGGCTCAGTGATCTCAGTTTCTTTACTCTTATATGTTTGTAAATTATGCATTTTTTGCTTTAAAAAAGATTGAATTATGTTGTTCTTATTTTCCGGTTAAGGTTTTTGTGCCTTTAGTAAATCTGCAAGCAATATTTGTGCAATTATCAATAATTTAAAAGCTATTTAAGTGCAGCTAAGCCTAATTTTTAAATAACATGGCGGACATATTTGCTTACATTTGAAACAGCAGAATAGTAGTTTTGTTGCCAATCTAGAGAGACTAAGCTTCGCAACAACAAACATAACGCTTTCTTTTATTAATTCGAATTATATCATGCTTAGTCCATACTGGAATTTATTCGAGGAAATAAGTGTTTAAGCTTTACTTAGTAATTTTTAATATGGATATTTTGAGTTTTTATGTATTTTTGCCTTGGCGAGAAGTGAGTATTGAATTAATTGAATGAAAAATAGTGAATCGTCTGTGAAAAACTGTTTCTTTTTTGTTTTGTTTGATTAATTTCTTTTATACGTCGTTTTAGATTTATTATAGTATTTGAATAGAATATGTAGCAACGATTAGATAATTCTTCAAATGATATAAATTTTGTGCATTCTGAGTTATAATATGAACGAAATATAACTCTGTTAAGTGAACCTAGCGCCAGAGTGTCGCTATGGTAAACAAATATAGTGAATTTTAAAGAGTGCATTTATTCTATTGTGGTTTATGCGCTCTCGACAAAGTAGATTTAATTCAATCAAATAAATTTAAATGAAATGCAAGAAAAATGTGTATAATGTAATATTCCGTACAAGGAAGTCATGTGGCGTACACATCAGATCTTTGTATTAAACTTCCGTATACAGTTTGCCGTGATATAACAGTTTCAGCGATGGCTGCAAGCTTCGGACTTAATTGCCGAGCAGCAGACTTTGTACCACGAGCGGCAGTTATTGCTAGATATTGATTTTAAGAAGCAGTTACTATTTCTTGGGCAGGCCTTCCTATAACAGTTCCAGAGTTTTGAAATTGTTTCATATTCCAAAGACTGTCTTGAAATATTCTCACATTTTACTGCTTCTTTGATTGTCTGCCCTGCTATCGTACGAACGATGATTCGCCATTTCACAGACTTTTCCAAATGATACTTCGTAGCCATAAAAAAAAACTTTTGTGTCTTTCCACGCTGAAATCAAATGTTGTATTACATAAATTCACTCAGATATTCACTTTGCGCAAAGCGCTCGATACACCGTCAGATTACATAACGCCTTGATTTACATATCAGAAAATGTCTGATCTATTTTTATTGGACAGCGCTATAATTAGGCTTGCCTTTAACACATTCCCTGCAAAAATGTTGGACAATGCTATAATTAGGCATTAACACATTCCCTGTAAAAGTGTATTACATATGTCGGATATTTCATGGAGCACCATTATTTTTTCAGTATGTAAATATACATTTTGATATTAGTATATTTACACTCGATTAAAAAGCTATTTAAGCATTTGAAAATTAGCATCCAATACTATATCGCGTGAAGTTCGCATAAGCTGGAAAAAAGTATTTACAAATATGCTGCCACAAATGTGTAAGTAAAAAAATGGAAAATACTACAATACAAATTAAATTTTTGGGTTAAAAAACGTCAGCTTCTGTATTAAATATAAAGTTTAAGTACTTGGTGTAAGGATTTAAAAGATTCGAAATATTCGTATATTAATTGAGATTACAGAAGTTAGACTGAATGCCGTAATCAAATGACCAAGTTCAAACTTGTGGTTGCTGAATACAAACGAAACAGTTTGCTAAGATCCACCGGAAGCCTGAAATATGTATAGTTAGCCGTTAAAATATCAGCCAAAGTTATTGAAAAAGGAACTTTAGTAAAATAAGCGCTGCTTAATGTGATCGCGTTTGTCCATTTTGATAACTATACCGAATGATCATATTAAACAATAAGAAACAAATGCCCTTCGAAATAGTAATGGAATTTTACTAGTTTACCATAAATTTAATCAGAAACATATAAATAGTTACTCTCTGAGCATTTCAATCAGTAAAAGGCAAAAATCTGTTTATGAACTGCTCACAATGTCCTTAATACAAAAGTTCATAAATATTAATTGTTTACACAATTTCTAGAAGATATTTAACCGATACTGAACTCCGTATGAAACACTTGAAAGATATGCCTCGTTGAAAGAGAGATGCTAATATTAAACTAAAATTTGCACTAAAAAAGCAACCTCAATAGTTTTTCAAGGATTGTTTCCCAATATCAAGAGAAAGGAGAAAAGTATTTTGAAGAATTTATTTTATTTATTTATTTATTGCTCTTGAAGAAGAGGAATTTGTGACTGACTACTCTTAAAATCGATAGTTTTGTAAAATATCGCCAAACTAAGAATTTTTTCCCCTCAATTTTAAATAGTCCATTTAAAATCGAAACCAAGATGTTTGGCGATTTAATCCCTAGCATAGCGACATTTTCCCATTTTTATAATCCATTTTGACCTTACTTGGCAGTTTCATTTCAGTTTAAAAAAATTATCCAATAATATTTTGATCATATGAACAGAATTGTTGATCACAATAAATGAAGTATTTTCCAGGTTTTCATATACAAACGGTCGGCTACTGGGGAGTCCGATAACAATATCTGAATGATATCATTAACCGCTATCACAGTAAGCGGCGCCTGTTGTAGTAACTTGTCTGTTTAAAATGTGTGAAGATGACAAGATGGATGTCCATACTCCTGGGTCTCCTGGGTTCTGACTAACACTCCTCTTAGATTTCAACCAAATTTTGTAAGTCTCTAAAATTGATGCTGATTTTTGTTTTTAAATAAATACAATGGGAATTATATTTCTATAATATTCCTTAAAACTTTACATGCTTCTTGCAGTGAGTAAATGTATGTAGCAAAAGCAGTTATATACCGTATTTTCTAGTGTATTTTGCCCCTTTTTTTTAACTAAGTTTATTGTCTGAAAACAGAAAGGAGAAAATTATGGGAGTAATTTAATTTCTGAAGACCGTGTTTACAGTAAAAGCATAATGAGAAGCAGTCATGGATAAAATACTGGTAACTATCACAATATTATTTTTTAAAGAAACTTACATTCCAGTAAGAATACATATTAATATTAACATTACAAAATCTGGCGAATATTCAGCCGATATCTAATGGTAATTTATTTGAATACCGTGCTGTTGCATATGCGGCTTAATTACCACAAGATAATTAAAGTACTCCCTTACCACAAGTTAAAGCCCTAGGGGCACTTTACATGAATTGAGTCTTGATCACAGTTCCCAAGAGGGACATCGGAATAACAAAGGAGAAGAGGAGCGAACAAAAGACGGGTATTTTCGAAAGATCAAACACATTTAGCAACAGACCAGGCTACAATGAGCTGGAACGTAAATAACAGAAGTAAGGTGAAATAACGTGTTTGGAAGATTTCTTTAGTGTGAGAACACCTGCTGGGTCCAAGTAGCTTAACGAAGAATCCTCATGAAATACGTTTTTCAAATCCGGCACAAATTTCAAATAATAAATGCAAGGGAAAATAAAATGGATGAAATGCCAATACAAAAACATAAATACAAATTGAATGCACTCAAAAAAATTAAAATAATTAAAGGAATATAATTTACTAATAAACTAGATCTCAGAGGGAAAACCTAAGTACAGCAGAGGACAGGGAAGTTATGCGAATATAATTTTTTTTTTTTTTTTTTAATTTCAGAACCTAGCGTTAAAATGCTAAATGGGGAGGAATACGCGAGCAAATAACGATAACTTATTTGTTATTCTGTTTTATTTGTTATTTTTAGATTTTTTATTGTGCCTTCTTACACTTTTAATTAAAATATGTAGAGTTAATTATTGCTCAGCAAGTTATACTCCTAAAGGAAGCTAAAATATGCGTGATTATTTTGCTGCAAATGAAACGTTTTCGTATATTTTATTTTTAAATGTTTCCTGCAAAATAAAGAAATGAAATAGATTTATTGAGAACCCTTTTATGTTCTTGAATTTAGGGTAGTATATTTTTGAAACTTTTGTACTCTCCCGTCTTTAATTTAAAGTTAAATTCTAAATATAAATATGACTCAGCAAGTTGTAGTCATGAATGTAACCAAAAGTATGCCAGATTATTATCCTATAGACGTTTCCTCATTTCGTATTTTAATCATTCTTGAAACATAAAAGAAATTCAAAAAATTATTAAGATGTCATCTATGTTCCCACACTAAAGGTGTTCGTAAAAAAAGTACTATATCACTGATAAAAAAAGTATATCACTATCAAGTAAAACATTCTTATTTCAAAAATTGTAAAGAAAAAGCAGGCCGATGTATTGCATTCTTTTAAGTTTACAAATACTTTTCAAACACAATCGACTTTAAAGAAGAATATTTTTGTGTGTGTGTGTGTCTGGAGATAAAAGCAGCTCTTGTTTTCTTCAGTTTTATTCAAAAGCTATATAGTGCAATTTTTTCTGTAGTTCTCGTGCCCTAATCTACATCTTTTGTCGGAGGATTCGTGAATAGGTCTTTCACGCTTTGCTTACGAAAGAGACAACAGGGCAATACACGACATTTTGTACTATAAAACAAACAGCAGAATCTAGAAGTCTTTTTATCACGCATTTTGGAATATTTTAACATATTTAAGAAAGTGCTTAAATGTTAAATACATTTTAATGTATCCAGTGTAAATTAAAACTTCAAAATACTGTGAACAGAGAGAATTAAGAATTGCGCCAAAATGTTAAGTAGTGTAACTTTATTGTGTATCAGATATTATATTAGAAAAGACGAAGAGAAAAAAAATATGTATGGCGTGGACGCACTCGGCTGATAAATGCCTGTTAATATGTAAAGATGTTTTTATCCGAAACTTAATGTACAGTGAAGTTTTTGATTAAATAAAAATTTCGATTTTCTACACATTCGGGAAACACGAAAAAATTCAAGCAGACAGCTCGATCGCCGGACTGTTAGTGTTCAGCAACTTGACCGCTCAGTTGCTGGTAAACTTATCTCTGATTCCCATTTTTCGTTCATAGAGTGGACTGAAAATTAAATCCCGAAACAATACTAGATATGACTTTCTAAAGAATATTAAGATTTTCCGAATGAAGGGAACAGGAAAACCGATTATTCCCTCTACAGTGCTGGAACTACGAATTTTCCTATTGCTAGCTTCAACAACTAATAATTTAAACCGCGAGAGTACGCACGGAGGAACACAAAAATTTTCTTTAAATTCTCATCCAGTTAAAGAATGTCTTAAGGCAAGACACGGGGCCAGTCGACCAAATAAGTATTAGCGAGTTGTTGTCCACTGTATCATACGCTGCTGTAGAGACATACAGTGGTACCTCGGTTACGTCATTAAACCATTCCAGATCCTTGAAAATAAACCATACTGGGCGTATATCAAACAAACTTTTCCAGTAAGAAATAAAGGGAAATGAATTAATTCATTCTTACAGAAATTCTACTCTTAATATACAAATACAGTGGGTGGTATATGTACTATTTATAAATGAAACACTGCACATAATATTGTGCATACGTGTTTTCCTGCTATCCAAATGCCTCTGATCCTTTTTGGTAATCGATTTCACGCCTTTTGCAAAGTTAGCCGATTTAATAACGTCTTTGAATTTCACAATCGTAGATATTATCGTACTCGTCATAAGGTATGTAATGGCGGAGTCCCGGAGGTGCATGCCATCTTCTCTATCAATCTCTTTTTCCGCCTGCACAATGATCCTGACAATTTTCTTTGTTGATTGACTCTTCTTACTAACTTTGCTAAAACTCATTGTTAATGAATTTCAAAAAATGGTAAAAAACACAAAATCAGTTGAAAATTCAGAATTACAACATGGCGTTGTTTACTGATTAGTAGCAAGAGATCTGCTGACACTCGACAGTCGCGGAATTGTCTGGAAAAGGTAAACAAGTGTAATGCGCAGTCGTGACTCATTGGCTGCGCCTTTCGCAATCATATCCGCTGCTTCATTTCCTTTAATCCCCGTATGGGCTGGAACCCATTATAGTTGGGGCCTCAGACTTGCAAGAATCGAAATTGTACCCCACGTGAGTAGCATTGGTTTGTCCCTTCCGCACTCGTATCTGAAAACTAGTCTCAAATGTGAACTAATGAAGCAGTGGCAAAACTACTGGGAGACAAGCACCACAGGCAGAAGACTGTATGATTTCCAACCAAAATAGCAGTTCTTCGCACCTCACACAGTAGCTGACAGGGCATGGCCCATATATGTCCTATCTTCACAGATTTCGCCTAGGAGACAGTGACCAATGTACTTGTGGCAGTACTGGTGACCTAGATCACTATCTGTTTGACTGCTCGTACACAGGGACTTCACATTTAAGACCAACTGCAATCAATATGCCGGCATGGTTCAAGAACTCAATTAAGAAGAAATATGCGCTCAGCCGCATTAGAGACTGCACTACCATTGCTAAAAGCATTGCTGACAACCTGGAGTGACTTCTTTCCTTGGACACCGTGCCGTCAGCAGCCTGCTATGTTTATATATATTAATATAATAATTTACTTAATGTCTTGTGTTTTTTTTGTTGTTTTTTTAATTATATTTAATATTATAATTAATCCGGAACTCATTTAATGTATTCCACAATTTGTAATCTATTTGGTCATTTTTACATCTGTACCTGATTTTTATAGCACATCCTTAACCGTATGCCTAACATGTACGATAATAGTGAAAAGTGTTCCGCTTAGTCTCAGCAGTCCCCACCATGCACCTTCTTTCCATGTTCTGGTCCTTACTTCAATGTTCCTCGTTTCATGGCCAATCCCCGGAGGACACAGTACTAAGCTCTTTATTTATGTTTATTCATGTATTTATTTTTAATTCCATCGACGGGATCCAACAGGCTGAAAAGCACCTAACCCAGTGGACCAGCTGTTCCGTCGATGGTGAAAAGAAAGAAAGTGGTGACTCATCGAATGAGAGTCGTATTCCAAACAAATGACGCATACCAAACAAAACGTATTTGCGTGTAAAAAGGACGTATACCACGTTGGTCGTATTTCAAAGCGAACGTACACCGAGTTACTACAATATTGGGATTTCCAGAGATGGAAAACATGAGAAATCAACTGTGCCCTCCCGGGATTCCAACCATGGATCTCCCACTGCTAACTCCATATGTAATCGCGTTATGCTAACTACTTTATAACGAAAGGGATTTACATAATTATTCTTTCTAGCCTTTTCTTTACGCTTTCGCAGCTGTGAGCATTATTAAGAATTACATACAACCTAAAGTTCTGAGCGTTATTACGAATTACACTTTTAAGTTCTATAATGAATCGAATGCCTGGTTCACAAAGAGGTTTTCTCGACAATGTTCCGGCGTTTCAAGTGTAAGCACATTTCACTGGATTATAAACTAATTCAAATGTTAACTGATCTTGGGAATTTTAAAAATTATTTATTTCAACTTAATATCGTGTCCAGTTGACTTTAATATCGTATTGTGTGCTTTCGGCGACGCTGTAGAAGATGTAAAGCATACATTATTTCATATGAGGCTATATGAGAATTCTCAGAGGTACAGCTCTCCATTTGCTGCCTCTTGTTTTTTCCGAGCTTGTCAAAGGTTCTGAGAATTCTGCTGTTTTGCACAACTTTATTTGCTATTTAGTGTTTTAAGTGTTATTATTTTTATGTGTTATTGCATTATTATCTTAGGTATTAATGAATTGTATTATTTTTGCATTACTATTGTTTTTTGTATTATTATATACTATATTCCCTTATATTTTCCTTATATTATTATTATTATAGTATTATATTATAGAATTATTTGTAGTATTATATGTAATATTTTTATTTTCTCCAAATACAGATAATATGTATTATTATATTAGCATTATTGAGTTTTGAGTTACTTCTGTTAGCTTCTTGGCATGCTTTGTGGAACAGGAGGAGTTTTGTATGTGTTTTCTAAAATAAAATTGTCCTAGAACGAAAACCAATAAAAACAATTAATCAAGGCATGTCGCATATTTATAAATTTTTCGAAATTTAAAGAATAGCCATGCTTTATTTTGACATAGCAAGGATAAAAGTACTGAATGATTATAAAAAAGACAATGAGGAGATAAAATTGAATTTTATTTACTCATGCAGTTTGGTCCACAGTGCATTGAATCCTTAAACAGCTGTCACGTCTTCTAATTTATGTGATTCGAAAAGGAGTAAACCCCTTTATTGCAAATGAAAATAACTTTAGGGGGCTATTTTCTTATCCGCTTCAAAGTAGAAAAGCTTTGGATTCCAAAACTGTCCTAGCGGTTCCTTTTACTGTAGAATATATTCTGCGTGTAGTCAGATAGTGACGTATTAGTGACGTCAAATGATTCTTAAAAGAGAACATTTTATCTTTGTTTCGAAGAGAATCCTGTCCTCAACGTGAACGACCGGCAATGAATCTTTTAGCTTCAGAAGACAAAGTACCCATCGGCGCCATTAAACGATTTTCAATCATCCCCGAGACCTCCTTTTAGACGCTGACAGTTTTTTTAGCTGCATTCAAGTTAATGTTATATTTTTCGCTTAGATTTCAAGGCATTACATTTTATGTTATCCTAATTAAATAAAAATAATATACATCTAATTTTTGTTTTTGCTGAGAATTAACAAATATTGTGTTTATTCTCTTCAAGATTTTACGTCAAAAATTATATTTAAAAATTATTAATATCTAAAGTAAACATTTGTCTTTTAAATCCAAGATTCATAAAACAAGCGTTATGATCCGCACGAAAAAAAATTCCTTGGATAGCCGCAGAAGCATTATAAAATATCCTTTCTTACCCATAATAAAGAAACTAGAGTTTTAACTATAAAATACTGTGTAATTCTTTAACTGCTCATGCGTTGAAGAATTTTTCGAAACTCCTCACTCTTTTGTTTTCAGTCTAGACTTTGCCGGTTGCTATCTCTTCGGCTTCTACCCATAGATTCCTATTTTTAGCCTCTGCGATCTCCAGTTTTGTCAATAGAATACTGAGTTTAATTAATAACTTTGTTCGCAAAGGACTTATATTGTTATTTAAAAAGTTTCATTTACCTTTTGAGGTGAGAGAAACCACAGCTTCGTAATATATTTTACTCGGCTTTAAAGCAGAACTAATTGGAGTTCAATTAATTTTATTCCTTTACCAACCGGCGTGGCAGTTGCCAGGTGCTACGGCAATAACGTCAGAGATTTAATGCCACAGTAGCATTCAACCGTGGTTTCAGAATCGCGACTGCATGAGGCTAGCGAACACATATTTCTTTCAAATACGATGCTTATAGATTTAGAGGTACACTGGTGTGCAAAAATTAAGGACGAGACGGTTTTTTCAATATAACTTTGTACAAAAGCTTTCCAAATCAACACATTTAATACCGTAAGATACTCAATACGTAAGAACATGAGTAATGTAAGCAACACTTACTAAAAGAGAAATTAGAGGAATAAAAAGAAGCTTTATTGAAAACATAGCATGGAGCGCAATGCGACTGAAGGCCGAAACATCCCTGTGATGGGTGTCCAGCAAGAAACATCCGGTCTTTAATAGGGGATATGATCTCCCCTGACTGCTAGGCAGGTTTCACAGCGTCTGCCCATGTTGAGAATGAGGGTGTCAATGAGTTGTTGAGGCATTGCTGCCCATTCGTCTTGCAGCGTCAATCGAAGCTCCGGAATCGTTACTGGTGGTAAGGTACGAGCTGCGAAGCGTCTGCCTAGAAAATCCCATACATGCTCGATGGGATTGAGATCCGGAGATCGTGCCGGCCAATCCATACGTTCAATATCCTCACTCTCTAAAAGCTGTTCGGCAGCTACTGTGCGATGACATGGTGCATTGTCGTCCATCAAAAGGAATTGCGGACCCATAGCGCCTATAAAAAGACGCACATATGGAAGAAGAATCTCGTTACAATAACGGGTCTCGTTGACTAAACCTGCGTCGAAGATGTGAAGGTCTGTACGACTACCAAGTATGATGCCTCCCCAAACGAGAACACCGCCACCTCCATACCTGTCCCTTTCAATGATGTTCGAGGGATGATTGCGGCTTCCCCGCTCTCTCTAGATGAGTATGCGATGAGAATCGCTACTCAGACTGAATCTGCTCTCATCTGTAAAGAGTACTTGTCCCCATTCATTGTCTCTCCAATTCCGGTGTTCCCGGCACCACAGAGAACGCCTTCTCCGATGTGCAGGCGTTAGAGGTACACACCGTACAGGGCGTCGCGCAAACAGACCACCACCGTGCAGTCTTCTGGCCACGGTAAAACGCGATATCGGTCGTCCAGTCGCCTGTGTCGTGTGTCTAGCGATTTCTCCCGCTGTCTTTCGCCTGTTTCTTCTGGCCTGTAAGGCAATATACCGGTCATCTGCGGGTGTGGTTCCTCGTGGACGACCACTACTAAACCCCCGGATAGCTGTTCCTGTAGTTTGAAATTGTCTCCAAAGTCGTGAAACGATGCTGTGAGCAATTCCGAACTCTTCAGCCACACTTGTCACTTCAGCCACACTTGTTCGAGGTCGAATCATTGGGAAGTTGGAGGAAGTTGGCCTTCCTCCAACTTCCCAATGATTCGACCTCGGGTAAAAGCATCCAGATGTCGTCTAACAGATTGATTATTCGCCATTTCTCGCTGAGGCAGCAACTCGGTGTGATTTTAACTGCTATACGGCGTGCAATCTCTTTGCCAGAAATACTGATCTTACACCGACAGCATGCTTTATACTACTCAGACACTCCGACATTACGTCTACCTGCATATCTGCGCATGTGCTACCGTACATCACCTTACTTAATCTCCTGATTGGTCTTTCTGTCCGCTCTGCCTCTTTGTTCAGCTGATATGCTAATTTTTCGACTTCGTCCTTAATTTTTGCACACCAGTGTATTAGAGATATGCACTGAGCTGTACGCGACTGCTTTTAAAGGGAAAAAAACCTGATGTGAATACCACAAGACTTCCTTGTACAGCACTATTAAATTATGCACATTTTTTCTGCATTTTATTTGCTCGAATTTCATTAGAGATATATTTCTCATACAATTAATTCAATTCTGACTTCGCAGCAGGGCAAAAATACAAAAAAATTCAAAACATCTTCGTCCAAAACTGTAAAATATTGAAAAACCTAAAACGCCAAATACAGTTAAAAAGAATTAAAAAATCTTTTTTGTAATTCAAATTGCAGTTTCTACACAAAAACAAGCAATTCGGCCAGCGGGCAAGAAGACTTATTTTTAGGTGCACAAAACTGAAAGTTTACTGTCCCACTTGGCAAAAATGACATTGAAGTTGATGCAGAACGTTACTTAATTCATTGTTCTACTAAGAGTTTCAAGTGTAAATAAATGACAGCTTCGTTAAGCTTAGTAGCACTTAAACAACATTTAAATTATTAATAATTGTACAACTGTTGCACGAAAATTAACTAAAAGTATAGAAACATTAACCGCAATTAATCAGAGCAACTTAATTCAATCACTTTTAATGCAAAAAATAGCACCAATTATATCATTTATCAATATATAAGAATAAAAAAACTGACCTCACCAAGGCAGATGACAAAGTGAATGTATGTACTAAAAAGAGAGGTGCGCAACTACATGTTATAGCTAAATAGTTACACACTTATTTACTTAACTACTAAGAACGTCAAATACAGTGCAATGCAAAGCACATCTAAAAGGTCAAGCATTCACACATATCTCAATACTTCGAATTCCCCTCTAAACTGACAAATGCTAAGAAAAGATGCACTCCCCGGTCTTATATAGTTTTAACCCGCCTGCCGAGAAATCTGTGGTAAATTCCATTTCCCTAAATTAGTGGAAGGCATATACTGTTAAAATTACTATTTAGAAATTCCGACGTTATGAGGCTACTCGTTTCTGAATTATACACACGAAAAACAAAATTCGTTCTGATCCATTTTACAATACGTTTTGTGAAAAGGAGTCCTTTATTCTATCTGTACATGAAGATGCCACGCAAAAACATCGTTCAAAGGGATTCGAGAGCGGTCAAAATTAATATTTTCTTTAAAATATGATGCTCGAAATTCTTCGTGATTTCAATACCCTTTACTTCGTAAAAGGAAGGTAAAAATAAAATGATCAGGTCGGAGGTTTTTTTTTTTTTGTCACTATATGCTTGGTGAGGTCACGTGAGTAAAGTTATATGGGAGAATTTAAGTACAGTTAGTAAATTTAGTTTGCTAACTAAGTTGCTGGCGCTTCAGTATTCTGAAATTTCCGATTTTCTGGTTAAAGTTAAAAGAAAGTTATTTAGTGAATAATTCAACATACTGGAATTACCTAAATACACTTCTGGCCGTTAAAATTGCAACACCGTGAATTGAAGCAAATACAAAATATATATTTATTGCACGTAAACAGTATAGCATGAAAACAAAATGAAGCATTTTAGAGGTTTACAGGGGTGCGAAATTAGTAAAAACAGCTGTCACCCCTGTCAGCTAAAACGGCCTTTACCCCATTGGGCATGCAGACAAACTGGGCTTGTATGAAAGAAATGGGCAACTCATTCCATGCTGGCTATGCCACACTCCATCAACATTATTAGCTGGAGACGGGTGGTGGGCCAGTATCTCAGGAACCCATGACCAGATGTTTTTAGTGGGTGACAGATCTAGAGACCGTGCAGGTCAGGGCAGCAATCGAAGGCCCTGTGCATAGAGGAAGAACACGACGTACAACATGTGGTCTTGCATTATCTTGTTGGAACATGGCGTTTGGGGGCCTTGAAGAGAGGGTACAACTACTGGGCGTAAGATGTCAGAAATGTACCCATCAGCGTTCAAATTACCGTCGATCCGAACTAGAGATGTTCATGTCATGTACTCAAACCATCACACCAGGTTCAAGGCCCCTATTCCGATATCGAATACAAGCAGGCGACGTGCGGTCTCCTCGGACACTCCAGACATGTGTACAGCCATCAGAACACTGCACGTAGAACCGGGACTCCTTCGAAAAGGGAACATTGTGCCACTCCTGTACCCAGCTTTGTCGTTTGCCATCTCTGGAAGCCGAAGTAATGGTCACCCTGCTGATAGTCTAGGCTGCTGAAAACTTCGACGCACCTTACGATCTGATACTAGGCATGATGAAAACATGCCCATTTCCTGACGAATGGCCCGTACGGTTTTAATGGTTCGAACGGATTTTTAAATACCGTACGAATGGTTCGTGCGGTTTTTCAGAGTTGTATATATCTGTCTCACAATATGTCTGTCTTCTCTGGCGTTATTCATGGGAGGGCATTGAGATCCTGTATGCCCTTTAGTATGACCCTCAGCAATCCATTGATTTGATATTCGCATGACAGTGGCTGAATGTCGACCAGTGCGATCGGTGATATCACGAAACGATAATCTATACGTTCGATAGGCAACGATCCTGCTTCTATAGAATTTCGAAACTTGCTGGTAAGTTTTTCGTCTTCTTATGCGAGGCATAACACGATATTCTGAGAAAACTCTAACCTTAAAAAGCGCTTTCCGAATGAGAAATCCACTGCACAACTTTTCTTTTATGCAGTGCTTCAGATGCCGTTTCTCCCTTCTGTGTCGTCTCAATACGCCGAAATACAAATATTTTGCATATCCCAACTTCTTCCTCCTTTCATGTGATTTTGATGTTCGTCAGATCATTCCTTCGTGGCGCTCAACTTTAATGGCCAGCAGTGTAAATGTCAGTCTAAAATATAATACTTAGTTTTCAGTGAGTTTGAATCATAAAAGATAAATCAATAAAAAATTTCTTGCAGATGCCAACATTTAGACGTCAGATAGAAAATAAGTATAAATTTGAAGTTTTGCCTTTGCCTTAAAATTGTTATTGTTTATATATATTTTGGTAAATATTAAGTGAAATTTTTTTAATTTATTTTATTTTATTAGCCCCAAAGGGTGCTTTAATGGGATAGCAGTCTCGAAATGGGATTTGGTCTTCGAAAAAACGTAAATGCATTGTTTCATATTTTTGCCACCGAATGTTATCGCTCTGTATTGTATTTCAAGAAATTAAACAAAGAAAAATCTGCTTGTATATATGTATGTTTCTCACAGTGTGGACAAAGAATGGTACCTAGAGCTATCACATTTTGAATAACGTGTTCCTTCACCCGAACATGAGCAGCTGGGAGCCCGAATTCTGAATTTGAATTTGTTTTATTATCTGAATTTTTGATCAATGAACTGAATGATTTCAAAGCGAACAGGGGCAACACTGTACGGAATAAAAGTTTTACCTCCAGTGCGCGAGACTATCTATCGGAAATTCTAAAATTATGATGTTTTTAAATATTTTCTTGATTTTGCTATTGAATCGAATTTTATGTAGCGCCAAGAACGTGATATTTAATACATAAAGTAAAACGCAAAACGCTAATAATAAAAAGACAAAAAAAAAAAAAAAAAACAGTTTTGCAAAGCCATTTTAGTGAGAAAACTGAACATTAATATGATGAACAGTAAAAAGACTGAAAGAAACAGAAAATCTATGCTGACGTTTAACGCTGTGTTGGGAATTCTAAACGTATACTATGTTGCTTTAAATTTTTTTTTTAATTTTATTGCTGAATTTTACTGGCGTAAGTGCGAAGAAATTTATGCTTAATAATAAAGCTTAAAAGAAGGAAAAAAAAAAAAAAAAAAGGTTAATACTAGTGAATGTAACAGCAAGCTGGTAGACTGCGAGGTCGGCGAGAGCATAAGAAACCTTAATTCAGAAGTCAAACAACAAAAATCATTACATTTACAAAATTTTCACAGGACTAGTTTCGATGGTTTTACCGAACCACCATCTTCAGCTGCAAAACCGCAAACGAATTATTAGGATTCCTTGCCAGTGTGGTTTAATTTACATTGGCCAAACTAAGAGAGCCTTAAAATTTCGCGTCAAGGAACATGAGGCATATGTTAGAAAAAAGGAAACACAGAAGTCTTCTGTCCATCAACATTGTTGGTCCGAAAACCACACTTTCAGATTTTCTGCTGCCAAAATTATTCAAAAAACATCTTCCATTGGAGAACTGGATTTTCTAGAGGCATTTCACATTCATAAAAATCTTTCTGTTCTAGTTAACGATCCTAATTCCAATCCAAATTTGCCTTCGGCCTTTAAAGAAATTATGTTTTAGTTCTGGTTTCACCAACAGATGGCGCCACTTGCTTATTCTTGTCCAGGCTTTCTTATCTTATCTAATCATTATTTCCTATCTGGTTCATTTGCGGTTTTGCAGCTGAAGATGGTGGTTCGGTAAAACCATCGAAACTAGTCATGTGAAAATTTTGTAAATGTAATGCTGATTTTTGTTGTTTGACTTCTGAATTAGTATTTATTCGGCGTGTGATTGTGTCTTAATAAGAAACCTTACCAAACCCTTTTGTGCGACCATTTAAATCTGAAACTTTTCAGGGATTATTTGAAAAAATATTTATTTATTTATTTTTGCTTTATTAAAAATGTTTTAAAATTTTACGAACAAAATGTTCTGCCCCCTCGGATGCATTCAGATCGAGCATTCGGCCCGCATGGAAGACGAGTCCGAGGTTAATAACATACCACGTACAACAGTGTATGTATAATATTATTATTATACATTCAAAGGTAAATTATTTTTTCTTCTATTTATGTAAATGTCGTTAACTGTATTAAAATTTTCTTTAATAGTATATAATATTTATAGGAATTAATAGTATATAATATTTAATACATGTATAATAATTTTAGCTTACAAATAATAAATTTTGGGAACTACATACTTTTATATTTCTATTTTCAATATCTCCGGGAGACAGTTTAAAATCTCCGGAGCAGCACTCATTGAGAGCTGATAGCTGTCCTTATCGGGAATTTATATTCAGAGATACATTTCTGCAGTTTTCCCTTTCTGATAGCCCCTTTATGTAATCAAAAATTTTGAACGTTCTCATCCTACAGATAGCAACTTGTCAAAGCATACTAAAACAAATTAAACCAAAATAACATTAACATGTAATAAATATAAGAACAATGAGATGAATATCTCTATGGTCTATAAATCGAAATTATACATATAAAGAGTCATTTTGCCTTCTAGAATCGGCAAAACTGCGAGCTGCGTTTCAAGAGTTGGTGTTAGAGATGATGATGTACTAAGTGAAAAAGCTTTAGAAGGATAGAAAATAGAGGAAACTAAAGCGAAGAAATGGGAAGGAGAGAAGAAAATCAATTAGGATAATTTCAAGGTATTGAAATAGATCTTGACGATAATAATTACAATTTTTTATTCTTGCTTCAAAGGTGAAAAAATGGTTAGTTTACCGATTGTTGCGGTTGATGTCAGAAGTTCGAAATATAGCAGTATGCTTTGGTTGTTTCCACTTTTGCATTTTTATATTATTCATTTGTTTGTACGCCCTTATGACTATCGAAAGTGCTTTGAGTGCCTTTTCGAGTATTATCACATTCTTCTGCAGCTATTGCATAAAAACTTTGAACGGCATTTTCTCTTTTTGTAAACGTGAAAATTTCATCTATGGATGTTTTTCAATTTAGTTGAAGAAGATACTAATATATATCTTTTGTAAGCAAAAGACTTCACGGTGTGAAGTGTATAAACATGTGCGGAAATATTTTTGGAATAGTGAGGGTTAGAACATTTTAGTTTTATATCAGTGCTCGCGTTTCATTTTGTTCCTGAATTCTTAAGTTTGTGCTTCATTTTATTTTTGAAACTGTTATTGATTGATTCATACCAGATGTTATATATTGGATGCAAACAGAATGTAATTTTCTTTCATGGGAGTTTTGTCATATGCTTGACAACCCCCCCCCTTGAAATAATAATCTAGTAATTGATCTCAGACATTTGCTTCAAATGCAGTTCACTTTAAAAACTCATGAATGAGAAAGAGTACTTATTGTCACAGATAATTATTTCTAATCATGGTTATAAACTTCACATTGATCACAAAAGCAGTTTAGCATTAAATGTCATTCTTTCAACATGAAATCTGTGTTCAAGAAAAAGACCTTTTGTAGAATTCCACATTAATAAGAAGTGATCGTATGTTGATGCCATCGGTCTCACAGTATGTTCCGCCAATAGTTATAATTAATTATACTAGAATAACAGATGTCTTCTATTTCAAAAATTAAATGAAAATTACTACCTACAGTAGTATACACCTACTATAATTAAAACGTTTAGGTTTAACAAATCGATGTCCTTAAACAAATTAATGAGTAATATAATTATTGACGAAGAAAGTAAAATTCGCCTGCATCATGAGGCGTGATAGGCAAAGTAAAGCCTTATGCGCAAATTTAATGATTTATTTACCTTTTTCAAAAAGTATTACCAAATTAATGTGCAAAACTGTATTTTAATAAAACTTTTTGAACTCAATTGTACGTTAATGCAAGTTTTTAATTAGGCACTTTTAATAAAATAAGGATTATTTTGTCAAATAATTTGTTTGCCATTTTGTAATTTTTCTTCGATACAAAATTTGTGACAACTATCTAAATTTTAAGTATAATTAAATGTGAATTCTATCTTAGACTTTTTGGATATTTTCAATACTCTCTCAGACCAGAAATTTTAGTCAAAGTTAATAGCAAACAGTATAATTTTAAAGTAAGAGGTTCATCTTAATGGTAAGCTTATTGGAGCTTCTGTTATTTCTCTGACGCTTTGATCGAGTATAATTTCATTTATTGTGCTGTGAACAACTTGAATTAGTTCTGCAGTATGATGGAAATTTGCGTATCCAATTATAGCCCGGATATTATAGTTATCCGACTACGTACTGTAGTTTGAATATTACGAAACTGTTGTATATCGGTTTAAATTTATTAAACAGTTCAAGTTGACTCTTCTTGGGTTTTGTATAAGGAGAAGAAATCGTTTTAGTTTATATAATCATTCTATATGTGTAAAATATCAGGAATGGACAATAAATGCCCGTCGGATTTTAAATTCGGTGCTGCGGATTTTGTTAATAGTTAAGCAAATGCACATGGAGATAGCCCGCTAAATTATATAGTTAACCTTTAAGCTTGTTAGGTTATTCTACTCTGGCAAAGCACACGAAAGTTATCTGCTTAAGGAAAGGGGTGCCTTTGTGGAGTTTTTTCTAAAGAAAACTGCCTCCTATTCACGTGGAAACATGAGGAAAGCCACGAATCATTCAGCCAGCCCGTCACATTAAAAAACACGACATAAATGCTGAAACGAATTATTTTCATTCTGGTGAAACTATAAAATAAGAAGTAATAGTAAAGGCTTAAATTATAATAATTGATTAATTAACACAAATTCCTTACCTATTTAATTTAAATGCTAACAATTTAAAATTTAAATTCAATGTGCTTTAATCCTGTGACATAAAACTCAATTTAGCATAATACTCTCTTATTGAAACATGTGACAGCGATTTGTTAGGTGGTAATGGTGGAAAATATAAGTCATAAATCTGTCTGTAAAAATATTGAAGTATTTTATAATCCGTTCGGAAATCAGGTATCAAGTTCTATTTCTTTCATCATTAATTCGCATTTTATTTTACCTTTTTGAATGCATTTTATTCTGTTTGAACAATTTATCTTGTCAAATCTGACACCATTCCAAGTTAGCTGATTTCAAAAACTATTGACAGAATCTTTTTCAAGGCTGCTTAAAATGTACACCCACTTTCTCATTTTGGATGCAAGGTCGTTCATGAAGAAGAAGAATAAAAAAAAGCGTTAAAAGTTTTACATTTCCTTGTTGGATAAAAATAATTTAAAATGTAGCATATACCTCATTATCTGATGCTTTATTGTACGCATTAAACAGTTTTAGTTATAACATAATTTTGATTAAGCTTTAATCTTGAAATTCTGCCACTCGTAATGATAGATGTCTTAACGAAGTTTTTAATCCTTAAAAATAGTTGAAAATTTAATGTCTTTTAATTAATAATTTTGTCTAATTTAATTTTTTAATCATTTTTAATCATTTAATTTAAATAATAATTTTGTCTAATTTAATTTTTTAATCAGATTAAAAATGAATTGCTAACCAATAACTGTATTAAAGGGTAAATTAACAAAATACTTAAAAGTCGTGAATTTTGAAACCGAAAAAAATCGCACATTTTTATCTCAATCGGAATATTTTCTTCAATTCAGATTTAAAAAAAATTAAATTAATATTTTAATTAGTTTTGCATAGAATGTATAGCTTAAGTTGGTGGATTAAACATGATTAACTAATTTTCTATTGGTTAGCAATTAACTAATTTTCTGTTAATTAAGACACAATAACACGCCGAATAAATACTAATTCAGAATTCAAACAACAAAAATCAGCGTTATATTTACAAAATTTTCACAGGACTAGTTTCGATGGTTTTACCGAACCATCATCTTCAACTGCAAAACCGCAAATGAACAAGATAGGAAATAATGATTAGATAAGATAAGAAAGCCTGGACAAGAATAAGCAAGTGGCGCCATTTGTTGGCTAAACCAGAACTAAAACATGATTTCTCTAAAAGCCAAATTTTCTCTAAAATCCAAATTTGCCTTCGGCTTTTAGAGAAATCATGTTTTAGTTCTGGTTTCGCCAACAAATGGCGCCACTTGCTTATTCTTGTCCAGGCTTTCTTATCTTATCTAATCATTATTTCCTATCTTGTTCATTTGCGGTTTTGCAGCTGAAGATGGTGGTTCGGTAAAACCATCGAAACTAGTCCTGTGAAAATTTTGTAAATATAACGCTGATTTTTGAATGGTTTGAATTCTGAATTAGTAATTTTCTGTTGGTTTGTTCGGGTACTTTATAGTTTTTAGAAATTTCACCAGTTGTCGAAAATCCCGGAGAAAGCATGCCTATAGCGTCTGTGTAGCAAAAGAAGCTCAAAATACACGGCGAGCCAAACGTCCGCTCGAGTGACTGGTTTTACAGAAAGAGAAGGGGAAGACCCTCCAACAACACCCGAAGTCTTCTTCCTCAAAATAGGGGCAAAGCTGTTCAGGTAATGTGGTGGGACTTTATCGAACAACCTATGGTAAAATACTGGTGTCCTTCCCACCTCTGTCTGTACGCCTCTTTTCGACAGTGCCGTTTCTAGCAGGGGTGAAGCGCATGAAAGTACACGGACGGCCAAAATCAGGGGCAGCCGGACTCACGATACCACGCCTAAATATTTTAAATTTATTGTAAATACTTGTCATATGTAAGTGCTTTTTATACAATTTATCAAATGAGTGAGTATGATGTATAATTTTTATTAATCATTGAGCATTTCTTTTTAAATTTGGAGGCGGTAAACTTAGGTACGCAGGCAGCCAATGGCCTAGGAACGGGTCTGGTTTTCGAAACGCAAATACCACAGTAACATTGATTGGACATCTAGCATATTGTAAAACGCAAAAAAACACTTTCTGTGATAAACTCGCCTTTCAAAATTGGAACTAATATCTGCCACGTGATGTACCGCAAGGACCGCAGATGTGAATTAATAAGTTTAAGACATTTTTCTATCGTCGCATGACTATCAAGAATATATGTGATCCATAACGTGGAAGTTACGCTACTTTAAACCGGATGAATCATTTTTAATAATCTTGTATACTGTGGATTTATTAAGAGTACAAGTCAGTAGGCTTATTAAAGATAATTTGATATTTTACAGTGGTTACAAGATTATAAATAAAATATTTGGTGTTGTAAAAGAGGGCTTGTTGTCATTTTTAAATATCATAGCCATTTTTACTTCCCAGATGATCGCTACATAAAAATAAGGGGAAGAAACCGCACAAAAACAAGGCATTTCTAAAACAAGTAACTTATTTACTTGCTTTACTTGGTAAAAATATTTCATCCATCACCTAACACGAAACAAATTGAAATCTGCTCATCAGATATTCCATACATGCATCTCTGGGAAGTCGACATACATCAAAGTGATAATCAATGTCGTGCCACGCATGTTATAACTTCTAGAGTTATGGAAACTGCTACAATAATTCACTGATAAATTTCTTTTAGCTTTTAGTGTGCAGGATACGACTGACACTAACGCAGTTGAATAAATTTTGTTAATCCTACCTCAGGCCATATGCAGCCTGAAGGCCATCAGTTGGCAGCCATTGCCTTATTCGATTGAAGCCTTATATAGTCAGACTATTAATTTTCATAGAAATATTTATCATTAGGCGTAGTTTAAATTATCTATAAATACAGTCAAATTCTGATCAACAGGGATAATACCGAAGACGGTGTCCACAGTTGATTCATAATCATAACATGCAGTTTAATCTAAAGATTCAGTTTATTTAAGTAGAAGAAGAAGAATGCGCTGTAAGTAACAGAAGAATAAATATCATTAGAAACGAAAGAAACTAATTTATGGATGGTATATACAAGAATATACAGGCAGTTTTAGCGCCAGGGTTACAAACTTGTAGGCAGAGTAGGTTGCACTCATACGACTCGGAATCGCATAGAAAATGCTTTCCTGATGCGTTAGACAGCGTTGGTCCGTGTTTTCTCGCAGAGAAGCTTCATTAAATACTGTAATGTAGAAGTAATAGGATGGATGATTATACAAATGCAAAAGTAGCTGATATACATCTGGTAAACAGGGCAACTTAAATGTTACATTTACCCAACAATGGATCAAGCGTGATCCATTGTTGATTAAGCGATCCAGCACCGATCGCTTGTTGCTTTTATTAATGTGCATTTATTATTAAAACGTATTTTCACTTGCGTGGTGTCTTTTCATATCTGGTGTTTTTTGTGTACATATCATTTCCGACTCTATATCGTTATGTCATTCCGAGTCATCTGGCTGCACTCTGCTCTTATACAAGCTTGTAACCCTAGCATTGAGATATTTATTTACTTGAGTTGTAATTTCGTTTTTAGTATCACAAAAAGTCCTTAGCTATTCAGGAAAGGGGCCACAAAATATTTCCCATAGCTATTTTTACCATGGAATGCATGATGCAGCTAAACCAAAACTGAAAGAGAGAAGGAATGACGAAAAAATTCACATAAACGTATGAGGAGACTCCAAAATCTCTGAAGTGCTTAGGGCAAATAAAGGTCTTGATCCGTCCCTCTCTTAGTCTTAATTCAGCCACTCTTCCAGCAAAGAGCTCTTTCAAATTAGGCATTATGCTTTGGTAAAATAGACAGTAAACAGAAGACCATCATGGAGCAGCCGCACCATTATTACAACTTTCGGCAATAGATGGATACCAGCTAATATCTGCTACACCAAGTCAAGGAGGTGGCTCGGTGGTCAGTGGTTATTGAGAATTTTTTACATAAGCTTTTACATGAATAATGAGAGTTTTACATTCGAGAATGTGTACAAAGAAACATATAAAACATGTATACAATTGTTACAGTAATACAATACAGTTGAGCAATTATACAGATGAATGTAATTAAAAATGTAAGAATGTAGATATAAAATGAAAATTTTTAAATATATAAAATTAAAAATAAACCAATGAAATCAGGATGAAACTTAGAATTTTGACAAATATTGCCTAGAATTAGTTATAAATAGTCAGTAAAGTTTTTATATAGTCAAAGAGAATTAGAAAAAGTCTAAATAATATATATAATAATTAAACAAAGTGAAGATAGACAGTGTGCTCTCTTGGTTAATTGAATTAGCAGACTGTGAATTAAACTTATGTTAATTCGCCTGTTAAATTTGTTGGCTGTAAATGAGAGAATCGGTGAAAGCGGGGATTGGAGGAGCTTTTTCATACAGCTTCCACGAAAAGGCAGTTGGTATTTTCCGAAATTAAACCTTCGTTTCATCCTTGAGCTGCAGAGTCGAAATCTGCAGTCAAAAATATCAAGGGCGATTTTTTTCAAGAATTCAACAATTATCTACGATGGATTCGCATACGCACATATATATATGGGAAAAAAAGAAAAAAAAAACACTAGATAAATTTTTTTCTGCCATTTTTGAAGGATAACGACTATTTGTGCCCGCCTTTGCTTCTGAAGACTAACACTAATCTAGTTTTTTTATTTGTTTTTGTACCTGTCTGTATTCATTCAGCTATTTGTGCAATGAGTTAGAAAAAATTTCACTACAGTTTTGCATAACGAATCATTAGCAAGAAATAGAAAAAATTTCACTACAGTTTTGCATAACGAATCATTAGCAAGAAACCTGCGATCATTATAAAATCAATCTATTACTTCGATTTATGCGTGCTTAAAGTTTCCTTTTTTCACCCGTCTTCCAGCCGATGTAAAATGGTTTTCGTTGGCGACTAAACGTGTGACTTGGCGTGAAATGTTCATTTGGTAACCCATTCGCTTTCCGAAACTAATGTCTGCGATCGAACTAACCCTGCGTAGCAAGTCATTTACTAGCGATACGCTTTTTTGTTGCACTTTTTTTTTTTTTTTTATTATTATTTATACAACTGGGAAGAAAGTTTTTGCGAGCAACTTTTTTAAAACTCAAATCATGTCCTCTTAAAGTGTGAAAAGAAATGTTAATGGCTCATAAAACGGGTTGCCATCTTCAAGTAATTACTGCCGTCAAAGAAAAACAGATGAAAAAAAAGTCAAATCAAACTCGTTTCGTTTTATTTCTGCTTTGGTATATATTTTTTCTGTTTGAGTAGGTCGAAAACGGCGTATTCTACTTCCATAGAGGTTATAAAAATCCTCAAAAGAAGGTACAATTATCTCTTTGGCAGATTGTTGAGTGTAGAGTTACATGTAAACGGTCTCAAAATGGTCTTGAACTGTTCCATGATCTTGAAGATGGTCACGATTTAGGATCCGCAGTTTCGTTTAAATGCTATCTAATCTGATCTCTCCCCACTGGTGATATAAAAGAGCATCTGGTGTGTCGTTCGCGTACAAAGTTATGAGGGTTATGTGACTCATGTACTAGGTTCGTCATTTACTCTTTTGGGGAAAATCAAGACTATTTTTAGTCTCTCCCAGAAGTCTGTTACTTAATATTTGAGTGCAAATGCTGATTGAATAATAATAATCTCTCATTACACAGAATGACCTTTAAAAGTATGACGTTATAACAGCTGTATTCGTGACGTATTAATTAAATTCTGCGTAGAAATGACACTCATTGTACAGACTTTGAAGTATGACACTCATTCTTCATAATTTTGAAGAGGAAAAAAAATCATTGGTAGACATAGAAAAAAAAAAACATTGGTAACTACTTGTTCTGTATACAAGTAATTTGGGAAAAAAATAGCTACCAGACTTTGTTTTTTATTTTTTAAGGATTGATCCCAGGCATATATTTCGAATTATAAAATTTCTTGAAATAGGGCAAATAATGGTATGGAAACAGTTATGTGAAGGTATTCTTTTTAACTTTTCACGCATCCTTTACAAAGGAAACGTTAGAGTTCATAAAATATTTACCATGCTTTAGTAAGTTAAAGCGGAGCAGTTCCATATCTCTGCATGCAAATCTTACTAAATAATCCAAAAAAACTTTCCTTGAACTTTGTAATGTTTCTACGGAAAGATAGCGGAAGAAACCTTACAGCCATGAAGAAAAAAACACACAAAGGAGATAGTTTAAATTTAGGTTTATTGCATTGTACCAAAGCACACTGCCTAAGAGAACAGAAAAGTGTCCTCTTAGCCCAGAAGATAAAAAATTAATTAAAACAATTCTGAACATTTTTTAACGTTTTGTGTGTTAACTTTATTTATTAAATGTCATGTTCTTTGCACTTAATCCATAAAATTCAACAGCTATATCACAAAGTAATTTAAAAAGAACATAGCTTCAGAATTTCATATACACTGTCTCGCGTGCCGGAGATAAAAATGTCCCCCCCCCGAACAGTGTTGTCACTGCTCCCTTTCAAATCGTTGAGTTTGTTAATCAAAAATTCATTAAAGGTTTACAAAATATGAAATAGATAATAAAATAAATTCAAAATTCCGAATTTGGTCTTCCAGATGCCCACATTCGAGTGCATGACTACGTTATTCAAAATTTGATGTCTCTAGGTACCGTTCTTTTTTTCACAGTACGAGAAACATACATACATTCATGCAGAATACTTATTATTTAATTTCTTTGAATGTAATGCAGGTCTCTAATATTTGGTGGCAACAAGCTGAAAAGTGAAACACCGTTTATAGTGAACCAACACAAAATGCCAAAACGAAATTAATAGCCCTTCTGGGCAAATGCCCCTTTTTAAGCTAAAAAAGTTACACACATGTACTCACACTTGAGTGAGTTACATGTGTCTTTGATCACGTGGAAAATGTGCAAATTAATTATATAGCCACAGTATAATTACTTTGAGCAGTGCACGTGCGCTCAGTGATAATAAGTATACATTTTTCTGCAAGTAATTTAACTAAATATTGAATTTTTGTACTGTTAGCCAGTTAGTAGCAAAATGAATGAAATATAAATCTAAAATGAATTTTTTTTTTGACATCTAGCTTTGAAATTCTCAGTCTTTTAAGTATACAGAGTTTTTAAATAGGTATGTCTTAAAAGCATTATATACAGTTCAAAGAGTATTCTTTCTTATATGAACATGAAAATGTTTTGGGAAGAAAATTTTATGGATATCGCAGGACCTGAATTCAGTTTTGATACCTTGTATAGTTGTTTGATCTGTATGGATCGAACATTGCCCTAGCTTTCAATCTTTCATCCAGACAACTTGGTAACGATTTGGTTGCCAGAAAGTATGTTTAGGAATAATTTGCTATATTTACGTATGCTTCGTATGTTATATATACATTGGAAGCCATGTAAAGTTATATACTCATTGGGTTAATTAATAAATAACGTGTTTTTTATGTTTCTTTTATTTTTCAAAAGTAAAGAAAACAAATTTCTTTTATAAAAATCTAAAATGTACTGTTCTTCATCCTCTGCTAGATCTGAATAGTTATAATGGAATTTTGTTCCACCAGGGTTTGCAGGACGTCTCTTAGTGAAGATATTGAGATGTTCCAAGGAAAGGCCACCGGCTCGTTATTTCTGAAACCACCGCTGACAGTGGCTTACGCTTTTTGTCTGATCTCCAGATACTGCGTTAACATTCCTATTAATAATTATTTAGTTGAACTCATAAAATAAAATATTCCGCATATACTCCTTTTCCATTTCCATTTAACTTTGATAAAGTTACTGTTAAAATCGAGCTGCACTCTTCAAAATTTACACTAAGAATAAGAATAAATTAAAATTACTACTGCGTGTATGCCTAGTTGATGCAGGTAGTTTACCCCTTCCTCTTAAAACAGTTTCTTTCACTGAAAAAAAAAAAAAAAAAAAAAAAAAAAAAAACGCATTAATCATGGAGTGATCCAAATGCCTTTTTCTCTTTCATGACACCGTAATAACTGTACTCATTTTGGGAATGAATCCGTAAATTTTGCGTTTCCTTTTTTATTGTTTGATCAGTAAATGTAAAATATATGCCAGTGAAATATTCGCCAAATAAAGTTTTTATAATGAATACCAATTATACATATATTTTAGAGTTATTTTTGTTTTAGCTGTGTAAATAAAGAATAATTTGGAGTTTATCGTGAAGCGTACCCCTAAAAATGACTATGTTTCCCGTAAGAAACTTCTGATATTATTTAGATAATCACTTATAATATAAAATTGGGGATTTAATCGATTTTTTAAACATAAATACAGAAATATCGATTTCGAAATATCTGCATTTAGCGAAATATTCACTCTGATGTTAAATAAAATTTACCTTTATTTCTTAGATTTTGGTAATGATAAATACAAACTTTAATAGAAAATCGATTTAGTGAAGTCATCACATGTCGTTTCACTCAAATGTTTTTCATTAATTTAATCTTCATTAGGTATGTAATCTATATAATAGAATATATAATCTGCAAGGATCTGGTATAAACGAGTAGTAAAAACGGAAAACATTCAGTGTAATAATTAACATAAATATAGAAAATGTCGTCGCTGGTTGCAGTTTCGTCGGAGCTTAATCCAACATTCAAGTGGATGAAACCTGCAATAAAATTTTTATTGATTTCTGCTGATTATTAATGTGAACTTCTTTTTTCAATTATTAATTTGCGCAAACCTATTATTTTTCTCAGTTAAGGTTTAATTCCATTGATATTTATAATAAAAATAGGGGAAAATATGTTGGATATAAGCTAAGTAGAACAACAGAAAATAGCAAAAAACTAAAGATGTATGAAAGAAACTGAAAGCAAATTTTTTTAACTACTTTAAGTATTTAATAATAATACCGTATAACATATTCGAGAATTAAAAATGATTAAATACATTGCACGGCCATTTTATTTTATCAGACATCTCTCATATATTGTTTATACAAAAATCTTTTATTTTTCTTCCCAGATTTCTTTCATTTTCATTATTTTTGTCTTACATTGTTTCATAATTAATGTATGTGAAGAAAGTTTGTTTCTTTACCCTAAGCTTGCAAGTAAGTGCACATCTGCTGTAGATCTGCTAGGCTTGGATCTTTATCTTCGGTTGACTGTGCTCAGAAAAAACAATGGCTGTTTACAAACCGTCCAGACACAAAAGTTTTCCCTCAACTTGCTGGCGACTAAACTTGTTTACAGTTAGCTAAATTTCTCCAGTTCTCACCGTTTCATACATGCGCATTCCTCTTCCATTTGTTTTTCATAATCAGTATTTCTTTTATTTCATATTTTCATCCCAACAGGTAGTGATAGTCAGAAATAATCAGCAATATGAAATATAATATCATAAGTAACATAGTTTACAACGTTAATTAACAATGTGGCAAAATTTTAAAGAGTTCAGTTCTGCGGCCAAAGTTAGATTTCGCCATCCTTTGTTTCGATAGTTTTTTTATTTGCTTCTTAAAATTTTGAAATAAAGATTTTAATTTCTTTCAAATAAAACTATTCATATAGAATGCTTTTTTAGTTTTTAATTTTTGGTACGTTTTCTGAATGAAATTCGAGTAGTAGGATTCTTCAATGAAATATTTCATTATTTATTAAGCCAAGCCATTGCAAATCTGCCGTTAATGATATACTCCTATTTGAGGAAAAGTAAAACTGACGCTGAATTCTCATGTTCATTTATCTTCCAGGACTTACTCGTGGCTGTACTGTGGGTAAAAAAAGTATTTGCACACCTACATTTATGTTTGCAATTCATAAAAAGAAGCATTAAGAAATAAAAAAATGGGTATTGCGAAATCAGAATAAGTTTAATCATCCAAAACAAACGGAAAAATTACATTAATATAAATAATAATGCTTTTTTGAAACAAAATTAAAATATCTCGTATCAAAAAAGTATTTGCACACCTGCATGAATACAAAAGAAATAAAATATATAAGCAAATTTCAAATAACTAGTATACATTTCTTTAGCATCTATTACTGCTTGTAATCTTGCTGGCATTGATTTAATTAAATTTTCTGTAACAGTAGGGTCAGTATTCGACCACTCTTCAATAAGGGCTTGTTTGCTTGAAATCTTCCTTTTTCTTATTTTTAAATCCAAAGAATTCCACAAATTGTCCAAAGGATTTAAGTCTGGTGATTGTGATGGAGTGGCAAGTTTTCTAGGTACATTATAAAGCAACCACATACGTGTTACGAATGTACGAATTACTGATACCCAATTTTATTGCACTTTGTGGCAAGTTATCTCGCAACACATCAATATAGGTTCGAGCTGTCATATTCCCATCAATGAAACACAAATTACCAACTCTTTTGCTAGCCATGCACCCCCAAATCATAACACAACCTTCTCCATGTTTAACTGTAGGTAACACATTTTTGGTATGAAAAGCAGTACAAGGTATTCTCCAAACTAATTTCCTGGCATCTGATTTAAAGATATTGAACTTACTCTCGTCGGAGAATATGACATTTTTCCAGAAATCAATTGCCTTATTGATATATTCCTTAGCGAATTCAAGTCTCTTCAGTCTATTTCGTTCAGTTATGAGAGGTTTTTTTTCCTTGGAGATCTTCCATAAATGTGTGCATCGTGCAGGACATTTCGAACACTTTGGGCACAGATTTGAACTCCAGATGTTGAAGCGACATAATTGGCTAAAGTAATTGCACTAAAAAATGTATCTTTCGATGCTGCTCTTATTTTCGAAGCTGCTCGCTTCATTCGCAGTGAAAGTTTCTTTGGGCGTCCAGAACGCAAGTTATTTGATGTAGATCCTCTTTCTTTATTACGTTTTATAACATACCGAACAGTAGAGAAGCAAACATTTACTTTTTTACCTATTTCTCGATAACTTAGGCCTTTTTCACGTAGAGAAAAAATTTGTTCTCGCAACGAAATCGGCAATTCAGATTTCTTAGGTGCCATTACAATTTGAAATCGACAATCAACTGATACGTTTCGACAACACCTCCTTTTATAGTCGTCTTACGTATGTTATTTACTGCGGGATGACAGTCAAATAATAGCACAAAAATGCAAATTTGCTAAAGTTGAGTTGAGTGTGCAAATACTTTTTTGACATAAGATATTTTAATATTGTTGCAAAAAATGTTTTTTATTAATATTATTGTATTTTTTGTAATTAATTTAAATGAATAAGCTTATTCTATTTTTTAAATGCCAATTTTTGTATTTCTTAATGCATTTTCTTATAAATTGTGAACAAAAATGTATGTGTGCAAATGCTTTTTGTACCCACTGTACATTTCGAGAGGATTTTAGCATCGTACAGTTTTCTTTTATAAAAATCCCCGCCAGTGGGCGAGTTGGAAAAGCCTCTGAATATTGGTTCGAATACAGCGAACGGCTGCATGCATGCTGGCTGCATGGGTCTTGGTTTTCCCCATGCGTAACGTGTATACGAGCCAGTTTTTCTTAGAAAGTCATCCACGAAGGCATCCCTCCCCTTAGGCAGATAGCCCTCGAGGCTTTGCCGTAATTACATAAGCCAAACCAACCTATTAGGCAGATCTTCCTAATGTACTTTGCCATATTTGAACAAATTACATCAACAGTTCTTGATTTTACTAAGAAACCTAATTATAAAAAATGCAAATGAATAAAAAAGTTATAAATACGATAAGCATAAATATACGATATTATAATAAATTAAAACAAACTACGAAACTTAGCAGTTTGGTTAAAAATGTGTAAAATGCACAATAAGATTTTAGACAATTACACTGTACATATACATACATCCGAACTACCATTAATGGACACTCCTCTTTAGAGGATACTTTCCACTAACGGACATTCCTGAATCTTCCGATTATTGAAGTTATAGACCAGGCATTCCTATTTAGTGCGCATTACCAGATAATTCACGTACCTTAAATATCCGCTAATGGGACATTTAGCTGTAAATGCAAAATATTATGAAAATAAATTGCAAAATAAGATAAAGAAAAGCTCATATTTAATAAAAATTATGGTACTTAGGTATTATCGCAACCACCTTAAAAGAAATAGCCAAATTTTCAAATGTCGCCAAACTCTGGCAACTATGCCCATAAGAGTTCTTTAGGTGATATCCATTATAAGCTGTAATTTAAAGATTCGTGGAATCAACTTTTCCTTCAATAAAACGCCGCAGGCTGCGCCAAGGTGGTTGCGCTAATACGTAAGCACCAAAATTATTTTTAAAATTCTGAAAAATGTCCAGTCAAAGTTATGAATAAAAAGTTAATATTTCATCCTGATTTATTCACTGCGTCTTTGAATGCACTAAATGTTGTTTGTTTACGTATAGTAGCATTTCGATTATTCGGTCAAAGCGGAACCTTAGTCTGTCGAATGTAGACTAATAATTAACTATTGAAGTTTCTTCTTTAAAATTAAATCGCTGAACAAAAACTACATTTTATTGCAACAGTTGGAGGTAAAAGAAAGCTGCGATTATTGGGAATTAAAATTTTAATAAATTTGTATTTTACGCATAATAATAGTATTATTTCATTGTCACTGCGTACAAAGATATAAAAATATATTGTATGGACTGTAGTACTTTTGAACGGGGGCACTTAAAATACTATCGAGATACATCTCCTCTCGAGGAGTTTTGCTTACATTTACGCGTTCTTTTCAAAGTTGTGTGATAAGAACTACATTCTTTCGTTTCCAGCTCCTCTCGAGTTTTAATGCGGTAGGGTAAAAGGGACTACATACACTCGGAGCCATCCCCCGGGAAGTTCTTCATCAAATTTGGGATGCAAATTCTCCGTGTAGGCTGGTGTAGAAATCAGTCGCTCCTTGCATCACGAGCAACGTTTTTCTGTAGTTAGATTTGTGGTGTGACCATTCCGGGTGAATGGATTAAGTTGCAAGAATCTGATTATTTGAAACAACAACATATTGCAGGAAATTACATTTGTGCGTTCTTTTCAAACCTCTGCTATAAGAATTACGTTCTTCCATTTTGCACTTAACATAGGATGCGCCAGTTAATGTAATCACATTTATCCGTGACGATTTTGATAACATTAAAAGGTGAGACATAATAAATATTCAAAATAGCACACAGAATTTAATTAATTTATCAGTAAATGTAATCAGTAATGCGTTAAATCAGTAAATATTTAACTATTTAGATACACTTACATGAGAAAATGGTTTGTTAAGTAGTATATCAAGTTGCATCTCATTTATGTTGTTTGCGTATGAGGGTATTGTAATGCGTCATATGTTAAACCAGATCAAGGCACTACTGTAGGGTAGAAATGAATATAATCCATAATCTATAATGTAAAATCAGGATATGTATAATCAAATGCAAGTGTTTAAATGTAATCAGGTACATAATGTAAACGGTCTTTGCTAAAGTAAGGCACAACATGCCAATTGTAATTCTTCATTGTATAATGTAATTGCCAATGTATAGGCTACTGTAGATAAAGGTGGACGGGGTGCTGTACTGATTAACCCAAATTGTAAAGGCACAGTGCCCACGTCCTCCGTCGCTTATCGCTTTAATTAATTTATTCTAAATATAAGTAGAAACATATAAGTACTTATTTTCACAGCATTTTAAATACGGAAAAATGTCGTTACTACTGGATTGTCTGCAAGTATTATGCAAAAGTTTATTTATGATTTATGTCTAACGTTTCTGGAAATATTTTGACTGTTGCTGTATAACTAATCTTATTCAGCATTTATAGGGAATTCACCAATTTCATCTTTACGTTATTCAGAAAATTTATTACATAATATGCTTGGATTTATTTCAGGAAACTCCCGGCAAATAACTTCTGTAATTTTTTGCCTGAAGAAGAGAAACCTGTGTCTCACATTTCTCGAAATCAACAAAGTTATTAAAAGTCTGCACCAAACTGAACAAAAGCTATAAGGGAGTTTAAATGCATAGCCTGATTTTAAATGGCTTTTTTGCTTGATTTTAAATAGTTGACTAGAATAAAAACGAAGTACTTTGTTGGCTTAATCCCTTACTTAATGGCATTTTTCAATCGTTTGAGAGTTTTTGAAATTTATTGACCTTATTTGGAGAATTTAGTTCCTTTTGAATAATTTGTACTGTCACGTTTTGATAACATTAACCGAATTTTTAATCTCAATAATCAATGTATTTTCCATGTTTTATTACACAAATGGGAGGGATTTCGACAATTCAATAACAATATCCGACAGATAATATTAACCGCGATCACATTAAGCGGCGTCTCTTGGAATTTTATCGACAGAAAAGTTACCCGCTCGAATAAAACACGTAAACTGCAGAATGGCTTACTGAAAGGCTTTTGGTTATCGGATAGTCGATTCACTTAGAAACCGATATACTACATTTCGGTATTTATTTCTGCTACATAGCAGAATTTCTGATTCATGTTTATTCTTCTCTGATCACGTCTCTATATTTAGGCAATGGATTTTGCGCCAAGAATTTTAGAAAAATGTTCAGAACAGTAGTTTTGATCTGGATTAAATTTTACATTTATAAATGGTGGGAGCTGCAAACATGAGTGATTAGTATCAGTCCTGTTTCATAACTTTGCTTCAGTTTCGAAAAATTAAAATACTAGATAGACGACTGTTAAAGGAGCTCTTTAACGGTATTAAATTTCAATTAAGATTCAGATTTGTACTAGATATCCCCTGCTGCACACCAGTATACAAACACGATATCAAAACATCGAGATTTGCACTAAAAAATAAAAGTAAATTATACTTTAAAAATAGACTATATAAAATTGTTATACTATACTACAACTAAAATAATCTTACTGTAATAAGCTGATTATTAATAATAATATCACTATAATAAACTGATAGTTACACTCAAATACTAAAATAAAGGTTCTTCCATTTAATTGGAAACTAAACTTTCATACTATATGTATAACTATCATTTGTTAGGTTCTGTAAACTGTACTTAGCAATTGAAGCTTTTTGGCTAAAACATCTGAGATGTTGAGCAGATAAAATAGAATATTGTATAATGGATGTATTTGAATTCATTTGGATTAACGGGAGAAAATTGGGGGGGGGGAGGATATTTATAGCTAGAACAAATTACAAAACCTTAAGAATGGAGAATAATTTTAGAGGAATTATCACATTCTCATCTGCTTGCTTTCATGGTGTAACTGGTTAGCACTTCCAGCTGTAGATTCTTACTTAGCATAAGCAATTCAAAGCATTTCTTCTCTCTAAACCGGGACTTCTAACCATGGTAACGAGTGCTGCGGAAAAGGGCGAATCGTCGAATTTGCTATAATTCCGTAATTTTCTCTGAGCGGTGGTCTCATGAACTTGATAGTCTCATAAACTTCATAATCATCATAAACTTGATAGACTTTACAGTCTGAAAGAAAATAAAAGCTTGGATATAATAGAGATAATTTTTCAAATGTTAATGTAAATCCAGTGTATCTAACAAATATCCAGACAAAAATTTGAAATAAAAATAAAAACAATGAGGAAACTGTTAAAAGCAATAGTTATAATGAGCAAGGTAATTTTCTTTATCGCATTTCAGCATTCACTTTCTCGTGTGCTTCCCACATTTCACATCTAGCGTCCTGTGGTTGACTTGCAAAAAGTCAAGATCCAAAATCTGATAGTTTAATTTATTTGTTGATAGCAAAGCACGCTAGAGCTACCTGCCTAAGCGAAGGGATGCTTTCGTGAGGGACCTTTTTAAAGAAAACTAGCTCGTATCCACATTACGCAGCCATGAAAGTGCCAATGCAGTTCGCAGAGTCACCTGGAATTGAGCGTAAGTCGAACTTAAGTTTAGCGATTTTACTACTCGGGCGTTCTGGTAAGCCCAAAATCTGAATTAAAATCTTCAGTGAATGTCTGCTACTTTTGCACCATCTTGAAACTGACAAATCGTTAAGTCGAGGACCGCTTTTCCCCGATAAGGTAATTTTGAAAATTTGAGAAGCTGAATAAAATTTCTAAGTAAAGGGTTTATGTTCTGCACCCCCCCCCATAAAAAACAAAAGTCAGTTTAAAGGAAGTGCATTTATTTAAAAGCATTTTCTGCGGTCCTGGATAAAAAGGAGTGACGTTGGTTTGTATAAAATTAGTGTTAAAATGCGCCGTAAACCTCCTTTAAACTTAACATGCAAATTTAAATATCACATATTTATTACAAGCGTACTTGGGTGTGGTGGGTATGCGTTATTTTTATGTAACGTCTCTTTAAATATTCAATAGTTTATCTTATGGTACCTGGAAACATAATTCCTGGTATGTAAAAGTAATTATTTCTTCATTGTTGACAGTTCTTACCCATTCTATTAGATTATAGTTAGTTACAAAGGACATGGATTTGTCTGTCTGGTTTAATATTTTTATTAATTTTGTATTATCAGTAAATAAACTTCTGTTGTTTTCTTCTGCGTGTGTTCACTTCTGTTGTTTAATATATGAGATTTCACAATGCCCAATACATTATGACAACGCCATTTTTTTTCAATCAACAATTTGCGAATATTATGTTTTATGATATTTGTGCCATAACTTAAAATAGCTTTTCTTTTGTTTATTTATTCAAATGCGAGTTTACGTTATTTCATTTCCGTTAAAAAGGAATATGAATAACGCACCAGAAAATCTATAAACAGAGCTAATTAATTTACAGTATTAGATAAAATGTATGTAAAGCTTGAGGATACAGATTTTATTAACTTTTATATGAATAAAAAAATGAGCTCAGTTAAGAATTTTTTCAATAAGAATAATCACTTTGTTTATGAATGCATTTATACATCAACAGCTTTTTTTCGCAGTTTGAAAATTAATAACAAAAGAAACCGATTGATTGATGAGCAACTATAATGCGTTACGAAGATAATTTCTAGCAAACTTTCCCCAAGGTTACACAATTTATCGGAATCGAAACGCCATCAAATGTAAGAAATAAAGATTATATAACTATTTACATACATATATATTTTTATTTATGCTTCGAAGAAAAATTTATAAAATAAGAGAAAAAGACTAGCTTGTCATTATTTATTCTCAAGTTTTGCCCTATTTGGCAAATTCTGTCTAAAAATCTTAAGTTTTCATAATTTGTTCATTTTTAGTTTAAAGTAAATTATTTAATGATTAATTAAACATGTTAGAACTATTTGAAATAAATGTCATTCTAACGATTTAACACATTTAGCTTTCAATATATTTGAATAATAAAATAAGCCAACAGACACCAACTTTAGTTTTCAAATGGAAAATAAACAGAAATATGATTTTTTTTTCTATTTGCGATATATTTAATTAGTGAAACTTAAAACTTATTTATTTTTTTTTTATTTTGTTAAAAAGAAAAAAAGAATTCTGGCCCGTCTGCTAGTTTTCAGATCGTGCATATGTCCCACATGCAATTTGAGTTTGAGACCAGTGAATTATGCTATTTTGAGAAAGTATTAGATCGTACTACGAGCAAAGTGGCATGAAAACACAATCTTAAGATACACGTGAAAAAAATTGAATACTTGGAAGCCATTATTAGTTTGTTTGGAATTATAAGCAATATTTTTAAATTATTACAAACTTTTATTTCCCTAAGGGAGAAAAACCGATATTTAAATTTTCTCAAAGGAAATTTCATCTGTTATAACTAATGAGCAAAAAAGAAAAGGAGACTTAACATACACATTAAAATACTGTTTTATAGCCAAAATGCCCTTTAATGGTGTGAATTTTTATGATTATCTGTTTTTTAAAAATTAAAAACGATAGTTTTTGCCTTTTCTAAATCATTCTAAACTGCAGTCTTTCTTTTTCATAGAACTTTTCTTCTTACCCTGTGACTCCATTATCAAAGGTGCCAGAACTGAAAGACAGAAAACAAGAAGTCGAGGACACTGAAAATCTGTTTCCTGAATCTGCTGCCGTTAAGTCTTACCAGGACTTTTACAGGATTTTCTACGGCACTCAGGAAGGAGTGAATCTTCTTCGAAAGAAATATGGACCTACTGGACTCAAGGAGGCAAGAGCGAAATTCGGAGGAGTCAATAGAGGTAAACATAGTAGAATTTTATCATTGTATTTGCACACAAATCTATTTCAAACCAAAAACCTGAATGTTAATTTGTACCATCGACAAATTTTAGATTTTATAATTGAAAAGCAATAAAAGATTTTTCAGAATTTTGAGTCAAATACAAGATCGAATACAATAATTTCTTAAATCAAATACAAGATTCAGTAGAAAAACTTTTCATAATATGATCCAGAAGTAACGAAGATAATAGAGATATCATGAATACTTTTTAATTGCGCGGTCGAATGTCGAAGGCGTTCTGTTTGTCATTTTTCATGTAGAACCATCGAATATGTTGGGTCATAATATGTTGGTGATGCTAGAAAACTTATTTATTGTTGTTGTTGTTATAGCTTAGTTGACTTAGAAAAAGGTCACCGAATTTTATCGCGGGAAAGGGTGCATAACTTCATCTGTCGTTAACATGGGCCTTGAGCACCATATACATATTGCGACTTTACCCAGCTACATGCCAATTCAGATAGACTGCAAACCGAAGAGGTCCCAGTCCATCGGCGTGCATTTGGAGTGATCTCATGCCGCATGGACACATATAAACATCCATGTCTTCTTCGGGATTTCTAGCCTGAATCCAATGATTTATACAGCAGCCAGAAGCACTGTATTGATCAGGGCGGCAAACTTAATTGTAACCATGTACAGCAACATGTAATCTGAAGTTGTAACCATGTACAGCAAACTTAGTTGTAACCATGTACAGTATATAAGTCCTTAAATATCATTTATAGTGCTGTGAAGCTGTAATGTTAGAAAGTATAAACTACAATCCTGTCAGCAACGGCATTCGTGGAAATCCTGAAGAAATCCTATAAACAAAAATTTTATATCATTATACGGTGACATTTAAGAACGTAATTTTTTTATCACTCTCGCTCATCCATTCTAAATAACGCCTTTGAATTCCATTTTATAGGATTTATAAACTAGAAATGTTATGTGAGTTTCAACGCAGAATTTAAGTCTTGAGGAAACACAACTGTAGCGGAATCTTCATTCGGGTGCCTTGTTCTTGAACGACCGTCTTCACTTCTTTGTTCAGATGGCTTAGTTTAATAAAACTAGAGTTTGTTTAGTGTGTCTTAGTCGATTATTTCTATACATATTATCCCTCATTTCTTTAAGACAGTCGTTCATCCTTGAAATACGTCCAGCTTGGTAGATGTCCTGCATGGGTGCGAAAAATTTGTTTGGTATACGATACTTGTTTGGAATACCACTGCGCGCGCTGTACTTATACACCTCTTTCGAGATAATTCTGCAACTGCGCATGAGCGTAAGCACGCCTGTTATTCCTTTTCAGCATAAAACCCGTGCAAAAATTATGAAATTTCAAGTGATTTTGTGATTTTCCGCGTACATTTTTCTAAATTATTTACAATGTATTTTAAGAACGTTAATGAGAAAAGTCGAGCAACAAATAAAATTGTTAGAATCACTAAGGAATGAAAAGAGATTATTAAAAGTTGGAAGATTGTATATATATCCGGGACTGTGCTTTTGCGTACCGTATGCAGAATACTGCAGTGCCTACGATTGTGTAAAACAAAAGCACTATTAAATCGGCTAACATTGCGAATGGTCTGAAATCGATTTATAAAAAATGATAAAAGAAATTAGAACATAAAATTAGTAAAGCAGCAACCTTTTTGGCTAGATTTTAGTCAATATTCACCTTTTTGGCTAGATTTTAGTCAATATTCACCTTTTTGGCTAGATTTTAGTCAATATTCACCTTTTTGGCTAGATTTTAGTCAATATTTTATCGTTTTCGAAATCAAACAAATACAGGTTGCTCTTCATCAGGATCAAAGAAATTTGCAACAAAGGTAAAGACATGGTTGTATTTTTATCCCAAAAGGAGTAAAGCGAACGAGAAGGTGGCGCCATCTGTATAAATAATAAATAATAAATAAAACTGATAAAGTAAGTTTAATCGAAATTTAAAAGCGTTAGAAAGGCCTGAATAGGAATTAGTCATTAACTAAACAAGATAAACCTTTGTGAATGTGAAAAGCTCAAGCTTTCCAAGCTTCCTTCAAGCTTTTTGCGAAATTTTGCAGACTGAAAGTCAAAATTATGGTTAAATTTCTAGCTATGATTAGCTATTGAAGACTTGCTAATTTCACCTTCACGGACATAAGCTTCGTATTCCTTGATGCGAAATTTGAACGCTGTTTTAGTTTGCTCCATGTATCTCAAATGACACTGACTAGTTATGCTATAACTTCCCGAAGAATTAAAGTCAGAAATGGAATATTTAAGAATCGAACAATGGATTCTATTGATAGGCAAAAAAAGGAACATGTTGAAGATGTTGAACATGTTGAAAAACTGCTTTTTGATGTGGAAAGAGATAAAGTTTATGCACAGTTTCATGTACAATGCTTCATTTATGTACGGTATATATTTTAACCAATGCATATGTATTTTAGTACTGAACAGTGTTGTAATAATAACATATAATTTTATAATTATTCCTTTATTTCTTTTTGGGAAGTTCATTAAAAAAGGTGCAAAAATTATGCTGTTGGAAATAATAGTCACGGAATTATTGTATTTTATGGAAGAAAACGTGATCTTCCATTTGGCCAGTCCACTGATACTGTATAGGATGTTTTGTCTATTGACGTCTCTTTGCGAGACTTTTTTTTAACCAATCCTCTAAAACAAATCTACAGTTAAAATAAACACTTATTTATTTATTCTTGGAATAAAGCTTGGGGATATTACACACTAAATCTTTTCAAAATAGCCATTCTGTACTTTCTTTTTTTAATTCCACTACTTTTATTCCAAATACCTGCATTTTATTGTGCTTTAGAAATTCTCATTTATCAAAATACCCCACAAAGCCAACTTAAAAGCACCCGACCATTATCCTATCTTTATCCTATTTTTAAAAAAACGGTTTGAAATGCCGTAGCTTCACTTACTCCTCATACAAATGGACATTTTATTTTCTTAACGGAAGGGAAGTTCTTTTCAAAGCAACATAAAACGTTTAGCAAGACTTTTTTCTTCTTTTGTAATTCTACTTTAATTTTTTTTATTTATTTTTATTTTTTTATGTAGGTCTTGGTATCATCCTATGCACCATGATAGTATCAGCTCTTAGTTCAAGGCCAGGAAAAGGAATTCAGTTTTAAAAAGAGACTCATTTCTTCTCTAGCAATGTAAAAAAATGTATAATGGAAAGGAAAGGGATGGGAAAAATGCGAGTGGTGAATTGTGTGTATGTACGATATGGTAAACAGAAAACGAATTACCAAAACTTATTTACAGAAATATACCGATCTAGAAAATGTCTTAACATTAATTAACGCAGGTAGCAGAGTTAAGTAATTGAGGCGACATATGTAATATGTTCTTTACACATTCTGTTCGGGGTGTTTTAGATAGATAGCGCCCCTATATACAAAATTTTTAGTGGTGTTGTGTAACGCTTTGAAATACGTCCAGTATGGTATACGTGCATCGACATATATCATATTGGATGCGAAGTTTTTGCTTGTATTTGTCCAGCTTGGAGGCAAAAATTTTGGTTTCGTATACAACATTTGTTTATAATACTATTCAAGTTCGAGGAGTTACAAGGAAAAGATCATATCATTACGAACATGTTTGACATAATTAAAGCATTCAAATGTCAACTAGTTCTTTGGGAAAAACAACTTAAAAATGAAGATTTGACGCACTTCCCGACGTGCAGCATGAATAAATCAAGTTTAGATTATACTTGTTCGTATCAAAAATACGCAGAAAAAATTGCAAATTTAACAACTGAATTTGAAACGAGGTTTAATGATTTTAGTTCCCTCGAAGACAAATTTTTTTTTGTTTTCTTCGATTTTCTCAATAAGTATTGACTCAGTACCCAGCCATATGCAAATGGAGGTGATCGAGATTCAATGCAACTCAAATTTGAAAGCAAAATTCATTGAAGTGGGCGTGCCTGAATTTTACAAATATTTACCAGCCAGGTTTGAAAATACTCGAAAATTCGCATATGAAATTATTTCCATGTTTGGTAGCACTTATCGGTGCCAGCAGTTATTTTCAGTCATGAAAGGTAATAAGTATGTTTATTATTCGAAATAAATCTACGTTTCTATGAATATTGATTTTTTTTTTTTTTTTTTTTTTTTTTTTTTTCGGCCCGCCTAAAGTTAAACCTTGTTTGTTTGGCCCAAGTGTACCTATGAGTTTGACATCCCTGGTTTTCGGTATTATTTCATCCAATGTATTTCAGTATTATACAGGTCTATAAAAATAGGAAGAGGATTTCCTTATAAGAATTCATTAATTATTTTCCTTTTATTTCTTGCTGGAAAATTTCATTTGGTATACATGCAAAGATCTGAAACGAATTAATGGCGTATTCCTAAGTAACACTGTATATGAGGCTTTTATTAAACGTCAGTTTTGGTTATATGACATCTTTCAGTAAAAATACGCGAAGCTGTAATTTTAATACGGTCATCTGCAAAGAAAGATAAACTATAGTCTGTTACTTACGCCTTTCAAGGTCTTTCGGATAATCTCCCATGAGAGTCATTACCCCACCGCACTTGTTTTATCCATCTCATATGAGATTGTAGGTCAAGTCAGGCTTCATTCGTCCGCTTTCCTCAAAGATAAGCAGAAGTTAAGTGGGAATAAACACAAACAATTACTCGATCATCTATTGCAACTATCTTTACCATAGTTACGAGACTAGCCGGCAAAGAAGAAATGCCCCTGAAGTGTCCGTCCTAAAGTAAAAGAGTATAGTAAGATTTGTTTCCGAATCTTCTACAAGAAGATAGAAAATCCGGTTTGAAACTACCGAGAAAACTGATCCTATAGTAGTACATATAAACAGGTCCTGAAAGAAAATGTCGAAGTTATGTGGCTTGCCTTCCTTTTGCGCAAAGTTATTAAAACTATGCAATTTCATTCGCTGAAAGACGAGTTTAAAGATAAGTGTAAAACCTATATATTATTTATTATTTTTTTAAAATTATCAGTTCTCTGAATGAATATTTCCTTCATAATTATAAACTCAAATCTGATCTGAAATGCGTCTTTTCAGAATCTGCATTCGCAAATTTATATTTTGATAATCCATCCATATCTATGTTGTTGAAATTTGAAGATAGTATAAAATTCCTGGTAAAAATTATTAATTAATGTTTTAACACATAATTTTGAGAATATGATGATCAAGTTCCTTTTTCTACTATTTTGCTTCGGAAACTTTCATTGTGGACTTTCTTTTTTTTATCTTCTGCGGAGCTAGTGTAATAATATATTTGATTTTTGTTAATATAATGTGTTTAAATTATCAAAACTTTCATCTGAAAATGTCACAAATGTAAATCACTCTTAAACTGTAACCACGGTTTGCAACAAGTCATTTAAAGAGTATTTCATATAGCAGAAAGACCCTGCAACATTTTTAAACACATTGCATATGCTCATTTGAGACAAAGAGGCTTTTATTTATTTAATTCTTGCTTTCATTCATGAAAACTCTCCAAAGCAAGAATTGCATTCTGTTACTTTCATATAAATTTCACTAGATATAAAGAAAAACACATAACTCACTCGGTATGACCATTTACTAATATTTAACCAACTACAAGCATAACGACATGGTTAGTAAACAAATAATACAGCGCGCTGTGGGGCATTTATCACTTCAAGGCCAAAGGCTGAAAATTATTTGTCAGCTCTCTCATATTTATTTCCGTTTTACAAAACGAATTTTACGCCATGTTCGTCTTGGTGTAAAGTGTCTATGGCAGGTTCATAAGCATAAGAAAAAAAATTGTTTTAGGCATTAGAAACATCTCCATTAGCTTCTTTTTTCTTATTTTTTTAACCCTCCAGCCTATTGGGTTGCTTTTCGTACATGACACTACCTAGGCGTTTTGTTCAACTATGCCGCCTGGACAGTGCTGCCATTTCAAAAGACGTAAGATTCTTGTCATTTAAACATGGCGCTGAGTTAGAACTTACAAATTACTCAAAGGTGCCTTTTATGTACTTACGAAGTCTTTAATTTATTTTTTCAGAATAAAACTCTACCCTGCTTAACTAATTGAACAAAATAAAAGTTATGAACCTAAGACTTTTATATCATTTTTTATTTTCACCTTATTTTGGTAATATCTTTAATTAATATAATATAGATTCTAATTCATAAGATGCGAGATGAATTAAAACATTATTTACAGAACAACATTATTTACGGAGTGACAGAGCTTGGCGCATAAGAGATGACCGTCGCAGTGACCAATTTTAATATTACTCTGTAATTTCGTTGACAGAACCTTTTATTAAACATACGCAGGATAGTCATTAAAAAAAACACTTCCTCAATATATGAAATCCTAACGCCCTATCCACTCAGCCAATCAGAATGAAATTTCAAATTTTGTCATTTGAAGGTACGCGCTCGAGATAGTGATGACAAAAGACAGAGTAGACAGATGTCTTGTTTTGCACCCGCTAAGTCCTTCTGCGTCGATGGCAGAAAGGCTCTCACGGTTACGGTTACAGTGAAAAAATTTAAAAATTTAAACATTTTTCCTGCCCAAATTATCACCGCATTAAAAAAGCACAAATGGTGTAGGAACGATATACGTATGATGAAACTGCCGGCGTGAAACAATTGCAGAGAAGAGCATTCTAAAGGATTAATGACAACACAAGAGAGGACAGGGGGGGAACTTTTATTTGAATTACAAGTTTTCAACCCTCCCACTTTTGCAGACGATAACGTATTGCATGCGGGAGATTATTGACAAGAATGGCGAACATAATGTCGCACGACTAATCTATACACATTCATGTTTTATGACACCTTTCAATACAGACAAATCTCATGAATTTGATGTGTACACTTTAGATTTCAGGTAATCCTAGAAGTAGTAATCTATCGGAGTGAGGTCGGGGAATCGTGGTACCACAAAACTGTAAAGCTACGGGAGATGACTCTTATCTCGAAACGTTGCACACGTTAAAAACTTATAATTCCAATAAAAGTTTTTTTACCTCTCTTCTCTTGTGTTGTGACTGATATCTTTGCAAATGTTTTACGCCAGCAATTTTCGTCATGCGTGTATCATTCGAACGTCAGTTATGATTTTCTAATGCGCTGTTCAAAAGTGGATGTTGCCGTTCGAAAATTTTGATATGTTTACATTGTAACCGTGAGAGTTCTACTAAGAACATATAGTGAATTTGAGTTTCAGAAAGCTGCGCCTTCTTATACTCTGTATCAGGTGAAGAACATCGGTAAAACTAAACGACGAAAGTAAAAGTCAAGTGGCCGCCATCTGTCGACGAATAAGGTGAGTTTCTGGTCGAAGGTCCAAATCATTGAACTGCAGAATCTAGTATGAGTAAAAAATGTTAAGGACGGAGAATTTCAGATGGATATTTGTGCTTTTCTCTGGGAAATGGAGAACATCTAAAAGAGTTGATGCAGTTGAGAACTGGATAGAAGAAATTTCTGGCAAGTTTTTGAATATAATCTTGAATTTTATCTACTTTGAGATCACGGTGGATATACGAATTTGAAATGAACCGCGCGTTGATAATCTCTCTGAGTGCTTTGTTTTGAAGAACTTGGATGTGTTGAAGTTGAATTTTGGCAGCTTGGTTTAAACCATGGCAGTCTCGAGCGCATGCCTTCAAATAACAATATCTAAAATTTCGTTTCGATTGGTCCAGCGGAAAGACCGCTTGGTGTTGATATATCGGGGAAGTTTTTTATGGCCACCATGTATAAATAGCACCTGTTCGTTTTGGACTACATCGGTACTATTATAGTTTGGAAATGTATTCAAAAATAGTCGGAACAGCAGGCAACAAGGAAGTTGACAACATAGAAGGCAGAGACAGAAATGCTTCTAAAGTTATTATTGGCTGAAGCTTTATGTAACTTATCTGTGTCATGAACTTTATGGAAGAACATATGACATGGATTAATTCTGAAATGACGCTGCTTAAAAAATTTATTGTAAGTAGTAACTGTTTTTAGGACAGAAAGTTGAAATATTCAAATGAAAATAGATAATTAAGAAACTATAGCAAACTGAAGTCTAAATTTTGCTTTACATATTTTTCACATTACATACATAATTCATACTTTCATGTAATTAATGCGATTTATAGTAATGTATAAATATTTGAGCAGTTTTTTCTAATTAGTAAAAGATATTTTCAGTGTCATGTATTTTACATAGCTCAATACAAAAAAAATTACGTGTTCGACACCTAAAAATATGTCAGTTTGCCATCGAGTGGAAGAATTAAGGTAAGAATTTGTTTTCTGTTCGGCTAGAAGAGATTATTGTCCTGCCTTTGCTTATCAGTGGACAATTTGTTAAAGCCAATTATCTGCAGGTGCTGTTCATAGACATGATTACTGCATGAAAGTGTTTCCTTCTTCCATGAGTAATATAAATACGAGCCACCTCAAAAAGTCTTCATGCAGATATTTTTGTTCAACCAAATAGAGTGAAACCTTGGTTACCGAATTTAATTCGCTTCTGAAAGCCGTTCGTCAACCAAAAAGTTTATAAATTAAACCTATTTTACCCTTAGGAAATAATTAAAGTGAATTAATTCGTTCTTGGACAGCGATGGTTGCTTATTTAAATTTCACAGTAGTATTTTATGCACAAGTTCACATCAAAAAAACTAAAGAAAACTAATAAATCTAAGATAAAAATGATAAACACAATATTAAGCAGATATAAAACAGACAGAAACTTAGATTGATTTTACTGTCATCTTTATGAAGAGGAGAGAAGGACAAGGATGAAAATGATGAGGAACAGAAAGGGAAGAGATATTATTGTATGAATTGAAAAGAAAAAAAAAAAAACACACCAGACAGCTCTTACTGGGATATCTTCATTTATCTTTTCTTTATCTCTTATTGTCTTCCAATTTTCCTTGAGACTCAATGGGCCTCCATTTCACTAAAATTTGTCCAATGTCATTTATTGTTGTCAACGTTTTAAAAATGTTTCTAATATATGACATTATCATTAAAACTTCTGTGGTTATATTATTATTAAAAATACGTATGCTGTAGATTGCTACTGCTTTATTAAGGCGATATCATTGCATGAAATTGTAACGTTTATTTTGTAACGTTTCACGTTACAAAATGTGAATTAATGTGACACAAATTTCATGAATTAAAGAACTTGGTTCAACTTTCGTTACTTCCCTCTTCCTCTATAATACTTCCTCCACAATCGTATTTGTTCCTGTTTCTAAAATTATTCAGTTCTTCTTGCTGAACTTATTTGTATAGTCCTGTAATAATTTTCCAAGTCTTCATTGTTTACTTAAAAGCTCTTGGTTCTGCTTAGTAACACAGTATAACTGACCATAGTTGCTTAGGTCTACAACAGTTGCTTAGCTTAAAATTACATTATATGCTAAACTAAAATCTGAACACCGACATGATACTACAGTTTCTTTTTAAGCTTATGTTTCTTATATTATTTATTCATTTATTAAAACTTTATTGATAAACTGTTGGAGGTGTTAGACTGTAAATCTGGAAGTTTTGGATATGTATGGCTAATATGAAAATAATATGTAAAGATTTGAATAATGCAGAATGCTAAATATTTTAATAAGATAAATTCAATATTCTAAGAAATTTAGAAACTGATCAAAAGTGAGTAATAATTGGAGGTAATATTCTCTATTTTAGGCCTTAATAATCTGTGTAGTTCTTTATACTCTCATACCCAATTAAAATGCAGAACGATAACACTTCTACACCACAAGAAGAAATACTGTATCTTCTGCTTAGGACACATTGCCAAACGTTTATGTATAGAACCATGATTCTTTCATGATATATAAATTTAAGAAAAGATTTCCCTAACACGCTGTAGCATATCCCTAAGAAAAAGCAGGGTAACATTGAATGTGTGTACCCTGGACAGGAAAATTAATTAACTCTTATATCACCAATAACAAAACTATTCTGAAGTGTTTGTAGAAATAAATCACGTTTTTTGACGTGAACAAATTTAACGCGTGAAGGGTTCTGAGAAGGAGTTGATGTGTTTCGGTAACATTTCTTGGAATATCACCCTCAAGCTTCTCAAGACTGAGGTCAGGACAGTCAGACTTCCATCTGGTGAATATCCTATCCTTCAACGAAATTCAATATTGATCAAATTACCAATAAAACTGGATTCCGGCCTTAGAATTCTTAAGTGGGATGCAAGGATCTCGCCGAAGATATGTAATGGCAGGTGTACACGTAGCCAGCATGATATAATCATACTGTGACTCCCGTGACTCAAGCACGTCATCTCAAAACATGCGACGTATGTGGCACAGACATATAAATTTAAAATCATGGAAAACGATATACTGTTTTACTATATAATAACTCATCCTTAAAGTAAAATCCTTATGAACTAACTGTGTTTAATCTGCAGTTATGCATTGAATCATGGATTTTACAGAATTAAGAACGAAATAATTTGCGCACATTTTGAGGACATTTTGACCCTTCTGGACATTTTGAGGTGAGCGCTCATTTTTAGCTCATAAATTCTTAATCTTTTCACATATGTTTTACTATCATAAGTAATTTAACAAAAATTAATATTTTATTATAGACGGCGTGAAAATTTCGCCTCACTCTCGTCCAATCAAGTTCCAGATATAATTGTTTATTAAGGGTTTCTTCCTACCATCTGGAAACTCCTCCTCTGGCAGAATGGCTCAGAGAACTAAACACTGGTATTTCGATCTGGGTTCGAACTGGCAAATGCCTGGCTACATAGGCATTTTCATGGTTGTCCCATGAAAATATGTAAAGTAAATAAAAGTCAGCTTCTCTTAAAAAGTACTCCACAAAGGCGAATCTGCCTGCTGGCAAATAGCTTTCGTGTGTTTTATTGTAATCAAATAATTTAATCCTTGTACCTGGCTAGCTGACAATATTGAGATATCTGTTGCACTGAGCGCTACAGCTTCTGTAAGGTTTCAGAGTTAGCCAGCTGTTTATGATTATGTAAACGAATCCAGAGTTTAATTTTAATATGTCAGATGAACAAGTTTTCACACATTCTATTAAAGATTTTTTATATGCGTTTCAGCTAAAATTTACTGGTTGAAATATAACTGTAAGACCAAAAGAGAAAAATTGCGACAATATTTAAAGTGTTATTATATCACGTTGCTGATTTTTACTATTTAAAGAAATTCATAGGATTTAGCGAAAGGAATATTTAACAACTACGCTTTTAGAATTTGAAATAATAAAAGGTTGTCAAGTTTTTCTGTTTATATACTTCATGACTTATTTTAATTATATATATATAACTGTAGGTTCAGTTAGAAGTTTGTAAAATTTTAACAAGATTTTTTAGGTTAAATTCTCACTACTAGAAAAGAAAATACAGAATATGCGCAGCGTATAAACAATGGTATAGAGGCCACAGGCTGAAAGATCATTTACAGGTGTATTGCTGTATGGTCTATTGTTCTTACTATGAAGCATCTTTGCTATTATTTATCGATTCTGCTGAAGATGGGAATAAATTTATTTCCAATTCAGCGTTGAGATTGTCAGAATTCTTCTTCACCTAACATGAACACCATCTTTTAGAAATAACGAGAAAATTTATAGTTATTTGTATGAAAGTAGATTCCTGTGCTTGGCTGTATTGATTGCTACTCTTTCTTTTATGGCCCATTTGTAAGCAGACGAATGTAAAGTATTTTTATCATTAAACAATAGTTTTATTGTTCTGTATGTCGTAATATTAAAATACCTTCTTATATGACCTACTTCATACTTGCGAAGATGCCATTAAGAATGATCTTCAGGGACTTCCAAAGAATTACTACTTTGTACCAATTTCTCAGTTTTTATTTAATTCTTAATACGGATATCTCTCAGAATTTCGCTATTGTTTACTTCTGATTCCTTGAATCAACCAGACAAGTTAAATTCCATGTATTGTTTGTGCATTCACGCTTTACAAAAGAAATATTTAGCGAAATTTTAGATGGCTCAGCAGAAATAAATTATATTGCTACATTGGTAATAAAATGAAATTATTCGATACTAATTCTTATCAGTCGAATGTGTGAGAATTTATGTTACATTATGTGAATGTGAACACTAATGTATGTTTTTAATCATGAAAATATTATGGTGGGTAGTTCAGAAGCTTCGAAAGTGGGTTTCTTTGATTAGCAGTTGAAAATGATCTACTTGTATTTTGATCGCTTATTCTGCTAAGCCTATGTCGTGTATGTCATTCGTTTTTTTTTTTTTTTTTTTTTTTTTTCAAATTTACCGAAAGAATCAACAAGTAGCGATCAAGAATAACGAAAGTAGAATAGAATAGTGGAAATAGTATCAAGAATAACGAAACGAAGTCGGAATTAAGGTAGTTGACAGTTTTAGTATACTATAGCCTCCATTTTGAGTGCCAGGTTTTAGCGGCTTATCCATCTACCAGGAAATGTAGCATTAGGAAACTATAGCCAGATGACTGCTCATTTGAAAGCATGCCTGATGAAATAAACTGAACAATTATCTGTATTTGGGAAAGAAAGCAGCAAATGCTCATCGAAGAAGGAGCAGTATAGTGAACTAAGAAGTTTGCCTCTCCTTCAGAACGTAGGTGTTTCTAGACAGCATTTACACCATCATTCAGCATAATAAAAATATCTGTAAAAATGAAAACGGCGAAGCATTTTCAATCTTATATGTGTATGTTACAAATGTAGGAAAAATAATTTTGACTAATATAAAAATATTGTGACTCATAATTATCTTCATACGTATTTAATACTATGAATAATGCAAGCATAATTCTGGATTACATTTTATATAGATTTGAGGCACATAAGGATATGTACATACTGTATTAAAATCCGAGCTTAAATTTTGCTGTTAATTGCTAATTCCTCCTGTGCCTCAACTTATTAGCAAAATTGAAAAGGTATTAATATGGTTAAAGTAAATTAATTAGCTCTAATTTGGAAGCCTGAAGCATATAGTGTGCCATGTTATACCCTACATTAGTTAATCATTAATAACCGTATCATTTCCAATAAAACACATTTTATGATTATTGTAATGTATTTATATGACAGTCAATTAATAATGCACTATATCAATAATACTATATAACACACTATATAATTCATGTAGTGTACAATAATGTGTTATGTACTATTTTATTAAATCATGTAGTATTTTACATTAATACACTTCATTGCTATTACCATTAATATTATTTAAATATTAATCATTATATCGGTATATTAATGATATAGTATATTATATGAGTGGTCTCAAATTGGAGACTGTTTGAAAAAGGCTATATTAAAATCAGTTGCCTTACTATTATAATTTTGCCGTAGTCTTATCCGGATATATTTTCATAAGCCTGAAATAGTTCATTCATGTATTTAGTTGAAATTTTGTCATCGCTATTTAACCTAATTCCTGTTAAGCTGTCGAGTTCAAATTTTGTACACACAGTTTTTGTCGATTAAAATGTAATGTGATGAAGCGATTTTTTTTTCAGAATTCGATGTAGATTTTTTCCCAATATTTAAATTATTTTTCACACATTCCTTTGTTCAAAGAACAGACTAAGCGTATTGAAATTATTGTTTGCACCATCCAATAGAGCGTTAAATTATATTTTCAATGATACTTATTGAAAATTATAACTTAATTTCGGAATTTTAAAATCGCTGAATTTTTTAGACTAGAAGTTTATGATTTTAAAATTTCGACATCTGAAAAATAGATCGGATATATAGTTTTGTAATTTTTACAATTGCAAATTTTGCACTCTTTTAAAAGAAGAATGATAAAAAAATATTAATTCAGCGATTTTCTACATTTTTTAAAGAAATATGAAGCAGTCCGAAGCAGATGATAAAAAAGGCGTTTCTTGAGGAAAGATTGCTTTTGAATTTGCCATTTTTGCTCACTGAATGACGAATTGGCCATATTCTTTATTTAATTTTTTTTTATTTATTTATAGCTTCAAGTAAAATGCAGTTCGTAACATTGTTATTATATCCAGTTTCCGGAATTGAATATTCAAAGAGATTTTTTTAATTCTCTAAATGACGTTTTTATTTTTCTTTTTGTCACAATTTTCTTATAATTTATCTCTGTTTTAATGATGCCAAGATACTGTATAAGCCTTTTTTTTATACTTACAATGGGCGCCCGACGATTTTACTATGCGGGGCATAAAATTGTAGACGAATTCTGTAAATAGAGTTATTTAATATGTCATTCCCATTAAACTATATGATAAATTATTTTTCTTTAGGGCATTAGTTATCATATCCATTTTAAATAAAAGTTTATTATATAGAAGGTGTTTTTAATGGTGTTTTATTTAATCAATTATTAATTGACTGTACCTTTTTCTCTACTTCTTAGACTTAGATGATGTGCGTATGGCTAACGATCATTTCCTCAGGATCCGGAACCGCGCTCGGTGCAGGGCACCCGTTGCGCAGGTAGTGCGAGTGAAAGATTACTATCCAGATCCATCCAGAGAATACTTGCCACGATGTACTCTCCTCCACAGATGCAGCGACACTTCTGGTTGCTGTGACAGCGACGCATTCCACTGCGTTCCTAGTGCTATGCAAGAAGTCACACTACATTTTTATGTGAGTGAAATTGTATGGATCGTAATAAGTATGAATTTAGAATATGTTCCAGGTCAATATGTCCCTATTAAAATATTATAGATAAATGTGAACACTTTCGTTTAAAAAAAAACTTTATTTCTCCATTTAGTATAAATTTCATAATGAAATTACCGTATCCCTCTCTAAGTTTTACATAAGGATATTAAATATTTATTTCAGCAAAACAAGGAGAAAACGTTCATTTACTAAATTAAATTTATATTTCTGTTTATATAGTATTCGAATATACTCAATCATTATATGTCTATAATTTATAAACTTTGATACTTCTATAATTTAGCAGTAGTTATGCATATATATTTCAGCATCTAAATCTAATTTCATGAAAAGTTACATTCTCAAGGAACAATTAATTTACAAGTTCTCTCTTGGACAGTCATGCGAATCATTCCATCAAATTCGTTTAGTTTGAGATATGCTTACACGCACGTAAAACTCCTCGAAATAGCATCGAGCACCATTACATCGTTCACGATGTACTGCCATGCATACAATTCTGCTACGATTCGGCTGTGCGTTGTCACCTGGAAATTTTGAAGAGGATTTCTGTTAAAGCGCTTTTCATCTGAGTTCGCACGTTTTTAAAGACTCAAAATAATATCTTTTTAAGCTAAATCAGGTTCAGTTTTCACACAGTCCAAAAACTCATGAGAATTCGGCACATGAATTTTCTTCTGCTCATTGGTTGAATCTTAGTAAAGAGTTTGACATAATTTTACTGGTTTGAAATTCTTTAATGAGTACTCCATAAACATGGATTTTTTAAGTCTTACTTGACTGCCATCAGTCTTAGAATCAGAAGTCAGTCAACGTCCAAAACTACTTTCAACTTAACTGCATCGTCCGAAGTGTGAGATGCTGATGGCACATCGTTCATCCTCAATGTTCTCTCTACCACCTTTGAATATTTTACACCACTGAAACATTAGGGTTTTCAGTGAAAATGAATGCTTTTCAATGAACAGAAATACTGTGACACAGAAAGTCTAAGGGAGCAAGCATCTTGATTACAATTATATTGCTTTTCGATCCTCTTCTGCAGTTTGGCAGTTCAGCGATGCTCAAACAGCTATCTACTTCACAAACGAATCTTATAAAAAATTAGAACCAAGGGGCAAAATACTGACTGTTGACCTAAACTTTCCCCTGCCCCTCCCCACACACATACAAGCTCTAACACCTGGAGACTGCTTTTGGTTCCTCTGCTTGACCAAAGAAACTGGTCAGATTACGACCTGGACAAACCTTATATTTGATTTAAGCGTAGCTGCTTGACATTAATTGCAGATAGAAGTATGTTTTAGCTTACGTTGCTCCAATTTTAGCCTGTATCACATGTACTCTTTTCGTGGATTACGATTACAGAGATTTCAAATGCAGAATATAATGAATCATGATTCTGTCTAGATTTTGCAATAAAATTAATAAGGAGTATCCATAATCTTAAATGCCTAAACTTGGGCTAAAAATTTAAATAATTATTCCGAAAAAAAAAAAAAAAAGCATTGCACCATCTCTGATAATAGACAATTTAACTGCTGCTTACAGCCACGCACGAATGCAAGGTTTCCCAACGGGGTCCGTAATGATCCGCTGAAGGTTGATGAAATTTCAAAGAAGTCATTGTTGACTAAGGTGCCGGTAGCCGAAATATGCACCGGCAATTGATCGGCATAATAGAGATCCCATTGATTAAAAAATGATAATAATAAAAATAAAACTAATAATTAATTGCTAATTGATACAAAACTATATCATGTAGTAAGGACATATTTTTATATGATTTTTAATCACATAAAATGGGGAAAACACACTAAAATTATTTAACATGCTTTAAAAATAAATAATGTATATATTTGTTTTTAAATATACTATATAAATGTTTTATGCACGCAGTGAAAAATACAAAGAAAACAAAACTGCAGCGAAAAACAAGAAAAAGGTTGAATATTTTTGAACGAGAGGAAACTGAATTAAGCAGTTTTATGTCTAAATATTAAAAGTCCAAAAATCACTGCTTTTTAAGCAGTGAATCAATGAATAAATAGACAAGCCTGGTCGAGGACAGCGAAGAGGAAAAATTGCATCACAAGATTGTTTTCTGTCATTATTGGCACAAAAAAATCAGGAAAACTATCTAATAGTTAGTTTTAGACCTTCAGGCTGCCACAGAACTTGAATCAGTTAGCTCTGTTGCAGTACGAAGACCTACCGAGATTGGCCTGAATGTGAAAAAATTAGTGGTTCGTTTCTCACTTTATCTTCCAAAGCGGCGTGTTAGCGTGTTTCCCATTTTATATGATTTTTTCTGTACTACATGGCACAGCTTTATATCAATTAACAATTTCTTGATATGCCACCTTACGAAATATTCAGATCTTGGTCGACTTCCATTTGTATTTGCCCCTCCCTTTTTAAGTCCGCCAATTCAATGCTACTTCTGAGTTTCTTTCAAATGATGCCTTTGAGTCATTACTAATGAATACTGATCACGCCCAGAAACCCCTTTTAACAGCACAACATAGCTGAATTTTAACACTGTAAAAAGTTTTCATTCACTTAATTTGCATATTTATTAAGTATTAGATAATTAGTGCTTCGTCGGGGATTTATATTAATCTTTATTTTCAATTTCATTATCCTGTATCAGTACATATTCAACAACTGTCCAAGAAGCAATCCGAAGAAAGTGCATCTGACACCGTAATGCCAGTTAAGACACCAACAATGAAATCAATGGAAGAAGCAATTTCTTTTATAATAAAGTATATGATATTCGTAACTACTCCTTCAATTAAGGAAATATTTCATCATTAATTGAAAATTTTTTAAAAACCCATACTTTGAAATTAAAAAAATATATATGCATTTATCTGTTGTTTTAAAACCAAAATAATACTTTTAATAACCAAAATAATGACTTTTTAATATGTAAATTGCCCAAAAAAACATTAATAACAGACATTTAATATTCGTATCCGACATCATGTAAAAGAATTATTTAGGTATGCTAGTACAATATTCTAAAAATAATGATTATATTACCCTTCTGGAAATTGTGCTCATGAAACATATTTTCACTATTAAAGATACACTATTTGTTTATTATTACGAAACAAAAAATTATTCTTGTTGTATAATTATCTTTCTATTCTAAATATTTTATGTATTAATAAAGTAATGAAACATGAAATATATGTTATCTATGTTTATAATGATTTCCAGACGCTGGCTGTTGGGAAGAACGGTCTCTCTGACAGTAGTATTGAAAAATTGTTATTCGTCAATCATACTGCTTGCCAATGTCAGCCAATCAATGATTTGCCTAGAATTCAACAATATTCCCCGCTGGACGGAGAAGAACCTGCCTACAAAACAAAGTGAGTTAGCTAATTTTTTTAATCTAGAACAATCAGTAACGGCATAATTATCAAAGAATACTACGTAGAGGGTTTAATCAGTATGGTGCATGATTTATTACAGAAGAGTACGTAGAGGGTATCCAGAGTTCTTGGAATTGAGCTCTAGTTCAATACTTAGAATTTATAGGCAACGCTGTAGGGATTCAGTTGTTTGACTGATACTGGGGTAATCTGTAGCACTGTTTTTTCAACCATGGAAAACGCGAAGGGTAATCATATCCTTTTTGTGGTAAGAGGGTGTGAAAACAGAATTTATTTAACATCTGCAAAGGGTATTTATTCTCTTCTCACGTTTGAATAAAGCTTTATGAGGTGTTCGATTTGAGAGATTGACCATGCCATAAATTGGTGGATTGAAGTGACACCCAAAATGTTCTTTGAGGACAACTTGGAGAATTAGTTTAAATTAGAACTAAGAAAAATCTCCCCCCTCCCAAATTAATTTTTCTTTTCGATAAGTATATACAAATAAATGGAGATTATTTTGAAAAAGTGCATTGTAATATTAGGAACATTGACGTAATAAAAATAGGCTTAAATTACTCGTAATTTTCTTGCAATTTTATTTCGGCTGGTTTCGCTATTTGGATCAGATCTTCCTATCAAATTTTCATCATGTTCTGCTGAGCCTGGCCGTTTTGAAATTATTTTCGATGACAATGCAGTATTTTATAGTAATATGTAAACATTCGATATAGACTTTTCGTAGCCTGAACTTGAAAGAATTTCCTTTGCTAATTTTAGCTTATATCCCTGTTTAACTATAGAACTGATCATCCAAAATTTTTAATCATGACTTTGTTAGACAGATAAAAAAATAACCTATCAAATGAATTTTAATAAACAAGTCAATGACTATTTTAATCCTACAGCTTCAAATAATTATACATAACATTTAAGTGATAACTGTCATTTAATTGTCGAAAATTATTGTAAAATAACGTATGATTTGTCCCCATAGAATTTTCCCTGTGAGTATATGGAAGAACCGAATGTTGAAATTTTTCTTCGTTTTTATTTCCTGCATTTTTTCTCTTTCTCCAGAAGAATATTTTGAAATTTTAACCACGCTTCTGTAAAATCAATGGCCATATGCTCTGTAAATATGAAAGTTTTCAGTTTTGGTTAAAAAATAAAATTATGGGTGTAAGTGATAGATAGAAAACTAAATCGGTTGTCAGATTCATGGCCGCCATCTTGAATTTTGCTTTAAATATTCAAACAGAAAATGTGACAAGTAAATTCTTGCGAGAATTTTTTCAAAAATGCAATCGTGCAATTTAGTTTTTGAAGTTTACGTAAATGGACTTTTAATACCTATTTTTTTTTCTTTACTGCGGCTGATACAGCGTGACACTGATTATCCAGGAGTAAAATACCGTTCTTCTGAGCAGCGAAAATAATTCCATACTAACTTAAATGTCCTCAATGATTTCGGCGGTGTACATCTATGAAGGCTAAATCGCCTCAGAATTTCCGGTTTATTTATTTACTTTTCCATTAACAAAGAAACGATTCAGAACTATACAGAAACTTTCGTAAGGGAGTGATATTCACATTTGCGGTGACTTGTCACATGCTGTGGAAAATTCTTCTGTGGTTCTTGCCCATTTTACCTGAAATTTCCTAATTAATAGGATACAAAAACCTGTGAATAATGGTAGCTGTGCGGGGTTGCTAAACACTGTAACAAGAGAGCTTTGTCTGCGGCTCAGAAGGACGACCTAATTCCTTCTTACACTTCCAAACGTAAAAACTCTTAAAAAGATTAATTGTATCAATTTTTTTTTAGACGACATTCTAATGCAGATTCATGAATTCCGTGTCCTCTTTCCCATTTAAAAATGTCGAACACAATTGAAAACGGTCGCCTTCGATATGACGACATGATCCATACTAACTTAAGCCTATATTTATTTTTTTTTACTTTACTTTTTTTAAGCATTTTACTTTCACCAAGTAACCTCTGCCCATTACTCATATTCAGCACTTAGTTTCAGTTCCTAAAATGGTTTACAAAGCAGGCAGGAATATTGTTTTTTGTTATTTATTTATTTTTTCAGGTTAATGAATTGCTTATTATTATTATTATTACTTTGAATTGGTACATTTTTCTAAATTTTATACGTATATTATTAGAACTTTTTGATTATTTAAATTATTATATTTTCATTGTGCGCCTGGCAAGTGCCTAACTTTTCCCGCGTTTAAGAAATGCCTGTAAAACAGTGATATTATTTTCTTAAAAATATATCGAAAATTTAATTTATTGAATAATTCTTTGTTTTTTATATTTGTTATTTAAGCATTCTGTGTCTTAGTTTGGTCTATGTCTCGGTACAAAAATAAAAAAATTTGCAGCATGAAATGTTAGGCCTTTACTTTAAAAAAAATTTCGAAACACTCGTTTGCTTCTTGTGATAAGATATTTATTTATTTTACCGTAATCCGAAGACCAGTAGCCGATAAAATTTATCATGTCATATCTTATTTAATGTTTATATACCCGAAAGTGACGAAAGGTATTTTTCACACATATTTGTCAAATGAACATTCTAGGCTAGTAGGTGCCGCCATCTACAGGAACAAATAGGAACTAATCCATTGCATCTATTTTTTTTTATAGCTTGTTTGTAAATTAATATTCCTAATCGATTGATTTTTTGGTGTTTATCTCCTAAAAGACCTTTCAGATGTAATTAAAATAAGCACCTTTATCGTAGATTCAGTTCACAGTAATAATAAAAATAAATTTTTGGGAATGATATGAAATTTTTTTAAGTTTACAATTCCTTCAATTATTATATTTTTCACATTTCGCAAATATTAACGTTTCTATAATCCTGCACGGGAATTTTCTTTCTCAACCCTGTCCATCTATTTTTTTATTGGTTTAATAGCCCAAAGAGGCGGTGGGCTATCAGTTTCAAAACGCAATTTTGAGCGTTTCATAATAAACTACGAATCAATTTCAAACCAATTGTTCAAACCCAAATATTATCGCCCAGTATTATATTTTAAAAAATTAAATAATGACGAATCTCCATGAATGTATATATGTTTCTGGCACTCTGAAAAAACGAAGGTATCTAGACCCATCAAATTTTCAATAACGTAATCCTCCAGCCGAACATGGGCACCTGGACGCCCGAATATTGAATTTCGAATTTATTATTTGTTTCATACTTTGTAAAACTTGCACGAATTTTTGATTAACAAACTCAACAATTCCAAAGCGAGCAATGACAACACTGTGCGGAAAAAAGCATTTTCATCTCCAACGCGCGAGGCTGTCTACCAGAAATTCTAAAGATATGTTGTTTTAAATATTTTGTGACATTGCTGTTGAATTGATTTGTATGTGGTTTAAGTGCGAAGAATATGATATATAATAAATAAAGATAACACACCAAACATTAAAAAAAAAAAAAAAAAAAAAAAAAAAAAAGTCTCTCTGGGCATAATTATAAAATCTGAAACTTTTCAGATTTTATGATTGGGGTTTGTGTTTTTATTTTATTTTTCTATTTCATTTTATTTTTTGTTTACTTATTTTGTTAGCCCAAAGGGCAGTTTGCCTAGAAGGACTGTTAATTTCGTTTTGGCATTTTGCGTTGATTCACTACAAACGGCGAATCACTTTTTAAAGTGTTGCCACCAATTATTAGAGCCTACTAAATATATTTAAAGAAATTAAATAATGAAGAATCTGCATAAATGTAGGTATGTTTCTCGCATTCTGATAAAACAACGGTACCTAGAGCCATCAATAATTATACGGTACCTAGAGCCATCAATAATTAATAAAGTACGTCTCCACCTGAATATCGGCATCTAGAAGCCCTAATTTGGAATTTGTTTTAATATTGATTTCATATTTTGTAACGCTTTAACGAATTTTTGGTTAACAGCCCCATTGATTTCAAAGCGAGCAATGGCAGCACTGTACTTCCACCCTCAAAATATATCTCCGACGCGCGAGAATGTGTATCGGAAATTCTAATGGATTGTTTTAACTATTTTGTGATATTGCTGTTGAATTTAATTTTATGGTTTAAGTGCGAAGAACATAATATTTAATAAATAAAGGTAACACACAAAACGTTAAAAAAACGCTCCTTTCAGTGTTATATGAAATCTGAAAGCGTTCAGACTTTTATTTATTTATTTATATGTATATATTTTTCCTGTCCGCGGATTTAACGTAGTTTAAATTTTGTCAGTATTATTTAATTTTGAACTTCTGGATAACATTTTAATCGTCTGATGCATACTGGGATGATTCGAGCCACATTATTACTAGCTGCAAAAACATTGCATACGAGATAACTGGATATTTAGCACAATATCATAGGGAAGGTGCCGCTTAATGTGATCATGTTTATCAATGGCTATTTTGATAATATTAACCGAATGATAGCATTAAACGATTAAAATATATCCTTTAAAATCACATTTATATTTACAATGAATTAAATGAATTCAAATGCAAATATAACTAAAAACGGTATTATTCCGTTTTGAGGACCGTAAAAAAATTGCAGCGAAACTGTATGCGCAAAAGCGCCAAATCTAGCAAACGCGCCCATTTAACAGGGCGCCAAATCGTATACGCGCTGATTTCAGATTGCGTAAGTTTATATAGTTCTATATTTCTTAAGACGCCATTGAAACACTAGTTTAATTGTTAAATCCTTTTTTGATATCCTATGGATTTAACAATTCGGGATTTGCCCATGACGAAACGTCGGCAATAGAATTTTGGGTAAAGTGCGGAATCACCCACTGCTTGACGCGTTTTTAAGAATTGCACATACTCTGTATCCATGTGCACACCGACCTATTTTCACGTAAAAAAAAAATTCCAGAATTGCACAAAAATGGCACTGCGCACATCCTTTACTTTATCTATGTACACATCGACCTATTTTCACTTAAAAAGTAAAAGAATATTGACAAAAATCCAATTATTTATACCCTTGTAAAAAGCGGCAAACAAATAAGTGAGCGATTCTGCACTTCACAGAGAATTTTTTTCAAAGAAAAGGCATCATTCATTATAGAAAATTACGTTTGAACAACCAACGAGATGAAATTATTCTTTAGCGATAAGTCGGTAGCGAAACAGCGATGCAGGCATCCCTTCAGTTATGTTTAGCGATTTTTATATGAATTATAATAATGATCTGAAATAGTTATTTACGCTTATGTTTCCATTCAGTCATGTTTAGCCTTTTGTATATAAATAAAGTATTATAATAATAAAAAGTATTATATCAATCTTAGATAGTTATTCACTATTATACTTCCTTTCTTGCATTAGGGTAGCCTCAATTATTTTTGGCAGCATTGGCATTAACAATAGTTTGGCGATTTTTTACGGCCCTCAAAACCGAATAGTACCCTAAAGAACATAAAAATAAGTATCATTCTAAGTAGTAAAAAAAAAAAAAAAATTTATAAACTGTACATAACTTTTCTAATTTTCCGTCAAGAATTTATCACAAATTCTGATGAAAGAAACCATTACCCTCTTGATTTTACAAATGCTATATTAATTTCATAGAGGGCAGTACTGTTCGTATTGTGGCAAGCTGTTTGAAGAAGAGCTGTCGATTTGGACATCTTGACATACAGCGGAATTGTTTCGCGTGGATTTCGTGTCACAAGATAATTTCAAATAACATCAAATTGTACTGATAAAAACAAATTTTAAACTAGATACAAGATCTTTAATTTCAGGACATTTTTATTTCTTAAGAATAATTATACTGTTGCTAACAAGTGGCAAGCCCAGATTTATTTTTCATTTTCTTTCTTGTTCTATATTTAACGGAAATCTTCCATTTTATAAGAAAAGTTAAAATGCATGAACGCAGAACTTTAAAGTGCTGTTTTAGTAATTTCACATGAGAAACCTGGTAAAAAAACGGTACATTTAGAAAAAGTATTGATAAGGAATTCATTTCGATAAATAATCGTGTCAAATCAACTTTTCCTAACTTTCTGCTTGTTTAAACTGGATACTTAACTATCAACAGACGGCTTATGATGCATGCATTGAACTCTAGTGAACACAGGCGTGAGTTAGAAACTAATCTAAAAGTTCACTTACGCACTGACTCGAAGGTACAACTAAACATACAACTTTTTCATCGCTCCTTACTGAGTCTTTGAAAAAAAAAAAAAAAAAAAATTATATCTATCAACCCGCCTTCATATTGTGTAAGACCTCGAAGCATAACACTAATAAATGTCAAAAAATACAGAAAGAAATCAGCATGAACGACAAGTGAGCTGTTCACAAGAGAAGCTTCGCTGCTCATCAGTTGCCAAATTCTATCTCTCACTTATCACCTATCATTTTTTGGCTATATAAGTTCCACTTAATTTCTATTGAGGCTAGCGGAAGAAAAAGTCGTAAGAGGGCAGAATTTATATAAAAATATTGGGCTAATTAAAATAAAATTTACAGCCTAGGTATGGAAGGTAATTTATTGGTTTTTTTCTTTTCTCTGAAAAAAGGAAATTTCGTTTTGTAAAATATTTTCTTTTAATGTGCTTTAAATTTTTGATTCAGTCAGAAGTGTTCCTTAGTATAGGCAATTATTGTTTATATTTCTTCTTTCTTCTAGATGTCGCGAATGCCCGGTACCATTCACTAGCCGTATCTATAAAGATGGAAGATGTGGTTGCGATTGTTTCGATCGTCAGAAGCCATGCCTCAGAATCAAGAGGGGCCGGGAGCCATTGTCTGAGATAGAGAGAAGGTATTTCTCAACATCTAACTGATTGCGTGATTAATAACAATAATAATAGTAATGATATCAATAAGGGTCATAATTATAATTATAGCAAAAACAACAACAAAAGCAATAATAATTTTATTTCTCAACCTAAATAATTAATTGTATATCTAAGAAACTGTATTGAGTTGTATATCTATTATCTAAGAAAATGAATGAAAATGATATTCAGGGGAATTCATTTATAAAAATATTCAGTTTTATGGTAAGAGATATTCTCATAAATTACAAGAGATTTTTAAGTGAACAGTTTTATACCAATTTATATATATATTGATTCAAAATTTATATCTCTTTTCTGTTTTTGCCAGCCTTAAGGAACAACCTTTAAGTTTGTGCAAAAATCAAGAACTGCAAGTAGAAGCTCAGGTGCTTAGGGTCGATGAATTTTAAATGGGGTCAATGATAATCAAGCGGTCGAATGGGTGTCGATAGCCAAATATGAAGAATATGCATAATATGAATCTCATTAATTAAAAAAAAAGAAAATCAAGATCCCATTAATTAAAAAAAACGAAAATTTATAATTAATTATTTATTGATTTAACTCCATCATCTAGAAGTAAGGAGCAATGCCTTACTTCTATTAAAGATAGTAGCTTTACTAGCAAGGAGGAAATCATATAAAATAAATATGAGGGAAAGTACCGTGAAATTATTTAATATATTTTAAAAGTCAGCCGAGAGAAGTAGCTTAAACTGTGTTGCCAAACCAACATTCCTAATATTTCTCTCTTCTTACCTATTGGAAGCAGGCTTTAGACAAGTTAATAAGTTACTACAGAAAGCGGAAAACATGTTGCATATTTCCAAATGATGTGATTTAAGAATTTTAAAAAAAATTATGCCAAATATTAAATGCATTGCATCAAAACATAAAACGCATCCATCACCATTAATTAAAATCGAACGTTTTCGCAAATGGAATTTTTTATTTTGTTTCTGGAAATTTGTCTATGCTTGTAAAACTAAAAATAATGAAACATAAATCCAATGAAACCTTTTTTTTTAACTTTCTTTCATATTTTTAGTCTAATTTATCTTTAACTTACTCACTCGTAATTATTTGTATTATGATTATGTTGTACATTATATATTATACAGAAAAATGTAAGAAGGCTTGATAAAGAAAATATTCTTTTAAAAGAGCTCAATGTAAATAAAGCGTTAGAAATCCCTGATTTAGAGAAATACAATCTGTAACGCTAGAACGTTGGAAATTTTTTCTTCCTAATGCAGAATTTATTTTAGGAAAAGTTAAGCATTACGTTTAAGAACACCTGCAAATATCTTTGGAACATTATAGAACAGTAGTCTCAAACTCAAAGTGCATGCTGGCGGAATACAGTGTTTGACAACAGCTGCGGGACCAATTTCTTTTTTAAACAGAATGAAAAGGTTTTTAAGAAAGCAGAATGTTTAAACTGAATTTTAAATTTTATTCACAGTTTTTAAACAGTAAAAATGCTGATGCAAAGGAAAAACTTCCAATTTATATTTATTTCCTGCCCTGAAATCAAGTTTCTGTTGGCTACACTTTATAATTCAAACTTACTGACTACTAATCGTTAAATTTTCAGACTGACATTTATTTCAAACAATTTTAATATGTCGAATTAACCACTTAATAATTTATTTGTATCTTAAACTAAACAAACACATTCCGAAAAACTTCCATGTGAAATAAAATTTTGAGAATAAATAATGGCAACCTATTCTCACTCTTTTATTTACTAAATTTTTCTTTGACGCGTATATAATAAATATATATTAATATAATACGCGTATAATAAATATATATTTTTGTATGTAAATAATTTCTGTTTTTCTCACTACACCTTTTAGCTGCAACACCTCATGGCGTTCCGATTTTCATAAAGTTTATATCATTGGAGAAAAATTAGCCGAAACTATTTTCACCGCGAATTAGAAATGCTCATAATAGGTTCTTCTCTTAGAGCTACCAATTTTCAAAAGTGGAAAAATAAACACCGTTGACAGATAAATTTGCTCCTAAACAAAACGATTATTTTTATTGCGAAAATTCCTAATTGAGTTTATTTATCTTTGGACAGGGCCGAGAAATATTTAATCAAATATGCGTTTTCAAATCTTTGAATAAGATTTATAACACAGTTTAAGCAAATTAATTCCATCTGCAGTATTTCTGGGGCATTATTCATGTTTGTGAGAATGGTAATGAAAGTAATGTAAAACTGTGTTCCAAATCATTTAGATCTTTGAATCATTTTCTTGAAATTCTTGTCATAATAATGCTAACTAATTTGCGGGAAATGTATTGCTGGGCCGTGTAAAATTACTTCGAGGGTCGCATGCGTCTCACAAGCCATCAGTTGGAGATCGCTGTTAAAAGTGGATAATTTTTACGCTGTCAAATTAATTTTTTGCTTTTCAGATTAAAGTAAACTATACATTTTGTGCTTTTATAGATGCATAATACAAGTTGTTAAATATTTTTATGAGTGAACTAATGAAGAAAATATTTTATATACAATGTTTAATAGTAATGATTTAATCATGTCTAATCGCTTTAATTTTTATCTGTTAACCTTACAAAATTAATGAAACATTTTAGAATTTTCTTGTGTTTAAATTCAATAAATGTGTAATTTCCATTTTGTATTACCAGGTGCGTAGAAGCGAATCATTGTCACATTCCGGATTGTGAATATGGCCTCTACAGTCACAGAACAGGATACTGTCCAAAGAGGCATGATGAAGATCAAAGACCAACCCACCGTCGTCACCACCAACCTTCATCAAATCAGAGATGGGCATTTTTAGAGAGAGACTAAATAAAATATTTTATTAGAGCCATTCTTATGAATTTTACATCAAGTGCATTAGGTACGTTCTGCAAAATACGTACTTTCTTTTACATGATGCAGAAAAATAAATTTCACTCTACAGCCTCATATATTTCGATGTTGTGCCAAAAAGAAAATGAAAAGTACGTAATTCGTCTCATTGCGTCTGCTACCATTGTGACAGTTAACATATAACATCATTTTCTTACTTTTGCGAAAGCGCTGGAACTTCGAATAAGTTTTTTGTGTAAAATTTAGATATGTGCTTATAGAGCGAAAAACTGGGAAACTCGGAAGATATTTTTATTGCCTATCAGGAAACAACATTGGACAATTACGCTGTTACGATGATCAAGTAGAATCAGTCTGTTATGATGATCGTGGCTTCGTGGAAATTTAATAGAAACTGCTTATACTTCGAATATCATTATGATTTTCGGTATTTAGTTATGATACTTTTTATTTTATAAAATTATACCAAAAAGTAAAGTCTTAAATTAATATTTTGTTACGGTTGATAAGCTACTTATGATTATATTTCACCATAACAAGCATTCATGAGAAGATAAGTTATTTGACAAAAAGGCCATCAATTGGCTGTTTGCATCTACCTCCATGCATGTGATCTACTTTAAAAGAGTAAAACTGATCACATCTGAAAATCAATTGCCTTAAATATTTGCCTAAATTATATGAAAAAATATAGTTGTCAGTTAAAGATATTTTTCAAAACTAAAATAGGAATTCAGTGTTACGCAGCCTAAGTTTAATTAGCAGTTATTTTGCTACTCCTTAACCTATAAACGAATATTTTTTAAGCAAACCTCCAATTTAGCAATCACGATTCCATGTGCAAATTCCATTTACAAATAGTTGTGCAATATTTATTATTAACCATATCTTCTTATAATAATGCAGCTGATATGTTCTGCTTTATAATTTTTAAAAATACTTTCACATATTTTGATGTCATGTTAGGTGTTCATCAAGCAGCTATATTGTAAATTTATTATAAGTGATTTTAAAATATTTCTTTCTGTTCATAAATAGCATTAATTTTTATTGCAAGTACAAACCGTTATGATTTGAAAGTCCAACAAATTGTGCTAGTTTTTGTTGTTGTAGCTAAAACCTTCAAAATTACTGCATTATGTCGTCGCACTTTTACGTACAAACATCTACTTCCGTTCAGAAATGAACTAAAAAACTGTCTACTACTGGCAGTGTGATGGGTTAAGTTCTCTTCTAACTGTTCAAATATTAGTAACAAAACTTTTGTACTCTTCAACTTTCAACAAAGTATTTTCAGAATGTTTTAAAGTGTCATTTAGCATCTTCAACAAGCTTTTTGAACAAGCATTAACAGGTTTTTCTAATATTGTGCTTACGTTGACCGCTTCAGATTTTTTTAGTGATCAACCTCTTACTTTAAGGTGCCCCATGAAGGGACCAGTATCTGAATTATTCAATTTTGTATGTATACCGTTAGGCCTGAATTCATGTGACTTTTATCAAGTTACGAACTTGATGTCCTGCATGAAAACTGAATTTTACGGTGTGCAAATATTAAGAACCTTGTACTGAACTGCTATTTTTTTAGAAATAATAAAGATGTATTACCTGTTACAAAGTGATTTATTTATTTCCATTTGAGCAAAAAATATAATTTTTAAACAGGTTTTGTTAGTCATCAGTTAATGCAGCAACATACGATACTAAACTTTTTACACTCTTACATATGAACATGTAGTGGACAGTAGAACAAGAAATAAGCAGGTAAGCTAATAATGTATTTTAAAGACAGGACAGCTGGTTTCATTGTTCTTTATTTTTTATTTTAATTTAACCAAGTTATTAACACATAAAATGAGGACATTTTTGGAAATCCATATTCGCTTTTCATTAAACTATGGAAACAAACCAAGCAATGATGCAATTCAGATTCGAAAACTAAATTTTTATTTCATTTTATAGAAAAAAAATAATAATAATAATAATACCAAATAAATTCTGTTTAATAATTTTACCATAGATAAGAGTTTGTCTTGTAAATTCCACGAAATAAATGATATTTTTCTTAATTCATTTCTTGGAGGGAAAAAATGGATTTTGTTCAGCTGAATAATCAGGCCGAAGCAGGCTTTTATAATTATTTAAATTATAATTCTATAATCAGTAGAATAATGAAAAAACTTCGAGTAGCAACGCATAATTTAATGTATAAGAATGTGACTTTATTGATAGACGCGAATAAAGTTTTCAGGATATCATTCGAGATAAAAAATAAAAATTTTGAAGAACAAATATTTTGACTATTGAAAACAAAATATGGTAAACGGTACATGGTCTGCTCAACGAACATAACTGAAGTTAATAAATCAAAATGTTATAACACTGGAAAGATTCCAAAAGATATTTTCTCTTTAAATAAACAAATACTGTGGCAATTCAAATGTTTCAGGTTAGAGTCCCGGCGAGGAAATTGCTCATTTTCCATGTCTCCTGCTTCAAAATAGCATATTAACATTAGCTATTCGACATCAAGTGAGTCAGAGCGACCTGTTCCTAGCATTTACCTTGTAAAGCTCAGTAGCATCTCACATGAATTAGCATTGATCACAGTATCTCCACATGGACATCGGATGAACGAAGGCTAAGGGAGTCAAAATAAAGACGCGGATATCGAAAGCTCGAATACATCAACAGTTGAGTTGGAACGTAAATACGCTCTATAAAAATGCGTTGTTCGGGAGAGATCTGGTGATCACGTTGTAGGGTTTATATTTATTTTAACTAACATTTATTTTAAGTTTAAACTATCTTTCCTGTCAAGCCTTACTTTCCCCTGGAACTGCCAATGCCAGAATATGTAAATTTGAGTAGAACGCGCAAGCATTCAAATTATCAGCGGAAGTAGTATGATTTAAATAGAAGGAAACGAGTTCGGTGAGAGAGTTATTCTTACTTAGCGAGCGCGGAGGTAGTTATCGAGAATTGAAGAACCCGCGTTGCGGCCTATGTGCTTGGCGGGAATTAGTGGAAATTGTTCCAGTGAGCTTCAAGTCTGCTGAATTAGCAGCCGTATTGTAAAACGCGGTGAGTTAGTTATTTTAGAGAGCCTCGTAGTTAGAATCTTGTCTTTACTTTCTTTTTCAGGTTATTATTTTTATTTGACTGCCTAGTGGGCACAGTCTGTAAGCGTCAAGAGGACGCCATTGTAATTTATTACGTTGAATAAAAAGGGACTTAAACCCTTTATAAGACTCTGTGGTTTATACAAGCTTTCACAGTCACCTCTTGGTTGCGTGCTAGTTAGAGGCGCGCAACGTTATATTGGGGCCCGAACACTTATCGAACTGAAATGGCCGAAAACTGGATGGAAGCCGCTGGACAACACCAAGAAATGACAACTCAGTTAGAAGGATTTGGATACCTGGTCCAGACTTTGAGAGCATCAATCAAGCCAAACGTCTATTTCGACGAAAAAAATTCGGTGTCCGTATTTTTAGAAGGTATAGAAAACCACTTTCAGCTCTACCCTGTGCCTGAAAGACAAAAAGTTGCCATCGCCACATCAGCACTAAGAGGACAGGCCGCGCTATGGTGGAAAAATATAGGCAAATTTCTTCTAGGTGAATTTGGAAGCCCGACGTATACTTTTGAAAATTTCAAAAAATCGTTAGTAAAGGCCTTCCCCATAGTGAAAGATCGCGCACGGCTGGAAGCCGAGCTATATAGTTTCTATCAACGGGATACAGCACAATTGACGGACTTTATTTTACGAAAAATCAAACTAACGGATATGTTGTATGGGAAAAAACCCGATGCGGAGATAATTGAAATAATATTACCAAGATTGTTACCCGCTGTCCAAGACTACTTTGAAATTAGAAACCCAAGAACATTGCAGGAACTCTTCCAATTGGCGGTGAAGTTTCAAAATCGCAGAATCGCGGAAAGAGCGAGAGGGGAAACATATTCTCAAAGTACCCGAAGGAAGGAGAAAACCAGAAATGGAAATCGCTCATATGGGGGAAAGAACTATCAAGCTAACGCATCGAAACTCGAAGGTCAAGGCCCAAAAAGAAAATTTGAAAATAAGCATCCGCGTACCCAGAAGACACAGATTGAAAGGAAAGCTTTAAACGACTAGAGGGGCCTGTGAAAGGGAGGGTCCAGACCCCGGAAGTTTTAGAAAAACCCTCAAATAGACATCTAAATACAGTCATCGTAAAAAAACTCACAGCTACCAATTATACAAGTCCTGGTTGGCGATGTACCAGTAGAAGCCCTCATCGATACAGGGGCAGAAGGAAATTTCATGAGTAAAAAGTTCTTCAAAAAGAATTTTTATAGGATACGACTGTTCAAAACCAGAAATACGGAAATTATAGCGGCGCAAGGAAAAAATTGTCACTGCATCGGGAAAGTATCATTAAACTTACAGATAAAAGAGGAAAATCTCAAAGTATTAATTTTTGTGGTGAAAGACCTCCAACACTCTCTTATTTTAGGTATGGACTTTTTAAGGGCCGCGAGGGCCAAATTAAATTTTCAAGATAGTTCCGTGGTGCTGGAGATGGACCAGAGGGTGGTGGAACCGGTGGAGACACCTGAATTGGACCTTAGCCATTTGAATGACCAGGAAAGTAAAGCAATACAGCAAGTGGTGAGTAATTTTTCTCATTTGTTTTCAGAAAAACCGGGAAACTGTCAGATCGTGACTCACAAGATTCAATTAAATGCCGAAAAACCTTGTAGGACTAAACCGTATCGCTATGATAAACAAAAAGACTTAATCATCGAAGAACAAACATATTCAGGAGATGTTAAAGAATAAAATAATAACGCCCATAAATAGTGAATACGCGAGTCCAGTCGTACTATGTAGGAAGAAGAACGAGTTTCCTCCTTCGGATAAAAGGGCTTGGAGGTTTGCTATCGATTATAGAAAACTAAATAGCATAACTAAATTTCCAGTTTACCCTTTGCCGGTTATAGACGAGATCATTAGACAGATCAAATCGACGAGATATATGTCTACTTTGGACTTAACGTCTGGCTACTATCAAATAGCTATGAGACCCGAAGATATACATAAAACCGCGTTTATAACAAAATCGGGCACTTATGCATTTTTACGCATGCCTTTTGGGTTGTGTGGGGCCCCATCAACTTTCCAAAGAGCTATGGACATTGTTCTAAAGCCTGTCCTAGGAAAATCAACTTTAATTTATCTAGATGATATAATTATAACGAGTAGTACGTTGGAACAACACATTAATGACCTCGAACAAGTTTTTAAATTATTAAAAGAGGCCGGTCTTACAATTAACGCCTCAAAATGCAAGTTCGCAACTAAAGAACTTAAATATCTCGGTTATAAAATTTCGCAAAAGGGTATAGAAACGCAAGATTCAAAAATAAAAGCTATTAAGAATTTCCCACCGCCCAACACCGCCAAGAAACTTTCGTCTTTCCTTGGACTATGTTCTTACTATCGATCTTTCATAAAAGATTTCGCTAATATTGTTGAACCACTCTTAGTAATCAAAAGAAAAAAGAGTAAATTTACGTGGACAGCGGAAGCGAACACAGCTTTTGAAAGATTAAAAGAAGCGCTCATTAATGCCCCTGTTTTAAAATTCCCTGAGGGGGACGAAAACCTGGAAATTGCGGCAGATGCATCAGACTATGCGGTGGGTGCGGTTCTTATGCAAAATAACCATCCGCTGGCATTTTTTAGTAAAACATTGAATCAAACACAAAGGAATTATACAGCTACAGAAAGAGAAACATTAGCCGTATTAATGGCTGTACACAAATTTCGAGTTTATTTCGGCAAATCGCCAGTAACAGTCTTTTCGGATCATGCGGCTGTTGGTAGACTTTACTCGGGAAAAAAACCTAACGCCCAGGTTAATAAGATGGGCTTTAAAACTCCAAGAATATAATATCACAATAAAATATAAACCGGGTAAGGAAAACAATGTAGCTGACGCACTTTCTCGTATAAAACTGGACGATGAAGGTAATGAACTTAAATGCGCTGTGTTGACTTCAAAAATTTTAGATTCTAGAGATACGGTTATTACTGAACTGAAAGCTGATCCTGAATTTGGAAATATCTATGCTTATTTGAAAGACCCCGAAAGCTTTGAGCATACAGATATCGATGCGATAAGAAATAGAGCAAAAAACTATGAAATAATAGATAATTTATTATTCTATACGAAAACAACAAACGAAAATCTTGAGTATAAGCCAGTCATCCCAGCCTCGCTTCGATTAAGCATTTTGAAGGAGTTGCACGAAAAAAAAACAGCGGGCCACCTCGGGGTCAGGAAGACTATAAAAAGGGTACGCGAGGCGGTATATTTCCCGCAATTATACAAAATAGTAACGGCGTATGTCAGGTCCTGCAATCAATGTCAGTTAATAAATGATATTAATTACAGCCCGGCCGGGTACTTAAATAGCATTCGCGCTACATTTCCGAATGAAATTTTAGGCATAGATCTCCTTGGTCCCTTCCCCCAGAGCGAGTTAAATAAAAATCGTTTTCTTTTAGTAATAGTAGATCATTTTTCAAAATGGATAAAAATTGTTCCACTTAAACGCGCGTCAGCCAAAACAGTCGCAGATGCATTCTTACACAGATACATTTTAAAATACGGTGCACCGATAAAAGTCATTAGCGATAACGGAAAACAGTTCATTAGTCAAATATTTGAAAACATATGCAATGGACTTGGCATACGCCATATCAAAATGGTTCCGTATAGACCACAGGCTAACATAGCAGAAAGAGTTAATAAAAACATTGTAAAAATAATTCGCAGTTACGTTAGCACACATCACAAGCGCTGGGATGGCTACATAAATGAATTAGCTTATGCTTTAAGAACGGCACATCATGATACTACGGGAAAAACTCCAGCAGAATTATTTTTAGGCAGAAAGTTAATTACGCCTTTAGATAAATTATTCTTTGTGCAACAAAGAGAGCAGGAATTTAGACAACAAGACGTGCAAAAGTTGATTGATCAGGCGCTTAAAACCTCGGATACGGCAAGAAATAGACAGAAGTTATATTATGATAGAAAACGCCGTGAAGCAGACTTTAAAGTTGGGGATAAAGTATTGAAACGGAAATTTTCTTTATCAAGTGCCCCAGACAATTTTATGGCAAAGCTAGCTCCAAAGTTTGAAGGCCCCTATGTAATTCAGGAAATCAAAGGAGTAGTCTTATATCTTAAAAACGAGAGAGAGGAAATCTGTAAAGCAAGTCCCGACCAGGTGAAAAAATACTATAATCCAAATGATTTTGAAATCCTTAAACGTTTCTTGCAGGACTCAAGTCTAAACGAAATAGAAGGGCCAGAGACTGCAACAACTATTCCACCACCCAAGAAACGGAGAACTGAAGAGAGACCTAGCACTTCTACAACCCGGACGTCGGTATCAAAAAGAAAAAATGATTTTCAAACTCCGGTGTTTAAGAAAAACAAAAATACAGATGAACCGGGTAAAGAAACCGTGGTAAAAACGAAAACACCACCTACAAAAGATGGCAGGAGAAATTACACATCAAGGAGAACGCGCACGCGGCCACAGAGTCAGGTGCCAGCAAGGCCGCCGTTCCGGAAACTGAAACGCCAACAGGAGGCACAGAAGTACGAGGAACAGAAGAAATTCAAGGACTCCAGACCGGAGGACGTCAAGACCAGCCGTCCCAGGCAGAAACGCAAAGGCCAACAACCAGACGATTACTCCGTCAAGAGGCCAGCATATAGAGGACGCAAAAGAAAGAGCAACAGGGACGACACTCGGAGATCAATAAGGAGAAGATTGACATCCATGACACCTCTAACTTGGGATCAATTTTGTCAAAAACGGATGACGGAGTTTCAAGCATCGAAAACTCAAAGATAAGTTAAAAACCTTCTATAAATTTTTTTTCTCTTTTGTTCCGAAATGTTATGCATAAGTACGAAGTTCTATGTTTTGACGAAAGTCAATATGTCTCGGTTGAGACTTAGTTTTGTTTTACTTTATTTAGCTAAGGCAAAAGTATTATTTTCTTTAAGTGTAAAAGCTAAAAACAAGCATTTTCTGTTGGTCGAAAGACTAATTCTGTTATGTTAAAGCCAAAACTTGGCCGGAGATAAAAATAACTTCGTATTCTTGTACTAATAAGAATTTTAGTTTCAGTGCCGCCAGCTTGGCGAAGAATGAGTAAAGTAAAAATTTATTTTCTCTTATTCATTTTATGGTAAATTGTAAAAAGCATATGTATTAAACTTTTGTAAATGTATGTAAATACTTGCATGTTATGTAAAAGTAGAATTTAGTCTAGAAGCATAAAATTGTAGATGCTAAAAGTGAATGCTTAAAAGCAATGAAGTCAAAATTTAAGTAGTAAATTGTAGATAAAGTCATGCTTTAGAGCGAAAGCCTGCATGTTTAAAGATGAATGAGGGGGAAGTTAGAATGAATGTGTTTTGTAGGGTTCTCCACCTACATTTGAATTTTTAAGAATATTAAAGTAGCTCATTGAGTTGTAGAATGTCGAGTAAGGTGTGTCTATTTGGTTGTTGAATTCTAACAAATCATGGTGGTTAGGGGAAGTGTTGTAAGACTAAAACACGAATATTCCCGTTTGACACCTCACATGGTGGAGAGCCAGGGTAAAGTTAAATTAATGCTTGAAAAATTGAATGAATGTGAAGTAAGCAATAACTAAGAAAAACGAAACGTTAAAAACAAAAATTTATTGTGTCAAGAAAGTGTAAATTATAATGTATGTAGAAAGATACTGATACTTATTCCTTCCAGATGCTGGAAGGAAAAACCAAGATTGATTGATGAAGTCCAGGAAAAGTTGCTGTAAGAAGAAAGCTTTGTAACGAGTAACAGAATTTTAATATATAATTGTTACATAAGATCTTTTTTTGTGTAAACGAGGCTTTCGCCAGTTAGTTCAGAATTAGATAAACTTACAACAGGTCGTTTGTAGGACCTGCTTCCAAGTTTTCCAAATTCTGGCAGCGGCAAATGTAGGGTTTATATTTATTTTAACTAACATTTATTTTAAGTTTAAACTATCTTTCCTGTCAAGCCTTACTTTCCCCTGGAATTGCCAATGCCAGAATATGTAAATTTGAGTAGAACGCGCAAGCATTCAAATTATCAGCGGAAGTAGTATGATTTAAATAGAAGGAAACGAGTTCGGTGAGAGAGTTATTCTTACTTAGCGAGCGCGGAGGTAGTTATCGAGAATTGAAGAACCCGCGTTGCGGCCTATGTGCTTGGCGGGAATTAGTGGAAATTGTTCCAGTGAGCTTCAAGTCTGCTGAATTAGCAGCCGTATTGTAAAACGCGGTGAGTTAGTTATTTTAGAGAGCCTCGTAGTTAGAATCTTGTCTTTACTTTCTTTTTCAGGTTATTATTTTTATTTGACTGCCTAGTGGGCACAGTCTGTAAGCGTCAAGAGGACGCCATTGTAATTTATTACGTTGAATAAAAAGGGACTTAAACCCTTTATAAGACTCTGTGGTTTATACAAGCTTTCACAGTCACCTCTTGGTTGCGTGCTAGTTAGAGGCGCGCAACGTTATAACGTCAGTGGCAGAAGTATATATAAATTAAATAGTATTTGATTTTAGATGCGGATGGAAGTGTATATAGAGAAACTAGTTTCTGTACTATTAGGAGGAATCCAATTCGTATCAAGAGATTTTGTGTAAAAATGAAAAGTAAGATTACGAGTTATCAGGAGAGAATTATAAGGGCTCGTACTAAGTCCCAGTTGGATGAAATTATTTTGGAGATGGAGAAAGGTATTGTATTGCATACAAATAAATTTCTTCTTATTAAAAAAAGAAGACAGGATAATAAAATCTCTTGGTAGTCGCCGGAGTTAACTAGGTTCATGTTCAAGAGAAGAGTTCGGTCATTAAGAAAATCCTATCAGGCGAGATGCATTTCGGAAGAAATTATAATTCATAGAAGGATCTGCTGTAAGAGAGAATTAGCAATGTATAAAACTTAATTAAAAAATCAAAATATAAAGGTAAATTAAATTAGTTTTTGAAAAGTAATTGTTATTATGATGGATTTTTTTATACTCAAAAGGTAAAAAGGAGAATAGTGTTGAAAAGGCTTCATGGTAATTGAGAAGAAAATATAAAGCATGTGAAAATATAAAGGGAAATTTTAGATCTTGGGAACTGGTATCCCTATACGAAAAACTTTTGATTTAATCTTAGAAAAAATGAATGAATGTAACGCCGAGGATAAAGAATTCATGCTGGATGAGATTCGGACGGTTATTACACAGCTTCGTCCTTGGTTTGGACGGTATACATGCGGGCATAGTGAAGATGTTGTTTGAGTTTTATCCTAGCTTTTCCGACATTTATACAATGAATGTTTGTTACATGATCTTTTTCTTGGAAAATTGCAAAACTAGTTCTCATACCTAAAAGCAATGATAAAATGAGGCCAATATGTCTCTTAAAGATGATGGAAAAGGTGCTGGACAAATTGATTGAAAATCGCTTACACTATTATATAAAAACGAAGAAATTGACATCTTCTAATCAATATGGTTTTTGTACCGGGTGGAGCACAGAAGATGTATTATATCATGTTATTAATTTTATAAGAGATAATAAAAAGATAGATAATGTGATGGCCGTCTCTTTTGATGTTACTGGAGCATTCGACTCTATTCGTCGGTCGTCACTCTGTCAAGTTACTTGAACTGAAGATACTAAGGAATTTTTTAAACATTATTATAGATTATTTTGATAAAAGGAAGATTCTGTATGAGAATGAAGATGGTCAATCTATAATCATTGATTCTAGCAAGGGTTACCCTCAGGAATCTTCTAGTGCTCCTCTGTACTGGAACCTCATTGCAAATGATTTATTGAAAAGACATTTTCCTGAATATATACGTTTGGTAGCCTATGCTGACGACTTTCTAGTGCTTATAAAAGGTAAATCTTTGGAAATAATCGAAAGATATTTTAATGAATTAGTTCTGGAATTAGAGGATTGGGAAGAAAAAGAAGGATTAAAGTTTTATATTCAAAAGACAAATGTTGTGTTCTTTCTCCTTGCAAGAAAGCAGACACGAGAGCCAAGGTTGAAATATAAGAATCAGAGAATAAAGTTTAGAAAAGAAATTAAATATCTTGGTGTAATTGTGGATGATAAATTAAATTTTATTTCACATTTTAATATGGTTCATAAAAGATCAGAATATATTTTAAATTATTGCAGGAGTAACTTCCCCAGTTAAATTCTGTCTATGAAAAATGCCATAATAAGGTTAATCTACGAGACTGTTGTGAATCCTCGAATTATGTATGGCATAAGCGCATGGGGTTGCCGGGCGGAGGAGCTGGTTAGACTTCGTATGAAACTGGACACAATGTAGAGAGCTTGGTTACTAATGCTTACGAGATGTTTCAGAACGACCTCTACTGAGGTTGTTTGTATCCTGGCCGGTGTGCCCCCTCTCTCAACACTATTTGTTTTTTTATTATGATAAATTCCGTTTAAGAACAGGAAATATTGATTTTAATTTATATGGAGATTCTATTGTAACACGATAAGCTTTTGAAAAATTTGATTCACCCTGCTGAAATAATTTTTATTCCGTATTATTTGGATGCTCCAAAAATAGGAGAAATTGACATTTATACAGACGGGTCAGGTCTGAGAGACGTCATTGCTTTCGTATATGTTATATATTATGGAACAGAGATTGAGAATAATAAATTTAAACTCAATATTGGTAACTCAGTTTATCAAGCTGAAGCTATGGCTATTTTTTATTCATTGAAATGGATTAAGAAGACTCTTAAAGGGAAATATGATATACATATTTATTCTGACAGTCTGACAGTTCTTGAAGCTCTCTCACGACCTGATCAAGACAATCGTTTAATGGTAGATATTAGAGAATTATATAAAGACTTGAGATCAAAATATTGTGTTTAATTGGGTAAAGGCACACGTTGGATATTTTGGAAATGAGAGGGAGGACGCCCTGGCCAAAGAGTCAATTACCGATGTTAATGCTCGTGATATTGATATACAGAGATCAACAAGGAAAGCTGTGACTATTATGAAAAATTATATTTATAATAAATGGAGGGAGGAGTGGGAAAGGTCTGATCGAAATAAAAGTTATATGAAATTTGTTAAACTTAAAAAAGATTTATGTTATTCAGACATTGACGTTAACCAAATCATTACAGGTCATGGCTGTTTTCCTTTCTATTTTAAAAGGTTTAAATTACAAGAGTCTGACCTCTGTGCTATCTGTAAAGAACCGGGCACTGCGGAGCATTATGTGGAAACATGTAAATATTTTACTGATAATCAGTAACGAGTTTAAGAAAATTGATGTTTTTAATATATATGATATTTTAAATGATTTTAAAAGACTGAAAAAATTTGCCAGGAAAATGATGGAGAAGATTAATCACGATAAGCTTGCAGTAGGGATTTTAATTTTAATTTTGTTTCTTAGTTGTGTTCTTTATGTCTGTTTGTTGAAGGTGTTGTTTCTAACTTGCTCTGGCGCAGCCCGCAAAAAGGCCATAGGGCGACGTAAAGTCTGCCAGGTGGGTCGGGCTGCGTCCCTTATATCATATCACACAATGTAACAGAAATAAAGTGAAGTCATATGTTTGTATAGTTTCTGAAGCGTGAAGGCACCTGTCATGTCCGGATAACGTAACGAAGAATCTGCATGAAACAGATTTCAAATAACAAACGAAAGAGAAAAAAAATAGATGAAATGCTAATACAGAAATGCTGGGCCCGGATTATACAGTCAAGCCTGCTAAGATCGATATAGGAGTAAATACTTCAACTGTGCTTTGCTGTGAATTGGTTCATCCTCAGTCTTTCTCTGCCCCTGCCCAACAGTCACACAATTTGCAGGTACCACTATCCTTGCCAACTGTCTCACAACCGACTTTTGCGGGGGTTTTACGAAATATCAGCAAACCAAGCGTAGTGATCAAATCAAAGTCTAAAAAACCTACTGAAGAACTCAGAAGAGAACTACAAAATAATGTTCCCTTGGCAGAAATACCAATTACTGTCCAAAAAATTCAGCCAACTCCACAAGGAGGATTGGAGGTATTTTGCCAAACTTCAGACAAGATTAATCAACTACAAGAACATCTGCAAAAAGCAGACATAGACGTAGAGGTCAAAAAACGACAACGACGACGCCCTAGGATAGCTATACATAATGTCCCAGACAGCACAAAACCAGAAAAGCTCATCTCAGAACTTAGTTCAACATCAGGAACATCGGCCCACCAATACAAGCCACTCTTCCGATTACGAGAAAGACGTCCTAAAAGAGTTAAGTGGGTCATTGAATGCACGACCGAAGGTTTCGCAGCAGCCATTAATACCAGGCGTATTTTTACAGCCTGGCAATCTCACGGAATCACAGAATTCTTTGGTGTTAAGAGATGCTATCGCTGCCAAAAATTTGGGCACAGCCAAGACATGTGCAAATCCGATAAGATCTTCTGTGGCTTCTGTTCCGGCTCACATGCAACTAAAGAATGTACAGCAGAACATCCATCTGTATCAATTGTGGAGATTCAAACTGCAGATTCGGAACACGACTCAACTTCCAACATCCAGCCTATGCAACCGAATGTGCTCTCTACCAACGGGCAGTCGATACAATCCGATGAACAACAGAATTAGAGAAATAAGAGAGATATCTTTCTGTAATACTTCTGCAAGTCCGCAAACAACAAACCCCATTACCTCCTTGAATGTCATTAACTTAAAATCATCAGCTCAACACACACCCATAAAATGTTTGCAAATAAATCTTCAGCGAGCGCGTGCCGCAATGTCCCAAACGGCACACTACGCTACAGAAGAAATGATTGATATAATAATTGGTCAAGAGCCATACCACAGATACAGCAAAATTGTGGGTTTTCCGCTTCAATGGACAACATTTCAAAAAGAGGATTCAACACAACCGCCGCGAGCTTTTATTACAATCTGCAACCAGGCATGGACACCGATTGTGCTTGCTTTAGAGAGGGATTTTGTGGCTGTCTTGCTGGAAATACTTAATCAGACAATAGCGTTAGTATCCATCTACTCCCCTCCTACAGAAGAAGCGGACCATACCATAATACGCATCCAACAGCTAATGCAATCTCATCGTATAGCAAAAGTGCTCCTTGCTGGCGATTATAATGCCCATAGCACCACATGAGGCTACGCTGATACGACACCTAAAGGGCGTCATTTCGAAGACTTTTTCTCAAGCAACAACTTTGTAATTCATAATCAAATAGATGCGCCGCCCACCTTTTATAGGCTCCACTCTCGTGGTTGGTCAGACCTCACAGTTACTAGTCATCAAATGGCAAATTTAATACGTGATTGGACAGTAGTTGAGGGACAGAGTCTATCGGATCATAACTATATACGCTATAGTATAGCAAGCAGCACTGCAACTAACATCATCCAAAGATACAACCTACCAAGGTCCGCACTTTCACTTCTATTGTTAGTAACAGACTAACACCTTTCGTTAATCCAGTAAGACATGCTGTAAGTAGAGAGACCCTCCAAAATATTACGAAAGACATTCTATTAACAATACAACACGTGTGTGATGAACATCTCCCAAAGCGTACTACAAAATGAATTACCGCACTCCATTGGTGGAATGGTACACTGCGTACTCAACAGCAAAAATGTCGTGCTCTGCGCCGACGCCTCAAACAAGAACGTAGGCAGCAACTAAAATCCACAACACTAATGATCTACCAACAAGAGCAAGCGTATTACAAACGCATGATCTTAGATGAAAAAATTAGCAGCTGGAGAAAGTTTTGTACAGAAACAACCACCACCTATGGACTCCACCACAGGATTGCGGCAGGAAAACTTTTTAAACCAGCCACCTTACATATATTGCCAACACCCAATAGTACTGGCCAATATCCAGAAGATACAATAAAGGCAATCATGTCAGCAGTCTTCACCACAGACAATCCGCAAGAAGACACATTAGAACAGACCACAATCAGGAACCAGCCCTCAGAAATTGCTACATCAAATGATCTTTACTTCACAATCAGGGAGATTCAGCAAGTGCTGCGCCAGCTTCCCCTGCGCAGAGCACCAGGACCGGATAGTATTGACTACCGAATTATTAAAGCAATTATAAGCACTAATGTAACTCTATTTCAATCACTCTTCAATAAGCTCCCGCAAACGGGGACATTCCCTAACAGCTTCAAAATTGGGCAAGTGGTCTTATTTTTGCAAAAGAATAAAGATCCAACGTCTCCAGAGTCGCACCGTCCAATATGTCTACTTTCAGCTTTGGGGAAGGTTTATGAAAAGCTGATCATGACAAGATTGCGGCATCATCTATATGTTACGAAATACTTAAGCCCAATACAATATGGGTTTAGTCCAGGACAGTCTACTTTGCATGCGCTTACAGAAGTTAAGAATCAAATCCTAGAAAATAGGTCTGCTGGCTATCACACAGCGTTTATTTCCATCGACTTAAAAAGCGCTTTTGACACGCTGTGGTGGCCAGCGGTTCTTCAAGCCCTGCGCCTAAGTAAATGCCCAAGAAATATCTATCTTACTTTGGAACACTACCTTTCTGACCGATTGCTAATAGTACCCCAAAATAGTGGTATGGTAGTGCAAAATCAAAATCAAGGATGCCGCAAGGCTCGTGTGCTGGGCCGTTTTTTTGGAATATAACATTCAATGGTATATTAACCAATGCGTGGCCAGAGCACACGCGCATCATCGCCTATGCCGATGATACTGCACTCATCGTTCAGAGACACACCGAATTCCGACGTGGAAAGACGTCACTTTTTCGCGCTCCTGGTTTTTTGTGATTTTTCGCCATAAATATTGCAGTGCAAGAAGTGAATTTTATCTTAAAACGTGCGTGAATCCTTCCTCTATCTATGGATAGATCGTTCTAGTGTGTGCGACTTGTGGTTTTTCTGAAAAGTGTTTTTGTGAGTGTAACAAAAGAATTCAGGCTGCTACAATTCTGCGGGAGTTTTGTGCACATCAGTAGCCGTCTTCCCTACGGAAGGGTCCCGCCTAGCCAACACGTGGTTTCCCTTGTAGGCCTCAGTTTTGGACGGAAATTTTTCTAAGTCCTGAAATTCATCAATTCTTTTGAAAAATCATATAGTCGAGTTCTATGGCACCTAGAAACGCCTGGTCTTCAGACAAAATGTATGTTTCTTAAGATCTACCTTTTAAACTGAATAACTATTGTCTAAGTGCATTATTTCTTGATTTAGTATCTTAGGCCTAATGATTTTTTTAATAATTCGGTATTAATATGACTCTGACTGTATTCTCGCTATTTCATTTAATATTGTCCGAAACGCCACAGGGTCGGACCTCCGGGTTTGGACACTAATGTTAATGTTGACATACTGCTTCATAGTTACACTTCATTTGACGTCCTTACTTTTTCAACTGTCGGATTTAGACTCGACGTCGAATAACTTTTTGATGCAATTTTCCCTATTTTGAAGGTCACGTTATTTGTGTTTTACTCGTGCTAATTATTGATCTTATCTCTTATCTGCATTTTTCTGTCATATTACTTACTTTTGACGGTTTTAATATTGTTGTATATTATATATATCAGTTTATGGCAGTTTTTAATTATTTTAACTTGAAATGCATTATGTATCTATGTTTAATTAAGATCATTATCTTTGCTTTCTGTTAACCCACTGCATACCTTTATATTGTATTAAGTGTATTTTGAACATGTCTCGCCCTTCTGCACTTACCACCGAGGTAGATTCCAATATTTCCTCTAGTGACTTTAATCCTTCTGAACTGCTTCACTCAGATATTCCGTATTCTGAAAAAGTCACCCTGTTGACAGACGATATTCGTCGAGTCGCCACCACCTACCGTGGAAACAAACATTTACTTCCAACGAATTTACGTGCGCAATTACTTGCCTCACTAGAGATTCTGCAAAGTTTGCCCTACAAGGCCCTGATTATATTCCTCGACCTGATACGCAGGACAGTGGTGTTAATACTTCTACCTTCCTATGTTGTGAACTTTCACACGAACATCCTTCGCATCACTCTGATCAACTGTCTGTGCAATACCCTGCTCCATTGCCACTACCTACTCCACTTCCTGGCCCTTTTACATACGCTGCTGCCCTACAACAACCTGCAGCCTCCAGCTCCACTCTTTTGGTTTACACTAAAGAGCAGGCCACAAGTCAACAGCTAAAGGCTCAGTTGACCAAAGAATTTCCATTGCCCTCTTTAGGTGTTCAGGTCACAAATATCAAGCCTATTCAAAAGGGCGGTTTAGCGGTCACCTGTTCTACTGAAGAAGATCGTGATAAACTCTCTGCTGCGCTTAGCTCTGATAAGGCTTCCAACTTCATCAACGTTCGACAACCAAAACGCCGGAAACCTTTAATTGCAGTTAACAATATTCCTGTTGATTACTCTAAGGAGGACGTGGAAGCAGCTTTTGAAACAGAGTTTGGCATTGATGGACAAAACATCAGATTCCTATATCGCCTCAAGCAACGAAAGCACGTTAAATGGATCGCGGAATGTCATCCGTCCGCCTTCTCCAAGATCATGCGCAAGCCCAAGCTCTACATTGGTTGGTTCGGACATACTATATCCGAGTACTTTGCCATCAAACGTTGCTTCGTTTGTCAAAGATTCGGACACTTACAATCCGAATGTCGCAGCAAGCAGTTCTGCTCATACTGCGCAGGCAACCACGATGTCAAAGACTGCACTGCAGAACAACCAAGTTGCATTAACTGTCTTGACTTCAACTACACCAGACGCACAGATGTCCCAACGGAACATCCTGCCTATGCAAACCAATGTCCCTGCTACCAGTCTCATATTGCCCGCCTTCGCAACCTACCACCAATAGTTCTATCAACCTAAGTCGTAGACATCCTATTGACAATATCAATTGCCTGCAGATAAATCTTCAAAAAGCACAAGTGGCAATGTCGCAAGTCTCTCAGTTCACTGTAGACAATGATATTCACTTGTTATTTATTCAAGAACCTTACACGCGCAATGGCAAAATAGTCGGTCTACCACTTTCGTGGACTGTTTATCAATCTGAAGACGAAATTGCACCTCCAAGAGCAGCTATTGTGAATTGTAACCCTAACTGGTCCCCCTCTATCATCTCCACTTCTCGTGATCATGCGGCGATTCTATTGGATTTTGAGAATTATGCATTTGTGTTTATTTCAATATATTCTAGTCCTAATGATGATCTTCAGTTTACCATAGATCAACTAAATACTATTCTCCCTTCTTTGGGTTCCAAATATTTAATTATTAGTGGGGATTTTAACGCTCATAATACCAGTTGGGGTTATGCAACTACAACACCCAAAGGTCGTCTTTTAGAAGACTACATGTCCTCACGAAATCTTGTTCTCCTCAATACTTCCGATATGATTCCCACTTTTGATCGGTTGTTCGCCAAAGGATGGCCGGATTTGACATTGGCGTCACTAGCCACTGAACATCTGGTACAGAACTGGCAGGTCCGGGAGGAAGAAAGCCTCTCGGATCATAAATATATTACTTTCCAACTTCATGAGCAAACCACTGTACCTATCATCCAGCGTTACAATTTACCAGGTAGAAAAGTTAAATCTTTTGGTAAACGGACTTTTCGAAATTTACAAACCCTTAAACCTCAACTAGCAATGGTTGGCTCTGTTGAATCGTTGGAAAAATTTACGGATACTTTAATTCATAGTCTTCAAACTACCTGCCAAGAAATGCTTCCACAGAGAACTACTAAAAAATTACATACTCTTCATTGGTGGACTAATGATCTACGCATTCAGCAGAAAAAATGCCGGGCTCTTCGTCGCCGTCTTAAGCAAGAACGTTGCCGTGGCCAAGATACTAACACATTGGTTCTGTATCAACGCGAAAGAGCAAAGTATAAACGATTAATTATGCAATCTAAGCTAAATTCCTGGCGAAATTACTGCACATCTAATAATGAAACATATGGTCTACATCACAAAATTGCGCTGGATAAATTATTTAAACCTATTCAAATTCCTGTTAGACCTATACATTTATCCAGTTCTCATTCCACAGATCAGGCCATTCAAAGTATTTTAAATACCGTTTTTCCAGCAGATACACCAACTGATTATTCTCCACATCATGCTTCAATTCGCAATATTTCATCCATCCCATCTACAGCTGACGATCCTCCATTTGCTCTCAGTGAACTCCGCACCATCTTACGTACCTTGCCCAAGAAACGAGCTCCAGGACCAGATGGGTTAGATTATTCTATTATCAAAGTTTCTATCCAAGCAGATGCCTATTTCTTCCTTGATTATTTCAACAAACTACTATTATATGGTCTATTTCCCCATGCGTTCAAAATTGGTCAAGTTATTTTATTCTTGAAGAAAAATAAAGACCACCTACAATCTTCTTCATATCGTCCCATCTGTCTACTGTCTGCTTTGGGCAAGGTATATGAGCGTCTTCTCATGAGTCGTTTGAAATTTCACCTGCACCATACTGGCTTTCTTAGTGATAAGCAATTTGGATTTCGCCCACAACGCTCAACACTCCATGCTCTGTCCGGTATCTCTGAGGCTTTACACCGTAATCGTAATGGCGGCTACCACAGCGCTTTTATTAGCATCGATCTTCGAAACGCATTCGACACGCTGTGATGGCCTGCCATCCGGAAGGCCTTATTGGACTCCGCCTGCCCAAGGAATCTTTTTCTAGTCCTCAAGAACTACCTATCTTATCGTCATCTCATCTATGTTCATAATGCTGGAATTATTCAAAAACCTCAAGATCGTGGCTGTCCTCAGGGCTCTTGCGCTGGTCCGGACCTTTGGAACCTGACTTTTAACAGCGTTCTGAAGGCGGACTGGCCAGAGCATACTGAAATTTATGCCTATGCAGATGATGCAGCATTTATTATAAAAGGCAGAACACGGGAAGAACTGCAACGAAATGTGAACGAAACATGCGATCAATATTATCGCTTATGCACTAAATTAAAATTATCTATATCTGAAGAAAAATCACGTGCTCTTTTAATTCCGAAAAAAGGAGGTTCTCTTGTTCGACGGCCGACTTTTCTAATTAATGGCAAAAGAATTAAAATTGAATCTCAACTAAAGTACCTTGGCCTTCTCTTCGACGAAAAGCTAAAATGGATCACACATATTCTTCACCTTAAAACGCGAGCTCTTACCATTGCTAAACGCCTTCGTCAAATGCAAGGATCTACCTGGGGTTTAAATCCGTTTATTTTGAAAATTCTATACCAGACCGTCATAGAAAAAATTATTACCTATGCTGCAGCGGTCTGGGTTGAACCAATGCAAGCACGCAAGGTACGCCTTCTGCAGTCTATTCAACGTCCTTTTGCCCTTGCCATGACAAGGGCATATTGTACTACTTCTAATCACGCTTTATGTGTACTCGCTGGCCTCATTCCTTTGCATCTTAAAGCATTGCAAGAATCTACAATCACTAAAGTTAAACAACTTCAGCAAGCCGTCTATTTGGATGATATTCTTCATTCGCCGGTTCCTTTTGATACCCCAGCGCATCCACTTACTGTACATCCATCAACCTTTGGGAAAGGTTTATCAGTCTTCTTGAAAGGAGAATGTCAACCTCCAGCAACCACCATTAATATCTTCACAGATGGATCAAAACTTGATAATTCTACAGGCTGTGCTTACGTTACTTATGCGGATAACCTCCCCATCTTTCATTGGAAGGGCCATATGCATTCCAATAACAGTGTTTTTCAAGCAGAATGCTTGGCCCTTCAACAAGCTATTGCTTATGCCACAACGTTACAAGCGTCTTCTGTCAATGTTTTTACAGATAGCCTGTCAGCCCTCTTGCCACTTCTTAATCCTCGCCATTCCTCTTCTCTTATACATAGCATACAACAACTTTTGCATGATCATGACTACCCGTCCATACATTTAGTCTGGACTAAAGGGCATTCTGGCAATGCCGGTAACGAACTTGCAGATTTTCTTGCAAAAGAGGCTGCAGCCAATTTTCAAGCTGAATCAGTACAAATAAAATGGCCATATTCCTACCTAAAACATGCAATCTTCTTACAAACTGTGTCCAAGTGGCAGGCTGAATGGGACTCTGCTACGACAGGCAGAAGAACTTATTACCATCTTTCTTACGTAGATCCGGCTCGTCAGATTACCAATCCTCACCTTACAAGATTCATCTCTGGCCATGGGCCGTTCCCTGTCTACTTTCACTGACACCGTACAACAAATACAGACTTATGCGTCTGTGGGGAGACGGGAACTCCCGAACATTATCTTACTTCGTGTGAACTCACTCGAGCTCATCATATTAAGATGCCATCAACTAATGTACAGGCATTTGCCAAATTTATGGTGAAACAACCTCACCTGGTGAAAAAGATATCTTCCATAATGTCTCTTCTTTTCGACTATGGTGTTGATCTATGCCAAACTGTATAAACTTTATGTTTTCAAGGTACAGCAGTGGTCTTAAACTGTTCATTTGTATATGATTCTCCCTTTCACATGCTTTCTTTAAATGTATCGATTGTAATGTATTAAGAATTTCTTTGACACAATTTTATTGTAACTTCACAATGCCCTTATATCATTGATTATGTTTGATTGTATTTATAATCTTGCTGCCAACATTATATCAGCATATTTTGTATATATTCCCTATACTTATCACTAAACAATTGGCATGAACTTATTGAATTGCTTCAACAAAAGACCTGTAAGTCTTTGTTTAGGTAATTGTAGTATGGGAATTAAGTTATACGTATGCACTTATAGTCCTTGACATTTAATGTATAGTACGTATATTGTATAGTATATCCTTCATAATATTCAATGCATGGTATTAATGTATGGCTTTAATATTGTATTACATATATCTCTGGCCTTTTTATGCACAACTTATGGGTATTAAGTTTATATGTGTGCATTCCCAGTGTTGGGTATTTAATGTATGGTATGAATACTGATTGTTATTTACTTTATTGCATGAATATTGCATTATACATATTTCTTTGTTTGCACTTCTGGTATCTACATTGCAACGTATTCAATCGCAGTATGGGGATTAAGTTATATGTATGTACTCCCAGTCCTCGGCATTTAATGTATGGTATGTATATTGTATAGTATATCCTTCATGGTATTCAATGTATGGTATTAATATTGTATTGCATATATTTCTGGCATTTTTATGTACAACTTATGGGTATTAAGTATATATGTGTGCATTCCCAGCATTGGGTATTTAATGTATTGTATGAACACTGATTGTTATTTACTATCTAGTATGAATCTTTTCTTATACATATTTCTTTGTTTGCACTTCTTGTATCTACATAGTAACCATTCCGTCGCAGTATGGGGATTAAGTTATTTTTTGCACACATAGTTCTCGACATTTAATGTATGGTATGTATATTGTTTCATATATCCCTCATGATATTCAATGTATGGCATTAATATTGTGTTACACATATTTCTGGCATTTTTATGCAAAACTTATTGGTGTTAAGCTTATATGTGTGCATTCTTAGTGTTGGCATTTAATGTAAGGTTTGCACACTGATTGTTATTTACTGTATGGTATGAATATTGTATTATATATATATATATATATATATATATATATATATAATTTCTTTGTTTACACCTCTTGTCTCTATATTGTAATGGTATGGGGAATAAGTTATAGGTACGCACTCATAGTCCTAGGCATTTAATGTAGGGTATACATATTGTATAGTATACCCTACATTCAGGATATTCAATATATAATATTATTATTGTCTTATACATCTTTTTGGTTTTTTTTAATGCACAATTTTTGGGTATTAAGTTTATATGTGTGCATTCCCAGTCTTGGGTATTTAAAGTCTCGTATGACTATCGTACTGTGTACACTTATTATTATTTAAAGTATGGTATGAATATTATATTATATATATTTCTGGTATCCTTCTGATTTCGTATTATATATTTTTCTATATATTTCTTATTGTTATTTTTATGCATAATGTATTTAACTGCAGTCTATGTATTCTTTTATATGTATCAACCAGGAAAACAAACACCTCCGATCTTTTCGCATATATATATTTATGTGTACCACAATGTTTCTCTGCAATGTACTTATTAATATAATAGGTATATTCCCTGTATGCGTATTGTCTACATATGTATACTCCTATTATTTTTGTGTATTTTATTGATAATGCATACATATCTGTATATTCATCGTTCTGGTACTTACCCACTTAAGTGTTGTATTTGTTCATCGCATATTCACTGCAAGTACTTATTGTATTGGTCCCACCTACAATGCTATCTGTATCTGCACTAAATATATATGCTTTAAATCTCTGTGTAAATAATAGTATATATATATTGCTTATTGTAAAAGACAAAATATATTACATCAACATGGTCTTGTACTTACAATTTTAAATATATCCTCACTATGTTTATACATTGAAACTATTGTTTTAGTACACACATTACCTGCATTGTATTTTTAATTTATTATTTCTGTTGCACTGTTGGAGTTGAAAGTATACCGTCGATATATACCATCTATATTGTACTTATAGTGATGTGTATGTTTTATATATTGCATTTGAACAAAACCGGCTACCCACTTGCAATGTTAATTTCCAACCTTTAATGTCCTTGGTACTTCAATACTTGTAATGCTATTTGTAACGTTCATGCCTTCTTGGTGCCGTTCCCCCATGTTAAAACCTTTATGTTATTATAATTCTTCTTGTATTCCAAATTTATTTATAATTCCATATTTATTGTTTTTAATTATTATCATATAGTTACTTACTATTTCAACCATTTCTTATTATATCTGGCTAACTTAAGCATATTTAATAATATCTCATATAATATTTATGTTTATTATTTCTTTTGTCATTATTAACCCTTGTTTAGACATGTAATTTTTATTTGATTTTTAATAAATTCCCAGTGGCTCTTTGGGTAGTGAACGGCACGGGGGCCTGGATCCGACGTTGGGCTTCGGCACCGGGGGCTCTCATGTGTAGATCTCCTCTTTTTGGTGTTGTCTCTAGACAGGGGTGGACGCGGTGCTATACCGATTAACCTAATGGTAAAGGGACAGTGCCCGCGTCCTCCGTCACTTGTCACTTGTCACTTGCACTCATCGTTCGGGGTAGAACAAGAGAACAACTTCAGACCAACGCCCAAGAATCCTGCTCGCTATTTCATCAGAGATGTGCAGAAATTAAACTCAAGATATCTGAAGCAAAGTCACAAATACTTCTAGTTCCCAAAAAGGGAGGTACGCTCGCAAGACAACCAAAAAATAACTTTGAATAATCATCGACTTCGAATTGTTAAAGAACTGAAATACCTAGGAATAGTATTTGATATCAAACTAAATTGGATACCACATATTATGGAACTGAAGAAGAAGACGCTGAGAATAGCTCAGCAACTTAAGTTTATGAAAGGTCACGAATGGGGTCTTAACCCGTACATACAGAAGGTACTGTATAAAACAGTAATTGAAAAAATTGTTACATACGGGGCGGCAGTTTGGTCATTACCTATGCAAGGTCGCAAGATAAAACATCTCTTAAGCATACAACGACCGTTCTTACTGAATATTACCAAGGCATTTCGTACTTCCCCAACTAAAGCACTATGTATATTGACCGGTCTGCCACCGTTGCATCTTAGTGTGGAAAAAGAAGCGACTTATCAAACAGTCGCCCAATTAGGCCAACCAGCAACCCTCCATGAAGATAATTATTTCCCAGCGGAATATGAGAAGAAGTTGATACGGCTATGTGATCATCCAGCGAAACAGGGAAAAGGGGTGAACATTAATCTCAAGCAAAATACCAACATAACGGGTGCTGATTTAGTATATTATACAGATGGCTCCCAAATAGATGATAACACAGGCTGTGCCTACATAGCCCTGCGAAACCTGGACACGCTAACACTTTGGAAAGGTTATCAGGTTCAATATTCCTCCTTACTTGCTTGGGGAACATTCAATGACCTGACACGGAACAGGGAGCTTACTAAAGCTATGTTCAATAAATGTGGGAAGTAGACAAGATACACAGGAAGGGTATACGAAACCCTTTATTTTTCTCTCTTTACAATGATTTCCGGACTTCGGAATACAGAGACCAACCACTTGTGGTCTGAACGTAAGAATATAAAAATATTAACTAAATTCTAACTAAACTAACTTTGGATTAATAAACAAGGGTCTACTTGAAGATTGGCCGTATATTAACAGAAAGGCCGTATGTAGTACAGAGAACTGTTAACACTACGATACGTTTAAAATTATCAAGAGGATTAAACCTCTGGCCTTGAAGGCAACCAGCAACCGAGTAAAACTGCTAAGGCAAGCGGCCTGCTTCTACTAACTCCTTCCTCTCTCTTGCTTGGCAAAAAGCCACAACTTAAGTACTTGGCGTTCGCAAGACAAATTTGCATAAATAAGTTAAAGCTTTTAATTCTGGCCAGAAGTAGAAAATAAGAAGTGATAGTAAAGATTTAAAATAAAATAAACGTTAGTAAAACTTAAGATCCTTACAAGGTCACCTGGACACCAATAATAGTGTGTTCCAGAGTGAGGTGTTAGCAATTGACCGGGCACTAACCCACATCATACAGGAGCAACATAATGGAAGCTTCATATTAACAGATAGCTTATCGTCTCTGCATGCACTTTTAAATCCAGTGCACTGTTCCCCGCTCATAGCAGACATACAGTCGAAATTACATGACAACAGTCATTTAAACGTAAAGCTGCAATGGATAAAGGCCCATGCTGGCCAAACAGAAAACGAGCTGGCGGATCAGTTAGCCAAAGAAGCGGCGCAAAACATAAATGCTGAACAAATTAAGATACCTTGGCCAATTTCCTGGTTAAAGAAAAATCTTACGCAAAAAATCAAATCCTTGTGGCAGGAAGAGTGGAACTCTGACGACACAGGACGTGGTGTTTATTATCATATTCCCACAGTAACTTATGATCGCCTCATAATACATGCTCAACTTGTACGGTATATAACGGGACATGGTCCTTTTTCTGTATATTTTGAAAGGTTTGGCATTACAAATACGGCACAGTGCATTTGCGGTGAATTGGGCACACCCGAACATTATGTAGCTAACTGCCCACTAACAACTGATTTGCACCTGCCGATCCCGCCAATAAATGAGCAAGCATTTAGCAGGTTCATCATAAATAACAAGCATGCAGTACGAAAGATTAACAAATTTGTTAATAAACTTATGGACCTCGGCACTGACCTGTGTCAAATCTAATTTTATATATGTCTCTAAAGTATATCATAAAATAAACTATTTTGAACTGTGCTAAAACTAATGCAAATAAAAACTAAGAATTATCCCTTTATGTGGACTCCCTCGGCTACATTTATACTGAATAATTATTTTAGTACAGTAATCGTTTTGTATCAGAGAAATTGTGTATAGTATTAATTTATTGTATCATAGTTTTGAAACATTGTAATAGAAAAATCGTATTGATGATCGTATAGATGATAAGGTTATTACTTTTAATGTTTACCTAACTAGTATAATTGATAGCGGAATAGTTCTGTTACTAAATAGAGTAATCATATTGAATAAGAGTAATTGTATTGTTTTATAGCATCATTGTGTTAACTGGTATAGTATGATTAATCATTGTACTTAGTAAATGCATAGAATCACTGTACTAAATTATTATATTTTAGTAATCACAAAGAATCATTCTATTGAATCACTGAATTGTAATCAACAAATAAAGTGCAAGTTATACTGTACTGTACATATTTAACAATTGATTTCTTTACAAGTAAATGTAACATCAATACTATAATAGGTACTTAAATGACTATACCCATATATTTAAATGTTATTAATAACATATATAGTATTACTACAAATCTGAATATATATATTAAATCACTGAGTACTTGTATCGTAATCTTTATACTTCAGTCACTGCATATAATTATTGCTTTGGTACATGTTCTAAAGAAGCAGTATAATATCACTGTATTGCATCATTACATTATTTATAATATTCAGTGTGCAAGGTAAAACTGTACAGTACATAATTTATAATGAACTGCTTTCAAGTAACATGTAATATCATTGCTGTAATGATTAATTAATGGTGTAATTTAAATGTTTGTGTCACTTGGGTAGTGAGGTTTGTAATATAAATGGTATTTTTATTAATTTGAGCAATAATATTGAAATTTTGAATAATTATATAGATTTTTGTTCTAATAAGCGCATAGAATTGTTGTATTGAATCATTGCATTTGAATAATCGTATAGAATCATAATATTGAATTATTCACGCGTAATCGTACGGAATCATTGTATTGAATTATTTATTTGTATAGTATTTCCAATGTGCAAGTAAAATTGTACTGTACATATCTTATTTTTGAATTGCTTGCTAGTAATATGTAACATCATTTCAGTAATAAGCACCTGTATGAAAAAAATATTATTTTGTGTCAACATGGCATATATGATTAATAATATGAATAGTATTATCATTAATTTAAGTAATAGTATTGAATCATTGTATATTTATAGTGAATCATTGTTCTAATATTCGCATATAATCATTGTTTTGAATCATTGCATTTTAGAAATTGTAAAGAATTAATGTTTTTATAGTGTATTTATACTCTAAGTGCAATTATTCATTTAACTGTATTAATATCCAATTTTAATATAATAACGGTGTCTTTAGTAGTAAGCTGTAATATAAAAGTTAACAATGACATTCAGAATATTAGAGACTTATGTGAGATCTAAGTATTTTTATACTTCTCCACTATAAATTTTTTAAGCTGGCAATGTATGAAATATAAGCATTTGTATGTTCTTGGGTTTTTGTATACTGAGTTTAAATGTTGAATTTTGCATTAGTAAATTCATGTTGACAATGTCGTCACTTATCAATCACAACAGTATAATATAATCATTATGTATGATATATCTTCTTTATGTATTGAATTGTAAACTTTATATGTAACTTGCTAAAATTACTTGCTAGGGTATTGAATTGTAATCTTATGTGTCACTTGCTAAAGTTTTGTTCATAAGTACTGTGTTCACACAGATGTAACCATTTTTAATATCTATGTTTTGTAACACTAATCAATGTGCCCTATGAGTGGATCTCGTGTGGCTCTAACATGAGTCAGCTTTAGATAAGGATGGACGTGGCGCTAAACCAATTAACCATAATGGTAAAGGGGTGGTGCCCACGTCCTCCGTCACTAAACTAAACTAAATACAGAAATGCGAATAATTGAGTATATTGAATAAAAATAAAAATAATCAAAGAAGTACAATTTAACAATAACCTAGACCTTAGATGAAAAAATTATGCACTGTCATGGTAAAGGAAAATTATACGAATTTTTTTTTTTTTTAATTTTCAGAACCTAGCTCTAAAAAAACTAGGCGAAAAATACGAAAGGAAATACGGTATTGGGAATTTTTTTAACTTTGTGTCAAAATCTCGCTGTTCATTGTCATAAATGATGACCCACGTTTCTCACCGATGTTAAATTTTCTATGAATTTCTTTTAAATGAAGATTTCCAACAAAAGCTTCATAGTCATCAGATTACATAGATATGAATCCACTAAGGATACATAAAATATACTTGGAGTGAATAATATTTCGTTAGTCCTCGACTAAAGTCTTTTCGGGAATAAAAATAATTCTATTTCGCTGGTTAACTATGTGGAATTCATACACCTCATAATTAACATACATTCTGAAAATTCTGACTTATTTAAAGTTATTTGTTATGTTTCTTTTTTTTTTTTTTTCGGTTCATACAATATCGTTACATAAGTACGCTAGTTCTATTTCTTTCGAATTTTTGATTCGAGAAATTTAGGTTTCTCCTATTATCCGGGATTAGAGCACTTCTGCAATTTTCTGGTATGCTGAAGAAACACAAAGCCAAGAAGCCATTGATAGAATAAGTTGCAATATCGTTACATAAGTACGCTAGTTCTATTTCTTTCGAATTTTTGATTCGAGAAATTTAGGTTTCTCCTATTATCCGGGATTAGAGCACTTCTGCAATTTTCTGGTATGCTGAAGAAACACAAAGCCAAGAAGCCATTGATAGAATAAGTTGCATTATTTTCCAATTAAATTAATGGCCACAGCCTATAAAGATATTAACTTAGTTGGGAAGCATTTTTTAACATTGACAACCTAGAATTCATCAACGATAAGAAACACCAATTAAAATTAAGAAAAGCCAGAAATGATTAAAAACTTTCATGAGATAAATGAAAATTAAGTGCGAAACATTCTAGGTTCATTTAACTGAAATAAAAATTAAAAATAAGCCTCTGAAAAAAATGAGTAATTACGATGGCTCAGTCGCTAGACGTTGAATTGATGGCAAATGTAAGAAATTTAGATCTAAGGCAGAAACAGTTGGACATCAATCAATGAGTGCTTTTATACGAGAGCTATCCAGAAAGTAGATTACGTTTTGGAGTAAAAAAATAAACAAAGTATAGGAAACAAATTTTATTATATACAGATGAAAGCCACACTCAAATACTACTTTTCTACATAGTCACCATACAAATTAAGGCATTTATCGTAGCGATGTACGAGCTTGGAAATTCCTTCGTCGAAAAATTCGGCCGCCTGCGCCTTCAACCACTTCGTTACCTCTTCTTGCCTTCCATCTTGCACAAAACTTGTGGTAACCAAGCTTTTCGCTGATGATTTCGTGCAACAAACTTCGCGAAATTTGTGGAAAACTCAAAGAAAGTTCCGTTATTGTGAAATTTCGATTTTCACGGACTTTAGCATCGACTTTTTCGAGAAGTTCGGCGGTCACTATGCTGGGTCTCCCACTTCGATCTTCGTCGTGAACATTGGTTCGGCCATTTTGAAATCTTATGACCCACTGACGCACTCCACCTTCAGTGATAATGTTGTCCCCATACACTTCACGAAGCTGCCGATAGATTTCTATCGGTTTACAGTTTTTTGCAGTCAGAAACCTTATTACTGAGCGCACCTCGCAGCTCGCGGGATTTTCAATTAACGCAGACATTTCAAACCGTCACAGTATCTGAACGGAGCACAGCACGAACCTCTCACTAGCACGGCTAGATGCAGACTGAGCTGCGCAACGCTCTGACCCCAAGATGGCCGCGCTAGCCCCGCCCCTAGCGGACACAGACGGAAACGTAATCTACTTCCTGGATGGCCCTCGTATGTCTGCTTCTGCCAAATGTCGTCTGTTGCGATTGATGTCGGCTTAAAATTCAATAGCATGTATAATGCTGTTTATATTATATGCATAAAAGAAGTTTTAGGTATCTTTTTGTTAGTCGAAGATACTTATTGTGCTGTCTACCGTGAAATTGTTGCGAAATAGCGCGATGTAACGCAGTTATGTATAAACGGGACGCCACAACACATTGAAAATAGCTTCATTTTCGTCTGATTTTCTATAAGCCTGTATGAACCTCAAGTGATCCTCGATAAGCCACCATTTTTATGAACAAGGATATAAATTTGCTATTTTTGCTCTTGCTCTGAAAAAAAAAAAAAAAATGAACATTTGTGCAGAACAACAAGCAGAAAGCAGAGGATTATTAAAGTTATGGGATACTGCCATAAAAATGTGCGTAATTATGGACACGATATAGTCAGTTGAATAAGGTCGACGAAAGAGCAAGAGATCGGAATAGTTTGTATTCACAACGTTTCTAATCAGAGCTTGTAATTAAACTGGAGAGCCTAACAAAATAGAAGAAATCGTCAAAGTCTTCTTACAAACAGGAAAAACGAAGCATGTCGAATGTTTATTGTTTGTTAAATAAAGATGCTTATGTTAATTCAATATTCCGCGGGAACAATTGGTGTAACTTTGGCGGGATATGCTCTTACTTTTGTGGCTCTATGGCATCCAACATTCACGGTTGACAAGATAATACTTCAGTACCGGGGAAAATAACATAGTTATATCTTTAATAAGTTTATATCAGGGTAGCGTATGGCCACTCTTGAGTAAAATGAAACTTTATTTCCCTTTACTAACAAAACGTAATGCGAAACAATTGAAAACTCACGCTGCTGAACTCGTTTGGAGTCCAAGGATTAGTAAACTATACGTTAATAATGCAGCAAGTGAAGACAATATGAAACGGCGATTTAAGTCAAATAAGCCGAAAGCGGTAAACATTAGAGGATCATCATGGATAAAAGACTTCAGAAGAGTAGTGGACTATGCTACCGGATTGCTGAGCATTTCTTTCTCATACAGTGATTTCAAGGTAATTTTCAATTCAATGCGCTTTTCATAAATCGAAGAAGCACTAAAAGTTGTGAATATAATTCCTATGAAAGAGTTTGGTAAGATAATTAAAACACGCATATAGAAAGTTTTACCACTTTCTGAATAGATGCTACTCGCAAGAATACAAAATATTGTAATGAAGTAGAAAGTAAGAGTTAAAAACAAAATGGATGAAAAGCACTGAATCATGAATCTATGACACTTCCGAATACGTTTATACATTAGGCATTTTTTCATAAGTTCGCTTTCTAAATGTTTCTTTCTCAATATTGCATTATAAAGATTGATTACATCTCCAAAACATCCACAAAATATACAAAAGGTTAAAGTTTGTATGTCCATCAAAAATAACGAAGCAAAATAATTGTAAGTATTCACAATAAAGACAAAGGTATATAGTACAGTTTTATTCAATTCGGAATCTACTTCTTTGAGTAAATATGATTTTTCTTCTTGTGTTAATCTCATGGTGTAAATAATGAGAAAACCATTTACGAAAGCTAAAGGAATTATAATACCACATATGCAACAGGTACGCGTATAAGAATATTTAGATTCACCATAACACAAGTCATTCATAATCTGTTGAATATCCTTGGCTAAAATCTTCAATTCTTTTATCTTGGATCTCAGCGTATGCAAACTAATTAATGGAACTATCATTGTTAGAAAAACAGACGTTGTAAGCCGGAAATCAAAAGTTTTAGAAAATGCATAGATCGTTACAAACACAAAACGGCTACGTGGTGGCAAACACAGAAACATATTTTACATATCTTTCTCTTTTTACAAGTTTTTCCTCTCGATATAATGCACATGAATTTAAGTAAACGCACAATTAAACGCAAATTATTATTTTTTGCAGAAATAGTTCTTCTAACGTTTTTATTTTGTGGGGACACAGCAGTTACATACATATTTCTCAAAATATCAGATCAAGAAGATTAGATTTCTGCTTGATAATTTAAATACACAAGAGGAATTTTCTTGGATAAAATACGTAAATTCTGAAGTCTTAAATAATTAAAATTTTACTACGTATTAAATAAAGACTGATTTCTAATATAAAACTGCAATAGACCTTTCTTACATTCTCTTCAGATCCATTTTTAAATTTGAAATGTATTTTAAAAATTTGCATACTTCAGATACAGATCGGATATACATACAGATACACAGCTATACATCACATCTACATCAGATGTACATACTTTGAGAATAATTTACGTACTTAGGTTTCATCGGAATTTCACATGCTAGTTTGTGAAATATTTAAAAAAAACTAACCAGTATTCCTCCTATTTTTGAAGAGTATATGATGTTACATTTTCCTCTCACCTCAGAAATATGCTGTTTTATTTTTATTATCAGTTCCAAAACATTTGCTTCTTTTGTACAAGTAACTGTTTGATATTTCTTAAAGTAAAATTATTTAATTGATTAAAATTGTATAATTATCTGCACTCAGTTTATAAACTTATTCATTTACGAAGCGATTAGTGTCCAACTCTGTTTAGCCGTAATTTTTCACTCTATATTGCGTTGTTATAGAAACCTTAGTACAAACAAATAACAGAATTAAATTCTGAATAAAAATGCAAACCATTTAAAGTAATGGCTAAATTAAGAATATTAAATTCGTGAAATATTATAAAAGTTTGCATTTGTCTTGATGTTTTCTTAAGAAACTGCTCATTTTAATTGAAAAGCAATAAAAGGAAATGAAGAATAATCGATGCTTTTCTGTTTTATGCTCCTAAAAACATTTTCATTTGACAAGCAGGTGAAAATAATGCAATACGAGCCGGAAAAATTTATACTTTTATTTTCTAAAGTTTTTTTTTATATAATCCCATAAAAAATTGAAACAGAGATGAACAATACTAGTTATTAATGGGTAATTTTAGCAGTTAATGGTATTAAAAATTTTAAAAATGTGTGCACCACATGACTTCCTCGTACGGAATATTAAATTATACGCATTTTTCTTGCATTTTATTTAAACTTATTGGATTGAATTAAATTTACTTCCTCACTAGCGCATACACCACAATAGAATAAATGCACTCCTTAAAATTCACTACACTTGTTTACCATAGCGACATTATGGCCGTAGGTTCACTCAACAGCGTTACATTTCATGAAATTTTTAATATAATCATAATCATAATAGTCTCTGGTATACTGGTACACAATCACATTAGGATTTTAACCAGTTCGTTTTGCATATGCCTTATGCGTATACGGTAAGCAAAAGTTCAGAGGACAAATGCAATGGGTATCTTTAAATATAAAACAATAAAGAATGCAGTTAGAATCAATAAAAATTATTCAATTTCACTGTACGTGTACGAAAAACGAATGGACTGTTTAAGCGCAAAATAAAAAGGAAGGCGCTGTAGTTCGGATGCGAAATTCATTTCCATAAAACATTAGGTAACTTTATAAGGTAGCACCTGCCTTCTTGGCATACCTTCGTGGTGTGGTGGTCTGCAAGCTGGGCGCGTATTCCAGAGGTCCTCGGTCCGATTCTCGGGAAAGGCGTTGCATATTTTTCATCATTCCTGCTTTAAAAAATACCTAATATCTCTGCAGTGGCGCCCGAACTAAAAGGGTGGTGGATGATGATTCTCCACATCCAGGATTTGGCGACTGGGTCCCTCAAAATCCCAGTCGCCCTTTAAAAGGGGAAGTACATAAGGTATTTCTCAAGCCTTCTTGGCATGCCTTCGTGGTGTGGGGGTCTGCACGCTGGGCGCGTATTCCAGAGGTCCGTGGTTCGATTACCGACGAAGGAGTTGCTATTTTTCATCTCTCCTGCTTTCCAAAATACCTAATGTCTCTACAACTTAAGGAGGCTTCTTCTTTTATCTTACGTTTTCTTTGTGTCTAGGTGCAAATCGATTCTATTTGAGACTCACTGGGCCTCTGTTTCTTCGTTCGTGCAGTTACCTTCGTTTTAAAATGTTTTTGTGAGTGAGACAAATTTCGAGTGAGACATTGCATTGCCATTGAGAACGCTTATGTTGTGCAGATTGCTACTGTTTTATCAGGGTGATATCGTTATTTAAAAACTTTGTTTCTTGCCTTATCAATAACATATTTTTGAAAGATGAGATTTAGGATAATTTTTTTTCATCCTCTTCTTCTACAGACATTTCTTCCATATTGACCTTACGTTGCTGCTTCTGAAATTATTGTAGTTCCATCTTACTGAGCTCATTTTATGGTCCTGTAATAACTTCTTCATACGCCGATTCTTTAACTTCTCGGCCGATCATTTTGCCGAGAGAACTTAACGTCACAGATAACGGAAACGTCCTGAGTGCTCAAAATTTTTGTCTGCAACCCAGTCTACTCTTAATTTCCTTCAGAAAAAATCACTGGTCCTGCAAGTCACTTGCTGCCAGGCTTTTGGTAATGAGAGTTGAGCAAAGAAAGATATTAAATTTATGTTTCCAGAAGTCCCTCAGCATTAATTATGTGGCATAAGTTACTTAGAAATACCTCTAAAAGGGACATGTTGCCGACTTGAGAAATTTTATTCTAAGACAATGTTCGTTATCCGATTCAATTTTTAGTCAAATAACTTAGTTGTTCATAAGCCAGACTTTTCATGAAGTGTGTTCGTAATTTGAAGTTGAACTGTGTTTATTAGTCCAAAGAAGCTTTGTCTCTGAAGTATTATTGTCTCCGTTTTGCGATTTTACGTTGGTTCACTATAAATGTCCGTTTTACTTTTCAATGTGTTGCCACCAATTGTTAGGGTACTGCATTGTATTGAAGAAATTAATTGATGAAAAATCTGCGTAAATGTATGTATATTTCTCGCATTGTGATAAAACAACGGTACATAGAGCCATCGAATTTTGAATGACGTAATCCTACTGCAATTTGGAATTTGTTTTATTATCGATTTCATATTTTGTAAATCTTTAACGAATTTTTGATTAAGAAACTCAAGGATTTCAAAGAGAGAAATGACAACGTTGTACAGAAAAAAATGTTTATCTCCAGCGCGCGAGACTCTGCTCAATTTAAAAATTTTGCGATATTTCTCTTGAACTGAATTTTATGGTTTAAGTGCGAAGAACGTGATATTTAATAAATCAAGGTAACAGACAAAATGTTAAAAAAAAGCCCCTTTGGACGTAATTTAAAATTTAAAACATTTCAGATTTTTTTTTTTTAACTTAAGATATTTTACATCATTTTCAGCTTTTCTTGAAGGGTTGGTTAATAAATTAAATAGAGCAATTCGAGGTTCACTTTTTCTCTTAAAATGACATTCGGTGATATTCTTTTGTGACATACGAGTGTATGCTATTCTTTTGATGCATAAGTTTGTTACAACTGATATCCCGAAAGCATTAGTTTTCAGACATGACGCACTAATTTCAGATTACAGAAAGGAGATGTAGCCAAAGTAAAATCTTTTCATATTTTGTCTCCCTCTCACACACACGCATATATATATATATATATATATATATATGATTCGATACTAATTTATACCCCTCTCTCTCTCTCTCTCTATATATATATATATATATATATATATATGACTGCATAAAACAAATTTAATTTCAGCACTTTTATAGTATTTTTTTCATTATGTAACATTTCACATAAGTTAACCACTGTTGCATACTAACTATTGTCATGCAATATATCTTAATACATTTAAATGAATACTGAAAAGCTCGGAGGAAAGAAGGAAGTGATGACGATACTAGTGGGCGTAGTGAAGCTTGCTAGAAGACGATACTAGTGGGCTATCTGAATCAACCATAACATCGTTGCACCATCTGGGAATGTCAAGTCACCCTGAAAGGCCGTTGGCCATCTGAATATGTGGATATGGTTCAATACCTACGTACTTACGTTAACTATTGCGTGGCCTCTACACTTATACCTACGTACCTAAATTTCAAAAATAATACTGCAGTATATTAATAGTGCACTATCTAATAAGAGATCTTAATTTCTGCTTAACTTGAAACTCACTTGCTTTTGTTGCTTCTTGATAACAATAGCCAAATCATAAAGAGGAAACTAGTCCACATAAAATGTCTACGAGGTAAGAAAAGTTCGTACCATAGAATCTTTTTTGATCTGGAAAAGTATATTACTATGATTTTCAGTCATTGCTTATGAGTCCTTAATCCAGACTCTATCACATTTCTGCATATCCAGAGGCTGTGGAGTACAACTGCTGTACACCGGTATTTCTACTGAATTCAAATCCTGATGAATAGGCCTGGCTGCAGGGAAGATTTTGAGTTTCCATTGCGACATGTGAATGTGAGCACTTTCGAGCGTAGCTTGAATGTGAGTAACATAAATTATCCTCCATGAAGGCATCACTCCCTTCAGGCAGGTAGCCGTCGAGTGCTCTAGTGTGATCGAAATATTCCGAGGGATTTAAATTTTCTGAACTTCAGACTACTAATGAGTTTCGTCTCAAGTCTTTTACCATGCTGGAAATCAAGCGAGACAAACCGATCACTAGCTAAAGAGATGTCATATACCTGACGTGTATGTATTATGCAAAAAAAAAAAAAAAAACATTTGATATTACGCTATTGTTAGCAAACACTAAATACAGCGCGGAATTTTCCAGGCTTTTCAATTCAGAAATTAAATTTTAATGACAACTCAAAGTTCTTTACATGTAGAGAAAAAAATCGAATTTTTGCTTACTAAATTTTATTATTTTTTCACGATCTGATAGAAAACAAAATTATCTTTAATAAATATTCCTACCAGGAAATACTGGAAAAGGAGCCATCGTACAAGTAATGCTTAGAAGCAAGATTTTGACTCAGATCTTGCATAAAAAAGTCCGAACCATTCCGGATGATATTATTTTATTCTAAGTTGTCATATTTAACCCAACGATAGGCAGAATGATAGTGCTTTGGTTTTTTTAGAATGCATTAACTCCTCTTCAGAATAACTTTTAAATCTGGTTTTTTTCTAGCTTGTGCTTGCGGTACCTCATTACACAAGCATACCAAATCTTGTTCTTGTTTTTCTGGAACCTTTCAACATTTTTCGCTTCCTTGTATTCCTTGTATGTGTAAGCATTTATTATTTTTAGGATGCAAAGTAGAAATAACGAAATTAAAATCGAGAGCCTTACGTGTCGTGAACGTAATACATGTGAGATAAAAAATATGCAGATTAAAAATTTAGCTTTACTTGCTTGTATGAAGTAAAGGAAGTATTGTAAACAAAAACTTTCGGGTATCCTGTTTCAACGGAAGTATCCATTTTGACTGCTCTGGAATCCATTTAGACGACTTTTTTTTTTTTGCTTGACATCGATACGTGTGGACGGAAAAGGGCCATTTTTCCCAAAACGGATTGTAAAATGGATTTAAAATGATGACGTCTTACGTACGTATGTGTGTATCTAGCATAAGTTAAAAACGATTAGAAGTAGAACGTTGAAATTTTGTATATGGGACTGCTGTAACATCTAGATGTTAACCTCCTTTTTCTGTTGCAATCGGCTGCACGAAACGTATCTCAAAGACTAAAAATTGAAATTCATAAGTAATAAATTTCAAGTATAAATACAAAAAATAATTTAATAAATGTTAAAACCATATATGTGTGTATGTGTATGTGATAAAATAATTTTGTTCGTTGCAGTTAATTTGATATTAGATGAGTGCTTGACTGTGGAAGACATTATTATTGTGTATTCGCGAGTGGATCGAAGCTAGAAGTTGACTGAAAATATGCATTACGCAGTAGAAGGTGCCGGTAACTTTTTAAAAATCCAAAAATCACTTGATAATCCAAACATATCTTTATTACTTGTTGATTACTCAAGGAATGACAGAGGAAATCTACACCCCTCAATGATGATCACGCATTATATTTTTAATAGAAGCAGCGAAGCAAGACACTTTTAGCCAGAAAGCGCGTGCACAGAAAGCCAAAGAGAAGCTGGATTGCATTGGTATTTATCGTAAAATTTTTCGTTGGCTAAGACTGGCTAAGCACTATACGCAGTGTAGAAGGTTAAGATGATATAATGTGAAATTTGTTTTCATATATGAAGCAGTTCCTAAAATGTTATTACCAAGGGGGGAGTAGTACCCAAATTAAAAAAAAATTAAGGGGATACTGCTAATTTATAAGTATAATTCAGAGTTACATGTATATACTATATACCCACCCTTTTCCCCGGCTCGTTGAACTCTGTTTTTTTTATTATTATTTTTATATATTGGTAAATTGTACATTTTTTTGCTTTAAAAGTGATTAAATTATGTTGCTGTTATGTTTTGGTTAAGGTTTTTGTGCCTTTAGTTAATCTTCATGCAATAGTTGTAGAATTATAAGCAATTTAAAAGTATAAGTGGCATTAAGCCTAACGAGGATGCCATTTGTTTACACTTGAAACACTTAGTAGAATAAAGAATTAAGTCAGTTGGTGCACCAACTTCAGCGTGTTTTTGCCCAACAGGACCGAAAATTAACTTTCAATTTTGTGCACCAAATTTGTGTCTTATTGTCCGTTAGCCGAAATGCTGGTTTTGCCTAGAAATTATAATTTTAATATTTTTATTTTCTTTTTAACTGTTTTAACAGTACTTGATGTTTTAGGTTTTCTGTGTTTTATAATTTTTGATGAAGATGTTTTGAGGTTTTATGTACTTTTGCCTTGCCGCGAAGGGAGAATTGAGCTGATTGAATGAGAAATATATCTCTATTGAAATTCGAGGAAATAAATTCAAATGCAGTGCAGCTTGCATACGTGTATAATTTAATAGGTCGTACAAGGAAGCCATTGGCGTCTACATCAGATTTTTAATATTAAAATCACGTATTATTTTTTTTCTAATTACAGAGTTTCTTTCTCAAATATAAGATGATTTTCAGCTTCTGAGACATCTTTTAAATCAAAAATCATAGTTACCCTACAATTAATACTCTGTTTGACTTATTTCAAATTAGATTTACTCTATTTTACTACTACCTCGAATACGCATCTCATATAGTGTTGCTTTCTAAAATTTTTTAATAGACTGTTTTCCAGAGCGAACACTTCTTGCTTAAATAGTTTGCTAAATATGTTTGTCAATAAGATGTAAATTTATAATTACAATTAAAAGTTAAGGTTATTATACCCTTAAATGCTATTTATAATCATTATATACTTGAATATATTTAATAACTAAATTTCTTCGCAGTGGCATTTACATTAGTTTATAAAGGAATAAATCCATCATTTCCAAAGTTATAAATAATTTAATTAACCTCCTCGGTTCCCTTGCATCACATGTGATACAAAAGTTTCATAATTTTTTGTGAAGGCTGAGCTGCAAAAACAAATTTGGGACCAGTTGTATCACATAAGATACAAAGTGAAATACCTCATATATTTTCCTCGTTTAGTCAACAGATGGCAGTACTTGTCCATGATAGCGATTTCTAGTAGCATCTCTGAATCAAAACAAAATGTCTGCACGTCGTCGAAGTAAGTATTTTTTTCTTATTTATATACAAATATTAAACTATTTTTAAAATATGCTTTCTCTTTGTATATGTACGTTTTACTAGTTAACAGCAAAAAAAGAAATTTTTACTGATATATTAAAGCATAATGACTTGTGAAATTTGTTTGTATCACTTGTGATACAATGGGACCCAATCACCTATGAACACACTTTTTAAGTCAATTTTGTTTTAATTTTTAGTTATATTTTGGGGGGATTTGAAGATTGATAGAAGTATTTCTTGAATTCAAATCTTTAGTTGAGGTGTTTGCATTCCATTTTACCCATTTTTTCCTGATAATTGTTTATTTAATAAGTATTTTTTTTCAGTGAAATATTTGACACCAGATGAAATTTTAGAGCTGATGAATCGCGATGATTCTGATTTGAGTTCACTGTCAGATGAAGATGATTATCAAAGAGATAATGGATGTGAGGTGAATGATGTTGATGAAGATCAGGATGTAACTTTTGACTTTTCTGCTCCAAATCAATGGGGAATACATACAGATAAGTTCAATCCAGTTTCATTTGATTTTCAGGAGAAATACTATGACAGAATTAGAGGAACCGAAGAAGAACATTCTGGACTATTTTGCGTTTAGACTCAGTATTGCAAATACACTCATCCACGGCTTACTGAAGAAGCCATCTCCCACTCCTTCCCTAGCCGAAGATGAAAATGATGAACCCCCTCCAAAACGCAGAGTTACAACTTGCATTCCACATCAAGCAGCTCGTAACAATGAAGCTAGGCACATGCCTGAAATGGCTGGGGATAGAACTCATTGAAGTAGGTGCAGGAATGAGAACTGCTCGGCCTTAAAAAATGTACAATGTACAGACTGCAAGGTTTTACTATGCTTTACAACTAGTAGAAATTGTTTTAAGGCATTTCACGAATATAAATAATAATAATATGTACCTACAACTCCAATAAAACTTAATTTTCGTGTTGAATTTATGAATTGTATGTATTGTGTGATTAAAGACTAAGATTAAATTAATTACTTCAATCTTGCTTAATACTTAAGAAAATTCTGATTGTAGTGCCTTGTTCCTGATGTATCACATGTGATACATCCTCCCTAGCTTTCATTAACTAAAAAAAATTTTTTTATTGCACTTTTCTACATCAAAGTGATCGAAACAACTATTTAAATACCTCTTACAAAATATCAAGCTTTTATTTTTGTCTCGGGTCTGAGGAGGTTAATAGTTACATATTCCAGCAGAGGTAAATGCACATTTTTCAAAAGCATATGCGTAAATACTCATACATATTTAATATTTTACATTTTAGGCCTGTGCAAATCTTAATTTTCTGTGCATTCACCATATACGTTTTTGAGTAAAATAACTTAAAATATTTCAACACATATTAGAATGTTTATGTAAAAAAATATGCATAAAATTTAATGAAATTTCATGCATTATACAATTAAAAAGAAAGTTATGTCTCATGTTATAGTAATGTGCTGAATAAAATGGGCGAGTTGTTAAGACCGCTTGTGTATGCTGGCAGCTCTACCCGAGTTCATATCTTAGGCGAACGGGCTGGCTGCATGGTCGGTTTTCCCCAAGAATGATGTAATTACGAGCCATTTTTTCTTAAAAAGTCCTCCACGAAGTCATCTCTCTCTTAGGCATCTCTCTCTCTCTTAGACCTCGCATGCTTTGCCATATTTAAAAAACTTACCCTTACCTGCATGCCAAACAACAAATTTACATGGAACCAGCAAGTTACAAATGTTTGACTTAAAACACGTTTCAGTGTATATCCATTATAAAATTTAAATTTTCTAGTAAATATATTTTGGCAGAGCATTTAATACACCTCCAGTAATTTTCCCCAATTGAATAATTCTCTGATAATGTAATAAATATATCGTTATACAGATATAAATATATGGTTACAAATGATAAAAACTTAACGTACTAGCATATCGTATATACGTATTAATTTTAACAAGGCAATGCGGTTACAGGATTTCGAGTTAATTTCTTTAAACAATAAAGATATATGAACCCTTAATGGTAATTTTTTAATCATATAAAGCTTAATTGAGTTTAAATGAGTTGTTTCTAAGGCGTTTTCCTGAAAATTTAAGAAATTATATCAAATTTTATGTTAAAAAGTAGCCGATTTTAGAGTCTCAGTTTTTTTAAAATTTATTTTTAAGAAAATTATAATTCAATTATTTTTAAAGTACGTCATTTTAAATATACATTATTTTGTATTTTGCAAAAAAAAAAAAAAAAAAAAAAAAGAAAAGAAAAAATAGGTTAGGAAAAATACTGATTTGTTTAATACAATGCTGCATGTAATACAAATAACAGTATCACGTGGATGACAAAAAATGTACTTTATTTAAAATATTTTAACATTTGGAACATAAAATAAAGGCAGAAAATACATTTTCAAGTACATTAAATTACGTATATAATATTTCACGCTTATATCAATTCGTTATATAGAAACTGAGCTTTAAAATGCGTTATATGTTTTGCGATATTTTAATATTTTTAAAATACGTTTACTTGCTGCAAGTTATCGAATGATAACCAAGAACTAATTTGTGCCAAAATGCCTTTACAAACTGCTATTAACTATCCAGTAAAGAATGTTTCTTTATGCGGAAGGGGCCCACCAGCGGCCGAGCGGTAAAGTCGCTGAACACTGGTAGTACGGTCCGAGGTTCGAATCCCGCGAACGGGCTGGCTGCATGGACGTTTTCGTGGTTTTCACCAAGTGCAACGTGTATACGAGCCAGTTTCCCTTAGAAAGTCCTCCACGAAGGCATCCCTCCCCTTTGGCAGATAGCCTTAGTGTGCTTTGCCATAATTAAATACACCACACCTTTATGCGGAAGTGTCATCGCTTTTCGATTTGTGCGGAGTCATGCGCGGAAATACCATTAAACCGCTGCCAAAATACGCTCTGGATGTAAACGAAAGTGTCCCACACCCTTTAGAATATCAAAGCTCGGAAGCACTCACTGCATGAGCCGTGGCGGAAGGAAGGAGTCGTCTTCTATTTCTTCGTCCGTGGATCGTACCGATCTGAAGCGGCCATGCGGTCAAGTCGTTGAATACTGGTAGCATGGTCCGAGGTTCGAATTTTACGAACGGACTGGCTGTATGGGCGCTTTCGACTGGCTGTATGGGCGTTTTGTATCAGCTCACAAATAGCTCACGAGTTAGAAAAAAATCCAATACTGTTTATCAGAAACTGCATGGTGAGAAGGAATAAGTAAATCATCAGATGATAACTGGATAAAAGTGTTTTAAAAAGACGCTTGGTCAAGAAAAGCTTGTCGAAGACTTAAAGAGAGAGCAATTCGTGCTCAGGTGTACTACTTAGTTATCCGACATTAGCATTTTTCTATGCGAAGTCAGTCCCGTATCTAGTAATTTGAGCCAAAACTTATTAGGCTGCGCTGCAATTTAGCATGCATCTAAAAATTCCAGTTCTAAGTCCGCATTTCTGCTAACTGAAATTCCGCAAGCTACGGAGATGTAAATTAAAAGAACAAGTCGTGTCTTCGTTCAATTTCAAATTTTAAATAAAAATGTAGTTTAAACTTCTTACTCATTTGCTATTTAAATAACCGGAGCAAAAACTTGCCTGGCGTTCTTAGTTGGGATTAAGAAATCAGACAGAGAGAACAATAACAGATGATATGAACTTGTCTAAACAGCGCGAGTGTAAATGAATTAAGATGTGTTATTGAGTCCAATAATTAATAAACCATATGTTAATAATGCACCAAATGAAGACAATATAAAACTGCGATTCAGAGTGAAGAAGCTAAGTCCTGTAAACATCATAGGATCATCGTAAATAAATGACTTCAAAAGAGCAGTAGTTTGTGGTGATAGAGTCTTCGTTACCTCTTCTTCGTATAATAATTTAAACGTCTTCTTCAATTTGATACTCTTTTCACAAACTGAAGAAGCAGCGAAGGTTGTAAATAATATTCCAATGATACAGTTTGGTAAAATAATAAAAACACGTATGTAGAATATTTCCTTATTAGCTGGCAAATAGGTGGTACTTGCAAGAATAAAAAACATTTTAGTGAGATAGAAAGTAAGAGATAAAAACAGAATGGCCGAGAAGCATTCAAGCATGAAATCATGACATTTTCGAATGCGCTTATACAGTGAGCATTTCTTTTCAAGTTCATTTCTTAAATTCGTTTTTCTTAGCGCTGCACTGAAAAGAGTTATTATATTTCTGAAACAGCTACAAAATGTATAAAAGATCAATGTCTGCATGTTGATTATACATGAAGATGCAAAATAATGGTAAGTGTTCACGAAAAAGGCAAAGATGTAAATTATATCTTTATTTTTTTCAGAACCTAATTTTTTGTGTAAAAATGATGTCTTTTCTAGCTTTAGCATCTCAGTATGAACAGTCAGGGAACTAATAATGAACGCTGAGGCAATTATAATAATGCAACAAAATTTAAGCAAACACGTAACATGTTTAGAACCATCATAATTCAAGCTATTCATAAGTCCTTGCATATCCTTGGTTAAAAACTTTAATCCTTTGAATTTGGATCGCTGCATATGCAAACTAATCAAAGGAATTATCAGTGATAGGAGAATTGAAGCTACAAGTCTGATGTCATAAAATTCATTGAACATAAATGAAAATACAATCAAAAGTAAAACAACTATATGGTGGAAAATGCCAAAAATGAGTTTGCAAATTTTCTTGTTTTTACAGAGCATCCCTTTTGGTATTATACACATATATTTAAGTAGTTTAATTATAAAAATTAGATCAGGATTTTTAGTAAGAGTGTTGCTTCCTACTCTTTGATTTTGAGAAGACACAGTTGTGATATCCATAGTTCACTCTTCACAATTTTCAAAAACAGCTCAAGAATTTAAGTTGATAAGAAATGTTTCATTTCTTAATGACATACAACTTAACACTTTTGAACTATTATTCATGACTATTTCTAAATTTTCATAATTCCTCGGAAAACGTAGATTTTACCGTGCTTTATTGATAATTTATTTGATTGACAAAGCTTCAATAGTATTTCATTACCTTCCTGAGATCTGTCGAATGCACTGCCGTTGCATTACTAAAATAACGCAGATAGCTCATTACGATGCAGGAAATTCCACTTACAGTTTTCTTGAATTTTTGACAATTTTATACTATCCTAATGCCATTAAAATGAACTGCATCGCTTTTGATTAGCAGGTTTGGAACGTTTTCAATTCATTTGCATGCTTCATGCAATCTGAACTAGCAGAAATTTCTATCAGTGGTTTCCTTTTCATTTGGTATTAAAGTACATACTCAGGGCACTCGGTTCAGGCACAAGACAAAATAACTTTTAAATTGCGAATGAATGCTATCCAGCTGAGCTTCGAACTCCAAAAAAAAAACCATAATTTCCTTTTTTTAATTCCGTTGTTATAGAAACAACAGTAGAAACAAATGACGCAAATTTTACTTCATTTTTCATGTTACAATGCAAGTAACTTACAGTAATGACTGACTTAAAGGTATTAATTTCAGTTTTTGTATTACACAATGTGTGCCGTTTTCTGTACGTTTACCCAAGATAACTGTGTGTTTTCATTTAAAAGCATTAACGAAATGAAAAATTAGCGACTTTATTTCTTTTGCAGGCTTTCCCAATTTACATACCATTAAAACTATTGAAATTTCTTTTCATAGGATTTTACTTTTTTAATTATTTTTTCTTTTTTAAGGTCTAAGAAAGATAATTTGTTTCAGTAGTCGAAACAACTGTCGCAGAGACGGTACAGTGGTTAGGGGAGCCTACTAGAGCTCAGGTTCGAATCCCGGAGAAGACATGGATGTTTGTAAATGTATAGTGTCGGTGCGGCATGGCGGCAATCTAAATATGCGGCGAGATGAAAGTCCTCTCACATGGATTGATGGGAATGGAGAGGGGTGGGAGACCCCGGAATCCTCTGGCTCAGAGCGCATAAGCTCAAAATCTCTACCAGTCAAACTCAGCTTATGCAAAAAGGGCGAAAGGCCGACCTAAAGCGTAACCCAGTTGTGAAACTTCTGGGATGTTCAAGTGTGTTCCAGAATTAACCTACCTTGGAGTTACATTCGACACAAAACTTTCATGGTTGCCACATCTTCGTGCCATTAAACACAAAGTTGCTCTACTTACTGATTCCATGAAAAGAACAACTTCTCTCACGTGAGGCATTCCCCACCACTACTTGAAATTATGGAATAAAGTCATAGCAGAAAGAGTTATACTTTACGCAGCTTCAGTTTGGGAGGGCAACATCTTACAACACATATGAGGAAACAGCTGATAGGGATGCAAAGAACTCAACTACTTTTAATATGTAGAGTATGTAGGGCTTTTCTTAATTTGCATAACAAATTTATTTTAAGTTTACCTGTTCTCAAACTTCGCCTCATCTTCTCTCGCCAGGATGTAAATTTTAAGTTAAGTGAAGTGCTATTTAAACGTGTGAATATCTCAGTTTATTCAGAATTGAGGGGTGGTGCAGTCGATGGAAAACGTGCATTCAGCCAGAAAAGTCCAAGATTCTACTCATTCGAAATCGCAGACAGAGGAAACGGGTCAGAACTGAGGTTAAGCGTTTTGGCAAAATCTTCCCTACAGTTGATAAAGCTAATTACCTGGGAGTTACCTTTAACAAGAACTACAATTGGAAGGATCATATGCTTAGAGTAAGCGGAAAAGCACACGGGATCATTTTCAGGCTTTTCCCTCTCCTAAAGAATGAAAACCTCACCCTCAGACTGAAAAAGAGGATTTATGAAACTGTAATCCGACCCATTCTCACGTATGCTTCCCCAGCCTGGGCAAACTACAAAGCAAACGAAATTAGCAAACTCCAAGTGCTTCAAAATAAGGTGCTAAGAATCATTACAAAAGCTCCTTACTATGTTCGGAATAGGACTGTCCACTCCGACTTGAAAATAGATACTATTCAGGACTACCTCAGCAGAATAAACAACAACTTTTTTAATAATATTATCAATGTGAATCCCGCTAATTTCACGGACATTCTTATCTACGAAATCCTGGCTGAAGACAAAAACATCCGCCCATTTCCCGCCCACCTCTTGAGTTCAGAATTCTAAGTTCCAGTTCTCTGGTTTTCAAGCAGCATCGATCGGGGTCAGTTTCTGGGAGGGTGACCTCCCACGTGACTGGCTCCGACGAATGAACAGTTAGTATTCGGGCTATCCTACACAGGTCATCCGAAGTTTCTTTCTCCGGCCCCTGCTTCCATTCAAGATGTAGCAGTACAGGAGCAAAGTGCTTCTTTTTCTCTTTTTCTCTCTCCAGCACACTTCTACCTCCACGAGAGAAAATTTCTTTTAGGTTTCTACTCTGTCAGGCCCTATATGGGATCACATCAGGAACTGGCAAGAGCAGGACTTTAATTTCCTGCTGAAAGCCAGTATAACCGCAAAGTTCCAAAGTTTATTCAGAGCGTGTTTCTCTAGCCTAGCGCACGTTTCGTTGTTCTTTCGCGGTCACTCGAGTAAGTCTTTTGGCCTTATCAGTTCAGTATCACGCCGGTTAGATCTCTGTGAGTCCATCTCTTAGGAGTAATTTTGAAATGCGTTCTTGCACTCGGTTTATTTTTTCAGATTTGATTTTGTATTTTCGTCTACGTTTAAGTTATCGCCGCAAGTGAACGGTGTTTTTGTAATGCACGAAGTCCGTGCTGTCTGTTATTTTAGTTCGAGTTAATAAAGGGTTATTTTCACCCTTCTTCTATGCTGGTATTTATTTCACGCTTGTGCGAGAATTCGCCAGCTTTATTGTTGGATCTATGTGCATGTGGACAGTTAGAGGCAGATCTTACAAGTGGCGCCCGAAATTTTCTGAACTCATAGCTAACAACGAAGGTACAGCTGAATTAGCTCCAGCCACATCGCAGACCCCACTGGCTCCTGGAAGCGTGATGGAAGGCTTTGGATATCTGGTGGACACTATGAGGGCCTCTATGAAACCCTCGGGGATAGTTGACGGAAGAACGTCCGTAACTAGCTTCCTAGAAATTTTAGATAATCATTTTTTACTTTATCCTGTCCCTGATGTACAAAAAATCACGATAGCCACTACCGCCTTGCGAGGACAAGCATTAAGTTGGTTTAAAGGGATAGGAAAATTTCGATTGGGAGAACTAGGAAGCCCCACTTATACGTTCGACAATTTTAAAGCCGCGCTATTAAAAGCTTTTCCCGTGGTGAAAGATAGAGCTAGGCTTGAAGCCGAATTCTACGGCAAGTACCAATTTAACATGGACGAATTCTCTAATTTTATCTTACGCAAGGTCCAAGTAGTGAATTTGTTATATGGTAACAAGCACGACGAAGAACTAATTCAAATGATTTTGCCTCGACTACTGCCGCAAGTTCAGGATTATATTGAAGTAAGAAACCCAGTACTTTAGAACAATTGTTCGAGCTGGCGGTGAAATTCGAGAGTAGGAGGATAGCAAAAAGTACGCGTACGAGAAGTTTTGGCCAAAAATCAAATGGACAGTTTTCCAGGCCATATGCGGAAAAAGCGAAAACATCTAACAGCGGGAATAAATTTCAAGATAAAAAGAAAGGCGAGCGCCAAATTAGGCCTCCAGTTTAAAAAAAGGGGGCAGTTAAGAAGGATTTAAACTAGGACGGGTGGCTGCTGAGAAGGGGGTACAGTCACCCCATTCGAATAGAAATCCCTAAAAAGTTCAATTGAATACGGTGATTATAAAAAATTTATCCTTACCAGTAATTCATATTCGAATAAATAAGGTGCCAACAGAAGCCTTGGTGGATACGGGAGCAGACGCAAATTTTTGTCGGAACAATTCTTTCGAATTAATTTTAAAAACTATAGATTATTTCAAACGCAAAACACCAAAGTCATTGCAGCGGAAGGCAAACATTCATGTTTATGTATAGGAAAAGCAACTTTTAATGTAGAGATTAAAACTGAAGTTTAGAAGTCTATATTTTTTGTAGTGGGAAATCTACAAGTTTCGGGAATTATGGGAACAGATTTTTTAATAACAGCGGAAGACGAAATTATTTTTCAGAATGAAACGTTGCAGCTTAACATGAAGATTTAGAATTTAGCTATCTTATCCAGGCTTTTAAGGCCTTGTTATGCGATAGTTAAATTCTGGCGAGGGAAATAGTAGGGTTTTTCTTAACTTGCATAACAAATTTATTTTAAATTTACCTGTTCTCAACTTCTCAAACTTCCCCTCACATTCTCTCGCCAGGATGTAAATTTTAAGTTAAGTGAAGTGCTATTTAAACGTGTGAGTCAGTTTGTTCAGAGCGTGTTTCGCTAGCCTAGCGCACGTTTCTTTGTTCTTTCGCGGTCTCTCGAGTAAGTCTTTTGGCCTTATCAGTTTAGTATTACGCCGGTTAGATTTATTTGAGTCCATCTCTTAGGAGTAATTTTGAAGTGCGTTCTTGCACTCGTTTTATTTTTTCAGATTTTATTTTGTATTCTCGTCTACGTTTAAGTTATCGCCGCAAGTGAACGGTGTTTTTGTAACGCACGAAGTCTGTGCTGTCTGTTATTTTAGTTTGAGTTAATAAAGGGTCAATTTCACCCTTCTTCTGTGCTGGTATTTATTTCACGTCTGTGCGATAATTCGCCAGGTTCATTGTAGGATCTAAGTTAGTGCTTGTGGACAGTTAGAAACAAATCTTACAAGCATATCGAAGTTCACAAACTTCAGCTCTTCAAGTATTATCGGGAATTCCTCCTTTGGACAGGTTGTTCTAAGCACCTCATCACCAGTTCTATAGAACATCATATATTATCTCAGATTATCGACTCTTCTGAAGGTCTCGATGGGGATGTGTCTTTCATGTAAAACCTTTCTGTCCAAGTTAGCAAGCAGATGGAATTGCCGTGCTACTTGAAACAGTTAGCTCTTGAAATAATTAATAATGTCCCTATAGACGCTGTCCATATATATACGGAGACAGTAAACGTGTTAATGACAGTTCTGGCAGTGGCATTTATATTAGATTTCGGGATCAAGAAATAAGAATTCAAAGAAGAATTAAGACTTCTGATCAGTATTTCGAAGCGAGCTTATTGCAATTCTGGAGGGTCTGGACTCCATTATGTGGCTTTCTCAGTTAAAAAATATCTGGATCTTCTCGGATAAAAGTGCCGTCCAGCATTTGGCTGATTGGCATAATGTGAGGGATAATACAAGTGCAGACATCCTCAGGAAACTAAAAGAACTTTCTCTTTTTCATCGGATCCACTTTCAGTGGATTTCGTCCCATGTCGACGTTGCTGGAAATGAAATTACAGACAGCTTGGCTAGAGCTGGTGCTAGTGAGACCTCAACGCCTGCCACTCCTCTTACTTACATGAACTATTTTCTAAATGTAAGGCAAAGAATAACGCCGTTTGGAGGGTCCCACCAGTGCACCCGAGTAAGTTCCCTGGCGGCTCCTTGGTTCAGAGCAGCAATAGACGAGATCAAACTGCACTTACTAGATACCTTAGTGGCCGTCTGTTATCAATGACTTTTGTCGGTGGGAATGAACACCTTTAAATATGCACTACGTGTTCTACCGCACAGGCTTCTCCTGATGTTATCTTATCTTGTCTGGGGCTTACCAGACAGGATCTGTTTCAAGACCCCCTTTCTGAACTGGACTCTTTCAGGTTGAATGGGGTCATGGATTTGATCTACCTCTGCTGGTCACGGGGATGAGAAACAACAACGCGAGTGACCTGGTGAATAATTGTCATGTTCCTTGGAAGAGAAGCCCGAGTAAGAAGAATATTTGTTTGGGCGATATGAGAAAAAAGTAGCGGTCAATGGAAGCGGTGATGTCCCCTCAAGAGGGTCCGCATAGGAAGACCATCACTGAAAAATCTTCACTGCTAATCTGAAGTTTCCCTGTGTCTTTTTTAATTTTATTTGCTACTGGTAACTTTATCTACACCAATGAAAAATATAGAAGACTTCACCTCCCTCCTCTTTCACCTTCCCCAGCGGCGGCAACATATTGTTATTTAATTCAGGAGTCAAACAACAAAATTCAGCGTTATATTTTCAAATTTGAAAAATTTGAATGTATAACGCTGATTTTTGTTGTTTCACTCCTGAATTAGTATTTGCTCGGCGTGTTATTGTGTCTTAATATTGTTATTTACCATTACTCTATATTGTTGCGTGCGTACGGGTTCGTTATGAAATGAATGAACAAGTCCGATGAAAAAGGAAAAAAAAATTATTATTATCACAACAAAAATGCTTAAATTTTCTCAAACTATCATGCAGTATTACAATATCTCACAGTAGTTATCTTTTAACTACTCAAATGTCCAATAGAACTTAATTCAAAACAGCTAAAAACGCTAATCCGCGAATTCGCTATAATCGACAAGAGCAGTTTTCTAAACAACAACAAACTAAGCAACTACTACAAACTGAGATGTTTTCCTCCTTTTATAAGATTTTAAAATCACGCGCCAGAATTTTCCAGTACTTTACCGAAATCAAAAAGAGATATTTATTTATGTAATGCATGCGCTCTTGTATTTTCAATTTTCCGGCTTAGCTTTCTTTTAATATTCTTCACGCGCTGCACTGCGCGAGAAATAAAACCAATTAATTTATAATTGAACTAACATTAGCTTTTTAAATACCAAATTCGTAACACTGCCCCCTTCCCAAGGACTGCACGTCCCGGGCAGTACAATCCCTGGTCAGGAAGCTAAACTTAAAACTGTGGCATAAATGCATTAATAAGCATTACATAACAATAATAAACAACATGTACAATAAATGCAATAAATAAAACAAATCAAATGCTATCAAATACAAATCAAATACTAAATGCAAATCAAATACTAAAATCAAATCAAATACACATTTAAAAACAAAATGGACCATGGTCTTATACTATTTACAATTATTTACATTATGTACTATGGCCATAGTAATGAGCTAACCTGTCGTAATGAACGACTTTAGGTTTAGAGTTCGAAGACTTACGAATCCGAACCACGACGTCATTCAGCCTGTTTAGGACTGTGTACGGGCCATCCCAAGGTGACTGTAATTTCGGACAAAGTCCTTTCCGTCGAGTCGGATTCCACAATCACACCTTGTCTCCTTCGTGGAATTGATGATCAGTAGCTCTTGTGTCGTATCGGGTCTTCATCTTCTCCGTCGCCAAGTTGACTCGCTCTCGTGCAAAGTTGTGCATCACTTCAAACCGGGCCTGGAGATCTTGAATATATTCCTCAGACGAAGAAGGAGCATCCGGAGGGCGGCCAAACACTAGATCACAAGGCAGACGAAGATCACGACCGAAGTGCATCTGTGATGGAGAATAGCCGGTAGTCTCGTAGACAGCACTGCGGTAAGCCAGTAAAAAGAGTGATAATTTCTTGTCCCAGTCCTGTTGGTTTCTGGAAACCACTAATGAGAGGTTCTTAAGGATGGTTCGATTGAACCTCTCTACAATGCCGTCCGACTGGGGATGCAATGGCGTCGTTTGAGTTTTGTCACTGCCGAGTAGTTTGCATAGTTCTTTGATTACTGCCGAGGCAAAATTCCTTCCCTGATCGGAATGTAACTGAAGAGGCACTCCGAACCTGGAAATCCAGTGCTGTATCATTACCTCAGCTACTGTGACAGCCTCTTCATCAGGAACAGGGTACGCTTCAGGCCACTTGGTGAAGTAATCAATGACAACGAATATGTCTTTGTTGCCATCAGCAGTTCGTGGCAGAGGTCCCAAGATGTCAAGGCGATACGTTCAAAAGGTGCCCCTACGTTGTAACGTTGCAGCTTGCCTCGGCTGCGTCTCTTCGGTCCTTTCCGACCTGCACAGGCATCGCAGGATCGGCATCACTTTTGCACGTCATCCTTTGCATTATTCCAGTAAAAGCGCTCACGAACTCTCTGTAAGGTCTTCGTTATTCCAAAGTGACCTCCCGTAGGGCTGTTATGTAGTTCTTTAAGGACATCAGGAATGCGGGATATTGGAAGTATCAGCTGCCATCGGAACGTCTTCCCATCATCCGATTCGAATTTCCGGTATAAGACGCCGTTTCGAATGTGAAGTGAATCCCAGAGTGCCCAATACTGTTTGGTTGTAGGACTACAGATAGAAATGTCCTGCCAGGTAGGTTTTCTGGTTGATGACTCCATTAAATCAATTATGGGTTTAATGTCACGATCTTCCAGCTGGTCTTTCCTGACTTCATCATCACTCCACGGTTCTCGATCAGCCGATGTTGATGTTGTAATTTGTTTTGCGACCGGAGTCAGCAGCTTGTATTTCGCTTCCACCCTGGAACAATATCGGCAGCTTTCTTGGCAAGGTCTTCTAGACAGGGCGTCGGCGTTTCCGTGTGATGATCCCTTACGATGACGGATAGTGATGTCATATTCTTGGAGTCTCTGTATCCTCCTGGCTATTTGACCCTCAGGATTCTTGAAATTTAAAAGCCGGTCAATGATGCATGATCGGTGCGGAGCAGGAATTTTCTGCCGTATAGATAGTGATGGAACTGTTCTACAGCTTTAACTATGGCGAGCAACTCTTTCCTGATGACACAATAATTCTTCTCCGGTTTAGACAGGCACTTGCTCCAGTACGCCACTACACGTTCTTGGCCGTCTATTTCTTGGGACAAAACAGCACCGACACTTTCATTGCTCGCGTCGGTGTCGAGAATAAATGGTCGGTCGAGCTGAGGATACGTCAGGATTTGAGCAGATGTTAAAGCCTCCTTTAAGTTGTTAAATGCATCCTCGCATTCTTTTGTCCACAAGAACTTTTGGTTGCTCTCTATCAGCTTGTGAAGGGGTTTTGCGATGGAAGAAAAGTCCTTCACGAATCTCCTATAGTAGGTGCAAAGCCCTAGGAAGCTTCTCAGCTGATGGACATTTTCGGGACGTTTCCAGGATTTAACCGCTGATACCTTTTCAGGATCCGTGCGCACACCTTCTGTAGAGATGACATGTCCCAGGTAAGTCACTTCCTTTCGGAACAATTTGCATTTAGCGGGACTCAGCTTCAGATTGGCTTCTTTCAGTTTCTGAAGCACCTTCCTAAGATTTTCTAAATGTTCTTCAAAACTCTTTCCGACGATGATGATGTCGTCCAGGTATATCAGGCAGGCTTCGTAGGAAAGGCCTTTCAAAACAGTCTCCATAAGACGTTCGAATGTTGCCTGCGCATTACACAGTCCAAACGGCATCACCTTGAATTGCCAAAGCCCTTGTCCCGTAGTAAATGCCGTCTTTTCTCGGTCTTCAGGCTGTATTTCTACCTGCCAATATCCACTCTTTAAATCAAGTGTTGAGAACCACTTGCTTCCAGAAAGAGTGTCTAGAATGTCGTCAATTCTAGGAAGAGGGTAACTATCTTTCTTCGTAACCTCATTCAACCGGCGATAGTCGAAGCAAAATCTTGTTGAGCCGTCTTTCTTTCTGACTAGGACAATGGGAGATGCCCATGGACTTACTGAAGGCTCGATGACATCGCCTTCTTCCATATCTTATAACAGAGTTCGCACCTCTTCCTGTTTAGCAAACGGTAGACGTCTTGTTGCTTGATCGGGGGATGATCGCCGGTAGCTATTCTATGTTGTGTCAAACTAGTTCGCCCCACGTCAGAAGACGAGCGGGAGAAAACAACGTGAAGATCTTTAATGACGCGATCGGCAGCATTCCTCTCTTTATCGTTTAATTGCGCTTTCTGCAATAACTCCGATGTAATGCTCTCTGAGGACACGGATTCTTGGATGTTACTCTTTCTTTCAACGCTGGTTACTGGAGTACATGCTGCAACCACTTCACCTTTCTTAATAATTCTCCCCTTCTCAGTTACATTGGCGACTCTCACCGGGATAGCCGTTCTGGATAAGTCGACGAGTGTTGAGGCTACTAGTACTCCTTTTGGGCTATTACAGTTATTGGGATATTCTATGATGCCGTAGCGGAAATTTCTGTTTTCGGCTATGGATCCAGGAAGTAAAATTTCTGTTCTTGCCGGTATTGTGATATTGTCTTGTGCTATGATTTTATGAACAGATTTAACTTCTTCATCATTAACTCCAAATAACGCTATGTCCTCAGATGTAAAATGCAATTCGTTATTTTTAAAGTCCAAGGAAAAATTGTATTTCCTTAGAAAGTCTAATCCGAGTATGCAAGAATCAATGATCTCTGCTACATATGCCGTGTGATGGTAAGCGGCACTTCCAAACGTGATGTTAACATTTACTTTTCCATCGATGTCGATCTTCTCACCGGACACAGTCTTTAGGGTAACGCAGGGCGGCGTCCAGATAAGTTTGCTTCCCAGTTGTTCAGCCAAATCATTTCGGATGATGGTAACGTTGGGTCCTGTATCTATCGTCATATTGCAGGGAACTCTATTAATATGTCCTATTAGGAAAAGTCATTACTGCCGCCTCTCACTGTAGAAATCTGAAGCGCTTTAAACTGGGGCTTTTCATTGTCTGGCAACCTCCGCCCCGCGAGATGGCCACTAATTAGTTTCCCTGCTGTTTGTTAGGAGCGGTTTTAACATCCGTACCCTGGGGTGTTCTGCAGTTTCGTCGTATGTGTCCTTCAGCACCGCAGTTCCAGGACTTGACGGTCGGTTTCTTGTCACCAATATTCCGTCTCAAGGTGTTCAGTTGTCTAGTTAAATCGTCTAGACGTGCAGTGACTTGATCCCCTGGCTCCTGGACCTGAGCAGCTCTGACTGGATGGCGATCTCGACGGGTGGCTTGCTGGGCTGCCTCGAATTTCATGGCGTACACTAAAGCGCTTTTCAGATCTTTAACATCCGCCATTCGCAGTGCTTTCTGTATTTCAGGGTCCCGGATGCCATCGATGAAATATTGCAGGGACAGGATTTCCCTTGTTTCTGTCGGGCACTCCGAAAAGGCGTGATGTGACAGCCTTTCAACATCCGTGGCGAGCTCTTGAAGTATTTCGGTGAGCTTCTGTTGACGGGATTTTAATTGGAGCCTGCTGTAGTCTTTTAAACATTTCTCCCCGAAGCGCAGCTCCAAGGCGCCGGACAGAGCTTCGAAATCTAACCTTTTGTTTTCGGGAAGAGTCTGAAGGATATCCGCTGAGTCGGCTCTTAAAGAAGCGGCAAGATGACAGGCCTTAGCTTGGGAATCCCATCCATTCGCATCCGCAACGATAGAAAATTGTGTTTTATACACCTGCCAGGAGGTCTTCCCATCATATATAGATAACTTGAGAGGGACGAGCAGGCATGGGTAGAAATTTAAAGCCATCACTATTGTTCCCTGCCGTCGCTACGAAATTCTTTATAATATCCACTTCTTTGGCTACTGCAGAAACCCTATCATCAATTTGCTGTTCGATTTGATGTTGGACGGCACAAACTCTTCCTTCAATTCGTTCCTCCACAGCAGAAACTCTCCCTTCTATTTGTTCTTTAACGGAGGAGACTCTTTCTTCAATTTCTCCAACCTTAATTTCGATAGAGTCTATTCTACCTTCTATAGCCTCGAATTTATTTTCTATTACGCAGGTAATTTCTCTTTTCATTTCCTCTTGACCTGCTTTCATCTCGTCTTTAATAGATTTCATCTCGTCTTTAATGGATTCCTGTCCCGCTTTCATTTCTTCCTGTCTCGCTTCAATCTTTTCCTAATTAGATTTCATTTCCTCTTTCATTTCTTCTTGATCTGTTTTCATTTCCTCTTTAAATGCAGCAAAGGCTGATATCAGCTGTCTTAACTGCTCTTCCATCGCTCTTGTGATTGGCATTCAAATCCCACTTCTGACACCAAAAATTGTTGCGTGCGCACGGGTTCGTTATGAAATGAATGCACAAGTCCGATGAAAAAGGAATAAAAAAATATCATTATCACAACAAAAATGCTTAAATTTTCTCAAATTATCATGCAGTATTGCAATATCTCACAGTAGTTATATTTTAACTACTCAAATGTCCAATAGAACTTAATTCAAAACAGCTAAAGAACGCTAATCCGCGAATTCGCTATAATCGACAAGAGCAGTTTTCTAAATAACAACAAACTAAGCAACTACTACAAACTGAGATGTTTTCCTCCTTTTATAAGATTTTAAAATCACGCGCTAGAATTTTCCAGTACTTTCTCGAAATCAAAAAGAGATATTTATTTATTTAATGCACGCGCTCTTGTATTTTCAATTTTCCGGCTTAGCTTTCTTTTAATATTCGTCACGCGCTGCACTGCGCGAGAAATAAAACCAATTAATTTATAATTGAACTAAAATTAGCTTTTTAAATACCAAAAATTAAATATAAATGAAAAGAGATACTTATTTATTAAATGTTAAATGCACGTGCTCTTGTATTTTTAGTTTTACCGCATAGCTTTCTCTTATAATTCGTAACAATATGTTTAAAGAAAATGCTTATGTTGAAATTCTATAACTGGACTAATAATTGCCAATATATTGTAACTACTCTGTCAAAGAAACAAAATGCTAATAATGAAATCTTTTTAATTGAGTGACGAAGCTGTATTTAATTATGCAAAGGGCTATACTTAAATATAATATTTTGCATGCTTAATTCATCCCAGCTCCGCCGGTTTTACTAAAGACTTTTATTTGCCTCATTTTTGAGGAGTAAATAATTTGAATTGAAATAAGGATTTGTCAAAAAGTCAATTCGATAAAAATGTAATTTCAATTTTACCATTACAGAAAACATAGTGTTAGGTATTTGGTATTTAAATAGCTAATGTTAGTAAAATTCTAATTAAAATTGTTTTATTTCCCCGTGCAATGCCGCGCGTGACGAATTATAAGAGAAAGCTATGCGGTAAAACTAAAAATACAAGAGCACGTGCATTTAACATTTAATAAGTAAGTATCTCTTTTCATTTATATTTAATTCGAATAAATGTAATTGATTAGTGTGTTAGCTGTAACCGTAATTCTACATTTTTTTGCTTTCCAGAAATTTCTAGAACTGTCTCGCACGCTCGATTTAAAAAGCTATACAAAGCCAGAGAGAGAGCATCTCAGCTCTCTTGTTTAGATTATTTCAAATTCGCAGTGAGATCAGATTTGCTTTCTCTGAGATTTTGATTGCGTTCTATTTAATGTTTTAGTAGTTTAAAATATAGCTATTGATTATATTGCGATATTGTGCGAATATGTTGAGAAAAAATCCTGCGCTTTGTTATATTTCTTGTGATAAGAATAAATTTTATTAACTTTTTATCGGACTTGTGCATTCAATCTATCACTAACCCGTACGCTCGCAACTATTATTACGTGTCTATTATTAGTATAATGAAAGTTCATGGTGCGTGTGGTGGGCTCACTGATTCGGTGAACTATTAACGAAAATGCCACGTATATTGTATTTTTGTACAATTTCCTCAGTACTAAAGTGCAGTATTGTCACACCATACATTCTAATTCCATCATGTAACTTAAATCATTGATTGAACTTTCTTAATAAACGTTAGATATTTAATTACGTAATTTGTTTGTTTTATTTACTAGAATACACTGGACTAAATTAACTTATAGTTGGGTTTAACTTGTCTCCATAACGCAGTATTTTTACTTGTTGATATATATATATATATATATGTGTGTGTGTGTATTTGTATTAGGTTCCATTTCAATCTAGTGTTCCAGTATATTGTTACACCAGGTAATGAAATGCATGATATATATTTCCATGTGTTTGTTTGCTTACTTTATAACAAATTGTACAGAGTATTTATTGAACATGAATTTGATAATTTTGTTATGAAAAATTGTTATGCATTATTTTGTTGTGTACAATTATTATGTATTATTTTATTGTGTATAAGGTATTCTTAGTAAATATATTATTTTACCGGGATTAATGATTTTGTAATGTTCGTATTTAAGAATTAATGTATAGTATTTAGTATTGTTTAAACTTAATTACGGCAAAGCTCTTTTAAGTTTAGCTGAAGAGTGTGATTCAGAAAAAAGGGCGAGGCTTGTTACTTCCGTTTCCCATGAAACGGTCAGTTGCATCCAGCTGTATTTTCCTCTTTTCGCGGGGGTTGAAAATACGTGTTTCGCTCGTTCAGAGGCGAGTAGTTCTAATGGGCAGTGATTATTTGACAGAGTTATAGGTTGGAAACATTCCTCTTTGCGTGGGAAAGAAAGGGTCTGTCATCTTGTAGAGAGTTCTGAATTTCTGCTAATTCTAGAGGCTATTTATTGCCTTTGTTCTAGTGGCTCGAGGGAGTCCAAGTTTTGTTTAAGACTGGCTAAATTTTAATTTTATTAATGTTTGAGCCAATAGTGATTTTGAGGCGTTTCTTGGTGAGCGTCAACCGAGCTTTTAAAAGCCGTTGAGGAGAGAAGTTTTTTTAGCAGATTTTTCAGAGCCTTAGTGGGTTTGATTCCCTTTGGGGCCGGCCTCGGTCAGTGAGGTTCTGAGATGGAGCGGAGAAAAAAAAAAAAAAAACGCGACGGCTCTTTGGGGGTCGACAACGGTTTACAATTAAATATGTTTATCTCCGAGATTCTGGTTGCGGAGACCTGTCCGAGATGGGAAGCGTGCTCGTCGTATTGGACGGCGGCGATTCCTGTCATGCGGCCTATTATTTTCGATTTCGTCGCTGATAATTTTTTCCACTTGTGGAAGAGTTGAGTCTGAACTGCTCGTGCTGGAGTTCCTGTTTTGCTTTGGAAAATATGGAAAGAGGGGAGTCGTCATCTCCTGAGGTCTGCCTTGGTCCGTTGTCTCCAGTTTCGACCTCCTTCTGTTATCTTCAGTGGAACTTCGAAATTATAGGGAAATTAATTTTGTTGAGTTAAAATGTTAAATACACTGGGCGCGTATTCCAGAGGTCTGTGGTTGGATTCCCGACGAAGGCTTTGCTCATTTTTCACATCTCCTGCTTCCAAAATACCTAATGTCTCTACAAACTTACTGAATATTAGCTAATATATGTAAATATCTAATTTTATCATCGATTTCATCATAGTTTCTTACATGATTCGCGATTACAAAATGTAAGATTTTATATTTTCTTTTACTTCAGCATGCCCTGTATTTATAATAACTAGTAATAAACGTTGACAGGCTAAATTTTTTTTCAGTCCTTCAAACAAAAACCACACACTAAAATGGCTACAATTAAATAATAAATTTAGTACCTTATAAAAGCTTTCGTAATAATTTGTTGTTTTAGGAGACTTTCGAAGGCTGCTTCATAATGACTGGAAACTGTGGTCTTTTAGAACGTTTTTGGCTCCAAGCTTAAATAACTACATTCAGACATCAATTTCTATAAATACACATCAAAAGTATTGAAAAACAGAGTAAATAAAAAACAAAAATAAACTATTGGCAGTTGCAGGAAAAAACAAATGTCGTGCAGGGGGCAGTGGTATAAAATATTACAGTACATGCAGAATTTTACTATAGTTTTCATTCTTTTATACACCGCCCCTGAAAAGTTTAATATGTTTAATATTTTTTTCAAATGATCAAATAATTTTTCTTTAAAAAATTCAAGTACATGTACGATATTCAAATCGATTAATTATTGATTGATTAATGCAAGGATATTTCTTCATTTATCAGTGGACTTATTTCCATGTGAGCATATATTTATGTGCGCATTTTTTCCTTGTGAGTATTTTTCTATGTGGGCATATTTCTGTGTGGGCTTTTTTCCTGTGAACATTGGTGTATACGAGCCAGTTTCCCTTAGAAAGTCCTCCACGAGGGCATCCCTTCCCTTGTCAGATAGCCCTCGAGGCTTTGCCATAATCACACACACACTCCTGTGAGCATTGATACCTGTGAGCATTATTCCGGTGGGCTTTATTCCTGCGGGTTTTTTCCCTAGAACCATCTCAAAATATGGGTTATGAATATACTGTAACTTGTATGTTAAAAGTATCTGAAAATTTTACAAACCCCAATGAACTAAAGTACGAAAATATTAAGCTCATGTAACTGTTTGAGATACCAGAATAACTGCAGACGCTTGGTGTGGCTTTTCGTCAGTGGCTCTGAAAATGAATATAAATCAATCAGAGGTGTGCTGCCAATAGATTAGAAGAATCAGGGCAGTCCCCTAACCTTTGGTACATTAACACTTTCAAATATATTTTTACCTAACATCCAAAAACCTTAAAAGAAGCACCATTTTATCTTCATTGAAACAAGTGCCATTTGTGCAGTCGGGATGCACCGCAAAAGGCTTCACCAGTGGCTAAGACTTCTAAATACTAGTAGTTCGACCTGATTTTGAGTTTGATCTTAGACGAACAGGCTGACAGCATGAGAGGTTTTCTTTGTTTTTCCCATGTGTAACATAAATAAGAGGACGTTTCACTTCAAACGTCCTTCCCAAAGCCAATCATCCTTTTAAGCAGATAGCCGTTGTGGCTTGGCCATTTTCAAATAACCTAACTTTTTCGCAAAAGGCTGAAGCTTCAATTTGCAGCTCTATGCCAGAAAGATAAACATTTTGTTAAAATTTATATGCATGTAGTTTAGTGGCTTAAAATTTTAAAATATAAATTAATAATCGGTGTTGCAAGTTATCGAAAGATAGCCAATATGTGATTTGTGTCGAAATGCTTTACAAACTGCTGTTACCCATTCCAGCATTGATTGTTTCTTAGTGCGAAAATGTTGTTGCTTTTCAATTTGTGAGGATTTGTCGCGCTTGGAAATATCATTAAACCGCTGCCAACGTAACGTGCTCTGGATTGTAAACAAAAGTGCCACACCCACTTAGAATATCATCGATCGGCAGCGCTGTGTCAGCCGCGCTGGAAGGAAGGCGTCTGCTTCTATTATTTCGTCCGTGGTTCGTACCGATCCGGTTTTGCAGACTTGTCTCCCTCTTCCGAAGATCGTCTGCTATAATTGGCATAAAAACCTCGAAATATAACAGAATGTTTCAAACTGTTCACAGCTTTATGTGTATTCATCATACATGTCTTAGAAGGTATGTAAATCCTCATGCCAGGAAGTTATAATTGTAGGTTGAAGAAAAAGCAATTTCTTCTTTTTACTAAAGTATTGGTTATGTTTGTAATCATGAAATCTAAAATCGAATAAATGGACTAATTGCAATCTTTCTGTTGGCTAGAAATGAAAGTTTTCAAACTTGATTATATCACTGAAATAAGCATTTTTAATTTGATGGATGCTTAACTTATAAAATGTCGAAAATACCCAGTGAAAAGAATGAAAGCCTGAAAGAAAAATTTTAAAAGATTTTAATATACTTAGTAAGCCAAAGTAAAACTACATTTAAACTGGGAATTTCCCAACCACATTGCACAGCTCATTGAAACAGGAAATCTGATTAATTATGAATTAACAAAAGTGCAAAGATTTCAAAGAAGCCAAAAAAATACAGAGAATTGAGACACGTTGAAACTGCTTTTGTAGAATGGTTACAAGCTTTCAGATTTTTTTAAGCAAGTCAGTAAGTGTAGAAGAAAGTTCTGTATCAACTCACAGATACGAGTAGATCACGAGTTGGACAAAAATTCGACATTGTTTACCAGAAACTGCATGGTGGAAAGGAAGAAGCAGATCATCAGCTGACAACTGGATAAAAGGCGTTTTAAAAATACCGTTGTTCACGATAGAGTTCTTGAAAATTTAGAGACACAGGTTTTCTCGCTCAAGCTTATTACTCAGTTATTCGGCGTAAGCCATTCCGGAAGGCGAAGTGAATCGTGCATATAGTAATTTGAGTCAACGCTTATTAGGCTGTGTAGCACTCTAACATGCATCTAAATAATCTCTGTTTTAAGTTCACTTTTCTCTTAACTGATATCCCGATAGCTAAGGCAATTTAAATTAAAAGAAAAATACTGCATTTTTTTTTTTTTTTTTAAATTTAAGGTTTTAATTTAAAAGGTTGTTTAAACTTCTTAGGACTCAATTGTTATTTAACCCTTAGCCTGTCGAGTAATTTTCTGCGAATCCTTTAAAACTGTCGCTAGTTTTGGACCGAACTTCCCGTAAAATGTCGCGAAAATAACCCTAAAACCTCTGAAAATTGTCAAGCAGTTGTTTTGTTATTTCCCATCCCTCCCAGAATTTTAGATCAATTGTTCCGCCTAAAAGAGATTGATTGCACTGTAAACATTAGTAGATGCGAACTGTCAAGAACTTTGCGAATGAATAGCTTCTCTCTGACGGACCCTGGGGGTGCTCTAGGGTAATTGTCTACCAAATACTCCTCAACATTTCATGAGTAAACGGTATCAGAACTAAAAGGATATTCTTTCATACAAATATCTCATTTTCGAATAAATTGCTTTTAAAATTTGCCTGTTTTCATTTTTAATTTTTATGCATTTTATAAAAGTTACCCAGATTTCGAAGTCACTGATTTCATTGCAGATCGATTAAATTGCATTATAATTTATTAATAAAATCTGTATTAACTGGTACATGTTTCATTCCTTCTGTGACACTGTTACAACATTTAAATAGCATTATTTATTAGTTCTCTTGAATGTTACATTATTTTCCGATTTTTTTAGCATAAATTAAAAATCTTTAAAACATTAATCTTTTAATCTTTAAAACATTATACTTTTTATTTGCATGCAAATAATAATTATCTTTTAACAGTTCTATAATTCCTTATAGATATATTCCTTTTTACCTTTTTATATTTTTAAGATGTTTAGCATAATATTCGAATAATTATTATAAAAAAATGGTGTTTTATGATTTCTGCAAGTTTAATCAACGGAATATGATGTGACTTTTAAAACTGCTTTTTAAAGAAACTGATAGTGAAAATTAAGGTATATTTCAAACTTTAGGCTTCTCTTATGCTCAAATTCGAATCTTTTCCCGAAGGAATGGTGTTTTCTGAAAAATTATTTTTAATTTGTTTGTTCATAGTTAAAATTTATAGAAAAGAATTTTTACCCCAATTTAAATATTCACTAACTTTGTGACTAAATGTCTAAAATTCAGTGTAAAGGAAAGCATTTTTAAAATTATACGTGGATTGCTGATTTGAAAAAGGATAGGTCTTAAATATGAATTATTTAACGAAAACAAAGATTAGGATTATTTAAGGACAGTTGTTTGAATCTCAATGCAAACTATATCAGCTCCAAAATAATAGACTCTTCTTTTTAAGGATTGCATTTTTAATGGTATTCTTGCAGAACTCAGAAATTCATGCAGCTTAGAAATTTATTATTAATTGACTGAGTTTATAAATTCTTACTTTTCTGCCACTGAAACACTAAACTTGATGTGAAATAGGATTAAAACATTACTTTTATAACTTAAGGTATTTTCTTCATTTATAAGGTATTTTCTCACTCCTTTCTTTAGGCCTTCGTAGTGTAATCATTAGCACATTGGGCGTGTATTCGAGAGGTCCAGGTTCGAGTCCTGGCTAGGGCATTGCACATTTTTCATGTTTCTTATTTCAAAAATAACCTAATGACTCTTCAGTGGCACTCGAACTAAAAAAGGTGATGCATGATGATTCTTCACCATCCTGATATGGCGATCGGGTACCCTAATCCCCAGTCGCTCTTTAAAAGGGAGAGTACATAAGGTATTTTCCCCCTCCTTTCTTTATACCTTCGTGCTGTAATGGTTCGCACACTCGGCGCGTATTTGAAAGGCCCAGGTTCAAGTCCTGGCTAGGGCATTGCACATTTTTCATGTTTCTTACTTCAAAAATAACCGAATGACTCTACAAATTGAAAGCTGCAAAGGAATTATGTAACATAATTAATATCACTATGCAATGTTTTATTACACTTTATCTAAGTTATTATGCATGAACTAAACAATGTTGTTGTTTATTAACTCACATAAGTAATATAATCGTTCAATATGGTATTTTTGTATAGAAAAGTAAAGTATTATTGTAAATAAAGTGTATTGTCGAATGTTTTGTAATAAATAAAGATTGCATTTAATAATTATGATAATGTGTTTAATAAAGGATATGAGTAATTAAATATATATTATGGGATTCATTATCAGGGAGATATTTTTTTTTCTAGTGATAATTTTCCCAGTATTCATTTTCTGCAACATTAAGCTCTAAATAAATGTCTTGTTTGAATATAGCATTAAGTATTTACACCAAACTCCTATCCAAAGAAAATGCCATACAAGGAAGGATCATTAACTTTTATTTAGAACAAATATTTTTATTATTTTATGCTGTTAATAATTAATATATAAAAAATAAATCAAGTTCACTATAGTGGATTGAATACGTCTGCTGAACGTTGGTAGTTTGTGACGAGTTTGGGTCCTGGCAACCAAACTGGTTAACTGCTTAAGTCTTTATGATTTTTCTCATGCGTAACCTGAATTTAAATCATTTTTATTTAGTTCAATTTCTATTCTTCCTTTCATGACTGAAGCGCGGAAATATCATTTTTTTTTTCCTATTTTTCTATTGCAATTTATATTTCTGTTTTTCAGTACTTTTTCATTGTGAATTGAAACAGTACAACCTTTTAAATCTTTCTTATTCTCCATTTATGTATTAGCAACAATTATTTTTACAATTATTTTTAAAAATACTTCTACACTTTTCTTATTTCAATAAATATTATTACAAAATGCATAGGCTATGATTTGATGAATAATTATACATAAATAATTACTTTATTAGTTACACTAAATTTTATCAACTTAATTTGATGTGAGATTTAAAGAAGTTAAATTTAAACAAAATTCAGAATTATAAATTAAGGAGATTAAAGTATTTTCATGTATTTTTTATACTGACAATTACGTCTTCTTTCAAAAAGAGGACTTTCTGTAGGAAACAAGAACAAATTAACCTTACATACGGGAAAAACAAACACGCTGGCAGGCATGCCATTCGCCTGGGTTTCAACCGAAAGTAAATCGAACTACCAGTATTCAACAATTCAACAGTCTTTAACTTCTCGTCTACTGATGAGGCTTCGATCATGAGAAAAGTGCAATATTTTTTAACATCCTCACAAAATCTCAAACAGCGAGCGTAGAGGGTTCTGACTCTCTTGCGTTCATGTTTCGTTTGAAAAGTAAAAGCTGCAGCACTAGATGCTAGCAGACTAATACGAGTTTTATGTGAAAATCACTGAGTTAGTATGTAAATTGATTTTAAGCTTCAGAATAATAAGTACACTTGCAAAAACGTTCATTGCATTATCGTATTTTCATAAGAGATAATTTTATCACGTTTCTTATAGTAATATTGTATTTTATTATTCTTGGGAAAAATGCCAAAAGAAATACATTGTTGTTTATGGTTTTTTTAAAGCTTTGAGAGAAATTATATAATTTCAAGTCATATTTGTAACGAAAGTTATTTATGCATTAACAAGGCTTGTTGACTTGAATAATAATGTTACCTCTACACTTAATAATTTGTGTTATAAAAGATGCATTGAATGTGTATTATTTTTAAGAGATATTGAGAATTAATAGAATAAACCATGAAGTGATATACGAGTATAATTTCATTAACTGGATTTTCGAATATAAATTTAAGCTATACTTTTAATGAAGAAAATCGTGGGCATATATACAAAATCTTACTTACACTGATTAATTTTCTCCACGCATCATACAGAATCGTACTTCCAATTCGAAAACATTTTGAAATATATCGTATAAATGCCATTTATTCTCTAAGGAGCTGTATACGCAATCGAAATAGAAAACAGACTCTTTTTGTACATTTTTTAGGTAGATTTATATAAAGCTAATAGCCAACGTACTAGTAAATATTAGTGTATATTTTCAATTAAATTAAATTAAATTATATGGTAGTGTGAGGTCAGTATCGTGAATCGCTTTCTATTTTTCTCCTTTTTGAAGGGAAAAATCTGAAATTAGCTATAGAAAATATTGTAATAACCGAAGAATTAACTCTTAATAGAACCAAGCAAAATTTTTAAAATTTACTGTCATTGGTTTACACTTTCCATTGTCCTTTTTTAATCCGCGATGGAATCTCTTTTTGCCCCAAGATTGTATTTATGACGATTAGAGGATATGATAATCAAGATTTATTTCATCATAATGCAAGCAGAAAGTCGTCAGCAGGAAGAAAACATATATGAAAAACAACATGCATTTTGCGTTCCAAAGTGCCATGTAATTGCTAATGAATTGTTAATCTCCATTAACAATTGCTAATACTACCTATTGCACCAATGATTTTAGCAATGTTATGAGGATACCGTAACTTTTAAGCATTCATTTGTAAACTGTGACAGTTTGCAAGTAAAATCTAAGACGAAATGGTGTTGTTAACGATGTATCTCAGAAGAATTAGATAAGTGATAATCTAAATGACATTTAGAGAAAGTTTCCCTAAGAACACTTTTATGCCCTTTAGCTTTTTTTTGCGTAAAACAGTTAAAAATCATTCAGTATTTACTTAGCACCATAAATAGCATCACTGAGATTATGGCATAAAAGCAAGATTTTGTTTGACATATGGTAGTTTATTGACAAAGACGTCCAAAGCAGAAATTTTGGTATTTCAAAAACAGAATGACGAATCATTATAATTATTTTACAAGAAGTAACATTAAAAATATGAAACATAATGTTGTTTTCAAAATATATATAAAAGCGGAAGTTTTCGTTTAACAATATTTGTGTATACATATTTTGATTATTATAAGCCGACTACCGATGTGATCTTAAAATTCCATGCAATACACTGCATTAAACGTGTTTTAAGCAATTAAAAATTACTATATTTAAAAGCGAATCATGAAATTTGAAATTCAAATTTGGGTAAAACTCGCGAACGGCAAAGTAGATCTACATCAACAAGATGTTTTTACTCCTTGGGGAAGAGAACAACATGCCAGGTTCTCTAATAGCAGTAGTAGCTCGATAACCTCAGTCAAAAGGTATGTAGACTTCGGTTTTAGCAATAATTTAAACCTAAAACTAAATTTATGACGCATGCCTTTGAAGTATTTATTAGAAGATCTAGAAATAAAAAATAACATTAAAAAATATTCTTGACGATCACCAATCATTATGATGTTTTACTGGGCAAGGTAGTGAGGCAGCATAATGAAATAGAAAGCTGTAACTGATTTTTTAAAAAATAATGTGATACGTTATCTATACTGTAATCTTATCTATGTGTCATTTATATTAGAGGTCATAAAATTTGTTAAATTCAATATTCAATATATTTGAGTAAAAGAATGGTATATGTATATGTATCTATGCAAGCGAAGTATTACAGTTTCGGCAGTTAGTCAATATAACTCAGAACAGCATTATTTTGAAAGATTTGCTATGGACCTTTCAACAGCATTCAGTAAAAGCTTCTTTTCAAAAAGGAAGAATATTTTCTTGCAAAGTACTCTTGTTTGATGGAGAAAAACTTATGTCCAATATAAATGAAAGATCTTTCATATTATTACCAATCTGAAGATGAACTTTGTATAAGTTTCAAATTAATGCGCTTCTGCTTACATTAAATTATACGTATATTCTTTACATTACATTGTAGAGACATTAGGTATTTTTTTGAAATCAGGAAAGATGAAAAATTAGCAAATGCCTTCGCCGGGAATCGAACCACGGCCCTCTGGAATACCGGGCCAGCGTGCAGAACCACTGCACCACGAAGGCAGGCTAGGAAGGCGGGAGAAATATCTTATATATTCCCCCATTTAAAGGGGGGCTGGGATTTTTAGGGGATCCAATCGCCAAATTCTGGGTGAGGAGAATCATCATTCAACACCCTTTTAGTTCGGGCGCCACTGTAAAGACATTAGGTTAATTGGAAAACCTGTAGAGATGAAAAATGAGCAATGCCTTCTCCGGGAATCGAACCACGGACCTCTGGAATACCGGCCCTGCGTGCAGAACGACTACACCACGAAGGCACCCTAAGAAGGGGGAAATACCTTATATACTCTACACCACGAAGGCACTCTAGGAAAGCGGGAGAAATACTTTATAAAATAACAGAAAGATATCTGAAAATTACATTTGTCCTATCAAATAACTGAGAAAAAATTAGTATACTCTTTTGTATGTTTTATTGCCAGTTCATGAGTATGCTCCAGATCTCTCTTCTCTGTTCAGGAATCTGAAAGAGAAACTGCTTTATTAGTGTACGAAAAAGGTATTTGCGCTCTCGAAAATCCATAATTCGTACATTTCCCTAATGCAGCATTTTAAAGAGAATGACGATAAAAATATTTGTCTAGAACTACGAAATTTAGTTCTATCATATTCAAACTGTCCTTTATAATATTTGCGATTTATTGGGTATAAATTTAGAGCAGACTGTGATTGCATTAAATATAACGCATACTTATAATCTGATGTTGATGAAGGAAATAATTTACTATATTTCAAACTAATTACGAAAAGAAATAGACGAGAAGGAAAAAAAGAGCGAACGAGATTTTTCGCAGTTCTTATTATGCATCTGCACCAGGGAAAGGGAATAATTATTAAAAATTAAACATTTGCGAAAAGTATGGCCAAGGAAGTTAATCCTACACGCTTTAGATCCATAACAAGATTTTTAAAGAACAAGAAAATAAAAGAAATATAGCATTTATAGTTTGAAAACATCAGATTGCCGCCCGATGCTTCAAATAAAAGTTAACCACTGAAACATTTTTTAAAATAAATATCAATAAAATTTAAGCTTTTACTCCCTTCTTCTTTTAAACAATAATGCAGTCTGCTCTTACCAATTTATAAAATTAAATACTTTCTATTTACTCATAAGACCAAATAAAATACAAATATATATAATTGAAACTCAAAATCAATCAAAATTTGAATTTTATGAGATCCATGGATTGTTTTTGTACTTCTTTATGGAAAAAATTTTATAAGCCAAAAAATATCAAACTATTAAAAAAAGTATATTACAATTTACCATTGAAATGTGAAAAAAAAAAGGAATAGGTATGATGGTTTTTCTGTATACATTATAATATTTTATTATGAAGTAATATGTATGTTTTTTGGGAGCTGTAAGATAATAACGTACATAAACATTAAAGGTAGGAATTTTGCAACTGAACGTTATCATAAGATGTTAGAAGCCTATTTTATTTATGGCACTCATGGTACGAAGAAACGCTTAGTGAAAAATGTTGCAATGAACTCCAGATCAAATGGCTTTTTGAATTTTGCTGTACTGAGCAACGATTTTTTAATAATGGACAAGATTTATCGCTAGATGAAAATAATAATATTTCTTCCAGTTGCTTAAAAATAGATAACAGTACAGAAAAATATTTTCATTCTAAATTTAATTTATACATTATTAACCTTCTAAAATCTGGCTTAAATTCTCATAATATAACCTTTAGGACGGCGCTATCCAAAACACTTTTCCCCCCCCCCTCCTTTACTGTCCCCTAATGAGAAAAGCCGTAGGAAGTACTTTCTTACCTCCATGGTTAGGCTGGATATTTGTCCCTATGCAGGAAAATTTACACTTTTGTCAGACGCTGGACAATAATCTAGAATAGGTTACTATATTTGCGACTTTTTCGAAGTTTATTTTGATTTAATTTAGGCTAAACTGTATTTATTTATAAAGAACAAAATGTATACGATGTTTATATAAATTTACTATTTCTGATCAATCTGGGTAATCATTTGTGAATTTTATGTCTTTGTTTCTTCTAGAAATTAGCAAACGAGAACAGAACTTGACAAATATGAACTAGCTTTATATGCCTGAGAGTCCGAATGCAGTATTTGATAATCTATTTTCATTAATAAAATAATACTAATGAATAAGTTAATGAAATAATAATAATAATGAATTCATAATAATACTCATTACTATTACAGGATTAGAATTTGATTCATTACTATTTGATTTTTGAGGTGATAATAAAGCTTTAAATCTTTTTTTTTTTTTTTCGATAGCTTTGTTATTGTTACATAAAAAAGAAAATCAGATATCTATTAGTTGTGTTTGATTATTTAACTTTTAACAAATATTACTTTAAACTGTCGGGCAAAGGAGGTATATCTGTTGAGAGAATTTTTTTTATAAAATTTGATTTTATTTACGTTAGCAGGGAAAATTTTCCGAATACCCATATAATCAATCCATTTTATACCTGCAGTGTGAAGTGAAGTCTGATGAGATAATTTCTTAAATCTTTGCATTTTCGTTGTGTCCGTAGAGAGAGAAAACTTTTAGGCTTCTTTTTAATATTTGCTGAAGAGAATTTTGATGTATGATTTAAAATTTCAGGAAATATAAATTTATCAAAAATACTTTTCAGAAGAGTTTTAAATGTTTATAAAGAATCCACGTCAGTTTTCTTTCACAGGCGGATTTCATTCGAAACCATCGTTATATCCAAAGTTTGATTTTTCCTTGGTTTTAAATGAATATACATAATATTCTACATAATAAATTTTCTAATTTATTTTAAATAAATTAATCTTTCATACTTTCAAAACAATAGGGGCATACAAGGTGTTGACATTTACAGTGTAGGAAATATGTATTTTATATTTCTTTCCGTGATCAAAAAGAGTACCCAGGAATATTTTCAAAGCAAAATTAAAGAAAAAAATTATGACAAATTTTTCATAAAGTATCCTCTTTATTGGATGATGTCCATTAAATCATCCAATAATCTCGAGTGCTGTCTTTTTCAATACGCCCTGTGAGTAAGACTAATCCAAAAAATTTCTGAAACTTATCTGATGTAACTGGCGTTCAGTCGCTTTCATGCTTCCTTTTTTCGCTTATATTTGGTGGCAACTCTAAGATTTGAGAAGCATACCGATTGGTTTCTCTGGTTAAAATTTTAAACAATTCATCTGAAAAGTATAATTTAAAAAATCAGTAGCAAGATGAGTTTCCGAAAATTCAGTCTTTATACCAGGATTACCACTAAATGGCAATATGTTAGCTTTGTCATGCTCATTTCGCTGTCTCTATTCAAATAAATTATTAGCCTTGCTTTTGAAGTCATCGGTAACTTTATCTTTATTAAAAGCTTGATTAAAATATCTTTCTTCTGTATCTGAAAAGTCCGAATCTGTATCAGCAAAAGTTTCCTCTTCTAAATCTCTTTAGAAACTTATTAATTTCGTCCTGACTGGGACCTTTGACACGAGGTGCCATTATATGAACTGAATAAGACAGCGAGAAAAAAAGGTTACACTGAAATCACGAGAAAAAGCTCTAATGTTTGAAAGAGAGATAGCATCTGTTTTATTTTCAAGTACACTGGCATGAGACGAAACCTTAAGGTTTTCGCCAAAACCTAGCTAACCAGCTAAGAAACGGGAAACAATGCATAGCCAAGGGCTGCTCCGAACAGGAATTTGGACCACCTAGAGAATCTAAAGAAAAAGGATTACTCGAAAAGGGGGAGACAGAAAGGCTGGTTGGACAGTTGTACCATAGACGGCTTGAAAGCAAATAATTTTCGCGGTACAATAGTTGTACCAAGAATCTGTAGGGCAATAGATACTTTGATTGTACCGCCTGCTTTAGAAAGTTAACGTTACCATCATATCTCTGGCCAGGGCTGAGTTCATTTATGAGATTAAAATATCATGATTAAATAGTTCAGATATCAAATCGCAAAAGCATTCACTTGCTACCGATTTCAGGACAATGGCAAGTTTATAACAATTTCAGCAAACGCGATGAAGAAAAGAAATTAACATTTTCGTTTAAATATAAAATATGTGAGATAATAATTATCTATTTTGATATTAACAAAAAAAAATTAGTTTCTCCTATTGTCTTCTGATTTTTAAGAAAATAATCGCAAAAGTTAAGATAATCCCTACATGTTAACAAACAATTTTTTCCTTAAAGTGTCTCTTATATTGCATTTTCTTTTACTGTGGCAAACCAAACTAAAGAGGTATGCTTTCGTGAAGAGCTTTCTAAGGGAAACTAGTTTATATCCTAGTTAAACATGGGAAAACTTCCAAAACACCCTTGCATTCAGCCTGTTTGCCGGCATTCGAAGCCGGATCGAACTACCAGGATTCAATGAACTTACCGCTCTGCCACTAGTTCGCCTTTTTACTCAAAGGACTAGATTTCTTTTGGAAAGTAATTTCATTTATGTTTTATTTTTCACCTAATTTAAATACTAGATTTGTTATTATTCTAATAATTTTCAAAAGTTAACGTAATTAGGAAATATTAAGCGTTTAGTTTTCATGATTTCTATTATCTCTTTCCAGTACCACATTTTTATATCTCTCTTTCCAAGGAAAGTGCTGTTTAAAGCGATCCATATGTAAGAAAAAAGTAAGAAACATTGTTTCTACAGAAACAGTTAAAAGAATAAGTGAAATGCAGAAAATAGTAAACTTGGAAATTTGCGTATAAAATACGAACAGGGGCATATTTTGACAAATATAAAAATAAATAAAGGAAATATGCAGAAGATCACTGCTAAAAATAATTTAATTATTTTGTAAAGAAAGTATATATTTAATAAATGATAACATGAACAAAAACTGCTCAAGAATACCTGCCTATGAAGATGAAGCTATTGTCGGCTCAGGCAAACTCGATGAGGTTCCCAAAACGGATGCCCGTGTGTAGACGCTATCCCGGCGTAATGATTCCGACTTTCGAATCTTTGTAATTTGTAATTAATAACAAAATATTTAGATGAAAGTTGCTGGTTATATGCAAAATGCTAGTACTATAGTAATATAAAATTGCTAAATATTATTCTCATGACATAATTTGGGAAGTCACTGCTTTTGCATTTCTCTTCAACAGATAATTAATATTTTCTGTCTTGAAATATCTGTTGAATATCTATTTTTCTCATAAAACCTGTAGTGTTTCGAATTTTTTTAGGCTCTCTGTTTTATACTACTAATATGTCATTGTATTTGGAACTGTAATGGAAAAAAAAATATGAAAAGGGGTGCATTACTTTTGCATTTCAATCTTATTTCTTAAGCGTAAATGTTTTCGTACAGCTTTCCTAAAATCACTCCCGATCATATACAAAATCCATACTGTTAAAAATAATTTACTGGGCTTGATTTACTTTGAATTATCTTTTCAATGAAAGCCACAACCCCGAAATATACCAACTTAACATTTTAAATCTGTTACGAGTTTGAATGTTTTTAGAATGCTGTGAACAAACAGAAACTGTTCTACGAATATCCTTACTTACAGAATATCTTGCATATCAGTTTTGAATGAAAATATTTTGCAAAAGCCACGAGTATGGCATTTTTATTTAAACGAACATTTGTACGATAATAAATATAAAAAATCTGATGTGTACAGCACATGACTTCCTTGTACAGAATATTAAATTATACGTATTTTTTCTTGCATTTCATTTACACTTAATGGATAGAATTAAATCTACTTCGCCGACAGCGCATAAACCACAATAGAATAAATGCATTCTTTAAAATTCACTCTATTTGTTTACCATAGCGACACTCTGCCGCGAGGTTCACTTAACAGTATTATATTTCGTTCATATTATAACTCAGAATGCACAAAATTTATATTATTTAAAGAATTATCTAATCGTTGCCACATGTTCTATTCAAATAATATAATAAAGCTAGAACGATGTATAAAAGAAATTAAGCAAACAAAACAAAAAAGAAACAGTTTTTCACAGACGATTGAGTACTTCTCATTGAATTAATTCAGTTCTCACTTCGCGACAAGGCAAAAATACCAAATATCAGTATTAAAAATTACGAAGTAAATCTGAAACACTTATTTCCTCGAAAAAATTCCAGAAAGGATTAAACATGATTTAATTCGCAATAATAAATGAAGGCGTTATCTTTGCTGTTGCGAAGGTAAGTTTCTCTAGATTGGCAACAAATACACTATTTTGCTGTTTCAAATGTAAACAAGCAATGACCACCATCAAAAACATTATTAGGCTTAGCGGCACTTAAACAACTTTAAAATTGTTGATTCTAAAAATATTGCATACAGATTTACTAAAGGCATAAAAACCTTAACCGGAAGATAAGAACAACATAATTCAATCATTTTTTTAAAGCAAAAAGTGTACAATTTACAAACATATAAGAGTAAAGAACCTCAGATCAGTGAACCGGGTGCATATTTCACAAGTGCACATCTGTGTAGCCACCGAGGGAGTGGCTTCTAGGATGGACCAATGAGCATCCAGTAATATTTCTTTCGTGTCACATGACCTTTCGCACGCTTTAAGATTTAGGCAAGATGGTTGAAAATATTTTGCCACGGAATTTTCTGTACATCGTCTATTTCTTCTGAAAATTTTCATTGCGAAGATAGATCAAATATAAGCAATTATGAAGATTTCACTACCTGGTTGAAAGAATTTGAAATAAATACAAACACATGTTGGATACTCCGCAAAAATATTTAATAAGTGATAAATAAGACGAAAGAAATATGTGATACACATCTGAGCCCAAATGCTATATTTACATAAAACTATGCATATGAGAAAAATATTTACACCAGTTATACATGTAAATAGAAGTCAGTAGTTTTTTTTATTTCAGTGCATATGAAAAAGATGTTCTATAATAATAGCCAATGCAGAATTTTTATTCAAAGTGAGCATCGCTAATTTGCATTAGTGTGTTAAATTTCAGATTTAATAATTGCTCACTCTTAAATATACTGTCTACACAAGAAATACTCATCAAACAGAATGAATTTATCTATTCATAACGAATATATTCAGTTTATTCACATATAACGTTTAATGTTAACAATGGATATAATCAGATGATACACAATATGTATTCTGAATCTTACACTTTCAAAATCAAATGAATACAAGCACTGAAATAAGAAAACACTAGATTCATTGTAAAACTTCCAGTCATTCTCAGCTTAAAATAAAATTAAAAAAAAAAAAAAAAAAAAAAAAAAAAAAAAAAAAAAAACTATATACATGAATTCTCTTAATCCACATTTGTTAGTAAATGCATAATATTCGAGGCTAAATGTAGCTTGAGTTATTTTCTCGGTGTAAAAAGTGATAATATGCCGTGAACATGAATCCAAATATCAATGCGTGATAAAAAATCGCGAAAGTGAAATGTGGGCAATTAATTAAACTCATAAAATGAAAGCAAGACGAGATTTTCTACTTTTTACGCCATACGAAACAAATGCAAATTAAAACGTAAACAACATACGCTCACATGCACGAAGATTGAGCGTCACAAGAGCAATAGAAGCTGATTCGTCCAATTTCGAAACCCCTCCCTCAGTGGCTACGCTGATGTGCACTTGTGAAATATGCGAACCGGGTAACAGAGTGGATATATATATAAATATATTTATATACGTTTGGTACGGCCGATTGCAACCAAAATACGCGGTGCACATCTACATGCCCTATATACTAGTTTCGATGGTTTTACCGAACCATCATCCTCAGCTGCAAAAGCGCAAATGAACGAGATAAGATATAATGAAAATTAGATTGTGAAAATTTGAAAATATAACGCTGATTTTAGTTGTTTGACTTTCAATTTAATGTTTGTTCGGCTTGTTATTATATCTTAATTAAACAAAGCAATGTTGTTACTTACAGCTTACAATATAATTTATTCAGTATGGTATTTTTGTAAAGAAAGAGTGTTGCTGTACATTTGGTAAAGTATAAATAAGCATTTCATTTAATAATTATAAAAGTTATTAATTATTTAATAATTAATCATAAGAATATGAATAATTAAGTATTTTTTTGGAGATATATTTTCCGGCGATATTTTTTTCTAGGAATCCCAGCATACATTTTTGAAGCATTATGCTCTAAATAAATGTGTTGTTTGAACATAGCATTTATTGTTGACAAATCTCCAACCAAAGGAAATACCTTACTAGGGAGGATATTCAAACAAAAATTTTTATTAGAATAAATATTTTCGTTATTTTAATACTACTAATAATATACAAACATTAGTTTAAGTTCACTATAGTTGAGTGAATAAGATTGCTAGATATTGGTAGTATGTTGTTGGCAACCGAACAGTTTAGCTTCTTGTGGTCTTTATGATTTTCCCGATGCGTAACGTGAATTCAAGCCAATTTATTTAGAAAATTGTCCACGAAGGTGTTCTCTTAAAGCAGATAACCCATGATTTCTTAAAAACTGTAAAATATAATCTGTGGATATTTTCCGTTATACGATAACACGAAGAAAATGATTTCCTATACGAAACATGATCAGCGCTGTTATTGCCCGCCGTTTAATTAAATGCATCCATCTTATTCCTTACAATTAATTTTCCTTTTTCAGTGAAAGTTTGATTTCAGTAAAATGTACTATTTACAATGTGTCATTTTATTTTGCTCGTTTTTTATGCAAATATTCAAATTCAGATAGATATTGCGTAAGTTCAGAAAGCCAACTAGTCTCCAAGCGGTAACATAGCTGAGCACCGGTAAATTCTAGCGGCTGCATGGGAGGTTTAGGGGTTTTTCATAAGTACAATTGATTGTGAGTTAACAGTTTGTTTCCCACAAAAAAAATCTACCTTGAAGACTTCCTTTCCCTTAGACAAATAGGTCCTGTGTGCTTTATCATAATCCAAAATCTTAAGCGTAAAAATCTTTTATCATAGCCGATGATGACGATAAAATATTTTCTATCTGATGTGTCAAGTTAGCACAATTGTATATTCCTAACGAAAATTGTTTGGCTCATGTTACCCTATAATGAAAAAAAGATTCAAATCGGTTTTTAGCTTAAACAGTATTTTCATTATTAATTATATCACGAATTTTATCAATAGTATTCTTAGTATGAATTGCAGGCATGTATTCAAGAATATAATATACACAAAGCTGTGTCTAATGATTACGGCTAATTTTTATATAAAATTTTATAGTATAAAAATTTAGGTTCATAGGTCAGCCATATTTGAAAGAGTACTTGTGTATTATAAGAAAAGAGAGAGAAATTTAAGAATAAAAAAATTTACCACGAAGTAATATAAAAATGCAATAGAATACAAAATACAAAAGAGTACAATACTATTTCATGTTTTGTGGATATACTTGAAGACAGAAACATGTTTCAGCTGTATTCGTTCATCGGAGAAAAACTTTTCATATGAAGCTATTTTTTTTCAAATCTTTCACTATACAAGTAATACAAAAGCAGTATAGGAATTTCTTTTCTTAATACCCAACCGAAGAGCTGAAGGGACGTACAATGATTAACATACAATGGGTGCCTTGAATTATTTTGCTTTACATGCAGTTTCCTTATATATGTAAAACAAAATAAACTTTCACACGTTCCAAGATTTCAAGAACTCACAGAGAGAGAGAGAGAAATATCTATAACAAATTTTATTGCTGTCTGGCTGATTGCTTCGTGAACTTCCAACTCAAGCTTTCAAGCTATTCAAATACGAACGCTTCTCAGAAAAGCCATTTGGACCGCATCTGCTTTGTTAAAGAAAAGCTTTTGGGGATAAAATCATCCACTTCATCGGGTTTTTCAAACAAAGAAGTCAGTGGTCCTGTTACTACCCGCTGACCTAGAGAAATTTCTCAGAAACTTTCGTTCGAAAAAAACGAGTTTTATATTTTTAAGAATTTCCATTCTGACAGCAAGATTCTGTTATTTTTCATATATAGATGAAAAGAAACTAATTTGTTTTTAATAAAGAAGAAAAAAATTAATAAGCTTATTTAAATTTTTTACACAGCATCGAGTAAGGAGACGAAATTTAATTTTCTTTATAAATATTTTTCTCAGACAATACTTTAGTCTTTTTCAAATTACGAGAATAGCGCGTTAGTGCATGCATTTTCAAATCAGATTTATTTAATTAATATATATGGATATGCCGAACAAGCACACTTTCGCACACATACACTGTATATTAGTACATACATAAAAATGAAATAAAATTTGAAAACAAGCAATTTAAAACCTACTGTATTGAAAAATTATTGAAAATTTGTTTTTACCTCATTTTTTTTTCCCGTTATATACATTTACTTCAGTTTTTTTATATGTATTTACTTAATTTTATTTTCTTATATGCATTTACTTAATTTTATTTTGTTATATGCATCTGTTAGTCTTTTTGAAAAATTTTTAGATTTTTTTCAGTATGGCAAAGTAAACGAGATCTATCAGCCGAAGGCAATGAATGTCTCCATGGACGACTTTCTAAGTTAAACATACTCATGTTCATGTTACACATAGGGAAAATCACAAAATTCAACCAGTTTGTTTGTTTGGGTTCGAATATGAGTCGAAATAGCGATAATCAGATATCTTAGCCAGGAGGCCATTGGTTGGGTTTGACAGATTTGGAAACCTAATAAATAGTATTTAATAAATATAATATTATTAAACGAATCGGATTTATATAAACCAAATAAAATTCTTATATCGAACACAACTAAAACTCGATATAACTTACACTGATAAACTGATGTGTAATAACACTGATAAATTAAAATACTAAACGGAATATACATTAATTCTACACAGATAATTTTTTGTAATGTATTTCGCTGGGAATGTCTGGCCGCAAAATCCTGATTATACATGCCCTTATTTTAAGGTTATCACATATCTGATGGTTTGACTTTTACCTCAAAACACAAAGAATCCACAAAATTCAGTAAAATTAATAACTTTATTTCCCTGTTGAAAATTCTCTGAATCTTTTCAAATATAAAAGCACACGCGCCAAGCAGTTTGCTTTAAATAAATATATGCAGCAACAAGAAGATGCGCTTTTGACAGCAACTCGTTTCGAAAATCGAAAATTTTTCTAAATGTAAGAGATTTGTCGCTTAAATTAATTTTTCATTAAACAAAAAAAAAAAAAAAAAAAAAAAAAAAAATAGAATCGCATATTATTAACATAACAGAATTTTATTGATAATTCAGATTCTGAAAACAAGAACATTGTTGTTATAAAAAACAAAGAAAAAATAAGCAACATATTACATTCAACGGGGGCCAACTTTGGCGCATGAACTTTTCAACATAAAAATATTTGAAGCATGTTATGGATAAAGGTTTATTTGATTATGGCAAAGTACTCGATGGTTATTTGCCTAAGGTGAAGGATGCCTTCGTTCGAGGACTGCCTAACGGAAATTGGCTTGCATACATGTTACACATATGGAAAACTAAGAATATCATCCTGGCAACCAGCCCGTTTGCCGGGATTCGAACCCCGGACAGAACCACCAGTTGTTCCGTTAGACTCCGCTCAGTCGCTGGCGGGCTGTCCGATAACGGAAAAGTTCAAAATTTCATATTAGAGGAAAAGTGCTAGCATAGTATAATTTGAAGTTATTGCCATTTCAGTAATGTGAAGAGATTTCAAGAATGTTTAATTATTTTATTTAGCTTATGACAAACTAAATAAAATAATTCTTGAAATCGCTTCTCTTAACATACTGGTAGTTTGACTTGCATTCAACCCCCCCGTGAACAAGCTGATTGCATGGGCGCTTTTATGGTTTTAACTTTTTGTAGTGCGAGATTGTTTCCCTTAGAAAATCTGTCACGAAATCATACCTCCCCTTAGACAGATCGCCTTCACGTGCTTAATAATCTAACAAGCCAAACCAAACACAACCCGAGCGAGGACTCGTAGTCAAGGCACGTCATCATGAAAATCTAACTAAAATTGGCTCATATTCACATTAAACATGGGCAGCAAAAATTCGCTAAAACTGGTATGCAGGCAATCCATTCGTCAGGATTTGAACCCGCTTCAAACTATTAGTATTCAACGATTTTACCGCTACTTCGTTGGCGGCCTTTTGTAGTATCTATAAGAAAAGTAATCGCAAAGACCCAATCATTGCGTACCGACGGATCAATTAAGTTCGGAATTTAAAGAATAACTTTCATTCGTGCTATTGCTGTTAGCATTGACATTTGGACAGATGTTAATTTATTTTAAATTCTTTTAATATAATTAATTAATTTATATCTTTAAATAATTGATCTTCTGACTGTAATTTTTTGTGCGGAGTATATCTAACCCTTCCGTACACTAACTGTTTTAATTAATTTACACTCCATTAATTTTAAGAGATTTTATATCGATAGATTTCTTTCCAAAAATGTTTCAAGGATTACATATTTTTTTCTTTAGATTTCAAAACATTTTGGATTTAAAATCTTAATAATAAAATTTTTAAAACAAATATTTCTAGAAATTCCTTCGGCGTATTCATTTATTCCATTTAGTTGAAGTTTCGAGTAGAATATCTTCCTTTCAACATTCATATAAATTTTATATGTCATTTCGCCATTTCTACGGAGCATAGAGCCACACGAGTACAAAACTCAGGCATGCTGAAAGCACAGTTTTAACATTTAAGAATGTAAAAAGAAGAATATACCATTATAATAACGCGCATTTGAAATACGAAGGCAAACAAGAAAGCTGGTTGCAACATTTTATATTTTTTCCTGACGAATCAGAAATTGTAATCATTTTTCAATACAAAAATAAAATATTCGATTCTATAACATATAGACATAAAGGCGTCCTCCGTTACAATTCTTATTTTTTCTTGTTTCTACTAAAATTCGGCAATGTACTATAACAACGTCGGATCCTGTTTGACTTTCATTTGTATAAAGTACCACAAGGCAAACAGTTGTAAAACGATTTATCTTCTTTCGCAAACTTTTAGTCAGCACACAGATAATACATACCTGCTGTCTGACAAAGATACTTCACTCTAAGGACTTTTTCCTAAAGTGCTCTTTTCAAAGAGACTTCACACCCTATTAAGACCTTTGTGTCAACTGACAGCCGCCTGCAGAAAGGTAGGGGAAGGAAGACCAGATCGCGTCGTCTAAACACGTCTTAAGCAATCTTCGCGAAATTCGGGCTTCGTGTATACACGTCTTAAGCATTTTTCGTGGGATTTGAAATTCGTGTAAAGACGTCTTAAGCATTTTTAAAGAAATTCCAAAAACGTTTAAACACGTCTTAAGGGTTAAAGAGATGTTATGGTAAGTCACCTACCTATCTTAGTTGGGATTAATAAATCAAGTTAATTACAGAGGGAAACCGTAAAACATGATACGAATATATCTAAGCGGCATATGTTTAAATCAATTAAGATGCATTATTGAGTCCAAGAATTAATAAACCATATGTTAACAGTGCAGCAAAGGACGACAATATAAAACCGCGATTCAGAACGAAGAAGCCAAGTCCTGTGAACATCATGGGATCATCGCAAATAAATGATTTCAAAAGAGCAGTAGTTTGTGCTGCTCGATTTTTAATTACCTCTTTCTCGTACAATAACTTCAACGTCTTTTTCAATTCGATACTCTTTTCACAGACTGAAGAAGCAGCGAAGGTTGTAAATAAAATTCCAATGATACAGTTTGGTAAAATAATTGAAATGCGTGTGTAGAATATTTTCTTATCAGCTGGCAAATAGGTAATACTTGCAAGAATAAGAAACATTGTAATGAGATAGAAAGTAAGAGATGAAAACAGAATAGCAGAAAAACATTCAAGCATGAAATCATGACATTTTCGAATGCGCTTATACAGTGAGCATTTCTTTGCAAGTTCATTTCTTAAATTCGTTTTTCTTAGCGCTGCACTGAAAAGAGTTATTATATTTCTGAAACAGCTACAAAATGTATAAAAGATCAATGTCTGCATGTTGATTATACATGCAGAGGCAAAATAATGGTAAGTGTTCACGAAAAAGACAAAGATGTAAATTATATCTTTATTTTTTTCAGAACCTATTTTTTGGTGTAAAAATGATGTTTCTTCTTGCGTTAGCGTCTCAATATGAACAGTCAGGAAACTATTAATAAACGCTAAGGCAATTATAAAAACGCAACTACATTTACGCAAATACGTAATATGTTTAGATCTATCATAGCTCAAGCTATTCATAAATCCTTGCATATCCTTGGCTAAAAACTTCAATCCTTTGAATTTGGATCTCTGCACATGCAGGCTAATCAAAGGAATTATCAGTGACAAGAAAATCGAAACTACAAACCTGATGTCGTAAATTTCAGTGAACATACATGAAAATGCGATCAAAAGTAAAACAATTACATGGTGAAAAATGCCAAGAGATAGTTTGCAGAATTTCTTCTTTTTACACAGCTTCCCTTTAGGTATTATACACATATATTTAAGTAGTTGAGTTATAAAGAGTAGATCAGGATTTTTAGTAAAAGTATTCTTTCCTACTCTTTGATTTTGCGAAGACACAAATGAATACTTCCCTCGCGAATACATCTTTCGCTCTTCACAGTTCTCAAAATATGCAGCTCGTTAATTCAAGTAAGTAATAAAGGCTTTATTTCTTAATGGCATCCCTCCTAACAATTGTGAATTCTTATTCATGTCTATTTATAAATTATTATAATTCCTTGGATATGTAGATTTTACTGTCTTTACTGAAGATTCATTTGCTCGGCAAAGCTTCAATGGAATTGTATTAGCTTCTTGAGATCCGTGGAATTGACTGCGACTGAATTATTTAAATACCGCGAGTACTTCAACACAATGCAGCAAACTTCATTTGAGTTTCCTTTAAGTTTTTAACAAAGCCTGTACAATGTTATACTTTCCTAATACCATTGAAATATAGTGCATCGTTTTTGACTAGCAGGTTTGGAAATCTTTTAATTCCTTTGCATGCTTCATGCTACTCACTCCTAGATTTCTGATAGTGCTATCATTTAACAGTATTAAAGCACATACTCAGGTTCAGGCAGAAGATAAAATAACATTTGGAAATGAAATGCTATCCAGTTGAGCTTTGATATTGAAAAACCATGGTTTTTTCTTTAAATTTCGTTGTTATAGAAACATCAGTAGAAACAAATGACGCTAATTCTGCTTCATTTTTCATGTTTCAATACAAAATATTTATAGTAATGACTAATTTTTTAATTGAAAAATATTTGCCATTCTCTGACGTTTACCCAAGAAAATTGCGTGTTTTGATTTAAAAGCATTAAAGAAATGAAAAATTATCGACATTATTTCTTTTGCAAGATATTCCAATAATTTACATACCATTAAATCTTAATGAAATTTCCTTTCGCAGGTTAGATTTTAAGTCTAAGAAGAAAAATCTATTCCAATAGTAAACACAATTAGATAATTCGCTTTTATGTATGTATCTTCACGGTGGGGCAGGCGTAACCAATAACCGTTGAAGTATATTCAAAACGGCGCAGTTAAATCATTCAGAGGAGGTTGGTGCAATCCACAATGCGACTGGGCCAAAGCGGTGAAATATAATAAAAGAAGATTATTTTCCTGTTAAAAATGCTTAGGGCTTTAAGGCCATTTCATTGATAGCATTCACGGATGGTCTTGTTATCATTATTGTCATAGCCCTAGGGCATAAAAATCATTAATTTGGGTCGCACTTAGAAGCGGTATAACACCAGGGTGCCTTGGTCAAGGGCCCTACCCTTGTCGAACATGTAAGTTGTTTCGAATGCTGTCATAAGTAACTAACATAAGATATAATTTTTTATAAATTATGATCATGGTTTTGAGTAATGGGAGTAATAAGATATTCTAGCAGAAATAAAGTGTGCGCCGAGTTCCAATAAAGACCTGAAAATGCCATCTGGGAGAGCTGAGAAAGGGAAAAAGAGCTGGCTTTAATCTGAGTCTAGAGATACATATAATACATACATACAATATAGATAGTGTGAGTCAACTTGTGCACTTAAATCATATCATAAGTCATAAAGTACAATACAGGTAAAGTAAGTCAAATTAAACAATATGAGTACTAAGTATGGCCATAGGCCGTTTACAATTATTTGGACCATTTACATCATAATCGTAGACCCTTATAACAGGGTTGTTGATACTTGCGAGGTTAGCATAAAAATTCCGGACAAGCCGGCAATAAAAATATTTCAGTTCTTCAATGCCTAATTCCTCATGACGTTTTTGATATGGAACGTACCAGGGCGAGTTGGTGATCTGTCTTAGGACACAATTTTGTGCCTGCTGTAATTTTTTCCTATACGATTATTTAATTTCGTTCAGACCTCTACACTGACTACCAATAAGTATTTGGACACCTATGCAAATAACGATATCTGCGGTCCCTAAGGTACGTCACGGACTCCGTTGGTACATATCGTGTAGGAAACAACATCGGCTTTAGTCGCATGAAAGATGCCTCGCAGTTCGGAGTTCTCTGATTTCAAGAAAGATATAATTATCGGGTATCACAAATGTGGCCGATCCTGATCTGAAGCCGAAGCTGATCTGAAGCCGAAGCGATCTGAAGTACCCAAAATCGACAGAGACCTATGTGATTAAGAAGTGGAAGGTGAGCGGTGATTGTCGGAATGTTCCCCGAGTCGGCAGACCAAAGAAACTGGGAGATAGAGATCGACGAGTGCTGTACAGAGAAATTCGGAAGAACCGCACCCAAACCGATGGCCCTCATCCGCGAGGAGTTTCAACAGGCATCCGGGAGTATTGTTTCAATGAATACCATCCGTAAAAAAGCACATCTGCTTGGTTTTCATGGTCGTGCTGCTGCCCATAAGCCTTTGATCACAAAGTCCAACCGCGCTGCTCGGTTAATGTGGTGCAAAGCACATCGAAATTGGACCGTAGATCAGTGGAAACGGGTTCTTTGGAGTGACGAATCAAGGTTCACCCTTTACTGTTCGGATGACAGGGTCTGGGTCTGGCGTCTACCTGGAGAACGTCTCCTGCCAGAATGCATTGTGCCAACAGTCAAGTTCGGAGGAGGTGGAATTATGGTCTGGGGGTGTTTCTCCTGGTATGGGCTGGGACCCTTGGTCGCCATTCATGGTAACCTCAACTCCAATGCCTACTGCACTATTTTAGAGGACAATGTGCTTCCTACGTTGTGGCAGTTTTACGGGTTCGACCCCTGTTACTTTCAGGACGACAATGCCAGTTGTCATGTTTCGACGTTCACCAAGGCTTGGTATGGTGGCAATGACATCGAATGGACTGGTCTGCCCAGAGTCCAGACCTGAACCCTATCATGAACCTCTGGGACGAGTTGCATCGCCGAATCCAGGGGTGCACTACCCGTGCAAAATCGGTGAAGGAACTTCTATGTCTTCTTCAAGCCGAGTGGAAAAAATACCACTAGCTGCCATACAAAGGCTTGTGGATAGTATGCCCTGGAAGGTCCACGCTGTAATTACCTCTCGTGGAGGCTCTACAAACTATTGATTTTGAATAAAGTTAGTTTTTCTTTTCTATCACAGGTGTCCAAATACTTATTGGTAGTCAGTGTATAACAGGGTTTAAGTCGTAGCCAGTTGGAGAAGTTAAAGCGAAATCGTGAACTGAGCGAAATCGTGACCGGAATGCTATTTGGTGCTTCCTTTGCTGTGACCGGTCGGTTCTTAATTGTGTGTGATTATGGCAAAGCCTCGAGGGCTATCTGCCTAAGAGGAGGGATGCTTTCGTGGACTTTCTAAGGGAAACTGGCTCATATCCACGTTACACATGGGGAAAACCACGAAAACGCCCATGCAGCCAGCTCGTTCGCGGAATTCGAACCTCGGACCGAACTACCAGTGTTCAGCGAATTTACCGCTCGGCCGCTGGTGGGCGGTCGGTTCTTAAAGCAGTTGGCATATGTTGAACAATTAGAACAAAGCAGTTTCTGTAACGTAGCAATGTCTGATAGCCTAACAATAAAGTTCGACTTATTGTGCGCATTAAACCGCAAAGCCTCTTGACCTCAAAGCCCAGATGCCATATGCCCCATTATGCCTGTTAAAGCTAACCATGGAGCGATATCGTCTCCTCCTAACTAAAACGAAGCGAGAAATAGTTGCCTGAGTCAGAACACAACTGGAACTCTATTCCTTTTAGTGGCCCTTCTTCTCTTACATGTTATAATGAGATGCCATCGGTGGCACTGAACACCAAATAATAAATTCGATTTTTTTAAAAATTTAACTAAAGTGAAAGAAAAGATTCTTAATTCTGCTACCATATGGTCCGAATAATTTAAGACATCAGAAACTAATGGATTAAGCTTTCACAGTCAAATCGCTTTTGTACATAATGGGAATTTTACGTTTCTTTTTTTCTTGTATTCATTTGTTCCTTCTGTATATCTTTGCATTAGAGTTCCTTCTGCATTATTTATTTGTAGTTTTGATTTAAGTTAAATAAAGTAAATATTCTCATAAGTAAGTTTTTTTAAATTTAATTTTTGAATTTTTTTATATTTAACATTTTGGTGAAATGCAAAAGATGTCTCCTTTTTTAATAAATAAATATATTCAGTCATGCATTGGTGATGCAAGACACATCAAGCGTCCCCACTCTGAATAACTGCTTACTCCGCTCTGGAGACTTCGGAAACATAATCTATTTCTCTTCTTCAATTTTTAGATTTGGACTTACCGCTGTAACTACTCAAGCGCACTATATTATCATTAAAAATATAAATCATACTTTATATTATTAAAAATTCGTCTACTATAATTTGTTTCTTTCCTATGTTTTAAAATAGCCGCCCAGACGGTATAGTGGTTAGGGAAGCATGACTGCGATACCAAAGGGACCGGGTTCGAATCCCGGAGAAGGCATGGATGTAAAATTGTCTGTCCCCTTTATAGGAGGCAATGGTGGCCCATCTATTAGATGCTTCCATAACAAAGCTTGGTTTAGTTTGGTTTATTAAATTACGGCAAAGCACTCGAGGGCTATCTGCCTTAAGGGAGGGATGCCTTCGTGGAGGACGTTTTAAGGGAAACTGGCTCGTATACACGTTACACATGGGGAAAACCACGAAAACACCCATGCAGCCAGCCCGTTCGCGGGATTCGAACCTCGGACCGAACTACCAGTGTTCAGCGACGTTACCGCTCGGCCGCTGGTGGGCCCCATAACAAAGAGACCACAGATATGGCATTAGGAATGGCCGATGCCAGCATAAGGAAGCTCCCGCCATTAGGAGGGGGGAACTATTCTCTTTCGTCTTCTTTTTCGGAAGATATTTCGTCCACTGTATAAACTGCATTTTCAGGTATCATTTGATTTGTTGCGAGCTTACTTGTTCGTATCTTAGACTTCGTTCACCATTTAACACATTTTTCATTTGGAAAATTAATCAATGAAGCGACTTTTCCGTTACACAAGGCATTCGTGAACCAAGGTTATATCTGGGTATACCAAGTATATACCTATACTTATATCTGGGAAAGTTTTATACTCTGAAAAAAAAAAAAAATTATGAGAAATTTGACTCCCGTTCGACAAAAATAGACCAGGATATTTAATTTCAAAATTTTTAATTTTTCATGTCATCTTCAACTTGCCCTGAAGGACCGGTTAATTAAGTTAAAATAATTCGAGGAAGTAAGTTTAAATAAACTTCAGCAAAAAATATGTATAATTTAATTAGCTGTACAAGGTAGTTATGCGGTGTCCAATCAGATTTTTAAAATCACAAGTTGAAACGGCAGGTTAAACTTAAGCTATCTTCTGTGAGCAATTTTAAATCTAAAAATTACATGTGTAAATAATTAACACTTTTCCCTTATGTATGCTCTCTTGTCATTAGTGAGACCTCATTCAGTTAGGAATTAGAAGATCCTGGTTCGAATCCTGCCCAGGATATAGCTGTTTTCTTGCCACGAATAAGCTTTATGCGAGGGTCTAAACTATGCCATCGATTTCGATGTGGACAGCTTTGACTCTCACAAACAGCATGATGGTTAGTTGAGATTCTCCAGTTGTCTATCTCTTACTAGCATCCTTGTTCAGTTAGCGAAGCTGGCTGCAGTATCATGGTGCTGAAATACCAAAGAAGGCATCGATGTTTGTAAGTGTATATTGTCTGTCCGGCATAGGGGCACTTAAAATATTAGCGAGTCACAAGGCCTCTCGAGTGGTTTACTGAGAGGAAGATTGGGTAGAAGTTGCTCGGATGCGACCCTCGGGATGCTCTCTATCAACATTGGAATCGAGTTACATAGTTTATGCAGTGGGATTATATCTGTATGCCCAGTTGCCAACCCATTTCTATCTGTATTGTGCTATTTATTGTTTCGTAATAAATTGTTCCTCTCTTTCTGCTTACTTGGACTCATTATTTAAATAAATATCAATGATCCCTTTACTCGCAACATTATCAAGGAAGTATACGAACTTTGTGCGTACTTTGTGTATACATTTTTGATTTTCATCTTCGCTTGCAAAAAGATGAAAAATATGCAACGCCTTCGCAGGGAATCGAGCCACGGACCTCTCAATTACGCGCTGAGCGTGCAGACCACTACACCACGAAGGCTCGCCAAGAAGGTGGGAGAAATACCTTATATACTCCCCCTTTTAAAGGGCGACTGGGGTTTTTAGGGGACCCAATCGCCAAATCCTGGGTGAGGAGAATTATCATCCAACACCCTTTTTAGTTCGTGCGCCACTGTAGAGACATTAAGACATTTTGGAAGCAGGCAAGATGAAAAATATGCAACGCCTTCGCCGAGAATCAAACCACGGACCTCTCAATTACGCGCTGAGTGTGCAAACCACTACACCATGAAGGCTCGCCAAGAAGGTGGGGGAAATACCTTATAATAGAACCAAACCTACAGTAACGGGATAATTGAGTAAATGCTTTAGATTAAATGCCTCTCTTTAGAGTAAATGCTGCTCAGATATACCATTATAATACAAGTTTATTGCTCATATTCTAGGATAACTGCAGCATTGCATTATCTTGCCGAAAAATGTACTCTTATAGTTCCCAGGCTATTCCAATAATTATGAAACTTTTAGCGCTTTGCAGTACCGTTTCTTATACAGTGCGTAAATCAGACTAACGTAAATGGAACATAAAATTCAAATGATAAGTATTACTTCCGTTGCTGATAATGTTGTACGTTTCATTAGGAAGGGTCGAAGATGCCTTTCTTTGAACTTTAAACTCATATGATGCAACGCTGTCTAAAAGCGAGAGCACTGTGCTTCGCGCTTCATCAGATTAAAATCCTGTCAATAAATTTTTAATTCCCTTACGCATAAAATTAACTGTGTTTTGTACATATTTGGATAAATCGCTTACTCAGTTTTCTCTGATACGCACTGTCACACACCGTGAGTCTTTCAAGCAGAATAATTATATTTCAAGCTCTTATCAAACTTTCTTATCATTTCCTCTATCCAAGCAGAAATATTCTTTTTATTGCAAAGCTGGATAGTGTTTTTTAAACTAAGATATTGTTACGAATTTTCTGCATGCATAGGTGATTTTAATGCCATTTTGTGTGAAATTATTGTATTTTTCTGTGTAATGTAAATTGAAAAATCTGAAGAGAGAAGCTATGTCAGAAACGTTAGAATACAGGGGTAAGTTTATTTAACATTGTATCAATGGGTATTTTGGTAATTTGGCGAGATATTACCAAGCTGGCAACGGTGTTGGCTAATAATTTTGTCGCCAAATTTGGCAAGAAATCGCTAAAAGCCTTCAAACTTGGCGACATTTTGGCCCGGGTCCTATATCACTGTATTAGGTACTGAATAAATGTAATTGATCACTATATTAGCTGTAACCGTAATTCGACCCTCATATTGCCTTCCAGTAATTTTGAGAATCAGAAATTACTAGAAATGTCTCAGTTGCCGGGTGAAAACTATATAAGGACGGAGAGAACCAGGGCTAAACTGAAGGGCTAGCTGATTCTTTGTGCGACTCCTCGCCGACGTTATCCTCGTAGATGGTGTTGGTGTATTGAGACTATGGCAAAGCACACTAGGGCTATCTGCCTAAGGAAAGGGATGCCTTCGTGGAGGACTTTCTAAGGGGACTGTCTCGTATGCACGTTGAAAACTACAAAAACGCCCATGCAGCTAGCCCATTCGCGGGATTCGAACCTCAGACCGAACTACCAGTGTTCAGCGATTTTACCGCTCGGACGCTGGTGGGCTCTCGAAGAAGGAGTTAACAGGAAGTAGTCTGATGTCCCTACGTTGCAACTGCTCTGACTTCACCTTTTTAAAATTAACAACGTGGATATCCCAAATGAATTTTAATCACATATATTGTTTTCTAGCAAGCAGTGTCAAAGTCCAACTGGCGGCTCACGTGCCGCATGCGGCCCCCCAAAGTAATTTTATCCTGCCTGGAAATACATTTCCCGTAAATTAATTAGCATTATTCTGAAAAAAATTAGAAGAAAAAGTTTAAGATTTTAATGGTCTGGAGTTTGGTTTTACGTTATATTCATTACCAGAAATGAACCTAACAAATGAATTCAGAATAGATTTCTCCGTGACGTCTGTACGTACGTATGTATGCACGTATATCTCACATAATTAAAAAACAAGTAGCCTCAGAACGTTGATATTTAGTATATAGGAATGCTATAATATATGCACATCCCTTTTTGGATGGGGCCCACCAGCGGCCGAGCGGTAAAGACGCTGAACACTGGTAGTTCGGTCCGAGGTTCGAATCCCGCGAACGGGCTCGCTGCATGGGCGTTTTCGTGGTTTTCCCCATGTGTAACGTGTATACGAGCCAGTTTCCCTTAGAAAGTCCTCCACGAAGGCATCCCTCCCTTTAGGCAGATAGCCCTCGTGTGCTTTGCCATAATTGAATAATCCAATCCAATCCTTTTTGGATGCAATCGGCTGCACCAAAAGTATATAAATATACTATATAGCCATTCTATTACTCGACTGGGTGAGCTCAGTTTTTCTTATTCGTATGTGTTGGTAAATTGCGCATTTTTTGCTTAAGATTACATTGTTCTTATGCTCCGGTTAAGGTTTTTATGCCTTTAATTATTCTGCATGCACAGTTGTATAATTATCAATAATTTCGAAGCTTTTTAAGTGTGGCTAAGCCTAAATTAGCGGCCATATTTATTTACATTTGAAACTTAGCAGAATAGTGAATTACGTCAGTTTCTACAGAGATTCGGATCAAAAGTAAACTTTCAGTTTTGTGCATCATTCTTGCCCGCTGGCCGAATTGCTTGTTTTTGCGTAGAAACTTTAATTTTTGTTGTAGAAATTGTTTCTTGAGTTGTTTTAATTGTATTTGGTGCTTTATATTTTTCTATAATTTGAAATTTTTAATAAAGATATTTTGAGGTTTTATGTATTTTTGCCTTGAACTGAATTAATTGAATGTGAAATATACCTGTAATGAAATTCGAGGAAATAAATTTAAATGAAATGCAGCAAAAATGCGTATAATTTAATAGGCGCTAAAAGGAAGTCATGTAGTGTTCGCATCAGATTTTTCTCCGCCTGTTATTCCGGCCCATCAGCTACTTTCAGATTGTGTACTGGGCCGTATGTAATGCAAGTTTAAGACCACTGCTGTAAGGTATCGTTTATGTAATATGTCATCTTGCGTTTTAGCAAAGTGCCATAACATTCAGGGAAATGTGAAAGATAGTGATATTTTTTCCATATTTTTCCCAAGGATAATGTGCTTTTGACGAAAACCCTGTATGTCGAAGACAGGATTCTATTAATGTGGAGAACGCAAGAATTTTCAGCGAACATTTTCATTGCAGTGATTGCGAAGCTGACATGGAAAATCACTTGCTTGAATTGTCGCAAGAGAAATTTTAAAAAACATTACGTTAAAAACCAATAATGTTCCAAGAAAAGAAAGACTCCACGAATTAAATTTGAAGAATATTCATTTTGCGGCTGATTACGAAAATGATGATAGGAATAATGAATCAAATATGAATGATTTTAAAACAGAACTCACAAATGGCGATCTAAATATTGCTGAATACCCTAACCGTAAAAATATAGAAGAACGCATTGATAATTTGTAAAAAACAAAACTAGCTCAGTATTTTAGCTAATTTATAATTGTATAATACGTCAAAGTAATTTGGCATAAAGAAAGATCTTTCCTCTTTGCCTGTCTTTTGAAAGATTAAGTAATTCTCTTTAGATGTTGTAAGGAAGATTATTTTGTCAAACTTAAGACAACGTTCTTGCATTTTTAGTATAATGTAACGTATGTGTATAAATGTCAGTTACAATTACTTTTATTACAATTATTTTTACAATATATGTTATTTTATCAAAGCGGATGAGAAATACGCCAATGTTAAATTTACAATGAGGTCAAAAAATCAATCTTAGATTAGAATAAATTGTGAATAAAATTATCGATTTCAAGGGCAATTAAACATAGGTTCCTCTTTAGCTGCAGAAAAGGACATATGAATTCCAAACTACGCCAAACTAAAGTATCATTTTTAGTCCAAACGGCGTTAGCCCAGAAGGGCTATTAATTTCGTTTTGGCATGTTGCGTTGATTCACTTTTCAAACTATTGCCACTACATATTACTGCATTATATTTAAAGAAATTAAATAATGAAGAATCTGCATAAATGTATGTATGTTTCTTGCATTGTGACAAAACAACGGTACCTCGTGACATCAAATTTTGAATAACGTAATCCTGAACCAAATATGGGCATCTGAAAGCCTTAATTTGAAATTTGTTTTATTATCTATTTCATATTTTGTCAGACATTAAAGAATTATTGATTAACAAACTCAACGATTTCAAAGCGAGGAATGGCAACACTATACGGGGGAAAAATTTATTTCCAGCGCGTAAGACTGTGTATCGGAAATTCGAAAGATATGCTCATTTTAAAATTATTTTGCAGTATTGCTGTTGAATTGAATTTTATGATTTAAATGCGAAAAACATGATATTTAATAAATAAACTTAAGACACAAAACGTTAGAAAGACGTTCCTTTGTGCGTAATGTAAAATCTGAAAGCTTTCATATCTATTTATGTATTTTTGCCTAACTTTAAAAAGCTGTTTTTAATCTCAGAAAGAGTAATAGAATTCTCTTAATTACTATGCAGATGAAGAAAAGCTAATGATTGCCACAGTTATTTTCTTCATTATTTAATAATACATGCACAGGGAAAAAAAACCTATAACTTTTAAGAACACGTAGCGAGTTTTATGTATTATATTTTTATTTATGCATAAGTATTATTTACTTTTTAAACTTAACGTTTACGGTAATGACATCTTCTTTTCTAAATTAAAGCTATTTTTTCGCGCATATTTTTTAATGCTGTTTTTATTTTCAAATTTAAATCGTTTATTTCTTTACTGAAAGCTGCGTCTTTGTAGTCAGTATCAACATGACTACGGCATTACTCCTCACTTCGTTTTTCATGGGGTAAAGCTCTATGAACTAGCCCTTCTTTTTAAAGTCCTGGATAAGAATATTTGCTCTCAGTTATTGTTAGTCCGCTTCGAAAGCGGAGTACTGAAATATCTCTAGGTTAGCTTTATCTTTAGATGAGCCTTGCACTGCGTTGTGTTTAACGTTCTTAGTAGTTTGAAGTGTCACTACTAGTTGTACTCTGTAATACTGTGAACATCTGTACGAATACTTCTGTGGAAATTTCCAGAACTTACAAGTGTTTCTTTTGGTAAAATAAATTTTATTATCCTATCATTGGGCCTGTGTGCATTCAATCTATTACGAACCCGTACGCAAACAACAATATGTTTCGCGTACCACCATTAATCTAAAAGTGAACACAAGAAACAATATAAAGAAAATTTTATATTTTTTCTTGCAACTTTTCTGTGCAAAAATCCTTTCAATGCTATGTAATCCTCTAGAAAAGGGTGCTTAATCTTGCCCGGAAATATGCTTGATTTTTAAGTCTTATTATCTGTGTACATAACATAACATAGTTTTAATCTAACTGAAATGAAATGCTCGGTGATTCCCAGGTTTTATAAACCATATTAATAGAAAATACCAATATAAAATTTATTAGAAAGGGTGAATGCATGTGCCGTGGGAGCAATCACGTGATCATATTCACGTTTACAGAGGGTTAAGTATTGACATACAGTTTGCTTTACATTCGCTATGTTAACTATATTAGGGATGTAAAATGATAAAAGCAGATTTCCTCTGGATATCTAAACCAGTAAAAATTTTTACTGCTTGGAACTGTAAAAAAGGTTCCAAATTTCTGTTTAATTATTTTGCTCTTCTTTCTTAACTATTCACAAAGTTTGTACAAACTGTCTTTGTTTTGACGCCAGGGATGTAAGTGATTTATAAAACAATTTAAAAGAAATCTTAAGTGTTAAAACTTTTATTTTTTTTACTAAAGCAAGATAATATACTTACATATATCTAAAATTCTGAATTTTCACATTCAATAATACAATCTATAAGATGTTATAAGCCTTTTCATTATGATCTGAAATCTGAACTGTTTTGATGTTAGTTGCAAAAAATTGTGAAATGAATGAATTATAAGATATCAGTTACTTTTTTTAATTATAGCTTACTGTAGTTATCATTTATTGTCAATTTAGGTACTACTCCTAGCTTAGGCAGTTACATTAGCATCTTAATTAATATAATTCAGAAACGCAAAGAGAAAACAAAATGGAGAAGAGAAAACAAAATGGAGAAGAGAAAAAAATAAGTGGTGGAATTTCAAAAATAATAATTACGTACATTCTTATTTAGTAAAATGAAACACTATGAAAAAGATCTTCAATAACACATATACTTTAAATATTTTGGTTTTTCCAAGTTGTTTTTTTACATTGTGAACAAAACTGAAGAGCAAACAAAATTGGTACACTTGCCTAATATCGTTTAGGCCTCCCGCAAGCATTCAAAAATGCCGCAACACAACGTGGTATAGACTCGAGTAATGTCTGACGTGTGCAAGAGGTAATTAACACCATGAATCCTGCTAATCAATCCACAAATCCATAGGAGTGCGAGGTGGTGGCGATCTCTTCTGAACAGTACTTCGCAAGGCATTGCCGATATGCTTAATAATGTTCATGCCTAGGGAATCTAGGAAGCCAGTGGAAGTGTCTCAAGTCAGAAGAGTGTACCTGGAACCACGTGGTAGCAATTCTTGACGTATGAGATGTCGTACTATCCTGCTGGAAATGTCCAATTCCGTCCGAAAGCAGAATAAATATGAATGAGTAGAGGTGATCGGACAGGATGCTTTCGTATTTGTCACTTGACAGTGTTGTATCTAAATATATCAGAGTCCACATCACATCAACTGCAAGCGTCCCATACTATGACAGAGCCTCCACCAGCAGCAACACTCCCCTGCTGATATATAGGGTGCATGTATTCATGATATTGTCTCCATACCCATACACATTCATCTGACCGATACAATTTGAAACGAAACTCGTCAGACAACGCAACTTGTTTCCAGCCACCAACAGTCCAATGATGGTGTTGGCAGGCCCAAGAGGCGTAAAGCTTTGTGTCGTGCAGTCAACAAGGTATACGAGTGGGCCTTCGGCTCCGAAAACCCATATCAGAGATGTTCATTGAACAGTTCGCACGCTGGCACTTTCTGATACCCCAGCATTGAATGAAATCTGTACCAGTTTGAGGAAAGGTTGCACGTCTGTCACGTTTAATGATTCTCGACAATCGTTGTTGGTCCCCTTCTTTAGTGAGCATTTCCCGGCCTCAGCAATCTAGGGGATTTGATAATCTACCGGATTCCCGATATTCACGGTGCACTCGTGAAATGGTCGTACGCGAAAACCTAAGTTCCACCTCTCATGCACCAATTATAACATCAAGTTCAAACTGACTTAAATTTTGATGACCTGCAATTGCAGCAGGTCAACCGATCTAACAACTTTTCCAGACACCTGTTGTCTTATATAGGCGCTGCCGAGGGCCGCGCTTCACTGCTACTGGTTACATACCTCTGTTATTTGCATACGTACGCCTACATGAGTTATTTTGGCTCCAGTGTAATAAAAAAAAATACTGTAACCACGATTCCAGTTGAGATTACAAAAGATATTTTAAACATAAGAAAAAAGATTAATGTGTAAATATATCTATATGCACGTAAGAAAATGAAACTTTTTGATACTTCGATTTTAAACCACTACAGACGCGTTGAGCTGATCAATGTTTACGTTTTACAGAGTTGCAGAGACACACCGAAGATTAGAACGGGAGACCTGGTGACAGGTGACGGAGGACGGGGGCGCCTGGTGTCTAACATAGGTAAGTGTTCCTTGGAAGCGAATCCCGAGGAGAAGAATATTTGCTTGGGTGAGATGATGATGGAATGGCCGTCAATGGCGGCAGTGACGTCCCCTCAAGATGATCCGAGGAAGACCATCACCTACGAAACTCTTCACGGTTAATCTAATATTTTTCCTGTATCTTTTTAGATTCTATTTGCTAGTAGTACCTTTATCTACATCAGTGGAATATATGGAAGACTTCACCACCCTCCCTTTTACCCTTCTCCAGAGGCGGTAAAAATTGTTATTTACCATTACTCCACATGTTTAAAGAAAATGCTTATGTTGAACGTCTATAGCTAGACTAATAATTGCGAAATATAACTGCTATATCGAAGAAAAAGATGCTTATAATGAAAACCTTTCTAATCGAGTGACGTTGCTTAAATATGCTATTGTTCATGCTTAATTCACCTTAGCTGGGCCGGTTTTACTAAAGATTTATACTTGCCTTATTTAAATAAGGATTTGTTAAAAGGTTAATTGGATAAAAATTCCCCGGTGTTTACCGGCATATTTTATTATTTTTATTATATTCATTTCAGTTTAACCATTGCAGCAAGTTTAGTGTCTATTATTAGTATATGAGAGTTGATGATAAATGTAGTAGGCCCACTGATTCGGTGAACTATTAATGAAAAGGCCAGGTACGTGGTCCTTTTGTACAATTTCTTCATTACTAAAATATAGTCCTGCCACCATACTTTGTAATTCCATCATGTAACTTAAATCAATGATTGAACTTTTTAGTAAACTTCAGATACTTAATTACTTTGCAAGGATTATGTTAATTTTATCAACAGTTAAATTTTAAGTTAAAGTTCCTTTCCTGTCAAATTCTTAACTTCAACTTACTACTTCCGGCTAGAACGTAGTTTTGGAATCATTCTGATACTTAATGAGGAGGAGCGGTATTTAAACCGCAGAGTCTACTTGCAGAGTTAGAGAGAATCAGAGTTTCTGATTTGCGCGCGTCTGCCGTTTGGCTGCTCTCTCTCTCAAAGCTGCTATTACGCTCGGCCGTACTCAGGCCATTGATAAGCTTCGTAGTCAAATAGAGTTAAGGGGCCAACTCGATTAGAATCTTGATAGCTTCGGCTAATACTTTAGTTAATCTTAGTTTTAGTTTAATTTTTAGTCTTTTAATTTCAAGCTCTAGTGTCCGCTTTGATTGTACGCTCCAAGATGGAGTTTTGTTAAATCTTATTGGAATAATAAAGGGTTAGGGTTCCATCTTGCTGTTTCTTGTTACACGAACTTAAGCAATTGTTCGCTAACTAGTTCTTAAGATTCGTCACTTTGTACAGTAACTGAGAAATACACTAGTGAGGCTCTTGCAACTTAATTTGTTTTGCTTTATTTACTAGAACACACTGGGATAAATTAACTTATCTCTAACTTGTTAACTTATAACGCAATGTGTTTGTTTTTTGGTATATATTTATATTTATTTGTATAAGGTTTCATTTCAGTCTAGTGTTTCACTATATTGTTACAATTTGTGGTGAATGTATGATATGCATTTCTAAGTGATTGCTTGCTTACTTTATTACAAATTGTATAGAGTTTTTATTGAACATGAATTTGATACCTTCAATTGGCACCTATACAGAAGTTATATATATATATATATATATATATACTTAACAATAATTTACTAAAATGTTTCGGAAAAGAATTAATAATCTCTGACTTTACAATAGAACGCATTTGCAAGTTACACGCTAAAAATAGGAAACATAATTCTTTCTGGCATCTTGGATAAAACGATCAACATGCACTGTCGTGTATGTGGTTTTGGCAACAATTCAATATTGAAATATCTTGAATATTTGATGTTGAATAATCCCGAATCCTGAATAATTTTACCACAACTTGGTAAGGTCCCTTGTTAAGTTTACATAACTTCTTATTTGTTCCTGGCTCACCACAGGAGTATATAAATACACCATATCACCTAATTGTATATTTTTGTGGTAAGCGTTCATCTCTATAGTAGTTTCCTGCTTCTCAGCTGCCCTAGTTAAATTTGTCTTTACTACTTGGAAAGATGTTTTACAGTCATATGACTAAATACTTCAGAATAAGTTTTAAACATAAATCTTGAATTAACAGTGAGTCAAAATATCAACTGGTAACATTAAATCTCGGGAATACACGAAAACAGAAGCTGGACAATCATCTAATTACTGATGCTTCCCAGTTCTACGGGCTAACGAAGCAAATGGTAAATGCCTATCCCAATCTTCTTGTGTTTCAGATATCAAATGACTTAAGAAGTTAGTTAAGTGTCGCATTTAATCTTTCCACGACACACTATCTTTGTGGAGGATAACTTTAATTAAATGTGTTTACAAATTTCTAATTTGTTATAAACTTTATTTATAGAAATGAAATTAGTACCTTTGTCTGTGATTATACCCTGTGGTACTCCGTGAGAAGAAATGAACAATTAAATTTTTTTCAATTGTGGTTTAAGACGTAACTTTTTTAAAGCATAAGCTTTTGACCATTAAGTTAAATAATCGGTAATAACCAAAATATATTTCCAGAAAGTGTCAAAGGCAGAGGAACTACAATATCCATGGCTATACGTTCAATAGGTCCATTAGCTATTGGAACACTCATTAAGGATGCTCTGTGTGACGCTCTAAATCCCCGTGTTTGGATACATGAATGACAAGATTTTAAGCAATTAAGAATTTGCTTATGCATATCTTTCAAAAAGAAAGCTTTCTGAATTCTATGAAGTATTCTATGAAAACCGAATGAGCAGCAGCAGGTGAATCATTATTTTGTTGCGAAATTTTTGGAACTAATGTTTTTGGTAATACTATTCGATTTGGTGTTTGCCAACGTGCTTTAGGTTCTTTAAATTTACAAAACGCTAGATATTTTCAATTGAAAAATTTATGAAGTAGGTTTTGGAATTTTATTTATTCTGTAAATCTTCTTTCATTTGTACACAGTAAGGATCTAGAGTCTTATTTAATTGTGTGAATAAAATCAGGAGTAATAAAAGTTTGAATTAGTTCAGCCACTTTTATAGGTCTGGATAAATAATCAGCAGCCAAATTTAGTTTACCAGGTTTATGAACAAATTTATAGTTATACTGTGAATATCCCGTTACCCAACGAGGAATCCCAGATGTTGAGTCCTTTAGTTTTAGTACATGGGGAAGTGAAGCCTGACCACAATAAACAGGAAAACTTTTGCCTATGTTTGGTTTTTGGTTTTGGTTTATTAGATTACGACAAAGCACTCGAGGGCTATCTGCCTTAAGGGAGGGATGCCTTCGTGGAGGACTTTTTAAGCGAAACTGGCTCGTATACACCTTACACATGGGGAAAACCACGAAAACGCCCATGCAGCCAGCCCGTTCGCGGGATTCGAACCTCACTTTTGCCTAAGAAATATTGTCTAAAATGGGCACCAGCCCAAACTATAGCAGAAGGTTCTTTATCAACTGCGCTATAATTAATTTTTGGACCTTTTAATTTCTACTGGCAAAACAAGTAGTTGTAAATATCCATTTGGATGGCTCCTAGAGCAAAATTCGAGGCGTCTGTATACAAAGAAAAAGGTTTTTTGAAATCACGTTCAGCCGAAATTGGCTGAGTCAAAGGTTAAGTTTTTAAAGCATCAAAAGACTGCTGAACCTCATTAGAACACTTAAAAGATGCTTTGTCTTAAGTCAAATCCGTTAAACGTAAGGCTTTGTGAGCAAAATTTTGAATAAATCTGCGATAAAATCCTACAAAACCCAAAAGTTTTCTAACTTTTTTGGTATTGTTAGGTACTTGAAAGCTATTTATTAGTCTAAGATTCTCATCCAATGAGGTGGAATTTTACCTCGAGAAAATTTAAGATCTAGACATGTGATTTGATTCCTTAGAAAATTACATTTAGATGGGTTTAGTTTAAGATTATGAGCAGCAAGCCTATCAAATACAGTTTTTAATTTGTCTAAATGTTCTTCAAATGTTCTAGAAGCAATCACTATATCATCTATGCAAATGTCTATCTGTAAAAGAACAAGATTGGCCAAAACAATTGGCATAAGTCTTTGAAACGTACTGGCAGCATTTCCCATTTCCATTAGAATAATGTCCTGAAGGTGTAGTGAAGCCACTTTTGTATGCATCTTCAGGGTGTATTTTCACTGGAAAGAAACATGAAGTTAAATCCAAAGTAAGTACCATTCCCTAATCTCTCAACCAATTTTATCGTGTTTGATAACGGAAAACTATCTTTAACTGTCTTTTCATTCAATTTCCTAAAATATGTTACCAAACGATAATTCTAATCTTGCTTTCTAACCAAAATAGCAGGAGCGTTCTTGTTGGTTGTGCATTAGCACTGAAGGCGTAATGAGTACGTTTCCTCAAGCACAGTTTTCATTAAAGAATCATAAGTCAAAAAATTAACTACGAAATCTTTATTTAATAAAATAGGATAATTTTGCTTAACTTAAGCATAACAAAAAGTAATAATCTTCACAGACATTAAAACAATGAATTATCGAAAAGGAGAACTTGCATAGAATCATCATCAGTCTTAAATATCAGGCTTACCTATTTTAGGCAATAAAAGAAGAGAAACAGGAACATACTTCGACATAGTACCTGAAAGAGAAAGTACACTACACGTAGGTAAGGTGAAAGTCAAATATACTGCATTGCTCCCGAACTTTACTTTCTCTCGCCAATATATATCTTGGCGCACGTTCGTTTCGTATGCCTTTCGAGTTTCATTATGCAAAATACCTAAATTTATGCTAACATTGCCCCTGTTTTGCTAATGAAACTCATACCAATTGCAATTCCTTCCTGCAAAACTGAAATTTAGCTTTAGGAATTGGTTTAGTCATAATATCAGCAACCATTTGCTCTGTTGAAAGATAAGCAAGTTTTACTATTCCTTTGTTATTCAAGTCGCGTATATGATGAACTTTTGTATCAATATGTTTTGTGCGCGAACTGAATCTTTCAGATTCTACAAGTCTTATAGTAGACTGATTATCTTCAAATACCTATATCGGTAGAGTTTGGGGTAGATTGAAATCTTCTGTTAATTTTAATAGCCATAAAAGTTCTTGCGTAGCTTGCGATAGTGCAACATATTCAGCTTCTGCTGAGGATAAAGAAACACAAGTTTGTTTTCTTGAAACCCACGAAATACAGTTTTTTCCTAATAAAATAACACTTCCTGATGTAGATTTTCTATCTTCAATATCTTGTTCCCAATCAGCATCTGAATAAACTGTAATATTAGGTTCTTCACTCGACGAAATTTGTAAGGATAGATTCTTTGTCGTGTTTAAGTATCTAATGGTTCTTTTAACAGCATTACAGTCCTTTTGACGTGGATTATTACACCTTCTGCTGAGTATGTGAGTTGAAGCTGTGATATCTGGTCTTGTGATAGACGATATATACAAAAGACTTCCAACAGCTTGGCGAAATTTATCATTTGAAGTTAGAATTATCATTCGAAATTTATCATTTGAGATTTTCTTCCTTGTTTAGGTTATAATAGTTTGTTTCCATTGGTGTGCTAGCGGGTTTCGCTTCTTCAAGTTGAAATTGCTTGACAAGTTGATTTATTTTATTTTTCTGTGATAAGAGATAACTTCCATCTTCCTTGCGATTTATTTCCATGCCTAAGAAATATTTAGCTTCACCAAGATGCGTTATTTGGTAACGTTTCTTTAAATCATTAATTGTTTGAAGAATTAGTCCTTCTTCTGTAGAACTTATTAGGATGTCATCAACATACACTAATAAATTAATTCTTTTATCACGAACCACTTTTGTGAAAAGACACGGATCTGCTTTGCTTTGACTGAACCCAAGATTCTTCAATGTATTTTCAATTTCTGCATTCCAGCACCTAGTTGCTTGTTTGAGACCATAAATCGACTTTATGTCTAATTTACAAACTTTGTCTTTCTTCCGGAACCACGAATCCTTCTGGTTGTTCCATATATATTTCTTCATTTAAGTTAATTAAAATCAGTCTCCATAGGACTGGAATCATCGCTGGCGATGGCTGTTTCAAGCTCGACAGGGACCGTATGGTACTGTCTTTCTGTTTCGTTGGTTGTGGTGGAGATACATAGTCAAATATTCATGGTTGTCCGGGGCGAAACATCCCCGTCCATGGAGTTGGCGAATTCAGCAAGCCTTTAATCTACTTGAAGTTTCCAGTGAGCCCCTGGAGCCTCAAAACTGCATATTCATATCCTTCCTTGATTTCTCCAGGGGGCGCCTAAACCTAGCATCTGCATACCATGAGGTAGTGTTGACAGGCCGGATTGGTGGCCCGGTCTGTCTGACAGTTTTAAGTGACTTCGTTCTGCTGTCCGGGATTGGGGCCCCTGTTGATGGCAGATGTTTTCACCATCCCCTCCGGAACGGGAACGTGGAATGTGAGTATTTCTGTCGACTCAGCTTATTCTTATCTCGTCGGCTCGACTGATAGGTTAACGGCTTCGTGGATCGCCTATAGGGGTTGCAGGCGTTTAACTGTGTTAAGGCAGCTCGAACTTGCCATGTCTGAGTGCCCCTCCCTCCTAGCACACTGTCTAATTTGACCGAAAATTATAACCAGGACAGGAATTCGTCTCTGGTGTTCTCTTTTGCCTTATTTGAATGGGAAAATACTTGATGCCGTAGCGTATGTTAAGTATAGACGCATTCGACAAATTGCTTAATTTTTATTTTTTCTCTACTGCTGCAATCGTAGTAATTTGAGCAACATTTACCTATTTTGTGATTGCTTTTTGTTATTGTTTTTCTACATGATAAAAGGTAAGTGTAGTTATATATTATGTTACGTTTAACTTTTTAATTCGGAAAAGCATTTGAGCATTACTTGAAAACTGTTTACCTCTCATGTTTGAACCATTGTCGCTTTCTTGGCCGCGTAAATTACTAATATCTAAACCATTTTCATCTTAAGTCTTTTATTAGAATGTTGTTCATCCTCCTTAACATAACCTTACCACAAAATGTTAGTATACAAGCTTATGCTGATGATTTTGTTTTATTGACCACGGGAAGTGGTCGCCGTACTATTCATAAAACTTTAAGTTTCGCCACTCAAGAATTGGAGAAGTGGTCTTTCTATATTAAACTCAAATTTGATCCAAAGAAGAGCTTTCCTTTGGGTATTGCCAAAACTAATGCTAGATCAATACATCCTAGGTGCAAACTGTATGGACAACCAATTAGTTTCTAAGACAAATATTTGGGCATTACGATCGCTGAAAAGTTCACTTTTATATTTCACCTAGATCAAATAAAGATCGAATGCACCCATATTCTTAATAGAATTAGTAAAATGAATCTCCAGCGTAAAGTTCTTAAGAGTTTAAACAAAAGGGGGAGCTATTGAGAGAAAGATCTTGTATGCATGTGGCGCATGGTGGACCGGAACGGTCCGAATGCGCAAAAACATTTTGCAAATTCAAAGAATCGCTTTATTGGCGATTACTAAGTGTTTTAGAACTGTTTATACACTAGCTCTTCAGATTTTGGCTGGATGTCCTTCGATCGATATTTTAGCGGAAAAAGAATATGCTATCTTTAAATCAAAAGCTGGTAATAAAACTGTCTATTGTTTCAGTGAGATCTTCTCAGCTAGTGATTTTGACTTCCAGAAAGGTTTAGACATTCATCAGCTTTGTTGAAACGGTTGAATTGGCATAAAGGCATCCCCAATATGACAGACTACACGGTTTTTACAGATGCGTCTAAATTAAATGGTCATGTGGGGCAGCCTTTTGTGTGTTCTCAGATGAGAAACTAAGCTTACAAAGGAAATATAGACTTTCTGACAATGCCTCTGTCTATCAGGCAGAGTTAGTGGCTCTGCGAGAAGCCTTATATTGGCTTATTTCTAATTCTGCGATAGATCCCGTAGAAATTTATAATGACTGCGAAAGCGCAATTGTTTGAATTACAGATGTTTGTCCAAATAACGATCTAATTAAACAGATAAAAGATATGCTCATTTTTCTTAGTTCTTTCAGAGATATTAAACTCTTTTCGACAAAGAGTCATATTGGTACTATTGGTAACGAGTTAGTAGATAGATTGGCAAAGGCTGCAACTGAAAATCAAATTATTGATTTTGAAGTAAAGACTTCTTTTGATAGTTTGAAATCTTTATTAAAAAGAAAATGTTTGACTTTATGGCATGCAAAGTGGAACGACCCAGATTCTAAAGGAAGATTCTCATATAATTTAATCTCAATTATAAGGGAGAGAAGATGCCTAAGTACACAAGTATCTAAACCAAGCCTTAACTAATCATGGACACTTTCCCTTTTATTATAATAGGTTTTCGATAAAAAATTGTGCCTGTCCATGTGGCATGAATAATGTCGGTATTGAGCACCTGTAGTTTAGATTCTCTTCTATGAAAAATATTGTTCCAAGATTTATTCCAGATATTGCTAAATTTAATACTCTAAAGGATCTAAGTAAAAATACAGAGGCTAAATTGAAATTGTCAAATTTCATAAAATATGTATTTGTAAATGAAATGAATTTATATATTGATTGTGTTTAAAATTTCTTTGTCTGTTTGAAGGAAAACTAGGATGTTTGATATTCTGTTATTTTATTTCTTTGTATATGAAAGTAACATATTTTTATGCATGTAAGTAACATGTGTTATATTTTACAAAATATGTAAGTTGTTGGTGTAGCTGGTAAATCTCACCAGCTCCTAGACTTCAAGTTCATAATTTTAGTTGTTTATACTATTTAAAGTTATTTCATGTAGTATGGTGGTAGTTTACTAATGGGCTGATTTAGGCCTTGTTTTGGATCTCAATGTTTCTTTAATTTAATAGCTCTACTAAGCCCTTTTAAGCCTCTAATAGCGGTACAAGAAGTTCGAACAGTAATATAGTAATTTGAGCCAAAGTTTATTAAGCTATGTTGCACTGTAGTGTGCATCAAAATAATTTCAGTTTAAAGTTCACATTTCTCTTAACTGATGTTTCCTAGTTAAGAAGATTTAAATTAAAAGAACAAATCATGTCTTTGTTCAATTTAAAGTTTTAAATTAAAAGGTTGTTTAAACTTCTTAGGACTCAGTTGTTATTTAAACAGTTGGAATGACTGGCTGTCTTAGTTGGGATTAAGAAATAAAGTTAATTACACAGAGAAATCGTAAAAGGAGATATGAACATATCTAAGTGGCACACGTTTCAATTAATTAAGATGTGTTATTTAGTCCAAGAATTAATAAACCATATGTTAATAATGCAGCAAATGAAGATAATATAAAACTGCGATTCAGAGTGAAGAATCCAAGTCCTGTGAACATCATAGGATCATCGCAAATAAATGACTTCAAAAGAGCCGTAGTTTTCGGTGCTGGATTTTTAGTTACCTCTTCCTCGTATAATAATTTCAAGGTCTTTTTCAATTCGATGCTTTTTTCACAAACTGAAGAAGCACCAAAGGTTGTAAATAAAATTCCAATGATACAGTTTGGCAAAATAATTAAAACACGCATGCAGAATATTTTCTTATCAGTTGACAAATAGGTGACACTTGCAAGAATAACAAACATTGTAGTGAGATAAAAAGTAAGAGATAAAAACAGAATAGCAGAAAAACATTCAAGCATGAAATCATGACATTTTCGAATGCGCTTATACAGGAAGCATTTCTTTGCAAGTTCATTTCTTAAATTCTTCTTTCTTAACGTTGCGTTAAATACAGTTATTATATTTCTGAAACAGCTACAAAACGTATAAAATATTAATGTCTGTATGTTGACTAGAGATGAAGAGGCAAAATAATGGTAAACATTTATGAAGAAATAGATATAAATTATAACTTTATTTTTTTCAGAACTTATGTTGTGTAAAAATGATGTTTCTTCTTGCGTTATCGTCTCGGTACGAACATTCAGGAAACTATTAATAAACGCTAAGGCAATTATAATAACGCAAAAACATTTACGCAAATACGTAATATGCTTAGATCCTTCATAACTCAAGCTATTCATAAGTCCTTGAATATTTTTGGCTAAAATCTTTAATGCTTTAAATTTGGATCTCTGTACGTGCAAGCTAATTAAAGGTATTATCAGTGAGAGGAACACTGAAACTGCAAAGCGGATGTCGTAAAATTCGGTGAACATATATGAAAATGCCAGCAAAAGTAAAACAACTATATGGTGAAAAATGCCAAAAAATAGTTTGCAAAATTTCTTCTTTTTACAAAGCTTCCCTTTTGGTATTATATACATATATTTAAGTAGTTCAATTATAAAAACTAGATCAGTATTTTTAGTAAAAGTAGTCTTTCCTACTCGTTGATTTTCCGAAGACAAAAGTGTAATATACATATTTCGTTCTTCACAATTCTCAAAATATCCTGCCAAGCAGCTCAACAGTTTAAATAGTTAAGAAAGGTTTTATTTCTTAATAACATACAAAGTAACAATTTTGAATTCTTGCTCATGTCTACTTTAAATTTTCATAATTACATAGAAATGTAGACTTTACTGTACTTTATTGAAGATTCATTTGCTCGGAGAAGCTGCAATAGTATTCCATCACCTTCGTTTAATTGGTAGAATTCACTGCGATTGGATTATTTAAATGCCGCAGATATATCATTGCGATGAAGAAAACTCCTCTTACAATTTCGTTAAATTTTTGACAAAGCCTGTTCAATGTTATGCTTTCCTGATACCACTGAAATGAGCTGCATAGCTTTTGACTTAGCTGGTCTGAAAAATTCATTCGCGTGCTTCATGAAGTTGACTACTTGAAATTTCCTCTAGGGGTATCATTGAATTACATTAAAGTACATACTCAAGGGCACTTCGATTCAGACATAGGATACAGTTACTTTTTAAAAAACGAAATGAGTTCTATCCAGCTGATCTCTTACCTTCAAAAGCCACAATTTTCTTCTTTGGATTCCGTTGTTATAGAAACCTCAGGAGAAACAAATGACGTAAATTCGTCTTCATTTTTCAAGTTATAATACAAATATTTTACGCCAAAGACTGAACTAAAATGATTAAATTCAGGTTTTTTGTTATACAATGTTTGACGTTTTCTGATCGCTTACCCAAAATATTTGCGTGTTTTCATTTTAAAACCATTAAAGAAATGAAAATTAGTCGGCAGTATTTTTGTATGCTTTTCCAATACAGGTTTCGATTTATATGCCACTAAAAACATTAAAATTTTCTTTCGTAGTTTTGATTTATCAATTTTTTTTTTTTTTTTTTTTTTTTTTTTTTTTTTTGTTTTTGTTTTACTATTTGTTTTTACTTCTAAATAGGAAAATTTGTTAATGCTGTTCAAAAGTATTCATAATTCGATAATGCGCCCTTAAGACCTACACAAGTAGCTACATTTTCATTGTGAGGTAGGTGTAACCAACAACCCCTTTGTTCAAAAATATACTCAAAAGGACTCAATCTAATCCTTCAGAAGATGTTCGTGCATTTCAGACTGCGATTAAGCAAAAGGGGTGGAATACAACAACAGATACAGGTTGAAATGTAAGTAAATGCAAGTTTCATATAAAGTAAATTGGTATAGCTCTATTACACTTCCATTTTTATTAACTTTGAAAGTAATTAAATAAATAATAGCTTACAGTCGGTGTCTTTGCACGTATAAACTTTAGAGTCTTTTCGAGAATTTTGGTAGTACAAACTTTGTTACTATATTTTTTTTCAGTTTCCAGAATATTATCATATTATATAATTAATCATATTAGATATTTAGGATCAGGCTTATAATAGACCATAGTTTTCATAGTTCATCATGTTTAGTATATTCATGATTCGTAATAGTAAAATATATTTGTAATTCGTAATAGAAGTATTCGTAGTTAATCTGTGAGGTTATAATTTTATCGAGTTATTGGATATAACAAGAGAAATATAACAACAGGCACATGTTCAGGTTGTAGTGCAGAGGACACCCATTGTTTAAATATTTTTAATGTGGGTATTGTCCAACTGCGCTATCTATTTTTATTTGAACATTATTATTTTTTTGAAGAATTTTGACATACTTACAATTTTTACGTACGGTTACAATATAATTGTGATATACGGTGCCTTTCATACTCGAATACATAAAAATAAATAAACAACAAGAGATTAATATAGCAACACGAAATATACCAACAACAGATTCTTATTCTGTCCTGTGCTGCTCAGAGCGTTAATGCGATTTTTTGGATAGCATTCACAGGATGGCCTTGTTATCATTATTGTCATAGCTCTAAGGCATAAAAACCATTAACTTCGTTCACATCTGTGTAACAGGGTTTAAGTAGCAGCAATCGGGGAAGTTAAAGTTGTGAATGTCCAAATGACTCAGCGAAATCGTAGACTGAATGTTAGTTCATGTTTCCTTTGTGTGACTAGTCGGTTTATAAAGCAGTTGGCATAAAGTTAAACAATTACAACAAAGCTATTTCTGTGACGTAGCAAAGTCTGATTGCCTAGCAACAAAGTTCAACTTATTATGCTCATTAAACCGCAAAGCCTCGTGACCTTAAATTCAACGTTTGAATCTCCATTATGCTTATTAAAGCTAACCAGGTACAGGTACAGGTAGAATCTAGGTCACCACTTCTTCAGAAATACACCGATTACTTCATAAGTAATTGGTATTTCTGAACCTAGCTAATTATCAAGCTTCTGTCCCAAGGAAGAACAACCCGCGGGGGCGATCCGAAGGTCTCTCACCTCTCTTCTCCTACCTCCAACCTCTCGAGGGAACTTTTGGCTCGCCGTGTATTCTGAATGCCTCCATGGCGCACGGACACTAAACGCTTAACACTAAATACAAACATCCATGCCTACTCCGGGATTCGAACCCGTGCCCATCGGTACGGCAGTCAATGTCATCAACCGCGATGCTGACTGAGTTCACTTTGCAACATGCTATTCACATCACCTCTTGTCAATTTCTGATCGTGCTCTATTATAACCATTCGGCACAGTTATTCTATTTGGCAAAGATCTCTACAGATATTTTGCAATTGTTTCATTATCTTAAGTTTTCTCTTGGCCGTTTTGTTTTAATTAAAAACATTTTAAAAGGCAGAAGGTTTCTGGTTAGTCATCTCACGTGATTTTCTATTTTATATTTTAGTGCAGATTTCGGCCTCCTTCGCCAAGGAATCTGCTTGCTCGTTCCCCAGAATTCAACAGTAGGCTTTCATCCATTCTAATCTGGATTTGAGCTTGCGGTATTGAGGATGTCTTGGATTATTGTGGTTCTGCTGTTATGATTTTTTTAACGCTTATAGGGCTGATTTACTATCCGATTCGATAAAAATTTATTTTAAATTATCTTGATTGGAGTAAGAATTGCTTGGTGGATAGCTACTAATCCTGCTATGAAATACACTATTGTCTGCCTCCAGTCGAAATTGCAATGTAACATCTTCTTTGTTGTTTTGTTTTAAGACTAGTCTTGTTCCGACTTCGCTTTCCATTTTTGACCCGTACGTGAAAATTATTGGGCGGGTGTTATCTGAATTCCCGTCGAAGGATGATTTGACATTGATATTGGTATTAATTGCTGGATGCCTTTCGTATACTATTGGGTGCGTATGGGTTCGTAACAGATTGAATGCACATGTCCGATAATAGGTTAATAAAATTTATTCTTATCAAAAGAAATACTATATGAGGACTAGGGATTTTTCCTCCGAGATATTCGTACAAGTGTTCACAATATCACGCAATATAATTAGTCTTTATACGTCAAACTACTAAAAACGTTAAATACAACACTATGGAAGCACGTGTAAAGAGAAAGCTAACTCAGATTTCTCAATTCACTTGCAAATAACAACTCGCAACAACAGTAACTAAGCAACAAACTGAAACGCTCTTTTACCGGCTTTTTATAGTCTTCAAACCGGTCGCGAGATATTTCTAGTAATTTCCGTTTTTCACGATTTCTGCAAAAAAAAAAAAAAAAAAAAAAAAAGAGTGCGGAAGTACGGTTACAGCTAACACACTGTTCAATGATATTTATTAAATTTAGATACAAATTACCAAGATATCCATTTAGCCAATGTTAAATGCACGTGCTCCTGTATTTTTACTTTTCCGGCATAGCTTTCTCTTAAAATTTGTCTCGCGCTGCATTGCACGAGGAAACACAACAATTTTAATTATAATTCTACTAAAACTACCTATTTAAATACAAAATTCGTAACATTGCCCCCTTCCCAAGGGCTACACGTCCCGGGCGGTACAAGGTACAATCAATCCCTGGAAGTGAGACCTACAAATAAAGCATCAATGCAATAATAAAAATTACAATACAATAACAAACAACATACACGAATAATTACAATAAGTAGCTTAAAACAAATCAAATATTAGATCAATAATTGAGGGCACAAATTTACAAATTTAGAAACAAACAGGTCCATGGTCTTATACTATTTACATTATATATATTACGTATTATGGCATAGTAACGAGTTAGCTTGTCGTAACGGACGACTTACGGATCCGAACTACGATGTCGTTTAGCCTGTTTAGGACTGTGTAGGGGCCATCCCAAGGTGACTGTAGTGTAGGACAGAGTCCTCTCCGTCGAATCGGATTCCACAACCTCATATTGTCTCCTTTGTTGAATCGATGTCATGTAGCTCTCGTGTCATATTGCGTCTTCATCTTCTCCATCTCCACGTTGACTCGCTGTCATGCGGAATTGTGCATAACTTCAAACCGGGCCTGGAGATATTGGATGTACTCCTCAGGCGATGAAGTCGCATCCGAAGGGCGAACAAACAAAAGATCGCAAGGCAGAAAAAGGTCACGACCAAAGAGCATCTGGGATGGGGAATAGCCGGAATTCTCGTCGACAGCACTGCGATAAACCAATAAAAACAGAGTAACATCTTGTCACAGTCCTGTTGTTTTCTGAAAACCACCAACAAGAGGTTATTAAGGATGATTCGATTAAACCTCTTTACCATGCCGTCTGACTGGGGATGTAAGGATGAGGTTTGAGTTTTGTCAATGCCGAGTAACGTGCACAGTTCTTTAATTAAAGCCGATGCAAAATTTCTTCCTCGATCGAAATGTAACTGAAGAGGTACTCCGAACCTGGAAATCCAATGCTATATCATTACTTCTGTTATCGTGACAGCCTCTTGATTAGGAATAGGATACGCCAGTTGTCAGTCTCTACTAGCCTCCCAGTCCAGTTAGCGAAGTTGGCTGCCGTATCATGGAGCTCGAATACCGAAGAAGGCACGAATGTTTGTAAATGTGTAGTGTCTGTACGGCATAGGGGCACTTAAAATACTAGTGAGTGAAAAGTTCTTTCAAGTGGTTTACTGGTAGAGGAAAGATGGGGTAGAAAATTCTCGGATCTGTTCCTCGGGATGCTATCTGTCTAAACTGGGATGGAGTTACAGCTTTATGCAGTGGGATTATATCTGTACGCACCTATTGTCAATTCACGTCTATCTGTATTGTACTATTTATTATTTTCTAGTAAATTCTTAATTTCTTCTTACTTATATGGACACTTTATTTTAAGAAACATAAATGATTCCGTATATTCTTATTTATTAAAACGAAACACTAGCAAAAATATTTTCAATAACACCTTTTACTTTAAATGCTTTGTTTCATCCAAGTTCTTGTTTACATTATGAAAAATACTGAAGAGCTCAAACAAATGTTACTAAACTCAGTGGCACAACAGCCCTAGTGTAAGCAGCTCTAGTGGGCCACGGCCAGCAGCGCCCCGAAATCTGCTTTCTTGACCGTGGGCCCCGGGGTGAGTAAGCATATACAAGAGGTCGGCTTGTCGCAGAACGCCCCGTGTTTAGTCCCCAAGCGAATTTGGTACTCTTATCGACCCAAGGAATTGAAATCAAGGGATGAAGGGCTGAGTCAAACTTGCATAATACTAATCTTGAAATTACCGCCAGAGCGGATAACACACAACGGCATACGAGGAATGTTACCGACAACCCATTTGCAACCCCAAGGATACCAGCAATACACATATGACTCTTTAAGTATTTATTACTCTTGTTTTTACTCTTGTATTTTACATATGTGTCTCTCTTCATATTTATCTTAATATCAATGCACCCTTATGTTCGTATCTGTTAGTATTTGTTTGTTTTTGCCTGTATATGTATCTATTCTTGTATTTGTTTTGTATATTTTTATGTATCTGTGTTATTCCAACAGCCATGCACACCCACAAAGTTATTGTCACGCAACCATTGTCAAACAATAATCCTCAGCCCCTGTGATATCATCCCTTCTTCATCCACCGCCTCACAGAGAAATAACTCCACCTTCTTGTATTTTAAACATTTATTTTACAAACACAAACTAATACTAAACTATACTAATAATAACTGAAATATATAAAGTAATAAAAGTGAATTTCGGTTTCATTAATGGCTCCCACGAGCCTTCCGTATGACCTCTTTGTCGGTCTCCCTCTTGGAAACTAAACTTTTGGCGCCTCTCCAGACTGAGAGTTAGCGCCCTCTATACATCTTGTTGGTTGGCGTCACCCATACATCACACCCCCCATCCAAGATTGAAATAGGGTGAAAGTCTATTGAAATATGACAAATTATGGTGACGTCAAACGAAAGAGTTACTTACCTACTAAAGTCTACAAATCAATCGATACCGAAGTTGAAAGATATATAACACAATACTTATACAGGTTAGTTCTACACCTACTACAAGACTTCTTCTAAAACTGTAATATATAAATGATTAAAAATTAGTATTCAAACAATTCTAATGCAATAGAATACTTAAAGCGTCTATGATATACTTAAAAGTCTCTAGGAGAGTAGCTGAAAAAGAAACACACACATAAAAAATAATAATATTAAGAGTTCATAAATGTCTATGAAAAGTTCTTTCTTTCACACAAGTCACTCAATAGTCTCTAGTCTGGACAACGCATCAGCATTGCTTAACTTAGCACCTGGGCAATGTGAAATTGTAGTATCATACTTTTGTAATGCTAAAGCCCATCTCTGTAACTTAGAAGATTGTGGTGCGTTCTTTGTGGTGAAAGTTAACGGATTGTGATCAGTTATCAGTTCCACAGGTGATCCAAAAATCCAAGTTTCAAACTTTTTCAAGCTCCAAATAACAGCATAAGCTTCCCTCTCGATAGTTGGCCATGCTTGTTGTGTTTTGGTAAGTTTCTGGCTGGCGTAACTAATCGGATACAACTTTCCGTTTTTCCTTTGAGATAAGCAAGCTCCAACACCTGTTGAAGATGCATCACATTGAATTATAAAAGGTAACCCTGAAACAGGGGTATAAAGACTAGATGCTTCCATTAGGCATTTCTTTAATTTAATGAATGCTTCGTCGTGTTTTTCTGTCCGGCACTGCTCTTCAGGACTTCTTCTTTTGGTGAGCTCGGTTAATGGATAAGCTGTTTCGGCGTAATGTGGAATGTAGTCTCTGTAATAATTATATAGGCCAAGAATGCTTTTCAATTGTTTTTTTGTTTGAGGTCTAGCTAATTTCTGGATAGCCTCCACTTTCTCTGGATCTGTACGATGACTGCCGGAACCGATGATATGTCCTAGATACTTAATATGAGTTTTAGCGAAGGAACATTTCTTGAGATTTACGGAAAACTGTAGTTCTAACAGTTTTGAAAAAATGGTGTCAAGATGTACTAAATGTTCATTCCAATTATTTGAATAAACAGCTATGTCATCGACGTAGGCTCGAGCAAAATCTTTGTATTTAGCAAGGGCCTGGTTCATGACTCTCTGAAATGTTGCAGCGGCGTTGCGTAGCCCGAAAGGCATGACTTTAAATTGATACTGAGCTCGATGTGTCTTGAAACATGCTAATTCTTGACTCTCTCTTTCTAATGGTATGGCCCATAGCCTTTGAGTAAATCAATGCTGGATATCACTTTGGCTTTTCCAATGTAGAATAAGAGCTCTTTAGGATTTTCCATAGGGAAGTCATCTGGTTTCGTTACTGCATTAAGGGATCTAAAGTCAACGCAAAGGCGAATATTACCGTCTTTCTTCATAACGCATACAATAGGGTACGAAATTTCAGCGTTGGTTTCTTCAATCAATCCCATTGATAACATTTCTTCGATTTGTTTATCTACTTGAGGCTTCAATGCTTCTGGAATTCGATAAACATATGGCTTCTTCCTTTCATTGTCACTTAATCTTATTTTATGTTCTTCTACTTTGGCAATTTGTACCTTATTTATAAATAAGTTTTCATATTTTCTTAACAAGTTCATCATTTCATTCCTTTTATCATCATCTAAATGGCTTAAATCTACTTCGCTAAGATGAAAATGATCGGACTTGTCACTCACACTGGGTGTGGGATGGACTTCTCCTAGTTCTTCTTCGTTCTCAAATATTACACCTACTGCCTGTACTTTTGGATTAAATTTTCGAATTTTATTTACATGTACTCTTCTTATTGTACCATCTGTCAGTCTGACTCTGTAAGAATCTGGATTACAACGAGATACTATTTCTGCAGGTCCTATCCATCTGGCATATAATTTATTACTGGAATCTGGAATCGGCAGGTACACTTGATCTCCAGGGTTGAATTCTTTATATATAGCCCTTCGATTAGCATATCTTGCATATGCACCTTGTTTCAATTCTGCAGTTATAGATGCTTGCTCTGCTGCTATTTCTAAATTTATCTTTAGCTCCTGTAGATAATCAACAGCACTTTTACCCAATTTTATTGGTAATGGAATTTCTCCTGACCATGACGATTTTAATACTGACAACGGACCTCTGGCCTCTCTTCCATACATTAATTTAAATGGGGATACTCCCGTAGTACAATTTGGAATTTCGCGGTAAGCGAATAACAGGTATGGTATATGTTTGTCCCAATTTTTAGAGTCGTTTCTAATGATATGATGAAGCATACGTTTTAGAACTTGGTTATACCGTTCAACTAATCCCGAACTTTGTGGATGTCCTCGTGTTGCAAATCTAGGACTTGCTTCTAATCTGGCATGGAATTCTTGTGTTAATTCTGCAACAAAATTGGTACCTTGATCGCTAGCTATTACCCGAGGTATGCCCGTTCTCATAAAGATTTCTAATAATGCGTCGCATGTTGATTTTGCTGTAATAGTTTTCAAAGGGACAGCTTCTGGCCACCTAGAATGTTGGTCGACTAAACATAGTACATATTTGTGTTTACGTGCTGATGGAGGTTCAATTGGACCGATTATATCTACATTCACTGTGTCAAATGGAAATTCAGGCCTCTGAACTGGAACTATGGGTATACGATCGTTAGTTCTTTCTCTACTTTGTAATTGACATTCCTTACAAGTTTTACAATATTCTTCAATATCTCGTGACATGTTTGGCCAATAAAATGAATAACGAATCCTTTCTTTTGTTTTTCTCATCCCTAAATGATTTGCAAAAATAGATTCGTGAGCCAATTTTAAAATTTGTTCCCTTCTAACTTTAGGTAATACCAATTGACTAACTTGTTCTCCGGAAATTCTTTCAGTATGATAAATCAAGTCATCCATTAAAAAATATTTATTTTTATTTCTTTGCGCGTTTTTATAGATACTGCGTAATGTCTCACATTCCCTTTGCTGTTGTTTAAAAATACTGGCATCTGAATGTTGACCCACGCCACTTTCGTTTTCGCCCTGAATGCAACTTATGACTAAATCTTGCTCTCCTCCTGTCATAAATAAATCAGCGCGGCTTTCGCCTTCGAATTGTTTTGACTCATGACTCCTCGTTTCCGGTATCTGCGATGGAGACACTGTGTCGCAATCACGATTCGCGCTAAGCAGATGAGATTCAGAGGTCAATAAATCATAAACATTTGGAGTAATTACGCAGGGAATATGAAGTTTTTCTGTTAAAGCTACTACTACTTCGACAGGTTTCAATAAATTAGGATTATCAGTATTTTTATGGATAGAGGAATTCTAGCCACTTTAGCTGATATGGTTTCTCCGAATGCAGAAATTAAGTCAATATTACAGTTGTTCTCAATAGAGAAATTTGATATGTGTTTCGGATTTATAACAGAAATTTCAGCACCTGAATCAATTATGGCTTGGATTTCGTTACCTGCAACACAAATATTTACTTTTTGCAATGGTTGCGTAAAACTTTCATTTGACATGCATGAAGATCCGATTTTTGCTATTACTTTATCAATAGTATTTTTCTCTGGTGTTTCTTTTTTTAGAGGATGGTTTTGTGTTACCGATTTGTTTCTTTGTGGACAAGATTTAGCGAAATGCGTTGATTTTCCACATATGTAACAGTCTTTGGGTGGATATTTATTTTTATTTATGTTGCTTCTCATATGAGGCGGAATATATTTCGATTCTCTTGAAGAGTGGGACGATTTAGCTATGTTTTCATTAGTGTTAAAAGTAGTTTCGTTTAACGATTTGCCTTTGTTTACAAAATACAAGTCATATTCTTTAGCTAAATCCTTAGGTTTTAATCAATTTTCTCCGGTTTTAATATTAATGTAAGTTGCCGTTTCTTTGTCTAACGTTTGGAAAAATTTGTCGGAAATCATTAGTTGACAAAGTGCATCAAAGTCATTAACTTCACGTAACTGACAGTGTTTTGGCCTCCTCGGTGATTGCGGTGATTTGTGCCCAGAGGGCGCACCGCACAAAAAGTTAGTTGCGTTACAGAACGTAAGGGAAGCGGACACGCCAAAATGTCGGGCGTATTACCGCTAATTGAGGTAATTGCATCGTATCTGTCAGGTGGCAGAAAACTAATATGATGTATCAATTCACATGCCAGGTGGCAGAATATGTCTATCATGTACATGCCAGGAGGCATAACGCTTGTAAACATGCCAGGTGGCATACGACTTGTAAATAAATTGTAAATAAATGTACAGTAAAATATCTTAGTGCAATAGATCAAGGAACAAGCATCAACAACCTTCTGATCATTTGGATACGTACAATTTTTTCTGGTGACCCGGACGTGATTTGTGGAGATGAAGAATGGACGAAGAAAATTAGTGAGTTCATGACTGAAAAGCCAGGATTTAACGCGAAGAAATTCGAAGTAGGCCCTTTTTCATTTTTCCAGTTTTGAATAGAATTGTTGAATAAAAATCTTGGGGATTATTATAGTTGATAGAATCTAATGGTAAAATGGAGGCTATGAATAAGGCAAAGAAGTTGCGTACGGTGACGCGTAGCTTAACTACTAAGTTGATGAGTAAAATAGATTCTGCATTGTTAGAAGAGGGTGAAACCGCGAATGAGAAATTAAAAGAATTACTCGAAATGTTACTTGAAAAATCGCAGTTGTTGAAACAATACGATTCTGAGATTGAAAAACTTATAATTACGGAACAGGAGTTGGAAACAGAAGTAATTTCCGCGCAGGAATATCAGGAAAGAATTATAAGTTTTAAATGTAAAATTCAGGAAAAATTACTATATCTCCGAAGTTGAAAACTTGTGAAGTTAATACTTTAAAATTGCCAAAATTAACGATTACAAAATATTACGGTGATCCTTGTTCTTGGCTTGAATTCTGGAATCAGTTTAGTAATTCCATTCACCAAAACGAAAGTCTCAGTTCGGTTGACAAGTTTTGTTATTTAAAATCGCTTTTGGGAGGTTTAGCTTTAAATGCTATTAGTGGATTAACATTTACTAGTGAAAACTATACGGTGGCTGTTGATATACTAAAAAACCGTTTCGGCAGAGATGACCTGCTAATTAATGCGCATATGAATAAATTATTGAGTTTAGAACCTGTAAAATATTCCGGAAATACGGCTTCTTTGAGGAAGCGTTATGACGATATAGAAATACAAATAAGGAATTTAAATTCTTTAAATGTTACTAGTGGTTCTTATGGACATTTATTATCCCCTATTTTGTTAAAGTTAATACCCGAGAATTTAACTCTAGAATTCACTAGGAAAAGAAGTGATAAACAAAATTTCGATGTTAATGAACTACTAACGTTCTTGAAAACGGAAGTGGAATGTAGGGAAACATCAATGATGTTAGCGCGTTCTAAGAATTTTGATGTAAATGAAACATCAATACGAAACAAAGGTTCCCATCAAGGTTATCAAAATAAATCTTACATGCATTCTAAAAGAAATAATTACAGTACGAATAAGCAAGGTGCTTCAGTATTAACTAGTCAAAGCGAAACTCCCTCTAAATACTTTCAAAAATCACATTTTAATCCAAATCGAAAGTTCTCTACCCCGCCTAAGAAAGAGAATCAAAATGTCTGCATATTTTGTTTATCTGCTTGTCATATGAATCATGATTGCGCACTTGATTTAAAGGCTCGCCGAAAGGCATTAATGGATCGAGGTTTATGTTTTATTTGCTTTTCGAAAGGGCATCCAAGGCGTTTCTGTGCTCATAAAGATGAAAAATGCAGACTGTGCAATGTCCAAGGTTTACATAATTCGTTAATATGTGACGCCGCATCGAAAGATTTAGAGACTGATACTTCCAATCAGACAAAACAAACGCCAATCTCTGAAGCTTCTCTTTCGCTCTTATGTAATGAAAATAATAACAAAATTAAATCACCGACTTCCGTTCTTTTACAGACGTTTTCGGCAACAGTTAGGTGTAAAAGGGGGAACGAAAAGGTATTACGTTGTATGCTAGATTCAGGGTCAACAAAGTCATTCATCTTACGAGAAGTGGTTGATTCACTGGGGTTGAAAATTATTAATAAAGAAGCGCTTATTATTTTCACATTTGGATGCAAAGATGCAAAAGAGCGCTTGTATGATATCGTAGAAATCGTATTGCAAAATGTAAGCCATCCCAGTAAAAAGATAAAAATTAACGCAATAGTCATTGATTCTATAACACTAGGGCAAGTAAAAGTTCCTTCTCGGTGGATACGAAAGATGGCGTTTGAGAAGAGAATAGAATTAGCAGATGCTGGTACGAGTGACGAAATTCAAGTATTAATAGGTTCGGATTATATTTGGGAAATTTTAGGAGAACGAAACGTGAAGATTTGTAAAAAATTAGTCGCAACAGAAAGCACTTTCGGTTTTGTGATTCAAGGCAAGGACGAAGGATCAAAGTGTAAGGACGCAAGAGTTAATCATATAACCGTTGTAAATGAGGACTTAGATTATGAAAGAGTTAAAAAATTATGGGAATTAGAAGCAATTGGGATAAGTTCGGATAAAGAAATATCTCTATCAGATAAAGAAATTTTAGAGTCATTTGAACGAAATACAACTTACAAGAATAAAAGGTATGAAACTCGATTATTGTGGAAAGAGGGTGTTGAAGGTTTAAATAACAATTATGAAATCGCGAAACAGCGTTTACAATTTTTAAATAATAAGTTTCAGAAAAATAGCGAGCTATATTTAAATTATAATGAGATAATTAATGAACACTTGAGAGATGGTATAGTGGAACGGGTAGATACGTATTTAAATAGTAGTTTAAAACAGGGTATTACATGCCTCATCACGCGGTAGTGCGCGAGCAGAAGGATTCTACAAAGGTTCGAATAGTTTTTGACGCTTCTTCTAAAAGTAAGGGAAATTTATCATTTAATGATTGTTTGGAAAGCGGACCTAATTTAAATCCTGATTTGCTAAAGATTATCATTAAATTCAGGGTACATTCAATTGCGTTTTGTGCCGACATTCAGCGTGCATTTTTAGAGGTAGGCTTAGCTAAAGAAGATAGGGATTTTTTAAAGTTTTTGTGGATAAATGAAGAAGGGTCAAATCTCGATCACAGTAATTCCAACTTACAAGTTCTTCAACACAATCGAGTTCCTTTCGGGGTCAAGTGCTCACCTTATTTATTAACAGCTACAGTAAGACTGCATTTAAAAAAGTATGAAGATGCCTACGAAGAGGCATGCAGTATGTTAAAAGAGCTTTACGTAGATGATTTAATTTCTGGGACAGTTAATGTAGCAAATGCCTTACATTTAAGCAAGGACATGATTTTCATTCTTAGCGAGGCCAGTATGAATTTGCGTAGATGGGTTTCAAACTCACCTGAGCTGAATGAACTATGGAAACTTAATGGAATTGACTCTCGTGAAACATCTGAAGACTCTTTGGTACCGTTGAAAGTTTTAGGTCTTATCTGGGACAATGTCAATGATAATTTGAAAATAGATGTATCTCAGTTTGAGAAGTTACAAAATCTCAAAGTAACTAAACGCATCATTTTAGCAGCATGTGGTATGCTCTTTGATCCCATAGGAATTATGAATCCATTTACTGTTCGAATTAAACTCTTAATGCAAACTATGTGGGAAAAGGGTATTCAATGGGACGAAAGTGTTCCCCTCGATACAGAATTCATAGTTCAGGAATGGTTAAAAGAAGTTGAAAAAATAAAGTTTTTCGAAATTCCCAGACAGTACTTCAGTGATATGTGTTGGAAGTTTATAGAAGTTCACATATTTTCTGATGCCAGTCCCAAGTGTTATGGTGCCGTAGCATATTTTAGATTTAAGAAGAAAAATAAATGTAAAACAAGTTTCATAATGTCGAAATCCCGTTTGGCTCCATTAAAAAGGGTAACACTCCCTAGGCTTGAACTTTTGGGAACATTAATTTCTGCAAGATTAGGTTCGTATTTGCAATCGATATTTCCGCAGTTGGATAACGGAAATATATTTTACTGGACTGATTCCCAAATTTGCATTCACTGGATCAAGGAATCTGCCAACGAGTGGAAACAATTTGTTAGAAATCGTGTTGTAGAAATCAGAGAAAACAATTTTAAACAACTGGTACTTTTGCAGTGGGAAGACAAACCCTGCTGATAAACTTACGAGGGTGATGGATGCTGAAGCTCTAATTAATGATAGTGATTGGTTTTCTGGGCCACCCTGCCTTTCAGAAGTAGATATTCGACATCACATAAACGAAATGAATACCGAAGCTGACTTGCAAAACGTTAGTGAAGAACGTAAATGTGTTACTTTGAAAACACTTGTGGAGTCTACAGAACCGTTACTAAATCTTAAACTGTACGGAAATTTAACCAAAGTACTGGGAATAATGGCTTATGTTCTGCGCTTCGTGAACAACTGTAAATCCGCTCGTGAAAAGCAATCTGGTATGCTTACCGCCTATGAGTTACGGAAGGCTTCAGAATTTCAAAGGTGGTTAGCAAATGAAAACATAAGGTGGATACTCAACCCGCCAGCTGCTCCACATCATGGCGGTATATGGGAGGCAGCTGTTAGATCTATGAAGCTGCATCTAAAGAAATGTGTTGGAACTCAAATTTATACTTATGAAGAGTTTTTAACTCTAATTGCACAAATTGAAGCATGCTTAAATTCGAGGCCAATAACACCGGTCTCCAGTGATCCCAATGATTTGACAGCTTTGACTCCTGGACACTTTATTATAGGGACTTCTTTAACAGCTGTTCCGGAACAAGATTTAACCGAAGTACGAGTGTCTCCATTGCAAAGATGGCAACTAACACAGCAGATGTTCCAAGGGTTTTGGAAGCGGTGGTCTAAAGAGTACCTGTGCCAACTACAGCAGCGTAGCAAATGGAGACAGCCTAGCAGAAATATTCGCCTAAATGACTTGGTTCTCATTAAAGAAGATAATATGCCTTCATTACGTTGGAAACTCGGGCGAGTAATAGATGTGTTTCCTGGAAGAGACAATAATGTCCGAGTGGTTAGACTAAAAACTGTGCACGGGGACATTAAACGTCCTATTACCAAACTGTGTCTTTTACCAGTTGAAGAACATTAACTTAAGTGTTTGGTTTATATTGAATATGTTTTATTATTTTTTTTATTTCTTATTGTACTAATAATTTTATTTGTTTGTTCTAGTTTAACCCTCATAGTTAACGTTTCAATATAGTAAGATATAAGATGTTTTGCTAGAAGATTGGTAAGTGTAACATGTAATTTTATACTTTTTGAAGATTTTTGTATGTTTTCAGTTTCTATATTTTTCATTTACTTGTTTGCATATATTGAAGATTGTATTAAGATGAATGTAATTCATCGGGGGGGGGGGGAGGATGTTTTGGCCTCCTCGGTGATTGCGGTGATTTGTGCCCAGAGGGCGCACCGCACAAAAAGTCAGTTGCGTTACAGAACGTAAGGGAAGCGGACACGCCAAAATGTCGGGCGTATTACCGCTAATTGAGGTAATTGCATCGTATCTGTCAGGTGGCAGAAAACTAATATGATGTATCAATTCACATGCCAGGTGGCAGAATATGTCTATCATGTACATGCCAGGAGGCATAACGCTTGTAAACATGCCAGGTGGCATACGACTTGTAAATAAATTGTAAATAAATGTACAGTAAAATATCTTAGTGCAATAGATCAAGGAACAAGCATCAACAACCTTCTGATCATTTGGATACGTACAGACAGTAATACTGGAAATTTGCAGACAGTCTAGAAGCGAACTGAACATGTGACTCTTTAGGATCGCGTCGTGCTCTTCGGAAATTCATTAAACATTCATAAGCAGTTGGCTGATATTCTTTTAATACTAGTTTTTTAATGGTTTCATAACATTTTAGTTCTTCATCATTAGTGTAAAATAATATATTAGGTACCTTATCCCCTAAAATGTTAATCAAAATTTCGGATTTGAGCTCCTGTGGTACATTTTTAGTTATGAATGCTCTCTCTAATGTTTGAAAAAACAAATTGAAATTTTCCGATCTTCTCGGAACAGGAATAGTTAACGTTTTAACACTCTTTATCAAATTTTCTAAATAATTTCCCGAACCTGTAATCATGTCTTTATCTGCGCGAGATCCATCTTTAACTGTATTCTGACTTCTAACTTTTTCTAATTCTAATTCTTTCTCTAGCTGTGCTAATTTAAATTTTTCAAGTTCAACCTTTTGAGCTTCTAAGTCTAACTGTGTATCCCTAGCTTTTATTTCATTTTCTTCTCTAAGTTTTCTTTCCTCAACTATTGAGTTTAATAATCCAATTACAAATTCTGGATCATCTTTAAATATTTTACTGTCCTCAATTTTACCTTTTAGTTGAACCACTGTTAAACCAACAGTTTGTGTATCTTCAATTTCACCAAGAAGGTTTACTAAGTCTTCTTTCTTAGGATTCTTATACATTTTAATTTATATATATCTTACACATGTATATATATATCTTCAATACATCTATACTTTGAGTAAATAAAATCAAAAGCTTCCTACCTGCTTCTCTTGAAGTTTCTCTACCGTCATCTAAAGCTCTGGTTCTCGAAAGAGAGCGTGTGATATCATCCCTTCTTCATTCACCGCCTCATAGAGAAATAAGTGCACCTTCTTGTATTTTAAACATTTATTTTACAAACACAAACTAATACTAAACTACACTACTAATAACTGAAATATATAAAGTAATAAAAGTGAATTTCGGTTTCATTAATGGCTCCCACGAGCCTTCCGTATGACCTCTTTGTCGGTCTCCCTCTTGGAAACTAAACTTTTGGCGCCTCTCCAGACTGAGAGTTAGCGCCCTCTATACATCTTGTTGGTTGGCGTCACCCATACATCACAGTCCCTGTTTGGCCATGTATTGATCTTCAGATCTATATTATAAACTCCCTAGGCAGCCTCACGGGGCCCCAGGGAGTTGTTATTCCTAGATAGGGGAGGGCGTGGGACACACGCCTGTTTACCTATGTTAAACACCAGGCGTCCCCGTCCTCCGTCTCCTGTCACCTGAGTCAAACTTGCCCAACCCGGGGATCGAACCCCGACCTGTGATGCTGCTACGCGACGCGCTAGCCATTGCGCCAACGGGCCTCAAACAAATGTGACACCTGCCTAATACACTGCAGGGCTCCTGGGAGCATGCAAAAATGTCGAAAACGATGTGGCATGAACTTAACTAATGTCTAAACGTGTGCTGGAGGTAATTCCCACCATGAATCCTGAGGGAAATACACAAATCCATAGGAGTGCGAGGTGGTGGCTATCTCGTCTGAGCAGCACGTTGTAAGACATCACAGAAATGCTCAGTGTTAATGTCTGGGAATGTTGGTAGTCAATAGACGTGTGTCCGAAGAGTGCTCATGGAGTCACTCGGTAGCAATTCTCGACGTGTGCGGTGTCGCACTGGCCTGCTGGAAATGTTTAAGTCCGTCCGAATGCACAATAGACATGAATGGGTACAAGTGATCGAACAGGTTGTTTAGGTATTTGTCACCTGACAGAGTCGTATCTAAACGTAACAGGGGTCCCATATCGCGCCAACTGCACACTTCTCATGCCATAACAGAAACTGCTCCAGCTGCAACAGTCCGCTGTTTATATGTAAGGTCCATGGATTCATAAGGTTGTCTCGAACGTACTCGTCCATTCTCCCGATACAATTGGAAACGAAACTCGTCAGACCAGGCAACGTGTTTCCAGTCATCAACAGTTCAATGGCGGAGTTGGAGGCTCCTGCGAGTTGTATAACTTTGTGTCGTGCAGTCAACAACAGTACACGAGTGGGCCTTCCTTTCCGAAAGCCCACGTCAATGATGATCCGATGAACATTTCGCATGCTGGCATTTGTTTATGCTCCAACACTGAAATCTGTAGCAATTTGAGGAAGAGTTGCGCGTCTGCCACGTTCAATGATTCTCGTCAATCGTTGTTGGTTCCGTTCTTTTACGAGCTCCTCGCGGCCACAGCGATGTTGACGATTTGATGTTTTACCGGATTCCCGATATTCACGGTGCACTCGTGAAATAGTACGCGAAAATCCGAATTTTATCGCCATACTCGGAGATGCTATGTTACATCTCTCGTGCGCCGACCAGATCAAATGCACTTAAATCTTGATAACCTACAATTGTAGCAGCAGTAACCGATCTACAACTTTTTCCAAACACTTAATGTCTTATATAGGAGCTGCCAGCCGCCGGACGTTACTGGTATTGTTTCCATACTTGTTTTATTTGCATATGTATGACTATACTAATTTTTTTGCTATTCAGGGTAATAAACAAATGACTATAACCTCGATTCCAGTTGAAATTACAAAATATATTTCAAGCTTAACAAAACAAATTAATATTTAAGAATATCTCGTATATGTACGTAAGAAAATGAAATTAATTGATATTTCGATTTTAAATCATTACAGACGCACTGAGCTGATCAATGCTTACGTTTACAAGCAGTGTTTTTGAAAATGAAAGTAAACATAAATAATCTGAGGAAGATCATTGATAAATCAAAAACTTTTAGAGAATTAACATCAATATTAATGCATCAAAAAATTTATTTGAACCATTGGGGATTGAAAGAGTTGAGCGTTATATCACAGGTATAATGGTTGGTCATTTTAATTTAACACTTACACGTCGGCGTCGGTATTCATATTTTTCGTTGCGAGGCAGTGCTCGAATTCACGCTTTGCTTCACCTGGCGGCATGGTACTATCCCTTATTCAGACACTGTATATGCCACTGTTCGTACGCTTGGTTTGCAAGTTGTGTAAATCGTGCCGTTTTTGTCATCCTGACTAGACATTTTTTTCCAGTTAGAGAAACTATAAAGGTGGTCAGAATTTTTTTCCTTTTTAATTTTTGCCCATATAAATAATAGATAACATGGATATGAAAATAAGTGATTCGTGATGATTCTGTAAATAGAAGCAAGAAAAATACATCAACAATCAAGAATACTCTCAACTTTTTCAAACAGGATTTTGTTAATCACGCAGCGTGTTTGATTTACGCATCGACACCAGCGATACAGGCCATCTGATGCGAGATTCAAGTGTGACCCACAGTTGATACACGACGGCTGACGGGAGACTCGAGCATGACCCACCGGTGATGAACGCCAGTGCGAACATTTTTGAAGCATTATTTGATTCGTTAAACGCTTACTACTATGCATATAAATGTTGAAGAACACGTTGATTCTTCGTGGCACAACGATAAGTGTTGGTGAAAATCACAAGCGATACTTAAGTTAGTTAATGAGCTAAATTTTATGAAATCTCAAACATATTTTATAGGTTGAATATAAAGTTTCAAATTTAGCAATTTTGGAATTTTATAATACAAGCACAGTAAAAATGTTTTCATAAAGCATTAATTTTAAAATACATAATTTTTACTTGTAAGATGCATATAAATGATACATTTTTTTCCCTCGAAAAATATTCCAATGAGTATGTACAAAGCTCTTAAACAATATTTAAAACATTCCAAATGCTGTGGCAAAAGGGCACACAAACAGCGTTGCAAGAGAAAAAAGTATTACTAATATTGTAACGATGAGGAAAAGGTAATTACGCAGAATGGTTTTGAGCTCTGGCTAACGACAAAAATATTTGCTCAAGAGATGTGTCACTTATTAAACAGTCTTTTAAATCGAACTGAGTCTTCATTTCATCCATTAACCTGAACAGATTACTTAAACTGATGGTAGGATCAACGATATGATACTGAAGCATGTCCTAAAATATAAAAAGATGAGTATTATTTTACATCAGATATGATATTAATTTATTTTTAATAAGTATTCAACTCCTTTAATGCTTTAGAAACTGTCATCAATAAACTATGCTTATCAAAACATTAAGCAAAGATAATATACCATATGGTTTTCATAAATTAGAAAACATTAGAACATAAAAGAAAATGTTTTATTATTTAAAGGCATTGCAATAGATCACGAATATTATTATACTTCCTAAGTTAACAAAACAAATGCATTTTCAAGATGAAAAATTTAAAACCTAGAAGACATGGAAATCCGAATGAAGTATATAAATTACCTATTTTTACAAAACATGCAAAAGCTGGTAATTTACAAAGCAAGCAAAAAATAATACATTTGTGAGTCAGTGATTTTTATGTGTAACCATGAGGTACACCACATCTAGGTGAATGTGATCACATAAACCTCAATTCAACGAAATTAATTCACACATTTATTTTTTGATGAAGATCTCACTGTAAAAAAAAAAGGAAGCACTTCCGCAGAGACCCGGTAAATGTAAACATCGCCAACTCTGGCGATAAAAGTTCAAACCTGGTAACCCAGCGCATTTTCCTATTCGCTTGTTCGAAGTTTGCAACCATTCCTCTTGGGTTCATTTTGTTGAATTATCACTGTCGTTGTTCGCATTTCCATATTTATATTATTCTTCTCTTATTTATTATTATTTTTTCTGAATTTTTTAACAACGAATAGATAAAATATTTTCGTAGATAGATGCCGGTTCTCGGTTCGGGATGAAAGGAAGAAAATACGGCGTGAATGCTAATTTGTAACACGGCTGTTCACGTTGTGTTCCTAATTATTAACAGCTCTAAGAACCAGCAATTTAAATAACTAAGTAATGCTTTTATTTTTATTATTGGTTATTGTCATCTAAAATTATGAGAATAAACCAATTTTCTGGCGTAAAATTTTAACAAGATAATATATTGTTAATTCTTTTCTAACAATAACCTTTCAAAGGATGGCAAGTGTGACATAAATAGATCATTAAGTTGAAATAAAAAAGATTATTGATTATCTAAGATGAAAGAATAGTTTGATGCATCACCATGGTCATCAAAATTAGCAAACCACTGCTGGTGTAAGAAATATATTGTTTTCTGTGTTAACTGGAATTTAAGACAATTTTTTTTTTTTTATCACGTTTAACAGGTTAATTTCAGTACATTAATACTAATTTATATTTTTCAAATGAATTTTTATTTCCGTTATAAACGCTTATATATTGTCTTATACTTAATATATTCTTTTCTGTGCTAACTTGAATTTAATACAATTTTCGTATATCACGCTTAACAAGTTAGTTTTACATCTACATGCTTATTATCTGTGAATTTTTACTACCATATGCTTAATATATTGTTTTGTCTGCTAACTTGAATTTACATGCACTAAAAATCACGTTTACAAAATATCACGTTTGCGGCTCGGCTCATCGCCGATGAACCGCGAGCTTGGCGAGTAAAAATGCAACGGCGCCAACGGGTTCTTTCCCGAAGCGCCAACGGGTTCTCTGCGGATGAAAACCCCAAAAAAAGTCCTTCTTTACAGGCAAAAGTTTTGTAAAGTTACAGAAATTAAAATGTTATATGGGAATTTCCTATAACGTAAACAGACTTAAAGGAAACTGCGTCCGAGGCAAACGATTTACGAGTACACTTACGAGCAAAGACAAGGGTTTCAGTTTCGCTCGCATGAATCACGTGACTGATTGGAGAGGGGGGGGGAGAATATCTCAACTAATTAGAAGACAACTGTTTTAATAAAATAGCAACAAAAAATGGCTGTATGATTCTTCGTCACTTTCCTGATCGGTAAGTAAATATTTTAAAGTTACTGTTTGAAATATTTTTGTTCATTTTATGTTGATTATTCTTACGCACTTTATACCGGTATATATTTTGATTAAGTATTTTAACGTTAACAACTCTAAAATGACGATAAATATTGTATTTTTGCCTTTTTTATATTTAATATTTTTGTTTATTACATTATTGATATTTTAAAGCGCATGATAACATCCATAAAGTTGCCCGTTCCTTTTTTAGAGCACATTTAATCAGTGAAATGGTCTCTCCATGAATGTATTTTAGTTACACATCTGGCGACGGTTTCCTTTGTTTCGGATGACATTATTTATTGTGTCTTAACATATTTTGATTCCAAGATTCCCACATGGTTTTTGTGGTAAAAAATAACAGTATTTAATTTGAAAGTGCAAAAACTAAGCCTGCTATCTTAAACTTATTTACAGGATCTGTTTATTTTCAGCTTATAAAAATTTATTTCAGCAGATGATAATTTATTTCTCAGTTTAAAAGCTGGTGTCAGCTGTTCCCTGTGAAGTAATAATTAATAACATTCGGTTAAAATTACTTTTAAAACATAAAAATGTTATAAAAAGAATTATTAATGTAAGTCAATAATGTCGATATAATATATAAAAAGTTACAAAAAACGTTCAACGAATAAATTACTTGATTAATCTTACTTGATGCTCCGTTTTTAGTTGTGCTCCTGGCAAGTTGCAAATTACAAATGCTTTTATTCGCCCCATAGTTTGGAAATCTTCACGGGCTTCCCTTTTTGTCTTGATTGTAAGAGTATATCCTTTACCATACTTTGATTTTAATTGCTCAACAGAACCAAAGCATCGAAAGCGACCATTCACCATTATTCCAAGCCTATCACATAAGGTTTCGCATTCTTTCATGCTACAAGGAAATTATATGAATTAAAATAAAATAAACAAATAGTGCAACTTAATACAATTAACAAAATAAGTTTGAGCTGCCGCACATCACTTGTGCATTCATTATACATGGACTTATTTCTCCCAAGACCTTATTCGAAAATTTTGAGAATTTGCGACAATATGAAAAACTAACAAACGAACCGCATAGCCTGAAAATATTTAAAAGCAAGTTTAATAAATATAAGAAATACGAAAATGTTCCGATTTTAATGGCGAATCAAAGCGACTCTTTGAAAGTTTAATATGATTAATCAGTAGATATAACCTAGGTGCAATAGCGGAACATTTTATAGACTGCTACATGAATATGCATGTAGAACTAGCATGGAAAAGCTACATATCTTCTGTATATACAAAATGAATATATATATATATAATGTAATTCTACAAAGATATTTATGGTTATTAATTGTATATATCATGAATTAAATTCATTTTTATTTAAATCAATAAGATTAAAATATAAAACAAAACACAAAGAAAAGTTTTCCACATTAAAAAAAGCTTTTATTTAAAATAGGTAATGCGCTAAAAGGATAAAAATAATTTATCATATATTTTAATGGGACTAATATATTCAATAATACTATTTTCAAAATTAATCTACAATTTTAAATCGCGAATAATAAAACAGTGCTCGTTCGTGACAAATTTAAAAGTTATACATTTGACAATGCTATTAAATTAATAGATTTTGTTATTTAGTTTGTTCATATGCATAACTTTTGTTCATATGCTTAGTCTAATTATTATCTTAGTTATTTACCTGCAATTATTTGTATTATGATTATTTTGTATGTTGTAGTTTTTATAGCAAAAATACAAAAGGGTCGATGAAGAAAATCATTCCTTTAAAAGGGGCCCATACCAATATGGGGCTAGGAATTCCTGATCAATATATTTTGTATTTTCAACTTATCCACAATTTAAGTAAATTAATTCGACCATTAATATAGATGCAATAGCGAAACATTTTATAGACTGCTACATGTATATGCATTTAGACTAACATGGAAAAGTTACATACCTTCTGTGTATTATAAAAAATAGAAATATATATATATAATGTAATTCTACAGATATATTTATTATATAATTCATTCGAAATTTTAATAATTCGAAATTTATTATAGAATTCATTCTCTCTAAAGACCTATTCTAATTTAATTTTACTGATTAAAATCCAATCTAGTACAACAGTAGGCCTAAATAAGCCACAGCATGAATTAATAAATAAATATTTAATAAGAAACCAATGATTACATTCTTTTAACTGTTCCTGTAATTTTAGGTTTAGTTTATGCAAACTGAAAGTTGGTGTTCGGTTCTGCATTTCAGCGGCGTCTGTTTTATTCGGGTATTTTATTTTGCGACCTGTACAGGCAGAAGAAGCTGCTTCCCAAAATTATACAGTTGAGAAAGTCAGAAATACTGATTTTGCTTTCTTTGACAAGATTTTGAATTCCTCTTGTAAAGGTAGCCAAGAACTTGGGTTTTTATTTTTAGTTCGTTGAAACGTATCTAAAGTATGAGAATCTCATATTCTGAAAAGTATGAGATGGTGGGTTTCCTCTCCAAGCTGAACGCATTCAGTGCCCATTTTAAGTCATCACCCACTTAAGGGGAAATAATGTATTGTTCATAGACGATTCTTCCAAAGCTTCGAGATATACGTTAATATTTTTTTGTGTTTTGTCTTGAATGCCTGGCTTCATCCAAGACTCCTTTTGTAAGAGAGCAGCAATCTATGTCTTCTTTTTGTTTTTTTCGTTTTAAGGAATTCAATAAATACACCTGCGTTCTTTAGGGGAAAAAACACTTCAGTTTTGCACCAAAATGTGTTTCACTCTTCTCTATGCAATGATCGATTCATTTCTTTCACATGTCCATCTGTCTGCGGCTTAATCTAATCTTAACTACTAAATAAAGTACAATTTCCGTAGGTGTTACTTGAAGTTCTTGGGTGAATTTTCAGCACTAACTTAATTAAGCTCTGCAAGCAAACAGATACAGATATAACTTTGAGTTTAAATTCATTCTAAATGACCACTTATGAGGGTTAAATTAAAAATAGTGCAATACAAAATTACCAGTAACATAGACCTGTGAACAGAATATACCTAGCTATGAATACAAAACTTGCTTAAAACGTTTTGTAAGCGCAACATTTAATTAACTTCTAATACAGGATACAAGTTCAAGAGCAACTACTAACAGCTGAACTTACCAACCAAGTCAAAACTGAGATTTTAGTTTTACGAAGGCAATGGCTATTCACCAAATGGCAAACAGTAGGCAGTCAACGTTGCTGCAAACTTTCGTATATGGTTACAAGCTATATATATACAACTTTGTACTAATGTTATGTCATGGAGCAAAAACTATTTTACTTTACACCTGACTGCCACTGGCTCCGACATAGCAATGTGAATACTCTACATCTAAAATTTTAAAACAACATTTCAGAAATTTAAATGTTTATTTAATAGAATTATATTCATATTTTTGCAAGTTATACACTATAAATACAATAAACAAAATTTGAACTTATCTGCACCAGCGTGAATAAGCCTGGCATATTATTCTGAACTCGACGCAACTTTAGGAGGAAAAAATACCGCAAATTCAAACACAAGGTTTCATTTTTTCCAATGCAGCTAATTTTCTAAATATATTTTACTAATATGCGCAGCGGGACAGCGGATTCATTTCATTCACCCAAAACTCAAATGTTTTAACGCAATAGTATCGTAAAGGAAACATCGACTAAAATCAAAATATTAAAATCTATAGAAATCATCCGCTGTTGATATTCCAGCACTGCCAAGTTTTTCTTCCTGCAGCTGTTGCCAGACTTATCCTAGCTGTATGTGAGAGGTACAACAACTAAGTTACTTGATACTCAAATCTGCATAAACTCTAGAATGAGCCACTTTCGCGACGAAATCAGGCAGTAGGAAAAATGTAAATTTAAAAATAACTTTGTTAGTGAAACTCAAACATACATTTTGCTAAAAATATCAGCTAAAATACTCTACTACAGTTTTCACCATTTATAACCGTCACTAGGAGAGCATGATGGCCTATCAAAAATACTCGAGACCACCACCTTACTTCAATGTGTAGCAGAAGGAACTAATAGTGGTTTCCCATATCTTCACACATTAGTTTGAAGAACATATTCTAGACGGAATTTTATGTGATTTTTAATGATGAAATTTAAGGTATAGGCTCAGGAAGCAATTTTCTGAAATCTAGCGTCTGCCTATGAAGGACGCTACATTTCTTTGTCTTATATTTAGTTTTTAGAACATCTAGAGCACAGCCACCCATCATTACATATATCTGCAGTTTTCCGAAGGTTTTCATTTGATCAAATAATTTACTTCAGATTAGGTATTTCATCTCTTGATGTGTTGGTTGATAGTGGCCTCCAAAAAAGCTCTGCTTTGTAAGTGTAAACTAATTACCTTACAATACAAATGAAACCACCAACACAGTGACATTAGCGTATTTATAATCCGAATTTTGTATACCTAATGCGACTGATAAATGTCTTTTTCGCGTCGTTAGCCATATCTAATTTGTCTAGAAAGGCTGTTATCTAACAGAAGGGAGTTAAAGGATAACATAGAGCTTTTTCATCAAGCAAACATTTGATATTATAGATTATAAAAAGCTTAATAAGCGTGAAATGGCTGCACCGATTCGAGATGCACATTAACGGATGATGCAGGAATCTTCCTTACTTTTTTAATTGCTGTACTTCCTCTTGAAAACATTATAAGGCCTTTCCTCCTTCCTTCCAGCATGCCTTTGTGGTGTAACAGGAGCACATTCGACGCATAATCGAGAGGCCCAGGTTCGAATCCAGGCGAGGAAATTGCTCATTTTTCATGTCTCTTGCTTCAAAAGAAACCTTATGACTCTACAGTGGCGCCCGAATTAAAAGGTGATGGACACCTTTTAATTCGACACCACCAAGACTTTGGCGAATAAGTCTCCTAATCCCCCAGTTGCCATTTAAAAGGGGAAGTATATATGGTATTTTCTCCCTCCTTCTAGCATGTCTTCGTGGTGTAACTGTAGCACAATCGGTGCATAATCTAGAGGTACAGGTTCGAATTCCAGCTAATTCAATGCTCATTTTCATGTCTCCTGCTTCAGAAAAACCTAATGACTCTCCAACAGAAGATGGTTTAGCTTTCAATTCGAGATGATTCCTCTCGAATTGCATCGCACTTTAGTAGAAACCATGAAATTTTTGGTCAAAAATAAATTTACATTACAGTCTAAGAATCATTTGTTTCTGTAAATACCATACAATATCAAATTTATCAATAATTTCGCGTTTTATTGAAAGACATTTTCCTTGCTATCATATCTCTATCGCGATTTGAAAATGATTGAAGGAACACTGCAGACTCAGTTTTTTTTTCGAAAAGCTGATCTGACATACAAGGTAAAGCAATGAAATTAAATAAATAAAAAACATCCAAGTTAGCCGCCTAAGCGGGATAGTGGTTAGCGATGCTGACTGCCTTGCCGAAGGGCCCGGGGTGGAATCCCGGATAAGGCATGAATTTTTGTAAATGTATAGAGTCTGTGCGGCATAGGGGCACTCTAAATAAATGGCGATCCGAAAGTCCTCTCGAGAACTTGGTAGAGCAAGAGGGGTGGGAGACCCTCGGTTGCTCCCCATCATAATTGAGAGCGGAACTGAGCAAAGTCGTACCTGTATGGTGCTCAAGGCTCTTGCCAACGACAAGGTTCAGAGAAGGCTTCACAAATATGCCGTTCTGAAAAATCGCTCATTCATTCAGATCTAATTAAGGCCATTAAAACACGACACGCTACAAAACGCGCGTGACAGCCAGACAGGCCGCTCTATCTCGCGCTATTATAATTATCGACCAAGCGTCATCTGCTATAGGTTATTACTCTAAAACACCCACATCATGGTCATTGCCATTCCTCAGATTCGCGATCGTAACTCATGTCGTCATCATCGCATAGCATTTATTTTCTCCACGCCATTATGAGACTGGAATTCAAATCAGCCTTCAGTCTCGTGCTTTTTATGAAGCGAAATAGGATACGAAACAGCTAAGCGAGTCGCCCTTTTTTCCGTAGTTAATTGTTCCCGTGGTTACGAATCAAAGCGGGAGGCAGAACATAACCTGATAGTTCCTATTTTAGAGTCGTAGACTATGAGAGAGGTGCTATATTCAAATTGCTAAATTTTCATTCGGAATATATACCGTATATACCCGCGTATAAGTCGAGATATTTGGGACAAACAAAAGACTTCAAAGTGGTGGGGGGGGGGTCGACTTATACGCGGGGCCATAAAAAATTAAAAGAATCGGAAGTTCAAAAATTTCTTTGTATTATGCAGTTGCTTTCTTCCCGCACTCGAATTGGACGACTTATCAAATAAGTCACTTACTTGAAGTAATTTCATGACTTAAATTATGTGACGAACTACAGTGGTGGCCAAAATTGTGGACACTTTTGGAAATTTTTATGTTTTTGCCCCTGAAAAATGCGAATGCCTGCGAAATACCCTCTGAATGATTATAAAATCATTTAAAAATGTTGTATTAGCAACGAACTAGACGGCACGGAAGATGATACTGATTTTGAAAGTGAAAATGACGACGAAGGCTGTAGTAGTGATTGTAACAATACAGAGTTCGAGACTGAAAATAACAATTCAACTTCTAATTAATATTTTTAAAATCTTCCGCTTCAGAGCATGCATCAGATTATATGAAACATGTATAGAAAGCATCATTTAATTTTATTGATAAAATTTTGAGTTATGGCTGTTAATATTGGCAATATTTACAGAAAAATCATTTTTCAGAAAACAAGTTTAAAGTTTTCATAAAACAATTTCTTAGTGAAAGAAGTATCTCTGATAATTAAAATTCGCCTGATTTGTAACTGACACCTTATTTTTTCTTCACATACTTTGCACTTTTTCTTTCGAACAAAGCGTAAATTTTTCTTTGGGTTTTTGTAAAACTTGTGGAATGCCGCCAAGAGTCATGATTTTGCACTTTATCAAGTTTTCGAATTCCCTGCTCAGTGTAAAATTCAGGATACATACCTAACCTTGAAAATGCTTCAAGCAAACTTATAAATCCATCATTAAATAACACAACACTTATATATGCTCCCCCTTTTTTTTAGGTTATTTAATTACGGCAAAGCCTCGAGGGCTATCTGCCTAAGGAGAGGGATGCCTTTCGTGGAGGACTTTCTAAGGGAAACTGGCTCGTATACACGTTACACATGGGGAAAACCACGAAAACACCCATGCAGCCAGCCCGTTCGTGGGATTCGAACCTCGGACCGAACTACCAGTGTTCAGCGACTTTACCGCTTGGCCGCTGGTGGGCCTTATATATGCTCCAAACATTAATGTTCGCAACTTTATAAATGTTTCTTTCGGAACAATTTGCAATAAAATGCCATTAAAACGTTCCCTGATGTTTTGAGTTTTGCCATGTATGCACTTTTCTAATAACTCTTGTTTATGTAATCAACTCCATATATGTAGGTTTAATCAAAATATGTGTTGATATACCAGAGGTTTTTGCCTGATTTTTTTTTCTTCCTGATTTTTCCAGATTTCTGCAATCGCACATTCCAACTCAATGATTGAGGAGAGCATTGGCTTCAAAGAAGAACTACAATGGAGCAAGCAGCTAGTACAATCTGCTGCATCTCAATTAAGTTTCTACATTACTTCTAATTGAGATTCCTAATTCTGCAGTTTATCAATAAAAGAATCAGCCAGTTTAGCTTTTCCTTTCAATTCAGGAGCGGAGTTTTTTATTTTTCGTAGTCTACTACCAACCCTTTTCTATACATGATGCATTCCAGTTTCTTGACCGAATCTTTCCCATATATATCTTTCACAGTTAAAAACCTCTTAGAATCCCCATCCTCATAACACTCCGTGTAATTCAGCTTTCGTAATGTAATAAGTCATTCAAAAAGCGCATAAGCACCAACTGCTTCCATACCCGAGGCTGCTTATTTATAATTTGCAGAACAATTATGTTACGCTTTACATATGTCGTGCTGAAGATTGCATTCAATTCTATTTATTTTGTTGCAAATGATGCAAAAATTTGACATAGCTTTCAAATCAAGCACTTTGTCAACGCTAATCGACAAAGCAGCAACACAACCATTCAACGTCCAGTACCCTCCGCGCCAAACTAAATACAAAATTAAGGGAAAAAAACTATCGCCAGATTCTTAAAATGTATTACAAAATATCTAAACTTAGTACGAAGGTTTATAATTTACAAAATCTTGATAATAAATAAGGTTTCTTAATAGGTGTATCTATTTAAACGCTCACTTCCGGCCCAGAATATTGGAATTTCCGGTTTATTCCGTGTGAGAACACAGAAGTCTCACAGTGTACATTGTGGCTGCATCGATTCTTGTATCGTTATCACGCGCGAGCACGTGCGTCGAAAGGTATAAAAACTGGAAGGACTGGTTTGTCTCTCACACAGCGTATTTGCTTCACTCATCGAGTGAAGTCTTATTGTTTTTTGCTCTCTCTTCATCTTGATTTTTTGTAAGTATGATTTTGCTTCTACAAACCACCTGATAGCCAGAACAATGTCAATTGATAACAAAGGCAAATGCCTCAATAAACCGAGGACGACGACTGATTTTGACAATGAAGTCCAACAAATTGTTCATCACATTCAAGAGCTCAAAGATGCCATAGTTAAAGTTCAACAACTTCCTATCACAAAAGAAAGCGTCCAGCTACGTCGCTCAATGCAAGCCGAACTCAAAACCCAAGAGCAAAAACTCTATTCATTTATACCAAAAAGAGATGTAGATACTATCATATCGCAATTCCCGCCTTCCACTAGCGATAGCGCTAATGATTGGTCAGTAGTTAAACCAGCTAAAAGATCGCGCCGCGATAGCGGATCTTCCTACAGTTCACAGACGATAAGCACCTCATCCCGATTTGACTCCCTCAACAACGAGGAAATGCTTGACGCGAATAATGACGGCGCTAATAATGAAGATATTAATATGACCCAACCAGAAAAGCCTAAGAAACCCAGCAGCCCATATCCTAAAAATACTAAAATTCCTCCAATAATAATTACTGATCTCAATAGTAACAATTGGCCAGAAATCCGAAAACACATAAAAGAAAATTTAAAGATTTGCAAACTTGAAACCAAAACTGAAGGTGATACCATAAGAGTACAGTTTTTCAACGAAGACGATTTCCGAAAAGCCCAAGACTATTTAGAAAAAGCGCCCATCCCTTTCCATACCTATTTATTAAATAAAGAAAAGAACCTGAAAACTGTCATCAAAGGATTAACCGTACAAACCCCCATTGACGAAATTAAAGAAGAATTAAAACTACATAACATTAATGTGCTTAAAATCCATCAATTACAAAGGATGCGCGATGGTATTCCAACATTACTGCCTATTTTTTATGTCGAAACGCCAAGAACTCAAGAAGAAAAAGAAATTTTTAACATCACACATATCTGTGACATGAAAGTGCGTATCGTAGGTTATAACTCAAGACCGGGTCCAGTCCAATGTTTTAGATGTCAACGCTATGGACATACGCAGAGAGCGTGCCACAACTTACCACGATGCGTACGATGCCTAGAAAATCATCTTTCATATCAATGCCCAATAAAAGAGAAAAAAGAAATACCAGCAAGATGCGTGCTTTGTAGCGGTTTTCACGCCGCTACAAGCATAGATTGTCCTGAACATCCAAGCAAAAAATACTTACAAAAGCAAAAAATTCAACAAAAAATTCCGCAAAAAGATGACTTCCCCAAATTAAATACACAAAATCCAGAACCGATCACAGAAAACAGCAATAAGAAGACATACGCTAACGTTACGGCACTTAAAGAAATAGAAAAAACTAAACTATCTGACGTCAAAAACTTAGATGAATTTAAATCACTGATATTCAAGTTAAAAGATCTTTACCACAAGTTCACAAAAGTCTCAAATGAAAATGAAAAGTTAGATTTCGCCCTACAAGCACTGGAACTCTTCGAATAAGCCCTTATTAGCGCTTAGAACACAGATGATGACGTAGCCGAGTGGCACAGACCAAGGAAAATTTTTACCCAACGAGATCGACGGTTCGGTCCTACCGAACGCTAAACACAAACAGGACTTGTATTATATTTATCTTCTCCGTATTTAACCTAGAAAAATTTTTACTACTTGTATTTTGTGTGAATTATTATTATTTGTGTTAATATTATATTTTTCAAGAATTTTTAAAATGTACAGATTTTTCAAAGGAAGACTCCAACATCTGAAATTCAACTTTGATTATTGCCAAAAATAGCTTTTATTAAAGCTTTTACGAATACTCCATGATGTCATCGAAGAGATTTATATTAGTCAAAGACCAGTAGGGCTGATACTACTTAAAAGTATGAGGATCAAGGATCAAGGATTGTCTCTTTTTTCCTCTTTCCCCTCTTGCTTTCCCCTCGTGTTAACGAGTGTGTGTGGCCCGACACACTCAGCAGTCGCCATTGTTCCTGTCTAGTTTTGCACGTGGAATGTCGTCGTATTTTTGCAGAGAAAGAAGCAGAATGAAGAGATCCAGTACCTAAAGTAGAGTGTTTGATTTGAGACTCACTAAGTCCTGCTGATGTGAATAACATAAAATAAACGCTCAAGCAGAATATCAATAGGTGTTCGACTTCAAGATGTGCTTGACCAGCGATGTGTCACCACGTGATGATAAGTGTGTAAAAATAACGTGAATGTAAAAAAAAAGAAGAGCTTACAAGTGTGTAACCAGACAGCGCGATAATACGAAAATGAATATGACAACTTTTCAACCGCAAAATTATTCGATGGGGCAGGATTGCGCGAATAGTCAAGCTTCGGCACTCCACGAACATTCCATTTGAGTTATCGCATTGTGTGTGTGTCTAAGTTATGATATTTTAGTATTTTATATGTATGTGATAAATGTGCCTTATTTAATCCAGAAAATATGTTCGACAAAATAAATATGAGATTGAAAAAAGAAAATATTTGGCTCATGCATTCATCATTGGGTAAGTCTTGTTAATCTATTTAGTAATGATTATGCAATGTACTAAACACTAAATTTTAGTTTAAGTATTTACGCAAAATTAATTTGTATTTGATATTCTTTGTATCGTCACTTTTGGCGATCACGCCAGTAACACCACATTCCGTTACAGAAAAATTGTTATAACTTCAGTTCTAATTAACCTATCAACAAGCAGAAACTTGTATTTGATAGCCAAAGATGTATTCTTTAAAATAATGTAATAAAGTAAAAATCGAAATTTTGACCGAAAATCGTATTTTGTACGAGGTTCGGATACCTTGGGAGCGATGCCTTCGTGGAGGACTTTTTAAGGGAAACTGGCTCGTATACACGTTACACATGGGGAAAACCACGAAAACACCCATGCAGCCAGCCCGTTCGCGGGATTCAAACCTCGAACCGAACTACCAGTGAAGGAAGTGGTTGTTTTTGATGGAAATGAATATGTGTATAGCTCATACACAGATAATAAAATGATTAAAAAATCAAGGTCATAATACCTGTTCACGGCTAACAATCACCCATTGAGTGTTCAAATTAGTAGTTGGTAGAATCGCCTCTGGCGGCAATGCATGCTTGAATTCGTCGAGGCAAGGAATGGTAGAAGTTCCTCATGTTATCCTGCGACACATTCTGCCAGGCATTCATCAGTTGTCGCTCCAGATCTGCGATATTTTGTGGTGCCCGAATCTGGTGGCCCACCATATAGCAAACATGCTCGATTGGTGAAAGGTCTGGTGAACTTCCTGGCCAAGGGAGAGTATCAACCGCACTGTGACAATCCAGAGATAATCGAGCGGTATATGGCCTGGCACTATCTTGTTGGAAAATGGCCCCAGGATGACGTGCCATGAAGGATAATGCAACCAACCGGCCGCAGGGTGGTATCCACATATCGTTGAGCTGCTAAAGATGTACGGAGAATGATTAAAGATGACCTACTGTCATAAGAAATAGCGCACCACACCAGGGATTATGGCAGTATGCCTTTCTAAAACAAAAGCTGATTGGGACCACTGGCCCCCGTCCTCTCCAGCCACGAACACGGTGGTCATCTGCTTCGAGAGTGAAGCAGGATTCATCGCTGAACACTATACGATACCAGTCTGATGGCAGCCATGATGATCGGCTGCCATCAGACCACTCCAGACGACTTCGCTGATATTGTGAGGTCAAAGGCAAACGTCTTAAAGGCCTCTGTGAGCGTAACCTCGCCTCAGACAAGCGCCGTGTGATGGTGGACGGTACCATGGGAGGTATTGACGTGGCTGTAGTGCTTTGATAATCAACAATGATACCATTGGGGTGGTTCGGGCCTGGCGAACAATGACTCTATCTTGCCTCGCATTTGTAGTCCTTGGCCTTCCAGAACCTCCACTTCGTCGGAAATTTCCTTGTAACAGCTATTGCTGCCAATATCTTTGCACAGCAGTGTCTGTACGCTGCAGGTGGCGGCTTATTGCTCGGTATGACCACAATGCTTCACGCAACCCTAGAATGCAACCACGTTCGAAGTCGTTTAGTTGTCGGTAAGGTCTTTGATATCGTCGCAGTAGCATCTTGAGTTGCTTCTTTACGGAATTGCAATGGCAGCCAAAAAATTTAAATTTTTCGCCGCTGTTACTGGTGTTATACTTTGCGAATTGCGCACTATGATCGCAATTCTTGTTCATTTGCTTTGAAACTTTGTTCATTTGGATGTTGGATCAAGATGTTTTTGCATACCAAATTTCGTCACGATCGCAAAAGTCCTTCCTGGTGCTTCGATTTTTTTTTTACTTCCTTGTACGAAGTAAAAAGGAAGTATTGCAATCGCGAAAAGCTTCAGGCAGCATATTTCAACGAAAATATCCATTTTGACCGCTATCGAATGCAATTTAACGATGTTTTTGCGTGATATCTGCACGTAAGGACAGAATAAAAGACTCGTTTCCTCCAAAAAAATTATAAAACTGCTTTAAAATTAATTCTGAAGAGAATTTTTCGTGACGTCTGTACGAACGTATGTACGTACGTATCTCGCATAACTCGAAAACGAGTAGCCTCAGAACGTCGAAATTTTGTATATAGGACTGCTATAACATGTAGATGTGCACCTCGTATTTTGGTTGCAATCGCCCGCACCAAACGTATATTAATATATTTATATATATATATCTACTATGTTACCTGGACTAGTGATCTCAGTTTCATTACTCTTATATGTTTGTAAATTGTACATTTTTTGCTTTAAAAATGATTGAATTATGTTGTTTTTAACTTCCGGTTAAGGTTTTTATGCCTTTAGTAAATCTGTATGCAATATTTTTAGAATTATCAACAATTTTAAAGTTGTTTAAGTGCCGCTAAGCCTAACCCTTTTCTTGATGGCGACTATTGTTTGTTTACATTTGAAACAGCAGACTAGTGGATTTGTCGCCAATCTAGAGAAACGTAGCTTCGCAACAACAAAGATAACGCTTCATTTATTATTGCCAATTAAATCATGCTTAATCATTTCTGGAATTTTTTCGAGGAAATAAATGTTTCAGATTTACTTCGTAATTTTTAATATAGATATTTTGAGTTTTTATGTATTTTTGCCTTCTCGCGAAGTGAGAACTGAATTAATTGAACGAGAAATACTCAATCGTCTGTGAAAACTGTTTCTTTTTTGTTTTCCTTGCTTAATTTCTTTTATACATCGTTCTAGTTTTATTATAGTATTTGAATAGAACATGTGGCAACGATTAGATAATTCTATTCTTTAAATGATATAAATTTTGCGCATTATGAGTTAAAATATGAACGAAATATAATACTGTTAAGTGAATCTAGCACCAGAGTGCCGCTATGGTAAACAAATACTAGAGTGAATTTATTCTATTGTGGTTTATGCGCTGTCGGCAAAGTAGATTTAATTCAATCCAATAAGTTTAAATGAAATGCAAGAAAAAATGCGTATAATTTAATATTCCGTACAAGGAAGTCATATGGTGTACACATCAGATTTTTTTTCAGAGTGCATTTAATGAATTTTTGATTTACAAACTCAATGATTTGAAATCGAGAAGAGGCAACACTGTTTGGAATAAAACATTTTTATTTTCGGGGAGCCTCATTTTTGTCATTTGGCAAAATGTAAGATATTTGTCGACTTCGGATTGGAATAGTGCAATCATCAGGACGCCTGTCCCCAAAGCACTCTCTCTTTCGACAAAAAAAAAAAAAAAAAAAAAAAAAAAAAAAAAAGTTTCCTACGAATCTTTGAATTTAAAGAATGTCCATCATGGTAAGTCCGAAACAATTACAAATTTCAAATTAAACTTTGAGAGTAAATATAAGCGATAAAAGGGAGCATCACAACCAATAAATTTTTCAGTTTTTTTAATCAAGAAACTCCTCTATGTGAAACCAATGTATGAAAATAAAATATTTATATTTTCCACGCCCCAGCATGTTGCCCTTCAGTAAAGCCGAAGATTATTAACTTTCAGATTTAATGCCGATATTATTGAGTAACAAATTAAGTCATTTAAAAGCAATAAACACAGTTATTAAAAATAGTTTTTCTACCTCTTAATATGATTTGTTTAAATAAAAATGCATTCAAATTATGAGATATCTAGTTAGAAATATTAAATAAGTTTATGAAATTACAGTAGCTAGACTCATTAGAATCATAATATATAGTATTCTCCCGTGTATATGCCGCACGTTATTGCTTACCTTTAATTTAAAAAAATTCTCGAGGATAACACCTTTTGGGCATCAATAATTAGTAACGTTACAAAGTTTTCGAAGACAAGACAGATTAATCTGTTGCACTATTTCTCTTTCTCTTTCTTATGAACCTAGTATAAAAAACAGCCTTATAAAAATAAACATGCACTAGCCTGTGAGTAGCAATTATGACAGCAGATCCCGTTTTAATCCTTGCTTGAGATATAATACCCCATATTTTCTTCTTGGAAACAACATCAACGCCAGCAGTTGGTTCATCCAGAAAAATTAAAGGTGGAGATCCTATCAAAGCAATGCCAATGGAGAGTTTTCTTTTACTACCTCCACTAATATAGAAAGAGAGGTAAAAAACATTACATTTACAATAGATTTATAACTGAGCAAAAATTCTGATGAAGGATAAGACAAAGGAAACACGTACCTGTAGAACTGAGATTGTTTGTCAGCTTCATTAAAGTTTAACATTTTTATTAACGCATCTACCCTGTTCTCCATACTTTTACCGTCAAAGCCATTCAATCGAGCAAACAGAATAAGCACTTCTCGACCAGTCAAATAATCCGTATTGATGTCCAACTGAGGACAATATCCAATGCAAGACTGGAACTGTGAAATAATTTAAAAAATTTATAACAAATGGAGTGAGTAAAAAATGGTCAAAAGTGTTATTGCAAGTAATAAAAAAAGAAAATTGTTAATTGCCATAAATAATTGCAAAGAATGAAAATATATAAATTAATTAATTCACTTTTTTATGCATCTTAGATTTTCAACAACTAATAAACTAATTCAGAAGTCAAACAACAAAAATCACCGTTAATTTACAAAATTTTCACAGGACTAGTTTCGATGGACTAGTTAAGTTTTCACAGGACTAGTTAACCATCGAAACTAGTCCTGTGAAAATTTTGTAAATTAACGCTGATTTTTGTTCTTTGACTTCTGAATTAGTATTTATTCGGCGTGTTATTGTGTCTTAACTAATAAACTATTTAATTATTCCAAATCAAATTAGAAGCAAGTCATTATTACCCCGTTCGGTTCAAAATATCTTCATTATTATTTATCACGATAAGTCATAAATGCAGAAATTCAGTGTCTGACTAAGCTTTTAGCGGGCCCATAAATATAAATGATTTCTAGTAAAATATTAAATAATGTCACTTAATCTTTTTTAATAAAAGAAAATACACAAATAATATAATAACACATACTAATGCAATAATTATTTGTATGTAAAATTTTATGTCCCTTAATTTAATTTTTTTTTATACTTTGTCTTCTGCTATACACCAGTATAGTGTCCGCCAGCGGCCAAACGGCAACGTTGTTGAATACTGGTAGTTTGATTCCGGTTTGAATTTTTCAGAACGGGCTGGTTGCACAGGAGATTTCACAGTTTTTCCCATATGTCACATGGACATGAGTCAGTTATCTTAAAACGTCCTCCACGAAGGCGTCATTAGCACGCAGCGAAACGTCTTAAAACGTCCTCCACGAAAGCAATCAGATAGCTCTCAAACTGCCTTAATTATTTGACCTATCCAGATCATCAAGATTTTCTTTCTTTGTTTACTGATGTTGATATGTCAACATACTTTTCTATAGAATATTTAAACAATGCATTTTGCTGTTTAACTTTTCTGCTCTTCCTTTCTTTTTTGGCCCCACTGACGGCCAATTTGTTAAGACTGTTGAATACTAGGAGTTTGATGTGAGTTGAATATCAGGCGAATGGACAAAGCTACGTGTTTAGTTTTTGTGATTTCTCCATGTGCAATGTGAAGACAAATCAGTTTCCTTTAAAAACAACCTCCACGAAGGCATTCGTCCCCTCAAATTGATAGCGCTCGTTTGCTTTGCTATAGTTTATCAAATAACCTACCCTAGCCCAAACTTATTTTGTTTGAAATTCTGACTTATGTTGTTACTTCATATTTGGGATTTTGTGCAATTCTGATAAAATATGAAATAAAAAATATTTGTCTTAGAGCATGTGTAAGAGGATATTCGTTATACAATTTAGTATTTGTGACTGATTAGGTTTTTTATTCATTTTTTGATAATATTAATTATAAAGAAGAAGCCACTTCGTGGAGGATCCATTTGTGATTATCCGAATGAGAGAACTGTTTAAAAATTTTATAAGTATATTTAACTTAATATAAAACGAAAAAAAATCAATAATAATATTTTATTTTTTTTAATTTATAAAACTTTACTTGAATATGGGATAACTGATTGAGCTTAAGTAATTAAATATATCTCAAAATCAATATTTTATTTCGTAGCAGTAAAAACAGTATCTATGAAAAAAAGAGAATCAATGAACATATGTAAATTTATACGTACGTTATAAATATACGTTATACAGATGTTACTAATTTAATGCACGTTATTATACGAATGTACGAAATTAAACACAATCATTACATTTATACACACACATATATATATGTGTGTGTAAGATAAAAATATATGAATCAAAATTATAGTTTAAACTATAAACATTAATTCTTCCTCTTTATTCTAAAATCGTAATAACTTCTCTGCATTGCGTCATTGTAGATCACTCTATGGCCCGCGCAACTCTGATGACGTAATAATTGGAAACTGAAACTGCCATTGTAAACCAAAACTTTTCTCTTCGCCGAGCTTCCATCCTTCATAACTACGCACTTCAGCTTTTGCTCTCTACTGTGCTAAGATGTAATTTCGCTGGCTTGCTTTCTATCTCAACAATGTCAAAAATGTAAATCTTCTGTGGAAAGGCGCGACTAGAGTGCCAAGTAATTGTGGCCATAAATATCAGTTGCAAATAAAAATTAAAACTGCCTCGACTGTCAAGTTCTTTAGATATCACCAAGTTAGCATTACTAGCATACTATGCAATCAAAATCTTCTTCAATATGGGTCTAATCACGCATCTACAGTGTTCCGTCTTTCCCTTTGCTTTTATTATGATATATATATATATATATACAGAGAGAGAGAGAGAGAGAGGAAGACAGAAATTTGAAAGGATGCAGATTTAAACGGTCAATTAAAACGACTCTTTTAAAGTTAATTTTTTTTTTCAGAAGAGATTATCAATAGAGAAGGTCCAGCTGCACAGCGAAACATTTTATAAAATACTGGATTAATATCGCTTCTACTGCCAAGTTTTATTTACGAAGTCAACACATTAGCTTACGACGCAATCAGATTACTTCCTCTTCAATATAGGATAACTACGCATCTACACTGCTCCGTCTTTTTTCCTTTGCTCTTATTATTACAATTAAGCCGGTAAGGATAGTTTCCTGCAGCCTGAAACCTCAATGGAAAATTTAGTTCAGCTCTTCAAATCATCGTTTTGTGATAAATCCAAGATAATGTGAAAGAAGTGAATCATCAGATTTGTTTTTTCAGTGTTTAAAAAATAACAGATCATTCTTCTGCTGTGGTGTTTTGCAAGTGCTTCAAAAAAATAATCTCGTGTAGTGTTTACAGATTGAATGTAATCTCTCGATAAATTGAGAAGTTCGAATGCCTAGTGAAAAGGAATATTGAATTTGCTTCGCCGATCTCTACAATATTTAGAAAAAAAAGTGCTTTAAATCATCAGTGAATTACCGTTTAGGAATTCAGCATTACAGCGGGTTCAAGGTCGATCCGAGTTAGTGTTTGCAAGTATGTGTGACAGAAAATTATTTGCACTTCCGCTTTTTCAACAGCTCAAAAATTGTTACATTCGTGTGACTCTAACTCAGGAACTAAATCATTTAATATGTTGCGAATTCTATAGTTTTCATTTCAACTTTGGTTAAAATTTCTGCAATTTGTTTTGAGAAAATCTGAAATTCTTGTTCATTAATTTTTCTAATTTTTCATAATTATGTGTGAGCAAATTAAGTAATTAATTTTAAGCTATTTAAATTATTCATAGGGAAGGATATTAAGATAAGTTTTTATGTTTTTGAAATTTTGTTGAGAATTTTGAATACAAATTTTATAATTATTCTAAAAATGAAGTAGGTGTAAAAAAATGAGTGAAATTATTACAGATAAGTAATATGAAATTATGGTAAATGCATGTTAAAATTTATGGGTTATTGTGTGTTAAGTATAGTATGATGAGGGTGTACTGGTTCCTTCAACAGAGGCCTGTAATTACCTCTGTACAGTTGTTCCTTTTACCCTCTTCATGCAAGATAATGTTGGAGGCTCTCATTTTATGAATGCATGTAAATTTTTTATATTATTATATTTTTTTATTATGGAATGTATTAGTGCAGTTCTGAAAGGCCAGTTACCTTAATGCAAGGAACGGTGGCCTTTTCAAGTAACTGCCTAGGCACCCTGGGCCACCAGTGCAGAGAACACGCTGGTTAGCTCAAGAGGACAGCCCTATTGATGGATATGTTTGTTTAGAAGTATTGCGAGGCTTCCAGTTTGGTAAAATCAGGAATTGTAAATGAAAGATGATAACGGTGAAACCATAAATTCTGAAGATCTTAATCCTATTATTTATGATGTTAAATTATAATTTATCAGTATGGAAATAAGTATCATAAATATTTATGTGCATTACATTTTATTATAAGCAATGATTGTGTAAAAGTTTATTTTGTGAGATTCTGTAATAACAAGAACCTTCCCTGAAGAATTATGATTATGTGAATTCTCAAACAAAAAGACTTTTGGACTGAAATGCTGAAAAATTCAATAGGACTCTAAAAATTAAAAATTTATTAAAAAAAATTGATATTTATAAATTATACTTTATAGGACAAAAATTTTATGATTTATGTTTTTTTTTTACATTTGCTAGTGCTTTAACTCTTTCTCTTTCAAAAGGCTTCTCTGTCGCTACACCTTTTTCTTTTTGAAGGGGGGAATATGTAAGATAAAATTATATGAATCAGAATAACTAAAAACATTAATTCTTCCTCTTTATTCTAAAATCGTAATAACTTCTCTGCATTGCGTCATTTCTAGATCACTCTATGGCCCGCGCAACTCTGATGACGTAATAATTAAGAACTGAAACTGACCTTGTAAACCAAAACTTTTCTCTTCGCGTGCTTCCATCTTTCATAACTACGCACTTCAGCTTTTGCCCTCTACTCTGCTAAGATGTAATTTCGCTGGCTTGCTTTCTATCTCAACAATATCAAAAATGTAAATCTTCTGTGGAAAGGCACGACTAGAGTACCAAGTGATTGTGGCCACAAATATCAATTGGAAATAAAAATGGAATTAAAACTGCCTCGACTGCCAAGTTCTTTAGATGTTACCAAGTTAGCATTACTAGCATACTACGCAATCAAAATCTTCTTTAATATGGGTCTAATCACGCATCTACAGTGTTCCGTCATTTCCTTTGCTTTTATTATTACATATATATATATATAGAGAGAGAGAGAGAGGAAGACAGAAATTTGAAAGGATGCAGATTTAAACGGTCAATTAAAACGACTCTTTTAAAGTTAATTTTTTTTCAGAAGAGATTATCAATAGAGAAGGTCCAGCTGCACAGCGAAACATTTTATAAAATACTGGATCTTAGATAATAAACATTTATATATATCTACGTGCCAGTTTTTTTAAAGAAATATTTTATATAGCCGTGACGTGCCAGCAGACAATGTTAACTTAGTGAAAAAAAAATAAAACTTAATACTTCTACATTAAGATTCTTTATTTGCAATCAGAAAGAGATATTTCTACAGCAGTCATAACGTTAACAGTTTTTATGTTTAAAAAAATTAGTGCGACTTCTGCTGTTGCAAGTTAGTGGCCAAATAAATTATATTAGGTCTATGATTTGTTTAGCAAAACGCAAGCTGAACTGGGGTCATCTGACAAAAGGTTTCTAAGTCAATCTTCAATGTTATTCATTTCCAAAAAATAATGACTCACAAGCACAGGCGTAGTTGAAAATATTGTCGAATTAGTAAACGCAGACTTCCTTAGACAGCAAACAGACCCTAGCAGCAAATATTCCAGACAGCAAACGCTATTTCTTCAGATGTGCCTGGAATTGAATTTTACCTTTCTATAATTTTAGTATTGGCATTTTGCTCACATTTTTTGATAATCTTCCTAATTTGATTAATTTTAACCGTTCCTTTATTTTGATAAATGTTTGACCTTATATTGAAATATATTGGAAAACAATTTTCTGCATTTCTGTTTTTTCAATTTCCAACCAATGAAACTTAGACAAATTTGTCAAGAGGAGTCACATCGGGGTTATAATAAATTTGAGTGTTTCCAATAACTATGTCAACTGAAAAACTCTAGATGAAAATTCTTTGATCCAAGAATTTATTACCAAAGAAAACTCTGCAGTGACTTGTTCTGGAATTTTCCTATGAATCTAAATCACTGGTAAATGTTTTCCTTAAGTTTGGAAAATACTTGTACATTTGGAAATAATATCTTTAGTGAAAACTAGCAGTTCAGTCTCAAAAACGCGAATGCGATTTATTATAACGAAAACTGCCTTGCTTGCGCCTTGAAGCTTTATATTCAAATCATCGAAATATTGGCACATCTTCGTAAAAAACATTAGTTTGCAAGGTCACGTAATATCCATCAACTGTGCTCCTCCTCCCCCATTTTGTAAAAGCAGTCTGATTTCATCCAAACAATCAACAAGCAATTGAAGTACATGCCCACGCCTCAACCAGCGAACACTGTTACACATCAGTAAACCACTATCCACCGAATTGACTTTTTATCCAACACAGCGTTAAACTTTCGTTTATTTACAGCCTGCGACATTTGTGAGGTTCACTATTCTTGTGACTACGGCCATTATATCAGCAACAGAGGCGAAACTGTCCTTTACCCACTAGGCTTGTTTACAGTGGAATTAGAGAACCGAATGTCTAATGCCTGTTTGAAATAAACTGATAAAACCATTATTTGTGCTCACCCATACCGGCAGCAGCATCAATTGTTACCGAAATAATTTTATAAACTATTTCTTTCTCAGCAAATGAATTTATAACATCTATTATATATATGTGTGTGTGTGTGCCCTCAGTAGTTGTTTGGAACCAATGTTATCGCAATTAATTCTGCCTTGACATTCTTTTTACTACACGATACCGAGCAAAAACAGCTACACGAGCACAATAGTTACATCCTTACTTTCGTCAAGAGATAATAAAGGGAGAGAACTTGATGTCATTTTTGTTGTTCTTTTACATTTTTCGCCAGTTTCAGAATTCTATTTTTTACTGTGTTTCTAATTCTAATTCTACTAAAATTATTTATTCAATGCTCTGAATTATTTTAGCTTTATTTTCAAAATCTTCAAAAAGCGATTGGAGCGCACTGTTAACCAAAATTTCTTCTAACTTCTCGCTCGTCAAATGACTTACCATGCTGGCAATGACAATTGCAGCCAAAAAACTTGCGGGCACTAGCATGATAGTCCTTGCTAATCATATTATATCTAACTGTTATGACTGAATATATTAGCTAATCTACGCTAATATATTCAATCATAGACGTCGACTGTTTATTTCTCTTTTTAACTGCACATGCAATGAATTACTTTTCTTCAAATTTGCTTTTTGGACAAATAGATTTATGATTTGCTTCATAATGTCGTTTTGTGTGGAATATTCTACATACCACTGCTTCAGATCACAGAACATACACTGCTTTATCGCTTTATTAATCATGCCATATTCCTCGGTCCACCAAGTCTGAAATTCTCTGTTACCCTTATCTTGCAATTATTTATTCATTTATATATGTATTTCTTTGCCAAACTAGCCATGTTGAATAATGCTTAAAGTTGTAAATATAACTCACTCAAACTTAAGCAAGCAGTAGTATTAATATAATTAGTTTAAAAACTATTCTTATTTACAGCCTATGTAGGCACGCACCAAACAAAACAAATAAGTAAATAGCTTCAGGTCCCTCACCGCCGCCAAACAAGTGCGCGGACACACTCCCGGTCGGATAGAAGGAGAGGGCTAGTTACGATCGCTGCCTAAAATAATGCCGTGCCCAAATTTTTTTTTGTCGCGTGCCATCGGTTTGCCATCCTTGCACTAGATGAATATATTGATACGAAATATCCAGGCGCGATAAGATAGCTTCCCCACAAAACAGATTTAGGGTTGCCACATTTGGCGTCAAAATTGGCGATATGCCATAAACGAATGGAGAACCTTCTGGAACGAATTCTTACTGGTTTAGCCCAGAATGTTCTCGAAGGCAAGCCAAAAGCTACATAAACCCTGCTGGTACGCGAAGAGTCAGTTGATAGTCAGTCAGTGAGTGCCTAGTCGAGTCAGTTAAGAGAGAGTGTCTCGTAGTCTAGTGCCGAGTTAATCGTCGAGTGAGTGCATCGCCGAGTTTTATCTTAGAGTGCGAGCTCCGAGAACGACCGAAACGAGTCGGGAGCTGTACTCTAGTGTATCGTCAAGTGCATCGCGAGTTGCAGCGTGGAGAGTCTCGAGAGCACGTAGAGTTCCGAGAACGACCGAGCAGAGCTGGGTGCTTTGCTCTGAAGCTGTCTTCACCGATGTAGTCTGAATTGCCGCTGATTGTTTAAGCGTGTTCATAAAAGTTGCTCGACGATTGTAAACGTGATTTTAGAGCTGTCCTGCGTAAGACTGGTTAATAAATTTTATTTCGATACTTTCATCAAGTGTCGTCGTTATTGACTCCAAAACCACGAACCGTACGTACGTAAGAAGAAAAACGTAACGATATATTTCGACTAACATGGGAACGTTATACAGCTTCTATACATTTGAAAAGTGAAAAAAATATATAATAAATATATAAGGTTATTCTATAATAATATTGATTGTTTTAGTTAGATATATCTTGAATTAAATGCGTTTTCATTAAAATCAGTCAGATTAAAAATTAAAAAAAAAAAAAATACTCTTGAGAACTGCATCTATTGCTTTTAAATAATTTAGTTTGTTCATTCATAACATATAGATTAAATATGAAAGATAAATATCTAACATTTTAACGAATGGCAACAAATTCGAATGGAAAGTGAAACAACGCATTTACAAAGGACAACATTAAAAATGAAAGCAAAATCTTGTTTCAAGATTAACGTATGAACGTCTTGTCTTTATTAATATAACACTATTTAAATTTCGTTTCTTCTTTTAATTTATTTCCTTCGCCGTTTATTTTTCTATTTTTCCTAATTTAAAAAATTTTTAATTTTCTACTTCTTCGTCCCCCCACCAAACGTCAATCACAATTGGGTTCTAAGTCGCCCGCCCACCCTAAAATGCCATTCCACTAATTTATTTTAGTTACAGTTATTATGAAAAACAATATCCCTAAGACATGTTCATCTTTTCATTAATAGAATACATTTCAGTAACAGAATCATTATTTTATGTTTAGAAATTGTTAAGCCTAACTCGTCGAAAAATTAAAGAGCTTTTACTTTACTTTTGACTATAGCAACCATGGTTACAGGCGTATAAACAGTGAATGTACATGTAAGTTACGCATGTTTAGATTTACGTAATACATAGCTGATGCATACTATACGTTGGTACAGCGCGTACCACCGAATACGATTTTACTACCTTTTCAATTACTGTATTATGATAACATTTATTTATATTATTTTAAAAAAGTAACTTAAATATTCTGTATTTTTAAAGATCTATTAAAAATACTTTTTTTTTAAAATTTATTTAATTTTTTTTGGCACTGAAGATGGATCCTTTGAAATGACGTCCACCATTCTTTTTCTGTTTAGGCACCACTTATAGGGCTATTAGGTTACATTAGTGCAAGAGGGGATCGCTCACTAGGCTGGCCCAGGATATGCCCGGACTCTAATCTCAATGTAGGAGGCTTTTAAAATATGCAATACACTCGCCGGGATTTGAAGTTCGGCCTCCAAAATACGCGTCGGACGTCCTTCCAGTTACACCACGAAGGAGGGAGAAAATTTCTTTTAAAGTGAACAGCGATGCACCTATGAAACACCTGGATGTGTCTGCCAGCATATTAGATGACTAAGGACGTTTTTGGCTTATTTTTAGACGATTGAAAAACTTGTTACTTTTCCGAAACTTCTAACCACATTTTAACGCTCTTTGTTAAGAGAAAATAAGATGAATTTTGAATGTAGCCATCCGCTTTTCCAGATCAGGTACCTAGAAATGGAAGACAGGATATAAACTTCCAAAAAATGCTGTGGATAATATACGCAAAACCATCAACATATGACGGATCAATATATGACGGTTGCAAACTTTATACTCTATATAGTATCGTTATAATGTGCTACACTGTCGAAAACAGTTGCATACATGAAAGGCCGTGTCATTCTGTATTTAAAATAGATAAGCAACCGAACTGCAGTATTTTAAGTACACTTCATAGTTCTACAACAAACAGCATTTCGTTAATCATTAATGTAGCAGGCAAAACCCATAGGAGTTAATTGTCCCATATTTAGTTAATTGTACAAACAGTAGCTGTGTCCCTGCTTATGCTATCTTGCTTCAGTTTAAAATAAAAAGAAATTTGAATTAAGAATAGAATACTTTTTCTCATCTGGAATGTTTTTTGAGACAGCAAATTTAATTTCTTTCAGTTAATCCAAATGCATATTACATATTATACCTTACCTTTTTTAAATCTGCCATCAAAGCAAAGTTCTTAATGACAGCATTACCCTCACTGGGAATACAGTCCCCTGTAAGCATTCTGAACGTGGTTGTCTTGCCAGATCCATTTACGCCAAGAAGTCCAAAACATTCTCCTTCATGAATTCCGAACGTCAGACGATCAACAGCACACAAATTCTTAAACATTTTACTTAAATTATACACCGTTAGAGCTTCATGCGCAGAGTCATTGGAATGAGTGCTGAGTACTCGTTCCTCTTCAGAAATAACATCAGAATCTTCTTCTGTACGGGTAAGAGGAACTTCGCGTTCCACTGGTGTCCCGTATCCTGATTGCTGCTTTTTATGCTTTGATAACCATTTCTCCATTGTACGAGCTTCTAGAGCAAGGAGACAGCAGAAATATATGATACCGTCTAAGAATAGCATCATGATGTCATGAGCGCATGTACTGTAATCCCATTCTAAGTATTGTTTGAAGCAGTTACTTTTGCAAGAATCTGTTTCAAAAGAAAGAAAGAGTAGTTTTTAAATACTGCCAATGATTAATAAACTGCCCAACATAGAAAATGCAACACCATGAAGATTCCACCATAAAAACATGCAAATTGAGGGTAATACGTATCGGAACAAGTCATGCAGATGAAGTAAGATGCAAGTTGGTTACGTGATTATACTGCGAGATAAAATGAAAGGTAACTTTGGGATGCATCACTTAAAACTTACAGGGAAAAAGATGGACCTTCCAAAATAAAATTCGATAAAAAATTAAAAAAGGCCAGTTGGTGATGGACACTTCCATCACCAACTGGCCTTTGTTCGTGAGAAATTTACGCATTCATATTGAGCTTGACCTTCGTATGCTGAAGACTACATTCTAACAAGTTCTTACAACTTTTGCACCAACGCAAATTACTTATATATTGGCAAACCGGCAAATTATAATCCCATCCGTGAACTGCCGTTCAGCACACCTCGCACGAATTTTCATAATCCAGCTTAATAATCTACGCAATGAATCTACTGTTCCAAGTTTTTCAACGATAAACTCAAAGACTTCATAAATCCTAATAAACAGGAAAAGTACTTTGCATGTATTGCCACTTTCTACATATCCTGTAAATACTTTTATTTTTATGACTATTGTATTGTCTGTGTCTGTCGTCTGGAAATTTTATCACTCAATTTGTTTGTATTTGCATAATCATCCTACAACGTCTATAAGCTGTAATTTCCATGTCAATAGTTTCATTTTCTCTGAATCGCTCCAGTTGGCTCCACAGAAATTTGACTTTTCCTATTTTCTGCCTGCACCATATAAGTTACTCAATACCTCTAACAAGCCCCATTCCACCAAAGTTTAACGGTAGCGCATCTTAGCGCTTATTCTCCATACAGCACCACTTGCCTAGGAGCAAATCCAACGATAGGTTAAAGCCCACAGCGGCTAAATGCTTGTACAGAACAAAGATCCACGGACGAAACATCAAATTGCCATTGGCGATGAAGGTACACTCGTCTGCTTCTCCGTTTCGATTAAAATCGTCTGCAGTTTGAAAGGGAAACTTCACATATGAAGCTAATTATTACGTTCCTGCCTCGTGCTTGCTACGTGATTAGTTTATTTCATGATCTCTACTTCCCATTGGAGGACATTATGCTCAGTTTACGAATCTAATATTCGTAATCTTAGTCTTATCATTGAAAAAAGTTCAGATTCGTTCATGGCTGTTCGCCTTCCTGGTTGCAAATTGAGAAAAGCTTTTAAGGTATTATGTTTCATGGTGTGATCACATGGAACGTTTTACATTATTTAGAATGCTTTGACAGCTTTTTTGGTAGAAAATGTAAGTTTCGATTTCGAACTTAAACCGATGCAAGAAATATAGCCTTAATATTTCGGACTTCCTTACTAAATCATAGTTATTGTTTGTTCTGCTATTCGTCCGAGACTGAATAAAGAAACCCCTAAATTAGGATGAGAACCAGCTAACGTAAACAACTGGAAACAGTAAAAAAAGTTGCTTTCCTACCCAATGACCATGATAAGCTCTCCATGATTGAAACTATTAATAGTTTTCCCATAATTCCTAATCATGTAGATACAGATGAAAAATACAAACTGACAGATCAGTTACAGAAAAACATGAAAAACCTTCGCCGATCCTATACACTAGGCAAGATGTATCTTGAAAATTCATCCGGGAAATTTTCAAAAATAATAGAACAGAAGATACTTTAGGAACTCTTATTAAGAAAACCTTTCTTCGACTCATCATCCTCATGTGATAAAGTTATGGCCTTACTAAGGAAAACTGAAGTACAGTTTTGTGTTTATTATAAAACTAAGGATCATCCGCCTATCAAAGTTATCATTACAGGACTCGTTGTTACGGATATTAACGAAAAGCTACTTGGCCAAAATATTCCTGCCTCAAAGGTGAAACAGTTTGAGAGGGAAAATGATAGATCTACTGTCAAGTTCCCGCCTTTCTTTAGAAGTTCCAAACACTGGTGATGGACTCAAATATTTAAGATCAGAACCCTCTCTTCTAGGTCAGAGTTCGAAAATTCATGCCAGGAAAACACCCTCTACAAAATCTCGGATCACTCTCTACAATATCTCGGATTTGTTTCCGATGACAAAGATTTGCACACAACCAAATCGGCTGCTTCAACGAACCCAGATGCTTGAAATGTTATTAACCGCGCTTAACACATTTACGTTTTCTAATGGGAGAAAAGTCACATGCCTTAGATGCCAAGATGACAACCCACGTAATTCTACGAAATGCCAGTTTTACCGCAAACAGATGGATTCTGAAAAGAATTTTCACAAAAAGAAGAAAAACGTTCCTTGGAAATTCCTTCCAAGATTCAAATCCTCAAAACTGATACCGCTGTTGAGAGCAATGTGAAAATGCCTCAGAACTTTTAAGAGAATTTTCTGTCTTTAATTAAGGAATCAAAGCTTTTAGTTTTTATTACAAAATTCAAATCGCGAGCCAGCAAAAATTACTTGTGCAGCTAAAACTGTTTTGTAAGGCTTCTCATTTTGATGATCTTAGTGCTGCCGATTCGCTCTTGCCAGATGTACATTTGATCGCCTCCTCTAGACCTTCATGGTGACACCTACACTTCGTGGTGACAATTGGTCATTCCGTACACTGCCTACCACAACCACCCTTTTCGAGGAGATATTCGCGGCATAACCTGGTTCGAATCGAATCGATCTGATTCAAATCGACAAAACAGAAGTGCCAGTTCAAGCGAGATTGACGTGTTTTTGCTTCATCAGAGATTTTGCTGCTTTCACTGTCGTCTGATTATGTTTTACAATCTCACAACAAATTGGTAAACAGAATATATATTCAGCGCCCCGTAAAATAGATTTTGCATATTGTGTCTTTTGCCTGGTACCATAATGGACGAGAATTTGGAAAATTTCTGTAAAGTTATACTAGATCAAAATACTGCGCTTAAATGCCAGAACGAAGATGATGGAAATTCTCAAGATCTGCAGTCTGCTATCCACATGTTACAACAATTTTAAACTGCGCTCTACCGTAACGTCCGAACATCTGCAAAACCTGTTCAGCATAATGAGGAATCTCACAATTGCCTAACTCTGATGATTCATTCTGACATGCAAGTTTATGATCAAAGATCTAGCAGCAAACGTATAAGAAATTTTTCATCCACTGAAGGAACACCATTAACACAGGATTCCGATGATGATTTATCTGGATTTAAAGGAGAACAGAGCAAAAAAAGCCAATTCTGAAGCAATGAAAGATGCCGTAAGTTAACATTCGTATAAAACGAGCCAACTCTCCACTTCCAAGACGACAAATATTCCCGACAGAAGACCAAAGGTACTAGAAATTATTATTGAAAGCATACATCAGTGGTAGAATCTTCACACTTTAATGGCTAAACACAACATTACACAAGAAGATAACACAGGTGAAAATATCTGAAACGGAATCAAAATTCAAATCAGATAACCACTCTTATACAAAGGACTGACGAAAGTCTTTACTGATGAAGGAATTCGCTATCACTGCTATAAGGTAGTAAAAGAGAAAATAAATTAAAGGTATTCATTAGGAATCTGCCCTCCTACTTCGTAAATGAAGGCATTCAAGTGAATTTACAGGAAAAAGGATATGATGACATCAGCGTGTACCGGTTCAAAAGACGATATAATGGTGATCTTATGAACTTTCTTCCATTCTTTGTCACCCTGCCTAAAACTGTGCACAGTAAAGAAATCTACAATGAACGCTTTATTCAGTTCATGGAGGGAAATGTTGAGCAATATCGAGGACATGGTGTGCTCTCGCAGTGCTGTCGTTGCTTAGGGTTCCACCACGCACAGGCGTGTCGTTGTTACGAGCCATGAAGTGTTCGTTGTGGTGAACACCATAAAATTAGGATGCGTAGCAAAGAAATCTAATCTAAATCCCATCTAAATGTGCCAACTATTTGCAAAGTGGGCAACACTGCAAATTTTCGTCGCTGTGAAAAGTTTCTGAAACAAAAAACTGCTCCCCAAACTAAACAATTTACGGATTCTTTAATCTTCCACTTTTAATTCTTTACTTTTAATCGACCAATTCAGTGCAGATGAGAACTTACACTGAACCCCGAAAGTTGGCAGAGATCCCATCTGATTTTCTCTAATGATTAAGAACAAACGCATTAATTGACCTCAGACCTTTTTTACTCCGTCGAAACTTTTGAAGTCAAATTACGAATATCAGCTAAATTATGATCACGGCGACATTCGCAAGGAAACGTTCCTCATTAAGAAAATAGATTTAATGACTTTCGTGATATCCCCTGGCAAACCCTGGTTGAGTAATTTGTGAATCATGTCACAAGAAAAATCAATTTCTTTTTCAAACCATGGATAATAACACCAGAAATTAGAACCCCGTATGTTTCGCAATATGGAACGCTTGTGAGCTCCCTAACAGACTTCAGAAGTTGCAAAACTTTTTCTATAATCAGGACATAGACATTGGATTGATAATGGAATCCCATGCACATATATGCCATGATCTCAGTATTCCTAATTCCTGCCAATGTAACAATCCAGCATATCTGAGATGTCATTGGTCGTCGTTCGCCTTCTCTACTCTAGCTATTGCAGGAGGACGAACTTTGGAGAAGGGTTCAGAGCATATCAGCTTCCATCCCTCAGGACACTATCCGCTCATTAATGAATCTGTACCTCGTAGGGCTGCAAATTGCATAGCCATGAGACGTAGCCATACATCTTACTGGTTCCCTGTATATTTCAGCACTATATAAATTTATCTTTCTACAAATAAACTCCTGTTTATCTTTCTATAAATAATGCAAATTTACATATGCATGCTCTATCTGTGTATCAATTAGCATCACATTCCACACTGTCATTCAAGGTGTTGCATTTTCTATGTCAGACCCCGCAAAAAGGAAAAGGTGACGTTGTCTTCTGTCACGACCTCGGCGAGAAAGTGAATTTATCACTTTTACCACTTTTATCCGATCATGAAATTTTTTGGTCTCTTGATATACCTTAGTATATAATTTTAAATATTTCGTTTTCTTACTTTTTTTAATGATGTGAGTATCATCTTAATGAATAGAAGTTTATAAAAAGAGACAAAATTTTTTTTTAAAAAATCTGAAGGCTTTTAGATTTTATATTACTCCCAAACGGGCTTTATTTAACGTTTTGTGTGTTAACATTATTTATTAAATATCATGTTCTTCGCACTTAAACCATAAAATTAAATTCAACAGCAATATCACAAAATATTTAAAACTGCATATCTTTAAAATTTCCTATACACAGTCTAGTGCGCTGGAGGTAAAAAAAAAATTTTTTTTTTTGTACGTACAGTGTTGCCATTGCTCGCTTTGAAATCGTTGACTTTCTTAATCAAAAACTCATAAATGCTTTACAGAATATGAAAAAAGTAAGAAAACAAATTCCTAATTCCAAATCAGAGCTTCCAGATGCCCATATTCGGGTGGAGACGTATGTTATTCAAAACTTGATAGTTCTAGGTACCTTTGTTTCATCACAATGCGAGAAACATACATACATTTATGCAGATTTTTCCTCATTTAATTTCTTTAAATATAATACAGGGCTCTAATGCTTAGTGGCAACAATTTGAAAAAAGATTCAAACTTTTAAAGGTTTCAACACAACATGTCAAACGAAATTAATAGCCCTTCTGGGCTAAGGCCTTTTCAGCTAATAAGTAGTTATACAAATTTAGGTATTAAATGCAGATTCAAGGTCTTCAGCAGATTCAAACACCAGTACCACTCAAGGAGTTAAATACCGGAATTAATGTAGTATGTATTAAGTACGTTTTATTGAATTATGTTATTATTTTAAATAAATTGCGAACAAATGTATTATGTATTAAATACGCTAATGAAATATAAATTTATATATAATTCTTTCTATATGTTTATATTAAATAACTTATGATTTATGGTATGTAGCACAGGTAGCCATAGCTCGCGAACCGCAAGCGGTTTTTATGCAAATGAAATATATGTATAAAATATGGTAAACTACTCAATGTGCAAAAGAAAGTAACTTATTTCATTTCAAGTTTTCAGTAAACTTAAGCTGATCAACATCAAAATGTAATTATTTTACTTAATTAAGAAACTTAATAATGTTATACAAACACATACAAAATAAATAAATAAATAAAAATTTTGTACTGATTCTATGAAATAATTCTTTAAAAAAAATTTTTATAAGTTACATTTTCTTGTGCATGCTTTAAGAATGGATTGATGGATGATTGTGAATGCTTTACAAGAACGGTCTGCTGAATTTCTGAAGCCTTAGCAGCGGTAGAAACTAAACTTGGGTGGGCTGTGAGCGGAATAGAAAACACATGAAATGCATCAGAAACGTTTACTATCCCACACAATTTGATACAAGTTAAAAAATAATTTAGAGGTTGATTCAACGCGAAAATTCATTTGAAATTTATGGCAATTCAAATTCATTTCTTTCCAAATTTTTAATAAATTTGTTGACAGTAACAGCTTAGAAGACGATGATTAGATTTCTAGAATCCCTAAACTTTGCGGGCAACTGATATATGGCTTGCTTGCCATGGAACGAAGACGTTAACATGCCAACATTTAATGATCGGGGTTAATCCTGAGGTACCAAAAAACAATCTGTGCAATTGTGGAACAACTTACTAAACAATCTGTGCAACTTAAGAAGAAGCCAAAGTTTTATGAGCATTACAAAGCTGGAATAGATAAACATTTACATGAATATATCGAGGCAGAAAACATTAACACATTTAAAAACTAAAAAAGAAACCATTTGACCGATCTGTAAATCGAGAAACAAGACACCATATTTTGTCTTCGACGCATTATCGCTTATGATTTATGGTATGTAGCACAGGTAGTGCTACATACCATAAATCACAAGACATCGATAGTATCTTTGCATTCGACGCATCATGACATGCTGAAGACAAACTATCACTGAATTACTGTTTAGAGTCAGACGTTTCTTTCCATTTGAAACCTGTTGCACTACTTTTAAATTGATGAAATATGGACGTAAGACTTGAGGAAAATCTAGTTGCAGTTCTTGAATATTCCTGAATTCCAACATACGACTCGTACTGACACGAACTAAAGGCAACCCTGTGTATATAGATAATGAATGAATTACTATTTATAGTACCATTTATCGTTTTGTGGATGTTTACAACATCTGGCAACAAATCGCACTTTCTTACCATCTAAATGCGCTAACGCTATTCATTTTCTCGTAAAAGCCGTCACAAAAGACAAGCAACATTTCAACAAAATCATTACGAAAGCATACCTTTACAACAGGTGTTAGCGAAATCTTCAGAGTTAGCCTTAACCGAACACAAGAAGTCCAGATCCTTTTTTGGTACATCATAGCATATTCCAATGTTGTAGGCTATAGCAAATAGTTTAGAAAAACCAGAAGATATGCAAAAGCTTGGAAAAATTCGAAGGAGCCAAAGTCCCACTTCAAGAGGAAAAACTTCATAGTGATAGCTGTCGGCGAGTATTTTCAAGGCATTCAACGTTGTAGCGATGATTACTCCTAAAAGTATGATAACATGAAATCAATTAGTGAATTATAATTGTACGAAGCATATTATAACAATTTACATTTAAAATGTAAGAGAATTTTTTTAAAAAAATATTTCAGAAATTTAAATAATTTCAGTAAACACCATGCTCACAAAAGTCCTTGCATTGCCTTTAGTTTCACAGCTGTTGGACAGAGACATCCACTCAAAAAACTGTTTTGATATGATTAACTCAAATATTCATATTTTGATTCTTTTTAATTTAAAAGCTCCGTTTTTCAGAAACGATGGGATCTCAACACTTTATGAAGTCTTTCGCTCCCTAAAGTAAAACTTTCTATTAAAAATACAAAAGCAAAGAAAACACGAAACATTTGACGATAAAAATACTTTGAAAACAAGTTTTTTGCGAATAAGTTGTTTTTGTATATTGTATTTTTGCATCTTGTTAAACCTGTATATATAGTTATGTTACGTCACTACTAGCTCATAATATTCACACTTCGACGATTTTCTAGCTTGCCCTGACGTAAATCCTTCTAAATTCTTATTTTAGAGGAAAAAAAGTTACATTAGGAAGAATTCGATTTCTTAGTTTCTTTAAGTTATGGTTCTAATCTATTTCCAAACTTTTAACTCAGCTACAGAAGGGGTAGTGCACTATGCGCAGGCACCCTGGTACCTAACACCGTTACTACCAGACATATTTAATATCAAACTTTGAGCTTTTGACATCATTTTCTAGTTGCCTTAAGAGGTCGGTAAATAAATAAACTAGAATACATCTATTTTTCTCTTTAATTCAACGATATTCTTTTGAGGTTTACTAAATATATGATAATACTAAATATACTTTTAGAATAGTTTTTTTTAAAATCGTAGGGCGAAAGAATTTTTACACCAGTAATTTATAAGTTTTCAAACGCTAAAAACAAGTTATTAATATTCTCGAGAAATTTTGTTACTTCAGAATCATAATCTAATAATCATGAAAAAATTCATTGAACCAGAAATATTTTCCCCTTAATTTAATTTAATTTATTCAAATCATGTTAAAGTTGGTTACGAGCGAATACTGTTTTCTAAAACAGTAATTCTATCAGACTCCGTGAATAAGATATCTTTTTTGAAAGAACAAATAATATTGATCAGTACTTTTCCCGACAACCTGCATAGAAAAGTTCGTCATTTAATTTACTAACATTAGAAACATTTTACTCTGATATTTTAATTTGATTTGCGTACAAATGCACACACTTTGTCCCCTTCAGTTTGTCTATGGCCCCTAAATACGGTTTCAAACTTTAAAATTAAATATCTTCGTCAAAATTGTTTTAAACAGAGTCGCACACTTTATGTCACATTTTAAATAGTAAATATAAAATTTTCCTAAATATAACTATCGAGACAAGGTGACCATATAAAAAATAGATCTCATAATTTGGACAATTCTACATATTATTGTAATTTAAATTACCAAAACATGAATATTTTCGTATTATAGTTCGGTAGTTTTCTGTTAACAAGAAGCCATTCGCCAAATGAACTCCAAAGCGCCAAATGTGGTAGCCTGTTTATATTATGTCATGACAGAGTTTAAAGGTTTGGTTTATTGAGATTACGGCAAAGCACACTAGGGCTATCTGCCTAGGAGGAGGGATGCCTTTGTGGAGGACTTTCTAAGGGAAAATGGCTCGTATACACGTTACACATGGGGAAAACCACGAAAACAGCCATGCAGCCAGCCCGTTCGCGGGATTCGAACCTCGGACCGAACTACCAGTGTTCAGCGACTTTACCGCTCGGCTGCTGGTGGGACAGACTTTAAAGGAATGTTAATGTGTGGAAGCTGTTAAATTGCCCACAGCTTCCACATTGCTGAAATTAAACATTATATATTTGAATTTAACAAATTTTCTCTATTCGTAATAAAGCTAATTTAAAGATAATTTTAATTTTTAAATTATGAAAATTGAATTGTATACAAGTTAAAAGATTATCATTGCTGCGAACTAATTACAATATCATTTAAATTCAGAGAGCATATGTAACTTAATCGCAAGTATCTAAAACCATGAAAAAATATTTAGTTATCCAAAATTAATCCTAAAAATTTCTAAGACTAAATTAATTTGCATAAAAAGAATAATTGTTGAGCAGGCAGGAGACAGATCTTTTCAAGGGGAAGTTGCCTCCAAACCTAACTCTTCAATTACTCAATTCGTGTTTCGTCATCCATATAAGTATGGGTATAGTAATATATAGAACCAAAAGTAAAACCAAATGAAGTGAATTGCTTAAAAGAAATTTTAACTATTAAAGAATTTCGAGAAATTTAGTAAGCAAATCGACTAGGAAACAAAATTATTAATTAAAAGTATATTGCGAATGTAATTAATAGAAATCCAACGTAATTTAGAAACGTTTGCCAGATACGAATTATGCATGTAAACCAAAATAAATTAAATACAATCTATAAAAATACAAAGATACAAAAATAATACCTAAAAGGCAAGTAAATAATAAGTTTTAAGTGAACTTACCTTGCAACTGCATATTTTGTATGCTGGAGAGTGGAGTAGCATTTGCTAAACAAAGTGAGGTTCAGTAGTTCGTTTCTGCTAACTGTATAAATAGACGGCGCTAGTACTATTCAAAATTGAGTGTTAAGCTATTATCTGTGTGAGCTATTGTAAAAAACCCATGCTGTAAACTCTTAAGTAATGTAAAATGTACAAGGGTTGGACAAAAATATGGAAACACCTTTAAAAAAACATGTTTCTTTGCTTAATATGGTGTAGGAAACCCGTTGGCATCCAAAACAGCTTGCAGTCTTCTCGGAATGGATAAATACAGTTTCTGTATGTTTACCAAGGGAATATTATACCATTCTTCCTGCAAAACGGTGGCAAGTTCAGATAACGATGCTGGCGGTGGATAACGAGAACGCACTTTCCGTTCCAATGTAGACCACAAAGGTTCGATAATATTCAGGTCTGGTGACTGTGGTGGCCAGGGGAGATGGGACAACTCATCCTCGTGCTCAGAAAACCAGTCCTGGGCAATGTGAGCTGTGTGAACAGGGGCTTTGTCGTCTTGGAAGACACCATCACCATCGGGGAACAAAGTTTGTACCATGGGATGAACTTGATCGGCCAAAATGTTCTCATAAGTCTTGGCAGTCATGTACCCTGACACAGTTAACATGGGGCTAGCAGAGAACCACGATATGGCTGGCCAAACCATAACAGAACCCCCGCCATGTTTCACTCTTGACAACAAGCAGTCTGTATTATAGGCTTGAGATGGCGTTCTCCAGACGTAAACTCAGCCAGAAAGTGGAAAACAATGTGAAAGAAGACCCGTCAGACCATATTACTCGCTTCCACTGCTCTATAGTCCAGGCTTTATGACTTAAACACCACCTTTCCCTGTTACGGGCATTAGCATCACTGATGAGTGGCTTCTCAATTGCAGCACCGCCAGCAATTCCCTGTTTATGAAGCTCCCTTCTAATTGGTTTGGTACTCACAGGGTTCGGTAACACAACATTCATTTCAGCAGTAACTTTTGCAACTGTGGTCTTCTTATTTTTCGTCACAATTGACCTTAATGATCGTCTGTCACGATCACTCAGGACACACTTTCGTCCACGCTGTGATTTAGCAGATGATGTTTTTCCACTTTTCAAATATGCGGAATAAATCTTCGATACAGTACCTCTTGAAACACTAAACACCTCGGCTACCTTGCTTACGGAAGCACCTACCATACATGCTCCAACAATTTGCCCACGTTCGAAGTCTGTTAACTCTGACATAATGCAATGAAAACCTCACATAACAGTACTTCGACAACAACTGAACTGTTTAGCACATTTACGAAGTTGTATAGGTGGCGTCAGTAGTCAAAAACGCCAGCACCACCTACATATTTCATTAAAATCAATCTTTCTTTTCAAACATGCATTTCACAAGGTGTTTCCATATTTTTGTCCATCCACTGTAAAATGCTTGTTCTGTGTGAAAAAATGTTGCTAACTGTAAAGGATTGCAAAAATATTGCAAACTGTTACGGATCGTGAAAATATATATTGCAAACTGCCACGTTCGTAAATTTTAATGAATTAAAAGTCCGAATAAACGTTTAAATTAATTTAATTTAATTTAATTTAATGTTTGAAATTGTTTTAAAATTATGTATTTGTCAGAAATTTTTTATAATAAACTGAATTCATTAAAACTGAAAATCTACAATAAGTTAATCAAAACCTTAATTAAATACTGACCAAAGGTAACGAAAATTAGAAAAAGATAAAAATCTTCACTCAATTCGGGCTATAACATATATATATATATATATGTGTGTGTGTGTGTGTAATAACAGCAAGGTTAAGACGGAGCAGCTTCGTTGCGAATAGTTATATAGGATAGATCGCAGATCCATATTGAAGAAGAAGAATTCTGATTGCGTAGTATGCAAATATGTTGACTCCGGAATATCTAAAAAACTTGTCAGTCGAGGCAGTTTTAATTCCACTTTTATTTGCAATTGATGTTTGTGGCCACAGTTCACTTGGCACTCTAGTCGTGCCTATTCAAGGACATTTACATTTTTGATATGATTGCGATAGAAAGCTAACTTACGTCCAAGCACCCTACAGACAGAAGCTGAAGTGAAAAGTTATAAACTATGGAAACACAAGAAGAGGAAGGTTCTGGTTTGAGTTAAAAGTTTCAGTTCCCAATTATTACGTCATCAGCGCTGCGCAGGCCATGCAATACGGAGTGATCTAGAAATTCAGGAATCCAGAGAAGTTATTTCGATTTTTAAAACAGAGAGGGAGAATTTAAAGGGTTACCGTTAGTTTAAATTATAATTTTGATTCACATATTCCCCCCCTTTGAAAGAGAAAAAAGCTTGGCGACAGAAAAGAGTCTTCTTTAGAAGAAAGCATTACACCAGTAGCGAAACAAAGTAAAATACAATTGTGAAAAAAAAAATCACAGAATTTTGTCCTAAATCCTTTGTTAAACTACAATCTTGTAGATATCATTTTTAATGATAAATGCAAAAAATGAAATTTTTAATGAAAGTCTGCAAGTTTATTTTTCTGTAAAATCACTGAAGGAATGTTCTAATTTTTTCAACAAATACTGGAAAAGTTCACAGTTCTATAAAATCACTGAAGGAATGCCCTAATTGTTTTCAAGAAATACTGGAAAAGTTCACAGTTCTGTAAAATCCTTGCTTGAATACCATAATCGTAATATTTTGTTTAGCTTGAAAATCTTTCATAAGAATTGTAGTTGTCAATGTAAGACCAAAATTTTCTTTTACAAAATCATGAAATTTGAATTAATTATTTATGAAATAATCCACATTTTCAGAAAGCAAGAAGTGATAGCACACGCCCGCTGTCCTGCTAGGGAACATTCCTAACACTCCTTCAAAATTTTATTTTTTATTTTATTGTTAGGAGATTCAACTATGGCCAAGAAACTGGCTTGGGTTTTTGCATACTTTCCACACCACCCACGATCCTCTTACCATAGTTTAGCACAAAAGTGCTACCACACACACATAACACACATACTTCACATAATTTAAGAAAACAAAAAATTTCTTTATTTTTCTTTCCTATACAATTCTGTAACAAAATTTTTTCTTTTCTTTATTCATTTCTTGTTTCTAGAATTTTAAAAAAGACTTTAACTTCATCACACAAGTTATTTGTCTTAAAATTTAATTTTAATTTTGTAGGAATTTGTATTTTTTTAAAATTTTTATTTGATTTATTTAAAAAGAATTTTTTTTTCAAAACACTTTGATAAAATGTACAATGCCCAAAACCAGTTACCTTTTATTTGGCAATGGAGGTTTTTTGATAATTTGTACTTAAGCACCCCCAACCATCAGCAAATTAGTCACACTGATTTGTTGGAGAGAACATGACAAAAATTTAATTCAAGTTGTTGGGATCTCCCGTAGAGGGCGTTAACTGTATTATGTAATATAATGTAATTAAATGTGTTTATTTAAGATGTGGAGCAATTTTGAAGGAGTCTATATCAAATTTTTTTGAGCCACCAGTGAGGGTTGAACTCACGACCCCTGGCTTACCAGACTTGGGGTCGTGAGTTTAATCCTCATTGGTGGTTCCAAAAAAATGTGATATATGCTCCTTCAAAATTGCTCCCCATTTTAAAAGAGCATATATCACACAAGGTGTTATTGTCTTATGAAATATTGCATCATATTATTAGAGATTTATATTGAATTGTTTTCTTAAGGTATTATATCATAATGTTCCGTATTGAATTTTTATATTGCTTTAAAATATGTCAATGTGTTCTTAATTACCTACGATGAGAAGAATGAATGCAATTAGTACATTATTCATAAATTGCATCTGAATTTTTATATAAAAAGATGTTCCCCCCAAAATTTCAAAATCTTCTATTCGATACTTACTATGGAATCATCTTCATGGGAAAAGTGCATGATATTTGTAGACTTATTTTTATTTTGTGGACTTATTGGCATCGAGAGACGAATGAAAATCATTTCATTCGACTTCACTATTTTTGTGAAAATTTCAATTTTCAATGGACATTTTGAAGAAAATTGAGGACTTTTATAATTCTAATTTATTAATTGGTATTATTCTTACATATGATACTGTCTTATAGTTCTAAATTAGATGTTTAATTATAAATTATATGTTTATTTCTAAATCATAGGTTACATGCGAATGTCTTTTAAGATTATTAAGGAAGAAATTCAGCTTGTAGTCAAACATATTTATTAAAGCTTATGTAGAATAAATGTTTGAGACATTAAAGTATAGAAGAAAAAGTAGATGCGATCATAACTGATGCCTGCAAGCACAGAGTCAGTAATATTTAACACATTCTCATGGTACATAGATTATCATTAACTAATCGAATTGCAAGCGAGACTGAATTATCGGAGGCTTTCTAGTATGCATAGCCTGCCATCTTGCTCCTTCACGAATGTCTTTTCGCTATGCCACTCTCTCTCTCCTCGGCGAAAAATGACTGTGTTCCCAACTGTCATGTTCCCAACAATAAGGTGATGATAACGCCATCCTTTGATGGGAATACGAAGCATACCACATACATACAACACAAACTAATATCAAAAGTTAATTTTCTCCCCACGTAGCTTTACGTATTAGGTTTGCCGCCATCTGGTTAGATTTCGCGCCAACGTTTATGCTTAGCACCAAGTGGCTCCCCGTTAATAAAAAGTAGCAATAAATTCTATAATTTGAAGTACAACCACAGTTGCGAAAATAAAGGCTGCAAAAATCACTTTTGCAGACACGGTATACATGCGTATATATATATGCGTATATATCGATATATATCCTGGAGAAACAACTTACCAGTTATAACAGAAATCATCACGAGAATTGAAAAGCCAGAAGTACTTTTCTTAAAACGGAAAGTAAACAAATAGCTGAATGGTATAGATGCCCATCCATACATCATTGTCAGAAGAATTAGAATGCCTGCGGAATAATTAAAAGATACAATGAATTTCTTGAAAACAGTAGGAGTAAAACTGAACGTATTTCTTGTTAAAACGGCCCCCGCGTAGGTTCTTGCTTACATTTGAAATTTTTATATTTCACACTGGGCGATTAAATTTGCTAATTTTGGCGATTAAACGCGGTAGCCGTATTAACAAGGAAATATTAAATTACAGTATAAAATCTTCATATTAAAGTATTAATACCTCCAGAAATTTATCTTTAAAGTTTAAAATAACATGAAAAATGCTAAAAAAATATAAAAATAAGCTTTAGAAGAAACTGCAATCTGGTCTCAGTATGTAGATTTCGGTTTAACGTCTAAAGTGATTTTAAACTACTCAGTTACGAGAACCTTTTTAATTTAAAAATTTACTCCCAGAAATTAAACGCATAGAACATAAAATCCTATTTAAAACTAGGCAAAACAGCAACCTTTTTGGCATATACTTTAAAACTCTAATTGAATTCGAGATGAATCTGGCATACCTCCTTCCCTCGAAATCGACAGAGATTTATTTAAAATCTACATCAAAATATGGTTGCTGTTTTGTTTAATTTAAAATTTTACATTGGCGTGTTTCTCTCACATTTTGATAAAATCTTATTTTCAAAATGAGTCATTTAGAAAGACAAATGGTAGAAAAACATTTTACTATCATACTGTTTCATCTTAATTTAATGTCCCATGGAGATTTGTGTATCTGTTCAATAAAAAAAAAAAGATTTAATTATTCAAGACGTAGCTGAGCTGGATTATCCCTCAATCGCTTGAGCATGAAGAGTGCAATAAAATGCAACATCAGTTTTTAATTTATCTCGTAAATTAATATTTAATTATTAATTCTAAAATAATAACTAAAAGTAATGCTGAAATGCAAATTTTTTTTATAAATAATATGTTTATAATTATATATTCAAGGAAACGTTTAACTAACAAGATTTAAAAGTTTTTCTATCCGTGTTTGTTTTGTATTATTTATCAACAGTTTTTCAATTGTATACTCACTTTTGTACAACTGCTGGTAAATATTTTAATTGGCACCTCTCAATTTAAAAGTTTTTCTTACAATTTGATGCGCTTTTCTACATTCGAATATATTTAGGCATAAAAAGCAAAATTCTGGATGTTACTAATTTTGATTATGCCGTGTCATTTAGTAACTTCGGAATTATTTTTACTGTCAGATTCTTAGTTCTTACACATTCCACTACATCATAGTAAGGTTTTGCACATGTTGACTCAACATTGCCGCCAAATGACATATTTTAGAACTCGAGCACCGCATTTTTAGATCTATTTAGCACTTTTTCTGTTAATTTTGTGTGTTTAAATTTTGGTTTTGCTTTTCTTTTGTAAAAAAAAAAAAATTACAAAGTTATATATACAGCTATTGCTCTTCTATTTGCGATATGCTTGATTTCAATAAAAGACGTTTACTCACTTTAGTATTAATTTTGATTAGATTTTCAAAAAAATGTCATTGCTTCTTTCGCAGTGAAGAGCACAGAATTTCTGCGAAAGCATTTGTATTATTTCATATTATTTCTCATGAATTTATTTTTTACGAAAAACACTTCAATCAATTAAAAAAATTTTTTTCAAGATAATTTTTCAAAATTTCTCATTTTGTAAGAAGTTAGTGTGTTGTTTCTAAAGAAAGGAGAAATTTTACTTTTTTCCAAGAAATGTATCAAAATTCATTCTCAGAAGGAAACACTAATGTTACTATACACTGAAAACGCAAATATTTAAAAGTTTTTTTTTTCACTTCTAGATCAACCTGTAACTATAGAGATTTTTTAAATTATAATGATACAGTTTCTTGCGATCACACTAAAACCAGCTCAACCGAAAGTGCGAGTGGTTTTATTAGCACAAAAGTAGGATAGTATCGATTTGTTTTAGAAAGCTTACTTAATTAAAAAAAATTCTTCCTTTAATTTTTGTTGACATAGAAATAGGATGAGAAAAATAAAGTATTATTTTATTCATTTTTGATAATTTTATTCAAACAAGAATATGATTTAAGGAAATGAAAATAATTTTTATTTGTATAATCTTTGTTGAAATAATATACGAAAGCAATGAAAAATAAGCAGCTCATTTATCCGTATTTTATTAATATCTGATAAGTTGTGATACTGGTTACTTTAGATTTTTTCCGCATTTTCTTTATCTTCACGAATTGTAACTGTTAATACAGATCAAGGATGGGCAAATATTTTTAGCCACAGGCTAGAATGGTCTTTTTTAATGCATCATGCGAACAAGGCCGTGACGATCTTTTGCTGCGCAGTTATTGTTTGCGAGGACCCTATAAGAGTGAACACCTAAGAAACTTAAAAAAAAAATTAGAATAACAGCTAAAAATATTACAAGCACGTCAAAAAAAGATCTTTTCCCGTTGACCATTAAATAAATGACGTGTGTACAGTGTAAATAAATGACGTGTTTAAAAATTTAGACGTGAAATATTCTTTCCCTAAGCTCCTTTTCCTCATCAGTCTTTTTACCTAAATAATATCCATACTTAATTGCTTAATTTCTAAATTAAAGCTGCTAGATATGATGGGTCTATATTCTTCGGAGGTTGACATGATTTCTAGCATGTCTAGGGTTGTCAAATTAAGTTGGTCGCTAGTATAGTCAAGCGTATATATGCGCATATACACTGCAACAATAGATGCGCACTCATAACTGCTGATTCAGGAGCTTTCCTACAAATCTGGCTAGGAAAGAGTTGAAAATGTTTTATACAAGAGCTTATAATGGGCCGTATTAAGCAATCAAAAGAGCCGCATTCGGGCTGCAGACCGGCTTTTGTCCACCCCTAGTTTATATAACTGAAATTCTATTACACATTAATCTCTTAATGTGCAATTATTCAGTACAGAAAAAATATATAAGAAATACGTACTTACCTACTGGCTCAAAATGAGTAAAAAATACAGGAAAATTAAATATGGCTAACGGTATAAGTAGGAGTAGGCAAACAATGAACTGCATAAACCAATCCCATATGAACATAGATAGCCAATATACTGGAGCTGTAACTCCTGTCATAAATTGCAACAATTTCGCCTTTGATGTCCTTTCTTGATTAGGAAGCAACACAAAACTGGCGGACAGAAAGGCGAATGCTAAAGGAACTAAAATACCTGTCATAATACGCTCATGAATATGTTCAGGATTATGTCTCAAGTAAATACTGCCACCAGGTAGAGGCGCATTAGTTAGATGTATAGAGCCTGTACCAGAAATATATCTTAACATAAAAGTGTGGGAGAGTAGAAGAGACATAGGTGCACTATGGCATGCTTTATCGTTGAACCAGGCTGTTAAAATCAGAGAATCATTGATGTTTTCACTACTAGTCCCTATTAAAAATTTTCTTTCGTACCTGGTAAATGATTTAGTGCCATATTCCATAATATATTTATTGGGATTATTAGTATTTCTAGCAGAAATATAGTTTTCTTCAAAGACATTTTTCAAATGTGCTGCAATTTTATCTTCATTTGTAGCGTAAAAACCATCTGTTCTGCCATACACGTTTTTTATATTTAGTTTCAGAGGTGAATAAAAATATGCACTGAGGCTGGTCTCATTCGGCATGGTGGAAAGGCAAACCACCATAAATATAATTGGCAGAATAAACTGAGCAACTAAAATGCTCCAATTTCTTCTCGCATGATGAAAGCGTTTAATTAAGAGACCACGCAATTGCATGGTAAATTTTCGGGAGTGTGGAGCTTGATTAAAGTCATATACACCTGAAAATAAATAAAAATATTCTAAACAAAATTGCTTAAATAATAATTAGTAATTACATATATATTAATTAAATATGACATTTATTAACTTTTCATTGATATAACATTATAATATTATTAAATTTAACGTTTTAATACGAACAAAAAAAGCAAGACAGACCAGGAGAAAGTAACAGAATGCCTAAATTTTTCAACTAAGTACATAAGTAGGTATAAACCTTTTGAACTATTGTTTTTTTAAGCGGAAATACTATAGATTTAATGTAGAACAACAAACAGAAATATTACAATTATATTATAAGATGGCAACATTAAATGTATATATGCTCTATAGCAGATACAGTAGTGGTTTCAAAAGAGAAAGAGACAAATTGCCATTATTAATTCTTTTGTCGGCTTGGAAAGTTTTCTCTGAAAACGTAGAAAGTTTTTAAAATTTGTTATTTTTAAGTTAAAGTAAGTTATTTAATGATTAATGAAACACATCAAAATTATCTGAAATAAATATCAGTCTAAAATATTCATGTTGTCTTTTAATAATATCTTCGAGTTACGAAATATAACCAACAAAAATGTCTTACAAATACCAAATATAAGATTTCAGATTGAAAATAAATATAAATAATTTTTTTTTAATTTTCTTTTTTTCCTTATTATTGTTTATGAATCTTTTGACAAAATATAAAATTTTGTTGAAATATATATTATTTTGTTGATAAAAGATTTTCTTTTTGTTAAAAATAGACTCTTTCTTGCATCGACCTCTTTCAAAAGAATGTTCCAAAGGAAAGTTTTCTTCATCGATCCCCTTAAGTTTTCTCCAAAATATAGAGCATTCATAATACATATAATAGCTTATAAATAACTTAAATATAACAATTTGATTAAGAATATGAACGAAAGTTTTGGAAAAAAATGGTTTATTTGTTTTCTATTTTATTATTTTTTACACCATATATAATTTTTAATTTTACAAATACATTAAGTTTCTAGAATTACTTTAGAAATTTTATATTTCTCTTTCAATTAATTCAATTAGTTCTGACTTCGCGGCAAAGCAAAAATGCACAAAAACTCAAAATATCTTTATTAAAAATTGAAAGATATAGAAAGACATAAAACACTAAATCCAGTTAAAACAATTAAAAAATTACAATTAAAATTAGAGATTCTACGGAAAAACAAGCAATTCGGCTAACAGATTTTTGAGTACACAAAAATAAAAATTTCCTTTTGATCCCACTCTGCAAAAAGACACGGAAGGTGCAGAAAGACTTAATTTACTATTCTGCTAAGTTTCAAATGTAAACGAGTATGGCTGCTATGGTAAGAAAAATTAGGCTTAGCCGCACTTTAACAACTTTTAAATTCTTGATAATTCTACAACTATTCTATGCAGATTCGCTAAAGGCGTAAAACCCTTACTTGCAAGATAAGAACAACATAATTCAATCATTTTTAAATAAAAAAATGCGCAATTTACCAACATATAAGTATAAAAACTGAGCTCAGTGAGACGAGTTACAGAGTGGGTATATATATATATATTTAGTGCGGCCGATTGCAACCAAAAAAGGAGAGGTGCACAGCTACATGTTATAGCAGTCCTATTTACAAAATTTCAACGTTCTAAAGCTACTCGTTTTCGAATTTTTGAATTATGCGTGATATACAGATACATACGTACGTACGTACGTGCAGACGCCACGAAAAAAAATCTCTTCTTAATCCATTTTAAAACAGTTTTATAATTCATTTGGGGAAAAGAGTCCTTTATTCTGTCCTTACGTACAGATATCACGCATTGTCACGTCAGATGTCAGGTTGTTAAATTACATTCGATAGCGGTTAAAATAGATATTTTCTTTGAAATATGATACCAGGAATTTTTCATGATTACAATACTTTCTTTACTTCTTACAAGGAATTAAATATCAATAAACAACGAAATATAATCTAAACCATTAAAATCTACTTTCATCGTGTTAGGTATAATACTGCTGAAAATTTATAAGAATTATAAATAAGATATATTACACATCACATGACCTCGTATCATAAATTAGAACAATATATGCAATGAAAACAAATATATAATGTGGGTTTAAAAAGAAACGGATCACCAGGAAATTAAAAATCCCGAGATTCGTATCTCTAAAATATAGAAATGTTCTTATTAATTATTAAAATCCTGTAGTTATTTATAATTAACAACTAGATGTATTAAAAATTAAATGTCTTTCAAATTACATCAGCCATGAAAAATTACATGAATGCTTTGTATGCACAATTTTCAAAATAGCGGAAAGACGAAAATAGCATTGATAAATACTAAAAAGATACATTATTTTAGAGCCCATTGCATTTTTTTGGGCACAAGATGTCTTACTGCTAGTTTTAAATATTAAAGTATCAATATTAATTTCACATACTGTTTTATAATCAATAAAGTTTATCTAATACATGAAAGACATCTACAATAATGCAAATATAAAATTACCTTCAGAATTCAGTACAGCTGTATCTTTTAAATCCTTATTTTCTTGTATTTTGAGCTCTTTATCAGAAAGATTCGCTATACTAAAATAAAAAATAATAACTGCAAAGTATTAAACCGAACTTCTAATATGAAACTATACTTAAAGAGTGTGGGGCAAATAAAAGTGGACCGGAGAATAGAGTTACTCATTTGTTTTCCAAGTCACTTTTATTTGTCCCAACCTATAAAATTAATTTAAAGATTATACATAAAGATCATACATTATAAAAAGGACATAAGAATAGAAGCACTAACAAAGACAAAATATAAGACAACTAAATTAATTTTACAGATTCATTCTAATATAAAAATGAAATCATTAAAATTTCAAATGCATGGGACATATCGAACATGCGGTGATCAGCATCGGCTACCATGAAAAAAAAAATATCACTACTATATAAAGTATAGAGCAGACCTTGGGATGGCATATTCGGTTGCTGTAGTCAAAGCAACTGTAATTCGTTGCCGAAATTCAAGCGACAATAGCCGCTGGTGATCTCTATCGTGCAAATGAGTCTAAATCATGGACCACACCTGTTCAATCACTGAGCAGTTTACTGAACATATAAAACAAAGTAGAATCAAAACCTGTCATATAGCCAGAAGTAACAGACATTGAGCGTAACGTGTGGCCGCCCCTCTAGGGTGCTGCTGAAAATATAGGGTTCAAGATGTCTCTATTTAGTGCTGATGCTTAATTTAATGCAATTAACGCTTTGCAATTTGAAGGATGGCCACATATGCGTACCAAGTAAGAACGGAACTCGTATCAAATCGCTCGTTATACTTCTTAGTGCTGGATCGATATGACGACGTATAAGATTCCATCAAACGCTCTCCACAGAAGCACCATATGCGCAAACTTCCATGATGACGTTGCACGCAGGAGGAGTATTTGTTTGCTAAGACGATGTTATACCATTCACGCGTCCATGTTCATTGTTGAGTGCACCACTATAGCCACAGAAAGCTGTACTGTACCTGTACTGTAGCTGTAAAAGCAGAAAGAAGCAATAGTCGCCGTGAAAATAGTCCGTGATCTTCAAGCTAATATTTCGCTGTACATACAACACACATCGTAGTTTTTCTGATATGCGCCATGGCGCAGTTGTTCAAGATGGCTGCTTTTTTCTAAGGCGTCGAAGTAATTTGCGTCTTTTTTTGCGTCGAAGTAATTATGAGCTTGCCTATCTATCTACTATTCCTAGGCCCATAAATTCCATAATCACACGACAATATCTGATTTTGAACAACACAAGCAGCAGTTTGCCAGCATGATAACTGGTAATCATAATATTCTATTATACTCTTGCCATCAAATTCATACACATGCTGCTGTATATACCGTCCGATTAAAGCTCTACATTCATATTCAAACATACAAGTAGCAATCACGTAGGAAAACCCAGTCTCATTTCTTTTCTCTACTGAATCTAGGTTACGCTGCAAGCGCCATTGTTTGCTTATGTAATGTATTATAAATCATTTTCATATCTCATATAAGCTATCTATTAGGCAAATTTCACATTCGTCTAATATATGATAACTATTATACAAATTTTACACTCAGATCTTTGCTTCTTGAATTATTCTACAATACTTGTAGCCAGCTGTAAGCCAATCTGTCTAACCGTTTCGAACTTTGAACGCGCATGGTTCAACAAAGATGTGCCAAGCGCTGCATTATCCAATAGAAGTTTTTTAAAAGCGCTTTAAGAGTTAATAATCATTGATAACCGCAATGTAAATTACAAAATAATTGCTTTGTTTAATTTTAATAACGTTAAAATACGTGATAACAATCTGCCTAAGAGAAGGAATACCTTCGAGGAGAACCTTCTATAAGAAGCTACTCGTATTCATGTTACCGACACTAAAATCTGGCCATGAACTGAACTATTTCCTCGTATTTGAATCCGGGTTCGACTGTTTTCGTAAATCGTACTGTCACCTGTACGGTGACTAAGGCTCTTTATGACAGACACAATATTGTACTCCTTGCTACGAATAAAATTCGTAGGTTTGTTCTGACTAGATCAGACAAGTAAGCTTACTCACAACTACTTGTGTTCAGTGTTCTTATTCACTCGGTAAATGGTGGACACATTTCTTTTTTCCAATGGCGGGCACTTGCCTATAACGGCATTGGCCCCTACTAAAGCCGTGAAGGTCATTTTATTGCGGTGGCACCTAATAGGCGGCCACCGTTACCTACTATGAAGGAGCAGACAATTTTACATCCATGCCTTCTCCGGGATTCGAACCCGGGCCCTTTGGTATCGCAGTCAGGCTCCCCTAACCACTATACCCTCTAGGCGGCTGGTTGACGCTTATAATTGTTACATTTCATACATTTTTCAATACCTGAGTGTTGTTCTTTACGGTAAATTTACGAAAATTACCGTAAATTCTCTACGAAAAGTAACACATTCAAGAAATTACAACATAATTTTAGAGCTAAATATGTTAAAATATAAATCTGGCAAAGTAATGATTATTTAATAACTTTAAAATATATAACATGTTAAACTATGACATTTATCGTGGTTTTCATTCGTAGCAAGTATAGTTTTGTCGTATAAAAATCGATTCAAGATCGCACGATCGCTTTAAGGTGTATCTCATTTGCTTTCAGAACCTACGATTTATGCTTTAAAGAGCTGTTGTATATTAACCCAACCTCTGTTTTTTAAAAATGTATAATTTTTTGGGATTAAAATACGAAGAACCTTCAGGTTGAAATTGTGTATTTGTTCCCAGCTTCCGAACTGACGTAAGTGGCTTTTACTTTCATTAACCCTGGTTCTGACGTGTCTTATAAAATGTACACCTTGGACAAACATATACCCACAAAAAAGGGGTATAATTGTATATCTTCCGTTCTTCTGAGCCGACTGACAATATTTAATTTGTGTTTTTTATGTATCAAAAACGTGATTTTTAGTATATATTAGAGTTATATACTCGTACTATAGCACTGCTCTAACATAGGTATTTTTACACAATATCGTATTTGTTCTCATATGGCATACCGATTTCTCTTCATTTTTCAATTCTAACATTCAAATTATGCCCGAATATTAAGTTTTGTAAAATTCGGCGAGAAACATACGCAGAAATTTAAAAATTTATCTTGGAGGACTTTTTTAAATTTGTGCCAAGAATAATTCACTTAGTGAGATTCTTAATTTGTAGCAATATACTTTCCTTTCCCTATTTTCATCGGGCACGGGCGGAAAAAATGTACATCGTTTATTCTTTCAAATAACTTAAAAAGTGCATAAAATATATTTGGCGTTATTATAGTTTATAAGAAATATGCCAAACTTCAAAACTCGCCAATTTATAAATTCATGTATATCTTCCGAAATTTTGATAAACTCTTAATTCTTTTCAGATATCTACTTTAAGAAGATGGCAAACATTTTTACAAGTTATAATGCAAAAATACTTTTCGAGAAATTTATATAAATTACTAAAAAATACCAATTTTAAAAACAAATCAGGAAATAGCTGTGCATTTTCTTTGGATTGAGCTTTAATTTCGAATTCTGAAAGAAAGAATCAAGTACGTTTAATAAAAAGAGAGGTATTAATAAATATATAACAAATTCAATTAACATACAGAAGCTAACTTACAAAACTTGGCACTTTGGCATCATTAGAGTAGTACTACCGAAATATGGAAAAAAAATCAGTATGTCATTCGGAGAAAAGTCCGATTTTGTTTTAGAATACCTAGGTTAGAACAATGCTGTTTATTCTAAGTCGAGCTTTCGAGACATAAAAAACACATGTTAAACTTTGTCAATTCTCCAGCAGAATAGAAGATTTTAAAGCTGCCCCATCTTTTTTTTTTTTTGTCCAAGTACCTATATTCCTATCAATATACAACCGTAAAAATTACATCAATTCTTCGCAGAAGCATCGGTATACCTCCTACCGTGAATGGTTGAATTATATATTTTAATAATTCATTACATGACACATCTTTCGAATTTTAACATAAATCTAAAATACATTTTTTTATCTTGAAATAGCTTCATTTTTTAAGAAACACATCATGAAATTTCAATTTTATTTTATTTTACAGTTTTGCATTTTACAGGAATTTATTCAATCAATAACATCATACAGAGAAATTCATGAATATCTAAGTGAAGTTTTCGTCCCTTAGTATATTGATTAATTATGGAAGTCTGGATACGTTAGGATCAGATAAAGTTTTGAGAGGCCTATTGTATAATTACTTCCCTTTGTAATGTTCAGCCTTGATAAAAGTATTACCTTAAATATAAAGTTTATTTCTTTTCGTAGTAAATGTTTAATTAGGCATGTAAAATCCAAAGGAAAAATGTAGATTAAGTTATTGTCTGATGTCAGTATTCTTTATGCTCAGACTTTTGAACCGCATGTAAAATCTAAAGGAAGAATGCAGGAGTAAGTTATTGTCAATATTGTTTATGCTCAGGCTTCTGAACTATAGTACTAATGCTACATAGTATAAGTATAATAGAAAGTTATTTTTAGAGCATAACTGAACCCACTAGTTAAAACATTTTGTTGAAACGGTATAAGCGGATTATGATTCTTTAATCAGTTATTTAAGGACACCCAACAAATAAATTTGTAATATCAGCTAAACTTCTGGAGAACAAGTTTTCCAAATGTCAAGACATGAAGTCAAGTCAAGACATATTTATGTTGAGGGTATATGTAAGATTAGAAAAGTAATTGTTTTAATTGTTTGTATTTATTGACAACATATTATATTTTATCTCAATGTTACCAGTTTTTTAATCTCTTAATCACAATGTCATGACAATCGATTACAGTTGGAGCTCGCTATGACAACCGCCCGTGATAGCGACCATTCTATTTCAACGATTAGTATAATTAGTGTAACTAATGAATGTATATTAAATCAGTTTTTTTTTATAGCGACCACTCGTTAAAGACATTTTCCTGAAGAGCAAGAAGGCTTATTATAAAGAGCGTCAACTGCATTTCTTGTTAAGTATATCACTATCAAATATTCTTCTGAATTAATTTTGCTTTAATATAATATCAATTTCGCAAAAGAATTCCTTTGGCTAATTACTTCAACCTCGTGTGAATGCTAAAAATATAAAAACATTTTAAGAGATCAAATAATCATTGCCATTTAATACAAGTGATAGACGCAATAAAACAATCAATTTTGCAAACATCTACAAACATTTAAACACCTTCCGCTGAAGTCAGTAAAAGAGGAATCATTGGGAAGAAAATGCTCTCCTAAAAATGAACATATATTAAGACACAATAACACGCTGAATAAATACTAATTCAGAAGTCAAACAACAAAAATCAGCGTTATACCTACAAAATTTTCACAGGACTAGTTTCGATGGTTTTACCGAACCATCATCTTCAGCTGCAAAACCGCAAATGAACAAGACAAGAAATAATGATAGGTAAGATAAGAAAGCCTGGACAAGAATAAGCAAGTGGCGCCATCTGTTGGCGAAACCAGAACTAAAACATAATTTCTCTAAAAGCCGAAGGCAAATTTGGATTGGAATTAGGATCGTTAACTAGAACAGAAAGATTTTTATGAATGTGAAATGCCTCTAGAAAATCCAGTTCTCCAATGGAAGATGTTTTTTGAATAATTTTGGCAGCAGAAAAATTGAAAGTGTGAGTTTCGGACCAACAATGTTGAGCAACAGAAGACTTCTGTGTTTCCTTTTTTCTAACATATGCCTCATGTTCTTTGACATTCTAACATATGCCTCATGTTCCTTGACTCTTATTTTAGGAGATTATAAAAGTTCTGTTGTCATTCCCTTCTTTCCATCAATTAGCTATAAAGTTGCACATATTTTGCAGAAATTTAACTTTCGGGTTGTTTATTCTCCCATCAATAAAATTCCTACTTCTATACTCAAGGACCCCATTCCGGATATGAATTCCTGGGGTATTTATAGGATTCCTTGCCAGTGTGGTTTAATTTACATTGGCCAAACTAAGAGACCTTAAAATTTCGCGTCAAAGAACATGAGGCATATGTTAGAAAAAAGGAAACACAGAAGTCTTCTGTTGCTCAACATTGTTGGTCCGAAACTCACACTTTCAATTTTTCTGCTGCCAAAATTATTCAAAAAACATCTTCCATTGGAGAACTGGATTTTCTAGAGGCATTTCACATTCATAAAAATCTTTCTGTTCTAGTTAACGATCCTAATTCCAATCCAAATTTGCCTTCGGCTTTTAGAGAAATTATGTTTTAGTTCTGGTTTCGCCAACAGATGGCGCCACTTGCTTATTCTTGTCCAGGCTTTCTTATCTTACCTATCATTATTTCTTGTCTTGTTCATTTGCGGTTTTGCAGCTGAAGATGATGGTTCGGTAAAACCATCGAAACTAGTCCTGTGAAAATTTTGTAGGTATAACGCTGATTTTTGTTGTTTGACTTCTGAATTAGTATGAACATATATGTTTATTGCAACTTTTTTTACCAGATAATATCAGTATACTCACTTTAGATAAACATCTTCTAGTGTTGTAGCTGTTATTTTGCAGCTGGTAAAGCCAAAATCGTCTTTATGACTTTCTAAATTGCCAAATAAGTCTCTGTAAGATACACCACCATCAAATGGCAAATAAAAAATCATTTCATTTTCTGTGTCTAATTCCATATTAGATCCAGGTGCATATTCTCGTAATAATCCAGTTAACGTATCCAGATCGAAATTTTCAGCTTTCGTGATATACAAATGGTATCCAGCTCCTAGAATAATTTTTTAATGCAAATAATTTTACCTTTCTGTGAGTGAAATAAATGTTCAAAAAAGTTACAATAGAAATATTATGTTAACTGCAAAATTCTTAATGTCTATTTCCATTGTTAAGAAGTAAAAATTAAGAATTTTGTATATAATACAGCAGCACAAAACACGTAATTCTTAAGTTAATAAATATGATGCAGTTAAAAAAAATTTGCAATCAATTAGTTAATTTAAAAATTTGACATTAGAGTTAGAAACATTCAGGCACGTAACAAACTATTTGGAACAAACTTTCATGCAGTGTATAAAAATGTAAGAAACTAGAATGAAGTGAAGTTTTGTTTTAAATTTTAAAACAGATAGATATCAAAAACTGCTATGCATATGAATTTTAAGATTGCAACTCTGACTAACGAAAGTAAAGTTTGCGAGAAAAAAAAATATAAAAAGAATTATAATTTGAACAAGGAAATGACCATTAGTTAGAAAATATGTTCACCAAAGAGTTCACTTAAGTTCACTTAATTATTAATTATTGTTACTTTATAGATATTATTCCTAGTATCAACAGTGACATCAGCATATTGGATAATATACATCAGAAGGGTGAAGGAAAAAAATAGCAAAGAGAAAAAAATGGCGAAGAAAAAAGAAGGGAAGGCAACATTTGTGTGGCGTAAAAATATTGCGGCAGCTAGTGTCATTCTAAAAATAATAATTACTTATTTTCTTATTTAGCAAAAAAAGGAACACTCGAAAAAAGAACTTAAATAAACTTACATTTAGTTCTTTTGTCAGCCCCCATTCGGAGCTACTAATAAAATGATTGCAACCTCAAGACCAGTTGAGATTACAAATAATATGACAAATATAATATATAATTAAATATGTCAAGTATAAAATATAAAGATTATGTTTAAAATATGCATATTTCACGCAAAAAGAATAAAAATAAATTGGCATTTCTATTTTAAACCTCTGCTGTGTTTACGTTCACAATTTATGCAACTGACATTACGATGACATGATCGAAAATCAAAGACAATTTTTAAAAGATCATTGAGCAGTCAATAAATTTTAGTTCTGCCGTATGCTCGACGAGTTAATACCAACACTAAGCAGTCAAAAATATTTAATTCTCTTTGTGCACTGGACGAGTTAACAACAATATTAACACATCAAAAACATTATTCGAGACAGATCATTGGAGACTGAAAGCAAGGGTTGGACGTTGGACAAGATACAGCTATGTTTGTTGGCCATTTAAGGCTTTATACGATTCCTTAGAGAATGGGAAGCTTACTAGTATTTACTAAAAATTTAAATATATAAAGCAACAAAATGAAATCTGAAATAAAAATGACTAACTTCTTTTACTAGTAATTGCGAGAAATACTGAAATTACTTAAACTGTAGTATTTGCATTTAAATTGTACACATTGTTCCGTCTCGGTTAGAATATTTCTGTCTATTTGTACTGTCTTAACGTTTGCAGCGCCACGCAATGTTAGTGGCGAGAGCCCAGTACTAATCAGTAAGCGATAGGAATGCACTCGGTCCACACCGAGTATCCGTTCCTCTGCCCGAACAAAGCGGCAGTCAATTGTTAATTGTTCCTTACTCACTCCTTGTCCGTTTAAGCGGCATTATTTTGCTTGAAAGAAAATAAATGTTGTTAAGTTTCTCAACTTATGAATTAATATACAGTCCACAACTACCAGTTGCTATCAACTCACAACAAAGTTTATTTTTACTTTGATGGAGGAGAACTGGAATGTGAAATTGAAAGCAAAATCCATTTTCCAAATATGATATAAACAAATTTAAGTTTATTAGAAATGGAAAGTGATTAAGTCTGAAGCAAATATAAATCATGCAAAATTCTGAGGCAAAGGAACCTCACATGTTTTTAAACGCTGCTGTAATTCAACATAATCAACATGTAGAGACATTAGGTATTTTTTTGGAAGCAGGAAAGATGAAAAATATGCAACGCCTTCGCCGGGAATCGAACCACGGACCTCTCAATTACGCGCTGAGTGTGCAGCCCACCCCACCACGAAGGCATGCCAACAAGGCGGGAGATATACCTTATAAGTATATTAATACAGTTATCTACTTGACGACCCATGTATTCAGTAATACGATTAAACTTAAACACATTCAAAACACAAAGTATCATCTGATAAAAACAAAAATTGCTCAAACTGAATCTGAGAAATGCCATCCTAGTTTCAGATGTCCAAATGACTCCGCCAACCTTCTTAAAAAAGAAAATGAAACAAAAGAAGAGCATTCATCGTACATACAGTATCTCTTCAAATGAAAAGCTACGCATAGTTATAAAAATATTTCTTAAGCATCTAATGTACCATAAATTAGGATTCTTCTGCAAATTATACATCAAATTAATTTGTTATGGTGCGAAACAGATGGCTGAATTCCATTTATTGTCATATCAGACGTCAACACTGGTTAATGATTTTTAAAGATCAAGCATTAGCTTCTTGAAGTAGAAAAGATTAAAAAAAAAAAAAAAAAAAATTAAAGCACATATTTATGACCAACAACAGATAATTAAACCGTTAAATCATATACTTCTTTGCAGAGATGTATATACCTTTTCTTACAAACCCAATGGTCTGAAACTTCAGCTAATGCTAGTGAAAAAATCTTCGGAAACTTTGTATTATAAATGGGCTAACAGTCTTAGGTCTTACCTCCCCCCCAAAAAAGGTATAATAGCCTGGTGAGTATTTAAACATTATCATTTTAAGAATTCGTACGTGGGTTCTACTTTTTAAAGGGAAAGAAAACTCGCCTGTAATCATCTTCTGGTAAAATCTCCCTTGCTTGGTATATATACACCTCAAACCACTTATAAAACGTGTTGGCTAAGAAACAATTACTGAAATTATTTCATTATATTACATATACTAAAACTACAATCAGAGCTTAAAATTTCAGATTGCAAGACACCCTTAAAACCACCTTGAGCATGTCTTTTAATAGCATCTTAAAAGCATCATACCCGATAAGCACAGCAGACTTCCAATTTACATTTTAAAAAATTTAAAGAGAAAAAGGAGAGATAGAAATTGTGAATAGAAAGCTTTGAGCGTATGTAAAAAATTTGTCTTTGCCTGAAAATTTAAAAGGTCTCAAAAACTAAAACTTATTATCCATGGATATGCTGAAGCAGGCACAGCGATAATTTAATTACCGTCTCGATGCTTTTCATATAGCTGAAGTACGCTGCACACCTTTCTTAAAAAGTAAAACTTGGACAATTATCCTTCCCCTTTAAGTGCCATTTTTTACTTTGCATTTGAAAACTTTAAAAATCCAAGCCATTTGAAATCGGGCCATTTGTTTTCGTATCACTTAATAATATCATTCAAGTTATTATTACTGAAAACTTCATATTCCTGAATTTACAAACTTAATATTCGAAATTCTAAAACAATGACAGAGATTAATGAAAGACATCTTTAAAATAAGAGATAGTTAAAGACTTTAAATCTGAAATTTCATTACCAAACTTTCTCTTTAAAAATAACGGTGAGCCACAACATTGAATTTCTCCCTCGGTCATTATAGCCACTCGATCTCCTAAAATCTCTGCTTCTTCCATATAATGTGTTGTCAAGATAACAGTACGACCGGATCTTGAATCAAGAAGAGCATTCCAAACATTCTGCCGAGCTTCCACATCCATTCCTGAAGTTGGTTCATCTAAAATCAAAACCTGCAAAAATGAGAGAGAAACAATTATTCAAATATGCGATGAGTAGAGGTGTTCAAAACTAAAAACCAATTGCAAAAGTTAAACTTTGTCTAGGAATAACATCAAAATTATATTAAGCGTAATTAATTGTAATTGTGTTGTAATTTCAAAAACAAACTCATTGCAAAAACAAACGCATGTATTTGCTCGCAGATAAAACGAAAGCAAAAATTACTATACAATAAAAGTTAACTGTATCTATACAATTTTATATTATTGTTATAAATTATCAAATTATAATTATTTCAAATCATAGTAACATATCTCTTTAATCATAGCTCTACATATTTAAAAAAGGACACACATCATGATTTACAATTAAATGAAAAAGTACGAAAGTTTTAAGAAATACTTTCTTAGTTAATAACAAATGTCAATAGCTTTTTTTTTTTTTCAAAATCTTCTCGATTATTTATTCATGTTCAGTAGAGAAAATGGGCGATAGAAAATGGGCGTAGGACTAATTTTCCGCCTTTTCAGTTTTTGAATGCTGAAATGTTTTGCTTGCGTTTCGCAAAAAAAAAAAAAATTAATTAATCCAAAAATATGAAAAAGAGAGCTAAAATTATTCCTCATTCCTTCTTGCTCTCACAGTCCATTATGTAAATATACATTCACAAAATTTTCAAACGTGAGAAACACTTATCTGCAATGTTATCGCCATGCTATGATTTGTAGGGGATTTATATTTTAACGACATTTTTTTACGAAGATATTTTAAAACTGCGATGTTTTTGAATCGCTTTCTATTCGAAGGCGACATTTATACCACGATGTTTTAGCACGGCGATGTTTTCTTCTTGCATTTTTTTCTACCACGATGTTTTGTACGACAATGCTTTCATCCACCATGTTTCCGGAGGACACAAATACCTCTGTTAAGCGTGCAGCATTATAGACAGTTACAGTTTCTGATTGCAAACCTTCAATTACTTTTTCTATTTCTTTTAGATTTCGATAAAATACAAAAAAGGGATGAAAGAGAGAGAGAAGACACATTTTACTCATATGTTTACTTTCCAGTCTTCACAAAGAATGGGGCAGACTAACATGCTGGTTTGTTTAAAACGTTCAACAACATGTGTAACTGCTCCAAAAATAATACTAAAAGTGTGGTCATAAAACAAACCTCTAATCATGCATCTCGTTCAATGGCAAATTTTATCTCAAGAAATGAAGAAAAAGATTGATAATATCATACGTTTCATCTTCAAACATTCTGATTTAGTCTGCCTATGTTATTCGAAACCTACTTTACATTTCAGGTCTGCCACAGAAAAACTGTTTGCGACTGTGTTGCAGTCCATACTAAGTTAGTGGTCTTTTCAAAGTTTATTATGTCGCAATAAGAGCACTAAAAGCTATAACAGTCAAAGCAGACACTACAGAAATATTAATGTCGGCAGCATGGTACCTTTAAGGCAAATTTTAATCTATGCAACTTATTAAAAGAAACTTAAATTATACGCGTTAGTTTCATATGTTGGATCCTAATTTTAATGTTAGAAAACAATATACTATACAGAACTGTGAAACCTGAGCAATTACGAGAATAAATTAGTATTATTAATTTTTTCTTAATTCAGTTGGATTGCTTATAATACACAATTATCTATATGAGTCTTCAAGTGTTCCGAAGTTGAATCTTAATAATTCTAAGTTCCTTTTGCTTCCTTGAGCGAACTAAAAAGGAAGTATTGTAATCGGAAAAACTTCAGGCATCATATTTCAACGAAAATATACATTTTGACCGCTATCGAATGCAATTTAACGATATTTTTGTGTGACACCCGTACGTAAGAACACAATAAAGGACTCTTTTTCCCACAAAAAAATTATGAAACTGATTTAAAAGGAATTCTGAAGAAAAATTTTCGTGGCGTCTGTGCGTACGTACGTATGTACGTATTTCGCATAACTCAAAAACGAGTAGCCTCAGAACGCTGAAATTTAGTATATAGGATTGCTATAGCATGTAGATGTGCACCTGATTGAATTACTGTTGTTCTTATCTTACGGTTAAAGTTTTTATGCCTTTAGTTAACCTGCATGTAATATTTTTAGAATTATTAAAAATTTAAAAGTTGCTTAAATGCTGCTAAGCCTAATTATTTTTGCAATGGCGGTAACGTTTGTTCACATTTGAAACAGCAGAATAGTAGATTTGTTGCCAATCTAGAGAAAGTAAGCTCAGCAAAAACAAAGATAACGCCTTCTTTTATTATTGTGAATTAAATCATGCTTAATCCATTCTGGAATTTATTCGAAGAAATAAGTGTTAAGATTTACATCATAATTTTCAATACAGATATTTTGAATTTTTATGGATTTTTGCCTTGTCGCGAAGTGAAAACTGAATTAATTGAATGAGAAATACTGAATCGTCTGTGAAAAACAGTTTTTTTCTTTCTTTCTTTTTTGTATTTGTTGTTTGCTTAATTTCTTTTATACATCGTTTTAGATTTATTATAGTATTTGAATAGAACATGTGGCAACGATTAGATAATTCTTAAGATGATATAAACTTTGTGCATTCTGAGTTAAAAAATTAATGAAATGTAACGCTGTTAAGTGAACCTATGGCCAGAGTGTCGTTACGGTAAACAAATATAGTGAATTTTAAAGAGTCAAATCATTCTATTGTAGTTTTTACGCTATCGACGAAATAAATTTAATTAATTCCAATAACTTTAAATAGAAATGCAAGAAAAAGTGCGTATAATTTAATATTCCGTACAAGGAAGTCACGTGGTGTACACATCAGATATTTTTAAACGGAATTCGTAAATTTTCATAGCTAATTTGGCGCCCCGTTTATTTATTCACTTAAGGCTAATGCCTCCTTTCCGTCACCTATATCCCAGCTCTGGTGCAGTCAGTAGGCTTGAAGCGAGTCAGTAAACTCGAACATCTTGCTGGTCAAAATCATCCGAGGAAAACATCAGTATCCAGAAAAAATACTCGTCACTTCTTGCAAAAGAACCGTTTGGCAACTCTTAGACATCTAGCTTAGGACCTCTCAGCAGCTAATAGTATTCGAGTAATTACAGTTTACCAATGGCTTTTATGGGCGTGGTTATTATGCAACAAGACTACTGCAATGTGTCGATATTTCTGAGCTTCCCAGAGAAATTCTTTGGATTGCCTAACGAAAATCGTGGATAACAGACAACAATTTTTTCGATTTGTTAAAAATCGTATTTAATACCAGTGATTTTAGATGTCATTTGTGATAGAGCTGAGCTTCGGAAAGATGAAACATATTTTGCTAATTTCTCGTGCATAATTATCTTATACAGCCTTCTCTAATCAGAGCCTCTAAAAAAGTATAAAGTGTAATTCGTTCACGTAATTTGATACCTCTCCATTTCTTTATCTGGGATTTTTAGAAATTGTACATGTATAAAGAGACAATTACAGCACTGAACAATGGAAATTTCTGTTTTCAAATATTCTGAATAAAATTTAACCTCCTATGCTGGAAGAGCTTTAGTATCAGTTTATGAAAAATGACGTACATTTGAACAGAACTGGAAGAAGAAATGTATTGAAATGTCCTGCGCCAAACTAAAGATGCTTTTTTTTTTTTTTTTTTTTTTTTGCCTAATTTTAAATTTCCCATTCGTGTGTTTTTCTTCCAATATGATACTGAAAGGTACTCAAATTCTAGGTATTCTATTCTGATGCTTTGATCTGATTTTCGGCGACAAATAATTTTTGGCATAAAATGGATAAATACTTTTAAAACATCCTATATATTTAGTGCCAAACCTACAGAAAATATTTTTAAACTTGTCATTTTTTAATTGATAAGAATTCATTAAATGAAATGAGAAAAACATACTTTAGAATCTCCAATAACAGCAATGCCAAGGGAAAGCTTCCTCTTCATTCCAACAGACAGATTTTTTGCTAGCTCATTCCGTTTATCTTGAAGCTTCAACATGTTCACAACATTGGATGATTCATTATTGATATTACTCCATCTTACACCTTTCAACTAAAAAAGGATATCCTTAAGTCAGAAACAAAATTCATTTAAAATAAATATATATAAATATCAAATACAATTCAATATATTGTTTCAAAAAATTTTTCAGGAATAATATACGGCCTAAAAAAGTGGACATCCTTTGAAATTTGCATATTTTGCATATTTGTACCTTCATAGGGTACTTACGTATTAATGCACCCAACTTCGCTCAATATGGCGATTTTTTACAAAATAAAAGGTTAAAGCTACTTATAAGGTGCAAGCTGGTGGTTATAACGCCTTTTGTTTTAGAAAGATCCGAAACTATCGATATTTATCGTAAGTCGGTAAACATAAATATATGAAAAGAAAACATACTTTAACCATTTAAAATACAAATTTGAATTACTAAGTAAGAATTACGTAATACATAAAAACATATTTTTCTTTAATTGTTTCCCGGTCCCAGAAAAATTCTGTATTTCTGCAGAAATTTTATTGCAGTTTCTTCGATTGTTCGTAAATTCCACGAGCTCATAATCTTAAATTTAAAGCAAAAACTATCACAATCTTTTTCAGGAAAACTGTTTGAACTTGAAATGCAACAAAGAGGAAAGCATACGAAAATGGTGGCGTTGCTTGACTGAAATGATTGTTTTGAGCATGACTACCAGAAGAATGGTTATGCGTACGTTTGACAGAGTTTAGCATCTAAAAATTCTACAAATCTACAGAGTTCTACTAAGGTGGTTGCTTTAATACTTAAGTACCCTTCATAGAAATGTCATATTTAGCTTTGTCAAGCGCCATTTTAGTCACCGGTGACTGACAACTTTCCGTTCGAACCACACCAATGATTGGTGACTAAAAGCATACTTTCCGTTCGTACCACATCAGTCATCTGTGACTGACAGTATACTTTTAATTTCTACACATATCTCCGGCCGCCAGCATTGCGTTCAAGTATGATATCGCGGGCTAAACAAAAAGGAAGACCAAACAGGCTTGGCGGCTAACGTGTTAAATGTTACCATTTGAAAAGAATATCTTAAAAGAAAAATCAAGAAAATACAGTAGATGTCATTTAATGTGATTGTGGTTAATGTCGCTGTTCGGATATTGTTACGATTGCCATAGCTTCGCCCATTTGTATACGAAAACATCGAAAATAGATTGCTTATTGTGATCAATAAGTCAGTTAATGCTATCAAAAGACTATGAAAGAAATTTTTTATACTGGAGTAATGTCGTCAACTAAAGGATTAAATCGCCCAGTGAGGTCGAAATACAGGAATTAAAACGCCAACTGGCACAGCCATGACGTAATAAAAAAGATGAAGATAAGATGAAGTCACCAAGAATAAAATAAAAAAGATGAAGATAAGATGAAGTCACCAACATTAAAGTCTTCTAACTGCGTCTGAGAAAAAAAATAATAAAGTACTGTTTTAAGCATGCCAAACTTTTAACAATAATAAAATAAAAGAAGATGACGAATTAAAAACGTTTCCAACTAACATGAATTATGAAGAAGAATAACATTTGGATGGATACTGATGAAAAACTTCAAGATGAAGATTCAATTTCAGACACTACACTACGAAGGCATGCTAAGAAGCAAGGAGAAATACCTTATAAGGTAACCCAGCACAAATGTAACTATGTTAAGTTGAACTACAAGCACTATTTTCATATCAGTTCTCATTTTAAGAACAACTGAAACTGCAGTAGCTGTTATAGAATATGAGATAAAAGATGATTCCCGATGCAAGCGAAGGGCAATGTGTCTTCTCAGTTCGAAAGTACGAGCAATAAGCAAATGCTCGTATAAAGCAAATGATGAAACAATGATTCAATTTTAAGTTCAAATGTTTTGTTTACCTAATAAAATGCCAAATATAAAACACAGGAAATAGTACATTCATGAGTTATTTCCATATTTGCAGTCTTTTCTGTATTGATGTGTAAAGAAAATGGGTAGTGCAACGACTAAATTACAAGTACAAAAGATCTGTCTGCGGTTATAAAGGAAAAGAGTCAGTAACTAGCAAAGCAAGAAAAAGTAAAAAAAAATAATTGTAAAATATATCTCTCGATAATAAAGAATAAAATGTCTACGTATGAACACATTAAAAACTGAAAAGTTCATTGCATGTTTGTTCATTGCATCCATTGCCATTTCATTTTTCACTAGCAGCCTTGAACAGGGACTGTGATGAAGAAGTATTAGATATGTAGTTCGCATTGCTACTTACCTCGACGTACCTGCATTGCTTTAACATAATACAAATTTTTAACTAAGTATATTCGAATACGTTTGTCCACATTTAAGAAAATATAACATTTTCTATCAGCATTGTGTTATCGCAAGCCAAAAAACATTTACCATCCTAAAAATCGCGTTGAAAATCATACAAATACTTCCGCAGCAAGAATTAATGTCACAAAAACATGTCATTATAAACAAAATATTACTAAGCAATGTATTCAGTACTTTATCGGACAAGATAATGCCAGTTTGACAACAAATATTCTTATTACATTTACCGTGTCCAACTACTACTCTAAACGTTTCTTTGGACAATCAGTACATTTTGAAATATAAGTGTATTCTGAAATATTTATAATCTTACTGCAGCATATATCTTTAAATGCTCCTCAACAGTAAGAGAATCGTATAGTGCGTCATGTTGCGGGCAAACACCTAAACTTTTACGTGAATCTGCAGATTGCGTCAAAATATTCCATCCATGAATGTGAACTGTTCCACTTGAAGGAGGAAAGAGTCCTAGAAAAATTGAAAATTTTTTCAATTAGAAAGCATGATAAAAGAACTAAAACAATAGAAATATACTGACATACTTCATTGAAGCCAATTGTATTTTTTTTTGTTCATAATCACCGCAGATTTCCTTTCTCCTTGTATCCATTACAATAACGAATACAAACAAGGTGTCTAAGAAAACGTGCGATGATGCTATAACCGGTAAATAGGAACATTAAAAGAAATGAAAAGCTACTGGAATGGTTTATCGCTACCTTTGTTCTCAAATCCGGTTAGACAAATAGAATAACATGACTTATTCTAAGATATACTTTCTCTGTCTGTAGACCGCCAGACATGAAACCTTTAATTTCTTCTAACGGGATTGTGTGACATTGGCTGCCTACAGGAGTACTTACTATTATAGAGGGATGCACTGTATTCATTTAGCCTTCGAAATGGAACAATTCTTAAAGTGTCAAGAGATCCATAAGTGAAGATGCTGCGCAGCTCTCATTGACATGAATAGTCGACAAATTTAGTATATACTATAAGATATACAGTGATGGCCAAAATTGTGGACACTTTTGGAAATTTTTATGTTTTTGAACTTTGTATGATTATAGAAAACTTTACGTTTCACAAAATGCAAACTTGTATATATCATTTTAAAGAGAATTTATTACTGAATTCAATACAAAACACAAAATTCAAATATTTGCAATACAAAAAAAGTTAAACGATAATAGTTATCGATATACATTAGATAGTGATGATTGCGGTGAGTTATCAGTACTTAGTAGGGTACGCTTTATTTTTGATTAAAGCTTCACATCGACATTTCATTGGACTGAAAAGAGTTTTAAGCTCTTTTTTCGTTGCGCCTCATTCGGACAAGAGTTTTCAAACGGTTCCACAAATTTTCGACAGGAATGAGGTCAGGACTGTTTCCTGGCCATGACAACAATTTAATGCTCTTACCAATGTACGAAACCACTCTTTCGATATTTTGGCCGCGTGGCAAGGAGCAGAATCCTGCTGAAAAATAAACGAAGCATTGTTGGGAAAGAGATCTCTGATGGAAGGTAGAAATTTTGGTTCTAGAATAGTGTCAATGTATTTTCTGGTATTCAGTGTCCCATCGATGACATGAAGGCGACCAATACCATCTGCTGACACGCATGACCAAATCATAACACTAACTGGGTTCTTCACAGTTGCTTGAATGCAGTCAGGATGTAGCTCTTCTCTTATTCTACGTTTTACATATTTTCGCCCATCACTACCGAATAACGATATCTTAGTTTCATCACTCCATATATCCCACAAGCGGCCGAGCGGTAAAGTCGCTGAACACTGGTAGTTCGGTCCGAGGTTCGAATCCCGCGAACGGGCTGGCTGCATGAGTGTTTTCGTGGTTTTCCTTATGTGTAACGTGTATGCGAGCCAGTTTCCCTTAGAAAGTCCTCCCCGAAGGCATCCTTTCCCTTAGGCAGATAGCCCTAGTGTGCTTTGGCATAATTAAATACACACATACAACACACTCATCACTCCATATAACTTGTGGCCACTGAATCATCTGTCCAATTAATGTGTTCCTTTGCCCACTGTAGCCTTTTTTTTTCGTTGCTGAAAATTAAGATAAGGCTTTTTTCGTGGAATTCTACCTCTCAGTCCAACATCTGTTAATCTTCTTCTGATTGTTCTTGAACTGAAAGAAACACCAGCATCATTCAGATCACTTCTGATTGCCGCTGATGACATTTTTCTATCTTGGAGACATAGTCTTTTCATTCTTCTGTCATCAATAGATGTGGTGCACCCTTTTCGGCCTTTTCCTTCTTTGTTTTTTATTGAATTTGTCTCCTGATATCATAAACAATACTTTCAGACTCCAGATGTAGTAACTGAACCACCCACCTGTCTTGTAATTTCAGCATAGGAAAGACCACTTTCTCGTAACACAATAATATTACATCTCTTTCTAGGTGTCCAATCTACTCTTTTATTTGATGTCATTGCTTCTTGACTAAATATTAAAAATTTTTACAAAAATTCCTACTTGTAATTGCAGTGTATAAGAAACAGGTCCTCCTTCTACAGAACAAAGCGAAATAATGAATTGTTTCAAGTGTAAACATGATGTCAGCTTCTACTGGCAGTTACTAACGTTTGATTGGTTTCTCAGAACAAGAATAGTGATTGGCCAGGAAAGCTAGACATTACAAACCGCTTCATAACTGTGTTTTTTATTTATATTAAAGTACATATAACTTTTTTTGTATTGCAAATAACTGAATTTTGTGTCTTGTATTGAATTCAGTAATAAATTCTCTTTAAAATGATATATACAAGTTTGCGTTTTGCGAAACGTAACATTTTCTATATGTATACAAAGTTCAAAAACATAAAAATTTCCAAAAGTGTTTACAATTTTGGCCACCACTGTAAATTGCGCTGGATACAGCATGCGACATTCGCAAATATGTACTGCTGCTTGTATCGTTCAGCATCCAATTAATATGCCGCTATAGTAATAACGCTATACTTATTGCACCTTCCACTGAATACTAAAGACTTACGACCACCTGTTGTCAGATATCTCAGCATATTTCATCAACCTTGTACTGGCAGTTCTTCAGTTATTCTCATCACCTGGTACTGCTTTTGTATATCAACAGGCATTAAAACAGACCGATATCCCTTATTTTTAACAACATACCTTCCATTTACCTGTGCGGTTTCCCTCACGCATCCGGCAATGTCGAGTTCTCAGGCGTTACTTTATAATGGAGTCACGTTGCTATAGTACGGTACCCTTTCATTCATCTGGTTGAAAATGACTTCACGGAATTTTGAAGTCTTGTAGCTCCTACATAAAATATTGAACTGAAACCTTTCCAGAAATAAGTAAAAGTAGGGTAGTCCAGAAAGAAAGAAATCATTCAAAAAGAGAATCGGTTTATTGTTCCCGTTTACCTATATGTGAATGAGAAAGAACAATTTTGAGGTTATTTTTAACAACGTAAACCAATTCTCATACGGCTTGCAGTTCACCGCTTGCAATTCAGGAAGTGTTCAGTATCATCAAAGCTACTAGTAAGAAGACACTTTATCCAAGAACAAGCTTGGATCATTTGGACAAATTTGGTCAAATGTTACTCAAATCATCACAGAACTAGCTGTTATTATTATTTTTTGAAACACTGAAATCAAACGCTCTATGACTATCTATGACACATCTAACTTCACAGCCTCAGAAATTAAAGAACATTCGTTCTATGACTGAGGCTATCCCCCCAGCTAAAATAGATCTGCCTTCATTAATTTGCTAACGGGACGTAAAACTGCCAAAAGATGAATGGTGGTTACTTTGAGCATCACTTCCAATCGTCAGATCTAATATTTGAGTTTATATTCTTTTAAACTGTGTACGGTATCTAAATATATTACTTTACTGTCAAATCATATATAATTAATATTTATGCCAAAACTCACTGATAAGTAGCGCTCTTGATTTTCTTGTTACTCTTCTTTGTTTTAATATAAATCACACTATTTATATATACGTAAATTATACCAGTTAGGTACAGTCACGTTTAAAAAGGCAAATTAAAAAAATAAAGAAACTAAACAATTATTTGCAAAGGTGCATAATATATGGCGTTTGATGCGCTGATGTGGAAGAAGTTGGTGAATATTATCAACTAGACGAATTAAAAATTGATCAATTACATATATTATTAAATAAAGTAAAAATTTTAATTATTTATATTTACATCTCATGGAATGGAACACAAGCCAGTTCATTTTAATGAAGAACTGGTCTAGTAGAAATAAGGGTTTTTCTCACTTACTCTTCCCAGAGAAAATGGGGCATGCATTCAGTATTTAGCATCAATATCAGTTCTACTAGCTGTCAAATAAAATGTTGCAATTACAACTTGCGATAATATTTGTAATAGTATTTTGTTAATTATTACAATACACGAAAGTACCACAACGTTTCTTATTTAGAGTTTCTGTGTGCTTTGGCTGGAATGCATGAAACTGCAGATGATCTGTTCCTTTCAGTAATATTTATAGGTATAGAATCAAAACTGAAAAATATTGTGCTGAAAGGACGCTTAAAGAAAGTGAAAATTAGCAAAGATCGAGAGGATATAGCTTAAAATAAACAAACCATTCAACATACACTAGAATGAAATATTACGCATCTTCAATGATTATTGTGATTTCCACGATGATGTGAATAACAGAAAGAGGGTCAGTTTGAATGCCTAACAGACATCTGACCACATTGTGAATAATAGAAATACGATAATGAGTAATACTTTTGGAACTGTTAATTTAATTTTTGGCTTTCCTCAAACGTAAGTATATTCAAATTTACCTGTAAGGCGATGCAACGTATAATGATCAATAATTTATTGAATTTTTCTTTCTGATAATATTTTAAGCTTTATTTAGAATATTATAATGAAATTAGGTTTTTTAAGAAATGATTAATAACAAAAAGGCCTGTTTTGCCAAATGGTTAGCCGAGTCTTTTAAGTCAACAGAACAGATTTACAGTAAAATGGAAATGCTGGTAGTATACGAAAGCATACAAATAAGGAGGTAAAAGCACATTATTGCAATAAAGACTGCAATGTACAGTGTACACATAATTTTGTACGATATGGAAGAACTAAAAAAATATATGTATAAATCATAAAAACATCTTATATGAAATAAACTCCCTGAGGTTGCATATACAGCCTTAGTATTTTACTATGACAGTAGCGACTCTGGGACCACAAAAAACATGAGCTTGGCGGTTGCAGAATCTAAAAGAAGATCATTTCACACGGTTGGACCAAGGTGGACTGACAAAAACTTCTACAGGTACCCATCAGGCAGTTAGTCCACAAGAAAAAGTGAGAAGACTCTGGTGAGGAGAAAGGTAATAACTTCTATACTCTGAGAAGGGGGCTGGATTAGGCGTATGGGTCTGAAAGGAAGCAATTCGATGACCAGTCAGATAGATCTTCAAGCATAAAGTTTCACTCCGCCATGGTCTCTGTTGCTGGGAGTGGTAAACCCGGTTGAACAATTTAAAGGTGGGATTTGGAAGAGCTTTAAGAAGTCCGCTGATCCGGGTATTGGGAGGTCCGGGAAGAGACTAATTACCATCTCCAAGATGGCCCTTTTGACTGGATTACCCACCAAGTGCCTGGCATCGTGGTTGTTCAACTGGGTCGCGGGACGTATAGTAACTAAGAATTCGGAACATGTAAACCATTATTATATAAGAAATAAGAAACATTATAAGGGGGGAATTCCATATGGCTGATATTTACACTTTAAAGCCGATGGCCACTCTTTGATCAAATTCAAAGCTTTATTCTACGATTACTGAAACGCGTGTGTATTACGCGCATGCGTCAATTGACTGTTGTTGCCTGTATACTCAAAAATATTCCAAAAATTCAGAAATTCTACCGAACATTGAAATCAAGGATGCGGATGTTTGACAGGTAAATTAAGAAAAGTTGTTGCGATTTTCACTTAATTGTGATATAGGAACTGAACCTGTAAATTCCGAAGTATATCTGTGTTGATTTTTTGCAAAAACGTAAGAATACATGTGGGAAATCATCAACGTCCAATGCTGAATTAGAATACCAGGATTATGACGTCATCAGTATACTATCACAGCCCAGCGCAGTAAGAATCATCGCAGACAGCGCTGAGACCTGGTCGAGAGTGGAGGGCAGACGTGAGCAGACGGCTCACACGTCTTCAAGAGTTTATAAAAGGACTGTTGGTGCATCATTATGTTAATCCTGCATACCGTTAACTTCATCTTTATATACTTTTCTTAATTACTTTTATTTCTTTATATTAAATAAACCATTTAAATATTACTTCGTGCTCTCATGCTGTGAATCAAGTCAAATTCTACAAAAAAATATGGCGACCAATCGTGCGGCCTCGAATTCCAAAATGTGCGAGTAGTAGAACTGTCCTTTGAACTGTGAAGTGAGTGAACTAACGTTAATAAGGTCAAATGTTTTAATTGCCAGGAATTTGGGCATTATTCTAAGCATTGTGTAAACAAATCAAAGGGTGTAAAATGTATAAAATGTAAGAAGTTCGGGCATTATTCAACGAACTGTCCAGAGCAGACCCCCGAGACATAACAAGCAGCTTTATTACAACGAATTTCCGACAAAGATAGAATTATGAAGACTGTAGAAATAAATAATCATTTAGTTGATAGTTTAGTTGACACTGGTTCAGATGTAACGATATGCAGCGTATAGTTACACAAGCAGATTGGTTCTCCTAATTTAAATTGTAGCGATATCACATTAAACGGAATTGAATCAAAGCAAACGTACCCCATCGGCTTTTTCATTTCTGATATTTCAATTGATAGTTTTTCACTGCGTACGAAAATTTATGTTGTTAAGTCATTATGTAATCAAATTGTATTAGGTTTGGATATATTGAGTCAGTTTAACTTCTCTTTCACCGAGAATGGCCTTCAAATAATTTCTCATCGGAATAAAAGTAATGTAAACTTGATAACTGCTGAGTCATATCGAAATTCTAACGTTCGTTGCGTTATGGGAAATTTGAATATTGCTATCTCATTGAAGAATGCTTATGATCCTTCGCAATCGTCTGGCGTCTCTGTTAATGTAAACAAAAGTCCCGAAAGCGAAAGTAGCTCGACGTTTAATTACCTTTCACATCTGGTGAATGCTATTTCTGTCAACGAGATTTGATTTATTGCATATTTCGAATGTAGAACATAAAGAAAAACTGTGTAATTTAATTAATTCGTACCAACCACGGAAAAATAGACAATCTGACTTCAAGATGCAAATAAATTTATGCGATGATATTCCTGTCTGTCAAAATAGAAGATACATGTCTTTCGCGGAACAAAAAATTGTTGACGATCAAATTAAGGAATGGTTGAAAGAGGGCATAATAAAGCCTAGCAATTCTAATTATTCGGCGCCTATTGTTTTGTGTAACAAGCGTAATAATTCGAAACGTTTATGTATAGATTATCGGAAATTGAATAAGAAGATTATTAAAGACAAATTTCCACTGCCTTTAATTCCGGAAGTACTTGATCGCTTAGAACAGTCAAAAGTCTTCACGACACTAGATTTGAAAAATGGCTTTTTCCATGTAGACATAGACGAAAATTGCACCAAATATACCGCATTTGTAACACATAATGGTATTTACGAATTTCTTAAAGCTCCTTTTGGTTTATGTATTAGTCCAAATGTTTTTCAAAGGTACATTTATTCAGTATTTCGTGACTTGTTAAATGAAGGTGTACTAATTATTTATATGGATGATATAGTCATACCGGCTAATGATGAAGTTGAATGTTTAGACAAATTAGAAAGAGTACTCAAAACTGCTTCGGAATACGGATTACAAATAAATTTCAAAAAGTGCCAATTCTTAAAACGTAAAATTGAATTTTTGGGACATGTAATTGAAAACGGAACTATTCGACCATCGCCTTCCAAAACTGTTGCTGTTCGAAACTTTCCACAACCGCGTAACTGTAAACAACTACAAAGCTTTTTAGGACTAACGGGATATTTTCGTAAATTCATTCCTCAGTATGCTAAAATAGCTAAACCTCTTAGTGACTTACTTAGAAAAGGTACTGGTTTTAAGTTCGATTCCGAACAACAGGAAGCTTTTTGCAGATTAAAAGAAATTCTCTCTCAGGCACCTGTTCTACACATATTTAGGCAAGGATATCCATTAGAACTTCATACTGATGCTAGTAGTCAAGGCTTTGGTGCGGTATTACTCCAATTGTCTGATGATGGTAATTATCACCCAATCCAGTATATGAGTAAGAAGACTTCACCGCAGCAAGAGAAACTCTGTAGTTACGAATTAGAAGCCCTTGCAGTAATAGAAGCTCTGAAGAAATTTCGAAACTATTTGTTAGGGACTAAATTCAAAATTGTAACTGATTGTAGCGCTTTTCAGAAAACTTTAGATAAGAAAGATTTAACTCCTAAAATTGCGAGATGGGCAATGTTTATTGAAGAATTCGATTACGAAATTGTACATCGTTCAGGAAGCCAAATGAAACATGCTGATGCTTTAAGTAGAAATGCTTTAATTTTAACATCATACACATCCGATGTAATTGAGAAAATTCGGTTAGCACAACAACAGAATGAAGATGAACATGTGAAATTGATAAAGAATTTAGTTGAGAAGGGAGAAAAAAATGGATTCTTCGTGAGAAATGATATTTTGTTCAAATTTGAAAATGGTAAAGATCTTCTAGTAGTGCCAGAATCCTTACAGAACGAAATCATACAGAAGGTACATAAAAAAGGTCACTTTGCTGTAGATAAAACTGTGAATGCTGTAGAGCAAGAATTCTATATTCCCAGACTGAAATGCAAAGTTGAAAAAGTAATTGCTAACTGTATAGAATGTATACTGTACAACAAGAAGCAAGAAAAAGCAGAAGGATTTCTTCATCCTGTACCGAAAGAAAACGTTCCCTTGAGTACGTATCATATCGACTTTATTGGACCTCTTCCATCAACGAACAAGAGATACCAACACATTCTAACTGTTGTCGACGCTTTTACGAAATTTACTTGGTTCTATCCAGTGAAATCACCAACTACACAAGAAGTTATTTCAAAATTGAAGCAACAACAGACTGTATTTGGAAATCCAGCCAGAATCATTTCAGATCGAGGTAGTGCCTTTACATCGAAAGAATTTTTAGCTTATTGTACTGAAGAAGGAATAGAACATGTCAAAATTACTACCGGTATTTCAAGAGGTAACGGACAAATTGAGCGAATTCATAGAATTTTGATTCCTGTTTTGTCAAAATTATCACATGAAGATTCAACGAAATGGTTTAAGTATGTTTCAGATGTCCAGAGGATAATCAACAGTACAACTACGAGAAGTACAAAATATTCACCGTTTGAGCTTCTCATAGGTACGAAAATGAAGAATAAAGAAGATTTGAGAATTAGTGAGATATTGAATGAAGAATATTTAAAGCAATTGATGCAAGAACGTGATGAAATGAGAGAAGATGCGAAAAACAACATTTTGAGGATTCAAGAAGAGAATCGAAAACAATTTAACAAGAAACGTACGAAACCGAAACTATACAAGATTGGCGACTTGGTAGCCATTCAGAGAACTCAATATGGGACTGGTTTGAAACTACGACCTAAATTTCATGGACCGTATAAAATCATAGCTGTTCGACCAAATGACAGATATGAAGTCGAGAAAGTAGGATGCCATGAAGGACCAAATTTGACATCTACTGCGGCTGACCATATGAAGCCATGGTCAAATTGATTTAATGCTAGTATCAGCTCAAAACCTAAGGACCTGATACTCTTTTTTCTTTTTCTTTTTTATTTATTTCTCTTTTCAGGACCATGATAGTGATGTCCATTCAACAGACATCGAGGACGATGCCTCTTCAGGCTGGCCGAAGCTGTGGTAAAACATCAACGTCCAATGCTGAATTAGAATACCAGGATTATGACGTCATCAGTATACTATCACAGCCCAGCGCAGTAAGAATCATCTCAGACAGCGCTGAGACCTGGTCGAGAGTGGAGGGCAGACGTGAGCAGACGGCTCACACGTCTTCAAGAGTTTATAAAAGGACTGTTGGTGCATCATTATGTTAATCCTGCATACCGTTAACTTCATCTTTATATACTTTTCTTAATTACTTTTATTTCTTTATATTAAATAAACCATTTAAATATTACTTCGTGCTCTCATGCTGTGAATCAAGTCAAATTCTACATACATACCAGTAAGAATATTAAGCGTCGTAGATTTTCCTGCTCCATTATGCCCTAAGAGCACAGTAATCTGTCCAGTGTATATGTTCAAGGAAATTTGATTAACCGCCAACTTCTTATGTCTTCCCGTTCTGAAAACCTAAAATTAATAAATGCAAAACATTTTAAAGCTGTAAAAGTAAGGTACTTACGTATTAATGCAACCACCTTGGAGCAATTGGGCGATTTGAATTATTAAATAAGGTTTACATGATAAATTGAAAAAATGAAACACATTTTTTTTTCAAATCTTTCTGTATTTGTTTTGCGCTTTTCTTCTCCTGAAGTACACAGCGATTCGCTTTCGCTTAAAAAATCACAGAATTGCGGAGACTCGGTCTCGTGCATTCCTCGGCATCTAGGAAAAGCATTTTTTAGTTGACTTTCTCGTCAAGTTTCATTTTTGAAAATTTTCAGTAAATTTATTTATTCCTGCAAAAATTTTGACATAGTTTCTCCCACTCCTGAAAAATTACGCAAGCTCTTAATTTAAAACTAAGGCAAGAAATATCTCGAATTGTTTACTCAATTCCTACAACAGTCATGCGGTGTACTCATCAGATTTTTATTTTTGCTATATGATGCACATTTTATACTAAAATATTATATAGCAAATGCATACATTTCATATATTTAGAACATATCTAAATTGTTATTTTTTTTAAAGTTTCTGGAATATAAAGTTTGTAAGCAATTTTTAAGACGTCATAAAATCTATAAAAATCTTTACAATATATTTACAGTAAAAATTCCATGAATTACAGAAAACTCCTTATTTAACCTTACACTGCCCAAAAGCACTAATTATTTAGTATTTTTACACCTGACACACATACAGCAAGTCATACAATGTTGATTTCTAATTTAAATAAATAAAATTAATTTTACTTTTGTATATCTGGGTGTCCAAAAAAATGGCTGCGGTTTTATTACCCAAATATTGATCCAAGATTGTGTTCCCAATGAATCTTGAATCTATTCATCAAAGCGTGATGAATCTCTGACTAATTGAAACACTCTCTTCACCGGATCAAATAAAAATGTAGATTTTTCTAGAATTCTTTCAATCACAATATTCATACAGGTTCTATAAAGTTCCTGACATTGTTTTAAAAATTTTACATAAGTCTAAAATTCATGTATAAAAAAAAGCTTTCAGAAAACCTTTTCGAATGTGCTGCACTGAAGTAGGTATTTAACACATTTTCATCATTTATGTAAAGACACAAAAAAAATTAAAAATTGCCCTAAGAGAAAACTGGTAACCAAAAAATTGCACAAATAAAAATACCTTAGATAAATTGTTTATGACTATTCCAGGAGTTAAATCTCTTCGTTCGTCTTCAAAAAAATCAGAATTCAATTCATGATCAACCAATCGAAATTCCTCAATGCTTTTGGGTTGATAACCACACCAATAGCTTTTCTACGAAGTAAATTTAAATTATTTATTACTAACTTTTATAATGGGCATAGAAAAGAAAATTATATACATTGAATTGAAAAGTAAAGTTGCTTAACTGTAAATGGAAAATAAAATGGTTTTGGTATTCCATACTGCCATGGCCACACTGCATCAACGTACCAGATAATAACAATGCATATGAAGCATGATAAAACCATCATTCCCATGACCGTCATCATAGTCATATCATGAACTACACCGTAAAGGATGATGTTACTCCACTGTATTCCTTCCTCTATAAATAAATATATTATTTGGATACTTATTTTAAGCTCATGCAATAAAATTCATTTTGATGTATTTGTATTAATAATTTTAGTACTACTGCTGTTAAATTTCTGGGAATGATTAATTGAATCTGTTAGTTTAAATCTTGAAAACCTGCGTTGATATGATTTCGATGCATAATTTTGTAGAAAACACAAGATCTTCAGTAAAAAAAAAAGATTTATTACCGAAACCATCTTGAAATGAAGAAGCTTAACACAACGTATGAATGTTAACAAGAACAACATCTTAGGTGGAGTTGGACATCTCATGATATAATCTCTCCCATACTCAGATTTTCAGTGTTACCGCAAGGCTTCTCTTAGATGTATTCTGTTTGAAATACACCCAAGAGAAGGACTTATTATTCTAAAAGAAGAATTTATTAATCAAGCTATGACACAGGGCAACTGGCATGCGGAATCCTCTTAAAGTCCGTTCTTTCTCTCTGGGATAAGGCTAGAGTCTTGTAGGATCCACTCGGCTATAGATTTAACCTGAACCTTTGCGGAATCCACCTAGCTACATGGACTTGACCAAACCCGGCTCCTCGGAAGGGCACAGAATCTCGACCAATACTGACAGCCTACCTACTCTGCTTGGCTTGGGTCGGGTCGAATATGTACTGCCATATTACAGCTGCAATCTCGGTCCTTTATTGGTGACGGGTGCCGCTACTTCCACTAGATATGTAACGTTTGGGCCAATATTTTACATCCTAAGCACATGATTTCCGACCAGTTCCATGTTTTAATTAGCAACGAGCTTTAAGATAGTATTACTTTCAGTTGATTGTTTGTAAACAAAATCTACATTGTTACTTCAATAAATAAAACAGTCTGCAATACAGGTTTTTGATTCTATTGTCCTGTGTGGGTTCAAGTAGTGTTACGTTTTGTTTGTATAGTAAATTTTCCCTACTAAAAGCTAATCATCAAACAAGCAGAAACAGAAATAAAAGACTTTAAGTTTATTCTCCTCATTACTGAGCGGTGATTAAATTAAAATATATAAGTATAAATTTCCCAGCCAGTTGGACCTGGTTTTAACGCAAAACTTCCTTTCAAAGTGGATATACGTTCAAAAAATTAAATCTAATTCGACCAAAAACAACAAGACTGCCTATACCGCGACAGAATTTCGAACACACAATTACCAACCGGGATCTAATCTCAGTACAAAGGCCCAGAAAGACCAGCATTACCGTCGCCAATAGTCTGTTTTCTTCAATTGGCAGAGCAGCGAGATGCAGACGAAAAACCTTACCCTCTATTCGTAAATCTCTACAATTTATAAAAAAACAATTCCTTGCCATTCACATCTACATAAACTCCGGAACGAGCGAACCTCATGGAGTAAACAGGAAGAGAGGAAAAAATAAATTAGAATAATATTTTGTTAGTAAAACGTAAACACAAATTCCACAATTTTATTTCCTATATATCGCTTCGTGTAATTTGTTTTCTAAATTCACATAATTATAAACAAACGCTTGCGTAGTTTTTTCTTTTTAATGAAATTTGTATTATATTAGGCAACTCAACAACACATAATTTAATTGGTTTTTAATTAAAGAAAAATAAATTTTGATAATGTATTTAAAAAACTACTTTGAAACGAATATCATATATTATTTTTCTTCTATGTAAATCCCCGCGATGTTTAGATATCATGAAACAATGCTTATTAGTTTCTGGAATGACAACTCAAGAGTAACTACCACGCTTACCGGAATCAATAAGAAGTAAAGCAAAGGGGCGTTTTCGAATTTGCTACTTAGTCTTGTGCCTTGTTAGCATCAATAGCGCAGAAAAATATCGAGCGCATTTTTATGTGGTATGCTTTCATTAGAAGAATTTTGGAATTCTGCAAATGAAACGCAGTGATTTAATTCATTATCTTCTGCTCTTTGATATAAATAAATATCATATAAATATTTAAATATAATAGAAATAGCTTTAATATGTGCTGTATCATTTATAATTTAGCTCTCATTACAGCGGTTCTTTAATTTTCCACAAGTTCCAAATTTGTTCACACATTGGCACTTGTTGATGCTCCAGCAGATGGCCAATATTTACAAACATCCATACCTCCTCCGAACCCGGGCCCTTCAGTTGGGCAGTCAACGTCGCTAAGTACCATCCCGGTTGGGCGTTTCGAGGAACAGTGATTTGTTAATTTAGAATTTTTTTTCCTCTTGTTAAATTCTTTTCTTTGTTATCAAATTCATTATATTGCTTTAGTAAACAGTCGTCTACACTGAGTACGCGTCGTTTTAAAGCTTTCTATATTTAAAATTTAAGAAAAGTTCTTGGCATTTGGTTTAGCTCAATTTATGCACTTTTTATCTTGATTTTCACAATTCTTAAAGTTATCGTCAATTTCTCATCATCGGCATCAGGCCTATTCTCTCTGACAAATTCTTGAAATGTTTCCATATTAGCAGCATTTAAAGACTTGAATAGATCTTATATATATAGAGAGAGAGAAAGTGTGTCCATAATTAAACTTGAAATTTGGGAGCAGTCTGTATCAAAAATCATTTAAAGATTTAATATTTATAATAATAATAATAATTTAAAGATTTAATATTAATCATTTAAAGACTTGAATAGGTCTTATATATACAGAGTGTCCATAATTAAACTTGAAATTTGGGAGCAGACTGTATCAAAAACTATTGCATGAAAATTGAGTAATGGCAGAATGAAATGATGGGAATTTTATCGAGGAAAGCAAAAACGAGTTTCAAAAACCACTAGTAGACGGCATGTGCAATGCAAAAATGAGTTTCAAAAACCACCACTAGACGGCGTTGTGCAATGTAAACTATTGACATATGAAAATATCGTAACCATAGTAATCCTGTGCGCGCACAGTAACCCTTTAAAGATGAGAGGCGAACCGCAGTCATATTCGATTCCACGTCAAGGAAGATGACGTTGACTCTTGAGGAACGTGCTTTACTTGTGAAATTGTTTTACCAAAACGAAGACTCTGCTACCGAAGCTTTGAAGTGGTTACGAAAAGGTCCACTCACTAGTCCAGGACTATGATTAGGAAATTAAACATGATTAGGAAATTTGAAGCAACAGGAACATTGGGGATTCAACCAAGAAGAGGACGAAAGTTTGTTGCAGCACAGGTAGTGAATGATGTAGCTAGGCAGTGGAGGAAGACATATCGCAGAAGATTGGCCGCACTAGTATTCGGCGTATTGCAGCACTTGTTGACCAACCTCGTTCCACAGTTCATAAGATTCTTCAAAGGGTCTTACGCTGCTATCCCTATAAACTGTCGCTAATGCAGCAGCTCTTACCAGCTGATCTGGATAGTCGACAAACTTTTGCGCTGCGGTTGAGCTCCAGGATGAACGGCCATGGAACATTTTGTGGAGCGACGAGGCTCACTTTCATATGGAAGGTGCGATTAACACGCACAATTGCCGTATTTTTACTCTAGAGCAATCCGTTATTCCGACTCTTCAGGCAAGGCGATCTGATACATCCACAGTGTTTATGCAGGGTGGTGCTTCTCCACACATCACCCGTTGTGTGAAACAAGTGGTCTGCCGCCATTTCGGTGACTACCGAATCATCAGCCAGGAATTTCCTACAGCTTCGCCTCCTAGATCCCCCGACTTGAATCCTTGCGACTTGTGGCTGTGTGGATACCTCAAGGCCATGATCTATTGTGATCCCACCACATCTCTATCCGACCTTAAAGAAAGCATAGAACACCATGTGCGTAACATTAACCAATTTATGCTGCTTTCAAAAGTCGAATATGCGATTTTACGCTTCTAGATGGTAGCAGACAATGGTGGATATCTTATCAAGGATGTTTTGTAAACTTTTGTAGATTACTTATATGTTCTCAATAAAGCTATGGTACGCGACCTAGAGGTGGTTTTTGAAACTCATTGTCCCCTCCCCCTCGATAAAATTTCCATCATTTCATTCTGCCATTACCCAATTTTCAGGCAATTACGTTGCATAGTTTCTGCTTCAGACAGTTCGCAAATTTCAAGTTTAATTATGTACATCCTGTATATATTTTAGACTAAAATGTTCTAAAATCATACAAGCTTTCGTGATTTTCTAAAACTTTTGAATGCTTCTGGTGAAGTTTGCTTGATTTGCAATGTTAATAGAATTCTCTTCTATTCCTTCAAATTGTGCCACTATGGTCTCTTTCAGTTCTTCAATTTTTATTTCTTTTTAAATGCTGTAAGTTGAAATTTTTGGTAATCGTTTCAGAGGATGTGTAATTTGAACTACATCTTTTAATTCTGCAATTTATTTAATTTCAGACTCCAAAAATTTGAAGACCTTTTCCTTTATTTGTTTTTATGAGAAGGCCTCCTTTTCGGATATGCTTAATTCGTTTGCAGCAGCAATCCCGGTCTTTTAATTGTGGCGGTTGCGGCTACTTTAAGTGGATAACGCAAGGTTTTGGCAAGTATTTGGCAACTATAGTCGCGTAACGAAAGTTTGATCTTCATGACATCAGTTCCGTTGCTGTTGTAGTAGTATAAACATGTATTCTACACTACCAGTATACAAAAAGGAGGAACAAAGACCGAGATCCAATTTCTCAGCTCGAAACGTGCGTTAAGGGCTGAAATTCAACAGAAGCTTTCAACACGATACGGGGGCAGTTTCCCCACGTGTAACATGGATACGAGCTAGGTTCCTTTAAAACGTTCTCCACGAGGCATCTCTCACTTTCCGTGTTAATGCCAAAGCATATAAAAATGGCGAAGCATATAAAATGGCGAAGCATATAAAAATGGCGAAGCATATAAAAAATACAAAAATAAGGGGACAATGTTCTATCGCGTAGATACACAGCAAACATTAAAAACGATAGGATAAGTGTGACGCACGAACAGGAAATATTGTCTGTGATGGAGGTTGGCTCAACTTCCATCACTGGCAAGAAGATTTAGGAAGTTCAAGAAGTAGTGCTAGCAAAGAAGCAAGTTATCATCGATAAGATGGCTTGTTTTCTGTAGAATAGCCACTTTCCTGCATATAAAATCATTGAAAATGAGCTCAGCTTCCCTAGAAACAAAGCGAGATGGATGCCAAAACAGTTTAAGCATAAGTACAAGACAGTTGAAAAGATTAATTATCTCAGTTTCGATGCACAGGAGCACCCTATTACCATCCAGACATTTTCCATTAGACAATTATTATATCTTTGAACTATTCAAAAATTCCTTACGATGTACTTGATATACTATGTGTAAAGAATTTTTTACTTCCAATTACGGGCAATTACTGGATCGTGATTGGAAGCGAGTAGCATGTAGCGATGAACCTCGATTCCAACAGTCTCATGCTGTTGGTGGGCTAAGAATACGAGATCACGGATCTAGCGGCCCCGTGTGTAAATGTACAAAGTCATGGCAGCTCACTAATGATCTGGGGTGTTTGCTTCTTGCAATATTTGGAAACTTTGGTACTTCTGAAAAGTACAGTTACTACATCTAAGTACGCAGATTTGGAATTCAATCACTTAACATTCCTTTATGCTTTCCTGCCAACAGGCTAGAAATAGAATGTACCAGCAGGACAATTGATAATGTCAGAGACCTCGGATGGCTATTGAATGGCTCAAGGAACATTATACTGGTATCTAACTGGCCAAATCGCCACGGAGAAACCCGGAATTAAATCCCACTGAATATCTCTCGGATACTCTGGAAAAAGGCGCGCAAGAATATCGTCTACCACGAGCGTCCTTAACTGATTAATGGAAAATTCTAGAGGACATTTAAACATCATACCTCTGGAATGCTTCTGTAGACATGCTAAGTCCATGTTTTACTTGTATGGTAGCCGTTATCAAGGTCAAAGAAGCTAATCAGATGTTCCTAATGCAAGGGCATTTCAGTATATTACCGAATATTGAAAACCAAGGTTCTCCAGTTGCAGGTTCAAACACATTGATAAATACATAACCTTCACAAAACACAATACGAATTAACATGACAAATAATTGGATGAAGTTTCTAAACTTTCGATCGGCTCACCAGCAGCCAAGGAGTAATATCGTTGAATACTCGTAGTGGGACATAGGTTAATATTTCCTGAATGAGCTGGCTACATGAGAAATTTCCGAGGTTTTCGCATGTGAGAAAAGAATATGAGCCAATCAAAATCGTAAAAAACAACCTTGTATTTAGCGTAGGTATAATGAAACACTCAATCGATTTCGAGAGCAGCTAAAGGTCCCTCCTCATCAGGAGAAAGAAATACATAGAAAGAAGAAAATAGGAGAAGGAATCACAGAAACACGTGGTCCTTATCAGCACTGCACGTGGTTATAACTAGATTTTTGATCAGAGTTACACTGGCCGCCTACTTTTACTGAGCCAGGCTATCTGATCAAACATAAAGAAATATTGGCGAAGTTAAAATAGGGAGCGAGGGGCAAATGCACCTTACGCTCAAAATCTGAACTTCAAATAATGGAAAGCAACCACTGAACGGATTTTATACCCTCTGGTAGTACCAAACGCGAGGAGGTAACGTCATCTATCGGCAAAAATAACTGAATTAAGATAGTAGAATTTTAAAGGCATTAGGAAGGACTGGATTGAACTTCAAATCATTAACTAAACTTGCTAAATCTTTGTGAATGTGAAAAGCCCCAAGAAAATCCAATTTACCTATGGAAGAAGCCTTTTGGATGATTTTTGCAGACCCAAAATCAAAATTATGGTTAAAAGTCCAAAAATGATACGCTATTGAAGACTTGTTAATTTCGCCTTTTTTGACATAAGATTCATGTTCCTTGATACGAAACTTCAACGCTCTTTTTGTTTGGCCAATATATCTTAAACCACACTGACACGATATACTATAAATTCCCCAAGAATTCAAGACAGAAACGCAATCTTTTAGAATCGAAGGGTGAATTTTATTAATAGGGGAGAAACTGACTTGAAAATTGAATTTCTGGAGAATCCGTGCAATTTTATAGCTAACAGAAGGATAAAATGGAAGCACGACAAGGTCATTAATATTATTTTTAACAGTGGAAAGTCTTCTTTGATGGGAATCTGAAAATTTTTTAACGGCTTTATCAATAATCACGGGAGAAAATCCACGGTCAATCGCAACTGCTCTCAAATAATTAAGTTCATTGGTAAGCAAAGATTCAGAGGAACAAACTTTAAGCGCGCGGAAAACATAATAGTAAAAAGAAGCCATTTTTTGCTTAACAGGGTGGCATGACTTGGCATGGGGTGGTAAACAAACTGCAAAGGGTTTACGGTACACAGTGGTGCTAAAATCGGTTTCATTGCGGATTATAAGAATATCGAGGAAGGGGAGGGAATTGTTGGATTCAATTTCAAGAGTGAATTGGATGGCTGAGCGCCGCCTGAGATAACCACTGACCTGACTTTGTTGTAAAAGTCTTACAGTGTTAGTAGTCATCCTGGCAGAAGGGAAAATTTCCTCCGTGTAAAAATATACATATAAATATTACATGGGCATACAAGGCCTGTGTATAAGCATAGATATGTTGATTACAATCATTGTCTTGTACAAGTTACATATGATAGATACATAAAATCATGACAGCTATGTGTACATTTAGACATTATATGAATTCATATTTACAATACTTTTACTGAGATAATCAAAATTAAACTTGTAATTCATTTACACATTGACTGGATTTTCAATATCATTTAAACTGCTTTACAATATTATTTTTATCAAGTACATATAAACTGGATAGTAATATGCTTACATTACAATAGTTTTGCTCTTACAGTCCTGTTATTATTCTACGGGGTGAGCTATTTTCCTAGTGTTGATATTCAGTTGTAGTGTTTTGAATTGCTATTAAAATTATGCTGCGAAGATACAATTCTCAAGAGAGGGGGAGAATTTCTTAGTATCTTGCTGAGCAAAGCCTGATTACCTCCTCTATTTTAGTTTTCGTCTGCTTGTTGCCGCGGGTATTCTCTACCCATTGCGGCCAGTATTCACTGCTTGGCATTTTTAAATGCAGTTTATCTGTTTGTGGGCAGTTGAAGAGGAAGTGATCTGCATCACCTACCGCACCACATTCACACAAATCTGATGCTCGTATGCCGAATCTCTTAAGGTAATGTGGGAAGGGACCATGGCCAGTGTAGAATTGAGTTTGTGCTCCGCTGTATGTATTAACTGAGCACGTGAATTTTGGAAAGAACTTGTAGGTTCTCCTCCCTGTGCTTTCTCTCTCCCATCTTTTCTGCCATTCTTGAAAAAGGCTATTGAGCGTGGAGTCATTGGCAGCAGATTTCGCAAGCAGGTCAGCCGCTTCGTTGCCAGTAATACCCACATGAGCTGGAACCCAGATCAGGATAGGTCTGTCATCTGGTGGGATACTTAGAAGAATTTTCTGAATATCTTGCACGAAAGGACTCCTTGTCTTGTGCCCTCGGATGGACTCCAAACTTCAGGCAGAGTCGCTATATATGCTGACCTTTAATCCTAATTGATATTTTGCCAAATTGATGGCTGCTTTTAATGCAAGAAGCTCTGCCTGAAAGACGGTATTTTTGTCTGCCAGTCGTCTTTCCCAAGTTTTAACCACTTCTCCTTCTTGGAGTACACAGTAGGCGCAGCCTGTGCCTTTTTCCGTCTTTGAGGCATCTGTATAAATAGCAAATGCCTTCTCATTTGGCGGCGTGTATTGCATGTATATTGTGTGCGATAAATCAGTATCTGCAGGGTGTCCAAGTATGATCGGCTTGCGCTTCTCATAGTCTGTATGGTAGAATGTCTTTTGCCACAGAGAGACGTTATTTTCTAGGCGCAATGTCCTTACTAATAGTGATTCTCTCTCCACTAGAAGGTCCAGTGGAGGGATACCCGCCAGCACTTGCAGTGCCGCAGTTGGGGATGTTCTATAACCTTTGCACATGATCAAAAGTTGCATTCTTTGTATGGTGAGAAGCTGTCTTCTCATATGGGCAGTAAGCTTCCTTCCCCATATGGCAGCCCCATATAATATGATCTTTTCTGAGATTGTTCTGTACCAGCTTTTGAGCATAGTGATTGGAGTGCCCCAATGAGGTCCTGATGTTCTAACCATGGAATTACTAATTTGATTTATTTTCTGCTTAAGCTCTTTAATATGCGGTACCCAGGAAAGCCTATTGTTAAATATAATACCTAGATATTTAAGGTCAGTGACCTTTTTTATAGAGACTCCATTTAGCTTAATGTTGGGAATCCTATTTCGCGCTGCATGCTTACATATAAACAGTTGTTTAGTTTTATCTGCTGAGATATTTAATTTGTGCTGATTTGCCCAGCTTGCAAAAGTATTGATTGCGTTTTGTGCCTTTAACCTAATGTCCGTGCTACCAGAAATGACCAATAAAAAGTCGTCTGCGTACGCCTGGATACCCACTCCTTGCTGTTGGTCATAGAGCGCAAAGGCTGTGTTCTCTACAAGATTCCAAAGTGTAGGTCCCAAGCAGGAACCCTGGGGACAGCCTCTTTCCAACTTGACTTTGAGAACATCTTTGTCCGTTGTAACCTGTATCCAACGATCCTGCAAGTAGCTGCGTATAAGATTCAGGATTTTCTTTGGGCATTTGATGATGTCTAGGCATTCGACTACGTCTGGCCACCACAACGAGTCGAATGCCCCTTTGATGTCCAACGAAATAACCAGTGTGTCCATATTGTTGTTTTTGTTCTGCTCTATGTTATCTAGCAGTTGTTTTAAGGCATTATCTGTGGACTTTCCTGCGCAGAAGCCATATTGTTTTTCGTTTATAGACTTGTTCCTGCACATGTAGAAATTAAGGCGTTGCAAAATTACTTTTTCTAAAATCTTACTGATTGAAGGCAGTAAGCTTATGGGCCTATAAGATGCCGGGTCTGACGGATCTTTGCCCTGCTTGTGGAAGAGTGCAATTTCGGCTAGTTTCATGCTTCTAGGGAAGTGACCGAGTCGCCAGCAGGCTCTGCATAGTTTTGGAAACAAACCTGGGAATTCTTTGTGAATTTCTTTAACAATGATATTATCTATACCATCGGGACCTGGTGCTTTTTTGTCTGCTAAGGCTTTGATAATATTATGAACTTCGTGGTCTGTAGGAAGAGTAATATCTCTGTTGCTGCTTTTCCAGCTTTTCCTATTAAACTTCTGCCTTATTTCTCTGTGAGTTACTAAATCAAATTCCATCTGGTCTTTAACAAAGATTGTTTCTAGGATAGTGTTTAGAGCTTCTGTTTTGCTTTTTGCATCTTGTTTTACTTTAGCGGTAAGTTGTAGGGGTTGAAAAACCTTATTTGTGGCTATTTTCTGTAATGTACCATAGGTTGCTTGCACGTTACTGCAGTGCTTACGCCATGACTCTTGTTTCGCTGCCTTGATTTGCTTCTTGTATTGCGCTAGCTCTTTCCTGTAGCGTACCAACTTTAATATTTTCTGTTCTTCATCATTCTCCGCTTGCACCTGCCTTCTTAGGGCTCGTATTTTGCTTCTTCTTTGCTTGAGGTGGTTGCTCCATCACGATGTAAATGTTTTCGGCTTAATAGCTTTAAGTTTGTAGGAAGCTCTTGCTGCCTGAGTTAATTTAGTTATGATGAAGTCATATGTAGAATCCAGCTCCTCCGGGGAGTCGCAGTTATCCAGTTGTTCCAAGATTTCACTCACCCGTGGCCTGAAGTAAAACTTTAAAGTAGTGTGCCCTCCGTAGCAGGTCTTGAAACGTCTTTTTGTTAGGTACGTGAGTCTACTATTGATCTCATATTGAATTATACGATGGTCACTCAGAGAGGGTATGTCCATTATATCCCAGTTGTTTATGTACGCTGACATTGATGATGAGACAAATGTGACATCTGGCCAGCCTTTTGCTCTTCCATTGTAGGTTGAGAGTCTTCTTTATTTATTACTGTCATTCCGTGAGCTATTGCATATTCTAACAATTTCTGTGCTCTGCGATTTTCTGTATGTGCTCCCCATAAGGGGCTGGTGGCGTTAAAGTCACCAGCCACTATGGTATTCTGGAATGTTCGCAGTACGGCTGGGTTTAATTCCTGTAGCAGGCATTCAATTTGCATGCTTGGGGGGAAGTAAACGCAAGTGATTGTTATTTTCATGTTGGAGGATTCAATCAAGATTGTTACTGTGTAATCTGTCGTATCCAGAAGCAATGGACTTAGAGGGCCGTTATACAAGATGGCTGCCATTCCCGTACTGGAGGCGTAGGATTTACTTGTAGAAGGTTGCCCAAGAAGTTTGCCGTCCCTCAAGTAAGGTTCTTGTAGGAGTGCCAGGTCTGCTGTACTGGAGGACATCACCTCCATGAAATTGTGGCTGCTCTTGCCCTTTGGAGATTGCACTGTAAAATTTTGATGTTAGACCCATCTCTGTTGTAAACTTTCTCTGTTATTGAGTGGACTCCCTGGCTGAGCTCATTCTCGCCAATACTTGTCTGTAACATGGACATTTCGATGCACTTGCTGGATGTTGTGTGTCAAAGGTGCTACCTGTCTTCTCGTTCGCGAGGCTGCAGTTGACACAGTTGATGGTAACTGAGTCACACTTTTCTAACAGGTGACCTTTACCACACTTGGAGCAGGCTGTATCCGACTTGCAGTAGCGTCTAAAGTGCCCAAATTTTTGACAGTTGTAACACCGTATCACTTGGAGATATTCTTTGAAATTGCAGGCGCAAAGTCCAATGTAGATTCTTTTCTTTTCTAATAACTCTTCAGCCTGTTCCGTTGCAACACCCACTATCCAATGGCAGGTGTTATCCTCCTTTGGGTAGGAACGAATAGGGAATATAAACTCTTTCGTGTTACTTGGGAACAAGTTCGAGAAGACCTCTGTGATATCTGTAGCTGTACTGTCCTGTGGCACTCCAAAGACTATTATGGTACGCCTAGGTGGTCTGGGTACTCTTACACTTAATGAGTGATCTAATTCCGGAATTTCACTGATGGCGGTCCTGAGTTTGTCCAGGTCTGTCTTCTCTCTACACCTGATGAGTAGTTCCTGCGAGCGCGTAGGCCTTACTTGGACGACGTTAATCCCCACTTTATTAGGCTTAATGCTACTCACTAGCTGCTTCTGAACACTTTCAGTAGTGCGACTCGTGTCTTTACTCTTAATAAGGAGAACGTGATCAGGAAGCATTGTAGCTGGAGAAACTTGTTTTAGTCTTCTGCGTCTATTAACCACAACGGTAAAGCCTTCGTTTGCTGCTACTTCTTTCTGCTGCTGCCTGTCCTCTACTTCCTGTGCTGGTGAAGTTGCTGCTCCACGGTTCCTGCTACAGATGCTGAGGACTGTTGTTGCAAATTTAAATGTCTTGTTAGTTCCAGAATTTGCCCCTCTTGGTTAGCTATAAGGATCTCTTGCTGTGAGGCTAAATTCAGAATCTCACGAATAAAATCCTGTAATTTCTCGTGATCTGCAATCTTAAGCTTCGATCTGACCCTGCACACTGTAAGGTGCTCCCTAATATCCTCCGTAATTGCGTTAATTTGCTCCAGTCTTGAAGCCTTAGACGATGGATTGTCGGGAGTAATCAAGGTAGTAATATCTTTGCCTGAAGTAGAAGAGGTATCGAATGTCCCCATTAAAAATGGGAAAAGTGCACTGCTCAGGACACAGTTGTAGCTAAAACGAAACTCCCTATTCAAAGAAACCTGAATGTATTAGGTGCTCTGGCCAAATATGGCTGCAGGTAAGTACTGGTACTACTGATATTGAGAGCTTTAGTGAGAGCCGAAATCAGCAATTATAGGACAAAACAACTATTGTAAGAGCTTATTACTACAGTAAGTTAAAACTAACTGAGAAACTAACAACAGTAAATGAAATGCTTAAATACATACATACATCAAATAAAGGGGTAAAAATAAATTAATACACTAAATGCTATGACACTAGGTACCAAAATATTTAACAATGCGTGCTGAAATGTGCTTGTGCTGCGAAAATATCACAAGACCAGCGAAAATAACAGAGCGCTGTTATCCGAATTGCACATAATACACATAATTTAAGTTACTTTACATGTACGTACACAGAATACACTCAAGTTATACAAGAAACAAAAGTAAATAGACACACAATAATAAATGATGATTACACTATTAATATGTTGGTACTAGCTATCATCAAGTTAAATTGAAAAAGAAAATTGTGCAATATTAGGTTGCAACAACAAAATACCTATGCACTATGCTTTAAAAAAAAAAAAAAAAAAAAAAAAAAAAAAAAAAAAAAACCCATAGATCATAAAAACAAGAATTGAATTTTAAAAAAAGGGAAATAATAATAATATTAATAATAATAATAATAATAATAATAACTAAATAAATAAACAGTTCAAAGATTAACAGTAAATGCGCTACTGGAAAAGTGCTTATTGATGAGGCAAAAAACTGTATTCAGAAAATAGCCACGCTAAATTTAAAAGAAAAAAAAAAAAAAAAAAGGTTCTAAGTTCTGTAAATAAACAGTAGCACGTGGGAAGTTGTACTAGCGCAATCCCAAAGCTGACTTTACTCTGAGATGACCTTTGAAGGCTAGGTTGTTATTGCAGCGGTGGGTTGATCACGTGGACTTACCCTGCGCCGTTTCTTCCTCAAGGACGAAGAAGGGAGATGGCAGGGGGAAAAATTAAATGCAAACGCGTAAAAACGTAGAAATCAGTTAATAACGTTAGAACTATTGTAGCCCAAAATTTAAGATGCACATCAAAATGTAGATAATAGAGTGGCCTACCTTTATAATGTTAAAACGCTGCAACACTCCCAGTAGAAGAAGAGATATTAAAAAATAAACCATGAAAATGGCGCTTGTAGAGACACTTTATAAAAACATATAAAAAGCACTCACTATCACACTACAGACTTGAGACTTGTACCGGAAGCAAGCGGAAGGTACCAGCTTACTGTTGGTATGTAGATTAAAGTTGGATGGCTAAAAGGTGCCAAGAAATCCTTTAAAAAAAATTACGCGTCTGAGCGGCACTTCACTGAGCTGATCACTCCGTTAACAATGGTAAACTCAGACAATGGAAATAACATTATATTAAACCATATCTCTGGAACTATTCGGCGTAGCCACAGGTAGTTGACACCGAATTGAAGTTCTCGACGAGATCTTTCCGTTGATATAAAAATTATGCACTATTTCACTTTAATACAGCACTTTTACCGAGTAAAATGTGGAGCTCACTTCTGCACGCACGCGTACTGTGCTCAAGCGAAGCGAGAAAGTACGAGTGCGAAGCGAGAAGTACGCGTGCGAAGCTCAAGCGAAGCGAGAAAGTACGCGAGCATTTATCAATTGGATGGCTGGATGAATTGAATTCATAATAGATAGAATCTCGGATAAATCCTCTTTATAACCGTCAAAAAGTGCGAAAGTGTCAACATACCGAATCCAAAGACGAAAAGATAATTTATCAAATAATTTCATCTCAAATTAGTGCATATAAATGTCAGCAAGTACCGGACTGAGAGGATTACCCATAGCCAATCCTTCAATTTGACGAAAATATGCATTTTGGAAAACAAAGTGGGTTTGACTTAGAGAAACTTTAGTAAGCGAAACCAACTCATTAATTTCAGTATGTGTGAAGTGAAATTCCCGAAGCCTAGTTTCAAGACAATTTAGTGCTCCTTCGACCGGAACATTAGTAAACAGTGATTTAACATCAAATGAAACCATAATGGAATGAAGTGGAGAAATATTTTTAAGTTTATCAATGACTTCAACAGAATTTTTGCAGTGTGAATATTGTTAGCAAGTAGAGGAGAAAATCTGGAAACTAAATATTTGGCCAAAGGATATGAAGCAGTACGTATGTTGGAAACAATTGGTCGAAAAGGAATACCGGTTTTGTGGACTTTTGGAAGAGCATAAAGTCTAGCGCAATTAGTAATAGGTGGAATAAGTGATTTCTTCAACTGAGTTGGCAGAATGTGGGAAGATTTAATAGCACTTTTTACTTTCGTGAGGTCCGAAGTTGAAGGATCTTTAGGGATCGAGCAGTATGGGCCTTCATTTATCAATTTAGAGACTCCAGTAATATATGTGTGTTTGTCCATAACAACGATCTGTCCGCCCTTATCAGCTTTAGAGATAATGATATTAGTATCAGAATGAATTTCACGTAAGATCTCATTTTCCTTTTTGCTAAGATTCGAACCCATAGATTTATTGTTAAAATTAACGTTATGGGTAATTAGGTGGCGGATTATATCCTTCTGCGTTTCCGAAATTTTGGAGAATTTAAAGGCTTTCTCTATAGGGGCGATGATTTGATTCATCGCCCCTATAGAGACTTGCTAAATCTTTGTGAATTTCACATTCACAAAGATTTAGCAAGTTCAGTTAATGATTTGAAGTCCAATCCAGTCCTTCCTAATGCCTTTAAAATTCTACTATTTTAATTCAGTTATTTTTGCCGATAGATGGCGTTACCTCCTCGCGTTTGGTACTACCAGAGGGTATAAAAATCCGTTCAGTGGTTGCTTTCCATTATTTGAAGTTCAGATTTTGAGCGTAAGATGCATTTTCCCCTCGCTCCCTATTTTAACTTCGCTAATATTTCTTTATGTTTGATCAGATAGCCTGGCTCAGTAAAAGTAGGCGGCCAGTGCAACTCTGATTAAAAATCTAGTTATAACCACGTGCAGTGCTGATAAGGACTTCTTTCTCCTGATGAGGAGGGACCTTTAGCTGCCCTCGAAATCGATTGAGTGTTTCATTATACCAACGCTAAATACAAGGTTGCTTTTTACGATTTTGATTGTCACATTAGCGTGTTTCTCTTCTTGTCTAGAATAGGAGCCAGTTTCGCTTAGAAAATAATCGAAGAAGTCATCTTTACCCTTAACAGATATACTTGTGTGTGTCACCATAATCCAAATAATAACAAAATGTCTTCATTGAGCGGTCATATCCATATGATTGTAAATTAATTTTTTGTATACATTGTATTTTGTGCTTTTCAATTTTCCCTCGCTTTTTTTCATATAATTTAAGGACTGAAATGTCGTATAATTTGAAACATTATATTAGCTCGTATTTATCTCCTTATTTTATCAAAATATACAACTGTATCGTTGAATATTCACTTTCATGCGTTAAGACTTAACAATGTGAGTTTCAGTTTGATCCTACATCTAACGTCAAAATTAGAGAACATTATATAATATTATATATTAAAATACTACAAACGAAAGGCAAAAACTCACCAATTAATTCATATTCCCTCACCATATGAAATATAGTCAGTAATGCTCCAGGTGGAAACAAGCAAATTGCTAACCTACCATCCAGTGGCAACTGTAAATATGTAGGTATATCAAAATTGTCGGGAAAGCAAAATAACGCAATTGGCAGGAATGCAACATTGAACAAAACAACTATTCCAATGACTGCAAAGATAACTGAAAATGAAATTGAGTAAAATTATTAAAATATTCAAAATATATTTAATGTACAAATAAAATAAAATATAAAGTAAATAATTAAAAAATTAAAGGCCTTAATTTTAATAGTCGTTCTAAAAGGCTCTTTTAGAGCTTAACGTTTAATGTTTATGGCTTACTAGTAGATTATCAATAGCAACGGCCCAGGTGGAATAGCGAAACATTTTTAGGGTATTAGATAAACATGGGAATGTTTTATATCTTCTGTATGCTATTTTAAAAACGAAAAAAAAATGTATAACGTCATTCTATGAAAATATTGAACGCTCTTAATTAGATATATCATGAATTAAACGCATTTTTCTTTAAATGAATCAGATTAACTACGAACTGTTGTTTTCAAATAGCTTAGTTTGTTTATCTATAACAGACAGATTAAATTTTTCGCATCTTTTTCCCACCTTCTTGAATGATTACTTAAAATTTGTATTAAAACTCGGATATATCATATTAGATGTAGTTTAATATACGTTGAATGAATGTATAGCAATTTTTAGGTAACTATAGTTATCTGAACTTGATATTAATTTATTAAATTTTAAATTAAATGTATAATTTTATTGTACGATAACTTGTCACCACCAGGATTTGGCGAATGGGTCCCCTAATCCCCAGTCGCCCTTTAAAAGGGGAAGTATGTAAGGTATTTTCTCCCTCCTTTCAGCATGCCTTCGTGGTGTAACGGTAGCACACTCGGCGAGGTCTGGTCTCGAGTCCGGCGACGGAATTGTTCATTTTTCACGTCTCCTGCTTCAAAACGTAATCTAATGAGGCTCTACAAACTAAAACTAAACACTTAGCAGGTAAATTTGTAAGACACATGGGAAAAGGTTTTGTCAAAAAACCCTTAAAGAAGCTGTGGCAAACTTCAGCCCGCAAACAGGCCACGATTGCATGGCACATAATCTTGATAAAATTGGCATCCTTTAATCTAGTATATGCCAAATTTGCTATTGAGGCATCATGAATGCAGAGCATCTTCTTATATGCCCAGAACTAGATAAAGAGTCTCAGAAACGTAGTGAGATAAGTGAACTACACTGGAATGCCAGAGCTTTCATGAACTCCTTATAAAGACTACATCTCTTATGTCCCTTTCCTTGCTGTTTAAATTTTTAACTTTTTATTTTTATTCCCATGTTCATTTATTCCGATTCTTACTTTAAATGTTTGTTCTTCTTTTATTGTATACCATCGCTTTTGTGTGATACTTGAGCTGTTTTATATGTTTGGATTGACCTTTCCAATAAAGCCATACGTAACAATTTAACAGGTAAATAAACGAGTGACGACTCCTTCCCATCAGAAAATAAAAAAATGGAAAAATTTCCCCAACGGAGAATTCGCAGCCCGGTTGAGAACTATATGAATCACGAACTCGTGTTCACAGCGACGTATTTTCCATCTTTTCGCATACAAAAGAGTGAGACTTCTGAAATTCGATAACAATATACGAATTGATAACTGAATTCTGAAATTCGATAACAATATACATTAACCGCGATCACATTATGCGGCGTCTACTCTATTTACGAAATAAGATGGAGGGATATATAATAAGAATATTTCTTTATTCATTTTGCCTAGTGTTAAAGACTTAAAACAGCGAGAAACTTATTTTTAGTAATCTAAGCTGATATGTTGAGTATGGGGATAATTATTTATAATTAAATGTTTGATTACACCGTGTTTAACATTGTGTATTTATATATTTATGTATATATTGCTAGAACAACTAGTACTCTCAAAATTTAATTTCGTATTATTTATTATTGCACTTAATTAGTAATAATAATATTATAACACTTACTACAAAAAAATAATTGTTGCTACAAAACGCCCATAACATATAAAATTTACAGAAGTCATAAAAATTTGGTTTCTTAATCCCCAGACTGCATAAAAATTGGCATTTTTGTGTTTATTTCCACACAGAAATGATAGCCAAATAGCATTAAGCAAGACTCCATTTGTATACGCTAAAACTGCGAATTCAATTCGACTCCAAAAAAAATTTTCCTCGTGGAAGCTAGCAAAATCTCTCAATAGAAATCAGTCCACTATTGGCCCAATCACTAATCATAACATCAAAATACATAACGTAGCCGATATCACAAATATTTTCCCATCTGCGTATAAGCAGTAAATCACAGAAAATGATTTTCAGCATGCGAATGGCATTAACATAATGAACCATGTTAAAGACTACTATCTCACGTCAAAAAATAATGTAGAGTTAGAAGTAAGCACCAATAGAGCAACAGATACTGCGTTTTGCTACGAATCGGAAGGACAAGTAATCTTGCCTCGTTCAGGTAAATGAATATTATTCACTATGTCAATGCCAAGAAGGCTTCGAGAATGGCAACATCAACAATAAAACACTGAAAGAACTTTCTAAACACGCAAAAGTTTTTTTAATTAAGATCATAAATGCATGCATCAAATTTAAATATTTTCCAACTCCATAGAAGCATGCAATCAGGAAACCAGGAAAGAACAGAAATTTACGTCAAAATCTCAATCCAACAAGTCTCTTACCAGCAATGGCGTAATTATTCGAAGAAATAAGTATGTGTCTACATTACTGAAAATAATACTATCAAAGAGTACCAATTCGGATTCCGAAAAGCTTTCTTCACTGTTCAGCAAATCTTAAGAATTACTAAATTTATTTGTAACAACTTAAATAAGAAAGAAACTGCGGTTGGAATTTTTCGGAACATCGAGAAGCCGATTGATAAGATTTGGCATTATGGCTTGCTTACCAAACTCATATCTGTTAACCGTCCAGTGGACAATATCCTACTGATATACAGTTATCTTACTGAAAGATCCTTCTCCAAGTAAAAATCTGCAATAACCTTGCAACGTGAAGGGAAATTAAAAGCAGGCTTTCCCAAGGTTTTTACTCCTCTGTTATTTAGCCTATTCATGAATGACATTCTTAAAAAGAATACTATTGTTTTATACATTTAACCCGATGACTCAGCTATACTGACAAAGTCTATAAGTCATACTAGAAACGTACTACAAGAATTTGTAAACTACATCTCTCTATAATATAAAGCTTGGAAAATAAAAATGAATGAACAAAAGGGTCGCGTTATTTACTTTTGTAAATACTCTCTCAGGCACAACACTGGAGATATTCATATGTTCCAAAAGCGAATACTTTCAAGTATCTAGGTGTTTATATGGATGAAAGGCTTTCCTTCTGAAATCACATCACCAATATACAAGACAAAGCCCATAAAGCATTACTTACGAGTATTTACCCTATCATAAACAGAAAGTCACACCTCGCCACCAATACCAAGAGAATACTATATCTACAGACGATCAGGCCGATGCTACTATACTCAGTATCTGCCTGGGTTGCACCTGCAAGTTCTAATCCACAAATTTTATATTATTTCCAAAATAAAGTATTAAAAATTATCTTAAATGCACAGTAGTTTAACGTAATACGGTTATACATGCTGATCTTCAAATGAAATCATAGATGTAGCTGTAGCCACATAAATTTTATCGAAAATGTCATGAAAATCCTCACGATGTTATTAGAAAAAGAGGACACTACGGGATGATACCAGCTTTCAAACGAGGAAAATGACCCGCTATTCACAGGAAAGAAGATCAATTCCATTATAAAGAAACTACAGAAAAGGAAAGCGCCAGGACCCGATGGCTTATGTAACATAGATATCAACCTGCAAATAAATATCCCAGCATAATAAAGGACCTATTTAACCAATGTTTACAATTAAGAGTTTTCTAGACATCCTTAAAGTAGGCCAAGTTATCCTATTCAGTAAAAAGAAAAAGACTCTGGAAATACAGAGGCATACAGTTTATAAATCTCCTTCCAGCAGTCGGAAAGATTTTTGAAAGGGCCATTATTTGTCAATATCTTACACTCTTTCCTTTTTGCTTGGACGTAAGGAAAGCATTCGACTCCCTGTGGTGGCCTGCAGCCTGCAGTCAAACAGGCACTGAGGGATATCGAATGCTCCCAAAATATCTACAGTATCCATGAAGATTGCCTCAATAAGAGGAAAAACATAATCTGCGTAATAGTAGATTAGTGGAAAGAACACAACAACGCGACTGACCGCAAGGATCATGCCTAAGTGCTGATCTTGGAGACTTAACTTTTAACAAGATCATATCCCATGTATGGTCTTACCATACCAAAGCCATAGCGTTTGCCGACAACGCGGCGTTTGTCATCAGTGGAAGAACAAAGGAAATCATGATAAAAATGTTAATGAAAGCCTCGGCGTCTTCAACAAACTTTGCCAAAAGCAAAAACGTTCACTGTCGACAGAAAAATTTCACGCAATAGTCTTCAATAAACCAGGACAATATATTACGAAAACTTCAAAATTCACCATAAATGGAGAAAAGGTCAAAGTATTCAAACAGACGAAATTTCTTGGAATCATTATCGACCACAAATTCAACTGGATACCTCATCTAAGACATTTTCCAGAAAAAAATGCAACTAGCGGCAAAAAGTTCAGAAGAATGCAGGGGTTTAACTGTGGATTGAGCCTGCATCTACATAAAATTTTATTCAATACAGTAATTGAAAAAAATTGCTCTTTACGGTTGCGCAATTTGGACTTTCCTCTAAATATAAGAAAAATTACAAAACTTTAGGCGATTCAAAGGCCATTTCTATTTACTATTTCAAGGAGCTATAGAACGACTTTCAATACATTCCTGTATGCGCTTACAAAAATCCCTCCCATTTTCCTTACAGCGGAAAAAAAGTGTAACCACACATAGAGTTCTATGACTAAAGAAAGATTCCACAATAGATGATATCCACTTCAAGTCCAACAACTATGAGTAACCGAAAACCCCTTACGAAATTCATCCCACTATAGAACCAAATATTCGACTTAGATTCAACCACAACGACAACACCGAAGAAATATTCAATACGGAAATATTTACAGATGGCTCTAAAATGAAGAAGGAGTTGAATGTGCCATAATAATACATCAAATATACCAACAGCCGATAATTTTCAAATATCATCTAAATAGCAATAACACAGTTTTTTCAAGCAAGTAGCACTGGCAATCCAAAACGTAATCCTGTAGCATCAGTAATAACTTGCCTGCAGTGAAAATCAAAACAGATTCCTTATCAAGCATACACGCAATTGCAAACCAAGCACACTAATCACCTACTATCAGACAATTAATTAACTCTTGATTAAGAAACCCCAATACAAAAGTAGCAGAAAGCACACCCAAAGTAGCAGCAAGCAATCAAAACTCTATTCCAACTACCATCCCATTCCTTAAATCCCAAATTAAGAAATCATTAAATGAGATAATGATTAAAAGATGGGAATACTGGTGGCAAAACGCACAACAAGGCAGAAGAGATGTTAGATTTATACCAAGCGTCAAAGAAAAGAACAATAGCATTAACCCTTACATAAATTGGTATATTACTGGACATGGCCCTTCTTTACATATTTCTATGAAAGAAACCCCTCTGAAAGTGACACATTGGTATGTGGAGATACGGGCGATCCAGAACACTACATTTCTGATTGTCCCATAACAGAGAAACTACATCTTAAAAAAAAACAACTCAGAACCAGCATCATTTTTTAAGATATGCAACAGCAAGTAGGCACCTTCCAATAAAAATACAAAAAATAATAGAGTTCTTAGGAGCAAAAGGGAAAGAGTTATGTGCCTCCATATAACACAATCCCTCCCAGTTTCTCTCACAACCAGTTATATTACAACTAGCGAAACATACGATAGCGTAAATCGTAAACAGAACTGTGTATGTAATAATTAAGTACTTGTTCAATCATAAAATAAATTTTAAAAAATTGAAATTAATGTAACTGCACTACAACATGCATATTCATAGCATTGAAGCAAATGCGAACTCTGTGCAATAATATGCTATATGAAAAATGAATTCCTTGCACGAAATGTAAACATCACAAAACTGACTGAAAAAACTGTAGAACTTCAAAACACAAAATACTGAATCAAACAAACATGTGAAAACAATCATAATCCATATGATTAAACAATATGCAACAAATTTGTAACTACCATGTAAAATTATTTCTATCACCAGTTTGAAGTAATATTCATGTACCATTATACAAAGCAATTATTTTTACTAATAAGTATGTCGCAATAATCGATACATTTAGTAAAGAAATAAGCTTCTGAGAACATAATATTGCATCTGGAAAAATCTGAGAATATAAATCTTACCTCGGTTGAAGAATGTAGTAAATGCCATAGAAAATAATATCAAATTAACCAAGAACAGGAGCAACAACACCAGAAGCAAGAAGAAATTAGAATGGCTCACATAAACATGATCACATTTTAGTGGACTCTTGTATACTGTGGTAATTATTAATATCATTATGGCACCAACTCCAAAATAATCTGCAAATGTACTACACCAATAGAAACCATCAGTCATGCCCATCATCTTTAAAAGTTCCTACGCAAAAAAGAAACGAAAGAATATTTGATATAAAATATAAGCAAGGGGTCAATATTAGTATAAAATACAAGCAAGAGGATCAGTATTGGTACTTTATTTGTTGCTTCACTACATAACTTTCAACGTCAGGTAGGCCTAATATTTCCAAACACATTAGCAATGAGCATGATTTAACATCTCCTTTACACTGATTAGGTGTAAAACAGATCTTTACAATTATTATTACAGATAATAATAATAATAATAATAATAATAATAATAAAATTAATAAAAAGAAGTGAATTTTCTGTTCTGCCAGTATTTTAAATGTTACGCTTTAATTTGCATTCTATAGTTTCCGAATAATTACCAAAACATGGATTTTATCTTACTCCAAATTATATTTTAAAACCATTGTAAGGTAAAATTTAAAATAAACCAGAAACTGAACAATTCTGAGCCCAAACTCGTAAGATATGATATAAAATATATCTTTTATTAATAATTGCAATAATGGCGCATATATTCGTAAAAAATATCAACTGAATATACTACAAATTGAATCTATTTTAAATGCTGACAAACAGCTGTATTAGTAAAATATCGTATTTCATTCACTTGTTAAAGTGCTTAGGAACATCAACACAATTAAAAGTTATTCTTGTTCGAGGTATAAGGCGATAGAACTAGTCTGATTCGAGGTACACTGCGAGGAAAAAAATGGGAAGACAGTTCTATATCTCCCGTTCTACTGGGCCAGTTGACGAAATTCAACTTGCGTTTTTCATGTCTCGATAGCGCGACTTAGGACATACATTACATTTATATATATACATATATATTATTGTTCTAATATAGGTATTTTTACCCAAAATCGGACTTTTCCTGAAATGTTATGCCATGTTTCGATTCTACGATTCAAATTATGCCAAGGTGCCAAGTTTGGCAGAAATCGCCCGAATAGTTTTTAAAAAATCAGCTCTCAAAATTTTAGTTCCTCAATGTTAATTGAATTTGATATATATTTAATCTCTCTTCTTTTTATTAAACTTATTTGATTCTTCCTTTCATATTTCGAAATTTAAAATCATACCAAATAAAATTCGCCTAATTTTATGATTTAGTTTTAAAATTTGTATTTTTAAATAATTTTTATATATTTTGAAAACAATTTTGAATTATAAACTATAAAATTTCTGCTGTCATCTTAAGGTAGATGTATTTCTAAGCAAACCTACAAAAAAAAAAAAAAAAAAAAAAAAAAAAAAAAAGAGTTTTTTATTCAAAACCTTCTAAGATATACGGGAATTTACATTTTGAAATTTGGCGTATTTATTATAAGCGATAATAACGAAAATGTGGTTTATGCACTTTGTTAAAATTATCTGAATGTACGAACGATGATTTTTTTTTTTTTTTCCCGCTCGTGGACAAATGAAGAAAAGGAAAGGAAAATAGGTTGCAATAAATTAAGAAGTTCGCCAAGTGAAACTTTCTTGGCTCTAACTGAAAAAAAATGTGCCAAGATAAATTTTTCAATTTCTCCGTAAATTTCGCATCAAAATTACAAAATTTATATTTAGGCATAATTTGATCGTAGAATCGAAATATGGAAAAAAAATTGGTTTGTTATTTCAGAAAAAGTCCGATTTTTTGTCAGAATACCAATGTTAGAGCAATGTTATACATAAATCTAATATATATTCTAAGTCGCGCTTTAGAGACATGCAAAACGCAATTTGAATTTCGCGAATCGAAGCGGTAGAACAGAAGATATAAAAACCGTCCCTCCCCCTTTTTTTTCGCAGTGTGCCTTAATTATGGCGATAGAACACCTTTCATACATCCCCATAATGTTTCAAATATGCATAACTATCAAATATATGTCGTATTAAATGTAACTGAAATTTTGTCAATCAGATGTATTATTCAGCGATAAAAAAATTAAAAACCACTAAAAAGTACATTTATTGTCTTTTTATTACTCATTTAGTTAAGCAATGACGGAATGATTTAATGTATGCTCCGTTGTTTTTGTTGTGACTTATCTCACTTGTCTAGCAGTAACATTAGCACAAGTCCATAAAATTCATGGTGGCAAGAAGTGCAAGACCTGCGCCAGTAGCTGGTTGACAACCATACAGGTAACAGTACAACCTTCCTCGGTTCCACCCCTAATTTTGATGGATCCGAGGGTCTCCCATCCCTCACTAACCTCTCGAGAGGAATTTCGGCTCACTGCATATTTAGAGTTCCCCCATGCCGCCCAGACACTATACATTTGCAAACATCCATGCCTTCTCCGGGATTCAAACCCGGGCCCTTCGATATGGCAGTCAGCGCTGTTAATCGCAATACCGGTTGGGCGGCTGAGATAAATAAACCATCTTATGCGTTCAAGAAATGGCAAAATGCGGAAAACTGTTTGAAATGTACAGTAAATAAGAGGAAAACAATTTGAATTCGCACTTTGGCAATGTTTATCAAACTGCACAGAAGATAAGTCAGAGTAATGTAACAATACAAAATTTAAGAAAGAGTCTTCGACAGTCATTTCTAATGATAAAAAGCCATATTTTTTTTTTAATTATCATTACCAAAGCTTTTATTTGTTTTTCTATTCTTTTTAAATTTAAAAATATTTTAAGTGGCTCGGTTTTCTTTCTAGGATTATTATACAAAAGTTTTAAAATCAAGTAGTGTTTGTTGAAGGGCATTTAACAGAAAAGTATTTAAAAATCTAAAATTTGAAAACTTCCGATTGTATTTCAAGAACTTACTATAAAGCTCTACAAATCATTTTTTAGGTAGTCAAAAAATTAAATTACATAAAAAATCACTCATATTTAAAAAAAATACAATCTGACCTTCGTAATAAAATTCCAGTTTAAAACCCGTAATAGTCTGAATTTAAAAAATTAAGACAGGTATCCGATTTTAAGGATCAGTACCTAAACATTCAAGGCACAGAGTAATAAAATCATAGATTTCAAATGAGTTGTTCAAAGTAACAATGCCAAACGAGCTGGGGGCAAAAAAATAAAATTAATTTGTTATAATACCCTATCCTAGTTTGCTATAACATCCTATCCTTACTTAAGAAGAATAAAATATTAGATTATTCGATATTTTTTACACTAAATCGTTTGCACATGAAACTCGCAATACAAATTTTACGCTAAGAAATTGCCGCAATCATTCTCCAAGCCACGAAATTCTCATAGCGAGAACAATACATCTAATTTCGAGATGCAAAAAATTATAATTAGTTTTTGTCGTATGCGCGACATAATTTTTAAGTACTCATTATTTCTTTCTGAAAGCAGTGCACAAAAGCAGACAACTGAGAATGCGTCATTATTATTAATTAGCGAATGAAACGTTTGCTAATAAAAGGACTAATAACTGAGTGGATAAGGCCACTGAGACTAACACTTCGATATGGTTTAAAATCTCAGCGAACAAGCTGGTTGTCCAACACACCGTCCCATAGACAACATCGAGACCAGCGGTGTCCAACCCGTAGCTTGCAGACGCCTAATATCCTGCAATTCTATCTTTAGGCGCCGCCAGCCACAATCACAATATCGCCATCCTACAAAACGTTTACTCTAATCTTAATATAAAATGCAACCATAAAAAGTTACAATTACACGTCACGTTTTGCATTTGTGTTCACATATTCGCAAGTTTCATTTATATAAAGTTAAATCAATGAAATAAATTTTTCTTAAAAGCTCAAAAAGCAGTCTTTTTACCCTAAAAAATGAAGCAAAGAATCATACAAAATCATCCTTCACAAAATAAGTTACATAAAACTTGCAGCACATAAAAAGGCATATTCAAACTGGACACTTATAAAGCCAGCTATGTTAATTAATAATGTAATGTAAGAGCAATGTAAAAGTCTTTATTTCACGAATTTGAAAACAAAAATTAAATAATCTCAGCTAACAAATCTGCCTCTGTCACGAAACATGGTGGCAAGGCGGATGGACGATATGTCGAATGATATCTATGCATAGATAATATCTGATTTCGAAAACCCTACGTATTTTTACCTGTAGTTTGATAAACCCATTGATGTTACTGACTCACCGCAACTTATGATGTTCACGACAATGGTATTGCCTGATCTTTCCGTGAAAGAAACATTGTTGATTATGTTGACATTGTAAAAACACACTCAAAGGCAAGACATGTATGACGCAGTTAAAACTTAGAAAACTTACCAATAAAAAAAAACCTCGTCGCGATCATAACTGCTTTTGCGCCGGCTATAATAACGAAAAAAGCTAAGTTTATTGGCTTTGTAAGCAGGATGACACATTTTCCAAATTTAATTCCATGCACTCAAGAGAATGCATCAATGCATCAAGAAAATCTGACCGGTAAATATCTCAGTCTCAGAAGTCAAGCGACTGAGTCAAAGAAACGTTTTAACAAGGTGTGTTGGAATGCTAAGATTAAAAATTTTCTCATATCAAAAGACAACTACGACCGAAATCTGGAATGGCATGGAGTGGCTTGCTGACTTGACATTTTCAATCGATATCACTGCAAAACTCAATAACCTAAAAACCCTGCTTAAAAAAAAAGATATCGGAAATGATGAGCTTAATATCCGATTTTCAGGCTAAAATCGATTTGTTGAAGAACAGCCTATTAGAAAAAGAATATCATTATATTTCATCATTTACCCTCATACTAGACCCGGACTTTATTCTTGAGTATGATCCATCTAAGAATGTTGAAGAATCCCTTTAAATCTAAGAATCCCTTTATTACTTAGAATAGAAAAGGAGATTCCAAGACATGTTTTATATGCAGCCCATTTTATTGCTCGCAAAAAATAGTTTCTTGGAATTAGAGATAAGTGTCTTTATCAATGGAAAAATTTTGTTTTCTTAACAAATTGGAAGCTAAATAGATTACTACTCTTCTTATTGATATAACACTCAAATGCACACAAAATATAAAGGTATGAAGTTTTTTAATTAATGGACTTTATTAAATACAACGGCGTTCACTAACAGGGAAAACTATTTTAGGTGAATACAACTTTGTGGGCAGGCAGCAGTAGGCTTCTTTACGACTTAAAACAATACAACGTACAGAGGCTGTTCGCACATTTTTTAGACGATTTTGGTAAGCGGTAATAAAAATTCGTTTGCTGCAAAAGAAGTAATTGCAATTGTACTATGTTTTTAAAAGTCAAAATTACTGTCTGTGGTTTGAAAATTTTGCTTTTATTCAAAATGGCGAATTTAACAAAGCAGTGGTTCGAAGGCTACATTTACGCTCTTTCCGAAGAGAAATATGCATACTCCGTTATCCAAAAACGATGTGAGAGTCATGGTTTTGTGATATCTAAAGCGTCGATAAGTAATATCATCAACAAGAAAGGAAACAAACGCCAAATTGGAGCCTCAAGTGGGACAAAAATTCCAAACAAGTAGCCAAGGAAAAAACGGACATCTTCGACTATTGCAAAGGTACGTTGTTTAATGTTAAAAGAAAATCCCCCTAGTCAAAGGACAGTTGCTCGGTTGAAAATAAAATTAAAATGCTCGGTTAAAGCATTTTCAGTCATTAAAATGCTCGGTTGAAGCTGTAAACAAAATGATAAACGTTGATTTAAATCTTAAGAAAGCGAAAAAACGCAATGTACATCGTCTTCTTCCAAAGTATATCGGTCAACGCAGGACACGCTGCAGAATTTTATATGAGAAACACTTATCCAAAGAAAAATAGAAAACAATTGTCACAATAGATGAAGCATGGGTGTATTTAAATGATTGTAACAAACAAAGAGGCATTTATTATCATAAAAGGGGAGAAAAAAATTTAAGTACATGGTTCAAAGAATCGTAAGAAAATTTTTCTAAGGGATTCATGATTGTTGCTGGTTTTTCTTATAATGGCAAGTTAAAAATAAAGAGAGTGCAAAAAAATGTCAAGATTAACTCCAAATACTATCAGAAACTTATTTTATCGCCAATTTTTCTGAATGAAATACCATCGCTTTCCCCACAGTGCCATCAATTTGTGAGACTCCATTAGGACAAAGCTAGCAGTCACACATCAAAATCCACTGTAAATTTCCTAAAAGAAATGGAACAAAAAACTGGTATCAAGGCCATACCCTTCACTGATATCCCTACTAAATCTCCCGATGTGTCACATATGGATTTTTGTGCTTTCGGAGTTTTAAAAACTGCATTATCCAAACGTTGTCCCAAAACCCTAACAGGACTCTGGAAAACTGTTCGGGAGGAATGGGATTCAGAATAAGGGATGTCAAATAGAAGATTTAAAACACAAGAATTTTATGTAATTTAGTTTTGTGAATACAATATACATCGTCTAAAAAATGTGTGAACAGCCTCTGTACGTGCAATAATATGCTGACTTTAGAGCATGTGAAAAACAACATGGAGCTGGCGTGCTGTGTATCAGAATATACGCCAAATGTTAATAAATTGTCGAGAAATATTAGTAATCAAATACCTCATTAATGCAAATTAATCACTTAATGAGATATTTGACAATTTAACAGTTACATTTTCTGTTAATGATATGTGCTTTTCTTTATTTTTTAAAATGAAATAAAATTAGTTTGAACGTACATTACATTTGCGTTTTACTAATGGATTTTCTTCAGTTTTTTTTTTTTTTTTTTTTTTTGTTAAGTTCATATTAATTTTCTTTATTATTAAGAAACACAAAAATCATCCAGCAAAAATGATATATTTTCATTAAATTGTTACTTTTGCAAACAATAAAACACCACGTGCCGGCAAGGTACGGCAGACTTTAAAAGTAGCCAATAAGGCAAAATCGGTTAGACACCACTGATCTAGACCAATTAACCTGATGCTGAATCATTGAGAAAAATGGAAGAAGATCAAAGTGTGATTAGTGTCATCCCGGAATTTGGATCGTGCAGTCGCTTAGAAGCCATTTTGATTGATAGGAACAACTGTCCAAAGGTTTAATTAATGGCTATCTATGAGCAGCCATGGCGACAGAATGCTGGCATCTTATTTCACAAGAATCAATCACAGAAAATGAAAGGAGATATCAGAAGAGCACGCGTGTTGAAACGGCTGATGCATGTCATGGACTTCTATGCAGCGGAAATAGCGTTTTAGGTGTTGTCGTGGATAGAAGGACAGAGGAATTTAAAAAATTGAACTGATTGTTTTTTATGTTCATTCAGAAATTTATAGATTAAATGATACGGCTTAAGTGTTCCAAGCAGAGATTCTTGCTTTAAAAAAGGCACTCATCTGGATAGGTTTCACAATAGCTAACAACATTCCTATCGTATTTTTACAAATAGCCGTAGTTCCCTTCAAAGTTTAAATAGTGATAAAATTACGAAAATAAGTATTCTTTGCCTAAAAGAAATCATAAAAACACTTTTAGATTCACATTCTCTAGAGCTTAATTGGACTAAACCTCACATTGGAATCGCAGGGAACGAAAGAGCAGATTCCGAAGCAAAAAGAGTAACACAACAAGATCAGATAGATGTTAAAGTGCCACTTTCAGAAATTTCGGCCAAACATAAAATCCTGCAACAATCACTTAAAACATGGCAGTAAAGATGGGTGAGGACTCTACAGGACGTTCCACTTATGCCTTTATCCCACAAGTTTCTCGCTCTCGTATACAATCAGATCACATTTTAAATCAAGTCTTGACAAATCATGGTAAATTTTCGCAATATATTCAAAGATTTCATAGAACACAAGATGTGGCTGTGGGACAAGTGGAGAGCTTGCAGAAGATTTCCATTACATCACGTCTTGTCCAATAACAGTAAAAGAAAGAACATCTCTTTTTCCATCACCATTGCCTTCGCTGAGAACATTGGCAAAATGTTATTCTACTCTTAATGCCATGAAATCAATTATTACACTTATACATGTAAACGACTCAGACTTTATTGTTTATTGTTTATCATTAATCCTACAATGTTTATGTCATTCTGATTGTTAGTTTTCTTTCCATTCACTTCAATGTAATGTTCAGTTATTTAGTCACTATAGTGCTTACTTACACCTGCAGCAAATTGTATATCTGTTTATATGTTTATTTGAATTTTTCTATTAATTTGTTATTATTGTTGTTTATTGTTATTATTATTTATTATTTCGTTATTATTTATTTGTTATGATTATTATTTTGTTTGTATATATGTTTATTTTAATTTTACTCTGCTTTAATTAATTGTTCATTTATGTAAAAAGTCTTTTTTCGCCTAAATTACGCTAGCATTGTAACCTCACTGGCCGTCCCTTCACTTCCTGTTTCAGCCGTCATGACTTTCCCCCTTTTTTGTTTTAAGCTTTCTCTTTCCCTTTCGCCGTTTAGCCTTCCCTTTCAGCTCCTTTAAGTCGATAGGTTTTGCTTCATTTCGCCTGTTTTCCTTCTTTTTTAGTCATGATGGCTCTCCCCTTCTTAGACCAGGTTTAGCATTTTGCTTCTTCCCTTTTTAGCCGAAAGGCACCCCATCCTCTTTTAGCCACTTGACTCTTTTTTTTTTTTTTTTTTTTTTTTTTTTTGAGGCCCTTTTGCTCAGCTGACGTGCTCTGCCTTGTTTTAGACTACTGGCTTTTGGCCACTTTGGTAGTTAGCACCTGTCTCCTCCTGCCTAATCCGGAGTGAGATGACGGGGTGTTTAGAAGCGTGGGTTCAAACCCACTTACTGGCAGCAATCGTTACAAAACACCGCCGTTGCTTTCAGTAGCAGGAACAGTTATAAGAGTTTGTTGTTGTTCCCTCACGGGGAACTTTTTGAAGAAAAGTTTTTCTTTCAAATTGATAGAACTTTCAAGAAAATGTTCAGTTTAAATACATTAATTTTTTTTACAAGAAAAAGATGTCAAGTTTAAATAAACATATAAAATGTAATACTCTAATATTACAAAAATTTAAACAATGAAGTTTTAAACTCCCTAGAATGTATATTTTTAGTTGTGAGATGTTTGGATACAACGACAAACTGTTAGCATTTTGATGGTGCTTCCCCTTTCTATGCGCAATTCATAGTTAAAAGGTTGTAAGATCAAAGCCCATCATAATAGTTTAGGATTAGTCCCAGTGTTTTTATCCAACCATACTAGAGACTTATGATCAGTCTGAATAATGAACTTATAAGGTCCATCTAAGTAGAATTTTAACTTTTCTACTGCAAAGACAATGACAGAACACTCCCTTTCAATTGTATTGTACTTCTGTTCAGCAGGTGAAAACATTTTGCTAAGAAATATTATTGGATGTTCTTCATCTTTAGCATTTATCTGTGATAATACAACGCCAATACCAATATTCGAAGCGTCACACTAAACGATAAATGGTTGAGAAAGATTCAAAATATATAAGACTCGATTTTGTGTTAACCGTTTCTTGAGATCATCAAAAGCGTTTTGGCAGTCATCAGTCCAATTTATGGTTGATTTGCAACATTCTCCTTTTAACAAATCTGTCAGTGGCGCAGAAATCACAGAAAATTCTGATAATACCCCGCAAGTCCTAAAAATGACCGGAATTGTGTTTTTATCGTAGGTTTAGTGCTTCAAATGTTCTTCCCAGGTTTGCGAAACTACTGCAACATCGTTATTATAGGTTACAACAAATTCTTCACAGTTTCTTAATAATCCTGCTATCAAGCGGCTAAAATCATATGGTGCATTTTTTAGCCCAAAAGGTAACCTTAAGGGTTTAAATGTTTCAAAACTTGTTACAAAAGCATCGTAACGCTGGTGCGTTGGGATCTGCCAATAACCTCGAGTAAGATCTAGAACAATTATACATCTTGCAGATGACACTTTTTCCACTAAAAGTTCAATGTTTGGCAAGGGAAAATATTGTGTCTTAGTTGCCTTGTTCAAGCGACGGTAATCAATGCATGGTCTTGCCTCTTTTCCAGGAACTTCAACCAGTATGAGTGGAGAGGTAAAATTCGATTCACTTATTTCTATTACTTTGAGTTTTATCTTCTTTTCTACTTCCGTTTTTAAAATCTCGGTTTGTGTGGCAGACATCCGATAAAGTTTTGCGCATATTGGTCTTTCTGCTTCTAATTCTATATTATGTTCGGTAAGGTCAGTACATCTTGCTTCATTAGGGATAATACAGAAATACTTGTATATCAACTGCTTTAAATCTTTTCGTTGGTCTCCAGATAAAAGTGAATTCAACTTCCAGTGTAGCAAAATCCATTTCCCTTAACGACTGTCTGAACCCCGGTCCGAATTTAACACCAGGTTTGTTAGCCTTATTTCTGCAGTTCAGATTGAACAGGGTCGCCTTTAGAATGTAGCTATATGTATAAGATGTGTCTTGTGATTGTTATAATGTGTCAATAAAGGATTAAAAGCTAAGTAATTTTCAATTACTCTCTTTTGAAGCTCAAAAGATCAAAAACCAGGTTAAGAGCTATTACTTATATCCGATTTTGGTTTACTAATTTCATTTTTAAAATCACGGTTTGTCTGGCGGACATCCGATAAGGTTTTGCGCATATTGGTCTTTCTGCCTCTAATTCTATATTATGTTAAAGGTCAGTACATCTTGCTTCATTTGAGATAGTACAGAAATACTTGCATATCAACTGCTTTAAATCTTTTCGTTGGGTCTTCAGATAATAATGAAGTCAACTGGATGCGTTGCAAAACTTCAGACATTTCAGTATCTGCGCCATAATTTAGACTCGGTATTTCATCTTCATAGCCGTTTATCCTATCTTCTAAACATAGCAAGTTAATATTTTCTGCTCGTTGAAAATACAGTTTCAGCATATTAATGTGCTACACCTGAGTTTTACTTTTCTCGGGAAACCCGACTACATAATTTGTCTCTGATCATTATTGAACTATTTTTCCAGGACCTACCCATTTAACTGATAGTTTGTTTGGTTTCGATGGAGCTACAATTAGAACTAAGTATACTTCTTGAAATTTACGTTCTACGGCTGTGCGAGCATACCACACTTTTGGCCTTTCTTTGGCTTCTTCCATATGCTGGACAGCAAGTTCTTGACATTTCCTCATTCGATTCATAAGTTCAAAAATATAGTCCACTACTGTATTTTCTTCCTTTTCTTTACCAGATAATTTTTCGTACAATAGCATAATTGGAGTTCTTATGTTTCTGCTATGAACTAAATCTGCGGGCGAGAAATCGGTACTGTAGTGAGTCGTTCGAAAAGCAAATACAGCATGAGGTAAGATTTTATCCCAGTCCGGACCAGATTCTAGATATAGGACTCGAAGAATTCTTTTTAAAATTCTATGCATCCTCTCTACAGGATTGCTTTTTGGGTGGTAAACAAAACTTCTTACAACTTTAATTCCGAATTTTTCTAGGATATTCGATGTCAGCGCACTCGTAAAAGATGTAGCTTGATCGGTTTGGATCTCCTTTGGAAATCCCATTCGACTAAAATTTTGAAGGAACACATCAACAATCGTGGTTGAACAAAGATTTGCGACAGGAACTGCATCCGGATATTTTGAAGACATGCAGATTGCAGTTATAAGATACTTATTTCCTGAAGGTGTCACGGGCAGAGGCCCACAAGCGTCAACATTTATTTTTGAAAATATTTCTGTGATAACAGGGACAATTTTCATAGGTGCTTTCTTTTTATCTTGCAGTTTTCCAATTCTTTGACATTTGTCAAAAGTTTTAACAAAATTCTCAGCATCTTTGTAACAATTTGGCCAATAAAATTTTTGAATAATGAATCTTTCGTCTTTGCTGCACCAAGATGAGCTGTAGTTTCTTCATGACAAATAGTCATCAACTGCTTTTTTAAACATATACCTGGTACACTTAGAAGATTTCATTTTAGCTTCTTCATAAATCGGCTTCCATTCGAAGCTCTCCTTCTGTTCTTATATAAATATTTCTGGAGAGGCCTTTATCAGATCTAGTTCTGAGCGTTCATAGTTCACAGGTGGCAAACTTTCATTCCCAGTCAACGTGTCTTTGTCGTAAAGTTCAATTTCAGAATTTAACTCATTTGTTGAGACCAGATTTTCCGCTTCTTTTGGTCGTCGCTGTTGAGCACGAGTTTGTACGGCGTTTATCATATGAATTTGAATTTCTTCATCCAGTTTTGCTTCTTCAAATAATGCAGCAGTTTTGTTACCTAGAAGATACCTTCCTTGATCTAATGAATCTTTTGAGACTGCAGCCTTTGTTATTATATGACCAAGATCACATTCAAGCTGTACCTCAGCCAAAGGTAAGCACACTGGATGTTCTTTCAGAGGTGTTCCTATCCACACGGTCTCACCCGTAAGGCTGCACATACTTTTGGCAAATTAAATCAAAGTTGCACCGGTATCTCTATGTATGGGCATTTTATAGCCATTTACTTTATCTAGGCTGGTATATGGTGCCATAATATCTTTAAAACTATAATTCATTTGAGGGTACAGTTTCATTGGATTCTACACTTTCTAAATTCTGCTTGGATTTATCACAAATAGGTCGAATATGCGAGTATAATCCGCATTCATAACAAAGAGGTTGTCTCCGTTTCTCAAATTTCCTTTCATGAATTTTATTAGTACATTATGTCCTAATTATAGGTTTAGGATTAAAATCTTTCGAGATTTCTTTAGGATAATGTCTATTATGATAACCACTTTGCATTTTGTTCATGTTTTGATGACTTTCTTGAAGTTTCAAACCTGTTTTCTAGGATTTTCCCTCTTAAAGCTCTGTTTGATACTCTCATACTCGTATAATTTTTCTGCTAGCTCATATGGAGTTTTTAATTTCATCCATTGGTCGCGAAAATGATCCTTTACTTCCATGGGAACCCAATATTTATCTTGTTCGGTAACTATTAAATATTTCAGCTTCTCAAATGTCTTAATTTCTAAATCCGCAATCCACTCCAAAAAATAACTATAATATTCATGAGCATAATTTCTCTAAGATTTTTCAGGAGTTTTTTTATGTAGATTAAAGAACTGTTTCAGCCTTTCACTGTTAAGTTTATATCTTCTTACGATTAGAGTTTTCACATATTCGTACTTAGTCGCATCTTCAGATGGTTCTCTGGCTAACATATTGGAGATTTCGGTGGGTAAAACACCCAAAAGATAAGCCAGCCAATCTTTCTTAGGAACCTGAGCCATTTCAGCTTTACTCTCAAAATTTATCAAATATAGTTCTATTTCAACCCTTTTTTCGTCGAACTTTGGAATAATTTGTGAACGCTGGATTTTGTTGCTCGATTCTACTATATTCGCTGTTGATTTTCTAGATCGTATTACTCGATTTTCAATTTCAAGCCGCTTTATTTCCAATTCTTATGCCCTTGCTTTTCGAGCCAGACGTCCTTCTTTCGCTTCCTGAGCCAGTCGTTCTGCAATTATTCGGTATAGAATTAATTTGATTTCTTCCTCATCGTAAAACTGACTTACAGGGATTATTTTTTTAATTTCTGGGATCTTACTAATTAGCGGCAATTCCTCACCTAATTCTTCGGTTACTTCTATTAAATCTTGTTTTCTATCCTTGGCAAGAAATGTCATGTTTATAAATAGAAAACTCTTTGACAGCATTTTCAAAATTAATTTTAAAAGGCTTTTAGTTAATACTCAAAAATTCAAATCAGCGTGCTCAATTTAGCCTTTTTTTTATTAGAAATTCAAGCATGACACAACGTACTTTTTTTTTCTAAAACACTGAATGCAATAAAACTTATGTGCTTTCCGATAAACAAAAACCTGCGAAGCTTGCTCTTAATAAATTATACTAAAGTAAATAAAAAAAAAATTCAATCCTCTAACTTGATTCATACAACAAAATTCTTGATTTGGTTCTGTAATACAAGAGCTCAAATTTTATAATAGAAATATTCTAATATCAACGTAATAAATTTGCCATTCTAATACAAGAGAGCTTAAATTTTATAATATAAATATTCTAATATTAATGTAATAAATTTGCCACTCTATTAAAAGAGCTCAAATTTTAAAAGAACATTAAATATTTTGAAACTTTAATCCAAAAGTTTAAATTTAGAATATCGTTCTATTAGTTTAATTCAATAATAAGATGCAACATTTTCATACAAAATGGCACAGTATTCATTAAAACTTACACTCACAAGTACTATATTTCTTTTATTTTTAAATAAACACTGGTTTCACTTTTCGTATACCAGCGACTACCACCAGATATTTATTTATTAAGCACTCTTGTACAAAAAAATTGGCTACGTCTGCTGTCGTTCTCCAGTCAAGCCTAATCAAGTGGACCACATATAACACAGAAATAGGAACTAAATTGAAAAATAAATTCATTAACGATAATTTCAATGTTATGTGTAATCTAGTATGAATACACTTAATTATTAAATTTCGATGTCATCTGTTGACAAACTACAATATAGTTTTATGTTACTATAATATGTAAAGCTAATAATTTCATTAAGTTTATCTGCGATCCGATATTTTACTTTCGTGATCCAGTGCCAGGTCACGAACCGACATTTGAGAAATGCTGGATTAAATTAGTCAACAAATGAAAAGTACACTATGGCTTTCTGCCTCTGGAGAACATATGAGAAACGGTCGGGATTTGATTTAACAATTTCACCATCAGGGAAGAAAACTATTAATGTTCGTATTTCTTTTTTGTTTGCCAAGATATTGTCAGAAACTGAGGTTTCTTCGGGTGAGGAATTATGGTGAGGGTTTTAAATTGCCAACCTCATGTATTTAAATTACGAAGCCATATGTAATTTTGTTATACAGTTCTTTGTAACTAATTAGGACACTTTTTTAATCAGATCTGAAATTACTGAATTTCCTGAAATGATGGATGCGACAATATTTTTGATAATTTTTCGGCAGAAACAAAAATTATTTTCGGACTTTTAATATAAATATATATTATAATATATTTTCGGATTTTCTAATTATTAATTACCTAAAATTAAAGAATATTATTAAATTTTCAATATTTTTGCTCTTTTTACAAAAACGAAAATTCCTTTCGGATTTTCTATTATACTAACCTAAGGTACCCTTACTGTACGTTTTTCAAAATGAGACGTGGCATACAGGATCTGCATAAATAAAAATATGCAGGATATTCATAATAGAAGACTATCTTCATTTGCTATGTCATGGCCACATCTGGCGATTTATCATCTCGGTTGATCTTTACAATATGGTAACTGGTAGTTTGGCGACATTTTGGAGGCGATAAAGGTTACTACCTGGGACTTTGGTAATAATGTGAGCAGTACTCAGTTCCGATTACGCATTATTTTGTGTGAGGGAAATGAGAGATCATGGGATATGTCATGTGATATTAATGGACGAATTACGGTTCTTTAATCGGAAAAGGGGGGAAATCGGGAAAAAATCTGGAAATTTTGTATTTGGTTTATTCTGTGTTGTGTGAAACAGTGTTCGTGAATTTTTGGATCCCATGGCCGTAACTAAAGAAAAGTTTATCGGACACGTAATCAAGATTCTGAAGAAGATTAGGTAAGTTAGTATTTTTAATTATTTGTGGATATTATTTTTATGCATTGTTCTAAATGTAAGGTGGAAGTAAAGGAATTTGGTATTATTGGGAAAATTGTTATTAGCAATGATTTAGTTTAAAGTAATTAGGATTGTAAGGTAATTTTTATTAATTTAATGTATGTGCTCATTTATATTTTAAGTAGTGTTTTTGAATTTAATTATATTTTAATTAAATGATAGTTATTTTGTGAATTTTATGTTTGTAGGAATTTGGTATACGTTTAAGTTGAAGTAAACGTGCATAGAAATAATTTAAATATTTGATACTAAGTATTTGTAAATGCTTGCGGTATGAATTCGTTGGAGACGTGTATAATGTAATAGATGATTTAGAGGTAAAAGTTTTTGGATATTTTATTTATTTTATATGTGGAAATGTTCATATTTGGAAAGGGTAAATACTTTTTCGCGATCAGGTAATTTCATATATGTTCTTTTTACCGGGTTTAAAGATTGAGAAAATTGTCATGTATTTTCGTGAAATTTTTCTAATTTATCAGAAAAAAGCAGTGTACATGGATATAGTGAAGAGTGTGCGCAATGCCATTTTTGTGCAATTCTGGGATGTTTTTTTAAGTAAAAATAAGTCGGCGTGTACATGGTTTATGTGTATGTGTTATTTTGAAAAACGCGTAAGGAGTATGGTATTGTGCACTTTTTCCCAATTTTGCAGTGAATATTTGTCATGATTAAGCAGTTTTGTTTGATAAAATTTCTAGCATAAGTGTAATTCGGCTACTAGATTGTTGGAAGAAGTGTTCAGTAGATAAAAAGAAAAGAAACATGTCTTTACTTCGTGAAGACAAAATGGCGGCGGGGAAAAAAAAATAGAGAGTTGCTGTAGGAGAGTTGGTTGCCAAATTTTCGCCAAAAAATCGCCAAGTTACCATAATGTAAAGATCAACCATCATCTCTACCCGGCTAACCAATAAGTATTGTCAGGCTTAAAGAAAAACGATCTGCGCCATATTTTCTACAAATGCCTAGAGCTCCTACTTATGAAATATACCATGCTTTGAAAAAACAATGAATTCACATATATTATTTAACAAACCAGAGTAAAATAGAACGTCAATTTATAAAATATATATATTTTAAAATTCCTTACTTTAGATCCATTTGCTTTCTCCTCAGTTACTTTCTTGATAAGACTGATCATGAAAAATAAAAAACCATAGGCAATGCACCATGGTAGAAAAATGAGATAATGCTCATGTTGTTTTTCCGAGGGAGTGACTTCTTTGTGAGCCGGAATTGGAAATTGTTGCATTCTCACCTAGAAATTAATTTTAAGAAATTGGAAATGAAGCCCTCTAGGCTGTAACAAGAAAATTGAATCGATATAATACGTGTAAATACTTAGGATAATGAAAGTAAAAGGAAACATTTAGAAAAGCTGTATACATTTAATTAAAATACTGTTTAAAAAATTAGGTTTCTTACTTCTTTTCAAACGATAGAAAGCTAAAGTTTACTCATTTACTGGCATAAAATGAATAAATTCACACTTAGAATACACGGCAGTAAAATGATATGAAAATTATGAAATGAGTCATTTAAAAAAATTAAAATTGTTCTTAAAATCGTTAAGAAGTATGATAAATATTTTATTAATATTTAATGTTTAGTACCCCAAGTAGCACCGCTCACATATTAAAATCGCTTGAAGCTATTTTCTCCTGTTGCAGGATAAAACAACTAGGTGCGTTCAACTTGTAAGAACTATGTACATGCGGTGCAAACAGATTCTGCTTAAGGTTTACAGGAACCAACGTCAGAACTGGTAAATATGTTCAAAACAAAAAGCAGGTTATTACCGCCCCCGTTGGCAACCTATGGTCTAGTTGAATGCACAAAATAGCCTCTGCTTTTGTGTATTAGTTTCTGTAACTCACCGTAATAACCGACTTTAAATTCCGAACATTGTTACCAGTTGTGAGGTACCTCCCCCAATGAGCCCTGAAGACATATATGGGGGCGATAGAAATAGTATTTTAAGGAAGGTTCAACATACTTCGTGAGATAGCGTTAGGAATCCTGAGTAGCGCGTGTTTTGCTTCGGACAAAATCCCTCTAGAAGCTGTTATGCTCGGCCGTTTATTACGTGCCTTTCGACAGCGCCGGCTAGTTTACATTAAGGGCTAACCATGTTACTAATTGTATTAGCTTCGGTTAAGTCTTTTAATTAGTTCCAATTTAGTTCTTATTTTGAGTTTAAGCCCAATTAGAGGCTTTGCTGAAAGCCCGAGGAAAAGGCCAACTGTTCATCTTATTTTTAATGAAATAAAGGGTAGTTAGCCCTTCTTGAGTCTAAGACTTTAGTTATCTGAACTGAGTGATTAAGTCGCTTAACAGTTCACTAAGTTCCTCGACATTTTAACGCAGCCAAAAAGAGTGAGGAACCCTACAAGGGAATGAATACAGAGCAAGTACACCGGCATCGCAAACATGCAAAGACATACAAGTTGATGCATGCACGAAATCAAGTCTATAAAAGGCAGACCTATGGGATGTCTTATTATTTTTATGCGTTTCACCACGGCTAGTACAAAGCTGAGACAAGTGAGACATTTGCCTCAAGAGGCGCAAGATTAGCTACAAAAATTTGGAACTCCTTTTGAAAAATAAATTATGATTGTTAACATCCAAATTTAGATTACATCAAGAAGAAAGAGTCGAACGAACTCTGTGATGTAAACAATCGCGTTAAATTGACAGAATTAATAACTTTTATTTACTCTAAAAATGCTGCAGTTTTAGTGTACTATCGTACAGTTTTCTAAAAGATAAGTGAAAATTTTCTCTAATTAATCACTCTTGTTTATTTGAATATATATATATATATATATTTATTATTTATCTGAATTAATTTATTATTTGAAGTATTAATTAATTATTAAATTATTCCAACAATAAATTTTCTAACGTATTAAATTTACGTTTGTTCATTTATATAGAGCTGCATAAATTAAACTTGCATAGCAAGCACTGTGCTAACGACATTAATAATTCTCTACTACTTTCCTTCAATTTAAAGTAGAGCTCTTTACTTCTCATAACAAACTTTCCAAAGTCCATTTCATGCGACGACGATGAAAATTCCCACAGTTCATTGAAGCAGATCTGACGAAATTGCATTGAAATAGCATCGGAAGACTAAATAAGAATGTTTGAATATAAAATGTAGAATAATATAGATCTTTCCTTCGTTTTTTTTTTTTTTTTTTTTTTTTTTTTTTTTTTGTGTGTGTGTGTGTGAGTGAAACTTGAATTACACGAGACGCATGGTTCGAGGTTTCGTCTTGTTGCAAACATATTTTCATTTGCTCTGAAACTGTATAGTTTGCGCTTACGGTTATTTCTTGGGTTACAACCGAAAACATCGCGGCAAAAACATCTCGGACGAAAACGTCGCGGAGGAAAGAAACAAAGCAGGGCGGAAATGTCGTGGTAAAAAACATGGTGGGAGAAAAGAAAGCAGAGAGAAAATATGCAGTTGTAAAACATTGTGGCGCAAAATATCGTCGTCGAAAATAAAGCGGTTCAGAAACTTAGCAGTTTAAGAACATTGTTGTCGAAAACATCGTGATAAAAAAATAAAGCACCCACAAATCATCGCATGGCGATAACATCACACAGATACGTTTTTAGGTTGTCATTGTGAACAACAACACATTGAAAACGAATGTTTCTAGGTTTTATAACAGCTGCTGCATGACGTCGACAAATATTTGCATTTTTACTCCAGGTTTTTCAAAGTAAAACACTCTCTGCTGACGCTACTTTTTTTTTTTTTTTTTTTTGTTGCTAAAAGAAATTTCACAATTTTCTGATCACTGGTTTCGCTAGTAGGCAGCTTTGAAATAGGTTCTTTAATTATGAACACCCTGCATATATACGATGCATTTCTTTCTCCCTCGTTCCTATTTCTTTATTATTTTTTATTTATTATTTATTATTATTATTTATTTTTATTTATATATTTACTTTTTTTGGCCAAACTTCTTGCTATGCACATTCGGGCGAGCATATACCGGTTTGCCTCAGGAGACAAAATATGTAGGCACGGCTCTGTGTTTCACCAATAATCCATATTCGTGAGTGAAAAAATTCGTTACAGACATTATGTTTATAACTATCTATAAATACTTCGTCAAGTTCATTTTGTTAAACCGTAGTAAATTTTGAATTTCGAAACGCTTTAATCTAAGAAGAAATGCCACCAATACCCTGCTGAGGATTTGGAATACGGATTTCCTACAAACCAAACATTACCTACGTCTTTAATTAACTGCAATGTTCATTTTATTTATTATTTTTTTTTCAAATGAAGCCCTCTAGGCTGTAACAGCATTTGAATAAAATACATGCTGATGAAAAGGATAAAGATTTATTTAACTTTCAAGGACTGGAAGAGAAATATTTAAAACAGCTAACTATATTAAACCATTTTGCGGCGTCATCTACACCAGATGATGGACTACGAGCCTCATATAATCTCTGATTGTTAATCGAAAAACCAAGTTTGATTTGATTTATTTAGTTTTGGCAAAGCACTCAAGGGCTATCTGCCTAAGATAAGGGATGCCTCCGTGGAGGACTTTAAGATAAATTGACTCTTGTACACGCTACACAAGGAAAACCCACGAAACCGCCCATGTAGCCAGCTCGTTCCCAGGGATTCCAACCTCGGACTGGACTATCAGTAAATATTTTACCACTCGGCCGCTGGTGGGCTTTAAAAAAGCAGGAAACTTGCACACAATCGGCGAGGAAATTATCTTGCTAACAGTCAAACAGGCAACAAAAATTATTCTTCATCATAAGACACGACCAGGCATCATCCAAAAAATTTTTCTGAGTAATAATTCCTGGGGAGAAAAATACATGAAATGGCTACAGACGTTTAAATAGCCTTATGCGATCACTTAAAAGCTTGAATATTTTCCATTCAACTCGACTAATTAACTATCAAATCACGAAGCACTATTCTTATCATACCATCAATTCATATAAGAAGAAAAAATTTCTTTTTTTCAAGACAGAGAAATTTCTATACGTAATAATTTGTTAACTGCTACAAATGGATCTCCAGCAATGACAGGCGTCATAAGGATTTCATACCACATTTGAAAAGAGCAGTACCAAATATACTCACTATACAGACGCATTCTTCATCGTCAGCATTTGGTTGGAATAAATATGAATAGACGCCTGCATACGTCAGTCACTTCAATAAAAGCAGTCAATAAGATCAGATGCAAATGATTGCATAATAGATTATTAGACCAAATTTGTAGTAAAATAAGATTACAAATACTTGTTGCTACACACAGCAATTCGTTGGCTCTCAGGTATTTATCTGAACTGATTTTTCAATCTGTTTGATTCCGTACTGGGCTTCCTTGAAAACGGAGACAAAAAAATTGATTACATCCAAAAATGGCATCTCTTATTTGACAGACATGTTTAAAATACTTAACGAAGCCAATTTACAATAAGTTGAATTTAATTAAAACAAAAAAGTTATGACTGTTTTTGAGGGAAAACTTCTTCTGTTCAAACGAAATTTTAGTAAAGGTAAGTATAGTCACTTTTCCACATTATTAATAGTTTCTGCGGCGAAACAGAAAAATTTGCTTACTTACTGCTAATATTAGGACGTTCCTCATGCCGATTTTAAGGAGGAATTCCGAGATGTTTTGAGCATGAATATACCGAGTTTGGTTTTAGAATCATTCAAAAATGCAGATACATCAGGATCAAAATGTCAATTGCTTTTCCTTCATCATATTTGGTTGTGAGTGGATTCAATGCAGTAGTTCCATTACTGTATAAAAAACGAAACAGACTGCACATCACTGAATTGGAACTGGTTTTAACGAAACTGGACCCGGGCATTAACAAACTGTTAATATTCCACCGGTTTCAATCATCTCATTACTTTTTTAAAATTTTTTATTGATTTTGTGTTAAATTACAAATTTTTAATAAATAATTTTTTTCTGCATTTGACAGTCGTTTTAATTAATTTCTACTTTGTGATTCTTAATAGATAGAAATAGATCAAATGGCTGTAGATACCATGCAACAATATTTCAGTATTTGCTAAAATTATATATAATGAAAGATAGGGCATTTTGGATGATTGAAATTTTTTTTCGTAAACGGGGCGGTGGTTCAGAAAAGGTTGGGAGCTCTGAACCAGGAAATTCTGTACACTGTTAAAACCAAGAAAGATATATAGTTGCTAACTACAATATATAGATGAGTATCAACTTACGGTAGGTTCGTAGGGAGTTATGGAAGCAGCTCATATATATATACTATCTGAAATTGAATATTATGTATTACAATTTGGTACCTTCTATCACACAGTCAATTAGCTTCCATGATTTAACCATTTATATGTCATAGTGACCAGCTACAAACGTCAATTTTGTACAAACAAGCTGTGACTTAAGAAGAAATGTAGTTGTTAAATACTGTACATAGACGAGCGATTATGCTGCTGTAAACACAGCGCATTATTATTGTACAATTATAGACAAGTTATTACATGCAGTAGATTAGACCAACTGTATGCATTACAAAAATTTAGGTTACAATTTAACTAATGAGCAACTATGATACAATAAACGCGCTACAATGTTACAGATCTATAAACATAAAAATTATCCTTTGAAATTTACGAGTTACATTTATACAAATGGTATGTAATGCTATGAAGCTGGCGTCATACCATGAAACTATGTAGAATGTTGCTATTGTGACTTACCTGACTTGTCTGATAGTAACATCAGAACAAGTCTACGAATTTTACATTGAAAGAGAGCGCAGGATTACATCACTCTTTGGCATGGATCTTAAGCAACTTATACCATAATAGTATCTATACTTTTATATCTCCACCTATATCTAGCATTTATACTTTATATTTATACCATAATATACTTACCATTATACTTTCTGCTCAAAACAGGGCAATTTTGAGAAAATGCTCACAACAGAGAATAAAGCCTACTAGGATTGAAAACATAAAGAAGTTTTTGACAAAATAAACAACAGCGGTTTAGATTTTTTTAACTAAACTGAACATACTTTATTATTAAGAAGTTATTAGTACTTATCATTAGTGTAAATTTTCTTTAAAAAATTGTTATTTTTAAATTTCATTACAATTTAGTTCACTGCTAAACTTGAAACTTTGTAAATCTTTTACGTTGATTTCTCAAACACATTTTTCCTCCTTTAGCACATTTCTTTATAAAAAATATGTATTATGCAAGAAGAGCTCATTTTTCAGGCCATGGGAGATTAGGAAAGTCAACAGTTCTTCTTTTCCGTTCTTTTTTATGTGATTGATTTAAAACTAAAGCATTTCATGCAACTCTATGGTTTAAATGTGCTCAAAATTCATAGTTTTACAGCAAAATCTGCTTTTCGTGGTTCTTTCAACGCAAAGTAATGTGTATACTAGCACACACAGTATATCCACAAAGGTATTTGTAATTATTCCATCATGATGAACAAAAGCATAGCAATGAGCGGAAAATAATACCTACCTTGTATTTTATTTCTTTTCCTTGCATTTTGTGAGATATAAATGTCTCTTCTACAGCCGTTTGCCACCCGAGGAACAGAGAGCTAGTGTAAACTGCAAAAAGATCTGGCGAATTATTTTCTTAATTTCTGTACTCAACGAAATTTTTCATAAATATTTTCATTTAAAGAAATAAGTATAACTAAACCACTGGCGTGCAAACTTAAGTAATTGTCCCGTTTTGATACATAGTTTTATACTAAAATCTCTTGAATATGGGAAAACCAGGCAAGAGGTGGCTTCATAGACGCTAATGTGATGTGTAAAACAGCATAGAAAACAAAGTGCACAAAAGTGTTTTATTAAAACGGGTAGTGGAATGCGCTGCTTATCTAGGTGCAGATGAATCATTTTAGAAATGAAGAAAAAATTAGGTGCGTGTTAAATACTATGGTCCCTCGAATTTTGATCTAGTATTTTTTAACAACAAATCTCCATTCTTCGTATAAGATTGCCAATATGTTCTTGCGATAATACTACCCATTTTCCTCTCAATGTTTTTTTAATTATTAAGCAATTATGACATGATAGAGGTGCGTTTCCCAAAGCGTCTGAGGTGGTTTTCAGGGCAAATAGCATATACTATTCCGTCAGTACACCATTCTCACATCCAAGCGTATGCTAGGTCATCGCAGGTTATTAACAAAAACCATAAAAGGCATAACATATAGCTTCGACAGTATTCACATATTGTAAAAGTTTTCTTGGAAGTATGAAAATTTCAAAAACACAAGATCACTTGTCGAAGAATATCTTGGACATTAAAAGTGGAATAAAATGCAAAACTGACTTACTGAGCTAAGACTCAAAGGATATGATACCTTAAAATGTCCTTGCTGTTAATATAAGATACAGGCGCGAATTTGATCAATGAAGTTTTATATTTTCCTACTGTAATGAAAAGGGCTCATCTAGCCAAAACGAACCTTAACAGCAGCTTTACAGAAACTATCGCTGCCTTATATCCGTTTATTTTTCATTGTGTAAGACTTCAAACTTGTTGTTACTGGACGTTATTTTATGTCAAAGTAGTTTCACTTCAGATACATACTTACAGCAAATTTTGGACAACTTTTAATTTGAAAATGAGTTTCCATTCGGAAAACTGATTTCTCAGTATTCTTTATCACTGTTAATGGCTTTGAAAAAAATTATATTCATTTTTATACAATTTAAGTCAAGGATTTTGTTAGAATTTCGTGCTTTACTTTTAAGCAAAGTGAATAATAATACATTAACGCTACCTACACACATAATGTTAATTTTAAGTTGAATTATTGAAGCAATAGACTTAGTAGATAAAGGCAACATGAAAATATTAGAAGTTGATAAATAATTTGGTACTTCAAATTCGTTGCAGATAATACCAAAAAAGGAAAATCCGAAATAAGAATTTATCGGTATTTCCTCAAACATTACGAAAACTAGATTTCAGTTTCAAGGTAGAAATCATGAATTGTATGGATCCACAGTTTTTTATTGGTTTCATTGAGATATAGTGAAGAATATTTCAATCAATGAGCTTTGGCTAAAAGACAAATGTTTCGGGATTTGCTTAACTTATGGGGTAGAAATATTTTAATCCAAACAATAAAAGGATACAATGGTTTAAAGATCGTTATGGAATAGCATTCAGATCTGTTTATGGAACGAGTTTTGAAAAAGAAGATAAGTAATGGAAAACTAGTTAAAATTTTAAATTCCCAGTATACTATCAACGATTTTTACAAAACCGATGAAAGGAGAATTCCCTATCAACTATTAACGGATAGTCAATGTCACTTCGATTATATCATGCATAAAAATATTAAATAATGCTTGTTAATCGAAGTTTAGCTTGGACTCTGAGAATTAATTAAATCCGAAAATGATGTTTCACAATTGATGCCTAGAGAAGCCGAAAATTTTTTTAAAAATAATGCAAATTACGCACTTTCTGCCGTTAGTAGAGTGCGCCGGAGAATGAGTAAAACAATGCCTTCTTCACGGTGTCCCAACAAGAATTATTGCCACCTTTATGCATCGGGCATGGTCGGGAAAAGGCAGAAATACTCATAAAAGGGACTCATTATAAATGTGCCTGAACCCTTTTCTAAGACTGAAAAACAGAATCTTCCAAATAGAATTTTCTTTTGTTTTGCTAATCAGAGTAGCAAACCAAAACTCAACATGTGTAATCAAAGTCCTGGCATAAAGGTAATCTAATGAAAGTTGATTCTTCACGTTAGAAATTGATCTACCAAAAAAAAAAAATGTGTGATATGGGCACCCTTTACGAATGCTTCTATGCTTTCGCACTGTGTCCGACCACCTTCATGAAGGTGCACAGTTTTAAAGCGGTTCCTTGGCCGAGCACCAATGCAGTTGTCTTATAGCTTTATCTGACAGTGAGTAAGAAGGGTAACACCTTACGTACTTTACCGTTGATCGTTGTCGTTGACTATAATGGGCTGATCCAAACGTATAACCATTTCAGTTTTAACCTGTAGATGGTGATGTTCTTGTCCATTGGTGATAAAATATGAAACAAGCACACTGCGCCACAAATAGCCAGAGAATTACAGCTTTTCGAGCTGTTAATGGAAATTGGCAGGCAGAAATGAGTGTTAAACTGTACATTTGGGTCTAAATAGTAATGGGCAAGAAGAAATGATGGAAATATAGACCTTGATATATAAAGCAGTAGAAACTTTGACATAACACAAGTAGCTTGAAGAAAATATAAACACAAATATAGATGCAAACATTGAAATAAATGCAATCTTGGAGCTTGAAATAATATAAAGAGTTGAATTTTTAAAACACAACACCAAAAGCAAATTACACAGTACTTGAGAATAATAAATTATTCTCGAATGATTAAGTGCACTCATGTAAATACTATATACAGTAACACGTTATTCCTTAATATGCAGTGCTGTGATGAATGGTTCGGGCATATTTGAACGGATGTTCAACAAGTGAATCACAATTTACAACTTTGGCAATATGGGTATAATTTGAGTTACTGAATTGCGTGAAAAACAATTATGAGAACTTATCAGAATAATGTCTTGAGCATGTTATATCTTCAGATCTTCGTGAATTTGATGGTTCCTTAGAAAACATTGCTCGTTTGTAATCGCTCTCTTTTTTATAACATCCTCGTGTTGTGACAAAGTAGACAAGTTAGAGGTGAGGTTTTCTTTTAAAATCTTGGCAAAAACTTTTCAGAGTGTGGCACTGTTCCGGTCGTGTATAAGAGGGCCAATATGATTGGTTGAATCTGACCATAAAGAGATTGACTTTCCAAACTACGCCTTGTTGAGTTGCATATTTTTAAGTAGAAAAGTCTCATTTCTCAGATCTGTAGTCCGTAATGAATTCAGATATTTCCCTTACAAACTTGTTTAACAGGGTTCGTACACATTTCTGCACGTGGAAATTAAGTACTTTTAAAGGCTTTTAAGGACCATCAATGAATAAAATTAAGAACCTATCAGCAAGTTCGAACTGAATACTCTACAGCAATTCTCGACACCCGAACTCACTTTTTTAATTTGTTAATATACAGCGTTCCAATAAGCCACTGAAGCACCGAGGTGATAGTTTTTTTGTGTTATTTCAAGCCACATTAGACGTAAGAAATAAAGTTTTGTGTTAATTTTTATATTTTTCTGCTGTATCTTACATCCACAATAAGGAGTAAGAAAAGACGATAACTCAACATGTGGAGATAACTCTTAAGGTTAAGCAGTTAGCTACAAAATGTTAAATTACGTACTTAGATATCCTTAGTTATAATAGATTTACATAGTCACAACTAAAATTAATTTTAATTTTTAAAAAATATCCATTAAAAAAGCCCTAAGAAAATTTTACATCAGTTATAATTTATGATATTGATTTTAAAGTTATATTAGTATAATTACACTTTTTAACCCTACAAAACATTTATATTTTGTAGCAACAACAAAAAAACAAAAAATATTTAAGCATCTTTTTAATTTGAAAATTTTTCAAATATTTTAGGTAATTTACATCAGCTTCTTTCTCTTAAGCATCTTTTCTAAGTTTATTTGTTTCAATAAATAAATCAATGTTTCCACTAGTCTCTGCTTTATCTCCTAACTTGTTAATGAGTCAACAATGCACCTATGAAGAATAATTTTCTCTCTTTTAGAAAATCAATTTCTTCTTCAATGAGCTGCCTCTTCATTTGAGAACTTTCGGATTTAATTAAAAATTTCTCTTAGTCTAAAGAACTGACTGTGCTTAGAATGTATAGAAGACTCTCTTAATTTTATTTATTTAATAACGTGGGTATTGAGAATAAATATGAAATATCAGGGCCGGGGCCAAAGTCTAGGTAGCAGTTTCTTCAGAATTTAGAGAAGCACCGAGCGACAAAATCCAGGGATGGCAAAATTTTTAGAATTTAGGTCAGGAACTGAGGTATGCATGCTGCATTAAAACATATAGGATGAATCTTTTAATAAATTTTCTTTTAATAAATCTTTTAATAAATTCAATTTTTTGCTTGGTTCAAAGCTTGTGTCTAGTGGAAAGATACGAAAATAAAGAGAAGAAAAACATGTTAAGATAGAGATTTTTGTGGTCAAATGAAGAAAGTTCAAATATTTGTTTTTCAATGCTCTTTCAAAAATTCTTCAAAAGATGAGAAATTCATCACAAATTTCCTATGAAATACGTTCATTACGTATGATGAAGAAATTTTTTTCATTTTGAGTCATTTTTCTGGAATTATATCTATGTCTTGCATTTAAATCGTTCTAAAACTTCCGAGATGCTCGATCTAAATCCCTAACAACTCTGTAAGAGCAAAAAGCTAGAACTAGAAGAAATAAAAAGGTCTGAAAAGAAAAGTGTAAAGTGAATTCTCAATGAAAAACTGATATACATTTAAATATTCTTACACAATTACACAGGAAAAAAAAACTCTTCATCATGTAAAAATATAAAAGAAGACAAGTGAAACCACTTTAAAAAAATTACAGTACTTTTTTTTTGTTTTATTTTGAAAAGTATTCCGAAACTGAGCTTTATATTTATGGCACTTATATTTCGTTTATTTTCCAAAATCCAAATATTCGAAAGTCACAAAAATGGAAAGTCATGCCACTTCAAAACAGGACAGGAGAAAATAAAAATGTTTCATTTTAAAGTTGCTTCTTAAATATAATTTTAATATATTTTCACTATCTTTATGATTTATTAATGTTATTATGTTTGTAAGAAAATCGTCAGAAAATTCGCAATTCTCCGAATAAAAAAATTCCCAAACAAACTAATACTGAAATCGCCACATAACTCGCCAAATTTAGACCCGCATAATAAAAGTGTGTGTGTAATTATGGCAAAGCCTCGAGGGCTATCTGCCTAAGGGAAGGAATGCCTTCGTGGAGGACTTTCTAAGGGATCCTGGCTCGTATACACGTTACACATGGGAAAAACCACGAAAACGCCCATGCAGCCAGCCCGTTCGCGGGATTTAAACCTCGGGCCGAACTACCAATGTTCAGCAATTTTACCGCTCGGCCGCTGGTGGACCCCCATAATAAAACTGGTATTCCAAAAATGGAAAAAGTTTACTTGATGTAGTATATCATGAACTCTCCATACGCAAAAAGAGAAATAATTTACAAATGTTTAAAGTTTCAATCGAGGCAACACCTCATCCCTAAACTCGAGTATCCACCGTTAAGTAGTAGTACAAAATTAGACGTTAAACGATGAAATACATATTTTTCAATGCATCGCCAAAAAATATTTCTCCAAAATGTTAAGTCACACTCTAAATAAAAGTCGTAGAAAACAAGCGGAAATGCCATATAAGTAAATTTAAGGACCTTTTGCTGATTCTGGCCCGAAATTAAGGACCAAAATGGTTTCCAAAAACCCTAAGGACTTTTAAATACTTTTCAGGACCGTACAAACCCTGTTTAATCTTCGTTTTATATAGTTGAGTAGGACGTTATGATTAACTTGTTGGATTATTTTGTTTTTCGGTATTCTTGTTCTTCGGTGTTGGTGGGTTGAGGTTCGGTGTTGCATAAAAAATTAAATTTTACAGGAAAATTACCCGCACTTAATTCTTCGACAACGTTCAGATGCGGCGTATGTTGTATTTCTTTAGTGGTCAGCATGTCCATTTCTGTCGATACATTGCAAATAATTCTAGTTGATGCATTTCGGCCACGTGTTTTAATAGTTATTACATCACACATACAGATTATTAACGATGAACGTAAAAAATGCATTTGGACTAAATATCTGCTTAGCAAATACGAATTTGCCAAGCTAATGATAGTTACTTATGATCTATAAATCTAAAACTAAAAGATATTTAAAAAATAAAAAAATAGTAGATTTTAAAAATTAACTAAAAAATAGCGGGTGTCATTAATTTTTGCTGAGTAAATTAAAGCATTTAACAAAATACTATCAAACGCATAAGAATGTAAATTCTTTGTTTTTGACAAATAATTGTATATTCTACTTAACTAATACAATTCTAATATCAGTTGCAATGCATCTTCTTCCTCTTCAAATTAGATCGACGTAACAGCTCCTGGACCAAGCCACAGTTAAAAAATTCAAAGTGCATTACCAAAAACCACACTTCAAAACGTATCAATCAGTTTAGAAAACAACATGTAATATAATCTTACATTAGAATGGCACTTGATCAGTTTGACTGTTAGTGGAAAATTTGTCTCGAAACGAACAAATGAAAATTATTGTAACCAGACAAAACTAAGCGCCTTGAAATCATAAATCGGACATCATTCAGAAATAAATAAAAGGTACATTCACGAAACTTTTACAGAAGAACAGACTAGGCGGGAAACTTGTAAAAGAAAATGGCATTATTCTTAAATAATTTTTTTGCCGGAAGCAGAGATTTCAAAGATAAAAAATTTACTCTGACACACATATAATAGAACAACTATAAGAAAAATGTAATGCAAAATAGTAGTAATCGCAGGTAACCCGGCGGGGAAAGTGACGTCACAGAAAAGGGCGTCTTCATCGTCATCTTAGATCACGTGATAGCCCGATGTGACACTAACAGGTTGGAATAACGTCATGTACAGTTCTGCTTTTATTCTGTGGCAATGACAAATAATTTTCAAAGTTTTCTTTTTGTGGCAAAGATTTCTTCCACCGCGTGTTTATAATGACATTAATTTTCTATTATTATTTTTATATCTTTAATCTGTCTTTATTTTTCAATATTTAATCCGTCATTATTTTTAATTGATTCTAATATTTAATTTCGTATAGTAATTTTTAATGACAAACCTTAACTAAATGTAATTGCATAAGTTTTAAAAATAACCCCTAAGGATAGGATTCGAACCTGACAATTCTAGTATGCGAGCCACGTATGGAGGACTGCGTACGAGCCAGTCTTCTGACATACCCAAACCGCGTCACACATTTGTGTATCCGCGAATGCGAACGAATACAGTTTCAATGACCAATCAGATTTTTCCTAACATTTTCCTAAGTATTTCAACCAATCAGCGTGTTTGTTTCTTGAAATTAACCTAGGCTTATTTTCGCTTTCTACACCCTTAATTTATTCTCTGGTGTATTCACCATCACTTTATTCTGTAAGATTTTTCCCCACATTTTAAATTAATCTTTTTTTTATTTTACAAGCATTTCTTATTCTTTTCTTCTAATTCTTAAAAAATTAAATTTGCTATTTTTTTCAGATCCATGTGTTTTGCTTTTGCAAACATAAATTTTACTTTGAATGTTCCCAAATTAAAGTTTCCACATTTTTTATTTCTAAAAATGTAATATTTTTCACAAGTTTAATTTTTCTTTCTCATTCTTTTCCTTTATAGCCCACCAGCGGCCGAGAGGTAAAGTCGTTGAACACTGGTAGTTCGGTCCTAGGTTCGAATACCGCGAACTGGCAGGCTGCATGGGGGTTTTCTTCGTTTTCCCCATGTGTAACGTGTATACGAGTCAGTTTCCCTTAGAAAGTCCTCCACGAAGGCATCCTTCCTCTTAAGCAGATAGCCCTAGTGTGCTTTGCCATAATTAAATACACACACATACACTTTTCCTTTATAATTAATTCCTTTTCTACATTTAACAATTTTATTTTAAAAAAGTAATATTTATTTTTCACAAGTTTATATTTTTCCCTTTTTCATTTAAAAAAGTGATTTCACATTTTTCCCTTTAATTAAAAAAAGTAATATTTATTTTCATAAGTTTATTATTTTTTATTTCTCAGCTTTCACAAGGGCAATTTCTGTTTTTACTTTTCTCTTTCTATATTTTATTTCAATAACTTTAATTTCTTTTATCTTTTGCTTTTTACGAGGATAAGTTTTTTATATTTCTAAAATTCTTTCTTATAACATTTTTATTTTACATTACACTTCTTTTCTTATTTTAAATACTTATTGACATTAGATATTTACATATATCTTTGTGTACGAAATTTAAACTGAAATTTATATGCCTGTTATTCCCTTTGGAGAACTTCTTGGATAATATTTTCTCCGCTTTGAAATCTACTTAAACAAATACGTGCAATGTTCTTTTTATTTAGTTTAATTTGAATATCGCATTTCTCGTATTTTATACTACAAACACTTAATCGGAGATACTCAGAACTTTGTCTTCTAATGTATTATACTAATGACTGTACTAACCTTATAAAACACTATCCCAAACATTACGAATTTTCTTCGACACATCTTACTTTTTTTAAAGAATTCGCAAACTATGTCAGATAAATGTGAATTTTATACTTTCTACTTAAGGTTTACACATTTTACCTTAATTTTAACTTTTAACTTGCTTTTAAAACATATTCATATTACACTACGGATTCCTTTTCTCCAAAAAAGGATACACACTTACACAAGTTCCTTTATTTTTAGATCTACAGCCTTTGAATTACATCTTATAGTTCAGAAATAATAAATTTTCATGACATAAAGTCTATTGAAACCAGTACATGGACATTTCTAGCCGGCTAGTTCAAATACATACGGAAAAATACTGAAATTTTACTATTGTCTTTCCCAGTTTGGTTTAGATAAGTACCCGAAGTATTTCATTTCTTATAATATCATGCTAGAAACATTTACATGAATATTATCAAAACACCTTTTTTTTATTCATCAGAAGAATTCACTTATATTACTAAACACAGATTAACTCTTTGAATCATTCGTAGAGAAGTTTTCAGTGTCAGGAAACTGAAGAAATGAGCAATGCCCTCGCCGGGACTCGAACCTCTGGAATACGTGCCGAGTGCGCTGACCACTACACCAGAAAGGCATGCTAAGACCCCCATAGCACAAAACATCCTCAGGATGTCCTATTTAAGTCGCAATATCCCTGGATATACGTAGGATGTCCTAAGGATGTTGATTCTCAGATGTCCTGAGGAGATCGTAATTTAACATCCTAAGGATGTCTTATTTAAGTCGCTATGTCCCGGGATATGACAGGATGTCCTGAAGATGTTGATTCTCAGATATCCTGAGGAGTTCACCAATTTCACATCCTGAGGACATTCATTCTGCATTGTCCGGAGGACTTTCGTTGTCAAACATTTTGAGGATATTTGTTCTCAAATTTACCAGTTTTAATTTTTTGACATTGCACATCTGAAACTTGTACATTATTTTATTTTTCATATGTATTTTACTAAGTTGTTTCTAAATGCTGTACATTAAAAATATTGATATGATTGATGATTTATTCTTGTTATTTTGTTATTAATTTTAACTGCTATTTTTTCTGACGTTTTTAAAAATTTATTTAGTCATAGAAAAGATTTTTTTCAATGGATTAGCATTTTCTAGAATATTTGCAAAATTCTAAATAACATATATTTTTTTTTATAAAAAATGTATAAATTACATGTATAATTACTTACAGATTACAAACCCTACTACAAATATAGGTGAAATATTTGTAGATATAGATATATTTAATTACGGAAACGATTTTTTTTTTAATTTGGGTATAGAGACATTAGGTATTTTTTTGGAAGCAGGAAACATGAAAAATTAGCAATTGCCTTCGCCGGGAATCGAAGGACGGACCTCTGGAATACCGGCCCAGTGTGCAGAACCACTACTAAGGGGAGAGATGTCTTCGTGGAGGACTTTCTAAGGGAAACTGGCTCGTATACACGTTACACGTGGGGAAAATCACGAAAACACCCATGCAGCCAGCCCGTTCGCGGGATTCGAACCTCGGATCGCACTACCAGGGTTCAGCGACTTTACCGCTCGGCCGCTGGTGGGCCGAAGACACGCTAGGAAAGCGGGAGAAATACCTCATATTACTTCTCTTTTTAAAGGCCGACTTTTTTTAAGGGGATCCAATCACTAAATCCTGGGTGTGGATATACCTCATCCAACACCTTTTTAGTTCGGGCGCCACTGTAGAGACATTAGGATTTTTTTTGGGAAGCCGTAGAGATGAAAAATTAGCAACCGCCTTCGCCGTGAATCGAACCACGGACCTCTGAAATACCGGCCCAGCGTGCAGAACTATTACACCACGAAGGCACGCTAGGCAAGCGGGAGAAATACTTCATAAGGAAAATATTTTTCCTCTAATTACAGGACAGAAAATGTTTTTCAATCGCGCGATCTGTTATTGATATTGAATTACAGTCGTGCGATAATTTCGCAGTAAAGATACATCTCTGATGACTATCCAAGATTCTAGAAACTTTGGTCTTATATAGAGATGGTCGTCTTATAGAAATAATGCTTAATATCAATATTTATTTATAATCTCAGAACTATTGGTCACTTTCAGAAGTGGTCGTTTGAGAGGCGACATTCTATATATTTATTTACTGATACTCTCAGATTCCAAAATTTGTTTATATTCTCAGAAATATTGGACGGAAGGTGGTCGTCATATACATACAAAATTTTACATTTCATTAAAATTGAATTCGGTATTACTTAACTATTTCCGTATTAATTAATTAATTAGAGAAAGAAAAAATTAGGAAATAGTACTGTTTATTACGGAATAATGTAGGAAGTTCTACAGAACTATATTCTTTCGCGTCATTGCACATTGTATCCGGCAAAATACTAGTTCCTCGTATTCTTCCGCAAATCCGTAAACATCTGTCTGATTTGAAACGAAATCCAAAATGGCTGCGCCATGAGGTTAACTTGTATGGATATTTTTTGTTGCATGAAAGGTAAGTTCAGTTGCAATACTTGTATGTTTACTTTTTTTGCTTTTCGAATTTATGTTATTTAGGAAGCACTTCCGCAGAGAACCCGGTAATTGTGAACATCGCCAACTTTGGCGATAATAGTTCAAACCTGGTAACCTAGCTAATTCATCCTATTCGCTTATGCGAAGGTTGTCGTTGTTCGCTTTTGGAGATTTATATTATTTTTCTCTTTCTTACTTATTATTTTTTCTGAATTTTTTAACAACGAATAGATAGAAATATTTTCGCATAATTAAAGAAGTTTTCGTCGAAAGATGCCGGTTCTCGGGTCGTCAGTTCGGGATCAAAGGATGAAATTATGGCGGGAGGGGTGAATGCTAATTTGTAACATGGCTGTTCACGTTATGTTCTTAATTATTAACAGCTGTAAGCACGCAGAACCATGAGGTTTCCAACCCCTATAATAATTTTAAAATGTATAAAGTTCTAGTTTTATTAAAAATGCTACTGAAAAAAATTTGATTACTGTTGAAGGTTATTTGTATTGTGAAATATATTCACAATACAAATAACGTCCTCGATGAGCCGCGAGCTTGGCGAGTAAAACTGCAACGGCGCCAAAGGGTTCTTTCCCGAAGCGCCAACGGGTTCTCTGCGGATGAAAACCCGTTACTTATGTCATTTTGACAGTTAAATGTTTCACAGCTTTATGAATTGTTACCATTCTGTCGTGAATTACGTGTATCTCAATGGCTGGCTGTCTTTTCAAATATCTAATTTGCCCTGCTATCCAAATGTTTATGACTGAATTTTTTTTAGTCTAGTTTATGCATTCAGTTTCAAAATAATATGTGTGATCAGATTGCTTATTATTTTATTGCAGCAATACATTTATGTTAAATAGTTTGAACAATTGTATAAAAATAAGAGTTTGCATTGTTTTGTCCAAAATATGTATGGTTGAAACATTATCTTAATCTAGTTTGTAATTCAAGTTTTTTTTGGGGGTACTGTTCTGTTATTGGGACCAGAATCGGAAATGTATGAACCTGTGTTCGTAAGTATGTGCATAGATGTGTATATGTAGACATACAAATATACAAGCATACATAAATACAATTCTGAACCCAGTCCTGATAACAGAACAGTACCTTTTTTTAATCTTTTTTGAATATTTTATAAAAGGATTGAGCATTTTTCAAACTGCATATCATTTTAAGATTCGACTTGCAGGAAGGCAAAATATGGTCATTCAATCAAATGCTTATGATTGCTTTTAACATTTTCTCATAAATATTGTTTGCATTTTTATTGTATTTTAGATACTTTAGTTATGTAAAGTGAACATGAGAATATTAGTAAAGCTGAAGAATATGAATAGCTACCATAATACATGTATTTTTTCATCGAGCCCATTGTTTTAGAAACCAATGCACCATTATTATATGCTGGCTTATTTTATAGTTATATGCAGTTTAATTTTATGTTCATGTTACTGTAGTATTGTCATTATAATAAAAGTATTGATAATTTTTGTTGAATCTTGCAAGTTGCCTAACATTCAGAATTATTACTACCGAATTTTACCGATAGGTTTTTTTGAGTTGACATAATCTGTCTGATAAATAAAATAAACTGGTGTTTAAATTATATGCATTTCTCTTAAATTCATTGAAAGTGAGATGGAAATATAAATGCTATCCAGAAAAGTGAATTCTTTTTGCCTGAAATAACAAACTGTACTAAATGATTAATGTTTATATCATTTTAGAAATGTCAATATTAAAGTTTCTTCCCCTTCTCTTCTTTGATTTTCAAATAATTTATAATAAAATAATATATGCATAAGTGTAATTAATGTAAAGTGTCATTCAATAATATAATTTATTTTTACTGATATTTTTATATTTCTTATCTGGGTTTACTTTTGGTGTTAGAAGGAGGAAAAGACTGTAATTAAGGAAATAATTAAAACATTACAGTCTTTTAAATAACACAGTTACAGTAATGTTTATTGAAGCAATCAGTACTGTGTGATTGCCAGTGATTGAATAATGTTAAAATGCATTGTTCATAAGGAAATTTGCTTAGATTTGTGTTATAGATTTTATTTTGACACAAGCTGAAATTTGAATTATTGGAAGCACTTTGAAAACCCGAATTATTCCCTGAATCATTAATCAGGCCAATATATAACATACAAATTTTCATACAAAATTATTTCTTTGAGCATATTATAAAGAGCTCATTTAATTTTATTATTTGTACAAATTTTAGACAAAAGTAGCATGTAACAGTTAAAGATTTATTGAAGCCTACTTAAGTGCTTAAGTGCTACTTAAGCTTAAGTGTGAAAGATATTGCCACATTAGCGAACATGACGATCATTGATGCTTAGTTTAGTAATTTAATAATATATTGAGAAATGCTGGGAACTTTCAGAAGTAGACATTTCGGAAATAATGGGCTTGATAAGAAATTTACATGGTTTTATTATTTATTCTTTAGTTAAGAATGGATTTTAGATGTTCATGTGAAAGAATTCTGTTTAAGTATATGTGAAAGAATTGTTAAAGTTTGGCATTTAAAAAAATGAATTAATAATATGCAATTATCTTTTTATTATACATATATTACTATATATTTCTAATGCACTATGTAAATGTCAGTGCTAAACAATTGAGATACTATTGTCAAAGCAATCTTTTCTTATACATGAAAAATTCTGATACTTTCTTATCATCTGCCCTCACAGTTTCAACTTATGCTAAAACAGCAAGAGTATGCACACGATAATAGCAAACTATGAATATGCATACCACACACATGTATTTACATGCTTTATATTTAATCTTTATTTCTGAATAGTATTCCATTGGATGAAAAATATGTGAATATTGACCCAATGTATATATTTTTGTGTGTGTGCATCCTAAAATTTCTTGTTTCTTATAAAGTGCTTATTTGAATTACTACTTGTGAACAGAGCAGTAGATATGAACCATAAACTAACCATTTTGCCAATTTTCACAGCTTTGCAGATAGTCAGAAAGCACCAAAATTTGTAATAATGTTAAGTTTAAATGATGTTCTATACTTTTGTGTTAATTTTTCTATTCTATTAATTCTATTACTGTGTTATCAAATTTTCTGCAGGAATTTCAACTGGTTAAGATGTTATTACCATGTGGAGAAGAATTTGGTTTTCAAGCTAGAAAAAATTGCAGCTGAAGGATTTTGTAGAAGGTCAGTCAAACTGGTTTTAGTTAATTATAATTTAATTTGGGGTGAAGAATTCTCAAATTTATTTATCATAAGTGTCTAAAGGTCTTCTAAATTAAATTCTGCTTGTTTTTGAAATTTTTCATGACATTCATTCTTTGATTATTATTATTATTTTTTTAAATTTACTAACTTACATCCAGGCACATAATTGCATTTAATGCCATACCTTAAATATTGTAAAATGTTAAAATAATACATTTCACTTAAAAATGTGGTTGTGACAGTAAATTTTCTGTTACATTTAATCATATCTATAAACATTGGTATACATCATTTTTCAATAATCTGTATATTATTTTGTGCATTTCTTTTACATCCAAGATCTGGCATATGACTTGCTTTTCAAACTGATAACATGATGTAATAATGTAATTTAATGGTTAAAGTTTACTATGGAACGGGCCAAATTTAATAAATTATTCTTTGATAGAAATTTATTCATTTGTTCAGTGTGTCTCATCTCTTTAATTTGCTAAAGTAAATTTTATGTACTTGCATTTAGGAATTTTGACTGTATCAGAGTAATTTTGTTTCAGTTATTATAACATGCAAGGGAAAAAATTCATTCATAGCTCTGTATTTAAAATTAGTTAAAGTCCTTAATAAAGAGGGACGTTTTGTTGTTTTTAATGTCGATAGAGTTTAATTCAAAAATATGCCACATTAAGGGTTACTTTTTAACCTAATTTAAAATTTTCATTACTTTAACATGTCCAATAATTGTTATTTTAACTCCGATATTGTAATAATATCAGAATTCCTTACTTTTTGATAGGTAATCCAAATGTAAAACAAGAAAAGAAAAAATTAAAATCTAGAAGTATATTTATTTCATACCTCTAACAAATAAAAACAACACAAGCACTTTTTACTGTCTATCTGCATAGTGTGGCATGTCCCGTAAGACTGAGATTTGTATGGTCAAATCCATGTTTCAGTTAAAGGAAAATGCATGCACAGTCTTCTGATTTTCCCTTCGATTAAGGATTCTGTATATACTAGCATAAGAAATATATTAGTTAATGCAGTGTTATACATCAATATTTATAGACAATTATTGTGGCTATGTTTATTATAATTTTGTTCACTGTAATGGCTGGAGTGCCTAAACCATCATGCTGTGTAAACAAAACTCAAATCTTCATCTCTGCATACTGCTCCACCAGTGTTTAAACCACTGAAATGGTGATTATGGTAGAACATCTTTGGTAAAAATTTACTCTACTGTAACCCTTGGTGAATCGTTTCTTTTTTTTTATATCAAGATCGTCACCTGAGAGGATCAGCACCAATTTCAAGGTGGCCGCTACACAAAACCAAAATAAGAAGTCAAAGACATACACAAACTCTGTGTCCATGTACACATCGACCTATTAAAACAGAGAACTGCACAAACTGGGCATTGTGCACTGCCTTAACTTTGTCCATGTACACATTGATCTATTTTCACTTTAAGAAAATCAGAAAGTTAAAAATATCATAGTTACCAGAAAAAATTTGCCACTGTCTTAAGACACAGACAACCAAAAATACACAAACAGAGAGGAATAAATTACCAAAAATACATATTTCCTAACATAAAAACATTAAACAACAAATCTTCTAACAAAAATTAACACACAGAGACAAAAAAATAAATGAAACGTCATTTTTTTTAACATACCTTTTTTTTCACATGCATATGTTTAGGCTTTCCACCACCATCTTCCAGGTAAGCAATTCAATTAAATTTTTCGTCTCTTAGTCACTTCAGACATACTCAAACGATGGTACCCACACCAAAATAATAAATAGTATGTTCAAAATACAAAACCATACCACTTCCCTGCAACCAAACACAGCAATTGAAAAGAATGAAATTGAAAAGAAGAACCAAAAACCTGGGACCGTACAAAAGGTTTACTATAAAAAAAGTAGCCCAAAACTAAATTTATCACAGCACGTTGGCAATATTTGCAGAAATAACTCCTTTTTATTGACAAAAAAAAGTTTTTTTTTTTCCCAAAGGCAACTTTCGCCAACATTATCAACAGTAGGGTTACCGAAAAACTTATTTGACGCAATGGGCTTCCACATTTCACAAACAACCAATACCACTTTGCGATTTTTTTTCAGACAGAAACCAAGGTGTACCATACAGTAAAGATTAGCCACATCTTCATTTACTACTGTTACAAGTACTTCTTTGGTAAATTTCTGCGGTTAAATTCAAAAGTTTAAAATTGCATTAACATGATCAGATTCAGAGTCATAGCTAGGGTTTTCAGCGCTCAGGGACAACTGAAGATTTCACACCCCCTACTGCTAGCCAAGGATGGAAAACATTTAATTCTAAAATGTTCTAACATCAGTTTGGCGCCCCTTGGATTCTGCACCCGGGGACAGATGCCCCCCTTCCCCCCCTCTAGCTACACCCCTGATCAGATTTTATTTTCTGCACGTAGCTAACAATTACTTATGTGTTGTCAGATAAATGTTACCAGATGCAGTTAATTATTTTTTACTTGCCAATCTCATGAGACAAGTTTTTTTTTGCTCCTGCAAGACTTTACTTTGTGTTGCAAAATAAATTCATTCTCACTCTTTTTGGACTTGCCTACACATTAAATTTAAAATAGTTTTATGAATAGGTAAGATGTGATTATCATAATTTTGTTTCTCTCTTTATCTTGGCAACTTTATATGTTGATTCAGTATCCAGGTTACCTACCAGTGGCTGATTGATAAAACTGCTCATATGTTCAGCTGGTGGTTTGAGTTTATTTTCTGACATAAAAAATTTTAAAAGGCATCCCCCATGTTTATTTTACTATAATCGAAAAATCAAATAATTGCTACTCTGTTTATAGGTACTAAATGTTAAAATATTTTAAATGCTTCCTTTAATTTGCATTCTAATAATCATTTGTTTAAATTTAATTATGAATTATATTCACATATAGTAATTGTGAGTGTTTTCTTATTTTAGGTGCTGTGAAAGGCAATGACAGAGATCCAATTTATCAAGAGTTCTTATATACATAAGAATACATGGATATAAGATTGTTTTTCATGAATTCAAATAAAATGTGATAAATTGGATTAATAAAAACTATTTTGAAAAGTGTTTTTCCTCTGTTAATCATAATATAGTGCCATAAATTTCTGAATGTGTTTATTTTTCATCCAAATAAATAGCTTTACAAAAATTTGTCATATTAATAGATATTGCATAATTTAGCATTATTATAAATATTTATTATAGCAGATTTAGCTGAACTACTTTTTTAGTCTCTTTGCAGATGAAGTCACAAAGGTAAGTGGTTAGATATTTTTCTGTATTCCCCATTAAGTAATTTTATCTGGTAAATTACCATTACTTATATACTAAAGGTGAAAGAATAAGCTTTCCTTGAAGATGCAAAAATTTGCAGATATTTCAAAAAATTGGTATACGTAAAAAAGTTCTTAAATTGCCACATATGCGAAACTGAAAATGTTATATATGAAATAGTTCAGAAATATAAATATTTTCACTATTTTTTAACTATAATTTACTGTATTTGTTATATATAATCACAGTTTAAGGTAGCAGTGCTTTTCTCACTGTGATTTCTCATGTATTTTGATTCATAAATACACGTACATAAATCCACGTATTTTGATTTCTCTTTTGAGACCGAATAAAAAATGAATTAAACATTCTCGTTGACATTGAGAGTTGAATAAAAGCTCACCTCAAAATAAAATGAATTAATAAATTTATGGAAAATTTTACATTGCATATATTGAGCAGAAAGAGTAAACTGAATATACTTAATGGAATTAATAATTGGTAAAGTTGATAGCAGAATAAAATGCCTTAATTGCATGGTAAACAGTAGATCTTTTGAAGTTTTTATATGTTGCGTAAAATGCAGATTTAAATTTTTGATATTGATTGTCATATAAATGGCAATTACTGTTTTATTTTGCTCTGAAATGAATGTAATAAAATTCTGGATGAGACAACCTTTAACATGCGCTAGAATTTACAAAGTTTAATTTGGTGCTGATTTCAACGGGTAAATTTCATTTTACTGAATTTTGCGTAAAATAATACTAATGACCCATTGCAAATTATTTTCAGAACTTTTTTTTTTTTTTAATCTAAAAGGGCTATTAGTTTTGAAATGTGACTTCATATCGTCAGTCGTAAACTTGTTTCGCTTTTCATTCAAGTCTTGCCATTTGGCAAAATTTAACATATTTACCTTTAAAATCTAATATATTATTGACTAACAAGCCAAGCTAATTAAAAGCATTAAACACAGTTCTTAACAATGCTTTTTTTAAGTTTTAATCTGATTGATTTAAAATGCATTTAATTCATGATATATCTAATTGAAAACATTTTAATATTTCTGCATAATTACATGATATATTTCTTCACTTTTCAAATATATAGAAGATATATAACTTTCTGGTGTCAGTATCTTATAAAATGTTTTGCTATTTCCACTGCCCCATCTGTATTGATAATCTATGCATTCATAAACTTTTAGCCTCTTTGAGTGACTGTTAAAATCTGAGGCCTTTCAGATTTTTTTTTTTTTTTTTTTTTTTTTTTTTTTAAATTGTGTGAGCAGAAAGATAGAATTTTAGAAGAGCTTCTTGAGTTACCTTTTGAATGATATAAAGAATTGTTAACATAATGTCAAATTTTTACAACTAAATATTAAATATATAAAAAAGCCTGCAGCATTCTCATGTTACGAAAACATATTTATTTATTCTGAGGCTAGGAATTGATTTAGTTTTAAAAATACAATTTATTCCTTTTAACAATTTCCCAACAGTGTCATCAAAACTATAAATTCCTTACATGTTTTAAAGAAAGATGATTCATTTATGTAAAGATTATTAAATGGGTAATTTTATTATTCAATTTTTAATACAAATTAACTGAAATTAGAAACTGATTTTGTAAAATAATTTAATTATGAATAATTCAATTTGGGGGCTATTGGATGTTTAAAAATGATCAAAAGATTTTTAATATCTTAAAAATAAAAGCAAAATTTTCAGTTTTAATATTTTGTATTAATAATTCATTTTAATTTCCTTGCTCAGTTTTAATATATTCACAAATTCAGATTTAAAAACAAAATAAGTTGTATAAATATTTTCAACATTTCTGATTTTTCCATAGTAACCATAGGAGAACGATTTGAGACTATCTGTGTAAAAAAAAAGTAGGTTTTAGATCATCACACCTTCACATACTACTTTCACTGGAATTTTCCTCTGTATATATACTGGGATGTGACACTAAGCAGTTGAGAATATGTATTTAAGAGGTTAAAGGGATATTTGTAACTAGTGTTTCAAATCCTGATAACATCCCATACGCTGTCGGTGGGACGTAGATAGGATGTCCTAAGGATATACTGGGATGTGACATTAAGCGCTCAGGAGGATGAGTTTAGGAGGAAATTGGGATATTACGGGATGTCCTGAGGATGTAGTAAGTAGGACTTTAAATCCTAATATCCCATATGCTGTCGATGGGACATAGATAGGATGTTTTTAGGATATAATGGGATGTGCTTAGGAGGTTTGTGGGATGTCCTGAGGATGTAGTAAGGAGTTCATATCCTAATAACATCCCGCACGCTGTCGATGGGACTTGGTTAGGATGTCCTGAGGATATCCCGGGATGTGACATTAAGCACTCGGGAGGAGGTGTTTAGGAGGTTCGCGGGATATTCCGGGATGTCCTGAGGATGTGCGCATATCCCGCGAGCAACATCCTTGGGATATCCCAAGGATGTTTTTGTGCTATGTGGGGAAGGTGGGAGAAACACGTTATATAATCCTCCCCCTTTTAAAGGGCGACTGGGGATTAGGGGACCCAATCGCCAAATCTTGGTGGTGAAGAATCTTCATCCACCGCCTTTTTTAGTTCGGGTGCCACTGTAGAAACAGTAGGTTATTTTGATACGGGAGACGAGAAAAAATAAGCAATGCCCTCGCCGAGACTCGAACCTCGGTCCTCTTGAATATGCTCAGATTGTGCTGAGCACTACACCACGAAGGCATGCTAAGAAGGCGGGAAAACACTTTGCAAAAATATCTTGGATTTTCTTGCGTACATCCTTACCTTAAATCGCCAAACAAACGCTGAATATTGATTTTCATCATATGAAAACATCAGTCAAAAAGAAAACATCACTCGCCAATCAAAAAGTATAACAAAGTACAAGCACAAATTATGCTTCGTTAATAAGTTAAGAATGTTTTCTCTTTAGTAGAATGTAGTCAGGAAGTAACAAATAGGGCAATAAAACAATTCAATCTTTAAGAGTTTACTAAATATTCAGTAAATACTTCTGTGTGTTAGTAAAATGTGAAAATTACGCAGATAAAAAAAGCTTAACTTTTTTTCAAGTACTCGCTTGATTTGTAATGCATTACGTTAAAAAATAACCCTGGTTCATCAATGCAATGCAACATTTATGTATTATTAATTGCTCCTTTCGAATGTGATAAAAAAGTTAAGTTTTCAGAAATATTTTGACAAAACAGTGATTGTTTCCCTAGTAATTTAAATCAAAACATTCTAAAAGGTGATGTTTTTTATGAAGATATTAATATTTTCTTAGACACGTTTCTTATCAAATTAGTTTGAAATATTTCTTAAAGTCTATGGTACTGCAAGTCAATGACAATGATAACTTAGAGAAATAGTTCAAAGTCCATATGAGCTGAGTTAAAAATCTCCGTTATCTACATGGGAGTAGATCCTTGTCACGGAAAATTAATCTATCACATTAGTATGCTAAGATAAAATGCCAGTTCTTTTCTAAACCTTTCGTTCAAAATGATAGTGTTGTTGAAATTAAATCTTCCAAATGTGTAATTACTAAATCAAAGTGTATAAAAGGTTATCGATAAGGAAATTCCCCGAAAACAGATTATGAAAACATGGTAACACCCCAGTTATCCGAGGAAACTTAAAAGTTTATGCTATATAATTTACTTGTGCTGCAGGAAAAGAAAAATTAAAGGATTAAAAATTACGATATTTGTGGAAGATTTCCGAAATGAAACGTGTAGAATTTAGGGGAAGTATTCACTTAATTGTTTATAATTACGTTAAGTCATTGGGTATATGTGACATACAAAATGCATTCGAAAGCAAAAATTAACAAACTTTTCAGATTCTGGCAAAGAATCATATTTCATTGTGAAAGAAATTGTTAGGAAATGCGCGAAATGTAGAAAAATATCCATATAGAATACCTGGACTATAATGTTTGAATGTGTTTGTTCCGAATAGAAACTCTAATTAGTAATAAAGCACTGAATTCAAAAAAGTGGTCAAAAGTGCATTGATAATGCAATAAAAAATTCTGTTTACTAGTAAAAATATTACTTAAATTCCTCAGCAAAAGTGAAACATTCCCTCAGTCGCATGGTGCGGAATAAAAATTAAGAGCAAGATAAGCGGCTGTTAAATGAATAGAAGGTAATTATTATTTTCAATCAGAAACTTCAAAGATACTAAAGAAATAATGCTTGAGTTAGAGTAGGAATACTTTTTGAATAGAAATATGGATAATGTTTGAGTTAAAATAGAGTAAAAAAATGGTCTAATCCCTTTCAGAACTGTAAATTAAAAAAAAATGTTAAAATTAAATAAATAAATGGATAAATCTTATGAAAAACAGTTAATTAATTCGACAGGAAAACAGTGATCGCAATAAATTTTTAAAAAGTTCTAGTATATTGTAATTTTCTACCTATCTACGAGTTCATAAAGCAGAAAAAAAAAAAAAAAAAATATCACGTTCGCTTGCTTGCGGTATATTCCACAATCGTTCAAAAACGTTTTGTTTTTGTGGTGTAATATTTCTGAATTTGAAGCTTCAGAAAACAAAATCACTCTGATTTATCAACTTGCGCCTAAATGTAGAATACAGTCTTCAAACGGAAGGTTTTAGAATAAATAATGTGTTATAAATAAAAACGAGATAAAAAAATTTTTCATGCTCAGTTCGTGAATCTGGTTAAGGTAAGATCTAGTCTTGTCTGGTTCGGTACATTTCCAGAAAAACATTCATTGTTTGAAAACTCGGATGTTTCCATTTTGCTGCAAATCTGATATTTTCTTATTCCATTTTACATTTCACTATTACTGTGCGTCAGGAGAAGAAGATTTTTCCGCGGATATTGCATACTTCTCTTACAGGTCTGGAACTATTATGGTAATTTATATTACCAAATAGTGTGTATAAAATCCGTAGTTACGCAGGAAATATTTTCAATGTTTGCTTAATTTGAAACAAAAGATGCAGCCCGCATCTACAAAATAGTAGAGCACGTTTACCTTAGTATGTCCTCCCCAAATGCATTTTTTCCCTTGGTCCTTTGCATGCTTTTCCGTATTTATTAAGTTCAGTTCATTGCATTCCTATCTTTTCTCGAATTTGTAAACTATTTTTGTTTAAATATCTTTACTAGAATTTTATTTAGCTGATTTTGAAGTGTATTTTGATCAATGTGTGGTAAATGAGGATCACTAACACAGAATGATTCCAAGCAATGTATCTTTTCTTCATCCTAAGAGAAGATGTGTTCCGTGCATTGTGAAACGCGTTTCCTTTATTTATTATGTATGACGGTTAGAATAAATTAAATGTTCCATGCATTGTTTGGCTGCAGTGTTTAAAATAATGCTTTTTTTGAAAGTATGGACTTTTTCAAATTAAGTCGTATTAAAATGTATTGAATTTTTTTACAGTTTTCTACTGTGTTGGATCAAGATATGGAGTTCATGCCAATATTATCTGTTAAGGATGATGTTTATGCATAATTTTATTTGCTAAGCAATAATAAATTAAATTTCAAATGTTCTCAAGAAAAGGCTGTAAGAATTCAGTGTTCAGTAATGCTAATTTGAAATGCGTATATCAAGTTAAAAAGAATGTGTTGAACTTTTAAGACAATTGCTAAGCTGGATTATTTGGAATTCATGCCAATATTGCATGTTATGTATGACACTTATGCATAATTTTATTTGCTGTCCGTGAGAAGTTAAATGTCAGATGTTCTTAAAGAGCCATAAGAGCTCAGTGTTAAATAAACTAATGTCAGTTTGAAATGCACATCTTGGAACGACTGTGTTAAATTTTTTTAGCTAATTGCTATGTTGGATCATTATTTGGAACTCAAATCAATGTTTTGTGTAATGTAGTATCATACCTACACAGGATTTTAATTGCAATGTATGATAAATTTTCAAAAAGCCGTAAGAGTTCAGTACTTAATAAAATACTACCCATGTGAAATGTGTATCTTTTAACTTAGTTAAAAATGAAGATGTTGAAAAGCTTTGAGACAGAAAAATAATGATCACACTATTTGACAAATTTTTTCAAGCTGAGAAATTTTTATATTCCAAATTGAGGTTCTACAAAGTTTCATTTCCATGTTTGAATATTACTTCTATAAATATTATAAACTTCTTTTCTTTTCCTTCATAAATCTACTTATAATTCAAATTTAAAATAATTCTTTACAGTGTGTATATTCTTTTGTACAATTAAAAATATTTCAATTTCCTGTACCTTGTTAAGAAATTCAATTCTCTAATAAATTCGAAAATAGTAGTAGTTAGAGGCTCTCTGCATTACATAGTGGAATCATATTAAGAATCCGAATGATGTTTTCATATGATGAAAATCAAGGTTTAGCGTATGTTTGAAGATTTAAGCTAAAGATATGCACCAGACAATCATGGATATTTGTGCCAAGTGTTTCAAAGAGCTAATCTCTTTTAGAATCCTTCTGCTGAATAAAAAGGAAGGATTTGAGAAATAAATAATAAGAAATGAAAAAATAAGAAATGAAATAAAATAATAAGAAATGAAATACGTTAGGTATACAGTCAAAAGTCGTTAATTCGGACACCCATAATCCGGAATGATCTATAATCCGGACCTCAAAGCTTCAAACTTTCTGCGCATGCGTCGCGTTGACGCATGCGCGTAAGGCCTTTACGGCTGAAAATACGCTTGTGCGCGTGCGCAAAATACGTTTACGAGTGCGCGTTTAATGTATAACGGACGGTATAAGCTAAGCTAAAATTATTTAATTATCTATTTCAGTTAATGTTGCAGATCGCGTTGTTCCTTAATCTTCGAATTGGATCCGGCTTATTATTTTTTGCAAACTGTTAGAGCAATTTTATAAAAGTAAGCTTGAACTTTCGATTATGTCAAATAGAATTTCTGATATATATTTATTAATATGTAAATGATCTACAAAGCGAAAGTATGTTTCGAAGTTCATTAAACAAAAAGTGGAATTGCTACAAAAAATGGATAAAGGCATATCCTTTGTTTATATAAACTTTAACGTTTGTTTATCTAAACTTTGTTTATCTTTAACGCCGCGGCGCTGCGTAATGAATTGGAAGTTGATCTGTCAGAACTATCCTTATCTTCAGGGCAGATGTTTTTATTTTGTTTGGTTTATAATTCCTTATTAAATGTAGTATTTCATCTTTGATATGATTTAAATCAAATTCCTCGTCATTATAATTCGCTTCCGATAGCGAAGAAAGTGACAGAGGTTATTGAAAACGAAAAAATTTCAATTGACAAATTAGTCGGTATTCTCGACACAGCAATTATAGGACTTGAACAGCGGAACTTTGTAACTGAGCAAGAAATTATGTCTGTTTAAAGAATTAAAGAGAATGTATTATCACATAAAAAACGAAGCAACTTAAGCAACTTACATTGAAAGAAATGTTTAATAAAGTAAACAAATGAATATTAAGCTTTTTTTTTTTTTTGTAAATTTTGATACCCTTTAGATCATAATTGTTCTTTATTTCATAAATTACGGTTTCATATTTTTAATTTTATAATTTCTGCATGCCATCTTACCAGATTTAAACTGATGATCTATAATCCGGAAAAATCGATAATCCGGAATCGCCGAAGTCCCGACGAGTCCGGATTAACGACTTTTGACTGTATATCTAAACTAAACTGGGAAAAACAATAGGAATAAATTCAGTATTTTTTCATATGAATTTGAACTGGACCGGCTAGAAATGATCATGTATTAGTTAAAGCAGACTTTATATCATGAAAACTTATTATTCCTCAATTATAAGTTTTAATTTAAAGTCAGATGATCTGACAATAAACGAATTTGTATAAGTGCGTATTCACTTTTGGAAAAAGGAATCCAAAATGTAACATGAATATGTTTTAAAAGCAAGGTAAAAGTTAAATTAAGGTAAAATGTGTATATATAAAGTAGAAAGTGCAAAGTTCACATTTGTTTCGCATAGTTTGGTGAATTTCTGAAATAAAAGTAAGATGTGTCAAAGAAAATTCGTAATGTTTCATGGTGTTTCATAAAGTTAGTACAGTAATTAGTACAATACATTAGAAGAGGAAGTTCTGAATATCTCAATTTAAGTGTTAGTAGTATAAAAGTAAGAAGTTTAGTACAAATATTCCAATTCCGCGGTTAATATTCCAATTAAACTACATAGAACGAACATTGTACACATTGGTTTAAGTCAATTTCAAGGTACAGAAAATGTTATCCATGAAGGCTTCCAGAAGGAGTAAGTAATACGCATGTAAATTCCAGCTTAAATTTCGTAGACAGAAAAATATATTTAAGTTTGCTTTTGGAAAAAAGGAAATGTAACATTGATAAGTATGATAAGTATTTAAAATGAGGAAATTGATTGATAAGTATTTAAAATAAGGAAAAATGTTAAGTTTAAAGTAAAACTATGACAAAGAACATTTTTTAAAATATAAAAAATTTACATTTGCAAAAAAGAATAAGTAAAATAAATTATTTTTGAGGTAAAACATAGAAAGAAAAAATAAGCATTGCGTTTGTAAAAGCAAAGAAATAAAAAAAAAAAATCAAACTTATGAAAATAAATGTTACTTGTTTTTAATAAATAAATTGTTTTAAATAAATAAAGCGAAAAATGTATAGTCACTTTTCTAAAAACAAAAAGCGGAAAATATAAATGGTACTTTTATAAAATAAAAAAGTTAAATGTAAAATAAATATAAATTAAAAAAGGAAAAATTAAACTTGTGAAAGAAATATTATTTTTGTAGAAATAAAAATGTGGACACTTTAATCAGCGGAAACAGAAAGTAAAGTTTATGTGTGCAAAAGCAAAACATATGGAAAGAAAAAATTAATAAATTAAATTTTGTAAGAATAAGGAAGAAAACAAAAGAATATAACATATGCTTGTAAAAATAAACGTAAAATTTGGGAAAAATCTTACACTGAAACAAAGAAATAGACACATTGAATGGTTGGAACCAGAAGGATAATGTTAGCGAGAAACTGATTGATTGTTAAGATTGTATTCTTTCGCGGATACACAAAGGCGTGGCGCGGTTTTTGCATGCCGAAACAGTCTCGCGCATGCGCAATCCGACATGCGTGTCTCGCATCCCAGAAGTTGCAGATTTGACTCCCATCCGTGGGGGTCATTTTTAAATCTTGTGCAATTACATAAAATTCATTCACTAAAAATTATTATATTAAATTAAATAATACAATCATTTAAAAAATGAAATAATAAAAAACAATGACATAGTAAAGAAATCAAAATAATAAAGAAAATAAATTAAAGTTGATGTGATTCCAAACACGTGGTTGAAGAGCTCGTTGCCCCAAAAATAAAAACTTAGAAAAAAAAATTTTGTTGCCACAGAATAAAAACAGAACTACGCATGACGTCATCCCAGCCCGTCCAAGTCATTTCCGGTTATCATGTGATCCAAAACGGTGGCGACGACGGAAGAAAAACGAATTTAGAATTTCAAAAATTTCCAATTCTTCAACTTATCAAACTATGTTTCCAAAAAGCTCGGTACCTACATAGATGATATTTCAGGTATTTACGCGATTTTTCACCAGTTATCTACACAGAATTATGCATATCCAAACATAAAACTAATTTTCTCATATGTATAATAAAACAATTAATAAAAACTGACAGTCAATAATGAAAACTAAATATAAAAAAAACATGTAAAGTTAATGCATAATAAATAAAAAACAGATCTATTTCCATCAAAATATATAACTATGCAGTAATATATTCTTACCGTTTTCCTCCACATGTTTTCCATCACGATATTTAGCATCAACTTGGTAATTATACCAAATGGCATCATGTGCATAGCGTATTTTATAATCTAAGGATGAGGGCAATTCTGTAATCGAATCAAAATTATTGAAAACTGTCCCGATAACAGTTTTGGAATCAACAGATCTTCGCATACGAAGACAGAATTTTTCCATTTCTTCCTCACTAGCGAATTTTCTTACAGCTAAAATAAAAATTAAATTATTAAAAAAAATTAATTAAATTATCAAACATGAAATTATAGTTCATGATTAAAAATAAAATCTGCTTAAGAGAAACATGAATTATAAAACTGTATAACAAGAAAAATACGAAAAACATTTTTAAAATAAACAATTTTCGGTACTTTTCCGTTTTGCCGGCGCAAGCGATAAAATCGCCAATAATGGTACAACCGATGCCAAACGGAATATTCTCTCGCTGGTAACCTTTAACGCCTCATTCAGATAGTTCAGTTTTATGTCTAAGGCCATTTTCGGCAATTAAATCAATTAGGATGCAATCACAGCGCTTACCCGAAGCCGAAAATATAGAAAAGTTAAAGTCAAGGGTTAAATTCATCAATTCTAATGAGAATGCATTACCGAAGTAAAGCACTGCAGTTTTACATAATTTCTGAGTAAGCTATTCGTACGAATTGAAGTATTTCTTGCATTTAAACTTGTGTTCTAAATTAAGATTTAACTTGAAATTAATGTAGATAATTACTGAGAGCATTATATTTTTGTAGAGTAGTATACGTGAGATGAGATCGCTTGGAGTCACGTGATATGAACCGGTGTGGTGTGTTGGTGTATTTAATTATGGCAAAGCACACTAGGGCTATCTGCCTAAGGGGAGGGATGCCTTTCGTGGAGGACTTTCTAAGGAAAACTGGCTCGTATACACGTTACACATGGGGAAAACCACGAAAACGCCCATGCAGCCAGCCCGTTCGCGGGATTCGAACCTCGGACCGAACTACCAGTGTTCAGCGACTTTACCGCTCGGCCGCTGGTGGGCCTGATATGAACCGGCGAAACAGGATGTTGAACCATGAAAGCATAGTAAATTCTTAAATTAATGTCTTTTTATAAATTTATTGTCTTTATTTATTGGCTTTTTATAAAATTTTAAGCGATATTAAAATGTTTATGCCTTCAAAAAAAGAATTCTTAGGACTAACATTTTTTTAATATTTTTTGTGTGCATAATGTATGTTGTCGCCAATAAAGTCTGCTTGGCGAGATTTGCGCCGGCGAAACGGAAAAGTACCCAATTTTCTAAAATTTAAGCAACAACAAAAAATTGCACAACACGTCATCATAATGCCATGTTAAATTACAGGAAATTCAATATTGTGGTATTTACGCAATTCATTACCAGTCTAGCAATACATAATAAGTTTAAACTGTCGGTGATATGTAAATTTGGGAAAATATGTGATACAGCACAGTGGTCTCAAACTTAAATTGCACGCAGACGAAATGCAGAACTTAAAACAACTTTCAGATCGGAATTTTTTATAAACTATAAAAATTTTTATAACAAAAAAAAAAAAAAAAAAAAAAAAAAACTGAAATTTTTCAGATTTTAAATTACGTCCAAAGGGGCGTTTTTTTAACGTTTTAAGTGTTACCTTTATTTATTAAATATCATGTTCTTTGCACTTAAACCATAAAATTCAGTTCAAGAGCAATATCACAAAATAATGTTAAATTAAGCATATCTTTAGAATTTCCGATATACACAGTCTCGCGAGCTGGAGATAAAAGTATTTTTTTTCTATATAACGTTGCCATTTCTCGCTTTTAAAGCACCGAGTTTGTAAATCAAAAATTCGTTAAAGTTTTACAAAATATAAAATCTATAATAAAACAAATTCCAAATTTGGGATTTCAGATGCCCATATTCGCAGTAGGATTTCGTCATTCAAAATTCGATGGCTCTATGTACCATTGTTTTATCACAATGCGAGAAATAGACAATCATTTATGCAGATTTTTCATTATTTAATTTCTTCAAGTATAATGCAGGACTCTTAACATTTTGTGGCACCAGTTTGAAAAGCGAACCGACGTTTATGAGTCCGACGCAAAATGCCAAAACGAAAGCAATAGTCCTTCGGGACTGAAATCCCTTTGGACTAAAAAAAAAAAAACTGAAAGGTTTCAGATTTTAAATTACATCTAAAGGGGCGTTTTTTTAACATTTTGTGTGTTACCTTTATTTATTAAATATCATGTTCTTCGCACTTAAACCATAAAATTCAGTTCAAGAACAATATCGCAAAATAATTTTAAATTAAGCATATCTTTAGAATTTCCGATACGCAGTCTCACGCGCTGGAGATAAAAATGCTTTTTCTGCACAACGTTCCGATTTCTCGCTTTGAAATCCTTGAGTTTCTTAATCAAAAATTCGTTAAAGTTTTTCAAAATATGAAATCGATAATAAAACGAATTTCAAATTTGGGCTTTCAGATGCCCATATTCGCAGTAGGATTACGTCATTCAAAATTCGATGGGCCTCCAAGTGGAACGGTGCTTCGGTACACCAGGGTACCTGGTCCGAAGGCCCTACCCCTTGCAGAACAGTTGAAAGTTTCGAATTATGATAAAAAAATAAGCTGGTGATGATCTCGAAATTTTGATGAGTGGAATAAATTTGGTGATGGCAAGAAGCATCGAAGATGGTCTAAGTTTTGGGAAAGCTGTTCAAGAAATTAAGAAAGAGGTGACATTCTCAAAACACATCAGTTTTCGTCTTCCGCAATTTTCATCATGTAATTGACAGCTCGGAAACCTGCAGAAAGTTTATCAACAACAGTTCTTGCATTGCGAATTTTTTCTATGAGCGTAACGATGTTTCTCAGGAAATCTTGCACTTTATCGTCCAGGATCCAGTCAATAACAGCGCTTGCTTCCCTCGGAAATTGAAATTTTCGTCCTTTGACCTTTTCGCTATACCTAGGTATAGCATCGGCGTTAGTTTCCTTATTTTCTCTGCTTTTTATCTGCACTTTTCAGATAAGGAAAGTCTTCCTTCGTCCATCTAGGTGGTGGTGGTGGGTGATTTTTTAGCTTTTCTTTCGAACTTCTCTTGGTAAGCTTTACATCCGCGATAACTACTGACATGTCCTTGGCCGCAAAAGGAGCAGGAGCATCTTCTGGTTTTTTCGAGCAACTCCTGGTGCTATGGTTTTCGCCACATTTACAGCAGCGTTCCAGGTTTTTAATGAGAGATGTTGAGTATGTCCATAATCTTGACATCGGTAGCATTGAGTCGGTCTCTTCCTCGGGGTAAACTTTTCGATTTTAACGTTGAAACTGAACATGTTGTTCAGGTTAAAAATAGCATTTCCAGCTTCATTTCTATGTAATTCCATGAAGAATATGGGCAGTCTTTCAGTGAACCCACGTCTGGTGCGAGTAAATTGCTTGACTTTGATAATAGGAAATTTTCTGCGTTTCAAATCATCAAAAATTGCCTCTTCGGTTACAGTTTCCAGGATATTCTTCATTATAGCTTTAACATTCTTTTCGCTCGGCAGTTGGTAAGTATCATACATTTTCCATTCAATCTGTCAGTCATTTTCTTATAGTCATGCGTGTTTTTAACTTGAACATAGATGCTATTCATCTTCAGATTCGATTCATATTCCTCAGTACAGTTAGTTTGAAAAAGTTCATCAAGTTTAAGCCATTCTACAGCATTTCTTTGAAATACAATGGGAAGGGCGTGACCAACTGGGTGGCTCCTCCTTCCTCGTCAGCATATCACAATAAGAGAAACATAGATACTTTTATGCAGATTCTTCATTATTTAATTTCTTCAAATATAATACATGGCGATAATATTTGATGGCAACAGTTTGAAAAGTGATAAAGCCATTTATAATGTTTCGACGCAAAATTGCAAAACGAAAACAATAGTCCTCCAGGGACAAAGCCCCTTTGGACTAATAATTTAATGTTAAATTTGTATTTCTCTATTTATAAATATACCTTTTTGACTAACATATATTTGTAAGCACATGGAATATATTTTTAGCAGCCCGTTTAACTTCAATCGGAATGCCACTCTAAAAGATAATGTTTTTTGTAAGAAATATACTAGAAGCTGAAGAACAAACTCTGGTGAATTTTTTAGACGACAGCACACTGAAATAGGATCAAAATATTTAGTTTTAAAAATTGATTTACTTGATGATGTACATAAGCCAAAATATGCACGCTATTTCATGTGATGCTAGCTTAGGGGTAAAGCTGAACGGTAATAAGGTTTAACTTCTGGGGTGGTAAGTTCGAATCCCATAGGCTTTTCCCACTCTGTTTGCAACTTTCTTAGCTTCTTGTTCCAGTTTGATCTACATTCATGTTTTAAAATTTATTTCCATTATTATATGCATTAAATATAATGTTTTATTTATGCTCTTATTTATTTAAATTTTCCTCGCAAAAATTTTTCAAAATTATATAATACGAATTTAAAGCACACCCTGTATATATATATATATATATATATATATAATATATATTTCGTTTCGCTTTTATGTGAATGTACATACATGTGCTCAGACTTTTGGATGTTTACAGCTCTAAATTTTCATTACCAATTTCATTACGCCCAAAACATTTTTTTTAACAAAAAATTACTATTGGAAAGAGGGTCAGTTTGAAAACCTAGCAAGCATTGGACCACAACAAAAAATTACTATAATAATTGCTTTTAAATTCAGTCCTCTCCAGCAGAAGCGCAGGAATTAATCAATTAATTAATTAAATATTTTCACTTTCTTTACCTAATGTGTGTATATAAAGAGAAAAGGCTTATTTTTATAACTTCTGTAAAAAGAGATATGAATTAAAATTTTTTAAATTAAATATAACATTTTATGGATTATGCATAAAATATAACTGCGCATAGTGCATTTTAAAACAAACGAGATTTCTAATAAATTATCCAGCTATGACTCTGAAGAAATTAAAAATGAAGAAATCGACGCTAAAATTTTATCCTGCTTTCTCCCCAAATTTGGGCATATTTTAAAAATATACGATCTAATATGGCAGTCAGCGGTATACAAGCATAGCAAATTTTGTGTAAATATTGTGAACCTTTCTTTACAGTTGTTCTGTATTTTTAAAATACCAACTATTTTTTAATTCTTTCAACTTTTTTATTTTATTTATTTATTTGTTTATTTTTTCGGTAACAGTACATTTTAGTTTTAATAATATATATATATATTATTTCATTAATATTTAAGGCTTCTAGAAACACAAAGAAATTTTTAAAATGTTCTTCAACTTTTTTGCATTAGTGATGTTCATAATATGCGTTATAACCTCACTTATATAAAAATTGCTAGCGCACTTTACTTTCGCAGTTCATAAGCAGAAATAAAAATTTCCAATAACATGGAATTTAGTAAACAAAACTTTTCTGCGTTTTACGTCAGGATCTATATCAAATCCAAAACAAACAATATTCGCTTAAGCGATAAAAAATTCAGATATTCAGCGTCGTAATTCGCGAATTGGTTGCTTGGCGCCAAAATATTACAGTGACACCTAACGGGGGAAAATAAAAATAATCTACGACTACGCGGCAGTGGAAACGCTTGTACGGATGCCGTAGGCGTGTCTTCAATTGACGCAACGCGTTCGTACGCAGTAGTGGAAACGGGCCTTAAAACTAGCCGACAATGTATGAAACGACAATTTCACACATTTCTAGGAAATGAGAAACCTTCAAAGTAAGAAATATATCTCCGATTCGTATATAAATGCAGAGGAGCAGCTAGAATAATAGAAAGCGTCCAAACAATAGAAAATGGTGAAACTAATCATATTATGCAAGAAAAAGAGCCTGTTTCAGAAAACATGAATGGGATTATAGTCGATAGTGGCTTAAACAAATATGATGAAGACATGCTTCCCGAAGAGATTTCCGTGTCTGATACGTGTTGCGTGTGTTTAGCACTTGCATGCAAAACGTGTTGTCGATTCATATCCTCTATGGCCATGCTAGTAAAGGTGACGAAATGGATATTATGTGCACCCTTTATTTCAAAACTGAAAATAATATTGAAGGTAAAATAAATTCTAAAATCATTCTGGAAATGCAAACCAAAAAAAAAAAAAAAAAAAAAATGGAAATGAATCCGGAAAAAAAAATTTCCACTGCTTCTTTAGGAACTACTGTGAGTTCCCGTTCCTGAGGGCGAGGTGATTTGCGGAGTATATTGGCAGTTGTAATGGGTATAATAGAGGATGGTTTCTACAAACTTGGAACTTTTGAAGGAATTTTAAAACAAGTACAGGGTGCGGCAGCGTTTATACAGTAATTTGACTTTGCGTAGCACAATGATGCACTGCATGAATGCGCGGCCGCATTCGTGTACTAATGAGCTGCCATTTCGAGCGTGACAGTGATATGGATCGTTGAAGTGCACAGCATCCTGCCTTTGCTGTTGAAAGTTATTTCAAGAATAACTACTCTGTTATTGCTACCCAGCGTCTATTTCGGCAACATTTCAACTTCGAACGTTATGGGAAAGTTCCAGATGGACAGACCATTGCGACAGACATTTCCAGGTAGAGTAATTTCCCGTTTTGGTGACATTTCCTGGCCGCCTCGCTCACGTGATCTTTCATGTGCAGACTTTGGGGGCACCTGAAGCAAGAAGTTTTCCGAACACGTTGTGCCACCATTCCTGAGTTGAAGGATCGCATCCGAATTGCTGTTGGCAATGTCCCAAAGAATACGTTACGCCGAGTTATAGCAAGCTTCCACCGCCGCCTCGATGAATGTGTTGTGCAGAGGGGACATCATATTCAAAAAGTAATCCACGCAATGGACAATGACTTACACATTAGTAAATGGCATACCTTTAACTAGTAATTGACATAAGAGGGAATAAATAAATTACAGATACTGCCTTATGTTGTGCTTTTAATATCCTACTATGAACGCTGCCGCACCCTATATAAGCGAGATCACAATTCACTTTATGCCCTAAGAACTTGCTTAGAATTGAAAATATTCCTGACCATGAAATTCATCTCCAATTAGTTGCAATTGCTCAGTGTGGTGGAAGCGGTCAAGGATTCGTAAAATATATGTGTAAAACAAACTGCCATAATAAAAATGTTTTTGCATGAAAAATATAATGCAATGTCATTCAAGCCTATCATGTTGCAACAAATAAGTTAATTTCAATTTGTTACTTTTTATATAATAATTTTGTTACCCTTAAATAAGAAAGGCATAAATTTTGTTTTGTACAACTTTTACAAACGAAAATTTTGTTTTGTACATATTTCTTTACGTATTTTGAATAATTTTTTAATGACACTCTCATTATTTTTCTCATTATTTTTCAGAATGAGATTTGTATTTTTAAGCAAATGCACGTCATTTATAGTCTTATCAGGAAATTTTTTCATATTTTGCCTAAATAGCATTTGTAATTCTAAAGAATACCTAGGTAATATATAAAATGCCTAGGGAAAGTATGTAATAATTCTCATATATTAAGATTTGCCTAAAAACAGCCGGCATTAAGTACAATTCCTAGGCGGCGTTTCATACTTTGCCTGTAACATATATGCAGAAAACAGAAAGGAAAAAAAAAAAAAAAAAAAAAAAAAAAAAAAAAAACAGATATATACTTACTTGCGTTGCTGTAAGACACCTTTACATTATTCTTCCACAGAGCAATTGAGTCCATTACAAGATTCTTGGTGACATTGTTCGGTGGGGTATATGCAAACAGCAAATCACCAACTGCATGGTCACTGAGATAATCAAAAGGTTTAAATGAAGGATAAGTTCTTTTATCGACCCATTGCCAAAATTTCCACGTTCCCGAAGTAGATCTCCCAACCTTTCCATAAAAAGGAAGAGTGCATTGTTCACTAATTTGTGCAAATTTCACTATAGCAGGAATAATGATGATTAAGGTAGGTATGACAATCTCAAGAATAGTAAGTATGTAATGCCGCTTTCTAAGCTGAAGTCCTTTATATAGTAGTGCCCAAAACTGATGCATTTCATTGGCTCACTTGTCATCCGTACAGGAAATCCTCTGCAAATTTAAAACATATCAAATAAGATAAAACAGAAAGTACTAATTTTATTAAACGACAAAATTAGAATGTTAAGCTGCGAGTCAAAATAAAACTAGACTAGGGGTTCTCAAACTTTTCAAATTTTGTATCACATAAATATGAAACTAAAATGTATGTAACACTATAAAAGCATTTCGCCATTAAAAATCAATGCGTTCTAAATGGAGTGTATATAATCAAAGAATAAAACCCTTTAAATTTATATTACTTATTAAATTTATATTAATTATATTCGTAAATAGGAATTCACATTAGAATAAAATATAAATACGTACACTACGAGTGCCTCTACGATTCTTGGAAATCGTAACGTCGGGAAATTGTTCGAAACTCTTGGAAATGTCGTCACTTCAACATTAAATCTTGAGCCGTAAAAGCTTGAAAATTATATGTGTTTCTGAATAATAAAGATTAAAATTAAATGTTAAAACGGGCGCAATTTTACATTCATTTTGAACATTAACTTTTTTTTTCTGTAAAACAATTTACCACTAAACTATTGTAATGTACCGACAGTGGTACCTGTACCACAGTTTCATAACCGGTGATTTAGACAAAAATATGCGACAATGTTTTAGTAAAATTTGTCCATATTTATCAGATAAATATTTAAGCTTTCTATAATTCACAAAATTGGTCGGATTTTCGGTAAGCTCAACTTTGAAATATTTTTCTCAGCTATAAGTAAGGTTCACTGTTCGATTCTGAAAGATTCCACAGCTGATTTTAATTCTTGCGGAATTTTAGCATATCATGTCAATCATGATGACAACATAAAAGCCCAGCGAAAGCTAGCACGACAAAAGAAGACCCCCCGCTAAAAATAGCCCTCTGATTATTGCTAACACGACAAATGCATACACGACTGAAAGCGCAAATGAATAATATCCAACGCAGATAAACGCCTGTAGTAAGAAAAGTCCATACTCACATAAACCCGCACTATGGTTTATATAAGATAATAAATTTCCTCTTATACATTTAATTTTTTCATGAAAAACGGTAAATAGAAAAAAAAAAAAAAAACATTAAAATAAATTTATGACAAATTAATAAAATAACGGAACACATTTTATTTTGAGCTCTGGATGAATTCAAGACCCGTATACATATATATGCGCGTGTTGCCTAATTTTAAAAAGTATTCTTAAGGTCGAAGAGTTTTCTAAACGAAATTCCGTTTCTTTAATGTTACTGATATACAAACTATGACAACACAAGCTCTTCAATCGCTAAGAACCAAAACTGAAGAATATAAGGATTTTAGCAACTCGAATGAATATTTTCCTAAATATACTAAATACAAATAATTTAATTGATAGTTCTAGATTAGTGCAAGATAGAATGAATAAAATTAATGCTTTGTTCCATATTTGAATTGAATAAATCTGTATTTATAAAAATCTGATAACTGAATTACGTATCTAGGCATTAATCCAACGAAAGGTCGTATCGTAATCTTAACATTATAACTGTTGAAAATTTTGAGCTGTAAATTCTAATAATTTTTACGTATACACATCTGCTAGACGAAACGGTCTACTAAATTGTCCCGATCACACAAAAGTAGAATGAGACTAAGTAGAATGAGAATTCACTCGAGAATGGCATGTTTTATTGATTTCACTAGCATAAATTGGTAAAAGAATAAATGAAAAAGATTTTAGAGGGTAGGAATAAGATTATTCATTAACTTATATATCTGGAGAACGTCTTAAGAAATATAATTTTCGATTTGGCAAGAAAAACATTCTAAGCAACACTGAAGAGCCCCCCCCCCCCGCCAAAAAAAAACCTGGTACACCTGCGCAGTATCCTGTAGGGCCCCCATGAGCACGCTGAAGTGCCGCAACACAACGAGGTATGAACTCGACTAATATCTGAAGGTGTGCTGGAGGTAATTCATGAAAGCTGCAGGGTAATCAACAAATCCATACGAATGCAAGGTGGTGGATATCTCTTCTGAAAAGCACATTGCAAAGCATCCCAGATACGGTCAGTAATGTTCATGTCAAGCATCCCAGATACGGTCAGTAATGTTCATGTCTGGGGATCTAGGCGGCCAGTGGATATGTCTAAATTCAGAAGAATGCTACTGGAGCCACGCTGCAGCAACTCTGGACAAGTGGGGTGTCGCAAAATTTTATTTCAGATTTCAATAAATCAAAGCATTTAGTTAACAACAGTTTATTGGGAAAGCAACGATAAAAATATTCGATACAATAAACACATTTATTTCAGTTTAAACATTATATCCAATTCAAATAAAATGTATTAACTCTCATTCAAAATTTGAATCATTCATTACAGAAAACAACTTCAATACTATTTTACTAACTAGACTGGATTATAGCAAAACAGGCTTAAGTTATCACATTAAAATAACAAGTCCACCTTTAATGAGACACGTATGGTTTAAGTTTTGACTTCATTTTTTTTAGGCTCGAGTGATGATAATTGGAGGCAAACATTTGGTTCTTCATTTAAGTGGCTTTTTCATTTTGTTTTGTTATTTGTTAAAACGAAGAATCCAGCTTCACAAAGATATATAGTTGATAGAGGGAGCAATAATATTTTTATTTTCTCAGACAAGATTCTGAATCCATCTTTTAAATGCAACCATAACTCCGGCAGACTTTGGTTTTGACACGCGATTTTTAGTTCGCTGTAAGATGTCAAGTATCTCGCAGTCTGCTGATTTTAAGCTGGATGGTGTTAGGTTCATGCTGAAAAATACACAGCATATTAAGTCATCGCGTTCATTTTCTTGAGTTGTTGAAAAGTAATTTTCAAATTACTGTTTCACACCTTCAGGATATGGCTAAATATTTTTCCGTATTTTTTCTTTAATCTTGATTTTATTTTTACTCAAAAAGCTTTGGGTAAAAGAGAATTCACTAATATCTATTATTTTTTTATGCATTTCAATTATACCTAAATTTCTTCTTAAAAGAAGACACTTTGGCTTTTGCATTTAAAACTATGGCATTTTTTTATTTGCAGTGTGGAGCATTTTCAGCATGTAAAAAGGTCCCGGTTTAAGCAATAAAATATTATAGTAAGCCTAGTTATTCGACAATGAGGATCATAAAATCTTGTTCTGAAATTTATAGCTCTTAATGTTTCGGTGATAATGTTTTATTTCTTCTGTCTCCATTTCCGTTTCCAAAAATAAAATTTGCATGGATAAGTCGAAATCGGTTGTTTTTCTAGTTAGAAAACATATTTCAGGGCGCAGAATTGGCAGTTTCAGTGTGGAAGTAGCAGAGCGTCCGGTCATACTCGGACCTCACAAAACTAAGGAATTTCAAACAAATTTGAAACTTTAAGCTTGGGCGGGACTTGAAACTTTACAGATGAGAGTGAAAACATCCACTTAAAGAAAATAAAATACATTACTGGATCGGTAAAGAAATACATTACTGGATCAAAATTTCTGCTTTGTATCCTTATGAGTGTTTCAAAAATGAAAAATACTGCAATATTCTACAATTTGAAACCACAAGTACTCTACAATCTAAAACTCTTGCTGGCGAACAGTATTCGATTCGAAATCGTGTGCTTTGTATAAATTAATCATTTCAAATAATTCTTAATTGCTTTCATGATTCCGAAGTTCGCTACTTAGTTGCTCTTACTTTTTTTCCTTGAATTTCAGCTTTCACACGTAAAACTTTCACACGATAAACATTATGAGACCTACTTATAACTTTATTCATGGTAAAAACTCCATAAGCTTAGAACTTGCTAATCCAGTTACAGGATTAAGTATTTTTCGAAGAGTCATCTTGCACTCAACGACTATGCGTCAATCAAAGTCACTGAAATCTTCCTCAATTTCACACCAACCGATGACTGACTGCTAATACATCCTGCACGAATATACAGCAAGCACGTCATACTTAATAAGAAACAAAATCTTTCTAGACCAGTGTTATATTAAAGATCTGGCTTAGATAGAAAATTAAAACTCATACTTTTAGAATTAGTCTAAAGTGTATACTTTCTTATAAAATGCTTCAATTTCTAGTAAATTTAGAATTGAGACTAAAACTTTTAATTACTGCATAGCAAGAGTTCGTCCTCAGCTCAAAGCGTAGTTCCAAGAATACATTTAATACTTAGACATGTAATACGTTGTTCTCAATCATCTACCTAATTTGAAAAGTTTTGGAATATCTCATAACATATTTTTTTACAAAATTCTGTTCAGAGCTTCAAGTAAAGTAACACTTCCGGTTTGCCGATTTTAGCCAAAATCTAATATGTTGTTTCCATTAATATACAACTGTTAAATACGAGTCTTAAATAAAATAAACTTAAATCTTAAATAAAGTCTTAAATATAATAAACTTAAATCTTAAATAAAGTCTTAAAATAAAAATGTTTTGAATTCTATTTTAATAAAAATCCTTATTAAAACTGGCCCACCAGCGGCCGAGCGGTAAAGTCGCTGAACACTGGTAGTTCGGTCCGAGGTTCGAATCCCGCGAACGGGCTGGCTGCGTGGGTGTTTTCGTGGTTTTCCCCATGTGTAACGTGTATACGAGCCAGTTTCCCTTAGAAAGTCCTCCACGGAGGCATTCCTCCCCTTAGGCAGATAGCCCTAGTGTGCTTTGCCATAATTAAATACACCAAACACCTTATTAAAAACTCTTATGGGCTTCAAGTGAAGTACTACTTCCGGTTGTTCATTAAATACTTAATGTGAGCGACTTCATGTCAAGCACTATTTCCGGTTGTCCACTTTTAAGAAACCTTAAATATGGCTAATATACGTTTTTGGAAAATTCACAAAACTGTGATTGTGGTAGAAAAACCGTCACACACATACAGACGCACAGATTAATAGACATCATTCTAAAAATAGTAAAAACGTGTTGTTGGAACATTCATTCGTGCTTATTCGTTGAAAAGTCACAATCGAATTTTTAGACTCAAAACGTTATTTTCCTTACTTTTGTGCATATGTTGGCGGATCTGAATGAGGGTTTTTTCCCTTAGCGAGCAGTCAAGTCTGTGCGCGTGTCTTAAATTCAAAGTTCCGCTAGCGTAAACAGGTCTTTATTCAGGTAACAGGTCCGAAATTAAATTTTGCTGTAAACAGGCTTCAAGTAAACTATCTCTTCCGGTTGTTCAATTTCACACCAAATCTAACGAATTCTTAATATGAATACAGACAACTTAATATGGAAAATGGAAATTTTGGGGAGTTTCATATAAGAGTTATCGTGGCGAAAAGAATCGTCACACACATACGCACAGATAACATTGTAAAGATAGGTTTCCACAACGCACTAATAATTCACTATCGAATTTTTGTACGAAAGCATAACCTTTCTTCGCGAGTATAAAGAATGGCAGGAGGTTAAAAGAATTTATCTTAATTTTCTGATGCAAAATGAATAATATTTTTGTATTCGAAGAACACGTCTTTTATGTAAAACAAGGAAACACTTCATTAACTTTATATTAAAAATTCTAATTATTTGTTATTGTTGAACTTGTTCACTTCTTGACCAGTAGCATCAAATCTTTTACTATGGCGGGGACCGCAGTATTGCATTCATTACTGGCATGAGCCTTGAGCACTTTGAAGGTGACAATAGTGTTCCCATTTCCGTACTAAAGAACTAATCACGAGGTCATTCAGCTCTCCATATACTATTAGAGACCCCATGCTGCAAAGACACTTTACAAGTATCCAACCATTTTCCTGCAGGGCAGCTTAGTAACTCTAAAAGCTTTTCAGCTATAACCATCAAATTAAATTTCCCTACTTTAAAGCATCCGCTGGTTCCTCAAGTACACTTTTTAGAACTTCTAAAACTAAGTTAACCACCATTTACAATACAAGCTAACGGTTTTAGTTTGTTTACACAATTCTGGATTTCATTTAAAGAGAATATCTCTACTCTCTTATTATGCTAGAGTTTTTTCGTTTCTTAAAGTCAGACACATAAGAATAGTCAGCTATAACTTGAATCTTTTCATTACTTCAAGTTGATGTTGATGTCAATACCTAACAATTGACCTAGTTTTATGTCTTTATCTTCATTTGGGACTCACTTTAATAATATCTTTAGGTGGCAAGCGCAGCACTTGAATTCTGATCTGTTATACGTTACCAACAGTTAAACTTGGAAAAAAATATAAATAATGTTACTATGGGGTGAATCATTTAAATGCAGAATCAGTATAAATGGTAAATAATGCTATGTCGAAAAAATGATAAAATTTGCAATTAAAATGAATTAGTTGCTGTTTTTGATGAAATATAATTTTGACTTGCACCTGAAAATTAGAAATTGAACTTTTCATAGATCTATTTAACTCATAAAACATTATAAATTGAAATTAAGCATTTTGATGTTATGAGATTGCTTTATAACAAGTTTAATTATCTCGGTCGCGTTAGGCAGTGGTCACCTTAACCTCTTCGTCGTTCGTAACGCGTCTAGCGCGTTCAAGTGAAACTTCCGCAGAACGGCCGTAACGCGCCTCAAGCGTTTTTCTACATTTAAAAAATTTTAAACGTTTAAAACGCTTTCTAAATGTTTACTTGTTTGAGTTTTTATTTTTGTTTGTTCTAATACCTCCTAGGCGGCAGTACTAATCAGGCATTCTATTTCTAATTGAATTTGCCCCGGGTTTTATGAATATTCGCGCCATTTTACATAAGATACAAGACAGTGAGAGATGGCTTCAACGTCTACTCAGCAGAAAAAGAGAAAAAATGAGGTTGTGAATTGGAAAGACAAGAAGAATATACGTTTGATGAGTACAGTCCATAATAAGTCGATGATTGATGTTGAAAAAAACAATAATTGTAAAAGATTACAACAACAAAATGGGAGGAGCGGACCGCTTGGATCAGATGTTATCAAATTATCCTGCTGTTAGAAATAAGCAGAGATATTTTTATTTTTCCATTATGCATTATATCCTTATAGATTTACTTAATATTCATTGATATTCATCCACTACGTAAGTCAGGTATGGAAAGTTATGATGTACAGAGAAAACAACATTACACGCTACGAAAAACAGACGGCCCCTGTGGGGAAACTTTCGCGGACAGGAGAGGACGGCGAAAAAGTTAAAAAAATAATACAGTAGACTCCCAATTAACAGGATTAATGCTGGGAATGGCATGCAAAATTAATATGAAATTATGCTTCAAAGGCAGTTAAAAAACACAAGAAAGGCGTATAACCAATATAATAATTAATATAAATAATATTAAGTATTTTTAAATAGTCAAACGTGGACAATAAGTTCACAGAGCTATATATCAAATTAGTATTCAAAGCAAAGAGCACTATAAATAAGGGAGAACAAACATTGAAGAAATTAAGTTATAAATGATAATTAAGAATAATATTTACAAGAGAACTTGAATAATAACATTGAATTCAAACTCACATAAAAATATAACGATTTTTTTAAGACTAATGATCTTTGCTTACAAAGCGTCATTTTGTCACTCAACAGACTATCATCTTGCCTTTCAAATTAATCGAGAAGGCAACAATAAAGCCAAACTACTAAAGAGATTTTAAAAAAATATTTACAAGCGAACTTGAACATTATCACTGCGTTCAAATTCACATAAAATGCTTAGAATATATTGTCAGGGTTTTCTTTTTTTAAGATCAATCATCTCTGTTTGCAGAGCATCATCTTGTAACACAAGAGACACTGTCATGCTGCCTGTCCAAGTAACCGAGAAGACAAAAATAAATCAAAATTACTTGAAACAATAGCACTGATCGCCTTAAAAATTACTTGGCAGGCGAAATTATCAAAGCTAATGAGCTAAGGGCTTGGTTTTTATAAAAATATGAAGGAGCAGCCAAGTCAGGCTAAGATAAAGGGGGAAGCAGCAAAGCGTCTGTCAATTAGTCATTGTCAGGGATGGGTGGGCCAGTGGGCGGTGCACCTACTGTTTGTTTTTATTTGGACGAACTTCTGTACTTTAGTATGAGTCACCATTAAATCCAGGATTAATGGCTATACACTTGATTTCCAATTAAATAGTTTACTTTTAACGGAAGAAATAATAATGGTCATATATTCCAAATTTCAAGCAATTGACTTTCATCTGTTATTACTGTTATTATTTTATGCAGTCTTTGTTAATTTTCCCATTATTCTGCAACATATAACACACTTTTTTTTTTTTTTTTTTTAAGATGGGACCGATTAGTTGGGAGTTTATCGTATCATAATTGCAAGTACCAGTGTTTATTTATATTCTCAGAAATACAGTTTAAAATTAGCAAAATTATACTTTAAAAATATCTAAGTTTAAAAAAAAATTGACACTGGTCTTTGTTTTTACAATATTTATTTTGACAGAAAATTTTTGCTTCTCTCGCACTAGTATCAGTTTCCTCTAAAAGCGCTTATTACTCCTGTCATTAATAAAATTGCATTTTGCCTAAGCATTGTATGTTCATTTTGTGATTTTTAAAAACTTCAAAAATAATAATACACTTAAAATCCAAAAATAATTATTTGCTATCAGTTAAATAAATGGTTCACACAGTAAATGATACAATTTTTCCCAATATAATTTACGGAAATCTCTGATTCCAGTCCTCAATTTTCCCTAAAATAATTATTTACAACGATATGTTTAACATTTATGAAATGATTCTAGGAATAAATTATACAATTCTGCCGTATATAAAACAACTGAAACTCTGATTACAGTTTTTGAAGTGAAATAAATGACGAAAAAGACGGTTTGGTACAACAACAGAAGTGAAATATCTCTTACCATTGAGACAGATGTTAGCCTATAACATATTCAAAAGCGAATATCGAAAAGTTAAAACTCCATGTCTGTCTACGAAGTAATACTATGACTGATGAAGCAGCTACGAAAACTTCGTGTGCAACAGTGAAGCAGGACGCTTGATAAAAAGAATCCGAAACTCAAGGATAAGTAACTGATAAAACTTCCTTCTGGGTGTTTGACACTTGGATACCAGCGACAGCGCGAACTGTATGACGCAATTTCCGGCACCCCAGGTGATCCCCTGGCGGTGTAACAAGCCATATACTTCATTTGGCATATTTAAAGACTTAAGTATCAGATAAAAATAACATCATACCCAACAGAATCTCTGTCGAAGTGGCAGCTAAAGCGGAATGAGGGAAAACTAAATCTGTCCATAATATGCCGCCATCTATCGGCCAGAGTAGGCCTAAATTTCAGTACCGTTGAAGAATCTTCGGAATGGGAGCGAAGAGAGAGCTGTTATTTGTCAAGTATTCGACAAATCAGCACTCTACAAATGTCCAAAACTAAGAATTTAGAGATCCGACTTGGGAAAGCTTATCAAATTCATAAAACATACACAAGTAATAGAGTTTACTTTCTAGAATCCTTGGAAGTGATGAATTCCGCAATCTTGAATGCTAATTAATCAAAACAAAATAAAGTAATTATCAAAATAAAGTACATTCATGGGATATGAAATAGTCGTATTAAAATTTTTATTTACGTTAAATTACATTACGTTACGTTTCATTTACGAAATTACATTTACATTAAACTTTAAAAAAATAAATAAACAAATAAAATAAAACGCTCTAAAATGTAATCTATGTCACTTAGTTTTAAAACTCTTAAACGAAGCCTGATATTTTTAATTATTTTTTTAAATGCCCGAAAGAAAGTAATCGCGTCATTTTTTTTCACAATTCCTCTATTCAAAAATTTAATTTCTTAAAGGTTTTCAAATATTTTAAATGTATACACCGATTTATTTATTTATATTTTAACTGCTTTTTGAAAATTCTATAATGTGTATCTTACATCACCTCTTCAATTCTACCTCGTATGGAGAACTCTCATCTTCGGACTTCATCATATGTTACAGACGCGTAGCCAGGGGGAAGTGCCCTGGGAGCCCGGGCACCCTCCCGCTTCACCACTACCTATGCTTAAAAAAAGTGCTAATTAATTTTCAATAGAAAAGCCTTAAGTTTTTAAAATATTGCTTTCCAGCTTCCCAAAAAATTCACGTGATTAACGAAGATTGAACGGAAAGTCTAGAACTTTCCATTTAGAAGTAAGATCAGGAAAAGCCATCCTTCTCCAGCAAACAAGCGGCGGGAAAAAGGTTATATGACATTTTCAAGTCGCAAAGCTTTTGTTCTTTTACAGCTTTGAATAGTCCTCCGTATCCTGTCCCACTTTCCCTCTAGCTATCAAGCTTAATGTTACTAAAGAAAGAAAAAAGCCCTTTCAATTCGGACCAAGCATCTAAAGGCATAATGATTAAAAGAAAATAATTATTAAAAAAAAAGAAAAGAAGTTGGAGTATTTAATTTTAAGATTTGCTAGCTATTATCTAAATATTGCACAAAAGAGGAAAGGAAACACAGAAAAATAATTTTTAGTGATTCTTTTTTAACATTAATTTCGAATTTCAGTTAAGTCAATAAATGTAGCAAAAATATTAATATTTTTCGGAATGATATAGAGAGCATTTCTATGTCGATGCTTTCAATGCAATGAATTTTATTTTCTTAGTCATCTAGCAATTTAAAGTCTTCTTTAAGATGATTTAATAGGGCAGTTGTTAAATACACAGATAGTTCATTCACTGCAAAGCATTTTATTTTATTTTATTATTTTTATTTTACTTACTTATTTATTTACTTTTAGGACAAATAACAAGATATTTACCAATTAAAAGGAAGCATAAAACAAGATAATTTAATAGAATGAAAAAAGTACATAATCTATTATTGGGCAAAATGTATAAGATTGCCGAACAATGCTAATTCGACATAGGTTAGAATATCAACGAACGCGCTGAAAAAAAGCTTTTATGATCTTTCTTATGTATAAGGTAAGTATAAACCAGTTTCTCTTAGAAAGTCCTCCACAAATGGGATGGTATCCCTTCCTTGGACATGTCTATGGGAGGGCATCCCTTTCCATAGACAGATAACTTTTCGTATGCTTTCCAGTATTAAATTAAACAAACAGTAGCAAGTATATATGAAATACTAATTATAATGATAAAAATTTAATGTAATTGTAACATCATATGCATCGTCGACATCAAGCCGAAATCACGAATCAATAACATCCCTTTCCGAAGGAAACAATTTTATTGGCATAAACTTTATTTTGCAAAAATCGATGTTCTACGCTATGTTTCTAATTTGCTTACCAAAAACTTCAATCAAATTTACTTTTTGATCATAATGCAAGACAGAAAAATAACAGAAAAAGAATTCAATATGAAGGAGATACAAGAATTCAATATTATGTAATTAAAGGGTATCACCGTTGACCTCGGATGGGAATGAGAAAATATTGTCCATTTTTTCTGGTTCATTTACATCATAGAATAGTTTAGATTCATGGCTTAAAATTTTAAAATGATAGTTTTTCATTTTTAAATTCTATGGTGTAGAGCACCGATTTCTGAAAAATTCTTAAAAATCCTTTTATCCCCTCATTTTAAGTTTCTATTCTTTTTTAAATAAAAAGTAAACATCTAAAAATAACACAAAACGTAGGCACATACTCTTTGAGGTCTTCTGTCTAAGAACAAAGGCGTGTGGACGAATAGAACAAATGTATTTTATTAAATCGCGAGAATCACTATAGGAGGTCCAATCAGCTTTTAGGGATAAACTATGAGGAGTCCGGCCAATTACGAATTTGATCATAAAAAAGTTAAAAGTAGCAAATTAGATCTAACGTCTCCGAAAGTTACTACAAATTTCCTACAAATTTTACTGTGTGTTGTGTTACTAGAAATAATGCGTTAGTTTGAGTTAATATAAATCGCTTAGTATGGAACGCCTTGAAAAAAAATAAAAGCTTGAATTGGAAAAAAATGAAAAAAAAATGAGTAAAAAGATTTAGATTTTCTTTTCTCCAAAACCTTGTACATTTTCTAACGAAGTGAACTCTATCGGAAGCCTTTCTGTTTTGGAAAAAGATCAGCAGTCTTCCGCCTGAAATTTTGGCTATTATATAGCTTTTTTAATAATAGATATAATTATAATAAATGAAATAACTTTTTATGCCATTCAACATTCATACACTATGTGCAATTGTGTATTTAAATGTACTTATCTAAATTGAAAAGTTTTGTAAGTGGTAAATTTGCTTAATTATTAATTATCTGCGGTTATGAATTTTACTCGAAACATTAGTTTCATTTGTAATAGTTTTAATTTTATTTAACTATCCTATCCAGAGATATTATCATACAGATAGTTATTGCTTCCAAGTTGCGCAGTTAGAGGAAATAATTTTCTTAACAAAATTATTTCTTCAATGTATAATATTAATGAGAGAACAGTTATTTTAGTTCTTATTTGAAGATTTTCTCGAAGTGCAACAATAAGGCTAAAGGAATGACTAAATTAAGATTTGCTAATAATGTCTCAACTTCACCGATTTTATAGAGCTGTAAAAGGAAAATGTCCTATACTTATCCATTCGCTGTGACATATTCATTGCTCCTACATCCAAGCAGGGGCGTAGCTAGAGTTTCTAGCGCCCGGGGACAACTGAAGATTGAGAAAAATTAGAGAAAAATATTGGATTCTTAATGGAAGAAAGACTGTGGAAAATATTGTTGCTGTTAAACATAGAAAATGCCGTGGTTCGCAAAACAAGTATTTATTACTGAGATATGCAGAGATACACGCAGAGTTACATGCCAAGACATACAAGCAAGCAGAGATAAGCACAAGCACTAGCAGTAAGTACAAGCAGAGTAATACAAGCAGCGATAAGCACCTCCCAGTAGAGCGGTGTTTGCAACACCAGGGTGCCTAGGCCAGAGGCCTTACCCCTTGTAGAACATATCTGGTATCATTTAATATTATGTCCTTAATTAACCTTTCAATACAAGCATATAAGTAATTTCCAAAATAAGAATTTTTTTTTTATTTTTATTTATTTATTTATTTTTTTAATTTTAGGTATTTTGAGGGTAAATTGCTGTTAAGGTGGAAGCCCAGGAAAGCTGACTACATAATGACAAGGTAAGTGAGTAAGTAAATAGTCTGGATCAATGAAAGCCGCGATAAGCGGTTACAGAGTTACAAACGATTAAGCGGTTACAAACGATAAGTCTTCCCAGTGGAGCGGTGTTTGAGACACCAGGGTGCCTGTGCCAGAGGCACTACCCCTTGTAGATCATATTAGACGTTTCGATTCACAATACAGTTAGCCAAAATAAAGAATATCGAACAGTTTTTTTTTTCTTTTTTATATTACTTTTGTAATTTTTTATTTTTAAATTTTGTTTTATTTATTTATTTTATTTATTTTTTTTATATAATATTTTATTTTTTTTAATTCATTTTTAAATTTTTTTTCCCTTGTTTAAATTGAGCCTGAACTCATTTTTTCTTTTAGAATAAACAAGGCCAGAAAGCAGTCGAGCTGGTGAATTGTCCTGGAAAGGAATGTGTTAATACATGGACAGAGAAGTGTGAAGATTTTGGTGCCGAAGAATAGATAAGCAGTAAGATAACATTGAAGCTACTGTACACCATATAAAGAAAACAGTATAATATAAATAAGAGAGATATAAACTAGTACACAGTTACATAATCCAAATATTTAGTAAGGCCAGCGGCTTGTCTTTGTTATTCAGATCATTAAAATCATATGTTGCAATCTTAATGGCAGGGTTGGTTAGGGTACTTTGTTTCATGTGGAATTTTTTTGCTATTTTATAATAAAAGGACCTTAGCATACATACACCAAGTTCCTCATGAATACGGTTGTTCCTGATGTACCAGGGAGCATTAACAATCTGCCGAAGCATGATATTTTGAGCAATTTGTAGTTTTCCACGATATCGATTGCAAGCATAAGCCCAGACAGGGCAAGCATAACAGAGTAATGGACGCATAATGGTTTTATAAATGAGCAGTTTGTTATCGACAGATAAAACACTGTTTCGAGCAATTAAGGGGTAGAGTCTAGCTTTACGAGCTGTTACAAACGATGATCTGTTATAAAGTTATATATAAAATAACTCGGACCTGGCTGAAAGCTAATGAATGTATCGGACTTGACAGAAAGCTATACTTCCTTTTAACCAGTAAGAATGCGATTACAAATATCTCAACACTCCCCCTTAATCGCACATTATACAAAACATAAAAGAATTACGAAATTTTTAAACAGCTCAATGATAACAGTTCATAGAATTTTGTTTTGGACAAAGCCTTAGTTAACATATCTGCAATTTGTAAACCTGACTGTACATATTCAATTCTAATATTATTTTCCTTAACAGTCTTACGAGTGAATTTTAATTTTATATCTATATGTTTCAACCTACCTGAAAAGTTTTCATTAACAATACTTTTAATACATGACTGGTTATCCTAAAAAATATAAACATTTTAACACTGGAAATTTCATTTACTACATTTTTTATCCATAAAACATCTTGAATACCTTTACATAAAGCAATTATTTCAGCTTCTGTTGATGGAAGTGCAATACACTTTTGCTTGTTGCAGCAACACATAATAGAACAGTTTAAAAACATTATAAAGTAACCAGTAATTGATTTCCTATCTTGACTATGTCCCCCCCCAATCTGCATCTACATACAAATATAAATTTGCCCTTTCCAAATCACCCTTTTTGTACATCAATTTTAAATTTAAGGTGTTTTTCAAGTACCTAAGAATTCTTTTTAGAGCACACCAGGCAACATCAGTAGGATGCTCCTGTAGTTGGCTTAAGCAATTTACTGCAAACAAAACATCTGGCCTTGTGATATATGCTAAGTAAAGTGAAGATCCAATTAATTCTTTGTATGTGCCATGAAATGCATTTCCTTTCTGAAAATCAGCTGCTGTAGATTTTGGTTCAATGGGAGTTTGGGCTGTTTTACAATCAGACATTTTAAATTTATCAAGTAATTTTTCAATATATGGTTTCTGATCTAAATATAAACAACCAGACTCAAATTTCAGTGTAATGCCCAAAATTTCTGAGAACCTTTCAGATTTTGACATTTGAAATTCACTAGACAACAATGATATTATAATATTTGTTTCTTTTACATCCGAACCTGCAATTAATAAGTCATCTACATAAAGAGCCATAATTACTTCCTTACAATTTAAATTTCTGATGAAAATACATGGTTCAGAGTCCAACTGCTTAAAATCTAATTTAATAACAAAATTAAGAAATTTCTGATACCATTGTCGAGGAGACTGTTTCAGACCATATAAACTCTTTTTAAGTTTACATTTCTTACCACTCATATCATCATATCCTTTTGGCTGGTCCATGTAGATGATTTCATCTAACTTACCATTCAAGAAAGCTGTCTTGACATCTAAAGTAAAAGTTTGCAAACCTTCATTATTGATAATTACCAGGATTAAACGTAAAGAGCACATACTAATCACTGGAGAAAACGTTTCTGTATAATCTACGCCTTCTTTTTGCATAAAGCCACGAGCAACAAACCTGGCTTTGTAAATTCCATCTCGTTTTTTACGTAGAACCCATTTGCAGGAAATAGCTCTTTTATCAGGGGGTAAACTTTGTAGATCCCAGACATCGTTATCTTCCATTGATTTCATTTCCTCGTCCATAGCTCTTCTCCATAGTTCTTGTTCTACTTGTGGTAGATTTACAATATCTTCAAATGTCAGAGTGTCTTGTTGTGCAAACATTACGCTCAAATCAGAACTATCGGAAATATATTTTTGATTTTCTACTTTCTTCTTTTCTTCATTAAATTTAACATTTCTGGAAACAATGATGCGTCTTGTTTCTGGAATCATTAAACGATATCCCATTGTGGAATAACCTACAAATATCATTCTGACAGATTTTTCATCTAGTTTCTTTCTTTGCGATGGTGGCACAAGAGTATAAACATCACAGCCAAATATACGAATGTTTGTTAAATCAGGATTTACACCATACTTCAGAGAATAAGGGACACGATTGTCAATCGAACTATTTGGGAGTCGATTATTTATGTAAGCAGCCGTAAGTACTGCTTCACCCCAAAGGAATTTTGGTAATTTTGCCTCAAGTATCATTGCTCTAGCTTTTTCCAGTACAGTTCTATTTGCCCGTTCAGCAACACCATTTAGAAAAGGTGTATAGGGAGGTGCAGGATCTATTTTTACATCTGCTCTTTTAGCAACTTCATGCAATTCTCCACTGACATATTCTTTGGCATTGTCACAGCGCAGTTTTGTAACAGTTGGATTCAATTTAAAGAATAGCTTGAGTTCATTATAAATGTCACTTTTTCTTTTGAGCAGTCTGATTTCCATAAATCGCGAGTAGTCATCAATCATAGTCATGAAATACTTTTCCCCATGGACTGTTTGAGGTTCTATTGGACCACATATATCAGTGTGTATAGTTATAAGCGGTTTGGATTCTTTTATGCGAGGACCCTTTCCTATAGGCACTTTGTTTGGCACGAACACATACTTCACAAAATGATTCTTTTGCAGAAGATTCATTAGTTTTAATTTTTGATGACAGCAATGTCCTAATCTTCTGTGCCATAAATCATCATTATTTATTGCTAAAGCTGTAAATAAATTTGGTGAAAAATCACTAAAATATTGTCCGCATTTTTCCAAATATCCAAATTCAAAACGCTTGTTTTTTTTTTTTTTTTTCAATATAAACTATCTCGTTTTTAAAAATTACGCTCAAACCTGCTGCTTCAATATTTTTAACGGAAATTAATTGTCCGTTTAATTTAAGAACGTAAAGAACATCTTTTAACATTATTTCAACACTATTCTTAGTTTTACCGCAAATATCATCAATTCCTTCCACTTCTAAAATCGCCGACTTAGACGCGCACTTAACAGTTCCAGTCTGAGGCTTAATTGAGGTAAACCATTCCTTGTGAGAAGACATATGAGAAGTTGCACCAGAATCAATAATAAATTGATCATGCACAAGATTTCAAGCCATAAAAGATATTGCAGGGGATGCATACTTATTACTATTTGAATTTGCCTGCTTTTTAGAATTATCAAAACATTCACTTTGAAACGACCAGTTTTTCCACAGTTATGACAGACGCAGTTCTTTTTCCTACAAAATTTAACAGAATGTCCTTTTCTTTTACAATAAGTACAAAACAATTCTTTACGAGCACTAATAAAAACAGAGTTATCTGTATTTGGTTTAGAATACTTATTTTCATTTTTATAATCAAATGTAAGAGATTCACAATCAATAAGTCTACTTGTAACGAGCCAGAGACGCGTAGACTACTCACCAGGTTCATTATGCTATCAATATGCTGTCTCATTGACACATCCTTGGATTTCCTTATGGTAGCTAGACGTTTACGCGTTAAAATTTGATTCACTGCACCTTTAGCGCTATACGTAGCCTGTAGTTTCTTCCATATTTTACATGCCTTGTCTTCACGTTGAAAGGAAGCAATAACATTATCACTTAAAAGCGCAAGTATTAAGGCATAAGCCTTTTTTTGATTTCAAAACATCTGCAACTCTGTCCGCAATTGTTTCTGTTTCCAAAAATGTATCCAATTCCCTTGCCGTAAATACTGCTCGAACTCTTCGACACCAAACAGTAAAGTTATTAACACCATCAAATGGCGCTACACCAAAAGCTTCTCTTTCCGGAAAAAGCCATCATTCACGAAACACCAAATCAAAATCACGCGAACGATAAATTATTACACTGAAGGTTCAATTAGGAAAAATATCAGCCAATTCTAACTTTCGAAGGAACCATACTCTGCTGCTAAACATAGAAAATGCCGTGGTTCGCAAAACAAGTATTTATTACTGAGATATGCAGAGATACACGCACAGTTACATGCCAAGACATACAAGCAAGCAGAGATAAGCACAAGCACTAGCAGTAAGTACAAGCAGAGTAATACAAGCAGCGATAAGCGGTTACAGAGGTCATATATATAACTTTATAACAGATCATGGTTTAACAAATCATAAACAAGACACAATAAATAACTAATCAAAAGTAACATACAGAATGAGATTTAAGTTTCAGAATAACTCGGACCTGGCTGAAAGCTAATGAATGTACCGGACTTGACAGAAAGCTATACTTCCTTTTAACCAGTAAGAATGCGATTACAAATATCTCAACAGTTGCTAATTGCCTGAAGTTCAAGGAACATGGAAGTGGTAAGTGTCTCCTGAAATCGTGAATGTTATGAGAAATCGTGTGGTAAGTGTCTCCTGTAACCCCCTTCCTGAAAATCGTGTAAAAGATGCTGCGTTACATTACAGGGGTTGACATGGCTGGTCCTCTGTTTGTAAAAGAAAGTAGAAAGAGTTGGGTGTTAATATTCCCTTTCGCAGTGTACAGAGCAATACATTTTGTACTAATTACTGCCCCTTCCACAGAAGCCTTTTTATTGGCATTTAGAAGATTTATAGCTCGCAGGGGAAGATGTACTATTGTATACTGTGACAATGGCTCTAATTTTATCTGAGCTGCCAAAGAACCGTTTTCGATCGTAATACTTAGGTGCTCTCATTCAACGAAGGAACAGTAAAAAACTAAGACACACAGTTTCTGTGGGTGATATTGCTCTAGTGGAAACTGATAATAAAAAGAGAATTAACTGGCCTTTAAGCCCTATTACTGAGCTTGTTCTACGTAAAGACGGTAATGTACGGCTCGTAAAGGTGCAGACCTTACACCAAGAACTTCATGCTTTTCAGAGAATATATCCTCTTGAGACAGCATCTCCTACTGCAAGTTCTCAGATCAGACTGTCAAACAGGATAATGGTGCATTAGACAACGAGCCAAAATTTAGTAGGACTGGTAGAAAAATTAAGATTCCAGAAAAACTTCACTTATAATTTACATTTGTGCTTTAGTGAAATTTATTTTTATTGGTTGTTATTATTAGTATTTCTGTGGTTTATTTGTTTGGTATAGGATGTACATACATTTTATTTTTAATACTACTTTAAAACGACACAACGTGGTAATTTTATGCTTTTATTATATTTTTTTGATTATAATATATAATCAAAAGGTGGGATGATGTTAAGAATACATTACTTATTTTAATATTTATAATTTTGTATTTTATATTTCCTGGCTCATCAGCAAGCCTCACTTAGATTTTGCTAGCATAGTTTAGTAATTTGTGTACGGCAACAGCGATAGATATTGAAGTGCTAGAACGATGTAGTAGCGTTATTGCTTCTTTCGTGATAATAAAGTTTGCTTTCGCTGAAACGGATTTTATTCTGTGAATTCCCCGCAGTTGTAGGTTTTACTTTTAAGTATTGCAAGCTAGAAAAGTCGGTGATATTTTTCTTGTAAGCTTTACCAATGACGAAAACGTGTTTGACATCTAGTTTTCAAAATTAAATATTGTAATATTTTTCACTTTTCCTAACAACATTTCATTAAAATTTAACTCTTATTTTATTCCCAATGCACAGTATACCAATCGAATTATCGTTACGGATTAACAGTGATTAAACAGAATTTCTCAGTTTTGATATTTCACTTCATGTAACTTTCAGTTTTTAATTGTACAGCATTGCATTTGAGCTATACTGTCAGGAAATTTAACCACTTCTCCTTCTCATGTATGTTTTGCAAGAAGACAAGAAAAAGCAGTAAGGAGATAGTTTCGAAAAAGATTTAATGACGCTTACGTGGGCAAAATTTGAGTGCAAATCGAAATCAGAGACATTTTCGCACAAAGAACTCTTTATTGATGGATGGGTAATATTAGCTTGCATAATTTAATGGCACGTATACAATAGCCACCCTTCTTGATAATCTTCTGTTAGAGCAACATTCACTTAACTATCTCACCACCAGATGGCTGCACTATGCAGGAAGCAGTCTATTCACAGTTTTGAATATGGCTTGCCTGCTAGCATGAAATTGTGGGAAATAATAATAATAAATTATAAAATAATGATTAATTAGAAAGGAAAAATACTGGTTGATCGTAGATATTGCAAACTGATTTTTTAAAGTGTTTTTTGTAATTTTTGTTATTGTTTATTTGATTGCCTAAGTTCCTAATTTTTCTCTTGTGTTTTTTTTAACTGCAATTCAACTGTAACTTGATGTACTGATAACCATGTGCTCGACCGGCAGTGGAAATAAAGTGTGTGTTTTGTTCACGTGCTGTCTTTGATGAAATTATTATTATTCAAATGGGCTAAGTAATATCTTATTTTTTTTTTTATTCTCAATCCGTGGACATGTGAGCAAACGACGTGATATGCCCAAACATATTATTTTGCATAGCACTTGTGGGAAAAGCTGATACTTTCCAGAATGAACTGAACGCGTGTAACTATATGTGGTGAGCCTTAGGACTCTCTTCTGGAACATTTCGTTCATCATGCCTGACGTACAGACTTCCATGGTCGAGGATAAGGCCGAGGCTAACAGAGTTAGCGTAAAGATACCTCCTTTCTGGGTCGACAAACCAGAAATCTGGTTCTACCAAGTTGAAGCCCAGTTCGCCATTAGCGGAATAACCAGCGAGGAGACGAAGTTCAATTACCTCGTGGCCCAGCTCGAACCACGATTTATTGAAAATATTTGGGACATAATAAAGGATGCCGGAACCAATAAATATTCTGCTGCTAAAGCGCGTTTGATGCAGATGTTTAAAGAAAGTGAAAATCTCAAAATCAAACGTCTCCTTACGGGGTTAGAGCTGGGTGATACGAAACCCAGCCAACTACTGCGCAGAATGAGATCGCTCGGTGACACGGATGATATTTCCGACAAAGTGCTACGAACTCTTTGGCTTGAAAAAATGCCCGATGCCGTGAAACATGTGCTGATTGTAAGTGATGAGAACTTGGAAAAATTAGCTACAATGGCAAACAAAATATTAGAAATGCAACCACGAGCGGAACTTGCCAGTGTTAACAAGAATACCGTTCCGGTGGATGAGCTGTTAAATAAGATTTCTGCTTTAGAACTTCAAATAGCGAATATGACTGCCCGTAACTCTCGATCACGATATCGGAGTCCCAGTGGAAATCGCAGTACGAGTCGCAACAGATCTAGGAAAAGGTTCAACTCAAATGGTAAATACTGTTATTACCACTTCAAGTTTGGCGAGAAGTGCTTTCCAGAAAAGTGCAAGAACCTTGCAGCTGGAAACAATCGAAAAACATGAACCAGCAGTAGAATCGGCGGCAAGTCCTGCTGCAATGAGTCCCGATTGCCGCAAATTCCGATTATTTGTGAAGGACAGAAAAACGGGTTTACGGTTTTTAGTAGATAGCGGTGCTGACGTATCTCTCATTCCAGTAAATTTAAAAGCTGAAAAACCTTGCTCCTACACATTGTACGCAGCTAATGGAACTGAAATTCCAACTTTTGGATTAAAAACTTTAACTCTCGATCTAGGACAACGACGGCAGTTCCAGTGGCCTTTTGTGGTAGCCAAGGTAACTAAAGGGATTATTGGTGCTGACTTTTTAAATAGATTTCACCTTCTGATTGATATTCACAAAAGAAAATTGATTGATGGTATTACCCGGTTATATGTCAACAGTGATATTTTGTCTATAACTGATGAGCACTGCATTAGCACTTTTGATCAGTCTTCAGAATTTTCTGATTTACTTAAATTATATCCAGATATCACAAAACCTAATATTTTGACTACCTCTGTTAAGCATGGTGTCCAGAATTACATTACTACCAAAGGACCACCTGTTCACTCTCGTGCACGACAACTAGATCCTGCAAAATTGGCATTAGCCAAGCAGGAATTCCAATTTATGTTGGACAATAATATAATTCGACCATCAAAATCTCAGTGGGCTAGTCCACTGCACCTAGTTAACAAGAAAGATGGCACGCTACGTCCCTGTGGTGATTATCGGGGATTAAACGAGCAAACTATTCCTGATCGATATCCCATCCCTCGAATAGAGGATTTCAACCTGATCTTGCAAAATAAATTTATCTTTCCTAAAATTGATCTTGTCAAGGCTTATTATCAAATATCTATTGCGGAAGAAGATAAGCCCAAAACTGCCATCATTACGCCATTTGGTTTATATGAATTCAATGTTATGAGTTTTGGCCTACGAAATGCCCCATCTACATTTCAACGTTTTATAAATGAGGTTTTTCATGGCCTGAACTTTTTATTTCCGTATTTAGATGATGTGCTAGTGGCTTCCTCATCAAAAGAAGAACACAAAGAGGACCTTAAGTTAGTTTTTGAGAGGCTGAATACTTATGGTCTTCGTATCAACGTAGCAAAATCCATAATGGGTGTTAACCAAATAGAATTCTTGGGATACCTCATCACAGCCAAAGGATCACAATCTGTCCCTGCGAAAGTTCAAGTGATCTTGGATTACAAGTTACCAAAAACCTTGCATGACCTACGTACATTTCTAGGCATGTTGAATTTTTACCGCAGGTATTTGAAAGATGCTGCAAAAACACAAGCACTGCTACATGAAATGCTGAAAGGTTCCAAAAAGAAAGACAGGAGGCCAGTACCTTGGATAGATGATGCCATTAAACAATTTGAACAATGCAAAAGAGATCTAGCTGATGCTGCACTTCTGAGTTTCCCAACACCTGGACTTCCATTACCTTTGTACACAGATCCTTCAGATTGGGCTGTGGGCTCAGTATTACAGCAATATGAAGCTGGAAGTTGGAAGCCAATAGCTTTCTATTCCAAAAAATTAAACGAAACTCAAATAGCGTACAGCACATATGATCGTGAGCTGTTAGGTGTGTACCTGTCCGTGAAACATTTTAAGTATATGTTGGAAGGCAGAGAATTTGTTATCCTGACAGATCACAAACCTATAACATTTGCATTCAAACAGAAGAATGAAAAAGCTTCTCCAAGACAGTTACGTCAGCTTCAGTACGTATCTCAATTCACCACAGACATCAAGCATGTTAGTGGGAAGGATAACACTGTCGCTGATGGTTTATCAAGAATCGAAGTAGTTTCTGCCATTGATTACGAGCAAATAGCTCAGGAACAGTGTACGGATAATGAATTTAAAGAATTGGGTACCAATAATACCTCATTGCAATTTAAGCCATATATCCTTTCGTCTGGAAAAACTTTATGGTGTGATGTGTCACAAAATAAAATTCGACCATACATCCCGCATAAGTTTCGAAGGATGATTTTCAATTAAATCCACAACTTGTCACATCCTGGCATAAAATCTACTGTCAAACAGGTAGCTGCCAGATTTATGTGGCCAGGAATAAACAAACAAGTTAAGGAATGGGCTCAAGCATGTATAAATTGCCAAAAGGCTAAAGTGATTAGACACACTAAATCCAAATTTGCACAGTTTGAGGAACCAGATGTTAGATTTAGCGTCATACACACTGACATCGTTGGACAACTTCCACCATCAAATGGTCAAATGTATTGCTTAACCTGCATTGATAGGTTTACTTGTTGGACGGAAGCCATCCCTCTGCCAGACATTACTGCAGAAACAGTGAGCAAGGCCTTTTATGCAAACTGGATCTGTAGATTTGGTGTACCAAGCAAAATAATCACAGACCAAGGGAGGCAGTTTGAATCCGAATTATTTCAGAATCTGGCCATAATATGTGGCCATAATATGTGGAGCCATACAACTCCTTACCACCCCCAGAGCAATGGAAAAGTCGAACGTTTCCACAGAACACTAAAAGCAGCTATTAAAGCTCATAACAGTGTAAAATGGACTGATGTCATACCAACGGTGCTTTTGGGATTGAGATCAGCGATAAGGGAGGATACAAACCACTTCATAGCACAAATGGTTTATGGGAGAAACATTCGACTTCCTGGTGAGTTCTTTCATGCACCTACTATAAAAATTGAACCTGATACCTTTGAGAGCAGGCTTCAGGGATACATGGACAGGTTGAAACCAATGAAAGTTCAGCATACAACAAAGCAGACTATCTTTGTACATAAAGACCTCAGCTCCTGCTGTCATGTGTTCGTACGAATAGACAGAGTTAAAAAACCCCTGGAACCACCATACGATGGACCTTTTCTTGTAGTGCAGAGACACGAAAAATATTTTGGTGTGTCAATTAAGGGAAAGCAAGTCAACATCTCAATTGACAGGCTTAAGCCTACCTACTTGTTGAGTACAAATATCAACTATGATAATACACCTGCAATGTCAGTAAGCGACAAAAATACTGAAAGCTCAAAGTCACAAATCCCTCAGGTCATAACTAATGATAATAAACAAACAATGACTAGTCGCTGTGGTAGAAAAATAAAGCTACCTGTACGGTTCCAAGATTAAGATATGTATATATATCATTGAAAAGTAATCACTTTATTTTTTAAATCTAGAATAATGCCTTGAAAATTATTTTCATGAATACGTAAACATGTTCTCAAAGCTTAAAGTATTTTTATTACTGTACCTTATTGATATTGCATTTTATACTAGTAATATGTAAACATCTAAATGGTTAAAGTATTTTCTATTGTATGTCATTGATATTGAATTCTTTACTAGGAGATTTTTAGAAACAAAGTTATTCTGATAATTTTTATTAATTTTAGTGATTTGTCATGTTTGCAAAAGTTAAACCATATAGTATTGACTTTAGAATACACTTGACAGTTGTTTTACTGGTAGCAAACAAGATGTCAAATGTCGTTCTAGTTAATGCATTTTTTTCAGTTTCTATAAAATACTTATTGTGTGAAAGAGGGCAAGACTTTAGTTTCCCTTCATAACTTATGGTTTAATAAGTTATCGGCATATGTTCAATGTATTACAAATGAAAATTGAGCAATTTTTTTAAATAATTGATAAATTCTATATTTATCTGTTTCTATATTATATCAAAATAATAGTTTTCATCACATTATATATTAGATAATTACCATATGATAGATAAAATAGTGATGTGTGCTTATCATTTCTTATATGATTGTAATTGTTATATTCTATGCCTTATGAAGTATCGTAACTTAGTTACTGGTGAGGGAGTGATGTTAGAGCAACATTCACTTAACTATCTCACCACCAGATGGCTGCACTATGCAGGAAGCAGTCTATTCACAGTTTTGAATATGGCTTGCCTGCTAGCATGAAATTGTGGGAAATAATAATAATAAATTATAAAATAATGATTAATTAGAAAGGAAAAATACTGGTTGATCGTAGATATTGCAAACTGATTTTTTAAAGTGTTTTTTGTAATTTTTGTTATTGTTTATTTGATTGCCTAAGTTCCTAATTTTTCTCTTGTGTTTTTTTTAACTGCAATTCAACTGTAACTTGATGTACTGATAACCATGTGCTCGACCGGCAGTGGAAATAAAGTGTGTGTTTTGTTCACGTGCTGTCTTTGATGAAATTATTATTATTCAAATGGGCTAAGTAATATCTTATTTTTTTTTTTTTATTCTCAATCCGTGGACATGTGAGCAAACGACGTGATATGCCCAAACATATTATTTTGCATAGCACTTGTGGGAAAAGCTGATACTTTCCAAAATGAGCTGAACGCGTGTAACTATACAGTAAGACCCCGCTTAACGCGGGGATACGTTCCATCAAAGTAGAGCGTAATGCGAAACAGCGCTAAACGAGGCTATCTTTACATGTAAATATTGGGGTTAGGAGAAGATGGCTAGGAAATTGATTAGGTATTAAATTTAAAAAGTATTTTTTTTAATAAAAATAAAACCAAACATTTATTTCTTAAAGCCCAAATTAATACCACATTATTATTTCTTGCAAAAATAAAAACAAAATATAAATAACAAAACGAATATTCTTAAGAAAAACAAATAAAATTCTAAGTCAGTCATATTTAGTTAGCCTTCCGCGTTTTCAGTGTTCTGCCTTTTTGTGACAAAAGCATTTAATTTTGTTTGCCTTTTTCTTTTCCGTTGTTCTCTTAAAAGTTCTTCATAAACGGATAGAGCATCTCTAACACCACGCTTTACTTTTGAGCTCCTGTCAAAATTCGGATCATTTTCAATGAATTGATCCATTATTTCAGTTATGGTAGACAAACTCCTTTTTACAAACGCCATCGAAAGTTCTTTTTGCTCTTCTTCTGAATCACTGCTGTCAACATTTTTGTTTTCTTCTTGTTCAGTTAATTTCTTGAGCTCATCATTAGAAAGACTAGCCGCTGCTTCTTGAATTATTTCTTCGACATCTTCCACATTTACCCCTTCAAAATATGTCTGTACAATACCGCACCAAACAAGAAATACAAGTACACTCTTTCGGATATGTATTTGAAACCTATCGCTGCATAATATTTCGGGGAATCCCCGGGTTGAAATAAAAGAGCGTTAACCGAAACAGCGCTAAACGAAACAGCGTTAAGCGGGGTCTTACTGTACTTCCAATAAATATGGAATACTGATATTGATTAGCAATTTACGTTAGCAACATTTTAGGATATTTTCATCCATAAAATAGATTTTAATAAGTTATTGTTACAAATTTTTTATGTATGTAAATAATTTAGTAAATCCAATTAACATTAATGTAAAGCTGGAGATCGAAATTAAGTTTTGTCGCCAAATTTAGCGTGAAATCGCTAAGCGATTTTGCGATATTTTGGTCCAATAACTGTGTAACTATAACTGTATCAGGCCTCATGTTACTGTTTCGCTTTGTGAGTAGAAAGATTTAACGGATGCATAAGAAGACATCTCACTACTTTGTCGTCTGACGTTCTCTCTATGGTTCCAATTATTTCGAGAAATCGAAGCTACTAGAAATTTATCGACGGACAGGTTAAAGCTGCATAAGATATGAGAGGGCATCAGTTTTCAGGTGAATTCAGAGCGCAGGGATATCTCGCATAGTGCAGCTTCACTATCGTGCTGTTATAGTAAGATTAGTAATATGAGTAATGAATTTCACTCAGTATTGACTGATTCACTACTGTGCGCTTCGGAGAATAAATATTCCCCGTAGAATACTATTGCATTCTATGGGTTCGTGAATTTAAAGTAATTGACGATAATACTCGATGAAGAATCAAAGTACAATTTATTCGTCAGTATTACACAGGAGAGTTTCCAAGACACGTTTACAGTCGTCGAAAAGCTACGATAAACAAACAGCAACATAGCGTTCAGGCTGTAATGGTGAAGATAGCTTCACGACAAAACACAAAGTACAGCTCCCGACTCGGTCGATCGCTCTCAAGCTAATCTCTGAACTCAAGGTATACTACACTATTCAAGATACTACTACTCCGTGTACAGGTACAGTATATATAGCTTTAACCTGCCTTCGAGGAACTTGCCACTTTCTGGCAACCTTAAACCCTCTTTAAGGAGAAGTTACCTTGCCGCTGCTGGGCATTTCGCACCACTGCCTTCTCCCAAGGTTTGCACGTCCCGGGCAGTAGAACCCTTGGTCAGAAGCAAAAGTCAAAAGAAAACAAAACAAAGTAAAAAAATAAAAGAAACAAATATTTATATTCTTTACAAGTAACTACATACAAGTTAAGCTAAAATAACACGCCGAACAAATATTAATTTAGAAGTCAAATACAAAAATCAGTTTTATATTTGCAAATTTTCACAGGACTAGTTTAGATGGTTTTACCGAACCATCAGCCTCAGCTGCCAAAGTGCAAACGAGATATAGTGATAAGATAAGAATGCGAGGACAGGAGTTAGGCTACTGGCTCCATCTATTGATGAAACGAGGAAACTAAAACATAATTTTCTTAAAGGCTGAAGGTAAAGATGAATTGGAATTAGGGTCATTAACTAGAACAGAAAGATTTTATATGATTTTATAAGATTTTATATGGAAGATGTTTTTTAATAATTTTGGCTGCCAAAACATAGAAAGTGTGATTTTCGAACCGAGAAATCTGGGCAAAAGAGGCCTTCTGTGTTTCTCTTTTCCTAACATAAGTATCATGTTCCTTAACGCGAAAATGTTAAGGCTATCTTAGTTTGACCAAAGTAAATTAAACCACACTAACAAGGAATCCTGTAAATACCCCAGGAATTCATATCCGGAATGGGGGTCCTTAAGTATGGAACTCGGAATTTTATTAATAAGAGAATAAACGACCCGAAAGTTAAATTTCTGTAAAATGCTTGCAATTTTATAGCTAAATGATGGAAAGAAAGGAATGACAACATACTTTTTATAATCTCCTAAAAAAAGGAGTGTGCCTTTTGGTGTGCTGGAGACGAGAATTTTTTAACTGCTTGGTTAATAATATTGGATGAAAACCCCCTGTCAATAGCTACTGCTTTTGGATAATTTAGTTCTTCATCAAAAGTCAGCTTGGAAGAGCAAACTTGAAGTGCACGGAAAAAGAAGTAATAAAATGAAGCTAACTTTTGTTTAGCCGGTTGACATGATTTGAAGCGTGGTGGAAGGTAAACCGATGAAGGTTTACGGTAAACCGTAGTACTGAAGTTGGATGTGTTACGTGTGACCAAAATATCGAGGGACAGAAGAAAATTGCATGTCTGTAAAAATTTGAAAAAAATTGTCAAGTTCAGAAGTGAACTGAATTCATTATGGAAAGGACTTTATTTAAATCTTATTTATTACCCTTGAACAGGGTAAAAGCATCATCTACGTAGCGGAACTACACCGGGAAGTTTAAACTTTCAAATAATTTTCAGTTAGTAGCTTAACTCTCCTCCAACTATTCTTATTTTATCACTATATCTCATCTCGTTCATTTGCATTTGGGCAGCTGAGGCTGTTGGTTCGGTAAAACCATCGAAACTAGTCCTGTGAAAATTTGGAACTATTAAGCTGATTTTTGTTCTTTGACTTCTCAATTAATACATATAAGTTGTATACAGAAATTATATAGAAAAATAATCTATAAGAATAATGGGTATCTCTAAGAATGAGAAGCATTAGGTACTATGGCCATAGTATTTGGACAATCTGTCATAATGAACGACTTTAAGTCTGAATTGGGGGGACTAAGACTGTGTTCAGACGGCGGCGTAAAGGGCATAGAGGCGTAGTCATTAGGGCATAAAATACGGGAATTCCGTTCACACGTGCGAGAACTGTGTGTAAGCCGTGGCCAATGAGAGAAGCTGAATTTGCGCATGCGTGGATGTGTCTACAAACTTTCCCGCGCTGTTCTCCTGCTCGATTGATTTCCCGCGTTCGCTCGGCTTGTTTTGTGACAACGAAATCTTCTGTAGAACGCCGCTTCGTTTAAGCTTCGCTCTGATTGGTCGACGCTTATCCAAAACTCGGCGTAAAGTTGAAAACTTTGAACCCTATGCCACGAGCCCTAAACCAGATTTTGTGATGTCGCACAGACTGGTTGCCTTGGCAACGAAGCTCGGCTTTAACCACTTATGCCCTTTACGCCTCCGTCTGAACGAAGCTTTACGGATCCGTTACCACGACTTCGTTCAGTCTCTTGAGAACTGTATAAGGACTCTCCCAATGCGATTGGAGTTTGGGAGAGCTACCCTTACGGTGACTCGGATTCCATAGCCACACCTTGTCGTTTTCCTGGAACTGATATTCTGTGGCTCATGTGTCGTATCTCTTCTTCATCCTGTCTGCTCTAATTCACGAATTCCAACTGTCGATGATTTTGTTTACGGAGAGCTTTCGATTTCGAAATCCAATTCAAACTCGAATCACAATTCAAAATAAGTCTCAATGACTATTTATTTACGAAATCTGCTATATTACACTATTTACATGGTTCAAGATTAATTTTAAATCAAAAGATGCGAATAATTCCCCATTGGAAGCAAATTCTATTAAGAGAAGCAAAGTAAACGTCCGATCTCTTCCAAGTTTTTTTTTCGACTGGCAGAAGCAAAACTTTTGCTCATTTGGCGTTAGAATTGTAAATTTCTGCCACCTTTTGATTTTTGACAAAGAATGAGAAAATCAAAACAAGAATGAAATGAAAATTGAAATAGCAATATATGATGAGAAATTTAAATCTTACCACAAATTCACAACTTTACCTAGCCGTAGCAAATAACTTGAATATTTTTAAATTCACTTAATATACTTCAAACTTACATTCTTTCAACAACAGGCAAAACATTCTTTTCTGAAAAATACTAGTAAATAGTTCACTAAAACCGAATAAAATCAAATTGTACTCAAACTTTAATTCAAAGAAAAGTGAAAACCAAATAATAGTAGTACTGAAAACAAATTAAAATTTACTAAAGTTTTTTGGTTTCACGAATTTTTTACCATATCTACTAAACTGAGTGTTTTTATTTGAATCTTCAGGTTCACAGTCTTTTTCTATCAGTTACTAAGTCATCTTTATTTTCCAGTATTTTCTGAAGATGTAGATGATTCAGTAGTTTTAAGCTTGAAGATAGATTCTTTATTTTTATCTCCATTGGAAATATCATTTGTACTGATCTTTACATCACTAAATATTTTTACTTTCGCCACTCTGATATTGTTGTCTTTTCCTGGGTATGTTTCGACTACGCGACACATGGGCCAGTTTGTTCTTTTCCTTCATTGTCCTCTCAAAACACTAAATCACCTTTTTTGATGGTTCGCGGAGGTGCACTCTTCGGTCGATGTACTGAGAGTCCAAGGTATTCATCTCTAAATCTTTTACGAAATTCCACACGTAACGTTTGATGGTATCGTCATCTCTTCGATAAGTTGATTTTATCCAGACTGTCTAGATCCGGAACACCTTCTGTTCGAACATCTTGAATAAACATAGACGCAGTGAGTGCACATAATTCGGTGGGATCTTCTGACTCGTAAGTTAATGGTCTGGAATTAATATTTGCTTCTGCCATCACACACGGTAAGTAATGCTTTTCCCAGGACCTTTCACAATTAGTGCTGCCTGATTCCTAAGAATTTCTACCTCATACAGTGATTTCAAGGTCTTTTTCAGTTCACTGCGCTTTTCATAAACCGAAGAAGCACTGAAAGTAGTGAATATAATTCCGATGAAAGAGTTTGGTAAGACAGTTAAAACGCGCATATAGAAAGTTTTACCACTTTCTGAATAGATGCTACTCGCAAGAATATAAAACATTGTAATAAAGTAGAAAGTAAGTGTTATAAGCACAATGGATGAAAAGCACTGAACCGTGAAACCATGACACTTCCGAATACGTTTATGTATTAAGCATTTCTTCATAAGATCATTTTCTAAATGTGAAAGTTGTATTATAAAGATTAGTTGTGTTATAAAGATTGATTACATCTCCAAAACATCCGCAAAATATACAAAAAGTTAAAGTCAAAATAATTGGCAAATAATTGTAAGTACTCACAATAAATACAAGAATAAAATTTCATTGAATTCGAAACCAACTTCGTCGAGTAAATATGATTTTTCTTCTTGTGTAAATAATGAGAAAATCTCTGGGTGTAAATAATGAGAAAACCATTTACGAAAGCTAAAGGAATTATAATACCACTCATACAACACGTACGCGTATAAAAATATTTCGATCCACCATAACTCAAGTTACTCATAAGCTGTTGAACATCATTGGCTAAAATCTTCAATTCTTTCATTTTGGATCTCAGCGTATGCAAACTGATTAATGGAACTATCATTGTTAGAAAAACAGACGTTGTAAGCCGGAAATCAAAAGTTTTAGAAAATGCATACATCATTACAATCAAACACAAAACGGCTACGTGATGGCAAACACAGAAACATATTTTATATAACTTCTCCTTTTTATACGTTTTCCTGTCGATACTGTGCACATGAATTTAGGTAAATGCACAAGTAAAACCCAAAGCTGTATTTTGTCCAGAAATAGCTCTTCTAACGTTTTGAGTTTCAGGGGACAGAGCCCTTGCATACATCATAATTCTCGAAATATCAGATCAAGAAGTTTAGCTTTCTGCTTAGCAATTTAAATACATAAGAGGAAATTTTCTGAATAAAATATATAAATTCTGAATTCTTACAAACATTTACTAGTAATATTTAGCAATTCTCAAAAATAATTTAAATTTTTGCTGTGTATTAAATAATGATTTGCACCCTAAAGCTGCAATAGTCCTTCTTTATATCTTCTTGAGATCCAGTTTTAAATTTGAAATGCATTTTAATAATTTACATACTTCAGATATTTCATCGGATTTTCACTCGCTAGTTTCAGATACCTTTTAAAAATTACCCAGCATTCTTCCTGTTTCTGAAGAGTATATAATGTTAGATTTCTCTCGCGTCATAGAAATATGCTGTTTCATTTTTCATTATCATTTCTAAAATTTCGCTTCTTTCGTACAACTAATTGTTTGATATTTCTTAAAGTAAAATCATTTGATTGAATTAAATTGTATAATTAACTGTACTCAGTTTATGGCAGAGGTTATAACGTATTCATTTATGAAACGAATAGTGTCCAACTCTATTTAGCTGTAATTTTTCACTCTTTGTCTTCGTTGTCATAGAAATCTTAATGCAAACAATGATTTAACTTTGAGCTAGTTTTTCTATTAAAATCTTCCACGAAGTTGTCCCTTCTCGTAGTAGCCAAATCTCGCATGTTTTGCTATACTTAAAAACCTTAACCTGACTTATATGCCAAATAAAAAATATTTTAACATGCACAACTTTATATTTATATCTAGTGTGTGTGTGATTATGGCAAAGCCTCGAGGGCTATCTGCCTAAGAGGAGGGATGCCTTCGTGTAGGACTTTCTAAGGGAAACTGGCTCGTATACACGTTACACATGGGGAAAAACACGAAAACGCCCATGCAGCCAGCTCGTTCGCGGGATTCGAACCTCGGACCGAACTACCAGTGTTCAGCGACTTATCGCTCGGCCGCTGGTGGGCTATTTATATCTAGCTGCTAGTTACAAACGTCTGACTAAAAAAACACGTTTCAGTATAAATTTATTATAAAATCGAAATTTTTTTCTACTAAATATATTTTGGCAGAGCATTCAGTACATCTCTATTAAAATTTAGTCAATTTAATAGTTCTGTGATAATATAATAAATATATTGTTATATACATAAATAAATTTATAGAAATATATGGTTATAAATGATGGAAAAGTTAACTTATTAGCATATCCGCTTATATATTTATTAATTTTAACAAGATAATGTGCTTAGGGGATTTCTAGTCAATTTCATTTTATAATTAAGATATATAAATCCTAAATAAGTTTAAAAAATCTATTATGCCTCTTACCTAAAAGTGTAAGAAATTATCTTAAATTTTATGTCAGCCGATTTTTGAGTCTCAATTTTGTTTTAATTTATCCTTTTAGAAAACACAATTCTGTTAAAGTACTCCATTTTAATTAAACATATTTTTTGTGTTTTGAAAAAAAAAAAAAAAAAGATTTGTTAATAGAAGGATACATATTACAGTATTACGTGGATGACAAAAATACATATTATTGAAAATATTTTAATATTTGGAACATCAAATAAAAGCAGCAAATGCTTTATCAAGAAAATTAAAATAAGTATGCAAATTTTCACGCCTATACCAATCAGTTGTAAAAAAGCGAGCTTTAAAATATGTTACATTTTTACGATATTTTAATATGTAATGTACCTTGTAGGAGGTTATCAAAAGATAACCAAGATGTTATTTGTGAAAAATGCATTTATAAACTGCTATTTCCTATCCAGCAATAAATGTTTCTTTGTGCGGAAGTATCCCTGCTTTTCGATTTGTGCGGAAATACTTTCAAACCGCTACCAACGTCCCAAGGTAGTGTGCTCTGGATCACTGCGTAAGCCATTGTTTGAAAGGAAGGCATATCTTTTTATTACTTCGTCCGTAGTTCGTACCGATCTGGTTCTGCGAATTTTTTCTCCCTCTTCCAAGACCGTCTGCTGTAATTGATATACAACGTTCGAAGTATAGCAGCATGTTTGAAGATCTTCCACTGCTTTTAAATTTGTTCCTCCTATATGTCTTAGAAGGTATGCTTATCATGCTGGCAGGGAGTTGTAGGTTGTAGGTTGGAAAAAAAAAAGCAATCAATTGTTATTTGCTATTTTGCAATCATGAAATCGGAGATAACTGAACAGACAAATGGTAATCTTTATGTTGGCTAGAAATGAAAGTTTTGAAATTTAAATAAATCATTGAAATAAGCATTTTTAAAATCTGATTGGGTGCTTAACTTGTAATGTGTCGCAAATGCCAAGCGAAAAGACTTGAGCCTGACAACAAAGCAAAAAATTCTTTAAAATTCTAATGTACTTATTAACTGCAGCCAAAGAAAAATTACATTTATTTCCCAACCACATTATACAATTTACTTAAACATGGAATCATGATTAACGAAGAATTAACAAAAAAGGAAATGTCTCAATTAAGTGAAAGTCAAGAGATCTTGAACTTCTGTTTGTAGTATGGTTGTCAGCTATAAAACTACATTTTTTAGCTTTTTTCATTAATTCACTAAGTGCTAGAAGAGAGTTTTGTATCAACTCATAGATAGCTCACGAGTTGGACAAAAATCCGAAACTGCGTATCAGAAAATGCATGGTGGAGAAGGAAGAAGTAGATCATCAGCTGAAAACGGGATAAAAGGCGTTTTAAAAAGACGTTTGCTCATAACAAATTTCTTGAATATTTACAGAGAGAGAGCTTACCTCGCTCAGCTTAATTATCCGTTGTTAGCCATTATGCTAGGCGAAGTCAAACACGCACTTAGTAATTTGAGCTAACTCTTATTAGGCTGTGTTGCACTATAGCGTGCATCTAAATAATTTCAGTTCACATTTCTCTTAATTGATATCCCGCAAGCTACGGAGATTTAAATTAAAAGAACAAATCATGTCTTTGTTCAATTTAAATTTTCAAACTTAAAAGTTGTTTAAACCTCTTAGGAATCAGTTGTTACTTAAATATCTGGAGTGATAAATGGCCTGGCTGTCTTAGTTGGAATTACCAAATCAAGTTAATTACGGAGGGAAACCTTAAAAGGTGATACGAACTTATCTAAGCTGCACCATTTTAAATTAATTAAGATGCGTTATTCAATCCAATAATTAATAAACCATATGTTAGCAATGCAGCAAAGGAAGACAATATAAAACTGCGATTCAGAACAAAGAAGCCAAGTCCCGTGAACATCATAGGATCATCGTAAATAAATAATTTCAAAAGAGCGGTATTTTGTGGTGCTCGATTTCCAATTACCTCTTCCTCGTACAATAATTTTTCGTACAATAACTTTAACGTCTTTTTTAATTCGATACTCTTTTCATAGATTGAAGAAGCACCGAAAGTTGTAAATAAAATTCCAATGATACAGTTTGGTAAAATAATTAAAATGCGTACGTACAAGATTTCCTTATCAACTGACAAATAGGTGATACTTGCAAGAATAACAAACATTGTAGTGAGATAGAAAGTAAGAGATAAAAACAGAATAGCCGAAAAACATTCAAGCATGAATTCATGGCATTTTCGAATGCGCTTATACAGGAGGTATTTCTTTGTAAGTTCGTTTCTTAAATTCTTCTTTCGTAGCGTTGCATTAAAAAGCGTTATTACGTTTACGAAACAACTACAAAACGTATAAAAGATTAATGTCTGCATGTTGACTATAGATGAAGAGGCAAAATAATGGTAAGCGTTCATGAAGAAGACAAAGATATAAATTATACCTTTATTTTTTTCAGAACCTAATTTTTTGTGTAAAAATGATGTTTCTTCATGCGTTAGCGTCTCGGTATGAACAGTCAGAAAACTATTAATGAATGCTAAGGCAATTATAATAACGCAACAACATTTACGCAAATACGTAACATGCTTAGATCCATCATAACTCAAGCTATTCATAAGTCCTTGAATTTCTTTGGCTAAAACCTTCAGTCCATTGAATTTGGATCTCTGTATATGCAAGCTAATTAAAGGAATTATCATTGACAAAAAAACGGAAGCTGCAAATCGGATGTCGTAAAATTCAGTGAACATACATGAAAATGCGATCAAAAGTAAAACAACTATATGGTGAAAAATGCCAAAAAGTAGTTTGCAAAATTTCTTCTTTTTACAAAGCTTTCCTTTTCGTATTATACACATATATTTAAGTAGTTCAGTTATAAAGAGTAGATCAGGATTTTTAGTAATAATGTTTTTTCCTAATCTTTGATTTTGCGAAGACACAAGTGTAATATACATATTTCACTCTCCACAGTTTTAAAAAATATCATGTCAAGTAGCTCAACAATTTAAGTAAGGGAGGCATTATTTCTTAATGACATGCAAGATAAATATTTTTAGTTCTTATTCATGTCTATTTCTCCATTTTTATAATTCCTCGGAAATGGAGATTTTTCTATGCTTTATAGACGATTCATTTGCTCGGCAAAGCTGCAATAGTTTTTTTTTTTTTTTTTCTTTCCTCAGATCCGTGGAATTCAGTGCAATTGGATTATTTAAATACCGCAGATAGTTCATGACAATGCAAGAAATTTCTTTTACAGTCTTTTTAAAGTTTTTGAGAGAGCCTGTACAATTTTATACTTTCCTGATACCTTTGAAAAGAACTTCATGGCATTTAATTAACAAGTTTGGAAAATTTCCAATGCATTCGCATGCTTCATGCAGCTGACTATAAGAAATTTATGATAGTGGTATCATTAAACAGTATTAAAGTACGTACTCAGGGGCACTCAGGTTCAATTGGAAAATACAATTACGTTTTAAATTGCGAACTGAATGCTATCCAGCTGAGCTTTAATCTTCAAAAACCATAATTTTCTTCTTTGAATGCTGTTGTTATAGAAACCTCAGTAGAGAAAAATGACGCAAATTCTGCTTCGTTTTTCATGTTACAATACAAATAATTTACAGTAATGAATGAATTAAAATGATTAAATTTAGGTCTTTTTTTATACAATGTGTGCCATTCTATTATATATTTATCCAAGATAATTGCGTGTTCTTATTTAAAAGCATTAAAGAAATGAAATATAATCGACGCTATTTCTTTTGCAGGCTTTTCTAATAACGTTTTCGATTTACATGTCACTAAAATTTATGAAATTTCCTTTCATAGATTGATTTTATCAAAAGAGAATTTTAATTCTTTTTTTTTTTTTTTTTTTTTTTTTTTTTAAAGTCTATGAGAGGAAGAGTAGGACATGCTGCTGTAACTATTCAAGCGAATGACAAATAATCATTAAAAATATAAATTATCCTTCATGTCATTTAAAATTTGTAATCTGTGATTTGTTTCTTTCTAAGTTGAAAAATGTTCCTGAAGCAAGACATGGCATTATCACTGCAAATATTTAAGCTGCTGCTTTCTACTGTTTTATCAGGTGATGATGTTCTATGAGCCTTTGCTTCTTATCCCATTTTGAAACATTTGTACGGAACAAATAACTAGAAATATATTCTCTTTCGTTTTCTTCCGAAGACGTTTCCTTCACTGCATAAACTGCATTTTCAAGTATCACTTGTTGCCAGCTTACTGGTGCTTATCTCAGATTTCGTTCGCCATTTAAGACATTTTTCATTTGGAAAATTAATGAATAAAACGATTTTTCCGTCACACGAGGTGTTCGTGAACCAAGGTTCCACTGTAGACTCATAACCAAAGATAAATATAAGTAGAATAAAGAATAAGCATAATGTTAAATAGATTTTTAAAAGAAAGGTCTGGAATCAGAATAGATTCTTAAAAAAATTATATTTTTCTTAGTTTCTCGGAATTTTTGTGATTTTCCAGGAAATTATGTAAATATTTTCCATTACCATAATAGAAACCTGGATTACACGTTTAAAATAATAAAACTTTATTTTTCTTTTTCCTATATGTAGACATAGTATTTTCTCAGTTAATAAAAGTCATTTTTTCATAACTTTTACTGGGGCATCCGTTTAATTCCTGTCAGTTTATGCGTTCATAAACACAGTATTAATTTGTTGTTGATTTTAAAGCAGCCTTATTATATAATAATTTGGCTTATTACTTACTTTTTGAAGTAAAGGAATTATTGCAATCGCAAAATACTTTGGATATAATATTTCGACGGAAATATCCATTTTCATCGTTCCCAAACCCAATTAGGCGATTTTTCTACGTGCCGCCTCTATGTACGAACAGAATAAAGGTCTCGTTTTTCCAAAATGGATCGTGAAATGGATTTAAAATGGATTCAAAAGGGATTTTTCTCTTGATATCTATACGTGCGGACGTATATATGTATGATGTATGTATCTCGTATATCTCAAAAATCATTCGCCGTAGACCGTTAAAATTTTAGTTTAGTGGGAGGGCGAGAGGACCTGTAGTTATTCGAGGTAAATTAGAATTCTTTCAGTATGTTTTAAGTACTTTTTATTCACTGGCAGATATTCTCGCGGAAGCAGAAAGAGTATTTTCTGCTGTCACATTTATTTTAATTACGATATTGCTAATTAACCTAACAAAAATACTGTTTATAATTCTTTGCGTTTGAAGAAATTATGTAAATGTCCAATTAACTACATTTTTAGTACAGAAATTTAAGTTTTGAAAAAGGTTCTTTTTTTAAGCAAGGCTAGTTTACTGCTATGTTTATAAAAACTAATATTCTGCATAATATTTGTCTGAAGAAAAGGTGCTTAATATCGTTGTGATTATTTAATTAATATGCGTATTTCTTACGTAAACAGTTCTCAGATTCTCAGGAAACAATAAAGATTTTTGGATAATATGCAAAAGCTTCTTAAAATACATTCTGAGTATCCGCTAACTTTTTAAAATAGAATCCCCATGAATCATTCTTAAGATCATATAGTGCTGCCATCTAGTGCCACTAAATTTAAATGTGTTCTGCTTTTATTTTTGAAAATTTTTGTGCTGAGCAGTCAGTAACCGAACGATTTGAAATGTCCAATACCTTTGAAACTTCACATTCTACATCACTTACATTATATTTAGATTGCTACTTTAAAATTAACTTTTGTAGCCCAATTTAGCGAGAAATAACCAAGCGATTCCGCAATATTTAAATCCGATACCCGTGTAACTGTAACTACAGTCTGTCTATCACAATAAAAGCTCTCGCCAGTTAGTCTGCAGCTGTCTGTTGCCATAGAAACGAGCCTTGACTCATTTTACGTAGGGGTGTCTTGAAGACGAAGGATAAACTCTTTTTCCCTTAGCCAACACTCACCAGAAGCAAAATAACAATAAAGCAACACTTGTTGCCTCCCCTACTCTAAATATACTAGCCCTGTTGCTATAGCGACCACCGCAAGACAGACACTGTGGCGGGATCTGTTCTTCTCGTAGACAGACAGTATAACCGTCCTTTTGTAACTGTGGCCTACCAGCGACCGATCGGTTAAGTCACTGAACACTGGTAGTTCGGTCAGGGGTTCGAATCCCTCGAACGGGTTGGTGTGGCTACGAGCCAGTTTCCTTCAGAGCGTCCTCCACGAAGGCATCCCTCCCCTTAGACATATAGCCCTCGAGGTTTTCCTGTAATTAAATAAACCTTATGTAATTGTAATTTTTTTTACTTATTACGTGCTCCGCCCTTAGGCACGACACGGAAAGGGAGGGATGCCCCGTGGAGGTCTTTTTAAGGGAAACTGTCTCGTATCCACGTTACACATGGAAAAACCACGGAAACGCCCATGCAGCCAGCTCGTTCACCTGGATTCGAACCCCGGATCGAACTACTAGCTTCACCGGCTTTTACCGCTCGGCTGCTGGTTAGCAACTGTAAATGTTAAGTTCACCCTGCAGGCCGAAAGATTTAGCGGGTGTAAAAGAAGGCACTGTCTCTTTCTGTCTATGTCCTTCAGCAATTTCGAAAAATGGACGCTACTGGAAATTTCTCGGCGAATAGAATTAAACTGCATAAGAACCGGAGAGAGTAGCAGTTTTTAGCTGAGTACAGAGCGCAGGAATACCTCGTATAATGCGGCTTCGGTTAGTACGACCTAGATATTGTACGGTTAGTACTTTTTGTAAAGAATTTCACACTCAGTACTGTCTGATTCACTATCGTGAGGTTCGGAAAGAATTTGCGTCAAAATATCTAAGTTTCCGGTAAAATTGTAAAGACTTATTTAGTACTAATCAATCATTTTTATTTTAAGAAATTTTCCTTTCCCTTCTGATTTCAATTTCCTGCCAGAACGCAAATTTAAATGAAGTATATGGAAAATATCAATGAGATCGAAAAGATTTAAGTAGGACAATTGAAGAGTTCATTGTAAGAAGAGATAGTTACGAGTTTGTTTACGCCGAGAACGAGTTTATGCCAAGAGCAAGATTTATGGCGCGAAGTTAAAAGTAGCTCTGCAGTTGAAAATTTGTGCTAATCACTTACTTTTTAGATTATTTGATATTTTAGACTCGGCAGCCAATAAATCTGGTTTAGATTGAATTAGGAGCTAATCGTGTAGTTGAAATTTGATTCATTTTGCTTATACACACTATTTTGTGTTTTAAGTTACTTAGTTACAAGTGGTGGTTAGTTTGCGAGCACCGAGTATGTGTATGTCTGTTCAGTTGAGTTAAAATAACAAAGGTTGTTATAACTTTCGTCAGCAGTCATCTGTTTTTCAAGACGTAGCGAGAATTTGCTATATCGTCTTCAGTAGTGTCTACATTTTATGCTCCCTAAACGAACAAGATTCTACAAAATACCTGGCCCACCAGCGGCCGAGCGGTAAAGTCGCTGAACACTGGTAGTTCGGTCCGAGGTTCGAATCCCGCGAACGAGCTGGCTGCATGGGTGTTTTCGTGGTTTTCCCCATGTGTAACGTATATACGAGCCAGTTTCCCTTAAAAAGTCCTCCACGAAGTCATCCCTCCCCTTAGGCAGATAGCCCTTGAGGCTTTGCCGTAATTAAATAACCTAACCTAACCTATCTAAAAAATACTTGCTGCCAAAACTAACAGTGCTGATTGGTCAGGCGTATTAGACGATGCAAACTTACACGGCGAACTTACTTTCAGTCCCTACGATAGCCATATCTCATGATCATTTGTCATTCTCACCATCTGATCGACGTCACCTGATTTCGTTTTTTCTTATTTTTCTTATTTTTATTTATTATTCATTCCTAAATCCATTTATAACGAATGAGAAACGAAACTCTGATACTAGTTGTGATAAACCAAACATGAGAATTTACAAGAAAAGCTAGAAATTATTAAAACTCATGACGACGGTACATAATTTGCCAATATTTTGAAAGTTAGAAAAATTGTGAAAAGTAAAGAGAAATATAAGGAGTATGGAAGGGCTACAAACTCTTTTGCTTATAAGAAATTTAAAAGGCAAAGAAGTCCTTTGATGTTAAATATGGAAAGACTTCTTCTACTCGATTAATTCAATGAGGACTGTAACCAGAAAAGAGTCAAAACTGATAAAAATTTTCAAACAAGCCGTAGGTGGTTCTTTCGTTTTAAGAAACGCTCATTCTTAATGTTTGCATTATGGTTGAAAGCGCAAGTGCATATAAAGAAGTAGCGGAAAAATTGCTAAAAGAAATAAAGCAAATTATTGACGAAGAAAGCTACCCTAATGGAAAATATTTTAACGTACACAAAACTAGGTTACACTGGAAGAATCTGCTTTCTAGAACTTATTTTTCAGAAAAAAGCTATCTCACCCAGGCTATAAAGCATCAAAGAATCGAATAACCTGATTTTTAGGAGGAAATACATCTAATGATTTTAAATTGAAGCCCATGCTTGTGTATCGCCTTTTAAAGCGATGTGCTCAAAACTCAGTACCTGCGTTTTGGCGCTCTAATAAGAAAGGTTGGGGGTACTAAAGCAATGCTTGAAAGTTGATTTAAAGATTATTTTTGTTCTTCGTTCAAAGTTACATTGAAAAACAAAACATAGGCTTTAAAGCTTAATTTTTATTAGATAAAACGCCACCGCATCCTACTTGATTTTCTAATATTTATAATAATGTCATAATTAATTTTCTTCTTCTCAAATACTACCCCTGTATCCAGAGGTTATTTAAACATTTAAGGCGTTTTATTTGAGAAGGACGCTTTCACACATAGTGAAAGCAACCTCTGGTGAAAACGAACCATCTTTGATGACATTTTGGAAAAACTGCAATATTCAAAATATTGTTGAAAGTGCCAGACTTGCATGTAATGAAGTGAGTGAAAATAATATGAGAAGGGCGTGGAAATATGTTTCGCCTCATTGCGCCAATGATTTTTGCGGTTTGGATTTTCAGATAGATAACAATCTCAGCAGAAGTAAGTCGACATGATTTAGGCTTTGAGTCATATGCCGCCAATGTCATGGATTATATTCAAATGGAATCTCAATCTCTTGATAACGAAACTGTCATTAATACAGAAGAAGAACAGGCATAGGAAGAAGAAAGTGAAATTGACGAAGATGTGAAAAAGGAAAAAGATCAGATTGAATATTCTCAAAGAATTATTCATTGTCAGTGGAAAGAGCATGTGAATTGATTGAAGAAAATGATCGGAGTTAAAAAAGGAGGTTTGAAAACAGGCGACAATTAGAATATGCAGTTCTTTGTTATCGCATGATGAACGAAGGAAAAAAGAAATTGGTGCAAAAACTTTGACTGTTTTTCGGGTTAAAGAATAAAGTTTTTTCTTTTTGATTTTGTAAACGAACAATAGAAGACTTTGTAAAATCATTACGTTATTTGAAGCAGGAGACATAAAAAATGTGCGCTGCCCTCGCCGGGATTCGAACCTTGGAAATCTCGAATACACGTCGAATATGTTTCCAATTACACCACAAAGCCGTGAGGAGAGGAGAAAAAAATACCTTATACACTCCTCTTTTCAAAGGGCAGCTGGAAATTAGGAGACCAAATCGCCAATTGCCGGTGGTGACGAATTATATTCCACCACTGTTTAGTTCAGGTGCCGCTGTAGAGTCTTTTTTCGAATTTTTAGAATCAGGAGACTGAAAAAATCCGCAATGCCGTCGCCGAGACTAGAATCCTGGATCTCTCGAACACGCATCGCGTATGCCTCCACTGACATCACGAAAGCAGAGAGAAAATACCTTATATTATATAAGGTACTTTTTACCCATTTATTATTTTCCATTAATTTTAAACAAATACTAAATATTGTTATAAGAAATTTTGACATGAACGAATTACTAATTTTCCTATAGATATAATGTTTCACTTTGTGCGGACTCAGTGCGGTAAGTTAGAATAACCAATAAACGGGTACTAAGCGAGGATTCTTCTATTGAGAGATCACGTGTGGTCTTCCCTTTTAGATTCACTTTGCACTGTATTCAACGTACTTAGTAGTTTGAAGTGGTAACAATTGACTGTGCTCTGTCACACTGAGAAGATGAGAAGAGGTATATGAGTATTTTTATTAGAAAAATTTCAGAAATGTAAAGCTTTTTTTTTTTTTTTTTTGTTTTTGAAAATTAATTTTATCGAGCTATCATGTGTTCTGTGTGCATTCAATCCATTACAAACCTGTACCCACGTAACAATATTCAATATTTATGCTATATATTTGTTAACGAGCATTTGTGCAAGGACAGATAAGTAACTAAAATATCTCTTGCAAGCATGTATACTTTATTTGCGTTCTTTATCTAGGTTTCGGGCTGGCATGTTTAAAACATACCAATGGAATTTTCTCTTCGCCATTAAAAAAAAAACTTTATTAATTTACTTATTGAAATCACGAGACGATTAAATTTCTTGCGTTCAGAGCACAAACCATAATCTGTGATGGATGAATAGGGATGGATGGAGCTATCGGGAATTGGGGATATTTCCTGAGCCACTGGGGCTTGTATCAGGTATCACAGTAACATCAGGTACTTTGACGCTGCTTTGATACCTGATACCAACCGTTTAAAAAAACGAAACATTAATCATAATTGTAGAATTAATGCAGTAAAAAATGCTAAACTCATAGGAAGAAAAGATTTAATGATATCTAAGATAAACTGACGGTAACCGTAATTAAGCTCAATGACTTAACCCCGTCATCTTTAATTCGTCGCATTAAGCATCATTAAGCTATACATGGCATCATTAAGGTATAAGGTCATGGCATTATTAAGGTAGGATACTGTACCATATTATTTTATTTCTGAATCATGCAAACGTTATAACTAAATTTTAATTGACCGAAAGCGATGATCATTTGCTACATATGTACTTTTAAAGGAAACTTTCCCATAATAATTTATTGATTTGACATGAAATAAAAGCAAAAGATGTGAAATTTAATTATTTAATGTTGCACAATGCATCGTCACTTCTTAAAACGAGTAGGGACAAATTAACCATCCAAAATCTACTTTTTAACATTTATTTAAAAAAAAAAAAAAAAAAAAAACACTAAATATTGCTGATTCCAAAAGTAACTTATGTAGGTATCAAAAACCAAATGCTAGCAAATTAAGATAAAAAATGTAAATTAAGGCACACACGCACCTTTTTTAAACAGATTGTGGAGATTTACTCAAGTTACTTAAGAGTTAATTTTATTTTAAAGCAAATTTCCTATTATTCTTGCTTTCAACCCACGCTTTCTTACGCTTTTCACGTATATTCAAATGAAGTAGAAAGAAGTTAGTATTTAAGGGAAAGGTTTTGTAAAGTGAATTTAGAGAGAAAGTAAAAGAGCGCTGTCTGTCTGCCTGAAGGCCACGTTGTTACGTTTGATTTGCTAGCGATCAGATTTCTGACGTCGAGCGCTTCTACACTTAGGCCTGTTTACACCGACTTTTACCTGCCTTCCTGAACGTTAAGTGTGCTGTAAAAAGCCGTTATCCTAACTTAATTCTATTCTATTTAAAGTAACTTGTTAGCTTTTGAGTTTAGCTAAGGTGTTGGTTTTTGTAAGTACAAATCGGGACCATCTGTGAATATATGCAGTTAATAAAGGGCTCTTTACATCCTTTCTCTGGACTTTGTCGCAATTTAAACTCACATGGTCTGTTAACGTTTAGTTCGTTTATGGTTGCTAAGCATATAAGACGTGATAAAATAATCTGTAAGAAGTATCTTTTAAGTAGTTTCCAAATTCGCATTTTTTCTAATTAGCGTTTTCTTTTTATATCAATAGTTTTGTGCATAAGTTTTCTATTCGTAATTACATCTGTTAGCAATAACAATACTTTTCAGAAATCTTAGTTCGGCGTATCATTAACTTGAGCATATCTGTGGACGGACCGAAGTTTAAAAAAATAAGTTTGTTGATGTCAAATATTTGAAAACCGGAGAGGAGGGTAAAGATATATGTTTCGAAAAAATTGATTTTTTAATAGAAATGGTGAAAATTTCAAAAATTAATGCAGATCTATAGCAGTAAAAGTAAGGGGATTGAAAAACTTCATAAAATCCACTTTTTTAAAGTCGAAAGAATGATTTATAAAATTATTCAGGAAACAAGGATATTTAAAAGACGAAATAAAAGGAAACGTGAGGTTACACAGGTGTCATTACAACAGTATTACGATGAAGAAAAAAAAACTCTTGTACGGATAGAAACGATTTTTTTAAGTATTTCTCAAAATGTTTTTATATTATTTAGTTTCATTTTTCTAAAATATTACGCATAACAAAAACCATATATTTTATTTCATAATGTATGTTACTTCCCCAAATATATTGAAAGCATCTATTCAAATTCCTTTCCATGAAGAAATGAATTATTGAGGCTCTGATTTGATTAAAATTATGCTACATATTTTAAAATTTCAAATTTCCTTGAATTGAAAATTTTTTCAATGTCTTTACATAGTAGAATTAAAAAAAGCTAACTTTAATATCTGAACATATCTGTAAAAATCAAAAACAGAGGGTACATATCAGATAAATGTCAGAGAATAAATTTATATAAAAAGACAGTATCAGTTAATAATAGTAAAGAAATCGATTTAATAATAGTACGACATTTTTATCATTTTTCTATAAAATTATTTCTTGATAATTAAGTTAAAAAGCAATGCTTCCTGCTTCATAACTTAGTTATTAATAAAGTGTTAGAATTTTGCTGCATTAGAAATCCTTTTAAAGGTCTCCTTGGTAACCTAGTTTCTGCTCCGCTTTCGGAAATTAAAATTGCATTTCTAATTCTTGATAATACTTAAAAGGTTTCCTTCCTTCCTGTCTTCCCGTCATTCTTTGCAAAAAGAATTTTTTAGCACTTCAGGAAATATGAAAATTAATTACGAAAAGTTTTCCAAACTACAATTTTATGATCTTTGCTTATTTTTTACTTTTTTAAAAATAACCAGTTAGTACATTACATTAAACATGCTTTTGAAATAAAGCTAAAAATCTATTTGAGTGCATTTGTCTCATTTTATTTAATAAGCTTTTTTTTTTCAATGTCTAGACTTTTGTATAGCATCAAGTCTAGACTTTTATAAATGCTATTTTACTTGAAATTCGAAAAAGAACAATTGCGAGCATTTCGAATAAACTTTCTATAATATACTTTTCTATATATTTTCTATTACGAATAAACTTACTATTACTTTCAAATATTATTTTTAAATTTTGTTTTCTGTTCAAGTTATACAAACATTTTTTAACATAAAATTTGGCGCTTATGTGTTTAGTTTAATTCTATTATAAAGTATTACGCTCACCATTTTATTAGAAACCTAGAAAACTTTCAGAGACTTTATTATGAAATATCAAACTGAAATCCACTCTTGAAAACCTCCCAGTGATAATTATAAAGATAGAATATCGCAGTAATTACAAAGCCCTATAGCCAAGTAATACACTTAATGGAATACTGTACAACACACTATTATAGTATAGCAAAAGCTACAAATAGAACACAAAACAGACAATGCGCTTATCAGTAAATTAGACAAATCTTGTATATAATGCTTAAATGTAACACTAAACAATCAACAGAACACTAAACAACACATACCCTTTTTTGGAACAATGACAGTGAAGAATTGTAAGATAGGATAATATTTTTCAGCATAACTAGGATGCTGAGTCAAATCAAAACATAGTATTCTAACAATATACTTCAGTACATGTATTTACAGCTCTTCAGCCAAGGACCTCTTCTTTCAAGACCACTGTTAGGCATCGCACTTACCATTATGTAACAGTAAACTAACTATTGTACCATACACTACTAGAACAAATTATACAACACACTTAACCGGCTTCTGTACATACACTCATATAACATGTCAAATACTAAAATAAAGCACTCAATACACAATGTGCTAATTGAAAAAGATGGCTCTGCGACTACGAATACCAGTTAGAAACTGTTACATTTAAGCTGACTCCAAAATAAAGGCTCATGAGTAGACAACGGATCAAAAATCTTAAAATTTCAATAACTTCGGAATTATAAGTCCTAGGAACACAAATCAAACATCAAAATTTGCAGCTGATCGACACCTTTACGATTTTACTAAATTTGTATACACATGACAAATATTACCGAGGTTAGAACTCGTTAAACGAGGAGCTCAGTTTAGATAGACGAACAAAGAACTGCATAAAGGCGCCTTCTTGGGCTATCAAGCACTGTACGCCACGGAGCAGGCTTCCATCCTAAAAGATCATGCGGAATGATGCCTCTTTGGTGGAAGAATCTCAGGGTAGGACCGACAGACGTAGCTTTATTCATTGTCACTGAAGAGTTTCATAGACAGGGCAGGTTATTGTTGCTTAGTCACCTTGCATAGGTATGCTACGATTATTCATGGGGGTAATTACTTTTGACAATAATATGCTTTCGTGTTTGAATTACAAAATGAGTTCATAGTCATAGTAAAAGTGGAGAGTGAAAAATACCATCGTACCTTTGTGGATATTTCCGTGGAATGATTCCTAAGAATAATGCACACTGATCAGACGTTACTAAACCGTTATGCTATTATGCATACCTATCACATAACGTTGTTTCTGCACATAGATTATATACATTATCAATGGCCTTTCCATAGGGATACATGCTACAGTTATTAACAAATTAATATAGATAGCCTCAGTAATACTTTAGATTATATCAGATAGTAGAAGACTTACAGTGAATATCTAAATACAGACTTGAACATAATTGCATACGCTAAGAATAGTTTATAGTATAACTACATGCATTCGGTATACATTGTATAAAACAGTACATATAAACCAAGTATCTAAATATTGACTACCTATCACATAACATGGTTACTCTGCATAAATTGTATGCATTATCAATAGCCCTTCCATGAGGATACATGCCACAGTTATTAATAACTTAATATGGGTAGCCTCAGTAATACTTTAGGTTATAACAAATAATAGAAGACTTAAACTAAAGTATAAACTTAAAAAAAAATTAAGTATCTAAATGCAGACATGTTTGAACATAACTTCATAGTATAAGAGCAGTATATAGTATAACGATATACACATTCGGTATAAGTAGTATAAAAACAGTACATAAGCAGAATATAAGTACTGATGTTGCATGTATTAAGCATTACCGGTACTACTAGATACGGTATAATGAAAAACTTTACAAAAATGCAATAATAAATTTACAATAGTAATTTACAACTATTACAGGATGGAAACTGAATGAACTATACAGAATATACGCTCATGCAAGTGTATATTAACAGAGATGGGTACTGCAGTACTCAAATATATTGATAAATTTATTAAGTGCAACTTTATGCCTCATTAGAAGCAATGTCCACTCTTTCCAGTATGATTCTGAAGGCTTGGACAGACGGGTTCTCTTTGTAAACTAGCAGGAGAAAGCATAGTGGTCAAAATTGCCTTGCTATTCACACTCGCATGTATCACTTTCAGCAATTCCAAAACGGTGCAGATACGTCCGGAATGGGCTGTGGCTAGTGAAGAAGGTAGTTAACACTATTGAAAACGAAGATACTACATTTGCGTAGGAAACAAAGAGTTCATCTTCCGGTGGTTGATTCATTCCATCTAGTTTGCCATTGTGTATATGTAGTTTTCTTGAAGTAGGAATTTGGGAACAATAGTAGATGTTTTAGTAGGTAAATATTCATTGCTGCTTCATTAGCAAGTTTGTCTGCAATTTCGTTACCGATGATGTCAGTGTGCGCTGGAACCCAGCGCAACTAGGGCCTTAGGTCTGGCGAAATTGGAAGCAGTTGGCTTTGTATTGCAAAAACAAGTGGGTTTCTGCGCCTGGTATCGCCAATGGCTTCTAGACTTGAGTTCGAGTCGCTCAAAATTTGTACAGGTGCATTAAAGCGGCTGGAGAGATTAATCGCAATTTGTTTTGTTCTGTATTTTTTAAATTTGTTAATTTTCATTTTCTTTTAACGATTCCGTTTTTGAATGTTTCCTTAATTTGCGTTTATTCAGTTTGGTAACCTTTTCCCGGAGCGAGAAATAGTTAGACCTTCATATTTTTGGAACAGAATCTTTATTTAAGTTTCTTTCAGACTTTTACGTTTTGACTTACTATCATTATATATATATATATAAAATATAAAAATAGGACGGCTTTGCTCTATGCGAACAAGCAACCTCTAATTAACTTTCCTAGACCACTACTTTCGAGAACATTCGAGCCTATTACTTAACTGCTTCTATAAATAGAGAACTCGCGCCATTTTGCATGGGAGACCGCTTCTGCCTTTACTGCTGTTAAGACCTATGCTGCTGCTCGCATCTGCCTCCCTTTGTTAGAATACTATGACGAAGTGAATTTAATTTTATTTACTAAAATTGATGATATGCCTTTCAACTGAATAAAGACGTGGAATTAAAACAATTAACTTCTTCTGTGTCATCATTTCTGCCAAGTTTCATTCATGTGCCCGACTGACAAATTATTATATATATATATATATATATATATATATATAAATTAACTTAGTGCGAAGCCGAGTTATTCTACTACTTGCGCAATTGCTGCAAAGTAAGTTAATAATAATTTATTTACTAAATAATATTGATTATATTATCTCCTAAAATTAATTTTAGTAAGTTCTATTTCGAAAGATGTTTTGAAGTAAACTTAATGTAAATTACTAAAAATGTTTAACAGGGACTTAAGTTAAATCATGAATAACAAAATTTCAATTGTAAAAAGAAGAACATTAAAAGTAAGTAATTAAATTAAATGCAAGTAATCATTGTCATTGATCGGAAATTAGTTGACATTTCAAGGGCAACAAACCAACTCCCTGTTCAATGAACAATAATTAAGAACTAAATACGAAGGTGTTTCGTCCTTTACTCGAGAAATAAGGGGATGCTAAACCGGCCAAACATTTCCGTGAATAGAAGGGATTAAGAACCAATGCAGAGAACCAAAGAACTCATTCCGATTAAGCATTTTAGCTAATTTAATTTTGAGTAAAAAGCAATTTCTGCAGTAAAATTGATATCGCTCGAGTAACTGTCCCCCGACACCCTCGTGCTTATGCATTTTAGTTCAAAACTATTTGTAAAAATTAAACATTGGAAATTGTCATTATGAAATAAAATTCAAAGTAGTTGAAATAAACATTAGAAAGTTACAAAATATAAGAAAATAATGCAATCTTTGTAAAAACAAATCAAAAAATAAATAAAAAAATAAAAATTAAAAAAATATATATAATAAGAAAAGTGAATGTACTAAAGATATAAAGGCCAGGAAAAGTATTAATTAATGTTCTATCTAGTGGGGAGTGGGCAAAGTGTTCTCTTCGCGTCTGACTCAGAAGGGTTGTGTTTCAGAAATTCTTATCGGTAGCGGGGGCTTTGAATTATATCAGCCGGTAAGACTTGTGTGAAGTAATTTATGGTAGTGGGAGGGACTAAGAATTCTTAAGGAACGTATGTTGTGGAGCTCTTATTTGAGTGAAACCGTCAGTTAAAATGTTTTGAAAATACTAGTGAATGGAAATTAATTAATTTCTGGCTAATTGTCGTGTCGTAACGATTAAGAAATTGAGAAAAGGAAAAAAGGAATTTTCACTGTCAAAGAGCTATTTGACAGACTATAGATTATAAAATAGGCCCATTTTTTAATAACAGCATAGTAACAGCATAAGTCTGAACACAATTAGATTTTTACATTATATACAGATTAGTAATTACGCTATGTACAAATCCTGCAACTGATAGTCATCCAACATATACCCCTTTTCAGATTTAGGAACAAATTATCATATCCCTATCAGTTAAATGATTTAGAGTGAGTATTTAACGCCTGCTCTTTTAAGGCGGTAGTTAATAAGTTGATCGTGTATTAGATTATTTTTGAGAATTTCAATAAGGAGCAAAATTTCGCGTTGTAGATCTATCGTATCTGTGCAGATATTTTTAATTCGTTGTATTTGATTTATTATTGTATTGTTAATTACTTTTTTGGATATGTTGGAATTCCAATTTATTAATTTGTTAGTATTGAAAAAGTAATTTGTTTTGTCAAAAAGTAATTTTTTTTTGTAGTTTGAAAATTTAGATAGTCTATGCTATTTTGTGAATTATTAGTTTTATTAATTGTAAGACAATTTGGATAAATCTCGGAGTGTTCAATTTTATTAAAATTATTAATTGTAATAAGGTCATCAATATATCTGTGTGCTTGTAGTAATTTAATTCTTGTGCTTCTAGAGTTTTTTGGAAGTTAAATTCTTTGGTAAATAAAAAGATATTACAGAGCGAGGTGCTGGAATATGAGCCCATTCGTAGACTTCTGACTTGTTTAAAGAGTTGATTTTGAAATTTGGTGTAGTTATGAAAAAGTGTGCATTTTAGGTAGGTTTTCCATTTGTTAAGATTCATAATCGTGAGCATATCAGGGAAGAGTGTAGGAAGATCTAGTAGACTTATACAGATTTCTTCTAGAGGAAGTGAGCTATATAAGTTTTCAAAGTCATAGCAGTTAATGTTCTGTATGTTCATTGTTTGAATGGCATTAATGACAGGAGTGATTACGGATGATCCAGCAATAGTTATGATTAGTGTTACAATCGTTGAAAATAAATTTACAGATTTTTTTAATTGAATTGAAAAATAATAGTCTACATTTTAGTTACATGTTTATTATAGATGTTTCTGTAAGGTTGGCTAATTGATAAGGAGTTGCGTTGAAATTGTCTTTATGAATAATTTATGCGTAGAAGTGTTTTCATATAATGCTAAAGTTATTATTTGCTTTATCTATTTTTGTAATAGTAAATAGTTTTTTTATTTTTTTAATATCTGATGTAAGTTGCGACCAATTCAATGTACTTTTAAACTGGAGGTGATTAATTTCGGTGGATATGCGTTGGAGAATTTTATCTTTCCATTTTAAAAAGGTATCTATAAGTAAAATCAGTTGATAGCTTGCTTTAACTATAAATTCGTTGATGTTGTTTTCGAAAGTCTTGCAACAGTAATTTTTATTATGTTTCTGACTGGTCTAAATTTTGCACCATAACTCATTAGTGTTTTTAGTTGATGGTTTTTAATGATAATCAGGTTGCCAGTAATTATGTGCTGGTGATAAGAATCTACGTAATTATTGTAAACTGGTGACTTGCAGTGTCAATCTGCTGTCTCATCTATTTAATGGTGATTAGTTAGCAAGTTCTTAAGGTCCTTTGATATTTAAATGCGACTATTGGTATGGTATCTACAGCTGGGAAGTAAACTTTACAATCGTTGATGATTCTAGATAATCGAATATTGTCAAACTGCGGATGCAGAAATTTGACTTTAAAATAAATTTTGCATTGAGTCAGACAATTAGAAAGTCTGAATAGACAAAAATCGAGAACCATGTATTTAATGATTTGTATTTCGTCGTAGCTTTCATGAATGAAATTTTTCAGTTTGATAAGGAATTTATTAGTAGAAGAGTGTAACCAGTTGAGAAGTTTTCGGGGGAAGTTTTCCGAGTCAAAAAAACATTTCAATTGTTTTTTTCAATGCAAGTGTATCCAAAAGGGTAAAAATCTCGTATTATTTTTTAATTTGCTTCCCCTTTTTCTTCTTTGCGTTTTGTTGCTGTAAAGCTTAAAATTGGCTGAAAATGGATTTTTTAGAAGTATCTCTGTGAATATGTGTATAAGTGTTAAGTCCATAGGGATAAAGTGAACGTTGTTTTAGTATATAGAGTGATTTCTGAAAAATTCGTGCTTTGGAATTGGGTATTATATCTAAGATCTGAAGTTGAATAGAGTTGAAGTCATGGTGTTTAAAGTGCTCTAATTCTGATGTATTGATTTATGATGGTGTACTTATTTTAGTGCTATTTTTTGTGTGTTGAATTTTTTAATGTAAACTCAATGGTTATTGCTTCGAAAGTTAAGATTGTTTTTAGTCTGTCCTATATATTTAATATGTCAGGTGCCGCAGGTAATCATGTAAATACAGTTAAATGTTTTTCATAGAAACTCTTTCTTGGGGTTGCCTGTAGTAGGCATTGCGTTAAATTTGCAAGTTTGTCATCTAATGGAATGACATTTAGTGATTTCAATTTGAGATAAACGTGCAAGATTTAAAAGTAAGGAGGCTGCTAACCTTCAATACAATAAAGTTTTTGTAGAAAAACGTTTAAACTTTATGATGTTGCGTGGCCCCAACTTGTCCGCAACAGTAGTAGTGACTGTTATGAACTGTAAATTATACAAACTCGTAAGAAGGGTTTAAATCCCTTTTTATTTCACTTTAGAAATCATAGTTGCGTTCACTTGACGCTCACAAACTACGCCGACCCGGCGGTTAAACCAAATAGAAAAGTACAACTAAAAATAAATGACAGGATGAATAAATAACCAAGTCACTATCTACGAGGCTCTATAATCGTAACTAACTTAACCGCGTTCTAAGATACAGCTGAGATTTAGAAAACTTACTGTTTAAGAAGTTGAAAGATTCAACGAACTGCCGAAATAGGCACACAGGCCGAAACGCGCGGTTCTTAAAATTTCTACCTAGCAACTTTCACGCTCACGATTCAAGAAGCACACTTACAATTTCGTTTCTCTTCTATTTAAACTCAACTTTCTTCAGCTAAATTTTGAATACTCTGCGCGTTCTACTAAAATTTACATACTCTGGCATTGGCAATTCTAGGGAAAAGTAAAGGCTTGACAGGAAAGATAGCTTAAACTTAAAATAAATGTTAGTTAAAATAAATATAGACCTTACATTTGCCGCTGCCAGAATTTGGTAAACTTGGAAGCGAGTCCTAGAAACGACCTGTTGAAAAGCTTTCCATATTCTAACCTAAAACTCAAGAGCTCCGTTTACATAAAACAAACTGTTTCCTATAAAATTACAATCATTTGTGTAGATGAATAAATTACCATATCTTCTTACAGGATCTTTTCTGGTCTTCAGCAATCAATCTTTTCTCTTCCTTCCAGCATCTGGAAGGAATAAGTATCAGTATATTCTAAATACATTATGATTTACACTTTCTTAACACTGGATAAAGTTTTCGTTTTCAGTCCTTTTCTTTTCCTTATTTAAATGCTTAATTCACAATCATTCAAATATTCAAACATGAATTTAACTTTATACCCTGGTTCTCCACCTTGTGTGCTGTCAAACGGGAATCTTCGTGTTTTTGTATTACAACACTTCCCCTAACCACAATGATTTGTTAGCATACAAACGACCAAATATGACACACCTTAATCCGACATACTGAAACTCGATGAGCTATGTTTAATATTCTTAAAATTCAAGTGTAGGTGGAGAACCCTACAAAACACATTCATTCTAATTCCCCCTCATTCATCTTTTGACATGCAGGCTTTCGCTCTAAAGCATGATTTTATCTACAGTTTAATACTTAAATTTGAATTCGTTTCTTTTGAGCATTTACTTTTCGCATCTAAAATGTTATGTTTCTAGACTAAATTCTACTTTTACATAACTTTGAAGTATTTACGTACATTTACAAAATTCTAATACATATGATTTTTACAATTTACCATAAAATGAATAAGATAAAAATAAAATTTTACTTCACGCTTTCTTCGCCAAGCTCGCGGCACTGAAACTAAATTTTTCATTAATACAAGAATACGAAGTTATTTTACTTTCGGCCAAATTTTGGCTTTAACATAACACAATTAGTCTTTCGACCAACGGGAACTGCTTGCTCTTAGATTTTACACTTACAAGAAATAATAATACTTACAAGAAAATAATACTTTTGCCTTAGCTAAATAAAGTAAAACAAAACTAAGTCTCAACCGAGACAAATTGACTTCCGTCAAAACATAGAACTTCGTATTTACGCATAACATTTCAGAACAAAAGAAAAAGTTTATAGAAGATTTTAACTTATCTTTGAGTTTTCGATGCTTGGAACTCCGACATCCTCTTCTGAAAAAATTGATCCCAAGTTATAGAATTCATAGAAGTCAATCTCCGCTTTTGGATTTTTCGAGTTTCCTCCATGGTGACTTTTCTTTTTCGCCCTCTATACGCCGGCCTCTTGGGGTTGTAGTCTTCGGGTTCCTATCTTTTCCGTTTATTTCTTCTGTTGGTGCCAATCTTTTCGTTCCTCCTTCTGCCTTTTTCTTCTCGTGAACGGCGGCCTTGTTTGCTCCTGACTATATGGCCCTGGAAGTGGTTTCCTCGACTCAGAATTTCTACTGTGGAAAGTTGTATCTGGTCTTTTCCTATTTACCAAAGATTCTTTACGCGGCGGCGTTGATTTACTGCACTTCTTGAATGCTCGAGTCTGACCATTTTCCTTCCTTCTTTTCGGGACTCTAGAATAACTTGTAGAAGGGCTAGGTTCCTCTTCTGTTCTCTGCTTCTTGGGTGGTGGAGCGGGTGGCGTTAATTCTCGAACTTCCACTTCTTTTGTGCTTGAGTCCTGCAAGAAACTTTTAAGGATTTCAAAATCATTTTGATTATAATATTTTTTCACCTGGTCGGGGCTTGCTTTACAGATTTCCCCTCTCTCGTTCTTAAGGTACAATACGACTTCCTTGATTTCCTGTATTACATAGGGGCCTTCAAATTTTGGAGCCAATTTTACAGTGAAATTATCTGGGGCACTTGATAAAGAAAATTTTCGCTTTAACACTTTATCCCCAACTTTAAAATATGCTTCACGGCGTTTTCTGTCATAGTAAAGTTTCTCTCTATTTCTTGCCGTATCCGAAATTTTAACCGCCTGATCAATAAGTTTCTGTATATCTTTTTTTAAAATTCTTCTTCTCTTTGTTGCACAAAGAATAATTTATCTAGTGGCGTAATTAACTTCCGTCCTAAAAATAATTCTGCTGGAGTTTTTCCCGTAGTATCATGATTTGCTGTTCTTAAAGCATAAGCTAACTCATTTATGTAGGCATCCCAGCGCTTGTGATGTGTGCTAACATTACTTCGCATTATTTTTCAATATTTTTATTAACTCTTTCTGCGATGTTTGCCTGCGGTCTATACGGAACCATTTTGATATGGCGTATGCCAAGTCCAGTGCAAATGTTTTCATATATTTGGCTAACGAATTGTTTACCGTTATCGCTAATGACTTTTATCGGTGCACCGTATTTTAAAATGTATATGTGTAAGAATGCATCTGCGACTGTTTTGGATAACGCGCGTTTAAGTGGAACAATTTCTGTCCATTTTGAAAAATGATCTACTATTACTAAAAGAAAACGATTTTTATTTAACTCGCTCTGGGGGAAAAGGACCAAGAAGATCTATGCCTAAAATTTCATTCGGAAATGTAGCGCGAATGCTATTTAAGTACCCGGCCGGGCTGTAATTAATATCATTTATTAATTGACATTGATTGCAGTACCTGACATACGCAGTTACTATTTTGTATAATTGCGGGAAATATACCGCCTCGCGTACCCTTTTTACTGTCTTTCTGACCCCTAAATGACCCGCTGTTTTCGCGTCGTGTAATTCCTTCATAATGCTTAATCGAAGCGAGGCTGGGATGACTGGCCTATATTCGAAATTTTCGTTTGTTGCTTTCGTATAAAACAATTTATTATTTCACAGTTTTCTGCTCTACTTCTTATTGCATCGATATCTGTGTGTTCAAAGCTTTCGGGCTCTTTCAATTACGCACAGATATTTCCAAATTCAGGATCAGCTTTCAATTCAGCAATAATTGTTTCTCTAGAATCTAAAATTTTTGAAGTCAACACAGCGCATTTGAGTTCATTGCCTTCATCGTCCAGTTTTATTCGAGATAGTGCGTCAGCAACATTGTTTTCGTTACCCGGTTTATATTTAATTATTAGATTATATTCTTGAAGTTTTAAAGCCCATCTTATTAACCTGGGCGTTAGGTTTTTCCCCCCAGTAAAGTCTACCAACGGCCGCATGATCCGAAAAGACTGTTACTGGCGTTTTGTCGAAATAAACTCGAAATTTGTGTACAGCCATTAATACGGCTAATGTTTCTCTCTCTGTAGCTGTATAATTCCTTTGCGTATGAATCAAAGTTTTACTAAAAAATGCCAAAGGATGGCCATTCTGCATGAGAACCGCACCTACGGCATAGTCCGACGCATCTGCTGCAATTTCCAGGTTTTCGTCCCCTTCCGGGAATTTCAAAACAGGGGCATTGATGAGTGCTTCTTTTAACCTTTCAAATGCTGTATTTGCTTCTGCTGTCCACGTAAACTTGCTTTTCTTTCTTTTAATAGCTAACAACGGTTCAACAATGTTCGCGAAATCTTTTATGAACGACCGATAATAAGAACATAACCCAAGGAAAGAAGAAAGTTTCTTGGCGGTATGGGGAGGTGGGAAATTCTTGATGGCTTTTATTTTTGAATCCTGAGTTTCTATACCCTTTTGCGAAATTTTATAACCCAGATATTTAAGTTCTTTTGTTGCGAACTTGCATTTTGATGCGATAATTGTAAGACCGGCCTCTTTTAATAATTTAAAAACCTCTTCCAAATCTTTAATATGTTGTTCCAACGTACTACTCGTTATAATTACATCATCTAGATAGATTAAAGTCGATTTTCCTAGGACAGGCTTTAGAACAATGTCCACAGGTCTCTGGAATGTTGACGGGGCCCCACACAAATAAAAATGCATAATTGCCCGATTTTGTGATAAACGCAGTTTTATGTATATCTTCCGGTCTCTATTTGATAGTAGCCAGACGTTAAGTCCAACGTAGTCATGTATCTCGTAGACTTAATCTTTCTAATAATTTCCTCTATAACCGGCAAAGGGTAAACTGGGAACTTAGTAACACTATTAAGCTTTCTGTAATCGATAGCAAACCTCCAAGCCCTTTTATCCGAAGGAGAGAAATCATTCTTTTTCCTACATAGTACGATTGGACTCGCGTACTCACTATTTATGGGCGTTATTATCTCGTTTTGCAACATTTCCTGAATGTGTTCTTCAATTATTTGTTCTTTCTGTTTATCATACCGGTAAGGTTTAGTCCTACAGGGTTTATCGGCAGCTAATTGTATATTATGCGTTACAATTTGACAATTACCAGGGCGTTCTGAAAACAAGTTTGAAAAAGTACTCACCACTTGCTGGACGGCTTGGCTTTCATGGTCATTCAAATGGCTAAGGTCCACCTGCGGTTGTTTCACTGGCTCCACCACCCTCCGATCCATTTCCAGCATAATCGAATTCTCCTGAAAATTCAGTTTGGCCTTCGCGGTCTTTAAAAACTCCATGCCTAAGATGACTGGACTCTGCAAATTTTGACCACAAAAATTAATACTTTGAGGCTTTCATCTTTTATCTGTATTTTTAATGATAATTTCCCGATGCTGTGACAGGTTTTTCCTTGCGCCGCTATAATTTCTGTGTTTTTATTTTTAAATAATCGTAACCTATTAAAATTCTTCTCGAAAAATGTATCACTCATAAAATTACCTTCTGCCCCTGTATCAATGAGGGCTTCTACTGGTACATCGCCAACCAGGACTTGTGTCATCGGTAATTGTGAATTCTTTACCACGACCGTATTTAGGTATCTTCTTGAGGGTTTTTTTCGAAACTTCCGGGGTCTGGACCCTCGCTTTCACAGGCCCTTCAACTCGTTTAGAGCTTTCCTTTCAACTTCAGTCTTCTGGGTACGCTGACGGTTGTTTTCAAATTTCCTTTTTGGGCCTTGTCCTTCGAGCTTCGATGAGTTGGCTTGATAGCTCTTTCCCCCATAAGAGCGATTTGTGTTTCCGGTCTGTTGATTTGAGAATTGCCTTCGGTGACCTTGAGAATACGATGCTTCTCTAGATTTTTCCGCTATTCTGCGGTTTTGGAACTTGACCGCCAACTCGAAGTGTTCCTGCAAGGTGCTTGGGTTTCGGATTTCGAAGTAATCTTGGACAGCAGGTAGCAATCTTGGTAAGATTATTTCAATTATCTCCGTGTCAGGTTTCTTTCCATACAGCATATCCGTCAGCATAACTTTTCGCAGAATAAAGTCCGTCAACTCTTCTATATTTCGTTGATAAAAACTATACAGCTCGGCTTCTAGCTTTGCTCGGTCTTTCACTATGGGGAAGGCCTTTAATAATGATCTTTTGAAATTTTCAAAGGTATATGTTTGGCCTCCGAATTCTCCCAATAAAAATTTCCCTATACTCTTGCACCATAGTGAGGCCTGTCCTCTTAGTGCAGACGTGGCAATGGCAACTTTTTGTCTTTCAGGCACAGGGTATAGCTGGAAAGGATTTTCGAGGCCTTCTAAAAATATAGCCACCGAATTTTTTCCGTCGAAGTTGACGTTTGGCTTAAAAAATGCTCTCATCGTTTGGACCAAATATCCAAATCCCTCTAACTCTTGCTGTTGGAGTTGTACAGGAGCTTCCATCCAGTTTTCGGCCATCTCAGTTCGTAAGATGTTCGGGCGCCAATATGATGTTGCGTGGCCCCAACTTGTACGCAACAGTAGTAGTGACTGTTATGAACTGTAAATTATACAAACTCGTAAGAAGGGTTTAAATCCCTTTTTATTTCACTTTAGAAATCATAGTTGCGTTCACTTGACGCTCACAAACTACGCCGACCCGGCGGTTAAACCAAATAGAAAAGTACAACTAAAAATAAATGACAGGATGAATAAATAACCAAGTCACTATCTACGAGGCTCTATAATCGTAACTAACTTAACCGCGTTCTAAGATACAGCTGAGATTCAGCAAACTTACTGTTTAAGAAGTTGGAAGATTCAACGAAATGCCGAAATAGGCACACAGGCCGAAACGCGCGGTTCTTAAAATTTCTACCTAGCAACTTTCACGCTCACGATTCAAGAAGCACACTTACAATCTCGTTTCTCTTCTATTTAAACTCAACTTACTTCTGCTAAAATTTGAATACTCTGCGCGTTCTACTAAAATTTACATACTCTGGCATTGGCAATTCTAGGGGAAAGTAAAGGCTTGACAGGAAAGATAGCTTAAACTTAAAATAAATGTTAGGTAAAATAAATATAAACCCTACAACTTAAAAATTAAAAAAATAGGTGGTGGAGATAATATTGTTACTAATTTGGTATTCAAAAAGCTAATGTTAGTTCAATTACAAATTAAATGGTTTTATTTCTCGCGCAGTGCAGCGCGTGACGAATATTAAAAGAAAGTTAAGCCGGAAAATTGAAAATACAAGAGCGCGTGCATTAAATAAATAAATATCTCTTTTTGATTTCGAGAAAGTACTGGAAAATTCTAGCGCGTGATTTTAAAATCTTATAAAAGGAGGAAAACATCTCAGTTTGTAGTAGTTGCTTAGTTTGTTGTTGTTTAGAAAACTGCTGTTGTTGATTATAGCGAATTCGCGGATTAGCGTTCTTTAGCTGTTTTGAATTACGTTCTATTGTACATTTGAGTAGTTAAAAGGTAACTACTGTGAGATATTGTAATACTGCATGATAATTTGAGAAAATTTAAGCATTTTTGTTGTGATAATAAAAAGTTTTGTTCATTTTTCATCGGACTTGTGCATTCACTTCATAACGAACCCGTACGCACGCAACAATTTTTGGTGTCAGAAGTGGGATTTGAATGCCAATAACAAGAGCGATGGAAGAGCAATTAAGGCATTTAATATCAGCCTTTGCCTCATTTAAAGAAGAAATGAAATCGGGCCAGGAATCCGTTAAGGAAGAAATGAAATTGGGCCAGGAATCCGTTAAGGACGAAATGAAAGCCGTTCAAGCTGGTCAAGAAGAAATGAAAAGAGAAATTACCTGCATAATAGAAAATAAATTTGAAGCTATGGAAGGCAGAATTGACACAGTTGAAAATAAAGTTGGACAAATTGAAGAAAAAGTTTCTTCTGTAAAAGATCAAATTGAAGAAAGAGTTTCTTCGGTGAAAGAAGAAATAGAAGAAAGAGTTTCTTCTGTAAAAGAACACATAGAAGGAAGAGTTTGTGCCGTCCAACACCAAATCGAACAACAAATTGATGATAGGGTTTCTGCAGTAGCCAAAGAAGTGGATATTTTAAAGAAATTCGTAGCGACGGCAGGGAACAATTGTGATGGTTTTAAATTTTTACCCATGCCTGCTCGTCCCTCTCTGAAGTTATCCACTTATGATGGGAAGACCTCCTGGCAAGTGTATAAAACACAATTTTCTATAGTGGCGGATGCGAATGGATGGGATGCTCAAGCTAAGGCCTGTCATCTTGCCGCTTCTTTGAGAGCAGACGCAGCGGTTATCCTGCAGACTCTTCCCGAAAACCAGAGACTAGACTTTGAAGCTCTATCCGGCGCATTGGAGCTGCGCTTTGGAGAGAAGTATTTAATAGACTACAGCAGGCTTCAACTAAAATCCCGTCAGCAGAAGCCCACCGAAACACTTCAGGAGCTAGCCACGGATGTTGAAAGGCTGTCCCACCTAGCCTTTACGGAGTGCCCGAGAGAAACGAAGGAAATCCTGTCGCTGCAATATTTCATCGATGGCATTCGGGACCCTGAAATACAGAAAGCACTGCGAATGGCAGATGTAAAGGATGTAAAAAGCGCTCTGTTGTACGCCGTGAAATTGGAGGCAGCCCAGCAAGCAACTCTTAGGGATCGCTACCCAGTCAGAGCTGTGCGAGTCCACGACCCAGGGGACCAATTGATGGCTCGTTTAGATGATTTATCCAGACAAGTCGATGCTTTGATACGGAGTAGCAGTGAGAACAAAGTGGCTGTAAGATGTTGGAGATGTGGTTCTGAAGTCACCTACGACGGCATTGCAGAACACCCCAGGGCACGGATAATGAAACGGATGAGTTGACAAGACCAGTGAATGCTTTAAGACGGAATAGTGGTGAAACAAAACCGACCCTAAAGTGCTGGAATTGCGGTGTTGAAGGCCACCTACGAAGGAACTGCAGAACTCCCGAGAGCACGGAAAATAAGGCATACGATTTAAACAGACAATTAAATGCCACGGGAAGGAAAAGGACTGACAAAAAACCAAAGTGGAGCTGAAGGCCACGTACGAAAGAATTGCAGAACACCCCAGGGTACGAAAATTGAGACAATTTCTGAGCAACGACGCAGGAAACAAATTAATGACCATATCAAGGAACGGAGGTTGCCAGATAATGAAAAACCCTGTTTTAAAGCGCTTAAGATCTCTATAGTGAGTGGCAACAATAACGGACTGTCCATCAATGGGAATATCGATGGAGTTCCTTGCAATATGATCATTGACACAGGAGCTAATGTTACCATCATTAGGAAAGATTTAGCTGAACAGTTTAAAGATAAACTTATTTGGACGCCATCCTGTGTTACCCTTCAGACTGCGTCTGGTGAGAAGATCGACATAACTGGGAAGTTAAACGTAAACATCACGTTTGGAAGTGCCGCCTACCATCACACGGCATATGTGGCGGATATTACAGATCCATGCATACTCGGATTGGACTTTTTAAGAAAATACAATTTTTCCTTAGATTTCGAAAACAATAAGCTGCTTTCAGCATCTGATGGTATGACTATCCATCCTCAAAAGGGATCCTCGCCTGGAAATGTCGACGCCTTGTCTGAAAGATCGAGCTCGGGAAGCTGCCGAAATCATACCAGGGTCGAAAAGAAACGCAAGACTACCAGCTCTTCTCCAGCCCAGATGCTCTTCGGTCGAGACCTTCGTCTGCCTTGTGACCACCGTAGGGATGCGCCTTCATCGCCTGAGGAACACATCCAAGATGTCCAGGCCCGTTTTGAAGTGATCCCCCGTTTCGCACGAAAGCGAGTGAACTTGGCGACGGAGAAAGTCAAGACCAGATACAACGCGAGAGCTACTGGACATAGATTCAACAAAGGAGACAAGGTGTGGTTGTGGAACCCGATTCGACGAAAAGGAGTCAGGCCTGAATTACAGTCACCTTCGGATGATCCATATACAGTGCTGAACACGAATGACGTCGTGGTTCGGATTCGTAAGTCTTCGAACTCTAAACCTAAAGTCTAAACCTGATATTACGACAGGTTAGCTCATTACAATGGCCATAGTACGTAATGTAAATAATTGTAAATAGTATAAGACCATGGTCCATTTTGTTTTTAAATGTGTATTTGATCTGATTTGTATTTAGTATTTGATTTGCATTTAGTATTTGATTTGCATTTAGTATTTGATTTGTATTTGATAGCATTTGATTTGTTTAAGTTAGTTATTGCATTTATTGTTCTTGTTGTTTGATATTGTAATGTAATGTTTATGCCTCAGTTGCATTTATGCCACAGTTGTAAGTTTAGCTTCCTGTCCAAGGATTGTACTGCCCGGGACGTGCAGTCCTTGGGAAGGGGGCAGTGTTACGAATTTGGTATTTAAAAAGCTAATGTTAGTTCAATTATAAATTAAATGGTTTTATTTCTCGCGCAGTGCAGCGCGTGACGAATATTAAAAGAAAGTTAAGCCGGAAAATTGAAAATACAAGAGCGCGTGCATTAAATAAATAAATATCTCTTTTTGATTTAGAGAAAGTACTGGAAAATTCTAGCGCGTGATTTTAAAATCTTATAAAAGGAGGAAAACATCTCAGTTTGTAGTAGTTGCTTAGTTTGTTGTTGTTTAGAAAACTGCTGTTGTTGATTATAGCGAATTCGCGGATTAGCGTTCTTTAGCTGTTTTGAATTACGTTCTATTGTACATTTGAGTAGTTAAAAGGTAACTACTGTGAGATATTGTAATACTGCATGATAATTTGAGAAAATTTAAGCATTTTTGTTGTGATAATAAAAAGTTTTGTTCATTTTTCATCGGACTTGTGCATTCACTTCATAACGAACCCGTACGCACGCAACAATATATATAGTGAGTGCATTAGGTAAAAGATAAATTGAAATCATTAAATATCATTCCAATAGATGACAAACTTGCAAATTTAACGCCATGCCTACTACAGGCAACCCCAAAAAACAGTTTCTATGAAAAAAATTTAACTGTATTTACATGATTACCTGCAGCACCTGACATATTCATTATATAGGACAGACTAAAAACAATCTTAACTTTCGAATCAATAAGCATAGAGCTCACATTAAAAAAATTCAACGCACAAAAAAAAAAAAAAAAAAAAAAAAAAAAAAAAAAAAATAAGCACTAAAATAAGTACACCAGCGGCGTAGCTAGAGGGGGCCAAGAGGGGGGCAAGAGGGGGCATCTGTACCCGGGCGCAGAATCCAAGTGGCGCCAAACTGGTGTTACGACATTTTAGAATTAAATGTTTTCCATCCTTGGCAAGCAATAGGGGGCGCGCATTCTTCAGTTGTCCCTGGGTGCTGAAAACCCTACCTACGACTCTGAAGTACACCATCACAAATCAACACCGCAAAATTAGAGCACTTCAAATACCATGACTTCAACTCTATTCAACTTCAGATCTTAGATATAATACCCAATCACAAAGCACGAATTTTTCAGGAATCACTCTATATACTAAAACAACGCTCACTTTATCCCTATGGTGTTAACACTTATATACATAATTATAGTCACAAAGATACTTCTAAAAAATCCATTTTCAATCAATTTAAGCTTTTTACAGCAACAAAACGCAAAGAGGAAAAAGAGGAAGCAAATTAAAAAATAATACGAGATTTTTACCCACTTTGGATACACTTGCATTGAAGAAACAATTGAAATGTTTTTTTGACTCGGAAAACTTCCCCCAAAAACTTCTCAACTGGTTACACTCTTCTACTAATAAATTCCTTATCAAACTGAAAAATTTCATTCATGAAAGCTACGACGAAATACAAATCATTAAATACATGGTTCTCGATTTTTGTCTATTCAGACTTTCTAATTGTCTGACTCAATGCAAAATTTATTTTAAAGTCAATTTTCTACATCCGCAGTTTGACAATATTCGATTATCTAGAACAGTGGTGCGGAAACGTTTTTCGACTGCGACCCCTTTTGTAGAGAGAAAATTTTTGGCGACCCCTAGAGATAAATGTTCACAAATACTATGTATATTTCGCGCATTTCTTTTGTCCTTTAATGAGATGTATGTGGCTGCAAGTTTCTAATTATCTATCGATGTTTAGATTGTATGTTGCTAATTGCAATTCGCATATCATCTTCAGGGTCTAAACGCGAGCGGTATTTAGTTTTTATTGAAACTAGTTTGCTAAATCCAGTTTCACATAAATACGTTGATGCAAATTGTATTAACACTCTGATGACATTCTTGCATAAAACGTGATATTGTTTTTCCACGGATAGCCAAAAGTTTTGGCAAGGCTGAGTCTTTAATTGATTTCGAAGAATATAATCACTAATTAGATCTATCAATTGCTCTTTCTCACTAATTTGAAGAGTTGAACTACATATGTCAAAGGAAAATGGATCACGAATCCAACCAAGATCGTTTACTGGAAAATCCTCGAATCTTCTAGAAAAATTTTCCTTTTCAATGTGATTGGAAATGATGTTTTTAAATGTAAATATATCTATATTATTTTCCTTGATAAAATCGTTAAAGCAAGGGAACATGTCGGTGTTGTTTTTATTCAGTTCAGTTTGCCAGAGACTAAGCTTATTCTTAAAAGCTTGAATTTTACTGGCTGAAGTTATGATAGTTGAATTCTCACCCTGCAAGCTCAAATTTAAGTCGTTAAGTTTTTCGAAAATATCAACTAAATAGCTCAGCTTCCCTAGCCAAACTTCATTGATATAATAACTTGCCAATCTATGTTTCGTTTCGATTAAAAACATGTACACTTCATTTCTCAAATCAAATATCCGTCGTAGTATTTTCTCACATGAAAGCCATCTGACTTCATTGTGTAACAGTAATCTCTCATACGTTGAGCCCATCTCATTGCAAAGTATTGAAAAGAGACGGCTGTTGTGGCTGTTGCATTTAATGTAGTTAATTGAATTCACAGCGTCTTGTAATATGTTGTGCAACTCTTTATCCATATCTTTTGCAACAAGAGCTTGCCGATGAATCACACAGTGATTAAATACCATATGAGGCGCCACCTTCTGAATTAAGCCTCTGAGCCCTTTATTCGAACCTTTTAATGCTGCAGCACCATCAGTACAAACCGCAACACAGTTTGCCTAGGTAAGGGACTTTGTTTCAAAATATTCATTTATTATTTCGAATATTTTTTCTCCAGTTGTTTTTCCTTCCAAACTTTTGCAACATAAAAACGTTTCTGTTATATCTTCATTAAAAATAAACCTGACGTAAATAATTAGTTGTGACATTTTAGTAATATCGGTAGTCTCGTCCAGTTGTAAAGCAAATACAGATGAATTTTGTATGCGTTTTATGACTTCTGACTCGATATTTCGTGACATTTCGGAAATCCGCCGAGACACGGTATCTCTTAATAATGGTATTGTTTTTAGTTCATTTCCATATTTATCGCCATTCATAATTGATGTCGTCTTAGTTGCTGCAGGAAGGATAAGGGATTCTCCTGTTGTATTTCTTATTAGATAAGAAACTTCTAAAGAAGCTCGTAATGCTTTCTGAGGTATTGTAAATTTCTTTAAATGTGCACTTTGGATTTTCAGATTTTCAGCTCGTCTTTGAAAAAAATCGGCATGTTTATTTTGAAGTTCTTTATGTTTAGTTTCCAGGTGCCTTTTTAATTTAGCTGGTTTCATGCTCTCATTTGCTAATTTTTCGTTGCAAATGGGACATATCAGGCGTTCTTCATCATCAACAACACAAAATGTAAAACCATACTTAATAAATTCCTCATTGTATTTTCTTATTTTTTTTAGATCGGGCATTTAGTTCAGTATTTTGCGACTCCTCATCAGTATTTGTTCGTTTGTTACCTGGTGTACGTATTACCCATTTATCCATTATGAAGATGGGTTAAATTATTTAAACTAAAATAATGTATAAAATTTTATCATTTTTTTCGAGAAATTCAATAAAATTAACAGAGATCTTTCTCTAATGATAGTACATACCTGATAACAAAGAGTAGCAAAGCCCGATAAAAATATAAAAGATCATAATTACACAACGTCACATGATAAAACTCGAGGATAAAACTGCTACATGCTACAACTTCATGCGAACACTTCACGATCTACCGGAGTGAAAAACTTGCGTCTTCACACTTTACATATATTACGCATTACGGTCAAAGAAAGAGCGGACAGCATGAGATTGCAATTAAACAGAGAGTGACGGCGCTTCACTCTTTATATGTACACTGTATGGTATACAGCATGCAGGCATAATGCATTTCATAAAAATTTGGCGACCCCCAAAAAACTTCTGGCGACCCCCACAGGGGTCGCGACCCCTTGTTTGCGCACCACTGCTTTATAACATATCCAAATATTAATAAATTTAGTGTCTTATGTTACTAATTCACACAATCAGTTTCTCACGCAATAAGTCAATTTCACAGAATTCAGTTTTTCGCTAATTATAACTGATATCATCTTAATGTTTATTGAATAAGGAATAAAACACAAATTTATGGACTAAAAGAAAATAGTCATTTTATGGATTTTATTTAATATCTAGCTATTCATATCTAGCAAACCTTGTCGGTAAATTTCTCAAAACCGAGGCGTTGACACGAGAAACTGATTACACCAAATCTCATAATTTGAAATGAAAGCCTAGGAAGAACTATTGAATTATAAAATTATCTTCCTAGAGATCTCAATGCTTTATTTCAATGCAATACCTCTTCCTAAATAACCATGTTGTTATAACGTAGAATTTAACCCTGCCAAAGTGGTATCGATAGTCATACTGAGCACTGAAAAATTACTTTCATATATGTATATGAGATATGAGAGATCACATTCTTCGTAACGTGAAACGTTTTTTAAGGTATTAATTGTTTCCTAAAATTTCACTGGCAAATATTATTTCATTTTATCTGTTTTGTATTAAAATCTCTGCATAGCAACAATCATATAGGAAATGGACAATGAAACTGAAACAATTGGCGGATATAGCATAAATATTAACAGCAAGACAGTGTGAAGATTTAATATTCAGAGGCATTGAAAGTATTGACTTTAAACGGTTATAATTATGATATGTAAATTAATAATATATCAGAGTTCAAAAGAGAAAAAATTTTTAGTTCTCATCTGGGTGTGGTATCTGTTACTATCTGTTTCCAAGACAAAAGATCTTTTTTAAGTACTGAAGAGCGCAATATCCAGTTTCATGTTTGTACAGCTAGAAAAACAAAGAAGCTCTGCTCGTCGAATCAAAGCAGTTGCAAATGTAAGAGAAAATCACTTGAAAAGGGTACGAAACTGTTAAAAAAATTAAGCTAAAAAACATAAAACAACAATTACTCAAACTATGCCAGAACTCAATATTCTCGTATACTTCACCCCTTTCTACAAAAACCTGCTGTTTTGAAATTGATATGGTTAATATTCGCAGTCATGCAGGTATAGCAAAGCTAGTCATAATTAGTATTTATAACAAACACTGTTTTCAGTGGTATCAGCAGTGCAAAACATAGTATAGATTTCAAAATGCGCATTGTTCAGCAATGAATTCACCTTCACTGTATTTTCTCTTCTGGTCGAGTTTAGTGCAGACAGTTTCTTCAAAGTCACGGGGTTCGAAATCTTTCTTCTCCAGAGTGAAGATGGTAAACTTCATGGTTTGATTGGTAAAGGTCTGGACAGCAGTATGAGGAATTTTTTTTTGTGAACTAATTTTTTCAACAATCGATTCATGCACTATCATGATGCATCCAACTGTTCAAGGCTGTCAAGCTGATAAATGCACCAGTTCACAAACTGGTTGAAGCTCTTGAACATTTACATACTGCACTATCTCCTTATCGTAACGTCACTGTCTTTGATGTGCTAGAGGCCACAAATGAATACCTTTTCCACCTTCTCTGTCTGAAACCGAACTCCTAACTGATTACAAATATTAAGGTATTTTTAAAGTATCGCTGTCTAGATGCAAGTGTTTCAGGTTCATTGTTGTCAATTTCTCACTTTACGCTCACAATTTAGGATATGCATCACCCGAAATACATTCCTTCAACTTGGTTTCAACTTTTGTTGAGAAATCGGCGTAATGTATGCAAAAATACTTCTGAACGCTAGTTTAAGTATATGTGTGTAAGTCGTAATTTTAATGTATAAAGTCTTTAATTTTTTTAGTTTAAGAGAATACCATTCTTGCGTTTTAAAAATCCTCTGTTAATCCTTTTTTTCATTATTTGCGCTAATTTTCCCTTCGTTATCCAAATTGTTAATAGAATATATGGACCTTTAGCAATTATAACTTAAAATTAAGAGTTATGTAATTCCTTGTGTTCAGAGCTAGATTAACCATTAAGCAAAATAAGCACGTGCTTAGGAATTAAGGAAAGTGGTTAGTACACAAAGATTGTTAGGAATTCAAAGAAGGGAGCATCTCCAAAAATTTCCATTACCGTTTTTATCACAGCAGCTAAGAAATGGGCCCTAGAAAGAAGAAATGGCAGAAAACAGAGCGAACAAAAATCTTTTAAGAGCTTAGAGCCTCTTAAAAGCCTTAAACCGGCCCTGTTGGCTTAGTTCAGTTCATTAATAATTGTAATCCTGTGCAAAGTTCTTAAGGATCCTTTCGACAGTGATGATCTTTTAATAAGGCGTCACATCAGTGGAATACTGAACCTTAGGAAAGAAATACCGACACTAATTAGAAATCAAGTGGAAAATCTCCCAGCTACTAAGAAAGTGAATGAAAACTGATCTGAAATATCTCTATGACTTAATTTCAATGTAAAAATATTTAATTCTTCATGCATTTAAATAAAGGGATGACTCGAGCCTTTGATTTAATTACTTTATCTTTTTCTATGACTACTAAAAGAACAGTCAAAAACAACTAAAAGAACAGTCAAATTGAAGTTAAACATGGAACAGTAGTCAAAGACTACACAATTAAATATTTCTGAAAATTTGATCAGTAATTCTACATGAGCGTCAAACTCAAAGTGTCGGCAGCGATCCAACATAAAGCCGAATAATTACAATAATCAGCTGGCAGGAACTAAACGTAGCGTGCACGCGAAGCCAGATACACGCTCTGTTTTATCTCCAAAATCCTCAGTTTAAATACTGGCTATCTAATTTGTATTCTGGTGAAGTATACGGAAAGGTGAAGACTAGATCCAAATTATAATAATAGGTAAGTTTAAGGTGGGATGAATATGAGCAAGGCCGCCCACATACTACTGCATCACGCACTCCAAATGATAATATCACTTCTTCACAATTAGTAAGATTTATTTCAATGCACGGTTCCGAGTATTTTAATGGACGCGGCTTCAGGAACACCTCTGTTTGTGTGAGGATATTGGTACTCTAGATCATTATTTTACCAGAGAACACCAAAATTGTAATTCCTTTTTCAATTAATTTCACCTTCAAATTCCCCAGTAATAATATACAAGCCTTTCGCAAATTAATGATAAAAGAACAGGTTCCGGTAAAAAGGATGACCCAGATTACCAAGAAGCTTGCAAAACTCAATGTAGACCTATGCCTCATTAAATAATGTTTTTTCTCATTTTCTTTTAAAAATAGGAACAGTATCTAGAGTCAGAATTTTATATTAACACAGTTTATTTCTAGAAGTTCAATCTACTCTGTCACTAATTCAATTAGATGTCTCGCAAGGTATATTTGTGAAACTTTGTAAATTTTCTAAAGTGTTGTCTTTCTAAAGTGTATTTACTAATGTGTACAATCCTAAAGGGTGTATCTGCTATAAAGTATTTTGAGTATCTGAAATTGTGCAAACAATGTAAATATGCGCTGGGCCACAACGGTAATAATATCTTACAATGTTATTTGACATATCACCTTGTAGAGGCATTAGGTATTTTTTTGGAACCAGGTAAGATGAAAAGTATACAACGCCCTCGCTGGGAATCGAACCACCGACCTCTCAATTACGTGCTGAGCGTGCAGACTACCACGAAGGCATGTCAAGCAGACGGGAAAAATACCTTAACCTAATGCTAGACATAGGAGGATGCTAGACAACCGCCTAACATTTTGGTAAATGGTGGTATCTCCGCCTCCCGTCACTGTCTCAAAGGAAGGTTAAATTATGATTTACCAGAAATAATTAATAGAAAACAAGCAATTATAAGTGTAAAAACTAATGATTAATAAATGTTTTATGTTGTCTATTTTGTTAGCTTTTTATCCCCAAAAGTTCAACCAAACAGAGTATCAAACTATGCAAAACTGAAAGATAACTTAAATTTTAAAGAAATTGAATTTTCTGCATCTCTAGATAATATGAAGGTAATTTAAGGGTCAGCTGGGATTTAACAAAAGTGCCGTTATAATAAATTATAAATATCATTTGAAACTAGATACATATTAGGTTATTTTACGTGAGTGAGAAATGCACATTGGCCAATATAAAATAAATTCATTGTTTTTGACAAAATGGTTATTAGCAATAAATAACTCATGTGTTCCTTTAACTTTTTATTGAAAAAGGAAGTCTTAAAAAAATTATTTTGGTGAAGTGAACATACCAGAAAAATTAAATGAGCAAATATATTTCCACATCTTATACATGATTTATAAAGCGAATTTAATATATTCCATTCCACTCGAAAAAGCAAAATATACCAAAGATAATATACTATATTGCTGCCAGGGCTTGAACTTCGGCAAATGCTTTTCCTCTCGACCATACGAACAATACACATTTTTCTAGGGAATATGCTATTTTTGGAAGCGGATTTCCCATTTGCACGCAAAGACTACACGAGTTTTCCATTTTCGCAATTATAGTTTCTTATTTTCCTTCTGTTTCCCTAGAGCAGATTGTAATATTTATCCGCTGATGCTGTTAGCATCGCTATACTCAAAGGAGTCTGTGTGTTACTGAGTTATTAATCCCAACTGTTTTCTGTCCTTTTATTTTTTAATGTACATAATATGAGTGCTGTTATGTGCATAAAGAATTTACAGTGCACTGCGAAAATTAAACCAAATTAAAGGCTTACAAAATCTTTTTTTATTAATTCTGACACAAAAAAGGGGGGGGGGTTAGTACCCAAATTTTTTTTTAGTTGTTTTTTACATTCAGATACCAGTATACATTTTTAAACTTTCGGGATTTCTTTTTAGATTTGGCAGTAAGTAATTCTGAAATGATTGAAAGAAAGTATTGACTAATTTTTGTTGAAGTCACTTTATTAACAATTATTTTCGAGGAACGTTTTAAAAAACTGATAAACAACACTTTCTTCTTTCTTCCACTTTTTGATAAACAACACTTTCTTCAATATATTCTTTGGTTATAATTATGCAGCACATCTCTAAATTAGCTAATTCTAACATCCACAATTTCTTAAAGGGCCAGACAAAATTAGTTATTTTTTAAATTCAAATATCTTTGGTGAATCTTTTAAAAATTTCACTATTGCTCCCTTTTTTTCCAAAATTCTTTTTCATTATAAGCAGTAGACTATTTTGAAAAATTCGAAAGCATATAACTAATCGCAATTTCTTAATTCAGTTTTTTTTTTCAGATATTTTGTAGCATTTTTGTGGGGAAGAGGGCTGGAAAAGAACCACCGTTGCCTATCGTAGGTAAGTGGATAATATAACTGAACTCTTCCATGTTAATGGACAAAGACAATTAAGGTTTCTAAAAGTATAAACATGCTTAACACACCTGTCTCGAAGTCATGGCTGTAAGTCTCGAAGTCACGGCTGTAAGACGGCTGTAAGTCAGTCAGCCGTCAAATACTTACTCACAAACGTATATTTAACCAGGAATCAAGTTTTTTAAGAAATGTGAAATGTGCTTGAGAAAAATTGTGGAATTTGTTTTATGTTAAAGCGACAATAAATTTCTTTAAATTAAATAATTATAATATTCGAGAACTTCGAAAAGGTCTAAATGAAGTAATTAAGGTATTAAATACGAAACGTTTTGTAAGGTTTATCCTAAGTTTTTCTAACAGTTAATTTTAGTTAAAGCTACTTTCCTGTCATTCCTAATATCAGCTTACAATTTCCTACCAGAATGTGTTTTTAGAATCGAGTTTAATGCAAAGGAGTAAGAGTGGTATTTAAGTCGAAGTTCCATTGACTTCGAGAGAGAGCCTCAGAGTTTCTGCCTAGCGGCGAGTTCGCCTCTTGACGTTTCTCTCTAAGCTGTTACTATGCGCGGCTATATTTCAGGGCCTTGATGCCTTGCTAGCTTATTCGATATTTAGGGGCTAACTCCCTAGAATTTCGATAGCTTCAGCTATATCGTTTTAGTTAAGCATTAGTTAAAGTTATTATTTTGAGTTCGAGCTCGAAGTAGAGGCTTTGCTGTACGCCCTGAGAAAGGGGCCAACTATTTAACCCTTATTTTGAGAAATAAAGAGTAATTAACCCTTCTTGTGTTTACGTCTCTGTTTCTGAACTAAAGCGATTATTCGCTTGGCCGTTCATTAGGTTCCTACACGTTTAGATGTTAGATAAAAGGGTGGGACCTCACAGTTTATTAAGTACACATTGTGCAACCTTTTTTAAATAACTGAACTATAAAAATTGCTCATGAGCTTTAAAAAATGTGAAATAAGAGAAATATTTAAGTTGCACAGATTTATAATTCCCTGACAACTACGTTTATAGATTATTCAACTTCCTATCAGTTCTTTAGCTTTAGATCACTTATTATGTCTAAAAATGCGCAGTTATCTTTTAATAAAAAATAAACAAAACCTACTTGACTTGCATTGCTGCAAATTACTACCCTCACTAACAATAATGATGCATAATGATGTTTCTACTAGGCCTCATTCATTTCTCTCTCTAATGATCAGCTAAGCTTAGAATCTCTTTCAAAATTATTAACTCTAGTGGTGATTACTCGAAACGTATACGTCAGAATTTAAGAATGGATATTCAGCTTAAGTGAAATTCATTGGAAACTTTTTTTAACGTGAGTTATTTTATTTATAACTATTTAGAAACTGACCTATTATATAAATAATCGACCTGTTATGTGTTTATAAGCAAATACGAAGTTTGGAAAGTTTTAAAATAACATTATAATGATCCTACATCAAATAAGGAATGAAGAACATTTCAGACATGTTTCATATCTGTGTAATTGTTTATTATAACTGATAAGACTTGGAGCAATAACTCGCTCGAAATAAATTCACATCAATTAAGGAATCGGTGTTAAGCAAGCGAAATCGAAGTTTAGGTGTTAAAATAGAAATTTTAGATTTTTGACAAAATATCGAATCCTGAGGGAAATAATATACAGTGCTAAAGAGGGGAATTGCCTTACCTAGAAACACTGATGAATTTAAAGTAAAAAGGAGTAAAGGTAGGAATATGTAGAATTTAACCTTGTTTTTATATTCAACGATGCATAGTATTTATAAAATGAGCTAGCTTACTGAAATGCAACATTTCACTAAATGCTAAATTATTTCAGACGATAACACCGGTAGCAAAATGTAGCGGTAATGTGTCATACAATGCACACATATATTCTTGAAGAACTTCTGCTAAGCATGGTTGAGCTTTTCTCATAAAATTCACTGATTCTTCTGGCTGTGGCGATTGCAGACATCTTATGGTACCTGCAATTGTTGAGGTTTATACCAATAATTGAACGTGCATATTGATTACAGCAGCGTTTGAAAATGCAAGCAAAATAGAGAACGCATAACGGAAATCTCCCTTGAAGAATTTCCTGCATAACGACTGTGCAAAAAGAACGAACTGTCCGCATAATGAAACGACCTTACATTACGAATTATTCACAAATATCGTCACATATTACTGACACGTTCAACGAGGAAACGAGGAATTCGAGTAAATTTCTATTTAGTCAGGAATAAATTCAGAAAATGAATCTACACATAAGCAAAGACAAGTAACGGAGAAATAGGTAAATAAGAATGTTTCTGGATAATTATATTATTAAAAAGTGATCTGGAACCTTTTCAAAAGAACGTAAAGATACTCAGATGGAATTTGTTTTTAGTTAGGAGAATGAGAAGACAAAGATCTATGCCATATGCACCCATAAAATCCTTTTGGAAGAGGTGAAAAAAAGAACCAAGGTGTGCCACCCCTATCAAGCTGAGATGAACGAAGCGAGAGATCTGTTTAATAAAAACGTTATGCATTACTTCAAAACCATCTAAAAGAAGATAACCAGTTTGGGCAACTTCTGGAAACTTGAATTTCTCAATGACGCATGTGTACATATATAGTGCAAATATATATTTTTATCACCAATAAATTGATAAATTCATAGCATTTGACTACTGATGTTAACAGTTTCAGAAATTTTCATACGATTCTTTGGGATTTCGGAATGTGCTTGGGAAGGATTAATATTACCCTTGTAGCAACTTGTGTAATAAAATAATTATGTAAATATCATTGCTGGGTTGGCAGAGCGGGAGCCTACACTTTAGGCACAGCTTAAAAATTTAAAATTGCTTAAAGTTCCTGTGCTTGCTGTCTGTCTGCTGACGGAGCTATTGAAGGTGATGACTAGCTACTGAGTGACAGCAGTTATTAATTCTGTTATTGCCTATATTTCCCTCGCCAGGTGTACAGTGCTACTGTAGAGGATAAAAGTTGTTCATTCTGAATAAAATAAATCATCTGTTTATTAAGAGTCGCTCCATTTGGAGTCAGATACATTAAATTAACATTACAACTTATAAGAGAGAGCATTTCGCATACCAAATTATTCATAGAAATATCATCTAAAAATGGGTTATGTTCGATATGCAACCTTTCGTGCATTTTTGTACTATGCGTTTTCCGGTTTCACGCAATTACCCCCCCCCCTTTCACAGGCTCGTAATTCTCTCTGAACGTATCCAAATAGTGATATCTACTCAACAACGCGCACAGTAAATACAAAACGTCGTCAAACTTCATTATTTGAATATCCTAGCGGTATGTTAATTGGAGACCCCAGAGGTTATGTACAAAGGCGTTATCTTGCTGATGTGATGTACTTTACATATCATTCAGGAATCGTAGCAAAACGAGATCCAGAATTTCGACAGCGTATCTTGTAGTGGTCTAAATGTATGTTGGCGATTCAGTTCACCTGATCTTCTGTTATACGTAATAACATCCGAGGGAAGAATGGGGATTAAAGAGAAATGCGATTGTGATAAATGAGCAGAACAAGAATTAGTGTTGAAGTAATTTTTGCAAATATAATTGTCATTTCTCTAATTCCCCATTACATCTAAATGTCTTGGCAAGGTTCGAGGCTCCTTCGTCTGAGGGTCAAAAGCTCAGTGGTTAATCACTACTACATCCGTTGAGTGAGAATCCTAAGGTTCCTGGTCGGATGCAAATATCCAGATAATAGTTATTGCCAATGCGTTTACCACCAAAATAGGCACGAATATAAAAGACGTTCAAATACACACTGAGCATCTTGAACAAAAAATGACAGCGAAATATGATTGCATATTTCAACGGCAAAAATAAGATACCTATTTTTAAAAAGTTAAAAAGCCCATAAAAACTGAAGGAGAAACGTCAAAATAAAAAAAAAAAGTTCGTTACATTTATCTGACTGATACAGATTCGGAAAAAACAAAAAGACAAATTTTAAAAAGCTTCCGCTCTACTAGAATCGGAACAAAGACTTTTAGACCTATTCCAAAAGGTCGGATACTGATATAAGTGTCTAAGGAAACGGAATTACCCATATTAGAGAGTGAAGGAGCATCGATTGAAATTCGATGCTAGACAACAAAGGAGAAATCCAAGGATGATTATTTAGGATGTAAATAAACACTTACAAGTAAAGTATCGACGTAGCTGTCTCCTAATCATCGAGATATTTACAGATTCTATTACCTACGTATATATAAAAATTTATATTTTATACATACACACATATACATACACATATGTGCAAAAACCTTTTACACATTTTTACAACGATTTCTATAAAACATTTTAAAAAGCATATGTTTTGGAACATACATGCATGGCTACAGCGTATTATTTGAAATGCATGCATGGCAACAGCGTATTATTTGAAATGAGAAATATCATCTACTACTTTTTAATTTATTCTTCTTTCGAAATGTCGCATGTAAACAAGCTATGGATTGAAGGATATGTTTTTGCCCTTTCTGAAGAGAAATATATCTCTTGTATAATTCAAATCGTTGTGAAATGCACAGTATTAAATTTCTTAGTGCAAAATAAGCAACAAAATATTAATTGAAAAGAGAAAAATCGTCAGTTATTACTTTTACATGGAAACATGTTCTATTTCCAATCTTTCTAAATTTTTATCGTTGGCAAGAGAAAAATCCGCCGACGCAGAAATCAATTGCGTCTTTGAATACACCTGTAGTAACAATTAATAAAATAATAAACCAAGATTAGAACTTAAAAACACTAAAAGACATAATATTCACGAACTTTTGCCTAAGCATGTGGCTTAATACAGAAAAATTTGTAGAACCTGAATAAGAACTATTTAGCAGGAGATAATTTAAATGCATAATGACCTTGATGAAGCATTGATTTAGCTAAATGAATCCAATAAAGGAAGGTATATTTATTATCGAAAAAAAAATATACAAACCTGGTTTCGTGAATGCAAAGAGAGTTTCGTTAAGAGACTTGTGAATTTCGCAGAATGATTACTCTTACAATCGGAATTAAAAAATACGAAGAGTGGAAATAAATGTTAAAAACCAACTCAACGTATTATCAACACAAAGTTTTACGTGCAATACTTTAAAAAGAAATTTAATTTTGTTAGCCCAATGACTTTCAAAGAGCGAAACTTCATCAAGACAGAGCAACAAAACACATTTCAAAAAGTACCGCTGTATTCCTTGAAGTTTCGCCTTTAAACTATTGTGCCTTTAGTCCCTTGAAAAGAGCTCTTTCTAAGTGCAAACCCACTGCGATCGGTCGATTCTGGAAAGTAGTGGAAGAGGAAGAGCAATCAATACACCTGAGAGTTTATCAAAAGTCTTTCTGTCATGGAAATAACGATGCAGATAATCCAGAAAAGAGTCTATCATGTATGAGCTGGAAAATGTAAAAAAGTAATCTTTACATTTGTATGATTCTCCAGCGTGTGATTCTAAGTTATCGTTGAAAGTGAAGAATCTTAAGAACTGATAAGCGAATAATCGCTTGAGTTCGTGTGACAGGAAACAACAAGATAGAAGGGTAAAATAACATTTTATTATTCCAATCAAGTTTTAACAGAACTCCGTCTTGAAGTTGTACAATAAAGCCGACACTTTGGCTTTAACTTAAGAGACTAAGAATCAAACTAAACTAATTTTAACTAAAGAGATATAGCCGAAGCTATCAAAATTCTAACAGAGTTGGCTCCTTAATGCTAAATGACTTCGAAGCTATCGAGCGCCTAAAGTAAACCCGAGCGTAATAATAGCTTACGAGAGAGTAGCCTAAAAAGGCGGACGCGTGCAGCCAGAATATCTGATATCTCTATTACTAAGATAGTAGAACTTCGCGGTTAAATACCGCTCTTCCTCATTAGCATTCAGACGTGATTCTAAAACTACGTTCTGGCTGGAAGTGGTAAGTTGAAATTAAGAATCGATAGGAAAGGAAGTTTAACTCAAAATTTAACTGTTAATATAATTAACATAATCCTTATACATTTTAAACATTTAATTAAATTGTTCTAAAAATATGCAAACACCTTCTGTATATATATATATATATACATATAAGTTAGAAAACATGTGCAAAATTACTCGATAATAAATATGGTTAATAGCATTTTTAAAGACCGCATCATTTGTATGTAAGATAAAGTATTTAGATCCCTGATGTCGAAAAGTTAAATTGCTAATACCTGCTTTCATTTATTTTATTTCAGAGTGATAAGACAGCTCAGAATGACTCAACTCCTGATATCCCAGATTGTGCCAAATCGTATCCGATACGAAAAGTGGCAGTCTATGGTGGCGTAATGTTCACGGAATTGTTCACGGAGTTCAGTTGATGCAGAGATGATCAGGAACTGCATGCAAAACTCATCATCACAGAATCTGTGCTAAATAATCTCTCTAAAGCAGTTGTTCCTCAATATACGAACTAAAAGAAAATCTGCAAATTATTTCGGAAAATTTCTCAAATTCCACAAAAGCCAACAGACAAGGCAGCCAATGGAATTAGCTGATTCCGCCATACTGTACAAAGCGTTAGAAGTTGTTAGCCTTACATCCTTGAAAGCCATGTTATTGTCAACAACTACTCTTAGCGAAACTGGTAACTGTTGGGTAAAACTAGTAGTGACAATGCTTGATTCCAAGGAAGAAGTCGACTTCCCTATTGGAGGATTTGTGAACTATCAAAAATCGACCATTGAAATAGACTCAACCAAAAAAATCTGATGTGTACACCACATGACTTCGTTGCACGGAATATTAGATTATATGCATTTTTTCTTGCATTTCATTTAAACTTATTAGATGGAATTAAATCTACTTCGTCGATAGCACATAAACCACAATAGAATAAATCACTCTTTAAAACTCACTATATTTGTTTACCATAGCGATACTCTGGTGCTAGGTTCACTTAACAGCGTTACATTTCGTTCATATTATAACTCAGAATGCATATAAATTTATATCATTTGAAGAATTATCTAATCGTTGCCACATGTTCTATTCAAATTCTATAATAAATATAAAACGATGTATAAAAGAAATTAGGCAAATAAAACAAAAAAGGAACAGTTTTTCACAGACGATTCAGTATTTCTCATTCAATTAATTCAGTTCTCACTTCCCAAGGCAAAAATACATAAAAACTATAAATATCTATATTAAAAATTACGAAGTAAATCTTAAACATGATTTATTCGCAATAATAAAAGAAGGCGTTATCTTTGTTGTTGCGAAGCTTAGTTTCTCTAGATTGGCAGCAAATTCGTTATTTTGCCAAGTTTGAAATGTAAACAAACATATCTGTCAACGGAAAATTAATTAGGCTTAGCTGCACTTAAACAGCTTTTAAATTGTTGATAACTCCACAAATATTGCATGCATATTTACTTAAGGCATAAAAACCTTAACTGGAAGATAAGAACAACATAATTCAATAATTTTTAAAGCAAAAAATGCACAACTTACAAATATATAAGAGTAAAGAAACTGAAATCACTGAGACAGTTAACAGAGTGAATATATATGTGATGATAAAATTCAGTTTGGTAGTCGGGAACTTTTGAAGAATCACAAAAATCACTTCATATTCCAAATATACCTTTATTAATTGTGGCATTTCACAATGGGGGCAATATGCACCCCACAATTTTGATGATGGCGCATTACATTTTAAACAAAAGCAGCGAAGCAAGAGACGTCCTTCAGCCAGCAACCACAAGCAGAGAAAGAGGGTGGGGGTAGGATTGCAACTAGTGGAGACTCGTAGTTAAAATTAGTATGGGTACTGTTCCTAAAAATTTTAACCTTTGTTTTAAAATTGTATAAAAGTAAACAAGCATGTATAAAAAGAAAATTTATTTTGAAACTTCATGAAATCTTACAAGAACAAAATTAAACATTTCTTATTTACTTTAACCTAAATTGTTACAGTTTAATCGTTACTTATTCATTTAAAAATGAAATCCATTCTTTTTGTTTTAATTTGCGCGAAAAGATCAATAATTTTCTCCTTGATCTCTGGATGACAACTGAGGAAATTTTTCTCTATTGAAAGCACTGCAAGCGCATTTAGTCTTTCCGAGTTTATAGTACTTCTTAGAAAAGTTTTCATTCTTTTCAATGTTGAAAAGCAGCGATCTGCCTCTGATGTAGTCATGGGAACTGTCAAGAGCACTTTTATCAGTTTTGTAATTTCACCAAGAACATTGTCTAGATTATTTTCCAAGATAAATTTCAGTAGCTCAATTAATTTGCAGTACTCATGAATATCAGACCTACAATAGAATACGTTTAGTTCAGTTGCAAGTTTTTCTTTGTCAATTATTGGATATGCTTCAGTGGTCAGTACCATTTCTTCTGTAAAATGTGTATTCCTAAAACTAGCGAAGCATTTCTTGTTGAACAATTTAGCAGCTGCTAAGTGTTTAGTGGAAGAATATCGGTCCATTATATATATACATATTTCCTTCGCTTCTGACATCAGTGTCTTTGAAGAAATTCTCACAGTACTTTGAGTTTCTTAATTCTAAAATAGCAGTTTTGAAATTTGTTACATATTCATTAACTTTAAACACACTAATTTCTCTGGATTGCATTTACTTGTATATTATTTCAGCATGAGGCATAATCTGATAAAAAAGCTCTAACCAAAACTTGAAATTATCATCATTTAGATATTTTAAAATTCCTGTTGCTTCTGCAATAGTTTGATCTGTATTTGATGCTGACTGAATTTCAGTAAGGCAATTTTTTAAAGGTTGCAAATTTTCATGAACTCTGTTTATGGTCCGTATGTTTAAGTTTCACCTTGGGGAGGAAGGACGTGAAATGCTAATGTCCATATGCTTCTTTAGAATGGACACACGTTGAGGTGATCTTGAGAAGAATGTTGGAATATCCAGAATCTTAGAAAAAAATATTTTCGCGTTTCGTGAAATACTTGCTGCATTTTTCATTATTAAATTAAGTTGATGTGCACAACAGTGAACGAAATGTGCATTAGTATAAACTGATTTTATTTTTGCTTGAACTCCTGCTTTTTTGCCTTTCATGACATTTGCACCATCAAATGTCTGAGCTATCAATTTTTGTTCATTTCCCTGAAGGATTATATCCAATTGTTCTAAAATGCATTTTGATATGCCATATGCAGTTTGATTTTCTGGAATAAAGAATCCCCAGAAACGCTCAAATATTTCTCTTCAATATATACCGTAGAACAAGGACCATCTTGTTCTACGGTAAAACGGTGTTCCGAAACATCTGTTGTGTCATCAGCCATTAAAGCTACAAAAGAAGCTTTTCTAATTTCCGTCCTTATCTCCTCATGGTATATTCGAAACAGGCAGTCAAGTATCTCATTCTGAATGGTCTTCGAAACACCTTAGTTTCTAAGTGATTCTTCAAATCTGAATCTAATTTAGATGCAAAATTTACTAATCCTCTAAATACCCCTGGATTTACTGAATCGTCTTTTTAATCATGTCCACGTAAGGGAGTTTCATTGTTTCCGCATAAGAAAATGCAGTCTATTATTTTGCACAAAATTTCACAGTTCTTTTTAACCTTTATGTTATGCTCATTGACTGAAAGTCTGTATCCCTCACTAAATTTCTCCTTAATAAGAACGGTTCCTAAAAGTGACAGTGAAACTACATTATCAACGTGCTTCTTTGACTTCTCCTGATTTTCAGTTTTTTCTTTCATTTTGTTTATATTTCTGAAACCATCTTTTGTTCACGTTACATCACCTCCAAACAGCAAGCCCGAGAAGCAAAACAGAGCATTTTTTAGTTCACAACCGCAAAGCCAACTTTTCCGTTGGTACCATTCAGAATTGAAACTACGAATATATTTCTTATTATTGCTTATGCCTGGCTGACATATTAGAATATCAGGTGTTGAACGACCTCTTTTCTTAATTGTAACTTTTTCATGGAGAGACAGCTGTGAAAACGAAAGCTCTCGAAGTTCACTTACAGTCACAGAATTTATTACTTGAGGATGCAAGGGCATGGTTAAAGTTTTCTGTAAAATAAAAGAATCAACAAAACGAATCAAATAGTATTGCTGAAAAATAATCTAATCAAGAATATGGTGTATGGTTTTTAAACACAGCACACGCGGGGCTCGTGTGTTGTTTTCTGTGTGCGCATGCGCAGAACAGCCAAACAAGGCTGGAACTGTGAAGCGCGCAGTTCCATACAAAGACTTTCATACCTTTTTGATAAACTGGGGGATGGCTACTGACATTAAGCTTAATAATTAAATATTGTAGAAGTATAAAAGAAGAATTAAAGTATAAAAGGCACATTATATTAAATATTAAAAATAAGTGGAAATAAGGGGTGCTGCAGTTCCACAGTGCTTATTACGAGTCGCCACTAATTGCAACAATATTTATAGTAAATTTTTTTGTTAATCTGATTGGCTAAAACTTAAAATGCAATGCAGAAGTGTCAAGGTGACATAATGCGGATTACGTTTTCAGATATGACGCAGTTTAGAGAAAGTTATTACTAGAGACAAAGTACCCAAATTAAAAATGAGCAATTAAGAGGCATTTTAAATTATAATTTTGATTTGCATTTTTTTATCTTAGATATATATATATATCTAAATATATATATATTTACTAGAGAAATATTGATTATATTATCTCCTAATATAAATTTAGTAGAAGTATCAAAAAAGAGGGAACCTATATGTAGGAAGTTAATTCCGAAAATTGTGTTTTAAAGTAACTTGAATGTAAATTACGAAAAAAAAAAAAAAAAAAAAAAATGTTTTACGGGTACTTGAATTTAAATCATGAATAACAAAATTTGAAACTTTGAAAAAGAAACTAAAAATTAAAAACAAGTAATTATCGCTATTGATCAGAAATTAGTTAACTTTTCAAGGGGAATAAACTCCCGTTCAATGAACAACTTGTAGTTGTTCCTTGTTGTAGTTAATATTGTTGCAATTCTACCCCACCCTTAAGTCCCGTTCAATGAACAATAATAATACATATATTTATATACGTTTGGTGCGACCGATTGCTTCTGTCCTTACGTACAGATGTCACGCAAAAACATCATTAAATTGCATTCGATAGCGGTCAAAATGGATATTTTCGTTGAAATATGATGCCTGAAAATTTTCGCGATTACAATACTTCCTTTTTACTTCGTACAAGGAAGTAAAAACACAGAAACAAAGAAGAAGTAAGTTGTGAGATGAATATTAAAAGAAGCGATGATGTTTGTCAAAGTACTTCTTCATATTAATTAATTAAACAGCATTTTTAAAGAAAAATTACTCAGTACGGTAAAAAGTGTCGAATTTAATAGATTAATTGTCTGAGGAAAAGTAGGTGTATGCATGCTTCAGCCAGGTTTTATGTAAAGTGCGAGCTAGCAAAGTTCAACAGGCTATGTTACAACGGGAAAAAATTAGCTTATTCGGCAGCATTTCCTCCATTAATCCTTATCTAGGCTATTCATAACCTAAAACTTCTATCCAGCTGTGAGAATTGCTTTCTTTAGCATTTTGCCTGACATTTGTTAATGCAGAAGAGAAACGTAAACGCATAATACACGAGCGCTTGACCAGTGCAACACAACTAATATCGACGATATAAAAATGATAGTGTAACTGATACTCGTAAAATGTTAAAAGGAAGTTGCAATGATTTTGACCTGATATGCTGATATCATAACTGTGGGTCATTTGGTAACCACACGGCAAGAATACATCCGAAAGAAACACATTACACTTAAAACAGACAAAACCTTATGGTTGGCGTAGATTTTAGCCAGGACTCTATCATAGTTTGTTTGCCCATACGCCAAACATAAGTTGTTTTGCCTAATTTTATGTTTTACTTTGGCGAATTTTCTCTTCAGTTCTGAACACGTTCTACTGTTTATTATAGCACTAATATCTTTTGGCATGAGCTTTCGTGTTACGTCAGATAAAAATAGAATGTCGGATAATCGGAGATCAAATAATGAGGATCTTCCTATATTTCTAAATCCTTCAATTATACATTGCACTTCAGCCAAACCGGCGATATAACACTTGATTACATAGATTTATAAAAAATTTAAAAAGTCTTCAAATGCAGTAATTTACCTAAAACATTTTATTTTTATTTAATTGATAAATTGGAGGTATCTTATTACATCGCCTTTCTATCATCACAAAAATTCAAATTTTTATTTTAATGACTATAAAAATGGGTTATAAGAATTCCATATTCATATTACTTTGGATGCTTAAATTTCAGAAATGTTATCAGTTAACTTCGAAATCAAATATTTGATTACAAATAAATTATGTGTTTATTCCGTACTTTTAATCTTCAAAACTTATAGTATTTAATCAAATAATCTGGCTGCCAAACTTCGTTTCAACCCCCCCCCCCCATGAAATTGCGCTACTACTATATTTCTGTAAAAAGATCGATTTCATAGGAATATATGAATATTTTGGAATAGTTTTGCACGCAAATAGCATTAATTACAATTTCCAAGAACTTCTGTAGAAGACTCTAATGATATGGTTAAACATCTTTTCCTAGATTATAACACATTGCGTGATGTTACATTCGTTGAATAACGATAATACTGAAGAATATTCCAGACAATTATGAATCAATGCTTTCTTTAGGCTGCTAGGCAACACAAATTATGCAAATGCAAATCTTTTAATCTTTCTCGTCAAAATTTAAATTCACTAATCATAATGTAACGTATTCTATTCAAATCACATTCAGGAATGTTCTTTCACAAAGAAATGCCATATTTACTCGCTTGTGCCCCCCCCTCTTTTTGTATTAGTTTTACCTCTTGAAGAAACGTAGAGGAATACGCAGTATACACTATTTTCAAAGAGACGGTTTAAACGAAAACCATAGCACATTAAAAAGCTCATATAAAAACACATAAATGCTATTATATTATATATTTAAAAAAACTTATGAATTTCAATAACATTCTTTTTACATACACAAAATAGTACTTTCCTATCTGTGCATGGATTTTATAGTGTTACCACTAATCAAACATTTATAAATCATATGCTGAAAAACTAGGAGGGATAAGGGAAGAAATATGGTTGTTAATAAATAGGTTTATTCTTTCACTTTGTACAGTCGTTAGTTTTTTTTTTTTTTGGATGAGGAGACATGAAAAATGAGCAATGCCCTCTCCAAGACTCGAACTTGAGCCTCTCGAATACGTGCCGAGTGTGCTACTGTTACAACGCGAAAACATACTGGAAGGAGGGAGAAAAGACTTATTTCGGAATTCTTATTGCAAATAAAAGACTTTTGTAGCAAATATATACCCGTTTCAATAAAAGTAAGTTTGTTTTCGCAATGACTAATCATAAACATATATTTCTAGTAATACAAATTCTTTACATAAAGCAGCTTTGCAGATTATCATACCTTACGTGTCTATAAAAACTTAGATTATTTTTCTTTTCAAGATTATTTTTATATGAGATTATCATCCTTAAAATGTAAATATTTTTCTCTCTCCTGCTATTGAATCACGAAACCTGTGCGCATTAAATTCTCGTTTGATGGTTTTGTGTGCAAAAAGAAAACACGATAAATGGGAAGATCTAAAACAATATTTTCGTCTAACCTCGACTAATATTTTCTGAAAGGAAGATGGGTTAACAGAAGCTTTCTTCAATTCATTAGTGGTCGACATATTTTACTACTTTTAAGAATCGAAATAATATTTTAGGTATTAATTCTTCACATTAAGGTAAACAATGGAAAGGGATTTCCATTGTTTACTCTAATGTGAAGCAAACAGATCAACACACGTGTTTAGTAATAATATCGGTTAATTCTCATTTGATGCCTTTTGTGCATAAAGAGGCACGATCAATCAGAATACTTAAAGCGAGGTTTCGACTAAACCCGACAAATATTCTGTGATTCGATATGTAGCGATATTCTGAGGCTTTACTGTTTAAGTAGAACTTCTCAGACCAATTGCAGACTTCCTTATGGAGTCTTTGAATGAATGGTAAGTGAAATGTGTCTCCCGTAGGTGGTCTTGGATGGTGAAATGAAAAAAAGAGGCGCTTTATATCTATAGCACCTACAGCCGTGACGCATCTAGTTGGCATCTGTAGCTCTAGGAGAAAATTCAGGTGGCGGGGAAAGATGTGTTCTCAACTTAGAGAGTAGCGTCAGCGTACAGGTCCCAATATCACACCACGCACGAGAAAGGAAAATATACAGTGGTTAACAATTTATAACATGAAGCGTGATAGGCAATTCGTCTATGTGAGGCGTGAAACCGCATGTCAGTGATAAATACTTGTTACCTTAGAAGATGTGCAGCATACGCAAGAATGAAAAAAGAAACCTCCACTACGATTTCATAGCTTAGAGGTGCAGCAAAGTTTGCAGTTTGCAGTAGTATTGCGTCATTTACCGTACCCGCATGAGTACTAATTTGTAAGCTTAAGGTTTCGGACGGAGTTGCTTGGGTTTCTGTTTTAAGGTAGATATACATGTCCTGTCACCTGATAAAGTTTTGGAATTCTTACATTTTCGCTCTAAGATATTGGGTGTTCGAGAGCACTATTTTAATAGGAAAGTACAAATAGGAAGCTTTTCTAATCATGCTGTTGGATTTAGGACCTGACTGGAGTTCCGACACTATTTGAGACTTGAAAGATCTGATGTTGTTGCCGTTACTATGCTCACTTGTCTGACCGTAACATCAGCCCAAGCCCACTATATACCGCGTGGTAAGGAGCTTTGATTTACACCTGTTGTTGGCCACAGCCTTAAGCACCTTACAGGTGACAGTTCGATTTTGCTCAGTTTCGCCCCCAATTCTAATCGAGAGCATTCCGGGGAGCCATGTCTGAGGGTCTCTAACCCCTCTCTCCTTCCAACAAACCACATGAGAGGGCTTTCGTCTCGCCGCATATTTAGAATGCCGCCATGCCGCACCGGCGCTATACATTTACAAGCATTCATGCCTTCTCTGGGATTCAAACCCAGGCCCTTCGGCAAGGCAGTCAGCGACATTAACCACTATACCGTTTGAGCGGCCTTATAAGATCTTCAGAATGGTAAATGTGGTGGTAAGTTGAACATTCAACGGCTTGTTTTCTGAGAGCTTTTGTGACAGCTCAGGGATCTCTGCAAATTTGCTGCTGGTTCGCAGTTGGGAGCTGTTTAATAGTACCCACCCTGAATAGAGTCTATTTCCTTGCAGCTGATATTTATGCTTTTGAAAAGTACTGAATGCATGGTAACTGCTACGTGAATAGAGCTGTAGTTTACACATTTGGGCCGTTCGCCTTTGGATTTGGTACAGAAACAGAATTCATGGTCTGAATTATGTTTTACGCATCCCAGTGGTAACTTGTATATGCTCTGCGCGTGGTGAAAGTACGTTGCCATGGTAATGTTCAACACGAATCCTGAGGTGCATGGGAAACACAGTGTTGAATATGGTCCGGCTCTTTTCGTTTCTGAACAAAAACGATGAGCAGCGACATCTTAACTACTTCGAAACCTCTGCGTTTTGTCAGTTGGGCGACATTTTTGAGTTAAAATCTTTGTTCGATAATTGCATCTCCAAATTCAGTTCGATGTATATGAAAGAATACGCAACCTTCAGATTTTGCGGTCCGGCAACATATGCTTAAAATATTTCATTTCGTTTTCAATAAAAAGGCTGTTATCTTATAATGTGTCTCAGACCTGAAGACTCTGATGTTAAATTGGTAATCTTCTACCCTTTTAGCCTTGTAGTGCGGAAATTGATCGTCTTCCAAAAGGTTTATGAGCTGCTTTCAAGTTAGGGTGAAGTCTAACATCGTAATGGACAGGATTTCTGACTTTCTATACAAGTAGACAAGACCAGTATTATCGATTTGATCGGAATCATCTTGGTTGGCTGTTGCATTAGTAATGGCTTTCTGTTTTATTTAATTATGACAATGCACTCTAGGGCTATCTGCTTAAGGAAGAGATGCCTTCGTGGAAGATTTTCTAAGCGAAACTGGCTCATATACACGTTACGCATGAGGAAAACCAAGAAAACGAAACGCCCATGCAACCATCGCGTTTGCCGGGATTCGAACCCTGGTTTGAACTACCAGTGTTTAGCGGCTTTAACGCTCGGCTGCTGGTGGGCCACATTTATAGTCAATGGGGCAACAGAATTAGGATTTTTCGGATTCACTGATGATAGTTTGTCAGACGAGGTTGGTATCTGAAGTTTCCTCCTCTGTCATAGACCGTTAATTTGAAAAGATATCCCACTGGTTTGGTCTTGGTTTGCCGATGGAAATGATCTCTTGCGAGACTTGAAGAAACTTCTGCAGGTTTGAATTCTTGGAATTTTGCTTGTTTGATTTCTTCATTTACTATATTTTCTCCGATTCGAGATTTTCATCAGGATGAGATGAAGCTTCACATTCATAGCAATAAATCGCGTACCTTTTATTCGTCAGATTAGTCGTGCTGTGGGGTCTTCTAGCTCGTACTTCTGAACTTCCATATCATCAGGATTCTGCACTGGAAAGGAATCAGGAACGGAATTTACGGCTGGGACTTCGCTTGTTTACACCTTTCTGTTCAGTCAGATCTGGGAGATATAAGTCTGGAAACAGGGAAATACTCCGAGTTATCTTCCGTCATAGAGTACGTCATTTTTCGTAGTGTCTTGTATGATAGCGTATCATCCGGGGAGAATGTGGAAATCTTGCTAAATCTATGAATTCTGGAGAACCTGGTCAGCATCTCCTGAAAGAAAGCCATAATCTTCTAAGTCGGCAGAGGAAAATTCTTAGACAATGATGTGCTGAGCTGACAATTTAAGTCAAATTGGCAAAAGCAAGCAAGGAAAAACACGGGAAAAAATTCTATGTCATAGCGTGTGGCGATAAGGAAGTGGAGCTAGGAGGAAATGATAAATATTCTGCGATACTGAAATACTTTAGGATAATTCTGGGGCTCTACTGCTTAAACAGTATACTTTCCAGAGCTATTACACAGAACCTTACGGAGCCTTAGAGTGAATGGTACATGAAATTTGTTCCTAAGAAGCCTTACATGCTAAAAACAAGAAAAGAGGCGCTTTGCATTTTAGCTTTGAAACACCTAGAGTCGTCAAGCATCTGGTCCCATTTATAGAACCAGGAGAAAATCTAGGTAAGCGGGGGGGGGAGAAATATAAGCATACCTCATTTTGAATCCAGCGTTAGCTTCCAGGTGAAAATGACCAGTATAGGCAACACGCGAGAATGGAAAATATATAGTATTTAGGAATTTACATTACGAAAAGTACCAGACAGTTCGACTATGTGTAGGTGAGGGGGTTAAATCGTATGTCAGGTGACAAATCCTCCTTGCATTTTAAAATGTGCAACATACAAATGAATGAAAAAAAATTGTCCATTAAAATTTCATAATTAAGAAATGCAGCAAAGTTTGCAATAGTTTTGGCTGCTGCCTTGTAAAATTTGAGAATAAGCTTGTTTAAGTATCCCTTTATGGTGTCAATTTTCAAATCATAGAGGAAATGTTCATTTCATATAAATTAAGAGGCACCAGTGATAATCAGCAGTAACTTGTTTTGCAAGACCTGTAATTTCTTCAGTTCATTTTCTTTCGCGCTTTCCCAGATTGCTTATGCATAAATAAAGATCAGGCGGATAATGGCCTTAAAAAGACACTTATAGGCAAGACTGAGCCATGAGGCGCTTGAAAATAATGGGGAATGTTGCGAATGATACCGTATGAAGTTCACGTACGGTTAATGTGCTTATATCAGAAGAATGATCTACTCAATCAAACTGCTAAGTATTTAGCCGAATGTACCAGCGGGACCTGCTTCCCGAAAAGAATCACTTTACAGTACAGTTTGTTTGAAACTTTATAATTTATGTTTAATATGATTCGATATTTTGGGGCTGATTTTTAGCTTCCATTTCTAGCGCCATTTTTCAATCTCCGGAGTCTTGCCCTGGATCTACTCAAGAGCGTGATTTGGCCTTCTCGAATGGGTAATGATGGCATAACACGCAATCATGGTGTGGTGTTCGCCTTTAAATTTTAGGAATTCATTTCATAAAGCAAATAGATGATTGGCCTAAAGATGGAAATTTGGGGATCACCAGCACAGACTGGATGTGGAAAAGACAACAGGTCTTTCAGAGCCTTGTCTGACCTATTGTGGAGAAATGATGGGATGATGTTTGAATTATTTCTAGAATCCGTACTGATTACAGAATAGTTAAAAGGCTTCGCTAGAAAGCATGTTGTTTATCAGCGATTTGAGCAAAATATGGCTTCATTCTCTTACAGATGAGGCATTCAAGGAACTTGCATAATGACGATAGTTGACTAAGCGGTGGAGAAAAATGTTTCCGTGCTCCCAAGGCTGAGGGAAGTATTCTTTTACCAGACATGCGTTAAAGATACTTGTCAATTTACAGGTGACAAAGTGGGGAAGATTTTTCATATGTTTGTTGAGCAATCCCTCCTAGGAGCCGTTTTTGAGCTGATGTGGTTAATTATGTCCAAAACTTCCCTAAAGTTGGTTAAGGTTATCAGATTTTGTGGGTAAGTAGAGCTTATTCAAACTTGAAACGATTCTTTAATGTGCTGAACAAAGTCTGTTAATTCCTGAAAAATCATTCCGCTTGAATTGTTTCGTCAGATGAACTGCAAAAAAGGCAGTTTTATCCCAACTAGAGCATTCGAGACTTCGAGACTGTGGGGATTTCCTTTTTACAGATGAGGAATTTAATCTTTCTTGTGAGTCTATTTCTATTTTTTTACCATACTGGGAAGCAAATAGATTAACACACGTATTAGTAATATATTGGCACACTGCGGAAAAAAAAGGGGAGGGAGACAGTTTCTATATCTCCCGTTCTACTAGGCCGATTGACGAAATTCAAATTGCGTTCAAATTGTCTCGAAAACGCGACTTAAGATGTACATTAGATTTATATATAGCTTTGTTATAACATGGGTATTTTGACGCAAAATCGGCTTTTTTCTGAAATAACAAAACAAATTTATTTCCATATTTCGATTCTACGACTTAAATTATGGTTAAATAATAAATTTTGTAATTTTTGATGAGAAATTTATGAAGAAATTAAAAAATTTATCTTCATTATCCACAAGCGGAATCAGTCAGCTTTAGCAGCTGAGTCAGTGCAAATGGCGTACTTGAGTGCGAGTCTCTAACTGTCACTGTATTTACACAAACATGCATATTATATTATTATATAATATATATATCAGTATTGCGTATTATATATTTATAATAAACACAAATATTAATATTAATTTATATCTATATTTGTTATTAAGTCATATTTATAAGAATGGATTCTAAGCAAATGCCCGACTATAAGGTATTCAACTGACTGGAATATTTTAGAATTTTAGGCACTGCTTTCATGGCTGAAAAGAAAGCAAATGAGAGATTTATGAGCCCATCGCAAGTCACTGTTGCCAAACAGTGTTATTCAGCTCTAAGAGATAAGCGTAATTGCACAACGCAATCATAAGTTCTTGCCCTTGATTTATTATTGTTTCTGTAACAGGGAGCCGGAGCATCCCGTCATTTTTAAGCCACTCCAAATCATTCCATGGGAATTTTTGAATCGGACAAGCCTTTCTGGGACTTTTTTATTGATCACGCCTTCCAGTTAAGATATTATCAAGAAAGTTAACACTTAACTAAACAGTTCTCTAATACTAATGCATATTGAAAATTATTTTTAATTTTGTTTTAAGAATGTACTATTTGTAAGAATGTCGTTTGCGCTTTAAAGAGACACAAAATTCTAGCTATACCTACTTTTATTTCTAAACCTCGCCTATTATTTAACATGCAACATAGTATAGGAAACTTTCATTTGTGGATTATCTAAATAAAGAACGATCTGTTCCATGTTTCTTTTCTCTAACTAAATAAAGAAACTTCTGGAATGAAATTATACCAAAAACGTTAACATAAATCAGTAAAGAACAATGAAGGTACGCTGTGCAATATTTAAACGTCTGGCGAGATTTCGATATTTAAACCTTGTAAAACCAGTTACCAGTTTATTTCTAAACAGTCAAAACGTTGGGTTATTTTGGGAGCTAGAACGGATTAATGATATTTCAATATGAAAGATCGTTTCAGAATGCGAGTAAATCAGCTTACGAACTTGGTGACAGAATGAATTAAATTAGTTTGCTGAGGTACCACTGTATTTCAGAATTACTTGAGTGTCAATATTAATACACTTTATACAGAAAGATTGCCAAAGGAAATTGTTACAGATATTTGAAGTTCGTGGTTTTTAAAGAATCGACGGAAATAATAAATTTTCCACCTTCTTAAACTTTTGCCGGTAAGTGGTGAAGTAACCATTTGATCATTACGGAGAAAGCCATTTTCGAAGCATAATATTTTATTAAGATGTTATGTTAGAGACAACGTCATTGGAAGCTTTCCAAAGTTTTTAGTTTATTACTTTAGTTTACATGTTAGCATACCATTTATCATCCACGATACCTGGCATGTGAGTCAATTGCATAATACATAAGATCTTAATCTTCCATACTGCTTTGAAGATAGTTTTGCCATTGGACGTGACGTTAGATTTATAACTGGTAGAGAATCCCTTGGAATTTGAAAAAATTCGAAATATTATTCAAATATTATATAAGGTATATTATTCTACATTAATAAAATATTGTATAAGGTGTTTCAAACGATACAGTGCAAAAGAAGATATAAAGAAGATATATAAGAAGATATTCCCAATTTTTAAACAAACAAAAAATAATAATAATAAAATAAATAGTAATTATTTCAAATATCTCAATGAAGTCCAAAAAGATTTTTTGAGTGGTACAAAAAAAACAAGCAATTAAAAATTAATAATCAGTAAATTAAAGTTGGGAATAAAAATAAATATATAAATATTGATAATTACAACCATACAAGTAATTTCAATACTTTCCAGCTTGAAACAAGCAAAAAGTAAAGTAAAATAAAAATATAAAGATATCAAGGAATTTAATTGCTCTTAGCGCAAAATTGAACAGTTTTACTTAAAATTTTAGAATTTTTGTATTTTACATTCAATTCTTACATTCATTTAAAATTAGTTTAAATTAAAATTTATTTTACTTACACACACACGCACATACATACATATATATAAATATATACATACATATTTAAAGTCAAGACATAAAAAAACTAATTCAGAAAAGGGGCTTAACACTTCTACTGAAAGTAGATATATCAGAATTGAAGCAAATACAAAACATTGAATAAAATAACCTAATAAATATAAATGTTTAAAAAATACCAAATAAAAACCTAAAGACAAGTACCTAATAAAAATAAAATTAATTCTTCGGCTGCTTCTAGTAAAAGACCAAAAATTTTCAGCAATTTGTTACATTATTTTTATTATGTGATGTTATTGAATTGTTTTGTATTTTTTTTTAATTATGCTATTTCATTGAGTTGTTTTGTATTTGTTTCATTTTCGATGTATGTTCTTCCTGTTAGACTTTTAACCCCCAACTGAGGTGTCATAGATAATAACAGAGATATGGAAATGCAAGTTTTTAAATTAGGCAAAAAAAATCTTCATTTGGAACAGGCTTTAAATAAAACTCTGTCGATTTTGAAGGCAATGAAACACAGGTTTCCCTTCTTCAGAAGCCAAAGGAAAAGAAAATTTTATAGGAGACATGCATAAAAACTAAATACACCATATTACATTTTTCTAGATACAACTTATTTAAAAAATATAGTTAACATTTTTGTTTCTTTAAATGCAAGAATCTTAAACCTATGCTTTCAGTTACAGAGTTTCGCAAAGTAATGTAAAGAATTTTCTGAAAAATATCCCAACACATAAAGTGGAAGGGTTCCCTAATTATTATGGTATTCGTAAAGCAAAATTTTCAATTAGTAAAACATACTTTAAAACGTTTCTTTACATACTTTAAAAGTTAAATACGAAACATCCCGTATCTTTACTTACAAAATTCGTAAAGGCATGTGTAATTAATTTTATAGAAATCGCTTAACACTGAGAAATGATTTAAGTAAGTAAATTTCTTCTCGAATATCTCAGAATTCTACTTGCAATGTTATGATTTTTTTATTCTTCTTATGGATAAGAAAAAAAAAAAAAAGAATGAGCATAAGAGGATAGTCAGTATAATGAAATTTTTACTGACAGGACATTTTCATCTACAAGGATCATATAAAAAGTTAGATTTTTAATTACTTAATCATATTATCTATCATTTTAAAATGGATTCTGGACCAATTTGAAACAGTTTATAATCGGAAATATGTATGGAAGAATATTTATTTAAATAGAGCTTGTAATAATAATTCCATGTGTACAGCTAAAATTATAATTATCAATGTTGTTTATACAATTAGGAAATCTGAATATTGCCGTATTTCCTAGCTTACTTTTCCAACAGATTTTTAACTCCAAGTTCCAAAATTTCTAAAATTATTCACGTAATTTTCCCCTTCCTCAATGCGTTCAGAGAACTAAATTAACTAAATTTTAATAAATCCATTTTAATTTAACTAATTAAAATGGAATCGTCCACCTATATGATTATTTTCATTTTATAAACAAAGAAAAAACTTCGCAAACTACATGCACAGGTCACACCGAACCTTTGCATTCTAACTGTAAGCCAGCCTAACACAAGAACCGATACGTCACAGCAAAGCAAACACAAACTGACAGTCAGTCTGTGGTTTCGCTGAGTCAGCTATACATTCACCCTCTCTAATTATTCATCCATGATTTGAGGTCTAAAAGGTACAAGAGACAAGAAAGAGAGCGGGTGAGATCCACGTTTACAGATAAGTAGAAATGAAGTTATCTCATTAGACATTATGATGTTAATAGTACTATGCATTCTATTGGAATGCCAGTTTTTTTAAAGAATATTGTCATAGCTGTTAGTAGTTTATACATGACTACCTTTTATTTATGTTCTTACTGTAACTGCGTCTTTCGTAAATTAAATTGGTTTCACATTTTTTCCCCTTCTCTATTTTCAAACGCTTAAATTACTAAAAAAACAATTGCACAAGGAAATACATTAAATATCAAAATGAGAAATATTGGTTTTGTAATTGTTCTACTGAAATTTAAAATTTCAGTTAAAAATCTTAAATGGTCAAAAAAGTTTAAAATTTCAATTATAAATTTGCTTTGAAAAGATATTTAAATCAGCAATTCGTTGAGTATTTCTGCAACTTTCGCCCACAAAAGTTAATCTTCATGTTCTTTTCCTATTTAATAAGGTCTAGTCAAATATTTTAAGGGGCAATATTATACAAGGTGTATTAAATATTATAAAGATGTTTGATCTTATATAATGTTGAAAAAAAAATAAGCTATTGTAAAATTTTAAATTAGGCCTTAATTTCAAACAAAACTCCATTCATTTCAAATGCAGGTATATTTTCTCCAAGAGAAGAAGAAAGGGAAAAAAACCTCCTTTGAGTTCTTTGAAAAATGAATATTGAATATTTTATAAAGCAAAAATTTTAATTAATATCTTTGGAACAGAAACCGGATAAAAAGTTTGGTTTTACAACTATAGAACTCTTTCGCACATTACTGTGTATATTTTCATTTTTATTGTGTACCAGGTATTGCAAGATAATCTATCTAGACTATATAGATCTATTTAGAATGTGATTATTTAATTACATTTGTTCTGAAATTTCTGCATAAGATTTGCAGATAAATGTATGGAACAATCAACTTAACTTAGAAATAAAGGCTCGGTACCTTTACATTTTATCCAATATTCGTACTAAAGTTTACTAGATATTTCATTAACTAGCATTTTTGTGCTTTATTACGATGCATAAATTAGACCATATTAGACTTGTATTTGCATGTCTTTCCGATATTAGGGCTGTTTATATAAAATCTTATACCTCACTTCGAAAAATTTCGCATTTGAAATTGCATGGCTAGAATTGATATTTTTTAATAAAACAAAAACTTTGGCTACCTTTTTTATACATATTGTATAATTAGAAGAATATCTAATAAAATGGGAAACACCACAGGATAAATAACTAATTAGGTAAAATAATTATTAAGTAACTACTAAGGAAACATCTTCCTCCTATAGAACAGAATACCTTCATTCTTTCAAGAGTAGGGATTCAGTGCCATTATCACGGAAATTCGCAGAGGCTTTTTATAACACCGAGATCAATTACCAGTGTGAACTTATAAGGTATTTCTCCCGCCTTCTTGGCATGCCTTCGTGGTGTGGTGGTCTGCAAGCTGGACGCGTTTTCCAGAGGCCAGCGGTTCGATTCCCGGGATCATTTTCATCTTTCCTGCTTCCAAATTACCTAATGTCTCTACAAACGTTTTTTAAATTTAACATATTAATTTAACATTTCATGATGTTGTAGAGTCATTAGGTTATTTGACGCTTAGAGCAGTGCAGTGACTCGAACCTTGACCTCTTGAACACGCGGCAAGTGTGCTACCGTTACGCCACAAATGCATGCCGGAAGGAGGGCCGGCGTAGCCTGTTATGACCATAAGATCAGCTTATTTGGTTAGGTAGGTAGGGCTGCGATAACTTCTGGTACCTTACCTAATTTCCCTTTTAAAAAGAGACTAGGGATGAAGGGACTGGTGATGATGAATTATCACCCACCATCTTTTAGTTAGGGGCCCAGTGTAGAGTCATTAGGTTATTTTGATGCTTGGAGACGTGAAAAAGAGCAATGTTCTCGCCGGGACTCGAACCTGAACCTCTCGAATATGCGCTATGTGTACTACCGTTACACCCCAAAAGGCATGCTGGAAGAAGGGATCATTGGAGTCCTAAAGATTGAACTATTATTCATTTCCGTTGAAAAACCTTCTCGTCCATTGTCCTTGTAATACAATATTTCTCGTATTCCGACTGATATATTGAGAAAAATAATTTGATATTCAGTGCTCTTTTGCTAATCTATTCAGGTTAGATTACAGTTGGTGAAACCAAGCTTTTTGTCTTAGCAGAATTTAACATCAGTCTACGGAAAAAATATGCAGAATAACTACCAAAAACAATTATTAGTACTTTGGCTGCAAAAGCTAAAAACTGAAACTGCAAAACTTGTTTAGGGAACCAAAACCTTTTGATACTTTTTCAGGCTTTCTTCTGAAGCCCACTTGCTTGCCTCCAAGTAACACTAACGGCTCACTTCTCTCTGCTATTCACAGTATATCTTAAGATGTAGTAAACTTCTAAAAATGCGACGAAGATCGTGTGCAGATTTAACTCCTAGTGATTAGTGCATAAAAATAATCATCTTAAGAATTATTTTGTCCACGGATAAATTGTACTGAATCTATAACTACATTTGTCTGCACGCTCCATCCTCCTACTACGCAGTTTTGCATTCTATATGCCAGCACCATCTTCGGCCATGCAGTCATCGGCCATGATTAAAATTAATTGCATCTCTTCTCGCATTCATTAAATTATTATATTTACTTTTGCGCTTACTCACATATCTGTGTCATTCATTGTCTTATTATGTAGTAAACTTCCACAAATGTTACTCTGACTAAGTGCAAAGTAAGCCCTTGATTATTTTTAAATCAAAATATGTGTCTCAAAAATTATTTTGTCCAGAAATAAAATGTGTTGAATCTACGGCTGCGTTTGTCAAGTTCCATCCTTCTAATACGCAAAACGCATTTTACAGGATAGCACCGTCAACAACCATCGGCCATAATTAAAACTATTTGTACCTTCTCTCGCATCCTAAATTATTGCATTTATTTTAGACTTGACAAATTCAATACAAGTAAAATAGTTCAGTCAATTGTGTGGCAAATTGAATAAAAAAATATAGCTTATTTTTCACGAAAGGTATACTTGAAAAAAATTAAGTTAAATCTTACCAAAATTCAAACTTTCGGAAGATTCATTCGTACCAGCTGAATTTTATTCTCTGAAACAATAGATAACAAAACACATAAAAGTTGAACTATTGCCTGTGTTGCGAGTTCCTCTGAATTAATTTTCATTTTTTTGGAGAAAGTGGTGTACATTAGAAGTGAGAGCATCAAAGACATCTTAACTTCATAATAACATTCAGCAGATGTTAAAGCATTATCTTATAGTGTATTCATTTTAAAGTTTAAAATTCTATTGCATGAAAGGATTTTAAAAAGTGCAACAAAAGAAAAAAAGTTCCTGAGTTAGAAAGCAGTTTACGGAAATTTTTTTTTCGTTTCCTGTAGATTCAATGTCTACATTCTGGTGTTTGTTAATTGACTTTTGCATAAGCTTGAATAGAAATAGAGAAGTATGTGTCATGAAAAATGAGAAAATTTAATTAAAAATATTTCTGAATATAAGAAATTTGTGCTTTTATTAAAAAGCATGATTCCATAGAGATAAAATTAGAATAAAAGCACACGAATTTGAAATTAAAAATTAGCTAAAATTCAACAACAGCGAAATCTCAAATGTTACCTAATTTTGAAATTGGAACGCATGCGTAACTGATAAAAAAGAAGAATATTTCTTAACTTTGGACAACGTTTTATTAGTAAGTTACTGAGAATACACCCATAACCCTCAAATATTACATATTGCATGCTTAGGTAAAGAGCTAACGATAATATAATGAAAATGATGAGGATAATATAATGAAAAGAGTATATAGCTTTAATTTATCGGCATTTAATCAGATTCTAGATTTAAAGTCAGATGCTGTCTAATTTTGAAACTGAAGTCATGAATAATATAAAAGAATTTTTTCTTAACTGTAGCCATATTTGAAGAGATTACTGATAACAAAAATTAATAAAGGAATCCTATATTTTGCCTTCTTTGCAAATAATTTATCCATCGGAAGATCTTATTTAGTTCAGCTTACCACTTAAATGCATGTAGTTGCCATTTGGCAACATACTCATATTTAGCCAATAAATCAAATCAAAACGCAAATTTTAGCTTGCTGCATAATGTAACTAATTGGATGTTTACATTTGTACATCATACTGTTTATGTATATAGTTTTGAAAGTTTCAGTGTAGTGACACCACTAATAGTGTAACAGCCATTATTGTGAGTTAATGTATAGAGTATGGACATCATTCGTGTTTACGAATTTTTGATTTCGTGTTGTTATTTTGATGCATTCGAAGTTTTAAAATTGCTTGAACAAATTTATAAGGTATGTATTATTACATAAAATTGTTATTACACAATTGCCTGTCACACTATTTTTTGTAAAAGTTAATAATATTTTTTCAAAAATTGAAATAAAAACTTAATTTAGATTTTTTTAGTATTTTTCCTATTTATTTGATACCAATTCTAATGTATTTTTGACTTTAAAAATAAAAATAAAAATTAATGCATTTAAGGGTTAAGATATTAAAACGGAGAAAGCATAAAATTGCATTCTGCTTCTGCTTCAGCGAAACAGTACTTAACTCCGAACGATTTCAAAAAATAAAAATTCTGCATACGCCTCGAAAGTTATTTAATGTGGTTTTTTACACTGCAAAGGGTAATTTCTGCAAGAATGCTTAAGTAACTTCATATCAACAGCTGCAAGCTAAATTATCATGCATTACTTATAAGCTCTAGACAAATTATTCGAGCAAACGTTAAATGTAATCAGTAAAGCGATATTTCAGTGGGTTTACCATCCGCTGCAACTCTAATGGTTGTTTTATCATGACCCGATACTTTCTCCATTACTACTCTTATCATATCCGGAGGGGGGGGTATTAGGAGTATTATGCGTAGCTGATGTCTGAGGTTCGGTCATTAATATTATGAGCATTTTTGTAGTCCCCGTACACTGAATAACTGATGAAAGAAATTATAAAATGCTAAAAATAGTATCTGACAGCAGAATTCAAAAAAGGATTTGCTAGTAATTACTAAGCCACTCTGAGCTGGTAACTCATTACTTTTTCAAAGCTCTGTTATGGTTGTTGTTGTTACTAATCTCACTTCTCTGGATCAGAACAAGTTCACAAATCGTAGCAAGGAGTACTAGACTGCATCTGTCGCTGGCCAGAGCCTTGAGCATCATTCAGGTGACAGTCCGAATTTGCTCCGTTCTGCTCCAATTAAGAAGGAGAGCATCCCGTAACTTCCGAGAAGGCTTGCGACCTGAGGTGAAGATTGAAAGGAATAATGCCTGCTCGGCGAAAAAAGAGCTCCTCGGGAAAGCACAGCACCGCGGGGCACAGGTCCAAGGGTCTTCCACCCCTCTTTCCCTACCATCAACCTCTCGAGAGGACTTTTGCTCGCCGCATATTTTGAGTGCCTCCATGCCGCACAGATGCTGTACATTTAAAACATCCAGGCCTTCTCCGAGATTCAAAACCTGTCTCTCCCATATAGAAGTCAGCGTCGCTAACCACTTTCCCCTTTGGGCGTATTTCAGTGTCCTAAAATATGTTGAAATAAATTCATACGCATAGCTCGATCTGTGATTCTTGTTGCTCTTCAAAAAGAAAATTCCACATTTTTAGTGGTCTTCACCAAGTCTTTTTAATTTTATTATTTATTAATATTCTTTCATTATGTTATTATTATTATTATTTAATTTGTTATTTATTATTTATCTATTATTTCCCTCTCATTTATTTATTTATTCATTTCAAATTTTGGAAATCTTTCGTTTTCGCAGTTCATCATCCGACATAAATTTCAACAACACGTGAAGCAGTGCTATAACACGAATTTCTTTATATTTTCTTTCTTTACTCATGCAATCTCTTCCATATCATAAGCACCTCTATGAGAGGATTTTATGTAAATAAAGAAATTTACCGTTCTTTCTTCCTGCCTTGCCAACTTTACGAACGCTTTAAAGATTACAAAAATGAAGGACTATTGCCTCCTCTCAGCGTCAGCCAAAAGATTTCCTAGAACATTTCTTACTTAGTTAAGTTACCTTCTTCAATGAGTAACATTAAGTCAAATTCCAAGTGCAAATTCATTAACTTTGTCCTGACTAAAGTTTATGGATTTCTACTTAGCTCTGGTTGTCTTTTAATTTCTTCTAAAATTAGTTCAACTATCAACAAATTAAAAATCGTTGAAGCAATATTTTAATTCGTTCTGTGTTTAGGAATTAACCTTTCAAACATGTTCTACATTCATGTTTCGAAGAAATGCTACGGGTAACTGTAAGTTGCCTCAACTGCTTTGAAACTTGTGATGTTTTAAGAACTTAATTTTCAAATTGCTTTAAACCTCACTAGCGGCAGAATGGTTAAGACCATTGAATAATGGTAATTCGAACCAGAAAAACGGGCTTGCTCTTTGGGCTCTTTGGTTTCGTGGTTTTTTTCCATGTGTAAAGCGAATATGGGAGATAGTTCACTTCGACAATTTTTCCCAAAGCCCTCTTTTCCGTTAGGCATATAACTATCGTGAGCTCTTCAGTTAACCTAATTTAACCAGACTGTTTTAGTTTCCATTCCTTAACTAGCACATTCATAAACTTAGTAAATCAACTTAGCACTGATCAGCTTCGAAAATGATGGTCCTCAGTTTAGAAATGGACTCAGTGTTGAAAATCCATAAAGTTTACGAATGATTTCGGTGACTTTCAATACTAACGCTGGTAAATGCGAATTGATTCAGTTAAACCTCTTAAATGACTAATACTTTAGCCAATCTTATCAGAAAAATTTCCTAAAAAAAGTAGTTAAACGAGATTTCTGTACCGTGATCAGTTTGGCTTATCGTCAATGCAAGGAAGATTTAAAATTTTGACTACCGAACTTATGTCTTAAGCCTCTAAGCGTTACGGCCGGAAAATTCCGTACAGAAGGTTGCCTTACACATTCATTATACATGAAAATTTCTGCTAGCTTTTAATGTATCCGATTTCAGTTTGGATGTATATTGGAAGAAAAGGAATCAAGGTACAAAATGAAAGAGCCATTTTTTAATTAAAATCAAGAAAATATCACTTATTCATGACATTTTGAGGAACTTTGAAATTTCAGAGCTAAACCCGTAACGCTCAAAAACTCAAAAGGTTTAGATCTTAATGATCGTGCAAATGGGCTCTTTTAATATTTAATATGGTTTATTAGAAGAGATTATCAATAGACATTTCTCAGATTGAATAGCAAAACATTTTAAATTATATTAGATGAATATGCATTTAGATTAACTTGCGAACGCTTTCTGTCTTCTCTATATTTAAAAACTGTAACATATTAGTGTTTTTAATAAGATATATCACGAATTAAGTGTATTTTTATTTAAATCAATCAGATTAAAAAGTAAATATAAATATTTTTAAGCATTGCATCTATTACTTTCAAAAAATTTAGTTTGGTAATCAATAATAGACGAATTAAATATGAAAGAATAATATCTTACATTTCCTCAAAGGCAACGGACTCGAAAAAGTGAAAAAAAATGCATTAAAGTGAAACAACGCAAAATCGTGTTTCGAGACTAATAGCCTTATGGGCTAAAAATGTCACGTCAGAAAATAATAATAGCATGGATGAATTTCATCAATTAGTCCATTTAATACATTATTTATTAATCACTCTTAGTTTGAAATTTATCGAAGTTTAAAAGTAACACGCTTAAGTTTATCAAAGTCGTGCCGCCGAATTGTGGTAATAATAGTTGGGCACAACTTAAAACTTACTTCCTGCTAAAATCTATTCTCAAATACGTATCTTCCATTGAGATGAATCTTAACTTTTATTATTGTTTATTTTTATTATTGTTCTTCAGATCTCATTTCTGGATCATGGAGCATACATATTTGATGGATCACTTCCCAGAGAAAATCCAGTTACAGAATACTTCAAGAAATAGCATGTCGAATTGGAAAATGGATCTAGATCCCATAATAAGAATATTGTCTGCTTTCAGCTTTAAATTCCGTAAACAGACTCATGCGTGGGAGGAGGAGGAGAAATAATCGATTTCGATGGAGGAAAGAAAGAGATTGGCGAGTATTGAGCTAGTTTGGCTCTTAGGGTTGCGATTTGGCGCAAATGCTTTATGGTAAATTACGAAAGACTATGCGCTTTGAAAATGATGGGAATAATAGTTTAGAAGATAGTTATTAATTCGATGTTTTAGCAGAATTCGATTTCAAACGAGCAATTTCTTTCTTTTTTCTTTTCTTTAAACTTCTTGTGAATCAAAAGGATAATTTCTCGAGCACATTACGCTGTATTTACTCGAATGTAAGCCTGTTTTTGTTTGCTATATTTCTTTTTCTAAGTTTCGTTGGAACTTATAGTGGGCTATTTTTAATAAATAATATGGCTGAATGAGAAGAAGGTGTTTTCTACTGTTTAAGTACTAAATAAACAACACAGGTAGTTACCGTATTTCTAAAACAGCTACTGCTAATTATATTAGTCACGCCTAGTTGAGCAATTTCAATTTAAGACTGCATCCGCTATAATGGTTGGGGTATGCCTAAAAACAAGTAGGCAATATTATGTCATTAACTTTCCTAATTTTTCTTCCTGAGTTTCAAGTCTTAAAGAGAAATTACTAGAAATTTTCTTGATTACAGATTGCAGATGCTTATTCATTAACAGGATTCTTTCTTATTAATTTTCAGCTGTGAAACTAAGGTTGTTCATGTGTAAATGTCTTCCAAAAACAAAGCAGTTATTCTTAGCACACCAATTCGCAACTGAGCTTATTTTATTTTTACAAATACTATTAAAATTTAGTAAAATCTGCATCTTAAATCTTTGAATAAAATTTGCATCGCATCGTAAATTGATTAGTTTAAAAAAACACTGAAGAGGAATTAGCTTGCAGTCGTCGTAGCTGAGTGTGAAGGTTTACAGATGAAGATAACAAAATTATGAACCTGAAGAATTTCCAAACTTTATTTAATCATCTCCATAGATGTTTATCCAATCAATAATGAAATCTGATACATTTCTATGATTCAATCATAACGAAATATGATAAATTGCTATCCACACTGATTCATCGCAAGGTTCCGTAGATAACTTGGGAGCTGACAGACTGCAGTCAAGCTGGGCGCGTTATGTTCAGAGTGAAATCTTAATTCAGACCGAGTTAGTTTTAGTTCTCAATGCATTTTAATCTAATACGTTATCCTTAAAATACTGAAATTTAGTCCAATAATTCATCGCATTAATTAAATTTGTGTTGCTTAGAGATGGTGCATTAAAAAAAACCTTTCTAATAATATATGTATATTATTATAATCATTATCAATTTGTTAGAACTTTATTTCTTGATATTCATTTTTAATTACAAGGTTACTGATATGTTTGCATTTAGAAGTAAGCCCAATATACATCTAATAATTGAACTAGTTTTTTGATCATTAAATGCTTTTCGTACAACATATCTAATCCGTAAAATGCTGTTGATAGCAAAAATGCGTAAACGTTCGTCGTCATAGGTGTTTGGCTGTTAAGAATTCAGTTTCAAGAATAACACTGATAACTCTGCAAAATATAATCCGGCTTTTCATGTTACAAGTACAGTAAGACCACGCTTAACGCTGTTTCGTTTAGCGCTGTTTCGGTTTAGCGCTCTTTTATTTCAACCCGGGGATTCTCCGAAATTGTGCGCAGCGCTAGGTTTCCAAATAACATATCCGAAACAGTGTAGTTGTGTTTCTTGCTTGGTGGACGCATTTTTATCATTTTAAACATTTGTTGACATTATTGTAAGTTTAAATTTGTATAATACTATAACGATTAATACAGTGATAAATATTATGATCTTTAGTTTTTATCATGGGTGATAATAAAAAACAAGAAAAGAAAGCAACCAGAAAAAGCATTAATTTGGTTTTTAATTAATTTTTCAAGGAATAAAACCTTATTATACACCATAAAAACGTATCATATTAAACTAAATTTTAGTATGAAAAATATTAAAGAAATGTAACTTTAATAATAATAATTATCTTCTATTCACATATAAATGTTTATTCCTTAGCTTATCCTTTATATGATATATAAAAATGAAAAGAATAAAAGGATAGAAATAAAGTGTGGCAAAGCCTCGAGGGCTATCTGCTAAGGGAAGGGATGCCTTCGTGAAAGAGTTTCTAAGGTAAACTGGCTCGTACATACGTTACACAGGGGGAAAACCACGAAAACGCCCATGCAGCCAGCCCGTTCGCGGGATTCGAACCTCAGACCGCACTACCAGTGTTCAGCGAATTTACCGCTCGGCCGATGGTGGGCCCTTAAATGGAAATAAAGGATAAAGGAAATAATTTTTACTTCGTTGCTCGAGCTATAAATCAACAAATCCTGAAACAGTTTCCAGTGTGCTAATTTTCGAAACATAATTAGCCCAATTACCTAAAGACCATTTATTACAGACTTCTCGCCGATATTAAGCAGACAGCTAATTAACAGACACGCTGTTATTCTACAGTATTTTGTGCTTTTATTTGCTCAGAAAAGTAGTCTTCTTTTTCTTTGTAATTTATCCTATTTCGGTAAGACGTTAGATTCTCCAGATTTGTAGGAATCCTTCTAAAACATGCCCTTAACCCCTTCCATTAAAATTATGAGTCTAGCTCGTCATTGGTTTTTCATGCCATATCGCACAATGACGAGCTACACTCGTCTTGCATACTGTTGAATATGATAATTAATTTAGTTTAAAATTTCTAGTGTACTGAATTTGGCAACACCTTTTTTACTTGTGGAAATATCACAAATCCTATCACATATTGTTTACCGTTAGAATTTCTTGGTACAAGTCACGGCCGAATTGTTGTTCGTCTGTAAGATTTCATTCTTGTAAAAATTTAGTGTGAGCATCGGTCAATATATATTTCTGTAAAGGAAAAACGGTACTTTTCCGTTTGGCCGGCGCAAATTTCCATTTCGCCGGCGCAAGCGATAAAGTCGCCGAGTGTTGAGTTTCATGAAGTGTGTAAGATTTATTTATGGTTGGTGTGAAGAATTAACTTCAGTTAAATGGTGTGAAAAGCTCTTTCAATATTGTTCCAAAATTCAATATTTAAATATTTTTTATTTATGCATTCAAAATAAAAAACCGGGGGGGGGTCCGTACCGGAAAAAATTAACAGAATGGTGACATACCGTTTTATCAGCTCTGTATTTTTTAGACATTCAGCCCTTTTAGATATAGTAAATGCATTCTTTTCCTTGATAGAAGCGGACTTTTCATTTCTTAATTATAAGGATAGTGATAAGGCTTCATTTAAGTCAAACCTAATTTACATACGAAATTTCAATTACTGCAGCCAAATAAGAGGCTATGTCGTGGAAAAATAAATAATTTTGGTCTATGGTCCAGCTTATGGTAGCATTTACCTATTGCTGATGTGCTTGATCTTTTGAAATACGGAACTTACGATCGCCTCCGTTCTCCATCGTTTTTTTTTTGTCCTTCTTGGGAACAGCAGCCAAGATTCATTCATGTGAGGTGCCCCTGGGTTTCACATGTGTGCGTGCGACGTGTCCAGCCTGTCTAACGTCAGTTATATAACGTCCAGTATATATAAGGTATTGTAATGTTAATATTACTATGTATTATTATTGCAGTGTAGATTCAATTTAAGGAAATAATATTGTGATTGTTCGAGTAGTTCCAGTAGTTTGTTCGTGACTACTTTTCCTTTGTTATGTTCTTACTGTAACCAAGTTCTTAGAAAATTAAGTTATATAATATTTCCCTCTTAATTTTCGGAAGATAAAATTTGTTAAAAGAGGGGAAAACATGCTAGGAAATATAGTATTTGCCTTGTAATTGTTTTCATATTTTCACTTTCACTGAATGCATAATGTGAAGCAAAAAATTGCGATAATGTGAAGCTAAAAGTTGCGATAAAACTTATTTAGAAAAATGTCAATACATTTGACAAGACTAATTTGTTGCTGTAGAAACTGAAGTCTTGCTTGTATTACCACTGATTTTAAAATTCCTTCCTTTTTAATTGACTTAAATTAAAACAGATGTTATCAGATTATTATTATATATTATAATTATATTACATTTTAATATCATTTTTGCTACTTCGTTGTTTGTAACTTAAATATTTATAAATTTATAAATGATTATTATGAGATCTCTTCAAAATTACTGCTTCAACTTGTTGGAACATTTCCCAGAAAAGTGATTTCAAGTCTATACACAGTCTGAGAATGCATATTCAGTGCCCATTTTAAGCCTGTGTGATTTCAGTCAGTGATTTCAAGTCTGTGCATTTACAGGGAGGAAGCATAATATATTGGGAAACCATGATAGTTTTTTTTTTTTTATATATATAGATAGAAGATAGTTTTCTTTTTATCGAAATAATGAAGCGCTGAAACGGAGTGAAAAAACAGCCATGAAAGGGAAACAGAAGTCGCCAAACGAAGCGATGTTAGCACAAATATGCTACTCCAAAAAACCCGGAATCGAAGCAAGGGACGGAGAGATCGACTCATTTTACCCTTCTGCTTCACTTTGGAAGCTATAGCATTTCGTCTGAAAATTACACCTGCAGCGCTCTGTAAAACGTGTAATTTCAAGACATATGCAGAAGTACAGAATTGCATCTATCAAACTCGAAGAACATAGGTCTGCGAAAGACACAGGTAAGTCTACTTCCGATATGAAATGCAGAATCCTGCATGTAACCGTTTTTTCCTCCTTCAGAGTTTGGAGAAATCTTAAAAAGATGCAGCCGTTTTTTCTGTGAAGTTATGATATTAGAATGTTGAAACGCCTACAAGATAGTATTTGTAGCGTTTCTAAAAAGCCAGGGAAAATGCAATGTTGAAATAAAACAATTTTTGCGGTTTGAAATATAAGATTGTATTATGAATTTTAGCAAAAACTTTTTTTAACATGATAACAAAACTGCAGATGAGAAGGTTATTTTTAAATTATACACGAATTGCTAATTATTGGCAGATAGTTTATTTCACTGAAAGGAAATCATATTATTAATGAGTAATTTGTAATTCGTTTGATCTTTTTTTTTCCTGAATGGTAGTTTAATTTACAAATAAGTCCTGGAATTTAGGATTTTGTGACTCCAGAACTGTAAACATTACATTTCGTTATCTCAATTAAAAATTAATTTATTTCCTTTGTTATAAGAGAATTGTTTTGTATTTAAGCATGTCTACGTAAAAAAACATAATGATTTCCTTTTTTTAACATTGGCGTAGAGTGTGCAATTTTCACAAATCTGCCATTTATGCCACAGCATTCAAATAAAAATCGCTTATGGATTTTATGTACCTCTTTTTCTGTTTCTGCTATCAAATTACTTATGTTTTCCTAATCATTTAATCTATCTCACTGCTTTCAACAACCAATCAATTTCACACCCTCTCATAGGTAACGCTCCATCTATTTCAATCAAGACAACATTTTACTCGTTTACCTTCATCTAACGGATATAACGGATTATTTTAGTATCATTTTTTTCTACGAGAAATTAATTGCGGTAAAGAAAGATTATGGATATATTTCGTCTGCTAAATAAACGTCTTGAATATACGTCTCAAGTACTACGTTCTTGAGAAATGCGAATATTATTCAAAGCAAGTTTCAGGGTTTCGGGGATTATTTTGGCTACTAAAGCTTCTCGATGAGTGAGCTTCAGAAATACCCCCGGAATATTTTCCTGTTAAATCATGAACTCCGTCACTGCGTACGGAAATGCATTTATTCCAAGGAATACCCTTCTCAGACATAAAAAATACCAATTACTTTGAAAATTTCATTTACAGTCATGAGAAGATTCACAAAATAAATACTCTTCGGCAATTCTTTTATTTTATTTGAAACGTATGTAAAATAATAATTGAACCGAATTCGTTATATCAGTACTTTTTGCGAAACTGCAATGCGAAATACTCACTGTGTTTTATTTTTTGAATAAGTGTCTCTTTTATGGAATTTGCCATTTCATGAATTTGTCGACTTGCTGTGTCATTTGTTAGCGGAATATTATTAAGTTCGTTAGCCGCTTTTTCGTTAAATAATGTTAAAACGATATCTTTAGCTGCTGGTAATATACGATTTCCTCCATTAGTGTGAGCCTGCACAGTTTTGGCAATTCTTTGTCTTACTAGGTAACTAGCTTCCAAAGCTTTTTCTATTGAAGTAACGAAAACTTTCATTACTTGTTTACAATTTTTGAACTCCGATAATTTCCTCTTAAAGTATTCTTCAGATTCATCCTTTAAATTCGTATGCATAGAATTCTTCAGATTCATCCTTTAAATTCGTATGCATAGAATTCTTCAGATTCATCCTTTAAATTCGTATGCTTAGATTCAAGATGTCTTTTGAGGGTTCATACTTTGATTGGATACTAGTTCAGCGCAGACAACACATTGAGATTAAGAGTCCATTTCATGTCCATTCCGAGAAAACCCAAATAATACGTACCTCTCATTATATTTTCTATAAAACATTTTTCTTTTCTTTTCAGTCTTCTCAGTACTAGTAGATTGTCCTGGATCCATCACTTATGAATCATCACTTTTTAGCTCAGTGAATCCTAGTTATTTTTATATTTTGAAAAATCTAAATTTGTTTTATTATTTTTTCACAAATATTTAAATGCTCAAATTATTACGAGCTCTTCAAAAACAAACGTCGATATTCTCAAATCACGTAGAAAAGTAAGGAACAGAAAGCAACAAGGAGACAAAATGTCTGCTGTTACAGACAGCAAATCGACGTAAAAAATTATTCTAATTAAAATTAGAGCAATATGAGCCTGGAAACGATGACTAAATAAAGTGTACACATGCTAATAAATTGATCAACTCTAAAAGCATTAATAAGATACTATTATCTTTTTGTAGGAAATTATTTTTATTTCCTATTAAATACATTTAAAAAAATACAAATAAAAAGTCCATTAAATACAAATAAAAAGTCCATTTCTATTTTTCCTTTTAAAAACTTCATTTATGACAAATTTTGTTATGTCTATGGCTAAAAGAATATTTGTGGAAATAAAAACGGATTACTTTGCTATTATTAAGTCTATGAGCAGCTATTGACTTTGAAGAAAGCTCAGATCGCATAAATTTACGAGTGTTAAAGAAAAAACTTAAAAAGGATGTTACGGTATTTAATTTTTGAATTTAATAGTTAAAAATAATTTGTTTCTTTGTGTACCATCTTTTTTTCTCTTATTTCTCTGGTGTCCCACGGTTTGAAAATGGCTGATTTAGGCTATTATTACAACACGGAATTAACTTCGGATGACTTTAAAATTTACGTAAAAAAAAAAAAAAAAAAAAAAAAAAAAAAGGCAGACCTTTTTTTCTAAACTATAAAATATGCAAATATTGCACGTTTCAAAATGTAATTTTTATTCGTGTATTAAACAAATCTCTTATTTTCACCTTCAATTACTAAAATGCTGTCAATTAATAATTTCGCCAAAATATTTTTAAGTTGGAACTGGTAGACGAATTATTACACTTTTCTTTTTTTTCCCTTTTAGTCTGATAAGGTTCATCATGTACACTAAGTTTTTTATATACAGTTTTTCCGCTATGCCTCATATACAGCAATTATTTTTAAAGAATATGATATGTGTACATTAAAAGTTGTATTCATATTTTTACACGCATAAATGTTTCGCATAAATATTTTATTGCAAATCAATTATATTTGATTACTTTTCGCGTTGAAGATTAATGGAAGTTTAAAAAACATTTCCTAATTAAATCAAATCAATGAAGTTTCTAGTGTAAATATTATTTACATCGACTAAACTACTGTATTTGTGACGTAAAATTAATAAATGAAACTGGAAAAAATTATCCGATTCCCACAACTTGAAACGTAAAGTAACATAGGATGCTGCTTGTCGAAAAACACAGTTCGTTTAATAAATTGATCAAAAGATTAAAAATTATTTCCCGAATGTATTGCAATTAATATAACAAATTAAGGGAGACAATTACTGAACTGAACCATGCCCATGAAGGAAATTGGATAAATGTGTTAATATTTATCAGGAAAACTCTAAATTAATAAACAACTCAAAGCTTTCAGATCAAATTTCTAATGAAAATTAAGAGCTGGGATGTATGAGAGGATTTGATGAATGAAACGTTTTTTGATCTAATTAAAGGTTATTTGTAATCTATAATAAATTTAGATTTTAAAGACCTCACAAAAGGATTAAAGGATATATTACGAATATTATTATCAGAAAAGGGGATATTCATAAAGGGTATTTTGGTTGGATTCTAGCTCCTTAAAGCCATTCAATAAAAGTAACGTTAGTCAGACCTTTCATTAATATCTATTAAAGCTTCAGCTTTAGTTGTAGTATTACTTGAGGCAGTATTATATCCAGGTTTAGTGAAATGATTTTGTGGTATGATGCTGGTAATTTTCATCCAGAACCTTCTACGGCCACACCATTTTTTTTTTAAATTCAATGCTTTGCTGGAATTCTTGTAACCAAGAAACATTTTTGAAATGCTCGTATACGAAAATGAAAAATAGCATGATCCACTTTATGAGCTTCAACTCAATAAAAATCGAATTAAATTTCAATAAAAAGTGCTTAAATTGTAGAAACGTGTCTTTCTCAAGTCGAAAAGAGTTTTAAGAATTTCTGATTTCAAACAATGACGTGCATAATTAGCATTATTTGCATACGGTCATCTGTATGTCTTTTTTTCGCCCACTTTTGAGTATGTTACTTCCCATCTGATTAAGAAATTTGTCAGTGTACTGATGCAGTAGTTTGTACTTCAAAGGAGTACAGGTGAGTCTTTGCTGTACTGCAATAATTTGTACTTCCGTCCGTGCGGTATAGTTGTTAGCGACGCTAACTGCTATACCGATGGGCATGAGTTTGAATACTAGAGAAGGCATGGGTGTTTATATGTTTATAGTGTATGTATACACGGCAAGCCAAACGTTCTGTCGAGTGGTTGGTAGTAGGGGAAGAGAAGTGGGAGTCTCTTGGGGCGCCCCTTGGGTGTACTCCCATAAAATTTAGGCGGAGCTCCGCAATTAGTGCAGTGCCACTATATCTGTACAACCTATAAAATTCTGGTGACCCACCCATTTAAAAATACCTGTACCTGTAGTTCATGCTACAGGTACATCCAAGATCATCCTTCAAGGATTCCAAGGCTTCCAAGATCATCAAATTTCAATAATGTGTATTAAGACTTGAAAAGAAAGAAGTATGAAACGTGAATATAAGCCAGATTCCGTCCGAAAGCCTTACACTAAGGCAAATCTCTCTTTATACATATAGCTCTAGCCTACGTTTCCGTATATGAATGTCATATCCTTGTATTTTGTCGTATCCTTTGGTGGAATTATCACAGTTTTTTTCTTAAAATGTTCTCCATAAATGCTTCCTTTAGCTGGGTAGCACTCGAGTGTTTTGACTTATTAAGCAACTCATTCAATCTAAAGCTCTACCCAGTTCTTCAATTTATATCTGATATATTTTGAAGTCGCTGAAGTCTTTTGTGAACAATGTTTTCTTTCAGTTGAAAAGCGTCTTAGTATTTTTTAGCCAGACGAAAATCAGTTTTCCTTTCCTAATTATTAATAACTTTCTAAATAATTGCTAATTATTGTAAATGTAAAATAAATTATTGTTTTAAAATATTACAATTCATAGCTTCCATTTTTGTAAACATAATGCTTTAGAATTTTTCCAAAATAAAATAACTTATTAGTCGCACCGAGAAACGTTTGAATACAGTTGTTCACTTACATTAAAGCTTGACTACGGAGATACTTTTACTAGGTCTTTTGTTTTCCTCTATCAAAATCAATGGGTGCGTGGACAAGAACACTGAATACTGATAGTTTAATTTCGATTGAAATCCCAGTGAATGGGCTAGCTGCATGAATGTTTCTGTGACTTTTTATCATTTGTAACATAAATAGAGCCATTTGTATTTAGAATGTCCTCCCGGAAGGAGTACCGTTTCCTAGGTATACAGTTCTCGAATGTTTGGCGATAATAAAATAATAAATTCCGACTAAAGTGCAGAATCGCCCACTTATTTGTTTGGCGCTATTTACGAGAGTAAGAAGAATTGGATTTTTGTCAATTTTCTTTGACTTTTTAAGTGAAAATAGGTCAATGTGTACATGGATGTCAAGAGAGTGCACAATGCCATTTTTGTGCAATTCTGGGATGTTTTTTTAAGTGAAAATAGGTCGATGTGTGCATTGATACCGAGTATGTGCAATTCTTAAAAACGCGCCCAGCAGTGGGCGATTCTGCACTTTCTCCTAAATTTCAATTTGCATATCATAATAAAATATACCTTAAGGTGTTTTCCGTTGCATTTTTCAAATGACGTAATAAATTTTCTGTCCAATTCTGCTTTCTGAGATTGTCATAATAGGTTCAACTGGTATAATCAATCAGCCATTATTGTCTTCAGACGGTATTTGATATTGCGAAGCTTCAATAACAAAGCACATATTAGTGCTTTCAAACAGTATCACAATATTTCAAGGACTTACTTTTGCAGTCAAGTTTCAAATACCTTAAACGGTATGCATATTTCACAAGTGCACATCTGTATAGCCACCGAGGGAGTGGTTCCTAGGATGGACCAACGGGCATCCAGTAATATTTCTGTCATGTCACATTATCTTTCGCGTGCTTTAAAATTTAAGAAAGGTAATTGAAAATATTTTGCTACGCAATTTTCTGAACAAAATAATTAAAGCATCGTCGATTTCTTCTGAAACTTTTCATTGTGAAATTGGATCAAACATAAGCAATTGTGAAGATTTCATTGCCTGGTTGAAGGAATTTGAAATAAATACAAACATATGCTGGATACCCCGCAAAAATATCTATGTGAAATATTACTTAATAAGTGGTAAATAAGGTGAAGAAAGAAATATGTGATAACATCTGAGCCCAAGTGATATCTTTACATAAAACTATGCATATGAGAAAAATATTTATACCAATTATATATGTAAATAGAAGTCAGTAATTTTTATTGCAGTTTATATGATAAAGATGTTATAATAACCAATGCAGAATTTTATTCAAAGTAAAATTTACTAATTTGGATTCGTATATATTTAGTGTGGTAAATTTTACATTTAATAGCTGCTCACTCTTACATGTACTGTCTACTCAAGAAGTACTCATCAAACTGAACGAATTTATCTTATTCACAACGAATATATTCAATTTACTCGCGTATTAACTTTTAATGTTAATAATGGATATAATCATATCATACGCAATATTACTCTGAATCTTACACTTTAAAAAGCAAAAGAATGCAAGCACTGAAATACGAAACACTAGATTCATTGTAACACTTCGAGTCCTTCTCAGCAGAATTAAAAAAAGTGTACACTTAAGTTCTCTGAATCCACAGGTGTTAGTAAATGCACAATATTCCAAGCTAATTGTAGCTTGAGTCATTTTCTCAATGTAAAGAGCGATAATATGCCGTGAACATCAATCCAAATATTAATGCGTGATAAAAATCGCGAAAGTGAAATGTCAGCGATTAATTAAACTTATAAAACGAAAGCACTACGAGATATTTTACTATTATGCCATATATTTATACCTGTGAAACAAATACAAATTAAAACGTAAACAACATACGCTCACAGGCTTGAAGATTTAGCATCACAAGAGCAATAGAAGCTCATTGGTCAATTTTCGAAACCCCTCTCTCAGTGGCTAAACTGATGTGCACTTGTGAAATATGCAAACGGTATAGCTCTGCAGCTAATGCTTTATTCGATATCAAAAGCAACAAATCTTTGAAAAGTGGAGCGAAACATCGTTATATTAAAATTCTCTTTTTATGATGAAAGCATCCTTGTCAATTTCGAATATACATTAGAAAACCATTTTTATGAGCTGGTGGATCTAAGAGACCGTTTAATGTGATGAAGTTGAAATAGCGCCATTTTTTACTTTGTTGAATAGCGCATGAAAACCGAAATAACTTGGAATACTAAATTATCCATGACTGATTTTGTTCTCGTCACGTTTTTCGTAAATTTGCAAAACGGTAGCAATGACTCATATCGCAATAAAGCACATCGAAATGTGAAAGCGAAATTCGAAATGTTAAAAGGTCATCAGACAAGCATTTTATGTACGACTCTTTTCCTGAAGTGTAATTGCATATCGGTTATCATGACGTACTTGATATTAATACTTGATATTTGTCCCATTCTCCAGTTATGTAACGCTCAAAAAGATCGATTACATTATTAACAGCAATGTAAAAATAAAAACTAAGCGAATTGTCTTGAAGTATTGCATTTATCAAGGGAAAAGTTCCTTTCAAACAATACAATTTTCTAACTTAAAACCACTTATCAAATTCTATTGTCAGACACTCTGACCTGCGACAAATACATACTGACTCTAAATTTTCAGAGACAGCACTGCGGGCGTTTACGCCACGAGGCATAAATTACAAATATCCTGTCTAGCTTTAAACACTTTTCCGCTTGCCCTTAATTTGCATAACCTTCTGATCTGCAAGAATATATATGACATGCACAAAAAAAATTAAAATAGTATTGAAATAAAAAATTATTGTTACATTATTCTTACTAACTCTTTAAAATTACATGATTTTTAAAATAAATGCAAATAAATAAATAAATACAGCAATTGTTTTTTTAAATATACAGACTGGAATTCTAGATTAAGGTCGAAGAATTTATTTTCAAAGAGAGACACATAGAAAATCTGACTACTGAAGATTTGTAAAAAAAAAAAAAAAAAAAAAAAAAAAAATTGCTGTGATATTATTTCACCGCAAATTAACATTACGTGGAAAACTGTACATTTATTTAATAAAAGATATTAATTTATTCAAGAGTCCGTTTCGTCGGCTGAGCGTCCGTTTCACTGAATTGCTTGAATAAATAACAGTAATACGAATTTTTTGCTTTCGAGCTGCAAAGCCAAAATGTCACACATTAGAATGACATAAAATTCGAAGTGTGTGTGGAGATTAACTTAAGAAGTTTATTTGAATACTATAAAGCACGCGAGAGCATCTGCCTAAAGAGCGGAGTGCCGTCATTGAAAGAATCTAAGAAAGCTTGACGAAAGAATTTTAATTACAGATTACTCTATTAAAGATTTGCGTAATAAAATATAAAAGCCATAATAAAATATAAAATGCATAAGTAACTAATTTAGTTACGTTAGTTTAGTTACGTTTTAGTTTCTTTTAATCTGTGAATTCATTATTTTTCTTGGCTTCTTTATGAATTAATTATTTTGGCTCTTCTTTTATTCGGAGGAAAAAAAAGTCTGTATTCATATTAAAAATTTCTTTTCAGTTTGTGTTCTCCTGATGATTATTAAACGAAATTGTTTGTTTTTTCTTGTAATGACAAAGTATGCAAGAGCTATCTCCCAAAGAGAATGGATGCCTTTGTGAAGGACTCTCCAAGAGAAGATTCGTAAAAGGAATGGAATCTTTAGCTTTGATATTATTCCTCACATCCTGATAACGTTTTTGTCTCATTCGTCGAAACTATTTCGTAAAAATGACAGCATGATCTATAATAAAAATTTTTCTAGAAGAGAAGAAAACTTCTAGCTTCGCTCAACAGGTTATAGTTCTAATGCCTGAATTCGAAACTGGCAAAGATCTTTTTAATCCCCAAGTAATCTTCTTGTACATTGTAAAGATAATTTTGAGAAATTCATAAGCATATATTATTTTATTACTATTGATGAAGAAAATGTTTTAGGTTTACTTGAAATATTTAACAGATAGTATATGTAACAATAACTACAGTTTTATTATTGTTTGTATAATTCTGTAACACCTCTGATATAATAGCCATTTTTCCTTTTTAAGCATTCAATTTCAATGTACAAAACCTGCAGCAATGAAATATTGCCAAACTGGCTCATGGCAGTGTCAGTGGGGTTCCCGAAAGCAAATGTATATTAATGAGGCGATATTTTTAATCACGAAGAACTAGTGGTTCGTATCGCATTGTTAAAACATTCCCCGCTTTGCTTCTTTGCCCTGATGAGAACGATTACAGTTACATTTGCGAGGTAATTGATGTGTGGCAACACTGTTCATATTCCGAGCACGAAAATTTCTGAGCGGGGTTTATTTTTAAACTTTTCTACATATTCGCGCTATTTTTGGTACAATAATAGGGTTTTCAGGTGCTTCATTTTTTTTTACAAAAAATCGAGCACATAATGGTTTTGAAAGTATTCATGTATGAAAACAGAAAGTCAGAGAGTAAGGTTTTCAAGCTTATTTTGAAAGTTCTGCCATCTTTTGTTTTTTATTTTTCAATTTCACCAGTTCCAGATGTATTCAGATTTAAGTAACATTGATTCTTTGCATTTGGATGCGCCCCTAAGGTATACGTCTTTCATGCCACTTGGATGTCTCATCTAATGGCATATCGTTATATCTTGCATGAAACTCGAATGTCCTGAGTGGTAAGTCTTGCGTGCCACTCCAGTGTCTCCTCTAATGAGATATCATTATGTCTTGTCTGAAATTTGAACGACGTCCTGTCTGAGAGGACATCGTTAAATCTCTCATACCATTTAGATGTCTCCTGTCAGGAGACATTACATTACAGGAGATATTATAACATTTATTTGTAATTACATAGGATAAATTTAAGACAGCACAACATTTAAAAAGACGCATGATTACTTTAATTTTCTGTAGAAAAGGAAATAAAAAATCAGTTCAAAATATAATTTGTATATGGAGATAATATAAAGCAATATCAAACGGACTTTGGAAGTAAACCGGTAAAGCTCATTCACGGGAGTGCTCTAAACTACAGAAAGGGCTGAGGTGTGTTTTTATATGTGCGTTTTTAGTTCTTACAAGCTACGACAAAAATTAAGCTGCAGTCTCTAACCGGCCAAGATTTTCGCTAAGAAAGCACAAATTTTTCAAAACTACTATGGGAACAAATTATTTTTCTGATTTTAATGTAAAATCTCTCCTGGTATTTTATACCTGGATTTGTGCATTTTTAATATATTGCCTTTATTTCTTTGATATATTTCAATACACACATATACTATATACGTTCTTACAGATATAACAAAAAATATTCTAGGCCGTATATATACGACCTTGCCGGTTAGAGGGTTAACAATTGTACAACTTATAGAAACTTTCCGCATTTTAGTTTACTGTTGCTTCTTTTATATTTAATTGCTTTGGTATTATTTCCTTTATTTAGTTTATGTGCAAGCGTGAAATCACGTAGAACAGAATAATGAGGTCTGTTACTTAGTACATTAATAAACTACATAAATTTAGTAAAAGGTGAGGCAATTCAAGAATACTTAGTTTTGTAAGTAAATAACCAGTGTCAAAATATTGGAATTTGATTTTTTTATGTCACTTAAGTGAAAACAATACTTTAAAAGTTTTGAAGAAATCTCAAGCGTACGAATACCGTAAAAACCTTAAATGACTATATTACTCACGCATATACGGAATTTTATGCTTTTCTTTCTTGGGTTTATTTTCCCTTAGCTTTCAGAAGGCAGTGCGTCTAAGTGTAGGTAAAAAGAATACGCGTCTATAAGAATTCTGTTTCAGACGCACCCAGGAATTTTAAAATTGGATTGTGGCAAAAGAAATAAATATACATTTCATTTAAAATTTGGAAAAAGTTTCAAAAATTTATATGATAACCGAACGCAGAAAATCTATGTGTTGAAATTAAATATTCATCAAATAATTCAATTCGTTTTAAAGTATAATATTTTACAACGATATATACTTAAAAATGTTATGTACGTTTAAAATGAATCTCGAAAAGACATAGGAACAAAATTCTTTTAAATGATATATCTCCGAGTCTGATTCTGTTGTTTGATATATTCAGTTTTAAGTTATGAGAGTTATAAATTAGCATTAAATGTAGTGATCCGGGCTAAAATATTCGGCGAATGGTTTTAAAAATCTGAGTTTTCGAAAAAATGTTTTACTATCATTATCCCATTGAATTAAACTTAAAAGATTTATATTTCGTTGTATAACTTGCTGCATTCTATTGCTATCGCTGTATATTTACCGTATTTTCTGTCGCATTTTTTCTCTTTTTTTACTACTTTTATGGTACGAAAATTGTGGGGGGGAAAACTTTGAGGATTTTGCAATTTTCGAAGGCCGCAGTTACAAAAAAAAAAAAAAAAACAAATGGGAAAAAATTATGGATAAAATACAGGTAACTTTCACAATAATAATTGTTTAAAAATCCCCTGCATTCCAATGAAGATACACAATAATATTAACATTACAATACCTAACAAGATATCTGAATTTCTACTTCTTTGTAATTTGAATTTCATCCCTTCGTATTGTTTTCTGTGCTACTCCCCAGCCCTCAAATCATCCATAAATAATTAGATTAGGTGAATCTGTAAATGAGAGAAATCATAGAAGAAATATCAGATCGTGTTTGTTTCATTATAATCAGCCGGTTCTTGTATTAGGCTGGTATAAAGTTCAACAGTAATAGAGGAATGTTTTGGCGTGACCTTTGCAAGTAGTTTGAATTTAGTTTGTTCTCTGAATGCACATCATGATTTTACGGAAGGGAATTTCACATCCAAGCAATAATATTTTTCTAATCATTTCTCGATTACTGTTCATTCTGCTTCGTACAGATACAGTAAAATTAAATTACGTTTTCGTCTATTTTATTTGAATATTGTGTTTACATTTTTAATACATATATACATTGATTGATTTCTATTGGTTTTGTGTTAGGAATTTGTGTGCAGAGTGCTGTTGTAAAGTTTAAATAAACAATCATCTATGCTTCGGGAAAGAATTAATCTAATTTACAGTGATTTTTTTTTGGGGGGGATTGTTTTCGTTTACGCATATTTCGAGCAGCCTTCACGAATTAACTTAATCCATGAACCGAAATCTCACTGTAGTGTCAATCTGAATTTTTAGTTTATGTTGCTAAAAGGTCATAACTTACATTTCGTCAATTATGCTTATTTCCGCCAGTTTTAACACCAAGTCTATATATTATTTAATGTTTTTGCAGCATAATTAAGATTAATTGATAACTTTTTGATTTACAATGTATCAAGATATTATCGGCTGTTTAACTATTAGAAATATTGTCATGCATATTATTATACTTTAAATTAATACGTCTATGTTTATATAGTAATAAAATATTTGCTCGTTCTTATTCCTTTTAATAACTTCATTACGTTATTTGTAAACACCATTTTCTTGGAACGAATTCGAGAATTAAAAGAATGTTTTATATCTTGCATATTACTGTAAAATTAACGCCATTCTTCGAAGTGGATAAAATAGCATAAACATTCAGATAATAATTTTAAAGATTGAATATTAAATTGTATTATTTAATAGTTGGTAACCTATTAATCGAAAACATTACACTCATTCGTCCTGAAATTAAACTTGAATCAGAGCTGCTAAGATTAATTTGCATTGCTTGGAGCGTGTGTATATTTTAGAGTTTCTCAAACTTTTTTGCTTCGTGCATGCTTTTGTTAACATGCTTTGTTTGTTAACAGGCATGCTTTTGTTAACATGCATAACATGCTTCATGCATGTTAGAAAATCATTCCTCCTTCACAAATTTGAAAAATAAATATATACATTTATTTAGATTTAAGTTTTTAAAACTTATTCTACAAATTAAATAATAAAAAAGTATAGAAAATATTGGAAAATATCAAAACTTGAATAAAAATATCTTTTTAATATTCCTTAACTAAAACTAAATGCTTAACTACTAAATAAAAGACTGATCATATTCCCTTACCTGAAACTGTAAAATTCTGCCTAGGGAGAATTCCACCCTATTTGAGAACCTCTCACACATATGAATATTGTTTATTTTTTAATATCGGTTGTTACGTTATTTTCTTCCTTCACGTTAGTACGGGTTTCGTATGGATTTGGAGTGAATGACGACACTTGATGAAGTACCGAAACACACTTTATTGGCCAGCATTGTCAGGACAGCTCCAAAGTCACGTTTTACAGTCGTCGAAGATCTGCTATACACAGGATGGAACAATCGGCCACACAGCCTTCATACTGTCAAGCTATCACGGTGGAGACAGCTTCACTGCAAAGCACCAGAGTACAGCTCCCGACTCTGCTTGGTCGTTCTCGGAACTCCACGTTGCAACTCGCGATGCACTCGACACAGAGAGCACAGCTCCCGACTCTTCGGTTCAGTCGTTCCCGGAGCTCAACACGCTGTCTCGAAGACGAACTAAGAGACTCTTTCGGTGCACTCGACGACCCACTCGGCACTCGCTGGCCGGCTGTCAACTCGATCGTCTCCTCACGAACTAACTAGATGAGACACTCGCACTCTAGACAAGACACACTCATTCGCACTCTCGACGAAGCACTCGCACTGATTGCGGACAAGCAGGGTTTATAAAGCTTTTGATTTGTGTTCGAGAACATTATGTGCTAAACCGGTAAGAATTGTGCTAAACCAGAAAATTCTCCATCCGTCCATGGCATATCGCCAATTTTGTCGCCGAATGTCGCCAAAAGGGCGATTTCTCGCCAAATGTGGCCACTCGGTCTTAGCTTGCCATTTTATGGCAACCCTAAAACTGCTTTGCGGGGAAGCTATCTTACCGCGCCTGGACATTTCGTAACAATATAATGGTATACTTAGTTGCATAGACTGAAACCTTCTTAGACTTCAAGCGTTTTTAGACTTCTGTGGAAATGGTTGCCTTAGAGAACATTACTATTTTCAAGTTTAATGATTCTTTCACGTTCATGTTATTTAATCGTATTTTGAGATATATTGGTCACCGGTTGTTTTGCGAAAGTGTACTGTATATGGGGGTTAAAGAGTGCTCCTATTAATGGATATGGGGTTCGGCCGTTGTAATGCGTTTTAAGCCTAAGCTTGATATGTGCAGTGAAGTAGCAGATTCAGATTAATGCTTCATCCTTTGGAAGTATAAAAATTAAAATCGCACACAGCGAGTATTATTAATTAAGTTTTGACAGGATGCTTTATGCGATTACTGATATCTGTTAATGCAAAAAATATCAAAAATGTTCGTTAAGTTCTTCATAGAAGAAGACATAATGCCAACAAATGTGCAAACGCATTGTTGCAATCTGTGGTGATACACTTTATTTTGTTCCGCCAAAAGGTGGAAGATGGAATACCATGTTTAGACAGGAAATGTATCACTCAAGATATGATTCAAGGCTAGGCCACAAGTAGATATGGCTGCTAAAAATGTGTGCTGAAATTGAGAAATGCGTGATTGAAAACAAAAGAACAACGGTTTCCAAGATTTCTATGGAAATGAGCATACTTGCTTGATCAGTGAAGAAAATCCTACAATAAAACCTGGTGACGTCAAAGATCTGTGCCAGATGGTACTCAGAATGCTGATAACAGAAATGAAGAAATATGTTGCTAATTGTTCTTGAGAACTGCTTTCCGTGATAAAAGCTAATAGCAATATTTATTCATTACTAATGGTAGATGAAATATTAAATCATCATTGTAACTCAGAAACGAAACAAGAAAGCTCGTTTGAGGAATACTGTAGATCTCCCAAATATAAAAGCTGAGAACCCAGAAAATTGCCAAGACTTTTATACCAGTTTTTTTTGGATGGAAGTTATTTATTGTGTACAGATTTTATGCCACAAAATAAAATATTATGATAATGAATGTTTATTAGGCCAATATGTTGATTCATCTCCGATAATCCAAAATGATAAAATGCCGCTATAAACTCAGTACAAAAGTTGTTCTTTTGCATTACAAAGCTCCAGCCCTCAAGATAAAGTTTTCCCAAATTTCTGTTAAACAATTATAAATCTCATTTTCCTTTTCCCTATCCACCGTATTCCATAAACCTGGACCTAAGTGATTTCCCTGTCTTTTACCTCAACACGAACTGAAGCAGTATTTACCCGTTTTATGCTATAAAAGCGTGATGATTTGAAGGATAACATTCAGGAGTTGTTTGACAGCTGTTGCAAGACACTTTTTTCTGCTAGAATTCGATGCTTAACGAATTGCTACATTTAGTTTAAGAAAAACTGTAAAAAGACTGTGAAAATAATTTTTTACATTGTCGCTAAGCTCAAAACCTACTGAACACCTTCTGTAAATCTTGACTTTCAGACTTTTTTTATTCGGGTCAAAAATTATATAAGCTTGGAACTTACCAGTTGCTGAGCACTAAAAGCGCTGATAGCTTCTTCGCATTCTATATTCGGCAGTTTAAAAGGGCAAATCTGCATAAGATTTTCATAGTTTTCCTCCATATCTAACCCATCCATCATTTAAAGGCATTATTATTTGCATCCAAGTCCAGCCAAATACTACAGCTCTGCCTTCTCAAATGGAAATTTATACAGACGGCTCGAAAATTAACGAAAACACAGGCAGTGCTTTTGCTGTTTTGCGGGATCATATAGTTACACATCATTGGAAGGGTCAACTGCGCTCTCAAAATTCAGTCTTCCAAAGTGAAGCGATTGCTATTGCACAAGCCTTACGCTACCTAATCACTTATGGTATTAAAAAGCAGTTAGAAAAACAGACAGTCTATCGTCGTTGCACGCTTTGGGTAATCCTGACCGTCCGACCCCATCATCCAAAACATTCAGCATGATCTAAGAGAGCACTTCCCTCATCAGCTTAAGTGGATCAAAGCCCATGCTGGGCATTACGGAAATGAAACTGCAGACAGTCTAGCAAAAGAGGTAACTTCAGGCAATGCAGGTACTCAAGTCAATATCCCATGGCCTATTTCTTATCTAAAGAAATGCCTGAGATTGAAAGCCATTGGACGATGGCAAGAGGAATGGGACCAGGGCTCAACCGGTCGACGAACGCAGTATCACATGGCGTATGTGGACACTAACCGTAACATTTCCAACCCTTAGCTCGTCCGATTTATCACTGGCCATGGTCCATTTCCGCAATATTTTGCAAAACGCGGACTCAGCCGTACTGAGTTCTGCTACTGAATAGATATTGGGTCCCCTGACCACTTGTCCATTGACATCTGCTCTTCATATTCAGATGTCAAGTACCAACAGGCAGGCTGATTCAATTACTGACTAGTCAAAAATGTTATTTAAAAAAATGATTTTGAGAGTGATGATGCAATGCTGAGGCTGGCCTACTTATTTACGGACATATTTAGCCATTTAAATGAATTGAATCTATCAATGCAAGGATTTGGTATAAATATAATAATATCTAGTGAAAAATTATCTTCATTTATCGCAAAATTAGAAATTTGGATATGTCGAGTAGAAAAGGGGAATTTAGCAAACTTTCCCTTGTTTGATTCTGTTACTGCGAAACATGAAAAGAATACAATTATACCCTACATTGTAATACATTTGAGACGATTGAGCGAATCATTCAATGGATATTTTTCAACTGGAAATATTACCAAAACTCAGAGATGGATACTGGATCCATTTCTATTTGACCAACAGGCAGGCTTTCTGCAAATTTATCATAAAGCAGAGATATCTGATTGCAAAGGTTGTCAATTTAATGGACAAACTGTCTGCGCTTGGGCATGGACTTATGTCAGACAGCGTAAATTCTCCTGCTGCCATAAACGTATGTTCCGTATGGATTATATGCAAATTTGCATCAGTAATATAACAGTCTTACATCAGCAAAGTATAGTACTAATATTAATCAGTATTAATACCAGTTAAATATTGTATCATTACTGTAACAGTTAAATATTGTATATGCATATTAGTATCAGTAATGTAACGTTCGTACATGAGTAAAGTATTGTATCAGTATCAGTATTATATCAGCCCTGTATACGTAGTGTATCAGTCATATTTGCATCAGTAATATAACAGTAATGTGTCGATAATGCATATGTGATGTGTTAATTCGCATTAGCTTGAGTCTTTGTAACGTGTTATTTCGTGGTTTTATTTACTGACTTGTAAAAAATCATTCCCATTTACAATTAATCAGTATTGTATGAGTATTAATGCCAGTAAAAGTATTGTATGAGTATTAATATCAGTAAAGTATCGTATGAGTATTAATATTAGTAAAGTATTGTATATGCATGAGCAATATAACAGTCTTACATCAGTAAAGTATTGTATCAGTATTATATCAGCCTTGTATCAGTAGTGTATCAGTTATATTTCATTAGTAATGTACAAGTAATGCAACAGTAGAACATTGATCTATGATTTTTTAATTCACAATATTTTGAGTCTCTGTGACGTATTATTTGATGGATTTATTTATCGACTTGTGCAAAATCATTCCCGTTTAATCAGTATTAATAATCAGTGTTATATCAATGAATCAGTACTGTATCAGGATTAATCAATATTAATATCAGTACCAGTATTATATCAGCCTTTTATCAGTTCTGCATCTGTCATATTTTCATCAGTAATGTACCAGTAATGTATCTTGAATTTTAATCTGTAACTCTGTGACATGTTATTTTGTATGTCTTGTCGTGCACGTTGAATACCTTTCAGGTGGCATTATGCATATTGAAGGGGTGCTATAGTTAGTGGTGGTTGTGGTTCTATACTGATTAACCGTTTGGTAAGGGGATAGTGCCCACGTCCTCCGTTCTCTCTCTCTCTCCATATCTAACCTCATTAGGGCTGATTTGCCTTATGAAGTCCTCCGACATACAGCCCTTGAACAGGTAGCATTTCTGGACATTTCTGGACCGTGATTAAGTCATCTGCTTCATATATGATCAGATATAATAAGTCTACTTATTCTTACTTATTTGGTATTTTTATTATTCTTACATGTGTACATTACATTATCTTATTTTTATAGTGAAACGTACCTAAGGTGTAAATGACACTGAAAAATCATTCTTCCTATTGCAATAATGATTTTTAAAGCGAATGACGCACCTTAATGCGAAACATAAATGTAGTTAGGAAACTGTGGCTAAACGCATAGCGATAACCTGCCCTGACGTAAGAGTTAAATGTGTCACCATTCATGTTTTCACCAATTACACACCCTCAGTGGGAGCACTGTCATGCGGGAGTCCTAGATCAATACAAACTGAAGGTAAATCAAGTACCCTCGTGTTTTGTGTGCGTATATATATAGTTTGAGATTTTTTACGGTCCTAAAAGAGGAAACTAAGAATGATGGACGATCGCTGTCCTCCGTTCATTGTCCATGGGTCTGTGATGCGTGATGGGCATAGAGTCGGTCACGCCCGTGTGATCACGAAGCGGTGAGCGTTCACGAGATCGGATGACAAACTGTCGGCAGCCTCGCATGATATATGGAGTTAGTTTTTATGTCATTCTCCTTTCCGTTTTATAATTCTGTGAACGGTCAGTTTGAACAAATGTTTTGAAAGGGTTGAAAAAATTGAACAAAAATTATAATTAATAGCTTATATCTAGTTTTCTAAACAGACCTACATTTTAGCAGTGAATGAATGCCATTTCTCAATGTCATCCGACCATGACTCTAATGGAATTAAATTTAGAAAACTCTGTCATCTGTCCACATTCACCAAAGTGTTAAAAATATTAAACCTGAATCTGAGTTCATGAAACATCTTCCTTCTTCCTTTTTTATGAAAAAATTATATTAATGGGAATTATATGCCTCTAAAAAAACTTTTAGTAAATTTAAAGAAATCGTTTGCCATGAACATAGATCTGCCTTATAATCTATTGTAATTTATTGTAATTTCCTCACGTATCTATTCTCGGATAAAGATAATTTAATATTTGATTAACTTTTAATTAGCTGATTTTAGAAAACGCTTGAGAGTTATCTGCCTAAGGAGAAAACCACACCTTTCTGCTGTCCTGATTACTTTTTGTTGAGATATTTCATGATATATTTCATAATTCCAAAGGTCATGAACTCGTATTAAGATAAAACTTTTAATATCATATTTTTCCCTGTAGAGAATCATTTACTGTTCAGCTATTTATGGTTAAAAATTTTAAGAATTGCGTTGCTATAAATCTGTAATAATTTAATAAAGTGTATTTTATTTGATACTTTACATATTTATTTTTAAATTTCATTTTGCATATTAATATATCTACAGAGATTTTAATACAGCCCTAAGTTGCCGTTTTCTAAAGGTTATCGAAAAATTATAAAAGATTAAATAGTAAAGATTTTTTTTTTCTTGGGAAGAGGATATAGACTATACTCTTTAAGGTTTTGTTTATAGTAGTTTTATATGTTAAATATTTTATATAAAGTGACTGAATAGCGTTTTATTTTAACATTCTATATTATGTAACATGATTATTTTAATTTCTTATTCATGAATTCCTTACTTCAGAATTTATGAAAACACTTTATACTTTGGAATAACAAAAGCTTCTACGGCAGATTGGCCCGTGATGATTATGATTGTTTTAAATTATTAGATTAGATTACATTATGTTTGTTTTAATTTAAAAGGGAAATATTTTTCAGTGCAAGCAAATATCACTATGCTTGCTCCATAGTATGATTTTCAATACTACTTTTGTTTGATTTTAATAGCTCATGACTTATCCATTTTAATAATTTCATAATTAATTTATCAAATTATTATTTATCAAAGCTTCCCCCTTATGTTTGATTATTTCGACAAGTAAATTCATTTCTGATAGAAATAAGATTACAGTCTTATTAAAATCTTGATTATTAAAATTATTACACATTATTAAAATCTTGGTTATTAAAATTATTACACATTATTAAAATCTTGATTATTAAAATTATTACACATTATTAAAATCTTGATTATTAAAATTATTATACATTATTAAAATCTTGGTTATTAAAATTATTACACATTATTAAAATCTTGATATTCTTTGCTTAAAAAAACTGCAAGTTTAATAAAGGATACTTATTGTAGTTTTATTTGATATCTTTAACACAGTATTCTAACCTTTTATTCTAAATATAGTGATAAAGTAATACAATTTTGCTGTATAATATATTCTCTTTTATTAAGGGAGTGTGTTATAGAAGAAATGAATGTTATTATACAACAAATAGGTATTTATGAATTAAGAAAGAATTATTTTCATTTCATGTTTTTTTAATTTAGTCTGTGCATTAAACTTTTTCAATAGATGACGGTTAACAGATATTAACATTTAGGAAATGACGAGTACTCGTATTTCCATTGAATATCATTAAGAACTGAAAGAACAAAAACATTATTCAGCAATAAGAAAATTCTGCTTAAGTTACTCAGTCTCTTACACTATATATGCAAATTACGTTTATAGTTTTAAAGATAAATTAAAAATCTCTACTTCGAGGTTAGCAACTGATTTCGAATTTGTAGCTTTCTAGAAAGTAAACTTCTGACTGGTGACGCAAGTTTGGCAACAGCTGTCATGATTAAAGTATGGCGAGCATGGTTAAAGTTTTGGCAATTTGACATACCGTTACATGATGTGAAAATGGAAAAATTCAAATATAGATGTCTCAGACATTCAGATTATAAAGAAGTATGATCATTCTTTTGATTCTTGTTCTAATAAAGTCTGCGAACAGATAATAGTCATACTGCAAAAAATTGCTCTAATTGTTTAGACAAATTAATGACTTTTATTTTAAGATTAGAAGTTCTCTAAGAATTGACCATCCACGCCAATAAAAGGTTTCTACAACACACCTAGCAGCAACTGTTAGAGCTGGCAATTTGATAGTCAGAGAATCTGATAATGCTAAGGTAGCGCAGTGTAACGTAATGCGGTGCGAAAAGCAAAATGATTAGTTCGTTGCTATAGACGTTGCTAACTTCCATGTCTCTATAATAATTTTCTTAAAAACTTATTATTTTTTCAGTGCAATAAAATTATTTGTATAATTTAATTTATATTAATTAACTTCATCATTCTTTTTACGAATTACCGTATATTTCTGTGTATAAGCCGGGAAATTTTAGCAATTTTTTTGCAGCTGGAAATTTAGATATACGAGTTTAGAATTAGTTATGAATAATTCCGTTATAAAACTGATTAACTTAAAAATATTAAAAATTGAAATTAATTGAAAAGAGGTTTAGTTTTATTTAATTCTTATATATATTCATTGAATTTTGCAACGTCAGTATTTGACTAAAAAATTGTCGAAATTTTTGAGTTTGCCAAATTATAATTTTCTGATGTCCTTGTCTTTTACGATCAAGCCCATGTGAATGGCATCGTTCTCCATTTCACAGTTAAGATAATCGGTATCTGCTGTGTAGAATAATATCATTTTCAGTTTCGACCATAACATTGATAAAACAACATTTTTTTAAAGATCGGATGTTCACTTCTGAACTATTTTTCCAATGAAATTTATAATTTATTAGTTGGAATTCAATCTTAGATTTGGCTTATCCATGGGGTTTTTCAATTCTGACTGAATTTTTGCAACAAAACCTTATCTCTCGGCTTATATTCGTAAATACGCGGTAATTACTAAGATTGCATTTCTCTGATTTTTACATCCATTTTATTTTTATGTTTTTTTATCTTTAAATCCCTCTCATTTCTTTTATAATATTTTTCAGGTGTTCGCCCATTATGCGGCATCGTTGCCGCCCAGCATGCAGCCGTTCATCTTTGTTCGTCTACATTACAGCAGTTGCTTTATTTACCCTCTGCAACTTGCTTGCTATGATTTTAATATCTCGTAGCACGAAAAATAAAAGCATCACCAAGTTTATTCCTGCCGAGCAAGATGGAGTTCTTTTGATAGGTAACCTGCTGTCCAGCTTTGTCTTCAACTTTAACCAGTCGTCTTCCAGAACAGACAGTAGGCGTACTTACATCATACACGACTCTGTTGTAATTGGCAATGGGTACAGCAGTTACTCAGAATCTGCATATGTGACCCTAGCTACACAATGTTCTGTGGACAGGTTGCACCTTTTGCTGGAAGTCGCCGATGCCTGGAGAGCGCCTATGTCTGTAGCAGTCTTTGTTCCAGGCGTAGACTTTTATATAGCCAAAGTCTACATCGCATATTTAAGACTGTGTTCGCAAGTTATACGCACGAATGCTACATTCCATTTTTTATACCATCGCGATATGGCACCATCGGAGGATTCTATATTTGGACATTCTCATGATCATCAAGCTATACCTTCATGTGCTAGAAGTAATGAAGCTCTACCTTTGTTATTACGGTACAGAACTAGTACTTTTCGACGCTGGTGGCAACAGGCACTTCATCCTCAAAATCATCTGAGAAACGTCGCACGGCGTGGGGTAAGGACTGCTTATCACTTCCTGACGGACATTGATATCATGCCCGTAGCAAAACTCGCTGAGCAGCTCAATGTCTTCCTGGGTTCTTCACCTCACGCCAAGAACTGTCCCAAATGCGTATATGTGGTGCCTACGTACGAGATGCCTGAAAGACTTCCAGTTCCCCAGTCTAAGACAGAGCTCTTAGATAGAATACAAATGAAGCAAAGCAGACCGTTCCATGCCAAAGTATTTATCCATAATCAATATGCCACAAATCATTCGCGCTGGGAGCGAATACCTGATTCTAATAAACTTGAAGCTGCTTACAAAATAAGCAATTATGAATTTTTTTACGAACCCTTTTATGTAGCTAGAGCAAATGTGCCTCTACATGATGAGAGATTCATCGGATATGGTTTTACCAGAAATACCCAAGTAAGTTTCAAATTTCACTACTTTTCAATATATATAAGACTGCATGTTATTAACAAATTTTACATCATGCATTTAAAATATATCAAATATTTTCAGAATTTTACTTTTTATAACGGGTTTAAAACAAAAAATGTTTTGTGACACAAATTTCAATTACAGTATTTGCCGGTGTATACGACGCACCGCCTTTTATACACATTTTTGAAGGATGAAATTTTATTACTGATCATTATAATGAATTTACACTAATTTAAATATAGCGTAATACAAATACAAAGTAATACTTTCTGCAAATATCCAACCCATTTGGGAAAGAACACCTTTTAATTTCTAGCCTAGAATGAGGCAGGGCTGTGTTGCATAGGTGTAGCTAATGACGAAACATACATACACCCCGTGTTAAAATCTCAATTTCAATTTTACAATTTTATGTAGCAAGATTTCAACATTGGTACAATTGACAAGGAAATACACTTTTTTAAGCAAATAAGGGAATTAAACGTCTGACTGGTCAGGGTTTTCGCTAAGAAATCACAAAATTTCCCAAAACTACTATGAGAAAAAATTATTTCCTTGATTTTAATGTAAAAATTATCCTGGTATTTTATACCTGGATTTGTGTACTTTTAATATATTGCCTTAATTTCTTTGACATATTTCAATATACACGTATATATACGTTCTTATAGATATAACAAAAATATTCTAGGCCGTATTTATGCGGCCTTGCCGGTTATAAGGGTGAATAAAGTCGAATACATAAAAAATATATAAACATAAATAGAGATGCAAATACACTATTACAATCAATGCAAATGGAAATTCAATCATTCATTAGAAGCAAATAAATTTAGCTGATCCCTCTTTTGAAAGTGCCTTCAGAGGTTTTTACTAACACTACTGAAATCTTTCCGTCGGATTCGTTTATTACGTCTTGTATACCTAAAATGCCGCTAGAGGGCTGTGGTGTGTAGTGTGTAGGTGTAGCTAATGACGTAACATGCGTTATTTTATATGTAAAGAAAATTTACTCCGTTCAGCATACAGGGGAACATCAAGACACGAGTTTAATTTGTTCCAAACTTGAGCTCTTATAGCGAATTTTTCGTATCTAGAAACAAACTTCCTCATTGAAAATAATGAAAATCTAGTTAATCCGTTCCGCATCCTCAAAAATCTCATTACCATCTCATCTTCAGTTGGTGTTTTTCGGAGAAGGTCCAAGTACAGATTCTTAGCCTTAGCGCAAGTGATAGCTTCCAGCACCTAATCGCCTTTTTAACTGCTTCTCGTTAATCCACACCAACAAGTTTCTCAACTTCTTATAGAAATTTTGGAAGGTGCTTGGAAGTAACGGTGCTTTGACCACATCAAATTTCTTAATTTCTTCCATCTTCTTCAGAATAGTGCAGATCGTCGATGTCCAAACTGACCAGGAATTATCGGCTTTATTTAATTCTTGGCTAATGTTTATGAACGCATATTTTTTTCTCTTTTTATCTTTAAATTCAAAAAATGTTCTGTTGCTGTCTATTTTTGCCATAGCTTATTTTCTTAGATTTGCCTAAAATGTTTATTTGTTTAATTGATTAAAACAAACTCACGACTGTCTGAGTGGGAGAAGAAATTATTTCGCACAGGAAACCTGGGTGTATTTACATCACAAGAAATTGTACTTATATTGATTCGTGAAGAAAATTAAGAAACGCCATGTATCCAAAATCCAAATTATCGGCATTTGAACCCAGATCGAACTACCAATATTCAATGATCTGATCCAATTGAACCATGATGGACCCCCAGAATTCTGAATGGAATGCAATGAAAATGTTTAATCACTAATACAAGTTAATTTTAAAAAGTATCATGCTTAAATATTAACATTTTGCATATAGAAACGAGTTCTGTATAAAACAGCTTTTTGAACGATCCACCGTGTAGCTTTACTGAAACATTGCATTTCAGACTGAAAAACGTAAATAATAGTGCTTCCAAATAGTACTCTGAAATACTTTAGAATTTTGAACAGAAAAACAATTACGAATATTCTTCGGGAACCAAGAAAGAATCGCGATATCTCGGAAAATTAACAGCATACGAAACAACTAGGAAGTCTATGATAGCAAATAGAAATCAGTTCAAGATAGAGACTTTTTTTTTATTTTTGGACTGCAAATCAAATAATTATTTTAAAATTCGTTGAAAATATTGAAAATTAAAGTAAAAGGACACTTATTATTAAAACTGATATGTTAAACAAAGAAAATTGGCAATCAGTTAATATGTATAGAGAGCACAGTAAATATTTTCAGCAATTATTTTTCTAAAACGTAAAACATTCAAGAATTTTTAATAGCTCTAAAAATATTAATCATATTTTTGTTTCAAAACTCCCTTCCATTTTTCATTTATGATTCCAGGTATTGTGGAATATATCTTTGCAGAAACATGAAGAAATATATATTGTTACGTGCGTACGGATTCTTAATAAATGGAATGCGCATTTAGCCAATAATAGATTGATAACATTTATTTTCCCAAATGAAACACTCTAAAGTTCTGAAACTTTCAGCAAAAGTACTCGCGCAGCTCTTCTCGGACGTACAGAGCACAATCCATTGTTACCACTTCAAACTACTAACGTTAAACACAAAGCATTGAAGAAAAGCGCATCCAAAGAGCGAAGCTCGCAAGGAAATCTCACAGCAGTAAACTAAACCCTGAACTAAAAATTGACTTGAACTAAAAATTGAGAACCTATGATCTCTCCTGTCTTATATAGTTTTTCATCGGCCGCCAGGAAACTTTCTTGCCTTTCTCCAAATTACTAAAAGGTATATACGGTTAAAGTTACATATAAGATCCGTTACAGTTATACATCAATTACAGATCCGTACAGTACAGGTATTATTTAGCTACGTATATTGTTTAGTTACAGTACCAATATATATACACCAATATATACAGCTACGTTTATATATATACATTTGGCGATACAGTATATCGCCAAATGGTCGCTAACAATGGCGATGATCACCAATTTATCCAGATAGCCATTTACCTCAATGTTAAATAGACTTCTGCCTGTAACTTTATTTTTCTGGCAGATTTTTCATGTTATTTTATACAAAATTTTTAACAACATGTTAATATATGTATTACAGTTACACCACGAGGTCATACGAAAAGGTGGGCGAAAATACTTTATATACTTCGTCTTTCTTTTAAAGTGTGACTGGAGATTAAGGAACACTGTCGTAAAATCTTGGTGGTGACTTATCGTCTACCCCCTTTTAGTTAGAGCACCACTTGTTAGAGATTTACTTGTAGAGTTTTTCAGTCTCTGAAAACTAAAGAAACTGCAGTGCTTTCGACGGGATTTGATTACTCGTCGAAGCGTGATTTTAGTTACACCACGAAGGAATAGGGAACTGAATAAAATACCTTATATGCTTTTAAAAAGGGCATTTAAAAGTAATTTTAATTAATATTAAACTTAAAATATTAAAAATGTAATCAGATTTTAAGAGAGGGTGCCAGCTAATGGTAGGAAAAAGTGCTTCTACTATTAAAAAAAAAGATGAAAAATTTTGCTCATACTTGCGTTTGGTATAGATCACCGCATTCATTTGTCTTCGAGTAACATAATGAAAGATATAACTGAAGTAAAGTATCTTACGCAGTTTTCTGATGATGTTTGTTATGATTCTTCGAAAGGACGTTAGAGGAATATTTCTGAGATATTGGCAGTGCAGTATTTAAAACTGTGAGAATATCGGGGCCTCGGTGGACAGCCTGTAGTGACAAGAATGCGAAAACAAGTTGAAAATCATATAACACTTTGCATATCCGTTTCAATCACAGTTATGAAATTGTATTGGGTAAAAACAAATCGGTTCGAATGATTTAGTTTCGTTAGCTGCACCTCAGAGGAAACATATATATTTTACAAAGCTATGAAAAAGAGAAATATTTTAATTATTAGAACTGATATAAAATTAAGATAGGTAATATATCTAATTTAACATTTAGAAACAGAAATAAAATACTGATTTTCTGAGAAAATTTGGGAAAGTATATGAGTCGTTTCTTTCTGAACAACAACGATGCAACTAGTTTAATGAATGCATTTCTGCATTATTTTTTACATCCTAAAAATTGATCATACGCTCATACATTTGTGAAGCATCTTAGACTGAAACCAAAAATAAACTAAAAACAAAACACTAAAATACAACATTTTAATAAACAGCTGCTGAAATTTTGTTGATGTCGAGAATATAGAACACGGATTCCTAGTAAAATTTTCAAAACTAATAGAATTTTGAATACAGTTGCAATTAATTCTGCAGAAGCTAGGAGGAAGAACGTTTAGCGTAATGAATAACATTATCAGGAATAATAAAATTCCTTAGTAGCATCGACGATAATTAATTTTCTGAAACTAAATTAATGAGATTAAGACTTTTCCGCTTGTTAAATCCTATTTGACACAAATCTATCATTTGACATTTGAGAGACACGTCTAAAACGGGAATTCCCAATTACTCTGAACAAAATCAAAGTTTAATAGGAAATTGCTGGAATAGATTTAATGAGATGTAGCTAAATAATTATAACTAAATAAGTGTATATAATATCTTTTTAAGCATACTGTTAATGCATATTTCGAATATCAGTTCTAGAATCTTAGTTTTTTCTGGGCTTATAGCATTTATGTTTACGTACTGATTAAGTATACTTCATATTACTCATAATATTAATAAAATGTAATGCGAATATTATGAAGTCTACAAAGCAATAAGGCGCTTTTACTTTCTTATTAATTGTATGCTTGCTGTAAAACTTTTTAAACTTCAACTTCATACCTCGACTAAAATTTACGACTAAAAAATCTCGAGACTTTAAATAATCTTTAAAATCTTGTATTTTTAACTTGTGATTTAAATTACAAGATATAACAACATCTGATTTCAGTTGAAGCAAATGTGTAATTACTATGCAAATGTGAGTCTAAATTTAGTATCATAAAAGTGAATATTTTAAGATCGGTCCTAATTACTAGTATTTTATACATTCTGTATAGAAAATTTAGTCAAATCTTATAATATTCTGAAAAAAAAAAGAGAAACTTATAATCTTTTATATTGATAGCTGAAATTAAATAAACAATTTTGGAAACTTCCATAATAAATCGGTATTCCAAGAGAAACATTAGGAAACAACTATGCAACTACTGTTTAGTCTAATGTTAATATAACCAAAATCAAAAAGCGTCGAATATCGTGAGAATTAATATAATGCGGTTACAAAGACACGAAGGGGATTAATATGGTTCAAAACGTAATGATCAGCCATCTCGATAATATTGGCACTAACAATTTAGTTTATAACAGAAGCAAAAAACGAATATTTGAATTATTGCATACATTATATTTAAGTACTCCTATCAGTTAGACTTTACACTAAGTAATTTCTTACTTTTTATGTTATGTTAAATATGTTTCTTAAAGTCCTCTAGTAGTACGTAAAATTATTTTCTAAACAAAGAAACTATTACAGAAAATTCAGAGGTGCATACATCATTCAGATACATAACTTATATTTGTACGTACGATTAATTCACAGGTAAACAGTCTTCCTGTTATGGAACCTAATAAAAATGGTTCTGTGACCGAAGAATACTTTGTTCGATTTTTAAAGTAATAAGAATGTTCTTGAGCCCTTCTCTCCCTAAAAATGTTATAATGGAAATAGTTGTATTTTATAGCTATAACAACTTCTAGAAAAGGGTCACTTTCGACAAAAATCAATATTTAATCCACTGGGGAGATTTAATACATGACTTGGACATTAGTCACTCTGGTGTCGACTTTATGAAAGTTCTAAAAGTTAAAGGTCAGGTTTTTAGTAGATTTACGGCTCGTGAACGATCAGGAATTTCTGCAATAAAATCTTCGCTGTTTAATTTATTGTCTGCTCTTTTTCTAAGCTTATATTTAGTTCACTGATGGTGTTTCACTGTGGTTGGAATTTTGTCATCGATTTTAGACTACATTCTGATAATCTGTCAAATTCTATTGCTCGATGACAATACAATGTGATGATGCAATATTTCCCAAAATTTGATTTAGACTTTTTTATTTAATATTTAAACGATTTTTCGCACCTATCTCCGTTTAACGAACAGACTAAAAATATCAGAATTTTACTAACTGCATCATCGAATAGGAGAAAAATATCTTTTAAATGAAACATGTATGAAATTTGCAATTTAGTTTCTGAATTTCGACGATTTTTTTCTAAATCGCTCAACTGTCTGCCATTTACGAATTTTAAGTTTCAACATCTAAAAATGTTTCGGATATAAAGTTTGGAAATGTTCACGGATTAAAAAATAAACCCTTCGCCCTGATTTAAAACAAGAATGATAAAAAATACTAATTGAGCGGTTTTATAAACTTTTTAAAAAGATTGTGTTGCATTTTAAAGCAAACGGAGAGTAAACTGGTTTGTTTGACTTTGTCATCTTGGTGAACTTAATAATGAAGTTTGCCATCGTGGAGCAATTAATGACGCATGCATAGGCGATATTTGTTTTTTTTTTTTTTTTTTTTTTTTTTTTTTTTTTTTTTTTAATTTTAGCTTTAAATAAAATTCTCGGTGTAGCATTGTATTATATCCGACTTTCAAAAATGAATATTAAATATTATATTCTCTAAAAGACCCTCAGCTATTTTTCTTTATTTCATACAATGCATTGCTTGTGTTTTAATAATAACTTAAGATTTCATTCTTGGTAACGTGTGATTTAGATCTCAAAAAAGGAAAATATAATTAGAAAACCCTTCTTACACAATAAGCTTTTATTTAAAACGGATGTAATATTTAATGTACGAAGACAAGAAAAATAATTTATCATATAATTTAATGGAAATAATTCTATTTACACATTTCTATTTAAACGTTAAATAATTCTATTTACACGATTTACCTGCTATTTTGTATCGGAAATAATAAAAGCATGGAGCACCTAAATAACGAAATATATTAATTTATTTGCATTTTCAAAAACCAGTATATTTTAAAATTTATCAAGGGCAACCCCAAGTTTTTATTATTCATGGTATTAGTTTAATTATGTAAATAGAATTATTTAATCTATTTTTCCCATTATAATCGTTAATTATTTTCCTTTTTTAAGAGCATTAATTTGTTTTATATTTATCTTTAGGGCATTCTCTTTTTAACGCACATCATTTTAAATAAAAATATAAAATCCTTATTGCATGAAAATATTTTTTTTTTTAAATTGAATTTTTTATCATAGTAGTTTACCACAAGAAAATATTTTTAAACGAAACTCAGAATTTTTCTATTAATGCATCACTGCTTTAAGATGAATTTTTATACTTTAATTCCAATAACTGATGATAAACATAAAATTAATTGAGACCCTACTTTCAAACTCTTGAAAAGAGTATAATTTCTTACATGAAATTTCGGCATTCTTGACGGTGGGAAAAGGTGACAGGTGACGGAGGACGGGGACGCCTGGCGTATAACATAGGTAAACAGGTATATGTCCCACGTCCTCCACTATCTCGAAGAAGCAACTCGCTGGAGCTCCGTAAGGATGCACCGGGAGTTTACATGGCCATACAGGGGCTAGATGTCAAGTAGATTTTACATAGGACGTTGTAAATAACACAAAGTAATTTAAAAAGAATATAAAGGATGGCATTAAAACACTCAAACACACATATAAGCTGAAACACATAGATATACAAAATTAAACGTAAAAAAGCATAAAAACACACTCGTAATTACGTAACATAAAGACATAAAAACACACACGAGAATACATATCATGACACACAGAATACATTTGGAAACACGTAGAGCACATAAATGCAAATATTGCACACAGAAGAAGCATATGAGGCATAGTAAGGTGTGCGTAAAGCAGAAGCGCTGTGCGGAAATATGCTCAGTACCCTTAATACATAATGTACATACTTTCATTAGGGGCTTCTGTTGCATGATTTACATATTTCGTTGCATACACTACATTCGTGCATTGTACGGATATTATATATTTCGATTTACGATAACACATCATTCCATTGGGTGCCCAGTGCTTTACACAGATAAACATGTCAATAACATTATTTCTGCACGTTGTTGGCTATTGAAAGCAGGTGATTATATGAGGCTCGAAATTGAATGTGGCGCTTACAGAATGTGTACATACTGCGAATACCTAATCGTTGAGTACATTGTCTGCAGTACCATGCTATTGTGGCTCGCAAATGTCTTGCCTTAGGGCGTTGATTTGCTGTACAACTGCGCAGATACTCCTTATAGTTGGCGGGTGTTTGATTATGAAACGATAGTAAAGTGTTCTATCATTCGTTGGATGTGGTAAGTGGTGGTTTGTTGTTAGACTGCAGTCAAATAGGTAGTGCTCGGGAGAACCTAGCATGCCACAGACACAATTGTCAGATGCTGAGATGCCATGACGCATAAAATAAGATGGAAATGGGCCATGACCCGTTATGTACTGTGTCAGTGGGGCTATTGTTATAAAACGTTCCTGTCTACCTTTGGTAGGAAGTTATACGTCCTTCTCCCTGTGTCGCCACTATTCCATTCTTCTTGCCACTTTTCTTTACAGATATTACGCAGAGTTTTCTTGAGGTGTGAGACGGGGGTAGGGGCTCTTATAGTTTGAGCGTGGATATTGTTGGCAGCCTCATTAGCCAGTCGGTCTGCGACGTCATTCCCTTCGTTGTCGGAGTGTCCTTTCACCCATACCATGTTAAAGTGGACTTGATGATTATTGCGTAAAAGTTGCTGTGTATCTATGATGATGGGTGAAGTGTGGTGATGATCCCTGAGTGCGTGTAGCACTGACGTGCTGTCCGTGAAGAAAGTCGCATTGGTAAGGGAAAGGTTGAGGGCATGTCGTAGCGCATTCAATATTGCTAGTGTCTCTGCTTGGAAGATACTATTGCTGTTAGTGAGATGTCCTTTCCATTCCTTTACTAGTGTGCCATGTTCGTAGTGAGCAAACGCGCAGCCCACTCCCTGATCATGTTTTGATCCATCAGTGAACAGTTGTGTAATCGCGGAGGAAGTATGTTGTCTGGAGTGCGATTGCTGATGTTGGATTTTGACATGGATCCCTCTACCTTTGATGGCAGGGTGGATGTGTTGCACACTACCAGGGAGTTCATAGTCTGTTGTTCTGAACGTAATTCCTGCATATGTGGCTTCTTGTCTGTGATGGATGATTCGTACATAGGTAGCCTCTGCCTTTATGTGTAATGGCAGCAGGCCTGCAAGTATCGTGGCGGCGCTGGACGCTGTTGTGCGATAACCTCCGCAAATGTTTAATGCAAACAGCCGTTGAATTGTGGTCAGTAGCTTGGTCTTTCGGCTGCTCATTGGTTGTGCCCATATGACTGCTGCGTAGAGAATTATTCTCTCTGCCACTGTCAGATATAACAGTTTCCTGATATGGGGGTTTTGTCCCCAATTTCTCCCTTGAAATTGCCTAGCTTTCCTTGCGATGGTCGATGTTTTTGTACGTATTTCTTGGAGGTGCGGTAACCAGGTGAGTCTTTGATCCCAAGTGACTCCTAGATATTTAATCGTCTTCTTTATTTTTAAGTTCTTGCCCAGTAGTTTTATACATGGACGTCTTGTGGAATTTGCGCGAGGACGTGGAATTACGATGCTTTTGTCGAGAGATGGTTAACTTTATTGCATAGGTCCGTGAATATCGAGCAGGTTTCTGTGGCATTCCGTTCCAGTTCATCTCTTGTGCGGCCAGGCACCAGAAGGGCTACATCGTCGGCGTATGCTATGATATCTGTGTGCAAAGGCCATTCATGTTGTAGTATGGAGTTAAAGGTGATTATCCAAAGCAACGGACCGGCGCAAGAGTCTTGTGGACACCCTCTTTCCTGCCGCTTGATAGTGAGGCCATTGTTGTTGGCTACTATGAGGCTAGGTGTATGTAGATAGTCCATGATGATGTTAAAGATGTTTTCAGGACATTGGACCTCTCTAAGTGCATGCTTAATATCAGGCCACCAGAGGGTGTCAAAGGCGCTTTGCAGGTCCAGGGATATGAATGCCGTGTGAAGATTTCTGCCTCTATTTCGTTCTATGCTATCTTTAAGATGACTTAGGGCATTCGTGGTTGACAAGCCAGTTCGGAACCCGTATTGCCGTGGGCTGAGAAAGGTAGGGCGGGATGTGTAAGCCACCTTTATTATTGCATAGTCTAGACCGTCTGGTCCCGAAGACTTTTTTATTGGAAGATTTGCTGTATTTCAGCTGAGTCGAAGGGAATGTCGTCTGGTGTGTTAGGAATGGAATGGTTGTCCCGTATCTTCTGTTGTTCTGTTGAGTCATCATCCGGGTTATCTGCTGGGAAGACTGCATTAAAGATAGCAGATGCTGTGGTTTCTGCAAGATTAGTGGTGTCTGAGTTATTGGCTGATTGGGCATAAAGCTGGTCAGGCTTGTAAACTTTATTTGTAGCTAGTTTATGCAGGATTCCATAGACGTTGGTATTAGCTGTGCAAAATTTCCGCCAGCTATTGACTTTAGCTCGTAGTATGCATTTTTTATAATGCGCTCTTTCCTTGCGGAATGTGGTCAGCAATGCCATTTTGGTGGCTTCATCCATTACACCTCGGAGACGCCGTCGTAGGGCTCTGCACTTCCTTAGTCCACCAACATATGCCTTGTATGCGTTTAGCAGTGCGAGTCTTCAGGAGCTTGTCGCAAATACATCGCAATGTATTGAGGAGATGATCTGTATAAATTTTTAATTCTTCTGGGCTACTTATTTGGTCTATTACTTCTTATTCACTCTGTACGGTATCCGATAAAGCCTTTGTTAATGCACGCAGTTTATTGCCTGGGATCTTGTAGCGCTTAAGGATAGTGATGCTTGTGTCGGTATTAATTGCAAAGTGGATATATTTATGATCAGAGCAACTCTCGTCGTCTGTGACCATCCAATCTGTTATATTGTTGGCTATGTTACTTTTATCTATTGTTAAATCAGGCCATCCTTTGTTGTATGAGTTGTCGAACGTCGGTGGGCCATTCTGAGTATTTATTAACTGTAGATTGGCTGTCATTATAAATTCTTCTAACGCAGTTCCTTTCGGTGAGGTATCTGGGTATCCCCAAATGACGTTGTGCGCATTTAGGTCTCCACTTATTACGTGAGGAATGGTAGTATGTTTTCTGTGTATTTCTGCTATACTATCTACTGCATTGTTGATGTCTTCTGGTGGAGGGCTGTAGATGGATGATAGGATAATCTGGGAGTTATTATAATTCAGGAGAATTGCAACATGATCTCTTGCCTGCTTGATAATGAGTGGGGACCATTGTGGATTGCAACAAATGATCGCCGCTCTCGGGGGTAGTTCGTTAAGTTGCGCTTTCCGCTGGAAGATCTTCCATGAGAGTGGTAGGCAGGCTATCGCGCCGTTTCTGCAATAAGGCACTTGGAGAAGGATGATATCTATCTCATGATCGAGGACATGCTGCACTAGTTGCGTAGTAGCTGCTTCTGCCCGCTCTGCCCGCTGGAGGTTATTTTGCGTGCACTTTATGGAGCCTGCTGAGGAATGAGTTAGAATCAGGTTGACGAGGTTGTCGATATTTGTCGGTAGGATCTCTTGTGAGATAGTGATGCTATCTTCAGACGTATTAGGTAGTAACATAGCATTGGTAGGCTGCTGAGATTTTATAGCTTCAGTATTGTGTGTTGCAGCGTGTGTTGTAGACGGCTCTCTAGTATATCGGGCATTCCGGGTGGTATGCCGGATGTTCAAAGTAGTAGGAGGTGCCGTTGCGGTAGTTACATTCCCCGCAATTGATACAGGCTGGTGACTCTGCTTGACAGACTTTGGAGTTGTGCGACCCAGCGCAGAAGGCACAGAACTGTTTCTTGCTGCGGCAGAGATCTTGGGAGTGCCCGAATTGCTGGCATCTATAACATCTACGGATTCCCAAGAACTCTGTGATAGTATGAGCCTGCCATGCTGTGAACAGACGTCTGATGTTGATGGCGATTGCAAAGCTCTCTGTGGTACACTCGAGGACCCATTTGACTCTGTTTGCTCGGCACTCTTTAAGTCGGAACAGGGGTTTGTATACTCTTGCTGATAGATCTGCTGTTGCGCTGAGCTCTGCAATGAGCTGCTCTGGTTTAACATGTTCTGGAACATTATGGATGGCTATTCTCGGCTGCCTCTTTTGCCTGAGACGAACCTCGGCCTGGACCTCAGCATTTTTTTATGTGCTCCTGTAACTTGAGTACCTCCTAGTTTGTATTACAAAAGACTTCTAGTCCGCCTTATGGAGCCTGTTTGATAGCGTTGACAACTGGGATCTCACTAAGTGGAACCTTTTCCTGTAACTATGTTCTTAGATCACGTGGATGGATACTCCCTAAAGGGTTGATGATCAGACTGGGTTTACTGAACTGTTTAAGCACTGCCGCAAAGGTTGGTGGCTGGGGCACAATCGCTGATGGTGTTGTCGCTGACTTCAAGTGGCTATGCCTTTCCCCGGTGTTCCTGGGAGCCTTTGTAGCTGCTGTTACTGGCAGGGAGTCCGTGTTTGTACTTGAAGTAACCATCTCAGGGTAAGGGGTGTTAGTGCCAGTGGTACAGCGCGGGATTACAGAAGTGTTCACGTCTTTGTTGACTACCTCTGTTCCACGTAATGCGATGTCCCGAAAGGTCTCTAGAATGGTTCTCTCTAGTTCAGACATACTGCATTGAGTCTATTGTATGATATCACTAATGATAAAAAATATAAATTAATCCGCTATTCCGCAGAGTCACTAATTGCTATTGGAATCTTTAAAATTATGCACTAAGTCTCTAATTTCACTGTGTAGACTATTTCACTGAATGCTGTAGAAATCTCTATATTATGGCAATTAGAGGCACTATATTTAGCACTAAATTGTGGCACTATAACCAGGAACTATCTTAAGGCACTGTAATCTCTATATTAAAGCACTGCTGTTGAAATCTTATATTAGGATTGTTGTTGAGATCTCTATATTAAGGCACTGAGTCTCTAATTCATTGAATACACTAAATCACAAAGCCACTGCGTAACTGTAGTTCACTTGAGCAGTGCTTAAAATTGAGCCCGCAGGAAGAATTACACTTGAGCACTATAACTTGATCTGTTTTTCATCTGTGCAAAACATCATGGTAATCCAAAAGGCACAATAGCTGAAGAATAACACACTAATCACAGCGCTGCACTAATTACACTGTACAGAGGAACACTGGAAGCACTGAATAATATAAACACTGGTAGTTGAGGCGAGAATCTCTCAGGCACTTAATGTAGCTTACACTATTGAAGTAATCGGACAAACGTAAATTGATGTACGGAAATATGCAAATTCATTCACTATGCGCTGCATACATAGCTGTCACTCATCACGGAATTTACCAAGTCCGAAAAATTGCAGATAAAAATAATATCTCCTGAACTAATTGTCCAAATTTCACCAAATTTTGAAACTTATGTCGCTCTCTTTTTGACTAGAACAATGATGCTGGAACTGAAGTCGTGGCTTAATTATTTCTCGCGCAATCACCGAAGAAACAATGCTCCACTTCCCAGTATTCACCCTTTGTTAGTAGAATGGGAATCGAAAGCTACGGGGGGGGTCAGATTGCATCCGATCGAAGGTTGACATTGCAGAAAGGTCAAAGTTCACGGAATTACACACGAAATATGTTTAAAAATTAATAACTCGACTTCAAATTTAGCTACAAACTTGTAACTGGTAACAAATTACTCGTGAAGATATTACTCATCCAATGGTATAAGACACAAGGCACGTCGGCAAGCAGAGGCTGCTGGGAGGGCACTTGTAGTCGTGTAGATAGGTTTACACTGTAATCCTCGGTGTAAAAAACGTAATTAACTCGTAATTAATTTACTAAGGCACTTAGAATCACAAATTTGCTATACCCGCATTCCTTGGGATGTTGGCTATGCAGAGCAACTACTTTTGAAATATAAATCGCAATATTTCCACAGTTATTAAAACAAAAGACGGAGCGTCGTGGAAAGCGTGTAACTAGTACGTACGCTCAGTAATCTTATACTGACTGTGGGAACAATAAACCTAGTAGTTCAGTCTCAAAAAAGGATAGATTCGGTTGGAGAACCTTCTGGAACGAATTCTTACCGGTTTAGCCCAGAATATTCCCGAACACAAGCCGAAAGCTATATAAACCCTGCTGGTCCGCAGTCAGTTAGTGTGTGTGTCTCTCTTCGAGAGTGTGTCTCGTCTAGCGAGTCAATCCCTGCGGAGTCGATCGAGTTGATAGCCGCGCAGCGAGTGCCGAGTGGGTCGTCGAGTGCACCGAAGGAGTCTGTTAGTGTATCGCGGTTAGTGCATTTTCAAGAGAGCGTGTTGAGCTCCGAGTTTTGTCTTAGACTAAACCGAAGATTCGGGAGCTGTGCTCGTGTGCAGTCGAGTGTATCGCGAGTTTTAACGTGGAGAGTCTTGAGAGTATGTGAAGTTCCGAGAACGACCGAGAAGAGTCGGGAGCTTTGCCGTGAAGCTGTCTCCACCGTGATAGCCTGATAACCTGGAGGCTGTGTCGCTGATCGTGTTAGCGTGTTTATAGTAGTTCATCGACGACTATGAAACGTGTTTTGGAGATGTCCTGACAATATTGGTGAATAAAGTGTGTTTCGATACTTCATCAAGTGTCGTCGTTATTCACTCCAAATCCACACGAACGCCGTACGAAGTGAAGGAAGAAAATAACGTAACAACTGGTGTCAGAAGTAAGAAAGAACGCAACAATACTAAGGAAAAAGAATTTGGTGAATATAGGCATTAAGTGTGGTTTTGATGTCAACATAGTCATTGCCTTTTGTAATATTAATCTTGGTGCTTTGTGACATTTGGTCTTTAATCAGTGGAATTCCTTTAAGTCACGGTTACACTTATTAATACCTAATGAATTAAATTCCATTAGTTATAAGTAGTTCAATACGAGCTTTATTTCCAATAGCAGTTTTTCTTATATGGAATCTTAAATTTCAAAGCATCATTTGCAGGTTTACTTTATAAATTTCATTATACAGAGATTTAAAGATTGGAAACAAAACAGCTGTTTCTTTAAAGATGTATTGAACAAATACGGAAAAAAAAAGTCTTCACTAAGCAGAGGTGTCTAAATTATACCTGATGTCAAGTACATGTTATGATACATGTAATGAGAAAAGGCTGTATACCGTATTTCCCCGGAAATAAGAATGTGTCTTATATTAATTTTTGTTGCAAAAGGCATGGTAGGATTTATTTTCAGGAGATGTCTCACTTTTCCTGCACAATAATATCTTATTTTTCATGTTCCAGAAATGCATTTATTCAGATTCAAAAAATGCATTTATTCAGGTTCAAAAAATATATTTATTCACTTTCAAGATGCATTCAAAAATGAACAAAATCATCCACTCTAATACAGCAATGTCGTCGTTCTCTCGAACATAGTCATAAAGCACCAAACCACGAATTCCGGCCTGAATACTTTGCCACTTCATTTCCTCTAAGAGCACTGGCCTTAGCCTCTTATGTTGAGCAGTAGAGCTTTCCTCAAATAAGCTCTTCTTTTCCATGTAGCCTGCTCATAGGGCATTGGCCAGACAGCTGTCAGTTATTTTACCCTATGCATTCTTTATTCAAATACCGACTTCTTGTAGCTTAGACTTCAAGAAGTTTGCTTATTTATTTCTCTCCGCTTTATTTTCAATGCAGTCATTTACATGCGGAGATAGTCTTTAAATGGCTTGTTTATTGCAATATCAAGAGTTTAGAGATATGCAGTCATTCCTCCGGGACTCGTTATTTTATCAATTCTTCTTTCTGCAGTGAAGTTCTTCGTGGTTTTAGCACGGTGAGTCTGGCAGAACCCCACACTAGCATACCCCTTGTGTCACCTCGGAAAACAAGTGGTAGAAATAAATCGGCCCTCTTTCTTATTGCTGCTTGTGTTCACCAAGCTTTTCAGTTTCAAGATCATAAATATCTGAAAAACTGTCGATTTCCTCTTTCTTGCCCTTAGAGATGATTAGAGGAGGAAGGAGGTCTTTCCATCTAGGGAAACTGCAAAAATACTTGTAATGCATGCACCTTCATAAGCGATGGAGGGAATGTACATCGCAGAGGCACCTCTCAGATCAATAGTAATTTAAGACCCTTGATCCATAAACAGTTTCATCTATAGCAATCATGTTCGAGAGTTCGAACTTAGAGAAGTCAATGCCATCAACGAAACACTTAAATGTAAATGTACTTTTAATCACTTCAGTATTTTCAAATTTGAACTGTGTGACCAATCTTCTTAGAGCCAGTTCATATCGCTCAGGGAAGCCACCCACCCAGTGTTGTGATGCTTTGATCTGGCGATATGTTTAGCAGTGATACCATTGCTAGGCAAATGCTTGAATATCAGCCTTGCGAACAACCAAACACTTTGCTGTTCTGTCAGCAGTCCATTCACGGATGATGTGTTACAATTCAGGAAATAATGATTGCCGACCTGATCCACACTTAAGCTTTATGGCATTTTCCTCGTCGTTCTGCTGACTGAGGTTATTTTACTTTGATCTTCGCACCATTCGTAGACCTAACATTTTTTTCTCTTTGCTTAGCTGTAAGATTTTTATCACCGGAGTCGTTTCCTATACTCAATGTTATAGCTCTTTCGTTTTGCACTCATTTTATTTGAGTTTATTATCCTTTGAATTTACTATTAAATCAACACACACACATTTCTAACATGAGGTACTGAATACTGAAGATTCTTATTTGCCGTAATCACACTCGTTTGTTTCAAATGTGCATGCGCATTACATCTTCGTTTGGTCATTCAGCAATAAGGGGCTCATCTGGCTGATGATCTTAAGTAGAGCTTATTTTAAAGGTAGGAGTTATTCTAGAAGCACGCTGAAAAATCAAGATAGAGCTTGAATTTTTTATTAGGTCTTATTTCCGGGGAAACACAGTAGTTTAATTAAAGTTTATTTATAGTAAACTAAAAATTCTTTTAATGCATTTAAAGACAAAGGTTTTTGTTGAAATACGAGGATTTCAACTTAATTGTGACTCATTAGGCAAACACAGGTATGGTTGAAATTGTCAGCATTACAGTCCACCTTCCATCATCTCCAGTTATAGTCTGTTGCTTTAGAATAGCCACTTCAAAGTCATTTTTTAGCCCGCCTTACCTCGTAAATGTGTTAACGATAGCATCAGCAAATGCAGTCCTATAATCTTTTTTAGCTTACTTTCCGCCTCGCGCGGTGGAAAGAGTGCGAATGAAAGCTCAGTTGAACCAAGCCTCAAGTGAGTTGGGAAAATTAAATGATGAGTGATGGTGTAACGACGCTCTGAACGACGGCGTAAAAGCCTTCAAATGTATATTTCAATGTTTATTTTACCCCTCGGAGTACGAGGTTCACAAAAGTGTTTCAAAGCGAATCATTTTTAGATTTTTTGTTCTACTTCAGATTTATTCCATTCTTAAAATTAGTTTGTAAATGATTTAGCAACATCGGATTTTCACATCTTTAGTTCATTTAAAGAAATTTCAGAAAGGAAAAAATTCATGTCTAACGAGTTGGTTATTGACGCTGTTGAAGAATGGGTTCAAGAGACTTTATTCTCTTATAAGATTAAAAAAATTTCCGGAAGAATCCATTGGAAAAAATGTTTCGTAGTGTGTAAGTCATTCAGTCATTCGTATGTATATATATATATTATTTCACTTTTATTCGTAAATTATTTATAAAATTCAAAATTTTCAAAAGTCTTAATTTTGCATTTTTTATTTAAGCTTTTTTTCTGCTATGATTTTGTTCTGCCACTCATTTAACGCAAGACACTGCGAATAACATGGCTTGCTCATGGCATTCACTTTTCTTTTAACTGCAAAAAAGGCTTTATAGGATCATTATACATTTTTTTCGCTCCATCACCAGTTCCGTAAGAAAGAAATAGATAGCTCAGATAAGGATGGAACACCTGAATTATTTTTGCTTTTAGTTATTTTCTTTCCTGGCAGCTGGTTGGAAGTATTGTTGAACCTCGTAAAAAAACTTTTCACTTTCAGCTTGATTAGACACACGTATATTTTACAAAAGAAGCCAATGATAGAGCCTCGCCTTTTAGAATCAGAAAGAAAATAGGCCTTTTGTAGTCGGAGACATGATCAATAATTTCAAAAAGAACAATCTTCTTCCTTTTTTTAATTCCTGTGCACAAATTCCGATGTTATCATTTTCCATCACATTGCGTGACTGCAGAAGAGAAAATGACAAATTCTTTTGTCAGAATTTGTCATTTTCTCTTTATATTTTTATGTATGCATACAAAGCAAATCGTTATTGCCGTCATTATTTTTATGCCTTTCTGGATAGTTAAACATTTTAGATTAAAAAAAAAATATTTGATGAAATAAAATGGCGTTCGATACAAGAATCAACAAAATTATTCTAAAACTATATTTCAAAGTGAGATAAAAGTAATTATTCTGTGTCCTTCGACTCTTAAAGGATGAAAGTGTTACGAAATATCTGTTTGAATTTTAACAATTTAAAATAAATGTAAAGTTATACGAGCAAATCTTTATTGGCTAATCTTAATTCTTCCATTACCCCAACAGTGAGACTCTCAAGACCCGGAGTATTTTCTCTTTTAACAAAAGTTATCCTTCACCTTATCTCTGTTTTTGTGAGTAAGCGGTCATTATCGGTGATGGCTGGGATGCTTGGTCCTGCTCTAAGTTTGGTGTATTCCATTCTGTTTTCGCTCGTGTGATCCTGCGAGAAGTGGTAATTAATTATTTTGAATATCGTGCCTTTCGCTGTCTGCTTTGTCGTTCCGTCTTCTCTTGATGCTGCGTTTAGCCTAAGCGATTAAGTGCTTAAGCGGTTAAGCCCCAAGTTTTTACCTATGAACATGCCAAAGTACGTTCCAAATAGGGAATTCATTGTAATCTTTTCCCACAATTCGTCCCAGGATCACTTTTTCTCTTTATAGATTTGCCTTCTGTACCTAGCCTTGTAATGTTTTCTATCTTCTCCGGCTCTTTTCTGGAAATTTTTCTTAATTGCTTATTTATTTTTCCCATAGCAACTGTTTTCCTCATATTTTGCAAATTTGCTAAAGGGGACTCTTTATTCCGCTGTTGGTGACTGTTCTTCGTTGTGGCTCTTCAAAGACGCTTTGAAACGTTGTCGTTTAATCTTTTAGTGTATTGACTTATTTCTTTAGTAGTTATTGTGTTGTTTTCTTTGTGACTATCAAAAAACCAGTTGCTACTTGAAACACTATCTGTTATACAAATAGATACTTTTGCTCATTTGAATGACCAAATTCTCTAAATTTAATTGGAAAACCGTACCCTTTGTTATTAATCACGTACGGTTCTTGCATGCATGCTATTTTGAAAGAAATGTTTAGCTCGAGCACAGCTTTTGAATTCTCTGTTTCACTCTTTGAGGGCAGAATATTTATTTGTAGTATGGTAGCTTATTATATTTTAGTTGCGTCAGTTCTTTATGTAACATGGGCATTCCTTGCTTCGTGAGTCTTGATCAGTATATCCCATATTATATTTCTGATTGCTTTCTGACTACCAACGCATTTCTTTCCTTTTTCCGTGCAGTCTTTGGCTTCGAAACTTTCTTCACCATATCCTGTGCTTCTTTTCCCTTCTGTGCAATTTCTAACACTGTTATTAAATCCTACACACTTGACTCATTTAACTTTTAGAAATTCTTTAACATTGTTCTTGGTCCACTGAAGGCTGTCCTTTTTGTTGCTCATTAATGTTTTGCATGTTGCTAGAACTACTTACAGAATCTATTGTTGTGCATATGGGCGTTTATCGTAAATAGAACTTCGATCTCTGCTACTGAATAGTAGCGTTTTGTGTTTTTATAATTCTTTTGATTTCTTCCTTGTCTATGTCCTTGTTGACATTGTACACTATTTGTACGCCGTTAGAACTTGAACGTTGTACATTGTTGAAACTTGGAATACAACAAAAAGAATGCATTCGAAAATAGCGATGTTACTTGACTAAAGGGTTATCATGAGCATAGTTGCCTGAAGAATAGTTATGCTCCTCATGACTCCCAGAGTTTGACTCATTCTGAAAATTTTATGACTTGTACTAAGGAGGCTGCAATAGCATGTAAGCACCATTTCTTCTAAATGGTGCTTACGACGGAATAGGAACTAAATCTAATTCTTATTAAATTAATATTCTTATATTAGGGTAAAAAGAAAATTATTAAAAGGCAACTCGGAATATACAGCTTTGCGAGTCTCAGTGCTTGGAAGAGAGCAAAATTATTCTTCACAAAGGTATTTATATGACCGCTGCCATATCCTGTTAGTGATATTACATTTCAATCAAGTGCCATTTCTATACAGGAAAGGAATAAAACATGGCCATTACGAATCATAATGAAATATGATTCATCATGAAACATAATGAGCCATTTATAATGAATCAATATGAATCACAATGCAAAATATCAATGTGATAATCAGAAATAGAATTTTTGTACATCTTGTTCATGATTTTTCTTTAATCGTTCCCCGAGATATAACATTAATATACCCTGCTGCTACACTTTACAATGCGAATGCAATGCTCACAAACGTATCTTTGCAACTTAAAAAGAATAACCATTGTTCTTAAACGCAAGGCTTTTTTCCTATTAAAGTTGATTTTAAATGAAGATGGAATTTTCTTTTTCGTTAAAGTATAAGTTAAACTACATCTTTTGAATCTGCCCCTTGTCAAATGTTAATAAAAAATTTCCAAGTTTAATTAAAATCTAATTTTCATGGGTTTAAATGTAAGAGTTAGCAACATAACAGAAATCAGTTTCTTTCCTTCCGTTTTCTTTAAAATAGGTAGATTACATAACCTCTGTAAGATTACTTATGCAGTTACATTGAAAAAAAAATGAAAATAAAATCTGTTTTATATTTGAATGCATACAAGCATCGTGCATTACGCTTCATAAAATAAAGATTGTAAATGACAGAATATTAATGTTATATATGTTAGACAAATTTATGAAAATGCTCATATATTGTAAATAACATATATATCTTCAAAACGTGTTTTTCTGGAAAACAAAATGATGTCGAGAAAAACTGAAATAAACTACAAATTTTCTGCATCCGTGCTTTCAGTAAATCTAATATCTGTCTAGCGATATTGAATTCCCTAAAGAAACATATGATTCCGTAAAGAAACGCTAAGATATTTTACTTTTTTTGTTCTCTGCACCTGAGATATATCTTGGAAATGTCTCAACCAATCGAAATCCTACTAGCGTAAAAATCGATCCTCAAGATCACAGAGTCTTTCCTTTTTGCTACTTTTATATCTCCAGGAGACTTATTCCAGATAAGGTGTCAGATTGAAGGTCAGAATCTAATATTTACATAAGATTTAATATGTCTAAGTTCTTGGCATTCACTGCAATCAGACAATGTTTAAAATAGGATTACGAGAGCGAAAGAAAATCGATCGTACCTTTAGGAATTGGCAGAAAATAATTTAATCTATTCTAGTTAATAATGTTTGAACAACTGTTTGAATAATCTAATCAAATATATGTATATAGATGCTGCTTACACATTTTAAGGAAGATTTCGATAAAGGATTCAAAAAAGAATAAAATGATTTGGAATAAAAATTTTTGACAACAGCTTATTCCTTGAAATGTAACATATTGTGCGCTACTTTTAAATTCATTCATTCTTTCAAAATCACGCCTGTAAACAAACTGCAGATTGAAGGATACGTTTCTGCATTTTCCGTCAAGAAGTATTCCTATTTCATAATTCAAAAATGATGTAAAATACACAGTATTAAAATTTCCAAGTGCAATATAAAAAACATTATTAAGTGGAAAAGGAAAACCACCAGTAATTACTTTTGCATGAAAAGAAGACTCCAAACGAATATCCGAAAAAGATATGTACTATTTCTAACGTTTCTAAAGTTAAATCCTTGGTACAGAAATCAACTACAAAGTCTTTAAATACGTACATCTGTAGCAACAAAATTTTTTTTAAAAAAGTCTAATTTCAACTAAAACTTCACTACGCGCGACACTGTACACTACTACACTATACACGTTTCGAGGGTATTTGAGCTAAAATATTTAAAAACAGCATATCTTTAGAATTTCCGACAGACAGTCTCGTGCGCTGAAGATAAAAATATTTTTTTCCATTCACTGTGTTGCCACTGTTCGCTTTGAAATCTTTGAAATTTGTTAAAATTTAAAAAATATGAAATAGGTAATAAAATAAATTTAAACTCAAGATTCGGACTTCTAGGTGCCCACATTCGGGTGGATGACTATGTTACTCAAAATTTGATCGCTCTAGGTATCGTTGTTTTTTTCATAATGAGAGAAACATATGTACTTTCATGCAGATTCTTCATTATTTAATTTCTTTAAATATAATACAGTGCGATAATATTTGGTGGCAACAATTTTAAAAGTGATATGGCTGTTTATAGTAATTCGACACAAAATGCCATTTTGAGAATAGCCCTTCTGGGCTAGCACTCCTTTGGGCTAATAATGTACCAATATTTACAACTTAAAAAAGCTAAAAATATCTTTTGCCGAAGCATACGATTAACTCAGATTTGTAGATCACTGCATGAAAACTATTTAGCAGGACATAAATGGAAATACATGAAGCATGAGTTTACCTAAATTACTGCAACGAAGAAAGGGCCATTTATTATCGAAAACGAAAAAAAAAAAAAAAAAAAAAAAAAAAATTACAAAACTGATTCCGTCAATGCGAAGAAAGTTTCAGTAAGGGGTTTATGACTGTCATAGTATTCTCTTACAGTGGTAAATTAAAACTTAGAAAAGTGGAAAAAATTGTAAAATCATCTCAACGTACTATCAAGAGAATGTTTCACGTCAGATATTTACAGAAGAAATTACATTTCTTTATCACAATGGCTTTCAAAGAGTGACACTTTTGTCAAAACAGCGCAACAAGTCATATTTCTAAACCTACCATTGTTTTCCTTGAAAAATGAAAACTGATAAAGATATTGCATCTATGCCTTTTCAATGTATTCCTCCAAAGTTCCCTGATTCTTGACCTATGCATTATTGCTCTTTCTGGTCTCTTGAAATGATATCATTCTAAGCGCAAACCCACAACGATGTATGGACTCCAGAAAGTAATGAAAGAGGAATGGAAATCAATAGCCCTGGAAATTTTACAAAAGCCCATTCTAGCATGGAAATCAAGATTCACATTTATAACCCAGACAAAAGCTATCAGATCAGTCACTTAAAATAAACATTCTTTGCATTTTAAACTTTACTTAAACGGCCCCAAAATCTTTCTAAAAATGTGGAAATCCATCTGTACTCACTCACATACACACACATATATATGTATGAGTACAATAAATATAATTATATATATATATATTGATTTAGAAAGTTTTTTAGCAATTCTACTTTTTCTTGGGTTCTAAATTTATTTAAGTATTTAATTACTATATTGCTTTTCTTTACCCAGTGGTCTTGTGGTTACGTAGTTGAAAATTCTTCTTGTAATGTTTGCTTTTACATTAATTTTATTTTGCTGTCACTTCGGAGCAGATGATATTTTGATGATTAATTAAATTAAATGTTTTGAAGTTTTTCCTTTCCTGCAATTTAAAAAGACATTTAAAATGATCATGTAAATTAAATGAATTATAACTGGCAATTTCTTTTAATTATTTCTTTTGAATTATTTGAAAATTCACGACATCCCGATATAAATGAGATACGTGGCTCTGTTGAAAATGCTTCGGCTGCTCCTTGAAGAAAACCAAGGAATCTTTAAAATTTTTACTTTTTATTACACAAATATTTTATTAATTTTATTATTTTCGATTCAGTTTTGATTTAAGTTTTCCTGTTAGGATTTTGCTCCCTTTCTTTATCTAATTTTTGACTTAATTATTATCTCTTGATCATTTGATAAATATCGCAGCATACTGTGCGACTCTGGGGATACGTCAAGGCAGGGGCGTACGAAATAGTGCTGTGGAACTTATTGCAAGCATCGTGGCCTGTTAGATCCTGTCGATGGTATTTAAAAAAAAAAAAAAAAAAAAAAAAAAAAAAAAAAACACTAGAGCTTAGTACTATGCCCTGATTGAATTGAAGATTACGTAAAGGAATGAACACTGAAAGAAGGAACAGTGCTTGGAAAGAAAGTGCATGTTGGGGACTAAATGGAAAATGCAAGCGAGGGGGGGGGGGACTGTGGAGACTAAGGATGCGATTCAGTGATATTTGTAATATTATATTGATGTAAAAATGTACAGTCATGTACATCTGGAATTGTATCATGGGAAATATAGTATCCAAGTGAAGCAAACATCCGGACTTTCTGAAATACTTCTTACTGAGCAGTTAAGAACTAAAAATAGGCGAAACCGCATTTTTATGGGATCGGATCAGAACCGTTCGCACACTGAAACGAATCGGTTCTTTTTTATGCCTCACAGCACACTACATGTAACTTGATGAAAAGATCCGAAAAAGAGTTGACTCAAAAGCGGTCAACGAGGATGAAGCGAAGAGCGGAAAGATTCGAATGAGCAGTGGGATCGGGACCGGTTAGAGAGGTTGGAGCTGGAAGCAAAAAGAATCCAGGGAGCCATGGTATCGGAAAGATCGACTCAATCAAATGCAAACTTTCTGAACATATTTCTTTCAACTGTAATTTCGAAATTCCCAAAAACCTCCTACCTACACAGAAATAAGAATAAAATTTCTTCAAAAAGTTGGAAAATGATAAACATTAATCTCGCTTTAAACAGTGAAGGATAAACATTTTTTACTCCCCATCGAATTTTTCTGCCACGTTTTCAACAAGAGCTTTTTTGTGAATCTGGCATTCACTCGCTCAGCAATGTGAATCAGTCCGTTAACGAATAGCATATCTCTATTTTTGGAAAGCTTCCAACAAGAGCTCTCCGCAAACTGTAAAAGAGCTACAACTCCATTTTTTGAAATTCGATTAAATTTTCTCAGTTAAGTGAATCGATTCTCTGTGTCGATTCCGGAACGGAACGTCCAATTTTATTAAAAACACCGAGTTTGTGGTTCACTACGCGCGTCATGTTAAATACAAATTAAGTAATGCTTAAATATTTAGAACGAAGGCGTCTTGCTCTTTATGAAACGCAGAGATTCCCGAAGTTATCTATAAAATCCAAATAAAGTTTAATATGAAGTTTCCTTAAAAGATGAATTTGTATAATACAAGCATATGCATGTTTTAGTTCTGTAGTAAAGTGAGATATCTTTATCGTTATCACTTCAATAAATTTAATCTGCTTGTGGCGTGAGCAGTTTGGTCATTCGCAAAATGTAAATTAAATTCCGTTGAGATTTCTAGTTTATAAAGCGCTGATCTGTAAAATTATAAGTCTTTCTTAGTTCCGATTGCATCACTTTTGCAAATTTTATTAGTTAAATGACAATATAAATATATTATTGACCTGGATACAGAAAATGTCCTCATTTATAAGATGTCTTTTAATTTTTAATGTATTTTGCAAGAAAAATAAAAATATGAGGGAGTTAACGATAAGATAGCATTACCAGATAATACGAGATCAGTATTTAATGATCATATAAACGAAGTTGTTATTTTTTAGCTTTTCTAGAAAAAAAATTAGTAGTCAAGATATATCTTAGTTTTAGGTTAAATTAAATAAAAGTATTTCAGTTTAGTGCATTACACAACGTGAAAATGTGCTTATAGTTCAGCAGCGCATCTAAGGTAGATAAGGCTTTCAAAAGATCATTTTGAAGTAAAGCACCGTCTATATCACTAGGTAATGTGATAGTAGCTGTTTATTCAATAGATATTTACAATCTGAGGAGTAGAAAAGAAAGCTAAAAACGTGGGAATTAGGCTCTTCTAGAAAAATATGTCATAAGTGCTTTCATGGCTTCAAAGTATTCATTTTATGATCAGAATGCTCATAATTTTCGAAAACAAATTACAGTTCCAAGACATGGCTTTTTTTTTCCAAAATTATTGTATCATTGAAGTGAACGTGTCCCACAACATCCTAAATCAAATTACTCACCAACAGCAGACAATTCATGAGCTATTTTGATATTTGTTTCTCTTGTAACAGACATTCCTGTTTTTCTTTTTGGTAGCATTTCAAGATTAAAACAATATTTCTTTATTGTTTCTTTTTACACTTTAAATACTGATGTCATGTGATTGAATCATATACTAGTTTTTTAGTGTTCGGAATGTCCTAAGGACAGTTATAGTGTCATTTTCAAAGGAAGAAAAACACAGTAGCAGAACAATGTTAAAGAATAGCTAAATAATCCTTTTAGCATTAACGAAATTAAAATTTTCTCTTCAGATATAATCATACCGTTTCAAATATAATAAATGGTAATAAGAGCTGCATTGCCTGCTGGACCATTTTTTTATAAGTCCATGTGCTTTCGAACAGATTTAAACTTTTAAAGCATATTCTGTATAAACATTTGTTGATGGAGACTGTATAACTACCCTACGATACGCCCGTTAAAATAATTTTAGTTTCCTAGACACAATGTTTATGCCGGGACTCCTTTACCTAAAGAGTTATGAGTAATTATAAAATGATTTCAAGTCACTAAACCTTAGCTTTTTGACTTAGTTGGTAATTAGAGTCTCATCTAAGGCATTGCCATTCTTGTTTACATTCTAATAACTTCCTGCTTTAGCATTCGGAGATGCTTTCACTTATTGCATCAAGAGTACACAACAAGAACAAATATCACCAAATAATCATTATACCTTTTTCATTTGTAATAATGAATCAGAAAACAAATGCTTCTGAATAAAAATAACGATACATTATTTATTTAGATATTTACAGTATGTTTATGTTAAAGTAAACTGTACAGTTCGATAAATAAAAAAAGTCTATTTATTATTCATACTTTTTTACACACGCAATCTGGCTGTTAAATCATGAAATCAGATCTTTCCTGGAAATTTGAGTAATCGCTATTTTTTTCATCATCAAAATGATACAGAAATTTAAACTCAGGGTAAAGAATAAAACATCTTTAAAGGTCGTGATCACGCGACTAACTGATGCCATGTTCGTGGATGAAGGCTTTCCTGTGATTAAAGTCTCCCAGCTCATTAATAAATTCGGTGGTGTAGAAATGAAACTACCCGTATTTTTCTTCTCTCTGAAAAGAAGAGATGTGGTAAATATATTTACGAGAAGAAGACTATTCTCGACTTGAGAGTGGCTATTAGAAGATATGAAAACAATCGCAATACAATGATGTGTTTTTCGCTGCCAATATTATGAACATGGACAATTGTTCTGCAACAATTTACCACAATGTTTTAAGTGTAGTCAAATTCATTTAACATACATCTGCAAAATTCCAAAAGATGAAAAACCGACTTGCGTGCACTGCAAATTGAACCATGTTGCCTCATCTAAGTTACGCGAATTTCGCCCAAAAATTTATAGTAGCACTGATGTGAAAAACAGAAACGAACCTACCTGCCAAAGATACTTCGAATAGCAACTTCCCTCTTATAGCTGGTAGACCTGCCGCCATCTCGAACATCTCTATCTTCGAAATCTTTTTCTGATGTTTTGAAACAGCCAGTTCCTGATTTCAAGATTTGCAAATTAGCAGTTTCATAGCAATAGCTGCTAATTTGCAAATTCCTTGAATTTGCGGAGAAGTGTAAAAAGACCCAGTCTCCTCAAGAAACATTTTACTTACTTGCCTTTGGAATGGTGGAATAGATGATAAAAAATGAATTTTAATCTGGTGTTTCTTGGTAAGATGATTTCTGTAAAATAATTTTCCTAGCTCCTTTTTGGGAAGCAATAGATGGTGCCACCTTATTACAGATACTTCTATTTTTCTGCTGATGACGGACTTCTTCACGCTTGCGATGTTCTGGGCTTCCTTCTCCTACTAATGACTTTCTCGTCTGGGGTTATTACATCCAAATAGCCTTACGTGATGCGCCCATGCGGCATTATTTGCAATCGAGCGACACACACTGCACACTTGTGAGGTATTCGCTGCTATATTTCATCGATCAATCCGTCAGTCAGTCTAAACTCGTTTTAAGAAAGATGAGATGACTAACTTCGATTATGATTAATATTAATGATCGGCAATGGAATATATTAACAATCCAATAAAGACCACAAGTAAAAAAAAAAGAAATTCTAAAACTTTTTAATGAATTTAGAAACAGAGTTGCTTTAAAATCAACTTCAAGGAGAGAAAGTGTATTGAAAAGTCATACAGCTATTCCAAGAACCAAAATACGATCAAAATATCACAAAATAACTATAATTATGTTTAAGCAATTACACTATCAGCATTGATACAATTTTCCGAATGCTTTGCTTACTGTTAGAAGTATGAACACAGTTTCTGGAAATTTGTATACGGAATATTATTCAAAACAATCAAAGCATTTTCTTTCATTTCATATACATCGCAGAATTGCCTTTTTTATTCACTAAACTGCTTTTTGAGAGCTTCCTTTATTCATGGAAACTAAGAAAATGCACTACGCAAGAAGATTCGATGACAGCATGAATTCATAAACACCACAGTGTTCGTCCCACGAATAGTCAGACAGAAAGTGTTTCTTCAGAATCTGCTAGTCTCTTTTTGCCCTATTGCCATTTTTTCAATCTTCAAAACCATTCATACACTTGCGACTGACTGAAACATCATCTTTAAAAGCTACCGAAGTATAATAACGATCTTAACAGCAGTTTTCGCCATTAACAAAAGCATTTCATGGACAGTCTTTGTTCTTTATGGTCATGCATCAGAAAAAAAAATGACTAGACGCTACGAGCGGACATATACAAAGCGATACCAAGGACGAACCAACTCATTTTAAATACACTGATGCCACTTATCAAGAAGTCATGCGAAATCATAAATTAACAAAACCTACCAGTACAGTATGTAATTATGAAATGCTCATTTAAAGTGGTGTCATGACTTAAGCTTTGTGCTACTCCTACGCACGTATTGTATGTATTGATGTTAAACCACTGAATAATTTCATTTCCTTTTTTTCAATACAGTTTAGTGATCGATGAAATTTATTTAATGCTATAACGGATTTCCATTTTTTTTTGGACTGAATCGCTACTCATTTATATGCTGCTGTTGATTCTTTTACATCCTTTCAGAGACCTATACTAGTGTGCAAAAATTAAGCAACAAATTCATTTTTTAACATTTCAGCCATGGAATTGTTGAAAAGGGCCAAAAATTAAGCAACAAATTAATTTTTCAACATTACAGCCACAGAATTGTGGAAAAGGGCCTTTTGCGATCAATATAATGAAAAGCCAACTCAGTAGAAAGATAACGAACATTCAAATTAGCACCAGCATGTCAGGGCACGCAAAACGTGAGAAGTCAGCGTGCGCAGTAAAAGACAACTTTAAATCAAGAAAGTCACATTTTAAGGCAATATTCTTCAATTGAAAGGGAGATTGTACGTACAACATGTCTGCAAGAAATCATCAGGACACTTTATATGAGGCAGAATTGGCCAGCTTGAGGAGGGAAGTGGTTTGACATCTGTCGCCAAAACGTTTGGAATTGCTAAAAGATTTGTTTTAAAAGTTTGGAAAGTCTTCCGAACGACAGGTACAATTATAAGAAAGGTTGGTAGTTGTCGGCCAAGGAAAATAACGGCGACTGATGACACATATGTTGGCCCTGTAGGGAAAAAGAAATCGAAACCAGACAGTTGTTAACATTTCTCAGCAGTTGCGCGTGGGGACCGGACGATAAGTGTCCCGGTTTACTGTGGTCAGACGACTTCATAATTACTGTGGCCACGTCCTATTCTCGAATGCTGCATACGAATGACAGAAACACATCTTTCATTTATGTGCAATATGTATTTCTTCTGCTGCATTATATGTATGTTTATATATTAATATATTAGCACAATGAACACGTATGGTTATCTAGATAAAGGCGGACGTGGCGCTATACCGATTAACCGGTGTCCGCCGATAACATCGCGGCAAAAACATCGCGGAGAAAATAACGCAAGGCGAAAACGTCGTGCTACAAAACATCGTGGGAGAAAACATCGGAAAGAGAAAACATCGTGGTACAAAACATCGTCGTCGAAAATAAAGCGGTTCAAAAACTTCGCAGTTTAAAAACATCGTCGTCGAAAATATCGTGGTAAAAAATAAAGTATCTACAAATCATCGCATGACGATAACATCGCAGACATGCATTTTTCAGGCTTTAATAACTGTAAATGGATATTCCCATAATGATTTGTGAGCGCAAGATGTAAAGAAGGATAATTTTTACTTTCATATTTTTTATTAAATATTAAATTTTTGCTGAGAAAATAAGAAGGAAACTTAAGCATAGAAAATTAATGCAACTTATAGCACTTAATAGAATTTTAAACCGACATAGTTAACTAACAAAGACCATTAATAAATCATATTTTATAAAGTTTTTACAGGTAATTTTTCATAAAAAGTATAATCTATTAAGTTGCATTTAATTTTCTATGCTTGAGTTTCCTTCTTATTTTTTCAGCAAAAATTTATTAGTTAATAAAAAAATGTAAAAGTAAAAATTATCCTTCCTTACATCACTTGCGCTCACAAATCATTATGGGAATATCCATTTACAGTTATTAAAGCCTGAAAAAAGCATGTCTGCGATGTTATCGTCATGCGATGATTTGTAGATACTTTATTTTTTACCACGATATTTTCGACGGCGATGTTTTTAAACTGCGAAGGTTTTGAACCGCTTTATTTTCGACGACGATGTTTTGTACCACGATGTTTTAGAACTGCGATGTTTTCTCTTTGCGATGTTTTCTCCCACGATGTTTTGTAGCACGACGTTTTCGCCTTGCATTGTTTTCTCCGCGACGTTTTCGTCCGCGATGTTTTCGGCTGTAACCCGATTAACCGTATTGGTAGAGGAGTGGTGCCCACGTCCTCCGTCGCATCTCGCATGCTGCATTATATTTTAGTATTAAACAGTGAAATAATAATATCAATGGTACTTTTATTAAAACAGATTAATTATTTCTCCTTTATTTCTTAATATAAAAGTTCGTTCGGTATTAATCCTTTTGGTATAAGTCGAAAGATCTGGAACTGTTGAATGACGTATACCGATGTAAACTGTTACAGTAAACGGATGGAGGAAGCATATAAAATTTCATATTTGGTAATTTTTACATAATTGAATTTTTTTAAATTTAAAAATGCCTTAATATAAATATTTGCATAATTGAAACTTTTTTTAACTGGAAATGTATGTCTACGATCAACAGTTACAAAACTAAAGTATATATCAACAGTTACAAAACTAAAGTATCCAGGTAAGGAAATTTGTGAACACGATGTACATACAGCAAAAATAAGAGAAAGAATGTTTTTAAAATCTTTGATTACCCATAGACGGGCAGCTATACAACAAGAATAATTTTTATGATGCTAAGTCCAACAGCACTAGCCAGAATCTCTTAACATTTTATTCCCTCCTAAAAGTTAAGTTGTCAATTCTTTAGAAGCTGAGATATGCAGTCTGCAAAATAATGGCCTTTCTTTAAGGTCACATAAATCCTGGGGAAAAAATGTCAGTATTATAGTGGAGCCAAAAATTGATTCATGAAAATCCTTCATGTACCTTTTTGACGTTGCCAAGAATAAGGATCAGAATGTTGGGAAATTATTAGCTTAATCGAAAACGTGCGAGAAATTATAATAACTCACCCAGAGAAATTCTTTTTTCCCTCAATTCCTATGTGTAATTATGATATAATTCTTTTAATAGTTTTTCTTTCCTGAACTGCTGCACTTATTTTAATTTTGGTAATGGACTTGAGATAATAACATTATTAATGCAAAATGTTTTGGAATTTTGACATTGAAAAGGTTTTTCTTAGCTTAATGAAATGCATTAAACTGGATGGAATTATTTTTGGCTCTTGTTGATACACGTAAAAGAAATTCATTTATGTTTAGGTATAGTGCAGAATTAATTATATGTTACTTCGCTTAGTTAAATCAAAGGTTCCGTTTATTTATTTTAACATACCCAGTTTTCTTGTTAGTCATGATCTGTAGTTTACTTCAGATGTATGTTTCAGAAACTGAGGCATTGAAACAATATTTGTTATTTATATTAACAAGATGACATTTCAAGAAAATGACATGAATTATCCTAAATCTACGTGAATTAGCCTATATCTTAAACGTCGTTAAAATTCTGTTTTTGTAATCCATGTCTGTATTCTAAGCTTCGGTGTATTTTTCTTTCAGTCTTAATCGTTTTTTAGTTTTACACAAAAAAATATCAGCATTTGAAATATAAGACTAAGCATTTGAAATTAATTTGAAATATAAGGTTGATTGCATTTAAAGCAATCAACCAGAAAAATATTTAAGATTTTCAAAGCTACTATTTTTTGTAAGAACAGCTTATTTTGGGGTATGGTGAATTGGATCAAATCTGCTGTAAGATAAGAACAGTAGTTTAAAGCAGCAGTGATAACAGCATTGAAAAATGTTAAACTCAGACTTGAATTGAAAAGTGCATATGTTTATAGTAATAAATAATATTCTGAGTCATTCTGTTAAGTTATAAATAGCTCTGCCCCATTAATTAATAGTTTTAATTTTGAAATATAAATACTTTAGAAACTTCAAAATCAACCTTTTCTGTTTTTTGCATCACGTTACGTTATGTTACAAGAAGCTATGAAACACGTGCATTATTAACACACAGGGTCTAACGAAACCTTCAAATCTCAGAGCACACGAACAATAGTGATTAAAAAGCATAACATATACCCTTTTTAATGATATTATTACAGTTAATAAAAGATGTTTATACTTTTATATAGCTACAAAAGATTTTAAATTATACAAAAGGTAAATTATAGAAGTTTTTTTAGCTTGACTTTTTTTAAAGATAAGACCACTCTGAGAGCAGGGAATCATTATTTTTGTTATTTTGAAAACTGTAAGAGTAGGCTGTTCTTATATCAGGTCTAACAAATCATAATTTACTTTATCCCTTGGCTACTGGGGGCCGGAGTTAAGAGATGAATGGCAAATAAGCAGTATAAATCCTTATTATACTTTACCCTATTCCTTTACAGCAAATTAATTTAGTACGCTGTTGATTTGTTTTATCTGATATTTCTATCATAAAAATAAATTTTATTAGAAGGGGTTTTTTAAAGTAAATATAATTCGAAGTGGATTCCACAATATAAAATAAGTCCTTAACGTTCTGTAAACCATGATAATAAAGATAAGTTATTTGTTATGCAATTGTTTAATGAACCCTTAGCTAGTTTTTAATCATCTGCCTTTATTACATTGCGACGGTGACTGGTGACTGTGCGCATTTTGTACCTTTGTAATGTTGTCAATAGGTTTAGCTTATTTTTCTCACCATGTGCTCTTATTACGATGGTGTCGGCTTTTTTTTAAATTCCCACCTTCCCAGCATACTTCTTCAAAACAAATTGACGATTGATTACCTTAGCTTCTTTTACTCACATTATATGTCTTTATTAAATTATTTAAAAGCTTATTTTTTATCATTATATAATCTTATTGTACTGTCAATGCAATGAAATGAATTCCTAACATTAGTTCAACTGTAAAATTATTTTCAATCAAGTATTGATGCTATTTCTTGCAAGCAAAAATTACTATAATTAGAAATATCTGTCTTGAACTATATGTTAACTATTAGAGTGATCTCTAAGTGACCGACCTTATAAAAGACACATTTTCATCTTTTAAATTTTGATAACTTCTGTCCTATGGTCTAACTATTTGCTAATTAGAATACATATTTAATAATTTATCCTACTAAGTAAGTCCTTACCAAATCATTTCAAAAGACACTAGCACACCAATAGATAATAACTAAACATTAGAATTTGAGCTATATTTTATCTACAAGACAAACCACGATAACAGAAATAGAACTTCTGTTGACTATACAATAACAAAATACAATAAGTCATTCGATTCTTGGAAATATAAAACACTGAATATACTGGAAGTAGGAGATAAATAATACGACCGAATTTTTTCATCAGTACACATTTTAAATTGCAATCAAGAACTGCAAAGTAAGGAAATCACTTAATCGAGAGGCCTTCGTACCAATGCATTGTTACAAAAGTGCCGGTACCTTTGTGCAAAGCGGTCAGTGTTCGCCAAGAAAAAAAGTAAGTCGAAAAATTAATCCAATATAAAAATGCTCTCTCTGTTTTGAAATGTTTAACTTAAAAAGTAATTTCCATAAAGGTATATGTCTATCATAGAGGTGTCACTTCCTTTATGATAGGCAGCGTCATACAGCGTCCCGTTCACTCCTTAATACCACTCGATTATATTCAGGTTATGTTCCATTTCAGGCTTTGTCAGGTGAAACGTATTTGAAAATCGGCCCATTTCAGCCTCTCTAAACAGGGATACAAAAGGTATCCCTTTTAGGCTTTCATTGAAGGTCACCTCTTATTCTAAAGGCCACTGAGCTTTGATAACTGAAGTATGTACAAAATGATATCATAACGACGCTTCATCTCTTGAACTCATTTAGACAATGTTTATATACAACCTTAATGTCACTGCTGGACAATGCTTAATAAAGTATAAAAAATAAAGAGTTTTTTTATTAGGGTTAAAATATTTTGAGAATGTAAATGAAAGAGAAAAATGGGAATACTGGGCTAGTATTAAATCTACAAAACTCATGAATATGGTAATTGATACTGATACCACATATTAAACACATTATATATTATATAATGTGTTTTTATTTTATGATAAATATAGATTTTATAAAAATATAGTAATATATAATAAAATCTATATTTATCATAAAATAATATTCATTATTTAATAGTCAATAATATTCATTATTTTATTGACTATTTTTTAAACTGTGAGCTTCATCATAGAGATCTGTCTCGCATTATATTGCACTCAAAAATGTTTAACACGTACTCAATGCCGATTTTTCTAGCTATTTTGCATAGTCTTCAAAAATTAAGAGTGTATAATTTTTAAAATAAGAAAGATATATATGTGTTTAATCTGAAAGAAGCTATCTAATAGCTTAAACTATAACATGCTAAAATCTTCTCATCAGGTTCAGATAGAAAAATGATCTTTGGAACAATAAATTTCAGAAAAACTCTGTTAAACACCTATTGATTTCAAACTTTATTTTTAATTTAGCGTCATTTATCTCTTATACAATTTAATATTTTGGTTTTATCATCAACATATTTCAATATGTAACTTCTATTAACATACACTTTTGCTATATTTTTTTAGGTCTTTGAAATGCATCTGGCGGGATTTGAGCTGTGGGTTCTGAATCCAGCATTTGCAGTTCACAGAGGTGTGCAAAACAAAAGAGGCCGAGGTGCTTGGAGAGAACGACAAAATATTATCAACCGAAAGCAGTTCACGCGTTTTAAGCACGAAATGGCAGTTAAATACCGATCGCAAACGAAAAACCGATCCTGAGCAAGCCGACCAAGAAGCCGAACTGAATTCAAGATACCTAAAATTATTTATTTTCATAGAGAATTTTTCTTATCGTGACATTTCATTTCATAATTGGATATATTTATTCTTAATTATTTTTAACATGGAACTATGAGATATTTAAGGCATATAATTTATTTAAATATGTAACTATTCCTAGTCAGTGCTGGCGAACCTGTGAGAAGTATATCAATAGTGATATATGATAATCTATTACATAAGTCTTACAATTTGATATTGACGTACAAGAGCATCCGAAATCATCGGTTGTCTCTGTCATCTACTGTTCAAACTAGCTTTTACATTTCTGCAGCTAATAATTAAATTGAATTATTTTATTGTTATCAAATGTGATGCTGACCAAAATTCTGCAGATAGTTCCGCCATTTGCAATTCATGTAAGTCGAGTATTGGAATAATACGTATTCAGAACTCACCTGTCTTTAGGTATACTAAGCAGTTTGTTGTTACATGGAACAGCTTTTAAGTTGCAGCGGTGTATTGTGCTGTCTATTATATATTTTAATCGTTCTTTTTTAGATAAATTTTCTACGAATAAAAAACAATTTATGCATCAAAATTTGCTTAGAATTTGGTGAAATTCCGCAAGTTCTGTGGCAGTACAACAAGAGTGTTTTATATAGCTCGATCAAAGAACACAAGGTAAGCCAGAAAATGGTGACGAGATCTAGATCGTCACCGTTTTCTGTTCATCATGAGACCGTTTTTCAGACTCATGATGAAACCATACCTACTCATTACACTGGTTGTTCACTCCTTCCCTATTTTCCGATAATTTCTAACAACCACGCCCTAACTGAGAAAAAGATGTTTCAGTGTGTGGGATCGTTAAATGGCTTCTCTACCTGAATAATGTATTGGCCCAACAGGCTAAGAGCATCCATCAATTTTTGGAAGAAAACAACATGTACTTTCATTCCTTTGGATCTGGACTTTGCAGATTTCTTATCTTTTGCCATATCCAGAATTTTTTTGTTTTTTTTTTCAAATGTAAAAGTATTGTTCAACAGTCCGAAAATGACCTTCCAAAGAACATACCGCTAGTGTAAAAATCTTTGAGGATATATACGTAGGAGGGAATACGTTAGTTTGATAGCAGCCACCAAGATCTAAATTGAGTTATTTAGTTTCAAGGGCATTAATTCAGAAAATGCTGGATAGCAACTCGCATTAATGGTTATACCAAATACACTATATTTTTTTCATACCAGTTCAAATTACTATCAAAATTGCGAATATGCTTCCATTTAATCATTTAAGCCAAAATATCAGGTTTCATATTGTATCCTCTATCAAAAACCACTGATTTCTCTTTTACTTTTTTCTCTCTTTTGCATAGCTGTAGTTTTCCTGTTGTTCATTTAGTATGCTGTAAGAACATAGTTTAGATCTTTTCCATTAATTACTATTATCTCTGAGTTTGTTTTATTCGTACCTGATTTTTATAATTGTTTGAAACTTCAGTACATGATATGTAACACAATTTAATATCATTGCAAGAAATTTGTTTCCTCTTTGTATATGTTACTAACTTTGTCAATATATTACGTTATTTAATGTTCTTTGGTGAACTAGAAATCATTCTATTGATTTGAATATTACCAAACCAAAGCGTGAAATAAATCATTTGCATAATAAAACAATTTTTATCAGTATACAGAGTCTATATAAATAAAGCTGATTATGACTCAATATAAAATGCTTTGTTGTTCCGAACGTTATTAAAAGAATGTGTAAGGAAGTACTGCAGGTTTTTGAAAAAGGAGTACTAGCTATTGAGTTATATTAGGCATTTTCCAATTGTTTGACATGCCAATCTACAAGGTTCGTCGTCACTATACTAGGATGACTTTCTTTGGTTTTTGTACAAAATTTTCTAGCCTTTCTGTATAATAAATTAATGCATATGTTGAAAGAACTAATCGCTGAACATGTATGTAAAAGTAGATAATAGAGTATTTTATTTCATGTCTATTTGATTTTCTTATTGCTGTTATCATTTACTCCGAATATTTAATTTTAACTGAGCCCAGAGATGATTTAGCTAGCTGAAATTTCCAAAAGGAAATTTTTTATAATTATTGTTAAAATTAGAAAAAAATAATTACATATTTTACATTAAATGACCGTTAAAAGAAGTTGATTTATTGACTTTATTAGTTTAGTACAGCAACATTACTTCTCAAAATTGCTTTTAAAAACTGATACATTTCTTTCGTTAAGAGAATTTCAAAGAAGCGGTTGTGATATTCAAACAAACAAAAAGTTCTGAATTGAAATGCTTAACCTTACAATCTTATTTAGAAATTTTTAATCAACCGCTAAAATGTCTTTAAAATTTTCTAAAATCCTTTACATGTAAAGGATATATTAAGTGCCATCTTTAGTAAATTCATAAGCCGTCATTATTTCATTGCAAAGAAATTCAAGTTCAATAACAATAAATTTGTAATTTCTTGTAAGTAGAGCTTAACATAAATTTTGTCTTGTAAATTTAAAGTGTTTGTTGAATGATAAAGTGAAATCCAAATGACGTTTGTGCTATTCTTAAAAAAATGATGTTCAAAAATACATCAAAATATTTCTTAAAAACACTTCGTCAGCTATGCACAAATTTGAAATAAAAAACAGCCTTTGATTAGTTGATATCCATTTAATATTCCCTAGATAATTCTAATATCAATTAGATGAAGTAAATTAATCACTATTCTACGGAACTAAACTGAAATTAATAATCTAAGTACTTCCATAATACTTTAAGAAGCAAATGTCAGGACAAACTTTTGTTAAGTGACTTAAAAATATCATTGTCGTTAATAACATACAAAAAATTTACATTGTTTTTCGACACATATTAATCTTCTCCGGGTTGCCTTTCAATATTTAGAGATTACTGCACTATTTATTTTCAGATTACTTTCTGTTTTCTTTATTACCATATTGAAAGATATTTTATATTTCAAATTTTCGTATCTCACAATTATATTTATTAATTTAAATAAATATAATTGAAATTGTAATTTTTAAGTAAGCCATGCTTATTTACTTAAAAGCATGGCTTACTTGAAAACTATTATACTTTGTAAAGAATGTTGTAATTAATCAATAAAGTATACAAGTGATCAATAATTTTCATGAAAATTATTATTTACAAGTTATAAAATATTATTTACGATCTTATTAAGACATTTGAAAGAAAGTATAAAGAAAAGAAAAACTCGAAAAATATTCGAATAAATAAATGCTAACACATTAAAAGTTTTATAACGAAACTTTCAATGTTATTGAGGATAATTAATGAATTACATGAAATTTGAGAGAAAATCACTTAAACCATTTAACAACTGTCACATAAATTCCAAATTTTAAATAATGCACATCAAAAAGCAAATATCTGAGCTGTGCAATTTATAACTTGTGCTATTCCGAAAAAGCAACTGTTCATTATTTCATTCATGTTAACTTTCCTTATAAACTTTGGAAATAATATTATACAAGAAATACCTAATATTAAAATTAAATAAGCCTTACTAATTATCGTTTATTACTGAAATTTCGTAATCCAAGACAACTACGACAAATTTTTAAAAAAAGTAAGTTTTGAAAGACGTTGTATAACATTGCTCTAATAGAAATAGATTATTATGTTCTATATAACTAAAACCCTCATAAACCATATTCTTCTCTTTTTTTCCTTATTGAGAAGTTGTTTTACTGGTAGTCCGGTCGAGGTTCGAATCCCGCGAACGGGCTGGCTGCATGGGTGTTTTCGAGGTTTTCCTCATGTGTAACATGTATACGAGCCAGTTTCCCTTAAAACGTCCTGCACGAAGGCATCCCTCCCCTTAGGCCGATAGCCTTCGAGGTTTTGCCGTGATTAAATAACCTAACCTAACCTGAGAAATTATTTTACTTATTACGTGATCTACTGCAATAATAGTGATGTTACATATAGTAGCGAAAATGTTAGTCTTCTAATATAAACCTCTCGACATAAAATTGCCTAAAAACTCTTTCTTAACCAAAAGTTGTTTTTATACCTTAAGATGAGGGACTTGCGGGCGATAGCTCTCGAAATTAATGGAGGTTTATAAAATTGTCTGTAACTCATTAACTAGCATAGGCGTTGACATAAGAGCTGCAAAGCAAATTATAATTCCTATACTAGTTAGTTTTCTAGAAATAGCGATAATAATTAAAAAAAACAAAAAATATTCATTATTAAATTGCTATAACTACTTACTTAAATTGCTAACCTGCAGCCATCAGAAATAATAGACATTAAATAAACGACTTAACGTAATTTTAAGTCATGGGCTCAAAGCAAGCAATTCTCTAATTAATGTAATAAGTCTGGGAAAATGCAACACTCCCCGAATTCTGCATAGGCTCGGAATTATACACTTATGAAATCTTTTATATCCCAAGGATTCATAATAGAGAACTGCACTAATAAAAACTTGGCGGCAGTTGTTCAACTTAATTTTGTTAATTTTACTAGCTCTCTGCGTCTTCTTACTCTCACTGCCTGTCCAAATAGCCACGTTTAAAATTTGCATACTTGTGACTGTACCTAAATCTGAATTATTTCTTAAGGAGATTAATGTTCAGACAAAAAGAGAGGTTTATTTGAAACTCAAATTGTTGCTGAAAATATTATTATAAACCTCGCAATATTTTCATCTCTTTGACTCAAAGTGAGAACTGATCCATATGTAGAGAAGCGTGCTAAAATTTCTCTTCGTCCAGTTTGTAGACAAACATCTTAGTCATCCAGATATTCGTCCATTACATTCTTTTTGTAGATTCGATTTCTGAGGGATGAGAAGATCCTAATCGGTGCTAGGAAATATATGGCAATCATATTTTTTATAATTGAATTTTCGGTAATCAAGATATTTCTTAAAAACGTGTTAAGTAAGTGCAATAGTAAAGACTTACCGGACAGACAAGGGAAGGGATTTCAATCTGTTACAGTAACGTAACTGAAATACATCAGTTAACAAGGCACATTATAATGAAAAAAGATGCGTTTCAGTAACTTGCAATGTAATTAATACTTGTAATTACTTGGAGTATAACCCATAGTATTTCCATTCGATTCATCAATGTTTCTTATTGGAAAGGCACAGCAATTTTTGTCGATCATATTTTGTGTTTATTTTAACAATATGCGGCGAGACATTTTTTAAATTTCTGCTATGAAAGCAAGGATAACGTAAGAACTTCCAGTTTATGTAAAAACATAAATAAATAAAACTCGCCTATGACGTCAATGGCGCAGTGATACGTTGCCCTTTTGTGTACACAGCGATTCTGGATTTGAGCCCCAAATTAAACAACCACACTTAAAACTGTAATGTAAACAGGCTACATTTGTAGGTTAGATAAAGTTCGACAAAACCTATATGAGCTGAGAGTTATAAGATAAAAGCTTCTAAGTGCTAGCTCAGCTGCTATCAAAGCATTAATTTAAATGTGTAAAATAACTGTGAGAAAATTCAGATAGTGAGATACTCCCCCCCTTTTTTTTACGGATATTTGTATATATATTGTAGCAAATAAAATATCTACAGTAACTATATTAAAATAGACTTTTTTTATAGGCAACGCAAAATCTGATTAAAAGGTGTTTAACAAAGTAATGTGTGTTTCTATGCTATAATGTAATCTATAGGTACCCAAATGTGAAAATCTGGATTCTTTTAAGTTTCATTATCTGAAAACAGATATATTCAATGTAAACTTATATGCGCAGAATCTGGTATAATTTATCTGATATTATATTTGTACATATCTGTTGTTAATAAATTATAAAGATTGCTGAAGTGCTGTTATTTAATGTATGCATTTTACAAACTTACGCGCAATTACCCTAATTAAATTCTAAGAACTGAAACTTAGCCTTTTTTTCCGCTGTTAAAATTTCACACATTTCTAATATTTTCTTCACCCCTTTTTTCCCCTGTTAGAGACTTTTAAAAAACATTAGATTAATGTAAATAGTTTTATGAACGTTTAAAAGTTTAGGGCCCACCAACGGCTGAGTGGTAAAGGTCGCTGCTGAATACTGGTAGTTCGTTCCGGGTTTCGAGTCTCGGAGAACGGCCACATAGACGTTTTCGAGGTTTTACCATCTGTAATATGTATGCAGTCCTATTTCCATAGTCTTTCACGACAGTCTCTCTTCTGTTAGGCATATAGCCCTCTTTTACGTTGCCATAATTAAATGAAACAAAACGAAACGAAATTTAAAAGTTTTCACAAACATGTATTTCATCCTTCTCTATGCTAAACCTCGTTTCAAAGGTAATTTTTTTTACATCAATGTAGTGCGTTGCAACCGTTTCCTTTTTGTTAAATGCTTCCCTAATATAACTTTGTAGAATATACTAAGTGATTACAATATGACAAGGGTTGATTTTTTGTACCATAACATTTAGCGTGAATGAAAGTCACCCTGCAACGCACTCCCCTCTAGAATCGATACATTTTTGCCAACGTACTGGAAACACTTTTATATCATTTTCTTAGAAGTTTTTCAGCTGGTTGTGAATCCATTTTCAAACAATGATAAATGGTGACGATTGCATAACAGCATGCATTCCAAATGGGATTTAAACCTGAGACTTGGGATTGAACTATTTAGCTCACTTTCATTGATGTCCACTATAGACTTCCAGAAGGTATCTCCTTCAACTTCCGTGGATCTTCTTTCCCATAGGAGAGAACTGGCGGTTTGCATACGCATTATTGTAATATGTAGATATGGAATAGCAACAGTCCCGTTCGTATTTGAATCCCCTGGTAAAGGGCAGTGCAAAAACGAAATAGTTGCAACATTCTGCATAGCATTTCATTGTAACATTCTACAAAAGCATTTCACTGGAAAAACATTTGAATTTTTTAGAACGTTCTCAGATTTATCTTTAGTACACCTCGTAATATTACTAAGGCACAAATCTACCATAAACAAAAAAATCGATTATGTTGATCCTGAAATAATGACAAATTTCGCAAAATTTTTTTGAAAGATTAGCTTAAGAATATTAAAAGAGCATATTAAGTTATTATCTCCTTAGCTACCTATGATTTTCATATCTGCGATGCTTGTAACCAGTTTCTAATGCAATAAATTCATAACTACTTGAGTAGCTCGGTACATATCAAACAAAAGTACATTTTGATTTCGAATAAATCAGTCATTACTAAAATGATCTGTATTTGAACTTGACAATTTACCCATGAATATTATAAGAGCGAACTGTCCTCAAATACCTGAAGTAAACGAATCCATGGAATGAAGATGCTTCGGGAGGGGGCAGGAAAAAAAAATGAGTAAGGAGTGGGAGCTACTTTTAGAATAACATTTTAGATTTAAAATTTACTTCTTCTTTTTGCCCCAATAACCCACTGAAAGCAACAAATAAAAGACAAAAATAAGCAACAATATCAATTTTTTGTGCCGAAAGTTAAAAGAAAAAATAATATTTCTATTAATCGAAGTACTGCATAGTGTCAAAAAAGAAAATAACTACATTTCATATATGAACTTTTATTTGCTCGTAGCTACTCGATATTAATTATTATTAACCCGTACAAAGGTTGTCGATAAATTATTATTTCTGAGAATATCCTAAACAATACTAGAAAGTTTTGTAATACATATTTAAAATAGAATGGATTAGATGTACCTTGGTCAAGTTACACTATGATTCCTATTATCAGCTCCTGCGGAAGGAAAATATTAAAGAAGAGCAACAATTGGAATAGAAGAACAATAAGCAACACTCAGAGCAACCATAAAAATTAGTTGAATTGCGGCCGTTTATTTTAACTGCAGGAGGTCAGTTCGCTAGCCAAGAAAAGAACTTTATTACAGATATCGTTGATTAGCAGAAAAAGTGGCGAACACGTGCTAACTGCATAATATTTCAATTTCCATGGACAAAGTGTTCTTTACCCCCTTTTCTTGCAGTTTAACAGGAAGAAAACTGATCAAATGAAATATTTGTACTCGCAGCGTGACATCGGTAAGGAAGTTCAAATGTGAGACTTGTCCTGAGTGTCATATTCATAGAACCGCCATTGCGTAAAACTGACATTGCATAGTATTAGCATTGCGTAGAACAGACTCAGCGCCGGACCGACACCGGCAAGCAAATGACAGAATAAAATATAAATTTTCATAACGATGTAATATTGAGTAAGAAAATTAATGCAAATTTGTCCCCTTCACAAAGTTGTCGCAGGCACTGGTTCCACACTATGGAAGGTAGACATCGGCATTAATAAGTAACAGAATATGAAAATTTGTCACTTTCACAAAGTTGTAACAGGCATTTATACTGTGGATGTATACTATGGAAGGTCGATATCGGTATTGCATTGACACGGCGTAAGAACAACAGCGGCATTTAATGGGAATTGCATTATTGACAAGGATAATAATTAGAACAGCACACAATCAAGAGGAAAGTAGATCAAATTATTATTGTTAGTGGGATGTGAAAATGATTGAGATCGGCATAATACAAACACCAATATAAAACGGACTCTAGCATAGTGTCGGAATCTGTTTTTAACTGCCTCGTCGATCCTGAGTCTTTGGAGTAACTATCGACTTTATGCAGAATTTACTCAACAATGATCCTATATTAATTTAGAAGAAAATCAGCGTTATATTTTCAAATTTTCACAGGAGTATTTTCGACGGTTTTACCGAACCATCATCCTCAGCTGCAAAAGCGCAAATGAACGAGATAAGATATAGTGATTAGATAAAATAAGATAAGAAAGACTGGACAGGAGTTAAGCCACTGGCACCATCTGTTGATGAAACGAGAACTAAAAGATAATTTCCTTAAAGGCTGAAGGCAAAGATGACTTGGAATTAGGATTGTTAACTAGAACAGAAATATCTTTAAGTGAAATGCCTCTAGAAAATCTAATTCACCGATGGAAAATGTTTTTTGAATAATTTTGGTTTCAGAAAAATTGAAAGTGTGATTTTCGGACCAACAATGATGGGCAACAGAAGACTTCTGTGTTTCCGTTTTTCTAACATATGCCTTATGTTCCTTAATGCGAAAATTTAAGGCTCTCTAGTTTGACCAGTGTAAATTAAACCACACTGGAATCCTGTAAGGATCCACAAGGAATCTTGTAAATACCCCAGGGATTCATATCCGGAATGGGGTTCTTGAGCATGAAACTCGGAATTTTATCAATAATAGAATAAACAAACCGAAAGTTAAGTTTTTTTAAAATGCGTGCAATTGTTTAGCTAAATGACGGAAAGAAGGGAATAACAACAGAATTCTTATAATCTCCTAAAACAAGAGTGTGCCGTTTGGTGTGTTGAGATGAGAATTTTTTAACAGCTCGATTAATAATGTTGGGCGAAAAGACCCTGTCAATAGCTACTGCTTTTAAATAATTTAGTTGTACATCAAGAGAGAGTTTGGAGGAGTAAACTTGAAGTGCACAGAAAACATAGGAATAAAATGAAGCTAACTTTTCTTTAGTCGGATGACATGATTTGAAGTGTGGTGGAAGGCAATCCAAAGAAGGTTTACGGTAAACTGTAGTACTGAAGTCGGATGTGTTACGTGTTACCAAAATGTCGAGGAATAGAAGAGAAATTTGTTGCTTGACTTCTAAATTAGCGCTTGTTTGGCGTGTTATTGTATCTTAATGATCCTATACTTTGCTCTAATGTATAAGACCTGTATTTCAGTACTGAAATGACATAGACGACTTCGAGAATATCGAGAATGCAAGTAAAGTACCGTATTTACTCGCGTAGTTTCCTTCCTGTAATGTTCTGAAATTTAAAAAAATCTTTTACGTAATTTTCCTCTTCCTCAATATTTTTGGAAAGTGGGCTGTCCTAAATTTTAAAACGTATTCGTCCGTATAGTGTTTGATTTTGTCTTACTAATTGATTTGGTCATAGAATTTGTGTATGTGAAGCAATAATAGTCAAGAGCTTCAAAAAACGGATGCTCTTGTTAGTTTTGAAAGGTCATTGTACGTAGGAAAATAGACTCAATTTTTTTAAGCTTCCATTACTTTTCTAGAGCTTTCGTATACTTTTCCATAACAAGCACAAAAATATCCATACGTTTTCACTGCAGTTCATTTATGTAATAGCTGTTCACGTGCCTATAAAATGTGGCAGAATTCTCCATTTTCACTGTCGGTTCCATTATTATCTGAGAGAATCTCTATAGCTTATATGCAGTAAGTTCAAACTTAAGAGTCATGTACCTTTAATAACTAAACCTGCAGTACATAAGGATCTCACAATCAGCGAGAAAAGTCTAAAAACAAGTATTTCAGAATACGGAAGTATCACTGTTACAGTAGTTTCATTCAGATTCAAATAAAACTGTTGTACACTTTCGTATTTAATTATTACCACATTCGGTTTATTCTGGCAGTTTATTGCCTTATATATTCAGTTCTTTCACGGATATGATAAAAGTATATGGTGGCAACTATTACACGAAAGGCTTAGCTTTTAAACCGTTGAAGAAGACTAAGCAAATTTCATATCCTTAGTTATATCTCTCAAGTGATTCATTAAACTTGGCCTGATCTATTGACAGGTTTCAGTTTGGTTTGGGGACGCTTGCGTAAAGGCACAGGATGGTTGGAGCTCTTGCTTGAATTTGATCGCACATGCTGACTTGCTGAAGCGATGTCTTTGTTGCTATTTTTCCGCTGCCTCATTTGAAGATATTTATTTCTGAAAAGAAGTAAAGTAATAATAAGATGAATTGTTAGTTTGTACGCAGGGATAAGATACCAATATATTTTATCGTGATGAAATTCTGAAATAATTAATTACTGGATTAAAGAATATCCTTTCTCTATGTGAAGTATTTTCATTGGTGTGTTACAAAATACTTTCGTATTTAATTATAATATATAGCTAACCCTAAATTAGACGTGTCCTACCAGCTACCAACGGCCTCAAAAGCCCAATAATGCGACGTACGTCATAAAGGCAAGAGTAGAGTGCATAAGGCTTAGATTTCCAATATGAGAATTGGTTAGACGATTTTAAAAGCATATTGACTATTCGCTTTAATAACCATGAGTCTTTAAAGCCAAATGCAACTAACAAGAGATGTACGGAGAATAATAAAATTCGAATCTAAATTAAAATTTAGAACCTTACATTAAAAGCAACAATTTAACTCACTCTTGAATTCTTTCTGTGCATAGCGAAAAGTATGCAGCGTTTATTGACATATTATTAGAGGATTTTCAGCGAAGATTTTTAAATTTCGAATAGCACCAACTGCTGCCGGTATTTCTGTTACTTTATTCTCAGTTAATGTCCAACTTGCAAATTATTGAATTAAAATTGTAAGGTATTTTCTTTATCCTCAACACCTGCCTTCTTGGTATAATTGGAAGCACGACCACCTGGCAGTCGGAAATTTTGGAGTTCGAACCTCAGCGAGGGTTTCGTTCATTTTTGTTTCTTTCTCTGATAAATACCTAATGACTCTACAAAATAAAAAAAGAGAAATTTGTGTAATGGACCTTTTACAAGTTACACCTACTTCAGTAAGAATTTCATATTTCTCTGTAAACGTTTCCTATTCAAAAACGCCTCTCTTTGGAAAAGTGGGGGGCAGCATCTATATTTTTAGTACCTTTTTTCCATGCAAAGCATATGTAAAGTAACGAGAAATTCAACCACAGAATGCATAAATGTAAAGAGCTTTTTGAATTCCGTTTTGGTTCTTCAGATGACTGCTGACATTCACCATACAGCACTACAAATAGTTAGGAGGGTAATGGGGGAAGAGTCTTGTTAATAGTTGTTTAAGTCCAAGGATTAGATTAAGGAAATTCAAGTAGTAATTATGGACATCTTAATAAAAACGGAGGGGGGGAGTTTAAAAAGGAAGAAAAACTTTAAGGAGTAAAATCGGGAGGGGGGGAACAGAGATGCTTTTGCACTCCTTGCATTCTTAATCTGGTGCAAAAAATACAACCCAATCTTCAGAATGAAATGGGGGGCTGAGCGAGCAGGGATGTCAGAGGGATTTTACAGATTTGCAAGTGGAGGTATCGGCGGAAGTCAAAGGGAATCAAATCGTCAAAGGGAAGGGACATTTGGAGATGAAAGACATTTGGGGGAACCAACATACCTACACAATGAAGTTCTTTAAAAATATTTGTAAGCATATGAGCATATATCATTTTAATCTTAAAAATTTAATCATTTTAATCTTGAGCAGTATCATTTTAATCTTGAATATCTTGAATATATCATTTTAATCTTGAGCAGTATCATTTTAATCTTGAAAATTTAATCGGATTTTGTAAAATAAGTTACATATTGAGTTTTAGTTCAATAGCTAAATATTAAAATTCAGTTACACAGTATGTTAAATCTTCATCATGCATTTTCATTGTTTAAGCTATTTTTCAATATACTGATAACGACCTAAAACTAATATAAGAAATGGTTAAAGAAGAAAAGTAAGTAACGCTTGTTAGAAATAATTTAAAACAAGAAATATGGAATTTGATTCTACCACAGAGGACAAAACTAAACGCACACATTAGAACGCATAAATTTGTGCGTAGTATTTAATGTTATGAAAATAACTAAAGATTCCGTAAATTAAAAAAAAATGAATAAATTACGAATTAACGAAGTTACACAAATTAGTATTCAAATGTAAAATTATGGATGCCTTCCATTAAACCAGTATACATTTTAGAATTCAGTTTTATATATATAACAAAACACAAAGTAGTAATTTAATCTTATTACAAACATTGGCTCACAGATATAGTCGAAAACGGAAAGCAAAGGTAAAAGGCAATTCTTGTTAATAAGCTTCACTTTATTAAATAACTTACTTAATCATTCAGTCAAAGCATACTGGTATGACCCGCGTGAAGCGAGAGGGCGCTAAGAGCGTCATTGCGTGTGTTCAGATAGTTGGATGAAAGATGAGACGTAGTGATAATGTGAGATTTCTAAGTTTCTGATATTATTATATTTAATTAAATCAATTTATATTTTATTGATTGTTGATTTATTGAAATTTGATGTAATATTATGATTACTGAATCACCACATTATTGAAAGCTGAATAACCACTGAATCTCCAAACCACTGATGCGCATTTAGTGCATCGGCCGGGAATCGAACCCGGGGGTGCCCGCGTAGCAGACGAGCATTCTACCACCGAACAACCGATGCTGCTTCGGATTCTCTTTCTTTTCATTCCAGGTGGGAACTAGTTGAGACTCCAAGCGAAATTTTGGAACCGGTGGCATTCAGAGTATCTAAATCAACTCCAGAATCGCGCTAAATGGAGCATTTCGCAGCCGAACTTACAGATTTGTCACCTAGTACTACTAAAGGGCTCCAACTCCTATCCTCTGCACTGGCCGTTGGGTCGCATCCAACAAGTGTATTCTGGTGCTGATGGTCTGGTTAGAGTAGTTGAAGCTAAGACGTTTACAGGTGTTCTTCGGCGAGCCATCAACAAAGTTATTCCATTACCATCTGCAGATTGAATGATAAGAACTTGAAAAACTTTTATTTTATATATTTTACTAATTTACAAATTTAATATTTAATTTAGTGTAATTTTACTGACTTTAAATTTTAACTGAATATCTGAAAACTGAAATGTAAACTCCATGGGAGTTTAAGCGGGAAGAATGGTAAGACCCGCGTGACGCGAGAGGGCGCTAAGAGCACCATTGGGTGTGTTCAGATAGTTGGATGCAAGATGAGACGTAGTGAAAATGTGAGATTTCTAAGTTTGTGCTATTATTATATTTAATTAAAGCAATTTATATTTTATTGATTGCTGATTTATTGAAATTTGATGTAATATTACGATTGCTGAACCACCACACTATTGAAAGCTGGATAACCTCTGAAAGTTCAAACCACTGATGCACACATACTAATGGTTAATATATTACTTAAGATTTGTTGATATTTTAATAGTTTAATAAATACAATAGAAGAGCTAACCTGTCTATCCAAATTTCAGTACTGTTGTCAGAGCTATCATCCTTCTGATGATTGTTCTTTAAATTGGTACGATCTTTTCGCAACCTAGGTGCCTTTCGCCAATCTTTTGCATCGCATTGGTTTTCCAATTGCTTACATCTGAAACTGTAACTGTTGCTTCTTCTAAATGTTTGTTCTTTGTAAGCCATTTCTTCAGCATATAGTTCTTTGTACGATTTTGAACGCTTTTCTCTAGGTTTAATATATGGATAAAAAATGTTTACTTTTTCAATTTTATGTCTGGGTGAAGCATTAGAATACATTTTATTGCAAGGTTCGTCAAAACCGCGTTTCTGCTTACAAAGATCTGCCTGTTTGCTGGCGGGTACATTACTTTCATAGTCAGATTCTTGCAAATTTCTAGAGTTCTCTACCACTAACTTACAAATATCTTTTTTGGATACATCGAATGGAATTGGGGCCTTTAGAGTACTTTGCTTTTCTTTTATATTAAACCTTTTAGAGTTACTTTTCAAATGCTTTAATTTTATATCCCGAAAAGACTTTTTACCCTCAGAAATATCTTTAAACTGACTATTATCAGATCTGGTTGAATTTTGCGCTTTTTCAAGAGATTCCGCACTTGGTATATTTTTCTTACGAAGCTTCACTACAGTGCTTTTATTTATCCTTTCTGTTAAATTTTGTAGCGAACTTTTCCCAGGAAACGAGACAAAATTATGTAACGAATTACATTCCTCATTACTGGAAATGAACTGTTTTTCAGGTAGTTTAAGCAAATTTTGATACTTTTTACCACGGGTATGTTTTGTCCATTTCACTGGAAATATGAACTTATTTTGGTTCGTTGTTTTGTGTGCACCGTTGCTTTCAGCATGCCATGGGTATTTTTCATTATGTTGAACCTCATGTACGTCTATGAAGTATGTCTTGCGAATTGGACGATGATATTTTGGAAGAATTAATGTATCTCTCTCAGCATCCACTATAGGCATAAACACTTCAATTTCGGTAATTTGTTTCTTTGGAATTTCTCTCGTAGTTCTGCGTGATTCGTGGTTGACACGAGTTTGTGTGTTTTGAGATTTGGTTATTCCATCTTTTCTAGATATTCTTTGTGGGGATTTAGATGCAGGTCTTGTGTGAGTGGAAAATTTCCATGAGGGTCTTGGATATATATCTTTGTTTTTATTAGCGTTTCCAATGCAGAACTTTTTCTTTTGGCTTGACTCATTAAGAGGAGAAACAATGGCACTTACATTCTTTGCAGAAATTTTTAATTCATAGTTTCCTTTATCTAAAATTGCTTTTAAAATTTTGCCTTTTTCTTCTGATATTTCGTTTTGTTTTCTATTAATGTTTCCGGAACGACTCTGTACCCTTTTTTCTGTTAAAAAAAAAGAGACAGCCTTAAACATTAGCAAGTCTTGCATAATTGCTATAAAAATTAAATATATACTAGAGAGCTAAATATCTGCAATGTTATTGGTCATCACAGAATAATTATGGTGTATGTACTTGTATAACACACCAGAAATGCTGTTGCACTTGATATCGATTACCATATGCTTTTAGACACCTTAGAAATTAATTAATACTTTGCGCACAGAAAAGAGAAATATAATTCAGCCATAATTGCTTGCCCTTTGCTGTCGTTGCTTGACTGGAATCTGCGACTTTGAGATTTGAAAAAAGAAAAAAAAAATGATTTGGAAAAATAGATATTGGATAGTGAATACACAGAAAGATATGGGCTGGAACACCAGAATCTCACAAATGGTTGCACAGGTAAAGTTCTACCACATTGACTCTACAGCTACTCGCTACCTTTGATAGAGAGCACGTCGGGGAACGGATATAAGGGCATTTCATATATTTTTCCCTAGCAAGAAGCCTTTTTCGAGTAGCCAGTATTTTAAATGTTGTCCATGTTGCACAGACACTATGCACTATACAATTAAACACATCCTCGCCTTCAAGGGTATAATAATAAATGGGTTGGCCGCCAGAATTTCACTACTGGTCATATACGAATGACCTAATAGTTCAGTCAACAGTGACCTAATAGTCCTGCCGCCCTAATAGCTCAGTTCCGCCCCAATTTTGAGGACGAATATCCGGAGCGTGGTACGAGAGACTTCCCCCCCCTTTTTTCTTACCATCAGCCTCTCGAGAGGACTTTTGGCTTGCGGTATATTTTGAGTGCCCCTTATCGCACAGACATCATACGCTTACAAACATCCATGCCCTCTTTGGAATTCCAGCTGAGTCCATCGATAAGGTAGTCAGCGCCATTAACCAGTGTACCGGATGGGCATCCCTTGGCTTCCCAGACAGGTCAAACAACAAGTAAGTAGAAAGTCAGATAAAGTCCAAAACAAATTTATGGTTGTAACGAAAACGTTTCGCCAAAAAAGTTCTTAATAAAGTTAGGAAACATAAAAGCAGTATCTTTAGTGCGGGTAGTAACCACCACCAAAATCTATGATTTTCTGCCAACGTTTTGGTAGTTTAATCAAAGCCTTCGGCCCAGAAACTTCGTGGCTGTAAGTCCAAAATGTGAGATCAACCTCATTTTGGACGTCCTGTGCAGAATGGAAGATAGTACCAGCAAGATGTAGCAGCAAGTGTGAAAAAGGTAGGGATCGGAAGGAGCGATGTCAGGGCTATATGATGGGTGTGGCAAAAGATCCCATTCAAGTTCGTACAGAATCCATCTTGTGAATGCAGACACATGTGGTCTTGCATTGTCTTGATGGAACATAACCTTTTTGAGCTGTAAATCAGTTCGACGTTATTCCTAGATAGCAGCGTCAACACGGAATAGCATCTCGCTGTACACCTTACTTTTTAGAGTTTTATCTTTTCCCAGATATTCTTTGCGGTTAATACCATGGCAATCCTACCAGATAAAATGCATGATCTTTTTGTTAGTTAAACAGCGCTTTGGAACGCTGCCGACGAGCTCACCGAGCGCAGACCAGCACCCAGAATTTCCGGTTAACATACGCTGATACGTTTAACTATTCAGCAGCTGCCTGCTCGGGAACCATTCCCTGCACATTCCTTGAACAGCTGCTCCACTTCCGACCATCGTGTTGTAGATGAAATGCGTATCAACAAGCTCCGCTTCGTGTAGCAATACATACCATCCGAAATCCACACGAGGAATGATGGCTTACGCTAGGGAACTGCTTTCAGCTATCAACCTCAACAACGTTAACATCCAACATTTCTTGCACACCACACTCCATTACAAAAACTGCTTCTTTTTTACCTCCCTTAACATTTCCGCCAAATACTTTATAATTACTATTTATTCAGAGTTTCAAATTCTAGAGCAATTTCAGTTCAACAAGTTTATACAACAATTAAAAAAGCATATTTTAAAACATTTTGCGTTGCTCACTAATGAATATAACCGTTCATTCACCTACGTATATTTCAGAATTTTTTAGCCTATTGTACTTAAATGAGAAAATCAACAATTACTTTTATTTTGTAGGGTTTATATTTATTTTAACTAACATTTATTTTAAGCTATCTTTTCTGTCAAGCCTTTACTTTCCCCTAGAATTGCCAGTGCTACAGTATATAAATTGTAGCAGAGCGCGCAGTATATTCAAATTTAGCAGAAGTAAGTTGAGTTTAAATAGAAGGAAAATGAGTTTGTAGGTGTGCTTCCTGAATCGCGAACGTGAAGGTTGCTAGGTAGAAATTTAAGAACCGCGCGTTCCGGCCTGTGTGCCTATCTCGGCAGTTTATGCTGAATCTTTCAACTGCTTAATTAGTAAGCTCACTGAAGCTCAGCGGTATTGTAGAACGCGGTTAGGTTAGTTTAAGATCTCAGAGCCTCGTGAATAGTGATCTCGTTATTTATTCATCTAGTCATTATTTTTCAGTTTTACATTCTGTTTCAGTTAAACCGCCAGGTCGGCGTAGTTTGTGAGCTTCAAGTGGACGCAGCTGTTATTTTAAAAGTTGAATAAAAAGGGCTTTAAACCCTTCTTACGTGTCTGTGTAAATTCAAACTTCGTAGCAGTCACTACCACAATTGCTGACAAGTTGGGGCCACTACAATTTAATTGGAATGCAGTTTAATATTTTAAAACTTAAATCAATATGCTTCATCTGTTAAAATACTTTCCCAGCTTATATTTGTTAAATTCTTTCTGAAACTATGAATTCTTTTGCTGTATGGCTTTATGTGTATAGTATTTTCAACTTACATGGATTTAATTTTTTAATTCCTTTCAAATCGTATCATTTTAATTTGATGAAGATGAAAAGAATTTAGTTGCTTCTTTTCTTCTACTAAAATTATTGCTAATATAAATGGTGAAATTCTAAGGGTATTTAATGTTCGACGTTCAAGTAAATGATGATTAATTAGGTTTCTGCTAACCCATCAGATTTTCTAAATGATGAATAAACTATCTTGACTAAACTTAGATAAGTGAGAAAATAGGCTAATATTTCTGATATAAAATAACTTTTCATAAGGTATATAAAGAGGTTCAAAATGATATTACAAATTTAATTAAGTTAATAACAGAAGACCTATTAAAATAATTAGATTGCACATACGGTATTTGAAGCTGCAGTGTCTACGTTATATTGCCTATTTATTGTATTCTATTGTATGTTACTATATTCTTTTGCATATATAATCTTAGTACCATTTAGTGTAAGCACGTAACCGTAATAGTTGCCTGCTGACAGATGAATAATGGAAATACAAAAACACATACGCAGTGCCTTTTGATCGCATACTCAGAACGTTTGCCTCCGTAACAACCGCTCTCCCACTCCATAATGGGGCATGTGGGGCAAAACCGACTAACCTATGGTAAATAGACGGTGCTTCCGTCGCATCAACAGTCCATTCAGTCCACAGTCTATGTTAAGTAAGTCTGAGCGCATGCAGATATTTTGCTTTTTTTAGTTCTGTCTCAGCCTCCCAGTAGGCTGGGACAGAACTCGAAGTCGTGCTAAATAAGTCAGTGAGCGCGTGTTTCCTTTCAAACAACGTAAGAAAACTGAGAATGTGTTGCAGAATGGAAAGACAACAAAGAACAGAATTTGATACTGTGCCACAGTCACATCTAAAACCCTTATCACATATGATATTTGTTTCCGGAACAAAACGTTTGGTGGAACAGTTCTGAGAAACGCTCTTTTGCGAAATAGGGTTACCATCTTCACTTGGTAAACAGGCTGAAAAGCCAAACAAGAATCAGTAATCGCTCAGATTAGCGAAAGTGACATTTCCTTTCGAGTGACGTTTGCTTCGTGTTGTTTTGTATCGCTCACACTCTTTTCGTTTTAAACTTTATTGTTAATAATGGAAGATAATAGAAAGGTGAATGCTATCACGTTAATCACTTTGATCTCCACTCTGGCACTTCAAGTAACAGATAAACACACTTCTTGTTATAGCGATCAATTACATCAGTAATAGCCAAATTCTGTATACACTAAGAATAGTTTAAAACGTGTGCTGAATAAGTCTATTTATCAGACATTACTTATGTGTATTTTCTGATGTCTGCATTCCAATGAAAATTTGATGGCTCACTGGAAAATTTGTGACCTGGTGAAAGCATTTTCTTGACTAACTTTATGGCTCATAATTACTGTTCTGTCCATTCAAACAAACAAACAGAAAAAAAAGACCTTCTGTGACAAAAATCTATATGGCTGATATTTACATCCTCACAGCCAGGAGATACTATTCAGTAAAATGAAGATCAAATAAAGCATATGAATATATGAGCAATCAAACATGTGCGAGTTGTTTACTGTCCCATAGAACACTCGGTAATATACCTAAAACACATTAATTATAACAATTCTAGAAATTAAGTGGTGCATATCATGAGTTTGTTTTATGTGATTACGTCAAAGCCTCGAGGGATATCTGCCTAACAAGAGGGATCGCTTTGTAGAAGATTTTTTAAAACTGGCTCGTATACCAGTTACAAATGAGGAAAACCAAGGAAACGTCTTGTAGCCAGCCCGTTCGCGGCATTCTAACCTGAGACAGAACTACCAGTGTTCAACGACGCTTCGGCCAACAGTAGGCCCGTGCACTTAATTGGAAAGTACAATCCATTATGCAAACAGGCATGAAGGTGATAATCAGTTGTGCCCTGTTTTAAGTAATCAAATGTTATAAATGCACAGCTGTTACATTTCTTATTATTTATTAGTCATGTTTATATTACGTAGATCATACATATGATATAATTATGAATTAACCCAATAACAAAATGTGTACACTCTTTAGTACTCAAATACTCATCAATTATTTTTCAACTGATTATTACATACCCATAATAATTTGCAAAGAACTGATGACTATAGTTGCTGACAATTACATGATCGTTATCTGAATTAAAAGCAACTTCAAATAAACTTCTTGGCAATGTTCATTTTTGTATTCATACATACATATAAGTCATATATTTACATCATCTAATAAGTCATATATTTACATACAGATAGAGAGATGCGATGGTTTAGAAGTTGTTAATATATATTTATTAGTATTTATGTACTGAATAAGATTTATATTAATGAATGTATATACAAATGTTTTTCATCATGCATAATAATAAATCCATAAATTTCCAATGTTTCAATATATAGCATTTACGATAAAAGTACAGTTTCTAATGTATTTATAATCCAAAAAGTATTTCATTAATAACATGCAAATAATAGACAAATTTAATCATTCGCATTATTACATAAGCTATGCTTTTCTTTTTTTATGCATCTTTTATGCTGTTTAAAATGTGTCACTGATTATGCAATTAACAATTTAAAAGATAAGTAATTAGTAGAAAAGCCGCGCATATGCAAACGGATTTTAAAAAATATTCAAATTTAAGAAATAAAATTCTATTATCTAACAGTGATTATTATCACTGTTATATAATAGAATTTTATTTAAAGCAGCACGAAGTACGACAAATTTGGCGAACATTTGTCGACGAACAATTTGTAAACAAATCCGAACTGCAAGAACGTCGTAAAATACTGTCAACTCTGAAAGTTCCACGATTATATATTTAATGAATATATAAACATTTTAAAACGACACAGGCAGTTAGTTATATTACAACAAAACAGCAATAATTAAATCGGCCTCTATTTCCACCGTCCATGACTTCACAATGAGAGGCCATCGCCATATTGAAAGTTACCCGTTATCCTTCAGAAGCAGAACTTTCGTCTGATTGGTTGAACGTTCGAAGAACACATCTCCAGCCGGAACATTTTCGGACAAGTTTTAAAATGTTGCTTGTAGCCGGAACATGTTCATCCTAGCTAGACGAAACATTTCTCGGAAGCCTCCTGCTTAAAGCAGTGCTACTAGAATCTCGTTTCTCTAAATTGTCCCGCGTAGCCGCGCGCGTCCCTAGCAGTGATAGCCTCTTTATAGTTATGAGACTACGTCTCATGCTCAAGGAAGAAATAACTTTGGTTGATTTGAAGAAAGGATGATTCAGCAAAGACAGAACAACATTGCATGAAATGTGTGAATGGTGTTACAGACTTCCAGTGCGTGCGCCACTGGAAGTCTGTAACACGATTTACAAGACGTGCAGCCACGGACACGATTTACAGGTAACAGGTTACGGAAAGCGGAGATTACTGGCAGCTACCAACAGAGGTTAGCAAGAACTCTCGCCGGGCCCTAGCTAAGCGCAACACCTCCATGAGGCGACGAGAACATCCAATCAAGGATATATTGCAATAAAATTGACAGAGACAGAAAATGGCTGAAAATACGTAACTGATACATTACAGATAATGTTTTTCACTATATAATGAAATGTCTTGTCTTACAGAAGTTCAGGATACGGGATGACAGGTGACAGTTGACACAGGACTGGGAGCACCTAGCGTCTACCAGAGGTAAGCAGATGTATGCCCCTTGTTCTGTGTTATCCAGCGTTTGTTGCAAAATTTAAGAATTAAGGTAAGACACATGGCCATACAAGGTCTAAGTGGTGGTACAATGGCTACAGTTTTGGAGACAGAGGATGCAAGAAACATATTGCAAATACCAGAATATAAAACATAGAACATAATATAACATATAAAAGTTGTACAATACAGAAGTATATATATATAGTAAATATGTAATAAAATAAATAATAAATATAAGTAAAAGTTATGCAGTATAAAAGTGCATTTAGTAAACAGGTGACTGACGGGAGTACACCTGGCTTTGCCTCCGGTGGAACGGTGTTTTCAACACCAGACTGTCTGAACACAAGGCTCTACCCATAGTAAAACAATTAGAGATTATGTAAAGTAGTATAAAGATAACCTTCAGTGGAAATTCTAACTTTTTTATAAGTTTTGAGTGTTTAAAATTAATGTATAGAAGAATTGTATGAAATGATCTTAAGTGGGCTGGTGAAAGCTGAGCTAAACTATGAAAGCCAGGAGCCGTCGAAGACGTTAAATTTGTTGCCATTAGTATCCTTCGTCAACGTTAAAAGAATATAAACATTATTTCGGGGCACTCTGCAGTTGATTGAACATCTGGATGAAAGTTTCCTCATACTGCCCTTTTATTCCACCTTAGAATGCTTAACTGTCGCACAGCAATAAAATCAAAAATTTTGATTACTTCTAAGCGTGGTTTTTTTTAGATATAAAAGGGTTATTCTATTTTGATTTCCTGGTTAATATTTCAGAAATGGGAAAATTTCAGAAATTGTATATCAGGTTATATAGGAATTTGTAACAGACTTAGCTCACAAAACTTAAAATGAAAAGAAAATGTTTCATGCATTATTTGCCTTAACTGAGTATGGAATTCGAAATGCATAGTATAAACTCCTTGCTAGAAACAGTAACGCCTGAGATACAGTTTTTCAACGCATCCATTTGTGCACTCAAACCGAGCAAATCGAGTAGATTTGAGAATGAAATGAGTAGACTGAGTAGATTTGTAATTATTCAAAAAATCTCGAAACAAGAATAATACATTTTCAGTTTTACCGAAATAAATCTGCTCAAAATTCTTTCATTCATCTGAGGGTAAATTAAAAAAAGACATATTTTTCAACTTATATTTTAGATTTCTGGTCTACAATTACTGAAAAACAAAGCGTTTCAGATAGATCTTCTGTTTTATTAAAATAATTACTTTTAACTTTGTTAGTTCTATGATATGTAAACCCAGAGTGAACTTTAATAGTCGGCAAAGTCTAGGATTTTCTGAAGGTAGCATACAGATGGTCTCTGCTGTTCTTACGTTAGCTCTTGAGCATCGCATTCGTGGTGGACTCAAATAGTTGTTCTCGTTTTATCTCGTTCGTGTCACATTAGGTCGACAGTTTCGTATATACTGAGTAAGTTTGCTTTGAAGCTATGAAAAAGTAAGTTTTATCATGAAGAATTACTGCCTTATACAATTATATAACTATCATTTAAAGGGAACATAAATGCTACGAAATTAATCCAAGTATTTATAATTTTCAAACACATATGATGGCTGAAATCAACAATATATATTAAAACATGCTGAAATGTTTATCATAAAACATGGTCATACATATCAACATGCCTCTAACAAAAGTATAGACAGTTTTCAGCATTTGAGGTGATGGCAAATCATTCTTCCATTATCTAATCTCACTTTTGTTACATTTTAGTTAATACGTCTGGAAAAAGTGTAACACCTGACGTGGGTTCCAACTAACTAAGCGATGCCAGTTACCATATAAGAGTAAGGGTGTTACGTTCTTTCTGTGAAGGGAATTATCCCCATCATATAGCTATCCATCAACCAAAGAGAAACAAAATTAAAATGCTGCAAGTTTATTCTAACTCTCAATCGTGAGATTTTAAAATACACAAACATCAAAATTACTAACTTCAGCTTATGGTATCAAAATTACTAACTTCAGCCAATGGTATTCCCAATAAGAACAGTCTTTCCGTCGTTGATCAGGGCAGCCTAAATTCTCACGCTTTTATTCGTAATATTCTACACTCAAAATCTACATAAATTCTGGAGCGAGTGAACCTCATGGCGGAAAGAGGCAAAATTAAATTAAATAATATTTCGTTAGTAAAACTTGAATATCAATGACACAAATGGAGCTTTGAAACAGTGAGGCATTCTTTTGAAATACACTATAGAAGAATTCAAAATAGGTTCCTGGGATTACAAGGGGCTATGGATAGGCACTTACTGTTGAATATATGTTGGAAACCCCAAAGCTTTTGAATGCTTGATAAGTACCAAAATTCGTTAAACGAATGTTCAGTATCTCTTCCCGAAAGATTAGGTGGAATATTCATTCAAGGTATGGAAAACAATTGCCAAGACACGTTGAACATTAATATGAGGCACGATAATTGTTAAATACTACTTTATTCCGGAGACATTACAAAAGGAAAAGAAATAAATTGAAACTTCACTGGCAAAAGAATAGTTTACAGTAAAGGCCTTTCGCTTAAAATGCAGAAAACTAAATATACCCCAACTAGAGACAACATGAATTTTCTTACCATGATATTTAACTGTTCATTTCATTCGGTCACATAAAAAGAATCAATGTTGTAGTAACTAAAGTTAGTTTCACACTTAAACCAAGAATCAATATACATTTTTGAAGGGATTTTAGTCTTTCAGCTTATAAATGCTGTTATTTAATTTTCCTCATTTTCCTATTTCCACAAATGTATTGTTTTATTTAACTGTCGTTACAGTTTTAGACCCATTTGATTTCAACCACCTTCCATAAATTAAAAAAATTGCATTATTTTTATAGTCAATAGTTTTTAAACTCTAAATATGCTGTAAGGGGCTTCGAAATGCACTACAAATGCAGCTGTAAAATGAGTAATCAAATAATTTCATGAGGGGAATGAAATGCTTTGTTTAAATGATTATCTTATAACAGTACATATTATAATGATTCTTACCTTTTGGTACAAATTTTTTGGAGACTTGTAAAGAAGGAAGGTCGCACAAAGAATCAGGAGAAAATGAATCACAGGATGAGTTTGCAGGCAATATACTTATTATTTCAGTGTTCATAATACACAGAATGCGATGCAGGTATTACTGAGTAGAAAACTATTGTAGGATAAATGTTTATATCCTAGAGAGAAAGAAAAAGAGATGTACATTTTAAAATTTTGTTTGTACATATACATATCATATACATCCACACAACATATATATATTTCCCAGTCTTTTGTATGGATTTTCCCTCAATTTAGAAACTTTCTTTGTGCATAAATTATCTTTAAAGCTTCCTATTTTACCTTCAAATAAATTTCCTTCAAAAAATAAATTAATTTTGCTTCCTCAAATTTTGACTTTAAAATATATTAACTTTTGATCTAGAACAGTTACGTTTGGTTTACAACGTGTTTTAAGCAATTTTGCACTCTCTTTGGCTGAAAATTTACTTTAAATATTTATTTATCCCATTGTTTTAATTTACGTAATGGCTTTTGTACTTCTCAATGTCGAGAATTCTTATTTCACACTGTTTTCTTTTATAGAGTTTTTTGTTTAAGGGTGCCATCGAAGCAGATTGTATCTTGATAACTGATTAATTTTTTTAAATTTTTATTTACTTTTCTGTAAACATTTTATTGGCCTTAAATTATTTCTTTAACTTTATTAAATTGTTTAATTTTTATTTGGCACTTTCTTTTGAATTATTTCAAGAATTTATAATCATCCAAAGAGACACTTTCTTGAAATTTAGAAGTAACGATCTGTTGACAATTCTTTGGATGGTGCTAAAAAAAGACCAAAAATATACTTATTAGTCTATTTTACTGAATTGTTTGGTTTTTGTTTCAGTTTTAATGTATGTACTTCCTTTTAGAGTATTAACTCCCTATTTTGATTTAATTATTATTTCTTGATTATTAAATTACTTTCGCAGCACACTGCGCGACTTTAGTAATTTGTAATCATTAATTTGAAATTTCTAAGCTATTGCTTATATCAGTTGATAAATGCAGTCTGAACAAGAATACCGATACAAAATAAGACACATATGTATTAGCTCATCAAAATCAAAATACTTTTCGTAATACAATGATTTTAAATAAAAGCAGATTGACAGAATTAAGAACATTCGGAGCAATCAAAAAATATTCATAAATTTGTTTAATTCCTGTTATCATGCTATCTAACGAAAATTAGTTTCTTCACAAGTAATCCTGAATTGCATATAATATCCGTCTAATTTCCATGTTATGCGTATTTTTATGAGATGTATATGAAGGTATACATTCTGTCAAAAAATTTCGCACACCCAAAAGACAATTTGATCATGGTTCAAAAAGAAGGTAAGAAAGTGATTAAAACTAGTTAATAATTAATCTATTTACTGAACTAAAATCGGACTAAGTCATTTGTATATTAATGCGATGAATGTCCATCTTTAACGGCAAGATGTGAGGATATTTGATATATCATGGACTCACAAAAACGTGAAATGCTGCCGTCTAGAGCTTGCTACTAGTTAATCTTCAATATTCTATAACAGTTGTTATACATTTCGTAAGTAATAATGCATAGTATTTGATGGTTGTAACCGACTGATTGACTTGGTATGCTCTGAGACATGATTACAGCACTATCGTAGACGATTGATGGACATGTTCGCCCCGTACAGACAGGCACTATTTGGCAGAAAGATGGCCTTCACCAAACTCGACATTATTTTCAATGTAACATATTCCAGCATGTCTTTGACATATTGACAGGCCATTTAAGTTCTATAAAGAATTCTTAAAAATAACCTATATCAAAAACATAATGTCAGATAATAATGATGTACGACACTCCTCAATGATGTGAAATAAGCAGTGGAGACCAGGTCTAGACCAGGTCACTCCACTTTCTCAACACACTGGCATCAGTCCAGTAATGCCTTCAGAAAAACTTAGCTACATCTAAAAACTCAGGAAGAAAAAGAGTCCAGGAAAAGACAGGATCAATAATACTATGGTGAAGACATTCCCTACCAAAGTCATCTTTATCTTAACTAAACTCTTCAACGAAGTACTTCCTATACAGCATTTTCCTAACCTGTGGAAGACTGCACTTATTACGCCAATTCTTAAGAAGCCTGATAATCGTCCTGACCCCTACAAACCAATCAGCCTACTGCCTGAACTCAGCAAGCTGCTAGAAGCTATGCTACTAAAGAGGATCACAAGCCATCTCGATGAAAATAACATCATCATACCTCATCAGTTTGGTTTTCGGAAAAATCTATCTACTATGAACCAATTATGCAGAGTAGTTGAAACCATTCTGAAGGCATGGTATAACGCAAGACTACAGGAGGAATTTTCATTGTTGTAGCGAAGGCTTTTGATAGAGTTTGCCTGGAAGCCCTCATTTACAAAAGCCACAGCCTGGGTTTCCCAGGATACATCACAAGCATAATTTAATCTTACCTTACAGGTAGACACTTTGTCGTTCAGGTTTCTGGCACACATTCCACTCGCCGTGCTATTACAGCCACTGTACCACAAGGGTGTCTCGTTAGACCCACCTTATTTAATAAATATACGTAAACAACATCACTACAACACCAATACCTAACATAACATTATCTATGTACGCTGATGATACAGCGATCCTAGTACAAAGTGCATTTGTTCGTCCAGTTGTCCAATACTTACAAGAATGCATACACGCATTAGAGACTTGGCTTAAGCAGTGGAAGATAGAAGTAGACATGCAGAAAAACAAAGCCATCCTATTTACAAAGAATTAGAAGATCAAGTAACATCTGAAGTTCTACGGTACTACCATCCCATAATCTAAGCAGGTCTCATACCTTGAGGTGATTATCAATAATACTCTCACATGGATTCCAAAATATCAACATATTCTTCAAAAGTTTCAAGTGCGTAAAATGAAACTCTACCCCTAATTTTCGAAACAGTGTTGTATCCTTAGATAACAAGTTACTTATTTAGAAATCCATTCTGCGTTCCATGTTATGCTATGCCTGCCCAGTATAGGCTTTTGCTATACTGGGCAAGCATAAAGTAAAAGTAATCGAAAAAAGCTGCAAACTGCCCAAAAAGCAGCACTTAGAAAAATTACCAATTCCCCGTGAAATGTTCGAAATAATAGAATATACGAGGAACTCAGAATTGTCCAGTTAAGGACATATTACTACAATCTCGCGAAAAAATTTCATGAAAGGTAACGCAGTATTGAAGACCCTGAAATCAATATTTGTACTTATGACTAAGTGATCTTGCCAATCTGAATATACCTTTAGCTATCTTAAATGTATTGTCGCATGCGTACGGGTTCGTAAGATATTGAATGCACAAGTCAATAAAAGTTAATAAAACTTATTCTTTTCACAAGAAATAAAACAAAATGCTGAAATATTTTCTCAGAGATATTTGTAAAATATCACAATATCTCACAGTAGTTATATTATGAACTACTAAAACGTTAAATAGAATGCAATCCAAAATACAGAGAAAGCTAATCCTATCTCACCGCGAATTCGCTACAATCAATAACAACACTAAGTAAATAACTGAATTGAGATGCTTTCGTCCGTCTTTTATAAGCTTTTTAATTATGCACGAGAACATTCCTGTATTTTCCCAAGGTTTCTGGAAAGCAAAAGAGTACAATTACGAGATATCTATTTATATGCGCGTGCTCCTGTATTTTTAATTTTTCGGCGTAGCTTTCTCTTAAAACTCGTCACGCGCTGCTTTGCACGGCGAAATAAAGGAATTTTATTTATAATGCTACTAAAAATAGCAAATTGAATACAAAATCCGTAACAGGGTGAACTATGTAACTTGTGTGCCTTGTAATATATGATTTATGTACTCAGTTTCTCTTTTGTTTTATTCTTCAGAATTTTTTTTACTCAATTTTAAGCACCGAAGGGTTCGTACTAACCTTTTATTTCAGATATTATTACACACCAGTTAGAACGCCTCTCCCCAAGATTTCTTAGGAGCTTTTTCTGGTCTATGCGATTCCTAGGTTTTGCTTTTACTCTTGTACATATAGAACCTTTTTGCTCGAACTATCATTACTAATTAAGGCACAATAACACAGACTGTTGTTAGACTTCTGAATTAGTATCATTACTAAGTTAAAAGTAAGTTAAAATCTTAATTTAAAATCTCAAGATATTAAAAAAACTAATATATCTCATTTTGTATATTATTTAATGATCTAAAACTTTTGTATGTACATACCCCGTAATTCTCTTTCACTATTCGTAAATGTACAAAATGTTCTGCAAGGTGATAGGATCCCCGAACTTAGGTACCATGGTGACAAGCACCACTCTATCAACCTAGGTTTTTCATCATTTCTGTTCGTGATAAATGCTTCGCTTCTGCTTTCTCCCTTCCTGTTTTAAACAAAGATTCACGAACAGGATGCAACGCGTCCGTGGCTGAGTCACGTGGTTGATAACAGAGCAGTGGCATATTCTCCTGAGCGTCTCTGGTATCTTCGCTCCACTGCGCCTCATGGTTCAAAACCGGGTGCTACTTTGGTAGACGGTTGCACGGATTTTGGCGATTTTTCTTTTGGCGAGTAATACAACTTATGGTAAACCCATTGCTGGATAAGTTATGTATGGTAACAGATCATGGACCTTATAAGAGATAGACTAACCCAGTGGGCGGGGCGCGCGTCACCCACATGTCGGCAAGAAAGAGTAGGGACGATCTGGTTTATTTTAACACTGAAACCTATGGCGTTCGTATCACATAACTCTTATTAATTATTAAATGTGATACGTTGTATAGTGATGAGATTATGAAAGACACAGTTTTTTTCCAAATAGGATTTAATATATCTCATTAAGGCACTTTTTGCTGCATTTCGCGCATTTATTTCACGCGTAATTCTGGTACAAACATCTTTACTTTGGTAAAACGGTAAAAACTTTAGGCACAAAATTTATGAACTTAATTTTGCGTACAAATAACGTAAAATTAAATAAGATTGATAGTATGTGATGCTTTGAAATAAATAAGGTAAAATTAAACAAGATCTGATATTTTTTTTTCAATTTAATGACCATTTTCAGGCAGTGATTTTCAAAACTATAATAACATTACAAAACAATCATTTATTTGATTGTATCATCATTAACTTATTAACATTAAAGTGGAATATTTATTTTAGAAATTTATAAAATTTGGAGCATAAAATTTTCTGAGCGTAATGAAGGGGGGAAAAAAGGTAAAATAAAATCTAGAAGCGCTCAGATTTTATATTACGCCCAAAAAGAACCTTTTTTTAACGTTTTGTGTGTTACCTATAGTTATTGAATATCATGTTCGTCGTCCGTAAACCACATACATTTGAAAACAGCATATCTTTAGAATTTCCGCACTGGAGATAAAACTGTTATTTTCCATACAGTGCTCTCTCTTAACTCGTTGAGTATGTTAATCAAAAATTCGTTAACGTTTTACAAAATATAAAATAGATTAAAACAAATTCGAAATTCGGCCGTCCAGATGCCCATGTTCGGGTGGAGGATTACATTACTCAAAATTTGATGGCTCTAGATATTGTCGTTTTTGTCACAGTGCGAGAAACATACATGTATTCATGCAGATTCTTCATTATTTAATTTCTTTAAATATAATACAGGGCGATAATATTTGGTAACATCAATTTGCAATGAGACACGGACATTTATAGTAAAACAGCGCAAAATGCTGTTTCGAAACTAACAGCCTTTCTAGGCTACCGCCCCTTTGGACTAATAAATTAACAGTAAATAAAAAAAAATCTTACGCAGAACTAAGAATAAATTTAGAAAAATAATCACTATAAAATACAAGCAAAATTAATTATTACGGTTAAATGCAATTTTAATATTAGAATTAAATGTATAAAAAGATGTCAAAACTGTTTATCACTATGACGTATTATGAAATATAATTGAAATAAAATTCCTTTATAGAAATTGTGCTATAATACTCATCTATAATTTTAAAAAAGCAGCACAATTTAGAATTTTAAACAAAACTTTCAAAAATTCGTTTTTAAATATTTTAGTATTTTTTACTTATTTACACCAATAAAAAGCATAAAACTTGCAAGAGAAAACTGCTTGTTTGAAATTTTCTATTAGTTCAGATTAAGTTTCAGTGATAAAAGTAGTTACAAATTTCCTTACAGCATAGGAAAAGCTAAAAAAATATCCAGCCCTGAAAGCATGCAATAGCTTTATAATTATTTGGAACGTTCATTATGCTTGATAAATATGCTAAATTTTTAAAAATCAATCTCAATTTCAAAAATAAAAATATGTAGAAATTGTAATTTGTGAAATGAGGCGCTACAACAGCTTTTTCTTGACAATTATACACGCTGCAATAGGCAACCACTGTTAAATTTCCGGATGTGATCAAGGTGACAGACGGGAACGCCTCAGACGAGGGAGAAAACCAATTTGGGTTAGTCTATTTCTTCTAAGGTCCATGTAAACGATACTTTGTCATTTTATTAAAAAAAAATAATGCGTTTATTATGCATAAATTACGTGTTTTAAATATTATTTATGGCTTCTAAATATTAAAAATCAATTTAATTTTGCATTTTATTTGAAATAAAAATTTTGTTGTTTATAATATTTGATATAATTTAATGTTGTAAATGATGTAATCAATGACGTCACCTTACTTAAAAAGTAATTGGTTTTATTAATATCTATAAATTTAATCTAATGTTTTAAACATCATTTTTGGCTGTTGAATATTAAAATACAATTTAATTTTGCATTTGTTTTAAAAATGATTCGTTAAACTTTTACAAAATATGAAATAGATTAAAACAAATTCGAAATTCGGCCGTCCATATGCAGTTTTAAAATGATTCTATTATGAATGATTATTTAAATAATTTTAATTCTATGCGTGATGCAATCAGCTCCCTGATTGGTTACTGAATATTTGTGCATTACCGCGCCATTTTAAAATTTTATTATTCATCTCTTCGAATTCTTCAGATTTCAAATGGAATGGATATCTACGTTTTGAAGATGAATGTTGTTATTGGGAATTACCAAGAATTATTGGTATTGGAATAAAAAATTGCCCTTTAAGTCCTTATTTTGGTCAACCTGTCTTTCCTATTCAAAGATTTATTTATAAATTGTTAATAGCGTCAGAGGAAATTTATTTTAAATTTTTGGAGAAAACCTCGCTAATTGCTTCTTCAATGAAGTGCCAGAAATGTAGATCACAGATGAAGATGGTTAAAAGAGCCCATTCAATTATGATTCCGATTTTTTTTGTGGCACTTATCAATAAACAACAGATTAAATGACTCAAAAAATGTAAGTACATATTTTTCTTTTATTCTATAATTGTATACTTCAATTTTGTTTTAAAAAAATTGCTGAGATAATTATTGTCACATATGTTTTAATGTTAATTATATTCTATATAACGTATTTTAAAGTATTTGAATTTAATAATATTCTAATTCTTTATATGTTGGTATGATGGTTTTTAATTCGATATTCAATTTCAGTAATATTTTAATCCAATTAAACGTTGGCACAATGTTTTATAGCGGTTTTTTTATTCTCGTCTTTGCTATATGAAAGTAATAATAACCTTACTTTAGTATTTTATACTCAAATGTATTTATTTACACTTGCCTGCCATCTTAAAAAACGACATTTTCAACAAAAAATTAATCCATTACTTTTAACGATATTTATTTATTTATTTATTTATTTATTTATTTTAAAGTTTCGAATACTTTACTATGCGTAAAAACAGCGTTTTTCAAGATGGCTGACGATTGTAAAAATCGTGCCAACAATTGCGCCAACGTAAATCGCCAAAAATCCGTGCAACCGTCTTACCAAAGTAGCACCCAAAACCGGCGTATTTACGCTACTTGCAACGGTTGCCTGAAGAATGATTACGCGCATGACACAATCTGAATGGCTTGGCACAATCTGAAATCTGGCCACTTTTACTAAGGCGGTTGCAATAATAGGTAGGTATTGCAATTTATTTACAAAGGTTATAATTTAAGCAAGCTCTTAGGAACTCTTTTACACAGAATTATTTCATAATATTCAAAACTCATTTGGTATATCAAATACATATAACATAATTTTTTAACCTTCATGTCTTTTTTATGTTGCTACGTTGCTTTATTCCGAGCAAAATAAAGTAGCACACGAAATATTCAACACAATTTCAAACGCAATCGGAGTAATTACTGAAAAGAAATTATTTTATACAAATTGTATTCAAACTAACAATAATTTCTGTAATTTTTTTACCTGAAAGCAGTTATAGCACAACATGTAAAGGTGGACTTTGAACTATTTTACTATCTTGAAACGGACTGGGAAATGTTAAGGTTTATCCTTTAATCAAATTAATAAAATGAATGTAAACAAAGATTTCGGGATTTAAAGCCAAATTTTACCGAGTAATTTTAGATAATAATGAAGTCACAGTTAAGATAAAATATTACCTCGTGATTAAATTAGATCTTTTTCTTCTGCAGTCTTTGCCTTCAAATATATATATTGCGAAATTAAAATACTTTGCAGAAGTAATAATAAGAAAAAAATACCATGAAATAACTTCCTCTACAGAACAATTAAAAGAAATAAAAGATGAAGAAAAAATTAATGAAGAATAATGTCCATATTTTAATTTAATGGGTGCACTTAAGTCCCATTTTACGTACTTTTCAGTTGCGTGCCAGCCACCTAAAATAGTTATCATAAAGAAGAAAATACATAGAATGGCCACCTACAATAGTTATCATAAAGAAGAAAATACATAGAATGCGTTTAATGAGTCCAGCTATTGTGCTGTATCATATAAGTGTATATAAGTGCTTCGAAAATGTTTTAAGTCCAGAAAATGGTGGTTAATACATAAAAAATTATTGGATTCCCACGTCTTAGTGATCTGTGTTAGAACCCAGCCTCAGTTGTTATTTTTCTTTTCATAGTTTCTCACTGTAAGAGCGGCAACCACCGGATTTTTGTTGTAGTTTGCTGTAGTTCTACGGATTTTGAAAATAAATATGACGCTTTGAAATTTTATATGTAAAATTATTTTATTTTAGGTTTATTAGGAGAAAGGAGAACGGTTAGTTCTTGCAAATCTCGAACAATTTTGGTGACGTTGGACTTGGTTGAATCGAATTTAATTCTATTTGACTTTATTGAATTTATTTTTACTGAAATGGAATCGTTAATTGAAAAACAAAAACCTGTCAGAGCGTTTTTTCCGAGAACAATTAATGCAATTTTGCAGGAATTAGAAAAGGAAATTCCTGATGAAGAATTTATAAAAACGAAACTTGTTACTAAGAACGTTTATCTGTTGAACTTAATGCATTTGATACTCAAATATTAAATTCAGAATTTTCTTCAAATGATCAGTTTGAAAATGAATGGGCGAAAACACGGAATTATTCTTCAATCGCCAAATGATACAATCTACTAGCAGTATTCCGCCGAATTCGAACAAACGAAAACTAAAATTACCTAAAATAGAGTTAAAACAATTCGGTGGTGAAATTAAAGATTGGTTACCGTTTTCGGGACAATTTCGGCGAATACATGAAGGTAAAGAAATTCAAAACGAGGATAAGATGCATTATCTCGTTCAAGCGACCGTACCCGGTACGAGACCACGGGATATTGTAAACAGCTTCCCTGCAACTGCCGAAAATTAGGAAAAAGTTATAGAAAGCTTAAAAAATAGGTTTGGCAGGGAAGAATTGTTGGTAGAATTCTATATTCGGGAATTATTAGGTTTGATTATTAAAAATGTCACTGATCAAAAGAGAAAATGCAGTATATCAGAATTGTATGACAAGTTATAGTCGTATTTACGTTCTTTGGAGTCAATAGGAATGACAAGCGATAAATACGCTGCAATGCTGTTTCCGCTCGTGGAATCTTGCATTTCCGAGGAAATTTTACGAGCTTGGATTAGAAATTATGCATCAATAATTACAGCAGAAAATTCTTACTCTGAGAAATTGAGACAATTATTATTGTTTTTAAAGAATGAAGTGGAAGGAGAGCAGAGAATTTCTTTGGCAAAAGCTGGATTTAAATTAATTGATTCGGGTGCCAAGAGAGAAAGTAGAAGAGATAAAAGGTACTAGAGGGAATATTTCGTGCCTACAGCAAATGATTTATTCTCAGGCCATAATAAAGTAGCCAATTATAGTGAGAAGAATTCTTGCATATTTTGTGAAAAACATTCACGAAAATCAAGATTGCTTTGTTGCTCAGAAGATGCCTCTGAGTCAAAAGAATGATGAAATTAAGAAAAAGAAGGGTTGCTTCTTCTGCCTCAAAATTGAACACAGGGCCAAGCAATGCAAGACAAATGTACGACGTTTGATATGCTCGAAAAAACATTGGGGTGTCATGTGTCCGGATTTGTCCACCAATCAAAAGAGCAATGATGTTGAAAAGAATAAAGAAGAGGAAACACAAAACGTATCACTTGCGAGCACCAATTTCCTAGATGAAGTGTTTCTTCAAACACTGTTAATTAATATAGACGCAAACAAAAAGCAGAAGTCAGTAAGGGCACTTATCGATACAGGATCGCAACGTTCATACATATTAAAGGAGACTGCTGTAGACATAGAGTGCCACGCAATTGGATCAGAATCTTTAATCCATGCACTTTTTGGAGGAGTAACAACAAAGAAATTCACAAACGCTCTGAAGTGAACGTTAGAAGCCTAAGAGGTGATTTTTCTAGACGACTAATCTTGTTGGAACAGTCGAAGATTTGTGGACCAATAGTCAGTTTACAGCCTGTACCATGGATAGAAGAACTAAGACAGAAGAATATCCATGCATCTGATGTAGGAAAAAAGGATTTGAAAATAGAAATTCTTATTAGAGCTGATGTTGCAGGTGTTCTGTTAACGGGAAGAATTCAGAAATTAGAAAATGGCTGACTGCTGTGGAATCACTACTTGGATGGACAATCATGGGAAAGATAAAAGATAACGTTTCAGAAAGAAACTCCTTGTCCATGTCTTCAACCATAACGTCGATGTTGACTCACAGCAGTGACATAGAAAACTTGTGGAAGCTAGAAGCACTAGGAATTAGGGATGCCAAAGAAAGTAAAACTGACTCAGAGTTAGAAGAAGCAGTGTGACAAAAAGACTCTGAAAAGGGTGGATGATCGCTATGAAGTCAGTTTACCTCGGATCAACGATAAAGAAGCTTTACCAAGTAACAGAGAAGTTGCTGAAAAGCGATTGATTTCCACGACAAAGAAGGTCATGTTAAAGATAAATTTGAAACATACAATGCAGTGTTCTAAGAATGACTTGAATCTGGAGTAATAGAAGAAGTAACAGAAGAAGAGGAACGAGTTAACAATCGTTATCTTCCCCACAGACCGGTCTTCAAAGACAACTGTACAACAGCAGTAAGGCCTGTATTTGACGCTTCGTGCAAGCAAAAAGATTTCCTGTCACTTAATGACTGTTTAGCAAAAGGTCAAAATTTAATTGAATTAATACCTAGATTGCTTCTTGAATTTAGGCAAGGAAAAATAGGGATTATCTCAGATATTAAAATAGCTCTTCTTCAAATATCTGTTCAAAGATCTGATCGTGATTTCCTAAGATTCCTATGGTGGAAAAACTCGGAACAAAAGGAAATAAGAAAATTTCGCCATTGCAGAGTAGTCTTCGGACTAAAATGCAGTCCGTTTCTTTGAGAAGCAGTGATCAACTCTCATTTAGACCAATGTGAACCTTCTTTGAAGGAAGTGGCTACAAAATTGAAAAATTCCTTCTATGTTGACAACTGTGTCACTTCTGTGAATTCGAATGAAGAAGCAGAATACTTTATTGCAAAATCAACTCAGTTAATGGCATGTGCTAACTTTGACTTAAGAGGGTGTTAGCAAACAGAACTGAACAGTGGAAAATCTACAATGAGCGAACCATTGAAAGTACTTGGTCTTCTGTGGGATAAATATGAAGATTCTTTGTTTTATGACATCCCTAATATCAACTTAATTGACCTCTCAGTGCCAAGACGAAACGTACTATCAGTTGTACAGAGTTTTTGACCCAATAGGTTTCACATGCCCTTTACACTCCTTCCAAAGTTATACTTGCAAAAGAGCTAGGAAACTAAATTGAGCTGGGATTCAGAGCTACCTGAAGATATTAAAAGAAAATTCTTGAAGTGGGTCAAAGAATTGCCCTTGTTATCCTCTGTAAAGATTCCCAGACTACTTTCATTGACAGAAGGACAATCTTTTAGTTTGCATACGTTTGCCGATGCTTCACAGGGATCTTATGCAAGTGCAGTATATTTGAGAAGTCTAAATAAAGAAGTCAAAGTGACCCTAGTGCAAGCCAAAGCACGAGTGGCTCCCTTGAAAAAAATAAGTATACCACGACTTGAATTGCTTGCTTGTCTTATTGGGGTGCGATTAGCATAATTTGTCAAGAAGAACCTTAAGATCGAAATTTCAAAGGAATATTACTGGACCGATTCGTCAACAGCACTGTTCTGGATAGAGAACGTAGAAGTTTGGAGCACTTTTGTGAATAACAGAGTTTCAGAAATTAGAATCCTATCGGAGTGTGAAAACTGGCATCATGTACCAAGTGCGGAAACCCAGCCGATATGCCATCAAGAGGATGTTCTGTGAAGAAACTCATTGAATCAAGATGCTGGGAGGACCCACATTGGTTGGCACTGCCGGAAGAAGAATGGCCTCGTTCTATCCCAATCGATAACAAAGAAGAGGTTAATACTGAAAAACGTAAAGCAGTTATAGTTTCGTTAAGCAATATTAGCGATAAGTCTTCACAATTCTTTGGCTATTTTTCAATGTACAAGAAAATACTTAGAATGATTGGGTGGATACACAGATTCATAGGAAACAGCCGAAAGAGGACAGAAGAAAGAGAAGCAGAAGAGTTAAAAGTTTATGAATTGACAAGGGCTGAGAAATGTATCGTAAAGATTATTCAACATGATTCTTTTTCATCTGATGATATTAAGAAACTGATGTCAATAAGCGTGTTCAAAGATGGTGAAGGCATTTTACGTGTCAAGTCTAGGTTGACTGAAAGGAAAGACCATGAAAATTTTATTTATCCGATGTTACTTCCTAAGAATCATAAGATTGTGGAGAAATTGATAATTCATAAACATCTCTCTATATCTCATGCAGGAATTCACGTACTGATGTCAACACTTAGAGAGACGTTTCGGATCCTGAGAAGCAGAGCTACGATTCGAAAAGCTTTATATGCATGTGTCAGGTGCAGGAGACATGGAAGTAAACGACTACAGACTGTGCCTGCTACTCTACCAGAAATGAGAGTTAGAGATGCTCGTATTTTCGAGATTGTCGGCGTTGATTTAGCTGGCCCATTAATTTTGAAGGATAAAAGAAAAGCTTGGATTTTACTTTTCATATGTGCTGTTTTCAGGGCGGTCCATTTGGAACTGATTTTGTCCCTTTCAACTCAAGGATTTTTGCTTGGTCTTAGAAGATTTATTGCCCGTAGAGGGAGGCCATCGATAATTTACAGCGATAAGAAAAGCAATTTTGTCGGATCCAGTAATCTCTTGAGATCGATTAATTGGAATACCATTGAGATAGAAGCCGCTACAAACAAGATCGATTGGAAGTTCAGTCCATCCACCGCACCATGCTGGGTTGGCTTTTGGGAAAGACTGGTTCAAATGATTAAGAAGCTTTTGCGTCGAGTGCTAGGCCAGTCACGTCTGAATTATGAAGAATTGATGAGTGGGCTGTGCGACTGCGAAGCAACTGTAAATGCCAGACCACTCACTTATGTGTCAGAGGACTTAGATGATCTGATGCTTTTGACACCTTCCTTGGTTTTAGGTGAAATTCCAGTCTTTGGAGTTCCTGACTTGGATCATCTTGATAAAGTTGATTTCAACAAGAGACTGAGACATTTACAAAATTTATGAGAGCTCTTGAGATAGAGATTTAGAAATGAATATTTCGGCCTGCTAGTGCAACTCGGTTGTAACAGCTTTAAATAGTATTAAAATCTTATAGTTTAAATAGTTTAAATAGATGAACATTAAGGTATTTGTGAATGGCAATATTTGAAACCAGACTCGAGTGCCACGTGCGACTCCGCATGAAGAATGTAATTTATTTTTAAATGTGAGAATATGTTTTCTCTTCTTGTTTAAATGTCGCCATTTTTTTAGTGTTAAATAAAAGTTATTGCTGTGTTCCATCATTGGAGTTGCTTCATTTCGCCAAAGAAGTATCACAGTCATAATTATTTTGGAGGCACCGGCGAGATCGAATAATCGTGCGTATTTTTATTTTATTAGTTCATCACTGAACATAATATTAGTGATACCAGATTATTACTTCCTGTTCATATAGAATTGCTTTATGTTATTAGTTCATCACTGAACGCAATATTAGTGATACCAGATTATTACTTCCTGTTAATAATAAATTGTCTTATTTTATTACCGTATTTGATATTATATTTAATATTCATTTTAGTTGTCCAGACGGTAGATATATATATTGCTCTATGTTATTATTCTTATTTTAATCACAATTAATGTGGTACAGAGAATGAAATTCATATAATTTAAATATTTCATTTTTGAGGTATACGTACTTAACAAAGTGCATTTAATTTCGTGATTCCTGACTGCATTAATTAACTAAAGTAATTGAATTGAGCTATTTTGAGGAAATATAAAGAACACAGTGTTCGTTAATTTTAAACATAAAAAAAATGTCCTACTTGGGAGGAGCTCGTAAGGAAGATTTGCAAAATCTCGCGGCTGAACTGGGAGTTCATGTGACTGCAGATATGAAAATAGTCGATTTAAAACAGAAAATTGTTGAAAGTAGTGATTATGATGAAGTATTCGTCAAAGGAGTCTTAGACACAATAATAGAAGAACGGAAAGAGAGGGAGAAAAGAGAAAAAGAGAGAAAGGAAAGAGAAGAACGGAAAGAGAAAGAGGAAAGGGAAAGAGAAGAACGGAAAGAGAGGGAGGAAAGAGAAGAACGTAGGAGACAGGAAGAAGCAGAAGAGCGGAGAAGGAACGAACAGTATGAATTAGAGAGATTAAGACTTGAAGCAGAGACAAAGTCTCAAAATACCGGGCAGATCCGGCCGAAAACGGAGCTGCGTCACCTTATGCAGAAATTCGATGACAAGAAAGGAGATATCAGTCTATATTTGCTATTGTTTGAAAGGCAAGCAGAATGGGCTAAAATTGATAAAGAAGAATTTGTATCTCATTTACTAGGACTACTTCCTTACGAAGTAATCCAGTTAATAGCTAGAGTACCCTCCGATAAAGCTAAAAACTATGAACACGTGAAAAATTTATTGTTAAGACGGTTTAAACTAAGCCCGGAAAAGTTTAGGCAGAAATTTATGAAACATCAAAAAAGTACCGAATCCACATGGGTGGATTTCAATTATGAAATAGAAAATTATTGCAAAGAATGGGTGACTGGTCTAGGAGTTAAGACTTTTGATCAGTTGCTAGATTTGATGGTGCTTGACCAACTTAAACGTCGAGTTCCTCCTGAAATTCGAGATCATTTTCTTGATGACTGGGTAGAGATGATTTCATCGAAAAAATTAGCTGAAAAACTTGATGCCTATGAAAACGTTTGCGGAAACTTTCAAAAGAGGCCTGTAGTGGATCGGCAGAAAGAAAGATACAATGCACTAACTCAAGGTAAATTGAGTTCAGATAATAAAAATAAAACTGAAAAAAAAATGTCATCAGGATTTAATTCACAAAGCTGGTTTCATAGACCTAGAAGTCCACGTCCAGATGATAAATATGAAAAACGAAAAACGCCACAATGCTATCAGTGTGGGTCCTATCAACATTTAAGACCCCAATGTCCAAAACTTAAGAATAGTACTGAATCTCCTGCTAATCTTAACAGAATTAGTGCAAAACCAGAGGATAAATTTCTATTACCTTATACTAGTATGGGTTACGTAAATGGTCATAAAATTCCTATATTAAGGGATTCAGGTGCTAGTATTGATATAGTTTGTCGCAAATACATCATGCCAGAAATGCTGACAGGTGAAAATGTGTGGGTGCAACAGCCATTAGATTTGAATCCAACCTGTTTACCATTGGCTGAGATCGAACTAAATTGCGATCTTGGGCGAGTAATAACTAAGGCTGCCATTATTAGAGATGAACTCGACAAAGGAAGGTATTTATTAGGCAATCGAACTTTTGCACTGTTGAATAAACAACGAAAGGAACCTGATAATCATCCTCACCAGGTTAATGCCGTCTCTACTAGAGTTCAAAGGAAAAGAAAAATAGCTGAAGAGAAGATCTTGGAACCGATGAAAGAAGAAAATAAAGCATCCAGAGATATCTTTGAAGAAGTTAAATCACCGGAATTAAACGTGGAAGATTTTAACGAAAATTTGAAAAACGATAAAGAAATTAATATTGAGAATCATTTTGCAATGCAGCGTTATCATCATCTTTCGGCTTTTGATTTAATATCAAAGCAGCTGCTAATAGACGAAGAAAGCAATCGTCGAAAGCAAATGACAATTGAATATTATCCGAAACGCACAAATGAACTGAGGAAAGGCTTTGTTGTGAATTATAGCCGAGGAACTGATCCAACATGCACCGCCTGCGATCTAGGCACCGCCAAAAAAAAAAAAAAAAAAAAGGGGAAGACTAATTTGAACACTGTCCATTTTTTTCCTATTTAAATGTGGTGTAAAATTATTTGTTTAAACTGAAAAATTTTGGCCTGAAGTTTGGAAACTTATCAGAGAAGTTACCTTTTCTCTTTAAGCAAATGAGCAAGCCGAGCTTATTAAACTGTCAAATTTTACAGAACTTTTCCCTTCGGAAAAAGTCTCTCCGTTGGGGGAGAGGTTGTAACAGCTTTAAATAGTATTAAAATCTTATAGTTTAAATAATTTAAATAGATGAACATTAAGGTATTTGTGAATGACAATATTTGAAACCAGACTCGAGTGCCACGTGCGACTCTTGCATGAAGAATGTAATTTATTTTTAAATGTGAGAATATGTTTTCTCTTCTTGTTTGTATGTCGCCATTTTTTTTAGTGTTAAATAAAAGTTATTGCTGTGTTCCATCATTGGAGTTGTTTCATTTCGCCAAAGAAGTATCACACCATCTACAGTGCCGATTTCTCGACAGATAAAAATCGGGGATATAGTTCATATCGAATGTGATGACAAACGCAAGGTGTTGTGGCCTCTAGCAAAAGTAATTGAACTATATCCCGGAAAAAACGGCAACATTCGAGTAGTTCGTGTCAAAACCATGTCTGGAGAATTAATTCGAGCAATCCAGAGAATATTCCCTCTCGAGATACCTTCATCTTTGGAGTCAGATGAGGCAAATGAAACTGAGACGCAGGGTGAAGACAGTTTAGTCTCAAAATTACCAAAGAATAATTCAGCTGCAGATAATCAAAGGACATTAAGACTGTCGTGACTAGAAGTGGACGATAAATCAAAATTCCATTTGGATTTCTAACCTGAACACTACTTGAGTTATTTTAGAGTAGAAATTCAGGAACTTATTTTTTTTTCTTTTGTTTATTATTTAGCCTTAATATTTGTGTGAACAGTATTTTTATTATATTTTGTTTTGATTTATTAAGTATATGTCATCAATCAAAAGGTGGGAGTATTGTTAGAAGCCAGCCTCAGTTGTTATTTTTCTTGTCATAGTTTGTCACTGTAAGAATGGCAACCATCTGATTTTTGTTGTAGTTTGCTGTAGTTCTACGGATTTTGAAAATAAATATGACGCTTTGGAATTTTATATATAAAGTTATTTTATTTTAAGTTTATTAGGAGAAAGGAGAACGGTTAGTTCTTGCAAATCTCGAACAATCTGCACTCATCACGGTCAAGGTAGGCAAATTTTGTTCTGTTGATTGAACTGTGTATTATTCTGTTATATTAAGCGGCTCTTGTTTTATCATCGTAAATTTATCTATAAATTTTGCGTAACTTTGACTCTTGTTTACTAACAATTTGCGTCAGCCATATTGTCATTTTGCACGCAACAACAACTCGTCCTTGAGGAAGGTCGAGGTAATTCACAATTCAGTAGCCCCTAGTAACAAGCCCTTGGTTTCCTTTGCTGTCTAACAATCTTTCAATAATATTTGAGTGCTATTATATATTCGTATGATTCTTAGTATGTTCAAATTTTAAATTTCTGCGTTCTTGTTAATTAATATTTTGTACTAATTGATTTAATTGCATCCCTCTTATTTTTCATTGTATTTAATGTTTTGATACACGTTTTATATGTTAGTTCCCTTAATGTTAATTCAATGGACTGGTCCCAAATGTTCATATACAAAAAATTATGCTACAGTTCAGGTTGTTTCTTCTATATATGTAAAAAGTCAGTAACGGAAGATTTGTCGAACAATTTGTTACAATTCAAAATTTTTCATTTAAAAAAAAAAAAAAAAAAAAAAAGCTGTTTTTTCCGGTTCTTTTCTGCATAACCATAATTGTTTTTGCTATTGGCCCCATGCTTTAGTGTTTACTTTCTCTGCCTGTAATACATATTCACTGCAAGGACAGTGTGAGTACGGGAAGCCTGTTTTACAGACCACCTTTTGAGCATAGTCTACTAGCGTTTTCTTTAGAATATCCTAGCATTTTTGCCATAGCTTTTTGTGACTGTTAAATTACTATATGTGTTTTGGCCTCCTCGGTGATTGCGGTGATTTGTGCCCAGAGGGCGCACCGCACAAAAAGTTAGTTGCGTTACAGAACGTAAGGGAAGCGGACACCCCAAAATGTCGGGCGTATTACCGCTAATTGAGGTAATTGCATCGTATCTGTCAGGTGGCAGAAAACTAATATGATGTATCAATTCACATGCCAGGTGGCAGAATATGTCTATCATGTACATGCCAGGAGGCATAACGCTTGTAAACATGCCAGGTGGCATACGACTTGTAAATAAATTGTAAATAAATGTACAGTAAAATATCTTGGTGCAATAAATCAAGGAACAAGCATCAACAACCTTCTGATCATTTGGATACGTACATTTTTTCTGGTGACACCGGACTTGATTTGTGGAGATGAAGAATGGACGAAGAAAATTAGTGAGTTCATGACTGAAAAGCCAGGATTTAACGCGAAGAAATTCGAGGTAGGCCCTTTTTCATTTTTCCAGTTTTGAATAGAATTGTTGAATAAAAATCTTGGTGATTATTATAGTTGATAGAATCTAATGGTAAAATGGAGGCTATGAATAAGGCAAAGAAGTTGCGTACGGTGACGAGTAGCTTAACTATTAAGTTGATGAGTAAAATAGATTCTGCATTGTTAGAAGAGGGTGAAACCGCTGATGAGAAATTAAAAGAATTACTCGAAATGTTACTTGAAAAATCGCAGTTGTTGAAACAATACGATTCGGAGATTGAAAAACTTATAATTACGGAACAGGAGTTAGAAACAGAAGTAATTTCCGCGCAGGAATATCAGGAAAGAATTATAAGTTTTAAATGTAAAATTCAGGAAAAATTAAGAAAAAACGCGTGTAAAGTTGAATCTAGAAATTCTAGTGAGGAAACTATATCCCCGAAGTTGAAAACTTGTGAAGTTAATACTTTAAAATTGCCAAAATTAGCGATTACAAAATATTACGGTGATCCTTGTTCTTGGCTTGAATTCTGGAATGAGTTTAGTAATTCCATTCACCAAAACGAAAGTCTCAGTTCGGTTGACAAGTTTTGTTATTTAAAATCGCTTTTGGGAGGTTTAGCTTTAAATGCTATTAGTGGATTAACATTTACTAGTGAAAACTATACGGTGGCTGTTGATATACTAAAAAATCGTTTCGGCAGAGATGACCTGCTAATTAATGCGCATATGAATAAATTGTTGAGTTTAGAACCTGTAAAATATTCCGGAAATACGGCTTCTTTGAGGAAGCTTTATGACGATATAGAAATACAAATAAGGAATTTAAATTCTTTAAATGTTACTAGTGGTTCTTATGGACATTTATTATCCCCTATTTTGTTAAAGTTAATACCCGAGAATTTAACTCTAGAATTCACTAGGAAAAGAAGTGATAAACAAAATTTCGATGTTAATGAACTACTAACGTTCTTGAAAACTGAAGTGGAATGTAGGGAAACATCAATGATGTTAGCGCGTTCTAAGAATTTTGATGTAAATGAAACATCAATACGAAACAAAAGTTCCCATCAAGGTTATCAAAATAAATCTATCATGCATTCTAAAAGAAATTATTACAGTACGAATAAGCAAGGTGCTTCGGTATTAACTAGTCAAAGCGAAATTCCCTCTAAATACTTTCAAAAATCACATTTCAATCCAAATCGAAAGTTCTCTACCCCGCCTAAGAAAGAGAATCAAAATGTCTGCATATTTTGTTTATCTGCTTGTCATATGAATCATGATTGCGCACTTGATTTAAAGGCTCGCCGAAAGGCATTAATGGTTCGAGGTTTATGTTTTATTTGCTTTTCGAAAGGGCATCCAAGGCGTTTCTGTGCTCATAAAGATGAAAAATGCAGACTGTGCAATGTCCAAGGTTTACATAATTCGTTAATATGTGACGCCGCATCGAAAGGTTTAGAGACGGATACTTCCAATCAGACAAAAGAAACGCCAATCCCTGAAGCTTCTCTTTCGCTCTTATGTAATGAAAATAATAACAAAATTAAACCACCGACTTCCGTTCTTTTACAGACGTTTTCGGCAACAGTTAGGTGTAAAAGGGGGAACGAAAAGGTATTACGTTGTATGCTAGATTCAGGGTCAACAAAGTCATTCATCTTACGAGAAGTGGTTGATTCACTGGGGTTGAAAATTATTAATAAAGAAGCGCTTATTATTTTCACATTTGGATGCAAAGATGCAAAAGAGCGCTTGTATGATATCGTAGAAATCGTATTGCAAAATGTAAGCCATCCCAGTAAAAAGATAAAAATTAACGCAATAGTCATTGATTCTATAACACTAGGGCAAGTAAAAGTTCCTTCTCGGTGGATACGAAAGATGGCGTTTGAGAAGGGAATAGAATTAGCAGATGCTGGTACGAGTGACGAAATTCAAGTATTAATAGGTTCGGATTATATTTGGGAAATTTTAGGAGAACGAAACGTGAAGATTTGTAAAAAATTAGTCGCAACAGAAAGCACTTTCGGTTTTGTGATTCAAGGCAAGGACGAAGGATCAAAGTGTAAGGACGCAAGAGTTAATCATATAACCGTTGTAAATGAGGACTTAGATTATGAAAGAGTTAAAAAATTATGGGAATTAGAAGCAATTGGGATAAGTTCGGATAAAGAAATATCTCTATCAGATAAAGAAATTTTAGAGTCATTTGAACGAAATACAACTTACAAGAATAAAAGGTATGAAACTCGATTATTGTGGAAAGAGGGTGTTGAAGGTCTAAATAACAATTATGAAATCGCGAAACAGCGTTTACAATTTTTAAATAATAAGTTTCAGAAAAATAACGAGCTATATTTAAAATATAATGAGATAATTAATGAACACTTGAGAGATGGTATAGTGGAACGGGTAGATACGTATTTAAATAGTAGTTTGAAAACGGGGTATTACATGCCTCATCACGCGGTAGTGCGCGAGCAGAAGGATTCTACAAAGGTACGAATAGTTTTTGACGCTTCTTCTAAAAGTAAGGGAAATTTATCACTTAATGATTGTTTGGAAAGCGGACCTAATTTAAATCCTGATTTGCTAAAGATTATCATTAAATTCAGGGTACATTCAATTGCGTTTTGTGCCGACATTCAGCGTGCATTTTTATAGGTAGGCTTAGCTAAAGAAGATAGGGATTTTTTAAAGTTTTTGTGGATAAATGAAGAAGGGTCAAATCTCGATCACAGTAATCCCAACTTACAAGTTCTCCAACACAATCGAGTTCCTTTCGGGGTCAAATTCTCACCTTATTTATTAACAGCTACAATAAGACTGCATTTAAAAAAGTATGAAGATGCCTACGAAGAAGCATGCAGTATGTTAAAAGAGCTTTACGTAGATGATTTAATTTCTGGGACAGTCAATGTAGCAAAGGCCTTACATTTAAGCAAGGACATGATTTTCATTCTTAGCGAGGCCAGTATGAATTTACGTAGATGGGTTTCAAACTCACCTGAGCTGAATGAACTATGGAAACTTAATGGAATTGACTCTCGTGAAACATCTGAAGACTCTTTGGTACCGTTGAAAGTTTTAGGTCTTATCTGGGACAATGTCAATGATAATTTGAAAATAGATGTATCTCAGTTTGAGAAGTTACAAAATCTCAAAGTAACTAAACGCATCATTTTAGCAGCATGTGGTATGCTCTTTGATCCCATAGGAATTATGAATCCATTTACTGTTCGAATTAAACTCTTAATGCAAACTATGTGGGAAAAGGGTATTCAATGGGACGAAAGTGTTCCCCTTGATACAGAATTCATATTTCAGGAATGGTTAAAAGAAGTTGAAAAAATAGTTTTTCGAAATTCCCAGACAGTACTTCAGTGATATGTGTTGGAAGTTAATAGAAGTTCACATATTTTCTGATGCCAGTCCCAAGTGTTATGGTGCCGTAGCATATTTTAGATTTAAGAAGAAAAATAAATGTAAAACGAGTTTCATAGTGTCGAAATCCCGTTTGGCTTCATTAAAAAGGGTAACACTCCCTAGGCTTGAACTTTTGGGAACATTAATTTCTGCAAGATTAGGTTCGTATTTGCAATCGATATTTCCGCAGTTGGATAAGGGAAATATATTTTACTGGACTGATTCCCAAATTTGCATTCACTGGATCAAGGGATCTGCCAACGAGTGGAAACAATTTGTTAGAAATCGTGTGGTAGAAATCAAAGAGAAAACAATTTTAAACAACTGGTACTTTTGCAGTGGGAAGACAAACCCTGCTGATAAACTTACGAGGGGCATGGATGCTGAAGTTCTAATTAATGATAGTGATTGGTTTTCTGGGCCACCCTGGCTTTCAGAAGTAGATATTCGACATCACATAAACGAAATGAATACCGAAGCTGACTTGCAAAACGTTAGTGAAGAACGAAAATGTGTTACTTTGAAAACACTTGTGGAATCTACAAAACCGTTACTAAATCTTGAACTGTACGGAAATTTAAACAAAATACTGGGAATAATGGCTTATGTTCTGCACTTCGTGAACAACTGTAAATCCGCTCGTGAAAGGCAATCTGGTGTGCTTACCGCCTATGAGTTACGGAAGGCTTCAGAATTTATAAGAAATGTTCAACTTAATGAATTTTCAGAAGAAATTAAGGCTTTAAAGACAGAACAACCGATTAAAACTAAAAGCAAAATCATTTCACTTAATCCATTTCTAGATGAAAGCGAAATTTTAAGAGTAGGAGGTAGATTAAGAAACGCAGAAATTACCAGAGAAAGTAAACATCCCATTATATTGCCAAATAATAATCACTTCACAAAATTAATGATACAGCATTATCACGAAAAACATTTACACGGAGTGTTGCATTTAATGTTATCCGCAATAAGACAGAAATACTGGATAATAAGTGCAAAGAATGAAATTAAAAAATGCATTTGGAAATGCATAAAATGTTGCAGAGTACGAGCAGTAACATCTATTCAATTAATGGGAGAACTACCTGCAAGTAGAGTGATTCCAAGTAGAACCTTTTCAAAGGTTGGCGTTGATTATGCCGGCCCATTTTCTGTGAAAATGAAAAGGGGAAGAGGTATAAGACCAATTAAATGTTATGTCTGTATTTTCGTTTGTTTAGCTATAAAGGCTATCCATTTAGAGATTGCTAGCGACTTATCAAGTGAAGCATTCCTAGCTGCTCTAAAACGATTTGCTTCGAGGAGAGGAAAACCTCAAGAAATAAGAAGTGATTGTGGAACTAATTTTATAGGTTCAAATAAAATCCTCAAGGAAGCAGTTTCATCTGTCCAGTCAACCTCAGAATTTCAAAGGTGGTTAGCAAATGAAAACATAAGGTGGATATTCAACCCGCCAGCTGCTCCACATCATGGTGGTATATGGGAGGCAGCTGTTAGATCTATGAAGCTGCATCTAAAGAAATGTGTTGGAACTCAAATTTTGACTTATGAAGAGTTTCTAACTCTAATTGCACAAATTGAAGCATGCTTAAATTCGAGGCCAATAACACCGGTCTCCAGTGATCCCAATGATTTGACAGCTTTGACTCCTGGACACTTTATTATAGGGACTTCTTTAACAGCTGTTCCGGAACAAGATTTAACCGAAGTACGAGTGTCTCCATTGCAAAGATGGCAACTAACACAGCAGATGTTCCAAGGGTTTTGGAAGCGGTGGTCTAAAGAGTACCTGTGCCAACTACAGCAGCGTAGAAAATGGAGACAGCCTAGCAGAAATATTCGTCTAAATGACTTGGTTCTCACTAAAGAAGATAATATGCCTTCATTACGTTGGAAACTCGGGCGAGTAATAGAGGTGTTTCCTGGAAGAGACAATAATGTTCGAGTGGTTAGACTAAAAACTGTGCACGGGGACATTAAACGTCCTATTACCAAACTGTGTCTTTTACCAGTTGAAGAACATTAACTTAAGTGTTTGGTTTATATTGAATATGTTTTATTATTATTTTCATTTCTTATTGTACTAATAATTTTATTTGTTTGTTCTAGTTTAACCCTCATAGTTAACGTTTCAATATAGTAAGATATAAGATGTTTTTGCTAGAAGATTGGTAAGTGTGATATGTAATTTTATACTTTTTGAAGGTTTTTGTATGTTTTCAGTTTCTATATTTTTCATTTACTTGTTTGCATATATTGAAGATTGTATTAAGATGAATGTAATTCATCGGGGGGGGAGGATGTTTTGGCCTCCTCGGTGATTGCGGTGATTTGTGCCCAGAGGGCGCACCGCACAAAAAGTTAGTTGCGTTACAGAACGTAAGGGAAGCGGACACGCCAAAATGTCGGGCGTATTACCGCTAATTGAGGTAATTGCATCGTATCTGTCAGGTGGCAGAAAACTAATATGATGTATCAATTCACATGCCAGGTGGCAGAATATGTCTATCATGTACATGCCAGGAGGCATAACGCTTGTAAACATGCCAGGTGGCATACGACTTGTAAATAAATTGTAAATAAATGTACAGTAAAATATCTTGGTGCAATAGATCAAGGAACAAGCATCAACAACCTTCTGATCATTTGGATACGTACAATATGCATTATGGAAAAACTCGATACGTCTTCTTATAAAAGTGATCTAAACATCGAAACACTTAGTACTTCTACTGAATTGTCTTATCAAGAAAAGATTCTTGCTCTTCACGACGAGAGCGCCAGGATAGTTAAAACTACTTGCGGTGGTAAATATCTCCTTCCACAAGAAATACGAAAGCTTGTTATCTCTTCTCTTAAAGCTCTACGAGATCTTTCTCTGAAAGAACACCTCTACAGACCTGAAGTTAATGACAGTGCTGTCAAAACTGAACAAATTCCAAGACCGGATGTTATAGACAGTGCAGTCAATACCGAATAAACTCCTACCTACAACGCAATAATTAACATAGAAGAGAGACCCTCTTTGGTTAACACTGCTATAATTAGTCCACTCTTATTACCCCAGCAACCACAGACCTTTGCAGACGTCTTACGAGGCATAAATAAACCAAGTCTGCTTAGACATCCAAAGGATAAAACACGTCCAAGCGACTTACGACGTGAATTGCAAGAAAAGGTTCCACTTGCGAAATTTCCATTGGTGGTAAATAGAATCCAACCCGCTCCATAGGGTGGTCTAGAAGATGTCAACAAACTCCAGGAACATATACAGGTGACAGGTGACAGCAGGACAGGGCACCCGGACGGCTTTCTATGACTACTCAGGTGTTACCCTGGCCCTGCAACCATCTAGAGACTTCACAGTTGTAAGACGCTTAACAGATGTGTGTTCAATACATGCCACGTTACATCTACAGTATTATATGTGCACTGTCCATTACTGTGCTAATAGCCTTGAACGGCACGTCAGTTCGTGAATAACTAAAAACAGTTACATTTCCATACTACGGATACACATACCATTGCTGTCCTAGCTACTTTAGTAAGCTTTGAGAATCGTGCCAATTATGTTCATTGCATGTGCTCTATTCCGGCCTGAAGAGGTCTATGTCCATTTTTTCTAGCTTGTTCATTATGCTTTTGCCGCGTGCTTCCATACCAGGAACATATACAGAAGGCCGCAGTGCATGCAGAGGTCAAACAACGGCAAAGTCGGCGTCCAGGATGTGCAATACATAACATCCCGGTATGAATCAAACCGGAGGAGCTCATTACAGAGCTTAGCGCCAAAGCAGTAATTTCAGCCAACTCCTATAAGCCATTGTTTAGACTTCAAGAACGACGCCCTAATAGGGTCAAATGGATTTTGAAATACACCTCAACTAGCTTTGCGGCCGCACTCAGAGTCAGAAGAATCTTCACAGCTTGGCAAGCACATAATATCACGGAGTTCCTGGGAATACGAAGATGTTATCATTTCCAACCATTTGGACACTCCCAGGAAACGTGTAGAAGTAAAACGATGTTCTGTACCTTCTGCTCTGGATCCCATAGAGTTAGTAAATGCGATGCAGAAACACCAGCCTGCATCAATTGTGAAGAAATCAACAACCGCTTCGGCACTTGCTACAACTCCGAAAACCCGGCGTATCACCCGGAACGCCCACTTACAGCTCCTATTAATTCTTCACAAAGAATCTCAACGCAGCCAATTAAATGCCTACAAATTAATTTACAACACGCTAAGGCTGCCACTGTTCAAGCAACTCAGTATGCAATAGAGTAAGGAGCGGATATGATATTTGCACAGGAACCGTACGTCATGAATGGAGTCGCTATTGGCTTCCCGCTGCAATGGAAAATTTTTCAGAAAGAGGATAAGGACAATCCTCCACGTGCTATTATAATCTGTTGTAAGGCAGACTGGGCTCCCTCTATCATTTCTCTAATGCGGGACAATGTTGCAATACTTCTCGACGTTCAAATTCTAACCACGATCATGGTTTCCCAATATTCTTCTCCAAGAGAAGACCATAGTAATATAACAGAATTCATGAGTAACACGTTACAGCGCTTCCGCATCTCAAACATGATTTTTGCAGGGGTTTACAATGCCCATAATACCACGTGGGGATATTGAACAACGGATGATAAAGGTCGACAGCTTAAAGATTTTATTTTTTCACATAACTTAATTATTCAGAACACTTCCGATGCACCTCCTTCATTTGACACCAACTATGCCCATGGATGGCCTGATCTTACAATTACAGCAACACAAGCATCGGTATTAATACAAGATTGGAAAGTGGAGGACGCTATAAGTCTCTCGGATCATAAATTTATAACACTCAATATAGACAAGATTACTTCAATTCCTACCATTAAGCGTTACAATCTTCCAGGTCTTAAAAATAGCCACTTTCGCTAGAAAAATACGAACCCTCCTACAGGGAAAAGCACAACAACTTTTGCAAGCACAGACCCAGGAGGATCTCGAGGACTTCTCGACTTCTCTACAAACTACCATACACGAAGCTGCAGTGACTACCTTCCAACACGCAATGCCAAACGCTTGCGTGGAGTTAATTGGTGGAATGGATCAACACAAATGCAGAGCACTTCGTCGGAAGTTAAAACAGGTACGCAGACTCAATTTGCAAATAGACACGCTAGAACGTTATCAAAGAGAACGAGGCTTATATAAGAAAATGATTATAAAGGCGAAAATTAACTCATGGAAACGCTTCTATACGGACACTAAGAACGTTTATGGTGTTCAGCACAAGATTGTGACTGGGAAAATATTTAAACCAGCCCAGTTTCACGTCTCAACTTCCATCCAGACCAACACCGACTTTACTGGGAAAACTCTTCAGCAGGTCCTAGATACAGTTCTCTGTCCTGACATCTCTTCAGATGATACAGAATACCATCAATCTGTGAAAATTTTTCCAACGCTATTAACAGCTCCTCCGGACTTGAATTTCACGCATAAAGAGCTTCTACAGGTACTTGCACATCTCCCGCGAAAGAAAGCCCCGGGACCTTATGGTGTGGATTACACCATTGTCAAACTTATAATAAGATCGGCTCCAGACCTCTTTGTGAATTACTTTAGTAAACTTCTTTTTACCGGGACATTTCCGAAAATCTTCAAGATTGGCAAAGTGGCGCTCTTTCTTTAAAAGAATCGAAATCCTTCAGATTCTAGTTCCTTTCGACCTATTTCTCTACTGTCTATGGGCAAGGTGTTTGAAAAATTACTGATGAATAGGCTCCGTTCTCATCTTCACTGCAACAATGTCTATACGTGCCTTGTCCTCGTCAGTATGGATTTCGCCCCAACCTGTCAACCATCCATGCATTATTTGACATCAAGGAAGCCATCTTAGAAAACAAAAACAATGGTTACCATACAGCTCTTGTGAGCATTGATTTGAAAAGTGCGTTCGATAATCTATGATGGCCCGCCATCAAGAAAGCACTTAGGGACGCCAACTGCCCTGAAAATTTATACAGAACACTAGGCCACTATCTTTACCGACACTTAATAGCAATACACAATAATGGCATTGTGGAGCGTCAACATACAAGGGGTTACCCGTAAGGCTCCTGCGCGGGGCCCCATCTGTAGAATGTAACATTTAACAGCGTCCTCACTGCCGCATGGCCTCAGCATACCAAAATCTTCGCATACGCTGATGATGCAGCTCTGCTTGTCAGAGAACATACGCGTGAAAAATCTTCAAGCAAATTGCAATGAAGTTTGCTCAGTTTTATGCTCTTTTTTCTTCTTTAAAATTAACAATTGCAGATGAGAAATCAAGGGTTCTCCTGGTTCCAAAAAAAAAAAGGGTCATTGGCAAGACGACCACGAATCGTAATAAACCAACAGCGAATTCCAATCGTCAAAGAGCACAAATACTTGGGCCTAATCTTTGACGAAAAACTTACTTGGATTCCTCACATTTTAGATCTTAAAAACGTACGGCTGTTATTGCCATACAAATGAAATATTTACAAGGATACAAATGGAGACTCAACCCTCATATTCAAAAGCTTCTTTACACGACGGTCACCGACAAAATGGTCTCATATGCTGCTGCAGTATGGGCCAACCCCATGCAGGGGCGAAAGAGCAAACATCTATCTTCCATCCAAAGGCCATTTGCTCTTAACATTACTCGTGCATATTCCACAACGGCTTCAGACGCAATCAATGTTTTAGCCGGACTACTGCCCGGGCATATTCGTGTAGAAGAGGAAGCTTCCCGACAACTCGTCAAACAATTACGTAGGCCTGCAACGTTTGCAGAAGACATCTTCCTTCCTGAAGAGTGTGAAGCACAGGCCCCCCACTTACACATCCACCCTCGCAGAAGAGCGTCGGGGTGAGAATACGATTAAACCCAACATCTACTGATTCACATGTACATACAAAGATCTATACTGATGGATCAAAAACTGATAACAACGCAGTGCGTTTGTAGTTCTACAGGACCAATCGAATATTTATCAATGGAAAGGTCAGCTACGCACTAATAATAGTGTATTTCAGGGAGAGGCAGTGGCAATTGCGCATGCAATATGTTAGCTGCAGGAACAGCAGATTACACCTGCAGTGATAAAAACAGACAGACAGTCTTCTTTATATGCTATCAACAACCCGGAACACAACTCCCCAATTATCCAGCAGATACAACAAGATCTACGAGACCATCCGGAAATACATATCTCGCTAGAATGGATAAATGCCCAAGTCGGTCATTATGGCAATGACTTGCTGACAGATTGGCTAAGAAAGCTGCCAATGGACAGGCTTACGAACAAACTAATATCCAATGACCCATTTCCCACCTTAAAAGATCTCTTCGACTTAAGGCCATAGGTCAATGGCAGGAAGAATGGGACTCGATCCAAACGGGCTGCCGTACGCAATACCATCTCGCGTACGTTGATACAGCTCGAAATATTAACAATCCCAATCTCGTTAGATATATTACAGGACATGGGCCTTTTTCACAGTACTATGCACGATTTCGCTTAAGTAATACTGATCTCTGTATTTGCGGAGATGTGGGTACGCCAGAACCTTACCTCTCAATATGCCCACTCACTGCTGGTTCACATATTCGTCTCCTAGATACTAATCGTCAAGCATTTTGCCAATTTTTAATTAAACAGCGACACCTGATCCGTCAAATTGTAAATATTTTGAATAAACTATTCACATTAGGCTTTGACTTATGCTAAACTTCATAAGAGCACAACTGAATCCCAACCATATTCTGAAGGTACTACTGTATCATGTACTCATACTTGCCAACCTATGACACTAAAAAATCAGGAGATTTTTTTAGAAATCAGAAGATTTTTCACAATGTTAAAAAGACTTTTTAAATGATAAAAATATAGTTTTTAATAAAGAATTAACTTTAAATGGTAACTAATTCTTAAATGCAAGCAACACAAAAATACCTTACACATAAAAAACATTTTTATTACTTGCATCGTTTAAGAAAACAAAAAGACACTTTAATTAGTTTTCGTACAAATGTTATAAACAGTGGCAGATTTTGCTTTCTTTAAGAAAGAAACTTCATAGTTTTGTTGATAACAACTGCCACATAGGCCTGCTTTCGCTAATAAAAGTTTTCCTAATGTGTCATCACTAATATTAGATCTAAATTTAGTCCTCGTTTTCGCAACAACACTGAAAATCCTCTCACACTCTGCATTACTATGAGGAACTGTCAAGATGGTCAACATAATTCTAGATAGTTTACTATATTTTACAATTCCATCAGCACCTTTCAGTTTTCCAATTAAACTCCACTGGGTGTCAACCCTAGCTGATTTTATAACTTCATCCAAGTTTCTAATTGTAAACTGCTGTTATGCAGCTGTTGGAACTGTTTCAATTTTCCCTTTCTTTTAGAACTCCTTTCAAGATAATAATAAATATGAACAATGTGTTCATCCACATTTATTGGTATAAAGAAGCTGCCCCTTTTTCAGCTGCTAAATTTAAGAGGTGACAGGTGCACCTCATAATCTGAAAATCAGAATTTTCCTTTCTGCCTGCAACAACAGTCTTCAAGCCTATCATTACTAGTGCATTATCGGCACCAAGTGCTAAGCAAATTATCCAAAGGGACTGCATTTTCTTTTAAAGTTTTAATAATTAGCTGTGCTATATTAAAGCCTGTCGAATGTCCTTCTAAAGTGGGGACAGAAAGTAAACTTCACTCCATTTCTAAAGACTCTGGATTAAAAAAAGAAACAACAATTGGATACAGTTGAATCGGTATTATTACTTCCATCCGTAAAGAGGCACAACAAAGCTGTTTTAATGCAATCAATAACTAAAGATTTATTTTTCAAACCCATCTCTTTAACAATTGCACCTGTTTTGGTCCTTGCACTTAAGTATTTCTTAGCGATTTGACTATCGGGAAACATTTTTCTAAAATAAAGCTGCAGCGTGATCCGATGCATTCAGTGGCAGGTTGTGCTCCAGTAAAAAGTCAGAGAACAGACATTCTGCATTAATAACATTTTGGTCCTTTGTTTCCAAAGAAAAATTTAATTCTTCGTTTTTTTTTTTTTTTTTTTTTTTTTTTTTTTTTTTTTTTTTCAAAACGACTCATGTTGTCCTTGTGTTTTTGTGTACGCACATGTTTGAGAACATCCGCCGTTCCACCATGCGAAATCGAAAAACCGCAACGACAGGCGGTACACATCGCAAATTTATTACATTTCTTTGAGGAAATTATGGAAGGAAAGTCAACTGTGTACGATTTTTGAAACGTACACGAATATTTCACCTTTCTCGCAGACATAACAAAAGATGATAATTTCAAAACTATTTCCCGAAGGCACGTGTACTCACACAACTCAGGACAAATGAACGAAATAACTACAGAATATCCAAATAACAGCTTGCTTTGTCCTCATTGGTTAATATGCCAGATGACACGCAGTGGAGCTCGATGCCTATTGGAGAACTGGAGAACGACGTTTCTGGATACGTATATGCTCTCACTCACAAAGCAGAAGTATCTGATTCGCAAGGTTTTGTTTTAAATATAATCTAGAGAAAATTCAATTGCTTTCAGACTTCCAAAATCACTTTTTTTTGTTCATATTATTAAGTATTAAGCCAAGTGTGTTCATAAGTATTAAGCCCAGTTCCATAAAAATCGTGAGAAATTTTACGAATAAGAAAAAGTCGGGAGAAATATATTGTAAATCGGGTTGGCGGGAGAGCGGTCGAAAATCAGGAGTCTCCCGCCTAAATCGGGAGAGTTGGCAACTCTGTGTACTCTAGTCAACTATTTAATTATCAATATGCACCAATCTACTCTTGAATGTATACATCGAATCATGTACTGCTTAATCTTGCATCATTATATTCAAATGTAGTTCTAGAATCAATCATCAAATATTCCAATATTTCCGTGATTTAAAAGGTGTAATGTTGTAGTCAATTAATGTATAGTTACAGATGGTATAGATGAATGGATTTACTCCAGAATATCAGTAATATATTAATCCAGATATGTATTTATTTTATTTTATGTTGTAGTTCACATGAACAGCGTTATTATAATCGGTCTGTACGTAATATTGTAACCTGTAATTTGTATGGTAACTGTATTGTATCATTTAGCTCGTAGTCCTCACATGTCATGCAGGTCGTGCAAATCGTATATATCCGTACCTCTGGTATAACATCACTATTGTGAATGTCATCTGGTCGCTTAACAACCTGTATATGTTATATTGTTTATATCTGCCCCCCCCAGAGATGTAATTATTCCTGCTATGTACATCATGTTTTATGCCACAATAGTAACACTATATAAATATGTACATGTTGTATTAATTTTTCAACTGTAACATTGCAATCTCTTCTCATATAGTAGTTGCACCATATAGTAATTTGGAAGTTATTAGCAGTTGACTGTATCGCATGTCTTACACGTATGACTGTACATTCCATTACTGCGCTTTGCTCTATGTATTACATACGCATTTCTATATTGAACTAGTGTACTATTTTTATATGTCACATAATATGTGCATGCATTTTTAGTATTTGTATGTATAGCATCACTTGTGAAGGTAGTGTGACGCTCAACAATCTGTAAATATTACATATGTTATATAGTAGCTTATATCCAATTCTTCTAGATATAATTACTCCTGCTATGTACATTGAACCATGCTTTATTTTTAATACCAGTTACATATGTTAATGCTGTTCTCTAAATAATGGTGGCCGTGGTGCTGTACTGATTAACCACTATGGTAAAGGGACAGTGCCCACGTCCCCCCGTCACTTATCACTTTATATTTATGCTTATACATGTCATTATTTTATTGCGCTTTTACTTAATCAGTTTAAAAAGTAGGAATATATTCTTAAGACATACGTTTGTTACAGATAAATATTTTACGCTTTATTGAATGGCAACACAATAGCGGGAAGATAAACATATTTTATTCCAGGTATTGGAAACACTTTGCTTTTAAATAACGGAGTTTGTTGATTAAAATTTGAAACCTTATCATTTTTAGCTTCCCCGTTCCGAACACTAACATTACTGATAAACTTTTCTAACGATTTCATTATTATCTCTGATCTACTTAATATAATTAAACAAATTCGTCAAGTCTTTACTAATGTAAATATTTCTAAGTTTTACAAGCTTCTCACAGAATACCTAAACCAGATCCAAAATACTAATAATAACCGAAAAAATCCATGATGGTTTATAACTTGCTTGAACATGCGTTCAAATCATTATACAGCGGGCCCACTAAAGTCCGGTACCACCCGTTTAACTGCCGAACGGCTGCAGCTATTGTAATAAAAGCAGTATCTACGTATAGTAAAGTGGATATGAGCTACTAGATGAGGTATCTTACAGCGCCACCTGGTAGAAAACGGCGGAGTTAGCATCCCTATGGTCGAAAACTATACGAGATAGGAAGAAAACGTAGATCACAAAGTTGTAGAAAATCGTTGATTTAGTACAAAAAGACACCTTATGGATATGAATGCTAAAAACAGAACGCTAAAAACGCAGATTTGTTTCCTCGCGATTTCAGAAACTGTGACGTCAGTAACTTGAACGAAAGAGAAAAGATTATCTATTGGACGAAACAACGAGCCCGTATCGCGACACAATGCTATCGCTTGTATTTCACAATCGAGAGGACTGCGGTTCAAACCCCATTATGTATATTGTATGGATTATGGTCTTGATTAACCTTATGCTGTTACTTCCCTGATTGTTGGAAAATATCCGCAGTCGTTCCTGTTCCAAAACAAGGTCAAAATTTAAATCTCCCCGTCAACTAGGGGCTATTAGCCTCTTATCACCTCTCTCAAAAATATATGAATTTGTTTTTGTTGAATTCTGCCGTGATCGAAATTTAATAATCCCGGAACAATTTGGCTTCCAGGCTGAACACTCCACGGTACACCAGTTACTCCGTGTAGTGGACTTCATTCACGAGGGCTTTGGTAAACGAGAGAAAACTGGAATTGGAATTGTTTATCTTGACATTGCCAAGGCCTTTGACAGAGCTTGGCATAACGGGCTTATTTACAAGTTCGTGCGGCTTGGTTTTTCGGCACGAGATCGCCACGAATACTCAACTTCCCGCCCGATCTGTGCTGGTGTTCCCCAAGGAAGTTTGCTCGGACCTCAAATGTTCAACATCTACGTAAATGACATAACTATTAATGTCGATCTAGCTTTATATGCGGATGACACAGCCATCATGAACCAACATTCCAATACCTCCACGGTAATTTCTGCACTGCAGAATTATCTTTCAAGCCTAGAGCTCTGGCTCGGACTGTGGAAGATCAAACTTAAATATCGCTAAATGTGCTGCCATTTTATTTATCCGAAGTACTTTCCCAAATTTACCTAATTTGCAGTTCTTCGGAGAACCAATTCCCTGGGTTCCTACCTATAAGTATCTAGGAGTGATACTTGATTCAAAATTAACTTGGCAACCACACATTCTAAAACAATTTCAAATGCGAACGTGTCAAAAACACAATTACTGCCTTTTTTCGCTAAAAATAGCGACCTGTCCACGGAAAACAGAATTTTGCTCTATAAATCAATGATAAGGCCAATTCTGGCATATGCTAGCCCGTTATGGGGCGCAGCTGCAATTACTAACAGGAAACATATCCAAATTTTTCAGAACATTATGCTACGGCAAATTTATAAAGCTCCTTGGTTTGTTACGAACGAGGACATTCATAATGCAGCCAAAATCCTCTCCATAAATCGTTTTATACAGCAACTTTCAGTTACCTTTTCTCAAAAGATTCCTTCGATCGGAAACCCCGTACTCCACAGCCTCCCTGTTTATCATCCGGGAATTGCATCGTCAAAAAAGAGACCCAAAGCTATTCTGGAGAACGCATATAATGAGCTTCCTTTCCCCAAGAGGCGTTGCTATGGAGACGAGGCGCTCGAAGGTTTCAATACACTCGTTCGCTTTACCCCCCCCCTCCGCCTGAGTGAATTCGCCAATCTTTCAGCTTCCCTCAGGGTCACTCTCTCTTTGTTCCGTAATCGGGCAATCTTACTTCTTTCAACCGTAAGCGGTTGTTATCAGGCTCTAAGCACATCTTTGTTTCCTTCTTAAAAGGTTTCTAGTGCAAGGATTACTTAATTTAAATTTAATCTCTTTAAGAGAATTTAATGCTTTTTCATTAGTTATCATAAGACTTAAAGTTAATGTAATCTTATTATATTTATAAAAGTTTCTCCTCATAGGCATTGCTTGCCATGTCTCTTTAATTCAAACTCGCCTAACGAGTTCCCGCTTTTCCCCTCCTCAGACCCGAAGCACTTGCGACATGAAGTCGCGAGTGTTTCCGCTCGCGTGTTGTTAACACCACATGGCCATTGATCAAGGAAACATTGATGCTTTTCAAAATTCATGATGTAACCCATCCAAATTGATTCTGGCCCTTATTCGACACCAAAATTACTAAACTAAGCCCTTCAGTGTTTTTACCTTTTTTCATTGTGGAAGGCAGTTACTCTTTTTGTTAAATTAACATTTTGGCACTAAATTTACCTCTTTGCGGAACCCTCTTTTTGGCGATAAAAATAATTCTTTGACGATGTGGGGATAAAGGCTACATGCCTAAGAGCCCCGTAATAGAACTCTTCCTTGGTCCTTGGTTCAAACCCGGCGGGGTACATCCTTGTACTGATTGCCATTACAAACAGAGTAGAAAATATGCAGATCGTGCACAATCGTGTCGCAAACCCATCAACTTAACGCAACTTGATTGAGCTTGGTGTGCGAATTTGTGCATTATACAAATAGCGTATAAAACGTCACACTTGCTTACCTGAGACAGCTATAAAAGAGATATCTTCTCGGGGTTGTATGTTGAAGCTGCTCATAGTCATGGAGCGATTTTCAGAAAATGATTACTGTCAGATGGTTCTACATTACGGTTGAATGTGGGCGCAAAGCACGAGCGGCAGCGCGGTTGCATTGGCAATGTTTTCTGCAAGCCCGCATCCTTCACACAAAACCGTCCTACAGGTTGTAAAGCATTTAACCTTTTCCGGGAGGAGTATATGAGTAAAATTTTGTGAAAATAGCACTTATCGTTTTAATTCTGTGGGTGTGCCCAAAGTGGCACACTGGTTGAATAGAGCTTCGAAACGAGTGCTGAAACGAGCATTGTTGTCAATGAACTGACCGATGAGATGCGGAGAAACAAAGAATACAAACTCTCAGTTGTCCTAGATTATTGGTGAGATGCGGAGAAACAAAGAATACAAACTCTCAGTTGTCCTAGATTATCGGTGAGCCCGGTCTGGGCACACCTAGGGTTCGTCGTTTGATTTTAGGCAAGATTTCAAGGTAAAAATTTAAAACTAATATAGAATAAGGAGATTAGCATACAGCCAAAAAATAACATAGAAATTTCTTTTCAAACAATTTCTTTTCCCTAAAAAATCTCGAAGATTGCTTTGAAAAATGAGGGTATTAAAAAACTAAACATGGCTAAAATATATGGATTGGTTTGTGCTGAGCTGCCATCTACTATAAATAAAGAAGGTGTAACGGACCTGCATTTAACTATGGCGGCCTGAAAAGCCCAACACAAAGCATCCGGTGGTTCAGTTTTTCTAATGCTATTTATTATCCGTTATATTAACATATTTACAACTGTCCTATTGTTAGGCGGACTACCTTCACAGAAATCATATTGCCTAAAAAAACGATATTTCGTTTCTACTTACATGCATTGCGCTACTGCCAAGCAGCGCCCTCTACTTCTCTCTTTACAACACTCCCCACCTGTGAACTCTTTAAGTTCACACAAATCGAATACAAAATAAACCAGTATTTCTAAATCAAACACAATATTTAAATACTATATAAACTACATCCAATTGCAAATAACAATTAAGTAATGTTTAAACACATTAAATCAAACTTATAACGTAATTACTAAATAAGAAACATTATACCAAATCAAAATTCGCAATAATCATATAAACTACATTTAGCAACAATCAATAAAGATACTCAGAAGATGACATATATGTGCAAACAAGAAATCAGATTATTGTACAGTAAAACTCTTTACTACTAATTATTCACTTCAAGGTTGTACAGCAATTGCACTGGTCTCTTTAGATTACAGCGGCCGAGCGGTAAAGTCGCTGAACACTGGTAGTTCGGTCCGAGGTTCGAATCCCGCGAACGGGCTGGCTGCATGGGTGTTTTCGTGGTTTTCCCCATGTGTAACGTGTATACGAGCCAGTTTCCCTTAGAAAGTCCTCCACGAAAGGCATCCCTCCTCTTAGGCAGATAGCCCTAGTGTGCTTTGCCATAATTAAATACACCACCTTTAGATTACCCGTTTGAGTTTTTATGAGACAAGAGCGAACCTGACCATCTCTGCCAGGATAAGTTTCTATTATCTTACCTAGTGTCCACAAATTCCTAGGTAAACGGTCGTCATGTACAAGAACTACGTCATTAACATTAAACTGACCAGATACTTTAGTAGGTGGACATAAATTCACAGATCTTAAAGAAAGCAAGTAATCCTTCCTCCACCTATTCCAAAAGTGGCTTAACAAGGTTTGTTGATGTTTATACCTTTTGATCAAGGAATCTCTTGACCCAATCAAGTCTTCTCTGCACACTCTTGCAACTGGAAGAGAAAGTAAACGTTTACCAATTAAGAAATGAGCAGGAGTTAGCGGTGAGGGTGCTGAAAGGTCATTGTAGACATACGCTATGGGCCTTGAATTAATGATGGCTTCGATTTCTATGAAGACTGTTTCTAGCTCATTCAAACAGAGACTAGAACGTCCAACTATTTTCCTTAAACAAGTTTTGATCGTTCTAAAATGCCTTTCCCAGAACCCTCCCCACCATGCTCCCTTTTCCACAATAAACTTCCATGTTATACCGTGGGAGGAAAACAAATTTTGTACAGACGGATGTTGAATACACTTCCAAATTATTCGCAACGTGAGATCATCACATTTGAATTTCTTGGCATTGTCCGAATATATCGTTGAGCACAATCCACGACGAGAAATAAACCTGCGAAACGCAAGCATAAAATTCTCCACGCTCATAGAAGGGACAAGTTCTAGATGTAAAGCTCGAGTTGTAGCACATGTAAACAAAAGCAGATAATGTTTATTCTTGCTGTCCTTTGTAAAGCAGGGACCAGCATAAATCAGCCCTGTTACAGAAAATGGAGATGATTGAAGGACACGATCAGGTGGTAAAGGAGCGGTTTCCTGTGTACCGGCATGCACTTTGTATCGTTTACACAAAAAACACTTACTTAACGTGGACTTGACGAATTGGCGCCCTTTTATGATCCAAAACTTTTCGCTAATGTCGACTAAGGTTGCTTCGACTCCAGCATGAAACAATTTGGTATGAGACTCAAAAATTACTAGTTCACTGTATCTATCTTTATAAGGTAACAGCCATGGGTGGTTTTCTTCGAAAGCAAAGTCTGAGAATTGAAGTCTGCCCTTTAAACGCAGAAGACAATGGATATCCAATTCTGGGTTAAATGAATAAATCGACGATGTCTTTTCTAAGCATTTTTCACTTGGTAGATCTGGAATCTCTTTCGCAAAGTATCAACTTTCAACCAATAGAGCTCAGCTCGCGAAATCTCAACAGAGCTTAATGTACCTTTGATTTTCCCTGAATTTCGTTTTATATTGTTTGTAAACCGCATAACAATAGCCGCAATTCGATACACCTTCAGCAGCGGGCCCACCAGTGGCCGAGCGGTAAAGTCGCTGAACACGGGTAGTTCGGTCCGAGGTTCGGATCCCGCGAACGGGCTGGCTGCATGGGCGTTTTCGTGATTTTCCCCATATGTAACGTGTATACGAACCAGTTTCCCTTAGAAAGTCCTCCACGAAGGCATCCCTTCCTTTAGGCAGATAGCCCTCGAGGCTTTGCCATAATCACACACACACCTTCAGCAGCCTGCTGAATCGCGTTAACACTAGTAATGCCGAAGATTCTACGTCTTGAACAGAAACATGAAGAGATGTTTGCATCCTTTCTTCGTTCTGAACGCTCTCCTCGTCGATGTTGGTCTGTTGATTTACTGGCCAGACACTTTCAGGTTGAGAGAGCCAGCTAGGTCCCTGTAACCAAAGGGAACTTCTCACAAGGTTAAAGGCATTTTCTCCTCGAGATAAAAGGTCAGCAGGGTTTTCACTCCCACTGCAGTGTGTTTGTTTACGTTTAGTACTTTGCTGTTTTGAGCGTAGCTCGCCTCCAGTGTCCCTTTTGATAAGTTTCTGTTGTTTATGATTGAAATTCTAGCGACTTTATCTACGCACTTATCATTCCCACTGTTACGTGGATGTTTCTCTAATTGTTAATTGTTATTTATTTAATTTTTTTTTATTTTACCGTTGCGTGTCTTGCTTTATGAGTACCTATTCTAATATTAATAACTATTAATATTACTGTTAGTTTTATATCTCTGTGTTTAAATCCTTTGTATTGTGCACTGTGTTTATGATTTGTAATAACTCCCACAAATGTGTTATATAATTCTTAATCTTTGAAATTCTGTTTCGTATTAAGGTTATGCAATAACTTCCACTTGTTTTTATTATATCTGTTATATTGTCCACATTTCCTTCAATTACGATTGTTTTATATGCTATTTATAACTGTTTTATTCACCTCATATCCTTCACTCACGATTGTTTTATATGCTTCCGTTCAGTGATTTTGTGGCTAGGAGTGTTATTTTTGTTACTATTGCCTAGAACTGTTATGGTGTAAAAATTAGCATTATTTTACATTTTAATACATTTTACATTTTTAAGTAACTTTCAGCACATTCAGATTTTAATGCCAAAAGTATTTCTCTGTGTAACGCTTCCTTACGCACTTGATTCTGTAGTGTTTTCCACGTGCTCCTTATGCGCACTGCTTTAGTAATATATCATTTTAGTTATTATTAAGTTGACCGTATTTTTCTCTGTGTTTCCCTGCGGTTTCACTCACTATAGCATCGTACTCAGCGACCCTTGATACTCAGTTTTGTACTTATTTCTCTGTGACTCCTTTATGTGCCTACGACCCCACTGTTTATTTCCCGTTATCTTGTACCAATGGCCAATGCAAATGCAAAGGATTTAGCCCCTTCCTCATCCTCCTCCTCAGTAGTGTCGGAGTCAGCATCGCGGGCACCTCCAACTTACTCATATGAAATAACTTACGAGGGCAAAATTACAACTTTGATTAACGAATGCACTACTATCGCAAAACGGAAAAGAAGTAGAAAATTTGTTATTCCTCAGAACGAGAGAGTACGACTTCTGTCTACTCTTGAGGCACTCAAGAGTCTGGCACTCCACGGGTCAGATTGCACAGTTCAGTCGATTTTCGCTGACGCTGGAACGAACACGATTAAAGAACCAGCTGTGCACGTGGCAACTAACACCGACGACAAGAGCGCCCTGGACACTTCAACAGCTTTTCCCGTTCCTTGTCCTCAGTACATACAACCGAAAATCTTTGCAGACGTATTACGAAAGTCTAGCAAGCCAAGTTGAATTATCCAGCCAAAGGGCAATATCTCTCAAGCACACTTAAAAAAGGAACTTCAAGAGAAAGCTCCGATTTCGAAACTTCAGGTGACAGTTGCCAGAATATTGCCTACTAAAAAAGGAGGGCTAGAGGTCTTCTGCAAATCCACAGAGGATGTCAACAGGCTCGAGAAACACCTGGAACATGCAAATGTACACTGCTCAAAAAAAAAAAAATGGGACAGTGCTATATCTCCCGTTCTACTGGGCCGATTGACAAAATTCAAACTGCGTTTTTCATGTCTCGAAAGCGCGACTTAGGATATATATTAGATTTATATATAGCACTATTCTAACATAGGTATTTTGACACAAAATCGGACTTTTTCTGAAATAACATACCAATTTTTTTACATATTTCGATTCTACGACTCAAATTATGCCAGAATACCAAGTTTTGTAAAAATCGTACGAATAGTTTTTAAAATATTAGCTCTCAAAATTTTAGCTCCTCAATGTTAATTGAATTTGGCAAATATTTATTAATATCTCTTTTTTTATTAAACTTTTTTGATTTTTTCTCTCACATTTCGAAATTTTGGTTCATTCCAAATAAAATTTACCCATTTTTTGCGTTCTATTTTTTAAATTTCTATTTTTAAATAATTTCTATAAATTTTTAGAAACAAATTTTGAATTATAACCTATAAAATTTTTACCATCATCTTAAAGTAGGTGTATTTTTAAGCATATCTTCAAAAAATTAGACTTTTTTATTCAAAATTTTCTAAGATATACACGAATTTACATAATTTCGCGTTTTGATATTTGGTACCTTTTTTTTTTTTTGAGCGATAATAACGCCAAATGTGGTCTATGGATTTTTGTTACACTGAATTGCCACAGCTATTTTTAACCTTAAACTTCAAGTAAAATTTTACGAAGAATTAATTATATGACATTTTTCCCTCAATGATGCGTAATAAATATTTATTAATACTATATGAAAGGCTATTTTTTAAATTATAGATGATATTATTCAAATTTTTAACTATTTTTTTTTAAATTTCTCTCGTATCTTTTCTTTTTTTAAAAAAATTTAAGAGTAAGTTTTTGTAAGAGTAAATTTTTACCTTCGGCGTTTTATCGTCTGCTACTTTACTTCGTTTAAATCGAATTGTCTAAAACTGAGAATTTTCGTTTGATATTTATTTGAATTTTATGACATTAACTGCACAATTTATTTCTAAACAAACTGTTGCTTTTGAAGTGGCTTAAAGAGCGGCTGATACTATCATCCATATTTTTAAAGCACAATATATTTTTATAGAAACATAATATTTAGAATAATCATTTTTTATAAAAGTCAATTTATGATATAAACATACAACCCTCTAGAGACTGAATTAATGGAAGTTCAGTGGTTATGTCGAAATGATCTGCAGCTACTTAATGGCTGGATAAGTCAGCAGATTCTGTGGATAAGTAAGAATAATTATATAAACGACACCAACATTCTGGATTCAATAAACAACGAGGATACGATGTTTACTAAATGAATTTAAGAAGTTTTAAAACATAAAAAATCAACTCATTTTTTTTCCTAAAATGTATTTTTGTGCGTAGCGTATTTTCATTATATCCTTAAAATTCTAATTTAGAATGTAATTGTCAAGAACTGAATCCTAATCATCAGTAATATAATAAGTAATTATTACGGTTATTAATAAATCCTTCTTATAAAGTATTGCAAATATTTCAAAAAACTTTCTGTCTGAATGCAAACATTTTTCTATGCAAATATTTTTAATTTTATATTAATCAAGATTGCACACCATATTACTTATTTCCACTTCAATTCTTACCGTCAGTTCTAGTAGAATTTACAAATCAATTATATTTAATTAAGGATTGGATTGGATTATTTAATTACGGCAAAGCACACGAGGGCTATCTACTAAAGGGACGGATGCCTTCGTGGAGGACTTTCTAAGGGAAACTGGCTCGTATACACGTTACACATGGGGATAACCACGAAACCGCCCATGCGGCCAGCCCGTTCGCGGGATTCGAACCTCGGACTGAACTACCAGTGTTCAGCGTCTTTACCGCTTGGCGGTTGGTGGGCTATTTAATATTTTAGTATTTAACAATCTTTTTTTTTTCAAATGCTAGGCAACTGATGAGGCTCCAATTAAATCTCCAATTTAATATTTTATTATTAAATATTTAAAATATTGTTGTATTCTTAGACACAAAAAGCAGAATTTAAGTTTTGTTAACTGGTTAGTAAACTACCAAGCCGTAGTGCAAATGAATATTCAATTTCTTTGGCAATAATTGTATTCACTGAATATTCTTGGAATATGAGCTAAAGAAGGAACGTTCTCGGAAGATTAAAGAAGTGTTTAAATCCAGTGATATTAGGTTTGTCTTACAAGCTCAGGATCAAAACGATTCTGCAATTGCCCGAGTAGTTGACTTGTAAATGGATGTGAATTAAGCAGATGACTTTTAATCTTTCTGGTTATTCAGCCAGAAAACGTATTCCAAATGTTTTGTATTGCATGACAATGCATCTTTTCATTATTCAATAACCAGTCGGAGAACCGCTTGTGTTCCGAAAATAAGTATGTGTACTCAATCGTCCTGCATGTTCTTCAAATTTGTCTTCTTGCGATTTTTTTTCTTTCCCAAAAACTAAAGTTGCCTCTCAAAGGAAAGTTTTTGACATTGAAGAGACAAAATTAATATGACATCTACTTTTAGAGGCATGTGAAAAACAGATCTCTACAAACCTTCTCTTCCATTACATGTTGTGCAGTCAGACAAAAAGTTACATCAGCGTAAATTCTATAATCTATTTTTATTACGCTCTGATTACTTTATTAACATACAGTGAATATATACTAAATCTTTTACTTTAGCTTAAGTAATTCGGAATTTTTGACGGAATTGTTGTCGGAACTAGGACTTAGAAGATAAGTCAAATTAAATATTTCGATAACCCAATAAATTCAAGTTCGAAGTTTCAATATTTTATTTTCGGAGGGAGGGGAAATATTTTCAGTTTTGGTTCATTATACTAAGTATATTTGCTTCTATTTTTTATTTTTCCATAAAAGCGAAAATTTTACGCATGCTATACATATAACGCATAGCTTCAAATTAAAATTTAATAATATACAGAGTGGTTATAATTAAAGTTCCACATTGAAACGGTCATAAAAGGAAAACTACTGGACCAAATGTTATCAAACTTGGAAATCGTGTAAAGGAGGTCATGGGAATTTATTTTCCGCGAAAAAAAGGAAGTTCGAAACCTCACCACCAGGGGGGGGAAATGACGCTATATGCAATATTGTTAAACGAAATATGGGTCGGATTTTAACTTAACCTTTTGTTAAACGGGTTTAATATGTTGTATACCCTTAAGAAACTTTGAAGTAGGCAAATTACCATTTAAAGACGTTAAATTCGATAAATGTCGAGTGCGCCATCCCTGTAAGTGAGAATTTCGTCCGTGAAAACCACGAATTAGCGATTAGAAAATGTGAGATCGCAAATCACTCTCACAAGTGCGTACAATCTGGAAATCGTTTTCTTACAGATCGCTAATTTGTAATTTTTTAAGCCTGTATTCGGCACTAAAACATGAAGATACTGATTCAAAACGCTTTTAATCGATTTGGGCCAAAGAAATCTTTCATGTTATCTATCTAGTTCCATTGCATTCTCCTACTGCATTCGATTGCATAGCAGTCATTTCACACCGTTTACTGTTGAATGACAGCTAGTTTTATAACAGAACCATTTTTTTCTGAAGAGCAGTCGACAGCTGGACCACTGCGATTGCAGTTCCTTAGAGCCAATATTAAAATGTTTCGTGATACATGAACTGCAGTAACGTGGCATTTTAGATACTACGATTTTTATGCAGGGCTGGGCACCACCTCAAGAGTGTCGCATAGTTACTTAGGCAACATTTCACAAATGAACGTCTTATAGGCCAACACTTCCCCTCTTCCCACCAGACCTCAACCTCTGTGACTTTTGTCTATGAGGTTATCTCAAAAGCACTGTTTATGGTGATAATCTAAACAATTTGGCAGAAATGAAAAATGTGATACACTGATAACATTCCTCCTGATATGCTATGTGTAACGTGTATACGAGCCAGTTTCCCTTAAAAAGTCCTCCACGAAGGCATCCCTCCCTTAAGGCAGATAGCCCTCGAGTGCTTTGCCGTAATCTAATAAACCAAACCAAAACCAAACCTGATATGCTAAGAGCTGCTGTTGAGAATGCAGTAACATGATTTAACTTGCTTTCGGAAAATGCTGGACGCTACATTGAACATGCTTTGTAACACGTTTCGGAAAATATTAAACACATTTTAAACAGATGTTTTCGTGTCTTATTTCATTTAACAATATTGTATACAGTGCCATTTTTTCCCTGATGGTGAGTTTTTGAACTCTTTTTTTCCGCCGAAAATAAATTCCCATAACCTCCTTTACACGATTCCCAAGTTTGATAACATTTGGTCCGGTAGTTTTCGTTTTATGACCATTTCAAATTGAAACTTTAATTATAACCACCATGTAAATTAAACTTTAAAAGTTTGACAGTTTGGTTCAAGTCCCAGCTTTAAAAATATATATATAAATATAATCTTTTATATTAACCCTCTTAGAAAGAATGTTTTAAGAAGCTAATTTTTCTCTCGCGTTATAGACTGTATAAAAAAACATGATCTTTAGTATGATTTAGATTGTTTCAGCCGATATAAGAATCGGGTTACTCGGTGGTACAGAATAAACCCTGCTGGACTGTTTTATTTCTTTGTCATTTAGCAAAAATCTTTTAATTAAAATATTTATCCTTTGGACTTCGCTTTAAACTATATTTATAGCTAAAATGACTAGAAAATGAAAAGCTGTCTTTAGCTGAAACGCAATTCATATAATTGATATTTTAAAAAATTGACAAGATTGCAAAATGTATGGAAGTCTAGCAGTCGAAAAATCTTAATTTTCTTGTGTGAGCACTGAAAATAACTGTAGAAGGAAAGAAGAAAATTAAGGAGAAAAGTAAGCAAAAATTTGCAGGGAAATTTGGCTGTCAGACATACCAAGATGTTCAAAAAGTTGGACGCTTTCGAATATACTTTCAGGATACTTCAAAGAATTTAGGTGTTCAAAGAGAAAACACTTGGACGTGTACACCAGCAAATACCATCAATTGAGCTTGTGTTAACAAAAAAGACAAAACGATATCATTGCAGATTAAACTGAAGAGCGACTGGTTTTAAACTATATGGTTGTGTAAATTACGTTATAGAACATAATATCGTATCATAAATGGTGAATCCCATGATTCTCTCAGTCGAATTATTTGAAGATTCAGGAGTTTATCCAGTGATGTATGTGGATGTCACCTAAAGATGTTTTTTTTTCCCTTCCTGATGAAACAGCGGCCGAGCGGTAAAGTCGCTGAACACTGGTAGTTCGGTCCGAGGTTCGAATCCCGCGAACGGGCTGGCTGCATGGGCGTTTTCGTGGTTTTCCTATGTGTAACGTGTATGCGAGCCAGTTTCCCTTAGAAAGTCCTCCACGAAGGCATCCCTCCCCTTAGGCAGATAGCCGTAGTGTGCTTTGTCATAATAAAATAAACCAAAACCTTTTGATGAAACCAGTCTTTCCTTTCATCTCATACCTTCAAAATGTTTAGCCTCTAAAGACTGATAAAGGCTCTGACGAAATACTTCGTGAAGAACTTTCTAAAGGAAACCAGCTGTCATACGCGGTACACATGAGAAAATCCACGAGAACGCCCATGCAACCAGCCAGTTTACCGGGGTTCGAACCCCGGAGTGAACTACCAGTGTTCAACCGCTCGGCCGTTTGTGGGCCTTTATGAAATGGAAGGCGATAACTTTATTTAAAATGATTGTCAGAAATACCAAAATGTTTCGAAAAGTTGGATACTTTTCAATATACTTTCAGAATGCTTAAAGAAAGAGACTTTACTTTCAGAATACTTAAAGAAAAAGAGAAGAGAAATAAATTTTTTCGTAAAATTTAGTATTCGTATTTTTTTTAATTTAAAACTTTTCAATCTTATGATATTTGATTCTTGCGATTTCAAAAATAAAATGTTTGACTAAAATATTAATAACATTTTAAAAAACTAAATGTAGGATAAAATCGTGTAAAGCAATGGGCACAATGATAAAACTGTTTAAAGCAGTGTATGCAAGTAATCCTAAGTTAAAATATCGGTTATACATCTCTCTTATTTATATATATTTTTTCTGAACGGAACATTGAAAGGCGTGTAAAACTGTGCTTTACTGTATTTTCTCTTTTAATATAGTATGCAGTTTTCAAACGCATCGTAGTCTGGGTTACAAAGTATTCTTCCGAAAGAAACGCAGTTCAAATAAATAAAATCAAATTCTGGAAAATTGATATTAATAAATATATTTAAAATGCTCAGTTCGAAGGAATAAATAGAAAATTTTAAAACAATTATCTGAAGAGACAATGCAATACAAACAATTAAAATAAAAATATAAAAATTTAAAAATGACCTAAAATAATAACTATGACGAAAAATATATATAAAGAAAACTATTTGAAAAAAAAAATAAACGCTGCACCTTTATTTACGCAGTTCGAATAGGTAAATAGAAATTTTTAAAGCAGTTATTCGAAAAAAAAAAAGTGCAACTTAAACAATTAAAATGAAATTCGAAAAATAAAAAATTACTTAAAATAATAAGTTATAATTAAAAATATAATATAAAGAATATTATTTGGAAAAAAGGAACGATGGTGACTTTTTTCCTCTCACGGGAAAGGAAACTAGGTTGCCATATATTAAGAAGTTCGCCAAGTAAAGTATTCTTGGCGCAAACTGACAAAAAAAGTGCCAACATAAATTTGTGAATTTCTCCGTAAATTCGTAAATTTCGCTCCAAATTTTACAAAATTTCATATTTAGGCGTAATTTGAGTCGTAGAATCGAAATATGTAAAAAAATTGGTAAGTTATTTCAGAAAAAGTTCGATTTTGTGTCAAAATAACTATGTTAGAATAGTGCTATATATAAATCTAATATATATCTTAAGTCGCGCTTTCGAGACATGAAGAACGCAATTTGAATTTTGTCAATCGGCCCAGTAGATCGGGAGATACAGGACTGTCCCCCCCCTTTTTTTTTTTTTTTTTTTTTTTTTTTAGCAGTGTACATGCCGAACTACTTAGAAGGCAGATAAGAAACCCACGATGTGCCATTCACAACTTAACAGAGTCAATCACGCCAGAGGATATTATCGCTGAACTCAGCAGCGCAGCAAACGTCTCACACAATGCAATTAGAGCACTCTTTAAGCTCAAGGAGAGAAGGTCTAACAGACTTAAGTGGATCTTTCAATGCGAGCCTTCCAGTTTTGCTGCCATCATTAGAGTCAAAAAGGTGTTCACGGGGTGGAATGTGCACACCATCTCAGAATACCTCGGAGTACGACGCTGCTTCAAATGTCAACAGCTGGGACATACCCAAGATGTCTGTAAAAGCAAAAGTAGCTACTGCTCCTTCTGCGGAGACAACCATAGTGTACGAGAATGTCACTCACAGCATCCTATCTGCGTCAACTGCAGTGACTCAAATCACAGACACGGCTCCAAATATGATTTCAGGCATCCTTCCTACTCACCGCAATGTCCGGAATACCAACGAGCTGCAAGTTACATCCGTAACATCACGGCATACTAATGGGCCAGGCCAAGTACACATTCCTGATAAAGAAACCGTTTTACCTCAACCAAGTTATGATACGCTCCAAAATTCCCACCCTGCTGTACTCAGCAACGGGAACTTGAATGAGCTGATCACGGATATTGCTGGTGTCAAATTTGTGCAAATAAACTTGCAAAGAGCACGAACAGCAACGGCCCAACTCAATTCGTAATGGAGCATGAAATTGACTTCATACTCATTCAGGAACCTTATCAGCATGGCAATAGAATCATCAACTTCCCACTTTCATGGACAGCAGTCAATACTACTGACGAACCCAGAGTCGCCACCATTTGCTGCCGCCAAAGATGGTCTGCCAATATAATCAGATGTTCAAGAGACATAATCGCTATAGCAATTGAAACAATAGGACTAAACCTACTAATTACTAACGTTCATATTCCCCCTACAGCAGACGTGCAAGCCTCACTAGATCAGCAACAAGAAGCATATCCAAAAGCACACCATCTATTAGCGGGCGATTTCAACGCCCACTCGGAACTGTGGGGTTACTCAGATACTGACGCTCGAGGACGACAGGTAGAGAACTTCATTGCCTGTAACGATCTAGTCCTGCATAATGTTCCAGGCAGTCAACCCACATATGAAACAATTCACGGACAGGGTTGGCCAGATTTAACTTTAACAGCAGCGGCCTTTGCATCAAAATTGCATTCCTGGATGGTTGATGATACCCCGTCTAACTCGAACCATAAATACATTACGTACAGCATAGGACACCATAATAAAAATTCTCAATACAGGTACAAACTCAAGCGAACGACGCTAAAGCTCTTCAGCCAAAAGGCCCGCAGTACACTCACACGTGCAGAACAAGATTTAAAACACTGCCACAATACAGAATGATGTTGATAACTTCACAAGTATCCTAATTAAAGAGCTTCAGGCCATTTGTGATTCTACTTTCCAGATCAAATCTCCAAAGGTACACTATGTTGCCAACTGGTGGACTAAAAGCTTCCGGATACAAAGGAGTAAGACCCGAGCTCTTCGCAGAAAGATGAAGTCGGAGCATAAATCAGAACGCCGAGAAGAACTAAGTATTATCTACAAAAAAGCACAAGCCCAGTATAAAAAGGCCATTCTAGAAGCTAAGCTGTACAGCTGGAGGGCGTTTTGCACAAACAATAAAAATCCCTATGGGATATTGCATAAACTCGCAACGAATAAGGTCTTTGCCCCTCCAATTCACAAGGTATACGTAGACGGCACCAATAATCCGCAACCGACAGAGGAGCACAGGAGCACTATTGCGGCAACACTCACCAAGATTCTTGATGCAGTCTTTCAAGACGACAATACATTGGATGCTTCCAATCCAGAACATCCAGCTTATCTTCTACAGTCCACAACAGAAGATGACGTGTCATTCACGCAGCCTGAAGTCTGCGCTGTTTTGCGAAATCTACCGAGGAACAAAGCCCCAGGGCCCAATTCGTTGGACTACAACATTGTCAAGGCGATGCATCAGGCAAAACCAACGTTTCTTAAAAATTTTTACAATAAATTGCTCCAACTGCGTTATTTTCCCAAGCCCTTTAAGACAGGGCAAATTATTCTTTTCCAAAAGAAAGAAAAGGACCCCAACGATCCGGCCTCCTTCCGGCCCATCTGTCTCCTGCCCGCCATAGGGAAAATTTATGAGAAACTTTTAGTTCAGAGAATAAAGCACTACTTGGAGATTAAGGGTGAGATCACGGACTCTCAGTATGGTTTTCGAGAGCAGCGCTCAACTATCCAAGCTCTTAGTGCCATACAAAAGGGAATCTATGACGCGTATGACTCTAACAACCATGTAGCCATACTCAGTCTGGATCTGAAAAGTGCGTTCGATTCCCTGTGGTGGCCAGCAATCCTGGAGGCACTTCACGACGCTCAGATCCCTGATAATCTGCTGCAGGTGTGCAAAAGTTATCTCTCTGATCGCACTCTTGTAGCAGTGCATGACGGAGGAGTTGTTGAGAGAAAGCAGACCAGGGGCTGCCCTCAGGGTTCATGTGCAGGTCCTGACCTGTGGAATGCAACTTTTAATTCCATTCTCAAAGCACTGTGGCCAACTCACACAAAGGTGATTGCTTTTGCTGATGACGCGACATTTATCATCAGAGGCAAATCGAGAGACCAGCTGGAAAATAACAGTAATGAGACCATAGCACAATTTATACGGTAAAGAGACCCATTGTATATGCCAATCGCCTGAATTCGCAACCTTAAAAAGGTGAGTAAATAAGTTTAACTTCATCGAATGTTTACACATCGACTGCCTTCAAAATCTGTACTATTATAACACACTTCCTGCCGAAACGCGAAAGAAATTATTTCAAAACATTTCGCCACCTTTAGGTACCCAATTCCTACAGCAACTCTGTACTGAGCGCTTCTACACTCTTTACTCCTAGTGGACGTATAAACGGACTCACTGAAGGCTAGTGGCTAATTAAAACTTTTGGACCCCTATGCAAAAAATTTTCTCGAGGCCCTCCCCCCAAAAATTAAAGGTTTTAGATTTTAACGGCCATCCAGAAGGGTTTATTAAAGTTTTTTACGTTCCCGCTGAGCACGCAGTCTACCTGTCTGTTGTCGCACTCTCGTTAACCAGACTTTTCGTTGTCTTTTTTATCTTTATTATTAGGCATCATTTTCTTCGCATTTATGCCACATACAGTTCAACACCAAAATTATAAAATTTTTAAAAACTGAACAGCAGCATATGCTTAGGACTTCCGATGCAGCGTTAAATGTTGGCGTACACTTTTGTATTCGTTTTAGTTTTTTTCCCAGTTCATAATATCAATATTCAGTTTTCTCAATAAGATGGGTAACATTTTTTTTGGTACGTGTATGTGTGTGTTTATTACTATTATTAACTCTTTCGGTGTTAAATTTATTGAATAAGTTGAAGAGACATTAGGTTAATTTGAAGCAGGATGGAGTAAAAAATGAGCAATGCTCTTTCAGGGACTCGAACCACAGACCTCTCGAATACGCGCCGAGCGTGCTGACCACTACACCATGAAGACATGTTAAGAATTCAGAAGAAATACCTTATATACTCCCCCTTTTAAAGAGCGACTGGGGATTAGGGGACCCAATCGCCAAATTCTGGTGGTGGAGAATCATTATCGACGACCTTTTAGTTTAAGCGCCACAGTAGAGACATTAGGTTATTTCGAAGCAGGTGAGATAAAAATTTAGCAATGCCCTCACCAGGACTCGAACCACGGACCTCTCGATTACCCGCCAAGCATGCATTACACCACAAAGGCATGCTAAAAAGGCGGGAGAAATAGCTTATAAAGTACCACGTTCATCTCACGTAAATAAAATTCAATTCAACAGCAAAATAACAATATATTTAAAAAGCAGCATATCTTTAAAATTCCAGATAGTGTTTGAGTTTACCATACATGCTTTTATATTCGTCATATCGTTTCTTTCGAAACTAGCCTCTTATGCGGCCAACCGCCTAATAGTTATCTTGAAAAAGTATATAACGATTTTAATGAGTTCAGCTAATGTAATTTTAAAAAAAATATTGAATAGTTCTAATTCAACATGTTATGATTTTAAAATATGTTAATTTAAATCAATCGCATTAAAAAGCAAGAAAAAAGTATTCTCAAGAACTACACTTACTTGTTTTAATTCATTTAGTTAATTATTCAGTAACCCTCCAGATTAAATGTGAAATTGTTTTAGGCTTTAACTGAAAAGCAACACGCTGGCGAGTGGAAGATAAAATAAAATTACTCTTAGCATTCATTCACAGAGTCGAGTTAGTTAATTAAAATTGAAAGATAAATAAATATCTTATATTTTTTTGATTGGTAACAGTCTCAAGAGCTGAAATAAAAAGAATTCGAACAGTATTAGCCCTGCTCGCTTTCATATCGTTAAATTTGTTAATCAAAAATTCATTAAAATTTTTTTAAATATGAAATAAATAATAACACAAATTGGGAATTCAAAATTCGGGTTTCCAAGTGCACATATATGGGTAGAGAACTACGTTATTCAAAATTTAATGGCTTAATTAGATACCGTCGTTTTTTCAAAATGCGAGAAACAGTCATACATGCGAAATCTTCATTCTTTAATTCCTTTAATACTAATACAGGGCAATAATATTGTTGTAAAACATTTTATAGCCTCGAAATTTCACAACAAATTAATAAAAATAGAGAGCACAATGATTCTTCTTACCTTGTATCCAGCGCAGCATCAAGCGAGATCATACCTAATTAACTTTTAATCCAAAATAGGTGTAGACGGAAATTGTAAGATCACAAAACACATTCTTTATTAATACATGAAAATAGATAAAAATTCGTTAGTGTTCCAAATACATATTGAAAAAAAAAAAAAGAGTTATATTATAGAGAGTGTCATATTACTGTCCTTTCCTGAACGAGTAAGAGAAGTAAGTTTGAAGAATAAGTGTATTACACAATTAATTCTTTTGCAGGGTTTCTAGTTCATACAGTTTATCGCGCTATTGGCGACAGTCCATCACTATTTGCATACCAACACCCCTACTTGATGGGCAGGATCGCCATTTGCAGCGATTATCGAAGTTTCTCGAACACAGGTTTGCCTAGTGATTTGGTGAGTAGATCCGCAATCATGTCGGCGCTTTTGCAGTAGTCTAGGCTCAGGATCCCGTTTTGTTGAAGTTCACGCAAGTAGTGGTATTTCACGTCTATATGCTTTGCTCTGGAGCTATTTTTCTCCGTTTGTGATAGTTTGATGCATGATTTGTTATCTTCATAGAGAGTAATCGGCAGATATTGTTTTAGTCCTAGGTCTTTAAGCAAGTTTAACAGCCATTGTGCTTCTTGTGCTGTATTAGCTGCTGCAATATATTCTGCTTCAGTTGAAGATAGTGCAATGCAGTTTTGACGTTTGCTGCTCCATGAAATGCAGTTATTTTCTAGTTTGAATATGTATCCGCTAATGGATTTTCTTGTTGTTCTGTCATTTGCCTAGTCTGCATCCGAATATGCAGTTAGTATAGGTTCTTGAATTATGTTAAAGACCAACTTAAAGTCTTTAGTTGTGTGCAAGTATGGAATGACTTTCTTGACAGCATTTCAATCTGTGTTCCGAGGTTTTCCGTTTCTTCTACTCAGTAGATTGACTGCACATGCTATATCTGGTCTGCTGATTGTTGCAATATATAATAATGCCCCTACTGTTTGTATATATTCTGTATTATCCTATAGAAGGTCATCTTCAGCTTCTAGTTTGCATTAATTTGTTTCTGTTGGCGTATATGTTGGTTTTTCGTTCTGAAGTCCAAACTTTTGAACTATTTCTTCGATTTTATTCTTTTGGTTAATGGCAAAAGTTCCATCTTTAAATCTTTCAATGTTTATGCCGAGGTAGTAGGTGACTTCTCCTAGGTTTTGGATTTCGAATTTAGCGTTCAATTGTTGGATTGTTTCCATTACATCTTCTTCTCTTTCACTTCCTATAAGCATATCATCTACATATAATATTATATACGTGAATTTTTCATTAATGTTTTTGAAAAACAAGCATGGGTCTGCTTTACTTTGTTTAAATGACATGTTTAGAATTATTTTTCCAATTTTCAGATTCCAAGCTCTAGCGGCTTGTTTTAAACCATATTTCTTCAGCTTGCAAACTTTATTTTCATTTCCAGTTTTTGAGTATCCTTCGGGTTGAGTCATGTAAATTTCTTCTTCTAGTTCTCCATGAAGGAAAGGTGTTTTGACATCGATATGTCTGACAGACATGTTTTTATACGAAGCTGCACATAGGAAGGCTCGTAGCGTTGTGTGTTTTACTACAGGAGCAAAGGTTTCATCATAGTCAGATCCAAACTTCTGGCTAAATCCTTTTGCGACTAATCTGGCTTTGTTTCTTTCAATTTTTCCTTCTGCATTGAGCTTTGTCTTGAAAGACCATTTGCATCCTATTGGTTTTCTTCCTTTTGGTAAATCAACTAATTCCCAAGTGTTGTTTTCTTCTAGTGAATTAATTTCTTCTCGAACAGCTGTCAGCCATTTTCATTTTTCATTTTCTTCTAAATTTTGAATTTCCTTCCAAGTTTTGGGTTCGGAGGAGATTGAATATTTGGCATGGAATTCGTAGCGATCAGCAGGTTTACCTTTTGTGAGTCTGTTCGATCTTCTGAGTTCCAAAGGTTCTTCTTCGTGTTCTGATATTTCTTCCTCTTCGGGTTCTTCTATTTTTATTTCTTCCCGTTCTGAGCTTTCTTCCTTAGAATTTTCTTCATCCTGGTTTAAATAGATGCTCACAGGCTCGTCAGTTCCAGTGTCTTCAATAAATCGTACAGATCGACTTATTATAATTTTGTCTCCATGAATTAAAATTCTGTAGCCTTTACTTCTGCTATCGTAGCCGACGAGTATTCCTTCTATAGCAGTATCATCAAGCTTACCTCTTTTAGATTTATGGATGTAAGCAAAAGCCTTGCACCCGAAAGTCCTCAGATGACAGAGGTTGGGTTTCTTGTTATTCCATAATTCGTATGGAGTTTTTTGCATTTGGTTTTGTAGGCATACGATTCTGTAAATAATTTGCAGTCAGCACTGCTTCTGCCCAGTATCTGTGAGGTTGACCTGAGTCAGCTAAAAGACATCTTGTCATCTCCATCAAAGACATATTTTTGCGTTCACCGACTCCATTTTGTGCTGGACAATACGGTACTGTAAGCTAGTGATTTATACCATGTTTTATAAGGCATTCTTCAAGTTCCTTACTTGTGTACTCACCACCGTTATCACCTCTTAGCGTTTTTACCTTTCTCCCGAATTTATTGTTTGTAATGCAATAAATTTAGTTTAGAAATTACTTCATTTTTCTTTTTCATTAGGTAAATCATTGTGAACCTGCTGTAATCATCAATAAAAGTTACGAAGTATACGTATTCACTGACAGACGGTGTTTGTACTGGTCCTAAAACATCAGTGTGAACGAGTTCTAGCGGTTTAGATGCTCTGAATTTCGATTCTTTGGGATACGGAAAATCAGTTAGTTTACATTTTATGCACTGAATGTATTTGGTATCATGTTTACAATTGTCTAATTTAATTCCTTCAGCGAGTTCTTTGTTTACAACTTGCTTGATTGCGTCATCGTTTCTGTGACCAAGGCGTCTATGCCATGCACTGAAATGCTACATGAGCTGATGGTTCATTATTCCTGTCTATTGGTTTAATTTGGTAAAGATTGTTAATTGCATGACATTCTAGAATAATCTGATCTCCCTTCATGATCATACATTTATTTCCTTTAAACAGAACCGAAAGTCCTTTTCCCGTTATTTTCTTAATTGAAATTAAATTCGTTTCTAATTCAGGAGCGTATATAACTTCCGATAGGAGAACTTCAGTTATTTTTTGTTTAGCATTTAATGTTTTAAAACGGACAGCTCCTATCGCCGTTGATTTAATACATTGCCCATTCGCAGTTATAATATCTGACGGATTTATGGGTTTACATTCCGTGAAATATTTGCTACTTGCTCCGCTGTCGAAAATAAAACTCTCGGATGATTGATGTATGGTGTATTTAGTAGACAGAGCGACGCTGTCACATCTGGATTCAATTTCCGGTTTTTAATTTTTGTTTGTTGTTGATTCATCGCGAGGTTACCCACATTCTTTGCTTGGCGTATTTTAGAATCCGCGTATGTTTTCTTTCAGTTTTGGCGCGGTTCATTTTTTTTTGTTTCGATTTTAGATAACACTCTGACCTAAAATGGTTATTTTTATGACAATATGAGCAAAACTTTTCTCTCTTTGTCTTGTTTTGAAATGAGGCTTTAAATGCCTTTGAATCTGATGAATTATTTTCGACTCTCTTGTTAAATTCGTCAATTTCCCTTTTAAGAATTCTGGATTCAGTTCCGATTCTGCTCTGGCTTCAAGAGCCGTAATGAGCGTATCGTAAGAACTAGGCATTGAACAAAGCAAAAGTGCCGAAACGTGTTCGTCTTATGTTCTCACCTATTGATTTGAGTTTATCGACTAACTCCAGTAATGTATTTATATGTGTTTGCATATTTCCGTATTCTTCAAGCTTCAAACTGTAAAGCTTTCGCAAAAGAAATAGTTTACTTGAAAGGTTAGACCTTTCATGTACCTGCCTGAGTTTTTCCCAGGTGGCTTTAACAGTAGTTTCATGTTCTGGCTGTCTTCGATAAATAAATTTATCATCGTGCGACACTGCCGATTCCGTTTACTCCATTGTTCTGTAATGGGGCTTGGAGGTACATCTTTGATTACATCGTAAAGATCCTCCTTTATTAGTAGCATTTGCATTTTGAATTTCCATGTTGAGCAATTGCTGGAATTCAGTTTTGCAATTTGCATTTGTCCTGAATTCAACATTTTTGTATAGTCGAAAAAATTTATTTGCGGTTTTGATATGAAATCACAGTTTAGCTTTAACAGTTTTTTTTTTCTTTTATTATTATTTAATTAAGCTATGATCTTTTCATCAGTCTCATAATCTTTTGTTGTAAAACATTTTATAGCCTCAAAATTTCACAACAAATTAATAAAAATAGAGAGCAAAATGATTCTTCTTACCTTGTATCCAGCGCAGCATCAAGCGAGATCATACCTAATTAACTTGTAATCCAAAATAGGTGTAGACGAAAATTGTAAGATCACAAAACACATTCTTTATTAATACATGAAAATAGATAAAATTCGTTAGTATTCCAAATACATATTGAAAAAAGAGTTATATTATAGAGAGTGTCATATCACTGTCCTTTCCTGAACGAGTAAGAAAAGTAAGTGTGAAGAATAAGTGTGTTACACAATTAATTCTTTTGCAGGGTTTCCAGTTCATACAGTTTATCGCGCTATTGGCGACAGTCCATCACTATTTGCATACCAACAAATATTTGGTGACAATTTGAAAAGGGATAGGCCGTTTATAGTGAACCAATGCAATAGATATTAAACTGTACTCATATTGATAAACTTAATTTTCAGTTTAACATTGGGAATGATTTTGGGATTTGGTTTAAAGAAATACAAAAGATGAACAGATTAAACATATGAACAGATGTAAAATATACGTTTTGAAAAATGAGGACTGCAAATAACATACTACGATATCTCTTTTAATTTGCAAAGTTCATTTCAAATTAAGTACCAGAATCGTTTCAAGTTACTTCTTTTACTAATATTTAAAAAGTATGTGCATTTATTACTCGATCATAATAACGAAATATATATAAAGAAAATAATATACAAAATAGTTACGTAAAATTAGAGCAACACCGGTATACTAAAAAAATTATTATACCTGTTTTCAGGCATCTTGTAATTTTAGTTTAATTATCGTGTGACTATAGTTTGATTAATCTTCTTTTTAGCGAAGCAAAATCACTAATATGACTTTAGTTTCTTGCAGTTGTGGTTTTATTTAAAGTCATGGAGGTTTCGAATCATTTCATGTGCATTGAAAACTTATTATTATAAATTTAAATTAAATGTTTCGTGCATCTCTTGCTCTTTAGGTACCCTAGAAGCATAATAACTCATTGGTGACAAAGTAAGGTTGCTATACATTCCTAATTACATCCTGAGTTTGATTCTCAAATATTTATTTTATAGTAGGAAACCGAAATAAAAACCAATTTTTAAAAAAAATTAAAACTAAGCCTACGTCGCTGGTGTCATTCATTTTGTACATTTAGGACATCTGACAATTTTCTAAAAGTGCAATTTTTGGTCTTTAAATTTGAACGACTGGCTTGGTATCGTCATGTAGAACAATCCAGAAGAATCGAGCTTCACTACGTTGAAGATTTCTTCTTATTTGAACTGGTTAGGTTAGGTTATTTGAATTTGGCAAAGCACATGAGAGTTATCTGCCTAAATGAAAGGATGCTTTTACAGAGGGATTTCTAAGGGGCACTGGCTAGTATTCACGTTACACATGAAGAAAACCACAAAAATTAACCATGAAGTTACTCTGCTGGTTTGGGTTCCAACAACCATTATTCAGTGGTTTCCTTTGTGGTGGTGAGAGATATCATTTAAAACAGTTTGTTTTCCATATTTTGGTATCAAGATTTTGACATACCGCATTATTCTCCCACAATTTTTCCTAAGAAATGCTGTTTCATTCTTCAACTTATGCAACCAGCCATTTGAGCACAAAGCAGTCTCTTACCAAGTGTTTGAAGAACTCATTGCTCATTATTGGAAGCATTTGTCTTGATATTGGTACAGTGCTGTTCCTGTGAAAGATAAATCATTTCAGCAGACCTTTCACTTTCTTATGCTCGAATTTTTTTCAACTTTTTAGTTATAACCGAATTTTTTCCATAAGCAAAATTTATCAAGACTTATTTTTTCCAAATAGTACCAATTGCAGTAAAACTATAAACTGTATTCCGAGCCGATACAACTAAGCTACATTCATTTTGTACTTCCTGTGTAAATAACGCTTTCCTTACCCTCAATGAAGTAGACTTCACATTTGCAGCTCGCTCAACAAATCAATTGTTGATACCAAAAATTTTCAATACAAAATGAAGAGAGAGGTTAAAAAGAAACATATTTGACGTTCTGCTCCCCCCCCAGGAGAAGCTGAAGAGAGATAGTTAATTTCGTCACTAACCTGTCCCATCCCATATACGATGAGGATGCATCATTTTTCACAATATATGTATGGCGGCAAAGCACAGATGCAATATCCCATAGTAAGAAAATCCTAAATCTTGCCCCCCCCCCCAAAAAAAAGACCTAAAGCTTGAAAACCCACAATCAGAAGCCAGAGCTTGGAAAAAGAAGACAAAAGCTTAGAAAGTGTATGCGTATGCACATGCATTTTTATACAAATTTAACAGTATATGTAGCGAAGCGGTATCTTAACTTTAAATTAATAAACCTAAGAATACATCAATGCGAGTGGACTGTAAATTAACCTTTATTCGGCAGTTTGAACTTTCGAACACAACACAGCACAAAGTAAAACGACAGAGTTACAATTAGCGGTTTTAAGAATGCAAGAACAAAATGCGAGCTGCGCATACAATCTGCGCATTACGAAATAATATCTCACAGACAGGCAGAGAGCTCTGGTGGCCGAAACATTCCGCCCGGCGTTGAAACATCGTTTCAAAATAAATAGCTTTACAAAATGAAATTATCATAACAATATTAAATTATGCAAAAATGTATCATTAAAATATTCACAAGAAAACATAATATGAAATTATGCAATGAAACTAAATTGTTCTCAAAACAGATGCACAGAAGCCTTGATACAATTCAGGAACTTAATTTATAGTTAAAGTAAAGTACAATGTTATAATGCTCTAGGGAAAAAACACTTAATCATTGATAGGCAAAACACTAAGTTTGTGAATTGGTCTTTTGAAAACTCCATTAGCAGTTTTAATCTTCACGATACGCACAATATTATCTGAGCTAGGGAAAACTTCCAGCACTCTTCCTAATTTCCATCGTAGCGGGGGTAAATTGTCTTCCTTTATGATAACTAAATCATTAGCCTTTAAATTAGGTTGCACTTTCAACCATTTTGAACGTCGTTGCAAATTAGAATTGTATTCATTGGACCATCTTTTCCAAAAGCTTTGAAACATTTTCTCAACAAGCTTCCAACGTTGCAATATAGGAATTTTTGGATCTTGTAAACTTTCTTCTGGTAAGGCAGTTAACGGGGTACCAATTAAAAAAAGGCCTGGCGTAAGTGCAGAAAATTCTGATGGATCTTCAGACAGTGGACACAAAGGTCGCGAATTTAAACAAGCTTCAATTTGAGCTAGCAATGTCGTAAATTCTTCTTGCGTTAGAAGTTGTTCACCTATGGTTCGCTTGAGATGTAACTTTGTAGATTTGATTGCAGCTTCCCATAATCCTCCTAAATGTGGCGCTGCGGGAGGATTAAATATCCACTTAATACCTTCAGTAGAGCAATATTTATTAACTAATTCATTTTCATTCAAGGAGTTTATTATTCTTTTCAATTCCTTATCGGCAGCAATAAAATTTGTGCCACAATCGCTATGCACTTCTATTGGTTTTCCTCTTCGAGATACAAAGCGCTTCAAAGCGGCAATAAATGATTCTGATGTTAGATTACCTACTAATTCAATATGTATAGCTCTTGTAGTAAAACACACGAATATACAAATGCAGCATTTCATTGGTTTTACTCCTCGACCTTGTCTGGACTTCACTTGAAATGGCCCGGCGTAGTCAATTCCAACTTTGGAGAAAACCTTTGACGGAACGACTCTAGACGATGGTAAATCAGACATTATCTGAGTAGATGTTTTAGCTCGTACACGATGACATTTCACGCATTTTTAAATCTGTTGTCTTACAACTGACCTAGTGTGGATTATCCAATATTTTCTTCTAATTACTGATAGCAATAGCAGGGGGCCAGCATGAAGATGGGATTCATGAAAATGATTCACTATAATCTGTGTTATATGATGTTTCTTGGGCAACAAAATAGGATATTTTCTGTCCTGCGCGATGTTGAATTGTCTTAATCTTCCTTCAACGCGTATAAGTCCATTCTTATCGATAAAGGGGTTCAAAGAAAGGATCTTACTATTTGAGTTTAACGGTTGATGCTTTTTCAGAAGATTATATTCATTAAAAAACTCATCCATTTGAACTACTCTAACAATTGCATTTCTAGCGTATTGCAATTCTTCGGTTTTAAGGTAACCCTTAATCCTTGTTGCGGTAGATTTAGCTGAATTATTCGCAAACCGAAAACACCATGCGATGATTCTTTTAAGTTTCAAGAATGATGAAACTTCATTAAGGACTGGAATTTGCGAAGCGATTGTTCCAATTGAACAAGAAATATTTTTCCGTTGTTCTCTTAAAGACTGAAAATGGTAAGTTGATAGAGAACGGAATATTATTTGAATTAAGCCCCTGAGGACCTGTCCACCACAAGTCATGAGTAGAAAGCTCTGAAGGCAAAAGACCTCTTGATGCGCAATCAGCTGGATTCTCATTTCCTTTTATGTGATTCCAATGCGATGAAGGTAAAACTGATTGAATTTCTGAAACTCGGTTGGCTACGAAGGTTTGCCAGCGTGTTAGTTCTGATTGTATCCAGGACAAAACTATCATTGAATCACTCCATGCGTAAATATCGTCAACATGAATTTGCAATGAATTCTGCACAGCTTGAACCAAATGCACTAATAGAACTGCAGAGCATTCTAAACGAGGAATAGAGATTACTTTCAGGGGAGCTATGCGAGTTTTTGATGTTAGTAGCTGCACCGAAACTGAAGAATGATTTGAAGACTTTAAATAAATCACTGCGGCGTAAGCTTTCTCTGATGCGTCACAGAAACAATGAAGTTCTACATTTGTAAATTTGGGCAATAATACTCTCCTAGGAATATGAATGCATTCAAGATTTGCGATATCTTCACAATAGAATTTCCATCCTTGGTTGATTTCATCTGGCAAGGAATCATTCCACGAGATTTGTAATTTCCATATGTCTTGAAGCAAGATTTTTGCTGCAACTATAAAACGTGCTAACCAACCAAGTGGATCAAAGATTTTCGAAATAGAAGATAAAATTATTCTTTTAGTAGAACACTCTCTGTTTTCGAGATTTCCAAAGTGACAAGTAAACTCGTCTTGCGTTGGATACCACTCCAAACCCAATAATTTTATTGATTTAGTATCAACTACTGTACATGGAGATTTTGAGTTCCGAGCACTCAAAGCAGTTTCCAAAATCGAGCGATTATTTGTACACCATTTATGCAATTGAAAGCCACCTTTTTGTAAAAGTTCACTCAGTTGTGAAATTAACTCTACTGCGTCCTCTACTGTGTCTGAACCAAATAGGCCATTGATATAACAATTGTGTAATATTATTTCAGCTGCCTGGAAATTTAGTTCCTTCGTCAATTGTTAGTTGTTTGAGTACGCGAGTAGCCAGGTATGAAGCGGAAGTAGTGCCGTACGTAACTGTGCACAACCTGTAAGTTTTAATCGGCTTCGCTAGATCATCTCTCCAAAATATTATTTGGAAATCGCGATCTTCATGAATTTGAACTTGTCGATACATTTTCAATAAGTCGCCAGTAATGGCTATGGGATAGCATCTAAACCTCAAAAGAATAGTAAATAAGTCGTCTTGTACCTTGGGATCATTCATTAGCGTGTCATTAAGCGATATCCCTGATGTAGTTTTGGCACTAGCATTGAAAACGACGCGTAGTTTTGTGGTAAGACTCGATTCTTTTAGCACGTGATGATGAGGTATATAACGATGAAAATTTACTTTATCTAAATTATCACCGGATAATTATTCTGTGTCCAAGTGATAAATATTCGGACATGAAGTCTTTATACTGTTGATATACTTCATGAGTTTTTATCAATTTTTGTTGTAGAATAAGAAAGTTGCGAAAGGCTGATGGTCTGGAATTACCTAACTCATTTCTTTTAGGCTTGAATGGCAATTTTACTGAGTAACGACTATTTTCACTACGCACGTGATTTTCCACGAAATGATTTTCACACAATCTTTCCTCTTTAGTTAAAGGTTTCGATGTGGGAATTTGCTCCAAATCCCAAAATGATTTAACTAATTCCTCCGTGTTTACGTTTAGCGTATTGACAGAAATCTGCTTACGGTTTGGGAATTCAACCCATCCTAACTTAGAACAACATGCAAATGGAAGATTTTTGTCCCTTTTAATTACCTCGCCATTGATTAAAGTAAGGAATACATTAACTCCAAGCAAAATATCAATTTCTCCCGATTCATGAAATGTAGGATCTGCTGAAGTTAAATCTTCGAAACTTTCATATAAATTCAAAGGTAATGTTACACTTGGAATGTTTCCTGTAATTTTGTCTATTATGTAAGCGGACGTTGAAATTCTGTAATTAGTATTAAAATGAGGTGTAAACAACAACTCAACTTCTCCAGTAGTAGTTGTATTGAAAGTACCTAAGCATGACACTAATATCTTCGAATCCTTTACGCTCAATCCTAAATTGATAGCTGTTTTCCGACGAATGAATGATTTTTCACTACCTGAATCTAGTAAACATCTACAATTTATGAATTCATTTTTTGAGTTTCGAACCTTAATTAAAGCAGTACACAAAAGTACATGACTACTTTTACCATTAGCATGAGCTCCAAAATGTCGATTTTCATAGTTGTTTGCACAAACAGTTTGAGAAACCTCACTCAAGTTGTTTTCTGGTTTAATTTGCCATTTCGGAACAAACACTTGTGCTTCCGGTGAAAGGAATCTAGATGCATTTTTTGGTTTGAAATTATTTTCTAAATGTAAAATGCTATGGTGATGCTTAAAACAATGCTTGCAGGTATTCGCTTTCTTACACATTTTAACTTTATGGACATTAGACAAGCAATTAAAACAAAGTTTATTAGTCTTAACAAACTCTATTCGTTTTTACACTGGTAAATTAAAAAAATTAGAACACCTGTATAAAAAATGATCTTCTTTACAAAATAAGCAGGTAGAATTAGTAATCAGAGAAGTAACCCTATTATACACTGGTTTATCTGATTTATGCGTTTTACTAATTAAAGGTTTACTGTTTTGTAATGTTCTAGCGTAATTCTTCAAAAATTCTATCAAGTCATTCAACTTTGGTATTTCATCTTTTTTTTAATTGACGCTCCCACCACAACTTTGTCGAAACGTCAAGTTTTTGCAATATAATATACAACAACAAAGTATCACTAAAATTATCTATCCTTTGATCTAATATTTCCAATGAGCGAGTTATTTCGTTTACGTTATCTACTAAATATCGATGATGCAGATTCCGTTTGTATTTGTGAAACGTTAAGAATTCTTTTAATAAAAGCAAATATCTGTTCTCTTTTATTAGAAAATCTCTCTTCTAGTAAATTCCAAGCAATACTGAAATTTTGATCAGCTATGGGAATTGACTGAATAATGCGATAAGCATTATTTTTCAAAGAACTCTTTAAATATTGTAATTATTGAACTCCAGAAAGATTTGGATTGTTGCGAACACTAGCGTTAAATAAATCTTTAAATGTTATCCATTCAGTTAAATTTCCGCTGTTGCTGCCTTTAACTGTAATTGCGCCAAACTTGGCGATCTTACAATTCAAAATGTACGCCGCCAACTAGGCGGGAAAATTGTTAGTTCGTTCGTCGGCAGACACCAAGTCGCATCGGTGTCCATTGTCGAGAACTCCGGTTCTAAGTAATGTATCACTTATATTATTGTTGAGTTTTAATAAAACTACTAAAAGACATTATCGCCTCATACAGTCCACATTTCGACACAGACATCCGCTAAATGTGGGTAAAGATAATTTCGGTAACTTTAAACTTTCAGAGATTGATTCAGGTATGACAGGTTTATCGCCATTTGCATTTACAACCTTGTAAATCTTTAACTTACGAATAATTTTTAAGTGAACCTCCTCAATTTTCTTTAAAATCGACAGCAGTTCTTCAACGAAAGTGTCTATTTTATCATCATCACAATTTGTATAAATTTCTCTAAACAGAGATTTAAAATCTTCCTTAAAGATTTTACATTTTTCTAAGATTAATTCAGCTTCAGCATTATCTAAGCTATCATAATCTATTCTCTCGATGAATTTCGTTAACTGTGTTTTCAAAATTCTCTTTCGCATTTTTTCTATATCTGACATTTTGAAAATATTCTAAATTCTCGATTTTACTTATACTTTAAACACAAAAATAGTAGCAATAACGAAATGTCAAATGCAATTAAAATGCGTTAACTATTTCACTCACCTCGTACACTGTATCCATTGCGAAATTCTTGAGAATTCTAAACCGAAAGTAACACCATTACGAACACGTAGAATTCTTATCCATAGGTCGCTGGTTCGGCTCCGGCTCGACGGACCAGAATATTGTAGCGAAGCGGTATCTTAACTTTAAATTAATAAACCTAAGAATACATCAATGCTAGTGGACTGTAAATTAACCTTTATTCGACAGTTTGAACTTTCGAACACAACACAGCACAAAGTAAAACGACAGAGTTACAATTAGCGGTTTTAAGAATGCAAGAACAAAATGCGAGCTGCGCATACAATCTGCGCATTGCGAAATAATATCTCACAGACAGGCAGAGAGCTCTAGAGGCCGAAACAGTATCTGTAACAGAAACTAAGTACCTGTATATTTACATTAGGAGTGTTTGCATCGACATATTTATTCTAACTAGTTAATGTATTTCAATAGTGATTGTATGTATATATGTAATTATAATATTCGCAACAGAATTCAGTATCTGTGCATTTGTATTAATGATGCCCACATCAATATATTTAGGACTAGTTTATGTACTTTTAAAAGAGTATATTAATGCACGTTTTATGTGCAAATTTATAGTGTCTGTGACAGAAATTTGGTAACATGGCAAATTCTTCATTTACATGATTATTTGGTTTGCACTCAATGATAATGTTTCATAGCCAGCACACTGCTCTTCTTTCCCCTCCAAAGTGTTATTAACTTTAAAGTTGACCTTCCAGTTTTTAAAATTTTTTTTCATTCATTTTCTCTTGCAAAGATAGACTTTGGGGAATATGACTTAAGGTGATAAAAAATAATTAGTCATTGGCAGGACAATAATGGACATAATTAGCCATTGGCAACATAGGCCAACAAGCACCTTTCCTAAATGGACCAGCTGTCCTGCTGGCAGAGAAAATAAGAGAGTTTGGAAAGCCTTTTTAAATACTGGAATAAAACGAACTGATAAAGCTCAACAACCTCTATTCCCTAGAGACAAATTACTTGCGCAGAAGCATAAAACAAAAATTTCAAAATTTGCTTCTTTGCATCGGCCTTGAATATAGCTCAGTCGAAGACTTTGAATGAAATCAGAGACCCCATTCAAGTTATTTGGCTTAAAACTGAAGTATGGTCGTCTAAGATATGCTTACTGTGTGTTCTGGTTTTCCAGGTACTGCATGATGAACATGTCTTGATTATACATTATGAAAAAAAATAGAAGAAGATGGAGATGAAGATAAAAGAAAAATAGCATAAAAGTGTTTTTTCTCTGCTGGTATCCTAAACATGTGTAGTTTCTAAGGAACAGTAATTTTTTCAATCAAAACTAACAGAAAAGTGGGAAAAACTATGAAAAATTCAAAAAAGCCTTAATCAGTAATATTTATAAAGTTGGTTATGTCCTGTTTCGAAATATTCTAAGATCTATAAATCGACATCAATCACTTTAAAATGTAACTTTTAATATGTACAATATTTACAGGTCATTAATTAAACATGGTGGTTCAGTTGACAAACAAATCTATATTCTTTCATAATCGAAAATTGAAATCTTTTAAATAGGAACCGAAGTGTTCCTAATCAAATAGTGTGAGAAGCATCAAACATCCATCTACCGAACCGCCGATGGTGCGTCTATGGAAATTCAGAAGGCACGTCGCGTCGCGTTAACACGCAACGCTAGCGCCATCTATCAATTAATCAAAATAATTTCCATAGACCCCTCACCTGAACTCTATCAAGAGTTCACATTAATCTAACAACAATCAAATTTATATCAATAAGTATTTTAACATATAATTATAAAACAATTGATAAGTATATTAAATGAATAGAAAATATATTCAAATTATAATCACTATACTAAATTCTGAAAAAAGGTATGTTATCATCAAATATAATTTGACACTTAGTAAATTTAAACTATTCTTAATCTAATCCTATGAAATTAAACTAGTAAAATAAACAATTGCATAAAACATATTCAATCATATTCATATTATTAAACAATAAAAAATGTTTTTAAAGTCCTAAAGGATATAATAATTGAACTTTTCGTTTTATTATTGTTCCATCAGCAGTTTTTAGTTCACAAGAACGAACTTTGTTATCACGGCCACGGAAAACGTTTATCACTCTACCACAATTCCACAAAAGTTTGCACTTATTGTTGCCTTCAATTAATACAAGATCATCAACTTGTAGATCATCATAAACGTTAGGATTTTTTAATTGATGAGCTGTCCGAAGATCCATCAGATATTGTTTTTTCCATTTAGTCCACAATTGCCTAACCAATAAATCTTGATAAATCTTTCTTTTCGGCAGAGAGGACTTGGTAGAGAAATCTTTAACAATGGAATTAAAGTTAATAGGTAATGTAGAATCCTTGTTTCCAAAAATCAAAAAATTGACTGGCTCCAATGGCAACGGTTCCTTGTGCTCATTGTATACATATGTCAAAGGACGAGAATTCAAAACAGCTTCCACTTGTGCTAAAACTGTTGACAATTCTTCAAACGTTAGTAAAGCTTTACCTAGAATTTTTCTTAAGCACTCTTTCACTGATTTTACTAATCTCTCATAAAAGCCTCCCCACCAAGCCCCTCGTTCTATTATAAACTTCCAACTGATTCTTTCATTCGACAGAAACTCTTGGAATTTCTCATTCGACAATAGTTTAGAAAAATGTTCGAGTTCCTTTTTTCCCTTCTGAAAAGTTTTCGCGTTGTCCAAATAAATTACTCGACAATTGCCTCTCCTAGATGTGAATCTTTTGAATGCCATTAAGAAAGAATCTGTAGAGAGATTCGGTACAAGTTCCAAATGTATGGCTCTAGTGATAGCGCATGTAAATAATGTTATATAAGCTTTTTGACTTCCTTCGACGTTTTTTACGTAAATCGGCCCAGCAAAATCGATGCCAGACACGTAGGATGGTGGTGTCTCATTGATTCTGTCTTCTGGAAGTTGAGAAGTGGTCTTGGTCAGCAGACTTCAATGAATATCTTTTACAAATAAGACACTTGTTTATTATTTTCTTGACAAATTGACGTCCTCTTGGGATCCAAAAGCGACTTCGAATTTCATCTAAGGTCGTTGCTACTCCTCCATGCATCATTTTAACATGCGCACTTTCTACTATCAAATTCGTTAACCAGGAGTCTCTTGAAAGAATTGCCGGATGTTTTTCATCATGCGACAAACTAGAATGTTCTAATCTCAGTATCCCGTTTTGGTCTAAAAATGGGTTAAAAAGATATAAAGATGATTTCTTTTCGACTTTATTCGCTCTCTTCAGAGACTCGATTTCTTTGGGATAAAAACGTTCTTGTTCAGATCGAATCCAATAATTTTCGGCATTTACTATTTCTTCAGTCGTTAATGAACCTGTCAAATGGTTTGTTTTCCTAATTTTACCAATGAATCGCTTCATCCAACCAGTTATTCTCAACAATTTTCTTAAATTACTATATTTTAAGATGTCTATTACCCTTTCTTCAACTGTTGTGCACACAAATTCATAAATATCATTAATGTTCTTGCGGTATTCTAATTCTTCTTCAGTGACAGGTTTCTCTTCATTCTGTCGAGGCCATAATTTAGATGACATTCTAAGCCATTCTGGTCCTTGAAACCAGATAGGATTGTTTTTCAACTCATGAAGTTTAGCTCCTCTCGAAGCCAAATCAGCGGGATTACATTTACCGGGGCAATAATGCCATTTTTCTGGGGATGCTAAATTTTCTATTTCCTGAATACGATTTTTAACGAAAAGCTTAAATTTCTTTGCACAATCTTTTATCCAGAAAAGTGTGATTTTCGAATCAGTCCAGAAAAAATAAGAAAGCTGTAACTTCAAAACTTTAGTGATGTTAGTGCCCGGTTTAGCGGATAAAAGAGCTCCCATTAGTTCCAACCTAGGTAAAGTGAGCAGTTTTAAAGGCGCTACTCTAGCCTTTGAAACAACAAAAACCGTAAATATTTGTTCATTGCTAGAAATTATACGCAGATACGCTACTGTACCATACGCCTTTTTGCTAGCGACAGATAAACAGTGCAGTTCAATCTTTTCCACATCACTGTTACCGATTGCAGAAAATAATATCGTGGAATACCGATTTCCTCCAAACTGGAAACTTCTTTTCACCATGTTTTCCATACAGAACATAAATTTCCTGGTAGTTCATCATCCCAATCTAAAGCAAGTGTCCAAATTTGCTGCAATATGATTTTGACTAAGTACAAACGGTGATAATAGACCTACAGGATCAAAAATTCGTCCTATTGCTTGTAGGACAAAACGTTTAGTATTAACTTGTTTTGATAGAAATGTTATCAAATTTTTTACATCAAAGTAAATTATGTCACTTTGATTGTCCCTAGCGACTCCTAACACTTTCAATGGAGGATTTCTAGCTTCCGAAACATGACTAGATTCCTCGGATTCAATACCTTCTTTAATCCATAATTCACGCAATTCTTGAGAATTGGTGTGCCATTTATGTAGAATCATACTAGCATCTCTAAAAATGTTAACGCATTCTAAACTGGTATTGAAAGCAAGTTCAACGTTTTGGTGTCCTCCAATGATGTCATCTACATAAATATGATCATTTAAAAATTCGCAAGTGGCAGGGTAGGTTTTCTCATATTGTTTCAAATGATGTTTAATGGTTGCAGCCAATAGAAACGGACTGCTATTTACGCCAAATAACACACGTATGAACCGATAAGTTATAAAATTTTGTGGATCATCGAATGGGTTTTTAGTAAACAGAAAACGCGTTACATCTCTGTCCTCCTCATCTACTTCTATCTGAAGAAAAGTCTGCTTTATGTCACTTGTAAATGCTACAGGATGAAGCCTGAAGGCCAACAGAAGTTCAAAAATGTCAGGATACAAATTTGGACCAATATGCAAGCAGTCATTTAACGAGATTTCACCATGTCCATGTGAAGACGCGTCGAACACGATACGTAGTTTACTAGAATTTCGATCACTGCGAACGATTTCTCTCTAAGGCAAATAAAATGTGATTTGAGATTCACTGTCAACAGTGTCTGGAACTGGTTCAATGATGTTTTGTTGTAAATAATCTTGTAGAACTGTTTGGTACGAATAAAAAAGTTCAGGATTATTCTGAAATCGCTTTACAAGTTTCTCAAATCGTTTCAGCGCAATCGCTTTATTGTCATGTAACTCATATTGTCTATCAAACCTTCCATGGCAGCCTAACCTTGTAACGAGAATTTTTGTATAAAATTTCCGATTCGAATTTCTCCGTTATGGTACTGTCTAATGGGTCGGATGATTCATTTTCAGGTTTTATACCTAAACTTTCAAGCTCCCAAAATTTCTTTATCTGATCAGATATTATTTAAATCTTCCTCATTTTCTCTCATATTAAAGGCTGTTGACGTGTGTGCTGTACCTTTAGTATAACCTAGCAGAGACCAACCGAATAACGTTTCAGCAGCTACTAAATGTTTGTTTATAAGCTTAAGTTTCCTAGTCACTATATCATAATAATGATCAGCTCCTATCAAAAGAGTAATTTTTTCTTTGCAATCCCAAGAGTCTGCGAGTTGTAAACCATCTAAATGTTTGCCTAAAATGTGTCTATTCAGATTAGGAGGTGGTAAATCAGAACTTGAAATTTGTTCAGTCAGGAGAGCTTCAATTTCGATTTTCAAATTCGGTGTTTCCTTGTTCTGTAATTTTATCTTAACAACGTCAAATGTTTTTCTAATGGGTATTTTATTTCCAAACGTAAATACCGAAAGAGTCTCTGTTCGAATAACAGGAACTTCAATTTATCCTCGATTTCTTTGCTTAGGAAGGAACGCATACTACCTGAATCCAGTAGAGCTTTAAATAAAACCGACTGCGTATTCGTTCGAAGGGTTACGCAACACGTTTGAAGCGAAATAGTTTTAATTTTGCTGCGTGAGAATGCTGAAAGAATATGCGAATCTTCTATACTTTTACTTTTTCATTTCGTTCTTTCTCAGCGCGAAAGCATATTGAACAGTTATGTCGACCTTTGCACTTGGAGCAGACGAGATCGCTTCGACACTGCTTTACGCGATGGTTTGATTTCAGACAAAAGTAACATTTGGCATGTTTATGTAATAAATTTCTCTTCTCATCAACTGCCAATGATTCACAATCTTCAGTAACATGTTTGGATGTATTACAAAACAGACAGCAATTAGTAGTTTTTTCTTTAATCGGCGCCAACAGCAGTTGAGTGGAGTGGACGATACTCCCTTTCCCACCCTTCTCTTTATAAACACAGGAAATGCTTTCTGATTTATGAGTGGAGAGCAAAAGATGGCTTCTCTCGCGACTTTCCAATTCTGAACGAACAAACTGCAGTAATTCGTCAACATCAAAAAAAGATGACGAATCCGTTTTACGATTGAATTCTAAGGTTATATCAGACGGCAGAGTTTTCATTATGGCTGGAATCAACATATAACTGTATTTATCCGGTGTGACTTCTAATGATTTCAAGCTGCGTATTTGAGTTTCTATAGTGTCACAAAGTTTGCGAAGTTTTAAAGTGTCACTGGATTTGGTTACTGGGGTAAGATTCAGGAGTTTTTGCATGTGTAAGTTTATATTTTTCCTGCCAAACCTGTTTTTAAGTATTTCGACAACTTCATCGTAATTTGGTTCCGAATTGCAAAAAACCTATCGCGTTTGCAGCGTTACCGCATAAGTACGATTTTAAATAATTAAATTTTTCGATCTTTGTTAAAGATACATTATCGTGGATTGCTACCTTGAAAGAGTTCCAAAAACTTGTCCACTGGGTATAATCTCCATAGAATTTAGCGATGGTTAATTTTGGCAGACGCGTACATTTATTGCTTTCGATTTTATAATTAGTTTCGTTAAGAGAGTTTTCATTATCCGAATTTGTTACTTTATTTAATTCTTTCAATTTTTTATTTGCTCTGAATTGCCATAACTGAATTTTCTCTTCGCATTCGATACAAGATAGAATTTCTGTTTCAAACTCTTCTGCCTCTGATTTCAAGTCACGCTCTATCTGAGCATCTAATTCATTCAGAGTTTTAGATTTCGTAATTAATTGGTCTAAACTTTCTTCTAATGTATTTGTATCAATTTCTTCTTTATTCAACTCCGATTCGATTTTTTTTTTAGAATCTTGGACACGGTGGTCCTGATAACTTTGCTTTTCGATTTTAATTTAGCAACAGACTCTTCCGCCATAGTAACTTTATAAATTAGAAAATTTAGTCTTACCTTTTGCTGACTTTGCACACTTGCAATGTGCTAAATCCAATTGTCGGTCGTTATGCAGCAGCTGTTTCAAAATATTCTAAGATCTATAAATCAACATCAATCACTTTAAAATGTAACTTTTAATATGTACAATATTTACAGATCATTTATTAAACATGGTGGTTCAGTTGACAAACAGATGTATATTCTTTCATAATCGAAAATCGAAATCTTTTAAATAGGAACCGAAGTGTTCCTAATTAAATAGTGTGAGAAGCATCAAACATCCATCTATCGAACCGCCGGTGGTGCGTCTATGAAAATTCAGAAGGCACGTCGCGTCGCGTTAACACGCAACGCTAGCGCCATCTATAAATCAATCAAAATAATTTCCACATGTCCAATTTTCATACATTTAGAAAGCCGATATAATTATTTAAAATGATATGCAGAAAATTGGATGGCAGCAGAAAGTTCATTCATTATGTCCAGCAGGTTTACAAATGCATGGTTTGATGGTATTACTTTTTTTAAATATCATTAGTTACGAATAGAAATAGTTTACTAGACAAGGAAAATTCTTTATACTTTTCAATTTATGAAAAACAGAGAGGAAGTCAGGCAAACAATAAATAAAACAAGTTTCAGAATTCTTTAAAATTACATAAAATACTTTTATTCTTTAACAAATATTAAAATAATCTGGATGTATCATAGTATACTGACAATCTAAACCAACAAAAATAATGTCACGAAATGTTCATTTTTATAAATCTTTGTTTACATTTGTGATATTTACGATATTTCTCTTTATTAGGACACCATTAAGATAAAAGGATATGGCTTTTGATCCAACTTTGGCACTTGACATTAAAAATTAATGATGTTTCAACTATCATTTTGATTCCCTTTCCCATTTGTTCAATCATTCAATCTTATAGGAGATAATTCAATATAACTTTCTGAGAATCCCAATCCATACAAAATCTTAACCACAGAAATGTACAAGAAAGTCAATATGACTAAAAAAATAACATCCCCGATATAGGAACAAAGTTGAGGTATACTCTGAAATCAAAACAAATCACAACACAATGAAATACAACTTCAAGTACAACAAATAAATATTATGAATAAAAACAGAAACATACAACAAACATTAGCAATATATAATCACAACCTAATGAATATTTTAAATTTTGACTTAAATTTAACGAAATAAAATATTGAAAACAAACAAAAATTACTTATAAGAAATAATGTTCGTGACATGAAATAACGTATCAATGGGTCCAGAACAGTTGGTAAAATTTTAAAGTCAAAATTAGTCCACTCATAGAACAATATTTAAACAGCACTTTTCAACAGTAAAAATATTGTCCTCTAATTTCAAAAGTTAAAAACTGCAAATATAGTCAGGAGGAAAGAATAAAATGTTTAATACCATAGATAGACTAACTGAAAAAATCATGGCGAATAAGATGTGTATTATTCCAAAATAAACTAATTTAAGAATATAAAAAAATGTTTTTAAATAATAAAATAACTGCACCAATAATAAAAAGTGTTTTTAAGTTGGTAACATTTTAGGTCTCCGTATTTACAACAAATCAAGGCATAATCCTGGCTATAAAATGTTCATAAGTATACAAAATGAATAAAACACACCAGTTGTTTTCAAATGAGATTCAACAGAGCCTTGAAATTACTTTAAAGACTAAATTCATATGCCTAATAATTTAAATCTATCAAAGACGTCCTTCACTACATGCTTCATAAAAACTTTTTTTTTTAACCTAATATCCTCCCCCTCCCCTGGTTAGTAAGGCACTTGCCTTACACTTGGCTACTACTAAGGCTGGAAGTGGTGGTCACTTTACTGCGAAAACACTTACTAGGTGAGCCACCATTACCTTCTATGAAGGGACAAATAGCCATGCCTTCTCCGGGGTTTGAACCCCAGCCCTTTGGTATTGCAGTAAATTTCCATAGCCATTATACAATCTGGGTGGCAGATCTGATAGTGATGAATTTACATCTCTGATAGCATTTATGTCTATCTAATGAAATAAATTGGGTAAAATCTTGTGCTTCTAAAGTGAGATGAAACGTTCAGTTTCAAAGTATCAAATATGATAAAGCGGGCCATCAGTGACACTTTGCTCCCATTTCAAATTTATACAGTAGGTTCATGGAGGGAAACTGAGCCATATCATGTGATGTGAGGGGTCCAGCCTGACCTTCCTGGCAGATTTATGTTGCCCTATGGCCAGCCATATCATGTGTAAGCTGAGAGTGAATATCATGTATGCCATATCATCAATGATATGCTGAGAGCGAAGAGGTTAAGCAATCTGAAAGGGTATTTCTTTCAAATTTATATTAGCGTCAATTTTTTTAATGCCTGCTCATATGCTATTCAGTTTATTAGTCTAATCTAATATGAAAAATCTGAAATATTTCTACAACCTGAGTTTCATTTAAACTAGTTAACATATCTCTCAAGGGCTTAGTGGATATACTCTCAGGCTTATTTATACACATTCCTAAATCAAATGTGATTACTCTTTACAAGGTCAAAGCAATAATGATTGTTGTAAGCAGTTCTAGGACATCATACAGTATTAGTAGTAATACAAACATAACTCATAGAAAGATATATCCTTAGTTTATGGCGATACACACTATATATTTCTAGATAGACAAACATACAAGGTAACTAAAACAAAAACCAAATGATATGAATAAAACTAGTGTTACTTATGAAGTTAACATAGCAAATTAAACCTTAAAAAAGGGAGAAGGAGAGAGAGAGGAAAATAAAACCCATCATTTCAGCAGAATTAATCCCTGTTACATAATTACTTTCAATAAACAATAGATACATTCAAAATTCACTATATTTTCAGATCTTGACTACACAAAATAAATAAAAGTTAAATAAAATCTGTAAATAAAAGCTGGCATAGTTAAAAATAAGAAGGGGTACAATATGTAATAAAACTTGTTCCCTCTTAATAAGTTAAGTATTAACAATTAATTACCTTCATAACTTTTCTTCTTTCACTTTGATATACACAAGATATTCTTTGTTACATTAGCAGATTTGGAAAATGCATCCAATAATATATAAAATTATAACAATTTTCAATAAACAACAGTTTAAGCACCGATTAAGAATAAATGGATATGCAAATAAATAATTAGTAGTACCTATTACTAATTTTATAAATATATAATCAGAAATCTAACAGCATGCAATTGAAAAACATATATATACCTTACAAAGTCTGAAATCCGGACCTATCGAGACTTCGGCGATTCCGAATTTGGGATTTTCCCGAATATTAGATCATCAATTAAAATCTGGTAAGATGGCATGCAGAAATTATACAATTAAAAATATGAAATAAAGAACAATTATGATCTACAGAGCATCAAAATTTACAAAAAAAGTTTAATATTTATTTGTTTACTTTATTAAAAATTTCTTTCAATGTAAGTTGTTTAAGTTGCTTCCACAAAAAACTCAAAAAAGTTCCTTTTTCTTTTTTCTTATGTCATACACAGTTGACTTTCCAATATCATATTCCTCGGATATGCCTTTATTCATTTTTTGCAGCAATTCCACTTTTTGTTTAATGGACATCGAAACATGGTTTCGCTTTGTAGATCCTTTGGCAGCTCCAGAATTGGAAACTCGTTTCGACATAATCGATAGTTCAAGCTTAGCTTTTATAAAATTGCCTTAATAATTACAGTCTGCAAAAAAATAATATGCTGGATCAAACTAGAAGATTAGGGAGCAGCACAGTCCACTACATTAACTGAAATGGCTTAAAATCAGTAGTACATATATCAGTAGTACCTATAATATATCAGTAGTACCTATAATAATCAGTAGTACCTATAAGATAATTTTAGCCTACCTTAATAGCGTCCGTTATACATTATTGGCTGTGTATCACAAGATTGGCAATGAAAGCCAAGTAGTTTTGCTAAATTTTGTCTTGTTCCTATTGCATACTGAATTAAGCCTGAATTGTATTAGTTTAGTTATTTGCTATACCTACATTTATTTCTTGCACATGCTTAATACTAATCCGAGTCCTGAATACTTAAACTCCCACATATACTTAACGCTTTATCTAGGGCTGGCATTAAATATCGCCTGGTGCCGTCTCTACGATTCCTAAATTCTGCTACAAAGTGCCTTCCTAAGTTCTAAATTTTCACCACACCTAAACTTTGCATCCCAGTGCTTTCCCTAAATCATAAGAAACTTCTCATCCCTTAATTTTGCCACTCGGTGCTTCCCCAAATTCCAAAAATTTCGTCTTCCCTAAATTCTGCCATCTGGTGCCGACATATTCTGCCACCGCTTCTGGGTTTATAGTGAATAACATATCAGTTATTCTTAATTAAAATAGCACTAAATTTAATCTTTTACCCTACGAGTTTCGTTAACAAAATCTATTTTTAGCATATGAAAAGAAATTTTTGTTGAATTTTTCCTCGTCAGCCTCTCTTAGACCATTTAAAAAATCTATAATCATTGCCAAGCATAATGTTAGCATAAAAGGTTGCCATATGCTTGTTATTCAATTACTAATATAAAAAAAAGTTTAGACATCACTGCATGAGTTATTACTGGAACTGTTATGTATTGATAAACATGGGGTGATGAAAGCAAAATATAATAAATAATGACTTGACAGGTCCGCGTCAAAGATATAAAATAAATGAATGTTTCGGTTTGAGATGTATGCCAAGCAGATACTCAGCTATGGAGCCAAATTATTAATCTCACAAATTTATGCTTACATGATTGTTTTTCCATAACGAGATATTTTATTTAGTGTCTAAGTGAAATTAAAAATCAGAATTTTTAAGTGAAAATCTTCACACGTTTTATTATGGTAGGAAGAATCAAATGCGCATGCGTAAGGCATAAAAAAAATGTGGCTTTGTGGTCCGGATTTTAGATCATTCCGGATAATAGATTTCCGGATTTCGGACTTTGTACTGTATATATATATATGTACACAATGTTATGCTCAAGCATTCATCTAAAACATACAGTGCAAAATTTAAAGCATTTAAATTTAAAAACAACAATAATTTCCTTCTTTTATGTAATTACAGAAGTACACAGAATGAGATATATGTTGTAGGTACAATGTTTTTAAATTACATACTGGCATAAATTTAAGATGGTCTCCCATGTATGGCAACCTTATATTTTTACCAAGTAGTTAAAAGAAGCATATACAAGTAAAACAACCTTACATATAAAGATCTAAGAGTTCAGTATTTTGAATGTGTTACAACAGAAATTTAATTACTTACAAGACAATAAAATAAAATTATCTTAATACCATCATTTTTTAAAAGTAAGTAAATGAGTTTCATTTAGCGTGTGGATAAAGTAATACATGATTAACAAGTTTACTATATTTTCCAAATGCTAGTCTGAGCATATGAGAAAAATCGTTTTCAAAACAATATTTTTATGAAAAAGTTACCATCTTTATACTCAGAACCATTTGTTAATCTGCCTTATTCAATTCACTTTATTTAATAAAATTACAGTCTTAAATACATATTAAACAGCTACCGCTATTACTGCAAGCTGATGTTCCTTGAAAGCATAATAAATAACCTCAAGCCATGAACAGACATTTTACAAAATAGGCTAACTTATTTTCAAGAAATGAGATTAAACTGATAATGCAGCAGCATCAATTCTTCCATCATCCAGAAAATCTAGTGGAGACACATTGCTGGAAGAGTAGCATTCAGAAAATACACATTCAACTTTTTCCCACTGCCTTTTATGCTTTTCAATTGTGTCCACTATATGAGACAATTGTGGAAAAAATCCCGAGAGAAGTCTGCAATACAGAGAAAATATTCAATGACTAAAGTATATTCACTGCAGTTATTGCCTCCTGAACTAGTAATAAAAGCAATGTGAAACTATAAATGTAGCATACCACACTTTAAGGATAAAACAATGAGAAATATCATTACTGAAAACTTTAAATTTAATGAAGAATAGCAATATTAATTTTTAACCCTGGTATCAATTATTTTTTAATTTAAGATTTTTTTCTTGCATAACAGTATACAAACTCACTTATAAATTAAACATTTCAGATTAAATTTTAAATTATGTGTAACTTTTTTCTTTTGAATTTGCAATAATTAAAAGCACACGTTAGTCATACATACCCATATACTGGTAAAACAATTTGTTCCAAAAAATTGATTTGCAATCGAGGTATGCGTGCTTTCTCTCTATCCATCATTTCACTTGGCATCACACCCATTGCTTTTTCTAAATCTCCTTGGGAAAAGAATTCCCTGTAGATAAGTTTCTGTACAGATTAAAAATGAAATTATCAACTGAAAGTTATTTAAAGAATGACTGTCAGATACTGCAGTATAATAACCTATTTCATAAATAAAAGTTACAACAACTGACAATATAAAAACCACAAACTACGTTTCAGGAGAATATAGAGATGATTATACTTTACCAAATATATTTTACATGAATAAGGCATTTGAATTAATACCTCAATGCATGTGAGAAATTTTACATTTCAATTTTATATGACTATGTAATTGACAATTTTACATGACAACAGAAGCATAGAGTACTTTAAAAACATCTGCATTACAAAAAAGGGCATAAATATTATATAATCAAATAAATAAAGTGTTCACAAGAATTTTTCTAGCATTGACTTTAAATTCAAGTTGCAATAACCATGCCTTTAAAGACCATAATTATATGATACTTAAATATAATAATAAATACCTTATGATACTTTATTTTATTTTTAAAATTTAGATTTTACTATAATCTGAACAAAATATAATAAATATTTTATGATAATTTAATATTTATTTTATTTTAAAAATTCAGATTTTACTATACTATGAACAGGCACCTAGAACTGCATTATATTTCAATCACTATTTCATCACTGAACAAAAATTGACTGCATGATGCATTACTTTGATAACTGAAGTATCAGTCCCTTGAAGTGTCAATACACCATGTTTGAGTATATTATTTATCACATGTAAAGCATGTAAAATTTCTCATATACACTGAGGTGTTAATCCAAATGGCTCATTGCTCACCTCTGTTTTATGATTTGGAATGACAAAGTTTCCAGAATCAAATAGCTAAAATAGGGCCAACAAAACAAAAGCAGTATATTATGCTATTTAGCTTTTTGCAGAAATAAACTGTATGCTGTTCCATGATATAAAATGGTACTTATCATGGATGTGCATTTCTTAATATTGGTTCACAGCAATCAGAAGATGTATAATTTTGTATGTATAATTTTAATACCTGTTTGTTGCAGAGTTAGATTTGATAGTTTCCATAATTTTTCACTACACAGCACAGCAACCGCTTCTATCTAATCAGAAATGGCTATTTTATTACAAATAGGGTTAACATTTATGGCCTGAAACTATTCATCTCAATTTAAAATGGGTAGATTCCTGCTTTGCTTTGAATTTGTTTATGTGAATGGCGTATAAAAAATGAAAACAAATATTTCTTTACATTATATCTAAATAGGGATCAGCATATTTTATCATGAACAAAACTGTATTTAATATTATGTAATTGTCCTTGACTAGCAACAATTTCAACAACAGCAATTAACTAATTTTATTAAATTATTTTTATTGATTAAATTTGAATAAATTATCAAATTTCAGCAAATAACAGTTGAAATTTTACACATTATACAAACAAATCTGTTTGCACTTCACAAATATATCACACAAACGCTAATCAATATTGATTAAGATCTGAAGCTTTCAGAGCAATCTGACATAAAAACAATGATCATATAAAGAGCTTATAAATTCTACAGGGATCCCATCTATCAATGAAAAAACAGCTCTAAGATCAATATATCAAATAAATGTATGAAGACATTATTCATATATATATATATATATATATATATGAATTATTTTCATAATAATGGCTTGTATATAAATTCTTTCATAAAATCCATTTTAATGTATTCCATAGATGGTATATCATTTAAACTAAACCACAGTTTCTAGTTGATTGCATTTCATTACTGATTACATCTGAAGTGTCACAGCAGCATTTGGGAATGTAGAGAAAACATGAGACACTTTTCATGATTTGTGTAAGGACAATGATTTTTCCTGTCTTTCAGATAATATTAATCAAAGTATGTTGTAAATTATCACAGAAGTATGCTGTAAATTATCACTCTTAATTCTTATGCAAATAAATCTAACTACAAAAATGCATGAAAATCACTATAATTTTTTTCCAATATTGGAGCAAATTATTCTCAAACCTGTATGTACAGAAAGAAAATATAAATAATGATACAATTAGCAATACTGCTTTGTAAGAAAAACCACAATTGAGCAATTTATATTTTTTCCAAAATGAATGCATATAATATTTTTAGATCTCTAAATGCTAAAAAATAAACCTAGTCATGAGAAATATTTTCAATTTCATTGTATTTAATAAAAAATTTTAATGATCTCATATGAAGCACTTCTTCCTCAAAATATGCATATGATTTTAACCCCCAAATGAAGCAAGTAGGAAACTTTATCTCAAAATTTAAAATTATAAATCTGAATTGTTTCCATTTAAGTACATGTTCTAAGATGCTTTTTGGCATTTCACCTTATTCCAAACGAAGGATATCTAAAAAAAAAATAGGAATAATGATGTGGAAAAAAAAAAAAAAAAGGGAAAAGAAAAAGAAAAAAAAAAAGAAAGAAACATGTCCCAAATATTAATGTAAAAGTTATTTTTTTTAACCAAATTAATTCTATTTTTGAACTCTTTAAATGTGTTTTTTCTCAAAACAATGCTTTTGCAGATTTGTGGTTTCGGCAGCAGATTTAAGATGAAGTTGACTCAAAATAAGTATGTTTTAGCATGTTGACTGCTGGCATGCATAAGAGAAAATTACATGAGAGGAACAAAGTAATTTTACTACTATAAAGTGTTCCAAAAGTATTAATATCGTACGCTTAGTGTGCGTGACAATTATAGCATTCCATGTTTCAATTGTAAACATGCAAAGGAAAAGTAAACATTATTTATCACATTATCACAAAATATGTAATTATTATTTTCAAAATAGGAATTTTTATTATTTGGTTCATGTAGTATATGCATGTGTGCATATGCTAGACGTTCCTGTATAGATTATCATCTTCATGCATAATTAGGATTTTGATCAGTACATTTAATTTGGATTTTGATCAGTGCACCTATATCATTTCTTTCAATACAAGTATATTTTTAATTCATGAGATAATTTTGAAAGAAAATCTGTAGGTTGTACAGGACACGATACGATATTTTATTATCAATTTTATTTACTTTTGAACAATACTTTGTGCTTTCTACTGCAGCACATAACTATATATTCTGAACACCATTTTGTAGGAAAACAAAATGAGAATTATTTTTAAATTTTAGAACTTTGTACATTTTTAAGAATATGATGGAAATACATTTATAATTTTATACATTTGTAATTTGGGACCAATTTGAGCAAAGTGATTTACAGGCTGAAGAAATTATATTACCATATAAAACTGCAGAAAAGGTGATCCACATGTGGTACCTGTGGCACAAACATGAGCTTTGCTGTGACCCACTGCAAGGATCACAAGGCCTCAAAACACATAGCAGTTAAAGTATTAAAAGACTTGCATGAATTAGAATACTAAAATAGTGATTTTATATGATATGTGTAATGATTAATTATATTTATTTACTTTAATATTTCACATTAAGTATTTGTTTTTAAAATTATTATATAATATTTTAATATATTTTTAATATTTTAGTATACCATTTTATCTTACTTTATCGTTTCTAAATTCTTAGATTTTTACAGAATTTCTTTCAAACATATGCACTGCTAATCACTTACTGCTATCTCTTTTGTATTTGTCCAGTCCTTGGTTTGATCTGATAAATCACACGAAGTAACTATAAGACACAAAAGGATTCTATGATGATCAGCATTGGAGCTGTCATATCCATCTAAAATTAAAAGACAAATATTTACAGTTCTTTAGAAAAAAAGAAAGAGAGTGAGAAAATTATCATTAGATGTAAAGAGAAAAAAGTAAATATTTGCAACATACCATTTAAAACCTGCTTAATGTCCTTCAATATCCTGAAGTGATGAGCTAGATCAGTTGCTAATATAATGTCCTTGATATAATCCAAGCAAGTTTTATATTCCTATGACCCCCCCAAAAAAGTGTGCTTTTAAAATAGTAAAATAACTAGTATTAAAAAACAATATTAAAATTATAACTGTGACAGTTATACTATATCAGAATTTGGTTTGAAAATAATTAAGTAATCTAAAATAGAACAAAAGAATAGTACTTGTTAAAAAAACCCTAAAATTTCAGGATCTCATTTCTTTCTTTCTTTTCTTTTTTTTTGGGGGGGGTATAAAAAACTAAATGAGTTTTAAAACGTTTACATTTATAAAACACTATTTGGTAAAACAACTTATTAATGTATCATTTTTTTATTTTTATTCATTAAACAACAACAACAACAAAAAAAAAAAAAATGTAAGGTTTGACACATTTATTAACTAGTTGTATTATTTTTTATTTACTTTCAATGGTTACCCCTTCCAGGATGCAAATTTAGACAGTGTATTCAAGCACTCAGCTTTTAACTTCAAGAAAGAACTTTTGGCAGTTATTCACTGACCCTCTTGATATAGTTTCCCCTTCCCCCCAGCTTCCCTTTAAGCTTTGTTATCCATAACTGCTCATAAAGTTGAAGACCTGTGTCAAAGCTTGTAAACATGCTTTACCTTGCAAGTTAATATTTCAATTTTATTTTAACCATGTATTTTGTTTTCCTGCATCTTCTGTTCTAAACAGGTTGTGTAACAGCCTCATGATCCAATGAAAAAGTTTATTTTAAACCTTCTTCTGAGTTGGAGTTATTTTATTTAAAAGGTAAGTCATCAAGTCAACTACTAAACCTATAAAGATACTCAGGCAACAGTTAAAATAAGGCTTATCCATACAAACAATGTACATTTCACATTTTGTTATTTATAATGCGCTTTAATTTATGAAACTAAACTGATCAATGGCAGCACAATTTATTCTCATTCAACCCCTGAAATTCCAGCACAGAACATTCATAAAAGTTAAGAAATATTTTCTACAGAAATTTCTCAGTAAGATTTTTACATTGATATAGTTAAGCATGCTGTATGAGTTCTTCAAACTCTAGTGTTTGGTATTTATGTGTGCTGACAATATCCATGACTCCAATATTCATGACTTGTACACTAACGAAGTCTCCTCTTTTTAAAACTAATTATACTTTTCATTTTACTTTCAGAGGGTTGAATTTGGTTTGTTATATTTGATCATAGCAATTTACACAAGGGCTATCTGCCTAAAGGAAGGGATACCTTTGTGGAAAACTTTCTGATACCTTTGTGGAGAACTTTCTAAGGGAAACCGGCTCATGAACACATTAATATGGCAAAAATCACAAAAATGCTCATACAGACAGCCCATTTGCCAGGATTTGAACCCCAGACTGAGCTACCAGTATTCAGTGACTTTACCACTCAGCCAATGGTGTGTTTCTTCTTTTAGAGGAAAAAATCAATCTTAAACAAGGGCTCCCAACAGAGCCAGTACTGACTCCTGAGGGGGGGAGTCGATGAAATTTTAAAAGCTGTCAATGATGATCAAGAGGACAATAGTTGAACATGCATGGTCAAGAAGCTATGAATAAAGTTATATCATGTTTTGAAAGGAAGAAATCATAAAATAAATATAAAGAAAAATGCACAAAAGAAAACCTATTTAAACATCAACATGCAACATTGAAATATATAGGTTTTTTTTTTTTTTTTTTTTTTTTTGTTGTTTCTGTTTTTTTTTCCACAAAGAGGCCAATACAAAAAGTAAAATGCATGAACACAAGAAAACACTACCAAAAGTATAAAAATAATGCAAAAATTCGTCAGAAATTACCTTGTTATAACACATGAAAACACAACCAAAAATATCAAAATAATGAAAAAAATTCCTCAGAAGCTACCTTGTTATTTACAAATTACTAGCAAAAATTTGCAGGAAGACTTCAATGTTTGCTTTCAAGACATTAAAGATTTTAATGTACCAGCAGGCTCATAGAATCACAGAACTAGTATATTTAATTTTGATATTATGATGCAAGAAGAACTGATTGCATTGAAGGAGGATATTCAAGCAAAAGTCTTATACAAAACACAAGTAAAAGTCTTATACAAATGTATGTTATGTTTGGGGATTTAAAAGTCATCCAAGAGAAATATCCCAAAATAAAGGTTTTTACTGAACAACATTACTGACACTTCCCTCTTCTCATCTAGTAGAGGCAGGCTTTATTCAGTAACTTACTGAAAACAAGAAACATGTTTAATATTTTAACAAGGTAATTTCAGAATTAAGCTAAGCAATTTTATGACAAATATTTTGTTTAATTCATCAATAAACCACCAAGCACAGCCATCCCATTAATTAAAATCAATCTGGGGTTTTGTTTCTGAAAATATCTTCATACTTGTAAAATTAAAAATAATAAAACATAAATCGAATAAACACTTTTTTTAAAAGCTTTTCTCACGATCTCAGTCTAACTGTTATCATTAACTTATTTATCTTTATTATACGCACACACACATACACATACAAAAAAAAAAAAAAAAAAAAGATACACATTTATTTATCTAAATTGCTTTAAACTAAAAAAAAGTGAATGATAATTTTTGACACACTGCCATTTACCTTTTCAGATAGGTTTTCAAATATATTGCATCCTTCAGTATGCAGGATTGCCATTGTTTGAGCAAAATGATGTCTCTATGGTAAAGGAAGTATGAATAAATATCTATAATCTATTTTAGAATGAATTATAAGGCATCAAAATAACATTAACAAGAAAATATACCTTAAATATGACAAAACATAGAACTTTAAATGAGTTAAAAAATAAAGAGTAATGACTTAGAAAACTCATTACTCAGGTGCTGTGGTTACAAACCTTGGAATATACCAGACTGGAATCACATGATATTCATCAATAAGCCCAATTTTCCTTTGCTTAGATGGCCACACAATTAGAAGGCCTGTTAATGTTGCTTTATATTATATATCCATATATCACATAAAGCAGCACATGCACATCACATCTGGCATAATCATTCCATAATCACTGCCCATGAGTTTCATAATCATTGCTAGTCATTGCTTACCAACACTCTGCAACACTTTAATGGCATGATATTATATTAACATCTCCAACATCATGACCAACAGTTTTCTGAACTGTTGATTGTGTCAGCCATGGTACACCTTTCAGCAAGATAATGGCCATCTGTACATGGCAGAGATCTCATGGAATTAACTGCATCTTTGCCTTGCCAAAGCTTTGACACTTTTCTTGGTCAACATATGATCGATGTAAAGTAAAGAGCCAGTTACAGCTATTTCACAACGTTGAACTTGCTAAACATTTGTAACAGAATGGCTAACAACAAAATCTTTAGCACAGTACTTAATATTTGCATGAGTCCATGCCAGACTGCTGCTAGGAGCAATATATCATATTTAGATCTAAATTTCAATAAATGGATTGCATGATTCCTTCATCTTTTAAAATACTTGCTCATATGATATTTCCACCTTAAAATAATTATCATAAAAGGATCATTATGAAATTAAAGATAACTTCTAATACAATGATACAGCAAGTCAATAACCAGTCACTTGTGAACCAGTTAGTATACAGTATTGCACATATATGACAGTATACCTGTTAGTTTCATTACAATTTAGAACATTTAAAAATATTAGCATAAAGGATAGACTTCTTTTTTTCTGCCAGTTTTATTTTAAATAGGCTAAAATAAACTAATTACAGAAAGGAAAAATTCCAATACTTTCAAAATAAAAAAAAAAAAAATAAATAAAAAAATGTAACTGCAATTAAATTAAACTTTTGTTTCACAGACATATTGCTTATTCCTGAAGCTTTATGATATTCAGTTAGCATTAAGTTTTACATCTTATTAAGTTCCATTACTATTAGATAAAACTGATGGACTTTTTATTTTCAAATATAATCTTCATTTAAATAGTAGTATGTAATCTCCTAGTAGTATGTTACAAAACTGTGTGAATTAAGATTTCATGATATCCATGAAAATTTTGCCATGGTCTGGTTTAGTCAATATGGCAAACAACACTTGGGATATCTTCCTAAGTGAAGGGAAATGCTTTTATGGAGAATAACCATGGAGAATAATCTAAGGGAAACTGATTTGTTTACATGTTACAGATGGGGTAAAACATGAAAAAGCCCATGCAGACAGCCCATTTGCCTGAAATCGAAGATTACCAGAACTACCAGCATTTAGTATTTTCACTGTTCGGCTGATGGTAGGCTTTCCCACTAGCCATAACAAACAAAATATTCAAACAATATTATTTCCACTAAACTTTGAATTAAAGAAATGAAATAAACAATGGGACATATACCTAAAAAAAATTTTAAATACAATTAACTTATCATTACGAATTTATCAAAATGAATAACATACATATTTAAATTGAAATATTTAAAAAGAAATATTAATAAAAACAGAATTAGATTTTTATCAGTTCACTTAGAACAGTAAACTAAGATGGATTATTTTTTAATCAATTGTCTAACAATCATCATCACACTTGAAAATCATTCACAACATTCACTTACCTCTAAAACAGATCCTTCAGAGCTATATAAAGCAGCAAGCACAGATTTCTGTAAAAATAAAAGGAAATTTACATACATACTGCAAACACAAGTATGTTAAATTTTTCTTTTGAAGAAATTTAGAAACTTACTGATGTCACTTGGAAAGAACTAGTAGTTCCCCTATGATCTAAGTCATGACAAAGGCAAGCAACAAAAAGAGACAGACCTTCTAGAAAACTTTAAAAACTATGTGTTACATTAAATGATAAAACAGTTTTTAAAAGTAAAACATTATATTATTTGGACTTGAATTCAAGTTTTTACTGTGAGATATTAAACATTTAAGTTTAACGAAATATCAAAATAGAACTAGCATAGAAAAAAGCAACCACTTTGCAGTAAAATATATGCATGTCTCTTTTGTTTCCATGCATAAATTAAAAATTGATATATAACATCTTGAAGTTAAAAAAAAAAATAGCATATAATAATTTAAAACCATCAATTCATGTTGAAACCATGTAATTTTGAAAAAAATATTAATTATGCTCAGATTTTTCTTAGGAGATACTGACAGCAATTATTCGCATATAGCAAAATATGCTGGAAAAATAACATCTTCAGAAAAGTATACAATATTAAACAATAAGTTAGAAAATATATTAATATTTTAAACATTTTCTAAGGTAATTAAATATTATATTAAAATCTGACTTTTTAATAGAATTATTTAACATATATATAAATATACATGCACACACAAAATGATACATAATTTGAATACTTTACAAGCATCAAATGATACTTCTGGTGAGTTCAATAAAATTATTTCATAAATTCCAGTAAAATATAAAATAATTAAAAAAAAAATAACCATTACAGGCAAAATTACAATTTTTACGTAATTATCTCCTAAGCATTTAAGTATAAAATAATTTTATCTTCAAGTAATCTCATCGGTGAAAAATTAAAACAGAAGACAAATAAAAATCCTAAATTTACCTCAGCTGATTTCCCATTAACTTTAAATTTTTCAGTAGTAAATACGAAAAATGCGCAACAGAAAATCCATGTTTCCAGTTATGATAAGGAGGATCACGATAACCCTGTTCAACTGTCACAATAAACCTATACAAGCATTAAAAAAAGGGTCAAAATTAGTTTGAAGCAAAATGCACATTTTGTAAAGCATTATGCAAAATTATTTCATTACATCACTTTTATTCAGAAATATTTGCACACAGAATTTTAAAACATACAGAACAGGCAAAAAATAAGTTACATACTAATGGTAGAATTATATTCCATAAGTATGGAATTTGAAAATAATTAAAATATAGAATATGACAGAAATTACAAACATTAAATTTAATGCAACATTTTACGCATATTTTAATTTAATAAAAAATTCTACTAAAAAATTACTAGCAAACTAATTACACAAAATTAATAATAATAATTCCATTCTATTAAAAGCTGTTTATTTAGCAAATATCCTTATGCTTTTACTATAAGGATACAAAAGGTGAAAATACTATGATAATATTGAAGATGAATAATCATCATTTCCAAAAAGTTATCTTTTAAATATATACAGACAAAACATAGTTAAATACTATTTTAATTCATACAAATAAAAAAAATCTGACGTATACACCACATGACTTCCCTGTACGGAATATTAAATTATACGCATTTTTTCTTGCATTTCATTTAAACTTATTGGATTGAATTAAATCTACTTCGCCGACAGCGCATAAACCACAATAGAATAAATGCATTCTTTAAAATTCACTTTGTTTACCATAGCCACACTCTGGCACTAGGTTCACTTAACAGTATTATATTTCGTTCATATTATAACTCAGAATGCACAAAATTTATATCATTTAAAGAATAGAATTATCTAATCGTTGCCACATGTTCTATTCAAATACTATAATAAATCTAGAATGATGTATAAAAGAAATTAAGCAAATAAAGCAAAAAAAAAAAAAAAAGTTTTTCACAGACGATTGAGTATTTCTCATTGAAGTAATTCAGTTCTCACTTTGCGAGAAGGCAAAAATACATAAAAACTCAAAATATCTATATTAAAAATTACGAAGTAAATCTAAACACTTATTTCCTCGAAAAAATTCCAGAAAGGATTAAGCATGATTTAATTGGCAATAATAAATGAAGACGTTATCTTTGTTGTTGGGAAGCTAAGTTTCTCTAGATTGGCAACAAATTCACTATCCTGCTGTTTCAAATGTAAACAAACAATGGCCACCATCAAAAGAAGTATTAGGCTTAGCAGCACTTAAACAACTTTAAAATTGTTGATAATTCTAAAAATATTGCATAGAGATTTACTAAAGGCATAAAAACGTTAACCGGAAGATAAGAACAACATAATTCAATCATTTTGAAAGCAAAAATTGTACAATTTACAAACATATAAGAGTAAAGAAACTGAGATCACTGAGCCGGATAACAGAGTGGATATTTATATAAATATATTTATATACGTTTGGTGCGGCCGATTGCAACCAAAATACGAGATGCACATCTGCATGTTATAGCAGTCCTATATACAAAATTTCAACGTTCTGAGGCTACTCACTTTTGAGTTATGCGAGATACGTATGTGCACGTACGTACATACGTTCATATAGACCCCACAAAAAATTATCTTCAGAGTTCATTTTAAAGCAGTTTTATAATTTTTTGAAGGAAAAGAGTATTTTATTCTGTCCTTATGTACAGATATCATGCAAAAACATCGTTAAATTGCATTCGATTGCAGTCAAAATTGATATTTTCTTTGAAATATGCTGCCTGAAACTTTTCACGATTACAATATTTCCTTTTTACTTCATACAAGGAAATAAAAATGAATAACTGAAATCTTATCACTTAATCTTTTTAAAGAAATCATTCAGTTAAATAGTACCAAATTGATAAATTGCATAATATTTTAAATAAAACATATATTATAATGAGACTGTAATAAAATATTACATATTCAAATAAAACTTCATATACTTAAGCAAACAGAACAAGAAAAATGCCACATTAACATAATTTTGCATCAAATCCAGAAAAATCATTAATATTTTAATTTAACAAAGCTTCAGCCTTTACAAGAAATTATTTTCAATCCTTTAAGAACTTGATATAAAATACATGACTTCCATTACCAGATTACTTTAATGTGAAACTTAAGGGCTACAATAAGATTTACTAAATGGTGTTTAAATTATTTTGAATTTATTAAACTGAAGCCCTTGAAAATTTGTATATGTCTCTCCAGAGTCGTTCCTATTGGTTGCCTGTGTACTTTCCTAGGATTGCCACCCCCAAGTTAATGCTCAATCATTAATGAAATTTTTATTTCATACTCACTAAGTACTTACATATGACAAATTGCATAAAAAATGCTTACATATGACACATACTTACAATGAATTTAATGAATTTAAAATATTTAGTTGTGGTATCGTAAGAGCGCAGTCACCCCTGATTTTCGCCGCTTGCATAACTTTTACATGCTGCACCTCTGCTAAAAATGGCCCTGTGTCTTTCATAGTATAAAGAAGAGAGAAAAAAAGAATGAAAAAATGCAGCTATTTACTGAGGACCACTTTGTATTTTATTTGAAAAAGAATCCAGCTATAACTGTTAAACTATTTGCAGCAAAATCATTCAGGCAACTACTCTCCAAAATGCTGCAAATAATCCCAAAATATTAAAAATAAGACATCAAAATGTTGAAAATATTTGGCTGTGTGTGTATACATATATGGTCATATAGCATGGTCATTAGGTTCCTACAAATACCATGTTATTCATAATTAATGCTATACAAACCAAAGAAGTAAATATATATACAATTCGAAAGTTATATATATATATATGAAATATTGAATGAACTAAAATTCATTGAAATCGAAAACAATATATACACACAAATACACAAAAGTAATATATATATATCTTGTTGGTGAAAGTCCTTACTCAGCCTTTATTTTTGCAACCGTTAGTCATAGATATAATACCTTGCACACAAAAAATAGGGGGGAGAGTTCTATATCTCCCATTTTACTGGACCAATTGTCAAAACTTGCGTTTCCCATGTCTCGAAAGCGCTACTTAGGATATATATTAGATTTATATATAGCATTGTTCTAACATGGGTATTTTGATGGAAAATCGGACATTTTTGAAATAATATAACAATTTTTTTTTCCATATTTCAATTCCAAGACTCAAATTATGCCAGACTGTCAAGTTCTGTAAAAATCACACAAGCAGTTTTTAAAAAAATTAGCTCTCAAAATTTTAGCTCCTTCATGTTAATTGAATTTGAAATATATTTATTAATAGCTTTTTTTTTTACTGAACTTATTTGATTCTTCCTTTCCCATTTCGAAATTTAGGTTCCTTCTAAATAAAATTCGCCCATTTCTTATTATTTATTTTAAAATTTGCATTTTTAAATAAATTTTATAAATTTTTTGAAAAAAAATTTGAATTATAACATATAAAATTTTATTATCATCTTAAAATATATGTATTTTTAAGCTTACCTGCAAAAAATTAGAATTTTTTATTCAAAATTCCCTAAGATATATGTGAATTTACACGCTAACACATTTTGAAATTTGGCATATTTGTTACAAGTGATAATGGCAAATGTGGTTTATGCACTTCGTTGAAATTATTTGAAAATATAAATGATGACCTTTCATTTTTGCTTCTGTACAATGAAAAAAAGGAAAGGAAATTTGTTGCTATAAATTTAGAAGTTCGCCTAGTGAATTATTCTTGTTGCAAAATGAAAAAAAAATTGCACTAAGATAAATTTTTAAATTTCCTCATAAATTTCTCACCAAAAATTACAAAATTTAATATTTAGGTATAATTTGAGTAGTAGAATCGAAATATAGGAAACAATTGGTATGTTATTTCAGAAAAAGTTCGATTTTGAGTCCAATACCTACGTTAGAACCAGTGGCGTGCAGTCCATGAGTGGGGACTTACGTGCTGAAGCACTTTTGGTTTTTTAACTGATTAATTGGTCATACAATTTTGCAGACAGTTAATGTTTAAATTTATATATTGTAAGATTTTGTTTTTATGGAAATATAAAAGAAGTATTTCATCAATACAAAGGGAAATTTTTTAGTGTGGTAAAGTAATTTCGGTGATTTATTATATTTATAGAAATAATTCGCTGAAAAAAATTTTGTTTTGTTAGACAAAAAAGAAACGAATTTTAACAGGAAAGTCCAAATTTTACCATTCACTGTGTCGTACATACAGTATATAAGTTATTATCTGTCTAACACCATATCCCTGGTTTTGTTTTTTAAAAATTGTCAAGATGTTTTTCGCAGAATATATGATTTCCAAATGTTAAAAACAATTAATAAATATAATTTAATCCATTGACCGACAAGAAACTGTTCGTTCTATTGTGCCAGCATGCAGTGAAATCCTCTGCACTTGGAATAGACGTTCGGTTTGTCGGCACCAAAGAGCATCCTGATGACTCGTCCTGATGTCATCAGGCTGATGATGAGTCACCACAGTGGCCGGTGGCGTGTGGTGCTATGTTTGCTGAAAATATAAGTTTTTCGTGGAAGCCCGAAGCATTGCTTTTTTGCCCCGCCGATAATGACACCATACAACACAAGACTTGATTTTTGCTTCTGTGCAAGTAGAATTCTCGTAAGTTTAGCTGTTTGTAACAGACCTATTTAATTGAACTATTTTATTCACGCCATGAACTCAACTGTAACCGAACTATTTTATTTAAACGCCATCTCGTGGCGATATGAAAAAACGTCAGTCGACCTCCAGCCGCCATGATGATAGCTTACTATGTTATGTTATTCTCAATGTTTGATGTTCCATTTGGTATATGTTTCATTTTTTATGTATATTTCTTTTGTTTGTAACCGTTCCTGTGTGCTCTGTTAATAAATCCTTTTAAAGCTAGCCAGCATTAGTGTCTATTGAGGAACGGCTACATCACATGTTTTTATAGTTATACCTCGACTACTCGTAGGTAAATTTTTTATTTATTGTATTCTTTAAATTTATATTCATAATAAATAACCCATTTCAGAATGGAGAACTTAGATATCTCAATAATTAAAGATTTATTGAAAAATCCATTTTCAAGACGAGACATTACTACAAAAAACGAAATAGTTAAATTAAGTATACCGATGCCAAATATTATTCTATCGCAAAACGTTAAGATTAAAGGACAACAATGTGTACGACATTTTCAAAAATCTATGCATGAAAAATTTAAATGCTTAACCAGTTGTAGAGGAATGAAAAAAAACAAGGTACACTGCTCAAAAAAAAAAAAAATGGGACAGTCCTATATCTCCCGATCTACTGGGCCGATTGACAAAATTCAAATTGCGTTCTTCATGTCTCGAAAGCGCGACTTAGGATATATATTAGATTTATATATAGCACTATTCTAACATAGGTATTTTGACACAAAATCGGACTTTTTCTGAAATAACATACCAATTTTTTTACATATTTCGATTCTACAACTCAAATTACGCCTAAATATGAAATTTTGTAAAATTTGGAGCGAAATTTACGGAGAAATTCACAAATTTATGTTGGCACTTTTTTGTCAGTTTGCGCCAAGAATACTTCACTTGGCGAACTTCTTAATATATGGCAACCTAGTTTCCTTAGGAAAAAAAGTCACCATCGTTCCTTTTTTCCAAATAATATTCTTTATATTATATTTTTCATTATAACTTATTATTTTAAGTAATTTTTTCTTTTCGAATTTCATTTTAATTGTTTCAGTTGCACTTTTTTTTTTTCGAATAACTGCTTTAAAAATTTCTATTTACCTATTCGAACTGCGTAAATAAAGGTGCAGCGTTTATTTATTTATTTTTTCAAATAGTTTTCTTTATATATATTTTTCGTCATAGCTATTATTTTAGGTCATTTTTAAATTTTTATACTTTTATTTTAATTGTTTGTGTTGCATTGTCTCTTCAGATAATTGTTTTAAAATTTTCTATTTATTCCTTCGAACTGAGCATTTTAAATATATTTATTAATATCAATTTTCCAGAATTTGATTTTATTTATTTGAACTGCGTTTTTTCAGAAGAATACTTTGTAACCCAGACTACGATGCATTTGAAAACTGCATACTATATTAAAAGAGAAAATACAGTAAAGCACAGTTTTACACGCCTTTCAGTGTTCCGTTCAGAAAAAAAAATATATAAATAAGAGAGATGTATAACCGATATTTTAACTTAGGATGACTTGCATACACTGCTTTAAACAGTTTTATCATTGTGCCCATTGCTTTACACAATTTTATCCTACATTTGGTTTCTTAAAATGTTATTCATATTTTAGTCAAATATTTTATTTTTGAAATCGCAAGAATCAAATATCATAAGATTGAAAAGTTTTAAATTTAAAAAAATACGAATACTAAATTTTACGAAAAAATTTACTTTTCTTCTCTGTTTCTTTAAGCATTCTGAAAGTATATTGAAAAGTATCCAACTTTTCGAAACATTTTGGTATTTCTGACAATCATTTTAAATAAAGTTATCGCCTTCCATTTCATAAAGGCCCACAAACGGCCGAGCGGTAAAGTTGCTGAACACTGGTAGTTCCCTCCGGGGTTCGAACCCCGGTAAACGGGCTGGTTGCATGGGCGTTTTCGTGGATTTTCTCATGTGTACCGCGTATGACAGCTGATTTCCCTTAGAAAGTTCTTCACGAAGTATTTCGTCAGAGCCTTTATCAGTCTTTAGAGGCTAAACATTTTGAAGCTATGGGATGAAAGGAAAGACTGGTGTCATCAAAAGGTTTTGGTTTATTTTATTATGACAAAGCACACTACGGCTATCTGCCTAAGGGGAGGGATGCCTTCCTGGAGGACCTTCTAAGGGAAACTGGCTCGCATACACATTACACTTGGGGAAAACCACGAAAACGCCCATGCAGCCAGCCCGTTCGCGGGATTCGAACCTCGGACCGAACTACCAGTGTTCAGCGACTTTACCGCTCGGCCGCTAGTTCATCAGGAAGGGAAAAAAACATCTTTAAGTGACATCCACATACATCACTGGATAAACTCCTAAATCTTCAAATAATTCGACTGAGGAAATCATGGGATTCACCATTTATGATACAATATGATGTTCTATAACGTAATTTACACAACCATATAGTTTAAAACCAGTCGCTCTTCACTTTAATCTGCAATGATATCGTTTTGTCTTTTCTGTTAACACAAGCTCAATTGATGGTATTTGCTGGTGTACTTGTCCAAGAGTTTTCTCTTTGAACACCTAAATTCTTTGAAGTATCCTGAAAGTATATTCGAAAGCGTCCAACTTTTTGAACATCTTGGTACGTCTGGCAGCCAAATTTCTCTGCAAATTTTTGCTTACTTTTCTTCCTAATTTTCTTCTTTCCTTCTACAGTTATTTTCAGTGCTCACACAAGAAAATTAAGATTTTTCGACTGCTAGACTTCCATACATTTTGCATTCTTGTCAATTTTTTAAAATATCAATTATATAAATTGCATTTCAGCTAAAGACAGCTTTTCATTTTTTAGTCATTTTAGCTATAAATAAAGTTTAAAGCGAAGTCCAAAGGATAAATAATTTAATTAAAAGATTTTTGCTAAATGACAAAGAAATAAAACAGTCCAGCAGGGTTTATTCTGTACCACAGAGTAACCCGATTCTTATATCGGCTGAAACAATCTAAATCATATTAAAGATCATGTTTTTTTATACAATCTATAACGCGTGAGAAAAAATTAGCTTCTTAAAACATGCTTTCTAAGAGAATTAATATAAAAATTTATATTTATATATATATTTTTTAAAGTTGGGACTTGAACCAAACTGTCAGACTTTTAAAGCTTATTTTACATGGTGGTTATTATTAAAGTTCCACTTTGAAATGGTCATAAAAGGAAAACTACCGGACCAAATGTTATCAAACTTGGGAATCGTGTAAAGGAGGTTATGAGAATTTATTTTTGGCGGAAAAAAAAAAAAAAAAGAGTTCAAAAACTCACCATCAGGGGAAAAATGGCGCTGTATACGATATTGTTAAATGAAATAAGACACGAAAACATCTGTTTAAAATGTGTTTAATATTTTCCGAAACGTGTTACAAAGCATGTTCAATGTAGCGTCCAGCATTTTCCGAAAGCAAGTTAAATCATGTTACTGCATTCTCAACAGCAGCTCTTAGCATATCAGGTTTGGTTTTGGTTTGGTTTATTAGATTACGGCAAAACACTCGAGGGCTATCTGCCTTAAGGGAGGGATGCCTTCGTGGAGGACTTTCTAAGGGAAACTGGCTCGTATACACGTTACACATAGCATATCAGGAGGAATGTTATCAGTGTATCACATTTTTCATTTCTGCCAAATTGTTTAGATTATCACCATAAACAGTGCTTTTGAGATAACCTCATAGACAAAAGTCACAGAGGTTGAGGTCTGGTGGGAAGAGGGGAAGTGTTGGCCTATAAGACGTTCATTTGTGAAATGTTGCCTAAGTAACTATGCGACACTCTTGAGGTGGTGCCCAGCCCTGCATAAAAATCGTAGTATCTAAAATGCCACGTTACTGCAGTTCATGTATCACGAAACATTTTAATATTGGCTCTAAGGAACTGCAATCGCAGTGGTCCAGCTGTCGACTGCTCTTCAGAAAAAAATGGTTCAGTTATAAAACTAGCTGTCATTCAAGAGTAAACGGTGTGAAATGACTGTTATGCAATCGAATGCAGTAGGAGAATGCAATGGAACTAGATAGATAACATGAGAGATTTCTTTGGCCCAAATCGATTAAAAGCGTTTTGAATCAGTATCTTCATGTTTTAGTGCCGAATTCAGGCTTAAAAAATTACAAATTAGCGATCTGTAAGAAAACGATTTCCAGATTGTACGCACTTGTGAGAGTGATTTGCGATCTCACATTTTCTAATCGTTAATTCGTAGTTTTCACGGTCGAAATTCTCACTTACAGGGATGGCGCACTCGACATTTATCGAATTTAACGTCTTTAAATAATAATTTTCCTATTTCAAAGTTTCTTAAGGGTATACAACATATTAAACCCGTTTAACAAAAGGTTAAGTTAGATTCCGACCCATATTTCGTTTAACAATATTGCATACAGCGCCATTTCTCTCCCTGGTGGTGAGGTTTCGAACTTCCTTTTTTTCGCGGAAAATAAATTCCCATGACCTCCTTTACACGATTTCCAAGTTTGATAACATTTGATCCAGTAGTTTTCCTTTTATGACCGTTTCAATGTGGAACTTTAATTATAACCACTCTGTATATTATTAAGTTTTAATTTGAAGCTATGCGTTATATGTATACCATGCGTAAAATTTTCGCTTTTATGGAAAAATAAAAAATCGAAGCAAATATACTTAGTATAATGGACCAAAACTGAAAACATTTCCCCTCCCTCCGAAAATAAAATATTGAAATTTCGAACTTGAATTTACTGGGTTATCGAAATATTTAATTTGACTTATCTTCTAAGTCCTAGTTCCGACAACAATTCCGTCAAAAATTCCGAATTACTTAAGCTAAAGTTAAAGATTTAGTATATATTCACTGTATGTTAATAAAGTAATCAGAGTGTAATAAAAATACTAGATTATAGAATTTACGCTTATGTAACTTTTTGTCTGACTGCACAACATGTAATGGAAGAGAAGGTTTGTAGAGATCTGTTTTTCACATGCCTCTAAAAGTAGATGTCATATTAATTTTGTCTCTTCAATGTCAAAAAACTTTCCTTTGAGAGGCAACTTTAGTTTTTGAGAAAGAAAAAAAATCACAAGAATACAAATTTGAAGAACATGCAGGACGATTGAATATACATACTTATTTTCCGAACACAAGCGGTTCTCCGACTGGTTATTGAATAATGAAAAGATGCATTGTCATGCAATACAAAACATTTGGAATATGTTTTCTGGCTGAATAACGCAAGATTAAAAGTCATCTGCTTAATTCACATCCATTTACAAGTCAACTACTCGGGCAATTGCAGAATCGTTTTGATCCTGAGCTTGTAAGACAAACCTAATATCACTGGATTTAAACACTTCTTTAATCTTCCGAGAACGTTCCTTCTTTAGCTCATATTCCAAGAATATTAAGTGAATACAATTATTGCCAAAGAAATTGAATATTCATTTGCACTACGGCTTGGTAGTTTACTAACGAGTTAACAAAACTTAAAATCTGCTTTTTGTGTCAAAGAATACAACAATATTTTAAATATTTACAAATAAAATATTAAATTGGAGATTTAATTGGAGCCTCATCAGTTGCCTAGCATTTGAAAAAGAAAATATTGTTAAATACTAATTGTTTGCTGCTCAGTCTAACCCAGGCTGCATGGTTGGTTTACGTAGTTTTTTAGGTTCTGTTTACAAAGATTCTCTATGAAAGCATCTTAATCAAATAGCTCCCATGTTCTTTCTATGTTCAGATAACCAACTAACCTAGTTTAAGCGCGATTTCCAAGTGAAGTTACTAGTAAAATCCGAATACTCATTAAAAATCCTGTAGCTAGCCAATCGGGAGTAACATGAAAGATACGGAACCAATAATTGAAATGTTGTTACGGTACGCTGTTTCTTAACTTAGATGGTCATTCCTTAATTAAATAGCCCACCAACAGCCGAGCGGTAAAGGCGCTGAACACTGGTAGTTTGTTTCGAGTTTCGAATCCCGCGAACGGGCTGGCCGCATGGGCGGTTTCGTGGTTTTCCCCATGTGTAACGTGTATACGAGCCAGTTCCCCTTAGAAAGTCCTCCACGAAGGCATCCCTCCCTTTAGGCAGATATCCCTCGTGTGCTTTGCCATAATTAAATAATCCAATCCAATCCTTAATTAAATATAATTGATTTGTAAATTCTACTAGAACTGACGTTAAGAATTGAAGTGGAAATAAGTAATATGGTGTGCAATCTTGATTAATATAAATTAAAAATATTTGCATAGAAAAATTTTCAGACAGAAAGTTTTTTGAAATATTTGCAATTACTTTATAAGAAGGATTTATTAATAACCGTAATAATTACTTATTATATTACTGATGATTAGGATTCAGTTCTTGACAATTACATTCTAAATTAGAATTTTAAGGATATAATGAAAATACGCTACGCACAAAAATACATTTTAGGAAAAAAATGAGTTGATTTTTTATGTTTTAAAACTTCTTAATTCATTTAGTAAACATAGTATCCTCGTTGTTTATTGAATCCAGAATGTTGGTGTCGTTTATATAATTATTCTTACTTGTCCACAGAATCTGCTGACTTATCCAGCCATTAAGTAGCTGCAGATCATTTCTACATAACCATTGAACTTCCATGAATTCAGTGTCTAGAGGGTTGTATGTTTATATCATAATTTGACTTTTATAAAAAATGATTATTCTAAATATTATGTTTCTATAAAAATATATTGTGCTTTAAAAATATGGATAATAATATCAGCCGCTCTTTCAGCCACTTCAAAAGCAACAGTTTGTTTAGAAATAAATTATGCAGTTAATGTCATAAAATTCAAATAAATATCAAACGAAAATTCTCAGTTTTAGACAATTCGATTTAAACGAAGTAAAGTAGCAGATGATAAAACGCCAAAGGTAAAAATTTACTCTTACAAAAACTTACTCTTAAATTTTTTAAAAAAAGAAAAGATACGAGAGAAATTTAAAAAAAAATAGTTAAAAATTTGAATAATATCATCTATAATTAAAAAAAATAGCCTTTCATATAGTATTAATAAATATTTATTACGCATCATTGAGGGAAAAAATGTCATATAATTAATTCTCCGTAAAATTTTACTTGAAGTTTAAGGTTAAAAATAGCTGTGGCAATTCAGTGTAACAAAAATCCATAGACCACATTTGGCGTTATTATCGCTCAAAAAAAAGGTGCCAAATTTCAAAACGCGAAATTATGTAAATTCGTGTATATCTTAGAAAATTTTGAGTAAAAAAGTCTAATTTTTTGCAGATATGCTTAAAAATACACCTACTTTAAGATGATGGTAAAAATTTTATAGGTTATAATTCAAAATTTTTTTCGAAAAATCTATAGAAATTATTTAAAAATAAAAATTTAAAAAATAAAACGCAAAAAATGGGTAAATTTTATTTGGAATGAACCAAAATTTCGAAATGTGAGAGAAAAAATCAAAAAAGTTTAATAAAAAAAGAGATATTAATAAATATTTGCCAAATTCAATTAACATTGAGGAGCTAAAATTTTGAGAGCTAATATTTTAAAAACTAATCGTACAATTTTTACAAAACTTGGTATTCTGGCATAATTTGAGTCGTAGAATCGAAATATGTAAAAAAATTGGTATGTTATTTCAGAAAAAGTCCGATTTTGTGTCAAAATACCTATGTTAGAATAGTACTATATATAAATCTAATATATATCCTAAGTCGCGCTTTCGAGACATGAAAAACGTAGTTTGAATTTTGTCAATCGCCCCAGTAGAACGGGAGATATAGCACTGTCCCATTTTTTTTTTGAGCAGTGTACATTGATTTAAATGAAGCTGCAAAGAAACATGAAAAAACACAATCTCACATAAATGCCTAAATACTATAAAAAACATTTGGTACCACCAGGATAGATTTAATGTTAAAGAAAGAAGATAAGATAGATTTAATGTTAAAACAAAAGGCTTCATGGATTGTTCAACACAATGAAAAAGTAACAAGAAATAGAAATATTCTCAAGAGATTAATAGATGTAGTTTGATACTTAGCAAAACAAGAAGATGCATTTCGTGGACACAATGAAAATATAAATTTCCTTAATCGAGGAAATTATATAGAATGAATAACTTTAATTAAGTAAATATGATGAACTTTTAGCAAACCATCTAAGAACTGCAACTGTATTTTCTGGAACCTCTAATAGAATACAAAATGATATTATTGCATCGATAAAAAATATCATAATTTTAGAAATTAGAAATGAGGTAAAAGAAACGTCATTCGTTGCTATTATATGCTGGATGAAACATCTGACATATCTCACAAATCGCAATTATTGGTTGTGCTACGATATGTTAATAATTCTAGTGCACCAGTGGAAAGATTTTTGTTTTTTAAAGATGTTAGTGGTGATCGTTCAGCGGAAGCTTTGTGTAATGTTGTGCAAGAAGCGATTTTGAGTTGGAGTTGTGAGAATAAACTGATTGCTCAAACGTACAATGGGGTGGCAGTCATGGCAGGAGCGTTGAATGGGATGCAGAAAAAAGTAAAAGACACTTTCCCAGAAGCTATGTTTGTGCATTGTTGCGCACATGTACTTAATTTAGTTCTGTCGCAATCTGTATTGTTTATAAAATATTGTAAATTATTTTTTGCAACAATTTCTGGCATAGCCTCATTTTTTTCAGTGTCTAAAAAGAAATTATGTTTTAAATTAAATTATTAAAAGAAAATTTCCAAAATTAGCTACAACACGTTGGAACTATTCATCTTGTTTGGTAAATAACATAAAAAGCGAAAGACAAGGCCTATCTGATTTATTTGAAAATATTACTGAGAATCCAGAAGGCTGGGATAACAATACAATTAATATTGCAAAGAGTTACCACATGTTTTTTGAAGAATTTAACAGTAATTTTCTCCTAAATATTTTTGCCAAAGTGTTTAGTTATACTGATGTTCTATTTGATATTTTAGAAAAAACTAACTTAGATACAGTCAAAAGTCGTTAATTCGGACACCCATAATTCGGAATGATCTATAATCCGGACCTCAAAATTAAAAACTTTCTGCGCATGCGCCGCGTTGACTCATGCGCATAGGCGTTTACGCGTGCGCGTAAGACCTTTTACGACTGCGCATATGAGTGTGCGCAAGTGCAGAATACGTTTTCGCGTGCGCGTTTTATGTATAATGGACGTATAAGCTAAAATTATCTAATTATCTATTTCAGTTAATGTTGATGATTGCGTTGTTCCTTAATTTTTGAATTGGATCCGGCTTATTATTTTTTGCAGACTGTAAGAGCAATTTTATAAAAGTAAGCTAAAACTTTCGATTATATCAAATAGAATTTCCGATATATATTTGTTAATATGTAAAGGATCTAAAGCGAAAGTATGTTTTGAAATCCGAAATCTGTTTATCAATTTCACGCTGCTCGGCGGGGGGAGGGCGCGTAATGAATTGGAAGTTGATCTGTCAGCACTATCCTTATCTTCAGAACAGATGTTTTTATTTTATTTGGCTTATAATTCCTTACCAAATTAGTATTTCATCTCGATGTGCTCCGTCTTTGATATGATTTAAAACAAGTTCCTCGTCATTATAATTCGCTTCCGATAGCGAAGAAAGTGACAGAGGTTAGTGAAAACGAAAAAATTTCGATTGACAAATTAGTCGGTGTTCTCGACACAGCAATTATAGGACTTGAACAGCGGAACTTTGTAACTGACTTTATTGCTACTATGTCTGTTTAATAGAATTAAAGAGAAAGTATTATCACATGAAACGAAGCAAAACTTAAACAACTGACATTGAAAGAAATGTTTAATAAAGTAAACAAATAAATATTAAGATTTTTCTTTTTGCAAATTTTGATACCCTTTAGATCATAACTGTTCTTTATTTCATAAATTACGGTTTCATATTTTTAATTTTAGAATTTCTGCATGCCATCTTACGAGATTTAAACTGATGATCTATAATCCGGAAAAATCGATAATCTGGAATCGCCGAAGTCCCGACGAGTCCGGATTAACGACTTTTGACTGTATAGCATATTTTAGTCAAAACGTTGACGAAGTAAAAATTCAATTAAAAATATGTGAACTTCTGTTGCATTTGATGAAGTTTATGAAGAGACTATTTCTGTAGTGGGTCCCCCAAATTAAAAAAAAACATTGTGTAAATTTACAAAATTCAAGTGTAGACCAAGACCAACATTTTAAAAATGTATATTATGAAATAATGGACACTATTTATTGTCAGTTAGATGTCCGTTTTAAAAAATTAAATTCGCTCAAATTTTTTGAGCTATTGAATTTCAGCGTTTTTAAGAAATATCAAAGTAAATTTCTGGAAGAATGCCTTCATTCGTTAAAGAACGCATATGCGAAACATTTCGATTTTGTAAAGCTAGTCAATGAATTATGCATTCTTTGTTGTAGTGAGTCATAGCACGAAATGAATTTATCGAAACTTATTCAGCATATAATGCTGAATGATTTGACAGATGCCTTAAGCAAAGTAAATAAATTGGCACATTTAATTTGTACAATTCCATTTGCAACTGCTTCGGTGGAGAGATCATTTTCAGCATTGGAAAGAGGAAAAAATTATGCATGCAATACAATGGGCCAGGATAGATTAAGCAATTTATCTCTAATAACAATAGGAAAAGAAATGTTACACTTATTACAGTCAAAACCAGAGTTTTATGATCATGTAATTGATGATTTTGTTAGTAATACGGATAGATGTATGAATTTTGTGTACAAATGAATAATAAAAAGTTAAAGAAGTGTTTAATGTACATTTTTATGGTTTTATTATTATTGTTGTTGTTCTCTGCACACTGTGCATGAAAACCTACCACATGCCACTGGTTAGAACAATGCTATATATAAATCTAATATAGCTCCTAAGTCATAACCCCCTCCTTTTCCTCTTTTAAATTTTATTTTGATGATTTCTCTTCATTGTGCTGCATTTTAATATTTTGGTAATTCTGCTACAGAGATTCTGTAATGACAGTTTCTTTGGTTGGAAAACTATAAAGAAAAATAAGTATTAGAGGAAAGCCATTTTTCACAAACTGTGTAAGAGCAAAACTGCATTGTGAAAATGGTGTTATGTAGGAATAGCCTTTAATTTTTTTAAATAAAATTTAAAAGCTTAATTAGTTATTAACTTTTTTAAATAAAATTTTAAAAAAGGTAATAACTGATGTACTAAATGAAGAAAATGCATATTTTTAAAAATATACATTAAATTTTTTTTTCTTTACTATGAAAACCCTAAAGTATTTTACGAAACCATAAAGTATTCCAAAAACTGTTTCAGTCATTAATACAAATTTAAAACAAGACTACAATGATTTTGCATATATAGAAAGTACTTTGGAAAAGTTTTTGAAGAAAAATCTACATAATTATGAAATCAAATTTACCTGACCAATGTATTTTTTCGTAGTTTCCATAACTGAATAAATCCCAAATCTTCAAACATACCACAAGTTGCCTAGACATAATAAGCATTTTACATCTTAAAAATATATAAGCATTATTTTAGAAACAGCACACAAAAATGAAAATAATTATAAAACATTAATATGCCATTTCAGTAAGAATTGCTCGAATGTTGTAAAATACAATGTATAAATGGTTAAAATAATGCATAAATGGTTGACCCACAAAACATAAATATGCATAAAAAGTGTGAATTAAGTAGAAGTATAAACTTAGTTATTTCCATTCATACATATTGTTAGAAGCCATAGAATTGATCCTGCTTCTTTATATAATAAGTCCAGATAAGCAGGAAGAAATGAATACTTCATTAGTAAAGGAAATTAAATAATAAACGCAGCACATTAACAGTTGGAAGTAACTGAAAAAGAATGTGGATGTTAAGTAATTCTTCCTTAGCACATGAAATAAATATAAAAGCTCCTCAAGTCACTCTCAGGTTAAGCTGTAACTCTTAGTTCAGCTAACCACTAAATGTCAGAGCTGATCCATACTGATTTACAACTGAACTCTCTAGCTCTTCAGCCCATATTTATATCCTGCAGCACAGGCTCTGGAAATTTCGGGGGAAAAAATCGGTTGTAGTGCTTCAAAAATGTGTTTTCGCAAATCTTCCAGAAGGTCACCATGATGGTAAGAAATCGTCAAATTTTCATGAAGGCATATTGAAGGGTTAAATTATCACTAAAGCCAAAAATTGACATGAAGGCCCTTAAGAATGAAATTGACCATATCTTGCCTTCTAATTGAGCTATTTTTATAATACCAAAGCTTTTGCTCTCAGAATTTAAAAAAAAATCTACAATTATATGTAAGAAATAAAAATTTAAATACAAGATATGTAGGGACAAACGAGATTAAACCCAAAATAAACCATTAAAATTATCATTGTAAAAACAATAAATAAAACAATACAAAATACTATAACAATAGAGAAAAAATAAGAATACAATAAAAAAGTGGATTAAAATATTTACAAATATTTAAAACAATATATAAAAGCTTAAAAAAGAAGGCAGATAGATTGAGACAACCATCAATTTAACATTAATACTTTATATGTGCATTTTATTGTCTTCTGCTATGTACATATACTCAATATCCATATTATTTACCAATACACAGCACGAGATTTAGCATTTTTCCTGGTTGGGGCAAAAACTTAAAAGGGCAAAAACCTCACCCATCTTCCTTTAGGTTCTCTAACAAATTTTAATTCTTTAAATAAACATAGAAATATGCAGGGTTTGAGATAAAATGTAAAATCCATTTTATAATAAGAAATTTTTTTATGTGCCATTTTTGTTATAAAAGAAATATACATAACAAATGGTTTAGTTTCTTTACTTATGGCAAAGCACCTGCCTAAAAGGAGAAATTTCTGAGGACTTTCTAGAAGTAATTGGCTCATATGCAAGTTATGCATGAGCGAAACGATGGAAACACCCATGCAGCCCGCTAATTCGCTTCATTCTTACCCCGACCGAACTGCTAGTGTTCAGACTTTACCTCTCAGCCGCTGGTGGCCCGACATACATACTAAAAGTTACATAGTTAAAAACCTGTGCAAACCCTCCTAATCAGTTGCATGTCCGGTGCATTGAACTAATCAATTTTAAATTTTCAGTGAAATAGGGATTTTATCAATATTTGCAACAATATCTACTCATACTACAGTCAAAAGTCGCTAATCCGGACTCGTCGGGACTTCGGCGATTCCGGATTATCGATTTTTCCGGATTATAGATCATCAGTTTAAATCTCGTAAGATGGCATGCAGAAATTCTAAAATTAAAAGTATGAAACCGTAATTTATGAAATAAAGAACAATTATGATCTAAAGGGTATCAAAATTTGCAAAAAGAAAAAGCTTAACATTTATTTGTTTACTTTATTAAACATTTCTTTCAATGTAAGTTGTTTAAGTTTTGCTTCGTTTCATGTGATAATACTTTCTCTTTAATTCTATTAAACAGACATAATTTCTTGTTCAGTTACAAAGTTCCGTTGTTCAAGTCCTATAATTGCTGTGTCGAGAACACGGACTAATTTGTCAATCGAAATTTTTTTGTTTTCACTAACCTCTGTCACTTTCTTCGCTATGGGAAGCGAATTATAATGACGAGGAACTTGTTTTAAATCATATCAAAGACGGAGCACATCGAGATGAAATACTAATTTGGTAAGGAATTATAAGCCAAATAAAATAAAAACATCTGCCCTGAAGATAAGGATAGTGCTGACAGATCAACTTCCAATTCATTACGCGCACGCGGCGGCTTTCCCCCCCGCCGAGCAGCGTGAAATTGATAAACAGATTTCGGATTTCAAAACATACTTTCGCTTTAGATCCTTTACATATTAACAAATATATATCGGAAATTCTATTTGATATAATCGAAAGTTTAAACTTACTTTTATAAAATTGCTCTTACAGTCTGCAAAAAATAATAAGCCTGATCCAATTCGAAAATTAAGGAACAACGCAATCATCAACATTAACTGAAATAGATAATTATTTAGCTTATACGTCCATTATACATAAAACGCGCACGCGAAAACGTATTCTGCACTTGCGCACACTCATATGCGCAGTCGTAAAAGGTCTTACGCGCACGCGTAAACACCTATGCGCATATGTCAACGCGGCGCATGCGCAGAAAGTTTTTAGTTTTGAGGTCCGGATTATAGATCATTCCGAATTACGAGTGTCCGAATTAACGACTTTTGACTGTAATAGAAAATGATTCAGTACTAAATACTAAAATAGTTCAGCACAGTACAAAAATGGGAATCGCACACTACTAAATAATGAAAAATATGATTTAAACAAATACAAGCAAATTACAAATAGTTAATGCAATGGATTGAATAATTTTATACCAATTTCTCGATACTAACAGTAACTTTAATCCAACTTGTTAAAAATTCATTTCACAATAACGTCTTCATGTAGCCTACTCAAGAACTCTACTATTGTCCTCGCAAAGCCCAGTAACATAACAAATATTTACATATTCACACATTCAAGACTATTTTTGTACTGTAATAATCAAATTTACATTTTCTCTAAAATATGCAATTTTTCAATATTTGTAATAATAACTAGCCAGAAAAATGGAAAATGATTCAGTACTAAATACTAAAGCAGTTCAGCATAGTACAAAAAAATAGAACATACACGTTACTAATTTATATCTTAAACAAATATATATAAATTACAAATCATGAATGAAATGGATTCAATAATGAACACACCAAATTCTCTAAAATAGCAACAACTTTAACCTGGCACTTTAAATTCCCTTTCACTGTAACGCTTTTATATAAGGCTACTCAAGAACTCTACTATCGTCCTCACACAGCCCGATAGAGATAATAAATATTTACATATTCATACAAAGACTATTTTTGCCCTGTAATAATCAAATTTATGTTTCCTCTGAAATATGCAGTTTTGCAATGTTTGCAACAATAACTATCCATACCAATAGAAAGTAATTCAGTACTAAATGCTAAAGCAGTTCAGCATAGTACGAAAAATAAAAATGGCATATTACAGTCAAAAGTCGTTAATTCGGACACCCATAATTCGGAATGATCTATAATCCGGACCTCAAAGCTAAAATCTTTCTGCGCATGCGCCGCGTTGACGCATGCGCATAGGCGTTTTACTCGTGCACGCAAGACATTTACGACTGCGCATATGTGTCTGCGCAAGCGCAGAATACGTTTTCGCGTGCGCGTTTAATGTAAAACGGACGGTATAAGCTAAAATTATATAATTATCTATTTCAGTTAATGTTGATGATTGCGTTGTTCCTTAATCTTCGAATTGGATCCGGCTTATTATTTTTTGCAGACTGTAAGAGCAATTTTATAAAAGTAAACTTGAACTTTCGATGATGTCAAATAGAATTTCCGATGCTGGAGCTCCCAAAGGATCTAGAAAACGAAAGTATGCTTCGATGTCCATCAAACAAAAAACGAATTGCTATAAAAAATGGATAAAAGCATATCCTTTGTTTATCTAACCGTTCCGACATCTGTTTATCAATTTCACGCTGCTCTGCGCGGGGGGGGGGGAGACGTCGCGGCGCACTATGAACTGGAAGTTGATCTGTCTCGCACTATCGTTATCTTTAGGGCAGATGTTTTTATTTTATTAGGCTTATAATTCCTTATTAAATGTAGTATTTAATCTCGATGTACTCCGTCTTTGATATGATTTAAATCAAATTTCTCGTCATTATAAATATCACGAATACAAATCAAATAGTTTTCTGGTTGCAATTTTGTAATTCCGGCTATGCGTAGGGTATGCTTTACGCATACGCGCGTTTAAAGAAATGTTTAATAAAGTAAACAAATAAATATTAAGCTTATTTTTTTGTAAATTTTTATACCCTTTAGATCATAATTGCTCATTATTTTATAAATTACGCTTTCATATTTTTAATTTTATAATTTCTGCATGCCATCTTACCAGATTTAAACTTATGATCTATAATCCGGAAAAATCGATAATTCGGAATCGTCGAAGTCCCGACGAGTCCGGATTAAAGACTTTTGACTGTACTAATAATAGCTAAAACGAATATATACAAGTTACAAATCACTAATGCAATGAATAATCAAATTCCTCTTTTTCAATAACATAAGTAAGTCCTAAGATTCAATCAAATATGCACTCGTAATAAAAATAATCTTTAGTTACAAACATAAGTTGGGACAATCGATGAGCTGATTAATTATGTAACTAACTTTCATTAGCTATACAAAACAACAATATGGGCTACTGCTGAAAGGAAAAGGGTTAGTATTTGTACTTCTTTTCGCAATTTTTATTTCATGAATAATTTTAAGTTCTTACCTAACACTCTTAAAATATTACAGAATTAAAATTTTACTCTGCAAGCCTTTTGTTTTGCAAATAAATCTATGGCACCGTCATAATTAACTTGATAAGCTGTTTGATTTTCGATTGCCAAAACTGAGTGGCTTGATAAACGCTCCTGGTTCATCGATGATCTCAGATAGTTTTTACTAAGTTTTAATTCACTCACTTGCGGATGTAGTTAAAAGCATAGAGTAAATCTGCAGGGCAATACAAATATTGTAAAAGACATCCTGAAAATTATATGTCTATATCTGTCGCAAGACATAAAAAACTCTAGCCTTTTTTATGTCGACAAATAACATTGAGGCTTGTTGTTTAAAAACGACAAGTTCTTGGCAGAACTCAAATGCGTTTGGATCTCGCTCATATTTTCGTACAAGATCTGCTCCGTTCTCTCCTTTTTTACAAAGTTTTTGGTCAGACATTCCATTAATGCTATTACGTATTTCCAGCATCATTCTGACTAGAGGACGCTGCGTTCGTCCTAATGGTCAGTGGCAGGCAGGATACTAAAGGTGTAAGACATGGAAGGCAGAGATGCCTAATAATATATCTCTAATTGATTGAAATTTTCGTATATTTTCTTGTAAATAAATGTTGTTATTGTTAACAAAACCTCTTATTATCTCTTGGATGCACCTTTAGTCTCACAGAACCATTAGATGCAAAATTGGTGCATCTTGTCCGCGAATGTGGAATACCGGAAGCAATTAGTCATCATTACTGGATTATATATCTGAGAAGTTTGGATACTTTACGCACGCTTTTGGATACGTAACATTGCATACTGGACTGTGGAGGTAAGACCTTTTGAACTCACATATTCGGAGTTAATACGGATAAGCTTTCGAAAATAACTGAAAAAAGAAGTAATGTTCGCGCTAGTGTTACTAAACTAGTTAAAAGAGTGCAGAAGCTTGATGAAGCCGTCGAAGACGTAAGTTCATTATCAGAACTACTGGAACTATTAGAAACGAAAGAGCAGATCTTGAAAAGCCATGATTTAGAGGTGGAAGTACTCATAGACGATCCGGAAAAATTTAAAGGTGAATTAAAAGCTTCGGAAGAATACGATGACAAAATATTGTTAGCTAAGATTAAACTAAAAAGCAAAATTAAAGAATTAGCAGCAGAAAATGTTCAGCGGACTTCTTCAGTTCTTAACACATCTAGTGTTTCGGAAAACACCGTTACGGCTTTAAAATTACCAAAGTTACAAATTTCGCGATTCTCTGGTGATTCTGGCAAATTTATGGAATTCTTAAACTGTTTTGATAGCGCAATCGGTTCAAACAATTCACTTACGAAAATTGAAAAATTCCAATATTTAAAATCTCTTCTTTCTGGTCCTGCATATAAAGTAGTTGCGGGTTTTGAATTGAATGAGAAAAACTATGACTCATGTCTTGAGCTTTTGAAACAAAGATATGGTAGAACTGATTCTATTATAAATTCTTACATGACTAAATTATTAAGCTTAGAACCCGTGAGAAGTTCGTCTAATGTTAAGGGTTTGCGTAAATTATACGATGAAATAGAAGTTAATATAAGAAATTTGCGTTCATTAAATGTAACGGAGGGTTCATATGGGCATTTATTGAATCCGATATTATTGAAGTTGCTACCACAAGATTTGGTGTTAGATTTTCACCGAAAACGAAACAGGGAAGTGAATTGTGAGGTTTCGGAAATTATTACGTTTTTGAGGAATGAAGTCGAATCTAGGGAAATTGCCGAAACTGTGATGAGCCCCCTAAAAAGTTACGAAACGAAACGATCCTTTTCCCAAAATTATCAAAGTGGTCAAACTTATCAGAAAAATTATTCAAAGCCTAAAAATATATCAACCGCTTCAGCGTTAAATACACAAATAAAAAATGCTTGTTTATTCTGTGACGGTCATCACGATTCCGTAAGTTGTAAAAAATTGGATGTAGAACAAAAAATAAATAAGCTTAGGGCTGAAGCTAGATGCTGGTGTTGTTTCCAGAAATATCACAGGTCTCGCGTATGCAGGGAAAAAATATGGTGTAAAAATTGTTTAAGCAATTTTCATCATGAGTCAAGTGTGTAGAAAAAATAAACCCGTTAATGTTAAGACGAGAGGTTGTGAGAAGCGAGTGGAAAGCGAAACTGTTTTGAATGACTCACAATCTAAATCTAATAAAAGCGCCGAGAATATTTCTGTGTCTCATAGTAATATATGTACCAAAAATAAGCCCTTTTTACAAACATGTACAGTTTTAGCCTGTTCGGATAAAAATTCAGTCTTAACTAATGTTATTTTAGACAATGGTAGTCATCAAAGTTTTATTTCATCTCGATTAGTTAAAGAATTAAAATTAAAGCCAATACGCTATGAAAGAATAGCTATTTTCGCTTTCGGAGACAAAATAGCACGTGAGAAGGAATACGGTATCGTTTCATTGACGTTGCGCAATAGGGATCAAAGTTCGAAATCGTACGAGTTAGAAGCTGTCATAACGGATTATATATCTAATTTGTCCTTGAAAATTCCTGATGTATCTATTCGCAATGCGTTGAAGGAAAGAGGTTTACCTTTGGCTGATTCATTTTCTGGCGACTGTCAGACGGAAATACTTATCGGATGTGATTCATTTTGGGATATTGTTTATGACGAGAGAGTAAAGTTAAATGAAAACATTACTGCGATAAATTCTTGTTTCGGTTGGTTACTAGCGGGAGTGGAAGGAAGTAATAAATTGACTAATAATTATGAAAATGTATGTTTAGTCATGGACTCTTCTTCCATTTTGTGCGATTTAAAAAAATTTTGGGAAATAGAAGAATTTCAGTCAGACAAACAAAACCTTTCTGAATGGGACAAGCAATTGATTGAAAGATTTGAAAATTCTCTGGAATTTAATGGGGAAAGGTACGTTTGTAGATTGATGTGGAAGGAAAACTTGGGACCTGCAGTTGGGTTGAATTCTAATTATGAGGTTGCGAAAAAGCGTTTTGATTCGTTAAAGCACAAACTAAATAAAAATCAAGAAATTTATGATCAGTATAAACAAATTATATCGGATCAGTTAGAATGTCAGATTGTGGGAAAATGTGTTAATGAAGATAAAAATTTAGGATATTATATGCCTCACAGAGCGGTAATTAGGGATGACAAGGAAACAACTCGAGTTAGAATTGTTTATGACTGTAGCAGTAAGGCTAATGAAAATAATAAATCTCTTAATGAGTCTCTAGAATCAGGAGTAAATCTTTATGCAAATTTATTGGACATAATTCTTAAATTTCGAGAATATCAAGTTGCATTTTGCGGAGATTTAGAGAAAGCTTTTCTTATGATAGAGATTGCGGAGGAAGATAGAAAATACCTTAAATTTTTGTGGTTTTCCGAAGAGGTAGGTCATTCAACCGAAACTCTCCATTTAAATCGTCTCCCATTCGGTTTAACTACTTCGCCATTTTCCTTGGCTTGCGTTTTGAAATTTCACATAAAGAAATTTAAGGAACATCATCCAAAATGTTATGATATGTTAAATTCTTGTCTTTATGTTGATGATCTCTGCTATGGAGCCAATACCGTTCAAGATGCTTATCATTTAACATCTACGGCAATAGAGATATTAAAAGCAGCGGGATTTCATTTGAGGAAATTAAAAACTAATTGTCCGGAATTGTATAAACTTTGGAATGAAAACGGATATGAGGAAAATACTGACTTCAGGCAAGGAACAGGTTTCTTGGGATTGAAGTGGAATCCGATTGAGGATAAAATTAAATTAGATTTAAGAGATGTTAGGGATTCCATTGATGCTAGAATCACCAAGCGTCACGTTTTGAGAGTTATTTCAAAGATATTTGATCTATGTGGACTGATCAGTCCCTTTGTAATCACTGTGAAAATTCTTCTGCAAGAGATGTGGGAACGTGGTCTACAGTGGGATGAAGATTTGCCAAGTGACCTACAAAATAAATGGAGAACCTGGTGTTCTGAACTTTGTGAACTTGAATCAGTATCTATTGAAAGAAGGTTTTTTGAAAGTGTAGAAATAAGTGAAGTTTCTCTTCATGTGTTTTGTGACGCCAGTCCCAAGGCATATGGGGCTGTTGCGTTCCTAAGGTACGTGAATTACAATGGCCAAATCAAAGTGAGCTTTATAATGTCAAAAAGTAAAGTTGCTCCTTTAAAAACTTTGACTCTTGCAAGATTAGAGTTAATGGCAGCTCTCCTCACTGCACGTTTAGGAAATTATTTACAAGGTCTATTTCCTAATTTCGCGAAACAAATTTTCTTTTGGAGCGACTCTCAAATCGTCCTTCATTGGTTGAAAGGATCTTCTAAACAATGGAAACCATTTGTTGCCAATAGAGTAGCTCAAGTGCAGTCGCTGACTCTACCAGAGTGTTGGAACCATTGCAGTGGCTCTGACAATCCCGCAGACCTTACTACTAGAGGAGAATCAGCCAGGAGATTTCTTACAAGTTCTCTGTGGTGGTCAGGCCCTGTTTGGTTGTCTAAACCACTTTACTCGTGGCCTCTTCAAGAATCGCTACAACATTTTAATGACATCTGTGATGAACGCGTTATAGTGAAAGAGCGACGGACCGCACTGGTTAATTCCATGGTAACCAGTTCAGCTAATGGAAACTTGCCTATGTCATCGTTACTGGACGTTAATGACTTCAGCGAATTAAGTAGATTACTGCGTGTTACTACTTGGATTAAAAGGTTTGTGCACAATTCTAAACCTAATTCTACAAAATTAAATGGAGCTATATGTGCTCCAGAACTCGAGCAAGCTTTGCGTTTTTGGATCAAAGCTACTCAATTCAAACATTATAGTACAGAAGTTACCCAACTTCTTTCTAAAGGAACTATCGATAAGAGTTCACGCATATTTAATTTGAATCCTGAACTTGATGATAATAACTTACTTTGTTTAAAGGGACGTCTACAGTTTTCAAGTAACGATATGCGAGCTAATCATCCTTGGCTTCTTCCATCTAATGATAAATTTGTTGAACTACTTATCTGTGATTCTCATACTAAAATGTGCCATTTAGGTGTTGATGCAACTTTAACACATTTACAAGAACAATTCTGGATTGTTAAAGGTCGTCAATTTGTGAAAAAAGTGTTAAATAACTGTTTGATTTGTAGACGATTCAAAGTGAAATCTGGAATGCAGGTGGTTGCCCCTTTACCGCATGATAGAATTCAAGAGCATCCACCATTTGATGTATGTGGTGTGGATTTTGCCGGACCATTTTTTGTTCGTGATTTTAATTCAAAGTGTTATTTACTTATATTCAGCTGTGCAGTGACAAGAGCTATCCACTTAGAAGTAGTTCTTAACATAAGTGCTGATTCTTTTTTGTTAGGATTCCGACGATTTGTTTCTCGTCGAGGATTATGTTCCACTATATATTCTGATAACGCCAAAGCTTTTAAAAAAGCAAATAGTAAATTGAAAAAATGGTGGAATCAGATAGATAATGATCAAGTTAAAAATTTGTTTGCTTCTAAAGGTATAGTTTGGAATTTTATAGTTGAAAGAAGTCCATGGTGGGGAGGTTTCTGGGAGAGACAGATACGGACGGTTAAAACCTGCTTAAAGAAAATTGTTGGACGATCCTCTCTTTCTTTGAAGGAATTGGAAACTGTTTTTTTCGGAAATTGAAGCTCTGGTTAATTCCAGGCCTATCACGTATCTGTACAACGAACCCTCAGAACCCTCTCCACTCATCCCATCTCATTTTCTTATTGGTAAAAGATTGGTGTCTTTACCTGTAATAAAACATAAAAATGAAAATTTTAATGTTAATAGGAATTTTTTGGTAAAGAAATATAAATATCAGCAAACACTTTTGAATCACTTCTGGAACAGGTGGAGAAAGGAATATTTACTTAATCTAAGATCAGCTTATATTTCTCCACAACCAGGTAATATAGTTTCATTTAAAGTGAATGATATTGTTTTGATTAATGATGAGCGTTATCCCAGAAATATGTGGATGATGGGAAAAATTTTAGAGCTATATCCAGGAAGAGATGGAAAAGTTCGTTCTCTTCTTATTCAGACTCCTAAAGGACAAATAAAACGCTCAGTACAACTTGTGTATAATTTGGAAATTAATCCTTAATTGTGTTAGTTTAATTGAGTTGCAACCTGTTAATGTTCTATCTGTGTATTAATGATAGTTTAATTGTGCTTATATTTTAATGCTTGATATTTGAACAATTTTCTTTGGAAGTTAAAAGTGTAATTGGTTTTTGTATGTTAAGTCACTGAATGATTTTGAAGCTTTGTATTTGATATAATATGCTATTTATATTTTTTTTCTTGTAATTTTAAATGGTTCCTGAATGTAAATTTAGTTAAAATTCAATGGTAAGTGAACTCAAGTGAGTTCAGGTGGGGAGTATTACGTATTTCCAGCGTCATTCTGACTAGAGGGCGCTGCGTTCGTCCTAATGGTCAGTGGCAGGCAGGATACTAAAGGTGTAAGACGTGGAAGGCAGAGATGCCTAATAATATATCTCTAATTGATTGAAATTTTCGTATATTTTCTTGTAAATAAATGTTGTTATTGTTAACAAAACCTCTTATTATCTCTTGGATGCACCTTTAGTCTCACAGAACCATTAGATGCAAAAAATGCTATGGAACGCGCAAGAACAGTATCTTCTTTTTTGAATTTCAATATTTATTCGATTGATTTCTCAAAGACTACTAGCCCAAATTATCAGGTTGATAATAAATTCAAAATTTTTTGCAACATGTAGCAAATGTCCTGCTTAGTACTTAGATTCCACACTAAGAGAAAGCTAATTAATTTCTTCTTTCAAGGAATTTACTATTTCTGGTAAATTCGTTAGAACAGCTTTCACAGCCATATATTTTGCTGATCATCTCGACTGGCTGCTTCCTTTTAAGTTGGTTTTTATACATCTTTTCATAATATCCCATCGAATAGTGGATCCGGCAAAAAAGCTAAATATCTCCTAGATAATTCCAAATAAGTTAACTGCTTTGGGGCAAGATGAGGCAGATTGCACACCGACAAGACTCGAAGAGTAAGCCAAGCATCGCACATATTCGGCCCGCTTATTCATTTCTGTAATCCTGGCTTGTACTCCTTTATAAGTACCGGCCATATTAGATCCATTATCGTTAGATTGACCACCAAATTATCCAATATTCAAACCATCAAGAGTCAGTTTTCCTACAATCCGTTGAGAAATGAATTTTCCTGTCTTTCCACCAACTTCTATGAAATCAATAAAGCCCTCCTTTATTTCCCTGACATCACCACATATTTTTTATGTATCAAATCACCTGGCTCATTTGTTCTGTCTGCGACACATCTTGAATGCATTAGAACATTATTGTATAATATTTGGCTTCTTTAATATCATTTAAAATGCTATTGTAAACTGTTTTTGCCATTATATCAATAATTTCATTTTTAATTATCATTGTTAATATGATATGATACTTGTCTCTTTTTTAGATGTTCTAACTGGTACTTAAGCGTTGGGCTATGTTTGTCTAGCAGATTCATTAAATTCAAAAAATTGCCTTGACTAGGCCAAGGACACTTTGTGACTTTGTGAACAGACTGCTAGGGGTTTCATCCCACGCACAAAAGAAAGACAGTTTGTTGAAAGATACAATACAGCATCCATAATTACCTGCAAGATCTCTCTCTATTTTTCTTTCTCTGTGTGAATTAGTCACTTAATGTTAATGCCTTGACACGATTTCATTTGTTGTAGTCAAATTTTCCACTTAATCATGCACTCTGTATTGATTTCAGATACTTTGTGCTCAATTAACCTTCCCAAAGCTTTTTTCCAGCTAATGAATCCTGTAGTACACAATGCTGATGTAGCAGCAGAGGCATTTTTTGGTAAATCTCACAGGGTGTACAAAAATTGCATTATTAGTTTTAGAATATATAAGCCATGATCTGTTATTTTTTTCATTATTTGTTAATGTTCTGTGCCACAATGAAGATGTCAAATGTCTTCCACCACGTTCAGGTCCTAAGGTCTACATTTTCAGGATGTTTTTCAGCTAATAATATAGTTCGACTGCTTAAGAAAGATTGTTGCCGATCGTTAATTTTTTTCTGTGATTGGCCAACTACCTGGATCCAGAAAATCAACAGTTTTTAAGTCTTCTTTCTGCAGCCCACACACACCTAAATGAGAAAATACTTTATATCCTAATTTCATGTCCTCTAGATGTTTGAGGTCGATGAAGAAGGTTGCTCTCTCAGTTACTGAAATATAGTCTGTTTGAGGATGATAGATGAAGATTCTTCATCTTGGTCATTCAAATTGCAAGAAATATCAATATCCTTCAGAATCTGGGCACCATTGGAAGTTGCGGCAGGGTCTGACGGTTCGTCTTTTCCGTGAAACCATTTTTTTCACTTTAGCTGCAAATTGTTTTCCCTGTTCGGTCCTATCTTCTGCTCTTTTTCTATACTCTGCCCCTGAGAGTTTTTTCTAGACACTCTCATAATTTCTTTTACCCTAAATAATATACAGTATAACATGCTTTAATAAGAAAAGCTAAAAATTGATGTAATTACACTCGATGGTCTTAGGGCCGCGTCGCGGAGGCACGCGCTGACTAAATGGTTGCGTCTCGCTAAATATGGTGAGGAATACTGGAAGCAGGCATATTAAAAGAAAATGAGAGAACAAAACCCCTCCAAACTAAAAAACTTTAAAAACTATAAAAAATAAAAATTCATTTTTAAAACCTAAGTTGCCGACTAGCTGCAAAAAATCAAAATACCTTACTTCATTTCTGTTGTATATTCTGGACGTGGATTAATTTGAATTATTTCATTGGCCCAGATTGGTCCAAGGTTAATTTGTATTTGGTATTAGGAAAGAGTTATAATTTACAACACTTCCCCATTATTTCGCAAGAGGCGTCGATATGGAAACAAGACACTCTATGCTATCGTTTTGTTTTTCATTCGAATATTCCTGCCTAGAGAGAGGATAACAGAGGGACTTTAACCATCACTTACAGGGACAAAGGACCAAGGAGTTTACTGAGTACCTTTGTAACAAAATTACATGTTGGGTTGGCAGAGGGACAGGGTCATCTGATGTTGTCATAGAAACGCCTGGAGTCCCTCTATTGTTCTCTCTCTGATCTTATCCTTAGAGTCGTATTCGGCTGTACTTAGCTTACTTTTAACTGTTTGTTCCATTAAAAGATTTCCGAGTAATTATAAATATTCTTAAAAGAGGTTTTAAACCTGGCTTTAAAACTATTAATGTTGTATCAAAATTACACAACATTCCAAATAAGATCCAGCGCCACGCTTGAATTTACCGCCCTCAGAAGTTACCGCAAGCCGGTCTGGGGGCAAGCCGAGCACAGACCCCGACTTGCCCCCCCCCAGATCCGGGATTGCCAATACAGAAAGGTTAATTATCTGCCCCCCTTTTAAAAAAAGGCAAAGTTAAAATTATCCATAAAAATTATCTGCAAAAATTTGAAACCAATGCATGAAAAAATAACAATTTATAATAAATTTAACTTATTTTTTATTACATCTCTCAACATTTTCTGTAACTTTAAACGGGGATAAAATTTTAAACCTAACTCAGTATACTATTGAAAATAAAACATGTAGAACTGGCATGTGAAAATAAAACTGCAAAGTTTTATCCATCAACACCTGTGGTGTATAATTGCAACATAAACATCTTATTACCCATAGAGGTAAAATGATGAAAACAGTGCTCATAAGCTTCTATGTGGCTTAAAAGCCTCCAAAACTCTCATTCAAATTTTGAAATTCCACTACAGGGTTTTGTAATCATATTTTTCACAATATTCCATCTAAAATTTTACCATATTTCTTTGCATTTAAGCCACACCATTTTTAAGACATAAAATTACAGTACAACTTAAATTCAAAGCGAATAGTTCACAACTTATTTTTGCCATTCTCACACTGCTATTTTAATTACTTATTTTTGCCAATTACCCATTCCTTAATAATTGTGTCTTAAATAATTAAGGTCTTAGAAATCAAAATTATTTTACAATAGGTATTTTGCTAGCTATTTATTAAAAAAATTACATTTTATTATTTTTCCAAAATTCTATTTAATGTACGAGGCGTATTCGGAAACTAAGTACCGTTTTGAAAAAAAAAATAGTAAAACAATTTTTTCGAATCCAATTTTATTTTTACATGAAAATACATGTCTTAAACTATTTTTCAACATAGTTTCCGCCAATGATCAAACACTTGTCATAGCGGGTGACCAGTTTTTGTATACCATCGTCAAAGAAACTTCCCGCCAGTTTCGATAACCACGACTCCACACTTTTCGGTGAATGAGTGTGTCTCCACTCCATCGATTGTTGTTTCGATTCTGGTGTGAAATGACACACCCCAGTTTCATCACCTGTCACAATTTAGTTTAAAAAGTTTTCTCCCTCATCACTGTACCGCGTGAGAAATGTCAGGGCACTACCAAGTCGCTTTGTTTTGTGAACATCAGTGAGCATTTTTGGAACCCATCGGAAACACAGTTTGCGATAATTCGAGCGGTCAGACACAATTTCGAACAAAACAGTACGTGAAATTTGTGGAAATGCCTCTGAAAGAGTTGTCATTGTGAAGCGTCTGTTCTCATGAATTGCTTCATCAACTTTCCTTACCAAATCATCGGTGACAACAGAAGGCCGACCACTCCGAGCCTCGGCGTGGACATTTGTTCGACCTGCATTAAACATTCTTACCCACTTTCTCACCATTTCATCACTTATCGCGTATTCACCGTAAACCTGTGTCACTTGACGATAAATTTCGGCCGGTTTAACATTCCTCGCGTTCAAAAATTTAATCACAGCACGAATCTCACAGTCAGCGGGAGAACTAATTGTCTTAAACATTTTGAATGTGCACAGCAAACTGAAAACACAACATAGAGCAACCAAAATGGCGACAATTGAAAGTCAGTGAACAAGAAAGACTAGTGCGCATGCGCGGGACGCCTACCACGGCGCGGCGACGGCGCTAGAATGAAACGGTACTTAGTTTCCGAATACGCTACGTAAATTCCAAAGCAGCTATTTTTTACTTATTGTACTGATTTTAAAATACTACTGTAGCTGAAATTTGAAGCAATATGTTAATTTTACGATTTTTATCAATTATTGGTAGTTTAATAATTTTTGTTTCTTCATCTTTTGGCCAATGAGAACAAGTTGGAAAATACTGTTTTTTCACCTTGGTTTCTTATTCCAGACAGTTTGAATAAGATGATTGCATATGTTTTTCCTCATACATAATCTAAATAAAGACATACTTTTGAGAGGCTTGCACACAGTCATCCCTCCATTATTAAATAACACTTGAGTACTTTATAGTAATCAAATAATCTAATCCAATCTGGTATCATTTCTATTTCTATTCTACCCAGCTCTGTACATATCTCCTGTTTTTATTTCAGGAATTTAATCCAATTTTATTACCTTAATAAAATTAAATTCATTGCTCCTTTATTTATGCAATCATTGCAGAGGATACTTTTAATAATTTTGCATAATTATTACTATATACGTAATATTAGTAACATCCTGCAAAATTCTGAAGAAATTTACAAATTTGGCATGATGGATGCTTGAAGAGTGGGTAACATGCAAAAAATCTCCCATGAAATTTGAAATTTATTTTGTCAAAAAAATTATCATCTAATCTTTGTTGATTCAAACAAAGCACCTAATTTTAATTTCTATAAAAAATGCGGGTAGCAAGACAAAGTTTGTTGATAAGTATCTCTTGAAAATTTATTTAATAAAAATTTCATTATGTTTACAGTAGTCACCACATAATGTGACTGTGATTAAATTTATCATTTGGATATTGTTACCGTGTTTCCATAGTTCTGCTCATTTGTATACGAAAAATATCGAAACTGCATTGCTTATTGTGATCAACAATTTGATTAATATGATCAAAACATTGTCAAGTAAATTTTTTAAACCGAAGTAAAGAAATTAAATAAACGATAAGTCACCAAAATAAGTTCCAAATAGACTATAAAAACTGCCAAGTGGCATAAAAATATTGCCATGGCATAAAGTCACCAACCAGCTTGGTTTCGATTTTAGTCAACCATTTAAAACTCGGGGGAAGGGGGGGAGAATCTTAGTTTGACATCGACTTTCAATAACTCTTAATTTTGAGGACAATCAGATATAAGTTCCTCTTTTTCAAAAACAAAAACATTTCTGCAGAATATATATTTCCTCAAAAAAAATTTCTTTGAAAACATCCCTGCTATGCTTTTCATCCTAGTTTCATTTTAATACTTACAATGATTATAAGTTCTCTTCCTAAAGGCATGCTCTCCAAGCACTAAGATTAGAAATAAAGAACCAGTCAAATAATTTCAAAAAACATTATGAACAGTTCATAAATGAATTTTTGCAATAAAGATATTGTGACCAGTTCATAAAAAAGCTTTTAGATTTTCCTAGTTAAAAGCTATGAAAGTACTTATTTATGTGTTTCTAGTTATATTTATATTAAATTAGTTAAATTCCATCATATTTTTGAAGGATATCTTTTCTCATCATTTAATGTTATCAAAATAGCTGAGGAGAAATGCGACTACATTAAGTGGTGTCTACTGTACAATACAGGTAGAAAGTATTCACTTATAAAAAGAAGACAAGTCTATTCTCATATTTCTTTGGAATTAGTTCAAAATTAGAAATTAAAAAATGAATTTAAAATTAGAAAACAAAATTTTACATACATGAGCAGCCTCTGTGTTGCTTAAAAATCTTGGTATAAAATCAAAACTTCTAAACTCTTCATTTACACACTCCATGTTAGACATTTTACTGGTCAAAAGTAGAACTTCTTCTTCTGACACCTATATTAGTTTAAAATTTAAATAATTTATTACACAAATATAATATAAACTAAAAAAAAAAGTTTACACAATGGAAACGAATGAAACAATTCTGAGAATAATATAAAATTTTACTATTTTTTAAACTGTTAAATCTTATATATTGAAAATAATTAAAATAAGTTAAAAGTTTACACAATGAAAACAAATGAAGCAACTTCAAGAAGTCTATAGAATTTTATCTTAAAGTGTTCCTTAGCTAAGTCTATTTTCATCTGATGAATAAATCTAAAATTTTGCTACTGATGAATGAAAATGGATCTAAGAACTAAATGAAAATAGATCTAAGAACTTTTGCACCAAGAAGAAGACCTATATATTCCCTTTTTATTTACATTCTGTATAATTCTAGGAATTTACTGTCAAGTAAAAACACTTTTGACCACAAATTTCCTTCAGTATTTCAATCAATTAGAAGTAAATCATTTCTAATGTTAAATTTCTTCGCTTAGTCTCTCTGTATACACATATTCATACATATATATTACAAAAGTAATAATGATAGTCAATAAAATTTACCCTTGGTAAACTATAAGCTGTTGTCCAGATCGAAAGCAGTTGAGAGAATGAAAAATAAAATATTTTATTAAATTTGTTATAGTTATTAATTTATTTATAGATTAAAAGAGGATTAATTTTTTTTAAATTATAGTAAATAAAGATAGACTTAAAAAGTCAAGAAAGCCACAATTTAAAACAATCTGCAAATAAAACAATAAGTAGCAAGTTAAAAGACTTTTTAAGTTAAAAAAAAATCCACAAGTGCCAACATAAAAGAAAATACACTACGTGCAAAAAGTAATGTTTTTCTACCAGCAAATTTCTTCTAAGCTTAAAATCTCTCACATAATTTTAGGACCAAGGATTTTATGTTTAATAATACAGTAAATAGACAAATTCACAATGAAATGAAGTCATATTTTAATTCTCTCTAATATTTCAAAATCAAGTATGCCACTTATATTTCCTTCCAGTGTTGCAAATAAATTAACATTTAAATTAATATTACATGGAATGTAATTAAACAGATGAAAACAATACTGTTAATCTGCTAAAAACTGTAGAAGCAAAGAAATATGAGTAAGTAAGAAAAGCATAATTAAATAGAAAAAACTATACTGATATTAATATGCATGTTACGCATTCATAAGACATTGAGAAATAGTATAGTATAAGGCACACATGAGGAAAGAAATTTTACTAGTGATGATGTTGAGATATCAAAGCTAGAAAATAATATTATGAGGGAAAATGTGATCAGTTAAATAATAAGTTTTGAACTGGAAGCTTTAGCAATCCATATTTACCTTCTACATGTTATGCTATAAATAAGCTCAAAACTCAGTTATCACAGTCATTGTAATAAAACCAAAAACACTACAATAATATTACAGCATTTGCTTATGACCTGCAAAGAACTTCAAAATAAAGAGCATTATATGTAATAAATACCATTTTGAAAGCTGAAACCTAAAAAATTCAAATTATGAAACCTAGGTAGATCCCAAGTGCAAAAAAAAGACAATACTGAACAAACATGCTATTATGCATATAGAATACAAATGCACCTTTACATAAACAATGTTGAAACAGATATGATTAATTTTATTCAAGAATGATAAAATAAATATTCTAAACAGTTAACTAAAATACAAGGGAAGTATTTATATATAAATAATAAGCTAATAAGAAGCAATTAGTTGAAAGATGAATTACAGTTAACTTACTGTAGATTGCATTATTAAACCATTGGATAGTCTGCTTCGAGACTGTGCATCCCGTACCTTCTTCCACATCAAAGACTGAAATTTATATATATATATATATATATATAGAAATTTCAACTTTTATATTTATTTAAGTCTTCAACTATTTAATATAATATAATATAATAAAGGTCATATAAAATACAAAGTAATTATTTATTCAAGACACAACTATTTAAATCAATGAAAGTTTACAAACATTATTAAAATATTTCCATTTATAAAATTACACTCATTACAGTTCCTTATTAGTATATGGTAAAAACCATCAGAATAGTATTTCTATAACCATAAAAATACTTTAATGCTTTAGCCACATTCTACAGCCATAAAAATATTTAATTTAAAAAATTAAATTTTGTATAGTTTTAGCACAATGCTGTCTCAATGCAAAGCTAATTTTTGTGATAGAAAAGAACATCTGATAACCACAAAAATTTTAAGTCACTTCTAATATTAAGTCATTTTTATATAAAAAGAGACATCTGGAAATTACTTTGGAACTAAGATGAACTGTTGTTGAATTAATAAATAAAACATATGTAAACTTTTAAATTAGAATAAATGGAAACAAAACTTAAAAAAAAGTACAATTTAAAATCAGGAAAGCACAATTTTACTTACATGCATTATACAAATAGCACAGTAAACAGCAAATGTGCTGGCAATTTCTTCATCAAACTGAGTGAAGCGAGAACCATTTATTTTATTGCACAATTCTGCAACTCCAAGAACACCTGGAGTAAAGCATGTAAATAATTTCTTCAGCCCACTTTATTATACTTAATTGACCATAAATCACAATATGTGGAGTGCAAATCATGATGTTCTTACCATTATCATCCTTTATTGGGAAGCATAAAATGTTCCTGCAAAAAAGAAAAAAAAAAAAGGGGGGGGGATTTCAATAAAAATAGTAACTAATGCTCTAATTATTCATTTTTAACCATCACTTATAAAAGCTACATTTTTTATTTTTTTTTGGTCAATTTTTCCTAAAATTAAAAAGAGTAGTTGCTTTAAACAACTGACATATGCATTTAAAATTAATTTAGAAAAAAATATTTATAATGATGTTCAATTAAAATCTACATATTTCCATAAAGGCATAATTAATTTTGAAAAATTTAATTGTTCTTCATTTCTGTTTCTTAATAGAAAAAAAGAAAGATAATCAAATGTATTTTACATACTTATGATCATGCTTTTTTAGCAGTTATACTATTTTCCCCCTTTAGCAACATTATGGATTTGTTGTTAAAACCTTTATAAAGTACATATCCCTCCTGCTTAAAATAAGTATGCAAAACAGTTGTCACATTTGTGAGAAAACACATGGAAGAAAAAAGATTTCATCAAACTTAAAAGTTTTCTAACATGATTAAATATTGCATAATAAGATAGCATATAATTTTAAATAAGTTCTGAGTAAAATTTAAATAAGTTCACTTTAAATTCTTTAGCTATAGTATTTAACTACGTTACCTTGTTTACATTTTTCTTTCCTCTGTAAAAAAGCAAACCTTTCTACAATGGCATTGAGTGCTGCTATTACAGTTTGATCATTTCACATGAAATCTTTACTCATTCATTTAAATTTTTGTGTTAGGTTTTGTTAAAAATGAAAAATTATTAATTAACATTCAGAACAAAAACGAACAAATATAACACTTATTCTGGGAGAGTGAGGATTTCATTGTAAAGTTTCTTTAAATACAAATTGAACAATTTTATATCATTTTTAGGAAATTATCTAAGTGCTATAGTCACATACATTGTAAAAACATTCAGTTATTAAAACTTCTGATTCATAAATGGTATCAAAAATAAACATTCAAGTTAGACTTTCAAATAATTCTGTTATTAAATGCAAATGGAAAATGTATACAAAATTACCTTGTTTTGAAACCAGTTGTATCATCAATTTTACGGTAGAATAATGGATGTGTATATGCATCACTAATATTCACAATTTCACCTGAAAAAGATTAAAGACAAATAATATTATGTAAAAATATTAATTTTCCTGCAAGATAGTTGCTTATTAGTAAAAGTGAAAAAAGTAGTTAAAGAATTATATTCATTAAATTTCTTTCTTTCTAGTTTTGAATATTATATATAAGACAGCTTTTCATTACATTAGGTGAAATAAACCTCAAATTAAAATTAAATTTTGAATTTGCATCATACAGCTATAAAATTTTAGCTATGCACTACTGCTAAACATAAAGCATATGTACATAAAGTATATGTAGTGAAGTATGGAACAAGATACTGTAATAAAAAAACTTGTTCAGATATACAGTAAAATATAATATATAAAAATGCTTATGAACACTTGTGAATTAGAATGTGGAGATCCTCTTTACTTTTCCATGAACAGTTTGGAAACACATATAACTTTAATATAGCTCTAGAAACACCAAAAACTCCACTTACATAAAAAAGGATTGAAAAAGAAATAAAAGCTAACTGAAAGGAGAAAGATATTGTTTCAAAAAACCATAAAAGATTAATTTATATGACAGCAGAAAAATAATGATCAAGATACAATAACATTTAACAAAGATATACGATGAACTAAAATGCAGTTATACAGAATATTTTTCCTCTAATTTCTACATTATGCATTTACTCACATAAACTCATCTAGACAACACACTCATCAAATACTCTTCTAATCAATTCTGTTTTATTGGTAATAAATATAAGATTCATGCTATCAGCATGGAACAATGAATATTTTTCACTTTATGATTTACAAGTGAAATCCCATGAAAATGTCATGTTAAATCATTATAATTAAATTTGTAATTATATGATAATATTATGTGCCATACATTTATTTTGATTCACGTATGACATGAAACTATGAAATTTTTCATATCCTTCTCTCTGCTATATTCCACCTTCAGACAAAATTTACATTTTTAACAGACTTACATCTTTGTTTTGCAGGGCATGGAGGTACTCTTTTTTTTGTATGTGAACATATTCTAATAACTTTAGAAATTAAGTGTCATTACTAAAATTTTATATCTTATTACCTTGGCTACTTTAGATATATTTAACTTTTCAATGATCATGCTTTTTTGGTCAGTTGTGAAATCAGTTGTCAGTGTGATTTACATATAGCATTTACTATATTGATTAAGCACAATACCTTTTTGAACTATAGTTTTCATAATTTTCGAGTCATTAGAATAAATTCTAGATCATTAAATGAATTAAGAGAGAAATTATATTAAGGAAAAAAGTATGTACACAAAAGTAGGGTAAACCTAATGGCAGTATAAAAGAAATAAAGCTTAAGAGAGTTGATGATTTTCTGTTCAGATAGAAAATATGACAAGTAAATTTATTAATCTACCTTTTTTTCTCTGATTCAATTACAAAGTTTCTATGCTTTATAAATGTAAAATGCATACTGCAGAGAAATATTCAGAAATACTGCATCCCATAATAAGCAGTCTCATATTAAGAGCAAGTAACTCTATTTTTAATGCATTAACAATCAAACTTTTAGGGGAGGGGGAAAATCAAACCTCACTTCTTTGCAACTACATTTAAAAAATAAATAAACTATGTTTATTTTTTAGTTTTTTATTATTGCAGAAGAGAAGAAATTTAGTGGTTTTCTGAAAAAAAGCTTTTAACTTCACAGTGATAGCACAAAACACTGAAATGTCAGGTAAATTAGCATACTCTGTGTATAAAATTAGTTAATACCTCTTCCTTCTACAAAAACATAATAAATTATACATAATTCCATGCATGCCAATCTTTATTGGTGAAGTGCCACTACTAATTAATATCAATAAATATAACTGCCAAATCACAAGGATCAAAATCACGAGTCCTTCATATTCAAGTAGTGCATATGACTACAGGAAAAAGCTTCCGAGGCTATATAAATACCACAAAATCACTAGCTTAAAGTTACCATTCAATATTATGACCTCCATCACTTGTTCTAAGTGGTGCACACTGAATTCACAGCTATTCTGCAGTATTTGACCACTCACTTTACTCCTGATGTCCAGGCAACAGCATACCACCATTAGATATCCAATGTCTCACGAAGACTGTTTAAAAAAACAAGGCAACTTTAGAAGCTGCACACCAACAGCTGCAGATGGTGTTTCTTCTCGGATTATGAAGGAATTACTGAGTCAGCTCATGTATTAGCTGCTCATCAGATTAGTTTAAAAGCAGAAATGAAGGAGTGGAGAAAATACATATGTAAAGAAATTTTGAATAAAACTAGGGATAATATGGTCTACATGCAGGGGTGTTTGTGGGACCTCAAAAAATCCCCTGAAACTCTTACTGACTTACTACCCACATTTTGGAGTTTCGAGAAGGGGGAGGAGAGAAATGAAAAATTACAATTATGAAGTATTGAATGACCTAATTATAAAAGTTCAATGAATTACTTTTTTTGCAAAATTAATAACCATAAATTTTCAAACATATAAACTACTACATTTTATGTAAATATTTTAAATTACCTGAATTAATTCTTTAAAAAAAATTATCTAATTTCTGCTGCTTTTTTTTACTTTCTGATGTTTGTGGGCTTGTCTTTCTTTTGTGGTGAACTTCATAATTGCAGGAAGGTTGACTTTTATTTTCCTCATTTACAGTTGAAGAAATTTCCTCAAGAACTGCACATGCAGAGGTAGAAGCAGTTTGCTTTTCTGCTAATGTAGAAGGTTTTTCAGAGACTTTTATATGTGACTCATCTGAAATACATGTTTTTATGTCCTCTTGATATGTTTTCCAACTTCTGTTCATATTCAGTAAGAGATCTTTGTGAATTGGATCAGTCATTGGATTTTTTGAGCCATATTTTTCACATGAGGTTTCTTTAGAAGCCATTAAATCATATTTAATAGTCTGCACTGCATCTAGGGAATCAATCTTAAGAGAGGTTCTATAGTCAGTGACAAGTGTATCCATTAAGTTGAATGCACTTTCCACTAATGGGCCATGGAAGCAGCTAAGGCAGGCTTTGACCAATTTAGCCAATGTAGGATACTTATAATCATTTGTAAAATCATCTTTTAAATCAAAAACTTTAGGCCAATATTTATCAATTGTACACTTGACTTGATTTCCACTTTCATCAGATGTGTAGAGCATTTCTTTGGTGATATCAATATCACTCTGGTATAACCTTATTTCAGCTTTTACTTTTCACTTTTCATTATCACTAAAAATATGGGACATAAAAGATGATAATTTTTCAAATATTGTACTGGTTTTACCTCTTAGCTCTGGATCTAATGCTGTAAAACTAATTAGATATGAATTTTTAAGAGGTAATTTCTGTTTCATATGCTGTGCTGTATTAGTATAAGCTTTCATCAGAGAAATTTGGAATTCTTTTGCTATTGGATGATTTTTTGATAATTTCTTCAGGGGAGTAGAAGCTTCTGCACCAGTAAATATTACTTTGCTAGGTAGATGGAATTCTGGATTTGTGACATCAACCTTTAATAAATCATTATAAGATATGCACTCTATATTTTCTGGCTTCATAAAAAAAGTTGAGAAAAATTTTGCCATCAATTTATAAATACTGGAATGTATTAAATGAAGCATTGGTTTTTTTTTTTTTTTTTTTTTTTTTTTTTTTTTTTTTTTCTTGTTTCAAATAATTTAATATATGTGTTGAACTCTGGTAATACTGCTGAATATAATGCCATATGCAATAAAGTTTTGTTTTGCATAACAAATAACCCATTTAGTATTCTTTTTTTCCGAGCTAAAGCATCCTTTGTGAGTTGTTGGGAATGCAAGTAAGAATACACCCCTTCAAAAAAATTTTTCTGAGCTGCAGAAATATTTCTTTTATTGTATACAGTTTCAACATAAGAAAAATAATCCCCTTTATCAGTTTTATCCAAGTAGTGAAAATAAAATACAATAAGAGCATCCTACAGATCTTTGATTCTTTCTAAAACACATAAAATGTACACCCACCTATGGTCTGGTCTCTTCAAGGGCTTAAGTTTTTTAATGGCAAGGGATTCACAGATTTTGAAAAAATTTTTGCTTTAACTGCAGCTTTTCATATCAAAATAGATGTCATCAAACAAATCTTCTAAGTATCTATCAAAACATGAAGCAAATTTTTTTGCACAGTTATTAGCTGTGTGACATGTGTCACCATCAATATCTAATAAGTGGGGTGCTTTGTTTGATCGTAGTCTGGTTTCAACACCCTTTTTTTTTTCCATGCATGGTGTTACATGAGTCCATTAATACACTAATTAAGTTTGCCCATGGAATATTATTATCTTCAATAGTATTAACAACTGCTTTAAAAACAGCTTCTGAATTTCAAGATTCTATCTTTAGAGATGCAAAATGATGAACTACAACTTCATTTTGATTGTTGTCATAAAACTGCACCAATATTGCCAGTATACTTTCTTGAGCATTGCGAGTACTTGCATCCAAATTGAGAGAAAATGGAGTCTCCTTTAAAGTTTTAATGATATTTTCCTTAACAGTTTTTGCGAGCCCATATTTCATCTTATAACATGCAGTAGTCCTGGACATTTCCAACGAGTTTAGTGCCGTCTGATCGTGGCTCAACTGTTTGCAGAGTTCAATTAAATTGGGAGCTACATTGAAAGAATGAGAATTCTCGGCGATAAACGAAGTTATTAATACCTCTTGGCGTGCTTTTCTTGTCACTATATACAATGGCCGAGCATCAGTCTCCAGTAAGTCATCAGTATTTTTTGAATTAGCATAATTACTTAAAATCATTGAATATCTAATGCACTTTGAATATATTATGTGTGTCACAGTTTTAGAATGATTTGTGAAAGCCTTGAATCCTTCCCCACCATACTTCAGCAGTGAGTTACAAAAAACACAATATGCTTGTCCAGCGACATTTATTTTCTTGTACCATGTGCCGATGGTATCCCCATTACCATCTCTCCGTTCAATCCAATTCCACCTAAATGCATTCCAGACACCTTCTTCTAATTGTATAATATCACTATTTATATCGAGAAATTTCATAGTGAAATTCTCTTACGTACATAAATAAAAAAATATTTCAATAAACGAAACGAAAAATTTATACATGCATCAATAAATGAAACGAAAATTTTACACAGCGGAGAAAAAAAAGTTGAGAAGCGATCAATGACAAATAGCTAATACGGCGAAAAATCCCCCTTCTCTACTTATTGGCGCCATGCCTGGAGAGATAAGACCTTTGAACCCAGAGTCACGTGATCGCACATCTGGTCGAACAAAGTCTCTCCCTTTTTTTTCTGCCGCGCCTACTTGCCGAAAAGAATCCAGAAGAGAATGTCCGAGAACCAGGGGGAATGAGTCATAACTCGCAATAAGGAACAAAAAAGAAGTTTTTTCCCCCTTTTCACGCATTATCACTGTCTTTGGAGAAAGAAAGGAAAAGTTTTCACCACACACACTGACCTTGCGTTTTCTGCTTTCAAAGCAAACAAAATTACCCAGATCAAAATAAATAATTCATTATTATTCCTACTTCCTTTTGAACGACGATCCCCAGAATTTCCGGGTATCGAAGTTCAAAATCCCCGGAATTCCGGGGTTTCCCCGGAGCACAAACACCCCTGTACATGCTACTTTTCAGACTAATGGTTCTTTCTGCTAGAAAAGAGTAATTCTGAAAAGATAAAACATTTTCACATTAAGTACTGGTGGCATACAAATAGTTGAACGAGCCTTCATCAGAGCTAAGAACCCTGTACTAGCCCCAAGTTCTTAAACTTTAATTCAATCTAGTATCTTGTGAACTTATGGAGTGAACTGTTCAAGAACAACATTTTCTACTGTTTAAGGCAGCAGAATTGCGAACTGCTACCAAGAACATATGGCGTAAAATAACTGCAAAATCCTTTCAGCAGTTACTGATCTCAATTCTATGACAAAGAGCAAAAGGGACGAAGGTCCAAATTGAATGATACACTTCAATGTAATTCACACAAATTTAAACAAAATTCTTTTGCAGAATCTCCCTCCTTTACAAGTCACATCCGAGAACAGAAAATTCAATATATTTTTTATGAAGAGTATTTGTGTAAAACTAACAAATTATATCTGCTCACCTTTTAAAAGATTAAGATACTAGATTTTGATAAAATTTTCAAATTCAGATTTTGATAAACAGATGAAACAGATTTTGATGAAATTTTCAAACTCAATTTTTTTTTCAAATTCAGATTTAAAAGGAAAGTTTCTTTCCTTTTAATTTAGTCCTTAAGTGTCTAAGGTGCAGTTTATAAAACTAAATTAAATATAAAATAAGAATAATACTCAATAATAAAATGAATTTTGTATAATGTAACATGAATGGCCTCATGAAAGCGAAGCTTTGAACAAATAAGATTTTAGAGGCCAAGTCAACATTGACATAAATGGCTATCTCGTTAAATTGGCGAGATATTGCCAAGTTGAGGATGGTTTTGGCAACTGATTTTTGTCACCAAACTTGGAAAATATTTAGTGACATTTGGGTTTAGTTTCGGTATAACTATATTGATAGCCTTAATGCCTATGTAAATGTAACTGTATCCAGCCCTTATATCTAACTATAATCATATATGCCTTCCAGTAATTTCAAGAAATGGAAGGTACTAGAGATTTCTCAGCAGCCAGAAGAAAGCTATGTAAGAGTGAAGAGAGCATCAAATCTCAGTTTTTAGTTCAGAGCTAATTTCGAAGTATTGAGAGATCATGATGTGAGCTGGATGAGCTTTTCTTTTGTTGTGTTTAATGTTCTCAGTAGTTTGAACTGATAACTACTAATTGTGCTCTGTCATACTGAGAACAGCTGTATGTGTACTTTTGTAGTAAGTTCCAGAAGTGTAAAGTTTTTTTTTTTTTTTTCTTTTTTTTCAGAAAATAAATTTTATCGAGCAATCATCTGTTCTGTGTGCATTCAGTCCATTACAAACCTATACACATGCAGCAATTGTATATTTATTATTTTTATTTTAATTTTACATTTAACTAAGAAAAGTATCCATTAAACACACACACACACACACACACACACATATATATATATATATAATTGAGCAGCAGCAAGTATTTTACAGTAAATAAATAACACATTTGCATCTAAAATATTAAAAAGTTTACCAGTCATTGCAACATGTCCAGCAATTCCTTCAGATGCTGGAATGCGTATATCTTTTATGCCCTACAATGGAAAATAAGTTTACAGAAATTACATTTAAGTAATGAAATCCCTGAAATTCTGAATATTCTGATAATTTACCTGCTACTTTGTATGTGTACAAAGAAAACAAATTACATTAAATAAAAGGAATTTTAATAATACTCATAAAGATTTAAAATTTTTATTAGGCTTTAATATGGTTAATAAGAAATATAAATATTTGAAACATGCATACCTGATAGCTTTCTTCTGCATTATGTCCATCAAAAACCTTTGCAACTAATTCATTTTCTTCTTTATCAAGAAGAAACAAAGAACACCTATGGATTACAATAATTTGGATTTCAGATACAGTCTAATTATTTGTTTCATTCCTTTAAAGTCTATAATGGAAGAAGTTCCTAATGTGTTTACCTTTTAAAAGCATGTGCACTAAAAAGAAAGCAAGCATCTAAAAATTGTACTAGTCTTTCTTTCTAAATAATTTTATAGTTCATTAATATGCATAATATCTGCATGAAACTCCTTGATAATAATTTAATAGTATGTAGTAAGGAATAACTTATGTTACTTAACTAAGTTATGCAGAAAATTACCAAAGCAGTTTATTCAAAGAATGTTAATAACGTAGAGATAAAAACATCTAACACAAACTTGTAGAGCACATGAATTTTAATTGCATTCTAAGATTCACAAAAATTTGCAAATGCTAACTAACATTCTTTTTCCACTGTATTCTTAGTACTTTTTATAGTATAGTTTTAAATAGCATATTTGCATAAAACATAAAAAATAGTAACCAAGATATGATGATAGTCTAAACAATTATTAGATACCTTTCAGCGCATGTTAACTTTCTTGCTTCAGTCATAATTTCTTTTAATAGCAGATTGACATTGTCTAAAATAAAAAGGGGGATATAAAATATATTTAATGACTTATTAAATAAAAATAATATAAAATAAAAATAAGTTTCACTACTAAATGTAAATATGGCATACCTATCTGAACTAAAAGTGTTTTCACAACCTGCAGTAGTGACTGTAAAGGAAAATAGGCTTAACTAATTATAATACATACAAACATTCTGATAAAATATCCAAAATTTTCTCTTTCATCAGTAATAAATCTGCAACCTAGAAATATAATAAAGAAATACTTTCAACCTCATAGATTCTCTCAAAAGAGAAATTGATTAAATATACGAGTTAATTCGTTATCAGATTTAAAAAAAAAAAAAAAAAAAAGTTGCATTGACACTTTAGATGGAAAAAATATTTCTTCCAGTATTATATCTCAGATATATGATTATTAAACATGGTAAGAGTAAATGGATTCAAAATTCAACACAATTAGACATTAAATAGAACAAGTACAACACAATCAAAAATTCTCATTTAAATAGTAATTATTTTTTACTCTTCAAAATATGCAGATTTATATCAGCAACATAAAAAAAACTAAATCTAAACATTTAACTTTCTTCACTATAATTTGCAAACCATATTAATCAGTAAATCCTAAATAATAGTTCAAATTTTTAAAATTTTGAGTTTTAAAGGTGGATCAGTAGATCAGTCTTTAAAATATCATTCTATTGAACAATTTCTCTCAACCAGATCAATAAAATAATGTTTCCCAACTTACACTCTATTATTTCTTGTAGAATCATTAAATTTTTATGATAAAATAAATATTTTTATGCTGACACTTAATTACTGTTTTGAAATAAAAATTTTACTCCTTTCTATTTGTAGAAAAAAATTTCAGATATTCTGACATTTTAATATTTCATTTACTTAATCAGCAAATCAGCTTATTTATAGTCGCATTTCTTCATTTGTTTTTCACACTTAACAAATATTATAATCAGAATTATTTGGTTAATTCAGGAAAACATGAATTTTTTTAGTACCTTAAAGTTACGATAAATTCAGCAGTTCTGTGTATCATATATATAAGTAATAACTTCACTTTAAAAAATAAATGTGAATATATTAAATATTGTTTTAGAAAATTGAATTTTTTTTAACATTTTCCCAATAAATTCAAATTTATAATAACTTATATAAAAAGATTTAACTACTATGAAGCTTTTAAGGCTTTATATTCAACTGACTGGATACAGTTTTAGTGACTTGACATTTTCATTCATCTCGGTTCTAAATCATGTCAGTACTAATACAATATAAAGGAAAATAATACTGTGTTAGAAAGAGCAGATTACAGCTAACTGACTGCTGTTTATATTACATATACAACTGCCTAATAAAAGTTACAGTGCCTTGCTAAGCTACCACTTTGGAAATTAAAACTTTGAGCAGACTTGAATGAACTTGAATTTACTAGATTTTCCATAAGTAGTATCTAACTTGAACTTTTCTAAGTAGTTACCCACTGATCTAAGACCTCTAGCTGGAGGCATACCAGGAATTTTCAATTCCAAGTTTTGAAAGAAGGGATTGAAGATTTCCCTTCCCAAGAAACACTGATCATTACTTACTGGAAATGTTCCAACTTTCTTTTCCTATGTATATGAGCTTTTCGGTTGCCTGTGTGACACTTAGTATTTTTAAAATGAGAGACTGCAGTATGATCTTATCAAACCATGAAATAAATTGAAATACCTCAGAGAAACTGGCAAGTCTTTGCAAAAATGGGTTTTTCTTCTCTTCCCCCATACACATCAACAGGATCAGTCTAGCATGGGCATCTTTCGGTTCAGTTTGTTTCTATATAGTTTGTATTTACCTTATATTTAAATCACTTTAACTGTTTACCATCAAACTGACATTTAACACAGTCTTTTAGTTTAGGATAATTTTTATTGCCAATTAAAAATTCAGTTCATTTTTTTTTCTGTGTGAGGTTAACGCGCAAAGAAATTTCTCATACAGAAAAATGTGTGCTAAGCAAATAAAATTTAACTAGCAGGAATAAAAAATATAGATAATACTGAAGAGATCTTATCATAGCAGTTATAAGAATTTCAGATTTCACATACAATTCAAAAGGATTAAAAGAGAGGTTTTTTGGGGGGTGGGAAGAGCTGGTATGCTAAAAATAACATTCGAGTTGACCAAAATGGTGACAAGGTGCTAAACAAGAGTGCATTTCCCCACAAGGAAACAATGTAATTATTCTTTTCAGGTCTTCTTTTATAGCCTTAACTTTACTAGACATGAAATGTCAACTTTACTAGATATGCAATATCATGCAATGACTAATGTCCAATATAGTCCATATATAGTACTGGTTCACGTCCAGTCTGATGATGTGTGTTTGATAAGTGAAAATACTGTCATTTCACCTACGAAAACCCAAAAATGACATTTCAACTGTAAAATTCACTCTATACCTGCTTTCATTCACTTGTTCCATGAGATAATGTGCAACAATTAAGTTAAATTGGCCAGGTCTTGAATTCCTTCAACTGGTTCTCACAATCTTGAGGCTCAACTAGTTGCCTTCAGTTGATAAGAAGGATGACTCACATGCAACAGACTCTGTTATCGTGTGACTGCAGGTAAATCCAGGCTACACACTCCACTATTGTTCATGGCCATTCTTTAGACGATATCGATAAGATTTAGGTATACTCATTTGGAATTTTTCTAGCAATGTCATTATCTTTTTCCCCTTAGATCACAGTATATATTTCAAGAGTTCCTGAATTTTTAATTTAATGGATGTGAGAAAAATATAAACAATCTTGTTACAAATTATATGAATAAAATCAAGTAAGACAGCAAAGAAATCATGCAAAAATTTTATATACCTGACTTTGCTTTCGAATTTTTTGTTCTTCTTCAAATAAGCGGCAGCGCAATAATAAAGGCGATACATAACTGGCTAGAGTTTTTGTCAGCTCCAAATCCTCCACAGTAAAACTAGAAAACAGATTTAAATTACATGATGATAACAATATTGGTTAACCTAAACACACTGTTTAAATATCAGTAGACTTCCAAAAAATTATGATTTTTTTAATAAGCAACAAAGTTCAAGATAAAAATTTAGATTTTTCCAACAGTAAAAAACATTTTATTATAAAATTTCATCAGTACATTGAACAAAACCATACAGAGCATAGATGTAAAAATGCGACTGCTTTTAAAAGAAGCTATCCACTAATCAAATTTAAATTTTCTATACTGGTTATAGTTTACATTCATGGACTTTAATAATGAGGACTTTAATAACGACTTTAATAATGATATGTTGATTTTGTTTCAATAAACACTACTTGTGAAACTGTTCAACCAGTGCTTGGAATCAAGACTTTTAATTTTTTTGACAGTTTTGTATGCAAAAATAAATTAAAACATATCAAGGTCCAACAATAGTATCATCCTAACAACTATCATGTGAGTTTGTAGTAGCTAATCAAATCCAGTGCAAGCAGTGTTGCAGTACAAGTGAAGATTCTAGCAACACAAAAATAATATAACTGCAGTGTTTATGAAGTTGCAAGAACCACAAGTCTACCAAAATAATCAGTACTGTGGTATTTTGTATGGTGTTTTGTACAATCAAATGTTTCCTACAAATACCATATCAGCATCAGAAAATGTTGCAGGTGATCTACAACAGATTTTGAACAACCTTCTGGAGAGTAAAAGCCTATTTTTCAGTATACAAAACTCATAATACTCATGACTGTCAAATATTGACAAAAGACACAGTCAAACATCAATATACATCAATACTACATGATACAACATATTACATTGATGATTGTAAAATTAAATATTTATGTTGTACCTCAAGAAAAAATGAAAGAAAATGCTGTTATTGGAAATGAATTTCTTTTGCAAATGGAAATTATTATAAACAAGAATGAAATAGCTATGAAAGTAGTAGGAGATGAAAATGAACCGAATTTAACGTATATAAATATAGATTAATAAGATGAGTTAGATAATTGTTCGAATATTAATAAAGCATACAGGTAGAAAGTAAAATACTTAACTGAAAATCATATTCCTAATAAAACTGAAAACCCTATAGAAGAAATAGATGTTATTGAAGATGATTTAAAAGGAAAAGGAGTCTCAGGAAGAAAAAAAGTGATATTAAACATGTTAAAGTAAATTGCAAAATGTAGAAGAAAGGATGAGTTCCATTTGTAAAGGAAGAAAGAAAGATCTATGCAACAAAGTTCAGGAAATCAAAAGAGAGTAATGAAAAAATTAATGACTCCAAAAAAAACCTACTTCAGGGTCTGAATTCAGAATCTAAGAAATTTCTTAAATATAATGCCAGTGAAACAGAAATATCAACAGTACAAGGGAGCAAGAGAAACTTCCAGCTGAAGCATTGGATTCTGGTATGTCTGAAAAATCTAAAGGAAGACAAGCCAAAGGAAAATCTACTAATACTGAAATGCATATTATTTTAAAAGATGACCAATTTATTTCTTTGAAACCCAGATATTTACCAATTATAGATAAAGAGAGTGTCTGACTAAAACAGGAAAAAACTGTTTTATAAATGGATTTGAATGCTCATGAAACACATGTTAGATCTTCAGAAAGAAAACTTTCTGTATCAGAACAGACTGTAGAAATGTTACAGAAACAGCTATCACGTGTCAAGAACTGAAAGTTTGCAGATGAGAACCAAAGATAAAATCTTCTCTCAGCAAGAAAAAGAAGTTCAACATGTTAAACTGAAAATGCAAGAAAAGCTAGCTTTAGAAAAAGATTACATCAGAAAAAGGACAGAGAAGAGATTATCTGATAAACAAGCAGAATTGGAAAGAAAAATGTGTGTCACTATGTAAATGTAAAGAATGTAAAGAATTTGATCAGTGTATGTAAAGAATTTGATCAGTACCAGAAAATTCTTAATGCTGATGATTGGTAATATTATGGAGACCTATGGGATGCTGCTGCTGCTCTAATACCATCTAGTGTGATTTCAACGTATGAATCGACTAAGCCTTAGACAAGGTCATATAAGGGGTGTAAATCTTCCACTAAAGAATCTTCTGTCCCAGGAATTAAGATTTCCTAAAGAAAAATAAGCTCTTAATTTTATATCTGGAGTTGGCAAACAGAATGATTCCACTTTTCAAGTAGATGATGATTATACTCCTGGGAAAGAAAATATCAAACCTAAAAAAAAATAATTGATGGAGAAATTAAAAATAATTTTGAAACTTCCCGAGACGAAAAAAGCATATAACCTTCGAAGATGTTATCCAAAATGTTATGAAATTAATGATTTAATGGCAATCCAATTTGGACTAAACCTTAAGTTATAATCAAAGTATTTAGGCCCATATAATATTGTCAAAATAAAGAATAATGACACCTATGATGTTGCAAAAGAAGGAAATCATTAAGGACGCCACAAAAACAACTGTATGCGCTGAAAACATAAAAAATTGTACCCAAGCAGAAGATGTGTAGAATAATACTGATTATGACATTAAAACTGGACGATGAAATAAATAACTGAACTGTGGTTTTCTTCCTAATTGTGACATTTATTTCAACAAAACTTTTCATTTTTTACATTTAAGATGAAAATAATAATGTTTATAATGATGTTTTTATAATAATGTTGTGAAAAATTGAAGATGTACTTCAATTTGAAATATAAAAGAAAATGTTAACGATGCTAGAGTTGCAATGATGAAGGGCAGTTACGATGCTTCCTTTTAAAATTGTCCTTACGCTCTTCATCTTCCATTTCTTTTTTGGTTTCAAATCAGTGATGATGAAGCGTACTTTCTCAGAGAAGGCGATACCATAAGATGACGAAGATGATATAAGATGCTCTATGAAGTTTATTTTGACATCAATATTATAATGTCTTCGAAGTCGAGGCATTACAGGAAGGCTGAATGTAGGATTTTAACTACATTTTAAGTTTAACATTTTCTATATGTTAGACAGTCTAAATAGTCTAACATTTTCCTTGCATGCTATCTAATTTTTAACTGTTGCTGCACGAGTGAAATTGATGGAACTCTTGCCATTTTGTTTTAGGAGAATGAGATGAACAATGTTATATATGTGTTAATAGATGAAAGATGTCATATTAAAAAGTTTTATATATATTAATAGATGAATGATGTTTTATATGTATTTATGTTTCATTAAATGTGTTTTGTTTCAAGATGAATTGTGACTGCCCAAGACAAGAATACAAACACATGCATATATATATATATATACATACACCTACTCCCTTACCTGTGTGTACATATATATATATATATATGGATGTTGCACAACAACTAGATGATATAGCAGACATATGTATATATATATATATATATATATATATATATATAATTTCAACATTCTACGGCTAATTGTTTTTTAGTTATTCGAGATACATACATATGCATATATAGAGAGACATCACCAAAAAATTCCCTTTCAAATCCACTTTATCCATTTTACAATCTATTTTGAGAAAAACTGTCTTTTATTCTGTTCATACGCACAGGTGTTATGCAAAAAAAATCGTCCAAATGGTTTCAAGAATGCTCACAGTCACAGTGGATATTTCTGTTGAAACACAACACCTGAAATTTTTCACGATTACAATATTTCCTTCACTGCAAGGAAGTAAAATGAACAGATCGAACTTTGTGTGTTTTCTAATATTCGATACATATTTTTGAAAACCATATAAAATTAAAGAATATATTTCCTTCTCCCTCTTCACAGTTCCAATCTTAAAACCAAAAAAAATTTCTTCATATACAAAGGAAATCCCCCATATTTGTAAGCTTTTGAATCTGCATTAATACAAGAAAAGTTAGGATATGTCATCATTGATTGAAAAATTTGCTCTCAATTTATTCATTTCATTCTTAAAATTATCATTGATTAAGACATTTTAATCAAATATTAGTAATTCACCATGAATCAGCACTACTGCAATAACCAGCTCATTTTCATTGCATTTGAATGAAATATTACGCTCTGGCTTACTTTAACATAGAAAAGCAATTACAACTATCAGTCTGAAGGAAGGGATATCTTCTTATAGGGCTTCGGGAAACTAGCTCATATTCATGTTACTATGGGAACCTGGCTTGTATACATGTTACTATGGGAAACTAGCTTATATTTATGTTACACTAGCAATATTAGATGCAATATATGCATTTGCAATATTAGACATAATATGTTGCACTTGCAATTGTATGATTTACTTGCACTCCTAATGGTCAGTGATTATTTAGTGCAGCTATATACAGTAGAAAAAAATTATATAAGCTATTAGTAGCAAAATGTAAGACTAGCATAAATACATGACTGATAATCTATAACAACCTAATATATATGCATATGAGCATCGTACTCCACAAAAATATAACATATGGTCCATTCATAGTATTTTCTCTTCAGAAATGAGCCATAACTAACATAATTCAAACACAGTTTCTGATGAACATAATCGATATTGTAATTAATAAAAAACCATAATTTCCAGTATTCATTTATTGCATCCTAATGTGATAAGAATACATCATCATATTAAATTATGCTTTACTGAAGTTAAAATGCTATACTTTGGATGCATTAAAATGCTATACTTTTTCAACATCCTTCACCCACAGAAAATAAATCACAGGAGTTGAAGTCAGAAGGACTTGGCTGCCATTTGAACATTGCTAATTCACCTGATTGATCAACTTGAGAGCTCACCATTCAGGTGGTAGGATAATTCACTGGTCCAATGAGGTGAGGTCCTTTCTTACTGGAATATGAAATTTTCTAGGTCATCTCCCATTTGGGAAAAAAATCTAGATCATCTCCCATTTGGTGGGGGAGGGGGAAATAACTACAATTTCAGACAATCCTTCCTCAATTATTCAAGCTGTGCCTGAATATCAATATAATTACCATATTTTTAATATACTATACAAATTTAATATACTATATACTTATACACCACAAATATTTAATATTCAGTAAATTGCATATGGGTAAAAAATGTACAGTGACTGACCTCATATAATTTGATGCAAACTAAAATTAAGCAAATGGGTGTTTTAATTGGCATTGCTGCATAATACGATCACAAATTATGTTAAAATGTGCGTCAGCATAATAGCTATATTATTTGAGTCTTTTAAATTTCATTTCTATACAAAGAATACATTTTAAGAAAATAAACAACACAAAAATCTATCTAAATAGAATGTAATTGTTCTGGACAGACATACTTAGGAATTCTACTATAAAAAAAAAGAGCAGTTTTATTTATGTACAAAAATAAAAGTATTTTCTGATTATTTGCATCCCCACCAATAAGCCGCAAAAAATACTGGTGAGCCAATGTACCTAGTCAACAAAAAGTACTTATATAACAACTCATGATGTTCCCCAAATGTACTTATGTGGCAGCCCAGAACACCTATTCTGCAATAACAAGACTCAAAATATTGACTCAAAAAACTAGTATCATCAAACGCCTTCAACTTAATTGAGAAAGCCATTCTGTGGTCCTCAGCTGATAGGTAGGTGGGTTCATTGTACAATGTATGCAGGCTACAGTTCTAGGAAAATTCTCCCCTCATTTCACTAACTGATACAATGCATTTACAGTTAAAAAAAAAGACCAAAACCTTATGTGGAGGAAAGTACCTTTTTTTAAGGTGAAAGTAAACACAGGAATTTACGGCTAAGAAAAAAGAGAGATGTGGGATACCATTGCCTACAACGTAAATGTACAAGAGGATGTACGAAAGCAATGGAGGAATAGTTACAATTCAACGAACTAAGCTTACTTAAAATCTTTTTAAAAGTAAACAATTTTAAATATTTAAAATTATATTATGATTAATTTGCATTGCAATCTAACAGTAAACAAAGGATTTTTTTCCTGTTCACATTAAAACTTTGTTTCCATGCAATTTATTTTACAGTTAATATTAGAAAAATATTTCTTAAGGAAGAAATTAGGAAGAAAATATTTCTTTCTTAATATTTCTTCCTTTCTTTTATTTTCTCTTTCTATGAAAATTATTTCTTTAAGGAAAAGAAATAAAATTCATTCGTTCATTATAGTATGCTCGATTGCTGCTGCATTCAGCTATCACACATGCATCAAAATATTTCATTTTAAATAATTTATCCTATAATTAACATGGTAGAAAGTAATTTTTCAATATAGAATATATAACCAAAACAATAATCATCTATTCTGTATGTGCAATTTGTATTGCAGTTTTTGTCATACATACAATAGTAATCCTTTTTTTAATATTATTTTATTGTTTACACATAATAGTAATACTTATTTTTTAATATTTTAATTTTTTACACATATATATATAAGAACTGCTAATTTTAAATATTCTTTCCTCTCAAAAGACTTTATTGTGTGAAAGTAATTAAAAGATAGTAATATTATTTTTAAAATGGAAGTACAAAAGTAACAATAATCAATGCAGGCCACCTGCAGCTGAAGAAGTTTTTTGTTAAAACAGCGTTTTCACACTTTGACACATTAAATAGAAAACAGTAATAATAATTAATATCTCTTTTGCAATATAAAATTGAGAACTCTGCTTTAAAAAGGTAATTCTTAATTTTTTTTGTTAAGTTTTCAAAGAAATGTTTTTTAATATTAACAGATTACAAAAGTACTATTTCATGAAGAAACCCTCAGTCTTATAACATTGTTACTTCATAACATAATACAATAACAATGCAGTATCATTCTGCTAATAAATTTCAGTACCTAACAATAAGTTACAGTTATAAAAGTATATAAAAACATTTAGTACCCATTTTTGATTTCAAAAAATTAAATAACACAAGTAAAAAAATTAAAAATTTATTGACATTTCTAACATTACTGTTAGTAGACTATATTTATTATATGTCAAATAATCACAATGGATTTTTAAAAATCATGCCTCTCTCAGTGTTAAAATTGTTAATAATTTCATTTCTTTCTTTGTGTAAAAAAAAAAAAAAAAAAAAAAAAAAAAAAAAAAAAAAAGGAATTTAATTCAAAAATAGTGTAACCATTTATTTTCATAAGGTAATTCAATATGCATCATTCCTCAAAACAATCATGAAGAGTTTTAATTTAAATCTGCAACCAATAATTCATTTGAAATAAAATATATTTACTAATAACAACTAGTTTTAAATCATAATAAAGTTACACACAAAAGAAAAAATCCAAGAGCCTTCAGATTTTATATTACATCCAAAGGAATGGACAGTCTCCCGCGCTGGAGATAAAAATGTTGTTTCTGTATAACGGTGCCGTTGCTCGCTTTGAAATCACCAAGTTTCTTAATCAAAAACTCATATATGCTTTACAAAATATAAAATAGGTGATAAAACAAATTCCAAATTTGGGCTTCCAGATGCCCATATTTGGGTGGAGGATTACGTTAGTCAAAATTTGATGGCTCTAGGTACCATTGTTTTACCACAATGCAAGATATAAATATACATTTATGCAGATTCTTCATTATTTAATTTCTTTAAATATGATACAGGGCGATAATATTTGGTGGCGAGAATTTGAAAAGTGAAACTACACAAAATGTCAAAATGAAATTAATAGCCCTTCTGGGCTAACACTCTTTGGTTTAAAAATAATTTATAAAATTATCACACTAGTAGTAGTACTAAAAAAATATTGTAAAATATTTTGTTTTATAATTTTTTTTTTCATTTTTATTTTACAGTATGTGGATTTTGCATAATAATGAATGACATTCCTTATCGTATTCACAATATTATTAGTAAGGTATTCCACTGTTATAATTTAAAATAAACTTAACTCTTGATGTACATAAATTGAGTAGACTCTTCCCCAGTTTCAAATGTGTGGCAATGACAAAGCACAAGACATATGTAACAGTGCTCTTATGATCTCTGCCACACTTGAACGGACCACCAAAGAATCGGTGATCGGTGGCTCTAGTCTTATGAAGACAAATTATGTACTCCAGGAGTCGAGTCTGTGTAAGGACAGATCTTAGCCAGAACATCAAGGGCCTGCCCCCCCCAGGTCGATGGATGCATTGCTGAAACAGATATAAAGATACCCAAACATACATTTTTCTTAAGCGACACTAGTAAGTTAACGACTTTGTGGGTGCATGGATAATCAGAAAGTACCATAACTATTTGCAAATGTAATGAAGAGTAACAACACTTTTAATGCATATTCATATATAATAACATAAAATACCCATACTTTTTCTTATTAATAAGACACAGAAGGCACAAAACTCGTTCTTCATCTTTGGAGTTAAAAAGAGGAACACATAAAAAAGAGTTAATCCGAATACACGAACAGTTCTTGTTACCTAAACAGAAACCCTGAAATGATTTACATATATGAAAATTAGTTAAATAAATTTTAAACTTACTTAATATCTTATATATAAAAATGATATAACAAATACATTTTTAATAGATTAATATATTTATAGATTTAGTGCTTAAAGAAAATTAGGTTACAAATGTGCTTTACAGTTGCCTCAAATATTGAAAACTAACAATATAGACATTTTATAAAAGTGAGCAACAGTAAATATTTTAATTATATACCACATATTTACAATAAAGATAAAATGAAATATAAAAAAATTTACTTTTGTGTCATTTATGCAACATTATTTTCATTTTAGCTATATTGCTGAAACTATTAATCAGCAGCCATTGCATTCCTAAAAGACAAGTGCTAGAATTCATGCATGTTATAATAATGCATGCAATAATTTCAATTAATCTAACTACGGTTTACAAAAAAAAAAAAAAAAAAAAAGTCTAAAATTTAAGCCTACCACTTTCATTAAAAAATGATGCACTGTTCCATTTATGTTTTTTTATATTTAAAATGTGTTTGTTCATTTTTTATTAAAAAGATGTGAAATGTTATACTGTTAGCAATAAATATGAAGTGTATACTGTTACCACTTTCATTAAAAAAGGAACATACTTTTCTATTTATTCTTTTACATTTTAAATTTGTTTGTAAATTTTCTACTAAAAAGAGATGTGAAGTGTTATACTGTTACCAAAAAAGTAAAAATTTCTTTTAATTATGTGAAATAAAATATTTTTGAATAATAAAAAATGCACATTTAAATAAATGTTATTTACCTTAAAAATTATGAAACAAGACAAAAACTATATTTAAAAAAGAAAAGTAATAATTCAATGGCATATTGTAAAGTTCCAAGATTATTCCAATGTTTAGTATAAAAATTCTAAAAATTAGGCAATGTTTTATACAGAAAAGACTACATTTTTGTTTTCCATTCTGTTTATTTATCACAAGCTACTAGCCTAAAACACTTTAGGACAGTCTTATAATTTTAAATGTAAAATTATCTCATAAAGCATTTTAGTCTATTTTTAACTCATTTATTCTATATTGCTTTCTTCAGAAAGAAATTTTAAATCATCAGATTATTCCTATGTTTATCTTAGATCATATTAAAAAGTCACCTCCTTAAATTAAGTATAATTATTTTCAGAAATATTTTAATAACTTTTGTCCTTTTGTTATAAATGGTAAAACATTTATTATAGAATTTTAATACAAGTTATTAACAATGACATCTAACTGAACTGTTAAAATTTACCCATACAAACTGTGACAAGGAAACTAATTACCTCAATTATTCATTTATAATTTCTTCCCTAAAATAACATATACCTTGCTTTTATTCTCATAAAACTATAAAATGGTTTGCACATCATTTTCATGCATATTTTTTATTCTAAATTTCTATTTACTACATGCACATGTTTAATAGTTCATAATTCTAGATTTATGGATGGAAAGCACACAAAATATTCTACCATCCCATAATAAATTTTCAATAAATGAAGAATTCATTAGAGGAATCATAAATTTCTTAAATTGTTTGCACAATTTTTATAAAATTTAGAAAATTATACTAAAGCTTTTGATTATATTAAAGCTTTTAATCTGCCTAAAACACTTTATATAAAGCATTTTTTTACATCAAAAACCTAACTTACAGAGTAACTTATCCAAAAAGGAATGAAGGCAAAGGAATGGACAGAATCCTTCATAATATGATAAATTTTCACATCTGTGGTTTGGTTTATTTAATTTCAGCAAAGCACATGCAGCTATACCCTAAGAAGAGGGATGCTTTTGCCGAGAACTTTCTAAAGGAAACTGGCCTGTATCTATGCACACATGAAGAAAATCATGAAAACACTCTGACCATGAACTTTTCCATTTATTATTATTATTTTTTTTTACATTAAATTTGTTTTTGTAAATTTTTTATTAAAAACAGATGAGAAGTGTTATATTATTACCAAAAAAGTAAAAACTGCTTTTAACTGGGATTCAAATCCAAATTGAATTTCCAGTGTTCAGCGACTTTACTGTTTGACCATGGGCTTTCCTTCTCACAGCAATGCAAAACTCATAAAAGTGTAAGTATTTATCATAAAAGCATTTGTAACTATGCCAATATATTTAGAAAAGATTAATATCCCTTATTATTTCTAGTTTAAAACATGTTCTATGCTGGTATCAAGAAGAAAGTGGAGGACAGGCATTTTTCCTAATACCACACATGCTTGGTCTAAATCTAGAAATTCAGTGAGCCAATCCATTTGTACAATGGGCTACTCTTATGGCACTGTTTCATCACTAAAGCTGAATATGGGCAACAGAATCTTGAATTAGGAAATGTGTTAGAGGTAGCTATATTAAGTATACAAAAATCAAGACACTTCAGAAAGTCCAGGATATTTTTAAACTTCTGAACACTTTGTTTTTATTCATGAACATGTAGAAGTCTCAATTCTAAATCTTATTAAAATGAACTTTTAGGATAAAAGATCCATACGAAAATTTGATTCCACAATATTAATAAGAGGAGAGTACAGTTACAGTTACAGTACTGCACTTGAATAACTTTAGAAATTGAGTGACCCAGCTATTGATACTTTACTTAACAATCGCATAATTTTCAGCAAAACAATAAAAAATGCCTAATTTTTTATTTAAGAAAAATGTTTTAAAATAAACATATGAACAATGAATGTATGTATTTATTTTTAATTTTTGGAACTTTTTTTAGCTTGAAATCAAGGGTACTGCTATCTGGTATGTAAAATATGAAATAAAATTTTTTCAGGGTATACGAAATTGATTGTTTTTAATTTTTTGGTGCATTTCTTTTGAGCACTCCAGCCCAGAAATAACACGGACACAAGAAATTGAAGGTGAAACCTTCACCTATGAAGGAAGGGGAAGAAGCAAGAAGGAAGGGGTTTATGCAGCTCACTTGATAAATGATGAACTGAGATTTTTCTTAAAAAAAGCTCCTCCCATATTATTAAAATTTGTCCTTAGAATATGAAACAACAATTCTCTCTAAAATACTTGTTTTGATCTTATTATCAAATTGTATATGTTGAAGCACCCTACACTTGTGTTGTGTTGATGCAACAATAAAAATAAATGCATATAAAAATATAACTACCAAAGATATTTTATATTAGCATATGATTTTGTGTAAGGAATATTATGAAGATTATTTCTGTAAAAAAATATTTTTCTTCGACAATAAATTTGTTTATAATTAAGACTGGGTTAATTAATATTAAGACTGGGGTAATTATGATTTCCATTATGAAGAGAAAAACAAAATAATTTTTGTCCGATGGAACGACGATTCAGATGTAACTGTTAGTTCAACATTTGGAAAAATTCAACCCATAAAAAGTGGTTCCCTTTATTCAAGAAAGTAAAGAAAAAAGGCTTTTGTGTTTTAGCTTAATTTGTACTGAACAATACAATGCCAAAATGGAAGGCACCAATTTATTCAACAATTTAGTAACCAATCATAGAATAAGAGTTTGTGGCAAAAAATGGGTGGTGGCCAATATTTACTAATTATATTGATGTAGCCTTGACAACTGCAAGGAAAGTATCACAACTTTCTACTACTGGAAATAAAAAGCAAAGAAGGAAAGAAATGAACGAAATCAGATGCCATTTACATTCATGAAACCAATCAGTATGCTTTGTAGTACAAGATTAAAACATTTAAGAAAATCAAGTGCCCCACCAAACTGTGAAATAAAGGCAGTCGCCTGATTCATAACAGCAGGAAACGTAAAATCTACAGATATTCATAGTGAAATATGTGAAATGTATGGCAACAATGATATGAGTGGCAAAAATGAATGTCATTGTTTATGAAGTTATGAAAATAATCCCTGATAAATCCCATTTTAGTAAACTATCTTTAAACAATGAAGATTTGCTGTAAGCAGCTGAGACTCAAATTTGAAGGAGATTTGAGCGAATAGCATTCATACATGAAAATCAGTGACAGAGACATGAAAACAACTGCATATAATAGACTAACAATCTCATAGAACAGCAGTCTTTATAGAACCGCGTTCTTCCTATAACTCTTCCGCCACAGTAGCACACTTCTTTGAAGATGATATTCAAAAACTCCTTATTTGTAATAATAATTATTTAAACTAAAAATAAAATTATATAAAAAATAGAAAATGACACACAAAATCAGATTTTTTTAACCCTTTGATGGTTATGAACAAGTTCAGCTCGCAATCGAATCATGCTCCATAATGTGCGCAAACGAGTTCCGCTCGAGAGCAAGATTTCACCTGAAATGGTTTGAAACGAGCACTACTCTTGTAGTGAAATTTTTCCTCAATGCGTGCTAACGAGCTAAGTTCATTCAGCATTATTATTCTGCATTGATTATGTTATAAAGGAATCCTATTCACAAAATTTAGTTAGTTTTACTGTCCATACATGGCAGTACAGGTTCCATGATTTTTTTTCATAATGAAGGGGGAATTTAGTTAGTTTTACTGTCTACAGATGGCAGTACGGATTCTATGAATTTCTTTTCATAATGAAGGGGGAATATTTTTTTTTTACTTTGTTCTTTTTATGCGTATGTTGGCACGTTTTTAGGGTGTTTGTAAAGTAAAATGGCTCAAAAGCAAAAGTTAGATAATTATGATGATGATTATGATTGTGATACAGAAAGCTCATCAAGTTTTGAGGCTGATGAAGACTTTGTTCACAGTATGTCAAGCTCAGAAGATGATTCAAGATTATTAGCTGAAAGAATTGTTGAAAAATATCACACTCACAGACATTTGAAACCAAATGCTGCTGAAACAGTTTCGGATACTTTAAGATTGCAAGCACGCCACTTTCCTGATTATATTCCACCTACAGAAAAAAAAAAAAAGAACCTACTAGACGATGTGTGGTATGTTGCAGCAAAAATGATGCCAATTCGCCATGAAACACGTGCAAAAACTATAATGCCCCATCATGTGCAATTCCATGTTTTAAAGTATATCACACACAAAAAGATTTTTAGGTAATAAGTGTATTAATTGCTTCATACAGTTTTACATTAGTTGTATTTATTTAGTCCTTTCAATTTAATATTTGTCTCATATTTATAATTAACTATTATTATTTATACAGTATAAAGTCCGTAATCTGAACATCCATTATCCGGAATGATCTATAATCCGGAACTCAAAGCCACAAACTTTACGCATACGCGTAAAGAATGTGCATACATTATGCATGCGCATAAAGAATGCGCATAATGTATGCTTTATGCATGTGCACATTGAAAGAAGTGTTTAATATAGTAAACAAATAAATATTAAGCTTTTTTTTTGTAAAATTTGATACCCTTTAGATTATAATTGCTCTTTATTTCATAAATTACAGTTTCATATTTTTAATTGTATAATTTCTGCATGCCATCTTACCACATTTAAATTGATAATCTATAATCCAGAAAAACCCCTAGTCCGGAATCACCGAAGTCCTGGATTACAGACTTTGTACTGTATAATTGATTATAATCATTTATAATTTACTATTTAATAATTATCATTTATTAATTATTTCAAAGTATGTAAGAACTGTTATTTATGTACTACAAATACTTTAAGAAACTTTTAAAACGCGTGAGGCGAGCTATCTATGGCATCGTCAGAGAAGGGTGACAGTTTTGAAAGAACGGCAGGGAAAAACGTGAATTCAGTAAATGAAAACTGCTCACTTCCCTAACTGTCAAAGGGTTAATAGCAAAACAGATATTTCTTAAAAATTAGCCCCTATGTACGTCTTCATATTCATAAGAATGCAAGCTATAAAGAGTAAAATATTTCCATGGGGGCATATAAAAAAAGTATGGTAAGCAAAGTCAACTTGTGAAATAATGCATGATGATAATTTTTATACTTTTAATTCAAGATTTTACCAATAGAATAACTAATAAAAATTATAACTAAAATCTTAAGCAAAATCATGTATATTCTCAATCCTACAAAACATATAAAATTTTCTGTTAAAACCTCACTACTTTATCTGCTTCCCCCTTTTATGGTGTGCGTGCATGCGTGCGTGCGTGCGTGTGTGTGGAGGGATGAACATATTTCCTTAGTACCAGGTACTGCAAGTTTGGTTTGGTGACTTTTCTCACAATAATCGCCATTACGTGTGCAAAAATTTTTTTCATCTAATCAGTACCCCCTTCAATGTATTTTACGATTGGGAATTGGCAAGGGATAAACAAGTGGCTATCCCATTTCTCTAAGAAAGAAACATTGTTTACAAGGAAAGCCTGTGTTTGAATGGCCACCTCTTGAAATTAAATTGTGACTAGAAGCTGAGATAGCTACACAACCTTTGTCCCTGCCAGGAAGGAAAAAAAAAATTGTCCAAACACAAATGTGATTTAATGAATTATGCAATCCTTTCATTACTATCAATGCATTTACTTATGATGTCAGGAGATTAATGCCTACCAAGTTTCGTAAACCAAAGTTTACTGCAGATAAATTGCAATATAATGGTTGATTAATGATACCATACCAGAGTTATGTGCCATTTCCTTGTTACGTCATCGTAAATGTTAAATTTGATTGGCACTATAAAATTACAGTTACATGTTAAGCACAGAAAAAATTTTAAAGGATAGTTCTTCCAGTGATTGATTCAAATTGCAAAATTTGCATTTCTAGCCATCAGAACTACCCTTAGTCTACTTAACTGATTTTCCACTTCATGATTTTAGGAATGACCAGTGCTTTCCTTGCTTTTTCTTCAGTCTACAGTTAGCACTTCCTTTCCATTCAAAGCCTTCTAATGTACAGTAATGCTTAAATGCATTTAATGACCTTTTTCTGCAACTCTTTGTGAACATAATGAATGCATCTCAAAGGGACAATTTTAAATATGGAAACCTTAAAAGTTGTGATACAGAAGTTGCACTTCCACCACTTATCAGTTGATATTTGAGAAGGAACCCTCACTCACTAAGAGCCTCTAGAGCAGTGGTATTCAAACCATGAGTTACAACCCCATTTGGGATTGTGAAAATTTACAGTAGACTTGCAAGGTGGATAAAAATCCTAAAAAACTTGAATTGATGGTATATAACTAAAGGTCAGTGCTCTGACTGGGGTTATGAAATCGTTAAGATATGGAAATTCTGCTCAACTAAATTTTTTCATCCAAGCAAATTCGAAAACACTGCGGGTACTGAGACTGAGGGTTTGGGAAATTTTCGTGAAGCCCGTTTTATTAAAGCACTGCAATTTAGAACAATAAAGCAACTGTCCACAATACACTAAACGGATAAACTATGAAACATTTTATACAAGTAGGATAACCCAATACTGAAGAATCAAGTTTAATAAATGGCTGAAATGAGTTTAATAAACAGTGGTTTTATTTTTGTTTTGGTTCCCGGAAATTTGAATGTAATAAACAGCTCAGTTTATTAATGTTAAATAAGTGGTAGTTTTTTGTAATATGTTTCAAAATCCTGCAAATAATAAATTTGGTTGCTTTTAATTTTCATAATGATGAAATTACGAATATACATTTTGCTTCCAGAGTAAAAAGATTAATATTAATTATGTGATTAAATTCAGTATTCAAAGAAACAGAAATTACAGCAGACTATGAATTCATAACAAGCCAGTGTTAAAAAATAGCAAATACAAGGTAAATAAATATCTTAGGCTCCGTTCAGATGGTGGCGTAAAGGGCATAGAGGCATAGTCATAAGGGCTTAAAATACGGGAATTCCATTTACACTTGCGAGAACGGGGTGTAAGCCGTGGCCAATGGGAGAAGCTAAATTTGCGCATGCGTCGATGTGTCTACAACTTTCCCGTGCTGTTCTCCTGCTCGATTGACTTCCCACATTTGCTCTGCTTGTTTTGTGACAGCGAAATCTTCTGTAGAACGCCGCTTCGTTTTATCTTCGCTCTGACTGGTAGGCACTTATCCCAAACTTGGCGTAAAGTTGAAAACTTTGAACCCTATGCCACGAGCCCTAAACCAGATTTTGTGATGTAGCACAGACTGGTTGCCTTGGCAATGGAGCTCGGCTTTAACTACTTATGCCCTTTACGCCCCCGTCTGAATGAAGCTTTAGACACGAATCAGACAGCACATACCTTGGTAAACACATACCTTTGCTTTATTCATTATAACACTAGTTTTCTTTTCCAATATGTTTTGAAAATTTGTGTTTTCCACCTATGAAGTGTTATTGAAAAATATAGCTAACAGTAATAAAATACATAATCCCATTTATCAATTATAAGTGAAATAATCAAATATAAACAAAGATTAGAGGTTCAATTTTTATATAATATTTAAATAAGCATACAATAAAATATAATGAAAGTAGCACTGTATTTCAAAACAAAAACATTATTAATTCATTTTAATATTCTAAAAATATTTAATTCTTACATACCTTGGTAAACATAAAAAATATTTAATTTTTAGAATTGAGAACTTAAATATGTATGCACTGAAAACACACACACACATATTTAGGTACTTACATACTATGACGACTACCTAGATATCTCGTAACCCTTGTAGGTTATACAGATTAACATTAAGATAGGTTATGGAGGGATTCAAACCCAGACCCTTCGGCACAGAAGTCAGCGATACTAACCACTATACCGGTTGAGCCACTATAATTAAAACTAAAATGTACTATTAGTGCAAAACAAATAAAAAACTTAAATACACTAAAAATAGCTGCTATTTTAAAAATACAGAGTAACCGTAAAGAAAGGTTCACAATATTTACACAAGATTTGTTATGCTTGTATACGACTCACTGCCAAGTGAGATTTAATTTTTAAAATATGCCCAAATTTTGAGAGAAATCAAATAATAAAATTTTACCATTAATTTCCTCAGTATATTCAATATTAATTCTTCCGCAAAATGGAAGAACAAGAGACAACGTGGGACAAGCTGCCATCATTTGGATACCTATTTAGCTGAATTTATTTGGTGGAAAAAAAAAAAAAAAGAAACGTCTTTCAATGCTATTTTGAAAGCCATTTCCTGCCACCTTCTTCGCCATTAGCTAACATTTTCTTTAAACCAGTTTTAAGTAAGTTAATTTTAATTTTTTAATTCATATTTATTATACTATAGTTTATATATATACGTTTATTTATAATACGTATATATATATTTGGGATTTTTGGTTCTTAAGTTCTTGTTCCTTTATAATTAGGGCTTTTATTTTAAAAGAATTTAGAAACATAAACCAAAAAATGGCAATCAAGATTTTTATCGGCAAATGTTGCCATGGTAGTTGTCATAGTACGTAAATACTCATATTTATATATATATATACATTTAGTATCACAAATTTTTATTTAAAAACAAAATTATCTCAAGTTCATTTTTTTTGCAGGGGGGTGTCACATTTCTTTAATTCTTCCGACTTTTGGTTTATTTTAAGAATTTTTAGAGAATTCTGAAATTTAATGGTACTGAATTTCACTTTAATGTACAGATCTTTGTGTAATTTGTTCTAAATTTCTTACTTATTGTCTATATATAAATTATATATGTAATAACATAAACAAAAGGAAAGCAGGACTATTAATTATGCCGATTAAGTAAAAACAGGAATTACAATTTGAAGTCTACATTAATTCCAATCAACTAAGTCATACTAAGAAAATAAAGAAATAAAAAATTAAAAAACAGAAATTAATTTTATAAAAAACAAAGTGTAAAAGAAAAATTTGAAAAGAATTTATAAAGACTGCAAAAGAAAAATATGTAAAAGATAAAGGTAAAAGATGGAATCAAAAAGAAAATTTGTCTTTCAAGCACTAGCTAATAGTTACGGAAAAGCAAATTCAAGTGAGATGAACAACTGAAATGGCAGAAAATAATGCCGACTCATCAGGGGGATTTAGCTTATTTCACTCTATTCCGAACTGCTCAGACATTTTTTTCGTCCTTGTCATACATATGTAATATTAAAAATTTTTTATACTTGAATTTTTAATGCCTCAAATTTAGCTAATCCATATGCATGTCAAGAATTTCCCTACACATTACAAATCAGTTTAAAACATTCATGTAAAAATGTAAAAAACATTACAACAATACACAAGTATTAAATCAATAATAAGATTAAAACATGTAAAAAAATTTGTAAATAAAACATGTAAATAAAATGTAAACAAAAGGAGACTAAAACAAAACAACAACAAAAAAAAAAAAAAAGAAATATTATAAAAATATTCAATGAAATGAAATTGTCATATTTAAAATAATAATAAATTAGGCCAGAAAATTTCTTAAAGCTGTGAGAAACTTGCTTCAGTTTAACATACAGTGTAGCTAACATTGAATGGAGTTTTTCTCAATTCCAAAAGCAGGCATGTATGTCTGCAGTTGCCAGATTTAAGAGAAGGGCAAAATTAATTATTAATTTTCCATCTATAATTATCTCCCAAGAAAGAAAATGTAAACCATTGCAAATTGAAATTTGGAAGTGTTAATACTTAAGAGCACTGTGTTAAAACTATAAAACTTGTAATGATATTCATTAAAATCATACATTTTAAAATAGAAAAAAAAAATGGTAAATACATAAAAGTAAGGTAGAACAGAACATGCATAAAAAAGCAAGTAAATTATTGCTGATTTTCTTGGAGAGTTGACCTATCAAGGAGAATCAACCCTCCCCCAAAAAATTCACAATTCCTGCATGATCACGCTTTGTATCCTTCGGATATTTGAATGAATTCTTTTAACCGTAAAAAACTAATATATAAAATTTATATTTAAATGAATAGTTAATAATTTTGAAATATAAAGCTAATTCTCCCAATGACAATAAAAAAAGAAAATATTTACAAAAAGAATTTTATAAAAACTGACGGGGAATTCAGAAGTATCAACACATATATAATCCATGCAAAAATATTATACAATTTACTACTACACAATTATAATGTCTTAATTACATGCATATACAAAAATATAAGCCAAAAATGTATAATTCTAATGATAACTTGCAATTTAAATTCCATAGCTGCTATTATGAAGTTTTTAATAGGATGTTTGTTGGAATGACACTTGAGGGATGCTTAGGTTTACTGTTAAAAGAGGTGGAAAAGAGTGTTAAAACTGTTTATATAGAAAGGAATGGTAAAAAAAGAATTTGAAGTCCAATGGTTGGCTGCAAACCAAAAAAAAATCTAAATATTAAGTGTGAGGGTGATAAGTGAGTGCTTTAATCTCCCTTTTGGCTATTATGTAAATAAAATGCTTTGGGTCAAAACAAATACATCAAAATTAAAAATATTATAAAATACTCTATATTTGAAAGTCAAGGAAATGGAAAATAAATAGAATAACAGCCAAAAGTCTTCACCCACAATCAGCGATATTTGGATCTTTAGAAACTAAATGTTTTTGGTTAACAAAAGGAAAGTGGCCAGAGTTATTTAAAAGAATTTACAATTAAATACAGAATATACAAAGCTTCAAAGCTAACAAAACATCCAGACTCATCCTTTGAGTATGGTTTAACTCGTAACTTACTAGTTTGAATAGGAAGTTCATTCCTGTTTTATTAAGTGAATTATTAATAAAATGGAAAAGAATTTGATTGTCTATAAAACCTGTATGAGTTAAATTAGTTCATCTTTTAGATGATCTACTTCTAGGCAGATATTTTTGATTCTATTACAGTTCTATTCAATTCTAAGAATTTGATTGATTATTCTGTTGCTAAGAACTTTTCTGATAAACTGGTATCCCAGTTAATTAGTTTAATAGCAGTAAATTATCTTCTCTCTCTTTTCTTAACCTTCCAGTAGGCGCGCTTGGCAATCTTATATGAATACGCGCGTGTCGTATTTTTTGCAACATCCGTTATTTTACCGGCACGCAAAACGACAGAAATCAGTGAATATTGATAATAAATTTGTTAAAAAATAAAATATTAATCTCATTATTGCAAAATACAAATGCTAGCACATTCAAATATAAGTAAATTATTTTCAAATATAAGTAAGTTCTTATGTTAGTGAGATGGAAATGCAATGATATATTTCATTATAGAACATTTTAAATTTATTATTTAATAATTCATTTTAAAATCGAAGCTAATTTTAATATTCATCAAACGCGAGTATAGACAAATAAAAAAGGAAAACACCTTGGTAGGAAAAAAAGTAAGTTTAGCATTACTTACTTCTGCAAGGAAATTTACTTCTTACTGGTTACAAAAACACACTTTAAACTAACTTTAATATTTTTATTTATTTCTAAATAATAGAAATAACAAAAATAAGGAATGGAAAGAAAATAAGGAATGGAAATCGCTATTGTTCTCCCATCCAAAGGTTTCCTTGTCTTCCTTTTCTTCATCAGATAATTCTTGAAGAATGCGAGCAAAATCAGCTGGCTTCATATATTTTTTTTGCCATGAAAACTGATATAAAATTTACAGAGCCAAATGTATTCAAATTAAAATAATACACGGCAATTAATAACACAAAATTAAAAAATATTTTCCGAATTTTTACCCACAAACACGCGCGTATCGTAACTTTTACAAAAAAGCTGCCACGCAACACAAATACCCAGTAAAAAAAAAAAGTCAAATTGGCCCATACCATGATGAGAGTAGAAAGGAGGAATAGAAATGACATTCAAATGTTTCAGCTTCGATATGCAAAAAACGTGCATTAAAAACTTAGTTTGTCGTAAACTTTGCACATATGCAAGTGCTGGAAGGTTAAATTCTCGCTCATGTTCGTGTGAGTAATAATTTAGCTTGTTGAACATAATTTGATATTAGATAAGTGCTTGACTAAGGATACACCAATTATTTTGCAATTGTGAGTGAACTGAAGTTAGAGGATCACTGAAAAATCGATTAGGGAAACTTTTGAAGAATTACAAAATCACTTGATAATCCAAACATACTTTTAATACTCAATGATTACTCTATGGCATGGCACAGCACAATGGGTACAATCTGCTCCCCTCAACTTTAATAATGACGCATTGCGTTTTTACTAATGAATACAGGTAGACAAGCAAGAGATAAATATAAAAAGGCACAAAGTGAACACTTTAGCTAGTAATTGTAGGCAGGAAAAAGAGAATGTGTAATAGTTGCTTTGGTATTTATAATGTTGCAGCGCTTTATTTTAATCCTGTACAATGACTGGGTAACAGTCTACAGCAATGCAATTACTGCAAGGAAATTGCAGATGCTTTGAAGGGGTTGTACTTTAATTGAAAATTAGAAATTTAAAGGTTTATTGCCAATTAAGTGTCTTTCAAATTTTATATTTAATATATATATATGTGTGTGTGTGTGTGTGTTACTGGCAAAGAATGAAATGTCGGCATTCAGCAAAATAACCAAGCATTTTATAAAAATTTTTTATATAAATGCATTTTATATAGCATTTTTTTATATAAATGCTTAGCATTTTTATTTGCTTTGGCAATATTTATAAAATGCTTGGCATTGTTTTTCAAGTATAAAATATGAGTATTATATGCTTTTCCTATGCACTGTATATAATATCTAGGCATATGCTGTTTGGTCAAAGTATGTAAAAAGTTATGACAATAATATCAATTAAAAACATGCATTCTTCAAAATTACAGATGTTATTTTGAAAAAATAATGAAAGAGTAGCATTACAATTTTTTTTATTCAAAATACTAAAAAGAAAAATGGAAGTTCTAAAAAATAAAATTTATGCCTTTTCTTATTAAAGAAAATAAAATTTTCAAGGAAAAAAAATTAGAAATTAAAATTAATTTACTTGATGCAATATGAAATTTTGAATTGGCCTGAATGAAATTTTGAATAACACTTTATATCTCTAAGACAACTAAGACCCTAAGAGTTTACCCAAAGACATTTTGTATTTTGACATTTTATTTTTTACACATACACTTGGTGAATTCTTGGTCAATTCCACTGGACTGAACAATTGCAACTGATTGTAAAGAAATTTCTTGGTCAGGAATATCTTTAATTCTAGGCTTATTCTAGGACAGAGCTGTTCAGCTGGTGGCCCGACAAATTATTTTTACCGCCCTCGATCACATTTTACTACGAATAAATTTATGTTACTAAATTATTATTATTAAAATTATTTTACTGTTTGAAAATTTAAATCTAATTTGAATTTAAAGTAGGTACTAGTACTAATTTGAATTTAAAGTAGGTTTAAAGTAGGTAGTTTGCATAACTTCACTTAATTTGGCTGAATACAGCAGCAATCTGTTTAACGTCTGATGATGGTTGGCTCAATGTTAGTGCCACATATTATATTTGTGGTTGGTTGTTGTTTATCTATGGTTGGCGCACGCGATATGCACACTACCCTGCGCTATTTGGTTGATTCATGCAATCATGCGAGTGCAGTCTTTTGTCTAGAATTTGTTGAGGGGTGACTGTATTATAATATTATTAAATTAATTTTATATTTATTTATTAATTAAAATAATTATTGAATATGAGTGCTACTAATAAAAGAAAAATAGACCTCGAAAATCGAGAATTTTGAGATTGCTGGGAGATAGATTATTTATTTCTTCTGAACAAGAATGGTAAACCACAGTGTTTGGAATGTTTTCAAATCAGTGCTGTGTGTAAAGAATATAACTTGAAGCATCATTATCTTTCAATGCATGAAAAAAAGTATCATTTGTACATGCAAGACATGAAAATACCACTAGTTAAAAAAATGAAAAAGCAGCTGGATCATCAAACGATTTATTTTAATCAAGAACCAAAATTTCAAGAAGCATCTCTATCTGCATCATTTAAAAGTTTGTTTAGAATTAGTAAAGGCAAAGAAGCCATTTTTGGATGGAGAATTCATTAAAAAATGTGCCATAAAAATGGCTCAAGTATTTAATGACAACGAAATGGTAAGAAAATTTCAAACAGTAAGTATCCTTTCTCCCCAGATAGTAAGCCAACCTGTAAACAAGATTAGCATGCATGTCACTAATACATTAGAAAACCTAATCAATAGTTCCTGTTATTTTTCGGTAGCATTGGATAAAAGCACAGACATTTCCGATACAAGTCAAATGCTTATCTTTATAAGAACTGTAAATGAAAATTATAATTATTCAGAAGAACTTTTAAAATTACAATCATTACACGGAACAACAAAAGGTGAAGATATTTACAAACAATTAAAATGTTCAGTAGAGCAGTATGACAGATTTGACAAGTGCACTGCTATTGTAACCGACGGTGCTAGAACTATGACAAGCAAAAATATTAGGCTCGCGGGACTTTTGCAAAAAGAAGGAATAACATGTCGTATGTTACACTATATTATCCATCAGGAGGCATTATGTGGTTTATCCCTACAACTAAAAGACGTAATGGACAAGGTTTGCAAAATTACTAATTTAATTCATGGCGGAAATCGTTCTCTTACACACCGAAAATTTAAAATGTTTTTGGATGAATTGGAAGCTGAATATGGAGATCTGATTTTACACAGTAATGCTCGTTGGTTAAGTGCTGAAAAGTGCTTGAGGAGATCCTTTACATTTCGAAAAGAAGTTCATCTTTTTCTCACAGAAATTGCCGTCGATGAAAATTTAACAGCAAATTTAGTTGATAAAAATTTTATTTATTCACTTGTTTTCCTAACGGACACTACAAATTATTAAAATATTTTGAATAAATCCTTGCAAGGACAAGATCAAAATGTGCATTGCCCTTATAAAATATGCTACTGGATTTAGAAACAAATTAAAATTGTTAAGGCTTAATTTAGAGCAAAATAATTTATTTCATTTTGAATCTTGCAAAGAGATCTATGAAGAAATGAAGGAATGTAATATAGAAGCAAATTTTAAAATATTTCTACCAAAATTGAATATGCTAATTACAGATTTCAATGAAAGATTTCTCAATTTAATTATCTTAAACAGTCTATTGATTTATTTTGTTATCCAATTAATATCAACTCCGTTGATCTTAAATATCAAATAGAATTATGCGACCTGCAAGCTGACCCATTTTTTACATCTTGTGGAGTAACTGGAATAGAAATATTCAAATTTTTAGATAAGGAGAAATATCCAAAATTGAGAAATTTTTAACTTCAAATTGTATCGATGTTCGGAAGTACATACAGGGTTGCCACTCAAACAGGAGAATGAAATTCCCTGACTTTTCCAGGTGTTTTTCAAGAAAATTCCAGTCTCTCCGCGTAATGTACGTTGGCTGTGCTAAGAGGTAAATTAATTATGGTATTACTTGTATTGTGTAGCAAATTCACTTAATTATTCAATAAATCCCAGAAGACATTTATTAATTATTCTTGGTATACTTTGTTTGATAATTTTGCTTACTTTTCCACTTAAGAAACTTAATAAAATTTAAGATATATACATTGGATAACAAATTAATGTTTTATTTAATTACTACTCATGATCATCACCAGTTCAACACGAGGCTAATCCGGTCCTTATCACAACGCAATGCTAAATAGTTAGGTTAGATTTTAGGTAAATTTAATTTGTGTGAGGTATCTTCTTAAAAGGCACCTTAACACTTGAAAACACAAATATAATTATAATAAGAGTTGTTTTCTTCACTGAAGATTGAGATTAGAATCTTCCCAATCTGGAATAAAATAAGACTTTTTTGCAGACATTCTGCAGCTAAACGAAAGAAAGAAATCTATTTTAACAAATTGAGGTAATTTATATTTGTTTCGTAGCATACATAAGGAAAAAAATATGTGCATTAAATTTCATGATGGTATGTCATCATACTGCTAGAATTAATTTCAGGATTATGCCAGAGAATATTTTCTGAAATATGGAAACATTATTTACTAATAATAAATAAATTTAGAGGGAAGAAGCAACATTAAATTATACGAATAACATAAAAATAAAGATAATTACTTAAAAATTGAATTAGAATAATCAACGATATTTTAGAGAATATAGTTATATATTACATGGTTAGCCTAAATGACTGATTACTATTTTTTATTTTACTGCAAAATGACAAGGTATTTATTAAAAAGGAAAAAAAAAAAGAGATTTAAAAAGATTTTGCGGTAAAATTCTAGTATACGGTAAGGTCTTGGCACGATTTTGAAAATTGTCGCCAAGAACAAAATGACCTGTTTACTGCTCATCATCATGTCGCCAAATCCCATTGTACCATACATGGAGATTATTCTAACCAAAAAACATCTATGTAAAGAAGAAAAGGTTCCATACAAGTAAAATGCTATTACAGCGCTAGAATGCGGAGGAAAAAATTTGTCAAGGGATTTGGCGACGGAACCTGGCGGCCAAAATTTCCCTCTCCGTGATGTGTACAGGAAATTATTTTGTGTGTGTGTGTAATTATGGCAAAGCCTTGAGGGATATCTGCCTAAGGGAAGGGATGCCTTCGTGGAGGACTTTCTAAGAGAAACTGGCTTGTATACACGTTACACATGGGGAAAACCACGAAAATGCCCATGCAGCCAGCCCGTTCGGGGGATTCGAACCTCGGACTGAACTACCAGTGTTCAGCGACTTTACTGCTCGGCCGCTGGTGGGCTTACAGGAAATTGAGAAACACGTGTTAAGAAGAAACGTTCTTTGCCAAAAAAGAAAACTACGAAAATCCGTTTTTAAATTATTGCAAAAAATCCAAGAAGAAACGTTTTATCAAAGAACGTTTCTTCTTGGATTTTTCGCAATAATTTTTAAAACGGATTACAGAAACACATGAAATACAGAATTGGAAGATGAAACAAAAATAGGTTTTATCAACTTTGACAAAATATTATAAAACAGATAACTAATCATTGATTACAAAACATGAATTCATGGAATTCTCCATTATGGAATTGTGTTAAGAACATCAATTGATGGCAAAAGAGTGTAGAAAAAAAAGCAAAAAGCTTCATTAAAACATAAATATTCATTCTTCATAAGATAAACTTAAAAGTAATCTGAAAATGGTTCCTTTGTTGAGCAGTTTTTTTTTTAAGAACTTTGTATCAGCTTTATGCTTATATTTTGTAGTATTATTTTCAGAATTGCAAATAAAATTGATCAGAGGTGCAGAAATTATTTTTCTCACATCCTTTTTTACCCATGAAAGTAGTAACTACATCTCCATTTATTTCAGGTATTTTATAACTTTTAAAAGAGCCTTTTATCTTAACTCTAGAAACATTTAAATATTCCTTAAAAAATGCAAGAAGCGAGTTCCACTGGTCGAAGATTCTAGATAAACATTTTTCATCAGATAACCAGTGTGTACATATCCATTTCAAAATTTTTCTTATTTCAATATTATGCAGCTGTTAGAATTATTTCAGTTTTCCCTTCCTTTATAACTCTTTTCAAGATGACAATAAATGTCAAAAATGTGTTCATCCACACTTATTGGTAAAGAAGCTAACCCTTTTCCAGCTGCTAAATTTAAGAGGTGACAGGAGCTCTCATAATTTGCAAATATGTGGGTTTTTTTTTTTTTTTTTTTTTTTTTTTTTTTTTTAAGATACCAGCAACAACAATTAAGTGTAAAATGACAATGGCAAATATTGAGCCTGAGGTAAGCATTAGAAGTCATGTGCCTTGTTGTATGATATTCAAAATGAATTGGAGATGTGCTTCATACTTTGTCAATTCGTTATTTGGCACCCTATAGAATGTCTAGGAAATGTGTGAAAGGTTAATAATTTCATACACAGGCTGCCAGTTTTTGATATTCTATAAAATGACTTAGTATTCTATACAATGCTAGCTTTTATACACTACTGGTAGCAAATATAGACATAAATAGGGTGATTAAAAATTATCTGGCGAAAGTGTGATGGCAGATGGATAGAACTAAGATTAGCAGATTTTGTAATGGAATGCATGTAAAGAAATGTGCACAAAGATGGTAAAGATTGCTGTTAAATGTTAAATCAAAGCTTTCTGGAGTAAATATTCATTACCCCAGGTCTTATTACGAAAACTATGCATTGCTACATTCACCAGTATGCATTTTGTCAGCAGAGCAGCTACTCAGGAAGTACATATAATGATTCACAGAGATCTCCTTTGAGCAATTGATCTATATCTGTCTGCAGTCATATAGACAAAATGCATGTCAGCAAAATCTGCTTTCAGGTAGCAATGCAGCTGTTCGAAATTTGTATGTGGAATGACAATTGACAATTTATGACAACAGAATGTTTTTATCTACCACTCAACAATACCAAGTACCACCTCAGTGTGCTATGTCTGCAAACAGATTTCATTACAAAATGCACTTATTTTGGTCCCCTCTACCTGCCTTTTCATTTTTGCCAAATATTTCTAATAACCTTGTATATATACATATATATATATATATATATATATATATAACAGTAGAATAGGAAATTTAGAACAGAAAAATAAGAATATTCATTGATTTGTTCACATATTTTAAAACTAATATTTGTATACTCACACAGAATCTGATTTCTTCATTTAATATTTTTTCACCAATAACCTAAGAGTAAAAAATATTCTTTAAGTACTTGCAGTAACAGTACCTATAATAAATATTATATAAATATGCAAAAAAAAACTTTTATACCATATGTATAATAAATTATATATTAATAAGTAAGGTACTAATTGATTTTCTAAGCCCCTGTTACCAAAACACATTGCCTACAGTGTTCTAACTTTGCGATTTAGTACCTAAAAGAAAAAGCATTCCCCACTTTCAAGGCATAACCCACAGATTATCCACAATTGTGAAAGGCCCATGTCAGTGTCTTTTTTTTTTTTTTTTTTTTTTTGCATGAACAAACTCTTGGGAATTTCGATTATTTTTCCAGGGCCACTTACTCGTCCAGTAGGTTGTCAAATTACATCTCACAAACAAACCTCTCTCATAATACTGCTCCTGTCAATCATATTATTTTGACATATGTGGAGTTGTTTATCAGACTACTTAAGAAACATTAAATCCTCTGTCGTACAGCTGATGAAACGCATCACTGTTAGGAATGGTATTATGTAAGCACTAAACCAGTTGTCATATCCAATGCTCTTTTTTGTTTACAACTTTATATATTGCACCTCTACATGCTCTTGATTGTGTTCGTTAATATAGTTTCATTTTGTGGCCATTTATACATATTCGGCTGCGAAATAATGTCGCTTTTTCCCGGGAAAATGACACAGCATTTTTCTCACATCTCAGTAAATTTAATATTGTCAACATTTTTACAATGTTTAAATTGAATAAAAAGTATTAGAATATCATGCAGTTTAGTAAATTCAGCAAACAGAAGTCGAAAGTGAAAGTACCATTTTATACTTAAATTGGTGGTTTATCGTGGGGCCATGAAAATCAAGTAATACCATAAATTAATACAGGTGAATAAATGTTATCACCTCACATATCAATTCTCTTTGATCATCAGACACAAACAACATCAATGCATTTTCAGCGCAAGCCTTCCTGGTTAGCTACAAATCAAAAAAACAGAATCAACTATAAACAAACAATGAATATCCTATGATTTTTGCATCAGATATGTCATACATACACACTTAACAACATTCCATGACACTCACGATTACTTATACAGTACAAAGTCCAAAATCCAGACTGGCTGGGACCTCATTAATTCCGAATTTGAGATTTTTCAGGATAATAGATCATCAATTTAAATCTGGTAAGATGGCATGCAGAAATTATACAATTAAAAATATGAAATCGTAATTTATGAAATAAAGAACAGTTACAACATAAAGGGTATCAAAATTTACAAAAAAGAAAGCTTAATATTTATTTGTTTACTTTATTAAACATTTCTTTCAATATAAGCTGTTTAAAATGCTTCCACAAAAAATTCAAAAGTTCCTCTTTCTTTTTTCTTGTGTGGACTTTCTAATGCCATACTCTTTGCATAATTTTAAGACGGATATGCTTTTATCCATTTTTTGCAGCAATTCCACTTTTTGCTTAACGGACCTCGAAACATGTTTTCGATATGTAGATCCTTTGGCAACTCCAGAATTGGAAACTCTTTTCAACATAACCGAAAGTTCAATAATATTGAAAGTTATAAAATTGCCGTAATAATAACAGTCTGCAAAAAATAATAAGCTGGATCAAATTAGAAGATTCTAGAGAGCAGCGCAGTCTGCTACATTAATTGAAATGCCTTATAATCAGTAAATATAATTTTGGCGTAGCTTAATAACATCTGTTATACATTATTGGCTGTGTATCACAAGATTGGCGATGAAACCCAAGTTGTTTTGCTAAATTTTGTCTTGCTCCTATTGCGTATTGAATTAAGCCTGAATTGTATTTAGTTTAGTTATTTACTATACCTACGTTTATTTCTTGCACATGCTTAAAACTAATCTGAGTCCTAAATAAATAAACTCATACACATACTTAAGGCTTTATCTAGGGCAGGCGCTCGATACCACCTGGTACAGTTTCTACAGGTCATAAATTCTGCTACAAAGCGCTTTCCGAAGGGCTCTAGTGTAGAATTGGGTGCCCCTTGGATTAGTGATAATATTTTTTTTTTTTTTTTTTTTTTTTTTTTTTTTTTTTTTTAAATTTTGATGATGAAACCTCATTTCTGGTTACCATGATAGTTTTGTTTCAGCTTCCTGATTTTTTTTAAATGAAAATAGATTGATATGTACAGGGACAAATTTAAGGCAATGTGCAATGCCTAATTTGTGCAGGACAAATTTAAGGCAGTGTGCAATGCATAGTTTGTGCAATTCTGGGATGTCATTTTAAGTGAAAACAGATCGATGTGTACTTGGACACAGAGTTTGTGCAATTGTTTGACTTTTTATTTTGGTTTTGTGTAGCAGCCATCTTGAAATCGTGCCTTCCTGGCGCCGATCTTGGCGTCAAAAAAGAATTTCCAAAAAAGTGAAAATCTCCACATGTTTTATTATGAAAGGGAAAATCAAACATGCATGCGTAAAGCATTAACGAAAAAAAAATGTTTGTGGCTTCGAGGTCTGGATTTTAGATCATTCTGGATAGTGGACGTCCGGATTGCAGACTTTGTACTGTATTCTCTTTGTAAAGTACCAATATTTATTGAAAAATACCCTCCTATGTCATAGCATAAGCCTACTTTGTTATTGTATCTTAATACTAGGATTTATTTCAATCAAAATGTTCATAACAATAACTTGTTTAACATTCTACAATCAAATATTTAATATTTAAGATATTTTTTTATTAAGGAAACAAATACAAAACTCCTTGTGTTCCACAAAGTATTCCATGAGGCTTACATATGTAAATAAATAACTAATAATACAAAGATATACAATTCAACAATAAAAACATAACATCTAGGTTTGGAGAGAGCAAAGAAAAAATATTAAAGTACTATTATTATAAAAAAGTTAAAATGAATACACTTATAAATACGTTAATACGCCTATAAATGAAAATAAACCAAGTTAATAATAATACAATAATATTAAAAATGAAATAATACTTAATACTGATACAAAGGAAAAATGATACATCTACATTACATTAATACATACGTATACAATACACAAAATAATGCGTCAAAAGATAAAAGAGAAAAATCCAATCATATAAAATACAAAAATCCAATCACATAAATAAAAATACTAAAAGTTCAAAGAACAAATAAAGTCATGCAGAACCGCCAAAGGCTTCAGAGTTCTCAACAAAATCAGAAAAAAGAGGAGGCCAGCAAATAAGAGAGCTGCCCAAAACTCACTTTAAATGAATTTCTGGAACTCGTATCTAACCTACATGTGATCTTGTTAAGATATTACAGAGTAAAATGAAAGACCATAGTCAGTTCAAAAATAAAGTAATTTGGTTCAAGGTCATTTCTTTAATAATAGTTCATATTCCACAATAACTCAATGTATTTTTGAACACCCTGCCCAATCCTTGGGCAAGAAGTGCATAGTTGTCTCAAGCTGCATTCAGACAATGGTATAAAGGGCATAAGTAGTTTAAGTCTAGCTGTGTTGCCAGGCAACCAGTCTGTGCTATGTCACAAAGTCTGCTTTAGGGCTCTTGGCATAAAGTTTGAAATTTTCATTTTTATGACGATTTGGGATAAGCATTGACCAATCAGAGCAAACATGTGAAACCAGAATGGAAAAACAGAGCAGGAAAGATGTAGACACATCCAATACATGTGCAAATTTAGCTTCTCTAAGTGGAGGCAGCTTAAACCCTGTGTTGCACGTGTGACTGGAATTTCCGTCACTGCATTTTATTCCTTGTGACTATGCCTCTGTGACATTTATGTTGCCGCCTGAATGCAGCCTAACTACAAACAGAAAAGACATAACTGATGCTCAGATTCCAAGGAACTTAAGGTCTCGACATTATAGTACAGTCGAAAGTCGTTAATCCGGACTCGTCGGGACTTCGGCGATTCCGGATTATTGGTTTTTTCTGAATTATAGATCATCAGTTTAAATCTGGTAAGATGGCATGCAGAAATTATAAAATTAAAAATATGAAACCGTAATTTATGAAATAAAGAACAATTATGATCTAAAGGGTATCAAAATTTACAAAAAAAAGCTTAATATTTATTTGTTTACTTTATTAAACATTTCTTTCAATGTAAGTTGTTTAAGTTGCTTCATTTTATATGTGATAATACATTCTCTTTAATTCTTTAAACAGACATAGTTTCTTGTTCAGTTACAAAGTTCCGCTGTTCAAGTCCTATAATTGCTGTGTCGAGAATACCGACTAATTTGTCAATTGAAATTTTTTTGTTTTCAATAACCTCTATTACTTTCTTCGCTATCGGAAGCGAATTATAATGACGAGGAATTTGATTTAAATCATATCAAAGATGGAGTACATCGAGATGAAATACTACATTTAATAAGGTATTATAAGCCAAATAAAATAAAAACATCTGCACTGAAGATAAGGATAGTGCTGACAGACATCAACTTCCAATAGAAGACTGACATCCAAGGATAGACTGACATCAACTTCCAATTCATTGCGCAAAGATAAACAAAGTTTAGATAAACAAACGTTAAAGTTTAGATAAACAAACGTTAAAGTTTAGATAAACAAAGGATATGTCTTTATCCATTTTTTGTAGCAATTCCACTTTTTGTTTAATGAGCTTCGAAACATACTTTCGCTTTGTAGATCATTTACATATTAATAAATATATATTAGAAATTCTATTTGACATAATCAAAAGTTCAAGCTTACTTTTAATAAATTGCTTTAACAGTCTGCAAAAAATAATAAGCCGGATCTAATTCGAAGATTAAGGAACAACGCAATCTGCAACATTAATTGAAATAGATAATTAAGTAATTTTAGCTTAGCTTACACCGTCCGTTATACATTAAAAGCGCACTCGTAAACGTATTTTGCGCACGCGCACAAGCATATTCTCAGCTGTAAAGGCCTTACGCACATGCGTCAACCCGACGCATGCGCAGAAAGTTTGAAGCTTTGAGGTCCGGATTATAGATCATTTCGGATTATGGGTGTCCGAATTAACGACTTTTGACTGTACTTGCCTATGAAATCAAAAAATCCACAGTTTAATACCAGATGGCAGAAACTTCCACCTCTGACACTTAACAGACAAAAATGACACCATCACAGTACTGACATCAAACTAAAATTTCCATAAGCCATTTTAAAATTTTGCAATGCTTATGGTATTTTTAAAATATTCCTATTCACCGACACACAATATGTCATTGTATAAAAAGACAATATGGTTCAGACACAATGAATTACTAGATAATTTTCAATGGAAAACTAGGTTTGTGTCAAGAATGCACTCACATCATGAAGCAAATCTTAAAAAAACTACAGTGATGGGAGAAATTTTATACCAGAATGTTGGAATTTAAAAAAAACTGAAAAGCCATATGGAGATGGGCTATTCACAACTAATTACAGTCAAAAGTCGTTAATTCGGACTCGTCGGGACTTCGGCGATTCCAGATTATCGATTTTTCCGGATTATAGATCATCAGTTGAAATCTCGTAAGATGGCATGCAGAAATTCTAAAATTAAAAATATGAAATCGTAATTTATGAAATAAAGAACAATTATGATCTAAAGAATATCAAAATTTACAAAAAAAAAAAAAAAAAAAAAAAAAGCTTAATATTTATTTGTTTACTTTATTAAACATTTCTTTCAATGTAAGTTGTTTAAGTTGCTTTGTTTTATGTGATAATACTTTCTCTTTAATTCTATAAACAGACATAATTTCTTGTTCAGTTACAAAGTTCCACTGTTCAAGTCCCGTAATAGCTGTGCTGAGAATACCGACTAACTAGTCAATCAAAATTTTTTCGATTTCACTAACCTCTCTGTCACCTTCTTCATATCTTTATCCATTTTTTTGCAGCAATTCCACTTTTGTTTGATCGAAACATACTTTCATTTCGTAGATCCTTTGGAAGCTCCAGCATGGGAAATTCTATTTGACATAATCATAAAGTTCAAGTTTACTTTTATAAAATTGCTCTTACAGTCTGCAAAAAATAATAAGCCGGATCTAAATCGAAGATTAAGGAACAACGCAATCTGCAACATTAACTGAAATAGATAATTAGATAATTTTAGCTTATACCGCCCGTTATACATAACACGCGCACGTGAAAACGTATTCTGCGCTTGCGCACACGCATATGCGCAGTTGTAAAGGTCTTACGCGCACGCGTAAACGCCTATGTGCATGTGTCAACACGGCGCATGTGCAGAAAGTTTTTAGTTTTGAGGTCCGGATTATGAGTGTCCGAATTAACGACTTTTGACTGTATATAACTATAATATGGTAAGCAATAAAACCATTATAAAATAGAAAAAAAAGTTTCAAGCAACTTTATGAAGAAATTGCATTTTACAACTACAGAAGTGTTTAAAAATATACAAAAATCATTCTCGTTACTCTTGCACTTTATTTAGGAAAATATGTTCCTAAGGTGCACAAATATTAAACCTTTGCAATTTGCTTTCTTCTGAATTCCAAATGTATTTTTTGGATTCTAATTCACAACTTGAAAAAGAAAGAAGACACACCTACTTTAATAAGAAAGTGTAAAGCTTTTCATTTAAATGCAAAATGACACATAGAATTAGCACAAACAAAGAGAGCTAGAAACAAAGATAATTAGCAAATATTTACTATAAACTCTAAATGAAACAAGATGGGACAAAACTCTTCACTGAGAAAGTGTAAATCAATATGTGAAATTATTTAAAATAAGCTGTAAACTTACTAAGCTTTTGTATAAAATTATGATTGTGTCCCCAATGTCATAACTAATAGATGGAAACAAAACCTAATCCTAAATGATTTAAGTAATCCATTAAATGGCCACTAGATCATGAGATATGTTCTGCTTCTTTCAGATATGTTCTGCTTTTGAGCAAGTTATGACCGAATGTATTTGCAATGAAATTCAGTAATGAGATATGAGGTACATTATCAACACAGAATGTTTCTAATGTGTTCATCTTTTCTCCTGATCTGATAGTTCTTATCTGTTCCAAAAGTAGTTTTATTGCAGAAGTAAGTCTTAAAAATGGCATATTGTTTGAAATTGAGTAAAATTACTATGCATGTAATATTATCTGAAAAATAAAATTACTTCATGTTGTAGCACAATTTCTGTTTCAAGTCAGAATTATATTTCAAAAATACAACTACCATTTGTAATACCACAAGCCAGATTTAAGGTGCCATTTGATAGCTGCAATTTGATTGATTTAGTAATACAGATTAAAAAAATTTAAGAATATTTACTAACTAAATAAATACTACTAATGTTAAACAAAATGGTGTGAAATGAATTTAAAAAAAAGGGATAAAATATGTAGAATATATATCAACCAAGAGTGTTAAACTACAAAAGAAATGAACAAATTAATACATACATATATATATTATTAATATATGTTTAAAAGGCACAAATTAATACATATACAGTACAAAGTCCGAAATCCGGACGTCCATTATCTGGAATGATCTAAAATCTGGACCTCAAAATCACTAACAAAATTTTTTCTCGTAGGCTTTACGCATGTGCATTTGATCCCCCTCCGCACATAATAAAACCTCTGGAGAGTCCCAATTATTAATTTCACTTCAACACTAAATAAAATATCTTCTTGTTGAAGAAACAATCATTTCAGCATAAATTTGTATGATCAGTAAGTTGGCTCCGTTGCTGCGTATCTGCTTGACACATATCTCAAACTGAAACATTCCACATAGATACATCATTGATCTGAGGCCAACCTGGCAAATCATTACTTATTATACTTTCCTTTCATCACCGCAAGTTTATCAAAATATGACATCTTGTGCCGGCCCTCAATAAGACTTAGGTATATGTGAGAATTTATTTACTCAGATCTCTGATAAGCCTTAAGCATGTGCAAGAAATAGACATAAGTATAATAAATAACTAAACTAATACAATTAAGGCTTAATTATATTATAGTCTCTGCACGATAGAAGCAAGATAAAATTTAATGGAACAACTTGTTAGTCGCCAAGCCCATGATGCATAGTCAAATATGTATAGCGAAGGATAGCTAAATTTTACAATAATAGCCGCCAATTTTTAAAGTTTTCGGATATTGCAAAACAAAGGTGAAATTTTCCAATTAATGGATTTTGTAAAGAAATGTGGAGATGCTGTAATAAATGAAGATGATATAAAAGAAGTTTTTCATTGTCATGACAATGCTTCTCAATCATCAATTAATTAATGAATGGCAAAATTTGTTGTATAGTTCTAGATCCATAAAATACCTCTATCTTTAGTGAAGAAAGTGACAGAGAAGTTAATGAAACCGAGAAAATTTCAATTGACAAGTTACTCAGAATTCCCAAAACAGCAGTTACAAGACTTCAACAATGAAACTGAACAAGAGAATATGTCTGTCTACAGAATTAAAAAGAAATTATTATCACAAAAAATGAAGCAACTTAAACAACTTACATTGAAAGAAATGTTTAATAAGGTAAACAAATAAATATTAAGCTTTTTTATAAATTTTGATACCCTTTAGATCATAAATACTTCATTATTTCATAAATAGCGACTTCATATTTTTAATTTCATAATTTCTACATGCTATCTTACTATATTTAAACTGATGATTTAATATCCGGAAAATTCCCAAATCCAGAATAGCCGGATTTAGAAATTTTCTGGATATTAGATCTTCTTTACACTCTGTAGTATACTCAGGGTAATGTTCTTGACAAAGTCCCGACAAGTCCGGATTTCAGACTTTGTACTGTATATTTTAATGTGTGTACATTTTGAAGCAACAAAGATAGAAACAAAAATTATAAAAAAAATCTGAAAGTTTTCAGACTTTATATCACAACCAAAGAGGCATTTTTAAAAATGTTTTGTGCGTTACCTATAGTTATTAAATATTATATTCTTTGCACCTTAAACCATAAAATTCAATTCAACAGCAGTATCACAACATGATTTAAAAAGAGCATGTCTGGAGAATTTCCGGCACTGGGGATAAAAATGTCCCCCCTCGCCATAGTCTTGCCACTGCTCGCTTTGAAATTATCGAGTTTGCTAATCAAAAATTCGTTGAAATTTTTACAAAATCTGAAATAGATAATAAAACAAATTCCAAATTAATGCTTCCAGTGGCCTAATTTGGATTAATTGGAAGCCCTAATTCCAGTGGCTTCGAGTGGAAGATTACGTTATTGAAAATTGATGGCTCTAGGTAACATTGTTCATCACAATGCGAGAAACATGGATACATTTATGCAGATTCTTCATTATTTAATTTCTTTAAATATAACACAGGACAATAATATTGGTGGCAACAATATGAAATGCCAAAAATGCCAAAATGAAATTAATAGCCCTTCTTGGCTTATGCCCTTTGGGATAAAAATATTAACAGTCAAAATAAATAATTGTTTATGTCTTTTAATTTTTTTACTATAATACTAAATATAGCTTAACATTTGTTGCATTAGCAAATGCTAATAGAACTAAATGAAACATTTTAAAGAAAATGCTCTTTGTTATTTTGGGTGACCAGTATACGTGAAAATATATTTCTGACTTTTTAGATAATAACAGATTCTCAAAATGTCACATATTACAGAATATATCAAATGGGTAAATTTTTCTCAATCGATTCAAAAGCATTACCTTGAAAATTTTATGGCATATATAATTTGAAAAATGTTAGCCAAATTCTGAAGAAACTCAAGTTTGTGCTATATATTGCCACTTAGCAAGGCCCGAATTGCTAGCTCAATTCCAAAAAAGTAGATTTGAACTGTGTGTGAGAATTGAATGTACGAGTGTAGTCTTTCCTTCTTTTTACACTCCGTAGTATACTTAGGGCAATTTCTTTACCCTAAATTTTCCTAAATTTCTACCCTAAATTACTGGCATGTTTATCTGTAATTTCAAATAAATGCTTAACTTTCAAGAGTTAAACTTAACTTTCAAGAGTTAACTTTCAAGAGGATTGAAAAAAAAAATTTTGCTACTTTCATATTATCCCATCGGCCCTGGGACCAGCCAAGCAGAATGATTTAGCACCAATCATGGATAAGTCCAACTTAACAATACATTCATTAAGATCTGCACTTTTGTATGTAGCCACATTTAGTTGTTAGGAACAACTATATAAATTAACTGTTACACTAGTAATTTTTTATTATTATTTTGAAAAAAAAAATATTTAAATTTGGGACTTGTGTTCTACAGAACAGCGAGCAGTAGATTGTTTCCAAAGTCATGGTATCCTCCCATAAAAAATGATATGGTCAATTGAATATGGCTGATAAAACAATAATATACTGGAACAATTACCTGCTGGAAGTCTCCACTCACAACCTTTAAACAAAACTTCTGATAAAATCAGATGGCCTAATAATATAGTAGAAATTGACAAAAACGTTTTAACGAAGTGCAAAAATGAAGCAGGTTAAATACTGATTGTTTAATAAAGAAAGAGGCATCAGTTCCTTCAGAATTCTGGAGAAATGATTGGCATGACTTTGGCAGAATCTCTGTCAACTTTTACAGTCGATAAGATAATACATAAGTACCAAAAAATATATATATCAAACATGAGGGGATTTCAGTGTCAGGGAATGTTAAAAAAAATTATCTAATGCTAGATAAATGTATACAGTCAAAAGTCTTTAATCCGGACTCGTTGGGAATTCGGCGATTCCGGATTATTGGTTTTTTCTGAATTATAGATAATCAATTTAAATCTGCTAAGATGGCATGCAGAAATTATAAAATTAAAAATATGAAACCGTAATTTATGAAATAAAGAACAATTATGATCTAAAGGGTTTCAAAATTTACAAAAAAAAAATGCTCAATATTTATTTCTTTACTTTATTAAACATTTCTTTCAACGAGCACATGCGTAAAGCATACATTGCGCATAGTCGAAATTAGAAAATTGCAACCAGAAAACTATTTGATGTGTATTTGTGATACTCATAATGACGAGGAATTTGATTTAAATCATATCAAAGATGGAGTACATCGAGATGAAATACTACATTTAGTAAGGAATTATAAACCAAATAAAATAGAAACATCTGCCCTGAAGATAAGAATAGTGCTGACAGATCAACTTCCAGTTCATTGCGCGCCTCAACGTCCCCTCATTCCCGCAGAGCAGCGCAAAATTGATAAACAGATTTCGGAATGGTTAGAGAAACAAGGGAATATGCCTTTATCCATTTTTTGCAGCAATTGCACTTTTTGCTTGATGGACATAGAAACATGCTTTTGCTTTGTAGATCCTTTGGCAGCTCCAGAAATGTAAATTCTTTTTGATATAATCGAAAGTTCAAGCTTACTTTTATAAAATTGCTCTAACAGTCTGCAAAAAATAATAAGCCGGATCCAATTAGAAGATTAAAGAACAATGCAATCTGCAACATTAACTGAAATAGATAATTTTAGCTTATACCGTCCATTATACATTAAATGCGCATGCCTAAAGATATTATGCGCATGCGTAAACACATATGCACACGCGTCAACGCATTATGCGTTGACACATGTGCAGAAAGTTTGTAGCTTTGAGGTCTGGATTATAGATCATTTTGGATTATGGATGTCCAGATTAAAGACTTTTGACTGTATATCTTTCAAATTTTGGAAGGGTGGGAGGAGTGATCTTCTAGCAATGGTGAAAAGGATGCATGGAGCAAAAAGGCTCGAGAACCCCTGTTCTACATCTAATAACTTTTAGTTTTCATAATTTGAGATCAATATACTGGATTTTGGATACAAAATCTCAATGTTATTCAAGAATTACATGCACAGCCCATAATTTAAAAAAAAAATATGAATTGCTGTACAAAGGTACAAAATATTAAATTTTAAAACTCATAAAATATCTACAAATATTTATACCCTCTCCTTCTCAGATACAGGTAATCTAAAAATGACAATACATACTGCCATTTCTTTGTTTCAGATTTAATTTCAAGTAATTAAAAAAGTTCTTTAAGACATATTACTTTTTATTTGTTAACAAACAGCTTGTAAGTTCAGCATAGTTCAAAGCAGCAGCCGCACATAAAATACAAAATATTGCATTGAAATCTATATGCAATTAACTAGGCTTTGAAAAGAAATAATTACATAAAATGAGCACTGCTGACTGTCTTATAAATCAATACAAATATATTCTGAAACACATCTTCCCCATATTATAACCAAAAGATTTTGATTACAGGGCATGTTATTTTTTTGACTGAGTTTTAACAATTTTTTCTCTTCCTTATTTCTTAAAAATATCCAACTTAAAAATTTGTCTATTGCTATAAGATTTCACAATAAAACATGAAATTGGATGGATAAGTAATTCTTTTAGATAGTCACTTACAATTTTATTTGCTTCTTGTTGCAACGCATATGAAGAATTGGAATACAAAGACTCTAAAAAAATTAAAAACATAAATCAAAATTTCAAAAGCCATGAAAATTACTTTATACAAAATAACACTAAAGCACAGATTTAAAGTTTACTTACCACTTAATTTAAGAAAATCTGAAGACTCCAGAACATCCATCTTCATACGAGAAAATTTTTCACTACAATTTAAATACATTAAATGTTGTTAGCTAAGTACTAAATGAATGTTTAAAATTACATGAAATTCATATTTTAAATAGAATTGCAAAAATTGACATTTATTATACTATAAGATAAATATGCAAAATAACATACACTTAAATCATATAAATTTTTGAAGTACCATGATAACAGTAATTGCACTTTATTCTGTTAAATTATATATATACAGAGTCTGACTAAGGCAGGGGCATATAGGGCAATTGCCCCGGGCCTCCACATCAGAGATGGCTCTACAGCTCAAATAGAAAGTTTGTTTTACATTTCCTTCTTTAATGAACTTTTTTAACACAAAATATAACTACAGTGTAAAATCCGTCAGTTTTATTTCAGCTTCTTCATTAATTTATCATATGAGCATAAAAAATCTGTATTTCATAAATCCTTGGCTTTCTAGGGCGGAAATTCAGCTACATTTTCGCAATTACAATGGTCAAATTTGTCCATTTGTTTTCTACAAAAATACAGGCTTGTGATTGGCTTAATTAAGCCATCGTAATTGTAAAAATTTAGCTGAATTCCACCCTAATGTCAGCAAGGATATGAATTTTTTGCAGCTAGATGAAAAAGTTAACAATTAGAAAATTGCATTTTGGAAACTTGTTATATCTATAATGAAGTGAAAAATTTAAGTATCTCTATAAAGTTCTGTTCTTCACTACTGAAGTAGTGAAGCACTTCTGCATTATTGAAGTAGTAAAGCAGTTCTGTTTCACTGATAAATACTTCTGCTTCACTACTTCAGTAGTGAAGCAGAAGTGGGGGCAAAGAAGGTTTTGCCCCGGGTTCCAATTAGGCTAAGTTGGGCCCTGCATATATAATGAAAGCTAATGTGATATACATAATACTAACCAAGAACCAACCTAATGCATAACATTTGGAACATCTTAGATTAGGTCAGATACTTTAATTATGACAAAGCACACTATAGCTAACTGCAAAACGAAAAGATCATTTTACATCAAAGGTTAAAAAATAGTAATTTGTTGGGGCTATCTGCTTAGGTTATTTACTTTATTATAGTTTTTAAAGGTAAAAAGAAGACACAAAATTGCATGTGCAATCAGTCTGTCCACATCGTTTCAAATAAAAGTCAAACTACCAGTACTCAGTCGTCTTATCTATTTGAGCCTCCGATGTGCATCTTCAGGGATCTATACATACTTACAATAAGCATACGATAAACTTTTCGGTTGACCTTTACATTATGGTAACTTGGCGTTTTTTTGGCGAAAATTTGGCGACCAACTCTCCTACAGCAACCCTCTATTTTTTTTTCCCCGCCGCCATTTTGTCTTCACGAAGTAAAGACATGTTTCTTTTCTTTTTATCTACTGAACACTTCTTCCAACAATCTACTAGCCGAATTACACTTATGCTAGAAATTTTATCTAACAAAACTGCTTAATCATGACAAATATTCACTGCAAAATTGGGAAAAAGTGCACAATACCATACTCCTTACGCGTTTTTCAAAATAACACATACACATAAACCATGTACACGCCGACTTATTTTTACTTAAAAAAACATCCCAGAATTGTACAAAAATGGCATTGCGCACACTCTTCACTATATCCATGTACACTGCTTTTTTCTCATAAATTAGAAAAATTTCACGAAAATACATGACAATTTTCTCAATCTTTAAACTCGGTAAAAAGAACATATATGAAATTACCTGATCGTGAAAAAGTATTTACCCTTTCCAAATATGAACATTTCCACATATAAAATAAATATAATATCCAAAAACTTTTACCTCTAAATCATCTATTACATTATACACGTCACCAACGAATTCATACCGCAAGCATTACAAATACTTAGTATCAAATATTTAAATTATTTCCATGCACATTTACTTCAACTTAAACGTATACCAAATTCCTACAAACATAAAATTCACAAAATAACTATCATTTAATTAAAATATAATTAAATTCAAAAACACTACTTAAAATATAAATGAGCACATACATTAAATTAATAAAAATTACCTTACAATCCTAATTACTTTAAACTAAATCATTGCTAATAACAATTTTCCCAATAATACCAAATTCCTTTACTTCCACCTTACATTTAGAACAATGCATAAAAATAATATCCTCAAATAATTAAAAATACTAACTTACCTAATCTTCTTCAGAATCTTGATTACGTGTCCGATAAACTTTTCTTCTTTCTGTTTCAGGATCTTTAAAATCATACTTATATTTCACAGCAAGGTACCAGGTAAAATAAATAACTTAATATAACATCTTTATTTCTATCTCGCACAACCTTAAAGAAACATTTATTACTACCCTTTTCAATACCACTAAATACCCATTTAGAATTCACTTTAGTTACGGCCATGGGATCCAAAAATTCACGAACACTGTTTCACACAACACAGAATAAAGCCAAATACAAAATTTCCAGATTTTTTCCCGATTTCCCCCCTTTTCCGATTAAAGAACCGTAATTCATCCATTAATATCACATGACATATCCCATGATCTCTCATTTCCCTCACACAAAATAATGCATAATCGGAACTGAGTACTGCTTACATTATTACCAAAGTCCCAGGTAGGAACCTTTATCGCCTCCAAAATGTCGCCAAACTACCAGTTACCATATTGTAAAGATCAACCAACGTTTCTTGCAGTTTACATACTCACAGTTGAGAAAACAAATTATTACACATTGCAAAACAGTTGAAAGTCAACTAATAATATTCTGCCCCTTTAGCAACTTCAACAAGGGTCAGTTTCAATCAGTACACAACATATAATTATTAGCATTTATAACAGAAAATAATATTTCATAGATAAGTAAATTGGTTTTTACATTAACAAATTAAATAGTCAAAATAATAAGCAAAATAATAATTAAATAGTCAAATTAAATAGTAAGCCTCTATGGCTTAAAATATTTCATAATTTTCAGTTAAAATGATGTCAGTTGCAGCAAAGATGGTAACCAGTTTATTTCATCTCAGGTACAGCTATGCACTGGTGTCATTATATTTAAGCAGGAAGAATGAATATTAATTTGGGAATTTCCTATTTAACACCTTCAATTAATTTGATAATGAAATACTGGTATTTTTCTTTTCTTTTTAAAGAAAGAAATCAAGATTACATGATTTCACAACTATGAAATGATGAAGAACAGTAATTAAATTCTTTCTTTCAGAACTTATCTCCAAACCAAACTCCAAACCACTCCAAACCACACATTTGATTTTAAGCGTAAAGAACATAACTACTAAAAATACTGGATAGGAATGCAATAAAATATACTCAATCTACATTCTTCAATAGTTCTATATTTCTTGACAGGTATTTAAAGTAGCACATAGGGGCCATATAAAGCCAAGCGCTTGTTGTTAAGGTCGAGGATGAGATGCTGAAGAAAGTATCCTGTCAGCATTGCGTATGTTTTTATTGTAGGAACTCACTTTTTTTCTGTATCTAACATAATATATTAGCTACATGTTAAATTTCAATCATAACATTGAAGTTAAAATAATTGAACTAGATTTTAATTACTTAGATAGCACTTACTATAAAAAGATTAACATCTAAGTTCATTCGCACAATTACAGTCTACCGTGCAACCGTCTACCAAAGTAGCATCCAATATTAATACAATCATTCTGATATAGATTTCTTCATACTTATTTAGCAGAAAAAAAGTTAGGTGTTATTTTGAGGAGACTATGTTAGAAATTATACTGCAAATTTCACTTTTTTAACAGCGAATTAATTGAAAAGCATGTTATATATAAAGCGCATCTAATGCATAAAAATCACTGTAAAAAATAACAACAATATTTTACTTGAAGAATTCTTCCAAAATCAAAATGGAATGCTAACAGATGTAAAAAGAATACTAAGATTTTTCACTGGTGGATTTTAAAAGCAATTACAAAACCTTCATAAATCATGACTGAGCTAAAATAAAAATTGCACAACTGAAAAAAAATTGAAAATTTTAAAATAATTACCAAATTAGCAGTTCTTGTCAGCTAAACATTCTAAAATGTTAATGCATTTTAACAACCCAACCGACCGCCTTCCGAAGTAAATTACCCAGAAATATAAATTTTCGTCTGCTGCAACAGGAAATTGCCAGATTTGAAATTAAGAATTATCACTAGAAGTTGAATCTACTTGGGCTGACCGTATTTCCGTGAGCCAAAATCGAGACATCAAGATGGCAGAAAAGAGAAAACAGGATGATTTAAAAAAAAAATATTAAAAAAAAGTTCTGACACAAAATGCTTTCAGTTTTTTTTCTTCAATTACTGATTTTATACAAAAGTTTGAGAAGTGGATAATATTTCGTCTGGATTATACCATCTTGATAAAATGTTCCTATATAGTAAATTTCGATTTTTCAACGCCTGATCAGAGACTTTAAACATTCCATTACATTTAAAAAAAATTGTATCGCAAATAATATAAGATTCATAGGGTTGTTGAAATCCTATCTATTTGAATCACATACACTAGGAAATCTGGAGAACCGTTCATCTGGTTTGTGATATTTCGACTCAGATGTTCGGTGAACTTGCGCTGTTTCCGCAAGCAGTCTAACAAAGAATATACGGTACAAAGTCTTAATCCGAACACGTCGGGACCTTGGCGACCCCGGATTTGGAATTTTTCCGGATATTAGATAAAGGAAACCTCCTTGTATTAGATAAGTTTAAATCTAGTAAGGTGGTACGTAGAAATTATAAAATAAAAAATATGAAATCACGATTTATGAAATAATGAAGCATTTATGATCTAAAGGGTATTAAAATTTACAGAAAAAAAGCTTAATATTTATGTGTTTACTTTACTAAACATTTTTTTCAGTACGAGTCGTTTTTTAAGTAGCTTTGTTTTTTGTGCTAATACTTTCTCTTTATTTCTATAGACAGATATAATTTTTTGTTCAGTTACAAAGTTCCATTGTTCCATTCCTGTAATTGCCTAAAAGAAAATTTGGCCTAACTTGTCAGTTGAAATTTTTTTGTTTTCAATGATCTCTCTGTCACTTTCTTCGCTATCGGTAGCGGTATTTTCTGGATCTAGTGTGTATGTGTGGTGTGTGTGTGTGATCATGGTAAAGCCTCGAGGGCTATCTGCCTAAGTGGAGGATTGCCCTCGTGGAGGACTTTCTAAGGAGAACTGGCTCGTATACACGTTACACGTGGGAAAAACCACGAAAACGCCCATGCAGCCAGCCCGTTTGCGGGATTCGAACCCCGGACCGAACTACCGGTGTTCAGCGACTTTACCGCACGGCCGCTGGTGGGCCTTTCTGGATCTAGAACCATACAGCAGATTTCGCCTTCCGTAAACTGATTGATGATTGGGGCATTGTCATCGCAATCAAAAAATTCTGTTAACTACTCTTCTATCTTAAATTCTGCCGCCGGTTGCGGCCGTGTGAGCTCTGGCGGCGATTATGGCTTTATATGAATAACTAATCAGTTATTCTTAATTAAAATAGAACACTTCTGGCCTATGAGTATCATTAGCAAAATCTATTTTTAGCGTAAGAAAAGGAATTTTTGTTAAATATATCCTCGTCAGCAATCTGTAATTGGCGTTAAGCGTGATGTCAACAGAAAAGATTGCCATACCCTTTGTTATTCAATTACTTATATGACAAAAATTGTTTAGGCATAGCCTGCATGAGTCAATACTCAAATTGTCATGTGTTGATAAACATGCGGTGATGAAAGAAAAATATAATAAATAATGATTCGCCATGCTGGGGTAAAGGATGCAAAATAATAGTTGGTGTAAAATCAAAAATGTTTCTATGTAGAATGTTTTTATTTGATAAGGAGTCAAATTAGTGATCGCACAAATTTATGCTAAAATGCTTTCTTCAATAAGGATGTATTTTATTTAGTGCCGTACTCCGTGTTTTAGTGAGGGGAAACAATCAAATAAGCATGCGTAAAAAATATCCAAAAAAAATTCGTATAAAAAGATTGATAGGGGCTTTTACAGATGCATACTATCTTATTCGTAAACTTTTGCACAGAGACTTAAAACTTGAAACCATCACCGAATATATCAAAAGGCCAAATGAAATGAGTTTTTAATTATGAAATTCTTTTTGAAGATCGAAGCATCCGACCATTCCCAGCTAACATTTTCATGGGTCAGACCACAATTTCATCACTTAGCTCCTCAGTCGGTACTGTCTATACTTCCAATTCATCTGATTTTTGCTTTGTTGTTATCTAAGGCTGTTTGGAAATATTTCTTTGGAAGTTATATTGACTGAAGTTGTGTTGTAGTGAATGATGAAGTTGTGTTGTTTTGAAATTGTGTCGTATTGAAGTTGTGTTGTATTTTTCGTAGTATTGATTGCTGTAGTATTGTTGTAGTGTAGTATATTCATTGATGTTTGTATAGTGTATTGTATTAGATTCGTATTTGTCTTTGAACATGCATTGTCTTAGGATCCTCATGGAAGACTCTTCGCTCTCATGATTTTTGAGAACATACCTTATACTTTGGCCTTGTTCTTCTTTGGTACCTCTCTCCTTTTCCTTCCTTTGTTTTCTCTTCACAGATAGTCTTCACGTCCAGAATTCAACATATCATGTGCCCTAGGGCTTGAAGTCAAGAACCGCCATCGTTGCGCTGTGCAATAGCTCGGTTATATAATAAGTCTTTGAGGTCCGGATTTTAGATCATTCCGGATACTGGACGTCCGGATCTCAGACTTTGTACATATCTTCAAAAAAAATTTCTGTAATGACCCTTGGACCTTCTAATTAAACCTTGGCCCAAAGGCCGTAATATTGATGTTGCATTAAATAAAAAAAATAAAAAACTTATTTTACTGATTTCAGTGTTTTGTATTTGGTGGGTAGGCTGGCGAATTGTTAAAAAAACTCAGAATGTTCCTATTTTTTCTCTAGATACTTTTTCATCAAGAGAAGTAAATCATTCTGACATTATGCTTTGCGTCATTCATAACTTTTTATTGTGATGCCAATAAACCGATAAACCGATTTGCCCCTCGCTCCCTATTTTAATTTCGCTAATTTTTCTTTTCCTTTATGCTTGATCAGATAGCCTGGCTCAGTAAAAGTAGGCGGCCAGTGCAACTCTGATTAAAAATCCAGTTATAACCACGTGCAGTGCTGATAAGGACCACGTGTTTCTGAGACTCCTTCTCCTTTATTTTCTTCTTTCTTGGTATTTCTTTCTCCTGATGAGGAGGGACCTTTAGCTGCCCTCGAAATCGATTGAGTGTTTCATTATACTTACGCTAAATACAAGGTTGTTTTTACGATTTTGATTGTCACATTAGCGTGTTTCTCTTCTATTCTAGTCTAAACCGATAAACTTTTGGATTCAAGTGTTTGAAGCACCTTGCTTTTTTGCCTTTCCAATTACAAGTGGTAGCTCGAACTCTCCTTCTGTACTATAACAAAGTAGCACAGTCAGACATTCCTTGGTTTTGTTTGTTTGATTATGTTAAAGCACTCGAGGGCTATCTTCGTAAGGGGAAGAATGCCTTCGTAGAGGACTTTCTAAAGGAGATGGCTCGTATACACGTTACACATGGAAAAAAATTGTGAAAACGCCCATGCGGCCAGCCCATTCACCAGGATTCTTACCCGTTGAACACTGGTATGTTCTGCGGCTTTACCGTTCCGCCGCTGTTGGACAAGACGTTCCTTGAAGCTTCCACTTCCTTAACCCTTTGCGACACAGTGTGTCCGGTCTGGACACACCTAAAAATTTCCTTCTGTACGCACAGAAAAATTGAATGAAAAAGGATTTATAAGTTACTATAGGTTACTCTGAACCTTCTTTATTTAGAGTAGATGGCAGCTCAACACAAACCACTCCATATATTTTAGCCATGTTTAGTTTTTTAAGACCCTCATTTTTCAAAGCAATCTTTGAGATTTTTTTAGGGTATAAAAGGAATTGTTTGAAAAGAAATTTCTATGTTATTTTTTGGCTGTATACTAATCTCCTTAGTTTATATTAGTTTTAAATTTTTACCTTGAAATCTTGCTTAAAATCAAACGGCGAACCCTAGGTGTTCCCAGACTGGGCTCACCGATAATCTAGGACAACTGAGAGTCTGTATTCTTTGATTCTCCGCATCTCATCGGTCAGGTCATTGACAACAATGCTCGTTTCAGCACTCTTTTCGAAACTCTATTCAATCAGTGTGCCACTTTGGGCACACCCACAGAACTAAAACGATAAGTGTTATCTTCACAAAATTTTACTTGTGTTCTCCTCTAGGCCTAATTAGACTGCCTACCTTTTTTCTTATCAAAACTCCGACTTTAAAGGGTAGCGAGCCGGAAAGGGTTAAAGCACTTTAATCCTTTGAAGCGCAGAGTTTAATTAGACAAAATTAGATAACCTAATCCAGTTTCATTTGCATTGTGGATGTTTAAGCCTCATATACTTCGCAAATTTTAGTCAACTTTTTTAACCATTCTGTTACATGTTACATATCTGTTGATTTTTCTTCACCAAAATTAGTTTTAAAAGTAATGCTATGTCTTTGCTTAAATTTGTCTAGCCAACCATTTGATGATTTGAAATTCTGTAGTTCCAGACTACAGTTTCCGCTGAATATTTGCCCTTACAGAACAAGACTACTGTCTCAATTTCACATGCTTCCGTTTTTCTAAATTTTACAGTTTTGGACTGTTTATTTGAATTAGTAATTCGTAATATTTTTTTTTTCTCTGTCCTTCGGCACATGACGTAATTGGTGTTGACTTATTCCAAATTTCTGCCCTAAATCTCTCAAACTAAGCTTTTCAATTTCTGTTTCATGAATTACACCAGCTTTTTGTTTTAAATATTAAACTTTTCCTTTATGATTCCATTCTAGATAACGTATGTGAAAATAACACAGAAGTACAAAATTACATTTCCTTTGCTCCCCAGTTCTGGCAAGAACTAAGAATGATACTTTTCCCCCTGTCCACATTTTGAGATCCCTGTGCCTTGGCAGATAGCCTAGTCATCTTACCACCATTTCTTTTCCATTCGTTCCTGTCTTGGATTGCCTTAGAACGTGCTAGTACTGTTTTCGCCTCCTACTGATAACTCTAGCAGGAATAACTGGATTTTGAATTGTATAAATATGCTGCATCACATTTGATTTTTTACAATGTGTTTCTTTTACCTTTTTTTTTTTTTTTTTTTTACAATGTATCTCTATTAGTTTTCGAAGCAGTTTTCAAAACAGAGGGATTAACTTTACATTTTATTGTTCTCTTTATGAAAAACAATATTTCCCTGAACACATATTGACCTTTGAAACCTCAAACAATAATTAACAAAAAGTATTTCTACTCTTGTTTATTTCTCTATCTTATTTTGTAAACTTAATAAAAAGTAAATAAATTAAGATCTATATTCAAAGGGGCAGGGACCAATAGAATTGTCCCTTTAATAGAGGTATCCCTTACAGGAGGTTCTAGTGTAGTTGCGTAATAATCAGTTTTTAAGCTAATTTAAACTAGTTTTAATCTTTTATATATAGTAGTTATAATCTGGCATGTTTTATGCCAACTCACGACTTTTAGTACTAAATACAGAATACTAATAGTAATAATTTATGCTTTAAAGCTTTGTAACTGAAATTCGACTGACGATTCTTTCACAAACTCAATGAGGAAGGATGTTGCTTCATTTTTTGAGATGAAAGTTTTATCTTCTTAGGTCGCCAATTAATAATTGCACACTTTCCAAAATAACAGCGGATATTCGCTTTCCTATTAATAATACATTCTAAAACACTTCGTAGAGGACTTTCTAAGAGGAATCATATTAAAGGCATAATCGTATGTTAAAGGGATCTGTAAAGCAGGGTTAGTCAATACAAGGGGGAATTACCCCAGAGGGGAAATTTCATCATTTCAGGGAATTAATGCGGTCAGCCTTCTAAGCTAATAAGTGTTTAGCTTTAGCTTATGAATATATATTAAAAAACTACTGTTGTTCAAGTTTTGATACTGATCAAAATTTTCTGTTATTTAATTTCTGAAACACTGTAGAAAACAATTTAAATCTAAATAAATGTATGTACGTATTTTTCAAGTTTTGGAAAGGAGAGTGTGCGTGTGTGAGGAGGGGATGATCTTCTAGTAATTGTAAAAGGGTGTATGGGGCAATACAGTTGAGAACCACTGCTGTAAAGCCTTGAGAGGCAGTAGTATTAAATACAAAAGACCGTCTAACATCGCGGAACGCTAAATTTTTAAAATAAGGAATAATCGACTGCTGTTTGCATAAACAAAAATAATATTTTAAACAAAATCTTCGTAACAGTGCCAAATTTTCAGGTACGCTTTCATTTGTGTATAAATAGTGAAGCTGTAACCGAAATAAGCAATATTACGGAAGCAGACACGCTTTCCCAGTAAATCCAATTAAAATTCCACAGCATTATCCACCGTGATGAAATTGATTTCACTTTCAGTAGCTTGTTATATGAGTAAAAGGTATCTTCTCAACTAATAATCTCAACACATACAAAAATTTTTCGTCACTTTTAAAAAATCTTTCATTATTAGCCATTATTAGCTTTCATTGTTATTACCAGCCTGAAAAGCGGACGGAATTCTAACATTATTAAAGAAGATTTCGACAACGATTTCCTTCTATACATCCAGATCTCCTAAGGGTCTAACGAGCTTGACATCGCGTAGGAGTTTGTCTTTCTTAATCCTCATATAACAAGAGCTTGTAGTTTGACAAGTAGTGACCAGGTAGAAAAGTCAAAAATTTCTTTGCAGGTAAAATTAGAAGCTTATTCTTAATAGGATTTATACACATTTTCTTTCATAAAAGAACAGGATCTTAAGTATAAAAAGGCGACGAGAAATGTGTTTTCGGTATAGACAATCAGCTGATCAATGTTCACGTTTACAGAGTGTTAAATGTTACCTATTTTTCATATTCTTTATAATATTTATATTTGTAATGTAAACTGATGAAAGTATCTGGATGACGAACGTATCTGGATTTTCTCCATATATCTTCACCAGTAAAAACTGTTACTACTTGGAACTGTAAAAAAGATTCCAAATTTTAGTGGCATTTCCCCGCCTTTTCTGGCATGCTTCTTTACAACGTTTATACCAGCTGTTGACACACAGAAGTACTAGCGAAGTATCTGAAAACTACTGTAAATATCAAAATGCTTACTTTGATTATTCTTTGTTTTGAAACTGTAGATGGCAACGATTTGTAATTGAATTTTAAAATTCCAATGTTATAAGCTTTATTAATGGAAAAATGAGGAATGTTATAAGCCTTATTAATGGAAATGTTAAGGAATGTTATAAGCCTTATTAACATGATCTAATTTTGTTACTTTTATTCTGAGAACTGTTTTGACATTAATTTTAACATATTTCGAGATGAATGAGCTTTAAGACATGAGTTGCTTACTTTAGTTATTATTTCTAGTGTTAGTAGTAACTTCAGCATCTTGATTAACATGATTCAGAAAGGCGAAGAGGAAAAAATGTGTATGGCGGGATCGCACTCAGCTGATCAATGTTTACGTTTGCAAGTAATGTTTCCAAAAGTGAAAGTAATCAAAAACATCCTGAGAGAGATCACTGAGCAGTAAAAAATTTCTAGTTCTCTCCATGTGCTCGAAGAGTTAACAAGAGTATTAACAAATCAAAAAATTATTCAAGACAGATCATTGGGAATTGAGAACAAGGTTAAACGTTGGACATACGTTGATTGTTGTACTAATCCATTTGGAAACTAAAAGATGTTGAGGCATAACTCGATCAAAATGTTTAATGGTGGCATAATTGATGTCATGACATAAAATACATCAAAACCTTTCGGAAAATGAAAACTGAGAATAAATAGCTGTAAATCGCTTCTCGTAACCTTATTAAATGTGTTACCGTCAAAAATATTGGATCATATAAAAAGTCTCCGCGTTTTTTTGGCACTACATGGTGTTGATGCCTATATATCCGGCAACGCTCACCCGATTGTCTAAAACAAATATGTGCTTAAAAGGTGACATTCAGCTTGGTAAAAGTATAGTTTAGGATACCCCTTGGCGAAACTTGGCGATTTTTTGCAATTCTTTGACTCGTTATTTTGGCTTGCGAAGCGGCGTCTTTTGCGCCAAAAATCAACGCTACACAAAGCCAAAATAACAAGACAAAACAATTGCACAAACTCGGTATCCATGTACACATCGACTTATTTTCACTTTAAAAAATATCTCCGAATTGCACAAAAATGGCATTGCACACTCCTTTGACTTTATCCATGTACACGTCGACCTATTTTCAACTAAAAAAAAATCTCCGAATTGCACAAAAATGGCATTGCGACCTCTTTTAACTTTATCCATGTACACGTCGACCTATTTTCACTTAAAAAAAATCCCAGAATTGCACAAACTTGCATTGCGCACAAGTAACTTTTATGTTTTCATCTGCAAAACATCGCCAAATTGAGCCTAGGTTATTGCGTTAATACGACAATACTAATTATTTATATCCACTTGATTTATGTACACAGAACAAAAAAAAGGGGGGACAGCTCTATATCTCCCGTTCTACTGGGCCGATTGACAAAATTCGGATTGCGTTTTCCATGTCTCGAAGGCGCGACTTGGGATGTATATTGGATTTATATGTGGCATTTTTCTAATATATGTGTTTTGGCACGGGGTCGGACGTCTTCTAAAATAAAATACCAAATTTTTTCCATCTTTCGATTCTACGACTCAAATTATACTTATATATTAAATTTTGTAAAATTTGGCGCGAAATTTACGGAGAAATTCAAAAATTTATTTTCGCGAAATTTTTTCAGTTTACGCTAAGAATAATTAATTCACTTGGCGAACTTTTTAATATGTGGCAACCAATTCTTAGCCTTATCCGCGCTAGTATTGCGGGGATATCGCGCATGGTGCGACGTGTCCGGCTTTTGAAGCAATGCCCAGTGGGCACATGGCGATAAGCATTCATGATAAGTCGGTAAAGCCATTAAGGTGGTAAAAGGGGAGTTACCATGCGTCACAGAGCCGAAGAAAAGCCCAAATACGAGATGAGCCAGAACCAGGAGCAGTGTAAACTGTGGTGTATGTTTGCGTTGAAACATGGGAAAAACAAGGACAGTTCAAGACAAATAATACAAAACTTAATTTAAGATTACAATGAGAATAATGCATATCTAAATACGAGGCCATATATACAATATGTGACACATCATGCAATATAAAATAGAATAGAATACAAATTACAATAAAAGCGACAAGTTAAAACACAAGTTTACAATATGATATACCTAAGAAGTAATAACATATATACAAGAGAGTACAAATAATTAAATGGGAAAATTCGAGTCCCGAGTGAGGTGGGCCGCGAGTGGTCTATAAATGGAGTCTTCCCTTTACTTTGTCCATGTACACATCGATATATTTTCACTTAAAAAGTCAAAGGAGAACCAAATTCTACAATACAGGCAAACAAAAAATACATAATCTCAATAAAATACATTTTAAACCAAACAATAAAATAACATAAAAAAGGAAAAACATGTTATACATTTAAGCACTACCAAAAGCAAATATTCACTTACCATGATATTCGAGTTCGCTTCGTAAACCCAGAGACACGTAAAAATCAAAATATCAATCATAGTCAAATGACTTTTCTCAAACCAGGTTTTCTTTCTGATCGAACGATTCACATAGTGACCATCTGAACATTTCTTCCTACAAACCCATTCAAATCCATCTAAACGGTTTTTATATCCTTCCTACATACAGGACACTTATAAGAAGATTATAAGTGTCCTGTATGTAATAACACTTATATTATTACTAGAGGCATATCCTTCCTACATACAGGACACTTATAATGACTACTAAGTAAACTTTGATTTACACACCAGTCAATTAAAGCTCTTTCGCTCCAAATCGTACAGAAACTTCAAATTAATCTTACTACATTCGGCCATTCTATCGTCTAAAGAATCAAACCAACACTCACCACAAGAACGCTTACAAAACATCCCATGATTCAAAATTTCTCAAAATCATGCACCCGATTACGTCTCAATAGGGTTTCCATAACATTCAACTACTCAGACTATCATAAATGAAACAACAACTTGGTGATAAATCAAACAACAACTTCGCCATAATACAAGGAGTACCTTAGAGTCTACTCTACATTCAGCTTACAGTGTTTGTGAAAATAGTTTTCTAATTCGTTGCTTGCGTGAAAAGTTATATTGAATTCAAAATGAGTGAATTATATGAAGAAATACGTTATGTGATGCTTTTTTACTATATAAAACGTAAAAAGGCTGCAAAATCATGCCGAAAATTTTGTGAAGTGTATGATGAGAATGCTGCGAGTGAAAAAAGGATCCAGGACTGGTTTGCTCGATTCCGTTCTGGATATTTCGATATCAAAAGATGCAACACGCTCTGGTCGGCCAGTAACTGAAAAAGTCGATGAAATTTTTCAACTGGTGGAGCAAGACCGGCACGCAAGCTGTCAGGAAATAGCAGAGGCATTAAACATCAACGCATGGCAGTTTGGAATCATTTGAAAAGAGCAAGTTACAAAAAGAAGCTTAATGTTTGGGTGCCGCATATATTGCAACATGGCGAAACCATCAATTTGGCCTTGAACTGTCCACAACTCGACCGTTTGAAAGAAGCAATACAGAAAGAGCGGCCAGAATTGTCCAAAAGAAAAGGAGTTGTGTTCTATCATGACGCCCGGCCACACATATCTTTGATGACTCGGAACAAATTGACGGAACTTGGTTGGAAAGTTTTGAATACATCCACCATTTAGCTCGCACCGTCTGACTATCATTTTCTTCGGTCTCTGCAAAACTCTCTTTGATGGTAAAACAATGGCCGACCGAATAGCCGCTGAAAATCACTCGTCCAAGCTTTTCGACGAAAAACCACAGAAGTTCTACACCAATGGAATTATGAAGCTGCTCTAAAAATGGCAAAAGCTTATAGCTATAATCGTCAATATGTACTTGATTAAAATTGATTGTACCAAAAAAGTGCGGAGACTTTTTATATGACCCAATACAAAGAAAATCTTAGATGAATCAAAACCAGACTTTGAATATTACAAAAATGCGGCTTATGAAATTTTACAGTACAGAGACACTGAGAAACGAATGCGCTTTTCATGTATAGAAGTACTTGTTCCAGAGTCTCGGTCTCTACAGAATGCTCTTCCTAGTACTCCAGATATTGCCTTCGTCTTATTTTGGTACATCATTCGTGAGGTAAACTAAAAGGTCAAATTCGATCATTAGCAAATAAATCAAATAATCGAAAAGACAGGCTGGAAATGTGTTACCAGATACTAATAGACCGCTTTTCTTATTTTCTGTCGTTCACATCTTGTCTAGTAGAAGATATTTTAATCGAACATTACATTAGGCAGGTGGACAAAATGTTTTTTCTCTTTAATGTATAAGCTATAAAAACTATTAGTCTATGAATATAGCTTTATGTGCTTACAATTCAGAAAAGGCTAAGTGGAGTTCTACCAGTGCACATTTTCAAGCAGCTATAAAATAATACAATTCAAGCAGCTATAAAATAATACAAGACTTGAAAACTCCATTAAAACTGAGGTTCCTCGATCAGAAGAAAAAGAGTAATAGTGACCGAGTGAATAAGGCGATTAAAAGTTTTAAGGCGATGAGGTGAATATTGTAGTTCTGTTCCCAGCAAATAAACTCTCTGCATAGAAATTTTAAGATATTTGTTACATGTAACGTGAATAAAAATCAATTTCCTTCATTAAGTTCTTTATAAAACCTTTTTTTTTTTTTTTTTTTTTTTTTTTTTTTTTAAGACAAGAAACTTTCGAGTGGTGTGTATAAATAAATTGTCTATCTTCCCCATAATGAAGAAAGAGATAGTTTGAATGAATTAATTTTGTAATTACGTGCGCAATAACTCTCAGACATCCAAACATTCGATGGAGATTTCACCAATAGTTTTGGGGAAAAAGAATAATTGGGGCAAAATGTGTTGAAAAAAATTTTAATTTTAAGCAAAATAAATAAATAAATAAAATAAATAAATAAAAATTCTCTCTTCATGATTGTAAATCGAGAAATTCATTTTCAGCAAGTTCACCTCATTTCTATTTTTTTAATCAATGAAATAATGCTTGCCATCATGTAATGATAGTTCGATCAAAGATGCCATAAACTGTCTTTTGTTAAATCGATATTGAGGCATGGAAATAAGACATGTTGCTATTAGCGAAATTCTGGATAATGCAAAATCGATCTTGAATAATTACAATTTTCCTGCCACTATGGCTATGTAGCATAATTATGGGGAAATAATGATTTCACTTTCAATGGCAGACTTCTTAGTCATTTGTATTCTCTTTTAATTTTTGAGCAGCAAACCATACTTCTTATTCTTAGTAGGAAATGCATCGTGCTGGAGAACGAGGCCTTCGAGAGTAATTAGGAATTTAAGAACGCATTAAAACTTTACAAACGAAAAGAATTTTTATTCGTTTTCAGGATGCTAATTTTTAACTTCGAGCAGACGTAGTATTCAAAGTTTGAATTTATTTATAAAAGGTTTTGGGGATATTCAGTAAAAGCCTTTATGTGTTCCACTTCATAGGATAAGACATGATAAAATAAGCAGGCGGGACACTAGAGCTTCACCATGTGGTTTTACAGATATAGTTTCCACTCCATTAACTTCCATCCCAGTTTTGATCATTTCCAAGACTGCCCTGGGGGATGGGCACAAAGTACTTATACCTCTTTCCCCCTGCCACTAAATCTTTCAAGAGGGCTTTAGGCTCCTCAATATTTTAAGTGCTCCGATTCAGCACAGACTACTTATACAGACACAGAAGCTATCTACGGGATTCGAGCCCGAGCTTAGGGATATAAAAAGGCAGCGTCGCTAATATACTGATTGGAGCGTCTAAACCATTTAAAACTACCAAATCTGACTGAACAACAGACAATAAAAATTACGCTTTTACCTTCCACTTAGATAAAATCGTATGTAGGCACGATTATTGTTATTTGCAAATTGCATAAATTTTGCTATTCAATATTTTTTTTCAAATTACGTAAAAGTTACCAAAGAGATTTAATGACTATGTGCAGCTAGTATATAAGCAGGTATATTATCAAAAGTAATCTGAATGTCTCATTTTTTTTTAAAATTATGCAGTTTCTGGTGCTATAGCTAAAAAATTATTTAAGAATTTAAAATAAATAAAATGTTTTAATATTTATCATGGTTTAAAAAGATCCGAAAATTGTGTTTTTTCATAAAGGATATAGATGGCTAATTAAATGTGGCAAAGTATTTCAAAGGTTAGATGCAGAAAGGAACAAATGATTTCATGAAGAAATTCCTAAAGGAAGCTGACTCTACTAAAGGTCTTTCAAATTCAAAGCCAGTTGAGTACAACTCCGAGCAAGCCCGCAAGATTACTCAGAACAGCACCCCTTTTCAAGAAGCAATTTGAAGAACCAATTCTCACATGCAACATTTTGATCGTGGATCGAAAATGCTATTTCCAACAGGAATTTGTGTATACTTTAACCAATCAGACAGCGGGTAAAGTTTAATCTCTTTCTGCTGAGTGTACCCTTTCGAGTTCTAGGTTACACATTTGCGGAGCACAAGAAGATAGTTTTAGTGAAATCAAGAGGAAGAAAAATCCTACTTTAAATTAATTTTGGTATAATTTTTGATAAGTAGTACAAAAAGATGACTGGAATTTTCTTACGCAGATGTGGTATCTGATTTCAAGTTATCGATTAAGATGGTAACCTTTCAATACAAGCAAAATGTTTGGAAATGTTTCGATAGTGGTGAAGATGTCTAAATGTTTTTTTCTTGAATCTGGTAGCTCTTTAATTTACTTATTTAAGATACTAGAAAATTATAAAAAGCACTTTTAGCCAGTAAAATATAAACTGGGTGAACTACTAGTGCTCTATTCGGCAAAAATTAGACTGGAAGAAACAGATTTGAAAGAATCGCATTGTGCAAACTAATTAATCCTGGTATTTCTTGGTTTTACTTAAATCAATGATTAATCGCCAAGACTGATAGCGTTTATCATTAAACGATGTAGCAAAGACAAAACCGAGTAATCAAGAATTGTGAAAGATCTACCCTTCCCCCAACCCAATTCAAAATTATAAGAAAAAGAATAGATATAGTTCAACGAGCGAACGGTTCTGATCTGAACCCATAAAAGAGCGGTTTCGTCCATCTCTAATAAGTGTTCCCTGTTTCCCTGTTTACATTTCCCTGTGTATTAAAATAGAACAAAAGGTAAGTTCAATATTTTTACGGAGGCTGGAATTATAGTATGTTTGGAAATAGAAAAACACAAAGATAAGTGGGAAATCTAAATTTATTTCAATAATAAGAAGAAACGCATTAAAATACATCATCCTTAACAATCTCTCACAAAAAAAGATAAATCGGGAAAAAAATGAAGGATGGCCAAAGAGGAATAACAGTTACAATGTAAGGGAAATTGATCGAAAGCTCTGGCATGAACGATTCTTTGAAAGATCAGCTGATGCAGGAGTTTAGCTTCTGACACGTGATAAATTTCAAACGCTCGTTATTCATTTGATGTCAAAATGGTGTTTTTAGCTTGCTTAGCTATCTATATCCGAAAAAGAATATATACGAATACATGAAGTGGTGAAACGGAAAACTAGTACAAATTGTAAGCAAATATAAATGAGTATTACAGAAATACGAGGTGCGTCGTCTCAGCGCAACCATGCCTGTAAATTTAAAATTGAGAAAAAAGATGGAATAAAATTCTTATTAATAGAATTTAATCTGTAGTTATGCACTGAATCACAAATTTTTACAGACAGAAATTAAAAACGAAGAGAGTTGCATATTGTCATGTCTTGTTTCTCTGCCCGTTTCCACTATAAGAGGACAGAAAATGCTGAAGATCGTACCGCGTTCAGTAGCCGAAAGCATAGGCAAAGAAAGACATCTTCCTTCTTCTCATTCCCTTCCTTATAATACGAGAGAGTAGCGTATTACACGCTGTCGCTTTACAGCTACAAGGAGAGAATATTCATCGTTTGCCAGTGAATTAAGTGCAACTTATTTTTATTTTTTAAAACGCTAGGATCAATTTTTCTGAGCTGACATTTACACTGTTTATATTTTATCTATCAAAGATACTTAAGAAAAACGCTTCTTAAAGAAGCCGAGTGAAGATACAAAATGGCAAGCTTAAAGAAAAGCTTCAGTTTAAAATACTCGAAGGAAATAGTTTACCATAGAACTGTAGGTAAAAATGGAAAATTATTTAAGTTTGGCTTACATTGCAGTTGAGCAAAACGAAGAGACGTTCTTAAATACCTAACCCCCAACTAATCATGCCCATAAAAAGATACAAATCCGTAGCCAAAAATAAATGCAAACAAAATAATTACAATGATTAATAAAAAAACACAAACACAGGAGATGCAAATTGCAGAAAAAAGTAAAATTTGTAAAATAAAATAAAAATTTCGATGAATAATTTCGAAAAATAAAAGTATTCGTCTATAAAATAAAATATTTGATGAAATTCAAAAGAGCAACAACATAGTCGAAATTAAAAAAATAACAACATAACAGAAACATCCAGTTAACATTCAGGATGCAATTCCAGAACACAAAAATAGAACTGCTTTAAACGTATTTATTATAACACATATAGCATTCAAAAATATTTGACCTTTTCATATATAGTCAAAAATATTTGACTATATATGAAAAGGGAGATAGAAAGGGACAAAATAAGCGCATTTTTGTAATGGAATTTGTGCGCGGAAATGGCACGATGAGCTTAGTGCAAGACGCTATTGAGCGGTAAATAAAAGCATTCTGCTGCCGTAAATCGTTTTTTCCCGTGCGGTTTTAAAATAGTTTGCAATTCAAATAGTTTCCAATAGGTGGCAACTATTTGAAAAATGAACTGACATTTATAGTGTGAACCAACACGAGAAGCCAAAACGAAATTAAAACCCTTCTGGGCTAACGCCCTATGGGCTAAAAATTTTGAACCATTTTTACAACTCCAACTAGTAACAGTATTTACAGGTTCTTCGGATATCTTCATCAATTTATATTCCAAATATAAGCGACTATATATATATATATATATATATATAAGAGGTACGGCAACATTTAACAATTTACGTAAACGTAAACATTAATCGCTGAGTGCGTCCCAGCAACCCACAGTTTTCCTCTTCGCTTTTTTTAATATGACATTTGCTTTGCTATGTTAAAAACATATTTATTTCTAGCTTTAGTTTTCCAAAATAGTTGACATTGAATTAAATAAAATGGCTCTATATAGGTTTAGATCAGGGATGCTCAACTTTATAAGAGCGGCACTATTTGAAAAGAAAAGTTATGCGTGCTACTTTCCAACTTTCCCAATACTATATTAAAAAATATGAAAAGGTGTAAAAGTGTTATTTTAACACTGATATGATTTTTACGCACAGCACTTTTTTTAAGTCTGCGGAGCGAACATTTAAAAAATAATATAATAAATAAAACAAATGTAAAAACTATGGTTTTATTGTCAGTAAATATTTTTACATTTTCAGTCAGTTAGGTTATGTATAAAATAAAAAAAAATTTGAAACATTTATTTCCAAATAACTATTACAGAGCCAGTTCCAAATAACTATTAATGCGGTTTTTGAATGTGTAGTTTTTTACCAAGTCATCTGTATTAGGATTAGTTCTTGAGATGCTAACAAAGTTAAATGTTTTAGGCGTATATCAGTTAATCTTGAATGATATTTTGATTTTATTTGTGTTCATAAAAGAAAACATTTATTCACAAACATATATTGATCCATACCTACAACAACAATGTGAAGGACTGACGCTATCGTGAAATAAACCTAAATTAAAATTCAGAGAGTTATATTTATTCTAATGTGTTTATGTGTGTATATATCGACGGAGTTGATACAGATGGTATTATTATTTTTCCAAATCTTTTAATTTTTCAATGTCTTGCGTGCCACTATTAAAATTCCACTGTACCACGCGTGCCGCGGGTTGGCCATCCCTGGTTTAGATAAACGGAGATTAGCTGTAAAGGCCACTGAATGCTAACCGGTTTTTTGAACCAATAAATCGGTCAAACTAAACTGCACGTGATACTAATTCGTGCAAGGTCCCTTCAATTTGGATGCCGATAAATTATTATCTAGATACATGGCTGAAATATTTTCGCTTTCTTTTTCCCGCATATGTCATAAAAGTAATAAAATATTTTGAACAATAGAGAACAATGCAAAATTGCATAAGCTACGAGTATTTACGTATATGCATTTCTCATTTTCTTTCCCAACATCAATATCTAGAGTCAGATTTTTAATATGCATCGTAATATAAAATTCAATAAAATGTAGTTGTATTCATGAGAATAAAAAATTAATATATTTACTATTAAGATACAATTTTCTCAGAATTCTTATTGTTAATACAAGTAAAAAACAAATATAATATTTTCAAACCAAAATCTTAAAGAATTCAGTAAAATTCGGCTGAAAAGTAATACTCATTAAAAAACCCAAACTTGTTATGAATTTAAGGTTTCTGAAAATAAATAAATAACACAATTTGAAGCCAAAAGAATCTGTCTTAGATTTTCATTACGCACACTTGAATTGCTGTTAAAATTGGATATGTGTAAATGAAACTACTATTAACGACAAACATAATCAACCTAAAACACGGATGAATAAGTTAGCTAAAGCAGTGGGTATTTTCTGGCGTAATTCTGGAGCATTTGGTGGCTTAGTTGTGCATTTTAGATCATGAAAATTTGAAACTTTGAACGCTAACATATTTGTTAATAAACTATAGAAAGCTTAGGAATCCTAAAATAATGTTGCGAAATGCCCAGCTGCGGTGAGATAGCTTCCCCGCAAAGAACAATTAGGGTTTCCATAAAAAGGCTTGCCAGATTTGGCGATATTTGGCTATATACAGCCTGCCTGTACGCGGAGAAAGTAGTAGTAAGTCTTAATTCAGAGTTTAGCTTGAGAGCGACGACCGAGTCGGGAGCTGTACTTTAGTGCTTTGCCGTGAAGCAGACTTCACCGTTATAGCCTGAAAGCTGTGTTGCTGATTGATTCAGTATGTTTATTTTAATTTTTCGACCAGAGTAAACGTGTCTTTGGAACTGTCTTGCGTAATACTGGCGAATAAATTGTGTTTCGAATCTTCATCAAGTGCTTTCATCAATTACTCCTAATCCACGAACCCGCAGGAACGCAACAATTAGTGTCAGAGATGAGATTCGAACCCCATACTCACAGAAGTGGACTACGAATCCACAATACGATTATAATACAATAATACATACAATAATACATACAATTACAATCAGGCACAGTGCACGCAAAAGCAGAACTGAATTAAGCAATGGGCTTTCAAATAAAAGTATCGCAGATCCAGTTGTGATAAAAATCCAACTGCGATTAACTATCGTTGAATTGTTCAAAATTTGAGATCCGTAGTCCTTGACGCAAAATTTCAAGGCTTTTCCTTAATCTGGCTGATATATCTGAAATCAAACTGGAGTGTGTGTGTGTGATTATGGCAAAGCCTCGAGGGCTATCTGCCTAAAGGGAGGGATGCCTTCGTGGAGGACTTTCTAAAGGTAACTGACTCGTATACACGTTACACATCGGGAAAACCACGAAAACACCCATGCAGCCAGCCCGTTCATGGGATTCGAACCTCGGACCGAACTACCAGTGTTCAGCGACTTTACCGCTCGGCCGCTGGTGGGCTCTAAATCAAACTGGAAAGTTATATTGTAAATTCCCAAAAAATCAATAGAGATCGAATCTTTAATAATTACACAACGAATTTTGCTGGTGGGTGAGAAAAAGACAAGCAATTCTGCAATTGTAGAAGGATGAAACGAAATGAACAGAAGGATTTTACTATTGCTTTTAACAGCGAAATGTCTTCTTTAGTAGCGAGATGCAAATGTTTGAAACGCTTTATTAGTGCCGTGGAAAAAAATTTTCGTCAATAGCAATCTATTTCAAGTAACTGAATTTATAAGATTATGAAGGAAAAACTCTGACAGCGCGATAAGAAGTAAAAAGAAGCTATTTTATGTAGCAGGGTGACATGATTTAATGTGAGAAGGCAAGCAGACAGAAAATAGCTTACGGTAAACAGTAAAGCTCAAATGAAATCCCTTGTGGACAATTAGAATATCAAGGAAAGAAAGGTTCATCTGAAAAGTAAACTAGATAGTTAAATTAATTGAGTCCCATTAATTGAGTTCGTAACAAGTAAAATCTTCGCCCATAAGATAAAATCTTGGTATCTAAGTTAGATTCGCAATATTTTATGGTAATAAAGAAAATTTAACCAAGATTTTTATCTTAATAACAAACAATATCTTATAATACATAATTTACAATTAATAAATTACTTTATCATTACACTATAACCATTACAGCATAAATTATAATTAATAATATTTTTTTATTTATTATTAGTCCAAAAGTGACGTAACTCCCGAATGGGATATTAATCTTGAAATGGCATTTTGTGTTGAATCATTATAAACGGCGTATGCACTTTTCAGCTTGTTATCAATACTTATTATCCCCCTATTTTATATTTAAAGAAATTAAATGATGAAGAATCTGCATGAATGTATGCATGTTTCTAGCGGTCGCGGACACTTAGCCGACAACCACTTAGCCGACAGGACACTTAACCGACACCAGTTAGCCGACAGAACATTTAGCCGACAGCGACATTTAGCCGACAGGACATTTAACCGACACGGACTCTTAGCCGACAGGACATTTAGCCGACACGGACACTTAGCCGACAGGTCATTTAGCCGACACGGACACTTAACCGACGATGACAAGGACACTTAGCCGACACGGACACTTACACGACAGGACATTTAGCCGACACGGACAGTTAGCCGATAGGACATTTAGCAGACAGAACATTTGGCCGAGACAGAGAGTTAGCCGTAAGGACATTTGGCTACGGGATACTTAACTGTCAATGCATTTAGTCAACAGGACACTAAGCCGACAGTAATGTTTAGCTAACACGTACCCAATAATTATTCACACTTACTATCAATTACAAAATTTCTCGACTTCTCCATAAGTTCAATATTTAAGTTTTTTTTTTTTTTTTTTTTTTACTGTCAGTAAAATTCATTTTTCGATTCTTAAAGATTTCATATGTTGTTTTAATTATTGTGTTAATTTAGCATTGTTTGATATTTAACGTGCCGTTTTGGTGTATATTGGCCAAATTGAAAAAGCAGAGTGGCATGAACAGCAAATTATAGAGGTCACAAAAACTGATACCCTTGCTTGTCTTAAAAATTCACTTTTTTAAATTGTTTTTAATAACAAAATAAAATGTATTTGCTAAACTAATCCTTACCACCATATGTTTCTATAAAAATGTATAATTCAAGAATAACAATAATTTTTATTCCATTATTCAGATTTTTCATGACAGGGAAAGGAAATTTCATTAGTGGGAGAAGCCAAACGCTTTTGTAAGGGAAAGAATGTAGCATGTAATTCCAATCCAAATTTGCCTTTGGCCTTTAAAGAAATTATGTTTTAGTTCTGGTTTCACCAACAGATGGCGCCAGTTGCTTATTCTTGTCCAGGCTTTCTTATCTTATCTAATCATTTTTTCCTATCTTGCTCATTTGTGGTTTTGCAGCTGACGATGGTGGTTCGGTAAAACCATCGAAACTAGTCCTGTGAAAATTTTGTAAATATAACGCTGATTTTTGTTGTTTGACTTCTGAATTAGTATTTATTCGGCGTGTTATTGTGTCTTAATTCCATATGAATTATTAATCAAAGGCGTTAACCAATCATTTTACAAATGAACACATATTTTTTAAAGCCAGATTTCCAATTTTAAACGATAAAACTCTTTATGAGCCTGTTCTGTAAAATACTTGTATTGTTTTAAAAAATGCGCAATACGACTTGCATATATATTCTTAACCCTTTCTCTTCAAGACTGTTATTTGAGACCTTAAATACTACTTCCCTAAACAATGAGGCATTGTTTTTGGTATCAGACGTTCCTGACTTACAATTCTCCAAAATAACGGTAAACTGCATTTAATAATACCATACTGCCCATATTTCCTCCGTTAAGACAGTAGGCACGATCTTGTTTTGAAAATATTTGTATAAATTCTTTTTTAAGCTTCCGATTAACTTAAATGGCCACTACGAACCATATACATTGTAGGTAACGTTTTTTTATGTCATGCGAGCTATCCTGTCCAAAGAACAATGGAATATGTTTTATTTTATTCTGCGATTACTAGCCACTTGAAGTCACAAAAGAATTATAATGTATGGGGAAACTTATCTAACATTTTTTCGTTTCGCTCTTAGGCACGAGGATTTTCCATTCCAATTTTTATACTACTGACTCAATATGCATTTCAAATATGTATTTTCATGTATTCCATTTATAATTCTGGAGAGCGAAAAGGGATAAATTTCGATTTTTGATAGATATTTTTGCTCAAAATATTATAGGAAAAGTGCAGATGAAAAATATATATCAAAACAAATTTTCCGATATGCCATCAGGCAAATCTGATAATGTATACTTTTATTTAAACAATGCTTTTGGTTGTTTTGGTAAGTGAATGCTTAATAAACTTCTTATATCAACGTAGAAAGGAGAAGGTTGAGCCAAGTAACTTAGTTGCCTCAGGTGAACAACTAAAAGAAACAACAAAGAGAAAATTTAAATTAATTTAAAAAGGAATTGCTAATTTTTGACTCTGAAACATGTCAAATACGGCCGATTTTAAAATATCACATTTGAAGTAAAAAAAAAAAGTATGAACATTGTTGATTATTAGATTCTTAATACCGCTTTCATTTTTTAAGCCAGTGGTCACAAACTGGTAGCCTCCGAAGCAATTTTACGCGGCACGCAAATAAGAGTATATACTTGTTGCACATACGGTGCTAGAAAGATTACATAAACTAATTATTAAGTCCAACTTTATTATTTTCATTACCATTTAAACTGAACGTAAATATCGCCAAAGAAAATCGATAAATTGAGTTCATTAATTTAGAATGTGATATAAATCTTAATCAGAGATTTGAAGATACAGATACGATCAATTTTTATTCATAAGTTTAAAAACATACGCTCAGTTAATGAATTCTTGCACCAAGAACAGCTGCTTTGCTTGGGAATACATTTATATCTGAATAGCTTTTTTCACAGTTGAAAATTTAGAAAAGAACGCAACTGGCCAATGAGTATCTACAATCCGCGATGAAGATAATTTCTAGCGATTTTTCTGCAAGACTACAAACTTTATTTATTCTAACTGGGTCTCTTTAATTATTATATTTTACCCTTTGATTTTCATTAATTTCAAAATAGGTTGTTAGAAGGAATTTCGTATTATAAAAATTTGAGTTGAAGTGAGAAAAACATTAATGGTATTAACTGATTCTCAAAAGTGCTGTAGTTTTAAAATACTACTATATACCTTTTTTAATATTAAAATTTATTGTTGGAGCTACAGTACTAAAGTTGTTTTACGTTTTTGCATGGACTCAACCTGCCTAGAAAACATCTCTGACGATATTAGTAATGCTCTGCTGCCTCTCTTTAATTTGAACTGTACTCTTACTTCACTATAACAGGCATTTTAAAGTCGGTGAAATGAATGTGGACAGCGCTGTGGTTCCCTGTAGTTTGTTGACGCAAATATAGCACAAAAATCCAGTGGAATAGCATCGAGAGATGAAACACGGATATGAGAAAATAAAATGTACCTGTATTATCAGTTTCTTGTTTAATTTTGTGTGCCTTTTTTTTTATTGCTGAAAATTGACAGTTCGACCCATGGGAGTTTTCACGGGTTTTTTCCGTGTATATTCAGGCAACTAATGTATCGTTGCCTGAATGTGTGCTCTGCGGTAGTCTAAACAGTCCAACGCAAACAAATACAGTTTTTTCGTTCATTTTTTGGTTACTGAATTTGCCGCTTAGTGAGATGTTTGGTTCGAGCTTTTGTGCTGTTGATTCTATATTTAATTTAACTGTACAGTCGGTTTTAATTATGATTATTTCTCGAATAGTTACTTAACTGCTAGATCAATTAGGTGAATTGGCACCTTGATTCATTTTTTGTTAGACTGGAAAGAAATAGGTAAGGTAAGAACGACTTCTTTGAGCTTTTTTAATGAAATAATAAAATGCTTTGTATAATGTACACAATAAAACGTTTAGTAATAAAAATATTGTTTGTATATATATTATATATATTGTAAAATAAAAATATAACATTTAACCCCTTCGAGCCGGGTAGCGAAAACGCGCGCTTATCGCTGAGGCCGGCAGTGTCTTACGCGAGCGTCTCTCCAGGGCCGGGGCTTTTTTGCTACTAAGCTTAAATCCATGAAATTTCCGAAGTATCAACGCATTGTTTAATAATGCTCTATAGAGTATTTAAACGGCTTATGCTTTATAAATATTTATATATATATATACTTTAATTACCTTATTTCTTGTTTAAATGCATATTTTACACATTTTATTTTTAATTACTCACCATTTTATGATTTTAACATTATACATCTGAAAACTAAATATATTACTTAAAATTCTCTTTTCGTATGAAAAATTTGAAAACAGGGATCTACACACAGTCCTACGTTACATTCCTTGCACTCGTAATAACTCATTTGCCGTTTTGGAGGATTTTTCCGGGAATGTGAACAATCGAAGCATCGTCGTCTCATTTTCTTATCAGTCTCTTCTGAACAAAGTTTTGGAAAACGTCTTTCAGTTAATATTTCAGAATCAATATCTGAAATATTTTGCATCATTTCTGCGATTTCATGCTCTGTTAAACATTTTCGACGCTTCGACATTGAAACGGTAAAAACAAAGAATTCACGTCTAACAAGATCTAATTATTTTCTAAAAACTGAACTGCAAACCGTAATACCCAACTCTTTAGAGCAAATAAAACTTCTCTACTAACAGTAAACAACTACCACGTGCGAATAAAGTGCGATTTAAAGAGACGTCATAAATCACGCCATTCGGAAACATTTATTTCCCCGTTTGTTTATATAATCAAAAACACGTGTATGTGAGTCATGCTTCTCTCATTTCGAGTAGAAGGTCTAATTTACATGTATCTGAAACCATATGGACATACAGTGCCATCTTGTGGCAGAAATTATAGTTTGAAAAACGTTCCAAGGTACTGGCACAAATACGTGACAGTAGGTAGAGAACGCAACAATGTTCTGGCACGCCTGCTTGTCGGCCGGTAAATAAGTGTGTTCGTTGCTGGCACGTATACGTGACAGTCGGCGCGAAGGGGTTAAATCCATCCCATATTCAACTCGGAGTAAAGTATTCAAAATAAAATCGAGAAGCATAATGACTAATTGCATGAAAAGGTATAAAAATATCTAAACCTAAAAAGAAAACGGTAAAAGAAGAAAGGTTGTTTATATTTTTCTCGCATCCTTGTCAGAGGGTTGATACAACGAAAGAAGTGAATGAATCAGCTTCCTTCTGAACTGATAATGAATTGGAATGATTCTTCACCTTGGCCAACAATTTCAGATTAAACATAATAGGGACCATATTAAGAAATACATGCTGATTTCGGAAACATTTGCTTTAGAAAACAGCAGAAATTAAGAAAAATGGGATCTAGAACGTTTCGCCGATATAAACAGATCATATCTCTGTATAGTTTTTTGGGTATAAAATTAATCGAAGTATGCTTTTAAATAATCTGAATTATCTTGAGTAAACAACCAGAATGAAATGGTAATCTTTCACATGGCAAGAATTCAGTGCAGCCATATATTATTTGAATCTGAAATTTACACATCTATTTCGAATTCAACAATAAAATGTTTTACTACGATTCTTGTTTGTTTGTTTAACTCACACTTTCTACAACACAAGCACGTCTGTCAGCTTACATTTAATAGAAAATAAAAGCACTTAAGAGGATAACCAAATATTTACATTTAGATATTAAACTTAGCTAATCCAGGGCAGTCTGTTGGAAAGTGGATATGACTTGATAACGAGTAAACATTACAGATCAGCCATCAAAGACTGTGGATTTCAACTTTGCATTGATATGATAACAACTGAAGTAACAAACTGAGAAACCGTATATAAAAAGATGAAATGCATATAGTTGCGGATTTAATTTAAAAAGAAAATTGATTTTGTAAAGCATCATTCAACTTGGATCGCAAATATACTCATAATGAAAAATTATTGATAATGGAAATTTAAACTCTCATTGTTAAGAGTGCCCTAAAAGTACTTTAATTAAGTATTTATACATTATAATTTAATAATAATTTAAAGGGGAAAACTATGATTATGTTACAGTGGTTAAAACAAACACGAAAACAGTTCCCTAGAACTATATAACGATACCATATATCATATATGATACGGTTGCTTTGCAATGGAAATAATCCATTGTAATTTCGCCGTCACAGCAATATATGTAGTACATCATTTCTATATATTGAGACCAAAATTATCAAACTATTCTTGATATATGAGGTCCTATTGCTGCAACAGCAGTATTTGAAAAGTTTAAAGAATTCTAAGATTCAAAAGACTCTTACATGTTGTATTCTGTGTGCTTTCGTACGTGCTCAGTGAGATTACCAAACAAGCAAGGTAATGATAAATGAGAATAAATGATACAAAGCATAAATTTTACGCTAATCGAAAAAAAAAATCGGGCAAAGCAATGAAATTTCGGAAATTAACGTGAATTAAATCGTGGGGGGAGAAAGCATGGAGAAAACACCTCAGTTCTAAAATACGGTTTTTGTGTGAGTTTTAGTGACATAGAAAGACGAGTGGGAAGCTCTTGATGTGTTCTCTGGAGTATTCTCCATCAGAACTAAGTAGGTAGTTCTCCTTTCTTAAGGGTATGTTTCGGAAGCCGTTTGTGTTTCATATTAACATCCTTTGTACTTCATCTAGGTAACATTCTCTTTGACGAGATGGCTAAATGGTCGATGGTTATTAGCCATTCCCGATGAATGCACTGAGATGCAAGTGTTCGGTGATTTGAAACAAAAACTACATTTCAATTAAGATTTTAACAGGGTGCGCAAACGTCCAGTCAAAGCGCAAACGTCACGCTGCTATCGATACATAAATATGCAGTAAATCTGCTTTTAACGAGATACATATTAGATTTAAAGCTCGTAAAATTTTCAAAAGTTAACTGGTGTCTTCTAGTCCGTTTCTTATCAACTTGCAGTATGTTCTTCTTCCTCTTCTTTTTTTCTTTTGTTTGCTTGTTTTGTTTCTGTTTAGTAAAATTAAATTTGGCGCTTAAAGAAAGCTCCCATTTAAATCATTAATAATTCATTTTTCCCTCTAATATAATTTTTCATTAGGTTTCACTTTAAAAAATCGTGCCTCTCTCTTGACTGATCTACGTTTCTTAAAAATATAGAAAAAAACACAGAACATGCCACAAACAATTTCGTGGTCTCTACTTCAAAAGTATCTAAGATAGTAGCGCAACGAAGCATAAGAACAGTAAACTATTCAGAAAGAATCGAAGTTTTTGAAATGTCAGTCCCCAAAAGTGACAAAAGTATGCCTCAGAGACTCGCACCTAGCCTACTCTTTTATGGTCAACAAAGTTTTCAGAAAAAAGGTTTATAAGGATCAGTTACGTAGAAATTAAAGTAGAATAACAAGTAGAATTCCTACTTACAAGATTTTATGTCGAAATTCAAAAACAAGTTTTACTACATCAGCAGAAAAAGAAAGAAACACAAGCAATAGTGTAATTTGCGAAGTTTCACATATGTGGAAACCAATATTTCAATACTAGTGAAAACTTTCGGCCTGTATTAAGGTTTTTTTATTAAATTATTGTGAAAGCGTCATATGCTGAAACAGTTACGCAATAGTAGAAGAAAACACGATCGAAAGAAAAAGATACAAATATCGCGTTTCTTTTTGGAAAAACAAACAAACAAACAAAAAAAAAAGTATTTGCTTTGGCTTCTATTTTTGAAAATCCCTTTTTCCGGAATTAAGTTAATATTGACGAAAGATCAAAGCATTCTGCATTCTATTTTAGAACACAGTTTACTATGATAACATGTTTGTCTAATGTTATTCAAATATTCTCAGCCAACTAATGAGCTGCATCGACTTTATACTGGAGCTGTATACCATTAGCTATATGTCCATAAAACAAATTACGACAATGAATCTTAAGTAAAAACATTCCCGTTGGAAGCATAGCTAAATGCATTACATCATAGAAAAACATAAGCCTACAAAAATATTTTTAAACGAAAACATGAAAGTTGTAAAACCCTTACATACTAAACAAAGAGTCAATATTTATATAATTAAGAAATTAAAACAGTGGTCTCACACTCAAACTGCATAAGTCTGGGCCGAATGGAAGATATGAAAACAGCTGACGGGCCAGATTTTTTTTTTCCTTTTTTGCTTCATTTTTTTTAACAAAATAAAAAAGTATTTAAAATTAATTTTACATTTCTCGGTACTTTTCCGTTTTGCCGGCGCAGGCGATAAAGTCGCCAATAATGGTACAACCGATGCCAAACGAAATATCCTCGCTGGTAACCTTTTACGTCTTATTTTCAAAACAAGTCGCAGCCATTTCTTATTAGATTGATTGTTCTCTTCAATACTGGAATATAATTACATATAAATTTTACAAGATAGTTCAATTTTATGCCCTAAGGCCATTCGCGGGCGGTAATTAAGTCAATTAGGATGCAAGCACACCGCTCACCCGATGGCGAAAATAAGTCAAGGGTTAAATTCATCCACTCTAATGAGAATGCACTAGGGAAGTAAAGAACCGCGGTTTTACATAATTTCTGAATAAGCTATTCGTAAGAATTGAAATAATTCTTGCATTTAAACTTGTATTCCAAATTAAGATTTAACTTGAAATTAATGTAGATAATTAGAGAGAATGAGATTTTTGTAGCGTAGTTTACGTGAGATGAGATCACTAGGGGTCACGTGATACGAACCGGCAAATCTGGATGTTTTACCATACCATGAAAGCATAGTAAATTCTTAAATTAATGTCTTTTTAAAAATTTATTGTCTTTATTTGTTGACTTTTTTTACAAAATTTTAAATGACATTAAGATGTTTATAACTTTAAAATAAAAAATTCTTAGAACTAACATTTTGTCTACATTTTTTATGTGTATACTGTGTGTTGTCGCCAATAAAGTCTACTTGGCGAGATTTGCGCCGGCGAAACGGAAAAGTACCCATTTCTCTTACTAAATATTTATCAAAACATAAAGTTAGCAATGATATCTTAAAGGAAAGGAATCAAATTTAGATTCATCTCCCATCAAAATCTACAGTGTGACACCAATAAGACATTCATATTGGTTAAAATTCAAAATTCAAATATTCTGACAGCTAAATTTAAAATTCTTAAACTAACATTTTTTTTTTTCAAATAATTCTAATATATTTAATTCACCATCAAATAACTTACTTTAATTTAAACTTAAACTGAAGACATTATGAAAATTTTCTAAGCTTTCAGAGAAAAGTTTATCCAAACGGGAAAAAATTAAGAATAAAGAATAACAACCCAGTTTCTTTACTTATCATTAAAATTTTCTTCTAGGTAAAATACAGCAATTTCGACAAATGAGAACTTAATACCTTTATTCATGTATTTATGATTTCTTGGCGTGAGAATTATCTTTTAGTAATTCGCCTTCAAATAAAACTTCTTTAACAGAAAATCTGTAGGCCCTAACAGAGCCGTGCCTACATTATTTTTCCACCTGAGATAAAGAGGTAAACGCGCGCAGCTTTATAAATACGTCTTGTGTTTTTGGAATGGAGGGGGAGGCAAAATACATATATAATATGCATGCATTATTCTGCATCATTTTGTACACATTATAGCATGCGTGTATATAAAATATATGAAAGAAAATTACTACTAAGAAATTACTAACTTAATTGTCAATAGCCCTTTTAATTCCTGGTTTTATTTCCCTACGTCCCCCTTCAAAGAATCTATACTGCGACATTGACATCATTAGTTATTCAGCAGTAATCCGCAATGCTGTAATCTCTTACCCAGTAGCTATTCAGGATTCAAACAAAATGATACCGAGCTTATTTACAGGCCCTGCTGAAGTACGCAGTCACTTTCTATATTTGCTCCTGGTTGAGTAACTCACGCTTCCGAAGAGACTTTTATATCTTCTTCTAATTTAAAATGTCATCAGTATGTGTAGAATTTTGGGGCGCTTATATCATCCAAAATATTGTGAAAATCAAGAAGCTATGTCTTACTAGATTAGTCGTTCAGAAATAAAGCTACATTGTGATTATCCAAAAATTTGAGGTTTTTCCAAATTCCATCTGCATGGGCCATATCTATCATCACATCCACCATGATTTAAAAGTTAACTTGTGGCTTCTACAAAATTATTACTCATGCACATAGTATACAAATTAAGTGCATTTGAGCACTTTTATATTTATTTAATGAAAGTATTAAAAAATCATAATACAATAATTCTCACAAAAATATTTAATCATGTCTTTATATATTCCAAAACATTAAACCTATAATGATTTATAATTTTTATTTGAAATGAACACAAAAATATATTTTTTGATAAATTGCCAATAACACTGAATACTATAATGGCAATGTACTTAATCTAAAAGTTATTGCAGAAATCTTTCAAGTATATTTATATTTTTCTTGCCTTCAACGAAGCAAAATCATCAATAATTGTTTCCAAAATATATTTAATCACTTAATTTAAGTTATATAGAGAGAATGGCCATGTCTGAAAGGTTATCTTGACAAAAAATTATATCTTTTTTTAATTTAATCAAATTCGTTTTGTATTTAACTATAAATAAAAGAATAACTCTTAAAAGCAAAGTTCCATCTTACCTTATTAATTTGCATTACAATCGATAAAGAAACTAATGTACAGATTAGTTTAATCCCAATGTATGTTTGCTTCAGAAATAACAATAAAATGCCAACTGTACAGTTTCCGCGCATAATGGACATGGATACAGAAAGACAAACATCGAAACATGCGCCTTGTTTATTGGCAATATCTATAATAATAAAAGCAAGTGTAATGTGTCTGTCTGTCTGTCTGACCGAGCTCTCCAGCCAAATCTATCGCACGCAGGGACCTGGAATTTTTTATACGGAAGCACAAAGGGGCTGGCCACCAGACCTCGAAGCCCGATTTTCGATTTTTGAATTAGAAAAATTTAAAAAAAATTATTTATAATTAATTAATCACGGTTTTTTTGACTCACTGATATTATTATTTGTTTTCAAATAACGTTCGATTGTAACAATTGATTTCTTTATTCTAGCGTTAGTTTGCTGTTTTGACGATACATTAAATCGATTAATTACAATTCATTTCTTTTTTGTAGCTTGTGGGGGGGGGGAAGAGAGAGAGACAGTCTACATGTCCTACACTACTATTCCTGCGCTATTCACTTATCTGCATTTTCTAAATGCACGGGCAACGCCGGGCGGGTACACCTAGTAGAAAATAAAGAAAAGACCAAAAATGAGGTAGATTTCATTTTCGTTATTCATTCATTTCGTTCATTTTCGGCAACTGCATCGTCGTCTATGCTCGGTTACTTTGGCAAAGCTTGTTTCGGCAAAATAAAAGCTGTGCAAATTAACAGGAGAGAGTGTAGAGAATTACTAATATCGGTGGTATAGTGGAAACTGTTGTAGTCTGTATCCAGAATTATTGTAATCTAAAAACCAATTTTATTGGATTAATTTACTTTTAAATCTAGAATTACAGGTATATTTTGGAACAGTCTGTATACTCTCCCTCATCTCATGAGGTAACGTAGTTCCCAGACTCCTCGTGTAATTCAAAAACACACATATCTTTACACAAAATACTTGCGTAAAACTGATAATGTACTTTGTATATAAACTATTTCTTTCCCTTTCGAATACTTTTAAATAATTTCCGGGTTATTTTACTCTTATACAGGACCTAATACAGTGTAAATTATATTTAAAATCAGTACAGCAGTTGCTAAGATATTTTCTTCACAAAACAAAATTACAAAAATAATATACAATAAACGCATGTTCATAAGAGAAATCGTTATTACTATAAACTATCAAATCAAACTGCAGTAAGATCCACCAGCGGCCGAGCGTTGAAGTCGCTGAACACTGGTAGTTTGAGGTTTGAATCGCACGAACGGGCTGGCTGCTTGGGCATGTTCGTTGTTTTCCCATTTGTAACGGGTATACGAGCCAGTTTCCCTTAGAAAGTCGTCCACGTAGGCATCCTTCCCCTTAAGCAGATAACCCTCGACGCTTTGCCGTAATCACATAAACCAAACCAAACTGCAGTAAACTAAAAACTAGCAATCCCCTCTCTTCAACGACTGTTGAATAATGTAGCATTGATGCAATAGCTAGTTAAATTGCAAGATATGAGAGGCAAACAATTAAGGGGTTTCACGTTTCATAAACTATTATCACATATTTTCAAGATTTCAATGCATTTTGTCGAAAGAGTAATTTTATAATTTTACGCTACTATTTCAGAAAGCAAATAACCCTAAAATTACCCTGCTATGCAGCAACCCTTGAGATCTTTGTATTAGTAATCGGAACTACATATTTATCAAATGTTTGTCAATTTAAAGTGCTGGTTTAATGTTTTTAAAGAAGCTAACATTTAATTTTGATATTTGCATGGTATAAAGCTGTGAACACGGAAGAGCGGTTAAAATCTACGCAAGTTTCGGGACCACTTGTACATAACTGTTTTTCCTTAAGTGTTACTTTAACTCTTTTAAATTAGGTAACTTCCTTTCCAACGTTTACTACACTGTCTCCTCTTTCTAGATATTTTCCAGGCATTGGCCATAATTAGAGACTTTCCGTTTTGAAAAGCTTCTGGAAATTGGCAGGAGTAATAATTTATTAGACTAACCATTCCACCATCTAAAAACAGAGCTCGTTATAACGTTTTCCGTTACTCAATTTCAATAACTAAAAACAGCAGAAAATTCTAGCTCGATGTGAAAGCATCAATAACGTTGAGATGGCATATTCTTGGTATGATGTCAAAAGTACTCTCGCGTCTCACCAGTGGCCAAGTGGTTAAAGACCGCTGAATATTGAGAGTTCAAACCGATCCCAGGCGAACAGGCCAGCTGCATGGCTGGTTTTCATGGACTTCCCAAGTGTAGACCAGTGCGAACCAGTTTCCCTTCGAAAGTCCTCTACGAAGACATCCCTCTCCTCAAGCAGGTAAACCTCGTGTGCTTTGCCATATTCAGTCATTTATAAAAGAAACGCATCCGGTTTTTAAAAAACTCGAATTGTGATTTCAGCATAATAATTCCTATATATCTTCTTAGGAAACGTGCTGTATCGCTTCTTTCAATATAATGCAAAAAATAGCACAGAAAGTGCATGCAAGTGGGTGGAGAAGCAAATACATGCTTTTCGCGTGGTGCTGAAGGCATTTGTGAAAACATTTTAGAATTCCGCTGTTTTGGATTAACTAATAAATACCATTCAAGTATTTATTACAGTTGTCTTCATTTGCCATGTTTATTACGTTGTAGTATTCTATTTTTAAATGTATTAAAGACATAAATATGAATTGTAAACATTCCAACAGTCTTTCTTTGTTTCAGAAATTAATATTTATATGCATATTTTTGAGTATACCAAGGTTTTATTCCCCATTATTTACAATTATATCTTCTAAATCTCCTTAATGGTCTGATGTCAAGCATGCCAAAAAAATACTGTTTAGTAAAAAGATTTTATGATGAAGAGCAGAAGGTTTATAGGGACTGGCAGATGTTCAAGACAATGGGGTAAATAACGGATACCACAAAACTCATTATTTACCCAACTGCATTACGTTCCTTCGGCCTTCAAAAATGCCTTAGATGCCGTTTAAAGAAAGGGAATTATTCTTTTACATCATTTTGAAGTCAATTATGTTTTTATACAAAAATCTGATGTGTACACCACATGACTTCCTTATATTGGAATATTAAATTGCAATTTTAAATTATACGCATTTTTTCTTGCATTTCATTTAAACTTATTGGATTGAATTAAGTCTACTTCGCCGACAGCGCATAAACCACAATAGAACAAATGCATTCTTTAAAATTTACTCTAGTATTTGTTTACCATGACGACACTCTGGCGCTAAATTCACTTAACAGTATTAATAATTATATAACAGTTAAATAATATAATAATTATATAACGGAAACTAAGTTAACTGTTATATAATCCAATAATTACATAACAGTTAACGTATATATTTCGTTCGTATTATAACTCATAATGCACAAAATTTATATCATTTAAAGAATAGAATTATCTAATCGTTGCCACATGTTCTATTCAAATACTATAATAAAGCTAGAATGATGTATAAAAGAAATTAAGCATACAAAACAAAACAGAAACAGTTTTTCACAGACGATTGAGTATTTCTCATTTAATTAATTCAGTTCTCACTTCGCGAGAAGGCAAAAATACATAAAAACTCAAAATATCTATATTAAAAATTACGAAATAAATCTCAAACACTTATTTCCTCGAAAAAATTCCAGAAAGAATTAAGCATGATTTAATTGGCAATAATAAATGAATGCGTTATCTTTGTTGTTGCGAAGCTAAGTTTCTCTAGATTGGCAACAAATTCACTAGTCTGCTGTTTCAAATGTAAACATCAATGGCCGCCATTAAAAACAGGCTTAGCGGCAATTAAACAACTTTAAAATTGCTGATAATTCTAAAAATATTGCACACAGATTTACTAAAGGCATAAAATCTTTAACCGGAAAATAAAAACAACATAATTCAATCATTTTTAAAGCAAAAAATGTACAATTTACAAACATATTAGAGTAAAGAAACTGAGATCACTCAGCCGGGTAACAGAGTGGATATATATATAAATATATATTTATATACGTTTGGTGCGGCCGATTGAAACCAAAATACGAGGTGCAGATCTACATGTTATAGCAGTCCTATATACAAAATTTCAACGTTCTTGAGGCTACTCGTTTTTGAGTTATGCGAGATACGTACGTACGTACATACGTTCGTACAGACGCCACGAAAAATTCTCTTCAGAATTAATTTTAAAGCAGTTTTATAATTTTTTTGAAGGAAAAGAGTATTTTATTCTGTCCTTACTTACAGATATCACGCAAAAACATCGTTAAATTGCATTCGATAGCGGTCAAAATGGATATTTTCGTTGAAATATGCTGCCTGAAACTTTTCGCGATTACAATACTTCCTTTTTACTTCGTACAAGGAAGTAAAAATTTGAAAATTAAAAATATAAATTTAAATATCTGTGGATAAGAAATAAAAGTAACCCCACTTTTGAACGAATTTTTAAGAAATCTTTGCATTTGTAGCAGGGATCTCAACTAGAGAGAAATCTCCCCATTTCGTAGATTCAGTGGAAATGGGATAAGCATTTTAATTTCGCAAATAAGTATTTAGTTTCAGTTTACGAATATAAAAAACTATTTTTATTCAAGATTTGGCATCTTTGAACATTATCTACACTTTCTGTTGTTTTATTTATAAAACACATTAAAAATAACCTAAATCTAAGTAAATGTACTTATTTTACGAGTTTTGGAAAAAACCCGGGGGTTACATGATCTTCTAGCTGTGGTGAAAGAGGTACATGGCGCAAAACTGGTTCAGAACTGCTGATTTGAAGTGTTAAAGGAGTGTATATCTACGTTTTGTTTCGTGAAAGAAAAGTAAAAATTATAAGGAAATTTTAATTTGTAATTACAATATTTTGCCATTCTATACACGCACCATTTTCCCACATGTATTTAACTAAAAATATAGCAGAACGATTAAAAAAATTGTTTCCTTTCTAAAAGCAAAAATAAGCAGATAACAAACCTCTGAATGAGGCCCACCAGTGGCACAGCGGTAAAACTGCTGAACACTAATAATTCCGACTTGGGTTCGATTCCTTGAAAACGAACTGGCTTCATAGGCGTTTTCAGAGTTTATACCGTATGTAAAATAAAATACCCTTAGAAAGTCCTTCACGAAGGCATCCCTCCCCTTACACAGATAGCCTTGGTATGCTTTCCCATAATCAACGGAACTAAAATAAACCTGTGAGTGATAACAGAAATTTTAAAGTAGTAAGTAAACCGCCTTTGAGTAAGGCTCAAACGCAGTATGCAACTAACAGTTAGTTACCTTCCCGCTTTCGTTTATAGTTCTAGATTTTGTAGCTAAAAACTGTTTGTAGCATCAATAATTTCTTTCATACTCAAAAGTACACGTGCGTCTCATGCAATTACCTTATAATTTGACGTATTCTTTTAATCAGTAGCATATGGAAAGGGTCGTAGGTATATACCTAAAAATGTTTTAAATGATGCAAAGTTTCATATTTTGACATTTTTACTTTAGAATCATAACTTAATAATCGCATAAATTAACTGCATCAGAAATATTTGTAATTTTAATTTATGAAAATAATTACGAGTGGCTATGCGTCAGTACTGAAGTTTCCCACTGTTTCCTAGAACACGGTCTCAATAAGTTTTTGCAAATAACATCGCCTTCAAAAATAAATAAATAAAATTATATTGCTCGATACTTTTTGTGGCAATCTGCATATCAATGCTCATCCCTTAATCTACTATCATCAAAAACATTTTATCTAAAATGATATTTCATTTTTAGTTACATGTAAATGCCAGTATTTCTCTTTAAAATTTATATACGATCCCTGAAAATGGCTTCAAATTTTAAAATTAAATATTTCGATCAGCTATTATCGTACAGGTATCAAACTTTTTGTGTTTTCCTTACCAGAATAAGTAAAATGTTTTGCTAAACATGATAATGAGACAGATGCTGCAAAAAATGTTAGATTTCGAAATTTTTATAAAGTTAAATTTTTAATCTAAAGATAGCAAAAAATGAATTTTTACATCGGTTAAAGCATTTCTGCAACCAAAAGTACATGTTTATATCAACGCCTGCGAAAATGAAGGCCGAAAAAGGACTTCCTTAGACACGATATAAAATATACTACGCAACTCCTAATTCATTATGCATTTTTAAGTGAAACTTTAATTATGTTTAGAAAAGAACACAGGATTCCCAGGAAATATAAGGATTAAACATTTATTGAAAATATGAAGAAATAACACAGGAAACAATTCGATATTTTATGATATATACAGATTTATTCGCTTTACGAAAGATCGGTGTCCCATGAAATGTTTCGCTAACCAAAATTGTGCAAAGCGGAAAGACAATTACATTAATTTATATAGGAAAATGGTTCTGAACGTTCCCATGCATAAAATAAAACTGTTTACATAATCACATCAAATGACACATAAAACCTAAAATAATACTCCATAAAATAGTTTAATAAACATATAAATTAGAAGTAAAGCATATCGATAGTAGTTCTATCTTTCAGATGTGAGAAAACAACCATACAATGACGACTCAAGAAAAGCTTAAACTGCCAGAAGTTAGGTAAAGAGAAGTGCAAGACAGCAGATTGTAGGCGAAGAGAAAAATAATCATCACAGGAGCCCTCGACCTGGGGGGATGCGGTGAACGTTTTATTTACCTGTTATGGATTGTTTTAATTTATGAATATAAAACCTACTTTTATTCAAGTTTTGGTGATTTATCAAAATTTTCTATACTTTTTCTCGTTTAATTTATAAAATTCATTTTGGAAAGGAGGGAGGCCTAATAATCGTCTAGCAATGGTGAAAGGGGTACATGGGGCTGAAAAGGCTGAGAGCCCCAGATACATAATTTATTTCATCATCGCTTGTAACACTGCGAAGGCTTACAATTTCTCTTACATCTGCATGCTTTGATGTCGAAAGTTGACGTTTGTCGTCTATTCTGTCTGATGTAAAAGGCTTAAAATATCACGTTTCACCGCTTATACGCAATTTTCTACACATTGTTCATTGTAGGTCCGCGAACCATACCGTAAACTTGACTTAAATTCTACGCGCCATTTAAAAATTGCGTACTTGTTTCTAAAATTTCTAAATAAAACAAATTACATATATTTATATCTGGTTTTTAGCCATTTCTAGTAAAACCCAAAATCATTTGCATGATTTTTGCTTACTTAACGAAAATAATATGATATTTCGCAAAAATGGAAGGTCTTAATGTGAACTTGGTTTGGTTTATTGAGATTACGGAAAAGCACACTAGAGCTATCTGCCAAGGGAAGCAGTCATGGAAGGACCTTCTCATTCGCCTCGAATGAAACCCCGGTCCGAACTACCAGTGTTCAGCGCTCGGATGCTAGTGGACACTTAAAGTGAACGCAAAACCTTAAAGTAACCCTTAAAGCGGAGATAGTTGGAGACTGTTTGTGACACTGGAGTTTATTTTTGAGTAAAACCTTTTTTTCCCCAAATTTATTCCTGAAAAAAAAATTAATAAATAAATAAATAAAATCATGTATGGTACCATTTCTGAAATTTGTATTTTTAATGATACCGAAATTTTCTTAATACTTGAAATTTTCCTCAGTATTAATGTTTCTCAACAATACGTACTCGCACATTAAACACTTTTGATTAGTAAGATTGTTTTTTAAAATGAAGACAAAAATAGAAATTGTGTAATAAATATAGACACTACAAAATCGACTTTTCCCATACTTATCTATGGAAACTGCAGAGATAAGCGTAGGAACGACAGAAAAGACTACCTGTTGAACATAATCTAATCACTGACTGATGCGTCTGAGAATTGAAGACCTTAATCAATTAAAAACTTGGTTAAGAGGAGAATAAAATGCAAATTTGTACCAGCAATTTTCATATTGCAAGCATTCTTCAATAATTAATCAAATATCTAAAAAGCAATTTATGAAGTTCAATGAGAAAACAATGTTCATCGATTTGATTACAAATGGTAAAGTTTTATTACTTATCACATGAAAAATTATCTAGATTTCACTACTGAAAATTTTATTTTTAGAGGCAGACATGAGCCTATAAAAGTTCGATAAAAAGTAAAATAATATACCATGTCCTTGTGATCGTGATCTAATCAATATATCGGAAAATCAAGAGCATCAGAATTCTCGGGCGCAAACATTTTTTACCCTACATATGACAAACCATTTTATATTTGAATCAATAAAACCCGAAACCGAGCATTTCATTAAAAATTATTTCCGCACACATACAAAAAAAGAAAGCAGAGATTTTTTCAGCATTGTCGAGAGCTCAGGGAATTTTGCCTTTCCCCAATTCAAAGGAAATTAGCCCCGTTTTACTTGAAAAATGTGCTTATCATTTGAAAGCTGCCGAATACAAAATAATCATATGCCTTTCAGGAGTTTAAAAATCTGAGATGCAAATAACTTCATATATATCTAAGATATAAATAATTTTTATGAACACACACGGATGTTTCAAAAAGAATATACAAGTAGTAACTTTTGAACGATGGGATCATAAACCCATCGTTTAAGAAATGAATCAAGCAAGGACTTCAGTATACTTTAATTAGATTACACATTTTTGTAAAAGTACATAAAATTAAACTTTTTATCAGCCAGTAGAAAAACATATATATGAATGAAAAATGTAGCTTATTTTAATCCAGACAGATTTCACTTATAGATAAGGGAAAATAATTATTCTTATTTAATTTCAGTATTACTTATTTATCATTAAATTAAGCTATGTTTATAATTTAACATTAGATTTTCTTTTCATTTTTCAACATTATATGAAAGTATCTTGAAGTATTCATGATATGTAAAAAGTTGTATTGCATTTCATTCATTTATTTTTCGCTGATAAATTGTTAGCATAATGCTATAAACATTTGGTTCCCTCGCATTCACAGGTTTCAATTCCACTGCTTTTATTAAAGTTTTTACACCAAATATTATGCGGGGTAATTCTGCAAAATCTCATCGAATGTATTTGGAGGAAATTGATTGTATATCTTCAGTACTCTCATAAATGAATTAGTATTACCCCTTAATTTATTTAACGTTTAATGTTACTACAGGAAGTGGACATGAACCATTTTTGTAACAAATCATATTTTTTATGAGCTCACTTTCAGTTGATGGAAGTATGTGAATATTTTAAAATACTTAGCCGACAAAAAATTTTTAATGAAAAATTGACAATAAATTACACGTAAAATACTCTTTCTTCTTTTCTCCTTCCCAAAAGGGACTTAAACTACTTTCATAATACATCAGAAATACAGGAAATTAATATATTTTTAAGCATGTTATATGAGAAAGAGTTTCGAAGTTCACAGAAGAGTTTCGAGCAGTTAATTAAGCTAAAAAATTGCATTTTATATATCAAATATTTTATTTTTTATTCGAATTCAATTTTCGGATGACAAAAATTGAATTGTTCTATTCTTAACTACCACTGACCATACACTTAAATCATAGGATTCATTATTCTACTATTTGTGTAAATATACATACAACTGAAGTATACGTAATTTACGTCAAACATAGCAAATTGCAAAACTTATTACAAATATAGCTAAGTTAACGTAATAATAAATTTATTTACATACTGAATATGTGTATAGCTGCTATTAATTATGAAATTGTACATTTGTCTAAGTCTATTTGAAGAATTGATTGAATAGTTTACTTTCATATTAATGTTTTTTAATGCACACTGCGCAAAAACAAGGGGGGGCAGTTCTCCATCTCCCGCTCTACTGGGCGATTGACGAAATTCAACTTGCGTTTTTCATGTCTCAAAAGCGCGACTTAGGATATATATTAGATTTATATATGGCATCGTTCTAATATAGGTATTTTGACACAAAATCGGACTTTTTCTGAAATTACATGTCAATTTTTTTTCCATATTTCGATTCTACCACTCAAATTAACGCCAAACTACCAAGTTTTATAATCGCATGAGTAGTTTTTCAAAAAATAGCTCTCAAAATTTTAGCTCCTAAATGTTAAGTGAGTTTGGTATATATTTATTAATCTCTCTTTTTTATTTTGAACGCATGCCTCTATCACAGTTACTTTCCTAATATATGGAAGACCGCCAAGATGATTGTAATTCCGAAGCCGGTGAAAGATCAGACAAAGCCTGAAGGGTACAGGCCCATCAGCCTGCTTCCCAGCATGGGTAAAATGTTAGAACGCGTCATCCTCACCAGGATACAAACTCATCTCGATAAGCTTCCGTTAGAGCAATTTGGATTTCGGAAAGCCCTTTCCACCACCAAGCAACTGGTACGGCTGAATGAATTTATTGGCAGTGCGCTGCACAACAAAGGATATGTTGCCTTACTCATGCTAGACGTGGCGAAGGCATTCGACCGCGTCTGGCATGAGGGGCTGATTTACAAGCTTATTGAACTTAAATTATTACAGGAAATTAAGGCTCATTACTTCAGTGAAGAGCTCATCCAGATAATTAACTCCTTCCTAACGGATAGAACCTTTTTCATGCACATGGGCAAAGACTCTTCTGACAACAAGAAAACGACGGCTGGCGTCCCACAGGGGTCTGTTTTAGGGCCCGTTTTATATTTGTTTTTTACGTGGCTGATCCGCCTACAGATAACATGTATCATAACTGTTTTATGGGTTGTTATGCCGACGACACAGCGCTTGCTGTCAAGTCTGCATCACAAAATTTCGATTTTTCTAAACTCCAAAGTTTTATGCCGCAGCTTGAGCTTTGGTACTCTAAATGGAGAATCGCCATAAATGCTGAAAAGTCTAATCTCATTATCATCAAGAAAAAGAGAATGAACACCTCTCTTACTAAGCAATTGAAATTATTCGGAGCTATCGTGCCCGTTGTAAACAAGGCCACATATCTAGGAGTCAAGTATAGCTTCAACTTTCAGTGGAAAGAGCACATAAATTATGTCAGAAGCAAGATGTTGTGGGTAATTCAATGCCTCACTCCCCTTCTTTTCCCAGACTCAAAACTGGACTTAGGACGCAAGAGACATATTTGCATCTCGATCATTCGCCCCATATTTGCCTATGCGTCACCCGCCTGGGCTTCTGTCCATAAAAGAGAACTAAATAAATTGCAGGTTACGCAGAACAAGTTGCTTAGAATGATGACCAGGGCTCATTACTTTGTTTCAATCCGACGCTTAAGGACTTGAGACAGTGGAGGAGTATTTGCACAGAATGAATGCAAATTTCTTCAAAAAAGCGCAGGACTGTAGCCACATGGGCGACTACTAATGTGTTTAAAGATATTGTTCTTGAGGAGGACTCCATTTATAGACCGCTCACGGCCCACCTCACTCGGGACTCGAATTTTCCCATTTAATTATTTGTACTCTCTTGTATATATGTTATTACTTCTTAGGTATATCATATTGTAAACTTGTGTTTCAACTTGTCGCTTTTATTGTAATTTGTATTCTATTCTATTTTATATTGCACGATGTGTCACATATTGTATATATGGCCTCATATTTAGATATGCATTATTCTCATTGTAATCTTAAATTAAGTTTTGTATTATTTGTCTTGAACCGTCCTTGTTTTTCCCATGTTTCAATGCAAACATACACCACAGTTTACACTGCTCCTGAATCTGGCTCATCTCGTATTTGGGCTTTTCTTCGGCTCTGTGACGCATGGTCAGCCCCCTTTTACCACCTTAATGGCTTTACCGACTTATCATGAATGCTTATCGCTATGTGCCCACTGGGCGTTGCTTCAAGAGCCGGACACGTCGCACCATGCGCGATATCCCGCAATACTAGCGCGGATAAGGAGAAGAATTGGTTGCCACATATTAAAAAGTTCGCCAAGTGAATTATTCTTAACGTAAACTGAAAAAAATTCGCCAAAATAAATTTTTGAATTTCTCTGTAAATTTCGCGCCAAATTTTACAAAATTTAATATATAGATATAATTTGAGTCGTAGAACCGATATATGGAAAAATTTGGTATTTTATTTCAGAAAACGCCCGATTTTGTGCCAAAATACATATGTTAGAAAATGCTATATATAAATCTAATATATATCCTAAGTCGCGCTTTCGAGACATGGAAAACGCAACTTGAATTTTGTCAATCGGCCTAGTAAAACGGGAGATATAGATCTGTCCCCCCCCCTTTTTTTTTTTTTTTTTTTTTTGTTCTGTGTGCATAAATCAAGTGGATATAAATAATTAGTATTGGCGTATTAACGCAATAACCTAGGCTCAATTTGGCGATGTTTTGCAGATGAAAACATAAAAGTTACTTATCGGGTGCAAGTTGGTGGTTTTCGCAAATATATTGTAAGTCGGCAGACATTATCAACATATGAAAAGAAAATATACTTCAGCAATTTAAAATACAAATTTCAGTTATTAGATAAGGATTACATGATACATTAAAGAAATCATACGCTTACCTTCTTCACCAAATCTTTTTGTATTTTTTTGTTTTGTTTTAAATTCTACTCCCTAGGTACACAAAGATCTACTATCCCATAAAAAACTTCAGAGAATTCCAGACTTGGCATTGTGCTAACCTTGGCAACACAAGGACCTATCGAACGTATCTCCTCGTTGTTCCCTTTAGAGATTTTGCGTCAAAATTCTGTATTCCTACAGAAATTTTACAGCATTTCCTTCCATTGCTGGCAATTCCACAAGCGTATATTTTAAAATTCAGAGGGAAAAACATCACGATTTTTTTTACAAAAACTGTTGGAGCATGGAACACAACAACAACAACAACAAAAAAAAAAAAAAAAAAAAAAAAGGGGAATACGAAAATAGCGACCTTATTTGACTGCAGGACTGTTAATACGCATGACTGTCTGAAGAATTATTATGGGCATTGTTCACAGAGTTTGGCACGTTCTAAAAATTTGACGACTTCTACTAGAGTGGTTGCAATAACATGCAAGTGGCAAATAATTTAATATTAATAGTGCTGCTTCGAGTGTGCTATCACAAAGTAAAACGAGCAGGTTCACACTCTATGTTATTTTCTTCATGTAGCTACATACATGTAAATTAAGTACAGTCAAGGGTTGTGAAAATAAGGAAAAATACTGAGGATTCTCCTTATCTAAAAATGTGTAATGATAAAACTTATCAGAATTTAGCTAAGCAGAAAAGTTGCCAGTTTTATATATTGTTACTATACACAAGTCAGAATATATGATAGTTTCATGTAGAAGACAACTTTACACGTTTTTTAAGCGTTTACGACGGAAGGATATGAAGGGGGCTTGAATATAAAGTGAACTCACTAGGAACGCGATAAGTTTAGTGAAAAAAATCAGAAGGTTTTGAGTCAAATTTATAACATGTAGTGTTAAATACACTCACTTCCAAAAGTTAAGCACGGAGAGGAAAATGCTGATTTCCGGAAGCCAATCAGAATTGAAGAGGATGCAATTCGCTGCAGAGGTAGATGGAAGTATGCAAATATGTTAGGTAACAGCCAATCGCGCTTTCATGTCAAGAAATATGCAAAAAAGGCAGTCTTATAAGAAGCCAGCTTTATGAAGGGTTACAGAAGTAGATTGTAAGTGCTGATAGAAGGTGTTAAAACTTTCGCATAATTTGTTTTCGAGACTACGTGTTTCTATGACTTCCAGAAGACGAATGGAAGATTCTGAGCGCTGGCGTGGTGTGGGGCGCATTGAAGCAGGACAGTCGATCGCAGATATTGCTCTTTTTTTCGGCGTTCATCATTCTGCAATTTCATGTTTATGGAAACAATTCCTAAACCACACAGACAGTTGACCAAAAGCCCGTAGCCGGTAGCCCAAGGCTTACAACCCCCGCGGAAGATCGATATATTGCTATTGTAGCCAAGCGGAATCGTAGAGCAGTTGGCCCTACTTTTGTTTTAATGGACCATAACGCACGTCTCCATACAGCTGACATCGTCGATGACTACCTGGAGAGTGAAGGGATTGCGTATTGCGTATGACGTGGCCAGCCCGACCTTAATACCATTGAAAATCTTTAGGTTTCTCTCGGCCGTGCTGTATCTTCACGTTTCCCACCTCCAGCCACTCTTATTGAGCTGGAAACTGCTGTACAAGAAGAATGGCGATTTCTTAATTCTGCAGTGGTTGACCGCCTAATTGAAAGCATGGTCACAAGGTGTAAACTTTGTACACAGGTGAGGGGAGATCGCATACCCTATTAATGTCCTTTTTTAATTTTATGCTGTTTATTTTCACTTTATACACAATTACGTTTAAGTTTCCAGTAGATCATTATCTGATAACTCACAAAAAATTAAAAGTGTATTCATGAATGTTTTAAACTCTAAGATGAATGCGATTCCACTGAAGTTACTTGAAGAATTTCAGTATTTTTATGCTGCATGAAGCTATTTGCAGAGTCGTAGCAGCAAAACAGTGTCCACGACTTCTTGTGACAAAAACTTCGGAAAAATGAAGATGATATATGTATAAGTAGCTAACATTACAAGGATGTTCTGGCAAATTTACTGCAAAGCATCTATCATGTGCGTCTAGAATACGTTAAGGCTGCATCTTGGTTCTTTCTCCAAGGTAATTCTCAGCTATGCTTAACAACTATCGTACATTTGGCTGTAGAAGAGATGCTGAAGGTCTTCCGATTGGAAGTGGTAAACTGGCCCGCCATCAAGGTGCGGGGGTCTTCCCAGCATGTGTCACTTGAGCAGATTTGTACATTTGAATATAACACTCACAAAGCTAAAACGATAGTGGGAACTCTGTCTTGGTTCGGCGATGCTCGTAATAGGCGTGAGCATTATAGCTGGGACAGGTAACCGGGAGGGCTTCTTGTCAGGCCAGCTAAGCGTGAGCATTGCAGCCATTGATAGGCATCTAACCTAGTGGACCAGCTGTTCTGTCATGGTCGTTCTCATATTTCCTGTATGCAAGCACTAAATTTTTACAGCACCACTCTGCAGAGCATCATCAATTTAAAGCATCGTAGGCACTACCAATTTTAATTATTAAAGCGCCACTAATTTTAATATAATTATTATATCTCGATTTTATATAGTAACAAGCAACCACTGACTTACGTAAAGCTTAAACTATTTGATTATACCTTAACTTCGAAATACAGAATGGAACATTTGATTCAAAAAGCAAGCAATGCTCTTCGGTACAGAAGTAGAGGTACGGAAAGTAAAGCAATAATCAAAATTTTTTCATTTTTTCCCTCAATGATATCTTTTATCAGCTACTTTTGTGAGCATTGAAAAACAGAGGGATGAAATTAATTACCTGTCACGTTCCCAGAAAACATATATAAATATGACATATTATCCTGTCAACCATGAAAATTGGCTGCCATCAACCTATGAAAGTTTGCGTTGATCCCGCCAAATTTCTCCCAGTCGTTCCGATGGAATTCTGAGCCACACATTTACTGGCAACTCTTACAATAAAACGTTTTTCAAACTCTCTGAAAAACGCACCAAACAGAAACAGCTGCGCCAGTATTTGATCCGCTTCGTTTATGAGCTCAGTAAAAGGACTTTCCTCGATTCATATTTTGATATGACCTCCGATTTTATGCAATGAGTATGAAATTTTTAAAAGTTGATCGTTACAATTTATTACTGTTTTACTGGCCAAACCAGCTGTTTTTTCCTTATTGAACAGGTGTTAATCCCTTGGATCAGCTGTAAATGAACCGGAGAGCAGTCAAAAATATAATTCTACTCCCTCGAAGTAATTTTTTCAAAAAAAAAAAAAAAAAAAAAGGCAATTGCAGTCAATTTATATTCTTGTTCATAAAAGCTAGCAAAAGGAGGCTTATCAATATTCAAACAAAGTAGTTACATCAAAAGAATGAGCAGATGTTGTAAGGGTGTTTTGATTCCACGATTATCCATAATTAGTGCTAAATCGCGCTGCTTTGGCGACAGTTTTACAGTTGAAACGATAGTATGTAAGTACCGAAAGGACATCATGCAGAATAAAGGATACAAATATTTCAGAAATATTTCTACAGATAATATACATATGGTTTCAGTTTTCGTTTTCTTTTCAAGACGGTACGCAAATTTTTGAAACGACCTAGGTAATTCTCACATATCCCACAGCATTGGTCGAATTAAATACGAAAAATATCACAGCCCTCGAGTTAACTTTGCTGTAGTCAGTCAACCAATCTCAGGGAATATTCCTTCAAAACTGAGCCAAAATTGGAAAATTCGCATTAACACCTATCAGGGGCCCAAGGCCTAGGCCAGCGAGAGACGCCATTAAATTCTTAGACTTTCTCTGATGTTACTATGAGACAGGTGCCGCGAAGTTGTTACAGTGGAGAGTAACGCTGATTACCATACCGATGGGGCAGGATTCAATTCCCGGTGAATGCTCAGATACGTAGACGTATAATGCCTGTGCATCAGGGGGCACTCACAATATATAAGTCTTCTCACAAACGTTGGTGGTGGAAGTAAAGGGGTATGAAAACCTCGGATCGACCCTGGGGTGTTCTTCAAAATTGAGGCGGACTGTACCTCTACAACCAACGGTGAAATTCTGGTGTCTCATCCACTTCTACCTGTACCCGTCAGGAAAATGAGACAAGCCACAGTAACACAACAATTAGCCAACCAACCATTATTATTATTATTATTATTATTATTATTATCAATGCTTTGATATGCACCGAAATAGTAAAAAATTCTTGAGGTTCATTTCATTTCAATGTTTTTTATTCCTGTGAATTAAAATACAAACTACTGTAGATGGCGCTTAATTTGATCGCCGTTAATGCCATCATTCGCATATTATCAAAATCCCGAAGTTCCGCTTTTTTTTTTATCCGAAATAAATGGAAAATACATCGCTTATTGTTAGCAACAATTCGCTGAATATCATTTAAATATTACATAATAACTTCTTCTAACTGAAGTAAAGTCACGAAGTAATTAAATTGCATAACGATTAAAAAATTGTCATTGTTATAAAAATTGTCAGGTTACACCTAAATGTCGCCAAATATTTTAATTTAGGCAACCATTTAAAATTTGGCAAAAATATAACCTAGTTTGACTTAGATTTTCAATAACTTTATCGATTTCGAGGGAATCAGACATGACTCTTCTTCAGAAGCAAAAAAAAAAAAAGTCGGCAGAATTTTTATTTCCCTGAAGTAAAAAAAATCCCTGAAAATATCTACACTAAACTAAGGTTACATTTTTGCCCAATTTAAAATTTTGCATTTGCAATTTCTCTTCCGGTGAGAGACGGCCTTCGAGTATTAAGATTTTAAATAATATCCAGAAGCGATATGAATCCCTCATAAATAAAATGTGCATGACAGACATTTATGAACAGTTCATAAATCCTCTGCATTTTCCTAATTTAAATTTTGTAAAAATGCCTAATTATATGTTTCTGGGCTTTCTAGCTTATTTAATCGCATATCCCACTGGCTCATATGGAGGACGGTCGATACCTTTCACCTTATAAACATTTTTAGGAAGCATATGGGTATTATATTTGCAACGTATAATTTAAAAAATATTACTTGTTCTTTAACATTTAAGTTAAAAGAAAAATTACTTCTTTTATTTTTCTCCTTTAACAGCGATACTCAGAATAACTCAATTATCGTTCTCGAGAGACAACTTTAACGTATCAAGACCCCATATGCGAGAACGTATCACTTTTAAACGCTTTATTTCCTTGAAAAATCACTTTAAAAATGGAATTTTTTATTATGTTACCTAAATTTATTGACACATATTTTTCTACATAAGATTATACTTTTACATAAGTTAGAAATACATCATAATGGAACCTACGTACTTACGATGGATATGCATTTCAAGGCCAACAGAATGTAAAGGTTATTTACATTTTAAAATCATTCATCAATAGAATAATGCTTCTCACGAATAAACTAATTCAACCTATTAACCTAAAAATAATGAATATGCATGTTTATCAAAATAAATGAATTATAGTCTGTACTTACCATGGAGCATATATTTCTTTTTTCTCCTCGTTATTCTGTGCTATAACGTATTTCCTACACCTACAGAACAAGCACGTCATGAACGAAAGTTGATTCTGCGAATTACACGAATAAAAGTCCAAAATTATTCCAAAGCACTATTACAAAGGTACGGCTGGCTTCCCGTACGAGAAATTACCAGCATAATCGCGGTAACCAGGCCTTCGTTTTCGGATACCGGGACGAAAATATGGACTCTGGAACAGTTTAGAACTGATAATATATTTCACGCGTGGATTATTATCGTACGGAACTACAGATTTGTTGACAAAAGGCACTTTATGCAATAATTCACTTGGCTCAATTTAACATAGGGTTGCCAAGAGCTGCAAAAAAAAAAAAAAAAAAAAAAAACTACGCCGCTCCTATTCCCATTAATGAAATGTCGCCAGATGGGAGTTGCGAGCTTTGGGAGAACGAACTAGAAAGCCGGTTTGTTGTGCCTGCAGACAGAGGCATTTTCGGTAAAAATAGGATAAAAATGAGGAAGTAGAGGCGTTGGGAGACTGGAGAGTTTCGTTCCCGCTCGTAAACTTTGAAAGTGTTCTAAAACGGGATTACATTTACACTATACATCATGTTGTGCTAATTAGGTGGCCGCTTTCCTGTTTGCAAGTGGACTGTGATGCCCTTTTTTACAAAAAAAAACTTATTTTTTTAAAGTTGTAGTAAAATATGCAGTAGAAATCCAGATATTTTGAGTGATTAGTTCCATAGCCTATACGAATATTTAAAAAATCCTTCCAAATTTTCCACACCTCCATACGCTAATATGTACTTATCGTAAAGAGTTTTAGTGTTACCTCCCCCCCCGAATTTTATTTCGGCAAAGATTACGCATACGCAGTTTAAAGATAGTTGTGCTTCCATGCAATTAAATATCTTTTTCTCTTTTCCTTCCCCCCTTTTTCCTTCTTCAACAGACTAAGCAGTGATGTTTTTGGACAACTCACTTTTATTTCAAATAATACAAAATTATGAAATTAATTTTTATTTTCGTAGGCCCAAAGTTAATTAATTATGGAATTAATTTTATTAATATAGTCCTTAAAATTAAGCACATAACCTTACTTTTATTTTTACTGCATTAAAAGAAAACAAGAAAATTGCTTTTTTATCTATTTAAATCAAGCATTGTAGCTTATTTATATTGAGCTGTAAGGTGGTAGTTCGGTCCAGTGTTCGAATCCTGACGAGCGGCCTGGTTGCATGGTCGCTTTCGTGGCTTTCCTCATCTGTAACGTATATACGAACCAGTTTCACTTAGAAAGTCCTCTACGGAGACATCCTTCCTTCAGGCAGATAGCCCTCATGTGCTTTGCCGTAATTAAATAAACAAAACCAATTTATTTTAAATATTTAGCTAAAGTTTAACTAAGACTTATTTTTTATTGAAATAAAATAATAAAATTATTCCCGGAACGATGACTACCCAAGAAATCAAAAACAATACATTTACTATTTTTTTGTGTTATTTAAATAAACGAATCACTTAAAACACGCAAATAAATTAACAACAGCTAAACTTGGTCTACAGTTTTATTACTTGGTAATGCGGTTAACTGGAACTCACCTTATCTAGCAAGTATGAATAAATTATAATTCGAGATCATGCTGCTGCATACGAAACTTTTAATTCACTAAATTGAAATTAACAGTACTTCATCAGGTGATAGCATTTCATTTTATCCCAAACTTTTTTGCCTGTCTTTGCTTAATACTCGAATAAATTTCAGTTGGTCGTATTAAGTTAGCTAATTAAGGTATAGGTAATATTATACAAAGATGCATCAATGTAAATATTATACATCATATACAAGGTATACAAAGATGTGTAGTTGCCTTATTCCGAATATTTACTTTAAGCGAGCGTTAAGTGTAAACTTAACTTCCTCTAAAAATGACGATTAAAATACATTAAATAAAGTTTAAGGTGCTTTAAAATTCTCTCAGGCCTTTCAGAAATTTTATACTTAGATAACAAATTTTATAAGATTATATCCACTGGTATAAAACCAATATGCAAGCAAAACGAAAAATTCTTCGAAAGGGAGCACAAGGATTTAGATAAACTATTGGAAATTTCGAAAAACCTATCTTTTTGATAAATTTACAGTTTCACAATTTTTCGTGCAGTAATCAAATGTACTATACTGAGTTCAATAGTCAATGCCATTCGGATGATTGCATCAAAAGATCGGCTAAGCATAGAATATATTATGATTTTTAGAGGACAATGTTGCATTATCAAAAGACTTAAATAGTGGCTTTTAGATTTCTTACAGCGTTGTACTGCTTAGCATGCGCGTATGCACTTCATTCATAATTCTATTAAATTTTTTGTGGAGATCAAATTTTTGTTATGTGATGGTGTACGTTGTTACATCAACTCCGAGCTTGAAACCATTTCCCAGAATCTGTAGAATGTAAAGAATCATCCTTACTACTAAACACCTAATTCATTCTCCATATTTTGGGTCTTTTCTCTAAGAGATATTCCAGCTTATCTCGAAATTTTTGTGTAATCGTTTTCTGATTTATAGCAGTTCTTTTAATAAGCAAATACTTCAAAACATAACGAAATCTCTATCGAAACGTATTTGTTTTATATTCTAATCTGTCCTCAGATATTCCATAATATAAGATCAAACTTCTAGTACATCCCAATTGAATTTATCATCACTAAATTCAATTTTCAGCTGTCGGTGGGCCCTGTTAATGTTACAAGAGGCGCATTAATGAATGGATTATGTGCTATAGCAGGAGCTGGTTTGAGACATATTTAACATAACTGACAAACTTTTTGTCATCAACAGACCGTCAAGCAGTTATGTTTTAATATGGCAAATTGAAATTCTCTTGAATCCGCTGTTTCAAAGACTAATTTTTGATTCCTTCCATAAGGAAACTTCGTTGTTACAGAGAAATCAGGTAGCATCTTTAGACTGATACTTTTATCACTGTTATTAGAAAATGAAAATCTGTGTACTTTGGACTGCCAACCTACCATAATACTGGTTCAAGTGTTTTTCAAAAGCTCTCAAGAAGTTTAATATAAGCTTTTTCCCATGTCATTGCGGTTTCAAGAAATCGGCTGCAAGCAAAGAATTGTCAGCAGGAATACAAAATCTCTAGTTTAAAATAATCAGAGCCTGTTCGGAATGCAAATTTGTAACTTGCATTTAAAAACAATTATTTGTATACACATACAATAGTCTTTAGCAACTTTTCTCCTTAAAATATGAATATTTCAAAAACCGAATTAACATGTTTTGAACCTTTTTATTTACTGAGATGCATTATTCCTGAGTTACTTTTACTGGGATATTTATTCTCTGTTTAATTTACAATACTGTAACACTACTTCAGGATTTTCACAGAAGTTTTCAAGCGCCCGAAAAAGTATGAAACGCGCTTTTAGAAAGCATAAGCACTTTAAATGCTAGAGATTATTATTCGGTGCTAGTCTGTTTTCAAAACGTAATTAATGCAGCTACATATCATCTACATTCCTTAAAGACATTTAAAACGATAATTAATTTATAATTAATTTTATCTTAATGTTTGGTTTGTTTTATTTGATAACTGTAAAACAATCGAGGGCTATTTGCATAAAAGGAGAGATGCCTTCGTGGAAGACGTTTTGAGGAGGACTGGCCCACATAAACATGTTACACATGGACAAAATGTGTGAACAGGTTTTGAAAGTGATTGTTGTATCACTTCCACTGCTCAATTAGTCTTTAGAATACACAGCAACACTAGATTTTGAATTTTCATGCTTTACTTCTAAAAAGCAAAACACATTTCCATTACAGATGGTTAGGCTAGGTTAATTAAATATGGCAAAATAACGATGGTTATTTTCCTAAGGGAAGGAATGCCTTCGTTTTAAACTTTCTGAGGAAAACTGTCTCGTATTCACATTATACATGGCAAATACCACGAAAATCAAACATGCGGCCATCTCGCACACCTAGGATATAACCCGAGTCGAATATCCAGTATTCCGCTGTCGTAACCATTCGGCCCCACGTGGGGCAGCTCATCAATACAGAATATGATTTATTTTTAAAGTAATCAATACACAGAAATAAAGTAAATCGCTTTTGTTGGTTATGGGAAAATCTAATTCGGTGCATTTGAAATAATTCGCGTCTTTAATAAAAACAGGCTTAACTACAGAATCTGTCTAACAATAAACTTCTAAAAATGTGGCATACATGATTGTGGGGGGAATAGCACAATTAAATACTCATTAATTACTTGGAAATTAATGTAGTATGTACAATAAGATTGTATTAAAACTTATAATTAATTAAATTTTTTGCAGATTTTTAGTTATATTAGTAATTGTTTTTTTATTGCCTAAAAAGATAAATATTTAAAAAACAAGTATTTTAATTTTCTTTTTAATAAATATGCTGGGGTAGACCTTTTTCCATAAAAACCTTTGAACAAGTGTGCTTTTTTGTGCCAAAACAAGCTTTTACGTCTGAAAGGTTTAAATAGAATATACGATTTAATTAATGTCTGGCACCAAAAGAATACATAGATCTACAGATTAAATAAAAATTATTGGAAGAAATGTTTTCTGATTGGTTCTTTGTCTTAGTAATAAAAATTTTAATTCCGATACCTTCAGAAAATCTTCTTTCCCTCCTGCCCTTGAATACTTGTTTCGTTCATTAAGAGTTAAGGAATAAACAAAAAACCTGATTTAATTAAAAATTCAATCACAAAGCAATTTAAATTTTCACGAGTTAAGATTATTTATTCTCTTCAAAAACGAAAAGTCACACTTCAGATTCGAAAATCGTAGACGAATGGAATTAGATAATTAGTTTTTCCATTTGTTTAATAAATTCATTAATTAAATTCTTTGCAAATTAGTTCAATTACATGAAAGAATTCTGACTTTCGGAAGTCTTTTATTTTGTTGCTGAAGCTGAGGAACGAGAAGTAAATTTCCTATCTGTACTGCCCACTAACCACAATGTTTCGTACAAAACATATTTTTTTTTCATTTCTTCTTAAGATATTTTTTTTTTGCATGTACGATGCATCAAACATCCTTCATTAATTAATGTGACTTGCCTAATGATGTTTTAATTAAGTGCATCATTTATAACTGAGTTTGTGCCTTCTAGTTTCATTAAACTTTTAATTTTACACATAAAAATTATCTGAAGCAGTATGTTATGTATAGTATATCTGAGGAAAAAAATTCTTTAGGTATGAAATTTCTTTCTTAATTGAAAGAAAGCTTATCACGAAATGGCCGACATGCTAAGAGCGAAACATAGGTAAACTGCACAGGACTTTGTTACTTGAAAGACTGCAATAGCTGGCTTACTGGAATTTTTGTAGATTGTTCTCATGAATAAGTAGAGTATCTCTTAAAAATGTTTTCAGCGAATATTAGTTAGTAATGGTTAGAAAATGACGTCTGTATTGATATGATTACAAAATAACGTCTTTCCAAGCGCTGAATAATGACCTAATAAATTAGTCCATTAATGAAACTAGTGGTGGTTGAAATAATAATGCTTAATTACTTTGTTCATCTTATGCAAAAAATTGTATTTTTATGGGTTTTATCAGACAGATTACTTATTGATTAATGCTACATTCTTTTGAGAAACTTAAGGTCAGAACCACAGAAGGAATCCATGTCATAATCTAACAGAAAATATTTAATGTTTTCAGCGATTCGCACCGAAAAATGGTTTGTACGATACTGTAGGAAAGCTAATGTTCAAAGTTGAAACAAATGGAAGCTATATTGCTGATGGATTCTGCAATGTGTTTCTGTTAAGAATCCATCCAAAACCGTTATCTTTTAGAAAGATTTTCAGCAATTTACAATGTTTTTTATTTGAGAATATACCTGAAATTTTTACTATTTAGAACTGCAAAAGAATTTTACCAATTTATAATGTATTTCTGTTAAGAATGCATCCAAAATTGTTACCGTTTAGATTTGAGAAAGGACCTTATCAATTTACAATGTATTTCTGTTTATAATGAGTCCAAAATTATTACCGGTTGGAATTGCAGAGGAACTTGGAAAATATTTTCTATTCTTGAAATCTTAACTCGGAGCACTGTGTCTTAAAATACAACGAATCACGATACGATACCAATACACCTAATAATAGTGCAATAGTAAGGCTATACACTACTAAGGATAAGATTAAGCGTAGAAAAAAATTAAGTGCAGCAAAAGAAGACCATAATTTATTTCAGATTTCAGTCTAAATTAAGGGAATAAAATATTGAGAAATACTAAAACGGAGAAATCGTTTAAGCGCTTTGATTTAAATAATCAGTCAAACGTTATGGGTACTGGAATAGTTAAACCAATAATCTTCACCTGCCGTTCATAAACAGATAGTAAAGCAGAATTCTTTTGAAAAACATTTCACGAAATCTAATTGGATTAACTTTATTTGTTGTATTTCATAAAAACTAATAATTCTAAGCCATTAAAGCTAAGATTTAAAATGTTATTACAGAAATTATAATTTTTAATGAAGGTAAATATTCATATGCATGTACTAATATTTAACAAGAGTGTTGATATTTGAAGGTATTTATTAAATAACAGCTTGAAATGAACTCTTTCTGCTTTAAAATTTTGCGCTTAAATATGTTTAATAAATTAAAGTTCCACATAATTAAGGCTAAATTCACAATATACATATACACAGATTTTTAAATATATATATGGATCCTGCATCGACCTCATCAATGTAGAATTTTTGTTTGAATAAAAAGCATGATGTGTCACGAATGTTTGAAAGTACTTAGTTTTGGGAAAAAAATACAGCTTCTACACATCAATTCTCACACATTCATCTAATTGAATATGCAACTCTGTTTTCATAACATTGTGTAAAATGTTGAAAAAAGGCGTAAAAAATAGATGAATGCGCAAAATAAAAAAGTGTAGATTCACGACTTTGGAAGCCGACGACATATGCAGCTATGTATCCTATACAGAATTTGTACCTGGTTACTTTTGTTATGCACTAAATACACAGTGAATACAATTTCAAATCAAAATTTTAATATGTTCTCATCAGAGTTTATTAAATTAGAAGAAGAGTCAAAATCCACGTTTTTAAGACATGCGATCAAACGTGGATAAAAGTGCCGGAGCGTCTTGTTCAATTAGACTTTCCGTAGCTTAAAAGATAGACTTATCGTAATATTTTTTGCTCAAAACGGGAGAATTTTTCTCAAACTAGGACAGTTTTGAGAAAATGCGCACAACAAAGAATAACACCCACTAAAATAAGTGCCTGTAACTGAAAAGGCTAAATAACAAGGTTGTTAACAGAAAAAAAAATACATTAAAAGAAATTTTTAATAACTCAATATATCTTATTATTAAGAAGTTACTAGTATTTATGAGTACTATTAATTTTCTTTAAACATTCTTTGTTATTCTTAATGGCATCAAATGGTTCACTGCGATTTAGTTCACTATTTATTTTGCAGCTTAGTAAAGCTTTACGGTTATTCAGCATTCTACCTATTTTTACAGCACAAATGATATTCGTCACTGAGAATAATTTTTTGACTGACGCCCATGTGCTGCCATACTTAAAGTATATTCTATTATTTGAACAAGATTGGGCAATGAATTTTTTTAGCCCAAAGGAACGTTAGCCCAGAAGGACTATCAGTCTCAAAACGGGATTTTGCGTTAAATTACTAAAAAATTCTGAATCACATTTCAAACTGTTGCCACCAAATATTATCGCCCTGTATTATATTTAAATAAATTAAATAATGAACAATTTGCATGAATTTATGCATGTTTTTTGCACTGTGAAAAAACAACAGAGCTATCAAATTCTGATTAGCGTAGTCTTCCACCCGAATATAGACACCTGAAAGCTCGAATTTGTTTTATTGTATATTTCATAATTTGTAAAACAGATTTTCATTAAGAAACTCAATGATTTCAATGCAAGCAGTGGCAACACTTTACGGGAAAAACGTTTTTATCTCCAACGCGAGCGACTGTCTATCGAAAATTCTAAAGATATGTGGTTTTAAAGTTTTTATCGTGTGTTTCACATTTGTAAAACTTTAATGAATTTTTTAAAAACAAACTCAACGATTTCAAAGCGAGCAATTGTAACAATCTACGGGGGGAAAATTATCTCCAGCGCGCGAGATTGTCCTATCGGAAATTCTAAAAGGAGACTAAATATTTTTAGCTCAAAGGAATATTATTCCAAATGCTCTCGAAAGTGTATGTGTATGTAAATGAAAAAAACAGCCCATTGGACGTACAAAATCTTAAAAACTTTCAGACCTCTTTTATGACTTTGAGAACACTGATTTACAAGACGATATAATAGCCATTCCTTATCTATGTTTATGCCAAAAGATTTATTTCCATCTACATTGTAACAGCAACCGCGTAACATCCGAAGCCGAAGGACATCGAAAGCTTGACAGAGAAAACAACAGAAACATACAAAATTGCAAAGGACAGCTTAACAATTACCTCTTTTTCATTGGAAGTCGATTCGTTTTTAGATTCTGATGAATGAATCCATATTGCTGATTGATTAATCTTATCTTCATGAGTGATTCAGATAGCCCGTTGTTTTATCAACTACAGTACACATTTCGAAATTTCTAAGTAATTTCTTGTAAGTTCTTGTAGCTTACAAGAAATAAATAAAAATTGGAAAAAAAAAAAAGAAAAGAAAAGAAAAAAAAAAAAGATAGATTTCGTCGCCAAGGAGGTAACCCGGAATGAAGTTTGCAAAGATTACATCAGGCTGAGAAAAAAACATTACGAAACATTGGATTATATATTGTTTTCTTCCACATGCAAAATAAAAAAAAGATATATGTATATGAAATATTAACATGAATACTTGTTTTGAAATTTAAATTTATATATGCCTGTTTGCTTTATGTAAATGATTAGTGGTACTTGTTAGAGTTTTGTTGTCGCTCTAGCGTTTTCATCTAGACAGTTTATTTATTTCCTTATTTTTTCTAAATGGAAGAAAATTATTATTCCTATTACAGTTTAAAAGCAAATAAATCAAATGAAAACTGAGTATTCATAAGATATTGCATCATAGCTAAGAGAAAATAAATCAAATGAAAACAATATACTCAGTACAAAAGGCAGTCCCTATTCTGAGTATAGAAAGTTACCTAATTGTATTATTTGGTTGCTTGCAAAATCGTAACAATTCGAAACCATGAATAAGCACCTTTTTTTTTTTTTTTTTTTTTTTTTTTTTTGTTATGCTTTTATAATTTTAATGTAAATGTAACTAAATTTTGTTTTCCAAATTTCTTTTCGACATGTTTTTGCAGGAGCTAATCATATTTTTCGAAATATAAATGACAAATTCTACCATTTTGTGATGAATGTAATGATTTTGTAAAGTCATTAAGTTTATCATAGAAGGAAACATGAAAAATGTGCAAATGCCCTCCCCGGAACTCGAACCACGGATCTCCCGATGATAGTCGGGTGTGTTCCCAATCGCATTACTAGGCACGTGATAAGGAGGAAGAAAATACCTTACATTATTAAAAGGTGACTGGGAAGACCCAGTCACAAATGTTGGTAGTGACAAACAATCATCTGCCCCATTTTAGTTCGAGTGCCTCGTATAGAGGTGCTTGGTTTAAAGATGCAGAAAGCGTAGAAAATGGGCAAGCCGTGATTCCAAATTTGAACCTCCCGATGCTAGTCGGACGTGCTTCTACTTGCACCACGAAGGGGCGTAGTAAAGAGGGTAAAAATACCTTATAACTAAAAACAAAGATTGAAATTTGATTTTCCGTCAAATGGAGTCAAGTTATAAGGTTAAAACAATTTGCAAAATGCCCTTTTACAAACACATAGAAACACCTATACGTACCTTAAAAAACAAGACCAAGAAATCTTGAAATTACGGCATAGATTATTTAGTATTTAAAGCAAGATGTTGTACTTTTCACAATTTGCGAGATGAAACGAGCCGGCTTCCTTTAGGAAGCCTTCTTTTAGAAAATTATTCTCCTTTTAGAAAGATAGCCCTAGTGTGCTTTACCATTATCTACTAGCATGAATTTCAACTGGAAGCACGCCCGACTAGTAATTGGGAAATCTGGAATTCGAATCCTGGTGAAAGCATTATTGATTTTTTCTCGTGTCTGTGTGGTGTTGGACCAGTCAGAAACTCCCCATTTCGAATCCCAGCAAGAGCAATGCTGAATTTTCATGTTTTCTTCTCTAATAAATACCTTATCGCTCTATAAATTGTCTCATATATTATAGCGGACGCCGCTTAATGTTGATCGTGGCTAGTGTTATAATTCAGATATTGTTATCGAATTAATGAAGTCCTGCGCTTTTGTACATGAAAACATGAAAAATTTGTTGTGGTCAACAATTCGGTTAATACCATCACAGTACTGCAGAATAAATTTTTAAATTGAAGCAAAGTCCCCAAATAAATTTAAAATCTATTATAAAACTTGCTAAGTTAGATGTTGCCAGGCGAGGGATTAAGTCGCCAAAGTGCTTTGTTGCGACTTTAGTCAACCATTTAAAATTAGACGAAAAAAAGTAAAAGGGTCTGAGAGCTTTCAGATTTTATATTATGCCCAAAAGGGCGTTTTCTTAACGTTTTGGTAGTTACCTTTATTTGTTAAATATCATGTTATTCGCACCTAAATCGCAAAATTCAATTCAACAGCAATAGCACAAATTATTTTAAAAGAGTATTATCTTTAGAATTTCCGATACACAGTCTCGCGCGCTGGAGATAAGAATATCCCCCCTTCGTACAGTGTTGCCATTGCTCGCTTTGTAATCGTTGACTTTCTTAATCAAAAAGTCATAAATGCTTTACAAAATATGAAATAGATAATAAAACAAATTCCAAATTCGGGCTTCCAGATGCCCATATTCGGGTGGAGGATTACTTTATTCAAAATTTGATGTCTCTACAAGCCGTTGGTTTTTCTCAGTGCGAGAAACATGCATACATTCATGCAGATTCTTCATTATTTTATTTTTTTAAATATAATGCAGGTCTCTAAAAATTTGGTGGCAACAATTTGAAAAGTGAAGTGCCGTTTTATGGTGGACGATGCAAAATGCCAAAACGAAATTAATAGCCCTTCTGGTCAAATGGTCAAATGGCACCTTTGGGCTAAAATAATTAATTTCGACATAGATTTTCAGTAACTATATCGATTTTTAAGAAATCTGATATAGGTCTCTCATTTTCCGTAGCAAAAAACTGTGCTTGGAATTATTTTTCATTCTGCTTCAAACTAAGCGTAAGACACAATAACACGCCGAACAAATACTAATTCAGAAGTCAAACAACAAAAATCAGCGTTATATTTTCAAATTTTCACAGGACTAATTTCGATGAATTTTACCGAACCACCACCGTCAGCTGCAAAAGCGCAAATGAACGAGATAGGATATAATGATCACATAATATAAGAAAGCCAGGACAGAAAATAAGCTAGTGGCGCCATCTGTTGATGAAACCAGAACTAAAACATAATTTCTTTAAAGGCCGAAGGCAAAGATGGATTGGAATTAGGATCGTTAACTAGAACAGAAAGATTTTTTTTTGAATGTGAAATGCCTCTAGAAAATCCAGTTTTCCAATGGAAGAAGGTTTTTGAATAATTTTGGCAGCTGAAAAATTGAAAGTGTGATTTTCGAACCAACAATGTTGGCAACAGAAGTGTTTTCTTTTTTCTAACATATGCCTCATGTTCCTTGACGTGAAATTTTAAGGCTCTCTTAGTTTGGCCAACGTAAATTAAACCACCACACTGGAAAGGAATCCTATAAATACCCTACGAATTCATTTCCGGAAGGGTTGGTTTCCTTGAGTATGGAACTCAGAATTTTATTGATGGGAGAACAAACGACTCAAAAGTTAAATTTCTGCAAAATATGTGCAACTTTATAGCTAATTCATGGAAAGAAGGGAATGACAACATAATTTTTATAGTCTCCTAAAACAAGAGTGTGCCTTTTAGTGTGTTGAGATGAGAATTGTTTAACTGCTTGATTAATAATGTTGGGTGAAAAGCCCCTGTCAATAGCTATTGCTTTTAAATAATTTAGTTCTTCATCAAGGGATAGTTTGGAGGAGCAAACTTGAAGAGCACGGAAAACATAGGAATAAAATGAAGCTACGTGTGACTAGAATGTCGAGAAACGGAAGAGTCTCAAGTTCAAAAGTGAACTGAATAGCAGGATCAATAGAATTCATTGTTGAAAGAACTTTATTTAAATCATCTTTATTACCTTCAAACAGGGTAAAAGTATCGTCTACGTAGCGGAACCATACCGGGAAGTTTAAAGTTTCAAACAATTTTGATTCATAATAAAAATATATATATATAACGCTAATTTTTGTTGTTTGACTTCTGAATTAAGATAGCTTTTTTGCCTAATTTAAAATTTTACATTGACAAGTTCTTTTCCGCTGAGCTATGCCATCCGAGCGTTAAAATTAGCGGTACAGCATTGGCCAAATAATTTACAGAAAAGTTATGAGCATTTCATAAACATTCGCATTTTCATAATTAAAATACTCGTTTACCTATTTAAAAGTTTCTAGTTATGTATGTATTTACATTAAATTAGTTAAATTCCATTGCTATTTCGAAATATACCCTTTCTCAACGTTTAGTGTTATCATCCGGTTAATTCTATCAAAATAGCTGTAAAACGTAATCACATTAAGCGGCGTCTACCGTGAGTAATTAAATTTATTCATTGAATAAGAAAAGTTCTGCTCACAATTTTCCTATTTTTAGGTACAGTAGCGAGCAAACCATTTGAAGCAACTTTTCTGATTTTTGCTGTAATTCTGCAAAAAATTAACTGACAGACACAAAATTCATATTACGGGTGCACAATATAGTACTTAAAGAATAAGGAAAGTATAGTAGGAAAAAAAGAATCGGGCTCATAAATAGTGCGAAACGAATAGAAAAAAGCTTTCTTAACAGACTGGCATTTGTACAAAAACAAACAAAAAAAAAAAAAAAAAAAAAAAAAAAAAACCTTCTGGCCAAGAGCGAGAACAAAGAACCTTAGTTAAGGATATGATCTTCCCTAGTTGCAATGGTTGCATTGCACCGTCTCTCGATACTCAAATATAGATTACCTAATAGTTCTCAGGGTAAGATTTCCTATTTTTCAAGAAGTATCTGTTTCAGTTGTCTAATATTCTCCGAAGGCTAAGATCTTGCCATCAAACGTCTTTCTAAAATATCCCACACATGTCCAATGGGACTGAAATCAGGAGAGCGCGTTGGCCAATCCATTCTGTGGATATCTTCCCTTTCCAGGAGCTCCTCAGCAGCATAAGTGCTGTGTAGTCATGCAGTGTCATCTGTAGAAATAAAGTCGGGACCAATTAGCCCACCGGAAAAGATTCACGTGGAGGAAGATAACTTCATCTCAGTAATGATCTCCGATAAGTGCCTCTGTCGAAAATATCGAGCTCCGTCCGTCCGTTCATCATAATACTTCCCCGTAGAAGCATGTTAAGACCACCCCAACCGTCTCTTTTCTTGATGTTAGCGGTATCAAAGCGTGTCTCTACCTCTCTCCGTATCAACCGGCACCGAAGATCGTTTGTCCGACTGAAACGCGATGAGAGTCCAGTGTGAGGAGGTGTCCAGGTGACAGGTGAATGCAGGGCTCGGACACCCGAACGGCTTAATGTGACAAATCGGGTGCCGTCCGGTACCCGCACCTATCTAAAACAACACAACCCTCGCGTCTTCCTGCGAGGCTGCATCAGGAATACGTATATTAATGGAGAATATGAGGTTTTGAAGTGGCCAAACAAGGGCGTATGCATATATGCTTCAGTATACAATTAATAAAATGTTTCATACATAGGTACATTGGCTGGTATAGGTACATTGGATACATACGTATATTGGTCTAAGTAATTAATGAGATAGGCAAGCAATAAACACTTATACATTGAAAGAAATGACAACTGATAATGCAACTGGCGCATTAATGCAGAAGATGACAATTAATGAATAGACGTAATCGTATGTCATCCTGTATGACTATACATAAACTACTAGAAATGATATGCACAAACACTTATACATTAATGTAGCAATGATATTCTGACAACGACACATGCACAGTAATACGAATGATGGCGATAAATGAAAACACATAATCAGGCATTACTCTACTGGGCTATGCACACATGATTAAAAATGATACATACACACTTATACGTTGACAGAAATGATACAGTAAGAATGAAAATTGTGCATCAATGTGAACGATGACAATTAATGATTACACATATTCGTGTATTACCTTACTTGGCTGTACATACGTATTAGTACAAATGATACACTTAAAAACTTACACATTAATGGACATGAAATACTGAAAATGGCACTTGTACATTATACGATAGATGTGAGGAGGTGCCCAGTCTTTGTGTTCTCTACATTACTGTAAACGGTGCCGCCAACGGGTTGCTGTCAATAGTATTCACCCCAGGACAGCAGGTTAATAGCCCACCTTTATGAAGTTGTCTAGCTACAGTAAACCTGGGCATCTATCGTCCGGTTGCTGCGCGTACTGATGAGCAATGAATGTTGCCAGCTGTCTGTTTTCGATCTCTTTCACCTGCAAGGCTATATATCGGTCATCAATCACCGTTGATTTCCTTGGCCAACCACTACCAACTTATCTTACGACTGTACCTGTCTTTGGAAAGCTTTCCTAGTTTGTGAAACAACGCTTTTATCAAGTCTAAACCTCTTGGCCAAACCAAAACAGACGCAAAGCTACGCCCCTTCTCAAGCTTGCCAATCATCGCTGTACCACGTGTAAAAGCATCCTGATGTTTTCTTGTAGCCTATACTGCTTGTACTGTCTTACTTTCACTTGCAGAAGAATGCCTGGAAATGCTTCTTCCTTTTTTATTTTTTTTAGCTGCCTTGCGCTGATTCGTGTTTTCGTGCCCTTCAATATCCTCTGATGTCCCGGTGTTGATATTTGCATATGCATCACTTTTCTACTGCGTTGGCTTTTCATTGCAATGGTTGCAAAAAGTCCTTTTGAACGATCTTATAGATATATATTGAAAAATGAATTTGTTGCTTAAGTTTTCAACACTAATGTATGTTAGACTGTATCATCCGTTTTATGCACTTTTTACTAAAAAGTAATAAATCTAGTAAATAGAAATAAAAACATTTTCTTCATTGATTTCCCTCTTTGATAGCGTGGCTGTTACCTGATCTGAAATTGTCATATGAAGAATATTATTGCACCTTGGTAGAATAGCAAGTAAAAGTACTTTCCTTCATCTTCTCGTTGTTTTTATCTAGTTCTAATGATCTTAAATATATTTGAACTCTGTATTTTGTTTGATTATGGCAAAGCTCAACAGGGCTATCTGCCTAAGAATGCCTTTGTGGAAAACGTTTTAAAGGAAGTTCTTATAAGCACGTTACATACTGGGAAACCACGGAAATACCCATACAACCAACTCTTTCACTGTATCTGAAAACGTGTCGAATTACTAGTATTCATCCACGTTACCGCTTGGCCACTGATAAGCATTTGGAGAATATATCTTGTTTTAAAGAGGTGGTTACGGGTTTAATTTCCATAAATATTGATATAGTTCCAAACACAAAGCTTCCCAAAATAAGGCACAGAAAGTTTTATGAAAACGTTTTCAGTACTGTAGGTGGAAGAGCAATGGAAATAAAAAATATATAACTTTTAATATGATTTACTTAAATAAAAATTCCAGTTAGTAAAATATTCATTGCTTGATAAGTTATCAGCAAAATTTCTCCTCGCAGAGTTTGGGGTGAAACTCTCACTATATTATATCACTTTTCAACGGCCATTACATTTTGAGATTTTTGTTTTCAACCCAGTTTAGAAGATTCTGTATTGTTAAAATAGCTCTTGTTATCTCAAATTTGTAGCTGGACGCATAAAATTACTAATTGCGTATTACGTTGCGAAATTTTACTCGTAAAGATGTAAACGATTTTCAGTCAGCCTCTAAAAACATAATGAATATTTCAATCGCATATTTTGCTCTAAACGCACCATATAAAAATCTAGATTTTACTTTTATAGATCGTATGATGCCATTTACAATACTCAAACAATTTTCATAAGCTTTGCTAGTATAAAAAATTTGTAACAAGCATGGTTAAGAGCCGTGGAATTTGCATATTGAAAACTGTTCCAATCTAATTAAACAGCATGAAATTATTATTATTTTTTAATTTTGTGCTTTTGTGTTTATATATTTTCTCGTTAATCATTTTTTAACTTATTTTTTATCTTTGCATTAAAAAAATGCAGTTTAAATAACAAATGTTTTTATATACTAATGCTTTATTTAAAATAGATACGATAATTAAAGCACTGAAAAGAGAAAAATAATTTATCATATAAGTTAATGGGAATAATAGATTAAATAAGTCTGTTTACAGAATTCATCTACAATTTCATTTCCCGAATAATAAAGCATGGAGCTCCTTGATAAATTAAAAAACATAATGGCGTATATATTTGACAATGAAATTAAATTAATAGAAAATTTAAAAAGATAACGATTTGCGTATTTTACAGTGCAATTAAATTAGTAGATTTCGTTATTTAGGCGTTATTTATTTCGTTATTTATTAAATTAGTAGATTTCGTTATTTTTCGTTATTTTTCACGATATAAAATTTCAGACGAATTCTGTAAATAGAGTTATTTAATCTATTATTTCCATTTAACTATATGATTAAGTTATTTTTTCCTTTTAGTGCATTAATTTTATTAGTCATTTTAAATAAAAACTTATTCTACATTTTTTTATTTAATTGTATTTTGTTTTATATTTCTTAGTCTGAACTATATGTTATCAATGATGAAAATTTTTAGTCCAAAGGGGCTTTGTCCCTGAAGCACTATTGGTTTCGTTTTGCGATTTTGCGTCGATCATTATAAACGGCGTATCAATTTGCAAATTGTTGTCACCAAATGCTAGAGTCCTGCATTATATCTGAAAAAAATTAAATAATGAAGAATCTGCATAAATGTATGTCTGTTTCTCGCATTGGGATAAAATAACGGTAGCTAGAGCCATCCAATTTTGAATGACGTAATCCTACTGCGAATATGGGCATCTGAGAGCCTAAAACTGAAATCTGGAATTTGTTTTATTAATGATTTCATATTTTTTAAAACTTTAGCGAATTTTTGATTAACAAACCCAACGATTTAAAAGTGAGCAATGGCAACACCTTACGGGGGGGACCTTTTTATCTCCAGCGTGCGGAATTGTGTACCGGAAATTCTAAAAATATGTTCATTTAAAAATTATTTTGAGACATTGCTGTTGAGCTGAATTTTATAGTTTAAGTGCAAAGAACATGATATTTAATAAATAAAGGTAACGCACAAAACGTTAAAAAAAGTCCCTTTGAACGCAATTTAAAATCTGAAATCTTTCAGATTTTTTTATTACATTTGTAGTTATTATTAAAACAAGCAATAAATTATAAGATAATTATGAAATAAAGGAGAACAACTGAACGTCATTCAGTTAATGAAGAAATCGCTTTGACTATTTTAGTCATTACTATTATTTTAGCCGAGTAGTTTCGGAAATTGGATGTAATAACTATCCATCCCCCCAAACACACACTGGAGGACACTTAGCCGACTTAGGCTTGGCCTCTGCTAAGGCACGAAGAGACGGCCGCTTTATTATGGAAGAACCTAAGATGTTGGCCAGTATTACCTCCTTACAAAGGCATGAACAATTATAACCATGCCTTCTACCGGACTGAAGCCCGGGCTTTTCGGTACCGCAGTAGGCTCCTCCAAAACCACTGTACTATTTGTGTGGCGAAATAATAATGTTACAACGAGCGTTTTCTTGAAACTAAAATGGAAAAACGAATGTTACAAATTCATCCCGACGTGCGCCCAGTGCGTCAGGAAGTTGCAATCTCAAAAGCGATTCTTCTGCAAGAAACGCTATTTTTCTCCCGTCTGTTTCTGACTAAGACATTTACTTAAAAATGGTTAATAATTTTTTATCATTTTTCATTTAGAAGTTTGTTTCAAAATCTGTTGAAATTTTAAAATCAAATTTAAAAAATCGAGCAGTTTTCAAAAATTAGTCAAAAATTCAGAAAAAGATATAATTTTCATACAAGTTTCATTAAAATTTTTTCCCTGTCTATCCGATGGTGCAAACAATAAAATTCTGATTTGTTTTTTCGTTAAACTAAGAAAAATAGTTTAAACATTAACAAAAAAAATCTATATCGAATTCTGAAAAAAAAAAAAAAAAAAATCGCTTTATGACTTTGCATAGACAAACCGTGCGCGTACAAATTTGAACTCGAGAGGACTTTCATTCACATGGAAACACAATGATTAAACTAAAGTTAATCTCAAAATTGTACGATTTTATTCCAATTTTTTTACATTAAAAGAGCATAAAACTTTTTTCCAGTTCTTTGCTTCTAAATGAAAACGAAATGTTTGGCCTTTAACGTTTTTCATTCCTGTATAAATGTTAAGGAAAATATGTCATGTGGACCTTTAAAATAACAGAATTCGACTACATAAATTCATTAAATGTATATATTGTTACGAAATGTACAGGCGCGGTAAGATAGCTTCCCCGCAAAGCGGTTTTAGGGTTGCCATAAAAAGGCAAAGAAGGCAGGGTTGCAACCTTTGGCGAGAAATCGCCCATTTGGAGATATACCATGGACGGTTGGAGAACCTTTTGAAACGAATTCTTACCGGTTTAGCCCAGAATGTTCCCGAACACAAGCCGAAAGCTATATAAACCCTGCTGGTCCGCAGTCAGTTAGTGTGTGTGTGCCTTGTCTAGCGAGCTGATAGTCATTGAGCGAGTGTCTCAAAGTCTAGGGCCGAGTTCACTTCAAATCCACACGAACGTTATTCACTTCAAATCCACACGAACCCCGTACGAACGTGAAGGAAGAAAATAACGTAACAATATTAAAAATGACTGAAAAACTAACAGCAATATATCTCCAAGGTTCCATATGGGTTAGCCATCATCTGGAATAGTTACAACCATAATGATGTCATATTTTAGTGCATAAAAAATAATTGCAAGCCAGCTAGTCCAAAGGGTTTGGAATCTACTGAATTTTATTAAATTTAAAACACGGTCCAGAAATAGTTGATTCTTTAGGAACTTCTGTTTTTACGTTCTGAACTTCTGGTATTCATCTAAAAGATGTCTGTGAAACATTATTAACATCTGCCTCTTGTCAGGATTAAAAAGTTTACGCATAATCAAGGCGCGGTATGTAGGATACTGAATATGTTTCTTTTTATGGAATTTATTTCATTACTTGCATATTTTTTGGGAAATAGTTTCGTAGCAGCAGTTTTTTGTGTTCTGTTATATTTACTGTTATTAAATACATTCAGTACATTAGTTTTAAATAAATTTTGTACAATTAGCTTAACTTTCGCGCTCATTTTTAAAATTTTGAACCCCAGCGTATTATTACTGTTCAACTACTTAATGATGCTTAACTTTGCGGGATCTTGTTTCTTTCCATTCTGCAGTCTAGGAATGCCGTATGTTCTGTTATAAACTGAGAATTCTAATCTCTTCATCTTAGTCCTGAATTCGTAGATAATATAATTTAGTATTATTTTCATATAACACTGCTAAAATCAATTAGCGAATATTATGATTTGGAATATCAATTGCGGATGAGGAAAATGTTTGTTAGATTATATATGATCTATAGGAGCTGTAAGCAAGTAAGTAGTCTGAAACTAAACTTTTTGGAAAGATAAAAAATATTTTACAGAAATTTTAAACTTCTCTTAACAAATATTTATTCAAAAATATATAAATAATAATATACGATGAAAAAATTCAAATTTTCATTTATTTTCTGTCCGGAAAAGTTTAGTACCTGCAAGACGTTTTTATCCATTACACTTTGTAATTTAAATGACCTTTAAATATTGCATTCCGGTTTGATATTTATTTCAAATAATTGTGACATATTTAATTAATAATTAGATAACTTACTTTAATTTAAACTTAAAAAAAGTATGAACATTTTTGAAGTTTCCAAAGAAAACTTCCAAAGAGATACAAAAGAATAAATAATGACAATCTAGTCTCTTTCTCTTATTTATTCTGTTCGAAGCATAAATATTCTGTTCGAAGCATTTTTATGTAAGCAATTTTAAATTTCTATATTTCTTATATATATATTTCTATATATATATTTTACGGCGTTTCCATATTGATAAAGTTTGTAGGCTTACAGAAAAACTGCTATAAATTATCTTCATCACGTATTGTAAATGCTCATCGGCCAATACAGTTATTTTTTTATGAAATTTCAGCTGCTAAAAAGAGCTGTTTGTGTTTGTATATAAACGTAGTCCCAAACAAAGTGCTTATTCTTAGTGCAGAAACTCGCAACTGAGTGCACTCATGTAATGACAAATACGAATAAAAGTAATAAAATCTGCATCTTGATATCTTTGAATAAGATTTATGTCACACTGTAAATTAATTTGCTCTATTTAGTATAGGTTTTCTGGTATGATATTCCTGTTAGTTTTTTATGGTAATGAAAATAATGTAAACTCTAAATTCAAATAATAAAAATCCTGAAATTAAATTCCTACAATACCGTATTTGCAACAGTTATGAAATTGAAATGTATCCGCGAGCCGCATAACATTACTTCGGAAGCTTCATGCTGACCGTGACCGCTAGCTTTAGATCACTACAGTTAGCTATGAGGAAGTAAAATTACGTACGGAACAAGAAATAATTAAATTTTATCTTTTTTTTTTTTTTTTTTTTTTGAATAGCAATAATTACGTGTTTAGTACATGTCGTAGAAAAGAACAAAAAATGGTATTTCTCAGACAAAAACAAGATTTAATAAGGAGCAGAGTAGTCTCTGATCGAAAGCAGTGTTGGACATCTGACAGGCATGGAATCAGAAAGGTTAGCAAGTAGAGCCTGAAATATCCTCTCCTACTCCTACAGAAGAGCAATTTGCAACTGTTAAATTGTTTCTGGGAGTGATAAGCGATCGACCAGCAGCTTTTATCTTTAAAATGTTCCACACATTTTCGACCGAGTTCATGTTTTAGAAACATATTGTCCATTCGAAGATTTCTTTTGCCAAAAGGAAGTCCTCCACTAATCGAGCATGAATGAATGAATTCATCTTCGACTGCTGTAAGATAAGAGACCATAAAAGTTACGAGAATCTCATTCCTATATCGTTGAGATTTCATTGGTTCATTTCTGAGGATGTATAGATTAGTCCGGCAGATAATACAGACAAATGTGGCTCTGGTCATGGGTTCTATAAGATCATAGAGTCGGCAAAGTGGTTGAGCAAATATACAACTTCGGTAAAGATGTTACCTTGGCAATCATGGCTTGTAAGTAGTAGAAAAAGAACCACAGCATTACGTTATGGATATTCTGCCAGGCAGGCGAGATCTTTATCCTTCCATTGTTCTGTCTTAAGCTATCCAAATTTTAACTGATGGCTTTGTTTTATAGACTGTTTTATGTTTATCTTTATTGAGTAACATGATATATTTGAGTTTGTTGATGTATCTTTTCGTGCGAGGAAATCTGCTTGTTCTGCCGTACGAGGAAATCTACCATAGATGCCACTGTGCCCAGGGTTCCACTGTATTCTAATTTTTTAATTTTTTGCCGTAGGCTTCGTATTATTTCCAGGCCCTGAAGAACTTTTTTCATATAGGTGTTTCTAAATAGCCAATGGCTTGAAATCCTACTCTTGAATCTGATAGCAGGACAGCATTCTCGAATTTACATTTTGATGTCCATAATTGTTTCAAAGCAATTCTAAGAGCCTCCACCTCACCATCAAATACATTTTGGCTTTTCCTAGCAGAGGCATAAAAAAGTCTAGATAAACCCTCAGACGTGCAGACGTTAGATTACCACTATATGATTCGTCTGTATAAATATGCACTAAGTGTGATTCGGGTATTTAGTGTTAATGGTTTCCAGGGTAAGACATTTCAAAACCTGTATAGATATTTCATTGTTGGTGACTGAATCAGTCTAGTTAAGGTGTGTCTCGATTTGTGTGTGTGTGTGTGTATTATGGCAAAGCCTCGAGGGCTATCTGCCTAAAAGGAGGGATGCCTTCGTGGAGGACTTTCTAAGGGAAACTGGCTCGTATACACGTTACACATGGGGAAAACCACGAAAACACCCATGCAGCCAGCCCGTTCGCGGGATTCGAACCTCGGACCGAACTACCAGTGTTCAGCGACTTTACCGCTCGGCCGCTGGTGGGCCCTGTGTCTCGATTTGAAACATAGAAAGGGGGTTTGTTGGCAGCATAGTTTACGGCATTCGATTGATTAGACCACATTCCTCCCTAACTTTACGAACTGTTTGTATGAAGCCATACTGGGTCTTGCGATTTTTAGTTGCATCCCGATAATTAGTTCAGAAAGGATCTTCAGTGCCAACTAAAGTTTCATGTAAGATAATAGCTTTCTCTTTAACAATAGTTCTTAGGGCAAATTTTTTGTTAGCAGTAGCATAGTTTAATAGGATTGAGTAGATTTAACACCTCCAGTAATAAGTCACATTGCTTGATTCTGAAAAATGTCCAATTTCTTGAGGACTTGTTCCGTTGCCGTTATGATTGGTTAAGAGCAATATAGAATCAAAGGTAATGCGAATGTCTTATAAGTAATATTCAGAGTTCTGGCGCTTCTACATAAGAAGCCAGCCAAGCATTTCAATATAGTTAACTTTTAATAGAAACATTCTGTAAGTGACTCCACACGTAGTTTCCAACTCAACGTGTTATCAAAAAATCTAAAGTCATCAGTATTTAGAATCCAAGTATCTTCAAACTTCACTTCAAAGCAGAGTACCCGAAGGGTCAGTCAGAAGGGATGGATGGTAGTTTTATCCAAATTTTACTATCATGTTATTTTCAGCGCACCAGTTTGAAAGCACTGTCATGACTTGATTAAGTCGCTCCTCTACCACGATCTCTGCATTACGTTTTGGTGTCTGAGTCCAGATGATTAAGTCATCAGCAAAAACGAGCAGTAGGCACATGGAATGCTCTTTGGGGTGGCAACTATATTATTAATATAGATGTTAAATAGGGTGCTGCTGCTTACTGATCCTTGTGGAAAGCCTGTTCGTAAGTTATAGTGTTTAGAATAGCAATATCTATATTTAACTCTACATATTCATTGGTTCGTAACGGACCTAATCCATTTTAACATCTTTATGTTAATTCTTAATTCAAGAATTGTTTCATAAAGTTTTTCTCGCCATGCCAATATAAACTGCTGTTGGGATATTCCTTTCGTCTAGGTAATCTTAATAATTTGGCTAAACATGATAACTTGATCACTAGTTGAGCGATTCTTGCAAAATCCAGCCTGTTCTGGCACTATTAACCCATTTTCTTCAAGGTACCAATCCAATCTATTAACTATGAGTCTTTCCATCATTTTGCCCAAAACACTTTTAAGACAGATAGGGTGATAACTGTGTGTTTGACTAGGCTCGTTATCTTTCTTTAATATGCGTATACAACAGCTCTTTTTCACTGTGACGATACTAATCCCGTTTCCCAGATTCGGTTGAAGGCGAGTAAGGTAGTTCTTTTTGCGGTTTCACCTAGATGCCTCGAGAATTCACAAGCAATCATCACCCGGGGATTTCTTCATTTTAGTTTATTTCAACGCATGATTTAGTTCCACCTCATTAAAAGCAACATTAAAAATATCATGGGTGTTAACGTTGGTTAATACTTCATCTTTCAGTGCTTTCTTGATGTAACTGACATTTTTCTAGCATGTCCTCCTTTTCTCTGTGTTTCTCCATAGGTCCGACTGAACGCTTTAGCTATGTATCTGTCCGAAGTCAGAACTCTACCATTTTTAAGAATTTTTTTCTTTTTATGTGAGACTTTTTAATTTGTAGATTTTCCAGAAATCTATATATCCTAAACCTATCTTATTCATAGTTAATATGTGAGATGAAAGCTTCCGAGACATTCTTCTTGAAAAATGCTACTTGGCTTCTCCATACTTTGACAGGAGTTTAAGTTAGTTCAGCCTTTCTTCTAAGACGATCATGCTTTTTTCTAGCTTCCTCCAGATCACTGGTCCAAACTGGATTTGCTGGACCTAAAACTTTCACCCTAGAGACACTTAACTTAGCACAACGCAGGATGGCTTTATTTATTCCTGCAATTAATTTTCTAGGTTGACTGTTAAAATCGAATCTATCCTCATGTATTTCAGTTCCATATAAATTTTCAAATTTCTTCTAATCAGCTTTTTGTTAAATTCCATGATTTCACAGGCTGAGGGGGTTTCGTTGTTGATGATTTAGACTGATGGAAGCAATGATTTCTCTGTGGCCTGACCCTGAATAACTTTTCGCTTTGTAATAGGACCAGTGTAGGAAGATACACAGAGTAGGTTTGCTACAACTCTTATTGTAGTGGATATAAGTGTGGCGGCTCGCTACAATCACAGATGAATTCTAACGCATTGGTATTTAAAAGATCTTGAAATGCTATGCTTGCAGCATTTGCATCTTGATAGCCTCAGAGTAAAGAGTGTACATTTATGTCTCCGATAATAAGCAAAGTAGAATAGCAGTTTTATAGGTTATAGATTATTTGAATATGGCAAAGACATGAGAGCTATCTGTCCAAGAAGAGAGGTATTTTCGTGCGAGAGTTTCTGAGGGAAACCGGTTCCTATTTACGCCACACATGGCGAAAACTATGAAAAACTAAGCATGCAGTCAGCTGTTTTGGCTGGGATCGGACCCAAAGTCGAATAACTAGTATTCAGTGGTTGGAGAACAGCGTGGTAAATTTACCTTTCGTTTTCATTCATGTTAACCAGTCAAGCAGTCACGATATTCCTCCTTCTCAGTGTGCTTTGATTTTGCGAGTAATTTATATTTTTCTTTTCTGATATATCGTGAAAAGATACCAGGACAAAACCGGATCGAATATTCTACTAATTTTAAACTAAATGTTATTACTTTTGCCGAGCGTTTCTATAGATGGAGCTGAAGATGAAATTATCTATCAAACCGATGACAACGTTATTTATGGTGACATGCAAACGATGCCATTTATAAGGACTTGCCTGGGGCAAAGACTTCCGAGAATTGCTAGAAAGCTCTAAGTCGAATACCGATATTAAGAAATTTGATTAATGTAAGGATTAAAAAATAAAAATAATATTTTTCAGTTATTTAACTTCTATAGTAACTTTTGTGATCAAAATATTTGCAAGTGATATGCACTTTAAATGTAAACTAACCCCCTAGATCAGTAGTAAAACAATTGTGAAAATTTGTGGCTTTTATGCTGATAAATACGATATGTGATTTTTAAATGATATATATTTTCTACTGTTAACATCTTACACAAGTGCGTTAAATTTAATTTAGGTAACCTCTTCCTCTTGTAGTGTGCAGACAGCTATACATCGATTCAGTCAAAAGAGGTCAATAACAGAAATTTATGAGCAAGCATTTTTCATTTATTACGAATCTCACTTGGGTTTGCTATCAGGAAAATGCACTGCAGCTCGTATTTATCTAACTATTATAAATCAAAACTTAAGTATTTATTTGATACCTACACAGCATAAACCGCAAACAAACATCAAATCTACGAAGCGGGAAGCTTCTAGCTGACATTTTAATTAATGTTAGAGTGAATAAACATTAATTAGCAGATCTTACACAGGACACATCAAATTAGCTCTGTACAGTTTTTATTTGTACAACACTATTCCTTAAGCTAAACAAGTACTTAGCGCCTGAGGTTGGTGAGATAGAAAAATAAGTTTTCTGGAATGATAGAGAATTTTCATCACGGTTAACAATCACTTATGCATGATCGATTAACACATCTCTGAATGCGTTTAAAATCTGCATTTATTATTCATCCCATTACGAGATTTGCACCCATTTTATGTCTAAACCCCTAATTCTGCGTTTTAGTATCTCAGTTTCACATTTAAGGCGATTTCATTCATTTCAAGAACATTACTGAAGTAGCTTTTAAAAAGAAATTTTTTCCCAAATTTTTATGTTTAACTCTAACTAGGTCAATGTTTCTAACTAGGTCAATTGAAATGCAGTAGGACTATTCTAGTACGTAAATAAAACAGTAGAAAATTTAGATAGCAAAAACATAAGTGAAATTGAGGAGTCATTATTTTATCAACAGAAAATGACATTCTGTAAAACGTGAAAAATAATCCGATGAAACGCTTCATAAAAAAGTAATTCACCCGAAAAGAAAGCATGCTTTCTTTTTTTGAGTGGAACAGAAAATCAGTCTGTATGTAAATTTTCCAATAAATTATCAAGAATACAATAACGGAATGGATCAGTTTCACGTACTATTTTTATACCTCGAGAGTTTGAGTCAGACACACACTTAACTGATAAGAAATTTTTAGAAGTTAGTATTTTCTAGTTTTTAAAAACAATAATTGACTGTAAAGACGGGGCTGAGATATCTCAGGTCACGAATTTAAGATACGCCACTGATGAGTACTTTCCTCCAACAAGCCACTATTTATCTACCTCTTTCCATTTCTGAATACGGAAAGAAAAGATTTCTCAATAGTAAGAAAAGTTTTAAATCATAACAACGTCATTTATTAACTAGAAGATTATTTTCAGTTGCTGCAGGATATTATTATTATTATAGTTGTTGTAGATGAGGATATTATTATTATTACAGTTGTTGTAGATGAGGATATTATTATTATTGTTACGGTTAATGATGGTGTTATTATTATTGTTGTAGATAATGATGGTGGTATTATTATCATTATTTGTTACGGGTTATGGCTATTAGCTACGGGATTACTTATTTCTTGTTTGTAGTACAATTACTTGAGATAAGAAGGAAAATATTGACATTCCCTGCGTGTAATAAAAGGAAGAGTCTGTCAGTCTGTATGTGTGTGACTTTCGTTCGTACTGCGCGTAAGCTAATAAACCCAGGACTACGAAATGTAGTACATAGGTGCATCTAGACAAGAGCCAGTGCACCTCGAAGCGATTTTTTCAAAATTCGAATGAGTTTTTTTATTTTATGTTTTTTGATGAAATCGCATCAAATGGATAATTCTCTTTCATTACATCAGCAACAATGACACGCATCAGTGTTGCTGATATGTCACTGTTGCCATTGTTGCTGATATCAGCACTGTTGCCACTCGGCAAAATGAGGGCGATAATTCTGTGCATTTTTTAAATTTAATGTTTCTCTTGGATACTGGACGTTTGTCGAGAGGAGGCAGTAAGAAGTTGGTTAATTTATTCATTAGGATAATTAATATAATTATAAGTATTAAGGTATATTGCTTATTTCATTGTAATACATTTTCATTGATTTTTTTTTTTTTTTTTTTTTTTTTTTGATAGAGTAAAATTCTGTGCAGTTTTTAAATTTAATGTTTGGTGTTCCCTTTAAGCATTTTTCCGATACATTTGAAAGCCAGATGAAGGCTGGCCGCTTTGCGGCTAGCTTATTATAAACATTCACTACACACAGCACAATAAACAGCAAAAAATAATTCAAGAAGAACTCTTTTATTAAAAGTTTATTCACGAGAAATACCATCACTTCTCAAAAATCCATTGCAGAGTATACTTTAAATCGGAATTCAGTTAACCGCAAAAGCTCACACACAGCTAATTGACGCTTCAAGCTCTCAGACTCGTATTTGTATACTGTAGCTTAGACTGAAAACTTCTCTCTCTGCACTCCTATGAGGACCAACAGGTATGCTATTTTGTTTAAACTGTTGTCTTCTCGGGAGAAGAAAATCTACCACCTGTACTTCGCGGCCAAGGGCAACGAGGATTAGACATAATTTAAATATAAGTTATTGAGTTACATGGACATACAAGGTCCTTAGAGAAAATACTTTGGAATCTTGCGTTGCTTTGCTATAAGCAAAGAGTGTATCATAAGATTAAAAGTTGTGCTGCATAAATAATAGGCTAATTTACACCCCTTTTATACAAACACATGCTATGCCAGATATTATACAAACTTTTTTTACAGAATATATGTGTATCGTAATACCCGCCGAATTAGTAGATAACTGTAATTTCCACAACACAAACTTTATACGAAATTATTTACAATTACAGTTACATGGTTTCGTATCTAGAACTTTGTCATGAAACACGCTCGCTTCATGACAGCCCGACCTATCCATCTCTTGTAAGAGCAGTGTTGCCACAGAAATTCTAAGAAATAATAAACGCTGCGCTGAAAGAAGGAACTTCAAATTCGTTATTCTTATTCGTTATTAATCCGCCGATTAGATTCTTAAGCCAATAATTCTATTATTTATAAAATAATACAATATATAAAATGAAATGAAATTCTGCAGTAAGTGTTATAATTACAACCGTCAGATAGGGAAAGTTCACTCTCTTCATGTGCACTGGCATAAAAAATGATTCGTTTCTTGGAATTGACCGATTCTCTGCAAACCATTTGAAAAAGATAAAACAGGAGCTTATTATCTTGTACCTTATCATTTGGAATATCTTCGATGATACCCGTGTTTTCATAATCTCTCAGTATATCTTGATAGTCGTTGTACAGTTTTGAACACCTCTCAGATTTTCTATCCAAATGATCCAGTGATCTTCTAGCAGCTGTTAAGTTATCATTTAATTCCTTAAAGTCGCGTTTTGGTGGTAATCCAACTTTGTATTTCTCCTTTTTGAAGTATACAGAATTCTTAATGAGGGTTATGATGCTAGTTTTCTCGTTTGGTTGTGCATCTAGGAGGACACCAATTGATTCTAATTCTCAAAATTGTCAGAAACCCTCATCAACGTGATCTTGTATAAAATAACATATAGAGTTACTCGCAGACGTGTCAGGAAACGAACCTGTCACCATCCATCCAAAAATTGTCTCAATTAAAATGATAGAGAACCGGAAATGGTTTTCCTTAACAGAAATTGAATTCCCTAACTTGTAAACATATAACCTCTCAGAAGAAGCGATATTTTTTTCGGTAAATAAAAAAATTAGAATTAGCGTACTTTATATATTCCGGTAAATTTGAATTTCTAATATTTATGTTTTTAGCTGGGGCAGTGGCAACAATTCCTGGCAAAATTAAAATTCAAGTTCCTTACTAAACGATTCTTCGTCGTTAGCTATTGCGCGTGCAGAATTTTTCGGTAATCCGAATTCCTCTTATTTTTCAGTCCAATTAAATCTACTTTACATCTCGATCGAAAGCCTAATAAATTAGCTGAGTCTTCGTTTATTAAATCTCACGTTAATGTTGAATCACAGTGAATAAAAAGAAGACTCATTTTTTGCGTTTCGTTAATTGAGTCATCTGGCATCTGTGACTGTGCAACGTCCAAATTTGCTGGTTGATGGCACTTCGCCCACCGCCAGTGTCGATAACAAATCATGCTCCTTTTTATTTTGTTTCTCAATTTCGGACAGGAAGTTTGCTCCATGTACCATCATACTAAATTAATACCATTTAAATGCCATTTAAATGCAATTTCTTATATTTAGACATTGTATGAAATCCAAGATAGTTATAACACAGATAAAAGTTTCTAACATATTTTAAACTCTCATCTGCATTTGAATGAATAAATAAACTTTTTGCATCTGAAAATGGAGTGCGATTCGATGCACCTTAGCATCCAATTATTTTTATCACTTTTCACTATTAGTGTTTTGAATTTTGGAGTTAACTTCCATTTAAATTCATTTCCTCACATACCATTGTTTATGTTTCCCAAAGCTTGGCATCTTTGTTTAAAAATCCTGTAAAATTTTACCAACTCGATAATTCAGAACCGAATTCCATTTCGTATAATTTACGAGGGTCAATATCTATTCGTTGAAGAAATGGCGTATTGTTACGAATTTCGTATACATCTAAATAATTTCAGTGACATTATATGCAAATCATAGTATCTCTGGTATAATGTTAACATGAAATGCCTTAAGGTATGAAGTCCTACCCGAAAAATAAGACGACAGAGGCACGCCCATTTAACATGGAGGTAAACGGCTATCTCGCCAAACTGGCGTAGCAAGTTAGAGATGTCTTTGGCGACTAATTTTTATCGCGAAATGGCGACCATTTGGCGACATTGTGATCTTTTTCGTGTATTCGTGTAACTTTTCGTGTATAACTGCATATATACTGTAACTGCATATATGCCTTCCAACAATTTCGAGAAATCGAAGGTACTTTAAATTTCTCGTCGGCGATGGGAGAACTGATACAAGACTGGACAGAGCATCAGTCTTCAGTTAACTGGATCACATTGCCTCATCGAAAAAAATATGAATTCTTTCCCTAAATTCGCATCAAGAGAGAAGATGGAAAGTTCCCATGGTGGCTGAAGAATCCAGCTGATTCATAACATCCCAGGATCCGCAGAAATGTCGTTGCACATGAGCAGTGTTTGCATCAACATGAATAGATCGATGCCTAAAAAACTCGAGATCAATTTAAATGTGGATAAAAGAACTAATAATTAATTCGGCAAACTCATATAGGTTGATGGAAAACGTAAGTAGATTAACCACTGAGCTAAAAGCTCTTGCTTGCATTTAGTATTGCAGACATAATTGCTAGAGCAGAAATTAAAAATTCTTCTTCCTTGTAAGATAAATACTTCTTAGGACTTTCCTTTCCATCATCTCAGATCTCCCACTGGGATATTACTTACTCAACGAACATTTTACGTGATGTGCTAAAACAACAATACTTTAAAGGATGCTCTGTGCTTCGTGCGATATTGGCGGCGATGCTTGAATAGATAGACGGATCTCAGTTTTTAGTTCAGAGTTAAATTTGAGTATTGAGTAGTGATTGCTTTCGTCATGCTAACAAATATGAACCCTCGCAGACCACCTGCAAAGGTCACGTGGAACCTTTCTTTCTAGCTGTATGGCAGCCTAATACAATCACCGACTTACGACAGCAAAACAGAACTGACATTCAATCTACGATTTTTGCTGAGTCAAGTGATTTGAGGGCTAAGAAGTCGGAGAGACTCCAATGAGATTGGGCGAGATTTTTTTACTTTACAGGGAAGTAGAAAAGAGAGTATATTAGTATTTGATATTGTGAAGATAATATCAGTATGTATTTTTATTGAAATGTAGGTTTCTTTAAAGAAATAATATTACGATATTTATCTGTAGTTTATTCCACGACTGTTTTTTATTCGTTATGTTCTTATTGGAATTTGCTTCCTTCGGAAATTATAATTCCCCTTTCGATTTTCGGACGGTAAAATTAGTAAAAAAGGAGGGAAATAGGCGAGGAACTGTATTAATATTTTTTTTAACTGTAATGTTTTCCTATTCATTGTTTTGTTAATTGCTGTGTTACTTCATGGTCGTAATTTCATTTAATGTAAACCAGATTCAAGTGAAAAGAAATTTCATCACGTTTTCTTTTTCTTATCCCTTTGTTTCTCTCTTTTTCACTCTTTCTCTCTTTTTTTATTCTAATTTTTTAAAACTGTTATCTTTACCTCTCTAATAATACCATCACTTTCGTTGAAATAATTATCTGTTTTAAACATGCTTCCCATATTATTGTTTTTTCTTTCTTATTGCAAAAGAAGTTATTTTTCTCGTAATAACTTGTAGCAGCTCACATTTGTTAAACATTAGATATGTTCTATTCCATTTAAATTTTCAGTGCCTTTTCCTTTTATGTGCTCAGTATGTTCTCGTGTGAATATGGGTTTTAAAATTGGTAATTGTGCCGTGTTGTTCGGTTGTGGGGTTAGTGCTGCTGGTTGCTTTATCGTTTGGCTCAACCTCGAGCCACGGAAGCTTGGTTGTTTGTAAAACCATTATCAGATCTATCAGCTCACAACTGAATAAGGAACTTTTCCAAAAAACATACTCCTCCCAGAAATGCAAAGGAAGACCTTGCACAAGTATCCGATGCAGAACAGGACATTCCTTTGATTGGTTTCTGTCCTAAACGAAACAGAGCTACTGGCGCAATTTTTGTCCAAGCATCCTAAAACATCGCGATTGCATACACAAAGCGAGTCGCTGACCGATTGTTGGGGATGGATGCTTTCCATTCAGACTATTGGCGGGTGGGAAGAGCATACAAAACAAGAGCATAAGAGAATGCACAAGGATAAAAAGTGATAGAGCCATTAGTGCGTAGTTCTTAAGTGCGTATAGTCCATTGGTGTTATAAGACCATTAGTGTACAGTACATAGAATATTGGCGAGTTAAATGCTTGTCAAGAGGTTTAGTGTTAGGAGAAAGTGTGTAAGAGACCTTCAAATCCATTCCCTGGGATGTTATCCATTAACGTTTGGAGGGAACTTCTCCGTTGTCGAGGGTGTAAAATCGATCCTCCCTGAGATGCACCTTGCGCAGAGCTGACAATGATGTGACATTAAATGACTGAAGGCTATTCTTGATGAATGTATTAAATTGCAAACGTTCGGCGATTCGAAACTACAAATCTTTCATTCTAAACTTATAATAAATTAAATGCAGATTATTTTCTAAAGATTTAAAATCCCACCCGTAAACTGTGAATCAAGTCTGCGTGTTAATAAACAGTGTTTGGTTGCTATAAAAGATCTAAGTATTTAAAAAAAACTATACTGATGATATTTAATTGTGGTCAGAAACCTATGCAACTGATCATAAAGATCATTAGGAATGTAATTTGTTGCTTCTTTAGTTTGCCAAAACAGATAGTTTAAATAAATTCATTCATTATTCAGTTTTTCAAATGAGAAAAATTTCAAATTCAGAAAGAAAAATTTCATTAGAATACAGATAAGAAATACAGATAAGAAAAATTTCATTATTCAGTTTTTCAAATTTAAAAAAAAACTATTTTTCCTTTTCTTTAAACGCAGAACACTGTACCTTAGAAAAAGGGAAAAAAATGCCTGTTTTGCATTACTGCTAACCAAAGAAAAAAAACTAGTAATAATCCATAATTCATTCATGAGTAATCTAAAAAACTAGTCGAAGCTTCCTTTAAAAAAAGATATAGAAAAAAGAAACATTTAAAAAATATTTCATTTTTTTAATAGCATAGAACACTTTTTAATTAAATAAGTTTCCTTAATTAACACTACTGTCATCAGAGATTTTGGATACAAATTTCAGAAGCATTCTCTTGGAAAGAAGTATTTTAAAACTTCCTCGTTGCTTGAGGGAAACTAAAAATAAAACATTTAATGAAAAAAAAAAAAAAAAAAAAAAAAAAAAGGTCATTAAGAATGGAAATGTTTTAGATTTATTTTTTTAAAATTTCTCCGAGTTTCTGAACTTTAAATGTGCACGTAAACATTCACTAAAATATTTCTTATAGTTCCTGTTTTTAAATATGTAAGTTTGTATTTTAAACAAGAATTGGATTAAAGCTATATTAGGACTACCATTTATCTAAATCTCACAGACCTAATATTCGCTTCTTATTTTTTGAACATGGTACGTTTTCGTATGATACAAACAGCATTTAAATTTGATCTTCTTTGCATAAATTAAATAAATAGGTTTTTTTCATCAAAATGCAATGTTATAATGGCAAGTAATTAGCCCAAACAATGCTATTATATCTCTTTCCTTGATAATAGAAGCTTTCAGACTCAGGGGATATGTTCCGAAAGTTGTTTGGAAGTAAAAGCTCTGTGCATTCTCATATTCATTTCAGGAAAAGGAGCTAGCTTTCAGGAAAAGACCTTTTATTGTACCTTATTCGGAAAAGCCTTTATAAAGCAATTTTCCCCAATCGGAACCTTTATAATGCGAGAATATTTTTATTAGATTATTGCAAGAATATGATTTTCTTATGAGTCGTAATATTGGGATAAAATGAGGGTTGTACAAATATAAATATATTGTAGATATTCCAAGCTCTGCAACATTGCTTCTATACTTAAAGCTCTGTTGTACTGTTTATTCCTCGGGCAAAGTTCTCATTCCTGCATTTTCCCGAGGATAAAGGGGCCCACCAGCGGCCGAGCGGTAACGTCGCTGAACACTGGTAGTTCGGTCCGAGGTTCGAATCCCACGAACGGGCTGGCTGCAGTGGCAGTTTCGTGGTTTTCCCCATGTGTATACGAGCCAGTTTGCCTTAGAAAGTCCTCCATGAAGGCATCCCTCCCCTTAGCCAGATAGCCCTCGAGGCTTTGCCGTAATTAAATAACCTAACCTAGCCCGAAGATAAAGATCCGGTTTGTGCATTGCATAACTTCAGTATTCTGTCTCTAACATTTCCTGATAGAATGAGGTTTTAGTGCCAAGACTATTTATATTACAAGAATTTGTAGTAAAATTTCAGATTTTACAATACAACACAAAATTCATTATTATTGACAGAAGCGGAATGGGCTATCAGTAATTCCCGAAATTTCCCAAGGTGGCGGTGCCTGTGATGCTGCTTCAATGGTCCTCCGACGAAGCATCAACCATAATTGTAGCATTCATGCAGTAACAGGGGAAAAAAAAGAGATGAACTCATAAGAAGGAAATGATTTTTACACTCTAAACTCGAAAGACAAACTAATGGTAACTGTATTAAACTCCAAATTCGGAAGATAAACTAATGGTAAATATATTAAACTCAGTAGGCCCACCAGCGGCCGAGCGGTAAAGTCGCTGAACACTGGTAGTTCGGTCCGAGGTTCGAATCCCGTGAACGGGCTGGCTGCATGGGCGTTTTCGTGGTTTTCCCCATGTGTAACGTGTATACGAGCCAGTTTCCCTTAGAAAGTCCTCCACGAAGGCATCCCTCCCCTTAGGCAGATAGCCCTCGTGTGCTTTGCCATAATTAAATACACCACACCACACCATTAAACTCAGTATCTTAACCCGTACGTCATTAACTTGTAGCAAATTCATAATTATTGGATCTAATCCTTTAGTTCATTGCAGAGAAGAAAGAAACTGAAGAAGTATCACTTTTTTTTTTATGTGAAAAAAATCAAATCTCTCAAAATGCATAGTCGGCTTGCATGCGAAGTCGTCTTAAATTCAGCACAGTATGGTACCATATCATTTAACTTTCTTACAAAGTTTCTTTCCCTTCGCTTTTCCTAAGAATATGCTCCTATTAATATGCTCTTATGTAGATTTTAAGAAACGTAAATTAATTCTGTTTTTAAATATATAATTGCTTGCTAGTCTGTGTATACTAAGAACTAGTTCATTTCAAAGTCTGTAATCGTTAAAAATAAATAAGTAAAAATTCTCTGAACTTACAGTGTACCCTAAGATAGTAATATTAAACTCGCGGCCGACGTGCGGTCCTTAAAATAATTTTATGCGACCCACGAATATACACTCTTTTGCAAAAATAATCGAAGTACCATGAAGGAAATGGTTGTTTTTGATGAAATTGAACATGTGTATAGCTCATACACAGATAATAAAATGATTAAAAAATCAAGGTCATAGTACTACTATGACCACGGCTCACAATCACCTGTTCACGGCTCACAATCACCCACGTTCAAATTAGTAGCTGGTCGAAACGCCTCTGGCGGCAATGCATGCTTAAATTATCTAGGTAAGGAGTGGCAGAGGTTCCTAATGTCATCCTGCGACACATTCTGCCAGGCGTTCATCAGTTGTCGCTCCAGATCTTTTTTATATTTATATTATATTTATATATATATTTTTTATATTTATATATATATTAGATATTTTGTGGTGCCCGAATCTGGCGGCCTACCATGTCCAGACATGCTTGATTAGTGAAATGTTTGGAGACCTTGCTGGCCAAGGAAGAGTATCAACCGCGCGGAGACAGTGCAGAGGTATGTGAGCGGTATGTGGCCTGGCATTATCTTGTTAGAAAATGGCCCCAGGATGATGTGCTATGAAGAGTAATGCATCCGGCTGCAGGATCGTATCAGCATATCGTTGAGCTGTTAAAGATGTACGGAGGATGACTAAAGATGACCTGCTGTCATAAGAAATAGCTCCCCACACCATCACAGCAGGGGTTATGACTGTATGCCTTTGTAAAACAAAGGCTTATTGGGACCGCTGGCCCCGTCCTCTCCAGACACGAACATGGTGATCATCTGCTTCAAGAGTGAAGCGGGATTCATCGCTGGACACTATACGATCGATGCCAGTCTGATGGCAGCCATGATGATCGGTTGCAAAACCACTCCAGACAACTCCGCCCTCTGTGAGCGTAACCCCACCACAGACAAGCGCCGTGAGATGGCGCTACCACGGGAGGTATAGACGTGAATGTAGCGCATTGAATGGTCGATACCTTTGGGGCGGTTCGGGCTTGGCGAACAATCATCCTATCTTGCCTCGCATTTGTGATCCTTGGCCTTCCAGAGCCTTCATTTCGTCGGCAATTTCCTTGTAGCAACCATTGCTGCCAACATCTTTGCACAGCAGTGTCTGTATGCTGCAGGTGGCGGCCTTTTGCTCGGTATGACCACCAAACCTCACGTAACCCTACAATGCGACCACATTTGAAGTCGTTTAGTTGTCTGTAAGGTCTTCGATATCGTCATAATGGCATCTTTAGTTGCTTCTTTACGGAATTACAATGGCAGCAACAAAAAAAAAAAAAAAAAAAAAAAAAAACCCCATAAATTGTTCGCCACTTTTACTGGTTTTATACTTTGCGAATTGCGCACTAGAAATGCGCGCTATGATAGCGATTCCTGTTCATTTGCCTTAAAACTTTGATCATTTGAATGTTCGCTCAAGAGCCGCCCAGTCGGTGTAGTGGTCAGAGAAGCTGACTGCGATGCCGAAGGGCCTGGGTTCGAATCCCGGAGAAGGCATGGTTGTAATTGTCCGTTCCTTCATAGGAAAGGCGATGGTGGCCCACCTATTTAGGTGCCTCCATAATAAAGAGACCACCACATCCGGCCTTGTATAGATTAATGGAGTGGGTTACATTTGTAATTGTTCACAATCTGCCATTGAAAAATAAATGTTCGATCAAGATGTTTTTGTATGCCAAATTTCGTCAGAACGCAAAAGTCCTTCTTGGTGCTTCGATTTTTGTTTGCAAAAGAGTGTATTCCAAGTATGGTATTTATAGCATTAGAGAGATCGTGATGTGGATTGAGCTTTTGTGCGTGATTGCTGTTGAAGAAAAAAGACCAGTCGAATAAGTTCGTGCACTTTGCTTTGACAGTGTATGCTTCTATGCCAGATCTTATGTTCAAGGTAAGGTGGGAGAATTTATCACCTTGATACAATCAGTAAATTTAATTTGCCAAAAGACAGCTAGTGGTTCTTCAATATTCTGGTATTTCCAGTTTTCTGGCTTATGTTAAACGTTAAGTTATTTTAGTAGTTATCAACATATTGAAATTACTGAAGTAAATGTTAGTCTAGAATTTAATATTTAAATGTCAACGAGTTTTAATTACAAAGTTATAAGCAACAGAAGTTTCTTACAGGTTACAACCTATAGACTTCAGATAGGAAATAAATATAAACTTGAACCCTTTGAGTTGTAACTGTAATTGTTTATGCATGTTCTGTTAATTTTAAATTTTACATATTAAATATTTAAGTTTTTAAGCGGGGTTAAGAATGTTTTTAAATTTCGTTGAAAAATATTCTGGTCTGTCATCTGCTTTAAGATCATGCATTTGGCCTTCATGCAGTTTGAGAGCACTGTTCTAAAATATCAAAGCAATTATATTCCCACAGTTCTTAATCTATAAGGTCTCAAAAGGGCGTTGGCAAAACTTGACGTGCTGGTCATGACAAATAAAATTTACATGGAAATTGTGTCCGAAAATGCGATAAAGGAATATGTTCGCAGGCTTATGAAAGAGGGTGATCATTTCATGCGAGGACATTGCAGGAGAAGAATGGATTGGTTTACTAACTCAGTTCTTTACGGACAATTTGTGGAAAGAGTGTTGCCGGACCTTTGACTGTGTATTTGTTCTGTGAGCAACTTGCATATAAAAAGTATTGTGTACCTACTTTAATCCAATAAGCACTGTACATCTAATATAATATCAAATAAGCGCCGTGCATTCTATAACATAATGTCTTCACTACAGTTATTGCCAGCACATCATATCTGTATTACTCTATCTGTATTATATCTGCACTGTATCTGAGATACGCATAATGTATAATTCATCTGTATCTATCAATATTGTATCTGCATTACCTGTATAATCTCATAGCTTCGCATAGAAATATATAGCTTGGAAACATCACACAACATAGCATGCATGGTGCTGCGTAATATAATTGTGTGTATATAATAGTATAGTTTTTTAATCTGTTAGTATAATTGTGTTTATATAATTGCGCACAATTGTGTTGTATATGGTAGTATAGTGTTTTATTCTGCGTTTTAGCACGTTAGTATAATTGTGTTTGCATAATTGTACACCATAACTGTGTTGTATATAGTAGTATAGTGTCTTATTTCGTTTGTACAATTGTGCGCAGTATAATTTCTAATATCTAATGCTTTACAAGCATAGTGTATCTGTTTTTACATTGTGTATCAATTCTGTAAGCATTATGTATATAAAAAGCGCTGCATATCTATTCAAATTAAATAAGTATTGTGTACCTGATATAATGTATTGCATAATGTATTCTACAGCGTAAAGTTTCATCTGTAATTACTACAATCTGATATCAAAATTTAATATTCTGCAGTGTGTCTTCATGCTTTATGTATATATGCGCATTTTACATGTGATCTATATGTGTCTTTAGTGTAAGTGTATACTATATATGAGCTTAATCATGTTTCATTATAAGTATGTGTTAATAGATAAGTGTGTGCAATCTAGTATCTAATTTCTATTATTCTATAATGTGCTTACATGTTTTATATGTGTTATATATGTGCTTTTATATGTGTTTTACAACTATTTTGTATGTGTCTTTATATGTGCAAGTGTAAGTGTATGTGTTTGTATGTGCTGTAATTAGTGTTTAACAAACCAAGATGTAACAAATCATGCGCCTATTGATCAAAACTAATGTATTCTTAAGACGACCCTGTATGGCCATGTACAATTACGTAAAAGTCTTTAATAAACTCCCGAGGTGGCCTCATGAGGCTTCTGGGAGCTGCTGCCACTAGATAGGGAAGGGAGCGGAACATATGCCTGTTTACCTCTGTTAAACATCAGGCGTCCCCGTCCTCCGTCGCCTGTCACCACCTGGTTGACGTCCCAGCAGCTACACTCCGAAACATATGATTTCAGCATTATGGAGCCCCTGCACATTTTAGCAGCACTGTGCGAGAATACCTCGATAGACATAGCTTTATCGCTGAATTGCAGAGTTGGACCAGTGGCATGGCCATCGCGATCCCCCGATTTGACATTCCTGGATTTCTACCTGTGGGGATACATGAAGTTCATGGTGTACGAGACGACCGTAACATCGGACATGAATCTCGACCCCAGAATCTTGGAAGCGGCGGCACGTGTCCGTGATACACCTGCCCATTTTGATGCGTGAATCCATGCGTCGACGTTGTAAGGCATGCATTGTGGTGAATAGAAGGAACTCTGAAAAACTTCTATGATTTAACTAGGTTCTTTAATAAAAGTTATATTAACGCCTTTTTCGACATCCTCTCTTCCCTCTACGTTTTCGAACATTGCCTTCGAGCAGTAACGGCTCACATTTTCGGACACAGGTTCCTGTGTAAATCTTGTTTGTCAGGGTATGACAGAGCAGTATGTTACTTTTGGGAACTACTTTTTGAGACATCTTTATTACAGGATAGAAAGCAACAATAGGTTGGTAAATAGGCTGCGTTTTTAAATAGGCTACTTTTTTAGACATCTTTATAACAGGATAGAAAGCAACAATAGGTTGGTAAATAGGCTGCGTTTTTAAACTGTACTGTACCGAACTAATTTTGATGTTCTCTAGGCACTTCCAAGAACTCATGCGTTGATGCATTGATGATATCACGAGAGACCATTCTCCTTCAACAGCAGTGGCAAGTAGGAGAATGAAAAACTATTCAAATATCTTGTTTGGACTTATGAAAAACTATTCGAAGAACAGAATTTCTAGTGTACTTTTCAAAATTTATTTTTATAATTTTGTTTTGTTGGATAGAGCATTTTATTTTGAATAAACTGATATCATTCTTTTAGGTTTTCAACAAATATTTATTAAGTTAGAAAAAAGGGCAAACGTCATGCCATGGTTTCTGATTTATACTCTGATTTAAATGTTAGCTGCCATAATAGATTGTTTGTACTTTAAAATCATGCTTTATTCATCAATTTATAACTTATTGAGCTGTGTGTAAAAGCTTATTTTTCTTAATCTATAATATAACGCGGTAGATAAAATACGCCATAACGGTATAGGGCGTTGCAGGGATGAAGGAGAAGAAGGACTGAGAGGGAAGAGGTGGTGGTGGAACGCGTTCAAGGAAAAGCCAGTAAATGCTCGCTGCCCAGAAGTAACGAAGTGGTTGGTGGCAACTAGAAACACGAGTATGCCTAGTCACTTCATGCGTTTATGTTAACCCTTGCTTTGAGAATAAGCCTCTGAATATTGTTATTTACTTTTTTAAATTCATAAGTGTTCTTGGGGAAGCATGGGACGTGTGCCATGCAGGATTTTACATTTTCAAGTGGCCTTAGGTGGGCATCTATATCAAGGAGTGCTAAACACAGAATTTTGTCAATTCTTTCATTCTCCCAGACCTTGTCTTCCAGGGTCCTGAATAGCAGTATATACCTATGGGGTAGACCACGTGTTTAGACTATCAATGTGGAACATAACCCTAACACAGGGATTATACCCCCCTCCCAACCTCTGTTGTTTTAGTTTTCCCTGTTGCTCGACCCCAACGGGGTCGGTATTGACAAACTGAGGGTTGAATAACCTTTAAAGGGGATGAGTAATGGGCAAGGAGTCAATTGGGAGTCAATAGTCAAATATGCGCCGACCATTGATTGGCATAATCAAGATTCTATTGATTAAAAAAAATAATTAATAAATAAACAAAACAAATAAATAAAAATGAAAATGAATTGTTTTTTGATGTAAAGCTATACCATACAAAGTCTTATTCAAAAACATGGGAACGCTAAGTTTTTTTTTTTTTTTTTTTAAATTTAAAGGTCATCGGAGAGAAATATCCCGAAATACAAGTTGTTACTTAACCAACATTATTGACATGACCAACATTTTCGTCTTCTTATCGGTGAAAGCAGGTTTTAATCAAATAGATAATTTACTGGAAAAACAAAAAAACAGGTTGAATATTTTGGAACGCAGTGATTTTAAGAATTAAATTAAGCAGTTTTATAGCAAACATTAAAAAAATTGCATCTACACAACAAGCGCAACAATCTCATTATTTAAAATCGGATTTTGATTCAATTAGAGTCTGTAATTTTGTTTTTAAAACTCCTTTATATTTGTAAAATTAAAAATTATAAAAATACAAAAAATAGCAAAATATAAATCTAATAAGCAATTTTTCAAAACTTTTGTTCATATTCTTAGCCTAAATGCTACCTTTAAGTTAGTTATGAGTAATTATTTATATTACTATTATATTGTAGAGAAAAATGCACGGTGGTCTATATAGCAAACAAATTCTTTTAAAGGGGTCGATGCAAGGAAAAGTTTAGGAATCCCTGCCCTAACAAGTAGAGATCTGTGGTATATGGTTAGTCTTAAAGCGTATAAAAATGCTTAAAAACAAATCTTTCCTTCGGACGTAGAACGGGTACTTCAGCTAACCTAATTTAAAAAGATTAGACTTGCCAGAAAGCAATTTACACTACTGCCCACCGTAAATGCAACACCCTGAAGGAAGCATGCAAGTAACATGAAATTTACTACATGCATTAGCGGAGGTGAGATATGCAAATGATTAAAATTTCAGCGAAGACGCACATCACGCGCACCTGTGGCGCCACTTCAAAGCGTTATTTAAGGCTTGAAGTTTTCCACGATTTCAAGCTCGGCAATTGTTTTTTTTTTTTTAAACGATCAATTATGCCTCGTAGTAAACAGCGATCATCGTTTGATCAAGTATCGGAATTCGACAGAGGAAAGATAGTGGCTTACCAAGAGTGTGGATTATCTTTCAGGGAAATCGGTAGTCGCGTTGG